>NC_136057.1:2107536040-2112336040 GCF_964261635.1 Lissotriton helveticus
TTGATGTCACCACAGCTTCAGCTCCAATCCCAACCCCAATTTCAACTAGGATCTCAAGGGTAAGTATTGTCAGAAGCTGCATCTGCTCATGCAGATCCTAAGGGGGAAGCACAAGTATTGGCACTGACGATCTGCTAAGTAACTCCAGCCAAAATATGGAGACTATGGAGGTTCATCAGTTAGATATCAGAGACATGCTGAATCTAATTTTGGAAGAGGTCCGCGAAATGAAAGAAACGCAGCAAATGGAAATCGCTGCTCTGCATCAGAGACTGGGGAAAATCAAAGAGGCGATGACTGGTTTTCCCTTTAGATTGCAGGAGGGGGAAGCCAGAATTTCCATATTGGAGGACCAAATGAATATGGCTATGGGAGAGGCAAAAGAGGCGGCTAAAAGGAAAAGCTACCTCGAGAACAAACTGGAGGAGCTTGAAAACCACTCTCGGAGGTCCAAACTCTGGATTGTTGGGGTTCGTGAAGGAATCAAAGGCTCCCAAACCCCTCCAATGGGTGAACTCATTTATTAAACAGAATGTTCTGTCTGAGTTTGAGGGCGACCTCACTATTACAAGAGCTCACCGAGTTCCAGCGCAACCTTTCCCTAACTCCACGAACCCAAGAACTATCTTGTTGAACTTCGCAGACTTCCGTATCAAGGACAGAATCCTGACAAGAGCGATCCAGCAGAGACAGTTTTCTGTCAATGAGACTGATAAGTGTTGTATATTCTCTGACATGACTGCTGCTGCTGCGCATAGGAGAAAATAATTTGTTTAAATTCTTCATTTGTTTTAAGCTCATGGCGCTCAAGCATCAATCGCTCAGCAGTCGAAATTGAGAGTTTTAGTTAAAGGGAAGTTCTTTTGTTCTCAGATTTAGAAGAGGCCCAGGCCTTATTAAAGAAGATTTCGGTAGGGTCTAGCACTTGAATATTTGCATATACAGATTTACCAATGGCAATATTAAGGGTGCCCTCCCTCTTGATACAAGCCGGGCTGGCTAGCCTTCGGAGTGATCTTAAGGTATTGTTGAGGATCCCAAGGCCAGCGGAGTCTGTAATGATGTTCAGATAGAACCAATATACGGTGACGGGGGGGTTCAATCCCTTTAATATGAGATGTGTTTACTGTTAGGCAACTTTGAATCGTTTTTAAAGGTATTGCTGACATTAGTCCATATTAAGATCTACAATATGGCAAATGAAAAAAGTTCCCTTTTCTTAAATATTTAGCGCGTAGACTCCGGTATACTTTCAGATTGATTATATGGTAAAGTAAAGGGCTTCCTCCCCCTCAAGTATAAGTTGGGCTAGCCCACCTACCAATCAGTTTTTAAGATATTGCTGGGGGTATCGGGGTCAGTGGGGTCACTTAGGGTGTAGTCTCATGACATCCATGAGGCTAGATGGGAGGGGCAAAATATGGGCAGTGTGGTTGGTAAGGTTTTTGTCCACATTTCGAGGGGTGGGTATTTTTCTTTCGGGGCAAAAAGGGAAGGTTCAAGGTTAGGTACACAGCAGAAAAAAGAGCACGAGCAGAAGGTTTAGAAAGTACAAAAGGTAGAGTTTATTATGGAAACCAGCAAATGTAAGATCCTTTTAGTCAATACCAATGGAATACTGAACAAAAAGAAGTATGGCGTTCTTATTAGATGGTTATCTTCACTAAATCCCCAAGTTCTGTTTTTGCAGGAGACACATTTGAAATCTAATTCTCCTAAATTTTTTATGCCCAAGAATTTCTCTAAAGTTTTTTTTGCATCTTCAGGTCTTGCGGTTAGAGGAGTAGCAATCTATTTTTCGAGTAAACTTCCCTGGGAATTTCAACAAGTGTATAGGGCAACACATGGGAGGAGGTTATGGGTAGTAGCTAGGTTACAGGGAAAATGCTGACTTTTATAAACTCCTATGGCCCTGTTTCGGATCATATTGTACCCCTAGTCCAAATTAACGATTTATTGATAGGATCTCCCGGGCAGGTGAGGTGAGGTCAACTTTATACAGGATGTAAGGAAAAATACTTTGAATAAAAACAAAAAACAATTAAAACCAAACACAAAAAAAATAGTGGGAGCCATTATACAAGAATATCAACTGGTGGATCCATGGCGGGAAATCATCTAGATAAGGAATTCTATACCTGCTATTTGCACCGTTTTC
Source organism: Lissotriton helveticus (assembly GCF_964261635.1). Classification (NCBI taxonomy): domain Eukaryota; kingdom Metazoa; phylum Chordata; class Amphibia; order Caudata; family Salamandridae; genus Lissotriton; species Lissotriton helveticus. The sequence goes on from NC_136057.1 coordinate 2,107,538,199, forward strand.
GGACGGCGTCTCAAATAGACTTTTTCTTACCTCCAGATCCCTCCAGATTCAAGAGACTGAAATAGGTTGTAACCCTTTTTCAGATCATGCATATGTTGGGGTAGAACTGGAGCTTGGGAGAGGAAGTAGGGAGGGACCCAGGTGACAGCTGGATCGTCTCCTTTTGCAAAACGAGGACTGGGTTAAAAGGTTTAAAGAGTGGATCCTGAAATATTTTCAGATTAATGAGAATACGGCATCCCCCTTCTCAGTGTGGGGGGTTCAAGGTAGCAGCCCGTAGGCAGATAATAGCCTTTACGGCCGCCCATTCCAATACCTGGAGGGCTAAGATAGCTAAACTGCAAGCTGAGGTGGATCGGGAATACACTCTCCAACTCCAGATTCTCCCAAACCAATATGATCAGGCAAGAACAGCGGTGAGGGACTTTTTTTTATTTTAGAAGAGGTTTGCAACTCACAAATATTTCAACAAAGGGTCTATGAAGAAAGCCAGTTAATCAGCAAATTCTTGGTGAATTCCACAAGGAAAAAGCAAGAATCAGCTACAATATCTAAAATTTTAGACCGTCAGACTGGTCGAGAAGTAGTTAATGGCAGCGATATTTCACAGACTTTTGTTGACCACTTTCGCCAGTTGTACTCTACTGAATATTTAGTGGAGGAGGAGCTAATCCAGGAATATTTCACAAATAGGAATGTTCCCAAACTCTCAGATAATCGGATTAGCGAATTGGGGTCGGAAGTGGAAGCCACCGAAATGTCAGCAGCTATTAAATCAACAGCCGGGGCAAAAGCTTGTGGGCAGGATGGCTTCCCTATTGAGTTTTATAAAGTTTTTTTAAAGGAACTAACTAGCCCCTTAAAAAAAGTATTATACTTTGTCAAAAAGGGTTTTGTTGTTCCAGCAGTTTTTAAAGAAGCAATAATCATTTCCTTTGTCAAAACAGATAAAAACCCGGAAGACGTGAATTCATAGAGGCCCATTAGTCTTTTGAATTCAGATTATAAAATCTTGATCAAAGTATGGGCAGAACGTTTTTTACTTGCCGCTCAAGCGATAATCCATAGAGATCAAACTGGCTTCATAGCCTGTAGATCATTGGCAGCTAATACCCAGTTTTTAATACATGCACTGGATTATTTTAATACAAACTCTATTTTTTGCAAGTATTATAATGGTCGATGCGGAGAAAGCATTCGATCTCGTGAACTGGAGAACCCTGTTTGTCACCCTTTGTCGGTTTGGGTTTCCTGCCCAGGTAGTTAACATGCTACATAATATCTACCATGGGGCCACGGCTCAGGTCATAATAAATTCAAATCGTGCAGGAACCATAAAAATAAACTGTGGAACCAGGCAAGGCTGTCCATTTTTGCCATTACTTTTTACTTTTTTATAGAGCCTTTGGTTTTAAAGATACGAAACAATGCTGCTATCCAACCACTGATCCCTGGCATGGCCAAGTTAAAACTCTTTGCAGACGACATTATTTTCATACCTGACTCTCGATAAAGAGAACCTCAAAACAGCTTTCAGGGAATTTTTGGATTTTGAACAAATTGGCGGGCATAAAATAAATGCCAATAAAACCGAGGTTCTTGCCCTTAACGCAGATCTGAATTATTTTCCATCCTGTTTGAAGATACAAGCAACTAAACCTGACCCTATAAGATATCTTGGGATATTTGTATCTAACCAGTACCATCAGTTATTCGAGTTGAATTATTTAAGCATGAAGTGCAAGATCAAGATGCTTTTGGAACAATGGACACTACTCCCTCTATCGATAGTGGGCAGAGTTTCATTGATCAAAATGTCCACACTTCTGTAGCTTATTTTGTTGTTTACTAATGTCCCGATTTAGATAAACCAGTCCTATTTTAGGGAAATTGACCCTACTTAGGGAAGTCGTTTGGGGCAAGAGAGCTCCAAGGGTCAAATTGAATGTGGTACAATTACCAATAGTACAAGGGGGTTTAGCGCTGCCTCATCTGAGAACATACAATGAGGCCGCTTTTTTAGATTTAGTGTCCGTCTTGATGGGATCTAACTTTACCAGAGACAGCTTTTTTATAGATAAAATGACACAAGAAATCAGATCACTAACATGAGGTTTTTTTTAAACTTCCAAACTTCCAAGAAAAACACGTTACAAGACTTTGAAAGATAATTTTTTTAGACTTCCGTCCTTTTTTAAAAAGATGGGCTTGTCGGGTCTCCAGTATCTAAAACTGAGAGAATGTACTAGTCTCGGTATCCAGCTTCAATTAAGGTATATAAATATCTTGGAAGGCTGCGGACTATCTGAGCTAAGGCATTTTATAGTTCAAAATAGGCCGATTTCCTGGCAAGAAATAACGGCAAGGGCGGAGAGCCATCGGAAACGAACCATTTTTTTAGATTTACTAGTTGTTCATCTGTTTAAAAATACCAGTGGTATTTTGGATACTCCTAATCAATTTGTGGTAGTCCTTTATGGGGCTATTGTTAAAGGGGTGGGAAACTGGTATAGGTTGCTACATAAGCAGTGGCAAGCTCCCGTGATAGAGAATCACTTGGATAAAATAACTCGGGAGACCGGATTTAGGCTGGCTTGGAAGGATCCATCTGCTATTTAAGTAGCAAATCTCTTTCTTATTTAACTCCGGCCGCCTTAAAGAAAAGGTTCCCGGGAGCTGAAAACAAGTGCTTTTCCTGTCAGATAGATAGGGAAGGCGGGTGGCACCATACTTTTTTTGCATGTCCAGGACTGAGGCTTTTTTGTGAGGCAGTTTTCTTGGATATCAAGCAAGCAATCAGAAAGAGTGTGTTGCTCAAGGCCGAAGCTGCTTTGTTTGGAATCGGCAGATATGAAACAATGCTATCCGAGCCCGAAAAAGCCTTTGTATTTATTTCTTGTACGGTGGTTCGCTCTCTAATTCTGCAAAATTAGAAATCCAGGGAAGCTCCCTCTCATTTGTAATGGTTCAATAAAATTAAAAGAACCCGAAAATTTGAAGAAGCCTATGATAGGAGGGTTGAAGCTACTAGAAAATTTGAAAAAAATTTAAGTTTTTTAATGAATTAGAAAAGTTTAAAGATAGATCATAACATTAGGGTTGGTAAATCAATGTAGCAGCTCTCACTATAATGCATTAGCACTTTCTCTTATTGCACTTTAGTAGCACTATCACTTTCATAGTTCTTGCACTTTATAGAATGACGTATTTTGTATTTCGTTTTTTTAGTCAATGATGTTATGAGCCGCTATAGCTATAAGTTCTCTTTTTAATAAAATGTTGTAGCTATGATGGCTTTAGGTTGATAAGGTGGAACTAGCACTTTATTGGTATTGCACTTTAGACGCACTAGGAATTTTTTCCATTGCTGCTGTGTTTTAAGATACATTTGCACTTCATTTTCTGAATGAGTATATGACTAGCAGCTTCAGCTTCAACTCTTTTTCATTATGCATTGAGAGGCTGTTATTTCGATTTTTGTAGGAATTGGTTGTATTAATGATTTTAAGTATACTATGTATTTCATTAACCTAATGCACTGCTCAATAAAAAATGTTTGGGAAAAAAAACATTTGCTGTAATATTATTGATGAGAAAACTCTGCATGGCGAGGGCGCTAGTTATAATTACCTTAGGGCACGAGTTATAGTTACATGAGCTAACTGTAACTATAACTGCTAAATTTCTATGGTTGTGTGTGTTTAAAATCTGAACCTAACTATAACATCCATGTAACCTTTGGATTTTAGCAAATTTCTAAGTTTTTTACGTCCATTTCCTAACTATATCTCCCTTGTAACCTTTTGGTTTTTCAATATGTGCTTGTGTGTGTTTGTGGTCAAAAGTACTTACCTGTGTGGTAAAGGCATTACATAGTAAAGGCATTGTTGTTAACCCTGTTTCATGCCAAAACAAACAACCAATAAGTAAAGACTAGCTTATTGCACCTCCTTCAAAAAGCAAGACCAATTGGCGTTATAAATGGTTACTTATCCTTGGATTTAGCTGTTCAGGCAATAGTCTAAAGCTATGTTCAGTAAATCTAAGTCATCAATAAAAGATCTATGACATTTTTAGAAAACCGAGACAGATGCTAAAAAAGAAATTCCTGTTTTTTACTAACCTCCTGAATGCAGTGCAGAGTCTTTATGATGCTTGATTGCGGCATGCACCACTTCGTCCATTTTGTTGCATGTAGGGTCCTCTGGTTGATGTAGTCTTCAACTTGTCACCAGTATTATAACGAGACAGATGCTGTATTAATAGTAGCATTAACTTTACTACATCCACCTAAAGTACACAGCCTCCTCTAAGCCAGCTACACGCCAATGGACTCAGGGTTGCCAGGTCACCCTCAGTGTTCCTGTGACGCCCCTCAACACTCCATTAGGTGCATCCATTTTAAAGGGCAAGTTACAGCAATTTTATTACATATAAAACACAAAAGATGAGGCAACCTATAAAATACAGAGTTGCATGCACAGCACTTTTTTGGGGGTTGAAATATAAAATATACAAAATCTCAATGTCCTCCTATAATTCCTTGTCCCTTTATTATGAATATATTTTTTTAAAACAATAAGTTGTGTTCGGCAGTCGTAGCAAACCTCGGGCGCATTCAAGCCGCAACCAGTTCTGTGCAACTGTTTCAGGACATCGAGATTTTTTGGGACACTCCTTTCTTGGTGATATTTTACAACCCCAAGGTGTTAGAGAATAGCGTGGAATATACTTCCTAAACTTCGGAGTGATGTGACCGTCTCCCATATGCGCAACTGAAGCATATTGTACTGAAGAAGCTCATGTCTTGGGCGAAACATGTTGGCTGCGTGTATTTGTTTATTATTGAGAAGAAAGGAAAAGAAATAAAAGAAATAACAAGAACAAACTGACTTATTGTATATTTCAACCACCCAAAAAGTGCTTTGGATACAACTCCGTATTTACAAGACCCTTTCTTGCGTAAATACGTCCCCCTTGCATACATTATACCTGGCGCAGGTATAATGTGGCGCAGGGGTTTACAAAGTGACATCTACCTAGATGCGTCACTTTGTAAATATGGCCCAAAAAGGCGCATTTTTTACGCCACTGGTGCGTCACAAAAAGTGACGCACCAGCGGCGTAAAGTGACACACAGCCTCATAAATGAGGCCCTTTGTATCTTTCGTCTACTAATCTAGAACTTCAATGGTAATAAAATAAGTGGGAGTGGCTCAGACACAAACCAGGTTTAGCAAGGGCAGGACCAGAGTTATCAATGGACAAAGCAGGAGTCACAACAGCTGCCCATCACTAACTCTTGTACAACTAGGGACACCTAGCCTTACATAAGACCATCAAAGCGTGACTTTTTTTTGTCTCCAATTCTGCCATTTTCTCTCTTTGCACTTGCTTGTGGTGTTACCAATGCCACAGTGGAGTATGCTTCACTCGGCAGATATGTCAAATAAATATTTAAAAGTACTACTTCGAGAACAACAAACATAGAAAGGCCAGGCTTAAAACTTGCTAGTTAGAGTATCAGCAACTAAGCACAATAGAAACATGAAGGGTTCTCATAAGACATGATTACTGCATAACTATATCCATTACAAAATCATTTTAATGCACATTTTGATGGTATTCTCATAATGCACCTTTACGAGAAATTATATTATCTCACATTTCTGATGAGTCTTAACAAAAAGGAAATGCACTGCTCTTGATGATAATTACAGTCATATCATGTTCTGTTAATGCAGACTCTAATGTCATTAATGCTTTTAATTCCATGCCTTGAAGTACCGTGAGTTGGTATCCTTTCATTTGATTTCCCCCGAGTCTCATCATTCTTTGTGCTAGTCTGACAGGTAAAATAAAAAAATTAGAGAAATATGTTCATACTATGAAAAAGCTTTCAAGTCATCTTACAAGTTGCATTCTATACTCTTTACAGTATAGGAGGACAAAAACCACCTTCTAAAAAATGGAAGTAAATCAATGTAACTTTGCAATCATCAAAAGCTAGATAAAGAATGTTAATATACACAAAATATGAGGTACTGTGATAATAAACTTCTAGAAATGTAATAATATTTTATATGTCAATTTACTATATTGAAATGGAAATGAAAATGAAAATAATATAACTGTGCCAATACCCTCGGCATACAAGAATTACATCGTCAGAAAAGTATCAATATACCAGTCGAAATGTTAGAAAAGCAGGAAGGGGCACAAACAACTCAGCAACCAGTAAACCAGTTTACACCTTGTTCCCGAATTGCACCATTATTCAGCATATGTATTTAGTACGATTAATTTACTTTATGAAATAACAAAACATTTGCGAGTATATATATATATATATATATGTATAACTCTGTTATTTAAATTGTGTTTTTAAAGCTACACGTACATACCACGTTGATGATATAACATGCACTGTTTAGTTAAATAGACGAGATTAACCTAACTACTTGCCTTCAGTACATAGAATAAATACATACTAAACATATACTAGGGAAAAACTGAAATGTTTAACGCATCGTGCAATGCAACAATGGATACTTGGGGTGTACGTTTTTATCAAGATGTAGAAAACAATGTCTCAAGCACTTAGAGTTATTTTATCGGAATGCATTTTATTTATATAACACGTGCCTAGCTGTGGAGCAATTCAGTGCTGTACATCAATGAGTTTTTGAGAGATCCTGCCCTGACGTTCACCTCTGGGGCACCGTGAGGGAAGGGCGTCGGCAGCGGACTGCTGGTGCTTTGCCGTGTTCCAGAGGACAGGGATCACTGCGAGATCGAGTGAGCTTGTGAAGTTGCCTGCTTGTCTCACAGCCTTCTGGACGCCGTTGGGGCCCCCAACACGAGGTTACATACAGGGCACAAGTCCTAAAAAAAGAAGTGGGGGGACGCTTACGTCACAACAGGAAGTGACGTCACGAAAGGTGGCTTGCACCATCAGCTCATTGCCTCCACTCGCTCACCGCTCGCTCACCCCTTAGATGCGATTGCATCAGAGAAGCCAGCACGTGAGTAGCGTTCTGAATGAGCTCCGATCTCGCCCCAGAGAGGCCAAAGAGTGAATGTGTGGCTCCATTTGCTCCAGTTATCGAGGTCCTGGTAAAATAAATGGGGGGACGCTGTCCACCCGCGTGGTACCCCGACTCGAACCCTGGCTACATACTGCCGTGGGTAGGACACCGGAGTGAACCGCTCACAGAGCACCCCTCCAGTACCTGTGATTCCTGAGTGCCCAGGGGCTTCCGTCATCTGCCATGGGAGACCCCTGAAGTGGAGTTCAGGTTCCCGCCTGAGGCTTTATTGAGGTACTTCCTTTGTGGCATGGGGTGACGAGCACCCTGAGGCGAAACAGATCCCGGATTGTTAAGAACTTGCCTGCTGTGTCTGGGTCGTCCGCCTACGTGCCTGACCACCCAGCACTGGCACCCTCCTGATCCCTTGGCTGCATCTTCTTGAGTGGTGAGAACGCTGGAACTCTCTTCCCTACTCCTCGTGAACACTGCTGATGCTGCTCTGAGGGGCTCACTCTGGGCCTTTCCACTGTGTCATGTCATGATGGGGAAACTCAGAACCAACAGGGCGTTGCCCGCTGAGTCCATCAGGACAGGCCCTTCAGCCTAGTCCCTGGATACAAAACTGGGTGCTCTGCAGCAACTCAAATCCACACTTAAGAAGCACTCGGAGCAATTATAGAAGGTTTTGAATGCCATCCTGAACACGAAGAACTTGTTGGAGGCAAAAATGTATACGTGTTCCTCGATGTGGGCTGATGGGAGCAGATCACCACAAACTGATCAATAGGGGTGACAACTCAGAAAAGGTGTTCAATAAACTGAGCCCCTCTTTGCGTGGACTGCTGGCAAGGCTTGATGCCAAGCAGGGGAGGTGGCACCCTACACCTGCGGGCAGAGGCCACAGAGGAGAGCTCCCAGCGCAATAGCATCCGCTTCATTGGAGTCCTGGAGTGCTCTGATTTGCCCAGCACTCAGCTCTTTCTCGAGGAGTGGCTCATGGCAACTGAACTAAAGAACAAGATCCCCACACTGTTTTCTGTGGAAAGGGTGCACCATGTTCCAAAGCACACACTTTTAGCTGGGCCACGGCCTCATCCCCTCGTTGCAAGTTTTCTCAACTTTCACAAACACAAACTTATCCTTCAACACTTTGGCACAAAGGGTCCTTGGTGCTTCGAAAACACAATTGAAGCATATCCTAACTTTATACTAGCGGTCCAGCTCTAGCGAGGTTCCTATATGAAAGTCAAAAATGGCTAAGGGAACTGCACTTTCCCTATGCACTATTGTTTCCAGCAAAACTCAAGGTCAAGGATCGCTACTCTTCTCACATCTTTTCTACACTTGAAAATGTTTGGATCTGGCTTCATGCAAAAGGTCTCATTTTCATCACTGTCACTGAACAGTTGGAGAATTGAGGAACACCAAACACCAGGTGCAGGTGGCGGAGAGCGGCACGGACATGCCGTAGCCAGGACCTGGTGGCTGCAGAACAGACCAGCATGATGGTGGCTGCGCTTCACTGTGAGAAACCATATGCAGCCCTCGACGAGAGGCCGCCTGAGGAATCCGGTTCCAACACATGCACCACCAACACCGCCTCCACCCTAGGCACAGTTGTTTCTAAGGTTACTGTTGAAAATAAATATTTCACAGGAGTCCAGGTAGTTGTTCCAAGTGAGTATCTTTATTCAGGTAGGAGTACAAAGGTGGTAAGTAGGTAGGTCAGGGTAGTAGGTAGGCCAAGATGTAGTTGGCATGAAGACCCCACCAGGAGCTGTTTCCTTGAGCTCAGCCAGGAGTCAACTGTCACACCTCAGTCACAGCACATTCTAAGACATCAATGAACATATTAAGTGTTCCCAGGCTGAACAAGAAGTAAAGATACGGTGAAAAGAAGGAAGAGGAAGAAAGACCTTATAACATATCCTCTTTCCTTACAAATGGAAATAAAAGAAGAAGAAATAAAATCAGGGTATAAGATCAGACAATTTACACATAACACTAAAATTATGTAGAATAGAGAAATGCAAAGATGTAACATTATTTCGAAAGGAAAATGCACGTAACACTAAAATGACGTAGTATGGAGAAATGCAAAGATGTAACAACATTTCAAAACGAAAATACAAGAGCGAACAAAGGCACGAACACCATCCCCCTTTTTCACAAGGGAACAGCAAAATCCAAAGAAGATGTGCTGAAAATAGAAGTAACAAAACACATACCAATTTGAACGCCTGACGTCAAGGCAAAAACAACGAAAAGTGAAATGACGAAAACATCGAGCCAGCGCTGCAAACCAAAGTATCCATAACACAAAATGAGAAAGAATAAAGGTATGTCAAATGTAGAACATACGCAAAGTGTAAAGAAAAGCAAACAGCTGAAAGAACGCCTACACCTCTGGAGAATACCATGTTAATGTGTAGAAGAAATAAAGGAAAACAAATCATGAATGCATGACTGCCTGTCAAGTAAATCAAAGAAATGTAGCCAGAATATCAGAATATCTGAAACTAGGCCTAGTAAAGAAAAGTGTAAACATACATGAAAAAAGAACGCACATATGAATTCAAGTAAGTAAACCTCAAGAATAGAGAAAATAGAAGAATAAAAGTGGGATACATATATATATATATATATATATATACATATGAAAAGGAGGTGAAAATATGGAATAATAAACCCAACAAAAGTAATAAACCTCTCTCTAAAAATTGTATGCAGCTCAACAGCAAAAATATAAATCCAACCTCTCAAAATGAGTCACCTCTCAAAATGTCACTGAAGAAAATGAATGCAATCAAATTTTACAAAATCGCGAAAAATCAACAAGGAATAACACCGGTAATCGACCTAGTACCCGAGTGTGTATTGAAATAGGAAGAAACATGTTAATAATACAACAGTGAGCATTTTAAAATGAGCTCAGAAGATGGCGCATAAACATACCTGCAGGATAAAATTATAAGATATAAAGAATATCAGAACACTGACGCTATAAAGAAAAAACAACAAAGCATATAAATACAATATACATAGTGAAAGCAGGGATGTCCAACAAAAACAACAAGCTAAAATAAATAAAGAAGACACCGTTGTCTGAATGAGGCTGGTGAACAATGTCTCACATGAAAATGAATAATGACTCATAAGAAAATAAGAAAATAAAATAAGAAAATTAGACACCGTAGTCAGGAGTAATAATGCTGAGGCTTGAAAGAAATGAAAACAGTACCTGGGTTTTTCCAAGGCTGGAATGTTAAAGTCAAAGTAGGAGCGGAGTGCTGGAGTAATCATTTAAGTGAAAGCCAGATGAGTAATCATTTAAGTGAAAGCCAGCGCTGTATATAGTACTCGCTGCAGAAAAAAAAAAATAGATCGATGGAAGCAGGAAATAGTTAAAAAGTGTACTGCTTGAGTCAAAGTCTCGTGGTTGGCAATGAGGAAGGAAAACAAAGAAAAGCGCTGCTAATCGCAAAATGAAGATCGCAGTAAAAAAACACATGGTTGGCAAGGCTCTCGTAATGTAATAGACGTGAACCAATAATACACAATGTAACCACCAACCACAAGATGGCCGCACGCATGGTGACACCGCGCCGGATGGCTCCCGCTATCACCATGCAGTGAAGAATTCAGAAGCAGCAGAGTTGACGCGGAGGAAGCGTCACAGAAGAGGTCGGCAGAAGCAGCAACGAAGACAAGATGCAGGTAGGAGTGCAAGCGTTGTGCTTGTGCGCTCGTGATATGAAAGTAACAGTTAAACTGTCGAAGTGCAGCAGTGACAAGTTGTTCCAAGTGAGCATCTTTATTCAGGTAGGAGTACAATGGCGGTAAGTAGGTAGGTCAGGGTAGTAGGTAGGCCAAGATGTAGTTGGTATGAAGGCCCCACCAGGAGCTGTTCCCTTGAGCTCAGCCAGGAGTCAACTGTCACACCTCAGTCACAGTACATTCTAAGACATCAATGAACAATCTAAGTGTTCCCAGGCTGAACAAGAAGGAAAGATAGGGTGGAACGAAGGAAGAGGAAGAAAGACCTTATAACAGTTATCCCACGATCAGCAGATTACCTTATATAGCTTTCCTTCTCTAGTATTCAACTCACCTTTCTATGTATCTGGCAAAAATGAGTGGCAATGCTCTGACTTAGATATGTCGGCTACTAACAATTCTTTTATGCAATGGCCTCAGCACTGGAACATGACCCTCGCTACTATGCCGCAACCCTGCAGTATTCCCACACGGAGTACTATCATCATTTTCTTGATCTTATTTTGTTTGTGTTTTAGAGATGGGGATTAATGGGCAGGCCCTTGTAGGGTTATTGTCCTAGGGGGAGGGGGAACGCAGGGGGGCAGAGGAGGGCAGGCGCATTGGCTGGTTGCAGTTTCTGTTATCAAGCCTTCCCTGGTCTTCTTGGCCGGTGCTGTTTCCAGTACTGTGACTGTGACTCCATGTGCCACCCAGACGGGTGCACTGCCAGAGTTCTCCAGTTGCTTGCACACAGGTTTTTTAAAACCTGCCTCTTGAACCACGTGGAGCCTGGAAAAAGAAAGCGAAAGTACTAAATGTATATACAATACAAACAGCATCCAACTACAGAGGGCAGGTTCAAGCATCATTTGTGTATGGCTCCCGAGCTCCTGCGTGGTTAGTTTTACCTGTCATTGCTTCAAGGGGGATCCACGCAACCTATCTGCTGCTTCCAGTACTGTGACTGTGCCTCCATGAGCTACCCAGCCCTCCCTGGATTAGGCTGAATTAAAAAACGTACCGCCCCATCTCCCTGTTACCAGTTGCAGCAAAAATGTTGTAGAAAAATTTGAATTCTCACCTTAGCTCCTATTTGGGGAACATGCGCTGCTTGATGCCCCCCGGCATGGTTTTAGAAGTGAGCATAGTACGGAGACAGGGTTAACTTCCGTAATCAACATTACTCGAGTTCAGGTTGACGCTGGTCATGCCACGCTATTGATTCTTCTTGGCCTTACAGTGTCCTTCTATACTGTATCCCCGTGAGACTGGTGGACCGGCTTAAGAAAATGGGGGTCTGGGGCATTGCCCTAAAGCTGCTCACCTCATTTCTTAATGATCAGTCACAAATAGTGAAAACGGATCAATTTCATTCGGCCTTCAACCATCTGTTTTGTGGAGTCCCTCAGGGCTCCTCATTGAGTCCAACTCTTTTTAACATTTATGTTGCCCTTCTGGCCAGGGTTTTTAGATCCTTTGGATTGGAGGTGCTATCCTACGCTGATGATACCCATATCACGGTGTCTATCACCAACAGCATAAAGGCATCTGCTACCAATTTTAAAAACTGCATGCAGACAGTTTCCTCCTGGATGGTAGAGAACTATCTTAGACTTAACAGGGACAAAACAAGGTTTGAATATTTGGAAACCAACAACATAGCTGGTCCAATGCCTGGTGGCCTGATATGCTTGGCCCTTGCCCAGCGTCCCTAGGAAAAAATCTTGGTGTTATAGTGGACAATTCCCTCTCCCTGGGTCCCCAGATCAAACAAACGGTGTTTACCTGTTTTGGGACCATCAGGATTCTCAGGAAAATCTTGCAATTTCTCTTTTTCACCTCTCAAAAGCAGGCAGTCATTTCCCTAGTACTATCTAGACTGGACTATTGCAACGCCCTCTACTTGGGTATTAACAAGGCGCTTGTTCATCGTCTGCAGCTGGTGCAGAACACTGCGGCCAGGCTGGTGATGGGCCTTCCTAAATCCCATTCAGACTCAGCTTCTATCAGTAAGCTGCATTAACTCCCTCTAAACCGGAGAATTCTGTTTAAGGTTCTTTGTCTTACTCATAAGGCCTTCTACAATCGAAGTTCAGAAGGTATTAAAGGGCTCTTACGATGATATGTTCCTACCAAGCAGTTAAGATCTGCCAGTAAAAATCTGTTGGTTGTTCTCAGGTTCAAGAGAGCAAGATGGGGGGCAGAGCCTTCTCCGTTGCAGCTCCTAGGCTCTGGAATTCCCTTCCTTCTTCAATTTCTGGACAAGTGTCTCACTCTCTCTTTCACAAGGCCCTGAAGACCTGGCTCTTCAGCAGTCTATTAGTGTTAGCCCTACGTTTATTTCTGTCTGATGACCCTTTCCGCAGCACCTTGATGCCTCTGGGCAAAGTTTGCGCTTTAGAAGTATATATTCATTCATTCAAGTTAGCATTTATACATGATTGTCTAACCCCTCCATCTGTTCCTGGCATGAAACGAGCCAAATGGTCCCCCGCATTTCCCCACTGTACACTACAGGAGGCAGGGTTTTATCAAATGGTATGGGACTACTCAGTGTTGCAGCCAGTCTGGCACTAGGTGACTGCTGCGGTGACTGAGATGGCAGCTCATGATCTCACTCCCATGTCTGCTTTCTGCCTGCTGGGACTCCATCCCCGGGCAAAAGGCAGAAAACACTTACATACAGTTATTGACCAGGCCTTTTGTTCTGTTCAAGCGAAAAGTGGCCATGGCATGGAAGGCGCTCGACCCTCCTGATTGATAGCATTGGCTCCATGACCGACTAACGTGGACTTTAACGGAGACCCACACCCTCCAGTGGCTCCCCACGACAGGGATCTCCCTCACTGGTGGCGATTGTTGGAAGACCTTCCGCTTAACGTAGAAGCCAAAAATGACATGCATCCACCTTGGGGCCGCACCTGCATGCACAACACACATATCAGTGTACGCATGCATGCAGATTGGGTGAGTGTCCCCAAGAGATGTGCGGGGAACACAGGGACCGGCGGACTCAATGCCAGCAGATCACATGCCGCTTCATGACTATCAGGAGACCCCCGCTGCAATTGCACTCCCATCGGCTGTCCCCTCAGGGTTGTGCCCCCCCGGGACCTGTTTATTCATCATGTCTGGAGCACATCCCTGGTTGGTGCTCACCCTGGATGTCCCCCCTCAAAACCGACACGACCCCTTTCCACTTATTGCAGACTCCTGAGGCTGTTCATTTCGATTTTAGGTTTTGACTCGGTGTTTCTGTGTTTATCTTTGCCATTTTCACCATGGGCACATTTGTGCCAGCAGCTATATCGTTCTGCAAGAAGATATCACATGCACCACATTATACTGCAACACTATGTCTGATGCAATATCTGTTGCTGTTGTTTAAATATGTGAAAAACTCGAATAAACACATTTAAAAAACAAAATGGTATTTGGTAAGGTAAATAACAACGTGCACCTGCTCTCAGTAGGTGGTAAATTGATGCAAGAGGGCCTTTGTGGAGTAGTGTGTGGGGAATAGGGTGGGGAGGGTGTCCAGGAGCAAGTAAAGCTGTCAGATAGCAGGGGTAGCAATTTATGATATTTCTATGGCATAAAAGGGGGCCAGCACTTGTGCCTGCAATCCCTTCCCAACCCTTAATCAATTTTACCAGCTGGGTTTTTCAAGACGTAAAATCAGTCTCAGCTTTCCTGCACCTGGTAAATCCTGCTACTGGAAAACGGAGTCAGACATGATTGGCCCGAGTGGTGTCCTACTTTGGGATATTGCCTTCACTTGAGTCACCATTGGAGTCTACATGGTGTTTTACATATTGGCATCACACATCTATTTTTACACTATTAAAATCCACATTATCCTTAGTACATTTGCCACCTTTACGCCTCTAAGGGCCAGATGTAGGTAATTCCTATTTACCGACTCCAAAATACCGACTCATACCGAATCGGTATTTAAGAGTCGGTAAATAGGAAGGAGGCAGATGTAGGTGAAAAATTACCGATTCTGTAAGAGTCGGTATTTACTGAATCTGTAAATACCGAATCCTGCAAGGGTGCAGGGGGTGTCACTTTGACACCCTCTAGCACCCCAAGTACAGGCATGTGTGCCATGTGGCACACAGACATGCCCTTAGGGCATGTCTGTGTGCCACATGGCACAGGTGTGCATGCACAGATGTGCATGCACACCTGAATTGGGTATTTTACCACCCAATAGGATTGGGTGGTAAAATACCGAATTCTGAAGGCCTGTAGCACTGTGAACAGTGCTACCTACATCTGGGATTTACTGAATAGGTAAAATTACCGATTCGGTATTTTACAGAATCGGTAATTTTATTGATTCAGTAAATTTACCGAATCTGTGTAATTATGGCCCCTACATCTCATTCACCAAATACCGGTTGGTAACGGCCGAATTCGGCCGTTACCGACCGGTATTTGGCGACCTACATCTGGCCTTAAATCTTTTATATATTCAAGTAGTCTTTTCGATACTGTAGGACGAAGACTTCTGAATAATATCTATCAAAGTATTTGGTTGTTGCAATGTGTGCAAAGATCAAATACAATTGACAAAAACACATAATGAAAAGATTCACAGCACACCCAGAGTTCTAGACCACATTGCTATCCCATGTTCATATAGTTTCTTGTAGCAGAATCTCTAGACAAAAAAAAATATTTCCCTGTTGTCACCCCGAACAAGGACTCTTGAGAGAAAGCACAACTCTTCGGGTCTGACCATTTGCGGCTGATGATAAACAGGCTTATTCTCTGCAGTGACTGCCTTCTCTTGGTGGATCTTTTCCACCAAGTATGTGCTGTATTGAAATGTCCACTTGTTCTACTAGTGCAAGAAGTTTAAGCCCATGAACTGGTCACTATGCAAGTTTGTTTTTTATTTATTTGTTTATTATTGAAATTATGACCAGTGTTACATGTTTGTGTTATAAGTTAATCATTTCAAACAATTTCAAGTTAGTTATAATAATTCAAATTTTGAATCTCAGAGTAAATGGTCAGGAGCTAGAAGTAGATAAAGGGCATCCAGTAAATAAAGTCACAATGAGACTCAACACATTAGCACACATCATCAAACAAAGAAAAACTCGAGGATGCCTAGTGTTTGTGACTGCTGGTGATGCCTTCTTTCCTTTTCAGAGGATAGTTCCTTAAAATCTCATGTTTAGGTTTATTGTAAATAGATGAGAAAAAATTGCTGGTGCGATGGGGAGAAATCATGAATGACAGTGGGAAATAAAAGGGTCTATGCAACAAAGATTAAAACTTTGCAAAGTGTTCCACTTTCTGTATGGTATACATTATTATAAATAACAAAACAGGTGTAGTCACCTGGGATACACAACATTTTTGATATTCAAATGAATGCACAGTCATCTGCCATTTTCTTAGAAAATAAAGGAAGGATGATTCTATCTGCAATGTCACTTTTTGATGAACATAATTTTAGTATGGTCTACGGTGCACTAAGACCTTTTCCAAAAGGATGTTTACTCATTGAAATAACTTGACATTCGATGATGATGAGATGAAACAAATGGTGGTGACTGTAATGTACCACTTCACCAAGTTGATGGGGTGCCCGATGCAAAGACATCCGTAAACATGTAGGTTTTGGTAGCGTCTCCTATGACACTGGGATTCCAATAAATGAAACAGGGATGGGGCTGCCAGGGCAGTCAGGTAACCGACCCTGAGACCACACACATTTTTTGTTTATAGACCCACGATCTAAGGAGAACAGCCCATGCTAGCAATAGGCCCAACAACACCCTGGCAACGAGATGGTCCACAGACCCCGCCACACACCAGGCCGCCTGCCCGCAGTACACTGGAGCACTGGAGGTTATACAAAGCCACAGACCTTTCTGCTGCTCTGCTCGTGGCAGTCACGGATGTCTGTAAGCATGCGCTACAAGAAACACTTCAGTGGGGTTTTTAGAAAATCAGATTATTCTGGCGCACTGCCTAGGATAAACGTTACAGGGTGTTGATAGACAATCAGACATGTAGTGCGTGCAGAGCAGGCGGAAAAACACCCTTAACCGTCTAAAAAGTCAAGGGACTAAACAAGGTATATACAAGTGTGCCCTCGCTACTACAACAGAAAATCACATGCAGTACAATGACTGAAAATATATAAGAAAACAGAAGCAGAATCTTTGGTGTGTTCTTGAAACAGCAGGAAGATGATTTATTCTCTCCAGACTTAAGAGATGTAATGAAAAGCCGACACGTGTTTCGTCGTGTACAGTTGAGTCAACACGACTCTTCAGGGCTGAGAAATAATATTTTCCTTGGCGCTTGGTGATGGGTCTGGGTTAATATCCGAGTATTGGACGTTACTTGCCGGAGAGAGACACGAGTCTAGATGTGACTGAAAAGAAACGGTCCGTCCCTTTATACTAGTCACGTGGACGGTATTGATTTGTTTGATATTAGGTATTCATGTAAGGCCAAAATCTTCGTGTTTGATCACTCTGTCTGACTCCTGGTGTGTCAGGAGATAAGCCGGGAGGGGATCCGTCTGTAACTGGACTGAGCTCGAGACGAGTGTGTCTCTCAAACGGGGCGATGCGCTCTGTGGTTGAATCCCTCCTCCTGTAGTTCCCGGTTGCCGTCTCTCTGTACGGAGAGACGGCAACCGGGAACTACAGGAGGAGGGATTCAACCACAGAGCGCATGTCCTGTTGTGCAGCTTCAGAAGCCTTCCCTGGTCTTCTTCGCCTGCGCTGCTTCCAGTACTGTGACTGTGCCTCCATGTTCTACCCAGACGGGCGCACTGGCAGAGTTCTCCTGTTGCTTGCAAACAGGTTTAAAACCTGCCTCCTGCCTCCACATGGAGCCTGAAAAAAGAAAGTGAAAGTACTAAATGTATATACACTACAAACAGCATCCAACTACAGAGGGCATGTTCAAGCATTATCTGGTTCTGGCTCCGCAGCTCTGGCCTGGTCAGTTTTACCTGTCATCGCTGCGAGGGGGAGCCATGCATCCTATCTGCTGCTTCCAGCACTGTGACTGTGCCTCCATGTGCTACCCAGCCCTCTCTGGATTCTGCCAAACTGAAATATTACCACCCCATCTCCCTGTTACCAGTTGCAGCAAAAATTTTGAAGAAAAATTGGAATTCTTACCTTAGCTCCTTTTTGGGGGAACATCAGCTGCTCAATAGCTCACAGCATGGTTTTAGAAGTGATCATAGGACAGAGACGACATTAACCTCCGTAATCAACAATATTCGAGTTCAGGTTGATGCTGGTCATAAAAATACAAAATATATATACAATACAAACAGCATCCAGCTACAGAGGGCAGGTTCAAGCATTATCTGGTTCTGGCTCCTCAGCTCTTGCCTGGTCAGTTTTACTTTTCAATGCTGCGAGGGGGAGCCATGCAACCTATCTGCTCCCTCGGCCAGGCTGCTGTCACTATACCCTCAGGGGAGTGACAGTGTTCATGCAGCGAGGTGCCCAATAAGGGTGAACCCTCACTTTTCATCCATCATGACCTTGATCCCAGCAATTTGTCCTTTAGTGGTTGATGGAGCGCTGTCGACTCTATCACCTGAATAGAAAGACTGGACGGAACCCCTACAATTCTACTTTGAGGGAGCTGGCATACCTCGCGAGAGGAGGAGATCCTTACTGCTGCATCTGAGAGGGAAGGACATTCACAGGATATATAAAATTCTGGTGGAAGCCGAAAACCTACACCGTGCTGTTGAATGCACTCAATGCTTATTTTGGGCCAATGATAAATAAAGATTATGAATGCTTTGTATTCACGAAGGCACACCAGGAATCAGAGAAGCCTATAGACACCTTTCACAGCTGATTAAAAATAACTTGCAAACATGTGTGGGTTCCAGGACGAGGAGGAAGAGATTCGTGCCTAGATCATACAAGGGTGCTACTCTGCGAAGCTGCAAGAAACAATTGTCCAAGAGTCTGGGAAATCCCTGCAAGACATTTTGACTTTAGGGCAGTCCAAGGAATTAGCAAAGTATAGAGCTTCACACATGAAAGCAGCACTTCACTGACTTAGCAACACAGAATAAGTAAATGTGACAAGTCTCACCCAGCACTGACGCCTCCGAGGCGCTCCCAGGACAAGAAAAAGGAATGTGGATACTGCGGAGGGTCCCCATACAAGATGAGTGACTATCCCTCCAAAGGCAATACATTTACAGTGTGTGGAACATATAACCACTTTGCAAAGGTTTATAGATTATCCAAGGCACCAAAGGAAAATGTGCAAGTGTATCAAATGAGCCTGACAACAAAGGAGACATGGATGACAATGCAGACAAATATTCAGTCCACTATGTCATTGTTATGGGTATGCCACCTTTCACCCATCGCCACCTTCCGCAATCTCAAATCAAGAGCAATCAACAAATAATTGCTGCCATTGACACATGAGCATCAATTGTACTCATGTCAGTGACCACATACCGCACCATGGCCCACCACCCTCCGCTAGATAAAGCAAGAATCAAAGACTTTGCATATGGACAGAAGTCACCATTCCCCTTCTTAGGCTGTTTGAAATGCATGGTATCCCATCTGGAAAACAATGCAGACACAACAGTGTATGTTGCAGAAGAAGGCCACGGCATGCTTGTCATTGGAGCTACTGCAGAGGCACTGGGATTGATCTTCTATGCTTTGGAAGTACAGGAAGAAGAACTATTGACTATTCTAGAAGAGGGATTGCATGTCTAAAGAAAAATAAAGTAGTCAAGTCCATATAGACCCATCCATCCAACCAGTGGCCCTATGTCACCACCGCATAGCTTTTCACCTGAGACTGAAAGTGGAAGAATTTATTTATTTTATTTATTTATAAAGTTTTATATAGCGCGAACAAGACACCGTAGGATATCAGAGTGCTTTAAAATAAGTTGGTGGAGAGGACAAAATGAAATATACAGAGCAATTGTGGAAAGAAAGAAGAAGAAGAAAAAAACACAACGATAAACAGTAAACAGTGATACACATAAAAGGTACAATATTAAGCAGACAATGTGTTCCATGACTGTTAGTTGTGCTATGGAGCTAGGACCCAAGAGAGAGCCGGAGAAGCAGGAAAGAGCCGGCATCATTGAGAAGGTCATCCACTCTGTGGGTATCCCTGACCATGGTGGGCAAGAATCCAAAACAAAAGAGGCAGGTCCACATATGTTGGGTATAAGACCACCCAATGTCGCCATCAAGTGGGAAAGACATCTCACCCCCATGGTAGATGACATACTAAGCGAATGGTGCTTAATGGTTCTCAAACGTGGATCTCCGCTCGGGTTATCTGATTCTAGGCATATCACAACATTTTCAACACACGTGGGTTGACGCAGATATCGCCTCCTCACCTTTGGAATTTCCAGTGCGGCAGAAGACTTTCAAAACACCAGAGAGGTTCTCGGTGACCTACCCAGTGTCATCAATTTTAGCGATGACATCCTGGTCTACGTCAAGTCACTGAAAAAACACCATAGCCATCTCAAAGGAGTGCTATAAAGGATCAAAGATACAGGACTCACATCAGGAAAAATGTGCATTTCTAAAGAACAAAATCATCTTCTTTGCGTATATGTTTTCTGAGAACAGTCACCCCAGATTCCATGATGTGCAAGAAAAGAAACCCCAGTGTCGCAAAATCTCTAAAGTGAGGAGTTTTCTCAGCATGGTGAATTTCTGTGGGAGGTTCATTCCAGATCTCATGGGCCTAACTCAACCCCTTGGAGAGCTCACCAAGGCAACTCACACCATGGGAATGGGGTCCTGAACATGAAATGGCCTTTTGACAAACCAAAGAGGCACTATCAGAAGACACCACCCTATCTTATTTTGATCCCAAAAAAACCACAAGTGTAGCGGTGGATGCAGGGTTTCATGGCTTTGGGGCAGTATGGATGCAACAACAACCAGATGACAGTTGGACCCCAGCATCTTATGCCTGTTGGTCCCTTACATAAACTGAGCAACGTAATTCATACATTGAGTGTGAGGCCATTGCAAAACACTGTGCTTGTCGATAATTCCATATCTATGTCTATGGCCACCCATTTATTGTCTCTATGGACTATAAGCCACTCATACCTCTGTTCCATAGGTCAGCATCCAAACCGCAACCCTGTATCAAGAAATGGCTGTTACAACTCCAAGAATACGATTGTCAAGTTGACTATCAGCCAGGATCTTCAAACCCCGTTGACTATCTTTCCCGCCATCCCTTTGCTGCTACCTCCGAGGAAGAAGCAGAAGCAACTGAAGTCAATGTGAGGTATGTTGCCAAAAGGTCTCACCCACTCACACTGGTGTTTGACACCCTAAGACAGGCCACCCAAGATGATGAATATCTACAGGCAGTGATTGCAACAATCCACTCTAATGACTGGAATGGTTTAAAAAAGAACTTCGCCAGGAGAACCCCTGAGGCTGAGGAAGTGCTTAAAAGTGCTTGAATCACTCCTCCACGTTCACTAAGAATTGTCAACGGATGAGAGTGGGTTTCTGTTCTTGGGACCACAGTGGTCATACTGGTGAGCCTCACTTCTCAAGTAGTGCAATTGGCACACTATGGCCATCAAGGCGTAGTTATGTTAAAGAGCTGACTGCGATCCAAAGTCTGGTACCCAGGGATGAATGAAATGGCGAAGAGTGCTGTCATATCGTGCCACTGGTGGTTAAGTAGCAGGTCATCCAGAAAAACTGGACAGTAATCACTGAAGACGGACCCAAAGCCCATGAGCACAGGCAAGTATTGATTTTGGCCACCTACCTGATGGAGGGCATGCTTTAGTCATCATTGATGACTTTACCAAATATCCAGATGTGTAGATAGCAGGGTCCCAGACAGCATCATATCATCACAAAAATTGGGAAATTCATTGCTACTCACCAGATAATGAAGATTGTGAAAGCGGACAATGGCCCTCCGTTTGATGGCCAAGAATTTCCCAAATATCTGAAGTCAAGTGACACAGAGATGGCCGCATGCCAACAGAAAAGTGTAGAGGTTCATGCAGACCCCAACAAGATAGTCTGAATAGCCTATGCTGACTACCAACCAGTAGAGAAGGACATTTCTGGGTTCATACGCAAGTACAGGCTTCCCCCCCAACAGGGCAAGCTCCTGGATATGCCTGCATGGAGCGTATTGTTGCAGATGCAATTCCCCATTACCCCACCTGAATTGCTGACCCCATTGATGATGTTGAAGTTCTCAACAGACGAGAGATCAAAAAACGAATGATCCAGTGCCTGACGGAAAGCCTGTCAATCGTAGATCCAACAGAGTAACTCAGTATAGATCAAGGATGACTACCCTGGCAGCAAAATCCATCAGTCCTTAGAACAACATCTGTGGGTAGTAGTACAGCACAAGGGCACAATGGTCACCGCTCATCAAGGAGATGAAGAAGTCACGCAACATTTTCCATTCTTCAAGAAGGTTCATCACGAGAACTCTTGCTCCAGTGAACATTTGTCCAAACCAGGCGAAGGTATCTATGACTTTAGCTTTGCACAGTCTTCCGCCTCTCCTCTTTCATAGGTCTCACAGGACTGCTCCCATCACAGTGGTGAGAGGCGCGCAACACCTAGCCCAATCCACCAGCACCCCCCAGCGAGCCGAGAAGAGTGGCTCTGCACCCTGGTACGGTCAGGCTGCAGTAACTACTCCCAGTATCGCCTGAGAGGCAACCCGGAGCCATCGTCTCACCTGACAGACTTCCTAGTGTGAACTGGGCACTGCCCTAAAGTCGAGGCCGATGGGGGGGTAACTATGTATCACTGTCATTTCTATTTTATTTGTGCCACATTCAGTTCTACTTTACTGTAAGTTCCTATTGTTGTAAATGTTATTAAAGATTGGAAGGAATGTAATGTACCACCTCACCAACTTTAATGGGGTGGCCGAAGTAAAGACACCTGTGAACTTGCGGGTATTGGTAGGGTCCCATATGACGAAAAAAAATGTAAACACCGGCAGACAAGGAAGACTGACCCTCAATCAAAATTTGTATAATATATAATGTCCTGTGCACAAATCTTCTGGCTGGTTCCGCTGTCCAGCAGATCAAAGATTATAGCATATAGGAAGGTGCACTAGAAGAAAGTCAAGTTCCAATATGTATTCAGAATATATCTTTTACTGTACTTCTTCAATGCAAAAAGGTTCAAATCCAGCCAACACATTTCATTCCAATTACTCCAGGAACTTCACCAGGGCTCAGAATCCAAGGTCCGAACTTGTAAGATTTGGGGGCACACGAGATACGTATCATGGTATCAAACATAGAGTTCTATGAACTTACTCATTACTAACCGAAGGCTACCGATTAAATTGATGACTTAATGTGGAGTACTTTCATTTTATATTGTGTGAATGGACAGTCATATTATATGATTTAAGAAAATATTTGCCAGTTACTATTCTGAGCTAGGACATTGGGACTCCAATAAATAAAACAGGGGTGGGGCTGCCCAGGCAGTCAGGCAACCCACCTTGAGACCCCAACTATTGTGTTGTGTATCTTTTATTCATATGCCCATGATCTCAGGAGTACAGATCATGCTAGCAATATGGCCAGGACCATCAATCAATCAATCAATCAATCAATCAATCAATCAGGGGGTTTATAGAGCGTGCTGCTCACCCATGAGGGTCTCAAGGCACTAGGGGGAGAGGGGCAGCTCCTACTCAGGTGAAGAGCAGGGTCTTGAGTTTCTTCCTGAAGGCGTGCAGATTCGGGGTGCGTCTGGTGCTGATTGGGAGCTCGTTCTAGGTCTTGACTGTGATATAGGAGAACGCCCTTCCTCCTGCTCTGCTTCTGCGGATGTGGGGGATCTCTGCTAGGGTGAGGTCGGTGGACCAGAGATTCCTTTTGGGTTCATGGAAGCAGACTCTTTTGTTGAGATATTTTGGTCCGATGTTGTGGAGGGATTTGTAGGTGTGTGTGAGCAGCTTGAAGGTTATTCTCTTCTCGGCGGGGAGCCAGTGTAAGTCACAAAGGTGTTGCGTCATATATTTGTGCTTAGGAGTCCCGAGCACGAATCTGGCCGCGGCGTTCTGGATGGTTCGGAGCTTGTGTAGGAGGGTCTTGTTGATGCCAGCGCAGAGGGAGTTTTCGTAGTCCAGTCTGCTGGTTATGAGTGCATGGGTGATGGTTTTTCTGTGCTCGGGGGGGATCCACTTGAAGGTCTTTCAGAGGATGCGGAGGCAGTTGTAGGTGGTGGAGGCGACAGCGTTGATCTGGGGGGTCATGGAGAGAGTGGAGTTCAGGATGATGCTGAAGTTCTGCGCGTGGGTTGGGGTTCCCGAGGGCAGAGGGCCACCATGTATTGTCCCAGGCATGGGTCAAGGGTCCCAGGATGAGGACCTCTGTTTTCTCAGTCATGAGCTTCAGGCAACTGTCCTTCATCCAGGCTGCAACGTCCTTCATTCCTTCCTGGTAGCTGATCCAGGTATCGTCGGGATCCTTCGTGAGGGAGAGGATGAGCTGGGTGTCATCGGCATAAGATACTATGTTGAGTCCATGCTGTCTGATGATGACGGTGAGGGGGGACATGTGGATGTTTTTAACACTGTGGGGCTGAGTGATGATCCCTGTGGAACTCTCCAGTCGATCTCTGTGGGTTCGGAGATGAAGGGGGAAAGTCTGATACTCTGGGTTCTGCCAAGGAGAAAGGAACGGATCCAGTTGAGGGCGGTTCCCTATATCCCGGCGTCGCGTAGTCTGGCTGCGAGGGTGGGGTGTGAGACGGTGTTGAACTCTGCAGAGAGGTCCAGTAGGATGAGGGCTGCGGTATGTCCCTGGTTGAGTAGCATGCGGATGGCTTCGGTGGCGGCAAGGAGTGCAATCTCGGTGCTGTCGTTGTTGCAGAATCTGGACTGGGAGGTGTCTACGATGGTGTTTTCTTCGATGAATGCGGTCAACTGGGCATTCACGAGTCTTTCAATTACTTTGTCGGTGAAAGGGAGCAGGGAGATAGGCCGATTGTTCTTCAGGTCCGTGGGGTCGGCCGTAGGTTTCTTGAGGAGAGGTTTGACTTTCGCTTCCTTCAAGATGTCGGGGAAGATGCCCGATTGGAGGGAGGCATTGATGGTCAGTCGTCATTTTGGGGGCAATGGCTGTGGTGGCCCTCTGGTAGATGTGCAGTGGGCAGGGATCCGTGGGTGCTCCAGACCGGGATTTCATCATGGTCGTGGTGATGAGGTTGACCATGACGGGAGACCAGGTGGTGATGGTCGGCTGGTGGTCATCGGCGGGGCTAGGGGTGGTGAATGGCATCTGATTGCTGAAGTGGTTGTAGATGGCCTTGATTTTCTGATGGAAGTAGGAGCTGAGCTTGTTGCAGAGTTCCTGGGATGGTGTGATATCTGTGGCCTCGCTGGGGGGTTAGGTAAATTGCTGTATGACGTTGAAGAGTTCCTTGGCGTTGGTTGCGGTGGCGTCGATTTTTCTCTTGATGAATGTCCGTTTGGTGTCCCTTATGAGCTTGTGATACTTCTTCAGGGCGCTCCTGTGGTTGTTGAGGTCTTCTGTGGTCTTCCGGCTTCACCAGGTCTTATTGAAGCATCTGCAGGCACGCCGGGCAACTTGGAGTTTGGTGGTGAACCAGGCGGCCTTCGGGGGGCATGGTTTGGCCGGGTGGCCGAGCGGGGTGATCTTGTCGCACATCTGGAGATCCAACTGTGGAGTTCGGTGGCAGCGGCGTTGGTGTTGATCGCGGTAATGGGGGGTCTAGGAGGAGGGTGGCGTGTAGGAGTTCTGTGGTTTTGCTCCAGTTCCTTCGTGGCGGACGGGGGGCCGGTGTGGGTGCGGTGGTGGTGTTGAAGGTGAAGTGGACACAGTGGTGGTCGGTCCAGGGAGGCTGCATGGTGTTGCTGAAGTGGATGTTTGGTCCTCCTGCGAATATGGGGTTGAGGATGTGTCCTGCTATGTTTGTGGAGGTGCTGACAAGCTGCTTCAGTCCGAGGTTGGAGAGTGGGTTGAGGAGGGTGATGGAGTCTGGATCGCTCGGCTCTCGTGGTGGAAATTCAGGTCTTCGAGTAGGATGCAGTCTGTGAAGGTGATAGCATGGGGTTTGACGAGGTCGGGGATAGCTGTTGTTGCCAGGGAGCGGAGTCCGGGGGTCTCTATATGAGGGTGCCGCGTAGCTTGGTCCTGGGGGAGATCTGGATCTGGAAGTGGAGGTGTTCTGTGTTGGAGTGGGGGTTGCTCGTGCTGGAGGTGGAGAGTTGGAGACCGTTCTTGTGTGCGATGGCGAGTCCTCCTCCTGGGCAGTCAGGGCGTTCCTTTCTCTGGATTTTGAAGCCTTTGGGGATTGCGGTGGCGACGTCGGGGCCGGAGGATGCGGTAGTCCAGGTTTCTGTGAAGAAGGCGGCGTCGGGCACACAAGTGTCGATCAGGTCCCAAATCTCTATGGCGTGTCTGTGGAGGGAGCGCACGTTGAGAAGGATGCACGTCAGTTCTTCGGTGTCGCGGGTGTCCTGAGAGCCTGCAGCGGGCATGGGGGTGCTGTAGGTGGAGCAGGAGCATTGGCAGTGTCTGCAGGAAAAAGGTCAGTGCGTGGTGTTTGGAGAGGAGCTCTGGCAGTCAGGGTGTCTTCCTGGGTTGAGAGCGAGGAGGGTGGCGGCATCATATCGGCGGGGACCTGGGGATCCAAGGTTCCTGGTGCTGGCTGCGTTCAGGTTGCGGACGGGCGTGAAGAAATCAAACTTCATTCTCAGGGGTCTCACTAATACAAAGAAGTTGACACAGAAGCTGGAATATAAAATAACATCTTTATTAAACTCAAATGAGTGAGACTACGTCACACAGAAGCCTTAGCAACTGAATGAGGCAGTCTGTTAGAATGGTCTTACTGCACGTCTTATATACTCTTTATCCTGCCCCAGGCATGTAAGGGAGTTGTACCAATTACATTCCTAAACAAATGGAAAATCTGGAGGGTCAGCAGGTGAGTAGCCTTTGGGGTTTTAGCAGGATATGGGCAAAACATTATAATTACATAGTTCACAGAGGTTAATCTGATTTAGATGGCACTGCAGGGCATAGCATGATTACATGTCAAACAAAGGTTAATCTGATAAGCACAGGTAACGGTGAGGACGATAAACATCTGGGAAACTCCATGTAGCATGGGCTGGTCAATCAGTGTCAGGCCAAAGCATGAACAGAGTGTCCGTGCAGGAATGCAACAGGTCAAACGTTTGAGCTCCAGAGTGTTCGTGATACAGGGAGAAAGTCAGTTACAAGGACACAGCACACAATGGAGTAAGTGGCAAGACAATAAACACACTTTTCCACAGACCTCCTTTTGCCATAAGCGAAACCATTTTCAGTAAATTACAACGTTCATCATGCTTGTGCAACTGTGCCCAAAGTCCGTTCTAAGCCTCTTTGGTAGGCTTCTATCGTCCATCCATTGTCTTCTTCCGCGTTAGGCCTCTCTATCCAGGCCTTTCCATGAAAATAGCGCTTCTTAGTATCTGTTGTAGTGCCCTCCTGGCAAACACTCACATCTCACTCGAAAGTCTCAATGTCTCAAGGCAGGGCACCAGTGTCTCTCCTCTGCGGCAGGCACTATAGATATCGTGCTCTTCGTTGGTCATGGGCGCTGATCATATCGTGCAGACCCAAGTACTGTTAATCGGGAAAGAGCAGCAGACTTTCACGTTCAGCAACACTCTCAGGCTCCAACACTTGTTATTCAGTGTCAGAGGACACTCGGGCTGCTCTTTCATTCTAATTTTCCTTTCAACATAGGTATCACAAGTGTAGTGCCTTTTGCCAATCTCAGATCCTCCGGTGCACTGCCCTTCTGTTGGAACAAAGGAAAGGAAAGGGGTGGCCAAAACTTAGGCCAAGGGGCTCAAGGGACCGCGCGCTGTCAGAGGTTACCAGCACATGACAGGTAGAAAACTGAAGCCTCAAACCAGCCCTGCTGTCAACAACAGGGATCCTTCTCTTTTGCACTGAAACTCTTGTTCTGCAACAAGCAGGGCACCAGCTCCTTCTTCTGCTCTGATGTCCAACGCCGTCTGATGGAGCAAGCACAATGCTTTGGAGATGCCATTGATGACGTGCTGGCGATCGCTGTCCAGCCTTGCTGCTTTCTGGGTGCTGGGACTGTAGGTCCAAGACATCCGCCCCTCATTTGTAGCTGTCATTGATGGGAGTTAGGACTCCTCTTTATCACCTGTTCTGCAGGGTTTTATGCTCTTCCTTTTACTCTGGAAGATCCCACAGAACCTAGTGAAGTAGGAAATGTGACACAGTTGTTTTTCTTCAAATTAATGCAAAAACAATTCATTGTATTTAACAATGTGACTGCAAGAAGGTTGCCTGCAATATGCGAGGGAGTGGCCATATGCCATGGGATTACTCTGGTCTAGAATGCACTGTCACTCTCATAGGATACAAAGGCAAAGGCAGTACTTCTAGTCTCTTCAATTGAATACCCTTCATTATCCTCACCAACTTCAATGTGAAAGCATTATCCTCTGCCATCTAAGGGTAGGTAGCTACATGGGAATTCTATCTAAATGTGTGTCCTCACACATAGTGGCATTGTCTAATGGGGTAAACATCTTTTGAATTATTACATCCGTGTGTTCCTACATTCCTTATCTAGAACACCTCAAAAGGGAAAACGCATGATACAGATTATCAGGGACATGTAGATACCTCCCTTTAATAATTGTGCATCAGGTGCACTATGCATTAAACAGGCTAATGATCAAATGTGGAGACGAAAGACAAGAACTAGAGAGTCCTGGTGTTTCCATGATTACAACACATCTGATTCCACCGAAAAGCAAAACAGCAGGAACAAAAAGGGTAAAAAAAAACAAATAAAAATAGTCATTGAAAATTTGTCATATTCAAAAAAATAAATGTAAGGTATCTCCTATTGAGGTGGAAAACTTGTCTTATAATAGTATTGAGTCAGTTAACCAGTCCGTCACTACCCTGATAGTCAGACTGGAAAACATAAAAGTAGGCCTAAAGAAAATTCTTGAAAACCAGTCTGGTCATACCAAAGGGAATTATACATAATATGGGGGTCCCTGGTACATTACTGCAGTCTGGAAGTGTGAACCTGAACAATACACCAACAATAATAAATGGGCTGACTGGTGAAAGGAATATGGAAAAGGGAAATGGAACTAGGACACAGCTAAAATCCCCAATAACTAGGCACGATGCGACATCGGTCAGAGGAGAAGCGACAAAAGAAAAATCTATAGGAAGAACAAGAAATTACTTGGGTGATAGTCAGGCATGTGACACAACACCAAGAGTACGGGTGATACACAAAAATCAAAATAGTTCACAAATGTTAGCTCTACCGCTGGCCGCTACACCATATAAGGTAATCTCAGCTAATGTTCCAGTTCTTTTTTCAGGGAAAAATTAAACCTGATTTCCTTTTAAGGAACAAAGCCATATACTACTTAGGAAGCAGAACAAAACTGACTAATGTAATATAGAAATTAGGTCACCTTGTACAAGAGTCACAGATCTATAATTTATGTTTACGTCCAATCAGGATACCTAAATCTAGGGCTGCCTGTTCCTTAAGGGAAGGGGCAGTAACGTGACTAACTGCAGGTGACAATCTTTGATCCTGTATATCTCTTTTTATTTTCCTTCAATACCATTATAGCCAAAATAGACATGCACTGGTGAAGTGTTGTCTCTCATGTTCACAGCATGAAAATATCATATCTGTGAAATTTAGTATCAGAGCAAATCCACCCAACTGTTGTGCAGCGATATGCATCGTCATGAAGATCCCTTCACAACACAGGAGAACTTGTAATAGTATCAAAAGCAACAATATAAAACAAAAAACATGCATAAAATAAAAAAAACGCACATGTCAAGCCATCAGATATACTTGCTGTATATCAAGCACAAAAAGCATAGACAAAACAATAGCATATGTAAATGAGCAGTGACGCACAACACCATGTCATGTACTTTATGCACTGTGAACCTGCAGCCCAAAACCCAATATTTGGGCCTGCTTAATTTGTCAGGCTTAAAATTAAAATTACACTTTCTTTTACTTTCCTCACCCTTGTTTTGACAGCTGGTCACCAGTTAGTGGTGATCGGTTGTCAAATACAACTTACTGTGTCGCTTCTGACACACAGGACCAGCAGGAACAATTCATAGAAGGACAAAATGCAAAAACATGAAAAACACACAAATATTTTTTAAAGGAGTCATACAAAAACTCATCTTGTTTCAACATACTGCTGATACATCACATAACACACAAAATATCAACTGTATCTAACCATCTGAAATTAAGGCAACCACATGGACATTATTTTTTAAAAAGCAGAAATACGAATGTATCACCCCCTTTGAGGCCCTTCTTTTCCATGGAATTTTTTCTCCATCTGTTTACACTCACTCCTAACTCCCACCTCACTGACCTCAAGGTAAAAATCTGCCTCGCGCTCTGTGCTTCTCAGCCCTTTTTCCTCACCCTGAGGCTGTCAAAGACAAAAACCCTTTCCAACTCTTTCTAACCTGCAATAACCAACTCTATCCAAAACCACATACCATATATATTACTCCCTGTAGGGGCCACAATCCACTCCTATTCACAGACTCAAAAACATCTACTGTGAATAATTCGCAGAACTCAACAACACAACATACCAGCTTTAGAACATTAGAACAAATGCTTGTTACCACCCTATGCAATAGTACTCATTTCATCAACCTTAAATGGATGAACGTCTCAGTAGGTCCAGCTAGAGTTAAAACCTTCCACCCTGATATTAAACTCAAACCTCTGCACCGGGCACATTGGCTCACTGAGCCATTAAAAGTAACCCCAAATGGGAACAACCTGCAAATTTGTATTAAACCTAAATGTATGCATTTACTGAAGCCTAAGGCACTTTAAAGCTATTGTAAATGGCAAGAATGCTGTTTGAATAGTCTATTTTACCCAAATTCGACTTTGATATTTGGGGCACTTAAAAATAAATATCCTATAATTGTGTTACATATTAATCATCCTCAGAATGTACTTTACAGATTGCAGAGATTGGACATGAGACATATCTCATGTAAATCCTTAGAAAAATTAGTTTTTACGCCTGCGCTAAATGAAATTCCATATGCAAATGTTCTCATTTTTGCGGTTCAACGCAACGTAAATTAAATGTTAATGCTAGGAGGTCATAGTATGAGTATTAAGCTTTATAAATATTAAAAAACGATTTTAAAAGCACTTATTTTTAAAAAAAAATATTTTTTCATAATTAATAATAATTTCTTCTTCTTCAATAAAACCAATCAATTTTGATAATTCCACATGAAACGCAAGCTGCATCCCTTGCCTATCATATTTAGACGCATTCATTCACAAGCCTAAGCACAGAAGCCTAACTTGAAACATGGCAAATTTTGCGCCACTTTTTTTTTAAAAGGACAAATATTTTAACATTAGAACCAAGAATATGTTTACAGAAAATGCTTAAAGAAAGGAAACCCTTAATTGAAATGTTTTCCTGTAATACAAAATAATGAACCTTATTTTTGTAACCATTTTAAAACAGCATTCTGAAATGCAAAGTTTTCTGTAATACGTGTTTTGGTTCAGCAAAAATTTACTGCAGCTGAAGTGTTTGCCTGTTAATATCTAATACAATGTATCTAAGGAAAATGCTGTAAGTTTATTTTTTGCTAAACACACAATTTTGTTTTTGAGGGCTTTTTATATCTATTGAATGTAATTTCTAATTTTATCTCTTAAGCATTTAACAGTTTTGTACATGTGCATAATTGCTTACTCTATAAATTAAATCGCAACATATAGCTATTGTAGCATATCATGGTTAATTTCTGAACTTTTATTTTATTTCTAATTAATATTAATTAACTAAGATTTTGCATAACAGACTGAAGACAACAAGAAAGACCACAAACACATATTGAGCGCATTTCAGACATATACAGAAAGGGGTGAAACACTCAGGACACACAATACAGCGCGCTTAATAACCATCATTTCATAAATAGCGCTATCGCTATTCGCTTACAGAAGTTGCACTAATGGGAAAACCCACAAACCACATAGACATTTAAACACACATTTAACCCACAGATCAACACGTAGGACAAAAACAAAGGACAGCCCACAGACTGTACTTAAACCAAATCTATTTGTAAATACTAGTTGTAAGTCATATTTACAAGAAATGCTTCCCAATAGTGTTAAAAAAAACTGCAAAAACAGCCCAACAGACTGCTATATGTCCAAGAAGCCAAAATACACTCAATTCACTAGCTTTGGCTGGCAGAACACCAAACAAATCGCTCTGCATATCTCCATTCATAAAATTGCACAGAACAAAGGATCCTTGTTTGTATTTTGTCATATTTTAATTCCCTGGGGATACAGAATATCCAAGGAAGAAATATGTTTTTATACCTAAACCTATTTAGGCATTCCCTCTAGGGGAGCCGGCTAATTTACTTCACATCACACTATGGTACCTTCCAAAAAGCAACACATTCTCCGATGTGAGCTTGAAAACAGGCATGCCAAAAAAACTGCGGAATATGCAAGTATTAGGATCAAAGTAGTGCTTTAGGTACTCTCCGTACGTTGCACCGTTCAAATCTTATACAAAGTAGAGAAAAGTCTCCTCATTACCTGCCTACACAAATTGCAATTTGCATATCAAATACATATCCAAAGTTGGCCAACACAAATTCCAAAATTCCAAAGCTACAGTAAGGGTTACTAAACTACCTTACTCTTACCAATCAAAAGGTTGTCCAAATTCTAACTGCCAAGTTCTGAATGACCTAACGGTCTTTTTTAGAATACTCATGCCAAAAAGGTTCTCAGTCAGGAGTGACATCATGTGGAGGATCAAAATCAGGAAGATCAGGAATATACTGGGATGCAGAGACAAAGAATCGCCAGAATCTCCGTGCACAGAGTACCTAGTAGAATCCTGCCCTGTCCTCCTCAGTAGATTTCAGTCTCCTGACAAAATCACTCCCTCAGATAGTCACTTCTCTGATGAAGCCCACGTTGGCCGAGCAAATTGAAGAAATCAAACTTCATTCTCAGGGGTCTCACTAATACAAAGAAGTTGACACAGAAGCTGGAATATAAAATAACATCTTTATTAAACTCAAATGAGTGAGACTACGTCACACAGAAGCCTTAGCAACTGAATGAGGCAATCTGTTAGAATGGTCTTACTTCACGTCTTATATACTCTTTATCCTGCCCCAAGCATGTAAGGGAGTTATACCAATTACATTCCTAAACAAATGGAAAATCTGGAGAGTCAGCAGGTGAGTAGACTTTGGGGTTTTAGCAGGATATGGGCAAAACATTATAATTACATAGTTCACAGAGGTTAATCTGATTTAGATGGCACTGCAGGGCATAGCATGATTACATGTCAAACAAAGGTTAATCTGATAAACACAGGTAATGGTGAGGACGATAAACATCTGGGAAACTCCATGTAGCATGGGCTGGTCAATCAGTGTCAGGCCAAAGCATGAACAGAGTGTCCGTGCAGGAATGCAACAGGTCAAAAGTTTGAGCTCCAGAGTGTTCGTGATACAGGGAGAAAGTCAGTTACAAGGACACAGCACGCAATGGTGGAAAAAATGGCTGAGCGAGTGGCAAGACAATAAACGCACTTTTCCACAGGCGCAGACAAGCTCGCCTTTGGTGTGCCTTTGGCACGCCGTCGGCGCGACCGCGCAGTGGTCATCATTATGTAGGTGAGGGACGCTCAGCTGGGAGGCAGGAAATGGGCAAGGGTAGGGGGGTGGGGCTACGTGTCAGCAGCAGCAATGAGGGGAAGAGAAAAGGGCAGGGACCGTAAACAAAACAGTGCACAGTTAGCCAAGGAAAACCGGGCCACAGATAAGACAACAGGAATCGGGGCACAGTCATGCAACATAACGGGTCACGATTAAACAACGGAAATAGGGGCACAGTCAAGCAAAAAACAGGGCACTGTTGAACAACGAAATTTGGGGCAAAGTCAAGCAACAAAACAGGTCATAATTAAACAATGAAAATCGGGGTACAGTCAATCAAAAAACGGGACACTGTTGAACAACGAAATTTGGGGCACAGTCAAGCAACAAAACAAGTCAAATTTAAACAATGAAAATCTGGGCACAGTCAAGCAAAAAACAGCGCACAGATGAACAACGAAAATCGGGGCACAGTCAAGCAATAGGGCACAATTTAGCAACAAATAATGGGGCACAGTTGAGCAACAAATTGTGGCACAATTTAGCAACAAATATCGAGGCACAGTACACAATTACCCAGTCAAGGACAGCAGCTTCGAACACCCATGCAGGGGGCTCAGAGGCGGAGTCGGAGTGTGGGAGCTGCCGGGGAGAGTACAGGCCTATGACCGAGGTCAAGGTCTTAACAGCGCTCCCCCGCAGCGGTTGTCATCATGTAGGGGAGGGGAGGGACGCTGAGCTGGGAGGAGGGAAACGGGCGAGGGCAGGTGGGAGAGGCCGTGGGTCAGCAGCAGCGGGAGCGGCGGGGGGAAGAGAGAGGGGCAGGGACCGTAAACAGAACAGTGCACAGGGACATATATGTCTTATATTTTACCCATTGGCTTCCAACCCTATCTAACCTGGGTGACAAATCAACACACCGCTATGATCTGACTAGACTATGGTTGAGTAATGTACACATCCTTGTCTCTTTTAACTAACATTAATCAATGAAATCCAATGATAGACTCGTGCCCATGTGATGGAAAATCGAAACAGAGCACCTTACACTTTATGCTTTTTTTATCAATTTTACACAAATTTAAGGAAGCAATTTTAAAAACTCATTTTTATTGCAAATAACATTAGGGTCCTTAAAGCTGCTATGCCTTTTCTGTATGCTATGGAATCTCCAGCTATCTGTTTTAGTGTTGCATTGTTTATTTGTAAAGCAATCTCTATTAGGAAAATAATGTGGTGAGAGAGCTGTATCTGTATGTGCTTGGGGTGCTCATTTTAGTAGCTAACTATCTCCTGATGCATTGTAACTTGTTTATTTCTAAAGTATTCTATAACATAGAAATATTGCTTTTCATGATGATGGAATTTGTATTATTAAGGACTGTTTATTTTAATAACTAAAAATCTCTTGATGGATTATTTTTACCATGTGTTGTTATGGCCTATCCCCATAGTGCTGAAAGAAAGTTTCTTTGAACCTTTTTGACTTGACATTGGGTCATGTTTTACCTTATGAGGAAAATTGAGTATATTACTGTGGTGATGTGAAAGATTGAATGTGATTATGTGTGTGCAATATGTAGGTCCGACTTTGAAAATTTGAGGTGGATTTATTTAGAATGTAGAATGTTTGAGGTGGGTAACACTAACACCAGCTAAAATGGCAATATATGTTGTACCAAGAGTATCGTAATAGAAAATATATTATCAACATTATTCTGCACTTGGTAATTGGCAAACCAATGCAAACAATAGAACCTAGGCCTATATGTACTAACACATTTTTCCATAGACACAGAATGGATAAAACCCTTTGATACACTGGGCACTTAGCTGTCACTTAATGTTTTTAACAAGTACTTATAGACAATATGCAAGATAAACAGCTCATCACACCAAGTGACAGTAGCTGTTCTTTTCTTCTAACACGCTTTCATTCCAGAAGAAGCTTGATCTGTGTATTTAGCAAAAAATATATCTTTTTGTTTCAGGTGTTCTGTATGTGAAAAAGCAGCCCTTCATACGTAAGAGTAGAAGTGCAGATAATTGTGGGGGAAGAATTGTAGTAGATAGTCTTTGCCTCAAAGTTCTGACTGTGTGGCTGTTTTTGTGACTTACATTTCCTTCTTCTAGCCAATCGACTGACATATCCCTTGGAATGGACACTACTACTTCTCATGTTATGTTATGTTATGTTACTTTGGTTTATATAGCGCCAACTCACCAACAGGTCTCGAGGCGTTCCAGACCAAGGAAACACACTATATTCTTACTCGCAGAAAAGGTGAAGTAGAATACAGGTTAACCTGTGGATCCGAAAGCCTCCCTAAACAGGATAGTTTTCAACTGCTTTCTGAAGCAAAGAAGATTAGACTCTTTGCGCAAGGAAACTGGCAACTTATTCCATAACAGTGGAGTAAGTATGGAAAAGGACCTTCCACCTTTTGTGGCCATTTTAAAACGAGGACACATCAGCAGCTGAGCATCGGACGATCTTAAAGATCGTTTCGGATTGTAAGGCATTAGACGATCCTTGATATAGACAGGAGCCTGCCCATAGATTGCCTTATGTGCAATGCACAGGCTCTTGAATTCTACCCTCTGTTTCACAGGGAGCCAATGAAGCTTAAACAATAGAGGGGATGCATGAGATCTTCTCGGAAGCTTGAAGATTAGACGTGCAGCGTCGTTCAGAACAACCTGCAATCTACTTATCAAGTTCTTTGGTAGGCCTAAATAAAGAACATTGCCATAGTCCAATCTTGATAGTATGGTGGCCGAAACCACCGTCCGAAGCATAGATTCGGATAAAAGGGGGACTAATCTACGCAATTGCCTGATTAGGCCAGTGCAGGTTCCTACGACAGCAGAAATCTGGGTAATCATAGACAAATCCTTGTCAATTTTTATACCCCGACTTTTCACATTTGGCACTGGTGTTGGCGTGGGCCCAAGTTCTTTTGGCCAAAACAAATCCCCCCATGGTGATATGCCAGTTGACACCACCAGAACCTCCGTCTTCTCGGGGTTAATTTTCAGCAGATTGTCACTCATCCAGCTGACTGTGTACCTAAGAACCTCCTGCATATGTATCTGTGCTCCTTTGGAGTTCTCAATGCTAAAAAGCAGTTGGGTGTCGTCAGCGTAATTAAACACCCGACAACCCATCTGTACTAAGGACTCAATAAGGGGTTGCAGGTAAAGGTTAAAAAGTAGCGGTGATAACGCAGATCCCTGCGGAACCCCACAGTCCACACTGCCCACCTCAGATATCTCCTCTCCCAGTTGGATCCTCTGCTGCTTCCCTGTCAGAAAGGACTCTAGCCATTTATAGGCTGTCACATCATCTAGATGTGACGCCTGCAGGTGTGTAAATCAGTTAGCAATTGTGAATTCCGTTTTTACTAATTTTCCCAGGTGTAGGTCATACTTGCAAATGGAAAGGTGTTTTTTTTAAATCAGGCTCACTGTTTCTACCTTGACCTTTGCCATATGCACAATAAAGATTCTATACAGTTACTGTTGACTTTTCAGGATACTGCCATGATCCTATAAATACCTTGGTATTAGTTTGTAATGCACATTGTAATCTGGGTACATATCTGTCAGATCCCAAGACCACACTGGAGTCATCCAAAAGGTTGAAAATATCTTTTCTTCCTTTACGAGGCAGTGTATACAAAGCGCTCTGAGCATAAAGTGCTCTCTCCCATACTTGGCAATTTTATATCTCTGGATCAGCATGGAGTTACTAAACTTCTATCAGAGATCCGATCAGGCTCCCCTCTAGGCTCATGTCCGGTCTCGGTATTGAAACTGGTTCCTGAAATCATTGGGAAGGCCCTCACTCCATTGTTTGGCTCCATTTTTAATACTGGTCCCTTTTCAGTTTCCTGGAAAATAGCTTCTATTCTTCCCTTGCTTAAAAAATCTAACTTGGACCTAAAGGACCCGAGCAATTACAGACCCACTTCTCGTCTACCCTTCCCTAAGATGATTGAAAGGTCCATGAACAGCCAACTTAGCTTGCTTCTCCAGACCAACTCTTTATAAGACACCACGCAGTTTGGATTTTGTGTGGAACATAGCACTGAACTGCCATTAATAAAATCTACAGACAATATTAGGGAGGTCCTAGTTCAGGGTGTTGCTGCCATACTCATCATGCTGGATGTCTCGGCCGCATTTGATACGGTCCATCATGAGGTTTTGATGGACCGTTTATCGGCGGTCGGGTCCAAGGCAAGGCCTGGGACCTCCTGAAATCATTCCTGGCCAAAAGAACATAAACTGTGGACCTTGGTAGAGATAGCTCTAAGCCTTTCTCTCTCCCCTGTGGAGTTCCGCATGGGTCTTCGCTTACCCCGACTTTGTTTAATGTATATGTCGCTCCGCTGGCAACTTTGATTAAATCTTTTGGGTTTCAGTTGACCTACGCCGATGACACTCAAATTGTGTTGTCAATCCAAAAAGGGTCAAAGGTTGAGACTGGCTCAAAATGTCATAGCTGCATGCAGGCTATTGCAGCATGGATGGCATCAAATTGCCTTAAACTTAATGCAGGTAAAACGGATGTCATACTATTCAGGAATACTGCCAACCTCTGGACACCGGACTGGCGGTGGAACACAATGGGCGGGCCTCCAGTTCCGGTGGAAAGGGCAAAAAATCTCAGAGTAATTCTTGACTCGAAACTTGCCTTTGGCGATCAAATTAGCAGGGTTGTCTCATCCTGCTTCTTTATTCTCAGAATTCTCAGTAAAAATCAAATTTCTCCTCCCGGAAGACAACCTGAAAACACAGTCACAGCACTCATTCTGTCATGGCTGGATTACTGCAATAGTCTCTACATTAACATCCAGAAGAGACACTTGGTCAGACTTCAGATCGTGCAGAAAGCGGCAGCTAGGATGCTCACAGGTACACCTAGGTTTGTCTTGGTGAGGGCGGGACTTAGAACTCTCTACTGGCTACCAGTGGAATCATGGATTCAGTTTAAGGCCATGTGTATAGTTTTTAAAGCCCTTAATGGCATGGGTCCCGATTTCCTGAGACAATCAATACAGTGGTACGTCCCTAGAAGAGCCCTACGCTCCATGCAAGCTCAACACGCCATTCTCCCCCACTATAACAAAATGAGTTGGGGTCGTAGGAGCTTTCGTCACTGCGCCACCAAGGCATGGAACAGCCTGTCCTTCCAACTTAGGAACTCAACAGAGCTTCTTCCTTTTAGGAAGGGTCTAAAATCTTGGCTATTCACCTAACCGTTTATTGTAGCCAACTATCACGGCTTCTTTTTCTCAGAAGGTAGCGCACAGTGCCAGGACACCCCAGGGTGACAGAGCGCTCTAGAAAACTCAGTAACATAACATAACATCCACAGGCACTAGTGTTGGCAATGGCATGGTCTCTGCTCATTGAGTGGTGTGGATCACATGCAAGTCTCCCACTCGCCCTGATCAATAACTTATTTTGCTTCATTCCTAGCACAGGTAGCTGGCCAGCTGTTTGCTTTACTTCGTGATCTACCCTAAAACCATATTTTCAGTGATATTTCAGAGCAGGATGGTGAAAAAGTAAGAGTTTGATTTATTAATTGATGGGATAATCGACTGTGATGAATCATGACGATTCATGGTGTATTTTAACCCCAAGGAATTTGCTTAACTCTTGGTGTTATTAGTTATGAAGAATGAACCTCATTGTTGTCTGTATTACTAAAGCAGGGTTACATTGCGTAGTCTAGACACAGTCAATGCCTTATATCAGGATAAACAGATATGATGTAGTACATAGGGTGGTTCCATATGTTGGATTTACACAATCTGTATTACAGAGTAAACACATATAGAATGAATCTCTAATTTCTTTTAACCTTGAAAAGAGGCAAAAATGCTATTATCAGACCTAACACAGAGGGATGGTTAAAGGAGTCATTCGCTAGAAGCCAGAAGATAATATGCCTAAGATGTCTGCCCTTTGCGTACGTTTCATGCATATAACGTTTTATGTGGAAACTATTTAGATAATCAGACCCATGAGAAAACTATGCAAAATATTAGTGGTGTTACATATAATTTGCAAAAGCAGAAATAAGCTACACCAAACTGAATTTTGTAAATACGTAATAGCACTCATTTTGTTGGGTTGGTAATGTCTTCCGCATGGTGTTCAGTCCTGTTCTCCTGCCCTTACTGACTGCCTGACTTCGAGTATATGGGATCCTGGCTTTTGGTTTTAGCCCCAGCTTCATGGAAATCAAGTGTGTGTGTGTGTGGGAAGACCTGGGCCTGTTAATCCACATGAGTGTGCCTTGAAGGGGTGCCCTCATTTGACCTACCGTGGGCTAATGTCACTGTCATGGGTTTT
The DNA here is from genome assembly GCF_964261635.1 of Lissotriton helveticus. Classification (NCBI taxonomy): domain Eukaryota; kingdom Metazoa; phylum Chordata; class Amphibia; order Caudata; family Salamandridae; genus Lissotriton; species Lissotriton helveticus. The sequence continues at coordinate 2,107,578,162 of NC_136057.1, forward strand.
TGCATGTGAAAAAGTGGTGGCAGCATACAGTGATTTATGAATGAATATTTGTGATCAGACTTTTTAATCTGTGTCACTGGAGTGGAGGCCAACTGTCCCACTTGTGTAAAGGTCTACTTCTATGTGCTAACACAGGACCTAGTGCTATTATCCCACAACAAAAGGGTCACCCCTAAGGTAGGCCCTATGTAGCCCTGTGGGCATGATGTTGTGTAGGTAATAGGTAGGACATGTGCCTTCCTTGTGTGGCATTTCCTGGCAGTGACAAACATGCTATTTAGTTTCTCACTACTGTGAGGCCTGCTCCTTCCATATGCCAATGTTGGGAATCCCCTTACATTTGTTTCTGTGGTAATTTCTGATCTGAAAGGAGTAGCACTGCCATGTCGCATGTGTTTAGAAGGTAGTGAAAAATCATGCTTACTGGGCTAGGTGGATTTCTTATTACTATTCTACAACTGCCACTTTTAGAAAGTGAGCATTTCCCTGTGCTTATAACTCTATGTGCTTTGCAGTCTGCCTCCAATCCACGCCTAGGGCAGAGTGACAGTTACACTGTGTGCATACTTTCCAGAAAGCCACAACTCAGGATAGGCTGGGTGTGACAGTTTTCCTGGGCTAGGAGAGAGTGAGGTGGGCACGCTTACATTTGTATAGACTGTATCCTGCTCTCAAACAAAGGGCTCATTTACTCCTCTACTGTATTTCTGGAGCCAGGGCTGAGATTGAAAGGGAGTGCTGTGCACTTGTAAGGGTTCTTTTGAAGTGCCCCCTAGATGAAAGGCATTTTGAGTATACGTCCAGGGACCCTGATCCAATATTTTTAGAGCACCTTTGGAACTGGAACTGAAACTCTGTCAGAGGACTCCCTGCACTGCACAAATGCCTTACCTGGACTGCTCCTCTGCTGTTGACCTGCTGTCTGCTAAGTGTGGGGTGGCATAGATGGCTCACACGATTGCTTTTCAGCTTGTTGCCCTACTGCCAGCTGCTCACTGACTCTGTTTTGGCCTCGAGGATAGTTTGACTGATGGGAGATACCACCACTTGGGCTGGCTGCCTTATGTGCTGACCTCTTGCCCTGCTCTTGGGACCCAGTGCTCTCCAGGGACTGGGTGGTTGGTCTCCCTGTGCCTGCATCTACCTGTGTGTTCAGCCCCCACATCAGCAAGTGGTGAGCACTGTGACTGAATCCGGATTGCCCAATCAGCGCATGCTGATTCATCGTTTTGCCCCAAGGCAGATGGGGTACTACCTTTTGTTACCAGGCTGGAATTTCCTAAACCGGCACCACAGCACAGACGACTGCCTATTCCTTGAATCCGAAAGACATGATTGCACCACACAGGCAGGGCGTGCATGAGCCAACGAGCCGCCTGTGTCTTGCAAACATCATCCAGACAATGAGAGCTTCCTTGCGTCACAGCCAGCAACTACCGCTCTGCGGAGCGGCCACCTCCACAAGAGAAGTTGCTGCCTCTGGTTTCTCTGTGTGGATCTAGACTACCACGTGACCTGCACAATGAAAGGATCCCCCCCTGCAACAAGAAGTGCTGTGAGTGAGAGCCCCAGCAGGAGGAAGCCACTGGAAGCAAACCTGCGCGCCGAGGCTGTCACTCTCGCAGCACCAACGGTAAGTCTCCTGTGCTGGGGAAATCCGGGAATTCATCCCACACCCCTCCGTTCCTTGGCAGGAGGGGAGCCCTGGCCAGGGCTCCTCTGGGGGCATTAGCTTAGCCTAGTTCTGCTGAAATCTCTATAAGTTCATGGGCAGCTGCAATTGGTAATGTTGCATGTGGGGGATCTAGCGAGGTCTCCTCACTGGATGAACAGTACGCACCAGATCTGTTATGACATACTTTGGGGGCATTTTCTTGGAGATCCTCAATGGATGCCCTGGGCTTACTTTCCGTGGACCACTGTGATTACTGTATTCACCATTGGAGGTAAGAAGCTACTTCTGATCCCTAAGTAGTGAACAGATTTTACCATATTGATGTAATAAACCTGCAGGGGCTCATTGTTTATGGGCACACTGTGTTCATGCATCCAAAGCGGTGTCTTATGATTTAGATGCTACTAGTGATCTATGGTGACATGCGTTAATTCATGGCATTGTTCATAATAGGATTTGCATTTCAGGCTCTGATATCCCAATGTATTTCGTTATGATCCTTGCATCGACAAGATAAGGAGTATCACCTTCGTACTGTCAAAATATGCACTGTATTCCTGGTTTGTCTGTTGTTTTGCTCCTTATGCAGTTACAGTGAGACCTTGATAATTACATTCAGTATTGCTTTTATGTTGGACTTATTGTGAGTAATATATTTTGCGCATTCACAGTGATCCTTGACAACCATATAATCTGCAAAGTAATTTTTGAATCATATCGTTTTGGTCTACAATATACTATATTTTTTTATATACCCTTGTGTGATGTCTCTTTCTTGGTGTATTTACTGTGTTACTGATGTGAATGTGCAAACACTTTACACATGACCGCTGGGGATAAGCCTGACTGCTCTGTGCCAAGCTATGAGGGTGTGAGTATAGGTTATCTTTGGAGTGTAACTTACTTGCCCTGACTAGACTGGTGGGTGCTGCTTTGCCTGGGTGCACACCCTAGCCAACCAGAAAGCATTTTTCTAACACTGACTCACTTGATCCAGTTCCAAGTTCTCTTTGACCAAAGAAGGAAGTGCTCCACCACTAAGCACTTAGAGGTCTGCTGTGCAACCAGAATCGGGGTCTGCCTGACAGACAGCCTCGCAGAGGTCGGGGAATATCACCCGAAGCCTGACTTGGAAGCAAGAAGCTGCCTTCTGAAGTTTCAGGAGGTCAATCTGCCTGATGAGAGAGGGAAGGGGCATGCCACCCCTGTAGAAGTTTGAGAGCCAGCCAAAAACAGCTGACCCCAGAGCTTGAGGGTCCATCCGCACAGAGAAAGACAGGGCCAGATCTCTGTCTTTCTCAAAGAATGCCACATACCACTGCAACTTTGTAAAGTTGTGCCCAGGCTGACTGTGCCACTGCAACATCCTGAAGTAGTGCCTGATCTGGTAATACTGCTGTGAAATTATGAAGCTGTGCCCAGATGGACTGTGCTGCTGGGAATTCATGATGTTGGCTGAAACAGACTCTGCCTTATTGCACTGTAACGCTGTTCTTGAGTAGACCGGGTAGTTGTTACTTTGAAATGCATTTGAGTGGACTGTGTGTCTAGCTCAGCAAAGTTGAGATAATGCTGGATTTCATGGAGGAAGAAAAGAGCCTCAAGGAGGCCCAGTTACCTTTGACACAGCAGTCTACCACCACACCTCACTCGAAACCAGAAGCAGAGAGAGAGAGAAATAGAGAGCAAGAGAGAGAGAGAGAGAGAGAGAGAGAGAGAGAGAGAGAGAAATGTGAGCTGAAGGTCCCTGTCAAAGGCACAGTGCAGATGAAACTCTGCAGTGGTGAGATAAGGACAACTGGGACTAATAGGAGTAATTGAGCACCCAAACTCTCTAGACGGGGGTAACCATGCACCTGTGCGGGATGCTTGTACAAGACAAACTTTGGACCTTGGAGAGATGGGAGAAAGAGAGGGGAGGAGAGCAGGGGGTTACCAGCTCCCATTAGAGTTTCCACACTCCAGTGAAGCGTCTGACCTATACTAAGTAGAATTGAATATTTTGCATGTTTTGAAGTACTTTCTGTTAAGAAGTACAAACACTGTGTTGGACAATCCGTTATTGCACTGCTGGGAAATCGTTGACTTTTGACCTTAGAAAACCCCCACACTACCTCCTAGAGAAGCCTGTGACTGCTTACCTTCACTACCATTGAGAGTCAAGTGCCGAAGGGGAAGTACTTGACCCAGTTTGCAGAGCCATAGTCAGACTGACCCAGTGGCATCAGAGGTAAATAACTTAAGTCCCCATGGCTGAGGCCCAGTAGCCCCTTCTTGCATTTCGTGGCTCCCAAACAAGGTCTGGCACATACACTGGGTAAATTAACCCTATAGCTGATTTTGCAAGTTAAATTGCATTATATTGAATCTAGTTTATAAATATGTAAACACTGGGTTAAATGTATAACTCTCCTTTGCAATTCTCTAAGTCATTGGTTCTCCTGTATTAGTGCAACCCTTATGACATTTTCTCTCTATTGCATTTTTAATTTAATGCTTATTTGATTTAAAATCCAGCCCATCACAATATAAATATTTAAACTATGATTACAATCATCAATTACTTTCAACCAATATTTATGGACAATGCAGATCATATTGCACATCATTCTCACCACAATATCGCAAACAAACATCTTTACAAAAAGAAACCAAATTACATCAAGTGGCCATCGTCCAAATTCTCTAAGTGATATAAAACCTCTTCATTCAGTCTGACATCTTGGGGCATATTAGCAAGGGCGATATTGCCGCTTTAGCAGGAGTTTTTCCCGCTAACGCGGCGATATTTTTATCGCCCTATTAGCAAGCTGTCACTAACCGCAGTTAGCGACAGCTTACAGGTGATAGCTACAGGTTTGGGGCCCGCTTTGCATGTCAGCGATATTTATCGCTAATGACATGCAAATTGGGTGTACCCAACCTGTTAGCGACTGAAAACAGTCGCTAACACAGCTATCGCCTATTAGCAAGGCAGGCGAAGCGATAAAAAAATTGTGCTAAGCACAAATATCACCAGAACCTAACGCCTGCTCAGACCAGGACTTAACCTGTATATCCAATGGGAGGTGGATATTCAGGTTAAGTCCCCATTAGCATTAATGCCTGAATATCGCTGGATTTCCAGCGATATTCACACATTGAGCCGCTATTGCCAGATATTTTATCACTTCAGAGGTAAACGTTGCCAATAGCGCGTTATCTCTGCGATAAAAAAAAATGCGCTTAGCGCATTTAGCGATAATTATCGCTATTTGGTGCTAATATGCCCCCTAATGTTTTTAGAATAGAGGCGAATAATTACATTTCTCCTTTGGCCCAGTAAAGGCAACCAACCAGCTTTCAAGAAATGCACCAAAGTAGTTCCAGAGACATTCCAGCAGATGTTGACAGATAGAAAGAGACTGTGACAAGAACGCAATATTACCTCGAATGAGGTTGCTCCATTTGAATATTGGCAAAACAAATGTTTTGCTCTAGTTTGGGGGTGGTAGTTCGAGGTAGTTTAGGAAGATGGCAAACTATAAATAAGATGAGGAAAAGCTTGCATATAGGAGACAACATAGAGGGCAGTAGTTGAAAAGTATTTGAAACATAAATTCTGAGCATCTGCAGTTTCATTTGGTGATCTTATTTTTCAATGAGCGTTACTATGACCTTGTACGTCCTTGAAAGCCCTTGATCCAGACATTTTAGCATTATTCAGTGATTTTGAGATTGTAATTCCCTCACATCGGTAAATACCTGGCAATGATTTAAACTATGTGTCATTCATCCAAAAATGTTCTTTGTCGATTCCCTTAAAACATGCATCAGAATAATCCCGCCAGTTTATGTACTATAGCAGACCTGAGCCTTGGCTTGCAGTCAAAACTCACTGATTTGAGTGGCACATTATTGCCAGACAGAAATAGAGGTTAAACAGCAGTTCTGGTCTTATTGGACTTGCCTTTGGTGCAGTTCATCATGATCTGGTGAATTAGTGAGCGGAGAAAGGTCTGGCTAAGATACGAGTTGAACGCTTTCTAGAAGACTGACTTTAATAGTGGACTGGAAGTTGGACTGCATGTGGCAAAAGGGGTCAATTTGGCCTGCAGAGTCCCTCAGGGCCCACCTTTCACACCGTTCTTCAATGTGTCCATCCAGCCACTGGCTGGGTCATGATAGGGGACCACCAGGAGTTATAGATGTGTGTGGATGATACTGAGATGGGGCTGCAGAGGAGGGAGGTGAACCTATTTATGAATGTTTGGTGAATATTTATCATTAGTGGCAAAATCTCAAATGTGCTCTGAATGGGGAAAAACTTAGTTTTTGGTGATGGCTTATAAAAGTCTAACCCGACTCTATTCAAATGGCTGCATCTCTAGCTCTGAAGGTTGAGGAATTTTAGTTGTTACTCGTTTTACAAGGCATAGAGCTTGGGTGTTGGTAATACAGTCAATCAGAATTCTAGGTTTTCCCGGCACATTACTCACTACTTGAAAACACAGCACATATAAGTGTAGTTGTACTTTCTATGAACCAGTAGTCCACATCTTTGTACATGAGTCTTTCTGAAGAAGTAATCAGGAAAGTGCAAATGACCCAAAGCTAAGCATTACGCAGGGGTTGGCATACAGGCACTTCAGCTCTCGAAGGGTCAGAGCAGTTTTCCCATCTGACCCATGACCCTACCTCCATGCTCGTTCCTTTTTCATCACCTTCAATAGATCCCCGTTCATTCCAACGCCAAAAGCAAACCCTTAAATATGACACTGAGCACCGTCCAATGTCTTAAGCAAACGGCAAATTGGAGCTGACGATGCCCGTAGGGTGCCATCAACAGCTTTGTCATTGGCTGAAATAGATTTACCAGACTGGACCAAGAGGATAGTCCCCGCACATCGGAAGATGCTGCCAGAAAACATATGGAGGTGATTAGGCCCTATGCAGCTCTGCCTCAATTATGCATTACAAGAGAGTCAGGAAACAAAGAATCAAGGATAGTTTACGTATAAAAGACGGATCCATGAGTAAATGGGTCGTGTGGGTGGTTGTTTTTAGATCTTGCGCGGAACTTCCATTGATCATCCATTACTCACAGAAGTCACCCAGTTTACATAAGAGATGTGGGCTAGCCATGGGCACAATGGTTAATGATAACTTTGAAGGTCCTTCCAGCACCTCCTAGGAGGCTGTACATAGCAACACTTCCCCTGGTGTGGTTACATATTGTGATAGCTACGAAAATTGTAGGAGATCACTTCAGGCTGAAATCGATATTTGGGTTATTGTTCCTTAACAACCTGTACCTCAGTGTGCTGTGTCAAATTTCCTGAATGCGATGTTGGTATTTTTTTTTTTAGATTTCCATATTGTGATGTGATGCTAGACTTATTGGATGTGGTGAATTTTCTTTTTAGTGACAGGATACAGTAAGGTGCGGCTTAACTTCTCTTTTAAGGTTTTGTGAAGTAATAAGGTGCAGAAGTATGCACATACCAAGTCAAATATGAAAGCTGCCTACAGTTTCCAAGCCCCTGGGTACTCATTCCAGTCACTGAGACTCCCTCTTTGCCATTTATGGGCAGATAACGACCTCAATGACACAAGTATGACAGTTCGAGTAAACTTATTCACATAACATGTAAAGCGCTCTGATACTTTTGGGTATAGCTAGCGCTATATAACACTCAAAAAGAAAATAAATGATGAGTTCAGTGAAGTCTACTCGATACTGCGGTCATGCCACTTTTATGCGCACCTTCCCAGATTCGTAGGCACATGGTATGGTGCGCAAGGAGCAGCAGATATGTAATTTACATACTCTCGTGGCCACATGCTGCCATGTCTCCACCAGGTGAGTCCCAGGGGTTCCTAGACTCCAGTTGGCTTTTACTTTCCCCCCTCTCTTTCCGGCATTCCACTGCAAGGCGCTCCAGTCCCACTCACAGGCATGCCCTCTGCCCATGACGGGACACATCCATGCAGCTACGTGTGCGAAATTGATTCAATCTGGAACGGACCTGCAACCAAAAGTTTTCTTTCCTTGTAGGCAGAATCCTCTGCCATTTTTGTAAGGTGCCTGGCCCCGTATTAGAGGCTTCTGCTATCGATCGCGCTATAGTTAGATGGGCGGAAGCCCTTTTTATTGATTTTATGTTTTATTCGTTATCACATTTCTTTTAGTTTTAATTTGCTTTACTAATAGGGATGGTCGTGCAGGGGAGCCTGCAGGTGAGTCCCAGGGGTTTTTAGACCCCAGTTCAGCATTTACTTTTCCCCCTCACTTTCCGGCATTGAGCTGCAAGGCGCTCCATTCATACCCATGGACACACCCTCTGCCCATGACACAGTGTTCCGCTGGAGTACCAAAGATGCACCAAAGGCAAGCTCGTCTGCACTCATCCACGCCATGACCGGGCCCCGGGCCAAGACTCCTGGTTATTCGAAACCAGATGCAAGCCCTCATATTAGATATTCCAGAAAGGAGCTTTTATCAATTGGTTCTACGGGTAAGTGCTTAACCCCTATGCTATTTGACACTGGCAGGTATTTTTTTTAAATCTTATTGATATCTGTTCTGCCTGTAGTTATTGTCTAACATCTCCAATTCAGACAAGCTGTCATTCTATTGATGACCTTTTAACGTTGCAGAAGTTCCACTGTACTGATAGTACTAAGTTGACCTACGTGCATCTAAATCCTAGATCTCCGATTAAACATAGTGTCATAAATTGACAGCAATGGATTAGCATTTAGCTGAAGTCATCTTGTATTTAGAAGTTATTATATCCACTTTGTGAAAGCCATTTTGTATTTCTGGCAGCCATTTTGTTTGCCATGTGCTCGTCATGTGCTCTGTCCTCCCTCAGTATTAACTGCTCTTGAAATCTGCCTAGAGACAAACTATATTCAGCATCTTCCACTTCGCACATGCCCAGAAGGGCCTAGCTAGTAGAATGCACCTGCTTCTCTAGTATAACTGTCAGGCTATTTTTGCTGCTGTATGGAGAAGTAACTCTCCTCCCACTTTGTTGAGCAAGTAGATCTTGTATGAGGGTTCGGCTAGGGGTTTAAGTTGTACAGAATAAGGTGCTCACACAGTGCAGTTATAGTATATAGAGATGAATAAAATGCAAGTTGCGTTGGACGGTGCTGCCAGTATAGAGGAAAACCCTGTAACCTCTCAAAGGTGGTCAGGCACAGGATGCCTAAATACCATACACAATATACAACAGGTACTGGGCACACGTGTGATAAAGACAAAGTTAGTATTACAGTAGTATTGAGACAAAAAAACACAATGAACACCGGTTGTAAGGTGAAGACAGTATGTGATACTTTATACAAGTCTTCTTTTCTCTCAGTTGTTTACAAACGCCAGCCGACACGTGTTTCATCAACAGGGCAATGCCTGTGACTCATCAGGGCTGTAAGAGGCACGTGGTTCAAACGGGAATCCAGCGAAACTGAATATTGCCATACTACGGCCCGGAGCAATCCCACTGTCCGAAGGACACCCCGCATCAGTCGTACCCGATTGCATCGCGCACATCTTGGTTCTATCCATACCCTTGCTGACTACTACCTCGTCCTGTCATATTCAGTTTCGCCGGATTCCCGTTTGAACCACGCGCCTCTTACAGCCCTGTTGAGTCACAGGCATTGCCCTGTTGATGAAACACGTGTCGGCAGGCGTTTGTAAACAACTGAGAGAAAAGAAGACTTGTATAAAGTATCACATACTGTCTTCACCTTACAACCGGTGTTCATCGTGTTTTTTTGTCTCAATACTACTGTAATACTAACTTTGTCTTTATCACACGTGTGCCCAGTACCTGTTGTATACAAGTAGATCTTTATGCCCAACGTAGTCATTTTGCCTGCTTACATGAGCCAGGACTGCCCCTTGCATTTATGCTTACTATGTAACTCTAAGCATATATATAAAGCCCCAGTTTTCTGTACTCCTTAGACTGCCTCATTCAGTTGCTAAGGCTTCTGTGTGACGTAGTCTCAACTCATTTGAGGTTATTAAAAATTATCTTTTATATTTCAGCTTCTGTGACAATTTCTTCTTTGTTGGTTTAAAAGGACTAAGTATCAGTGAGACCCCTGAGCAGGAGTTTTGATTTCCAGACTTTAATCTTTTTATGGAAATCAACACCTTTTCTTTAACTTTTATTACAGAAACTTGGGCAGACCCATCATCTGCTTCAGACATTCTTGATGCAAAAAGAACAAAAAGAACAATTGATGGACAGAATGCAGAACAATGTCATACATGCACCCCAGTACAGAGATCTGGGCCTAAATCCATAGTTTTTTTTGCTCCCCATGCCATTCCAGTTTGGACCCAGCCATATGCCAAGCACTTTTCCGTCTTACTTGCAAATAGGATCGACTGGAATTGATCTAATTAGAAATTCTAGCTTGCTGGCGTCGTCGTTCTTTCAGACTCATACTTTTGTGACGCCTGGAAGCACAGCAAACTCATCTATAGGATTGGGAGGCAATCCACTTGCTAAATTTAAGGTGTAGCAATCCCTTCACCCATGAAAATTCCGGATTGGTCTTGACACTTCCTAACCACAAATATTAGAAGCCTTGAGGAAGTTACTTTTTAGTAATGAAACACGTGTCGGCTGCCTGTTTCATCCTTGTTTCTGGGATTTCAGCACAGAAGGATCTTTGGCAACAACAATTTGTGTATTATTACAAAGGATTGTACAGAACAGATATATATGTAGAACAAGCTATTAAAACATCAAAGCCACTCCATGTTTTGGATGTTCTCTCTATGGTGAAATATTGGTGATGTGCATATGAACAATCGGTGGTCTTGACTCCCTAAACAGGCCAAGACAGGGAACAAACTCCCTTAGAAGCCCTGGCTTCTATGATATAAATATCTGAGTGCCGAGGTACGACAAACTCTGTTTAATAGTCTCCTACAACTGACCCCATTTGGAATCTGAGTGGAAGCTGACATCTGAGGTAGTGGGATGTCAAATGTTACCTTGAGGGGCACCATATTTTGTATATTAAACAATTTCAATTGACAGTTTCATTTATATTGACAAAATTAAGCCCAGGATTGGAAAGTGCGACAATCTAAGCCACCACTACCTTTGTTGTGTTATTGCAAATCAGTCTTGACCCTACACCCAAAGAGAACAGTCCAGCCCAAACTGCCAGACGAGGTCCTCCCCGGACTGGAAACAAGCATCCTAGGACCGGAGCTTTCAGCCCTCATCAGCCAGGATAGTTGACTCCAGTGGCATGGAGAGCACGGGATCCACGTCTGGGCATACTCGTCCCACTGGGGGTGACAAATGCAAAAAGAACAATTGATGGACAGAATGCAGAACAATGTCAGTCATTCTAGAAGCCATTCCAATGAACTACAATATATTTTGGCTAGACAGACCACTTAAAAGAGGAGGTGGCTTAGCAATAATCCATAAGTGTAACCTAACTTTGTGGTGTGAACCCACCTCAACTCCCTACAGTGAGGCCCTCAGTCTTAATATTACGGTCTCCAATTCACAGTCTTTCAAAGGCATGCTGGTTTATCGACCACCTGGCCCCCGTACCAAGTTCCTAAATGATTTTTTTTATTTGTTTATTTCGTCTGGTCAAACACGTAAATCAAACATACATTGTAAATCAATTTGTTTGCAAAGTACATATCCTAACATATTCATGCAACAGTTACATCAATAATTTCCTTGTAGGTACCTAAGGCTATTTGTTAATACATCAACACAACATGAGGCTACAGTGAAATCTCGAGTATTGCAGAGTTTACCGCACAACATTTGTCATTTTTGGGGTTTACACAGCATTTACACAGGAGAATAATCACATATCCATACTCCCTCCACTTCACTGTAAAATAAAACATTACAGACCTCACATAGCTTTGCTTTCATCAATTATCATATATTAATCATCCCCATGCATAGTCAATGAGTATTGCTTCAGAGGTTCCCAAAAATCACGAAGCCTTGATGATTGCGGTAGTTCTTCCGCATAAACATCCATGGTTTCCCTAAAATATGACATGTCCACAAGCCAGTCTTTGAATCTGGGGGGTCGTTTACTGCCCCATCTAACGGCAACTCGTCGTTTTGCTAACAGTAGTGCTACAGCTAGGAATTTCTGCCTTTTTGCTGGCTTTAGTATGTATATCCCCAGTAAACACACTAGAGGGGTGTTCAGCACTAGTTCAGCTAGCATTTCAGTTATCACTCCCATTATATCTTGCCAGTATTTGTATATCTGCGGGCATGCCCGCGCCAGGTGTAAAACATCAGCGTTCATGGCATCACACCTGTGACACTTATCATACCATCTAAGGCCGTATCTGTGTAACTGGGTTGGGGTACAATAAAATTGATGTAGAAATTTAAAGCGTATTTTTCGTAAATTACAATTGGATATCATCAATTGTAGTTGTGTGCAGATATATTCCCAGTCCCGTTCATCAATGGTGTCTCCTATAAATGCTTCCCACCTAGTGAGTGATTTGCTACTAATCTCACTTCGTTCTGACTGTGACGCATTGTACAGGCGGGTAACTAATTTCTGGTGAGTTGGCGCTATCAATAAGGCTGGTAATGCGAGTGGCGTTGGTGGCTCCTCCAGATAGGTGCTATATATATCCCTGATCACCACCTTCAGTCGCAAGTTGGCAAACATCTTCATCGGTGTGTTATGAATACTTAATGATGGGTCTCCCCTTTGGATAAATCTACTGTGAGGGAAGACATACTTCATTGTGGAGATCTTTATATCCTCCAGCAGCAGTGTCATTTTTTTCTTTTCTTGTGTTACAGATAATTTCAGATGGTTGGCGATGGGGAGTGTTGGGCATAAATAGGTAGTTTGTTTGCTCTGTGTGGTAGCATGTGCCATGCCCTTAAATTCCTAAATGATTTTAACAGTCTTCTTGAGACTTGCATTCTTTGTAATAACTACGAAGTCCTGGGTGATTTTAATTTTCACCTTAAAACTCTAGACCATGGGTACTCACAAACTTTCTCTCGGGGGCCAAATTTACAGTGTGGTTTGTGTCCGAGGGCCGCACCAGTGGGGGCGGGGTCAGTGGGGAAGGGGGCGGGGCTAGAACAAAAAAAACTGTGACCATGAGGTTGAACACAGGTCCCTGCAGTGGACGCCTTCGTCCACTGAGCCACCAGACCCGGCATACACACATCTCTCTCTCTCTCTCTCTCTCTCTCTCTCTCTCTCTCTCTCTCTCTCTCTCTCTCTCTCCCTCCCTCTCTTTCTCCCTCTCCCTCGCTCTCTCTCCCTCCCTCTCTCTCACTCTCTCTCCCTCTCTATCTCCCTCACTCTCTCTCAACCTCTCCCTCTGTCTCATTCACTCTGACTGTCTCACTCCCTCTCTTCCTCTGTCTCACTCACCCTGACTGTCTCACACTCTCTCTCTCTGTCTCCCTCTATCTCTGTTTCCTTCTCCCTCACTCTATTTCCCTCTCCCTCACTCTATTTCCCTCTCCGTCGCTCTATTTCCCTCTCCCTCACTCTATTTCCCTCCCCTCACTCTATTTCCCTCTCTCTCCTTCCCTCTCCCTCCTTCCCTCTGTCTCCCTCTCTCTCCTTCCCTCTCCCTCATTCCCTCTGCCTCCCTCTCTCTCCTTCCCTCTCCCTCACTTTGAGGTCTCCCTCACTCTGAGGTCTCCCTCACTCTGAGGTCTCCCTCACTCCAAGGTCTTCCTCACTCTGAGGTCTCCCTGACTCTGAGGTCTCCCTCTCTCTCCTTCCCTCCCCCTCACTCTGAGCTCTCCCTCTCTCCGAGGTCTCCCTCTCTCTCCTTTCCTCTCCCTCACTCTGAGGTCTCCCTCCTTCAGTCTCCCTCCCTCTGTCTCCCTCACTCTGAGGTCTCCCTCTCTCTCCTTCCCTCTGTCTCCCTCACTCTGAGGTCTCCCTCACTCTCGTTCCCTCCCCCTCAATCTGAGGTCTCCCTCTCTCTGAGGTCTCACTCTCCCTCCCTCTGTCTCCCTCCCTCTGTTTCCCTCGCTCTGTCTCCCTCACTCTCCCTCCCTCGCTCTCCCTCCCTCGCTCTCCCTCTCTCCCTCCCTCGCTCTCCCTCGCTCTCCCTCCCTTGATCTCCCTCCCTCGCGCTCCCTCTCCCTCCCTTCCTCGCTCTTCCTCCCTCCCTCTCCTTCCCTCACTCTCCCTTGCTCCCTCTCTCTCGCTCTCCCTTGCTTGCTCTCCATCCCTCCCTCGCTCTCCCTCCCTCGCTCTCCCTCCCTCGCTCTCCCTCCCTCGCCCTCACTCTCCCTCTCCCTCGCTCGCCCTCCCTTGCTCTCCCATGCTCCCTGGCTCTACCTCCCTCCCTGGCTCTCCCTCCCTCACTCTCCCTCGCTCCCTCCCTCGCTCCTCTCTCTCTCGCTCCCTCTCCCTCCCTCGCTCTCCCTCCCTCGTGCTCCCTCTCCCTCCCTACCTCGCTCTCCCTCCCTCGCTCTCCCTCGCTTGCTCTCCCTCCCTCCATTGCTCTCCCTCCCTCCTCTCCCTCGTTCTCCCTCACTATCCCTCGCTCCCTTGCTTGCTCTACCTCCCTCCCTCGCTCTCCCTCCCTCTCCCTCGCTTGCTCTCCCTCCCTCCCATGCTCTCCCTCGCTTGCTCTCCCTCCCTCCCTCGCTCACTCGCTTGCTCTCCCTCCCTCGATTGCTCCCTCGCTTGCTCTCCCTCGCTCTCCCTCCCTCCCTCGCTCCCTCGCTTGCTCTCCCTCCCTCGCTCTCCCTTCCTCCCTCCGTCACTCTCCCTCCTCGCTCTCCCTCCCTCACGCCCTCCCTCACTCTCCCTCCCTCGCTCTCCCTCCCTCTCTCTCCGTCCCTCCCTCGCTCTCCCTCGCTCCCTTGCTTGCTCTCCCTCCCTCCCTCGCTCTCCCTCCCTCCTTCTCTCTCCCTCACTTGCTCTCCCTCCCTCCCTCTCCCTCCCTCACTCTCCCTAGCTCCCTTGCTTTCTCTCCCTCCCTCGCTCTCCCTCCTCACCCTGCCTGTGTGTGCCCGGGCTGTGACAGCTTCCAGGTGCACACACACACAGCCGCACCCAAGCACTTCACAGGTCTTTAAAAGACCATTGCCATATTAATGAGGCTTTGTTCACCTCTCAGCGCCCCTGCAGCCCCACTCTGACTAATGGCGGGAATCGCCCGACCCCCACAGAGCAGCAGATTAGGAGTTGCGCTCTGGTTGCAGACAGTCTTAAAAAAAAAAAAACTTGGGTGTCTGCAAGGTCCGCGGGCCGCCAGGGAAGGCTTGCCGGGCCGCCACCGGCCCGCGGGCCGTACTATGAGTACCCTTGCTCTAGACGATCCAGATACCTTTGTTTTTTCAAAGTATGACAGCCATGGGCCTCACACAATTGGTTACAGGTCCAACCCATTCAGCTGGGTATACTTTAGATGGCATTTTTACAAACACCCTCCATTCGGTTCATAAGCACCCATTCAGTAGTTTTGTCACATCACAGCACCATTCTTTTTCACATCGGCAGTAGTCTTCCCTCTTGTGTATCTTTATATACCATTAACCCAATTGTCGCTCGGGCCTGGAATAAAGCTGAAGCAGGTAATCTTACTGCCTGTTTGTCAGACTCTCTCCCTATCATATCTGAACATTCTGATATAGCAACCGTTCAATAATCTCAATGGTTAGAGATAGCCTCACAATCTCTGGTCCCTAAAGAGACAACCAATGCTAAAAGGAACTGGGAGTCAGCTTCCTGGTTCACAGCAGAGTTGAGATCTACTAAGCAGAGTTGTAGAAGGCAGTAAAAACATGCCATCAGAACTATAACGAAGAGGAAAAGAACGGAAAAGAAAACCTGCCCATCCACTTATAAAATGAAAATGTTTACAGCAAAAGCTGCATATTTTACTCAGAAAATTGAATTAGCAAAAAAAATCATCTAAAGTACTCTTTCTAACCATCACTAAATTTACAACTAAAACCTTACACTAAATCTAGTAATTCCATTCAGTCTTTTTGTAATGATGTTGCCATATCTTTTTATGACAAAGTTGATCAAATATTCAAAACATTTGTTAATCATCAGACCACAGCCCCAAAAGACCAGATTCCTTCTGATCTGAGATTATTTGCCCAAAGCTTTGCAGCTTTCACTTCTCCATCTACACACTTAGTTGTGAGGATGATCAAAGCGGCCAAATCCAGGTTCCCCGATTACCCTTGTCCACCTAGGATCGCAGCCCTTGTGGCAGATTCTTTAACCCCAGTCTTTACTAACATCTTTCAGGTCATATGTGAGTCTGGATTTTTTCCAACAGGCTGGAAGAAAGCTTCAGTTTGTCCGCTTCTAAAAAATCTTCTGTGGATCCAGCTAATCCTAATAATCATCGCCTAATATCCTGCCTTCCTTTGACGGCCAAGATCATTGAAAAACGGATAAATGCCCATCTTGCGGATCTCATTAAAACTAACTTGTTACAAGATACCCAATTTGGCTTTCGCTCTTATCATAGTATGGAATCAGCTCTTATCAAGGCTACCAAAGACATCAGAATTTTGTTAAATGCCGGAGGCAAAGCGGCCTTAATTCTATTGTATTTGTCTGCGGCATTTGATACCGTCCACCACAACAAATTGCTCTCTCGCTTGAATGATATCTGCATAACTAGATCTTCTTGGGAACTACTTAGCTCGTTTTTATCATCAAGAGAACATTCAGCCCAATTGGATAGTTATGTCTCTCCATCGTCCTCCTTTCCATGTGAGATTCCGCAGGGGTCGGCGCTTAGCCCTATGCTGTTTAATATCAATGTGACCCTTCTGGCTGAGTTAGTTAAATCTTATGGCTTTGCCATTACCTCCTATGCAGATGACACACAAATTGTCATCTCCCTTGGGAAGGATGGACCTGCCCAAGGGGCCTGCTTCACAGGATGTATGAAGGCCGTTAGCAACTGGATGTCAGATAACTGTCTTCAGCTAAATTCAGGGAAAATTGAACTCCTGCTCCTTGATCAAACTCCTCGTGCTGGACTGAGCACTGGTGACTCAAAGAGTGGTGCCCATGCCAGTTAACAAAGTCCACAATTTGGGTGTTGTGATAAACGACAGACTCTCCCTTAATGATGAAGTTAATGCGGTCACTTCTACAGTCTGTTACACTTTGAAGATGATACAAAAAATCTCCTCCATTTTATTCCATTACACTTACAAAAGTCTTTGCTTACCTCCTTGGCAGTTTTCAGGCTGAACTATTGCAATGCATTATATCTTAATGCTCATCACTCTGTGATTAATGAGCTGCAAATATTACAGAATGCAGTGGCCTGACTTGTTCTTAATATCCCAAAATGCCAGTCAGTCTCAAAGCATCTGAGAAAACTTCACCGGTTGCCAATCGGGGCCAGAATTGTTTGTACGTCACTATGTATCACCTGGAAGGACCTACATAATGAAGGACCTGTCTTTTCGGAGAATAGCCTTAAGTGATACATCCCTAACAGGCCTGTGAGATCTTTCTCTACAAAATCAGTGATCATTACCAAATATGAACAGGCATTGTGGGGAGGGTGCAGCTTTATGCTGGGTACCTCCATTAACTGGATACACTCCTATTACAAATCAAATGATCCACAAATCTTCTATCTTTCAGAAAGACTGTGAAAACATGGCTGTTTTACTCTGTATTGTCACCTAATGCACTAATAGTCTTATTTACCTACGTTCACAATAGGTAGCGCAAAGACAGCCAAGGGAAGGTTAACAAGTTCATTTACCCTAACTGTTCCTTCATCCTGATTCTATATGTGCAATACATTTCTCACCATCACCTTCTATGAAGGCCCCAAGGACATTTAATAATGGCAGCATAATTTGCATAATTTCAGTAATTGTGTGTTCTGCCTCTTATGTGGCATTCCTGGGATGACACCATTACACCACATTTCATTGTTATGTGCCAATTGTGTCAAAGGTTTACTGCAAATGTGTGGGAATAATGCAAATGGGCAAAATGCGAGCAGCTGTCCCTTGTGCTACCTGTGCTTTTCACACAATTGTTTTACTCAGAAATCAACACAGGGACATACATTACACTAAAATATAGCTCTAAAGGACAGAATTGTACTGCGTGTAATTACGTGTAATTTCACAGAATTGTCCCAAAATTCCACATATTTACATGAAAGCAAATTACACAAATTTCACACGCCCATACTCCTAAGGTATAACTTGTAGGCCTGTTTGGGTGCAGTTGGAGGCAGTGGAGCAAGGGCAGGCTCTTTGTCATCTCCTTTTCCAATAAAATCTTTGTCACCCTGTCTGAGAAGTATTTCAGCTCCTGTCGCCGTCTGCTCCTTGGGTCAGATGCATCAACACACCATTTTGCAATTCCCTAATTGGGACTCATCGCAATTCGCAATTAGGAAATAGCAAAACGGCATGCATGAAAGTGTGCTGAACACTTTCTGCGATTCCTAGGGGATCGCAACTGACCTATTAACGAATATTAATGAGGTAGGTTGCAATTTGCGACCCCCTAGGAATAGCAAAAATCACAGATATGGTGGCCTGCTGGGGTCAGCAGACCACCATGCCCGTGATTGATTTTAAATAAAGCAATTTCTTTTTTTGTACAGCAGCCCGTTTTCCTTAAAATAAAACGGATGCTTTACAAAAATAAAAATGAAAAAAAGTTTCACTTTCAATTTTTAAGGACCACTGTCTCTTAAAAAATGCTTTTACAAACATTCACAAAGGGGAAGGGGTCCCTAGGAGACCTCTTTACATTTGCGAAAGGGTTACCACCTACTTGAAGTAGGTGGTAAAATGCAAATGTTTTGCGACTGCATTTCGGTCACAAAACAGGAAGGAACACCCTAAACACGCCCCTTCCTAATAGCGAATCTCAAACCCATTTTGCAATTCGGTAACAGGTTACCGAATCGCAAAATAGGGTTTGCTGCATCTGAAAAGCATTTTCAAACTGGCCAATTCAGCGAATCGGGCCGTTTGAGAAGATAAAAATGCTAGATGCACGCGCCCCATGGTCTCCAACAGAGGATCTTCACAGCCTTCAAAGTCTCTCACCCAGGTGATAATTCTATTTCTTCCTGATTTTGGTCGTATTTTATGCAAAAATTGTTGTATTAGAGCTGTTTGTTTTGTACGAGCACTGGACTCATTTTCATATTATTTCTGCCGCTAGTAGATAATTTACCAAAGTCTGGATAGAATATTCTCAATGAGCAAACATTATTTTCAGTGGTAGTATTGGTAATATTGTTAACACACATTTCTGGATCTTTAGCCACAATTCGTTGAAAGAATCCTTAGGTACTTACATATAAAAAGTGTGCTACGTAAGTACCACAAGCAATCTTCAGTGTTGGTCGGTTTCAGTGACTGCAGAAAACTAGGTCATTAGGGAAAGGTTTTGTAGGAAGAAAATTCTGAGCACAGTAGGAGGCAGGTTTGTGATATATTTATATGACATTGCATAATAAGGTTAAAAATCCATCACAGCTCGTGTGAACAAAGAAAAAACATGACACTCAGCTAAAGATAACTGGATAACTGCAAGAAATATTTTAATGATAAAACCCGGAAACTTTGTAATTATGAAAGTTAGGCACACTTTTGTCCACGAAAAATGAAGGTGATAAATTACCTAAGCAAAATAGTTTTACTTATTAGAAATATAAATAAAAGAGCAGACGTTGATCAGTCAGTTATTATTTTTAACGTGTTAATGCGAAGTAACATAAAACACAGCACATACAGCAGAGGAGGAGCGAGCATAAAAAATGCAATCATTTATTTTATCAAATATTGCCACTTTGCCTAAGAAATACATTTTTAAAAAATTAATTGCTGAACAATAATTAATCACTGCTGTGATTTAATATGTCAATTAATTCATTTTTTCAAAGTACTGATTACAAGTGCAAGAAAGTAACGCATGTTTGACTAATTCAATATGTAACTATAATAACACATTTCTAAAGTGCATCAAGTTATAAATCAATCTTGGCCATGAAGCATTGTATACATATATAACTAAAGACTAATCAGAAAACATCTGCCAGAGTGTAGTTTACATTGTAGTTGTTAGTATGCAACACACACAGATAGAGTAAGTCCATCATACAGAGGAACGATATCATTCCTATAACACGTTAAAAAGTGTAGCTAGTCCCTCTTACATTTATTGCCCTGCCTGTGCAATCGCAGGGTCAAACAAGTATTATTAAAATTGAGTTTCTGTGTTCTCTAGCTGGGACTCTGGGTTCTCTGTTTCTGACCCCTATGGGTTCTTGACTCACCGAGTAGATAGGGAAGACCAATCAAGACCTAGCTCCTGGGAGGGGAGTTAGAGTGCCCCAAGGCGCAGGACAACAAAACGTGCATGGAATGTGTTAGTGTTCAGCCACATCTCCTGAGCTCACACCACTTTCATATTATCTCAAAATATATTTACAATAGAAATGGAAAAGGAACAGAAAAGGAAACTAAGCAGTAGAAAGTACCCATAATGCTATATAAAATTAAAATAATAATGTAACACAATACAGTGGTGAACCAGGGTCCCAGGGGACATTAATCGGTTACGATCAATGCTACTCACAATTCCTAAATGTTCTCAAACATTACCCCTATCCTCAAAGTGAAAACACAAGGAAATACAGCTCTGTGTATGTTGGAATGGTTCTACAATGTTCATAACATATACTGATTGTATCACTGATTGGGAACAGCACAAAGTAAATTGGAGGATCACAATCCTCCCTCTAAACCTGAAAAACTTTGCTATCAGTTCACAGGCCTCTATCAATTTTAAATCCAGTATTTGTCCACACAAAAACAAGTCAAAGGCAGTCGTTAATACAGTTCACCTTGAAAAGGATGGTGTTGTGGAGTTATAAAAAGCGAGGCAAGTCCAAATCCTTGTTTTAGGATTAGTGATGTCAGACTCTTAATGCTGATTTATCTCACTGACTGGGGGACCTAGAGGCTACAGCCCATACACTCCTCAATCAGACAGACCACAAACTGACTAATAACAATGGCTGCAGGTCCATAGCAACAAACAGCTTGCTGTAGACCACAAGGATCTGTCTCAATACAGCAAGCTGGGAACATAGGTGCTGTACAACTGCAAAAGGAAGAGGGTTAACTGAAGAGCAAAAATAACAACACAAAGTGCAGGCAGGCAGTCTACTAATGAGAACGAGTCTCCACTCAGAAGAACTATACTTGTAGTATTATCTCCATGGGTAGCCCTCGATTAGTCTCTGGTAAGGGACAGGGAGAGCTGCAATGTACTGTGTGTGCATCTTTGGACTCTTTATGCTGCCTGAGTTCTTCCAAATGTTAAGGTTGGCAGCAGCACAGGCCAGTAGAGCTTCCCAAGGACCCTTCTGGCGTGCCTCTATCTAGGAAGAAATGCTCAGCAGACAACTCCATCTTATGGAAGCACTAACAGCAGAGAGATACATATAGGTCTGTGTAAGACATCATCAACAAACTGGGGGAGGCACCAAGTTAAAGGTTCCTGGTTAGGCACCTGCTCCATGATCCTCTTCCAGTCAGAATACATTTCAGTGGTCACTCAATACTTGCAAACTTGAAGAGCTTGGGTGTCCAACGCACGTAATTTGGACGTCACCATTCATTGAAATCCTGGTAATGAATCATCAATCTACCCCTTTTTGAATAGGGAATAAAGTTATTCCTCCTATATACGAGACCTCATACAGCTATTCTGGGGGAAAGGGAAGAATAACATAAGGATTCATGTAAGGTACTGGCAGGATGGATTACAAGCAATCATGTGGACTTAACCTCAGCTTTAAACCTAAGGGTAAACTAGACAACTTCAGAGTAAAAATAGATTTAAAAAATGAGGAACAAATGTGGAACCCATATTAACACAAGAGCAAAGATTGACATAAGGATTTGCCCTGGCTGGCTACCAACTGGCCAGATCCCTCCAAAATTCCTCAAAGATACCAACAGCTGCACTAATCTGGAAGGAAGATTGAATTTAGGTGTAGCTCAACCACCAGGGGTGGCTGGTGTTATGGAGCATTGGGGGCATTGCCCTACCATTCACAGTGGAGGAGGAAGGCAAAGGAGCACGCAAGCAGCTCAACACTAATCTCAACAGAGTGTTTCAGGGAAAACTAAATGGGTGCAATTGCACATGTGCCAGGTGACGTTCAACTTGCCCTCAAGGTCCAAGCTATTGCAGTGATATCAGAAGCAGTGGGCCTGGTGTTTTTCATCAGGTCTGCATAAGGGCTCCCTAGGTTGTGATTGCTGTTGCCCAGGGCTGAGTCAGCTGAGTACTGTGCAGGTCAATGGCTGGGGGCAGTGCTTGTCTTTGGTGTCAATGTATGAGTGGGTTTTGCTGAGGGGCCGTGTTAGGGGAGGAGTCTTCCAGCTTGTTCTGGACATAGGAACCAGAGGACTGGACCTCTTGAAGAATAGAGCACATGTACTTGGGTACGTTGAAGTGAAGCTGCTCCTCTCACTCATACTGCTGTAGAGGTGAAACTGACATTCATGATGGCTTGCATGGCAACGCTAGGTAGCCTTCGGCCCTACTCCCTGCATCTGTCAGGTGGGCTTGGGTCATCATTGGCGCAGCAGGGCTCCCTTCCCCCTGTACAATTTACACACATTTTGCAGTTCCTGAGACATTTGGTGAGTGGAACAGTACTCTCTGCTACAAAAATAAATACATTTATGACTGCAACTGGTTTAATAGCCAACTGACGTTGCCATCAATATCCTGAAATGTTTAAATATTGCTGTGTTGATTTTGATTACACTAAAATGCTGACATGAGAAATATATTTTTCTTCATGCATGTCTATTTTGCTCATGCCTGTTTTAGGGCAAGTCAGTAGTCAATGATTTGGTGCTTTAATCCAGCACCATTTAACACCTGTTTCCAAAATGGACACATGGTAGTTAACACACAGCTGCAAATGAACCATCTTTTTAATTAAATGTTCTTGCAGCATAAAAAACACCTTCACTACCCTCCTTCATTTCAGATTTGCTTGCTCATGTTCATTTTGGATTGGAACTTTCCACCCCACCATATTCAGAATCCACCAGCCGCTCCTGTCACCCACCCAAGCAACCGCTTGTCGACACCTTAGTTGGAACAATGCAGGCTCAGTCAAAAAAATGGAGGACTATAACTGACAATGTTGCATCAAGGGTGCATTTTAGCTTTTTCCTCTTTAATTTGCATATCAATAATTTGGAGAAGGTCCTCTTGAATCTAAAAACTGACTGTCCCCAGATGGATAAGCATTGTCTGCTGGTCTTCCTGTATGCAGATGATGCCGTCCTCATTGCAAGGGCAGATAGGGGTCTACAACTCTTGATTAACACCTCTGTACATTTTATGGAGGACCTGGACCTGTTGGCTAATCATAGTCAATCATTTGAAATGCAGGTGGGTCCAGCTCAGCTCTACATATTTAGGGTAGGGACTTTGCCGATCCCCAAGACTGCTGTTTTTTCCTACCTGGAGGGAGTGTTCGATGACGTACTGAGTTGGCGCCCTTTGATAAGCCAAATGAAAGGGGGTGGGCTAGAGCAATCACTGCTGTTTTTAATTTTGCATCAAGACTGGGTGGTAGACCGGTAGGGGCACTCCTGCCGATCTATAGAGCTTAATGTATCTCGAAGGTTACCTACGGGAGTGAGATATGGGGCCCGATTGGGCAAGATGCACTGCAAAATGTGAAAAAACACTTTTCTGAGACGGGTTCTCTTCTTACTGCAGAGCATCCCATCTTTTGTAGTGCATGAAGAATTGGGCATGGCTTTCCTCTCAAATGTGTTGGCTTTTAGTCCCTTAGCGTTGTGGATGAAAATTTGGAACAAAAAGGAAAATACCTTTAGCACGGATATTCTAAAGGACTGTCTTTCCCTTGACCATGTTAACCGTATTTGCTGGTTTAAGTATGTCAGAGAATGCTTTTGCAGTCTGGGAAGGGCAGAATTATTTGACAATCTGGAGGCAAGGGTAAAGGAGTTTTTTTTTAAAACAGCACCTGGGCCAGAGAGGAAGTGGAGTTGAGAAAGTTCAGTGTGCGTAGGTAGTTTTTACTGAAAAATGGTGCCATCTACTGAATCGTATCGTCTATGGTTTAAAAGTAACCATGGTCATTTTTTACTGACTAGATTTCGACAGGACCTTTTTCATATTTTTGGCCCATCCGCATGGTGCATATAGAGGGTAGTGCCTCCCACCCTGTGGCTTGCGACTGGAAGTCTCCACAGGATATGATGCACTTTTTATTGTTTTGTATTTTTTATGAGGCTTCTAGATAGTCTTTTATCATCCCTATTATTAAAAAAGCACATTTTAAGCAGGTTAGACCAGCTTTTATTTTTTTACAACTGCTTTAAAGCATTTCAGCATTGTATGTTCTTAGCTTTTTAGGGGCCGCTATCAGGCTTAGGTCCAGTTGCAGTTAATCTTGATGGAGATTTATTAGTTACTATATTAAAATGTATTGGGTTTTAATATGGTTCATGTTCATAACTTTTAATTTATGGGGTCATTTTGGGATGGTCTTATTGCCCTTGATATAGCCCTTATTATTAATTTTGTAATTCATGTTTTTGATATGGTGCTTGCTTCTTAAACTTTGTAATTATGGGCCCATGGCGGCCATACTGCATTGTCTTTTGTACATCAATTGAAGCTTTTTGTCTATGTTTGTTTGACTTTTATAGTTTTCTTTGTAAAAACCGAATAAAGTATTACTGCTGAGACAATGTTATGGCCTCCAAGACACATGAGCAACCGAAGAAATCCCCTCAGAAAGATCATATTTTTATTTTGAGTCAGTCATTAAAGGTGAGCATGAGAGTTCAATTGGTGTTTTAGCAACATTAAAGACAAGTTACCATAAACATCTATCTGCTTATTAGTAGAAACATCACACACATAAGATTGGAGGAGGTTGGCTTAGAAGGGACCACTAGTCGACGTCTTCACTTTTTTATAATGCACCTCAAAAAAGCAAGATTGACTGCTCGACCATAATAATACTAGAGAATTAAATATATTAGGTAAGGAAATTCTACCACTGTTAACTGAAAATACATTGCATTGGTACATGATGATCTAAATTGCCTTGTGCAGAATATGGCAAAAATTGGTATCCTCAATAAGCCACAAAAATGGGGACTCCCAGAAACAGATGCAAAATGGAGGAAGGAAAGCAAACGGAATATATTTATTTCTATGATGGCAAAGAGCAGCTTCCGGCAGCTCACGAACTGAACAAGGTCTGATGTACCAGCAAAATACCTATTGAGTGGGCACAAGATCAAGCCGAGGACTACACTCTCATACATGTGGAAGCCTAGACCTAATAGTAGATAAGATGGGATGTCCTAGGATGGACAGCAATCATGACCTGCCACTAAGAGACTTGAGGGTTGCTGTATTAAAACAGGATCTACAGAACCGATAATGGATCTAATGCAGCCTGCGATGCTCTGCAAAATTAAAATGATCAAATGGAGCCCGGAAAACTATCTAGAGTTAGCACCTCAAATAAACAGCAATATGGAACTAGATTCTTTGAAATATGATTAAGGTAAACTGTAATGATAACCAGTTAATAATACAGGCATTTGAAAATGTGATCGAGAAAAGATCATGCTACTTTGTTACAACATCAAACAATTTTGTTATAACATGGCAGCCTAGAAAAAAAGAAGTGGAATAAAAATACCATACGAGTGCTGAGGTGACGATTTTGTATGAATGAAGGTAAACTTGTTCTTAGATCATTAAAGAAAGAATACAGAAACTAGCAGGATCGATTGAAAGGACTGGCACAGATGAGAGTTTGGTAGGCAATGAAAACAACTGAATGTGATAAAACAGCAAATATTCTGGGATATTGCAAAAAGGGACTATACTGTAAACTTACCATGCCTTGCTAATGAAGCAAGTGTGGAAGACTGGGTCACACATTTCAGAAGCTTGCATTGTATACAAGAAATGTATGCTAATCAACAAGAGAGTAATCCGTTTCACTCACACATAAAAGCATGCTGTGCTATCAAACGAATTTGCACCAACAGGCGTAGAAGCTTTCACCCACAGTCAGAAAAACTCTAAAGTGCTAGGACTAAATAATCCTGCCAACCTAATCCGCAGAAATCCGAAATTATCAATTCTAACCTTCACTCGTCGTGTACAACCAAGTCATAGGTAGCAAATATATACCAGATTCCTGGAGTTCGACAATTACTGTGCCAAAATTCGAGAAAACCTGACCAGGCAAAAAATCGACTGATTTTCCTGCTGGTCGGAACTGAAAGATCTACTCTAAAGTCATGCTAATCCGCATTCGGGAGTGGGCCAATAGTAACAGCAGATTGAGAAGCCCCCAACCCGAATGCAGGAGAGAAGGCACCACAGGGCAGCTCTTCATTCTATTTTTGGCTACTGTAAAATGGGAAACAGCGTTCACGAGGTTTTTACCTCACTGTGCCTTTATCACACATTTTTTAGCACGCATATTTTTATCGCGAATATGCATTTACAACGTATGCCAATACCACGCATTTAAGGTGAGTTGGGGGGGTGAGGGGTCTCCCCCCACAAATACATTGTTTTAAATCTAAAAACAATGGAGCATATTACCAAGGGCCTTTTCGCCGCTTTTGCGGGACTTTTTCCCGCTAAAGCGGCGATAATTTCATCGCCCAATTACCAAGCTGTCGCTAACACCAGTTAGCGACAGCTTGTAGGCGATAGCAAGCATTTTGGGGCCCGCTTTGCATGTCAGCGATAATTATCGCTAATGACATGCAAAGTGGGCGTGCCAAAATGTTAGCGACTGAAAACAGTCGCTAACATCGCTATCACCTATTACCTACAAAGTCGAAGCGATGGAAATATTAGCGCTAAGCGCGAATATCTCCAAAAGCTAACGCCTGCTAATACCAGTTCTTAGCCATATTATCCAATGGGAGGTGGATAACATGGCTAAGAGCTGTTTCACGCTAATGCGTGAATATCGCTGTATTGTCAGCGATATTCACGCATTTCGCCTGATTTTTATCGCTTTTGAGATAAACCTTGCTAATAGCAAGTTATCTCAGGGATAAAAATCGGTGAAGCGCGGCGATAATAATTTTGCCGCTAACCCTACTTAGCAATAAATATCGCTGTTTGTAGGTAATATGCCCAAATGTTTGGTATTGGCATGCGTTGTACATGCATATTCGCGGTATAAACATGCCTGCAAAAAAATGCGTGGCAAAGGCATGCAATGTAGTTACGTGCATTTTACCGTCGTACAACCCTATAAAATATGCCCAGGACAAAAATGGCCCCTGGTTTGAGACATTAATTGATCGGAAACTGCGTATGATTCATGAATCATGCCCAGCTATAACAATGCCTACACCAACAAGGCATGCAGAAGTATAAGCTCGCTCCAGTTTAGAAGTTCATGAACAATTAGGAGCCAGGGTTACATAGGGAAGCTAATGCGAGTGTACAGAAGGTATACCCATAAAGCAGAAAACATATTTGTGACATCAGGATTACCGTTGGCACCAAGAGCCACTTTGGCCCTATTAATGCTCAAATTCTGTACGAGCAACCTTGCCAATATTATAGCCCTACTCCTTATATTGTTTTGGGTAAATACTATAGAAACCCTAATGTAGAAATTTATTATAAATATAAGACTGATTCTAGAAAATCCCAGAAAGTGCAAATGGTTGTCCTCTGTTGCAAGAAATTTTATATGAGAGCGACTTTAGGGAACACTGTAATAATCCCAAAAGTATAGAGGCATAAGGTATGGCGAATATCAAGGAATGCCACTAGAAAAACAAAGCTAGAAATATTATTCCCAAAGGCACCATTTATAACCAGGTACCCTCAGGTAAAGGAGGAGACAGGCTTTGAATCCTACCTACGTAGGATCATTCCTGAGGCACGACGCACATGGTATGTTAAATTCCGTCTCGAAACACTTCTGCTAAGTGATTATACTCAAATGCAATGGAAAGGTAATTCGTGAGTGCATGTTGGACAGAGCTGAAACTATACTGTACTACTTTTGCGTATCTACACAAAAACAACCGATCTTCGTTGGAGAGAGTCAATCCCCTTGTCAAAGACTCATAGCACCAAAAACAATCATGATATTTTGTCATTGTTCTACACATCTGATACTCAAACCAAATATATATATATATATGTATATATATATATTATATATATCTATATATCTATATATCTATATATATATATATATATATATATATATATATAGATATATAGATATATAGATATATATTACCTACTGGCGATAGCCAGTAGGTATATATAGTTAGGACCTAGCTACCATAGGAAATCCGCAACATTCTATTGGGAATAACGTGGCGCCGGTTGAGGAATTTGCGTTTAATCTTCCACAATTTTGGCCAGCTCCGCTGCGCTCCTTCCCTGAAAGTTTCGGGGGGATTCGTGAAGTGGGGGCTGAGAAAAAAGGGGGGTCCCAAAACGTGTTTTCCCCATGCTAATTTCCATAGGACGTTCTGACAAGGCTACAGCCCGAACAGCTGAACGGAATTACACCAAACTTGTCAAAATTGTAGGGACTAGTACCCAAAAGTGCCTTTGCTATGTTTGGTGAAAATTGCTCCAGTTGTTTTTATGAAAATTAACTTCAAAAACACATATATATCTGGGCGGAGCCTAACCACACATCTCATCGTGAGATCTGATTGGCTGTCAGCACTTCATCCAAGAAGTGTTGGCAGCCATCTTGGGACCAATATACATGATAGCACCTCATTAAAAAGCAATGTAGTTAATAGAGGGTTTTAGGACTTTAGTTACATTATAAATCATTTGTTGATGGTACCATACTCATTTAACCACTTGGATGCTAAGGTGTTTTATGGCTTTGCATGTAATTTCCATTGAAGTCAATGGAAACTCCATGACGAGCTGGGCTCGTCATGAGCGTCGAAGGGGTTAAGGAATTGTGGTGTGTTCTAAGGTGATTTTACCATGTGAAAAAGCCTTCTGCTGGGATATCATGAATCATGTTTGAAAGAAAACTATTATCTCATGCTTTTCCCACAGTGGTTTGGAAGGGGATCTATAAGCTAAACTGAAAGCATATTTTCTGTAAATTCACATTATCTTTCTCAGCCATGTGAGCATGAAGTCTGACATTCTCAGTAAAACATGTACATCCAACAAGGACAGAGACTGTCAGTTGATTCCTTTGTGTTCTACTGCAGCCTCCTAGAGTGTTCTAAAGAACAACTAGAGCACTAACAGTCCTAATTATTACAAAGGTATGGCACACCTGAAGCCATCTTGATTGGAATAAAGTAGTAACTCTTAAAACATTTAATTTAAAAAGGAACAAAATGAGGGGGTATATTTTGCCATAGAAAATATGATTAGTGCTGCAGAAAGAAAAATTAGGGCACATTTTGAGTGACTTCCTTAATCCTCTTCTATTTCATTAAAAAATTCTGACATGCAGTCTCCCAAGATGGCCACCAGAGACAAAAGAGCCCAAATGTAGCCCAAATATCACCCAGATGTAGCCCAAGTATAGCCCAATGACAGAATGTCCCAGAGTGTTCTAAAGAACAACTAGAGCGCTAACAGTCTTACTTATGACAAAAGTATGGCACACCAGAAGCCATCTTGATTGGAATGAAGTGGTAAGTCTGAAAACATTTAATTTAAAAAGGAACAAAATGAGGGGGTTCATTTTGCCATAGAAAGTATGATTAGCAGCAGACTTCTCTGGTGAGCAGTAGCTTTACTACAGTGATCTAATGAGCAACTAGAGTGCTAACATTCAGAATGTATGGCAAATGTGTGACACATCTGAATGCCTTCTTGATGGAACCAAAGTAAACAAACATTGAAAATGCAATAGATCTCGCCCTCGTTTAAGCTAAAGCCATTCTGTTTGTAATGAGGTGGCTTTTTAGCTTTGCTTTTATTAGTGTTTTTAAAACTTTCATGTAAATAACATGCATATGTATGCATGTATGTATATGTATGCATGCATTAATATTTGTATTTATATAGATATGCAGATTATATATGTTTATATATGTATGTATATATATATACACATACATAAATGCATATGCATATATATGCATATATATGTATATGTGTATATATATGTGCGTGTAGAGAGAGGTAGAGAGGTAGAGGTAGAGAGGTAGAGACTAGTAGAGAGAGAAGTAGAGAGAGGTAGAGAGGTAGAGAGAAGAGAGTGAGTAATAGAGTAGAGAGTGAGCAGTAGAAAGGAGTAGAGAGCAGTAGAGAGAGTAGCAGAGAGTGAGTAGTAGAGAGTAGTAGAGTGAATAGTAGAGTGAGTAGTAGAGAATAGTAGAGAGTGAGTAGTAGAGAGTGAGTAGTAGAGAGTAGTAGAGAGTAAGTAGTAGAGTGAGTAGTAGAGAGCAGTAGAGAGTGAGTAGTAGAGAGTAGTAAAGAGGGAGTAGTAGAGAGTAGTAGAGAGTGAGTAGCAGAGAGAGAGAATAGTAGAGAGTAGTAGAGAGTGAGTAGTAGAGTGAGTAGTAGAGAGTAGTAGAGAGAGAGTAGTATAGAGTGAGTAGTAGAGAGTAGTAGAGAGTGAGTAGTAGAGAGTGAGTAGTAGAGAGTGAGTAGTATAGAGTAGTAGAGAGAGAGTAGTAGAGAGTGAGTAGTAGAGAGTAGTGGATAGTGAGTAGTAAAGAGTGAGTAGTAGAGAGAGAGTAGTAGAGCGTGAGTAGTAGAGAGTAGAGAGTAGTAGAGAGTGAGTAGTAGAGAGTAGTAGATAGTGAGTAGTAGGGAGTGAGTAGTAGAGAGAGAGTAGTAGAGAGTAGTAGAGTAGTAGAGAATGTGTAGTAGAGAGTGAGTATTAGAGAGTAGTGGAGTAGTAGAGAGTAAGTAGTAGAGAGTAGTGGAAAATATTCCAAAGTTTGGCACAGCACCACTTGCACAATAAGTCCAATCAAATCATATCACTTAGAGTCCTTATTGAAGCGCTGAATCTTGGTGTATATTCAAATGCTTTTATTTTCCTTAAGTTTATGTACCACAGCCAGCTGAAGCGTTTCATTCTGTACAACAGAACTTCTTCAGGGCGTTCTTATTTCCTTCAAGTTATGTCGGTATCCTGTTGTCATATAACTAGATATTTCTTCCAAATGTTAGACGAGACGTAAGTACATTCTTATTCAAAGTGACTAGGTATCAATTTTACCCACACAATTCGGGCAGACTTGAGTAATTTATAGCATCCTCAAAGTCAGTCTTTCAAAAATTCCAAAGTATAGGACATGATAATCCAAATCCAAATGTTTTTCAAGAAAAGTCATTTTCAATTGTTCGGAATTTCGGCGTTTGGGCAGATATGACCCAGGGACCCCCAGTATGCAAGGGGAATTAGTCCCCCCTCTGCAAACGCGCCAGTGGCCTGCGTTGCAGAGAGGTGTAAAAAGAGGCATAGCCTCATTACACCACTGTGCAATGCAGCCCCCTGGCACATACTGGAGGTTCCAGGTGGGCTAGTTGGCCCCCAGGGACCCCCAGTATGCAAGGGGAATTAGTTCCCCCTCTGCAAACACGCCAGGGGGCTGCGTTGCAGAGAGGTGTAAAAAGGGGCATAGCCTCATTACACCTCTGTGCAATGCAGCCCCCTGGCGCATACTGGAAGTTCAAGGTGGGCTAGTTGGCCCCCAGGGGCCCCCAGTATGCAAGGGGAATTAGTTCCCACTCTTCAAGCATGCACAGGGGCTGCGCTGCAGAGAGGTGTAAAAAGGGGCGTGGCTTCATTACACCTCTCTGCAATGCAGTCCCCTGGCGCATACTGGAGATTCCTGGTGGGCTTTCAGGTCTTATATAGTTAGGAATTAGCATTAAAAAAAACTTAGAAATTCACTGAAAAAACATAGGTTTCAGGCCTTATATAGTTAGGAATTAGCATTTAAAAAACCTTTAAAATTCACTCAAAAAACTATAAGTTTTAGGGGTGTTATAGTTAGCATGTATGAGTGAATCTACAGGTAAGTGATTAGATGTGAGTATACATCTAAAATCACTGAGTAGGTTTTTAGACACTTGTATTGCTGTAACAATGGATTCAAATATGATACTCTTTATTTTACAAAGAGTGATGAAAGATTTTACTAGTGTATAAAAAGGTGTATGTGATTGTCACGTGGATGATGTCATCAGTGATGTCATTTGAGATGTCATCAGTAATGTCACTGACCATGTCATGAATGATGTAATATGTGACATCATCAGCAGTGGATTGCGGGTGCGCGAAATATAGTTAGTACAACTAACTATATAGGAGCAATTTCAATGGTTTTGTATGAGTGAAATGTCCAGCTAACTATAACACCTCTAAAACTTATAGTTTTTTGAGTGAATTTTAAAGGTTTTTTAAATGCAAATTCCTAACTATATAAGGCCTGAAACCTATGGTTTTTTCAGTGGTAATATATATATATATATATATATATATATATATATATATATATATATATATATATATACATATATATATATATGCATGTATATCTATATTCACTGAAAAAACCATAGGTTATAGACCATATATAGTTAGGAACTAGCATTTAAAAAACCTTATTTTACTCACACAAAACCATTGAAATTCCATATATAGTTAGTTGCACTAACTATATATCGCGCACCCGCAATCCACTGCTGATCATGTCACATATTACATCATTCATGACATGGTCAGTGACATCACTGATGACATCACTGATGACATCTCAAATGACATCACTGATGAGATCACTGATGACATCATCCAGTGACTGTGTGTTTCTGTAAAGTTTAAATATGTTTTACATATTGAAGAATGAGTAGATGTATAAGTGTCTGGACGAAGGATTTAGTAGGTGCATGACTGAATGTATGAGTGAGTGATTAAATGTGTCTCACTGAGTGCATGGGTTAGTGACTAAACTGTCTTAATTTGTGCATCATTATGTCTGTTGTTCTGTAAACTGCTGCATGTGTTGATCAGTAGCTATATGATTAACTATATGGGTTATTGATTGATTGTCCAAGTATTTGTATAGGAGACTGAGTGTGTGTGTGGCTGGCTGGGAGGTGTGTGACTCTGTGCAGATCAATGTGTACTTGTATCAATGATTGTATAAGAAAGTAAGTATGTGTTAGTATATGTTTGAAAATGTAAGGTGCTCTATGTTTAACTGTATAGACAAGAAAATGGAAGTGTGATTGATTCTTTACAGGACTGACTAGGTGTGTGAGTAACTCCATGGATGAGTGGCAGAGTGTAAGTGTCTGTATAGGTGTATGAGTGCATATGATAGTGTTGTAAAGATGAGTGATTGTATGTATGAATGATTGTATGGGTGAATGAGTGAATGTGTGTGTAGACGTAGGAATCAGTGAGTACGTATGTAGTAACTAGTATTGGTGTGTCAATGGTTTCAAAAATTATACTCTGTATTTAACACTGGGTGAAACAGAGGTTATATTAAAACGTGAGGAGATGCATTGTATTGTCACATGAATGATATCATCAGTGATGTGGTCATTGATGTCAAATGAGATGTCATCAGTGATGTCATCAGTGATGTCACTGACCATGTCATGAATGATGTAATATGTGACATGATCAGCAGTGGATTGCGGGTGCGCGATATATAGTTAGTGCAACTAACTATATATGGAATTTCAATGGTTTTGTGTGAGTAAAATAAGGTTTTTTAAATGCTAGTTCCTAACTATATATGGTCTATAACCTATGGTTTTTTCAGTGAATTTTCAAGGTTTTGTAAATGCTAATTCCTAACTATATATGGTCTATAACCTATGGTTTTTTCAGTGAATTTCATTGGTTTTTTAACAGCTAATATCTGTAGCTGTAAAATGTATTCTTCTTTAAATCCAAAAATATATTTTATATGTTTATGAATAAATTTTTTTTTAAATATTTTTTTTTCTTCGTTCCCGCTTCGCGAATCGGGAAGCTTCCCGTTAGCTGACCTTGATGCCGCGAAATAGACCGCGAGCCGGTAAACGTTTCTTTACCGCAACTGCCGCGTTAGAAAACAACATCGTGACGCCTCCCGTCCGCATGACGTTTCGCGTTGTCGCGTGATACGTCATATGACGTGCTACGTTAGCGAACTCGTACGCTTACCGAGTCGCAAAGCACAGGTTTCTGGAAGCAAACCAGGAGGCCCTGCAAAGCGCGTAACGTAAACACAGCAGGTCATGTGACTTGGTAATAACACTTTTCATTGGTTCATTTCACTTTCGGTTTCCTAATGATGTAAGACTAGGTCATATGATCTAAAATGAACACTTTTCATTGGTTGAGAACTATTTTTTTTCCCAAATGGTGAAAATCCCTCCTTCTTTCCTCACTCTGACTTTCATCATTGTGAGAGAAAGACCCTTTGTTACCAGTGAGCAATGGCTTCTTTACTAGCTTCAGCTGGTGCTTCCCCACCACCTCCACCACATCCAAGGAAGAGTGGACCACCTGCTAAAGTTATAATTCAGCAAGAAGAGGAAGAAGAGGAACAGGACGACCTAGATAATCTCCCTATTATGGCCAGAAGATCTGTTGTACCGGAAGTAACGGGACCAGAGGGCAGGGAGATGGTGCCAAATATACAAACGAGATTTCGTGAAGTAAAACAAGTCTGCGTACATTGCAGTGGAATCATTTGCTACGCAGAAAGTAGCATCACTCTGATCAACAGAGCTATTAACAATCATGCTCATGTTTGTCCGAAACTCCCCAAACAATAAATTCTTTTTTTTGTTTTCTTCCTCCTGTTGAGCCCTTTACAATGAATCGTTTTCGTTGCCCCCTCCGAAAAACAACCAAAAAAAATATAAAACTGTTCAGAAAAATTCAAAAAAAGTAAAAAAATGTTCAGAAAAATAATAAAAAAAAATATAAAACAACAAAAACAATTTAAAAAAAAGTTCTTTTCAGAACTACCTCCCCGTTATAAAAAAATTGGTACAATATTTGCAACTGTGCCAACCTCTATTTCTCTTAGTTCGCTTCCCAGTTCGCTCCCCGGTACGCGAACCGGAAGCGAACCAAAAAATTTTTTTTTTTAAAAAAGAACAGTAAGTATAAGGGAAGGAAACAGACAGTTATGTTAAAAGAAAGACAGCTATAGGGGAGTAAACTAGAGATACTATTACCCGTAATCCACTGCTGATGATGTCACATATTACATCATTCATGACATGCTCAGTGACATCATCAGCAGAGGATTGCGGGTAACAGTATCCCTAGTTTATTCCCTATAGCTGTGTTTCTTTTAACATAACTGTCTGTTTCCTTCCCTTATACTTACTGTTCTTTAAAAAAAAAAATTTTTAGATCTGTCAGAAACAGTGAAAGTAATGAAATATAAAAGACTAGGTAGAATATGAGCACTGTATGCAACAACTTTGACACTGACAGAAGCCTCACCTTCTCCATGCCTCCTACACAGTTCTACATGTACATCATAAATGCAAACAGAACAGAATTAATTATACATGTTAAATGGTTTATTTTTGCTGTTCTCAGAATGTATCAAATTTCACTAAAACAGTGACTTGAAGGTATTCATCATATAACAGCGGGGAAAAAAAAACACAATCAAAATGATTGTGTTTAAAAAACCCATACATTACAAATCAGAATTCAGAACTCCTTAAAGTTAACTTACTTTCCATGACGGCCAAGGATGTCCTATGAACAGCTTACACTCTGTTGTGCTGTTATTACTTTCAACCCGCCACTTTCTGAAAGAAAATCTCCATCGTTTTCAAAAACATGTTACATACAATAAATGACTTCTCGCTCTCTACCACACGATTCCACAAGGCCAAATCGTGTCAGAGCCATGTATAACTCTTGGATTTCTTGTAAGCCAATCCCGTCTTTTCGCATTTCCGCAACTTTCAGAATTAAAATGTTGAAGATCATTTACACAATCCTGGACTAGTAATATCTTCCCCTTCTTGCTCAATCATGTTCTACATTTCCTATCACACTGATACTGCTTACTATGAAGCAGACTTACACTACCTTTATGACTAGTACAATTATTTAATTCTCTACATCACTTTTAATCACAAAGCAATGTAAAACAGTAGACAGCATTGCAGACTTACATTCCCTCTACTCCATGTTTTGATTCGCTGCTTCAATTAGCTTATAAAAAGAAATAGTTTTTCTGAACTCATTCAAAGTGCACGTATTTCTCAATAACGTCCAGTGTTATGGTAAAAAGTTATGTCTCTGTACTACACTTATCGTCAAGGCCAAATAGTGTAGGAGCCATGAGAACTTCTTGAAATTCCTCAGAGCACATCCCGAGATTCTTTCCCTAAAATTTTGGTTTTAAAAACACCAGGTAAGAGTTTTTAAGGTCATATGGCAATTTTTTTGTGAAAATTAAAACAGAATCATTGCAGAATGACCAGCCATTTCTACACTTTAAATAAGCTGTATAATGTCCTGATGTTATTGAAGGACCATCATGATATATAATTGCTACAGTTACAAAAGTCCTTCCTGATATTGACAACTGTGAAGCCACAAACTTTTTAATTAAAGTTGTCAATTTTGTTCCATCAGGCCTACATCGTTGGAACATTAAAATGACATACTGGCCATATGTTCGTATAAATAATGTGGACATCATTTCAGATTTACATTGGCTACACTCCATGTTGTGATCAGCTGCTTTTACTAGCTTATTAAAAGAGACTGATTTACTGTCTGGCAAAGTTAAATATATAAATCTTTCTGAGTCTACAGTAGTAGTAGCTGATACCCTACAGTTCTCGCAGTCATGCTGCCATTGATAAGAAAGCCCAAACAGGTGATCTACATCTACACCTTCATCATGCAATACATCAAGCATATACATTAAAAACTCCTGACAATCTTGCTGACTATTTTGAGAGAATTGTGTTTGGCCTGAACATCTGTCTAACAGATTTCGAATTTCAGACACACTTTCTATGTTTGTTCTATCAGTGCTACATTTCTCTAACACAGAATTTAACAAACTGCAAAATCTTTGATCCGAATTGACCACAATCTGTTCTTTTAAAGTTTCTAGAGAAAAGACAACATTAACCACTACATTAGCATAGCAGTTGACACCAGAACTGTTTTCAAATTGAAAACCAACAACATCTTCAACAGAATCCTTTTTGTTTCTGCTTATAATTTCAGGTTCATCAACTTTTCGTCTTTTTGCTACAACCTCCCCAGTATTGGTCACATTTCTTCGTTTCCGGCCTACCACACGTTTCTCAAACAAAGGATACTGAGGCAAATGTGGCGCATACTCTCTTCTCAACCTATTGTATTCCTTAACACAATCTAGATCCGCACAAATGTTTGTGACATCACACTCAATCAAGTACAATCCCGATAAAGTCCTAACTCGTGACAATGCCACATATGCCATACCCTCCTTGAACACAGAACTGCCAATATTCACCAATGCACAGTCTACACTTAAACCTTGCGATTTATGGATTGTCACCGCATATGCCAAGCAAACAGGAAACTGCTTACGACGAACATATAAGTCTTTTACAAGCAAAAATCTAGCAGAACAACGAGCAATTAGCTGTACTTCCTCAATGCCATCAAATTTAATTTTTAAAAATTCAATTCCATCTCTATTTCTGTATTTCACAAAATCAACAACATTACCCATTGATCCATTTACCAGACCTCTTTCAACATGTAAATTCCTTCTTAAAATTATACGGCAGTTCAAGCACACATTCAGAGTCTTTTCAAAACCCGCAGTTTTAGATATACTCTTCTCTAATGAATCCAATTTTGTTTTCAGATTCTCAGACAAAATAATTGTTGATCCCATATGCTCTACTCTGTCAATAGCTTCCAATTTCACAATCTCTTGCTTTTCTAAATGCAACATTTTGTTGTTGAATTTGGCACATTCTGCAAGAGTTGGCATCAAACATATTCCAGATTTTTTCTCAGTAACTTTCTGAAAAATATTCTCAGGCACAACATCTTCGTCTGGATATAAATTTGTCAGTAATCGTGCATGTAAAGCTTCTTTCCCATGCTCGGTCACTTTTCCAATTCTAACATCTTGTAGAATAGTCTTGTAAACTTCATCCTTTGCCTGACGCATATTTTCATGCAGTTCAGCATAATTGAAGTTTAACCATATATTGACGTTGCCAATACTCCCTAAGCACTTCCTGGTATCTTCATGCGTGAGCATTTTGAACACAGGTTGCCCTTTCACTGGTGTCAGCTGCAGAAGATCTCCAAAAACAATGATGTGTTTGCCACCAAATAACACATCATACTCTGTTTTGAGAACTTCTTGCATTCTCAAATGCACAAAGGCAAGCATGACATTGGAAACCATGCTTACTTCGTCAATGATAAGAAGTTTCATTTTCCTCAAGACTCTTGAAACTTCAAAACAAGCATCTCCAGATAGCTTGTGATATTCTAATTTGTTGTCATGCTCCACTGGCAGCATCAGTAAACGATGTAAAGTAATCCCTTTAATGTTATGTGCTGCCAGTCCAGTTGGAGCGGTGACAACACAAGACAGCGATGACTCTGTCCTTTCCTGCAAATAACATGAAATTGCTTTAATAAGGAAACTTTTTCCAGTTCCCGCTTCTCCACTCACGTACAGTCGGACAGGCTTCAACGACGTACATGAGCACTCTTTCTTGTCATGACTTAATCCATGATCAATTTGCATGGTAAGTTCGTCATATATTTTCCTCTGCTCAACGTTGAGTTGTCTTTCCAACTCTTCTAAGTTAACCGCATCCTCCTGAGCATGTGCCATGGCTCTTTCCACTTCATTCATAGCAGTGGCAGCTTCATTTTCGATAAGAGGTCCTCCTAGTGGATCCTGACTCAATGAAGCAGAACTCTGACTGTCCTGAGAACTGTCTCTGGCAATCTCGGCTGCAATCGTTGCTTCCTGCTCAATTTCCACATTCAACATTTCTACATATTTGGGAAAAGCAGGACATTCTATGGTCTCCTTGGCAGCATTGAAAGAGTCTTCGTAACAGAGGAAATCTCCAAGCAGTTCCTCTTCTGCACGCCAAGGCTTAAAAAGTTGCAAAAGTGCTAAATAGAAAAACTCCTTTTTTTCAGGAGATTCGCCACTCAATTTTCGATGGTTTATCAAGTGGCATTTTCTTTGCTTGACCAGACATCCCTCACTTCCTATTACAGCATACACTCCTTTCTCAGTATCTTCTTTGATGTTCCTCTTGAATATGTAATTTTGCAGAACCTCATACAGACAAACATTCTCGAGGTGACTGCTTCGATTTGGATAATATGTATCCAACATGTTGCTCTTCAAAATGTCGGTACTGTTTGGCTCCTTTTCCGCCAAATACTCAATTTCCCGCACAGGTTTCAGAACTCGATTACGCGTTGCAGCAAGACCAACACTCGCCCAAACGATACTCCTGGACTTGGCATAGAGACTTGCTGAAGACAACCGGTCAGAACATTCGTAAGCTCCGATTTCTCGATGCGACAACATCTTCAGACTGAAACTGTACAACTTCTTGCTGAGGCTCTTTTCATGGGAAATGTCCTCCCACATATCCTTCAATTCTGTCTTCTCTTTTTTGGTGATGTAAGATGTCACATACCTAGCCACAGCCATACAGTTATCAGCCACAAACTGTATATCCATGTTAGCATTCCACATGGACAAAATCACCGGGTTGTAGTCGTTGATGTACTTAGACTCTTCGTTCCTCTTCAAATTGTATGTGTTTTTAGGTGATTTCTTCATCACATTATGTCGCAGCGAAGACATCAAACTGTTCACTCTTCCTTTAGAAATCACCGATCGTGGAAAGCCGAAACGGCATTTGGTGTAGAACTTGTCTTTGTTCCGGAATTTACGACGACAGTACTTTCCACATCGATGGCTTTGGAAACGTAGAACTTTTTCTCTTAGGCTTTTTTTCTCCTTTGCGTTTGGAACAGCACACGTAGAATACTGTTCTATGAAACTCATCACTGAGTCGTCTGCATCCGTTCCAAATTTAGGTGCATCCTTGATCCACAGCAACATATGTATATGAGGAGCACCTCTTGCTTGGTACTCCTTCCTCCAGAAGAAATCCAACACCTCTCCAAGAGGTGGATTCTTCTTATTCATGATGAAAGACATCATACCTTCAAATCTATGATTGAAGTACCTACATACATTGACTGGATCCAAAGAGCACAGTTCTCCGGGTGTCTTGAATTCGATGTTTTCTACGTTAGCATTTGCCTCTCGTAGAAATTCAAGTAAGTCTTCCCAGCCATACTCAGCACAGCTCAAAGTGAGGAACCATGTGGGAGTTCCTAAGTTCCTCAGCATACATTTTAAATCACCATGACGACGGTACCAGTACTCATTAGTACCACGCTGACACGCCATGAGATTAATCAGGTGAGAATCCAAAATACTGTCTTGGACATTGACTTTATCCATAAAGTCACTTGCCGAGATGTTTTGCATGTGTATACCACTTTTCAAGATGTGGTTCACTGCATATGACAGTCCAGACAGATCGCTTTCAAACAGGAGATGAAACAAATAAGGAATGCATTGTCGAAACCTAGGATCTCCTGCATACAATCGCAAAGTCCGGTATTCAGAAGCAGGAATTTGATGAGGTCGCTCATCATATCTTCCTCCCTGACCTGTTGGAAAAAGCTGTGGGAAACACCGAGCTTCCAAACTTTCCTCCCAAACACTAATGGGACTCCCTTTCGCTTGTTTCATTTGAAACAACTCAATAGCATTCCCCATGACTTCCTTGGAATGCAAAGGATGAACACTATAATGTTCATATATTTCTTCACTAGTAGAGGGTTCTACTTTCTCAATTTGACCACCACACAAATCGCTATCCTCTTCCTCACTTACTTCCTCTTCTGCAACATATACATTTTTATAGTATTTATTATATTTTTTCAAATACAATGTTGCCCTTTTGACTTTCCTAACATCTACTAAATCTTGCCATATTTTCTTATTCTTTGTCGGAACCCCATTAACTAAGATAACCAGAGGTTCCTCTTCCACTTTTTCTACTCCAATTGTGTTAATGTTTTTCTTCAAATCTAGAGGCAAATAAACAACTCTTCCCTTTAATCCTCTCTGTAAATCTGATGGAGGCAATTTCCCTGTCTTTGGCTCCATTCTTACAATAGCCTGAAAGGGATGGATACTTTGAATCAAAATAGATTCATAAGTATTTAAATCCTTCAATTCAGAAGGAATTTCAACCAATTCCAGATTATTATGAACTGCTCTAGCAGGCATCTGGTTTTGATTTAATTTGTTACAACAATAAGTACACACACGTTGATCCAATCCCAAATCAAAACAATTTTCTACCATCAAGTATGTTGTAAAATCCTTCCATTCACTATTATTTTCCCTTTCACTTTTTCCATATAAATCCACTAACTTAGTCTGATTCTTATAATAAGTGCGTCGACAACACACACAAGTGAAATTTGGCCTCTCACTTGATTTCACCTCAAACGTCGCAATTTCCCTCTGGAAATTATCTGTACTGGAAACCTGTACACTATCTTCCACATTACTCTCTTCTTCTTGGTCAATTTCAACATTCTCCTCTTTACTTCCAAAGTAACAAAACTCAATTTCTTCACATATATTCTTCACATCTATTTCAGAACCATGCAAAAGAGCAGCGCATAATTGTTTAAGCATAATTGCTGGACTCTTAGCATAATACAACATTCTAACTAATTTCCTCACTTTATTATGATGCACTGCTAGCATCCTGAAATGATGAAAAACACTCTGGCATACTCTCCTGGAAAGACAAGCCAGTGAATGACCATGCAAACCTATCACTTCTCTCACTCTGCAAGGATCTAATTCTTGCAACAACTTCATTTTCTGCTTCAAACTTTTCTTACTAAATGACCGTATAAAATCACAAAGCAAATTGATGGAATCCTGTCGTACACTGCAAATACTACTACACTTCCAGGTGTACACAGGACCCTTAGGACGTCTCCCTAAAACCTCATTACCTAACACCTCTTCTATCTCTGTTCTCACAAGTTTTTCTTTTTCAACTGGACAACCATCTTTCACTTCATAAGCTCGACCACTGGTGTCAACTGCATGCACCAAATCATTATCCTGGAAATAACTCTCCTCATTAAAAAATGCCTCAGAGCTTGAACTATGCATCCATTCTCCAGAAAAAACTTCACAAAAATTACTACGATTAACTATTCTCTTCCATCTACTATTTCTTTTGAAATCATAAATTACCTTGTTTAGCTTCCTAATTCTATTGATTGTCAAAATAAATAACTTACGTTTAATTTCAAATGCCTGATCAATAACTTTCTCAACTATTTTTTTTCTCTTATAAAAAACCACTTTCTGCTGACCTTTCTTAATATTTTTTAACAAATTCCCAATTATCCTGTTGCGGAACATTCGTTTACGAATATCCCTAAACTGTTGTTTCCTTCTACTTTCATGCATAGAGTTATCTCTTACTCTAGCAGTAACATTTCTCATTGGCCTTTCCTTACCATTTGAATTCATTCTCCTTTTCTGGAGTGAAACATTTTCTGTAGTAATATTTTTTTTACTACACATATTTCTTATGACTGTTTTTCGACTCTTACCCGGTGCTTTCTTGGTGACTTGACAAATCTTTTTGTTAGAGGACTGCTGCAATATTCCATGCTCCTGCTGTCTTTGACGTTTTCCAGCCTTTCTTACTCTTTCTTTGCTAGGCATCCTAAAATCTTGAAATAATCTGCAGTTGAATCTGTGGTAAAATATAATAAAAAATGTTATTAACCACTATTACCCAACAGTAAATTAATAACAGTCATCAAAAACTTAACACACTACTTAAGTATATAATATACTGAAGCCTATCTCCAATTTTTCACTGAACAGGACTCATCTCTTCTTAACCTTGGATAAACCTCACCTACTCTGTGTCCCCTGCACATAATTAAATGTAAAGGGGCAGATTTATATTAACTAGCACATCCCCAGGGATGCACCAGTTAACGTGCACCGCTGCTCTGCCACCCACGGTGTGCCGCATTTACAATCAGATAGGACAAAGCTACATCAAAACCCTGCGCCTGCTTGAAGCAGGCATAGATCTTGACGCAGGTAGGCTGAAAGCTAAAGCAACAACTAAGTGTCGTGTGCAGAAGTTACAAAAAAGGAAAAATGGCGTTTAAACCAGTAATGAGACCATGCTAACGTAATACAGAGTAAAAATATCCAGGATCTACATCAGTTTGGGGTTCACGAACCTGGCAGGTACAAGGCACTGAGGCTTTCCACCGTGCATGTCTCATCCCAAAACATATGTTGTTTGTGAATGAAACAATTTCCCAGACCAAATGCTTTGGATTGGCTACTTCTAAAAAATTAAACACCCCTACTATCCCGGAGTTAGAGGAATACGATGGTTGGAGTAATTTTACTCGTTGTCTATTAAAGATTTACAGGCCCTACTCCGTAATTCTTCCTTTAACATTTCCAGTATAAATCCAAAAGGTTGACTGCTTTGGCAACGTGCCTTATCCACGGTTTAATAACGCTGCCTTTTGCTTTATATAAGTTTTCAAATTGTATGAAATATATACCAATAGGTCGTTATTAACCTTTAGGTAGTGGTTTTCTTCATCAAGTCTGGTCGCTTCCATACACATACAGATTTTCAAAGATGATCAAGAACTTTATCTGAATGGAGAGGAATGCACTGAGACGCCAGATCATTCACTAATGTGTAGGCACATACAGTTACACGGTTCATGCAACAAACACCGACCAAATATGGCTTGCGTGTTGCAAGGCACACCAGTTCCTGCTATCATCCCCACGTTCAAGTTCTTGGAAAATGGTAGTTATTTGATGCTCAATAATGAAGATTGTTCTGGGTTAATTAAAAGTATTCATTTTATCGTAACAGTAAATGAACGGGTTATTTGCTGCAGAAATGTTCTATTTCCTCCCACACATGAACATAGGGAGTTTTCAATCTGGCCACAAATACCAACCTTGGCAGCACATTTCAACGGCATGGCAAGAATAAGAGCTATTTTGTCTCAGAGAGAGGTGGCCTTGAGTTCGGCCCGTGAAACTTTCGTCCTTCACACAGCGAACACCCGTACAGAGCTGCAGACCCTTTTAAATACAGATTCGCCTTTCCATTTCAGCAAGATGGTTCGGACTATCTCTAACGCATCCTCCACAAAGAGCCTGGCGCACTTTTTTAAAGTTGTTACCAGTGGTCTCGTGACTTCATTTGAGAAAATCTTTGGAGTCATCCCTGCTTTCTTACATTCTATTTTTTCCACTCTGCTTCGTGGATTCCCATTTTTACTTGCATTACCAGCGGACGCTCTTGTGCTTTTTTACATTTTTAAATATGGATGTCCCTCCTGTGCAAGCTCCCGCCCTGCAGCTGCTGACACTGTTCCGCAATCGCATGCTAGAATATTATGGCACAATGCCGTTGGAGATATTAAGCACGGCATATGGATTATCTTTTCTATGCTGATGTGATTCCTTCAAATCTAAGACACTAAAGTATCGGCACGCCCTAAACCAACACAAAGAGACCTTCTTAGCAAATAATATATTATGTGTATTAGGGAGGGTGAGATATAAGCAGCCGCGGGCCGTGGAGGGAGTTACGGTGGGGCAGGGAGGCGGGGAGGGGGAGGGGCAGGGTGAAGCCCTCTCCACCCTGCCCCTCCCCCTCCCCGCCTCCCTGCCCACCGTAACTCCCTCCACGGCCCGCGGCTGCTTATAAGTGTTGCTAACTCTTATTCATTTACAGCATGTTAACATACTGTCACCATTCGCTTTTTATGTACTATTAACTATGCTGGTAATTTTGCTACTGATAATATGTGTACTTGTATAATCTAAGATACTACGCCTGAGAAGACGGCATTAGTAAATAAACATTTCAAATACACATGTGTTCTTCTTAACTCCATGTTCTCGTTTCTAAGAAATATATAACGACCGACTGTTCATGAGTTCCACGTATCCTGAGGTAC
Source organism: Lissotriton helveticus (assembly GCF_964261635.1). Lineage (NCBI taxonomy): Eukaryota > Metazoa > Chordata > Amphibia > Caudata > Salamandridae > Lissotriton > Lissotriton helveticus. Next base: position 2,107,623,029 of record NC_136057.1, read on the forward strand.
TATAAGTTCATATTCTGGATTGTCTAAACATTGAGAGTTTGTTATATCCAATGTGTCACTGTACCTAGCTTGCTAAGGGGTTTTGATTACTAAGGTGAGTTTTGGGACACCCTAATTCGCCGAGGTTCCAATCCTCTGTCCACAGTTCTGTGTCAGAACAGAAACCCTGCGACAGGGGCACCCCTCAACCTTACTGGAGCTTCATCACACTTGCGATACAACTCCAGCAATGCGCCAACTTTACGGCACAAATACGTCACGCATCTGTGCTGTTTTTGCCCCATGATGCGCCGCATTGTAAATGCAGCACACCATAGGTGACGGAACAGCGGCACAGAATGACTAACACATCCCTAATGATGCGCCAGTCATCATAAATCTATCCCTATGCTTCTTATCTTGTTAGAAATAAACCGCCATATGTATCATCAAAGTTTTTTGCATTTCCTAAATAGCGAACTTTAAGAAATAAATAGCGATTCTTTACCATTCCTAGTTTGCGATGACCTATTTGCTAATTACAAATTACCCATTCATTTCCATGCAGCAGGAGGCCCATAGGAATGAAGGTACAATTTGCGATTAGCAATTACCTCATCGCAAATTACGAATTTTTCCGACGGTGCAGGGGTGTCTCAAGAACACCCTGCTGCACCCCTGAAAAAGAAATTTGGGGTCATATGGCGCACATAAATTTTGAAAACATTCCTTTACCTCAAAAACGATTTTCAACTCATAATTTGAAAACACTGCACATGGGGAAATGACTTAAAATGTCCTTAAGACACATAAAAGCATTTTTTGATTGCCTTTGCAGCATTTTCCGTCACCTTTAACATGCCTATGTAACGGAAACATTCAAAATCTAAATTTGCCATGCACAGGTGGGAGCATATTTACAAGCAATTTGCTCCACAGACAAACTTCTTACATTGAAATGGGAAAAATAACATCACAGACTCTCAATTACCTTATAAAGAAGCAGACACCATTATGTCCTTCTCATCAATATTAAAACCATTGCTTTTTCTCAAAAACGATTTACAAGTCATAATTTGAAAACACTCCACAGCTCCTATGCACATAAAAGCCCTGTCAGTACTAATACTTCACATTTTCTCCAATTACAATTTCTCAAAGAAACAAAATCTATTTGTGAAACACTTGAGACAAAGCAACATTTGAAAAACACAACTTTCTTCATAATTTTCTCCTTAAAGCACACTATTTTCTATCTAAATTAAAGAAATCTTTTCTCACCTTAGCAAATACTTTGAGTTTCAAAACAGTCTCAGAAACACACCAATTTGTCTTCAGCAGAGCAAAAGGTATTCACTCCAGAGTCTGCAGCTATCAAAAGCACAGAAATGCTGTAATTCCTCACACATATCTCTCATGTCACCCAATCAAAACTCTTCCCTCACTTTTTTTCAAAGCAAAACCCTTCCCCCCTCTGCCCCCTCTCTGCTTTTTCTGCATAGCAACCACCTCTTGCAAGACCTCTCACACAACAATGTTGCAATTGAACTCTGAACTCTCAGTGCACCTGCATATCCAGAGCATTCTTTCATTTAATGATTTTTTCTTCGCCACTCAAAATACATCTTTCAACGAACTCATCCATTCACACTAACTTTCTGTTTTCAGCAATCAAAATCCACCAATCACTCTTACTGCTTCATTAACACAGAAACTCCTCAGTTTTTTTCATTTTACACTCTCATTTTTTCAACTGCCATTTCATTGCCACACTTCATCTGACTGCAGCAGAACCTTCTCTCGCCATGTTTTCTGTCTGGATTGTTGGACATAGTTACATATATTGGGCTCAAAGGTACGCTGAAAACAGGAATTTACCTAACCTCAATTTACAAGATGTGGAAATTAAGTGGTTTGGCCACAGAGGATTAAAATGTCACCAATTGATACCATTGGTGAAAACCTTTATGCATTTGCCCAAACCTGACCTGTTAATTGTGCACTGTGGAGGTAATGATTTGGGCACTTTGACTGGGGTAGGTCTGGAAATGCTTTTAAAGGACACCTTTGAGCAATTGATGGCACTTTTTCCTCAGACTGCCTTGGTATATTCAAATATATGCCAAAGACAGAAATGGAGGTGGTCAAACCAATTTTGTCCACAAATTGAGAAGTCGAGGAAGCATGTAAACAAATCTGTTTCAGCTTACATGAGAGACCATGGAATGGGCTCCCTCTACAACAATAACTTGCGTTACTACATGCAAGATATCTACAGAGGAGATGGAGTTCACTTCTCAGATGAGGGCAACAGAGTTTTCACTCTGAATTTAAGAATGTGCATTGGTACCTACTTATAAGTACCTAAATGTACCATAAACCCAAAAGCTCTTCTCAGAGCTACCCTACATCTGATCACTCACAATTATTATTGTACTCTAACTTTTTTCACTAATTTTCAAGAAAGTACGCTCCCCAGAACGCTTCCCGGTTCGCGAACCGAGCGCACTCCACGCAAAAAAACTAAAAAAACGGTATATATTTTTTTGCCCTGCGAGAACCTTTCAAAGCCTCCACATCAAACCTAGGGGGTCAGGGACGATCTACTATGCCCCCTTATGGTCATTTGCCCCTTCGCTTTGGCCTCCTCTTGTCTCTCGATCCTACCGAGAGACAAGATGGCGGCCGCTACGGACTGTTTGGAATGTTTACAGACGCCGAAAAACCAATCAGCTTCGCAAACCTCCGTAACGCGAAAAGTACGCGAAGCGGAGCGCTGTTACAGATATATATCTTTTTTTGAACGTTAATTTCTCAAAATCCACTGGAGCACATATATTGAGACCTAGCAAAGGCACATCGGGCTACCAGTCCCTACAATTTTGCCAAGTTTCGTGCAAATCCATTCAGCCGTTCGATTATTATTATTATTTTTTTTTTTGCCCCGCGGGGCCCTTTTAAAACCTCCACATCAAACCTAGGGGGTCAGCGAGGATCTACTATTCCCCCTTATGGTCATTTGCCCCTTCGCTTTCGCCTCCTCTTGTCTCTCGATCCTACCGAGAGACAAGATGGCGGCCGCTACGGACTGTTTGGAATGTTGACAGACGCCGGAGAACCAATCAGCTTCGCTTCACAAAGCTCCGTTGCGCGAAAAGTACGCGTCCTGGGCCGCTGCCCGGTCCGCTGTTACAGATATATATCTTTTTTTAAACGTTAATTTCTCAAAATCCACTGGAGCACATATATTGAGACCTACAAAAGGCACATCGGGCTACCAGTCCCTACAATTTTGCCAAGTTTCGTGCAAATCCATTCAGCCGTTCGGGCTAAAAGTGAGGCCAACCGCCCTATGGAAATTAACATGGGAAAAACGCGTTTTGGGACCCCCCTTTTTTCTCGGCCCCCCCTTGACGAACCCCCCCCAAAATTTCAAAGGCTGCTCAGAAACAAAATGTGCCATTTTCCTGAAAATTTCAGCCAATTCCGTCCACAAACGGCAAAGTTATTAGACATAGAATTTTCAAAAAACCCATAGAGAAAAAATCCTAACTATATATACCTACTGGCGACGGCCAGTAGGTAATGTAACGAGAAATCCCTGCAAATAGTGCAGAAAAGACGGGCCACACCAGGCTGCAATTTGATGAATCTGCGGGTTTATTTGGCAAGCAAAAAATGGCGCGTTTCGATCTCGAGCGAGATCTTGGTCACATGACCTTCTGTGAATTCCATACAACTTTTAAAGGTGCAGTACCTTTGCACGACGCAGCGTACATAGACATAAAGAAACACCGTGAAAATGACAGTCATCCTATGTTCAGTTGACTTTGTAAATAAAGTTTCAGACAAAAATAAGTATTTACAAATAAACTTCTAATTATTTATCATCAAGTTGATTCCTGTATGCTTACACGTTAGTGAATGTATAGTACAATAGTCATTAAATCCAACATGTGTGTGGGGCTGAGATTAAGGCTTGCTAAGAGCCCATTTGGTTCAGAAGAGAAAAAGGTCTAGTACGAACATGGTGTCTCCCTCAGGTTATGGCTGTGATTGCGGTTAAAATCAATTTGTGGTGAAGTGATGTCCTTATTGGTTATAACCAATGTAAGGGACCAGAGTAAGGGACTATAGCGATCACAGGTGAAAAACTTCCAACAACTGAACTAAACAAACGAAGTGTTGAAGAGACGACAGGTCAGTGGAACGTGCTGGTTCTCATGCACTCTTAAACTTAAGTAAGTGACTAATCTTCATTTGTTGTGCGCTCATCAATCTGTCAAGATATAAATGTACAGGTCAGTATCGAGGAAGTATTCAAGCGTAATATGTCACACATAAAGTTACTAAATAGCAACAGTAATGTTCTCACATCAATGTAGTCGGCCTCGCTCTACAAATGAATTCTCCCCTTGTATTTATAGACATCATGGCTAGCAAAGCTCTGATTTAATCACAATTGATTAATGACACTGTGCATTGTCATGTCTTGTCAACTGAGAAATACATAAGGATGACAAAAGGTAAAAAAGTGAAAGTAGACAACAGTGAAAGTTCAGTTAAAATTTTCTAAAAGGATTTTTTGAAAAAACTTTTTTAGGAATTCAGAATTGGTTGAAGAGAAGCTTCTGGGAACATGATAGATGTACATATAATTCCTCATCATTATTCATGCCATGTGGGAACAGGCTGCCAGCCAATAAGATTAATCTGGATTCGAGTCGGCGCAAGGACTGAACTCGATTGCCACCTCTCTGGTTTCTAGCGACCGTGGCTAGGCCAAAGTATTTGCCCTTGGTCCAGTCACCCTCATGTACATCGCTGAAATGTCTAGCGGTGCTGTAACTGAAATCACGGTTGGTCACCTCTCTCCAGTGCTCCAGGATTCTTTTTTTGACTGGAAAGGTGGTTAAACCAACATACCACTTGTCGCACGGACAAGTGATCGCATAGACCACGAAGTCAGTGCCACAAGTGATAGGCTTAGTGATCCTCTATTTCTTTCTTGACCCACTCAGGGTAACTTCTTTTACATTTATCACTATGGCTGCAAGCTTTGCACTTGCTGCATTTATAGAAGCTTCCCCTCTGTTCCAACCAGGTTTTCTTGTTGGTGGTATGCAGATGACTACTAACTAGGATGTCTTTGAGTGTTGTCGTTTTCCTGTAAGTCACTGCGGGAGAGATGCTTAACTTTGTTTCAAGGAGAGGGTCTAGTGTAAGAATGTGCCATCTTCTCTTGATAATGTTTCTGAGTTTGCTTGCCTGTGTACTGTAGGTGGTGATGAATCTGACTGGGGTCTCAGTGCTGTCGGTTTTAGTGAGAGTTTAGGGTGGCACATAGAGGGCGTCATTACGGCTGATAGAATCAGCTTTCATTGCGCCTTTGCGTAACTTCTTTGTAGGGTAGCCTCTATTCTTAAATCTTGTCACCATGTCATGTTTGTTTTTCTGGTACGCGGCTTCTGTGCTACAGTTTCGTTTGGTGCGTAAAAATTTGCTGTAGGGAACACTCCACCTGAAGTTAGGTGGGTGACAGCTGGCTGAATGGAGAATATAATTCCTTACTGTATTATTTCTGTACACATCAGTGGTCAGTTTGCCCTCCTCTATGGTTGGTCTAATGTCCAAAAACCAATGACATGTTGGCTATGCTGCATGGTACATTTCAGATTTAAAACATTGGCATTCAGATGTTTCACAAAATCTAGCAGTTCAAGTTCACTTTACTCCCACACAAAGAACACATCGTCAATGTACCTGAGCCACAGTCCGATGTTGCTGGACCATGGCTCTAACTCCTCAATCCAGAGTACCTGCTATTCCCACCAACCCACCAACAGATTGGCATAACTGGGGGTGAAGCAGGTACCCATGGAAGTGCCCTGGAGTTGTTTGTACCATCTTCCATTAAACATGAAAACATTTTCAGTTAAACATATCTCAATCATTTGGAGAAGCATGCACGTGAGTTTTAATAGTTTGAAGTTCCTTGCTCTCAGAAAATGTTGAGATGCTTTCAGGCCGTATGTGTGTCTAATGCTCGTATAGAGGCTTTCCACATTGAAACAAACCAACCAGTGTTTTTTGTCGCAGTGTAAATTGTGATTTTTTTGTAGAAAATCTGCAGTATCTCTAAGGTACGAATTCAGATCTCTTACATATGGGAGCAGAAAAGGTCAACATATTCGGATGTTTTCTCCAGTAGGCTATTTTTTGAGGATACAATAGGGTGCACTGGGGGATTGGTGGTGTCCTTATGCACTTTAGGCAGTGGATAAAATGTGGGTGTAGTGTTAAGCATTTTTTGGTCAAACCAGTCATTAGGATATCCCTGGTATTTAGCTTGTAGAGTGTCAAGATAGGTTTTATCCACCCTCTCATAGCAAATGGTGTTATTTAGTTGCCTGAAGGCCTCTTATATGTATTTCTCCCTATCCATTACCACAATGTTGCCTCCCTTATCAGAGGATTTAATGATTATTTTGTCATCTTTTTGCAGATTGGTAACTGCCTCCCAAAGTTCCTTCACTGACTCATGGAACAGGTCTATATTGTCTTTAGGTGTTTGGGGCACGTATCTGGATGGGGCTCTGAAGTTGGTCATTCTTGGTGCTCCTGCATCTATACCCAATGACTGTAGCGTAGTGTCATCACCCCCAGGGTTAAGTGGATTGGGTGTTGTTGTAGTTGTGATAGTCTGGTCTAGGAAGTCTTGCATATCTACCAGCGCTGGGATATCTGCTATGGCTAATGTTTGAGATGTATCCTCAATGTGATCACGTGTGACTGTATTGCTAGTTGTTACATTGGTAAGGTTATTGGCATGTAATTTAAACAATGTAACTTTGCGCACAAATTGGTAAAGATCGATGCGTGTTCTGGCATAGTCTATAGTAGTGTCTGGACAGAAGGATAAACCTAGTTTTAAAACCTCTTCCTCTACAGGTGTTATAGGTCTGCTAGATAGGTTCATTACCATTAGCTGTTGTTCGATGTCATCCATTATTTTTTCTTGTTGCCCTGGCTCCTTGTTCCCATGCCAGTTTTCCTGTTCCTTCCTTCTTCTGCACCGTCTTTTTTTGCTCTTTTGTTGGCGCCTCTTCTTCTTCCCCCAGGTTTTCCCCTGTAGGACTGTTCTTGATTCCTCTGTATGACGTGCACCTCCTCGGAAAAAGAAGAAAGCTAGATAGATTCCTTCTTATTGAAATCCTTCGTTGCCGTTGCTTATTTTAAGGACTCCGGACCCTGTTTAAATTTTTTTACCGTTGCTGTTAACCTTAAGGGCTAAGGACCTACGCCTCGCGGTACCCGCTGCGCGGGTCCCGCATCGCCTTGTGGCTTCAACCCTTCAGCTCCTGTGATTCCTGTGGGGCGTGCAAGTGGTAGCAGGGCTGCGAGCGTGGAACCGGGACTCGCTTTCCCAGGAGTTCCGGTCATCCACTGGCCGAGTCACCTGGCCCGCTCTCCCTGTCCGCCCCGCCCCACCTCCACCCAGTGAAAAGGGCAGGACGCCGACTCTTCGTGGGACACCTTCTTATTGAAATCCTTCATTGCCGTTGCTGATTTTAAGGACTCCGGACCCTGTTTAAATTTTTTTACCGTTGCTGTTAACCTTAAGGGCTAAGGACCTACGCCTCGCGGTACCCGCTGCGCGGGTCCCGCATCGCCTTGTGGCTTCAACCCTTCAGCTCCTGTGATTCCTGTGGGGCGTGCAAGTGGTAGCAGGGCTGCGAGCGTGGAACCGGGACTCGCTTTCCCAGGAGTCCCGGTCATCCACTGGCCGAGTCACCTGGCCCGCTCTCCCTGTCCGCCCCGCCCCACCTCCACCCAGTGAAAAGGGCAGGACGCCGACTCTTCGTGGGACACCTTCTTATTGAAATCCTTTGTTGCCGTTGCTGATTTTAAGGACTCCGGACCCAGTTTAAATTTTTTTACCGTTGCTGTTAACCTTAAGGGCTAAGGACCTACGCCTCGCGGTACCCGCTGCGCGGGTCCCGCATCGCCTTGTGGCTTCAACCCTTCAGCTCCTGTGATTCCTGTGGGGCGTGCAAGTGGTAGCAGGGCTGCGAGCGTGGAACCGGGACTCGCTTTCCCAGGAGTCCCGGTCATCCACTGGCCGAGTCACCTGGCCCGCTCTCCCTGTCCGCCCCGCCCCACCTCCACCCAGTGAAAAGGGCAGGACGCCGACTCTTCGTGGGACACCTTCTTATTGAAATCCTTCGTTGCCGTTGCTGATTTTAAGGACTCCGGACCCTGTTTAAATTTTTTTACCGTTGCTGTTAACCTTAAGGGCTAAGGACCTACGCCTCGCGGTACCCGCTGCGTGGGTCCCGCATCGCCTTGTGGCTTCAACCCTTCAGCTCCTGTGATTCCTGTGGGGCGTGCAAGTGGTAGCAGAGCTGCGAGCGTGGAACCGGGACTCGCTTTCCCAGGAGTCCCGGTCATCCACTGGCGAGTCACCTGGCCCGCTCTCCCTGTCCGCCCCGCCCCACCTCCACCCAGTGAAAAGGGCAGGACGCCGACTCTTCGTGGGACACCTTCTTATTGAAATCCTTCGTTGCCGTTGCTGATTTTAAGGACTCCGGACCCTGTTTAAATTTTTTTACCGTTGCTGTTAACCTTAAGGGCTAAGGACCTACGCCTCGCGGTACCCGCTGCGCGGGTCCCGCATCGCCTTGTGGCATCAACCCTTCAGCTCCTGTGATTCCTGTGGGGCGTGCAAGTGGTAGCAGGGCTGCGAGCGTGGAACCGGGACTCGCTTTCCCAGGAGTCCCGGTCATCCACTGGCGAGTCACCTGGCCCGCTCTCCCTGTCCGCCCCGCCCCACCTCCACCCAGTGAAAAGGGCAGGACGCCGACTCTTCGTGGGACACCTTCTTATTGAAATCCTTCGTTGCCGTTGCTGATTTTAAGGACTTCGGACCCTGTTTAATTTTTTTTACCGTTGCTGTTAACCTTAAGGGCTAAGGACCTACGCCTCGCGGTACCCGCTGCGCGGGTCCCGCATCGCCTTGTGGCTTCAACCCTTCAGCTCCTGTGATTCCTGTGGGGCGTGCAAGTGGTAGCAGGGCTGCGAGCGTGGAACCGGGACTCGCTTTCCCAGGAGTCCCGGTCATCCACTGGCCGAGTTACCTGGCCCGCTCTCCCTGTCCGCCCCGCCCCACCTCCACCAAGACATTTTACGTCCCTCACATTATAAGTTCTTGAGAGCTACGCTGCGCAGGAGCGCGCGGGAGCGCCCGGGGCTAAGCCCGGGCAAAGGGCGGGCCCTCTGTGGCCCTCCGAGGCCCGAGGAGACTGGACTGGGCCTACCCCCTTGATGAACCGTATTCATGCGTGTAAGTTGTAAGGAGTAGTCACGTTATTTTTGCCTCTCTATTTGAAATGTCATCTTCATCTTTAAGTACGGACATAGATATGCTCGATAAGGCAGGGGGTATGTCTAATGGTACTCTGGACAAATACTTTAAAAAGTCAGCGGGGGACGACCCGAGAGAGATTACTTTAGCAGAACGACGAGCAGATCGCCGCCGTTCGGTAGAAAGTATGAAAATTAGGCCGGTACCACACTCACCAGTTCATGTTGTCCCCATAGATCGAGGGAGCCCTAATGGCATTGAAAGACTATCACAAACGGATGACTTGCCTTTAGTATTTAGAGACAGCATACCTACTCCTGCCACCTCTCCTAAACTAGATTTAATTGTCCCTTTGCCCGCACTTTGTATTAGTATGCCTACAACAACTAAGGCACAGATCACCCCTGCACCTCCCCCCGTATTAGCGTACGGAATAAGGCAAAAGGCACTATTCCGCCTCCTACGCTGACGACACGCAGCTGCTGTTCACTTTTAAAACCTTTACCCCGGAGATAAGACAAGCATTCTCCAACGGCATGACTGCAATTGCCAGCTGGATGGCCAAGAATTTTCTACAGTGCAACGTGGGAAAGTCTGAGGTCATGTTATTTGGGGAGGCGAAAATCCTCTGGACCCCAGACTGGTGGCCTTCAAGCCTGGGACATGCCCCGCTCCCTAAACAGGTGGTCAAAAACCTGGGGGTTCGTCTAGACCAGGACCTCACCCTTTCTCACCATGCCGGCACTACTGCGGGTTCATGCTTCCACGTTATTGGCCTCCTTCGGAAGGTGTTCCCCCTTCTACCCGATGACACCCGGAAGACCTTGGTCCAGGCCCTCGTTTTGAGCCGCCTGGACTACTGTAATGGCCTACTCTTAGCGGCCAGTGAGGGAGTGCTCAACAAACTACAGGTGGTGCAGAACACCGCAGCACGGCTGGTGACCAACTCCCCCCCTAGAACTCCTTCCCTCCCCCTCCTCAAAGCCCTTCACTGGCTTCCTATCCGGAAACGGGTAGAATTTAAGATCTGCTGTGTGATACACAAGAGTCTTCACAATCTGGGACCCCATTACCTGGCGGATAAATTTGTCTTTCATCGTCCGTCTCGTATCCTCAGGTCTACCAACCAACAGCTGTTGCAGGTTCCCAGACATTATAAGACCAGACAGGGAGGCCGCGCCCTCTCCATCATGGGTCCACGTCTATGGAACTGCCTCCCCCTCTCCCTCAGAGAGTGCCCCAGTCACCCAGCTTTCAGGAAGCGCCTAAAAACTGTACTATTCTAGGAGGAGGCTTCTCTACCTGTCCACATCGCAGCACCGCGCGGAGATACACCTTCGGGTGTGATGCCGGCGCGTAACAAACCCATAAATAAATAAATAAATAAATAGGAACTATGGCCCACCCCCTATAAAAAAAAGGCAGAAAAGGGGAGAATTTCACCAACCAAAATTAAGCCATACGGATTTTGGTAAAAAGGCAAAAATCATTCCTGGATGCGATAAGTCTGTAACAATTGCATCACAGCCTTTAAATCTAGTGTCTCAGCCGTTAGCTATTTCGCATTCTAAGGGGGACTACTGCATCACTATTAGTCCAGATACCATCACATCCCAAATAGTCCAAACTTCGGTCACACTGGAAAGTATTGGAAATGTAATAAAAAGTTACTCTTTAGCAATTCTAGAGAGACTGGATAAGGTCGAAGAACGACTTGGGAATTTGGAAAAGGAATTGGGGAAGAAGGATACTTCTACCTCACTAGTCCCAAACATGGTTACACAAACTAATATATTGCCTGCACAACCGCCTACATCTGCCCTTAGTACTGCCAGTACATCCGCCCTTTGCTCTACCACTACTTCTGCCCGTAGTTCTGTTACTAACATGGTCCCAACTATAATGAATTTATATGATAATATAGGAGGGAGACAACCACTGACCCTACCAAAACCACAATCTGCCCAGGCCTTGGCTACTATAGCCTGTAAACCATCAATCGCGATAGGGGAATCATTACTGAAAAATCCACCACGGGAAGCAGAGGGATTTAGGCATAAGCAGGGAAGACCATATAGGGTCCCACTTCCAGAACTACCACCAGAAGCAGTACCTTTTGTTGCTGTCCTTACCGGGGTCCCCGTATTAGAAGAAAACAAACTGGAAGGCTATGTCCAATTGAAAAATAAGATCATTCATTGGCTTAGGCTAAACCGGCCACTTCCTAGTGGTATTGACGGTGACATTATAAACGTTCGCCGAACACAGTGGTTGGGGGGTAGACACAAGGACATAGAGGGAGATGTGGCGGTGGTGAATTTCCGGGATCCTAATGCTGTTAATTTCATACTAAATTGGCATGTAGGTAATACTAATAATCGCATTATCCCTCGACCTTTAACATACTTTTATCTCAGATCAGTGGTATTTCCATCTAATTACCACCCCCCTCAACCCATGCAAATACAAGCTTGCCCTCCAACCGCATATGATGCTAGGATGAATCCTTATTCATCATACCCTCCATTGGCCCCAGACCCCTATGGCTGGAACCGTGTTCCAACAAGGTCTACCCTTTCCTCCAATATGAGAATGGACTATTTAAATCCATTCACGCCCCTAGAGACCTCCAATAGATATGATATTTTCAACGGTCTAGATGACTGTGATTGACGCTCTATGAGCAGAGGGAACTATGGATGTGGAATTAGTCCCATTGGAGTAGAAAGCAAAACTGTTGGTATAGAAGAGTTAGAGAGTCCAGGGGCTAATTGCATAACAACAACAATACCCATAACTAATTTGGCTGCAATTGTGGATACGCCAGTCCCAACATTGATAAACAGTATCGAGTGTCCCGCGGGACGCGACGACAATCCTCAAGTTTACATAAGTACACCAGGGGACGGCCGATTCCATCATAACACAACCGCAGCACAATTCTTAAGGGAGTTGGACGAATTGAGATGCATGGGAAATCCCCAAGATATAGTTACTGGGGTCGTACCGGAGTGTTCAAATGTTTCACATGGATCCATACAAAATGTGTTTTTGAGGGATGGGACATGATGTACTGGGAGTTGTGGCAGACGAATTAGCGGGACGCCCACCTATGTTTGAGGAGACAATTTTGGCTGTGCAATCTACGACCCTGGTAGAGGTGTTAGAACCTATAAGGCTGGTCTCCTGGAATATAGCTGGTGTCTCAAAAAATTTAAGGGATCCAGAATGGGCAGAATTTGTTGATACTAATGATTTTTGCCTTTTACAAGAAACATGGGCAGTGGTAACACCCCATAGAATAGGGTACAAATCGTTTGGAATAGGTGCTACTCCATCTAGGAGTGGAAGGCCATCGGGCGGTCTTTTAACTTGGGTAAAAGTTGGACTGAAGGCACAAATTGTGGTGGTAGATGTAAACTCACCCGATATATTAGTGCTTAGAATTATCACGCGGGAAGGGAAAAAACTATATTTAATAAATGTTTATAATAGACCAACACCTCTATCCAAAGTTTCGCCAACACTAGCCACACTAGATTCTTTTTTAAGTGGGTTAGATAGCAAAGACGATTATGTTATTTTGGCAGGCGATTTAAATTGTAACTATGAACCAATCCAGGGGCTCAGTGATATTTTTGAAGAGGAGGACTGTGCAAACAAAATCCCCGCACTAGAGAACGCCAAACCGATTAAATGTTCAACTTTGGCAGTTCAGATAACAAACATATGTGCGGCTTATTCTCTTAGGGCCTGTAATGGACGCTTATCGTCTGATATCTTGAAAAAACCAACTTTCAGTAGAAATAACTACAGGAGTAATTTAGACTTTGTAATTGTTTCTATTCCCATTTGGCATTACATACAGGATTTTGAGGTTAAGGATAGAACAGAAAGTGACCACTTTCCATTGAGTTTATTAATAGAAGCGACATTGGTGCAGGAGGCTGTGGGCACACAGCTAGCTGACAATGGTGTTAATATAGAGATCCATGCTAGCAATAATAGACGAGTCCTTAAATGGCCATTTATTTTGGACCATGGTGACATCCTGGTGGAGATATATATACTTTTTGCAAATTCTTTGGATTCATTTGTAAGCTCTAAAGATACAGAAGGAAACCCTATTCATTTTATGTCCCTGCACCAAAACATTTTTAACGATTTAAAAATGCTTGTAACGAAAATGCCAAAAAAAAACAAAAAAAAACACAGAACCTGTCCCATAGTAAACCATGGTATGACGGATTCTGTAGGGAATCTAAAAAGGTTCTCATATTAGCTATAAAATCTAATATTTCACATGAGATAAAAATTGCTAGGAATAATTATAAGCAAGTACAAAAAGCCTCTAAAAAAGCATGGGATGAAGAAACATGGGCCGACATGCTGTTGGCAGTTAAAAACAACGATAATGTTGGTTTCTGGAGGCTAGTCGCCAATGGGAACCATGTAGGGAGAGTGGTTAAAGACATCCATTTGGACGAATCAACATGGGTCAGTCACTTTACCAACCTGTACAAAAAATATGAAGACTCAGGAACAGATGCGGATGCCCCATGTCTTGAATACCCCACAGAGAGTATGGGCTTTACAATAGCCGAAACAGAGTCGGCAATTAATTTAGTAAAGACAGGCAAAGCCCCAGGTCTGGACAAGATCCCGGGTGATCTCTATAAACATGATATAACAACCTGGGCAACATATATAAACTACTTGTGTAATATATTATCCCTCTGTTTAGATTTCCCAGAAAGTTGGCGTGGGGCAGAAATCGTTTTGATCTATAAGAAAGGGGACCGGAATGACCCCTCCGATTACCGGCCAATCAGCCTGATGGACATCCTCCAGAAAATTTATTCACGACACATAATAACCCGTGTCAGTGACTGGATGGATGAGAATGCAATACTAACGAAATTTCAAGCTGGGTTCCGTAGTAAAGTAAGCACAATTGACCAGATATTTAGATTCTGCTGTCTTTATTGGAAATATGTACACATTAAAAAGGGTCATTTATACGTTGCTTTCGTTGATTTGAGAGCAGCGTTTGATTTAGTGCCTCGCAATCTCCTATGGAAAACATTGAATACTATAGGATTGCCAAACAGCCTTTTGGTCCAGATAAAAGAATTACACGAAAGGAACTTCGCGAGAATTCGTTGGGGTCCCAATGGGGAACTAACCCAAAAAATCCCTATCGAGCGCGGAGTCCGACAAGGCTGTGTTTTGGCCCCTACACTTTTTTCACTTTTTGTGAATGACATCCCTAAACATCTAGAAGGATGTACTAACGATTCACCTAATCTGAATGGTGAAAGGGTGACATCATTGCTGTTTGCAGACGACACCATCTTGATTTCCCAAACAAAAAGAGGTCTCCAAGCACTACTTAATTCTTTTAGTAGCTACTGTAGGAAGAAAGACCTGGAGATAAACGGGAATAAGACCAAATGCATGTCCCTTAATCCGCAAAAAACATCCAAAGGATGTTTAACCTTGGATGGAATTAAATTGGAATCGGTTTCGCACTTTTCATATTTGGGTGTGACCTTAGATTCTAAACTGACTTGGAGAGCCCAAAGGGAAAAAAGTAAGCTATCATTTACTCAGAATGCCAAGCCAATCCTTAGAAAACAAAGTTTGAGCACTAGTAAAGCAGTGTCCCCAGTAGTTGAACTATTCAAATTCAAGGTCCAACCGTCAGCGCTATATGGCGCAGAAATCTGGGGGCCAGGGTCAAAAGATCTCTTTCGTGTTTTGGACAACAATTTTATGAGGAGTCTGGTAAGGGTCCCAAGAGGGACTCCTCTAGTACCTCTCGAATTAGATCTTAACATTAAAAGAACTGACCACTACACCCTAATCCGCCCGTTGATGCTATGGGTTAGACTATGGAGAGTGCCCGAACTTCAGGACTATAGGGATGGCCTAAGGGAAATCATGGTATATGGTAACTCTTTAACTATCCCTTGGATAAAGCACGTCAAGACTTGACTTACTGAAATAGGTTTAACTCATTCCTGGGAAACACCGGAACTTTTACCGCCCAATGCAAAATTAATTCTAAAAAGGGCATTTTGGAGTTGTATGGTAAGCAGGGCAACAAATGCTTCGGTTGCTGGAACCCTGGTAACACATTTTCTGAGCTTTAAGGATGAGCCTTTATTCGAGACTTTTCTCGATGAGATAGAACCTCCTTTAGCCAAAACCCTCTTCTTAAAACTTAGGTATGGCAATCTATTGACCAAAACAACTTTAACACGTTGGTCTAGGAGGACAACTGATCCGTCCTTGGAAGCTGATGAGTTATGTACCATGTGTGACTGCAAACAGATTGAAACCGAGGCTCATATGTTTTTTTTCTGTCCTGCTTATACAATACCCAGAAAAAGATGGATCAAACCACTATGCTTACTGTTAGGTTTGCGTTCATGTAACCAGGCTCTAAGAATAATTAAAACTAACACCAATCAAGTAATAATATTTAGCGTTAGCCGATTCCTACATTCAATCTTTTTTTCAAGGAAAAAAAAGGACAACAGTTATAAATGTTTGATGCATATTCCCATAATTGAGCCAGCAGATGATCTACTTAAAGAGAGTTTATTGGTTTATCCTAAAAAGATGTGCTTAATTTTTATAAAGTATATGTGCAATTGTTGAATATGTTGTATACATGTAATGTTTTGTGCTTGACTCTTTTATGGCAATTCTGCCGAAATAAAGAAATTTGATTTGATTTGATTTAGATAGATATATATACATATAGATATATAGGTATTTATGTATATTTTTTTATTTTGCGCTTCCTCTGCCTCTTCACTACACTCTGGTCATTGTACTACACGTGTGCAAGTAGTGTTAGTATGCGTTTATACTAATGCTGTAGTAACCAATTATCATGGCCCTATGGAGCGCCACCTCCCAGGCGCAGCTCATACAATGTCCCGTGGTGTGCATCCGTGTGACATTTATGTTTGCTATTACAGGGCGGGAGCATGGCTTCCACTCTGTGATAGCAAATCCTTGTTTGCCTCTTTGAAGCGAGAGGAGGGAAACCTCGTATCGCTTCAATAAAGCGGATCGGGATGGTAAAAATGGGGAAAAAAACATTATGCGGGGTCTCACCTGTTCATTTAAATGAGCCTCATAGCGGGTAATGTTCCAGGCCAATCCTATTATTATATTGCGGGGTCTCTGCAGCACTGGGGACCTTAATCTCACATGTAAATTAGGCGCGGGAGGGCACAGATATGTTTCGCAGCCTAGGGGATCGCAGCCTACCCGGGTATTGTTTACTAATTGTTCAGGGGGCTTCGAGGCCAACTCAAGTCTGGGGATCGCCACCCTCCTGGGCTTTACATAAATATGCAGGGTGGGCCTTGCCAGTCCTTGAGCCTCTGTGGCCCTAGGCAGTGCCTTATTGGTTCTGTAATCACATGGGTAGTACTCATGTTCAAGTTCAAGTTCAAGTTCAGAAATGTATATAGCGCACTACTCTCCCAGAGGGTCTCAAGGCGCTTGGGGGGGAGGGGGGTGCAATTACTTATCGAATATCCAAGTTTTTAGTTGTTATAAAGTGGTGTTATAAAGTGATACACTCATAGAACCCTTGCAGTTATAGAATTAACCATGCTTCAGTTATGTCATAGTCTGTTGGTTTATATTTGATAGGTGCACCGCACATTACAAATGTTTTCCATCATATCCTCCTATCAACCGCCGATTTTCACAATAAACTATAGACATGTGTTGTCAGAAAAAGAAGACCCATACACTCACTTATTTATTGGTAAAAAAATAACCTTTATTAAAACAATACAAATAAATGGAAACACAACTTTATAATATAACATGTGAACCTACTATACCTTTACTCTGGTCAGACCATTACTTAGTTAGCTTTAAGCTTAAGCAGGTGGCGAAACAGGAGACATCATTTGCCACAGCCAACGCAATTTGGTCCAGAAATTGGAAAAACTTAACATGGACCTTCTAAACGCCCAACTACCAGACTTAAAAGCAGTTAAAATCTCGGATACAAATATCATTCATAATTGGTTAACTGCATCAGCAGATACTCTTATCCCGCTAACTAAGAATAAACCGATGTACCACCGTCTTCCAGCCCCATGGTTGTCTGAGACACTTAAAGCGGAAAAAACGAGATGTAAGGTGCTAGAGAGTCAGTGGAGGAAACACTATGGACCAGCGGAAAAACTGTCTTTCAAACAAACCATTAAAGCTTACCAGTCACTATGCAAGACGGTGAGGGCGGAATATACTAAAAACAATATTCTGGCTGTACAAAATAACCCAAAACTTCTTTTTTAAAGTGGTACAAGAACTGTCGGGTGCAGCACACCAATCAGAACTCCCTAAACTATCGGTAACCCAATGTGAACCGTTAGCGATGTGCTTCAATGATAAAATTGAGAACATTTACACCGAATTTAGTATAAACGGAGAACAGTGCCCTGAATCCATTCAAATGTCAGCAATCCTCACTCCTCTAAGTGAGCCAGTAGAATCCTCTGGGAACTTTCTTACCAGTTGGCAACTGCTAGATACAACATCTTTTATGGATATACTAAATAGCATTAAGTCAGGTTCCCCAAAGGACCCTTTCCCTGTACACATTCTAAAAAAACTGGACCCCCTGATATTAAATGGGATTATGGAACTCCTTAATGCTTCAATTGAGGAAGCAGTAGTGCCTGACATTTGGAAACACGCAATGGTCCTTCCCTTACTGAAGAAGACGAACTCTGATCCGGAAGTCTTTTCCAACATTTGCCCTGTCTCCCTGCTGCCCGCATTTTCCAAAATTCTGGAAAAGCATGTCAATAATCAACTGACTGAATTTGGGTTCAGAGCAGGCTTTTCAACTGAGTCGACTCTCCTGGGAGTAGCGGAAATGATCCGTCAGAGGTTGGACAAGGGTAGCACAGTGGCACTCATAATATTAGATTTGAGTGCCGCCTTTGACACCATATCCCATGAGACCCTTGTCCGAACTCTGAAATCGAAGGGTGTTGGTGGCACTGCCCTGAAATGGTTAGAGACTTTTCTATCTAATCGTACTTTCCAGGTTTTCTCAAAGAATAATAACTACAGCTCTTTCGCATCCCGTCACGGAGTGCCTCAGGACTCTATTTTAAGTACACTGCTCTTTAATGTTTATAGTAGCCCCCTAGAAACTATAGCAGAAGAAGCGGGGCTTAGAATATATTCCTATGCAGGTGACACACAGCTTGTCTTCTCTTTATCTACAGATGACAAGTCTAAGGTGTCCCCTCTTCAAACAGGACTTCAAAAGATTGGTGAATAGATGTACTCTAACAAATTGAAGTTAAACGGAGGCAAAACACAGCTCCTCATCTTTGGTGATCAGAAGGAGCTGTGGGGCCCACAGTATTGGCCGACCCAAATGGGTCAGTCTCCTCAACCATCGCAGTCTGTTCGCAATTTAGGCATCATTATAGATGACCAACTGTCCATGCGACAACAAGCAGCTAAGACCACTTCGATATGCTTCACCATCCTGAAATGGCTGAGAAAAATTCTATGGCTGCTACCAGAAGGGGCGCAAAAGACGGTAGTCCAAGCCTTGATCGTGTCAAGAATGGACTATGGGAACGTCTTATACTTAGGGGCCAATAAAGATGTTATTCGTCTGCTGCAAGTGGTCCAAAACGGGTGGTCGTTCCTTTGCTCAGCTAGCTCCTGCATTGTGGAATTCTCTACCACTTCCGCTCCACCATAAACAGAATTATGTTAAATTTCGAAAAGGCTTTAAGACATGGCTATTTAACCAGTAGCTCCCTAGATCTTTCGTCTACTTAGCTGATGCCCAGGGTGCCAGGAAACCTCCGGGTAGCTGTCGCGCCATACAAATTTAAAAATAATAATAATAATTATTCAAACAAACAACAGTATGACATGAAATAAGTGGGTGGGACTCCTCCGGAAGCAGCGTACAAAACCTGCAATACAAAAAAGAAACATAAGTATGTGTGCCATGTCCAAGAGAAAAAGAAAGGTAGTCAGAATGAAAGGAAGAAAGTGAGAATGAGACAGAGAGTGAGTAGGTGGAAGGGAGAAGAGGAGGGAGAGTCAAAAGAACAGAGGGAGGAGGAGACAGAGCGTCGGCCTACTGCACCCAGCCCTCACTGTTAACCTCCCGTCACCCGTGTGTCTGGGACGCAGGGGTCCGCGAGAACGAGTGCGGTCCAGCAAGTCCAGAGATATGAATGAGATCAGAGATTACATTATTTTCTACGGCAACATCGCTTGCCTGCACCAGTGCACCCAGGCTGCTGCACCTCAGCCTCTTCCCCCGCACTGTGCTCAATTGCAGTTCCTGCGCACCGAGGCTTCACTGCTCACCTGCTACCACCAGTGTGTCCAACGACGTGCCGGTGCGAGCTCCGACTCCGGGGTGCCTCTCTCAGGGTGGCACAGCAGATCTCCTGTCGGGGATGGTGTCTTGATACCACAATGGAAGGCATCAGAATGTCCAGGGCATGATCACGGGCTGAGCACCCACTCTGCCCATTTTGGCGCAACCAACTCAGTGTCTGAAAAGGGAGAAATAATATAATGCTAGCAACGTATTGAGGTAAATGAAGGTTTATTTCAAGCTTAATAGAGAACACCAGTTGAGTGCATCCTTCCTTCTAGAGGTACGATCTACCAACTGGCCAGGAAGTGTACTTATGTGTGTCTCCCTGTTGCAGTTTTGACGTCGCACAATCTGAAATTTACATTAATGTAGCATGTACCAGGAGGGCGGCAACTATCAATAATGAGATGCTCTCCGAAAACATTGAATGGCCAACATCACATGTCGTTGTCAAGCTTGTGGAGATGCGCAGACAAGCATGTCAATGGTGTGCGATATTATTGAAAGTGTTGCTATCACGAATCACACACATGTGAATGTGCTCGGATGGAGGGAGGATCAGCAGTGAGGCTACGTCATAGACAGTGATAAAAGCTCATTACAGTCAAGTATCGCATGTCAAACGTGTATCTGAAAGTCTCACATATGACACACTACTATACTGGTAAAGCCTGACAACAGAGCATACTGCAACACAAATCTACACATTACTCTTTACTGTTTGGCACATGTGATCTAGATTGTGCACTCTGCCTGTGGCTGCTGATACCCCTTTGAGCCACCAATACCCAGGCTGAAAGGCAGCACAATAATGCGCACACACACACACCAGGAGCATTGTGTAACTCACATTTTGTTTTTGATGTAACGTTTCAGATGCCTGGCCCTCACCAGTGAAATGCTACTGTACAGACCATAATTATTGATCAAGATGATCATTGCATATTATGTCTAGAATAAGATATGTGTACACAGCAAAAAAACTTTCAAAAAAGCTCTCTAAGCAGAAGAGGTGTCTCTCACCAAATGTTGTAGAGAGAATGACTAAAATGGGTGGGGTCCTCCAACTGTTCCAATAGGAAATGTTATGAACCAGTCAAATGCTTTGTTTTAAGTTCACATGGCAATCGCGCACCGAGCGCACATGGAGGCCACACCCAATGCGATTTTGAGAAAATATATTTACAATAATATAAGTTTATTACAGTTTGAAATATATATAATTTTAAAATAAATAGATTATCGCTTGCTCTCATATACACTTTAAACTTATTTAGATATAGTTTTGAGACATAAAAAAAATGAGGGAATGGCACTTTCCGCTCCTACGTTCTGTGTCACGGTTGCCACTGTATTCCCATTTCATTTCCTTTGCACCGCTTGTTAATCACATCAGTGTGTCAACTCGTGATTCCTTTGATCCTGCACATTTATGCAAACAGGTCCACGCACCTCCTGGGTTTCACATTTTGTGCACGGCTGGTTCCCCTCGTTGTTTTTAGTTACGACCATCTTTTTCTACCATACCATCTTTTTTACATTTTTCTCGCTCCTGATATTCAGCTGTTACATATGGTTTCCCTTGTTTAATATTTACAGACCCCCTGACGAAGCGCTTGTCTAGCGCGAAATGCATCGGGGATCACATCATACTGTGGACGTTTATTGATGAACCACGAATTATAAATGACGGATATGTCTTTCTATTTACTTTACCATATGGATTCAATATGATGGAATAAGAAACAATTTTGAATAAATCAACCGAAAATATTTGATTTGTAACATTTCATTTCAACATATGATTACGGATTACTACACCTAGTGTGTATTCAAGAGTGCCCCGGGTAATTCTTACTCTTCAGTAAGATTTTCCTCTATACCCGGCGCAACACCATATTTCTATGACGTAACACAGGGCCTGGCAATGTGCACTCGTCGCATACGCAACGCGCAGCGGGTATGACCCCATACGTACATGATGTAACGCGCTGCTTGGTACTGCGTACCCGTCCCATTCCAAAGTATCAGCTGACACAACCTCATACGTATATGATGTTACGTGAGACGCGGTGCCACGAACCCGTTGGATACGAAATGCGCATCATTTACGAGTTTAGCAATATAGCGGATAGGATTTGCGTGCTGATGGAGCTTGGTACACTACCAGTACGGGACTCCAGTTTTCTTCCCCAAAAAAAAATATATATATATATTTTGGACGATATAAAACATTACAAACACAACAGTGATGGACAGAATGTGGATCAATGTCACACATTCACCCCAGTCAAAAGATCTGGGCCCAAATCCATCGTTTTTCCACTCCACACCACCCTGGGTTAGACAATGGCGATATGCAAATCAGCGCTGACCCTGTGCCCCATGGGAACAGTCCAGTCCGAACTACAAAAGCCATGTCCTTCCCAGAACGGAAACAAGCATCCGAGGACCGGCCCGGTTTCGAGGTAACACCTCTCATCAGCCCGGCTAGCTTGACTCCAGTGGTGTGGAGTGCCTGGGACTCACGTCTGAGCATCCCCAGTACACTTAGAGCGGTAATTGCAAACACAACAGTGATGGACAGAATGTGGATCACTCCACACCACTGGAATCAAGCTAGCCGGGCTGATGAGAGGTGTTACCTCGAAACCGGGCCGGTCCTCGGATGCTTGTTTCCGTTCTGGGAAGGACATGGCTTTTGTAGTTCGGACTGGACTGTTCCCATGGGGCACAGGGTCAGCGCTGATTTGCATATCGCCATTGTCTAACCCAGGGTGGTGTGGAGTGGAAAAACGATGGATGTGGGCCCAGATCTTTGGACTGGGGTGAATGTGTGACATTGATCCACATTCTGTCCATCATTGTTGTGTTTGCAGGTACCGCTCTAAGTGTACTGGGGATGCTCAGACGTGAGTCCCAGGCACTCCACACCACTGGAATCAAGCTAGCCGGGCTGATGAGAGGTGTTACCTCGAAACCGGTCCGGTCCTCGGATGCTTGTTTCCGTTCTGGGAAGGACATGGCTTTTGTAGTTCGGACTGGACTGTTCCCATGGGGCACAGGGTCAGCGCTGATTTGCATATCGCCATTGTCTAACCCAGGGTGGTGTGGAGTGGAAAAACGATGGATGTGGGCCCAGATCTTTGGACTGGGGTGAATGTGTGACATTGATCCACATTCTGTCCATCATTGTTGTGTTTGCAGGTACCGCTCTAAGTGTACTGGGGATGCTCAGACGTGAGTCCCAGGCACTCCACACCACTGGAATCAAGCTAGCCGGGCTGATGAGAGGTGTTACCTCGAAACCGGGCTGGTCCTCGGATGCTTGTTTCCGTTCTGGGAAGGACATGGCTTTTGTAGTTCGGACTGGACTGTTCCCATGGGGCACAGGGTCAGCGCTGATTTGCATATCGCCATTGTCTAACCCAGGGTGGTGTGGAGTGGAAAAACGATGGATGTGGGCCCAGATCTTTGGACTGGGGTGAATGTGTGACATTGATCCACATTCTGTCCATCATTGTTGTGTTTGCAGGTACCGCTCTAAGTGTACTGGGGATGCTCAGACGTGAGTCCCAGGCACTCCACACCACTGGAATCAAGCTAGCCGGGCTGATGAGAGATGTTACCTCGAAACCGGGCCGGTCCTCGGATGCTTGTTTCCGTTCTGGGAAGGACATGGCTTTTGTAGTTCGGACTGGACTGTTCCCATGGGGCACAGGGTCAGCGCTGATTTGCATATCGCCATTGTCTAACCCAGGGTGGTGTGGAGTGGAAAAACGATGGATGTGGGCCCAGATCTTTGGACTGGGGTGAATGTGTGACATTGATCCACATTCTGTCCATCATTGTTGTGTTTGCAGGTACCACTCTAAGTGTACTGGGGATGCTCAGACGTGAGTCCCAGGCACTCCACACCACTGGAATCAAGCTAGCCGGGCTGATGAGAGGTGTTACCTCGAAACCGGGCCGGTCCTCGGATGCTTGTTTCCGTTCTGGGAAGGACATGGCTTTTGTAGTTCGGACTGGACTGTTCCCATGGGGCACAGGGTCAGCGCTGATTTGCATATCGCCATTGTCTAACCCAGGGTGGTGTGGAGTGGAAAAACGATGGATGTGGGCCCAGATCTTTGGACTGGGGTGAATGTGTGACATTGATCCACATTCTGTCCATCATTGTTGTGTTTGCAGATATAAAACATTACATCATTTTTAAAGTTTTTAAAAAACGATAACAGAGTTCCAAAAGATTACTAAAAAAAAGAAAGAATACAGGTTTTTTAAATATTAAAATATGAAATTAACATTTAAAAAACCTTCGAAATTCACTAAAAAAACATAGGTTTTACAGACGTTATAGTTAGGAATCAGCATTTAAAAAACATTTGAAATTCAGTAAAAAAACTATAGGTTTCAGGGACTTTATAGTTAGTTGGACATTTGACTCATATAAAACCAGAGAAATTCACTCGTTATAGTTAGTTGAGCTAACTATAACTCGCGGGCCCGCAATGCAGTGGTGATGACGTCACATATTACATCACTCATGACATGGTCAGTGACATCACTGATGACATCACTGATGACATCTCAAATGACATCACTGATGACATCTCAAATGACATCACTGATGACATCTCAAATGACATCACTGATGACATCACAGATGACATCATCCACGTGATAATCTGATGCACATACTGATGCCCTAATATAAACTTTGATACACGCACTCTAAAATACAGACTACTATTTTTGAAACCATACACACAACAATGACAGATACTACATACCACCCACTATTTCCTAGGTCTACACACACATCCAGTCACTTATGCATGCAGTTACTCATCAATACAGTACTACAATATGCACTCATACACCCATACATACAGTCACACTCTGCCACTCATCCATAGAGTTACTCACACACCTAGTCAGTCATCCAAAGAATCAATCACATAGCCATTTACTCATGTAGGCAGTTAAACACACCAGCCCTGTTATTTATACACACACCACATCACTTATTTATTCAGATACTAACACATACTCACTGTCTTATACAATCACTGATACAAGCAGACACTCACTCTACAAATAACTTACCCTCACGTATAGTCATTTATATACTCCAACCCTCACATATACTGCCTTAAAACATATGTAGTTACTCACACATATACCACTGAGACATTCATTCACTCACCAACACTCCCATACACACACTAACTCTCATACAGCCCTTCCCAGATGCACTTTTCAATCAATACAACCAGTGAGTCACCCACTCAGACATCTATGCACAGAGTCACACACCCCTCACCACCCAGACAGACACTCAGGCACCCATACAGATACTCAGACAACAAATCAATAACCCATATAGTCACTCATGTAGCTACTCACCAACCCATGCAGCAGCTTACACACCAACTGAGAGACTAATACAGACTTTCACACAGTCTAGTCACTAACCCATGCAGTCAGTAAGACACGTTCAATCACTCACTCACTTATACAGTCAGTCATGCACCTACTAAATAATCCATTCAGGCAGTTGTAAATCCACTCATTCTTCAATACACCTTGGCCTAGATATATATGAAAAATATTTAAACTTTACAGAAACACATTCACTGGATGATGTCATCAGTGATGTCATCATTGATGTCATTAGAGATGTCATCAGTGATGTCACTGACCATGTCATGAGTGATGTAATATGTGACGTCATCACCAGTGACTTGCGGGTGTGTGAGTTATTGTTAGCTCAACTAACTAAAACGGGCAAATTTCTCTGGTTTTGTATGAGTCAAATGTGCAACTAACTATAACGTCCCTGAAACCTATGTTTTTTTTATTGAATTTCAAAGGTTTATTAAATGCTAATTCCTAACTATAACGTCTGTAAAATCTATGGTTTTTTCAGTGAATATATATATATATATATATATATATATATATATATATATATATATATATATATATATATATATATATATATATATATATATTACCTACTGGCGGTCGCCAGTAGGTAGTTATAGTTAGGACCTAGTTACCATAGGAAAATCGCAACATTCTATTCCCAATAATTTTGGTGCCGATTTACGAATCTTCGCGAAATTTACAAAACTAATTCTTTGTTGATATCAGCTCCTATGTTGAACGTTTGGGGATGATTCGTCAAGGGGGGGCTGAGAAAAATAGGGGGTCCCAAATGTGTTTTCTCCACGTTAATTTCCGTAGGAAACTTTAGACAAGGCTACCGGTCCAACAGGTATACAGAATTACCCCAAATTTAGCAGGGAGAAGGGTCTTGGTCTGGAATGCATACTTTTGTTTATTTGGTGTAAATCCATTCAGTAGTTTTTGAGAAATATCAAAATGTACAGATATCGATATTTGGGAAGTCTGCCATCTGATTGGCTGAGGAGTTACAAGCACGAGCTTGCTCCTTATTGGCTGCGAGCAGTGCGAGCGGTTGCAACTAGGAAGTGTTGGCCGCCATTTTGCGATTCCGTTTAAGGGCGTAAGGGGAAAAAAGGGCAGAAAAAGTGGGAAATAGGAAGGTAGGAGCACTGTATTCTCTGTGGGGTGTTTAGGATGTGCTATAGAGGGGGTGAGAAGTGAAGTATTCACCTCTACCGGTGTGAAAATGGTGGGTTACGGAAATTAAGTGAAGTATTGCCTAGAGTCTTTTGCTGCTAAGGTGAGCTGGTGCGGGACTCGGGGATTAAAGCGTGAGCTCAAATTGTGTGTCTTATGCAGTGAAGTCATGTGCTGTGGCCGCTGCACTACACCTGTGGAAGTAGTGTCAGCATGTGTATATACCTACTAGGACGAACTACTGACCCGTTCTGGTCTGAAAGTCCTGGGGTACGGAAAATTTGTGAGGTATTGTCTAGAGTCTCATGGTGCTAAGCTGAGCTGCTGCCGGACTCGGGGATGAAAGCGTGAGCCTACACTGTGTGTGCTATGCTGTGAAGTCATGTGCTCTAGGCACTGTGCCATACCTGTCCAAGTAGTGTGAGCATTTAGTTATAGCTACTTGGATAAACTTTTGTTTTGAACACTGTAGCTTGCGTATTGTGCTTAGGGGTTGTTATAGAGGGAGTGTGAAGGTAAATTTGTGCATGCCAAATCAATTCTGTATTTGTGACGTGCTAACTAATCACTCCTATGGGTCTGATGGCGCTGGAGCCGTAAGCTGAGCTGCTGACGACTCGGGGTAAAGCCGTTGAACTACCAACCCCTACCGGTCTGAAAGTGTGGGGTACGGAAATTAAGTTAGGTATTGCGTAGAGTGTCATTTTGTTAAATTGAGCTGCTGCTGGACTCGGGGATGAAACTGTGAGCCTAAACTGTGTGTGCTATGCTGTGAAGTCATGTGCTCTGGGCGCTGTGCCATACATGTTCAACTTGCACATGGTGCTTAGGTGGTGTTGTATAGGGAGTGCGAAGGTAAATCAATATGGTATTTGTAAAGTGCAAACTACTCACCCCTATGGGTGAGTAGAGCCGGGAATCAAAGCAAGAGGTCTGTGTTTCAAAGTGAGATGGTCTGGCCGCTGCGCCATAGCTTGTGGAGAATACACTTTGTCGAGGGTCCGTGAGTTGCCGTTATCTGGCCCTAAGATAGCGGGCCTAAGTTGTAAGTTATAGGGTGGCTCTAAAAAGAGCCCTTGTGTTCGTTAGTTGGAGCTACATATAAGTGCGGATGCACAGCTTCAAGTTATTCAGGAAAACTTGGTTTCCCTGATCTGTGAAGTGTACTTCATCACTTCTGTAGATATCCGCCATATCAAAACGTTATTGTTGTTGTAGATGGAGCCCATTTAGTGGTCTCTGAGGTATGCAGACACAGCTTTGTTGACTTTCTTCTGAGATTTTTCAATCTGAGGACAAAATTGGTTGGACCATTTCCACTTCTGTCTTTGGCATATATTGGAATATTCAAAGACAGTTTGAGGCAAAAGTAACATCAATTGTTCAAAGGTGTCCTTCATAAGCATTTTCAAACCTATCCCAGTCAATGTGGCTAGGTCGTTTCCACCACAGTGCACAATCACGAGGTCAGGGTGTTGGAGATGCAAACAGTTTTCAACCAAAGGCAACAATTGGTGCCACTTCAATCCTCTCTGTCCAAACCATATAATGTCCACATTTTGCAAACTGAGGTCTAAGTCAATAGGTCTCTGTTCTGCATACCTCTTGCACCAGAAAACATAGCTATGTCCTACGATCCACACTAGCATTATGAAGGTATGGCTGGAAGATATGGAAAGATGTCTGTAGCTCATGCAGTTCCTTCGTAGAATAAGAGATATGTTTAAAGATGGGGAACTAGTTTCTTTTCACATACAAAACGGTACCTGATTGGGAGATGAAAAGCATTGTTTTATAAAAGTAGGGTGTGCATTCGTTTTGTGGAACAGCATCTTTGTGATTGGTTAAGAAAAATCAGTTTGAACGTAGTGCACATATTATAGGATAAAATTTGATCAACTCAACCACACCTGCTACTTGCATTTGGAATGCGGTGTTCCAAATTAAAACAATCGTGAACTTTTAACCTGCACATGCCGCTAAATGTTCGAGAAAATGTTGCAAAAATATATCATTAGGTTTAAAAAAAATTGATGAACTTTTAACCTCCACATGTTGTAGAATATTCTAGAAAGTGTGTTAATAGATATGTTGCATTTCTGACTTCTATGTGTACTTGGGTATTGATAAAATTGTTTATATGGAGAATTAGAAAGACAGTAATAAAGAGAAGTTTTGAAAGCTAAAACAATCAAGGAACTAATCTAATTTGTTCTTTAATACCTACTGGCGGTTGCCAGAAGGTAGTTATAGAGTTAGGACCGAGTTTCCATAGGAAGAGCATTTTTTGGTTTGCTTATAACTTTGGCGTCATTTGAAGAATCTTCATGAAATTCTGGAAACTAATTCTTTCCTTATATCAGCTCCTATGTTGAAAGTTTGGGGGTGATTCGTCAAGGAGGGGCCAAGATAAAAGGGGGGTCCAAAAACGGGTTTTCTCCATGTTAATTTCCATTGGAAAGTTTAGACAAGGCTACAGGTCGAACGGGTGAACGGAATTACCCAAAATTTGACAGGGAGAAGTGTTTTGGTGTAGACAGCATGCTTTTGTTTATTTGGTGTAAATCAGTTCAGTAGTTTTTGTGAAAT
Organism: Lissotriton helveticus; assembly: GCF_964261635.1. Classification (NCBI taxonomy): domain Eukaryota; kingdom Metazoa; phylum Chordata; class Amphibia; order Caudata; family Salamandridae; genus Lissotriton; species Lissotriton helveticus. Next base: position 2,107,651,981 of record NC_136057.1, read on the forward strand.
ATCGAAATTTACAGATATCAATATTTGGGAATTCTGCCGTCTGATTGGCTGAGGCGTTACGAGCAGGCGCTTGCTGCTCATTGGCTGCAATGTGGTTGCAACTAGGAAGTGTTGGCCTCCATTTTGTGATTCCGTTGAAGTGAGTAAGGGGAAAAAAGGGCGAAAAAAGTAGGAAAGGAGGGTAGGAGAACTGTAAGCTTTGTGGGGGAGTGCGAAGCTAAGTAGTCACTGGTACTGGTCTGAAAGTGCGGTGTTGCTCAGAGTGACATGGTACTGATATGATATGGTGCTACACTCGGGTATGAAACCGAGAGCCTAAACCGTGAGGTCATTGCTGTAAAGTGATGTGGTCTGGTGTTTGTAGCATATGTGTGCAAGTAGTGTTGGTAGGTGTTTATACCATACAGGGAGTGGAAAGCGAGCTACTGACTGCTAATGTGTGTTTATAGTATACCGGAAGCGGGAGGTGAAATACTCATGCCTACCGGTGTGAAGACTTGGGGATGAGACAGAGGTAGTTGCTGTAAAGGGATGGGCTCTGGGCGCTGTAGTATACGCGTGCAAGTAGTGTTAGTAGGCGTTTATACCATACAGGGAGTGGGAAGCGAACTACTGACCGGTACCGTGCGTTTATCCTATACCAGCAGTGGGATGCGAAGTGCTCACGCCTACTGGTGTGAAGACTCAGCTGATTGCTGTAAAGTGATGGGCTCTGGACGCTGTAGGATACTAGCCCCCTCTATCTAATGAACAGACTGGTCTAGGGGGAATTGCATCTGGTTCCTCACTGGAACCCTGCCCCCTGAAGTATATGAAACTGGGAAAGGAGCTAATTGTGCCCCACCTAACTTCAATTCTCAATCCTCAGAATGTTATTCTCTTACCTGGAAAACAGCGATTGTCAAGCATCTACTGAAGAAAATCAACCTGGACCCATCAGAACCTAAAAATGTCTTTGTTACCTGTTCCTGCTAAGATGTTGGAGCAACATCTAATTGCCCAATTAAGCTCCTACTTAGAGCAACATCACCTGCTTGACTGCTCCTAATATGGATTCAGGAATGGCCACGGTTCTTAGACTGCTTTAATATCTGCAGTAAATAACATATGGACACAAGTAGATGCTGGGCATTCTTCTTTGTTAATACTACTGGACCTATCTGCGGCCTTTGATACCATCTCGCCGACAAGACTGATCAACCGTCTTTAGGAAATTGGGGTGTCAGACTCTCCCTTGGAGCTCCCGTCCTCATTCCTGAAAGGTAGGTCATAGAAAGTAAATATGGACCAATTTTATTCTGACTCCATCCCCACCTTCTGTGGAGTTCCGCAAGGTTCCTCTTTGAGTCCCACTCTATTTGACATATATGTCTCTCCTTTGGCTAAGGTGATTAGATCTTTTGGACTGGAGGCCTTATCCTATGCTGATGACACACACATAATTGTGTCTATCACAAATATTATAGAGGCCTCATCAGCACATTTTAACAGATGCATGCAAGCCGTGGCCTCCTGGACGGTAAACAATTATCTTCAACTCAATTAGAGAGTCCTCCAGCAAGAAGCTGCTATCCACATAATGTACAATGGCAGAGGTTCTACAGGAGACCAAACATAAGGGTGTACTACACAATCAGAAAAGATGGTCTCTAAACCGTCTGTGTCAAAGAGGAAAATGTGCATCCTTGTGTGATGACTGACTTCAAATCGAAGCTTGGAGTGCGACGTGTGTTCCAGTTGGTGGACTGTCCGTGTCAGCCTGGTGGGCAATTTATAGATCTTGATTGATAAGCCAAAAATGTCATGAAAGCAGATACCAGAGAGTAGCCAATGTACAACACACACTTGATCTTATCTATACCTATGACAATAGAACAAATGAGGTAGGGGTTCTGGCCAGAATCTGACTTCATTTTCTGATCCCTTTGTACTTTCATCAATAGGACACCCTGCCCCATTCACATTCAGAGCAACCCTTAATAATCCCTTCAAATCCATGAAGGGAGCTTCCCAGACCACCTTCCACAAAACCTACAAATAGGTATGTACCAGATTGCTTAAAATACCAACCAAAATCTGCTTTTGGAGAATGTCAATTCAAATAATAACACAGCTTATAACACGATTGTACCATGCCTGGAGTAAAACCTGAGACCCCGAAACAACAGCAACCACCTCATGGCTAAACTTGGCACTCACAGATGTAACAAGATCAGCTTTTTACCTGGAACACCAATGACAACATACTAATGTGTCAGATCCCAAAACTAGATGTACGATATACATCAGCAGCTACCAAAGTGTAGTTCATAATGTAAAAAAATCAAGTTGCTCAGATTTGTGAAGAAACAACCACCAAAGAGTTGCTTACTAGCAAAGTGGAGGTCATACCAGATGCTCTCAAAAATGTTTCTTATGACACCCAATATTAACACTGCAAAGCTCTGCTAACTTTCTTTGTTAAAAAATAATTTCAGGAATGTGTGATGCCATTCAGCCTAACATAAATTCATTATGTCCCTCTGATATCCCACCTCTCCTGGCTATGCTCAGCCTATTTGGACAACTGAGTCTAGCCCGAGTGACACTCAACTTCGATGGAATGAATGGAAGGGAACTGGAAAATACACACCCCCATACACAATGCACAGGATCAAGGCACAATGGCTGTGTAATGCAAACTCAATAAAAGTAGTGAGAGCAAAGTATCTTTCAGACTATAATGTACACATTAGATTGGTGGAACATTAGAACACCATCGTATCCCCAGTAAAGCACTATCAACTTACTTTGAAAATCACAATCAACCAGTGACATTTTATAGCACAGCTAATCACCCGGGAGGGTATCCAAGTGCGTGAGGGTCATGAGGGTTCCGGGGCCTCAGTTGAACAACCAAGTTTTGAGTGCTCTCTGGAATTCCAGTAGAGAGGTGAAGGTTTGTAACTGCAGAGGATCAGTATGAGGACGATTTAGAAAGAGTGTATGGTGTGCTATAATATGACCTTGTAGCAGAACAAGACATCATGCAATTGACTTCCCTAGAATCAAAGATCAAACTTGAAATTGAAGGCTACACAGCAAAATGGCTCATTCAACAAACTTAAACAAAATTGATGAACTGCTGCTCTGTGCTTTTTTACAACAAAGATAAGATACAGGACCATACCACTAACCAAACGTTTATCTTAATATATTGCTAAATTGCTATATTTCCAGCGTTCTACATTTAAAAAGAAAATCGCTGAAGAAGTAGTTACAATTAACCCTGGACATAGTGGGCATAGTGGGCGTAGCGGTGATACCTGGAGGTCCACGGAGTTGCAAACAAAATCTGTAGAACTCCGTGGAGCTCCGCTACGCCGCCCGCCTCCACCCCCCTATTAAGAAGTTAGTTAAATATAATTAAAAAAGAGGTAAGTGGTTTTTAATTATTGTTATCTTACTTCTTAATAGGAGGGTGGAGGCGGGGCTGGCCAACGGCACTCCGGAGCATGCGGAACACGGAGAAGGCAAATCTCCACACACTCCAGAGGTCTCCGCCCAGGGTTAGTTACAATGTAAATTCAGGTTAACAATGAGACCCACAGAGAGGGAGCGACCCTGATTGTTGATATCAGAGAAAAAAAAGTTCCTTGCCTCAATGGATGAAGACCTACCAACTCACATAACGATTCTTGAACTTGGTACAATATGATGAACCATGCATTCATCCTCAGTTCAGTTTCCTTATGATGTGATACAATCTCCTCTTCACAAAGAAGCACATGTATGTTATCCTAGAATCCTCCAAATCATTACTAACTTTTTAATAAACCCATGTAACCTTTGGGCAAGGTCTGGTACCTATTTCCCACTCCAGAAACTATTGCACATTTTGTTCTCTGTGATGGGAATGCCTATGCTTGAGCAGAACAATACAAGATATTCTGGTTCTTAGAAACAGAAGCATAAAATCATTTAAGCGCCATAGGAATAGCCGCCTCCTTCTACAGAGACTTCAGACCATACAGAATGCCACAGCCAGACTCGTCCTCTGCCTTCCCCGGTGAACCCACATCAACACCACATGTCAGGAAACTCCACTGACCCCACTACAGAAGTGATGTCAATTCAAGCTGCTGACCCACGCACACAAGGCTCTACACGACCAAGGACTCACCTACATTAACCACCGCCTGAACTTCCACCAACCATCGAGAAGACTGCACTCTGCCTCCCTTTCACATGCCCATACTCCCAACATCTACTGAAGCATAGGTGGAGACACTTCTTCTACCACATCCAAACAAAGACCTGGAACACTCTCCACATGCACCTCCTGTCCATCACCTCTCTTTCAGAATTCCGATCGGCCCTCAAGACACGGCTGTTCGAATAAGACTCCAGGACTTGCATACACCTGGATACATTATCGGGTGATTAGCCACACTTTATCAATACTGATTGATTGATTGACTTTACTCCATGTGAAGATCAGACTCGCCATCACTATCAAAATCCTTGGCATTAAGCTCAACGTTTCCTTCATCCTAAAAGTCAATGCTAGTTTAAAGAGGATGAACTCCAACCTCCAGTTTGTTTGAGAGAGTCCACATGTTTTGCATAGCTCGCAAGAGACAATCCCTCTCTAGCCTGGGCTACTAAACCAGTGTCTTTTTAAAATATTTTATTGGCTTTTCAAGGATATAAAAACATTCATAGTGTATACAATGCTTACATTTTATGCGAGATGTAGTAGACAATGTAATTAGTCTGAGAAGTGTGACATAAGTATGTATTATCTTAAACAAAGCATTGTTTTTTTGGGGTTTTTTGAAATTACATTTTTTATTAGGAGTGTCAATAGGATATTACATTCAGCAGATCTAAAGTCAAACGTGAACAACAACTTCTCCATAAACAGTGTCATAGATAAAAGATGGATCTCCGCACTCACATCATTGCATTGTAATACAGTTTTATGGCTTCAGTCCGACCTTTCCCATCCCTCCGTCCCCTCCTCATTTTGCTTCTTCTCCGAGTTAAAAGGAAATATGTCTGATGATAAACAATCATACAGTATCAAATCGCACATAACTGCAGAGATTGCAATCCACAATTAATGCTGGCTTTCAGTGACCCCAGGGCCTCCTCCGCCCAGAAGTCCCCGTCCCAAACGTCTCTCCCAGGTATACCCGGAGAATCACACATGTATTGTATGAGCTTATGGGCTAGTGTCAGAGTCTGTGGTGGACTGTGGTGGCTCACAAATCGTACCACGTAATTCGTTCCATTTCCCCCATATCCTATACCATTTTTTGGGGCAACCCCTTTGTAGATAGACAGCTCTTTCCGCCATCATTGCCATGTCCATGTCATTTTCCCACTGTGCTCGTGTGGGGGCTGTACCTATTCCCCAGTTCCTTGCAATGTTCCTTTTTGCAACTGCTAATCCCAGTGTGACCCATGTCTGTAATGCTAGGCTGAGGTCTGTAGGCTTCTAAATGTTTAGCAGGCAGCATCTGGAATCTGGCTGCACCTCTGCTTCTCCCACCTCTGAGATTTCAGTTAGTACCTGCTCCCAGTATGTTTGTATACTAGGACATTCCCGTATGGTGTGGAAGTACGTTCCTCTTTGCCCGCACCCTCGTAAGCAGATTGGATCAGGCGTGCGACCCAGTCTGTGCAGCATAGTGCGTGTATAGTATACTCTGTGTAATATCTTGAGCTGGAATAATTTCAGTCGTGACAGTATGGCTGCCTCCCTGGGGGATGCCAGAGCATTCATCCAATCTGAGTTTTCTATATCCCCTATATCTACCTCCCATTTGCTGCGGAGCACTACCATAGGGTCTGGAAGATTATTCACTAGTTTATGGTACGTTTGAGTGATAGCCTTCTTTTCCAGCCAATCCATAAGGAGCCTGTCTTCCAGGGGGGAGAATTCGGCAAGTGTTGTGCCTGCTGGGATTGCACCCTGCAGTGCGTGTCTAATTTGCATGTAACGATATCTCTCTGTGTCAGCCATGCCATATTTTTCTTGTAGGGCTCCAAATTATATTATTTCTCCTCTTATCCACAGGTCCCCTATCTTTGCGATACCGATGATGTCCCATTGCCTGAATCCCTTGGTGTTAGCTAGAGTACCTAGACGGCGTGTGTCCCAGAGTGGGGTGGCTAGTGTGAGTACTCCCTCCCACCCGAGGGCCCTCTGCGCTGCGTGCCAAATTTTTACCGTGTGGGCCGTGGGACCCGAGAGTGTATGACGCCGTTTGTTTGTGTAGAGGGCCTTCATCAGATGTTCGACTGGTAGTATATGTCTGTCCAGTCTGTAAGCCGGCTCGTGGTGTGCGGAGTGAAGCCACTGATTTACTGTCATCAATTGTGCAGCCCAATAGTACAATTTGATACTTGGTAGAGCTATACCTCCATCGTACCAACTACGGGTCAGTTTAGAATGTGCTATTCGGGCTGGTTTTCCGTCCCATAACAGAGAGGAGACCTCTGCGTCAATCGCTTTGAAGTAGGAGAGAGGGACCGGGAAGGGGGTGTTATGGAGTGCATAGAGGAACCTTGGGAGCTGTTTGTAACGTACATCCCGGGGGAGGGGTGGAGTTTGACCATGCAGGACATACAGTAAAGATTTCGCCCAATTTATGGTGTAACCTGAGAAGTCGCCATACGATATGAGCAAGTTCATCAGTGCCATTAGTGAATCTTTGGGGGACATTAGATATATTTGCACGTCATCCGCATAAAGTGAAATGCGGTCTTCCCAGCCTTCCCCCCACGTAATTCCGCGAATCAACGGGTCCGTTCGTACTCTCGCTGCCAATGGCTCCAGAATAAGCGCAAAGAGAAGTGGGGATAAGGGGCACCCCTGTCTAGTTCCGCGTCGCAACGCGAACTCCCTAGAGATATGGCCATTAGCTACTACTTGGGCCACTGGTGCCTTGTATAAGAGTCGGATCCAACTGCAGAATTTGGGGCCAAAACCCATTTTCTGTAGCACTGCGAATAGAAAGGGCCTCTCTACAAGGTCGAACGCCATAGTGGCGTCAAGAGAGAGGATGACTGCGTCATCCTGCAGTAACGGGATACGGTGGAGCACCCCATGTAGTCGCCGAAGATTAAGGAAGGTGTTGCGCCCAGGCATGAAGCCAGACTGGTCTGGATGGACCAGTGTCGTGAGGTGGGGTTGTAATCTGAGGGCCAACAGCTTCGCCAGGACTTTCGCGTCCGCATTCATCAAGGAAATCGGGTGGTAGGAAGATACCCGATCCGGGGGTTTGCCCGGTTTATGAATGGCTACGATAGTGGTTAATCTTTGGTCTGGGGACATTGTACCTTGTGCCAAACAGTCGTTATACATGAGGAGCATGTGTGGGGTAAGCTTCTGGGCCAGTTTTTTATGGAGTTCCACCGGTATGCCGTTGGGAGCAAGTGCCTTCCCGGTGTTGAGGGCAGCCAGTGCTTTTCCGATTTCGGCTGTCGTTAAATCGCCCTCTAGCATTTGTGTATCTTCTGCCGAAAGCGTAGTTAATGGTATGTTATCGAGGAACTTCAGACATTCCTCCTCTGTCACTGTGCCCCGGGAAGTGTATATTTCTTCATAATATGCGCCCAGATCATCTACTATGTGAGAGGGTTCTGTGGTGGTGGAGCCGTCATCCCGTGTGATCTGGGATATCCATCTCTCCGCCTTCTCCCTCTTCTCAATCCAGGCTAGCATTTTCCCCGTTTTATCCCCTAATTCGTAGATCCTATGTAATGTGCCTGTGTGTTTAGCCCTTGCCACCTCTTCAACGCATGCCTTGTATTCTTGGGTCGCCAGTTTCAGTGCATGGGCTGTGGTGGCTATGAGGACTAGTGTGTGGGCTGTCTTCGCCTCATGTATTGCACTCTCAAGCGAATTGTGGTGTTCCCTCTGCTCCCTTTTGTGCCTAGTGATCGTGGATATAGCTTGCCCCCTGACAACTGTTTTGTATGCCTCCCATAGAACGGAGGGTGAGGTTACAGAGGCCAGATTTTCTTCAAAATAAAAGTCTGTGGAAGCCTGCAATGCTTTGGCTATTGTGTGGTTCTGCAACTAGCCTGGGTATATAGGGTTTATCCTACGTTTCCTAAGGAGATGTGTGGTGTAAGTGAGTTGGATCGGGGAGTGGTCCGATATTCCTCTTGGCAAATGATCTATGGCCGTTATCTTCTCTGGGTCACCGATTGTGTCAATATGTAATCTATACGAGAGAGACTGTTGTGGGCTCCGGAGTGAAATGTATATTGACGGTTCTCTGGGTGTTTGAGCCTCCAGGCGTCTATCAGGCCGATGGCCTCTATAAACTCCTTGAAGACTTGTGTGGGTCTGGTTGGTTCTCTGGGAGGGTTACGATCTATGGTTGCATCAATTACCGCATTAAAGTCTCCCCCGATAATGAGCTCGCCCTCCGGGAGCTCAAGGAGTAGTTTACCAAGGTATTGGAGTGCTCCCTGGTGTAGTGTTGGGGGTATGTATACCAAAACCATATTGTAGTTGCGACCTTTCCACTGACAAGCGATCGCGGCGAAGCGTCCCTGATCGTCCGCCCATGTGCGTTTGAGTATTAAGGGTGAGTTTTTATGTATCAGGATGCCAACCTCGCGGGACCCTGAGGAGAATTCTGCATGGGTGGCCATTGTAAATCCCCATCCGTTCAGTGCCTTGCAGGCTGTCCCCATTAAGTGTGTTTCTTGGAGCATGACTACTGTAGGGTTTCGCTGTTTCAAGTATTGTAATACCAGCCCTCTCTTAATTTTATGCCCTAATCCATTCACATTCCAGGAGATGAGCGTAAGGGGGGGGGGAAACCAGTTGCGGCAATTGGGAACTGTGGCCCCGTATTTCACTGTCTGTCATAATGCCTTATGTGGTGGTGCAACCCAACCGCCCTAGTAGATGAAGGGGACCAAACGAGCCATGCTGTGATCAACAAATATTGTGTCAAAGGTCGATGTATCAATAGTAGTGTGCGCGTATGCGGAGGTGACATCCAGCTTGAGTGATAATGGAGAAAGTCAACAACAAACAACAGAAACCAGACCCTTACTAAATGTCTGGTAGCTAAGTCCCCTACCCCCTCCCTGCCTCTTTGCCCGGCGGATCTAGAACATTCCACCTGCTCAACACAAAACAGAATTTAAGAAAAATCAGCACGTTCAACACCCATACCCCCCTCCCTGCCTCCCTGCCCGGCGGACTAAGAACCTTCCACCTCCCCAACTAAGCAGAGTGCTTAGTGTCCCAACTCAAGTGTATTGTTTGTGGGGGTGAGACTTCTGTGTCCGTCTTCGAGCCCCCTCCCTTCCAAGACTGTCCGTGCAGCGCCGTTTAGATCAAAATGTCCTACCTTCAGGAGTCCCTTCCCCCGATCTGCATACCATCTTGGTTGATTGTCCGTGTCCGTGGGTTAGTGATGTTCCCATTTCTTTATTGTCGGGGTCTACCTTGGGCATAGATCATGGATGTGGCCACCCAACTCAGGGCATCAGCCCCCGGTTCCCTGCTTCTGGGTACTTTCAACTTTGTCTGCATTGTGGGGGCGTATTTCTATTCGGTCTCATCTCAATCCTACGGGCTTCCACCTCCGTTGTGTCGCTGCGTGCTTCGGTTCTTGGTTCCTCTAGCCGGTCTCCAGCCTTCTAGCCAGTCCTGCGCCTCCCTCGGCGATTCTAAAAACCATGTTTTTCCATCCGACTCCACACGCAGCTTTGCAGGGAAAATCGTTGAGTATTTAAGTTCTTGAGCTCGGAGTTCTTTCTTTATATCAATGAAGCCACGTCTTTGTTGTGCCGCTGCCGCAGTGTAGTCGGGATAGAAATTAATATCCGAGTTGTCGATTCTTATCGGCGGGCGTACGCGTGCAGCCTGTAAAATAGCGTCACAATCTCTGAAATGAAAGATTCGTGCCAAGATGGGGCGTGGTAGTGCTCCCGGTTTAGGCTTTCCTCCCGGCACCCGATGGGCCCGCTCCACCGAGAAGTAATTTGACAGTCCTTTTGGCTGGAGTTGATTATGGATGAGGTCTTCTACGTAAAGATCTAGGGCTGGGCCCCCCACTGATTCTGGTACACCTATAAGGCGTACGTTGTTGCGCCGTGAGCGGCCTTCCTGATCGTCAAGCTTTGCTTTCAGCATGGCGTTATCTTCTTCGAGCTTTTTTACTTTATGTTGTAGGTCGGCAGTGTCTCCCGTGAGTCCTGTAGTTGTTTTTTCCACCTCCGTGAGTCAGTCTGACATTTTCGCAAAGTCTGCTCTCATCAGGGAAATGTCCGTAGATATTGTTCCCATGGAGGTTTGCATTGTTTTTAATGCTGCCATTACGTCTTGCAAGGTAACTTTCTTGGCGTTATTGGGCCCACCGTTTTGCTGGGGTGGCGTTCACGGCGTGTCTCCTCTCGTGTCGTCCGGGGGGTCCTTGCAGAACGCAAACTTATCCAGTTTTGGGGCCTGTTGCCCCTTCAGCCCCCTCCCACTCATGATGGCTGTCGAAAGTTAAAGTGCGCCAGGTGAATCACAGCGCGGTGGGGAGTAACTCCACAGCATTCTCGGTATGCCCTTCACTTCAATTGTGGGTCACGCACGTTCAGATATATTTGCGCTGTTTAATGTTCCAATTTTCTGGCACCTCAAGCTCGACTGTTTTGGCTCACAATCGCTTTGCCTGCCCTCACCGTGTCGGTATTCGTTGCCTGCTCGTTGCTGCTGTTGGTGTTTGAAAGCGAGCCCTCGACGAGGAATCCACCCGCCTCTCCGTGACTCCTGAGGGCTGTTGTGCCTCGGCACCGGTTTCACTTTCGGGGTGGCGCTATGATTTTTAGATTACGTTCCATTTGCTGTGTAGCCGCAGGGTTCCGTAGGACCTGGCTTCCAATTCCCGATGTCTGACTCGGGACGCGACGGTGTCACTAATGCGGGTCTCTCGACCGGAGGAGGCCCCCAGTTCCCCACCGGCACTCACCAGGGTGCTCCGTTGTCTCCCGCCTTATCTCGTCTTGCCGGGTTCCGTTCCGTGACTCTCGGATCTTGATATCCGCGTATGTGCACCCCGGGGTCGCGTGCTTTAGCCGGTGTCAACCCGAGTCAGTGCGATGCCCTGCAGAGTGGTCTCCGAGTCCCGCCGGACCCGCTGTAACTTCAGTCCCTGGCTCCTGGCGAGAAGACAGGCCGCAATCTTTACCTCGGTGCCATTTCACGAATTTTGCAGGAACAGTGAAACGGCTTAGGGCAATGAATACCGGAGGACGTCCCGCTTCATAGCCTGTGGTTTATCAGCTGCAGTTAGTCGGATAAGTATACGGATTTCGGGAAGAGGGCTCTTTGGTCACAGAGCTTCGCTAGGTTGTGGCCATCTTGGCTGAACGCTAGCCACACCCCCTAAACAAAGTATTGTTGATGTAAACACAATATAATAGAGTATGAAACAAGGTGATGTAGCGGAGGGGGCAAGAGAGCTGAGTCGCATGTGAAAGAAAGGTGGTAATCAGTTTGGTGTGATGCGTGGGCTATGTTATATCGTATAAATGTTAATTTTAAGGAGGCGCTAAGGTGGTGGCTAAAATGTATGTTTATGGTGGCCTTTTTTAAATATATAAGTCAAGATTATTCATTAGTTGCAGGTGGGTCTTGGAAATTGAAATTATTGTTGAACAATGAGTTGTCAGCACTTCTTATAAAGCAAGTCCATACCCATCATGTAGGGTGGGATAGATTTTGAAATGATTTCCACACACATAGAATATTCTTGAATTCTATCATTAATAGTAGGTCTAAAAGACTCATGACTTTGTAGTTCAGTTTTGGGAAGGTGTGTGGGCCCAAGGGGCTAAGGTTACTGTGTCAAAGTTGAGAGGTGTCAAAGATTTCCTTTATTATGATTTGGATCATCTCCCAACTTTTTACAGTGCAATAGCATGTAGAGAGAGAATGATGGCTTGAGACAGTGCAAGCATTGCTCTGAACCTTGGAGGCCCATCTTAAATAGTTTTAGGTGTCCAATGGGGCTTGTGTGATGTCAAAAATCTGCACTGGGAGAGGATGGGAGGTATGTTATTTCTTGGAGAGAATTCACAGATCTTTTCCCAGTCTTCAGCTACAGCCATGGAGCACATTGTTGTAGGAAAATGTATTCATTTATTTTGGCTATCTCTTGCTAACCTATTAGGAGCATTGCTGGAGTTTAAAAAGTTTTAACATTTTGGCTGCCGCAAGAGGTAGTCTGGCTAACTTTGTAAGGAGTTTGATGAGGTCCGATATGTGTGCAGTTTTTGCATTTATTTTTGGCTATTAAGCTTTAGGAAGTTGTAGAGGTCAATGTTGTTTAGGTTATGGGTGGCCTGTAATTCTGTAAACGTTTTGGGCTCATCAGAGGAACCAAAGTCTTTGATATATAAGATGTTCTTGATTGCCCAAATCTCCCATTTTGGTATATTTCCATTTTTTTTTTTTTTTTTTATATTTATTAAGCGCATACAAAGGCCCATGGGCGTCTCGGCGCTGAGTATCTGAATAGTTTACCCTAAGAGAATGAAACAGGATCTATTGATTAAAAAGCCAGGTCTTAAGTTGTTTGCGAAAAGACCATAAGGATGGACTGGCTTTAATCACGTGTGGCAGAGTGTTCCACAATTTTGGGGCCGATACCAGGAATCTTCTGTCCCCCCATGAAACCGTTTTTGTACGGAGTACCACAAGATCACCTGAGCAAGATGAACGCAGTGTTCTGAACGGACGATAGGGAATCAGGTTACGGATGAGATGTGCTGGTCCTTGATTATGCAATGCTTTATACACGATGCATAGAGTCTTAAACTTTATCCTGCTTTTAATGGATAGCCAATGCAGCTCTTTGATGGTATTGGAGGCAGAGTGATGTTTGGGAATATTTCCCAAAAGCCTTGCCGCTGAATTTTGTATTATTTGCAGTTTGTTCAAGACTCCTTCCTGTGCATTGAGGAACAAAGCATTGCAATAATCCAAGTTGGACAGCACGAGGGAAGTAACCAAAGTTTTACCGGCTTTATCAGGTAGAAACGGGAGAATTTTTTTAATAAGCTTCAATTTGAAGAAGGCTGAGGAGGTAATCTGGTTAGCATAAGGGTGAAACGTAAGACGATCATCAAAAATGACACCTAAGTTCCTCACTTTGCTAACAGGCTCGGGAGGTGAGCCTAAGGAGGAAGGCCACCAATTGGATGACCACTCAGGTGTTAGTGGTCCGAAGATGACTACTTCCATCTTATCGGAATTTAGCTTTAAACAATTGGAGGCCATCCAGCTCCCTATTGCTATCATGCCAGATTTGAGATCATCCGCTACTTTGTAGCCATTGTTCTTGATGGCTAGGACCAACTGGGTATCATCTGCGTAGGAGGTAAGGCTCATCCCATAAGCCCGAATGACATTGGCTAAGTCCGACACATAGATGTTCAAAAGTGTCGGACTTAGGGATGAGCCTTGAGGTACTCCACATGGCAGAGACATGGTGGATGAGTGAAATGGTTCCATTGTGACTACCTGGGTTCTATCAGCCAAAAAGGAGGCCAGGAGTTTACTGGCTGTCCCTTGAACCCCCAGGCCTTCGACACGGTCAATCAGAGTGGCATGATCGACCGTGTCGAAAGCTGCAGATAAGTCAAGTAATATCAGAACCGCTGTACCCCCAGTGTCGCGGATGAGTCTAATATCATCCGCTGCTTTGATCAAAGCCGTCTCTGTCCCGTGACATTGGCGAAAGCCAAACTGTGTTTCATCAAGTAAATGATGTTCCTCTAAGAAAGCCGAGAGCTGTTTGTTCATGGCCTTTTCAGCTATTTTGGCCAGAACTGGTAAATTGGCAATAGGCCGGTAGCTCTTAGGTTCTTCCATATCCAAATGAGGTTTCTTTAAAAGAGGTTTTATGATGGGTTTTTTAAAACTTTCGGGGTAAATACCTGTATTAAACATGGCATTGCATGTAGAGGATATAACCGGAATAACCACATCTATAACTGGCATTAGAATTTTGAGAGGGCATGGGTCGAGTACTGAGCCCGATCATTCTATTTAGATTTTTTGTGTTGCTCCAGAGTGAAGCCTATTCCAATTTTTGGATTTTGTTGGAGAGTTTTTTCGTCCAGGGTTTTAAGGCTGAGAGGGTGTATTTGATAATGATCTAAGAATGATGTATATTAAGGGTTTTCATTGTTAGTATTGATATTAGAGAGAGAGTAATTTTGTGAGATGTTCTTCGATGTGCAGCCATATGAGTTTATCGTCGCCATAGGGGTGAGACCACCATGTGGCTTTTCTAATTAAAAAGACCAATTGGTATTTGTGAAAGTTGGTGATATTTAGGCCGCCTTCGATTTCGTCCACCTTTAATTTGTTGAGGGAGATTCTGCCTTTGTTACCTTTCCACAGGAAATCAGATATCAAAGATTCTATGTTCTTGAAGCTGTTGGGTGAGAGTTTGAGAGGTAGCATGGAGGCACTGAAATTAAATTGCCGAGTAATCATCCTCTTAATGTATTCCACTCGGCCCCACCAATTCATGAATTTAGGCATCCATGGAGAGAGCAGTTATTAACTTTTTGATGAAGGCTATTGTCAGCTTTCAGTTTCTTGTGCCTTCCAGATTGTTTTTATATTTTTATCCCTAGATATTTAATTTGGGATGATTGCCAGCGTAGTTTTGTATTGTTTATTATTGAGGATTCTATAGGTGCCATATGTCACTTAAACAGCGTTTTTTGCACAAGTTTATTGTTTGTTTGTCAATTTGTTGGGTCTATAGCAACATGAGGAGCCTCCGATTAGCAGGGTATTCCAAGGGAGGTTAAGATCTCCACCATAGTCTTATGGCTGAGTCATTCAGTAGTTCACAATCTTTTGTGAAAGGTGAACAAAAGTTGGAAGTCATAAGCTGTGGGGCCCATATATTCTCTATAGAGAAGGTTGAGAAGTTATTATTGACTTTCGTAATTAGTGTCATGGTGATGATCCATGAGAGAGCGTTTACCTTTTTTGTGCTATGCATTTGACTACCCTGGTTTGATGTTTTAGGTGCTGGGGAGCAGTTGTGTTGTAGATCAAGTGATGGTGCATTGTATTGCATTTTTAAGGACCAGTATTCGTCTCTTGTAGGAGAATTATATCGCCTTGGAATTTTGCACAAAAATCTAGAGTTTTTCTATGTTTAACGGGGTTGTTGATACCTTTTGTATTGAAGGAAAGAATGTATGGCATGTGGCTCGATGTAACATAACATGGTATGACTTGTCTTGCAGAACATGAAGGAGTTTATGCTATGTATTATAACTCACTCAACATATAACAGCAATCTATGAAAATAGAGAAACATATGTGTCAGTATCTGTTAGAATATGGGTCTCTAGTTGGCCCCAAGTAGCGACCACAATCCAAGTCAGGGTAGTAAGTCAGTTACACACCCTAAATTAACCTCTGTTAGCTTGCCACAGAGCAGGCTGGCAGGCTTAATTTAGGAGACAACGTGTAAAGTATTTATGCAGCACTTAAAACAATAAAACAGTGCAAACACCACAGGAAAATTATCTACAACTAGTTAGAAACATATAGTTTAATGTTTTGAACAACCAAAACCAAAACAACAAAAATCCAATTAGTAGAACTGGATTTATGAATTTTAAAGAATATAATAAAATACAGTGATTAGACAACAGGGGCTATCTGGGCACACTCGATCTGGTTAAATCTGAAAGTTTAGGCTGACCGCAATGGAGCATGGCTATGGTACAGGGACCAACCTTGTCCCACTGAAAAAATACCTTTGGATGGAGAATCTGTCGATGTCGAAAAGATCAGATATGTGGAGCGGAAGATGTGATGCATCAGCATTGAGCACTTCGGATGCAGGCCCTTGATGAAGGTGATGCATCTTTGTTGAACCGTGCAGCCGGCAAAGCACTGTCCTTGAGCAGTGATGCAAGGCTTTTATTGGTTTTAGCAAAGAAACCCCACTTCCAAGGGTCCAGTACTGAATTGGCACCACGGGGCACAATAGAACTCACAGGTGGCAGAGTCCAGGTGCCGTTGAACGGTTGCTAGAAGTTTTTGGTATCCCTGAGACTTCAGAACAGAAGGCAAGAAAACAAGCCCTTTAAGTCACTCCGGATTCAAGTGGTGTAGGTCCAGTCCTTCTCACCCAGGTAGAGAGGGGAGCAGGCAGCTCAGCAAATCAGAAAAGCAGTTCTTCCAGAGGAGCAGTCCAGCAGAGTGGCAGCTCTTCAGTAGCACAGCAGCCCTTCCTCCTGGCAGAGTATCTACAGGTCCAGAAGTGTACTGAATTAGTGGTGTCTGCGGTGCAGTACTTATACCCCTTAAAGTGGAGAAGACGTAAAAGAGGAACCTTTGAAGTGCACAAACTCCCTGCCCTTCCTGCCCTAGCTGTAGATCGACTATAGGACAGTAGGCAGCTGTTTGTGTGGGGATAGACACAGCCCATTCAGGTGCAAGTGTCACCTCCTCCCCCGCATCCTGCCCAGGATGACCCATCAGGATAATGATGGCCCATCAGTCACACCTAGGCTCCCTGTGTGTGGCTGTCTGGAGGGAATGCACCAAGCCCACTTGTCACTCGCCCAAACATGGATTCAGAGACAGGCAGAAGCCACACCAACTTTCTAAAAATGGCATTTGCAGACTTGCAACTTAAAATCCAACTTTTACCATAAGTTGTGCTTTTAAATTGTGAGTCCAGAGGCCCCGAACTAGAAATGTCTATCTTTTCCCAATTGGAAATTACACTTTTTAAAATGTAATAAGCTAATAGCAATGTTGGCCTATGGGAGAGATAGGCCTTGCTGTAGTGAAAAATGAATTTAAGAGTGTTTCACTACCTGGACATGAAAAGCTTAAAAGTACATGTCCCACTTGTTAAATACACTGTACCCTACCCTTAGTGCTTCCTAGGGCCTACCTTAAGGGTGACTTATATGTATTAAAAAGGAATATTTGGGCCTGGCAAGTGGGTTAACTTCCTGGGCCGACATGAGAGTTTAAAACTGAACACATAGTCTCTGCAATGGAAGGCCTGACACATATTTAAAGGGCTACTGAAGTGGATGGCACAATCAGTGCTGCCCAGAGTCCTCAAGCTAACAAAAAGGAATTCAGCAAAAAGGGGACGAGGAAGGCAAAACATTTGGGGGTGACCCTGCAGAAAGGGGCAGGTCAACAGTATCTCAGTACAATGATATATATCGCTCTGTCGATATATCAGTCAATCGTTATAATGAGATGAAGCAGAACGTAATATGGTAGTAACTTCGAATGTATTACTTCCATTGTATCTCAGTGTTAATAGTACAGAAAGATGGATATTTCTTCAGTGTGGCATATCGTTCATCATACATTGTGCATTATACATTAGTTTTACAGCACATTTATATATTCAACACTCACAGAATATTGTATAGAATCTTAGGAGTGTTTGGAAATGGTAACAATGGTATTAGTCTGTCTGTGTAAAGTTACTGTTGAGGTAAGTAATCAATAACGGTTTCCTTGGGACTAAAGAGTTATGGGCCAATATTTGAGGTTGACTGGCCTCAAGACATGTGTCAAAACAGTAAGATGGTAGGATTTGTTAGACAGAGTTATATTATTAAGCTTTTATTTATGGTTAGATTGGTTCCTGGCATTGTGGTGTAGGGTGTGATTAGTATCAGAAACCATTACGGCTGAGAAGTCTATTACGGCAGATAAGTCTATTATTGCGCAATAGGGCTTATTGGCTGTGATGGTTAGTTGGGTGTTGTTGTCTGTTAGTAAAGTGATTTTAAAGTATTTCTGCCTGAAAAAGCATGTAGAGGGCAAATTACAGGATCCTTATATATCCTTTTGGGTTATATTGCCTGAAAAGGATTCCAGATCTCCCAATTTGTCAAAGCATGATGTCTTCCCATCGCTTGTTAGAAACGGGGTCTCTAGATGGCAGCGGTTTGCACCCTGTGGAAGATATAATGTAACATTTTACAAATCAGTTCCAATGGTAACCTATGAGAGAGATGCCTTGCTGTAGTGAAAAAACAAAATTAGCAGTATTTCACTACTCGAACATGTAAAACACAGCAGTACATGTCCTACCTTTTAAATACAATGCACCCTGCCCGTGGGGGCTACCCTGGATCCACCCTTGGTGGTGCCTTACATATGCCAAAAGGGAAGGTTTGAGCCTGGCAAGTGGGTGCACTTGCCAAGTCAAAACGGCAGTTTAAAACTTCACACACATACAGTGTCATGGCAGGTCTGAGATAGGCTTGCAAGGCTACTCATGTGGATGGCGCTATCAGTGCTGCAGGCCTACTGGTAGTGTTTGATTTACAGGCCCTGGGCACACATGGTAAACTGTAATAAGGACATACTAATAAAACAAATATGCCAATCATGGAGAAATCCGTTATGATTACATTTAAGGGGAAAAGCATATGCAATGTAGTACTGGTTAGCAGTGGTTAAGTGCCCATAGTCCTAAAGCCAACAAAAAGATGGGCAGAAAAACAGGAGAAGGAAGGCAACATGTTTGGGGAGAACCCTGCAAAAAGGGCCAGGTCCAACACAACCCTCTTCTAGCCTAAAGCCAGGGTAGACTAATCAATACCTTGATGGGCTTCCCTGCTTAGGGCGATAGAACATGGAGCCTGGCTCGCAACAACAGGGTCACGTTCCAGTTCTATGCCTTCCTGAACCCAGTTGGATCCCTCTCTCCATACTTTCAGTGGCGACTAAGCTGACCCATGAGGAATCCCTCTTCTCAACTGTGCACCCCATCTGTGGAACACCTAACCCTACTTCGCTCACAGATGTATCCCAGTAGGCACACAGTGCCACCATGGCCAATACAGTCATGTGACCCATTCCACGCCCTGAGTTTGACTTCTGTCCCCAGCCCAAGGACAACCATTTACACAAGGACAGCAACAAACAGTGGCCACTGACAGCTGCCAGTGACATGAGCAGGGCCTCTGGCCTTTTAGGACTCTCTAACCTCGGGGATATCTCAATGGGGGGTTGGTACCCACAGGTGACTGGCACCCTTCATCCACTCTCCCTCCCACCAGCTATGGTGTGGTATCCTGAGACTGATCCTCCAGCCCAGTGCCTGTACGCTTAGCCTGGAGAAGTGTCAGGGTTGAGTCCGGTTTCACCCTGCTCCCCTTTTCAGGGCTCCGTACCCTCCTTTTGGCACAATTGTCCCACCAGTTTAGGGGTGCTATTCTGCAACTGGTCCCCCACCCCAATGTCTGTACTCCTAGGCTGAGCATCTGCCTGGCAAGCCAGGACATGCAGGGGAGTACAACCCCCCAGGGAAACCCACACTTCATGTGTTGTGTGAGAGTCTGCCTACCAATGGTCTCCCCACCCTTGTCCCTCTGACAGAGCATGAAGTCCTCCCAAGCCAGAAGTGGAGTCACCGGGTTCAGCCCTGGGTGCTCTGACCTCAGAGCTGGCAACCACTAACCCACTAGGCCTCCCATTGGGAAATGTCTCCCCCTCACACCCCTCCATCTGGACTTCTGCACCCTCCTCTCTGGAATTGTACTGCCACACCCCAGAACTGGTGAGATGCTTGTGTCAGCCGCCCCCCCAAGTTCTCCTGACACTATGGGACTCGCATCAGTGGATGAGTTCCTGGTATAGACCAGGTCTCCCTGCCTGTGCCCCCTCTGAGAGCAATCCAAGCACTTGGTCTGCCAATAGGATGCCCTGGGCCACTGCCCCCTCACACCCTTTCCTACTCTTGGAATAGACATAGGACCCTTTAACCCTACTACACTGGGAACTGTCTGGGTCCCAGTGACCCTCCCCCTCACTCTGATGGGGAAGACCTGAGTCACCCTCATTAGGATCACTTCCCAATGCCATCTCTGGCCCTCTGGCACTCACCCAGTTCAAGCTTCCTGGGGACAGAGAACTCACACTACACCAAGCACAAGCAGTAATGATGAGCTTTAACACTAAGATAACACAGCTAAACTGCTGGCTAACTACATTTCTTGATATAACCGCAAAAAGATTAAAAAACCTGCCGCCATTGGCTAAGAATCAACTTTCATTAGAATAGCGACTGTACATTATCAACAGACTCAAAAGAGAACGGAGCAGAAGTTATAAATAACTTGAGCCCTTCTTTAAAGACTTTTTACTCTCATTTATTTATTTCTGTAAAATGTTGGGTCTTTTTAACAGAGTTTTTAATGTATAAGAGCTACATATCTTATTTTAAAATGTATTCATGTATGCAATGGTTTTAATTAATCAAGCATAATAAAACTTACTTACACACTACACCAGGTGCTGGTGTAGCTCTGAAAAACCACGACATGCAGTGTCCTGCAATCAAATTGATTAGCCCCTCATGTGTTCACCTTACTTCCCTTCACCCAACCATCTACTGCCTTGAAAAAAGTACCCCGCATCATCCCTCATCTGGTGAGACAGTATCTGACTGCTCCTCAAACTCAGCCTACCCTCCTCTGCGGTGACTCCATACTCCCTTACCCATGCTTCCACCATGGGGATACACCTCTCTTTGTCACTCTCTTCTACAGCTAGTAGAGTTTCCCTTCCACCACTAGAAATATGACTCTCTGTGCCAGTTACCTAATCCTAATCCTCCTCATGGATCCTGGGCACCTCTGGAGCTACCTCATATGTCTGAGCCCACTGGTGAATGTTGACCCCCTCTTTGAAGTTAGAAACCCAATCTCTGGGTACGTGGAACTTTTCTTCAGTATTGGACATGATACTTTTGCTGCCACCATTTGTGCCTGACTCAGCCCTCCTGGCCACCAATTCCAGCTCTCTGAACCCTAGCTCATGACCAAAAAGCATTTTTCTCTCTTCCATGGCCAACTTATCCTTTTCTGCCTCTCTTTTGAGTTTAGCTAATTCCAACTGTAGCTTCCTTTCATGCTTCATTTTGACCCTTTCCAGCTCTAGCTTTTGCTTGCTAACTTCCCGTCTGTTCTCCAGCTTCTCTGGGGCAGAACACACTGCTCTTGCCCTGGATGGTGATATCCCCAGGGTAGATCCTGATTCACAAAATCATCATGTAGACTCTGCTCCTCCATGTCTTCCACAATATCACTGCCCTCCTCTGTGTACCCCCCTGCCTCCCTGGCTGCCAACCAGGCTCTGAGCGCTTTTGCAGCTCCACCTTTCTAGTGAGGCCTTTAAAGAACATTTGAGCTCATTGCAGAACTTTTTGAGCTGAGGCACCATATAGGTTTCCAACCTCTCCTTCTCAAACACCAACTCTGCACTTATGGCTGATGGGCCACAACACTGAGACATGAATGTGAAAACTCAAAAGTTGTAAAAAGACCAAAAAGTAAGGAAAAAACAGTATGCGGTTGCATGGTCTGCTATACGGAAGTACTGTACACCAATCACTGTATTTAATATACAAATACAAATCCTACCCTCACCGCTGATCACGAATGTCAGAAATGGGGTCTCTAGTTGGCATTGTTTTGCACCCTGTCCCTGTAGGGACTTTCACTCTAGTCAGGGTAATGGAGTAACACACCTAAGATAACCCCTGCTCACCCCCTTGACAGCTTGGCAAAGAACACTCAGGCTTATCCCAGGGGCAATGCATTAAGTATTGCGCACACACACACAAGCATGAACATACACACACACACGCACACACACTCACACACAGTAACACAGGGAAAACACTACAAAAGGACTCAACACCAGTTTAGAAAAATAGACAATATGTATCTGAATAAAACAAGAGCAAACTTACAAAAATCCAACATAAGCAAGGCAAGATATGAATTTTCAAAGATTAAATAAAGTTCTGTTCTAAAAATGTATGGTTGAGCTTGATCAGGAGAAAGTACCTTAGATGCGTCAAGAATCAAAGACAATGCGTAGTGCAGGGGAGGTGAGACACCGAAAAAGTAGGCGATGAGTCAGTTCCTTACTGCTACAGGGGAGGGGAGGTGTTGGTTCCTTACTGCTAGGTAGGGGAGGTGATGCATTGGTTCCTTACAGTCACAGGGGAGGTGATGCTCCATTTTCAAACACTCTGCCTTAGTTTCTTACTGTAGTGAGGTGTAAATTAAGAAGATGGTACCCAGGGACGATGTGTCGAGGATTTGTCAAAATGTCAAGTCACGCAGCATTGATTGCACAGCGTTAAAGCAGGTGCTGCGTCGGGGTGATGCATCACAGACTTCGGTGATGCAGTGCTCTAAACCCACACAGTTCTTTGGCAGCTCTGTGACAAAACGCTGGGGCCTGCGTTGTAAGTCGTGTTCAGTGGGAACCAGGCTTCGGTGCAGGCAGCAGCAATGTGTCACGTTTTGGTGGTACTGCACCAATTCTGAATGATGCTTGGAGTCCATGAGTGGATTTCCTCCTTGAAAACACCAGAATTCACATCCAAGGGCCCAGGAACTGGATTTGGCAGCACTTCGCAAGTCACGACTCTCAGCAGAAGAGCCCAGGTACTGGCAGGTGAAGTCTTTCATGGGCCTGATACTTCTTAACAGAAGGATAGCTCAACTCAAGCCCTTGGAGAACGTCGGAAGCAGGATACAGAAGCAAAGTCCAGGCCTTTTACTCCCAGGACTGAAGCAGCAAGCAGCAGGCCAACACAGCAAAGAAGACAGCAATTTGACAGTCCCTTCTGACAGCTTATCCAGCTCTTCTTTATGGCACAATGTCCTCAGTCCAGAAGTGTTCAAAGATAATGGGTCACAGGTCCAGTACTTATACTCATTTAGTCTTTTGAAGTAGGCAAACTTTAAAGGACAGTCTTTGCAGTGCACAAGACCCTGCCTTTCCCCGCTCTGGTTCTAGACACACTAAAGGGGGTGGAGACATCTTTGTGTGAGGACTGGCACAGCCCTATTAAGGTGTCAGTGTGAACTCCTCCCACCACTCTAGGTCAGAAAGAACCATCAGCCAAGTGAAGGGCCATCAGGATATGCAGAGCACACTTCAGCTCCCTTTGTGTGACTGTCTAGAGTGAATGCACAAAAAGCCCAAATTTCATTCTAAGACAGACTTGTATTCAGCAGACAGGCAGAGTCACCGAATGGTTAAAGTAAGAAAATGCCTACTTTATAATTTGCCATTTTTAGACCTGCAATCCAAAAACCAACTTTACTTGAAGATGTATTTTTAAATTGTTAGTCCAGAGACCCCAAACTTTAGTTTTATATCAGCTCCCAATTGGAAGATACACTTGTAAGATGTTACAGGGCAGCTTCAATGCTAACTTATCGGAAAATTAAGCTTTGCTGTAGTGAAAATCAAAATTAGCACTATTTTATCACCAGAACATGTAAAACACAGCTTAGGCTTAGATAACTTTATTTCGGTCAAACTGACCATAAAAGTACATGTAAATACATCAGTACAGGTATTGATAATACAATAAATAGTCATAAAATATTTTTAAAAAAGCATTAAACCAAGGTTATCTAGTTGCACAGTAATTTAAAAGAAAAAAAACATATATGCCACAATTTAAACTAAAAAGGATTGCCTCCAACGCCACATACTAAGCAGATAGCGAGAAACCGCAAACACAATAGAAGGTTGGGTGTCATATGTTAATATCCTACACGCTTGAGTAAAGTGCACAAAACCCAAGTTTCTACATATTGGGATCAGCCAACATTTTCTAATTACATGATAGGCAGGGCAGAAAAAGAGTACATGCGTTAAATTTTCAACTTTATAATCACATGCAGGACATGATGCAATATTAGAAGATAACCACTTGGATGAAAATGACCTAATTGGTAGTGTACCATGTCTGAGCAGAAGATATAACTTTCGGGCAAGTGGTGGCTCAATCAAGTCCATGAATTCCTCTGTTCTCGGTTCCGGTTTAACCAGGAGGAACTCAGTAGTCAGCCTACCCAATAGCGCAGAGCTCAATAATGTATCATGGTACTGTCTATGTATCAATGAGTGGAGGTCCTTTTTTGATATCCCCATGCAGAAGGACTGTGGTGCCTCCCACAGTTCCGGAAAACCCAGCTGGTCACCTGTAGATCTAATATACTGGAGCCATGGAATCTTCTTGTTATGGAGAGCACTCCATACCTCACAGAATTCGGCCCTATAGGTGGCCAATTCAGGAGCTAACCACAGCCTCTTCCAATACATGATTGGCCTTGCACTTGCAATCTCCTCGATTGAAACTATACCAAGATCAAACCTAAGGGGGATCAATGGTGTGCTCGATGGTAGCCCAACTAGATTTCTCATGAACAACTGCTCTGCCTTTTTAAGATTGGTTAACTTCTTGTGCCCCCAAAGTTCCGCCCCATACATTGCCGCAGTTCTTGCCTGTCGGGAATATATCTCCAGTACTGGGGACACTGGTCTAAATGTTGATTCCCTGAACACCTTACCCAGGCCTCCTGCCAGCTGGGATAACTTGAGTGCAGACTTGTCTATATGCATATTCCATTCAAAATGTTCCGATAAGGTGACACCCAAGTAGACAAATGTTTGGACCCTTTCAAGGTGGGTGCCATATAAAGACGGATTTGGCCGCACTCTCTTTGGGGGATTAAAGATCATAAATTTCGTTTTGTCTAAGTTGATCTCTAGTCCCCGAAGCTCGCAGAACTCCACAAAGCCGTCGAGTATCCTTTGAATGCCCGATGATGTTCGAGAAAGCAACAAGGTGTCGTCTGCGAACATCAGAGCGGGCACTCTACCAGTTATCAACTTAGGGGCATCATTGTTTTCCACGCCATTCAGATGATCTACAAGACCATTAATGTAGAGACTGAATAGCGTGGGCGCCAGGACACACCCCTGACGGACTCCTTTTTGGACAGGAAACGGACCTGTCAATTCGCCATTACTGCCACACCGGACCTGGGCAAAGTTGTTCTCATGCAACCTAGATAAGATGGCCAAAAGGTAAGAAGGTAGTCCCAAGTCGGCAAGCACCTTCCACAGTTTGGCACGTGGAACTAGATCAAACGCGGCCCGCAGGTCCACAAATACAAGGTTGAGGCTGCCACCCTCCACCTTCGCTGTCTTCCAGTATAGGACCTGCAGGCGAAATATCTGGTCTAGAGTGGAAGTTCCGGCCCTAAAGCCCGCTTGTAGGGGAGACAAGATCTCATTCTCATTAATCCAGTCAAGTATCCTATCAAGGATAACCCTCCCCATCAGTTTTTGTGAGGTGTCAATCAAACTGATGGGTCTGTAATTAGAGGGCGTTAGCGGGCAACCTTTTTTTAATATTGGGACAATTTCAGCTCCCAGCCAAGTAGGAGGCAGATCACCACCCCTCAAAATATCATTAAATAGGACCACCAAATAGGGTGCCCAATTCTTAGGCTGGGTCCTGAATAACTCTCCAGGTAGTTTGTCTAATCCAGGAGCCTTATTAGGGAGCAGTTTACATATAGCAGACTCTACCTCAGCTAAGGTGATATATTCCAATGGATCAAGAGATACCGGGACTAAAGTTGGCCACTCACTTCCATTCGTCCAATTGGTACTTGAACTTTGCTCAGATTCAGGGGCAATTACAGGTGGATTATTGGGTTCTAAAGTGCCATACAGGGCACTAAAGTGATCTTCCCAAACAGCAGGGGCAATGTTAGGAGGGGGAGTATGGGTAAGCCCACTAAGCCCAGCTGCCACAATCAGCCAGAAAGACTTTAGATCTTTGCAGCTGAGCGCAACTCCCAGCTCCACCCACATGGAGGCTTCCCTTTCCTTCTTCGCATCACAAATTACCTTTCTATATTTGATACGAAGTGCCCTAGTTGCCTCAACGTCTTTGGCGTTTTAGCATTTCGACAGGAACTATTGAACCAACGATTCGTCGTAGTCCGTAGGCGATTCATCCTTCTCAAGGGATATAAGGTATCCTTTAGCTTAGCAACCATTTTAACGTGGATATCAGTAGCTCCTCCCAGGCCATCAAAACTCCCCATCTCTTCGATGAGCGGGACAATAGACACAGAGCAGTGCATGTCCTACCTTTCACATAAACTGCACCCTGCCCATAGGGCTACCTTGGGCCTGCCTTAGGGGTGTCTTACATGTACCAAAAGGGAAGATTTGAGCCTAGAAGTTGGTGCGCTTGCCGAGTTGAAATGGCAGTTTAAAATTGACCACATAAACACTGCAGTGGCAGGTCTGAGACAGGTTTGCAAGGCTACTCATATGGGCAAAACAATCAGTGCTGCAAGCTGACTAGTAGCATTGGATTTACAGGCCCTGGGCACACATGGTGCACTGTGCTCCGAACTTACTAGTAAAACAAATCATGCCAATCATAGGGTAGCCAATTGCCATTACATTCTAGGGAGAGAGCATATGCACTTTAGCACTGGGTTAGCAGTGGTAAAGGAATGTAGGTCGATACTTCGCATACTATTACTACGCATGATTTTAGTTTAGCTGAGTTTAGATACTTAGCATAAACCATTACTTTGCAAGTTTTAACTGCACATGCATTTATAACGCAAATGGTTATGTACTATGGTTTATGCTAATTAAAACATCGCACTAAAATCATGCTTACACTACTCTACCTTACACTACCTTATACTACCTTACACTACTTAAACACCACTACTCTACCCTAAACCCTAATACACTACCCCTACATGACCTTTCCCCTCCCCTTTCCTGGACCCTACACTCTAACATTACACTTCACTACCCCCCCGACACTACCCTAAACCCTAAAATACTATCAAACACCACACCACTACCCTAAACCCTAAAACACTACCCCCTGCACAACCTTCCCTGACCCCCAGTCCTGTCCCTACACCCAAACACTACCCTGCACAACACCCCAACACTACCCTAAACCCTAAAACACTACGCTACACTACACTAACACCACAACACTACCCTAAACCCTAAAACACTACTTCCAGCATGCCCTGCCCCTACCCCCATTCCGGTCCCTACACTGAAACACTACCCTGCATGACCCTGACACTACCCTAATCCCTAAAACACTACCCTACACTACACAAACACCACATCACTACTCCCCAACACTACCCTTCATGACCCCGACACTACCCTAAACTCAATACACTACTCTACACTACTCAAACACAACCCTACAACTTAAAAGACTACCCCTGTGTGACCCAAAAAAACAGCACTTACCTCTCTTCTCCGGCTTCCAGCAGCTTCCAGCGACGTCAGATCTGCACGTTGTTGTTTGGAAACGGAAGCGCCTTCCAAGTAGCGATGTGGATAGCGCATACCATTACAACGCATGCATTGTAACAACACTTGCGATGTAACAACTTGCGTACTAATGGTATGTGCAGTAGCAGCTGCACACTAAAGGTCGTTTACCATGGTAAAGTACCCAGAGTCCTAAAGCCAACGAAAAGATGGTCAGAAAAACAGGAGCAAGAAGGCAAAAAGCTTGGGGAGAGCCCAGCAAAAAGGACTAAGTCCAATGAGAAAGAAATATTCATTGCTGTCATCTTCTTTCTTTGAGCAAGGAATCTCCTCCTGAAGTTAAGTTTATTTCACATAGTCTTGTGATATCCCAATCCTGTAACCTTTGCGTATGATGAATTTCATTGCCCTCATTTGGGCCAAGATCTTTTCGGTGTGTTCATAGCGAAGTGGTCTGAAGATCATTGGTCGAGGTGTTTTCAAGTGGTGTAATAATCTGGTCGGTACTCTATGGGCCCTTTTGATTTTGAAGTCTCTCTTGAAGTCTATTTTTAGAGCTTGAGGTAACCAGGTTTCCAGAAAGGACCCACAAGTTATGCTATTGCTCAGTGTTTTTGAGCAGCCCAAAGAATCTGAGATTTTGTCTTCAGTTCCTGACCTTGAGGTTTGTGATCTATTTTTTGAGGAGTGTGCTTTTCTATCTTTATGAAAGTGGATTTGTTTTGGAGTGAAGCAGTCTGGTCTTCTACTTTACTAACTCTGGATTCTACCTAGTCTACTCTGGAGGTTATGTTTCGGAGCTCTCTCCTGAGGCCATGGATTCCTGGTTGTAGAATGTCAGTTTTTGTCTTTGTAGATCTGGTGAGGTTGTGGAGAGAATTTAGTTTCTCCAGTACCAGATCCATATTTGTCCCTTTGTCAGATCAGTTTGTGTTTGATGAGTCAGGGGTTGGGGTTCTGGCGTTGTGCTTTTTTGGCTCTTTTTCTCTTCCTTTCTCTCCTTAGGGTCTCTTTCTTAGTCCTTGATGTCAGCCGTTGTTTCACACATTCTGGCAGAGATGTCTTCAGAAATGGGCTATTTGATTACGCGGAAAAATGTGGTTGTTGGGAGGGGGTTGAAATTCTAAAAAAATCAATTAAATCAGATTTCAGTGACAGTCAATCTCAGGCTATCGGACACAAATGCAAAATGGGGAATAGCTTGATGTGAACTAAGATGTGTCACAATCTGGTTCTCTTAAATTGGAGCAGTCATATAGTGGCAGATATTGGCATACAGTGTGTAGTGTCAGGCGATGTCAGGGCATGTCAGGCAATATCACTGATATCCAAGGGGTAATATCAGTGGTGACCAATGGGCAGGCCATGGGGACGGCCCACTTTCAGGGGTAAGAGAAATGTTTTCTGTGGGTTCCTGATGGAGACTGGCCTCTTTTCATGTCGATAAATCATCGTAAGGCACTCAGGTTCTCAAGCAAACAGACAGCACATGATAGTAATCGGAGATATGTGGAGATATGTATGTCTGAGAGGTCGCTGCTTTTCAGGGGGCTGCCATCTTGATTTTAATTGCAGAGTGCAGAAGGAAGTCATTTTGGCAGCTTTAGATGATGTAAGGGACGGAGCAGATAAATATGTTACACAGGAACTGGTACTTTTGGATCTCTCCACTGCTTTTGACATGGTCAACCATTCTATTTTGATTGACTGTGTCAGAACTGCTGGATTGCAAGGCACCACCCTTTACTGAATAAAGTAATTGCTAGAGTATCGTGTTTAGGTGGTCCACCTTTCTCCTTTCTGCTTGCCGAAAATTCAACTTGGCTGTGGAGTGCCCCAAGGCTCCTCCCTCTCTCCTCTCCTGTTTAGTCTTTATTTCCAACCCCTTCTATATTCTCTCCAGCAGTGAAAGGTGGAGATATTTAATTACACTGATGACTTGCAGCTGATATTCACAATTACCAACATTCCAGAATCCAAAGAATTATTTTAAAACACAATGCTTTACATACAGAACTGTATGGATAATCATCAGTTGAAACTGAACTCCAACAAAACCGAGTTGGTGGTGATGAAGAACAATCTTCACCTATGGAACCCTTCTTTTTGGCCTGAATAGTTGGGTGCTCCTACCATCCCCAAAAAGTGGTGAAAAGCCTCGCCATCCTCATAGATGAGAATGTATCCATGAAGCATTAGGTAGGCACAGTGACCTCATCCTGTTTCCGGCAACTTCGGAAAATAAGGAAGATAAGAAGATACTTTTCCCCCCAAAGTGATTTTTCATATTTTAATTGCATTAGTATTGACTATGCAAGTGCTCTTTATATTGGAAACCTTTCTGGCCTTGTGCACATATTGCAGATAATAGAAAACCAGGCAGCCAAATTGGCCTTTTAGCAGACTAGATATTGCTACATCAAACCCTTGAGTTAAAAACTGAACAGACTTCTGGTAGCTCAGAGGTCTATTTTCAAAACAGGGTGTCTAATCTTCAAATCTCTCCACGGCAAAAGCCCAGCTTTCCTTACTAACAAAATTCATCACTATATCCCTAATTGCTAGCTCAGATCAGCACATTTAAATCTTTTGGTTGTTCCTAGAAGCAAAAGAAAGAGCCTGGCTGGAGCCAGATTTTGATGGCTTCCCACACTTGGAACACCTTCCCCCTTAAAATACAATCTCTTGTGTTTTATGAAGGATTTAGGAAAAAACTGAAAACTTGGCTGTTTAGACAAGCTTATCAATAACTCTGACAGCAGCAGCCTCTGTCTACCTCAGCGGCAAGAGACCTCTTTGGTGTATTTGCTATTATAATATTAAAACATTAAAACAGATGCAGTTTAACAAAAAGCGCTGAGATTCTACATCTGCTGTAGTGTGCTGGATCTCTGTAGTACGCTACAGTGCACATTGACCGAGCACTCAGGGAAATATACAGTGGCTGCAACATCTATGGATGCTCATGGGCGTCCCCCATCTTGTCTGCCAATCTCTAGAGTTTCTGCAGGGCCTGCACTCTGCGTTTGGGCCGCTAATGTCAAATTAAGAGGTACAAACTGGCCCCTCTGGCTCCTCACCTTATCTGAAGAAATGGTTAGTGCATGAGGAGGAGCATTGTCAGCGGTAAGTACTGTTGCACATCAGCTCTCTCCTCGCTGCAAGAGAAACAGGGTGATGTGGCCATCTTGTTTGTAATCAAACCACACCATCACTAAACCATTATCAATATAGGGCCATATGTAGGTAGCTAAATACCTGTCGGTATAGGCCAAAATTCTATAAAATAGCCGTTACTGACCGGTATTTAGGCCTTCAAGATGTAGGAGGTCAAAAATAAGGATTTGGTAAATATGAATCAGTAAATACCGATTCATCTTTACCGAACCAGAAATACCGAATCGGTAATTACCGAAATCTTATTTACCGATTTGGTAAATAAGAAACGGAAAAGATGAGATTTGAGATGTAGGTAACTTCTAAAATACCAAATTGCCTGAAAATCGGTATTTAAGAGTCGGTAATTACCATGGATTACAAGCAGGTGGTAACCAGGTGCAGGCCATAAAATGGGCCCCAAAATGCAACAGTGTGACCAGAATGGCGGCATTCTATGTGATAGCAAGGTGGCTACGGCTACAGGCAGCAGGAGAGAGGATCTGGAGATCGGAGGAGCAAGTCTACAGACAGCGGATCACAATCTTTCAACTTATTGAGGCAGAGATGGTGAACAACGTTTACAACGAAATTTTTACAACGCACTACCATTACAACGCAGGCATTACCACGCATACCATTACAACGCATTGCGCTGGGGGGCGCTCTAGGATAGAGAATAAGTTTAATTTTCTATCCAACACCTTCCCTAGTGTCCACGGGGACTGGAGTTGGAATAGAAAATTATACTTACCACTATCCAGCACCTCTAAGCGCTATGCGTTGTAAAGGTTTGCGATGTAAAAACCGCGTTGTAAAGGTATGCGTGGTAAAAGTATGCGTTGTAACGTCATACATCCGGCAGAGATCCATGAAAGGTACAGGCTACACCCCCACACCATCCTGGACTTGATAAGGAACCTGCAACCACTCCTGGAGCACCCAACACCAAGGGCGCACGCCTTACCACCACATGTTCAGATGTTCTGTAGCCTACACCTGCTTGCATCCGCAGTTACCAGGCGGTGATAGCTGCGATAGGTGGTGTGTCCCAGAGCTGCCTGTCCCGTTTCTTCAGGAAGTTCCTGGAGGCCAAGATGCAGAGAATGCATCATTACATCAGCTTCCCTGACACACATGCGGAACTGTTAAAGACCAAGACTGACTTCTACCAAATGACAAACTTCCCTCATGTCATCGGCTGCATTGATGGCACACACATCCCAATCTGCCCACCTGCAGCCACAGAGTACATTTACAGGAAAAGAAAGTCCACCCACTCAATAAATGGGCAGGTAATCTGTGATGCCAACAACATAATCACAGACATTGTGGCCAAATTCCCAGGAAGCACCCACGACTCCTACATCTTTCAGAACAGTGGGATCTACACACGCCTGACAGCGGGGGAATTCGGAGAAGGATACCTGTTAGGTAAAACACTGTGACACACCCTGATAGATATTGCAGATGTAGGTGTTGTTGCGCATGTGATTAATCGCTCTCTCATTTCCACATAGGTGAAAGCGCATATGCCGTCGGCTCGTCCATCATGACACCCTACCTAAACCCATCAACCCTGAGTGAGAGACGATACAACGTGGCACACAAATCTACTCGCAACGTTGTGGAGCGCACCTTTGGGCTGTTAAAAAGCAGGTTCCTCTGCCTCCAAAAAAGTGGAGGTGCACGTCAGTACTCACCCCTCATCTGCTGTAAGATCATCGCAACTTGCGCAATGTTGCACACCCTTGCTACAAAGAAAGGTTCAGAAGTGGAATTAAGTGATTATGAGGACCACGATGATGAATGTGCACAGCCTGAGTCCAACACAGCAGGAGTGGCGCCAGCAACAGATGGGAGACAGAGACGGGCAGAGATCAAATGCAACTATTTCTAAGTAAGTAAGGAGACACAGCCAGGTGTAGTATGTACACAACATAGTTTAATTATTTGGCTCTACGCCAGTACACAAAGGCACAAATGTGCAAGACCAATTGTAGCCATCCATTCTGGAAGTCCTGGGTTACTTCAGTCATTCCAGGTCAGGGAGTGTGGGCAGCATCAGTTTTTGCGGCCACGCCTACCGTTGCCGGATGACTTTGGCTGCCTGTCCTCATTGGGTGCTTGGGCAGTGGCAGCCCCATGGAGCCTGCTGCTCCTCCGTGTGTCAGTAATAGGGGGGGGTTGTCATGCTGCTCCTACTGGTGCTCTCCTCACTCTCACCCACATCCAGAGCAACAGTATGTGCCGACTGCGCAGTCAGCAGCACCTCAACAGCACTTGTCACCCCCACAAGTCCCCTGGAGACTTCACTGCTGCTGTGTGCCAGTCCCTCCTGCATGTTTACACATCGCCTGCAAAGCAGGGTAGTGGCAGTGGTCAGGCGGTTGACTTCCCTTGTATGTCGTTCTGCCCTCTGCCTCTCCTTCCACCTTGCTGCCCTGTCCTGGTCAAGCTTGCTGCACAAGAGCAGTACAGACTGTCCCGTATGCCCGCAGCCATCTCTCTCATGCCCGCAGCCATCTCTCTACTCTCCTCCGCCATTGAGCTGATGCCCTTTTCAATATTTGTCATATTCTCATTCAGGTGCCTCATCTGGCATTGTACCGACTGGATGGCCTTCCCCTTCATGCACTGTACTTTGACCATGCTACTCTCCAGTCCACAGAAGACACTGGGACCCTCACCATTTTGCAATTCACTGCTGTCTCTGGCCCTGCAGCGTCTGACACCTGTGCGGGCCCCCTCGGCGCTGGACTGCTGATTGGCAGTGCTGTCCTCACCGGCCACAGTTGATGTATCACCCCCCCCACCATGTCTCTTGATGATGACTCCATTTCTATTAGTGTGGCAACTACATGCCTCTTGCATTTTTGGACTGCAGGTATTGTGACAGCCGGTGACGCAAGCAGTTCAGGTGAGGACAGGAGTAGAGGGGAGCCAAAACGCTCTGGGGAGGCCTGCAGCTGTGGTGACGCTGGAACATCTTGGGAGACTGGCTGTGCCTGGGTGGTACTCCCTGCACTTGTGCTCCCCTCCTGTGTGTCTTCCCTTTGTGGTGCACTGCCTTCCTTCTCCTTGGTACGCCTGCGAGATGTCTCGACTGTGGACAGAAATTCATACATTAGCTCTGTGGTCCTGCAGCCCTGCTCATACAATTAACTTCTGATCTCTGAAACACTGTTGCTATTGCCTCAGCTTGCTTATCACTGATGTGTGTTGCATGCCTTGTTGTTTGGTGTGCTGTGTGACATGGTAGGTTTTTCTATGACTACATCTACCATACTGCATTGCTGGTGCATGTTGCTACCTGTACTGGAGTGGGGTTAACACTACCACATAGGGGAAGGTGAAGAGAAAAGGGAAGGGAAAGGGGATGGGGTGGGGTGATTGCTGTGCATGCTTCTTACCTTTTCTGGTGGCAGCTCGGGCTGAGCTGTCTGCATCTCCCACACTACAGACGCTGTCTGGTTCGATGGTGGACTCCACCAGCTCCTCGAGCTCAGTCAGAGCAGGTGCCCTGCTCTTCCCTCCTCCAGTCAGGTTTGCCTGTTTGTGGAGCTCAGCCATCTTTCGCTTCGTCATAATCCGGAGGTCGTACCACCTCTTCTTCAGGTTGTCAATCTCCCGTCTGATCACTCCGATGGCATTAACTTTTGACTGTATTGCCAGCCAAATCTTCCTTTTGGCTGATTCTGCCACCAGCAGGGACTGCTTCCCAAAACATTTATTGTGTTCCTTTACTACCTCCTCCACGAGGACCTGCAGCTCCATGGTGCAGAATTTAATCTTACACTTCCTCTCTGCACCTTCACTCTCAGTGTCTTTGCTTGACATTTTTTCATTTTCCCAGGAGTAAAGTTCTCCAGTGGCTCAAGGGCTCTGCTTTGCTCTCACAGCCTCTCCAGCAGCTTCAGATTGCTTGCACCTGCATGGGTGTGGCCACTTCTTGGTTGGGAGGAGGGGTGGTTGCACCTGATTGGCTGAATCCTGAATGAGGATCTGCCTGTGCAGGTAAGAGTGGTGGGGTGGGGAGGGATGGGATGGGTGTAGAGAGACAACGACAAGGAAAAGCTAAATGTAAAAAAAAGAATACCACTTACCTTGCACTCGCTGCATCGCCGAGTCGCAAGATAAGTGGTGTCCTTTTAAAAAAATGTTATTTTCACTTGCCATCGTCTGTTGACTATTAATTTATTTAATCACTTATAGAGCGCCCTGCCACCATACGGGCATCCTGGTACTATCATATATATGCACAGCTGAGCTCATGATACGTGAGGGGGTCTAGCCAATTTAGAATGGTTATACTTTAGGGTAGAGCCATGCCTTCAGTCTCTTCCTAAACTGGAAAAAATCTTCCAACTGTCGCAACTCAATTGGAAGATTATTCCAAAGTTGTGCAGCAGAGGCACTGAAAGCTCTACCTCCTGATTTCGCTTTTTTGACTCGTGATACCTTCATCATCTTGGCGGAGGAGGAAAGAAGACTCCTAGCAGGGGTGAAACATACAAATTTATTCTGCATTGGCTTAGGTCCAAATCCATGTGACGCCTTGAAAACTATGCAGAGGGATTTAAATTGAATTCTTTGCAGAATATGTAACCAGTGCAGCTCTGCCAGAGCCAAGAAGGCCGATGAGCGTCTCAGCCTCTTCAAGGCTATCTTAGCTGCTATTGCGATGAACGGGGGTGCGCAGCTCAAGAAGTCCAATAGACCAAAATAAATAATAAAAATAACTTCTTTATTCAAAAATCTCTTTTTTTCCAAAGACATGTTAGCCACGGTTATAAAAGCAACAGTTGACTTCTTGGGTATACTCCTATATGTGCCTGTAGTAGTCTACTACAGGTATATATAGGAATATACCCAAGAAGTCAACCGTTGCTTTTAGAACCGCGGCTAACAAGTACTGAAGGCATCACTCACAAAGTATTTTCAACTACTGATATATTTTTTGCCATGAGGAAGTTCCCTATATGGGACTGAAGAGATTTTTGGAATAAAGAAGTTATTTGTATTATTTATTTTGATCTATTGGACTTCTTGAGCTGCACACCCCCGTTCCTCGCAATATCCTTTGATCTGGAGTACAGTGACGCCACTCAGTGGCTGGGGTAGGGGTAGCTTGCACAGCTAACTCATCTATAGGAACTGGCACGAGGTGCAGCAAAGGAGGTCCGCCGTTGTTGCTTTGAGAGATTTGTCTTAGCTGCTATTGTTTGAATCCTCTGGAGTCTATCAATCAGATATTTAGGAGACTCCAGCAGCAAGGCATTACAATAGTCCAGCCTGCTTAAAATGGTACTTCATACTACCATTCCTAGGGCTTGAGCTGGCAAAACCGGAAGAACTTCACGAAGGGCTCTGATAATGGAAAAGCAGCTCCCCACAGTTTTACATACTTGAGATTCAAGAGTCAATTTATTGTTAAACATGACTCCCAAATTCCGCACCTTCTACGAGGTGGCCGGTGGTGTGGCTGTAGTCAATGGCCAGAAATTGAACGGATGTGGCGGGGTTGACTTCCCTGCTGCACAGTAAAGAACCTCGGTCTTGTCAGCATTAAATTGTAGCGAGTTCTTTCGCAGCCAACGTGCCATGTCCTGCGGGCAGGCATAGAAATCCTCCAGGGATGTTGGCTGTTCCCCCTCTAAGGATAGAATCAATTGAGTATAATCTGCGTAGTTTACAATATTGATATTATGAGCCCTTATGACATCGATCAAAGGGTTCATATAGATGTTAAACAATATTGGACTAATCGCAGACCACTGGGGGACTCCATGCAGGATATTTGTAAATTCGGACTGATAAGGGGGAAGGGCCACTGCCTGTCTCCTATTTAATAGGTAGGACTGAAACCACTTCAAGGCTGTGCCCATTATCCCCACCTCATCAAGTCTGGCCAGGAGGACCTCATGGCTGACTGTGTCGAATGTGGCAGACAGGTCAAGTAGGATCAATATCGCTGATTGCCCTCTGTCTGCACGCATTCGAAGATCATCCATCACAGTCACCAAGGAGGTCTCCGTTGGATTTCCAGGGCGGAAACCGAATTGTACGTCCTCCAGAATATTATTGCCTTCCAAGTCTTTTGACAGCACTCTACTGACCAGTCATTCTACAATCTTTACTGGATAAGGCAGCAGGAAAATTGGCCTATAATTTTGTGGGCTAGTGGGATCAAGCATTTCCTTCTTTAGGAGAGGTGTCACCAATGCTTGTTTCCAACAAGCCGGTAGTGATCCGCTGGATAAAGATTGGTTACAGACCTTACGAAGTATTGGGAATAGTTCTGCTCCCAGTTCCTACCATATTTTATGTGGTAGAGGGTCCATAAGTGATCCGGAAGAAACACCTAAGGCCACTCTATTAAAATCCTCAACCGACGGTATCTCAAAGTTTATTAAGGAATGTATATTCTCTACCCGTCTTTCTTATCATTTTTTTTTATATTAGATAGGTCTCTGTTGTTATTGTCATTCGGGTCTTCTACCCCCCAGGCAAATTGTCCTTATTAAGGCCATCAATGATCATTCTAATTATGTCATTGAAGAAGGTCGCTAAACTGTTGCAGAGGTCCTGAGTGGGATGATTCTTGTTCTTAGAACAGTCTGGGCTGATCATCTCATTCATTATTTTAAAAATACTGCACTACCCCACCCCACAACTACAACTTGCAAGGACTGCTCCTGGCCAGAATGTCATATACAAAAAAAAAATCATCTGATATCAATACGGTATCCTTAATGCTCGCAGGCAGGTCGCTCCCCACGCCACCACACGGTCGCCAGCTGCCTCGGGCCTGCTCCCCGCCGCCCACCTATTTTGCCGCCGTTTCCCACTCCTTCCCGCTGCTGCGCACCTGCGGCGCCCCTGCGGCCCTGGCCCCCACCCACTCCCGCCTCCCTGCTGCTCCTCCCTCCCTATCCCCCTTTTATGGAGGCCGCTGCACGACCGCGCGCAGCAAACGCGCCGCTGGCGCGCCAAAGGCAAACCCATCTGCGCCCGTCTGTGCCTGGACCGCGCCCAGCGGCAGAAGCCCTGGACTCCGCAAATGCCACAACACCAGACTCCGCTACGACGCCAGCACCCTCCACGCACTCAACACCGGCCAAAACCACATCTGCTTCCAAGCGGCCCAGAAAAGGACTCACTGACCTTTCTCCTGCCACACCTGCAGCTTCACCTGCGACAGAACCACCAAGCCGCCAAGGACTGGACCCAACCACCTCCGCTGCTTACTCCTCAACACCCGCTTCACACGCAAACACACCATCGAGCTCTGGGATCTGCTCGACACCTCTGCCCCAGATTGGCCTTCATGACCGAGACCTGGTGGAACGACTCCTCTGCGTCCGACATCGCCATAGCCATCCCGGACGGCTACAAGATCACCCGCAGGGATTGTGCCAACGGAACCGGAGGAGGAATAGCCATTGTCCACAAGTCCACCCTCAAGGTCCCCACCCATGCAGACGCCACCCTCAACACCGCCGAACACCTGCACTTCCGGATCCACACCAACCCTAATACCACCCTCAGAGGAACACTCATCTACAGACCCCCAGGACCCTGAGCTCAATTCAGCGACTCCATCGCCGACCTCACCAGCACCCACGCACTCGCCTCCACGGACTACATCCTCCTCGGGGACCTGAATTTCCACCTCGAGAACAACAACGACGCCAACTCCGCCACCCTGATCGACAACCTCTCCTCTCCAACCACAGCCTCAGACAACTCGTCACCGCACCCACCCACGCCGCTGGCTGCTGGCCACACGCTGGACCCCGTCTTCTTCACAGGCACCCACGTCACCTTCGACAACACCACCGAACTCCACTGGACCGACCACAGCTGCGTCCATTTCACCTTCAATAAACCAACCACGCCCACCGAACCCAACAGCTACCTCGCCGCTGCTGGAGCAAAGTCACCAAAGACCAGCTGATTACCACCCTCGCCCAAAACCCACCCACCGACCCCACCAACCCAGACACCGCAGCTCGCAACCTCAGACAGTGGATCGACGACTGCACCAACACCCTCGCCCCACTCAAGAAACCCTCCAACAACCACGCCAGCAAGAGAACCACCTGGTTCACCGACGAGCTGCAGACCTCCAAATGCGCATGCTGGTAACTCGAGAAGATATGGCTTCACGAACGCACACTAGACAACCACGCAGCCCACAAGGACGCCACCCGCAGACATCACCACCTCATCAGATTAGCCAAGAGATCCTCCTTCAAAGACCGCCTGGATAACAATGACCACGGCAGCAAAGAGCTCTTCAGTATCGTAAAGGAACTCTCCAACCCCAGCGCCAACACCAACAACATACCGTCCTCACAAGAACTGTGGAACTCACTAGCCATCTTCTTCCAATGCAAGATCGCTGACATCCATGAGAGCTTCAACACCATGACCGCCACGACTACGTCAGACCCCACCTCCCCTGTGAACACCACCAGCGCCAACCGCCTGACCTCCTGGTCCAACATCAACAACGACGAGATACGCATAGTCATGAACTCCATCCATTCTGGCTCTCCATCAGACCGGTGCCCAAACCACATATTCAACAAAGCAGATGCTGCCATCGCACCCCAACTACGGAAGGTCATCAACATCTCCTTCGAAACAGCGACATTCCCGGAAAGCTGGAAACACACCGAAATCAACGCCCTCCTCAAGAAGCCCAAGGCGGACCCCAAGGACCTCAAGAACTTCCAGCCCATCTCCCTGCTCCCGTTCCCAGCGAAGGTCCTCGAGAAAATCATCAATATACAACTAGCCCGCCACCTGGAAGACAACACCATCTTGGACCCGTCCCAGTCCGGGTTCAGACGAAACCACTGCACCAAGACAGCCCTCATCGCCGCCAACAACGACATCAGGCGCCAACTAGACAATGGTGAAACATCAGCCCTCATCCTCCTGGACCTGTCAGCCGCCTTCGACACGGTCTGCCATCGCACTCTAAAGACACGCCTCCTAGAAGCCGGAATCCAAGAGAAGGCCCTTGACTGGACCACGTCCTTCCTCTCCGGCAGAACCCAGAGCGTCCGCCTCCCGCCCTTCCGATCTGAGGCCACCGGCATCATCTGTGGCGTCCCCCAGGACTCATCCCTCAGCCCGACGCTGTTCAACGTCTACATGGCCCCCCTCGCAGAAGTGGCCCGCCAACACGACCTCAACATCATCTCCTACGCTGATGACACCCAGCTCATCCTCTCTCTCACCAAGGACCTGCACACAGCCAAAACCAACCTCCACGAGGGAATGAAGGCCGTCGCCGACTGGATGAGGAACAGCCGTCTGAAGCTGATCTCGGACAAGTCGGAGGTACTCATCCTCGCACCCACCCCCTCAGCCTGGGACGACTCCTGGTGGCCGACCACACTGGGAACAGTACCGACACCCACCGACCATGCACGCAACCTAGGATTCATCCTCAACTCCTCCCTCACCATGTCCAAACAGGTCGACGCCGTCTCCTCCTCCTGCAACAATACCCTCCACATGCTCCGCAGGATCTACATGTGGATCCCGACCGAAACAAGAAGAGCGGTGACACAGGCCCTCGTCAGCAGCAGACTGGACTACGGCACCCACTCTACGCAGGAATCCCAGCCAAACACCTACGACGACTACAACACATCCAAAACGACTCTGCCCGACTCATCGTCAACGTCCCCCGCCGCAGCCACATCACCCCCACCTGAGAGACTTACACTCGCTCCCCATCGACAAGAGGATCACCTTCAAGCTCCTCACCCACGCACACAAAGCACTCCACAACACCGGACCAGCCTACCTGAACAGCAGACTCAGCTTCTACACCCCCACCCACCAGCTCCGCTCCGCCAGCCTCGCCCTAGCAGCTGTCCCCCGCATCCAACAAATAACCTCCGGCGTCAGATCCTTCTCCTACCTCGCCGTCAAGACCTGGAACACCCTCCCTACCCACCTACGGCAGATCAAGACCTACTCGCCTTCAGAAGACTCCTTGTAATGATAGATCCGTAGGCTGAATGTAAGGAAATAGCTTTATTAGAGATAAAGCTTAAGCTATACAGGTGAGTGCCAGGAAGCAGCTGAATACCAAGACTGCTCCAACATAACTGCCCCACACATAGGAATGAATCACATACAACATTCTAACAATGACTTGTGCATTCTACAATACATAGCACGAGTCTTAAAGGTACATTTTAAATAGAACAACATAACACATCCCCCCCTTAATCAAAAGAAACAACTTAAAAAAAAAAATGAAAATAAAAAAAAACAAATCCAACCACGATAGGTCCATTAAGTAACATAGTCCTTAAGCCATGAAGGTAAAACACTAGTTCTTTTCCCATGTCCACGATTGCCACTGTTAGACTCCAATTCACTATTAGAATCCAAATTAACATCACTACCAGCAATCCTTCCTCCCTTCTCACAAACGGACGAATTGACAAAAGAAGAGTCCTGCTCGACTGTATTACTGCTACTTCCAACATCAGTCAACTGGGATTGTAAACAACTATTTTCAAAATGATCTTCAATCCATTCATAATCATTCTGTCTACAAACCTCCTCAGCACATTCCACATTGTCCTGTACAGGATTAATAGCAATACTTTTCATGTTCCATACTTTCCCATCACTCAACCTTACCGCATTCCTTAAGACTTCCATAACTTGTTTCGGCGGATCAAAACAACTCTCACTCTTAGGTACTTTCCAAGGCTTCCTCACACATACCCAATCCCCAATAGCAATTTGTATATTTTTAGTACCATGACGATCATCATAAAAACTTTTACTTTTGGCATGGAGCATATCCAGGTCCTTTTTAACTTTAGCAGGAGACCATTGAGTTACTTTCCCTTCCACTAACCAACCCGGGTTGACTTTGCTTCTTGGTAATCTTCCTCTCATCATAACAAAAGGAGAAAGACCAACTCCAGTCTGTGAAGTCGTTCTATAAGACCAAACTGCTTTCTGCACCTGAACTTTCCAATCCATTCCTTTGTTGACCGCAGCCTGAATCACCCCCTTGATCACTCTGTTAAACCTTTCAAGGGTGCCATTACCGCTCGGGTTATATACAGCAGTAGTTTTATGCTTTACCCCACACTTTTGAAAATAATCCTTAGCCATGTGTGACAAAAACTGTACACCATTATCTGTGAGAATACAATTTGGTAAACCGTCCATAATAAAAATCTTATCTAAAAATTTTAAAACTGAAGTAGTGTCTGCCTTATCTACAAATCTCACGATAGGCCATTTAGTAAATAAATCTATAGCTACTAACCCAAATTCTTTTATGACACCCAAAGGTCCGATAATATCAACAGCAATGGTATCCCATGGAAGATCTGGAATCAATCCTTCACTCATGCATGGTT
Organism: Lissotriton helveticus; assembly: GCF_964261635.1. Lineage (NCBI taxonomy): Eukaryota > Metazoa > Chordata > Amphibia > Caudata > Salamandridae > Lissotriton > Lissotriton helveticus. The sequence continues at coordinate 2,107,693,747 of NC_136057.1, forward strand.
TAAAGTTCTGAGAGTCTTATCTGCAGAACTACATACCTTACAATTCTTAACAAATTTTTCCGTATCTCTATCAACTCCAGGCCACCAAAACATGTTTTTAACCACCACTTTGTTCCTTCCGATACCAAAATGTCCTTCATGACATAACTCCAAAACCTTTAGTCTTAGAGCGGTAGGGGGAATAATCCTATCACCCCTGAAAAGTATGTTCTTCTCAAGAGACAAGTCCATCCTGACTTTCCAAAAGGCTCTCAAACCATCCTCAATTAAACACTTCTTAGGCCATCCTTTACAGATACACTCCAGAACCTTCTTAAGTTCCACATCCTTCTCGTGTTCCATCAACCATTCTTGATTACTAATAGCAGGTGCTCCTGAATCATGTACTAGAGCCACACTAAAAGCGCCCCATGGGTCATCAACACACTCTTCAAGTGGGGAAGGCAACCTAGACAAACAGTCCGCAACAAGATTTTCCCTTCCGGGTAAGTAATCCATCTTATATATATATTCTTTCATGCGCATGGATAACCTAGCCATTCTCGCTGAAGCCCCAGAAATTCCATCAAACGACAAAATCTTCACTAATGGTCGGTGATCTGTGCGAATGATAACAGGCTTGCCCCAAACAAAAGCTCTGAAGTGTTCTAACGCCCACGCACACGCTAACGCCTCCCTCTCAATGATTGGATACCTCACTTCCGCAGGTGAAAGTGCTCTGGAAACAAATAAAATTATCTTTTCTCTTCCATTTCTATCTTTTTGAGACAACACCGCCCCCAGACCCTTATCACTAGCATCCGTTGTCAACAAACACTCTGCATTAGGATCAAAACTCGCCAGGGCATTGACATTTTGTAAATCATCTTTGATCCTATCAAATTCATCCTGACAATTCTTTGTCCAGTCAAACTTCACTTTTTTTTGGAGTAAATTCCTAATATTGAATGTCTTAGATGCAAAATTACTTACACATTTTGCACAATATTCAGCCATCCCAAGAAACTCTTTCACCTCTTCTTTAGTACAAGGTGCTCCTGAATTCATAATATTCACAATCAACTCTGGCTTGGGTCTAACCCCTTCCTCACTGATGATGTGACCCAAATAAGACACATTTCTTTGACTAAACTTGCATTTAGATAACTCAACTGTTAGTCCAGCCTCCTCCAACACTTTTAGAACCGGTCTCAACTTACCATCATGCTCCACCTGGTTCTTAGCAGCAATTAAAATATCATCCTGGAAAAATGAGATCATTTCCATGTCTCCCAATAACCTATACATCAGTCACTGAAAGACAGCTGCAGCTGATGCTAACCCGAACGGCATTCGTCTGAATTGATAGCAACCGAAAGGTGTGATGAAAGCCGTAAGACATCTCGATTCCGGTTCTAATTCCACCTGATGGTATGCAGCCGAAAGGTCTACAGTTGAGAACCAAGAAGCACCTTTTAGCAAGGAAACCATCTCGTTGATCTTAGGTAACGGAAATTTCTCCACAACTATGTTATTATTAAGGTGGCGTAAGTCAATGCATAGCCGGATTTTCTTGCAACGACAATAGGACTAATCCACTCTGACGCCTCCACCTCTTCTATGATCCCCTTTGCTAACAAACCCTGTAACTCCTTCTTTACTTCATCCCTGATTAACATTGGAATGGGTCTTACTTTATGAACCATGGGTACTGCACCATCCTTAAGTTGAATTTTGTGTTCAAAACCCTGCAATTTCCCCAACACTTCACCAAACACTCTAGGACATTCTTTGCACAAAACATCACACAACTTATTCTGATCATCCACCACCAACACTTTTTCCACACTATTTGGGTCAAGGATGATGTTCAAATTTTTCTGATCAAACCACCCCAATACCGATGGTCCAACCTTAGACACATATAATTTTCCTCTTGTGCTCCTTCCTTTGAATAAGAAAGTAAGCCATCTGTAACCTAGCATCTCAATTCTCTTGCCTGTATACCCAACAGGATTAATATCAGACATAAACAATTGATCTCCAATTTACCCCATGAAGGTCTTCTTCCAAACATCTTCATTGACTATAGTGTAGGGAGATCCAGAATCTGCATACACTTCCACAACCACACCGCCTAAGGAAATATTACATAGGGGTTTGCCCTGTAATGACTCTTCAGATATATTAATTACGTAATTCCCCCTCACATTCTTAACGCACTCAGTTTCTTCTTCATCCTGTTCATTTTCATCTTCATCCCAAATATATTTTACATTACTTCTTTTGCGACACATTTTGCTAAAATGTCCCAATAACCCACATATTGAACATTTCTTTCTCAAGGCAGGAAAATTCCTACTGAAAGCTAGGTGTTCCTTACTATCACAGCGATAGCATCTTCGTTCTTCTCTTGTTGTTTCAACTTTTTGGTATCTATTAGGTTGACTCAACCATTTCCCCTGTGAGCTTTGTTGAAATTTATTCTGAGACTTACTTGCGGTTTGTATCTTACAAACTGCACCTGCACTCTTATCCTCCTCTGTTTCTTTTACCACAAAAGAACATCTACCGGACATCTCTGCCTTCCTCATAATTGCTAAAACATCATCTAACGGCGCATCGCCATTCACCCATAACCTATCCTGTAATGTAGAATTATTGTTATGCATAACCAATTTGTCTCTTATTAACTCATCATGCAAATCTCTGAAATTGCAGTCAATAGCTAGTTTCTTCAAGTCGTCCACCCAGTCATCAACAGTCTCTTGCTTCGTTTGTTTCCTTTGGAAAAACGTATGTCTCGTCACGCCAATACAAACTTTGGTTGCAAAATATCTGTCTAAATGTTTAATACAATTCTCAAAAACATCCAAATTCGAGTCTTCAATTTTGTTCATACGCTAATGTGTTTTTAAATCAATTGGGCCCAATGAATGTAACAAAAGCCTTTTCTTTTGTTCTGGCTTCATCTTTTTCCCTTCATCAACTGCTTCAATATAGTTTATAAAATATTCTTTCCATTCAATCCATTTAATAACCGGCTTGGTACCAGTTGCCCAAAATGGTTCTGGAGCATTTATTGTAAAATTCTGTTGAGCCATTTCTACTCTTGTACCTTCACTTGTGTCACCTTGGTCCATAACACGATGTTCCTTGTTCAAAAACTGTACATTACACCTTTCTCTCTATGTATGCTGTGTAATATAAAAATAAAAAAACATTTTTGAAAAATTCCTTCCCGACTACCTCACCTGTATATTTCAAATCTCAAAAAAAATTGTTTAATATGTCTCTTAAAATATTTCCGATCACATCCCAATATCGCTAATAAATCCACATATACGATATTGTAAAAAAAAACGAAACTGAAATCACCGCAATTTTCTCTTCAATTTCACGTTGCTCCGGTGGAAATGCCGAAGGAAAGAACAATTTAAAATGTCCTCCACGTAAGGTCACGTTGCGTGACCTCGCGTAATTGCGTCCTTTCCTCTAATTGTAAGATCTTCCGGTGTTCCAAGGAGACTTCTGTCTCACGCGCTATTGCTCGAGCGCAGCCTGTGCCGAATCTTGCTCATAATTAAAAGATGCCGCCGACAGCAATTCAACGGACACAGAGCTACGATGCCAATTCTCATTTAAAGGTATGTCGATCCTTTACCTTCCACCACGATGCACCGGTGTCTTGATAACGTCTTTTTCCACCAGAGATACAGCTTCCGAACGACTTGCGGTTGATTTCCTCAAAAACCACAAAAATAGAAATAGTCCGATTTTTTTCCAAAAATTACATGGGTTCAAATCCGTCGTCCATCGTCGCCAATTGTAATGATAGATCCGTAGGCTGAATGTAAGGAAATAGCTTTATTAGAGATAAAGCTTAAGCTATACAGGTGAGTGCCAGGAAGCAGCTGAATACCAAGACTGCTCCAATATAACTGCCCCACACATAGGAATGAATCACATACAACATTCTAACAATGACTCGTGCATTCTACAATACATAGCACGAGTCTTAAAGGTACATTTTAAATAGAACAACATAACACTCTTCAAGACCTGGCTCTTCGAGCAGTAGCGTCACCCCCTCCCCTCAGCGCCTTGATTCCTTCAATGGTAAGTAGCGTGCTTTACAAGTACTCTGATTGATTGATTGATTGATTGTTAATATCCCATTTGGGTATACATATTCTATTATTAAATCCAGCTGGGCGATACGAGATTTACGACACAATGTGTCAAATGATTTTCTGACTATGATATTCTGGTACCATGCCCCATCAACAGCATCAGGTCCTGTTGAAACAAGACACTCTAAAATCATTTATATAACATGGTCAAATATTTCTCCCTTGTCTAGTGTCTTTACAATGAGTGTCATTTCCATGCAGACTCAGAAAACTTGCATATTTTCGGAACAACATGGGTTGCTGGCTCAGTGCAAGTTATTCACTATTTTCAAACCGAGAATTGATTAATTTCTTTAGCCCAGCATACAAAACCTGTGAGTGCCCTCTTTAATAAGAATGTTTAAGTCCTAAATAAAAATATATGGATTTTGGTCCTGTTGTGTATTGTAGCCGCGGAACCGATAAAAGGCGCATGGTAAGCACTTGACTCATCAAAACATGCAATTTCATTACCTATCTTGCAGACAAAGATCATCTACAAAATACAACTACAGATAGCTATGCGGATAGGCTGACTGACAGGCAGCTGGCGTCATCACGCAGCTAAGCAACCGAGATCCAATCAGCTTGTTGAAGCTTACTGTAACTAGTAACTCACGTCAACATTAATTGATCAAATGTTTTTAATTATGCTCCCTGTGTACACTTTGATGAAGTACATTAGAGCAGGCTTTTTAATGGAAGAATAAACCCAGGTGCAATGAAGATTCAATCCCATTTGTGCCGGCCTTGATTAAATATCAGGTGTGTTTGAGACGATTTTGGCACAGCGGCCTGGGAGCTCTTCAAACAACCTCTGATAAATCCTCCCAAAGCTGCCTACACAAGCGAAGAATAGAGCCCTCCCTTAAAAACAAAACTTCCACACAAAATGTACCGACTGTGTGAATCACACAAGCTTATTTCCAATTATGTGCAAAATGACTGATCACAGCGTCCCCCATCATTTATTCATTTTAAAAAAACTCACAGAGAAACAATACAGAACCTTTCCATATGGCCAATTAGCAGTGCCGTACAATGTAACAAACAAATGATTTCGTATTGAACATCTGTGTCAGTTATCCTATGGGAATTTTTAATAAAGGACCAAGCTGAATATTTATGTGTCTCCTGCATTGCTGGGGTTTTAAATAATAAAAAAAAGAGCTGAAATATATAGCACCCATTAAAACGATCATACTGTTGTAACTCAGATTGTGTTTATTATGCTAATGAAACATGAAATTAAGAAAAAGACCTTTATGCCAGTCGAATTAATTAATGAGCTTTATAAAGGCATTGGGAGGTAATTTGTTTCCTGATAACTAAGTCTAATTCCGCGTTCCATGGGTCTCGGCAGCCCTGATTGTAATGGCTATTCCTGCAGATGTGCTGCTCACAGCATGGCTTTCTATTAGAAGTGAACACCTCATTATATAAACTGTACCTAATTAAACATAATACAGTAGTGACTTGTTAAACTGGCCTTTTTAAGTCAGCAGCTGCCTGAGCTAATAACCCCGCACATAAGATTTATACAATCTCCCCGATCATGTGTATATTAAGATAAACTACCGAAGGGACGGGTAATAACCCATTTACCACTGTGCAACAGGTACATTTCAGATTGGTGATAAGGACCGCCTCTCCACCAGTTCATGCAGAATAAATAGGAAAATGTCAACCTAGAAACATTTAGAAAAGTTGTATTTTTTATTAAGAAATAAAGACATTGTAGAGTAAAGTATCTACATCCAATGGCGATATTTGCACATTAGAATTGTTTCTCTCCTGCAATTTGTTTAATGGGTTTTTGTTTTTTTAGAATAAGGCAAAAGTCACAGCAGTACAACAAAACAATCCATGTGTCTTTTATTACTTATTTATATTATTGATATTGCTTATTTAGTAGCGGTTTTAGAGTGTGGATATAATCCGTGGGATGTTAAAGTGCTTCTCAGTGTACATTTGCCACTGGTGGCCATTGTAATTTACAAATGGTTTTATATCAACATCTTGGCCCTCGATATGTCCTTGATAATTTGGCTCAAAATATTTTGGTGAAATACCATACAAATATATGTGGGGCAGGAATATCAATACAAAGTGTGAGTGTAAGTACTCAATCTGGTTGGCTTTTATATTTACAGTGGTCATGGCAGTTAGCTTTTAGATAAATGAGAGAAACATTGACAGAAGCTTTGGATCATGAAGTCTCATGAAACAGATTCGTGTATGGAGACACTGAAGTAAACTTAAGTAAAAATACACATTTGGCTGGTGTAAGTAGATGGGAGAGACTGGAAGAGGGGAGAGAGAATAGTGAAAGAAATTAAATGGAAAAGGGACGAGAAAGAGCAGAGGCTCTTCATGAGGGAGGTTAAGTCCTCAATAGGGGGAGGGGAGGGAGTAGCTAGGATCACTTATACAAATTAATACCCATTCATCCAGCTGTCAAGACTGAGAGCGATGTACATCAATGTGTAGCCATATGTCTTACAGAAAAAGAGGACTCACCAGACAGTTCTTGAACTGCCTTTCTTCCAGGACAACACTGAAGAGGAGCAAGATAATGTAGCACCCTTGCTGTTGGGTGGGGTTTTTAGGTAAAGGTTTTTAATGCTATGCAGTCTTCTTTCTTAAGTTTGATTTTCAAGTAACATGTTAATTTCCAAGGCTCTCTAGGTAATGCAAGCAGGTCGGAATGTTCCATGGGCTTGAAGACAAGGGGGCATATTTGCAAGGGGTAATCGCCACCAGAACGTCACTTATTTTGACGTTCTGGTGGCTATAACTCCTTTGCCTTATTTACCAGGTGGTGTTAAGCCACTTAACGTGGCTTAATGCCCCCTTGTAAATAATGCTCCTATTCATTTAGCACTTGGCGTGAAAGGGGCAGGCAATAGGTGTTGCAGTGGGCGCTCTGCCACAACACCCATTGCTTTTTGACGCTCTCCCATATTTACAAGGCTGGCATAAATATGGGGCAGGGACACAAATAAGACCAGGGAAAACCTGGTCTTAAACTGGCAAAACAAGGAGAAATTATTACTTTCTCCTTGTTTCTAATGTGTGCTGCAGTCTGCACCCCTCATCAGCCAGGCTAGCTTGAATCCAGTGGCACAGTGAGAAAGGGACCCACATCTTGGTATTCCCTTCCCACTTAGGGCGACAATAGCAAAAAGAACAGATGATGGAGGAAATGGTCCCTTGTAATGTGGTATACTATGTACCCAGGGCCAGTAAATTAATTGCTACTGATGGGCCTGCAACAATGCTTGTGCCACCCACAAACATAGCCTTTCAAACAAGCCTCAGGCCTGCCACTGCAGTGCCTGCGTGCGTAGTTAACTGCCACTTTGACTTGCCATTTAACCCTTTCCATGCGTCGGATGGCCCATGACCGTCCGACATCACGGTGGGAGTGTGCGGAGGACGCCCGGGGGCCGTCCTAACCACGCCCAGTCATAAATCACCTGCACCGCGGCAGAATTCCAGCCACGGTCAACGGGTTAAACTTTTTGCAAAGTCCTAAACTCCACTTTTATTACACGTGTCACCCCTAAGGTAGGCCCTAGGTAGCCCAATGGACAGGGTGGCGCATAAGTAAAAGGTAGCAAGGCAGTGGTTCATGCACACCTGAATGCTGGAGGTTGACTTATACTCTCAATTTCGATCGAAATTTGTGAAGTTGTGCATTCAGATCGGGTACAGCTCACTGATCATTGAGCGTGGGTAACTAATGAAAATAGCAGTCCCCTTGGGGTGGGTCCCTCAATGCACTGCAAAATGTTTGTTGTTTACATTAAATCATTTACAATATTGAACTCCGGTGTGCAGGTTTAAAGATTACTCCTCGCTTGCATAAACCACCAAGCGAGGAGTAATCTTTGAACCTGTAAACCGGAGTTCAATATTCCTGATGAAGGGCTCCCAGTAGACCGAAATGCATTGGGAAAACCTATTTGATGACCAATTTAGAATATCATTTTTGAATTTTCAGTCCCACCATCTTCAGTTTGAAGCAATGTGGATTGCAAAACAACACTTACAATGAATAAATTCAATGTAATAAATTCAATTCAATGTATGACATCAGATTGTGTTTCAAAAGATTTAATATAAACAACGAACATTTTGCTGTGCATTGAGGGGACACCCCCCAAGGGGGGGTGCTATTTTCATGAGTAAAAAGTAGGACATGTGCCTTTATTGGTTGGCATCCTCTGATAGTGACAAAAAGCCTGTGTTGTTTTTCACTGCTGTGAGGCCTACTCCTCTCATAGGCTAGCATTGGGAATTCCCTAGTTTTCACTTAAATGGTAATTCTTGAGCTCAAAAAATAGTGTTGTCATATTGGGTATGTTAGAATGGTAGTGATAAATCCTGTTTACTGGTGTAGCTGTATTTTACATTACTATTTTAGAAATGCCACTTTTAGAAAGGAAGCTTGTTTCCGGTCCAGGGAAGGCATGGCTTCGCAGTTCGGGCTGGATTGTTCCCATGAGGCACAGGGTCAGACTGATTTGCATATGGCCATGTCTGAACTGGGGTGGCTGAGTGGGCTAAAGAACGGTGATGGATTAAACCCAGATCTGTTGACTGGGTGTGAGTGATTGATTGGTTCAGATGATCCGTCCTTCACCACCCCCTTTTGTACCACTTTTAGAAAGTGAGCATTTTTCTTTGCTTATGTCTCTTTGTGCGTTGCAGTCTGACTCCAATCCACGTCTGGTCTTGGGTGACAGCTCCACTTTGGGCATACTTTCCAGACAGCCATCACACTGGAAGGGTTGGGTGTGACTGGGTTACCTCTGCATTCCTCTTCATACTCATGGTCTACTTGGGCTGGGAGGGGTGTCTACACTTTACATTTGCATGGGTTGTGTCCTGCCCTCAAACAAAGGGCTGATTTACTGACCTACTAAAGTAGCGAGCCAGGGCTGGGTTGAAAGAGAGTGTTGTGCACTTCTAAGGCTTCTTTTGAGGTCACCCCTTGAAAAAATAAAATTTTGATTCGAAGTACCGGGGTTCTGACCCCAAGACTGTAGACACTATGTGGAACTTGTGACCAGAGGCTGGTGGCTCTGCAACCTGCACTTTGCCAGAAGACTACTGTGCTGCCAGGAGGGGGTGTCATTGGGACTGCTTGCTTTTTTGTGCTAGCTTGCCTGACTGCTAGGCTGCTGGAGAGACTGCCACTTCACAAACTGCCTATATGTGCCACCCTACTGCCTGTTCTCTACCCTCGTGCCATGTTAGTGCTCTCCAGGGACGGTGGCATGCCCCCTCTGTGTCCTTGTGGGGGTTACTGAGGGGCCAAGAAGATTGCCTCCCATCACCTTCCATCGGCCATGGGACTCATGAGTCTGCCCACCAACGATAATTTTCACCAGTGCAGGTGAGCGCTTCTGTGTCTACTTCAGTGCATGTTGTGCACCTTATTCTGGGTCATCTTGAATAGGGGGCACTCTCTCGAAGAAGTTACTTGTCAGCACATGGCGGGTGCTTTGCTCCTGCGTTCCTGGGTAGAGAACAGCGCATGGTGAGTGTGTCACCCTGAGCAAACGTGCCAGTGCAGGTGGTGATTACAGACGGCATGTCTAAGGGAATTGTGGCCGCTTTCGTCAAAAATCCCTCTAGTGTGTGGTAAGCGCTCACTCCTGGTTGGGCTTGGGAGTGCGAGTGTCCCGAGATTTAATATTAGCGCAGCAGTGCCTCTCAATCATGGCCCCCTCCCTTCGGAGGCCCGTTGCCTGGTTAATACAGAAGACACGGGCAAGCATCACTGTTATTTTGTTCCTCCCCCCTCTGTGAGCAGAGACTCATGTGATCTGACTGCAGACAATGAACTCTGGAATCCCAGCAGGAGAGCCACGAACAGGGCCAAACTCTGCACACCGGTGATTGGGGGGTACATAAGGGATGCCAGAGACAGCCTCACCACGCATTGCCTCCCCTTTTCTTTTGAGCTCACTTGTACTCCTAAAGAGTGTGCTACTCTCTACGACAAAGTTAATTGTTTCCTTCCTTAAAGCAGCTTTAACGAAACACTGTCCAGTAAATGGCATTGATCCTTGACTGGAAAGGCCTTGAACTCAGCCCGCCGCTGTGATAGATCCTCACACAAGTTTCTCATGTAGCTAGCAGAATCGCCACAGATGCACACCATGTTCCCCCAGTTCTTACTAAACGTTTGAAGCACAATCTGGAGCAATGCTGTAACTGACACAGCAATGCAGGTTTATAGAAACTTCCGGGTCAGCCATCATAGCCCCACCAATTTTCTGCATCGAAAAATGTGATAATAATCTTCTACACTCATGTCTTTTTGGGACCTTGTGTCACTTTGCCTAGATGGGCAAACAATACATGTTGGAAGCTGTCTGAGCTATACATAATCGGCAGTACCAATATTGAATTGCAAGTAGGAAAACAAAATTAAATATAATCGTCTGCATCTAGCACACATTAAAGTCTTCCCAAAACATACCTCTGGCAAATTTTTCAGGCTTGTATAGTGCTTTAGCTCTGGCACCCCCTACTGCAGTCCATGTGCTGGCACAACATCTGCCTCTGCTGCAAGCAGAAAACAAAGACTGAATACCACTGCAACCTCTTTTAAGCACTTCTGCATCACAGGAACCTACCTCTACTCAGCAAGTATTTTTTAGCTGGGCAGAGATGAAAGCATGAAAACACAATTTCATTTTTGCAGTGGTGTGATCATGTAAGTCACTCACAAATGAATATACATACGGAGGTGCACATGTAAAATATATGCATGTAATGTGGCTATGAAATGCATAATCGCCACTGTATTAGCTCTCGAGTGGTGTCAGACTTACTGGAGTTGTACCTGTCAATATATTTTTTCAGGCAAAACTTGGTTTAGCACTTTATTGTTCCACAACCCATTCATTTTGTGTTATTTCTCAACCGCTGTTTGTAAATAAAAGTCTGGCTGCATCAACTTCACGCACTTGTACTGAACCTGGACCCAGGTAATTCCACTGTGTTTTAGCTGTCCAGCTCTGGTGACTCATCAACATGTTGTTGCTGATCATAAATTATTGAAACAATATTTGGCATTAGTTTTATAGAACATTTTATGCATAGTGTTAGAAGCCAGCGGTCCCGCACGCAACGTTGTTGTCAAGTGCGCAACCCGGACCCCCCACTCCCACATTAGGCAAGAAAGGACACCGTCAGAGATAGCCCTGCTCACCCCCTTAGTAGCTTGACACCAGCAGCCAGGCTTATCTCCAAGGCGTAAGTGTTCAGTATGTGCAACCACGCCCACAGCAATCCCCAATGATGTCACCACAAATGGCTTCACACAAGTTTGTATAAAACGAGTATACTTTATATAGAAAGATATACGAAATGACCACATGATACAATTTCCACACATATACAATGGGTAATGTTGTTTCCGGTGGATTGGGCGGTGGGTAATATTGTTTCCGGTGGGTTGGGCGGTTCTAATCCCCAACCACCGCTTCTAACCAACAGTTACGCTGACTTTTAAACGTTCTCAACAGGTTAGGTACGTCGTATCACTAGAATAACACATGATGCAAAATACAAGAAATACTACACTACTTAAAAAGGGGTTACTGTACAGTGCCACAGTGAAACAATCAATGTGTAGCGTCACAATCCTGTACTGAGTCAACACAAGATAATGCAACTCAGTTCCCTACCAGCATGCTCTGTTCAAGGAATAAATACAGCCATGAATCACGCTGTAATTACGTACAGTGTGATAGGAAGACAATGCAATGCATATCGCCACCAGCATGCCCTGTGCAAGAAAGGAATACGGTAATGAGTCACAGTGCTATTCAGTACAGTGCAGCAAACAACCAATGCAGTGCTCTACGCTAGGATCCTGCATCCTGCAAGAGAACATAACTTTGTGCCTAGGGTACTAACCCCTGAGTTTGTTAAGCACCACTTGCGTCGGACATTGTCCTATAGTTCGAGAGTTCGTTAGCAGCAAATATGCAAAGTGTTATACGACTGTTTTTAGAAGTTATGCGCCCCCAACACAGATCAATGATGACACCCAAGTTTCACTCCGGCCCCTGTACTCCCCCATCCGGGACCAGCACTGGCCGAGATCTGGGCCAAAGCAACAGGCGCAGACAGCTGCCAGCAGCGAGAGGCCGAGAGAGTGTCCCTCCGGGCCCGCACCCCGCCCCACGTGATAATTCACTTTACCTGGTAGGGCGTGACCCCACTCTCTTCTCCTGCAGCAGTGGATTGGCCACAATCCAGAATCTTGTCACTACGGGCATGGCACTTTCGGGCCTTTAGTTCAGCTCCTGTGGGGCTGCCGGTCCGGGCCGCCAACGTTCAGCACAAACTCCATCCACGAAGCCTTCCACACAATGCTGGTGCCACCCCACATTGCCTTCAAGGGCCCGATCAATTAGCCTTCCTCTCCAGCGCTGTTAGGACTTCTTCATTCTCCGGTGCTCACCACTCCCCGGTACTCACCAGCACCTCCGGTGGCACCTTCGACATGCACTCCCCGCAAGTCCTAGACTCACTCCTCCGGACTCTGATGACCAGGCGCACCTCACTACGCCTCGGCTGGCACCTTGACACCCACCCTGCGCGTCCGAGTCTTGCTCCGTGTCCTGGTGCACATGATCTTCAGGCATTCTCCTCTAGTGCTGCAAATGCCCCCCCCAGGCACCCTGCGTGCTGGAGACCAACCTTGTTTCTTGGTGCACATGATGACCCAGGCGCTCTCCACTCCACTAATGCCCTGGCCGCAATACGACATACACACAGCGTGTCTAAGTCTCATCACTCCTCCAGGTGCACACGAGGTACCCGGCGCTCTCCGCTCACACCCTGGCTGCACCATCACACACCGGCCGCGTGTTGGAGACTCTCTCCTTCTTATTGCCCACAATGTTCCGGCACTCTTCACCAGTGCCTGGACTGCACTGTGACACGCACCCCCAGCACTCTTCACCTCGCAAAGCCTCTCCTGCTCCCCGCTCCAGGTGCAGGGCAGCCTGGCGCCATCTCCACCCCTCCCCTGGGGCACAACCTCCCTCAGCCTTTCTCACCTCTCCCAGATCCAGGCAGGCAATTCACATTCTGCTGAGACACACAAAAAGGTCTTAAGCACAAGCGCAGCCATTTTCTCAAACATCGGCTTCTGGACACACAGCGACAAAACCATCTACCCAAAAAGATGCGTTATGACGCTGTGAGTTCAGACATACCAAACTTCACTTTTCCATTTCCAATTCTTGGGAAACTAGGCTAACAATGCTACACCCAGCCTCCCCATTCTATCCTATGGGCAATATGGCTTTTGACCAGGGAAAATGAAATGGAGTATTTTTCACTGTCAGGGCCTAGCACCCACACTGACACCGGTCCTGCCTTTTACCTACACTGCATCCTGCCTAGGGGTTACCCAGGACGTCCTACAGGGGTGCCCCATGTGTATGCAAAAGGGAAATTCAGACCTGACAAGTGGTAGAACTTGTTAGGACAACATGCTAATGTAGCATAATGCGCGCAGGCCCTACACTGAAGACCAATGTTCCCTGTTTGCGCATTTCTTTAGTACTAGCCATGGCATACACAGTACACATCACTTGGGGATCTTGCAAATAAGGCAACATACCAACCAGAGACAATCAATCACCACTACAATTTATACAGGGAACATCTGTACTTGCACACTGATTAGCAGTGGCAAGTACCTACAGCATCTAACTTCACAACTCTCTGTCAGGAAAATGGTCTAGGGGAAAAGCAAAAGGTTTAAGTGAACTTTAGCCAACAAAGCCAAGTCCAACACACAGCAACATTGAGAACAGGTTCAGTCTTTACAATAAACAGATATTTCCAGCTCAAAGATCAGAATAAAGTATTTATTATAAAACACAATTATCTAAAGTGGAACTTGCTGATGAAACTAAAAAAAACAGAAATACTTTTGCTTATTTCCTTAATGGCCACATTGTTGATATTTTGTATTTGTAAAAAAAATTTATGAAAACTTTATATTGGGGAGGTGGTAAAGAATGCTTAGATTATGGGCACCAGAAACTCCACCGATTGTGCTGCATACTCACCAAGCCATGTGCCATACAGCCTGTGAGTCTCAGATGGTGTCTGAGAGCCTTCCTGTTGGCTGGTCTGTCTGCCCTATCAGACGTGTGTCTCTGAGAAACACAGACAGGCACTCACATTGGATCCTCCACCCATCCATTGCAGGTGAAGCCTTTCTTTGCCCATGGCCTCAGCGAAGTTACCAGTTGGCTGTGCATTAGGCAGGAAAGTGTCCTTAGTAGTGAAACACACATGGGCAGGGCAAAATATACAAACCCTCAGCTGAGGTCAAAATGGTGTCACATTTGGGGATCACATGAATGGAGATAAATAACACCAATACATGTACACACACATGCGCACAACAACATATGCACACACCCCATCCGTGTCAGACACTGATGTCCCCCCAGCCCATGTGAGAATTGCCTGCCAGGATCAACTGGTTCTGGCAGGCATTGTGACCATAACGGGGGTGGAGAGCTGGACACTGTTCTCCCCTACCCCTGCAAGTGATGCACCGCTATAGTCAAATACGTAACGCCATGCCTCTGTTGCCAATGCAAGCCAACTCTAACACTTTATGAACCTGTTCATATTATTTCATCTTCTCAGCAGTCACAGACCCTGCTGGATAAGAGTCGCGGAGCCCCAGGGGTCTCTGGTCGTCAGGGTAAGACCTGCTGCACTAGAGTCATTATTGGTTCATTAAAGGAAGCTGTTTCTGGCATCATCCAGCAGCCATTAGACATACAGTCATAAAATTACAAATACATACTCAATTAGGTTTCAGCAACACTCTCTATAACCCCATTTACGAAGCCTTAAAAAGGATCCTCAGAATTCAAAGATTCTATCTCCTGGTGTTGTCAGAGGAGTTAGACAACACCAAAACCCTTGCCTAACATGGCAATCTGTGAGAAAAATCTAAGTAAGCACCCCCCGTCACAAGGTAGCACATAGTGCTGCTTTGTGCTAATTTAGGGTTGTTTTCTAACGCTAATCAGGATTTTGCTGACAGGTAAATCCCAAAACAACAATTTGCACCAGATTTGTGTCCCAGTGGAAATTGTTAATAGATCTGACCACAAACTTCGGATTTAAAAGAAAAAACAATGTTTGGGGTTGTCTATACTAATAGAAATGTAGTACTATCCACAGGAACATTGGGGCATACCTACAAGCCCCTATCGCCACCACAGCGGCACTTTCAGTGACGTTGTGATGGCGATAGGGGCCTCGCCTTATTTACAAAGAAGCAGTTAAGCCACTTAACGTGGCTTACCGCTGTCTTGTGTAAATAAAGCAACCTTTCACGCTGTGTATAGCGTGAAAGGGGAGATCAATGGGTGTTTTGGTGGGCGTTCCACCGCAACACCCAGTGATTTTGTCTCTGCCCCCTATTTACAAGGACAGCGTACATAGGAGGCAGTGCCAAAATTATGATCAGGGAAAACCTGGTTTTAAAGAGGCAAAACAAGGAGAAATGCTTTATTTCTCCTAGTTTTTGCTGTTTCCATGTGTGCCGCCTTGCGCAGCATACATAAAACCAGCAAATTGTCTATGATTGTTTATGTGCAGGAAGGTGTTCCTTCCTGCACATACACAATCATTTTAAAAAAAAATACTGTTTTGCAACTTCTATGTGTGCTGCATCAAGCAGCACACATAAAAGTTAATAAATGGCATTTAAAGATTGTTTATGTGCAGAAAGACGACCTTCCTGCACATAAACAATCTTTCCCTCAACACAGGCAACCTTGCACTAAGGTGCACTAAGGTGCAAGGGTGTCTGCGTTGGCGCTAGGCAGTTAAAGTTAGTGCCAGCGCAGGGGGAAACACAGGACTGCACCATATTCTAGTAAATATCCTGCAGCCTTGCGTTTCTAAAGTTACAAAGCGTGCTGTTAGCCTTCTTGGCTTAACAACAAGCTTTACCACTTTATTGTAAATATGCCCCATTGTTTAGATTCCTCAGAGTAACAAATGATTGGTTCTAAACCTATGACTTATAGTTTGCATGCAGTTCTTCGATGGCGGTTCAATGGTCACTCTGCTATATTAGATGGATTGAAATGTATCTTCTGAGGGTAACAAAATGATCTCTGTGACAAAAGCAGTTACGCACTAAGCTAGTTACATAAAATACACATCTGTGATCTGCATGTTACACATTGTGCTTTGCAATATTAACATGAACCCTCTTTGCTACTCTATGAGGAGTCGAAACTGTAACTGGACAGATCACAGATATCCCATCACTTGCATTAAGCACCAGTTATCTTGTCATTATCTACCGAAAAAAGGAACACACAAGGATCTCTGCAGAGTATCCCTAGACACTTCCCCGTCACTGGGATGGACAATGCGCTCTCCAGGATATCCCCTCAACTCATGCACGAAATTGAAACATTTGTGCTAAGTGCTGCTCAAGCAAAATCGGAAGGGGCACAGGTTGAAAATGTCACACACCAGAGACGGCCAACACTAAAAAGAACGCGTTTATGATGCATTAGTCGAACATCAGAGACAAGCATCTTGCATTGAACAAGTGTAGGAAAGGCTGCGGATGCTGCCTCGTTAGGGTCACCAATGCAGATATACATAAATAAATATTCACCTCTTCTTTCTCATTCCTTAAAATAATTCTTAGTTGCGGTTCTTGTACTCCTAAATCGGGACATAGATGCAGTTTTTAGACACCCTCATCAAAAAATGTAACACTTTACCTTAATGTTGTTGGGGATATCTGACATGTCTGAAAGCATTGAATCCCTTCACACAAGGCCCATATTATAGTAAATAAGGTGAGGCTCATTTCTTGGGCATGGGGAGATTAGGTGATTTTCCCAGAATCACAGGGTGGTGCGCCAATGAGGGGACGTTTGGCCCTCACAGAGGTTTGTAAGTTGGACACAGTACTCTCCCACCCCTAAATACAATGGCCTGCTGGGTACACATCCTCTGCCAGCAGAGATGCACACTCAAATCCATTGTCTTTTGCCGGTCGGGACCCATTGGCCCTGGCAGGTATTGTTTCCCGAATGCAGGTAGGGGACCTAAAAATAGTGGCCTGCTGGAGTCCCATCCCCACCAGGCATGTCTGCCCCCCCACCGGCCTCTCTGCCTTTTGCCAGCCAGGACTCATTGGTCTTGGCTGGCATTGTGGCCGTAACGTGGGTGGGGGAGCTTGGCACAGTGCCACACACCTCTACAAATACTGGCCTGCTGTGACCCTATTACCATCAGGCCCGAGGGCATTAAAGCCCTTTCTGTCAATCCCAGATTGTGCTCAAAGAAGGACAAGTCCTTTTTTTGGCATGGGGAGATTCAGTGATTTGCCCAGAATCACAGGATGGTGCACTGATACCACAACATATGACATCACAGGGGTGGGGGATCTTGGCATAGTGCTCCCCCTCCCCATGAATAACTGGCCTGTTGGACCCCATAACCAGGACGCACTATTGCCCCTTCCAGCACCTCTGTCATTTTCACCATCTGGGACCTGTTGGTTCTGGCTGGCATTGCAGCTGACATGGGCTCAGGACTTCCCCACCACTAAAAACATTGGCCTCCCCTGCAGGCATGTTTACCCTCCCCACCTCTCTGTCATTTGCCACGGACCCATTAGTTCCAGCTGGCACTGTACCCATCAAGGAGATGTGGGAACTTGAAAAAGTGTTCTTCCAGTCCTTAAAGTACTGCCTGTCGAGCCCCTGGCTGGTAAACATGTCTTCCCCTCGGTTCTTTTTTTGTTGGCCAGCCGGATTCTATGGTCCTGACTTGCATTGAAGACCACATGGGGAAGGGGGAGCTGAGCATAGTCCTGCCTCACTTTTAAATGTCCTAGCCTGATGGGACCCCAGCTCCGGTAGGCACTGTTGCCCCCCTCCCCCCCCAGTCCCTCTGACTTTTGCAGGTGGAGAACCGTTGGTCCTGGCTGGCATTGTGGGCCTCACGGACGTGTGGGAACTTGGCATAATGTTCCCCTATTACCACAAGTACAGGCACCACATCCCTGGCAGGCACTGTTGCCCCCTAGAGCCTCTCTGTAATTGCATTGCAGCCCATATGGGGGTGGAGGGAGTTGAGCACAATGCTCCCCACGTGATAAGAGTGGCCTGCCGGAACTCCATCTGCAGCAGGCATGCCTGCCCCCTCAGCCCCCACGTCATTTTCCAGCAGGAACCCAATGGTCCTGGCTGGCATCATGGCCATCATGGGGGTGGGGGAGCAAGCCACAGTGCTCCTCCGCTCCCAAAAGAACTGCCTGCCAGGACTCCATCACCAGCAGGTATGTCTGCCCTCTGCTCTTCCACTTTGGCCAGCTGGGACTTGATGGTTCCAACTGAAATTGAGACCCACAAGGAGGTGTGGGAGCTGATCACAGTGCTGCCCCACCCCTACATGTACTGGTCTGCCAGGACCCCATCCCCAGCAGTCATGTTTTTCCCACACCCGTACTGTCATTCGCTTTTGCCATTCAGGACGCAATAGTCTTGGCTGTCATTGTGGCGATCATGTGGTGAGGGAACTTAACATAATACTCCCTCACCCCCAAAAGTACTGATCTGCCGGGATCCCATTGCTGGCAGGCACTGTTGCCCCTCTGTTCTTTGCTAGGCAGGACCTGTTGGTCCCCGCTGGCATTGTGGCTGTCATAGAGGTGGGAGAATTCCATAAACTTTGTCTCTGGCTCATCTCTACAAGGTTTTTTTCATACCCACAGGCGAGACAAGTGAACTTAGCTCAATTCACCAAGGCTTGAATGTGAAAGACAGGTTTTGTAGCTTCACAGAACTCCATCCAATACATAGCTGAAGTGGTGTCAATGCTCTTGGGTTCACTATCAGTTTCTTAACATGCACCAATGACACTGTGGTGATTGGAAACATAACCTATTTCATTCTTCACAATACCGATTACGCAAACTTCGCTAAGGAAAAGACACTTTAACAAAAAAAAGTGCCTATTTTAACAGGTGTACCCTGTTGCTCAGCACATCTTCACCACACAGAATGAAATTAAAATAGCACACATGCATGTTCGGAACAAAAGAGAATAAAAGGAACATTTTTACCATGGTGAAAATGTCATCGAAGAAAAATGAACACCCTAAAACCTACTTCTATGCGCTATGCTAAGAGAGTGTGTTGTAGTTTAATGTGTGACTAGATCTTTTTGGGGAAGGCCCCAAGCACTGCTCACCTGTTTACAGCCAAAAGCTGTAATTATTAGTGATTGAGGAGGCCTTGTTTCCTGTGAAAGGCAAACATGCTTCGCATCAGCTCCTCCCAGGCTCCAGTTCGGTATTAGCTTTCAGTAGAAAGTGCAGTATGGCAGCTTCCGTGGCAGCGGAACAAGAGTTCTCCATGTGACTCCTCCTGTTGGCTAAGATACATGGGACCCACGCCAACCCCCACCGACCACTCCAAAAACCTCAGCATCGTCTAGACAACAGACTTGCGATGGCCGAACAAGTGAACGCCATCACCTCTTCTTGCTTCTTCATACTAGAAATGCACTGCACAATATTACTTTGTTCTCCCCCACTGATACCAGATTCACAGTCACCCAGGCCCTCATAACCAGCAGACTAGACAAAAGTAGTGCAGTCTACACCGGCATCACTAATCAACTCATATAATGACTCCAGACCACCAATAACGCCGCTGCCAGGCTCATCCTCTACATACCCCACAATGCACACAAGACACTTCACCTCAGAAAGCTACACTTGCTACCAATCCGAAGTGATGCCAATTCAAACTGCTCACCCACGCATACAAAGCCCTAAACATTATTGGACCTGCATACCTCATCTTCCACCAACCCAACAGGCAACTTTGCTCAGTATTACTCTACCTCGTGCAAATACCATGCATCTGAAGGAGCAAGTTAGGTGGATGCGCCTTTTCTTACATCGCCACCAAATCTTGGAATGACCTTCCACACCAGATCAGGACATCCCCATCCCTTCTCGAATTCCACAAGAAACAGAAGACCTATTCAACTAGGAGCCCGGTGGGCATACTCACCTGCCCAGCACCTGGATACCCCTCAGGTGATAAGCGTGTTCTAAAAATTAACATAACATAATATAACATAACATAACATATCATAACTGTCCGACTTGGCATCCTTGGTGTGGTTTCCCCTGTCTTTTTGCCTCTACCACCTGTATTTTTGATTGTATGTGTACGCTGGACTTTGTTTTTGCTGGTTTGGGTACTCTGGGCACTTTCCCACTGCTGATCACTGCTAAAGTGCAAGTGCTCACTTTGTAAAATGTGATATGATTGTTTATCCATGATTGATATATTCGATTTACTTGTAAAGAGCACTATGTGTGCCCAGGGCCTGTAAATCAAATGCTGCTAGTTGGCCTGCAGCACTAGTTATGCCACCCACATGAGTAGTACTGTAAAAGTGTCTCAGGCCTGCCACTGCAGTAACTATGAGTGCAGTTTTAAACTGCCATGTCGACCTGGTAAGGGCAGCCACTTGACAGGCCCAAAGCTTCCCTTTTACTACATGTAAGGAAACTCTAAGGTATGTGAAAGATAGGCTATTTACTGGTGTGTTTTACCTGCCCTGATAGGAAAATACTGTCAATTTAGGGGTCGATTAGCATGGCGGACGGAAACGGGTACCATCTGCCATGGCCGCGGAAAAATCACTCCCGGCCGCACCGCGGAGATTCCGCGGTTGCGAATAGGATATCCATGTCAAGAAACTCCGACCGCGGCGGACGGATCACATCAAACACCGTCCGCGGCGGACGGAACACAGCTAACACCGTCCGCGGACGGACATGACCGCGGGAACAGGCCCAACCGCCGTCATACCTGCGGAGGGTCCGTCCGCGCGATTAGGATAATGCCGCCATTCCAACGGAACTCACCGCCGTCCTCCACCGTCGCGGAAACAATACCTCCGAAAACTGACTATGACTGCGGAAGTACCACACAAACACCATCCCTGCCGTCAAACCAATTACAAAATGGCAGACGGAAGTAAATAGAAAATACATTAAACCGAACACCCAACCACCAGAAACACCCACCCCCAGTAACTACACGCCCCAATGACACCCCCCCCCCAGCTCCGAAAAGTGCTCAAAAATCACCACACCCACAGAACACCTGATTGCCTACAACCATTGGGACACCACCACTACACAGTATAAAAAGACACCCTCCCACTACCACAGTCCTTTGCATCACAGCATAGCTGCAAGCAAGAGCCACATCACCACGAGCAGCAGACACACACAAACACACATACTACCTGCTCACAAACACACACACCACACAACCCAACCCAACACCATCCCTACACACCACACACCTGCACATCCCACCCCACCACACCAACACCTTGCACATCACACACCATGGCACCCAAGAAAAATCCTAAATTCACTGACACTGAGTTGAAGGTCATGGTGGATGAAATCATCCGTGTCGAACCACAGCTCTTCGACAACCTAGTCCAGCAGACAACCTTGGCAACCAAAAACCACATGTGGGACAGGATAGTGACCAGAGTAAATGCGTCAGGGACCCTGCCACGCACCAAACACGACATCCAGAGGCGGTGGCACGACCTCAAGGCAAGGGTGAAAGGCATCAGGGCGAAGAACCACCTGCGGGCACACCACACTGGCGGAGGAACTCCCCCGGAGCCCTTACTATTTGCTGAATGGGAGGAGAAGGTAATGGGCATACTGCACCCTGAGAGCCTGGAAGGAATCGAGGAGGGAGAAGAGGCTGGTAAGTACAAACAAATGACCACGATCACACTGCCATGGTCTGCCATGCACAACTGACAAGACACATCTCCCTGGCCCCAATCCATGCATGTGGACCACACAGTCACCCAAATGTGAAGTCCTCAGCTCAAATGCACCCACCATGACCAACCACAAATGTTGCCTCCTACGTTCCTAAGCTTGCATGTTGTCAGAGAAATCAACACCACAACTCCCAACAGGCCCCCATGTCCACAGGGAGGGTGGTGGTGTGTGGGGTGTGTGGGAGACCAGCACTACAACTCCCAACAGGCCCCCATGTCCACAGGGAGGGATGGCGGTGTGGGGGGTGAGAGAGAGACCAGCACTACAACTCCCAACAGGCCCCCATGTCCACAGGGAGGGATGGCAGTGGGGGGGTGAGAGAGAGACCAGCACTATAACTCCCAACAGGCTCCCATGTCCACAGGGAGGGTGGAGATGGGTGGGGTGTGTGGGAGACCAGCACTACAACTCCCAACAGGCCCCCATGTCCACAGGGAGGGATGGCAGTGTGGGGGGGGTGAGAGAGAGATCAGCACTACAACTCCCAACAGGCCCCCATGTCCACAGGGAGGGATGGCGTGTGGAGGGGTGAGAGAGAGACCAGCACTACAACTCCCAACAGGCCCCCATGTCCACAGGGAGGGATGGCTGTCTGAGTGGTGAGAGAGAGACCAGCACTACAACTCCCAACAGGCCCCCATGTCCACAGGGAGGGATGGCGGTGGGGGGGGTGAGAGAGAGACCAGCACTACAACTCCCAACAGGCCCCCATGTCCACAGGGAGGGTGGTGGTGGGTGGGATGTGTGGGAGACCAGCACTATCCCACCTTCTGCCCCGCAGATCCCACCTTCTTCAACTCACTGTGGCCCACCTGTCTAGGCCCCCCCCCAGCTCCGAAGGAGAACATCAAAAGCCTTGGGGTATGGCTGGACAGGAGTCTTTCACTCAACACTCAGGCCACAAAGCTCTCAGCTACCTGCTTTGGATTGCTCAGGACACTGAAGAAAGTTCTTCCTCTGCTCCCCAGGGAGGCAAAGCAGGTAGCCATACAGGGTCTGATACAGTCACGTCTAGACTCCAATAACGTCCTCTATTTGGGTGCACCAGAGTACACCCTAAAGAGACTGCAGCTGGTACAGAATTGCGCTGCCCGCACTCTGCTGCAAATCCCACGCAGACTGTCAGTCAAGGCGGGACTGACCAGCCTGCATTGGCTGCCAGTGCGTCAGAGAGTCACTTTTAAGGCAATGTGTATTGCCCACCAGGCCTTCTGGGACTCAGGACCTCTAATTACTTGTGGGCTAGTAAGTCCAGGTAGAGATCTTCGATCTAGTCAGGCTTTTATGGCAACAGTCCCAAGAATCAAAAAGACAAGGTCGGGTGGAAGGATGTTTGCCTACAATGCGGCCAAGATCTGGAATTCCCTCCCTGTACACCTGAGATCCAACCCTAACCTCCCCTCCTTTCGTAAACAATTAAAAACATACCTGTTTAATTATTTTTAATACATCTCAGTTCTCCTTCTTCTTTCGTCCTGGTCTTTAACCTCACTCACTCAAATCAGCAGGTTTCCTTTAGTGCTTGGACGCCTCAGGGCAGCAATCCCGCTGTTATAAATCCACTTTCATTCATTCACTTTCACTACATCTCCCAACAGGCCCCCATGTCCACAGGGAGGGATGGCGGTGTGGGGGGGGGGGTGAGAGAGAGACCAGCACTACAACTCCCAACAGGCCCCCATGTCCACAGGGAGGGTGGTGGTGGGTGGGGGGTGTGAGAGAGCGGTAATTGATTAGTAATGTTGTTACCAAAACCATGTCATGTCCACAGCATTGATCATGATAAT
This sequence comes from Lissotriton helveticus, assembly GCF_964261635.1. Taxonomy (NCBI): domain Eukaryota; kingdom Metazoa; phylum Chordata; class Amphibia; order Caudata; family Salamandridae; genus Lissotriton; species Lissotriton helveticus. Next base: position 2,107,717,638 of record NC_136057.1, read on the forward strand.
CTTGTCCCTCAGGTGATCGTAACTTGACTGGCGCAAGCACTAACCTCCAGCACCAGTCGCCCCCCTCAGAGCACGGACTTTCTGGGGACGAGCCCATTGCCAGCTCAGATGCAGAGTACAAAGCGGGACCAAGCAGACTTCCAGGGTCATCAGGCTCACAGGACATCACTGCCTCCACCACCACGCCCTGTGTCACCACACCATCACCTGCCATAGTGAGCTGTGCAGCCACCACCACCACCACCACTCCTGCCTGTGCCACCCTGCCTGACCCATCAGCCGATGATGGGCCATCTACATCCCAGGCAAGCAGGGAGAGTGGACGTGAGAGGACACAGGTGAGGGCACAGCACACAACCAGGAGTGCAGTTGTCCGACGAGGTGGGGATGGACACCCACCCCATCCTGCCGCCGAAACCCTGGAAGCCATTGCAAGAGTCAATGCCTCCTATCAGCGGGCGCAGGAACAGTCTGAACGGGCCCACCAAGACTCACAGGAGAACAGCAATCTGTTGCGGTCCATAGATACGCGCATAGGGCAAATTGTGGACATCATGGGCCAAGCAACTGCTCTGTGGAGGGACTGGCTATCCCGCGCACCACCACCCCCCCTAACCCTAGTGCCCAGCGGGACCGCTCCCCAACACCACCGCCACCCACACCTGAGCCCACGGACATGGAGGTCGCCCCTGACCAACCTGCCCCCACAGCTGTCTCCGCTCCGGCTCCAAGACGGAGGGGCCGTCCGAGGCTGGATGCAGGTGAGAACAGTGGTGTTGCCCTATCTACCCGCTCTAAGAGGGGGCGCCAATGACTTCACCCTTGTCTGAGCCTGCCATTCACCCTGAAAACTATCCTGTCCCACAATGCCAATCATTGCCACACGTCTGTTGGACTAGCTGGACATCACACATTGTGGTGTCCCCACGGTGATTTCATCTGCCATGACCTTCCACTCTCACTCCCCCACCAAAACTTCTTTGTAAATATGCACCAACAACAATCCTCAACCTGTAAATAAACATCACGTACCCACTCAATGATGTGTTGCCTCCATGTTTTATTCACATGAATGTCTTAGAATCTAACGTTACCAGGTACAGGGATCAATGTTGTTGAGAATCATGCCTCTGTGGGAGTGACCTAGGGATAATGAGAGAACAACAAACAAAGGTCAGGAAAGAGATTCACACCCATCACAACACACTGTACAGCAACATCCCACAAACCACACTCATCACCAATTAAGTGGATCACAGGACACACATCAGGGAGCATACCATGTACCCCATCTAACACACACATTTGCAAACAGAGCATACCAGAACAGGCTGCATAGACACACCACATCCAACTCCACCACCAAACATACATCACGCATTGTCTGGCTGTACAAGCGGTAGTTACTCACATTCAAGGGAAATAGCGATCAATGAGCTGACGCCTCTGGTCCACACCTTCTTCCTCACCACTATCCTCATCAGTCGACATGGGTGGGATGGGAGGCTGAGCAACCTGTTGGTCTTCAGGGTCCATGATCAGTTCTATGTTATTGCGCAAGGCCAGGTTGTGGAGCATGCAGCAGGCAATCACGATTTTGCATACTTTGCCTGGTGAGTATGGCAGGGCCCCTCCGGTTTTATCCAGGCATCGAAACCTAGATTTCAGCAGCCCAAATGTACGTTCTATCACTCGACGTGTCCTCCCATGGGCATCATTATAACGCAATTCACCAGGGGTAGTAGGATTCCTGATGGGGCTCAGCAGCCACGGCCTGTTTGGGTACGCCGAGTCGCCTAGGTGGAGTGATGACAGACCAAATGGCATAACCATGAATTGTGGAAACACCATGCCACACATACAACACAATTGTCCTCACAACACACTGACAACACAATTGTCCTTTCAGCACACTCACCTACAAGCCACGTACGTACTGGATGCAGATTAGCCATCAGTTGGGGGACAATGCTGCTCCGCATGATGTGGGAGTCATGGGCGGAACTGGGAAATCTGGCACACACATTCGAGATGATGTTGTCAGCCAGGCACACCACTTGCACGTTGATCGAATGGTAGTGCTTCCGATTCCTATATACAGCTTCACGTGCCTGGGGTGGTATGAGACCAATATGTGTCCCATCAGTTGAACCCATCAAGTGTGGTAACTGGGCCAGGGCATAGAAGTCCCCTTTGACTGCTGCCAACTGTGCCTGACGTGGAAAATGGATGTAATCATCCTTGTAATGCATCATGGCATTCAGGATATCCCGCAGAACCATGCTGAACATGGATTGTGACATCCCTCCCGCATGACCTACGGTGTACTGGAAAGTGCCAGTCGCAAAGAAATGTAGTGCCGCCATCACCTTTGCTGTGGGTGTGAAAGCTCCAGGATATGTCCTGCGTGGCTGCAGATGAGGTGACAATTGTGTGACAAGCTCCTGCAATCTCAGTCGGTCAAGCCGGTATTTGCGGATCACCTCCTTGTCAACCATGTCCTCCAGCACAGTGTATGGTCGATGCACATTTGGAGCCCTCCTGTGTGGGAGTAGATGGCAGCAGATGTCAAATGACCAACAACGCATAGCTGTGCAACACTATCACAACTTGAGCACCACAATGCTAATAATACATGTTGCAGACAGTGATGATATGTGTGACCGCCACAATATCTCAGGAAATAGAGCTGACTACACACAATGTACAGCCACAAAGAACATCCTGTGGGCTAACATGTACAATGTAACGTGCACACACATTAAAACATCTAGCAACAGCACATGACTGAGGGCCCATATGTGGACAAGCGTCCACACAGAGACACATGTACGTGCACAAACAACATGAATTTGGAAGACACCATACTTGTGTTCATGCACCCATGAACACACTGACAATGCCCCCTCAGCTGACATGCATGGGCACACAACAACAGACACGCATACACAGAATGCATGCACACACACATCATTGTTACTTGCACACACAAACAACACACTCACAACAGATAATGAATGTGTGTACACACCCTTGCGGTACTGTGTAGATGTGTAGAAATGAACACGTGTGTCCACAAGACCAAAACGTCAACAAGTCGCAATGCACATCTGACGCTACTTTGGCCCACAACACTAGCCTTTGTTAACCACTGGCAAGGTCTACAGTCTGAGCACACATGCAAAAAATGTACATGAATGTCGCACGTGGACATGGTCCATAGACTACACATCAAAAATCTTACAGCATTCCGGACATGTCCTGACACACTCGTCCAACTAAGAAGATTACATGTGTGCAGAGACATGCAGTGTGTGTACATACGCCATCTGGGGACGCCTTCCACCAACACAGGAGATGACTGATTACACATCAAATATGCATGACATATGCTGTATGGTCAATGACCATCCCGGTTCCACCCCGGGAAAATGCATGTGCGCACCGCAGTTCCTCGAAGCATCTTCACCTCCAAGGTACTGTTTGCGGGTCTTCCCCAACGCAGTAGCTGGCCTTTGACTCCATTGAGGTTGGACTGAACGGTTGAACGCCACAATAGCACCGGTTGATGCTATTGACTTCAAGAAACTGTATTGTTGAGGTGTTCTTTTAAAATTCATATATTTCCTTGTACATGCTGGATTTTTGTTGTTTTGGTCTTGTTTTGATTAGATAAATATTGCCAATTTTTCTAAACTGGTGTGTTGTCCATTTGTAGGATTTTCACTGTGTTACTGTGTGTGTTTGTACAAATACTTTACACATTGTCTCTGACATAAGCATGACTGCTCGGGCGAAGCTACCAAGGGGGTGATCAGGGGTTATTTATCTTACCCTGACTAGAAGGAGGGTCTCTATTTGGACAGGGTGCAAGCCGCTGTCAACTAGAGACCTCTATTTCTAACATTAACACAACATAACATTCAAGATCGTCTCTGGCAGTATCTTGCAAGATTATCTGGAGCAAATTACTTCTCCTGACAAGTGGTTAAGTGGCAGTCCTTTCATACTATATCTTATTTAAAAGAATGCCTGGTATCACCAATGAGCATCATAGAAGCTAGTCTAAAACGCATTCTTACAATCAAATAAGGTAAAAATATGACAACATAGACTACACTGTTTTGGCTATTATTCTTATTCAACCTTGAAACTGAGATAGCAAGGCACTTGTTCCAGCCTAATCTCACATCATATGTCTTGTTGATGTCTATGTCTGAGTGTCTTGACTTTTACAAATTCTTGGAAAGATAAGGACAGGCGACATCTGGTTCAAAAGCAGATATGTTGATGATTCTAGAAAAATACTGAAAATTGAGCTTTGGACTACATAAAATGGAGTTGGGCCTCATAATCTTTACTTCAGGAGAGCTTTGTACGCTGCTGCCCCACCCCATGAATAACTGGCGTTTGAGGATCCCCCCCAGGTAGGGACTGTTACTCCCCTCCCACGTCTTTTGCCGGCTATGACCAATTGGTCCCCAAAGGCATTGTTGCCCTCATGTGGGTAGGGAAGCTGAGCACAGTGCTGCCCCATCCCCAAAAAGTACTGGGGATGGGCACGCACCTCAAGGAGCCTGCCACCGGGTGCAGGGATGAACTGCACCTCTGCTCTTTGCTATGAGAGCATGCATTCCGTTTGGAATGCATGCTCCCATAGCAAAGTATAGGATTGCGACCGAACAGGGTTCAGTCTCATCCTAATAGCTGATCTGGAATCAACGACAGGAGGTCGGTTCCATTTCCAGAGCGATGTCGGACAGACTCCGGTCCATACGACATCGCAATCGTGCCCTAAGAGTCTCATTTACATCTTGGCAGACGGCCTGTTGTTCCGCCAGAATGATGGAGTAAATTACTCCATCACCCTGGTGGAGGGATCGCCTGCCAGATTTATAAATGAACACTAAGCTGAGGATCATTTATAAAGCATTGGAAGGAGCCTCCGTCACAGAGGTTCCACACAATTCTTTTAACAGTTTAGTGTGAGGCTTCATCAGCATGACGGATCCTTTCACCAAACTATTTTATTTTTTATTTTCAAAAAGTGTACAAAATACAAAAGTAATGCTTCCCTCGCCATGGTAGTCATCTCCCATGGAGGGGGAGCATTTACATTTTGCATTTTACATTCCCTCACCACCAGGATTTGCCTAGTGATGAAGGACAGTACAAAATAGCTCTATGTCCTCCTATACTGATTGGAAGGGTAAACATATAGCTATTACTCTGATGGCCCTTAATCTGTCTGGTCATCAGTGTGGTTTGGCTATGGCGGCGACAGAGTAGTCACTGGATTAGTCAAAACAAAGGTCCACCTGCATTTAAATCGGGTGGATGGACCTACATGTTGGCAGTATATATACTCCGTCGCCGTGGCGACTGAGTGTACATACCACCAACATACAAATGGGGCCCTAAGTCAAAAGGAAAAAAAAGTTTGGTGAACCACTAGGCTTTACCAGATCCATGCTCCATTGCAGTCAGCCTGAAAAGGTGCTGAGGACCTAGTTCCCTGTGTACCATCAATTAACATTGACTTTAACCATCCCATTGTATCTTGTGGTGCTTTTGACACTTCAAAAATTCCGTACCCCTGACCCTTTTATCTCATTAATATTGTTTTGGTATTCTTATACCTAATACAGTGTTCTCCATTTTACTAAATTGGTTTGGTGTTTTTGACTGTTTGCCCTCTGGATGTTACTGCTATGTTTATGCTGCTTAAATACTTAACTAGCTTTTTCTTTGAGTAAAGCTTTTTGCTGTCTGCCATGGCTGACATGAGAAAGTCCAGGATTTCTAACTGAAGCATGCAGCTTACTTCTTAGGAACTAAGTTATGCAAACCTACAAGAGCTCATCCCTTTAGCTCCACGAGTTGGTAATAAATTTTCTGACACTATTGGCAGCAAGTGATACTTCAGAAACGTCTTTTTTTTTTTTGGTTACAAACTTTTATTGAGCAACAAAATCATGTGTACAGAGATGGGCCAACAACCACACGGGCTGGCCGCTAAGATCGGACCATAACACGGTATAAAACAGTGGTCGCCACTCTGGCGGTCAGGCACAATCCGGATACAAAATGTCGCCCACAATATGGAACAGGATAAGACATTTTTCTTATTTTAAAGCACACCAAAAACAACAAACAACAAAAACAAGGCGAAGGAGTAATACACAGAGAGTCAGCCCTGGAGGGGGGGGGAAACGTCACTAAGCAGGAATAAAAAGTCACAATCAGTAGGCTAAGTCAAGGCGGGGGGACAGCGGGGAGGGCAATCAAACCAAAGGACAGTATACAAAAGTTCAGGAACGCCAATCTAGGGTGACAAGGGAATATCAGGGGCCTCCACCAGGGGAGGAGCACAAATACATCAAACCAAAGGACAGTATACAAAAGTTCAGGAACGCCAACCTAGGGTGACAAGGGAACATCAGGGGCCTCCACCAGGGGAGGAGCACAAATATCCCCGCGATAGGCATTCCACTGACACCAGATCTTCGTCCATGCCCTAGGTCTGCCCCTGGCTGTGTAGACAGTCTTTTCGCGGAACATAGACCAGTCCATGTTTTCTTCCCACACGGAGACAGTGGGGGGCCTGTGCGAGCCCCAAAGTTGCGCTATGTCCCGTTTCGCCACCATATACCCCAGGGTCGCCCATCTGGTTTGGGCCACCGAACAATCGGTAGGTTCCCAAACATTCAACAAACATCTCCTTGCCTCCGGCACCAGGGCAATTCCAGTCACAGCAGCCATCACCGCAAGTACCCCCGTCCAATAGGCAGCCACCCTCGGACACTCCCAAAGAATGTGAAGAAACGTGGCACTCATCCCACACCCACGCTTGCAGAGGCCATCCGGGGAAAAACCCATCACAACCAAACGAGGACCAGTAACATACACCCGGTGGAGGATCTTGAGCTGAACAAGACGGAGACGGGCCGGAATGGCGACCTCTTTCGGAGAAGATAGCGCCAATTGCCAATCCTCGTCATCCAATTCCAGCCCGTCGCCGACCCATGCCTCCCGAAGTCGAACGAGCAAGTCCGTGCGATTGTGAATAAGCTTCTTATAAATCAAGGAGATAGTGCTATCAGGGATATGACCGTCCAGGATACGATCTTCGAGGGGGGAGGACTCGGGGACAGCGGTACCGGAAGGCAGAACAGAAGTGAGGGCATGACGGACCTGTAAATATCTAAAAAATTCCCTATCACTCAGGTCATAATCATTCCGAAGGGCCTCGAAGGACTTCATCGTTCCATTCGCACACACATCACCCACTCTACAGATCCCAATCATGTCCCAGCGGTCAAACCCCTTCGTTGTCCACAGACATCCCAAAAGCTCAGACGCGAAAAGCGGAGTCGCCAGCGTCAATCGTTCATCCCACCCTAAGCTCACATTCGCAGCGCGCCACACACGAACCGCGATCCTAGTCGGTCCCGTAAGGTGGAGCCCAGACGACCTAGAGTAAAGCGCTCTATTAAAGTCACCACCCGGTAGCTGGAGTCTGTCCATTTCAAAGGCCGGATCCGGACCCGGGGAATACATCGAATGGTTAATGGCAGACAGTTGCGTAGCCCAATAATATCTCCTGATATCAGGAAGTGCTATGCCCCCGTCATACCAAGGGATGGTGAGCTTCGCAAGTGCAAGACGTGGGCGCCCGTCCCAAATCAGTTGCCTTTGTAGACTCTCGACCTCTCGGAAATAAGTAGCGGGGATATCGTCATAGCAATTCTGGAGCGCGTAAAGGAATCGCGGCAAGGACATCATCTTGAAAAGGGCGGCCCTGCCCAGCGGCGACAAGGGTAATTTACGCCAGCGAGCCACGTCCTGCCTCAATCTATGAAGCGGGGGAAGGAGATTACGTTCAAATCTGAGCGACGAATCCAATGTAATAAAAACCCCCAAGTATTTGAAACCGGACTGAACAACCTGGATGGGAAATCTATTCGGCAACGGGGGCAGATCACCCGAAATAGCATAGACGCAGGATTTAGCCCAGTTTATAATCAAACCAGAATTCTTACCAAACGAGGCGAGAACGTCAAACAGGACATTCAAAGATTTACGCGGGGAAGTAAGATAAAGAAGAATGTCGTCCGCATAAAGCGAAACACGGTCCTCAAAATCTGGGGACCAACGTATACCCTTGAGAAAAGGTTCCCAGCGAATCCACGCAGCTAGCGGCTCTAACGCGAGAGCAAAAAGTAGTGGAGACAAGGGGCACCCCTGTCTGGTCCCCCTACCAAGGGGAAAGGGAGCCGACACTCGACCGTTAACCACGACCTGTGCCAGGGGGTCGGTATACAGCAGCTTCACCCACCCGATGAACCCCGGGCCAAAACCAAACTTCTCAAGAGCCGCCCAAAGGTAGGGCCACTCTATCGTGTCGAAGGCCATCGAGGCATCCAACGAAGCCAAAATGGCCGGCTCCGGCAGAAGCCCCGCCCTCGCGATGGCTCCATGAAGGCGACGCAGATTAAGAGCTGTGTTACGGTGCGGGATAAATCCGGATTGGCCCGGATGAATCAAGTCACTAATGACCGTTAGGAGGCGAGTAGCCAGGACCTTGGCAAGAACCTTAGGCTCGACATTCAACAGGGAGATGGGTCTATATGACGAACAAAGATCCCGGGGCTTACCATCTTTAGGAATTACCACAATCGTGGCCAGACGCTGGTCATAAGGGAGAGCACCCCGCTCACGGGACTCCGAAAACATTGTTCGAAGATAGGGCGCAATCTGGTCAGGGCGCAGTTTGTATAACTCGATTGGCAAACCGTTCGGGCCCAAAGCCTTGCCCGAACGGAGAGAGCGAATAGCAGTCGCGATTTCGTCCGTAGAGAACGGGGCCTCCATGGAGGACCGCTCCAAGTCGGAGAGGCAGGGCAAAGCTATGTCGCGCAGCAAGAGGCGAGAGTCGTCTTCATCCCTTACCGACACTGGGGAGTAAACCGCCCGAAAGTAGTCCGCAAAACATTCCACTATTCCAACCGGGTCCGTCACCCGCACACCATTCAAAGTCTGAATCACAGGCACCACTCGATTCGCCCTCTCTTTCTTGTCCAACCAGGCAAGTAACTTACCCGCTTTGTCCCCAACATCATACAGACGACCCTGTTGCTCCCTAAACATCATTTTGGCCGCATCTGTGACCAGAGACTTAAAGGCAAATTGCTTCAGACCCAGGGCATGGAGTTTGGCACGAGTGACACCCGATTCCAGGTCAGCTTCCATCTCAAGTATTTCCATCTCAAGATCAACCACCTCCCGATTCCTTGCCTTTTTGGTTTCAGCAATAAGGGACAGGGCCTGCCCACGAATTACTGTCTTAAAAGCCTCCCATAGGGACACAGCAGAAGAGACAGACCCCTCGTTATCCAGAAAGTAATTGTCCAGGGACGTGATCAATTGACCACGGGTCTCAGGGGAGGCCAGGTACCAAGGGTTGATGGGAGCCACCCGGCCCGCCGCCTCCACCCCCACATCAAAACAGAGCCAGAGCGGAGAATGGTCCGAGATGCCCCGGGGGAGGTGCCTAATCTCCCGGACAGCCGACGACTGTTCAGCTGGCATGAGGAAGTAATCTAATCTAGACAAACTCCCATGGGCCCCAGAGTGGAAAGTATACTGAAGTTGAGTGGGGTGCATAAGTCTCCAGCAGTCCACCAAACCAAAGGTATCCAAAAAGCCACCCAGCCATAAATGGGTCGAAGGAATATCCCTAGGGGGGTAACGATCACTCAGACCAGAGAGAACAGAATTAAAGTCACCAGCCATGAAAAGAGCACCATCAGGGAGTCCCAACAAAACTCGGCCCAAATCAGAGAAGGTAGAGGTCTGCAGGCCAGGGGGCACATAGACGGTGAACAGGGAAAGGGTCTTGCCCTCATATCGTCCCACGAGGACGGCATAGCGCCCCCGATCATCGAGGATCACATCATCTATCTCAAGGGGAAGAGAAGCCCGGACAAGGATGCCCACCCCCCTAGAACCCGTTGTAAACCCTGAGTGCGCAACAAGACGATAGCCCCACCTATTCATCGCACAACAAGTATTGCCCACTAGGTGTGTCTCCTGCAGAAAGACAATATCGGGAGACAAACGTCGCAGGCATCTCAATACCACCCCTCGCTTTATACGATCCCCTAGACCATTGACATTCCATGAAATAAACCTCAACCCGCTACCCCCCATCCCACGAAGTAATGCAGAAACCACCCCCCAAGGAGCATGACACTGAAAGTACAAATAGCAAAATAGAATCGCCTTGAAAAAACAAAACACAAACTACAAACGCCCCAACAACCCCCCCCCCAACACCCCAGAAAACACCCCCCACCCTGCACCCCTGCAGTAGACAAAAAATCCACCCCAACATGCAGTGTGCCTGTCGCCCAAAAACCCCCATTCTACAAAAAGACCCCGGAGGAGGAAAAGGCCCTGTCCCACCCGCCACCCCGACAGAAATAAGGGGAGAAGAGAGTACACAGAAAACAGATCACTCAAGTACAGAACCCAGGAAGAAATTACATGATACGGAAACCGGGGCCCAAATAACAAGTTCAACTCTCCACGCCACCCTCGGCACCACCCGGGTGCTCGGTGGGATCAGCGAAATTAGGCCGGTCCGGCAGAGAGTCCAGCCAGTCATTTACCGAATCAGGTCGATCAAAGAAAAGGGTCCGTTCATTGTACTCCACTCGCAGCCTGGTAGGAAAAAGCATGGTGTATCGCAGACCCAGGTCCCGAAGACGCTTCTTGACTCCACGGAAGCCCATTCGCTGCCTCTGCACCAGCTGTGAGAAGTCCGGATAGAAGTTCACCGTGGCATTTTCGAAGGCCACCGGGCCCTTAGCTCTCGAGGCCTGCAGGATAGCGTCTCGGTCCCTATAGTAAAAAAGTTTTGCGACAATGTGCCTCGGCAGGGCGCCCGGCTTGCCCTGGCCACCGGGAACACGATGGGCACGTTCCACCGCAAAGAATTTGCTCAATCCGGATGGAGAAAGGTAGTTTTGTATCAAGTCCTCAACCAGGAGATCAACAGAATGCGGATCAGGATTTTCCGGGACACCAATAACACGTACATTACAACGCCGTGCCCTGTTTTCAAAATCCTCCAAGCGCTGAGTCATGAAATCGTTCACCTTTCTGAGGTTTCCGATCTCCGCCTGTATCTCCGAGACGTCGGCCGTGAGGCTAGATGACTTGAGGTCCAATGACTTCACCTTCTCATTGGTTTTAGATAAGTCGGCCCGAATCAGGTTCACATCAATAGCCACAGTATCAATTTTATGGGCCAGAGCTTCATACTGTTGGCCGATGGTTTCTCTCATACCCGAGATGGCGCCCATGATGTCCTGCAGGGACGGCTCCACCGAAGCCTCCGAAGGGTGCCCCACTGCACTCTGGCCAGACAAGGCGGCACCGGGGGACACCTTCGACTGTGTGTACCGGTCCATGATATTAGACTGGACCGGGCCCCCGCGAAGGGGCGTCTTGGTCTTCCGCCGCTCTTGGTCCCCCCTGCCAGTCATATCGGAGACCGCGTCCCCATGGGACCCACGCGACCTGGTGAAAATGGCCACAGGAAGACAGGGCGCCGGAGCCAGAAGTCAGCAGCGAGGGCAAGACGAGGTGCGAACCGGCCCGGAGGGACACGAAGCAGACAAAAGGCTCAACTGCAATCTCGCGCCGCTGGACTCAGTACCGGCCAGACACCTCCGTTGGAAGACATAGCCTGAGTCAGAATCGAAACCGAAAGTTAAGAGGGGGACCCATGAGTCGAGTCCCCCTGCCGCTGTTGTTCAACTCCGACACGGCAACAGAGCCCCACCAAGACAAGGGCGCGCCACCAAGGCGGGCCCCGAAAGTTTGAGTCGATGTAGCTTCGGTGCCCCTTGTCCAATTTAAAATCCGAAAACAATATTAAGATTAGCCCAGGTTCCTCTCCATTAATCCTTGTGAGAAATCAGGATATGTTCAGGATATCATGCCGGGAGTGGCGGGGGTCCGGAGAGCGCTGTGCTCACGCGGCCATCACGGATGCCCGCCAAGCTCCTCCTCCCTTCAGAAACTTCTTAACAAAATAAGGTAGAATCCTGCTCTGGACTATAATGCACAGCACAGTGTATTATGAAATCACCACACATTTAGAAAGCCACTCTATACCTATGATACCGTCAGTAGCCATGATATTGGTGGCTATCGCCTGCGGAGGATTAAATCAATGAAAGCAAATAAATGAGAGATGCTGTCTTGAGGAGACAACCTGTTTCTACTGGGGGTTGGTTGAGAGTCTCTCCTCATATTTTCTCCTATTATTATGGATAATGAGCTAAGTTAAGAATCATGTCCCCACCTAAGTGACTTTCCTTCTACAGCACTTTTTAAGGCAATTTCAACCTTATTATTAGGACCAGGAATGCACTGGAACAAGGTGCTGCTAGCCAGGTCATTGTCTCACTCATTTAGCAGGTTATTCATTTTGTTAAAACAACTTAGGCTTGCGCTGGCCCAAATTGGCCAACATTTATTGCAGCTGGTAGTTACCATAAGATTTTACACCGCTAAATAAAGCCTGTCAGAATTTAAAGGGGACAAATATTCGGAAATTAGAAGGACATATTGATTTTGGTGCCTTAGACAGGAAAAGCCACATGCTATGGGCCTGATTTAGAAGTCAGCAGAGGAAACACTCTGTCACAAACGTGACAGATATCCCGTCCGTCACATTAGGATCCTCATAGGTTAGACTGTGATCGTAATAAAGCAGACCAGATATCCGTCATTAGGATCCCCATAGGATAGACTGTGATCGTAATACGGCAGGCGGGATATCCGTCATGTTTGTGACGGAGTGTTCCCCTCTCCTGACTTCTAAATCAGGCCCATATATCAAACTTTTTAAGCCTGAACAGCAGCCGCGGCCCATGCAGGTAAGAGCGGTGGGGCGGTGGGGCCGGGTGGGGGGGAATTTTGACGGACGATGACAATAGGAAATTAAATAAATAAATAATTTTCCCTCGTCATCGTCCGCTGAAATCTCCCCCACCCAGTCTCACCACTCTTACTTTCATGGGCCACGGCTGATGAACACCGAATAGGTAATAGTTATCACCTAGGATAAATGCATACTCTCAAGAGAATTATCACATATCCTACCAGGGAACTTATAATTGAGGCATTAGTAGGAAATGCCCAAATGCAGAAATGTATGTTAAGAACAAGAATACCTTATTGAATGCCTGTCAATCAAATACGCATTTACACTAATAAGGTACCAAAATATGAGAATCTATGAGATGAATGTTAACAATACCTTTCATCTACAGCAGTTTGAAGCTTAGATTAGCACTGATAAACTTAAGTTACTATAACTCATGTCTACGGTTATTTCAGCATTTTCATTTTCTTTGTACAAAGAACTGAATTTAAAGAAGAATCAATTTACGTTTTCTGTATCTCATTGCCTTTATGCATAAAGTGCTTCTTTAAAATCTGTGTCGAGTTTCAAACTTCTGAATTACTATACAGTGTCAGTACTTTAGGTTTGCCTAAAGGCTTTTCTGTAAGCCTATTGTTCTTTGCTACCTAAATTTCATCCATGAACTAGCAGTTGTCTGTTCATATGGGAAGCAATTCTGTCTTTTCTGACTCCTGCATATAGAAAACGTTAAGATTTTTCAATTAGTGCTTTCTCATCATATTATCTTCGTTGGCTTCGTTATTAACCTATTGTACTTTCCAAACTAAAAATCAATTTTAGTTCACTCTGTTAACACAGCACACCTGAATCACGCTGAAATGTGTTTTCTAGAAATTAACTTTGACTGTACAGTAGAATGATAATGTTCAGGATAATCTGATTTAACAATTATTTCTTGCAGATATCACAGCCTGCGCAAATTGCAATTTGGGCATTCTCTTTAAGCTGTATAATTGTGTTATTCAAATTGCTTGCATCAACTGTTAATTTGATTCAATTTAATTTGACCCAATTCAATTTATTTTTCTAACTCGCTTTTAAAACATGGCTTCAAGGCTTATGTGGATTTGCAAGGAGTTGAAGAAATTCTAAGTTAACATTTTGGGACATGCCTAGTGTTTATAATGCTGTATGTCCATATGCCATTTGGTGGCTGTTCCATGAACTAGGTAAAATGATTTTGATGGTCTTACAAACGTTTATTGTAGTTGCTGACCAAGGCAATGGCCAATTTTGTCTGTAGTTCAGGCTAATTGCTGATCAAAATAGGGTTTACGCAGAGTCAAGCTTTTCTTAATTCAAAGCCTGTTCAAATGAGTATGAACGAGTGCCCAGAAACAAGTACACATTGTATGGCGCTAACCTACATGTAAATCACCAGAGGTCCATACTATTTACGGTATAGGATATAGTAGACAAGCAGTAAGTACAACATACTCACTGGAAGTTGATGCTTCTTCATTTAGCTTTGCAGACCGCAGCGCAGAAGATCTCCTAACTTGCAGATCAGAATTTCCTTCGGGTGTTGAGTCAAGAGTTCCTTCCAGAAGTGCAGTTGGTAAGGATAAAAAATGCCACAGCGTAAAAAAAAATTCCAACTGAATCAGATGGGAGTCTGGTGCACCCATAAGTAAAGTGTTACCTCTATTTGGAATAGTGTATAACAGTGGTAGAGTTTGGATGGCTCTGCTGGGGTCATGCTGTGGGAGCAAATGGTTGCCATTGATGAGTAGGACTATATGGGAAACAGTCTTTAACACGGAGGCTGAACAACGAACAGCCTTTACAACAACGGCTGAACTACACAGGCCTCAACCATGCATATGCCTAAACCACACATTAGCATGGCTAAGGCATATGAGCGGTAGGACTTGCAGATGGACGGAAGCAGGAAGAGATTACGGTGAGTTAAGTGGGGCTGGGGGTGAGTCAGGGTACTTTGGTGGGCTTGGGGAGTCGGGTTGTTTTGTGGTCTGGGGCGAGTCGGGGTTATTTTAAGTGGGGCAGGAGAGAATCAGGGGTTGTTTTGTTGGGCTGAGGGTGGTTTGGGGTTGTTTTAAGTGAGGTTGGGGGTGGGTTGGGGATATTGAAATTGGGGCTGGGTCGGGGTACTGTTGTGGGCTGGGGGTGAGTCGGGTAGTTTTCTGGGTTGGGGTGGGTCAGGGTAGTTCTCAGGGCTGGGGGAAGTTCGGGTAGTATTAAGGGCTGGAGGGCTCGGGTTAGTTTTCATGCCTGGGCGGTTCAGGGTATTTTTCAGGGCTGAGGTGAGTCGGTGTAGTTTTCAGGGTGAGGGATTCGGGGTAGTTTTCAGAGTAGGGTGATTCTGGGTAGTTTTCATGGCTTGGGAGCCGTTTTAGGGCTCAGGGCAGGTGGCAGGGATTGTAATACTTAATAGGACTTAGGTGGCAGGATAGTTTTTAGTCTTTAGGGGTAGTTTTCAGGGATATGGGGAGGGTGGGGGTGGAAACGTTTCTTTGGCTGACGGGGAGTGGGATAGTTTAAGAACTCAGGCAGGGCACATAGGTCGGGGGTTAAGACTTACTTATGAAGTCTTAGCCACGGATATGTGTTTACCATATATGCCTTAACAACGCATGATCCGTTGTAAAGGCATGCGTGGTAAAGGCATATTCATGGTAAAGGATTTCGTTTTTCAGCCTGCATGGAACCAGCATGCATGGTAAACGCAGGCGTGGTTCTATCATACAACCGGACTATATAGTTCCATGGTGTCTACGTCTCCTTTGTAGGGAGGCTGATGCTGGAGGGTGTTGGTTTGAAAGTCCAGTGATATAATGTTGTCTGACAGTTGAGAGTAAAACCATTGAATGTTATTTCTGAGAGGCCACTGTGAACCTTTGCTTGCTGGGTTTCATTGCTGATTAGTACAAGCTTTGTCTTAATGGAGTTAAACTCCAAGTATCCCGTTAACATTTAGTCTTCTAAATATTGGCAAGGTAGTTTGAAGTGATTGCCAGAGGTTACCTTCACGCTAAGCTGTGTATTTTCTATAGTTACATGATTTTTAAAGGTCTTGTATGCCAAAAATACAGAGCTCGTATGTATTTGTTGAAGATTATAGATAACAATATGGTGCCTTGTGACACACCACAGATTACAGGATAAGTACAGACTCTGAATTACTCTTCTCTAGTTAGAATCTGGTGTTGAGGTACAGATAAAGGGGATATCAGCATGGTCATTCCAGTTCAGAGGCAGAGATGGGTGGCAGTTGGTGAAAGGTATGGAGAAGGGGATGACATCCAGAATGACATCATTGATACGTTGCATGATGGTGATTTATAGCAAGTTGAGAAATGTTTCATCATTGGACTTGGTGGCACCATCTTGAGGTAGTTAGAAGTCATTGAGGACCACCTCCTCTGAGAAACTGGTGGACGGAGAGGTAAAGGTGATGGACAGCCTCAGTAAATTTGTGGAGCTAGTCCCTGTAGGTCTGCAGATGAGTTTGGTTGTAAGAGTATGGGGTACCAAAATCAGAAAGAGGCATGAGGAGATTTAAGGGTTTTACTGAAACATGCTGCTCAGGGCCTTGAAAGAATGTGAGTGACCTTGGCACCATATCCTCCCATGACAGTATGGTGATGTGTCAGGTACTGTACCCTGGATGGACCAGGACATCTAGGATGCCTGTGGAAATTATTATTATTATTATTATTATTATTAATATTATTGCCATTTGTAAAGCAACACTGTTACCCAAAAAGGTTCCTGGTGCAGGAGCAAAAGCTCTCATAAGTGGATCAGCAGACTGACAAGTGTACACCCATGCCTTGAAAGTCTTCTTAAAACAAATCAAAATAGGAATTGAACATAGAAAAAGTGGTCGACATTACCACAAATGGGTGGCTTAGACAGAGAACACTTGAATTTAGGCTGTATGAGAAGATTGGCTTCTGAAGAGCATTAGCAGGGTAGAGGTAATGGTGCCAGAATTTGTCCTGCAGATAGGACTGACTTGATGAATAGCTGTGAGCATAAGGCACAACGTTAAAAAAACCTTTTTGGTACAGGAACCCTATGAAGTTTGTCTAAAGAGGCAGTGACCAACGCATTACGGAAAGACTTAAAGCAATCAGGGAAGCTGGAGTCAGAATTTTGTGCAGGTGATTGAGCAACTGATCTGACAACCCTAGGAATGGGGAACTCCTGTGATGTAATCTGCTTAGAATAGTGACCTGTACCAAAGGAGGACAGTGGTGTGTTGGAATTAGCTGTTAGATTTTCCACAATGTTTTCAATAAAGAGAAACTGATGCCAATATGTTCACTTAACAAGTCAGGGAGAGATCACTATCAAATTGAAATCACAGAATCCTCAGAGCTGTAGAGGAGGAAGAGGCAAGAATGATCATTCTCCAGGGAGTGATTGAGTAATCTTATTACCAGAACAACATAAGTCTTATCTTCGTCGAACTTCAGGGCATTATTAGTCTATAAGGTAGTTATTTTGGGCATATCATGATTGAAATTATCATAAGGAGCAGGAGCTGATTGATTCACTAAGAATACAAGATGGGAGAGAAACAGCTCTCAATGAGTAGGAGAGCACACAGATATGTGTTTAATGACAAAGGTTGGATCTTCGGATCAAAAATAGGAGACTGGTGAATGTGATCACAGATCATATATTGACAATAAAATATAGCAAACCAGAGATTAAAGGTAACTCTGTAAAAGATATGCGAAAAACAACTTTGAATTATGAAACATTCTACCAGAAGTCAGAGAAAAATTGAATTGCTGCCCCACTACACAGACGAAGACCCAATAGGAGGTCAAACAGAAATTGAACTCAAAGAATGTGCAAAACATGAAAATGTTTACAACAAATGTGCCATATCCCATATGGGTAGACCACGAAGCCCCTCAAGCTGGGCTCAACTACCTGCAGTCCAGCCAATCTTTGAAAGATGTAGTATTCAGAATTCCCTTTAACTGATCTTAAGACAGAAGAGTGTGTGTGAATTGTTTTGTACAAGCTTAAGGATATGTCTGTCTGGACTCTAACTCCTGCCATGCTTTTGCAATTTTTCATCCCTCTGTAGAGTGTTCTGAGATAACCAATAGAAAGCTTGCAGATGTATTTAAAATTACTTTTTAAAAAATATATTAAGAGATTTGTAGCTGGTGACATTCACATTTGACATACACACTTGAACCCAATAACATGAATAGGATAGCAGGTGTATGAACATTTCTTTGAAATTGGTACAGTTGGGAATACTTTTTAAATCAGTTAGCCTGAGCATAGGCATCCTAGCATGCTATCCATATATTATGTGACTATAAAAATGTGCATTTGTGTTAGTCAAGCATAAAACAAAGGTGATGACATACAGTAGGTCATACGCAAATATAATGCCCATTGATGGTTGCTTTATATGTGCCTAGGGCCTATACCATGCAAATGAAAGATGGTGATGATTGCACTACACTCTTAGGTGAACATGACATGACATCACCAAAGTTCTACGTTAGATTGCATGGGTAACAACAAAATAAGTGTGCTGGACCGTGCCTCTCTGCAAGGTCACACCTTGAACCCAGGCTCTACAGAATGACTCCAAGTGTCAGCTCGCTGTCCTCCAGTTTGAGCAACAAGGACACAAGAATAATAATAATAATAATAATAATAATAAATCATTTTTAAAGTGCCTGGCTACACAATACTGTGTGTTCCCGCGCTAACTGCTAAAATAAAGAGATCCAGAGGCAGCTGTTAAGAGAAAAAGCTCAGGAGGGGTTACGTGTTGGGAAACAGGAGAGTTTTCAGTTTACCCGGAAATCTCAGTTCAGATGGCTCCATTCGCAGATGGAGCGGGAGCGCATTCCAGTGTTTGGAGGCTAAATACCTAAAAGAGGTTCCTCCCATTTTAGCCCTGAAAATTCGAGGGATTTCAAATAGCATCATGCCAGATGACCTAAGGTTACGGGTCGGGCGATGTATAGTAAGGAGATTTTTTAAATATTCAGGGCCTTTATCCTGAGCAATGCGATGAGCATAGCAGAGGGTCTTAAATTTGATCCTCTCCCTGACCGGAAGCCAGTGGAGTTTGGCCAAGGCAGTTTTTGCGGAAGATCTCCGCGATAGGCCGAGCACAAGGCGTGCGGCGGCGTTCTGTACACATTGCAGTTGGTGTAAGCCCTTCTGACTGAGCCCAATCAGGAGGGCATTCCCATAGTCCAGATGGGGAGTCACTAATGCATGGAAAATGGTTTTTCTGGCCTCGATAGGAAGGAGATCTACTACTTTGCGAAGGACCTTTAAAATACCAAAGCATCTTCCTGTTACCCTGTTGACATGGGTCTTGCCGGAGAGGTCTGAATCCAGCATGACACCCAGGTTTCTTATCGACTCCATGGGAATGGGCAAGTTGCCTAATTCAGTCGGCCACCATTCTCGGGACCAGGCAGAGGATGTTCTCCCGATCAGCAGTAGTTCGGTCTTTTCGCCATTCAGACGAAGACAGTTGTTATTCATCCAGACCGCTACTGCCAACATACAATCTGAGAAATTGGTGGCATTCTCTCTTCGGTCAGGGGTTAGCTTAAACACCAACTGGGTGTCGTCCGCGTAGCTAACCATGCCCACCCCAAAACCATCTACAATGTGTGCCAGGGGTTCCATGTATATGTTGAATAATGTAGGGCTCAAGCTTGAGCCCTGTGGAACCCCATGTCTTATCTTCCGAGGAGATGATCTGAAGGGTGGGCAGTGCAGCTGGAAGCTTCTGTCAGCCAGAAAGGAGCGCAGCCACGCAAATGCTGGCCCCGTTACCCCCATGTCCGAAAGGCGAGACAGCAACGTTGAGTGCAGCACGGTATCGAATGCTGCACTGAGGTCCAGCAGGACCAACGCCGCTGTCTCCCCTTTGTCCACTATCTGCCGAAGACATTCCGTCGAGTATAGAACTGCCGACTCCGTCGAGCAGCCTGTTCTAAAACCCGACTGTGAGGGGTGGAGGAGAGCTTCTGCTTCCAAATACTCCATGAGCTGTCTGTTCGTGATTTTTTCTATTATTTTAGCACAGAATGGGAGAAGGGAAATGGGGCGGAGGTTTTGGAACTGAGAGATGGGAATGTTTGGCTTTTTCTTCAACGGTATGACTTGAGCAGTTTTCCATTCCTTTGGAACATGGCATTCCTGAAAAGAGAGTGTGACCATGTGACTGATATAGTCAATTAAAGTACTTTCCATAAAGGTTCCAGAAGCCTCCCTGCAACTGCCCAGCTGTCCAACAGCAACTTGGCCTGCCTGGACCTGCCTTGGCCCTCCAGCTGGCTTCTGCTGGATGCAGTCCTGATCCTGAGAAGTGCCCTCCAGGTTGTGGACCCTAAGCTAGCATCAGTGTGAACTCCTCCTGAAGAAAAGGTGTGGATACAGACGTTTTGGGCTCACTCGCGACTACAAGGTGAACTCTTCGTACCAAGAATAGTCTGCATGCGATGACCGCCAATGCAAAGCTACAGGGAATCCTGCTCTTCATAATGACAGCGACTATCCACAACAACTACCAATGTGAAGCTCTAGTGAGGCCTGCTCATTGCACCGACAGCAACAGCCCGCATTGACCACCAAAGCAAATCATCAGCGACGACCATCTCTTCATGATACAACAGTGATCGCCCGTGATACCCAGCCCTGCCAATGTGAATGGCACTCTTCCCTCAGAACTTGATAAGGAACCTTTGAACAGGACTAACCTGGTCCCTGTATCTGATCAATGCTCCATTGTGCTCAGCCTGAACTTGTGACTTTCCACAGTTCAGCCTGACCGGATGCCAGCGGGTGGCATTTTGTGATTTTTATGCTATTTTCACCTGAAAGTTAAAAAAAACATATCTCTGGTTCTACAGATTGAATTTTGCATATTGTGTATCATTTTGTTTATTAAGTACACTCTATGTTATAAATTGGTTCAGAATTTTTCCTGTGTTGTATTCTATCTTTATTACTGTTTTAGTGCTGCATAAATACTTACACATTGCCTCTAAATTAAGCCAGATTGCTTCTGTGCCAAGGTACCAGAGGATTAAACAAAGGGTAATTTAGTGACTTTTGTGGTTCACCCCGACAAGTATTGTGTTAAATATTTGAGTGTGGCTTTTTCTCAACTAATAACCCAGTTAAGCAGAAAACGTACAGGAACTGCTCACAAGAGAATCTTAACATGGGAAAGACATACTAACAAAATAAATGTGGTGTGCAAGTATATGTTGCTTATAGTCAATGTGCATTGGAGTGAAATGGCAGGGGCATCGTTGTAAATTGGAAAATCCAGAGTACAGCACATGTGTATGTCAGGTTATTGTGCTGGGAACACGAGCACCAGCGGAATGAGTGGAAAAGGACCCACCAAAGCACATGCAGAGTGTAACTCTCCATGAGGGAGGGTGTGCATGTCTTTTTGTGTTAAAAACTAAGATTCTACTTACAATTTATAGTCATTACTAGACTTCCAGCATATTATATATGGATAATTAGAAGGCCACACGATCCACAGAGGTAACACTATGATGGCTGTAACATGTAGACCAGAATTAAGGATTCAGATACCAGTATTAAAGTCAGGCGTCCTTGATGAGTACAAATAGTTTTTAACCTCATCACAGTGGCCATTATTAAACAATGTTTTATATGGTTACACCCTGGATAATTTATTTATTTCTGATCTCTACAATATAAAAGAGCTCCCAGACGCCCTGGTTAAAGCCCACCATCATTTTGGGTGAGGTGGTCTTTTAATAAAGCATGCCACAGAGATTCTGTGCGTGAGAATCCCCTTATAAATTTAACTGGGTATTCAGGCAGGGTTATTAAATAGGAGCCTTTCTCTAAATGTGGGGCTTCTTGTCCCCTTTTGATTAACGTGTTTCAATCAGAAGGAGATAGGCAGACTCCCCTTTAAACATATCTTTGCTTCTCTATTTTGATTGTGAACCTTAAAAAGGAGACTGAAAGTAACCGTGGAATTCCATGATCTAGTAAAGGCACTCAGCCTCTAAATGGCAAAGAACCCCCCAGGGGACTTGCAAGAACCTTATAATGTACAGTGCAGGGTACATTATCTTATATATGTATAACGCATGACATCTCAGGATTTATTGTCTAGTGGGCAAGTTTTGTTCACGAGCTGTGTACATACTTCACCTAAGTATATACTGTGACAGAAATAAGACGGACATACTGTGATGTATTCCTATAGGTTCTGTATCGATCCCCCTATTCCTGACCCTATTCTGGTTAACGAGTTAACTAGCAGCCATCCCATGATGCAGAAACCGTTATCTGATTACGCCAGACCACGGCACAGGAGTGCGTTATCTGATTAGGTCATAACGCTTGCCATCTAATTAGGCAAGCAATATTCCTCCAGCCCCTGATAAGGCATACGGAGTTCTCAAAACAAATCAAACCTATGACAACCTGGGAAAAACCCTGCGGCCATTGTTTTGATTTCACCGAGAACTTCAGTAAAAGAATGCGCTAACGACCAGCTCGTATGACATCCTTATTGACGTATCTATGTCCATCCTTACGTCAATCTCGGCACCTTACAGGTATAAATATTACCGATATTGCCTTAAGCAAACACACGCGGTGGTGACGAGATCGGAGCAGCGAGACTTGCCGAAGCCCAGCAGAGAGCGAAGCCCCCGGCGCTGCCCCGCCTTCCTGACGTGCTGAGAACGAGACGCTGCTTTCTCCTGCCGAGAAATCCAGCTCCGGCGCTTCCGAGCAGCCCTCGCAGGCAGCTTGGAATATCGAGACCTCAGACGAGAGATACTATCCCTCAACCATCCTAGACCTCAGGTACGGAACTGAATAACCCCTTGCAGAGAATTCTTGAATCAGTCACTTGGCAAAACAAACTTAACTTAGACTGCTACTTTCTATCCCCGCCCACGTATTAGGCTTAGGTCAGGTACACTGGGGTAGGCGTGGTTAGAAGCACCAGTTGAGTACGATTAGTCAAATGTTTATATGTATGTATCTATTTTATCCATTTTAAACCACTATATGGCTTAGAAACCATATAAATGTTTTTACAGTATTATTTTATACTTCTGCTTTTATTGTATGCACTTTACTTCACCATAAGTATTGCAATAATATCGATTCATTTCTCTTGTACGAGAAAAGAGACTGATCAATAAATAACATCTTTTATTGAACACGCCCGTCTCTTCCTTTTCTCTACAATCTGGTGAAACTAAGAATGCACGTACTGACTGAGTAAAATAAGTTGTCTTTTGTTTTCACACGACTCTAGAGATACACTCTTGATTAGGGGAGAGCAAAGTTGTCATGTTCTATGGTTGTCAGAAACTAAATCCCGTCTTGTCTATCCAGGGAGGTTCAATTCCTCCTTGTCTATTCGAGAAAGTTTCTAGTGAACTCTGAGCTAGCTGGCAAACCCAAAACTTTAAGTCTAATATCGACAGTAGAAGACCTAGTTAACGTCTGGTCTAGGTCTATACTATTGGAGGTATTATTCCAATGCGCAGAGCCTATTGGGATAATAGGAACTACACTACATGGCGCCCAACGTGTTTGGATAGGCGATAAAACTAACGCAAGACTTTAGAGTAACTCAGTCGTGCTTTTTCACTCAGACCCCTTTTTCCCATAATACTCCAAAGACGTCTGGAGTGGGTGAGAGGTAAAATCCGCCAAACCTCACAGGAAGGAACTCCTAGTGATTGGTTCTTGGTTCAATCAACGTTGAAGGATACACTGTTCCAAAATATTGTGCATCTCATCTTTGTTTCCATAAGAAACCTGATCTGCAAACAAACAGAATAACCATCCTGACAGTAAAATGCCAGACAGTGATGATGAAAGAGAGAGAGCTAGAGTAGCAGCTGAAGTAATAGCAGCTGATAATACTATGCAAGAAGCAGACCCGGATATAATACTCATCCCGGTCAACATAAGAAGATCTATAACGTTAAAACTTATAGAAAATGGACTGACACCAAGAGGTGGTACAGTCATATTCGTAATTGAGGCACACGAATATCGGCAGACAGAGGTATTCTATTCATGGATAAACTTTCCAGCAGCAAATGCTGTAACAAAGGAGTTCCACTGTTATAAAACAGAGGAACCACCGGATACCTACACTCCTTTCGAGGAAGTGGAAGTACCACTCAAATTCCAAGAGCATCTGCTCTTGTTTAATGGCGCCCTAAAACATAATAATCACATCACCAGGCTCGGTCCACTAGGTAGACCAGGAGCAACGTGGCCGGTCCTAGCCGGATACACACCACATCCAGACATCGAAAGAATGTCTGCAGCAGATGTTTTAGTACAACTAAAACAATTAATTAAAATATATAGGCAACTAGTCCAATATATAATGCGGACTTCAACCATCCAACCTGTAGTTAAAATCCCACAGCTGACCCCTCATCAGGGGAACACAAATAGAATTACACCACAGAACATACAGTCCTGCCTAGGTAAAGTACCAGCTAAACGGGAACAAATACCATTCTGGTTAGCACAAAAAATCACCCAAATAGAGGCGGTGTTTCCAGACACCACCCCTGTGGATAAACACAGGATTCTGACTATCTGTCTTCCAATGGGAATCGCACCACACGTGGAGGACTGTGACACTTGGGGTACAGTCTTTGCTTCCATTTACACAAAAACACATGGAGTTCCATCCATGTCAGTAATACCAGATGTACTAAAACAAATTCAAGACGAATACGGTCCAGAACCCGCTTTAACTCTTGGTATGAAATTACTAAAAGACTTCAAGCAGGTCTCGGCAATATTACTAGCCAACATAAAAGGGGAAGCAGCGAATGTGGCGATCCGCCAGAGGTTAAAAGAGACAGATATAGCAGACCAACCAGCTGAAATTGCCAGAATTATAGAAAAATCCTATGAAGAACTAGGTAGAGATAGTTTGGGTGGAATACCAGTGAAGCCCCAACTAATTGAAAGTCCTGAAAAAATATTTATTAAAAATAATTTAAACAGTCAAAAGAAGAACTGGGATGGAAACAAACAATCCAATCCAAAAGAAAAGAGATTCCAGTCCAGAGGAAGGTCTCCTCGGCGGAGAGAAAGATCTCCGGACCAAGGACCCAAGTCTCCCCAAAGGGAGCCCTCTGTGAAAAAATACAACCTTAGAAATAGGGATAACATAAAGAAACCGGATAGATATCAAGATTTTGATACACGTCCCTCTCAATCTTTTCAGACTTCCTCGCAGAAATCGGAAAGAAGAGGACGATCGGAACCCAGGGAAGGGCACGTCAAGTCCAAAGACAAGGAACCTGCTCATCCAAATAAAAAATTACAGTTTCCAAAAAAGAAGGTAGCCAGCATTAAAGTATTCAACAATGCCGAGAATACTGAGGACACAGCTGAAAAACGGAGAGTGGGCTCAGACAATGCTAGACAGCGCAGCAGAAGTGAGCATAGCACGCAAAGTCCTTATGAATCATCTGGAGACAGTGGACACGAATGAATACATTCAGGTGGAAACTGCAGACACCAGAGTTAGCAAACCTCACAAAATATATGAAATAACTTTACGTATAGAAGGGGATAAGACTAGAAAAATAAGGGGCCTTTTTTGGGATAATCTCTCCGAGGGCTATGACATCCTTCTAGCTGAAAAAGACTGGCCACCAGAGTTCGTCAGGGAGTGCCCACATGGCGAAGAAATAATTATGCCTGCCTTCTCAAATCATATTCCAATTCATAAAAAATATACACTTGTAAGAAAGTGGGCAGTAGCTCAAGCTCCTGCTTTATATAAAAATCATGTAGGATGGGATGAGGACTCTCCTCCTCACAAAATCCAGTTAAAATCACAACCTACTGCACAAAGGCAGTATCCAATCAAGCAAGAAGCTAAAAAACAGGTAAAAGAAATTCTAGATCAACTAGAATACCAGGGGGTGATTGAAACTTGCACCTCACAAATGAACAACCCTTTGTTTCCTGTCTCCAAACCAGACAATTCATATCGTCTAGTTTTGGATTACAGACACCTTAACTCGTGTTGCAAAACTTTTGCAGTACAAAACTCGCATAGTGCTGCACTAATGAATAACATAGTGCGCAAAAAATATAAAACAACATTAGACATCTCTAATGGATTCTTTTGTCAAAATATAGCACCAGAGAGCAGATACTTATCAGCGTTCTCAATAAATGGCGCTCAAAAAGAATTCTGTTGGTTACCCCAGGGGTACAAGAACAGCCCAGGAGTATTCTCAGCGAGGGTAACAGAGTTACTACAAACATATGATGACGAAGCATTATCTTATGTCGATGACATATACCTAACAGATGATGACTTGGATACTCACTTGAAGAGAGTGAACACCATAATACTTGGGTTCGCAGCAGAGGGTTACAAATTCAACTTTAAAAAATCTAGAATTGCCCATCTAACAGTCCTGTTCTTAGGATATGAATTATCAAGTGAAGGCAAAAGCCTGGCTGACAATTTCCTAGAGAAATGTGCCGTATTCCAAGCACCTAGAACACTAAAAAACCTACAGTCAATTCTAGGCTTCCTAAATTTCGGAAGAACATATATTGCAAATTACGCAGAAAGGGTCAAACCCCTTTATGATCTAATAAAACCAGATTTAAAAAAATCAAATTGGACTCAAAAACACACAGAAATTCTGAGATCCTTACAAACAGATATGTTAGTTAAAACAAAATTAGAAACGCATGATAACACACGCAACCTTGTGATTCGAGTCATCCCAGGAAGATGCGGATTCACATACCTGACCTCTAATGAGGGAGAAAAGGTACCAATTGCATTCAAATCACACTTGTACACAGAAGCTGAAAAGAAATTCAGCATTAAAGAAAACATTGTTCATGCAGTTCAAACCGCAATAGCTAGAGAAAAAGATAAAGCTGACGGTAGACACATCACAGTCAGAACAGCAGAATCAGCCTTTGAGGCATTAACAACCCCGTGTAATTTACCAACAACAGCATTGAATCCGGAATGGATACAATGGGTGAATTCCATTACAATGGACAAAGTAAAATACTACTTTGATCCGGAACTAAAGGAACTAAAATATCTAGAATATGAAAGAACATTCCCTCTGCCAATCGACATTCTGCCCTTACGACAGTACGCTTGTGTAATCTATACAGACGGACATGCTCAACCCCCCGTTTGGGGAGAACAAGCATACAACCCCACATGTGAGATTACAAAAGAAGTGTGGCGCGGAGGTAAACTAAGACCTCTATTAACAAAAAAACACTCAGTAGAAACTAATTCAGAACAACAGACTGAAATAATAGCATTGAAAATGGCGCTAGATAATGCAGATCGCGAATTCCCGACACTCATAGTGTCCGATTCATATTACTGCGTCAAATCATATAACAGCGATTTACAGAAATGGATTCAAAACGGTTACAAAGATGACACAGGTGCAACAATAAAGCAAAAAATGCTCTGGGAACAAATAGTTCTGTTACAGAAAGAACTACCAAAGACTCACGTGATACACTCACTGAGTCATCAGCGTGATGGCGTTCAAGTTGCAGGGAATTCATTGGCTGAGAAAGCCACACGGTAGCAACTGAATCGGCTTCCGTAGCTAGAAAAAAGCGTGCAGTAAAATACATTGACGGTGAAACAATGCTGGCGGTGAAAACGTCATCAAAAGGCGACTGCTCATCGTTACCGATCAGTTACCCACTCAAATATACATATATAATCGATGCGAACTCCGTTCCTTTGGCTCGAATCCCTGGAGTGGGGGATAGAGTAATTCCAAACAAGGACAGGAGAACTTTGTTAATAGCAGACGCACATATGGGCGAGGGTCTCAGACACCTCAAACTAAAAGATTCTCTGGAAGAACTACAATCAGTGTACTGGTGGCCAGGCATGAGCCTGCATCATCACATCTTTGTAAAAAAATGCCCGGGCTGCAACAGAGATCGCAGCGGCGAGAGGAACAGGGTAATACCATGGCGTTCCACTCAATAAGGGCTAAAACAATAATCAGGGAAACAAGAGTAAATAATGCGTCCCATTAACAAATAAAGACTACTTTCCACTTATAAATGTAGACCCCGGCACTCGGCTGACGTTGGGACTGTTATACAAGATTTGCGAGTCTAAATGGCATATACGCTAGGAGCATGCTACGTTTGACCAATGTTTTCACTTTAGCCCTCAAGCTTTTGGGAAAGCACGGCCAAATGAGCATAGCGAAGCGGGATTCTTCTCACTTCCTTCCTGAGGGATACGGGACGGTGTAAAGAAAAAACCAAGACATAAAGCAATCTATAACAGCAAAGGTATTAGGTTCGGGAGCTGGGTGGGTCAAACATCTAATAAGTGTCCAACGTAGTCTAAACAACTTGCCAAGAAATTCTCTGAGGGGATTCAGTCCGTACGAATTACTGTTTGGAACTAGGATGCTAGTCTTAGATCTTGACAGTCAGACTTCAGTGGTAAAAGAAAAAAGCTTTGATATCAAAGATCGTTTGGCTATTTTACAGGACTTAAACGAAACAAGAAAAGACCTGAGCAACATAAAGTTGAAACAGCAGCCAACAACCACTGAAGAACCACCACCTGTCCCAGCAAGACCTGTCTGGATTCCGAAAGTCGGGGATCTAGTCAGAGAAAAGATCGCGGTAAAGAAGGAATTTGGGCCTTCTTACAGAAAAGCAGTTCCTGTCTTGTCCATCAACGGGACAAGATCAGTTGTACTACCGCCGCTTGCTGGTAAAAAGGAGAACCGAGTTGTATCCATCGACCTGGTAAAACCACAATCATGTGGCCGATAACAAACAGTAGGCCAAGTGGACTCCCGATAAGTAGTAGAACACCAAGGTTTGCTACAAGTACAGAGGTGCTAACTAAAAGGCTAATCACATTCGAAACGCCTACAGAACAACAACAAGGACTATGCAACAATGCAATGGAACTCACACCTCTGAAAACCCAAATAAAAACATTTAGTAGAGACACACCAACCTACAATGAAGTAACAAATGAATATGCTGAAGCTGCAAGAAACAGTAATCCTGAAGCAATTGGAACAATAGACAGAACGGCATCCGGCTACTTCATCAACTTTGAAGATTCTTCTGAAGATCTAAGTGAATCAAAGACACAGCCATCAACAAAAACTTTTAAAGATAAAGCTAAGGAACTTTTGAAACAGCTGAAAGAAACCTATCTGACTTCTCCGTGGATTGAATTTTGGGTGTCATTTGGTGTATTTATCCTGATACTTTGGCTCATCATGATACTATGTTTGGGACGCTTCATTGAGGGAAAATATGCAAAAATGGACACAGCAAGCCAGAAAATCAACTTGATCCTCAAGCCACACACGTCTTCACACGTCAAGAAAAGAGAACTTTCTTCAGTCAATTTCACAGCCAATCCTATACCGGGTGGGGTAGCATGGGACAATACTGACTATGAAATTTATGGTCCGGTAGAGATCTTCAAATATCCACACCAAATCAAGATCTCGTTGAGTGACTTTGTAAAACCAAACTCATTTGCTGATGATTGGGACTTTGAAAGTATTAATAACATGATGTCTGATCTAGTGATGTCTGCTAAATTTACCAAACATGATTATTTGCAGGGTTCGTCTAATTATGATAGTATGTACTGCTACAACCACTATGGTAACCATTTTTTACATAAATCAGCACAACCTAGAAATGTTTTAAATTATAATCAATGGGAACATTGTGCAACCCCTCCAAAAGGAAGCTCAAGAACCTTTTATGACAAATATTCATACTTTTCAGGGTTCAACACAAGTAATGCTGAAACATTTTATTTCAAATTGTCAAATAAGACAGGAACAAAAACCATGCTTACAAACACAAAATTGATATATTCGGACTCATTTTTTGAACAAATGAATACATTTGGTTTTGATTATTGGGACAAAAATGTTGAAGTAAAAAGTGTTTGGGGTACAAAAGAATGGCAAGTACAAGGTATAGAATCATTGTTTAGAGCCTGCATGATCCCAGAACAAATTATATTCTTGAATGAAACTATTCAACAAACTACCTGTCTTGGATTAGCCAAAATCAAAGACTTAAATAAACCGTCTATTCCAAAACCAACAATGAACAGCAATAACTCTGCAGATGAAGAAATAGACGTAAACTATGTATTAAACCAAAACAGAACAAATCCTGATTGAAAACAATGGTTGATCTGGCCAACAGATACTAATAACTGTCAAGACAGATTCCTGAACAAAACACAGGGGTTCAAATTGACCAGGCCAGACCCTAGATATTCCCAAAGACAACACCCAGGGATAATCACCACCTACAGTGTGGGCAAACTCTGCCTTCAATGGCTAAAAACTTCCACACTGACAGAAATTAAGCAACACCTAACTTTACTTACTGATGGTGCTGACTTGCGTGATTTCATTATGGGACCACGCAAACAGCGTCAAAAACGCTTCATAGCAGCCTCTATATATGCAGCTTACAACGAGGCCTGGAAGATAGCTCAAATTGAGACAGCAGAAAGTATATGGGAAATTGACCGTATTAATTTGGAAAAATCGCTTTCTGTAGTGGACAATGGGTTAATGACTCTGTCCTCCAGAATCTTTTCATTGGACAGCATTGTGTCTTCAGCAATCGACATAATATCGCAAGACTTACTGTTGTTACAACACGGTCAGTCTCAATTGCGTTCTATTGTACAGCTTGGCTGGACGTTACAAAACCTGCGTTCATGCTATGTGCCTTGGCGTTTAATCAACACAACGTCACTATTCACTATCTTTAACCTTACTGATAAACAGATCAGTATGGCACAGAAGGGTGCTGATTATACAATCCTGAGCATTGAGAAACTCGAGAGATTACCATTGACAATGTCAGAACGACCTGTCATTGAATGGATAATACATGGGATAATTAATATTCCGATATCAACTTTCAGGTTTCAATACTGCCAAAAATATATACAGGCTGGCATGTACGAAAAATTGGGAAAAGGGTACATTAAGACAACATGGAACTTGCCCTATTCACATGCATGTGTCAGTAATAAAGGACAGAAAGTGTTTCTTAGTGGCAATAATTGTGCGATGTCACTAAGCGGTACACTTCTGTGTAATGGAATTAGTTTGCATGGAGCCTGTGAAGGGAACTCAAATAACCTTTCATGTCACCAGCTAGGCACACCTGCAACAGAGATAGAACCATTCTTTAAAAGACTCTATAACGGGAGTTACATTCTAATTATGGATCGCAGATGTTGTAGTCTACTGCCCGGGGTTCCTTATCTCGTTAGTACGACTGCGAAGGTCATGTGCTGTGGACGCTTATTGTTCCCCAGCTCCTTTCCAGACAGGGAGGCAAGGGCATGGCCTCACTTGAAAATTACTTCTATTCGAGTTGATACTTTAAGCAGAATGAAAACAGTGCTTCTTCAGACGCCGACCAGGCTCACGTCATCAAAAGAAACGTATGATCTCCTAGTCGCAAGGACGACTGCAGAGATTCACTCATTGTTATCAACTAATTCCCCCATACATTTCGCAGAAATCCTGAATGAAATCTTAAATATTTCTGATACCAGTGGAGTCTCAAATGTATTTAAGACAGTATTTTCGATGGCATTAACACCATTCAAAGCCATACTGGGTATTTTTCCAGACTTCGTCCATTCCATTTTTGGAGGAATTCCCCTCATTCTGGGACTAATTGCAGGAATCCTATTCTTAGTCCTTATATTTCGTTATGGCAAACCATGTCACAGACAAAACACCTGCGACAAGGGAAGAAACAATCCGAGCCATTGGATACCGGGACCGGATATCAAAAGTCCTGGGACTAACCCGGCTTAGAGACCTGAACATGACTTGGTTTCTTTCATTTCGGCCGATATGGCAAAGATGTGTTTTACCTGTATTAAGGTGCATGCTGTGCGGAGAAGAATGCGTGTTGGACACCTGTCTGACGCTACAATCGGATGCGCCAATGGATGCAGAAACATTGTTGGGTCCGGTAAAGGCTCATGCATTGTGCTGCCCTCAACGGCTGCCAATCCTGATGACGGCATTCGTGGAAACTTCACCACTACGATTAAGGGGTAGTGAAGATCAAGATGAAAGCAGCATCGATCAGGTACAACCTTCTGTCAGCAATACTAATCAAAACGTCAATGGAGACAATCATGCACATGAATGCATGGTTACATCCTTTTCCGAGTTAGTGGAACTATCACAGGAAGCTGTTGACAGCTTTTTCAGCAGTCTCAACGATATGATGTTCTCACCAGAGCAGAAATAATGACTCTTGAACAAGCTAGCACACGGCGTTCCCGACACCTTGAATTTGGCCTTCAACTTTAATAATAAGTAGCAAGATCGACTTTTCCTCCAGTCCACGGACAGCAATTTTTTTAGCAGCCCCAAAATATTTTTTTTACGGGACACTTTTCTTCTGCTTAAAGTAAGAACTATTCTTAGAGAACTAATTTCTATTTTTAGAAACTTCATAGACATTAGCTGCCCGCTGGTATGTTTATAAATATTTTTTAAACTGTGATGAAGTGGTCTCGAACTTTTCTTCTGTATTAAGAGCCATTTCATGTGTAATTCTCATATTCGATTACTAATAATGTATACATGCGTGATTAATTTAGCATTAGTCTACTGCTTAAATGCATATAGTACATGTGACTATTTTTTCCCCATATGTTACATAATTTCAAAATGCATTATGTGTATTTTGGGGTGGTAAGGTATACACGATACTCTACAGTATGTTTTACTATGCCTAGATTCGTAAATATGGCCATAGTTAGCGTGGAGTGGGTGTGATGTATTCCTATAGGTTCTGTATCGATCCCCCTATTACTGACCCTATTCTGGTTAACGAGTTAACTAGCAGCCATCCCATGATGCAGAAACCGTTATCTGATTACGCCAGACCACGGCACAGGAGCGCGTTATCTGATTAGGTCATAACGCTTGCCATCTAATTAGGCAAGCAATATTCCTCCAGCCCCTGATAAGGCATATGGAGTTCTCAAAACAAATCAAACCTATGACAACCTGGGAAAAACCATGCGGCCATTGTTTTGATTTCACCGAGAACTTCAGTAAAAGAATGCGCTAACGACCAGCTCGTATGACATCCTTATTGACGTATCTATGTCCATCCTTACGTCAATCTCGGCACCTTACAGGTATAAATATTACCGATATTGCCTTAAGCAAACACACGCGGTGGTGACGAGATCGGAGCAGCGAGACTTGCCAAAGCCCAGCAGAGAGCGAAGCCCCCGGCGCTGCCCCGCCTTCCTGACGCGCTGAGAACGAGACGCTGCTTTCTCCTGCCGAGAAATCCAGCTCCGGCGCTGCCGAGCAGCCCTCGCAGGCAGCTTGGAATATCGAGACCTCAGACGAGAGATACTATCCCTCAACCATCCTAGACCTCAGGTACGGAACTGAATAACCCCTTGCAGAGAATTCTTGAATCAGTCACTTGGCAAAACAAACTTAACTTAGACTGCTACTTTCTATCCCCGCCCACGTATTAGGCTTAGGTCAGGTACACTGGGGTAGGCGTGGTTAGAAGCACCAGTTGAGTACGATTAGTCAAATGTTTATATGTATGTATCTATTTTATCCATTTTAAACCACTATATGGCTTAGAAACCATATAAATGTTTTTACAGTATTATTTTATACTTCTGCTTTTATTGTATGCACTTTACTTAACCATAAGTATTGCAATAATATCGATTCATTTCTCTTGTACGAGAAAAGAGACTGATCAATAAATAACATCTTTTATTGAACACGCCCGTCTCTTCCTTTTCTCTACAATCTGGTGAAACTAAGAATGCACGTACTGACTGAGTAAAATAAGTTGTCTTTTGTTTTCACACGACTCTAGAGATACACTCTTGATTAGGGGAGAGCAAAGTTGTCATGTTCTATGGTTGTCAGAAACTAAATCCCTTCTTGTCTATCCAGGGAGGTTCAATTCCTCCTTGTCTATTCGAGAAAGTTTCTAGTGAACTCTGAGCTAGCTGGCAAACCCAAAACTTTAAGTCTAATATCGACAGTAGAAGACCTAGTTAACGTCTGGTCTAGGTCTATACTATTGGAGGTATTATTCCAATGCGCAGAGCCTATTGGGATAATAGGAACTACATCTACATCTATACATATATTTAATAACCTACACTTTATGCATTGAAAAGATCTAACACTTAAGCAGCTCCACTACTGACCTCTGTTCACCCTCATTAGTCTTGTATGTATGTGGGCTGAACTAGTAGAACATTAGATTGTGTGACTGGGAGAGCCATTGGTCAGTAACTGGTACAGTAAGTGCTGCAGGTTCAACAGAATGAACCATGTAAGCCATGCAGCATGTTAAAATGCTCGAGCTCTAACTTCACAAAAGAGTGTGATCTGGATTTTTATTTTAGATTGTGAAAGTGTGCCAAAAGAGTGTGACTAGTGCAGCGGGATTCAAATTTGGGACGACACTTTGCATACTCATGATGCATATCCGATTGTTTATTTGAGCTCCTGTCTAATATATTCACATTATGAAAAAAAGAAATGAGAGATAGTCCTACCAAAAGTTTGCTCTCTTTCGCATAAACAAAAACATCACTTCACCTGTTGCAAGAGAATCTAAATGGTGACTTAGATCTACTGCAGAATGAAGAAATCACAGCCACGACATCACAACCGAACTATGGGGCACATGCATCAAGGGTTTTTGCATTCGCAAACGGGGCGAATCGCAAAATTCGGCCGTTTGCGAATGCAAATCCCTTTTTTGGAATGCATTAAGGTTTTTGATTTTTTCGCAATTTAAGAAATCGCAATTTATTTGCGATTTTTTAAATTGCGATTGCATTTTAGAAATCGCAATTTTGCGATTTCTTAAATGCAATGCATGATTTTTTTTAAATTGCGAAATCGCAAATAGGAAGTGGTAAATTACCATGAAGTTCATGGTAATTTGCGAAAACTTTCAAAACTGCACAAAAGTGCATTTTTGAAAGTTTCATTTTACACACACACATGACCTTGGGGCACGTGTGTGTGAAAAATGTACTTAAAGGTACATTTGAGGAGTGCGGGGGGGTCCTTTGGACTCCCCCCTGCACCCTTGAAATTGCATTCTCATTTTGCGATTCCTTAATTGCTAATCGCAAAATGAGAATGCCTTCACATTCATTCCTATGGGCCTCTAGGCCCATTGGAATCAATGGAAAGGGATTCCTTAATTGCGATTCGCAAATTGTGAATCGCAATTAAGGAAAATTAAGAAATCAAAAAATAAATTGCGATTTCTTGATGCATAGCCGTTTGCGATTTCTTAATTGCGATTCCTTAATTTGCGCAATTAAGAAATCGCAAACGGCAACGTTGATGCATGTGGCCGTAAGTTAATTATAAACATTAGTGCGTTCTCTAAGCTACTTGATATGGTTATGATACCGCATGGACGGTTCTATATTATTTGGTGTTGGCCCATTCATTTTTAAAGACAAATAGGTGTCTGACTCTAAAGAAGTAAACTCAAGAGATGGATTTTGAACATTGTGCTGCCTTTATTTGGAGATGACAGAGATGTAAACGCTGCCATGTTCCTTCATTTGCAGACTCTCCATCAGCTGGTTTACCACTTATGGGATTGCCAGTGTCAGGGTGAAGTATGGTGGTGGACAGCATCCCTGCATTGGTGGATTTATCACATGCGCTGGAAATCGGTCGATTTCACTGCATGGGAATGGATACCTCTGAATCAGACCCTATATGTTTGTTGCTGTCAACTTTCACCTACTGTTTTATTTGAGATTAATTGTTTTTTTAGGTTTGTATACTGCACACATTTTAATATCGTTAAAATAAAACGCAAGCAGTATACAGTATAATAAATGCACTTTGTTATACAAGCGATTATTAGCTCGAATAGGCTGCACACAAAACATATAAATACCAGGTGCATATAGCTATATCTGTTTGTGTCCTTCACTTAATTGTTTTTTAGGTATATATACCGCACATATTTTAATATCATTAAAATAAAACGCAAGTAGTATAAAGGATACTAAATTGTTACACAGGCGATTAGCTCGAATTGGCCGCACAGAAAACATATAAATACCAGGTACATATAGCTACTTCTGTTTGTGGCCTTCACTTCTGTTCAACATAAAGAAGTCATTAACATGGTTCTTTGAGAATAAATTACAGAGAACGGTGGTTCTTGGACACGAACAACGACGGGAAAGTCAGGTGGCATAAAATAATAACAGAAGAGCAAAAGCAAAGCTTTTTTAATGAGCGTCGTTTTTGGTAAGCGTGCTGCCTCCTTTATTCTTTAGAAAGTAATGTCATTTCAATCAAAGCAATCATGTACCAGCAGCCAAGAATAAACAAAGGCGATCATTCATTCCTTTACCTTGTAGTGTCAATTACTGTTGACGTCTGGAATCATAGATGGCTTCATTGTATTATTTGAGGTATTCCCGAACTAATTTGCGCTAATGGAGTTACCTAAATTACATCTGAAACTTATTTGAATTTGACAAGATGGAAATTCGTTCCATCGGTGCTCTCTTTTTGCGTCTACGGGGTGAAAACAATAGTAACTTATCTCTAGCAACGGACCTGATGTAACTAGGACATTTTGCTGTAGTACCACAGAATTCTGTAATTTAAGAATCTGAAAAAGACCCAGAGCTTCTTTGCTTGTGGAGCATTCACTATAAACTACTGTCAAATATAAATATAATGACGATGGCAATGATAATAGACTCAATAATAATAACTAAAATAATACCAATAGTAAATCATGCCTGACATGCTAATGCTCATTGAATAAACATTGTAGTCCTATGCAATGCTTATTCCTCCCTGTAGCCTTGAGGCGCTTATGGAAAAAAAAGAATGATGATGCAGAACCTGCTGTTGGAAGGAAAGTGTGCGGTTGTGCCATATATGCTGCAGCTGTTGCTATACTAACCTCAGATCACGATCCTCTACTCATCCAAACAAACATTAGGGGGATTAAGCCCAAGAAGGGGTGGACGTGTGTGACCACAGAGAAAATAAGGATAACATTAGATTAGGGAGGAAATGCAGCTTTGGTGCTGTTGGATCTTTCAGTTGCCTTTAATCTGGTCAACCACAGTTTGTTGGTTGACCATGTGCACAGCCTTGGAATCAAACGCCCTGCCCTTGCTCTGCTACAGTCACTTCTCTCTGACAGGAAACATGTAGTAACAGTAGGAGAGTTTACATCAAAGTCCTACTCTCGTCCTTGTGGAGTTCCGCAAGACTTATCTCTGAGTCCAACGACGTTCAGCCTACATGTGACTTCCCTCGCTACACTTATAAAATGTTTTGGCCTGTCATTGGCATAGTTTGCGGATGATACGCATAGTGTTGTCTGACTCTCAAAGGATGAGCATAATTCCGGAGAGGTCTTTAGGAACTATATGAGTATAGTAGGGAAATGGATGGAGCAGAATTGCCTGAAACTGAACTCCTCCAGAGGAGAAGTCAATCTGTTCGGAAGCAACACATTATTTTGGTATCAAACATGGTGGCCATCAGAGTTAGCATCTTTACCAACTCCAGTAACCAAAGTAAAACATCTTGGGGTAACCCTAGATTCTGATCTGAAATACAAAGATCAAATCGATAAGGTTTTTTCAGCTTCCTTTCATGCTCTGAGACTTATTAAAA
This sequence comes from Lissotriton helveticus, assembly GCF_964261635.1. Classification (NCBI taxonomy): domain Eukaryota; kingdom Metazoa; phylum Chordata; class Amphibia; order Caudata; family Salamandridae; genus Lissotriton; species Lissotriton helveticus. Next base: position 2,107,755,429 of record NC_136057.1, read on the forward strand.
AGATAAAAAAATTCATTCTTTCGATCTTTTAAAAACAGCAGTCATTTCACTGGGTTTAACCAGAATGGACTACTGTAGTAACAGCCTCTGTTTGCATCTCAGGGTGGGTCTACTCAAGAGACTGCAAATACTTCTAAACATAGCAGCAAAATGTCTCGTCAAGTTTCCTAAAATTCAGCCTGCTAGGTCAGCCATCAGTCAGCTTCACTGGCTATAATTGTATGACTGAGGCAAGCATGGCTAAACAATGTGTCTGAACAACGCATTTCTGTACTACACATATCCCTACCATGCATGCCTTTACCACACAATTCTGTGGTAAAGACATGACTAGTAAAGGTATATGTGTGGTAAAGACATGACTGGCAAAGGTATATGTGTGGCAAAGATAACATCCAGCCCCCCGCCCTGATCACTAAAAAAACCCTGACCCCCCAGCCCTAAAAACACCCGACCCCCGCCCTAAATCATAAAAACAACCCTGAGCCCTAAAAACAATCCCAACCCCCCTTGAGCCCTAAAATCAACCCCGACCACAGTCCTAAAAACAGCCAGACCCTCCCTGAGCCCTAAAAACTACCCTGACCCCCAGCGCCAAAAACAACCCGACCCCCAAACCCTAAAATCCCCCACCCTCACCAGCCCTAAAAACAACCCTGAGCTCTAAAATCTTCCCCCAACTCTGAGCCCTAAAAACTCCCCCAAACCTGAGCCCTAAAACCGACCCTATACACTTAAAAGCTACCCCACCCAGCCCTAGCCCTACTTACCAGACAACTGTCCCATTCAATCCTTCCTCTTCCTGTGCCTGCCAATCTGCGCATCTAGATAACACACTGACTTAACCATGCGTATGCGTTGGTAAGGCAACCTTAATTCCGCTTGTGGGGAAATGGCATGCACGGCTCAGCCTACATTGTAAAGGCTGTTTCCCCTGGTTACCATTCAAGCAATGCGTCATCTTTAAAGCTCTCTGTATGGCCTACAAGACTTTTCATGGGCAGAGACTGTCCTAGTTCAATACAAATCTAAGATGGTATAGACCAGGTAGGACTCTGCGCTCAGGCCATGCAAAAAATCTGGTGGTTCCACACCTTCAAGCGCGTATCCTATGGCGGGAGAAGTTTCTTTAGGTCTACTGCTCTACACTGGAACCACCTAGCCCTGGAGCTTAAATCAGCTCAGTCGCTTGTCCTGTTCAGAAAGGCCCTGAAAACTTGGCTCTTTGCACAGAATTAGGAAGCTATGGGTCATCTACTCTCTGTCTTACGTAGCGCCTAGAAACCTCCTAGTAGTTGTTCGCACTTAAAAAATGTTTCACTCATTCATTCATTCATCATGAAATATCAAACAGAGAATAAGACCACATGAGGATCATTCACAGGCCTCTGTGTGTCTCAAAGATCTACTTAAGCCTGTATTCCTGATGTCATTGCTGTGAGAAATTAGGTTGTTGGTTGAGGGTGGTGTGGGCCCTTCTCTAGCAATAGCCACAATCCCTGTGAGAGTGAACTCTAAAAGTCATTACACTAACCACAAGTACTGGTCTGGCTCAAACTGCGTGGTAGCACTGGGCAGTATGCACACTTGGTGATGATGGTGGATAGCTCTGGATGAACCAACAATGAGTACCACAGTGAGCAGCAGACACCAATGTGCCTCCTTCCACGCAGTGTTCTTACCTGCACCAGGCACAGACATAAAACACATATAAAGTGCTAATGTGTACACCACTGGGCTGCCGGCATGGGTCACTATCTGATCGATTCAAGTTTATGTTTTTGCATGCTGGTACTTGTAGTCTTGAATTCATACTGGGATTAACAAGACTACAAGTGCCAGTATGCAAAGGCAAAATGTTAACAGTATGATGTACTCATGTACTGACCAAGGAAAGCTGAGAGCATTGTGAAGGATAATTGTTTATATCTAGAAGAGGCCTGTGTGCCTTGTAAAATCATCATCCTGGCTGGATAAGTGATCAAGATTTCTGTCGCCAGGTAATACCAACAGTCCTTCTAAGACCTGTAGCCCTGGCTGAGTCATAGATAACAAAGGAAGGGCAACCCAGTTACCCCCTTGCAAGCTTGGGTAACAGAACTAACTGAAGCCAATGGCCTACAAAGACTTGTAAGAAACTGAGTTTCAGGTTGAGGCGGTGATACCCTACTCAAGCAGCAACCACAATCCTTGTCAAGGTGAAGTCACAAGCAAACTTCAAACTAACCTGTGCTCCAACCTCTCCAAGCTTGGAACAGAGCAGTCTGGCTTAACTTAGATGCAATGTATAAAGTATTTGTGCAACACCACAAACAGTAATAAAAAGAAAACATACCGCGAAGAAGATCGCAAACTAGATTAGGAAAATAAAGTCGATTTTAATAAATAAATTACAAAATTCCAATCAGTAGGACAGGGGATATGCAGTTTTAAAGATGTAAGTGAAAATTACGCCAAAATGCTCAAAACGCTACTCACTGCTATTTGGTCGCTAGTCACAAGTTCAGGGCTACCACGATGGAGAGTGGGTCGGATACTGGAACCATGTTAGTCCTGCTGAAAAGTTACCTTCTCAGTTCAGCGCAAAGAATCCTGTTCATGGTGGAGGGAGCAACAAGGAGCAGGGAAGCATCATGGATGGTCGTCGATGTAGCATGAAGAGCAGGTCTGGCATCACTGACAGGCATCGCTGTAGTGTGAATGGTAAACATGAATGGTCAGGCAGGTGCTCTGCAATGGGGCTCTCCGTGAATGGTCGGTGCTGTAGCGCGAACGGTTGGGCTGATGGAACTTCACGTTGGAAAGCTGTGCGAGTGACAAGATTTGACCACTAACAGGCCTGTTCGCGGTCACGAAGAGCCCCGAAAACTTCAATTCAAACTATCTATGGTCTCACCAAGGGTCAGGACCTGGTGGGGCACCACTTGGGCCCCTCTAAAAACAAACAAATAAAAAGCACAGTACAGATATAAAGGTGAAATAAACAATTCAGATTACTCTTATGCGCAGCCCTCTCTGTAGAATACAGAAATGGCTATGCTTCAAAGACCTATCTCTTGCATATCTAGGGACATACTCAAATCCCTCAAAGCCTTTTCTTATCAAGATAATGTCTTACCCTCTTCCATAATCAAAACTCTATCTTGTAATGCTCTTTCACCCCTACTCATCATTGTCAATGCTTCCTTCATTTAAGGCACCTTCCCAGAAGCTCTCAAGACAGGTCAGACCCTCCAACTTCTAAAGGAACCTACATTAGAGCCTGATGACGTCATTAACTAACGGCCGATCACTGACCAACCATTCATCGACAAGATAATTGAAAAGCCAGTCTAAGTTCAACTCCAAGATCATATTAAGGCTAACCATTTCCTCCATAACTACCATTCTGGCTTTAAATCATGCTGCATCACAGAGACTGATACATTTCCCATCATAGATGAAGCCCTCCTGACCCAAGCACTCGTGGCGCATGAACCATATCACAGAGGAAAAGATCTCTCCATGGTATGCCACTATGATTTTGATACTGAAACCCTCACCCACAATTTGGGACATCCTTCCTCACTGGGTCCTATCCCATTATTTACATATTCCTGTAGTCAGGATGGGATCAACCAAGCTGGAATCTCTTAATATAGTGTACTGTGATACAGAATACCAATGGAAATGGAAAGATAAAAATACCTAGAGGATACAACCCAGCTTTTCTCTATTTGGGGTACCCGTAATACGTTTAAAAATGTAACAACAGGCAGTCAAGCATCCTAATTAACATTACATCCTTTTGTCAACATGTTAAGCCAGTCATTTAGGCCACTTTTGAGTCAGAGGCCTTCATCAAGACTACCAGATCTCTCACTGTGCTCACCGTACCTGACCCTAAACATTGTGAATGTGAAGGGGCACATTGATAAACAACATTCATATACAGAAATACCGCCTTGTTTAAGCAATTATTTCTAGTCAAGTCCTGTGAAAAGACAACACAATTTGCAAAATCCTATGTCGCATTCAAAAAAAGTGCTAACCTGTTTACACAGGGTTTCTCCATTCAACCAAGCAATTCAATAAACATTAGGTGCCCACTAAATCTTCGTGGCTAGACAAAGTGTCACACTCCACTAATATGCTGACGATGCTCACAAATACTTAAAGGTATCTTATAAGTCTTACATACAGCACCTGAGAAACAGAAGTGAGAATATTTTGTCCTGAATGACAAAAGAATTTGAACATGAACGTCACTAAAACCAAGTTTATTATCACCAATAGAGGTATACTACAACCCCAGATTGAGACCTGCCTTCAAGTAATGAATCTCAATAGATTCTCTCTCTCCAGTGCCACAAGCTGCAAATGCCATGCCTTCAAAATCAATACCAAACCTTCTTCCAGGCAAATATTAAACAAAATCTCAATTAGCATTGTATTAGATCAACCTCCTGCACAAAATTAAACTCTTCCTCCTCTCCACTGATCACACCCATGTCCTTCCTCACAACATCGGGTGCACCACTTTACCAATAGATCTCCCGGACCACACCTTCATGACGCCCACCATTATATTATATTACCATTGCTGCATGCCTGCCTTCTGGAGAACACAAACATGACCTGAATACCCCTAATCCATTGAGATATCTACTGGTTCCCTCTTCATACTGGAATGAAATCCAAATCATTATGCATCATCTAAAAAGCAACACCCAAGAAGAAACCTGAGTCTCAAGCTAAACAAATAATACTGCTAGGTCACACTTGCACCTCACAAAGAAAAATGGAGCAAATTATTGAAATCCTCAAAACAAGAAAGGACAACATTTTAAAGCAAGCTTTCTCATCCTTTGCATACTCCTGTTAGCGTGTACTCCCCACAGCCTCAGACCGTCTTCATCACATTGTGTTCGGCAAACAACTAAAGACCCTCTTTTTCTCCAGTACAGCACGATGAAGTGTTTACACAGTTTGGTAACTACACCTTTTACACGTTTGCCCCTAGAAATTAGGTATGAAATGCAGATTATGGAACTGATAACTACGTCCCCTGTATGACTGCCAAACTAGTAGTGCGACGGCTTGCCAGATGAGGAGTTAAATACTGGTCTGGCAGGTGGTGTTGCGATGGTCTGACTGCGGCGCTCTGCAAAGCTCCTAGAAGAGCCTATAATGCAGACTGCTGCAGTTAGACCGCGGACTGCACCTTCCTGCACAGCAGGAAGTGGGGTGTGCAAATACGGGTGGTACTACATGCGCCCCCCCTCCACATACACCCCCAGCCCAAATCAAGCCGTTGCCCTTCTGTCACCCTTTTCAAGGTGTGTCCACTGTATTAAAAAGGGCAACGGAAATGCAACATTGTAATATGATTAGCGGTGCCGCTGGCACCGCCAGCATATTACAGCCGGTTGCAGACCGCCAGCCCAGCAGGGTCCTTGATCCCAGAGGTGCTGGAGGTCTCCTGGCAGTCTGACCGCCGTAGTTCTAATACTGCTGGTGGTCCCACAGTGTGGCGGTGGTTGGACCGCCACCATGAGTTCGGCAGTCCTATGAACTTGTGATAAGGCCCTTAGTATTTATCACATTGAACCTGTTGTTTTGCCACATGCTTAATTTGTAAAAAATATAAGTGTCTTAGCCCTTATCAGGAAGACACTGCAACTTGCACCACCCTTTGCTCCTGCCAGCACTGCCAGTGACAGTACAAACACAAATATCAGCAATAACACTCCTACAAGTGTTACAATTTAGACTATTCCAGGTCCCCATTGCCATAAGAATGCCTTAGGTGGCAGAAAGTAGAGATTTTTTTTATGTATATTGAATACTAAATAACTTTTGTTGTGCTCATTTCTAAATTAGACAAACAGCACCACCATGGGGCAGACAATCATAAGAACAGTTTTTAACAATTAAGTGCCAGCGCTGAGCTCCTGAAGCCAACGGCTCAAATTAAGCATTGGTTTTGCCTTTTACTGTAACTTGTACCATGATCAAATTCGCCAGGCTTCACATAGCGTAATGTCAGAGAAAACAGCAGGGGTGTGAGCCTTATCGTGCAATTCTGGATTCCGATCCATGTGAGAACCCCTATCCAGACCCCTAGTCATAATCAGGGTCTAAAGATTTAATTTAACTCCAACCGAGTCTGCTAATCCTGATAGGTTTTAAATAAGGCACTATAATTAAACTTGCTTTTCTGTCTTCTCTCTCGTGAATCATGTATAGATGTTCAGAAAAGTTAGTTATTATTTTCAACTTCCATTTTTTCAGCAGTTGCAGTGTCCGCGGCGCACTGTGCTGCGAATAGTCAGCAGTATTCGTTACATCATAAGTACTTAGCAATAACCTCTGCTTCTGACTCGAAGGTTATTGCCTACCTGAAATCTTTAAAACATTTATATGTTCATGCCAAGCAGAGTCCTATTGAAAGATGTATGTGCCGATCATTGTGGAGTAGGCAAGCCTGGGAGACCGCCCTAGTGCAGATGTATGGCTCAATGCCCTTGTCAATATTAAAACAATTATGTCTTTTGAAAGTTAGGGAGCGCTGAAAACCAGGATACCTTTTATCGCCTCTAGATATGCTGCAGCAAAAGCCATTGTTTCCTGTGTATCCAACCGGTTTAAGGTACTTTGTTGTAATAGGATGTGTCCCCTTCCGCCATTTTAGAGCATGCCTACCGCCCATCTGTAAGATTATTTTTTCGATGTTGATGGCTTTTTCCATGAACTTAGAGGTGGGCCTTCAGGATATTTCTGATTGGCCTACTTTTAAAGCGAAATCATTAAAGTCATATTACCGCTCACAAGTGATTAGGAAATAGCCAGTGAGGATAGCGATGCAGGAGAGAATATCGGAGCACTAAACATCGGAGGATGTTTCCAAGGGGTGACAGGTCCTCAAACACGGGAATGAGTCCCCAAATAGACCTAATTCTGACAGAATCCTCTTGTTTTTCTATTTGCCCACGAGGAGGAGAGTAACTTTATTCTCCATAATGTACATTGCATGAGATGGGCTTATGGTGTTAGTTGGCAGGAGCCACTAAAACACGTGTTCACGTAAAAAGCACTAGTGTCTGTTGGCCAAAAAAGAAGAAAGACTACGAACACTGTTTGCCATAACGGCTTGTCCTAAATAAGGTCCATAGCTTAAAGCTTTCAGTGCAGACTTTGCTCCAGATCAATAGTTCCTTGTAGTATTCAAAACAATTTCAAAGAATACAGCACAAAAGGAGGGCGGAGGTGCGCGGCCTTTTTGCTTATTTGCTGTCTTGGAACCTGAGGCCTAGGTTTAGGGAAATCAACTAATCTGTTCATGTAGAACAAAATCGTAAATTAAATATAATTGTGTAACACAAATCTGTGATCTGCACTCTCCTTTGAGAAGGACAATCTCAAAAAGTTTGAACATTTTTCCATCCTCAGCTAATATCTCCCCGCATTGCACTCAGAATTGTTCCACATATGGGAAAACTCTAACTGCCACTAAAACATTACACAAATAATGTCTGAATTCCTACACTATTTTGGGAGGGCCATAGCATGGTCACAGCAGACAGGTAAAAATAGATGTTTGAATGTGATATTTGTATGTATGAACATACCCAAAAGGCAGCAGAACGCAATAACTCCACTCTTCAGTAGTCCAAGCAGAAAATGGGATTAGCCCTGTTGGCAAGCAGGTGTGAATGAACCCTCTACTGCACTAGACTAAAAGCTAGTTAAATTTCCCTGACGTAAATATGTTAAATAGCCATTTCTGAGGGTTTTTTTAATATGAGAAGTACCCCTTTGGTACCTGGCTTGCCTGCATGTAGAAATTATTAGAGAAATGCAAACGTGGTGTTTAACAATGATCTCAGAAGTATTCATGTTCCAACACGCTTCCAAATATATATTGTATTGTGCATGTTGTAGCTCCTTCTAGAAGGCAAGAAGAGGATGTGCAGGGCGATCTATTTATGTGATTGTCTTTGCAATAGGGCTGGGCGATTATTGCTGTTCCGCCAGTGGAGTTCGCAGAGTTTGGCTACTCTATATTACACTTGTAATACAGAGTTATGACCAAGCTCCATCAACTGCCTCACGGCAGAATTTTTTCTCTCGCATGGCCCAGCAATGGTAAGTTGCCGAGCATGAGTGAAAATTGGCATCCCCAGCGCGTTTTCCAGGCACCAGGAGCCCCTGGCTAGATTTTCTCAATGCAGGCGGTTGCGACCCTTTGCAGTGAAATAGCTGTAGAAAATCTACTCGAGAGGCAGCAAAGAAGTAGTGTCCTCTGGTGTGCCTTGTGGTGTAATTTGTGCTGATTGTGCAGCGCGGAACAAGCTCCCGGCACTAACAGCCTGATTCATGTAGCCATTAGCGCTCGCAAAAGGGCCAGATTCTGAGAATCTGGCCCTTTGCGAGTGCGATTTTTGCATTTGGTATTCATGATACCAAATGCAAAAATCGCTATTTAAGAAGTCGCAAATATGCGAGGAATAGCATTTAAGGAATCTCTATTAGAGATTCCTCAAATGCTATTCATGACACATCCAGAAATTGCGATTTAGCACTTTTGGGGCCGCTATTTACCGAGAGGTCAGACCTCTCGGTAAATAGCAAAAACTCAGAGAAATGCTTTTAAAAGCATTTTTCTAAGTTGCATGTTGCACACACACATGTCCTTTGGACATGTGTGTGCGCAACACCTGTTCAAATGTGCTTTTTAGGGGTGCAACAGGGTGTCCTTTGGACACCCCTGGCACCCTTAAAATCGCTATCTTATTTGCGAGTAGCAAATTGCTACTCGCAAATAAGGGATACTCCCCATTCATTCCTATGGGCCTCTTGGCCCATAGGAATGAATGGGGAGTTTTTGCGAGTAGCAAATTGCTACTCGCAAATAAAGAACATGTAGGAATCGCTATTTCATTAGCAATTCCTACATGAATGCCGTTTTGCGTGTCCTCAATAGCGAGGCGCTATGATTCGCTATTAGGGCCACGCAAAACGGATTGTACATGAATCAGGCTGTTAAAGTCTGCGCGGCATGCTGATTGTCGCCCATACGCAGACTTCCGTGAAATCTCGTGGCATTTTCATGTAACTCAGCGGAATTGTATGGAGTGAAACTCCGCGAGTTCCACCCACCCCTACTCTACAGTTGTTGAAAGGGTCACTGGAGGCTACAGCCCGTTCTGTGTTTGTTTATAGCTTAGCTGGGTGTTGGTGAAGAATTTTCAGCAATCCTTAAAATGCACCAGTGGAGTGAGGTTCAGTGAAGAAGGCCATGCTGTAATTGCTATCCAGAGTAGATCCGATGGAAACTATTGCTATTTCTACATTTTTTAGTATGGCATTGAAGGAAAAGGGTCAGGAGCCTGGGATTTATTAGCCCATAAACATATTGGAAAGCGTGCTTTGTTCTGATGGCAGTCAGCATGAGCATATTATCTTGTTAACTCTCAGCTTTCAAGTGTGTTTTTTATTAAAAGTAATGTTTTTAGGTTCGGTCATTTTATTGTAGATTTAATCATAATTGTTACCGTTCACTAAGAACTGTTTATTCTGTGTTTCTAAGCTACCTACAATACATTTTACTTTGACTTTTGAACACAGGAGAGCGGATAAGATGGATGTTGTGGCTCAGTGTCCAGAGAACATTACGTTTCAACATATATTTGAGACTTACTAGCACCAGTGGCATCAGAGAAGAACATAAATGTCACCCATATCTCTCTTTGGCTGAAAAGCAAAACCTGGAAGCTTGAATAGCACTAAAAAAATGCACACAGCTTCAAATGGTATTTACAGTGGCTTTACTGCTGCCACACTCTGCCACGCATAGCAGTAAATTTGCCTGATTTAATGCATCCAAAGCATATGTTGTGGTAACAGACAGATTAACTGAAAACATCGTATTCCACATGTGAAATGGATCCACCAAACCAGAAATACTTCTGGTGCACAAATTAAAGAAGTGGCAAAAGTGTGTCTAAAAATTTGCGTTAGTGGTGGAGGGTGGATGCAAAACCCTACTCAAGCAGCAACCTTGTCAGGCTGAAGTCACAAGTGTGGTGATTGGGGTGGGGGCGCTAGGCCCTCATCATGCATACACCCGCAGTCACGCAATTAGACACAGACACAGTAGTATGGGGATAGGTAATGGGCCATGAGCACGTGCGCTCAGCCCCTTTTATTAGCCAGGGTCATCTGACCTATGACCCCTGGTGGTGGGTGGGTGTTAGGTGTATGGTTACACTGGAACTGAGACACTAGACCGTGTCTTCCGACAGTACATCCCTCCCAACCTTAGTTAAGGAAATTGCCCTAACTAAAGTCCAACCTGTGGGAAAGAATACAGTTCACACAAAACCCATAATTCAATCACGACGACTCCCACGTAGTCTTCTTTATTGCCGGTCACTTCAATTGCTGGCAATGGTGTCTTTTCTTGCCTTGGCAGACTTGCAGTTTGTAAGTGGGCTGTAGAGTCTCTCTCACTCCGTTTCACATCCTGTAAACGCGTAGAGGTATAAATAGCAGGTCTCAAGTGTGTTGCTTTCCGCAGGACCGTCCTGGTCAAAGTACTTGGTTCAAACTGGTGTCGGTTCCTGACGGGATCTTCAGCTGCAGGTTATCCCTCTCACGGATACCCCTCTCACGTGGGTGTTCCCTCTCACTGGACGACCAGGAGGCCCTTCTGCCAGGCTCCCACTGGACCGGAGGACATGCCGCCTTGTCGCTCCAAAGTGTTGAAGGACGTCGCTACGGGCCCTCTCTCCGTGTCCGAAGCTCCACCTGAAAGGGTGTTGTTGGCACTGGTTCCGTCTTGTGCGACCTTCGGTCTTCCAGGATTTTCAGCGCGAGCTTCCACAGTCCATCTCTCGTTGGGGATCCGCTGCCACCGGTGTCCCTGAGGCCTCTGCCCCTGGATTTCCACGGCCCTTGTGTCCGTTCCATCCCAAAGGTGGTTGTTACCAACAAACCGGCCTGCTAGCTTCTCTCCATCCTGGATGACTGTCGGGTTCGCACGTGGATGCTTGCTTCCAGTGGTCTTACTTGTATCCCGGTCGTGCGTGTGGACTGTCGTGCACCTCTCACGTTCTCCTCGGTGTTTCCCCTTTTGAGTGTCGTAGTGTCTTGGTCCACACTCTTCTTTGCTCTCTTCTATCCTCTTGTCTTCCTGTCGTCATGCTGCTTAGACTTCTTCTCCTTCTCCTTTTCTCTTTGGTGGTGGCAGACGTGCCACACAGACCTTCTCCTTTTCTTCTCTTCTCCTTTGTGGCGTCGTGCCACTCCTTCTCCATCTTCCTTTCCTTTGGTGGCGTCGTGCCACTCAGTCTTCCTCTCCTTCCTTTTCGCAACGCGGTATAGTCACCTTGCTCTCTTCCTCTTCCTGGCCAGACTTCTCCAGGCAGCGTGCACTCCGCCTGCTTTCATCCGGTCTTGTCATGGTTCACGGACACTGTCTCTTCTCTTCTCGACCAGGCGTTGCCATCTTCTCTCTCTCTTTTGACGTTACATGTTGACTTGGTTGTTGAAGTTCGCTAGTCGCTGATCGTGGACTGTGTCTTGGTGTTTGAACTTTTTGGACCTCTTGCCGGTCCACTCTGCCGATGATGGCAGGCTATCTTCGGTCCTCTTGCAGGATACTTGCTGAGTTGCGGTTTGTTGACCCTTGCGTCGGGCACCTCTTTTTGCGACCCCCGGTGGGTCGGCTTTGGTGTGGCCATCTGGGGTGGTCGGCTTCTCCTTTACCTTTGCGACCAAGCTGAGTGGTCTGCTTTTGGTGCGGCCATCTGGCTGGCCGGCTTCTTGGGTGCGTCTCGTTGTGTGACCGTCCGGGTTCTTCATGCGACCGTCTGAGGGGTCGGCTTGGTGGGGTGACCACCGGGGTGGTCTTCTGCGTGAGTCCTCACGCTTCGCTATCTTCTGTTTGGTCGCTGTTCACTCCGTTCCGGTGCTTCAGCGTTGGCGCGCTTTCGTCCGCGCTCTTCCTGTGATTCATTAGGTGCGGAGGGTTACGTCACCGCTCCGAGCTTCTTCGTATTCAGGTTGCTCCCGTTACCTCATGGGGTGTGCTTGCTTTCGTTCGGGGACCCTGGAGCAGTGTCGGCTGTTGTCGCGCCTCTTCACTGTGTCGCACTTTCCTGTTGGGGAGTCTCGGGACCACTGTCTCTTCCCGTGGTGGTGGTGCTGCAGTTTCTTCCCTGCGGTTGCAATGACAACCTGTGGCCATCAGGTGCCGCTCCGCTGGCAGTTGGTCTCTGCTTGTCTCCTGTGCGTCAAGTGGTCTGCGCCTCTGTCCTGTCTCCTGCTCCTGGTCACTGCTTGTGAGCGTCAGTCCTTGCGCTCTACTTCGTGCATGGAGTTCCTTCACTCCTTGCGCTTTCCTCTGCACAGTGTTGCGCTGCGTCCTTGGTCGGGCTTCCTTGTCGCTGCGCGGCGTTCCTGCGCCAGTATGGCATTGCTGTGTGTGCTCCTGCGCCACCTTGGACGCTCCTTAGGATTTCTTGCATGTGTGGTGCTCACTGATCTTTTTCGTGTATGTGCGTCTGTCTGGGCACAGTCTGTGTATCTTTGGTGGCAACGTTCTCTGGTGACTGGGCACCTGTTACAGCTGTTCGCCGCTCTTAGGGAGCTCTGTCGCTCCTACACGTGTGCTGTACTTTCCCTTGGCTTGCCGTTTGCTTGGCCTGCAGTTTGGGGGCCTGGCCACTAGGTGGCAGTGTTGGGTTCCTTCTCTATGGCCTCGGCAGCTTTCCTCATGCTGCGGGCTGCATGCTCACTGCCTCTGGGTGCCGCTTTCTTTTAATATTGGTGCCGCCTGGCCGCACTGGGACCTGCAACCTGCCGACAAGGCCTGGTTCCTCTTTTCCTTTTCCCCCAGTTCCTGCCGGCCATTCACACGTCTCCTCAGCGGGCGGGGCGCTGGCTCTGATGGCTGTTCTTGACTCCTGCACCCTCCAGAGACTCACTCGCGGTAAGTCTCTTTCTGGCAGTAGTCGGGGAAAATGGGGGGGTTTTAACGCCGCTCCTATCTGCTGCGGGCACTTCCATGGGACATTCACACCACCGCCGCAGCTTCACCACACTTACGCTGCGCGGCGGGGACAAAGGATCGCTGTTGGCAAGCCGCGGGTGGGCTCCGCTGGCCTTGCCTCACTACAAGTTCATTTTCGGCGGCATAGCGTCCTGACTATGCGGGTGGGCTCCGCTTTGACGGGGCTCTTCACACGCCCCCTGGCATGTCGGGCATTTGGTGCTTCGCTGCGGGGCACAGCAGGGGTGCTGGCACCTGTCCCGGAGCCGCTAGCTGCTTTTCACGTTGCCCCCTACCCGCGGCAGGCTCCTTGCCCTGTGCTACGCGGAGGGGGGGAAGTGTGTGCTTCAACTTTGGGGCTCTTATGCTGTTCGCGGGTGGGCTCCGCTGCGTTTACAGTTCTACGGGGGGGTTGCTTCTGGCTCATGCGGCCCCCCGTGGCTTCTCTCAGCGCTCGCCTCTGGCCGACGGGCCTCTCCATTGGCTGCGGCCGTGACGAGTGGGCTCCGCCCGGCCAGCACTCCTCCCCGGTGCAGTCACTTTCTTGCGGCCGACTCGGGTGGGCTCCGGTCGGTCGCTGCTTCCTGGGCACAGTTGCGGCCGGTGCAGGTGGGCTCTGTCCGGTCCGTTCTCCTTGGCAGGCGTGAGAGGTGTGGGGTCGGCTCCCGGTCACCTCTCGCTGCACATCCAGGCCTGGGGCTCGTCACACGCCCCGCGGGCCTCTCGACAGCCGGCGCCGGTCACAGGCGGGCAGCTCTCTCTCCCCCTTTTCCCCACGATTTTTCATTTGGCTGTGGCAGGCTGGGCACAGCTCCGCCTCGTCGCCATCTTGGTGATTGGGGTGGGGGCGCTAGGCCCTCATCATGCATACACCCGCAGTCACGCAATTAGACACGGACACAGTAGTATGGGGATAGGTAATGGGCCATGAGCACGTGCGCTCAGCCCCTTTTATTAGCAAGGGTCATCTGACCTATGACGCCTGGTGGTGGGTGGGTGTTAGGTGTATGGTTACACTGGAACTGAGACACTAGACCATGTCTTCCGACAGTACAACAAGCAACCCCAAATTAACCTGTGCTTAATTCTCTAGTAGTTTGGCACAAGCGTAATTTAGAGGAAACGTGTAAAGTATTTATGCTGCACTTCAAAGAGTAATAAAGTGCCACACCAATTCAGAAAAAGAGAGTAAAATGTAATAAATAATTTGAGACCAAAACAACAAATATTCAATAAGTAAAACTGTAGATATGTGGTAGGTCCAGAACGAGACAGAGTCACAAGTTCAAGTTGACTGTGATGGGGTGCTGGCCAGCTACAGGAATTAGTTAGGCACACTGAACAAGAGTACCATAAAATCTTGGTTGTAGAGTAATGTGGAGTCCAGCGTCACAATTGTGTTGTGCAGCGGTGATTCCTAGGATCTGCGAAGCTGCGATGCAGGGTCCTGCATTGTCGTCGAGGATGCCGTCGACAAGAGGCTTACAATGCAAAGTCCTGCATCAAGATATGTCACTCAACAGCTGGTTCTGAAGAAGATGATGTAAGTCTTGTGATGTAGAGTCCTGCTTCAATGTCAAGAATGCCATTGAGAAGGTGTTTGTACAAAAGATTGAGTAGTAAATATCGGGAGACACAAATATCGGGGAAAAACTATTGTGACACAAAAATATTGAGATGAAAAAATATTGTTTTCAAGAATATTATTATTTTAGGTAAGTAATATTGTTTTTAAGGATATTGTGTTTTTAATATTGTGTTCAATAGTACAGTTGTAAAAAGAATCGTTTTTAAGGATTGTAATATGTTTTAGTTCATATATCGATTATATGTGTTACTATTGATTGTGTAATAGTTATTACTATTGTTTGTAATTTTAAGTTTCGAATTTTTAATACAACTCTTAATAGTAATTTATAGTGTCATAGTGGGTTGTTAGGTTTGTACAGGGGTAGTGTGGAAATTTAATGAAGTAAAACCGAATCATTATTTAAATAAATTACATGATTGGTATTAATTATGTAAATTATGTAATACTGATTTATTTTAGGTGCAGATTTCTAGGTTTGTAGGTGTATAAGGTGGAAATTAATTAAGTATTAACTAGTTAAACATTCATTATTATTTTATTATTAATTCATTGATTATTAGTTATGTCAGTTGTGTATTAATTACATATATGTGTTGTGTTTTAGGTGTGGGCTGCTGGGTTTGCAGGGGTACAGGGTGGACAATTAATTAAGTAATAATTAATTGCAACTTATAATTAATTGTTAAATAATAATTTCATTAATTATGTATACTGTGCTATACTTATTTATTTGAGTGAGATTTTAGTTGCTGGAATCTGGGTTTGTAGGGGTATATGGTGGGAACTTTATTAAGTAAAACGTAATTAACAATTACTTATGACTTGGTAATTAATTATTTAAACCATTTTACATATGATAGTTATGGAATAATTTTTTTTAAGTTATATTTTGGGTTAGGAATGCTAGGTTTTTAGGGGCACATGATGGTAAGTTAATTATTTGATAATTGAATAACAATTGTTTATTAATTGTTCATTTTTGATAGTAATTGTTTTTAGTAATATATATATTCAGTGAAAAAAACCAAGGTTACAAGAACGTTATAGTTAGGAAATTAAATTTTAAAGAACATATAATTCGCTGAAAAAAGCAAAGGTCACAGAGACGTTATAGTTAGGCTGACATTTGACTCGTACAAAACCAGAGAAATTCAGCAGTTATAGTTAGCTGAGCTAACTATAACTTACGCCCCAGCAATGCACTGTTTATGACCTCACATATTACATCACTCATGACATGATCAATGACCTCACTTATGACATCACTAGTGACATTTTAATTGAAAAAATCTGACGTTACCATTATATAGGGCTTTTAATTACAATTTCTTAGACACCAAACTTGATATGACCACCTGCTCCCAATTGAAAGTTACCACTTATTAAATGTAATAGGGTAACCCAATGTTGTCCTATAGGAGAGTTAGGCCTTGCAGTAGTAAAACAAATGTAAGAGTTTTTTATTACCAGGACAGGTAAAACTTAAGAGTACACGTCTGACTTTTTAAATACACTGCACCCTGCCCTGTGAGCTGCCTTCCCTAAGGGTTACTTAGATGTATAAGAAAGGAACCTTTTGGCCTGGCAAAAGGTCTTTCTTGACAGGTCAAAGTGGCATTCAAAACCTGCTCACACTGGTTGCAATGTCAGGCTTGAGACATGTTTGCAGGTCTGCTTAGGTGGATGGCAAAATACGTACTGCAGGCCCACCAGTAGTATTTATTTTACAGGCCCTAGGCACATGTGGTACCACTGCATGAGGGACTTACAAGTACATTAAGTATTCTAATTGAGTATAAGCTAATTCTATGAAGTTTAGGGGAGAAAGCACAAGCATTTTAGCACTAATTAGCAATGGTAAAGTGTGAAGAGCCAGCAAAAACTAGATCAATAAAAAGTCCAACAGTACGTTATCTGACTCTAATCTATCTTTCTATACTTTTGAATTTCAGTTAGAGGCAACTATTGCTGTCTGCCAGGGCACAGGTAATAAAGAACAAAATATGTACCAAAGAAGGGTCAGCCTTTGCATCGCACCATTAGATCAGACATTAGTTATGAACCTTTTCTTCTAGGGAAGGTTAACTTTTTACTTATGATCCTATGTTTTGAGAGTTGTAGCAGCAGTACCCTTCACCTATAGTTTGCTTAATATGTATTTCACATTTGGGCCAGCCAACAAGACACTTTTAAAGAGTGAGGCAATGAGTCTGCTTCATTCAGCCTTTGGTTTATTTGCAGTGTGATTCACACTTTGGATCTGCCCACTGTCTAGACATCCTGTGATTGGAGGTCCACCTCAAGATTACAGCAATGGGGTGACAGTTGGAAACCAGACTGTGGTTCATATTCGTTCTTCGTCTCACACATCTGGTTTTACAGAGGCACTGACACTCAACCTTGCTGACAGCTGGGGACACTGATCAGCAGCACCGCCCTTCTGAGTCTTTGGAGGTTTATACAAAAGAAACAATTGATGGACAGAATGCTGGACAATGCAAACATTCACCCCCAGTCACAAGGATCTGGGTTAAATTCATCATTCTTTTGCTCACCATACCACCCCAGTTTGGACCCAGCCATATGTAAATCAGTCTTTACCCTGTTGCTTGTGGGAACAGTCCAGCCAGAACTACCAAGCCAGTACCTCCCTGGACCGGAAACAAACATCTTGGCACCGGTTTCGGGGTAGCACCCTTCATTAGCCAGGCTAGCTTAAATCCAGTGGTGTAGTGAGCACGGGGCCCACGTCTGGGCATACCCTTCCCACTGAGGGCAACATATACAATAGAAACAATTTTTTGGCGGTTGGCATAGCCATATTCAAAACCCAATTTGATTGTTCCATCTATAGCAGCCATCTTAGTAAGATCAGCTAGGAGGATGACCTTTTTAAGAATGCTGCTGCATTCAGGTCTGGATGCCTGCTCTGTCTCTTGCTCTACTCACAACAGTAAATACAGCAGAGAAGCCTTTCAAGTGTCAATTCACCCACAGTGAGGAGGTGCCAGGTCCATCTGCCTTTCAGAGCATGAGGTTCTAGAGTGCCTTTTTCCTTCAAAGTTTTATGAAATTGATCCAGCTAAAAATCAAAGATGAGAATAGGGATGTGCATTTAAAATTAAAGGATTTTTCCTCAGCACACAGTTTCAATGTTTTAAGTACAAACACACTGATGATTGAGAAAAGACATCAGTCCCAGGGCTGTGATCTGAGACAACTGAAATTGTAAAGAGTAAATGCACGATTGTATGTGTTTGTGTAGCATGTTGGTACTAATATGTGTTGTAATGAACATTGGTTTAAATTAATCCTATGTTCACTGTCGTGTCCCATCGTACATTCTGTGTGGAGGAATCAGACAGACATCAATTACAAGATGATGGCTGCATGTGGGATTGTCTGTCTTTCAATTGTTCTTTCTTTCCACTGACTGTGGAAGTGAGTATGTCTTTGTTCTGTTTATGTTCAGTACATTATCAAGCGCAGTTCCCTCTAGGTGGCGTGGCGGTCAGGAGGCCGATAATGTGCTTGGTGGGACCGCCACGGTCCCGCCGAGCAGATTCCAAGTTTCCTCTCCTCCATGGTTTATATGGGGGTTTGTACTCAAAGTAAACCCTGGAGGAGAGGAAACAAAGGTTTGCCTCCTACGCTTGTGGATGCACAGAGGGAGGACTTTCGAGTCCCTGCCGTGCAGGAACCTTGTGAGGTATTCCCATTATGGTGCCTTTTTCAGATTCTCTCTTTAAATAGCTTCCTATGGCATCCTACATCACACATGTTTTTTAGCCTCTTTGGTTGCATTATTGGCGCATGAGTTTAAAGTATAGTCAGACAATATTGTTAAGTCCTGCACACAATATTCTAAATTAAATGTAGGATGTGGCTTCCTGCTGTGAATACGTGTCCCTTTAGATTCCAGAACCATGGTTACTATCCAAGAATAATGATTGCCACAACCACCAAATCTCGGGGCAAATAATACTAAGCTTTCTCTTTTCTGAATTCCACCACTAAGGACAAAATGTTAAACAGCGTCAATGAATCTCAGGCACAGTGCTACAATAGTTCTTCTGTGTTGTCTTGGGGGCTTGTGACCTGAGTGAAAGGAAAGCAAGCGTAGACATAGCTCTAGCATCTATGGATGACATTAGTACAGACTATAGAGCTAAAAATGTCCTGCATCAATTACTTGCAAAATTATAATTTGCAAGAACCTTCATTAGATGAAAAGGAGAAGCACGGGTCCAAGGTAGGTAAAAAACGTTTGTAGTTAAGAATAGGAATATAGGGGCATATTATCTAGCCTGTGCAATAAAATTATCGCCCCTTTATCGGCCGAAAACGGCCGATAAAGCGGCGATAATGGGCTTGATAATATGCTCCTCAGAGAGTAACCATTGAAAAGCAATGTGGCCTTTATATAAGCATAGACGAGGAACAGATGCAAGGCAAACACAAAGCTCAACTCGATAACATTAGTATACAACCCATTCCAAAGTCAAATTTCATAAAGCACTGATGAAACGTGTTTTATTACGTGTTGAGGAAAAACAACAAAGTCTTTATTTCAAGTATGGCATATGAGAGCCAGGCCTGCCAAAATCATCATTTTCTTGCCTCATTTAGATATGTGGCACCGCAGGGTTTCTAATGGAACTTCATTTCGCTCGAAACCCTTGATCTAATTTCCCATCCACCACATGGCTGTCAAGTCATATTGGTTGCCGGCCCTTTCTATTTAGGGTGAGGCAATAAGGGCATGGTGTTCAAGATAAGGAAAATTGTTCAAGGCTCCCACATGCTGGAATGGTCTCCTTGCCAACTGAGAATGACATTCTCAGTTTTAATTTTCCAGAAACAACTGTGTTACCTTTCTCAACTCAGTTACTCCAGAGTTACTGCCTAACCTCCCTCCTGAGAAACCACTTCCCTAGTCTTACAGCTTTCAAAACAACAACATTGAAAAGCTTATGCTACTTTGATTTCAGAAGATGAAACTGGTAGGTTTATTATGTACATTGGTATTGTATTAAACCTGTATATTTATATTTTTTTAATGAAAAACAAACACAGAGAACATTCATGAACCGAGCTGACCTAATGACCAGTTTTAAGAGAAAATACATGTACACAATTATTTTATTCTATCGTCATTAATCAGCACAAAAGTGCTAAAGTGCAAGGAAAAAGTCCAAAAGAACAAGTGGGGCAATGTCAACATATAACCCTCAGACAGAGCAGACAGGAGAGCTTTGGACAGCCATGGGGAGAGACACGTGGTGGTGCTAGGTAAAGGGAGCAAGAGAGAAAGCTGGGGAGGAGGGCGGTGTTTGCCTATTTAGCAGGGTTGCCTTAAAGGACTGCTTGAGTGGAAAATTTTAGATCATCAAAGCTGACAGCTACCTAGACATTAACGTGGCAAATGCAAGCTGAGCAAAACGTGGAGAAGAATGTGGCTTTCTTTAACATGCAAATTGTTAATGTGCAGCTTTAATTTTTACAGAACGCTCTCATTTCTACCATACTTTTACTGCTCTGTCGATTTAATAAAATAAATGTCTTTTTAGAAAATATTGAACTATGCAAATTTAATCATTAACATTCATCATCTCTGTTACGGTAAACAGACATAATATCGTCTACAAAATATTGAATGGACATAATATCGAGTACAAAATATAGGCTGGACAAAATATCGAATGGACAGAATATAGACATCAAACATATCGTTTTTAAGGTAGTAATGTAATATCGAATGTTAAAAATATAGAAAGTTAAAAAATTGTAGTATATAATACGGGTTATTAAAATGATCGAATTTTTAATATTATCGAATTTTTTATAGTGTTTGTTACGTTATTATATGTGTGAAAAGTGTGTATTTATGTTCTAATTAATTTAAAATAATGAATTTATTTTTAATTTTGTTTGCATAATTTAATTCTGTAGTAGGTTCTGGGTTTATAGGGGAATAGGGTGGGAAGTAATTTAATTATAATTAATGAAATATGTAAATTTATATATTGGTATTCATTTTTAATTAATTGTTAATTAATTTATATTTGGTAATTAATTAAATTGTAATTGGCAATTAATTTTAATTAATTGATTAATTGCTAATTATGTTAATTGTACTAATTTATTTTCTGTAGCGGGTTGTGGGTTTATAGGGGAATTGGGTGGGAAGTAATTTATTTATAATTAATTAAATATGTAAAAATATTTATTGTTTTTTTTAGAATTAATTGTTAAATACTTTTTTATGGGTAATTAATTAAATTGTAATTGCCAATTAATTTCAATTAATTGATTAATTGCTAATTATGTTAATTTTGCTAATTTATTTTCTGTAGCGGGTTGTGAGTTTATAGGGGAATAGGGTGGGAAGTAATTTATTCATAATTAAATAAATAATTCAATTTTTTTAATTGTTTTTAATTTGAATTAATTGTTAATTAATTTTTAATTGTTAATTAAATAAATGTTAATTTGTAATTAATTTGAATAGGTAACTAATAGAAAAAATTAATTGTAATTTGTAATTTTAATTGATTAATTATTATATTATATTAAATTGGTAATTACTTTTAATTAATTTTTTTATAGATATTAATTTATACTGTTTTTAAATAATATAAGAAGTATTTACTTTCCCTACTGTTGCACTCTCTGGAGTGGGAATAGTAATTTTTACCCCTACGCTATCCAACGCTTTCCCTACTGTTGCACCCACTGGAGTGGGAATAGTAATTTTTAGCCCTACGCTATCCAACGCTTTACCTACTGTTGCACTCTTTGGAGTGGGAATAGTAATTTTAACCCCTACGCTATCCAACGCTTTCCCTACCGTTGCACCCACTGGAGTGGGAATAGTAATTTTTACCCCTACGCTATCCAACGCTTTCCCTACTGTTGCACTCACTGGAGTGGGAATAGTAATTTTTACCCCTACGCTATCCAACGCTTTCCCTACTGTTGCACTCACTGGAGTGGGAATAGTAATTTTAACCCCTACGCTATCCAACGCTTCCCCTACTGTTGGACTCTTTGGAGTGGGAATAGTAATTTTTACCCCTACGCTATCCAACTATTTCCCTACTGTTGCACTCTTTGGAGTGGGAATAGTAATTTTTACCCCTACGCTATCCAACGCTTTCCCTACTGTTGCACCCACTGGAGTGGGAATAGTAATTTTTACCCCTACGCTATCCAACGCTTACCCTACTGTTGCACTCTCTGGAGTAGGAATAGTAATTTTTACACTTCCGCTATCCTACGGTAATAATATTGGATATTATTTAATTATATTATGTTACTATATATATATGTTTTAACAAATATGATTGTAAAAAATGTTTTTTATAACTTTCATTAATTATTTAATTATTATAAGGTAATGTAAGTATTTTTAAGTATATTTTAGTAATTAATTTTTAATAGTAATTTAATTTAACATTGTTTTTAATAAAGTCGATATTTTTATAAACTATATTTTTGTAAACAATATTTTTTACTCGATATTTTTGTACTTACCTGTTTGTAGATACAAAGTCGATATTCTGTCTGTCGATATTTTGTCATCGATATTTTTGATAGTCGATATTATGTCCCTCGATATTATGTCAGTGATCTAAACAGGAAATATGGTTATAGATAGACTTAGGATCCTTCTAGTTTAGTGTAGGGACTATTTGCTTTATAGAACACACTGTCATTTATCTGCTATCATTAATCATTTTTTTAAAAATATTTCTGTAAACGTATTTATCTTTACTCATTGAAAAAAAAATACTAAAGGTTTGAGAATAATAAAGGTTTTGAAATCCTTACCAAACCTCTCATCATTGAATAATATTTTAAGAATAATAGCTGATGTTATTTGAGAAGTTTTAATTCGAAACTCCATTCTAAAATGGTGGCAAAGATCCTTTCTATGGTAGATTTGGCGCGGAGTCGGAGATCCTCATTGTAAGCCCAGTGTTGAACTGAAAAAATTATATACTAATTTCTGCGATATCAGCACTGTCCACCAAACAGCAGTTCTACGGAGGAAGGAACTATCAAGAAGGAGTTCCTTGAGGAAGAGGAAGATCCTTTGCTAGTAGAAGTGTATCGATGTGGTGAAATAAAATCACAGGTGTTCTTTGGCAGATGCAGGAAGTGGGCAGGGGTTGTCAATGGGGTTGGATGGTTGAGGAAGGGATCGGAGAAGGCCATCAGCCTTACAAAGGTGCTCTTGAGGTGCTGCTGAAGAGATAAGATAACTTCCAGCACTGGCCCCCCTGGCAGAGAAGTTCCATTTTTGGCCCCACCCCCTCCTTGCATGAAAACCTATTGCTGTACTCTTTGAAGTGAAACCTGTACATGATCTGTCAGTTAGTAGATCCCACTAGTAACTTTGTCATGATAAGGGACCTACATTCAACGAGGGAAGAAGAGGGTGCTTTTGGAAATGGGTGCCTTGGTGTTGGATTTGTATTTATGGAGACTGTGTGCAACCTGCAATGAGTTGATGTGGGATGGAATTGATGTCATTGACACATTGCAGATGTTTCAGGTACACAGAAGCATTTATCGTTGATGGAAGATGTGGAGTCAGGAAAAGGTAGGAGTACCGTACTGTCAATGAAGTGGGTCTGATTTAAGTTTCAAGCTGTCTTATTAAACTTAAATAATAAAAAATAAAGTTTTTTCAAATAAAATCCATAAAATTTAGCTATATAATGGAAACATGCCATTCATATTATTGAATGAACTAGAATCAATATGCATACACAAGACAATAAAAGACTTAGCAAGAGACCTCTGTTTTCAAAAAGCATCATATCTACTCTCCGAGAATCCTCTGACAGCTGGTCTAGGCTTTAAAGTGCTGCATGCATAATAGGTTCTAATTCATGAAAATATAACTTAGGGAGTCCAGCTACCTGTCCTCCATGGCTTACCATCTTGCTGATCAGGAAGCAAGGAGCACCAGTAGTACAGGTGGTGTGCCATAAAGACAACTCACCCTACCCTCCCACTGTATTCCACCTTTGTTCCATAGCAGGTTTCACCAGTGGATTTGAAGAGTGGTATTGTCATTCCTGGTAATGTTAATCAAGGGCTTAGGGAAGAGATCTTTGGGCCAAGCTGGCAAATTTACAGCCCAAGCGTAGAGTCTGGAGAGATTCAATTCACATTGTAGTACTGGTTTATCATGTTAACCAATAAATAGAGCCCTGTGGATTCATTGTATCATGGTTCTGAGTGTACACTAATAATTACATATGTGTCAAATCACTTAGAGTTATGTCTGGCCAAGGGAACCTTAACTCTCACAGTGATGATCTGGTAAGAGAGTGATGTGGAATGGCAATTGTGAAAACTCCACAGATCTTCAAAATGGAAATGTTGGAGGTTAAATACACCATCCATTCTTGGCATGGCAATCTAAAAGTTTGTAGATATTTATGGCAAGAACAGATAAGCAGGCATGGGGGGCATAGTTGTCTTAACATTAGGGCTTTGCAGAATTTACAGAATGGTTTAGCAAACTATGAACAAATTCATCCTATGAATGAATCAAGGGATTTCAATTTCAAACTACTTGCATACTTTTTACCTAATTATACGTTTGGCAAAATATCAAAACCTCTTCTAAGTAATAATAATCTTACATAAAACATCTAGATCTGTAAAAGCCTATTGACCACCCCTTTGCCCAATAGCAGCTCTAAAAAGAAACATTAAAACATGTCCACAGTTTGAGAGCTACAATTTTAAAGTTCAAATCATTTTTCTTTTAAGATCACATACTTTTGTTATTACGCTGTACTTGTGGCGGTGGTCGGACCACTACGACACGTACAGCGGTCTTGTGGACCGCTGCAGCCGTAAACAGGTCCTATTCTAGGAACAACCTTGTTATCCCAATGGTATGAAAGAGTCTTAAGCTTTGAAACACTAATGTTAAAAAATTGCATCAACCTCGCACATTGTACTATTTGTACATATGTTTCATTATTGATTTATATTCATTATTTTTTTAGCTGTTTTAAATTATGTTATCCCAGCAACCACCTACTGCCACAGGGCCTGGTTTCATGGGCATGTTTAGACATGAAACTAGGATGCTTGACATCTAAACTCAGCTTCATCTTTCCACCTACACATGCTGTAAATATACACTGTATTCTGCACCTGAGCAGTGCCTACAACACTTGGGCATGATTCACAAACTGCACTTTTGTGTACGTTTTTTACTTTACTGGATTCACAAACTGCACTTTTGTAGTAACATGCACTTTTGCACTAAGTGCAGCACTACACATGGCCAACCAGGGGCTTATATCAAAACCAGATAGGCAATAATTTGACATTATTTAAAATAGGTAAAAATGAAACTACATACACATTAATGTTAAAAGTATCAAATAAGAACACATTTAATATTTAATGGTACAATATTTCAATAATCTATTTTGAATGTAAAACATATTATAATAATACATGGTATTAAAAAATTAGATTCATGTCAATTGATTTTATACCTTGCTTTTGATAATTGCTAGCGCACTTTTAAAAAAATTTTTGCCCTTTTGGTGGGACTTTATTGTTTAACTTGAACTTCAGAATAATTAATTTAATTTACTATGTTTCCATTAGTTAAAGGTTTACTTTAAATTTAATTTAATAGTGTAGTAGCATTTTTAATTTTGTTCTATGTTAAAGTTAAAATTAAAATGAATTTGCATAAAAATATTTTTGATGGTTACATTTGAGTTAAGTATAAACAAAATATTTTTCACTACACTTTTCCATGTGTAGATCTCCAACCCAAACTCTGACTCTCCATAGGGTCAGGTATCGAGGAATTTTATTTTTTAACTCAAAAATAAAAATGAAAATTATTTTTATTTTGAATATTAATTTAAATTATCTTTCATATGTACTCAAAATGTAGATCAACATTTTAAAAATCTACAGCACTTTTAAATTAATTTTGAATAAAAACTTCAATTCTTGGGCATATATTAAATTGAATTGCATTTATTTTTGACAAGTTTAAATTGTCAAAAAGTTTAAATTAAAAAGAAATTCCTAGCTAAGAACTTTTTTGATGTACACTAATATGTATTCAAAGTAATGTATAGACAGACATAATTAAAATGAATATATTTATTTTTAATCAAATTTAGTGTTACTTTTTTTATTTAATGTAGGTTATTAAAATGTTTTATAATTAAATGTTAAAAGTACTATTTGTACATATATTTCATTATTAATTTATATTCATTAATATTTTTAGCTTTTTTAAATAATTTTATTCAATTGAACATTATTTCCAATTTGGCTTTATTTTAAAATCCTAATTCTGTTATGTTCTATTGGAAAGTGTTGAAGTGCCAGTGGTAAGCCATTTGTAGAGCTGCAATTATTTGCCATTTTCTTCTTTAGTAGTAACTTACACTTGGAGTTTGCGAGTACCGAAAGTAGTACATTTTTATCAGAATCATTGCCACACCAGTTTATAATTACTGGACTGGCAAAAACTATGGAACCACGAAATTTAGGGGTATATTATCAAGACAGGTGCTAAAACGGCGATAATGGGCTTGATAATATGCTCTATGGTATTCCAATTGAAGCTCAGGTTAGATGTCCTTCACATCTAACATGGGCTTCAATTGGAATTCTATAAAGCATATTCTCAAGCCCATTATCGCCTTTTTAGCTGAGGTTTTCTGTTGCTAAAGCGGCGATAATTTGATCGCCTGTCTTGATAATATGCCCCTTAGGCCTTATTCCGATGTCAGTGGGCCCGCCACTGACAGTCCGTCAATGGTAGGCCCTCTGAAATCTACAGAAGCGGTCCGACTGCCAGATTCTAATCAGGTAGTCATAGGCATTGGGCGGAGGGACCAACCGCTGCTTCTCCAATGGGCTCCTTGAGCCCATCGGGCAGCAGTGGGACTGTATTCCCTACAATAGGGGCGGTGCCTCCTTAGGCACTGCCATAGGGATTACAATGCCCATTTCCTTCTGCCTTTTCATGGTGGTTGGACCAGAAAGGGAGTTTGGGAGCCCCTAGCAGGGCACCTGTCCCTCCTTGGTCTCCCCTTTGCGCCTGGGGGGTTCATGTGGTGCCCCCCAAACATACAGGCACCGTGTGCCACGCACAACTTAGTGCCTGGCATGAATGTGCCTTTTTCAATTGCAGCTTGTGCTTCTGACTTTTTCCGGGATGCGGCACAAGCTGCAATTGAAAAAGACACATTTCCGACCACCGTGCTGGCGGTCACATTAGATTACATTGAATACTGGTCGGGCGGTTCCACTCCCACTTGATATGTTGTTCAGACGCTCGGCCATCCAGCATCGTAATAAGCCCCATAGTTGTTAGTCCCAGTTTACCATTTGGACAAATTGTGTGCTATTGGGCAGTTACTTTTGATCTTAATCCTCCACTCTCTTAATGGCAGAATCACTTGTACACCAGTTATGATCTATTGTGCTATCTAGAACTATGGAACCTGGAGACATGGTTTTTAACCCTAGCTTCTCATGTTGGCCAAATGTGGTACTTTTGGAAAGTCACATTTTGAATATAATCCTCTGGTCCCTTAAAGGTGCAAATTGAAGCATTTGAAATCAGTGCAAAAGCTGAAGGTTTTTCCGAAGCTGTATTGTGCAGGGCCACACCTGTGCTACAGCTCCTCACTCCCAGCCACTGACAGATACTTCTTTTACTGCTCGCAAGGGCTAATAGAGTAAAACTTACTTGTCCTTTGAAAAAGTTAAAAGTGACAGGGAACCAAAATTGGGAAATTAGATTTCCGCTGTGCCTCTGTCATGGCAGAGTGGCAGGAGTTAAAATTGCAGCACAGCCCGGCAAAATGTGAAATGGTTGGCCACCTTAGTAGCAATTATTTTAGTTTTTAAAAGCAGTGTTATCTCATTGGGTCAGGTGCACATTGAAGTGTGTGTTCAATGCTCTTCAGATGTGCCATATGAGATAATGGCAGATCTTGTAGTTACATTTTTTATTTGAATTCTGTTTTTTGTCGTTTGGTTTATATTTTCTGATAATAAATTATGTCTGTTTAACACCAAATTTTATAAAATTATATTTAAAAATGCTTAGCCAAACTAGGCTCAATTTAGCCCTTACTCCATCTTGAATTTCAACTCAGCGTTTGTATGTTATTCACTTATAAGCTTGTCATTGTGTGTAACTAGATTTGCACTGTCACATCTGTTGACATTAGGACAAATGGGGATTGATTATTATTTTATTTAGCTCCATATTGTTGCATATTACTGTATTGTGATTGGTTTGGGCTTTGCAACATTTAGTTAAGTTTATGATGACCATGTGACTTTTGCTGTGCATTTTACTTTCAAAAGAACACAATTTTGAGGTGGGTCATTCTGGTTTGCCCCAGCTTTTTGAGAGCAGACCCTTGTCAGTCTGTCTCTTGCTTAGGATTAATATATTTTATTTTAAGCCTTATTGTCATACAGACTCTTTTTAAAAAAAATTTAATAGTGTTTATTGATTTTCAATTTTGTTTACACAGTCCCCAAAACAAGGAGAGTTATACATACTATTATACGATTACATATTACATTTTAACAACTGATGTGTTTGGTACAATCATAGGATTAGTAGCAATGTCGTAGTAAATGTCATACAGACTCTTTGCTGTATTTGACTGAGCCTTATGTTAATCACCTATATTTGATTTATGATGCATTTTTGACTAACCATTTTTTGTCCTTCTGTTTTGCACTTTAATTATTTAATAAACTCTCATGGTTCTAACTTTTATTCATCTCAAGAATGCTTATATAATTGATTATGCAAATTTATTTTCTGTCTATCTAATCTCCTTATCCCTGTGTACTTGAGGACAACACCGCCCCAAATCCGGCATTGGAACTTTATGGAAGATTATCTGATAAGATAGCATCATCAGTTTTGGTGGAGAATGTAGGCAACACAAGATAAGGCAATATAAGAGATTAAATCTAATCTAGAGATATTGATTTCCCTTTCCCGGAGCCCATCTACATAGCCTGCCCAAATTGGATTATTAAGTGTTCTGGTGTTACTGAGCCGTTCCTGAGTGTGATAGATTGTGGTTTTGGCCGAGTACATTGTGGTTCTTGTAGTTTGGTGCGGATTTATGTGGTGTTGTGAACTACATTTTGGTTATGCCATTTTGATTTGTGGGTCATTAGGAGTCTTTGCTATTGTGATTTTGATGATTTGTCAAATATTTTAGTTAGATTTTTAAAGCTTGCAATTGCATTTTTTTTTAGATAAATATTATTTTCAACTGGGCTGGGATCATAATGACGAAATCCATTCAAACATTCAATTATTATGAATTTATTTTAGGATTTACTTTGGTCTGGTGAACAAATTCGCTGAAATCTAAGATCACAAGGGATATTCCTGTTGTCAAATTTGTCTGCTAAGTAGAAGTATGTATTGTGAGGTGCCACAGTCATGCAAGAGTAGGGAACTGAATCAATTAAATGTCTAAAAAAGAATGTGTTCCAATCCAGATCAGTGTTTTGTTTATTATTTGGTGTGCAGGAATAGACTTGCTAATTAATGGTGCGTTGCCGCTGATCGGTCAGGAATTTACTTTAGAGAGATTGATAGTTCCTTTATGGCACTACATCTTATATAGTGAGACTGCCCTTTTCTTCATTTTTTAGGTAAAGCAAACAAGAAGATTTGCTCCGAGTTGTTTGTTTGTTTGTGCCTGGGTTCGAAAGTATAGCATTGTGTCATAGAAAATGGTGCTGCAATTCTGTGAATCATCACAGTGAGCCGCTATCTGATAAGTTGGTTGTTGCTATGGATCGCGCTGTGATTGGTTAGTGTATACTGAGTCGCACTGTAACCTAGAACTGTAATATTTGAAGCATTAAATGAATGGGATTGTGTTGCAATTGAGAAAGACCGGGTGGAAGTGAAAAGTTAGGTTTAATATGCTGTGAGTCTCCAACTTAGGTAGAGAGGACACAATGCTTTGAGTGGGTGTGTTTCCTGTAGTTGCTAATGAGACAAATCAGAAGAAAATAGGCAATGAGAATGATTGAATGAAAAAAGAGTAAGAAAAAGAAAGAAAAACATTCAAACTTATTCAGAAGAGGAGAATAGCTTTTTAGATGATTTATTAGATTCAAGACCTGCCCATATACCGTTTTACAAACTCCAGGACCACCTCAAGGTATGGGCACAGGAGAGCGAGTAAGGGTATGGAGACATTTGAAGTGCATAATATACCACCCAAAAATATGGCAGGATCTAGTGTTATTGCAAATGCAAATGTTGTTATACCTACCACTGATACAGCTACTCCGAGTATTATTAGTACAATTACTTCTGTGACTACAGAACAAAGTGAACCAACAAGCAGAGAAATGAATGTTCTCCAATTGAAAGCTGAATTTGCAGAAATCTTGCAGGCTACAATTGGCATAGAAAGACTGTCCACATATAATGATAATGATAAGCAGATACGTGTGCATGTGAGACATATGCTAGGCTTTAAGAGTTTGTGGAAGAATATAACATAAATATATATAAAAGAATGAGTGGCACCGAAACTACAGAAGGTATTTGGGTGATGAAGAAGTAAATGAAATGGGGTTGCTGACTATACAGGCACATATTAGAGATTTAATTAACAACACTGAAAATGTATCAGATTTGAGGGAATACAAGAATAAGTGGAATAGGACGGGAGTGCAAGGCACAGAATAAAAAGACTGAAGTCAAATAAGAATCAAAATCTGGTACAAGGGAGCCTGAAATGGGTGTGGGCATATCTGGATTTCCTTTGTGAGAAGTGCAGGAAGGTGATTATATGTATGTTCCTTAGCAGAGATCTGATCTCCATGCATTTATGACAAACTTTCCAAAGCTTGGGGAGGATTTTAATGAATGGTATATGGAGGTGGAAAGACCAGTGATGATTTGAAAGATGCTTCAGGTATATTTCAATATGTTGTTTGAAATTATTGTCCCAAAAGATTTGTGGGCGGAGTGCAAAGTAGCTGTAACGTGGCCTCATGGAGTTTCTCCTTATGAAGGTCCTGCTTCAAATGTTAAGGAAAAGTATAAGGAAGTGACAGTGCATTTGAAACAGAAAGTTCAAGAGACAAAGGTGGATTGATCAAAAACCATGAGAGCTACTCGGGAGTAAAAAGAATCAGTGCATGCATACTGTGAGAGACCAATGCAGAATTATAAAAAGTATAATGGAGTCAAAATCCAACAAATGAATGCTTTAACAAATTCATATCTGGTTTTGTCTTCGGTTTACAACCAGTGTTTAGCTGTTATAAACAGCAAGAACACATTGCCTCATATGTTCTTGAGAACAACACCAGTCCCGATCCTGCGCAGGCATTTTATTTCCAAGATTATCTGGAATAATAGGGTCAACAGGCCCATTGACAGAGCATGAAAGTGATGCCAATTGAAGCGGTTAACAAGAGTAGAAAAAAAAAACAGTGGCAATATCGAGAGTCAGAGTAATGGCCTTTCTGTCAGAGTATGAAGAACATTACTTAATAGCTGGTTGTAGGGGCAGACACAGTAGATGTATCATTACATAATTTGTTTTAAAGTAAGTTGATTCAAATATGGACCTTGCAAGGAGGCATATAGGTACCCCAGGTCCCCCAATTACAAAGTACATAGATGTATATCGTTTAGCCTACTGCAGTGCGGACAGCAGTTAAAATGTCACTTTTGAAAATCTTTCAAGAGATACTGAAACAGAGCTGGTATTACCCTGCCCAGTAGTGATTTAAATTAATGACCATAGGGTGTTGCCACACACACAGGTAGAACATCCCTTGTAATATACTTTCCCTTTTCTGCAGACTTTGTAGTGTAATGCATCTTGGTGCACAGTATACATCCTCATTAGATTGTGCTTCATGACATGCCCTATTGGTGGTGCATTTAACATCTAAATCCTAATTTAATAAGCCGACCAGTTCTGTCGCTGAGTGAATACCTGCATCCAGATTGTCTTAAAGGCATCATTATGTAACTTACAAAAATTGAAACAATGGGCTTCTAAACGTGAAATTATCTCTAGATTCAAAGAAGTCAATTTGTGCAACATACCACAAACTACCCTCCTCCACAAATGAATAGCTCAGAACCTTGTTTTGTGAAAATGAGAGAGGCAACTCAGAATTTTGGGGCAAATCGAACTTTGCTTTTACGTGCTTTTAAAACGGGGGAATACTTTGGAGCATCACAAAATCAGCAAGTTTAAAGTGAGAGTGAGAACGTTTCAAAGTCTTGAGTCACACTTTCTGCTAGACCTCGGGCTGTATCATGATTTATGTGATGGACAGAGCATAGCTATGTTACTGTTTTTAAGTCGTCTAAACCGAATGCCCCCAACTCAGAAAGTCTGAGAATTAGAGCATCAGTTGCAGACAGTGAAACTCGGAAACAGGGAGCAGAGGAAGATTTCCCCTTTTTCCAAGATCCACATTCTACTGCTCATGCACCAGATCTGAGTATTTCTGAGTAAAGAGTATAATTTAGACTGTGTTAAATAGAAAATCAACAAGCACACAGCTATGCTAAGCACCAGCACATATGTTCATGGCATGGTCCCTTATATTTTAGCCAACATTCCTTTGCATGATGGGATTTTGTATGCCTTACTGAAAACTGTAAACGTGATACTTCAATACACAATTCAGCTAAAAGTCTAGTATTTGTTGAAAGATTCACATATGACTTGAGGTCAATTGGCAGTATTGGCCAAATGTGGTGACTTTGCGAATTCCTCCTAGACAGTCACACTATTGAGGGATTAAGTGTTCCTGAATGGAAAATCTGCTGGCAGAATGGGGAGTGGAGCTGAGCACAGCCCCACTTGCAACTAAATGGGTATGCTCCTTCTTCACACAAAGGACCTATCACCTCCTCGTTGTCACTAAACCCAGCTTGGAGCCTGGAGTGGAAATTCCATCCACATCAAAGACATTGTCTAGAAACTTCGCCCACCTTCCAAAAGGAGGGCACGGGGTATAACAATAGGACTTCAGACAACTCTTCAGTTTACTCCTGGGCCTGCAGAAAGACACTCAGGACTGCCTGCTGCTGTGATCTGCTGAGCACTCTGCAAGACAGTTTTTCTGTACCTTTGCTGCCTGGAGCCTGTCTTGAACCCGCAGAGGTCAGCCCTGCTGTTGAGCCATGCAACTTCACCTGAACCCAGGACTACCAGAGTGGCTCCAAGGTCAGAGCCACAGGGACACAAAGGTCCCCACCATCCTGTACCCACACCTGGAACCAACCTGAGTGAGACCTGAACCCCCAAGTGATATCCAACTAGTCCTGGGCCCTTGGTTGTGGTGCTATACGTGCCCAGATGGCCAAATCTCAAAACTGAGGACTTTGTGGCCCACAACTGCTCTGAGAACCAGGAGGAGACCAGGACCAACGTGCTCACCTAGCCTCCAGAGGTTCATCGCCGGCCAGAAAGACTTCAAAGCTTCTCTCGCTATGTTCTTTACTGCAGCAGCAAACCCTGTTCAGAGGTCTTTAGCCAAAGGAGTATCCAGCCTTGTGAAACTGTCCTCAGCTACAGACCTGTCTCTTGTCCCACTGAAAATGTTCAACTTCCAAAGAAGCGATTCAGTCTGAACGGAGAAATCTTCACAGCAGCTTTGACACAAGGCTCACAGACAACGACACTCCATGCTCGGTCTCCGCCAGTTTCAACTTCACCTTCTCAGAACATTTTTCTTGAAAATTCTTCTAAATCTGAAGGTAAGCCTCGGCCGGGCCCCGTCAACCTTTTGTATCCGAACCGCGCTCCATCGCCGTTGGCCATATTTTTCGACTTTCACCCAGTATCACATAACTAGATATCTGCTGTTGGCACTTTGATCTTTTAGCTGCTAGTTTCTAATAAAAACTTTAAGAATTCATAACACCGGTTCTACTGATTGGATTCCTATGTTTTGGTGTAAAATAATTTATTAAAATGTACTCAGTTTTTTTAATTGGTGTTGGAGTTTTCTTGTGTCGTGTTTTCACTTTATTACTTTTGGAGCTGCACACATTATTTACACAATTCCTCTAAGTTAAGCCTTACTGCTTTTTGGTGCCTAGCTATCCAGGGTTAAGCACAGGTTACTTTAGTGACTTTGTGGTTCACTCACCAAGGGATTGTGGCTGCTGCTTGAGCAGGGCTCACACCACAATCAACCAACAGCCCAATTTCTCACAACCACTAATAACATCTACCAGACAAGCAACAAGAATAGATGTATATGAGAGATAAAAATGGTAAATCTACGCTAACCATTATATATTTACTGCCAGACTACGTTTAAAGGACCATGGGGCAACCAGAGGCCAGTGCGCCTTAGCCTTGAATGTTAAGGCTGCTGGTCACTGCTGTTCTAGAGTCTGTCTTACTATGGCTCTGCAAATTGGACCAAATATAACCCTTTTCACCCTTAAGTTTTAAGGTAGCGAGGGCAAGGTGTTAGTGGCTTCACAGGGAGGTAATTAAGGAATGGACTCAGAGCTCAGCAATCAACCAATAGATCCAATAAATAAATATCCAGTCCAGTGCTCGACTTTGTAAGAAATGAAGTACTAGATTCACACAGTTTCACACACTGCTATACAATCCAATAGTTGTATACTTAATTTGCGCCTGTAGGCAATCTCTTTAGTCAATGATTTACCCACATCAATTCCTTCACCATCCCTTACCAGGCCTCACCTCGGATACTGGGTTTTCACTAAGTCAAAGGCAATCAGAAGTAGTATGAATTTGCCTGAGGTGCGGGCTCAATCACCCAGAGTTCAGTCTCTTTGTCTCACCCCCTTATCAGGTAGAAGAGTCTCACAAGTCCTTACAGTTACCATTTTGTACTCTAAGTGATTCTTCTGTTCTTGTGCAAAGCCCCAGACAACTGGAAAGTTTCCGTTGCAGTCTGTCGGGCCAGGTGCTTGCAACGTTAGGCAGA
This sequence comes from Lissotriton helveticus, assembly GCF_964261635.1. Lineage (NCBI taxonomy): Eukaryota > Metazoa > Chordata > Amphibia > Caudata > Salamandridae > Lissotriton > Lissotriton helveticus. Next base: position 2,107,790,084 of record NC_136057.1, read on the forward strand.
GCATCTTTCCAGCCATTTTTTTAGCAGTTTCTGCTCGGGGTTCAGTGAGGGTGGCTAAGAGCCATTGCGGTCTGGATGGCCATGATCCCAACCACAGTACCTGCCGTCCAGAGGTCGATGACCACCAGTCCTGAAGCAGTGCAGTCTCGGATTGGCCATAGGTAAGTGTAGTTCAGGGAGGATACTTAGAAATCAGTCCACGTCCGGACTGACTGTTCCACATATGCTGCCCCAACTGGATCTTCAGTAATTCAGCTGTTGCAGTTCTGCTCAGATTTTCATCATTTCTGCAGTTTCAGACTGCGGCTATTCGTCAGTTGCAGCTCACTCGTGCCTTCAGTAATTCAGCAGTTACAGCTCTGACTGGGCCTTTAGCAGTCACACAATTATAGCATGACTGGGTGTTTGGCAATCACGTGAGCCTGGTACATTGGTCCCCATCAAGAACTGGGGAAGCCCACAGGTACCAGGTTGATTCCAACTCATTCTCAGGCAGTCAGTTTCTTCCAGGTCATCTCTCAGCCACTGGGGATGTGCTGGCCCATCTGAAGGAGTAATCAAGAAAGACAAAATGGTAGGTGTTACTTAGAGACTTTTCACACTGGAACCTGCCGTCCCACCTTTTACCCCTAATATCCACAAATGGCAGTGCTCACGGACCGTGCTTTTGCCTTATAGTTTTTCAATATAAAAAAACATGAGGGAGGCTGCAGCGGCCCCACTCCCGGGCCATGCCTGGGGCCTAGCCTTTTAAAAAATTGAAAAAAGGAGTGGGATCGCGCAGCCCCCTTCCCCGGGCCGATTTTGGCTCCAGGGACCCCATCCCCTGGGGCCAAGCCTTTATATATATTTGTTTACTTCACAGGGAAGGGGGCAGAGAGGCCACCCTCCCAGGCCATTTTTTACCCTGGGGATCCCATCCCCCCAGGGCCTGGCCACTTCATTGGGGACCACTAGGGAAGCCTGAAGACCCTGCAGTCCGTGCCAGCTCCCCAGCTCCTTGAGGAACCGGCATTGCTTTTACACACAGGGAGCTACTGACATTCAGCTCCCTGTGTGTAAAAGCAAAGTGTACTACTCTTTGAGCAAGGGGAGCAGACGTTTTGCTATGGCATGGCAGGAGCACATGCCATAACAAACTGCAATATCCCAGGGGTGGGCACCCCTGGACATTTCTGGAGCCGGCCCTGGGGGGTGGCGGTTCCCAGGGTCATGGGATCCTGGAGGGCCCGTATCCAATATTCAAACTTGCCCAGTGGAGGCGGTGGTCCCTGGGGCTGCTTGGTTGGGGGACGGAGCTCTCACACATCATTATTTATTTTAGCCCCAGGGAGGTGGTGGTCTCCAGGACAGCAAGGGAAACAGTGGGCCCTCACCTGCTTTTATTTTTATATGTATGTGCCCAGGGTAGGTGGCAATCCCAGGGGCTGCAGAGGGGCCATGCAGCATACCGCATAACTGTTACGTGTAGCTCCGGGGCTGTGGCGCTCCCTGTGGCTGCAGGGTGGTCACATGGCCCTCTGCATTTCTGTCATGTGTAGCCCTGGGGGGAGGCAGTCCCCGGGTCTGCTGGGGCCCCTCCATCATTATAAAACAATATATTAGTCCTGGGGAGGTAGTGGGCCCAAGGGTGCAGGGTTGCAACTGGGGAACCCCGCATACATATTGAAAAATGCCCCTGGGAAGTGGCGGCCCCATCGCTTTAACTATTGTAGGAGGATGCCTGTGTGCCCTCCTCCTATATTTTCAAATGCCACCGGGACCTGGCCCACCTGATGGCCTAATTAAATGAAGTGTTAGTCCCCGCATCTTGTTTTTTTTTCATTTTCGGAGGATCCACAAATCCAATGTGACTCCCTCCGAATTTAAAAAAAATGATTTTTATTACACCTGGGGGGTCAGGGTACTTCTACCCTGCCCCCCTTTTTTATGTTTCTTCTTGTGACTGGGTTCAATTCAGTCACAAGATGGCTGCCAACACTTCCTGGTTTGAAGTGTTGGTAGCCAATCAGATATAAGGCACGAGATCGGGAGGGGTCTCAGAACCATAAAAAAGGGCTTTCTGGACCAAGAGTAACTTTTCTGCCAAATCTGGTGTCATTCCGTTCAGCAGTTTGGGCTGTAGCCATGTTTAGTTTCCTATGGAAATGAACACAAAGAAAAAGCATTTTGGGAACGCCCCTGTTTCTCGGTCCTTTGATCAATCTTGATAAAATGTTCCCAGTAGGTTCTGTGTGTCATGGAAAGTTTAGGGGTGATCCGTGCTGTGGGACCCAAGAAATAGGGACTCTAAAAAAGGGTGCATTTGTAATGTTAATTCCCATAGAAAAGCGTTGTCAAACCTACAGCCCGAACCACTTTACGGAATTATATCAAATTTGGCAGAAAGGTAGATGTTGTTACGTAGATTGTGCTTTTTTTTTATATGGTACAAATTCGTACAGTCGATTTTGAGAAATGTAAGCCAAAAATGATCAAATCTCTGCCCGCAGATATTTTACGATGGTTTCGCAATTAATCGCAGATGTGCGTGCCAATGGAAATGCTTTGATTGGCTGGACGAAACCTAAACAGAAAGTTGCAGCTGACATTTTATTGTTCAGGAATAGTTCCTGGGGCTAAACGTTTATGTGAAAGCTAGCATAGGGGGTCAGGGTGGAGATACTCTGACCCCATGTTTGAGAAATGGGTATATTAGTGACAAATGATATGTGCTTAAAATAGATTTTTTGGATTCTGCACGATATTCACAATGACTTTGCGACCACCAGCGCAGCCACCCTCGTTGTGTAACAGGAACATCGTGAAAATCGCAAAATCTCTGCGACCATGGGCAAAAATATAAAAAATACATAAATATTGTTCAACACTGGCCGGTCCATGTCAGAGACTCATGTACACACTCACAAACTAACTCATACACGTATACACCTATTCACATACCCACTCACGCACTTATACATCCAGTCACATACCCACTCGGACTCTTACGTGCTCACTCACATAACCATTTAGGTACTTATGCACCCACTTACAGACTCACTTGGAGAGTGACACACCCATGTACAAACCCACTCAGAGATTCAGGCACCTACTTAGAGACTCGGTCATAGACCCATGTGTACAGTTTCATACCTACTTAGAGACTCACTCACAGAACCACCTGGGCACTCATGTACTCATTCACAGATCCACTCAGATACTCATGCACCCACTTTCAGACTCACTCGGAGAGTCACTCACCCATGTACTAACTCACTCAGAGACTCACAAACCCTCTAACAAACCTACTCACACCCTCACATATGTACTTACAGACCCACTGAGACATTCATAGACCCACTTGCAGATGCATTCACTGCATGCCCCCCCTACCAGGTTGTTCTCAGCATCAGGGACAACAACCTCCATCGGAGTGGCTCTAAATAAAGGAAAGAGGGGCTGGATGGCCCACCACCTGGAGCCATTACTGGCCCTGGGATCACCACCCCCCAGGGCCCACTCTCTATGCCCCAGGGCGCTCACCCCAGGACATAGCTGTTTGCTTTCACTTGGTGGGAGCTTTGACAGTTCCTGCCAAGTGAGTGCAAACAGTAACTCCACAACCAGCTGCCAAGTGGGCAGGAAGAAAGATGAAAGAATTGCTCCCACACACTAGGCAGCATGTTTGGCAGCTCCCTGCATGTGGGAGCAATGCTGGCTCTGGCTGGAGGCAGGGAGCAGGCAGGCACCGCTGGGGCATTGAGACTCCCCCACGGTCTCCAACATTGGAGAATGGGTGCAGTGGGTGGGCTCCAAGGCATCCAGAAGGAGGAACCTGGGACTGGTAGATCGGATCCCCGGGTTGAACACGGTTCAGGGAGGGGGTCATGTGGCCCCCCTCCCCTCCTAGAAATGATCCTTGGCTTGTCCTCTCCTGGTGGCAGCAGAATCCATGGTTCTCCCTTGAAACTACTATGAGTATGGAAATGTGCAAATCACCTGAAAGCCCTTCCCCATCCACCTTAGTAGTATGCAAAGGTCTTCCTACCTTTTACCACGAAGATGGACAATTCAACAAAAGAGCCCGCAGATCACTTTCCACCAATTTTGATGACACCTTCTTGATGCCGAGGAGTATGAAGACATTTCCACCAAACAAAGAGGCACTTACTTACAAGGAGTAGCCTTGTTTGGTGGAGATTTACCTCTTTGTTGTATCATTGTCTTCCCTATAGGATGATTCATGTTATCACAGATTTCTGGATAAAGAATACACAAGGAACAATCATATTGCTGAAACACACACAAGGTCACTGAAGACATTTCATTGTGGTCCATTACACAGGTATAGTGTAGAATAGGCTCTGGACATTTACCCAAGGAGGTAGCACTTAGTAGATAAGCAGTAGAAAGTACGCCAATTGGGTAGATATTTTATGCATATCTCAGGACTCTTGGTATTTAAAGGGGCGGAGAGGTTCTGTTCTGGCCCAGTCACCCACATAGCTACTGGCACACCCACATGGACACTCAGAAACCCACTCACACACACATACAGCCACTTACACATACACTCACACACCCACAAAACTGTAAGCACATCTACTCATAGAACCATACTGCTACTCACACACCCAGTCACAGACCCACATAACCACTCACACACCCACTCTCAGATCCATACAGCTACCCACACATCCACTCACATACCCAGAAAACTATTCACACACTCATACAGCAACTCACAAACCCACTTACAGATCCATACAGCCACTCACACACCCACATACAGATCCATACAGCTACTCATACACCCATTCAAATACCCATACAGGTAATCACACAACCACTCTCAAATCCATACAACTATGCATAAGACTAGTCACAAACCCACACAACTATTCACACACCCACTCACAGACCCATACAGCCACTCACACACCCAGTGCCCTACCCATACAGCTACTCACACACCACTCACAGACTATACAGCCACTCACACACCCACTCACACACCCATACACTACTTGCACACCCACTCACACACCTACAAAATCACTCACACACGCATAGAGCTTCTCACACACCCACTCACTGATCTATACAGCCACTGACATACCCACCCTAAAAGGTTAAAGGTTACAGTTAGGAATTAAAAATTAAAATAAACTTAAAAATGCACAAAAATACAAAAGTTGCAGGGATGCTATAGTTAGGAAATAATAGTATAAAAATGTAGAATTTCACTACAAAAAGCCAAAGGTTTATAGGGACGTTATATTTAAAAAAATAACATTAAAAACAGTAGAAATTCACTAAACAAAAAAACCAAAGGAGAGACATTACAGTTAGAAATTAAAAATTTAAAAACCTTAGAAATCCCCTTAAAAAGCCAAAGGTTACAGGGACATTATGGTTCGGAAATAACATTGAACCTTTAAAATTGTGTGTGAGTGGCTGAATGGCTGAGTGAGTGGCAGGGTGAGTGAGTGTATCAGTCAATGAGTCCCTCTGTCAGTGGGTGTATGGCTGAGTGGCTGTATGTTAGAGTGAGTGGGTGAGTGATTGGCTCTGTGGATGATTAAGTGGGGTTGTGATGTCAACAGTGATGTCTTCAGTGATGTAATTTGAGATGTCATCAGTGATGTCATCATTGATGTCACTGACCATGTCATGAATGATGTAATACGTGACATCATCAGCAGTGGATTGGGGGCGCGCGAGTTATACTTAGTACAACTAACTATAACGGAGGAATTTTAATGGTTTTGTATGAGTAAAATGTCCAGCTAACTATAACACCCCTGAAAACCTATTTTTTTCTTCAGTGAATTTCTAAGGTTTGTTAAATGATAATTTCTAACTATAACCTGCCTGAAACTTGTGGTTTTTCAGTGAATTTCAAAGGTTTTTTAAAAGATAATATCTTTGTATAACCTAATAATTGTATGTATATTTACCGATATATACTTCGAGTTTTGTAAAAAAATGAATTTGAAATTAGTATATTTCCACATTTATTTTACTGATAAATATGCACTCATGGCTGAAAGACTGGTCGTTTTCACTCCTGTAAACACTCTTACATGATAAACTATACACAACCTTCGTATTAAAATGTGCAAGTTTTCTTATACAAGGATATGTAGTGCTCTTTAAGGCTGTTTACTAAAAGTCTTTTATTGTTTTTACCCTTTTACTTTTAGAACGACAGACCTATTGTCCTACTACTCATTATTGACAGCATTTACAAACGCTCAAAAAATAACCCAATTTCCGTATTTATCCAAACTTTAAAATAAATATAGAGAGAAAAATACTTTTCTGTCTGTATTTATCTGTAAAAATCAATAAAAACATAAATCATGTATTTTCAACTTAATTAGCAGTAATTAACATATAAGTGTGGTAAAAGTATGACGCAGCACCTATAATACCTGACTTTCAAGAACAGCTTTCACAGTTCGATTCCAAAGTCCATCAGCATCTTAGCCCACCACTATCTCACTGTGGGTAACACCTTGCTTAATCTTCCAAACGCCCCAAACGCAGGCACACCTTTCCGGGGGTAGCTTTACGCTTTACTGCTGGCATTTTTTTAATTAAAAAGAATAGTGATAACAAATATTAATACGTTCTTTTTTTTCTTCTATTGTAAACAATATTTATTTTTTATATCTTCTATTTAGATGTTTTTAATCATGTGAATGCAAAGGACACAGTTTACCGGGTAACACTTTTTAAAGTCTCCAACGTATGTAGATAATAAGGACCATATATGTGTTACTATGAAAATCGAAACCTTTATAGCTTCACAGTTTGTAACTTTTCTCAACACGTGCACAAGTAAAACAGTTAAAACGTGAGCATGTGTAAACTGTAAAGCGTGACAACTACATAGGCGGAGCCGAATCTTCCTTCCATAGACTACTAAACAACCAAAACTATATAAATCACACCTATTGTGCGATTAGTTTCGTTTTCGGGAGTTATTTCTGCATCACCAATCTGTGATGCAGGTTCCCTTTTCTAGCATTGTATTCTTGCTTTGCGTCAACAAATATATTCCGGAGTTGTAAGTTGTTTCATTATGAGATAGTAGATAGTTATAATTTGTGGGTATTTGTCAATTTTTAAACATTTATATCTTGAAAAAAGTGTTTTTGCATGTTTTTCCCTTTTTCTCTGTAACGTCAGCAGCTTGTTTTCAGAAACAGATAGATTACAACAAACATTGCTCCTTTTCTGCCTCCTTTCAGCTTATATATTGTGACTTTCTATATTATAATATTAACACTGTACTTCGCTTCAGAGGTGTTGGTGACCCGTCGGCGCAAAGCCTAAACATTTACAATCAACGTCACCACCTTCCAGTTGTTAGTGTGTTTTCCCCTAGGGATTATATACTGTTAATATGTATATAATATTAACAGTTACTGCTAATCTCAGTGGAGTTCATGACCTGTGGTCAGAAAGAGTAAAGATATATAAGCAACGTTGCCAGCTTCTGGTTTTTAGTCTGTTCCCCCCTTTTGATCATATACTGTGAATATATATATATATATATATATATATATATATATATATATATATATATATATATATATATATTATAATTTTCACAGTCATGATCTCAGAGGAGTTTATGACCCGTCGCCACGAAGATCATACTTTTTGACCTCCCGGAGAAAAGAAGCTCAGAAAATAATTACCGCTCAAAAGTATTTCGTTATGGATGTTTTGTTAAATAGATAACTTTATTTTCCTTTTCCTTTTACTGTAACAATGGTATCAATCGTTATATTGTAATAGATTGTGCTATTGTTACAGAAGAGGAATAGGAGATTTTTGGCGCCAACTGTAATACAGCTTGGGAAACATTACAACGTACTTGATCAGATATTTTTTTCAGGGAGCATATTTTACGAAATTGCAGAATAAAAAATATAGCTTCCACACATACTTTGTTACTTTAACTATTTGATAAACCCCACATTTCTGAATGTTATTTTCTAATTTCTATTCTTCTCATTTGCGGTTCCTATTCACCTTTGCCCTAAAGAATATATAGGACCAGTTCTGTATATTGTAATAGTACTATACTATATATTCTTAAGTGAGTATGTGATTTGTAAGCGGAACAGTGTGCGACATCTAAGCACTACGACAGAACATTCCTGAATTCTACAGAATACAAATTAAAAAAATAATAATGCATACATTTCTATGTAATATGAAGTCACTTGTATTTAACTGTTTTTTACTTGTTCTCCTGACCTCAGACAATGTAGTGCAGGAGTGTTTGTTGTAGCACTTCTATTCTACTTTATCTAAAAGTAACTGATGCCCTCTTATATTATCAAGAATATGGGGCAACACTTTTACAAACCATAGCAGAAAAAAGGAGGGAATTGCCACGCTTAACTGATATTTTATGAAATTGCATTCTTAATTGTCACCCCTTTCATATATACAGCGTCAGTTTCTGAAGAAAGTTTATTTGTATTTGCTAAATAAAAACTGTTTCAAACCTAGACTGAATTTTTTGCTGCGCAACCACACCTCCCCATCAGAAAAGTACCACACCACATTATAAGTAAATAGTGCTCCTGGGAAGTATCCCACCCACAAATTTTATAAAAAAACACCGAAGACACTGTCATTTTTCCGCTGTGATTTGTACACCCCACGGCAATTATTTAAATGGCCCTTAAAACAATATTAAAACAATTTTTACTTCCATAATCCTTGTCCTCCACCTTGTGACTACTGTACAGAGATAATAGTGTTCCTAACCTCCCCTCTACTACTTTCTTTTCCCATACTCCTTTGGAAGTGCATCACAAAATCACTGACAACAGTGAACCGTTCCCAGCCAATAAGGAGCAAACTTGTGTTCGAAACACTAAAGCCAATAAAATGTCCATGTTGTTCCGCAGAGGAAGGAATGACTGCCAAAACTTCTACTTTTATTGCTTCATAGCCAATGAACATTAATGTTCGTAAGGTCCCGCTTGGAACACGTTACCCAATGAAATGTCCCTAATACTCTGCGAAGATAGAAGGAATCACTGACAACACTTCTACCGTCAACAGTTTACAGCCAATCAACATTAAGCTTGGGAAAGTCCTCCTTAGAGCACGTCAGCAAATCAGATGTCCCTTCTACTCTGCAGAGTAAATGGCTGATAACATCTCTACTTTCAATAGATCGCAACCAACCAACATAAAGCTCAGGAAAGTCCTCCTTACAACACGTAAGCGAATTATCCTTGCTACTCTCCGGAGCAGAAGTCAATTGCAGAAAACACTTCTACTTTTAATTGCTTGCACCCAATGAACATTAAGCTTGTTGTTGGAACACGTTAGCCAATTAAACGTTAAATTTGTTCGACGCACACATACAGAACACGCGGTCCTACATATTAATACATTTCCTGTAACAAAGTGACTCTATTCGTAACAAAAGTGAACACTGCCTAATAAATAAACATTATTCCACATTATATTAAAGAAAAGCCGCAATAAGCTGCATTTTTGTTTTCCCGATATAATTTACACAGCCTACTGCTCCCCCCTCCCAACATGAGTGAAGCCCCGGGACTGTGGGGGCCCCAGCGAACCCCAGCTATTATTTTTATTATATTTTCCACTGACTTCTTCTACGGCTAACGGTTCCTATGGAAAACTTTTAAAACTCCAGCACAGTAACTGTTTTGATGAGCAACGTAGGCCCCCATTAGTATGGCGGGCAGATCGCCCCCGCCGGCCGGTAGTAGCCACCGCTGGCCTGGCGGGAGCGATCCGCCCGCCATCCGTGCCGGAATGACCCCCCGCCATATTAGTATGGCTGGGGGGTCCGCGGTGGACGGAAAGACCGTCCGCCTCTTTTCCGCCCCGGTCGCCTAGCGACTGGGTGGAAAAGGGTTCTCAATGGTGGCAATGTCTATCATACACCGCCAGCCATATTACAATGGGCATTTTCCAATGCCGCCACGGGAAGGCATGCAGAGTCTACTTTGGGGGCCTGTTGCGGGCCCCCAGGGATCCTGGAGGGTGGGGGGTGCACATGGGGGGTTCCTATGATACCCCCCAGCAATTCAAAGAACAACGTGGCAGGCACCGCGCGGTGCCTGTCACATTATGCTTTGAAATGCACAACAGGTATTTTTACCATTGCGGTGGGCGGTGCTCTCAGCACCGCCACCACAATGTTAAAAATACAGGATGCGCCTGCCACTGTGCCGGGCGCATCCTAATTTCCCCCACTGGACCCCCGCCCTTATTGTGGGTGGTCCCTTTCCACGATGGGATGGCGGGTGGCCAAAGTCTGCCTGCCATCCTAATGGGGGCCATAGTGTGGTGAACTTCTAACCTCTGTGCTCACTTAAGTGTTCCATGAACTGTTACTATGGTAACAGGCAGTAAGCAGTTTGGGGGTAGGGTTGAAACAGAAACCGTTATATTTACCCAGAATCCTCTACATGACAGAGAGGAAAGCAAAGTAAGGCAGAACACTGTATAGCAGATTTACAAGCCCCTTGAGCCACTTTCGCGTCACTTTTCCCATCTTAAAAATTATGCAACAGTAACACAATGAACTTGTAAATCTGCCCCTATGCACATTACGAGCAAATACACAACTCTTTCAATTCTTTATCGATCACAATTAGCCAGTGTTGCATCACGATTCACAATGCACTTCAATAAATACTTCGTGCATATTTAACTGGAAGACGAGATTGTCGACATTACAAAACTTAGTGGCATATTTACAAAGACGGAGTTAAAATTGTCGCCGCTTTAACGGCTGCAACCTACAACAAAAACGCCGAAAATGGACTTAGTTATCTTACTGGAAGATTTTCTCAAAAATGCTGTTTGCTATGCAACAGTGAGAGCCATCCCCCCAGAGCTATAAAATAAATGGTTGGAGTGAGCTCCAAGGCCCCCCCTGCAAAATTAGAAGTGGAAGCGCCTCAACGACCCCCCTCAAGCCCCAGGAACCACCACCCCCGGGGGCTTTGTGTATTGTGGGAGGGTGGCCTTTCGCATGGAGCCCTCGAGGGCCCTGGGACCTCCACCCCCCAGGACCGGCTGTTGCAGTGTCCTGGGGTAACTACCCCCGGGACACTGCTGTTTGCTATCAGAGGGCGGGAGTCTCACGGCTCCCGCCCTCCCATAGCAAACTTGGTTTGGATTTTGAAAGACAGCAGTGAAATCTATTCTCACTTTCAAAATCCAAACCAGATTGCTTTTCCACATGCAAGTTAGCATCTACCCATGTGGAAAAGCAATGCCGGCTCCCAAAGGACACAGGGAGCCAGCGGGACCGTGGGGGCATTGTGCACAACTTCTACGCGTTTGGAAGCCGGCATTACTTTTCCACATGGGTAGATGCTAACTTGCATGTGGAAAAGCAATCTGGTTTGGATTTTGAAAGAGAGAGCGGATTTTCTTGCTATGGGAGGGCGGGATGGAAACCCCGGGACACTGCAGGAGCCAGCCCTCCTACAATACGTAAAACCCCGGGGAGTGTTGGTCCCCAGGCCTTTGGAGACCTTGAAACCCCCCAACCATTTTTTTTGTAGCCTCGGGGTGACGGACCCTCGAGTGCTCCAGGAGGGGGGGCATGCAGTCCCCCTTCCACAATACATAAAGCCCCGGGGGTGGTGGTCCCTGTAGCTTTGGGGACCTTAAACCCTCCCCCACTATTTATTTTTTTCCCCGGGGATGCGGGGCCCCTCTGAGCTCCCATAAAATGTGATAATTTTGCCCCCGCTATTTAACCCCTCGGGGGCTAATTATAAAAAAAGCTATGTTTCATTTTCTTTTTTTGTTTTTACGGCAGAGTCCATGCACCCTACATGCACCTGCCGGGTCTTTTAAAAAAATATATATATATATTTTGTGTGCCCTGGGAGTCCTTCTGGGACTCCCTAAGCCGGTCTAGAGGGTAAAAGTGTTTCTACCCTGCCCCGTTTCTACGTTTTGCACACATATTTCACTGACATCCTCAGCCTCGCTTTTACCGAGGCACAAAATGGCTGTCAACAGATCCTGGTTTCGAATGTTGACAACCACTTGACAGCCAATTAGCACTCAGCGTGTGATCGGAAGGGTGCACTTATGGTACGATGACAATGTGCGCAAAATCCGCGGATCCACCGCGCCCATAGATATATAAATGATTTTAACCGTAATTTTCTCTAGAACTACTGAACCATTTAAGCAAAAGGCACAAGTCTGAACTGAGGGATACCTCTTTGCCAAATTTGGCGTAATTCCGTTCAGCAGTTCAAGCTGTAGCTGTGGCTAAAGGTCCTATGGGAAATTGCATTGGGAAAACATGTTTTGGGAATCCCCTTTTTTCTCGGCCCCCACTTGACGAATCACCATGAAACTTTTAGGATAGGAGCACACCAGAGCTGGCCAAAAGTTCTGAACATTTCGCAAAGATTCATCAATCAGCGCCAAAGTTATAGGTAATAGAATGTTGTGGATTTCCTATGGATAATAGGTCCTAACTATAACTACCTACTGACGACCGGGGGGGGGTTCTTGCACTAATAAAGCATTAGGCTTTGAAGCCTTCATGTGTGCCTTCCTTTTCTCATTTTCCTCATACCGCAAGGGGGTATGACGTTGAAGAAATATATATAATATGCAGACCGTGACTTCACGGGAGTGTTGGTGCAATCTCTCCAACCTATGACCCAGCGATTCGGCGTCCTGAGGGTTGGAACGTTATGCAGGGACTAGAGGGGCCAGGACTTTAAAAAGCGACCTCATCAAGTTTGCCGAGCCCCACAACGTCTACAAACTATCAGAAATAACTGCAGTTTCCCACATCACGTCATCCCAGACATACAGCATTCTGCGTGTTGGAGTTCCTTATCATCTGCAACAGGGCGGATGATCACATGGTTGGGTAGGCGTTTGTGAGCATACCGCTTTAAAAGCTGCGGACATTTAATTTCGGCAACACGGACATGAGGCGCGGCAGCAGGAGGTGTCTGAAGAAGGAGCAATCCGAAATGCATTATACATACGCTGTCCAGTTGCCATTAAACAGCCTCACCTGAAATTCCCTGATTGTGGCTCTTTCCTTTCACACTGCTGGAGGGCGGATGCTGATATTCCCTGTCAACCAGAAGACACGTACAGGAGCCCCGTTCTGCTAAGCGGCTGCCTGTCTTTCTGGTTTCTGCGCAAGTGGAGCAATGGAGCGTAACCAGGTATGGGCTATCAGGCAGCCCACCAACTGAGCGCCGACACGCGAGGGACACTGCTAATATGCAGACCGTGACGTTACGGGAGTGTTGGTGCAATCTTGCCAACCTATGACCCAGAGATTCGGCATCCTGAGGGTTGGAACATTATGCAGGGACTCGAGGGGCCAGGACTTTAAAAAGCCACCTCATCAAGTTTGCCGAGCCCCACAACGTCTACAAACTATCAGAAATAACTGCAGTTTCCCACATCACACCATCCCAGACATACAGCATTCTGGGTGTTGGAGTTCCTTATCATCCCCAACAGGGCGGATGATCACATGGTTGGGGAGGCGTTTGTGAGCATACCGCTTTAAAAGCTGCAGACATTTAATTTTGGCAACACGGACATGAGGCGCGGCAGCAAGAGGTGTCTGAAGAAGGAGAATCCGAAATGCATTATACCTACGCTGTCCAGTTGCTATTAAACAGCCTCACCTGAAATTCCCTGCTTGTGGCTCTTTCCTTTCACACTGCTGGAGGGCGGATGCTGATATTCCGTGTCAACCAGAAGACACGTAAAGGAGCCCCGTTCTGCTAAGCGGCTGCCAGTCTTTCTGGTTTCTGCGCAAGTGGAGCAATGGAGCGTGCCCAGGTATGGGCTATCAGGCAGCCCACCAACTGAGCGCCGGCACGCGAGGGACACTGCTAATATGCAGACCGTGACTTCACGGGAGTGTTGGTGAAATCTCGCCAACCTATGACCTAGCGATTCGGCGTCCTGAGGGTTGGACCGTTATGCAGGGACTCGAGGGGCCAGAACCTTAAAAAGCGACCTCATCAAGTTTGCCGAGCCCCACAACGTCTACAAACTATCAGAAATAACTGCAGTTTCCCACATCACGCCATCCCAGACATACAGCATTCTGGGTGTTGGAGTTCCTTATCATCTGCAACAGGGCGGATGATCACATGGTTGGGGAGGCGTTTGTGAGCATACCGCTTTAAAAGCTGCGGACATTTAATTTCGGCAACACGGACATGAGGCGCGGCAGCAAGAGGTGTCTGAAGAAGGAGAAATCCGAAATGCATTATACCTACGCTGTCCAGTTGCCATTAAACAGCTTCACCTGAAATTCCCTGCTTGTGGCTCTTTCCTTTCACACTGCTGGAGGGCGGATGCTGATATTCCGTGTCAACCAGAAGACACGTAAAGGAGCCCCGTTCTGCTAAGCAGCTGCCTCTCTTTCTGGTTTCTGCGCAAGTGGAGCAATGGAGCGTGCCCAGGTATGGGCTATCAGGCAGCCCACCAACTGAGCACCGGCACGCGAGGGACACTGCTAATATGCAGACCGTGACTTCACGGGAGTGTTGGTGCAATCTCGCCAACCTATGACCCAGCGATTCGGCGTCCTGAGGGTTGGAACGTTATGCAGGGACTCAAGGGGCCAGGACTTTCAAAAGTGACCGCCTCAAGTTTACCGAGCCCCACAACGTCTACAAACTATCAGAAATAACTGCAGTTTCCCACATCACGCCATCCCAGACATACAGCATTCTGGGTGTTGGAGTTCCTTATCATCTGCAACAGGGCGGATGATCACATGGTTGGGGAGGCGTTTGTGAGCATACCGCTTTAAAAGCTGCGGACATTTAATTTCGGCAACACGGACATGAGGCGCAGCAGCAAGAGGTGTCTGAAGAAGGAGCAATCCGAAATGCATTATACCTACGCTGTCCAGTTGCCATTAAACAGCCTCATCTGAAATTCCCTGCTTGTGGCTCTTTCCTTTCACACTGCTGGAGGGCGGATGCTGACATTCTGTGTCAACCAGAAGACATGGAAAGGAGCCCCGTTCTGCTAAGCGGCTGCCTGTCTTTCTGGTTTCTGCGCAAGTGGAGCAATGGAGCGTGCCCAGGTATGGGCTATTGTTGAAAAGTCAGCCCATATCGCACCCGATGCCCAGGCTGCTGGTGCAGGGCGACTCTTCGTTTCCATCTTGAATAATTACCAAATAAAGAGACGGGCGCTGGAGGCAGGAAAGCAAGAACAGAGTTTATTACTCCAGAGGAGAGCATGTCATTTGGGACGCTCGCATAGTGTCTTCGGGAGGTGCTCTAACAAGTTTCTCTGAGGCTTCGTCTTTTATACACAGGTTTATGACACACACACATCCTCCATTACAATCAGGACATTGTAAAGTACAAAGATATTCCAACACGTGGCTACAGTAGGGGCCCTTATCCTCCACACAATAGGAGGGGGCTGTCATGCAGCTGAGTGTGCTGTTGATTCCGTTGGAATGTGTGCTCCTGATCGAATCTCAGGGGGTGGGGTGGTCATGATCAATAGTGGCTCCTTTCAAGAGAGGCGAGTGCATACAGTAGTGGGCAATAAACTGCATCCTCGGGCTAAGGGATGACCAGCGGTCCGTGCAAACAATTAGGTTCAGAGGAAGAGGTCATCAAAGGAGGGGTATTCATGGAGGGACAGGAGGTGTTGGTCAGGCGCGGGTTGCGATTCTCAGAGACAGAGTCATACGGGAGGGGAGGGCTCGTGACTTGTGCATGTGATAGCGGGGGCGGTCAGGGTGCATGGGGGAAGCTTGCAGGGTCAGGGAAGTGGCGCTGGTGATCGATCGCAAACTGGGAGACCATGATACCTAAAAATGGCTGTGTGTACGTGTGTGCATGGGTCTATGCTAGCGGGATAACACAGTCAGTGTTTTAGCGATATTCGTTCTGCTTACAACAAGGGGTACAGTGAACACAAATGAACGCCGCTTATGTATATATATAATGCCAATTTCAACAGTCGCTGCTTTTAAACATAGCTAGTACATTTGTGTTTACCCCAACTGATGGAGTGTACATATAGTCATGTGGGGCCAATGAAATAACGTTCGTCGAATGCTAGCAAATTGCGTGTAGCCATATGCAGTCGATACAATTGGCGGAATACGGTACATATGAATTTACATTCGCTGCGTTATTCATAGGTCGGCATAACACGTAGTCGAGGGCAATCAGGAAAAAACGTTCCGACATATTGTAGACTCAGGTTCTGACTTTCTTTGCAATGACATCAACATATAGTAAAAAGTGCTATATGAGACCTTTGGACTTAAGTGACCAAAAACATTTTGAAAGCAACAAGAATTGAGAGAGAAAGTTCAGGAAGGGGGTCTTAGTGAAAATGTCTTTTTCAACGACGAACCACTACTGGTAGACTCTGTTAGTCCGTTTTTCTTTTCGTTGGCGCTTTTGAGCACCGGCGGTGGAGCTATAGGTCCAGCTCGGAATCATCCTTACGCGTTGCAGGGTGCGATCAGTCCTCTGCTGTTAGATCACAGTCCTGTTTCCTAACTCATTTTCTTAGGGGTGCCTCATGCTGGGCACCTGCGTGTCTTTCTTTTTCCGTGGCAAAATCCCAGTCCATAGTCAAAGTTTATATGAAAGAGTTTGTTGAATAATCGAGGGAAGAGAGGGCGGAGTGGGGCCAGATCTTTGAACATACCAAGGGACCAAGGGAGCAAAAGACGACGAGCAGGCGAGCCCAACAGTCGGACTCAAAAGGGGACGGGGGACTTCAGGCACGAGTGGGTCAGCGAGTCGAGGGCTTCAAGGCAGCCCTTCATTCCTCCATCTGCTGAGTTTGAACGTTATGCCTCGTCCCGCGTCTCATTGCTCTGCGGCTCCACCTTTGGTTGTGGTCACACGTGTTCCATGATCTGTGGCCAGGCTGTGCGTCACGTCCAGCTCCTCTCCTCCGGTAATTGGATCTTTGAATGGGTAGAAAACAAGTTTTAGAAAAACTGGCAGGAGAAGACATTTATACATCTCAATTCCGTCCCCAATCCTATGTAGGTGGGGAATAAGTTCATCGGTCACAGTCAGAAGTTGTCATTTATGGAGTCTGTAGGAGTGCATTGCTATGGAATTCATAACTCTGTTCGGTGCTCATTCGTGACGTACGTGGAGAGAAATTGGACCTTTATACACAGTGTATTATATCAATCTCAAAATCGAGTCCTTATGTAGAGACTCGCCCTTCCCTTTAACCCAAGTATCGACACTCTTACATTTCCCTTCGGGGTCGGCTAACCCTTGTAAGTGGGCGTTATCGTCATGAAGAAGGGGAAGGGGGTGGACGTAAAACATGCTCTTTTTGGGGAGTGAACGTTAATCAAAGTCATCAATTTCGCTTTCGAGGGCAGATGACATGAAGCTGGGGTTAATCGGGGGAAAGGGGACGATTTGGACAGGGAGCCGGGGTCGATCGGGAGAAGTGGGGTATTCTGGACATCCACATTTAAGTGCAGGGGGGTGGGACAATCGGGGCATTGGGGATCGTATTCCTACCGAGCTTGAGAAACAGAAGGCCATTGACGTTATAGTTCCCTTAGAAAAAACCAGATTAGGGGACATCCGTCGTCATACCTGTCCTTTCCTTTATTACCAACTCGGGTTTTATCGTTTTGCAGAAAGGAGAGGTAGTAATATGGCAAGTCACAATTGTTTTGGTTTTGGTCAATTTTGCTGAACACCTTTGCGTTCGAGGAAAATCCAATAATGTTTTTGTGCCGAAGAGGCACAACGTCATTATACACGAAAAGAGGAAACGGGGCTTTTGGAAAGAGAAAGAGAGAGAGAGAGAGAGAGAGAGAGAGAGACCGCACCCTAAATGGTCCATTCAGTACACGTATGACATGGGGAGAGGAAGAGAGAGGGTGAGAGAGAGAGAGAGACGTGTATAATAATGGACCGTTCAGTGCGCACAACACAGAACAACAGGGGTTAAGTAACACGGAAACACAGGCAGAGGGATGACGTAGGATTCATGCATCACGTACACACAAACTCAGACAGGGAGACAATACATGTAGTATATACAAAAATCCAAGACAAAACATAAAACAGATATTGGCCAAAATTATCTCTTTCTGCATGCTGCGCGTTTTTAGCATCCTAAGCTCTTTTTACCTTTTTCTTCTCTTTTAACCGTCGGTTGCCCTTACTGGTGGCTTTGATTGTACACACTTACGCCTTGGGCAATTGGTCATGAACTAACCTGGTCGGGCTAATGCTCACGGTGGTTTATTCGAGTCATTTTTAGCAAATGCGTTTCCAGGCTGAGACAACGGTTGGTGTCAGTTGGAGAACAATGGGGCAGCTTGAAGTTACATGTCTAGGAGGGTGCGAAGAAGGATGCAGTAGATTTTAAATGTACCTCACCTCAAAATATTCCTTAACCTTCCCCATTCAATTAATTGTGGGATGCTTATTCATTAGCGCACGTCATTTTAGTTGTACTATTCGGGGTGCCAAGCGAAGTTATATTTTGTGGTTTTCCCTTCAGGCTGCCCTCCCAGGCGCTAAGTTCAGGGAGAGAAAATAGTCATGGTTTGCTAGTTGCGGTTAGGTACCATAATCAAACCCTTGTTCCCGTCTCTTCGTCCGTTAGATCACCGTTTTCATACACTGGTCGATATTCCGATGCGACCTGCAGAGAGAGGGAAAAATAAGGGGCAGGGGCTACATGGATAGACACATTTAGCGTGCATAAACCCAGAAAGGCTTTTACTTACTGCATACTCGGCCTATCTCCACGGGATGCAGTCCCTGCCAACTGGGCGTTCAAGCCCGGGTGGACCGTTAGTGTGACTCTTTTTATACAGGTAGCACATAAAGTATAGGCTAAACACCAGGATCTTTAGTGGTTGCTTTTTGGCTGTACAAAAAGAAAAAACGCACACAACGAAAACTTGGACCCTTCATTTTTGCAATATTTCTACGTACTATATATATATATATTTTTTTCTTTAAACAGTGGTCATTTATTCGAAATTTACCAATTCACACGTGACAACTATGTTTGCTTTTTCCAAAAATCTTTAATAAGAATGTCGGTGCATAAATATGGGCCTACAACCCCGTGGGCCGGCCACGGAGCAGGCTGGAACTGTAGATGCAGGGATACTTTATTAGTAAAAACTTTAGTGGAGTCAGTGGTCGTTTATTTCATAATAAAAGTGCGAAAAGCGCAATAAATCATGTCGAGACTTCAGTGTGAGCGAGTGTCATAAGTGTTGGGCTTCCAACTTTCAATAATCATGATGTGCGAAACTTAAACAACAATTCATTGTCCGAATGTTCAATCAATACCCATCTGATGTCAATTTACCGTCTGAACACATAATCAGTACCCATCCAATATCAATTCATTGTCCGAACCTATAACCAGTACCCATCCCATATCAATTCATTTCCCGAACTGACAGTACACATCCTGAATCCATTAATTGTCCGAACACGTAATCAGTACACATCCTATATCAATTCATGTGGTTAAGAAAACCTCCATACATATCTCATGACACCAGGGCTGAACAATCGGGGTACAACAAGGAGTTGAAAGTTTCATTTGCATCGGCGCCATTTTGGGTGCAGTCAGGCAGAACCAGGCATAGTCTAAATGTCTACTAACTCGTGGTTGGCCCAGAGCTTCCTTTGGCAGTCCAAAAGTTCCGTTAAAGGGTAAAAGAAGGGATCGGTGGTCTGAACCATCAATCAAAAGGGGAGGGAGGCAACAATGTTCCTACCGGGTCATACTGTGCTTTCACCGGAACTGATCCGAACTGTGGTCTGCAGGATTCTAGTCATTCAAACTGAGGCTGGCGACAGCATGGAAGCGTCGACGTCCTGCGGCTACATTTCCATTGTTTCGTGGGCAATCATGGCAGTCATTCCCCATCGGGGGTATCTGCGGGGGTCGGGGACTCCCGCGGCTCCTCTAGAATCTTCAAGGTTGCGGAGAACTATGGTGGTGGAGTCAACAAGTGACTGGGCCATTCCTTCATGCTGGGCCCGCTCTTGCCAGGTCGATCGCCATTTTGAAAGTTCGGCAGCTACCGGCGATCGCGGGGTCAAATGAGCGGACGGGCTCCACCCTGCCGGGCGAGGCGTTGCAGCATCGCCACAGTGGAAGAACCCTTTTCCGGGCGCCTGGAGCGCTGAGGGTGCAGCTGGGAAGCCTCCACCTGGGGAGGCGGGAGAGGCTTGTACGCACCGCCTCCCCCTCCCAGTGCACCCCACGGCGTCTCGCTTGACATTTGTTATGGCCGGACCAGGCGATGAGGATGAGCGGGGGGTCGGAGGCATGTGCAAGACATCCCCCCACCCCCAGTGTTGTTGCGGCTATTACGGAAGAGAAGAGAAATGTCCCGTCCGTCTTTGGGCCGGGCCTCTGGTTAATGGCGGCCAGACGCTCCTTGCCATGACTGGGAGAGAGGGACAACCTGCAACTCTCCAGTGTTACCGCCACCGCGGCCGGATCCCGTCGGCCTCGGCCTCTGGTTGATGGTGGCCGGACAGGGAGAGGGAGGGGAGGGTCGAGGACACGGACATTCCCTCCCCTGCAACTCTCCAGGGTGGTCGTAGCAATCCCCCTGGCCGGGTCCCGTTGGCCTCGGCCTCTCCTCCGGCTACACCCTACGTGATGATCTCCTGTCGACGGTTGGCAGCAGGACCCGCCCTATATGTGTTGTTTCCGGCTGGGCGTAGCCGCAACCCTGTTGCACTTTGGAAGTTTCCAGAATGGGGCGGATGTCTGCTGACTTGTATCTTTCCCAGTTTTGCCGTTATTTGGGCGTGGCAGGCGGTGGAGCAGACATGTTTGTGGCAGTGAGGGACAGTGAAGCCTCGTTGCCTTGTGACCGTTGCAATGTCACGCTTGGTTTCTCTTACTGTTTTCAGGTTTCTTATTACGGACTTTTTCTAACGTTTCCTGTTTCTAGGACAGTCATAGGTTTTATCATTAAGTATTGTTATCCTTTCCTTTGTTCGACATTTAATAAAAAGTTCATCAGTGGCCTACTGATTTTCGTTTTCCTATTCCTTTCTTTCCAGGTTGTTTCATGCTAAAGTTTCTGTTAACAGGGTATAGTGATCACTTCGTTATTATTTTATATATGTCCTTTTCACTAGGGGTGCTCTCTGGTCGGGCCAGATGACCTTCCTCTAGTAAATGGTCCGGGTGAGACTGGCGTATCAATCAGTGGGGAGTAGATAGGCATGACAGATTACAACAGGGGACAAAGGTCCGCATTACCTACCCTTCACTATTTGCAAAGACTAGACAGAGCATGGCGACTCTGTGCTTGTTTGCAAATAGAGAACACCTCCAAAAAGAACCAATTCCAAACAGTCAATGTTCGGACAATCAATCAATCAATGAGGAATGAAATAGGTACGACGTGTTAAAGGTTTGCGTTACCTACCCTTCACTATCGGCAAAGGGAGAGAGAATATTCCTATTCTTCCCCGTTTGCAGGCAGAGAAGATCCTTAAGAGAACCAAATTCGAACAATTCAATGCTCGATTCAATCAATCAATCAATGGGGAGAAAAATAGGTATGACGGATTACAATGGGGACAAAAGTCTGCATTACCTATCCTTCACTATCTGCAAAGACTAAACAGAGTATGGCGACTCTGTGCTTGTTTGCAAATAGAGAATCTCTCAGAAGCAATCAATAAGTAATACTAGTATTTTCAAACAATCAATCAATCAATTTCGCGATTTGTCGTGTGTCACGACCTTACCCGGACCGGACCATGTGGACAGTTCTTCGCCTTCCTTTTTTCCAGCGCCCGATCGGTCTCTTTTCTCCATGTTTTTACCGCAGCAGTCCTGTGGGATTCCAGTCAGGACAATAGGTCACTTGAGAGAGGTCCGTTCGGAATCGGTGAAGTTCATTCAATAGGCAGCCGGACGAGGGCCCTCTCAAGGCAGGTATACTCCAATCATTTAGATGTTCACCCCATCGTCTGGACCTCTCTTACCGGACCTTATGTCGCTGATGGGCCCCGCGTTGGGACGCCAATTGTTGAAAAGTCAGCCCATATCGCACCCGATGCCCAGGCTGCTGGTGCAGGGCGACTCTTCGTTTCCATCTTGAATAATTACCAAATAAAGAGACGGGCGCAGGAGGCAGGAAAGCAAGAACAGAGTTTATTACTCCAGAGGAGAGCATGTCATTTGGGACGCTCGCATAGTGTCTTCGGGAGGTGCTCTAACAAGTTTCTCTGAGGCTTCGTCTTTTATATACAGGTTTATGACACACACACATCCTCCATTACAATCAGGACATTGTAAAGTACAAAGATATTCCAACACGTGGCTACAGTAGGGGCCCTTATCCTCCATACAATAGGAGGGGGCTGTCATGCAGCTGAGTGTGCTGTTGATTCAGTTGGAATGTGTGCTCCTGATCGAATCTCAGGGGGTGGGGTGGTCATGATCAATAGTGGCTCCATTCAAGAGAGGCGAGTGCATACAGTAGTGGGCAATAAACTGCATCCTCGGGCTAAGGGATGACCAGCGGTCCGTGCAAACAATTAGGTTCAGAGGAAGAGGTCATCAAAGGAGGGGTATTCATGGAGGGACAGGAGGTGTTGGTCAGGCGTGGGGTGCGATTCTCAGAGACAGAGTCATACGGGAGGGGAGGGCTCGTGACTTGTGCATGTGATAGCGGGGGCGGTCAGGGTGCATGGGGGAAGCTTGCAGGGTCAGGGAAGGGGCGCTGGTGATCGATCGCAAACTGGGAGATCATGATACCTAAAAATGGCTGTGTGTACGTGTGTGCATGGGTCTATGCTAGCGGGATAACACAGTCAGTGTTTTAGCGATATTCGTTCTGCTTACAACAAGGGGTACAGTGAACACAAATGAACGCCGCTTATGTATATATATAATGCCAATTTCAACACTATCAGGCAGCCCACCAACTGAGCACCGGCACGCGAGGGACACTGCTAATATGCAGACCGTGACTTCACAGGAGTGTTGGTGCAATCTCGCCAACCTATGACCCAGCGATTCGGCGTCCTGAGGGTTGGAACGTTATGCTGGGACTCGAGGGGCCAGGACTTTAAAAAGCGACCTCATCAAGTTTGCCGAGCCCCACAACGTCTACAAACTATCAGAAATAACTGCAGTTTCCCACATCACGCTATCCCAGACATACAGCATTCTGGGTGTTGGAGTTCCTTATCTGCAACAGGGCGGATGATCACATGGGTGGGGAGGCATTTGTGAGCATACCGCTTTAAAAGCTGCGGACATTTAATTTCGGCAACATGGACATGAGGCGCGGCAGCAAGAGGTGTCTGAAGAAGGAGCAATCCAAAATGCATTATACCTACGCTGTCCAGTTGCCATTAAACAGCCTCACCTGAAATTCCCTGCTTGTGTCACACTGCTGGAGGGAGGATGCGGATATATATATATATATATATATATATAGTACCTTCTGGGGGTCGCCAGTAGATATATATAGTTAGAATTGATTTCCATAGGGAAATCGCAACATTCTATTGGGAATAACTTTGGCGCCGGTTGAGGAATCTGCCTGAATTCAGCAACTTTGCCTCGCAGCGCTCCGGTCCTTCCCTGAAAGTTTGGGGGGGGATTCGTCAAGCGGGGGCCGAGATAAAAGTGGGGTCCCAAAACGTGTTTTCCCCATGTTAATTTCCATAGGGCAGTCTGTCGCACTTTTAGCTCGAACGGCTGAAAGGATTTTCACCAAACTTGGCAAAATTGTAGGGACTGGTACCCCGATGTGCCTTTGCTATGTCTCAAGATATATGCTCCAGTGGTTTTTACGAAAATGAACTTTGAAAAAATATATATTGGGCTACATTGGGCTATATATATGTTAGAGCCCAAATGTAGCCCAATGTAGCCCAAAGATGGCCACCAGAGACAAAAAAAAACAAATGTAGCCCAAATATCAGCCAGATGTAGCCCAACTATAGCCCAATGACAGAATGTCCCAGAGTGTTCTAAAGAACAACTAGAGCGCTAACAGTCTTACTTATGACAAAAGTATGGAACACCTGAAGTCATCTTGATTGGAATAAAGTGTTAACACTTAAAACATTTAATTTGCAAAGGAACAACATGAGGGGGTTCATTTTGCCATAGAAATTATGATTAGTGCTGAAGAAAGAAAAATTAGGGCACATTTTGAGTGACTTCTCAAATCCTCTTATATTTCATTAAAAAAAATTCTGATATGCAGTCTCCCAAGATGGCCACCAGAGACAAAAGAGCCCAAATGTAGCCCAAATATCAGCCAGATGTAGCCCAACTATAGACCAATGACAGAATGTCCCAGAGTGTTCTAAAGAACAACTAGAACGCTAACAGTCTTACTTATGACAAAAGTATGGCACACCTGAAGTCATCTTGATTGGAATAAAGTGGTAACACTTAATACATTTAATTTGAAAAGGAACAAAATGAGGGGTTTCATTTTGCCATAGAAATGTTATATATAAATATATATATATATATATATATAGATATATATATATATATATCTATATATATATATATATATATATATATTACCTACTGGCGGTCGCCAGTAGGTATATATAGTTAGGATTGATTTCCATAGGGAAATCGCAACATTCTATTGGGAATAACTTTGGCGCCGGTTGAGGAATCTGCCTGAATTTTTCAGCAACTTTGCCTCGCGGCGCTCCGGTCCTTCCCTGAAAGTTTGGGGGGGATTCGTCAAGCGGGGGCCGAGATAAAAGGGGGGTCCCAAAACATGTTTTCCCGATGTTAATTTCCATAGGGCGGTCTGTCGCACTTTTAGCTCGAACGGCTGAATGGATTTTCACCAAACTTGACAAAATTGTAGGGACTGGTACCCCGATGTGCCTTTGCTATGTCTCAAGATATGTGCTCCAGAGGATTTTGAGTAATTTAGGTTAAAAAAAATGTATATATCTATGGCCGCGCCCCGGTACGCGCACCGGGGAGCGCTCCGGGCACGCCACGCGACTTGCGCACGGAAAGCTGATTGGTTCTCGGGTGTCTGTAAACATTCGAAACAGTCTGCAGCAGCCGCCATCTTGTGTCTCGGTAGGATTGAGACACAAGAGGTGGCAAAAATCAAAGGGGGAAATGACCAAAAGGGGGCAGGGTAGACCCCCCTGACCCCCTAGGTTTGATGTGGGGGCCATTAAAGGGTTCCACCAGGGAGCGTACCGGGGAGCGTACCATGGGGAAAAATAGTGAAAAAATTATATAATCATAATAATAAATAATAAAATAATCATTTTGAGTGATTACAGGTAGGGTAGCTCTGAAAAGAGCTTTTGGTTCTGTGGCTGTTTTAGGAACCTACAAGTACATCCC
The DNA here is from genome assembly GCF_964261635.1 of Lissotriton helveticus. NCBI lineage: Eukaryota > Metazoa > Chordata > Amphibia > Caudata > Salamandridae > Lissotriton > Lissotriton helveticus. Next base: position 2,107,815,494 of record NC_136057.1, read on the forward strand.
ACACACACCCACACGCACACAACCCCACACCTCCACACCCACACACTCCCCACACACACCTCACACATGCACACCTCCACCCACACCCAAACACCCCACACCCCCACACCGACACCTTACACATCCACACCCACACCCACACATCCCACACACACTCACTCACACACACACCTCACCCCCCCAACACACACACACGCACACACAGATACCTCACAGACACACCTCACACATCCCACACACACACCTCCCCCCCACACACACACACACGCACACCTCACAGACACACCCACACATCCCACACATACACACACATCCTACACACATACCCCCCACACCCACACACACCCCACACACACCTCACAAACCCACACCCCCACCTACACCCAAACACCCCACACACCCACACACACACCTTACACATCCACATCCCCACCCACACCCACATACCCCACACACCTACACACACCTATACACCTCATCCCCCCTCAGACACACACACACACACACCTCACAGACACACCCCACACATCCCCCACACACACCTCACCCCTTCCCCACACACACACACACCTCAGACACACACCTCACACACACACACACACAGCAAACACACCTCACACACACACACACACACACACTCCTCTCACACACACACCCACACCCCGCCCCCACACACACACACCCACACACACACCCCACACACACACCCACACATCCTACACACACACCCCACACACATACCCCCCCACACACACACACCACACACACTCATTATTTTTTTTTTTTTTGAGGGGGTGCTCCACACACATACCCCGACACACACACACACCCCACACCGACCCCCCACACACCCCCCCACCATACCTCATACACCTACACCTCCACCCACACCCAAACACCCCCCACACACACACCCACACACACACCATACACCCCCACACCCCCACCTACACCCACACACCCCACACACACCTCACTCCCCCCCACACACACACACACCTCACAGACACACCCCACACATCCCCCACACACACCTCACTCCCCACACACACACACCTCTGACACACACCCCACACACACACACACACCCCACACACACACCTCACACACACACACACCCACACCCACACACACATTCCTCACCCCCACACACACCCACACACCCCCCCACACACACACACCCACACCCCACACACACACCCACACATCCTACACACACACACCCCACACACATACCCCCCACACCCCCACACACACACCACTCACACACACACACTCATTATTTTATTTTATTTTTTTTGAGGGGGTGCGCGCCCCGGTACACGTATCGGTACACGTACCGGTACGCGTACCCTGGAGAAAAAAAGAAAGATAGAGTTTTTTTTAAATGTAGCATTTTTATATAAATTGGAGGTAGTTCTGAAAAGAACTGTTTTTTTATTCCTATTGTTGTTTTATATTTTTTAATAGTTTTTTTGCACCCCGCGACTTTAAAAAAAAATATATATTATTTTTTTTGCCTTGGGTGTCCTTGTGGGACCCCCTGAGCAGGCCTAGGGGGTCAGGGTGTTTCTACTCTGGCCCTTTTGCGAGTTTCACACCTTTGTTTCACTGCTTTCTTGTGCCTTGGTTCGAACAAGGCACAAGATGGCTGCCAGGGACACCCAGTATGCAAGGGGAATTAGTTCCCCCTCTTCAAACATGCACGGGGGCTGCGTTGCAGAGAGGTGTAAAAAAGGGTGTGGCCTCATTACACCTCTATGCAATGCAGCCATCTGGCGCATACAGGAGGCTCCTGGTGGGCTAGTTGGCCCCCAGGGACCCCATTATGCAAGGGGAATTAGTTCCCCCTCTGCAAACGCGCCAGGCGGCTGTGTTGCAGAGAGGTGTAACAAGGGGCATAGCCTCATTACACCTCTGCAATGCAGCCCCCTGGCGCATACTGGAGGTTCCAGGTGGGCTTGTGTGCCCCCAGGGGCCCCCAGTATGCAGGGGGAATGAGTTCCCCCTCTTTAAACATGCACGGGGGCTGCGTTGCAGAGAGGTGTAAAAAGGGCCGTGGCTTAATTACACCTCTCTGCAATGCAGTCCCCTGGTGCATACTGGAGATTCCTGGTGGGCTTTCAGGTCTTATATAGTTAGGAATTAGCATTAAAAAAAAATTTGAAATTCACTGAAAAAAACATAGGTTTCAGGCCTTATATAGTTAGGAACTAGCATTTAAAAAACCTATGAAATTCACTGAAAAAACCATAGGTTTCAGGCCTTATATAGTTAGGAATTAGCATTTAAAAAACCTTTGAAATTCACTGAAAAAAACATAGAATTCAGGCCTTATATAGTTAGGAATTAGCATTTAAAAAACCTTTGAAATTCACTGAAAAAACCCTAGGTTTCAGGCCTTATATAGTTAGGAATTAGCATTTAAAAAACCTTGCAAATTCACTGAAAAAACCATAGGTTTCAGGTCTTATACAGTTAGGAATTAGCATTTAAAAAACCTTGCAAATTCAATGAAAAAACTATAGGTTTCAGGCCTTATATAGTTAGGAATTAGCATTTAAAAAACCTTGCAAATTCACTGAAAAAAACATAGGTTTCAGGCCTTATATAGTTAGAAATTAGGCACAAGAAAGCAGAAAAACAAACGTGTAGAACACAAAAAGGGGGCAGGGTAGGAACACCCTGACCCCCTAGGGCTGCTCAGGTGGTCCCACTAGGATATTAATATAGTTAAACGTTATCCGCTAATAGAATTAGCATTTAAAAAACCTTTGAAATTCACAGAAAAAAACATAGGTTTCAGGCCTTATATAGTTAGGAATTAGCATTTAAAAAACCTTTGAAATTCACTGAAAAAAACATAGGTTTCAGACCGTATATAGTTAGGAATTAGCATTTAAAAAAAACCTTTGAAATTCACTGAAAAAACCATAGGTTTCAGGCCTTATATAGTTAGGAATTAGCATTTAAAAAAACCTTTGAAATTCACTGAAAAAACCATAGGTTTCAGGAGTTATATAGTTAGGAATTAGCTTTTACAAAACCTTTGAAATTCACTCAAAAAACTATAAGTTTTAGTGGTGTTATAGTTAGCTGGACATTTTACTCATACAAAACCATTGAAATTGCTCCTATATAGTTAGTTGTACTAAGTATATATCGCGCACCCGCAATCCACTGCTGATGATGTCACATATTACATCATTCATGACATGGTCAGTGACATCACTGATGACATCTCAAATGACATCACTGATGACATCATCTTCGTGACAATCACATACACCTTTTCATACACTATTACAATTTTTCATCACTCTTTGTAAAATACAGAGTATCATATTTTAATCCATTGTCACAGCAATACAAGTATCTAAAAATCCACTCAGTGATTTATACATGTATACACACATCTAATCCCTTACCTATGGATTCACTCATACATGCTGTCAATGAACAATAGAACACTATCAAAAATACTTATACATTTATATCGACATTAAACAACAGCACGCATCCTATTCACATATGAAGTCATCCTACTCACTTATGCAAACAATGGATCATACTTACATATTTACTTAGCAAAACACTTATACAAACACCACTTCTTCTATTCATTTAGATAGTAAGTCATACTTAGTGAATTATAAAATCATTATTACAAGTATACAGTTATCCATACAGTCACTCACACAATCATTGTGTCTTATGTATACTTATTTATATACAACAACTGACACATACACTGCCTTTTATTTTTCTAGTTTGTTGGACCTGTACCTTTGAGAAATATATTTGATCATCACCACACCCATAAAGAGATTCCCTCACCCAAACTGTTAGAACATGTAGTTTTAACTTCATATATCTACTGAATAAACTATTCACACATCTTTGGACAGTCACACGCCCTCCACCGAACCACACACACTTTCACACTCCCATACAAATACTCAGTTAACTAATCAATAACTAATATAGACTTTCACATAGCTAGTAACCAACTGTAGAATCAGTTTACACAACAACTGACAAAGTGATACAGATATTCACACAGTTTAGTCACTATCCGCTATATTTAGTGAGACATTATAAATTGGTCAAGTAAACAGTCAATTACACTGCTACTAAATCCTCCATCCAAATATTTATTTATATATCCACTCATTCTTCAATGCAAATTGCTATATATATAATGCATATTTAAATAACGAAGCAAACCACATTCACTGGATGATGTCATCAGTGATGTCATTTGAGATGTCATCAGTGATGTCACTGACCATGTCATGAATGATGTAATATGTGACATCATCAGCAGTGGATTGCGGGTGTGCGATATATACTTAGTACAACTAACTATATAGGAGCAATTTCAATGGTTTTGTATGAGTAAAATGTCCAGCTAACTATAACACCACTAAAACTTATAGTTTTTTGAGTGAATTTCAAAGGTTTTGTAAAAGCTAATTCCTAACTATATAACTCCTGAAACCTATGGTTTTTCAGTGAATTTCAAAGTTTTTTTAAAATGCTAATTCCTAACTATATAAGGCCTGAAACCTATGGTTTTTTATGTGAATATATATATATATATATATATATATATATATATATATATATATATATATATATATATATATATATATATATATATATATATATATATATATATATATATATATATATATATAGTACCATCAATGAAATCCACTGGGAGACTAACTTCACCCTGGTGACTCTGGATGTGAGTATTCTCTATACCAGCATCAAACACAATCTGGGATTGGAAGCAGTAAGACACTTTTTGAAGACGAGATCAATTTCTTTACTTTACCACTCACAAATGATCGTGGCAATGATTGAGTTTTGTCTGACCAATAATTTCTTTTACTTTGATGATGTCTTGTATCGTCAGTCACAGGGCACAGCCATGGGGACCTGCTTCGCCCCCAGCTATGCCAACCTTTTCTTGGGCTGGTGGGAGGAGCAGGTCGTCAGGGAAATGGCAGAATTTGACAACGTGGCCCTGTGGCTGCGATACATTGACGACAATTTTTTCATTTGGAATGGGGTTGCTATCTCAGCTAAACAATTTGTCGATAAGTTGAATACTAATTGTCTCAACTTACATTTAACAGAACACATCAGTCAGACAAGCATGGAGTTTTTAGATGTAAAAGTGGAAGTGAGAAATGATACACTGACCACGAAACTCTTCAGAAAAAGCACAGCAGGGAATAGCATCCTCAGAGCTTCAAGCTGCCATCCAAAGAGTCTAGTGTACAGCATTCCGTGTGGCGAGCTGTTGCGCGCTAAGCGGAATTGCAGTACCTTGGAGGGGTTTGAAGAGGAGAAGGTTATTATGTGTCAGCGATTTTTGAGCCGAGGATACAGTAAGCAGGTGATTGACAGACCGACACAACGTGTCAGTATCAAAACCAGGGAAGAACTGTTGCACCCTAGAGAGACCAAAGAAGAATCAGATACAGTCAGATTCATAACCACATTCACGGGCCAGTCTCATGAAGTTCGTAAAATCCTTAAAAAACATTGGCATGTTCTGAATACAGACGAACACCTGAGAAAATATCTCCAGGAGAATCCACAGATCACTTTCCGTAAGGAGAGAACCCTGGTGATGACCTTAGCCAGAACTATGTCACCAAATGTGGTAAAAAAGGAAAAGGTACCCGTGTAGGCTTTACATGCTGTGGGAAGTGCAAAGCGTGCAGGAATAGTCAGAGTTGTAAAACTCTGACTATTCCTGATACCAACAGAGAATTTACTATTTGCAAACATCTCACTTGCAACACTCCATACAGTGTGTATGTACTTATATGCCCGTGTAACAAGTGGTATGTGGGAAGTACCAAACATGAGGCCAAGAAAAGAGTGCTGGAGCATTTGCGGGCCATACGCTCCCACAATAAACTGTACCCCGTTGCTAGACATTTTTTTCAAACACATATGCAGGATGAAACCCTGCTACGCATGGTGGTAATAGACTCTGTCGATCTAGGAGTGAGAAGTGGTAACTATGAGTTATCTTTAAGAAAACTTGAATCAAAGTACATCATAGATTTTCAATGCTTGTCTCCGATGGGACTTAACATGAGTGAAGAATTGAGGGTTCATTTATATGAATAAGCAATGTACATTGTGTGATATCTACAGTTATCAGCCTTCTGTTTTTGATTTTAACATTTTAATTTTTTCAGATGAACTTGGAGGACTAAATGACAATTTTATGTCATGGCATTACAGTGACCATTGATGGAATAATGAGTCCAGTGGAACAAGGATTAAACGATCATATTGACATTATCAATTATGGAACTAGGTCCTTTGATATATTATGAGATTATTGAAGAGTATTTTACAGGTTATCATGAATTTGCCGACTAGGGCGCAACCTGTGCTGACGAAACAGCAACCAATGAGAACACTGGTTTCAGTTTAAGTTGGTTATGTCACATGACCCATTGTGGTTTATGTCATCATCGAGCTGATCGATTTTAGATGGTCACTGTGCCTAATTGGTAGATACTGTGAACTTGCAATGGTCATATATCGAATTAACAGATGTATAATGAAATTTACGAGTATTTGCTGTGAAATGAATTTTGCTAGTATAGGGACACATTTAATGTTATAATCGTGCACAAATACTCTTGGATTATATATTGAGTTATATGTATTCCACATACGATATATGACAAGCTAGTATATTGTTCAGCTAAGGTATTTGACTATACTAAAATGTCCTCCTCATTTACTTTGTTTGTCACATGACTTGCACGTAGGGTGTGTTTTGGGATTTTAAAAATGGCCGTTTTTATCGGCCTGACGAGCGAGAACAAGCCTTAAGGGTGCGTCGTGACTTTTTCCTGTTAAGAATAAAGGAGTAACTGCAAATGCTGAGTGTCCAGGTCAACTTCTTGACGTGAGAGGTAATTCGGAGAGAATATATATATATATATATATATATATAATAGCTCCAAAGTCCTTCGAAAAATACCCAGCCGGGCCAAACGAAGAAGAAATAGCACTCACGGGATTCAAACAGCTTAACAGCACGGATTATTTATTAGACAAACGCGTTTCAGGAAAACAAGTTCCCTTCGTCAGTGTCAACCTCAGAACGCTCATTCGCGGCAATGTTTTATAATTGCATGCTGGGTAGTCAGAAATAAAGATAGGACAAAAGAGCTGTGCAATTACGCGCCATTTTGAAATGTGCAATGTGAATACATATAACATATGAAATTCATTTAAACATTTAAGCCTTAAATCGGCAAAGGCTTAAATGTTTAAATGAATTTGTCCTATCTTTATTTCTGACTACCCAGCATGCAATTATAAAACATTGCCGCGAATGAGCGTTCTGAGGTTGACACTGACGAAGGGAACTTGTTTTCCTGAAACGCGTTTGTCTAATAAATAATCCGTGCTGTTAAGCTGTTTGAATCCCGTGAGTGCTATTTCTTCTTCGTTTGGCCCGGCTGGGTATTTTTCAAAGGACTTTGGAGCTATTATTTATATCGCGGGACACCGCCGCGTTTGAAGCACCTGCTGTGGGAGTGACTCGTGTTACTGGTGTAAAGGAGTTGGATATATATATATATATATATATATATATATATATATATATGACACAAATTCTCCTATCCACGAAGGAAGCGGCCACACGGGGAAATTCATCAGGACACACTTTATTAGACCATTAGCTGGGCATGATGCATTTCGGCTGTAGTTAGCCTTCCTCAGATGCCGTTGATGTCCGGATGTTACCACACCCACGTTTGAAAATAGTCCCACCTTGCTCCCATTGGTGCAAGCACTATTAGCCCCTGGTCACATGATTGCCCATCAGCTGTAGCTTCCCAGAGTTCACCTTACTTGGGAAGATGTTGCGTGGGGAACTTTTGTTGGAAATAATCATCGCAGTGGACGTGTGCTGTGCGGGACTGAACGCGATGTGTCCTGATGGCAGGATATATATATATATATATATATATATATATATATATATATATATATATATATATATATATATATATATATATATATATATATATTTATTACCTGCTGATGGTCGTCAGTAGGTAGTTAGAATTAGAACCTTGATTCTATTCTAAAAGCATTTTTCCATGAAGCAAAGCAGAATTGCTTTTGGGCAAAGGAAGCTGTATGTTTGCAGCTCCCTTTGTACAAAAGCATTGTCGGCTCCCGCAGGAGGCAGGGTGCCGGCAGGGACCACGGGGGCATTGGGCCGCCCCTTGTTGAGGTACTGGGTTTTTCAGAACCGGTACCGAAACGGTAACCCAGTGGTGTCAGGGTACACACCCAAAGACCTCGAGTACCTTCCTGATTTAGACCACAGAAACTCAGAGTCTTCTAGGTGAAGTCAAGGATCGATTTTATTGGCTGCAACCAAGTAACAGGTCCTAGAAGTACAACAACACGGGATGTATATTCTCAGGAGACTGCTCAATCTTACAAAGCCAGGCTTCTCTTTTTATACAAAATATTCAGCTCCAGGCAAACATTCTTACATTTACAGTAGACTATTCACATATTTTTACTACAAAGAAAAAGCAGAGTCATGATGACAAGCACACATTCCAATTTGTTCAGCCCACAATAAATTACCCGGCAAGGCCCAACATTTTCATCAGATATCGGTGTACCCCCAATAAAAACGGGCACCTCCTCATCATAAAGCAAGTGAGAGAAAAGAGCAGGGACAGGTGTGAGCAAGATTAGGCAGGGTGTGTGTGCGATGAAAAGGGTTTATGGCATGTTGTGCCTTGATGCTATCTCATTCGGCCACTGGGAGAGGAACTGACCAAACAGGTTCGGCCTGGAGCACTGGTTTCAGCTTGCTCAGGTCAGAAAAAAGTCAATTAAGGTGTACGTGTCCTTTGGAATCGAATTTAGCTGTATTATAAGCCTATGTGAGGGCAACCCACAAAATGGCTGCCGTACACAAAATGGAAGCCAAGGGTTCAAGACGAAAATGACGATTTCGAGCTGAAATCGTTACTGGAATATGACGAAAATGCTTGTAGATAGTGTACTAGCCATTCTCGGTATTTTGATATAAAAATCGTCATGCTACGACGAAGTTTTATTCACGAGTTCAGAATTTTCAGAACTACAAACCCTCCTTTTGCCCTTACATAGGCAATTAACCTATCCTCATGCTAATCTGAGTCCAGGTCTATATTCCTAAAGTCATTGAGATGTTGCTGTAACATCATTCTATTACTTAGTTTGTCTTTTGATACAGGTTTCCTTACACATGATGTAGCACAAAGGCCACATAATACAGGAGCACACTGCACGCACAGACAGAACAGGAAAAGAATGGCTAAGACCATCCCAATGACCATCAGAATTTTCCATCCCCAGGCAGATATCAGTTCCCAGAACCATCCCATTAACGACCAATCTCCTTTGTCCACATGAATAGATTCGGAAATCTTATGTAGTTTGGAGATGGCCTGGTACACTGTTGGAGCGTTATCTGGAATGAAAACACAGCAACTCAATTGGATCAATTTACATACCCCACCTCGGTCTGCAAGTATGACATCTAGTGCGACCCTGTTCTGAAGGGTCATAAGACGATCCGACTGGAGTTCAGCAGTCAAGTTACTAAGGGCACCGGCAGTTCCAACCACGGTGGATTCAACCACCCTTGTCAATTGCCTTATGTTCCTGCTGTTACCCATGGGTCCCCAGAACGGCAGAAAACCCTTTACGAAGTCCCCAAATTCTTGTCCTGCAGTGTCTTCTTCGCTTAAGACACCTCTAACTATCCTTGTCTTGTGGTAATCTGCCGCCGCTGTGTGGGTGGGAGGCAGCAGGAACGAAACAAAACATGGGCCCGAAAAGTCAGGGGGCAACCATGTATAGGCTCTATCATAGCAGATGAAATAGGTACCCTTACCTGCTAAAAAGGAAGGGGAAGTCTGGGCTGCAAAAACATAAGTTTTAGTGCAAATACTCTTCCCTAACTGAGCTCTGGGATTCTTGCCAGTACCTTGCAGACACAGGTGACCCTGATGGGGGACAATCCAAATCGGGGAAGATCTCTTAGGTTGCTGTTTCTCACTCAGAGTAGCTCCATATCCAGTCACGTTCCATCCTATGTAAACTAGTGTCTCATCTCTCGGGATAGTCTCATAAGAAATGTCTTCCTTTATCATATCTACTATACCCTTAACTAGAGCACTATTCTTAGGATTGTCTGTTACAGAACGTAGGGGGTAGACTTCATGTGCATATATGAACATTGTTCTGTATGCCCACACAGAACCATTGTGGCTGAAAGGCAGGACCAGATAAGGGATACCTTTATCCGTGGTGTGAGGCATAAGACCACACACCCAACAGTTAGTCGTGTTCATTACTAGTTGGTGTTGGTGCAAAAGCTGAACAAAGGAGTTATTAATAAACTCTAATCTCCTAGCTGATTCATGTTCAGGAAGGGGTTGAAAAGAGTGTGAGGAAACAGTAGGAGGAGGTATGGGCGATGTAGTGGGTGCAAATGTTACTCGAAAAGAGAATAAAACATATCCTATTAAAAACATTATCACACTGAATAACATGAAAATGCACAATATCAAAAAGCTTTTCTTTGTCAATATTTTACGTATCCTGGCTTTAAAGTTCATTGTTTTGGCAGGTCTCTCCATCTCGAAAAACTCCATCCTCTCTAAAGTGCTGCCCGCGATGGGAGGTTGTTTCTGCTAAGGAATGCTTCTGTCAGTCCAGGGCAACTCCCTTAGACCAACCAGAACTGTCGACCTAACGTCGTCAGCTGCACCCCAAAGACTTTGGGCAATCGCGGCCCTAGCAGCGGAACCCGTATGGCGGTTCGAAAAACAAAACTAAGCAAGTTTCTCAGATGGGAGAGCTGCGCTTTCAAAAATAGTACTTGGAGGAGAAAAAAAGAATTTTATTTGTCCATAGGTCTCGGCCTCAAATTGTATCTTTGCTTTCCAGGTATGGTATGATCTCGGAAAAGGAGTTCAGGCTCTGTAGTGTCCAATGGATTTGACGGTGATACAGCTGGTTGCAAAATGTTGTCGCTCTCTTTTTCAGTAAGTGTTCCTTTTATACGTGCATCACTGAAAGGCAGAAAACGTGGCACAGTTTCAGTCTCTGAGTCGGCAACACCCTTCTGGACCCACTGGTCGTACGGCAGAGGTAAAGGTACCCTCTTGCAGTGGACTCCGTGGATCCAGTGCTTCTTCCCTTCCACTCGAACAGCTGATCTCGTGGAAAGAAGGACGAGGTGCGGTCCGGTCCACCTGGGCTGGTCGTTCTTGGTTCGTTGGAAATTCTTCACGAGAACCCAGGATCCAGGGTCGATGGGGTGACCTGGAGTTTCAGAGACCGGAGGCAGGGTGTCATGGACCTGTTGATGCAAAACACGCAATTTAGCCGTCAATTCGTACAAATAGTCAAGCAAAACAGGGTGTTCTATTTCACTGAACTTTGTGGGCCTTGGCACTCCCCATATGTTGGCCGGGCGGCCAAAGACAATTTCATAGGGACTAAGTTTCACTCGCGAATGCACAGTCATTCTGGTTGATAGGAGTGCTAAGGGTAGAGCATCAGGCCATTTAAGACCAGTGCTCGCTTGAATTTTGGCTAGTTTTAACTTAAGCGTGCCATTATAACATTCTACTAGTCCAGCTGATTGGGGGTGATTTGCAGCGTGAAACTTCTGATGAATGCGAGGCCTTCACATACTTTCTTCATCACACGACCCACAAATTCACTTCCATTGTCACTCCAGACCATTCTAGGCATTCCGAACCTGGGGAAGAACTCTTTCACAAGGGCTTTAGCTGTGGACAAGGCAGTATTGTCCTTTAGGGGATATGCTTCTACCCATCTTGAGAAGGCACAAACAACAACGAGTACGTATTTTAAATTGTTGCACCTCTCCATGTGGATGAAATCTAGCTGCAAAACCTCAAATGGATACGTAGGAGGTGCAAAATGACCAGCTGGAGTTGGGGTTCCCCTACCAGGATTGTGTTTCAGACACACCATGCAATTCTTGACGACATTCTCTGCACACTTGGGAATTCCTGAATTTTGCCATACTGGAGCCAACAACTTGCAAATCCCTTTCACGCTGATATGAGCCATTCCATGAGCCATTGTAACCACTGCAAGCACATACGCATCGGGTAACAACCATCTCTGATGCTCTGACAATTCAACCCAACAACCATTTGCATCCATTTTACCCGTACTTTCTCTCCACATGTTCAACTCTTTCTCTGTAGCCTCAGCTTGAATAGACTTAACACTCTCTATCGTGTCTTCACACATTCCAACATCACCAACCCATCTTGCAGGGCCTGCAACATACATTCGGCTCATCACATTCCTTGCAGTTTCTTTCGCGATTTCGTCAGCAAATGCATTTCCACAACCAACATCATCAGTCACCTTCTTGTGGGCACTACATTTCACAATCGCCACTTGCAGAGGCAAGGTCAGTGATTCAAGAAGCTCATTCACCAACTGACCATGCTGAATCTTAGCTCCATGCGAAGTCAGGAACCCACGTTCTTTCCACAATCATCCAAAACTGTGAGTCACTCCAAACGCATACTGACTATCGGTGTAGATGGTCACTTTCATTCCTTTTGACAACACACATGCTCTTGTAAGTGCAATCAATTCTGCTGCTTGAGCTGAATTATGTGGAATACGTGCAGCTTCAACAATTGTATGCAAAGTCGTGACAGCATATGCTGCAGTCGTATCACCATTCCGGAGCTTGAAGCATGAACCATCCACCCATAATGTACCATCACATTCAGCAAGAGGAATATCTTGGAGATCTACTCTCCCTTTCGTTTCTTCTTCTGTTCTAAGAAAACAATCATGCTGTTCAGAAGCATCTAGTTCCTCTACAATTGGCAACAACGTAGCTGGGTTGAGAGTGTTGCATCTTTTTATGTGCACATGACTCGCTAACAAGGTTAATTCGTAACCTGACAATCGAGCACTAGTTAAGTGCTGTGTCTTGGTTCTGTTTAACAACGTGTCTACTGCATGTGGAACCATCACAACTAACATGTTATTGATCACTAGACCAGCAGACTGTCGAATAGAAACAGCTGCTGCCGCTGTTGCTCTTAAACAACTCGGCAATGCTTTAGCTACCGGATCCAAAGTCGACGAAAAATATGCACATGGAGGTTGCTTGTCTCCAAACAACTGAGTCAAAACTGATAATGCACAACCCTCTTTCTCATGGACATACAATGTAAAGGGCTTACTGTAGTTGGGGGTACCCAACACAGGAGCCGAACATAATGCATTGCGCAATTCAAAAAAACTTTTCTGACACTCTTCAGACCAAGGAACGGGATTGGGTGTATCTTTACACGTTAATGCCACCAAAGGTTTGGCTAATAACGAAAAATGTGGTATCCACTGTCTACAGTACGATGTAATGCCCAAGAAAGCACGCACTTCTCTCTGTGTTCTTGGCACACTCAATTTTACTATTGCCTGAATTCTTTCTGGGGTCAGTTTCCTTCCCTCCTTCGATAAGAGATGACCTAAGTAGGTCACTTCTTGTCGACAATATTGCAATTTGGAAAGTGACACCTTGTGATGCAAATCACACAGATGACGCAACAATGACAACGTGGCTTCTTTACAGATTTCCTCAGTATCTGCAGCAACAAGCAAATCATCAACATACTGAATGAGGGTAGGGCCATCAGGTAAAACAATTGTATCAAGCTGTGTCTTTAGAGCTTGACTATATATTGATGGACTTTCACAGTAGCCCTGGGCAGCGCGTTTAAAGCGGAAGCTTCGTCCTCCTAAACTGAAGCCAAAAATATCCCTACTCTCCTCAGCAGTCAGGATGCTGAAGAAAGCATTCTTCAAGTCAATCACCGAAAACCAGGTGGCAGAAGCTGGAATCATAGTCAATAGGGCAGTAATGTCAGGAACAACTGGAAATTGTGGCACAACTATTTTATTCACCTCTCTAAGATCAATCACAAATCTGTGAACAGGTGGCTGAGAAGGGTCAGTTCGTTTCAAAACAGGCAGAACAGGACTATTGCAAACGTTGCCTCTAGTCTCTTCAATTACATCTTTTTCAATCAGATCATAAATGATCGCTAGTAAAGCTTTTTCACCTTCACTAGAAATTTTATATTGGGGAATGCGTGGCATTTTAACATTGGCTTTCAATGTTACAACATATGGTGGTATTTCCAAAAGACCTACATCATTAGGACCAGTAGCCCAAAGAATATCAGGAAGAAACGACAATTCTGTTGGAAGTTTATCCCTTGACAAATGCATTGGAGAAACCACTTTCTTACCTAAAGTAAGTTGTACTCCAGAAGGAGAACAGTACAAAGTCGCATACAATCTTTTCAGCAAATCTAATCCTAGCAAGTTTTCACCACAACCTGTTGTCAGAATAAGGGGTGCTTCGAATTCACAAGGTCCAACAGAAAGGGACAAAGGGTCAGAAATCGGATTTCTAACTGGGGCGCCAGAAAAACCTACTGATACATTCGTTTCGCCAGACAAAGGTACGCCAGGGAGTTTTGAGTGCATAGTAGAACTCTTTGTAGCACCAGTATCCAACAGAAAAGGCTCTGACACACCTGATGTAATCACCTCAACGTATGGTCCACTTTGATCTACTGGAACTGAAACAACTTCCCCTCTTTGTCTATGGCTGTCCTAGCAATCATTACCGTCCATATTCTCATCTTCTGCATAGTAATCATCAGCATAGTACTGAGCCGTCCTACCAGACGCGTTATTCTGCTGATCAAACCTATTCATCGAATTTTGAGGTGGAAGAGACTGTGTGTTCTGGGGGAAATTTCCACGTCCTCTACCTCTAGACGCTTGTTGAACACCTCGACCTCTTACACCAGAAGCACCATTTGCACGCTGTAATAAAATAGGACAACTATACTTGAAATGACCCTCTTCCTTACAATATGAACACTGATTGGGGCCTACAGGGACACATGGTTGAGTATACTTGACTCTTTGCGAGTACCTCTGATACTGTTGAGGCTGCTGATAATTATTCTGATAGTTATTCTGAGCTCCACTATTTTGACCACCACGTGGCGGATATGCTTGTTGTAACAAAACCTTCGTTTTCAACTCTTTAGTTTTCTTCTCTGCTCTATCTTTCTCATCTTTATCTCGATTTTCCTAATATTGTGCAGTAGCCAATATCTGTGCTGAAGAGGAAACTGCCCAAGAACGCTCTGAATCTTTCAACTGTTTACACAACTCGGGAAGCAGATTGTGCACAAATTTATCGACGAACAACCGCTGACCACCTACTCATATCTTGACCACTGTGGTCGACAAAAGTTTCTTCAAACCTGGTGAAGAAATCTGAGACCGTTTCATCTTTCTTCTGCTTACATGCACCACCAACTTGTCGGGCATCTGCAGCAGCAATATTAGCCCATGAGTCACCTAACTCCTGATCATGATCTGCATGACGAATCTTTCCCCATAAAGGCTGTGGAACAACGTTCCCAAACAAAATGTCTATGTCAGCTAAATTCATGATACAGGACCCAGCAGTCTGTGACAACTCTTTGTAATACCCTTCCGGATTTTTACGGGGATCAGGTAAGGTCTGCTTAAGGGCCAAAACTTCAGCTCGCTTCCATGGAGCATGTACCCACACACGCTGAAAATGTGCTGGTATAGCTGGTGGAACATTACCAGGACCAGCTGCTACTGTTTCCTTCCATACTGGAGGAACTTCTCTCATGGGATATTGTCTTACCTTCTTCTTAACAGAGGAATCAGACTCAAACAACGACCTAGAAACACCTTCAGTCCTAAGCGATAACAACGTCGCAACTGCTTTCTTAACATCTGAACCCACAATTGCGCCTTTTGAAAACTCGAACCGTACATGGCTCAACTCTGGAGGATTAGAGTCCAAATCATTGTCCTCTAAATCTTCACACAGGAAAACACACATTTTCTCAAAAACGTATCTCTGCTTCGATGTTTCCCACTGGGTAAAGACATCCATAACACATTCTAAATCATATTTTTCCGGGTCAGCAACCCATTTATGTGCCAAACAATTCAACGTTTCCTTCTCCCTAGAATCAGGCAGTTGACTACGCAGTTGCTTGCGCTCTGTGTCAGGAGTTACACTTGTTGCACCAAAGAGAGGATGCAAAAAACTAGCGACAGTACTAGCCACTCTCTGACGAACAGAAGGAGAAGTCGATGAAAAGACAAGAGGAAAAGCATGGTGAGACCAGGCAGATGCAGAGGCAGTGTCAGGAGAAGTACCAGGAGTGGTGGTCGATATAATAGTTAAAGTTGTAGGAGGTAAAGGCAGAGCAGATGTCAAAGTCGGTGGCCCTTGAGGAGGCTGCACCGGAGGAGCAGGAGCCAGCTGAAGAGTAGCTGGTGGGTGCTGTGGTGGAGCAGGAGGCAATGCAATCACAGGCTGCACAGCTAAAGGTTGCGGAGGTGCCGTAGCATTTTGCGCATAGGGGGGTGGCGAACTTAACAAATGTGCCATTAACGGATCTTTTTCAAGCTCTTTTGCTGCATCTTGCTGAAGAGGCGGCAAAACTGGATAGCATTTATCTATCACCATTTTACGTTGCCTGTGCAACTGCTCACTCATCTGTTCTTCTTCATTATCTTTAAACTGCATAGCAGCTTGCATTATCGAAATACCCCTTTCTCTCTTATTTTTCTTTGCTAATTTAATTTCCTTCTGTTTGGCTTCCTTACGCCATAGGCGGAAAGAGTCAAACATCGCCGGCCGGGCTTTCTTCTTAAAAAGTTTAACTTCGAGGTTATTTAAGATTTCTGTATCAAAGCTACCATATTGGGGCCATTTTAAAACACCATCTTTTCTGGTGTATTTGATCCACACTTCATTGTATGTGATGGGGCCTACTCCATGTTTCACATACAGTTCATAAGTTGGAGTTCCAATCGGAGGAACCGGACACGAGTCCTCCAATCGGGAATCCCTTTTACTACAACCAAGACAAAACAAATTTCCAAGTCTGCTAAGACCAGGCATCTTCGCTCTCTAGTCTAGCTTCAAACTTCAAAGGATTATCGGTTACGATATTTCTCGTGAATACACGAGTCCTTTGGCTTTGGCACTTGCAAGTTCCAAACAAAGTGATCCCAAGCGGATACCCAAACTAAGACCAACTAAGGACTGGGAGACGCTCCACTTATACTTAACTGAGATATCGATGACGTCACCAGAAGACTCGTATATCGTTTCGCTCTACCAAACTTCAAGGGTCCAAATCAGGGCGATAGCCAGGGCAGCAGTCCTTTGTAGCCATCGGGAAGCGGGGAACCTCGCAGCAAAGACTTTCGGACCACGTCGACATGCAGGGGTCGATGAAGTGGCGGACCTTCCTCCAGAATTTTCACACGAAGCTCCTCACAAACCTCTGGCTTGGATCGGTACCGCTGGTATTGCCAACGTTGGGCGCCAACTGAGGTACTGGGTTTTTCAGAACCGGTACCGAACCGGTAACCCAGTGGTGTCAGGGTACACACCCAAAGACCTCAAGTACTTTCCTGATTTAGACCACAGAAACTCAGAGTCTTCTAGGTGAAGTCAAGGATCGATTTTATTGGCTGCAACCAAGTAACAGGTCCTAGAAGTACAACAACACGGGATGTATATTCTCAGGAGACTGCTCAATCTTACAAAGCCAGGCTTCTCTTTTTATACAAAATATTCAGCTCCAGGCAAACATTCTTACATTTACAGTAGACTATTCACATATTTTTACTACAAAGAAAAAGCAGAGTCATGATGACAAGCCCACATTCCAATTTGTTCAGCCCACAATAAATTACCCGGCAAGGCCCAACATTTTCATCAGATATCGGTGTACCCCCAATAAAAACGGGCACCTCCTCATCATAAAGCAAGTGAGAGAAAAGAGCAGGGACAGGTGTGAGCAAGATTAGGCAGGGTGTGTGTGCGATGAAAAGGGTTTATGGCATGTTGTGCCTTGATGCTATCTCATTCGGCCACTGGGAGAGGAACTGACCAAACAGGTTTGGCCTGGGGCAATGGTTTCAGCTTGCTCAGGTCAGAGAAAAGTCAATTAAGGTGTACGTGTCCTTTGGAATCGAATTTAGCTGTATTATAAGCCTATGTAGGGCAACCCACAAAATGGCTGCCGTACACAAAATGGAAGCCAAGGGTTCAAGACGAAAATGACGATTTCGAGCTGAAATCGTTACTGGAATATGACGAAAATGCTTGTACATAGTGTACTAGCTATTCTCGGTATTTTGATATAAAAATCTTCATGCTACGACGACGTTTTATTCACGAGTTCAGAATTTTCAGAACTACATTGTGGTCCCCAATGTTCAGGCCAGGCCCTGGGTGATTGGGTCCCCACGGCCAGAAGTGGCCAGGGAAGGGGGGCCATGTGGCCCCCTGTAATAAAGTAAAACAAAAATATATAGAAAGAGCCAAAGCCCTGGGGGATGGTGTCCTCGGGGCCAATAATGGCCTCAAGAGGGGAGCTGCACCCCCCTCCTTTTAAAGGAAAAAAAATGCAAAAATATGTGGCCATGCCCCATGATTGGGGTCCCCGGGCCAAAAGTCCCCTTCCTGTTTCTTAATTTTTTTTAATGGGTTAGACCCTGGGAGATGGGGTCCCCAGGTCCCATAAATTATTAAGAGAAGGGGGCCACACAGACCACCTTTTAACAATAATAAAAAAAGCAGAAGCCAGCATCTCACCGGAGGCCCTGCCCCCTCACTGCACCCCTGTGCCTCCTTGCTCTTTCTGGATTGGGTGCTTAAGTACTCTAGAATCTTAAGGGTCCATAGGGGCCAACTAGCCCAGTAGGTACCTCCAGTAAGCCCCACACAGTGGGATTGCTGAGAGGTGGTCTGATGCCACGCTCCTTTTTACACCACTCTGCAAACGCACCTCTTGGCGCATTGCTGGTGTGGCGATGAGGTCCTCTTGAAGACCTCAGGACTAAAGTGGACCACATCGCCCGAGCAAGAAAGGTGAGCATGACCTCTGAAGACCTGTTAGCAATCCCACCGTGTGGGACTTACTGGACTTACTGGAGGTAACAGGAGGGGTAGTTAGCCCCCAAGGACAATCTTGGGGACCAACTACCACTCCTACTACCTCCAGTAAGTCCCACGCAGCTGGATTGCTGAGACTGGTCTGAGGCCACGCCCCCTTTTACACCACTCTGCAAATGCACCTCCTGGCACAGTGCTGGTTGGGGGATGAAGTCCACTTTACTCCTGAGGGTCTTTGGGGGCCAAGTAGCCGTCCTGGTACCTCCTGTAAGTCCAACGTAGTGGAATTCCTGAGTGCAAACGCCACTACTACATTATAGTTAGAAATTAGCATTTAAAAAACCTTAGAACTTCACTGAAAAAACTAAAGATTTCAGGGATGTTATAGTTAGAAATTAGCATTAAAAAAACATTAGAAATTCACTGAAAAAAACCACAGGTTTCAGGGACGTTATTGTTAGAAATTAGCATTTAAAAAACCTTTGAAATTTACTGAAAAACCACAGGTTTTAAGGACGTTATAGTTAGGCGGGCATTTCACTTGTACAAAACCAGAGAAATTGGGCCACTATAGTTAGTTGAGCTAACTATAACTCATGCCCTCGCACTGCTGATGACATCACGTATTACATCACTCATGACATTGACAGTGACATAACTGATGACATCCCAAATTGCATCACTGATGACATCATCCAGTGACTGAGTATTTCTGAAAAGGTTAAGAATGTTATCTATATATACGCCAAGGTGTATTGAAGAATGAGTGGCTGTATGAGTATCTGTAGGGATGATTTTGTGGGTGCGTGACTGACTGTATAAGTGAGTAATTAAACATGTCTTAGTGAATGCATGGGTGAGTGACTAATCTGTGTGAATATCTGTCAGTCAGTCAGTTGGTGTGTAAGTGGTTGCATAGGTTAGTGAGTAGCTACATGAGTATCTACATGGGTTAATGATTGGTTGTCTGAGTACCTGTATGGGTGCCTGAGTGTCTGTGAGGGTGGGTGGGGGTGTGCCTCCCTGCATGGATGTGTAAGTGAGTGATTCACTGGGTGTATGGGTTCATGATTCTGTCTGTGAGGGGCTGTATGGGTGGGTGAGTGTGTGTATGGCTGTGTTGGTGAGTGAATGGATGTCTTAATGGAACATGTATGAGTAACTACATATGTGAAAGGCAGTTTTTGTTAGTGTTGGAGTATATAAGTGACTATATGTGAGAGTGGATGTATGGATGAGTGTGTGCTTGTGTCAGTGATTGTATAACAGAGTAAGTATGTGTTAGTATCTGAATGAAGAAGTGAAATGGTGTGTGTATAACTGTATAATGAGTAAATGGCAGTGTGATTGATTCTTTGGGTGACTGACTAGGTGTGTGAGTAACAGTATGGGTGAGTGGCAGTGTGTGAGTATCTGTATAGGTGTATGCATATATCAGTGGCTGTATTGATGAGTGACTGCGTGCATGAGTGACTGTATGGGTGAGTGGATGTGTGTGTAGACCTATGAATCAGTGAGTGGGTATGTACTAACTGGCAGTGGTGTGTCTATGGTTTCGAGAATGTTAGTCTGTATTATTGAGTAGGTGTATAAAAAGGGTATATTAGGGTGTGAGCAGATATTAAGTGAATTATGTCATCAGTGATGTCATTTGAGATGGCATCAGTGATGTCATCAGTGATATCACTGACCATTTCATGAGTGATGTAATATGTGACATCATCAGCAGTGCATTGCGGGGGCACGAGTTATTCTTAGCTCAACTAACTATAACAGCCGAATTTCTCTAGTTTTGCACGAGTGAAATGTCCAACTAACTCTAACAGTTCTGAAACCTGTGTTTTTTTGCGGTGAATATATATATATATATATATATATATATATATATATATATATATATATATATATATATTACCTACTGGCGGTCGCCAGTAGGTAGTTATAGTTAGGATCGATTTCATAGGGAAATCGCAACATTCTATTTGGAATAACTTTGCCGCCGGTTGAGGAATCAGCCTGAATTTTTCAGCAACTTTGCCTCGCGGCGCTCCGCTCCTTCACGGAAAGTTTGGGGGAGATTCGTTGAGCGGGGGCGGAGATAAAAGGGGGGTCCCAAAACGTGTTTTCCCCATGTTAATTTCCATAGGGCGGTCTGTCGCACTTTTAGCTTGAACGGCTGAATGGATTTTCACCAAACTTGGCAAAATTGTAGGGACTGGTAGCCCGATGTGCCTTTGCTATGTCTCAAGATATGTGGTCCAGAGGATTTTGAGTAATTTAGGTTAAAAAAAATGTATATATCTGTAAGCACGCCCCGGTGCGCGTACCGGGGAGCGCTCCGGACGCGCCACGCGACCTGCGCACAGGAAGCTGATTGGCTCTCGGGTGTCTGTAAACATTCAAAACAGTTCACAGCGGCCGCCATCTTGTGTCTCGGTAGGATCGAGACATAAGAGGTGGTAAAAACAAAAGGGAAAATAATGAAAAGGGGGCAGGGTACACCCCCCCTGACCCTCTAGGTTTGATGTGGGGTCCATAAAAGGGTCCCTCGGGTAAAAAAAGAAAATTTAGTTTTTTTTCGATTTTCGCGGGGGGAGCGCCCGGTACGCGCACCGGGGAGCGTACCGGGGAGCGAATAAAAAAAAAATGAGATTGCCAGAGTGCTAAACATTTTAGCAATTTTTTTATAAATGGGAGGTAGTTCTGAAAAGAACTTTTTTTTAATTGTTTTTGTTGTTTTATATTTTTTTTTATTTTTCTGAACATTTTTTTTTTTTTTTACAATTTTATATTTTTTTGGGGGTTTTTGGGGCGGAACAACAAAAAACAGGCATTAGAAAGGGCTCAACAGGAGCAAAACCAAAAAAAAATTACTTCTTGGGGTGTTTTGAGCACTTGTGGTTTTCAAATGCTCTATTAATTAAAATGATACTCCTCTCCCCATAAGAAATTAGTGCACCACAATAAATGCACACTAGCTTCAGGTGCACAAAATTCTTTTGAATAGTTGGGACCGTCTCCTTCGCCTCTGGTCCCGATAGAGTTTCCTGTGACGATATACTGGCCGCAGGAGTTGGTGGGTTATCCTGGAGGTGACGCACCTCAGCAACGCTATAATTGATTGGATGCCACCTCTGCATGTGGCGGTGCATAGTATAGTTTCCAAAACTATACTTTTTGTCTGTGCCTCGGGACAGAACTGCATTGCAAATGAGGCATGTCACGTACCGGGCATTGACCTTTTTTTGCTCTCGAGGGTAAGAAAAAAATTGCCATATAAAACTGTCTATGTGGTGGGATTGCCTCGGCTCTTCACGCAAGAACTGCCTCGGCTCTACCTCCTCTTCCTCTTCTTCTTCCTCTTCCTCTGGGTTTGGAAGGAACTGTGCAGGTGGTCCTTCCTTCCTAGGTGGTTGTGGTGGTGGTGGGGGTCCACTAGCTGCAGCTACTACAGATGCCATGACTGAACAAGCAGAAACAGGTCTTCCTCTCACAAAGATGAAAGTCAGAGTGAGGAAAAAAGGTGGGGTTTTCATCATTTGGGAAAAAAAGTGTTCTGGACCAATGAAAAGTGTTATTTTCAAGTCACATGATCCAAGCTTTCATCATTTGGAAACCAAAACTGATCTGCACCAATGAAAAGTGTTATTTTCAGATCACATGACCCGATGCGCTTACGCTACGCGCCCCGGGGCGCGCCCCGGGGAGCGTCGCGTAAGCGCGTCATGACGTTGCGTGATCGTATGTGATCGCGTGATTCTGGGTGCGCTTACGCAGTGCGTCATATGACGCATTACGCGACTACGCGAAACGTCATGATGTTGTTTTCGTTCGCGGGAATAGTGCTCTCGGGACGCTCCCCGGTACGCGCCCCGTGAGCGCTCCGGGCGCGTACCAGGGCAAAAAATAAAATAAAAAAATATTTACACAATTTAAAATTCGTTATAAAAATTATTAATTTTCATACCTAAAGAGATTTGCTATTAAAAAACCATTGAAATTCACGGAAAAAACCATAGGTTTCTCCCCAGTTATAGTTAGGAATTAGCATTTAAAAAACCTATTAAATTCACTGAAAAAACCATAGGTTTTACACCAGTTATAGTTAGCTGGAAATTTTACTCGCATAAAACCATTGAAATTCCGACGTTATAGTTAGTTGGACTCACTATAACTTTCGCGTGCAATGCACTGCTGATGACGTCACATATTACATCACTCATGACATGGTCAGTGACATCACTCATGACATCACTGATGACACCATCATTGTGACAGAGTGACAGACCTCCTTTCACTGTAATGTAACCCTTGAAACACATATTCAAAAATAGAAACTAACATTTTCAAACAAAATGGAGATACCCATACCAGTTACAACAACCAAATCAATAATTCCACCATCTATATATACATCCAATCATTCACCAACAGTTCTATATAGTCACTCATACATATACTCACTCATCATATGTAGTGATACACCTATACATCCTGTTACACACTGACAGGCATCCAAAAGTTACTCACACACATACTCATACATGCGAATAAACTATTGAACATCTATTCATTTGCATATATATCTATACACACACTACCACTTTACTTCTAAGGAAACTTACACATACTTACTCACTTAAACAATCACTTATAGAAACACATACTAATTTAAACAGGAACTCTTAGAATCCCTCACTCTCACATATACTCACTTATATACATCAATATTCACATATACTAGATTAAAACCTATGTAGTTACTGATAAAGACACTAGTGAGACAGTTATTCACTTACTAACACACACATATACACACTCATCCACCCATACAGTCCTGCACATATGCTGTCTTCAAAACACATACAAAGAGAGAGTCAGTCATTCGTGCATCTATGTGCTAAGAAATACCCCCACCAAACCATACAAACACTCATACTAATACTAAGAAAAACATCTAATAACCCATATACATACACATGTAGCTACTCACCAACCCATGCAGCCACTTATACACAAAGTGAAACAATAACACATATATTTAAATATTTAAACATTACTCACTATTATTTATTTTTCAGAAAGACACACATTCACTGGATGGTGTCATCAGTGATGTCATGAGTGATGTCACTGACCATGTCATGAGTGATGTAATATGTGACGTCATCAGCAGTGCATTGCACGCGCAATTTATAGTGAGTCCAACTAACTATAACGTGGGAATTTCAATGGTTTTATGCGAGTAAAATTTCCAGCTAACTATAACTGGTGTAAAACCTATGGTTTTTTCAGTGAATATATATATATATATATATATATATATATATATATATATATATTTGAAGAAAAGTTTGCCCAAGGATGAAAAGCCGCACACGAAGGGGTTATCACACAAATGCTGCCGGTGGTAGTACTCAGCCTGTCACACACCCTCCTTCCAGCTTGCCAAACGCGTTTCGGGCGTCATCCCGCCCTTGATCACTGGCTGCTCCATGTAAGACAGAAGCCTTGGGCAAACTTTTCTTCATATATAGATGATCTGGGATTAGCCGCGAATGAACACTTTTTGAAGCAACGTGATGTAAAATATTTGCTGCATACGAAAATGCTCGTAGACATGATGCATAGATGCCTGACGAACAATTATTTTTTGTTCAATCACGTGGTCTATTGCCAGGCCCGGGGGACCGCGATGGGAACCTGCTTCGCCCCCAGCTACGCAGGACTGTTCCTGGGCTGGTGGGAGGAGCAGGTGGCCAAGAACAACTCGGCATTTTCCCACAATGTGGTTCTGTGGGCCAGGTACATAGACGACGTGTTTTGCCTCTGGAAAGGTACGAAAGAGGCGGCACTACAGTTTGTTGATGATCTGAATGCAAATAGTTGTAATTTGAAATTTACCTGCTTGATCGACCAACAGTCGGTAGAGTTTTTGGATGTAGTGGTATTTGTTGACAAGGACAAACTCAGAAGCAGGCTGTATCGTAAACCAACTGCAGGGAACAGCTTGCTCCATGCTTCCAGCTGCCACCCCAAAAACTTGATCAGCAGTATACCCTTTGGCGAACTATTGAGAGCAAAACGGAACTGCGGTACCCCTATAGATTTCGCCAGAGAGATGACATGCATGAAACAACGATTCATTGAGAGAGGTTATTCAACCAAAGTTATAGAGCAGGCGTGTGCTAAAATCAAGACTGTAGCCAGAAGTGACCTCTTGAACCCCATACCTTCCAAAGACCCTGAGCAAGAGAATGGCCCAATCAGATACATTACTTCATACTCTGATCAATCCTGGCAGGTGAGACGTAGTCTCAAAAAATATTGGCACGTCCTTAATCTCGACCCAGTACTTAAGAAAGCGGTCGGAAGTCAACCACAGATCACTTTCAGAAAATGTACTGCATTGAAAGATGTTTTATGCAGTAGTACTGTAAGAGACAAGAAAGAAAAAACTGGTGTCAGAGGCTTTTTCACCTGCAACACATGCAAGGCTTGCAAGAATAGTGTTAATAGGAAAGAAATTGTTCTCTCAGAACACTATCAAGCTTTTAAAATACAAAAGCATTTGTCGTGCAAATCTGACTATTGTGTTTATGCACTACGTTGTCCGTGCCCCTTAGTATATATTGGGAGCACAATAAATGAAGTGAAGAAAAGGGTGTTGGAACATACAAGGGCCATCACTAATGAGGATAAGAACTATCCAATTGCCAAGCACTTCAAAGATTTCCACAACAAAAATGTCAGATTGCTGCAATTTTGTGCATTAGACAGGATTCCTAAATCAGAAAGGGGCGGCAACAGATTGAAACAGTTGCGCCAACTTGAATCACGTATGATCATAAAATATCAAACGGTCCAACCTTGGGGTCTTAATAAGGATGAAGAACTCTCTGTCCATCTAGGTTAAATCCTGGATATGTGTCTGCACATCCCAATCAATATTGCCCTCAAATTATATAAACCAATATGAGAACTAAATTGAAATAATCAGGGCTCCAATATATTTGCCGAAACACTGTTGAGAAAAGATATTGTAAAAAATTGAAGCTTTTTTAATCAGTTTTTATTCACTTTTAGTGATTATGGTTTTTCCTTTCTATTTGTAGGAGACTACTCTATAAACAGATGAGAACAAGCCTTGGGGGTTGCCTTATGAATTGGAGTCTATCAAGTTTCAACTACAAAGCAGATGATAAACCCTTTTTCTGATGTAACAAAATGGATAAAATGTAGTGCAATGTTGCCTGTATGATCAATGTAATCTTAACCGGATGTTCGTCTGGCATTAGTAGCACATGCCCACTGGGGCGGAACTTCACTGATTTTGTAATCAGTTTGGACAATTAAGTGTGTTCCATGCCTTATGAATTCATGCCCACTTGGGCAAAACACATTTTTTGGATTTTTTGGAGTTTATTAATAGCATGGATACCCATGTTTTCAATTAAGAAATACAAATTGTATTGTTTGTTTAAATGTCAACATTGACACTTTATATTCTTTATATGTGCATTATAACATCTCAAATGCGGGGTATCACTAAATTGAGTATGTATCAGTTTAAACTTGAAGCTTGTTGTGAATATTCAACTATGGCCGCCTCCATTGTTCAACAAACCTGAAGTTATGAGGAAGTAGTCCTACTTTTATGTTGTGCACTTAATTTGCTTTTTTCACTTTAAAAAACTCAGAATGTCATGACTGAATTCACCCGTGACCAAGGTGCGGCTGCACCGAAACGCGTCGGGCGTTTGAACCATTTTGCTGAAATAAATCTATCACGCTTATGGAGATTGTGGCTCGAGTTTCCTTCTTTTCTACCCAGAAAGTTGGTTTGACGTATATATATATATATATATATATATATATATACATATATATATTCACTTAAAAAACCATAGGTTTCAGGCCATATATAGTTAGGAATTAGCATTTAAAAAACCATTGAAATTGCTCCGATATAGTTAGTTGTACTAACTATATTTCGCGCACCCGCAATCCACTGCTGATGATGTCACATATTGCATCATTCATGACATGGTCAGTGACATCACTGATGACATCACTGATGACATCTCAAATGACATCA
The DNA here is from genome assembly GCF_964261635.1 of Lissotriton helveticus. Taxonomy (NCBI): domain Eukaryota; kingdom Metazoa; phylum Chordata; class Amphibia; order Caudata; family Salamandridae; genus Lissotriton; species Lissotriton helveticus. Next base: position 2,107,842,718 of record NC_136057.1, read on the forward strand.
CTGATGACATCTCATTTGACATCGCTGATCACATCACTGATGATATCATTCATGTGATAATACGATGCACCTCCTCACACTCTAATATAACCTTTGATACACCCAGTGTTAAATACAGACTACCATTCTTGAAACCATTGACACACCAATACCAGTTACTACATACGCACTCACTGATTCCTAGGTCTACACACACATTCACTCATTCACCCATAGAATCACTCATACATACAGTCACTCATCAATACAACACTATCATATGCACTCATACACCTATACATACACTCACACACTGCCACTCATCCATGGAGTTACTCACACACCTAGTCAGTCATGCAAAGAATCAATCACACTTCCATTTCCTCAACTATACAGTTATACACACAACACCTTACTTATTCAAACATATACTAACACATACTTACTCTCTTATACAACCACTGATACAAGTACACAATGATCCATACAGCCACTCGCACATTCACTCGCTTCCATGTATAGTCATTTATATATGCCAACTCTCACATGCACTGTGTTTTACATATGTACTTACTTGGACATGTAGCACTGAGATATCCATTCACTCACCAACACACCCATGCACACAGTCAACCGCCCATATAGCTGTTTCCACATGCACTCTTGAACTCATACACCTAGTGAATCAACTGCTCACACATCTATGCACAGAGGCACACACCTCCCAGCCACCCACACACACACTCAGTCTCCCATTCAAATACTTGGGCAACCAATCAATAACCCATATAGCCACTCATATAGCTACTGATCAACACATGCAGCAGCTTACACAACAACAGACATACTGATGCACACATTCAGACAGTTTAGTCACTAACCCATGCATTTAGTAAGACACATTTAATCACTCACTCATACAGTCAGTCACGCACCTACTAAATCCTTCATCCAGACACTTATACATCCACTCATTCTTCAATATGTAAAACATATTTAAACTTTACCGAAACACAGTCACTGGATGATGTCATCAGTGATGTCATCAGTGATGTCAAATGAGATGTCATCAGTGATGTCATTTGAGATGTCATCAGTGATGTCATCAGTGATGTCACTGACCATGTCATGAATGATGTAATATGTGACATCATCAGCAGTGGATTGCGGGTGCGCGAAATATAGTTAGTACAACTAACTATATAGGAGCAATTTCAATGTTTTTTTTAAATGCTAATTCCTAACTATATGAGGCCTGAAACCTATGGTTTTTTAAGTGAATATATATATGATCAAGGTCCAGGTGGGACCGAAACGCGTCATGGCGGCTTTGATGCAGGGTGTTTGAAAATAAAACTGGCACAAAGAACTCTTTGGGTCCGCGTGTTCATCTGCTTACTGGAAAAGCTTTTTTGGTGAAGTACGATAATATATATATTCACTGAAAAAACCATAGGTTTCAGGAGTTATATAGTTAGGAATTAGCTTTTAAAAAACCTTTGAAATTCACTCAAAAAACTATAAGTTTTAGTGGTGTTATAGTTAGCTGGACATTTTACTCATACAAAACCATTGAAATTGCTCCTATATAGTTAGTTGTACTAACTATATTTCGCGCACCCGCAATCCACTGCTGATGATGTCACATATTAGATCATTCATGACATGGTCAGTGACATCACTGATGACATCTCAAATGACATCCCTGATGACATCACTGATGACATCATCCAGTGAATGTGGTTTGCTTCTTTATTTAAATATGCATTATATATATAGCAATTTGCATTGAAGAATGAGTGGATATATATAAATAAATATTTGGATGGAGGATTTAGTAGCAGTGTAATTGACTGTTTACTTGACCAATTTATAATGTCTCACTAAATATAGTGGATAGTGACTAAACTGTGTGAATATCTGTATCACTTTGTCAGTTGTTGTGTAAACTGATTCTACAGTTGATTACTAGCTATGTGAAAGTCTATATTAGTTATTGATTAGTTAACTGAGTATTTGTATGGGATTGTGAAAGTGTGTGTGGTTCGGTGGGGGGGGTGTGACTGTCCAAAGATGTGTGAATAGTTGATTCAGTAGATATATGAAGTTAAAACTACATGTTCTAACAGTTGTTTGGGTGAGTGAATATCTTTATGGGTGTGGTGATGAGCAAATATATTTCTCAATGGTACAGGTCCAACAAACTAGAAAAATAAAAGGCAGTGTATGTGTCAGTTGTTCTATATAAATAGGTATACATAAGACACAATGATTGTGTGAGTTACTGTATGGATAACTGTATACTTGTAATAATGATTTTATAATTCCCTAAGTATGACTTACTATCTAAATGAATAGAAGAAGTGGTGTTTGTATAAGTGTTTTGCTAAGTAAATATGTAAGTATGATCCATTGTTTGCATAAGAGAGTAGGATGACTTCATATGTGAATAGGATGCGTGCTGTTGTTTAATGTCAATATAGATGTATAAGTATTTTTGATAGTGTTCTATTGTTCATTGACAGCATGTATGAGTGAATCCATAGGTAAGTGATTAGATGTGTGTATACATCTATGAATCACTGAGTGGATTTTTAGATACTTGTATTGCTGTGACAATGGATTTAAATAAGATACTCTGTATTTTACAAAGAGTGATGAAAAATTGTAATAGTGTATGAAAAGGTGTATGTGATTGTCACGTGGATGATGTCATCAGTGATGTCATCAGTGATGTCATTTGAGATGTCATCAGTGATGTCACTGACCATGTCATGAATGATCTAATATGTGACATCATCAGCAGTGGATTGCGGGTGCGCAAAATATAGTTAGTACAACTAACTATAAAGGAGCAATTTCAATGGTTTTGTATGAGTAAAATGTCCAGCTAACTATAACACCACTAAAACTTATAGTTTTTTGAGTGAATTTCAAAGGTTTTTTAAAAGCTAATTCCTAACTATATAACTCCTGAAACCTATGGTTTTTTCAGTGAATTTCAAAGGTTTTTTAAATGCTAATTCCTAACTATATAAGGCCTGAAACCTATGTTTTTTTCAGTGAATTTGCAAGGTTTTTTAAATGCTAATTCCTAACTATATAAGGCCTGAAACCTATGGTTTTTTCAGTGAATTTCAAAGGTTTTTTAAATGCTAATTCCTAACTATATAAGGCCTGAAACCTATGGTTTTTTTCAGTGAATTTGCAAGGTTTTTTAAATGCTAATTCCTAACTATATAAGGCCTGAAACCTATGGTTTTTTCATTCAATTCGCAAGTTTTTTTAAATGCTAATTCTATTAGCGGATAACGTTTTTATATATTAAAACGTTTTTAAATCTCAAATGCCTGCTTTGCTAACAGAGTTTTTAAGCACAGGCTCTTTTGTCTCTGGTGGCCATCTTGGGAGACTGCATATAAGAATTTTTTTAATGAAATATAAGAGGATTTGAGAAGTCACTCAAAATGTGCCCTAATTTTTCTTTCTTCAGCACTAATCATAATTTCTATGGCAAAATGAACCCCCTCATTTTGTTCCTTTGCAAATTAAATGTTTTAAGTGTTAACACTTTATTCCAATCAAGATGACTTCAGGTGTGCCATACTTTTGTCATAAGTAAGACTGTTAGCGCTCTAGTTGTTCTTTAGAACACTCTGGGACATTCTGTCATTAGGCTATAGTTGGGCTACATCTGGCTGATATTTGGGCTACATTTGTTTTTTTTTGTCTCTGGTGGCCATCTTTGGGCTACATTGGGCTACATTGGGCTACATTGGGCTACATTTGGGCTCTAACATATATATAGCCCAATGTAGCCCAATATATATTTTTTCAAAGTTAATTTTCGTAAAACCCACTGGAGCACATATCTTGAGACATAGCAAAGGCACATCGGGCTACCAGTCCCTACAATTTTGCCAAGTTTGGTGGAAAACCATTCAGCCGTTCGGGCTAAAAGTGAGTCCAACCGCCCTATGTAAATTAACATGGGGAAAACACGTTTTGGGACCCCCCTTTTATCTCGGCCCTCGCTTGACGAATCCCCCCAAACTTTCAGGGAAGGACCGGAGCACGGCGAGGCAAAGTTAAGGAAAATTTCAGGAAGATTCCTCAACCGGCGCCAAAGTTATTCCCAATAGAATGTTGCGATTTCCCTATGGAAAACAATCCTAACTATATATACCTACTGGCTATCGCCAGTAGGTAATATATATATATATATATATATATATATATATATATATATATATATATATATATATATATATATATATATATATATATATATATATATATATATATATATATATATATTCACTGAAAAAACCATAGGTTATAGACCATATATAGTTAGGAATTAGCATTTAAAAAACCTTATTTTACTCACACAAAACCATTGAAATTCCATATATAGTTAGTTGCACTAACTATATATCGCGCACCCGCAATCCACTGCTGATCATGTCACATATTACATCATTCATGACATGGTCAGTGACATCACTGATGACATCACTGATGACATCTCAAATGACATCACTGATGACATCACTGATGACAACATCCAGTGACTGTATGTTTCTGTAAAGTTAAAATATGTCTTAGATATTGAAGAATGAGTGGATGTATAAGTGTCTGGATGAAGGATTTAGTAGGTGCGTGACTGACTGTATGAGTGAGTGATTAAATGTGTCTCACTGAATGCATGGGTCAGTGACTAAACTGTCTTAATTTGTGCATCATTATGTCTGTTGTGATGTAAACTGCTGCATGTGTTGATCATTAGCTATACGAGAGGCTATATGTGTTATTAATTGGTTGCCCAAGTATTTCTATGGGAGATTGAGTTTGTGTGGGGGTGGCTGGAAGGTGTGTGACTCTGTGCATAGATGTGTGAGCAGTTTATTCACTAGGTGTATGAGTTCAAGAGTGCATGTGGAAACAGCTACATGGGCAGTTGACTGTGTGCATGAGTGTATTGATGAGTGAATGGATATCTCAATGCTACATGTCATAGTAAGTACATATGTAAAACACAGTACATGTGAGAGTTGGCATATATAAATAACTGTGCATGAGAGCCACTGAATGAGTGAGTGGTTGTATCGATCATTGTGAACTTGTATCAGGGATTGTATAAGAGAGTAAATATGTGTTAGTATATGTTTCAATAAGTAAGGTGTGTATAACTGTATAGTTGAAGAAATGGAGGTGAGATTGTTTCTTTGCATGACTGACTGGGTGTGTGAGTAACTCCATGGATGAGTGGCAGTGTGTGAGTGTCTGTATACACTGAGTGTATCTAAGGTTATATTAGAGTCTGAAGAGGTTTATCGTATTAGCACAAGAATGATGTCAAATGAGACGTCATCAGTGATGTCATCAGTGATGTCATTTGAGATGTCATCAGTGATGTCATCAGTGATGTCACTGACCATGTCATGAATGATGTAATATGTGACATGATCAGCAGTGGATTGCGGGTGCGCGATATATAGTTAGTGCAACTAACTATATATGGAATTTCAATGGTTTTGTGTGAGTAAAATAAGGTTTTTTAAATGCTAATTCCTAACTATATATGGTCTATAACCTATGGTTTTTTCAGTGAATTTTCAAGGTTTTGTAAATGCTAATTCCTAACTATATATGGTCTATAACCTATGGTTTTTTCAGTGAATTTCAATGGTTTTTTAATAGCAAATATCATAAGCTGTCGAATGTCAAGTACGTGGTAAGTAAAAACATTTTCGTGTTTATGCACACTGATCTGCTTTGAATGCTGCCCCCCACCCCTCATTTCTATTAGGAGTACTCTCTCTTTGCAGATAGTGAAGGGTAGTTAACGCAGGCCTTTGCCCCCGTTGTAATCCGTCGTGCCTGCTTCTCTCTCCATTTGATTGATTGTTCTCTTTGGTTCATTCTCTATTTACAAACAAGCACAGAGTCGCAATACTCTGTTTAGTCTTTGCAGATAGCGAAAAATCGTGTAAAAAAACAAAAGGAATCGAGCAAAATCAGTAGGCCACTAATGGGATCTCTTTTTGACCTCCCTAAAATAGAAACATTAGGAACAACCTGTTGATAATACCAATGTGTATGTACATAAGCGGCGTTCATTTGTGTTCACAGTACCCCTTGTTGATTGTTTGAATCGAGCATTGAATTGTTCGAAGTTGATTCTCTTAAGAATCTTCTCTGCCTGCAAACGAGGAAGAATAGGAATATTCTCTCTCCCTTTGCAGATAGTGAAGGGTAGGTAACGCAAACCTTTAACACGTCGTGCCTATTTCGTTCCTCATTGATTGATTGTTTCCCCAAACATTGACTGTTTGGGAATTGGTTCTTTTTGGAGGTATTCCCTGTTTGCAAATATACGTAGGAAAATCTTTGCAAATAGTGAAAGGGTACGTAATGCGGACCTTTCTCCCCCGTTGTAATCTGTCATGCCTATCTACTCCCCACTGATTGATGCACCTGTTTCACCCGGACCATTTACTAGAGATACGTCATCTGGCCCGACCAGAGAGCACCCCTAGTGAAAAGGACATATGCAATAATAACGAAGTGATCACTGTATCCTGTTAACAGAAACTTTAGCATGAAACAACCTGGAAAGAAAAGAATAGGAAAACGAAAATCAGTAGGCCACTGATGAACATGAACTTTTATTAAACAACGAACAAAGAAACGATAACATAACGTAATGATAAAACCTATTAATGTCCTAGAAACAAGAAAACGTTAAAATATGCCAGTGGTGAGAGACCAGAAAAACAGTAAGAGAAACCAAATCACCCCTCGCTGTCCCACCGCCTGCCACGCCAAAAAAATCGATAGACTAGGGAAAATGCAAGTCAGTAGAACATCCGCCCCCACTCTGGAAACTTCCAAGGTGGGGCAGGGTTGCGGCTACGCCCAGCCGGGAGCAGCCCATATAAGGCGGGTCCTGCTGCCACGCCTCGGCCAGGAGATCCTAACGTAGGGTGTAGCCGGAGGAGAGGCCGAGGCCAGCGGGACCCGTCCAGGGGATTGCCTTTACAACGCTGAACAGTTGCAGGGGGGGGGAATGTCTCCTCGACCCTCCCCTCTCTCTCCCAGTCCGGCCGCGGTGGCCCTTGACAGTTTCAGGTAGTCCCGCCACATGCTCTTCCGGTCCGGCCACCAACGGTCGGGGGGCCGAGGCCGACGGGATCCGGCTGCAGCCGATAAACCAAGAAACCCGTTCATGGGGCCAGAGCCAGGGGCGTCCGGCCGACATCTACCGGAAGCCCGGCCCGAAGACGGACGGGACACTTCTTCTTTCTTGAATAATGGCTGCGACAACACTGGGGGGGGATGTCTTGCACATGCCTCCGACCCCCCCCCCCTCGTCCTCATCGCCTGGTCCGGCCATAACAAATCTCAAGCGAGACGCCGTGGGGTGCACTGGGAGGGAGAGACGGTGCGAACAGGCCTCTCCCGCCTCCCCAGGTGGAGGCTTCCCAGCTGCACCCTCAGCGCTCCAGGCGCCCGGAAAAGGGTTCTTCTACTGTGGCCATGCTGCAACGTCTCGCCCGGCAGGGTGGAGCCCGTCCGCTCATTTGACCCCGCGATCGCCAGTAGCTACCAAACTCTCAAAATGGCGGTCGACCTGGCAAGAGCGGGCCCAGCATAAAGAAATGGCCCGGTCACTGATTGACTCCACCACCGTAGTCCTCCACGACCTTGAAGATTCTAGAGGAGCCGCGGGAGTCTCCGACCCCCGATGGGGAATGACTGTCATGATCGCCCGTGGAGTGACGAAACTGTATCCGCGGGACGTCGGCGCTCCCATGCTGGCGCCAGCCTCACTTTGAATTACTAGAATCCTGCAGACCTCAGTTCCGGTGAAAGCACAGTGTGACCCGGTAGGAAAAATTGTTGCACCCCCTGCCCTTTTTGACTGATAGTTCAAACCACCGATCCTTTCCTTTGCGCTTTTAACGGAACTTTGGACTGCCTCCCCCTCTTTTACATTTTCTAGAGAAAACAAAACATTAACCACTACATTAGCATAGCAGTTGACACCAGAACTGTATTCAAATTGAAAACCGACAACATCTTCAACAGAATCCTTTTTGTTTCTGCTGTGACCCTGCTACAGCACAGGCATTGTCCCCAGCAGTAATTCTGCAATGCCGGTAAGAATAGCTGTGGTGCCTACTGGACTCACTCACCCCCGCGGCGCCCCACGCCGTTATTTGCTGGGCGGCAACTTACTAGACATCACTTTCGTGCCATCTAGATTTCAGCGCGTTCTGCTGCCTTGGAACTATTCGCACAACAGACTGCTACTGACGACCCACCCCCAGGCAACATCTTCTGAATTTTCATAATTTGAAAGAACTAGTAACATGTCCTCATCAGGAATTCAAAAGAAATTGCCACGGTCTCGTCGTTGTTTAAATGTTTTTACTGTTTTTGTTTTGTTGTATATATTTATATGTTATTAAAGTTTTATATTCCTACTACTTTGTTGGAGTGCTATATATTTTTAATGTGACACATAATTGTAAAAACTTTGATGTACAAAGAGTCATTCCTGGAATCTTCCGCTTCAGGCTCGGTCCCCTCCCCAATCACAATACGGGATGGTTTTCAGATAGTAGGAACACGTGTGGTGTGACGGATCTCATCGGGTGTGGGCCTTGATCTACTATAACTCCTTTGAAGAGGGGTGATTCTTTACAGCTGGGGTCATAAACTACATCTGCAGGGCTAGGTGATAGCCTGGACAATCGGACACAGAGGAAGAGGAGTGTCAGAGGGTGCGGTAGTGAATAGGGCGAAAGGGAGGTGTCGGGCGGGCACAGAGTGTGATTTTCAGGGAAGAGCAGCGCAGATGGGGGGAGGTTTATTGCCGATGCATAAGACAGAGAGCGGGGGTGACCAGTGCCTGGGGAAGATGCTTGCGAGGGTGGGGAGCCATGCTACGAATCGACAGCGTGCAGAGAGTGGGTCTGGTCAAGGCATCTAAAATGGCTGCCGTGCACGACAAAAGTGTGGCATTTCAAAAAAGGCAAGATGGCGCAGACAATGTTTTTCAACACTTCCTCATTTCCTTCGAATCGAACGTTAACAGACGTTGGTGCATATTACCAAAGTTAAGCGATATTTATCCCTAACGATGCTTAGCAACGAATTTTTTACCGCTAAGCATCGTCAGAAATTATCGAAGATAAACCTTGCTATTATCAAGGTTTATCGCAAATGCGATAATAAACGGCCGCAATGCATGAATATCGCTAAAAAGTCAGCGATATTCATGCATTACCGAGCTAATGCTCTTAGCCATGTTATCCACCTCCCATTGGATAACATGGCTAAGAACTGCTCAGGGCAGGTGTTACTTTTTGGAGATATTCGCGCTTAGCGCAAATATCTCAAAGTTGGTAATAGGAGATAGATATCTTGCATGTTGTAATGCAAATTATTGTGGTATATGGAACTCATACCATAATCTCTCAGGAAAGCGGAAACTGATCCTTTTGGGACCGCCTAAAAAGGTCTAGGGGGTGAGGGGTACTCTACTTTGCCCCCTTTTCACGTTCCGAACTATTTTATTTTACTCTCTTCTGTAATTACACAAAATAGCAGCGATAAGATGCATCGGAGACACACAGTGAGAGAAAGGAGGCCGGAGATGAAGAAGAGATGTCAAATACACATTGGAGATAATATAGTGGCAGAAGGGAAGTAAATATGAGTAAACTTACCATGTAACATAAAAATGTTGCACTCTATACTATAAGTCTCATTTTATACTACAATCACTTCGCTACAACCTCATAAATTAAAAATAAAAATGAATAATGTCTCAAACAATTTTTGATTTCTAAATATAAATTTATTCTTCAGAATTTTCTAAATTTGAAAGAACTAGTAACATGTCCTCATCAGCAATTTCCTCATGAAAAGTCTGCAATGATGATTCTTGTAACTCTATGGTCTCCAAACATTCGATAAATTCGCCATCAACAGATTGATCAAAAAAATCATTCAAGTCATCTCCTCCTTGTGACAATATTTCATTATTGGTGCTGTCAATTTCAATCAATGTAGTGGAATCATTCAAGTCATCTCCTCGTGACAATATTTCATTATTGGTGCTCTCAATTTCAATCAATGTAGTGGAATCATTCAAGTCATCTCCTCCTTGTGACAATATTTCATTATTGGTGCTGTCCATTTCAATCAATCTAATGGAATCATACAAGCCATCTCCTCCTTGTGACAATATTTCATTATTGGTGCTCTCAATTTCAATCAATGTAGTGGAATCATTCAAGTCATCTCCTTGTGACAATATTTCATTATTGGTGCTGTCCATTTCAATCAATCTAATGGAATCATACAAGTCATCTCCTCCTTGTGACAATATTTCATTATTGGTGCTCTCAATTTCAATCAATGTAGTGGACAATTCAAAAGAAATTGCCACGGTCTCTTCATTGTGAGCCATTTTATTTTGAAATTGCTTGCTGTAAATTGCAGAAAAAAATAATCACTTTCATTTATCGTTTTTAGTAATACATAATATAAAACTAACTTTATCAAGTATTTAGTATAACAGAAGGACTGCAAATAAATAACAGAAAACATTTTTCAAATTATCTTCAAGTGTACAACATAGTTCCCCTTACAAATTAACAACTCACCTTTTTAAAAGTAGGAGAAGTGTTAGTACTGTGTAAATCAAACACCAGAAATTCACCACCAAAAATTCCTCACAAATGTACCTCAGACAGTAGTATCACAAAATGGCTGTGGTTTCCTCTCATTTGACATATATACATAACCAATTAACTTTCATCACACACAAATACAAAACCAAAGTAACATTTTAATTGGTTCTAAATTTCAACACTTTCAAATGTGTTTTCCCCATGCAATTTTCCATAGGACATTTACATACGTCTACAGCCTGAATGGCTGAACGGAATTACACCAAACTTGGCAAAATGGTACATCAAACCTAAGAGGTCAGGAAGGATCTACTATGCCCCCTTATGGTCATTTCCCCCTTCGCTTTGGCCTCCTCTTGTCTCTCAATCCTACCGAGAGACAAGATGGCGGCCGCTACGGACTGTTTGGAATGTTGACAGACGCCGGAGAACCAATCAGCTTCGCAAAGCTCCGTAACGCGAAAAGTACGCGAAGCGGAGCGCTGTTACAGATATATATCTTTTTTTGAACGTTAATTTCTCAAAATCCACTGGAGCACACATATTGAGACCTAGCAAAGGCACATCGGGCTACCAGTCCCTAATATTTTACCAAGTTTCGTGCAAATCCATTCAGCCGTTCGATTATTATTATTATTTTTTTTTTTGCCCCGCGGGGCCCTTTTAAAACCTCCACATCAAACCTAGTGGGTCAGCAAGGATCTACTATGCCCCCTTATGGTCATTTGCCCCTTCGCTTTGGCCTCCTCTTGTCTCTCGATCCTACCGAGAGACAAGATGGCGGCCGCTACGGACTGTTTGGAATGTTTACAGACGCCGGAGAACCAATCAGCTTCGCTTAACAAAGCTCCGTTGCGCGAAAAGTACGCTTACTGGAGCGCTGCCCGGTCCGCTGTTACAGATATATATCTTTTTTTAAACGTTAATTTCTCAAAATCCACTGTAGCACATATATTGAGACCTACAAAAGGCACATCGGGCTACCAGTCCCTACAATTTTGCCAAGTTTCGTGCAAATCCATTCAGCCGTTCGGGCTAAAAGTGAGGCCAACCGCCCTATGGAAAACTCAATGTTAAAAACACGTTTTGGGACCCCCCTTTTTTCTCGACCCCCCCTGGACGAACCCCCCCCCAATTTTCAGGGGCTGCTCAGAAACAAAATGTGCCATTTTCCTGAAAATTTCAGCCAATTCCGTCCACAAACGCCAAAGTTATTTGACATAGAATTTTCAAAAATCCCATAGAGAAAAAATCCTAACTATATATACCTACTGGCGACCGCCAGTAGGTAATATTCACTGAAAAAAACATAGGTTTCAGGAGTTATATAGTTAGGAATTAGCTTTTACAAAACCTTTGAAATTCACTCAAAAAACTATAAGTTTTAGTGGTGTTATAGTTAGCTGGACATTTTACTCATACAAAACCATTGAAATTGCTCCTATATAGTTAGTTGTACTAAGTATATATCGCACACCTGCAATCCACTGCTGATGATGTCACATATTACATCATTCATGACATGGTCAGTGACATCACTGATGACATGTCAAATGACATCACTGATGACATCACTGATGACATCATCTACGTGACAATCACATACACCTTTTCATACACTATTACAATTTTTCATCACTCTTTGTAAAATACAGAGTATCATATTTTAATCCATTGTCACAGCAATACAAGTATCTAAAAATCCACGCAGTGATTCATACATGTATACACACATCTAATCCCTTACCTATGGATTCACTCATACATGCTGTCAATGAACAATAGAACACTATCAAAAATACTTATACATCTATATCGACATTAAACAACAGCACGCATCCTATTCACATATGTAGTCATCCTACTCACTTATGCAAAAAATGGATCATACTTACATATTTACTTAGCAAAACACTTATACAAACACCACTTCTTCTATTCATTTAGATAGTAAGTCATACTTAGTGAATTATAAAATCATTATTACAAGTATACAGTTATCCATACAGTCACTCACACAATCATTGTGTCTTATGTATACCTATTTATATACAACAACTGACACATACACTGCCTTTTATTTTTCTAGTTTGTTGGACCTGTACCTTTGAGAAATATATGTGCTCATCACCACACCCATAAAGAGATTCCCTCACCCAAACTGTTAGAACATGTAGTTTTAACTTCATATATCTACTGAATAAACTATTCACACATCTTTGGACAGTCACACACCCTCCACCAAACCACACACACTTTCACACTCCCATACAAATACTCAGTTAACTAATCAATAAATAATATAGACTTTCACATAGCTAGTAACCAACTGTAGAATCAGTTTACACAACAACTGACAAAGTGATACAGATATTCACACAGTTTAGTCACTATCCACTATATTTAGTGAGACATTATAAATTGGTCAAGTAAACAGTCAATTACACTGCTACTAAATCCTCCATCCAAATATATTTTTTTCTGCTTTCTTGTGCCTAATTCCTAACTATATAAGGCCTGAAACCTATGTTTTTTCAGTGAATTTGCAAGGTTTTTTAAATGCTAATTCCTAACTATATAAGGCCTGAAACCTATGGTTTTTTCATTGAATTTGCAAGGTTTTTTAAATGCTAATTCCTAAATATATAAGGCCTGAAACCTATGGTTTTTTCAGTGAATTTCAAAGGTTTTTTAAATGCTAATTCCTAACTATATAAGGCCTGAAACCTATGGTTTTTTCAGTGAATTTCAAAGGTTTTTTAAATGCTAATTCCTAACTATATAAGGCCTGAAACCTATGGTTTTTTCAGTGAATTTCAAAGGTTTTTTAAATGCTAATTCCTAACTATATAAGGCCTAAAACCTATGATTTTTTCAGTGAATTTCAAAGTTTTTTTTAATGCTAATTCCTAACTATATAAGACCTGAAAGCCCACCAGGAATCTCCAGTATGCACCAGGGGACTGCATTGCAGAGAGGTGTAATTAAGCCACGGCCCTTTTTACACCTCTCTGCAACGCAGCCCCCGTGCATGTTTGAAGAGGGGGAACTCATACCCCCTGCATACTGGGGGCCCCTAGGGGCCAACTAGCCCACCTAGAACCTCCAGTATGTGCCAGGGGGCTGCATTGCAGAGGTGTAATGAGGCTAGGCCCCTTGTTACACCTCTCTGCAACGCAGCCGCCTGGCGCATTTGAAAAGGGGAACTAATTCCCCTTGCATAATGGGGGTCCCTGGGGGCCAACTAGCCCACCAGGAGCCTCCAGTATGGGCTAGATGGCTGCATTGCATAGAGGTGTAATGAGGCCACATCCTTTTTTACACCTCTCTGCAACGTAGCCCCCGTGCATGTTTGAAGAGGGGGAACTAATTCCCCTTGCATACTGGGTGTCCCTGGCAGCCATCTTGTGCCTTGTTCGAACCAAGGCACAAGAAAGCAGTGAAACAAAGGTGTGAAACTCGCAAAGGGGCCAGAGTAGAAACACCCTGACCCCCTAGGCCTGCTCAGGGGGTCCCACAAGGACCCCCAAGGCAAAAAAAAAATATATATTTTTTTTTTAAAGTCGCGGGGTACAAAAAAACAATAAAAAAATATAAAACAACAATAAGAATAAAAAAACAGTTCTTTTCAGAACTACCTCCATTTATATAAAAATGCTACATTTTTAAAAAACTCTGTCTTTCTTTTTTTCTCGAGGGTACGCGTACCGGTACGTGTACCGATACGTGTACCGGGGCGCGCACCCCCTCAAAAAAATAAAAATAAAATAATGAGTGTGTGTGTGAGTGGTGTGTGTGTGTAGGCGGGGTGGGTGTGGGGTGTGTGTGTGGGGGGGTATGTGTGTGGGGTGTGTGTGTGTAGGTTGTGTGGGTGTGTGTGTGGGGTGTGTGTGTGTGGGTGTGTGTGTGGGTGGGGGTGTGTGTGGGGGTGTGTGGGGGTGAGGAATGTGGGTGTGGGTGTGTGTGTGTGTGAGGTGTGTGTGTGGTGTGGTGTGTGTGTGTGTGTGTGTGTGTGGGCGTGCGTGTGTGTGTGTGGGGTGTGTGTCAGAGGTGTGTGTGTGTGGGGGGGTGAGGTGTGTGTGGGGGATGTGTGGGGTGTGTCTGTGAGGTGTGTGTGTGTGGGGGGGAGTGAGGTGTGTGTGGGTGGGGGTGTGTGGGGTGTGTGGGTGTAGGTGGGGGTGTGGGGGTGTATGGTGTGTGTGTGGGTGTGGGTGTGTGTGGTGTTTGGGTGTGGGTGGAGGTGTGGGTGTATGAGGTATGGTGGGGGTGTGTGTGGGGGGTGGGTGTGGGGTGTGTGTGTGTCGGGGTATGTGTGTGGGGCACCCCCTCAAAAAAATAAAAAAAATAATGAGTGTGTGTGTGGTGTGTGTGTGGGGGGGGTGGGTGTGGGATGTGTGTGGGGGGGTATGTGTGTGGGGTGTGTGTGTGTGTAGGATGTGTGGGGGTGTGTGTGGGGTGTGTGTGTGGGTGTGTGTGTGGGGGGGTGTGTGGGTGTGTGTGTGAGAGGAGTGTGTGTGTGGGTGTGTGTGTGTGTGTGTGTGTGAGGTGTGTGTGGTGTGTGTGTGTCTGTTTGTCTGTGTGTGAGTTGTGTGTGTGGGGGGAAGGGGTGAGGTGTGTGTGGGGGATGAGTGGGGTGTGTCTGTGAGGTGTGTGTGTGTGTGTGTCTGAGGGGGGATGAGGTGTATAGGTGTGTGTAGGTGTGTGGGGTATGTGGGTGTGGGTGGGGATGTGGATGTGTAAGGTGTGTGGGTGGGTGTGGGTGTGTGGGGTGTTTGGGTGTAGGTGGGGGTGTGGGTGTGTGAGGTGTGTGTGGGGTGTGTGTGGGTGTAGGGGTATGTGTGTAGGATGTGTGTGTATGTGTGGGATGTGTGGGTGTGTCTGTGAGGTGTGCGTGTGTGTGTGTGGGGGGGAGGTGTGTGTGTGGGATGTGTGAGGTGTGTCTGTGAGGTATCTGTGTGTGCATGTGTGTGTGTTGGGGGGGTGAGGTGTGTGTGTGAGTGAGTGTGTGTGGGATTTGTGGGTGTGGGTGTGGATGTGTAAGGTGTCGGTGTGGTGGTGTGGGGTGTTTGGGTGTGGGTGGAGGTGTGCGTGTGTGAGGTGTGTGTGGGGAGTGTGTGGGTGTGGAGGTGTGGGGTTGTGTGCGTGTGGGTGTGTGTGGGACGTACTTGTAGGTACCTAAACCAGCCACAGAACCAAAAGCTCTTTTCAGAGCTACCCTACCTGTAATCACTCAAAATGATTATTTTATTATTTAATATTATGATTATATAATTTTTTTCACTATTTTTCCCCATGGTACGCTCCCCGGTACGCTCCCCGGTGCGCGTACCGGGCGTTCCCCCCGCGAAAAACGAAAAAAAAAATTTTTTTTTTGCCCCGCGGGACCCTTTAATGGCCCCCACATCAAACCTAGGGGGTCAGGGGGGTCTACCCTGCCCCCTTTTGGTCATTTCCCCCTTTGATTTTTGCCACCTCTTGTGTCTCAATCCTACCGAGATACAAGATGGCGGCCGCTACGGACTGTTTTGAATGTTTACAGACACCCGAGAACCAATCAGCTTCCAGTGCGCAAGTCGCGTGGCGCGCCCGGAGCGCTCCCCAGTGCGCGTACCGGGGCGCGGCCATAGATATATAAATTTTTTGGAACGTAAATTACTCAAAATCCTCTGGAGCACATATCTTGAGACATAGCAAAGGCACATTGGGCTACCAGTCCCTACAATTTTGCCAAGTTTGGTGAAAATCCATTAAGCCGTTCGAGCTAAAAGTGCGACAGACCGCCCTATTGAAATTAACATGGGTTAAACATGTTTTGGGACCCCCTTTTATCTCGGCCCCCGCTTGAAGAATCCCCCCAAACTTTAAGGGAAGGACCGAAGCGCCGCGAGGCAAAGTTGCTGAAAAATTCAGGCAGATTCCTCAACCGGCGCCAAAGTTATTCCCAATAGAATGTTGCGATTTCCCTATGGAAATCAATCCTAACTATATATATATATCTCCACACAAGAAGACAGCCTAATGAGGAGACGCCACACAGCAGAAGGTTGACAGCCTTTAAGTACCAGCATGCTTGAAGCATACGCCCACCTGGGCGGGACTTGTCATTACAAAGGGGTTCCTTTCATCGCCTGGGTGTCTGCCGCATTTTCTGCCCGTGATCAAGAGCATAGGATTGCTTGAAACGCGTTGGGCTAAGCATGAACTGAGAAGGGACTGTATGTTCCACAACCGAGTTTCCTCGCATTAAAGGCTGTCAACCTTCTGCTGTGTGGCGTCTCCTCATTAGGCTGTCTTCTTGTGTGGATATTTAGCGGCCTAGCCTAGGTCGCGGAGACGCCCTGCTGTGAACGGTGCGGACCGGGTACTTGGAAGTTTCAAGCACCCAGGAACAGAAGGGCCGGTGCGAGTGCAATTTAAAGTTGGTTTGATGGAATGAGCAGCCTGCACTCGACCCACTTGGGAAATACTTTTACAATATTGGGCACACCTCGGCATCCACTGTGAGAGTACGCTGAAAGGAACAACAAGTACCAGCATGCTTGAAGCATACGCCCACCTGGGCGGGACTTGTCATTACTTATCAGGGGTTCCTTTCATCGCCTGGGTGTCTGCCGCATTTTCTGCCCGTGATCAAGAGCATAGGATTGCTTGAAACGCGTTGGGCTAAGCATGAACTGAGAAGGGACTGTATGTTCCACAACCGAGTTTCCTCGCATTAAAGGCTGTCAACCTTCTGCTGTGTGGCGTCTCCTCATTAGGCTGTCTTCTTGTGTGGATATCGTATACGAACAAGAAAAATGCTTCTGCATCCAAATCCAGAAATGTGATGGCAGCTACCAGCTCTGCTCCAACGGCACCTAGTACTTCTTGTGCAGATGGAATGGCACATCAAACTGATTCATCGGTCACAAGTGCATCTAGCTTAGAATCCTTATCATCGGGCTCAACTAGCTCTGATTTAAACTTAAATGGACTGGAAACATTAAATCTCCAGCAGGAAATGGATTTTGTAGTGGAGGAGAGGCTCCAAACCCTGAGATCGTGGCAACACAATCCACAAACAAACAAAGGAGAAACAAACGTAGGAAAGAACAACGGCGCAGAAGGAAGCAGCGCCGGTGTGCAGACACAGCAACAGCAAAGGAAAAAGAAAAAAACATGGGCGAAACGACGATAAGCGATAACACTATTATTAACCTTTCCAATGTTGTTCTTGACAAAGCTGAGGAGCAACTACTTACATTGGGATTGAACTATTCACCAATACAAAACTTCAACTACACCATGACTAGAGTGGATCTTTTCTGCTTTATGAGAAAACTTAAACTGAAAAAACATTTTGCCTTACAATCAGCCAAAGATTTCGATGGCCAGAATGACGATACAAGAGCAAATGAATCTGGAGGGCCATTATTACTATTGGCATCTGATACACATGTCTTCCTTGATGCCAACGATTTACTTAGCCCTAACAATAATGCAGAATCTGATTCTATAGATTCAACCCAAAATCGCTTAAGACAAGTCCCCATCCTTCCCAAAGGAGCTGGTTTGAGTCCTTTCCACAGTAAATCAAAATTCGTACCTGTAATGCCAAAAGACGCGATTGACATTTTTCATGACTGCGTCACAAATGACATCAAGAAATTGTATACTCAAACTAACAACAAACGACGCAAAAAGGAGACTTATAGAAAAATTGCCTATGAAAAGCTGATGAAGAAATTAGATAACAACCCTGATATAGTGATCAAGAAATCGGACAAGGGGGGTAACCTGGTGATTTGGCCCAAAAAAGATTACATCGCGGAAGCCAAGCGCCAACTTGATGACCCCCTTTGTTATGCTAAAAGTACACAAAAAGAATATGAAAGAGCAACATCTCAGCTACATAAGTCTTTAAGCCAATGGAAAAGGGAAGGACTAATATCTTCTGAAGAACATAAATTCATGAATGTTAACTTTCCAATCTTGCCTTCTCTCTACCTTATTCCGAAGGTACACAAGGCCGTGCAACCACTTCCAGGCAGGCCAATTGTGTCAGCTATTGGCAGTGCAGGGGAAAAAGTTGGAGAATACATTGACTTTTTCCTCCAAGACTTTGTCAAACAACTCCCCAGTTTCATCCGTGACACCAGTGATTTTTTAACTAAAATAGACGCTATTGTATGGGAGAGTGACATGTGGCTTATTTCGCTTGATGTTGAAGCGCTGTATACCAGCATAGATCACGCAAAAGGTTTATCAGCTGTACAACACTACCTTTCTAGCAGACCCATCCAATATTATGAACACAATAAGGTGATTGTAGGCCTCATAGAATGGTGCCTTAACAATAATTTCTTTTCCTTTGGTAAGGAGATTTACAGGCAACTAAGAGGCGTGGCGATGGGGGCCTGCTTCTCTCCCAGCTATGCGTGCTTGCACGTTGGCTGGTGGGAGGAGCAGGTCCTCAGAGTACGCCACAAAGTGTTGATGGAGAGACATGTTAGGTGTTTTTTAAGGTACATCGATGATGTCTTCATCGTCTGGAAGGGTAGCAAAGAGAAAGCACTGTCTTTTATCTGTGATATTAATGACAATGCACTGAATCTTAACTTCACGGCCCACATCCAGAAAAATCGCATCCAATTTTTGGATGTTGAGGTATATGTCTCCGATGGAACCCTAAACACTACCCTTCACAGGAAACAGACTGCAGGCAATGCCACATTGCATGCAACCAGTATGCATCCTAGGCATACAATCTCTGGAATCCCCTATGGGGAAATCCTCAGGTTAAAGAGAATTTGCAGTTCCCCCTCTGACTTTGATGACTGCTTGAAAGAACTTCTCAATAGATTGAGAGCTAGAGGGTATTCTGAGCAGACATTAAATGCAGCAGTTACTAAATCCCTTTCAAGATCTAGGGAGAGTCTTTTTCCTGATGCTACCCCTACAACTGAACTACCTGTAGATATAGAATCCCAAATAGAGTGCCCACGGCTTATCACTACTTTCAGTAGGGAAGATAGGAAAATCAGGTCAATATTGAACAAACATTGGCCGATCATTCTGAGTGATTACATCTTAAACACCAGATTACCCTCTTCACCCACTGTAACCTTTAGACGGGCTAAAACCACGGGCAATTACTTGGACAAAGCTGCGCCTGAACTAAAAAACAAAATTCCATGGCTACGCCCGACTATGGGATTCTTTAAATGTTCTAGTTGTAGGGCCTGTAAGTTCGGCGTTAATACTACTCACTATGCTACCCCGTTTAGCACAGTTGCCAAGACCATCAATGGCAACTATAACTGCAAAACTGATCATGCCGTGTATGTTCTGGCGTGCACCTGTGGGCTTAGATATGTTGGCAGCACTAAGCTCCAGGTGCACGTCCGAATACTACAGCACTTGCGGGCTATTCTCCATAGTGATCCTACTTACCCGGTCGCCCGACATTTTAAGCGGGTCCATAACAAAGATTTAAACTGCCTCAGCTACTTTGTGATTGGAGCAGTACCCAGATTAAGAAGAGGAGGTGACCGTGAGATGGAACTCAGGAAATTGGAATCTAGATTCATATTGGAACTCGATAGCCGTTGGCCCAATGGGCTCAACAATATTGAGGAAATGCACCATTTTCTGTAATTTTCTGTAATTTTATATTAATACTGGTTGCTCCACCCTGTTTCCCCCTTAGCAATGGTACATGTGCTTCTAGTTAGGTTCCCTATTAGAAGTACCGTGCGTTGGGAATATTCCTTGTCCCATGATTTGCTTCTACAACTAGTGAAAGTTAGATCGCTATTCACTCATGGTGACGCATATGATGCACTTTATTTTTATATAGCACGATCATCATTCAATTTTAATATACTCATACAATTCTATTCCAGGATCTATTGAAATAGGTGTATATAATTACTCATATGACAATTGTTAGACTGTATAGTGATTGAAATATGCAGGTATTAAGTGTAGATTTGTGTATATTGATATTGTGCTGTACATCTACATATGTGGAATAATTAAGGAGAGGCACAAATGTATATAAATGTATATATTTGTACATATAGGGTAGGCCTGTGCCTGTATCTGCATGTATATATATGTATGTTCGCATATATATCTTCATATGTGTGTGTTTATATATGTGTATATGGATGCAGATATTTGGGTTAGAATTTTGTGTCCGTCACATCAGTGGGGTTTTCTTTGAGTTTTTTTAATGTTGTTGTTGGGTAGTTGTGGGGGAGGGTATGTAAAGGTGGTGTGGATGTGTACATTTATGAAATATGGTCTTATTTATACATATTGTCATTTTTAGCTTCTTGGACAATAATGTCTTGATCTACCTGGAACACTTTAAGAGAATCTAGTATAGAACAGGATTGCTTGATGAATTTAATCATGCACTTTTTTAATGTTCATTGTATATTTGCACATTACTGTTCTAAGGGTAGTGTAGTATGTTCCCGCAATTCTCTTGCACTTTATTTTATCCTTATCACTTATGCACTTTCTAATCTATGCACTTTATACATTTTCGCTGCTACTTATAAGAATTTGCATATTTGCACAGAATTGGTATACATGTCATTTGAATTTCAATTTGACGAATGAAATTGTTTTTTATAGCTTTTTATCTATAAATTGTATTATCTGATAGTATCAGAATAATTCCTGGATTTAACCAGTAACAACTTTCTGTACATTTGTCGGCAAATGGAAAAGTATATTGGCGATAGTGTGTTTTCACTGTTTACTATATGTCACGTGATTATGGTGGACGCCACCAGGGGGCGGCGTCAACATCACTGCATTTACCCATAAAATAGCATAATGATTCAAAACATGTTGCAGCGTGACCAAGGGCTTTTGGCCCGAAACGCGTCGCTGGTTCTGTTGTTTTAAATAAATACCATCTTGCTGACTCTGCTGGTCCGGTCCTTATTCTTTGCTGGCGTGGAGGCGGTGTCTGCGAGCGC
Source organism: Lissotriton helveticus (assembly GCF_964261635.1). Classification (NCBI taxonomy): domain Eukaryota; kingdom Metazoa; phylum Chordata; class Amphibia; order Caudata; family Salamandridae; genus Lissotriton; species Lissotriton helveticus. Next base: position 2,107,864,382 of record NC_136057.1, read on the forward strand.
AGAGCAAGCTGAGGAGGAGTTTCCTTTTCATATATATATATATATATATATATATATATATATATATGTTCACAAGAAGAATACTTTTCAACGAACATCCCCACCTCATTGATGACAGATGAGGACACTCTTCACCTCGAAGCTTCGTATTGCATAACAACAGACTCTCAGCCAATAAAGTAATAGATGAATTTACTTCTGGGTGTTCGGCGTATTCTTCTTGTGAACATATGACTACAGGGGTGTGGTCATTTCCCTGCAAGCCGAACCAGCAGCGAGCGCGCCTCAATGACCGTTTGTGAGTGACTTAAAAGGGACAGGCGGCGCCCGGAGCTTTTCTACACTGAAGAAGCAGGCGGAGAGATACGAATCTCTTGCGGAATGCATTCAGCGTTTGAAGACACAGGCAACCGGAGGGTACCTTCTTCAATCCCGCAATACGAAGCTTCGAGGTGAAGAGTGTCCTCATCTGTCATCAATGAGGTGGGGATGTTCGTTGAAAAGTGACACCGATGCGGCTCGAAAAAGAAAACAAAAGAGCGCAGAAGAATTCAAACATTAAGCAAATCTAAAACAAGAAGCCGAAATAAGGACACAAGTGGGTGTGGAACGCAAAAATGACATCGGATACAACGTTTTGTGAGACGCTCCCCACACATCTTGTAACAGGGACTACAAATCCCAACATGCCTAGCACCAAACATAAGGCACGGCAACCAGAGAATCTTTGCCACCTGATGAAACGGAAGTTGGAAACGCGTAGTGGCATAACAACAGACTCTCAGCCAATAAAGTAATAGATGAATTTACTTCTGGGTGTTCGGCGTATTCTTCTTGTGAACATATGACTACAGGGGTGTGGTCATTCCCCTGCAAGCCGAACCAGCAGCGAGCGCGCCTCAATGACCGTTTGTGAGTGATATATATATATATATAAAATTTTGATGGCAAAATGAAACCCCTCATTTTGTTCCTTTTCAAATTAGATGTATTAAGTGTTACCACTTTATTCCAATCAAGATGGCTTCAGGTGTGCCATACTTTTGTCATAAGTAAGACTGTTAGCGTTCTAGTTGTTCTTTAGAACACTCTGGGACATTCTGTCATTGGACTATAGTTGGGCTACATCTGGCTGATATTTGGGCTACATTTGGGCTCTTTTGTCTCTGGTGGCCATCTTGGGAGACTGCATATCAGAATTTTTTTAATGAAATATAAGAGGTTTTGAGAAGTCACTCAAAATGTGCCCTAATTTTTCTTTCTTCAGCACTAATCATAATTTCTATGGCAAAATGAACCCCCTCATTTTGTTCCTTTGCAAATTAAATGTTTTAAGTGTTAACACTTTATTCCAATCAAGATGACTTCAGGTGTGCCATACTTTTGTCATAAGTAAGACTGTTAGCGCTCTAGTTGTTCTTTAGAACACTCTGGGACATTCTGTCATTGGGCTATAGTTGGGCTACATCTGGCTGATATTTGGGCTACATTTGTTTTTTTTTGTCTCTGGTGGCCATCTTTGGGCTACATTGGGCTACATTGGGCTACATTGGACTAAATTTCGGCTCTAACATATATATAGCCCAATGTAGCCCAATATATATTTTTTCAAAGTTAATTTTCGTAAAAACCACTGGAGCATATATCTTGAGACACAGCAAAGGCACAACGGGGTACCAGTCCCTACAATTTTGCCAAGTTTGGTGAAAATCCATTCAGCCGTTCGAGCTAAAAGTGCGACAGACCGCCCTATGGAAATTAACATGGGGAAAACACGTTTTGGGACCCCCCATTTATCTAGGCCCCCACTTGACGAATCCCCCCCAAACTTTCAGGGAAGGACCGGAGCGCCGCGAGGCAAAGTTTCTGAAAAATTCAGGCAGATTCCTCAACCGGCGCCAAAGTTATTCCCAATAGAATGATGTGATTTCCCTACGGAAATCAATCCTAACTATATATACCTACTGGCGACCGCCAGTAGGTAATAAATATATATATATATATATATATATATATATATATATATATATATATATATATATAAAAGCCTTGTGAAACACTGCCGTGAACAAGGACTCTGGTTCGAAACGCGGAGGAATTCACAATCTGAAATAAAACATCTTTGAAAAGATCAAGAGGAGTGCTGCGAGAAATCATTTTTGTGTAAAATAAGCAGTGAGGCACTGTCTTGGCCTCAAACGCAAGCACCGACTGGCAAGCGCTCCCTTTGCGACAGGACAACGTGTGGAAAGATATATATATATATATATATATATATATATATATATATATATATATTACCTACTCGCGGTCGCCAGTAGGTATATATAGTTAGGATTTTTTCCCTATGGGATTTTTGAAAATTCTATGTCTAATAACTTTGGCGTTTGTGGACGGAATTGGCTGAAATTTTCTGGAAAATGGAACATTTTGTTTCTGAGCAGCCCCTGGAAATTTGGGGGGGGTTCGTCAAGGGGGGGCCGAGAAAAAAGGGGGGTCCCAAAACGTGTTTTTAACATTGAGTTTACCATAGGGCGGTTAGCCTCACTTTTAGCCCGAACGGCTGAATGGATTTGCACGAAACTTGGCAAAATTGTAGGGACTGGTAGCCCGATGTGCCTTTTGTAGGTCTCAATATATGTGCTCCAGTGGATTTTGAGAAATTAACGTTTAAAAAAAGATATATATCTGTAACAGCGGACCGGGCAGCGCCCCGGTTCGCGGACCTTACGCGTAACGGAACTTCACGAAGCGAAGCTGATTGGCCCTCCGGTGTCTGTCAACATTCTAAACAGTCCGGAGCGGCCGCCATCTTGTCTCTCGGTAGGATTGAGAGACAAGAGGAGGACAAAACAAAGGGGGAAATAACCATAAGGGGGCATACTAGATCCTCCATGACCCCCTAGGTTTAATGTGGAGGTTTTAAAAGGGCCTTACTTACTCTATTTTTTTTTTTTTTTTATTTCGGGTTAGCTCCCGGTTCGCGTACCGGGAAGCTAACCGGGAAGCGAACCAAAAGAAATAGAGCTTGCCAGAGTGCTAAACATTCTAGCTAATTTTTAATAACGGGGAGGTAGTTCTAAAAAGAACTTTTTTTTTTATATTTTTGTTGTTTTATATTTTTTTTTTCTTTTTTGAACATTATTTGTTTTTTTTGTATTTTTTGAACACTTATTTGTTTTTTTTGTTTTTTTTCAAAGGGAAGGAACAGAAAGAGGCATTGAAAAAGGCTCAACAGGAGCAAAAAAAAAATTTTAAACTTGCTGCGTTGGGAGCATCGGTGTTTCTCGAAAGCCAAATTAATTAATTTCAGACTCATGTTTGCGCATGAAATTAAAGTGCCACAATATAAGCATGTCACCTTCATATGGACAAATTTTTTTGGGATATTTGGCGTTGTTTCGTTGGCCTCTCCAAATGTGAGAGACATATCAGGTGATGTTCTTGTCACCGAAGTTGGGGGGTTCTGTTGTAGTTCACGCACCTCTGCACGACTATAGTTGATTGGATGCCACCTCTGCATATGTCGGTGCATCGTGTAATTTCCATAACTGTATTTTTTATTAGTGCCCCGGGATAACTTTTCTTGGCAGATAAGGCACGTAGCATAGCGTGCATTGACTCTTTTCTCTCCTGGTGGAATGGAAAAAAATTGCCAGATAAAGCTAACTTTGCGATGAGATACCCGGGGTAACTCTTTGACAAATCGTGGTCCCTCTTCTTCCTCTCCGTCTTGTTCTTCCTCTTCCTCCTCTGTGTCTCCAATAAACTGTGCAGATGGTCCTCTCTTCCTATGAGGAGATGGTGGTGGTGGTGGTGGGGGTGCAGAAGCTGAAGCTACTATTGAAGCCATTTTTTAATCAGAGCAAATGATCAGGTCTTCCTTTCTCAAAGTTGAAAGTCAGAGTGAGAAAAAAGGTGGGGGCTTTCATCATTTGGGAAAAAAAATAGTTCTAAACCAATGAAAAGTGTTATTTTTAGGTCACCTGACCTAGCCTTACATCATTATGAAACCAAAAGTGAAATGAACCAATGAAAAGTTTTATTAACAAGTCACATGACCTCTCACGCTCATGTTACGCGCTGCGGAACGCGCCCCGGTTAGCTTCCGGGTCGCTGCGCTTCGCGCCTCGGTCCGCGCCCCGGGGCACTTCCGGGTGCGCTAACGCGGTACGTCACAAGACGCATTACGCGGCAACGCGATACGTCGCGCTTTCGCGACGCGCCGCGGATCGCTTCCGGGGAGCTGCGTTTCGCGCCTCGGTCCGCGCCCCGGGGCACTTCCGGGTGCGCTAACGCGGTACGTCACAAGACGCATTACGCGGCAACGCGATACCGTCACGATGTTGATTTCTTACCGGTTCGCGGACCGGGTCGCGGCATTAATTTGAGCTAACGGGAAGCTTTCCGGTTCGCGGACCGGGAGCGAAACAAAAAAAAATATTTAAAAAAAATTATTAATAAACATATAAAATATATTTTTGGATTTAAAGAAGAATACATTTTACAGCTATAGATATTAGCTTTTAAAAAACCAATGAAATTCACTGAAAAAACCATAGGTTATAGACCATATATAGTTAGGAATTAGCATTTACAAAACCATGAAAATTCACTGAAAAAAACCATAGGTTATACACCATATATAGTTAGGAATTAGCATTTAAAAAACCTTATTTTACTCACACAAAACCAATGAAATTCCATATATAGTTTGTTGTACTAACTATATATCGCGCACCCGCAATCCACTGCTGATCATGTCACATATTACATCATTCATGACATGGTCAGTGACATCACTGATGACATCACTGATGACATCTCAAATGACATCACTGATGACATCACTGATGACATCTCAAATGACATCACTGATGACATCACATCACAACTGAATGAGTGGATGTATAAGTGTCTGAATGAAGGTTTTAGTAGGTGCCTGACTGACTGTATGAGTGAATGATTAAATGTGTCTCACTGAATGCATAGGTTAGTGACTAAACTGTCTTAATTTGTGCATCATTATGTCTGGTATTCTGTAAACTGCTGCATGTGTTGATCAGTAGCTATATGAGTAACTATATGAGTTATTGATTGATTGTCCAAGTATTTGTATGGGAGACTGAGTGTGTGTGTGGCTAGCTGGGAGATGTGTGACTCTGTGCAGATCAATGTGTTCTTGTATCAATGATTTATAAGAGAGTAAGTATGTGTTAGAATATGTTTGAAAATGTAAGGTACTCTATGTTTAACTGTATAGATTAGAAAATGGAAGTGTGATTGATTCTTTACAGGACTGACTATTTGTATGGGAGACTGAGTGTGTGTGTGGCTAGCTGGGAGATGTGTGACTCTGTGCAGATCAATGTGTTCTTGTATCAATGATTTATAAGAGAGTAAGTATGTGTTAGAATATGTTTGAAAATGTAAGGTACTCTATGTTTAACTGTATAGATTAGAAAATGGAAGTGTGATTGATTCTTTACAGGACTGACTAGGTGTGTGAGTAACTCCAAGGATGAGTGGCAGAGTGTGAGTGTCTGTATAGGGTGTATGAGTGCATATGATAGTGTTGTAAAGATGAGTGATTGTATGTATGAATGATTGTATGGGTGAATGAGTGAATGTGTGTGTAGACGTAGGAATCAGTGAGTGCGTATGTAGTAACTAGTATTGGTGTGTCAATTGTTTTAAAAAATATATTCTGTATTTAACACTGGGTGTAACAGAGGTTATATTAAAGTGTGAGGAGATGCATTGTATTGTCACATGAATGATATCATCAGTGATGTGACCATTGATGTCAAATGAGATGTCATCAGTGATGTCATTTGAGATGTCATCAGTGATGTCATTTGAGATGTCATCAGTGATGTCATCAGTGATGTCATTTGAGATGTCATCAGTGATGTCATCAGTGATGTCACTGACCATGTCATGAATGATGTAATATGTGACATGATCAGCAGTGGATTGCGGGTGCGCGATATATAGTTAGTACAACTAACTATATATGGAATTTCATTGGTTTTGTGTGAGTAAAATAAGGTTTTTTAAATGCTAATTCCTAACTATATATGGTGTATAACCTATGTTTTTTTTCAGTGAATTTTCATGGTTTTGTAAATGCTAATTCCTAACTATATATGGTCTATAACCTATGGTTTTTTCAGTGAATATATATATATATATATATATATATATGAAGGTCCACAGTTTACCCAAGGTGCGGGGCGCACTCACAACCAGCGCGTTCAAAACATAGGGAGAACCAAGCGCCACCGGCGTCAGCAGAGCCTGACGCGTTTCAGGAATCCTCCCTTTCTCAAAGGCTTTCTGCTCCAAAATGAATGCCTGCAAACAGAATCCAAACGTATAACCCATTTAAATATTGCTACAATCATTTTCAGGTGAGCGACATCTTGGCAAAGCATTATGGGATTGGTAGTCTGTGAAATATTACCCCAGTGGGCTGCAGGCATTCGTAATGGAAATAAAGTTCAAAATCACGGGTGCACTCTCCTGTTACTCCCCATTCAAAGTTGCGCCAGATTGTTCTACAGCACTGATCAACAACCAGCGATGGAACCGCCCAAGTTTGCAGCGGTGCAAGCTCCCGGCCGGGTCGGCCGTATACATGAAGGTCCACAGTTTACCCAAGGTGCGGGGCGCACTCACAACCAGCGCGTTCAAAACATAGGGAGAACCAAGCGCCACCGGCGTCAGCAGAGCCTGACGCGTTTCAGGAATCCTCCCTTTCTCAAAGGCTTTCTGCTCCAAAATGAATGCCTGCAAACAGAATCCAAACGTATAACCCATTTAATTATTGCTACAATCATTTTCAGGTGAGTGACATCTTGGAAAAGCATTATGGGATTGGTAGTCTGTGAAATAATACCCCAGTGGGCTGCAGGCATTCATAATGGAAATAAAGTTCAAAATCACGGGTGCACTCTCCTGTTACTCCCCATTCAAAGTTGCGCCAGATTGTTCTACAGCACTGATCAACAACCAGTGATGGTGCACTCTCCTGTTACTCCCCATTTAAAGTTGCGCCAGATTGTTCTACAGCACTGATCAACAACCAGCGATGGAACCGCCCACGTTCGCAGCGGTGCAAGCCCCCGGCTGGGTCGGCCGTATACATGAAGGTCCACAGTTTACCCAAGGTGCGGGGCGCATCCACAACCAGCGCGTTCAAAACATGGGGAGAACCAAGCGCCACCGGCGTCAGCAGAGCCTGACGCGTTTCAGGAATCCTCCCTTTCTCAAAGGCTTTCTGCTCCAAAATGAATGCCTGCAAACAGAATCCAAACATATAAACCATTTAATTATTGCTGCAATCATTTTCAGGTGAGTGACATCTTGGCAAAGCATTATGGGATTGGTAGTCTGTGAAATAATACCCCAGTGGGCTGCAGGCATTCGTAATGGAAATAAAGTTCAAAATCATGGGTGCACTCTCCTGTTACTCCCCATTCAAAGTTGCGCCAGATTGTGCTACAGCACTGATCAACAACCAGCGATGAAACCACCCAAGTTCGCAGTGGTGCAAGCCCCCGGCTGGGTCGGCCGTATACATGAAGGTCCACAGTTTACCCAAGGTGCGGGGCGCACTCACAACCAGCGCGTTCAAAACATAGGGAGAACCAAGCGCCACCGGCGTCTGCAGAGCCTGACGCGTTTCAGGAATCCTCCCTTTCTCAAAGGCTTTCTGCTCCAAAATGAATGCCTGCAAACAGAATCCAAACGTATAACCCATTTAATTATTGCTACAATCATTTTCAGGTGAGTGACATCTTGGCAAAGCATTATGGGATTGTTAGTCTGTGAAATAATACCCCAGTGGGCTGCAGGCATTCGTAATGGAAATAAAGTTCAAAATCACGGGTACACTCTCCTGTTACTCCCCATTCAAAGTTGCGCCAGATTGTTCTACAGAACTGATCAACAACCAGCGATGGAACCGCCCAAGTTCGCAGTGGTGCAAGCCCCCGGCCCGGTCGGCCGTATACATGAAGGTCCACATTTTACCCAAGGTGCGGGGCGCACTCACAACCAGCGCGTTCAAAACATAGGGAGAACCAAGCGCCACCGGCGTCAGCAGAGTCTGACGCGTTTCAGGAATCCTCCCTTTCTCAAAGGCTTTCTGCTCCAAAATAAATGCCTGCAAACAGAATCCAAACGTATAACCCATTTAATTATTGCTACAATCATTTTCAGGTGAGTGACATCTTGGCAAAGCATTATGGATTGGTAGTCTGTGAAATAATACCCCAGTGGGCTGCAGGCATTCGTAATGAAAATAAAGTTCAAAATCATGGGTGCACTCTCCTGTTACTCCCCATTCTGGCGCAACTTTGAATGGGGAGTAACAGGAGAGTGCACCCGTGATTTTGAACTTTATTTCCATTACGAATGCCTGCATACGTTTGGATTCTGTTTGCAGATGTTTTGAACGCGCTGGTTGAGAAAGGGAGGATTCCTGAAACGCGTCGGGCTCTGCTGGCGCCGGTGGCGCTTGGTTCTCCCTATGTTTTGAACGCGCTGGTTGTGAGTGCGCCCCGCACCTTGGGTGGCGCACTCACAACCTTGGACCTTCATGTATACGGCAGACACGGCCGGGGGCTTGCACCCCTGCGAACTTGGGCTGTTCCATCGCTGGTTGTTGATCAGTGCTGTAGAACAATCTGGCGCATCTTTGAATGGGGAGTAACAGGGGGTGCACCCGTTATTTTGAACTTTATTTCCATTACGAATGCCTGCAGCCCACTGGGGTATTATTTCACAGACTACCAATCCCATAATGCTTTGCCAAGATGTCACTCACCTGAAAATGATTGTAGCAATATTTAAATGGGTTATACATTTGCATTCTGTTTGCAGGCAATCATTTTGGAGCAGAAAGCCTTTGAGAAAGGGTGGATTCCTGAAACGCTTCAGGCTCTGCTGACGCCGGTGACGCTTGGTTCTCCCCGTGTTTTGAACGCGCTGGTTGTGAGTGCGCCCGCACCTTGGGTAAACTGTGGACCTTCATGTATACGGCCGACCCGGCCGGGGGCTTGCACCGCTGCGAACTTGGGCGGTTCCATCGCTGGTTGTTGATCAGTGCTGTAGAACAATCTGGCGCAACTTTGAATGGGGAGAAACAGGAGAGTGCACCCGTGATTTTGAACTTTATTTCCATTACGAATGCCTGCAGCCCACTGGAGTATTATTTCACAGACTACCAATCCCATAATGCTTTACCAAGATGTAACTCACCTGAAAATGATTGTAGCAATAATTAAATAGGTTATACGTTTGGATTCTGTTTGCAGGCATTCATTTTGGAGCAGAAAGCCTTTGAGAAAGGGAGGATTCCTGAAACGCGTCAGGCTCTGCTGACGCCGGTGTCGCTTGGTTCTCCCTATGTTTGGAACGCGCTGGTTGTGAGTGCGCCCCGCACCTTGGGTAAACTGTGGACCTTCATGTATACGGCCGACCCGGCCGGGGGCTTGTACCGCTGCGAACTTGGGCAGTTCCATCGCTGGTTGTTGATCAGTGCTGTAGAACAATCTGGTGCAACTTTGAATGGGAAGTAACAGGAGAGTGCACCCGTGATTTTGAACTTTATTTCCATTACGAATGCCTGCAGCCCACTGGGGTATTATTTCTCAGACTACCAATCCCATAATGCTTTGCCAAGATGTCACTCACCTGAAAATGATTGTAGCAATAATTAAATGGGTTATACGTTTTGATTCTGTTTGCAGGCATTCATTTTTGAGCAGAAAGCCTTTGAGAAAGGGAGGATTCCTGAAACGCGTCAGGCTCTGCTGACACCGGTGGCACTTGGTTCTCCCTATGTTTTGAACGCGCTGGTTGTGAGTGCACCCGGCACCTTGGGTAAACTGTGGACCTTCATGTATACGGCCGACCCGGCCGGGGCCTTGCACCGCTGCGAACTTGGGCGGTTCCATCGCTGGTTGTTGATCAGTGCTGTAGAACAATCTGGCGCAACTTTGAATGGGGAGTAACAGGAGAGTGTACCCGTGATTTTTAACTTTATTTCTATTACGAATGCCTGCAGCCCACTGGGGTATTATTTAACAGACTACCAATCCCATAATGCTTTGCCAAGATGTCACTCACCTGAAAATGATTGTAGCAATAATTAAATGGGTTATACGTTTGGATTCTGTTTGCAGGCATTCATTTTGGAGCAGAAGCCTTTGAGAAAGGGAGGATTCCTGAAACGCGTCAGGCTCTGCTGACGCCGGTGGCGCTTGGTTCTCCCTATGTTTTGAACGCGCTGGTTGTGAGTGCGCCCCGCACCTTGGGTAAACTGTGGACCTTCATGTATACGGCCGACTCGGCCGGGGGCTTGCACCGCTGCGAACTTCGGCGGTTTCATCGCTGGTTGTTGATCAGTGCTGTAGAACAATCTGGCGCAACTTTGAATGGGGAGTAACAGGAGAGTGCACCCGTGATTTTGAACTTTATTTCCATTACGAATGCCTGCAGCCCACTGGGGTATTATTTCACAGACTACCAATCCCATAATGCTTTGCCAAGATGTCACTCACCTGAAAATGATTGTAGCAATAATTAAATGGGTTATACGTTTGGATTCTGTTTGCAGGCATTCATTTTGGAGCAGAGGGCCTTTGAGAAAGGGAGGATTCCTGAAACGCGTCAGGCTCTGCTGATGCCGGTGGCACTTGGTTCTCCCTATGTTTTGAACGCGCGGGTTGTGAGTGCGCCCCGCACCTTGGGTAAACTGTGGACCTTCATGTATACGGCCGACCCGGCCGGGGGCTTGCACCGCTGCGAACTTGGGCGGTTCCATCGCTGGTTGTTGATCAGTGCTGTAGAACAATCTGGCGCAACTTTGAATGGGGAGTAACAGGAGAGTGCACCCGTGATTTTGACCTTTATTTCCATTACGAATGCCTGCAGCCCACTGGGGTATTATTTCACAGACTACCAATCCCATAATGCTTTGCCAAGATGTCACTCACCTGAAAATGATTGTAGCAATAATTAAATGGGTTATACGTTTGGATTCTGTTTGCAGGCATTCATTTTGGAGCAGAAAGCCTTTGAGAAAGGGAGGATTCCTGAAACGCGTCAGGCTCTGCTGACGCCGGTGGCGCTTGGTTCTCCCTATGTTTTGATTGTGCTGGTTGTGAGTGCGCCCCGCACCTTGGGTAAACTGTGGACCTTCATGTATACGGCCGACTCGGCCGGGGGCTTGCACCGCTGCGAACTTCGGCGGTTTCATCGCTGGTTGTTGATCAGTGCTGTAGAACAATCTGGCGCAACTTTGAATGGGGAGTAACAGGAGAGTGCACCCGTGATTTTGAACTTTATTTCCATTACGAATGCCTGCAGCCCACTGGGGTATTATTTCACAGACTACCAATCCCATAATGCTTTGCCAAGATGTCACTCACCTGAAAATGATTGTAGCAATAATTAAATGGGTTATACGTTTGGATTCTGTTTGCAGGCATTCATTTAGGAGCAGAGGGCCTTTGAGAAAGGGAGGATTCCTGAAACGCGTCAGGCTCTGCTGACGCCGGTGGCACTTGGTTCTCCCTATGTTTTGAACGCGCGGGTTGTGAGTGCGCCCCGCACCTTGGGTAAACTGTGGACCTTCATGTATACGGCCGACCCGGCCGGGGGCTTGCACCGCTGCGAACTTGGGCGGTTCCATCGCTGGTTGTTGATCAGTGCTGTAGAACAATCTGGCGCAACTTTGAATGGGGAGTAACAGGAGAGTGCACCCGTGATTTTCACCTTTATTTCCATTACGAATGCCTGCAGCCCACTGGGGTATTATTTCACAGACTACCAATCCCATAATGCTTTGCCAAGATGTCACTCACCTGAAAATGATTGTAGCAATAATTAAATGGGTTATACGTTTGGATTCTGTTTGCAGGCATTCATTTTGGAGCAGAAAGCCTTTGAGAAAGGGAGGATTCCTGAAACGCGTCAGGCTCTGCTGACGCCGGTGGCGCTTGGTTCTCCCTATGTTTTGATTGTGCTGGTTGTGAGTGCGCCCCGCACCTTGGGTAAACTGTGGACCTTCATGTATACGGCCGACCCGACCGGGGGCTTGCACCGCTGCGAACTTGGGTGGTTCCATCGCTGGTTGTTGATCAGTGCTGTAGAACAATCTGGCGCAACTTTGAATGGGGAGTAACAGGAGAGTGCACCCGTGATTTTGAACTTTATTTCCATTACGAATGCCTGCAGCCCACTGGGGTATTATTTCACAGGCTACCAATCCCATAAGGCTTTGCCAAGATGTCACTCACCTGAAAATGATTGTAGCAATAATTAAATGGGTTATACGTTTGGATTCTGTTTGCAGGCATTCATTTTGGAGCAGAAAGCCTTTGATAAAGGGAGGATTCCTGAAACGCGTCAGGCTCTGCTGACGCCGGTGGCGCTTGGTTCTCCCTATGTTTTGAACGCGCTGGTTGTGAGTGCGGAGAATTCCTTGATTACTAAACGGAGGAGTTGGAGCAGTAATATATATATATATATATATATATATATATATATATATATATATATATATATATATATATATGTATATATATATATATATATATATATATATATATATATATGACAGGAACTCCCTCCGTAATATATATATAAAAAGCCTTTTATCCGTACCTGCGAAATACTTACAGTGTCATAGTAAAGGCATATGCATAGTAAAAATGTGCGTGGTAAAGGCATATGGGTGGTAATGGACGCATTGTAAAGGCATGCATGATAATGGCATGCTTGGGTCCATCATAAATCCGCTACTCATCTGTTAAAGCATACCAAAACCTTTTCCGAAAAATAGGCACAAACAAAATTCAAGCATGATGCAACGCAATGTGCTCCTGTGGCTAAAATGCCATGAGTGGCTGAAAGTAAAACACATGACATGGGGCAGCTAGGCTCCTAAGTGTATAAAACACCAAGGCAAAGAAACATGCCATTGACCTCTAATAATCAGTAAGACCACTAACAGACGTATTACTGCTAATTGTATTGTCTTCATGAAAAAGAAAGGTGAAGGTGTGCTAGTCAGCCTTTGAACCTGTGAGCGTGAAGTTAAATGTCGGAATAGCACGTCACGTGACATTACGGTGGAAAAGGGCTATGTGCTTTATGACGGCAATGGGCGATGTGTAGCAGAGGGCCAGGGATTGTGTAAAAGGTGGGTGCATAGGTAAGTACAGATGAGTAAACGTTATTCTGCCCAAGTCAGGTGTGACATCTGTAGTCAGTCTTGTGTTTTTGGTCTGCTGTTGTTTGTATACAATGATTTTAAGCCTTTTTTTTTAAATATCAAAACAAAACTGCAAATCCTAGAATACCTATCTCTGTCGACTAAAAAGCCAGCACTCGTTGAACATGTCAGACAAATGACCCTGGCCACTTGGCAGCTTCACACACGGGTGGATAATAAATAAAACAAATATGATTTAGTTTAGTGACCATTTGACAAGTTTCAATTTTGCAGTCTGACATTTTCTTTCTGTTTTCGGAGCCCTGCATTCGCAACCAAAAAGCGTATCTTCCGTCACCTTTATGTAATTGAATTCACTATAATCCAGTGGTCACGTAATCTGTTTCCTAACCAGTATTTGTATTTCATTCTAGACGTAAAGGGTGTCTTTAAATAAATTGTAATGGAACCTGCGTAAGATAACAAACATTGGGGCCGATTTACAACAAACTAACGCAGCACGGTGCAGCAAGTCATTTTGCTGTGCTGCGTTAGTTTGGATAGCACAGATATGCAACATATTTACAACAATATGTAGCATCTCTGTCGTTCCCCCTGTGCTGGCGCATAAACTGCTGCCAGGCGCCGACGCAACAAACCTTGCACCATGGTGCAAGGCTGCCTGAGTTGTGGGGAGATTGTTTTTGTTCAGGAAGTGTTCCCTTCCTGCACAAAAACAATCTGAAATGTGGTTTTTCAACTTATATGTGTGCTGCATTAGCACACACAGAAGTTGAAAAACAGCATTCTTTCAATGATTGTTTATGTGCAGGAAGGGAACCCTTCCTGTACATAAACAATCATAAGAGGTGATTTCCTCTTTTAAGGTGTGCTGCAGAATGCAGCACGCATAGAAACAGGAAACAAAAACGAGGAGAAATTAAAACGTTTCTCCAGTTTCTCCTCATAAATCTGGAAATGTGTCTCGTTCCATGTGTGTTGGGTGGGAACACCCACAGCAACATCCCTGGAACGCCCCTTTCACTCAAAGTGTTACGTGTTAAGGGGCCATATTAACAGGACAAGCCACACAAGGTGGCTTTTCCTGTCCTTGTAAATATGGGGCAGTGTATTGTGCCGCCAGTGCGTCACAAAAAGTGACGCACTGGCGACGCAAGGGGCTTGTAAATCTGCCCCATTATTGTTAAACCTAGGGGCAGATTTATGAAGGGCTTGCGCCGCTGGTGCGTCATTTTTAACATGGGAAAAAGTGACGCACCGGCGGCGCAAGGCCTTCATAAATCTGCCCCCTTGTTCCCACGAGAAAGCTTGCTGCCTGACGCAAGCATTACCTGTGAAAACTTGAATTTGTTTCCTACCAGCACCAGATCAATGACAATAGCTGTTGAAAAAATATAGTGAGCGTTCAAAACGCCATTCCCAAAACATGACGTTGGCAGCACAACCAATCTCAAAGCCAGCACTTCCACTTCTCGAAGCAGATTCCACATTATTCTATGAGGCTTTGGCAAAGAAATGCCGCGACAAAGCCAGATTTACAAACCAGGTCCTACTGTCGTGACTTAAGGAGCAATAGTTAACCACGGGAGTAACTGGTGCCCGATACTTTCTCGCATTCAGTTTGCTCGGAAATATTGTCATCTCCAAAGTGTCGGCTTAGGAAAATCAATCAAGTCATTTCGTTCCCCCGCGCTGTTGGGCACAGAATTGCTTCGCTGGGTCACACAGTTTAATTAGAGACCTTTATGTCTGTCACAGGCCAGCTGTTGTGCATGATGCCTGTATTTCAACACCGCATGTCAGCATTAATGTTCAAACTGGATCTATACATCTGCCTTTTGTTTGTATAAAACGCACAGCAGTAGCTAACACTTTCAATGTACGATCTCAGCATCCCGGGTTGCTTCAAGTTTTAGTTCTTGTGTCACATATATGTATTTTTGTTGTTTTTTATCCTTGTACCATGTACTTGAGTTACTGACTTGTCTATTATGCGAAAATTATTACTATAAATCACAGAACACATATTCGATTTAATCATGGTGTAAGTTCCAATTAACTAGCTGCAAAATATGTACGCTGGACCCAGTTGTATCGACTGAGTTTTTGCATGCTGGTTAGATAAACATAGCAGAAAACAAGGGAAGTTCTACCTAGTGGCAAAGCCAATACATCTGGCGTTGGCCACCTGCCTTTTGGCTTTGGCAATTCTTGTTTTGTTCTGTTATAGTTTGTGCAATACCTTATTGTTGGGGAAGCCGTCAATCCATCAATGTAAAAAAAAACATCATGGGCTCAAGCAAAAATTTGGGTTGCATAAAGCAAAGATTCCAAAGTAGTCTCTGACGCAGAAGAGTACTACTTTGTGTGTGGTTGTACTCCTTCTGAACGCTACACATGGCTAATAAGCCCTAAACAGACTTAAATCGATCCTGAGTCGCTTGTGTTTTGTTTCAGGGAGAACCTGGCCTGGCAGTTTAGGCCGGACTGTTCCCATTGGATTTGGATATGGCTGGGTCCAAACTGAGGTGGCATGCTGAACAGTGCAGAATAACGATGGGGCGGGATGCGGCCCGAGTAATCACCAATGGCTGAGAATAATTCAAGTTTTCCATCCATCACTTTTTTGTAAGCTTCCTTGTGAAGGAGCAGCATGCTGTAACCTAAAGTGAAATCAGCCAGTGACGGAAGTGTGCTAACCCACTGTCCCATAATGCATGCTGCAGAGGCTGGAAATAGATGTGAATGATGCAACAATATACTAACGATTGAAGTCTGGCTGAACACCCTTATAAGTAACTAGGTTATACACATAACTGCAAAAATCAAAAGGTCTTGGCGAACACCGACCTATAAAAGCCAATTTGTTTGCTGTTGGCTAGCAGTCTCTTGCCTTTTATAATGCTTTATTGTAGATTTGCACAGACAGACCTACAGGGAAGGCTTGGACAGACAGTGAGATTTGCACAGACAAAAAGGCTTGCACAGATAGACAGAGAGGCTTAAACATACAGATAAAGAGACTTGTACAGACAGAAAGAGAGACTTAGCAGAGAGATAGAGGCTTCCACAGAGAGATCAACAGACAGAGAGGCTTCCACTGAAGGCATGCTTGCACGGGCAGACAGGGTTGCACAGACAGTCAGACATGCAGATTTAGAGGCTTGTACAGAAAGACAGGCTTGCACAAACAGACAGAAAGGCTTGCACAGACAGACTGACAGAGAGGCTTGCAGAGACAGATAGGCTTGCACAGACAGACAGACAGAGGCATGCACAGATAGAGAGACCGAGGCTTGCACTGATCTATAGACAGAGGCTTGCATGGCAGACAGAGAGGATGGCATAGACAGACAGAATTGCAAAGATAGATAGAGTTACACAGATAGACATGGTGGCAAAGGTAGATGTACAGATGCAGAGTTCTAAAGATAGATAGATAGATAGATAGATAGATAGATAGATAGATAGATAGATAGATAGATAGATAGATAGATAGATAGATAGTAAGTAAAACGTGTTAAATGTCTATATAAGCAGGACATGAAAGAGCATTGAAAGCACACTAGAAAGTCATACAAGCAAGACATACAGAATGAATTGGTTTTACCAGTCCCACCAGAACACCGCAGGCAGGCTCATCCTTGAACTCCCCAGACGGACTCAACGCCCCTCACCTCAGGAAAGTCCATTAGTTACCAGTAGTGAAGAGTTGCCCGTTCAAGCTGCTCACCCATGCTTATAAGGCACTACACAACGAAAGACTGGCGTAGCTCAACAATCAAATTAATTTCCACTAACCTACCAGGAAAGACCTTTAACAACGAACCCCTTCACGTCAGATCCTCACCATCGCTACAGCACTTCAGCAAAGACCTCAAGTCCTGGTTATTGAACCAATAGGAGAACAGGCAGCAGGCTCTCCCAGCGCCTTGAGTCCCTCATAGGTGATGAAGCTGCGCTGTACACATTCTGATTGATTGATAAACATAACGACATACAAGAACAGTGGAGGCAAACTAGAAAGTCATTTAAACTGGACATGTGGATTAAATTGGTTTACAAATATAACTGTAACACTCAATTAAAATGCATACCAGAATAACATAAAGGGGCAGGGTTGGAAATGCACTTCATTGTGCGTATGCTAAAAAAAATTGCAACTTCAGGAAAACAGTTTCAAATGGAATTTGGTATGGTGAGAAATAAAAGCAGTCAGAAAAGAAAAAAAACTAAGGCCACTCCAAAAGGAATTTACAACACCATTAGCAGGAGATAGGAATTGATCAAGCTGGAATGTTCTCTGTGTGCCACATGAACGATGCTTGTAGAAAGTGTCCTGCTATCATGTCAGACTGTAAACACAAAGGCAAAACCAGACTAATAAAGCAAAAACAAAAACACTGGCATTGATGAGAGCTATCTTTACACCATCTGAAAGAGCAAAATGTAGTCATTCACAGGGAAGTTACCCAATGGCTGAAGTGGGCTGACACCCCTACCCCATGCTGTTTGCTGTAGTGGACACAAACAAACTGTGAATAGCACACCAACAGACCAACGATTGAAGACAGCTAGCTGAAAACCCCTTTAACCCCTTGGCCGTGGCAGTAATTCTGCCGCGGTGCTAGGGGGCAGGAGGGGCTGTGCGGCACCGCCATGCTCGTGACAGAACCACTCCGTCATGAGCCGCGGTGGCGCTGCGCTTGTGACGGAACTGTTCCGTCACTGCCCCGCCCGCTCAATGGAACGCTCAGCACAGACGCGGAATCAGCGCCGCGCAGGCGAGGCGGCCGGGCCGTGATGGAACCATTCAGTCACCAGCACAGCCCCACCGTGGCTCATGACGGAATGGGTCCGTCACGAGCACGCAAGGGGTTAAATAAGTATATTATACAGATTAATTTTTTTTAACGTCAGACCTAAAAATGACAATTGAAATCAATAAACCACATTAAAGTAGGTGGCAAATGCGATGAAATAGCACGATCTGGTAGTATGTTATTTATTAATCCTGTTATGTGTCCTGGCTTTTTAGGAAACAGAACTTTGCCTGATAGAATTTTTGGCCCATGCTTACAATGTTAAAACTGAAAACTCAAGTCCCAGATTACAATGTGAAGTTGGCTAAAAGACAAGCTGGCAGACCCTCCTCAAGGATCCTTCATGAAAGAGATGGGCAACTGTGGCCCAAATGTGGTGGTTGAGGTTATTTGTCACTGTTGTGCTCGGGTC
The DNA here is from genome assembly GCF_964261635.1 of Lissotriton helveticus. Classification (NCBI taxonomy): domain Eukaryota; kingdom Metazoa; phylum Chordata; class Amphibia; order Caudata; family Salamandridae; genus Lissotriton; species Lissotriton helveticus. Next base: position 2,107,882,866 of record NC_136057.1, read on the forward strand.
TTTCCTTCTGTGGCTCTACAGACTCTGCCAGGTACATCCCTTTCCGCATTGGACTTCAGAGTAGTGGAGGGTGAAGTGAAACAGGCTTCTAAGGGAGGGAGTGTTGAGGGCCAAGCACTCAGAACTCAACAATCACATGACAGACGCAAAAAGTATTGTCCAGCCCAGTTCCAGTCTTTTGTGTGAAAAAAAGCACTTTAATCAAATCCCATTCAAGCTATACCCACCTCAAGCAAATGGAGTTCCTCAACATTTCTGATCCTTGGCATCTGATCAGGGATGCATGCTGGCTAACACCTCTGTAGTCACCCAATCGTTACATAGCATGTGTATGCCAACAGTTTAGTTCCTTCAAAGCGATAGTGGTGTGGATAAAGTCTTTCCTACAAACTTTTTTCCAATTCTCAGTCTCTCATTCTCACATGCTCTGCAGCCCTGCAGTTACATGCTTTCAGCAGCAGAAGTCCTGATGGGTACAAGACAGATGCATGCAATTATCTCCTTTCAGCAGCTACTTTGGAGATGTCTGGGGCTGCAGCAGTGACATGGAGACTTCAGTGATCTCAGTGTGGCAGCTTCTTTCAGTAGCCTCCCGTCATCAGGAGTTGTGACCTCTATAGATCATGGAATGGTGACGTATTTTTAGCAGGCGTGGCCTCTAGCCTAATATTGGAAGCACCAATTCTTTAAACCATATCAGATAGCCAATTTCACTCAGTGATTGCTTTTGTAGAGAGTTTGCTTTGCTCACGATGATAAACAATTAGGGACACTGGGTGACCCCTCGTACACACAGGCTTGCTACATGGTAATCACTCATTCTCCCTGGATTTCTCCACACTGGGAACATGAGGGGTTACTCCTCTGGACACTCTATCCCTTCCTGCAAAACCAGGTACATTCCTTCCCTTTGTCAGCAGAGGGGCAGGGTTCTAGGCAGCCCCTCAGGTCTTCCAATATAAAGTACAGACTTCAGGTGATGTCCCTTCTCCTCTAGAGACCGTCTGTCAGTCAGACAAAGCAGCTCCTTGAGTACTCTGCAGAGCATTTCCTTCCTTAATCTTGAAGAACTTAGAACTGGAACAAAGTGGGGTGTTTTGGATCTCACTTTTCTATACATCTTCTAGACAGGTGATGTGGATATCTGTCTACTTTGTCTGAATCAGTTTGGGTTGGTTCTGGAGTAGCATTTTCAGGTTGCTCTACAGACCCAACCTTTGTGTAAAGTGATTACTCTCACCGCAGGTGGCAATGGGGCTTGGTCAAGTAGTAGTATCCAAAACTTAGCAACAATGAAGTGGGAGTGCTCTGCACCTGACTGTCATTTGCCTTCCTGAAGCAGCACTCAGAGAATGGCAAAGGTACTGGCCCTGCATAAGATCTGTCAATCTTAGAGTGGTCTTCCCCAAACTTTTTGCCTTCACCCTCTTATTTTGCTGAAATCGTTTTTGTTGGCCTTAGGACTCTGTGCACTTTACCACTGCTAATCAATGCTTAAGTGCCTGTGCTCACTCTATAAACCATGGCCAAATTGTCTTACAGCTAAGAGTCATATTTATTTTACTTATAAGTCCCTAGTGAAGCGGTATACCACATATCCAAGGCTGGTAAATTAAATGCTCCTAGTGGGCCTGCAGCACTTATTATTCCACCCACTTAGGTAACCCTTTAAAACATGTGCAAGGTCTGCCATTGCAGCATGGATGCATCTTGGCAAAAAAAAACATCTTGCCAAGTCATAACCTCCCTTTTTATTACATATAAGCCACCCCTAAGGTAAGCCCTAGGCAGCCCATAGGGCAGGATGAATTGTCCTTGAATATCACTTTAAAGTTTTACATGATCTGGTACTAAAAAACTCTTCAATTCATTTTTCACTACTGTGAGTCCTACCTCTCCCATACAATAACATTGGTTTGCCTTATTACATTTCATAGGTGATAACTTTTGATTGGGAGCAAGTAGGACTTTCATGTTTGGTGTTTGAGAAATTGTAATTTAAAATTCCTTTTAAAGATAAAGTTGGATTTTAAGTCACAATTTTGAAAATGTCACTTTTAGAAAGTTGGAATTTTTCTGCTCTATGTGGTGCCTACAGCTTGTTCCTCTGTCACATGAGGGGGTAGTTGGCAATTGGACTTTGTTTATTCCTCCCAGACAGCCACACAATAGAGGGATTAGGTGCATCTTGACAGGTCATCACCAGAAGGATGTGGGGGCAGAGTTCGCCACAGGCCCTCTTCCAAATCAATAGGCTGTGCCTTGCCTTCACACATAATAGTAATAATAATGATAATAATAATATCATTTCTATAGTGCTTGATTACACCTTATCGTGTGTCCCCGTGCTGGACTAGAGATCAACGTCAAGGAAAGAGAAACAAGGGGCAAAATACATCAGACCTGATTCAATTGAATATGGTTGCTAAACAGCCATGTTTTCAGTTTCTTACTAAAATCAAGTTCAGAGGAGGAATCTCTAAGGACACTGGGAAGAGGATTCCACAATTTAGCCATTTTTTTGGCAAAAGATTTCACTCCCATTCATACTACCTCATTGTTAAGACCGCCAGGCTGAAGCCAGGGCACAAACTGCAGAAAACTCCAAAACTCTAGAAACTTCTCCTACTTCAAAGAAGGCACCAGGTATAAAAAAAGACCCACAGTCTCTGTCTCCAGTTCACTTTCTGGACCTGAGGAAGAACTCTCAGAGGATTGCCTGCTGATGTAGGCTGCTGTGTACTGCAGAAGACTGCTTTGCTGCTCCTGGAAGGACTGTTCTGCTGCCTGAAGCCTGCCTTGAACCCTTAGAGGTCTTTCCTGTTCTGCTTCCTGAACCCAGGACTACCAGAGTGACTCCAAGTGCTAGGTTTCTGGCCTCCTGATCAGAGCCTCAGGGACAGAAAATGCTCCAACCATCTTGGGCCCGCACCTAGACTCAGCCTGAGGGAGTTTTGACCCTCAAACTGGTGCATCTCCAGTCCGGGACCCTTGAAAGGGGTTCTAAAGGTGCCCAGATAGCCAAAATCCAAAACTTTGGAATCCATTTTTTTTAATAAAAACTGCTCTAAAAAGCAAGAGAAGACCGTGACCAACCTACTTGTCTATCCGTCCCAAAGAGCATTGCTGGTCAGCCTGACTTTGCGGTAAATTCCACATTGTTCTTCTCTGCAGCAGCAAATCATGTTCAACGGTCCTTCACAGAAGGGGTATCCTGCCTTATGGAGCTCTTGTCTGCTACAGCCTGCAGCTTCGTCCCTCTGGAGATTTTTCACTTTCAAAATAGAGACTAAGGGCTTAATTTTGATCTTGGTGGACAGGTTACTTCGTCACAACATTCACAGGCTACACTCCCTGTATGTTCTTGAGGAGCCCACACTATTTGTCGCAATAGACACCAGAATAATTGTCTAGCATGCTAGCCCTAACTTGACAACAATCATCTTTCTGGAGTTTTTCGCAGTTCAGGCTCCGTTGGGCTTTCCTTGGTTGCACCTTTGAGGGAGGAGTTGCGAGAGACAGCACCAAGGAGAGAGGACCTTGTCTTACCTCGATACCGAAGCCCATCGGCGTGTTCTGGCTCAGGCAGCGGGGTCAGGAACCCTGTCAGCGGTGAGCCGGGTGCTCTCTTTCCAATGCCCGGCGGTACCTTGGGGTGTTATTCTGTCGGCGCAGTCGAGGCCGCGATTATTACTTTTGACGCGGCGAGTGCCGCTGGGCCTCCCTTCGGCCTGAAGCCGCAGGCACTGCAGGAGTCACGAGTCGTGCCTCTAACGCCGCTGTAGCCGCGGTCTTTGCATTAACATGGCGGGAGCCACGGCGGGGAGGCGCGAGTCATCTCTCCAGCGCAGCGGAGTCCACTGACGCTGCTTTAACGCGACAGGAGCCGTAATTTACCCCACAAACAATGTTTGATGCGGCAGGAGCTGCGAGGCAGCTTTCGAATGCGGCCGAAGCTGTAATTAGCCATTGCTTCCACACAGTAAGGTCAGATAAAGTTCCCTAAATGCTCCAAGTTCTCTACCTTCATCTTGGTACTATGGGGGATTTATATCAGCATAAAGGGGTTTTGTGAAACTTTTTACCGCTGCACCAGGGGACTTCAGGTCCCAGAGACCACTGCTGCCTGGGGGAGGTGTGCTCCTGATGACCGCGCTCAAAAGCACGCAACACCACCCGCTATGCAGGATTTTAGGTGACGGGCGCAAAGCCCGTCTGAGCACGTCCAAAACCTGAGGAGGCCAGGCTGGGCCACTCCTCTGACATCCGCTCCCTGCCACCCATCCACTTGAAAAAATTCAGGTACTGTGAAAGTTACCATTATTCTGCGGCCTGTCATCATTTCTCTTTTGTGTTAAGTCACATTTTTTTTTAATTTGGGGATCCAGCCAGCATAGTCGTTACTTCAACATGAATAAAAGGAAAGGAGTTGCGGGGACTTTGAGATTACTGAACGTCGCCTGTTCTTGGACCTGGCTTTGTTACAGTCTTGTTTGCCATTGGATGACCCCAATACAGACAGTATATCTCATGTATCCCACGAAAGGGCTATTGTGAGTCACCCTGTTTCTCCAAATATGGTTTAGTTAAACCAGGATGTATCTGACATGACTGCCACAGCTGTGCCCCGCATCAACACTAGAGCGCAGGTTGCCAAATATAGTGGAAATACCAAGACGAAAGTTTCATCAAATAAACGGAAGCGACCCGTGGGTATTCAGAAAACACCAATGGCTAAGTGCCCCCGCGCTACTAATCCCACAGCTGATCCTGTAGTTACCTCCATTAATGTTAACCCGAATACCATGGGTACTCAGACTGATATCATCTCGCTTCAACAAGGGAATGCAATTGATACAGACATTACCATGGAAACCATGCTTGTAAATGCTGTTGAGAAAATTTTGGACTCTGCTCTGTCTCAACTTAAAGAGGAGATTGATAAGAACTTTGACTCATTATGGGGAAGGTTACAAAGGATGGACTCTTATAGATAATTTGAGTGGTATTAAAGAGAACTGTACTACTGATAATGCAGGGAGGGGTAGCTTGTTAGTACCGACCTTTATAAATCATGGGCCCAATATGCTTTTATCAAGCTCTATTATGTATAACGACCCTATAGCACCCAATTTATGCACTACATGTGGAGATCGTATCAACCCTTTTGTTCCACATCTTAATTATGAGCAAAGGATTATACAAGATATATTCCGAGCTCCTGATGCTAATACCATAGATTCAGGCAATAGCCACTCTAGGCACCCACCCCTTAGTATCAACCCCGTTTCTGATGCAAGCAACCCAAGTATGGGCCTAATGGCCACGGACCGCATTAAGGCTAACTGCTTGAGATCTAATGTTGATTTTTTTAGCCTACCCCCTGAGCTTGTCCCTATTGCTGGTCTTAGCTGGCGTTCCTAATCTTACTGGCGATCGGAGGGAGTCTTGGTGTAGATCTACGCAACAAGTCAGGAGATTGGTTGGTAAAACTTAAAAGATTTCACGCCTCATCTATGAATGAGATTCTTATGGTCAGACGAGTAGGGTGGGTTGGCCATTTGACCAAAAAAATTAGTGGCGACTGCATTGTTATTAATTTTCGTAAACCCCAAATGGTTTGATGATAATTAAGTGTACAAGAGCAATCACAAACACTAAATACTAGTATCAGCGCACTCCGGTTGGGTTATTTTTATAAACCCCAAAATGCACCTGCTAGGAATGTTCATGTCTTTCCGTTGGAAAATAATAGGTTTCAGGCCCTATCCAACTTAGATGCTCAAGATTGACAACCACCTTGGCTGGTTGGTCATTCTGATTTTGTTGAAAACACCTTATATTAGTCATCCACACGGATAAGCTGGCTAATCGGCAAACAAAAAATATTCAAACACCTGTACCGACTGATCAATTACAACAGTTAGAAAACTCTATAGGGCCTACATCAGTGGTTCCCACTGATATGCTTGACATTTTGCAAATCCCAATCAGGTTTAAAGCTGAGACGGATTTGGATGTCTTGAGTTGGAATGTAGCGGGTTTACAGACAAGGCTAGGTGATGAGGACTAGCTGCTTGTAATATCTGACTAAGATGTAGTAATGTTCCAAGAAACATGGGCAACCCATGAATTATATATTGAGGGGTTTCATTGTTTCAGTATAGTTGCACCCAAGCCAAAATTTGGTCGCCCATCGGGGGGCTTGTTTATTGGGATTAGCGTTGTTGCTGGAGGGAGCGCCAAGGTTTTACCAACTAATAGTCGTAACCTCCAGATACTGAGATATAAAGGGAGAGTTCCTTTTTATTTAATTCATTTTTATAATAATGATTTTTATTCACTTCCAAATAGGAATTTTATTGAGCTTTTTGATCACATTTCTAATTTAGACAGTCAGCAAGGTTCAGACGGGGCTATTGGGATCCTCTTGGGTGGCGATTTTAATGCAAAATTTTCATTTACGTTGTATGGTGTGGGTACACCCACTCCAGATCCTGCTTTGCGCAGGGGTGTAGAGCTGGAGAATATGCATTTAATTATCTCATGTTTATCGATCTATGAACCACCCCGAGGGGTAATTGAGGATTTCACTAAACTTTGGCAATTAAAACCCTTTTGTCAAAACCAATCCCCCGGGTAGAAAACGATCCAAGGTGGTTCAATCATGAGTGTTCTGAGACTAACAGGAACCTACGTAAGGTTTTAACATCCAACCCAAGGTGCATAGCAGATGTGAGAACAGCTAGACGGAGGTATAATACAGCGATTAGTGAGCGGAAGGGCGTCCTCCTCAATGACCGTTGGGAAGCCTTATCTAAGGCTGCTGTCATAAAAAAGGGCAACATATTCTGGTCTGCTGTTAGGGATTTGCGCTCCATGGGCCAGCTATTAACACCTGTTAGCTGTACCATTTTGAGCGAGTCGTGGGAGAGCCATTTCTCTAAAATGTATGCTACGCCCTTACAAGGGTCAGATCAGTATGAACTTGGCCAACTGTCTATTTTGCAAATTACTCTGTCTGAGGTGGAAGATGCTATTGACCAGAGCCTTGGGAATAAGGCCCCTGGCCCGGATGGGTTGCCCATAGATTTAATCAAATGGAAACCAGAGTTCTGGGCTCCACTTCTTCTGAATGTTTTTAATAATTTACTGTTTGCCCCGATGCGAGCACGTGGGCCATGACTACTATCGTTCCAATCTTTAAAAAAGGGGATAGATAAGAACCCATTAATTATAGGCCCATTTCATTGCTTGATAACACCTTAAAGATATTGGGCAGAGTCTTATTTAAAAAGATTCTAAAATGGTCAGAGGAAAGCAGCATTTTAGAGCCATGTCAACTGGGCTTCCGCAGTAAGGTTGGGACCAATGAACAGTGTTTAAATCTTAACCTGGTCATTGGGAAATATACCATTGCTCGATCCTCCCCAGTGTATTTGGCCTTTATGGACCTATCGTCCGCTTTTAATTTAGTCAATAGGTCCAAGCTTTGGTCCATCTTATTGGCCTATGGACTGGATGAACCACTGATACACTTCTTGGCCCATCTCCATAAAGATCTTAAAGCCCAGGTTAGGATCGGCAGAGGGGGTGAGGTCTCTGGAGGTAATGGGGCGGGTAGAGGAGTCAGACAGGGATGCGTTCTGGCTCCCCTGCTTTTTATTATTTACATCAATGGACTGAATAATTCCCTGAAACCCATGACCCCAGACGTCCCCAGAATCAATGGGAAACTGCTACCGGTACTATTATACGCAGATAATGCGGTCCTTATCGGCTGCACTCCAAATTCTCTGCGTATTTTAGTAAAGACCTTAGTAAATTATATGGGCAGTTTAGACCTATGTGTCAATTTTAAAAAATCCTTTATATTGTCCTGCGGGCCCGGAAAGTGCCAGCTTAATTCTATTACTGTAGGTAGTCAAAAATTGACGACCACTAGTACTTTTCCCTATCTCGGGGTGGTCTTTGCTGCAAACGGCTCATGGACTGAGCATTTGGCTCACTCCAGGAGCAAGTTCTCAAAGGTTGCGAATAGTCACTGCATCCAGCAGGAAGAAAATAGGTTTTGCAGAAAGCTGCTGGGTCTCTCAATTTCCACTTCTCAATAAAATTACATCAATGATTTTATTAATGCTCGCCCTGCTCTCTTCTGGTTATCAGTCTGGAGGAACCAATCTGCGCTCTTAACCAGAAAAATTATCAGTGACACTGTTAGACAGGGAATGGGCGATAGTACTGGAACACCCTAGGAAGATCCCTCGGAATGCGAGATTCAAATTTATACAATTGATGGTGCTGCATCGTGCTTATTTAACCCAGCATAGTCTAGATAGGATGTCCCCCCAGACACAGCACTACTGCCCGCGGTGTTTGTTAGAGGGAGCAGGTTTTATACACATGGTATGGGACTGCCCAAGACTGCGGAGATATTGGGACACGGTACGAAAAATGATAGAATCTTCCACGGAGTTAGCCATTACTGATACAGCAGTGGAATGCATCCTGGGGCTCCATACTCGGAACACTACTCACAAAGTGCAATACCGATTTGTAAATCTTGCATGTTTGTTAGCTGTTCGAAATATAACTAGGAAATGGAAATCTCACAAACCCCCTGAAGTAAGTGTATGGCATGCGGAATTATTACGATGGAGTGGAGCGGAAAGCGCGGCACTGCGCAGAGAAGAAATTAGAGGCTTACGTAAGACCCCAATCTCACTTGAATGGGGGGTTCTGTTGGAAGGGATGCGTATGCAAGACTTAGATTTGATGTCTTGAGACAAGATATTGTGTGTTGGGGATTCGACCACTAGATCTGTTGTAGAATATAGATGAGGCAAAAGGTGTAGTTGGCTGTTTGGCCTGGATGCCACTAGGGCACTGCCCACCCATTAGATGTAACAGTAGTGTTAGCGATAATTGGACACAGACCGTACCCCTTTGGGGAGGGGGGTGGGGGGGATTTAGGTTTTCTTTTCCTCTTTAACATTTTAGTGTGAATACTACACTCTATTCAATTGCTGAATGTACCTGCAATGTGTGAAATATAATGTACAGTATTAGACTACGTAATCGTATGTCCCTGACTGTAAGATGACAGATTTGAAGTGCATTTTTTGAGGGGTGTGCTAATAGTGGGACTACTATTTAACAATTGTAAACAGAATACTGTGGAATATATGTATGGTAAATTCAATAAAATATGTTTAAAAAAAAATCAGTGACTGTGTTAAATGTGAGATCGGAATGGATATCCCTTGGCTGTCGGGAGTGTATCAGATTCTTTGTAGTATTAACAAAGGTAGCCTCTTTTTAAACCTGAGTACAGCCGAAACATTCCATAAAAAAGAGTTAAAAAGTGCACTCTACACATTATATAACACAGGTAGGATTAGTACGGAATCAAAGAAATCCTCTGTATTAAGTTATATGAGCTTAGAATTGTAAAGGCATCCTTTACCAATTTATCTTACTTTACCAATGACACATTGGGAAAGGAGCCTTTAACTCTGTTTGAGAGCGGGCTATCAGTCTAACCTTGACGGAGTGACGGAGTGAGTGTACAAACTGATCTGCATTTCTTGTTCTATTGTAAATATTATTTAAAATATGTGAAGTGGCTTTTAATTCAATTTTTTTAAAAGCAGAGACCTGTTTGTTGGGATAAAGCTCACCAGTGGTTGCTCACTTTGAACAATGAAGAATTGATCTTTCGCACCAGCACTTTTTTGAAAATTGCCATCCAAGCACGTAAGATGATGTCTAACCTCTGAACATTCTTATCTCTGTATGAATACCATGCTAAATTAATTGATGAATTGTTATTGTACATCAACATAAACTGTGTAGCTTGATATGAATTTTATCATTATTGTTGCTTAATTGCTGTGTTACTGTGCCTTTATGGATTTTTGGGCAATCCGAATAAAGTTAATTTGAACTTTAACTTGACAGATATCCTGTCCAGCGAAATTTAAATCCCATAGGATATATTGTGATTTATATTTCGGCGGACAGAATATCTATCACCATTGTGATGGAGTAACCTATCCGCCAAGATCTAAATCAGTCCATAAATCTGAATGTAGAAATCTCCACAGCTACTTCATTCAGCAGCTCCCCGTGAGGACATCTCCACCTTGGACTCCGCCTGCAGCCTTGCCCCTTAGAACTTTAACTTCTCAGACTTTTGTCCACAAAATTTCTTATAAGTCCAAGGTAAGCTCCAACCAGGCCCAATTTACTTCTTGTATCCGACCTGTGCTATATCGCTGTCAGCTTTATTATTTTATTTTGACCTGGTCTCACGTAACTTGATGTCTCAGGTAGGTGCTTTGATCTTTTAGGACCAAGATTTCACCTTAAACTTTTAAAATTCATAACTCCAGTGCTATTGATTGGATTTTTGCTATTTTGGTGTCAAATTATAAAGATTACTCTATCTTTCTAAATTAGTATTGTGTTTTCACGTTATTACTGTTTGTGTGCTGCATAAATACTTTATACATTGCCTTATGTTAAGCCTGACTGCTTTTGTGCCAAGCTACTAGAGGGTTAAACAAAATTTTATTTAGTAACTTTTGTGGTTCATCCTGACAGGGATTGTGGCTGCTGCTTAAAATGGATTAACACCCCACTCAACCAACAACCTAATTTCTTACAACCTACCTTTAAACTTAATTTCTTTGAAAAAGAGTAATTACGGTTTGAGTCCTCACTAAGTATGGGCGCAAAATCCGTTCCGCTTGCAGATTTTGCGGATTTTCGGCAATTTTGCGATTCGCGAATCTCGCGAAATTGCCGAAAAATCCGCTCGCGGGCGGATTTTAAAAATTTTTTTGCAGTAAATATCAACACGGTGGCATCTTCGTGGATAAATATGCAGGCAGGATTCATTCTGGCACGATGCTCCTGTCACAAAAATTAAACCTCAACAGGAAGCACTTACAGATACAAAGGTGCCCGAGTTGAAGCTCAAATTTAGTAACGAATTATAATCAGCCCCAACAACTAGTGAGCATGGTCGAGACTAGGCAGGTGTGCTTCCTCACCATATCTACTGCCTACAATTAGATGTAATCCTTGATGGAGGTATTTGCATCCAGGAGTTTCTCAAGCGCAATCCCCATGTACTTCCTGTGACCAGGAGGCTGCTTCCTTCTCATCTGCTGCTCTGATCGGTCTCTGACCCTTTATAAACAAGAGGCATGTGAACTCGCAGAGATGGCCCGCCCGTTTGGCCCCGCCTCACACACACTAGGGTATGCAAAGCCTTCCTGCCCTTTCCTCACTATGATGGACAGCTCACTCGAGGGACCTCGGCGCCTGTCGGCGCGGTGGCAGAGTTACAGACACACGTGGTCACTGGAGACAACCCTTCTGGCCCTTTACGCAGCTGTAGTGTAGCAAAAGTACTATACACTAACCCAACGAGGTAGCACTTACTGATTAGCCAGTAGAAAGTACTTCAGTTGAGTAGAGGTATGGCACAACACGGTGGCATCTTCGTGGATAAATATGCAGGCAGGATTCATTCTGCCACGATTCTCCTGTCTCAAAAATTAAACCTCAACAGGAAGCACTTACAGATATAAATAAAGCAGGTGCCCGAGTTGAAGCTCAAATTCAGTAACGCATTATAATCAACCCCCACAACTGGTGAGCACGGTCGAGACTAGGCAGGTGTGCTTCCTCCCCATATCTACAGCCTACAATTAGATGTAATCCTTGATGGAGGTCTTTTCATCTACGAGTTCCTCAAGTGCAATCCCCGTGTACTTCCTGTGACCAGGAGGCTGTTCCTTCTCATCTGCTGCTCTGATCGGTCTCTAACCCTATATAAACAAGGCATGTGAACTCGCATGGAAGCCCTGCCCGTTTGGCCCCGCCCCACACACACTAGGGTATGCAACGTCTTCCCGCCCTTTCCTCACTATGATGGACAGCTCTCTCGAGGGACCTCGGCGCCTTTCGGCGAGGTGGCAAAGTTGCAGACACACGTGGTCACAAATCCACGAGTTCGCGGATTTCCGCGTGAACTCGTGGATTTGTTTTGCGATTTTGCGTGAATTTGCGGACCACGAATCCGCAAAATTCACCCATGCTTACGATCTACCAAATGGCAGGGCAAATCAGCAGATCTTTTTTAACAACACCCTCATTGAATTTCTTAAGGGTCGCTTTCCCCTTCACGTCAGTGTCTCGAGTTCTACACTCCAGCTACAGGACAGCAGGCACTGCACTTCCACTGTCTAGGGGAGGCTGTCATCATGCTCCATTTTATACCATGCTAATCCAGGGGCATCTAGAATAGTACTATGACTCACACCACTCACAAAAGCCTACTACTATACATACGATGCACATACACTGCAGACACTCGTGTACTCAACATGCACATAGAATGTCAGCATCAGGTTCTGGGCCTCTATAATAGATGAACTTTATACTCACACTGACAGAGAAAAAAGGTCTGATTGCGCTATTGATTTATAACCAGGGCCACTGGAATTATGCGTTTCGGTGGTGGCAGCTTTTTTTTTGCAAAAGCATGGATTTGCCGCATGTGCCACATAATCCATCTACTGCATAATCTACAGAATTCAAAACAAAAATTGTTTCCAGCTCAAATGGATCGAAGGTTACTAAAACTGTGGTCCTGTGTTAGTACGACGAGGGAGGCCATTTACAAAGATTAACTGGTCCTCTTCGATTTGCTTATGTCTGTATTTTGGTTGTTAAACTGGTTCTAATGAGGTTTAATCTTTACCCAGCCAGTAAATATTACTAATTGAAAAAATTACAAAACAATCAAGTAATACTATCAAAAAAATGTGCTCCATAATGCTGTATAATCGTTCTTTTCTTTCTAGATAGTTTAGTCATCCCTGCCGCATAATTTTCCCTCTGCCGCATTATTCCTGTGGCTCTGATTATAATGCCGGATGCATCAGTGTCTGCTTAATAATAAATGTAGTCATCCCATGTGGCATATTTCCAGTGTTTCTGTTGATAACACAGTGTGCTGCCAGTTCCACTCAATGAGATGCACCCTGGCTGGGCATGGACAGAAGCTGGAAACGGCCGTAGCCTCTCAGACCCTCTCTTCGTGGTATGCGAACGATTCGATAAAGCCCATAGGACCAGCTTCCCGTCTCATACCTTCTGCCAGTCCGAACTCGTTAGTCAACCACACTTTGCACCCAGGACCAGAGGCGCCGCTATTAAATTCCTTGATGGCGCCAAGATTCATGGTACCTTTGCCACGCTTCTAGTCAGGACATTTTAAACCAATACATCTAATGAAAAGTGAACCTACAAGCATTCAAGTTTTATTGGCTAAAACTCCAGTTACATCTTACGATGTTAAGAAGCAGCTCTGGTTTTCCTGCCGACAACCGAGGTATTGCATCGAACTTGAAGTCAGTCTCACTTTGTTCCTGCTTTTTGCACCATGCTGGAAGAAGTAGCTCATGAGAGTTATTTAGTGTTTTTATCATGGTATTAGCTTGTTTTTTCTTTTCCAAATACCAGACTATTTTCTGGTAATACAGCACACCTATTTGCTAAGATAATTCTCTCCTTTTTCGCTGCCAGAATGGATATGGACCTCAGTTTTCGCAAAACCAGATACACTAATTATACATTCAATTAGTTTCTTAATACAGATTAAAACGCATAAGTCTATTGCTGGCTCGTATTTAATTGAACTTGTATTTATCCATGCCATGAAAGTGTAAGTGGGAACAATGAATACAAATTATAACATATACCATAGAGCCAATGGTATTTGTCCTAGCATGATAGAATACCGAATTACATTTTGCTATCGGCTGTGTGATCTCACTAAATTGCTATTCTTTCTTTTGTCTTTCTATGGATCCCAGGCCCTCACTTTGAAAAACAAATTCTGGGGAATAAAGAAAAGAGATTAATTTATCATTAAGACTCTGCTTAATTGAAGTCAATTCAGAAAAAACTTGAATTCAATTTCTGCTCATTAAATTGAATGTGTCCTGCTTTTCTCTCTGCGATGCTTTGAGCAGGCAGCTGAGAACAAGGGGCTAACATCAAAATTATTAAATTGAGGAGACTTTATTTGGTCCTCGCATGCCAGGGCCGCTTTGATGGGGAGCTTTTTTTTGGCACTGAACAGAAAGGAGAGCAGCTGGAGGGAAAATCAAATGAAACTAAGCCTTGGAAAATTGAAGAAAATGCAAGCTTAATAATATTTAATAATTAAATTTCCACAAACAATAGCGGCAAATGAAGTAATCTGCAAAGTCTGTGAACTCATTTGCATAATTGATGCCGGTCCCCTGCAAATGAATAATGAAGATAATAAAAGATGTTGCTAAAAATGGCACAATAACAGCAAATTTCATCAAGCCGTGCTCTGATTAATCTGCTCTTGCAAATCAGCGCTGAGAGGGGAGCGCGTGATTAACCGTGCTGAGGACTGCAGCGGTAGGCAAGCTGCCCTCTATCTGGGTCTCCCGGCTCCCTCTGCGTCCCGCCTTCCTCAGCTCTCCCTCAGCCCTTGCACAGTTTGCACCGGCCCTGCACTCTTCCCAGACCCTCTGTTTCACCGTGCCCATGCCCTCTCTCCTGCCCCTCCCCCGGTGGCAGCTGTTGTTGCGGACTGACATTGTCCCAGACTTGTCCAAGCAGCTCTCTCCTTCCTAAAAAAAGTTCAACTTGAACAGCCATTTCATTTATTACAACCCCCCACTCTTATCTTGCCTGGCAACAGGGTTGTCCGTGGTGTGTACTCGCGCGCCCACTTACAGCAGGGCATCTAGAAATGCAATTACGACAAGAGACAATCAGTGGCGTCTGTGGAAATTATTTTTGGGGGGTGGGGTTCAGATAAAATCAGTGGAGCTACCTATAAAGGACAAATGTGTGTGTGCGCGTGTGTGTGTAAATATATATATCTATGTATATGTGTGTATATATACATATATATATATTCATTTCTGTATATATTTGTGTGTGTGTATATGTATAAATATCAAATGTATCAAAGCAATACCATTTCAGTGCAACATAAATTATGAAAACATGAAGTAGGGTCAGTGGAGTAACATCGGCCCCCGCAGTGCCCGTGGTGCGGGGGTCCCCCTAGCTCCAGGGTCCCCCTCAGCAAAATACTCTGACCTGAGATCTCCTGAATAAGACAGGAAGGGGGCCCTCCATGCACCCTGCAGGGGGCACTCTCAAGGTTTCTTTGCCACTGAGTAGGAAACTCTGCTCTGGGTAGGTCCCAGTTTTTATGTGAAGAGCAACTCCTATATATGGAACTCTCCACCACACCAATACACTCTAAAACTTCCCACCTCAAATGTCTGTTTTTCAAGTAGAATATTTAAGCATAGGATTAGCATAATTCCATCTATGCCAAGCTAGAAAAGTGACAAAGTCCTTTGTCACTTTTGCAGCAAAGTCCTTAAGCATTAGACTAAACTAGTGCCATCCATGCGGAGCCAAAAAATGACAAATGCCTTTTACAACTTCAAGCACGATATTGAGCTTTAGATTGGTAAAATACCACCCAAACCATCCTGGAATGAATAAGGCCAGTCCACTAAAACTTGGGAACTACCCAGCATACCCTACTTCTTTTTTACATATATATATTTTATATAAATGTATATGTACGTGTATATTATCCAGTGGTATAACTTTGGTGCCATTTGATGATTCTTCAGGAAATGTAAAAAAAAGTCTCATCCACCTCAGCTCCTTCCCGGAACGTTTTGGGGGAGTCCGTCAGGCGGGTGTTGAGCAAAAAGGGGGGTGGGGTCCCAAATTGGGTTTTCCCCATGCAATTTTCCATAGGAAAATTTTACACATCTACAGCCAAAACAACTGAACAGAATCACATCAAATATAGTAGTAAGGTAGATCTTGGTCCAGAAATTGTGCTTGTTGTGACTTAGTGTAAATCTGTTTGGAAGTTTTTGAGAAATTAAGGTTCTAAATGTATGCATATTTTACACCACTGAGGATCCACAGAGCTGACCAATCTCAAGATAAGATCTCATTGACTGCTACCACCACAACGAAAGAGGTGGCAGCAGCCATTTAAGCATTCAGGGACTCAGTCCCCTGCCCTGCAAAAAAAGTTTTTACCAGTGCCGTAGATTTGCACAGAGTCTGCAGCACCGATTTAAAAAAAGGCAGGTTCCCACATTTTTAATTTTAAGCTCGAGGGGTTGAGCAGGACTGGTGCTTATAATTTTTACAAGGGAGGGTATGTGTGGCCCCTCTCCTCACCGAGCCGTTTTTAGTCCCCAGGCACCCCATCACCCATTGCAGCTTTTCTTTAAAATGGTATGGGGCACACTGCCCCTACCTGAGAAATTTTAGGCCTTGGGAACAGTCACAGAGAGATAATTTATCCAATCTATCTATCTATCTATCTATCTATCTATCTATCGATCTATCTATCTATCTATCTATCTATCTATCTATCTATCTATCTATCTATCTATCTATCTATCTATCTATCTATCTATCTATCTATCTATCGATCCATCTACCTATCCATCCATCCATTCATCCATCCATCCAATCACTTCAACTTGTTTCCTTTCTCCCAGTATTTCATGCACTGATTCTCCATTTCCCCCTCTCTTTTATCTCTCCTTTTCCCTTCCTTCCCTTCAATTTATGAATGCATCTGCGTTTTCTTTGCACCTCACGTTTTCTATGTGTTACTTCCCCTACAGGCCTGCCCCTCCTGTAGATTTAACTCAATAGCTCAAGTTCGTCTTTCAGTTGTTCTTGTGAAGAGTTATTAGCTTTGATTAATAGACACGATGATGGGGCACAGAGCGCCCAGAAGAAATGCAGTTGGGGCACAGACCCACAGATCTCCCACTCAAGTGATGCCATTGGAGACAATAGCTCAGCAAAGGGAGTACACAGTGAACAAACATCGCCAAATAGCTCCTTTTGATGTGTGACAGCTCAGCTTGTCTGGTATTTTGCGCAACTGTACTTTACTTAGTGTTTTCTTTACTCCTACGTACCTTGTTAAAAAACCAAAAGTGGCAGAATGCAATGTACTATTGACTAACTAGTCAGAGCTAGTTAAATGTGTCACACATGACTTTGAGCCCATTTGACTAATTTATTAAACTATGGGGCATATTCTCAAGGACTTATCTCCGAGTTATCGGCACTTTATCTCAGCCAAAGTAGTGATACATTGGTCGCCGTATTCACAAGCTGGTGCTAACAGCAGATATCACCAGTTTTCCCTGCGATAGAAAGCGCAAAAAAATCACCACAGAGGACTCCGCCAACTAACGCTAATGATATGCAGAGTAGGCGTTCCCGTGTAAAAAGCCGCAACAACACCACTTCGCAACATTCACAACGACCAGTCAGATTGGCAATAAGATCCCAAAACAGGCGATAAGGCGCGTTAGCAGCAGGGATTTAACACCTGCTCTTAACTGGTGTCAAGTCGGATGACAACCTGCACCATACAAGGGAGCCCAGCCCAGAGACACACCTGAAGAACAACAGATGCCATGGAGCTACTGATCATGCAGCTTGGACACCCAGGAGGGCCACAACACCCACAGCCACCTCACTAGGATCCCCCCAGGCACTCCCGCCCCGGACAAAAATATTTTACATCATCTGTACAAAATCATGAACAAAAAAATGCACCCGATGTTGCACAATTGCAACAATTACCATTCATGTGTGGTCAGAGTAAGGAGAATCATTCATTCATCATTGAAATTCCAAACAAAATATTTCATACAAATTTAACTCAAAACCACTATTTGGAAGAGTCATGACGGGTCTTCCCTGGAGAATCTGGAAGTCACAGTCTGCAAGACAAAATTCAAGATAAGAAGGTGTGTCATGCACTCATCAAAGGACAGAGAGAGAAAGAGAGAGAAAGCGAGAGAGAGAGAGAGGGAGAGGGAGAGAGAGAAAGAGAGAGAGAAAGAGAGAGAGAGAGAGATTGTTCAAGGAGCGCAAGGCCGCTCGGGCTCTTGTCTCATACATGCCAACTGTTGTGTGTGTATCGCTATTGGTGCACCATAAGTCTAAGGCCTGGTCACAATTGCAGTGCGAAAGCCACATCACATTTCCAGAATGCAAGCAGTAGTCGGACTAACATTAGGGATGAAAGCTCCTTTGAATCAATACATAAGGCAGAAGGCCATCTGCACCTCTGAACTTGGTCTTGAATGCAGCTGCACCCCTGAGAGAGATACCATAGCAGATGATGACGACTCCCACACCATGCACAGCGCTAATGAAAGACCAACATATCCACACCCCACACAGAAGTCCTTGCTTGAGGTACACTGCATGGGATGGCCTTGACACTTACGTAAACAAAAACCCATACGTCCAACAGTTGCACACACATACGACTCATTGCTCGGAGCTGTGGCATATCATCCACATAACTGCCACAGGTCAGAAGAGTGCCGGTTCTACGAGAGCCACCAATGCAATGTCAGGACATCCCGGGCACATGCACAACCCCTGTCACGTGGAACTGTACCGTGCACGTATGCTGCATTTGTTGGGAGCACTGACACTGGCAGTGTTATGAATCAGTTACCGTCTGAGCTTCCGTCTTGCGTACGTCACATGCATGCAGCCCTGGTTCCACTGTTGATCATGCACATCCGAGTGGCCCATGGATGTCTGCCTATCCAACACAACGGTAGCTGAACTGGATTATGACTTGTGTGTGCGCCCCCTGTTGGCCCATGACCAGGAGTGTCACCATAATACCCCTGCAAGGATGCCTTGATATTTT
The DNA here is from genome assembly GCF_964261635.1 of Lissotriton helveticus. Lineage (NCBI taxonomy): Eukaryota > Metazoa > Chordata > Amphibia > Caudata > Salamandridae > Lissotriton > Lissotriton helveticus. The sequence goes on from NC_136057.1 coordinate 2,107,901,674, forward strand.
GAGTATGTGCTCACAGTTGGGCTTAGGGGATTGCACAAGTCCTCGTGTGCAGTGACCACATTTAGGCGCTCCCCTATTGGGCTGTGTTGCGGATTGGTGAAACGGCGTGGAAGGAGCACATCTGTCCAGACCAGTTAATGGATTGTCTCTCCCTTGTGTTCATTGAACTCTACAATGATGTACTCTTGGAACTGATTGCCCAGGAAGCTGCGCTCGCATTCAAGGACGAGTAACTACGTTCCTGCAGCCACAACTGATTGTAACCCAGAGCACAGGTCCCAACACCTTGTTGCATCTTGGAGGAATGGTCCCATATCCCACCACAACAGTCGACATGTCTGCATTTGCCTGGACTTAGAATGCATGTGCGTGTACCTACGTGTGTTGATGCACACCTCTGCTAGGTGAGGCAGTCCCATGGGCAGAGCTGCACAGCATCTTTTGGCAACGTTACTGAATCTGACATACTGCTGGAGGGAGAGTACACACATGGCAATGTAGTACTACATGTGACCTTGTTGGACCCTTCCACCTGCTCACTGTCAGCAGAGCAGACAGTCAGCGCAGATCCCATGGGCTGTGAGTCATGTCCCCTGACACGGGCAATGAGCATAAGCCAAACATCACATGACTCGTCCGGCAAGGTGGGCTGAGACCGTTGCCATCCGTAATGATTGTGGTTCAGTTTTGCTTCCCCATTTCTTGCACCTTGACATGTTCCTATGCTGCTTGTAAGTGTCTGAAGCATTGGTCTGCATGTTGTGGCCCTTGTCTTGCCCGTACTAACACACTAATACAGTCTACGCAACTTCACTAGTGTTCAACTGTGATGAGTGTTGATTAGAATGACAAATCGTGTGCCTCAATGAGCATTGTCCGTACACAGGGAGGGTCTGACTTATGCATTTCACTTGGGGGTGAGTCCCTATTGACAGCTCCACCTCTCTGAGCCAGACATTGTGGTGGGATAGTTGCTGGTAGACCTGTGCTCTTACGTGTCTTCAGCAATGTGAGTATGGTGTTTAACTTCTTGCCGTGTGGATCAATGTGATCCATCAAACCAGGTAGTGTCCACACAGTTGAGTGTTAGTAGGTATGCGAAGAGATGTTCTGTTGTCACATGTGATGGGGGACACTACTTTCGGCCTGCTACTGAATTTGACATTTTTACACACAGCTCTATTTAATACATGGACCTGGGTCTACATTGGGGGTTGCAAGATTGTTATTTATGAGCAATGAGGCCACAGCTAGTTCACACCTTCACAGTCTTCTAATTGGCCATGTGGGTTAGGCTCACGCATGCGCATTGATGTCATTTCCCAGGGTGTACCTTTTTTTGCAATCAATGTCCCTACATTCATCCATACTTTTAAACTTGATTGAACATAGACATGACACATCCGTGTGATTTGGAATGTCTTATTCACATTCTGCGGTGTGTCGGAGCTGGAGCAGTACATGGCCACCGCACATTACATGGTTGCCCAGTGGAGGGCCAACCAGAGTCCTTTGGGGAATGTTAAGTTAATCGGAAGAGTTCTGTCCGCAGCCTGATTGCTGTTTCATTGGTAACCAGAGCAGATATGGCAGTCCATGTTGGGGTCCAGGTGAATGTTGCAGAGTATTTCGGGGTACAGTGGAAGGTGTTGTTCCGGGGGATGAATGCTGCAACCTCCTTTTGCACACAGAGTCATTACCATCCACATATTAGTCCTTTGATATGTCTTCTGTGTCTGGTGTGTCAAGTGTGTGGGTGTGTGTGGTGGTGTCATGGCTGCATCACTGTGTGCCACTGACACATCAGGGGCGGAGGTATTATGGCTGCATCACTGTGCCACTGACACATAAGGGGGCGGAGGTGTTATCGCTACATCACTGTGTGCCACAGACACATCAGGGGGAGGAGATGTGTGTATCGAAGTTCCTGCAGCAGTCATCTGGGACAGGTTCTGTGGCAGCAATGAAAAGATGAGGATCTGCAGTGCATGGAAGATCCCAGCTACATCTAGCTGGTGTTCAGCCGTGGCAGCCATCCTTCAATCCTGCATCTGCTCCATGGTCTCCATTGTCCTCAGCATCTGTGCCAACTCTGTGCTGTCATAGCTGGAGCCTGTCTGACTGGACAGTTCTTGTATCCGAGTAATGGCCCCAGCGAGGTCAGCCATGGATTGTTGTAGAGCATGTTGTGGACAGTGGGTGTCCGTTAGGGACTGTAAGTGGTCCATGATGGGGCTTAGACACCCACGTATAGAATCTAGTTTGTCTGCCATGAGGTCAAAACCCACCAGAACCTGTTCAGCCAGGCCCCTCTGGCAGTGTAACACACAGCATTGGAAGGGCATGTGCTTTTCTGTGAGGTGATGGGAGCCAGCCATGGTGGTGGGTGCTTCCTGCTGTGTGGTCTGTGCAGGGGGCGGGGTCACCTCGATGGAGCTGGGCTGCCCTGCTCCTGGAGGTGGGGTGCGGAGGCTGTCTACGAGCCGTTGGAGGTTGTCGGAGCAGGCCAGGGAGTCATCTTAATCATCACTGAAGAGATGTCTGGTCTGCTCTGTAGGAGGTGTTGATTGTCTCTGTGCAATGTAAAGGGGAGATGCAGGTTAACAGTGTGTTCCCTGTATGTTGAAGCATTGTACATGTTTACATACAGACTACATGACAATGTACATTGTGACTTTTTTGGAGGAACTGGCTATTTGATAGGAGACAGTGGACATTTTTACTACATGACGGATGTGAGGTTCTACTCGTACATCATCATCTCACATTTCCCTGCTATGCCAAATGGGATTGGCCAGTTTCTACACACAAGCGGCACCAGTTGTGTCCTCTGTCCTGTAGTGAAAGTGTTGCACTTTGTACCACATTGTCGTCAATGTTGATATACTGTGATAGCTATTTATGTGTGCTGCATTGTGAGAGAGTCGCCCTTGCAGCTCTGATTTAGTGGCCCCTTATCCCTTTGAGGCGGTGTGCCTTTGACTTGTGTGCTTTTACGATGCTGAGATGTTGGTGACTTGGGTCATTTGTGCTCTTTGACGCTTTTTGCACTCGTGCATTGTTTGTCTGTAGATGTGTTGCTGACATCAGGGGTTGCATGTGCACGTAGATGTGGCAGAGTGTGACCTGCTCCTTTGAGGATGTGATCCTCACTGGGCCACCTCAGTGTTGTGTCGTGCACCATGTCATTTATTTTGAATGCAGCCATGCTATCGGTCATGCAGTGTCACTTGCATTGTCAATGTGGCTCACACAGCTACTGCTTTCCTGGATTTAGCACATGTGCATTGGTTGGTTGTGGGATTGGTAATAGGGAGGGGGGCTCCTTTGTGCACATAGTGGACAGGGGCCTACTTGGTGTTTCTATGTGTGCTGCAGTGTGCCAAATGTATCATGGACATGTTCCACAATCATTGTGGGTGTGCAGTGTAATATACATAATTGTGCATATGTGCCATTGTGCCCATCTTCCTCCGTCCCACCAGTCTCTGGTCGTTACTCACCCTGTTGCTGTTGGGTCAGGTCATATTGAGCTGTGTCTGGACTCCCAACTCCTTGCACCATCTCCACACTGATGACTGTGGCCACCATTTCCTCCAGCTCATCCAGCCCATTCTGTGGCGCAGGACTCCCACCTCCAGTCGCCGTTGCTGCCTTCCTGTTGGCAGTGAGTTTCTGCTTGATTTGGCTTTTCACATCATGCCAGCGCCTCTTGACCTCCTCCATTGACACCCTCGACACTCCGACTGCATTCACATTGTTCACGATGGACTGCCATATTTATGTTTGTGTTGCCAATGACACAGTGGAGGTGACGAACAGTTGTTGGTGGTGTTCTATCACCTCCGTGACGATGATCCGGTTTTTCTGCAGACTGAAACCGTTGTTCCTATTCCTCTTCTCCTTGCCCTTCCCCGACCACCGGGTTCCTGGCCGGTCCTCCGTGGGGACTGAGGGGTTCGAGTTGTCCTCTGCACTCGGTCCGGGGGCATCCATGGTGCTACTCAGTTTATTTTGATTTCAGTGTGTTTTTTTCGTTGCTTTTATAGTGCATTTGCACGCATGATGTGTGGGAATTGCAGGCCTGTCGCTTGTCGCTGGTTTTTGTATCGCGATTTGGGGCATCGCAACTTTTTTCGCGTTCCTGTTTCTAATTTTTTTGGCGTCGCATTATTTTTTACGCGGTCATTAGGCATGTTATCGTGAGACTTTTGCATGGTGCCACTGGGTTGGGAATACGTTAACAGTGTTATTTTGTCGCTATAGACTGCGATGTGCACAGTTGCGTTAAGCTAATTTTGCAATAATTATCACACGTTCTTGAGAATATCCCCCTATGTGTGATATATTCAGGAAGCACTATCTTTTTTAGCTACTAGCACTTAGCATGCCGAGTCTAGTTGGCGTTCCAACTATACACAGAATTACCAACTGCACATTTTCTTTTATGTCTCAAAATTGAGCAAAACAAACTAATATCAATTAAGTTTGTAAGGTACCCTTTATTCATACCTTTTTATTTCATTGTTTTTAAATTATTTTCATTTTCATCAATATCTAAGAAAAAACCAGGGATGTGTCGAAGGCAGAGCTGCAAAACACACGTGTGATCTTTTTGCTTATATACAACTGTTAAGGAGGAATTTGATGTTCTCTCGCAGATGTTTTGTGGAGCGGTTTTAGCATGATTTCTTCCATTTACAGATTTTTCTACGAAGTTTATAAGGCATGGATTCATATTCTACAGCTCGATAATCTTAACGGTCAGCAACAACTATAGCCCTTACAGGTCTCAGCTAAATATTAGTGCATGAACAGTTGATAATGTTATGTTTTTGCGATGCAAGATAGGCGGGGGGTGCTGGTTTTAAACGCGAGCTCTTACTGTGCCTTCAGCTCACATTAACGACCGCCCTGCAGTTTAATGTATGGATCTCTAGACAGGCAGCTCTTTCATCACTTGAAGTTCAATGCAACTAGTACAAATGATTCAAGAAATAATTAAACGAGATATTTATATGCATTCGGAGTCAGTTAAACATGTTGACCTTAAATCCACCTGAAACAAAGAAGTAAGGTCTATCCCATCTCAAAGGTCAGATAAGAGCCGAAGCAGGGTCAGCCTGCAGCTCTACTCAGGCACAGTGGAAATGAAATGAGACATTGGAACAGATGTCAGAATTCTGGTTGATTGAGAGTACTGAATGGACATTAATGATATACAACAGTACAAAAGTTTCTTAGCAGATGTTACATTGTACTAGAGGTTGCCGTCTCCAGTTCAGGGCCATCTCTTTACCAACCATTTGTACCTCGGTCAGTCCAGGTTATTATACAGTTGGTAAAAACCATTACAATAAGCAAAAAATAAAATTACAAAGCATGCGATGTCAAAATAGACAAACAAATCATAGAGGTAATCAGGCTACTCAATTTCTAGTCATTTTCAAATCAACTGCACTCACAAATCAATGCCGTATGTAATGTACATATGTAATGTACGTCATTGAGATGCACATTTTCAAGGCCCTGTGGCTAAATTCACAATTTAAGCTCACTAAAATCAGCATAGAAATATCATACAAATACAATACTGTTGGAGGTCGAAGTTTGGCCTCAACCAAATTGGCCGTCTCACAATAAACTGCTCCAGTCACTCTTTCCCTGCCTCATTTCTTGCTGCTCCAAACGGGTGGATAATCTCATAACCAGCAGCCATCGCCACCAGACGACATGGGACACGACACAAACACAAAAAACAACCTCCAACAGACATCACAGGACTTTGAGCTCATATCTGGAACCTGGGCATAGTTGGACCGGTCCAACGACTGTCTCCCCCTCCTCCCGATCTTCCAGTCGCTGTATAGTATTCTGGAGGCCTGGATTCAGCCAGGTGCTGGGCCCCTGTGGGGCTGCTGACCCACACACGGAGGTATGGGCCGGCTTCCTTACTACCCTGGGCCCAACTGCAGGCACACTGTCCTGAGGATCACTGGCTCCTTCCTTATCAGCAGAGCAGGTTGCATCAGTGTTCCTTCTCTCCCCGTCAGCGACCAAGTGTAGACCAGTTGTGGGGCTGCAGTGATCTAGGTCGATGCGACCCATCACAACCTGCCACATTGGAGGAAGGCAACTGTACTGCTAATTTCTGTGGCACTTGTGGGACCAGACTCGACTTGTAAGGCCACCTCTCATTGTCACTCATACTTAAGACTCTTATCCTTCCCTTGGCTTGCCTCAGAGGGGTACTCTCAGTGTCTTATGTGGCCATGCCTCCCTGTTATTTAGTGAAGCTACTGGTACTTGGAAGTCCGCCGTGTTGGGGACTTAGTGCTGACCAGAACGTGCAGCTAAGCAAGATATGTGACCCGTGAAGCCCCCTTGACCCACACAGACACCTTCTGGTCAAGGTTGCCTCACCTCTGGACATTTCCTTACAACCCCACTCATGATCCATCTCTGAAATAGGGACATTTAGTACTACAAACCTATTCACATGAGGTCTGGTGCTCAGAAATGGCTACCTCAAGGCGCACACCCCTTGACTTCACTGAAAGGGGGCCTTGGGGGGCAGCCGAGCATAGGGAGGTCTGCCTCCATGGGTGTTTGGGGAATGGTGGCGTCTCAGGTGACTGCTCCTCCCCCGTGGGCTTATAGGGCTGGTTGGGCTATTTTATAGCCCAAAATATATTTGTTCCCCCATTTTCGACTAGCCACCATTTTGTGGTGTTCAGGGTGGCTGGTCATATGCATAACAGAGATTTCTTGTAAGGCTTCAAGCCAAGTGCTTTTAATTATAATGTGCACCTGTTTCAATAAAAGCTGTCTTTTTCACTATTTCGGTGTCAGTGGTCTGTTTTGCTCTCCATATTCCTCAACATCCCCAAGTATGATATACAATCTGGTGGTGTGGTCTTCTACTACCATCGGGAGCATCTATGTTATTTCTTCTGACAGCTTGCCCTTTTTCTTTGCCTAGCTCATGTGCGGATGGATTCCAAGTGTAATCTCGCTGAGGCACCTATGCCCCCCTCCCTTGTTTCGCAGGTGAGGTACCAGGCATTTCAAGCACTGTAACTCCTGTTGTGACCCTTTCCACCACTGATGTCCAAGCCCAATGCAACCCATCAGCTACTATTTATGGAAGTAGGAAGTAGTGGCAGGCACACTTAAACCTCCAAAACCAGTCATGGCCGAAGTCATACTGGAGTCACTGTTGCAAGAACTCGCATCCATGAAGTCAGCCGTTGACTCAATCCCTGGGGTGTAGCTTGGTCAGTAAGATTGGAGGGAAGGTGAGCTTCAGATTTTTCAACAATCACTCTGGCATATAATGATAAAGTGCATTATAGGACAAACAGGGTGCATGAGAGGGGTTAAAGGGTCAGTGGAAAGTGAGAGGAATCCGTATTGGTAGGAGGCCATTGAGAGAAACACAATATTTTGTAAAACAGCCAACATTTTTTAGGACTTTCAAAACAGGTGAGAGAGAGTATGTGTGTGCTTTTGTCAGTGGGTGCGTGCAAAAACCCCAGATGAAATCCGACAGACACCTCACTACCCAACTAAAGGAACCTGTACCCAACTATTCATCCAAAAATATTTCCCACTCAGTCACCCCAAACATCCCCCCTGAAGCTACGCCTCTGCTTAGTCCATGAGGATACAAAATCTATGTCCAGTGAAATAAAATCTCTACAAACAGAACTAGGAACTTTTCAAACACATATGGATACAGCTGAACGTAAAGTGGAGGTCTTAGAAGACAGACTCATCCCTCTGGAGAGCCAACCTGACTTGGGCAAGGATCTGTGGGCCATGAGATGGAAACTGATACACAAGGAAGATCAGAGAAGGACGAATAATGCCTGCTTAGTAGGGGTTCCCAAAGGGGGGGGGGGTGGACTGAGTCAGATGACATGACCGACTTCTTCTTATCTTCCCTACTGGCGCTAACCAGATTCACATTCACACCACCCTTGGAATTCCAACAAGCTCACTGGCAATGTATCCACAAATCACAGAATCATCCCACACCCTAACCAAACATAGCCTGCCTTCTCCGCTACAGCCAGGCTAGACAGCTGGGAACAGTGGCCAAACAATGTAACAGACCTTTCTGCTATAAGGGTGAACCCATCTACATACAGTTGACTTCTCTCATTATACCATGCTCTGTCGGAAGAGATTACTGGCTATGAAAGTTGGGGATTTGCTGCGGATTAATGGAGCCCGGTATGATGTTGCTAACCATCAAAAGTAGCCTTACAGACCCAGCCAACCTGGAACTCTTTCTGGACTCTTTGGAACCCTCTCCCATGGATGTATCTGCATCAGGTGAAACAACTGTTTCCTCTACCAGTCCACCCAAAACCAGTCTACTGTCTGCCAGTTAAACCACAGAAGACACAAACGTAGAACGTCACCGCCTTGAGGTCATTTTGAAATACTGGGAGGATAAAGAGGGGTGACTGCACCACGTGATGAACAACCGGGTCAGGGAAAAATCTCGATGAAACCCTGAAGAATGCTCAGATGGCTGTTTTGGGGAGATGGGGAGATCTATCTGGGGGGGGGGCTGGTCATTGGTCTTTGTATCATGATACAGCTGGGGCGACACTCCTTTTTTCCCAGGAGATTACTTGTCACCATCGGCATATATGCCTCAGTTTAATGTTCTTAAACTGCCACATTGACTCATTCCTCCCCTTGGTTGGATGGTTGGTTCACTATTTCATTAATGTATTTTGATCACTCTTGTCCCTGGATGTGGCTTTCAAGTTTTACCTGTTCAGCATGTATAAGGGACGCTGAGTGGCAGAGTTCGAGGAATTTGCTCATCCGCTTAAGAGACTCTAGGTTCTAGAAAGTTGCAGAAATTGCTGTCTTTGAAAGTGTATACTATGCAGTGTTTTATTAAGTTTCTTTGTTTTTCTTTCTCCCTTTCTTGTTACCAGGGGCTGCTTTTTTTTTTAAACTCAGTGCAAGCATTTAGGTGCCCTTGTTCTTTCTTTAATATGGCTAGTGCAACCACCCACATGCTCACTCATTTCCGCTTTAGCGCTGCCCATCGGTAGTTATAACTTATAGCTCCCACACTGGAGGGCTCTTCGTGCCTCAAAAACCTCAGCACTGTCTCCTTTAACATCAATGCACTGACACATTACAACAAACGGAAAAGGTCCTCACTTACCTTGCCACTAAGGTGCCTGATATTGCCGTCCTTCAGGAGACCCACCAGTGGAAACTTGAATCAGATAAGCTTCGACGAGACTGGGTAGACAGGGTAATTATCAGCAGGTGCCTCTTTCCGAGCCCCGCCTACTACCTCCTCCCCAAAGAAATGCGGTGTGGCTATACTACTCTGGAAATTACTCTCATATGCTATCCACAAAACCTGGACAAGCCCCTTGGGCGGGTACATCTTTGCAAAAATAAAGACAATGGATGCCTACTGATAGTGGGCTCCGTCTATATCCCCAACCATGACAGACCAGACTTTCTCTCCCACCTCTCAAGACTGTATGTGGAATTTGGTCATAGCAAAGTAGTGGTAAGTGGAGGCAAGAACTTAACAGGGAATCATATCAAGCACTCGTAGTCTTGGAATTGACTCTGGGACATGTTGCCGCCACTGCTAAACTTTGGCACCTCAACATGTCCCCCTACAGACTCCTGGTAGGCAAATGCAAATTCACCACACTTCTACATCAATACCTAAATATTAATGAACCTTCGGTTGCATTACTGCAGGTTGTCTGGGTAGCCAGGAAAACTGTACTTAGAGGGGATTTAATGAGGGCCTCCGCCATTTTGAACCAATGCTTCACAGTACAAAATATCTGGTTTAGAAAGGGATGTTCAGACTCAAAATGGCAAAATTTGACATGATTTCACACTCCATCACACAGGCAAAATATGCCTTACTTTTAATGAAGTGGAGACATTACAATAAAGGGGAGAACGCTGGTCATTTACTGGCAGTGCCAGTTCGACAATGAGGGGAGAGGCAAGCCATACTGGTGATCAGGGACTAGGATGATCTGATGCTTACACACCCGACATCCATAGAGGATATCTTTGCTCTGTTCCTGGGGTATCTTTATAGTGTTGAATCAGAGGCAGGCCCACCGTAAGAAAATGAGCTCAAGACACGGATCCACCTACACCCTCTCTCACTCATGAAGGCAGACAACTCTTGGAGGGCAAGATTACCCAGGAACAAATAGAGCAGTGATACTCAAAGTATGGCCCGGGGGCCGCATGTGGCCCTCCTGCCCCTTGGCAGCAGCAGCACTGGGATGCTGTTTACTCGACTCAGCACTAACATGGATAGAAATGTTAAGTATACAGCAAACACTTATTTAAAGGTTATTTGCAGTTAGGGAAAGGATGTAACTAGGTTCTTAACTTTAGGAACACCCTGATTTTTAAAGACAGCTAGTAGATATACATGTTTTGCTTTCCCTACTTCCACTTTACGACCCCCTCTGGCATCAGTGTGGCCCTCGGTCACATCATACACCAAACTTTGCGCCCCCCAGGATAATATTGGTGAGTGTTGAAAATTTCCCAGTAAAATTCTATAAGTTGAACAAACCCGCAGTGGTGCCATTGCTTTACTGAGTTTTCAAAGAGGTAGAAATCTTGGGTGGACTGCAAGCCAAATTTAACAGAGCTCTCATTAGCCTTATTATGAAAGCCGATAAAGACCTGACACGCAGCGCAAGCTACCGCCCGATATCTTTAATACACACATAAAAATATTAGCTAAAGTGTCTGCTGCCAGACTGTAGAAAGTACTCCAGAGCCTTATTCATGAATCTCAGGTTGGTTTCGTACCCTGCTGCTCCTCAAGGAACCACTTGCCACTCTAATTGAATGTCCTCTGAAAAGTAAAGAATGGCATGGTCAACAGAATAATGCTTTCCTTAGATGCAGAAAAGGTGTTCGATAAAGTCAAGCGGGGATACTTGTTCAGAATACTGAAGGATGTTGGCATCAGACCAGAAGTCCTTAAAAAAGTACATTGACTCTATTCTGATACCCCGCACAGATTGATTCTGGGGGACATATGTTACAGTCCTTTGCCACACATTGAGGGGCCAGGCATGGGTGTCCACTCTCCCGCTTCTCTTCCTAATATCACTATAAGTGGCTGTGGCACCTATTTGACAATAGGAACAGATACAGGGTGTTGACATGGCTGCCAGTATCATCAAAATTCTGCAGTATGTAAACAACATTCTTCTCACATTTAGTAACCCTAATGTTTCAGTTACACATCTAATCCCTGTTGCCAGAGTTTTCAGTCTTCTCTTGATATAAGATCAATTGGTCAAAGAGCAAACACTAGCGATTGTGAAATGCCAAATTAGGCAGTCCCATAGCACATTTGAGTTAATTTGGAAAACGACTGGACTCAAATACCTGGGCATCCATATCAAGAGGGGTCTGGAGGGTATTATACCGGCCAACTTGCAATCATTGATGACTCAAATGAACCGTGATTTTCAAACAAGGTTCTCTCCGCAACGTTCCATATGGGGCAGAACACAGTTCATAAAATGGTGAACACACCCACGTTTAACTACTCTTTCAGCATGATTCTGCTTGCAATACCCAAACTGCTACTCCAGACCCTGATTAAGCATATTAAAGCCTTTATCTGGGTGAGCAGTAAGCTTAAACTTAAACCTACAAAACTCTATGCCGACACAAGAGTAGGCAGACTCCAATTCCTGGATATGTACATGTATTATCTTGTCCACCACCTCTCACAACTGGGGTGCTTCCTATCCCCTGGTGATGTACACCCTACTTGGGTGACTTTCAAAATTTCTAAGGCAGGCACTAAACAAGATCTAAAAATCCTATACTTTGCATGTGCTCATCCGTCACGGTCATACATGCCTACAATGATAGCAATGTGGACAGTTTGGAAAGAAGTACACAAGAGTCTGGGCCTGAATGGCCTCTGCCATCAGGGAGCATCACTCAGGTTCAATTTGATTCACCACTTAGAATCAGTCATCATATCATTCACTGGCAGCACTGGGCTGAGATAGGGATAATGACAATATGATACCTTTATGATACCGGTAATGAAGTGCTGAAAGCCTTTGAAGCCCTTTGCACAGAGTTCTCCACAGGACCAAAACACTTTTGGCAGTGCAGTCAGTCAGAATATCTTTATTCGACTTATTCAAAGTCATACAAAGAAACAAGTGCAATTAATACATGACATAAGAAACATAGTTAAGTTTCCTAACATCTAAAAAAACATCATACTCGGTATACATTATAAATACTATTTACACAATTTAAAAAAGATACATTTATGTTTAAAACCATGCACATAGTCTCGTTAAAATAAAAAAATCTTTTAGATCGGACATTGGCCAACAGCTTTCGCCCTAGAAGCCGCGACTAAAAAATTTGCTAGACTAAACGTTGTGCATGGGTTTGTCATGAGCTGTAGATAGAGCAGCGCCGGGCGCACCTGTGTGAACCCTGCTTCTTTAAGTAAAGGGAGCAAATATTTTTTCCTCTGCTCATGATATAGACTACAAAACATGACAAAGTGCATTGTATCCTGCACAGAAAAATTGTCGCAACTGCAAGGCGCGGCTAGTTCTGGCTTCTGCCATCCCTTAAAAGAGCCTAGGTGGAAATGAATAAGATTGAACCTAAGTTTAGTTAATAAAAACCTATGGTAAGGGATTGTTACAAAACGAAGATAAGGTGCCAAATTAGGAGCACTAACCAATAGGTAGTGAGCCCTAACTGCTGGTTTCTGCAGCTCGACTACCTCGCGGCAGGCTTCCTTCCCTTCTTTGAATGCCTTTTTTATAAAGGCTATATCTTGAGCCCTAATATTCTCTGGACAGAGGAACAAGTCTGGGCGACCCAAATCTTTAAATGATTTACTTAAATAGGCCAACCATGGAATTTTACTATAATTATCCATTGATTGGACGTCCCTCAAGATTTTGTGATTCAGTGGGAGATCGACATTTAACCACATTTTCAACCACATAATCAAAGGTGCTACACTCAATGAGTCCGACAAATATGGCAGGCCAACCTCCTTGTGGATAGAGTAAGTTGGGGTTGACTGGGGCACAGAAAGGAGAGATCTTATGAATCTATTTTCTGCCCTCTGAATGGGGTCTAGATTTACATACCCCCACAGAGGAGATCCATATGAGGCAATGGCAACGGGTTTACTCTTATAGATCTTCAGCAACGCTTCCATGGGCCTGGCACCCAGCTTGCCAGCAAAACCCAAGAGTGCAGAAGCAGATCTAGTGACTGCCAGCCTCTTTGCACTTATCTGTGGACCCCAGGTGCCTTTTTGGTCGAACAAAACTCCCAGATAAGGGAATGTGGTTACCTCCGAAACAGGGATCCCACTACAGAAGAAAGATTTGTGTCTTCTCTTAGTACACTCTCTGCCCATAACCATTGTGTGCGATTTAGACGCATTGACCTTAAGGTCCAGATTTTCCATAAAAGAGCCAAAGGAGTTAAGAAGAACCTGTAGCCCAATACCCGTGCGGGCAATCAGCACGGCGTCATCCGCGTACAGGAGTGCCGGGATGTGGGTTTCACCTGCACGTGGGACATCCGTGCCCAGGCCTCGCAGGTAAGCCCCCAGGCCGTTAATATAGATGGTAAAAAGCGTGGGGGCCAAGATGCAACCTTGTCTTACCCCTTTCAAGGATTTAAATAAAGGGGTACGCCTGCCATTGTTGGAAACTCGAACGGCTGCAAAGAGCTCCTGGTGCAGTGTGGCCATAAACATAACCAGGGCTTCATCTATACCTAAATCCAGGAGGATCGACCATAATTTGGACCTGTTAACGAGATCGAAGGCCGAGGAGAGGTCCATAAATGCCAGATACACTGAACCCTCCTTAGCCAACGTGTACTTAGAGATGAGTAGATACAAATTGATGCATTGCTCAATTGTACCTTTACTCTCTCTAAAACCATATTGTAGTTCACACAAACCACCGCACCCCTCAACATTCTCCCTCAATCTTGATAAAAGGACTCTCCCCAAAATCTTTACGGTTGAGTCCAAAAGGGATATAGGCCTGTAGAATGCTGGGTCGTCCCGCTGCCCTTTATTTTTATAAATGGGGACGATGGTAGATGTAGCCCATGATGCAGGAGCTGATTTACCGTTAACTGCATTAAACACGTTGGACAATACCCTCGACCACATTTTAGGTGAGAACATAAAAAAGTCGGCCGGAACCCCGTCGGGGCCAGGTGCCTTGTGTTTAGTGGTTTCCGCAAGTGCCTTTTCTACTTCTTGGGGGCTAAAGACTATTGGATGTACAGGCCCGTTGAGCAATAGGCCGCTGTCAATATACTCATCAACTATGTCACCCCCATATACATTTTTGAAGAAAGACAACCATTTATCTTCAGTAATCACACAATCCATAGGTAAGTTACTGTCCTCCGAAAAAAGGGGCTGCTTAATAAGTTCCCAGAATCTTCTGCTGTCCTTCAACACCGCCGCCGAGAGGAGGTTATCCCATGTTTCACGTTTAATGGATTCTTTGCGGTTCTTTACTGCAGACTTATAAATTTTCCTAAGCCTCGCAATTTCCTCTTTTACTCTCGGAACAATTTTTAAAGCCACCAACAAATCTCTGTGGGCCTTCGAACAAGCAGAATCAAACCATCGCTTGTGACCCTGAGCTCCCTGAAAGGGTTTAGCTAAAAGTTCGTTAGAAACCTGGACACATATTTCCTCATAGGCTGATACCATGAGGCTCCCTTGGGTGTCAGGGTTCTGACAGAGCTCAACCTGAGTTTTAATCTTAGGGAAGCATTTTTTGTAGAAATTTTCCGGGATCACATTCGCCCATTTAACTCTTCTGTCTTGATCTGTAGTCCTCAAGGAATGGGCTGGTTTTACAATCGATGGTGATGCGCCCATCTGGCTGCCCCACACCACTTCAAGTAGTACCGGATTATGATCACTGAAGTGGGTTACTACCGTACTATATGCGGCAGTCAGAGTTAGGATTCCAAGGGAAACAAAAATATAATCTATCACAGACCCATGGTGGCTGCCGGTAAAGGTTGGCGTTCTCAGGCCGAAATTAGGTTCATAGAGGTTGAAGTTTGCAAGTAAATCCTCAAGCTCCTGACCCTCTACTGAATGTTCGAAATGAGGCACTACTGGGGCAGCATCATCATCTTCGCTGACTTCTCTTCCCTTACAGGCTAGATTGCATAAGTGTATATTAAAATCACCTAGTAAAATTAACTCAGATGCAAAAGAGATATTCTGTAGGACTGAAATTAAAATGCTATCCAAACTGGCAATATTACGCCCTTCATATGCGCTGTTCCCAGAGTTATAGAAGTTAACATATAAGGTCCTACTGGTTTTATTAATGACTCTTTCGACAATCAGTATATTGTCAGATTCGGACCTAATCTGCCTATAACTTCCTTTTAAATCCAAGGCGAAAAAAAGCGCCAACCCACCTTTAGCCCTACCCGTTCTGCTTGGGACAGCAGGTCTTATAAAACTAGTGTATCCATCCCACCACATATTACTAGATGTGTCCCAAGTTTCTTGTAGGGCGATAATGTGGTGCTTTGAGATAAAGCTCCACCATACCGGGTCCTTACGTTTGGTGTTCAAACCTGCCACGTTCCAGCTTATAATCTTGCATGACTCCCTACTAGTCATTAACTTACTACCACTCTCTGAATCTCCAACCGCTGCTGCCTGCGATGGTGAGACCTCGGTGGTTTTTGGTTGACAACAAAGCTGTATGCCCTCTCCACCCAAACCCTGATTAAGGCCAGACTCACCCCCAGATGTGGTTGCTTGCTGACCTAGAGTAGTAGATGATTGGGGTTTAATGGGTACATTAGGCATAGGAAAAGTAGGGAAATCATTGATACTTAAACCATCGCTACGAGAATTTAGATTGATCGGAACCACATTATTTTGGTCAGTTCCTGGTTCAAGTCAATCGCAAGTATTAAGGTCGGATAGGGGGCCAAACCTATTACCTGTAGTAAAGCCCCAGGCAGATGGGGTAGCTAACTGAGCCTGACCATTATGAGCTAAATTCCACAGGGGGTGTGGAGTAATTGGATGAATCAAAGAAGGGTCCGTTCTCTGCCACCGTGTTGGCATGATACCCTGTGCGCTGTGATCATACCCCAGTGCACCTGGCCCCCACCCGTTGGTTCCCCTCCCATACGGATGAACCGGCTGAATATTTTCCTCATGCGAGTAAATTGGTCTACCTGACTCTCGCTGTACTACAGGCAGGAACCGGTCATTTGCATACCGCTGGCCCATGGCCCCTCCCCAGCTACTGTTGTTACTATACTTGTACTGCCTGTTGATTTTACGTATGGTAGCGGGTTGAGGCTCATTGTAGAAAAAACCAAGAGTTAATGGGACTATAGAGCCGTTGCGCCGCTGAGGTGGAAAGACATTGCTCAAGATTTCAGGAAGGACCTCGGCGTTTGTGAAATTTAAAATAACACAATCGCCTTGAAACTTTTTCGGCTTACTGCCAATCCAGGGTACCCTCCTAGTCGAAACTATGTTTCCTGCCAATTTATCAAGCCCTTCTTGCGCCATATACATATTATTTGAGAGCCAATGTATGGTTTTATCTTTAAGACCCTGATTTGACTCTATTTTGTCTTTCGGCAAAGGTGGAACATTAGCCAACACCAAGACTACCGGTGAGGCCTCCGCGATAAATTGAACTGGGCTGTCCTCTTGGTGGCTTACCACTGTTGCAACAGTGGAGATGGTATGAGGGTCCCCAGTTGCGCCATTCTGATCCGGGACTGTTGATATTAATGATGATGGTAGGGGTAGCAACCCTTGTTGAGTAGGCTGTAAATTACTATCAGTAGAAGGGGCCTCCTCATCCGTGGATATTAGGTCCGCGACGAGGGAAGATAAATTCTCTAGCTCCTTAGTCAAGTTACTATGAACCCCCCCCCAACTTTCTGACTTCGGCAGTTAATTTGTCCACTTTCCCGATCAGAGGTTTAATAATGGTCTTAATTTTGATATCTATCATATCTTGAAACCTGTTGAAGAGGTCGTCATCGATAATGCGCTTGGACTCAAGATCGGCCTCGCAATCTAGATGTTTGCCCAAACGCCTGGAAGGAGGGGTGGCAGGCTTCTTCCTTCCCAATTGTTTCCCCCCTCGTTTTGCTGTTTGTTTCCTGCATGCTCTAACAGCACGAACAGATGGTGGCTGGAGCTGGAGCTGGAGGTCCTCTTCTATGGCTTCTATCTGAATACTTGATTCAGAGATGGCGTTGTCAGATAGATCAATAAGATCTTCTCTATCTTCACTATTCATAGCGGAATCAGAGACAGTGGTGGCCTCCATGTGGTTGACTAAAGGATTAGAGTCAGAATCAGCTAGGTTATGCTGTGCACTTCCTATCAGGGAGTCGGACATGGCTGTACTTGCAGTACTTGTAGGTGGGCTTTCTGCAAGCAACACAGGTGATTGGCTTAGGCCCAAGGATTGCCTTCGTTTGCTATTGATACTGCTCACCACTTGGACCAGATATGAATCAAGAGTATTCACGGGTTCAATAGGGGGTGGTACCAGTTTTTTCCCCATTCCTTAGGTTCTTACTCTAAATGGTCACACAATCAAAACTAGTGTTAGTGATAAACCAGGTCAATAGCTGGTCGTCGCAAAAAATACTATAAGTTTAGACAGGCTAAGAAATGATAGTTAATAAATGTCATCTGTAATATAAAAAGTGACAAGTAACAGGCCGAAAACAGTACCTTAATTCCACAACAGTGTTTTCCGGGAAATAGCCTTTCCTGGCCTTTCCGTGCCTCGGAGGGCCTCAGAGGGCCCGCCCTTTGCCCGGGCTTCGCTCGGCGTCCCGCTCGCGTCCCGCTACGCGTTGCCGCCCTCTATTTGTAGAGGGTGTTACGGCCGGGGGCGTGGCTTGCTGGGGGCACGGCCGTGCACACCTGTGCAGCGCGGGGACTCCTGGTCAATGGAGTCCCTGCCTCACACGCCCCCAGTTACCTTTCGCTGGTCTTTTTTCCTCCCGGTGCTGGTTGCTGGGTGATGTCCTGCAGCCTCGACCCCACGCCTTAGCGCCGCGCAGCGGCACCCGCGAAGCGGGTGCTGCAAGATGTTGGCGCAGGCCTCGGCGGTCAATCCCTCCTGGGACATGGGGAGGCCGCAGAGACGAGTGGCAGTTCCCAGGTCAAGGCGTCGGCGAAGTCGGCGTTTCTCGGCGTGCAGAGAAGGGTTAGTTCTAATAAATCGGTCCAGTCAGTCAGTCAATTGTGCCACTATCTACACAGTATGCTTGGAATTGGTCTGATTGTCCTCTCCCAGTCGCCTGTTTGGAAATACTTACTTACGTGGGATGTGCCTAGGGGCGCCTTCTCTAATATATACCAGATGCTTATTGACTCACTTTACTCTCACACTACTAGTTGAGAGGTGAAGCGGCAGTGCCAGATCCACCATGGTATTGAATACTCTGATGAAGATTGGTCAGAATTACTGACTAATCATGATATAACCATGCAAGAGGCACAACTGATGTTCTCCTATTTAAAAATTTTGCATGGTTGGTATTGGGCCACATACAAACTGAGAAGGGCTCACTTGTTACCTTATGAAAACTGTTGGAAGTGCCTAGAACCTGGCTGTGACCACCTTCATATACTGTGGTCCTGGGCAAAATTAGCCCACTACCGGACAAGTATCTGGTACACACTGCGGTACACGATCTCAACCCACTTTATTGCTGCCTCCAAATTGGTTATCCTACATAATGTTCTGGATGTAGACAACAGCTCCGTCCAATGGAGGAGGTTAATGTCAAGGGCTTTGATGATTGCAAAGGTGTGATCCTTCGGCACTGGTGACAACCACCCCTCCCTACCTACCAAGAAAGGTCAATTGTAATCTTCCAATTAGTCACATACGAGAGGCAAATATACCAAGTCCAGGACAAATGTACTCAGTTTGAGGACATATGGGGCGAGTTTATAAGACTCATTGACCCCTAGTCCCTCATCTTTCAGGTAATAAGGACTGGCATATGCACACAGCTTGGCTGGCTTGGCACAGATGGACTGTTCCCAAGAGGCACCGGGTCAAGACTGATTTGCATATGGCTGGGTTTGAAGTGGGGTGACAAAGTGAGCTACAGAACGATGATGGATTTAACTCAGATCTGTGACTGGGGGTGAGTGTCTGAAAAGCTCAACGCTCCATCCATCATCTCCTTGTATTTGTTTTGTTTGCCCTATGTTGGCAGTGTATGTCCAAACATGGGTCTCTTGATTACTTTGCCACTGGATTCAAGCTAGCCTGGCTGATGTGGGATGTTACCCCAAAACCAGTCCCAGGATTCTTGTTTCTTGTCCATTGAGGACCGTGCTTGGCAGTTCGGGCTGGACTGTTCCCATGAGGCACAGCGACAAGACTGATTTGCATATAGCTTGGTCTGAACTGGGGTGACGAAGTGAGCTAAAGAACAATGATGGATTCAACCCAGATCGGTGACTGGGGGTGGGTGTCTGAAAAGCTCAGCACTCCATCCATCATCTCCTTTTGTTTGCCCTAAGATGGCAGGGTATGCCCAGACATGAGTCCCTTGCTCACTTTGCCACTGGATTCAAGCTAGCCTGGCTGATAAGGGGTGTTACCCCAAAACCGGTCCCAGGATGCTTGTTTCCAGCCCAGTGAGGACCTGGCTTGGCAGTTTGGGCTGGACTGTTTCCATGATGCACAGGGTCAAGACTGATTTGCATATGGCTGGGTATGAACTGGGGCGGCGAAGTGAGCTAAAGAACGATGATGGATTGAACCCAGATCTGTGACTGGGTGGGGGTGACTGTCTGTAAAGCTCAGCGCTCGGTCTATCATCTCCTTGTGTTTGTTTTCTTCACCCTAAGTTGGCAGGGTATGCCCAGACATGGGTCCCTGCTCACTTTGCCACCGGATTCAAGCTAGTCTAGAGGATGAGGGGTGTTACCCATAAACTGGTCCCAGGATGCTTGTTTCCGGTCCAGTGAGGACCTGGCTTGGCAGTTCGGACTGGACTGTTCCCATGAGGCACATGATCAAGACTGATTTGCTTATGGCTGGGTCTGACCTGGGGTGGCCAAGTGAGCTTAAGAATGATGATGGATTGAACTTAGATTGGTGGCCTGGGGAGAGTGTCTGAAAAGCTCAGCGCTCCATCCATCATCTCCATGTGTTCACTTTCTACATGCACGTGTCTGTACACTTTGGAAAAACATGCCTCTATTTATTTTATGTTGTTCATGTTTCGTAGAGCGGTGCTTCACTCTATTCCTGAGCCACTGCCAGGTGGGGTGAGGTCTTCACGTCTTACAAGCTATGGTAAGATTATATTTGGCATATAAATAATATATCCAGACATGGTAAACCGATTACACTATTTCTTTGAGTGTCCTTAGTTAACACTACAGGTGTGACTGAGTCTAAGGTCTATTTTTATTAGACCTAGCTTACAAATGAGGTTGTGTGTATGTGGTCAGTCGGTCTGACTTGTGACTCTCCTTTCTGTTCTGACCTTTTTAGTGAACGGCATAAGCTGTAAGCTACAGACAAGACTCTTAACCTGGAATCTGCAGGTGATTTCTGTACTTGTCTGCCATATTTGTCTTTTAGTTGTCACTCATTATTTGTTTTATTGATGCAGTAGCATGTATTTGTTGTAAAGGTCCTGAAGAAAGCAAGGACTATTACTTCCACTTGTTGCTGAAACATGTCGACCCAGTTCCACCTCTAGACAGTGCATTTTTTCAAACTGTCTTTAACCAATTTTTAATCTTGGTAGAGTGAGCATCACCCGAATAAAGTTTGTTCTATGCTTCCTCACCCAATTTTAAACACACTTCCTTATGTTTATTACTTTTTCACGTTAAGACTTCTTTTGCACTGCACTCCCCCAGTCATACCACACTTGACCACTCACCAGTTCCTAGGAGTGGTAAACCATACTACTGTTTGCTCAGCGGAAGGGACCTATTCACATCTTGGTCTCTTTCTGTCTGTACAAAACACAACTGCATAGATGGTTTTGAAAAAATCCCAAATGATGAAGGGCGGCTCCGAGTGGTGACTGATGGGTATCTCTGACCATCTATTGGGTTGTCATTGTATACCACCTTTTATTGGTTAAGTTCACAAGTCCTATGTCGTTTGCCTGTTCCACATACACAGATAACCTCTTTTTCTTTAGACCCTCTGGTACTTCTTCGTTGTTCACTTTCTACAAGAGGCATTGTCAAACTCACAATTTAAAAACTAACTTCACCAAAAGATGTACTTTTACATTTGGAGTTGAAAGACTCCAAATCTCAATCAGCTCCCAATGGGAACGTGCACCAAAATTATATTTCTCTGGGAGAGATAGTCCTTGCAATGGTGAACAACAAAATTAGCTGTAATTCATGATATGGGCATATAAATCCAGCAGTACATGTTCTACCTTTTTAATTCCCCACACCCAGCCAAGGGGGCTGCATTGGGCCTACCATAGGGGTGACTTACATATAGTAAAAGGTTAGGTAGGGCCTGGCAAGTGGGTGCAGTTACCAGGTCCAAATACACAGACACTGCAGTGGCTGATCTGAGACATATTTGCAGGGCTACTTGTGTCAGTGGCACAATCAGTGTTGCAGGCCCACTAGTAGCATTTGATTTACAGGCTCTGGACACACCTGGTGCACTTTACTAGGGACTTCCCAGTAAATTAAATATGCCAATCATGGATAACCAATCAAATTTACACAGGGAGCACTTGCACTTTAGCAGTGCTCGGCAGTGGTAGAGTTCCTAGAGTCCTGAAACCAGCAAATACGAAATGCAGCACTCAGTCAAAAACAGGACGTCAGAAGCAAAAAGAAAGAGGAATTCAGACCAAAATATACCAGGTCTAACAAACACTAGCTGCACAGTTAGCAGCAATCAAAGCTTTTAGAAGTCTACCTGAGGATTTTGCAAGGCTTTTACCATTAGGTCCTCATCTTCTTAAGAGTTTTAAAATCAAGAGGCCTCCTCTTCTAAGGGTAACGCCCAAGTGGAATCTAGCAGTGTTCTTCAAAGGTCTCTAGGAATCCTCTTTTGAGCCTTTGGAAACAGTTAACTTCTAATGGTTGTCTTTGACAGTGGTGTTTCTATTGACTATAACTTCAGCAAGAAGGTGGATGGAGTTAACCGCCTTAGTCTGTAGGTACCCGTAACCGTAATTAAGATATTTTCCTGACAGGGTGGTTTTAAAGTTAAATCGTACATTTGTCCCCAAAGTTGATTCTAATTTCTATTGTTCTCAGGAAATATTCCTCCCAAACCTAGAATATGTTTTAGGTTCTCATATTTGATCATCACTTGATGTAAAAAGAGGCTTGTTCATTTACTTGGAGAGAACAAGTCTTTTTCTAACTCTTTGTATCATTTGAAGCTGTTAATAAAGGAAAGAAGGTTTTAACGCCTACTTTAAGTAGGTGGATGAGGGTTTCTATCGTGCAAGCACATAGGGCAGCTAGCATCGATCTACCACACAATGTCCAGGGGAGATCTACTCTACGAAGCTGGCATAGAGTGGTCTGCCCTCAACTGCACCACACCCTACCTTCAAAACAGAACAAATTTCATCCATTCTCCCATTTCTCATCCAAACCGTACTTCACAAAAGCATGGTTTCCTCAAGGTTCTATGGTATCACTCATGCTTTTCAACATCCACATGAAGTCATTACCGGCAATGATTAATGAATTTCACTTCACATGCTATAACTATGCAGATTACACATGAATACTGCTTAGACTGGATAGCCCCAGGGAGATTGGAATCTCACAAATCTTCTGCTGCCTCAAGGCGTTGATCAGTGGATGACATGGAGCCATCTCAAATTGAATGCTTCCAAAACTGAAATTCTCACATGTGGCTTTCAGAAAAAGTATAACCCACTCTGCGGGAGGCCTGATGATTTGGTACCACCTCTTAAAGTACATAAGAAAGCAATAAACCTTGGAATTACCCTGGACTCCAAGTTATCAATGAATGCCAAAGTGGACAAATTAACAAGACCAAGCTTCATTACCATTCTACACAAGGTTCAGGCTACTAACTTTATTGTACTGTCTAAACGTGATTACGGCAATGGCCCCTACTACTGTTCATCTTTATTAACTATGTAAAGACTGAAACGGATTCAGAACTTTGCTGCCACACTACCCCTAAATGTAATCATAAGCCCACATCTCCCTTGCCTTGAGGACCCTACATTGGTTACAGGTTGCCAGAAGATTCACATTCAAACTGCTTTTTGTCACCCACAAAGCAATACATGGAACAGGACAGCTTTTCTTCAGGAATAAAATCACCAAATACATTCAACAAAGGAACCTCTGCTCAAGACTGGCACATCACCTAAAAACCCCACCATACAATAAAAAAACATGAATGGTACATCCTTCTCTGTTCAAGCATCCAAACTGTGAAATTCATTACCCCCAAACATAAGATCCACAGATAACTATCTTATCTTAAGAAGAAAACTCAGGAGTTGGCTCTTTCCTACATAACCACCATACTCAAACTTAATGCACATCATATCTCTGTTTGTAAACATTTATAATTTGATTATATATATGCATCTAGATTAACCCTGGGTGTAAAACTCTGCTCCACTCGCGGAGTTTGTGGTGTTTTGGCAACTCTGCATTCCACATAGAACGCGGAATTGCCCAAAAACTCCGCACTACACAATGGAGCAGAGTTTTTTTGTTCTTGTGCACGAAATGCGCTTTTGTGCATGCTGTAGTGACTTACCGGATGCATGCAATCGCCAACAAGATTTTGTGAGTCTTTTGTGAGCACCACGAGTTTTGCTAGGTGGTCGCAGGGTTCAGCGAGAGTTTGCGATCACGCACACATCATTTGGGTGCACCATCGGACTTCCGGCGGACGTTTTGTGAAGAGCGCGATCCCAAACACGCAGAATCTACTGAGCCTGCAATCTGGAGAAGGTTCTCTCCCCAAGCAGAATCAAAACCTTCTCAAAATGACGATTTGGATTAAAAAACCTCCTCAAATTGACATTTGGCTGTACTTTTTTGTGCAAGGAGACCTTTTTATTTTTTTACTTTTTTTTAAGAGGAAGGACGTGCCCCAGAGTCTCCAACTTCCTGTTCCTGTTCATCAGGCTCCTCCCAGTGCTTTGTCCATCTCTTGGTCACTTTTCATTTGGATTTGGAGCTGGAAGGATCACTCTTTGTGTGTGCTGCATCATATATCATTGGAATTGAGGACTTTTGAATTTGATATTTCACAAGTAAGTTGGAAAATTGGTGTTTGTTTGTTTGATTGGGGCCATGCACCTAGATTTATTTGTACGTTTCTTTTAAATTTATTTTGGTGGGTGGCCTGTAATTGCAGTAGGGGCCTAGTAGTTTCTTTGTAAGTAATTGGTCTTCTTTTATAAAGGAAACATGTGGTTCAGTTCACTATATTTCCTCCAACTTTTGAATTTGCAATATTTATTTAATTCGCTGTGTAGCCCAGTAGTCTGCCTAAAAGCCTTTCAACCAGTAGGCCCAGAGGATGCATGAAACCACTATTTCTGTGGTGTCTGTTGAATTTAAACATCATTTAGGGCATGAATGGCATTGGGTTGAAATACAAAATGTGTTTTTTTGGGTTATTTCACTTTTTTATTTTTTTCATGTGTGTTAAATGTCTTTGTTGGATGTGTGGGGTTGTAACTTGCAAACCTTTTTTTTTGCCCTGTGGATTTTTGTTTTTGGCATTGTTGCATTAAAGACGTGTTGTTTAGAATGCCTCCTTTGTCTGGCCAGTGTGGGAGTTTGTTTGTATTAGTGGGCCATCATTTGCCTTGACAGAGCCTCAAACTTGTGGCCAGGGGCCATTTTGTAAAGTCGGTGTCCAACCATATAGGCATGCTTGAGTTCATAGTTTTCCAGGCCTCCTGCTTGTTGTTGTTGTGTTGTGACCATGTGGTTGGTGGCCATTTTGTGAAGACAGTTAATGTGCTTTTGCCATAGGCCTGCATGTCTTTCCATTGTTCCTCTTGGCTTATTGCTTCTTGTTTTGGTAGTCTGGCCATGTGGCTGTCAGCCATTTTGTGAACGCAGCCAGTGTGCTTTTGCCGTAGGCCTGCATTGTCTGCCTTTCCTTTGTAGGCTTATTGCTTGTTGTTGTGGCCTGGACATGTGGCTGGCGGCAATTTTGTAAAGGCAGCCAGTGTGCTTCAGCCATAGGCCTGTATGCCTTCTTTTTGGGGGCCATGTTTCCTTTCTGGTTGTTTTTTGTATTCAGTTTTTTCTTCTTTTATTCAGCAAAAAATGTAGCACAGTTCACTACATTTTCTCCATGTTTTTCATAAATGTGCAATATTGATTTGAATTGATTCACTATGTGGCCTAGTCTGCCAATGGGTTTTCCAACCAATAGGCCCAGAGCTACTCATGGGTACTGTTTCTGTGGTGTCTACTGAATTTAAATATCATTTAGGGCATGGATGGCATTGGATTATAAATACAAAAAAAAATGTGTGGTATTTAT
Organism: Lissotriton helveticus; assembly: GCF_964261635.1. NCBI lineage: Eukaryota > Metazoa > Chordata > Amphibia > Caudata > Salamandridae > Lissotriton > Lissotriton helveticus. The sequence continues at coordinate 2,107,927,308 of NC_136057.1, forward strand.
TTCACCAAGTTTTTTTTTTTCATGTGTTTTCTTAAATTAAATGCCTTTGTTGGATGTTTGTGGTTGTAACTTGCAAATCTTTTTAGCCCTGTGGATTTTTGTATTTGGCATTGCTGTATTAAAAATGTGTTGTTTAGCATGCCTCCTTTGTCTGGCCATTGTGTGTGTGTGTGTGTTTCTAATAGTGGGATATCATTTGCCTTGGCTGAGCCTCCCCAAGTGGCCAGGGGCCATTTTGTTAAGTCTGTGTCCATACGCCACATAGGCCATCTTGATTTCATTGTTTCATTGTTTTCCTGCTTATTGTTGTTGTGTGACCTGTGGAGGCAGTTAGTGTGCTTTTGTCATATAGGCCTGCATGTCTGTCTTCCCTTTGTTCTCCTTGGCTTATTGCTTCCACTGTCATTCGTCAGCTGCAGCTCCCTGAGTGCTGCATCACATGTATGCTAAACAGATACATTTGTATTTTCTCTCCACAGTAACACAGTACACCACGAAAGCCCTTGTTGTTGTCAAAGTCTCACAAATGGTTACACTGTATTGTTGATTGTTTTAATAACTGAGGTAATAACACTTACAAGTGTGACCACACCCACTAAATTATATTATATTTGTTTGTACTAATAATTGAACACAACAATGCCACGTTCCACTGATGTTCTTCTTGCTTCTTTGCTTTTAGGTGCACAAAAGATGGGGAGACAACATCACCAATTGTACTGTCAGACAGCAGGCCTGCGCCCTGCGCACAACGTCACATGACATGTGACCACAGAGAGACACCTCTTCAACGTGTGCCACTGCTTGCTAACTGACATCTTCAAGATGGCCCCAAAGAAAGGTACCAGGTCCAGTACCAAGAAAGTTGCCAGTGAGAAGAAGAAGGCACTGCCACTTACCACCACCGGTATGTTGCCCAAGACCTTTTTTGGAAAACCAAAAACATTCACCTGCAGCAGGGGTGTCCAGGGAGCAAGCTGGGAGCAGCACCCCTGCATCAGTGGATCCACCCTAGCAACCGCGGCCCAAGCCATGTCTGTCGCAGAGGCAGCCAGTCTTATCACAACGCTGACAAGCAGTGATGTTGAAATTGACTTATCGTTATCGCATAGAAGTACCTAATCAATGCAGGAAACTCAGATATGTGGGCAACAACAGCCACACCCATCACTGCCAACAGTAGTTGTTCCTCCCGCAGTAGGGGCAGTTGAGGAGATTGAGCTTCCTGCTGAGGAAGAAGAAGAACAAGCCACTCTCTCAGAAGATCCTTTGTCTTCCAGATCCCCAGCAAGGAAAAGGAGGGTTAGTCCTTCAACTTCTTTTGCAAGCTCCCCTTCTGATGATCTAGATGCCACTTGGGTCCCACCTCAGTCGGTGAGTGCGACATGCATACGAGATAAGGCTAGGGAAAAGGAATGTTCGAAAAAGCCTTAGAGTTATGGAGATAGATATAGAAGAGGAGGAGGTTGACAAGCCAGTGGAGACTGTCCAAGTGGAGACTGATATTACCCCATCCCAAATTGTTGCGAGGAATATGGCATGGATACCACCAACACCGATACCATCAACACCACCTCCAGCTGCCATATTTACAAAGTTCCAGCAGTGACCTACATCCACCACAACCACCTCAGTAGAAGTAGGTACTGCAGAGAGTCAAACGTCAAACCCACCTACCAGTTCATCCGACATTGCAAGTGGCACCAGAAGCATCAGAAAATGGACCTCCCCAGTTTGGAATTTCTTTTCGGTTAGCCGGATGGAGGAGGACAATGCTATATGCTCCATTTGTGGAGTAGATGTTAGGCGGGGTAAGCTCGGTAAAAACTATGGTACTGAAGGCCAAACAAGCCATCTGAGATAACACTACTTTGTCCAGTGGAAGGTACACTTTAGCAGTAAAAAAACTGTAGGTGTTGTTGGTGGAGGGGATGAAGAAGATCCGATCACGGTGGAAGGTGATCAAGAGGGAGACATTTTATCTGGTACACAAAGCAGCCCTGCCCCCAGCAGTTCAATGGTACTGCCCACATCATCATCAGCAACATCGCAATGGCACAAGAGTCAGGCTGAGACACCAAGGGGTCCAAGGCAAGAGAGTACCACAGAGGAAAAATATGCATTGAGCCTAGTATCTGGTGTCAAGAAGCCACCTGCATCAATGGGACCAGAAAATAATAAAATCCAGGCCACCAGTCTTAGCATGTGTAGGTCGGAGAGGCAGTATGAATGCAACCACCCAACTGCATATTTGTACAATGAGAAGCTGGCTAAAATGTTAGCGCTAGACCTCCTCCCTTTTCCTTTTGTGGAAGGGGTGGGTTTTCTTGAATTTGTGGTAGCCATATGCCCAAAATGGAAGGTTCCCAGCCAGTCCTATTTCACCAGAGTTGCTGTTCCAGCACCACATCACGACATGCTGGAATTGCTTAGACAAGCATCGCAGCAGAGGGCTGTTCACACTATCCACCTAACAGCAGACATGTGGATCAGTTGGCAAGCGACTGATTACATGTACATTACTGCACACTGGATCTCTTTTTTGGGGGTTAGAGAAAATGGCACTGCTGATATTTTTAATGCCACTCGGAAACATGCAACTGTAGCGTTGTTTGCCATTGAGAAATCTCATACTGCTGCAAACATTTTGGAAGACTTTGACAACAAGGGCTTTGATTGGCTGCGACCAAGAGGGCTTAACATTGGTTTTTTGCCATGGACAATGGCAGTAAAATAGTTAAGGCCATGGCCGATGGTGGCTATTTCAGGGTCCTGTGTTTGGCACACTGCATTAACATCTTTATTCAAGACTTTCTGAAAAAAGAAGACTGAGTCAGCTACTCCCTGACCACCTGCAGAAGAATCTGCAAACATTTCAGCCATTCTTTTAAAGCCCGGAAACAGCTGAGGATCATTCAACATTATAATAGAATATCAGTTAAAGCACTCATCCAGGAGGTGCGAACACGTTGCAACTCAACTTATTATATGCTTGAACATCTGCTTAAGCAGTACAGATCAATCAATGAATATGTCATGCAAAGATGGGATGCTACTGTGAAAGGCATGATCATTAAGATGGACCAATGGGGCCTAGTTAAATGCCTGATAGAGATGTTGCTTCTTTTCGAGGTCTTCACACGTGAAGTCAGCAAGGAGGACTATACTATGGGCCAAGCTATCCCACTGTTGCACATGCTACAGGAACAGCTGAAGGAGATGTCTGCAATGTATGCAGCTGTGGAGGAAAAAAGAAGCATATGAGTTGGTGGAGAGCATACCCCTTCGCTAATCTGAAAATACAAGGGTGTCACAATTCTTGATCCATGGTACAAACCATTACTGCACACTTTCATTCCATTTTCAAATGGGGATGTTGCCAACTACGAAACTTGGATAGCTGTGCAAGTCAGTCAGCAAGAAAAAGAACAGCTGGGATTTAGAGGCCCGCTCCTTCAGGGTCCAACAAATACTGCAGGGCAGGCCTTCAAGTTCAACTTCAGAGCCTAAGGACAGTGCTGTTGGCTCACAACAGTCAAAACCACCAACAACACCAAGAACAACATCAACAACAAGAAAAGGAGCATCAGCCCCAAAATTGGCACAGGAATGATTTTTACAGGCAAGGCTTAAGTCCTTTGCTGAGGCAAAGGCAAAAGAGGCTGAGCAAAGAGCGGATGGTCCCGGCCCATCTGGATGATCCAATAGCGGTCTACTTTGTTCAGAACCCACTGCATTGGTATGGGAAAAGGCGGCAATGGCCAGTGCTCAGCAGGCTGCCGATAAATTGTCCGGCTTGCCCCATAGCAAATGTCTCTGCTGAGCATGTTTTCATTGCTGCTGGTGCCATTCTGACAGTGAGAAGGACCAGTCTCTCACCCCAAACCGTGGACAGGTTAACCATGATAAAAATGAATCAGCACTTTATACCACTGGATTACACCATACCTGAGGTAGCACATCAGGAAAATGATGACAGCCACTCAGGTCATGGAAGTAGTGTGTTAGGTGACCTACTTCTGGGCGACATACCACAGTTTGAGGATGAGCTCTACAACTACTAGGCTCTTTCATTTTCCAGTTACTTTCTTTCTTTCTTTGATGCCCCCCCACAAAAAAAGATATAGCTGAGGAACATTATTTACGTATTTGTGTGTGTCACTATCTCTCTGGTTCACAACAAATCCATCACAACCGTTTTGCTCCTTAGTTAACGGATTGGATTTGAAACTGTGTGCTGTCAGGGAATAAATAAGTCCACTCCTCCTGATTCACCTTAAAGCCGTTTCCCTCAAGTCAGACATTGGATGGAGAATGCAAATGCAAAATGTGTGCATGCCTCACCTTGGCCCTGACTGTATATCTATCCTTTCTGAGCCTAGAAGGACTGCCCTGAAGAACAGGTAAATGATGGCATTCATTGAACGCTGAGTGATTGTTGTTTGTTGTGCATGATGTCTACTATTCTACACACAAAGAAAGGGACTCAAGTCAATCTCTCCCTTCTTGTTGTTCAATAACAAAATTGTACTACTGCAGCCTGATCCATTGCATTTTTAGTCGGGACGAGTCTGGACTCACTCGGGACACTTTGGGTACAGAGTTGGATACCATGACCATACCATACTCGCAGTCAGAGTCAGGTGTATAGAAGATGATTGATGGAATAACTCAGGGCATGAAGTGGCCTAAAGGTAAACAACAACACTAGACCTACATGTATGTGTAGTGGTGGTGAGTGTGGTGTGACTGACAATGGTGTTAGGCTTGAAATTCCCCTTTCCTGTGATGCACTTGTTATGCTATATTAGGTTAGCAATATGTGGCTAAAAAGACGCAATTTGTATTCATGTTATGCAACCCACTGAGTTATCCTTGCAGCATGTAAGCTTTAGTTAGCTTATATGACTCCATTTTGTATTTTGCAATCCATATTAGACTGTGGCTGAATGTGTATGTACTGCTTGCTTCAGCAGAACGCTGCTGGGGTGCATTTTATCCTAAGGCTGGGCCTCGCTGTACTAGTGGATATATATTTTATAGTTCTGCATACCTTACCCATGAGACGGAGCCTGCTTCCACAGGCTCAGCTGCAGTGACAAACAGAATGACCTTGCCAGAGAGAGATAGTGTGTACCTGGCCTCAGACTCTAAGCTTATCCTTGTGTGCCCCTCTTTGTCTCTTGCTGCCTTCTGTGGAAAGTTGCTGGGTGGGTGTGTCTTGTGCGCCTGCTGAAATGTATAACTGTTACTTCTATACCTGGGAAAGCCAGTCCCTTGGCATACATCATATGGGTGCAGGTCCTAATGGACTCCTCTGCAGAGTATGGCTAATAAAATGCCTTCTGGTATTCTCTACTGTCTGACGACTCTTCATTCTTGTGAAGGCATAGCAGGTGGTTGTATATAACCTGGAGGGCCCCCTCCTTCAGTTGGTGCCCAAACAGTGATCCCACGAAGTGTGGCCCCCTCACCCTTAATCGGGTCTCAGGGGGCGGTGTGGTGTCTGTTCAGTCGGGCGGATCGGGCTCCACATCCAGAAGACCCAGCTTTATTCTCACAGCTGCCCCGCCCTTCCGATCGGGCAGATCCTAGGCTAGTGGTCACCGGCTGGGGTCCTGAGAAGGCGAAACCTTGTAGCTGACTGTTTGGGTCCAAAGAGTTAGCAGTGGAGAATAACCTTACTTAACCTGTGAGCACCAGGTGAGTGATTTTATTCCTGGAAAAAGTGCCTTGCTTGAATGGCACAAGCTTGTGGGCTGTGTCTGGTACAGTCTGTGGACTGTCTTGTCTTGGACTTGGTGAGTCGGCGGACGCTTGAGAGACATAGAGCGCTTGTGAGCAGTCTACCAGGCCAACTGGTAATTGGCCTCCTTGTGAAAAGGTCCAGGACCCTTCACAGGTAATCTTCCAGACCAAATGGTAATAGGATTTGCTCTTGAAAAAGTCTGGGGCAGAGACCTGTCCTCTTGTATCGGTACAGTCTCTGGAATGTCTTGGGTCAGCTTGCGGACTGCCTTGCTTGGATGACATGAGTCGACGGGCTGTGTCTTGGTTTAATCTTCGAACTGTCTTGGTTTGAATTTGGCGGGTTTGCGGACCCTTGGAAAAGTCACAGAGTGTTCGTGAACAGCCTGACAGGCCAACCGGAAATTTGGCCCGCGCTCGAAAAGGTCTGGGACTGCTTGCGAACAATCTGCCAGGCCAACTGTTAATTTAGACTGTGCCCAAAAAGGTCTGGGGCTAGTGCCTGTCTTCCTGAACTTGGTACAGTCTCCGGGCTGTCTACTTGTCTTGGTGCAGTCTTGGACTGTTTTGTTCTGATGCAGCCTCTGGGCTCACTTGCGGTTTGATTGTTGTGTTTGAGTGTTATGATGTTTGTGGACCGATGTGGGTGGTGGTGCTTGTGAAATGCTTGTTTGAGTGAGTAGCGACTGTGCTCTTTGTGTAGAGGTAAGGATGCCTTGCCTCAGCAATCTGTGTTGTGTGGTTTTTTGTTTGACACGGTCTGAGGACCAACCGTCTTTGGGGAAAGTACTTGCAAATTCCCTTGCCAGGCAAATTGATGTGTGGCCCCTTCTTGACAATGTCTGGAATTAGCTTAATTTGCTTAATTTGGCCTCTTGTTGTCATTGGGTTCTGTAGATGTCCATTGGAAGGATGACACTTTAAATTTTGAAGAATAAAAAAATAATAGTACATAAATAGAAATATGGTTTGATCAAAAATACTAGCAAGAATGTACATTTGCTTTGAAAAAAGGAAAGGTACATCATGAGAAAAATGTAAGTAAGGGATGCGCATTTAAATTGAAAACAGTGTTGTGATGATTCACGGTAATGTATCTTTGTGCTCAACGGACACGAATGCTAAAGGTGCAGTAAGGAGAGGTGAAATACAGGCTCGTAATTCAGCAACGCTGAATGTGCTCTCTGTAAAAAAAGGTGTGAGACAGGAGTTCTGGAAAGGGAGCTGTGTGTTTGTATTTAGAGCTTTCCAGCTTCAGACACAAACTTCTAAGTGGGTGTGTTTCATTTGGATTTGCCCACAATGGAACATGTATTTAATTTGGAAAAAGTGTTTCAAGCTCTTCGGGCTGTGAGTGTTTAGTTGAATAAAAAGGATTTTCAAAGTTGAAAGACATAGCATGTGAATTCAGTTTGTGGCCAGCTTGCCATGACCTTTGGTGTGATAAGGGAGGCATTCCCAAGGAAGGGGTTCATCCAGCAGGAAGAGTCAGAGCAAATCAGCAGACAAGAGAAGGTGAGGGCAATGGAGCTCCTCGCACCGACGGGCAGAGATGCACTGCGCAGAGTCACTCACCTGAAAGGCAGAGTGTCAGCAAAGGAATGTTAATTGGGTACAGCTTGAAAGCACAACAAAGGAGCTAAAACAATTGGCTCCTGAGTCTTGTGAAAGTGTGCATCTAGTGTTCTCACAACACTGTGGGAGAGAATGGTGTGATGCCAGTGGCATGAGATTCTTTGTGCATTGGATTAATGTCTTCTGATCAGACTAGTATGCATGTACAGTAAACATTGGTTTATTTACAGGGAAAGCTGAGGAAGGGTACTATATTGCAGGACAAGAAATGAAGCAGAAAAGGTTTGAGGAAAACCCTATGACGGTACAGAGAAGATTTGCAGAGAAAAGCTTTCAGAATCAGTTGTTTGCAGAGAAAGAAAGTGAGTTACAAGGTGTTGCTTCACAGGATGGAAGTAAGGTGTTTTGGTTTGTGCAAAATCAGGTATGGATGTTGCACTGCTGGAAAAAGTATCCTTTTGCCAACTTTGTAACAGATTTGAGCATTAGAAGAAGAAATGCAAATTTATACTTGAAGCATCAAATGGAAATCTGCAAACACAGAGAGAAATGCAGGTGCAAAACGTGCCATTTCAGCAAATGTGAATATCAATTCAGAAACAGGTACCACTGACAGGAGTTTATCAAGCCCAGATGCTCCCACAAAACATGGAAAATGCTAACATTAATTTAAATAAGTTGTCCAGAGCAAATGTGAATTATTTCTGTATTTACCGAGTCCATTGTACAAAAAAGTGGGAGGTCCAGACTTTGTTGTAGGAGTTTTAAAAGGAGAAATTACAAACACAGTTTTAGAGAAGGTGGCAGCAGAAATAGGGCCTGTCAGGCCCATTTGAAAAAAGTTGCCAATTAGTTGTTTGTGATACAGACCTAGCAGTAAAATAATTGTTTTGCAAATTAAACAGCACAGATTTCTGTACTCCCGATGATGTTAATTATCAGATTCCTGATTAAGATGCATATTTAAAAATGGCCCAGCCGGAGACAGCTGAAGCATTGTTTTCAGAAAAGTCAATTTGCAAATGCTGTCCTTTTCTTTCTGCTGTTTTTATTCCTGCAGTGGCGTTCAGGCTGTTCTGGTTGTCTCTGTCAGAGGAAAAATGAGGTAGTAAAGGTGTCATTTAGATTTTAGTGGACAGGATTTGTGTCTTAAAAGAGGAATTTGATTGTTTATTTGCAGAATCATTTTTACTGTATTTTTGCACTAATGACTTGGTTGTAGATATTGGGAAGTGATTGGTCTGTATTGTTTCCTTCTGTTATGTATTAAACATAGTACAGTGCAATGCGTGTATTGGTGGGTGTTTCAGATGCATTAGGTTAGCACATGTTTTGTGCTCTCTTGGTCCGATCATTGGACTTTTTTATTGTGAATTTTTCATTGCAGTTGAGGCCTAGTTGTGGTGAGCATGTGATAAGTTTAGTAGTGTTTGTTTTCCCTCAAGTTTTTGTGGATGTGCCACCCATTTTGTGGGCAACAGGTTATGTAGAGCTGGGATTCCTGCAGATTTCATGAGCCTTGTTGTGTATGATTCCGAATTTGATAAAGAAAGGTGTTGGTGAGGAGAAGGATGGTACAAGTGTGTGCAGTTCAAAGGAAAAATTTAAATGTGGCCATCCAGTTGGCTGCTGCTCTGGCTATTTTTATGTTTCTTCTGCTTCTCAATATTTTTCTGTCGCTGATATAAAGTGCATTCTTTGGCAGTATTGCTTATAGGATATATGATAGGTCTTTGTTTGGAATAACATTGGCTCGTAAGAGATATAGGCTCTGCTTCGCCTTTTAGGACTATGCTGAAAGACAGGGCATCTATACAAAGTTTAAAAATATAAGGTAGTTACTTGCTCATACATTTAGGTACAGCAAGAATTGCAGAGTGGTACAGTATAGTGTTAGACATGGCATCCTTTATGTGGTTTCCGCTGATTTTTTTGCCTCTACACTTAATGTTTTAATGCTGTGTTGGTTTTCGGGCTTTTTTTGCTAGCTTAGATTCTTTGGATATTTTAATCAGTGTTATAGTGTGAGTGCTTTCTGTGTAAATAGATATTGTGGGCGGTTTCCCCTGATTGGCATAGTGGTGTTATTAGTAGCTCCTTAGTGAAGTGCGCTTATGGTGCCAGAGCTGGTAAATAAATAGCTACTAGTAGGCTTGCAGCGTTGATTGTGCCACCCTCATGGGTAGCCCGGAAAAGATGCCTCAGGCCTGCCACCACAGTGCCTGTGTTCAGATTGTACATAGGACCCATCTATGGTAAGCCCAGGGTACACCCCTAGGCAGGGTGCAGTGTTTGTGCAATGCTGATGTGTGCGGGTGTGTGTGGCGTGTCCTGGTGGTGAAATGCTGCTATATTTCCTTTTTCACCATTAAAGGGCTGTCCTGCTGATAGGCTGGAATTGGGGATTTTTCTAAACATTTAACAAGTATATCATTCATTGGGATAAGATGGAGAATAGGAATGAGCTCAGAATTTGATAATACATCTTTAAGTAAGTATGGTTATAAAGATCTGTGTTTAAACACAGCACATTTGGAATGCAGATTTTTCTTGTTCAACATTTCAGTGCATTTCTGTTTTTTTGTGTGGATTGATTGTCTTGTTGGTGTAGTGTCCTTTTATGGTATCTTTACAGTGTTACTATGCATATTGGTACAAATACTTTATACATTGCCTTTGGGAAAAGGTCTGTCTGCTCATGCTCAGCTACCAAAGGGGTAGGAATTGTCGACAGTAGGTCACCTGTTTAGGTCACCTACTGTTGAAGGGGAGTAGGAGATTAGCTCCTTGGTTAACTAACATATTAAATGGGGTGCATAAGCCTTAACTCTGAGTGCCTAACACTTGAAACTGCGTTTTTCTTCTTTGGCTCCTGGGCTTGTTACATATATTGCTGTATGCTTTTTGTATTGTAAGTATACAAGACAGCTTGTGGTGCGCTTTTTGTCTTTTGAGCCCGCCCGAGCTGTCTAGGAATGGTCATGCTGGTGGCCATTTCCGTAAGAAAATCGGTTGGACTCGCTTTAGTCACTCATTTCACAGGATGCTGTGATTATCCCCCTGAATAAACAGAGACGCAGCACCTCACCAGTGCTTGTCTAATTGGCTATTAAAAAACACTGTTTACAACACTCCAGGATTAGAAAAATGTGTCATCTTGAAGTCGGCCATGTTACTGCCCCTCCTATCTGTAAATTGATGGAATAGTAATTGAAGTGGAGATGAAAGGACGAGTAGACTAGTCTGATGTTCACCTATCTGACCCTTAAGGGGAACTATATGTCGGTGGCTTTCATTTGAATGCCCAGGTGGCACCATCATTTTTCATGTTACAGCAACACTACATACAGATGTCCTTTATTAGTTAGTCTGAGTAACTGGGCTGTAACAGATGATGTGGGAAAAACATAGAATAATGCTTGCAGAAAATGATTAAAATGAAATAAAAGAAAGTTTGTAGTAGGCCCTGTTGGGTGGGTACTGAAGTCAAGATGTCTAAGTTGAAAATAAGGCACATTGTCAGGATGGGACATTGCTCAGCCCATGTAGTGTATGGTCCACATGATGCACAATACTAGGAAGGATGCCTGTATCCCCCCGGTAATTACGCACCACACATTTTAGTGGTGAACAGTTTGAAAAGCACGTAGTCCTACAAGAGCTAGTTTGGAATAACAAGTTTTGCTGGAGAATTCATGTACTTGCTACATTATGCTTAATTTGTCAGTTTTATAATTAGCAATTCTACATTTTCCTGCCACAACTATAACGTGAGAGCATGGTCACACAATGCAATACTTATGTTGGCAAAATCTAGAGGTGTCTGCAGACCTCACAGCAGCACAAGTTCACAAAGTAGTAGCTGTGACATGATCTCTTTTACTTATTGAACACAAGCTTGCTAAGACAAGAAACTCAAAAGAGATGTTGCTTTGAAATTCCTTATTTTGAGGTTCTTCAGACAAATAATATAGGGATATACAGATGCGATGATTCAGAGTATGTTCGTATTGTTTTTCTTTATTCTTTCAGAGCTTGGTAAGTGAATTAAGGCTTACCCTACTACTTGGGATTGGGAGAGAAAAATTAATTGTGTAACAGTTTATCCGTGCTAGTTCACTAAAAGTTCATTTTATACTTGCTAATAGGTCCGGGACGCTATTCAATCACAGGGATAGAGAGAAGGGTCAGACGTGCCTGGCTGTTTGTTATGGAACATCCATGAATATGATTGGGACAGAGCTGCAGAGCAAAGAAGTGCTGGACGACACAGTACCACTGAAAAATAACACAGAAAGAGGGGCAATCCAGGACCCCCAGCCTGTTGGTCCACCTGTGCTTTAGTCCTAGCCCATTGAGCCCAGCCTGTGTGCTCGCCTGTGTTTGAGTCTCTGCCCCCTGGTCCCCTTGAGTCTGACCCCATTTCTCCTTGGTCCCCTTCTGCCTGGAGTATTGAAGCACCATTTGTGCCACGACGGAAGGACAGTGCACCAGAAAAAAAGTTGTATTAGTAGGGATGGACTTCATGGATAAAGAATAGGGTGAAGGTACCCTGTCTACGGTACCAGCGATAGCGTAGGGGACAGAGATTGGTGCACTGGCCTGAACATTGGACAGGATTAGTTGAGGGTGTCCTCCATGGAGGGAGGGTGCCCTATCCTGAGTGAAGAGGATTTTTCCAGAAAGAGCTAGATGAGTAGTTCCACCACAGGTGCTCAACAGCGCCTACAGCATATGAACAATAGGAGCCTACCAGTGATGGCTCACTGAAAGACACTGGAAAGAAGAGTTTTGCCCATCCTGTTCCCTGGTCACCAATTTTCTCTCCCAATCACCATGTATCCGGTTGGTCACCCAGTTGAAGTGCAAGTTGCATCCCTAGTTGTTATTGTGCTAATAATAGTGTTAGGAACATCCTACTACCTGATTGAGAAGTATCCTGTGTACTCTCAGGTTCATGCAGCACCTGCTTCTCTTGTGAACATGTATTTGTAACTTTGGCTCCTCACACAGGGGAGCACCGGAGGACATAAAATGATGATATAAGTGTCTAGATTGGTGCAGCTACCATTTAGTTCTCCAGTTCTCAATAATGCATTTGGTGATTCTTGCCCTACAAAAGATAGTTAGTATGACAGTTTGTTTTTGTATCCCCACTGTATTTGCAGCCTCATCTACGAATTGTGCCCATCCGCAGTTATAATATAAAATATGTGACACAACAAATAGACCCTTGTACACACTGTCTCCCACTTTGTTGCATTTACTGCGTAAAATATATTAATTGCTAAGGTGTCAGGCGCCACTTACTTGGAGTCTCTATGTTGCTGTATCGGGCCACCTCTCAGTACCTCCAATTCAGGATGCTATTACAGCACTGGAAGTTAGAGTGACCAAGTGGGGGTAAGGGTTTGAGGAAGGAAACAGCTGGGAGGGAGACCTGTGAAAACAAACAGATACACATACAAACAATAACAATCAGTATTAATAATTCTCCGGTACCAGACTCTGCTACGCGGAGTCTTATTGTTAATGAGTCTCTACTTTATCACAAGCCCGTGATACAAGTTATACAGAAAATACACTTCCAAGAAATGTGTTACAATCACACCTTCCTAACAGTAAAGTTCAATAACATACAGAGCATATATTCATAATTATGACACAGTACACAAATGAGCTCCTGTGAGAGCTTGCCCAAGTGCATGAAAAATCAACACACCAAGAGCACTAAAGGACTAATCCTAAAATTCCACATACACTATGTCAAATGAAACCAGAGCACTAGTCCCTATGTTCACCAACTCAATAAACAAAATGAGCAGAGCTCTAGATAGTAATCGCTAGACCTAATGCTCGACAACACAATGTTTTAATGAATTCCAAAATATGCAATCAGAAGTGTGAGTGTGTTCATACAATAGTCAAAATAAACTCCAGAGCGCACTGTTGTATGCTTGCCAAAATGTAGTACGCAAAAGTGCTGCCAAACACTGAATGCAACAAATGAGCTCCAAAGTGCACTGAATACCAACAAGGAAATAAAGTTACTCTGTTGCCTTCAAACAACAGAGGCTTACCTGCAGGCTCAAAGTAAATTGGAATGAACTCACGAGTCAGCAGAGTAGAGAGAGAGACTGCTCCCACACAGGATCCAGAATAGTGAGCCATGCCCAATGGGTGTGGCTCCTTTTATAGGCAGACCACACCCATAGGCAACCACACCCAATGTGACTGCTGTGTGGAGATTCTGGGATATGATCACACCCATAGTCAACCACACTCAAAGTGGCTGCTGTGTGGGGATTCTGGGATATGTAGTCCGCTATAGTTACATCCAGAAGGGAAAAAGGAGAACACATAAAGGAAAATGAACAATGAAAGGAAAATACAAAGAAAACATATCACAGTGCTTAATGTACATGTACCGGTCACCGCAGAAACCTTTTAGCAACAGTCTAATGTAGTTTCCCACATCGTACCGCAGTGGGGGCGGGCCCTAGAACACGCGCCACTGAGTCGACGCTAACAGTACTCACCCCTCCCAAGCGCATTCCAGGGCCTGTCTTTGAAGGATGGAGGAGATGAAAACGTCGAAGAAGACAAGGTGCATGCACATCCCGAGCAGGCATCCAAGAGTCATTTTCCAGACCATACCCTTTCAAGGCTACTAAATATCAAACAGGGTTGTTTCACCATTTAGCGTCTAGGATGGCTTTCACCTCATACTCCCAGTCTCCGTGAACCAACAGCGGGGAAGGACAAGGGTGATAGCGCTGAGGGGCCTTCTTTAACAAGGAATTGTGAAATAGAGGGTGAATACGTAAATCGTGTGGAAAGGCCAACTTGTAAGTGACCGGATTCACCTGTTTAATCACACGATAATGGCCTATGAACTTAGGATGAAACATGTGCTTATGTTTGAAGGTGAAATGTTTGGTGGAGAGCCACACCTTCTCACCTGGTTGATATATTGGACGAAGACAATGCCCTTTGTCATATTGCTGTTTATATTGTTTCTTGACTTTCTCCAGAGGTTTACATATTTACGATTGAGTCCGTTTAATGTCTTGCAATGTAGTCTGTACGGCAGGAGTACTGTCCATTGTAATGGGTATGGTGATCGGCAAGGTATGTGGATGATGACCACATTGGCCAAAAAAAGGAGTAGTACCTGTAGATGAATGATAAGCATTATTATAGGCTAATTCCGCAAACCAAAGAAGATTCACCCAAGAGTTGACTGTTTCATCAGCATAGCAACAGAGATATTGTTTTAGCATCTGATTCAAGCGCTCTGTTTGGTCATCAGTTTGTGGGTGATGACTTGTGGACAATGTGGATGAAACTTTAAGTGCCTTACACCATGTCTGCCAAAATTGGGAGGTGAACTGTGACCCCCTATTGGAAAGGATGATTTTTGGAAGGCCGTGTAAACGTGCCACTTGTTGCAACAAAAGGGTCGTGAATTGGCCAGACGTAGGTAAACCTGTACAAGCGATGAAATGTGCATATTTTGTAAGACTATCCACTACTACCAGAATGACTGTACAACATTGCACCTTTGGAAGATGAACAATGAAATCGAGAGTGATATGTGTCCATGGTTTCGTGGGAGTCTGAAGTGGTTGCGACAGCCATCTAGGTCTTGAGTGATCTGCTTTATTTTTAGCACATATATCACAGGCAGTCACCAGAGTTTTGATGTCCTTGCCAAGAGTTGGCCACCAAAAGTATCTCTTTACCAACTCCACAGATTTTGGAACTCCGGGGTGTCCGGCTATAGGATTATCATGCAACCATTTGAAAACCTTTTTCTGTAAATTTAGGGAGGGAATGTATAAACAATTCTCATGTAAAGGTAATCCCTGTTTGATTGCACGCTTGGGGTTATCCTTGAGCCATTTTTGCCACTCTGTTATCTTAAAAGCATCTCGAACTTAATCAAAAAATAGTTCTGTTTCTGTCACACAAATCACCTTTGAGGGTGCTATAATGGCTTGAGGAGGTCCAGTATTGGGCACAATCGAAGAGTCTTGTCAGATCCAGGTCTAAAAGTTACTACAAAATCAACCTCTGCAAAAAAGAGCATCCATCGCAATTGCCTAGGTGTAAGAAGTCTTGCTGAACTCATGAATTGCAGATTACGATGGTCTGTGAAAACTGTTATCGTATGTCTTTCCCCTTTTAAATAGTGACGCCACTCTTTAAAAGCGTCTCGTATTCCTAATAATTCCTTTTCAGCAATGACATCATTTTGTTCACTGTCATTTAACTTGCGGGACATGTATGCTACGTGATGAAATTTTACCAGTAGCAGGATTTCTTTGAGAAAGTACTGCTCCTATAGCAACATCGGATGTGTCCGCCTCTACGATGAATATTTGTTCCATATTTGGATGTATCAGAGTAGGAACTGAAGTAAAAGCCGTTGTAAGAGTGGCAACGGCTGTGTCGGCTTCTTTTGACTTTTGAAACACCTCTTTCTTTCTCAATAGTTTTGTGATTGGTGTCACAGTATTGAAAAATTGGTCAATAAACCTTCTGTAAAAAATGGCAAACCAAGGAAACATTGTACATCTTTTACTGAAGTAGGTGTAGGCCAGTCTGTAACTGCCTTCATTTTCCGTTCCGCATTTGCATTCCCAAAGGAGTTAGGGTTACCCCTAGAAATTCAACAGTGGTGACATGGAACTCACACTCAGTTATTTTACAATAGAGATGATTCTTTCGTAGAGATAACAAAATTGTCTTTACATGTTGCTCATGTTCTGGTACGCTATTGGAATAAATGAGTATATCATCTATATAGATGATAACGAATAAGTGCAGATAGTCTCTTAGGATGTAGTTTTAAAAGAATTGCGGCAGGCGCATTACAAAGTCCAGATGGCACCTCAGTGTATTCATACTAGACACCATATCTGGTTTTAAAAGCTGTCTTCCATTTGTCGCCAGAACGGATGTTCACCAAATGGTATGCTCCTCATAGATCTAATTTTATATAGATTACAGCTTTTTTAACTTGAGCCAGAAGAAATGGAATCAGAGGTAAGGGGTATCTATTTTTGACAGTGATATTATTCAATGCCCGGTAATTTATATAAGCCCTCAGATCGCCATTTGCTTTTGGAATAAAAAAAAGTGGCGACGCTGCAGGGGATTTAGAGGGTCAAATGAATCTGTTAGCTAAGTAACGGTCCAGGTATTCTCTCAGATATTGATTCTCCTGCTCGGTGAAAGCATACATCCAACAACTTGGGACAATAGAGCCTGGTACTAAATCAATTTGACAGTCATACTGTCAATGAGGTGGCAAAACGTCTGCTTCGTGGTCATCAAATACTTCTGCTGTGTGATTTATATTGAGGTGTGACTAAAGTAAATTTACACCAATAAGTGATCACACATTTGCTGGAGTGGATGTGGTGAAAGCAACACTAACTCAAGGCAGGGCAAGGATCTTCTTCTGCTCTAAGTATATATATTATATAGCCCACACTGGCAATATATAGATTAGATTGCCCACCCATGAACAGTATTCAATATTCAATTTTTTTCCAGAGGAACATAATCCATCAGACTTAATGGCCAGCATTGTTTCATCATCCTAGTTCAAGCATTATAGGTTTTGCTTGTCCACTTCATAGCTCAAGTTGACTTCAGTTTGTACTAGGCTATCCCACCTTTCTGTTTTATTTTACTTTAGCATTGCTTATCACCATGGTTTCTTCTTTGACAGTCTTGTACTTGTGTACTGTACTTCTACTACTTGTTCCCTAGTCTCCCTCAGGTGAATGACGATCTTATTTTCTTTTTTTTTGCAAATGCTACTGTCAGTGTCTACTACTACTACCACCACCATGGCACCTTGGGAAACAAAACCATCACCATGCAGCCATTGCTTTGCCTAAACATCAATCACAGGTAAGAGAAGAAGTGTGGGGGAGGCATAATGTATATACAATGGAAATTAATTAATTCACACATCCACACGCTTACGAGTCCATAGGGGTTTTAGTTGCAGACTACATAGACTAGGAGGAGAGACTGACAGTAGTAGGACAAGTGAGGGTACCGCAGCTATCTGTTGGTGTTATCTGTTGATGTGTTACACCATCGTCAGCTTTCAAAAACTGGCTGCAGCCCTGCAACAAAGGAAACAGTTTGAAGTAATAGGGTAACCCCCAAAAAAGATTTACATTGTGAGTAAAAAACTATAAATTATGTATTACTGATGTCTAGCGGTGAGTTTGACGGATCTTGCGCTCCAGGGCGTGGGACTGCTCCTCAATCCTGGCCTCTAGGCGTGTCATCCAGAGAAGCACGCAGCACTGAAATTTTACAGGAACAACAGGGTTGGGCAGCAGTGTTTGAATGGTGGTGGGCGACTGCCAGACCACGGCGCTGTACCACTGGGGGCTCTGGGGGGTCTGACTAGGCATTGGAGGCTGCAGATGCTGCCTCCTCCTACTCCTCCACCAGAACCACCAGCCACCGATCTTCATCCCTGATGGCCTCTAGCTTTTGTTGCCGGGCCCTGGCTGCTAACTCATACTGCTGGTTCGGCTGGGAAGCAGTAGCTAGATCAAGAAAGAAAAAAGAAAATTGTAATCAATACTCTTGGCAAAGCAACATTTATTTTAACCACTACTCATGAGTCCTTGCATGCCTTTGAGTTTGACCCATCAAACCCAAGTGGGATTCCTTTCACTGATACAGTTTTACCCACGCAGGCACTGGCAGGCATCCTTTCTTTCCCCTTTCACCCATCCTTCAACCACCCATGTATTACATTTCAGCCACCTATATGCATCCTGGGCCTCATTCTTTCACCCACACATCCTTCTCTGCCAGTCATATATTACATATCAGTTATGACCCGTCCTTCCTCCTTCCATCCTTCTTTCCCTTTCCCATCAACCCATCAAGGTCGTTTGACTCTTAGGGGCCCATTAGGATGTAGGGCAGATCGCCACCGCACGCATAACAGTGGCGATCCACACTACATCCTTACCCGCCCACCACCCATTTACCCCGCCATATTAGTATCGCGGGGGTTAAGGCGGCGGACGGGAAGACCACCACCGCTTTTCCAAAAAAGGGTTTAATATGGTGGCGGTGTCTGCCACAGAAAGACATTCGGATTCTGCTTTCGGGGGCCCGTTGCAGGCCCCCTGGGTATTGGGAGGGTGGGGAGTGCACATCGGGGGGGTACCTCTGGTACCCCTTGCATTGTCATGGACATGGTGGCAGGCACCTCGCGGTGCCTGTCACCTTTGCATGACAATGCACGCAGTGCTTTCCCAGCATTGTGGCGGGCGGTGCTATGAGCACCGCCCGCCACAATGCTGGGAATGGAGGATGACACTGCCATGGTGGCGGTGGCATCCTGATTGCTGGGGCGGGACTGCCGCACCACTGGCGGCCAGTCCCAGCACCACAAGGGTGGGGGGTGGACCATCCTAATGGGCCCCTAAGTCTTCTTCTTAAAACTTTCTCTGCTGAGTTGAAGATAGAAGAAGCCATTAGTTACTCAATTCCCTCTAATGCTAAGTAAAGGGTGCCTTCTTCAACTGTTCACAATAACTTAGTCTCAACAGTACAGAGTGTACACCCTTGCATTAAGTGTATTGTCAATCAGTAAGGAATATGACGTACCACTACCCGCCACTGCTGCTGGCTCATCCCCTGCAGCTGCCACATCAGCTCCCTCCTGACTTGCATCGCTTTTGCCGCTGGCCTGGGTATTTCACATATCTGAGATGCCATATACACCTCCCCCTATTTATTTTTTTCACTAGCAAGATTGAAAATATAATACATATAACACACAAATCACTACAATTTGGGTACTACTAGAGGAGAGTAGACAGTATGTCCTATGAAAAAATAATAAAATATTCGGTTGGGCATTTTGTTGGTGGCAATTTTTGAAAAACCTCTCAAGAAGAGGACAACTTAAAAGACTGGACTCAGTGGTTAGAGCTATTGGTGAATCTGAGTTTTTGAAAATAAAAACAGTGGCCAACTGGGCGGACAATCGGACATGAGGTCTCTCTTGGTTGGAAAATATAATGGTGCCATCCTCCTCCTCCTCATACTTCCTTACAGCCATGGTGCACAGTAATCAGTTGTTCATCATCAACTGCTGCTAATTCAAAGATGAGAAAAAGTAAAATACACCACTTTGGGATGTGCAACTTGACCATCATTTCAATTACTGATTGAGCATGAGAAAGTAAAAGAAAGCCTTCTCATCTCAACAAACATGTGTAGAATACCTTACTTGGGAATGCAATCTGAACTGCAGAGTAGTAGCCAGTGCTTAATTTGTGCCAGTGCTTTCCTGTGCTTAGCACCGGCACTTTACATTCAGGGCCGGGCTACACGCATCAGCACGACTGCACGTCGTCACATATGATGACATGGTGTAATACTGACTCAGTGACTCGGAATCGGCACGCTGGGTCTCCTCACTCCCAGTGTGCTTCCATTGACTCAGGAGTTCGTGTGAATGGTAGCCGGAGGTCCAGAGCAAAGCAATTGCTGGCTGCATTCATTAAGCATAATAATAATACATACAGTTACTCATGGAGTTATCATGGCTGCCACGGCCGCAAGACATTGTGCGGGCACGGCCCTTAGCACAGGACTGTTGCTGGTGGTGGGCGGGACTCAGGAACAGTACTGGGTGGGAGTCAGGCAGTGATTGGGTCAGTTTAGGTTGTGCACTCTGCGCTCAGTTTTTTTTCTGCTTGCCACGCTCCAGCACACCCGCTCCCCACGACTTAGAGCCACTCCGACCACATTGCGGGCAGACAGCACCATCGCCAGGGGGCCTATCAGTTAATAAAGTGCCCCGCAGACCCAGCCGACCATGACGAGTGAAACTGTAAGTACTGTAGCACTCAGTCAGACATCATGCCACATGCGACATGCCCAGTCAGTGGTGGAGTGGTGCTGGGCACCAGGGTAGCTCCTGCTCCATTTGATGATGCAGTCTCTGTTCCTGGCCTGCTTCTTGGCCTAGTAGCGGTCGCCGATGCTGTACACACATTATTATAACAATAGAGCTGGGCAGGACGGCCGGGGTTAAAGTTAAAGGCCCTGCCAGGCCCCTGTCTTTGAATTTAGTAGTGATAGAATCCTTCGTAGTTCCGGCGGCAGCTCCACAACACACGATGATGCACTGTGCCTTCTCTGGCCTAGTAGCGGTCGGGGTTAAGAAGTTAAAGGCCTGCCCTTGAAGAATCCTCCATTCCTTCCCAAACAAACCACACACACCTAATAAATCAGCCCATCCTAGGAATATACACTGGTAAAGGAGCTCTTCCAGCGTGCCATGGTTTTTGTGCTTTTAATGTAAAGTTGTAATCGTGCCTTATATGGAGATGAAGAAGACGATGTGCAAAAACAACTAACTGAAGTAGGTCCCTCAACCACCTGCAATGTCCTCCAATCATTTAATTTGAAGCCAGTTATATTGTGCGATGAGTAGTGGCTTCCAGCCCCAGTCCAGAGGGGGAGGCGCTGTGGGGGTGGGGGAGAATGCTGGAGGGCTAATGAATAATGCGTCTGCGCGCCACCTGAGCTTAATAGCAGCACTCATTGTAAAACACTATTTATAATCTGCAGACTACAAGTTTAAAATCTGGCAAACGCATTGTTTCTTTGTACTTGGCAATACGTATCATTAACAGAAGTTTATTGGCAAGGCTGCTCAATTTCCGTTCGATGTTGTGCGCTGCTTTTCCAACTGACAATGTTTTCACAAGAAAGTTGAATTTCAAGCAGTGGAGGCCTTTCTCATTTGGGCAACATTCTGCATTGGACGAGTTGTCAAGGGTGGGGTCTTTATGGCTGCTTTTGGCTGTCATTCCATGTACATTAAGAAAGCCCACCCCTAAATTGTGCATTTCTTTGCTACTCCTACGGGGTTCCATGTGTGCATCCTCAGCATGCTCTGTAGGGTGCCACAGGTTTACCTCGCCAGCATTGCCTGGAATGATCATAAGTAGTACTAGTGGGCATAAATACCTGGGTGACTTTACAGGCATTGTATAAACTGGCATTGCCATGTTTGTGCACCCAAGGATAGAAACAGCAGAAACAGCAGTAGAGAAGACTTCACGTTAGCAACACATAACCTATGCTTTGGTGCAAGGTGAAGATGCTTAGTTACAGTGGAGTGGACAAGGGGGCAATGGGCCCTAACTCAAGAAGAAAAATTATCCTCCTACCCTCAGTTTTAGTAACCAATTGGCATAACTGTAGTTCAGTGCTTCGTCAACTCCCTAGGCCCCATTGTGACCCTACCTGCAGTGCTTATGATAGCTACGACCCTAAGCATGTGATGTCCACACTCACTTTGATTGATGTCTTTCCCCTGCTCCTTTCCAAATGTGTTTCTATCACATGTGCTCCTTGACTAATTAATACGAAGACTGAGTTGGTGTCTTACTGCACATGTGTGGTTTTCATGCACAGCACACTTGTTTTGGTGGCTCTTATGGTAAATGGTTCTCGAGGAGACAAGTTATTGGTGCATCTGTTGCATAATAAGCAACACTTCGTGTTGCATAATAAGCAACACTTCCCTCTTCCAGTGTGACGGGAAAGGGTTCAGATAAACATGCATTTCAAATTTGTAAAGGCCAGTTCACGTCGGGACAATGAAAGGTACTGAAGAGTACAGATGCGTCCGTACCTTTGACATCTGTTGCAGCTGTGACACGGGAGGCTGTCAGAAAACTTACACTGTGTCCAGGCAGAAGCTGTGTGTCACCTCCAATCTATGTGGAGATAGGCTGCCACTGGTACAATGTGACCGCTGTCACTTTAAACAACGTATTCACAAACACATTGTGCTCCACCTCTCTCAGTACAGACGACATTTATGAAAACAGGCCCTCGGGTGACAGGCTGTGTGTATAGCACAACCCAATGGTGCGTTTTTATTGATTTCCTAAGTATGCAAGTCTGAGTCACCCTTGCTTGGATTTGAATTTGTCACATGATGACTTGGAGTTGGGGCAGGTGCATTGTCACACACTCTCAGCCATTTTATCAAAAGACAGTCCCAGGAAGTAGAGGTCCATTGCTGAAATTCATCAGACTTTTCACAGTGCCAGTTGAGGATGTAGGTGGAGCTAATAGAGGAGGTGGGTGGAGCTAGAGAACGTAGGTGTGGCCTCCGACAAAGATTTGAGCACCTGCACTTCATATTTAACAAACTAAGCACTGGTAGTAGCACTAGTACTAGTGGTAGTAAGCACCAATGGGTTTTCTGGGTCTTACAGTACCACCACTAGGCAGTCCACAAAATATGTAAGGGGAGAGGGAAAGCTGACTGAAAAGCCAGAAGAAAGCAGGCTACAGACAGACTAATACAGAGTTAGAGGCAGTTTGATTTGATGTCAAATAAAAAAAAACAGACACTAGAAATATTACTAAGTTGGTAGGTAATGCAGGGATAACAAGAATTTAGAAACGGATAGATTGAAGAGGATTTGGTAAAAAATAAAATTAGGAAACGGAAATATTAGTTCTAAATACTGTGCGGTAAAATGTAAGGAATTTATATTAATATTAACAACAGAAGGACTTACCGGGGCCAGCACAGCCATCTGCAGAGGAGCGTTCCTGCTGGGAGGCACCTCCATCTCCCGCACCCGCTTTTCAGACCCCGTCTTCTTCTTGCCCCTGGATGCTGTTCATATAAGACATAATTGAAGAGACAAAAATTGATTGGTGTTAATAAATATTAAAAATTCGCTCCTAAAAGATTTTTGGACAGGAAGGAAATGGAAATTGAAATAAAATTGGCCTATCTAATCAGATAGACTAGTAGTAGACCAGTATTGCCGTTGCGGGCCGTCCTATCTGTATTATTCCACAGTTCCATTCCAATTCCTGAATCCTGGACCTAAACCTACCTAGCCCGCCTATTCCAAACACTTTGGAATGAATTACAAAAAAATTATATTTGCTTCTAAGTTACGATCTCATTCGCAATCATCTCAACCCCCTTTGACGGGCCAATTCACTAAGTCTGCATTTCGTCTTCTTAAATTTATAGATGGACGCATGCATATTGCATACGCCAAATTGGGTCTTTGCTTGCTATATTCATTTACTCACTATACAAACTACAAAAGGTTTGATGAAGGACTAAGGAATCAGCACGTGAGAGGAGGACGCGACACGGAGGCCGCTAAATTACCAACTAATACTAAGTAACTAACTAACTACCATGATCTTAGTGACAGGACAAAGGAAAGGAGTCTCTCTTGTCTGCATTACCTAACTGAAGTTCTCTAACCTCTCTTACATAATCAGCTCAAGCGAGCACAAAGTTGCAAACAAGTAAGATTAGTAGAGATAAGCACCTGTCTAGAAGAATACCAATCACATAATATAAGATTTTTAAATGTAACCTACCTGCATCTAAGCAGCAGCAGCATTCTTGCTATTTTGGAAAAAAATAATATTCACAATAACACAGAACACACAATAGTAATAGATATTAGCTACTCACCAAGCCCCACGACCTTAACACCTAGCAGGTCCTGCTCTCGGTCCAGGATGTCGGACCACCAGTGTGTGAGTTGGTTATTGGGGCGCCGTACCTCAGAGCAGCGGAACACTGCCCGGCGCAACCTCGCCCACCGCCAGTGACTCTGCTGGATCCCGTACCCGGACCCACACCTGCCGCCTGCTGCCATGGTTAAGGGGATGTGGCGCTGCACAAAAAACCTAGTGCAGCCACCTCAGAAATAAGGCACGGGGCTGCACCTCTTCCGGGGGACGCCTTCTGCAGGGAAGGCAGCTCCTGGTCGCACTCTGTGTCGTCTTCTTACTCTTAGCCATGGTTCTGGGGGGCGGGGGCAGAAATGAAAAAGGAGTAAAAAATAAAGTCAGGAAAAGAAGTTGGGAAGTAAAAAAACCAAGCAAGTAATAGAAAAACAGTACAAAATGCAGTAAAGCACAAACAATTTTAGAAACAACGCAAGATGTACACTTAGGAAGAGAGAGGGATGGATAATAGATAAAAAATAAACGACACGCTAACGGGTGGAGTAAGCAACTCCGCCTGCTCGCGGAACTCTGATTAGCGTTGCAGTTTTTTTCCCGCTTTGCAGAGGTCCGCATAGCACCGCTTAGATCTTGTTGCATCACGCTTTCAGCTCCTTGCGACATGCAGTTCCTCAGAAGGCGCTAAACAGCAGCAGGCACTTCCAAAAGAACTCTGGGGAGCTGGGGCTTGAAGTCTTTTGTCCCTGAGACTTCAGCAAGAAGCAAGCTCTTTTCCAAGCCCTTGGAGATCCTTCACAAGTTGAAAGCAAAGAACACAAAATTCCTTTCTCCTTCCTTTGGCAGTAAGGCAACCACTGCAGGCCAATCCCCCAAGCAGCATTTCAGCTTGGGAACAGTCTCTCCTCAGTTTCTTCAGGTTCCTCTCCTCATTAAAGGTTTCTTCTTGTAGTCCAAAAGTGATCTAATTTCATGGGATCAGGGTCCCAATATGTATACCCCAAAATCCTTTGTTCTCTGATGAGAGAGGGGCCTTTGCCCAGTCCAAACCAGTTCTGAAGCACTCTGTTTACCAGACTTCTCCTTTCCTTTCACAGTGCAGGGCAAAAACATTGTGGAAGGCAAGTACAGTCCTGGAGCACTTTGTTGACAGGACTCCTGCTCTTCTTTCAATGTGCAGGTTAGAGACATCAGCTGCTCCCCAGGAGGTGAAGCCAGCATTGTGTAAGGCAGGCACAGCCCTATTCAAGGTTCAGGTGCAACTCCTCCCTCCCATCTAGATGCAGATCTCTCTATTCACCACTGGGCTGACTCATCCTGTCTCTTGGAATCCCACAGCCCTGTCACTCACAAAATCAGACAAGGAATACACAACCTAGCAGAGGCAGGCTTGAAAGGTTAGACAAGAAAATACCTACTTTCTAAAGGTGGTATTTTCAAACACAGAATGTTAAAATCAACTTCACTGAAAGATGTATTTTACCATTCTGAGTTCAGGCATACTAAACTCGAATTTCTACCATGTTCTATGAATCAGTCAGGATTATAAGAATGTAATAATCTAACTGTCCATTCTGGCCTATGGAGAACAGGTAGCCTTGCAATAGTGAAACACTAAAATGGCTGTAATTCACTATTAGGACATGCCACACACACCAGGGCATGTCCTACCTTATACTTACAATGCACCATGCCATTGGGCCTACTATAGGGGTGACTGATATGAAGAAAAGGGAAGGTTTCGTGACTGGCAAGTGGGTGCACTTGCCCAGTCAGTGTGGCAGTACCAGACTGCACACAGGCTCTGCAATGGCAGACCTTAGACACATTTTACAAGGCTGCTTCTCTGGGTGGCACAACCAGTGCTGCAAGCCCACCAGCAGCATTTGGATTTACACGCCCTGGGCACACTCAGTGCACTGTACTAGGGTCTGACAAGTAAACCAAATAGCCAAACATGGAACCACTGATTAGTACATCAGTTTACAATAGGGAGCACTTGCACTGTGGCACAGTGCCCAAAGCATCTAACGCCAGCAGAAATACATGAGGCAACAGCAAAAATGGAAGGGAGACCCACGCCAATGGTGCCAGGTCTAACATTAACATGTTTATAAGTCACTGCATAGTTATCATATAAGTTATTTGATTAGATGCTTATGAGTCCTTGTTTTATTAATCAATCACGACATGTAAATATCATAACTATTTCATCTACAAGTGCTTCACTATTGCAATATAGAGTAGCAGATACAAAATAAATTTAAAAGAAATCTAAAAACAAATAAAATAGTTTCAAGTACAGCAACACTTGAAAACCTGAGTTTGCACAATACTTATAGTAAATATATACATTATTCAATGCCTAACATTTTTTTAGGTCTCTTCATAGTTTTCATGTAAGTTATTTGGTTATATGCTTATGGGTCCCTGTTTTATGAGTTATTTGGCTACATGCTTATTATATGTTTTATTCATCTATCACAATATGTAAATATTATCATAACTGTTGATCTATAAGTGCTTCAGTCTCTAAAGATTGAGGAAAGATAAAAACTATGAAAGAAATTAGCTTTAAGTACAGCAACAGTTTAAATTCTGAGTTTGGGCAATACAACTTTAAATCTCAATGTATTATATTCTTTATACATGTAATACCCTTTCTAAGTAGTTATGTAGCAATATATATATGACTTTACACCTACTGTATAAAACAAAACAAAAATAAACATGCTACCCTTTCTATGTAGTTATGTATTTATATATGTATTACTTTACTCTTGCTGTAGAAAAAGCAAAAGATACATTTGACTCTTTCAAATACACTACACTGTCTTACACTATACCTCTCTCACTATATCCTCTACCTCCGCTCTCTGACTCATACAAAACCTCATTCTACTACTATAATCTTCAAAATAAATCTTTCTGGACTCTACCCCCTGGCTCACCTGAAACCGCATTTTACATCTCCCAAACAACCCCTTCTAAATTCTGACCTTATGTATCCCAAACCTCATTTTACTATTATTATTTCCCTAATCCCTATCTAGAGACTCTTCCCTCCTCCATCTCTCCTTTTATCCATACCAAGCCTCATCTTACTACTATGATGTCCCAAAAAACACTTTCTAGACTCTTTCCTCTTCTATCCCTCCATTATCTTATTCAGTCCTACTAGCAGACTCACATGTCCAGTGCTCAAATTAACACATATTTCCTTATACTAATTCACCACTGATCCTTTTTGGGTTCCGGAGTAGCGTGCTACTCGCCGAAAAGCAGTTCCATGCCTTGTCAGGGGTAGTAAGCGCTATATAAATAAAAAATATATTATAATTACATTTACAATTACAATGGTAGTAACAGCTTCATTGGCTGAGGTGGGGGTGCATCCTTATCGGAAGTAGTAGTCATTGGTGCAGCAGTGAAGTACCTGTTGTTTGTAACCATAAACTTAATCATGAGCATCTAGCTTTAGTGTTGGTGCAATATGTTTGTACTTGCGATATCCACAACTTGTTACCCAGGGACATCCAAGACCATCAGCC
The DNA here is from genome assembly GCF_964261635.1 of Lissotriton helveticus. Lineage (NCBI taxonomy): Eukaryota > Metazoa > Chordata > Amphibia > Caudata > Salamandridae > Lissotriton > Lissotriton helveticus. Next base: position 2,107,954,718 of record NC_136057.1, read on the forward strand.
CATCAAACCTGGAGCACCACTGCGTGCTTGCTTGCCAAGACCACTGTGAAGAAGAGAGCACTGGAGGGAGTTAGGTCCAGTGGGCGGATCTGGGAAGTTGCTTATGGTCAGCATCATCACTGTACTGGACAGTTCATAACCTGTGTGCGGATTGAAGTTAGCAACTATGTATGCAAGGTGAGGCCGGCTTGAAGATTACTGCCACGCCGATCGGGCCGAAGCCCTGTGCGGAGGAAAGTCTGCAACCCAACATCTACATACACATCCACTCATTCACCAACAGTTCTATATAGTCACTCATGTATGTACTTACTCATCATATGTACTCATACACCTATAAATCCTGTTACACACTAATACTCATCCATATAGTTACTCACACACAAATTCACACATGCAAATAAACTATCAAAAAAACATTTACTTGATTATACTGCTATATACACACCACTACACATACTTCTACAGAAACGGAAACATATTTATTCTCTTAAACAATCAATTATAAAAACACATACTCACTAACCCACCCATACACACAATCATCCACCCATACAGTCTTTCTGTCTTCAAAATACATACAAATAGTGAGTCACTCATTCATGCATCTGTGCTCTAAGTAATATCCCCCACCGAACCATGCAGACACTGATACTGATACTCAAAAAAATAACTAATAACCCATATACACACTCATGTAGCTACTCACCAACCCATGCAGCCACTTATACACAAAGTGAGACACAGATACAGATATTTAAATATTTAAACATTACTCGCTAATATATGAATTCACTAAGATACATTTAATAAGTCAGTTAACCAATCAATTTTACACAAAAAAACATCCATTTAGACATTTATTTACCCATTTATTCTTCCATCAACCTTTAGATATACATATACAAAAAATATTTATTTTTCAGAAAGATACACATTCACTGGATGATGTCATCAGTGATGTCATTTGAGATGTCATCAGTGATGTCATGAGTGATGTCACTGACCATGTCATGAGTGATGTAATATGTGACCTCATCAGCAGTGCATTGCACGCACAAGTTATAGAGTCCAACTAGCTATAACATGGGAATTTCAATGGTTTTATGCGAGTAAAATTTCCACCTAACTATAACTGGTGTGAAACCTATGGTTTTTTCAGTGAATTTAATAGGTTTTTTAAATGCTAATTCCTAACTATAACTGGTGTGAAACCTATGGTTTTTTCAGTGAATACATATATATATATATATATATATATATATATATATATATATATATATATATTACCTACTGGCGGTCGCCAGTAGGTATATATAGTTAGGATTTTTTCTCTATGGGATTTTTGAAAATTCTATGTCTAATAACTTTGGCGTTTGTGGACGGAATTGGCTGAAATTTTCAGGAAAATGGCACATTTTGTTTCTGAGCAGCCCTTGAAAATTTGGGGGGGGTTTGTCAAGGGGGGGCCGAGAAAAAAGGGGGGTCCCAAAACATGTTTTTAACATTGAGTTTTCCATAGGGCGGTTGGCCTCACTTTTAGCCCGAACGGCTGAATGGATTTGCACGAAACTTGGCAAAATTGTAGGGACTGGCAGCCCGATGTGCCTTTGCTAAGTCTCAATATATGTGCTTCAGTGGATTTTGAGAAATTAACGTTCAAAAAAAGATATATATCTGTAACAGCGGACCGGGCAGCGCTCCGGTTCGCGGACTTTACGCGTTACGGAGCTTTGTGAAGCGAAGCTGATTGGTTCTCCGGCGTCTGTGAACATTCCAAACAGTCCGTAGCGGCCGCCATCTTGTCTCTCGGTAGGATCGAGAGACAAGCGGAGGCCAAAGCGAGGGGGCAAATGACCATAAGGGGGCATTGTAGATCCTCCCTGACCCTCTAGGTTTGATGTGGAGGTTTTAAAAGGGCCCCGCGGGGCAAAAAAAAAAAATATTAATAATAATCGAACGGCTGAATGGATTTGCACGAAACTTGGTAAAATATTAGGGACTGGTAGCCCGATGTGCCTTTGCTAGGTCTCAATATATGTGCTCCAGTGGATTTTGAGAAATTAACGTTCAAAAAAAGATATATATCTGTAACAGCGCTCCGCTTCGCGTAACGGAGGTTTGCGAAGCTGATTGGTTCTCCGGCGTCTGTAAACATTGCAAACAGTCCGTAGCGGCCGCCATCTTGTCTCTCGGTAGGATCGAGAGACAAGAGGAGGCCAAAGCGAAGGGGCAAATGACCATAAGGGGGCATAGTAGATCCTCCTTGACCTCTTAGGTTTGATGTGGAGGTTTTAAAAGGGCCCCGCGGGGCAAAAAAAAAAAATAATAATAATAATCGAACGGCTGAATGGATTTGCACGAAACTTGGCCAAATTGTAGGGACTGGTAGCTCGATGTGCCTTTGCTAGGTCTCAATATATGTGCTTCAGTGGATTTTGAGAAATTAACGTTCAAAAACAAGATATATATCTGTAACAGCGCTCCGCTTCACGGAGATAAAATTATCTCTGTATTACCTAGCTGTTGCTAACACCAGTTAGCGACGGCTAGTAGGAGATAGCGACCATCTTGGGCCCCACTTTGCATGTGAGTGATATTTATCACTAATGACATGCAAAGTGGGCATGCCAAGATGTTAGCGACTGGAAACAGTCGCTAACATCGCTATCTCCTATTACCAACTTTTGGAAATATTCGCGATAAGCGCGAATATCTCCAAAAGCTACCACCTGCCCTGAGCAGTTCTTAGCCATGTTATCCAATGGGAGGTGGATAACATGGCTAAGAGCATTAGCTCGGTAATGCATGAATATCGCTGAGTTTTCAGCGATATTAATGCATTGCGGTCGTTTTTTATCGTATTTGCGATAAACCTTGATAATAGCAAGGTTTATCTGCGATAATTTCGGAAGATGCTTAGCGGTAAAAAATTTGTTGCTAAGCATCGTTAGGGATAAATATCGCTTAACTTTGGTAATATGCCCCAACGTCTGTTAACGTTCGATTCGAAGGAAATCAGGAAGTGTTGAAAAACATTGTCTGCGCCATCTTGCCTTTTTTCAAATGCCACACTTTTGTCGTGCACGGCAGTCATTATAGATGCCTTGACCAGACGCACTCTCTGCACGCTGTCGATCCTTAGCATGGCTCCCCACCCTCGCAAGCATCTCCCCCAGGCAGTGGTCACCCCCGCTTTCTGTCTTATGCATGGGTAATAAACCACCCCCCATCTGCGCTGCTCTTCCCTGAGAATCACACCCTGTGCCCGCCCGACACCTCCCTTTCGCCCTATTCACTACCGCACCCTCTGACACTCCTTTTCCTCTGTGTCCGATTGTCCAGGCCGGTCCTAGGCTATCAGCTAGCCCTGCAGATGTAGTTTATGGCCCCAGCTGTAAAGAATCACCCCTCTTCAAAGGAGTTATAGTAGATCAAGGCCCACACTCGATGAGATCCGTCACAGCAGACGCGTTCCTATTATCTGAAAACCATCCTGTATTGTGATTGGGGAGGGGACCGAGCCTGAAGCGGAAGATTCCAGGGATGACTCTTTGTACATCAAAGTTTTTACAATTATGTGTCACATTAAAAATATATAGCACTCCAACAAAGTAGTAAGATTATAAAACTTTAATAACTTATAAATATATACAAGAAAACAAAAACAGTAATAACATATAAACATTTTTAGGGAAAAACAACGAAGTAGCGGTCGGCTGTGCGAATAGTCCCAACGCAGCACAACGTCCAGATTTCACTGATTTCGGAATCCGGCGTGGGGCGTCGCGGGGGGTGGGTCATCAGTAGCAAACTGTTGTGCGAATAGTTCCAAGGCAGCAGAACGATGGCACCAAGGTGATGTCCAGTAAGTTGCCGCACTGGTTTTGGTATCCTACAATGCTGCTCCGAATAACGGCGTGGGGCGCCCCGGGGGAGGCGGCGTGAACGGGCCTCTCCAGGTGGAGTCTCGTCTGTTGTAGTGGGGCACCCCTTTACCGTTTCAGTTGCCATTCCGTCCGCTTTTGGTCCACTGTGTCAAAAGCCGCAATTCAGCTGAGTTGCGCCCACTCTTGCGGTGCAGCGATAGGCGGCTGTCACAGGACTCTCAAAATGGCGGCAGGCTGTTTCCTTTTTGGGCCTGGTCCACTGAAATGGCCCTGGGACACCTTGGAAATCGGACGCTTGTCTGCTAGGTCTTGGACCCCATTCTCGAAAGCGTCCCCTCCGCCTTGAGGATTCATCAAAAGTTTTGGGGGCCCCCGACTCCTGCAGGCTTCTGGTGGGGAGCGGCTGCCATGATTGCTCGCGGAATGACTACGACGGAGCCACGAGATGGTGGTGCTTTCATGGTGACGCCAGCTTCAGTCTGAAACATCCAGAGACAAGGTGGGGCTTTCATCGTTTGGGGAAAAAAAAAAGTTTTCATCCAATGAAAAGTGTTTTTTTTAGGTCATATGATCAAGCCTTCCATCATTAGGAAACCAAAAGTAAAATGAACCAATGAAAAGTTTTATAAACAAGTCACATGACCTGTTATGCGGCATAGGGTATAAAATGCGGAGAAAATACGTTGGCACGTGAGGCGGCGTCAGTAGCGGACCGATGTGCGAATAGGCCGAAGGCAACACAACGCGCCAAGATCCGGATGGCACCGAGGTGGTGTCCAGCAAGTTGCAGCACTGGTGTGGCCATCCTACAATGCTGAAAGTCGGCGTGGGGCGCCCTGTTGGCCTGTGAGTTCGCGTCAGTAGCGGACCGATGTGCGAATAGGCCGAAGGCAGCACAACGCGCCAAGATCCGGATGGCACCGAGGTGGTGTCTAGTAAGGTGCACTGGTGTGGCCATCCTACAATGTTGAAAGTCGGCGTGGGGCGCCCCGTTGGCCTGTGAAATGGCGTCAGTAGCGGACCGATGTGCGAATGGGGCCAAAGGCAGCGCAACAATGTTTTCTGAATAGAAGACACCACAAGGCGCTGAGATGCCAAGATCCGGATGGCACCGAGGTGGTGTCTAGCAAGTTGTGGCACTGGTGTGGCCATCCTACAATGGTAAAAGTCGGCGTGGGGCGCCCTGTTGGCCTGTGAGATGGCGTCAGTAGCGGACCGATGTGCGAATGGGGCCAAAGGCAGCGCAACAATATTTTCTGTATGGAAGATACCACTAGGCGTTAAGATGCCAAGATCCGGATGGCACCGAGGTGATGTCTAGCAAGTTGCCGCACTGGTGTGGCCATCCTACAATGCTGAAAGTCGGCGTGGGGCGCCCCGTTGGCCTGTGAGATGGCGTCAGTAGCGGACCGATGTTTGAATAGGCCGGAACCAGCACAAGGCGCCAAGATCCGGATGGCACCGTGGTGGTTTCATAGTTGAGAGGCACTTCATCTGCAGTGGGGCGCCGAGATCCGGATGGCACCGAGGTGATGTCTAGCAAGTTGCTGTACTGGTGTGGTCATCCTACAATGCTGAAACTCGGCGTGGGGCGCCCCATTAGCCTGTGAGATGGCGTCAGTAGCGGACCGATGTGCGAATGGGGCAAAGGTAGCGCAAGAATATTTTCTGAAGAGAAGACACCAGAAGGCGCTGAGATTCGGTTACCACCGAGGTGATGTCTAGCAAGTTGCCGCACTGGTGTGGCCATCCTACAATACTGCTCCGAATAACGGCGTGGGGTGCCCGAAGGGGGGGGGGGCGGCGTGAACGGGCCTTCCTAGGTGGAGGCTCGTCTGCTGTAGTGGGGCGCCCCTTTACCGTTTCAGTTGCCATTCAGCTGAGTTTCGGCCGCTCTTGATGCTACAGCGACAGGCGGCTGCAACAGGACTCTCAATATGGCGGCCTGTTCTTTGGATTTGGGCCTGGTCTACTAAAATGGCCCTGGGACACTTTAGAACTCGGACGCTCGATTTTTTTTTTTCCTTTCCTGTACATGCAAAAAAAGGTAAATTCCGGTACGTTACACGCTTCATCTGCCACGATGTACTCTCCAGAGGAACCGAAAAAAAAGATAGTTATGGTAACTATACCATGCATCGTCATATGGAGAGGTGGCACCAATTAATTATAGTGCTGCATAAAAGAGAGATTTGGAGGAGAACCCCCGACCTGCCAGTACATTCATCAAAGAAGTGGCACTGACAGCATCAGAGGCAAGGGAAATGGTCCCAAATATTTAGAACTTTGGAAAGATTAAAATGACATGTTTAGATTGTGGCAAATTAATTTCATGTGGACAGATGAGTGTTACTCTAATAAATACAGCATATGAACATCATCATAGTCGATGGTTGGTAGAGACATTTTGACTATATCCTGGACCTGCCCGTCCTCGCCCAAAATGGCGCCGGAATAAATGGGACTCGTAACTCCTTGTTGTGTACTGGTTGCAGAACCTTGAAATCACGAGATACGTATGCAGTTTTGAAGCATATGGCGGGCGGGGACGAGAATTGATTGAATATTTCGACATCCCTATTGATATTAAGTTCTGATGTGTTATTGATTACTGTACTATTGAAAGTTCGAATTAACGTCACCCATGGTACTTGCCCGCAAATGTATATCTAGATAATTTTATTGTAACTGGCCCTGTCGTATTTTAATTATAAAATGTACGTCCACCGATTCCGCAACTGTTAGATACCTTAGTTCTTGCAACCTAATGGCCCGCCCGTTATGTTCCTCTACAGTGTAAATGTCTACTCATCATATACGATTACAGTTTGCTCCGTGGCCGGCCCACGTGGTTATAGGCTCGTATTTGTATAATGACATTTTCACAATAAAGGTTTTTAAAAGAAAACATGGTAGTAGTATATACATTGGTAAAGTTTTTAATAATAGTCACTGTTTTAGAATCATTAAAAGGCAAGTGAAATAAAGCAGACCAATTACATGAAGGGTAAAAGGTATAATACGCAGGAACGCAGTAAAGATAAATGGTCAAGGGCTGTTGTGTTTTCTACTCCTGCAACATAAAGTGATCGATAAGAATCTCATATTCAGGCGTATCGGCGACTAAGACAGCAGGTCGACCCTCTTTTGCTCAACGGCTCCGTCATGGGACGAAGAAACGCTCTTTTTCTCGAAAAAAGAATATATTTTACTTGCAGGACAGTTGTAAATTTTCCGGGAAAGTACATTAGCCTGGAACATTATAACATATATTTAAGAAAAAATAATGTTCGGAAGTAATAAAAAGCATAATTTTTAGGTCATATGACCAAGCCTTTCATCATTAGAATAAGAAAAGTAAAATGAACCAATGAAAAGTTTTATTAACAAGTCACATGACTTGTTATGCTTACGTTACGCGCTGCACGTCGCGCCCCGGATGACTTCCGGATGCGCTAACGTGGCGCGTCATATGACGCATTACGCGACAACGCAGGTCCAGAATATAGTCAAAATGTCTCCACCAACCAGCGGTCGGAACACAACCCCTTTCAGCAGGCTAAATAGTTCTGTTAAATGACAACAGAAGGGACAGGCAACAAGAACCATCAGTCAAAGAGGGGAGGGCTAGTTCTTCTCTACCGGGTTACATTGGGGCGCTGCCGGAACTGATCGAATTGGTAGTCTACAGTGTTTCTGGATGTTTCAGACTGAAGCTGGGGTTAGCATGAGAGCACCACCATTTCGTAGCTCCGTCGTGGCCATTCCGCAACCAATCATGGCAGCCGCTCTTTATCGTTATTTTGGGCGGGGTGGGTGGCGGAGCCGAGCTGTTTTGCAGCCATCATTGTGTGGAGTTCAGTTCATCTCACTAGTTTTGTATTTGTCATGAGGGGTTGTTCCTAATGTTTCTATTTTAGCGAGGTCAAAAAGAGATCCCATTAGTGGCCTACTGATTTTGCTCGATTCCTTTTCTTTTTTTTTACACGATTTTTCGTTATCTGCAAAGACTAAACAGAGTATTGCGACTCTGTGTTTGTTTGTAAATAGAGAATGAACCAAAGAGAACCAATTCTAAAACAGTAAATGCTTGGATAACAATCAATCAAATGGAGAGAGAAGCAGGCACGACGTATTACAACGGGGTCAAAGGCCTGCGTTAACTACCTTTCACTATCTGCAAAGAGAGAGTACTCCTAATAGAAATGAGGGGGGGGGCACCATTCAAAGCAGATCAGTGTGCATAAACACGAAAATGTTTTCACTTACCACGTACTTGACATTCGACAGCTTATGATATTTGCTATTAAAAAAACATTGAAATTCACTGAAAAAACCATAGGTTATAGACCATATATAGTTAGGAATTAGCATTTACAAAACCTTGAAAATTCACTGAAAAAACCATAGGTTATAGACCATATATAGTTAGGAATTAGCATTTAAAAAACCTTATTTTACTCACACAAAACCATTGAAATTCCATATATAGTTAGTTGCACTAACTATATATCGCGCACCCGCAATCCACTGCTGATGATGTCACATATTACATCATTCATGACATGGTCAGTGACATCACTGATGACATCACTGATGACATCTCAAATGACATCACTGATGACATCACTGATGACATCTCAAATGACATCACTGATGACATCACTGATGACATCTCATTTGACATTACTGATCACATCACTGATGACATCATTCATGCGATGATACGATGAACCTCTTCAGACTCTAATATAACCTTAGATACACTCAGTGTAAACAGACACTCACAGACTGTCACTCATCCATGGAGTTACTCACACACCTAGTCAGTCTTGCAAAGAATCAATCACACCTCCATTTCCTCAACTATATAGTTATACCCACCTTACTTATTGAAACATATACTAACACATATTTACTCTCTTATACAATCCCTGATACAAGTTCACAATGATCCATACAGCCACTCACATATTCACTGGCTCTTATGCACAGTTATTTATATATGTCAACTCTCACATGTACTGTGTTTTACATATGTACTTACTTTGACATGTAGCACTGAGATATCCATTCACTCACCAATACACTCATGCACACAGTCAACCGCCCATACAGCTGTTTCCACGTGCACTTTTGAACCCATACATCTAGTGAATCAACTGCTCACACATCTATGCACAGAGTCATACACCTCCCAGCCACCCACACACACACTCAGTCTCCCATACAAATACTTGGGCAACCAATCAATAACCCATATAGTTAGTCATATAGCTAATGATCAACACATGCAGCAGATTACAGAACAACAGACACAATGATGCACAAATTAAAACAGTTTAGTCACTAACCCATGCACTCAGTGAGACACATTTAATCACTCACTCATACAGTCAGTCATGCACCTACTAAATCCTTCATCCAGACACTTATACATCCACTCATTCTTCAATATGTAAGACATATTTTAACTTTACAGAAACATACAGTCACTGGATGTTGTCATCAGTGATGTCATCAGTGATGTCATTTGAGATGTCATCAGTGATGTCATCAGTGATGTCACTGACCATGTCATGAATGATGTAATATGTGACATCATCAGCAGTGGATTGCGGGTGCGCGATATATAGTTAGTGCAACTAACTATATATGGAATTTCAATGGTTTTGTGTGAGTAAAATAAGGTTTTTTAAATGCTAATTCCTAACTATATATGGTCTATAACCTATGGTTTTTTCAGTGAATTTTCAAGGTTTTGTAAATGCTAATTCCTAACTATATATGGTCTATAACCTATGGTTTTTTCAGTGAATATATATATATATATATATATATATAGATATATTACCTACTGGCGGTCGCCAGTAGGTATATATAGTTAGGATTTTTTCTCTATGGGATTTTTGAAAATTCTATGTCTAATAACTTTGGCGTTTGTGGACGGAATTGGCTGAAATTTTCAGGAAAATGGCACATTTTGTTTCTGAGCAGCCCTTGAAAATTTGGGGGGGGTTCGTCAAGGGGGGGCCGAGAAAAAAGGGGGGTCCCAAAACGTGTTTTTAACATTGAGTTTTCCATAGGGCGGTTGGCCTCACTTTTAGCCCGAACGGCTGAATGGATTTGCACGAAACTTGGCAAAATTGTAGGGACTGGTAGCCCGATGTGCCTTTTGTAGGTCTCAATATATGTGCTCCAGTGGATTTTGAGAAATTAACGTTTAAAAAAAGATATATATCTGTAACAGCGGACCTGGCAGCGTCCCAGGACGCGTACTTTTCGCGCAACGGAGCTTTGTGAAGCGAAGCTGATTGGTTCTCCGGCGTCTGTCAACATTCCAAAAAGTCCGTAGCGGCCGCCATCTTGTCTCTCGGTAGGATCGAGAGACAAGAGGAGGTCAAAACAAAGGGGGAAATAACTATAAGGGGGCATAGTAGATCCTCGCTGACCCCCTAGGTTTGATGTGGAGGTTTTAAAAGGGCCCCGCGGGGCAAAAAAAAAAAATAATAATAATAATCGAACGGCTGAATGGATTTGCACGAAACTTGGCAAAATATTAGGGACTGGTAGCCCGATGTGCCTTTGCTAGGTCTCAATATATGTGCTCCAGTGGATTTTGAGAAATTAACGTTCAAAAAAAGATATATATCTGTAACAGCGCTCCGCTTCGCGTAACGGAGGTTTGCGAAGCTGATTGGTCATTCTGTCACTGGGCTGTAGTTGGGCTACATCTGGCTGATATTTGGGCTACATTTGTTTTTTTGTGTGTCTGGCGGCCATCTTTGGGCTACATTGGGCTACATTGGGCTTCATTGGGCTACATTGGGCTACATTTGGGCTCCAACATATATATAGGCCAATGTAGCCCAATATATATTTTTCAAAGTTAATTTTCGTAAAAACCACTGGAGCATATATCTTGAGACATAGCAAAGGCACATCGGGCTACCAGTCCCTACAATTTTGCCAAGTTTCGTGGAAATCCATTCAGCCGTTCGAGCTAAAAGTGAGTCCAACCGCCCTATGGAAATGAAGGAAATGAATGGGTAATTTGTAATTAGCAAATAGCTAATCGCAAACTAGGAATGGTAAAGAATCGCTATTTATTCCTTAAAGTTCGCTATTTAGGAAATGCAAAAAACTTTGATGATACATATGGCGGTTCATCTCTAACAAGATAAGAAGCATAGGGATACATTTATGATGACTGGCGCATCACCAGGGATGTGTTAGTCATTCTGTGCCGCTGTTCCGTCACCTATGGTGTGCTGCATTTACAATGCGGCGCATCATGGGGCAAAAACAGCACAGATGCGTGATGTATCTGTGCCGTAAAGGTGGCGCATTGCTGGAGTTGTATCGCAAGTGTGATGAAGCTCCAGCAAGGGTCGGGGGTGCCCCTGTCGCAGGGTTTCTGTTCTCACACAGAACTGTGGACAGAGGATTGGAACCTCGGCGAATTAGGGTGTCCCAAAACTCACGTTAGTAATCAAAAACTCCTTAGTAAGCTAGGTACAGTGTCACATTGGATATAACAAACTCTCAATGTTTAGACAATCCAGAATATGAACTTATAGTACCTCAGGATACGTGGAACTCATGAACAGTCGGTCGTTATATATTTCTTGGAAACCAGAACATGGAGTTAAGAAGAACACATGTGTATTTGAAATGTTTATTTACTAATGCCGTCTTCTCAGGCGTAGTATCTTAGATAATACAAGTACACATATTATCAGTAGCAAAATTACCAGCATAGTTACTAGTACATAAAAAGCGAATGGTGATAGTATGTTAACATGCTGTAAATGAATAAGAGTTAGCAACACTTATAAGCAGCCGCGGGCCGTGGAGGGAGTTACGGTGAGGCAGGGAGGCGGGGAGGGGGAGAAGCAGGGTGGAGAATACAAGTACACATATTATCAGTAGCAAAATTACCAGCATAGTTACTAGTACATAAAAAGCGAATGGTGACAGTATGTTAACATGCTGTAAATGAATAAGAGTTAGCAACACTTATAAGCAGCCGCGGGCCGTGGAGGGAGTTACGGTGGGGCAGGGAGGCGGGGAGGGGGAGGGGCAAGGTAGAGAGGGCTCCACCCTGCTTCTCCCCCTCCCCGCCTCCCTGCCTCACCGTAACTCCCTCCACGGCCCGCGGCTGCTTATATCTCACCCTCCCTAATACACATATTATATTATTTGCTAAGAAGGTCTCTTTGTGTTGGTTTAGGGCGTGCCCATACTTTAGTGTCTTAGATTTGAAGGAATCACATCAGCATACACCAGCTCTCTCTTCATGTGAACCGCATCAACTGTTGTGTATGTGTGTTCGGCAAAGCAATATAAAACCCGCCTCATGCCCAGAATTGGCAGAAGTTGCACTTATGTTATGAGTATGAAGTCGTGGAGATCAGACCTCATAACAATTCTGTATCGTGTTGTTCTTGAAACTTTAGCACTCGCTGTACAGATATAGTTCAACAAGCAAAGCAGATAGTAGAGCAATAACATATTATTCTCATGTAAACCACGATGAACTACTAGGTGGAAAGCTAAAGCAACAACTAAGTGTCGTGTGCAGAAGTTGCAAAAAAGGAAAAATGGCGTTTAAACCGGTAATGAGCCCATGCTAACTTAACACGGTGTAAAGATATCCAGGACCTAGATGACACCTCCCCATGATCCGGAAACGAACTGAATAAGATAATAGAAGTGCCATCTCATGAGAGCAGATTGCAAGTTTATATGTGGACGGTCCGCAAGGTAAAGCATTAAAAACTAGGAAAATTTAATGCTAAAGAAAAATAAAACAGCCAAGTACTTTATCGAGTCTTAAGCCAATAGGCAAGGTAAATAATAAAAACTTGACAAATAAGTCAATGAATTGTCAATGAAATGCTAGTACTCAGCATATCAAACATGAAAAAGGTCTATGACATAACTGTGTATGCAAAATAAGCTGCAACAGCCTCCAATAGGAAGTCACCGTCTTCATCCGAAAACAGTTCAGCCATCCAATTTAAAAGCGGAAAAGAACATACGTGCTCTCCCAGCACCGGATCCTCTATCACCATCAGAGGACAGCTCGGTGGGTTTTCAAGAAAGCTCTGTTCCAAGAAAGACTGTGCTGCCGCCAGTAAATTCCAGGGACCAAGTAGTCCATGCATCAATGCCACAGCCATAATCCTTTCGCCAGGACAAACCAACTCGTGAGTAATGATAGGAGTCATCAGCTGATTAAAGTCGACGTCAGGAGAAACCGGTCCGCAGAGACACAAATCAATGGCCCAATCGAAATCACAGGTCAGGCAGTGAAATACAGGCTGGACACAGGTGAAGTAGGAGAATCGAAAAGATAATCCATATGCCGTGCTTAATATCGCCAACGGCATTGTGCCATAATATTCTAGCATGCGATTGCGGAACAGTGTCAGCAGCTGCAGGGTGGGAGGTTGCATAGGAGGGACATCCATATTTAAAAATTTAAAAAAGCACAAGAGCGTCCGCTGGTAATGCAAGTAAAAATGCCAATCCACGAACCAGAGTGGAGAAAATAGAATGAAAGGAAGCAGGGATGACTCCAAAGATTTTCTCAAATGAAGTCACGAGACCACTGGTAACAACTTTAAAAAAGTGTGCCAGGGCCTTTGTGGAGGATGCGTTAAAGATAGTCGGAACCATCTTGCTGAAATTGAAAGGCAAATCTGAATTGAAAAGGGTCTGCACCTCTGTACGGGTGTTCGCTATGTGAAGCACGAAAGTTTCACGGGCCGAACTCAAGGCCACCTCTCTCTGAGACAAAAGAGCTCTTATTCTTGCCATGCCGTTGAAATCTGTCCCAAGGTTGGTATTTGTGGCCAGATTGAAAACTCCCTATGTTCATGTGTGGGAGGAAATAGAACATTTCTGCAGCAAATAACCTGTTCACTTACTGCTACGATAAAAGGAATACTTTTAATTAACTCAGAACAATCTTCATTATTGAGCATCAAATAACTACCATTTTCCAACAACTTGAACGTGGGGATGATAGCAGGAACTGGCGTGCCTTGCAACACGCAAGCCATATTTGGTCGGTGTTTGTTGCATGAACCGTGTAACTGTATGTGCCTACACATTAGTGAATGATCTGGCGTCTCAGTGCATTCCTCTCCATTCAGATAAACTTCTTGATCATCTTTGAAACATCTGTATGTGTATGGAAGCGACCAGACCTCATGAAGAAAAGCACTACCTAAAGGTTCATAACGACCTATTGGTATATATTTCATACAATTTGAAAACTTATATAAAGCAAAAGGCAGCGTTATTAAACCGTGGATAAGGCACGTTGCCAAAAAACCCGCAATCCTCTGCTGATGATGTCACTGAGCATGTCATGAATGATGTAATATGTGACATCATCAGCAGTGGATTACGGGTAATAGTATCTCTAGTTTACTCCCCTTTAGCTGTCTTTCTTTTAACATAAGTGTCTGTTTCCTTCCCTTATACTTACTGTTTTTGGTTCGCTTCCGGTTCGCGTACCGGCGAGCGAACTGGGAAGCGAACTAAGAGAAATAGAGGTTGGCACAGTTCCAAATATTGTACCAATTTTTTAATAACGGGGAGGTAGTTCTGAAAAGAACTTTTTTTTTATTGTTTTTGTTGTTTTATATTTTTTTTATTATTTTTCGGAACATTTTTTTACTTTTTTTGAATTTTTCTGAACAGTTTTATATTTTTTTGGGTTTTTCTTGGAGGGGGCAATGAAAACGATTCATTGTAAAGGGCTCAACAGGAGCAACAAAACAAAAAAAGAAGTATTTATTTTTTTGGGCGTTTCGTACAAACTTGCATATGATAGTCAATAGCTCTGTTGATCAGAGTGATGCTTCTTTCTCCGTAGGAAATGAATCCATCGCAAAATACGCAGATGTGTTTTACTTCACCAAATTTCATTTGTATATTTGGCACCATCTCCCTGCCCTCTGGTCCCGTTACTTCCGGTACAACAGATCTTCTGGCCATAATAGGGAGATTATCTAGGTCGTTCCGAAACTGTGCAGCACTGTAGTTGTTAGGATGCCACCTAGTCATATGGCGATGCATTGTGTAGTTTCCGAAACTGTATTTTTTCTCGGTTCCTCTGGACAGTCTATCTTGACATATAAGGCAAGTTACGTATCTTGCATTTACTTTTTTCTGACCTTTGGGAATTTAAAAAAATTGCCAAATGAAGTTTTCTTTCCGGTGAGACGTCCTGGGCTGCTCAGGCAAAAACTGCCTCTCTTCGTGCTCGTCGTCCTGTTCCTCTTCTTCCTCTTCTTGTTGAATTATAACTTGAGCAGGTGGTCCACTCTTCCTTGGATGTGGTGGAGGTGGTGGGGAAGCACCAGCTGAAGCTACTAAAGAAGCCATTGCTCAGTGATCACAAAGGGTCTTTCTCTCACAATGATGAAAGTCAGAGTGAGGAAAGAAGGAGGGATTTTCATCATTTGGGAAAAACAAGAGTTCTCAACCAATCAAAAGTGTTCATTTTAGATTATATGACCTAGTCTTACATCATTAGGAAACCAAAAGTGAAATGAACCAATGAAAAGTGTTATTACCAAGTCACATGACTTGCTGTGTTTACGTTAAGCGCTTTGCAGGGCCTCCCGGTTTGCTTCCAGAAACCTGCGCTTTGCGACTCGCTTCGCGTACCAGTTCGCTAACGTAGCACGTCATATGACGTATCACGCGACAACGTGAAACGTCATGCGGACGGGAGGCGTCACGATGTTGTTTTCTAACGCGGCACTTGCGGTAAAGAAACGTTTACCGGCTCGCGGTCTATTTCGCGGCATCAAGGTCAGCTAACGGGAAGCTTCCCGATTCGCGAAGCGGGAACGAAGAAAAAAAAATATTTAAAAAAAAAATTATTCATAAACATATAAAATATATTTTTGGATTTAAAGAAGAATACATTTTACAGCTACAGATATTAGCTGTTAAAAAACCAATGAAATTCACAGAAAAAACCATAGGTTATAGACCATATATAGTTAGGAATTAGCATTTACAAAACCTTGAAAATTCACTGAAAAAACCATAGGTTATAGACCATATATAGTTAGGAATTAGCATTTAGAAAACCTTATTTTACTCACACAAAACCATTGAAATTCCATATATAGTTAGTTGCACTTACTATATATCGCGCACCCGCAATCCACTGCTGATGATGTCACATATTACATCATTCATGACATGGTCAGTGACATCACTGATGACATCACTGATGACATCTCAAATGACATCACTGATGACATCATCTAGTGTCTGTGTGTTTTTGTAAAGTTTAAATACGTTTTACATATTGAAGAATGAGTGGATGTATGGAAGACTGAGTGTGTGTGTGGCTGGCTGGGAGGTGTGTGACTCTGTGCATATCAATGTGTACTTGTATCAGTGATTGTATAAGAGAGTAAGTATGTGTTAGTATATGTGTGAAAAGTATGGTGTTCTGTGTTTAACTATAGATGAGGAAATCGAAGTGTGATTGATTCTTCACAGGACTGACTAGGTGTATGAGTGCATATGATAGTGTTCTAATAATAACTGACTGTATGTATGAGTAATTGTATGGGTGAATGAGTGAATGTGTGTGTAGACGTACGAATCAGTGAGTGCGTATGTAGTAACTGGTATTGGTGTGTCATGATGTCATCAGTGATGTCATTTGAGATGTCATCAGTGATGTCATTTCAGATGTCATTAGTGATGTCATCAGTGATGTCACTGAAGTATGGTGTTCTCTGTTTAACTGTATAGATGAAGAAATGGAAGTGTGATTGATTCTTTACAGGACTGACTTGGTGTGTGAGTAACTCCATGGATGAGTGGCAGTGTGTGACTGTCTGCATAGGTGTATGAGTGCATATGATAGTGTTGTAATAATGAGTGACTGTATGTATGAGTGATTGTATGGGTGAATGAGTGAATGTGTGTGTAGACGTAGGAATCAGTGAGTGCGTATGTAGTAACTGGTATTGGTGTGTCATGATGTCATCAGTGATGTCATTTGAGATGTCATCAGTGATGTCATCAGTGATGTCATTTGAGATGTCATCAGTGATGTCATCAGTGATGTCACTGACCATGTCATGAATGATGTAATATGTGACATCATCAGCAGTGGATTGCGGGTGCGCGATATATAGTTAGTGCAACTAACTATATATGGAATTTCAATGGTTTTGTGTGAGTAAAATAAGGTTTTCTAAATGCTAATTCCTAACTATATATGGTCTATAACCTATGGTTTTTTCAGTGAATATATATATATATAACATTTCTATGGCAAAATGAAACCCCTCATTTTGTTCCTTTTCAAATTAAATGTATTAAGTGTTACCACTTTATTCCAATCAAGATGACTTCAGGTGTGCCATACTTTTGTCATAAGTAAGACTGTTAGCGTTCTAGTTGTTCTTTAGAACACTCTGGGACATTCTGTCATTGGGCTATAGTTGGGCTACATCTGGCTGTTATTTGGGCTACATTTGGGCTCTTTTGTCTCTGGTGGCCATCTTGGGAGACTGCATATCAGAATTTTTTTAGTGAAATATAAGAGGATTTGAGAAGTCACTCAAAATGTGCTCTAATTTTTCTTTCTTCAGCACTAATCATAATTTCTATGGCAAAATGAACCCCCTCATTTTGTTCCTTTGCAAATTAAATGTTTTATGTGTTAACACTTTATTCCAATCAAGATGACTTCAGGTGTGCCATACTTTTGTCATAGGTAAGACTGTTAGCGCTCTAATTGTTCTTTAGAACACTCTGGGACATTCTGTCATTGGGCTATAGTTGGGCTACATCTGGCTGATATTTGGGCTACATTTGTTTTTTTTTGTCTCTGGTGGCCATCTTTGGGCTACATTGGGCTACATTGGGCTACATTGGGCTACATTGGGCTACATTTGGGCTCTAACATATATATAGCCCAATGTAGCCCAATATATATTTTTTCAAAGTTAATTTTCGTAAAAACCACTGGAGCATATATCTTGAGACATAGCAAAGGCACATCGGGGTACCAGTCCCTACAATTTTGCCCAGTTTGGTGGAAATCCATTCAGCCGTTCGGGCTAAAAGTGAGTCCAACCGCCCTATGGAAATTAACATGGGGAAAACACTTTTTGGGACCCGCCTTTTATCTCGGCCCCCTCTTGACGGATCCCCCCAAAACTTTTAGGGAAGGAGCGGAGCGCAGCGAGGCAAAGTTAAGGAAAATTACAGGCAGATCCCTCATTCGGCGCCAAAGTTATTCCCAATAGAATGTTGCGGATTTCCTATGGAAAACGATCCTAACTATAACTACCTACTGGCGACCGCCAGTAGGTAATATATATACACACATATACTTAGATATTCCAACGAGAGTTTCCACCCAACGCCTGCCAGTACGTGCCGGTGCCTGCTGTGGCGGCAGTCGAAAATTTGACAAAGGCCTTTATGGCTGAAACGCGTTGTTTTTGAGCGATTAAACACTCATAATACTTGGACGTTTGCCACCTCATTCCTTTGGTTTGATTCAGTTTTCGATATATATATATGTATATGCTCCTTTTTTTACAAAAGAAGGTGTTTGGAAAATCATCTATTAGTGCTATTGAACACATTTTGAGTAGTGAACCTATGTTCACCCACCTGTATCTACCTCCCCTCCTTGAAGCAATACCACTGAGAGTCATGTGTTGAAGTGGTACTTGATCCAGTTGCTCAGGACCTGTAGTAGGTCGGGTACAGGGACATCAGGAGTAAAATGCCTCCACGGTCCATAAGAAATGTTGCTCTCCAACACAGCACAATTTGCTGTATGTAATTATACCAAACTTGGCATGATGATGGGCCTTTACTTAGGAAACCCCTCTATTTTTAATGTGGTGTGAATCTCTTCAGTAATTTGTAAGATGTTTGTGCTCCAGAGCAGTGTCAGGTTGGCTTTGTTAGGTTATTTGTGTGCTTATATTGTTTATTAATTCCTAAATTCCTCATGGATCCACATCTGAAAAGGATCTAAGTGGAGAAAAATTGAAACATATTTTATTCTGAGGAGCATTTCTACCACCATCCTTTCAGGTACTAACTCATTTGTAGCGATCAGTGGGTCAGAGTCAAATAGTTGCAAATATCTGAAAATAGCATGTTCCCAAAAAACAGGTGCTTAAACGGGTCATAGGGAGCATCCAGAGGTACTTAAGAGGGCTCATTGGGATTAAGGGTGGGCGGAGTATGCAGAGTGGCACTCCACCCACCTAAATCCCACTCCCAATATACAAAAAAAAAACGACCTGCTCTCTCGCGTCTCCGGGCTGCCATCCTCCTCACCGTGGTCTCTCCTCCTCGCTGCCGTCCTCCTCGCTGGTCGCGAACCACTACGCTTTTTCACCTTGTGTGGACTGTGCATGCGTAGTCCATGCAAGCGGTCTTACGCAGGGGTGTGCAGCGAGGACGGCGGCAAGAAAGCAGGGCAGCCCGGAGATGCCAGAGAGCAGGTAAGTGTTTTTTTTTACTTGGGGCATGGTGCAGGGGTTAACTCTGCTCCGCCACGGAGTCAGAGTTTTGCCTAAACTCTGTGTTCCCAATGGAGCGCGGAGCTGGCAAAACTGTACAGACTCCGCTGGCAGAGCGGACTTCCCCACCCGGGATTAATTGGGATTATGAAGGGGAAAAATACTGCCTTAAAAAATCCTTAGCAATATCAATGTTATCATAATATCCTGGATCACACCATTGGGTCAATTGGTAACAGAGACAGAATTTTGAGGCAACAATTTTTATTTGTGGTGCAAGCCTCACAGGAAAATAAATGTAGAATGGAGGTAAAGAGGGTTTGGGGAGCAGACTCCAATTCTCAAGATCTGCAAAACGGTAAATGCAATAAAAAAAGTGGTGCAGAGATATAATATTGAGTTTTTAATTTCGAACTACAGAAATATCAAATTGTAAATATGGAAGGGACAGAATATCAACATAAAGAATATCAGTGACCAGAATATAGACCTGCAATATTGTTTTTGTTAATATTGAAGTCAGTAATATCATTTGCAAAAATATTGTTGTTAATAATATCGATGTTTATATTAGTCCTATGTATTTTAGTATGAATTTTATATGTATGTGTACTATCATTTTTGTTATGTATTGTATTTTTTTTAAATATATGCATTACATTTTCAGAAGTTAGTAATTTTTTTAAAGTAAATGTTGCGTTTTAGTACCGTAGCGGGTTGTGGGTTTATAGGGGAATAAGGTGGAAAGTAATTTAATTATAGTAACTTAAGTAATATTTTTTTTTAATTATTAATTATTTTTAATTACATTTTGCATTTTAGTTCCGTAGCGGGTTGTGGGTTTATACGGGAATAGGGTGGGAAGTAATTTAACTATAATAAAGTAATTATACATTTAAATTTTTTGGTATTGATAATTAATCTATGTTAATTAATTGTTAATTGATCATTACATTTTATTAATTGATTACTTGATAATTATATTAATTGTGTTAATTCTTTTGGGGAGCGGGTTGTGGGTTTATAGGGGAACAGGTGGGAAGTAAATTAATTATACATTTTTATTTATTGGGGTTGATAATTAATATATGGTTAATTAATTAATAATTGGTAATTATTTTGTATTAATTGATTAATTCTTTATTATATTAATTCCGTTAATTTACTTAAGGAGTGGGTTGAAGGTTTATAGGGAAATAGGGTAGGAAGTAATTTAATTTTATTAAAGTAATTATACATTTTAATTTATTGGTATTCATAATCAATTTATTGTTAATTAATTATTTATTGGTTATTTAATTAAAAAAATATTTAATTGATAAGCATGTTAAAAGCAACCCTCTCCTATCCAGCACTTTCCCTACAGTTACACTCTCTGGAGTGGGAATAGTACGTTTTTACTCCTACGCTATCCAGTACTTTCCCTACTGTTGCACTTTCTGGAGTGGGAAGAGTAATTTTTACCCCTATGCTAGCAAACTCTTTCCCTACCTTTGCACTCTCTGGAGTGGGAATAGTAATTTTTACCACTACGCTATCCAACACTTTCCCTACTGTTGCACTCTCTGGAGTAGGAATAGTAATTTTAACCCCTTCGCTATCCAACACTTTCCCTACTGTTCTACTCTCTGGAGTGGGAATAGTAGTTTTAACCCCTACGCTATCCAACATTTTCCCTACTGTTGTACTCTCTGGAGTGGGAATAGTAATTTTAACCCCTATGCTATCCAACACTTTCCCTATTGTTGCACTCAGTAGAGTGGGAATAGTAATTTTTACCCCAAGCTATCAAACATTTTCCCTACTGTTACACACTCTGGAGTGGGAATAGTAATTTTAACCCCTACGTTATCCAACAATTTCAATACTGTTGCACTCTCTGGAGTGGCAATAGTAATTTTAACCCTTTCACAATCCCACACTTTCCCTACTGTTCCACTCACTGGAGTGGGAATAATAATTGTTACCGCTTCGCTATCCAACACTTTCCCTACTGTTGCACTCTCTGGAGTGGGAATAATAATTTTAACCCCTACGCTATCCAACACTTTCACTACTGTTGCACTCTCCGGAGTAAGAATAGTAATTTTAAGCCTTTCGCTATCCAACACTTTCCCTACTGTTGCACTCTCTGGAGTGGGAATAGTAATTTTAACCCCTACGCTATGCAACACTTACCCTACTGTTGCACTCACTGGAGTGGGAATAGTAATTTTTACCCCTTCTCTATCCAACACTTTACCTACTGTTACACTCCCTGGAGTGGGAATAATAATTGTTACCCCTTCGCTATCCAACACTTACCCTACTGTTGCACTCTCTGGAGTGGGAATAGTAATTTTAACCCCTATGCTATCCAACACTTTCCCTACTTTTGCACTCATTGGAGTGGACATAGTAATATTTACCACTTCGCTATCCAACACTTTCCCTATTGTTGCACTCAGTAGAGTGGGAATAGTAATTGTTACCGCTTCGCTATCCAACACTTTCCCTACTGTTGCACTCTCTGTTGTGGGAATAATAATTTTAACCCCTACGCTATCCAACACTTTCACTACTGTTGCACTCTCCGGAGTAAGAATAGTAACTTTAAGCCTTTCGCTATCCAACACTTTCCCTACTGTTGCACTCTCTGGAGTGGGAATAGTAATTTTTACCCAACGCTATCCAACATTTCCCTACTTTTGCACTCTCTGGAGTGGGAATAGTAATTTTAACCCCTACGCTATGCAACACTTACCCTACTGTTGCACTCACTGGAGTGGGAATAGTAATTTTTACCCCTTCTCTATCCAACACTTTACCTAATGTTACACTCCCTGGAGTGGGAATAATAATTGTTACCCCTTCGCTATCCAACACTTACCCTACTGTTGCACTCTCTGGAGTGGGAATAGTCATTTTAACCCCCTATGCTATTCAACACTTTCCCTACTTTTGCACTCATTGGAGTGGACATAGTAATATTTACCACTTCGCTATTCAACACTTTCCCTATTGTTGCACTCAGTGGAGACGGAATAGTAATTTGTACCCCACGCTATCCAACATTTCACTACTGTTGCACTCTCTGGAGTGGAAATAGTCATTTTAACCCCTACGCTATCCAACACTTTCACTCCTGTTGCACACTCCGGAGTGGCAATAGTAATTTTAAGCCTTTCACTATCCAACACTTTCCCTACTGTTCCACTCACTGGAGTGGGAAAAATAATTGTTACCGCTTCGCTATCCAACACTTTACCTACTGTTACACTCTCTGGAGTGGGAATAGTACTTTTTACCCCTATGCTATCCAACACTTTCCCTACTGTTGCACTCCCTGGAGTGGGAATAGTAATTTGTAACCCTACGCTATCCAACACTTTTCCTACTGTTGCACTCTCTGGAGTGGGAATAGTCATTTTAACCCCTATGCTATCCAACACTTTCCCAACTTTTGCACTCATTGGAGTGGAAATAGTAATATTTACCACTTTGCTATTCAACACTTTCACTATTGTTGCACTCGGTGGAGAGGGAATAGTAATTTTTACCCCACTCTATCTAACATTTTCCATACTGTTGCCTTCTCTGGAGTGGGCATAGTAATTTTAACCCCTACGCTATCCAAAACTTTCCCTACTGTAGCACTCTCTGGAGTTGGAATAGTAATGTTAACCCCTACGCTATCAAACACTTTACCTACTGTTGCACTCACTGGAGTGGGAATAGTAATTTTTACCCCTTAGCTATGCAACACTTTCCCTACTGTTGCACTCTCTGTAGTTGGAATAGTAATTTTAACCCCTACGCTATCCAATACTGTACCTACTGTCCCACTCACTGGAGTGGGAATAGTAATTTTTACCCCTTCGCTATCCAAAACTTTCCCTACTGTTGCACTCTCTGGAGTGGGAATAGTCATTTTAACCCCTACGCTATCCAACACTTTCCCTACTGTAGCACTTCCTGGAGTTGGAATAGTAATTTAAACCCCTACGCTATCCAACACTTTACCTCCTGTCGCACTCACTGGAGTGGGAATAGTAATTTTTACCCCTTCGCTATCCATAACTTTCCCTACTGTTGCACTCTCTGGAGTTGCAATAGTCATTTTAACCCATATGCTATCCAACACTTTCACTACTGTTGCATTCTCTGGAGTAGGATTAGTAACTTTTACCCCTACGCTATCCAACACTTTCCTTACTGTTGCACTCACTGGATTGGGAATAGTCATTTTTACCCCTACGCTATCCAAAACTTTCCCTACTGTTCCACTCACTGGACTGGGAATAATAATTGTTACCGCTTCGCTATCCAACACTTTGCCTACTGTTGCACTCTCTGGAGTGGGAATAGTAATTTTTACCCAACGCTATCCAACATTTTCCCTACTTTTGCACTCTCTGGAGTGGGAATAGTAATTTTAACCCCTACGCTATGCAACACTTACCCTACTGTTGCACTCACTGGAGTGGGAATAGTAATTTTTACCCCTTCTCTATCCAACACTTTACCTAATGTTACACTCCCTGGAGTGGGAAGAATAATTGTTACCCCTTCGCTATCCAACACTTACCCTACTGTTGCACTCTCTGGAGTGGGAATAGTCATTTTAACCCCCTATGCTATTCAACACTTTCCCTACTTTTGCACTCATTGGAGTGGACATAGTAATATTTACCACTTCGCTATTCAACACTTTCCCTATTGTTGCACTCAGTGGAGACGGAATAGTAATTTGTACCCCACGCTATCCAACATTTCACTACTGTTGCACTCTCTGGAGTGGAAATAGTCATTTTAACCCCTACGCTATCCAACACTTTCACTCCTGTTGCACACTCCGGAGTGGCAATAGTAATTTTAAGCCTTTCACTATCCAACACTTTCCCTACTGTTCCACTCACTGGAGTGGGAAAAATAATTGTTACCGCTTCGCTATCCAACACTTTACCTACTGTTACACTCTCTGGAGTGGGAATAGTACTTTTTACCCCTATGCTATCCAACACTTTCCCTACTGTTGCACTCCCTGGAGTGGGAATAGTAATTTGTAACCCTACGCTATCCAACACTTTTCCTACTGTTGCACTCTCTGGAGTGAGAATAGTCATTTTAACCCCTATGCTATCCAACACTTTCCCAACTTTTGCACTCATTGGAGTGGAAATAGTAATATTTACCACTTTGCTATTCAACACTTTCACTATTGTTGCACTCGGTGGAGAGGGAATAGTAATTTTTACCCCACTCTATCCAACATTTTCCATACTGTTGCCTTCTCTGGAGTGGGCATAGTCATTTTAACCCCTACGCTATCCAAAACTTTCCCTACTGTAGCACTCTCTGGAGTTGGAATAGTAATGTTAACCCCTACGCTATCAAACACTTTACCTACTGTTGCACTCACTGGAGTGGGAATAGTAATTTTTACCCCTTAGCTATGCAACACTTTCCCTACTGTTGCACTCTCTGTAGTTGGAATAGTAATTTTAACCCCTACGCTATCCAATACTGTACCTACTGTCCCACTCACTGGAGTGGGAATAGTAATTTTTACCCCTTCGCTATCCAAAACTTTCCCTACTGTTGCACTCTCTGGAGTGGGAATAGTCATTTTAACCCCTACGCTATCCAACACTTTCCCTACTGTAGCACTTCCTGGAGTTGGAATAGTAATTTAAACCCCTACGCTATCCAACACTTTACCTCCTGTCGCACTCACTGGAGTGGGAATAGTAATTTTTACCCCTTCGCTATCCATAACTTTCCCTACTGTTGCACTCTCTGGAGTTGCAATAGTCATTTTAACCCATATGCTATCCAACACTTTCACTACTGTTGCATTCTCTGGAGTAGGATTAGTAACTTTTACCCCTACGCTATCCAACACCTTCCTTACTGTTGCACTCACTGGATTGGGAATAGTCATTTTTACCCCTACGCTATCCAAAACTTTCCCTACTGTTCCACTCACTGGACTGGGAATAATAATTGTTACCGCTTCGCTATCCAACACTTTGCCTACTGTTGCACTCTCTGGAGTGGGAATATTAATTTTAACCCCTACGCTATCCAACACTTTCACTACTGTTGCACTCTCCGGAGTAAGCATAGTAATTTTAAGCCTTTCGCTATCCAACACTTTCCCTACTGTTGCACTCTCTGGAGTGGGAATAGTCATTTTTACCCAACGCTATCCAACATTTTCTCTACTTTTGCACTCTCTGGAGTGGGAATAGTAATTTTAACCCCTACGCTATGCAACACTTACCCTACTGTTGCACTCACTGGAGTGGGAATAGTAATTTTTACCCCTTCTCTATCCAACACTTTACCTACTGTTACACTCCCTGGAGTGGGAATAATAATTGTTACCCCTTCGCTATCCAACACTTTCCCTACTGTTGCACTCTCTGGAGTGGGAATAGTCATTTTAACCCCTATGCTATCCAACACTTTCCCTACTTTTGCACTCATTGGAGTGGACATAGTAATATTTACAACTTCGCTATTCAACACTTTTCCTATTGTTGCACTCAGTGGAGACGGAATAGTAATTTGTACCACACGTTATCCAACATTTTCCCTACTGTTGCACTCTCTGGAGTGGAAATAGTCATTTTAACCCCTACGCTATCCAACACTTTCACTCCTGTTGCACACTCCAGAGTGGGAATAGTAATTTTAAGCCTTTCACTATCCAACACTTTCCCTACTGTTCCACTCACTGGAGTGGGAAAAATAATTGTTACCGCTTCGCTATCCAACACTTTACCTACTGTTAAACTCTCTGGAGTGGGAATAGTACTTTTTACCCCTATGCTATCCAACACTTTCCCTACTGTTGCACTCCCTGGAGTGGGAATAGTAATTTGTACCCCTACACTATCCAACACTTTTCCTACTGTTGCACTCTCTGGAGTGGGAATAGTCATTTTAACCCTATGCTATCCAACACTTTCCCAACTTTTGCACTCATTGGAGTGGAAATAGTAATATTTACCACTTTGCTATTCAACACTTTCCCTATTGTTACACTCGGTGGAGAGGGAATAGTAGTTTTTGCCCCACTCTATCCAACAGGTCTGTAGATGCGATCCTGTAGACCCCTTATCCGGCCCCTATGGCTGTGCCTGTTAGAAATGGTCTCTTGATAGACCTACTAGGATCGGCTCTCAGGCTGATGTTACCCCTATTAAGCGCAACATCAATGCTGGCCGGGGTCTTCGGATTTGGAGTTTGAATGTAAGATCATTGGTCAAACATTACCAGCTTATACATGACCTTATTGAAAAAGACGATCCTGATCTTTTTCTCCTTACCGAAACCTGGCTTCAGGACACGGATGCTGCCATTCTGAATCTCGCCTTCCCATCGAATTACACAATTTATACTATGAACCGGACTACAAGGGGAGGTGGTATCGCCATGGCAGTTAAATCCTGCTTTCCTGCGGAATGGAAAGTTCTAGGGTTGCCTACTTGTGAAAGTGCTCTCTTCAAAGTAGCTTTTAGCCATCATTTCACTTTTAGCGGGATGCTCATCTACCGCCCACCTGGCAATGATTCAGTCTTTAAGTCCGCACTTGCCGATATGGTAAGCTCTCTAGCGCTTAATTGCGCAAACTTTAACATCATGGGTGACCTCAATATCCATTTTGATAATAGGTCGTCCATATCTATCAACACCCTGCTTGCGGATCTTGAAGCTTTTCAACTGGTCCAGCTAGTCACGCTCCCTACTCACACTGGAGGTCACATCCTTGATCCCTTTTTTTCCACTCTTGAGAGGGTGAAGGTATCCGACCCGAAGGTGATGGGATGGACGGATCATTTGCTGGTGGAAGTCTTCTGTCCTGTACACGAAAAGCCATTCAAACCTGTGGACAGACCAATCTTTAAAAGACACTGGCATAAGCTTAAACTTGAAGAGTTCTATAGTTTGCTGGAGCATAAACCCCTGAGCGCTTTTTTGAATGTGGACCATGGGTACCAACTGTTCTGTACATGGATCTCTGACGCTCTTGATGCCCTTATACCTAAAGGCTGGTCGAAAGGTAATTCGAAGGTACCCAGCCCGTGGTATAGTGACTCCCTCGCTGAGCTTAAAAAAACTTGCCGGAAAGCGGAGAGGGAATGGAGAAGATCTTATGATCCTGATCTGAAAACCCTGTATTTTGCCAAACTTAAGTTCTATCATAGGGCAATCTGCAGAACACGGGCCGCATTCTATGCTCAGGAATTTCATGCCAGCACTAACCCTTCTAAATTAATATTCAAGGTCCTGAAAGACCTTATGAATAAAAGAGCTACTTCGGCAGAGATCTGCACTGACTCCCATTGTGAGAATCTGGCGACCTTTTTTCTGGAGAAAGTGCAGAAAATATACCGAGGGTTTGACTTGTATCGGTTGAATCCAGAGCCAGCTGATCCTAATTCCTTGGGATATGAGACTTTGTCTCTTTTACCTGATATGTCTACCGAGACCTTTGACAAGTTTAGCCTCAGAGTTAAACCCCTGGATCCGCTGAAGCCTGCTCTTTTTAATACGCTTTCCCCGCTGTGTCGCACCCCAATACTTATTTTAATTAATATGTCGTTGTCAACTGGGACGGTCCCTTCCTCATGGAAACAGGCGGTAGTTACTCCTATTTTAAAAAAGGCAAACTCTGACCCCTTATTACCTGAGAACTACCGCCCTATATCTCTGCTGCCTTGGACTGCTAAGGTTACAGAAGCTTACGTCAACTCGATCTTGTCTGATCACCTTGCCGAAACCAGATACTGGACTCCAGCCAAAATGGCTTTCGGCCGGGACACAGTACCGAGACAGCCTTGCTTTACATCATCGAACATCTTCGCCAGGTGCTTGACTCTGGTCGCACGGCAGCGCTCCTGCTATTAGATCTGAGTGCTGCTTTCGATACTGTGTCCCATCACATATTGATTCAACGCCTAGAGGAAGCTGGAGTAGTAGGCACTGCCCTTCAGTGGTTTCGATCTTTTCTATCTGATCGAACCTTCAAAGTGGCAATACCACCCTGCCAATCTGCCATTCATTTCTTGGGCCTGGGGGTCCCACAGGGCTCCTCGTTAAGCCCCACCTTGTTTAACCTCTATGTGAAACCGCTAGCTGCTGTCGCCAAACAGTGGGGTCTAATGATGACCTCATATGCGGACGACACGCAGCTGGCGGTGACACTTAGTGGAGACCCAGAAGTGGAGGCCTCCAGATTCCGAGCTGGACTTGTGGCAGTTGCAGGTTGGCTCCGGACCAACTGCTTACAGTTGAATGCCACCAAAACTGAGGTGTTGGTCCTGGGGAAACATGCTGAGCTATGTGGGGATCAATGGTGGCCGCCTGAGCTGGGTATTATACCTATCCCAGCATCCGAAGTGAAAAATCTAGGAATCTGGCTGGATCCTGCGCTAACCTTCACAGGACACACGAAGAAGGTTGCAGCCACCTGCTACGGTATCTTACGTGGCATGAGACCGATTTTGAAATACTTTGACCCTCCCACTCGGCAGCTCGTGGTCCAAGCCTCGATTTTATCCCGGCTGGACTACGGAAGCGCGCTGATGTTGGGGGTAAACCAGGCTGAGGCATCTAGGCTTCAAAGGGTTCAGAATGCCGCAGCGCGGGCCATCGTGGGTCTTCCCAAACACTGCTCGGTCTCGGGCACCATCCTGGCCCTACATTGGCTACCGGTCAGACAGAGAATTAAGTTTAAAGCGCTCTGTCTGGCTTTTAAAATCCTAAAAATGTCATCGCCGCCGGCTCTTGCCAATTTGATTACCCCCTACATCCCATTGAGATCTTTAAGATCAGAGGCTTCTTATCTGGCGGTCTGCCCTCGTTTTAAACTCAGTAGAATGGGTGGCCGCTCTTACCGGATTCTTGCTGCGGGGCTGTGGAACTCCCTCCCTGTACACATTCGAGCTCTGAACGATCGGTCCCTTTTTAGGCGGGCCATTAAAACTTTCCTGTTCCCTCTTTCCCAATAGCCGCCTCCCTTCTTTTCTTGCATTTCGTGTGTTATGTTAAGGTACCTGTCTAAGCGCCAGGACGCCCCTTTGCTGGGGCAGCTGAGCGCTATAAAAATATCATTAACATAACATTAACATAACATTTTCCCTACTGTTGCACTCTCTGGAGTGGGAATAGTCATTTTAACCCCTACGCTATCCAAAACTTTCCCTACTGTAGCACTCTCTGGAGTTGGAATAGTAATGTTAACCCCTACGCTATCCAACACTTTACCTACTGTTGCACTCACTGGAGTGGGAATAGTAATTTTTACCCCTTAGCTATTCAACACTTTCCCTACTGTTGCACTCTCTGGAGTTGGAATAGTAATTTTAACCCCTACGCTATCCAACACTGTACCTACTGTCGCACTCACTGGAGTGGGAATAGTAATTTTTACCCCTTCGCTATCCTAAACTTTCCCTACTGTTGCACTCTCTGGAGTTGGAATAGGCATTTTAACCCCTATGCCAGGGGTACTCATAGTACGGCCCGCGGGCCGCCAGCGGCCCGGCAAGCCTTTCTGGGCGGCCCGCGGACCTTGTAGACACCCTTGTTTAAAAAAATGTTTTTTATTGTGTTAGCAAATACCGCTGCAGCAGCGCAGACTCAAGAGACTTTGCTCTGTGGGGGCCGGAGAGGGGGATTTCAGTGATTGTCAGAGTGGAGCTGCAGGGGCGCTAAGAGCTGAAGTACAACAAAGCCTCATTAACATGTAAATGGTCTTTTACAGACCTGTGAAGTACTGTGGCGCGGCTGTGTGTGTGCGCTGAGGAAGCTGTCTCAGCCCGGGCTGAGGGCTGACACTCAGACACACACACGGGTGAGATGACAGAGGGTGAGCCTTCACAGATCTCTTGCTTCCTTCCTGGGTTCTTCGCATTGCACTCATTGCCTCCCCTGCAATGGCAGATATTACTTTCCTTCCGTCCTTTCTGCAGACGAGGGTCTCCCTCTAGGGAACAGGGTGACGAGGTCACGGTGCCAGGCTAAACACATAGAACAAATCGTTCCCACGCAGTGGTGACAGTCGGGGAATCCTTTTTCCTAGCTGCAGAGGATTACACTTCTGAGCTGCATTCGTCATTATCCATGCAGCAGGGATAATTTACATTAACTCCAAGCTTGAGTCTTCTTTAAAACAAAAACACTTGTTCCTGTGTATTTATAATACAGAAAAATCCCACATGCATTCAGATATGGCATGCCCTGGAGTGGGGTGGGCAGAGCACAATGGAACATGAGGCTCAATTGCAGGAAGTATGGCCTCTCACATCCTGTTTATTACAGTTGGGTCCCACGGTGCTCTTCCATTTTTGGTGCTATGCAGTACTTTTAAGACCTTCTTGCCGTTTCTCGTCGTTCAAACGGGTGTAATGTCTGATATTTATACGTTTCCCTCATCTTCAGTGCTTGATTATGTTTGCGAGGAAGTGTCACTCATAATTGTGGAAATGTCACTCATAATTACACTGAAACTATGAAAATGTCACACATATCAATCTAAAACCTTGGCAGCCATGAAGGGTGAGGGAGGGAGAGGGAGACAGAGGGAGAGGGAGGGAGGGTGACAGAGGGAGGGTGACAG
Source organism: Lissotriton helveticus (assembly GCF_964261635.1). Lineage (NCBI taxonomy): Eukaryota > Metazoa > Chordata > Amphibia > Caudata > Salamandridae > Lissotriton > Lissotriton helveticus. The sequence continues at coordinate 2,107,985,764 of NC_136057.1, forward strand.
AAGGAGGGAGGTGACAGAGGGAGGGAGGGAGACAGAGGGAGGGAGAGGAAGGGAGACAGAGAGAGGGAGGCAGAGAGAGAGGGAGACAGGGAGGGAGACAGAGGGAGGGGGGGAGACCGGGAGGGAGACAGAGGGAGAGGGATGGAGGGATAGGGAGGGAAACAGTGGGAGGGAGACAAAGGGAGGAAGAGAGACAGAGGGAGGTAGGATGACAGAGGAAGGGTGACAGAAGGAGGGAGGGAGACAGAGGGAGGGAGACAGAGGGAGGGAGTGGAAGGGAGACAGAGAGAGACAGAGTGAGGGAGGGAGAGAGGGAGGTAGACAGAGGGAGGGATGGAGACAGGGAGACCTGGAGGGAGACAGAGTGAGAGAGACGGAGGGAGAAGGAGGGAGACAGAGGGAGGGAAACCGAGAGAGAGAGACAGGGAGGGAGACAGAGGGAGGGAGACAGGAGGGACGGAGACAGAGAGAGGGAGACAGAGAGAGGGAGACAGAGAGTGAGACAAAGGGAGGAGGGCGACAGAGGGAGACAGACAGACGGAGGAGGGCGACAGAGGAGGGAGGGAGACAGAGAGGGGGCAAAGAGAGGGGGACAGAGAGAGGGGGACAGAGGGAGAGAGACAGAGGGAGAGAGACAGAGGGTGGGAGGCAGTGGGAGGGAGGCAGAGGGAGGGAGGCAGAGGGAGGGAAGCAGAGGGACGGAGGCAGAGGGAGGGAGACAGAGGGAGGGAAACAGAGAGGGGGAGACAGAGAGAGGGAGACAGAGAGGGAGACAGAGAGGGAGAGAGAGGGAGGGAGACGGAAGGATGGAGAGGGAGAGAGAGAGGGAGAGATGGGGGAGCGAGAGAGAGAGAGAGAGAGAGAGAGAGAAAGAGATGTGTGTATGCTGGGTCTGGTGGCTCAGTGGACGAAGGCGTCTGCTGCAGGGACCTGTGTTCAACCTCATGGTCACAATTTTTTTTTGCTTTAGGCCCGCCCCCTTCGACCCCGCCCCCACCGGTGCGGCCCTCGGCCACAAACCACACTGTAAATTTGGCCCCAGAGAGAAAGTTTGTGAGTACCCATGCCCTACGCTATCCAACACTTTCACTACTGTTGCATTCTCTGGAGTAGGAATAGTAATTTTTACCCCTAAGCTATCCAACACTTTCCGTACTGTTGAACTCTCTGGAGTGGAAATAGTAATTTTAACCCCTACGCTATGCAACACTAACCCTACTGTTGCACTCACTGGAGTGGGAATAGTAATTTTTACCCCTTCTCTATCCAACACTTTACCTACTGTTACACTCCCTGGAGTGGGAATAATAATTGTTACCCCTTCGCTATCCAACACTTTCCCTACTGTTGCACTCTCTGGAGTGGGAATAGTCATTTTAACCCCTATGCTATCCAACACTTTCCCTACTTTTGCACTCATTAGAGTGGACATAGTAATATTTACCACTTCTCTATTCAACACTTTCCCTATTGTTGCACTCAGTGGAGACGGAATAGTAATTTGTACCCCACGCTATCCAACATTTTCCCTACTGTTGCACGCTCTGGAGTGGAAATAGTCATTTTAACCCCTACGCTATCCAACACTTTCACTCCTGTTGCACACTCCGGAGTGGGAACAGTAATTTTAAGCCTTTCACTATCCAACACTTTCCCTACTGTTCCACTCACTGGAGTGGGAAAAATAATTGTTACCGCTTCGCTACCCAACACTTTACCTACTGTTACACTCTCTGGCGTGGGAATAGTACTTTTTACCCCTATGCTATCCAACACTTTCCCGACTGTTGCACTCCCTGGAGTGCGAATAGTAATTTGTACCCCTATGCTATCCAACACTTTCCCAACTTTTGCACTCATTGGAGTGGAAATAGTAATATTTACCACTTTCCTATTCAACACTTTCCCTATTGTTGCACTCGGTGGAGAGGGAATAGTAATTTCTACCCCACTTTATCCAACATTTTCCCTACTGTTGCACTCTCTGGAGTGGGAATAGTCATTTTAACCCCTACTCTATCCAACACTTTCCCTACTGTTGCACTCACTGGATTGGGAATAGTAATTTTTACCCCTACGCTAGCCAAAACTTTCCCTACTGTTACACTCTCTGGAGTGGTAATAGTAATTATATTCCCTCCGCTATCTAATATTTTCTCTGCTGTTTTTGTTAATGTAGTGTATAATGTATTTTAAAAAGAATAAAAATATTGTAATTTTTTAATTTGTTTTGTATATTTTTTATATTTGTATTTACAATATTGTTGTATGTGTATCTATGTATTTATAATTTATAAAATGTTTTTCAACAATTTATAAGTCATTAAAATTTGTATTTATGAATATTATTAAGTACGTATATATATTATATTTTATATGTATATGTTTAATTTATTTTTATATTATTTGTGTTAGTTATTATTTTTAAACATTTTAAAATATTTTTAACTGTTTCTTTTAATTATATGTATTATTTACTTTATTTCACATAATTTTTTTAACATAAAAAACAACAACAATAGTTTTTGACAAAGATATATTTTTTTCGATATTTTTGTACTTACCATAATGTAGATAGGACTTCGATATTCTGGACATCGGTATTCTTGCGTCAATATTTCTGTAGCTCGGTATTCTGACTGTCGATATTCAGTCAGTGATCCAAAAAATGCAAGCTAACAGTGATGACATGTTAATTAATAGTAGAAGACTGGATGCAAGGTGTCGTCAAAGGACATGCCATATTCTTATGACTGCGATGTGTAGTGGGTTTAAAACAATGCCCTGCACACACACTCTTTTGGACATGGGAAATTTCATGCACACTGCGATCTGGAGTTTAAAGGCGAGTGTATAGGTCAAGGACAAAGGTGTGACCTGTGCCCAGACTCACACGGTGTCCAAAACACATATGCAATTTGTGCTGATGTCACATGGCTGGGCACAGTGCTTTTTCAAAAGGCCAGTTCACTGCACAGGGAGGAAGGTGCCTAATCGAAATATAGGAAATTGGGTTTTTGATTGAGGGAATAGAAGACCCTTCTCAAGCAAAAACCACAATCCTTGTCATGCTGAAGATCAACAAAAGTCACTAAAATGTTCTTAACCCTCTGGTAGCTTGGCACAAAAGAAGTCAGGCTTAACTTAGAGGCAATGTATACATTATTATTGCAACACACAAACAGTAATAAAGTGAAAAATAGGAAACCTTTACTAAATAAAATTATACCAGAACATCAAACATTCAATTAGTTGAACCAGTGATAAGATTTTTTAAATGTTTGTAGTAAAAACTAGCACCTAAAAGATAAAATCACCAGCTGCAGACAAACATTATGGTCGACCGCAATGGAGCGTGGTTCGGATGCACGAGGTGGGGCCGGCCTGGTCTCAGCTCATCTTCGAACTTAAAAGAAGTTTTGAAGAAACATTTCCGGGAAGGTAAAGTTCAGCTGGGGAAGGCGGCCATCGATGTCTGAGGAGGAGGCTTTGTCATCGGGGAGCTGGTGGATCAGGTTTCAGTAAAGATTTCTATTTTTGAACTTTGTCACTTTTCAGAAGTCAAAGATATCCACTGGGACAAAACTGCAGGTTGTAGCCAACAAGGCTCCACGAGGCCCTATACCCCTCCGAAGTTGATTTGCTGCACAGGATTTTCTGCTGCAGAGAAGAACGTACTGGGAGCCACGGTGAAGTCAGGCCGACCGGCAATGCACCTTTGATGGATTGCGAGGAGGTAATCCCGGTTTTTTTGGTGGAAAATGTTTCAAGTCCTAAGTTTTGGTTTTTGACTGCTTGGGCACATTAAGAACAACTTCCAATGATCCAATATTGGGTGTGGACCACTTCGGGGTTAGGATTCACTTCAGGCAGGGTCCAGGTGCATGGTTAAAGTTGGAGAGCTTTTTGTGTCCTTGTTGCTCAGAACAAGAGGCCAGCCAGCTAGCCCTTAGAGTAACTCTGGTAGTTCTGGAATCAAGTGGCAAGGCAGGCCTCAAGCAGCAGGGCAGTCCTTTGAGGGTCCAAGGGAGACTTCAAGGAGCAGTGCAGTTCTTTGGTAGCAGCAGGGTAGGCATTAGAGGGTACAAAGCAGAACTGCAGACTGGTGGTGGACTTTATTGCACCAAGGTAGAACTGACTAGGGTCTGTACCGCGTATTATTTTGATTCCTATGAAATCAGTGTTTGCATAGCATCATAAAAAATAGTCAACAAGCTAGGCATTCGGAATGGATGCCGAAGGGGCAAAAAAACAGCAACCTAAAGCATACTTCTTGTCTGAGCTTTCCCAAATTGTGAACGCACCCCTTGCCCTTATCATGTACAATGTACTAACTAGAGAATACCATAGCTAATCAAGGTGATTAATGCCTATCCATAATGGCTATGTCCAACCCAAATGTTTGATCTCGAAATACTATTGCTTTGTTTATGTTCCAAGTGCAAGTCTCTTAGGGGAACGATCCAGCACCCCTTTTGGATATGGGTACCTCAGGATTGAATATCAGGTTATTTTTTATCGTTATTATACTGTGTATTTGTCAGGACAAAAGAAAGGTTACTTTACAGATTAAAAAAAATATTTCTGGACTCAATAGACAACTTTGAACCCCTCCAATATTCACTGTACATTTATCCATAACAGCCCATTATACCACCAAATACATAAAGCAGCAATATGTGCTCAAGATAAATCATTTGTTACCGGTCAACTAGAATTTCGACAGACGGAATCAGCTGCTGCATTGGCCAAACTCATTAAATCATAATAATTTTACAAAAAATACTATAATCACTAGAGTACGGATGCGAGAGGCATTACTTTGATCAATATTTCCTTAATATATATTAAACGTCTGCTTCAGCTGTACACTCCATGTCCCAGGAGCTAAAAGTTCACCCTCTGCTCCCTCCCTCACTGTAACAATATTAAAGTCATTGTTTTTACTAGTCGTTTAAGCATAGTTTAACATTTGCTCTCATAAAAATGAGAGACAACCATCATAAAAATAAAAGGAAATGGCTACATAGCTAGGGACAGTGTTGTCAAAGGGATAATAAAAAGACAGAGCGTCGTAAATGTAAGTGGTGTTAAAAATAAAGAGGACAGATGTAATATTATTTTTTATGATTTGTCTCGCTTGTTTTAATTGAAATCATAAGGAGGCCTGTAACAGCTGTGAAGGGTTTGATGGAAATAATGTCAGTACATGTTTTCCTCAGCTTACACATCTAAAGGTTGGCATTGCCATTTGAATGATTTCCGACGAATTCTCTTATTTCGTCGCTGGTGATTTTTGCATTAAAATTACTTGCAGGTTCTTGCTATCTATCGATTCACTAAGAATAAAAAGTTTTACAAAAACTAGTGGTTTGGGCTTTTGCATAGTGGAAAAGGGCATCTCAAGCGACACTAACACTCATGGAACCAGTACCTTATTATTTCACAGGCATCGCAAATAAAGGCTTCCGTGCCACAGAACAAGCTCAAGAAAAGGTTTCCCAGCACACAGAACCGGTAGAGCTAATGCAGCAGCAGTGAAACCCACTCACATGCACAAAAGGCACAGCATGGGCAGCAAACGTACATGGTTTGTTAAACACTCAAAAGCTGCAATACAGAAAACAGTAGTTCAAATCGTCCTCACACAGGAAGAATATCTACAACACAGGCACCAGCTGTTCAAGCTGCATTACATCACTGGTAGCAGTTGTGCAAGGTTCTGTCACAATGATTGGCTGCCCCGGGACACCAAAGGTGGCCACCTACGAGGGCGGCCACCCTTAGTGCCATAGGATGGCACAGACCCTGAGCGGTTTAGTGGTTGGGGGGATTAGAGGTCCCCCGTGATGTCACTTCCTGTGTCTTGGGGGAGGGGGGAGTGACTATATAGCCCAGGGGGCGAGGGTCAAGCGCCCTCTTTGTTCCTGGCTGCTGCTCGCGCTGACCCTCGCCCTCCCCTGCCTGGACTCTGAGCGGGTGACTGCCCGTTGCTGTTTTTTGGGCCTGGGCGATGTTTGCAGGTGGGGAGGCTCGTTCTTGTGGTGTGTCTGAGCTGGGTCGATGCAGTTTGATTTTGGTGGTTTTTATGCTGGCGGGCGGAGAGGAAGTGCGGGGGCCATTCTCGGGGTCGGGGGTTCTGCTTGTTTTGGTGTTGTGTTCCCCGGTTCGCGGCTCGGTTTCGCCGCTTGCTGCCTCTCTCTCTTGTGCTGGGGCGAGGGACATGAGGTATGTGGCCAGGGTGGCGGGCGACCGGTCTCGCGCGGGGGCCGAGGGTCGGAGGTTTTCTGGGGGCTGCGTTTGCTGGTGGGAGGGAGCGGGAGGTCTCTCCTTGGCCCAGCGTGGGTCCGTTGCCTGCTGTTCTCGCTGCGGGCCGGGTGGATGGCTGTGCAGAGAGTAGCCGAGCGTGGTGAGGGAGCCTAGGGTTCGGGCTTGCTGTGAGGTATGGCGAGCGGGCTGGAGGTTCGTCTTTGCTCTGGGCCGGAGCCTCCCCTCACCCTCTGAGTTCTCGTGAGGGTTTGAGCTCGGCGATTTCGTGCTCAGCTACTCCTGCGGGGCCTCCTCTGCCTGTTCACCTTTTGCGGCCTCGCAGCCCTTACCTCTTTGCTGGCTCTGCTGGCGCCGCCCCCGGGCCTCTGTCCCTTCCTGGGGTGGTCGGAGGGTTGGCGGGATGCGGGGTTGGCGTGGGCCTGGGGCATCCTGCTCCCTACCTCGGCTCTCGGGCTGGCGGGGGAGGGAGGGCTTCTGCGGTCGAGCATGGGGGGCCTTTCTTCCTCCTGCCTGGTCTGCTTCGGCGCCCTGTGGCCGCGCCGGTCTTGCCGTTTTCATAGTTGGGGCCCATGCTGGACTTCCGTTGGGGGAGTTGCTATGGCCGGTAGCCCGGCCGTTTGCTCGCGCATGCACGTTCCACACGTTTCTTATGCTATCCTGCCTTATTGCAGCTATTTGCTGCGGTGTGATGACGATTCCGCCGGGAATGCTTTTGTCTTGTATTTGGTTATGTGATCGATGTCTCGGGCAGACATTGTGGGGACTCGTATGGACTTTCTCCTCGCACATGCGCAGTAGCACGCGCATGCGTGTTTTGTTCCCTTGCCGCCCATCCCTCCTCGCAGCTACCTCAGTGGCGGGGATTGCACAAAGTAAAAGGCGCTTGTTTCCTTTTGGCCTTTTGTTTACTGCAGAGCCACTCGAGGGCTTCTTGCCCGAGTGGGAGCACCAAGGTGGAATTCTTTACACATGTATAATTTACTAAAGCACACGTAAATTCACTTGAAGTAATTTTAGAGGGGGACAGCGAAGTTATGCATTCATGGGACTTGAGATGCATCAGTGCAACGATGATGCGGGGGTGGGGCGTGGGGGTTTTGACGTTTTGTTTTGTCTTTCTGCAGGACAGCTGGATGAGAAGAGCGGCACTCGCAATGATAGACTCAAATTATGGGTTTGAGGCATTGATGATGCATACGTGGGGTCAAGAATATTCTGGTGTTAGGAGTGGGGGGTGGCCTTGGGGGACTTTCATTTGTTTGTTTTGTCTTACTACAGGGCAGCTGCAACAGAGAAGGTCGACGCATGATATACATAGCCCACACAGGATGTGGCTCAGGAATTGCGATGTATTAATTAAAACAAGATAGTGTTTTATTTAACTTTAACTTTACCTGGTATGAAATTGACAACCAATATTGTGCAAGATTTAAGGAACTGGTATTGGGCCATAATTACTGAGCAGGGTTGAGTTTGGGAGGGAGTGCTGGCATCAATCAGCGGCAGACCATGGGAGACTGTGTCGTGGGTGTGTGGTTAAGTCTTACAGGACTTCAGCGACAGGACAGCATACAGCTGTTTGATCACGTGCTATGCACTAATTACTTTAAAACATGTTGCGAGCTAGTGCGTGAGTCTGCTGCCTCCTTGACGTGTGACCCGACATATTGATTTCCTGTGGGCGAATTTGACGGCACGACCGGGACAAGCACAAGGCAGTTCTGCGAGCACCTGCCCGCGGTGCCGGCTCCCTTTACCCTTACCCCTGCCCGCTTCCTTCAGTTACACAATAAAACGAATATTGGCATACACTCAGCATGTCAGGACTTAGGCTGGTCGTAGGTTGCTAGTTGTATTGAGTTTCGGTGGGCCGGGGTCGCGCAAACCAATAGCGGCGGTGGCATTCCAGCACCCTTGGGATGCGGTGCCTCGTGGAGGACGGACTAGTGAGCCAATCCGGCAGCTCATCCCTTTAGGCGGCAGAGCATTAGTGACCCTCTTGTAGTTCCCCGATGTGCCCGTATTGTCAGTTGATGTGAGAGAACTGGGTTTGAGTCGTGTAGTGACTCTCCGCATCCCGCTGCAGCTCGCAAGCATGTACTCACGCTTAATTTTGCCTATGATAGTGCAGTCTATTGTTCAAAGGTGGCAGAGCGCTTCACAATAGGAACAGACCTGATACATGAGAGCATTATCACTGAACACATTACTAAAGTAAACGCTATGTTACATAAGTAATGTGACAATTGAGAGTAACATTACAGGAGCTACCAAACTACATCACAAGGGGATAAGTGACAGGGGTACTGGTAACTGAGCGTTGAAAGTACAAGTAGAGGTAAATTACAGCGACACATGGCAGACGGTCAAAACACATAAACGAACGCTACGTAGGCGACGGTGGCACTTGTGCAAGTACCGGAAGCAAACACATCGTCATAGGTGGCATACAGTGTGTTACAGGAGAAATGTAATATGTGCATGTTACAAATGTGTACCAAGCACAGGTAGTAAGAATATACTGCAATACATGACAGACTCTCAAACAACATGAACACTCTGGGCAGACACTTCCATAGTCAAAGTGAAATATAGTGTCATTAACGAAAGGTCGGCCTTCAGATATTGGAGAGGGCATGAAGTAAAATGAGACGTGTCTTTATAGGAGGATAACTTTGAGGTCAGTTTGGAAGGCCCGTGAGGAGGATGTGTTTCTGGGAAGAATTGTAAGGGGACGAGTTAAGAAGTTACTCTGTATCTCATACAGCCATGCAATGTATATAGCATAACTTTGGATTAGATCTGTTAATAACTGATGGTTAGTATCATCATTGATCAGTTTAAGAGTGTATTATTGGTGGTGTCGGAAATATGCCTTCATCCATCATTTCTGGCAGGATGTGCTGAGGCGATGGTATTATTGCTATCAAGGAAAAAAAGTTAACCCGGAACAGTGTGGGACCACATGGATGTATTTGCTTTGCATTTGGTTATTAGTGCATGAACTCTTTACATCTTGAAGCCGAACTCTTGGGGAGCAAACATAGATTTAACCTATCAGTAAAGCGTTAAATGACGGATCTATGATTCAAGGGTAGAGGCTCGCCGCCGATTAGGCTGTTTATTATTATACAGAGGTGATAAGAACCTGGTCTGCAGGTCTCTGCAGCTCCATGCTCCTGGCGTTGGTTAGCACGGACTTTGCCGGAGGGGTCAGAACACATAACAGGGGGACAGAACTCACACTACCATAGGTGATCTCAGTATAAAAGCAAACGCGAAGTTACGCGAAGCGAGGTGACAACATGAGAGGACAGTAGAAGAGGTCTAATCTGGGCACTACAGGAGGAGAATGGGTCATGTGTGCGAATTTCTATGGCGTAAATAGTACAAGTGAGGTACATGTACAATCTTGGCAGACAGTCAATCGTAAGAACAAACGCTATGTAGGCTTTGGGGCAACTCGTGCTAGCGCCGGAACAAAACAGACTATAACAGGTAGCAAGATGTGTGTTACCAGAGATTGGTGACGGGTGCATGCGTCAATAGAAGACCATACTAGGTTAGAGGCCTATACTGCTATAATGGGCAGACTCTCAAGGCATCAATACTTGGGAAGACACCTCCAGAGTCAAGGAGAGAATTATTTCTTTACTGAAAGGTCTCCCTTCAAATAATAGAGAGGACAACTTTAATTTTGGAAGTGTGCAGGTAATGCGGACAAATTAGTGCTCGTAACTTCCAACTGGCCTGGGTAGCGTGTGAGGCATTGAGGGCCATGTCTCATTGCCAAGAATGCAGATTGTGGATCGGGGGGGGGTGTTCTTTTGATGAATGTTTTCTGTCTCTAATGCAGGAAGCGCGCTGGAGAACTGCCCTAACCACATGGGGGGCCACCTGAAGTATCAACAGGTATAATGATCATAGCACACTGGGGGCAGTGTGTTGGGTCTGTGACTCCCAGGTTCTCCCTAGTTGTCATTACCATCCGGGGTGTGGGACGCGTGCTTGTTACACTCATGTAAGTAATACATTGATAGTTCACTGGGAGCCGGGACATATTAGGTAGCCCTGTGCAGTATTTGGATGTTCTCTCTTACTGTTGAGTCTGGACAATGTGTTTTACGGTGCAATAATTGGGGTGCTCTCTCTGGGTGCAGTGGCATAACAAGGACTAATCATGCATTTCATGGGACAGATAATAGGAAATGTATTTTCATTTAAACAACTGGTTGATTTGGGCATATCATGCATCTCATGTGCATTAATGGATTGCTGGGCCGTTTGTTCTCTAATAATTTTATTAGCAGTTTGAACAACTGAGGCCCCATCCACTGAGGGACGGGTGGGTGCTCCGATACCTGTAGCACATTGGAAAACCCCATGCTAGGACTACTCCCTTGGCACAGGCTGATCAGTTCAGAATGGTGGAATTTTGTTTTCGGCCACGATACCCACAGTTATTGTTTAACAACATTAGGCAATTACCAAACAGCAACAAAGTCTTTTTCCTGTCGGGCCACAGCTCCCAGGTGACTGGACAAGTAACCTCATGGGTAGAATGGTAGAAGATTGGTCGGGTCCTCATTGTGGGATACATGGAGGACTTCTCTTAAAATCTCCGGTCTCACGGGGCCAGGCAGTTCTGACTGACTGGGTAATTTTGTGATACTCTGTTCCATCTGAGCTACGCAGTCTCATTCACGACCAGGCACTTTTACTCCCATGGTTTCGGGCATAGGTCACCGTCTCACACATGCACACTCCAAGCTATGGAATGTCTGACAAAAGCAGCCTTATATCCTTGGTCTGCCTAGAATGATTGGGGGTCAGATGGGCGAATTCTGACATTGGGTCTCCCTCATCTTCAATGTTGGGTGCTAGCAAGAATGTGTCGTTCTTAGTCTTTTCATGTCACTCTTCGTGCACTGAAATAATGGAAATGTCACACATAGCAGTTGTACGCGTGTAGCTCTTAAGGGGGGTGGCTAGTTCGTGGTCGGTTATGCAAGAAAGCTTTAACTGTGGCTTCTTTATCTTGGGCAACTAAGCAGCTTTGACTGTAGTAAGTGTAGTGCTCCTTTTGTAAATTACAGGGAGGCAATTGGCATAGCGGCTATACTCCAGGCAATATTCAGCACATTACCTGAACAAGCTGGATAGCCCGGCAGATTAGTTGGGTTTGCATAAGCCACACATTAACTGCTGCATCCAGGCCCACGCTGAGACAATCACTTAGTTGTACCACAGCATTGCCAGTTTCCTTTACTCTGGCCCATTGGCACTATGGGGATGCATTATCAGGTTGCACAGAATTTTGGGCCTGCATTAGCCACTCACATACCTCCTCCAGTCTGATCCCACTAAGACCCCTCAGCTCTGCCTCCACTTTGGATCAGGCTGATACAGTAAGCCTCTAACTTGTTAATTCATGAGACACATGTTGGCACATATTTGGCCATGTAAGCGATTGGTTTGGCTGGTTTTACGTGAAGGGTCCGGAAGTGGGCAGGCAATTTTTTACAGCTAAAATTCAACAGGGGTTGACATGCAGTGGAGGGCCCGTGGCTGGGTGCTCGGGTAAGCTTTCACCTAGATAGTATTTACTAGGTTGTTTTCAGGTACTAAGTAGGGATTCCTTTGGCAGTGTTCACATGCCAGAAAGTAAGAGCGAGGAAGGATTAGTTCACCTAGTTGCACAACTTGGATATACAGTTGTATAGGCGGCTTGTTACAAGCTTCATAAGGTCCATCGAAGGCCAGGCACAGGGGGACGTCTTGTACAAGTGTCAAACATGAGGAGATCCTCGACACAGTCTTTTAAGCCAACACCAGAACGCAGTGGCAGGCATAGTTGAGAGGTGATGGTCTTACAATTAGGTTCCCATGGGTTTGAAAGTTACGTGTCTTTCCAGTGAGGCTAAACATGCGAGGAGTTTGTTAGCCTACAGTAGGGTCGGCGTCATGGGAGTGAGCCGCCTGGCGTGACCTTGATGGTGAATATGTCCCCAGTAGGTCTAAGTAAGGGTGTAAGGCCACATGCTAGACAGGGAACACCATGCCAGTGGCAGTGGTGTTGTTTACCTGATAGGGGCTTGTTGTTTGTGGGTCAGCCAGCTGTACAGAATAGGAATAGACTGGGGGATGGCGCACTAGATGGACACCTGCAAAGCACAGTTGGCAGTTAGTTGTTAAGTTCATGGACATCACTGTCACAGTTCCCTGTCCGGAGGGCGGCAGAAGTGAGAAGGAAGTTTGGTTGCGTGCCAGCTTGGCAGTGCTGAGGAAGAGAGCAGACTTGTCCTTGCCTGAGCCGAGGGAGGCCGGTGATTGCAATTGTAGTGCAATAGGTCCTTGGCGCCAAGGAGAGGTGGATAGTGTCGCCCGACAACTTGGGAGTAGCCTGAAGCATAAGAGAACTTGTTTCATCAGGCTTGGGTTGCTACTTGCCAAATGCACTGTGTGCTTTGATGTAGACGGGGTTCATTTACCCGAAGTTGATATGGCGATCTTTGGTTGATATAGCGGAAAGCACTAGGAGCAGCAGGTTGTACTAATAGGAAGCTAGTAGGTGGGGGACTCTGGGGCGGCGGCGGCCACACCCAGAGCCATGGCGGAGTTACAGGGCGATCCAATGCAGAAAGGTACAGAGGGGTACCCTCTACAGGAGCACCGGTGGGTGCGAGAGCAGAATTATCCCCAGGGAGATCCATGCTGGGTTGGACCCTGCAGGAGTGACGACGCCCCGTTAGTCCTTCGGGCGGTTGTAGACCTGAGCAACCGGGGTTGCCAACGCTCCGCCCCCCGAGAGGGAGGGGCGGAGTAATGGGCGAACGAGAGGTTCGCCGGGGGAGGGGATAGACCTTCCCCCCCAAAACTGACAACGCCCAATACGGTTAACACCGCGGGGGTTATGGCTCATCAGGTGGGCGGGTCGCGAGAGGCGACCTGCTCTGGATCGACCCGTAAGATAACCCAACATGGTGGCATAATGTATATGCTAATAAAACTGCAACAACTTTCTCCATCAAACTTGTGTTGTGTCGGTTATTGGTGGAGTGGTGTGTTGTATGAAGAAAGGTCTGGGGTTGGGCCGATATTGGCACTAATAACAGTCACAGCAAGGTCAACAGCAGTGCAATCTTCCTTACCCATTGACCAAGTACAGTAATGGGCAAAGGGGCGAAGGCTACCGTTCCACATACAGACTGCATAGAAGGGAATAGTGTAGTCTTTCTTCAGTTATAGAAGAGGTACCGCATAGGAAACATGAGTGAACGCCTTCCTCACACACACAGATGGGGACAAAAACAGTGCAATGTGAGAAGGGTTGATACAAAGGGCAGAGGGCGGGATTGCCAATGAAAAACCATCTTCAGCTATTGCACGCCTGGTTTCGGTAACCAGTGTTGGGTTGTCGACCTGAGAACACCAGCAGCACGGCAGCCCTCCTTGTTGCTGTTGCAGATGAGATGGCAGGGCACGACTCCACAGTTTCATCTCTTCCTCTGGACGTGGCACCTTCTTCCATTAAAGGTTAAGCCCAGTCACTGCTGTCAGCGAGTGCGAGCTCCATCCACCCTTACATCTTGTGCTCCTCAACCAGTCAACCAGAGTGGCCTTGCATTGGGAGATTATTGAACCCCGTCCCCAGCCTGATCCCAAGATAGCACTGTGTGGTTGCAGCATTCTAGTGAGGCATGTCTAGTGCAAGTGGTGATTCCTATATGTGTCCACTATTGTTGCTGGAAGAACAAATCCCATAAGTGTTGGTCACCTAATTTCAAGTTTGAGTCACTTAACTAGGTGAAGCAGAACACCTTGCAGCTGATGACAATTGATTAAACCTCTAAGGTAAAATTCCCTTTTACCAACAAATCTTTGCAAATTCTAGAATGGACCATGATCAGTAACAGTTAAGCGGCTCATGCCAAGCACTTCACGAGGGCAACAGTGGAGATAAGTAGGTGTGATAGAAGGGAAATAAACTTTATCATACAAAATGACATACACCCAAGGGGGTAAACCTGAAGCTGTATCTGTGGAAGTCTTCTTGACATTGGGCACCTTTGGAGCAGGGTACCGTTGACGCTCTCGAGATAATTGCAGTCAAAAAATTTGCTAAGACCCAACCTTTCAGACTTTCTTGAGAAGCTTATCTTGGGCACCTGTAGGGTTCCCAGAGCCTGCTGACGCTAATGACAGTTATTTGAGTAAATTCTAAAGTGTTGAATACACATTGCCTTGAGGTTTCTGTGTTCTGTGCAGAAAATTTAACCAGGTCATTAATGTTGGTGCCATGTTGTAACTAGAGCTCCATTTCGAAAAGGTTCATGCTGCGATTTTCCTGCGGTATTTGCAATCTTTAAAATATTCATATGAAATATGTAAATTAAAAAAAAAACTTCTCCTTTCAACAAGTTGGATTGCTAATGATGCTGCCAGACTGAGAAGGGCAGAACTTTAGCCTTCTTTCAAAGTTCACAGTGCCCAATTCACAAATATTGTACTATGCTTGGATGTGGCATACTCTTGCAGGGCTCCTCGCTTATTCATCACCTGCTCATGATAATCCAGGATTATTACAAGAATCACTCACTATAAAATCTTCGTGCTTAGCAGGGTCCCCTCAGCTTGATCGTCACACAATCCCCATGACCTGGCACCGAAGCTGAGAGCTCTTGGAGCAATTGTCCATGTGGCTGGCTGAGGGGATGGTCACCCAGCACAGGCTGCGTCATGTGTGTTGGCTCTTCTTACAGAGACTCCAGCTTGGAACACATGCAGCAGTGCAGCCCGAGATCCACAGGGGGCTGTCCCAGATGCTTTGATGCAGCTAACCAACCTAGGATGTGACTGATGAGCCTAATAGCTAGTCCTCTCTGACTATCACTCCATCTGTCTCTCTCTGATGATTGACCATGCATGGAAAAATGCTCTTTGGCATCCAGAGGTAGGAAAATCCTTCCTCAATCACTGCCACAATACGTGTATTATGAGAGTTAGTTCAAGCTCAGAAATTCTTCTTTGCGAGCTCATGACCTTACCAGGAACCTGAAACCAGACCTCCTGTGTGCATGAGCCTAAACGAAGGTTGTCTGCACGCAGCCAAGCGCCATTTCAGAGCATTCCTTCCCTACGCCTGTTCAGGATGCAAGGACTTGGAGGAGCACAAGATTGTCATCAGCATAGGGTGAGTTACTAAGATCTGATGATGGCAGAGATTGTCAGCACACAGGGGTTGGATAATTGAAACGGTACCCAGGCTTAAAAGGTTCTGCTTGCCATGGATGTGAACAGTAGCAGACCTGTGGTATATAGGTTATTTGCGTATTACAAATAGAGGAAGAATATGGTGGCTTGATTAAGACACTTCTGTGCATCTGGAATGAAACTACACGTTAGGGGTGAAAACCAGGCTCCCGCAGACCCTGCGGAGCAGTGGGGCCCCCAACCTTCAAGAGACCTCATTCAGTCTAAAGCCTGTGAATATTGGTAAGCTGTGGGAGCCTTCTGATCTTCTGCAGTGGGCGCCATCGGTTTGCATTAAACCATTGCTACAAATCAGAGTAGCGCTATGGTGCATATCAATCGACCCCAGGTTAGGTGGAAATCCTGGTCACACACCAAATAAAACAAAGTGGATTTAGTATCAAATGCACGCACTCGCATGCACAGATAGACAGACAGACAGACAGACAGACAGATATAAGATGAGTGCAAATAAGAGGTAGCTGGTCTTAGGAAAGTTTCATGAACCATTCAAGGTTAACACAGCTGCAAACTTTTAGAAGCCTAAGTTGAGACATACCGATAGCTCTGTAACTGGAAATGATTTCCTATCAATTTATAGAGTCCATAAACTTAATGTTTATTACATTTTTATTTACACACACTTCACAGCAATAAGTCTGTACAACTCAGCGTTTAAAATTATAATGGAAAACCCAAAATGCTCATTGAGCTTAATGTTGGGGAAAATAATGTGCATTAATTATAATGCGCCTTGCAAAAGGCAGTGAGTTAAAGGTTGTTTCTTTTTAACAAGGACAGTGACTTAGATTAGCAACATTAATGCGTGAGCACATTTATGCACTGCAGGTCTAGAAAATCAGAGAGGCTTTACAGGAATACGGATCTGACAAGACAGTGCAGACTGATTCAGATTCGTGTCGAAAGATTTTTGAGCCCTCTGGATATGCTCGGTTTTGCTGATGCTTGTAAAAGTTATCTACAACAGCATTAGGTCTGGTCATGAGGTCGTAAATGTCCGAATGAAACTAATGTATGAAATTCTCGTTTGCATCTTTTTGAAAGTTTCCTTGTAGTCTCTTCCCTAACACAGGGTATGCTATGTGGGCGTTCCCTGTGCTCATTTGAGACAAGACATTACAGGGCATTATTACATTATTATAATGGAGAAGTGTGGCTCACTGGTTAGAGGCGGCAGACCAGGGTTCGATTCCCGACGCGGCAGGGTCGTGGACCAGGGTCAGCGGACTCGATAATTCTCGCCTCGGTGCCTACTCTAGTCAGAAACCACACTCGGCAACTCTGGGCATCAGCTTGCCTCATCTTCACAACGGCCCCCCCAGACCGCCGGGGATGCTTGGTCGCACCTTAGAGATACCCATTAGGGACCATCTCTCAGGGTGAGCCAGGACGGGTTCCCCAGCGGTCGAAGCGTGGAGATACTCCTCCGGGAGTCGATTCCTAGCGCTATATAAACCCAGAATTAAATAAAAATTAAATGTAAAAATTAAAATTAAATTAAATTAAAACCCTACAAGCCCTTAACGCCAGCAGAGCGTCTCTTTTTCTGATGCTCTAGTGGTGTTGCTTTCTACCCCATATTTACAAGGTGGGGATAAGCCACTCAGCATGGCTTAACACCACCTTGTAAATATGCCCCTTACCGCAGCAGTCCTATGCAGCAGAGGGGTGGGCAATGGGTGTTGTGGGTGTTCCACCGCAACACCCATTGCTTTTTAATGCTGCCTCATATTTACAAGGATGGGGCAGCATCAAAAGCTAAGGCCTGGTAAAACCTGGTCTTAGGATGGCAATACAAGGAGAAATTTCAAATTTCTCCTCGTATGTGGCTCTTTTTATGTGTGATGCATTCTGCAACACAGATAGAAACAGTAAATCATCTTTAAAGATTGTTTATGTGCAGGAAGTGTTCCCTTCCTGCACATAAACAAATGCCCCTGCAGTGCAGACACCTTTGCAACATAGCCAAGACACGCCTGCACTTGTGCTAGGCAGCTTTTTTATCACTAGTGCTAGGGGAAGCATAGGGGTGTGGCGTATCTTTGTAAATACAGCGCATCCCTGCGTTTAAAAAATGTCGGAGCGTGGCATTACCAATCATGGAGTAACACCGAGCTCCAACATTTTTCTTGCAAATATTCCTCTACATAACTGCAAACAAGGCCAAAATCCCCAAGTCCTCCTTTAAACTCTCATGTAGGTTGAGCTTTTGCAGTATAGAACTAGTTGACAGCTTGATCTGCACCTCCGCGCATTTTCCTTTAACATAATGTTTGTTTGAAATGGTTATTTATTTGCTTTCATGTAGTGCAGATGAAAAGTGTTTAGTGAGCTAAACTCTGATGCATTTTTTGCTATCGTAGAGCATTGGGTGGAGGGCACAGTCCCTCCTCAGAAGTCTTGTTTGCCCCATCTTATTTAAGGTAGCATCTGTTTTCCCAGCAGCCAGGTATATAGTGATTTATTTCTTCT
Source organism: Lissotriton helveticus (assembly GCF_964261635.1). Classification (NCBI taxonomy): domain Eukaryota; kingdom Metazoa; phylum Chordata; class Amphibia; order Caudata; family Salamandridae; genus Lissotriton; species Lissotriton helveticus. The sequence continues at coordinate 2,108,003,779 of NC_136057.1, forward strand.
ATTTACTGGGCCACTGACTAAATAGTGGGAGTCATGATACTCTTGACCATGGTCCTTTCCTCATTATCATCTTGGACTAACTTGCCTGCTTTATTCTGTTTCTCCCTGTTCAGGGCATCCTTTTTTAGCTGTTCTTAGCCACACAGCTTGGTCATCATGGCTCCTGTCATCCTAGCTTTCCTTGTCCTCCTTTTCCTTCTTATCCAGGTATTGCTTGTCCTGGTATACCAGGTCCTGGTGCTCTGGGTCTCTGTGAATTGAGATTCCTTTCCCCCTTGGTTGTGCTTTCACTTGTCCTCATTGTCCTGGTCCTCTTAGCTCTTGTCAATTGGCTCTGGTTGCCTGACCATATCCTCTTAATTTTTTCAGGTCCCATTCTCCTAGTCTTCCCCACTCTCAGTCTGATTTGCCATGCAATGGCCTTTCTATTCCTGGTCCTACAATCAGTGTTTTCCTCCTACTTTTGTGCCCATTTGATTTGATCATTTTGTTACTGATCCTCCTTGTTTGGGTCTTTGTATGACTAATCCTCTAGGTTCTGTTCCTCCTGGTCATCCTGGTTCTTTTAGGCCCACTTTTCCTAGCTCTTTCTATTCTTTCCTGATCCTCTTGACCTCTGTCCATTTACCCGGTCTTTCTAATCCTTCTCACCTTGCTCATCTGGTTCCTAAGACATCAGTTCCTGGTCCTGCTGGTCCCCTCAGTCTACCTGGCCTCTTGTGTCCTTGTCCTGTTAGGCCTTGCCCTCTTATCTCCTGTCTTTCTGCTTTGGATCATCCTTGTCCTCCTGGCCCTGTGCCTTGCCCTCGTGGTGCTTCTAGCACTACACCCAATGGCTTGGGCCCTCTTGGTCCTGGTTCTCTTTGTTTGGCTCCTTCTGAGCCTCGTCATTTTGTGCAGGTCCTCCTGGATATCTTCCTGGATCAGGCTGTTCTGGTCCTCCTGATCTTCTTCACCCTGGTCCTGCTACCGTTAGGCCCTAGTTTTTCTGCTTCGCATGGTACTCTAGACCCTGGTCCTATGGCCCCTTAGGACTCTTTAACCTGTTCTTGGTCCTATAAGTGCTGATCCTTCTAATCCTCCTTGCTCTGGTTCTGACCGTCCCGACTGGTCCTCCTGGTATTGCAAGGGACTGACCCCCTCGTCTTCCTTGTTACTTCTGGTCTGGTTCTTCTTGTCCTGGTTCTTGTAGCTCTGGTCGTCCTAGCCCTCCTAGTGGTTCATCTTTTGGCCCTTATTGTTCTACTTTACATTCTCCTCCTACTGCTTCTTTCCCCAGCACCCCTCCACAATGGCTTGAGTCAGGTACAGCCTCTAAGTCCGCCCACACAGAATTATTTTTTTGGGCTTCCAGCTTCCAGTTTTCTTTTGCTGAGACAGCACTGTCAAGTACAGAAATGAGGGCCCAGGATAGACAGGACATTACACTGCTTAACATGTTGAAAATCTAAACTACCTTTCCCAGACTAAAATGTCAGTGAGGCAAAAGGGGCCACTCGTGGCATGGTACTAATAAGCATCAATGCCCTAAACCTATTCTACTGGGTAATGGTATGAACACTTATGTTTGTTCACAGGCAGCAAAGTGAACACCTCCTGTGGATCACCCAAATGTATTATTGACTTGTCTGCTGCTTTCACTTCCTCTTACCACCAAAGCCCTATTACAGTGTCTCACTCATTTTACCTTCTGCTAGTCCCACAAAGCACTGTGCCACCCAGATGCCACCTATTTGTCAGCATTCACTGTTAGCTGCTGCTTAGTGACTGCTGCTAGGCTTGCAGATTTTAAATACTAAGCAAGCACCATCCCCATTAAACAGGTGCCTAAAGCAGGAACACAGCCTTCCATGTGAAGCAAAAAAAGAGCCTAGAACTAAAACATCATCAAAAGGAGCACCAGGAAAACTAAAAAACACAATGTATTCTCATGAGTGATTAAAACATTTATGTAGTATGCTTTGGAACTATACTGAGTATTCTTTGCGGACAGCCAAATACTCCCTGACTGAAGCGCAAAATATCTGTGTACCATATCCTGAAGCTTCTGTTTAATTTCCTCATGTCATATTTGAATATTAAAAATGTAAAATAACATATATGTTTTATTGAAAAATGTATGTTTTTTTATCTCTAAAAAACGTATCTCAATTCATGCACTTATCTTTTTTACTACTATTGTACATTTGTTTATGCATTTCTTTAAAAATGTTTCACACATGTTACATCCCCAATACAAGATAGCCATCACATTACCATTGCCTGGAGTCCCTTTTGTCTTTATAGCCAGCTAACTAAAGATCTCCTTCACACTATTTATCCGGCCGGTGGTCAACCTGTACATCATCCCCAGTATTTAGTCTAAGGGGGGATAAGCATGCAGGGTTTAAGTACTGATTTGCTGCCACTGGGTAAGTAGCAGAGATTGCGTACTGTTTCGCCAGCAGCTGGGTAAATAGACTCTTCCCTTATTTAAATACAGTTTTTTAAAATAAAGGTTTTGTTATGAGTGGAAGTGATTTGCTTTTGTAGTTCACCAAGCTTTCTACTCAAATCCAAGACAATATCCTGACTCAAAAGCTCTGTGAACTGGATGCACTGTTCTAACCTACATGTTCCCTTACATTTCTGGCTACACATTTCCCACCTGCCCTGAGCTGGAGATGTTTCCTGAAAAATAAAAAAGGACACTTTTTAGCTTTGCCTTCAATCGGGTTGTAAACATGTGAGTTAATGTAATAGATTAAAATAAGGCAGACAAGAGCACTTCTGGAAAGTAGTGGTTATTCTGTTCTTCTATAATTAGCTTTGGCACATAATACCTGCTCAAAAAATAATAACATAGGACATTAGAATCAGAAAGAAGAACGTTTGTGGAGATAATGTGCACGCTACATTTGGCCATCCAAGCAGCAGTCTGGAGCAGTACACATGTGTAACCACAAAAGAAATTATATGGCAAAAGACCATAAAAGAACCATGATTAAATTGAAATGTTGCTGAAAACAAACCACATGAAAAATTGAAGAAAACGCAGCAATGGTAACAAGCATTGACAAAGCCAGTAGGTCTTACACTGGAAACTATTGATTTTGCCAATGTTTCTTTTTTCCCGGCAGGTGGTTGACCATAGCCAGTTCTGTGGCCCAGCTGCTATGGTCACAAGATTCCCTTTGCTCTATATGACTATGACTTTGTATCTTTTGCTTTGTGAGTTCTTTTTTGATTGCATGTATCTGTTTTCCTCTTGATGTGTAAATTGTAAAGTGCTCTGATACCCCCTGTGGTCATGTTCCCGCTATAGAAAACTTTCAAAATCCATACTAATATTATGAAGAGAGAGCCCAAACCTTTGAGGCGGGTAATCTCAGTAACCACAGCACCAATCACAACTCCCAATACAGCGTTGGAAAGGGCAGTTGCAGCAGAAGGACATAGGCTATGCAGACGGCCACCATATTTTATTTTTTATTTTTATTTTTTCTGCAGAGTTTTATATAGCGCGAACTTGACCCGAACTGAATTAGATTTCAGAGCGCTTTACATAGCACCAGTTACATTACACGAGGACACACATTCATTTTTGTTAGGCACGGGGAGATTAAGTGATTTGCCCAGAATCACAGGATGTTTGGTGTCGTTTCCAAGACTCGAACCCAGATCCCCAGGTCCAAGGTCGAGCGCCTTAGCCGTTAGGCCAACTCCTCTATACATTTAAAAGGTAAAAGAACTGTGCCAGCAAAGTAGTCCTTTATGGGCGTGTCTGCGTTGTGCTGTGGGCGTGGGCTGGGGGCCTGACTAACGCTGGGGGCGTGTGGTACGGCCATCACTTCGTGTGCTGTGGGCGTGCGCTGGGGGGGCGTGACAAATGCTGGGGCCGTGACAAACGCTGGGGGCGTGTGTCCGCCCTTCATGCCATGTGAGTCGTACATACAAGCGCCAATTACGTTGCTGCGTAGCATCAAGGGGCACGCTGGGGGCGTGACACGCTGGGGGCGTGACACGCTGGGGGCGTGACACGCTGGGGGCGTGACACGCTGGGGGCATGAGAAACGCTGGGGCCGTGTGTCCGGCCTTAATGCCATGTGAACGCAATTGCGCTGCATTAAGGGGCACGCTGGGGGCGTGAGGAACGCTGGGCGCTTGTGCTACGTTCCACCCTCCATGCCATGTGGGTCGTACATTAATCAGAAGATCGTCTGCTGTGGCCGTGTGCTGGGGGCGTGACAAACGCGTTCACCTGGAGGCCTGGTAAGTAACGTTACTGCAGCCTCTCCTGCGCGCTGTTACTGAACTCTCTCATTCAACGAAATTACACGCGCCTGCTACCATCAACCAGGGCTCTAGCCGGGCTCAGGCGGCGGATCAGTACACTAATTACACGCGCCTCATAACATCAACCAGGGCTGCAGCTGGGCCTCAAGCGGGGGAACACGCAAATGAGCGTGTCTGCGGGGACAATTACTGCAGCCTCTCCTACTCGCTGTCACTCAACTCTCACATTAAACGGATTTACCCGCGGCTGATAACGCTCTCATTTAATGACATTACACGTGCCTTCTAACATCAACCAGGGCTGTAGCCGGGCTCAGGCGGCAGATCACTACACCAATTACAAGCGCCTGCTAACATCAACCAGGGATGCAGCTGGGCCTTCTCCGTCCCTATTCTAATGAAACAAAAACTGTTGTCTACCGCGAGATTTTAAAATAAATTGCCCTTGCCAAATACACACATTACACACATTCTATTTCATACCCGGACAATGTCGGGACGGGCTGCTAGTAAATAAATAAAGGTACAGTAGCTAGCTTGGAATGAACGTCCTAAAGCAAAAATAAATAATTCCATGATTGCCACCTTGTATTTACACAAATAGGTAGCAGAGATCTTGGAGCTTTCAGGAATCGGCTCAACAGCACATCATGTGTCTCGAAGAGACATGTGTTTAATCTGTGGACTCCAGTCCACCCCCAGGCTTCCCATTTGCTCGCTTCATCATCTGCCTCTTATTCTTTGCCTCCATTTGTCCCTGGCATGCATGATCCTGCCTTTTCTTGTGTTTAGCCCTTCCCCCAGAGCATGGACCAAGTACTCGTAAATATCATGTTTTCAGCACTCTACACAGTGCTCATGCTTTACCAGCTCTGTCTCCTCCCACTTGCCTTCATGCCCCATCCATAGAACAACCCCTCCCCGTCACTGCTTTTCCTATTGTTGTTGCTTTTTGTGTGTCCCACCTACTCCCTTCTGCCGCTGCTTGCTCCCTCCCACTTCTTGATGCTTGCCCTGTCCACAAATCACCCCTCCACCACACGGATTTTCCCTATATTGCTGCTGTTCATTCCCCCCTTCCCTCCTGCCTCAGCTTGCTTCCTTGCACCTCCTGGTGCTTGCCCTGGCTCTAAATCCCACCCATCACTGATTTAAACCCCCATTGTAGTCTATTTCTTTTTAGTGAGTGGTGGTGTTCTGCCTTTTAATGTCCTGTCAGTGTTTAGCGGATGTGATAATTGGAGCAAGGTTGCTATTACTTGGCACATGTATAGTCTCTGTGAGTTTTTTGCTTGTGTGGGTACTAGGTCTGTGCATGTTTACACCATATGTGGTCATTCAGCAATGATGTTTATAACTGGAAAGCCAGACCTCAAGTGAATTAGATATGAGTTATCACAGTGCTTGTCAGAGCTTCTACTGTACCTGTATCTTCTGCTGTAATTGCATACAGCCACATTTCCTCTGTGCAAAATTATTGAACTATTCTTGTCTCACCGTTTTGCTTCTCATTTCATGGGGTGTGAGGACACTTTCTATGATTTCCGCATTCACCGGTAAAGTATTTCTGTGCACCATTGCTGCTTAGCTTGAATTCTCTTCAAAAGAGCCAGGCTGAGTCTTGATTTCATCAAGTTCTGCCTGCCCCTCAGTGTCCATGGCAAAATAAGTCATTTTAATAAGGTTGCCGATGCGATGTATTTCCTCATGGTCACTACTGTAAACCAGTCTAACACTTTGATTCTTTCTTTTTTTTAGGGCAGTATTTTTTGGCACCAACACCACTCGAAGGTAGTGGAGCACTTTACATTAGCTAGATACAAAACACCTATATCCACGGGTCTATACAGACAGAACCACAAAGGACCTGAAAAAATCGTGACCACTAACCTATATAACTCGAGCAAGCTACAAAAGAAAAAGTCCTTTAAAAGGACGGATTCCCATCACTCACCTATGCTGACATGCAGCATCATCTGGGTCTTCTCCTAGTGTCACACTAGTGGCACTAAGAGCTGCAACCCTTTCAAAAGGAAGGGGGAGCTCGAGGATGTTTTCGTTGTATATAAAGCTTTAGAGGTTATTAACAATATAGCGCACTATAATTAGACCTACAAATGTGGGCAATTGATTTGTGTGGGAGTGATTAGTGCAGTGCAGAATGATATGAAATTGTGAGTTAAAATTGAGCAGTGAGAGAAAAAAACTTCTATCAATATCTCTCGAAGCTCAAGCCTAAAAACAGTGCAATTGACAGTTTTCAACATATGACTTTCTATAGATGGAAAAAGAGGGTCAACATGTTTCAGCAAAAAAAGGACATTGTTATCCTATACCTTCGTCAGGACCAAAAATTAATTGCTACTGCAAACGTGAAATAAATATATAAGATATGAAAAGGTTGGAACAAATACAACCTAGTCATCTGTAATCAGGAATGTGCAACATGCCCTCTGCAAGTGACTGAATGCTGATAGCTTCTGCAACAGAGTGAAACAATAATCCAAATGTAAAGGTTGGCATGATTTTTTACAGGACTTTTTTTTGTTCAAAACATCAAAAAATTTATATATATAGTGACGTATTTAATCATCATCTATAGTTATACTGATTCATACACGCATGTGTTACATGCTTACCTGTTATGTATGAAGAGAAGACCTCACCTCACCTGGCTGTGGCTCAGGAAAAAGGAAGCCCCTCTCTATGAGAAAAAGTGGGAAAGAACGAGACGAATTATGGTATCCTACTATTCTCTTTTACCGTAATTTATCTCTTATATAGCAGGTGTTAGAAACGGGATCTCTGGCTGGCCAAGGCTTGCGCCAGAGTCAGTCAGAGACCACAACTTCCATGTCAGGGCAAGGGAGTCACAATCCAAGATAACCCCTGCTCACCCTCTAGGTAACGTGACGCGAACAGCCAGGCTAAACTTGGAGGCTATGTAGGTTAAGTGTTTGCGCGCGCACCCAGCAACAACTCCCAAGGCCCACCACAAAGGAAACTCGACACAGGGTTATATAAAAATAGCCTTTGTATTATACCAAAACACATTAGATAAGAACACACATTTTACAATGTGCCAACAGGCACGGGCAGAATTTACAGGGGATATGTACAAGACAGGGCCACATGGACCACTGTCAGGAATCATCACTTTTTAGGAATAGTAATTAGCACATAGAATACTTTTAGAACAAGTTAGCACACAACCAGTAATTACTGGTAAAAGGTAAGTACCTCCTACGCAACCCTAACCACCTTAGGAAAATATTGCGCAGGGAACCAAGACCTCACTAGCAACATCTGTACTAGGAGAAAAACAACCACCTAAGAATCACCAACATTTAGGGGTATAAGCATAGGAACATTACACATGATGCATTAACATTCAGCGGTGTAGGGAAATAGAACACATGATGCATCAAAACACATTCAGAGGTGCAAGCACAATCAATTGCGCAAAACTCACATGAGCCACAACCTGTGGCAGTCCCTAGGCCCTCTGGCCTTGTTGGGGCTAGGACGCCCTGTGTCCCAGTGTCAGGGGGCCTAAACGTGGCAGTTGCCCACAAAGTGCTGGGCAACTGGTGAAAATGGTGGGGACAACGTTGGAGCCTTCCAGGTCATGAACAAATAAAATCTCCCCCTGAGCCTCTCAGGGCTCTACACAAATGACTGGCCCCCTTGAGCCTCTGTGGCTCACCAAACAGGAATGGGCACCCGAGCGTCTATGGGCTCGCAAAATAGATATGGGCTGGAGTCTCTCGGGGCTCAAGGAACAATGGGGCCGAGCCTGAGCCTCGCAGGCTCAGCAATCAAAGACCTGGCCCCTCAAGTCTCTCGGGACTCGTAAACACACTTGCGGGCCCGTTGGAGTCCCTCACGGGGGACTCGGAGCAAGGGCAAGTGCCCCAAGAGCCTCTCGGGCTCTTAATGCCAAAGGTGCGGCTTTCTGGGGTGGTGGGGCCCCTCACGGGGGACCCGCGAACACGTGTGCGCCTTTGTTTGGAGTCCCCCCTCCGGGGGACTCGAGATGCCGGTAATGCCCCTTGAAGCCCTCGCGGCTTCACTCTAGCAAGGAGTGCGAGATCGCACTACCGGGGGGGGGGGGCGGACACCGGCAATGTGTCCCGGTGCCCCTCCCTCCCCTTCTGCCCCACTCACCGGGTCTGGCGGCGTCTCGGCGTCTTCCCCCGGGGCTCCCCCTTTGCTGGGGAGCCTCGGCAGGCTGCTTCCTGCTTCTTCGGTCCTCCCCCGATGACGCGGCGGGAGGCTCGGCCGGCTGGGCCAATCCCAGCGCGGCCTGGCGGTGACGCGGCAGCTCCTTCTTCTCGGCCCGGTGCTGCGGCGGTGATTTTCTAGGGGCAACGCCGGGTGGGCACCGTCTGGATTAAATCACTTAAGGAATCGAGGTGGGCACTCAAAAATAAATCACGAGCGCAGCAAAGTCAGCAAAAGCCGGGTGGGCACCGGCCAAGGGACACACAGCGCTAGCAGCGCTAGCAGCGAGGAGAAAGCGCTCTCAAGTGCTAGAGGACAATATCAAGCGCTCACAGCGCTAGGGGCCAAATAAAGCGCTCTCAAGCGCTGTAAGTCAAATAAAAGTGCTTCCAGGCGCTCTGGCAAAGTATAGCTCCGGCAAAAAGGTCCCTCAGCAGAGCAAGGTACGGGGGGGGCAAGGCTGGGCCCAGAACCAGCTCACTGGGCCTCCAGGCAGGGAGGCAGCCCAAGTGGCGGTCCTCTGGCCCAGCAACAGCAGCAGCCCCCTCAGGCAGGATCCTGGAAGAGAACCCCTTCTAAGGGGACACAGCCCCTTCTTATACTAGCAAATCCTTTGTTTCAGGGTGCAGGGTGGGGGAGAAACCAGTCGCAGCTGGTTTTGGAGCACCCTTGATGGCCAAACCACATCTTTCATTCACTAGGGAGGCTAGGGTCGTTAGACGCACCACAGGGGGGCGAGCCAGCATTGTGTGGGAAAAGCCCAGCCCCATCAGGAACCAGGTGCAGCCCTCTCACACATCACTCATGCTGATCTCTCCACTCACTCCTGGGCAGACCCATCCAGACTTCCTGGAGCCAGGCTTGCCAGCCAGCTCCAGCCAATCACGCTCCAGCACCCTCACTGCACACACACATCAATGTCTAGAAGTGGCATTTATACACAAGACACAATCATGCCACATACATCATTGCGAAGCATTCACTCTCACGAGTTCGCACATACCAAATTCCAGCCTGCACTCCCCACGCATCAGGAACTACCAGGGACACACACATTCCCCATGCATTCCTATGGGAGGGCAGGCCAGCCATACTACACGCACGCACTTTACTCTGGGAAAAAGTGCGCCAAGCCAGAAATCATGAACACCAGGTCGCCATCAAAAGCAAAAAAGTTCAGGGGTGAACCAGCCACAAAGGCCCCGGTCCAACACAACCCCCTTCCAGCCAAAACGCAGGGTAGACCGATCACCTCTGTGATGGGCTTCCCTGCTTTGGGCGAAAGAACACGGACACGGGCCCGCCACTGCCGGGACACCGTCCTGTTCCACGCCACTGTGAACCCCTGGGATTCCTTCTAAAACCACCATCTGGAACAACTGGGCTACCCCACTGGTACTCCCAAGCTGTCCGCGGCCAGGACCATGCCCTGGGCCACCCAGGTGCCACCGGTCCTTGCCTATCCACAGAGTGGGGGGTAGTAACCCCTGGCACATAGTAGCCATTCTCCACTCTTCCTGTCTGCAAGACAGGGCTAGACTGCCACTGGTTCTCCAGACTAGGGTCTACACCCTCAGGCGGACCAGGAGTCTCAGGGAAGGCTCTCCTCCCCCTACCTCTTCTTCTAGGGTTCCTCCACCTCCTGCGAGGGGTACACCTAGAACGCCATTCCAACCCAGGGTTTAACCCCTCAGGTTGCACCGGGGTCAGAGGCGGGCTCTCCCACCCTCTGCACCCCTTTCCAGAGTTCTGCACCCTCCCAACTGGAGAGGTACCCCTGGAAGAAGCACTGGCTAGGACTCTGGTTACAGACGTCCCACCCTGCAGGTCAGGCCAATCCTGAACCTGGCCTCCCAACCTTCGGTCTAAGCCCCTAGGTGGGATAATTGCCTGGCACTCCAGGACTTCCTGGGGACTCACTCATCCTGAGGCTAACACATGACTCATGTGCTGTGTGACTGTCTGTCTGGCGCAGATCTTCCATCCCCTGTCCACCTGACAGTGCGGGAGATCCCTCAGAACAGAAGTGGTGTCACCATGGTCACTCCAAGGGAACGTAGCCCAACTGGCTAGTCCCTGACCCACTGGTTTTCCCACTGGGGAACACAACCCCCATTCACTCCTCACTTCGGACTTCTGTGCCCCCACAACTGGAGTGGCACTGCCGGACATTAGAACCACTGGAACACTATTTAAAGATACTCCAGGTTCTCTAGACACTAGGAGATCCCCCTCAAGGGGTCTAACAGGACAGCCTAGGTCCCCAACCTGGTGTTCCCTCAAGAAACCATCCAGGTTCTGAGACTGGGTTTCGGGCACCTGGGAACACTCAGTCCCCCTCTCACTCTTACTCCACTGAGACAAGACATGAGCCCCTACACCCCTCTCGCTACACTGGGACCTGGCTGGGCTACTCTGAGCCTCTTCCACCACACTGGGCTGGAAGATACCTGACCCACTACTCTCGGGTTCACTCACCCATGATGTGTCAGAACCTCTGGCACCTTCCCAGCGGTCTGCTTCCTCTGCCAGCTTCCAAGGACTAACATAGTCACCCGTCGACAGGTGTTGGCGCAACTCTGGCGCAAAACAATTGAGCAGCTGCTCTCTGATAACCAGGTTGAGCAGTCCATCAAAATCAGGTTCCCCGTGAACCTCTAACCAAGCAATCAGCACATCATGACAATCATCCGCATAATCCCCCCAATCCTGGTGAGGCAGTCTCCTACTGCCCCTGAACTTCAACCGGCACTCGTCCTCCCTGGAACAAGGTACTATTCTTTGGAGAAGGGGACTGGGACCTCCTGCACTGAACTCTCTATTGCTGCCACCACTGGACTCAACCCTCCCTGGGGAATCCAGAAAACTATAATTGCGGTCAGGGGATAACCTACCGTCTAGGGCTATCTTCTCCCTGGCCAAGGCCCTCTCAGCCTCTGCAATCCTCTCCTGCACACCCAGCTGCGCTATCTCCTTGGCATGCTCTAACCTGAGCTTCTCCATAGCCAGCTGGTGCTCCCTCTCTTCCCTCCTATCCAACCACTCATCTGGGGACAGGGATAAGGTGCTGCATCTGACACTGGACCCAGCAAGGGACTCCCTATCTATGGGGTCCTCACCATCTGCTGATGCCCATTCACTGTCATGCTCATCCTCCTCTTCAGACTCTTCAGGGCTCCCCTCAGACCCACCACCCTCATGGCGTGCGGCCCGGGCCCTATCGTTCTCACTGTGCTCACGTTCCCAGTCATTCTTCTGCCATAGGATCAGGTTATCCCTAAGCTTGGACTGGGTGTCTGACTCATTCACTGGGATGTCTCTCTCCTCACAAAACTGTACCAACTCATGCATACTGTACTTAAACAGACCACAGAGGTTAAAAGGAGATTCCATCTTGACAGGATTCTCACAGACACATGCAACACAGGGGACTTAACTGTCAGAGCCGAAGCAAGAGTACACAGTTCAATGTATTTCAGCAAGCTCCCTACCAAAGAGAACTCACTCTAATTTGTCCAGGCAACACACCATTCATCCACACACACCCCCTCGGACCGGTAAGGCAGTTTTTACCACCCCTGATTTCTCAACCTGACCACACGTGACACAGGTACCAAACTCTGGGAGCAGGGCAGGGGAAAAAATGTACTGGACACTCTTTGGAAAAGAAATACTAGAACTTAAAAGGACAATAATCCCAAACATGTAATAATCTAAAATGCAGAGTTTTGTAGTGTGGCCTGTCGCCACTGCGGTACAACGCAAACACAAATCCGGATCCTCACCGCCTGCCACCAATGTTAGTAACGGGATCTCTGGCTGGCCAAGGCTTGCCCCAGAGTCAGTCAGAGACCACCACTTCCACGTCAGGGCAAAGGAGTCACACACCAAGATAACCCCTGCTCACCCTCTAGGTAACGTGACGCGAGCAGCCAGGCTAAACTTGGAGGCTATGTAGGTTAAGTGTTTGCGCGCGCACCCAGCAACAACTCCCAAGGCCCACCACAAAGGAAACTCCACACAAGGTTATATAAAAATAGCCTTTGTATTATACCAAAACACATTAGTTGAGAAAACACATTTTACAATGTGCCAACAGGCACGGGCAGAATTTACAGGGGATATGTATAAGACAGGACCACATGGACCACTGTCAGGAATCATCACTTTTTAGGAATAGTAATTAGCACATAGAATACTTTTAGAACAAGTTAGCACACAACCAGTAATTACTGGTAAACGGTAAGTACCTCCTACGCAACCCTAACCACCTTAGGAAAATATTGCGCAGGGAACCAAGACCTCACTAGCAACATCTGTACTAGGAGAAAAACAACCACCTAAGAATCACCAACATTTAGGGGTATAAGCATAGGAACATTACACATGATGCATTAACATTCAGCGGTGTAGGGAAAGAGAACACATGATGCATCAAAACACATTCGGAGGTGCAAGTACAATCAATTGCGCAAAACTCACATGAGCCACAACCTGTGGCAGTCCCTAGGCCCTCTGGCCTTGTTGGGGCTAGGACGCCCTGTGTCCCAGTATCAGGGGGCCTAAACGTGGCAGTTGCCCACAAAGTGCTGGGCAACTGGTGAAAATGGTGGGGACAACGTTGGAGCCTTCCAGGCCATGAACAAATAAAATGTCCTCCTGAGCCTCTCAGGGCTCTACACAAATGACTGGCCCCCTTGAGCCTCTGTGGCTCACCAAACAGGAATGGGCACTCGAGCCTCTCTGGGCTCGCAAAATAGATATGGGCTGGAGCCTCTCGGGGCTCAAGGAACAATGGGGCCGAGTCTGAGCCTCGCAGGCTCAGCAATCAAAGACCTGGCCCCTCGAGTCTCTCGGGACTCGTAAACACACTTGCGGGCCCGTTGGAGTCCCTCACGGGGGACTCGGAGCAAGGGCAAGTGCCCCAAGAGCCTCTCGGGCTCTTAATGCCAAAGGTGCGGCTTTATGGGGTGGTGGGGCCCCTCACGGGGGACCCGCGAACACATGTGCGCCTTTGTTTGGAGTCCCCCCTCCGGGGGACTCGAGATGCCGGTAATGCCCCTTGAAGCCCTTGTGGCTTCACTCTAGCAAGGAGTGCGAGATCGCGCTACCGGGGGGGGCGGACACCGGCAATGTGTCCCGGCGCCCCTCCCTCCCCTTCTGCCCCACTCACCGGGTCTGGCAGCGGCTCGGCGTCTTCCCCCGGGGCTCCCCCTTCGCTGGGGAGCCTCAGCAGGCTGCTTCCTGCTTCTTCGGTCCTCCCCCGATGACGCGGCGGGAGGCTCGGCCGGCTGGGCCAATCCCAGCGCGGCCTGGCGGTGACGCGGCAGCTCCTTCTTCTCGGCCCGGTGCTGCGGCGGTGATTTTCGAGGGGCAACGCCGGGTGGGCACCGGCTGGATTAAATCACTTAAGGAATCGAGGTGGGCACTCAAAAATAAATCACGAGCGCAGCAAAGTCAGCAAAAGCCGGGTGGGCAGCGGCCAAGGGACACAAAGCGCTAGCAGCGCTAGCAGCGAGGAGAAAGTGCTCTCAAGCACTAGAGGACAATATCAAGTGCTCACAGCGCTACGGGCCAAATAAAGCGCTCTCAAGCGCTGTAAGTCAAATAAAAGCGCTTCCAGGCGCTTTGGCAAAGTATAGCTCCGGCAAAAAGGTCCCTCAACAGAGCAAGGTAGGGGGGGGCAAGGCTGGGCCCAGAGCCAGCTCACTGGGCCTCCATGCAGGGAGGCAGCCCAAGTGGCGGTCCTCTGGCCCAGCAGCAGCCCCCTCAGGCAGGATCCTGGAAGAGAACCCCTTCTAAGGGGACACAGCCCCTTCTTATACTAGCAAATCCTTTGTTTCAGGGTGCAGGGTGGGGGAGAAACCAGTCGCAGCTGGTTTTGGAGCACCCTTGATGGCCCAACCACATCTTTCATTCACTGGGGAGGCTAGGGTCATTAGACGCACCACAGGGGGGCGGAGCCAGCATTGTGTGGGAAAAGCCCAGCCCCATCAGGAACCAGGTGCAGCCCTCTCACACATCACTCATGCTGATCTCTCCACTCACTCCTGGGCAGACCCATCCAGACTTCCTGGAGCCAGGCTTGCCAGCCAGCTCCAGCCAATCACGCTCCAGCACCCTCACTGCACACACACATCAATGTCTAGAAGTGGCATTTATACACAAGACACAATCATGCCACATACATCATTGCGAAGCATTCACTCTCACGAGTTCGCACATACCAAATTCCAGCCTGCACTCCCCACGCATCAGGAACTACCAGGGACACACACATTCCCCATGCATTCCTATGGGAGGGCAGGCCAGCCATACTACACGCACGCACTTTACTCTGGGAAAAAGTGCGCCAAGCCAGAAATCATGAAAACCAAGTCGCCATCAAAAGCAAAAAAGTTCAGGGGTGAACCAGCCACAAAGGCCCGGGTCCAACAGCAGGAGCCCTGTGTTCACACATACAACACAGGCCTAGCTCAAACACTACAACATGACAACAAAGCTTTATGAATGCTGACTTATCCAATGGTTACCGAAATTGTCCCATGATCTATGTAAGGAAACAAGTATTATTCTCTAAGCCAGAGCATATGTTATCCTTATTAGAATTTTCTACGGATAAAGCCTGCTCTCACTCTCATAGTTTTTGTCAATAATCACAAATTAAAAATTCAAATTGCATTATACCACATAATTATCCATGGTTCAAGCGGACTCATAGCGGACTCACAAACTTGATGGCCCAATCGGAGCTTTAAGTCATACTTATTTTAATTTTTTGCACGATCCCATGGTATTGGAGTGCTTGCTGCATCTTGCCATTGCTCAAACAAGAGCAGGTGGTACTGGAGCGCTTTAGGTGCTCACAGTTACATTCCATAATGACACATTCATTTTTGTCACTGATCCTGCTTCAATTAAGGTGTTTTTTTAATAGCATCTGTTACCATGCATGACAAAACTATGCGTGGCTTAATAAAGCATTCAATACCATGACTGTGTCGTTACCACAAGTTCTATTGCAACGCAAGTCATTACAACAACTTGCTTTAGAGAAGCGCTGTACTTTAGGATAGTTTAAATTACTATTCCAACTCCAGTCGGTGTATCAGTAGTGAAGGTGTTGGACTTAAATCCAACAACAGTCCAACACCGCATTCCCTAAAGCAAGTTGTTGTAATGACTTGCTTTGTAATGGAACTCGTGGTAACGTCGCAGGCGTGGTACTGACTGTGTTGTAAAGGCTCTACAATGTAATGCCTGCTTTGTAATAGACGTTTCCAATTTTTCCCTCTTCATTGTTGCTTTCTCCCCACCCTCTCCTGTCATTGCTTGCCTATCTCCCTGTCCCCTCTTACTTCCCTGCTCTACCTGTCATCCCACTACTTCCCTCGTTACTGCTGCTTTTTTTTATTTAATTTTTTTTGCATGATCCAATGGTATTGAAGCCTTTGTTCCTTCCTCCCTCTTCCCATAGTACTAACACTAGTCTATAGTATTGGAGCGATTTAAGTACTCACCAGTTATATTACACAATTACACATTCATTGTCGTACGCAGGGGGAAGCGAAATTGATTTGCCCACAATCACAAAGCGTCCAGCTGACCCCGAGATTCAAACCTCCTTCCCCAGTTCCCCTGTCAGCAGCTCTGGTTATTGCGCCACACTCCTTCTTCACTTCAAAGCTCCTCAACTGTTTCTCACTATCATTTTCACATTTGTTCAGCAATACCCTGTTAACAGCGAACAATCTTAGGCAAAAGTAATAGATCGTGGCTATGCCCAGCTATTGGCTTTGTCAAAGTGAATGTCTTTTAGCCATGTTGTCTAGCAGCACATCTTTTGTTCAGCATAGCCAAAAGTCACTGAAAAAAGCCCTGTGATGCAGCAAACGCAGTCCACGTCATATCGCTTTTTTGTGTTAGGAGGGTCCTGGTTTACAGAGCCCAATCCACAAATAGACTCGGAGGAAAGGCCTGTTATGTGTCTCCCAATATTGGCAATACAACTGCTGTTCATTCTCTATTAAGGAAGAAGAACTATCACCTCACTTCTTTTGTCAGGGTGCTTACAAAAGTGTGATGATTCATTAGGTGAGGGCCCTTCATGCTTTTCTTCCAACTAATTATTGTGACTTTCAAAGTACTTTTAACCCATAGGAATCCAATTTCTCATCTCCCCAGGAAATTGTATTTGTAAAAAATTGGGTTACGGGTTTGGGGGGGTGAAACTCTACGTAAGCAGGAACCAAAATCCTTTTCAGGGTGAAGTCACAAGCAAACCCTAAAATAACCTGTGCACAACCCCCAGGTAGCTAGGCACAAAGCAGTCAGGCTTATCTCAGAGTCAATGTGTAACGTATTTGTGCAACACTTTAAACAGTAACAAACTGAAAGCACACCACAAAAAGGACCCCACACAAGATTAGGAAGATAGAGTTGGTGCCCCACAAATGTTGTCCACTCTTCATAAGCCACAGACACGTAAGAAACACACAGTATGACAATGCACTTAGCACATGATTCATGTATGGTTTAACAAACTAATGTCATTGTTACACTTGACATTATTAAATAGTGCCTTCACTGTAGGACTTTAGAACTTACTCACATAAATGTTGCACCATAATAAGTGTGATGAATAATACAACTATCCTCGTTTAAGAAATGATGTACTTTCTCTAAAGAAGGACCATTACTTTTCTAAACATGTGCTATAACATATGAATAACATTTATGGAATTGAAACTGTGATTAAAACCATCCTCATATAAGAAGAATGTACTCCTACTAGTAACAATAAAAGATGTATGTAATGTGTGCATTAATATTCCATATATTTGTTTTAAATGTAGTTCTCAGACATACTTACAGCTGACTATTTTAATGATTTAAAGAATATTACATATAATATGAAACTTAATGTATTAAAAGCATATACTCATGTGTGTTTAAATGTCATATCAAATGTACACCATTGATTTTAACGTTTAACTTGTCATGGGTAGGCCTGTATTTCACCATGTTGCATAAAACTGATTTCATTTTTCTGCTAACTCAACATTTCTTGCAGGTATACTAATGCACTGTTAATGTAGACTAGATACATTACTGTAGGGGGAAAAAACCTTGACAAAGGTACACGGAGAAGCAGAGCGCTAATTGAATGAACTGCCTTACAATTGTTACCATCTACTTGCTTCTTAGGGAGATATGTCATTCCCCTGTCCATTGTGTGGACAAACCAGCAATGTTGCAGTCTGCAACTTCATAATTTGACGAGTACAATGGACCCCTGATGATGTGATCGAGGGGGGTTGCCTAGTGGACTTTGTACGTTATAATATACCATTCCCTCTGTTTTTTCCGACAGATTCTAGACAGATCCCTTACCGACCCCTTCAAGATGCTTTGCACATTCTTTGTAAAGTCCTTGAAGACACCTTCCTTGAATCTCTACTAAGTTTTGAATGGACTTTGAGAGGTTTTATATCTCAATGCTTTCTTGATTCTCAATTAAGTGTGGCTTAGGCCAATACTTATTCCTGACCCATAGAAGACTCTTGATCAAGCTTCTTATATGCTAACTCTTGCCTACTTGATCTACTTTTCACTTGACCCGATTTCATTTATGGAACTTCTCTGACTTGCTAGGGTTTCCCCCCAAAAATATCCTCTGGACTTTGAAATTCTAGATTACTAATGTATAGGAGAGAGAACCGTAGATTATTCTCTGAGCACCAGATTTTGATGCTATTGTTCTGCCCTGCCGTTACTGAATTGCTTGTTTGTTTAGTATTAATTTGCCTTAATTTCTTCAGGCATCTAGGAATCTCCATTTTTATTCTGTAGCTTTATAGCATGGTTCTGCAAGTGGTGCATTTTTTTAACTTGATTATTAATTTGTAATAAATGTTCTTTACCCAAGCCACCAATTCCTGGTCCTCATTGTGTAGCTAAAAGAGTTACACTATCAATTGAATTTGATTGATGTTAAAGCTAATTCCCATCAGCTCTCAGTAGGAGAAAATGGTCTATCGGAAGACCAATGGTAAGCAAGTAGGCCCAGAAAATGCTGGATCATAGTAAATGTTAATAAACAAATCAAGAACAAAATGACAAAAATCAGTAGAACTGGAGATGTGCAATTTTAAAGATTTAAGTGAAAATAGCGCCAAATAGCACGTAAGCTATGGATATCTGCTCAGCCCAGACCAGGAGAAAGTCACAAGCTGAGGCAGACCATGATAGAGCATGGGTTGGGGACAGGGACTCAGTACAGCCTACTGAACAAGAGTACTTTAAATCCTGGTTGCAGAGCATTATGCAACCTTCCGTTGAGGATGGGTCACGCAGCCAAGGTGACGTGTTGGCTCCGGGGAGCTGCGATGCAAGGTCCTGCATCATCATCGAGTAGTCCATCAATGAGAGTAGATTGTGATGCGAAGACCTGTATCGAAGATGCATCGCGCACCGGCTGACTCCAAAGAGACTGCGTGGCTTGCGATGTGAAGTCATGTGTTGTCATTGAGGCTGTGGTCGATGAGAGGTTTCTGATGTGGGAGCCTGCATCAATGATGCATCATGCAGCTGTGGTTAAGAGGCTGCAAGGTCAATGGGGTGACCTGCGCTGGAAGAATCCTCACAGCCTCTGATTGAAATTTGGTGTCTTTGGAATCCTAATTTAAAATCCTAATTTATGGCGAAGTCGTATTTTAAATTACAGTTCTGAAAATGACACTTTTAGAAAGTTGCCATTTTCTTTCTTTAGCCATTTGGGGCCTGTAGCCTGTCACTGATCACATGACTAGGTGTAGTTGGCAGTTGGGCTTTGCGTATTCCTCCCAGACAGCCACACACACTAGGAGCTTAGGTATGTCTCAATGGGCCATTTCTGGCAGGAATGGGAAGGAGGAATTTGGCCCGCCTCATTTAAATTTGAATAGTGTGTGTCCTGTTAACACACAAAGGGCTGAATACCTCCCTGTAGTGGGTCTGGAGCCAGAGCAGAAAAGGAGGACCTCATTGTACTGCAAAGGCATGTCTTTGAAGTCTCTCCCACTTCAAAGACTTCCTGTAGACCTTGGAGAAGTGGTGTTGATGAGGCTGTAGACAAGCAATAGTGTTGTCTGCAACACTGCAGTTCCCAGGATTCAAAGTGGAATGTAATTTCTGGCATCACAATCAAATCAGATGTGACATATGATGCTGTTACGAAGGAGTTCAAAGTTTCTCCCAACATCCTTTTGATTTCTGTGTTCTTTGGATTATTCAACTTCTCTGTACAGCAATTGTTTGTTGCTATGAATTCTAGTTAACGTTCCAATTTAGATTCAGCTAGGGTAATTTAGCTCTGGTAGAGTTTCTTCAATTTATTTCCTCAAACTTCATATTTGGAATACCCTTGTCCAGTTTGCCTGAATTTATCTTTGAAACACTAAAGCAACTGTGGAACTTTCAGAGTGTTGTTGAAACTGTGGGCTCATTCTGGATCTTGCTTTTTGTTTCCTATCTAGTCTGAGCATTGGCTTGATAAATGGAAAGGGGCGACCATTCGGTCCCCCCGAACGTATGGTGGAGTACCCCGATCCCCCCGGGAAGCCATCTTGGGCGGGAGGCGAGTCTCGGCTGGTATGCCCGAAGCGGCGTAGCCGGGGCGCGCCTTTTCCCGCCCTGGAGTGGGTTGTCCTAGACACTGACGCACTCGGCCACGCCCTCGGTGGCGGGCGGGGGCGGGTTGACGCCCGCCCCGAAGACGGATAAAAGAAGCAACAAGCCAAGAAACATCCTCTTGTTCCTGTGCTCTGAAGCTGCACCTCCCCACTGCACGTGAGCTCAGGACGGAACGAAGAGCCAATTTTGAGCGTTGTAATCTTTCTTTTTGTTTTACAGATATCCCGTTTGGGAATGCCTAAGAAAATCGAAAAGCGGGTCAGTACCGATCAGATGCTCCGCATGCTCATGAAGGAGGTAGCCGATTTGAAGAAGCAGATGGCGGCTAAGAACGGGGAGGGAGGACCGAAACGGCCTTTGCCGGGAGTAGTCCCCGGTGGGAGAGGCAAGAGGTCCAGAAAGGGGGCGCTTGGGGGTGAAATCCCACTTGAGGAGCCAACCCCGGTGCCGAAGGGGGGGAATCCGATCCCCGTGGTGGTCACCCCCGTGACCAGAGAAGATATGCCTCCCGAGTTAGCGGCACAATTGGCAGCGTGGTTGGGAAAAGATAACGAGGGCACCACGGCTGACGACGCCCGGGCAGTAATGAGACAACTGCGGGAATCTAGGGAGGCTGCGAAGACACCAGCTTCTGTTACCCCGCCAGTTACGGCGGCGGAAAATGCAACGGGCCCAGTTTCGGCGGCAAATGCAGCTTCTGGTTCAGGTAAGCGGCCATTGCCGATCGCGGGGGAAGGGTCCGTACCTTCACGAAGGGAGAAGGTGGCTCAGCATGTTCCACTGGAAATTAAGGAAAAGATTTGGGCGAATAAATATGTTAATATTTTTTCTTTGCTTACCGACCATTACGAGATGGAGCATGTTAAGAGCCAAAAGGAGCTCATGCATCCGAGTGTTTGGCGCGCAAAAATGGCCGCCTTTAAGGTTGACGAAAACATTGGTACTTGGGGCAGAGCGTGGGGCATTTTTACCTCCATCATGGGTGAGCGCAGGCCCGAGTTGCTGACCGAGTTGCCTATTTATCAATCGCGTATCATGGAGTACTCCGTAGCGTATGGGGGCAATCAGTGGTTCTGCTATGACAATATTTTTAGAAAAGCTAAGGAACATGACCCAGTTTTGACTTGGGATTGTTACGACTCCGTGTCATGGCAAAAAATGGAGAGTACTGGAATGTTAAAAGTACCATTGTCAGGGAATAGCGGGGGTGAATCTTCCCGCCAATACTCTGGGACATCCTTTCGGACGGGTGCAGGTAGCGAGCACCACTCGAAGACGAGTGGCAACGCAGGTAAAAGGGGGATCTGTTGGAATTTTAACAGAGGTAAATGTACGAGGCCCCAGGGGTCATGCAAGTTCAGACATGAATGTGGGGGGTGTGGGCAGCCATCCCATCCTGAGTCCATGTGCAGAGCCAAAACGGGTGATAACGGTGGTAAGGGAAGCGCCAAACAGGTCTGAAATAGTCCGAGGGGCGACTTTACCTACTCCGATTGATACCATGGCAATGATTCCTTGGCTCAGTGAATACCCGGATCATGCTTCCGCTGGGGTGTTGCGGAACGGGTTTTCATATGGTTTCCGCATCCCAGTGGGGGATTTTCAGGGTGTAGCTAATTGTACGAATCAACTATCGGTCTTACAGCATACGGCTGTGGTACAGGCAAAGATTGGGAAGGAGGTGACTCGAGGTCGTGTCGCCGGTCCATTTGACTTGCCACCGGTGGATAAGTTTGTTTGTTCCCCTCTAGGGGTGGTCCCCAAGAAGGACCCGGGTGAGTTTCGGCTGATACATAACTTGTCAGCCCCACGTGGTCTTTCCGTGAATGATGCGATAGACCCGGAGGTGTGTTCGGTGCGGTACGCATCTTTCGATGAGGCCGTCGCCATGTTGCAACGCCTGGGGCCCGGGGCGCTGATGGCAAAATCAGATATCGAGTCAGCGTTCCGGTTGCTCCCGGTACACCCAGACGATCAGCGTCTCCTCGGTTTTAGGTTTCAGGGTCGCTATTACATGGACAGATGTATGCCAATGGGATGTTCTATATCTTGTGCCTATTTTGAAATGTTCAGTTGTTTTTTGCAATGGGTCTTCACAAAGAAGACGGGTTTTCAACATGTTATGCATTATCTCGATGATTTTTTGTTCTTGGGGGCAGCCGGGGATCCAGAATGTGGACAGGCTTTAAATGAATTTTGTGTCTTGATGAACCAATTGGGTGTGCCATTGGCGCCAGGTAAGACCGTGGGTCCCTCGACTTCCCTCGAGTTTCTGGGGATCGAGCTCGACTCGGTAGAAGGTTGTTTTCGACTACCAAGAGAAAAGATTTTGAAATTCAGGGCATCCCTTGAAACATGTATCAGTGAGACTAAAGTTAAACTGCATCAATTACAACAAGTGGTGGGCCAGTTGAATTTTGCCCTGAGAGTAATGCCGATGGCCCGCCCCTTTTCCCGCTCGATTGCACAAGCCATGGTCGGCCTGAAGGAGGGTCATCACCGCACAAGGCTCTCGGCAGAGGTTCGCCAGGACATGCGCATTTGGTTGGCATTTCTTGCGGATTTCAATGGTCGATTAGTCTGGATAAAACCGGCGGTGTCCTCTGAGGAGCTGGGGCTGTGGACGGATTCGGCGGGGAGTATAGGTTTTGGCGCCATATTCGGCACACAATGGACGGCTCAAAAATGGCCGTCATGGTGGCATGAGTGCGGATTGACGAGGAACATTGCTTTTCTCGAACTGTTCCCTATTTTGGTGGCCCTGAAAACTTGGCCTGAGGGGTTCCGGGATCAGTCTGTGGTGTTTTGGTCTGACAACATGACCGTGGTTGAGTGTATCAATAATCAGGCAGCACGTTGCAAATTGTTGCTGAGACTGCTTAAAGAAATTGTGTTATTGTGCATGCAGTTGAATGTGCTCTTTAGGGCAAGACATGTCCCGGGGGTATTGAACCAAGCGGCTGATGCGCTTTCTCGTTTCCGTATGCAGGCCTTCTGGGGTTTTCTGCCCGCAGCGGACCCGGTGGCAGCACCCTTTCCCGAAGCTCTCTGGTCTCTCGGTGCCCCGAACTACAGAACCTCGTGGGAGAGAGTTTAGCGCCCAGGACAAGGAAGGCATACGAAGGGGCGTTCCGTTCCTACTGGTCCTTTTTGGGTTCTGCTAGGGGGGAGCTTTGGGGCCAGGAGGAGCTTGTCGTTAAATTTTTGCTGTCTTTACATCAGGCAGGCAAATCAGTAGCTACGGCCCAGAGGCATCGGGCCACCATTTCCTTTATGGCAAGGGCTCATGGGATCCAGGACCCGACAGCGTCTTTCGTAGTCCAGAAAGCGCTACGGGGGTGGCAACGCTTGGAGGGTCGCAAAGCAGATGAGAGGCGCCCGATAGGTCTGGATAGGTTGGCCCTGTTATTTTCCGTACTCCCGGCAACGTGTTCATCACAGTATGAGACAGTGTTATTCCGAGCCGCTTTTGCGCTAGCATTCCATGGGGCTATGCGGGTAAGCGAACTAGTGGCGAGGAACAGGCGGGATACGATGGGGGGATTGTGCCAAGAGCACGTTCAGGTCAAGGGGGAGACAATGACTGTCTCGTTTGTCAGGTCCAAAACCGATCAGGGTGCGTTTGGGGACTGCATAATCATACAGAGGATTCCCGGGTCCCCCATGTGCCCTGTGGTTTGCGTAGAGGAATATTTAGCGCAGAGAGTGGCATCATGGGGGGGGACCTTTTTGAGACACGCTGACACCACCCCACTGACAAGGTCTCAGTTCCAGCGGGTGCTTGCGATGTCGATATCGGCCGCGGGCTTGAACCCCGGCGAGTTTGGGACCCATTCTTTTCGAATAGGGGCTGCTACAGAGGCTACAGCCAGGGGTCTGAGTGTAGAAGAAGTAAAACGTGTAGGGCGTTGGTCCTCGAACTGTTATAAAAGGTATGTGCGCTTGCACATGTTATGAAGCTGTATTGATGTACTCACGCTTCTTGTTTTGTTTGGTTTTCAGTTGCGCAAGCCTATGAGGCGGGGCGGACTGTGCAGTCGACCCGACACATGGGGACCAGCGGTCAGACATCACCGGCTGGGAAAAAGGAGGTGTGGGTCGTGGGCCACTCATACGTGAGGCGTGCCGCGGACGTATTCAAAGCAGGTGACATGATTCACGTGGCTGGGGAATACGGGTACAGTGTGTCCTTCTACGGAAAGGACGGGCTCTGTATTGACCAGTTTCAATCCTTTTTCGAGGGTTTGTTAGGGCGGACAAGGTCACCGCCGTCTATAATCATAGTCCATCTTGGGGGCAACGATTTGGTGGCCACTGGTAGACGACTTCTTCTTGAGGCAATGCTTTCCACAGTAAGTTGGTTGGCAAGGAGAGTTCCAGGGTGCACAATTGCATGGTCCCACATGATCCCACGAAAAGTGTGGCGGGGGGCTATTTCTGTTTCTGCTCTGAATCATTCAGTAAGGAAAATAAATAACAAAGTGAGTAGATTGTTTCGTTCAAGTTCTCTGCATTCTGTCTCGCATGGTTGTATCAGAGGGGACAGTATGTATTTGGGGGACGGTGTTCATTTGTCCCGGGTGGGGAATGAGTTACTCATAGGAGACCTCATAGCCTGGTTAAAGAGTTTATAACATGACCTTTAGGCAGGGGTTGTTGTGGGGGGTCCGGATAGCCGGTCAACTATCCGGCCTGTGGCGGTAAGGTCGTGATCGGTGAGCAGTAATTGGAAGATCCCTATGGGGGGGCGTCACCCATTACGGATGGGAGCGCTCGGGGGAGGTGGCCATTGGCCCCTCAACGGGGAGGCGGTCCCGTCTAAGGATAGGCCGCCAGAAGGAAAGGAAAGGTGGTCAAGGCCCCTTCCTGGATAGGAGGGGCTACGGGCCCTCCTGGGGAATTTCCCGGGGCCAGGACATCTGCGACGGCAGATGGGTAAGTTGTGTGGGGTTCGGGAGGGGGTTTACACTACCTCTTAGACACCTCACACGAGTCCTCGGACGACCGTTAAATGGCGTCGAGTTCATTGGGGCCCCCGTCAAGTCCAAGGGAAATTGGTAGATGCACTTGAGGTACGCCTCTGTGCGGTTGGTCCTCTCACAAGTGAGGGTTGTATTTATGGTTTAGGGATCTGACACCGGTTACGACCTTGCCGTTGGCCCTTAACGTTAGGATGTACAATTTCAAGTCAAATGTTTTGTAGGATGTTGGATCGGCTAGGAGAATCTTTGTATTAGAGATCTGTTAAGGTTAGCCAAACATCGTAATAGGGAAATGAAATTGTACATAATATGAAACTGTTATTTTAATGTTTTGATTTTGTTTCATATTTTTAATAAATACGGCCGGGAGGGTCACTCCCTCCCGCCTTCCAAAAGTCCAGAACCGTTTCGGTTTCCCATTCTTGGGGATTGTGTTGAGAGGGGGTGGCGGGTATCTCAGCCATATGGAAAGGGGCGACCATTCGGTCCCCCCGAACGTATGGTGGAGTACCCCGATCCCCCCGGGAAGCCATCTTGGGCGGGAGGCGAGTCTCGGCTGGTATGCCCGAAGCGGCGTAGCCGGGGCGCGCCTTTTCCCGCCCTGGAGTGGGTTGTCCTAGACACTGACGCACTCGGCCACGCCCTCGGTGGCGGGCGGGGGCGGGTTGACGCCCGCCCCGAAGACGGATAAAAGAAGCAACAAGCCAAGAAACATCCTCTTGTTCCTGTGCTCTGAAGCTGCACCTCCCCACTGCACGTGAGCTCAGGACGGAACGAAGAGCCAATTTTGACCCACCCACCAGCCCCTGAGGACAGCTAGTTGTTTCGAAATAAAGTTTTGATCCTATTTTCTTACAGGTTGTGAGGATTGTCGTGATAAGTTTTTGAGTATGCAATAAAGATGGTCACTTTCAGTATGTTGTGCAAATAAAGGATTTTTGCAGTGGTGTTGATCAGTAATCATGCTTTTAATAGGCTATAATTCTTTCGTGATTTAGTAATTTAGGTAGATTTGTCGTATTTATTGTCAGGCGGTAAGGTCGTGATCGGTGAGCAGTAATTTGAAGATCCCTATGGGGGGGCGTCACCCATTACGGATGGGAGCGCTCGGGGGAGGTGGCCATTGGCCCCTCAACGGGGAGGCGGTCCCGTCTAAGGATAGGCCGCCGGAAGGAAAGGAAAGGTGGTCAAGGCCCCTTCCTGGATAGGAGGGGCTACGGGCCCTCCTGGGGAATTTCCCGGGGCCAGGACATCTGCGACGGCAGATGGGTAAGTTGTGTGGGGTTCGGGAGGGGGTTTACGCTACCTCTTAGACACCTCACACGAGTCCTCGGACGACCGTTAAATGGCGTCAAGTTCATTGGGGCCCCCGTCAAGTCCAAGGGAAATTGGTAGATGCACTTGAGGTACGCCTCTGTGCGGTTGGTCCTCTCACAAGTGAGGGTTGTATTTATGGTTTAGGGATCTGACACCGGTTACGACCTTGCCGTTGGCCCTTAACGTTAGGATGTACAATTTCAAGTCAAATGTTTTGTAGGATGTTGGATCGGCTAGGAGAATCTTTGTATTAGAGATCTGTTAAGGTTAGCCAAACATCGTAATAGGGAAATGAAATTGTACATAATATGAAACTGTTATTTTAATGTTTTGATTTTGTTTCATATTTTTAATAAATACGGCCGGGAGGGTCACTCCCTCCCGCCTTCCAAAAGTCCAGAACCGTTTCGGTTTCCCATTCTTGGGGATTGTGTTGAGAGGGGGTGGCGGGTATCTCAGCCATAGTAAGCATGCAGTTCTTTTTCTCCTGGATTATATTTAGAAGTTACACACAGATAAGTTATACTGTATATGTTTTATTTGTTGTACATGTTAGTAATACTTCTAAAACTCTTCCTGTTAATTACAGAGACAATAGGAGCATCCATAGCACACTAAAACTGAAGATGGATGTGTCTCTCTGACCTCTTTACTCCTCTTCCCTGTGTTATGGAGATCAATAAGCTGAAGTCAACAATATTCTTAAAATAAGATTTTAGTTTGTGCATTGGTGTGCATTGCAAACACCACATAGAAAGGTGTATTACATGGCAACTTGGAAGCAGTGTGAAGCTAATAAAGAAACAGTGACATAAGTCTGCCAGGAGATACCGGGTCCAAGGAAAGCATAAGGAATGGATCTTCACCGAGACTCTCTGCAAAATCCAATAGTGAAAGGAAATGACAGCTGAAGTCAACACCAGCTGCATAAGAGCTGAAAAAGCAAAAACCCAAGGCAAATTCCCAAAGCCAACAAGGAAGCAAATAGAAGCTAAAGAGTAGACAAAAGAAAATGAATCGATGGTCTTGCCACAGAAACAACCTGACTTGTTGGAAACAAAAAGTATTACTTTAAGTGCTGCTCAACATGACTTTGTTAAAACAATGACCTCTCTGTAGCCTTTAATAGTGCTCTGAATAGCCATTGGACTGAGGTTCGATATAATGGGTATGGCTAAAGAAGTGTAACTATGAATCCTTCAAAAAGAGACAAGGCCTATATAATTAAGGGCATGGCTTAAATGATGCAAACTAAAATCTTATGCTTCACACAGCATGTCACATCACCAGTATTTGTGGGCCCCCTTTCTCTGAGTTTTGTTATTGTTTCCAGACATGTCACACAACAGCAAACACATATACCTAAAACAAGACAAGCATATTGGCTTTGCCACGGCTTACTAGCTGTATCAGATAAATGTAAAGCAACAATGATTTTGTGAATAATTTGATTTTCTTAATTCTGAAAAAAATAAACATGAGACTGTGAATTAAACTTTACAAAGGTCTGTGGAATAGGTACTGGTGTTCGAAGTGTCTCAGACACTCTTGCTCTCCCCTTCAAACCACTTCTTCTGCAGTCTCTCACTCTGTTAGACACATCAGCCCTTTTCTTCGCACATTTTCCTAAAAACCTCCATCTGCTTATGTCACAAATATCATTGGCATAAATGTGGCTGTCACTCTCCACAGATGCCAAGATTTGGATGTGCATGTAACCTGCACATATCTGTGAACCACTTACAGGCACTCTGAGAATCTCACACTGCCTTCTAACTCAGCTTCAGATATCTCAATTATGCACCATTATAAACAGCCACCAAAAACCTGAACTCAAACCAGACACCTGAAGGGACTCAATTCTAAGTAGTTACAGAAGAGTCATATTTTGCATGAAAAAAAATACAAAAATGCAACATCTTGAAAACAGCAAATACTCTTGAAGTAAAACGTGAAATGGAAATAGAGATTGCATCGCTGGCAGGAAGTACTTTAACCCCTTGCACGCTCATGACGAGCTGGGCTCGTCATGAGGTAGCCTCCTCGCACGCTCATGACGAGCCCAGCTCGTCACGTAACATGCGTTTCTGCAAATCTCAGCGTGCGAGCGGAATTCCGCCCGCACGCATGCGGTTAAGGGTTTCTACTGTCATGTTGATAAATCAATCAGTCTTTTTGCCAGTAAAATGATGGACCTGAATACATAGCGCGATAGGGGCTAAGTCCGTTTTTAATTAGGGCCAGGTCTGGGACCCAGCCCACGTAAAGCCCTGCTCAGTCCCATCATTATTGTTATATTGCCCTCTCATAGCAATAGCTGGCAGTCATTGAACTTGCATTACAGTTTAAAATGTCAGAGAGTCTTTCGACATAGGTGGCGAAACAAGCGACACGTACAGCAGATTTACTGCATATCTTGTGACAGCTGAGCAGGTAAGTCAAAAAAGCCGGTGGTATTTGCTCACCTAGAGGATGCCATAATGGTATTAGCCTGCCACCTGCTGTATAGGACATTAGCTCTATATTCTAAATGAGACCATTAGTAGAACATCTGCCACAGTGGTTGGAAAAATGTCGCCTGGACTGAAAACATTTCCTTAGAAAGACATGAAGCTATGAATGGGAAAAAGCGTCCAGCAGTAGATTTTGCCATGTGGATTTGACAGACTATTTTCATTAGCATGCTTTACTGCATGTATTATGCATCCCACATTTTTCATGCAGTGAATGTGATAAAGCGCTTTAAGTTCTCTTCATATTTATTTATTTTATAATAAATGTTTTAAGTGAAAATAGTTCCAAAGCACTTAGCAACTGGATATAGGAAACATTCTCAACAAGCAATTGGATTAAGTTTGGACTAGATAGGACTTTTTAATCTAGAAATGTATCAGTTCTATCACACAGAGGCAACTGCAGACTGCACATTTCGGCAGCTACTGCTACAAATTCAGTTAGGTTTGAATTAAAACTGTGTACTTTTTATATCATGTTGGCCTCAGATTTTGTTTCAAGAGAATACGGAATAGGCTGCTTCAATTTTCCATTACAGGCTAGAAAATATTGCAATATTGTTAGATATGAATTAGCTTTTCTAGATTTTATAATGAGAATACTGTCTATGGAAAGGTATGGAAAGGCAGGGGGCTCCTGATACCACTGCACCCTGAGTACTTACTTTGTTCAGACAGATATTATGTACGGGGGATCCTGGGGCCTTTTAAATTGGGAAATAGTTTTTTACGTTGTTGTGGAGTGTTTATAAACTTGGTGCACTGCTTAAGTGCCCCACTCACCTTTTGCACTTTGCAGCGCCATTTTTGGGAGGCCACCAGTACAGCACAGTTAGCAGTTAGTTTCTCCGATGCACGGCTCTATTTAGAACAGCTGGCTGGCTTAATTAATGTAAGGTCCATGGTCAAACACAATATCCATACAGCAGAACTAATTGAAAGCCAAAATATTGACCTACTGTTTGTTACCGAAACATGGGCAGACGAAGCATCGGATGCCGATCTAATCCTTGCCATTCCCGAGGGCTACTCTTTTTTAGAGCCGACAGAAAAATGAAACGCGGTGGAGGATTAGCAATCATAGCAAAAGAGGAACTCAGGATCAAGAGTTCAGAAAGAGGAAGTAACCCGGACTGTGAAACCTTGACCTTTCAAATTAAGATTACGAATAACTACACGTTCAATGGCCTATTAATTTACAGACCACCTAGCGCCAAGACGCCTCTAATTGAGCTTCTGAGCCCATTTTTAGAATCAAGCGTAACAGGCCCTGACTATACAATTCTAGGAGATTTTAATTTGCACCTGGAGAAAATTTCTGACCCCAAGGTAGCTTCATTTAAGGATGCAATGGCAAACTTTGATTTGGACCAAAAGGTACACCTAGATACCCATTGTGCTGGCCACACCTTAGATGGCATTTTCACCTCATGTCAGAGCCTACATAAAATTGACACTCTCCTGGTCCCATGGTCAGACCACAAGATGGTCTCCTTCTTATTAGAAATTAAAGAAGATACGGGGAGGCCCGCTGAAACTCTTAAGAAAACCACATATCCTGACTGGTCAAAAGTTAACCCCCAGGCCCTTATTGACACACTCCGCTCATCATATCCTGCTCTTGATGTAGACAGCAATATAGCCTGTAAACAATTTAATGAGTCGTTGGATGCTGCAGTTCAATGCACAGTCCCACAAAAGAGAGTCACTTTTAAAAGAAAGACCCCCTCACAACCATGGTTCTCAGAAGCATTGAAGGCACTAAAACAGACGTGTAGAAGAGCAGAGAAAAAGTGGAGAACCAACTATGACACCCAGCTCAGACAAGAATATAAAGCAGCTCTAGCCAGTTATAAAAAATGTATAACAACGGAAAAAAGCAAATACTTCGTTCAGAAAATTAACGAGTCAAAAAACTCTAGTAAAGCCCTCTTTGATACTGTAAAAAAACTATCAAAAATTGAAAACAGCAGCCCAGAAGAAATGTCGTCAGACTTTTGCAACACACTAGGTGAATTCTTTGTTAACAAAGTATCTTCAGTCTATGACTCTTTTAAAAGCCATAACACAGATATGGCAGATCAGGCTAACTTACACCCAATAAATCTAGTGGAACAATCAGTTCAACCTATATTGTTCCATTTCACCCCTCCTACAGCAGATCAAATCCAGAAAGAGGTGCTCACCACTAATTCGGGCAGCCCAATGGATCCTTGCCCACCTAAAATAATGCAAATCTGCCCAGAACAGCTGAGCCTGGTACTAGAAAAACTATTCGCTCAAATTCTCGGAACCAACACCTTTCCAGATGACTGGAAAATGATATCGATCAGGCCTCTATTGAAAAAAACAAATCTAGATTGTGAAGAACCGCGAAATTATTAACCAATAGCTAGGACTCCTTTCGCCGCGAAAATTTTTGAGAAACTTTTAAACAAACAGCTATCCCGCTATCTGATGGATGGTAACTGGCTGGACCATTCTCAGTTCGGTTTTCGCGAGGGACACGGAACGGAGACTGCTCTACTCACAGCAGTGGAAGAACTTAGGAAAGTGTTGGACAATGGAGCGAAGGCCGCCTTGGTGCTACTTGACCTATCGGCGGCCTTCGACACGGTCAGCCACGAGATTATCCTAACTCGTTTTAGAGAAGCGGAAATACATGATTCAGCATGTACCCTCATTGCTTCTTACTTAGAGAACAGAACCTTCTCGGTAGAATTAGGAGGAGCTAAATCTAAACCATTCAACTCACGATGCGGGGTCCCGCAGGGGTCCTCGCTGAGCCCCACTCTTTTTAACCTATATGTGGCTCCTCTTGCAGAAATTATAAGGAACTGTGGCTTCA
Organism: Lissotriton helveticus; assembly: GCF_964261635.1. Classification (NCBI taxonomy): domain Eukaryota; kingdom Metazoa; phylum Chordata; class Amphibia; order Caudata; family Salamandridae; genus Lissotriton; species Lissotriton helveticus. The sequence goes on from NC_136057.1 coordinate 2,108,035,611, forward strand.
CCCCAATATCCTACGCTGACGACACCCAAATTGTGGTGTCTATCAGCAGGGATGTGAAGGACACAGCAGAAAAATTTCAACTGTGTATGATACAGATCAGCCAATGGATGCAAAATAATTGCCTAAAGCTCAACGGGGACAAGAGTGAGGTGATGATACTAGGGGGTGACACAAATATCTGGTCTCCCGCTTGGTGGCCTAATAATCTGGGTAGATGCCCAGATTCGTCAGAAAAAGTGAAGAATCTGGGCATTACTCTAGACACCAATCTTTCATTTGACGCCCAAGCCAGCAAGCTGGCATCAACATTCTGGTACATCTTAAAAATGATAAAAAAGATATTGCCTTACCTACCACAGGATTCGCGTAAGACAGTGGTGACAGCTTTAGCTTTGTCAAGACTGGACTACGGGAATGGCCTATATGCTGGAGCTAGGACAAAGATCTTAGCCAAACTACAACGCCTGCAGAACGCAGCAGCCAGGCTGGTACTCGGCATACCTAAATTTGAGCCAATCAGCCACAAACTAAAAACCCTGCATTGGCTGCCAATCGCAAAAAGGGTACAATTCAAATCATAGTGCCTGGCCTACAAGGCACTTCATGGAACAGGATCGCAATTCTAGAAGTCACATCTAAAACAATACGAACCAGCTAGACTTCTTAGATCCTGCCAAATGAAACTCATCCGGGTCCCAAAATTTAGACGAGCTAACTGGGGTGGAAGAAGCTTCCTGGTACATGCAGCACGAACCTGGAATCAGCTACCTTTTGCTATAAAAATCAGCCCATCATTGGAATACTTCAGAAAGGAAGTTAAAACCTGGTTGTTCTCTGCATAGCTCTAGCTACCATTCTCAAGAGTCGAGGGTCTGTCATAGCGCCAAGACGCCTTTGGGCATTCGCGCACTTTATAAATTGACAAATCAAATCAAACAGTCATGGCGCGGATGCGCCACGGAAAGGTAGGGTGTTCCTGATACCACTGCACCCTAAATGCTTGTTTTGCACAAACAGATATTATATGCAGGGGATCCTGGGGACTTTTGAATTGAGGAATTCTATGTTATGTTGTTTTTTTAAGTGTTTTTGAGCAAGGTGCACAGGTTGAGCGCTCCGATCACCTTTTGCACTTTGCACAGCTATTTTTGGGAGGCTATCTGTACCGCACAGTTAGTGCTCTAGTTGCTCTGACGCACGGGTCTATTTATAGGAGTTGTGACATGGATGCGCATCAGACGCATGCAGTGGGTGCGCAGATGGCGTACCAAAGGCCAGCCCATCTACGCCTGTCCTTGCCCTAATAGGTTTCTGGAAAAAGAATACACACTGGGCAAAGTGCTGGATATATTATTAGTAGTGCTCACACCATACATCTGACTTGTGAATTTATAACACAAAACTATGCTTTTTGTTAAAAAAATATATGTTTTATTATTTCATGATTATTTTTCTTTTCTTTATATATGTATTTATTTAGGTTTTATATGATAATTGTTTTTCGTATTCATCAAAATGTATTTATACATATTTTTTTTTTAAAACAACAGACAAACATGTAAGCAGCAATTTCATAGCAATTGTTTTGGTGTCTGCTAACTATCCCTATCTAATTTCTGGAACACCCAAATTGGTAGATTTCTATATAACAGTCAGATTGACTGGAAGATTATTTCCCTTTTAGATGGAAAATAGGACAAGATAATCACTTTCAAAAGGAATGAACAAAAACCTTATACGTTGTTAATTTATATACAGATAACCATTCCAATTTTTCTACACAAGGCGATAATACAATTGAACCAAGAGAACTGGTTACAGAGTGTTGAATTGCACCAACGCGTTTCGGCGACAGCCTTCCTCAGGGTATTCACTCCAAATTAAAGCTGTAATGTGGGGAAAAGTTAACAAGAAAAACAATAAATTTTAATCAGATTCATGGTGTGAGACTGAACTATCTTATGTTCAACTATAAGTGGTTACCAGGGGGGACCTACTCAGTATGATGACAGACTCTCTGAGCTGGGAAAATGGTAACAAAGAACATCACTGATCATACCTTCTGCATGAAAACATTGTGTGGACATAACAGGACCATATCTCTATCTTAAAGACATAGATAAACAAGAACCTATGCTAAAGTAATTTCCTGACAATTAGATTGTCTATTTATCTTAACTCATATTACGATGAATAGTTGAATATATATTCAATTAGGTTGCTTACCTTAACTATTCTACGAGTCTGCAAGGATGTGTGAGGATGTTTAGTTTTTTCTCAGTGAGGCGACATTTCATTCGCACATATTTCTTAGGTTAAAAAAGAGGCTGAAAGAATGAACATATAAATCTTCTTATGTCTGTACTTGAAGTATACACCTAGATGACAAACTTAGCAAGTTGATTCTATTCTAGTAGAGATGATTGGGTGTCATAAGGCCTTGCTTACCATGCTCCTATTATATGTCGTGTGCGATAGTTCTTCAAAAAATATTAAAGCGGTGTCCTATAGGTCCTGCCTTTGGTTCGTCCTGTGTTACCTGCATTATACAAGCACTGGTATAAGTAAACTGAACAGATTTTTTTTAATATATTTTGATGGACTAAATCTAAATGCCAGTTTTTATGATTTGCCAACATTTAAAATCTAAAGCATGTGTAGATAAATAGATATCTCGGTCAAGTATTTTTCCTTAACTATGTGATCTTATATTCCTCAGGTCAAAATTTGTCTCTACATAAATTTACAATTTCTTCGTAAAAATGATGTATTTTTTTATACTTACGAAAAATATTTTGATCTCATTATAGATTCCTCTGTCGATAATTCCTGATTAGTGAAATGGAGGATCTTGTATATCTTCTTTTTGTTTTTCTGATAATAGTAGAGATAACTCTGTAAATGTAGGTACATTATCATTAGTCCTAAATAGTGGATGAATCTGATTCATTCATATGAGACAGCTCATTCTAAGGAGGTGTTGAACTTATACTTTATTAGAGATACATAAAAAATTTGCTTTTAACAACCATTGAAAAAAATGATGAATCTACTTTTATCTAGGGAGACATGGGCAGAGATTTATTTGTCCCTTATATATCAAGCGTTGACTACCATTGCATTTTGGAGTTTACATCATGTCTTAATAACCTGGACATAGTATGCTTATGTCTGTGACTAAGCTTACCAATATGCCGGTGGTACCTGCATATTTATACATGACCCTTCTGTTTAGGCTTGCAATGAGAGATTAGGTGGAATTCGACGGAGAATAATGTTTTGATATGCTCATATAGATAACGTTCAATAGTCCTGAGACATATCGACAATATAAGTTATTGTTTTATTGCGCATATTTCAGCTTAGTAAACATTTTCTGTCTGAAAGCCAATCACTTTATGTAAATTACGTGACCTCTCATTGCGTGGCAATGGTGACACATTCTGGTAATGACAAGATTTCTATCTAAAAAGGTTTTTTGATATGGTATATAAACCTAATATATAACTTAGCTGGTTAAATGCTTACCTTCGTCACGGACAACCAATCTGACGATATGTTGGGGACTTGATGTGAAACGCGTATAGCGTTGGACTTGACTATTTAAATCAATGTTTTCGTCAATTGCGCGGCATGCGTGGGGTTAGTCACATGACCACGTGCAAGAACAACTTGTGAGTTACCTCATTACGTTGTAAAAACGGCGGCCATCTTGTAATGTATATATCGATATTAGGAGTATAAAAATATTGTTATACTCATGTAGTTGGTTATCTCAAAAAATTCGAACATATTTGTAGTATGGCGGTATTTGTACAAGTGTTGATTATTTTAATTTTAATATAATCCTGTACTGACTATATTTCTGATTCGAATGGAGACCATCTTTCATCAGATCGATATCGAAATTTCAATATATTTCAATATAAAAACAATTCCTTGCACCATGCGTCTCTATGATATTTATAAAATGAAATATAATAGATTCTTCAGAGATTCTTACTGTAATGACCGCAAAGGTTATGTTGTAATGCCCCTATATTGTTTTTATTGGATCGCTTGCTCCCATGGTATTTCTTGATTTAAACCATTTTGAACTGTATTAAGAATAAAAATCCAATAAACCTCTCTTACTTTTCGAATTGTCTCCACGGATTTTCCTTCTTTTTGTGATATGCGTTCTTGGATGAACCAAGTCATTTGTTCAGGCTTATGATTTTTTTCCAGGTAGTGGTTCACCATAGGTGCGGACACTTTTGTTGTCCTTATAGCCGACCTATGTTCCAATAGTCTAACATTGAGGGCCCGTCCGGTTTCCCCCACATAACCTAAACCACATGGGCAGATTATCAAATAAATGACATTTGCATTCTTGCAATTATTGAGGTCAGTGGCAGTTATTGTTTGCCCATTAGATTGTAAAGATGTTGACTCTATTGCTGCTTCGCAAGATTTGCAATTTGAGCATTTGAAATTGCCTGTCACCGGTTGGAGACCTGTAATACTCATTTGTTTGGACACACTTCCTGAGTTCATACGTGAATGTACTATATGATCCTTGATATTTCTATTTCGCTTATAAGCGAACATGGGTCCTACATGAAGGGGACATATGTCAAAAGGAATGGGAATACCTGAATGTTGAAACACCAAGAATGGCCAGCATTTACGGAATCCCCAAAATTCATAAAAATAGCACAGACCCCCCCTTAGACCCATAGTTACAACTATAGGGTCAGTTACAGAACCTCTTGCTAAATATGTTGATGCCCTACTTTGTCCACATGTATCCAAAACACCAGCATTTGTCCAAGATACAAGGCACATTATCAATTTAGTAGAGAACGTAAACTTTTTGAATGATCGTCAATTCCTAGTAACCATGGACATTGAAGCACTATACAGCAATATCCCTATTGAGGGAGTGATATTGGCTGTACATTGGTTCATCAAGACATATAACATTCAGTGTCCCACAATATTTATCCTTGAATGCCTTAGGATAATACTAACTGATAATGTGTTTGAATTCAATACACGTCTTTTTAAACTACAACAGGGCGTCAGTATGGGCGCATCTTGCGCGCCAACTGTAGCTAATATTTATATGACGTACTTTGAAAAACAATACATCTTCAATGAAATAGCGCCGTTTTATGAATCTGTGACCAATTGGTCATGATTCATTGATGATGTTTTTTTCATATGGACTGACAATTAGGAAAATTTATTGCAGTTCATTGAATGGATAAATTTATGCGATGACAATATTCATCTCACACATTCTATTAGTCAGGAAAAAGTAGAGTTTTTAGATGTGGTGATCAAATGCTGCGGGGGTACTCTGACTGTTGATTTATTTGTTAAACCGACAGCCAGAAACACGTTACTGCGTTACGACAGCTATCATCCCCCAGTACAAAAGAACAGCATCCCCTTTGGGGAATTTTTGCGGCTTAGGCGCAACTGTACTTCAATTATCGAATATGACAAACAAGCAGAAAATATGAAAATCAAATTTTTAGCTAGGGGTTACCCCAAAAAGATTGTTCGAGATTCGTACAAACGGGCTCGTTTCTAAGATCGCCAACATCTTTTACACAATAATAGGACTGTACAAGATCCGGCTTTAATTTTTATTACGCGTCATTCCATGTTGAATGACCGAATAAAACAAGCTGTATACTCCTCCTGGCAGATTCTAAATGCAGATACACCCGCTAAAGACACATTAGCCAAACCCATGTTCGCTTATAAGCGAAAAAAAAATATCAAGGATCATATAGTACATTCACGTATGATCTCAGGAAGTGTGTCCAAACAAAGGAGTATTACAGGTCTCCAACCAGTGACAGGCAATTTCAAATGCTCAAATTGCAAATCTTGCGAAGCAGCAATAGAGTCACCATCTTTACACTTTAATGGGCAAACAATAACTGCCACTGACCTCAATAATTGCAAGACTGCAAATGTCGTTTATTTGATAATCTGCCCATGTGGTTTAGGTTATGTGGGGGAAACCGGACGGGCCCCCAATGTTAGTCTAACGGAACATAGGTCGTCTATAAGGACAAAAAAAGTGTCCGCACCTATGGTGAACCACTACCTGGAAAAAGATCATAAGCCTGAACAAATGACTTGGTTCATCCTAGAACGCATATCACAAAAAGAAGGAAAATCCACGGAGTCAATTCGAAAAGTAAGAGAGGTTGATTGGATTTTTATTCTTAATACAGTTCAAAATGGTTTAAATCAAGAAATACCATGGGAGCAAGCGATCCAATAAAAACAATATGGGGCATTACAACATAACCTTTGCGGTCATTACAGTAAGAATCTCTGAAGAATCTCTTATATTTAATTTTATAAATATCATAGAGACGCATGGTGCAAGGAATTATTTTTATATTGAAATATATTTAAATTTCGATATCGATCTGACGAAAGATGGTCTCCATTCGAATCAGAAATATAGTCAGTACAGGATAATATGAAAATTAAAATAATCAACACTTGTATAAATACCACCATACTACAAATATGTTCGAATTTATTGAGATAAACAACTACATGAGTATAACAATATTTGTATACTCCTGATATCGATATATACATTACAAGGTGGCCGCCGTTTTTACAACGTAATGAGGTAACTCACAAGTTGTTCTTGAACGTGGTTATGTGACAAACCCCATGTATGGCGTGATATTGATGAAAACATTGATTTAAATAGTCGAGTCCAACGATATATGCGTTTCACATCAAGTACCCAACATATCGAATTTTTTGAGATAAACAACCACATGGCTATAACAATATTTTCATATACTCCTATACTCCTAATATCGATTTATACATTACAAGATGGCCGCCATTTTTACAACGTAATGAGATAACTACCAAGTTGTTCTTGCACGTGGTCATGTGACTAACCCCAAGCATGGCGCGCAATTGACGAAAACATTGATTTAAATAGTCGAGTCCAACGCTATACGCGTTTCACATCAAGTCCCCAACATATCGTCAGCTTGGTTATCCGTGACGAAGGCAAGCTTTTATTCAGCTAAGTTATATACGGTTTATATACCATATCAAAAAACCTTTTTAGATAGAAATCTTGGCATTACCACAATGTGTCACCATTGCCACGCAATGAGAGGTCACGTAATTTACATAAAATGATTGGCTTTCAGACAGAAAATGTTTACTAAGCTGAAATATGCGCAATAAAATAATAACTTATGTTGTCGATATGTCTCAGGACTATTGAACGTTATCCATACGAGCATATCAAAACATTATTCTCCGTCGAATTCCACCTAATCTCTCATTGCAAGCCTAAACAGAAGGGTCATGTCTAAATATGCAGGTACCACCGGCATATTGGTAAGCTTAGTCACAGACATAAGCATACTATGTCCAGGTTATTGAGACATGATGTAAACTCCAAAATGCAATGGTAGTCAACGCTTGATATATAAGGGACAAATAAATCTCTGCCCATGTCTCCCTAGATAAAAGTAGATTCATCATTTTTTTCAATGGTTGTTAAAAGCGAATTTTTTATGTATCTCTAAAAAAGTATAAGTTCAACACCTCCTTAGAATGAGCTGTCTCACATGAATGACTCAGATTCATCCAATATTTAGGACTAATGATAATGGGCCATATGTAGGTAAATGTCATTTACCGATTCTTAAATACCGAATTTTACTGATTCGGTATTCAAAAATCGGTAAATGAGATGTAGGAAAAAATTCGGTATTTTTTACCGAATCGGTAAAATTCGGTATCCGACTTTCGGAAATTATCGAACGGTATTTACCGAATCGGTATTTACCGAATTGGTATTTCCCATTCATCCCTTTGGGCCAATAGGCCCATAGGAATGCATTGGAAATACCGAATCGATAAATACTGATTCGGTAAATACCGATTCGGTAAATACCGAATCGGAAAGCAAGCAAAAGTGAAACTTAAGAAAACAGCCAATCAGGTGCTACCACCCTCCCCCTCCCTACCAGGAAGTGGCTACCCAGGCAGCTGCAACTAATTAGAAGGTTCTGGAGAGGCCGTCAGAGCTGAGCAGAGACACAGAGCTGCAGAGAGAGTTGTGTTTGAAGATTTAACACCAGAAAACATGGCAAGCAGCAGTGAAAGTCAGAAGGCAGAAAGAAAGAGGAAAATAAAGTTCAGCAGCATGGAGCTGCAGGTACTAGTGGAGGAGGTAGTGCGAGTGCACAACAAACTTTTTGGCAGGCACTCCCTCACTGTTCCTGAGTCTGCCAAACGAAAAATGTGGCTGGCAATAGCAGAACAAGTCAATGCAGTGGGAGTCACACCCAGGAATATTGAGGATCTCAAAAAAAGATTTTACAACATCAGGAGCCTCACCAAGAAGAAGATGTCTGAAATACACAAGCAGGCTGGTGTCACCGGTGGAGGCAGGAATCCTATGCCCCCCCTGACAGACCTGGAGGAGTTGGTGGCCTAAACCATTGAGGCAGACAGCGTCCTGGGACTTGGAGATGTCAACAGCTCAGCCAGAGCAACAAAATAAGGTAAGACGCAAGCGCAGCATGACACCCCATACCAACCTGCTTCCCTTTACCATTTGTGCACAAGCCAACCCCAGTCCAGTACTGCCAGCACTATACAGGAGCAATGCATTATGGGAAATGTAGTCAGCCAATGTAAGACCATGTGTAACTGCGCAGACATCAGCAAGTCACTGAAAGTAATGCAGATAAATGAAAGTGAAATGTGTAAAGGATTTATTGTAGTGACTGTGACACAGTATCACTCAGTTGATATACGCTTATTTATACCTAGGGGCAAAATCAGGCAGTCAACCCACAGAGACAGAAGGGACTGCACCAGCGAGGGAGGCGAGTGATGAAGCAGGGCCAAGCCAAGTACAAGTCTCGCAGGAGGAGGGTGACACCACTGGCAGCGCCCATGAAGTTGACACAGTACAGACCCCAGAGTTGCCGCACTCCCCACACCTTTCACAATCCCCTCCATTGGTATTCTCACCAGAAACCTCCCCATCACTGTTCCTGTCCGCTCCTGCAACCCCACCAGCCAGGAGGCGTGTCGTGGCCCCACTACCAGTAATGGAGGCAGCAGAGGGTGAGGCTCAAGTCACTGTAGATGTGAGTCCTGCTGCACTGCAGTCCACCAATGAGCCAGTCACCTCGCGCAGAAGGTAACACAGACCCAGCAGTGCAGGTGGACGTGGAGATGGCACTGTGTTCCATGGGCTGGAGGGGAGCATGGTGCGCATACAACGGATGCAGGGAAAATCCATTCAAGCCTGCCATCGCCTATTCCGAGTCCTGAATGACCAAATAGGAGACATGGGGAAGGGCATCAGAGACATCGTTGAGTCTAATAAGGAGGTTGCAAAGACAAATGCAGGCATTGCAGCAGGGATGCAGCAGATGAGCAACTCCATTACCCAGCTCTGCTCCAAACTAGACAGCCTGGAACACACAAGGCGCAGGGAGGCCCTTGTCCATAATGCGGCCATTAATCTTCTGGCCACTGCCACATCCCAGCTATGCCGTAGAGGCATTAATATGCAGGAGAGCCTGACACAGAACACGGCCGAGGTAACCAGGGGCATGGCCAGAATCACAAGTGCACTAGAGGCTATGCTGATTTCACACACTGCACAGAATCCTGCCCTGGATGTGGCAGAGGCAGAAGACAGTAGTAGCCGCAGCAGCATGGCAAGTGCTGGAGTGGAGCCACGGAGGAGTCGCAGGCGCCCAGCTGAGGCTGCAGGGCATGCTGAAAGCAGCGACCAGCATCCCAGTGGCTCAGGGAAGCACGGGCGCAAGTGACATTGCCGGTCATGGGTGCAGTAACCCGGGACATACAGTCCCCAAGTTTATAATGTTTATTTTGTTGCACTTCAGTGCTTGAACATTGTGGCAACATTAAATTACGTTGTTCTCATACACAACCTGTCTGTGTCTCATTACTTACTCAGAAATAGTTGCGTGTAATCTCCTCACGTCTGTATCTGCCATCACTTGGTGTTGACACTCCAGCAGGTTGTGTTTCTGGCACAGCAATGTCATCGTCATGATCCTCATAGTCTGACAACTCCACTTCAGTACCCTTCTTCACAGCAAGGTTGTGCAACATAGCACACGCAGCAATGATCTTACAGCAGGTGATGGGGGTATACTGCCTTGCACCTCCGCTCTTGTGCAAGCATCTGAACCTGCTTTCCCAGATACCAAACGTACGTTCCACGACATTCCTTGTGCTCTTGTGGGCCCGGTTATATCTCCTTTGGATGGGTGTTGAGGGGTTGAGGTAGGGGGTGAGTATGAAGGAGCGGAGGGCATATGCACTGTCTCCTAAAATGAAATGGGAATACATTACTCACATGCATACTTGTACTTCTTACTGCAATAGGTGTTATGGGGGTCGCACACTGTGTCTCACCTAGGAGGTATCCTTCTCCAAATTCCCCTGCAGTCAGCCGTGCATAGATGCCGCTGTTTTGAAATATATAGGAGTCGTGGGTACTCCCAGGGAATCTTGCCACAAGGTCAGTGATGGCGCACTTTGCATTGCAAATCACCTGCATATTGATGGTGTGCGTTGACTTCCTATTCCTGTATATATATTCTGTGGCAGCAGGGGGACAAATGGGAATGTGCGTGCCATCAATGCAGCCAATTATATTGGGGAATCGTGCCATCTGGTAAAAGTCAGATTTTGTTTGGACCAGTTCAGCATGGGTTGCAGGAAAAGATATATAATGCTCCATCCTCTGTAACATGGCGTCAAGGAATTTGTGGAAAAACCTTGACAGGCTGCCCTGGGTCACCCCACCTACCACAGCGACCACACTCTGGTAGCTCCCAGACGCAAGCAGGTGTAGGCTGCACAGCACCTGCACGTGGGGTGGAATGGCGTGTGCCCTTGGGGTAGTATGCTCCAACAGTGGATGGAGGTCCCTGATGAGTTCCGTGATGGTGTCTGGGGCCAACCTGTACCTCTGGAGTATCTCTGCCTCTGTGAGCATGAACAGGGTGATCCTCTGTCTGTAGACCTGCTCCTCTCTCTGCCATTCCCTCTCTCCTTCCTCCTGTAGCCGTAGCCGTCTTGCAATGACATAAAATGCCGCCATTGTGAAAGTAGAATTGCATTTTGGGTCCATTTTTATAGGTTGCACCTGGTTACCACCTGATTTCAATCCATGGTAAATACCGACTCTTAAATACCGAATATCAAGCAAATTCGGTATTTAAGAGCTCCCCTACATCTCAATATTCATTTTTACCACTTCTTATTTACCGAATCGGTATTTTACCGATTCGGTAACTTTACCGATTCGGTAAATTTACCGAATCGCAAACCGTTGCGATTCGGTAAATTTACCGAATTGGTAATTTTTCCGATTTGGTATTTTACCGATTCGGTAACTTTACCGATTCGGTAAATTTACCGAATCTGACGATTTTCGCTTTCCTACATCCCAATTGCTCAATACCGGTCGGTAACGGCCGAAAATACCGATTTTCGGCCGTTACCGACCGGTATTGGGCTACCTACCTCTGGCCCAATGTACCTACATTTACAGAGTTATCTCTACTATTATCAGTAAATAAAAAGAAGATTATACAAGATCATCCATTTCACTAATCAGGAATTATCGACAGAGGCAACTATAATGAGATCAAAATATTTTTCGTAAGTATAAAAAAATACATCATTTTTACGATAAAATTGTAAATTTATGTAGAGACAAATTTTGACCTGAGGAATATAAGATCACATAGTTAAGGAAAAATACTTGACCGAGATATCTATTTATCTACACACGCTTTAGATTTTCAATTGTTGGCAAATCATAAAAACTGGCATTTAGATTTAGTTCATCAAAATATATAAAAAAATCTGTTCAGTATACTTATACCAGTGCTTGTATACTGCAGGTAACACAGGACGAACCAAAGGCAGGACTTATAGGACACCGCTTTAATATTTTTTTGAAGAACTATCGCACACAACATATAATAGGAGCATGGTAAGCAAGGCCTTATGACACCCAATCATCTCTACTAGAAAAGAATCAACTTGCTAAGTTTGTCATCTAGGTGTATACTTCAAGTACAAACATAAGAAGATTTATATGTTCATTCTTTCAGCCTCTTTTTTAACCTAAGAAATATATGCGAATGAAATGTCGCCTCACTGAGAAAAAACTAAACATCCTCACACATCCTTGCTGACTCGTAGAATAGTTAAGGTAAGCAACCTAATTGAGTATATTCAACTATTCATCGTAATATGAGTTAAGATAAATAGACAATCTAATTGTCAGGAAATTACTTTAGCATAGGTCTTTGTTTATCCATGTCTTTAAGATAGAGGTATGGTCCTGTTATGTCCACACAATGTTTTCATGCGGAAGGTATGATCAGTGATGTTCTTTGATACCATTTTCCCAGCTCAGAGAGTCTGTCATCATACTGAGTAGGTTCCCCTTGGTAACCACTTATAATTGAACATAAGATAGTTCAGTCTCACACCATGAATCTGATTAAAATGTATTGTTTTTCTTGTTAACTTTTCCCCACATTACAGCTATAATTTGGAGTGAATACCCTGAGGAAGGCTGTCGCCAAAAAGCGTTGGTGCAATTCAACACTCTGTAACCAGTTCTCTTGGTTCAATTGTATTATCGCCTTGTGTAGAAAAATTGGAATGGTTATCTGTATATAAATTAACAACATATAAGGTTTTTGTTCCTTCCTTTTGAAAGTGATTATCTTGTCCTATTTTCCATCTGAAAAGGAAATAATCTTCCAGTCAATCTGACTGTTATATAGAAATCTACCAATTTGGGTGATCCAGAAATTAGATAGGGATAGTTAGCAGACATCAAAACAATTGCTATGAAATTGCTGCTTACATGTTTGTTTGTTGTTGTTTTTTTTTAAATATGTATAAATACATTTTGATGAATACGAAAAACAATTATCATATAAAACCTAAAAAAATACATATATAAAGAAAAGAAAAATAATCATGAAATAATAAAACATATTTTTTTAACAAAAAGCATAGTTTTGTGTTATAAATTCACAAGTCAGATGTATGGTGTGAGCACTACTAATAACATATCCAACACTTTGCACAGTGTGTATTCTTTTTCCAGAAAGTTATTTCCCTGTCAGGGTATTATCCTATTTTCAGGGGGCCCCTAATTGTGTTTTTCTAGTTAACTTGCCCTAATAGGCCCAGGGGCCAAGAACCCTGCTCCCTTCACATAAAAAAGATAGGGCTTTTCCTGGGATCAGCGGAAAGCACTAGACTCTACTTGTTTAGATGCCTATCAGGCTTCTATGGATCCTCGAGCAGGCCTACTTAATTGCGGATTCTGCCATTTCACCAGCAACCACACTAATACCAGCAATGGGGTAGCCAATGTAGAGAGCATTAGCATCAAGAGTGCTAATGGTAAGACTATCAGAAGCTCATTTTACTTCATCTGCTTGAACCATCGTTCTTTTATAAGACACCAGCAGCATATTTATGAGCTCTTGGTGGCCAAGGCCCCTGATGCATTGTTTATATTAAAAACCTGGTTACATGAGGCAGCTATGCCCGACATCATCGCCGCAATGCCAAAAAATTATTGCATATACAGAAAGCACTGTAACGATATGGCAGGAGGCGGAATAGTCATATGTTTTTAATAACATCTATCCGTGTAAAATTGAGGTGCTTCCTTTCCCTGCTTGCAAAGCTGTATTATTCTCACTCTGTTTAAACCCAAATTACATGGGCTCAGGCCTGCTAATGTATCGCTGTCCTGTATACAATGCACCTTGGTGTTCGACAATGCCTAATTTAATTTTGCTTTACATTCTTAAGAGCTCTAATTTAATCCTATTGGGAGATTTAAATATTCATTTGGAGGACCTTGCTTGTTGGTGTAGCCAGACCTTCATCCAGGACTTAGATGCAGTGAATCTTAATCTCAGCAGCTCTGCCCCCACTCACAAGGCAGGCCATCTCCTTGACCCCATACTCTGCAATATCACAGGCCTCTCTACAGAGCCTCCCTTGCCCATACTTTGGATTGATTACTTTATAGAGCCTTTCTATATACACTTCCACGCCCCACACACTCCGAGGACAGCTTGGTCCAAAGTTATGATCAGTAATTAGTCTAAGTTAGATATACCTTCTTTGAACACCTCCCTGCTGAACAAACGCCAGCAATGATACAGAAGGTAGATTCAAACCAGCCTACGGTGGACAATTAGGGAGGCAGTAGGCGCGCGGGGGAGGTTATTTATAGAAGGCTGGCAGGGCGGAAAAGTAACTGTGCCCGAGGGAGGCGGGAGGAGAGGAATTTAGGGGCATATTACCAACAACTAGCGATAATTTTTGTCTCTAACTTGTTTAGAGACAAAAATTATCGCCGCAAATTGGCGATTTTTATCGCAGATAAACCTTGCTATTAGCAAGGTTTATTGCAAATGCGATAAAAAACGGCCGCAATGCATGAATATTGCTGAAAAGTCAGCGATATTCATGCATTATCGAGCAAATGCTCTTAGCCATGTTATCCACCTCCCATTGGATAGCATGGCTAAGAACTGCTCCTGGGCAGGTGTTAGCTTTTGGAGATATTCGCGCTTAGCGCGAATATCTCCAAAAGTTGGTAATAGGAGATAGCGATATTAGCGACTGTTTCCAGTCGCTAACATCTTGGCACGCCCACTTTGCATGTCAGTAGTGATAAATATCACTGACATGCAAAGCGGGGCCTAAGATGGTCGCTATCTCCTGTTAGCTGTCGCTAACTGGTGTTAGCGACAGCTTGGTAATAGGGAGATAATTTTATCTCCGCTTTCTTGGCTTTTAAAGCCAAAAAAGCGGAGATAAACCCCCTTGATAATATGCCCCTTAGTTTGTAGGACGGCAGCCCGTGGAATTATAGAGGCGGTGGCTGTTTGTTTGTCCCTGCTGTGGTGGAGGACGAGGAGAGCTCGGGGGGAGCAGCTGCGGTGCTGAAGCAGGTTGAGGAGGCGGGTCAGGAAGTACAAGGGCTCCACACGCAGCAGCTCCTACGGTCATGCAGGTATGTGCTGTCACTGCAGTTTTTTATAGCAAGCGGAGCGCTGCAGTGTGCGGCATCCTGCGGGGAGGCCCTCTGGGCCATCCGTCTTTTTTTTTTTATTCATTTATTTGTTTTTATGCGTTGTTATGTGGGGCGGACTTTGCCCGAGGGTGTCAGAGCGCTTCGCAGTGGCACCGGTAATGCTACATGAGGAGGAAATTACAGGTGAACAAATTCAAAAGCGGACGTTAGGTTACATGAGGCAAAGGAGATGGTTGCGGGTAAACAGTATACAAGAGGTAGCGGGGTGCATTACAGGAGGACGGGGTGACGTGTGTGCAGGTTACAAAAGCATGCGGAGTACAAGTGGAGATACAGTGCTGCAGTGGATCGCAGACAATCGAGCACAAGAACGGACGTTGCGTGGGCTGTGGTGGCACTTGGTTAAGTATCTCAAGGGGGCAAAGTGTAAGTAGCAGCAAACGGTGTGTTACTAGAGAAAAGTGACGTGGCGTTCATTGGGAAAAGAAGCAATAGGGGCAGATGTACAAAGAGCAAGGTGGCGTCAGCTCTAAAGCTGAGCAAGTGACAGTAAGTGACTGCAGCCCCGGGGGTTTACAATAATGATTTCAGCAGGGCTGAGAAGCAAACCTACTTAAAGTACAAGGGCATACATATTTATCGGGCCCTGCCACAGCGTTTCATTAGGGATATTTCCCAGCCTTGGTTAGTGAAGTTTTGCCTGCTTGCGCTCTTGGTGGTTTGCCACAGGGAGGGGGATGTCTAGACCAGGGAGGGCTTTTAATAGGGCAGGTCTCTGGTGCGGACGGGCGTTGTGACGCAGCCTGAGTTCCTGGATGATGCAGAGGCAGTGCATTGGCCTATCTGGTCCCAGCAAGTGGGTGGCGCAGGTGCCCGGTTTGCGCAGAAGGTTGGCACAGGTCAGGTTACAAGGTAGTTGGTTCGCCCCTGCCATGTTGCTGGGACAGCAGGTAGTGAGCATGGGAGGGCCAATTCAGGGGGTCGCCCAGGGCTGTGCGGGAGGTCAGTGGGTATGGGTGGGTAGGGGTGACACGTCCAGTGAGGTGCAGGGTGTTAGGTCTGTGGGCATGCAGGGTCCATCTAGTGCACATGAACAGTCGGGTCTGAGCGGCCTGCAGGGCAAAGTGCCAGTTTCTTCAACAGGGAAACGACTGGCATCAGGATGTGGCGGACAGAGCACGCTGCGGTTCCGTTTAGGGGGATATCAGAGGGCGGGAGATCTGGAGCGGATTTTCCCTCTCATGCAGTCAAAACGAAAGCTACAAAAAATATTAATTGGAAGTTTTATGATGGGGGATTTGGTGATGGGGAAATATCTGGGGGAAGTGGGGCACATTTTCAGGGGACAGGGTGAATCATTGGTATATGATGATGACAGTGATGATCTCGAAGAAGGTGAATTATGAGAAGGGGATTGTGGGGACAGTGGGGTGAAGTTTTTGAATTTTGTTGGGGAAAAAATGGGTGTGTTGGGGGCGAAACAGTGTTATTAGTCTTTTGCAGAAGTCAAGTGCGGCCCGAGCAATTATACAGGAATCTACATCTGTAAGTCAACAACAGAATGACACTCAGGAATGTCACAGCAGAGCATCTCAGTAGCCAAAAGGTAAGGCGGGCAGGTGGACAGTTTGGCAACCAGCGGGGAAAAACACGGAAAGTCATCAGGTCTATTGGAGTTGGGGGGGGATGGTTTTGGGGCACAGGTTTTTTCTTGGGGCTGGGCATCACGTTATATTTCGGTAGGAGGTAAGGGCTGAGGGTAACTTTGCCACAGCTGTCTAGGAAGACAAAGAAGTGGGAAAAGAGGACACTGTGGAGGATGATAAGAATATTCTCGGGAAACTGCCTTACATGGGGCGTTGGTATGCCATTAGGCTCTCATTTATCTGAGAAGAACAAAAGTAGAATTCAGCGTTATGAGTTTGTGGATGCTTTTAAGCTATTGCATTGGGATATTCAGGCCAGAGAAGGCTCAGAGGAGGAGGAATGGGAATTGGCCACGAGACCCAGGGTTCAAACAATTGAAAACTGGACATCTGCCTTTCTTATTTATGCTAGCATCTTTTGTGAGCAGCATCGGGGTAAAGCGGTAGTGGTGTTCAAGTACATGGATATCAGAAGGAAAGCTCAGAGTTATTTTGGGGGGGTTATGCGTGGTTGTCATATGATGAGGAGTTTAGAGCCCGAATGAGTGTTGCTCATGACAGACCCTTGGGAGATGTGGACCCCGAGTTATAGTTGCAATGGATGGCGTCTTCTCAGCCTCCAGCTACCACTCATACTGCAAGTGGGTTACTGGTATCTTATCGGCCCCTTTTCAGTATCGTCCTGCCCAGTCTGGGGCGGGGTTTAGTGACGGAGGGCAAACATCTTTTTCCGGGGCCTGTTGGAACTTCAACAGGGTTTTTTTTTTGCAGTAAGCAATTCTGCAGGTACCAGCATGAGTGCTCCAAATGTGTTGGCAAACATTCCCTCACACAATTTTTTGCAGGTCAGGGATTTGGTGATCAAGGCAGGGGGTAGAGGGGAAGAGGTCAGGCTTTCCTTTTTGTACCAAAGGGCTCATACCCCAATTAGGTTGGAGATCTTGGCAAAATGGCTGAGGGACTATCTAGACACTGAGGTAGTATGCAGATTGTTTTGGGGCTTCAGGGACAGGATTACTATTGCAACAACACATCATCAGTAGGATAAAACTAACCTATCTCACGACGGTCTAAACCCATCTCACGTTCCCTATTAGTGGGTGAACAATCCAACGCTTGGTGAATTCTGCTTTACAATGATAGGATGAGCCGACATCGAAGGATCAAAAAGCGACGTCGCTATGAACCCTTGGCCGTCACAAGCCAGTTATCCCTGTGGTAACTTTTCTGACACCTCCTGCTTGAAACCTAAAAAGTCAGAAGGATCGTGAGGCCCCGATAGGATACCAGGGTCCCCGTCAGCGCAGGTGGTCTGAGAATTTGAAGTCAGCAAAGGAGTTTTTCCAAAGGTCGTGCACCAGGAGCTACGGGCAAAGTTAGTCGCAGGCATAGTTGCTGGGCCTTTTTGTTTATTGTCCAATGCACATTTTGATCATTTCTCCTTAGGGGGTGATGCCTAAAAAGAAGGCTGGGGGAGTTCCGGCTGATACACTATCTGTCATGGCCTGAGGACTCCTCAGTTAATGACAAAGATTACAAGTGGATTCTAGTGTGTCGTACGCCTCCGTGGTCGATGCGCTGAGGTAGGTCAGGTCAGCGGGGAGTGCTGCGCTGTTGGCTCAAAGTGAGATACAGTCTTATTTTGATTGTTACCAATTCATTCTTCTGACTTTGAACTGTTAGACATGCACTTTCAAGGGGCATTCTATATCGATAAAGTTTTTCTCATGGGGTGTTTTTTCTGGATCGTGTGCCCTATTTGACACCTTCAGCACTTTGCAGTGGCGTTTTTTACTTTCATTCGTGGTCATGACCTCATTTGTCATTATTTCGATGATTTCATGTTCAGCTGAGTTCAGAACGCAGGTTAATGGCAAAAGGCTTTGAACTCTTTCCAGATTATGGCTCAGGAGCTTGGTGTGCCATTGACACCTGACAAAACTGAAGGTCCTAGTACAGAACTGACTTTCCTGGGAATTGGAATTAACCCTATGGAGATGGTAGAGAGATTACCAGCGGAGTAATTGCAGGAAATTTCAACATTTTTGTCATCTGTGAAGGAGGAGTGTACATTGGAGCTCAGGAAGGTACAGGAATTGTTGGGCTACCTCAACTTTGTGGGTAGAATGGTCAGGGCTGGGAGAAACTCTGTGGGAGGCTGGGAATGTCCATGTCAGGAGCCTATCTCCCTCACCACAGAGTGCATACTTCAGCAGCCACTAGGGCCGATCTATACATCGGGTTGACTTTGCTAACAGACTTTAATGGCGTATCTTGTTTTTTTGCGGATGAAGATATGATTGGGCCAATCAGATTTACTCGGATGCGTCTGATACTAAAGGTTTTAGCATATTTTGGGAGGGGTGTTGGTGCGCTGAAAGGTTGGCCATGGCATATGCTACAACAGGGTCGCAGTATCGCCTTTTAGAGTTCTTTCCTCTACTCGTGGCATTATATGTATGGGGTGAAGATTTCCAATATAGCCCAGTCTCGTTCAATGTAGACAATTTAGCCGTGGTTACCTTGCTCAATAATCAAAAGGATTGGAGAATTATGAGGTTGTTCCGTGCATTTATGCTCAACTCATGGGAGGATGATGGATGGTGGATGATGAACAGTTTTTATTAGGTTTTGTGTTACACTTGTTAGATGGGTTTTCCCACAATACTCTTTCTGGCAAATTGGCGGACTTTTTCTTTTTATGGGCAGTTAAGGGGGGAGGGATCCGGTTGGAGGGGTGTTAGTGTACAGGTTTTCTAGAGGTTTAAGGAGGGAACAGGCTGGTAGCAAGCCATTACGTCAGTCGGTGACATTTGATTTGTTGCAAAGAATGTTGTTGCAGCTGCTTTCTTGCTGTTATAATGTGTTTAAGTGTGACAAATTTAGATTTTTTTTTATGGTTGTTATTTGGGGCATTCAGAGCATCTGAGTTACTAGGTTTACGCATTAGGGCAGGAATGAGCATTGATGACGTTCATTATAGAATACCAAAGGTTGAGGATTTGGTTGAGGGCTTCCAAGTCGGATCAATTGGACAAGGGAAATTTGTTTTTTTTCTCAAACAAGAGGGAGGTGGGGCTTTGCTGTCCTGTAGGGGAATGGGAGGTTGTTAAAGCTTCTAGATTTTTCACATCAGGTAATACATCTTGCCATGCACAGGGGCAACAGATTCCCTTCACTCAGATGTTGGCTGTGATGAGAAAGGTGCCCATTATTTTGGGTGAGAATCCTCTACGTTTTTGGCACACACTCCTTCCGTATTGGGGCAGCAACGGAGGCTGTGAGATTGGGGTGGTCTTGGTCAGACATACATAGGATTGGGAGAGGGAAGTCCAAATGTTACGAAAAATATGTTAAGAAATAATTTTCAGTGCATCAGTTGTTATCTTGTTAATGTTTGTTTTCCTACCTAGGTCGGATTCAAGGGCTTGTAAGTTTGGAAAAAGACAACTTGGATAGTAGGAAACTCCTTTGTAAAGTGGGCTGCTGTTTACACTGAGCAACAGATTTGTGGGTGATCGCTTGGACTCTCAAGTATTACACATGAGCTGGTATGGAAGGGTAAAAGGAAATGCGTTGGGGGGGTTTGTTTCCCATGTTGTCTCTGTGTTTTTAGGGGGGTCTCCGGATTTGCTGGGCATTTACCTAGATGAGAATGAACTTGTCAACTTACCTGGCCTGTCTCTCATGAAATTAATGAAACTGGATCTGGCCGGCATGCCTTCTAACTGGGAGGGCACCACGGTGATTTGGGCTGAATTCATAATGCGGCTGCATTGGAGAGGAGCAGGAAACCACACACCATTGGAGAAGGTGAAACATAAGCTTAATAGAGCCATGAGTCTCTTCAGTGGGGGCATCGGGGCCAGGTTCTATCTCACTCTAACATTCAAAGCACTGAGAGGTATCTTTTTGTGAGGGCGTGGTGCCTTTGTCACAGATGGGGCAAGCGTACTATCTACTGGAATTATGGGTTTGATTGCACAAAAATGGAAAGAGAATATATGGTGCTCCAGCAGAATGTCATACTTTTCTCCTTGGTGGGGCAGGAAAACTCTTCGGTTTTCCTGGATGGTGGAATTTTCTGGAGGGGTGGGCAGCCTTGAGCGGGATTGTCCACCCTCCAAGGGGGGATGTGGGGTACACAGTCACGTGGAAAGGAAATGAGAATGAGGGAGATCTCTCAACAGGAGTCAGTTCTTCTGGGTTTGCTTGGGTCAACATTGGGGGTTATGTTTTTGTAGATAGGTTATGATAAGCTTGGGGAATTGCTTTATCATATAATTGCAAAATGTGTTTTGAAAATATACTTTGCACCTGTCTTAATAAAGTGGCCTCTTTTGCTAAGTAAAGAAGTTGTGGATCGTGAGTTATTGTGCGAGGAGTGTCCCAGGGGGAGCTGGGCACGAGCCGGTCTCCCCCTGGGATGTTTCCCACAATGGAGCGGCCACACAGGTGCGGATACAGGGGTAATTAGGGAGGCAGTAGGCGCGCAGGGGGGAGGTTATTTATAGAAGGCTGGCGGGGCGGGAAAGTAACTGTGCCCGAGGGAGGCGGGAGGAGAGGAATTTAGTTTGTCCCACCCACCCTTCCTTCTTTTTTCATCTGTTACAATTTTTGTCCGGAGTTAATTTTTATTAGCCTTGGTTACTACCAGAGGTGTCATAAGTTTTTCTGCCACGATAAGACAGGTTTCTTTTAGCCATTTATAACTGGTAAGCGGAATTTTCTGGGGGGGGGGTGGGCAGCCTTGTCCCACCCCCCCATCCTCCAAGAGGGGAGGTGAGGTACACAGTCACGTGGAAAGGAAATGAGAATGAGGGGGATCTCTCAACAGGAGTCAGTTCTTCTGGGTTTGCTTGGGTCAACATTGGGGGTTATGTTTTTGTAGATAGTTTATGATAAGCTTGGGGAATTGCTTTATCATATAATTGCAAAATGTGTTTTGAAAATACACTTTGAACCTGTCTTAATAAAGTGGCCTTTTTTGCTAAGTAAAGAAGTTGTGGATCGTGAGTTATTGTGCGAAAACTAACGCTGTCTTTGTCAATTACACACTGTCAAGAAATGCAGAATGGCAATTGTACGATGTCACTGGGTGTGTATTCTGACGTTACCACTGTAATCCACACGCTTCAAAAAAATGCGGAAGCGCACATTCTGCTGTTGCAGTTCTAGTCTGTCTTTGACGTCGGCACACCCATGTCACTGCGTCAACCTTAGCAACTACTGTTCCATCACAATGTCGGCTTGAGATGACACATGCACATTCCAGCATGTTCGGAAAATGCTGATTGCCTCGCTGCAAATTGTATTCTTTCAAAACAGCCGCTCGAGTGTTCAACGGAAGCCAGGCAAATTCTTGTAGCGCTACCACAATTACATCCAAGTATAAGAAAAAATAAAGTCCAATAACACAATTGCGCACAATTAAGCTTCAGTGCTCTGCAAATCGCCTCACAAATTCAGTGCTCATCCAGTACTCATAGACAATTAAGAGGCTAAGGCAGAGCAACCTTGACGGGGAAGTCAGAATGTAGCTAGAAAAACTGGAATACTCATGCAGGGTTATTCGGCAGGTGTATCTTCTTCTGCTGGTCATCGCCAGTAATAAAATGAAGAAACTCCTTGTAAGTTCAAGTAGGCTTTATTATACACCCACCAGACAGTCCATGTCAGCAATCAGCTCAGAATCTCCTACTGAGATCAATGCGTTCCGATGCTGACATGGGTAGCATTCTTATAAACGAACAATTAATTAAAAGGGCAAGTTACAACAAATTGCTACCCAGAAGACACCCCCTGTCCCATCATATAACAAGTCTCTGTAAGAGACTGGAAAGATACTGGTAGAAACAGTTTAAGGGATATTCAAAACTTAAATATGAAACAGCCTCAAACCGTTATCATGTGCACTGTAGACAAGTTTGTAAATTATTTTATTCAGCTGAAATTTTGGTAACACAAAATTGCCCAAGGACACTGTTCAA
Organism: Lissotriton helveticus; assembly: GCF_964261635.1. Classification (NCBI taxonomy): domain Eukaryota; kingdom Metazoa; phylum Chordata; class Amphibia; order Caudata; family Salamandridae; genus Lissotriton; species Lissotriton helveticus. Next base: position 2,108,058,389 of record NC_136057.1, read on the forward strand.
AGTGGTCCAAGAATGATCTGATCCCAGCAATAGGTCACCACCCCCCTCGTTATCTCAATCGTAATGTGAGGAACTTGCTGGTCATTTCACTAAGATGATGAATTTTCAGTCTGCTCTCACCTCAGTTAAGAGAGCCAAACTTCAAGCAGAGATTGATAGCCAGAACAGCAACCTGGCACCATCCTGTACCAGGGAAGGAAACACCAGTGATTTGGGCCAGTCTCCTGTAGGAATGCAGTCTTGGGCCCCTTGGACCGGTCCCTCCTTTTGATGTTATTGCAATCAATAAAATCTGGCTCCTCTCTGTTATGCTATGTTAATCTGTATTTGTATAGCGCACGGCTACTCTCAGGAGTATCTCAGCGCTAAAGGAAAAACAAGACCATATAACATCAACTCATGCCCAACCACGACTCTGAAATCCACAGCAGGAAAAGCCACGTCTTCAAACTTTTCCTGAAAATGAAGAGGTCAGGGCTCTGTCTGAGAGCGAAAGGTAGGTCATTCCACAACCTAGAGTCCACAGTATGAAAAGATCTATCTCCTACCCGGGAGAGTTGGACCTTTGGAACGGTCATCAGCAGTTGGGAATACGATCTCAAAGTGCGCTGCGGAAGGTAAGGTTGAAATCTGTCCCTAAGGTAGGGTGCTCCAATCTTGTGGAAGGTTTAAAAACCAGGACCAGGGCCTTAAAGTGTATTCTTTTTTCTCACCGGGAGCCAGAGCAGTGAGGACAGAAGCTGAGAGGTATGGGTTCTGGACCCAATGAAAAAGATGGCCCTAGCCACTGCATTCTAGATTACTTGTAGTCAGACCAGGAGATAGTCCGGAAGGCCAAGATTGAAGGAATTCACATAATCCAGTCTGGATACTACCAAGGCCTGGACAACAGTTTTCCTATAGGGGATAGAGAGCAAGGGATGGAAGTTACGCAGCATTCTCAATAGTCCAAAATATACCCCAGCCATAGTCTGAACTTGAACTTTCATAGAGAGGGTTGCATCCAACTTGACTTCTAGGTTTTTCACAGTGGAGACAGATGACACAGGGGGGACATGTCCTGTGGCAACCAAGTATGCCAAGCTTCAGAGGGACGAGGCCCGAAAAAAATTATCTCGGATTTCTCAGGGTTGCATTTTAAATGATTGTGACTAAACCAGGAGAAAACTTTTGAAAGGCAAGAATTAATTATAGTACTATTGAAATCAGCCCCCTTCTCACAAGTGAACAGCAACTGGGTGTCATCAGCATAAGACATTATTTTAGCCCCTAGTTCCTCGACGAGAAGAGCAAGCGGGCCATGTACAGATTAAATAGTGTTGGGCTCACTATAGAGCCCTGGGGGACACCCACATTCATAGAAGGGATCTCTGCAGCAAATGGAGGAGATCAGATGGTTTGGAAGCAGTTGGCCAGGAAAGATGTAAACCATCTCAATCCTCTCGATCCTTTTCCGTCCAGTAAAATGAGGATACTGAGCCCTCACCTGCTACTACTCTTTGTAGGACTCCTAAAGTCCTCTCTTCAGGAGGGACATATACTAAAACATGGAAGTTTCGCAATAGTTCTACTGTTACTAAAATAAAACCATTTAGACCCGTCCAACTGGTCCAACCTCAGACCTATTTCTATGCTACCCCTTAATCGCAAACGTCCTAGAGAAACATGTCAATGTTCAACTCCCCACCTTAGTGGCAGCACAAGATGCCCTACACAGTCTGGGTTCAGATCAGGACACAGCACTGAAACCACCCTTCACAGAACATCTTAGATGGCGCCTGGATTTTGGCTGGACAGCCGCACGGATTCTATTAAATCTCAGCACAGCGTTCCACACAGTGTTACCTGATATTCTTGTTGTTTGACTGACTCATCTGGGCCTTCAAGGGACAGCACTTACTGGGTTAACCTCCTTTCTGACTGACCAGTTCTTTCAGGTCTTCTCAGCAGATGCGGTGTCCAGCCCTCGTGCCCTTCTCAGGGGTCCTGCAGGGGTCAGCCCTCAGCACTACATTGTTCAACATATACATCTGCCCTCTAGCAGATCTGGTGGGAAGCTGTGGCCCCACCATGTTCTCATATGTGACAATGCACAAATCACCTTTTTGTTGTCGTCGCAGCACAGATGCCATTCTGGAGATTTCAATTCTTGCCTTGGTCTTGTCTCCTCCTGGATGAGTTCCAACTCACTTAAACTAAATGGAAACAAGACTGAGGTAATGGTACTGGACAAGAACCCAAAGCTCTGGGATCCCCAACAATGGCCAGCTACTCTAGGGGCTCTTTCAGAACCTGTCCAGAAGGTAAACAATCTAGGCTTCTGACTGGACTCTATCCTGTCCATGAAGCTGCAGGTTACCAAAATAGCCTCTACAAGCTTTGATATTTTGAAAGGGCAAAATTGGTCATTGTACATAGTTCTCAGAATCAAACGATCTCGAATGGGGAGGTGTTGTTTTTCTTTCCTTGGCTCTAAGATGTGGAATGTTTGAGAAGTTGCACTGCTCTTACAATTTTCCGCAAGGATTTGAAAACTGAACTTTTTTTACTTGTAAGTGCCTAGGCCCCCCTTCTTGATACGTAGTGCAGGGAAACCCTTAGGGGTAGCTATGCACTTTATGAAACCTCAATAATAATAATATCGAACGATTGCACTTTAATTTCTCTTTCCAGGGTCCTTTTTGGTGAGATGAGACAGGCTGAAACCATTTTGGTCACGTGAACTCCGGGGAACTTAAAACACACCTGTGGTGACTTTCAAGATTAAAATCCTGATGGAAACAGTGCCCAGCAGCAGCTCATAATGCTACAAAAGCAATTGGTTCATTCTTTGCGCACAAAACATTAGGATGCTTTCACCTTTAGTCTCTTAAATCTTTACTTGTCATTACCTTGCAGTGTCATCATTCAGAGTAAACAGTATGTTAGGCCTGACAGCCTTAGGGAGGTCTTCCCCCAATTATCTTGCCTTTCTCCTCCATTTTCCTGCTGGCTTTAGGACTCTGTGCACTTTACCACTGCTAAACTGACTGTGTTCTGTCAATTAAACATGATAAAAGTGGCTTATACCCAATTGGCACATTTGATTTACCTGTCAGTCCCTGGTAAAGTGGTACTACATGTGTCCAGGGTCTTTAAATTAAATGCAACCAGTGGACCTGCAGCATTTATTGTACCACCCACTGACATAGCCTTTAAAACATGATCCAGGTCTGTCATTGCAGCATGTGTACAGTTTTAAACTGCCAATTCGACCTAGCAAAAATAAGTGTTTCCCAGGCCTAAACTTTCATTTTTAATACACAAAAGTCCATTAGGGTGTGCCCTAAACAGCCAAGAGGGCACGGTGCCGTGTATTAAAAATTTTGGACATGTACATTTTGCTTTTACATATCCTGGTAGTGAAAAAAATCTTTTTTTTTAATTACTGCAAGGTCTAACTCTTCCATAGGATAACTTATTACATTTAATAAGTTATAACTTTCAACTGGAAGCAGGTAGAAATGTAAAGTTTGATACAAAGTCCTGTGCACACGTATATAGAGTTGTTAGGTTTTGATGTCAAAACCAAATGTATTCAACACTGTTCATAGAAGAAGTAATGGAGGTCGACTTCCAGGGTTTCATGCGGAATAAATTATATTTCAATTGGATCAATACAAAAGAAAAGAAACAAACCAGCCAACACATGTTTCGTCCCACCGTGCAACAGTGTGACTCTTCAGGGCTGGGAAGGAGATAAAATGAAAAACACATTTTGTCTTCTCTTAGACTACGATGAACAAACTTTTATTGTTTTCAATTTACTGCCCCACGCTTTGTGGTTTTGTTGCGCAACCGTCAACAAACTTTTCGCAATTTTGTGTTTCATTCACACTCCACAACACCTTTTTTGGGTGGTCCAATCTGTGCTCTATATTTCATTATACAATGTATTTTTACACTTTAGGGTCTCCACATTAGCATTGGTGACTCTTGTTTTTGTTCCACTATATTCACTAGATGTTTTGTGGCAACATGTATTTCTTCGGTCATCACGTTCTGTTGGCTTATGTTTTTCATTGTATGTCCTTTCCAGCCCTGAAGAGTCACACTGTTGCACGGTGGGACGAAACACGTGCCGGCTGGTTTGTTTCTTTTCTTTTGTACTGATTCAATTGAAATATAATTTATTCCAAAAGAAACCCTGGAAGTTGACCTCCATTACTTTTTCTATGAACAGTGTTGAATACATTGGTTTTGACATCAAAACCTAACAACTTTATATACGTGTGCACAGGACTTTGTCTCATATGTGTCGTGTGGGTCTTCACCCATACACTTGCAGGGGTTGTTTCTCTTCTGGATTTGTCCCTCCTGACCTGTCTGCACCGTGGACTCACAAGCTACGATTTTCAACTTCTAAACATACACGCCAGAGCGCCACTTCTTCCTGTACCTAATCTAAAACCTTCACAGTGACTCTTAGGAATGTAAAGTTTGGAGTCTAAAGAATTGTAATTCAAAGCCCTCTTTAATGGTAAAGTTGGATTGTAAGTCACAATTCTGAAAATGCCACTTTTGGAAAGTTTTATCAGGTAAAGATGCCTACAAGGGGTTTGGTTTAAATATATGAAAAATTACTTCACTTACAGGCATATGCATCAAAGTAAATACCGGTCGCAAATGGGCAGATTCTCAGAATCTGCCACTTTGCGACTGGTATTTTTGCATTTGGGATGCATCATCCCAAATGCAAAAATCGCAATTTAAGGAATCTCTAAATTGAGATTCCTTAAATTGCGATTGCATTTAAGGAATCCCAAATTGAGATTCCTTAAATGCAATGCATGAAAGTAAAAAAAATAGCGAATTCGCTAATAGGAGTAGCAAATTACCATGAAGTTGAACTTCATGGTAATTTGCTAAAACTTTGAAAAAAGCACTTTTGTGCATTTTTGAAAGTTTCATGTTGCGCACACACATGTCCTTAGGGCATGTGTGTGTGCAAATTATGCGCAGAGATCAATTTCAGGGGTGCAACAGGGTGTCATTTTGACACCCTTGCACCCTTGAAATTGCATGAGCAATTCCTTCCTATGGGTCTGAGGCCCATAGGAATGAATGGTACAGCATTCCTTAAATGCGACTAGCAATTTGCGAGTAGCAATTAAGAAATGTTTAGGAATCGATATTTTAATAGCGATTCCTACATGCATAGGCTTTTGCTATTCCTAAATAGCGATTCCTTAAAAATCGCTATTTAGGAATAGCAAAAGGCTACGTTGATGCATCTGCCAGAATATCTTTTATGAGTACCCAAATAGTAGCCTCAAACACATGAATTCTAAAAATCAATTTATACAGTCAAAAGTGAATAGATCTATTCACTTTTGACTGTATAAACTTATTTTAGAATTCATGTGCTTGAGGCCACTAATTGGGTACTCATATAAGATATTGTGAAGTAATGTTTTCATATAATTAAACAAAATCCCTTGTAGGCATCTTTACCTGATAAAAACATTTTGTTACCCAAGCCCACACAGGTATATTGGGTTTCCCAACAAACATACATACGTTTAGAAAGTTGGAAAGTTCTTGTCCGAACCATCTGATGTCTGTTGCCTCTATGCTGGGTCACATGACTAAGTATAGCTGGCATTCGATATTTGTATATTGCTCCAGACAGTGAAACAAAGAGCCATAGGTGTTGGCAGGATGGGCCATCTCTGACTTGATGAGGGTAAGGAGCTGTCACCTACCACACTGGCACATCACAAAGGCGCTTCCTCAGTACACTTACAACTGGTTTGACACTAGTCTGTTGTGACCCCAGACAATCTAGGGCCAGAGCAGGAAGGCAGGGAATTCCGAACACCTCTAGAGGATGGAAATCTCCAGAACCTTATCCTGCTTTAAAGTGGACATCAGGTATAAATATTTGACCCTCAGACCCAACTCTTCTGTCCAACTCTGGAGCTGTGGAAGACTCAGAAGGACTGCTGTGCTGCTCTGCCAAAAGAACCACTACTCTGTTGTCCCGTTGCCCGTGTGAAGGTATGAAGCTGCATCTTGATCCAAAGCCCACCAGTGACTCTAAGGGCCATTTGGCTGGCCCGCTGATCAGAAGCCCCAGGGACAGAACAGTTTCCAACCCTCTTGAATCGAGCACCTGGACTCAGTCTATTGTGAGTCTTGTCCCCCAGATGGTGCCACACCAGCCCTGAAACCTTGAAAGTGGACCTGAAAATGCTTTGCCAGCCCATCTGTGGTCCTGTGGACTGAACCGACATAGCGCAATGCATCTCTTTGCAGCTCCACTCCAGAACCACCACCGCACCATGCATCCCCGATGCAGGACTTCACATAGCAATCTGGAATCACTAGTGTGTGATGCCTCCTTGACACAAGTCTCCACATTGCAGCCCTCAGTCTCTTTGGAACCACCACTGCATGAGGCACACTCGACACAGATCTTCTCATTGCAAGTCCCTCATTGATGGCCTCCTCACACACACAACACGACCCAGGACCCTGCATCACAATCCCTGCAACTTCTGAACCAGCTGCTGTGTGCACATCTTTGATGTATGACTTTGCACCACAAGCCCCTCATTGACGGCATCCTCGACAATGATGCAGACCTCACATCGCAGCCTCGCATTCCTCGAAACTGGTGCTGCGTGATGTATTTTCAATGTAGGATCTCTCAAAGCTCCGCTACCAGGATTTAAAGTACTCTTGTTCAGTGGGCCTAACTAGGTCTCTGTATCCAGCCCGTGCTCCATTGCGGTCAGCCTGAACTTATGACTTTGTCCTGGTTTGGCACGACCAGTTAACCATAGTTGGAGTTTTGTGATTCCAGGCACTACTTTCACCTAAATCTTTCAAATTTTGTATCTCCAGTTCTACTGATTTTTGGCGCTTTGGTGTCAAATAACTTATTCCATTTTACTCTATTGTTCTAAATTGGTGTGGGATATTTCCTGTGTTGTGTGTTCACTTTATTACTGTTTGGATTGCTGCATAAATAGTTTACACATTCCCTCTAAGTTAAGGCTGAATGCATTTGTGCATAGCTGGCAGAGGTTAAGCACAGGTTCATTTGGGGCTTGATTGTGCTTTACCCTGACAGAGATTGTGGTTCCAGTTGAGTAGGGGTTCAAACCCTTCAACCAGTAGCCCAATTTCCAACCCAGTGCCTGACGACTTCATGGCTGGCGAGGGTGTGACTTTTCAAACACTGTCTTTGCAATAGATACAGGAAATGATGAGGGTGTCAGACACATTTTTTTTATCATTCAGTTCTACCCAATGTTATTGAGGCAATATTTGTTGTGGAGTATGTTAATAAAGTACAAATTCGATCATGCAGGAATATGGTTCTGGCTCTGTGTATTTATTGTTGTTCCAAAATAACATTGTTGTAACCACTACAGCCAGCACATGTTTCGCCCTATAAAGACATGCAAGCCTAGGGATTTTTTTAACAAAGGTATCTGTAATTGGAATTTGCTGGAACAAAGCTCCCTGCCTATGGTGCGCGATACCCTGGTGTGCAGACGGCTCATAACTAGCATGGCGCTCTTCTTACTGGCCCTTTCTATGTTCCTCACTCCCAAAGCTGGTTAGTTTGTCAAAATGAGGCCAGCACTTTTCTTTGCAGTATCCACATTTTCTGTCCACAGCAACAAGTTTGTTAACCTTTTTGGGCGCTGCAGCAACATTTTTGCCTATAAACTTCTAGTCTTTTTGCATGTGTGTAGTATGTACTTTTAGACACTCAAATATGCAGCGGCACCCTCATATGCATGTTAAGATTGTCCTAAATAGTCCATTCGTGGATGCTGATCATATTGCTTCACCTTGCTTTATGGGAAAGGAGCCAGCTACCACTGTTCTTGTCCGTATTCTTGTTTTTTGGCTGGTACCCAGTAAATAACTGTGGAGAGTACTACATCTAGCCATTACTGTTCTACATTGAACTGACACTGATAGGTATGCCCTGGCCCAACATCTAGTGCTACATTATATAAATGCCGCTAATCTGCCCAGTGTTCTATTTACTGTATTGTTTAAGGTAAGTTGGGTTGGAGATCTCCATATGGTACAGTATAGGGAACATTTTCCAAACCTTTACCATAGGGCAATCTTCAGCCAGATGGCAGAGATCTCTGTATTGTAAAGTTCAGGGAAAATGTAACTAAACTTATTATATAAAAAGTATTTTTACATTGAATATTAATGCTAATAGTTTTAAGTCTTCATTTTAAATGTAGAAAACATGCTACAGCACTATTAACTTAATTATGAATTACAAATTAAATTAAGTATATTAAATTGAATTAAAATTGGTTTTCTCATAGCTAAATAAAAAAATGAATTCCCACCTAATGTAAAAAAGATGTATCTTCTATGCAATTATAATTATAATTATTATAAGTGGATATATGTAATTAAGTCAAAATAATTTAAATACATTTCATTGAAATGTAATTTTACATTATTATTTTAATGCAAAAAGATTATTTTATAATTACATTTTAAAGATGTTTTATTTTTTATATTTATATATGTACATTAAATTATTTATTTATAGTTCTTAAGTATTTTATATCATATAAATTAATTTAACATTATTTCCTACAACATAAAATGTATCGCTATTAATTTCTTGCGGCAGAAGTAACTTAAACTCATAGGTTTGACTCCATCAGTTTTTTCAGGGGGTAGATGTGTGTGTAAGTCTATACCTTTGAATAACCTTAAGCTTGGATTTTGTGAATAGCCCAAAATATTAAAGCTACTCAAAAGTTTAAGAGAATCGTACATGTGACCTATGTGAATAGCCCCCATGATCTTTCAGTGAACTATTAAATTTGGTTGGTAATATCTGAGCAGCGTTATACATTGGCCAAATCTTTGTTTGAAAATGTTATTTTGATTTCAAAAAAGTTATTGTGAGTTATGTGACTGGTCACAAAATCAGTATTTCTCATTACCTCTTCATTCTCTTCTCCATCCCAGTCTTTTTGTAGTGAAGTTTACTTCTGCTTTCCCCCATTCTTTCACAAAGTTCCACAAACTCTCAAGCTGCTATTCCTTTCCATTAACATAAACTCAAGCCCCTCCCATAAATCCATCCCCATTCCAAAGTACTTCCTATTTTATTCTCTGTGTAACCCGTTCTAAACTCTGAACTTTGAGGAGATGCGGTGGCACCAGAGTTTGTGGGGGTATTTTACCCAGCACGACGTGCTGATTAATGACAAGTAACAGGCAAGTTTCTTATTAATGTGAGAACCATGTCCGGAATGGGAGCAGTATTTCCGTAACATTGACTGAAACTGAGGGGAAGATTTACAAGCCCCTTGCGACACTTTTAAGCCGCCTTTGCAGATGCATCATTTCTGCCATTGGAAGTGTAGAGGAACATGTAACACAGTATGTGGACTTCTTCTTGCAATATTTGGTAAACAACTACCTACTTTTATAAAGGACAATGGGGATCTATTGAACAAACTGATGGATGTTCAATGGGCGGAGGATTTGCTGTATATAGCGCTAGACATCGAATCCTTGTTACAAGTATAGAACATGAAAGGGCTTGAATGCCTTGAAACATTTTCTGGATGCAAGACCGCTGGACTGTTACATCCATAACAAAATGCTTTTAGATCGTGTGACATGGTGTCGTTATAATAATTACTTTTTGTTTGGTAATGATGTGTACTTACAAAAGGGGGGTGTGGCGATGGGGGCCTGTTTCTTCCCCAGCTATGTATGCTTGCATGCAGGTTGGTGGGAGGTACAGGTCCTGAAGCACGCATTCCATTCTGATTGCTGTAACCATGTAGTGCAATGGTGGCGTTACATTGATGATGTTCTTCTTATCTGGAGGAGTGATGAGAAGAGTGCCATGGATTTCATTGATAGAATCAACATCAACACGGCCAATCTAAGATTTACTTCCCAGATCAGTAAGCTACAGGTAGTATTCCTAGATGTGAGTATATACATAAAAAATGGGAGCATTTCAACAACTCTACACAGGAAGGCCACAGCTGGCAATACAACCTTACACGCCAGTAGTGCGCATCCTAAGCATACAATCAAGAGCATCCAGTTAGGAGAGCTAATACGCCTCAAGCGGATCTGTAGTGCATATGAGGATTTCACTACATGCAAACATGAAGCCCTACAAAGATTCAGAGCAAGGGGTTATAGTGAGTCCTTACTGAGTAAAGCAGCTAGTAAAGTTGAGATGAAATGGAGGGTTACTCTTTTATCTAAAGTGAATGACATGAAAAAACCTGACACCTCTACAAGCACACCTAGATTGATTACTGCTTTCAGCAAACAGGAGAGGAGGATCTGGTCTATCATTAGACGTAACTGGCCTATCATCATGACAGATGGAGTCTTGGCTCCTATTCTACCTTCTCAACCCACGATCACATATAGGAAGGGCCATTCCATGACAACACAGATTGTGAAGACTTTTCCCAATCCATCAACAGCCACAAAATGGCTACTGCCGTGGCAGGGGTTCTTTAAGTGCTCCTCCTGCAGAGCATGTAGGTTCGGGGTAAATACTACTCCTACCCAACACCTTTTAGTTCAGACAAAAACACTATTAGAGGTAGTTTTAATTGCAAAATTGAGTTTGCAGTTTATGTTCTGACATGCACCTGTGGTCTTAGATATGTGGGCAGCACAAAGCTACAGGTGCACGTCAGAATACTGCAGCATTTGTGGGCAATTGTAAATAACGATTCTACATATCCAGTGGCCCGGCATTTTAAATTAATGCTTAATAATGATCTCAGTTGTTTGCAGTATTTTGTTGTGGCAGCTATTCCCAAACCCCGGCGGGGAGGCAACAGGGAAAAGATGTTGAGAAAGTTAGAATCAAAAATTATTTTGGAATTGGACAGTAAGACAGCTAATGATTTGAACAATACGGAGGACCTGTACCACTTTCTGTAAAAGCTTTACTAGTTTTGGACATTTTGCATTAATTAATAATGTTGTTTATGATCTCTTAAATTCCGACTAACAAGAAAGCTGCAGGTTTTTAAGTTTTTTGTCCTTTTTTAACTTTGTTAAGTAGGAGTATTACCTAATTACCGAGTGGTTTTAGTTGTTGTGTATTTATTGGAGTATAATTAGCACCAGCACTTTATGATGATCTATTTCGATCTTTGTAGAACTTTAGGGATATCCAAGCACTTTCTTTTGCAATTTTGCACATTTCACCCTGAGAATTAGAATGGGTACTCTTCAAGCATTAAGCAGGAAGTCAAATACAGATTGGTACTGTTATGGATATAGACAAGAGCCATATATGTATATTGTTTACATTAAATTATTGCGATTTGCACAGCCATATATTTTTTTACCTTTACTACGATTTTCATGTTTTTATCACATATCCATTGTATGTTCCATGAATGTAATATGTACTAGTTTTACGCATAGAAAGCGAATGTGTAATGTTTTTTATGGCTAAGGTTTTTTTTAAGAATTCTAAATTATTTATTTATAAAGAAGAATAATGACCTTGAATTTACAATGCAATATAGCTATATTTATTTGCGCATTTAGCAGGAATTGTTTGACTCATGTCTACACAATAGGGTCCCATGACCGGCCACATTTTGAAATGGTTGGAAAACAGACTCTCTAGGGCTCTCAACAAGAAGATTGCCAGTGTTTTGTCTATGTTTAGTAATCACGTGGTGTTAGCACTTCAACACAGCATTGTATTTAAAATGGCGAATGAAGTTTCTTACTTGACTTGTGAGCAAGGGTACTAGGTACCCGAAACGCGCCAGGTTCGAGGTTCTTGCGAATAAATAACATCTGGCCTCACATAGCTGGGTTTGTGTCTCTGTTCGCCAAGTGGATGGAAGTGCAGAGCCTCAGTATTATTTGAGAGATATATATATATGAAACTGAATCCTGACCGCCAAACGTGGCGGAGCAGCAGGCGTGGACCTCTTCAACAAACAGCAGTTCAAAACGCGAACCAAAGCCACAGCAGACAAAAGGTGTTTTCACCAATCCATTTTATTGCAGAAAAAATGTAAGAGCCTGTGCCCTCCCTGACGCGTTTCGCTCCGCAAGCGGAGCTTGATCACATGACGCGTCAGGAGTAGGACGAGCATTAAATTGACAATAAAAGCCCAAGCGCCTAAAGAAACAGGACGCAAGGGTGGCATGAAGGCAAATGAACGTTGAAATAACATTCAACACACTCAAAATTATCTGTTTACATCACTGAGAGCTGGGGGGCACAACATCACTGCATAGTGCATTAAGAATTATAAATCGAATTGGTCTTTTATCTATGTAGCAATAGTACTGAGACCTCAAAACCAAATTAGATCTCAATGCTTAAACCTTGAGGACCTAGACGATTAAAAAATGCCAAACAAAACATATATATCACAAGATCAGTATCAAACATGATAAAATATCAGCAAATCCAATAACAGATCAAAATGTGAAAACAGTTCATTGCCAGTGCAATCATGATGGTCTATTTAATCTACGTCCAAAGGTCTTAATAATATTATTGCTCAAATCAATACATAATTTTTAATTTTTCTTATCATGCATGCCCTCTCAGAGGAGTGAATACAAAAAGTGCCTTCATGCTAAAGTGCCAATGCCTAAAATTCATTGCATAATACAATAAAAAACTTCAATAATAGCAGCGGAAGAACCAATATGAAACATTACCCTTAGTACTGTGCAAAAAATATACATCAAACAGATTCATTATCTTTAGTCATTTTTAAAGGTATTTAACTTCAGGTCAGATAGATAATACGTCACTTGACCTCATAGAAAGTGGTGTAATTCATCAAAGGCATTAAGCCCATTGGGGGCCCGGGTGTCAAGTAATAGAATAAAAAACGCCTCTTTTTGACGAAGCAGTTTTTCACGATCCCCCCCTCTGCCTGGGTTGGCCACCGAACATAACAAAGTGTACTTTAGATCTTTTAATTTTTTGTCATGTACAGCTTTGAAGTGGCGAGCCACCGGATAAGTCATATCCGAGTTGACAATGGCTCGGATATGTTGCAGGATACGTTGATAAGCAGGGAGTTTAGTGCTCCCTATATAGGATAAAGAACATGTGCAGGTAAGTTGGTACACTACATATTCACTGCGACATGTCAGATGTTCTTTTATGGGGATCAATTTATCATTGAAAGCCGAGGTATAGTGGGTTCCATTCTCAGCAAATGTACAGGCACGACACGACGTACATCTAAAAAAACCTAGTTTGTTTAACCAATTAGTTTTAGGTGGCAGTTCTGGCTGTGTTCTGTCTAATGCGTCTTTCATAGACGGCGCCCTCCTAAAAGTAATGGCCGGTGATTTGGGCAAAAATGGTGCTAAGATGACGTCGGTTAATACAATTGGCCACTCAGATCGAATGATTTGGCTGATCTTAGAGATCTGGGAACAAAAAGTGGTGATAAACCGAACAGAGCCCTGTTCAGTGGTGTCCCTCTTCTCCTTGTTCCTGGGAGTGAGGAGATCCACTCGAGACCGAACACCAACCTTTGCCAAGGCCTGATCCAGAATGGTTCCACTATAACCTCGCCTCAGAAATCTAGTCCTAGATTCCCTTAAACAATGTTCCAAGCTATCAGGGCTACTGCAAATTCTTTTTATTCTGATGAATTCACCCAAGGGTATACTATTGATAGTATGGGTCGGGTGAGCACTGCGGGCATGTAAGATGGAATTGCCCGCAGTGCTTTTTCTATGAAGCTTAGTCTGAATGGTGTTCTGATCAATGTAAAGCTGGACATCCAGGAATTCAGCCGCGTCAGAAGTGATGCTGGCCGTAAACCTCAGATTCCTATCATTGACGTTGACATCTCTCACAAATGCCGCTGCCTGATCTTGGGTGCCTCGCCAGATGATAAAAATATCATCGATAAAGCGCCAATAATGCACAAGATGAGGAAGCCAATGTGTGTGAGTGACCTGGAGAACATGCTTCTCCCACCAGCCAACATGGAGGCAGGAATAGCTGGGGGAGAAGCATGAACCCATGGCCACCCCTCGTTCCTGGTGAAAGAACTCCTTCCCAAATTGGAAATAGTTGTTAACAAGGCACAACTTTATCATGTCCATGAGCATTAGGTTGTGATTTCTAAAGTCTGCCTCTCTGCTGTTCAAGAAATATTCAACTGCATGGAGTCCCTGCTCATGGTTGATGCTAGTATAAAGTGCCTCTATGTCCATCACCAGAAAACAATAATCAGGACACCAAGTGACGTGACTAACTTTGACCAAAAAATATATATATTCACCGAAAAAACCATAGGTTTCACACCAGTTATAGTTAGGTGGAAATTTTACTCGCATAAAACCATTGAGATTCCCACGTTATAGTTAGTTGGACTCACTATAACTTGCGCGTGCAATGCACTGCTGATGACGTCACATATTACATCACTCATGACATGGTCAGTGACATCACTCATGACATCACTGATGACATCTCAAATGACATCACTGATGACATCATCCAGTGAATCCTAACTATAACTGGTGTGAAACCTATGGTTTTTTCAGTGAATATATATATTTATATATATATAAAATTTCTATGGCAAAATGAAATATAAGAGGATTTGAGAAGTCACTCAAAATGTGCCCTAATTTTTCTTTCTTCAGCACTAATCATAATTTCTAAGGCAAAATGAACCCCCTCATTTTGTTCCTTTGCAAATTAAATGTTTTAAGTGTTAACACTTTATTCCAATCAAGATGACTTCAGGTGTGCCATACTTTTGTCATAAGTAAGACTGTTAGCGCTCTAGTTGTTCTTTAGAACACTCTGGGACATTCTGTCATTGGGCTATAGTTGGGCTACATCTGGCTGATATTTGGGCTACATTTTGTTTTTTTTGTCTCTGGTGGCCCTCTTTGGGCTACATTGGGCTACATTAGGCTACATTGGGCTACATTTGGGCTCTAACATATATATACCCCAATGTAGCCCAATATATATTTTTTCAAAGTTAATTTTCGTGTAAAACCACTGGAGCATATATCTTGAGACATAGCAAAGGCACATCGGGGTACCAGTCCCTACAATTTTGCCAAGTTTGGTGGAAATCCATTCAGCCGTTCGGGCTAAAAGTGAGTTCAACCGCCCTATGGAAATTAACATGGGGAAAACACGTTTTGGGATCCCCCTTTTATCTCGGCCCAAGCTTGACGGATCCCCCCGAAACTTTCAGGGAAGGAGCGGAGCGCAGCGAGGCAAAGTTAAGGAAAATTACAGGCAGATCCCTCATTCGGCGCCAAAGTTATTCCCAATAGAATGTTGCGGATTTCCTATGGAAAACGATCCTAACTATAACTGCCTACTGGCGACCGCCAGTAGGTAATATATATATATATATATATATATATATATATTTTATATATATATATATATATATATATACATTTTTGCTCAATTCCTTGAATACCAAAGAAATACTGCACTCACAGGGGCTCTTGAAACCTTTATTCAGCAACCAACAACAAACAAACGTGTTTCGGCGAGAAGCCTTTCTCAGTATTCATGCCGTCCAGCAGCAGTGGTTAATTCCGAGGCAGCATTGGGACAAGGATGCCATTAAAAGACATTAACGGACATGGGCTAGCAGCTGAGGAGCACTTTGTAACCCACTGTGGTTTTAATTTTTTCGTTATTTGTCGAATGCGGCATGGATACTCACTTGAGCATGACTGAAAGCACTACATTTACCAATAGGCCACGGTGGTGGCCACGCCCATCCAGGCGGGGTTTTATTTATTGAAGTGGTGCTCGAAAAAAATCACCGTGTCTACATTCAGATGAAAGCCAGATAGCCCATGAGGAAGTGCCAGGGGGCACGAAACGCGTCGGGCTGAGCTGAGCAGGAATACTGGCGAAAGTACCTGGTTGTTTGTTCTACTGCATCTTTTAATAAATGTAAGGCCATACTCTCCTCCGTGTTTGGGCCCCCTCACTGCAGGCAAACTTTGTGTGTTGGATATATATATATATATATATATATTCTCCGTGAGGGTGCGGCGTTCTGCGGTGTCCTTTGGAGCGGTGGATTATATATATATATATATATATATATATATATATATATATATATATATATATACATATATATATATATATATATATATATATATATATATATATATATATATATATATCCAAAACAAGCTCTAAGGTATGCCGGGGGGCCCCGAGGGAGGTGGCGTGTGCTCCGGACGAGCAACCCGGAAATCCAATTCACTCCAAACTACAGACGTGTAAACACGCTCTCAGCAGCCGCCACAGAAACGCCAAACAGGAAACAATCCAAGGGTGTTTAATCAAATGCTACATGTTTCGGCTTCTCACAAGCCTTGATCACGCAAATGAAAGTGAATGTGCAGAACATTTAAATCAAGTGAAAAATGAACATAGGACTACGGAAAAAGTTTGGCAGACATCTTGTCACAGTCAAATGCATAGAAATAAAAATGGGGCTAGTGGAAATTGATAGATATACAATAACGTCTTGTAACTGACCTGGAATGCATGTAATAAATGAGCAAACATAATAAGCATGATGCTACAGGGGCCATCAGGAAGGAAAGCGATGCCCATTCCAAATAACTAATTGAACCGTTATTATGGAAACAAAAACAAAGCTGTACCAAATACATAGCACAGCTGTCGAATGAAAATAAACTTGCAAGCGGCCAATCTGCCGCACAAACAAGAAAGTAAGTACCAGGAAAGTTCCGGACTTAATGCAAGTGCAAGTGCTGTCGCTGTGTTACAGAGACAGATTGTCCAAATAACGGGGGAGGGTAAATAATACTCGTCCCGTCTACAGCGGAGCACCAAGAGTGTCAAATAATACATTGCTCATAGAGAGTCCAGGTCACAGCCCACACTGGGCTCCACATCTGCCCAAAGTCTGCAAAATAGTCCAGAAAAGTTCAAATAGTGTTCAGTGATGCCCAAGTGGGCGTGCTCTTAAACAGAACAGGAACATGGTGACAGATAATCCAACATTGTGGGAACAGAACCTGCAGAACTGAAAAGAAAGGAACAGTGTTAAAATCAACATGATAATATCCTGACCTAGCAGTCCATAATTTTCATAACTGGATCTCCAACTCTCTAGATCGAGTCCTTCCAAAATGCTCCCTGCAAACAATCAGAAGGCCCAAAGTCGCTCCCTGGTACTCTCTCGCCCTCAGGGCCCTGAAACAAACGTGCCGGAAAGCGGAGAGAGCCTGGAGGAAAGACCGCTCTCAATCAACAAAATTGGAGTACAGGGCAGTTATAATGCATTACAAGAGGGAGATAAAACTTGCTCAAGCCAAGTTTTATGAAACTAAAATTAACATGGTAGCTAATTCCCCTAGGGAAATTTTTAAGATCGCCAAATCTCTGATATCTCCTCCTGCTGAGAGACCTATATCAGAGGGTGCTCAGGCACGCTGTGAGGACCTTGCCACTTTCTTCTCACAGAAGATTCAGGCTATTTATTCCCAATTAGCAGCAAATGATGGGGGCACCATTCTACTGCCCACCTCAGACCCAGACCCGCCTCCATCTTGCTCCTTGGCTACCTTTCCACTCCTGGACCCTAATACTTTAGACTCCCTTGCTCAGAAGGTTACCTCAGGATCCCCAAATGACCCTGCCCCACCCCAGACCTTAGTAAAAGCAATGGACACCATCCGCCCCTGTTTGCTGGAGGCTCTTAACACCTCCATTACCTCCAACTCCGTACCAGCCGCCTGGAAGTGTGCAATGGTAAGGGCCCTGTTAAAAAAACCGAATCTGGATCCTAACAATCTATCCAATTTTCGCCCTATCTCGCTGCTTCCTTGGATGAGTAAGTTGCTGGAGAGGCATATCAACAAAGCATTAGGGGAATATTTGGAGTCCAATAAATTGCTCCAGGTCTCTCAAACAGGGTTTCGCCCACAACATGGCACTGAAACCGCCCTTTTAGCGGTCACGGAGGCAGCCAGAGCCATAATGGACCAAGGTGGTAAAACAGCTATCATACTCCTGGACCTCAGTGCCGCGTTCGACACTGTAAACCACGCCACATTATTACATCGCTTGAGTGGCTTGGGAGTGTCGGGCGCGGCCCTGTTGTGGCTGACCTCCTTCTTAGAGGAACGCTTTTTCCAGGTATTTGAAGGCGAGGTGGCATCATCAAAACATCCTCTCAGCTGTGGGGTTCCTCAGGGCTCCTCCCTGAGCCCCACGCTGTTCAATGTCTATATGCAGCCTCTGGAGAATATCGTTCTCCCCTATGGTGTTCGGATTGTCACCTACGCAGACGATACTCAACTCGTGGTCTCTTTGGACCACGAGGCGGGTTCGTCGAACACTTTGGGTCCATGTCTAGAGGCTGTAGCTGGGTGGATGCAACTCTCCCACCTCAAGCTCAATGGGGAGAAGACCGAGATCATGGTGCTCGGTAACTTCCCCCCAACCTCCTTTCTGGATGACTGGCCTCTGTGTCTCGGTACTCCCCCCCCTCCTAAAGAGCAGATAAAGAGTCTGGGAGTCTGGCTGGACAGAGCGCTGGACTTCTCGTCCCAAGCTACTATCACTGCCTCTGTATGCGTGGGGCTAATGAAAATGCTCCGGAAAGTGCTCCCTCTGCTCCCGTTCCAGGCGAGGAGGGTCATGGTCCAGGCCCTGATTCTCTCCCGCCTGGACTACGGAAATGTTTTATATCTTGGGGCCCCGGCAACAGTGACAAAAAAACTTCAGGTCACTCAAAACTGTGCCGCCCGCCTACTGTTTAATATCCCTCGCTGGCAGTCGGCGAGAACCGCCCTAAAGGAGCTTCACTGGCTTCCAGTGGCCTCAAGAACATTATTCAAGGCCATGTGCATTCTGCACAAATCCCTTCATCAAACTGGCCCGGCAGTACTGTACACTCTAATACCGCCGTATATGCCGCTCAGAACCCTACGTTCAGCTTCACTGCACCTGGCAACCAAAGTAAAAATCAAGAGAGCCCGATGGGGTGGCCGCTCTTTCACCTATTCAGCGGCGAAGGCATGGAACTCCTTGCCTCTGTCCCTCAGGAAAAACAGCAACCTGATGTCATTTAGGAGAGAATTGAAAACCCATCTGTTCTCAAAAGCGCATTAATCCTTCCCTGCAGTCGCACACAGAATTCAGTCTCTAGCGCTGCGAGGCCTTCGGGTGGTTATGCGCTATATAAATGGAATTTTCAATTCAATTCAATTCAATATCATGTGCACATACAAAATAAACTAGCTCTACAGTAAGGAGAAAGGCATCACAGACATGCTATGGAATCAGGAAGAACCAAACTAGGTATAATCATCTTTGAGGTGAACCGCAAGTTCTTCATCGTGGTTCAACCCCCCCGGGGCCTTGCTGTTAAAGGAAATAATATATTTCGACTCTATTTGTCTCAACTTCAAAAGTCTATTGCCACCCCTCGGATTTTTGGTTATCTGTTCAAGGATGAAAAATTTCATCAAGGCAGGGTTCGAGAAGTGGTGCTCACTGAAATGTCTGGCTACCGGGTATTTGGCATCTTTATGTATAATGGCCCGGTAATGTTCAAGAATACGTTTCTTGGCATATGCGGTAGTGCTGCCAATGTACCATAGGTTACAGGGACATATGATGACATAAACCACAAATATGGTAGTACAAGTCAGGAACTGGTTTATGGTCTTGCTAACCCCATTGTAGGTGACTTTCTTAACTGAGGTGCTAGATTTACAGGATTTGCAGTGGATAGACGGAAAGAACCCCTTCAAACCCAACTCTTGGTTGCTGGGGTGTCTCGTGATATCACTACGGACACAAATGTCTCTAATATTCCTTCCTTTTCTGTAAGTGATGCTGGGTTTATTATCCATAAGATGACCAATGGTTGCGTCACTCGTGAGAATATTCCAGTTTCTGGAAACAATCTTGTGTATGTCTTTAGATTCTCTGCTGTATGTCAGGATGAGTCTAGTTTTATCATCCTCACTGCTGATTTCTTCGGAAGGATTTTCACGCAAGGTATCGCTGCGTGTAATGGAATCCGCTCTGTTCTTAGCCTTCTTGAGAACCCAAGCCGGATAGTCCCTGAGTTTAAACCGTTCCATCATATGAGATGCAACCAGTTGATAATTACTTTCGGTACTGCAGTTTCTTTTTGCCCTCAGCAGTTCACCAAAAGGAATACTCCATTTCAAAGGTTCCGGGTGACTGCTGAGGGCATGTAGAATGCTGTTGCCAGCAGTTGTTTTTCTGAAGAGAGAGGTTGTAATTTTATTATCTATGATGTCAATTTTGACATCCAGATACTCTGCTGTCTTACTGTCTATGTTACTGGTGAGTTTGATGTTCTGCCTATTGTTGTTGAGAATCTCAATAAAGTTAGATGCCTCTTCCTTGGTGCCTTTCCAAACCATGAAGAGGTCATCAATGTACCTCCACCACGTAACCACCAGACTGGTATGTTCGGTGAGCAATGGGTCCGTGAAAATGGTATCTTCCCACAACCCCAGGAAAAGGTTCGCGAAGCTGGGCGCGAAACACGAACCCATCGCTGTACCAATCTCCTGCTTAAAGATGGCACCATCAAAAAGAAAAAAGTTGTTTTTCAAACAGAAATCAATCATTTCAAGGAGCATTTTGCTATGCTCCCGGAAACGTAAGGCACGTCCATCCAAAAAGTGTTGGCATGCTTCCAAGCCTTGCTTGTGATCTATAATAGTATATAAGGCTTGGACATCCATGGTAATCAAGAGATAACCAGCATCCCATGTGAGTTTGTTAAGTTTAGAGAGAAAGTCTTTAGTATCCTTGACATAACTTTTGAGACCCTGAACCCAGTCCCTCAAATAGTGATCCACATATTTTGAGACATGTTCTGCCATACTGTCACGAGAAGAGACAATAGGTCTACCGGGCGGGAGGTCCATGCTTTTGTGGATCTTGGGGAGCAAGTAGAGCACAGGTAGGGTGGGATTATCATTTTTGAGAAATCTGTACTCTTCCCACTCAAGAATCCCCTTGTCCTTCCAATCAGTAAGTTTGTCCCAGAGTTCGACTATACTAATGTTGTATTGTTCAAAAGTAGTAGTGGTATAGTAGTTACCTTCAGAGAGTTGGCTATGGGCCTCTGCCACATATAGGTCCCTATCCATAATAACAATATTTCCACCTTTGTCCGCGGGACATATGACAATAGTGTTATCTTCAGCCAATGACTTCAAAGCTTTCCTCTGATTGAGGGATAGGTTGTCTTGACCAGGTCTAAAAAATCTTTTTTTGTTGTGTCTTAGACTATTAAATTCTCTGTTGACACATTCATGGAATGTGTCGATGGCGTCATGGGCCATCGGGGGAACAAAAGTCGATTTGGGTTTAAAACCAGATGCAGCACTTTTATCAATTAGAAAATTAGCTTCCATCAGAAGCTGGGTGTTGCTAATGGTGTCAGTGAGATCTTCATGAGCATAACCATTAGATGTCAGAAGGTCAATGTCATTTTCTTTCTCAAGATGTATAATGTCAATCAAGGCATCCACGTCACCTATCCTGAAGGGATCCTCAGAATGGGACAAGGGTTGTTGTTTCTGTATCAGTTGGTGTCCCACACTGCCTTTCAGTTTATGCCATTTCTTAAGTTTAAGTTTACGAATATACTTAAAAACATCAATCCTGGATTCACTGTAATTAAAGTACATGGAGGGACAAAAGGACAGCCCCAGGCTAAGAATAGTCAGTTCAGTTTCGGTAATTGTTCTTTAGATAGATTGATAACAGTTTTCTTTACCGTATTGTCGTCCATCATAGACCTTTTCTGGAACGTGTATTGGCTCTTCCCACATAGCCCCCTGTGTTGTCTCCTCTCCCAGCGCTGGCGAAGCCTATTGCCCCGGTTCCTGCGTTTCCACGTCCCCTGGCTCGTCCTCTGGCTCGTCCCCGACCTCTTTGTGGGGTTTGTGGTGGTGGTGGTGGTGCCGGAGTGGTCTGATTCGTCCGTCTGCTCCGGCGCAGATGACGATATTCGTCTAAAAAATTCGGTTTTCTGGCTGGGGTTTTCACTTGGGCAGTGTCGTCAGTGGATATATTTGAGACTTCTGATTCAGTCTCGCTTAATCCTAGGGAATCATCTTCTCCCCTCATTGTGCTTCCATCTTGGGTGATCTCAGGTGTGTTGGCATAAAGGTGATCATATTTACGACTGAAGGTCAAAATCCTGCCAGTGTCATAGTCTTTGTAGTCCCTCAGAAGTTTTCTCTCTTTACGTGCTTTAATGTCCTCCTCGTGGCGTTTTAAACGTTCTTTCATTTCTGCCACCAATTTTTTAACCGTGTCATCGTCGGCATGTGTGCTTATTTCTTCCATCAGTGCATTTATTTCTTTTAATAGACTTTCACGGTCTAACCATGCGTATTTGACAAGGATTTCTAACATCTTTCTGGAACTGTTGGCAGAATTTATAGACCATTCGGTCAACATATCAGGATTCGGTGCTTCATATGTAGGAGTAGTATAGATGCGTAGTCCCCTAGGCACCATCTCCTGGTCAATATAATTCTGCAGGGAGGTTGCCTCCCACCACTTGGAGATTTCGCTTTTCTTGAGTTTCTCAAGTTTATTAATTTTATCTTTGACGGTTTGTGGGGGGTGATGGTCTTTCTTGGCAGCATCGCCAGTCGGGGCCCCCTTCTTTGTTCTGGCAAACAGCAAGTGTGCTGCTGCTCTCCCCTATATATACACACATATATATATAGATTCACTGAAAAAACCATAGGTTATACACCATATATAGTTAGGAATTAGCATTTAAAAAACCTTATTTTACTCACACAAAACCATTGAAATTCCATATATAGTTAGTTGCACTAACTATATATCGCGCACCCGCAATCCACTGCTGATCATGTCACATATTACATCATTCATGACATGGTCAGTGACATCACTGATGACATCACTGATGACATCTCAAATGACATCACTGATGACATCACTGATGACATCTCAAATGACATCACTGATGACATCACTGATGACATCTCATTTGACATTACTGATCACATCACTGATGACCTCATTCATGTGATAATACGATGAAGCTCTTCAGACTCTAATATAACCTTAGATACAGTAAGTGTAAACAGACACTCACAGACTGTCACTCATCCATAGAGTTACACACACACCTAGTCAGTCATGCAAAGAATCAATCACACCTCCATTTTCTCAACTATACAGTTATACACACCTTACTTATTCAAACATATACTAACACATATTTACTCTCTTATACAATCCCTGATACAAGTTCACAATGATCCATACAGCCACTCACACATTCACTGGCTCTTATGCACAGTTATTTATATATGTCAACTCTCACATGTACTGTGTTTTACATATGTACTTACTTTGACATGTAGCACTGAGATATCCATTCACTCAGCAATACACTCATGCACACAGTCAACCGCCCATACAGCTGTTTCCACATGCACTTTTGAACCCATACATCTAGTGAATCAACTGCTCACACATCTATGCACAGAGTCATACACCTCCCAGCCACCCACACACACACTCAGTCTGCCATACAAATACTTGGGCAACCAATCAATAACCCATATAGTTAATCATATTGCTAATGATTAACACATGCTGCAGTTTACAGAACAACAGACATAATGATGCACAAATTAAGACAGTTTAGTCACTAACCCATGCACTCAGTGAGACACATTTAATCACTCACTCATACAGTCAGTCATGCACCTACTAAATCCTTCATCCAGACATTTATACATCCACTCATTCTTAAATATGTAAGACATATTTTAACTTTACAGAAAAATACAGTCACTGGATGTTGTCATCAGTGATGTCATTTGAGATGTCATCAGTGATGTCATCAGTGATGTCATTTGAGATGTCATCAGTGATGTCATCAGTGATGTCATTTGAGATGTCATCAGTGATGTCATCAGTGATGTCACTGACCATGTCATGAATGATGTAATATGTGACATGATCAGCAGTGGATTGCGGGTGCGCGATATATAGTTAGTGCAACTAACTATATATGGAATTTCAATGGTTTTGTGTGAGTAAAATAAGGTTTTTTAAATGCTAATTCCTAACTATATATGGTGTATAACCTATGGTTTTTTCAGTGAATTTTCAAGGTTTTGTAAATGCTAATTCCTAACTATATATGGTCTATAACCTATGGTTTTTTCAGTGAATTTCAATGGTTTTTTAATAGCAAATATCATAAGCTGTCGAATGTCAAGTACGTGGTAAGTGAAAACATTTTCGTGTTTATGCACACTGATCTGCTTTGAATGGTGCCCCCCCCCTCATTTCTATTAGGAGTACTCTCTCTTTGCAGATAGTGAAAGGTAGTTAACGCAGGCCTTTGCCCCCGTTGTAATCCGTCGTGCCTGCTTCTCTCTCCATTTGATTGATTGTTATCCAAGTATTTACTGTTTTAGAATTAGTTCTCTTTGGTTCATTCTCTATTTACAAACAAACACAGAGTCGCAATACTCTGTTTAGTCTTTGCAGATAATGAAAAATCGTGTAAAAAAAAAGAAAAGGAATCGAGCAAAATCAGTAGGCCACTAATGGGATCTCTTTTTGACCTCGCTAAAATAGAAACATTAGGAACAACCCCTCATGACAAATACAAAACTAGTGAGATGAACTGAACTCCACACAATGATGGCTACAAAACAGCTCGGCTCCGCCACCCACCCCGCCCAAAATAACGATAAAGAGCGGCTGCCATGATTGGTTGCGGAATGGCCACAACGGAGCTACGAAATGGTGCTGCTCTCATGCTAACCCCAGCTTCGGTCTGAAACATCCAGAAACACTGTAGACTACCAATTCGATCAGTTCCGGTAGCGCCCCAATGTAACCCGGTAGAGAAGAACTAGCCCTCCCCTCTTTGACTGATGGTTCTTGTTGCCTGTCCTTTCTGTTGTCATTTAACAGAACTATTTAGCCTGCTGAAAGGGGTTGTGTTTCGACCGCTGGTTGGTGGAGACATTTTGACTATATTCTGGACCTGCGTTGTCGCGTAATGCGTCATATGACGCGCCGCGTTAGCGCATCCGGAAGTCATCCGGGGCGCGCAGCGCGTAACGTAAGCATAACAAGTCATGTGACTTGTTAATAAAACTTTTCATTGGTTCATTTTACTTTTCTTATTCTAATGATGAAAGCCTTGGTCATATCACCTAAAAATTACGCTTTTAATTACTTCCGAACATTATTTTCTCTTAAATATATGTTATAATGTTCCAGGCTAATGTACTTTCCCGGAAATTTTACAACTGTCCTGCAAGTAAAATATATTCTTTTTTCGAGAAAAAGAGCGTTTCTTCGTCCCATGACGGAGCAGTTGAGCAAAAGAGGGTCGACCTGCTGTCTTAGTCGCCGATACGCCTGAATATGAGATTCTTATCGATCACTTTATGTTGCAGGAATAGAAAACACAACAGCCCTTGACCATTTATCTTTACTGCGTTCCTTCGTATTATACCTTTTACCCTTCATGTAATTGGTCTGCTTTATTTCACTTGCCTTTTAATGATTCTAAAACAGTGACTATTATTAAAAACTTTACCAATGTATACACTACTACCATGTTTTCTTTTAAAAACCTTTATTGTGAAAATTTCATTATACAAATACGAGCCTATAACCACGTGGGCCTGCCACGGAGCAAACTGTAATCGTATATGATGAATAGACATTTACACTGTACAGGAACGTAACGGGCGGGCCATTAGGTTGCAAAAACTAAGGTGTCTAACAGTTACGGAATCGGTGGACGTACATTTTATAATTAAAATACGACAGGGCCAGTTACAATAAAATTATCTAGATATACATTTGCGGGCAAGTACCATGGGTGACGTTAATTCGAATTTTCAACAGTACAGTAATCAATAACACATCAGAACTTAATATCAATAGGGATGTCGAAATATTCAATCAATTCTCGTCCCCGCCCGCCATGTGCTTCAAAACTGCATACGTATCTCGTGATTTCAAGGTTCTGCAACCAGTACACAACAAGGAGTTACGAGTCCCATTTATTCCGGCGTCATTTTGGGCGAGGACGGGCAGGTCCAGGATATAGTCAAAATGTCTCTACCAACCATCGACTATGATGATGTTCATATGCTGTATTTATTAGAGTAACACTCATCTGCCCACATGAAATTAATTTACCACAATCTAAACATGTCATTTTAATCTTTCCAAAGTTCTTCTAAATATTTGGGACCGTTTCCCTTGCCTCTGAAGCTCTCAGTGCCACTTCTTTGATGAATGTACTAGCAGGTCAGGGGTTCTCCTCCAAATCTCTCTTTTATGCAGCACTATAATTAATTGGTGCCACCTCTCCATATGACGATGCATGGTATAGTTACCACAACTATATATTTTTTCGGTTCCTCTGGAGAGTTCATCGTGGCAGATGAAGCGTGTAACATACCGGGCATTTACCTTTTTTTGCATGTACAGGAAAGGAAAAAAAAATCGAGCGTTCGAGTTCTTAGGTGTCCCAGGGCCATTTTAGTGGACCAGGCCCAAATCCAAAGAACAGCTATCTCACAGGCTAATGGGGCGACCCACGCCGAGTTTCAGCATTGTAGGATGACCACACAAGTACAGCAACTTGCTAGACATCACCTCGGTGCCATCCGGATCTCGGCGCCCCACTGCAGATGAAGTGCCTCTCAACTATGAAACCACCACGGTGACATCCGGATCTTGGCGCGTTGTGCTGCCTTCGGCCTATTCGCACATCGGTCCGCTACTGACGCCATCTCACAGGCTAATGGGGTGACCCACGCCGAGTTTCAGCATTGTAGGATGACCACAACAACTTGCTAGACATCACCTCGGTGCCATCCGAATCTTGGCATCTCAACGCCTAGTGGTATCTTCCATACAGAAAATATTGTTACGCTGCCTTTGGCCCCATTCGCACATCAGTCCGCAACTTAGACATCACCTTGATGCCATCCGGATCTTGGCATCTCAGCGCCTTGTGGTGTCAGTCAGAAAATATTGTTGCGCTGCCTTTGGCCCCATTCGCACATCAGTCCGCTACTGACACCATCTCACAGGCCAATAGGGCGCCCCACGCCGACTTTTACCATTGTACGATGGCCACACCAGTGGCACAACTTCCTAGACATCACCTCGGTGCCATCCGAATCTTGGCATCTCAACGCCTAGTGGTATCTTCCATACAGAAAATCTTGTTGCGCTACCTTTGGCCCCATTCGCACATCGGTCCGCAACTTAGACATCACCTCGGTGCCATCCGGATCTTGGCATCTCAGCGCCTTGTGGTGTATTCTCTTCAGAAAATATTGTTGAGCTGCCTTTGGCCCCATTCGCACATCCGTCCGCAACTTACACATCACCTCGGTGCCATCCGGATCTTGGCATCTCAGCGCCTTGTGGTGTCTTCTACTCCGAAAATATAGTAGAAAATATTGTTGCGCTGCCTTTGGCCCCATTCACACATCAGTCCGCTACTGACACCATCTCACAGGCCAACAGGGCGCCCCACGCCGACTTTTACCATTGTACGATGGCCACACCAGTGCCACAACTTGCTAGACACCACCTCGGTGCCATCCGGATCTTGGCATCTCAGCGCCTTGTGGTGTCTTCAAATCAGAAAATATTGTTGCGCTGCCTTTGGCCCCATTCGCACATCGGTCCGCTACTGACGCCATCTCACAGGCCAACGGGGCGCCCCACGCCGACTTTCAACATTGTAGGATGGCCACACCAGTGCGACAACTTACTAGACACCACCTCGGTGCCATCCGGATCTTGGCGCGTTGTGCTGCCTTCGGCCTATTCGCACATTGGTCCGCTACTGACGCAAACTCACAGGCCAACGGGGCGCCCCACGCCGACTTTCAGCATTGTTGGATGGCCACACCAGTGCGACAACTTACTAGACACCACCTCGGTGCCATCCGGATCTTGGCGCGTTGTGGTGCCTTCGGCCTATTCGCACATCGGTCCGCTACTGACGCAAACTCACAGGCCAACGGGGCGCCCCACGCCGACTTTCAGCATTGTAGGATGGCCACACCAGTGCTGCAACTTGCTGGACACCACCTCGGTGCCATCCAGATCTTGGCGCGTTGTGTTGCCTTCGGCCTATTTGCACATCGGTCCGCTACTGACGCCGCCTCACGTGCCAACGTATTTTCTCCTAATGTTACACCCTATGCCGCATAACAGGTCATGTGACTTGTTTATAAAACTTTTCATTGGTTCATTTTAATTTTGGTTTCCTAATGATGGAAGGCTTGATCATGTGACCTAAAAACAACACTTTTCATAGGATGAAAACTTTTTTTTTTCCCCAAACGATGAAAGCCCCACCTTGTTTCTGGATGTTTCAGACTGAAGCTGGCGTCAGCATGAAAGCACCACCATCTCGTAGCTCAGTCGTGGTCATTCCGCGAGCAATCATGGCAGCCGCTCCCCACCAGAAGCCTGCAGGAGTCGGAGCCCCCAAAACTTTTGATGAATTCTCAAGGCGGAGGGGACGCTTTCGAGAATGAGGTCCAAGACCTAGCAGACAAGCGTCCGATTTCCAAGGTGTCCCAGGGCCATTTCAGTGGACCAGGCCCAAAAAGGAAACAGCCTGCCGCCATTTTGAGAGTCCTGTGACAGCCGCCTATCGCTGCACCGCAAGAGTGGGCGCAACTCAGCTGAATTGCGGCTTTTGACACAGTGGACCAAAAACGGACGGAATGGCAACTGAAACGGTAAAGGGGCGCCCCACTACAACAGATGACACTCCACCTGGAGAGGCCCGTTCACGCCGCCTCCCCCGGGGCGCTCCACGCCGTTATTCGGAGCAGCATTGTAGGATACCAAAACCAGTGCGGCAACTTACTGGACATCACCTTGGTGCCATCGTTCTGCTGCCTTGGAACTATTCGCGCAACAGTTTGCTACTGATGACCCACCCCCCGCGACGCCCCATGCCGTTATTTGCTGGGTGGCAACTTACTAGACATCACTTTCGTGTCATCTAGATTTCAACGCGTTCTGCTGCCTTGGAACTATTCGCACAACAGTTTGCTACTGATGACCCACCCCCCGCGACGCCCCACGCCGGAAATCTGGACGTTGTGCTGCGTTGGGACTATTCGCACAGCCGACCGCTACTTCGTTGTTTTTCCCTAAAAATGTTTATATATTATTACTATTTTTGTTTTCTTGTATATATTTATAAATTATTAAAGTTTTATAATCTTACTACTTTGTCGGAGTGCTATATATTTTTAATGTGACACATAATTGTAAAAACTTTGATGTACAAACAGTCATCCCTGGAATCTTCCGCTTCAGGCTCGGTCCCCTCCCCAATCACAATACAGGATGGTTTTCAGATAATAGCAACGCTTCTGCTGTGACGAATCTCATCGAGTGTGGGCCTTGATCTACTATAACTCCTTTGAAGAGGGGTGATTCTTTACAGCTGTGGCCATAAACTACATCTGCAGGGCTAGCTGATACCCTAGGACCAGCCTGGACAATCAGACACAGAGGAAAAGGAGTGTCAGAGGGTGCGGTAGTGAATAGGGCGAAAGGGAGGTGTCGGGCGGGCACAGGGTGTGATTCTCAGGGAACAGCAGCACAGATGGGGGAGGTTTATTACCCATGCATAAGACAGAGAGCGGGGGTGACCACTGCCTGGGGGAGATGTTTGCGAGGGTGGGGAGCCATGCTAAGGATCGACAGCGTGCACAGAGTGGGTCTGGTCAAGGCATCTAAAATGGCTGCCGTGCACGACAAAAGTGTGGCATTTGAAAAAAGACAAGATGGCGCAGACAATGTTTTTCAACACTTCCTGATTTCCTTCGAATCGAACGTTAACAGACGTTGGGGCATATTACCAAAGTTAAGCGATATTTATCCCTAACGATGCTTAGCAACGATTTTTTTACCGTCAGAAATTATCGCAGATAAACCTTGCTATTATCAAGGTTTATCGGAAATACGATAAAAAACGACCGCAATGCATTAATATCGCTGAAAACTCAGCGATATTCATGCATTACCGAGCTAATGCTCTTAGCCATGTTATCCACCTCCCATTGGATAACATGGCTAAGAACTGCTCAGGGCAGGTGGTAGCTTTTAGAGATATTCGCCCTTATCTCGAATATTTCCAAAAGTTGATAATAGGAGATAGCGATGTTAGCGACTGTTTCCAGTCGCTAACATCTTGGCATGCCCACTTTGCATGTCATTAGTGATAAATATCACTCACATGCAAAGTGGGGCCCAAGATGGTCGCTATCTTCTACTAGCCGTCGCTAACTGGTGTTAGCAACAGCTAGGTAATACACATATAATTTTATCTCCGCGAAGCGGAGCGCTGTTACAGATATATATCTTGTTTCTGAACGTTAATTTCTCAAAATGCACTGAAGCACATATATTGAGACCTAGCAAAGGCACATCGGGCTACCAGTCCCTACAATTTTGCCAAGTTTCGTGCAAATCCATTCAGCTGTTCGATCCTACCGAGAGACAAGATGGCGGCCGCTACGGACTGTTTGGAATGTTTACAGACACCGGAGAGCCAATCAGCTTCGCTTCGCAAAGCTCCGTAACGCGAAAAGTACGCGAAGCGGTGCGCTGTTACAGATATATACCTTTTTTTGAACGTTAATTTCTCAAAATCCACTGGAGCACATATATTGAGATCTAGCAAAGGCACATCGGGCTACCAGTCCCTACAATTTTGCCAAGTTTCGTGCAAATCCATTCAGCTGTTCGATTATTATTATTTTTATTTTTTTTTGCCCCGCGGGGCCCTTTTAAAACCTCCACATCAAACCTAGGGGGTGAGCGACAATGTACTATGCCCCCTTATGGTCATTTGCCCCTTCGCTTCGGCCTCCTCTTGTCTCTCGATCCTACCGAGAGACAAGATGGCGGCCGCTACGGACTGTTTGGAATGTTGACAGACGCCGGAGAACCAATCAGCTTCGCTTCACAAAGCTCCGTTGCGCGAAAAGTCCGCGAACCAGAGCGCTGCCTGGTCCGCGCTTACAGATATATATCTTTTTTTAAACGTTAATTTCTCAAAATCCACTGGAGCACATATATTGAGACCTACAAAAGGCACATCGGGCTACCAGTCCCTACAATTTTGCCAAGTTTCGTGCAAATCCATTCAGCCGTTCGGGCTAAAAGTGAGGCCAACCACCCTATGGAAAACTCAATGTTAAAAACACGTTTTGGGACCCCCCTTTTTTCTCGGCCCCCCCTTGACGAACCCCCCCCAAATTTTCAAGGGCTGCTCAGAAACAAAATGTGCCATTTTCCTGAAAATTTCAGCCAATTCCGTCCACAAACGCCAAAGTTATTAGACATAGAATTTTCAAAAAACCCATAGAGAAAAAATCCTAACTATATATACCTACTGGCGACCGCCAGTAGGTAATATATAGATATATATATATATATATATATATATATATATATATATATTAGTTTTTTTAGGTTGAGCCTAGGCAGCGCTCATGAGCTGTCTGCACGACCTGCAGTAATCACTATATGGAGTGTAATCCCGCCTGCTGGTTGCCATTGGTTCACTCATGTGTCACTCTCTGGATACATCACTTCTGTTTTCAGTCTAGCAGCACTGATTTACTAGTTTCCTTACACTGTAGGTCTTTATGTGTTTATTTGGGGACTACTTATTTATTACCATGGTGACCGCTTCAGGGGCTGCTATGCACATAGGTTTTATGTACACTGGTGCTGTGCTTTATTTCAGCACAACGTCCACTTTCAAGTTAGAAAAATCAAACATCATTTGCTTCTGAGCTGAGGTTCTGCCGATCACATAGAAACAAATTTTTAGGTCAACCGGTTTCAGTTTTTTTTTATATTGATGGCGCTCGCTTACGGGCCGCCATACGCATAAGTTAATTAGCACAGTCCCCGAACTCTATATTCTACCACGGCACCCGCTTTCATAGGTTTTTTTTTAATTAATGTGCTCAGGCTCCGTGCGTGACCTCAGATGCTCCCACACCCTTGGATCTCCTAGGAAAGATTTATTTTATAAACATGGCGCCCATTTCACGAGCAGCCATACACATATTAAATTGCATGGAAAAATGTATCACCTGTAGCACTACCTATGCAGTGTATTGTCTGATATGCCCATGCGGTCTTAGATACATTGGGAGCACTATAAACCAACTTAAATTGAGAGTGCTGGAACACCTCAGGGCTATCGATAAAGTGGACCCTGCTTACCCAGTAGCACGGCACTTTGCCGAACATCATAATAAGGACAGGAACAAACTGCGCTTCTTTGGGTTAGACCATGTTCCATACAACCCACGAGGCGGGCATAGATTGAGAAGGCTTAGACGCCTCGAATCGAGATATATCATTGACCTGTCCACCAAGTACCCCAAGGGCATGAATAGCGGGGAAGACATGATAGTACATCTAGGGAAATGATACATTTACATCTGAAACGTCTGAGAGTAACGTCTACGCTATCTTACAACATTCCCAACCTCTGTCGTATGTCCTGCTATGATTATTGCTTTCCATTTTGTATGAAATTAGAAGTAGGGAACTGCCCACATCTATCTATTGCTCTGCATTTTTGAATTGCTGCATCGTGTTGTATTCTTTTCTTAGGATATCATTCTACTATGAGAATTACTGGATATGTTGCTGGTCATGTCTTGCATCTTTCGCATGCTGCTCTTTCTGTGTCTTTCAACATATATGCATACTTTGGCTTTCTGGAATAATTGCATCGATTATGGCACTCACTACTGTATTATGAATTATCATTAATCAACTGAAAAAAATTCTATTTGGAGTATATTGTTATATATAGCACTACTTTCGTTTCCTGTCGGACGGACGTCTGGCTGCCTTTAGTGTTGTGATGGTTATCTTTTTCGAACCTTCGATCATTCGATTGTTTAGAGTAAAGTCATTATGAGACCTATGAATTGTCGTTATATGAAATGTGCCAAACTCATGTATATAGTCTTTTTGTATAATAACATTGATTTGCTGCGTGATGTGCATCCTTTATTAGGGACCATTGCCGATCCACGGCTTTATCACTTTCAGATACTATATTTGATTGTTTCTGTTGCCCATTTTTGAATGTATGTTTACCAATTCATGGTATTATAATGCATTAGTTCCATTCTTAGGAACCTTCTCCAAGATGGCGCTCATTGTGGTGGTGGAGGGCTGGTCCCTTTTCGATGTCCATCTTGCACACATGACCGTATTTAAATGAGTATTACGTGTAATGGTTGTAACACTGACGAAGGCTTTTGCCGAAACGTTTGTTTGCTCAATAAATTAACTCGCTGTATCTGTAGCCACCGGAGTGCTGTTCTTTCTTTTCCCGATGTGGAGGAGTTTTTGAGCGTCATATATATATATATATATATGTATATATATATATATATATCAAAGCTCGAAGGTGTCCACCTTTGAGTAGCACGTGAACAGCAGCTTGGTCTATGTATAGGTGAGGACGGGGATCCACTCGCAGACGCCGCTCCGCACGGGATCTGCCCGACGCGTTTCGAAGCTCCATATGCTTCTCTTCAGGGGCTTTAACGGAAGCGGTGTGCGCAACCACCGACCCACTTCTCCATTCCATATGCAACACACCCACCGATGGGAGGCTCAAATGAGACTGTGCATTCTGGGAAGTGTGGTCCGGGAAGTACACAATCAAGTCCTGTATGGACTCCACAAGTGGGCCCGTCCTCGATTCCAAGTACGACTGCTGCTTCACTTTCGTGACCCCCAGGGTACCGGGGTGGTGCATACTCCGCGGCTGGACGGCCGCGTATAAATCAAAGCTTGAAGGTGTCCACCTTTGAGTAGCACGCGAACAGCAGCTTGGTCTATGTATAGGTGAGGACGGGGATCCACTCGCAGACGCCGCTCCGCACGGGATCTGCCCGACGCGTTTCGAAGCTCCATATGCTTCTCTTCAGGGGCTTTAACGGAAGCGGTGTGCGCAACCACCGACCCACTTCTCCATTCCATATGCAACACACCCACCGATGGGAGGCTCAAATGAGACTGTGCATTCTGGGAAGTGTGGTCCGGGAAGCACACAATCAAGTCCTGTATGGACTCCACAAGTGGGCCCGTCCTCGATTCCAAGTACGACTGCTGCTTCACTTTCGTGACCCCCAGGGTACCGGGGTGGTGCATACTCCGCGGCTGGACGGCCGCGTATAAATCAAAGCTCGAAGGTGTCCACCTTTGAGTAGCACGCGAACAGCAGCTTGGTCTATGTATAGGTGAGGACGGGGATCCACTCGCAGACGCCGCTCCGCACGGGATCTGCCCGACGCGTTTTGAAGCTCCATATGCTTCTCTTTAGGGGCTTTAACGGAAGCGGTGTGCGCAACCACCGACCCACTTCTCCATTCCATATGCAACACACCCACCGATGGGAGGCTCAAATGAGACTGTGCATTCTGGGAAGTGTGGTCCGGGAAGCACACAATCAAGTCCTGTATGGACTCCACAAGTGGGCCCGTCCTCGATTCCAAGTATGACTGCTGCTTCACTTTCGTGACCCCCAGGGTACCGGGGTGGTGCATACTCCGCGGCTGGACGGCCGCGTATAAATCAAAGCTCGAAGGTGTCCACCTTTGAGTAGCACGCGAACAGCAGCTTGGTCTATGTATAGGTGAGGACGGGGATCCACTCGCAGACGCCGCTCCGCACGGGATTTACCCGACGCGTTTCAAAGCTCCATATGCTTCTCTTCAGGGGCTTTAACGGAAGTGGTGTGCGCAACCACCGACCCACTTCTCCATTCCATATGCAACACACCCACGGATGGGAGGCTCAAATGAGACTGCATTCTGGGAAGTGTGGTCCGGGAAGCACACTATCAAGTCCTGTATGGACTCCACAAGTGGCCCGTCCTCGATTCCAAGTACGACTGCTGCTTCACTTCATACAGGACTTGATTGTGTGCTTCCCGGACCACACTTCCCAGAATGCACAGTCTCATTTGAGCCTCCCATCGGTGGGTGTGTTATATATAAAATGGGGAAGTGGGTCGGCGGTTGCGCACACCGCTTCCGTTAAAGTCCCTGAAGGGAAGCAAATGGAGCTTCGAAACGCGTCGGGCAGATCCCGTACGGAGCGGCGTCTACGAGTAGATCCCCGTCCTCACCTATACATAAACCAAGCTGCTGTTCGCGTGCTACTCAAAGGTGGACACCTTCGAGCATTGATTTATACGTGGCCGTCCAGCCGCGGAGTATGCACCACCCCGGCACCCTGGGGGTCACTAAAGTGAAGCAGCAGTCGTACTTGGAATCGAGGACAGGCCCACTTGTGGAGTCCATACAGGACTTGATTGTGTGCTTCCCGGACCACACTTCCCAGAATGCACAGTCTCATTTGAGCCTCCCATCGGTGGGTGTGTTATATATAAAATAGGGAAGTGGGTCGGCGGTTGCGCACACCGCTTCCGTTAAAGCCCCTGAAGAGAAGCAAATGGAGCTTCGAAACGCGTTCAAAAAAAGATATATATCTGTAACAGCGCTCCGCTTCGCGTAACGGAGGTTTGCGAAGCTGATTGGTTCTCCGGCGTCTGTAAACATTGCAAACAGTCCGTAGCGGCCGCCATCTTGTCTCTCGGTAGGATCGAGAGACAAGAGGAGGCCAAAGCGAAGGGGCAAATGACCATAAGGGGGCATAGTAGATCCTCCTTGACCTCTTAGGTTTGATGTGGAGGTTTTAAAAGGGCCCCGCGGGGCAAAAAAAATAATAATAATAATAATCGAACGGCTGAATGGATTTGCACGAAACTTGGCAAAATTGTAGGGACTGGTAGCTCGATGTGCCTTTGCTAGGTCTCAATATATGTGCTTCAGTGAATTTTGAGAAATTAACGTTCAAAAACAAGATATATATCTGTAACAGCGCTCCGCTTCGCGGAGATAAAATTATATCTGTATTACCCAGCTGTTGCTAACACCAGTTAGCGACGGCTAGTAGGAGATAGCGACCATCTTGGGCCCCACTTTGCATGTGAGTGATATTTATCAGTAATGACATGCAAAGTGGGCATGCCAAGATGTTAGCGACTGGAAACAGTCGCTAACATCGCTATCTGCTATTATCATCTTTTGGAAATATTCGCGATAAGCGCGAATATCTCCAAAAGCTAGCACCTGCCCTGAGCAGTTCTTAGCCATGTTATCCAATGGGAGGTGGATAACATGGCTAAGAGCATTAGCTCGGTAATGCATGAATATCGCTGAGTTTTCAGCGATATTAATGCATTGCGGTCGTTTTTTATCGTATTTGCGATAAACCTTGATAATAGCAAGGTTTATCTGCGATAATTTCTGACGATGCTTAGCGGTAAAAAAATCGTTGCTAAGCATCGTTAGGGATAAATATCGCTTAACTTTGGTAATATGCTCCAACGTCTGTTAACGTTCGATTCGAAGGAAATCAGGAAGTGTTGAAAAACATTGTCTGCGCCATCTTGCCTTTTTTCAAATGCCACACTTTTGTCGTGCACGGCAGCCATTTTAGATGCCTTGACCAGACCCACTCTGTGCACGCTGTCGATCCTTAGCATGGCTCCCCACCCTCGCAAGCATCTCCCCCAGGCAGTGGTCACCCCCGCTCTCTGTCTTATGCATGGGTAATAAATCTCCCCCCATCTGCGCTGCTCTTCCCTGAGAATCACAGCCTGTGCCCGCCCGACACCTCCCTTTCGCCCTATTCACTACCGCACCCTCTGACACTCCTTTTCCTCTGTGTCCGATTGTCCAGGCCGGTCCCAGGGTATCAGCTAGCCCTGCAGATGTAGTTTATGGCCCCAGCTGTAAAGAATCACCCCTCTTCAAAGGAGTTATAGTAGATCAAGGCCCACACTCGATGAGATCCGTCACAGCAGACGCGTTCCTATTATCTGAAAACCATCCTGTATTGTGATTGGGGAGGGGACCGAGCCTGAAGCGGAAGATTCCAGGGATGACTCTTTGTACATCAAAGTTTTTACAATTATGTGTCACATTAAAAATATATAGCACTCCGACAAAGTAGTAAGATTATAGAACTTTAATAACTTATAAATATATACAAGAAAACAAAAACAGTAATAACATATAAACATTTTTAGGGAAAAACAACGAAGTAGCGGTCAGCTGTGCGAATAGTCCCAACGCAGCACAACGTCCAGATTTCTGGCGTGGGGCGTCGCGGGGGGTGGGTCATCAGTAGCAAACTGTTGTGCGAATAGTTCCAAGGCAGCAGAACGATGGCACCAAGGTGATGTCCAGTAAGTTGCCGCACTGGTTTTGGTATCCTACAATGCTGCTCCGAATAACGGCGTGGGGCGCCCCGGGGGAGGCGGCGTGAACGGGCCTCTCCAGGTGGAGTCTCATCTGTTGTAGTGGGGCGCCCCTTTACCGTTTCAGTTGCCATTCCGTCCGTTTTTGGTCCACTGTGTCAAAAGCCGCATATCAGCTGAGTTGCGCCCACTCTTGCGGTGCAGCGATAGGCGGCTGTCACAGGACTCTCAAAATGGCGGCAGGCTGTTTCCTTTTTGGGCCTGGTCCACTGAAATGGCCCTGGGACACCTTGGAAATCGGACGCTTGTCTGCTAGGTCTTGGACCCCATTCTCGAAAGCGTCCCCTCCGCCTTGAGGATTCATCAAAAGTTTTGGGGGCCCCCGACTCCTGTAGGCTTCTGGTGGGGAGCGGCTGCCATGATTGCTCGCGGAATGACCACGACGGAGCTACGAGATGGTGGTGCTCTCATGCTGACGCCAGCTTCAGTCTGAAACATCCAGAAACAAGGTGGGGCTTTCATCGTTTGGGGAAAAAAAAAAGTTTTCATCCAATGAAAAGTGTTGTTTTTAGGTCATATGATCAAGCCTTCCATCATTAGGAAACCAAAAGTAAAATGAACCAATGAAAAGTTTTATAAACAAGTCACATGACCTGTTATGCGACATAGGGTATAAAATGCGGAGAAAATACGTTGGCACGTGAGGCGGCGTCAGTAGCGGACCGATGTGCGAATAGGCCGAAGGCAACACAACGCGCCAAGATCCGGATGGCACCGAGGTGGTGTCCAGCAAGTTGCAGCACTGGTGTGGCCATCCTACAATGCTAAAAGTCGGCGTGGGGCGCCCCGTTGGCCTGTGAGTTTGCGTCAGTAGCGGACCGATGTGCGAATAGGCCGAAGGCAGCACAACGCGCCAAGATCCGGATGGCACCGAGGTGGTGTCTAGTAAGTTGCCGCACTGGTGTGGCCATCCTACAATGTTGAAAGTCGGCGTGGGGCGCCCCGTTGGCCTGTGAGATGGCGTCAGTAGCGGACCGATGTGCGAATGGGGCCAAAGGCAGCGCAACAATATTGTCGGAATAGAAGACACCACAAGGCGCTGAGATGCCAAGATCCGGATGGCACCGAGGTGGTGTCTAGCAAGTTGTGGCACTGGTGTGGCCATCCTACAACGGTAAAAGTCGGCGTGGGGCGCTCTGTTGGCCTGTGAGATGGTGTCAGTAGCGGACTGATGTGCGAATGGGGCCAAAGGCAGCGCAACAACATTTTCTGACTGACACCACAAGGCGCTGAGATGCCAAGATCCGGATGGCACCGAGGTGATGTCTAGCAAGTTGCTGTACTGGTGTGGCCATCCTACAATGGTAAAAGTCGGCGTGGGGCGCCCTGTTGGCCTGTGAGATGGTGTCAGTTGCGGACCGATGTGCGAATGTGGCCAAAGGCAGCGCAACAATATTTTCTGTATGGAAGATACCACTAGGCGTTGAGATGCCAAGATCCGGATGGCACCGAGGTGATGTCTAGCAAGTTGCTGTACTGGTGTGGTCATCCTACAATGCTGAAACTCGGCGTGGGGCGCCCCATTAGCCTGTGAGATGGCGTCAGTAGCGGACCGATGTGTGAATAGGCCGGAACCGGCACAAGACGCCAAGATCCGGATGTCACCGTGGTGGTTTCATAGTTGAGAGGCACTTCATCTGCAGTGGGGTGCCGAGATCCGGATGGCACCGAGGTGATGTCTAGCAAGTTGCTGTACTGGTGTGGTCATCCTACAATGCTGAAACTCGGCGTGGGGCGCCCCATTAGCCTGTGAGATGGCGTCAGTAGCGGACCGATGTGCGAATAGGCCGAAGGCAGCACAACGCGCCAAGATCCGGATGTCACCGTGGTGGTTTCATAGTTGAGAGGCACTTCATCTGCAGTGGGGCGCCGAGATCCGGATGGCACCGAGGTGATGTCTAGCAAGTTGCTGTACTGGTGTGGTCATCCTACAATGCTGAAACTCGGCGTGGGGCGCCCCATTAGCCTGTGAGATGGCGTCAGTAGCGGACCGATGTGCGAATAGGCCGAAGGCAGCACAACGCGCCAAGATCCGGATGGCACCGAGGTGGTGTCTAGTAAGGTGCACTGGTGTGGCCATCCTACAATGTTGAAAGTCGGCGTGGGGCGCCCCGTTGGCCTGTGAGATGGCGTCAGTAGCGGACCGATGTGTGAATAGGCCGGAACCAGCACAAGGCGCCAAGATCCGGATGTCACCGTGGTGGTTTCATAGTTGAGAGGCACTTCATCTGCAGTGGGGCGCCGAGATCCGGATGGCACCGAGGTGATGTCTAGCAAGTTGCTGTACTGGTGTGGTCATCCTACAATGCTGAAACTCGGCGTGGGGCGCCCATTAGCCTGTGAGATGGCGTCAGTAGCGGACCGATGTGTGAATGGGGCAAAGGTAGCGCAAGAATATTTTCTGAATAGAAGACACCACAAGGCGCTGAGATGCCAAGATCCGGATGGCACCGAGGTGGTGTATAGCAAGTTGTGGCACTGGTGTGGCCATCCTACAATGGTAAAAGTCGGCGTGGGGCGCCCTGTTGGCCTGTGAGATGGTGTCAGTAGCGGACCGATGTGCGAATGGGGCCAAAGGCAGCGCAACAATATTTTTGGAATAGAAGAGACCACAAGGCGCTGAGATTCGGTTAGCACCGAGGTGGTGTCTAGCAAGCTATGCAGCTGAGTTGCGTGCGCACTTGCGGCGAATAGGTCGAAGGCAGCATAACAATGTTTTCTGAATAGAAGACACCACAAGGCGTTGAGATTCGGTTACCACCGAGGTGATGTCTAGCAAGTTGCCGCACTGGTGTGGCCATCCTACAATACTGCTCCGAATAACGGCGTGGGGTGCCCAAAGGGGGGGGGGGAGGCGGCGTGAACGGGCCTTCCTAGGTGGAGGCTCGGCTGCTGTAGTGGGGCGCCCCTTTACCGTTTCAGTTGCCATTCAGCTGAGTTTCGGCTGCTCTTGATGCTACAGCGACAGGCGGCTGCAACAGGACTCTCAAAATGGCGGCCTGTTCTTTGGATTTGGGCCTGGTCCACTAAAATGGCCCTGGGACACCTTAGAACTCAGACGCTCGATTTTTTTTTCCTTTCCTGTACATGCAAAAAAAGGTAAATGCCCGGTACGTTACACGCTTCATCTGCCACGATGAACTCTCCAGAGGAACCGAAAAAATATATAGTTATGGTAACTATACCATGCATCGTCATATGGAGAGGTGGCACCAATTAATTATAGTGCTGCATAAAAGAGAGATTTGGAGGAGAACCCCTGACCTGCTAGTACATTCATCAAAGAAGTGGCACTGACAGCATCAGAGGCAAGGGAAACGGTCCCAAATATTTAGAAGAACTTTGGAAAGATTAAAATGACATGTTTAGATTGTGGCAAATTAATTTCATGTGGACAGATGAGTGTTACTCTAATAAATACAGGATATGAACATCATCATAGTCGATGGTTGGTAGAGACATTTTGACTATATCCTGGACCTGCCCGTCCTCGCCCAAAATGGCGCCGGAATAAATGGGACTCGTAACTCCTTGTTGTGTATTGGTTGCAGAACCTTGAAATCACGAGATACGTATGCAGTTTTGAAGCACATGGCGGGCGGGGACGAGAATTGATTGAATATTTCGACATCCCTATTGATATTAAGTTCTGATGTGTTATTGATTACTGTACTATTGAAAGTTCGAATTAACGTCACCCATGGTACTTGCCCGCAAATGTATATCTAGATAATTTTATTGTAACTGGCCCTGTCGTATTTTAATTATAAAATGTACGTCCACCGATTCCGTAACTGTTAGACACCTTAGTTCTTGCAACCTAATGGCCCGCCCGTTACGTTCCTCTACAGTGTAAATGTCTACTCATCATATACGATTACAGTTTGCTCCGTGGCCGGCCCACGTGGTTATAGGCTCGTATTTGTATAATGAAATTTTCACAATAAAGGTTTTTAAAAGAAAACATGGTAGTAGTATATACATTGGTAAAGTTTTTAATAATAGTCACTGTTTTAGAATCATTAAAAGGCAAGTGAAATAAAGCAGACCAATTACATGAAGGGTAAAAGGTATAATACGAAGGAACGCAGTAAAGATAAATGGTCAAGGGCTGTTGTGTTTTCTACTCCTGCAACATAAAGTGATCGATAAGAATCTCATATTCAGGCGTATCGGCGACTAAGACAGCAGGTCGACCCTCTTTTGCTCAACGGCTCCGTCATGGGACGAAGAAACGCTCTTTTTCTCGAAAAAAGAATATATTTTACTTGCAGGACAGTTGTAAATTTTCCGGGAAAGTACGTTAGCCTGGAACATTATAACATATATTTAAGAAAAAATAATGTTCGGAAGTAATAAAAAGCGTAATTTTTAGGTCATATGACCAAGCCTTTCATCATTAGAATAAGAAAAGTAAAATGAACCAATGAAAAGTTTTATTAACAAGTCACATGACTTGTTATGCTTACGTTACGCGCTGCGCGCCCCGGATGACTTCCGGATGCGCTAACGCGGCGCGTCATATGACGCATTACGCGACAACGCAGGTCCAGAATATAGTCAAAATGTCTCCACCAACCAGCGGTCGGAACACAACCCCTTTCAGCAGGCTAAATAGTTCTGTTAAATGACAACAGAAGGGACAGGCAACAAGAACCATCAGTCAAAGAGGGGAGGGCTAGTTCTTCTCTACCGGGTTACATTGGGGCGCTACCGGAACTGATCGAATTGGTAGTCTACAGTGTTTCTGGATGTTTCAGACTGAAGCTGGGGTTAGCATGAGAGCAGCACCATTTCGTAGCTCCGTCGTGGCCATTCCGCAACCAATCATGGCAGCCGCTCTTTATCGTTATTTTGGGCGGGGTGGGTGGCGGAGCCGAGCTGTTTTGCAGCCATCATTGTGTGGAGTTCAGTTCATCTCACTAGTTTTGTATTTGTCATGAGGGGTTGTTCCTAATGTTTCTATTTTAGCGAGGTCAAAAAGAGATCCCATTAGTGGCCTACTGATTTTGCTCGATTCCTTTTCTTTTTTTTTTACACGATTTTTCGTTATCTGCAAAGACTAAACAGAGTATTGCGACTCTGTGTTTGTTTGTAAATAGAGAATGAACCAAAGAGAACCAATTCTAAAACAGTAATTACTTGGATAACAATCAATCAAATGGAGAGAGAAGCAGGCACGACGTATTACAACGGGGGCAAAGGCCTGCGTTAACTACCCTTCACTATGTGCAAAGAGAGAGTACTCCTAATAGAAATGAGGGGGGGGGGGCACCATTCAAAGTAGATCAGTGTGCATAAACACGAAAATGTTTTCACTTACCACGTACTTGACATTCGACAGCTTATGATATTTGCTATTAAAAAACCATTGAAATTCACTGAAAAAACCATAGGTTATAGACCATATATAGTTAGGAATTAGCATTTACAAAACCTTGAAAATTCACTGAAAAAAACATAGGTTATAGACCATATATAGTTAGGAATTAGCATTTAAAAAACCTTATTTTACTCACACAAAACCATTGAAATTCCATATATAGTTAGTTGCACTAACTATATATCGCGCACCCGCAATCCACTGCTGATGATGTCAC
Organism: Lissotriton helveticus; assembly: GCF_964261635.1. NCBI lineage: Eukaryota > Metazoa > Chordata > Amphibia > Caudata > Salamandridae > Lissotriton > Lissotriton helveticus. The sequence goes on from NC_136057.1 coordinate 2,108,101,515, forward strand.
ATATTACATCATTCATGACATGGTCAGTGACATCACTGATGACATCACTGATGACATCTCAAATGACATCACTGATGACATCACTGATGACATCTAAAATGACATCACTGATAACATCTCAAAGGACATCACTGATGACATCTCAAATGACATCACTGATGACATCACTGATGACATCTCATTTGACATCAATGACCACATCACTGATGATATCATTCATGTGACAATACAATGCATCTCCTCACACTTTAATATAACCTCTGTTACACCCAGTGTTAAATACAGAGTATAATTTTTGAAACCATTGACACACCAATACTAGTTACTACATACGCACTCAGTGATTCCTATGTTTACACACACATTCACTCATTTACCCATACAAGCATTCATACATACAATCACTCATCTTTACAACACTATCATATGCACTCATACACCTATACAGACTCTCACACTCTGTCACTCATCCATGGAGTTACTCACACACCTAGTCAGTCCTGTAAATAATCAATCACACTTCCATTTTCTAATCTATACAGTTAAACATAAAGCACCTTACATTTTGAAACATATACTAACACATACTTACTCTGTTATACAATCATTGATACAAGTACACATTGATCTGCACAGAGTCACACACCTCCCAGCCAGCCACACACACACTCAGTCTCCCATACAAATACTTGGGCAATCAATCAATAACCCATATAGTTACTCATATAGCTACTGACCAACACATGCAGCAATTTACAGAACAACAGACATAATGATGCACAAATTAAGACAGTTTAGTCACTAACCCATGCACTCAGTGAGACACATTTAATCACTCACTCATACAGTCAGTCACGCACCTACTAAATCCTTCATCCAGACACTTCTACATCTACTCATTCTTCAATATGTAAAACATATTTAAACTTTTCAGAAACACACAGTCACTGGATGATGTCATCAGTGATGTCATTTGAGATGTCATCAGTGATGTCATCAGTGATGTCACTGACCATGTCATGAATGATGTAATATGTGACATCATCAGCAGTGGATTGCGGGTGCGCGATATATAGTTAGTGCAACTAACTATATATGGAATTTCAATGGTTTTGTGTGAGTAAAATAAGGTTTTTTAAATGCTAATTCCTAACTATATATGGTCTATAACCTATGGTTTTTTCAGTGAATATATATATATATATATATATATATAGATATTCGTTTTTTTAGGTTGAGCCTAGGCAGCGCTCATGAGCTGTCTGCATGACCTGCAGTAATCACTATATGGAGTGTAATCCCGCCTGCTGGTTGCCATTGGTTCACTCATGTGTCACTCTCTGGATACATCACTTCTGTTTTCAGTCCAGCAGCACTGATTTACTAGTTTCCTTACACTGTAGGTCTTTATGTGTTTATTTGGGGACTACTTATTTATTACCATGGTGACCGCTTCAGGGGCTGCTATGCACATAGGTTTTATGTACACTGGTGCTGTGCTTTATTTCAGCACAACGTCCACTTTCAAGTTAGAAAAATCAAACATCACTTGCTTCTGAGCTGAGGTTCTGCCGATCACATAGAAACAAATGTTTAGGTCAACCGGTTTCAGTTTTTTTTTTATATTGATGGCGCTCGCTTACGGGCCGCCATACAAATAAGTTAATTAGCACAGTCCCCGAACTCTATATTCTACCACGGCACCCGCTTTCATAGGTTTTTTTAAATTAATGTGCTCAGGCTCCGTGCGTGACCTCAGATGCTCCCACACCCTTGGATCTCCTAGGAAAGATTTATTTTATAAACATGGCGCCCATTTCACAAGCAGCCATACACATATTAAATTGCACGGGCGCCGTACTTTATATTCTACCACAGTGCCCGCTTTCATAAGTTGTTTTAAATTATTGTGCTCTGGCGACGTGCTGCCTAGCACGACACCCGGTTTATTTTTTTTTGTTTATTTTATTTTATCTTTCCCCGACTTCGGATCCTCCCGCACCCTTGGATCTCCCAGGATTTTTTTTTTCATAACCACGGTGACCGTTCCACGGGCCATCATACACATGTTAAATAGTATGGGCGCTGTGATTTATATTCTAACACAGTGCCCACTTTTTTCATTTTTCCTTTGATTAATGTGCTTGGGCGCTGCGCTGCTTAGCACGGCGCCCAGTTTCATGTTATTTTTTTCATCTTTCCATGACCTCAGGCCCTCCCGCACCATTGGATCTCCTGGGACACTACTGGATTACCCTGACCAAGGCTCCAATTTCCCAGTCAAATCCAACAGGCTGGTTGGATCCGTAGGCATCAATCGGGCTGGTGCTGCCCGTAGCGTGGGATGAAAATCCGGCATGTGATGGTAAGTGCCCAACCCCTCTGCCCCTAGCCTCCATTATCACCAGCGAGTATTCTAGGTGTCACATTTGTAATGCAATAGGTCTTGCATTACTGAAAGCTTGAGCTATTGACATTGCATTATTATTAGCAACGTGAATAGCTCAAACTTTCACTAATCCTAGACCTATTGCATTGCAAATGCGTTTAATATATTTCTCCTGCCTAATCCGAGAAGTCACAAAATTGCTGGGGCTTGGAGTTGACTGCGAGATGGGCTAGTTCAGGGCAGCAGAGCAGCATTTCGGTCTAGTCAATTTCTCCCTGTGGAGTGGTAGAGTACATTCTTTGATGATGGGGGTTCTACAACCATCACAATGCTGGTTGCAAACTCTCCCTGCAGAGTGGGAGAGTGCTATTTTTGCCCACATACTGTGGCAGAAGCAAGCACTGACTCTGCAATGTGCTGGACATTCCTTGCGGAGCAGGAGATTCCGCCATTTTGCGTCTTTGACACAAGATCTTGTGCCCACCCCCCATCATTCGTTATTACGTGTGCAACAGAGGCCATGCTGAAGAATGATTGCTGGTGGCAGAACGCTTTGTCAAGGTGCGATGGCCTGTGATTTTAGGCATTTTCCCAAATATGAAATGGTGAAAGGTATGCCCTATGTGCCTTAACTTACTAGATGATTTATTTGGTGGCCCTGCATGTGTGAAAATAGTTTATAGACAGCAATGAGGGCCTCTTATCTGTTTGGTAGGGTGTCTTCTGTATGCCTGTTGCACTGTTAGGTACAGATTAATATTTGCATTTTACTGAAATTGTGTGGAATAAGATATGCATTTTAAAACCATTTTTGTATGTGTAGTTTCTTTCTGTTTTATTTTACAGGCAATTCTGTTTCTACTATGTTGGGGTCTTGTTTTTGTATATATTTAAGGGACCTTTTGGGCTTTCACTGTTGATCTGTCAAGACAGACAAGTATGCACAGAAGAAAAGACATCTGTCTCCCTCTCGTTCTCCCACAGCAGACATTCTGCATACTATGAAAGTGAGCTCTCACAACAAGTCTTGCTCTTCTCCAGTGGCTGACCGGAAATTGCAGGAAATCGTGAGATCTCGCCCTGGAGCATATAATCGTTATAGGGGTAGAATTGAGTAGCCTCATCGTTGTTCTCCTGATATAGATTCTTCTGGATTTTCAGTGTCTTCTCCCGCCTTGCTTTCATTCTGGGCCTCCTGGATTATGATGAGGAAGATCTGGGTTTCCCGGATAATTCTTTGGCTCGGAGGGGAAAGTATAAACATAAGGAGGGAACAAAATCCATCTGAGCTTATTTATCTTTCATCTTGCAGATGCCTACAAAATCTGAACAGCCTTCCTTTCAGCGGACATTGGTTTAGTCAATTGACAGTCCCAGGATGCTTGTTTACGATCAAGGGAAGACATGGCTTGGCATTTCGGGCTGGACTGTTCCCATGAGGCACAGGGTGAAGACTGATTTGCATATAGCAGTGCCTGAACTGGGTTGGCAAAGTGAGCTAAAGAATGATGAAAGATTCAACCCAGATCTTTGACTGAGGGTGAGTGTCTGAAAAGTTTCAGCGCTCTGTCCATCATCTCCTTGTGATTGCTTTGTTCGCCTTAAGTTGGCATGGTATGCCCAGACGTGGGTCCCTTCCTCACTCTGTCACTGGATTTAAGCTAGCTTGGTTGATGGGGGGTGTTTCCCCGAAACTGGTCCCAGGATACCTGTTACCGGTCCAGGGTAGACATGGTTTAGCAGTTCGGGCTGGACTGTTCCCATGAGGAACAGGGTTAAAACTAATTTGGATAAAGCTGAGTCTGAACTGAGGTGCAAAGTGAGCTAAAGAATGATAATGGATTCAACCCAGATCTGGGACGTGGGTGAGCGTCTGAAAAGTTTCAGCGCTCTCCTTGTGTTTGCTTAGTCAATTTTGTTAACTGTTATCCTGGCTGTTCCGGATTTATTACAGCGGTAATGGAGAGATCATGATAGGATTAATGTCCCTAGGTTCCTGGGAAGGCTGTATCCATCGGTTTCTAGAGATATGGAACTTTCCTTAAATCTTTATATTGACCCCTGTTGGGTAATTTGGTGAGTCATAGTGCCCTTCTGAGCGAAGATGTTGTGGTTTCAGATGCTGTGGACAAAAAGCTGAGGGGGCTTTAAAAAGGGAAAATGCTAATTTGAGTCTTTCTATGCGATCGGAAATGTATTCTGTATATACTTCCCAATCATTAGTAAAGGACTTTCATTCCCTATCTTCCAGCTATTCACGAGAGGGAAGATTGTACTCAGTTGCTTGCTCGTAGGAAAGTGCATGTAAACTTTCTTTCTGATATTATTTTTGTTAGTCTTAGAGCCTCTGCTAATGCTTCGGCTGGAGTTGTGGCAGCAATCCGCCATTTGCATCTATGGGGATGGAAGGTGGAGCCTTCTCAAAAGACTTGCCTCCTTTGTATGCCGTTTTCAGGAAATAAATTATTTGGGGAAGAACTTGAAGAGGCTCTGCTAAATTTCCTCAAAAACAAAAAGTATAAGCAACTTTTCAAATTCAGACAAGGAGACTTTGACAGGCAAATAGAAGGATAAGAGCCATAACTGTTCTTTTTTTGAGTTTGAAAAGAATTTTATTAATTAGAAACAAGGTATCAATACATAGTACATAAGTAGTGCAAGGATATCTGAGGGGAGGGAAAAAAAATAAGAAGAAGAAAGTAAAAAGAAAAAGAAAGACAATCAGAAAAAACATTGCAAGAAAATCATTAACAGAAGCTGATCATGGGCAACAGAGTTGAATATAGGAAATACATTGGTTGCAAGATATATTTAATTAAGAGTGTGTACATAACAAATATTAATGCAGAAAAACAAGGAAATGTAAAGGGCATTCAGGGAGGTTTGGAGACCTCCTGTTGGGCAGGTGATGGACGAAATGGACGAGTAACACAATTATCCAGATACAACGTAATAGGAAGCCACAAGTCTGCACGCTTCACTGCCATCTTAATGGGGAAAACAAAAGCAGTATCCAATCTATGGTTATGACAAACATTGTACCACCATGCTTTAATGGAGATGTTAGATGAAGCTTTCCAATTGATGGTAATCTGTTGGAATGCAACAGCTAACAGCAAGTCAACAATGCGAACGTTAAGCTCAACTCCCTCCCAACAAGACGAGAGAGACTTCCCAGGAAGATGTGGGTGTGGGAAAAGGGAATACAGGTATTACATTAATTTGGGCTCATACCTGTAACCAAAAATCGTGTACAGATTTGCAAAGGAACAACATATGAAATAAAGTGGCATGGGGAGAGGAGCAGGACCAGCAAACATCCGGAACAGTAGAAAACCGCTTATTTAGGGTAAAGGATGTGTGGAGCAGCCTATTATATATGAAAAACATAGATTGCGTTAGGGTCGCCGCTCTAGACGATTTGCGGACTTTAGTCCATATCTTATCCCATAAGGATACTGGCCACGTTGCAACAAAGTCATGTTCCCACTGCTCCTCCACCTTAGACTTAGGCCTGATAGAATCGATAGCATGAAGGTGCTTGTAAATAGTAGAAGCTTTGGAAGTGGTACGAAGGAGAGAATGAAGTCGTGAGGTAGGGGTGGGAGAGGAGGGGGGAGCCTGTGCTTGTGAGAGTCGAGTATAGGTCGCCATTACCGCCGTCTTGAGAAGGAGGTATTTGGGAGCAAAGGATGCAGGTAAATTAAAGGAAGAACTGAGAGTTGAAAAGGGTAGAAATGTAGAGTGTGAGAATAATTGCGATACCCAGACTAATCCCTTCCGTCTCCAGGACTTCCAATAAAAGGGCTTGTTGTGAATCAGGAGATGTACATTATGCCAAATGGTGGAGGAGAGGAAGTCAGTGATAGTAGCAGGGGGGGGAGGGCTGGAAGATAAGAGGAGTTTGGTAGTCATTTTATGGATGGGAGTAGGAATCAAAGAAGGTTTACGTGAGAAAGAGATATACTCAGCAAAGGAGAATGGGGAAAGGAAAAGGCGCTCAACCTTGACCCATAGGGGACAGGGGGAAACGGGGTCCTGTAGCCAAAAAGAAGCTTGGCGCAGCAGAAAAGCTTTTTGATAGGCCGGGAAATCCGGAAAGTTAACTCCGCCTTCTGAAATAGGATGTGTCAATCTAGCAAGGGACATCCTGGATTTTTTGCTATTCCACAAAAAAGACAAGACCAAATTAATTTTCTTAAAAAATTTAGAAGGTATGGGTACAGGAATATTGGAGATTGTGTAGAGAATGATGGGGGATAACATCATCTTAATTGTATCGAGACGGCCTCACCACGATAAGTAAAGAGGGTGCCACTTGGCCGTCAAATCTGATATTTTTTTAATGCATTTGTTTAGACAAAGAGAAACGGTGTCTGAGATAGAAGGGGTAATGTGCAAGCCCAGGTACTTAATATGTGAAGGGCTCCAAGTAAAATTGGAAGCGCTGAAATCAGGTTTAAAAGTAAATTTCGTCAGGGGCAAGATCTCACACTTATCAATATTGAGTTTGTAACCGGATATAATGGAATAAGTCCGCACTTCCTCCAGGAGAGCGGGAATTGAGTCTGTGGGATTGGAAACAAAGAGTAAAATATCATCCGCATAGGCCGCGAGTTTAACATGGGAATTCACGATCTGGAAGCCATGAATGTTAGGGTTCTGACGAAGTTTAGACAAAAAAGGCTCCAAAGCTAGGTTAAAAAGAAAGGGGGAAAGAGGGCAACATTGGCGAACGCCTCTTCCCAGGTCAAAAAAGAAGGAGATCTGGCCGTTCGCGCATACCGCTGCTCATGGGTGAGAGTACAGCAGGGAAACTAAGGCAATAAATCTAGGGCCAAAGCCAAACCATTCGACAGTGTGAAAGAGGTAGGACCATTCGACCCTATCGAATGCCTTTTCGGCATCTAAGGCGATCGCTGCGAGGGGGTGTTGTAAACGGGGGTATTTAGATAAAATGTTAAACAGAATTCTAGTGTTGTCGGTGATGAAGCGACCTTTTACGAAACCGGACTGTTCCTCACCTAAGAGGTCGGGAAGCAAAAGGTCAAGTCGTATTGCCAGAGACTTAGCGAATATTTTGTAATCAATGTTCACTAGGGAAATTGGTCTATAATTCTTACAGTGTTTGGCATCCTTCCCTTCTTTGGGTATTAAGCAAATATGAGCATCGGAGAAAGACCCTGAAGAACTACCTAAAGTCATGAACGTGTCTATGACAGAATGAAGTTTTGGGATATGTAACTTTGAAAAATGAAGGTTTTGGAGTGCAATGAGTAGTTCTCTCTGAGAAATGTCAGACTCTAAGTAAGAGAGATCAAGAGGGAAGTGTTCAGCTTTTTGGATGGTAGAAAAGAAATTTGTGGGAGATTGGGGGAGGGTTGAGTTTCAGATGAGTAGAGAGTTTCGTAGAAAAGAGAGAATTCAGAGAGAATGTCTGCGTCCTTATGCTTGAGATCCAAATTAGCGTCGTAAATGGATTCAATGTTTAACTTGTTGTGCTTGATCTTCAGGTAATTGGCAAGAATCTTCCCAGCTTTGTTTCTACCCCCATAGAACTTAGCACTAGATTTCAGCAAATACAATGAAGCATCTTCTGCAGATTTCTCATTGAACTATCTTGTGAGTGTGAGGTAAAGTAGGCGTGTTCCAATCTCTTAAAGTCAGAAAGAAGATTGCTAGTAAATTTACGAGCAGCCCTGCACTTCTTTGCCACATAATTAATAATAAAGTCTCGTGCTGCAGCCTTGAAGGCATCCCAAATAGTATGTTTCGGAATAGAGGGGATTTCATTAAGTAAGAAAAACTCATAAAAAAAACAGTAAAGGAGGAGATAAATTTGGGATCCAAAAGAAGAGTATTATTGAAGCGCCATCTTTTGGGTCCAACAACTTTAGGGAGTATATCAATATTAATTAAAACAGGGGCATGATTTCAGCGGTAGTGAGGGTTTGATCAATATTGTGAGAAACAAAAATATAGTCAATCCGTGACTGGGACTGGTGGGAGGGAGAATAAAAAGTAAACTCCCTTAAGGTCGGATTGCAAAGTCGCCAAGTATCGATAAGCTTGTGCTGGGAGGTAGCTTGAGTAAATAGCTTGTGTGATTTGTTGGGAATATAATGAGCACTAGAGTTCCTGTCAACGAAAGGATCCAAAGGTTGATTGCAACCACCAGCTAGGATGAAATTATCATCCACAAACCGGGTAATATGTTGGGAGAGCTCAGCCCAAAAAAAGAGGTTTGCCACTGGTGGGAGCATAGACATTAAGGAGAGAGATGGGAACACCTCTTAGAGATAGTCTGACGTGTGTCCATCTACCGTTCATATCCGATTCCTGAGAAATGAGAGCAAGGGGAAGAGATTTGCGACATAAGATTGCTACGCCATTACGTTTACCATCGCCCTGTGAATAAAAAACCTCACCCACCCAGCCTCTCTTAAGTTTTGCAGATTCCGTGTCGGAAAGGTGAGTTTCCTGGAGAAATGCCACGTCAACATTTAATTTGGCCAAGTGAGACAAAATTCTTTGACGCTTGATTGGAGAATTATTACCCTTAACATTCCATGAAATTATATTCAATGACATACTATATATGTAAATGTAAATGTAGTATACTTGTAAAGCGCACAGCTGCCCCAGGAACGGGGCGTCCCGGCGCTGTATAACTCTGGGGAACCCGTCCTGGCTTTCCCTGTGGGATGGTCCCTTGCTGGGAGTCCCCGAGGTGGAGCCAGGCATCCCCGGAATTGGTGGGGCCATTGTGGAGATTAGGCAAGCTAATGCCCAGAGTTGCCGAGTGGAACCCCTGATTAGAGTAAGCACTGAAGAGAGAATTATCGAGTCCGCTGACCATGGTCCACGACCCTGCCGCGTCGGGATTTGAACCCTGGTCCCGGGCTGACTTCTGCTCTCAGGCCTGCCACCTCTAACCAGTGAGCCACACTACTCCACTGTAAAGTAATCTACAGTAAATACACTCTAAAGTAATCTACAGTAAATACAAGATACAAAATACGGAGAAAAAACCCATGAGAAAAAATGAAAGAAAAGGAAATAAGTGCGTATCAGAAATGCGGAAGAGGAAAAGAGAAAAAGAAACAGCAAGTATGAAATAAGCAAAGGAAACAAGAGACAGAGTAAGAATGAGAATGAGGGGGAGAAGGGTGAGAGTGGAGATAGGAAAGACACAGGAGTGAGCAAAACCTGAGTGAAGAGGATCACCGTCTATGTACAAACAAGGGAGAAAGGGCATAAGAGGGGAAGTTCAAAACAAGAAGAGGAACAAAAGGAAGAAACAAAGGAGAAACATACCTACAAAAGGAGAGGACGAGAAGGAACCGGGGGAAGATGGAACCACATGGATAAGGCAACACATCCAAGATCGGCTAGGTGGGGAACCAGCGAGACATCGTCAACCGGGAAAGGGGTCCTGTGGAGGTGGAGAAGGAGAACAAGGGATTAAGTTACAGGCAAAGGTCAATTTGGAAATATAACAATGATAAACATCAATGCGACTTAAAGAGAGTAACAACAATCAAGATAGCACGGCTCTTAAAAAAGTAAAGGGAGCCAAATAGGAGAACAGTATGAAAACAGGTAAGACTGCAACACAGCCAGTGGAGGAGGCTGAAGGTCCAGAGGAGTCCATGGCAGAAGTCTTATGTGCGTTGATGAAGCTCTGCAGGCATACTGGATCTTCGTAGGTGATCGTGTTATTATTGTAGGTGACTTTAAACAAACAAGGATGATAGAGGCCATATCTTGCACCCATCGAGCGGAGGTCCTCTCTCATATTCAGGAAGGCCTTCCGATGGTTAGCAGTGGCTTTTGCGTAGTCCTGAGCGAAGAAAAGAGAAGAGCCAGACCATGTTAGTTTTGGACAAGATTTGGCAGCTGAGAGGACCTTCAGAAAATCTGTGTATTCCAAGAAGTAAAGAATGACGCCTCTTGGTCTTTGTGAAGGAGAAGCAGAAGTGGACGGCCGACCCAATCGATGAGCATGCTGAGTATTGAGACTCGTACCCTCTGGTAAACGAAGTAGTTTAGGTAGGAAAGACTTGAAGAAGGTCAGCGAATCCGAGCCTTCAAGGCCTTCTGCCAAGCCATAAATGCGGAGGTTGTTCCGCCTATTTCTGTTTTCCAACTCCCCCACCTGTCTCTGGAGAGTGGACACTTGAGAGTGTAGATGAGACACTGTGGAACAGGTTTCCTGAAGGGACGTCACTGAGTGTTCAACTGAGGAAACCCTTGTTTCAATCTGTGACCAATTATCAGTAAGAGCCTCAAGCTTGACGTTAGTTTCCTCCATAAAGGGGCGCAAGGCCCTAATTTCCTCCAGAAAAGGGCGAAAATATCTTATTTCCTCCAGCAAGAGCTCCATTGAGACAGGTGCAGATTGTTTATGTGGCGAAGGAGGATCTTTTTTCAATCTTTTAGATTTAGTTTTCCCCGGTGTCGGTTGGGAGGATTCCATTGTTGTATCAGAGCCAGACGAAGTGAGGGAATCCTCTAGTTTGGAGAAGGCAGAGAAAACTTTAAAATTTTTCACAAAAGCAGTCTTTGTTGTATGAGGCAGGTGCAACATAGATTTAAGCTTACCTATAAAGTATAAGTTGGAATGTATTGGTCACGCAATATGTGTTGTATGCACAAAGAAATGAATAATGTCGCAGAGAAGGCTATGGTAAATGCGAAAAGGGTAGCCTGCGTGAGGGAGAGGTCATAGGTATCACTGAATAATGTCAAGTGTTAGAAGTACTAAGCATGCATCACAGGCAAGATGGTTGATAAGATGCTGATGGAACATGGAGAGTGAGGTTCGTAATGCATAGCTGAACCAGGCAGAGCCAATGAGAAGCGTATGTATAAGGAAGAACACACCAAAGCAGGCGCGGGAAGCCGCAAAGTGGAGAAAACCTGTAGCCTTTGGGCACACTATGCGCAGGTTATCAGGTAATATACGGAGACTTGGAAGTCCAAAGGTTACTCCTGGTAACGAAGATGAAGGCAACAAAACTGCGTCTAAAGGGCAAAGAAGGTTGTAGTAACAGCAACCAGTCCTCCTGAAACTCCTAAAGTCCCCAAAGGCTCATCCAGAATTAATAGCAGGGTGGAAGCGCAAGAACATGCTGAAGGACGTAGTTTCCATTCACCAAGTCGTCAGCAGGATTGTAAGCATCTGTTGGCAGCAATAAAGGTATGCGAAGCAGCTTCCCTCATCTGTAGGACCACACAAGCCACAGCCAAAGGAGATTTAAGGAGGTACCTGAGGTGTCTCAAAATGGCGGTCGGAGATGACGATGAGGCGGCGATCAAATTGCAACGTTCAGAGAGCGGGGAAGAAGCACACAGCTGCAGAATAGTAGTAAGGCAAAACCTTTTGAAGCAGAACAGGAGCCAGATAGGGAGCAAGCTTCTTCAAACAGGGAGCGCCATATGCCGGGAAAGAGGAGCAAGCGCGTCCGGCATCACAAAATGGCGGCCACGTGAATTGCCAAGTCGCAACAACTTACTACGGCACAGTTCTCCCTCCTGGAGGCAAGGAGAGCAGTCTCAGGCGTCGCGGAGGTCTCTTGAAGTATTCTGGTAGGGCAACATGTCCACCAACCTGGAAAAAGTGGTCCCAAAGTGGTGCGTCTCCCGGAGCCGCAGCGGTGCCTCACTCAGGCACCGCCATCACCATCGGGCGCCAAGCCACGCCCCCCCATAACTGTTCTTTTAATAGGACAAGATTTCAATTTAAATCTCAGCCTTCTTTACCCTCTTGTCGACCTCCTGATACCATAGGCAATCCCTTTCAGCATTCTTGACTATACAGGGTGTCTGTTTGAAGGTCGTCTTTTCTTTTTTTAGGACTATTGGGTGCCCAGAGTATCCAACACATGGGTTTTGCAAGTGATATCAGAGGGAAACAGCATTTCTATTTCTCCTGGCCCACAACTTCCTTCTTTCCTGATTACTCCTCTTCCAGTAAACAGCTCAAAGAGGGAGGCCTTGCTGGACAATGTATTGACATTATTCAGAAAGTAGTCAACAGGGGCTGGGGTCGTACACACAAGTATTTCAAGGACAGAAATTTAAAAGTAGAATACAGAATGATCATAGATTTGAAATACTTTAACAGATTAATTTCAACAGTTCCTCTAAACATATGTTCCATTCAGCAGATCATTCCACTTCTTTCTCAAGGAGACTGTATGACCAACATCAATTTAGAGGATTCTTATTTAGATATCTCCATTGCTCCTGTGAGCCAACATTTCCTCAGGTTTTGTATAGGCCAGGAACATTGGCAGTTCAGGTCCTTCCTTTTGGGATAAAAACAGCTCTTAGGGTTTTTGCAAAGGTCCTAGCTTCAGTGATGACTTTTTTCACAAGGGGATAAAAATGTATCCCTACAAAGAACTGGAAAACTTTGTGTTTCTACTCAAAAGAGCAAGTCCGTCCTGGTTTCTTCTCAAGATTTGGCGTACATTGGAGCAAATTTCAGGACAGATTTCTGAAGGTATTTCTTCCAGTGGCACACAGAGGGAAGTTATGTATACATGTGGATCTACTCCTGTAAGGACATTGGGCACCAGTGAGGGAATGACTTGGAGTCCAATGGGGCAGAGTAAATATATTGTGGTTTCTGTTCCCTGTTTTCAAACTTTATTCCTCTATATATAGTTTAATTTGGTTGATTTATTCCCTTCTCTTTTTCAGGTGCAACAGTATTCATCAGACCCTGGGCCTGCTTTCTTCTGAGGCAGGTATCCTTCATATTATTCACTATTGCTCCCCAGTCTCGGAAGACAATGAGAGACTCATTGCAGTCAGTTCAAAGGACAGAGGGCATCTTTTCTGGGGTATGGAGTCTCTGCCATTGGATCAGGAAACCCCCTTTGCACTCCCAGACCCTTTGATTCTCACTACAGTTGCCAGCAAATGAAGGTGAGGAGCAGTTTGGGGGAATTAGTCCAGTCAGGGTCTTTGGACTCCCAAGGAAGTAGATCAATCTTTGAATTGGAGAGAGTTGAAGGCAGTGCAGGAAGCACTGCTTGTTTTTCTTCTTCACTTGGAAGGTTCAGCCTTGGTGATCAGGACAGACAATTCAATTATAAAAGGATATATCAACTGTCCATTTGGTACAAAGAGTCAGTCCCTGAACCAGTTGGCTTTACAAATAATGTCCTGGGTAGAGACACATCTTCTGTCAAAGAGAGCGGTTCACATTCATGGGAGTCTGAACACTCAGCCAGACAGACTGCATCTGGTACTTCCCAGTTCACAAGAGTTTATTCACAATCCCCTAGTTTTTCGTGAACTGTGCAAACGATGGGGAGTTCCTCTCATAGATCTGTTTGCTGAGTTCTCAAATGCACAGGTTCCTTATTTAATCAATCTCAGGGAGTACATGCCTTTCTCTAGCCCTGGCCAATGGGTCTTGTGTATGCATTTCCATCTTTACCCTCATATGGAAAGTCTTACTCAGAGTCCAGATAAAGAAATCAGATATCATTCCTCCGGTTCCTTTTTCAGCCAAAGAGGTTGTGGTTTCCCCTTCTTTGATCCACGGCCAAAAGACAAGGATCGGATTCTCCCCTTTTCTCCCATTATGATCATTCATCCATCCCTGACACTGCCATCCCTGGGCCGTCTTTGGGTAGCAGCCTAAAGGTTGAAAGGGAGGGTCTATTAAAGAAGGGTCAGTTTCTTTGTCTATTCAGGCCGCCAGGAGGTAATCAACAAGAAAGTCTTACCATCACCATTGGGCTCCATTTAATAATTGATGAATGTCGAAAGGATTTTCCTCCCTGGAATGTCCGTTAGAAACTAGATTTTCTTCAGAAGGGTTTTGACAAAGATCTCTCAGTTTCTATATTGAGACTTCAGTGGTCAGGTATCAGGGCTTTTAGATCTCCCTGGGGAAATCAGGAGTCTATTGACCTCTTGGTTTGGCAGACTTTTTAGAGGTTTTTCTCTGATTAGACCAAAAGTAAAAAATGTTTGCCTCCACATGATTTACCTTTAGTCCTCACTATCCTTCAGGGTTCGCTTTTTGAACCGTTAGAAGAAGCTTCAATGAAATATGTGTCCTAATAGAGGGGTTTTCTCGTTGCTATAATTACAGCCAGAAGACTAGGTGAATTGGGTTTGCTTCAATGTCACTATCCTTACTTAAAGATTTTTGAGGATAAGATAATTTAAACTTTGTGGTCCTGATTTTTTTCCAAACTCAGCGTTTCATAGAAATCAGGACATTGTCCTTTCCTCCTTTTTAGATGTGATTTTCTCATACCCCTCTGTGGCTTGTTTGGATGTAGTAAGAACCCTTTGTATTTATTTGAAAAGGTTTTCTTTTTTCTGAAGTCAGACTCATTGTACATTCATTTTGGTCATGCCAACAGACGAGGTCAACCTTCTAGATCCACTCTAGCTACATGGATCAAGGCAGTTATTTCTATAGCTTACAAACAAACAGGTTCTGAATGTCCTAGGAAGGTTAAGGCTCCTTCAATAAGAGGCATGGCTTCTTCCTCCGCTGAATAGGCTGGGATTTCAGTGGCAGTCATTTGCACAGCAGCAACTGGGGCGTCCCCATCCACTTTCATTTCCCATTATAAAATTAATGTAGCTCAGGGCTTTGTGTCCCATTTTGGTCCTGACGTCCTTTCTAAGGCTGCTTCCCAGATCCCCCCTATAAGCAGGACAGTCCCAAGTTTTACTCGAAGTTTCATTATGGCTTGAATTTGGGCATTGGTTGGAGTGTAAGTTGTTTACTATAAATTTGGTTTCACTTGTGTATGCTTGTGTGCCTTTATTCGTGCCCTTATTTATGATAGGAAGGCCCTTGCTTGGGTATATCTTCACTACATAAGGACTGGAATGAGGAAAAGGATGAGGAGGTAATGCTCGGATTACTTACCAGTAATCTTCATTACTCCGATTCTCTCTTCCTAGTCCAAGTACTTATGACCATCCCTATATATTCCTGCCCTTCTTGTCTAGTATCTAGGCATTTATAATGTTGCGTGGGTATGGCTCAGGAAGTCTTTTGGAATGCTGAGGGATTTATTGTAGGGGCTTCAGGTTAGTTTAATAGAAAGGGAAAACAGCTTGACAGTTTGTGAAAGAATGGGGGAAAGCAGAGGTAAACCTCACTATGTAAGTACAAGAACAAGGAAGAGAGAATTGGAGTAATGAAGATTACCGGTAAGGAATCTGTAAATTTCTCTTGGCATAAAAACAAACTCATAAAAATTGCACAGTTCATTAGTATTTTGCCAACAGACATAGTCACAAATTCAGAGTAGTGAGAAGTCTGAAAGCCAAGTGCCATGAGAAGAAATGTAAAATTATTCATGCCAGAACATATACAAATGTACCATTTTGGAGGATGTGCTTCTTTGTCAGGAATAATAAAAACTGCTGATGTACAAAGTTTCACAAAGTTTTCTTTCTGGAATGCCTGTGGATTTGTGCCCATAAAAACGTGTGACATGTGCATGCACATAAAGCACCACATTAAAAAAAAAAAAACATGCATTAGCAATGACGAAAGGTCTAGCCCAAATATGCTAAAGCATGCAAACACAAGCATGCACAAATTCTATTTACAAGTGTCAGCACACAAAAGCCACACCCATTGACTTTACAAATGGTAGATGTCCTGAATGTGAGTAGCACAAGACGACCATGCCACAAGCTTTAATACGTGACCAGAGACTGTAGTGTATAATATAAGCCTGAACTACCACAGGCTGTTACGAGGTGTCAAGAGATTTTAAAAGAGCAGCTGTAAATGATTACATTGACACTTGGTTTTGGGAATATATAATAAGTGAGGCAGCACTCAGCGAGACTGGATTCACAATACAATACAATACAAAATATACTTTATTCGGTTTTTTGAGACCATAAAAGCAATATTACTGGATTCATTGCTCCTCTAAAAGTACCCTGTTTAAGAAGGGCCGCAATGGCACACACAACTACTAACATAGACACGCATTTGCAATGCAATAGGCCTCGCGTTGGTAAAAGTGAGAGCAATAAGTGTTGTAAATGTTAAATATTTATAGTTATGTTTTTCAGTGTACGGTTGGCAGAGCCTTTTTGTATTAATCACATTATCAGTGGTCTCCGTTATGGAAATTATTCTACTCCAACAAACAAATCACAAAATAACACTAATATGAAATTTACTTGTGACTTGCCCAGACTGTTGAAATGCTGTCAATATCAGTGAAACCAAAAAAACTCATCTCGTGACATAAAAAGGTAAAAATCACGTAGTCTATATGTTCCTGCACCTAGAGAGAGTCAATCATGTCAATCATGTCAACCCAGCCTTGGAATTTTATTTTATTTATTTTCAAAGTTTTCTGTAGCGCTGGCTAGACCCGGAGGTATCAGAGCGATTTACATGAGGATCAGCGAGTTACAGAATACATAGTTATATCAGTTGAATCAGCGAGTTACATGTTACATAGTTACATCAATTTGAATCAAATAATCACTTGGGGAGGAGGAGGGGGAGGGAAGGAGACACGAACAGGGAGACGAGGAAAAACAATGTCACATGACCGGCTGGGTAGGTGACGGCCAAGGGGCCAGACTCCTCTATAGCTGTATAGGACAGCTCCACCAGGCATCGGCCAAGGTTGCTCGGGCTCTGCGGTAGGTAAAAACAGTGTAGGGGTCCGCCCAGGGGGCGTCGTCATAGTTCCATCAAAGGGGGAGGGAAAGAGACACTAAAACGTGGAGACAAGGGAAAAACAATGTCAGATGGCCGGCTGGGTAGGTGACGGCCATGGGGCCAGACTCCTCTATAGCTGCATAGGACAGCTCCACCGGGCATCGGCCAAGGTTGTTCGGTCTCCCCGGAGTGTACAAACAGTTTTAGTATTCACCCAAGGGCATCGTCATTGTTCCATCGAAGGGGAAGAGAAGGAGACACAAATGGGGAGACGAGGAAAAAACAATGTCAGAGGACCGGCTGGGTAGGTGACAGCCAAGGGGCCAGACTCCTCTATAGCTGCATAGGACAGCTCCACCGGGCATCGGCTAAGGTTGCTCAGGCTCCGTGGTAGGTAAAAACAGTTTTGTTATCTACATCAATTGAATCAGCGAGTTATGGGTTACATAGTAATATCAGTATGAATCAAAGAATCACAGAGTGAGGTGGAGGGCGAGGGAAGGAGACCCAAACGGGGAGACAAAGAAAACAATGACAGATGACCGGCTGGGTAGGTGACGGCCTAGGGGCCAGACTCCTCTATAACTGTATAGGACAGCTCCATCGGGCATCGGCCAAGGTTGCTCGGGCTCCGTAATAGCTAAAAAGAGTTTTGGGGTCCACCCGGGTGTGTCATACCAGGCCGTGCCAGCTGGTCATGCATGGCCCCTCCTGTGCGGCGCAGTGTCCCACTAGGTGTCCCGGCGCTCGGGGCTACCCATGGGGCTCCCTAGGTACGTACAGTGTCTCTAGTGACAAACCAGGGGGTGGGGGCCCTCTGTGAGCCACCCACTCGACGATGAAGGCCCCCAGCGCGGAGCAAGGTACAAAAAGTCCATGTCTGTATGTAAGGCCCGGGCCTTTGTGGTTTCCAGTTACAACAGGGACATTTGGAGTCACACCAAAATGAATATGTTATCTACAGCTGAAAATAGCTTCATTAAATCTCTCATAATATACCTATGGTTCAAGTTCATTTTGAATTGAGCCCACCAATCATTAAGGCAAGCATTTGAAATCCTTAATGCACTGGGAACACTATCTGAGAAGTGATGAACTCAGAAATGACAGAGCTGCACTTAATGAAATTAAGTAAAGCTGATTAAAAATGGGCAACATTTTTTCACAACCGGCTCCATGTGATTGGCTATGGAATCTTTGGAGCAACCTCGGCGAAATAAATAAGAATGCAGCATAAAATTATGAAATCTACATGCAATCTGTGGTGTGAACAAGCAACCCTGATATGTCCAAATATAGGACAGCTAACCAAATAAAATTCCTTAGATTAGACGGAGCATATTTTAACAGTACCTATACAACACCATCAATTAAGCTATCCACAGAAACACAGTGCTTTTCAAAACAACCAAGAACTGCATCAAACGTCTGCCTGACCCTTTTATCCCACACCCCTCAAAGATATGCAATGCTATTTATCTATTTTTCAGTTAGAAAAATACAGAAAATCCGACGGCACATCAAGAAAATCTAGCCTGCTTCTCAGTTTGCACACATTCATATAATCCTGCAATGGTCATCCTTCAAAGGCATATCACTAACAGATTTTGTCAATATATTAAATTCCCTCAAAGCCATTGCCTAGGAAGATAATGTCTCATCCTCATCTTTCATCAAAGATCTCTGCAGAGAAGCTCTCTTGTCCCTTTTCACCATGTTCACCTCCCTCACTCAAGAAACTATCCAGACAGGCATGATCCTCCAGCTTCTAATGCAACTTACAATAGTCAGTGCTATTCAACTTCTGATCTTCTACCACTCTCGCTTCAGTTCATGCTGCAGCATGGAGATATCTCCCTTATATGTAACAGATGATGCGTTCCTGACCACCGATGATCATGACCCTGTCTACTAATATTGTTGGACCTCTCAGATGCCTTCAACACAGTTGACCATCCTACCCTCATCCACCCTGGAGTCTTGAATGGGATTCATTGGCAAAGTCCTTCACTAGTTCTCCTCCTACCTCCCAAATGACAACATTTCTTTTACATTGCCATCTCCACATCACATCCTGTGGTGTGCACAGGGTTCTATACTGTCCCTTCTCGTCTTCAATTTCTACATGAAGCACCCTGGGGCTCTACTCACAGATAAAAGCCTTAAAATTAACTCATGTGTTGATGATACACAAATCTACTTGGCAGTCTCCTCCACCCCAGACCTCATTCAGTCCTCAATTGCCAGTGCCAACCTGAAGCTCAAACCAAACAAGACAGAATGGGTGTTATTTGCCAAGCAAGAAAAAGTACAATACTAGCTCAAAAATTGACCTTTGAATGCTTTGAAGCTCAACTTTCACCAAATGCAATGCCACTTAATTCACCCTGCACACCAACCTCACTCTCAACAAACACATTACCAAAAAAACAGAGACTACCTGGTACCAAATCTCTCTTCTAAGAAAAGGCAAAACAGTGTCTTCCAGAAAGTGACGGTAGAACTGCTATCCAAGCCCTCATACTTTTGCATCTGGATGATGTTAATGCCCTAATCTATATGTCCACAAGCATCACATTTGTCCCCCTTAAGGGCCTCCTACATGCCATAGCTCGTCTCACCCAAGGCCTAAAGAAATATTATCACATC
Organism: Lissotriton helveticus; assembly: GCF_964261635.1. NCBI lineage: Eukaryota > Metazoa > Chordata > Amphibia > Caudata > Salamandridae > Lissotriton > Lissotriton helveticus. The sequence goes on from NC_136057.1 coordinate 2,108,121,239, forward strand.
ACCCCCATTCTGATGGAATTTCATTGGCTCCCTTTAGTAGCTGCACCATCTGCAAAAGCAGCTGCTTCATTCACAAATTCATCACAGCCACCACCCCCTCTGATCTTGTAGAAAAACTCACCATTTCTGATGGCGAGCAGCACACCTGCAGCCAGGACTAAGAAGTGTAAAAAAGAAAAACAAAGCTGTGGCCTTTGCCATCTGTACACCCAGGATCTGGAACAACATCCACGTATAAATCAAAACTGCTCACCTCTGCTCCAATTTAGTAAAGAGATGAAGATGCACCTCTTTAAACCCTCTTTAAACACTACTTCACAATGCAGTAACAGTAAGCTTGGGTGCCCAGAATCCAGCTACCTCTTTGTCACTCGTTGACTGTATGCTTGCCTTGGACCCTTCACAGTGCTCCACTGCACATTGTGGCTAGGGTTGCGCTAGACAGATAGCACATACTGTTGTAGGGTTCAGCAGGATGCACAAAAGAATATATCTTGACTTACACATTCAAAATTGACATATTTTTAGACTGTAACTTTCTACATGCTTTGCACACACATGATAACATACTCAGAAAGTGTTCTGCTTGCAAGCAATTTCCTTCGTAAGCATTTTATCATGACACTTGTACCCTCTTTTCAAGGCTATAAGAACACTGAGCACACTACCCTTGTGTTTTTTGTCAGTTTGGAAACAGCTCTGAATCGGAAAGACAAACACACACACGAGCACTGTACTTCTGACGCCAGTGCAAATGGAACTAGGCTTTTATTATATAAACTGCCTCTGAGCCAAGTTCCTTAGAGGAGCACTTTGATGGATATCCTGGAACGTTTGCCCGGGACTAAGATCCAACCCTGCAGACTCTAATCCCTATCCTGCAAAGGATGGCAGCCTGTTCTACATCAGACTGGCTTCCTGATACATCACACACAGGTAATAGGGAATTATGTTGCTCCAAGCGATCTGACAGAACACGTTCTCACAATGCTACTATAGGTAGTGTTAAGTTGGAGTATCAGTATGATATATCCATACTAATATTATAAAGTAACCACAGCACCAATCACAACACCCAATACAGTGTTGGAAAGGGCAGTTGCAGCAGAAGGACATAGGCTATGCAGACGGCCACCATATACATTTGAAAGGTAAAAGGACCGTGCCAGCAAAGTAGTCCCTTGTGGGCGTGTCTGTGTTGTGCTGTGGGCGTGGGCTGGGGGTGTGACTAACGCTAGGGGTGTGTGGTACGGCCATCATATCGTGGGCTGTGGGCGTGTGCTAGGGGCGTGACAAACGCTGGGGGCGTGTGTCCGCCCTTCATGCCATGTGAGTCGTACATACAAGCGCCAATTACATTGCTGCGCAGCATCAAGGGGCAAGCGTGATAAATGCTGGGGGCGTGTGTCCGGCCATGTGAACGAAATTGCACCGCATCAAGGGGCACGCTGGGGCGTGTGCTGCGTTCCGCCCTTCATGCCATGTGGGTCAGACATTAATCAGAAGATCGTCTGCTGTGGCCGTGTGTTGGGGGCGTGACAAACGCGTTCAGCTGGAGGCGTGGTAAGTAACGTTACTGCGGCCTCTCCTGCTCGCTATTACTGAACTCTCTCAATCAACGAAATTACACGCGCCTGCTAAGATCAACCAGGGCTCTAGCTGGGCTAGGCCGCGGATCAGTACACTAATTACACACGCCTGATAACATCAACCAGGGCTGCCGCTGGGCCTCAAGCGGGGGAACAGGCTCCTGCTAGCATCACACAGGCCTGCATCTGGGCCTCAAGTGGGGGAACATACAAATGAGCGTGTCTGCGGGGACAATTACTGCAGCCTCTCCTACTCGCTGTCACTCAACTCTCTCATTAAACGGATTTACCCACGGCTGATAACTCTCTCATTCAACGACATTACACGCGCCTGCTAACATCAACCAGGGCTGTAGCCGGGCTCAGGCAGATCACTACACAAATTACAGGCGCCTGCTAACATCAACCAGGGCTGCAGCTGGGCCTTCTCCGTCCCGATTCTAATGAAACAAAAAATGTTGTCTACCGCGAGATTTTAAAATAAATCGCCCTTGCCAAATACACACATTACACACATTCTATTTCATACCCGGACAACGTCGGGACGGGCTGCTAGTATTCATATAATCATATAGTCACTGCACAGTAATAAATGTTGAATTATTCATCTTTTTCAACATTCTTGTAATGCTAGTAACAATGCTTTGTTTGCTACTGCTAATAATTACAGCTCATGTTTTTAACACAAGAATACAATAGCTTCAATAAATGTTTGAAATGCCAATTCAGTTATTTCTTATGTCCCCATTTGGACATGCCTAAGTAATAATGAAAGGGTAGATTTGTTTCCACGATTTCTTTGGGGAGATTAGAGTCATCATGTTCTGAGGTTGCAGACACCATCCAGTACCCTGTCAGGTTAGAGGTCCAGATGGCACACTGTGAGCTAGGGACAACATACGTTGTCCAGAAGCACAGTCCTTCTTAATTAGTAGGAACCATATGACAATATATAGATAGATGTACAAACTTAATTTGCACAACTACTGGTTCTGAGATTGCAATTGGGTTCTTTAGCTTTTACCAACCTAAGACTTGGGTACCACAATCAAATTCATCTGGACCCTGCACTTTCTGCCTTTGAATAAATAAATGATGGACACTTTCTATTCTTTTGACCATTGCTAAGAAATGTTGGCGTTAGGAAATATGGGAACGTTTTATTGTGAGAAATTTGGTTGCTGGTAGAATGGGGGATGATCCCTGTTCAAGCAACATTACAATTCCCATCTGGGTAAAACACAAAAGTCACTAAAATAACCTGTGCTTAAGCCTCTGGCAGCTTGCCCACAAAAGTCTTGAGGCTTAAATCAGAGGCAATGTGTAAAGTATTTATGCAGCTCATAAACAGTAAAAAAGTAAAAACACAACACTAGAAAAATTCCAGAACAATTTAGAAAAATGTAGTAAATTGCAATAAATTGTTTGACCCCTGACCCCAGAACGACAAAAATCCACTTGGTAGATCTGTAGTTTACATTTTTAAAATTTAAGGTAAAAAATGAGTGCCTAAAAGATTGAAGCACCACCCGTGGGCATCTAGCTGCACAAGACCTGGTCAAAGTCGAAAAATATGGCTAACCACAATGGAGCGTTTGGCGGATACAAGAAGTGGATTAGAACTGGCTACGGCCTACTTTCAGACTCAGAAGAAATTTTGAAGAAACGGGTCTGAGAAGGCAGTCTCAGTGGGGCAAGGCTGCAGGGGGTGTCCCAGGGGGGAGGGTCATCATCGGGGAGCCCCTGGAAGAAGTTGTGGTGGGCGATTTCTTCTTTCAGACTCTTTCACTTTTTTGGAAGTTGAAAAATCTCTAGCGGGACGAGACTGGAGACTGGAGGCTGTAGCCAACAAGAGTTCCACATGGCCAGATATCCCTTTGGTGAAGGGCCTTGAAACAGGATTTGCTGCTGTGGAGAAGAATGTAGCGGTAGCTGCCTCAAAGTCAAGCTGACCGGTGATGCACCATGGGCCCATAGAGAAGCAGGTTGATCCCAGTCTCCTCTCAGTTCTGAGAGCAGTTATTAGCCAAAAGCTTTCTAAGTTCCAAGTTGTGTATTGTAGCTACCTGGGCAAATTTGGCACCACCTCCAAGGGTCCAAGACTAGAGGGGTCCCCATGGGGGATTAAGACTCACTAAGGCTGGGTGTGGATTCAAGAGGGTTATATCCTTTTCTATCTCCGAGGCTCTAATCAGGAGGCCCTTGGAGTGACTCTGATAGCCCTGGGTTCAGCAGTAGAAGAGGGCTCAAACAGCAGGGCAGGCCTCCGATGGTTCGAGGCAGACTTCAGGCAACAAACCAGCCCTTTCAGGTGCAGCAAGATAGTCTTCTGAAGTACACAGCAGTCAGTCCTCTGAGAGTCCTTCCCAGGTCCAGGAGTGAACTGAAGAGTGGGTGTAAGGGTCATAGTTTTATACCTGAACTCTATTGAAGTAGAAGTTTAAAGAGAATTCCCTTTGAAGTGTTTGAAGTTTCCTGACTCCCCTGCCCTGGCTCCAAGCTGGCTACATGAACAATGAAGGGGTGACAAGTACATTTGTGTGAAAGCTGCATAAAGCCTTTTCAGTTGCAAGTGGGGCTGTGCCCAGTTCCACCCGCCCATCCTGTCAGTTGGTGGCCCATCCAAGTACAGCGAATCCCTCTATTGTGTGGCTGCATGGGAGGAGTAACCAAAGTCCAACTGTCAGCTACACCCAGTCATGTCACCCAGGAGCAGTCTGCAGACACCAAAGAGTTAGGGCAGGAAAATGTCAACCTTCTAAAAGTTTCTTTTTCAAAACCTGTGACTTAAAATCTGACTTTATTATTAAAGAGGATTTTTAATTACAATTTCTCCAACAACAAACCCAAAATATTATCTGTTTCCAATAAAAAGTAGCGCTCATTAAATGTAATAAAGAAACCCAAGGTTATACAGTGGGAGAGGTAGGCCTCACAGTAGTGAAAAACTAATTTAGGGGTTTTCCACTACTAGGACATGTAAAACTTGAAACTACATGTCCAACCTTTTAATTACAATGAACCCTGTCCTATGGGATACTTAGGGCCTACTTTAGGGATGGCTGATAAGCAATAAAAGGGGGTTTATTCAGGTACCTGGGTATCTTTTACCAGACGGCTAGAAATCTTTTTCGGAGAAAATCTGGAGCATATTTAGCATGACTATAAAGGGGCAGTGTCGTAGTGGAGAAGACTCATGATTTCAGAACTTGGCGGAGCCGCCCTATACAAAATTATATTCATCTATAAGTTTCTAAATATACTGGTGAATACACTGTTTAGAGTCCTCGACAAATTCTTTTGCGATTTTGAGGTGACAACTAGGCAGCTGATTTGGAATGACAGCCCGCCAAGGATTGCCCTATCTGTACTGACACAGAAACCAGAGAATGGGGGCGGGGGGGCGCGGCCCTCCCAGATCTGCAGTTATAGTACTGGGCAGCCCACTTGCAGTTAATTAATGGCTGGGTATTTGCGACACAGCAGAAACCATCAATATATGCAGGCAGGAGGGCAATGGATCGTGGGGTCTACCTCTGCTGGCTCCACTGGGTATGCAGGCCTGACTGCCTAAGTGGTTAGAATATGGCGGGAAGCAACAGGAGGGGACTGAGTTGGAGGGGAAGTGTGGGGCAGAATACTCCGCTCTGGGACTCGGCATTGCAGCATGCCTGAAATGTGTGGAGAGTCACAGGAAGTGGTATATACTGGGAAAATTGACTGTGGAGGACATCTGGAAGGATGGAGGGATGATTCCATTAACCGAACTCAAAGCACAATTTGAGCTGACGGGAGACATATATTTTTGCTACCAACAGGTCTAACATACCCTGCAGTGCTATGGGGACCTTCTTCTGGAGGTTTCAGTGGAAACACCCCTAGAATGGAGAGTGTTGGGGGGCCCCTTCACAAACATGCTGTATCAAAAATATTTGCCTCCCTGTTAACCCAGAGTCTGCCCTCATTGAATTCCCTGCATAGTAAATTGAAAATCGACTTGGGGAGAAGAGAAGACAATTACTGAGAAGAGGCATGCAGGTATCTCCAAGTGGCAGCTATCCAGGGATGGTTCTGGCTGGTGCAGCTAAAACTACTCCGCCAGGCATATTACACGAGAATCCACCACTATCAGAAGTGAAGGGTGGATAATGATCGCTGTCAAAGGGGGTGTGGGCAGAAAGGGGCCCTGAGCCACACCCTGTTGGAGAGCCCAAAAATATGTGGGTATTCAGAGAAGGTGAAGGGGAGGATCTCTTCGGGTTTGGGTTGCCTCCTTTCTCTCAACTTGCAACTGGTGATGTTGGGTATTTCTGGGAAGAGCAGATGCTGAACAGATACCAGCTCCTCTTCAGTAACATGGCGCTAATGATGGCAGGAGGGAAACTGTCCAGTACTGGGGTGGGGTGAAAGTCCCCATAGTGGCAGAATGTTCATCAAACTTGGGCTGGCGCATGAGGATGGAGAGGTTGGTGTATCATGTCAGGTGCCTGCATACATTTGAGAAGGTGTGTGCCCCATGGAAAGGGTCTGAGGATGTCTTGGACAGGAAGGAGCATGAAGGGGGAACTGTGGGTTTCCTGGGTATTAGAAAATAGAGAGGGAGTGATCCTGGAACAGAGGTCAGTAGAAAGCAGTCTGGAGTGCAACAGACCATAGCAAAGTGTAGATGGTGGCTGAAGGAAAGCGAGTTCTCCCAGATAGTGGAACAGTATAAGAGCTGTTTGTTACTGCTTTCCGGTATTATGTTGTTACAAAATTCAATAAAAAAATGTATTTGTTTAAAAATGGGGGAGTTTAAGGCTTGGCAAGGGGGTTATATTGCCAAGTCAAGTTGTCAGTCTAAAATTGCATTCAGGCTGCAATGGCTAGCTACGAGAGAGGCACATTAAGTGCTGCAGGCCCACTAGTAGAATGTAATTTACAAGCCCTGGGTATATGATACCCCACTCTACAAAGGACTTATAATTAAATTAAATATGCCTTGCCAATCAGGAGCATGTCAATTTTACTGTTTGTGGGAGAGAGCACAAGCACTTTAGCACTGGTTAGCAGTGGTAAAGAGCAGAGCCCTAAAGCCAACAAAAACACATTTCGGCAAAAAGTGTCGGCAATGGCAAAACGTTTGGAGGAAGACCACCCTAGGATGACAGGACTAACATTTATAATTGTGCAAATCAGATACCACTCTGCCTACTATCTTGCATTTCCATATTATTTTCTTTCAGCCAAAGTCATTGCTGGAGCTTAATTTAAAATTCTCCCACAATGGTGGGGTTGTGAGTTTGGTTGGTGGTATGTGAAGTAAAAATGGGTAATAGTTTACTGTTGCAGGCATACTTAGCCTTTGTAGAGTTTGTGTTAAAGATCTGATGCTTATACTATTCTTGAACAATTAAGGGGAGTATTTTAATATAGGAATTAAATGTCATTTTTTATGTGTTTTTTTGGATTGATTTATATTGATTTGATTTTATATGCATAAGACATGAATTATGTACATATTTGTGTTGTATGGATGATGAACTATCCAAAATAAGTTTTCATGATGATAATGATCTAATATTGAATCTGATATTACTGGTGACAGTAGGGGGGAGGAATTGGAATAAGTGGAGTAAAAGAGAGCTTTTTACAGCTTGCATTTTGGTAACTGATGCCTGATTTCTGGAGTTTTGAGATGTTGATTCCAACAATATTAACATGTCTCTTTCTACATCCAATCTCCTCCTTCTTCTAACACGTCTTTCAAGGGCAGATTGTATACGATCTGCCCGAGGTGTGAGGGAAATCTCTTATTCAGTTGTTGACCTTCTGTTACACTGACTACCCATGGACTCCTCAATGTCTTCTGCATGACGTCCTAATGACCTTAAATATTTTCCTAAGCATGTCAGATTCTAGAACAGAATCTTTTCATTTGAAAGTAGCAGAGGAAAATTGTGGGTCAGTAGACCATGCTGGAAAGGACAACTGTTTTAGATATTTATCCACATCCCGTAACTACACTATGTTTTTTGTTCTTTGTCCACGTAACCGACCCACATATAATAAAAGATTTCAACTTTTTAGGATAGCCTGACTTAGGGTATTCTAATATAGCACCGGTCAGGGTGTCTACCGCCTTCCAGAGCTACCTCTCTGGGCCCTCAGGTCTGGAGTTTCACTGCTAGTACTTGCAGAGGTGACGTTTTGGACCACATCAGTTTTGCCAAGAAACAAAGCATGACCCAAGGCAGCACTGACGTAATAGATGAGCCTCAAATATATAACCACAGCTGCAGATGAAGTAATGGAATTGTGATGAGCTAATAATAACCTAGAATACTCGTCTAACTATTCTAATCCAACTCTATAGAGCTGTGACTCAGGACTTTGTGGGGGTCATTGTGTTGGAAATGCGAACATGTGCTGAAAGCACTCCGACTCACTGCTCACATTAACAGGTCCTAATGTGATTTTGTGAGGGACCCGTGGGGACATGTTGTCCTTTTCCATTGTCAAAAACCACTTTCTCCACATCGATCTCAGGGCACCTCTGAAACTCTAGCATATGTGTTTAGGAAACAGGATGGCAAATTCAAAACAGGGTGAAAAAACTAAAGAGACAGGCGAAAACGGCCTGCAAAATAGGCGGGAAGCACCAAGTCTTACTACTTGCACCGCTGCCTGTAGCCAAAGTGGGAGCTCCGGACTATGACCGCTTATATCATGGTGACCCTGTTGAGATTCTCTACCATAGCTTCTAGGAATTACCAGGGGCATCCAATGAGAATGTGCTTTATACCCACAACAGAAGAAACGTCTCTGAATACTTTGCTGATAATAACAGAGAAACATTTTTCTATTGTTTAGACCAATAGCAATTTCTAACCTACAATTTTGCAGAATTGTACAGGGGAAGATTAACAAAATTACTTAGAACAATGGAACTTTTGATTTGAGCAATCAGGAGAAAGTATTTTCAAAGCAGCACATTTCTTTGAGGGTTCACACTGTATCTGCACTTGACAACTCCTTAAAAATACTGGCCTTAATTCACACAGCAATTTGGATCAGGAGTTTAAAAAAAACATTTAGGAATGACAAGATTGGGGCATTTCTCTCATTGGATTTTTGCCTACATCGGTGGGTGGGTGAGGTTTCCATTTTAATTCTTCCAGTAAAACACTGGTGAACACCCACACACGTTCAGAGGTAATCACAAAATTATTGAAGGCAGTTGCCCACACTGAAAAAGTTCAGATATTTATTCCGATCAAGGCCAGGAGCAATTCTGTTGTAACAGTGAGAAGGTGTAAAGTAATACACGAACATAAATACTACTTTATAAAGATGTATTCATTTACAGCATCATCAACAGCAATGTCCTGCTTCTCCCAGCTCGTCACAGCAACTGCCTAGAGACAGCACCATCATTTCAAACTGGAATGTGAAGTGTACACCATGGCAGCACGGCGCAAGCACCTATAAACACAACATAGCCTCCATCTTTATAAAAAAACTGAAAATACATTCAAATAATCAATGGGAATACATAGGAAAAACCATGGTGTGAAATGCAAAGGAAATACACATGTTAAACCAGACAAGTGTTCGCCAAAAAATAAAAAATAAAAATATGCAAAATGGAATAGAAAAACACATTGCAGAGTTAGCAATATACTCAGACAGAATGAAGCAGTGTATTCAGACATCCATATAGGTTTCTTTGTAATCATTTTTCTTCCAGCAATTATCTCTTCACTATTCTCCAACTCATGGTCTTCATCATTCCTTGTGGGAATGACGATTCTCCAATTAACATGAAGAGAGAATTTTGATTTCATTAAAGACATACGGAGGCTACCATTATGCACATACTTTTATTTGCTGCCCAAACATGCAGCCCTTTAATGAATGTCATTACATCACAATAAATAGAACTTTAACAACTTAACAACTAGGTTGAGCAGGCTCCTATCTTCCTCGTGGGCTGCGATGACACAGGAGTAAAGTGAAGAAATGTCATCAAAATAGTTATTCCTTAAGATTGTTATCTGAGAAGGAACAAGAAAACACCATATAGTGAAAAAGGCAACAGACAATAATCAAATTTTCAGATATAATAAGAAAACAATTGACATCAATCAACCCAAACCTCTCAGGGAGAGGAGGGTGGGATAATGTTAGCCTCCGTATGTCTTTAATGAAATCAAGATTCTCTCTTCATGTTAATTGGAGAATCGTCATTTCATTATGCATGTTTAAAGCCATGCAAAGCTGCACCGCTAACATGTTCTATCGGTCTCAAGTAGAACTTCGAGAAGGTACTTGCATTAGACCAATCTGCAGCTTTAAGTATTTCGGGCAGAGAACCTCCAGCCCAAAAAACTTTGCTAGCCATTGCACCTCTAGAAGAGTGAGCACCAAACCTAGACAGATCTACACCTGCCTCATGCATAATCAGACGGATCTATCTCGCTATAGTTGCCGATGACACTGGCCTAAAAGGTCTAACATAAGATAAAAGAAGTTGATCACATCCAGGAGGTCTAAAAACTGAAATCTTATTCTCATAACACTTCATGCAATTAACAACACATAATGTTTCACATTCATGAAAGAAGGGATAGAAGATAGATTCTGACATCGTTTTCGTTCTTTTCCAGATATCGAAATGGACACCTTCAGAAGAATAAAATCTGTAGGAAAGCTCAAGAGCTTTAATATCAGACACCCTCCTGAAGGATATTAAACACAATAGGGTTGCTAATTTCATTGAATTTCATTTAAGGGAAAGTAATTGATTAACAGGCCAGGACATGAAAAGGTTAAAAATAAGATTAACATCCCTAAGGGATTCATAGCGAGCTCTAGGAGGTCTCCTTAGTCTAATACCCTTCATGACCCTTTTGATTAGTGGATTACTTCCGATAGCAAGGTTATTAATCAAACAATGACCTGAAGAAATAGCTGACCTGTAACAGTTGATGGTTCTAAAAGAAAGACCTGACTCAAAAAGATGAGCGAGGTAATTAGCTACGTATTGTAAAGGACATTGAACGGGATCCAAATCCCTTTCAAGGCACCAACCAGACCATTTCTTCCATACTCCTCTGTATCTCTTTCTGGTCCCAGGGGCCCATGATTCTTCCAGTAAGCTTTTAGCTTCTCCCGAAAGTTCAGAATATCTCCCTGAATCCCTGATATCCCCCAAACAAGAAGGTTCATTTTCCCCTCCAAGACTAAAGGATTTTCTTCTCCGTCTGGGCCTTGTAGTAGGCCCGGACATGAAGGGATTAACCATGGGAAATCTACCGCCAGTTCCATTACACCGGGGAAGTCACCAGAATTATGTTGCATGATTCAAGTCTCACTTTCCACAACAATCTTTGAATCATTGAGAAGGGAGGGAAGGCGTAGCAGCTCTTCATCCCTTCCCAAGGTTGGAGAAAGGCATCTACTCCCGATGCGTTTGGGTCTGGTCTCCAGCTGAAGTATTTCTGAACTTGGTTCGTCAATCGGCTGGCAAACAAATCTAACAGGATTGGACCCCAAACTTCCTGAATTAGATGAAAAAAATCTGGGATTCAGCATCCAATCGCTGGAATCGTGAAGAAAACGTGAATTCCAGTCTGCTCTCAGATTTAACAAACCGGAAATGTAATCTGCCCTGAGGGTGATTTTGTGTTCCCAACAGAAATACCATATTTTCTTTGCGATATCCGAGAGATTTTTGGATTTCGCGCCACCCAATCGATTTATGTAAGAGACGGCTGAAAAATTGTCCAGATGGATTAGAGTATTGGAGTTCTTCAGAACTTCTTTGAAACTCATAAGGGCATTTAAGGCTGCCAACATTTCTAAAGAGTTTATGTGGAGGGATTGTTCTGAAAAGGACCATCTCCCACCGGTTTCTAAGTTGTTCAGACTAGCACCCCAACCACGGTTGCTCGCATCTGATTCTAGGATAAAATCTGGTACATTTCCAAATATAGCTTTTCCATTCCAAGCTTGGAGGTTGTTTAACCACCAATGCAGGTCTTCTCGAGCGTCTTCTGAAAGGGGAAGGGAATCTTCGTACCAGAGACCCTTCCTCAGGCCTTGAACTTTTAATCTCTGCAAGCCCCTGTAGTGAAGTGGGCCCGGAGAAATTGCATGTATAGAAGACGAAAGGAGACCCAAAACCCTGGCTAGGTCTTTCAGATGGATAATATCTTTTGAAAGGACGTAGGAGACGTGCTTCCTGATCTTGGCAACCTTTTGGTGGGGAAGGATCAGGTTGGATAGAATAGTATTGACTTTGAAACCCAAGAATTCTATTTCTTGAGTTGGGGTTAAAATAGATTTTTCCAAATTTATGATAAAACCCAAATCTCGAAGGAGGTTCATAGTGATATCTAAGTGTTCCAAAATTTCTGTCTTGTCTTGAGACATGATGAGGATATCGTCTAAATAAATTATAAGATGAATCCCCCTTTCCCTTAGGTAACTGACCACCGGACGAAGAACCTTGGTGAAACACCAAGGGGCTGAAGATAGACCGAAGGGGAGACATGGGAACCGATAGAGAGTTCCTTTCCAAGTAAATCGGAGATATCTGCGACAATCCTCGTGCTTGGGAATGGTGAAATAGGCATCTTTCAGATCCAATTTCACTAGGCAGTCTTTCGTCTGAAGAATGTCCCTCAAAAGATGGATACCTTCCATCTTGAAATGTCTGTAGATTAGAAAATTGTTCAAATTCTTTAAATTTATAACAGGTCGCCAACCCTTGTCTTTCTTTTTGACTAGAAAGATAGAACTCAGAAAGCTTTTCGTTAACTCTGAAAGTGGAATTTTTATAATAACCCCTTTCTCTAACATTTGGGAGATCTCTGTCTCTATTAATTTCGAATTTTCCTCGCCTAAAATGAGTTCTCTGGGAGCTCTTTCCTGAAAGGGTTCTTCCCAAAATTCTATTTTGAATCCCACAACAGTCTCCAAAACCCATGGATCTTGAGTAACTCGAAGCCAATTCTTTTCGAATTGTCTCAATCTTCCTGCCACCTTTAAGGGGATAGAAGGGGTTGTCCTTACCGTAGTTTCCTTGATTGGATGATCGAGGTCTGCCGCACCGGGATCTTGAGCCCCTTCCTCTTTGTGGATAGAAGTTTGAGTTTCCACGGAAACCTCTATAGGGACGATAGCTTCTGTTGTCTTGATAAAACTGGGACCGGAATGAGGTGCGGCTGACAGATTGTCCCCTTCTGTCAGCCCTTCCAAAAAGTGATCTAGTTCCAAAGACTCTACGCATATTTGACTGTGCCCTACTAAAGGCATTGAAGGTGGAGACATACTTCCCGAGTGTTTTAACGAAGTTGTCTCCGAATAAGAGTCCTTTGGTGTTGGACATATCTTCACTAGCTGAGAGATCAGCTAGTTTCGGGTTCATCCTTAAGAGAACAGCCTTTCTTTGTTCGGTAATTAGATTCGCGTTAGCATTGCCAATAAGGCAAACAGCGCGTTGCGACCATCCTCGTAGCACTTCGATGTCTATAGGTGAGTCATTCGCTTTAGCTTCCTCGGTCATATCCAGGATTTTAGAAAGTGGTCCCATTACATCAAGCTGTTTATCTTGAGCTTGTTTAAGACATCTTTTGATTCTTTTTCTAGAGTCCCTTCCAGATTTGAACAGGAAGGTGATTAGGTCAGGATCAAGATTAGGTGTATTACAAATCTTGTCCTCCGAAGAGGGACGAGGGCATTAATTCCTTAAAAGATTACGGGTATTGATATCAAGGAGTTTTCTAACCCATTGTGATAGATATTTACCAACATGATCCATAGGCCACCATTCAGTGCTACGAGGATGACGGATTGTAGTGGGATTAAACATTTCCCCACCAAATGGGTCTTTGACTGAGGTAGAAGTAGAGGATTTTTCTAAATCCTCGTCAATATCTTCAAAAGAGTCTTGAGGATCAAAGATAAATTCATCGAAGTCATCATAGTCTGTTGGTTGACTTTCCAAATAATCATTAAAATCATTTGTCCGGTAGAGGGTACCGCCTTCTATTGTGCCGCTAGGGACACCTCTTCTCCCTGCCTCAAGTAATTGAGGTCTATCTATTGTGCTGCAAGGAGCACCAATGACTCTTGTGGCGCGAGGGCCACCAAACTCGTATGCATTTTTCGATGCTTCAATAGAATATTTCCTCTTTTGGAGTACTTTTCCCTTTTTCGGCCCTGCAGATGTTAAAGGAGATTCCCCATCCGAGAGTGAGAAATAATTCTCCTCCATAGGCAAAACTCTCTTTCTCTTTGCGAGAGCAGCGTCAACAGCCTCTCTAATAGAAGATCTAAATTCCTCTCTAAAGAGGTTTCTAATGTTGTCAGGCAAAGGTTCCTTAGGGGAAGCATTTGCATCACTGGTGTTGTCTTCCATGACGATTTAAATACAATAAAAAAGTACACCAGATAGGTTATAGGTCTAAATAACCTCCTCAAGGGTTAATTATAAAGGTAGTATCCTTAATATTTTACAGGGAAAGACTCTCTTTGTAAGAGCGAGTTTTTCACTTATCTTAAACGGAGAGACTCTTGCGTCGATTCAGTTAGAAGCCAGTAGATGGCGATCCTCTTCCAGAATTAAATCTGTAAATATGAATGTCTTTCGTTCAGTTTTCGATTTAGGCTCTCGTCAGTTTTTCGATTTAGGCTCTTGTAAAAGGACTGTCCTCTCTGTCTCCGTTACACTCTCGAGGAAGGTGTAACTATGGAGACCAGGACAGAATACAAACGAATCTCTGTGTATCGGAGCGCGAGGATGTTCGCGTGAGGATGTTCTGCATTTCCGCATCCCCAGCTAGTTGCTAGGAGACGCGTGAGGTTGCAAGAGCATAATGGAGCATAATGGGCATGCGCAAGGCCCGTTGCCAAGCTGGCACGTACCCGCGTCTCTATGTTGCTAAGAGACGCGGGAAATAAAATGAATGTGTCAGTGTTTCCGTCTCTACATTTAAATTCCTTTTCTTTTTTTCTTTTTTTTTTTTTTTGTAAACAAGAGAAGCGCTTCCAAGCTTTAGGTGATCTCACTCGATAGCAAGAGAAGCGCTTCCAAGCTTTTAGGTATCCTCACTCAATAGGTCTTTACCCGATACACCAGACAATGTTAAAAAACACTAAAATACTTACCATGAATTAATTTCTCCTGATCACATAAAGCAAACAGGAATGAAAGGTTAATCCCGACCATAAATTGGACTTGGAATGATATTTACAATGACGTTAAATTAAACAATATTGAAACAATAAATGGAAGTAAATAAGTAAACATTAGTCGTCTAATAATAGCAAAGTCATTAAATTCATCTAAAACATACCAAAATATCTATAAATAAAGCCAAGATGGTATGCTAGAAAAAATAGTACTTATCTGTGTCAGAGCAGCGAACAAAAGAGGAAGATAGGAGCCTGCTCAACCTAGTTGTTAAGTTGTTAAAGTTCTATTTATTGTGATGTAATGACATTCTTTAAAGGGCTGCATGTTTGGGCAGCAAATAAAAGTATGTGCATAATGGTAGCCTC
This sequence comes from Lissotriton helveticus, assembly GCF_964261635.1. Taxonomy (NCBI): domain Eukaryota; kingdom Metazoa; phylum Chordata; class Amphibia; order Caudata; family Salamandridae; genus Lissotriton; species Lissotriton helveticus. Next base: position 2,108,136,376 of record NC_136057.1, read on the forward strand.
CGGTCTTGTAATGAAATTTTGCAAAGACTCTTTTTGCTCAAATTGAGCTTCTGAATCCTTTTCTCCCCCCTCATCCCAGCAGAACCTGTGTCATTATTATTCTGTCTCACAACATCCAAATGCCATGTTGACTGCAGAATAGTCCACTAACCGTGAATGATTCCTTTTTTTTGTTTAGTATTTTTATTGAAGATAAAGAAATTGGGGATGAAGTATTACTTTTAGTCCTGGCTATCCTCCCTCTCATAATTTCAAAAGGCGTGCACACTGTCATCTCATTAATAGTAGTACAATGCATTCAAACAGTGTGGTGTATTTGTAATTCCCATTCATCATTCTCAACACCAGAATTGTAGCAAAATCTTTATACAATTCAAGAGAGGGAAAGAACTTGCTACACACAGATTGTTACATCAAGTGATTCTCTCTGAGTACAGTTTGGCCAATGTTAAATTGGGCTAATATAAAGCAGTGACATATAGAAATATGAACATATAGTTATGAGTATTTTTATAAAATTCACTATCAATCTTAAGATTTAATCATACTAATTCATAAATCTCCTTTGTTATTCAATTTAAGTAATTGCAATTTTAAACTCAATAACATGAGAATTCACTTTGTACACATTTCTAACACATGTTAAGAAAGTAAAATACTTTTTCACAACCTATGTTAATTATATGTATGATATCATATAAACGTCTCTTTTTCTGCATGCTTTTACGATGCAGTGACTAAAATTCTTTAATTTTACCATTTTCTATAACATGAACTTTTCGTACTTTTATTTATTTTTCTCTCAAAAAAGCGTCATGTTCCGTTTTTGCTCACCTTCAAAAGTGCAATTGTAATTTCCGCTCAATCAATTACCCCTTTGATGGTGAATGAAGCCAACATACTTTTATCTTTTTGCCATCTAATGTCACTTATAGTTCTGTTGTTCTCATAAGTTTCAGTCTTGATTGTTCCAATACTTTAATATCATTGTAGTAACCACATTGTCTGCCTTCTAGTTCTATCTCAACTCTCCTCATTTTAAACCCTTGTGTATCTCTCCTTGTTTTTAAGCATTTATAGATTTTAAAAAGAAATAAATATTATTAGTATGTAAGCAGCTATGATTAGTATAGGCTTCAGAATTTGTCCCACTAGTCAATTTCCTAGGTTAGTAACCCTTCTTCCCATTAAAGAAATTCCTTTGGCAATTAATTCCCACGCATCATCAATTTTTTAGCAAATCTCATTTTTTTCTAGGTGAGTAATGTTGGTAATAGACCCCTTTAGATCTTTACTTTTTTCAGGGATATACGTGCAACATTGTTGAATTTTCAACATTCAGCAGTCTTCACCTTCTTTTGCGTGAAGGAACTCTAATGCAAGTCTGTTTTGAAGCATCATAGAAATCATAACATTCATTTCAGAATCTATTGTAATTTCTGCTGTATCACCTTCATCATGCACCAGAGCTATGTTATAGTCTTCCCATTCACCACATGTATGTCCCATAATTTGCAACAACATTCTTGATAAAAAAATCAGAAGACACATTGTCTTTACCAGCTATGTACAAAATCCTGTATATGAAATCCTGAAGTCTCATAGACATTCTTGCAATATGTGCAGATGCTTTAATCATGCCATCCATGGTGAATAATCTGGCCAATGGTTTGTGATCACTCCTCAACTCACACTGCTTACCACACACAAAACTCTAAAATGTCTAGAGCCCGCACTCAAGCTTAAGTCTCTCTTTTGATGACCGAATACTTTTCCTCAGCTGCAGTGAGAGCCCTAGATGCACATGCAATGATCAATTTGCCTCCTTTGTACAATTTCTGGGATAAGACAGCACCCAACCTATTAGAGCTGGCATCAGTAGTAATGACACTGTTGAGACTCGGATCAAACCCAGACAACGCAGAAACTTTCGCATGGCAGTATCGACATCCACAAATTCTCTCTCACAGTCTTTAAATCGGTTAAATTGGCTCTTGTTCTTGAGGAGCTGCCTTATCTGAAAAGTTCTCAAGACAAAGTTCTTATGTACTTGGCATAAAATGTTGTGAGACCAAAAAAGACTTTACATCATCTTTACTAGTAGGTGCAGGTGCCAATCGTATTGTCTCCACCAATTACGGCTTGTACACTCAATGTATGACCTAAATACGTCACAGATTGTACTGCAAATTTACATTAGGAAAATTTCACAGTTTAGCCCCTTGTGTCCAAAATTCTTAGCACACACTCCATCAAATAATCATGTTCTGCTTTGTCTGTTCCATAAATTAGGATGTTGCCTGGAAAACACTGGACGTTGGGTAGCTTACCAAATAATTAATGCATTCATCTTTGCATCACCAGCCGCAGCTAATGCTAATCCATAAGGCATGCTCTTATATTGGTAGCAACCCACATGAGTGATGAAGGCAGTGTAATTCTTGCAACGCTCCTGTAAAACAATTTGATGATACGCTGCGGAGAGGTCGATTGTGGGGGAAAAAAATTGCCCCTTTAACTGAAGCCAACATCTCTGAAATACGAAGTAAAGGAAATTGAACTAGCAAGATATTATTATTTAAATAGTGCAGATGAATACATAAACGGATACTCCTACTGGCCCATCTGGCAATTACGACCAGGGAAACCCATAAAGATGATTCTATTTTTTTTAATTATATACTCAGCCACTAACTTGTCCAATTCACTTTCCACTTCTTTCCTGATAGTCATGGGAATATTCCTTGCCTTAAAAACTTTGGGACACGCATATTTTTTAACACAATTTCATGCTCAAAATTGGTTAATCTCAGGCACGGGGCTGCCAGGGGGTCCAAGACAGGCCTCTGGCCCGGGGCTTCAAGGCACCTTAACATGCAGGGGTAGCGGGGGAAGGCCTCCCCTGTGGACCCCCGACCCGGGACTTTGGCCATTGGGCAAGCCGGAGGACAGAGCACAGTGCAGGAGAGCCTGCCCCGGTGCCCGGGGGGGGGCTCTGGGGCCCAGTCGGAGCTCCTGGGCCTGGACGCGCAGGGAAGGCCTCCCAGGCTCGCAAGACCTCGTCCCGGGTGTTTCCCCACATGGTGGAATGTAGGACATAACCCAAGATGGGGAGGACCCACATGGGCCCCACCGGGGCCTCGGTCGGAGATCCTGGACCCGGCCAAGCAGGGAAAGCCTACCCAGGCCTGTAGAACGCTGTCCCAGGTGATCTGGCATGCAGGAGGCTGGAGGGCAGAGCCCAGGAGGAGGTGGGCCAGTCTTGGGCCAGCTGGTCACTGGCTGAGAACCGCCTGACCCCAAAGGTGTTCTGAGTACCCTGCCCATCCCTAGTAATCTGGAGGAAGGCTACCCTACTTTCTTGTCATCCGTGCTCACTGAGTGAGAGAGGTGACCGATGACCAAACGCACCCAGACTCCTGGAGCCCTGACAGGGCTCGGGGAAGCAAATAAACCCTTATCGAGACTTCCAGGGTGGCTCGGCCATCTGGTAGCGCATTAGAAAGGATTGCATGCAGCCAGATGGCCGGGCTCGAAGGACGGCCATCTGGTCATGCTGTGCTGTGCTGAACAGGGTCTTCATTTGTCCTTGGAGGGGACGGTGGCTCTGCGACCCAGGGCCCCACCTGGCCTTAGGTAAAGGCTTGAGAGGGGGCCAGATGGGCCAGATGGGCCAGAAGGCACTTTAAAATGCAGGCGAAGCGGGAGACCCCATCCCGGGCATTTTGCCACGCTTTGGGTTAGAGGACGAAGCTCAGGAGGGTGGGGACTCCACCCCAGGGACCACCGGGGCCCCAGCCAAATCTGCTCAATCCAGCCACCGGAGGAAAGCTTCCCTGGGCCCATGGGCCCCTGTCCATCTGGTCACCAATTATACCTTATTTGGACTTCCAGGGAAGCTGAGATGGCAGCTTCATGTCCTTGCCTGCCCCAGAGAAGGCAGGCACAGTAGAAAGGCCCCTCTGGCTGGCATGGGAGGCAGGAGTCAACCTTCCAGGGCAGTTGGGATGTCTACTTATTGTCCCTGCCTGCTCTCTAGGAGGGCAGGCTCAGAGGAAAGGCCCATCGGGCAGGGCTGGGAGGAAGGAGTGGTCCTGGCAGGCCCATCCTCTGCCTTCGCCCAGCTCACAATAGCTGGACCTCAAGGATGTCTGTGGTACCCTCGCCCTAATAATCCAAAGGAAAAATAGCCCTTGTTTTGTAATTTGTGTGCATCGAGTGACAGAGGGGACCGAAGGCACAAATGCGCCTGACATCCTGAAGCCCTAGCTGGGATCGGGGAAGCAAATGAGCCCTCATCGGGACTTCCAGGACAGCCAGGCCATCTGATAGCGCCATTGAAAAGCATTGCGCGTGACCAGATGGCCAAGGGGCTCAACGCGACCAGATGGCCAGGCTCGAAGAATGGCCATCTGGTTGCGCTGTATCTCAACAAAAGGGCTTCCACTTGTTCCTGGAGGGGACAGGGACTCTGTGACGCAGGTGCTCGGAGTCCCAGCTGGACCTCAGGCACAGGGCTGCAAGGGGGCCCCTGGCGGAGCTCTGATCCAAGGCCCGGCGGCACCTTCACTAGCAAGCCAAGTAGGGGATGTCTCCCTGGGCCCAATGGACCAACTATTCCAGGCCCTTTGCAGTGGACAGAGCCCATGGTGGGAGCGCCTGCCCGGTAGGATCCCTGGACCTGGGCATGCAGGAGCCCATCCCAGGGCCTTGGCCATGCGATGGGCTGGGAAACAGAACCTAAAATGAGGGGCCTTGATGCCGAGACCCACTGGGCCCTGGTTAGAGCTCCTGAACCCAGCCAAGTAGTGGAAGCCTCCCTGGGCCTAATGGACCCCCATCCTGGGCCCTTGGCGGTGCGGCAGGCTGAAGGCTGGAGTCCCGGGTGAGAGGCCCCGCAGGACCCCATCCCAAGGGTTTGGCCATGCAGTGGGTCAGAGGACGGATCCCAGCCTTATTCCACTCATTCCTCCTAGATTCCTCCTTTATTCCTCCTTTTCCCGCCCATTGTCCCCACAGCTGCTGCTTCCCCATGGCCATTACCCCTCAGCACAACCAGCTCAACCGGCCCAATTCAGCTCCCCTCCACGCACCTGCCTCCCAGCTGTCCAGCCCTCCCTGAGCCCTACTTAATGGCGGCCGCTGCGGGGACAGGCGAGCAAGACCACTGACTCATTGTCAGTGAAATTGTTCTCCCACCCTCGCAGCTCCACCATTAACTGAGGCCTCCCCTGAGCCCCTTCACTCTCGAGTGCGTTGGTGTTCGAGTCCCACCTCCACCCGCAGGTTTACCTGCGCCTCATCCCTGGTGGTTCAGTGTACCTCTGTCTCCTTTCTCTCGCTCCACTTTTCACTCATTTTTACCCTCATTGTAACTTCTTTTCTGCACTTTTCTGCTCTTTTCTGCTTTTCTGCCATATTCCACTCATTCCTCCTATATTCCTCCTTTATTCCTCCTTTTTCCGCCCGTTTTCCCGGCCGCTGCTGCCCCCTCAGCCCCTCCCCGAAGCACAACCAGCACAACCAGCCTAATCCAGCTCCCCTCCCGCTCCCAGCTATCCAGCCCGCCCTGACCCCTACTTAATGGCGGCCTCTGTGCGGCCGCGCAACTGGCGCGCTGAAGGTACGCCAAAGGTAAGCCCATCAACACCCATCCGCGTCGCAACCAGCGCTACAACCCAGCGGCACTCCACTCACTCAACCCAGGCCGCAACAACAACTGCAAGCTTGCATCACTAGCCGACACCCATGAACCCTTCAGCTGTCACCGCTGCCGGCACACCTACAGCACCACCGTCAGAAACACAGACCCAGCACAACCCGACCACAAGATGACTCACGAGCCTAAGACCCTGCAATGCATCCTCCACAACGTCAGATCCCTCCACAAACACGCCACCGAAATCTGGGACCTCCTGGACAGTACCGCCCCAGAGGTAGCATTCCTCACCGAAACCTGGACCAACACCACCTCGGGACCGGACATTGCCATCGCCATTCCCCAAGGATGCAAGATCTCCAGGAAGGACCTCCCCACCCACCTGGGAGGAGGAATGGCCATCTTCCACAAATCCACCCTCTGCCTGAACACACTCCCCTACGAGCCATAGACGTGATGGAACACATTTACTTCAAGATACTGGCCAGCCCTACCACCACCCTCCGAGGAACCCTCAACTATCGACCCTCTGGACCCTGCAGACCATTCACCAACTCCATCACGGACATCATCTCCCTGCATGCTATCGCATCCACCAACTACACCCTGCTGGGAGACCTCAATTTCCACCTCGACAACTAAGTGGACCTCAACACCACATCCCTCCTGGACAATCTTCGCAACATTGGACGCCAGATCATGACCGAACCCACCTGCTCAGCAGGCCACACCCTCGACCCCCTCTTCACAACAGGAAACTCCATCACTTTCAGCCACACCACCAAACTCCCGAGGGCAGACCACCAAGGCATCCATTTCACCTTCAGAATACCCACCATGTACAGACATCAGCACCGGCTTCCACGAAGAAGCTTGACCAAAATCACTGATGACCAGCTCACCTCCTCACTCAGCAACTCCACCCTAACCATCGCAGAAGACAACCACCTCAACACCGCAGACAGTACTCTGCACAGATGGATCTCCAACAGCACCAACACCACAGCCCCCCTCAAGAAAAAACAAGACACACGCCAAGAAAGCTAGATGGTTCACCACAGAACTTCGGGAGACCAAACGCATGTGCCACCACCTCGAAAAGGCCTGGAGGAACTCCAAATCCACAGAGGCCCACAACAACTTCAGAGCTGCCACCAATGCCCACCACCAACTCATCACAAAAACTAGGAAAAAGACATTTGAAGACATAATCGCCACACATGCGCACAACTGTAAAGAACTCTTCACCATCATCAAGGAGTTTGCCCAACCCACTAGCGAGTCTACAGATATCCCTCCCTCACAAGACCTCTGCGCCAAACTCAGCACCTTCTTCCACCTAAAAATCAAGAACATTTACGATGAAGACAACCAACACACTGAACCCTCACCAGCCACCCCGACACCCTAAAGCCAACGATTGACAACTGGACAGCCCTCACCACTGAAGACACACTGAATACGATGAAGTCAATCCACTCTGGGGCCCCTACGGACCCCCGCCCCAATCACATCTTCAACAGACCTGCCAACGCCATCGCACCCATGATCTGCCACACCATCAACCGCTCCCTGACAAACGCCTCGTTCCCCGACAACTGGAAACACGCCTAGATCAACCCCCTCCTGAAGAAGCCCTCAGCGGACCCCACCAACCTCAAGAACTACAGCCCCATCTCTCTGCTCCCGTTTCTAGCAAAAGTCATTGAGAAAGCCATCAATAGCCAACTCGGCACCTTCATTGAAGAGCACAACATCATCGACTCCTCCCAATCCAGCTTCAGAAAAAACCACTGCACAGAAACCACCCTCCTCGCTGCAACAGATGACATCCGCTCCCTACTGGACAGTGGAGAAACAGTAGCCCTCATCCTCCTTGACCTCTCAGCAGCATTTGCCACAGTCTCTTACCGCACCCCAATATGCAGACTCCACGATGCAGGGATCTGGGACAAGGCCCTTGACTGGATCCACTTCTTCCTCTCCCTCTCCAGCAGAATGCAGCGGGTCAGACTCCCCCCTTCCTCTTGGACCCTACACCAACCACCTGCGGAGTCCCCCAGGGATCCTCCCTCAGCTCCACACTCTTCAATGTCTGCATGGCTCTGCTCGCCCCCATTGTCAGAACCTACGGACTCAACATTGTGTCATAAGCAGATGATACCCAATTCATCCTCTCCTTATCCAACGAACCTAACACCGTGAGACACAACCTTCAAAAAGGCATGGAAGCCGTCGCCAAATGAATGAAAAGCAGCTGCCTACAACTCAACACTGGCAAAACAGAAGTACTCATCTTGGGCACAAACCCAGACGCCTGGAACAACACCTTGTGGCCTCCCGCCCTCGGTAACCCACCCACCCTCGCGGACCACACACGCAACCTTGGACTCATCCTGGACGCCGAGCTCAAAATGGACCGCCAGATCAACTCTGTCGTATCCTCCTCCTTCCATACCATCTGCCTCCTACGTAAGGCCTTCAAATGCATCTCCCTCGAACAAAGAAAGACCGTCACTCACGCCCTCACGCCCTGGTTGGATAAGGCTCTTTCCTTCAACACTCAGGCCACGAAACTGTCTGCAACTTGTTTTGGCCTTCTCCGGATGTTGAGGAAAGTCCTCCCTCTCCTGCCTATGGAGGCCAAACAGGTAGCCGTCCAGGGCCTTATTCAATCTCGGCTGGACTGTAACAATGCTCTGTATCTCGGTGCATTGGAATACACGCTACGAAAGCTGCAGATAGTGCAGAACTGCAGCGCCCGAACTTTGCTCCAGCTGCCTCGTAGACAATCAGCCAAACCGGGGCTGATCAAGTTGCACTGGTCACCTGTACGACAGAGAATTGCCTTCAAGGCGATGTGCATCTCCCACCAGGCTTTTTAGTGCACAGGTCCAGCAATTGGTCGCCAACTTATAACCCAGTACCATCCCACCAGAAATCTTAGATCAAGTTAGTCTTTTCTGGCCTCAGTACCGAGAATAAAAAGAGCAAGAGCTGGTGGTAGGATGTTCTCCCTCAATGCCGCCAAACAATGAAACTCCCTTCCCCTCAAACTCAGGTCTAAGGTGGAGAAGTGTGGCTCAGGGGTTAGAGGCAGCAGACCCGGAAGCTGAGATCGGTCCTGGACCAGGGTTCAATTCCCTGCCTCGGCGGGGTCTTGGGCTAAAAATTCCACGGACTCGATAATTCTCGCCCCGGTGCCTCCTCGACTCACGGGTTCACACTCTGCGACTCTGGGCAATAGCTTGCTTAATCTCCACAACGGCCCCTCGCGGCGGGATGCCTGACTTTCACCTTGTGGATACCCTGCTATCTCACAGGGGAATACCAGGAAGGGTTCCCTAAGCAAGCGCCGGGACACCCACTGCGGGTAGCTGTGCGCTATAGAAGCTCAACTACATTTACATTTACATTTACATTCATTTAACCCCAATCTCCTCTCGTTCCGGAAACAGCTGAAAACTCTTCTGTTTAATGCCCACCATTAATCCTCCCAGTCAAACCTCTTTTGTTCAGCAAACATACCTTTTATCAGCGCTTGGACGCCCTTCGGCAGCAACCGCGCTTTATAAATACCCATTTCATTTCATCACCAGCAAACTTGACTAAGACAATGCACTCTACGCCGGGATAAACAAAAACCTCACCCGCAAGCTACAAAACATCCAGATCGCCACCGCAAGACTAGTTCTCAACCTGCCAAAACAATGCCATATCTCCCAGTACCTTCGCGCACTCCACTGGCTACCCATCGAGGCTAGAATCACCTTCAAAATTCTCACCCACGCACACAAGGCACTCCATGACACTGGACAGCCGACTCAAATTCCACGCTCCCCAAAGGACCCTACGATCAGCCCAGCTCTCCTACACTGTGGTCCCCCACACCAGAAAGACTATATCAGGGGGCCGCTACATCTCCTTCCACGCAAGCCTGGAAAACCCTCCCGCTCCACCTCAGACAGACAACTTCGCTCACCATCTTCACGAGAAACCTCAAGACCTGACTCTTTGACAGACTCCCTTCCTTGATGGACTGGAACTTGCACCCCCTCCACCCAAATGGGATTGAGTGTTGAGGTTGGGTGACGACATGAAGCTGGGTTATTAATAAGTGGGCCACTTGGGCGCATAAGAGAGGTAGCCATTGTCGTATATCTAGAGATCGTTTGTTCGGTATCTCTTAGAGATAGAATGCATCTTGTGTACAACGGTTTTTGCGCCTTATATTATTGTTCTGGGCAAAGCATTTTTTCACCATTAAACGAAAGGGAGGTATATTTATACTGGGGTGTATTTTGTCAATTACTAGACTTGTATTCTCTCCCCGATTAAAATATGCTAATTTTGGGATTTTTCACCGGAAAATAATATTAAAAATACCTGTGTTCCTGAGAAGCTTTTTAACTATGAAGATAACATAGGGCTGACAGATATTCATAATTAAACGATTGATCGTCTTGAGGTCAGTATTGAACATGATTGACCATATAGAGTGGGTTGTAGAACTTTGACCGCTCATGTCTTTATTTTATTGGTAAGGTCTTTCATTTGGTTATTCTACAGAAATATTATTAGCACGCTTGCCCTCCATTTAATACCTGGGAAACTGTGAGATGAATCCGACATGGGGTATTACCGAGATATGATACGTGACAACAACCAGAATTAGGGGTAAGAATGGCCACTTTTGAGTAAATAGAATGTATTAGCGATGATTGTGCTTACATTAGCTTTGCTAATGGAACGTTCTATACACAGGATAGACAGAGAGTCAGAACTGGTGATCCGGCTGGACTCCAGGATTGGATATAATATACGTATCACTCCTTTCTTATTGAAAGTTGATACAAATCATTTGATTTCGTAAGTGGCAGTAAATTTATGATAATGGAGCTCTGTTTTCCCTGTCTCTACTTAGCCGCTCTAATCTAAAATGGATTAATACTTTTTCATTCTTTTTCTTGGATTAATTTCTCTTTTGGTTTTTTAAAAATGTAACAATTTCCCTGCACACACTTTGGTGTTCTGTACTTGGGAAGTGAGAGTGGTGGTTACTTTTCTATTTTCTTACACTAGGTTATGGATTGTTTTTCTTATTGGAGCATCCTATAGGCACGAATTAAGTATGCTGTATTCATTGATGTAGAAGCATTTGGAAACCTTTTTAAATTGTACACTCTTGGGGTACTGTATGTTGGTTCAAGGTGGGTCCAATGCCTTTTGTTTAATAGACAGACTAAATAATCAGTGTTTGTAAGTAACTATGCCTTTTTGTAGAGATAAGATTGTGTTTTATTTGTATTTATAGATTCCCTAGTCATTTTAAATTGGGAGCTGATATCTGGATAGGTCCTGAGGAAGGTGGCTCGAACATCTTTACCCCACCGAAACGCGTGTCGACCTTGCGCGGAACCCTGTATTGTTTACTGTGGTTTCTTATTGTGGCAGGATTCTTCCTGGCCATAATTTATACTCAACTGTGTACAGATATTGTGTGTCTGTGTTTTGTATGAAAGTTTTTGAATGATTGTAGTATGGGTGTATTTATGACATTTTGAACCAGGGGTTTGTAGATTAGTGTCCTCAAAAATATTTACACTGTTATGTTTTTGTATGTATTTGAGAAAAGTATTTGTTTTTGATTTGAATTACCATTTATGAATATGGTTTTTTAACCATGAAAAAATATGAGCTATTTATGTAGAATGTGTTTTTGAAAATGTTTCTGAAAAAAGAGAAACATATATATATGTTTTTGACAAATAAAAAGAATGAGATGATCATATGTGTCACTGTTGTACTCTGATGAGAATATAAAGGAATATAAACAATGTTGAAAGGAAAGTATATATAGGCTATGAGGGAAATATTTTATATGGTACCCCCTCCACCCAGCGCCTTGAGACCCTCACAGGTGAGTAGTCGCACTATAACAAACTCCTGATTGATTGATTGAAGTAGGCAAAGGCTCCCCAGGTCGCATGGACTCAAGGCTCGGGCCCTTTGCAGGGCTTCAGGCCAGGTGACAGAGCCCAGGTTAGGGGTGTCCACTCATTTGGTCCGGTGGGGCCCTGATTCCAAGTTGGAGCTCCTGGGCCCCCTGGCCATGCAGGGGAGGCCTCCCTAAGCCCGCGGGTGCCCATCTGAGAGGCTTGGCCATGCAGTGGGCCAGAAGACAGAGCCCAGAATGGAAGGCCCTCACCGCGGGGTCCACCAGGGCCCTGGTCAGAGCATCTGAACCAGGCCAAGCAGGCAAAGGCTCTCTGGGCTGGGTGGAACCACGTCCGGGGCCCTTGGCAGGGCAGCAGGCTGGAGTACAGAACCATGGGCAGGGGCTCACACCCCAAGGGCTGGCTGGGCCCTGTGGCACGGTCGGATCTCCTGGGCCCGGCCACACTGGGAATGCCTCCCCAGACTCACAGGAGCCCATGCCAGGGGCTTGGCCATGCAGTTGGTCAGAAGACAGAGCCCAGGATGGGGTCCACCAGGGCCAGGTCAGAGCTTCAGAACCAGGCCAAGCAGACAAAGCCTCCCTGGGCTGCTGGACCCACGTTCAGGGCCCTTGGCAGGGCAACAGGAAGGAGGACGGAGCCCAAGGCAGGGGCACCCACCCTGGGGCCTGGCGGGGGCTTGGGGCTCAGTCAGAGCTCCTGGACCTACCTGAGCAGGGGAATCCTTCCTGGACCAGGAGGAGCCCATCCAGTGGCTTGTCCATGCAGTGGGCCGGAGGACATAGCCCAGATTGTTGGGCCCTCACACCGGGGTCCACCTGAGCCCCGGTCAGAGCATCTGAACCAGGCCAAGCAGGCGATGCCTCACTGGGCCTGATGGACCCCCGTCCCTGACCCTTGGCAGTGCTGCAGGTCAAAGGACAGAGCCTAGGGTAGGGGTGTCTGCCCCAGGGCCTGGAGGGGCCCCGGTTCCTGGTCAGAGGTCCTGGGCCCAGCCACACCGGGGAGGCATCCCCAGACCCACAAGAGCCCTTGCTGGGGCTTGGCCATGCAGTTGGTCGGAATACAGAGCCTGGAATAGTGGGGCCCCCCAGAGCCATAGGAGCCCAGGCCAGGGCCTTGGCCATGCAGTTGGCCATAAGACAGAGCACGGGATGGGGCACCCCCCACCTGGGGGGATAACAGTGGGGCCCCACCCCTGGGCCCACCAGGCCCCCGGTCAGAGCTTCTGAACCAGGCCAAGCAAGGGAAGCCTTGCTTGGCCTGGTTCAGCCCACGGGAGCCCATCAAAGGGGCTTGGCCATACCGTGGGATGGATGACAGAGCCCAGGATGGGGGAGCCCAACCATGGGGTCCACCAGGGCTCCGGTCATAGTTGTTGAACCAGGTCAAGCTGTGGAAGCCTCCCCTGGCCCGATGGACCCTCTTCTCTGGCCCTTGGCAGAGGGGCAGGCTGAAGGACGGTGCCCAGAGTAGGAGGGCCCACCCTGGTTCGAGTCTGGGGCCCACCCTTGGGCTTTGCAGGTGCTTCAGGGCCCAGTCAAAGCTCCTGGACCCGGCCGAGCAGGGGAGGACTACCCGAGCCTGCATGAGCCCATCCCAGGGACTTTGCCATGCTGTGGAGCAGCAAAAAGGAGCCCACAATGGGGGGCCTCCACCCCATTGTGTTGCCCTGGTCAGAGCTTCTGAACCAGGCCAAGTAGGGCCAAGTAGGGGAAGCCTCTCCGGTCCGATGGACCCCCGTCTGATAGCGGTGTGGCAGGCCAGAAGATGGAGCCCAGGGTGGGAGAGCCCTTCCTGGGGCCCAGTCAGAGCTCCAGGATCTGGCCAAGCAGGGGAGGCCTTCCTGGGCCTGCAGTAGCTCTTCCCAGTGGCTTGGCCATGCACTGGGCCAGGGTGGGACCCACCCCAAGGCCCACCGAGGCCCCGGTCAAAGTTTCTGAACCAAGCAGGAGAAACCTCCCCTGCCCGGTGGACTCCCTTCCCGGGCCATTGGCTGTGCAACAGGCCAGAGGATGGAGCCCAGGGTCGGAGAGCCCGCCCCGGGGTCCAGAGAGGCACCGGGGCCCAGTCAGAGCTCTTGGAATTAGCCACAAAGGGGAGGCCTCCTCAGGCCAGTGAGACCCCATCTTCAGCACTCTGCCATGCAGCAGGCATGAGGACTGCGATTAAAATAGGGTGACCACCATCCCAGGGCCCGCCAGTGCCCCAGTCCTGGGCCATTTGGTCACAGGCTGAGAACCGCCAGACCACAACTGGGTCCTGGGTACCCTGTCCCTAGTAATCCAGAGGAAGGCTGCCCTCCTTTCCGTGCTCACCAAGTGACAGAGGTGACCTATGGCGTGCATACATCCAACCTCTTGGATCCCTGGCTAGGCTCAAGGAATCAAATGAGCCCTGATCGGGCCTTCCAGTTGTATTGCTTTGCCCACTTGCGTAATCTGAACTTACGCACACCACTTACTCACACAGAATCTCCAACACTCCTTTGGAGGTAAGATGAGTTTTATAAATATCGTAGGCAAAGGCAAAAAGTCACTGAAGCTAATAAATTCTTAGGCACTGAGTGAAAGGCAATAGACAATGAATACACCACAATATATACATAAATATGAAACTGTGAATACAGGTATATAAACAGTTAATGTACAAAGCACCTCACCAAATTCATCTGCAGCACCGGAGACTTCAACATCCCTGGCCAAGCACTGAACACCAAGTCGGGAACCCGTAGACCGGGGCTCAGGGAGTAATCTCTTCGGGCACCAAAGTTGTCCCGCGAGTGCGTCCACTCCAAGGCTGAGTTACTGAGCTCCACCCCACAGACACCGCTTTTTATAGTTTAAATCAACCTGTTTGAGAAGCCTCTAGCAGGCGCTCTCGCCCATCTATTCACAGGTGCTGGCCCCATCTCTGCATCAACCCCACCCAGACAGACCTGGCCAGATTCTGTTTGGGCTGTGCCGAGGCAAGAGACATTCCTTTCCCTATCTCCGGCCTTGGAAATTTGCACAGCCATCCTCCCTCTGTCCTAGAGATAAGTATGGAATGTACGAAAACACACTGAAGGTACAACATAACCTCACGAGGCATCCTCACCAGATGCCTCGCACCCACTTGTACTGGTTTACGTGAAAAACATGTTTATGTTACTGCTAAAGTGTAACTACAGGACAAGGCAGCACAAAATGGAAGTGCGATGCAACAAAATGGAAGATCAGAGCATTGCATGGAATCGAGGTCAACATGTAATTTAGTATGTGTAAAATGGCAAATGCAGTACACCAGGGCAGCCCGACCATCTGTTCGCACCCCTAGTGGAAAGCATGGCATGTGACCAAATGGCCAGGCACAGGGGACCCTGCGACCTGGTTCCTCGGAGCCCCAACTTGGCCTCAGGCATGGGGCTGTGAGGAGGACACTGACGAAGCTATTGCCCAGGGCCCGCAGGAACCTTATCACTCAGGTGAAGCATGGGAGGCCTCCTCTGGCCTGAGGAAACTGTGTCCTGGGCTTTTTGCAGTGCCACAGGCCGGACGACGAAGCCCGGGGGCCCTTGGACCGAATCTGAGGTCTTGGATCTAACCAGGCAGGTGAATGCACCCTGGGCCCGGAAAGATTATTATAGCACTTGTTCCACCATTTTTGTTCCCCTAGATTTTGGACCCTAACTCCTCCAGCCCCCATGGAAACCTAGCCAACCTAGGTCTTTCCAGGGTGGGCTGACTTGCGTGGCTCTCGCCACATTTTATTACCCAGAATGCCTTGCAAATCTCAAACTTTGACTATACAAAACACTTTTCCTCACATTTCTGTAATGGAAGGTTATGGATTCTGCAGAGAGCCACAAACGTCCTTCCTCACGGCATTCTCCCAGGTCTCCCAATATAAGTGGCAAGGTAAGCACTTTCCTGTTCCCAAGGCCGAGAAATAAAAATGAAAGCCCACTGCTGTATACAGCAGAGGGGTTTCCTAGAAGTGCGTAGAGGACGTGGCGGTTACATCCTTCGCACACAGCCACCGTGGCGGAGGACCTAACCGTTACATCCTTACATCCTTGGTACAGAAAGGGTTAATAAGATAATGTTTGCAAATAATCTGCATTATGCACATACTCAAAGATATTCATGTGTATATAAGGACATTTGCTACCAGAGAAACATTTTCTGAATCATCACAGTCTTTTTAAAGGAATCTGCAGAAAATACTAGGCGCTTTGTCTACTTAATGGATAAATTGAAAATGACAGAGACCAAGGCTGAATCTAGATGCAGTGCTATATATCTGAATTAATATCAAAGTTTTACTGGAACCTCTGAAATAAGAAAATAATTCTGTATTTCGTTTGAAGATTCTTCACGTTTCTCTTGTAATATTTTATTTATTCAAATCCACACTTAACAGACACTTCTAAAATAAAAGTAACTACTTGCATCTTCTTCACTTTTGTTGTTCGCTGGCTGTTTCAGTACAGTGCTTAATGAAAATATCCTGCTAACAATTTAGAGAGCTTAAACATGGAGGCACTGTCTCTGCCTTTGAACAGCATGCATTAATTTATGAAAGTGTAGCCTTTAGCTAAAAGCTTTTTATATTTATATCCCCATGGCAATACTGTTTGAAAATATGACATTCTTTCAAGGGCACCCTAGAAAAGAACTATGATTTATATGGGAAATTACAGCTGTATGAAATACATACCATAAGGTATGGATTACCATATTTAATTTGAATATCACCTGCAAACCATTTCGGCACTGCTGTAATTAGTTATACGAAATCAGGTATTTACTTAGCAGCATTATTCTCAGAAATGGGAAATGAATGCAAATGATGTTTAATGTAAACAAATATTAAATGCATGGACTATTAGCCATTCTTTGTTATGCCTTTATATTTTGGGCATACCTAATGATTTTTTTTATAATAAAAAGGGATTTCAGACTTCTTTAATAACCTACAAAAAAGGCTGGACGGGTAGGGAAAGAACAGGATAATTATTTATTGGGTTGATGCAGTTGTAGGTAAAATGATTAAAGAATCAAAGAAAGTTGATGCTCCATTAAAATGAGTAAGAAGCAATTGCATTTTTTTATGCAAGTCACCATGACCCACTGAAACGTTTGCCTGAATACAATGTTGCCATTAAAGGCGATTTGAGCAGGCTGAGAACGTGTTCAATTGTAGAGCACGCCCACTGCTTGAAACATCTGTCTCTGCTAACAGCCTACGTCCATGCAGAGCTCAGGAGCGTACAGACAAGAAATGCAAACAGATCAAGCCGATGCCACCTCAGCTTATGCTCCCCAGATTTGAGGTCCAGCGACCCTGTTAAGGTGGCACTACTGTAACACCTTGAGTATGAGGGTCCCTAGTACTCAATTGGAGATATTACTAAAAAAAAAAAAATACAGAATAAGGGGGCATATTACCAAGGGTGGTGATATTGAATTATCGGCCGCTAAGCGGCGATAATTCCATCGCCCTATTACCAAGCTGTCGCTAACACCAGTTAGCGACAGCTTGTAGGCGATAGCGAGCGGTTTGGGGCCCGCTTTGCATGTCAGAGATATTTATCGCTAATGACATGCAAAGTGGGCGTACCCAAACGGTTAGCGACTGAAAGCAGTCGCTAACCTCGCTATCGCCTATTACCAAGAAAGGCGAAGCGATGGAAATATTCGCGCTAAGCGCGAATATCGCCAAACGCTAACGCCTGCAAATACCAGTTCTTAGCCATGTTATCCAATGGGAGGTGGATAACATGGCTAACAGCATTTGCACGCTAATGCGTGAACACCGCTGGTTTTCCAGCAATATTCACGCTAACGCCTGCAATATTATCGCTTTTGAGATAAACGTTGGTAATAGGACGTTATCTCAGCGATAATATTGGGCGAAGCGCGGCGTTAAAAAAGCAAACGCTAAGCTCAGTTGGTAATATGCCCCTAAGTGACCAGAGTGTAGCTAACTTCAAGATGCGCTGTCATAAATACCTGGACAAGAAACCAGCCGATTGCATGACAGTGGAAAAAAGAATTTCTTTCAAGGCCCTGTGTATACTACAATAGCCATCCTGTGGCAGGAGCACTGCACAGAGCACCAGAAAAGTCTAATACCACACTCTGTTACAGCCCAGAACATCTGTTCCTGCTATACAACTTAAATGGTTAAGAAGAGTGGAACCAAGAGCAAGAGTTCTCAAATGGATGGCCAACGTGTTTTGATACAAACAAAGGCTTCTAATTGAGTAAACAGGTTGGCCCCCATCAATTAAAATATACAGATCTAAAGCAGCTAAATAAAAAGCCACAGAGCTATCCCCAGCCCTCAAATGAGACCATGATGGTGTGAGGCAGTGGAGTGCGTGTACTGTGGCGAATATTTAATTTGCAGGTCACACTGGAAAAAAACACTTTATAAGAATGTGTGTCAACAAGGATCTCCTAAGTAGGCCAGGGATGCCATAATAGCACTATAGTCTAATTACATTAAAATCTCACTGCACCTTAAAGCTAGATCGCATCTTTATGAATTAGCATTTACTAGCAGACCATCACAACACAGGGTTAAATCAGTGAGATACACTCCTGTTATATAAACAGCTGATAGGTTTGGAAGAATAGACCCAGGTGTAAGAAAGGTATGATATTATCATGGAGTCAGGTGCGCCACATAACCAGAAAGAAGACCCTCACCCATGAAAGTGAGATTCACTGGTTACACATTTTTTAGCACGCTTTTATAGAGAAAGTCCACATTCTGTTCAAGACAGGCCAGTTAAGATAAATATATTGCAAAATAATTGCATAATGTACACTTTC
The DNA here is from genome assembly GCF_964261635.1 of Lissotriton helveticus. Classification (NCBI taxonomy): domain Eukaryota; kingdom Metazoa; phylum Chordata; class Amphibia; order Caudata; family Salamandridae; genus Lissotriton; species Lissotriton helveticus. The sequence continues at coordinate 2,108,154,816 of NC_136057.1, forward strand.
ACCCAGAGAGATGACAGCACGGAACCCTGTAAAGACCCAGAGGAGTCAAAGCTTGCCAGGAACTAGAGAAACTGTGGTTGTCAGTGGTGCCCACTAACACTGCATAGACACAGTACTGATAAGAGCATCACCTAACACCAGTACAAGAGACCTCAGAAGCTGAAACAGATTTGTAAATGGTACCACAGGCGTCTAAGGTTTTTCCCCTCTCAGTTATCACAGTGCATAAAGTGCATATGTGGCTGATGTGATCTTGAAGTGCACCTTGTCACATGGAATTTGTGCTTGATAAATATTTCTTTGTAGGCGATGTCCTCGCAAAACGCAAAAGAGTCTTACAAATCAAGAACTATGAACACATATTGCAAATAGAGGAGCGTAGACATGTGTAACTGGGGAGAGTAACAGATGAGATCCACAAGTCGTGTTCTCAAGTCAGGGCAATGAAGAACACAAGTGATGAAGGAAAACAATTGTTCCGAATCTGCAATGACCCATGGCACCAATGGTGGAGCAGATCTATTTTCACACTATTGAAAGTGGAGGCAAGAGCTTTAAACAATTTTTGGCAAAGCCAATAGGCCATGCTTTTATAAGCATGCAATGGCAACGCCAATAAGTCTTTTTATGTTAGGGGAAGGGTTTTGACATAGGTGAGTGATTTTTATGTGTGTGTTACACCTAGCTATCCTAGAAAGAAATGTAATAATATTGGAGCTGTGTGTAGGGCCTTTTAATTGAATAGACAGCATCAACAGAGTTGAGCTGTACCATCAAAAAGAGTTGTATACCAGAATGAGAAGAGGAAGGTTGTGCTGTAAGTGGTGAATTTAAAGGCCATAAGGAGAGAAATATTGCATATTATTAACTTTATTTAATGGGCCAGTATTTTGGATACGTGTGTAAAAAAGCCTATGTGCACACACTTCTTTGATCTGGGAACAAAAAGCTATAAATTCAACAGTATATTATAATAAAAGCAAAGCAAATAAATGTGCAAGAGTGCTTAGTGATTAAGCTTAGTATGTCATAAAGACAAAGAGGAAGTGCTTCTTAAACAAAAAAAGCTGTAAACCAGCAACATAAATGTCAAAAATCAGTAAATTAGAAACTTCTAACAACACAACAATGACTCCCAAGTTTCATGTGTTGTTGTTTCTGCAGTCCAGCAAAAGGATTACTTGAGCCCATCGCCACAACTCAATGGGAACACGGCTGGGTCAATATACCCATCCACAAACTTTAGTGGCCTTGATGTACAACCCATTCAAGCAATGGAAAACCATGAAAAGCCCATGCAAGCCAATGATCGAAATGGGCTGACCCAATGCCCTCTCTCTCTAAATATGACTTCTAAAATGTTCTTTTTTAAAGTATTGGTAACATGAGACTTCACAGACAGCTAAGGCTGTGTGGCGTAAGGCTTAAAATCTGCGTACCATGGCAGATTTTCCCACTGAGTCTGGCAATATTTGAGATCTGACTTGTTCAGAGGGGTTTAAATTAGATGTTCCTATGTGTTAAAGTAGATTTCCGAATATCTTTTGTTAAAGCATCTGTTAGAAATTGGGTTTCTGGTTGGCAGAGGTGTGCACCCTGTCCAAGCAGGAACCACAATCCTAGTCAGGGTAAGTCATAAACACACTCCAAATTAACCTGTGCTCACCCCCAGGTAGCTTGGTACAAAGGAGTCAGGCTTAACTTAAGAAGCAATGTGTAAAGTATTTGTGCAGCTCTTCAAACAGTAGAACAGTAAAACCAGCACACAAAATGATACCACACCTGGTTAGACAAATAAAGCTTAATTGAATGAACAAAACAAGACCACAATGACAAAAATCCAATTAGTATATCTTGAGATATATATGTTTTTAAACTAAACTTTGAAATACTTCTTGGAAGCAATAAGCACCTATTTCGGATATCTGGTTGCACTGGACAAGGACAAAGTCAAAAGTTCAGGCCAACCACGATGGAGCGCAGCCCAGTGCAGGGACCCAGCTTGGTCCACTGAGAAAGTGCCTTGTCACATTGACGACAAGATGCGGGGTGAGGAGGAGGCGATGCGTCGGCCCACACAGTGAAGGCGATGCATCCGTTTTCTCCATGCAACATCGGAAATACATCAGTTCCAAGGGCAATATGCTGGTTCTGAAGGGGATACGTTGATTCTGCTTCAGCAGTCAGAGATGCATCGGGTCCGAGAGCAATGTGCTGGTTCCATGATGCAATACGTCGGTTTTCTCCATGCTGCAGCTGCGATGTGTCGGTTCCAAGGGTGATGTGCTGATTCTGAAAGCAATGTGCCGGTTCTGCTCCTGCAGTGTGTTGATTCTGCTCTTGCAGTACTGAAATAAAACACCTTAGGCCCACTTCCAGTAGTCCAGGTGTAAGAGCAGGGTGGGTGGAAGTCTTTTATGTCCCTGAGTCTTCAGATTAGGAGGCAAGCCGGAAAGCCCTTGGAGTCACTCTGGGATCTGGTATCTGGGGAGAGGCAGGACCAGTACTTCTCACTTATGCAGATTCAGCAGCAGCTTAGCACAGCAAGAAAGCAGCTCTTCCAGAGCAGCATTCTAGCAGAGTGGCAGTCCTTCAGCAGGAAAATGGTCTTTCCTCTTCATGGCAGGATATCCTCCGGTCCAGAACTGTACTGAAGTGGTAGGTTTCAGAAGGTCAGTTACTATACCCAGTGGTGCCTTTGAAGTGGGGGACACTTCAAATATGGGCTTTGATGTGTACATAGGTCCATCCTTCCTGCCCTAGCTCCAGACTTACTACAGGGCGGATATGCAGCCCTTTGTCTGAGGACAGGGCACAGCATATTCAGGTGTAAGGTGTGAGGCTGTTCCCTGCTCCTCCCTCCAATCCTCCCAGGATGGCCCATTAAGTCACAACTAAGCTCCCATTGTGTGTGGCTTTCTAGAGGGATGCGCAAAGCCCAGCTGTCACCCTACTCAGATGTGCATTGGAGACAGGCCACAGGCACACAGGGCTAGGAGCAGAACAATTGCATCCTTCTAAAAGAGGAATTTCCTAAATTGTAATGATAATTTTGACCATACTATTTAAGAGGAGTTATCATTACAATTCCATAATACTAAACATGACAGCTCTACCTCCTTCCCATTGGCATTAATCCCCCTTGTTACCCTGTGAGAGGGGTAGGCTTCATAGTAGTGAAAAACACATTTAGGAGTATTTCACTACAGGGACATGAAAAACTTAAAAATACAAGCTCTCCATCATAATCACAGGATATATTCTCGCATGGCACTGCAAAGCATTGTATGATTGTGTTCTTTCTTAATAAGCAAGAAATTGTTAAAAAAAAATAAAAGTACATGCCTTATGTTTTAATTACATACACCCTGCCCTATGGGCTACCTAGGGCCTACCTATGGGATGACATATGAAATAAAAGGGGAGTTTAAGGCTTGGAAAGGGGGTTTAAATGCCAACTGACACAGCATTGTAGACTGCACACAGGCTCTGCAGTGGCAGGCCTGAGATATGTTTAAAGAACTACTTAAGTGGGTGGCACAATCAGTGGCGTAGGCTCACTAGTAGCATTTAAAATACTGACCCAGAGCACATGCAGTGCACATTATTATGGACTTATAGGCAAATTAAATATGCCAGTTGTGGATGATCCACTAAAACAATGTTTAGGGGAGAGAGCACAAGCACTTTTGCGCTGGTCAGCAATGGCAAAGTAAGTGCACAGAGTCCTAAGGCCACCAAAAATAAGAGTAGCAAAATTGGAGGCAAGCAAGCAAAATGTTTGGGGAAGACGACCCTAAGGCTGATAGGTCTAACATCATCTCACCAGGCTCTGCCTCTTTTACAGCATTTTTGGATACTTCGGAGTATTTCGAGCTATTAAGTCATATACAAGATGGGCAGTTTTCTGCTCTCAGACATGCAAAGATTTGTTATTCATCACCCTGACGTGAATGATAAGGTACCTCAGTATTAATACTTTTTTAATATGATACGTTTTGCATTTTTATTTGTTATTGGGTATTTAAATTAAAACAATATAAAGTCACTTAATCCATTGAAGTCGAACAATATATTGACATGAATTAATGTACTTGTTGCATACCATGAGCAAAATTGAGGCAAAATGTCACACTGCAAATTCCCTTTCTTGTGCCTCTCATTTAGGCCATTGTAATTTCTGTGGTTTAGTCATAAAAATCAGAGGTATGGGGATTGAAATTTGGATGATAAGTGAAAGGTCACATGGTGGGTAGAATTTCTATTTGTCACGAAAATCCCATCTCACAACCATAAACAAAAACTTTATTAAGGAGTATTCAAAAGTCTTAAAGGTATGATAACATTCCCTACATTAAATATATTTATTTTATAGCTTAGCCTGCTTTCTTGGATATAAGTTTATAAGTAACCTTTGCATGTTTCCTCAAAAATCACCAACATTTTCAACAGTAAAAGGTTATTTGTGTTTGTTTGGTAACCATTCTTAACTTTAAAAAATTTCATAATAATTCTGTAACTTAAAAAAACTAACATGTTACAAAGATTTTTATGAGAAATACTGCAATAAAAAGATTTCTGTTGTACATAAAATGTATAAAAAGTTTTGAAAAATCAGAAATATAATGAATAAACTTTGAATAAACAGTACAACCATCCTTTTTCGTTCGAGCATCAGCATGCATGCATTGTCTGCAAGACCTCCTGTAATCACACTACGGAGTGTAATTACATCTGGTGCTTTCCATTGGCCCTTATTGGCTGGTGCTCCCGATACATCACTACCATTTTAAGTTAGGAACACCAGCCAATTACAGTTTCCTTACACTGTAGTCCTTTATTATTTTCTTTGGGGACTGCTTATTTTTTTCTTTTGCAAGCGCTTCATTCCACCCTTTCAGGTATTGGCTGCAATGCCACTTTCTTTAGACGCGGGTCATCAAAAGAAAAGTGTGTGGCCGCTATTAAAATCAAATTGCGGTTTGAGGCACTTGTAAAAAACAGTGTACAATTTTTTTTTCCACTCGGTCTGCACATGTGTAACAATCACCTACCAAGGGCCGTCTGGGTGCCTTTCTTGCCCCCTGTTGCCGCCGTCTCTGTGCCTTCCTCTCCCCATTGCGACTTCATTCCTGGGCTGAAACTCAATCCAGTGCCGCTGCAGGACAGTGCCCCTTGAGTTTGGCAGGGCTCAGGTCCATCTCAGTGGCTCCCAATGCTACCATTCTATAGGAGAATGCGGTAAGTCAGGTGATATTGCACTGCAAATAATTTTTTTGTTTTATGTACCTGGCTCGGGGCTTCAGGAGCAGAATGGAAAATGCCACACAAATACCAAATCAATGTGATGCTCTTAACCGCTAGGTGTTCAAAACTAGTACTTACAGTATGAAAACTAGTTGGGTCATAATTCAGTGTGACACAGTTGTTAGCTGTAGCAGGGGTTTTGCTGTGTGGCACGACAAATGCATATTGGTGGTATATGCGTGTGCTTGAAATAAGTGCCCCGCACCCGACAATTATGAGTCTGATTCACAAATCGTTTTCTGTGATTAAGCGTGACTTACTCCCTATTTAGGTGTGTCTTTACTCTAGAATATCTAGGAGTAAGATAGTAATTGTACAAAAAAGGTATGAGAATCAGGCACTAGTAGTGTTTATACATTTTTTTTATCAGGAACATAAAGCATTGTCATGGAGATGGACTTTGCCTTTACACTGTGTTAAGTTAGCATGAGCTTATTAGAAGTTTAAACACCATTTTTCCTCTCTGCTGCTTTTGCACACAGCACACAATATTATAAATGTTTAGAGTCTAGCAGATTATTTTGCTTCACACAAGAATAATATGTTTTCCTATAGTATCAGCCTTGCTTGGTAAGCTATGTCTGAACAGTGAGTGCTGAGGCCTTCAAGGTTATTTCAACACAGTGGATGTTGTTCGGTCTGATCAGCGCACGTCCTAGACATAACACATATGCAGCTGTGGCCACCTTTGATTTTGGCGCGTTTCATAATGCACTGCGCAGAGTATGCACACACAGTTGGAGAACATTCGCATGCAGAGAGCTGGTGTAGGAAATGATGTGATACATTTCTACTAGGACCAGAGGTATGGGGCCGCCCTTGTAATCCCAAAGAGACCTTCTGTAGATATAAAATAATATACTAGCAAGGGAGGGTAAGACTGAAGTGCAATTTAACCTTCTTCCCTTTAGCATTTTAACATGCTTTCTCCCTTTGTATTTTATGGAATAGTAACTATGCTGATAACCTTGTTGCCTATAGTATGTCTGCTTATATTAGCTAAGATACTGCGCCTGAGAACACGGCATTAGAAATAAATATTTCAAACTTGCACGTGTCTTCATTTACTCCTCGTTTTGGACTGGTATGATAGTATAACTAAAGAGTGTTTGTGTGTTCCACGTTACCTGAGGTATTCTAAGTTCATGTTCTGGGTTGTCTAATCATTGGGAGTATGGAAGAACCAATGAGACACTGATTGCTAGTCTAGTAGGGGATTTTGGATACTAAGGTGAGTTTTGGTACACCCTAATTTAATGAGGTTCCAAGTCTCTATGCACAGTTCTGTGTAGGAGCAGAATCCCTGCGACTTGGCGCCCAAGCGATGATGGTCTTATTACATGACACTTGAGTAGTACTTCTATCAGTCCTTAACCCCTTCACTATTGTTTCCAGATAATAATAGTGTCAGATAAACCTACCTATAGTTACATAGGTCTTTTCAAGCTTGAATGTTTCAAAACGGTTTCCTTTTGAATTACTACCCAGTTGTGCTACATTGTTTTACATTGTGTATTTTCTTCTGTGTCATGATGGCTGACATTGATATACCGCAGCATAGTCGCATTGCGGTCCGCAATCATTTGCAAGCTTATAACGTAGGCTTGGAGGGTATGGCGGTTATTTTGGTTGTGAGTGCTGAGGTAGCTTACCCGTTTGAGATTTTCTACTCTTGGGTGACGTTTCCTGCTGTGGATGCGGGAACTCAGACGTTTCATACTTATACTCACACAGCCGTACCCTGTGGAATATGTTCCATATAGGACACAGGAGATTCCAATTTCTGCCTGGCAGCACCGTGTTTGGTTTAATGGCGCCCTACCCCATGTATTAACGGTGATTAGATTAGGTCCTTTGTCCATTCCAGGCGCTACATGGCCTGTTTTGGCTGGATTTACCCCGCATCCTCGTGCTGGAGCAGTCCCCATTGCTGAATTGAGGCCCCTATATAATTCCGCAATTGCAGTCATTCGGGCCTTAGTTCAATATATTACACGCAATTTCCAGGGTGGGCCCCTGGGGTTGCGGCCCTTCCAGCTGGGCCGAGCGGAATGAAGCTGAGTCCCGTGATGGTCAACGCAGTGATGGGCAAGCGTCCCCAGGATAAGGATGATATGCCTTTTTGGCTTGCCGAAAAGTTTGACCAGCTGGAAGCAGTTTTTCCTAATTCGAGTCCTGTAGAAAAACACAGGATTCTTACAATTAGTTTGCCCAAGGACTTGGTACCAGAAGCCGGTGACTGTGAGTCATGGGGTAGAATTTCTGCGGCAGTGTATACGAGGTGCTTCGGCACTCCATCAATAGCTGTTCTTCCAACGGTCCTTAAGCGTGTTCAGGACGAACACGGACCTGAGGCTGCGGTTGAATTGGGAATGAGACTCGTTGGCACATTTGATGTAGTAGCCAAGCTTGTCCTTTCTAATGTAAAGGGTGATGCGGTGAACTTTCAGGTGCTAATGCCTTACGCGATGTCCCCGATGCCGACAAACCCCGCCAGTTACCGAGAATTATTACGGCTGCCTATAAAACGATTGGCCGCCACAGTTTAGGTCTCAAGCCCTTTTATACTAAAGATAAAAAACAAACACAGGGTGAGAAGTCTGAAACGGACGTTCAACCCGCAGCTCCAAAGAAGAATTGGAACAGAAATAAAAAACAGGGGAAACAACAGCAGAAACAGGAGTCCTGTCCCCAGTCACCAGTGCCTGCGTCTACTGAGCGCGTATATGATTTGCGCGACCGCACTATGATTAAGTCACCTGATAGGTTTCAGGTTCCTGATCAACGCTCTCCTCATTCTTTACAGGACACATCGGCCTCATCGTTCGGTGGTGGAGGCGGCGGAAGAGGTAGGGGAGGCCCGCAGACTCGCGACTAGCCCCACCCGAAAGACAGAAAAGGCAAGCAGGACGATTCTTCACAGAAGAGACCCCAGTTTCAGAAAAAGAAAGTTGCCGCTTTAACAGTGAGATATGCCACATATAGTGAGAACGCAGCTTCGGAAGTTGACATGGGCTTTGACCTTGCTGGACCTTGCTGGACACCATAGTGCGAGAGGCCCTGGGTCCACTACTGAAGGTGACAGCGACTGACCAATATGTTGTTGTGGAGAGTAGCTCCCCCTGATAGACTTTATGAAATAGTCCTTTTAATTGAAGGTGACAATCAACGTACCATAAAAGGGGTATTTTGGGAAAATCTTACAACTACCTATGACATTTTGTTAGCGGAGGCTGACTGGCCCCCACCTTTTGTTCTCAAAGCTCCGAGAAGGGAGGAGGTGATCCTCTATAGTTTCACGCACACTGTCTCAAAGGACCATGCGCTGAATTTTGCAAAAGAGTGGGCTAAGGCCCTTGCGCCGGCTCTGTACCGTACGCATTGTGGTTGGGATAAATTTTCCCCACACCACGAGATTCCCTTACGGTCTATGCCACAGCCTCAACCTCAATATCCCATCCGACGTGAAGCTAAGGCTTCCGTTGCGGAAATACTTGAACAATTGGAATATCAAGGTGTAATTGAAACTTGTGTGTCACCAATGAATAACCCACTTTTTACAGTGACCAAGCCCGATGGTTCGTACCATTTGGCATTTAAACTCGCATTGCTGTACCTGTGCAGAACAGAATATCCACGGCTCTGCTTTGGTGGATGGTCTTGTGTGAAAACGGTTTAAAACCACACTTGACATTTCTAACGTTTTTTTTGCCCACAATTTGGATGGTCTGAGTTCCCAATGGACCAGTTTTACCTGTGGCGGCAAACAACGCCAATTTAAACGCCTGGCAATCGGCTATAAGAATAGTCCAGGTGTGATTGCTGCCCGCATAGTCTCTCTCTTGGAGAGAGTTGACCCAGAGGCATGTTCGCATGTGGATGACATCTATCTCACAGACGACGAAATTTGGGCGCATCTGTTTCATGTTGATCGCATAATTTGTAACTTTGCGGACTTCGGTTACAAATTCAACTTTGCAAAGTCTCACATTGCAGAGTACACAGTGTTGTTCCTGGGCTATGAGGCTCAACAATGAAGGTCGAGGATTGGCTCCTCACTTCTTGGAGAAATGCGCACAACTCTGCGCTCCTACAACTCTGAAAAAATTACAGTCCTTGCTGGGATTTTTGAATTTCGGGCGTACATACATTTACGAATATGCCCAGCATATCAAGCCTTTGTATGCTTTGATACAACAAACCTTTACAAAATCTTGCTGGCTGCCAGAACATTCAGCCATTTTCCAATCTTTGCAGGCTGATCTTCTTGAATCTAAATTCTTACTGACTCATGATAACCACACCAACCTGGTGATAAGAATCATCCCTGGGGCGGTGGGTTTCACTTACCTTTCTTTTAACAAAGGTAACACAGTACCTATTGCTTACAAGTCACACTTGTACATTTCGGCTGAAATGCGGTTTTCCACTGTGGAAAAAGTTTTGACAGCAGTGCAAATGGCAATTCTCAAGGAACGAGCACTGTCGCAGGGAAAACGCATGTTGGTTGTTACCCCGTATCCTGCACTTGAAGCAGTGACGAAAGCCAGTGTACCAAATTCTAAGGCTCTGCACCCATGGTGGATACAATGGGCTGCATCGCTGAAGTCTCCGGATGTCATGTTTGTTTTTGATGCCTCCTTACAGTGACAAGAGTTTTTGCAGCATGAATTTGTTCATCTTGCGCCATTGACTATGCGGCCTTTGGAGGATTTCCGTTGTATAATTTACATTGATGGTTCAGCGCTAGTTGCGCATGGGTCTAAGCACGCATACGTTTCAGCTTGCGCTTTGTGATAAGTGCCATGGTGAATGATGAGTTCAAGCCCAAGGTCGTGCACAGGCAGACTTTAGGGGACTGCACCACACAATTGGCAGAGCTTCGTGCTCTGATGCTTGCATTGGAGTACGCTGATTCTAGTGTGACGACTCTTATTGTGAGTGATTCTTACTACTGTGTCCACAATGAGAACCTGTTCTTTTGGATTCAGAATGATTTTCGTGATTCCAAGGGTAGCACAATAAAACATAAAATGATCTGGGTCCGAGTGGCTGAGCTTCAAGAGCAGTTGCGACTCGTGAATGTAATTCACACTCTTGGTCATCAGCGCGTGGGAATTCACACTGTTGGCAATTCTTTGGCCGAGGAGGCCGCAGAATCAGCAGTATCGACATATTTAGTTGCGGCAGTTACACGTTCCAACAGTAAGATTGATGATGATATCTTGGCGTCTGTAGCCGCGACTGAGAAGGGACGTAAATATCCTAAGGGGTTCCCTTCAAAGTATTCATACCACTTAAGTCCTGATAAAGTTCCTTATGTGAAAATACCGGATGTTGGTGAAAGGTTAATTCCCAACGCTGACCGCAGGTCCACACTGATTACAGCTGCCCATGAAGGTGTGGCGTCTGCGCATGTGGGCGTTTCGGCTACTGTATCTCAGTTACAACAACGTTTCTGGTGGCGGGGACTGTACAAGAAGACGCGTGATTATGTCCTTCAATGTGATATTTGCCAGCAGATTAAACCTTCCACTGCTGCGCGTCCACCCCAGACACAGTTGTACATTTCAAATAAACAACTTGGTTGTGTTTACTTAGATCACTGTAGTCCTTTTTCTTCTGATACTGCATATAAGTACATCTTAGTCGCAGTTGATTCATGCACACGCTTTGTGTGGGTGTGGCCGCACCGCAGCGCTGATTCGCGAACTGTCGTAAGAGACTTGCATGTCTTTGTAGGGATTTTTGCCTGTGGTGCCTGCCATTCAGATCAGGGTCCTGCTTTTGCCTCTAAGGCGTATAAGAATGCCATGGCTTCGTTGGGGGTCCAAGTCAAGGTTTCGTCTCCATACAGACCTGAGGGTATAGTGTTGTGGAACGAATGAACCGTGATTTAAACCAGTCTTTGACAGCTAAGGGTATAGGCAGTGGCAGGAACTGGCTGGCCCAGCTCAATAGCGTGCAGCGTGCCCTAAATAATCTCCCTAGAAGGTCTCTGGGTGGGCGGACCCCATACGAAATGCTCTTTGGTATCAAGATGTTCGTCCCGGACCTTGACGGTCTAGACCAGGTGGCGGTTGCTGCCTCCTTTGACGTAGATGAACATTGCAATGTTTTACAGAATCTACAAAAGACGAGAGACAGTCTTGCAAAGGAACATTTGCCCTGCACATCTGAAGCTGCGTTGCAGATTCCGGTAGTTGGCGGGCTACCCCAAGTTGGAGAACTGGTTCGAGAGAAGATCGAAAACAAGAAAGAATTTGGTCCCTCTTATCGAGCTCCAGTTCCGGTGCTTAGCGTGAAGGGCACAAGAACAGTCATTTTACCACCACTTCCAGGTCGTAAAGAAAACAGGTATATCTCCATTGACAATGTCAAAATACGCAGAGTGGCCGATTCTTCTTAGTATGACACCGGCAGTCTCATGTCCTTCGATTTTGAGAAATTCTGTTTTGGCCCTGGCTTCTGATCCAAGGCCTGATGTTGCCCTCGAGATGCCTGCAGTTTTGAGTCCTTTACTGAGTGCACTGCCTGGTGCTCACCTTGATTAAACTGACTACACTTACCCCACTGACTTATCGATGCCTGATTTGCAAACTCGTTTGGCTACAGAATCCAGATTTTTATTTGGCACTGTCTCTCACACATCGAAGACCCCTTCAACAATTTCTGTTTTTGGCAACACTGTTTAAAAAACATTTTTTGATTCCACCTTGGACCTACATTTGGTTGGTGCTTTTTTCGATTTACCTATTCATGTCAATTGACCTTTGTGGTGTATTTTTTTCGACTTGTCAACGGACACTATGTCGAGGTGAGAACATGCATTCTACATATTAATGGAACATTGGCTCCCCATTTCTCATCACACAGATTGAAGAGGGACCTGCTTGGCCTGTCTTAGATGGGATTGTATGGGATGCTGTTCGATGTCAAATCCATGGGCCCACTGAAGTTATAAATGTCCCTAATGTGCTTAGAGTTTCTATGGGGGATGTGATTAAACAAAATATACGTTCTGATGATTGGGATGTTCAGGCCATAGAAGCTTTGTTTTCTGATTTGAAATATTATGCTGCCTTTGATGCTGAAGATTTGTATTTAGAATCTGCTAATTACGGTGATTTGTATTGTTACCAACATTTTGGCAATAACTACCAGCATAAAGCTAATACCAGGAGGAACACTGTCAATTATACACACTGGGAACATTGTCCGGCTCCTGTACAAGGCAGTTCTACTTCCTTTTTGAAAAGGTTCACTTATTTTACCGATTTTAATCAGTCAAATCCTAATGCATTCTATTTTAAGATGACTGAAAAGTCCACATCCAAGGCTAGACTTACCGACACAAAATTATTGTATTCGAAGTCCTTTCTAGACCAATTAGCTGTTGGGGGCTACGAGTTGTGGAAGGATACCATTGATCTTAAATCTGTTTGGGGTTCTAAAATCTTGCAGGTGCAAGGCACTGAGGCTTTGCACCGTGAATGCCTCATCCCGAACCATATGTTGTTCTTGAATTCCACAATTTCAGACAACTTGCTTTGGATTGGCTACTACTAACAAATTAAATGCTCCTTCTTTTCCTGAATTATAAGAATATTCCGGTTGGAATAATGCCACTAAATTTTCGATCAGAGAGTTACAAACTTTGTTGCTGAATTCTTCCTTTAACATATCCAGTTTGGATCCCAAGGGTTGGTTGCTCTGGCACAGAAGTGCTGATTCTTGTCAGCATCATTTTCTGCGTTTGGCTCATGGCTTTACACAGGTCAGGGTGGATCCCCGTTTTGAAAGTGGCCATTCTGTGACTACCTATTCTGTAGGCGAATTATGTCAGAATTGGCTCAAACATTCCACTTTGGCGTCAGTTAAGCTGCATTTATCTAAACTGACTGACGATGTTGATCTGAATGATTTTATAAAAGGCCCGGCTAACAGTAGATCTAAAAGATGGATATATGCTATTTACAACGAGGTCTGGAAAATGTCCCAGATTGAGGCAGCTACCCGCATTAGAGCTATAGATCAGGCTAATTTAGAGAAAGTGCTAGCAGTTGTAGATAACAGCATTAACACGCTCTCTTCCCGCATTTACACGTTAGACAATAGTGTATCATCTGTTGTAAGCATGGGCGTAAAATCCGCTCCGCTCGCGGATTTTTCGGATTTTCGGCAAATTCGCAATCCGCGAACTCTCGCGAATTTGTCGAAAATCCGTGAATCCGCTCGCGGCGGATTTTTTGCTTGGTTGCGGCGCGCGGCGTGGTGCACGGCGTTCACTTTCCGTCATTAAGCGTTTGCCGAGTTGTTTTTCTCGATCATATTTTTCTAGTGCCGCGCCATTTTAGATCTTGCTGCGTGATCCCGCGGGAGTTTGGTGCCCGCGAATACGTAATCGCGGCTTGCCACCTTGCACAGCACACCTCGCGAGAGTTCGCAATTGCGAACACGTAGTTGCGGCGGAAAGGAACAATCTCGCACTCGCGAAATAGAGATTTTGCAATTCTGCACAAGAAAATCACCAGCAAACAGGATAAACCTTCAGAAAATTATGGTTTTTATCAGAATCACTCCTCAGGTTGACATTTGCATGGCCTTTTTTTTTGCAAGGAATCCATTTTTGGGGGGGGGGGAGGAAGGAAGTGCCCCACAGTCTCCAACTTCCTGTTCCTGTCCAGCAGGCTCCTCCCAGTGCTTTGTCCATCTCCTGGTCACTTTCATTTGGATCTGGAGCTGGAAGGATTACTTTTTGTGGGTGCTGCTGGATATTTGGATTGGAGGCCTTTTTGACTGTCTTTGGATCACTTTTGGATTAGAAATCAACTTTCACAAGTAAGTTTGTTTGGGGCATTACAGTTGCTGCAAGTACAATTTTGGAACTTTTTCAGAGCATTAAATAAATTATATTGTGGGTAGCCACAGTATCCAGTAGGACCAGGGTTGGTTAGGGGTGCATGATACAACTGTTTTGTTGAATTTAAACACCATTGAGGCCATGGATGGGCTGGGATTGTGCTGATTTTTGTCGTTTTTTTGGGCCTGCTGGTGTGGCCCTTTGCCCAGGGGTGGTGAGTGTTGCATGGGCCTAGTCTTTCTGTGGGGTGTCTTCTTGAATTTAAACATCATTGAGGCCATGGATGGGCTGGGATTGTGCTGATTTTATTGTTTTTTGTCATTTTTTTGGGGCTGCTGGTGTGGCCTTTTGCCCAGGGGTGGTGGTGCATGGACTGAGTGTGCCTGTGGTGTGGTCTCACTCCCTTTAATGTAAACATCATGGATGGCATTGGATTGTGGTGATTTCTGGCTGGTTTTCTGTTTTTTGGGGGTGTACTGTTGATGTGGACTGGCCATGTGGGTGGTGGTGGTGGCCATCTTGAGTGCTGGCTGGTACAGGCAACATGTGCTTGGGGTGTAAGGGGCCATTTTGAAGAGAGGCAGTGTCTGAGGCCTGCACTTATTTTGCCTACTTTTCATCCATTATGCCCAGGGGTAGTGAGTGTTGCATGGGCCTAGTGTTTCTGAGGGGTGTCTTCTTGAATTTAAACACCATTGAGGCCATGGATGGGCTGGGATTGTGCTGATTTTATTGTTTTTTGTCGTTTTTTTGGGGCTGCTGGTGGGGCCCTTTGCCCAGGGGTGGTGACTTGCATGGGCCTAGTCTTTCTGTGGGGTGTCCTCTTGAATTTAAACACCATTGAGGCCATGGATGGGCTGGGATTGTGCTGTTTTTTGTTGTTTTTGTTGTTTTTTGGGGGCTGCTGGTGTGGCCTTTTGCCCAGGGGTAGTGGTGCATGGACTGAGTGTGCCTGTAGTGTGGTCTCACTCTCTTTAATGTAAACATCCTGGATGGCATTGGATTGTGGTGATTTTTGGCTGTTTTTCTGTTTTTTTGGGGTGTACTGTTGATGTGGACTGGCTTGGGGTGTAAGGGGCCATTTTGAAGAGAGGCAGTGTCTGAGGCCTGCACTTATTTTGCCTACTTTTCATCCATTATGCCCAGGGGTAGTGAGTGTTGCATGGGCCTAGTGTTTCTGAGGGGTGTCATCTTGAATTTAAACACCATTGAGGCCATGGATGGGCTGGGATTGTGCTGATGTTATTGTTTTTTGTCGTTTTTTTGGGGCTGCTGGTGGGGCCTTTTGCCCAGGGGTAGTGGTGCATGGACTGAGTGTGCATGTAGTGTGGTCTCACTCTCTTTAATGTAAACATCCTGGATGGCATTGGATTGTGGTGATTGTTGGCTATTTTTCTGTTTTTTGGGGTGTACTGTTGATGTGGACTGGCTTGGGGTGTAAGGGGCCATTTTGAAGAGAGGCAGTGTCTGAGGCCTGCACTTATTTTGCCTACTTTTCATCCATTATGCCCAGGGGTAGTGAGTGTTGCATGGGCCTAGTGTTTCTGAGGGGTGTCTTCTTGAATTTAAACACCATTGAGGCCATGGATGGGCTGGGATTGTGCTGATGTTATTGGTTTTTGTCGTTTTTTTGGGGCTGCTGGTGGGGCCTTTTGCCCAGGGGTAGTGGTGCATGGACTGAGTGTGCATGTAGTGTGGTCTCACTCTCTTTAATGTAAACATCCTGGATGGCATTGGATTGTGGTCATTTTTGGCTGTTTTTCTGTTTTTTTGGGGTGTACTGTTGATGTGGACTGGCTTGGGATCTAAGGGGCCATTTTGAAGAGAGGCAGTGTCTGAGGCCTGCACTTATTTTGCCTACTTTTCATCCATTATGCCCAGGGGTAGTGAGTGTTGCATGGGCCTAGTCTTTCTGAGGGGTGTCTTCTTGAATTTAAACACCATTGAGGCCATGGATGGGCTGGGATTGTGCTGAATGTTGTGTTTTTGTCGTTTTTTTGGGGCTGCTGTTGGGGCCTTTTGCCAAGGGGTAGTGGTGCATGGACTGAGTGTGCCTGTGGTGTGGTCTCACTCTCTTTAATGTAAACATCATGGATGGCATTGGATTGTGGTGATTTCTGGCTGGTTTTCTGTTTTTTGGGGGTGTACTGTTGATGTGGACTGGCCATGTGGGTGGTGGTGGTGGCCATCTTGAGTGCTGGCTGGTACGGTATGCACCTGTTACAACGCATTCGTTACTCCGCACTACCATTACAACGCGACTTTTATAACGCATACCATTACAACGCATTGCGCTGGGGGGCGCTATAGGATAGGGAATGGTATAATTTACTATCCAACACCTTCCCTAGGGTCCACGGGGACTGGAGTTAGAATAGTAAATTATACTTACCACTATCCAGCACCCCAAAGCGCTATGCGTTGTAATGGTATGCGTTGTAATGGTCGCGTTGTAATGGTAGGTAGTTGTAACGGTATGCGGAGTAACGTCATACATCCGGCTGGTACAGGCAACATGTGCTTGGGGTATAAGGGGCCATTTTGAAGAGAGGCAGTGTCTGAGGCCTGCACTTATTTTGCCTACTTTTCATCCATTATGCCCAGGGGTAGTGAGTGTTGCATGGGCCTAGTGTTTCTGAGGGGTGTCTTCTTGAATTTAAACACCATTGAGGCCATGGATGGGCTGGGATTGTGCTGATTTTATTGTTTTTTGTCGTTTTTTTGGGGCTGCTGGTGGGGCCTTTTGCCCAGGGGTAGTGGTGCATGGACTGAGTGTGCATGTAGTGTGGTCTCACTCTCTTTAATGTAAACATCCTGGATGGCATTGGATTGTGGTGATTTTTGGCTGTTTTTCTGTTTTTTTGGGGTGTACTGTTGATGTGGACTGGCTTGGGGTGTAAGGGGCCATTTTGAAGAGAGGCAGTGTCTGAGGCCTGCACTTATTTTGCCTACTTTTCATCCATTATGCCCAGGGGTAGTGAGTGTTGCATACTTGCATGGCCCTAGTCTTTCTGTGGGGTGTCCTCAATGTAAACATCATGGATGGCATGGGATTGTGCTGATTTTTCTGTGTTTTGTCGATTTTTTGGGGTGTATAACTGAACTGATGTTCCTCTGTCTTCCATTGCTTTTAGGTGCACAAGACTCAAGAGAACCACCAGTGCCAGGAAGAAGTCCTGCAGCGGTGTGTGTGTGCAGCATAACGTCACGCGACGTCACGTCTGGACACAGACAACTCTGCAACTCGTGCAACTGCTGCCTGCTGTTCTGACCTGCTCTGAAGAAGATGGCCCCAAAAAAAGTTACCCGTAGCTCCTCTAGCAAGAAAGGTGCCAGTAAGGAGCAGAAGAAGCAAGTTACCAAGGAGACTGGTGTGCCGCCCGCCCCTTTTTTTGGGAGTAAAAAAAAAAGTATGCCTGCAGCAGCAGCGGGATCTGCTGGGGACCAAGCTGGCAGCAGCACCCCCGCTCCATTGGGCTCAGTGCCACCACCACCACCATGCCAACTTAAGTCCAAGCCCTTGAGTGCTGCAGAGGCAGCCAATCTACTTGTTCAATCACCATCGACCAGTGATGTTGGCTCATCGCAAGAAAGCAGCAGCAATGTCCCTCAATCAACACAGGTTGTTGTAGCTCATCTGACGAGTGTTGAACAACCACAGCCGCAACAACAATCACATGTGCAAGTACAAGCCCAAGTACATGTGGAAGGAGAGGCAGCGCAAGGAGATGCGCAAGCAGAGGTGCATGGAGGGTCACAAGTGCCCACAATAGTTGTTCCTCCCGAAGTAGGGGCACATCAGGAAATCAACAATCAAGGCGAGGTATCATTTGAGGAAGCCACTCCTCCTGATGATCATTCATTGTCTTCCACACCCCTAGCAAGGAAGAGATCAAGGGTGGTGTCTACATCTTCTTCAAGCACACCTCCTTCTGATGATATGGATCAAACTTGGGAACCAGCACCACTGCCGTCTGACAGTGAGGCACACCATGATCTGACAAAGGTAGTTAAGCGTAAAAGGAAGCTCGTCCAAAGTCTCAGAGTTATGGAGTGTGATGAGGCTCAAC
This sequence comes from Lissotriton helveticus, assembly GCF_964261635.1. Lineage (NCBI taxonomy): Eukaryota > Metazoa > Chordata > Amphibia > Caudata > Salamandridae > Lissotriton > Lissotriton helveticus. Next base: position 2,108,173,056 of record NC_136057.1, read on the forward strand.
AAGAAGTGGCGGATACTGCTGCTGATGAAGACTCTGACAACGACGACCCAGTCATCATAAAGGTCACTGCAGCCCCAGCGGGCATGCAGCAAACAGACATTTTTACCCTAGCCCGAAGAGCTGCTGAGCGTGATGATGATGATGTTGTCGATGAGGAGGCAGTGGAAACACCACAATCATTGGAGTTAAGTAGTACACCAACTCGTCCCGCTTCCATATTTCTTTCTGGCAAGAAGGGACCTCCATCCACCTCGACCTTAATTAGTGGCGGTGAAAGTGCACAACGTACAAAAGTTGGGCAATCCAGATCCTCCACTTCAACTGGCATTAGCTTCATGACCACCACCACCAGTATCGCCGCCTCCTCCAGGCCCCACAGACACTTCAAGTCCCCAGTTTGGGACTTCTTTACTGTTTGTCAAAAAAATCCAAAGTTTGCCATTTGTACCCTTTGTAAGCTTGCAGTTAGTCGTGGTAAGTCAGGTACCAACTATAGTACCGGAGGCCAGAGAGGTCATCTTAGGAGACAGCACACTGTCCAATGGTTTGCGCACCTAGATGCGATCAAGGAAGCCCGAATTCAAGAAAACGTTGATGTTGCATCTGATGATGACGAAGAGGAAGAAGACGTGTCAAACACTTCCCTTACACCCAGTACCCCTGTCAGCAGCACACCCAATGTGAGGCACACTAAGAGTGTTGGAGCGAGTGAGACACCAACGCACAAAAGTTCACCAGCGAGCAAAATTGGGTCAACGAAGTCATTATCAGCCCGTAAATGCTTGGTCCAGGGCAACATTAGAACCATGTTTTCTTCAGACGTGCCATATGAACGCAACCACCCACTGACGCGTCTGTATAACACTAAGCTGGCTAAAATGCTAGCTGTGGACCTTCTCCCTTTTTCTTTTGTAGAAGCGGTAGGTTTTCTAGAATTAGTGGCAACGCTCTGCCCTAAATGGAAGGTTCCTAGCCGGTTCTATTTTGCCAGAGTTGCGGTTCCAGCACTACATGAAGATGTGCTGGAGGCGATTGGGGCAGCTTTGCAGAAGAGTGCTGTTCACACAATACATCTGACAACAGACATGTGGACCAGTGGCGCAGGCGCTGATTACATGTGCATCACTGCACACTGGGTCTCTTTTTCAGGTGTTAAAGCAAAGCTAAACGCAGGTGTTGACCCGGACCAAGTTTTCAAAGCTGCTCGGAAACATGCAACACTAGCCATGTTTGGCTTGGAGAAAAGTCACACATCCGAAAACATTTTGGACGAGTTTAACAAAAAGGTCTCGAAAATGCTATCCCCAAAAAAACGCCAGATTGGTTATGTTTCCACGGATAATGGCGCCAATGTAGTTAAGGCCATGTCGCTTGGTGGCTATTTCAGAGTGCCGTGTTTGGCGCACTGTATCAACCTGGTAGTTCAAAAATTCTTGAGTGATAGAGACAGTGCGGCGTTCGCGGTAATGGCCACCTGCCGCAAAATGTGCAACCATTTCAGCCATTCTTTTAAGGCCCGGAAGCATCTGAGGAGGCTGCTACTTGAACGTCGAATGCCAGTGAAAGCACTCATCCAGGGGGTGGCAACACGTTGGAACTCAACCTTCTACATGCTTGAGCGTCTGTATGAGCAGTATACGGTACTCGATCACTATTTCTTAACAGAGGATACATCTCAGAAGGAGGACCTGCGGATGGCTGCGGCGCAATGGGACATAGTTAAAAGCCTGACAGACATGCTTCGTCCTTTTGAGTTCTTCACGCGTGCAGTCAGCCAGGAGGACTGTAATTTGGGAAAAGCTATCCCATTGTTGTGCATGCTGGAGCACCAACTGATGGCGGTGTCTTCTGAGTTTGAAAAAGATGTAAAAAAAAAGACCCTTTTATTTTGTCTGAGAAATTATTAGAGCGCCTACGTGGTGATGAACGTCTTCAAAAGATCAAGTCAGAACAGCATTACATTTGTGCTACTATTCTGGATCCACGCTACAAAAAGGCGCTGGCAGGCGAAGCATTCTTTCCTTTTACTGATGAAGATGTTCAAAAGTACAAACATTGGCTAGCCTGGTCAGCCAAGAGGTTTGAAAAAGAACGGCAGGTTATTGAAGGAGAAGGCAGTACATCAGCATCAGCATCAGCAGGCCATCCCCAGTCACAAGAATCCACTTCTGCACCTGTGGCTGGGGCACAAGAGACCTCTCAGTGACTCGCTCTACGCTCCCGAGCTGAGTGGTCGCTCCCCTGCTGCTAAGGTACCGTCTGTGCAGCGCTTTTAATCTACTCCTGAGTGCATTTAACCGCGTTTTGCTCCTGCCGCTCTGCCCATTTTGCTCGCAGCTTTGAACATTTAATTTGCTGTAATTGACGATCTGCCCATTCACAGTGCAACTCCACCAGCGTGACTCTGCAGTTTAATTTATTGACTCATCGCCGCTTGTGCTACTTTGCATCCTGGTGACCAGCGCGACCCTGCTTCAGTCCTTGCGTGTCCCCCCCAAGCTCTCCTGCCGCCCTGACCCCTCCACCTCCATTTTGCTGTTGTTTATCGTCCTCCTTAGCCCGCCCCGCCTCCCAGCTGAAGCGCCCTCCCACAGACAACAAACAGCGCTCACACACCTCGAAGCGCCGTGACTCGCTCTACGCTCCCGAGCTGAGTGGTCGCTCCCCTGCTGCTAAGGTACCGTCTGTGCAGCGCTTTTAATCTACTCCTGAGTGCATTTAACCGCGTTTTGCTCCTGCCGCTCTGCCCATTTTGCTCGCAGCTTTGAACATTTAATTTGCTGTAATTGACGATCTGCCCATTCACAGTGCAACTCCACCAGCGTGACTCTGCAGTTTAATTTATTGACTCATCGCCGCTTGTGCTACTTTGCATCCTGGTGACCAGCGCGACCCTGCTTCAGTCCTTGCGTGTCCCCCCCAAGCTCTCCTGCCGCCCTGACCCCTCCACCTCCATTTTGCTGTTGTTTATCGTCCTCCTTAGCCCGCCCCGCCTCCCAGCTGAAGCGCCCTCCCACAGACAACAAACAGCGCTCACACACCTCGAAGCGCCGTGACTCGCTCTACGCTCCCGAGCTGAGTGGTCGCTCCCCTGCTGCTAAGGTACCGTCTGTGCAGCGCTTTTAATCTACTCCTGAGTGCATTTAACCGCGTTTTGCTCCTGCCGCTCTGCCCATTTTGCTCGCAGCTTTGAACATTTAATTTGCTGTAATTGACGATCTGCCCATTCACAGTGCAACTCCACCAGCGTGACTCTGCAGTTTAATTTATTGACTCATCGCCGCTTGTGCTACTTTGCATCCTGGTGACCAGCGCGACCCTGCTTCAGTCCTTGCGTGTCCCCCCCAAGCTCTCCTGCCGCCCTGACCCCTCCACCTCCATTTTGCTGTTGTTTATCGTCCTCCTTAGCCCGCCCCGCCTCCCAGCTGAAGCGCCCTCGCCCCTCCCCCCACCATCCATTTATGGCCAATGCCCCCACGCGCAGCGTCCACGCGCTTCGTACACGCCGAAGGTGCGCCAAAGGTAAGCCCGTCTACGCCCGTCCGCGCCTGGACCGCGCCCAGCGCCAGACCCCCTGCCCCTCGCACTGCCCAGCCCCCCCGCGTTACCTACGATGCCGCCACCCTCCTAGCCCTTAACCCCGGTCGCGCCCCCAACTGCTTCCAAGCCGCTCCAGGACGCACCCATGGACCGTTCTCCTGCCTCTCCTGCAAATTCAGCGGCACCGTCAACGTCTCCGCTCCGACCACACCACAGATTCCCGACCCCAACCACCTAGAATGCATCCTTCTCAACACCCGCTCGGTCCACAGGCACGCCATTGACCTTTGGAACCTACTAGACACCTTCTCTCCAGACGTCGCCTTCCTTACGGAAACATGGATGAACGCTTCCTCCGCCCCTGACATCGCCATCGCTATCCCTGACGACTATAAGATTACACGCAAAGACCGCACCGACCAAACAGGAGGAGGAATCGCTATCGTCCATAAAAAATCAATCCGCATCTCTACCAGCTCTGACGCCAACCTCGCCAACTCCGAACACCTTCACTTCCAGATCCACATCGACCCCAAGACCACACTCAGAGGCACCCTCCTCTACAGACCACCAGGACCCCGCGCAAAATTCAGTGAAGACATCACGGACTTCATCACCCCACACGCGCTCCCCTCCAAAGACTACATCCTCCTGGGAGACCTCAACTTCCACCTTGAGAAGTTCAACGACCGCAACACCGCCACCCTCTTAGACAACCTCGCCAACCTCGGACTTAAACAACTGGTCACTTCCCCCACCCACATCGCAGGTCACACACTCGACCCCATCTTCACCTCTAGCAACCATGTCTCTTTCAACCACACTACGGAGCTCCTCTGGACTGACCACAGCTGCGTCCACTTCACCTACAACAAGCCGAAACCCATCATCCACCTCCAACCAACTCTACAAAGAAACTGGAACAAAATCACCACGGAACAGATCTCCTCATCGCTCCTTCAAACCTCCCCTGCCCTCTCTTCTAACGCCAACGAAGCCGCCTCCAACCTCACCCTTTGGTTATCCAACACCGCAGACACCTTAGCACCACTGAAAAAACGCCAACACAAAATCAAGAAGGCCTCATGGTTCAACAAGGACCTCAAGAAATCCAAAAAACTATGCCGCTCCCTTGAAAAGGCCTGGAAAAAAGACTTATCCACCAGCAACAAGGACGCCTTCAAAAACGCCATCCGTACACACCACCAACTGATCCGAAAAGCCAAAAAAACAGCATTCAAGGATCGACTCGACAACAACGCCCACAACAGCAAGGAACTTTTCAACATCGTCAAGGAATTTTCCAACCCCTCGGCCAACTCCAACGACATCACTCCCTCTCAAACCCTCTGCGACTCCCTAGCCTCATTTTTCCACAACAAGATTGCAGACATCCACAACAGCTTTGACAACCAACCCGGAAACCAACCCACCCTACCATCTGCTAACCATCTTCCCCCAGTTAACACCCTTAACGCCTGGAACCCAATCTCCACTGAGGACACCATCCGCCTGATGAATTCCATCCACTCTGGATCCCCCACAGACCCATGCCCTCACCACATCTTCAACAAAGCAGACTCCGTCATAGCCCCGCACCTCCGAGACGTCATCAACTGCTCCTTCAACTCCGCTACCTTCCCAGAAGACTGGAAACACGCTGAACTCACCGCCCTTCTGAAAAAACCAACAGCAGACCCCACCGAACTCAAAAACTACCGCCCCATCTCACTTCTTCCATTCCCGGCCAAAGTCATCGAGAAAGCTGTCAACAACCAGCTCGCCGCCTTCCTCGAAGCCAACAAATCCCTCGACTCCTCACAATCTGGCTTCCGAGCAAAACACAGCACTGAGACCGCCCTCATCGCAGCAACAGACGACATTCGAACTCTACTGGACAATGGAGACACAGTCGCCCTCATCCTCCTCGACCTCTCCGCAGCCTTCGATACAGTCTGCCACAGCACCCTTTTACAGCGCCTCAGAAACATCGGAATCCAAGGAAAGGCACTGGAATGGATCACCTCGTTCCTCTCAGGAAGAACCCAGAGAGTCCGCCTCCCACCATTCAAGTCCGAGGCCTCTGAAATCATCTGCGGCGTACCACAAGGATCCTCACTCAGCCCCACCCTCTTCAACGTATACATGAGCCCCCTCGCGACCATCGCCCGCCAACACAACCTCAACATCATCTCTTACGCGGATGACACTCAACTGATCCTTTCTCTCACCAAGGACCCCAGCACCGCCAAAACTAACCTACACGAAGGAATGAAAGAAGTCGCCGAATGGATGAAACAAAGCCGTCTGAAACTGAACTCAGACAAAACAGAAGTCCTCATCTTAGGTAAATCCCCCTCTGCATGGGACAACTCCTGGTGGCCGGAAGCCCTCGGAAAAGCACCCATCCCGACAGACCACGCACGGAACCTTGGCGTCATCCTGGACTCCTCACTTTCAATGAACAGACAAGTCAGCGCCGTATCCTCATCCTGCTTCAACATCCTTCGCATGCTCAGAAAAACATTTCGCTGGATCCCCACCGAAACAAGGAAAACAGTCACCCATGCTCTGGTCACGAGCCGACTGGACTACGGAAACACCCTCTACGCAGGTACCACCGCCAAACTACAGAAGAAATTACAACGAATCCAAAACGCCTCAGCCAGGCTCATATTAGACATCCCACGCAACGAACACATCTCTGGTCACCTTAAAGACCTCCACTGGCTACCCATCAATAAGAGGATTACTTTCCGACTGCTTACCCACGCACACAAATCACTCTACGACATCGGACCAGATTGGCTCAACTCTCGACTGTCCTTCTACACCCCCTCCCGCCAACTTCGTTCTTCCAGCCAAGCATTCGCCACCGTCCCTCGCATCAACAAAACCACCATGGGAGGCAGATCCTTCTCATACCTGGCTGCCAAAACATGGAACTCACTTCCCACTTACCTTCGCCTCACCCAGAATCACCTAGCGTTCAGAAAACAACTTAAAACGTGGATATTTGACAAATAATCCCCCTCCCCTCCCCAAGCGCCTTGAAACCCTCTGGGTATGTAGTGCGCTATATAAATTCTATGACTTGACTTGACTTGACTCAGCCGTTAAAGACACCGGCAACTGGATCATCTGCACCACACGCAACAGTAACAGTGGCTGCTGTAGAGGATTGGCTAAGTTTGCTTGGGTATGGTTCTCGAAAAAAAGTCACAGGCACAGCAAAAAGTAAGCAAAGTGGAGGAACCGCTGATGACCTTGAGTCGATGGTGCAGGACTATCTGAATGACTCAACAGAGGTCTTTCTTAATGATGAGCCATTGCAGTATTGGCATGGCAAAAAACAATTGTGGCCACAGCTCTCCAACCTGGCTATAAACTATTTGTCTTGCCCACTCGCAAGCGTGTCTTCTGAACGTGTTTTCAGTGCTGCTGGTGGCATTGTAACTCCCAAACGGAGCCGCCTCTCGACCAAAAATGTGGAGAGGCTAACAATGATCAAGATGAATCAGCACCTCATACCACCAGATTACAAAGTACGAGAAAGCAAGCCGCATGAAGACGAGGAGGACAGCAACGTAGATGAGGGAATTTGTTCTCTGTTCGGTGACGCTGACCTCATCCTGCCTGAATTCGCAGAGTATGATGACGAACTCTTATTCTTATTCCCTGACAGCGAGCCCTGAAAATGAGACAATGAATCAATAACTTTCTTTTTCGTCCTTATTCACTTTTATTCCTGTGTGTCTGTCTTTCTTTGTTTTGCACAGTTAATTTAATTCAAACTTTAATCACCTAACCACAAAAACAAGCCCATCAGCAGAACTGTCTTCACTTGTTTGCTTATTGATTCAAAGGTGCCGCAGTCTACATTCCTCAGGTTCACAAGTTCAGAAGAACATGCTCCTCTATCCTCCTCCTCCAGACTGCGATTTCCCTCAAAGCAGAGTGCTGGATTATGCCCAATGAAGAAAGACTCAGCACTTGTGGGGGTGTTCTACTTCTTTGCGGGTGAGTTGACGGCTTTGGGCCCATTGCTGTCAAGCTCTAATAATGGATAAAAGTGTTTTGGACCAAATATGAGGTGGAAATTTCTTGCCGTTTTTGCTGACTTGCTTGCCTTTGAGGTGCTCTTTGGCGGGGTTCCGGGTGTTTGTGGGTGAGTTTTGGGGTCTGGGAGCACTGCTGCGACAGTCTCATCTTGATTGCATTTGCTTTTCAGGAAATCCGTGGTGGGAAACAGGAGTTATGATGATTGGTGACCTAGCTGCACAGCGCGTTTGGATGGAAGGCCGAGAGATATTGTAAGTATGAGATTTAGCTTTTTTGCTGTTTGGGGGTGTTGTCGCGTGCTTTTTTGCGGGTGGGTTGGCGGGTCTTGGCTGGGGCATTCCTGGGAAGGTCTAATACCGGATAGAAGTGTTTTGGACAAAAACCTTAAGGAAAAGCGTTTTTTTTGCTATTTCTTCTGACATCTTGCTCAATGTAGCGTTTTGGGGGGCTTCCTGCTGTTCGTGGGTGGGTTGCGGCCGGGGTCTCTGTCGAAGCACTGCTGCCAGTCTAATCTTGATTGCATTTGCTTTTCAGGAAATCCATGGTGGAAAACAGGAGTTATGATGATGACCTAGCTGCACAGCGCGTTTGGACCGAAGGCCGAGAGATATAGTAAGTATGAGATTTATCTTTTTCGCTGTTTGGGGGTGTTGTCGCATGCTTTTTTGCGGGTGGGTTGGCGGGTCTTGGCTGGGGCATTCCTGGGAAGGTCTAATAACGGATAGAAGTGTTTTGGACAAAATCCATAAGGAAACACCTTTTGGCACTTTTTGTAAGTTAGGGTTCGTTAGGGTTAGCCCTAGCAGCAGGATTGCATGTGTTTCGGGGTGTTCTATTGCAACGCAGTTCTGGGGTTTTAGAGCACTGTTGGAGCGATGCTGGCTATGGATACTTTTGCTTGCTTGCAACTTGCAAGTGGTTTGAATACAATCCACGGTCGGTAAGGGTGTATTTGGGCCTACTGTTACTTTCAAAGTACGTTTTGTCACCATTTTTCTGCTAGGCATCGTTTTTGGAGATCTGATTGGGGGACTTCTACATTTTTGCGACTGGCTTTAGTAAGGGTCTTGGTGGGAGCATTGCTGGGAAGGTCAAATTGTGTTCTAAAACACAGTTTACAGTACACCTACCTTGAGGGGAAAGATCCGCTATAATATTTTGGCCATACTTATTTAGCCTTAAAAAGGTGACTCAGACAGAGCACGCAATTTCAAAAATATTGTACTGTCTATTAGGGAAATCAAAGTGTGACTTTTTGCACCACACAGCGTACATACCTTTTATTTATTTATCAGTGGTATTGTAATAGTACTTCCTGTTTTCCGTTCAATAATTACAGGCCGGGTTTCAGTCAACATCCGCCAGGCAGGCAGTGGACAGGGTGTCTTCTGTCAGTGGTCACCAACATTGATGGACGAAGCGTCAGCTGGAATGGAGGAGTGCCGCTAATAAGAGGAATTGTTTGCTGCATGCAACTTACTTACCAAATTCAACAGGACAACTCCAACAACATACAGAATACAGATACAGTATCCATTGTTTTCTTCTATGAGTGTGACTGCATGTGCTTAGCTTTAGTTTGTACCAAAAGATTTCTTTATCTTCAATTATTGTTTGTCCAGGCTGTGCATTTTTTTTCTTCTCTCCACAAAACCTACCCAAAAAGAAACCCCCATTCCCATCCATTTTCCAAACCCTAACCCTCTTCCCCCGGGCTGTGTTGTTTTGCTTGATGTCTGACTAAAATGACATCAATAATTCCACACACTTGCTGGGGAGGATAAGGTCATAGCAACAGGCTGGCGAAGGAATACGAGGATATCTTCTAGACTTACTCAGCTTCAGTACTATTTCTTCTAGTAGTAGGAGCCAATGTCAAATAAATTCAACGCAAGTACAAGTTATACTTGCAAGCAAATACTTTACCATTTGTTAGGCTACATTATGGCACTGTTCTAGTGTACTGTCACCTGCTATATTCTCGATCGTACCGTAACTGTTGTAATGCTACAGTAAGGACAAACCAGGAAACGTTTTCTTTTTTTCCATAGGCATGCAACTGCCACTGTGTCACACCACTAGTACCACCGCAATGAGGAAATTTCACCCGCCCAGGATTGCCAACGTTAATCCCCATTTCACGTGGAGCCAGCCCAGGGCCTAGCCCTAATTTCTAACACAAATTACAGGTAAGATAAGCGTTTGGTGGGAGGTAGTATAATGGAGTATTAGGACTAGACGAGAGATTGACGGTAGTACTACTAAAGTCCTACGACTGTTCAGGAAAACAAACTTACTGTTACACCCCCGTCCCCCACCCACCAGACTGAAAAGCAGTAAAAAACAGGTATGGTCAGATAAAGTTCAAAAAAGTATATTTATGTAGCCCTAACAAAATAATCTCCCTCAAGACCCTCCCTAACCCCAACGATTGTCTTTGAAAAGTCCCAAAAAGAACCCAACTCCCAAATCCCACCCCCCAAAAGTCTCTAAAAAAAGGGCAAGGGACACTCCACTACTGGAGGGTGCTGGTGAATTTTGCGGCCAGGGCATCATACTCCTTGCGGAGGGTGGCAAGGTCGAAGCGGAGGCCCTCCACCAAGTTCTTGTACGTAAGGACCTCCTGCTCCAGGTAGGACATTCGGACTCCTAGGCGGCGCTGGCGTGCCTTGCAGCTCCTGTGGGGGGCAGCTGGTCTTTCTGCTGCTTGGCGGTGGCGGTTGGCTTTCTTAGCCCGGCTCCGTACCGCTGGAGCACTGCGCATGCTGGCGGCCCGTGGGGTCACGGAGGAGGATGCAGCTGTCCCAGTCGAGGATGTTGTGGTGGTTGCACCGGTCGACTGCGTGTCCTCCTCCTCCTCCAGGGCCACCAGCCGCCGATATTCGGCGACAGTGGCATCCAGCCTCCGTTGCCGGGCCATTCGAGCCTGCTCCCTCCGTGATGTTGATTTGGAAGGAGCAACTATATGAAGAAAGAAAGACATAGTCTGTAACCAATGCTCCTTAGCATTAATAACACAAAATGAATGAGCCGAAAGTTGGGTCACAGTACAAGTAGCAAATTGAAAGCACAGTACATAACTATTGAGGACAGTATCTATGTAACCTCCCACTTCTGCATCCTTGCTCTAACATTAGTGGTAGTTTAATGAACAAATTCTACGACCACTATGAACTTCCATTACAGTCGACTATGACAGTACCCCAGTCTTATTCTTCTTCTTCTCTCTTGTTTAGGAAAATTGGTACGTTATCTTATGCAAGCCGGCAGAATGGCAGCACAGTGAACTTGCACCAGAGAAAAACAGTTGCACACCATGATGAGTGAGACACACTGGCGTTACTGTACCGGTCCAGTACATGCAGGTGGTGAAGCTATTACTTTTCTATTACGGGTGGCACTGAGAATACTCTGTTACAAGGGCTACTGCTTAATTAATTTACCTTTCACCCTACAGTGCAAATGAGTACTAGAAAAGGAAAATGAAGAAGCTAAGTAATTTGATTATCTATCACTTCACATGGGACGTATTTGATGACATATGGGATGACTTTAGGTGCTTTGCTTAATATTGAGTGAACAGTGATACACCCACACATGAATGACGTACTACAACTAAACTAAAGTTATTAAGAGAGGTACGGAGTGTCCACCGTAATAACCGGATATATGCTGTGCTTGCAGTTGCAATACAAACTACTGCTACTATTCATGGTAGTATTGGACACATTTACAATTTCTTTTCCTTGCCTTCCCTACACTGGAACGGACGTGCGGGTGCGGTGGTACATGCTCTTCAAGGTAACACTTAGTTCATCCAGCGACCATCTACTCTCTCTAGATACACATGTGCTATCTAAGAGTCAGAGAATCCCATGCTCCAGGCATCCATTCATTCTAAGTATACGCACACATACAGTTTCTGTTTCACCCACCCAGGCTGCTGTCCTTCCACCCATCCTTGCTTCATCATTGACCCAGCCATGCACCATACCATATTCTTTCCTTCCCAGCCACCTCGGGGGCCAAGCAAACACATATCGTTCTTCTTTGCCAGCCATCATAAAATTTCGCGTCCCACTTACTTACACCCTTCTTTCGCTTTTCGTTCATCCCATCCATCACGTTCATCTAAGATTTTATTGGGATTCTTCTCACCAAAAACTTCACAGCTAAGTCGGAGTACATTTCGAGGAGGCTACTACCTGGTTGATTTGTAATACACCTGTGCAGAAAGCACACTATGCAGTCTTCAATCTCAATAAGTAAGGAATATATAGCTTACCTGTTCCCGCCACCACCGTGGGAACCCCCACAGGACCGTCCGCCGGCTCTTGCAACGCTTCCTCCCCAGAGTCCTCCGAGTCCTCGCCCAACACCGCCACCTCCGCGCTGGCCCCGCCACCAGATGTTCCACCTACAAAGTACATTTAAGAATGTTAAAATACACCACTCACTACTATATAATATTTGGTCTAGGAGTCATAAAGAAATGTTAAAAAAACAGAATACAATGTAATAATTTGTGACTGTCTACTCTAAAGTAAAAATGTCCCTTTTTCCAGGGAAGGCTGTTGTCTTGCTGCACTTTTATGCACAACTGATGAATGCTTGCTTTTTATTTTTAACACGCACCACTTTTTCTCCTAACAGACAGAAGCTTGACTTCTAAGAACACGAGTCCAGGATCAAGTTCAAACCAGGTGAGAGCTCGGCTCGACCACAAGAAATGTGTCCAATTAATCGTCAGCACTAAGCACTTTTCCGTTTTCAGTTAAATAGTTTTATGACAAAGTTGATTTTAATAAATGTGTTTACCTTTAATAAAGCTATTAAACTTAAATAGACTCTGTGGTTTTTGGTCCTCCAGACTAGAGTGGATGAGCTAAAGGTTTTAGAATTTTTGCAAGCATGAGTGCCTCTGACACTTCTTGACTGTGACTCCGTACTCTTGTCCTGCGTAGGATAATCTAAAGATCATTGGGGATCAATCATCGGTGACTTCGGGAGCTAAATGACTCTGCCACACTATCTAGTCAGTAAGGAGACAGTGCATAGAGCTATTGCTGAATAGAATGGGAGTACAATGGAATTGCCAAATGTCCAAACTTAGTTAGCTACACAGACAGACTAATAAGAATAATCTAGTAATACCACATGGAGTCATATTCGAGGCAGGATAAGAATTTATATCCAGTCTACAAGAAGATCAAAGATGATTTAGAAAAAATCGAATGAGGAACGCTAGGAAAAAATAGGTACTCTTTATTAAAATTTAAACTTACTGGGGCCAGCAAAGGAGCCCTCGCCTGCCCGATCCTGGCCTGCATCCTCCTGAACAGCACCCTCCTCCTGTGTCCTCTTGCCCTTGGGGGGAGCTGATGTACAACATGAAAGAAAGAAAGACCAGAAAACATGGATGAGATTTGTCAACCAAATCAAACATTTCAAAAGAACAATAACAAAATATTTTGGAGAAATAGCAAATAGATAGACAACTATTCCACGGGATCTATCTCATGTGGTATACTACGTTATTCGTATTGCCTGATTTGCGGACCATTGACTTAGAAAGTTCCTATGTAACTCAATAAACAGACTACTAAAGAGGTTTGCCTAGGCCTGTCAGGCAGCAGTCCGCAGCACGCGAAGTGACAGACAAAGTCCATCCTGCTTGCAGATCAGTGAATACTCAAACTATCAATCCACCGACCACCGCCACTATTTCTTCTTATAGCCATGTGTCTAAAGGAAGGACTGGACTTCAGTCTGTTGGGGCTGATTTAGAAGTCCCTTGCGGCTCATTTTCCTCCATTGTTGCATGACTTTTGTGATGCAGCGGCAGAACAAAAGACTCGCCATGGTGTTGGTGCGGCGTATATATATGCATCACGTTGTAAAGCCCTGCGCCATCAGGGGGCGTTCCGGCGCAAGGGAGGGCGTACCTGCGCAGGAACGAATCCTAAAAGTGGCTGAGGGAAATCTACAAGATGTCAATCAGTCACTTTTAGGACAATGATGCATGACTCAAACCCTGCGCGCTTGAAGCCGACGTACGGCTTGATGCAGCATTGGGGAGATAGGGTACCCCAGAGCATTGCTGGAGCTGCGCCATCGTTGGCACGCAACTCCAGCAATGCGCCGCCTTTACGGCACAGATGCGTAAGGCTTCTGTGACATTTTGGGCCAATGGGTGGTGGTGGCATGGCACACAATTACTGCCGCACCCCTGCTACTTTGCAGGGATGCGCCGGTAATTGAAAATATGACCCTTAGTGTCTAGCATTACGCAGTTCTTATCTTTACACTACACTCATACATAATTTCTCAGGCCAATGAAATGAACACAAAATACAAAACAAATAAGCATAGTAGCAAGCAAGGCTACTGAGAAGGAGAGCAGTGCACCTGAAATGCATAGAAGATTTTGAAATATAATTTACCTACAATGTAATCGGCAGCATTATTGCTCTTGTTAAAGAACAAAGATTTGCAAATGACAGAGCCGGATAAAACAGAGTAGTGATGAATAGCTACTACTACTCACCAAGCCCGGGGACCTGTACGCCGAGCGCGTCCAGCAAGTCCCGCTCCCGGTCCATGACATCTGTCCAGCGGTGGGTGGCCTGGTTATATGTGCGCCGGACCCCAGAGAGCTTAAACATGGCCCGGCACACCTTCTCCCACCGCTTCCGGCGCTCCCGGATGCCATAGCCGGTTGCGATCTTGCCGCCTCCCATGATCGTCTTGGGGAGGCGGCGCTGGACGTGGAAGATGAGTGCGGCCACCTCCTCCGCGCTAAAGATCTCCCGTGGCACCACTTGCTCCCCCCTCAAACGCCCGCACGGGAGCCGGTCACGGGGTGCGGGACCCTTCCCCTTCTCAGGGTGCTTCCCGGCTCCCTTTACCATGGTCTGGGCAGAAATAAAGTTAAATGATAAAGAAGAAATAGAATAGTGAAGAAGAAAAGAAAAGAGTTTAAAAAAGTAGTTTAAAAGTAACTAAAAGCAGCAGAAAACACAAAAATATAGAGCTAGAAAAATAGAGGGATAGATTAATAAGTAAAATAGATCAAATAAACTTCAAACAAGCAAAGGATGGCAGAGATTCAGAGAGGATACAGAAAGCATGCCCAGAACCATAGCAATGAATGAGAAACAAGATGGCCGCGCCCGTTCCCGACCGCGTGGGTAAGTTCGCGCGAGATTTTCCTCGCGAGCACGCGCGAAATTGTACTAGCGAGCAGCACAGTTTGCGAGATTACACATAGCGGCCGGAAACGGAATTGCGTCACGCAAACAAGATGGCCGCGCCCGTGTACGACCGCTAGGGTAACTTGGCAAACGTATAGCTACAAGCGCCTCGCGAACACGCACAAAATCACGCGAACATACATGTCGCAAAGAAAAACTTAGTGTATTCGCAAGCATTCGCGGCTTCCGAAATCGATCTCGCACGGATTCGCGCCCCAAAAAACGCACGAAATTGCAGAAAAAATGATTTTTGCTAAACTGAAAACAATGAGCAGGTGCAAAAGTTCAAACTTAACATTAGTAACATTCACTCTAGTGCTTCCTGAGGGGCCCCTCCAGAGTTTGCAACTATTCTATGACCATGCTATGACCCAAACAGCAGGCTCATAGAATAGCTACAAGTAGACCATAAAGGTCCTGGGAAAAAAATTTGCACTGCAACAGAAAGCAAATTACAGATAAGGAAGGAAGCAGGTGCCAGCCAGACTGGAACTTTCAAAATAACTGATACATTAATCAACCCCAAATTAATTCATGGCAGTTGAAGTAGGGGAGGTGTGCTTGCTTTTTTCAACCCCCATAAACTACAGTGATAAACAAACCTAATGGGTGGCAGTGAGGATGTACCAGAGGGTGGCATGGGTGTCCCAGAGGGTGGCAGTGGTGAAACAGAGGGTGCTGTGAACCTGTGATGATAAACCAGACGTAGAAACAACATAGTCGCGGCCGTTGCGAGCCGAAAAGTAAGTTTGCAATTGCGAAATTGTCCCAAAATCCGCGCGAACGCTCGCCAACACAAAAAACGGGAAAATCCGCAAATCCGCGAGAGTTCGCGTATTCTCGCGGATTGCGAATCTGTAAATACGCAAATTCGCGTCCGCGAGATCCGCTAGATCCGCCCATGCTTAATCTGTTGTTGATATTGTGGAGGATGAATGGTCTGTTTTGCCCCATGGTAAAAATCAATTGCGTTCCATTATGCAGTTTGCATGGACCTTGCAAACCTTGAAAGCTGGAAAAGTGCCATGGCACTGCATGAACACGTCATCATTGTTTGCCCCATTTAATTTGACTGACAAGCAACGTTTAATGTCAATGAAAGATGCAAGTTTTCTATGTTACACATTGAGAAGTTGGAACCTTTACCATTTTCAGTGGCTGAGGCCAATTCAGCAACGTGGCTTATCCACGGGTTAATAACTCTCCCGTTACCTCTATTCAAGTTCGAGGCGTGTATGAAGTACTTTGCCATTGGTAGATATGAGCCTCTTGGCAGTGCTTATCTCCATGAAGCTTGGTCGCTTCCATTTACCTATAAATGCCTTCGGGAGGGTAAGGAAGTTTATTTGAATGGTGAAGATTGCACTGAAACACCAGATCACTCATTGATGTGTAGACATATCCAATTACATGGCTCTTGTAGCCAGAATGAGCCGAATTTAGCCAGTATTTTGAAAGGTACACCTGTGCCTGCTATCGTACCCACATTCACATTACTGGCAAACAGGAGTTATTTACTTTTAAATAATGATGACTGTTGTGGGTTAGTAGCAGGAATTACTTATGACGTTACCGACAGTGAGGGTGTGGTTTGCTGTAAAAATGTAATGTATCCTCCTCCGCATGGGAAGCTTGATGTTTCCATCTGGCCCACGATTCCGATCCTGAAAGCAGAGTTCAACAAGATGAGTCGCATAAGAGCTCTATTGTCCCAGAAAGAAGTTGCCCTCACATCTGCGCGTGAGACATTCGTCCTTCACGTGGCAAACTCCTGCACAGAAGTGCATGCTTTATTAAATACTGATTTGCCCTTGCATTTTGGTGAGTTAATTCACACTATCTTTAATGCATCCTCCACCACAGAGATGGCACACTTTTTTAAAGTTGTAAGCAGTGGCCTTGTGACTTCTTTTCAAACTATGGGGCCGATTATGATGGCGGTTTTCCCGCATCCTCCGGGCCGGCGGAAGCCTCCGCTGGCCTGGAGGATGCGGGAAAACCGCTGTGGACTGAAAAAGACCCCCCGCCAGATTAGGATGGCTGGGGGATCGTTTTTCAGTCTGCAGCTTTTCCGCCGCGGTCGCCTTCCGACCGCGGCGGAAAAGCTATAACATGGCTGGCGGTGTCTATCAGACACCGCCAGCCATATTATGATGGAGTAAAATGTATGCTTTTCCACGGCGGCTTTTCCCCCGTGGAAAAGCGTACGGACCTTCACTTCGGGGGCCCGTTGCGGGCCCCCTGGGTGAAGAGGGGGTGGGTGGTACACATGGGGGGTACGCATTTGCGTGCACAAAGCAGCAGGCACCGCGCGGTGCCTGCCGCTTTGTGCACGCAAATGCGGTGCATGCTTTTTTAACATTGCGGCGGGTGCAGCTTGAAGCTGCACCCGCCGCAATGTTAAAAATACAGGATGTGACCGCCAGGGTGGCGGTCACATCCTAATTTGCACGGAGGGACTGCCGCTGCCCCTGCGGACGGTCCCTCCTACTCCATGGTGGCGGACGAACTCAGGTCCGTCCGCCATCATAATCGGCCCCTCTATTTGGTGTGTTCCCGGCATTTTTTCATTCAATTTTTTCCAGCCTGTTTGGTGGATTTCCCTTACTGCTGGCTCTGGCTTCAGGCATTCTTTTACTGTTTTGTTGTTTCAAAATGGATGCACGTCCTGTGTTACAAAAAGAGCTGTCATGGCTGGTGCTGCTTCGCAACCGAATGCTTGAGTACTATGGAGCGCTGCCTCTTGCTACGTTGAGTGCGGCTTATGGATTATCGTTTCGATTTTCCTATTTTACATGCGTCCAGCCTATCTTTAATTGCCTGAGTTACGAATTTGTGTCTCTGCAATACGGTGTCTCCCGATGCGGATTATGATCAGTTTAAGAGCCCCTTAGTTGCTCATGAATTGCTTTGTTCTGGCGGAGGGATTATAGCCTTTGCAGCGATGCATGGAGTTCTGGGTCATTGGAATGTGTTCGCAGCGGCGCAAGATTTCTTTGCACACAGCTTCATTGAAAACCCACCGAGTTGTCCTCTGATGGTGCTAGAGGCTCCGGTAATTGAAGAACATGTATGTTCTTTCCCTTTGTAAGATTGGATGGCTGAAATATTTTCAGATGAGAACAGTGACTTCCTGTTGAAGGCTGTTGCTGCATATTTTGCATATTCATTTTTAGAATGAGATGTGTCATAGCTTCTCTCTCTCTTCCATGACCGAGGTCACTTATTGGACATCGGATATTTTATACTTTTTCTCGAGCCTCAATTTTTTTCTCTGCCCAGATCTATTGACTTCACTATGTCTAATGGCTACATTTATTGAATTTGAACTATTATCGGACCATAAGGTTTTTTGTTCTACATTTTTTTTCCCTTGTGCAAATTTGAGACTCGTTCTAACTGTCGTTCTTGAACTCTTCATTCCGAAATTTGCCCCTTCTCTTATCTTATCTTATCCGTGCTCGAAGCAAGGGAGGGTGTCATGGAGATGGACTTTGTCTTTACACTGTGTTAAGTTAGCATGAGCTTATTAGAAGCTTAAATGCCATTTTTCCACTCTGCTGCTTTTGCACACAGCACACAATATTATAAATGTTTAGAGTCTAGCAGATTATTTTGCTTCACACAAGAATAATATGTTTTCCTATAGTATCAGCTTTGCTTTGTAAGCTATGTCTGAACAGTGAGTGCCGAGGCCTTCAAGGTTATTTCAACCCAGTGGTTGTTGTTCGGTCTGATCAGCGCACGTCCTAGACATAACACGTATGCAGCTGTGGCCACCTCTGATTTTGGCGCGTTTAATAATGCACTACGCAGAGCATACACACACAGTTCGAGAACATTCGCATGCAGAGAGCTGGTGTAGAAAATTATGTGGTACCTTTCTACTAGGACCAGAGGTATGGGGCTGCCCTTGAAATCCCAAAGAGACCTTCTGTAGATATATTATAATATGCTAGCAAGGGAGGGTATGACTGAGGTGCTATTTAGCCTTCTTCCCTTTAGCATTTTAACAAGCATTCTCCCTTTGTATTTTATGGAATAGTAACTTTGCTGATAACCTTGTTGCTTATAATATCTCTCTGCTTGTAGTAGCTAAGATACTGCGCCTGAGAACACAGCATTAGAAATAAATATTTCAAACTTGCACGTGTCTTCATTTACTCCTCGTTTTGAACTGGTATGATAGTATAACGAAAGCGTGTTCGTGTGTTCCACGTTACCTGAGGTATTCTTAGTTCATGTTCTGGGTTGTCTAATCATTGGGGGTATGGAAGAACCAATGAGACACTGATTGCTAGTCAGGTAGGGGATTTTGGATAGTAAGGTGAGTTTTGGTTCCAAGTCTCAATGCACAGTTCTATGTAGGAGCAGAATCCTTGCGACAGCATTTCCTACATAAACCTACATGGTAAAGGAAGTACATTGGCAAATGGCTTGACAATGTAGAAATGGCAATGGAGTGTGGTTGATGAGGAATTGAACTTGTACAGAGACAGAAATACATACATTTTAACATTGCATATTTCATTGAAGTACTTGTTTGTCAATGATATGGGCAGTGAGTCAATGTAAATTAGTTTAAGGAGTTAAAAAGTCCCCACTGACCTCATACTGTGATATGTAGGGTAGCAAGTTCGAATCCCAGCAAGGCCAGCACAGCCTTCCGAGGCTAAATTGTATAATATTAATTCTTTTGATGTGCAGCCCTAAGAAATGGTAGAAGCATGCATCATAAAAAGATGTTTCTAGATTGAGCCTGCCAGACATCTCAAAAAAAGCCTACTGATTCATTTACCCAGAATCTAAGTCTGCCCATTGCTTAGCAGTGGTTTCCTTTATTGTTGATCTTATTTGCTTTCTTCTTATTCAATGGCTTGCTTTGTCCAGTTTGTGTTTGTCCCTTCCCTGAGCATGCCTTCTTTACCTGTATCCTTCCACTGCTCACTTTGAGAACTACTTTTTTCCTTTTCCACCCCATGAAAGTGCATGTTTTTTCCAGTTGCTCTCTCATCCACTTCTTTCTCTATCTGCTCCTTGTTGTTCTCTCTTGCATGTTTGTTTCTCGCCCCGTGCACTGTGTTCTCCAGTATGCTTCTGCCCATCAATCGGTTCCACCAGAATGCACCTATCATTCTCACAGTGCTTCCCATTTCTCTCTCTTGCTAGTGCATTGTGCCTCTCCCAGTCCCTATTACTTGCAATCCCCACCTATTCCTCCATTGTCTGCCCACCCGACAGTCCTATTTTAGGTCAAGCCTATGCAGGGCATGTGCTGCTCACAGAGGCTTGCTGTATTGAGGTATGGCATAGAAGCACCACCAATTTCCCGCCCATCTTTTAAATTGGCTCCTGTTACTGTCCTTTGTTAAGCCGTTGCGTTTCATTTGTGAATAGGCTTAGTAGTCCCTGCTTGGTACCACCTTGTCTGCATTGGTAACCTCCCATAATGACTGGACTTTTTACTTGTATTGTTACACAATCTGTTTTATTATTCGTGACCACTATTTTCTTTAATGATCTTCCCCCTATTCCACCCACGATATCGCAGCATGCCACGTGCTTTTATATTATTTGTATTTAATTTATAGCGTGGTCCATTTTAACTATATCAGCCGTCTTCATTAGTTACAGCGTGGTCCGCTTTTAGTTCCACACTTATTTAATTATTTAATTTACAACCCGGGCTGCTTTAAACTTTAGAGGCCGCACTTATTTATTCAATTAACAGTGCAAGCCGCTTTCACTTTGGCGTCCCCGCTACAGAACTTTTTAAATTAATTTTTTTACGCTTTGTGTGAAAGCGCACCATACGCCCTTTCACTTTAATGCTGGCCACCATTAGAGTGGTCTCACATTTGGGAGAGTTTGATCTATTGGCATTAAAAATGACAATGCCTTTTATGTGTTGCTTTAGAAAACACATAAATAAAAGGCAGTGTTATTGACAATGCCAATAGCTTAAATGCTCGCAAATGTGAGACCTATTGCATTAAAAATGCTTGTTAAGGAAAGGTACCACTTTTTAGCACAACATGCCAAATTTTTTAAAACTCTTAAGCAATTTCTCTTACTATAGGCACATTTGAGCTTTTTGATCGAAAATGCACTTTTTATATTTTATATTTTAAACAAGTAAGCAATTTAACAGTTTAATATTGCTACCTCTTATCAGAGAAATTATTACAGCAGTTTTTTACAAATGTAAAAAAATTACAATGATTTGAAATAACGATTAATTTTTGTAAAACTCATAATTACAGTTTGTAACATAAGCTTTTTTAAGTGTTATAAATGTTGTTTTGTAGCTTTAAAAATGAAGAACATTTATTTTTTTACAATTAGAATTCGAAGGTACAAAGCTATATTAGTGTTTTCAAATTCAAGTGCTAAATCCATTGCATTCGCTGACCAGGAATATGGTGGCACAAAAGAACATGTTCTGAAAAACAATGGTCCTTAGCTTATCAGAATCAACAAGAACAAGATAATATATATATTATCTTGTTCTTGTTGATTCTGATAAGCTAAGGACCATTGTTTTTCAGAGCATACTTTCCCACGGTCCTCAGCAACTGTTTGGGTTCCCTTGTTATAACTTAACAAAAGAATATGTACCACGTCTGCGGTTGCCACAGCTTACTGTTTTATATTTCACCATTTGGGACATGTCTGCGCTTTTATTGCTGTCACAATGGTAGAAACCCACCCAAAAAGGGTCACATAAATAATCTATACAACCCCCTAGAAAAGTACTGAGTTTTTCTATCTTCACTTCGGTCAACCTTCATTCATAAGTCAGGGCCTACTGCACCTCCTTTTGGCTGAGGAACATGACTCAGGGGGCAACATTCTCCTACAATAGCCCGCTTTTGCAGAATTTCCCTAGATACCGTAATAGTGGACAATTTCGTAATTCTGATATGTAATGCTGTAATTGTCTTACAATGTCGCTCTCATCATCTTCCCTTTTAAACATTGATAATAATTTACTATCAACATTGAAGGTGCCATTTAAGGAAACACAAATACAAAATGCATGTTTAAGTGAATGGCCAGTAAAAGATGAAAACAAATAATTGCTTGTTTTCTGACCTTCTATCATCTCGTCAATAGGACGAGTGGATTATTATTGAAATGTAAAGATTCTGCCTTTTTCAATAAACTAATTTAATTATGTTTTCTGATGACATGTGAGATAAATTATAAACCTACTGTGAATTCTGCCGCCAAGCAAAGCAATGTTACTCCCTTGAGTTTAGTGGCTGCCTGATCCAAAGGGAACATGGAATCTGCAAATATACCCAGACCAGACTGTACTAACCTCCATACCTAGCCGCCATGGAAAGGCTGGGGGTGATTGGGTCTAGGGGCCCGTTGTGGGCCCCCCTTGTGTTTGGGGGAGGTGCGGTGCACTTGGGGGGTACCTATGGTACCCCCTACATTTCGCTGCACCAGGTTGCAGGCACTGTGTGGTGCTTGTCGTGTGGTGCAGGGAAATTCTAGACATACAATTTTAACTTAGCAGTGGGTGCTGCTGTCAGCAGCACCCGCCGCAATGTTAAATTGCAGAATGCGTCCGCCATGGTGATGGTCGCATCCTAATGCATGGTGCGGGACCGACGCATGTCTGGCGGCCGGTCCACACACCACAGGGATTGCGTGCGGACTTAGGTCCGCCCGCCATCCTAATGAGCCCTCAAGTTCAGATTACACGGATCGTCAACAAAGGGTGTCGGGGCTTCACTTTTGCGGAGACCACAGACCTATTCAGGATTTGCTGTTCATATATGATGCTCTAAGATTTTACCTTGGTGGATTGTTGTATTTGTAGCTTCAGGAACATTCTGGAAGCATACATAACATTAAAAGAAAAAACTATTGATTTGAGAAGTGTTTATTGGCAATGTCAAAATTATGAATACTGTTGTCTGATGGTTTGTTGTATTCTACCTTTTGCATATTCCTATGCATGCCTTTACCATCTTCATGTTTTCCAGTGGAATGTTTCTACACTGTGATGCACCATGGAATGTTGGGTGCTGATTAAAGATAAGCCACAGTTGTGATGGGGCTGAGCTACCTGCTGGCTGCTCCTGGTGGGGTTTGATCTAGACTACTTGACATCTATCAATAAATCTACATGAAATACCTTAACTTGGGTGGACTAAGTTACTACATTTTGATGGCGACGATTTGAACTTACCCTCTACGTGCTCAACTCAAGAATCAAACTTCAAGAAAACAAGTCTTTCAATATCTTCTAGAAGGCAAGTCTTTAATTATCTTTATCTACCTTTCAACAAGCATAATAGACTGGCACCAAACCCCACCAGTGACCTTTTCACCGGTCGCCCCCAACATCTATGTGCCAGATTCCTCTTCACAAGTTTCAATCTGAACCAATTTGGTTTCATGAATCATTTGTTTTCAAATGCTCTTCAATATCAAAGCTATCTTTGTGCGCCAATCTACACACATATCAACCTTAACCAGATTCATATTGGCCAGTTTTTCAACCTTAACCAGATTCATATTGGCCAGTTTTACCTGCATGCGCCTCCTTGTTTCCTTCCAGTTCCTGCTACTTCTTATTCAAAATCACAAGAGGGAAAGTAAAGACTGGGATTCAGTTCTATAACCTACAATATATATCCAAACTGCTGTGATTGTTTTCAATATTAAAGCGTCATAAAGTGAACTGTCGAAATGACAATATACATTTATGCCATTCCTGCTGCCTTCACATCTTACTACCTTCCAGTTTCTATTGCCTACTTATTCCACCTGCTCTTCAAAATCTCAACATTCAAGTTTCTCAAAACGTCCAGGCAAGTCACTGTGGATAACGTTTTTTTTTGTCAATGTAGGACGAGTGTTACACTTTTGATGTGCCGTTTTTTAGTCTGGGCTATGTACAATCAAGAGTCAAGTAGAGTGCAGGAGCTGTGTGGGCAAGAGTTTATTTTCAACAGCAAGTCCCTCAACCAACCAAGACACTCCTGGGGTGAGTCTAAGATTTTTAAAACGAGTAACCAGCCATTTCTATGTTTGGCAGTTCAACCGCTTCTTTCAATAGCTTGACACGCGCTATGCGCGAGGGTTTTTTTTTCTCGTGTGCCTTTGCGAAAGATGCCATACCTCAGCCGCTGCGCGTGTGGTTCTACCTGCGCATCCAGTGAAGCAGTTCCTGGATCCTATGTAACTGTGACGTCTTCTCTCCGTGGGATCATCTTCTCAACGAAGAAGTTTCCGACTGCTGTATGACACCCGTGTGTACAGACGCGCCGTGAGACGCACGTAGCGTGCGGCCATTTTGAAGACTTTCCTGGTGTCTACATCTATTATGCCAATCACGATCTATGCGTTTGCACAAGTGTACAATATAAAACGTTTAAAAAGCAGAACTAGTTAACGATGTCTATAGTTGACTGTGGAAACCCGTTCAAGTTCGGTTGGTGAGTGGCATTTTGCAGACCAGACTTCTCTTCAGAAGTCTCAATAGATTGAAACATTTATTCATTTCAAATATTCTGAGGACTCAAAGTGTGCAAAACGGTGTGTATTTCTGTTGCCTACGAAGGAGTCGATGTCTTCAAGTTTTTATTTACGTAATACATATTTCAACAAGCATAATTATAATATTGATGTATTCCACCATATTTTTATTTCCTTAACTTTACAAGTTTTGGTGGAATATTTCAACAAGCATAATTATAATATTGATGTATTCCACCATGTTTTAATTTCCTTAACTTTACAAGTTTTGGTCATTGATATGTATAATTTACCTCAATGATATACTTGAACCTGGTTATAGGTTGATGTATTCCTTATTACATACATGTTTACGCTCTCATAAGATCAAGTTCTTAGTTT
This sequence comes from Lissotriton helveticus, assembly GCF_964261635.1. NCBI lineage: Eukaryota > Metazoa > Chordata > Amphibia > Caudata > Salamandridae > Lissotriton > Lissotriton helveticus. Next base: position 2,108,197,790 of record NC_136057.1, read on the forward strand.
TTCCATTTAAGATTTTTCCTAGATATGGGAATGGTGTTCTTACTGGGTTTATTGTTACTCACGTTTATAGCACTATTTCAAAGACCAAGTTTCTCTATGTTTCTAGCACGATTTCAAAGACCAAGCTTCCCTAAGTTTTTTTTTTACTTTACGTGCTAAATTTGGTTTGGTTATCATTATATGATCCTAGTTACTTGGTTCCAGATTGCACTTATACATTTATCAATTTTCTTGCATATGTTCTATTACTCAATTATTTCAATGTACATGCATGCATACAGTATTCCTTCTTTGGGAATGTGTATCAATTTCAAATTTTCAATGTGCATGAATTCAAATAGTATTCCCAGGTTGGGGTTACATCGTGTTGTACTTATCGACGTACTCACGTATTTTCAAATAGTCACATTCAATCATTCAATTTCTCAATTTTTCAATGTGTGACTTTTAAGGTTGTCAATTTCTATTGCTACCATTCTATTTTCAATGTGTGACCTTCAGATTGTGGACATGGAGGATTCTACATTTCAATGTTTTCAATGTAATTTCTATTACAGCCTCTCAATGTTGTAAAGTTATTCGTTAATAATTTCTACAAGTTGTTTAAGGTTCTGTTCTAAATCTGTCAATATCTATTCACCTTTTTTCTTAATAGTGTTGAACGGAGTAGTATGAAAGACCTTTATTTGTTTATTTGTTTTTCTTTACTGCTTCTGTTCAGTATTTCCGTCAATTACTCAATGTTACACCATTTCATGCTTTCCTTAGCTGTGAGTGTGTCTGAAGTGATTGTTGGGTTGATATATTTATTCTCTTTCTCATCATTTTGTGTTGAGGAGAATATAAACTTTTAATTCTTCTTGTGTGTTCCACTATTAATACCTGCTTGTTCTACGTTTGTATATTTTCGTTGGGAAGAAAGAGAAGTATAGTTCCTATTTATGTTTTTCTATTTCTTTATGTTTTTCTACTTCTCTATCTCGCTCCTCTAATCTGGGTATTCTTTTGTTATTGCTTTGTCTCGTATTTACAGAGTGAGAATGTATCTGTTTTTTTTTCATTCATATCTTCTCTGTAATTTCTATGCTTCTTGCTATTCATTCCTTCCTGTCACATCTGTCTGGCCAGTGGGTGTGTCAGTTCGTAATGATTGTACGCTTTTTCTTCTTTTAGTTTCTATGCTCTTTTGTTCAATGTTTTATTTTGGAAGAAAGGGAGGTATGTTGTATTCTACCTTTTGCATATTCCTATGCATGCCTTTACCATCTTCATGTTTTCCAGTGGAATGTTTCTACACTGTGATGCACCATGGAATGTTGGGTGCTGATTAAAGATAAGCCACAGTTGTGATGGGGCTGAGCTACCTGCTGGCTGCTCCTGGTGGGGTTTGATCTAGACTACTTGACATCTATCAATAAATCTACATGAAATACCTTAACTTGGGTGGACTAAGTTACTACATGGTTGTGCTCCTCAGACACTCGATCTACAATGCTCTACGTTGGATGTGTTGTTTCAATAACCAGAAACTAGTGAGTCTAGGATGCGAAAACTCAAAAAAATAAATTGCTATTGCTAAACAAGAGCTAACTAATTACTCTGAAAAGCATACATCTTAGGTGGGTAAATTTGAGTATTTGTTCATGTAGAATGTTTCTATGTTTCAATAGACTTTTAATCTGTGTGCTCTCGTTTAATGGATAAAATAAAAGAGTTTATAAATGTAAAAAAAAGAATAGGTACTGAGAGAAGAGGGAGCGAGTTATAGATATAGCATTATGATTGAGCATTCTATAATGAATATTTGTTTTTGAATCAGCAGCTAGTACTTACTTAGTTTATCTCTCATATAATGTACGAAAAGTACATCATCAGAAGACAGAAGGAGAAAGTGACTGCTGTTGCACACACTTAGTGAAAGGCTGTCTTTTATGAGCTTTGTTCTCTTCCCAATCCCCCTTCTCTTCTGAAAGAATCAAATCATCTCACATAACTATTTCAGGTGATTGACTGATTCTGTGACATGCAAGGTGGCTAATTAACCAGTAACATGGCTCTCCTGCAGAGATCAGATTTGGTTTCTGGCAGTTTGAAGAGGCCACAGTTTATTACCACCTGAGTACAATGGATTACATTGCTGGCCCCCTAAAGGGCATAGAAAAGGCAATAAAAGATAGAGACCTGGTTAGAGAATCAACAACTGATGAACATGTGCATTAGATCATCCACATGTGACACAAATACCTTCACCAGGAATACTACAATAGGGCCTATTCTCAAAGTGCATCCGTGTGCACCGAATCCCGCAAGACAACGATGTGCAGTTAGCCAGATGTTCGAAACATTCGACGCACACGGATTCGATGGCCAACATGGCTTGGACGATACATGCAACTAATGACCACACAGTTGAGACTGTGAGAAAAATGCCAACGTGAAACAAGATAGTAAAACTTGTGAGAAGGGTATATCGTGTGAGTGGTAATCAAATCACATGGTGGACTACAAACACTAGTCAACATAGGAGCTTATATACTGTAAGCCCCGAAGAAGTCTCCTTCACAAGATGAAACGCGTTGTCTACACTGGAAGACATTTTTTAATAAAAAGAATAAGATTTGAATAAATATACCCCCTTTAGAAAAACATGGATAGATTCTGTGCAGTATGTTAAATGGAGTAATATGTAATTGATTTACATTGTTTATAATGGATAGTGTGTGCTGATAAATCCAAAAAGGCTGTTACTGTTTCCTCACATCTCGCTTCTAGCTTTTGGCATAAGGTATGTGCGTGACAAAGTTAGTGAAGAACTGTGTTTACGTAGGGCTCAAATCCATGGACATCATGAAAAGGCAGAGAGTGTGCTCTTTCTCTCTCTCAATTTGCAGCTAACAAGGGGTGAGGGCAACATGAATGAAGAGGCATTTCTAAAGTGCACGGCTACCCGGAGGCATCCGAGCACTAGTAGCGGTGCAGCTTCAACTTCGAGCCGTATTAGGGAAACAAATACGTTTTTAACTGCTTTCGGAAGGTCAGGTAATTTAGCTCAAGGTGGATACCAAGAGGCAAAAGATTTCACAGTTTAGCAGCATTATACGAGACGCGACTTCCTCCGCTTCATGTTTTTCTCATTTTTGGAACAGCCGCCAATTGTTTATTATCTGACCTTAAAGACCTATTGGAGTGATAAGGTTGAATAATGGAACTGATAATAGGTGGGCCTTTACCTGAGAGTGCTTTGTGTGTAATACATGAAGCCTTAAACGGGATTCTCTCTTGAATGGGTAGCCAATGAAGCAATGCCAGAGCAAGCTTAGAAGAAAGGCACTTGGAAGTGTTCATAAGCAGACGTGCTGCACAGTTTTGCACTATCTGCAATTTCTTGGTAGTGATGAGTGGGGCTCCCAGATATAAAGCATTAGCACAGTCAAGGCGTGACAGGATTAATGCTTGGACCAGCAGTCTTCTAGCAGTGAAGGGAAGCAAGGGCAGGATCTTTCTTATCATTCTTAGAATCCCAAAGCAGCAAGCTGCCACCTTTCATGCTTGCTCTTTAAAATCAAGATTTCGGACCAGCCATACACCCAGACTCTTAATTTGTTCTTTTGGGAAAGGTGGTGTCCCCAAACAGCTAGGCCAGAATGAGCCTATGCTCAGCGTAGTGGAGTAACCAAAGAGCATCATCTCAGTCTTAGCTCCATTTAATTTTAGACAAGAGCTGTCCATCCAACTCAACACCTTTTCAAGGCAAAAGGCTAACCCCGAGCCTGACTCATCCTGTTGATTAAGTAGAACCACTAACTGGGTATCATCAGCACAGGTGATGATCTGCATGCCGAAAGTTGTTACTACTTCTGCCAGGGAACTCATATAGACATTAAATAGAGTGGGGCTCAGGGAAGATCCCTGTGAACCCCCACACCTAAGAGGCATTCGCTTTGAAGTGATTTCCTCTTCAAAGACTACAAAAGATCTGTCCTCTAAAAAGGACTGTAGCCATTTTAATGCTGTTCCGAGAACTCCTGCCTTCCTAAGTCTTTGGATTAACAGATGATGGTTCACTGTATCGAAGACTGCACTGAGATCTAACAAAATAAGAGCAGCGCAGCCCCCTCCATCCAAACTTTTTCTTAATTCTTCCACACCTGTCAAGAGTGCAGTTTCTGTGCCTTGCTGTAGCCTGAACCCAGTCTGTGAGGGATGAAGACGATTATTATAAGGAAGGATGAGTGAGTCTGGTTTACATGCTTCTCAGCTAATTTACCAATTCCTGGTAGCAGTGAGATAGGGCGGTAGTTTGCCAACACGTCAGGATCTAGGGTGTTTTTTTTAGGAGTGCTCTAACCATTGCCTGTCTCCTTCGGGGGGCACTACTCCTGTTACCAAAGAAGCATTTATCACATTTAGGATTACCAGGGATAAAGTTTTGGAAATTAAGTTTAAAATTTTAAGGGGGCAACGTCTGACGGTGCACCAGATTTAAGTTGACTAAGAAACCCTTGAAAGGAGGTCAAACTCAGGGGGGGAATAGCCTCCAAAAGGAAATCTCCTTCTTTGGCTGTCCCATCAGGTGGATGTAAACTTTGTGAAACCGTCACCAGAGGAAAGGACTTGTAAATACTCTGTATTTTATCAGTGAAGAATTCTGCAATTTGGTTGCAGCAAAGAGGGATATCCACAAAAGCGATGGGGTGCGCAAGAGGAGTTAGGAGTGATTTTGCACTCCGAAAGATTTCACGAGGACGTTTGCCACCAAAGTAATTCTATCTTCATAATAGAGAACTTTGGCAGCTTTTATTTCAGACTTGTAAATCTTTATAGCCTCTCTATATTTGATTTTGTTAGTTACTGAGGGGTACTTTCTCCAATTTCTTTCCAGCAATTTGCTGGTCTGTCTAAGCTCCCGAAGTTTGGGCGTTTACCAGGCATTTTGATTGGATCCTGCTTGATTGTGAGTCCATTTCTTTGGTAGAATAGTCTCAAGTGACGACTCTAACCAGCTGTCGAAATCATTATTCGCAGTGACTGGGTTAGTTTCAAGAGTGGGGACGGAATCTTCCAGGATAGTCACCCAGGGATTTATAGGCAGTTTCGACCAAACGCGTACTTGTTTGCTGGTTCTCGCAGCCGGAGTAATAGCCTCCTGTGCTACCCATAAAAATGGAATTATATAATGGTCCGTCCAAGGCACTGGAATAGGGTCCTTGACCAGAATTAGGAATATTTGAGAAAATAGGGTCAAGTAAATGACCCTTGCAGTGGGTGGGAGCACCAACTAATTGAGTTCTACTAATTCCAGTATGGGGAAGAGTAAGTTATCATCATAATGAATAGAGTAAAACTTAAACCCAGCAGCAAAGAAAGGGAAGGAGCGATCTGAGGAAGGCAGCATCTACGTCACTTCAATAACCGGTATTCGTAGTGTGCTTGATTAGAAAGCCGTTGTACAGAATCAAATCTAACACAGAAGAAGATGCAGCATGGTTGGCTGGAACACCCACCACCCCCTATCTGAGGCTTTAGCTGGGTTGAGTTGATTTTTAGACGTGCCTGGTGTCTGAAGTGCCTTTGTCCTGGTGACGTGTAACAGTGTTAGTACTACTGTACTTGAGAACTTTGTAGCAGGCTCATCACTGCACTGCACTGAAAGGAAAAATGTCAGGAGGTCTCCCATGCGAATGCTACCCCCACAACCCCAGTAAAAAGGAAGCCCTATACTAATAATGCCAGTCAAGCTAGCCACAGCATTTAAGTAATTGAAGCACTCGAGTGAGAGGAGAAAAACATCACTTGGTGTTTAAGCAATCACTCAGGGGGCCTCATTGGAGATGGTTGATGTAGCCATTTCCTCCACAATGGTGATGATTAGGCCTATGGAGAACAGTGCAGTAGACTCTGCTAACACGGTTACTGCTTCACCAACCTTCCCCAGCGGCGTTTCACAAGGCAGCCTTAGAAACATTCAGAGGGCAACATCAACTTTGAACACAGGGATTGGTGTAACAGTAATTTCAATAACCAGTTCACTACAACTACAGCTACAATGCAACGGTTAAGCCCAGAAAGACATCACATGATAGTGGGAGGGTAACAGTAGGAACTAACATACCAAGAAGGGATCAGAGGAATACCAGAATTCAGAATGGTATGGGGCAAAGTAGGAGGGGTCTTGGGAGAAAAGAGAAGGATAACGAACCAGAAACCCATAAACTCCCAAAATCCAAGGAACAGGCAGTCTCTAACATGGCTAGGGGTAGTAAAATAGTTGGAACGGGATGCTGGGAAATATGAACCGGAAATGGAAACCCAAGGTAAAGATGAAGACCTAAATAGCCTTTGGGTGTTTATGGAAACTGACCTAGAAAATATGAGTGATAAAAGGTGTAGAAAACGAAACCCTTTAAACAGGTCCAGGTTGCTTCGGATATTTTCAAGATGTCCTAGCCTACATACAATAACATCAAATGATCTTAAGCAGGTGGGGTTTTTGAGAAGCAAAGTAAGTACAGACGTGACACGGTTTTTACTAAATTCAGTATTAGGTATAGAAGTCTTTTGAAATGCCGAAAAAGAACTGAAATTACCGGGCATGAAAATCTCAATGGATGTGGACCTCGAATTTAAGGGCACACCCAGTGTGGGGTTTTTACAATGCCATGAGGCCTCCCAATAAACCAAGCTAGACTGGACATTGAGTCCACAGACTACGACCCAGAGTATACTAAATGAGATAGAGGTGTCCTTGAAAATCACCTCAATAATGAGGGACAGTAGCAGCTGCACCAGAAGAAGTATTCTCCCCTGCAATGGAAATACGAAGATAAGAGAGTATGGGGAAATTAAGTGATATTCTACTAAGGATTGTGTTCAATGCTCAGAATTGCATTGTTTTTCTGGAACACACATGGACTCAAAAATGTATTGAACCAGCATATATTCAAAAAAATAATAGATAATTATGAAATTTTGCGTTTCCAGGAAACAGTGCTGTGCACAAATAGATGGGTTCCTGCAAGTTTCACAGGGAGCCTTAAATAACCCCTCAGGATGCCCCTCTCAGGGACTAGTTAACATTAATATCAACAAAGATTGCCTCTAAAATATGGAAAATCAACACCAGAACTAATTGAACCCTAGCTTGTGGAGTGATTTTGTCTAATATCAGGTCGGGACTATATTGTGTTATTCTCAACATTTAATTGCAAGTAAATAATTCTTCTAGTCATGAGGGGAATATGATTATTTTAAGCAGGATCTGGTTAAAATGTGTTCACAGTACCTGCAACACTTGTTTGTATTATTATGTGCTTTTAATCATAAATAAATCCCTGGAATAACTGAGCAAATGTATGAAGATGTGCAATCTACATTTAATATATATTTTGCCACTATTTCAATAAATATGGTATCGGCAAGAGATACATCCCTGTTAAATTTCCTGACCTCACATGGTTTTGTCAGTCTTAACTGCCGAATACCAACAGATTCACTGGCAAGGAAACATTTATTTATGGCAACCAGAATTGCCAATAGATTTGTGTCCAAGCCTGGGCTTATAGTTTTGTGGAGTAATTTAAGGTACTACAGATGGAAGGGAGTGATTATTATCCCAAGTAAAAAGCTACATCTAGGTACTATCCACAAGCGAAATCAAGTGCTCACTCTGAAAATCGGCTTCCCGAGACGTTTAAGTACGAGAATATCAGACTTCATTTGGTTAAAAGGCATTCGAGTTTAAATTAGAAGACATATCTTCATGCTTTATTCCTTGGTCTGAGGAAATAAATTATAAACCAAGTCGTACATGTTTAAAGGTGGAGCTCAAAGTATTTAACAATAAAATAAATAGAAATAAGTCAGAGAGCCAAATAAATAAAATTTGGTTTGATGCAGAAATCTAAAAGGATGGGTAAGGAAATTAGAAAGATATATAAGGAATTCACTGACTAAAGAAGGTAAAATCAGACTCATTGACCTGAGGAAAAAGCTGAAAAGCTTGTTGATAGCTACAAAGAAGCGGGCCCACCAAAAATAAAAAGCTGGAAAATCATGCTAGAAATGATAGAGTCAAATAATATTAAACATTTTTTGGGAATTAATACAACGTAGTTATGAAAGAACTGTAGGAAAGCTGAAGAGTCAGATGGGAGAGGAAGAATGGGTCACATACCTTAAGGAAATGTACAATACTGAAGCATCAATCATCCCGGTAACCAGATATTTTTAATATAAATGATGAACTGAAAGAAACATTTTCATTAGAAATGATCAAAAAGACTATCTTATCGTTAAAGCTTACAAGATCATCTGACCCAGACAATCTGCCAGAGGTAATAATAAAAACAACAAGAATTTGCAATGTCATCGGTCTCGCCTTTAGGACCTTGTATGTATTTAGCTATGCAGCACATTAGCCTGGGTGCTGAAACATATACTATTCTTTAACATAGTGGGAAAGTAAGCACCAAACTACTTGACACGCCAGGTATGGGAACACATGGAGAGAAATATTGCATTTCAGCTGGAAATGGTATCGTCCAAAGCTCTTTTTTTATGTAAAATCAGGGCCTTTGGTGGTCATATCACTGAAAATACAAGATTTGAAAAAAATATTATTATCTACAGGTGCTGGTGGAAGACAATTTCTATGGACTGGAATCTAGAGAATGCTAAAGTGATTCTGGTATTTTACTGACCTCTGCTGGTTATTTTCTATCAAGAAAGTTAAATAGAGACAGTTGCCAGAAAAATAAAAAAAATAAAAATCCCTCAGCAGAAAGCAATTTTTGTATTTTACTGACCTCTTCTGGTCGTTTTCTGTCAAGACAGTTAAATAGAGGCAGATGAACAGAAAAAAAAGTCTCTAATCGGAAGCCGACAAGTCCTAGGGCTGATCTCCAGAGCCCACAAAGTACATACACATATAAGTATATACTAAAGTATATACAAGAGGTCTCGAATGCTCAACCTAAAAAAAGGAAGGGCATTATCAGGGACATTTTTTGTTTTATTTGAAAGCAGATACTATTGGACAAAATCAGAACGAATGCAGTTTGGTACCCTAAGGGATACTGTAATCCAATAATTAATTGTGTATGGTAAAGCCCAAATGAAGCTCATATCAGTTGAATATCCACCCTGTGGGAGGGCAGTGTGTAGTTGACATGAGAGCATTTATTATTTTCTCTCAAATCTCTCATTCTATTCCTTTCCTCATGCCCACCTTTGGGCATCAATAACTAAATTAGAAAGTACAGATTGTAGGACTACAACATATGGTGTATTCTGACCTTCTCTGGTTTCATGTGGGATGATTAAATAGCGAAATGAGGCAATGAACAGCAAAGTCACCTGAGGCATTTTTCCATTATTTTGTTTTTATATCTTGGAGCCATTCGTCTTGTGTCTTTTGTAGGACTGTTTGTTCATAAAAACATTCAAACAAAGGAGCTTTGTCTGCAGTTTACGGCCCACAAAAAAACACTTTAATGTGAAGTTAACGCCCCCCCAAAACGTTTTTTTTTCTGCATAAATTACTGCTATATCGAAAAAAGAGCTGGCACTCTAGTATTACAGATAAGAATAAAGCAAGCTGTAAAGGCTAACAATGTGGTCTTCCTAACAATCTGAATGTAAAATTGGAATTTTAAAAAGGCAGCGGATGTTTGGCAAAGTATGTGTGCTTGTGTCATGATAGGCGCTGCTGTGCATCAAAGACAATACATGCTATCAAGTCTAATTAGCGAAAAACACTGCGGGGCAGATTTACAAGCCCCTTGCGCCTCTTTTACGCCGCCGTTGCATCACTTTTGTGACGCAGCGGTGGCGCAAAAGATGCACCATGGTGCGGGGTATTAACAACGTGACGCATCTGGGAGATGCGTCACGTTGTAAAGCCCTGCGCCATACGGAGGCGTTCCTGCACAGGAACGCCTCCTAAAAGTAGCTGAGTGAAATCTACAAGATTTCACTCAGTCACTTTTAGGCCAATGCTGCGTCAAAACCCTGCGCCTGCTTGAAGCAGGCGTAAGGCTTGAGGCAGCATTGAAAGAATAGGCCCCCCAGAGCATTGCTGGAACTGCATCGCGCTTGCGACGCAACTCCAGCAATGCGACACTTTTATGGCACAGATGCGTGATGCATCTGTGCTGTTTTTGCCCCATGGTGCGCCGCATTGTAAATGCGGCGCATCCATAGTGGCGGAGGCATGGCGCACAATAAGTGGCGCATCCCTGCTGATATGCAGGGATGTGCCACTTATTGTAAATATTCCCCTGCATGTTCCAAAGGTCTAATAAATTCCGTTTAAAACAGTAAGAGACATAACTACATCGAATTATAATGGCAGATGCATACCCGAGGCCCAAAAGAGACGGGGGAGGGAAAACTACTGGCATTCACTCAGAAGACTTTTAGTTGCAGCACCACTCCTGCGGAGGATTAATTAATGGACCCATATCTGTTGGTCAACGGACTGGTCGCCAGTGCAGGCATGATCACCGAGTTAGTTCAGTGTGATCACTGGCACCATAACGGACTGTAGCAAAATTACTGGCATTGTAACTTATAGTAGAACCCTGGTTTTCCAACACAAGAACTTGCACCATAACAAAGAGGCTATGATGCAAAGAAACCATAACGAGCGGAGTGTGTTTACAGTGGGCATGTATTAATAAATATGTGGGCATGTATCAATAAAATATGTTATACAAAAAAAGTTCAAATCTGTAAACGGGGCAACAGATATGGTAACATGTTGAAGCTATGAGAGAACAAAGTCAATCAGCTCTCTTAAAATGATAACCCTAGCTGGCTAATGTAAAAGCCTTTGCAGCAAGTGACCGTTTTCTGGTATACGTTAATGTACTGTCGCCTAAAATATTTTCTGCACTAAACAACTTTAACAAGGAATTCATTAAGGTCCTAAATCAAGGATGCTGTTCAGCAGGTGTAATGTGCGCCGTGGGAAACATCTTGTTGTGAACATATGATGGAATAGTTGGTACTGATCATGTTTCTGGCACTATTGTGAGACAAACATGTTTTGACCTACTTTTGGCACCCTCACCAATACATTTCAATATAGCATCTTTCACGTGTCCACCCAACCCCACATCATTGGTTGTATGCGGACAAAAGTGGCGTGTCTCATCTTGCCACGCCATGGTATTATGAAACACTTGCTGGGACAAACCACCTGGAGTCAACAGCCCATATGTAAACAACAGACAATGGCAACCTAATGAGCCCTATATCCAGGTAGAAGAACGTGAGTATTGAGGAGGAGCAAGGGATAACCTAAAATCACACCCCCTAAATACCTTGGTGGTATCCTGCATCACATACAATTTATAATACATCCCCCTAGAACAATATCAAGAACAACTGAGAGCTGCTTTTGGGTGATTTCTTTAAAACCTTAGCCCTCTTATCCAAGACTGGAGTATGTTTAATCCATTCCAGTTGCCAGACTGTGTTGTCGCCATCCTTTCAACACCTGGTTTCTATCAGCTTCAGGCAGTTACATTATGTATTTCTTCTGATGTGACCTCCTGTAACTCCTATTTTCCGATATCCCGACATCTACGTCCCTATAGTCCATTCCCTCTTGCCCAACATGTTTAATTAATTCTCTTGTCCTCATCTTTAGCCCTCTGCAGCTCCACGACAGCGGCTTGATCGTTTGTGCTTTAGTATATTGTTGGAGGTGTGTAGTATCTCCGCCCTGTTTGTTCTCTTTGCTCACCCAAACTCTGGCAGTGGATTAAGTCCACTTACTCCTGGCTGGTGAGTTGACTATGTCCTCCCTCTCCATTGTCGACAGCGTTGTCACCATACAGCCAGCCCCCATTTGGTGCATCATCTATATTATTACTCTTCTTAGCTGGTGTGTTATCAGCACACCTCGAAAAAATTTGCTGCCTCTGCTCTCTCTTCTCCCAACTGTCAGTGTGCCGTCTTTCACCTTTTCCCATACCCCAAGATGGTGTATTGTCCATGCCTGCCTCTACCCTAGCAGTTGTGTTGTAGATATCCTCCCTACACCCTGGCTGATCGCTAATCTCCAACTACGTAGGTTGTGTTTCTATGAACAATCCCCTGAATGGTGTATGCCCTGTATAATCGCCAAAACCCACTTAGGACGATGATACGGTGTATATACTTCTCCCCCAGTGTAGAGTACGGTCTTTGTTTAACAAAGAGAAACTCTTCCGGAAGACATTACATCATACTGTATTCTACAGAACAATTGTGTATTTTACGTTGATTCATTGTTTATGATCAGTGTTTACACTTTGTACCTGTACTTCTTTAATTTAAAAATGCGATTAGCTTTATGTCTCAGCAAGTGTGTAATGTCTATTGGAAGCGTACCAGCACTTCTCAGTAGAAAACAGGCACTGGGGAATAGCGAGTACTTGCACTTTTACATTTCCTTTTCAAAAATGTTGTTGTTACACGTTCATGAAATGTCTGCACACATATATCAATATTACATCGTACAATTAGGGTGCAAACCTATATGAACAGTTCCCCACACTCCCTCACACCTTGCTTAATTTTAATCTCTTCCCCTCCCTCCTTGCCTCCCTCAAACCCGTCAGCTGCCAGTTTGTCTAGTTTCTACTCGAGAGTTCGACTCTTCTCCTCTTCTGCCTAGAATATTAGTGTCTGTCATTCTACGCCTCCTACCGGTATGCCCTCACCTCATGGGGTGCTTTAGCATAAGTTCTAGGAGCCCCCAAGGTCTAATGCTATTTATAGCCGCTAGCTCTGCTCGCACCTGCAATGTCCTGTCTCTACCGAACTCCCCACCATCATTTAGGCTCACACTCACTTCAGCTCTCTACAATAGTGTTTTGTCATTTCCTATGCTCTCGGAACACACATTTCCCCTTATCTACGGATGTACAACTTTACAACGCAATCAAAATGATCGCGGTATATCACAACGCATCTTTTTCAATGCAAGTCGTTACCATGACTTGCGCTGTAGGGTGCTGGACTTAGGAATAGTAAGATTTACTATTCCAACTCCAGCCTATGAACAGTAGGGAAGGTGTTGGAATAGTAAATCTACTATTCCTTAGTCTAGAGCGCCCTCAAGCGCAAGTCGTGGTAACCGTTGTAAAAGATGCGTCGTAATGGCACCGCCGTGTTTTGACCGCGGTGTAAAGGTTGTACACCCTCACAATCAGCTGAAAGCTCATTCCCAATCTCAAAAATGCCACTTCCCGGCACTAACTTGTCGCTTGTCTGTTCCTCTTTTCTCCTTCTTTTTTCTCCCTAAAGAAAGAGAGAATAAAAGAAGTTTCCATCAGGTGCTGCTACAGCGGTTGCGTAAGGAAGAAGTGAGCGGCGCGTGCGCGCACATACTAACGGCTCAACAGCATCCCCATATTTCCCTCTCCCCGTTGGCAGCCTAAAATGGCACAGTGCAGCGACCTTTGCTTTCCAGCCGCATAACTCTATGGCCATGTGTATTCTGAATGAGAAGTAGGGATAGCACCAGAAACATCGATTTAACCACCGACTCAATATTGATATGTAGACATAGAAAAAGCACTCTCATTTTATTGGAAAGTGCATACTAAAGTAGCTTTGCATTGGCAGCCGCGTGCCGACAACAAGGCACAAACGGGAGGGGGGCGGACGAGAAGGCATCGGACTGCGGGAACACAGGAAGAAAGTAGTATGTGCAGTAAAGGGGCCAGTAGCCATGGAAAGACACAAATGATGACATGGCCGTTATAAGGAGTGACTAACAAGCCTACAACCAATCGAAAGGCAGCATTTAAGACACAAGCCAGTGAAAAAGATGGGTGGAGAGTGGGCAGAGCTTCCACGAAGCTTCCACGTTATGCTGAATACTGCATGCCTCTCAAAGTGAGCAGCGCATGCGCTGCAACGGTAGACTTGACCTAGAAATTGACTGGTGGTCGAGCTTGCTTCATCTATCATTCTAGAAATTCTTTCTACCGGCATTTTCCTTGATAGTTGGAAGGGGGTGGTGATCAAACCCATAAACAAAAACGTGAAACATCTTTCCCAGGAACCAATAGCAAATAAACCTGCTGGATGTGGGTGGGAAAGTATTTTATAAAACCAACCAGGGGTTATTGACCAAATGTACAGCAATAAATTCCATAATCCCCATACAGCAAGGTGGTTTTAAGGGGGGGCATTCAACAGCAAATCACTGCTTTAGTTTATGGGCTATAGCCAAAAAACTATTAGACCAATGTTGAGGGCTATATTGCTAATTGTGGTTTTACGCTCATCATTCTACTCCATTGATTTGGCCCTGTTAGGGAAGCACTAGGAAACAACAATATCCCACATCTTTTACTTTTGACCTTGCAGGAATTTCATAGATCTAATTGGGCCCAGGTGGAATTGGATGGTGATGGGTCTCTCTCACTGGGAATAGATATCAGAAATGGCCTCAGGCAAGGCTGTGTTCTGGCACCTATATTGTTTTCAATTTATTTGGCAGGTCTACCACAAATATTAGATTTACCTAACAGGCTTCGCCCCAAAATGAATGGTTTGCATGTAAGTTGTCTCCTCTATACGGATGATCTCATGAACTTAACCAAAATTGGTCTACAGAGAAAGCTAGATGTCTTTGCGGATTAATGAGAGAAGACAAAAACAGTAAATAGCTTGGAGAAAACAAAAGTACTTTCATTTAAAACAAGAAATTAAATGTAAAATGGTTTCTAATAATGGTAAAATCGAGACAGTTTTGATTTATAAGTATTTTGGAATGAGGTTCTTGAGGAACTTGTCACAGGGAGAGCATACTGATTACCTGCAGGAAAAAACTCTTTCTTCAGTATGGGGTTTCAAGAAATTTGATGCCATCAGGATAGAAGCAGAGCTGACCGCATGGGCCTATGTAGCTTTGGCGGAAACATTAAAATTCTGGTCTAGAATAGCTAGGGTTGAGCTCCTAAAAATATCGACACTTTATAAAAATGAAATTATGGAAAGTGAATTATATTGGGCAAGATTGGCCAGGACAAGGATCAACGAAATATGCAATAAACTGACAATAAAAATGATATGATAGGCTTATCAAATGTTAGTAAAGCTGAGATTAGAAAGTTGACAAAAGCTAAAACCAGGGATGGTGAACTGAGTTATTTACAGAACAAGAAATCTTTATTCCACCCCTTCATGACCTTGTAGCTGGAGAAGGAAACATTTCCCTGCTTAGGTA
This sequence comes from Lissotriton helveticus, assembly GCF_964261635.1. Taxonomy (NCBI): domain Eukaryota; kingdom Metazoa; phylum Chordata; class Amphibia; order Caudata; family Salamandridae; genus Lissotriton; species Lissotriton helveticus. The sequence goes on from NC_136057.1 coordinate 2,108,213,019, forward strand.
ATTTACAAATGCACGTCTAAGATCTAGCCTCCTGAAACTTAGATTTGGTATTAATCAGGTTTTACTTTCACAAGCGCAAAGCTCTTTTTTTTGGACGAGAAGATGTGTAAATGTGGTCTTAATATGAAAGGGGATCTAATGCACATTTTACTAGACTGTCTGTGGTTTTTAAGACACTGTAAAAGATTGCTGAAACCTATTTTACAAAACTATGGAATTAAAGAAAGGTGGCAAGCGGCCAATTTATTATTGAACATGTGATTTTTAGATGTATCTTGCGGCTTTGGGAAATTTTAATTGTCTGAATGAATCTTTAGCAAATGTCAAAGTATTTTATTTGTGTACATATTTGATGGAATTTTAAGCTATCGACTGTTGGTATAGATATGGTTTTAACTGGAATTGTTTTTATAATTTTTATGTTTATTTAACGATTAATTGTATTCATAAGTTTTGTACCGGGTAAGTGTTTGAAAGACTAGTGTCTAAAGAAACAACTGGAAGAAAGCTCAGATGATTCTGCCACGTCAGGGAAAACCCTAAAAACCAGCAGAGATGATTATTCCGCAATGGGTTAAGAAGAAAGCAGTAGAGCAAGTGAGGCCTGCCAGTTATTTCAGGCTAGTAAAGGTCTAAGGTTGGGGCAAAAGCAGCAGGCAATAACCAGGAGGAGAATGGATCGGGTAGATCTTGTCTAAGTGGGACAGCTCTGTGACTCGATCACATGAAGTTCAGAAGGCCAAAGCCCAGGAAGACGAGCAGCACTCTGTTAATTCAGCAGAAGACTGTAACCGAATCATGCCGGCCTTGGCCAAAAATGTTCCGAGTCATTTATTAAGCATCTATGAAGAGGTGCTGAGGGAGGTTACAATGATTAAAACTACTCATAAAGAGATGGTAGATGTGTTAAAAACACGGCTGGACAGTGGGAGCATACAGGACCTGAAAATCATGCAGGCTTACAGAGTTCCAGCACAGGCCTCTACTCATGCCAAATACCCCAGCGCCATGCTGGTGAACTTCTCAGATTACAAAGTGAAAGAAAAATCATTGAAAGAGCGATCAAGAAGAATTTATTCATTACACAAAATAACTTTGCCTTCTGTATACTCTCGGTCATGACAGTAGAAACGGCCCAAAGAATCAAGGGGCATATTATCAAGTAAGGGCGTTACATTATCACCGCTTTTATCGGCAGGAAACTGCCGATAAAGCGGCGATAATGGTCTTAATAATATGCTCTATGAATTCCAATCGCCCATGTTAGATGTGAAGACATCTAACATGGGCTTCGAATGGAATTCATAGAGCATATTATCAAGCACATTATCGCCGCTTTATCGGCAGTTTCCTGCCGATAAAAGCGGCGAGAATGTAACGCCCTTACTTGATAATATGCCCCTCAGAGTTTAAGAGCATGCTTCTGCAAGTCAAGTAGCTGCTGCACAGACAAACAATATCTCATCTCACCTTGCCCGCAGAGGCTCGAAATACTGTACGTCCTCACATCCGACACTATAATGTTTGCCTGTACCAGTGAAAACACAGCTTGGAGCTCACAGTTCCGATCCAAACGTACATAAGGATCACGTTGTTGCAAATACATGCGTATGTATGTACACAATATTTGCCATAGTGTTAGCAGCCTTCTTCCCACAGAGTGAAAGCCAGCAAACCAACGCTGCTCTGCCACATCCTCTCACCTGATCCCAATGGGAAGGTCCATGTAAAACTGTTTGTGCATTTCCATGCGTGACCCTATGGAAATCCCAATGTGTACGGACGGCTGCTACCGTGCTTTCAGCGATTAGGCACACAGAAATAAAGTTAGAAAGTCTTTCTTTTGCGACTATCTACATGCAAGTCTCACACTGTGCAGCATCCATGAAATGAAAGGAAGGACTTACAGTGCATGAAGGCTCCATCTGCGCCACATCACTGTGGCAGGGAAAGAGGCTTAGCGTACTTCTAGGTTCACTCTGCGCAGCATTAATGGCGCAACTTGTTGTAGAAGCCTCTTGAGATGGAGTACAGCACGCTTGTCTGGGGGCTGTCTGGTGTGATGGACACCGGTGGGACTGCACAGCGTGCTGACTATGTACTTGTTTCATATGTTTCCATTGCAAAATGTCCTGAGGTTGAATTTCTCTTGTGGTCTCCTGTGACTAATTTGTGTGGCTTTTTGTTCCTGTTCTTTTCACTTGTCATCTCCTAGTAGTTGAAGCTTCTTCGCAAAACATTGTAGAGGTTGTTTTGATGACATTTAAGTCCACTAGTACCACTGTAGAGCGTGGGAACGTCTTTACCTTGTCACCAAAAATAAGTGTAGTAATCAGGACAACTCTGGTGTGATGAAGTCAATGTAGGTGTATTCCAATGGCAGATAAACAAGTATAAATCTTCATCAACAGGTTCATCAACAGGTATAAATCAGTAGACCTAAGTATCCATCAACAGCCCCACCTGGAGCAGCCTGCAAGCTGCTCAGCCCCATCCATCCAACTGTCATTCTGCTCCAGTCACCTAAGCATTCCACACATAGCCCACACAGCAAACATTCCACTCAGAAAACTCACAGAGGCTGAGCAGCTAGGAGCAAGTTCTCATAAGAGATAGATAGTAATAGGGGAATACTACAATGACATAATGCTCATAATAAACACTAAGGAGATAACACAAGAAAGAGTCTTTTCTCAGAGTTTCAAGCATTGGGAGGTTATAAAACAAATAAAAGAGTAATTGTGGTACTGATATTTTGTTGCCAGAATTGCATGGTTGCATGCCTAACAAACCTCAGTCCTATCTAGGGGTTAGCTTGGATCTGTATGATTTAAATTATTATTTATTTATTTAAAGAGTTTTATATAGCGCTGTCTAGACCCGAACGTATCAGAGCGCTTTACATGAGAATCAACAATGTAACAGAACAAATTCAACAAATTACACAGTACATCAAAAAATAAGCAATACAATTAGGATGGGAGAGAAAAGCAGTGGGGGGTAGGAGAGGTGAGAAAGTGAGGATAAAGGAAGAGACAATAAGGAGAGATGAAAAGAAGTCTGTCTAAAGACTGACTGGGTAGGTGACGACCAAAGAGGGAATCCACGGCCCATCTCCCCTATAGTTAAACCAGGTAGCTCCATCGGGCATCAGACAAAATAGTTCAGTCTCAATACATTGAGAGAGGAGAGAAGGAGAGACATAAAATGGAGGGAGGATGCGGGAGGAGAGGACAGGAGAGGCGGAAGAAAGTGGAACCATGAGGTTCAACAATATAACAGAAAAAGATTGACAGTTAAACATTAAAACAGATAATCAGCAACACATTAGGAGAGGAGAGAAAGGAGAGAGAGAAGTAGTGGGGGGTAGGGGAGGTGAGAAAGAGAGAGCTGCATTGAGAAAGATGACGGTTTTCCCCATTTGACTTTTTCTTCTCAGCTAGTCCTTGTGTGTGTTAAGTGCTGTATGTTAGTAAATAGAATCTATGGGGAAGATTTACAAGCCCCTTGCGCCACTTTTGCGTAATTTTTATCATGGGAAAAGTGATGTTAGGGTGGTGCAAGGGCCTTGTAAATAAGCCCCTATGTTGTCATCTTTTATTTGGTGGGATACAAGCACCACATTAGCACGTAGCACTTTATGTAGAAAGATGGAAGAAGATGGGTTGGACCTCCCTAACTTGAAAGAATGCTATTAGGCTTATTTTGCACTATATGCATTTAGATTTGGATTGAAGCCTGTACCATATTTTAAGAATTACCTGATGCAATTGGGAGGGAACATGGCAGCCGTTAATCACTAACGGTTGCGAACTCTCCGGTTTTGATGGTCGACATGGCTAATTAGGAGTGGCAGTTTGTGCTTACCGCAAGCGGATTTTGCGGTGTAGTTCCGGCGCGGGGTTGATGTGGGGCTGAGTCTCTCTTTTCTTTGCTGTTTTGCTGGTCTTTGTTCTGCTTTCCTTGCCGCGCTGGCCCCGGCGTTTTTGGCAGTGCTGCGCGGCTGGGTGGAGGAGAGTTGTTGCTGAGACGCTGAGAGGAGTGTGGGCACAGGCTGCTCGGGAGGAGTTGCTCCGCTGCAGCAAGGACCAGTTTCCCGTGAAGGAGCACCAACGAGTTGGGAAGACTCAGCATTATCCGGGTCACAAAGGAGAAATGCTTTGGGAAGCGTATATTTGAAAATCCAGCTTCGATCTTTAATCTGAAGGTGCAGGAGCTGAGAAATGTAAGCGGAACAGCAATGCTGATGACCCCTGTAAGGAGGCGGGGACAGGTTTCACCAGAGGATGGTGATTCTGGAAAGGAGGCTGAAAATCCTGGTATAACCATAATTAAAACATGGAATAAGGAAAAAGGGAGGATAAGGATAAGAGAGGGTTGTTTAAGGTAACAACAACAAACAACTGTAATACTGTAAATAGGTATAAACTAAGGAGCAGAGGGGTGTGGGGAAAGGAAGATCTTACATTAAGTACGGCAAATACAAAATCGAAAAACCACGCAAACCAAATTTCTTTTAGATAACCCGCTGCACTTGCTTCTGCACCAGATGTGAGTAAAGAGGCTGCAGGGATTTAAGGGCATAATAACCCTAAGCAAACAAAGAAGGGGAAGCCCAATAAAGTTAAAATCACCCCCTCCCTGCATTCGTATTTTAAGGTACAAATGCAGGAATTACAAACAAAAACAAAAGAATACCCCAGTCTGGTCTCACAACAACCCCCTAAGGTTACACCAAACAGTCAGAAGGTGGAGGAGAGTATGGTCACTGCTATGGGCTCCAAGGAGTTATCCATAATTCAAATAGCAACAAAAAACAGCTTTGACCCTTTAATTGGCCTTGAAGATGCTTCAGTGTTTGGACAGCATACTTCCAAGGACTGAGCAGAGTCTGATCACTTCACAATCACCTCTGGAATATCCGGCACCGACTATGATAGGAGAATCGGAAACATTGCCAGTCCAGCTGAGCTTCCCCGATTTAGAGAACTTAATGACGACAATGTTATCTGAAATAATGGAGAGGTTTGTTTTCGCTGAAAGTAATCAACAAAAAATTCAAGGGCATTGTGAATCAATGGAAGACAAAATCAATAGTTTAGTGGAGCAAGTTGGAGCCATTAAACTTGCGCATGAGCAGCTCTCAATTAAGGTGGCGGATAATCAAGAGGAGACTCTGAAATTAAAGAAAAACAAACAAGAATTGAGAGACAAATTAGAAGCCCTTGAAAACAATGCGAGGTGCAACAATATTAGAATTCTGAATGTTCCTGTGGGCTCAGAAGGTAGGCATATCAAGGCCTTTGTAATCTCCCCAATAATGGAGCAGAATAAGGATCTCGACCAAGCTTCACTGGAGGAAGATATACAGAGAGTTCATTGGGATCCTTTTGTACTGCGTACAGGCAGGAAGGCAGCGAGGAGGATCCTAGTAAACTTCAAAACCTACTCACTTAAAGAAAGTATCCTCACAGGAGCATTACAAGCGGGATCCTATAGAAAAAATGATTGGTCATTCCGTATAAGGTCCGATATATCCCGTACAACACTGGATAAACAGTGGGAGATTGGCAAATATATTCAGGAACTAAGAGACCTTGGTGCCACCGCGAATATCCGTTTCCCCGCATCCCTAAGGGTCATGAGGAATAATAAGATGCACAATTTCTGTGATCCAATAGATGTGAGAGCCTTTATAGATTAGATTAAAGCACAAGCTGTATAATAAGTGATATGAATAAGTCCATCAGGAGGTAGGGAGAGCTCGGAAAAGAGGTGTCACCGGCATACCTCAAGTTGTTAGAGAGGGTTCCCCCCCTTACGGGCGTAAAATCAAAATTTTGGACAAAGCAAAAAAATAAGCTTCACAATGGGTGGGGGAGCATGTGGGAGAAAAGCAAAAAAAAAGTCCTCAAATGTCATCAATGATTTTAGTTAGTGTAGATGTGTTATGGGTGTCTTTATTGTTTGAGTTTCTGGAGTTACTCAAAACAATTACAGAAACGTTACCAATCTGAGTGGCAAATCGAACTAAGGCTAGAAGTCTGAAAATTCTGACATAAAGGGCTCCATTACGATATCGGGCGGATTGCCTCCGCCAGGGTGGCGGTGGCCACCGCCACCCTGGCGGAGGCAATCCGCCCGACAACCACTCTCGTTTTCCCCTCCGCCTGATTAGGATGGCGGAGGGGACAATGGCGGACGGAAAGACCGTCCGCCGCTTTACCGCCGCGGTCGCCCTGCGACCGCGGCGGTAATAGATTAATATGGTGGCGGTGTCCAATGGACACCGCCAGCCATATTACAATGGCAATATGTAGAGGCCTTTCCGCGGCGGCAATGCCGCCACGGAAAGGCAGGCAGAGATTGGTGCGGGGGCCCCCTGCAGGGCCTCCAGGTTGCCACCACTGTCGGGGGGCACATGGGGGGTACCTATGGTACCCCCCACATTTGCATATGCAAAGCGGCAGGCACCGTGCGGTGCCTGCCGCTTTGCATATGCAAATGCAAAAAAGCATTTTTCACATTGTGGCGGGTGGTGCAGAGTGCACCGCCCGCCACAATGCTAAAACTACAGGATGTGCCCACCACTGTGGCGGGCACATCCTAATTCCCCCCACGGGACCCCCGCCCTTATGGCGGGCGGTCCCGTTCTACGATAGGGTGGCGGGCGGACAATGTCCGCCCGTCATCCTAATGGAGCCCATAATGTCAATAGGTTGAGGGTGATAGCGAGAAGGATCTTAGAGTATTTAAAGCTGTGTGATTCAGATATTACCTTTATTCAAGAATTGCATCTCTTAAAAGAAGAATGGTTGAAAATTTAGAAAGTCATCCATGAATTGACCATTGTATTTGTAGCACTCAAGTGGTTACAGTAAAAGGGGTTGCAATTGTGTTTAAAAATGCCTCCCAATGTACTTTAGGTGAAACTTGAGTTGATCCATTAGGTAGATGGGTAATAGCAAAGGCAAAGATCCAGGGAATTTGTCTCACACTCATAAGGTATTATGGTCCAAACCTGGACGATCCAACTTCTCTAAAAACATTATTTTGTTGTTTAATTGAGATAAACGACCCCATTATCATGGGGGGTGATTTTAATGTACCCCGTAATCTTGCGCAGGATACAATGTGTAAGAGGGCAGTTGTTATTGCACCAAAAATGATAGCGACCCTAACGCAAATAATCTCTAGGTCTTGTCGATATTTGGTCTTTAAAAGGCCTAAAGGTGGGGTCAGAATCAGGAAAATATATTTTCCATAACAACGAAGACGGTCACCGATCGAGGATAGATTTTTTCCTGGTAGCAGCTGCTATTAGTGACTATATTAAGAGTGTGGTACACATTCCAGAGCATTTATTCGATCATTTGGCAGTATCACTGCAATTTTTGATGAAAGAAAAGACAGCCGAAAGGTTCTGGACCTTGTACCGATCGCTACTTTTAGATACTGTAATAATTGATAAATTGAAAAACTCCACAAATCATTTTTTTCTTTTTAACTCAGACTCAGATCACTTAAATAAGGTATGGTACACATGTAAAGCTTACATCAGAGGCATATTAGTTGGTATTATTGCGCCACACAATAAAAAGGTTAAGAAGGAGATTAAAGTTATAGAAGACACAATCAAAGTAATACAGGGGAATATAGGGTGTAGCACAAATCCAACTAATGGCTTGGGTCCTGAAACAGAATTAGCAAAAGTGAAAAATAATTTTGCCGATTATCTGGAGATTAAGGTAAAGCAAAAATTGGAAGCAAGTAAACTTACTAATTATGAGTACAGGGAAGGATGTGGTAAACTCTTGGCATGGAAGGCGAAAGCAGATCAAGCCAGAAATGCGATAGAAGAAGTAAAATGCCAAATTACCAGGAATAGAATCACTGAAGATGGGGAGATTGAACAGGCTTTTGTCCAATTCTTTCAAGATCTCCACACAGAAGATACAAACCCAGATGGGGATCGAATTGCAGCTTTCTTTCAAGATATCAATCTCACACTCCTCAGTGATGAGCTTAGAGAAGAATTATCTACCCCCTTCACAATAGAAGAAATTTATAGCGCAATAAAAAGCTTAAAGAAAGGCAAGGCTGCAGGGCCTGATGCTCTTCTAAACGAGATCTATTCCCATTTGAAAGAAGAATTGGCTCCCATTTTGCTTGATCTTTTTAATTCGGCATATATCTTAAAGCAAGAGTTCCACCCATCCTGGGACCTAGCCACAATAATTATCTTGTTAAAACCTAATAAAGATCTATGGTTATGTGAATCATATAGGCCGATATCCCTTCTTAACAGTGATTATAAATTGTATACTCAGATAATCACTAAAAGGTTGGATCAGATGGTCGGCCTCTTGATTCATAATGATCAGAAGAGTTTTATACAGGGTAGGCATTTACATCACTTAATTCATGAGTTGATAGGCACAATTGATTTAGCAACAGAAAGTGCCAACCCCCTAACGGTGATGACATGCGACGCAGCCAAAGCGTTTGATAGGGTTCATTGGTCCTTCAAGAGGTAATTCAGTATTTTAACCTAGGTCATCATTTCGTTTATGCAATTAAGACTCTCTATAAAAACCCACCAGCTCGAGTTTTAGTAAATGGCCCCTTATCTAAGCAGGTTGCAATAGCTAGGGGCACCAGGCAGGGGTGCCCATTTTCTCCCCTATTGTTCAATTTGTACATAGAGCCACTCGCCATTAAACTAAGGGCATTTAAGAACATCATACCATTTTCCTGTAATGGATGGGCTAAAACAAATTGTTCTTTATGCCGACGACCTGATGATATTTACTGGTCACTTACAGGACTCAATAGTAGCCATTTGGGAAACATTAGAGAGTTTTGGGGAAATATCTGGATATGCTGTTAATCCTGTTAAGACAGAGATCATGCAATGGAACACAAATTACAGGTGTGACCAAGTCCGACATAGCATTAGGCATTTAGGGATCGAGGTGGTCCAGACACTTGATTCATTAGCAAAAACAAATTTTGATAAAGTTACCTTGAAGGTCAGGAAACAATTACAACAGTAGGAATCTTTACCTCTATCCGTCCTAGGCAAGTCTAATCTCCTGAAAATGGCAATTGTACCTAAATATACCTTTTTATTTAACTGTATCCCATTAGAGTTTGAGAAGGACTGGATAAAGGGAGTGCAGAACCTTTTTTCTAGTTTTTTATGGGGGAAGAAAAGACCGAGAATAGCCTGGCAGAAGTTCGGGGAAAAAAAGGAAAATGGTGGAGTAGCCAGTCCAGACCTCCTTCAATACCAGAGAGGCTTCCATCTAAATTATTTCAGGCAACTATTAAGGCACACCGCTGACCTTTCACAACTTTTTCAAGCTCTTACTTTTGTCCCTCTGGATCAATCCAGTTTTTTTTCTTTTTAAATTTGGAGACCCGAATTATTTTAAAAAGGTGAGACTGAAAATTCTTCAAGCAGCATGTAAGGTATGGCTTCAAATGCGGAGGATATTGTAAATCCCGTATTACAGCAACTATGCCCCAATCTGGAAATCACCTGGAACACCAGTTTGTTTACAAGATTCTCTTGCGGTCCCAATTAAAAAAGGGGAAATTGACAGATGGGGCCTATTTTTAGAGGGTTCCAAACAAATTTTGTGGCAGAAAATACAGGACATTACAGAAGGCTCGGTCTCCAAATTCAAATATTATCAGTTGCTTAGCTGGGCCAAAGCGTTGAGAAAATGTGGAAAGGGAAACAACTTTTTTGAGTCAAAGTTAGCTTTGTCTCCACCGGGACGAAAGGAAATTTCTACATGGTACTAGATATTGATACAGTCTCATGAAGATTCTCAGCCATGGTTTAAATCAACTTGGAGGAAGGAGCTGCAGAACAACGATCTTGATATACTATGGCAAGTATCTCTATCTTTTTTATGGCACAGTATTAAGTCTGCACCGCCAAGAAAAAAGCACTTTTTTACTATCCACAAGGCATATTGCACTCCGCGAAGGCTATCCAAATTGGGTTTACACATTGTGAAGAAATGCCAATCGTGAAGAAGTGCCAACAGTGCAGTGAAATAAATGCAGACGAAGCACATATGTTTTGGCGGTGTCCTTCCATCCAAGTCTTCTAGGAAAAAGTAGGTGCAACGATCTCCAGTGTTGTGGGCATGAAATTAAGGTGAGGCTAGCGCTGGTCATTTTTGGAGTATTCCAGATGAAGACTCTATAATTAATATAACTAACCAATATAAAAACAATATAAAACTCTTATTTTTTTGTTAATTTTATTGGTGCGCAGAGAACTGTTCATTAAATGGATCTTACCCGTTTCACCTTTAGAATGTGAATGGCTTAATTCTATACATAGAATGGCAAAATTAGACAGGGCAACATATAACACGAAAAAAAGGACATTTTGGAATTTATGGGATTATTGGTGTAAGAATACACCTCTTTAAGAGGAATTTCTATAAGTATTCTTTTCTTATTTCTTTTTTTTCTCTTTTATGTTTTTTCCCTTTTTTACTTTTTTAAATGTGTATTACTTAGTCCTATGATTAAGTAGCAGTAACGCAGGTTGTCAGGGGTTGGCCAAGTTGGATTGGTAGCCCTGGAGCGGTAAATCCGTATATACTTGTGCCAGTAGAGGGTCTGAGTTGATATACATCCCCTCCGTAAAAGCGTAAAGGAGTGATCGGACTCCTCATACTTTGTGTGCCAGAAAAAAGCCGCATAGCCAATTTTTTATCTCCAAACTTTAACTGCTTAAGACAAATGAGGAAAAAAAAAGAATGAACTGATGAATATGTTTTTAAAAGAAAGTGATATAGGGGATATTTTAAGATTGACTACATTCCCATGAAGGTTTGATATACAAATCTACAGTGGCATCTTAAAAGGCATATATATACTAAACAATATCTCAACTGGTATAATTTGCAGGCAATTAGTAAGGATATGAATACAACATTATCCAAGGAAGAAAAAGGAGACTGTATGAGATGGTAACATGTGCGCACGGCATCATTTATGTCAACATTTTAGGAGAAATGGGTAAGTACAATTTACAGTTTATATCAGCACTGCAGTTTACCAAGGACACTACGGCGACACAAGTGACAGTGTGTTCAGCGTGAGCGGCGCAAGGTGAGTAGTGCAAAATTATGTACAGTGAGTCAGAACAAAATGGTTTCAAATCATTTGAGATAGTGGTTTTAGTTTTTCATTCTTTGCATGAACCACTTTGTGGGGGGCGCCTAGGGTCTTGCTGAGTAGTCGACGGCGTTTCGATCCACTTTAATTGGGATCATCTTCCGGACTGCGGGGGGTTGTAAGCAGTGCGTATCCGACAACTGATCGGTAGGGCAGGTAAACCGATCTGTGGAGCTGTTCCGCGGAGGATGGACCAGTGTGGGTGCCTGATAGGTAGACATGTATCAAACTGTTAGCGGGGCGCTTAGCCACTTCATTGGCATATCATGGATGTCGGATCATGACAGATCGTGAATCTGGGGTGGAAGGAATTAAATGGGAGCTTCTCGCTACCTCGTGGTCCGGGGGTCGGAAACCGATCCAAACGTGATCAGTGCTTAAGATAAGTATTCTGAGTGTGCTGCCTTGCAGGGTGTTATCAAGTTGGATCTCTCTGTGGGGGGTTGATTACTACTTTTATATCTTGCAAACACTCTAAAAAAAAAATAATGCGCTCAGGAAGGGAAAGGCCACTTGGTCCTCCAGCGCGAAGGCCACGGAAATCTCAAGCACCGACTATATTAAAAAAAGCCAAAGCACAACCTACAGAATTGAATCAGACGCTTATATCACCAATAGCGAGGATGTTTGAAAAATCCCTAATAAATTTGATTTTCTAAAGGATCCAACGGGTGCTATGATGTCAATACAAAGTGACCCAGAAATAAGAAACTTACAGACACCTATCAAGCCCATTAGTAACCTGAAGGTACCGACCAGACAATTTGGGCAAAATCAAGATCTTGAGGAAAAAATAATTAACGGGAACATTGAGCTCAATGTACCAGCGAAGTCAATAAATCAAACACCTACTCAAGTTACCAGCTATGAATCAATGTGTATATGATCATGAAACCTGGAATAGTAACAATGTCATCTAGGTTACCTATAGAGGTCAACGTTGAAATAAGGAAAAATACTGCTCAAAGTTTGGTTCAAACAACTGATAACCACAATATATCAAAAGATAAATACATGGATGACTCATTCCAGGAAAGTCAATTTAGGAAAATAGGAAATGCCTTTCCTATGTTGGAGATAATTATGAACTAAAATAATGACGAAGCTATAAGCCTGCAAACACATTGTACTGATCGGAGCATTCAGGGAAACGAACTATCCAAACTATTGCCTTGTACCTTAGTCAGACAACCAGATAAATGAATATTGGGTGAAGAAACAACACAACTCATAGGAACTAATTTAAGACGGGATTCGGAATCAGTACAACTAGCACAATTTGACTGCCACAACAGGAACCATCAAAAAAATTCCCCTATTATCAAACAGGAACCTCGATTGGTTAAAAACACTAAGTCCATTGATAATCAGGATTTGGGTTCTATCACTTACCCTTGAAGCATTGACACTTCAGTCGAACAAAATGGATATGCAGATTGAAATTTTAGGTACAATGGCAAAAGCGGTAGCAGGAATAGATCATAAACTAGCTGACCTTAATTGTTTGATAACTAGAGCTCAAGCAGATCCACCAACTACTCATATAGAATGTTCTTGTGTGTCAATAATCAATAAACTAACAACAATACCTGAAGTTATTAGAACTATATTGGAGGATGTAAAGGCAAGTCTCCAATAGAATGGAAACAGGAAAATAGCTGATAAAGAAGGTACATGATTTACAGCGGAAAGTAAGCTCACGAAGATGGATGATCTAACAGTTCAAAGCGATTTAGACGCTAAAGATCGATCTTGCCCTCCAACAATCTCAAACAGGAGATCAAAAAATCTATAAATGGCAAATCGTCTGATCAAGCTGTAGAAAAGCTTAAGGATTATAAAGATGATGAAGATGAATTAGATCTGGCTTTGACACATTTTATAATGACAAAAAGGCATAGGAAAAATTTACGCAAAGCAAGAAATAAAGCTAAGGCGCAGGATCAAAAAAGACTCAGATTCATTTGAGGGAACAAAACAAAATAAGAATTATAAGGAAAAACTACTCTCAAAGGAAACAATTGGAATAAAAATAGATACAGGCAGTGACCCGTCAATACCAATCATCACAACAAAAACTCAGTATTTTGATATTTTTGTAAAACCTGGAAACAATATGAATTCTCAAAAAGACTTGAAAAGAAAGACCTCAATAGATAAAGTAATCGTAAGAGATACCGTAGACCACACACTTGATAAATCTCCTGATGTGTAGAAAAATTTCTTATTAAAGGAGCACCTGCATGATAAGTCTGGAATTGGCTGCGTGGAAAATAGGCCCAAGAAGGACACCCCAAGTGGAATGCTAATAAAGACCGACCAAACAATGAGTTTGTCAAACCCAGAAATAACTACAATTGTGGAAGATGAAAAGGATCCAGGTTTATTGAATAGTGGCATTGCGGAACAACAATCATTATCGTGAAATCTTAATAAGGATCTAAATACAAAACAACTTCCCACCCATTATGTTTCTTCTAATAATGGATTAGCGAAACTATCAGATGCAACAGTTCTAATAGAGGACACAACCCAATCAATAAAACGGGATCATCTAGTAATAGTAAGAAGTGGTAATAATAAACAATTTATAAATATAGTCCAGCAAGAATTAAACAAGAGCAGCGAAAGGGAACTGGTAAGTCAAAAGACGGAACAACAAATTTTCAAAACAGTATATGAGTCCAGGGGGCAACAAGATACGTTAAATAGAGGCAATCTCTTGTGCCTATTTAAATCGGTTCCATCCCTTGCTAATGTGTCAACTAAAGTTATTGAATGTGTTGGCTTCCTACAAAACCCGGAGGGTTCACTGCCATTAACAGTAATAACAGTAACATCCCCATCTGTAGTGGAACAAATTATGAAGGAACAAGAACTTTTTCGTAGTTGGGGAATACTGATTAGTAAAGTTGTGCCAAAGGAATATCCCACACCATTGATAAAAGCAGAAAAAATGTTAACATTTGAGAAAGAAAAAAAGGGGTCACCAACCTTCTCTGTATTAAAAAATCCGATACAAAAACTAGACAGAGGTGTCGCAAATCCACCCGGCAACAAAAATACAGAGAAGGTCAATGGGATAAATGAAACATGGATTATGATGGCTTTTACATGGAAATGATAAACAATGACAAGGAAATCAAAAAATAACATTTAAAAACTTTAAAAATGGCAATGAAACTCTAACTATCTGCTCATGGAACATAAATGGAGTAGGCAGAAAACTGGATAATATAACTCAACTACTGAAGTGTTATCAGATAATTTTATTACAAGAGACCTGGGCAACGGCTCCGTTTAGTATTCATGGATATAAAGGGTATTTTGAACCTGCTATTAAGCAAAGCAACTATGGTCGCCCTTGTGGCGGCTTAGCAATATTCATTTCAATTGATTTAAAAGCAGAACACATGCAATTGGTTACGAACAACTGTAATGTTCAGACGGTAATGTTAAAATACAAGATATATCATCAAATAAAATCGCTAATGCTGGTTAATATATACATCCCCGACATTTACCTCAAGGAAGACCATGCGTGCTACTCTTTCTACCTATCTAGTAGAGCAAAGGATAGAGGACCCCTTCATGGATTTTATAATCACAGGAGACTTTAATTTAAACTTGTTAATACCTTTTACAAGGGACGATGTGACACAGTCACAAGATCAGCAATGGTTAATTCCCGTACAAGTAATAGAGACCACACCTAAACCAAGACAAAATAAAACTGGCCTAAATCTAGTGAAGGATATGGAAGCTTTGGGATTACGTATACTCAACGGTAGATTCCCAACTGATTCTCCTCCAGCATGGTTCTGTTACACCCACAATGCGAAATCTCGAATCGCTTATACAATGGTATCGCTGAATATGTTTAATAACTGTACCACGTATTACCTAAAAAAGGTCCCGGAGATCGATCACAGCCAGCAAATAATCACTACATCGCTTAAGAATACAAAACATTAATTTTATTTAACAACGCAAGGTCAGATTGAAACCATTAACTACCGGAAATTAAACTGGAAACCAAATAACAAACGACTGACCAGTGATTTAGCAAAAAAACTGGTTATTGAATGTTTCCAGGAAACACCGGCTATATCTGTAATTGATCAATCGGCAAGCTTTATATGCAAGTTACTTAACCAACATGTTAACCGCATCGAATCTAGAGACAGACATGTAACTCGGACAGATGATAAGGTAACAAATATCAACTTTACATACGCGGTACAGAAAATGAAACGGACTCGAAATAAACTGAGGAAAGAGCTGAGAAAGAAACGAAAGCTAAAATAAAGGTGTTAAATCAAAACCTGAGGAAATTAATCTGGAATGAAAAAACCGAAGCAAATAATGACCTTTGGACTCAAATTTTTTATGCCTGTAATCAAGGTAATTCAAGGGAGTTTTGGAAGTTGATAAACATTCTAACAAGATCAGATAAAGCTGTAGTTTCATCTGTATTGACTGAGACTGAATGGGTGAAAATTCTGGCGCACCATTTAAACCCGGATTGCAGGAAAATTGAAAATGAAGGCAACTATATATGGAAGGAAACATCAAATCCAAAGCAAGAAACTGAACTTGAAATTACTCAAGAACAAGTTGCCAAGCTAATAAAAAAACAAAAATATGGAGCACCAGGTCCGAATGGTATTCCCTTTGCCCTGTATAAGGAGGATCCAGATATATGGGCAGAACATCTCACCAAAGTTTTCAAAGAAGTAGTCCGGATAGGGGTGATACCTGAATCCTGGAGAGGGTCCCTAATATCCCCCATCTTCAAAAAAGGAGATTGGGCCCTGCCTGAGAACTATTGTTTAATAACCTTACAGGACACTGATGCAAAACTGTTTGCAGGGATTTCGTTGACAATCTTATCTGACTGGGCAAAGGACAATTACATCCTCCCGCCTAACCAAACCGGTTTCATTAAAGGCCTAGAAACAGCTACCAACATCCTAGCTCTATCTGTTTTAATCGACAAGGCAATTTCAAAAAAACAACCTTTGTATTTATGCTTTGTTGATTTTAAATCAGCGTTTGATTGTGTGGATAGAAACCGATTGTGGGAAAAATGACGTATACAAGGGATTCCACCTTGCTTATTACACCTGATTTGTCTTCTGCATAGACAACTTGGGTCAGAGTACGTATCGGGAATGGTCGGTCACTTACCAATGAAATACCAACGACAGGCAGACTGAAGCAAGGGTGTGTATTGGCTCCTTTATTATTTAACCCGTTTTTAGCTGATTTGACAGAGGCCTTGAATGACACAAATGCTCACCCACCTAAGCTTGCCGATAAACACATATCAAATCTACTCTATGCAGACGATGTCATTCTTTTGAGCAATACAAAGGTGGATTTACAACGTTTAATATCACGCACATTGGAGTACGCCACAGAAAATAGGATAGTAATAAATTAAACTAAATCTAAAGTTATTGTCATCACAAAAAACTCAAGACAGAAATATAATTCCAAATGGTTTCTGGGAAAGGAGAACTTTGAACAAGTTGAAACTTATAGATATCTGGGAGTCTTCTTTAATGACAATGTGCGGTATTCTCCACTGTAACTTTCCTTATGATTTGGCTAGAGTGTTATGTTCCAATGTGGAATGGGTGATTTTAGAATGTTGGGTCTCAGTGACAAGCCATTTGTCAGCTGGACTCTGGAGGATAAGGTTTCTAGCTTGATACTTACAATAAACCTTCTACTACTTCTACTCCTCCTTGCCTGCTCATTATTCACATGGCAATACTACACAATGGCTACTTTACCCCTCAGAAACTTGATATCAATAGGAAAGCAAATGCTTTAACAGCTGCATTTAGGATTATTCAAAAATCAACGAGCGACCTAACTTATCAACCTCTCCTTAAGGTGATATCTGCCAAATTACTACCCTCCCTAACTTATGGCCGTAAGGCCTTAAACGAAAAAGATGCAGTTATCATTAACAATACTATCTCAAAAATTTTTAGATCTATTTTCTACCTTCCTAAAAATGCATCACAAGCCCAAGTTAGGCTGGAATTCAGTTTGAATATTCAGCTGTACGCACGAAAGGGTTATGTAATCAAAGTATGGAATAGAGTAAAAAATTATAAGGAGGACTTAATGTCGCAGCTATTGTGGAAAGAAATTGAAGGAAACTATAAATCATCTGCCTGGAGATATCTGGGCATGGCTCTGGATGAATTTGAGGTTGGGGAGATTTGGGCCTCCACCAAAACCCAGGAATCATTTAAAAAAGTTGTCAACAAAACAACAGACTATCTATTATTGACAAGCGGCAAGGCTACTTTAGTCAAAAGGAAACATGCATGGTCCATAATAAATGGCTAAACAAAAAAGAGGGTACAGCAATATTTGGACATGGCATGGTCATTGAAAAGTAAAGAGATTTTCATTAAAGCACGATTTGGAGTATGGCCGGGCGAACCCCATGGACCACCTTGGAAAAAACTTGAAAACAACATATTGTGTAGGCGATGTAAATCTGAAGAGGAAAATATTATCCATCTCTTGTGTCTCTGTCCAGAACTAAAACATGATAGATTAACAATACTAAAAAGACTATTTAATGAAAGAGGATAAGGACATGCAGGCAGGCTTTGATCCGATGTCTTTGTTCAGACGATGTACTCATTAATTCTGCTTTGACAAAAAAATTTACAAAAGTATGGAAAAAATTAGAACAGCATGAAATTGGAAACTAATAATGATTATACCTTCCTTCAAGCCTTAACATATTATTTTTTTATTATAAACAGTTTTTAATATAGGACATATACAATTTTATAGACTTACTGTTATTTAAAATGCATTTTTAAGGATGTACTTTTATTCAAATGTAGATAATGGTGTATTGTATGATTTTGCGTTTTTGTAAAGATTTTAATTAATCAAACAATAAAGATCTATCTATCTTCTCAGGGGTACATCTAGGTTTAGGGTTGGGGATCAGTTTTGTCAGAGGTGGATTGGGATTTGGAAGGGGTTCTATTGGCTTTGGGAGGGGAGTTTGGCTTTGACAGGTGTAAGGTCAAGGGCAAATAGTAAGCTTTCATGGGAAAATGGGCAGGATGTTTGGGAGGGAGTAGGTGTTGGGAGTTATTGGGAGGTATTGGGAGGTAGAGAGAGTGGAATTGTAAGGTGTGGGTGTGTATGTTGGTGCAGGTGGTTGTGTGTCTGATGTGCCTTGTTTGTGTTTTGTAGGTGTCTGTTGTGTGGGTGAGTGTGGGCATTTGCCTATTTTGGGGGTAGTAATGTGGACATGCTGGGTATGCTGGATTTTGTGGATGTGTCTGGTGGTGTAGGTGTCGTGCTTGGGGATATGCTAGTTGCTGAGGATGTGTTTGGGGGTGTAAGTGTGGTGTCTGGGGGAATGCTGGGGTGGTGAATGTATATGTGGGTGCGGGTGTAATGTCTGGGGGAATGTTGGGAGTTGTGGATGTGTGTGTGTGCGTGTGGCATCTGGCGGTATGCTGAGGGCAGTAGTGATGGTGACGGTGTGACTGTCAGGTGAGAGGTTATGTTCTTTGGTGTTTTTGGTTGTTTCTGTGTGGACTGATTGGGGCTGTTGAAGCGGGTGGGTTCATATGTGTGAGTGTGTTTTGGACAGGCATGGGAATAGTACATTTGGATGGAGAATATGAAGGAATTGGGATGGAAGCTTGGAATAATTGGAAGGCAGTCGTGAGTGTGGAGGCCAGAGTCTGAAAAGATCTCTATTTACCATATTTAGCACTGTGGATGCCTTCCAGGTAGGCCATGCTCTGCTGTAGATGGCTGGCTTGCCCCTGGATGGCATTTTGTGGTGCTGTCTGCCCTACAGAGATGTGTCTCACGAGGTCAATAGCCTCCTCTCTCGGGGCACCAGGGAGGACAGTGGCATGGGCTGAGGTACCTGGAGTGAAGGAGATGGATCCCCTATTATGGGAAAGGGCCCAACCAACTGGTGCGCGGAGCAACAGGGAGGTTGGAGAAGGAAGGGGGGTGGAGAACAAGGATGGTGTTGCTACAATTCCTGGGTGTTCCACCACTAGGGAGTGTCCAAAGAAGGTTCACTCTGAAGATGATGACATTGAATCTACATCCTCCGTGGCACTCCCCTCACCCTCTGGGCCTCTGACTCCCTCTGTGTCTGTCGTGTCATGACCGGAGCCACTGTGGCCAGCTGCTTCCCCAACGGTGTTGGCCCTCACTGTTGAGAAGTCCTGTGAGTCACTTCTGACGTTTCCTCTTGAAGCTGCAAACTCCCAACTCCCTCAAGGATCAATCAACACAATCAGGAATACTACTCTGACTGTATCGACTTTCCCCCCAGGGAAAGGGGAAGTGGACAGAGAAACTAACAACAAATAAATAAACACTGTCTTCAGTTGTTGTTTCTCTAAAGTGCTCCAGGCCGTTGACCTCTCTTGATTGCGCCTCACGGTCTTTTCACGCAATTCTGTTATAAAATAACATTAGTTTTAAAAAATACAAACTCAACTAACTTCTTAACACTGAATTATGTTTTAAAACTTCAGTAACTGACCATTGAGTCAGATGGCCCTTGTTCACACTCTATTTGACATCAGAATTGCTCAGTCTTTTCTCTATACCTTTTTCAAAAGAAAACAAGAGGAAAATTTCCACATTAGCAAAAGCTTCTCCTAAATAATGGGTTAGTTTGTTAATTAGTTTTAGTTACCCCAACTGATTAAAATCATGCAAACTTGTACCTGAAGACTTCAGCAACACTTCAGCTGGTTTGGAATCTGCAGTTAGGAGATAGTAAGAACAACAACCTACTCCCTTTAACGACTGCAAGACTTAAGACTCAAAAGGTTATCTCTAAAATATAACCCTACTTGGAAGAGTCTGTGACTGTATCCTATTTAACAACTTAAAGAAATTACCAAACAGTTTTTAGAAAGTCTCACTGTAATTTCTTGTTTTAGCTTAGGCTTGTTTTTTCCCTTCACTGGCAAAAACTCTTCCCAATTGAGAAGTCTCAAACGCTATAAATCTCTCAGTCAGTTAAAGAAAATTCTCCTTGCCTTTGCCAAGTCCTGTTTCTTTTGTCCATTTAAATAACTGAAAGTCTTCTTCCAAACGCTGAACACAGATTCTAGAATCTTCTCGTGGGTCTCTAGAAACATTAAGATTTATGGTTTCTCCTTACTTGAGTTATTTTGGCTTACTGTACTTGGCATTCGCTTCCGAGCAGACTGCAGTCTCGAACTGCCTTCAGCAGAGAAAAAACGGAACTTGCTCTTCCTCCATGCGCAGCGAGAAGGACTCTGGTTCTCGGCTTCAGCGAAGCCACGAATCACTCAGGAGCAGACAGCTAGGGAGAGGGCTCGAGGAGGGATCGATAAATCAGGCTGAGAGGGGAAGTAACTAGAAGTCAAGGATTAATTAATGGCTTAAGGCAAACCGTCAGAGCGGGAGCAGAAGCGCTCGACAGGGCAGCAACACGAGACGAAGCGCCGAACCGTTGGGCTTCAGTCTATTTATAAACAAAGGTTGTCACGCGAGCAGCGCGAGCTTACATCTCATGAGAAATCTAATCTCGAGCCAGCGCGAGCCTCTCTCAATACATGAGCGCACAATCTTTATTGTTAACCCGTAAGACTTAACACAAGGCTAAAATTAAACAAGCATTGTTAAATGCAAATTCCCAAACAGTATTTACAATGACTAAAAACAGGAAATCACCTACTTAACTTATTCCTAAGTTTCAAATTCTCATTAAATTTGATCTGGCAGTTTATTCAACACATGAACAGAACCTAAATCCCACTATATGAAGTAAGACGACCAGTAGCACCCCTAACAGTTCCTCCCCCCAAAGGTCGTCTTACAGGTCGAGGTTTGTCAGGATGTAAAGCATGAAAAGACCTAACCAGTCTAGGAGCATGAACATTCTTTTCAGGTTCCCAAGATCGTTCCGAAGGATCATAACCCTTCCAATCAACCAAATAAAACAGAGAACCTCGAATCCTTTTAGAATCTAAAATAGATTTAACCTCATATTCAACATGATCACCAATCACCACTGGTGGCAGTGGATTATCAGGTCGAGTAGAAGGTTCAAAAGGTTTCAAAAGAGAAACATGAAATACTGGATGAATAGCATATTCATCCGGCAAAACCAATTTCACAGATACAGGATTCAAAATTTTTTCAATTTGAAAAGGCCCTAGATACCTGGGTTTCAACTTCCTAGGACCCTCTAACTGAATGTTTCTAGTAGAAAGCCAAACCAATTGACCCTCCTTGTACAAAGGAGAAGATCTACAATGAGAATCGGCTGTTCTCTTCATAGTTTCCTTACTTTTAATCCACAGTTTTCTTGCCTTTTCCTGAATATCCATTAATGAAGCCAACCTGTCATTAACTGCTGGCATGAATTGCTGTTCTTCAGGTAAAAGAATAGGGAGAGATCTTGGATGTTGACCAGTAAGAAAATAAAAAGGAGAACAACCCAAAGCTGAATGAGTGGTATTATTATAAGAAAATTCTGCCCAGGGCAAAACTTCATCCCAAGGCCTAGAAGAAGTTGTTAACAAACATCTTAAACCCTGTTCTACATGTTGATTAACCTTTTCGGTTTGTCCATCAGTCTGTGGATGAAAAGAAGAGGACAGAGCTAACTCAATTCCAAGCTGCTTACTAAGCTGTGACCAAAATTTTGATATAAATTGAGGACCTCTATCTGAAATAATCTTTGAGGGAAGACCATGAAGTTTTACAATATTAAATAAAAACACATTACTAAATTCAGCAGCAGATGGAATCTTATGTAAAGGAATAAAATGTCCCATTTTAGATAACAAATCAACCACTACAAGAACAGTAGTATAACCATTAGATTTAGGAAGATCCGTAATAAAATCTAAACTGATCGTGTGCCAAGGTTGAGGAGGTATAGTCATTGGACGAAGTAAACCCATAGGAGCTGCATGTAAAGCTTTTTGTCGCGAACAAACTGGACAAGCTTTCACAAAATGCTGAATTGCTGGAATCATCTTTTCCCACCAAAAATGACGCTGACATAAATCCAAGGTTTTATTAATACCTGGATGAGCAGCAATTGCCAAATCATGATTCCATTGCATAACTTTAATTTGTAAGTCTTTTGTGGGAATAAACAACTTATCATTGCGATAGAAAAGACCTTCTTTGATAGAGTTCCCTCCCTTTGATAACCATTCATGAGAATCAAAAGTTTTCAAAACCTCCTTAACAGAATCTAAGAACTTTTCAGAATGAACCTCCGCAGCAATTTTTTCCATGGGCAAAATACTTGGTGGTTCTTTAACAGAATTAATATTTTTTTCACAAACTAATCGAGAAAGTGTATCCGATAACAATTGCTTATTACCAGGTCGATACATAATTAAAAAGTCAAATTCACTAAAAAACTGTAACCATCTCATTTGTCTAGGAGTGAAGGCCTTAACAGAGGAATAAAATTGTAAATTTTTGTGATCAGAATATACGGTGATAGTATGCTTAGCCCCCAAAAGGTGATGTCTCCATTCCTGAAATACATCTTTAATAGCCAACAACTCTCGTTCTGCAACTGTATAATTCTGTTCAGCTAATAATAAGTTCCTAGAAAAGAAAGCGACGGGATATAAATGACCAGTATTTGCATCCTTTTGAAGCAACACACCACCCACAGCTGTTTGAGAAGCATCAGCTTCCACAAAAAATGGCTTATCAGGATCAGGATGAATCAAAATTGGAGCAGAAGTAAAAGCTTTTTTAACAAAGAAAAAGCTTGATCTGCTTCCTCAGACCAAGAGAAAGCTTTCCCCTTTTTTAATAACTGGGTAATGGGAGTCACAATTTCAGAAAATTTGGAAATGAATCGCCTGTAAAAATTGGCAAATCCCAGAATTCTTTGTATATCTTTAATTGAAGCAGGGATTGGCCAGGTTAAAATTGCTTCCACTTTCTTAGGATCCATATGAATCCCCTCAGGAGACAAGCAATAGCCAAGAAACTCCACCTTGGAGGCATTAAAAACACATTTTTCCAATTTAGCAAATAATGAGTGATCTCTAAGCCTCTGTAAAACAGATTGAACATGCAGTACATGCTCTTCAGTATTCTTAGAATGAATTAAGATGTCATCAATATAAACTATGCAACAGACATCCAGCAAATCATGCAAGACCTCATTGATAAAATATTGAAAGGCCGCTGGAGCATTGCAAAGACCAAATGGCATAACAGTATATTCAAAAAGACCAAATTTCGTACGAAAGGCGGTCTTCCACTCATTACCCTCCTTGACTCTAATCAAATGATAAGCTCCTCTGAGATCCAGTTTGGTATAAATACTGGAACCCTTAATTTGATTAAGAAGCACAGGAATCAAAGGTAAAGGATATCTATTTTTAATTGTTGCTTTGTTAACAGCTCTATAATCAATACAAGCCCTCAAATCACCTGTCTTCTTCGCAACGAAGAAGAGAGGAGACGATACTGGAGAAGTGGAATGACGAATAAAACCTAATTCCAAAAGTTCATCCAGATACTTCCTTAGATAATCATTTTCTGGTTCAGTCAAAGCGTAAATCCTACTGCAGGGTAAAATAGCACCAGGTACTAAATCAATCCTACAATCAAATATTCTATGCGGTGGTAATTTTGTTGCTTCAACAGGATCAAAAACCCTAGAAAAATCCCTATACTCAACTGGAAGCTGATTAATTTCAGAATTCAAAGTAGCACAAAAAAGAGGCATCACCGGGTCTCTGGTCTCTTGGTAACAATGTAACTTACAAAATGAAGACTCTAAGGTAACAGTTCTTTTAACCCAATCGATCCTTGGATTATGTAATTCCAACCAAGGGATACCCAAAATTACTCCAAAGGAAGGTGCATCTATAAGATCAAAAACCACCTTTTCAGTATGCCCATTGTCTGCCACTAAAGTTAAAGGCTCTGTATTATATTGAATCATCCCAGAAGACAGAACCGAACCATCAACAGCTCTTACAGTTTCCGGTTCTTCCTTGGCAACAAATTTCAAATTTAATTTATGGGCAAATTCGATATCAAAAAAATTCCCAGTGGCCCCTGAATCCAAAAGTACAGGAATGCTATGTCTTTGAAGAGTAGTTAAAATAAAAACCATCCGAATTGTAAAATGCTTAGGAATATGCGTAGTTACATTTGTGACAAATTGAGAGATCTTAGAAAAAGATTTACTTGAAGAAACGATCTCATCTTTCCTCGAGAATTCTAGTTTTCCGACGGATTAGATGAAAAAGTTTCTATCACCAGGGCCTTCTTTTTAGCAGGTTTAACTGTACAATCCTTAGCAAAATGACCAGGCTTGCCACAGTACAAACACAAGTTACCTTTACGTCTTCGCTCTTTTTCCTCAGGGGTTAAAGGTCCTTTAAACCCTCCCAAAAAAACTGGTTCAACTAAGGTATTCTTAACATCAGACTCTTTTTTCTGAACTCTAACTTGTGAACTTCTAAAATCAGTTCGTGTTTTTTCGTTTTTACGTTCACCTAAACGGTGATCAAGCTTAACCACAAGATCTTGAAATTCCTTAAAATCCCCAGGTTGATCAACAATGTGTGCAAGAGAATCTTTCAAATCGTCCCTCAGACCTCTATAAAACAAAGAAATTCTTTTATCTTCAGGCCAATGAGTTTCAGTTAAAAGCCTATTGAAGGTAGTGATGTAAGAAATGAGATCCTTGCTCCCTTGTCGAAGACTCAATAACTCATTATCTGAAGACTGAACAAAGGTGTGCTTAGCAAATAAACTAGACATGGCTATTTTAAAATCCCGCAGATTATGAAGCAAGGGATCATCATTATCTATCAAAGGCATAGCCCAATTTGCAGCCACCCCTCCCAAATAAGAAATAATAAAGGCTACCTTAGCTGTGTCTGAAGAAAAAATCTGAGGTTTACACAAAAAATGCAACTGACATTGGCTAAGAAAAGTTGCAAATCTACTATTTTCTCCGGAAAATCTTTCTGGATTTGCCAGAGGGACGGATGTCGGGGTGACTACTGTGACTTGAACTGGTTGACTTTCAGTCCAATCATCTGAAGCATGTGACTGTCGGCCCTCAGTTCCAAATCTAGTTGGCGCTAAAACTGGCTTTCTCTCCTTAATAGGATCTCTCCAGACAGAGAACCCTGCTCTAGTTTCATCCAACTCCTGACGAAGCGTTAGGTTCTCTAAACGTAAATTCTCCATCTCCACAGTCATTTTCTGCACTAACTGTGACAACTCTCAGACATCCATGAGGGTGAGTTTACAAACTCAAGAGGAAATGTTTAAGGTATGGCTTCGTCTACTGTTGAGAAGTCCTGTGAGTCACTTCTGACGTTTCCTCTTGAAGCTGCAAACTCCCAACTCCCTCAAGGATCAATCAACACAATCAGGAATACTACTCTGACTGTATCGACTTTCCCCCCAGGGAAAGGGGAAGTGGACAGAGAAACTAACAACAAATAAATAAACACTGTCTTCAGTTGTCGTTTCTCTAAAGTGCTCCAGGCCGTTGACCTCTCTTGATTGCGCCTCACGGTCTTTTCACGCAATTCTGTTATAAAATAACATTAGTTTTAAAAAATACAAACTCAACTAACTTCTTAACACTGAATTATGTTTTAAAACTTCAGTAACTGACCATTGAGTCAGATGGCCCTTGTTCACACTCTATTTGACATCAGAATTGCTCAGTCTTTTCTCTATACCTTTTTTAAAAGAAAACAAGAGGAAAATTTCCACATTAGCAAAAGCTTCTCCTAAATAATGGGTTAGTTTGTTAATTAGTTTTAGTTAACCCAACTGATTAAAATCATGCAAACTTGTACCTGAAGACTTCAGCAACACTTCAGCTGGTTTGGAATCTGCAGTTAGGAGATAGTAAGAACAACAACCTACTCCCTTTAACGACTGCAAGACTTAAGACTCAAAAGGTTATCTCTAAAATATAACCCTACTTGGAAGAGTCTGTGACTGTATCCTATTTAACAACTTAAAGAAATTACCAAACAGTTTTTAGAAAGTCTCACTGTAATTTCTTGTTTTAGCTTAGGCTTGTTTTTTCCCTTCACTGGCAAAAACTCTTCCCAATTGAGAAGTCTCAAACGCTATAAATCTCTCAGTCAGTTAAAGAAAATTCTCCTTGCCTTTGCCAAGGCCTGTTTCTTTTGTCCATTTAAATAACTGAAAGTCTTCTTCCAAACGCTGAACACAGATTCTAGAATCTTCTCGTGGGTCTCTAGAAACATTAAGATTTATGGTTTCTCCTTACTTGAGTTATTTTGGCTTACTGTACTTGGCATTCGCTTCCGAGCAGACTGCAGTCTCGAACTGCCTTCAGCAGAGAAAAAACGGAACTTGCTCTTCCTTCATGCGCAGCGAGAAGGACTCTGGTTCTCGGCTTCAGCGAAGCCACGAATCACTCAGGAGCAGACAGCTAGGGAGAGGGCTCGAGGAGGGATCGATAAATCAGGCTGAGAGGGGAAGTAACTAGAAGTCAAGGATTAATTAATGGCCTAAGGCAAACCGTCAGAGCGGGAGCAGAAGCGCTCGACAGGGCAGCAACACGTGACGAAGCGCCGAACCGTTGGGCTTCAGTCTATTTATAAACAAAGGTTGTCACGCGAGCAGCGCGAGCTTACATCTCATGAGAAATCTAATCTCGAGCCAGCGCGAGCCTCTCTCAATACATGAGCGCACAATCTTTATTGTTAACCCCTAAGACTTAACACAAGGCTAAAATTAAAGAAGCATTGTTAAATGCAAATTCCCAAACAGTATTTACAATGACTAAAAACAGGAAATCACCTACTTAACTTATTCCTAAGTTTCCAATTCTCATTAAATTTGATCTGGCAGTTTATTCAACACATGAACAGAACCTAAATCCCACTATATGAAGTAAGACGACCAGTAGCACCCCTAACACTCACTCCTCCGCTTCAGTGTGGCGATGTTGAAATGATATTGAAAATAGCTTTTTATCGCATGCGTATGAACACACTGGACCAAGAGCTTTTACCATAGAACATTACTAAAGTGCACAGAACACTCCAGCTACAATGTCTACTATAGTGGCTTCCACATTAGCACATGCATGCATGCTACATGACCTGTAAACAGTTGCTCACAGTGAAGTCATAACTACAGACAGCTTGAATTGCATGAGTGAAGTTGTCTCAACTCCATCCTAATGTATGTAGGAGGATACTTGTACACCTTGTACACTTTGGCCCTTGCAGTATACCATAGTGACACCAGCAGGTGGTCATATACCTAATACCACATAATGACTAAATGATGGTTAAGTAATGCAGCTATGTTGCAGCAATATGTGCAGCAGCAGGTAGACGGTGGCATGGAAATGCTCATTTCACCCTGTTGAAACTTCCTAATTGAAATTTCTTCATATGTCCACCATCAGAATAGTATCGTGGAAGCTGTACTTAAGTAGTGTTGCTATGTATCACATGTAGCACAGAAAAGTAGACTGGAGACAATATGGCCCAAATTTCTAGAATATATATCGACAAATATCCACAGCCTAATGATTTACCTAGGCCTAGGGACATCCCCGATCCAGCTTGGTACTGGTGAGAACCCCATTCTTAAATTGCATACCTAAAAGCCAATACCCCCAATAAAGGTTGATGAGGCTCAGGAAACCTCTATTATATGAAGAGGTGGTTTCACTTTTGTCCTAATGGGAAGGCACATCGCAGTACCCTTCTTTCTGGCAAACAAAAATGTCATTGCATTACTGAATGTAGGCACTCAGACATGATCCCCACATCCCTGCATGTCACACCCTGACAAATGTCACCAGTCAGTGAATGAACTTGGCCAAATCAACATGTGCAGTTCACATAACTGAATACTCCCACATTATTGGCATACAAATACACATTATGACAAATTACTGTTAGTCTCCCTGTCATGTCCTCCATTGCTTCATCAATTGGACCTGACTAATGACATTGAGTAATGGCTTAGGGTACGTGCCACCGACTCACCAATGTGTACAGGCTCCTGTCTGTGGTAACACATGAACTGTATACCCATCACAAATACCTATTTTCAAATACAGATTGGCCTACACACACATTTGTGATGGAATAAGACACAAACCTATGAAGACACGTAAATCATGTATGAAACCGTAGTGCAGATGATACTACAACAGGAAAAGGTACACGTGCCAACATTTAGGCACTAATTCTTATGGCACCAGTGATGGTTGCCATTTCATGTTGATGTAGATTCCTCACTCAGCAAGGGAAGTATTGCTCAGTCACTGCATCCAAAGTGTACTGTATGCTATGTCACATGTAGGAGGGCCACCATTACATGAGACACAGTAGTGAGGGAGCAACAGTCCTGACAAAATTAAGACAAGTGGCCTGTTTGGGACAATGGTCACCCAGTACATCAAACAATGTTAGATGATTTATGACTTTAGTCAGCCATGTGAACTCTGCTTTGCTCCTGTTCAAAAAGACAATAGGCTAAGTACATTGTCATGCACCTACGACCAGACCTACACATTCAGCCACTCTTCAAGTGTGTTGGACACAAGTTACCCCCAATGTTGATGGGGAAATGGCTTGTAGCTGCTGCTGAGCTTTCAACTGCCCATCCATCTCAGGATAGGCCACCACCAGTATGAGGGCCTTTGTGGGGGTCAGTGTGTGGTGCATGCCCCGCCGACGTTGGGAGGACTTCCCCAGCTGGACTGCTGCGTGCTTCCAGGTCCAGCGCCTCAGGTCCTCCCACCTCTTACGGCAATGGACGCTGTGCCACTTGAAAACCATCAGGCTCTGCTCCTTCCTTCCATATGTACCTGTTCTGATGGGCATTGACCTGTAGGGATAGAAGAGAGGGAAAATCAGTTGGTAAAGGAAACTTCCTGTATATCAGTTGTGATGTGATACATTGTGAATACATCTAGCACACTCATTACTCAAAAGTTAACACACGCGGTGAGCACTACTTATACATGTATATGCACTTTTGTATCAATATTCTGACTATCCTCATACCTGGTCATGTCCCAAACTGACTAAGGAAGCACACTAACACAATGAAGGCCTGGCCGATCTTACATATACTGTGATGTGAGGTACTATGACACAGGAGAAAACATTGTGGCCTATTGCAGGCTAACCTACTTTAGCATTATTATATTGGCGCCTTTACAGCCAGGCTCATTGATTTGTTGGCTACGGACCACTAGATCCTATGACTGAGGTCACTATGAAAGGGCTGCCATGTGTGTCAGTGAGAGCTTGCTCTCCGAGATGTGTGGACATGAGGACTCATAGATGGGATATGATATTACCGGTGATGGTGTATGTGTGGCATGTACTAGCATCTCAGGACACTCCTTTTGCTATATGTGGTACTGTAACAGGGATGACATCAACATATCATTGTATGTTGAATTGGTTCAAGACAAAAAAGCTGGTGAGTCACCTCAAGAACACCTATTATGAAGTAACCAACTATCTGCACTGTTATTGTGTCACACGTGAGATAGGGCTGTACAGTGCAAGTAATACTCATGGAACAGTGAAAAGAGATCTGTGGAGGTAAGGGGCCTGTCATTTGAAAATCACACACCTGGGAAATGGAGGTCAGTGGAAAGGAGCACCAGTCCAAGGGGTAACTGCAATCACCATTCCAAGTGTAGCCCACCTGACAACAATCTGGGGGAGTATTGTTCAAGGCAACTCAATTTGTGAGCAAATAAAAACCTACAGGTCAACTAGGATGTCACTCTGTGCATCAGTTGTATTGCCACAGAAACTCAACCTCAAGCTGGCACATTGTTCTGACTGTGCACTGCTGATTGGCAGCCCTTGCTGTTTACACGCTCAGCTTACAGATGTCACATGACCAGAACATTTCAAACATTTCTGATTAAAAAAGGTGAGCTTGGAGCTCTCCACTAAGTGACCTCAAAGCTGTGTGGCACTCTGAAGGGGTCTGTGAGCTATTGCTGGGTACCAGATAACAATTTGAAGAGCCCTGATTTTGGCTGACTGATATGCGGGACTGCACACATAGCTAACGTCTGCTCCAGTCAAAGTGCATTCACAGCTAATGCTGTAAAGGTTATACAGTTGTCCTCACATTTAGGATTATCAGGGTCATATCAGTATCAGAGGGACCATACAATTAATGAATACATAGATGGCTACATACACACCAAGTAGAATCAAAGGCTTTCCACACACTACAGGGTTCACTGATAGAATATCGGTGTAACAAACATCAATGTTCTAAATATTGAGAAAAAAAATATTGTCTGCAAAAGTATGGTCTCCAATACCTTAACAGGTAAGTACACAAATATTGAATAAAAAATATTGAAGTAAAAAATATAGATGTAAAAAATATTGATTCAAAAACATATTAAATATAATATTATATAGTAAATATACTAAATATTAATATTGTTTGTAACAAAATTAAATACATGTAATACACATTTTAACTAAACATAACAAATAAACAAATTTTTTTTAAAATATATACACCCAAACATAAAAATGTATGCATATACATATATTATCTTTATTTAATTTTTTAAAAATTAAAAACAAAATTAACGTACATTTTCCAAAACGATAAGTGCAACAGTAGGGAAAGTGTTGGACAGCGGAGGAATTACATCTACTATTCCAACTCCAGTGAGTGCAACAGTAGGGAAAGTGCTGGATAGCGGAGGGGTAAAAATTACTATTTCCACTCCATTGAATGCAACAGTAGGGGAAGTGCTGAATACCAGAGAGGTACATATTACTATTGCCACCCCAGTGATTGCTACATTAGGGAAACTGTTGAATAGCACAGAAATACAAATTACTAATACCACTTGAAAAAAAATTACAACATTTTAAAAATCATAAGAATAAATAAACAATATTTAAAAAATATAAAATTAAACATATAAAAAGAACACATATCACAATATTATTTACATATAACAAAAATCTACAAATAACATATACAACAAATTAATAAATTTATAAACAATTATTTAAATATTTACAAATAAACAAATGTATTAAAACATAAAATTATTTATTTTATTTCATACCCTATAACACCACACCAATAACAAAACACTCCAACATGTTTAATTACATGTATTTCCATAATTAACATGAGTAATAATCAATTAAAAAAATCTTATTGATACAAAAATAAAAATAAACCTTCATTGAGTGCACATGCTTGAACCCTATAATATCCACAACACACTCCCAAATTAAATATTATTTGTAAAAGAAAAACTTTTAATATTAACTAATAATTAAATATTTAAAATTGTATTTAATACCCAACTTTTACCCCTTTAATACTAAAAACACACACAAAATAAACAATTACACAAAATAAATATCAAATAATGTACATTATTTAACAACTCTATAATAATTAATTAAACACAAAATACTTACCACCCTTTACTCCTTCAAACACAACACACACCTAAAATTAATTCCACAACTACCATAATTAATTACACAATTACCATGATTAATTACTAATTAACAACAAATTATTAATTCATTAATTTAAAATAAATTACTTCCCACGTTTCCCACCCTTTACACTTATAAAACACCACAACACACACCGAAAATTAATTACAAAGTTACCATAATTAATCAGCAATTAACTAATTAAAATGAGTTAACAGCCAATTATAAATTCATTAATAATTCATTAATGTACCCATTTAACACTATAACATCTCAATTAAACAAATAATAACAAATACAAAATATTCAATACATTTAATATAATTAAATTACTTCCCGCCCTATTCCTCTATAAACCCACAACATGCTACGGAACTTAAAACGCAAAATTAAAATAAAAAATAGTAATAACTACTAAAAATAATAAAATAATTTATATAATGACATTACTTCCCACCCTATTCCCCTATAAACCCACAACCCGCTACAGAACTAAAAATGCAAAAATAAAATAAAAAAATTAATAACCACTAACATTTTAACATATAAATTCAAAATACAAACAAATCTTATACAAAAAAACATACATCACATACATATAACATATATACCAAAATACATAACAACAATAAAAAATCTATATTTTTAACAGCAATATTTTACTCTTCGATGGTTTTGACATCATTATTACTTACTTAGATTCTATGTTCTTGACCTCGAGAATTTGTCTGTCGATACTCCTGATCCACAATATTTTTAACTCGATATTTGTGTAAATCGATATTTTTGATTCCATATTCTGTCACTGCACTACACTACACATCCCAATGGTGATGTGACAATAACACTGTATATGCTCAGCAATGCCTAACATAAGTCTGGTATATAGGGCACAACAAATTATGCAATACTTAATAGACCAAGCTATGGAAGTCAGAACCACATTATAGGCTGTGGAAATGGCACAGAGGGAGTCACACAGAGTAATATATGTATGTCAGAGAGTTACTTGTTCCTCTGGTAAACCATAGAGCTGGCCATACAGGAAAAGGATCTCTTCAGCAAGAAGCTCCAGCTCCTCTGCAGAGAGGGCATGGGCCCTCTCACTTGTTTGGCATGGCAGGTTTCTTCCCAGAGGTGGCAAACAGCAGCTAAAGTGGGGGAGGTGTTGATCTCAGCAGTGTCAGAGGCAAATGAGTGATTTCTCAAACTGCAGTGTACTTGTACCCCACCATATGTGATAATCAGTCAAGATATACACATTCATTGGCTCCCTACCGTCACGATCACTAACCTTAGCCTATGGCTGTGGCCGTCGTGGACTGAACCATCCACCCTGCGGTCAACATCAGCCAGTGGAGGCAGATTCAGATTGTCCAATATGCGAGGTCAGACATCCGCCATTTTAGCGGTTGGAAGTACAGTATTGGTGACTGTTAATTGCATCAACACTACTCCAAATGAGGGCTCACAAGTTGACCTATGGACGAATCCTTGGCCATGTTTTTTCCATGCGGTTCAAAAGGGGGTGGTGATGGACAGAGCATCTGAACCAATCAAACACTCACACCCAGTCAATAGATCTGGGTTTAATCCATCACCGTTCTTTAGCCCACTCTGCCACCCCAGTTCAGACATGGCCATATGCAAATCACTCTGACTCTGTGCCTCATGGGAACAGTCCAGCCCGAACTGCCAAGCTATGCCTTCCCTGTACTGGAAACAAGCTTCCTATGACCGGTTTCTGGCATTTCAGCCGTCTTCAGCCAGGCTTGCTTGAATCCAGTGGCAAAGTGAGCAAGGTCCCGTGCTCACTACGCCACTGGAGTCAAGCTATCTGATTCTGATTCTGGTCCAGGGAAGACATGGCTTGGCAGTTCGGTCTGGACTGTTCCCATGAGGCACAGGGTCAAGATTGATTTGCATATGGCCATGTCTGAACTGGGGTTTCTTGGTGAGAAAAATAAAGATGGATTAAACCCAGATCTGTGACTGGGGGTGGATGTTTTGCCATTGTGCAACATTCCGTCCATAACCTTGTGTGTTTTGCTGTTCACCCTATGTGGGAAGGGTATGCCCAGACGTGGGTCCCGTGCTCACTACGCCACTGGAGTCAAGCTATCCTGGCTGAAGACGGCTGATAGCCAGAAACCGGTCCTAGGATGCTTGATTCCGGTCCAGGCAAGACATGGCTTGGCAGTTCGGTCTGGACTGTTCCCATGAGGCACAGGGTCAAGACTGATTTGCATATGGCCATGTGTGAACTGAGGTTTCTTGGTGAGCAAAATAACGATGGATTAAACCCAGATCTGTGACTGGGGGTGGATGTTTTGCCATTGTGCAATATTCCGTCCATAATCTTGTGTGTTTTGCTGTTCACCCTATGTGGGAAGGGTATGCCCAGACGTGGGTCCCGTGCTCACTACGCCACTGGAGTCAAGCTATCCTGGCTGAAGACGGCTGATAGCCAGAAACCGGTCCTAGGATGCTTGATTCCGGTCCAGGGAAGACATGGCTTGGCAGTTCGGTCTGGACTGTTCCCATGAGGCACAGGGTCAAGACTGATTTGCATATGGCCATGTCTGAACTGAGGTTTCTTGGTGAGCAAAATAACGATGGATTAAACCCAGATCTGTGACTGGAGGTGGACGTTTTGCCATTGTGCAACATTCCGTCCATCATCTTGTGTGTTTTTTCATGTTTTTTCCATGACACAATTCATCTGTGTAATGCATTACTGTGCATAAACGCGAAATGCGCATGTGCCCTGTACATTGCGGTTGAAGGTGTATGATCAGAAATATCCTAAAAACAATATTAATGTGCTAAGACTACATTTCTGGATGTATGATTTGCATTTTTATGTTACAGACACATGTAAAGGCCACAAAGGGGATTTTTGGTGGATGTTGGACAGTAGACAAATATTATGTTAATACTGTGTAATGCTGTCTTAACCAGTTAATGTTTGTCACATGACTTTTTGCTTACTCTTCACATACGTTACTGTGGACATTGTGGCTAACGTTCACAAACTGCTTTCAATTCACTCATAGGTACCCTCGGAGAGGGAGAAGACATCAGCCTCCATTGTACCGCCCATTTCCATACTTTCAGACCATGGAAGAAAGGGATGTCTTCAAGAAGTTTCATTTGAATAGGCAAACAATACAGGGTTTATGTCATCAGTTGGAGACTGACCTTCTTGCTCAAAACACTAATCCCACATTTATCCCACCTATTGTGAAACTTACAGCAGTATTGCATTTTCTGGCCACAGGTTCATTTTAATAAACTGTGGCTGTATTTGATGGTATGTCACAACCAATGTTCAGTTGTGTACTACAAGCCGAGATTTCAGCATTGATGAGACACATTGACCGCTACATCCAAATCCAATGACGTGAGAATTTAGCCAATGTGAAGGCTGACTCATTTGTATTTGGTTGCCTCCCACATGGTTTTGGAGCCATTGATGGTACCCACATTGCCTTAGTACCACCGAAAGCCGGGGGAAAAGTTTACCATAACAGGAAGACCTTCCACTCTATCAACATGCCATTAGTCTGCTTACCGGATTCGTATATCTCAAATGTCTGTAACCGGTTCCCAGGATTACGCCATGATTCCTTTGTACTGTGGAACAGCACCGTATCCCAGCTGTTGTCACGACTACTACCGGAAAGGACCTGGCTTGTTGAAAATTTGGATCTGTCCTAATTTTGTGTGGGTAATGTCAGGCAGTAGAATCAGAAAGTATGTAACCTATTGTTGCACTTATGTCTGCCTTCCGTCTCGGAGATTCAGTGTATCCCAACCGTCCATGGTTGTTGGCACTGCTAAGGGACCCAACACCACCAGTGGAAGTCCACTTCAATGAGGCCCATGGAAGAGCAAACTGGTCAGTGGAGTGGGCTTTTGGGCTCCTGAAGGCCATATTCATATGTCAGAACAACAATGGGGAGCCCTTCTCTACTCACCTGGGAAGGTGTGTGAAATCACTGTGGCCTGCTGCATGTTCCACAACATCACCCTGCAACATAACACCCCTTAAATTGCAGAGGATGGAGATTATGTTGTGCCACCGGCTGAAGATCCTGAAATACCAAATGATGATGATACTGGTGAAGAGGAAGCAGCTGACTTGCATCAAGATTTCATCAACAACTTCTTGTCATGTGTAAGTATACTGTGAAATGTCATGACTTTGACTGTTAAATCAACTCTTGTTCGGATGATGTGAGGAGTTTGATATGGGAAAATATTAGGAAGGTAAAGCTGTGGAAAATCCTGGTGAAAGGTGTTTGTGAAGAAAGGTTTGACACATGGTCATTTTGTTAGTGTTGCTTTGTTTAGCTTAGATATTCTGTAATGGACTGTGTTCTCCAGACGTTGACTATGTGATTTGTGTTATATGTATGGTTTCAAACAAATCTCTTTGTTTTTGCCTGTTTTAGGAACCTTCCTTCACCATGACATCTTAATTTAGACATTTCAGAGTTGTGACATTAGCAGGTATATAATGCTGTTTGGAAATACGAAGGGGACATGGGTTGTTCCCGGGAATGTCTGTCACAGACTTTAGGTACACAAATCCTGTACCAAGACAGGTTTGCACAGCAATATGATGGAAATTATGAGGAATACATTAGACTCATTCCTTGTCATGTGGTGGTCCTAATGCAATATGTGCACCATCATGTGCTCCAACAAAATGTTTTTTGTGGGCCAACTCATGCTAGTCTCCCTTCACATTGACTAAATCCTTATTGTACAGAAACTGTCTATAGCTGTTGATGTGTCTCCTCATTGTAGGCCAAAGTGCTTTTGGCTCACTCCAGGCATTTGTTTGTGATATACCACTAAATGTGGCAACACTAGATCGGAATAATATTGTACTGTCATGTGTCTGTTTATTGGTGTTAGTGATGTGGGATTCCATTTGTGAGCTGGGCGATATGACTCCAGCGGATGATATATGAAATTATATGAAGTATCCCTTCCTTCCATGTTGCTAAGGTATGCACCTGAACATGTGACCACTGAGTATGTTTGAGCCATGTATGATTTGCTATGTTTCTGACGTAATGCCAGCCTATTGTTGAAACAATAGAATAAATATTTTTTTAAGACAATACACTTGTATGTATGTGTTGGTGTGACATGGTTGTGATCATGAGTTAAACATTGAGTAAATTCAACATATCCATGCTTAAACAAGTAGACTTTTTTGCCATTGTAAAGTTCAGATGGGAGTACATATATACATTTCTAGATGTGAGACATACTACAGCAGACAATGCGTATTTGACTATTATTATTATTATTATGCGTTCTTATATAGCGCTCGATTACTCGTAGGCATCTCGGCGCTTGCCTTGGGAACCCGTCCCGGCTTCCCCCAAGGTGAAAGCCAGGCATCCCGCCGCGGGGGGGGGGGCGTAATGGAGATTAAGCAGGCTAATGCCCAGAGCTGCAGAGTGTGAACCCATGATTCGAGTAGGCACCGAAACGAGAATTATCGAGTCCGTGGATATTTGGGCTCAAGACCCTGCCGCGTCGGGAATTGAACCCTGGTCCCGGGTCTGACCTCTGCTTCAGGGTCTGCCTCCTCTAACCAGTGAGCCACACTTCTCCACTAGTGGACAGGATGAAAATAAACATTGTGCAAAACCAAACAGGAAT
Source organism: Lissotriton helveticus (assembly GCF_964261635.1). Lineage (NCBI taxonomy): Eukaryota > Metazoa > Chordata > Amphibia > Caudata > Salamandridae > Lissotriton > Lissotriton helveticus. Next base: position 2,108,250,452 of record NC_136057.1, read on the forward strand.
AAAAAAGTGAAGAAGTCAGTCATGGTGAATGAAGCCATGGGTGTAGATGCCAAATTCCTTGAAGTCCAATGTCAAACATATGACTCCCATTAGAAAGGGAAATGTGTCCAGAAATAGTCCACAGAGTGAATGTGTTGTACTCACTTGAGGAAATTAGGGTTGTGGTTTCTTGCTGGTTGTGGAGGAGATCCTGTCATCTACACCTCCTGCAACTTTGCGTGGCAGTTCCCGCTTGTTAGAGCGGGGGAGATCTGCTGCTGCAGGGACAGGGATGTCTGCAGGCATGTTTACATGTTTATAATCTCTACTGGCACTTGGCTATTCTGGCTGTGGCTCGATTTGCTATCCTAATCATGAATAGGTCAATCAGATGCTCATTATCATCCCAGACAGTAAACTTAAAACCCTACAAATAGCACCTGAAATTATCTACTCCTCTCCAGCAAGTCAGAACCTCCAACTCAATAACAGAATAAGAATTCTCTCATTCCCTGAAACTTGACACAACAAATGCTACTTCTTCATCCTTAACACTTCTACACTGAAGTAACACATCAACTGAACCCTACTGGGCTACAGTATTTTAATACCACAGAAGAGTATCACATGGCTTGAAAGGAATGACATAAGGTATTTCATGCTTATAAACTTGGAAGTCCTCGTCGTGCTCCTTTTCCCACATAAACCTCTTATTCTGTTTTCAGTAATGTAAACGTGATGTGCTTTTCAGCATATGTAGGGATTAAACAAGAATAACATTCTAACATACCCAGAAATAACCCTATGTGTTCTTTAACACTAGGGAGAGGAAACTGAGTGATGGCTTTGACTAAATGCTCCTTGGGTCCTGCACCTTCCACTAGAAAGGATAACCCAGATAATCAACTCCCAATGTACATATCTGTGCCTTTAGAGTGACACATTTCTCTTTGAAAATACACAAAACCTGAGTCAGTCTTGTATCATGACACTTCTTATCCTGTCCAAACACCATACATCATCCTGGAAGCACATCACCTCAGATAAATTCCTAAACATATTTTTCATCACACAATAAAATAATCCAGAAGCTGAGGATAAACAAGAAGGCTTGCATTCAAAACAGAATGCTCCTTCTAGGGTGATGAATAACGTTAAGGGGGTGATTAGGATGGTGGATGGCATTCCGCCCGCCATCTCAACCCGATTTACATCCGCCATATTATAATGACGGGGGTATAGCAGCAGCCGAAAAGTGCGTCCGCCGCTTTTCCGCCGGTCGGCAATTGTTCTGATTGCCGGCCGGGCAGACTGGGGCCTTAATATGGTGGCGGTGCCTAGCATGCACCGCCATCCATATTAGGATGTGTGTTTTCATAGGCCTTTCCATGGCAGCGATGCCGCATGGAAAGGCATGCAGGTAATAGCTTTGGGAGCCTGTTGTTGGCCCCCGGGGGTGCACTTGGGGGGTACCTATGGTACCCCACTACATTGCCATGAACAAGGTGGCAGGCACCGCCACGTTACAGCAGCACCCGCGGCAATGTCTAGATTGCGGAATCATTGGTGTGGGACCGCCACACGTCTGCCGATCGGGCCCAGCACCGCTAGGGTCATCTGCCCACCATCCTAATAACCCCCAAAGTACCTGGAGTTGTGACACACAGTAGTTTGCAGGTAAATAGATGCTGTGTGGAGAGTAGGGAAAATCTGGCACCCTAGACTGGCCAACACTTCCAAAAGATTATTATGTGAATACCTATCTACACATATGTTAGAATTTAAGTCCCTTAAATCTACATACATTCTAAGTACCCTTTGACCTTTTAGGCCATAACCAGTCAGAACTTGCAATAGGTTCTACTATTCTTTGCGAGCACAAAATATCCAAATCATTCTTTTCTTCAGAAATTAATTAGCCTTATCGTAACCGGCACCCTCCACACCTTGTGATCAAGGGTTTTGTCGTTACTCTTCAATTACATGCAACATAAAAAACCCTTAAGCTTTCCTAATCTGTTCAAAAACAACCATGGGAACGTTTTCACCCATTCTGTTTCACTGCAAAGCAACCATATACTCATTTAGCAACAACTATTATCCAAGATTGCTGGAATTCAACATAGTTTTGGCATTTATCTGCTCTAACCACTCCAGAAGATATAAGTCATCCACATACACACTACTTATGGTGTAGTTTCTATTAAACTCAACCTCATCAAGAACATCAATAGCTTGCCCCCATATGCCATCTCATGCATGTATCCTTTAGTGTCAATCACATATATGTTGTCCTTTGTTTGCTTCAAACATCTTACTGTCACTACCCTCACCACTACTTCTAGAAGCAGAGGACACATCCACACACAAAGTCCCATTCAACTCACTGAAATCAGTATCAGCATCAGGTTTCTCCTATCCATCCACAACAATAGCAGATTTGCACATTTTACCATTGAAGATTAACACACTCTAGCAAAGTGACCATTTTCCTTGCATTTGCTACAAATTCAGTCTATGGCTAAATACAATTGAGTTGCCAAATTGAGAGTTACTACAACGTCTATAATATTCTATGTTTTGGGATTTTTTCTCAATAACAGCCTTGGCCCTTTGCTTTAATATCTTGATGTTACTTTGAAAGCTGTGAATAATTTGAGGTTTTGCAGAAAAGGACATGTCCTCTCTGTATGTGGCGGTGCTTCATATTCCACTGAAAACTCAATAGCCTTATTGAACTGAATTGAATTTGGTATTTTTAAAGCGCTACTGTCACTCCCAGAGGAGCATCCTGGCACTCAGCGGTATAAAAGTCAGAGGAAGTATTTGTGAGTAAAGCAGAGTCTAAGGGGCCCATTAGGATGTCGGGCGGATCGCCACCGCCATGCGGGCGGTGGCGATCCGCCTGACATCCTTGCCCGCCTGCCACCCTTTCCCCCCACCATATTACTATGGCAGGGGGGACCGCGGGGGACGGAAACACCGTCCGCCGCATTTACGCCCCGGTCACCTTGCGGCCGGGGCGGAAAAGGGTTTATATGGTGGCGGTGTCTATCATACATATTACGATGGGCTGTGGGAGATGCCTTTTTGTAGTGGCAATGCCGCCACAGAAAGGCAGGCGGTCTTTACTTTGGGGGCCCCCTGCGGGCCCCCATGGTGAAGGCGAGGTGGGGGGTGCACATTGGGGGTACCTGTGGTACCCCCCTGCATTTGCAAACACAATACGGCAGGCACCGCGCGGTGCCTGCCGCTTTGTGTATGCAAATGCATGCCATGCATTTTTAACATTGCGGTGGGCGATGCTTTCAGCACCGCTCGCCGCAATGTTAAAAATGCGGGATGCGCCCGCCACTGTGGTGGGCGCATCCTACTTTCCCCCACGGGACCCCCGCCCTTATGGTGGGCGGTCCCAATCTCCAGGAGGATGGCGGGCGGGCAAAGTCCGCCCGCCATCCTAATGACCCCCTAAGACATAAAAAGCCATGTCTTCAGCTATTTCTGGAAAAGTGGTTTTGATGCAATATGTCTCAGCTCTGTGGGGAGCTGATTCCATGCCTTGGTCCCTGAAACATAAAGGATCTACCTCTTTTGGTCTTAAGTCTGAATTGAGGAGGTTTAAAGAGATCTGAAGATCTCAGGGGCCAAGGGGAGGTGTTATGGGTAAATCTGGCTTTAAGGTACTTAGGACACTAAAAGTAAGTAGGATTATTTTAAAAGGGGCTATCTTTTGAATTGGCAGCCAATGGAGCCTTTTAAGGCTGCTGAGGAGGAAGAAGAACGGCGTGATTGTTTTAGTATTAGCCTAGCAGCTTCATGTTGGACAACTTTCAGTTTGTGTAGGGTTTGTTTAGAGGTTTCTGCATATAGACTACTACTATAGTCTAATCTGGATGTGATCAATGTGGCTGCCACTGTTTTCACAGCAGAAAGAGGAAGGTAGTCAATTTTTGTGTGTGATTTAATTACATTGAAGCACATTCCTGCAACTGCCACCTCTTTAGGGTGGAAAGATAATGAAGAGTCAAATTTCATGCCCACATGTGTTGCTACCTCTTCACTGTTGGGTGGGAGGGGAAACATTGAGCCACTGGGCCACCATGTCGTGGGGTTAAATGTGTTGTGTTTCCCTAAAAGCATGATCTCCATTTTGTCAGTGTTGCACTTCAGGTGGTTAGTTTGAATCCATCAAATAACCTCTGTTAGACATCTTTTAGATTACATTTCAGAGCCAATAGACGTTTTATCCAGAGAAATGATAAGCTGTGTATTGTCTGCATATTGAGTAGTTTGAGTAGTTTCAATGAAAAAAGAGGAGATCAATGAGATAAGGGAGGGTCATATATATGTTGAACAACGCAGGGCTAAGCGATGAACTCCTGAGGTATGTTTTTTTCAGGAGAATGATATGATCCTAATATTACTGTTCTCCTACGGTCAGTAAGAAAAGGGTCCAGCCATGCTAGGGCCAAATGAGAGATGCCACATTGTTTGATCCGCTGTAGTGGTATCTCAAGGGAGATGGTATGAAATGTGACTGACAGGTCTAGAAGAATAAGCATAGCATTCTTCCCAGCGTCCAGCGCTAACTTACCGTGTCTGTCACCTCAAGCAGGGCTGACTCTGTCAAGTGTTTGGGACAGAAGCCAGACTGCCATGGATACACGATATTGGACTCCTCCATGAATGACATTGGCTGGATATTTACACATTTTTCAGCAATTTTACCCAAGGCAGGAAGAAGTGAAATGGGTCAGAGGTTAGAGAGATTTGATGAATCTGCTAGATGTTTTTTCTGAAGAGGTTTGATAATAGCATGTTTCCAGACTGCAGGAACTTTTGCAGTGAACAATGATGTGTTTAAGATCTCATTGATCACATACTATCATTGAATGAAGAATGTGACATGGACAGGGATTAAAGGGAGATCCAGATTTACAGGATAAAATAGCTTTTCGGGACTCTGCTAGCTAAAATTCTGAAATGCTCGAAGAGAGGCTCCTGTCGGGTGAGATTGTTCTTTTAGATCGGAGTTAGCCAGGGAAGAAGAGCTAAATTCACATTGTATCTTGAGAATTTTTTCTTCAAAACATGTGGAAATTAGATTACAAAGGGTCTGTGGGGTGGAATTTCTTTAACTCTGGATTTTGGTTAGCGAAAGCAAAAATATCTTTTTCATCAAGATGGGCTTTATTTAACTTCTGTAAAAAGCATTCAATTTTTGCTAGCTTAATCTGGCCATGATAACTTGTTTGCACATTTATGTATTGAGTCAAGCCATCAGCCTTTTATGCTCTCCTCAACTTACACTCCAATTGTTTGCAGTGAAGATGATAGTTACCAAGGGCCTGGGTATACCAGGGGACTGAGAGCTGGCTGTTCTGTTTCCTCTTTATAATTGTTTCTGGTACTAGTTTGTAACTGACCTGGACAATCCAGGACTTGAATGTTAGGGCATCCTCTGTTACCTGTCTTGACAAGGTGGGTTTCAAAGCTGATGCACAGCTAGCTAGCTTCAGATTCAATGCTAGTTTGGGCCATTTACGGTCTGTAATAGATGTTGAATTTGATGTTATTGGAAATAGCCTGGGTAGCTGCAAATTTATACTAAAAGGGATCAACATATGTTAAGACCTGGCCTGTCAGAAAGGGGGTTCCACTATCAAATTTGACAGGTTGGAACAGATTCCATCTAGGGTATGTCTATCAGAGTTAAAATTAGGTGTGGTTAACAATGATTCTTGTAATGTTCTATTATTAGGTTTTTCCACAATCTAGTCTCTCTTCATTTCACCCTCAAAGGTCTTGCATTCACATGGGACAGTCAACACACTTAGAGCACCTACAAAACTCTCACCGATACGCAAGACAACTACTGCCTCCTATAAAATGTATGCCTCCCCATTATCATGTTCTTGGTTGGTTTGAAGAAAACAGTTAGAGGTTGTATTGTAGATGCAACATTAAACAATTGCATAATAAAGCATATTATTTCAGTGTAAACATGTTTTACTCATTTGCATCCACAATCCCCAGTCCACTTGAACAATACTTGCACTGGCCAGGAATGCAGAAGAATGTAGCATATTTTTGTTGCATGATACTGAAGAGGGCAGACACCAGCAACATAATCTAAAATCCCCCACCCTTTTTTGTACCTTGAAAGTTATGTAATATCACCTAAAAAACAACAAAGTGATGCACAGTAAAGTTTGATATACTCTCCCACTTTGTTGCAAACTGTTGTATGAATACCTCTTGATGTTTACATTATAAATGCAGGTAAATATATCAAGGTAAAATAAATCCTATGCTTACTAAAGCTTGGTAAAAAGAACCCCTGAAATGTTATTACCTAAGCGATGACAGTACCTTTAATTGGTGCAATGTTCAAACAAATATCAGAGCATTTTTCATTCAATCAATCAATCAGTAGATTTATAGAGCAGTTTTTTACCCATGAGGGTATCTAGGCGCAGGCAGGGTCCACAGATTAGTTGAATATTCTGGTCTTCGGGGACTTTCTGAGATCTGGAAGAAATAGGGAAGTCCGGAGAATAAAAGGTAGCTGTATTCCAAAAATCCATTTCAGATGTAAAGGTTGAGCATCGCTGATAATAATATAAAATATGTGTGAATAGTTGCTGTTTTCAAACTTGCACTTGCAAGTAATAACCATATTACTACAAGGTGTGCGTATCACCTATGATTTGATAATCGGAAACACAATTATATCATGTCACTTAGGTGTGCACATCATGCTAATAAAGTTGCCAATAACTGGTGAGTGTATCACCAATTGAATTTTTGTGCACTTAGTCAGTCTAAATACGTGTATTTGGCTGTGCAGCCATGAAACAAAAAGACAGACACATAATAATAAAACACAAGTTAAAAAAATACAAGGAGATACACATAAAGTGGTTTAAGTACTTAAAATGCTAACTCCGCTGCCAGAAAAGTATTAACACATATATAAAACAATTTGATAAATATGAAGCATACACAATTATAATAACTATTTATACATAGAAATCCACTACATCAAATGGGCACTCAACTTAAAAACTGCATAGAAGAAAAAGTAATTCCAAAGGGGTCTTCATAAGGAACTATAAGGCTGGCTATGCCAGAACATCAATACCTCTTTTAATCCTCGGCGCTTGCCGGACATAGCTAAGTACTGTGAGGCATATAAATTGTGAGTCCAGACGCTGTAAAAAACAGAAAGCTTGACCTAAAGGAGCTGAGGTAGTTTGCACATAGTATAGAACGTAAAATTTGAGCTGGGCATGGTGTAAAAACCATAGAAAAACATGAAATGGACAAGGGGATTGCTGACGAGTGTTATCACAGGGGCAGCAAGGCAAGTTACAAAACCAAGTGCTCAGCTGTGGAAAATCTGCTGAAAATGTACTGTTCACAATCTAAAGCATGTTAAATCAAATCTGTGTTTAGAGTTAGGGATCCATAGTAAGTAAGGCTCTAACCCTTCATTGGTCGTAACATCTCTGTAGCGGAGGACTGTGTCCATCGCATGTATCTTGGTAGTTCTATAAAAAGTTCTGTGGATATCAAAAAAAGAGTTTTTACCATAGCCCTTGACTTGCTATCAATCTTATTTGGGAAATGAAATAAATTAGGAGCACCAAGTTCTGTGAATGTTCTTTTAATATAAGTTAGCCTAGGGATAAAATCCTTATGATCTAATATGGCACAACCTAGATTAACTTGGCGGGAAAATGTTGTGTAAGGTGAAAGCCAAATCTTCAACCACCGCTGGAGCGGTGCAATTTTTATCATGTCATCATGAAGTTTGCGGTGCTCTTCGGAACCGCTAAGAGTCTGGCAAGAATTTTTTTTTTTTAAATGTACAGGCTCCCTGTGTCTGTGTAGCCCCAGACAGGTGCTGAGACAGAATATCAAGTTGGAAATGTCGACTTACACAAACATCGAGTTGGAAATATAGTAATTCAAAAATATCGACAGCAAGAATATCGTGGTCAAGAATATCGAATTTTATTTTAATTACATTATGCATTTTTTACTTCTGTCGGGGGTTGTGAGTTTATAGGGGAATAGAGTGGGAAGTAATTTATTATAAAAAAATTAATGATTTTTTTTATTTATTTAATTTAGATTTTATAGCATTAATTGTGGGAAGTAATGTATTAGTAATTAATTAATTGGTTGTTAATTATTATTAATTAATTGATAATTAATTATGGTAATTGTGTAATTTTTTTCGATGCAGGTTGTGGGGTTTATAGTGGTACGGGTGAGAAGCAATTTATTTTTGATTAATTAATAATTAGTTGTTAATTTATATGAATTAATTGATTGAAAATTAATTAGGGAAATTGTTTTATTAATTTTAGGTGCGGGTTGTGGGGTTTATACGGTTAAAGGGTGGGAAGTAATTTATGTTTAATTAATCAATAATACATTTTTAAATTAATATTAATTAACTAATTGAAAATTAAATATGGAATTTGTGTAAATAATTTTAGGTGTGAGTTGTGGGGTTTATAGGGTAAACTGTGGTTTTGTTTATTTAATTAAAAATGATTTGCTCATTAATATTAATGTAGTAATTTACATCACACAAGTGTAAATTAAACTTCTTTTTACAGTTTCAATGAACAGCAACCTCGAGCAGCTCCAAGCTTCATCAACTGCCAGAGCACCACATTCTAAATTACTCTCTCCTTTTTTACAATATCTCCACTCCTTGTTACTACCCAGTTTCCACACCTCCAACGATTAGAGTTTACTCCCTTTTTGATATCATACATTTGTTTGTTCATACAATGCCTTTCCCTCACTCTAGATCTCATAGATTCTCGATCCACTCAAACTCTCTTCTTATCTTGCAACCACATAGGTGATTCCTTGATAGCAGGTTGTCTACCCTTTAAAGCAATGAAGGGTGAAAAAACCTGTAGTGGAGTGTGGAGTCACTCTGTGAGCCCATATCAGCTTGTTTAATTCTTCTCTCCAATATAATCCATTGGCCAGAGAAAGTTGAAGATTTTCCATTATAATACGATTGATCGTTCAACTTAACAATTTGCCTGAGGCCTAAACAATGCCACTCTCTCATGTTTGATTCCCAGACGTTCAAAAAACTTTATCATTCCAGACGACACAAACTGCACACCAGTATCAGTTGTAATGACTTTCGAAATACCTTCTTCCATAAAGACATCCTGTAAAACTTTCATTACATTCTGTGTTGTTATGTATTCCATGGTTCTAACAAAAAACCATTTACTATGATAATCAACAAAAACCAGTAAAAATCGAAAATGTCTTCCCAACTTTTCCACCGGTCCAATAAAATCTATTGCAAAATGTTCCCATGGTTTCTCAGGAATCTCCATAGAACACAGAGGTGGTTCTCTCACTACTTTGCTCTTATCACTGTTAGAACATGCTACACAATATCTCACCTTCTCCTCTACCTCCCTATCCATTCGTGGCCACCCAAAAAACTGTCTCAACCTTCTTTTGGTCAGACTCCTGCCTAAGTGTCCTTCATGTCCCATATGAATTAGGTTAGCTCTTAAATTGTTTGGAGGAACTACACGCCCATCACGTAACACTTTGAATCCACAAACACTTACTTCATCCTTGACTGTACCATATTGTTTCACTATTTAACTATCACCACTTTCTTGATGCCAATCACCAGCAATCACATTTTTTAATTTGTTATATTCATCATCTTCCACAGCAGCTCTACACCAATCATCCTCAGTTGAAGGAAATCCAGTAAGCTCTCAAATATCCAAATGAACAATATTTTTCTCATCCTTGACCTCCGAATAATCTTCAACAGGCATACGGGATAAACAGTCTCTCTCATTTTACATATTCCACTACAAAATTAAAATCCATTACTGACAATAACCATCTTAATATCCTTGGTGTCACCCCACTTTCAAGTCCTTTGCCACATTTAAATATAAACAACAAAGGTTTTTGATCAGTTCGAACTATAAAGGGTAAACCCCACAAATATTTTTTGAAATGATTTATCCTCCAATAGCACGCCAAAGCTTCCTATAGTAGAATAGGACCGCTCAGCCACTTGCACCCTTCTGGAAGCAAATTCTACTATTCTTTCTTGACATCCTCTCCCTGGGACAACACTGCCCCCAATCCCACGTTGCTTGCATCAGTTGTCACTATAGTTTTGTTATTCACATGAAATGATGCAACGCAGGTGACATGCTGATAGAAGTCTTACAAAAAAAGTAAAAGCAGACTCACACTGCTCCCCCCAATTGTACGTGGCTGCATTTTTCAACAATAGTCTCAAAGGTTCAACTTTTTCAGTAAAATTACATATAAATTTAGAGCAATACTCTACAAGCCCTAAAAAGGATTTTAACTGCTCCTTATTTTGATGCCTAGGTACTTCAGATATAGCTTTTACAATGCTTTTCTTAGGCTCAATACCTGTAGCGGAAATGTCATCTCCCTAATAGTGAACCACCTTTTTTTATCAATCCTTGATATTACCTCATCCAACACCTCACCATGTTCAACTTCAGATCCTCCAACCACCAGTATGTAATCCTGAAAGCAAAGAACCTTTTGCATTCCTTTAAAAATTCCTTGCACCATCCTTTGAAAAACAGCCGAAGCTGAAGCAAGTCCGAATGGCATGCTCCAATAACGAAAAGCCCCTAGTGGAGTGATGAATGAAGTTAATGGCCTAGATAATTCGTTCAAATTCACTTTAAAATAGGCCGATGACATATCAAAAACACTGAACCATTTACCACTACCCATCATAGTTAGCATATCAGAAATGTTGGGTAACGGTTGTCTATCCACCCTTATATTGCGATTCAGCTCCCTCAAGTCTATTCACATACAAATCTTTTCACCATCCTTGGGAGCCAAAACCACCGGAGATAACCACTCTGAAGATTCGATTGGCTCTATAATTCCTTCTGCAAGTAGCTTCTCCAGTTCTTTTTGTAATGGTTCTCTCATCGAGTGTGGTACCTTATGTACAATTGGTATAGCTTTTTCCTTCAAAATTATTTTATGGGTGAATCCTTTTAACAATCCCAATTTATCAGAAAAGACATGAGAAACTTATGAAAAACGTTCTCTCCCTCTGCAAATTCTTGCACAGAAGTTTCAAATACCATGACAGGTTCATGAGCATACTAATTCAGAATAATGTTCAAATAGTTTGATGTCTGCATCCAAGAACATTTGAACCGTCACCTGTAATATATACTCTTCCTCTTACCACGTTACTCTTGAATCGAATATTCATCCATCTCATACCCAGAATTTCTATCCTCTTGCCACCATATCCCACAGCTTTCATGTCAGACTTTAGTAAGTCTTCCATCCTTCCTCTAAAACTTTCCAAATAAGTATTTTTCCTACAAGAATAAATAGACTTCCTAAGTCAACCAAAATCCGAACACTCACTCCATCAAGATTCACTTCACAATGAGGTTTATCCAATTTACAAGTGCTTTCTATCTTCACTTTAGTATCACCTTTTTCATGAATACATATATACACCTCACTCACAGGCTCAACAATTTGATCTATAGACAACATCACATCCTTAATATTTTCACACACATCCTCAATCATCGTAACACCTTGAACCTGTGGTCCATTTTTTGTCCTACACACTTGAGCCAGGTGACCTCTCCTACCACAACTCCTGCAAGTTATATTTCTAGCTGCTCGCCTAGTACTTGAACCGATGTGTTCCATATCTATAGCAAATTATCTTTCTCACATCTCTTGAATCATTTACCAAGATATTTCCTCCATATGCTTCTGTTTTAACACTGACACTAGCTCCAGTACTACTACCATTGTCTGGCCTACCATTTACATTACCAGTTTTACTTTCTTTTTTTTCTATTCCTTTCACTTTAACCACATTTTCCACATTGACTTCCTTTACTTCTCCACTCCCAGACTCCATCCCCTTAAGCCATGAGGCTGCATTTTCCATGCTTCCAGCAATTTGATTAGTCTTCTCCAAATTAGAATCTTTCACCAACAATTTCTCTTTGACACGCTTGTTGTTTGTACAACGTACAATTTGATCTCTAATCAAACTTTCTGTTAAATCATGAAATTGGCATGTAACAGCCATTCCCCTTAAATCTGCTACATATGTTAATATATCCTCAACTTCTCTCTGGACTCTCAAAAATAACTTATTTCTTTCAAATACAATGTTTATCTTTGGTATAAAACGTTTCTCAAGCATCATTAAGGACATATCAAAAACATTTGCAGCTTGACCATCCCCCACACCCTGGATGCTATGTACTAAATAAGGGGCCGATTATGATCGCGGACGGACTTGAGTCCGTCCGCGACCCCTGAGCAGGAGGGAACGTCCGCAAGGGCTGCGGCGCTCCCTCCATGCAGATTAGGATGTGACCACCAGGGTGGCGGTCACATCATCTATCTTTAACATTGCGGCGGGTGCAACTTCAAGCTGCACCCGCCGCAAGGTTAAAAATGCATGCATCGCATTTGCATGCACAAAGCGGCAGGCACCGCGCAGTGCCTGCTGCTTTGTGCACGCAAATGCAGGGGGGTCCCATAGGTACCCCCCATGTGCACCCCCCACCCCACCTTCACCCAGGGGGCCCGCAACGGGCCCCCGAAGTGAAAGTCTGTATGCTTTTCCACAGCGGAAAAGCCGCCGCGGAAAAGCATGCCTTTCACACCATCCAAATATGGCTGGCGGTGTCTGATAGACACCGCCAGCCATGTTAAAGCTTTTCCGCCGCGGTCGGAAGACGACCGCGGCGGGAAAGCTGCGGACGGAATGCCAGACCCACCAGCCATCCTAATATGGTGGTGGGTCTTTCGAGGCTCCACGGCGGTTTTCCCGCATCCGGCCCGGAGGATGTGGGAAAACCGCATTCATAATAGGCCCCATAGTATGGTTTATTAAAATCTTATTTGAGTCAGTTAAAGCACATAATATAAATAAATTCACTAGTTCTACAGTAAGTAAACTTTAGAAATAATGTCAAGTGCAACACTTTTTTAAATATTGTTAGACCACTCTAGAAACATGTGCTAAGTGCACGTTCATTTTATGAAATTATGACGTATATTGGTGTAGCGAATTTTGAGCTTCACCAACTATCTTGATCCACAAATAATTTTACGTTGGTTGTGAAATGGGGTTGATAAATAGAAAATAATTAAGTATTCTGGAAAGCTTAGGATTTAGGTGTGGGTTCAAAAGAAAATAAACAAATCAATCAATCACTGGATTTGTATAGTGAGGCTAATCACCCATGAGGGTATCCAGGCACTGAAACAAACACAAAGAATTTTAAAATACAGCTGAACTGGGCCTGAGAGAAGAATCAGTGAGTTGCAGATATAACACAAAGACTGGGTAAAGTATTTTTTCTTTTTCATTTAGCTATCAGCACATACTTCTTCCATCACCATACATTGTAGGATGACTTCATCCGAAGAAGATGGAAGTAAAAAGTGGCTTCTGTCATACCCACATTACTACAAGACCTTCTTGCACAGGTGTTTGTTTTCTTACCAACTCCCTTTCCCCCTTGGAAGAATAATGTTATTGCACAGGCAAGGTGGATAATATATTGTTAACGTCGCACACCTGCCATGATCAGGTTTGGTTTCTGACAGAGTTGCTCAGTCAAGATTCCATCTTCTGAGCACAGGGTTACGGATCCCTGGAATGGATACATTATTCAACTGAGATAACAATACTGAGCTGAAGACACATCAATGACATCAGTATGCCACGGGTGTACTGATTCACTGGGATACCAGAGAAATCTTTTGCACCAACAACAGTGGCTCGTCAGAACAGAGGGGCCGATTACGATGGCAGACGAACTGGAGTCCGTCCGCCATCATGGTGGTGACGTCCGCTATACATGCCTTTTACACCAAATCAGGATGTGACCGCCACCATGGCAGTCGCATCTTGCATTTTAACATAGACACTGGCTATATGCAAATCAGCTCTATCCCTGTGCCTCATGGGAACAGTCCAGTCCGAACTACCAAGCCATGTCTTTCCCAGACCGGAATCAAGCATCCAAGGACCGGTTTCTGGCTATCAGCCTTCATCAGCCTGGATAGCTTGACTCCAGTGGTGTGGAGAGCCTGGGACTCACGTCTGAGCATCCCCAGCACACTCGGGGTGAAAATTGCAAAAAATACAGTTGATGAGGCACAGGGTCAGAGCTGATTTGCATATAGCCAGTGTCTAACCCAGGGTGGTGTGGAGTGCAAAAAAACGATGGATTTAGGCCCAGATCCTTGTACTGGGGTGAATGTATGACATTGTTCTACATTCTGTCCATCAACTGTGTTTTTTGCAATTTTCACCCCGAGTGTGCTGGGGATGCTCAGACGTGAGTCCCAGGCTCTCCACCCCACTGGAGTCAAGCTATCCAGGCTGATGAAGGCTGATAGCCAGAAACCGGTCCTTGGATGCTTGATTCCGGTCTGGGAAAGACATGGCTTGGTAGTTCGGACTGGACTGTTCCCATGAGGCACAGGGTCAGAGCTGATTTGCATATAGCCAGTATCTAACCCAGGGTGGTGTGGAGTGCAAAAAAATGATGGATTTAGGCCCAGATCCTTGTACTGGGGTGAATGTATGACATTGTTCTACATTCTGTCCATCAACTGTGTTTTTTGCAATTTTCACCCCGAGTGTGCTGGGGATGCTCAGACGTGAGTCCCAGGCTCTCCACACCACTGGAATCAAGCTATCCAGGCTGGTGAAGGCTGATAGCCAGAAACCGGTCCTTGGATGCTTGATTCCGGTCTGGGAAAGACATGGCTTGGTAGTTCGGACTGGACTGTTCCCATGAGGCACAGGGTCAGAGCTGATTTGCATATAGCCAGTGTCTAACCCAGGGTGGTGCAGAGTGCAAAAAAACGATGGATTTAGGCCCAGATCCTTGTACTGGGGTGAATGTATGACATTGTTCTACATTCTGTCCATCAACTGTGTTTTTTGCAATTTTCACCCGAGGTGTGCTGGGGATGCTCAGACGTGAGTCCCAGGCTCTCCACACCACTGGAGTCAAGCTATTCAGGCTGATGAAGGCTGATAGCCAGAAACCGGTCCTTGGATGCTTGATTCCGGTCTGGGAAAGACATGGCTTGGTAGTTCGGACTGGACTGTTCCCATGAGGCACAGGGTCAGAGCTGATTTGCATATAGCCAGTGTCTAACCCAGGGTGGTGTGGAGTGCAAAAAAACTATGGATTTAGGCCCAGATCCTTGTACTGGGGTGAATGTATGACATTGTTCTACATTCTGTCCATCAACTGTGTTTTTTGCAATTTTCACCCCGAGTGTGCTGGGGATTCTCAGACGTGAGTCCCAGGCTCTCCACACCACTGGAATCAAGCTATCCAGGCTGATGAAGGCTGATAGCCAGAAACCGGTCCTGGGATGCTTGATTCCGGTCTGGGAAAGACATGGCTTGGTAGTTCGGACTGGACTGTTCCCATGAGGCACAGGGTCAGAGCTGATTTGCATATAGCCAGTGTCTAACCCAGGGTGGTGTGGAGTGCAAAAAACTATGGATTTAGGCCCAGATCCTTGTACTGGGGTGAATGTATCACATTGTTCTACATTCTGTCCATCAACTGTGTTTTTTGCAATTTTCACCCCGAGTGTGCTGGGGATGCTCAGACGTGAGTCCCAGGCTCTCCACACCACTGGAGTCAAGCTATCCAGGCTGATGAAGGCTGATAGCCAGAAACCGGTCCTTGGATGCTTGATTCCGGTCTGGGAAAGACATGGCTTGGTAGTTCGGACTGGACTGTTCCCATGAGGCACAGGGTCAGAGCTGATTTGCATATAGCCAGTGTCTAACCCAGGGTGGTGTGGAGTGCAAAAAAACGATGGATTTAGGCCCAGATCCTTGTACTGGGGTGAATGTATGACATTGTTCTACATTCTATCCATCAACTGTGTTTTTTGCAATTTTCACCCCGAGTGTGCTGGGGATGCTCAGACGTGAGTCCCAGGCTCTCCACACTACTGGAGTCAAGCTATCCAGGCTGATGAAGGCTGATAGCCAGAAACCGGTCCTTGGATGCTTGATTGCGGGCTGGGAAAGACATGGCTTGGTAGTTCGGACTGGACTGTTCCCATGAGGCACAGGGTCAGAGCTGATTTGCATATAGCCAGTGTCTAACCCAGGGTGGTGTGGAGTGCAAAAAAACGATGGATTTAGGCCCAGATCCTTGTACTGGGGTGAATGTATGACATTGTTCTACATTCTGTCCATCAACTGTGTTTTTTGCAATTTTCACCCCGAGTGTGCTGGGGATGCTCAGACGTGAGTCCCAGGCTCTCCACACCACTGGAGTCAAGCTATCCAGGCTGATGAAGGCTGATAGCCAGGCAGCGGTCCATGGATGCTTGATTCCGGTCTGGGAAAGGCATGGCTTGGTAGTTCGGACTGGACTGTTCCCATGAGGCACAGGGTCAGAGCTGATTTGCAAATAGCCAGTGTCTAACCCAGGGTGGTGTGGAGTGCAAAAAAACGATGGATTTAGGCCCAGATCCTTGTACTGGGGTGAATGTATGACATTGTTCTACATTCTGTCCATCAACTGTGTTTTTTGCAATTTTCACCCCGAGTGTGCTGGGGATGCTCAGACGTGAGTCCCAGGCTCTCCACACCACTGGAGTCAAGCTATCCAGGCTGATGAAGGCTGATAGCCAGAAACCGGTCCTTGGATGCTTGATTCCGGTCTGGGAAAGACATGGCTTGGTAGTTCGGACTGGACTGTTCCCATGAGGCACAGGGTCAGAGCTGATTTGCATATAGCCAGTGTCTAACTCAGGGTGGTGTGGAGTGCAAAAAAACGATGGATTTAGGCCCAGATCCTTGTACTGGGGTGAATGTATGACATTGTTCTACATTCTGTCCATCAACTGTGTTTTTTGCAATTTTCACCCCGAGTTTGCTGGGGATGCTCAGACGTGAGTCCCAGGCTCTCCACACCACTGGAGTCAAGCTATCCAGGCTGATGAAGGCTGATAGCCAGAAACCGGTCCTTGGATGCTTGATTCCAGTCTGGGAAAGACATGGCTTGGTAGTTCGGACTGGACTGTTCCCATGAGGCACAGGGTCAGAGCTGATTTGCATATAGCCAGTGTCTAACCCAGGGTGGTGTGGAGTGCAAAAAAACGATGGATTTAGGCCCAGATCCTTGTACTGGGGTTATTGTATGACATTGTTCTACATTCTGTCCATCAACTGTGTTTTTTGCAATTTTCACCCCGAGTGTGCTGGGGATGCTCAGACGTGAGTCCCAGGCTCTCCACACCACTGGAGTCAAGCTAGCCAGGCTGATGAAGGCTGATAGCCAGAAACCGGTCCTTGGATGCTTGATTCCGGTCTGGGAAAGACATGGCTTGGTAGTTCGGACTGGACTGTTCCCATGAGGCACAGGGTCAGAGCTGATTTGCATATAGCCAATGTCTAACCCTAGGGTGGTGTGGAGTGCAAAAAAAGATGGATTTAGGCCCAGATCCTTGTACTGGGGTGAATGTATGACATTGTTCTACATTCTGTCCACCAACTGTGTTTTTTGCAATTTTCACCCCGAGTGTGCTGGGGATGCTCAGACGTGAGTCCCAGGCTCTCCACACCACTGGAGTCAAGCTATCCAGGCTGATGGAGGCTGATAGCCAGAAACCGGTCCTTCGATGCTTGATTCCGGTCTGGGAAAGACATGGCTTGGTAGTTCGGACTGGACTGTTCCCATGAGGCACAGGGTCAGAGCTGATTTGCATATAGCCAGTGTCTAACCCAGGGTGTTGTGGAGTGCAAAAAAACGATGGATTTAGGCCCAGATCCTTGTACTGGGGTGAATGTATGACATTGTTCTACATTCTGTCCATCAACTGTGTTTTTTGCAATTTTCACCCCGAGTGTGCTGGGGATGCTCAGACGTGAGTCCCAGGCTCTCCACACCACTGGAGTCAAGCTATCCAGGCTGATGAAGGCTGATAGCCAGAAACCGGTCCTTGGATGCTTGATTCCGGTCTAGGAAAGACATGGCCTGGTAGTTCGGACTGGACTGTTCCCATGAGGCACAGGGTCAGAGCTGATTTGCATATAGCCAGTGTCTAACCCAGGGTGGTGTGGAGTGCAAAAAAACGATGGATTTAGGCCCAGATCCTTGTACTGGGGTGAATGCATGACATTGTTCTACATTCTGTCGATCAACTGTGTTTTTTGCAATTTTCACCCTGAGTGTGCTGGGGATGCTCAGACGTGAGTCCCAGGCTCTCCACACCACTGGAGTCAAGCTATCCAGGCTAATGAAGGCTGATAGCCAGAAACCGGTCCTTGGATGCTTGATTCCGGTCTGGGAAAGACATGGCTTTGTAGTTCGGACTGGACTGTTCCCATGAGGCACAGGGTCAGAGCTGATTTGCATATAGCCAGTGTCTAACCCAGGGTGGTGTGGAGTGCAAAAAAACGATGGATTTCGGCCCAGATCCTTGTACTGGGGTGAATGTATGACATTGTTCTACATTCTGTCCATCAACTGTGTTTTTTGCAATTTTCACCCCGAGTGTGCTGGGGATGCTCAGACGTGAGTCCCAGGCTCTCCACACCACTGGAGTCAAGCTATCCAGGCTGATGAAGGCTGATAGCCAGAAACCGGTCCTTGGATGCTTGATTCCGGTCTGGGAAAGACATGGCTTGGTAGTTCGGACTGGACTGTTCCCATGAGGCACAGGGTCAGGGCTGATTTGCATATAGCCAGTGTCTAACCCAGGGTGGTGTGGAGTGCAAAAAAACGATGGATTTAGGCCCAGATCCTTGTACTGGGGTGAATGCATGACATTGTTCTACATTCTGTCGATCAACTGTGTTTTTTGCAATTTTCACCCCGAGTGTGCTGGGGATGCTCAGACGTGAGTCCCAGGCTCTCCACACCACTGGAGTCAAGCTATCCAGGCTAATGAAGGCTGATAGCCAGAAACCGGTCCTTGGATGCTTGATTCCGGTCTGGGAAAGACATGGCTTCGTAGTTCGGACTGGACTGTTCCCATGAGGCACAGGGTCAGAGCTGATTTGCATATAGCCAGTGTCTAACCCAGGGTGGTGTGGAGTGCAAAAAAATGATGGATTTCGGCCAGATCCTTGTACTGGGGTGAATGTATGACATTGTTCTACATTCTGTCCATCAACTGTGTTTTTTGCAATTTTCACCCCGAGTGTGCTGGGGATGCTCAGACGTGAGTCCCAGGCTCTCCACACCACTGGAGTCAAGCTATCCAGGCTGATGAAGGCTGATAGCCAGAAACCGGTCCTTGGATGCTTGATTCCGGTCTGGGAAAGACATGGCTTGGTAGTTCGGACTGAACTGTTCCCATGAGGCACAGGGTCAGAGCTGATTTGCATATAGCCAGTGTCTAACCCAGGGTGGTGTGGAGTGCAAAAAAACGATGGATTTAGGCCCAGATCCTTGTACTGGGGTGAATGTATGACATTGTTCTACATTCTGTCCATCAACTGTGTTTTTTGCAATTTTCACCCCGAGTGTGCTGGGGATGCTCAGACGTGAGTCCCAGGCTCTCCACACCACTGGAGTCAAGCTATCCAGGCGGATGAAGGCTGATAGCCAGAAACCGGTCCTTGGATGCTTGATTCCGGTCTGGGAAAGACATGGCTTGGTAGTTCGGACTGGACTGTTCCCATGAGGCACAGGGTCAGGGCTGATTTGCATATAGCCAGTGTGTAACCAAGGGTGGTGTGGAGTGCAAAAAACCGATGGATTTAGGCCCAGATCCTTGTACTGGGGTGAATGTATGACATTGTTCTACATTCTGTCCATCAACTGTGTTTTTTGCAATTTTCACCCCGAGTGTGCTGGGGATGCTCAGACGTGAGTCCCAGGCTCTCCATACCACTGGAGTCAAGCTATCCAGGCTGATGAAGGCTGATAGCCAGAAACCGGTCCTTGGATGCTTGATTCCGGTCTAGGAAAGACATGGCTTGGTAGTTCGGACTGGACTGTTCCCATGAGGCACAGGGTCAGAGCTGATTTGCATATAGCCAGTGTCTAACCCAGGGTGGTGTGGAGTGCAAAAAAACGATGGATTTAGGCCCAGATCCTTGTACTGGGGTGAATGTATGACATTGTTCTACATTCTGTCCATCAACTGTGTTTTTTGCAATTTTCACCCCGAGTGTGCTGGGGATGCTCAAACGTGAGTCCCAGGCTCTCCACACCACTGGAGTCAAGCTATCCAGGCTAATGAAGGCTGATAGCCAGAAACCGGTCCTTGGATGCTTGATTCCGGTCTGGGAAAGACATGGCTTGGTAGTTCGGACTGGACTGTTCCCATGAGGCACAGGGTCAGAGCTGATTTGCATATAGCCAGTGTCTAACCCAGGGTGGTGTGGAGTGCAAAAAAACGATGGATTTCGGCCCAGATCCTTGTACTGGGGTGAATGTATGACATTGTTCTACATTCTGTCCATCAACTGTGTTTTTTGCAATTTTCACCCCGAGTGTGCTGGGGATGCTCAGACGTGAGTCCCAGGCTCTCCACACCACTGGAGTCAAGCTATCCAGGCTGATGAAGGCTGATAGCCAGAAACCGGTCCTTGGATGCTTGTTTCCGGTCTAGGAAAGACATGGCTTGGTAGTTCGGACTGGACTGTTCCCATGAGGCACAGGGTCAGAGCTGATTTGCATATAGCCAGTGTCTAACCCAGGGTGGTGTGGAGTGCAAAAAAAACGATGGATTTAGGCCCAGATCCTTGTACTGGGGTGAATGTATGACATTGTTCTACATTCTGTCCATCAACTGTGTTTTTTGCAATTTTCACCCCGAGTGTGCTGGGGATGCTGAAACGTGAGTCCCAGGCTCTCCACACCACTGGAGTCAAGCTATCCAGGCTGATGTAGGCTGATAGCCAGAAACCGGTCCTTGGATGCTTGATTCCGGTCTGGGAAAGACATGGCTTGGTAGTTCGGACTGGACTGTTCCCATGAGGCACAGGGTCAGGGCTGATTTGCATATAGCCAGTGTCTAACCCAGGGTGGTGTGGAGTGCAAAAAAACGATGGATTT
The DNA here is from genome assembly GCF_964261635.1 of Lissotriton helveticus. Taxonomy (NCBI): domain Eukaryota; kingdom Metazoa; phylum Chordata; class Amphibia; order Caudata; family Salamandridae; genus Lissotriton; species Lissotriton helveticus. The sequence continues at coordinate 2,108,271,568 of NC_136057.1, forward strand.
AGGCCCAGATCCTTGTACTGGGGTGAATGTATGACATTGTTCTACATTCTGTCCATCAACTGTGTTTTTTGCAATTTTCACCCCGAGTGTGCTGGGGATGCTCAGACGTGAGTCCCAGGCTCTCCACACCACTGGAGTCAAGCTATCCAGGCTGATGAAGGCTGATAGCCAGAAACCGGTCCTTGGATGCTTGATTCCGGTCTGGGAAAGACATGGCTTGGTAGTTCGGACTGGACTGTTCCCATGAGGCACAGGGTCAGGGCTGATTTGCATATAGCCAGTGTCTAACCCAGGGTGGTGTGGAGTGCAAAAAAACGATGGATTTAGGCCCAGATCCTTGTACTGGGGTGAATGTATGACATTGTTCTACATTCTGTCAATCAACTGTGTTTTTTGCAATTTTCACCCCGAGTGTGCTGGGGATGCTCAGACGTGAGTCCCAGGCTCTCCACACCACTGGAGTCAAGCTATCCAGGCTGATGAAGGCTGATAGCCAGAAACCGGTCCTTGGATGCTTGATTCCGGTCTGGGAAAGACATGGCTTGGTAGTTCGGACTGAACTGTTCCCATGAGGCACAGGGTCAGGGCTGATTTGCATATAGCCAGTGTCTAACCCAGGGTGGTGTGGAGTGCAAAAAAACGATGGATTTAGGCCCAGATCCTTGTACTGGGGTGAATGTATGACATTGTTCTACATTCTGTCCATCAACTGTGTTTTTTGCAATTTTCACCCCGAGTGTGCTGGGGATGCTCAGACGTGAGTCCCAGGCTCTCCACACCACTGGAGTCAAGCTATCCAGGCTGATGAAGGCTGATAGCCAGAAACCGGTCCTTGGGTGCTTGATTCCGGTCTGGGAAAGACATGGCTTGGCAGTTCGGACTGGACTGTTCCCATGAGGCACAGGGTCAGAGCTGATTTGCATATAGCCAGTGTCTAACCCAGGGTGGTGTGGAGTGCAAAAAAACGATGGATTTAGGCCCAGATCCTTGTACTGGGGTGAATGTATGACATTGTTCTACATTCTGTCCATCAACTGTGTTTTTTTGCAATTTTCACCCCGAGTGTGCTGGGGATGCTCAGACGTGAGTCCCAGGCTCTCCACACCACTGGAGTCAAGCTATCCAGGCTGATGAAGGCTGATAGTCAGGAAACCGGTCCTTGGATGCTTGATACCGGTCTGGGAAAGACATGGCTTGGTAGTTCGGACTGGACTGTTCCCATGAGGCACAGGGTCAGAGCTGATTTGCATATAGCCAGTGTCTAACCAAGGGTGGTGTGGAGTGCAAAAAAACCATGGATTTAGGCCCAGATCCTTGTACTGGGGTGAATGTATGACATTGTTCTACATTCTGTCCATCAACTGTGTTTTTTGCAATTTTCACCCCGAGTGTGCTGGGGATGCTCAGACGTGAGTCCCAGGCTCTCCACACCACTGGAGTCAAGCTATCCAGGCTGATGAAGGCTGATAGCCAGAAACTGGTCCTTGGATGCTTGATTCCGGTCTGGGAAAGACATGGCTTGGTAGTTCGGACTGGACTGTTCCCATGAGGCACAGGGTCAGAGCTGATTTGCATATAGCCAGTGTCTAACCCAGGGTGGTGTGGAGTGCAAAAAAAACCATGGATTTAGGCCCAGATCCTTGTACTGGGGTGAATGTATGACATTGTTCTACATTCTGTCCATCAACTGTGTTTTTTGCAATTTTCACCCCGAGTGTGCTGGGGATGCTCAGACGTGAGTCCCAGGCTCTCCACACCACTGGAGTCAAGCTATCCAGGCTGATGAAGGCTGATAGCCAGAAACTGGTCCTTGGATGCTTGATTCCGGTCTGGGAAAGACATGGCTTGGTAGTTCGGACTGGACTGTTCCCATGAGACACAGGGTCAGAGCTGATTTGCATATAGCCAGTGTCTAACCCAGGGTGGTGTGGAGTGCAAAAAAAACCATGGATTTAGGCCCAGATCCTTGTACTGGGGTGAATGTATGACATTGTTCTACATTCTGTCCATCAACTGTGTTTTTTGCAATTTTCACCCCGAGTGTGCTGGGGATGCTCAGACGTGAGTCCCAGGCTCTCCACACCACTGGAGTCAAGCTATCCAGGCTGATGAAGGCTGATAGCCAGAAACCGGTCCTTGGATGCTTGATACCGGTCTGGGAAAGACATGGCTTGGTAGTTCGGACTGGACTGTTCCCATGAGGCACAGGGTCAGAGCTGATTTGCATATAGCCAGTGTCTAACCAAGGGTGGTGTGGAGTGCAAAAAAACCATGGATTTAGGCCCAGATCCTTGTACTGGGGTGAATGTATGACATTGTTCTACATTCTGTCCATCAACTGTGTTTTTTGCAATTTTCACCCCGAGTGTGCTGGGGATGCTCAGACGTGAGTCCCAGGCTCTCCACACCACTGGAGTCAAGCTATCCAGGCTGATGAAGGCTGATAGCCAGAAACTGGTCCTTGGATGCTTGATTCCGGTCTGGGAAAGACATGGCTTGGTAGTTCGGACTGGACTGTTCCCATGAGGCACAGGGTCAGAGCTGATTTGCATATAGCCAGTGTCTAACCCAGGGTGGTGTGGAGTGCAAAAAAAACCATGGATTTAGGCCCAGATCCTTGTACTGGGGTGAATGTATGACATTGTTCTACATTCTGTCCATCAACTGTGTTTTTTGCAATTTTCACCCCGAGTGTGCTGGGGATGCTCAGACGTGAGTCCCAGGCTCTCCACACCACTGGAGTCAAGCTATCCAGGCTGATGAAGGCTGATATCCAGAAACCGGTCCTTGGATGCTTGATACCGGTCTGGGAAAGACATGGCTTGGTAGTTCGGACTGGACTGTTCCCATGAGGCACAGGGTCAGAGCTGATTTGCATATAGCCAGTGTCTAACCAAGGGTGGTGTGGTGTGCAAAAAAACCATGGATTTAGGCCCAGATCCTTGTACTGGGGTGAATGTATGACATTGTTCTACATTCTGTCCATCAACTGTGTTTTTTGCAATTTTCACCCCGAGTGTGCTGGGGATGCTCAGACGTGAGTCCCAGGCTCTCCACACTACTGGAGTCAAGCTATCCAGGCTGATGAAGGCTGATAGCCAGAAACCGGTCCTTGGGTGCTTGATTCCGGTCTGGGAAAGACATGGTTTGGCAGTTCGGACTGGACTGTTCCCATGAGGCACAGGGTCAGAGCTGATTTACATATAGCCAGTGTCTAATCCAGGGTGGTGTGGAGTGCAAAAAAACGATGGATTTAGGCCCAGATCCGTGTACTGGGGTGAATGTATGACATTGTTCTACATTCTGTCCATCAACTGTGTTTTTTGCAATTTTCACCCCGAGTGTGCTGGGGATGCTCAGACGTGAGTCCCAGGCTCTCCACACCACTGGAGTCAAGCTATCCAGGTTGATGAAGGCTGATAGCCAGAAACCGGTCCTTGGATGCTTGATACCGGTCTGGGAAAGACATGGCTTGGTAGTTCGGACTGGACTGTTCCCATGAGGCACAGGGTCAGAGCTGATTTGCATATAGCCAGTGTCTAACCCAGGGTGGTGTGGAGTGCAAAAAAACGATGGATTTAGGCCCAGATCCTTGTACTGGGGTGAATGTATGACATTGTTCTACATTCTGTCCATCAACTGTGTTTTTTGCAATTTTCTCCCCGAGTGTGCTGGGGATGCTCAGACGTGAGTCCCAGGCTCTCCACACCACTGGAGTCAAGCTATCCAGGCTGATGAAGGCTGATAGCCAGAAACCGGTCCTTGGATGCTTGATTCCGGTCTGGGAAAGACATGGCTTGGTAGTTCGGACTGGACTGTTCCCATGAGGCACAGGGTCAGAGCTGATTTGCATATAGCCAGTGTCTAACCCAGGGTGGTGTGGAGTGCAAAAAAAACGATGGATTTAGGCCCAGGTCCTTGTACTGGGGTGAATGTATGACATTGTTCTACATTCTGTCCATCAACTGTGTTTTTTGCAATTTTCACCCCGAGTGTGCTGGGGATGCTCAGACGTGAGTCCCAGGCTCTCCACACCACTGGAGTCAAGCTATCCAGGCTGATGAAGGCTGATAGCCAGAAACCGGTCCTTGGATGCTTGATTCCGGTCTGGGAAAGACATGGCTTGGTAGTTCGGACTGAACTGTTCCCATGAGTCACAGGGTCAGAGCTGATTTGCACATAGCCAGTGTCTAACCCAGGGTGGTGTGGAGTGCAAAAAAAATGATGGATTTAGGCCCAGATCCTTGTACTGGGGTGAATGTATGACATTGTTCTACATTCTGTCCATCAACTGTGTTTTTTGCGATTGTGGTATCACAGCTGGGAAAAGAGTGAAGCACAACAGACTCCCCCCAAAAATATTTTGTTAAATATGGCCAGCTCTTGACATAAATGTTTTTCCAGTGTGTTCTGGGGATACGAATTAAGCTATAAGTCTGACAGGTAAAATCGTACCATATTTTGTTTAAAAATACAGGGCCCAACCCTCCAAGGTGCTCTAAACGATTGAGAGATATTGTAAACTGTCTCAAATGCTTCAGTAGCAAAAGAGAAACATCACAGAGACACACCAGCATCAATATTGTCTGTGGCTTGATATTCGATAAAAGGCAGTATTTTTTCGAATTCGGGTAAGGTGTTGTGAAGTAAGTAAGAACATCTGCTAAAAATCTGCACAATTATGCCAAAGTGGAGTAATTAAAGTATACTGTTATGCCTTTTTTCAATGAGGTAACTCTGAGAAGTGCAAGGGTTAACTGTGTTTATGGAGGAGCCCGAGTCACGTAATTCAGAGTGCACTGCAAATAATTACGTCCAAGGCCAATGATCATAAAAATGTACTTAAGTGAAGCTTTTAAGCGGTCAGGGTCCTTATCGGGGCTAATTTAATGTTGCCATGCTATTTCTCCAAAATCTATGTTTATTTCAATACCCACTGTGTTGTCCATAAAAAAGGACATAACAATCTGAACATTGAAAAATTAATATTTATTTTAAATGTATTATTCAAGTTGATGCTGTGGTAATTAGTGCTCTCATTTGGGCCCTAATTAAGAGCAATTGTATATTTGAGTGCAGACCATAACGCTGATGCTTACCATCCATTAGTGCATTATTTTAGAAGTGCCTGCACTCAGTGGGAGAAAAAAAGGTATGGCCAAGTGAGGTTTGTTTACTGCAATTTCTTAAGCTTTCGATGACATACTGGTTAATTGATAATTTCAATTAGATCCATCTTTCACACAATTGAAGATCTGTGCGGTATAAATTGGACATATAAATGTTAGTAAAAATGATTGGGTTTTTGCAAAAGAAAGTCCGTGTGTTTCCGTCCTATTTTAAACGTTTAGCTGTATTCCTGAAAAAATCAAACTAACGAAAAACTGAAGGTGGAACGAAAGAGGGCCTCTGAGGAGTCATGTGTGTTTAGTTGCATAATTAGGTGTCATGGACGTGAAACCCCTTAGCATTTTTGTAAGTCCGCATTTCATGTCACCTAGAATGCGACTATTCAAATTCATGTTTTGGACTGAATACAATTTCGATGATAGAAATAGTTTTGGGCTTTTTCCTCTAATTGAATTGCCGTTGCTTTCTGGAAATGTATATATTTTGATATTGTCAAGCATGCATTAAAAACGCTGAAGGGTTATCTGTGCAGATTAATGGAGGCCATATAAGCAAATATGTGATGTGGTCCAGTGAAAAGAGGTGGGGTAGGTCTGAAACAAGTTGCCTAAATAAAACAAGCATTGGTAAAGCCAATACGTTTTGCCTTCACGAAATCTAGTGGTTTTGTCAATTTGTTTTTAAGACGTTGCACAGCATCAGTAGTTGGTGTACAGCATGGCTTCAAGTTGTTTTTTAAATGCTATGATGCAGCTAGCATTGACTGAGTCCTTTTGCTTTTTTTGTTTTTAAGTTTAAGCTATGTGCTTAAGAGCCACACCGAAGAAGGTGCTGGTAGGTGAGAGGGACCATAACAGGTAGCGGGGGAGGTAGTTGGAAGAGTTGTTGAACATGAGGGAGCAACAACAAATGGGGGTCAATCAAGAGGATGAGAGAGGATGAGGCATAGTTCCTAAAGCGGCCGACTTTAAAACTGGGCAACTGGGTTCAAGTCTTGGCGGGAGGCGCAACATCCTGTGATTCTTGAAAATAACTTAATCTCTCCAAGCCTACAAATGAATGTGTTCCTCTGTAATGCAACTAGTGCTCATCTTAAGAGCTCCGATACCTTTGGGTTGAGTATGCACTATATAAAGATGAAAAAAAAAAAAAAAAGGGACACTGAGTACAAATACATGCACTTGTATGGAGTGCGGGACAACATTTTTTTAAAAAGAACCGTGTAAGCACAAGGCCTTTGGAAGGACAGTGGCTGTGAGCCACTAGCTGCCAGCCGGAAACAGTTCTTGGTCCACGTTTCAGGAAACAGCCGCTGAAAGAGGCTTTGAAATTTGATGACTGACCCTGAGGCAGCTGACCAGTGAGACCACAGAAATTGAGAGGGACCATGGAGCCTACCAATGGTAAGTATGTAAGAGCGGAAAGTCCCTTTTAAAATTCAGTTTTTTAAGTGCAAGAGATTTTACAAGCGCTGTGCAGGTGAAACCTAAAACAGACCACCAATTTGGATACATATAAAAATAATTTGAAAATGAATCTGGCATTAATTATCTTTTGCCAAAAGAGCAAAATAATATTTCATGTTGACATCTATCAGACATTACAATAAAGACACAATTTAAAAATTAAGTATAATACCATATTCTGCTTACTGATGTCAATGAAATGTAAAAAAAAAGTGCATCTAACACCATGAGTGATCAAACAACTGGATGTTTTTAGTGCTAGACAATCCCAATAAGTACAAACAAATTGTTACAAACATGCTGTATTGCACGCAAGTAGGTAACCAAACTTCTCTCTTTAAACACATATTCATACTTTTAAATAGGTAAGGGGTTCCCTTATCATGTACATTCACTGAAGGGGGTGAAAGGAGATGATATATTTGATTCCAAGCAATTTAGATTCAATACGGATGAATCCCTCTTAATCTTGTATTGAATATCATCTGTATGCTTAAACCTCTTCTGGGCAGAATTTCAATGGGGTCTTAGCCAGGGCCACATCGTGTCACCAATTAAAATGCTATGGCAAGTGAGCAAATGAACAGAGCTTACTAGAGTTTGATAAGTTTTGAAAGAGGAAGAAGTCTCCTATTTGCTTCTTTTCCAACTATTGCTTCACATTGCAACATGCTGAGAGCAAGGTTTGAGGTAACCTGCAGCCAACAGAAGTAATCATTCAACTTTTGAGGAGCTGAATAATCATGTCTTGAAATGACAAACAGAATAGAAATGAAGTGGTCCAGTTGCAAACAAAGGGCCAGCCTTGTATGCAGTACCTGTACCACAATGGGAATTGACACGCCTTTCTTGACTTAGTCAAGTGACATGTGTGAAATTGGTATGGTTCTACCAGTGGAGCATAAAAGGTAATCTAGAGTTGGTCAAGATTTATTGAGTAGAAGGAAGCTTTTGTCCATCATTGTGACGAGTTGCTCGTCAACAGGCAACTTCTAGTCATTGCCATTTTACAGCTCAACCCCCTAGCAGACCAGTTTCATGGGACTGAGGTCATCCAAGATAGCTTCGAAAGGAATTTGGCTATACATGACGTACATATTTTAAGACATTTCACCATGGAAATGTCATCATCCCAGCTACTTTGTTGGTGACCTCACTGTTGCCCACCCTTGTGTCTCTTTAAACATTTATTCTGAGGTCCCCCCAAAAAGACACCAGTTTTACTGACATCCATCTTACCCTTCAAGGTTACAGTAATGTGCTGCACTGCTCCTGGACCTATCGTGTTAGTTCAGGAAAATTTGCCAGACTCTGGCAGTGCAAATTGAGGTTGACCATGCAGTTGCCGTGTCCCAGAAAGGAAGCCAGGTTACCTTTGCCAGTCTGCCATCATGTAGCAGCACTCACCCTTTTGCTCTCTTCTTGTTTTTTATGTCTATTTTTGTTTCATTTGGGTGACCTCCTATAACCCCACCTCATCCCCTAACTATTTTATTGGTCAATTATTTAATAACTAGTGCATCACATACATCTTCCTCACTCCTTATCTGTTTTTTTGTAAAGGAGATGGTGGAGCTGTGAAACCTCTGCTTTTATCATAAGCAGTGAGATTTTAGCATTACAAAGCTACACACCTATATTTGTATACACAGTATCTATCTATCTGTAAAGCAAAGCACTGAACATCGAGAAATGGAGAAGCCTCTATCTTTTGGGTCCAGGTGAATGGTGGGAGCTGGAGGTCTTCTTATAATGACAATGAAGTGTTTCTTCACACTTCATTTAAGCTATTTTTGGAACTGCAACATGGATGGGACACATCTGACCCACATAGAGGTATGTTATTCCAGATGCTTAGTGGAAAGAGACTTGCCTGTTGTTTTGCTTTTCTTTTTACACTTGATGGCACCCACATCTACATCCGATATCCCTATTACAATCAGCACCATAACATTATTTCCAGTATCAGAAACATATATTTGAAATCCGAAAACATAAAAAAGTAATGGAAGAGCAAACAACTAGAGCAAACTTCTCAATAACATCTTTAACGTTTTTCCGATTCCACGTTTTGGATGCAGTGAGAAAAAATAGGCACTGAAATTGCCTATGTTAACATCAACTATAAGCCTACAGGGTATATTCTCAAGGGGCTATTGGCGAGTAAAGAGCACTTTATCTCAGCCAAAGTCGCGATAAATGTATCACCCCATTTACAAGCTGGTGCTAACAGCCCATAGCACCAGTTTACCTGTGATAGCAGCCGCAAAACACTTCACCACAGATGACTCCCACAACTATTGCTAATGAGATGCAGAGTAGGAGTTCCAGTGCCAAAAGGCACGACAACACCACTCCACAACATTCTCAATGATCAGCCAAATCGCCGATAAGAACACAAGACATGCAATAAGGCGCATTAGCAGCAGGATACTAACACCTGCTCTGACCTGGTGCAAAGTCGGACCACAGCCTGCACCACAAAAGGGAGCCCAGCCCACAGCCACACATTAAGAACAACAGATGCCATGGAGCCACTGATCATGTGGGCCAGACACCCAAGAGGGCCACAACACCCACTACCACCACCACCCCCTGGGCTCCCACCCCGGGCACACCCCACCACCACCCGACCAAGACAGTGCACATCAACGGGCACAAAACATGGAATAAAGCACCCGCCTGATGTCGCACAGTTGCAGCGATCAACACACATGTGAGTACATTGAAAGACCAAACAAAAAGCCACATACTAATTTGTCTCCAAACAATAATTGTGAAGAGTCATGGCGGGACATCCCTGGACAATCTGTGAGTCACAGCCTGCAAGACAATATCCAAGATAAGAAGGTGTGTCAGGCACTTAGCAAAAGACAGGGAGAGAGAGAAAGAGGGAGAGAGAGACTGAACAAGGAGCGCAATGCCAATTGGCACATGCAAACATGCAAACAGCTAAGTGTGTCTAGAAATTTGTGCACCACAAATCACAGGCCTGGCATCAAATTCAGCGTGAAGGCCACATCACATCTCCGAAATGCAAGCAGTAGTCAGACTAAAATTAGGAATGACAGCTCCATTGTCTATACACACAAGGCGGAAGGCAAACGGACCATCCGACCTAGGTCCTGAATGAAAGACCAACGTGCCCACACCCCACACACACTTTTCCCTGCACGACCTACAACTGAAAGGGATGTCCTTGACACAGTTGTCAGAAACTACACATACGTCCAAACGTTGCACACACATATGACTCATTGCCCAGAGCTGTGGCATATCATCCACAGAACTGCTGCCTGCCTGAGGAGTGCCAGTGCTACAAGACCAACAAATGCAATGGCAGGCATTTCCGGGGAATCACTGACAAAATATCTACGTTGAAAATATCGACCTACAGGAATAATAATGCAGAAATATCGAAGGCAAGAATATCGACATCCTATCTACAACATGGTAAGTACAAAAATATCGGAAAAAATATATAGATGTTAAAAATATCGATGTTAAAAATATCGGGGGTTTTTCTGTATGAATATAAATTTAAAATAAAGTAAATAACACTAATAAATAAAATAAACATAGTTAAAAATATCTATCAATGTTTAAAATGAACAAATAATACATATATAATAATAATACATTAAATAAACATATACAGAAAAATATATTATATATACGCACTTAACAATAAGTTGTAATAATTATTTTAGTAGTTTATAAATTAATAAAAAATATTATAAAGTACAAATACATTTACAAACATAAAACATAAACATAATAAAAAGTAACGAATTATGTTTAATACATTAAAAAAATTAAATATAACTTTAATATTTTTAAAATTAATTATATACTACATTATCTAAATTTATACAAAAAAATTAAATAACTAAATAAATAAAAATACTATTCAAAATCCACAAGTAAAAAAATACATTAATAAAAATGTTGGATAGCATAGAACTTAAAATTACCATTCCCGCTCCAGAGAGCACAATAGTAGAGAAACCGTTGTATAAGAGTAGAGGTAAAAATTACTATTCCAACTCCAGAGAGTGCAACAGTAAAGAAAACATTGGATAGCATAGGGGTAAAAATTACTATTCCAACTCCAGAGAGTGCAACAGTAGGGAAAGCGTTGGATAGCGTAGGGGTAAAAATTACTATTCCAACTCCAGAGAGTGCAACAGTAGAGAAAACATTGGATAGCGTAGGGGTAAAAATTACTATTCCAACTCCAAACAGTGCAACAGTAGGGAAAACATTGGATAGCAATGGGGTAAAAATCACTATTCCAACTCCAGAGAGTACAACAGTAGGGAAAGTGTTGGATAGCGGGTGGGTAAAAATTACTATTCCCACTCCAGTGAGTGCAACAGTAGGGAAAACATTGGATAGCGTATGGGTAAAAATTACTATTCCAACTCTAGAGAGTGCAACAGCAGGGAAAGCGTTAATAGCGTAGGGATACAAATTACTATTCCCACTCAAGAGAGTGCAACAGTAGAGAAAACGTTGGCTAGCGTTGGGGTAAAAATTACTATTCTAACTCCAGAGAGTGCAACATTAGGGAAAGCATTGGATAGCGTAGGAGTAAAACTTACTATTCCCACTCCAGAGAGTGGAACAGTAGAGAAAACGTTGGGTAGCGTAGAGGTAAAAATGACTATTCCAACTCCAGAGAGTGCAACAGTAGGGAAAGCGTTGGATAGCGTAGGGGTAAAAATTACTATTCCCACTCCAGAGAGTGCAACAGTAGGGAAAATGTTGGATAGCATAGGGGTAAAAATTACTATTTCCAACTCCAGAGAGTGCAATAGTAGGGAAAGCGTTGGATAGCGTAGGGGGTGAAAATTACTATTCCAACTCCAGAGAGTGCAACAGTAGGGAAAGCGTTGGATAGCGTAGGGGTAAAAATTACTATTCCAACTCTAGAGAGTGCAACAGTAGGGAAAGCATTGGATAGCGTAGAAGTTAAATATAACATACTTAGAAATAATTGTTGTAAATAAAATAATAAAAAATAAAAATTTTAAATAACTCTACAGCATTTGCAAATACCCATTAATAATTACTAAAAACATAATTACAATTGAATAATTAATTAACAAAAAATTAAAATAAATACCAATAAATATTATTTAAGAAATATAAATTAACAAGTAATAAATATTGAACACTAAAATATTTTTCAAAACAAAACACATATTAATAATTACAAATTGATTAACAATTAAAAAATGGTAAACAAACTTTTTTTTTGTAATGAAAAATTATTTACCGAATAATAAAAAGAATTTCTAATTAATAAAAAGTAATTAACAATTAAAAATATCAATTACCAATTTAAAAACATTAATTACCAATTAAAAAATGTAATTACCAATTAAAAAATATAATTGCCAATTACAAACCTTAATTACCAATTAAAAACAATTAATTGCCAATTAAAAATGTAATTACCAATAACAAACATTAATTACCAATTAAAAAAATTAATCAGCAATTAAAATAATTAATTACCAATTAATATTTAATTATAAATAAAATAATTATCAATATCAATTAAAAATAAATAATTACTTAATTACAATTAAATTACTTTCCACCCAATTCCCCTATAAACCCACAACCCGCTACAGAACTTAAACACAAAAATGAATTAAAATTAATTTACAATTACTAAAAATTTATAATTAATTTACTATAATTAAATTACTTCCCACCCTATTCCCCTATAAACCCACAACCCGCTCCAGTACTAAAACATCAAATTAAATTAAATATAATATTTTTAATATATAAAAAATTGTACACATATAATTTAAAACAAATAAAAAACTTAACAAAAACATATAACACATACATATAAAATACATAATAAAATACATAACAACAAACAAATATCGATATTAGTAACATCGATATAATTGATATCGATATTACTAACTTCGATATTACTTACATCGATATAAAAAAATTCGATATTACTTACCTTAGAGTCGATATTCTGTCCAACGATATTCTTGACCTCGATATTCTTCTCCTTCGATATTTTTAACTCGATAATAATGTTGGTCGATAATTTGGAATCGGTATTTTGACTGTGCACCATTCCCGGGCACATGCACAACCCCTGTCATGTGGAACTGTACCGTGCACGAATGCTGCATCTGTTGGGATCTGTGAAAATTGCAGTTTTGCAAATCAGTTACCGTCGGAGTTTCCATCTTGCCTAAGTCACCTGCATCCAGCCCTGGTTCCACTGTCGATCATGCACATTCGAGTCCCAAATGGAGGTCTGCCTATACAACGTAATGGTAGCAGATTTGGATTATGTCCTGATAGTGCACCCCCTGTTGCCCCACGAACAGGAGTGTCACCGGCATACCCGTGCATGGGATGCACTGATCTTTGGCGTATGAGCTGGCAGTTGTGCATGGGAGAGTGCACAACTCCTTGTGTGCAGTGACCACATCGAGGCGCTACCCTATTGGGCTGTGCTGCGGATTGGGGAAACGGCATGGACTGACACATCTGTCTGGATCAGTTAATGGATTGGGTCACCCTGGTGTTCCTTGTACCCGACAATGACGTGAAGCTGCGCTTGCATTCATGGACGAGTAACTACGTTCCTGCAGCCACATCGGATTGTCAACCACAGCACAGGTCCCAACACCTTGTTGCATTGTGGGGAATGGACACATATCCCACCACAACAGTGGACATGCCTGCCTTCGTCTGGACTCAGAATGTATGTGTGAGGAACTACGCGTGTGTACACATACCTGTGCAAAGTGAGGCAATTCCATGGTCAGAGCAGCACAGCATCGTTTGGCAACGTTCACAAATCAGACATACTGCTGGGGGGAGTAAACACAGGGCAATGTATCACGCCATGTGACCTTGTCGGACCCTCCCACCTGATCACTGTCAGCAGAGCAGACAGTCGGCGCTGTCCGGTGGTACAGCACTGTGCAGACCCCATGGGCTGTGAGTCGTGTCCCCTGACATAGGGCAATGGGCAGAAGCCAAACATCACATGACTCGTCCAGCAAGGCAAGGTGGGCTGAGACTGTTGCCATCCATAACTATTTGTGTACATTTTTGCACCGCCATGTCTTGCCCCTCGAAAGGTTCCCATGCTGCGTGTATGTGTCTCAGGCATGTCCCTGCCTGTTATCCACCTCTGTGAACCAAACACTGTGTTTGGGATTATTGCTGGCAGGCCTGTGCACTTACTTGTCTCCAGCAATGTGACTATGGTGTCCAACCTCTGACCATGTGGAGCAATGCTATGAATCGAAACATATTGTGTCCACACTGATGTGTGTGAGTAGGTATACAACTTGATAGTCTGGTGACAGATGTGATGTAGGATACCACTTCTGTCCTGCTACTGATTTGGTCATTCCTACACACAGCCCTATTCAATACATGGACGTGTTGGGGGTAGCGAGATTATCGTTAATGTGCAACGAGGCCACAGCTACTACTCACCTTCACAGATATCCAACTGGCCATGTGGCTCAGGGTTCAACATGCGCATTGATGTCATTTACACGGGTGTACCTTCTTGTGCAATCATTGTCCATACATACATCCATACTTTCACACTTGAGTGAACATAGTCATGACACATATGTGTGATTCCGAATGTTTTATTCACATTCTGGTGCATTCCGGAGCTGGAGTTGTACATGGCCATGCGAAGCCCACATTACATGGGAGCCCAGTGGTGGGCCAACCAGAGCCCACTGGGGATTGGTAAGTTAGGTGTGAGGGGGAGAGTGCAGTTCGCTGCAGGAGTGCTGTGGTATTGTCCACCAGTAAAGATATGTCAGTCCATGTCGTGGCCATGTGTATGTCGCTGAGTGTTCTGGGGGTCAGTGGAAGGTGTTGTCCCAGGGCATGGTGAATAAGGCAGAACCAGGCAGGGACAGGTCATATGCTGGTGATGGAAGCTACTACCTGCTTCCTCACATACAAATTACCATCCACATCTTAGCTCTCTGATACTTCCTCAGTGTCCGGTGTGTCCGGTGTGTGTGGCGGGGTAATGGCTGCATCACTGGGTGCCACTGACACATCAGGGTGCGATGGTGATAGGGCTGTATCACTGTGTGCCACTGACAGATCAAGGGTCGGAGAGATGTGTGACACAGTTCTTGCTGCAGTCATCTGTGCCCGGCTCAGGGGCAACAATGGCAGGCTGACATAGTGCAAGGCATGGGAGATCCCAGCTACATCTCGCTGATGTTCAGCTGTGGCAGCCAAACTTCCAGCCTGCATCTGCTCCATGGTCTCAATTGTACTGCGCATATGTGCCAACTTTGTGCTGTCATTGCTGGTGCCTGTCTGACTAGGCAGTTCTTCTATCTAAGAGATGGCCCCAGCGATGTCAGCCAAGGATTGTCATGGAGTATGGTGTGGACAGTGTGTGTCCATTAGGGACTGTAAGTGGTCCCTGATGGGACTCAAACACCCACGTATGGCTTCCAGTTTGGCTACCACAAGCTTGAAACCCACCCGCAGCTGATCAGACAACTCCACCTGGCAACCCCTACACACAGCGGGCGGGCGCAGCGGGCGCGCCAAAGGCAAGCCTGTCTGCGCCCGTCTGCGCCCGACCGGGTCCAGGGGCCACCCCCCCTGCTCATTCAGCGAGACAGAGGACGATGTATAGCATGGACTTTTTATACCAGCTCTGCCCCCCTGTGCTAAGTTCAAGTTCAAGTTCAAGAATTTGTATAGCGCACTACTCACCCAGAGGGTCTCAAGGCGCTTGGGGAGGAGGTTATTTATTTATCGAATAGCCAGGTTTTAAGTTCTTTTCTGAAGGAGATGTGGTTCTGTGTAAGGCGGAGGTGAGTGGGGAGTGAGTTCCAGGTCTTGGCCGCCAAGTAGGAGAAGGATCTGCCTCCCATGGTGGATCTTTGGATACGCGGGACTGCGGCGAGGCCTTGATTGGAGGATCTTAGTTGGCGGGTGGGTGTGTAGAAGGATAGTCGAGTGTTGAGGCATTCGGGTCCTAGTTTGTAGAGGGCCTTGTGTGCGTGGGTGAGGAGACGGAATGTTATTCTCTTGTTGACGGGAAGCCAGTGGAGGTCTTTCAGGTGGCCGGTAATGTGATCTTGGCGAGGGATGTCCAGAATGAGTCTTGCCGATGCGTTTTGGATGCGTTGGAGTTTTTTCTGTAATTTGGCTGTGATTCCGGCGTAGAGGGTGTTTCCGTAGTCTAGTCGACTCGTAACTAGTGCGTGGGTGACAGTCTTTCTTGTCTCGGTGGGGATCCAATGGAAGATTTTTTTGAGCATACGAAGTACGTTGAAGCAGGAGGATGAGACGGCGTTGACTTGTCTGGTCATCGAGAGGGAGGAGTCTAGGATGAAGCCTAGGTTACGAGCGTGGTCTGTGGGTATGGGTGCGGAACCTAGATCCGAAGGCCACCATGAGTCGTCCCAGGCAGAGGGGGATGATCCTAGGATGAGCACTTCCGTTTTGTCTGAGTTAAGTTTTAGGCGGCTGTTTTTCATCTATATGGCTACTTCTTTCATGCCTTCGTGAAGATTGGTTTTGGCGGTGTTGGGGTCTTTGGTGAGGGAAAGGACCAGCTGGGTGTCGTCAGCGTAGGAGATGATATTGAGGTTGTGTTGGCGCGCGATGGGAGCGAGTGGACTCATGTAAACGTTGAAGAGGGTGGGACTGAGTGATGATCCTTGTGGAACACAGCAGATGACTTCGGTGGCCTCTGATTTGAAAGGGGGGAGGCGGACTCTCTGGGTTCTTCCGGTGAGGAACGAGATGATCCAGTCCAAGGTTTTATCTTTTATGCCGATGTTGCTGAGGCGATGTATGAGGGTGTTGTGACAGACAGTGTCGAAGGCGGCGGAGAGGTCGAGTAGAATGAGGGCCACTGTTTCTCCGTTGTCCAGTAGTGTTCGGATGTCGTCTGTAGCTGCGATCAGGGCGGTTTCGGTGCGGTGTTTGGCTCGGAAGCCGGGTTGTGAGGGATCGAGGGAGTTGTTGGATTCGAGGAAGGCGGCGAGTTGGCTGTTGACGGCTTTCTCAATGACTTTGGCCGGGAATGGGAGGAGAGATATGGGGCGGTAGTATTTGAGTTCAGAGGGGTCTGCTGTGGGTTTCTTCAGGAGGGCGCTGACTTCGGCATGCTTCCAACTTTCTGGGAAGGTGGCAGAGTTGAAGGAGCAGTTGATGACGTCACGGAGATGGGGGGCGATGATGGAGTCTGCTTTGTTGTAGATGTGGTGTGGGCATGGGTCGGTTGGTGAGCCAGAGTGGATGGAATTCATTAGGCGTATGGTGTCTTCAGTGGTGATTGGGTTCCAGACGATGAGGTTGTTAGAGGGCGGTTTAGGTTCTGAGGGGGGTGGAGAGGATTGATCGTTGGAACTGTTTTCGAAGCTGTTATGTATGTCTGCGATTTTGTTGTAGAAGAAGGAGGATAACGAGTCGCAGAGGTCTTGGGAGGGAGTGATGTCGTTTTAGGCTGCGGTGGGGTTGGTGAATTCTTTGACGATGTTGAATAGTTTCTTGCTGTTATGGGCGTTCTTGTCAAGTCGATTCTTAAATGCTGATTTCTTGGTGGATCGAATCAGCTGGTGGTGTTTGCGGGTGGCTGACTTGAAGGTGGTCATGTTGTCGGTGATTGGGTTTTTTCTCCATGTTTTCTCGAGAGTACGGCATAGCTTCTTGGATTTCTTAAGGTCATCGTTGAACCAGGGGGCCTTTTTGTTGTCTTGTTTGGTGTGGTGGTTTTTCAAGGGTGCTAGTTCGTCCGCGCTGTGAGTGATCCATTGTTTGAGTTTGGTGGCGGCTTGGTTTGGGTCCGATGAGAGGGCGGGTGGGTTCTGGTTGAGCGATGTGAGGAGTTGGTCGGTGGTGATTTTGTTCCATTTTCTCCAGGGGATAGGTTGTGGGGGGTTGTGGGTCGAGGTGGTTTTGTAGCTGAAGTGAACACAACAGTGGTCCGTCCAATGGAGATCAATGGTATGATCGAAGGAGATGTGTTTGCTGGAGGTGAAGGTTGGGTCGAGCGTATGTCCGGCTACGTGGGTGGGGGTGTCAACAAGTTGTTTGAGGCCAAGATTGGCCAGGTTGTCAAGAAGGGTGGTGGTGTTGTTGTCGTTTTTCTTTTCCAGGTGGAAGTTGAGGTCTCCTAGTATAATGTAGTTCTCGGAGGGGAGGGCATGGGCACTGATGAAGTCAGTGATGTCTTCGCTGAATTGTTTACGGGTTCCTGGAGGCCTATAGATGAGGGTGCCTCTGAGTGTGGTCCTAGGGTCGGTGTGGATCTGGAAGTGGAGGTGTTCGGCGGTTGTAAGGTTATCTTCGGAGCTGGTCGTGATTTTGATAGTGTTCTTGTGGACGATGGCGATGCCTCCTCCTGTTTGGAGGGTGCGGTCTTTCCGGATGATCTTGTAATAGTTCGGGATGGCTATGGCGATGTCGGGTGCTGATGATGCGTTCATCCATGTTTCAGTAAGGAAGGCGACGTCCGGTGATGTGGTGTCGAGTAGATCCCAGAGTTCAGTGGCATGTCTGTGGACCGAGCGGGTGTTCAGCAGGATGCACTTCAGGTGGTTGGAGTCGGATCTGAGTTTGGGGTTAGTGGTAGTGGGGTTAGTCTTATCGCTGGTAAATTTGCAGGAGCGGCAGGCGAAGGGACCGTGGGTACGTCCCGGGGCAGCTTCGTAGCATTGTGGTGTTAGTCCGGGGTTAAGGGCGAGGAGAGTTGCGGCATCATATGTGAAGCGAGAGGAGTGGGTGTTGTGTGGACCAGGGGGTCTGGCGCTGGGCGCGGTCCAGGCGCGGACGGGCGTAGACGGGCTTACCTTTGGCGCACCTTCGGCGCGCATGGGGCGCGTCCGCTGCGCGCAAAAGCAGCTGTCATAAATGGATAGTGGAGGGGGAGGGGCGAGGGAGGGTCAGCTGGGAGGCGGTAGCGGGGTGGAGCTACGGGAGAGGTCACAACAACAAAATGGATGCAAATATTATGCGAAAGCGGGGCACAGCGTCACAACAACAAAATGGATGTAAATACTAAGCGAAAGCGGGGCACAGCCGAAGCAGGCAGAGATCTGGTCAGTGCTAGCGTCACACAATGCTAAATGCAGGCGATGCGGTCAAAAACGTAACATCAATGACTATATGCCAAAATTAAATTCCACTATTCTAGCGATGCAGCGCAAGTTATATTTCAGGCAGCAGCGAGCAGGCTACGATACCAGGCGCTACGAGGAGAAGCGCTGTCTCAGGGAGCGTGGTGGAGCGACCGTCTCGGGGCAAGCCCAGATGGTCACCAACAATGGTAACAAGCTGTCGTCGTCATATACACCCCCTGGAGATTCCCCGGCTTTGCCCTTATTGTAAGATTGAGCTTACCAGCCCATCAGTTAAGCCAGATGTAAGGGATTACTGCATGCTTCTTCTCAATTGCAGGTCACTTCCAAAGCACAGTTTAGAAATATCCCTGCTGTTAGATGAACACACGCCGGATACAGTCTTTTTGACTGAAACCTGGCTGGCTCAAGACTCTCAGCTGCCATGGTGCAAGCCTTCATACCAGGCTACCAGATAGCCCGCCTAGATCGATCCCAGGGTAAAGGTGGAGGGCTTGCTATTATCTATGAGGACATTTATGTATGTCCCTGTTTGACGGAGCCTATCGCTGATTGTGAAAGCATGCCCTTTGTTATTGAATTTTCCCCAAACAATAGTTTTACAGGTATTCTTATTTACCGCCCCCCTGGATCCATTAGACAGTTTCAAACAGTCCTCCCGTCTGTTGTGGCTGAACTGGTTACATCTCCCTCAAATTTTACATTACTTGGAGATTTTAATGTCCATTTTGATAACATAGCTGATACCGTTGCTACAGAAATGATAGCTAGTTTAGCGGCTGTCCAATTGGAGCAACTTGTCCCATCTCCAACGCATGTTAAAGGTCATCTTCTAGACCCAATTGTTAGCAACTGTGAATATCTTAAAGTGGGCACCATCAGCCGTCTCCCCTGGACAGATCACTTTTTGATTCCTTTTACTTGGACTACATATAAATCTCCAGCTTCTACCGTTATTCCACGTAAAACCCGAAATTGGTCCAAACTTCAGGTCAATAACTGGACCAACACCCTCATCACCACTAGACCTTCACCTTCCTGTGATCCTTCTGTCAACAACAATTTATATATTAATTGGATCACCACCTCATTGGACTCCATACTCCCTCTTCGTACCTCTGGCTCAAAAAGACAGCAAAAAACCGCACCCTGGTATACCGAAGAGCTCAGGGACAAAAAACGTCTCTGTAAGATATTGGAGAGAAAATGGCGCATGACTTATGACTTCACGGATAAAGCTACCTATAGGGAAGCCATTAGGACCTATAAATTCGCGATAAAAAACATACAATCAGCCTACTATAATGAAAAGATAACATTGGCTAAGTCCAAGCCTAAAGAGATCTATCAGATAGTAAAAACTCTGATAAGGCTTCCACCTCACTCGGCAGGCAACTGCAACTCACTCTCTCATTGCAATGAGCTGGCTGACTTTTTTTTCCATAAAGTCAACTCAATCTATCTCTCCTTTTCGGACCCAGCTGTGGAATTAGCTAGCCAAAGTCCTGATTTGGCTTCAGATACAGAAGTTACCCTTTTAAAAAAATCTAGACCATCTCCATTTGCTGCACCTGGAAATACTTGAGACTCTAGTACATCAAATAAAATCTGGCTCCCCGTGTGACCCTGCTCCTCCAGGCGCGTTGGTTTTGGCCAACAAGGCCATCCTTCCCACACTCATGGAGTTGTTGAACTCTTCCATTGTGAGTGGGACGGTACCTCCAGCCTGAAAGCATGCCATGGTACGGGCATTGCTGAAGAAACCTGCTCTTGACCCGGGCAATCTCAGCAACTCTCGCCCGATCTCCTTGCTTCCCTGGGTAACCAAGATCCTCGAGAGACACATTAACATTGCTCTAACTCAGTTTCTCGAGGATAACCATCTGCTTGATATCTCCCAGACGGGTTTCTGCCCCAAACATGGGACGGGGACTGCCCTGCTGGCCGTGACAGAGGAGGCGAGGCGGATTCTGGATCGGGGAGGATCAGTGGCAGTGATCCTCCTCGACCTGAGTGCCGCTTTGATACGGTAAACCATAAAATCCTCTTAAACCTTCTCGTCGACCTGGGTATATCAGGAGAAGCACTGGTCTGGTTCAAGTCTTTTCTAACTGATCGAACCTTCCAGGTCTTTGATGGTATATCTGTCTCGTCAAGCAAGCCTCTGGCCTGTGGAGTGCCACAGGGCTCTTCACTGAGCCCTACGCTCTTCAATGCATATATGAGACCGCTGGCTGGGATTGTTCGCCCGCATTGTATTAGCATCATCTCCTATGCGGACGAAACCCAGCTAGTGGTCTCCCTTGTGCAGAAGAGTGGCCTCCAACCACAGTCCAATCTAACAACATGCTTGGAACAGGTCAAGAGCTGGATGACGAAGTCCTGTTTGAACCTCAATGATGACAAAACGGAGCTTATGCTCCTGGGCCCGGCAGCCCCCTCCACCTTGGAGCTGCTGTGGCCTCTGAGCATGGGTGCAGCTCCTACTCCCAGAGAGAACATCAAAAGTCTGGGGGTATGGTTAGACAAATCATTGACCTTCAATACACAGGCGACTAAGGTGGCCGCAACCTGCTTTGGCCTCCTCAGGATGATAAAAAGGATTCTTCCACTCCTTCCTTTTGAGGCCAGGCAAGTAGTCATACAGGGCCTTATTCAATCTCGCCTCGACTTCAATAATGCCTTGTACCTTGGAGTGCCAGAGTATAGCTTACAAAAACTTCAACGAACCCAAAACTGTGCAGCCCGAACTTTGCTTGGAATTTCACGTAGAATCCCAATAAAGCCTGGGTTAAGAGCTTTGCACTGGCTTGCGATTAGGGAGAGAGTTAAGTTTAAATCTATGTGTATTGCTCATCAAGCATTTTGGAAATCGGGTCCTGAAATCAGTCATTTCCTGATCTCACTTTATCAACCCAACAAAACTCTCCGTTCATCATCTGCTTCCTTGGCCAAGATCCCCAGAATTCAGAGAGCTAGAGCAGGAGGTCGATCTTTTTCCTATAACGCCTCTAAGTTGTGGAACACTCTCCCCTTGCATTTAAGAACTAATCCCAATTTGCTGAGCTTTCGCAAACAGCTCAAGACTTTTCTTTTTAATTAATTAGATCCCTGTTTTCTCTTTCTTTGAAGGCACCTTTTTAATCTTAACACCTGGACGCCTCAGGGCAGCTGTAGTGCTTAATAAAACTCCTTTTCATTTCATTTCATTTTCACAGCGCTTGAATTCCATGTGTTGTTCGTGGGGGTCCTGGGAGACAGCCGTAGTGGTGTGTGTTTGCTGCTGTGTGGTCTGTGCTGATGGTGGGGTCACCTTGAGGCAGCTGGGCACCTGCTCCTGGGGGTGGGGTGTGGAGGCTGTCCATTATCCATTGGAGGGTGTCTGAACAGATGTGCAGGTTGTCCTCTTCATCATCACTGATGGGATTTGTGGTTTGCTCTGCAGTAAGTGTTGTTTGTCCCCCTGCAATGCTAAGGGAAAATGCATGTTAACAGAGGTTCCCATGTATGTTGCCGCTTTGCAGATGTTTACATGCAGACTGCATGACAATGCACATTGTGACTGTTTTGGTGGGACTGGCTATTTTATGGCAGATAGTGGGTTTTCCAAGTCCTTGAAGGATGTGTAATGGTACCTGTACATTGTCATCACACAGTGTCAGGCAATGCCAGATGTGAGTGGCCAGTTACTACCACAAGCGGAACCTGTTGTGTCCTCTATCCTATGGTTTAGGTGTTGCATTTTGTCCCATATTGCCTTCATTGGAGATGTACTGTGCTTGCTATGTGTGTGTGCTGCATTGTGGGGGAGTCGGCCCTGCAGCTCTGATTTCGTGGACCCTTGTCCCTTTGAGGTGGTATGCCTTTGAATTGTGTGCTTCTCGGGGGCTGGCATGTTTGCACCTTGGGTCATTTGTGTTCTTGCATAGATTTTGTGGCCTTGTGCATTGTATGTCTGCTATGTGTATTGGACGGCATGGGTTGTAGGTGCACGTGGAATTGTCAGAGTGTGACCTGCTCCTTTACAGATGTAATCCACACTGGCCACCTCCATGTTGATTCATGCACGAGTTGATTTATTTGGGCTGCTGTCATGCAGTGTCACTTGCTTTGTCAGTGTGGCTCACGCAGCCGCTGCTTTAATGGTTTCATCACATGTGCATCGATTGGTAGTGTTGTTGGTCACTCGAATGGGACCCATATGTGCACATGGTGGATGGTGGCCTACTTGGTGTTTCTATGTGTGCTGCACTGTGCCAAGGGTATCAGGGACATGTTCCACTATCATTGTGCGTGTGCAGTGTGCTTCACATTATCGTGCATGTGTGCTATTGTGTCCATCTCCCACTGTCCCCCCAGTCCCTGGTCGTCACTCACCCTGTTGCTGTTGGGTCAGGTCATATCGGGCTGTGTCCAGGCCCCGACTCATGCCAACGTCTCCACACTGGTGACTGTGGCCATCATTTCCTCCAGCTCATCCTGTGGGGCAGGCCCCCCACCTCCAGTCGCCGTTGCTGCCTTCCTGTTGGCGGCCGGTTCCTGTTTGGTCTGCCTTTGCACATCATGCCAGCGCCTCTTGACCTCCTCCATGGACCTCCTCGCTACTCCGACTGCATTGATGTTGGTGACGATGTTCTGCCATATTTCTGTTTGTGTTGCGAGTGCCGCAGTGGAGGTGACAAACAGTTGTTGGTAGTTTTCTATCCCCTCCGTGACGATGATCCGGTCTTCCTGCGGCCTGAACCCCGTCTTCTTCTTCTCCTTGCCCTTCCCCGAACATGGGGTTCCTGGCTGGTCCTCCGTGGGGTTTGGGTTGTCCTCTGAACTCGATCTGGATGCATCCATGGGGCTACGATGTTTGAATTGGTTTTCGTGTGTTTTTTTGTTTTGGCTTTCACAGTGCATTTTCCTTCATGACGCGTGGGTATTGCAGGGCTGTTGCTGGTTATCGTTGATTTTGGTGTCGCGCTGTGGGGCATCTCAACTTTTTGGGCGTTCGTGTTTCGCATTTTTTGTTAGTCGCGTTGGATTTTGTGCAGTCATTTGTCATGTTATCATGCTACTATTGCATAGTGCCGCCGGGTTGGGAATTGGACGTTAAGGCGGTGTTATTTTCTTGTGATAGACTGCGATATGCACAGTTGCGTTAAGTTACTTTTGCGATGGTTATCACGCTTTCTTGAGAATAGGCCCCTATAAGTAAATCTTAATGCTGATGGGGTTAACCAGTATCAGTAAACCACATTTGTCTGCATTCCTATAGTTACCAACAAATGAGTACTTTTCTTCATAAAAACAAATACCAGCAACAACAATTTAAATCCCTCTATGGCCTGATGGTTTATGCACAGCCCACTGTATTCAGGTCATGGGGAGATTTCCAAGTTGCAAACTAGAAGTATAAAATGAGCGGCTAGTAGTCTATTTTACAACCAAAATTACTATTTCTCAGCTATGCCATACATGATGAAAGAAATTCATTATCCCGCCATATCTGAATTCCCTCTATGACACTCATAACGTTTACCCACATCTATGACCCCCTTATGTCAAATGCAGGTTCTGTGCTCAGTGAAATTGAGCACAGAATTCACTGGTCTCTTTCTTTGACCAATGTAGGGAGATCCACATGAACACATCACAATATAAATAACTTTCTTTTTACTGCAATTAGTAGGTTGACCCACTTTGTTTTTTGTAATATTCACCAATCTCTCAGGTTTATAGGTTTATTCTTAGTAAAACAACACTACAATTACCAGAGCACAAATGGCCACATATTTTGTTCAATCCCCATACTTTATTTAGAGTCCTTGCCCCAGATTGTACCAGTAATACAGTATGAAGCAGTTAATCAATGAGGTTTTTGTTACGCCTATATGCAATTAGAAGCACCTAAAAAAAATGGGCTTTTGTAAAATACAGTATTTGCCGGTTGCACCTGATGAGATTAGCCATGACTATTCTGGCAGAGCAAGAACCACAGGAGTAACTTCCGCTACCATAATAGCAAGGACCCTAGCAATAACCAAAGCTGCAACAGATTTGTGGACCACAGCAACAACTACTCCACCACCGAAGGAAAAACAACAGCAGCAGTTGTTACAACAGTAGTGACCATAGCACCTGCAACAGCAGTCAGATCATTAACAACTGCTGTCACACACTTGAAACCACTAAGAAAAATAAAAAAGTGATAATTAGAATGAATGAACTAGTCTCAGCCACTGATAATTACAATGGTTTACATACCACACCTTTCTATTTTTTGCCTCTCTGCGGCACTATGGACAGGAACCAACTACATGCAAATAGCTGTAGTCCTGCAGTAGTTGTAACATTCTAGCCTGAACTGCCAAGCTGAATGCCCTATAAATGGGATAACAAGCAACTCAGACCAGATGCTGGGACACATTGCTGATGTATAGCTTGAGTGCTACTGCTAACGGGACAGCATGCAAGGAAACTCATGTCTCAATATAACCTTCACACTAAGGGTGACTCACTGAGGAAAACAAACCAGTGTTGGCCACAACAATAGGCCTGGATTGATTGTACTAACACATGCAAACAGAAGCATCCACAGTTAGGGGCCGATTATGATGGCGGACGGACCTGAGTCCGTCCGCCACCATAGTGTAGGAGGGAACCTCCGCAAGCCCTGCGGAGTTCCCTCCTATGCAATTAGGATGTGACCGCCACCCTGGCGGTCACATCCTCTATTTTTACCATTGCGGCGGGTGCAGCTTCAAGCTGCATCCGCCGCAATGGTAAAAATGCATACATTGCATTTGTATGCAGAAAGCGGCAGGCACCGTGCGGTGCCTGCCGATTTCTGCAAACAAATGCAGGGGGGTACCATAGGTACCCCCCATGTGCACCCCCCACCCACCCTTCACCCAGGGGGCCCGCAAAGGGCCCCCGCAGTGAAGTTACACATGCTTTTCCACGGCGGAAAACCCGCCGCGGAAAAGTATTTTGCACAGCCCATCCTAATATGGTTGACGGTGTCTGAGAGACACCGTCACCATATTAGAGCTTTTCCGACGCGGTTGTAGGCCAATCGCGGCGGAAAAGCTGCGGACGGAAACCAGGACCCACCAGCCATCCTAATGTGGCGGTGGTCTTTGGTGGGTCCACAGAGGATTTTCCGCATCCTCCGGGCCGGCGGTGGCTTCCGCCGGCCCGGAGGATGCGGAAAATCCTCCATCATAATCGGCCCCATAATGTGTGCTTCCTCTCTGTGCAGCCTGTCTCTTCAATGTCTGTTCCCTGTTTTTTATTCCCCAAGCTCGTGGTGCCATGCTGCAGGTTGCACGATGACTCTGCACAAAGAGTTGGTGTGAATGTAATCATACCTTTCTTTGCATGCATTAGCACATCAATGCCAGGAATATTTTTCTTGCCAGTACTTATACTTAATTTCGATTATTTCCTTCAATTGCTCAGGACACCAGGGCATTGACCTTTTAAAATGCCTATTGTCACTGTATTTATGAGAAGCTTATTTTTATCAGCATCATAGGTTCATTTATCGATGTGTGCCTTGGAATCAGCTGTAAATATGGGTACTTTATTTATGCCTGGCACCAGGGCCAGCTTGAGGACAGTGTGATTGGTGCACCTGTGGAGGGGCGCTGACCTCAGGCGGGGTGGTATGTTTGGCAATAATTTATGATTGGAGAGATGAGGGGCCTTTTGCCCGGTGGTAGTGAGAGAATCCAAGGAAGCGGTCATGGGGTGTGGGAGCACCAACAATGATTGTCACACCGGTTTCCCCCAGCCCTAAAGCCGGCCCTTATGGCAGCTGTTGCCAGACAATTATGTAAGCATTACTAGAGAGGGCCTTTGGCTCTGCCTACATGTTAGGAGCAAGGAGTACAAGATTTGATTGGGCAGAAATTGAGTGCTTCCACAGAAAAAATGCTTGCCCTCAAGCTGTGATCATCTTGTTGATTTATCTAGCTGCCTAAGCTTCAACTTTCAGGGGCTCACACACACAACATTGGAATGCTATTACAGTGTCTTAGAAAGTTAGATGATTTATGTAGTTTTCCTGTGGAAGCAACACATACAGACGTGGGGCAGTCATTAACCTACATGGGTTTTTAGGTCTGGCTTGACTGTGCTACTGTGAAACGACCTTTTAACCCGTTGTGTGCTCAGGATGGTCCCCAGCCGTCCTACGCCATGGTGGGCGTGTGCTCAATACGGCCGGGGCCGTCCGAAAGCCTCCGATTTCCCAGCGCGGTGCAAATTCCACAACAGTGTGAAGGAAATAATTAGCGGGCGCAGCTCAGACGGCCCCCGGCCATCCTCCGCACACGCCTAATGTGACATAGGACGGCCGGGGGCCATCCTGAGCATGCAAGGGGTTACGCCCCCTAATTAAATCCCCGCATCGTGGCGGAATTCGTGCCACAGGGAAGGGGTTAACATACAGCAATATAATTTTACAGTTCTTTGCTTCCACACATACACATTTTATTTCCCATGTTATTACTTGTAAAGCTTCACATTTCCATACAACATTCTTTAAAGTCAGACCTATTGGAATTGCCAAGGCTTGGTTTGATATTGTATTCCTGTGTATTTGGTGTTTGACCGCTCTCAACTAGAAACCACGGCTCTCATTCCCAAGCCCCTGTGTACCAACAGAAAGTCACTTTTATTGACATTCTGGCAGTGCACAGTGCAGTGCCATATCTACAAGACCAGGTAAAGCCACCCTGCATTGCTTTTCATGCCCTTGTAGATATGGTGTGAGGCAAAGCAGCATAAGTAGCAGCCTTGCCTTGTGCATTACAGTGCGTGCTCCCATGCAACACTCATGGCATTTGACATACTCCCAGATTTACAACATTCTATAAAACCGGGAAAGCATCGAAAGCCTGCGCCTCCCCAGGGGAGGTGTAGACGAGGCGAAACAAAGAGAAATAACTTTATTTCTCCTTGTTTTTTCAGATTTCCTACTTCCTCTTTCTATGCATTCAGCAGCATACATAGAAGGAGGAAATCTCCTGCATCTATTGTTTTTGAGCAGGTAGGTGTCCCTTCCTGCACAAAACAATCATTCCCACCACGCAGACACCCTTGCACCATGGTGCAAGGGTGCCTAAGTTAGCACACAGCATCCAATTGTGTGCTAGTGCTAGGGAAGAGGACAGGAATATGTTGTATCTTATAAATAGGGCGCATTTATGGATATAGCACATTCCTGACCTATTCTTTTGACCTAATGCACTGCAGCAAGAAGGCATTAGGTGCTGCCCTACACCAAAAGCTTGAACATGAGACCTTCCATTTCTAACAGTCTTATATAAACGATTACAGATTCAGTGGAAACATTTTTTCATAATCATATGCATAAATACGCTGGAACACATTATGAAAAAGGGCTCATGTTTCTCCTTTAAAATGAATACCAAATACATTGTAGAAATAAAGAGCGATTGTTATTAAGTTCATCTGACCGGTCTCTTTATTTTAAAACTTTAGCAAAGTGCTACTGAACTTGTTAAATGCACGACCTTGACTTCAGCATCCACGGTGAAACTGAAATGAAGTAAGTACTTCACAATGAAAATAAAATAGGATAAAAGCAGAAAAGTAAGGAAGCAGGGAGCACAGAATGCACTGCATTAAAACTGACCTATTAAGTTATAACGGCCATTATAATTTTTAAGTAAGTGCACTATATTTTACGCAGCACAAAACAAATGAATAATGACAATAATGCAATGGCTCTTAATTGACTGGGTGTACTGCGGACCATTGCCAAATAGTCTGGCAGCATTTCAAGTACATCTAAACATAGTAGTAGCCACCACTTCAGGAAAGAAGAAAGGTTATCAAGTATGATCCTTTTCCTCTAAGCCGAGTTACTACTTACTGGTAAAACGCCATCATTACCGCATGCAGTAAGTGGGCTATTTCAAAGTTCTCTTTTCAAAGGTCGGTACACAGCGTCGTGGGTGCCTCGGGTAATGCACGCGCCGGCCCTCCACGAGCTGCTTCATCTGAGCACCATTCTCCCTGAGCCAATCAGGTTACGTTCTCATGTGTTGCCCCATCTTACCCCAGAGGGCGCACTGTGTCCTCGAGTAGCATCAGCGATATATCTTGACACAGGGCAGCGAGAGCATTCAGCTGTCCCTGCTCACAGTCGCAACCGGTAAGAAGGCTCAGCAGATGCATCTTTGACCGGCACAAGGATTTGGAACACCATCACTGCACAAATGAGAAGCGCCTCGTCTTTCTCTGTCTTCACAAGATCTCTAAAACGTGTGCAGTAAAAAATATGTTGTCTTGTCTTCTTCATCCTACAGGCATCCATTCCGTCATCTCATATCTCTTTGTTATTACAATTATTCTCCTCTATAGAATAATCATGATATTATGTGTTCCAAGATATAGTTAAGGTTGGGTGCGCCCCTTATATACGAAAGGAAACAGTACAACAGAAAAATCCTCAATGTGTCAATTTTAAAGTTGAGTGCTTCTTTCAAATCCACACTTACAAAGTTTCAACAGTTAACAGAAAAGTGTTTAGCACAGTAACCATCAGTACATCAGCCAACACGTTTAGTCCCACCTTAAGAACTCTTTGAGAGCAAAATATCATAGTTTGCTTGTATCTTTGGCCTCATTTAACACCAATTTCTTACAATGCCTTTGGTGGGTAGAGTGTTTGGTAAAGAGTGGACAGTGTAGCGTGGGCATCTCAGTACAGAGTGCCAATGGTGGGCAGTGTGTGTGGCACAGATTCAGCAATATGGAGTGGGCCTTTGGGGAATGCATACTATGCATCCCTTTTATGAAAGTCCCCTAGTAGTAGAGTATGCCTACAATAAATGCAGAGTAAGTATCTTAGAAGAACATGCAGCTGTAAATGTGAAGCAAACACAAGGAAATGATGGACGGAGCACTGAAACTTTTCAGACACTTACCCCTAGTCACAGATCTGGGTTGAATCCATCATCGTTCTTTAGCTCACTTCAAATCAGCCTTGACCCTGTGCCTCATTGGAACAGTCCAGCCCGAACTGCCAAGGTGTTTACTGGACTGGAAAAAAGCATTCTGGGACCAGTTTTGGGGTAACTCCCCTCATCAGCCAGGCTAGCTTGACTCCAGTGGCAAAGAGAGCAAGGGACCCGGGTCTGAGCATACCATGCCAACTAAGGGCAAACAAAGCAAACACAAGGAGATGATGGACGAATTGCTGATACTTTTCGGACACTCACCCCCAGTCACAGATCTGGGTTAAGTCCATCATTGTTCTTTAGCTCACTTCGCTACCCCAGTTCAGACCCAGCCATATGCAAATCAGTCTCAAACCGGTGCTTCCTGGGAACAGTCCAGCATGAACTGCCAAGCCAGGTTTTTCCTGAACCAGAAAACAGTATCCAGGGACACGTTTTGGAGTAACACTCCTCATCACCCAGGCTAGCTTGAACCCAGTGGAAAAGTGAGCAAGTGACCCATGTCTGGGCATACCCAGCTAAATTAGGGTGAACAAAGCAAACACAAGGAGATGATGGATGGAGCACTGAAACTTTTCAGACATTCACCCCCAGTCACAGAACTGGGTTGAATCCATCATCGCTCGTTAGCTCACTTAGCCATCCCAGTTCAGACCCAGCCATATGCAAATCAGTCTCAACCCTGTGCCTCATGGGAACAGTCCAGCCTGAACTGCAAAGACAGGTCTTCCCTGAACTGGAAACCAGCATCCTGGTACAGGTTTTGGGTTAACACTCCTCATCAGCCAGGCTAGCTTGAATCCAGTGGAAAAGTGAGCAAGTGACACATGTTTGGGCATACCCAGCCAACTTAGGGCGAACAAATCAAATACAAGGAGATGACGGATGGAGCACTGAAACATTTCAGACATTCACCCCCAGTCACAGATCTGGGTTGAAACCACATAATTCTTTAGCTCACTTTGCCACCCCAGTTCAGACCCAGCCATATGCAAATCAGTCTCGACCCTGTGCCTCATGGGTACAGGCCAGCCCAAACTGCAAAGCCAGGTCTTCCCTGGACTGGAAACAAGTATCCTGGGACCGGTTTCGGGGTAACACCCCTCATCAGCCAGGCTAGCTTGAATCCAGTGGCAAAGTGAACAAGGAAACCACGTCTGAGCCTACCTTACCAACTTAGTGCGAACAAAGCAAACACAAGGAGATGATGGACGGAGCTCTGAAACTTTTCAGACACTCACCCCCAGTCACAGATCTTGGTTGAATCCATCATCGTACTTTAGCTCACTTCGCCACCCCAGTTCAGATCCAGCCATATGCAAATCAGTCTCGACAATGTGCCTCATGGGAACAGTCCTGCCTGAACTGCCAAGCCAGGTCTACCCTTGACCGAAAACAAGCATCAAGGGACCCACGTCTGGACATACCCTGCCAACTTAGGGCAAAAGAAAGTACTAGGACTGGGGATGAGTGTCTGACAAGTTTCAGCACTCCGTCCATCATCTCCTTGTGTTTGATTATCAATGTAATGTACATGTCACACAAAACCCCTGGATCAGAAGCAGTCTCATTTTTGGCTGAGATGTGAAGTCTAAAGGCTGTCATTCAAAATGGCACACGTTTTTCTCTACCATGCTCTACTTTGATGTAAATCATGTCATGAATATTGTGCATTCTAGTAATAAGATCCAGACATCTTTTTTTACATGCAAAGCAGTAGAGAATCCATTCGGTCATTTACACAAAAAGGCTGTACTATTTTTGTCCTACTGTCCATGCACACAGAGTACTATTTCATATTACAAACAAAGCAGAATTTTCTTGTGATTAGCTCTGCACTTGTGATTGGGTTTGTATGTAAAAATAAATACCAGTCTTTCCAATGCATATCCATACTTCAATGAAAGTGTTTTTCTATCTAACAGAAATCTTGCAACATAAAAAAATGTTAACACCTGGGTAAATAAAAAATCTACACAGTTTCCAGATTCAAACAGTCATAGTAGTTGGCATTGTTGCTGGGAGTGAATTCCACTGTAAAGTTACGCTTTGCCCTTGCAGGGTGAGGACAAGAAGTTGGAAACTAACTTAGATTTTTCTGGCTTATTTTTTATTCTAATTTTTCCATTTTTTACAATTCTATGAGAACATTGGCTTAGATCTGGCTACCTTGAAAATTCTCACAGTGGTGGATATGAAGGCCCTCTGCTAATAAAGTAAGCTGAAGCTGGACAATACTGCCAAGAAGGCGGATTTTGTGAAGGACTTCAGGGTCTGGGAGGAAGCATGCTAAGTACAGGTCTCTTCTGAGTAAGAGAGAACTTCAGAGGATGAAGGAGAAGGTGATAACGTGTCCCAACATGAGTTCTTTGGTGCACCATCAAGGGATGGAAGTGAAGTGGATTCTCCCCGCACAAGCACCTCTGACCTGGCCATCTGCAAGTTGGATCTCAGTCACAGGCTATCAGAAAGGGAGCTGGGACCAAACTGGAAGCCTTTGACCTAGAGGAAAAGAAACTGGCACTAGAAGAAAATACATTGGAACTTGGAAGAAAATAAGGCCAGGCTGGAATGATGTTCGGTAAAGATGGTGGTAGCAGTGGTGAGGTGTCTGTGGTTGGCCAAACATCCCTCGCTTTCCTAATGGTATTGTGTGGTGGAGTACAACATTGACAAATCGTTTTACTCCTATGAAAGAGCATTACAAATATGCAGGGTGGGTTAACAGCAACAGGGAGTATTACTGTGGCAGTTAATAGCAACTCTGGGGAGGGATACACTCTTGACGGGACCAAATGTGCTCTTGCGGTATGATTTACCCCCAACTTACTACCAGGATTTAGCTCAATTGTCTTAGCGCAAAATGCACCCTCAAACCCAAAATGGATGACAGGATATTTGTTGTACCAAGAAATAGTGGCAAATGCAGCAGAACATTGACAGTGAGGGCAAACAGCTGCTTGTGTTCACTAAATGTGCTTTTGATGTAGGATTTGCCCCCAAATTACTATTAGTTACTCGAGCAGGAGTAATGGCGTAATTATTCTAATTCTGCATCAGATCATAATGCAGAGTTACCAAAATTATTCTGATTACTTTGGCTTAGTTAAAATTCTGTCCAGGCCTATATAATACTTGTTATTTCATAACTACAAGAGCACAATGAGGATGAGGTTCAAGACACTGGGCCGGAAAGTTTCAGGGAAAGTAAGCCAGAAATGTGGTTGTAGGGGAGAGCATGTCATGATGCCCGTACTTAATGAGTTTACCTTGCAGTATTCTAAATAATACCACATAGCAACAAGCTCTGGGCATTTTAAACGATAATGAAGAGTTATTTAAGTACTTCACAACAGCAATTTGTGTTTGTTGACGAAGTTCAAAAAAGCTGTCAATGCTAGGCCATTTTACAACCCAAACATTTAGGTTTGTACAAATCTGTCAAACATCCTTTTCTCTCTGTTAATCGGAATGCCAGTGCTATTGAAGACCCTCAGTATCATGCTGCTGTCAGATTTGGTTGAATGGAAATCTTTTACGAAGCAATGATAGAACAGTGCTGAAGTATCGGCAAAAAGGTTTTACCATGGCCACAGGTTCTTTGCACCACTATAGACAGTGTGTTTTTTATAATTTAGCTGAGTTATTTCAACAAAAGGCTGGCAAACCCTTGTTAGCCTGCTCCCTTTGAGGCCCTGCTCTGCTGTCACTACAACGGAAGAGTCCTGGTGAACGGACATCTTGTATCCTCTGTTGGTCACCACCCAAACCCACCCATATATGCTACTGTGTTTTCTTCAAGAGCTGACCTCTACCATATCACTCTCACACATGGAAGCAAATGTGCAAGCAATTTGATGGGAGCATGGTTTCACAGTGCCCATGTAGTATACCTATGTGAGGGGCTAGAATTAGGTTTATCTAGCAGTATCAATGGCGCAGAGGCCCCCATCACGCCAGGCCCAGGGACATCATACAAGATACGCACAAAATCCATTCTTTACAACAAAATTGAAAGGTGTCCCCTACTTATTCTTTCTTTAACGAGAATAGTTAACAGAATGCTTGAGGTTACAGCATATAAACATTATACTTAACCTGTTGTCAAGATTCAGATTAGCACCTTCATAGCAGGACATAAAGATGATCCCGTGCAGTGTAACAGGGAAGTGAAAGCGGTCAGTACAATTGTGGGGGTTGACTCCGTTGCCGATTCACAGTAAAGTACACCAATTCCCATGAGAAGGAGTCGATTGATGAAGGAGGATCATGGGATATATAGGTGGGGCCTAAATATCCGCCGGCGTGCACAATTGGTTTCATATGGAACATTAGTCTGGCTTGTATCGATGTTTCTGGAAGAGGCGTTTGTTGCAGACAATACGGAGCTGTTCAGGAAGGTTTGTGCGCCTTCCTAGGAATACCACCGGAGCATGGTGGTTTGGGAAGAAGTTTGGAGTCATTGCTTAGCTGCTTTGTGAGACACGCTGTCTCACGGTGGTGGAAATGTTTCCTGTTCTCAGTGCTAATCAGAAGCTGAGCTATCCAAATCCCAGGTAGGGAGTCTTCAGCAGTTGTTCTTATATCTGCATTGTTTTGATTGTGGACATTGGCAGTAGAACATGTTTTGTTCAAGAGAACATTGACCTTACATCTAGGAGGGTGACGATTGGAATCAGTACATTGCATAATAGCTGTAGTGTTATTGAATTGAGGGTGAGTCCACCTCTCCCAGTTACAGAGGGGAGAGATTAGTTGGGATCCTATGCATGTGACCATAATGGTCTGGACTGGGGTATGCCAGTTTAGCATAAGAAAATAAATAAAAGGCCCGGGGCTCCGGGCGTGGTTATCTGGCCACCACCTGAAGCACTCCGCCCAGCTTATAATTATGTGCCATGAAGTTAGGCCTGCAATCA
This sequence comes from Lissotriton helveticus, assembly GCF_964261635.1. NCBI lineage: Eukaryota > Metazoa > Chordata > Amphibia > Caudata > Salamandridae > Lissotriton > Lissotriton helveticus. The sequence continues at coordinate 2,108,306,208 of NC_136057.1, forward strand.
CCGAGCACAACACCACACGGGCGATGAGGTGATCCATGCGCCCACAGCGTACGCTGCAGTGTGCCTGGTAAAACCAGAACAACAGTCACTTGCAGCCGCTGTTCCTGTGGTGTCACTGCTGCCCAGTGTGAAACTGCTGCCCTGCTGTTTCACCGCAGTACCTCCGCCTTCAGCAGCTACGCGGATGACTACATGCCGTATGCGATGAATCACTGGAGGTGAGCGTCCCTACCCCTATGCTGCTCCTGTGGAGTACTTGCTCCGTCCTCCTGCAACATCACACCAGAAACCACCGCAGCGCCCCTGCCAGAGCCGCAGTTGCAACGTGGCGAGGAGCGCAAGGCCCCAGTTGCGGCCTCCATGTGTTGTGCCTGTCTCATCACAACACCCCAGCCAGCAGTTTCCCAGTACATGCCTGTTCCCAACAAACTCTGAATGCTCAGGCCGGTGCTGTAACACACAGTTGAAAGGAAGGACCACAACGCAGCCCTGCAACCCCACAACACAGGTAAATGGCTGGCCTATGAAGCCCAAAAAACACAGCCTGCTCTGTCCAGAGCCCTTCCAGAGGACTCTCACCCTAAGCACCCTGCCAGAGCTCCTGCAATGTCACGGAGGGTCACAGACATTTTCGCTGCACGCCTAGGACTGTACCACGGTCCCACCAGCTATAAGTGCTCCCAGCAGTGCAGCAGTACAGCGTTCTAACCAACCACCCACCACCGCAGCCTTCCTCTCACCATCATGATGTCAGTCCAGCGGCTGGAGCCATTCACCATCATGGGGCCCCCCGCCCAAGCAGCATGCTAGAAGGTGTGGGTTGAATGCCTAGACACTTACTTTGAGGCTGCAGAAATTCCAATACCACATAGATGCCCCATGCTCCTCCACCTAGGAGGAGCTGACATCACAAGATGTCCAAGACAGTATGGGAGGCCGGACCTCCTAAAAACTATGCCACCATGCGTGATGCCATCACAGCACACTTTGAACCCTACGCCAACCCTGACTATGAGCGGTTTATCCTCCACCAGGCACGACAGCTACCGTACGAGTCGGTAGACATCTTCTACAGGTGGCTTAGAGAACTGGCGAGCACCTGCACCCTCCCGGACGAAGATGACAAGGTCCGGGCACAGTTCATTCAAGGGTGCGCCTCATCTAAATTGCACAAACGCATCCTTCAGGAGTACAACATGCCCATGAGAGACATCCTGACACCAGGGTGCTCCAAAGAACTATTCAAGGCCAGGGCGGCCCACATGGACCCCAACTCCGTAACACCCATCAAAGAAGAACCCGTCAACGCCATACTTATGGAGCTGTGCGGGAACAGACCAAAGCTCACCAAACCAGCCCAACACTCAGCCATTCAAAGCCTGCAGAGTCGCACGTGTGGGTGGTGCGGAGGCTCATACCCTCACAATGGAACCTGCCCTGCAAGTGGCAAAACCTGCAGTGCATGTAGTTAGCAGAACAACTTCTCCGAAGTCTCACAAAGAAGACGGCCCAAAGGCTCACAGAAGCAAGTACGAGCAGTCAAACCGCACCAAGATGACTCCTCCAGCAGCGACATGGATGAAGATGACATAGCCACTGTCCAAGTGATGAGGACATTGGATAAGCTCACGGCTACCCGGCCGGCTGCGCCAATTTGCAAGATAGGAGTGCAAGACCACTCCGTTGCTGCGCTCATTGACACTGGAACCACCATGAAACTTCATGCCCGCAAACATTTACTGCAGTCTGCCCAATCCACCAGCACTCGGCAGCACCAACGAGCAAGTATACACATTCAGCAACCGTTCACCGTTGAAGTTGTGTGGTGCCTTCCAAGTGGATGTCTCTCATGATGCTACCCACCAACGTGCAAAGGTCTACGTGTCGTAGGAAGGGTCAGGGTTCCGACTTAGCTGCCGCACCGCTCCAGACCTTAACCTGATCCAGTTTGCATTCTACATGCACGCACACAACCTGGACGGCCGACTGTAGGATTTCACACCATTGTTTGAGGGTATTGAATGTCTGAAAGGACCAGCCATCTAGTTACACATTGACAAATCGCTTGGCTCCGATAGCCCTCAGGCACCGAAGAATCACTTTTCCCCTCCGACTTCTGGAGAGAGCAGGCATCATCAAACGGGTGCGAGAACCAATGCCTTGGGTATCCACCATCGTCGTAGCAAAGAAGCCTAAACAGCCTGATGCAGTACACATCTTTGTAGACATGAGAGTCACAAATGTAGTAATTAAGTGAGAACGCCTCCTCACACCGACCATGAATGACATCATCAGTGAGCTGGCAGGATCCAAGTAGTTCTCCAAGATGGATCTCTAGTCTGGCTACAATCAAATATCACTTCACCCAGACTCCCGCCCCATCACTACTTTCTTGACTCATACAGGGCTCAGTAGGTACACCAGGCTCAACGTTAGGATTTTCAGCGTTGCAAAGGTCTTCCAGAACATTGTCAAAAACATTCTCTATGGGCTGAAAGGAGAGCTCAACATGAGCGACGACATTCTAGTGCACGTTCCCACGTTGGAGGAACACCTCTTTCATCTCCAAGCTGTCTTCTCCTGCATCAGAGAAAGTGGGCTCACACTACACCGAGAGAAGTGCGATTTCCTGCGTAAAGATATCAGCTTCTTTGGCTACCGATTCTTCGATAAGGGCATCAGCCCTGACCTCGACAAAGTGAAAGGCATCCAAGAAGCACCAGCCCCAACTTTAGTGTATGGAGTTTGCAGTTTCTTGGGCATGGTAACCTACTGCGGCCGGTTCATCAAGAATCTGTCAGACCTAACTGGCCCACTCAGAGACCTGACCAAAGCCACCAGCCCGTGGACATGGTGACCCGAGCAGGAAGAAACATTCCAACAAACCAAGGCAGCCCTGTCCGCAGACACCACACTGGTATACTTCGACCCCAAGAAAGAGTCACAGTTCATTGTGGATGCCAGCCCCGCTGACCCAGGTGCAGTCCTAGCTCAGCGACAAGTGTGCGGAGAATGGGCTCCAGTGGCCTATGTCAGCCTAACACTCACACCAACAGAGCAGCGGTATTCACAGATCGAGCAGGATGCGTTCGCAATCCTGTGGGTCTGTCGACACTTCTACATATACATGTATGGTCACCCATTTGCTGTCATCACCAACCACAAGCCTTTGATCCCACTTTTTCACAGCTCCTCATCATGTCCTCCCCCGATGATTGAGAAATGGATTTTACAACTGCAAGAATTTCAATTCACAGTCAAGTACTGGGCTGGCACACGAAACCCAGCAGATTTCCTATCAAGGCACTCCCGACCTGTCACACTCCCTGAAGCCATTGAGGCTGCAGCCACCGTAGACTATGTGTGGATGATCATAGAAAGATCCAGGCCCCTCCCTATCTCCGTGGAAGATGTCATAGAGGCCACGAAGAAATATGACTGCCTTCAGATCGCCATCCAAGCAGTAGCTCCGGATGATTGGAAGACACTGCAAAATCCAACGCCACTTCCTACTGAGACAGCTCAGTCAATCCTGAAAGCCCTGTATCAGGTTCACCAGGATCTATCTGTAACCACTGATGGCTGCCTCCTTAGGGTCCACACCTTGTGCTACCCGAAGGCCTGGCCCAGAAAGCTGCTCTCAGAGCGCACGGAGCCCACCAAGGGATTATCATATCCAAAAACCAACTCCCAAAGTAAGGTCTGGTTTCCTGGCCTAAATCAAAAGATAGAAGCAGTTGTGAGGCTCTGTCCCATCTGCTTAGCGACTAGTCCATCAGATCGATCCACGCCAATCATCACTGAAGCAGCTCTCAGGATCCCGTGGGAGAACGTGAGTACGGATTTCATCAGGCTCCCTGGAGGGAAACACATGCTAGTCATTGTGGATGACTTTTCACAGTACCCCGAGATAGAAATCATATCAAAAACGTCTGCAGCTGAAGTAATCCAGAAGCTCGAAAAGCTCATGGTAACACACAGACTCTTCGGAGAAATTCATATACAAAATGGCCCGCCATTCACGAGCACTGAGCTAATGGACTATCTAGCATCCCACAATGTCAAACACCGCCGGTTAATCCCACAATGGCCCCAGGCCAATAGTGGAGCGCCTAATGAGAACCCTCAACAAAATTATACAAATCGCCCTAGCAGAGAGCCATAACCTGCAGCAAACCTTGTACCAATTCGTATGAGAATATCTGCTAACCCCGCACTTCACCACAGGCCTTTCTCTGAGCAACCTATGCTTTGGTCGAACTGTGATGGACGCCATCCCACATCATCTTGTGTGGGAACAGACACTCAACCCCCCCAAATCAATCAGATTCCAGAAGGACCCATAACAACGAGGAGGCCTCCCAGAAAATACATGCTTGAGAACGCTCAGTCCTTGTGGGGGGCCGTGTGTTGGTGCAAGACCAGCATCCCGGAGGGAAGTTTTGGTTACTGTTTGAACTAGACCCGTGGATAGTAGTGGAAGTCAAAGGCACCAAAGTAACCGCTCAAAGAGGCCAAGAGAGTGTAACCCGTAACATCTCCCAGTTCAAGAAAGTCCCGGAGGACAGCACTGAGGAGATCCCAGCAGCTGGCGCCAAGAGAAGCTGTGATGACAAACCCTCCAGGTACCGGTGGAGAATGCAACAAATTCCCAAATTCAACAGCACAGGACTTATGTGCAACGCCCTCCCTCTGCATTTCCCAAAGCTTGGAGCTGGAGTTCCCCACTATCAGAGGTGAAAGTGCAGGAACCAAAGGAGCGATGACCTGCCAGTGCCCTCACCAACACCCTCAATGCAAAGCAGCCAAGGTCGGTATGGGTTGCGGTTACACACAATGCCTTCCTAGAGGTACCAAGTCTTTGGGGAAGATTTACAAGCCCCTGGCACCACTTTTGCATCACTTTTATCATGGGAAAGGTGACACAAAATTGTTGCAAGGGGCTTGTAAATCTGCTCCTTTGTGTCCTGTTGACCCAAGACGACAGCTAAGCCGTTTGCTGTAGGTGATTACCATGGCATCCTGCAATCAAGTAAGAATGGTCCATGAACATTATGTTGTAACAGACTGTACCTGATGAACTCTAAGCTTGTCAAATGTCTAGTTTGGTTTGGATGAAGTTTGTTTGGTTATTTCTATTTCCTGATAAAGGAGGAATGCAGTGTTGTTGTTGAATTGAGGGTGAGCCCACCGCTCCCAGTTACAGAGGGGACAGATTGGTCGGGAACCCCTGCACGTTACCATAATGAGCTGGACTAGCGTACACCAGTTCAGCGTATGAAAAGAAATAAAAAGTCTGGGGCTCCGGGTGTGGTGTGGTTATCTGGCCCCCACCTGAAGCACTGTGTCTGGATTATAATTATATGCTACGAGGCAAGGCCTGAAATCAACCAGCACAACACCACAATAGCGTCCAGTACCCAGGTGACGGTTGTGGACAGAATACCTGACTTTAGCGCTTGGGAACATGTGGCTGAATATTTCTTTTGTGCTTTATCACATTGTACCTTGTTTTCATATTCATAAGAGGCCTGATTGTGAATAGTCCTCCAAGGCACTCCTCAGACATGACTGTCAATTGGAGTTATAAATCCTTACTTTCTAAATCTGTGAAAACTATTTGGATAAGAATGCTTGCTCACTCTCCATGAGCAATACAGAGCATTATTGAAAACTGACATTTAGGCAACACTTCTGGAGTTTTATGAAGTTGAGGCCATTGAAGAGAAATTAATTTTGAGAATTATTTAGTATTTATTTTTCCTCTTCCATTTCTTTGATTCGTTTTTCCCTTTTCATGTGTATGTATGAATGTTTCAGGGTTAAGTGATGAGATATATTTGGTCTTTTCAATCGGTGAATGAATACTTATCATGTCCTTTATTCCATAGGTCCATGCAGGAAAAAGAGGCTTAGTAGTTCCTATATCATATATTGGATTCTGTTTGATTTGGAGAATACTCTGCATGTTATAAGGTAATAACCTTAAATATCTAGTGAGAATTTATGAGTTTAGAAATTATTATATAGTTATCGCTCTTTTCATTCTCTTTTCTATTTAACCCTTTGCCTGCAGGTCCCTACCTCATACCCCTTCCCTCACTTAATCCCACTAAAACTATGTGCCTTTTTCAGCAATCAGAGTTGAGGATGTCAAGAGGTGGACCATATTGTTTGTTGCTCTGATCCTAGAGAGTTTTTCTAGTGCATATGCGAGAACCTGACATCTGTAGTACACTTACAATCAAAAATTACATACACAATAAATGTTGAAAGAGACACTGATGCTATGGCATTAGCTTCAAAGTTCATTTCAGATCTTTCATAATGATTAGTCCTATCATTTCTACAGGTTTACTTCCATATTTCATTCTACAAATGAAAAATGTGCACCAATGCATTATTATTCTTTATTCACATTCCTAGAAGTTCAAAATAAATTTGACGGGTCTGTTGATCAAAATATATGCATTTTGTTGCGTTTTCTGACATACCAAACTTAGTACCGATGTACGTCTGTCAAATACTGACCAAACATATCTTGATGCAAAGTCATTTGTGCAAAATGTTGCACCAAGCAGGGGTTGGAAAGTGAAAATGATTAAATCTTTTTGGCAATGCAATTAGCGTGTGTTCATTCTGCCTCATCTCAGAAATTCATAGGCTGCTGTTCTTATTCCATATGGTTGTTCAATGTTTGGAAGATATTCGTGCAAGATGCTCCATGAACTAGTATGATGGCACTGTTTGCGGTTCACTTTTCCTTATTAATGCTGTTGGGGCACCTTAGGTTCTTCAGCTTGGTAATTCTGTAGTATCTTATGAATTAGAAATTATGGAACCCCTTTGTCTCCTGATAGACTCTGAAGAATTGTGATGTAAGCATTAGTACAATATGCAATGAAGACTGGTTTAGAATGTTGAGTTTGCAGTTGCATGCAGATGAATAAAGAGGTGTAATACTAAGATCCATTTGTGGCGTAAGCATTGATGGGTACCCAAGTTGGGGAGGATGACACAACTGGTAACAATGTCATACATAGAAATAAACCTTGGCACTCCGATCTATTCAGTAATTCATTAGTTGAAAGTTATCCAATTATACAATACTCAATTTAAACAATTTAATATCTATAAAATACACAAATTTGACAAAACTTTCAATGCATTTAGTTTAAAAGCAAATCTTGCAAAGACATGGTATTACAGTGATGGAGAGCGTAATACAGTAAAACTCCTGTAGAGCGGTGGATCGGCAGCCGACATGTCTTTCGTTACAAAGTAACTTTTTCAAGGCTTAAAAAAATCCATAGAGTTCGCTCAGATTTCATAGATACGCAGGGTCTTCTTGTTAAGATGACCAATTCCTATTCAGTAACTTTGTTGATGTGATAACAGTACCAAATAATCTCAGTGGGTCAGATGCTGTTCCTTCCAACACAAGGGTATAGTGTCCCTTGGAATTCGATCAGCTTATTTAAGCCAAAATTGGTCCAGTGCTGCCTCTAAAGGAACTGGCCAATTCAAATAATCTCTTTCAAATTCTTCCCTTTTGTTTGTAAAAGTAACTGTCGGAGGTAAAGGTTCATCTTATCACATCATGGACCAAAATGAGCCAAATTTTCCGAGGCAACAGAGGGCTGTAATATGCCCCTTTGGCTGCTGAATTTCATTGTATAAAATCGGCCGTCCCGAAAGGTTCTTCTGGTAACAAGTTAAGAGATAAGTAACCCCAAGATCGACAGTGCTCTCCCTAAGAGTTTGCTGTGGTCCAAGCAAACTGCTCGTACATGCCACGTATGTTGCAGTCAAAATATAGAAATGACTCTTAATACATGTGGAGTCAAAACACAACATACAGCTACTGTAGAGAAGTCGAATACAACTATAGCATTGCAAAGAAATATACATATTGGTGACCGAGAACCCTCTAGTCAGACCGTACATAAAGGTACCGCTCCGCTATGTAAGATACAGTCATACGTAATCTGAAGCGCTGACGTTGAAGGCAAATACAAACAGGTTTTCAAAGAGTGACAGCAAATTACAAGATAGCCCTGTGCTTAGAAGTGCTGAGAGGCAGTACAAAGGTATGCCAAAGAATAAAAAAGGTATGTACTCACTAACACCTGAGTAAAGTGAGCCGGTATGACGTCAGCGCCAGTTGCTGATACCCAGATCAAGCACAGGGGTTGTGTTTGACAAGTGCGTGGCAATCACCACAGTTTCCAATATCTTTGAAATTGTGAAATGCTGCTTTTCCAATGGAGGCCAAGACAGAGACCATTTTCCCAAAAGTCATCCAGAGTCCAGCACATCTTAAGGCCTTAGAGATGGCTCACTTGAACAGGCTCATGATGAACAGCTTAGGGAGACTGAGAGAGCTCAACCCTGAGTGTCAACCACTCCCAGAAATGGCTACAATGCCACTGTTTTCCTGAAATCACCACCTCAGTTTGATACAGCCAAATAGCTGAATATCAGTGCTAGATGATCTGCTTGGATAGTGTCATTTGATGATTTTGTTGATGCACTTGAAAAAACGATAACAACAAGATTATCAAGTATCTCAAAATCTTGCTGGTGACGGTGTAAAAAAAGTAATTAAGAAAATGCTGCGAACTGACGAAGAAGTCACATATAAGATTAAAGAATCATTGAATCTCAAGTTTAATCCAACGCCCAATGTTGATTATGAACTATACATCTTCAACCAGGAACATCAGAAAGTTGGCGAAACCATTGCTGAATTTGTGGAGAGACTTGGCACACTCATCAGACATTAAGAAGCTATGAGTCTGAAAGTTATTGACAGATGTTTGTCACATTCATTCAGAAGACAAATGCTGAGAGAAGCTCTTAGTCTGGAAGAGTGTTAATGGCTGCCAGAGCTGAAGAGGGTGCTGATAGATAAGCTGCTGACATGGAGGCCAGAGGCTTCTAGAATGAGTACGTCATGGGTGTGAAAAGGAGGCCAACACAAAAGACTGAAAGACACAAAGTGATGTCTACACATAAAACAAAGTTGTCTTTTAAATGGGGGATTTTCATTTCCATACAAAAGTAAATATCCTGCTCTTGGACAGATATGTCAAGGCTGTGGGAAGGAGAACGATTTTGTGGCAGTTTACATATATCAAAGGAAAAAGTTAGGGGTCCATTAGGATGACGGGCGGACTTTGTCCGCCCGTCATCCTACCGGTGTAAGGGACCACCCGCCATAAGGGCGGGGGTCCCGTGCCACATATTATGATGCGCCCGCCACAGTGGCGGGCGCTTCCCGCATTTGTAGCATTGAGGCAGGCGGTGCTGTAAGCACCGCCCGCCGCAATGCTAAAAATACACGTTGTGCATTTCAATGCACAACATGACAGGCACCGCGAGGTGCCTGCCATGTTGTGCATTGAAATGCAGGGGGGTACCATAGGTACCATGTGCACCCCCCACCCCCATGTAGTCCCTGGGGGCCCGCAACGGGCCCCAGCAGGGGGACTCCGCATGCCTTTCCGTGGCGGCATTGCCGCCACGGAAAGGCATTCACAAATGCCTATCCTAATATGGCTGGCGGTGTCTAATAGACACCGCCACCATATAAACCCTTTTCCGCCACGGCCGCAAGGCGACCGGGGCGGAAAAGCGGCGGACGGTCTTTCCGTCCGCCGCTGCCAACCATGCCATCATAATATGGTTTTGAGTCAGGATGGCGGGCGGATTGCCCCCGCCAGGCCGGCGGTGGCTACCGCCTGCCTGGCGGGGGCAATCTGCCCGCCATCCTAATGGACCCCTAAGTGTTTCACAGCGCGAAGACAAAATGACCGCCAGAACGTTCCAGAAGCAACGTTTGAGGAACACTTACAAGACCAAGCAGCAACATCAGTTAAGACAAATCGACACTGAACATAGTCGATTGTCATCGAAATCATCATCAAACAGTTGATTTGTAATAATATTAAGAAAAAGTGGGGAAAAAATGTCATATCGATGTGTATCTCAGAAAGCATGTGCATGTTGATTTAGCTGCTTATGAAGAAAAATTCCAGTCAAAAAAGACATGCACCAAAGTTATTCAAACATTGTCCGAAAATTACATTGAAAGTAAATAGTTGTTCAATATCTTTTGTTATCGACAGTGGTGCATCTATAAATAGTATGCCTGAGGAGAAATGTAGTAAATTATCTCCATTGCCAGAACTTGCGCCATTAAAAACCAAAGTGTATACATAGGCTGCATTGACGCCCCTAAAAACTTCAAGGTTCATTTGTAGCAACAATGAAACATAAGAAAACAAAGGTTCAAGCACCCATCCATGTGCTTAAAGGCACGGTGTCAAGTGCCTGTCTACTAAACCTCAGTTCAGCAGCTGATATGGGACTGATATCTGTGTCTTACAACAGGAATGCTCACCACAAAATAGTCAGTCAATTCCTTTAGTTGTTTCTTGGTTTGCAAAAGCTTAAGACTATAAAAGCAAAGTTGCATATTACTGAGGATGTCCGTCCTGTTGCTCAGAGATATAGACAAATTGCTATTCATTTGCAAGAAGTTGTTGAAAAGGAACTTAAATCGTTACTTTAGCATGATATTATTGAGAGTTGTACTGGTCCAACACCATTGTTTTCTCCCATAGTAGTAGTCCCTAAAAAGGACAATGAAGGATCTGTATGCATATGGGTTGACATGCATCAGGCAAACAAGGCAATTGAATGGGAATGAAATCAAGGTCCACACTTTGCTGACATGAAAATGCAACTAAATAGTGCAACGATCTTCTCTGGCCTTGATCTAAGTAAAGCCTATCATCAGTTGGAACTCAAAGAAGATTGCAGGTACATTACAACCTTTTCTACCCATGTTGGTCTGTTTCAATACAAAAGACTATGGGGCCGATTAGGATGGAGGATTTTCCGCCTCCTCCGGGCCGGCGGAAGCCACCGCCGGCCCGGAGGAGGCGGAAAATCCTCTGCGGAGTCACCAAAGACCCACCGCCGCATTACGATGGCTGGTGGGTCTTGGTTTCTGTCCGCTGCTTTTCCGCCGCGGTCGGATTACAACCGCGGCGGAAAAGCTCTCATTTGGCTGGCAGTGTCTATCAGACACCGCCAGCCAAATTAGGATGCATTAGTAAACATGCTTTTCCGCGGCGGTTTTTCCGCCGTGGAAAAGCATGTGTACTTTTGATTTTGGGGGCCCGTTGCGGGCCCCCAGGGTGTAGGCGGGTGGGGGGTGCACATGGGGGGTACCTATGGTACCCCCCAGTATTTACATGCACAAAGCGGCAGGCACCGTGCGGTGCCTGCCGCTTTTTGCATGTAAATGTAAAACATGCACTTTTAACATTGCGGCGGGTGCTGCTTGAAGCAGCACCCGCCGCAATGTTAAATATCCAGGATGTGACCGCCAGGGTGGCGGTCACATCCTAATTTGCACGGAGGGACCGCCGCAGCCCATGCGGACGGTCCCTCCACCTCTGGGATGGCGGACGGACGCAAGTCCGTCCGCCATCCTAATCGGCCCCATAGTTTTGGTGTGTCATCCTCAGCAGAATTTTTTCAAGACAGCATTTGACATATCATACAGCTTGTCATGAATGTGTTCAATTATAATGAAACATACTGGTTTTCATAGCTAAACAAAAAGAACACGGTAAAGCTCTTACACAAGTATGGCATTTACTTGCTGGAGAAGGTTTGACTTTGAATGCAGACAAGTGTGAGTTCCATAAGACAAAGCTAAAATTCTTCAGCCATAGCTTTTCTGATGGGGCTGTGACACCAGATCCTGCTAAAGAAAAAACGCTGTCAAATTCTGGTCCCCCACAAGATGTTTCTATGGCATGGCCAGTTACTGTTCCAGATACATGCAAGACTTTGCCACTGAAAGTGCTCCTTTGAGAGACTTTCAAAAAAGAATGTTTCTTTTCATTAGTCACATGAATGTGAGAAACGTTTTAAGACAATCAAACAAGCCATTGAGAATCCTACTGAAATGGCATACTTCAATCCAAAGCTTCATATAGAGGTTGTTGTTGATGCTAGTGCAGTCGGGCTGGGCTCAATCCTTGCGCACCACAGCAGACACCCGAATGCTCAAAGCCATATCTTGGCATATGCAAGTAGAGGTTTGACCCAAACAGAACATGCTCAATCACAACCAGAAAAAGAAAAATTAGCCATGGTATGAGTTTGTGAACATTTCCATGTATTCATATACCGAAAACCTTTTTCGCTGGTAACTGATCATCAAGCTTTACTGACTATATTTGGCAATCCAAAGAACAAAATGCATCCTTGCATTAACAGATGGGGACTATGGTTACAAGAGTATGGTTATACCATGGTGCAATATCCAGGGAAGGAGCAGAACTCTGCTAACTACTTTTCCAAAGTGCTTATACTAGGTGACAGTACTCCATCCAATCCAAGATGGCCGAGTCCTAAATAACTTCACTGTAAAATGAAGTACACCAGCTGCCATTTCACCACAACATGAACATGTCAACTCCCAAAGCATGATCTAGTGGTCTAGTGGTAGAGAGTCTCTGCTCTACTGCTGGACTGACCTCTGCCTCTCTTTTTTCTCAGCTTTTTTCTGCCTTTCTCTCCACTTTTTTCTGCCTTTTACTGCTTTTCTCCAGCATCCCTGGTGTTCCAGTGGTAGAGTGTCACTGAGCTACTGCTGGACTTCCCTCTGTCTCTCTTTTCTCTGCTTTTTCTGTGTTTCTCCTGGCTTTTTTCAGCTTTTTACTGCTTTCCTCCTGCATCCCTGGTCTTCTAGTGGTAAATCATCTATGCTCTTCTGCTGGACTGCACTCTGTCTCTCTTTTTCAGCTTTTTTCAGGCATTTCCTGCCTTTTCTTTCTGTTCCTTTTCAACCTTTTGGCACTTTTTCCTCTTTTTTCTTGCGTCCTTTTGCTGTGCTTTGGCCCTCCCACTGCGAACCCCCGTGGCCTGCCCCCTTTCAGTCCCACTTTCTGGCTCCTTGCATTTCCCACCTCTCAGCTGTCCAGCCCCCGCACTCTAAATAATGTCAACCACACGCAGTAGGCAACCCTCTGGCACACCAAAGGCAGGTCAAAGTTCAGCCTGTCTGCGCCCGTCTAAGTCTGGACCGCACCCAGCGCCACGGACCCTGGTCCTCGGACCTTCAACTGATATCACACAAGCACCCTACTTGCCCTCAACTCTGGGTCAACTGGAGGAGGTATCGCCATCATCCACAAAAACACCCTTGCCTGACAACCCACTTGGACAACCTAACAGAAAGAATGGAACACCTCCACTTCCAGATCCAGACTAATTCCAACACTACCCTCTGCGGGACCCTCATCTACAGACCACGGGGCCCTCGCCCACGCTTTACCGAAGCCATTGTCAACTTCATCACCCCTCAGGCTCTCTCGTCCACAGACTACATCCTACTCGGTGAATTCAACTTTCACCTGGACAACTCCAGCAACCAGAACACCGCATCTCTTCTTGAGAACCTCACCAATGTAGGACTCAAGCAGCTAGTGACCACTCCAACTCAAGCAGCAGAACACACACTTGACCCCGTCCTTTCCGCCAGCGGAAAACATCATCTACAACCACACCATAGAACTCCTCTGGACCGACCACCACTGCGTGCCCTTCGCGTTCACCAAACCCATCATACATCAATGCCCTCACCGCCCCCCCGGCCGCAGCTGGAACAAGGTCACCGAAGAACAGCTCACCGCCTCGCTCAGCACTACTAGACTGCCGATGTAGAAAGGTAGGGCCGAATTCGACCAAGAACCCTTCAGTATTTGCCCGGCGTTAGCCGCCTCTCATACCATTCGAGATTACCAAACAAAGAGGCAGGCGCTGGAGACAGAAGGCAGGAAACAGGAGTTTATTCCGACGGAGCGGAACACGTCAAATCAGACAACAGGGTATCTTCTCGAGGTGCTCTAAACGCATCCTTGAGACCTGGCCTCTTATACACAGGTTTATTGCTTTATTACATGAAACACATTCTTGTCAATACTTGATGTACGGAAAGACATCCCCGGAATCCCCGCTTCACCCCGTTCCCACACATATTTACAGTAGAGTTCCCACCTCAACCTCAGCATGTGGTGGTTGTCGCGCAGCTGGACATTCTGCTGGGAACGGGAAAGTGGGCGATCGGTCGGATCTGGGGGTGTGAGGGTATTGATTAACCACCGCTCCTTTGATGTGAGGCGAGGTCCTACTATAGGGGGCAATAAACTACATCTGTCGGGCTAGGTGATGGCCTGGGATCGGGCTGGACAATCGGGCAGGGAGGAAGAGGTTATCAAAAAGGAGCCAGTTCTTTGAATGAGATGAAAGAGCGAGGGGGTTCAACACGGGATGTGGCTCGGAGACAGGGTCGCGCTAGAGGTGCGCTTATGGCCCAAGCAGGAGAAACCGGGGGCTGTCGGGGCATGGGGGAATGCTTGCGAGGCTGGGGTGTGAGGGGGAGAGGCGCGCAGGCTATTGGCAGTGGGCAGAGAGGTCGTGACACAAAAATGGCTGCCACCTACTTTCGCGATGGGGCCTAAAAGGGACAAGATGGCGTGGCTACTGTTTTCATGGTTGTCGCTCTACTTTCAACAGTGGCTGTGGTGAACATAAATGAACGCCGCTTATGTATACCGATTTTAGTCATTTTCCACAGTCCCCAGTTTTTATCATGAGTTAGTTCATTTCTGTTTATGTCTGAGGTAAGGACGTACAAGCTGACATCTAGTTATACTAATAAGGGAAGCATGTGGCTGGGCTGTCTATCGAGGTCTTTGGAAGCCCATATGCATTACGGGCAGATGGAAATAATCCTGCTATCAATGTTAACAGAATCGTACATAACCACATGTAGTCGATGCGATAGGCGAGGAGGCAGTGCATACAAAATTACATTAGCTGTGTCATATGTTAGACCTTGGAGACGGGCATATTATTTAGACGATGTAGGAAATTTGTTCGAATACAAACATGATGTCATACAAAAATGTTCTGGCCAAATAAGGGCTATTAAGTATATTTCTTGAGGTCTGGACTTCATGGGGGTCAAAACTAGACAGTATGCTCATGTGCATCATAATACAGAGTTAACGCTTTCTTAGTTATCCATGTAGAGTTGAAAGTGACCGATGTAAGGTTTCGAAAGCTCAATTGGGTGATAATCAATACAAGTGGTTGGGAGAGGAATTCAACTTAATACAAGGGACAGTCAAGGGGTGGCAATGTTCAAAAAGGGTTCATCTGTCCAGTGTCTTTTTACAGCGAGCCATCACTGGTAGGCTCTCATTGTTTTTCTTCTTTCGTTGGCACTGTTGAGCACCGGCGGTGGAGCTATGCGTCCAGCTCTACTTCAGATCTCGCGTTGCAGGGTGTGGGCATTCTTTCCTCTTGGACCACAGTCCTGTGTTTGTCCTGTTCCTTAACTAACCTATCATAGGTACCTTAGGCGGGGTACCCGCATTCCGTTCTTCCTTCATGATAAACCCTATTCTATCTTTTGTGCTGTCTTTCGTCTCAGAGTGACGTTCAAAAATTCCATATGAAAAAAGGGGGGTGATGGGGGCGTGCTTTGGGAGGCCGAGGGAAGAGAGGGTGGAGTGGGATCAGATCTGAAACGGACCAAGGAGGGTAGAAATTTCAAGCAAGTGGGCCAATCAATCCGGCACAATGGGCTGGGACTTTCGGCACGAGCTCATCAACGTGCAGGGGCTTCTGGGCGGCCCTTCTTTCCTTCACTTTCCACTCTGAGAACGGTGCCTTGTCCCGCAACTCTTTGCTCTGTGGCTCCACCTTGGTCGAGGTCATAGATATTCCCCGATCTGCAGCCAGGCTGTGCGTCACATCCGGCCCCTCTCCTCCGACGACTGCACGTTATCCTTAAATGAGTACAAAAAACAGTTGTTTTTTTAGAGAATTGGCAGGGGAAGACGTTTACACACTTTAATTTCTCTCCCAACCCCAAGTAGTTGGGGAAGCGTTCATTGGTCACGATAGGGTGGATGCTTAGTAATCCTTACATCGGTGTATGTTGTTAACTCATGCATCATTGCTGTCAAGCGTTTTTTTTATTTTCAAACAACATGTCTGTCTGGCGGTTTACTCTTGTTATATTTGCGAATGTGGCAAGAAGTGTAAAAATTACATAGTTTATTGAATTCAAACCGGCTCCTTCAGTAGAGACTCGCGTTTGTCTAAAACAAATCCTGTTGAGCTATATGTTTCTTCAAGGTCTGTTAATTTATAAAAATGTGAAATGCTGTTATCATGGGACTATAGCTACAGTCTTTAAGATTTTCTGGGACGGCTGGTACAGAACTGGGACCATTCTGGAGGAACAGGGACGTATCAGACATTCTATTTTTGTACAATAGGCGGTGGTAATCCGAACGAAGAGGGTGGTGTTACCAAAGTACTTAAGACAAAAGCCACTGACATATAGTTCCCTTTTTAAGGGTCAGATTAGGGGAAATCAGTCGTCTCACCTGTCCTTTCTTTCTCAGCCAATTAAGTTTCATAATTTTACAGAAAGGAGAGGCAGTAATATGGCAAAATACGATCGGTTTGTTTCTGTCAATTTGTTCAAACACTGTCGTGTCTAAAAGCCAATTATTCCTGTACCGGCGAGGTACAGTGTCGTCATTTATTCAAAAGGGAGCGTGGGAGCCCTCAGAGGGAGAGAGCGTCGTGCGTACCAAATAGGCTATTAGTACACGTACAACATAAAAAGAGGGAGAGAGACGTGTACAATAATAGGCTATTCAGTGCACACACGTATAGATCAGTACGGGTCAGTTTCACGTATAAAACACAAGCTGAGGTAAAACATAAATTCGTAGTTTACGTATACACAAATACCAGATAGGGTGCGACAGTACATACATCAAGTACAAAATCTTAAGATAAAACAGAGGGCTATTTTTGGCGAAAGAGCCTTTTCATGCGTGCTGCATATTTTCAGTACTCCATTTAATTCATTTGGGGGTCGAGCTCTTCATTCTCCTTCCTTCCTAATAGCAGACAATTTCTGTTGGTAACCTCGCTTCAATAAATACTTACTCCTTTTAATTGGTCAGACACTGGTCCAGTCGTGCTTATACTCACGGTGGGGTCTTCCAACATCTAACAATGACGATCCAAGTTGAGGTAAAGGAGGGGTGTCTGTCGGATGTGCGATGGTGCAATTCTGACTTTTCTATGAGGATGGAATAAGAGGGGGTGAATCTAAAACATGACAATATCCCTGATTTCTGGGCTGAGGGGGGGTTTTGGATGAACCCCAACCCGGGGTATCCTTAACTTTTCTCATCTAGTCTGCACATTAAGTTGACTCACTGGTGCGCGTCATTTAGGGCGTTCATTTGGGATATCGTTTGGGGTCCGAGGTACTACAATAACCCTTCAAGTTTCTGGCGTAGGTCACTCTCCCATTCACTAGCTCCAGAGAGGGAGAGAGTCGTTCCTAGGTAAGGTAAGTGCTATATTCTTTTTCGTCCTTCACATGTAGGTATCATGTTCGGGCTTGTTTTTCTTATTCCATTAACCGCTCGATCCATACCTCAGTCATACAAAAAAGCATTCGTCCGTCAACCCAGACGTGCGCCACACATGAGCATTCATACAACACAAATCGGGGCCCACGCGCGCATTCATACCATACAATTCTTCTTCTTTCTGCGTGTAACACGGTGCATTCTGGGTCTTCTCCATACTCCAGCTGAAATTCCGATATTAACCTGCAGAGAAAGAGAAGAGGGGGGGGGAGGTGACAGCGTACAAAGCACATCAGCGCGCAAAAACACGAAAATGTTTTTACCTACCACGTGCCTAACTTATCTTCTTTGGGAAGCAGTACCTTGCATCTCGGCATTGCAGCCCAGAGGAACTGGTCTATTGTCCTATTCATAGATATATCTAAATATCCGGATCCTTTACCTATTGCTTATGCTGCAGGAATGCAAAAATACGACAGATCTTGACTATTCTTTTCGCATTGTTCGTATGTACCATGCCTTTCTAATTTTTCATAACCAAAATTGCTTCATTTTACTTGTCCTTTATTTATTTTGAAAATAGTAGCCTTTATCCGAGAACCTACCAATCTAAGTGACTGATATGAGGCTAGTTCTACATATTTTTTTTTTCTTTTAAAACCTTGATTGAAAAAGATGTCAGCATAAAAATACGGGCCTACAACCACGTGGGCCGGCCACGGAGCAAACTGGAATCGTATATGACGAGGGGACATTTACACTGTAGAAAAAACGTAACGGGCGGGCCATTAGGTTGCAGGAACTAAGGTGTCTAACAGTTGCGGAATCGGTGGACGTTAATTTTATAATCAAGGTACGACAGGACCAGTTACAATGAAATTATCTAGCTATACATTTGCGGGCAAGTACCATGAGTAACGTTAATTCGAACTTTCAATAGTACAGTAATCAATAATACATCAGAACTTAATATCAATAGTGATGTCCAAATGTTCAATCAGTACCCGTCCCCGCCCGCCATGTGCTCCAAAACTGCATACATATCTCATGATATCAAGGCTGAGCAACCAGTACACATCAAGGAGTTGCGAGTCTCATTTATACCGGCGCCATTTTGGGCAAGGCCGGGCAGGTCCGGAATATAGTCAAAATGTCTCCACCAACCAGCGGTCGGACCAGAACCCCTTTCGGCAGTCCAAAAAAGTTCCGTTAAATGACAACAGAAGGGACAGGCAACAAGAACCATCAGTCAAAGAGGGGAGGGCAAGTTCTTTCCTACCGGGTCACATTGGGGCTCCACCGGAACTGATCGAATTGGTAGTCTACAGTGTTTCTGGATGTTTCAGACTGAAGCTGGCGTCAGTATGAGAGCACCATCATCCCGTGGCTACGTCATGGCCATTCCGCGAGCAATCATGGCAGTCGCTCCCCACCGGAAGTCTGCGGGAGTCGGGGGCCCCGGTGACTCTTGTTGAATCTTCAAGGCTGAGGGGACGCTTTCGGGAATGGGGCCCATGCCCTAGCAGTCAAGCGTCCGAGTTCCAGGGTTGCCCAGAGCCATCCTTGCAAGCCAGGCCCAAGTCTGTGGAGCCGACCGCCATTTTGTGAGCTCCGTGGCAGCCGCCTGTCGCTGTACAGCAAGAGCGGGTGCATTTCAGCCGGATGGTGGGTGAGATGCTGTAGCCGCAAGAGCGGGCGCAACTCAGCTGGCCGAGTGAAGCGCTGGGGTGCAGCTGAGGAACCTCCACCTGGGGAGGTGAGGGAGGCTCGTTCGCGCCGCCTCTCCCTCCCAGTGCACCCCACGCCGTCTCCTGGCGCAGGTATATGTGATGGTCGGACCAGGCAATAAGAGGGGGGGTCATCAGCAAGGCATCACGCCCCCCACCCGTGGCTCGCTGGATGCCACCTCAGGGTGGACGAATGGGAAGGCCAGTACAACAACATCGTGGCCGTGGTGCTTCCGGGCCATCCACCCAACGACCTCTTCGGCCGATAGCTGCCAGCAAGGCCCCGCCCTATACGTGCCGGGGGCCTCGTCTTCCGGATGGGCGTAGCTGCGGACCTGCTGCAATTCGGGAGTTTCCGGAATGGGGGTAGGTATCTGTTAACTTTTATCTGTATCATGTTGCCGTTATTGGGCGTGGTGGGCGGTGGGGCAGACATGTTTGGGCAGCGGGGACGGAGGAGTCGAGCTGCCTTGCGTCCATCGCGGCTTTGAACTTGGCTCCTCCCACTAGTTTCATATTTCTCGTAAGGGGCTATTCTTAGTACTTCTATTTTAGCGGGGTAAAAAAGGATCTCATCAGTGGCCTACTGATTATGTTCGATTTCTTTAGTTTTTCTTAGCGATTTTTATGTTTTTGTTTGCTAGCACGATACAGCGGCTAACCCGCAATTTTTTTATATATATTTATGTCCTTTTTATTAGCGGCGTCTTCCGGTGGAGCCGGATGATCTACCTCTAATAAACGGTCCGGGCTGAACCAACTACCAACAAACGGGGCAAAGATAGGCATGACGGGTTACAAAGGGGACAAAAGTCTGCACTACCTATCCTTCACTATTCACAAAGACTAAACAGAGCATGGCGACCCTGTGCTTATTTGTAAATAGAGAATAACCCAAAGAGAACCAATTCCGAACGATCAATGTTCGGTCAAACAATCAATCAAATGAGGGATAAAAATAGGCACAACGTATTTCAACGGGGCAAAAGCCTGCGTTACCTATCCTTCACTATTCACAAGGACTAAACAGAGTATTGCGACTCTGTGCTTATTTGTAAATAGAGAATGATCCAAAGAGAACCAATTCCAAAACAGTAAATGCTTGGATAACAATCAATCAAATGGAGAGGGAAGTAGGCACGACGGATTACAAAGGGGGCAAAGGCCTGGGTTACCTACCCTTCACTATCTGCAAAGACTAAACAAAGTATGGCGACTCTGTGCTTGTTTGCAAATAGAGAATCTCGCAGAAACAATCAAATGAGTAATACTAGTATTTTCAAACAATCAAACAATCAATTCGCAATTCTTCGTGTTTACACGACCTTACCCGGACCACATGGACAGTTTCTCGTCTTCCGCTTCCAGCGCCTGATCGTCCTCTATTCTCCGTAATTGCTGTGGCACTCCTGATGGTTCCCAGTCAGGACCGTAGATCACTCTAGAGAGGTCTGCTCGGAACCGGTGAAGTTCGGATGATCGGCTGCCAGACGAGGGTCTATCGGGCAGGTGCACTTCCCGATCGTTGCAGTCATTCACTCTGTCGTTGGGACCTCTCTCACTGGATCCGCGCGTCGCTGATGGGCCCCATGTTTGGGACGTCAATTGTAGAAAGGTAGGGCCGAATTCGACCAAGAACACTTCAGTATTTGCCCGGCGTTAGCCGCCTCTCATACCATTCGAGATTACCAAACAAAGAGGCAGGCGCTGGAGACAGAAGGCAGGAAACAGGAGTTTATTCCGACGGAGCAGAACACGTCAAATCAGACAACAGGGTATCTTCTTGAGGTGCTCTAAACGCATCCTTGAGGCCTGGTCTCTTATACACAGGTTTATTGCTTTATTACATGAAACACATTCTTGTCAATACTTGATGTACGGAAAGACATCCTCGGAATCCCCGCTTCACCCCCGTTCCCACACATATTTACAGTAGAGTTCCCACCTCAACCTCAGCATGTGGTGGTTGTCGCGCAGCTGGACATTCTGCTGGGAACGGGAAAGTGGGCGATCGGTCGGATCTGGGGGTGTGAGGGTATTGATTAACCACCGCTCCTTTGATGTGAGGCGAGGTCCTACTGTAGGGGGCAATAAACTACATCTGTCGGGCTAGGTGATGGCCTGGGATCGGGCTGGACAATCGGGCAGGGAGGAAGAGGTTATCAAAAAGGGGCCTGTTCTTTGAATGAGATGAAAGAGCGAGGGGGTTCAACACGGGATGTGACTCGGAGACAGGGTCACGCTAGAGGTGCGCTTATGGCCCAAGCAGGAGAAACCGGGGGCTGTCGGGGCGCGGGGGAATGCTTGCAAGGCTGGGGTGTGAGGGGGAGAGGCGCGCAGGCTATTGGCAGTGGGCAGAGAGGTCGTGACACAAAAATGGCTGCCACCTACTTTCGCGATGGGGCCTAAAAGGAACAAGATGGCGTGGCTACTGTTTTCATGGTTGTCGCTCTACTTTCAACAGTGGCTGTGGTGAACATAAATGAACGCCGCTTATGTATACCGATTTTAGTCATTTTCCACACCGACAGCTGCCAATACGGCAGCAGGCTAGCTCTACTGATGGAACTCCAACTGTTCCGACAGCCTTGCTCCCCTCAAAAATTCACCCGGGAAGAAATACTCCAAGAAAGCCAGCTGGTTCACTCTCATCCTCCACAAGTCCAGACGCACCTGCAGATGACTAGAGAAGAAATGGAGGACCAACAAAGCCCTGGAAACCCACACAACCTTCAAAGCCACAATTACCACACACCACCTCCTCCTCAAAACCACAAAGAAAATGGCCCTCCAGGACAGAGTAAACGCAAAGGCACACAACAGTAAAGAACTCTTCACCATGGTCAACGAGTTTGCCAAGCCCAACAGTGAGACCACGGACGTCCCACCCTCCCCATCTGCCGCTGCGACAAATCAGCGCCTTCTTCCACCACAAGATCAGGCAGATCTACAACAACTTCAACACCCAAGACCCTCCCACCAAGCCTGACACCACCTCATCCAACCCCACTGCACCTCAACAGATCCTGCTGAACTGGACCCCGCTCGCCACAGACAACACCACCAAGACCATGAAGAGCATCGACTCCGGAGCTGACTCTGATCCATGCACGCCCCACATCTTCCATAGAGCAGTCATGATCCTGAACTCTGCTGCATCATCAACTGCTCCATCGAGACCACCACACACCTAACCATATGACTAGAAACGCACCGAGGTCCACATTCTGCTAAAGATACCATTTGGTGACTCGACAGACCTCCAGAAATTCAGACCCATCTTCCTGCTCCCCTTTCCACTCAAAGTCATCGAACATGCCATCAACGTCCAACTCTCTGAGTTCATTGAAGCAAACCACGTTCTGGACATCTCCCAATCTGGTTTCAGCAGCAACCCTAACACCGAGACCGCACTTCTCGCTGCCACCGATGACATCCGCTCCATCCTCGACCGGAACTAAACCACAGCCCTTAACCTTCTGGACCTCTCAGCCGCCTTCAACACCGTCTCTTACCGCATCCTAATCACAAGACTCCACAACGCCAGCATCTGCAACAAGGTCCTGGACTGAATGCACTCCTTCCTCACCGGTTGAACACAGCAAGTCCGTTCCTCTCCAAACCCATGGAGATCAGCTGTGGAGTAACCTCCCTCAACAGCTACATGGCCCCTCTCACAGCCATCATCAGGAACTATGGACTCAACATTGTCTTCTATGCCGATGACACCCAACTGATCCTGTCCCTCACCAAGAAACCCACAGCCGCCAGAAACAACATCCACAGCGGGAGGAAGGCTGTTGTCACCTGGATGAAAAACAGTTGCCTCAAACTCAACTCGGACAGGACCCAAGTCCTCATCCTGGGAGCCATCCCTTCAGCATGGGACGACTCCTGGTGGGCCTCTGCATTTCGAACCCCGCCCACCCCCCACGGACCATCAACAACAAATCAACATCATACTGGACTCCTCTCTCACAATCAACCGTCAGATCTACGCTTTCTCCTTATCATTCTTCCACGTGCTTCACCTGCTTCAAAAGACATTCAGGTGGGTATCCACCAAATCAGATAACAGTCAACCAAGCACTTATCAGCAGCAGACTTGACTATGGCAGAACCCTCTACCCCGGTACCACCCAGAAACCCCTCAGGAAACTGCAGAATGTTTAAAATGCCGCAGCCAGACTGGTTCTCGACATCCCCCACCAGAGTCATATCAGCAAACACCTCCGAGAACTCCACTGGCTCCCAGTCAACAAAATAATCACTTTCGCCTACAAAGCCCTCCATGATGCAGAACCAGCATACCTGAACCACCACCTCTCAAGCCATGTACCTACCAGATAGGTCCACTCTGCCCAGTTGGCCCTGGACACCGTCCCTCGTATCCACAAGACAAGGACCGGAGGAAGATCTTTCTCTTACCTCGCCACCAAGAGCTGGAACACCCTGCCTCTCCACCTCAGACAATCCCCGTCTCTGAACCAATTCAGGAAATAGCTCAAAATCTGGCTCTTCGACTGAACGCCAGCACTCATGGGTGAGTAGACCTGCTTTACAAACCATGATTGATTGATTGATCGATTGATTGATCATTCAACATGTCACTTGACCACAGGTGAAAGTCCTGTGACATTGATATTCAGGAGAGTAATGAACATCAAGTTGCCTCAATGAAACCATCAGAGAAAGAAAGATGAAACAGCGACTCATGAGAAGGACTTAGTTAACAAACAAAAGAAGAAAGCGTATGCTGACAAAAGCCGACATGTGAAAAAGTTTGTTTTTAAGAAAGGAGATCCTGTGCTCACAGGACAAATCCGGGGGAGAAAATCTGATGCTCTTGAAGTAAATTACCCGATTCGGGTCACCCGGGTCACTAATGACCACCTCTTAGCCTTCCATACCCCAATTGAAGAGTCGATCAGACATTAGAGAATACAAACCAATATTTGTTTATGCCCAGTCGCTAGGAGTGCTGTAGAGGGACTGAAATCAGCAAGTATAAGGATACATTATGTACATTTCAAACCAATGAAGGTACGCCCATGGTGGAATTTTCCAAGCAGATACAGCTAAGAAGTAAAAAACAGAGGATAAGTTTTGATTCACATGCCGGGCACACATTATCTACTACTCAAGGTCATTGTGCCCGTGCCTACCACTAGACAAGTGAGAGAAGGCAAATAAAGCTCCAAAAAGATTGATTGAAGAGATTTAATTGTACATGTTTATATATGTCTATTCTGTAAAACATTTAATTTTTTTATTTAACAGAGGTGGGAAGGGCTTTAGTGTCTTGCAAATTAGAAATGATGGAACCATTTTAGCAACTGATAGACTTCTTAGAACTGTGATGTTAGTTTTAGAGCGGAATGCAATGAAGACTGGGTTAGAATGTTGAGTTCACAGTTACACTCAGATGAACAAAGACGTGTAATACTGGGCTCCATGTGTGGTGTAGTCATTGGCGGGTACCCAGGCTCTCTTATCCTTTATGCTGCAGGTCACTTTGAACTTCTGTTGGCAGAAGTGGTTAATGTTTGTTGGCCACATTATGTTGCATTCAGTATATTATGGTGATGCGGTTCATCTGGTGGCTCAGTGGACTAATGCATCCCCTCGAGGGATCTGTCTTTGACATCATTATGACAGACTCAAATCTCATAGGAGCCTCTCATCTTTCTAATGTTAATAAAATGTGTCCCATTGCATTGGATAACAATAAACATCTGTCATTTTGGCACCAACAGGCTCAAGGGTGAATATCTGCTTTACAAATGTACTTTATAGTATGTGACATATTTTGTTAGGATTGTAAATGAGGTCACCCTGCCAGACACAGAGTCAACTAAAAATGACTTTTCGCAACACAAAAGTGCTTTGCTTTAGTTGTACTCCTCATTCTGATGTGGGTATGGTTATAATTTGTTCGACTGAATGTCTCAGGGTGAAGTACAGGGGGAGTAAGAAACCAAAGCTTCAAGGCTCAGAACCAATCTCTTGTATGAGAATTATATATACATCACAAGTCATTTGAAGAAGTGGAACAAACACAAGCACATATATAATATGTTCTTCTGCATCACATGTGTATCAACACATGTGCATCTTTTGTACCTCCAGACCCTTAACAATCTCAATATCACACACTTAGGACAAAGCACAGTCCTGATGACTGGTGTGGTACTATTGTGAAGGACCAAGTGAGGACCCTGTACACCCTCCATTTAGAGTCAACGAGTAAACATTACAAATTATTTGTACATCTTGAGTGCATGTCATTTTGCTGTTCGGAAAAATGTGCTCCCTCTATTTTAGCAGCACAATGTATTCTTCGGTGCTGGGATTGTGCAAAATTGGAGTAATTTGCTTTTGCGTAAATTACAAAACTTCAGAAAATTAAAGGGCCATTACACGTAATTAAGTGAAATTCCCAACAGGCATTTGGCATTATTTTTTATTTCAAAATGTATCTTTGGGTCCACTATGAATCCACATTTCACATTAAAAAAATATTTTTGGGTTGTTCGCTTTGTTCCTGTGTGCTAATTTTAGGCTGCAGTGGTGGGTGGGAACATGATGTGGCATAATAACACAATTTTGGGAATTTCGCTGAACAAATATGTTTCAAATTGATCGAAATTACACAACAGTATGCAAGCTTAATGGAAAGATCCACCCACACAAATAAATGGCAGCAGTGCATAAAACCCAGACTTTCCTACATTGACCTTGGGGATTTGCATTTGAAGTTGCATTGAAAATTGAATGCAGTGTGAAATATCAGTGAACATAATCTCTGAACCCTACATCATTGTTTGCTCCTTTCCTACAAATTCTCTCAACCTCATTGTTTATTTACTGTTTCTTACTACACTATTGTAACTGATGTAACTTGTAACGCAATGTTCCTCTCTTTTAGCGCTCTGATACCTCCGGGTCTAGCCAGCGCTATATAATCCCTTTTGATGTACCTTGTAATGCAACGATCCTCTGGTTAAGCGCTCTGATACCTCCGGGTCTAGACAGCGCTATATAACCGTTGCAAATCAAATAAACTAAAAACTGGTTTTCCCTGAATGCTGAGACATGAGTAACATGACTGAAGACCGATGGAGCTGCTAGACAGCTAATGAGGAGATTGACCTTGGTTTCCCCCTTGACCGTCACCTACCCAGCCCGACATTGGGCAAAGTTCCTCCTCGTCTGCCTGCTATTACTCCTTCCTCCCCTCCCTCCTACGAATCTTGTAACATTGTTTATGTGTACTGTATCCTACTATGCTCTTGTATCTGATGTAAATTTTAACGCAACAATCCTAAATGTGAAGTTCTCTGATACCCTCATGAATCAAGCTCGCGCTATATAAAACTTTATAAATAAATAAATAAATAAATAAGCAGAGGGATGTCAGCAGATACTGCCACATTATCATGAAATGAGCCAGTAGTACAGCTGGTAGCAGCTTCGTCACTACTGAGTTTGCAGTATGAATGCTCCTTGACACACCAAGTAAGCACTTTATATGGTCTAGGCTAGGGTGTGCAGCATTGCATGCTTAAACAAATAATACATTTTTAACACAGTCATGTTGAAAACAATAAACCTGCAGCAAAAGAAACACTCCCTTCTCCTCCTCCTCCTCCTCCTCTTCATTGGGAACATTGGTCTATCTTCCTGGTGAATAACAGCAACCTTTAATAATGACCAATCGCACTAGGCAGAACAACACTGCCAATGAAGACATTCCGTGTGTGTGGGGGGCGAGCGGGTTGCTAGTGTCCAGGTTCGTACTAAGGCTGGTAGTGTGTCAAATGAAAGTTTATGGCGCTTCCCAACATAGCTGAGGGAAAGGAAGTGACATATCAATTACTTTTTCCGGCACAAAAAATAATTTCTTAAATGTAAATACATCAAATTCAACTCCTATGCCAACATTACCGAAACAATTGGTGAACTACATTTTTGTGGTGAACCAGAAACCATCAAATAGTTTGTAAGATTCAATTACAATTGTAAAAAAAGAAAAAATGCAGCAGCAACCAAAATATGCACAAATGCAAACTCCACGCTGAACAAGTGCAAAGCGATTTTATAAAGATAAGAACATATGCAACTTTCGACAATAACTATATCTAAATCAAAGCGTCTATTGAGTAATGAAGATTTAGCCGAACCGCTAGTTTTCCTTTGTCCAGCTGGTGGGAATTGCTAAAATGACCCTTTCCCAGAAGAAATGATTAACTAAATAACAAACTTTGGCAAAGCTAATAGATCTGCCTTTTGTTCGGGAAGTATTTGGCGATAGCAGAGTGAATTTGTGTGTTTTGTACAGCTAACCTAGAAAACAGAGGGGCATATTATCAAGGGTGGCGATAGTGAATTTTCGTCGCTTTAGAGGCCGTAATTCTATCGCCCTATTAGCAAGCTGTCGCTAACAGCAGTTAGCGACAGCTTTTAGGTGATAGCGTGCGGTTTGGGGCCCGCTTTGCATGTTAGCGATATTTATCGCTACTGAATTGCAAAGTGGGCATACCCAAACTGTTAGCGACTGAAAACAGTTGCTAACATCGCTATCGCCGATTAGCAAGGCAGGCGTAGCGATGGAAATATTCGCGCTAAGCGCGAATATCTCCAAATACTAACACCTGCCCATACCAGTTCTTAGCCATGTTATCCAATGGGAGGTGGATAACATGGCTAAGAGCATTTAGTGGCTAATGTGTGAATATCGCTGTATTCTCAGCGATATTCACGCATTTTGCCGCTATCGCCGGAAAATGTATCGCTTTGGAGATAAACGTTGCTAATAGCACGTTATCTCAGCGATACATTCCAGCGATGCTTAGCGATAAAAAAATCGTCGCTAAGCCTATTTAGCGATAAATATCGCTACTCGTTGGTAATATGCCCCAAAGTCCCATAAAGAAGTAGCATCTTGGTCTACCACAATATGTAAGCTGTGAGTTGATCTCTTCAACTAAACACACTGTACAAGCAGAGATAAGGCGCATTTGTGTCACACTGACTTTTTCCCAAATTTTCCCAAATGTTAACACAAGGCGCTACTCCTTCACATTGTATTGTATTGTAATTGTATTTATATAGCACTTACAACCCCTGACGAGGAATCAAAGCGTTTTCAGCAAATACCACACTAAGACATACCCCAAAACGATTAGCGGTGTATTAGTATAGGGAAATATGAGTATAGTATTTGTTGGAACTGGCGCTTCTTGCAGGGTCATCCTCAAACTTTTTGCTTCTTCCTCCCTTATTTTTCCTGACCCGTGGCTGTTGGCAATAGGACTCTGCGCACTTTACCACTGCTGATCAGTGCTAAAGTGCATATGCTCTCTATGTAAATTGTTATCATGATTGGATATACATGATTGGCATATTTGATTCACCATGAAGTCCCTAGTAAAGTGCACTGGGTGTGCCAGGGCTGGTGATGACAAATGCTACTAATGGGCCTGCAGCACTGATTGTGCCACCCACATGAGTAGCCCTAAAATGGTGTCTCGGGCCTGCCACTGCAGTGCCTGTGTGCAGTTTAGAAACTGCCATGTCCTCCTGGTCAGTGTCCCCACTGACCAGGCCTAACCCTTCCCTTTTTGTGCACATCAGTCACCCCTATGGAAGGCCCAAGGTACCCCCCTGGGCAGGGTGCAGTGTATGTAAAAGGTAGAGCATGTACTAGTGCAGGTAACATGCTCTGGTAGTGAATGGCAGCCATTTTCGTTTTTCACTATTGTAAGGCTATCTTGCTCCATAGATTAACATGGGGGATGCTGGCTACAGTGGTTAAAAGCCTTTCTTCTCATAGGAACAAGATAGGACATAAGTATCTAGTATCCCTGAACTCAGAATTTAATAACACATCTTTTAGGAAAGGTTGTTTTTAAATCCTGTGTTTGAGAACAGCACTTTTAGAAAGTTGCTATTCTCTTGTCTGACCCTTCTGTGTGCCTGGGCCTGTTTGTGTATTGACTGTCTGGTTTGAGAGTGACAGGGGCAGGGGAATTCCCCAGGAGGCTGGCTGAGTCAGCCCTAGGCTGAATGACTGCATTTGCAACTGGAGTGGTGGGAGGAGTTAGCACCTGGGCCTCAATGGGCTGTGCCTGCCTTCCACAATGCTGGCTCCAACGCCTGCTGGGCGGCTGAGGACCCTGCCCCTCACTCTGAAAGGAAAGAGGCAGCCAGCAAAACAAAGTACTCAGGAAACACCCAGAACTGGTTTAGGCCGGGCTCAGGGCCCACATGCACAGAGAGAACAAAGACTTTAGGGGTATAAGTACAGGACCCCTGACAACAGAAAATTAGATCATCCTGGAATCAAGAAGGAACCTCTGCCAAGGAGAAAGCTGACTCTGAAGAAGGAAGATTGTCCTGCTGTTGCTCTGCTGGACTGACCTGCTGTTGCTTTGCTGCCAAGGAGAGGGGAAGGACTTTGCTGTGTGCTGTGTCCCCTGTCTTGAAGGAATCTCCAAGGGCCTGAGAAGAGCTGCCTCACTGTTTTGAAGTCCCAGGAACAAAAGGACTTCACCCCCAGCTTCCCTGAACTCTGCTGAGAGAGTTCTGTCCTTCCTAGAGTGCTTGATCCAGTTGTGGGGCCTCTGGAAGTTGTACCTGTGCTGGGAAGCTTAAAACTAAGCTTGAGAGACTTTTAAAACTGAAAAGTGTTGGATCGCTCGCTTGCGGAGCGCATCCCCGACAGTGCGAGAAGTTTCCCGCTGCTACGAAGGTCGAGATCGTCGCAGCGCCTGACGCCGCTGCCAGAGCCGTCGCATCCTTCGTTTGCGGGACGCACCAGAACGGTGCTGGAAAGTCGAACATCGCTGCGAGTGTCATCGCAGAGCCTGTCGTCGCTGGGTGAGATCGCTTGCTTGCGGACCGCATCACGTCGCTGCGAGCATCGTCGCAGAAACATCGCATCGAGGAGCCGCGGGAGAGAGGATCACCGCTGGACCGCGCATCGTCGCCCCGGAGATCGTTGCAGCCCCTACGAGATCATCGCATCGTGCCTTTGCGAGAACAGACTTCCTACGGAACCTACGCACCGGAATCCATACAAGTGGCCTTCCTCCCCGTAAAGACCGGATTCGTCGCAACACGCCCGCTGCTGCAGCGGGGCTGCCGCAAACGCCTCCCCAGGGTCTCTGGAGCAACGCATCGCTTGTTTTCCACCGCACCAGCTTCTGCTTTTGGAACTTTGTTGCAACTAAAAGGTACTGTGAGTAAAAGTGACGCAACTGTGATCTTTTCACGCATCTGTGGATTATTTTATCGCAACGTAAAGAACTTTATCGCAAACCTTAAGAACTCCTTTGAAACCATATTCTTGAACTGTGTATGTTGGACTTTTGTCGTTTTGGTCTTGTTTAGTTTAGATTAAATACCTTTATTTTTCTAAACTGTTGTGGAGTCAGTTTGTGGTGTTTTCACTGTGTTACTGTGAGTGTTGGTACAAATACTTTACGCATTGCCTCTGGTTAGCCTAGACTGCTCGTGCCAAGCTACCTAGAGGGTGAGCAGGGGTTATCTCAGAGGGTTATCTCCTTGCCCTGACTAGAAGCCAGGGTCCCTATTTGGACAGTGGTACCTACCTCGGCCAACTAGAGACCCCCAGTTCTAACAGTATTGGTATAGGGAGGTATGAGGTAATTTGACATGTGAGTCTGTTAATTGGATTTAAATACTCACTGGAAGTCATGGAGAGAGAAGCACATAGTTGATAACCATGGGACGGAAACTGCACTCCTAATGATAATGGAGGAAGCGAGGAAAGTGCTGGATCGTGGAGGAACAGTGGCAGTTATCCTATTGGATCTCACGGCCACGTTTGATACAGTAAACCATAGGATCTTACTAGACAGACTCAGAGAGATAGGAATCAAAGGAAATGCCTTAGCTTGGCTGAAGTCCTTCCTATCAGACAGAACTTTCCAAGTGTTCGAAGGCAGGTACAAATCAAGAGAGATACCTCTCACTTGCAGAGTCCCGCAAGGCTCATCTCTTAGCCCCACCCTTTTTAACGTGTACATGAGACAACTAGCCGAGATAGTACAGCCGTATGGTGTCACAATTGTGGCCTACGCAGACGACACACAACTTGTAGTAGCCCTAGAACACCCTAAAGAAAACCCCATCGACCTTAAGTCATGCCTGGAACAGGTAGCCACCTGGATGGAGCAATCGTTCCTCAAACTCAATGGGGACAAAATGGAGCTAATGATCCTCGGAAATAAGGCCGAGTCACACACTAACATAATCTGGCCTAGCCACCTCGGTCCCCCTCCCCAGCCCAAAGAGAAGATTAAGCTTGGGAATCTGGCTAGACAGCTCACTCAAGCTCGACCACCAAGCAGTCCTAGCAGCAGCTGCATGCTTTGGCATCCTAAAACAACTTAGAAAGATTTTACCACTTCTCCTGGACACTGTGCGCAGAACCATGGTACAATCTTTGATTCTCCCCCGGCTGGACTATTGTAATTCACTCTACCTAGGAACCCCTAAAACCACGATCAGGAAGCTCCAGATAGTGCAGAACGCAGCAGCCAGACTACTTCACATTATTCCAGGAAAACAATCAGCGAAACCAGCATTAATAGCTCTACACTGGCTGCCCATAGCAGAACGTGTCAAATTCAAAGCACTATGCATTGCCCACAAAACTCTCTGGAACACAGGCCCAAAAAAAATCAAGCCCTCCTTACCTTTCACCGACCTTCACGTAACCTTAGATCCGCCAACCTTTTCCAATCCAAGACACCCAAAACAAAGAGAGCAATAGCAGGCGGACGTATGTTCTCATATAATGCATCCATCTTATGGAACTCTCTCCCAACCATGCTCAGATCCAATCCTGACCATCTAACGTTCAGGAAACAACTAAAAACATGGCTATTCCAGAACATTTACTAGACCTCCTTGCCTAGTCCGTTGCTTGACAGCGCTGGGATGCCTATGGGTAGCCATGCGCTCAACAAGAATTGATTAATAATAATAATAATAATAAATCTTTCTATTTTAGAACAGTCCATGCAGTTTTTTCTGAGTCCAAAGCTCCTAATTCTAGAAAGTGATGTGGATCATTCATGGCATGTTCTCCCAACTCCTTCCAAAGAAAAAGGATTCAATATTTTATCTTTCAGCTATGAATGCACAAAGAAAGAAGACAGAGAGAACTGAAAAAAGGTGGGGGGTAGAATAGTAACTTGCACTCGTGAAAGGATTTTTATTTTTCACAAATTCTCGACTTAAATATTTAAACGACTTACATATGGATAATTATGGTGCAGTGAACATGGCACCTCTTGCAGACAACCACATTACAAAAGAAAGTATTGGCAAAGACAATAGGTCTCAGCTTTAAATGGCAGAGCACTTGACATTTTCAACAAGGTCCATGCACTCATCTGGCCAGAAATCTTGACATTGAGTCCCTCTTACAAATGGCCACCTTGCCTCATGACGTTAAGATCTGCAAGAATCACATGGACATTGTATGGGTCATGAACACACATGCATCGTGACGTGTGCCTGTGCATGTTTCACGAGGCATGGCAAGTACTTTTAATTTACCTTTGTTACATGGTAAGCTACCTCATTACAATGGCACATTCAAATATTAAATAAGGAAAACAAATGTATGTGCAGAGTGTAAAAAAAAGACACAAGCTGCCCGGCAACACTTGACAGCTACTGGCACTGATGGAAAAAAAGCACAAACAGCAGGGGGGGAAGAGGGGCGGGAAGCATTAGAGTGCAGTGAGGGCTGTGAAAAAGTGCACAGAGGATGAGGAATATTTAAAGGCATACTTAAAGAGAACATGGAAACACACTCCAATGAAGTACTCAAGAGTAAATGAAAAAATTATCCCTCAAATGTCATGCAAGGATGCAACTCATCCAAGAAGAAAGATGTGAGTTAGACAAAAATGCTCCTGGTTAGGACAAACACAAGAATAGGGAGAAAAGCCATGGAATCAAGACTAGACAGCTGAGGTAGAGACCAAAGCTATTCAATCAAGAGCAAGGGGATGACCCCAAGGCCACTCTAAACATATACAATGTATTGGAAACAATAGATCTTCCCAAAATACAAATAAAGCTGTCAGGAGCAAGACCTACAAATAAAGACATACGAGTCCCAGGAGGGAGCACTGAGAGCATCTGAAGGAGGAAGAGTGAGAGAAAAGTGAAGTGAAGTTAAAGCATGGCAATTAAGGATCCACTTTTACTTTTCAATATCATAAATGTAGCAGGCAACAAGTTGACAATGGCTTTAGTCAATAACACACTGAGTTACAATTGCAACTCCATACTTTCAGGGAGATGGTGAATGATGACCTTCTGCCTATCCAAATGTGTGTCAGTCAAAGCAGCAGATATGTCAGACTCACTCTTACAAAAGGCATTTGTTAGAAATGGGGGTCTCTGGTTGGCAATGGTATGCACCTTTGTCCAAGTAGAGACCCTTCTTACTAGTCAGAGTAAGGGGGATAAGCTTCTAAAATAACCCCTGCTCACCCCCTTAGTAACTTGGCACGAGCAGACAGGCTTATCTCAGAGGCAGTGTGTAAAGCATTTGTGCACACATAACGTAATACAGTGAAAACACTACAAATGGACTCTTCACCAGTTTAGAAAAATAAGTAATCTTTATCTAAACCAAACAAGACCAAAACAACAAACATCCACAATACAGTAATAAAAATGTATTTCTTAGAAGGTAAAAACAGTTCTGTCCTTAGCAAACTATAGATGCAACACTTTCAACACAAAGTACTTTGGATGTGTCAAACTCCTAAACAAAAACAGCCGCAGGGAAGGTGATGCATCGGTTCCTTATGTGCAGGGAAGGTGATGCGTCGGTTCCTTACTCCAGGGTAGGTGATGCATTGGTTCCTTACTGCCACGCAGGGGAGGTGATGCGTCTGTTTCTTATTGATGGGGAGGTGATGAATCGGTTTCTTACTGCAGCTGCGGTGTCCTTGTAGACTTGCCGCCACGATGCATGGGGTTAGGGGG
Source organism: Lissotriton helveticus (assembly GCF_964261635.1). Taxonomy (NCBI): domain Eukaryota; kingdom Metazoa; phylum Chordata; class Amphibia; order Caudata; family Salamandridae; genus Lissotriton; species Lissotriton helveticus. The sequence goes on from NC_136057.1 coordinate 2,108,340,472, forward strand.
TGCGTCAGTTCTTAATGCTGCAGCGGCGATAGCGCTGCATGGATCTCTCCAGCCGCCCGCGGTCCCACAATGTGTGGGTTCTTGCAGCCGCAGAGCAGGGCCTGAATTGGAATCAGTGCAGCGTTCTCAGACTTTGTAGATTGGTGCACGCGATACGGCATGAGGCGATTTCTCTAGCAGGGAGGCGCTGCATCAGATTTGATCCAGCGGAAGCGGTGTAAATTATACTATCATACACATTGAAACTACTATATCATAAATAGGATTTTCCACCATAATCAAAGTGTGGGCCCATGGAAACTCAATACCCACTTTCAAATCATCAGGTCCTCCAATAGATCTTTAGTAGAGCTAATAGGTTTCTAGATCATAGGAAAACGGATGCTATTTCATTCATGAGGATCTCTAATGAAGAAAATGGCTAACTAAAAACCAAAGACACAATATGCAATATGCACATAATTCATTAATAAAGACAAACTCTGAATACTTATCAAGTTACTTTTATCTAAATATTTCAAAATATGAATGGTCAATACGCAAGCACATACGAATCCTAAATTCTGTGTTATTTCAACATTACAGGTAATTTCACAATAAAGGAAACACAGCTCATGACGGTACATCAATATTTCAATGACAAGTGAAGAGAAGAGAGGAGAAAGAGACAAAAGGATAAATCATTGCAAATTCAGAATGCAATTCAGAATGTTTATACAAACCTAGATCAGAGAAATACTAATGCACAAATTGCACAAATCAGAAATAGCTAACCCTTCGGCCGTAAAGGTATAAATTGATCATCACCACCAGCTGATGAAGTGCAAAGTAATCAGGAGAGTCAAGCTCAGGAATTGCAAGGATATTAGCCAGTCAGAGTAACACAGAGAGTCCAGCAGCAAGGCTCTCTTCTCATAGAAACAGCTACTTCTTAGTTCTTTTTTCACAGTAATAATTATACCCCAAAATGTTAAAAGTTCATCCCCCTAAACTAGCAAATTCACAGCTCCTCATAATTCCAGGGGTCAGACTTATGGGGTGATCTTCGTTCTAGCCAGTACATCTTAGTTTTTCTGTTAAAGTTTGTTGTTAGAAAAATACGTCATCATCACTCTTCGAAAGTAGGGAACCAATTGTAGTCATTTCGTGTCCATGCGCTCGCTTACACATCAGCTTGCAACATAGTTGACACAATTATTCATAGAAAGAAATATTCTAATCGTAAGAAGAGGAAATCCTAGTGATTGCCTCATATACAGCTGAACAAATAAATCAGCATCTTGCTTCTTGCGACCTGGTCGCTGAGGCCCATGTGAATGAGACCCTGTCTAAACATCTTCAAATTGCCAATATCCTTGACCCTTGCCAAAATGGGTTTCGGCCAGGTCAAAGCACCGAGACAGCTCTCCTTGTTATGACGGAACACCTACGTACCGTGTTGGATTCCGGACAGACTGCGGCACTGGTCTTACTTGACCTCAGTGCCGCGTTTGACACGGTTTCACACATGATACTGCTCCATCGTCTAGGAGAAGCAGGTGTCACAGGGAGGGCACTGGACTTGTTTCGATCATTTCTATCAGATCGCACCTTCCGGGTTGCTATTCCCCCATTTGAGTCCAAACCCTATTCCATCGAGCAGGGAGTACCTCAGGGGTCGGCACTCAGCCCCACGTTGTTCAACCTGTATGTGCAGCCGCTGGCTGTGGTCGCCAAGCAGTGGGGCCTGAATATGGTATCCACCGCTGACGATACACAGCTGGCGGTTGCCCTTAGTGGGGATGCCGACTCCGAGGCTTCCAGGTTCAGAGATGGTTTGATTGGAGTGGCTGGCCGGATGACGGCGAACTGTTTACAGCTCAATGCAAAGAAAACAGAGGTTTTAATCGTGGGCAAACACAGTAACCTCTGGGGCGATCAATGGTGGCCCTCTGAGCTAGGCTCAACTCCCATTCCAGTGTCTGAGGTGAAAAATGTGGGTGTCTAGTTGGATCCCGCTCTTAGTTTCTGCGGACACACCAAAAAAGTAGCCGCTACCTGATTTGGTATTTTGCGTGAGCTTAGGCCAGCCCTGAGATTTTTTGACGCCCCGACCAGACAGCTGATAATTCAGGCCACCATACTCTCGCGATTAGATTATGCGAGTTTACTCTTGCTGGGGGCCATTCAGGCAGAAGTCATTCGGATGCAACGTGTACAGAACGCTGCGGCTAGAGCCCTGGTGGGCCTACCCAGGTTCTGCTCGGCGAAAGCTACCATCTATAAGCTCCATTGGCTCCCTATGGCTCAAAGGATTGAGTTTAAGACTCTCTGCCTCTCTTTTAAAATTCTCAAACTGTCCTCCCCCCTGATTTTGGCGCATCTTCTTACCATCTATGTTCCCTCCCGTTCCTTAAGGTAATCGGGCCAAAATCTGGTGATAGTTCCACGGGTCAAGCGCTCTCGGGCTGGAGGTCGTTCTTTCCGTTACCTCGCGGCCAAGCTCTGGAACTCACTACCAGCTCATATCCGTGCCCTTGAGGACTTGTATGCTTTTAGGAGGGCCATCAAAACATTCCTTTTTCCTTCTGGCCCATTATAATTCCCTGGTCTCTCCCTCTTTGCTTTGTTCAGTTATGTATTGGTATTTTCTGTTGCCAGCTAAAGCGCCAGGACGCCCCTTTGCTGGGGCAGCTGTGCGCTATAGAAATCACAATAACATAACATAACATAACCTGCGTTTTAGAAAATAAAAATACTATTAGCAGGGTTTTAAGGCCTTCATAGAGAAACCAGGAAAATCATTGACTTTTCTGAAGAATAGAAAACACACTTTGAATGAGAAAAAGAAATACAAGAAAAATACATACAATATTTAATATTTCAAAGGTTTTATTATTCCAATTGATCTCATTAGCATAACCTAAATGTTTCATTAATCAAACGTTAATAATCAAAATGTTTTTCATTTGTCATGAGGAAAGAATAAACTCTTGACGAGACATTTTCTGTAAGCATGTCTATTATTGCTGATTCATTTTTCCACGTGCAAGGTACTAATGCATATTTTTATTCAAGTCTCTCTCATAACATTTTAGTTTCATGTAAAAAACACTTCGTAATTTCCATGCTTTCAGCATGTTAACCCGTTGACAGCGGCACGAATTCCGCCGCAGGCGTTTTAATCAGTGGACGGGGTTGGACAGCCTCCAGCCTTCCTCCGCACACGCCCGCCGTCACGTGGGATGGGCGGGGGCAGTCCGCAGCACAGGAGGGGTTAAACTTTGTAGCTTCCATTTTACTAAACATGTTGTGTTTTTCTTGCACAATGTCACGTTGTACACTGTACTTTCAAATATTCCCATGATAATAATTACACACTGTTTGCCTTTTGTTTTGTTAATAACATACTTATGAGCAGATTGGATCAAGCAGGAGAATTTCGCAAAATCATGCTTCATCAGTTTCTTCTGCGATGTGTCGGAAACAGGTGCGAATGCAACGCATTTTTTATATTTGCGTCTTTTTTCCAGCTCCCAACAGGAGGAATTACCTGCAGAGGCCCAAATCAGCAACATGCACCTCTTGGGAGGTCAGAACTCCCAGCAAGGAAGTTCAGGGGAGCTGGTGGTGAAGTCTTTGTATCCCTGAGACTTCAGAACAGGAGGCAAGCTATACTTCAAGCCCTTGGAGATCTTCTTCAAGCAGGTGACACAGCACACAGCAAAGTCTTTATCCTCTCCTTGATAGAAACAGCCACTGCAGGCAAACTCAAAACAACACACAGGAAAGGGGCATTGCTTCTCCTTTGTTTATCCAGCTCGTCTCCTTGGTAAAGGTTACTCTTGAATTACAGAAGTAATCTAAAGTTCAAGGTTCTGGGCCCCAACATATATAGTCGATTTCTCTTTCTTCTCTGGTGTCAGAGAGGCTCTGTGCTTAGTCCATACCAGTTCTATCCTCTCTGGTGCAGCTTCCCGGTTGGAGGTGGAGACAGCATTGTGTAAGGCAGACCAGATCTAAGCAGGTGAAAGGAAATCTCCTCCCTCTACTCTAAATGCAGCCCAGGTCTATTTAGCCCAGCCCTGACCCATCCAGGAAAGGCAAGTCACACCTCAACCTCCCAGTGGCTGTCTACAGTGAATGCACATCTCCAGCCCCTGTCACTCCAAAGCCAGTCAATACACAAACCAGCAGAGGCAAACTTAGCAGATGGCTAAGCAAGAAAATACCTACCTTCCAAAAGTGGTATTTTCAAACACAGAATGTAAAAATCATCCTTACTAAAAGATGCATCTTTATATTCAGTTCAGGCATACTAAACTCTACCTTCCTATCTTGTCCCAATGGGATGTTATATTCATAAGACGTTAAAAAAACCTCTCATTCTAGACAATAGTGAAAAACTAAATTTGATGTAGTTCTTTATCAGGACATGTTACACACATCAGGACATGTCCTTCCTTTCACATACACTGAACCCTACCCACAGGGGTACCTTGGGCCTACCTTAGGGGTGACTCACATGTAAATAAGGAAAGGTTAGGGCCTGGCAAGTAGGTGCCCATGTCAGGTCGACATGGCAGTGCCAGACTGCGCAACGAAACTGCAATGGCAGGTCTGGGAACCTTTCGCATAGCTGCTTGTGTGGGATGCACAAGCAATGCTGCAGGTCCATTAGCAGCCTTTGACTTACATGCCCTGGGCACACACAGTGCTTTGTACTAGGGGCTTAGTAGTAAGTCAAACAAGCTGTTGGAAATTGTTTTTTTGGCAGGCTAGGGCATGTGCCAAAGCCCGGCAGGACCCACCCCTCTAGTCAGGATAAAGGAGTTACACTCCTAAAATAACTCCGGCTCACCCCCTTGGGAGCTTGGCATGAGCAGTCAGGCATAGCTTAGAGGCAGTGTGTAAAGCATTTGCACATAACCAACAGTAATACAGTGTAAGAACTACAAAAGGACACACACCAGTTTAGAAAAATATCCAATATTTTTATATACTTTAGATAAGACCAAAAACAATAAAAATCCACAATACAGTACTTCAAAATCTTCACTTATCAAAAAATGCTTTAAAAATAGTTCCTTGTTGTCGATAGCTCCGTCCGGGGCTATCACGGCGTCGTGAGCAAACAAATCCAAACAGTTTTGGCTGACAGCGGTGTCGCGGGCCAGCTACTGTGTCGGGAAGACCCGCAAACAGTACCTTTAGAAATGCCGGATGCCAGCGACCTCTTGTTGAGCTTCTGAAAATACGGCGTCCACAGGCGTTGGTTCCAGAGGTCGGTGCAGGAGTCGTCGGGCCCTCAAAGTCAAACGCGTTGCTGGTCATCTCTGATGGAGTCAGGAGCGCTGGCGTCGGCAGGCATCGGGTGCTGCGGTACGAAGTGCAGCGGTGTGGCATGCGATGCCCTCAGGTCATGGTGCGAGCAGCAGCTCGGTGGCGGCGTCAGATGGTGTAGTCGGTGAGACCAGGGTCGCAGTGCGAGATGAAGGTGGTGCTGGTTGCGCTGCTGGCAGGTCGCGGTGCACGCAGCGGTGGTGGGGTTGCTGCAGCGCTGTCGTCGGCTGATGAACTGGAGTCGATGGCACCGGTAGGCCAAGGCTGCGGTGCGGGATGAGGGCGGTGCGTCGTGTAACTTTACGAGCGGTGCCCTCGAACCACGGTGCAAGCAGCGGCGTCGACTTTGGTGCGGAGCGGCGTAGTCGGGGATACCAAGGCGTCGGCGTGAAGCGAGGCGGTGTGGAGTGCGGTGTCCACAGGTTGCGGTGTGAGCAGCGGCTCGGTGGCGGCATCAAAAGGCGTCGTCGGTGAGACCAGGGTCGCGGTGCGGCATTGCAGTGGTGCCCTCTGTGTTAGCAAGGCGTTGTCGTTAAGTGAAGCGGTGCAGAGTGCGGTGCCCACAGGTCGCGGTGCACGCAGTGGCTCAGTGCGGCATCAGCAGGTGTCATTGGTGAGACCAGGGTCGCATTGCGACGGTGCCCTCTGCAGTGCCTTTAGGACACAGAGTCGGCAGCAGCGTTGTAGACTTCGTCGGGTTGCTTATCTTCTGTTGCAGCACAAAACACACAGGCACCAGTGCTGAGGGCAGAAGAGCTTGAAGTCGTTGTTGTTCCTGAGACTTCTTGAACAGGGGGCAAGCTCTACCTCAAGCCCTTGGAGAAACTCACAAAGTAGATTGCAGAAAGTTCAGTTCAGTCCTTTCACTGCCTAAGACAGATTCAGTTACTGCAGGCCAACACAGCAAAGCACACAGCCAAGTGGTAGTCCCTCGTCACAGCTTCTCCAGCTCTTCTTCTTGGCAGTCTTCTTAATCCAAAAGAGTTCTAAAGTTCAGGGTTCTGGGCCCCAGTGTTTGTATCCAAAAATCCTTTAATCCTCTAAGCAGAGGGTGTCTGTGCCCAGCCAGAACCAGTTCTGCCTTCTCTGGTGTGATTTCCAGGCAGGGGGTGGAGACAGCATTGTCAGAGGCAGACCAGGCCCTTTGAGGTGCAAGGAAATCTCCTCCCTCTTCCCCATCGCAGCCCAGGTCTATTCTACCTCCTTCCTTGCCGGCAGAACCCAGAGCGTCCATCTCCCCCCTTTCCAATGCGAAGCCACAAAGATCATCTGCGGCGTACCTCAAGGATCATCCCTCGGCCCGTCATTGCTCGACATCTACATGGCCCGCTCGCCCGCGTCGCCAGAATGCACGATCTCAACATCATCTCCTACGCCGACGACACACAGCTGATCTTCTCCCTCACCAAGGACCACCTCGCTGCCAAAACCAACCTCCATATAGGAATGAAAGCCGTCCCCGAATGGATGAAGAACAGCCGTCTGAAACTGAACTCGGACAAGACGGAGGTCCTCATCCTCGGCTCCACCCCCTCAGCCTGGGATAACTCCTGGTGGCCGACTGCCCTGGGAGCAGCACCGACACGCCCTGACCATGCACGCAACCTGGGGTTCATCCTCGACTCAACGCTATCCTTGATCAAGCACGTCAACGCCATCTCATCCTCCTGCTTTAACACTCTCGGCATACTCCGCAAGATCTACTGGTGGATCCCACTGACACATGAAGAACGGTCACCCAGGACCTCGTCAGCAGCAGGCTGGACTACGGAAACGCCTCTATGCGGGAGCCCCTGCCAAACTGCTGAAACGGCTGCAATGCATACAGAACGCATCTGCCCGCAGGATCCTCAACATCCCTCGACACAGCCACATTACACCCCACCTGAGAGACCTGCACTGGCTACCCGTCAAAAAGAGAATCACCTTCGAGCTCCTCACCCACGCACACAGGGCACTCCACCACACCGGACCAGCATACCTCAACAGACGCCTCACCTTCTACACCCCGAACTACCAGCTCCGCTCCGCCGACCGTGCCCCTACTATCGTCCCTCACATCCAAAAAGCGACCTCCGACGGCAGATTGTTTTCCTACCTCGCCGCCAAGACCTGGAACTCCCTCCCCATCCTCATACAGCAGACCCAAGATCTCCTAACCTCAGGGCCGGACTGGGAACCAAAACCGGCCCTGGGAATGTGCTTTGCCAGGCCGGTTTTCGGACGTTTTTGTTACAGGGCCGTTTTGGCAGCAATGCTGCAAAAACAGCCCTTCAACAAAAACGCCCCCCAGGGGCCCAAAACCGGCTCCCACCCTTGCGGCGCCCGGTGCCCGCAACGGCCAGTCCGTCGTCCAAAACACAGACAGGCAATCCACATTCCAGCAGAGACACACGGGATGACTGAGCAACAAATTACTTAATTCCTAAAAGTGGTATTTTCAAAAACAGAATGTAAAAATCACCTTTAAAAAAAGATGCATCGTTAGATTCTGAGTTCAGGCATAACATTTTTTATTTTCCTACCTAGTTCTCAGGGCCAGTTATGTTTATAAGATGTTATGAACAAACTTCCCATCCTGTCCTATGGGGAACAGGTAGCCTTGCAATAGTGAAAAAGTAAATACTCTGTAATTCACTATCAGGACATGCCACACACACAAGGCCATGTCCTACCTTTCACATACACTGCACCCTGCCCACAGGGGTACCTTGGGCCTGCCTTAGGGGTGACCAACATGTAGAAAAGGGAAGGTTTAGGGACTGGCAAGTGTGTGCACTGGCCAAGTCGACATGGCAGTTACAAACTGCGTGCAGACTCTGCAATGGCAGGTCTGAGTTACCTTTTTTAGGCTACTCACGTGGTGGCACAATCAGTGCTGCAGGCCCAATAGTAGCATTAGATTTACAGGCCCTGGCACACTCAGTGCACTTTGCTAGGGACTAACAAGTAAATCAATACCCAAACATGGAAACCCTAATTCATAACACAATTTACACACAGAGCATATGCACTTTAGCACAGATTAGCAGTGGTAAAGTGCCCAGAGTCCTAAAACCAACACAAACAAGTCAGGAAAAAATAGGAGGAAGAAGCAAAAAGTTTGGGGATGTCCCTGTAAAAAGGGCCATTTCCAACACAAGCCAATCATGAAAACACCAATCAATAGTCACAATTTACAGAGGGAACACTTACTTGCACTTTGGCACTGATCAGCAGTGGCAAAGTGCCCAAAGTATCTTGACCAGCAAGAAGGCAGGAGGCAGAGGAAAAAATATAGGGGAAAAACACGTCAAGGATGTCAGGCCTAACAACATTCATAAATGACAGCCAGCACTGTCATCCTGGGTCCCCCGTGGTGCTCGTCCCTCATGCAGTAAGAGCTTGAGCTTTGGAGGCTACGTAGAGATAGTAGTACTGTGGACAAGTGAGCACTCGATTTTGAAAATAATCTGTACTTTAAATGATGTTTGTCTAATATAATGTGTTTATTGTTCCACAACTAGCAACCGATGGAATTCGTTTGTTTAGAAATTAAGCTAAAACAAGTTTTGTTCAAAATATTTGGCCCTTCCTTTAATGAAAACATAGCACCTCCTTACAGACTTACATGAAATAATTTTAAATTGGAATGGCACATGCTTTGCAAAAACAATTCCAAACATTTATGTCGAATCATTGCTACACAGACCACAAATATTACATTCAGCTGACTTAACATCTATGTCTTAAGGTTTTCTTCCGGGGGCCTTAAATCCAACAATAATTAAGTACAGGGGACTAGCTCTAGCCTTGTGGATACTCATTAATCCTACGCAGCGCGAGCAATTTTGTGAACTAGTTTACCTTTACAGCCTGGAGAATATTGTGCTAAGAAATGTACAGTTAGAGAACTCCATTATAAGAAGCATTAGCTACTTCGAGAACATTGTCTTTACTATATAGATACAGTAAAGAAAAAGGACTGGTGTTACTTGGTTAGATTAAAGTGCACCAGCACAGATGCATCCAGTTCCCTAAAGTACTGCAGGTTCAGAGGGCGTCTTTACAATGTGATAAAGTCCGTGCCAGCCATATGTAATAATTTACTCACAGCACATCAAAGTTAACATTTGCAAACAGACACCAACATCATTCTTATCCTTTCGTACAGGTCTCTCCTGCGTCTAAGAAGGTTCAGATTTTGTTGTTCACCTATTCCCCATCCAAGACTTGTAGGGCCCTATTCACAAAGCGAAGTCTGCAATCAGAATTGAAGGCACGCATAGATGTACGTTTCTATATGTTCGTGGGTTTCCGTTTTAGCAGTGTTCATAAGCTTACATGCGAAATTGTCTTAGTGTGTAAATGTACACTCATCCATCTTCCCACGCATATGCAAATCAGAGCAATGATAGACATATACTCATAAAACTAGGAAGGGAATTTTATAGTGGTAGTACACGATTGCCTCAGGCAGGCGGAATCACATACACATACACCACACAACATTATAAAAGACTGAAACATTCAAATAGCCGTACCTGACTACAATCGCATACACCAGACAGCAATACAATCTAAATCACATAAATAAAAAGCCATACCTACAGCCCTGCTGTTGGAAATGGGGTTTCTGGTTGGCTAGGGTATGCAGCTTAGCCAGGCAGAACCCATTACTCTAGTCAGGGCAAGTAAATTACACACCTCAGATAACCTGTGCTCACCCTCTGTTAGCTTGGTGCAGAGCAGGCAGGCTTATCAGACGCAATGTATAAAGCATTTGTGCAACACACTCACACCAGTAACCCAATGAATACACCACAGAAGAGTGTTATGTTGTCCTAATCAAAACTAGGCAAAATGGAATACCTCAGACAAGTACTTTTCGTATTATGCAATTTTCACTGAATATCACTTTAAATGTATCTTGCACGCCTACCGGCCCTCAGAAGCACCTGTGCTTCTTTTATACTTGCCACAGTGCATGCAAAGAAGCACTCAAAATTAATAGGTATCGTTAGCTGCCTATAACACGGAAAATGACAGAAATTTCATACAAATTCCACCATTGTTAGCATTTAAAACATCCTATGTGGTGCTTTGCAGGTCTTAGGTATCCTACTACACCTCAAGGATAGAAGCACCTTGGCTTCAATAAGGACTTTACGGTACCTTCCTAATGTGAGTTCTGGAGGATCCCATTTGGGCATCGGTGAAGAACTCTCCGGGGTGAGCCAACAGGTAAAACAATGCCGCCTCAGGTTCCACAGAACCAATTTAGTGTCCGGCCCTGCAAGGCCAATCTGCTGCGTGTGCTCCACCACCCGCAGTGGCTCGAGGTCAGTGGCAGAGGCCTCAGATGCCCACCATACCTGTCATGGGCCCCAACGGGGGGGGGGAGTGCAAAAGCAGCTGCAGTGATGCCTCGGGTCACTGATGTGACAGACGCCGCATGTTGGCCCCTCGGGCTAGGGCAGGGACATGCCGTCGTTTCACTTGCCCTGTAACTCGAGAGTCCACTCAGGGCACAAATGCTGGCACCCATCAGTTTGGATTGCTAAACACCTGTGTTGCGACCAAAGATGAAGGTAAAGAATCAGTGTGCACCGTGCTGGGTGCTGTGAAGAGTGCAGCTCCCCAGAGCACTTACCACACGCTGACCATAGATGCAAAGGGTGTATTAGACAGTGCTCAGTACGCATTGTTTGTGAGGATGGTGAGGGCCAGACTCAGAGTCCCACAGGTAATTCTGGGGCAGCCCAGTCCCAAGAGAATACTTGGGAGCACCGAGGGGCGGTCAGACCAGCACACAAAGGCAAATAATGGTGATTCCTCCTAGCAGTCCAGCAGTGCCTGGTGAAACCAAAGTCAAGGAGCAACTGGCAGCAGAGCAACAAACAGAATAGCAATCCAGTGAGACCTTTAGGCCACCCAGCTAATAGCAGGCAGCAGGGCAACAGCAGAAGAGCAGTCCATAAGAGTCCGTGGAGCAGTGCAGCATTTCTTCTTACGTTTCAGTCCCAGTTCCAAAAGTGCTCTGAAAACATGGGGTCAGAGCCCCTGTACTTATACTCAAAATTGTCTTTGAACTAATGGTGACTTCACAAGAAACCTTAGAAGAGCACACCACTCCACTTTGACTCCAGGACAGAGCCTATACAAATATAAGTGCAGCACATCTCCCTCTCTTCCAGCCCAGGAAGACCATCAGTATGCAGATGTAACCCTGTTACACTTAACCCTTCATATGTGATGCTGTCTAAAAAGTATGCACAAAGTGTAGTTGTCTACCGGGCCCAGATGTGGAATGGAGGCAGGCTGCAAAGCACAAAGATTTATAAACACAGAAAAATGCCAACTTTCTAAAAGTGGCATTTCTATAATAGTAATGTGAAATCCACCTACACCAGTTATCACTACTATTCCAAACTTACCAAACATGTTAACGCTACTCTTTTTAGATCAGGCATTACCACTTAAGTACATATAAGGGAATTCCTAAAGCTAACCCATGAGAGGAGTAGGCCTCGCAGAAGTGAGAAACTAAATAGGCTGTTTCTCATTACCATGACATGCCACACAATAAAAGCACATGTCCTAACTTTCACTTACCCCACATTCTGTTCATAGGGCTACATAGGGCCTGCCACAGGGGTGCCCTACATGTAATAAAAGGGGAGCTTAAGACTTTGCTAGAAGTTTAAAATGCCAAGTCAATGTGGCAGTCACCTGCGCACACAGGCTCTGCAGTGGCTGGCCTGAGACAGGTTTGAAAGGCTACTTCTGTGGGTGGTGCACGCATCGTTACAGACCCACTAGTAACATTTAATTTATAGGCCCTGGGTATATGGCATACCACTGTACAAGGGACTTACACATGAAGTAACTATGCCAAACAGGTGTAAACCAATCATACTGTTTTTAGGGGAGAGATCCCATGCACTGTGCTGCTTCCAGTACTGTGACTGTGCCTCCATGTTCTACACAGACGGGTGCACTGGCAGAGTTCTCCTGTTTTTTGGAAACAGGTTTAAAACCTGCCTCGTGCCTCCACGTGGAGCCTGTAAAATGAAAGTGAAAGTACTAAATGTATATACAATACAAACAGCATCCAACTACAGAGGTCAGGTTCTGGCTCCGCAGCTCTTGCCTGGTCAGTTTTACCTGTCATCGCTGCTAGGGGGAGACACGCAACCTATCTGCTGCTTCCAGTACTGTGACTGTGCCTCCATGTGCTACCCAGCCCTCTCTGGATTCTGCCGAACTGAAATATTACCGCCCCATCTCCGAGCGTTTAGCAGTACTAAAGTGCCCAGAGTACTAAAGCCAACAAAAGGTAGGTCAGAAAAATAGGAGGCGGAAGAGAAAAAGTTTGGGGATAACCCTGCAAACTGGGCCAGGTCCGACACCAGCTGTCGTCTGATTTTGCCACATGACTGTTTGAAGCTAAGTCTGGAGATGCAGACCATTCCACTTAAGAGGAAGAGTGAGGCAGACATTCTGGTCAACTTTGTTGATGACCTCTATGGTGAACTACATAGTCTGCCTGTACACAACCTCAGCGGAGCAGAGAAGCAGGCCATTTTGGAGGCAGTCATCTGTAGGATGAAAACATTAGGGATTAAGGTATGCATCAGTGATTCTATTAATGATTTAATTGAATATGTCATCAGTGATGTATTGTGTGCCCAGTACATGGAAGGAGCACAAGTTACAATTAGCTCAGTAAGCTATTACACGAGAATTTCAGTGTGTTTTTGAGTTTAAAATGGTAATTTTAACTGACATTTTACCTAACTATAACATCAATGTAACCTTTGTTTTTTCAGGGAATTTATACCTTTTTTTTCAATTTAAAGTAAGATATTATTACCAGACCTCACCTAGAAATCAATTTATCCTTTGAGTTTAAAATGGTATTTTTAACTGACATTTTACCTAACTATAACATCAATGTAACCTTTGTTTTTTCAGGGAATTTATACTTTTTTTCAATGTAAAGTAAGATATTATTACCAGACCTCACCTAGAAGTCAATTTATCCTTTGGTTTTTCTAAGTGAAATTCTGAGCAGTTTTTTTATGTAAAGTAAGATTTATTATCCTACCTAAGTATCACATCAGTTTAACCTTTGTTCTTTTTCATTGAATTTCTAGGGTTTTCTAACATAAAGTATGATCTTATTAACAGAACTAACTATAACATCACTAGCCTGAGTAGACAATCCCTGCACCCAACCTCCTTAGGGACGGCCAACCCATCCCCAGAAGCACAGCCAGTCAATGAGAGTGCTCATCACAATCTAAAAGTGTGTCAATATAAATAATGCAGGTCTACTGGTTTTCATAAAAATGTCACCACATAAATATATAAAAGCCAGAACCTACTGGTTTTGTCTAGGGGTCGCCACGTCATTATACAAGACAAGCCTATGGGTTTTGTCAAGATATCACTGCATAAATATATGAAGGCAAATATATTAACTTTGTCTATAATACGAAATGCATGTTAGAGTCTTTTATTCTCTTCTAGCCACTTAATGCAGCCACACTAGCAACCATAAGGGGGCACTGCAATTCACAGCTGAAAAAGAAATGATCAATCTCTCAGAATGCTTACAAACACCATCAACATTTCTTAGGGCACCTTCTATACATCCCGGGAAACATTGGATAACTAATAATAAATGATTTCGGGGGGATGCTGCTCTCTCTAACAGCCCCCACAACACTTTTGTAATATGTTAGTGGTGTTGTTGGCTGGGGCACCAAAAAGCAGGAAAAAATATGCATTGTGGGGCACTTGCCTGAATTCTAGCCCAGCTGAATTCCAACACTATCCTGAAGAGGATGGTGGCCAGTACTACACCAAGGCTGGCTGCCAGATGACACACGTCCGCAGATAAATTGGGAATTAGGCCAATCTAAGGTATTGTAGCAGACCCGCATGCCCTATTCTTTTTAGGATAGGCAGCGCTATGTAGGGATTATATGTATTCATATATTCTAATGCAATGGCAGAAAGGTTACATTGGTTCATTAATGTTCACCATTCTCGTAATACTGGTAATATTGTTTTGCTCCATTCTATTAATCATTACAGGGGATGTATTTTACATAAGGCTACAATTGCTTCCATACATTTTTTAAATGTCAATTTGTGTACTTCTCATGTCTCCCTTTGGGCATGCCTGAGCTACTAACAAAAAGTTAGGATGTGTTGCCATGATTTTCTTGGGGGAACTAGGGTTGTCATTTTCTGAGGTTGTAGACACCATCCAATGCCCTGTCAGTTTAGGGGCCTAGCTGGTGCACTGTGAGCTCGCCAGGAAACAGGTCAACATATTCTGATGCTATGAGTGGACACATAGTTTTGAAGCTTATGTTGCCTAAACACATATCTTAGTGAGAAAGTATGAACCGTATGACAGGTGTTTCTCTCCAGGAGCAGTGAACAATAAATGCATAACTCCAGCCATCTATTTATTAACCCCAGGCATAGTGTGCGTAGCGGGGATACGCAGAGGGCAATGGAGTTGAGTACAAACTCTGTGGAAAATTCCGCTCCACCACCCGCCTCTACCCCCTCTATTAACAATCAATTATAAATGACGAAAAAGTCCAGGTAAGTTGTTTTTCTTTACTTTTATGATATTTATAATTAATTGTACATAGGGGGTGGAGGCGGGGGCTGGCCAACTCCGCTCTGCCACAGAGTGTACAGAGATTTGCGTTCTCCGCGCTCTCTGTGGAATGGGGAGGAGGCAAATCCCTGCACATTCCGCGGGAGGAGCGGAGGTCTCTGCCCAAGGATACTATTTATTATTTGTTTACACTTATACGTTTTTTTGTTGTCTGTGCCCGGTTTCACCTGTACGCCCACTACATCTTTCACTGCTGTGGGCTGTGGGGAAGCCTTATAGGGCCGCACAGGACCTGGATCTTTTCCTGTGTGCTTCCACTGGCAGAAGCAGTCTTCTTCTTGGCTCCCGCCAGGGGGAGAAAAACACTTCCCCTGCCTGTCCTGCAGGCAATGAACTAAAAATTCACCGTGTCCCAGAGAAGGGGGTGCCAAGGGCCAAATGTCAGATTGGGAAAGTAGGGAGATGCACATACCCCTTCCCTTTATTAAATTAAACTGTAGAGGAGGAGATCCCCAGGGCCTTGGCCACCCCGGAGTGGGGGTTTCATTTAAAAACTGAAGGAAGGTGGTGTATTAGGTTATGAAGCTTGTTAGGCTTCTACGTGCAATCCTCTCATAGTCCCCCAAAGTGGTCTTTGGATTCACAATAATAAAACCTTTGCTCAGTCCTAACAGAGTGGCAAAGAGCAGTTAGGCTTTACTAGAGGAACATGTATTAAGCATTTCAGAGTACCAACATGGACAATAACTAATTGACATGACTCGAATCACCCTGACACCAATTTATAAAAATAAAGTAGATTTTTATATATACATTTTGACAGCCAAACTAAGTCAATTGGATACATATATCCGGAGTTTGGGATTTTAGTAGCAAAATTAAATTAGTGCAACATAGTACTGCAAAACTTTAACTCTGCGGCCAGTGGGAAAAAGCACTAATGACAAGCGGTCACTTGCAGGTCTAGTTGCATGGAACCCAAGGAGGGTAAAAGTGATTCGGGTCCCAGGACAAAGCGACATTCAGTTCATTTTATCTGGCTTGAGAAACCTAGGTGCAGAGTGGTCCTGGCTGTACTTGGTGCTGGAGCTGGAGCTGGTTTTACTGCTTACACGGTGTTGGTGACAACAAAGCCACTGCTGATGTTGGGTGACGGTTTTGCGGGGTTCTCTCGAGGTGCAGCGTCGAGTAAAGGTGTAGTTGCAGGATTGGTGACCACCAAGTCTTGGCAGCAGTAAGCTCAGCAGAAGGTTTTTTTGATGTGTGGAGGTTCGAGGGAAAATGGTAGCCGCCTGAAACTTGCTGGAGGTCAGGACGATAATTCCCACAATGCACTAGCCATCTACTTTTGGGCAATCCCTTGGAGGGCCCTATGATCAGCGGTTGTTTTTACCGGTAGTTTGCAGGGGACTAGTGCCACTAGTCCGGGGAATTCTGGAATTGCATTTGGGTCTCAAAGGGGTCCTTCTGTCTGGGGGAACCATTCTTTGGTTCGGGACGAGTCAGTCATGCAGTTCCAGGAAGATTGCCACAGGTGCTGAGTAACATGCCTTTGCTTTGTGCAGATCCTGTTATCGCAGACACAGGTCTCTTCTTTGTCCTTTGTTGCGAGATCTGAACTTAGGTTCTGGTGTCAGGGGTAGTCCTTAAATCTTACATTATGGGGTGATAGGGGTGTGCGTGCAAGTGGCCAACTGGCTACCAGCCCCAGAGGCTAATCCTCCCCTGCGGTGACCACATCGGGGGGGTCACTTTTGCAAACCAGAACCCTCTATTCTGCCACTTTTAAAAATGGCAGAAACCTTTCTTGCCTGTACAGACCAAGTAGCCCACCCTAAAGGTGTGGCTAGCCTTCTTGGGGTATACACCTCCTGAATACCTAATGTTCCCATCTTCCCAGGGGCAAATGTACCTGGGGAAGGAGGAAGGCTGTTTCCTCACTCGGAAGGTAACCTGCTTCCATATCTCAAGCGGTGAAGGCTTTGAAGCTCACCGCCTTGATGTGCCCTGGCACCTCTGGCAAGGGGGGCAAATTCCTGTCTTGGCAGCAGCAGCTGCGGGCCAGCAGCCAGATCAGAGGAAAGGCTGGGACAACCAAGTGAGCAACCTCTAAGGTTGCCACCTGGGTGCATGCCACATCATCCTCGATATGATATTCAAGTCAGGGGTGATGGAGCACATTGTTTGATACCAAACATGACACATTTCAGCACCATAATGGAACTGTCAACCTTACCTTTGCCTGGATGCCAACCCATGTTATCCATGTACCACTTATCACTTATAGAGGCCCTTAATATGAAAGGGCACTATAGGCACATATAAGCTTGCACTTACATGTCCACACCTTTAATATAGTGTACCCTGCCTCCTAGGTTCAGGGGTATTCCTTAGGGGTTACTGGCATAGATTAAAAGTCCAGTAATCCATCCATCAATTGTTTCTTTTGCATATATCGCCCTAAGTGGGAAGGGTATGCCCAGACCTGGGTCACGTGCTCACTACACCACTGGATTCAAGCTAGCCTGGCTGATGAAGGGCGATACCCTTAAACCGGTGCCAGGATGCTCGGTGCAGGGAGGACCTGGCTTGGCAGCTCGGGCTGAACTGTTCCCACAAGGAACAGGGTCAAGACTGATTTGCATATGGTTGGGTCCAAACTGGGGTGGTGTGGTGAGCAAAAGAATGATGGATTAAGCCCAGATCCATGTGACTGGGGTGAATGTTTGCATTCTCCAACATTCCGTCCATCAATTGTTTCTTTTGCATATGTCGCCCTAAGTGGGAACGGTATCCACAGACATGGGTCCCGTGCTCAGTACACCACTGGATTCAAGCAAGCCTTGTTGATGACGGGTGATGTCCTGAAACCCGTCACAGGACGCTTGTTTCCGGTCCAGGGAGAACCTGGCTTGGCAGTTTGGGTTGGACTTTTCCCACAAGGAACAAGATCAAGACTGATTTGCATATGGCTGGGTCCAAACTGGGGTGGTGGTGGTGAGCAAAAGAATGATGGATTAAGCCCAGATCCATGTGACTGGGGGTGAATGTCTGCATTGACCAGCATTCCGTCGATCAATTGTTTCTTTTGCATATGTCACCCTAAGTGGGAAGGGTATGCCCAGATATGGGTCCCATGCTCACTACACCACTGGATTCAAGCTAGCCTGGGTAATACCCGGAAACCGGTGCCAGGATGCTTGTTTCTGGTCCTGGGATGGCCTGGCTTGGCAGTTCGGGCTGGACTGTTCCCACAAGGAACAGGGTCAAGAATGATTTGCATATGGCTGGGTCCAAACTAGGGAGGTGTGGTGAGCAAAACAATGATGGATTAAGCCCAGATCCATGTGACAGGGGGTAAATACTTGAATTGTCCAGCATTTTGTCCATCAATTGTTTCTTTTGCATATGTCGCCCTAAGTGGGAAGGGTATGGCCAGGCGTGGGTCCCGTGCTCACTACACCACTGGATTCAAGCTAGCCTGGCTGAGGAAGGGTGATGCCCATAACCGGTCCCAGGATGCTTGTTTCCGGTCCAGGGAGGACCTGGATTGGCAGTTCGGGTTGGACTGTTCCCACAAGGAACAGGGTCAAGACTGATTTGCATATGGCTGGGTCCAAACTGGGGTGGTGTGGTGAGTAAAACAATGATGGATTGAGCCCAGATCCATGTGACTGGGTGTGAATGTTTGCATTGTTCAGCATTCCGTCCGTCAATTGCTTCTTTTGCATATATTAAAATCAGTTCATTGACTTTGCCGCACAAGGTGAGGGCAAAGTCTTCGAGCAGTTTGCACTGATCCTGCAGTCTGCAATGGCAGGCCTGCTGTTAAAGGTTTATGTGTGTCTCTCAGGGTGGCACAAACAGTGCTTTATGCCCTGGTGACCACTGTAAGACCAGTGCCCTGTGTACTGCTCGTACCATATACTAGGGAATTATAAGGGGGTTAAAGTCCTTACCGATTGGGATTGCCAATTCACATGAATCAGTTTTAGGGACAGAGCACTGGCACTGGGGCCTCGTTAGCAGCCTTCATACATACACACATGTGTGTGTATGTATATATTTTTTTCCAAAAAAAGGACGCTGCACTCTCAAATCCAGTATTCAAGGTTTATTATTGAAACATGTAACGCTTCTCCAATAAGAAACAATGACTAATATTATACACAAAGAACAATCAATTTCTATATATTGTATGAGGAATTGAAGTGATGATCTTGTACTACAACCCCCACAATTCCGCTTTGGAGGCTAATGTGAAAGTATAAATAGTACATTGAAAGAAAGACTCACCTACAGTGACAAAGGCCCTGTGAGGCTGAAACACGTTGGTGAAGCTTTACCTGCATTGATAATAAACCTTAAATACTGGATTTGAGAGTGCAGCGTCCTTTGTTTTGAAAATTGAATCAGGGCTTGGATTCGGCCCAACGCTTGCACCCGCTGTTGAGCGCGGCAAAAAACGGAATCACATTGTTTGAAAAAATATACATATATAAATATATGTAATACTAATAACTATTTGCCCATAGTTTTGCAGTGGCTCCTGCTACAAAGGTGTGAAAAACATATCTGTATGGTATTGTTTTGGAATAGGTCTGCAAGAAGAATGACTAGGGAGCCCTCTCTCATTATAGACTGTTTATGAGAAGAGCATCCACAGACAGCACTGTAAATATAAAGGACACTTACCTGTTACAATCCTTTGCTCCTACAAATTCTTTTGCCTTTGGAAAAGAAAGGGGATTAAAATATGAGGTTCCCCGGGTTTATAGTCATGTATATCTATACCGGCTGTAGTGTTGGCCTTGGTAAAGACAGTGCCCTTGGAGTCAGCCACTTTTTATTCCATGGTCCTCAGGTGCCGAGGATTCTGTCACAAACTATTGGCATTGAAACATTTAGACTATAATAAAATAAAGGTCTTACATGTCCTATGATTTTAATATGTGCTAGCTAGCACAGCAATAAAATAAACTAGTGTTACTCAGGCAAGGTTTTTAGTTACAGAATAATTCCATACATTTCAATTGAAAACACAAGTAGCTTGTATTTCTTAGCCAACTACACTACGTTATGTCTTGAGTTTTGCAACGGGTGTTGTCAGGGAGGCCTTCCACCACATATCAACTCAACAGATCACCCGGTTGGATGAAGCACAAGAACCCAACTGCACATTAGTAGTGTGCCACCTCACACAGAGAGAAGGAGCCAATGATGAGTAGCCCAGGGCTCACTAAAATGTATATCGTCGTAACCCACATTAGCTCCCAGGAGGTGTCTTCTTCACAAAAGAAAGAATCAGTATTCCCCACGTCAAGAAGATTCAATAGCTCAGCTAACATGCACAGTTGAATAACTGGGTGCCTTGTACTACAGAGGTCATAAACCCACAGTTTGGTAGATATGATATATTCACCGCACTGGGATCAAACCCCAACATATACAAACACAACAACTATACAAGTCACATACAGTTCCAACAAACTAGTCTGTGCACATTATACACCGTATCATAATGAAAAACACCAAACCAAAACAACCCCTCATCCAAACAAATATACTCTGTTTAAATCACCATTGCAGTACTTATTTTGCCACTTCCTTTGCCATTTGCCACCAACTCCACTGCTGTTGCCCTTACGGCAGTGCAATCTGAATTTGCAAGCTATGGCTAGACACATAATCCTAAACTCACAAAATAGGGTTCAAACCATAACTTACAAACCAATTGCAATTCTCATAACTGCAAAAATAAATAACAATGTGAGGACCAAAATTAAACAAAAAGATATTATTAGCACAGTAAATATTAGAACATTCACAGTTGTCTCTGTCAAAGTGGTACAGTCAATGTGCCATTTAATCTTCTCTGTAAAATGATTTACAACATGTGTAATTGCATCCGTTTCATTAAGGGTGAGGTCATGATCATTTCAATGCTTATAGTCTAGAATATTAAGCACGGGAATATCCTAAAACCATACTATCATAACCAGAATATCAATGACCAAAATATCAAAAGGTAGTAGATGCATATGTAAGTGCATATATATAGGGAAGTAGAGAGTTGCACTTCTTAACTTCACATCTACGTACCTTGAAGATATATATTATCAAGGTACAAATAACTAGAGTTAATTATGGAACATTAACACATACTTTCCTGTCCCCTTTTTCCTTTTTTTCAAACATATTTTTGCCTATGATATTTTGGTTACAATATGAAGGTATAATGATATTTCCTACTCGATAACTAGGATTCATACCATTACATTTGTTGTGCAAATTATGGTTTGCATAGCTGTTATATGAGATAAGGACTGGGACAGTAGTTTGCAATTTTTGTGCTTCTTCGATTTTAAGGTTTAAAAGAGAATTTTATTTAAGAATAAGAAGGTGTTAGTATACAGTACATGTGTATAATCATCAAACAATATATCACAGATGTATTCCAGCATAAATACATGAAAGAAAATAAAGGATAACAGTCATTGCAATGAAAAAGGAAGGTATAATATGAGATATATGCACACAATAATTAGTGGAAAAAAATAGATGAGCTATGGAGGTTTGAGTACTTCTTGTTGGGAAGGATTAAGTAGGGAATGTTGGTTGGCACAAGTATCAAAGAATGTTGTAACGTAACCATAACTGAATTCTCTTTGTAATCATAAGTGTGGGGAGTTGGAGAATGTATCTAATCTATGGTTGTGACATATATCATACCACCAAGCCTTATATGAGATTTTTGTGAAGTCTTTCCAATTTCTTGTTATTTGTTGAAAGGCGACTGCTATTAATAGATCAATTATTTTAAAATTAGTCGCACCATGATCCCAAATTGATGAAAGGCTGCCTAAAAAGATGTTTGTTACAAAAAATGGGGCATTTGTGCCAAAAATGTAACTAATTAGAGACCAAACACGCTTCCAGAATTATGTACTGGTGAACATGAGAATAACATATGAAACAGATCGGAATTAGGAGATGTACAAAACAAGCAAGTGTTCGGTGTATTAGAAAATCTTTTGTTCAGGATTTGTGCAGATAATAAGAGCCTATTATATATATAAAACAGTGTTTGTGTCACACTAGCTGCTCTTGAGGATTTCCGTATTTTAGTCCAAATGTTATTCCACATAATTAAAGGCCATACTACCTCAAAATTTTCTCCCATGCCTCTTCAATGGTTGATTTCTGTCTCAGTGTGCTAGTGGACTGAAAAAAAGCATATAGGATTGATACTTTGGGCTGAGTGCGGAAAAGATTGGACAGATCTTTATTTAAGGGAGTGGAATGAACCATGGGAGCATTGTTTGATAAATGTGTGCATGTATCCAATACAGTTTTACGAAGACTATGATATTTAGAAAGGAATGAGGTGGATAAAGTATATAACTGACACAGCGAAGAAAAAGAAAGAAATTCTTTATTTGAGAATAATTGGTTGATCCATATTAAGCCACGTTGTCTCCATGTTTTCCAGTAAAAGGGTTTGTTACGTATCAATAAAGTTTTATTGTGCCATATTGTTGAGGTTAAAAAAGAGTCAAGAGTATCTTGAGCTAAGGGATATATAGGGCTTAATAATTTGGAGGTAAACTTGAAGAAAGGAGTGGACAGTGTTTGGGGTTTACAAGAGAAAGAAAGGTATTCTTGAAATGAAAAGGGAGAGCGAAACGAAAGTTCAACTGATGCCCATAGAGGATATTCATCCGTAGAATCAAGCAACCAGTATGAGGCGTGTCGTAATGAAAAAGGTTTTTGATAAACAGAGAAATTGGAAAAATTGACCCCCTCCTTCAGCTTTAGGACTTGTTAACTTAGAAATGGACATACGTGGTTTCTTCTTGTTCCATAAAAAGAGTTGACAGCTTTAAATAGTTATTAGAAATAGGGACTGGAATGTTGGAGATGGTATATAAAACTATGGGGGAGAGCATCATCTTGATAGTATCCAGGCGGCCCCACCAAGATAAATAAAGAGCTTGCCATTTAGTTGTTAGGTCTGAATTTTTTTTAATGCATTATTCACGCATAATGTGACTGTACCTTTAATGGTTGGCATGAAATTTAACCTCAAATATTTTATATGAAAAGGTTTCCAGGTAAAATTGGTTGAGGGGAAATCAGCTTTAAAGATATATTTATTCAAGGGTAGAATTTCACATTTATCGTGTTTAGCTTGTATCCTGAAATTAGTGAGAAAGAGTTGACTTCCTCTAAGAAGGCAGGGATCGACTGACTAGGTTTTGAAATAAAAAGTGAAATATCGCCGGCGCACGCTGCAAGTTTAACATTGGTTGTAGGGGTTTGAAAACCTTTTATTTGCGCGTTTTGATGAATTTTTGAGATGAAGGGTTCAAGGGCTAAATTAAAAAGAAAAGGGGATAAGGGACATCCTTGACACACCCCTCTGCCAAGGTCAAAGAATGGTGATATTAGACCGTTAGCACATACAGAAGCACGAGGATTAGAATATAATAATGAGATTAGGGGGATGAAATTTGGGCCAAAACCAAACCACTTGAGGGTGTAAAATAGATAGCGCCATTCCACTCTATCAAATGCTTTTTCTGCATCTAGTGCTATAGCTGCCAAGGAGTGAGTCAGATGCGAAGCTTTAGATAAAATGTTGAAAAAGAGTCTTGTGTTGTCTTGTATAACTCGTCCTTTCACAAAGCCGGATTGTTGCTTGCCTAATATTTTTAGAAGATAAGGATCTAAGCGAAGGGCTAATGCTTTGGAAAATATCTTGTCATCTATATTAACAAGCGAGATGGGTCTAAAGTTTTTGCAGTACTCCGGATCTTTTCCTTCCGTGGGTATTAAGCAAATGTGAGCATCTGAAAAAGAGCCACCAGTTTTTCCCAGATAGTAAAAGGAATCAATTAGAAGGTGTGTTTTAGGCATTAATAAATTAGAATAGTGGAGAAGAAATTCAACAGTGAATCCATCAGGCCCAGGTGCTTTGTTTTTTTAAGGTGTTTGAGTGCATCCAAGAGTTCTTGTTGTGTTATCTCAGTTTCCAAGAATGATAAATCATCAGAAAGCCTTTGGGGGTTTTGTATGGTTGAGAAACAGTGTGAAAGCGTATAGTCTGTGGGGTTTGTTTCTGAAGAATATAGTGTTTTGTAAAATAAAGCAAATGCATTTAGAATTTCCAAATCCTTGAACTTTAAAATAGAGCTGTCATCGTAAATAGAATCAATATTCAGTTTGTTATGCTTAGTTTTTAAATAGTTGGCCAAAAGTTTCCCTGCCTTGTTTCTACCACCATAACATTTTGCACTAGACAGACCCTCCAGGAGTTCGCGATTTTGCGGGTTGCCGCGAAATTGGCACTTTTGGAAAAATGCCGCGATTTTTACAAAAGTGCCCGCGAAATAGGCACTTTAGTAGAAATCGCTGCATATTTTTACAAAGCTAATGCATGCCGCTATATCCTGGGGGGGTCTGAATAGTGAAGCAAGATAATTGTTCAATTATGGCACATGATGAGGTCATGGATTGTATCATGTCTTCTTCCTCCACCATCACCATACACCTTATGTTTACAGATTTATTAAAATGTCGGGAAATGAATGATATCCTCTTTGTTTCAGAAAGGGAAGAACCTGGTCACATTTCTTTACACATTGCTGATTTCTTGCTTGTAGCATTAGTGTAGAAGCTTCATCTGCTGAGGAATTCTCAAAACTGAAGGATATTTTACAGATCATATAGTTGCTCTTGAACGTATTAAGCAAACAGTGTTTCCGGTAAAGAGGGGCCAAAGACATTGCAAAGTTGGAGTCTTAATGCAAACCTTCCACGGTCATTGATCTTTATCCACAAGACAAATATCTATGCTTAGTAATACGGTTTTCCGTAGCTTGTATAAAACCACAAAAACATCTTAAAAAGATAACATAATTTAATGTGCCCTACATTTCCCAACAATTGCCCAGATGTCTTAGTTTAGCAGGACGTAGTTACTGTGCTTTCATGGTTGTGGTTCTTATTCACCCTCTTGGAATGGGAGCCTCAACGGTGAACTAGAATTAGGAACTTGTTGAGTTAGAGGTAGCATTGCGTGTTGGTATATTAAGTTAATTCAGGGGAAAAGACGAATGAGAAATTAGGCATCCAAGGCCTTTTGCCTAGCTGCGGGACAGTCAGCAGTTACGGGACAGTATACATGGATGTTGGCCACTGGTGTCCTAGGGTGTTATTTACCACTCAAGTCAATTATTCAGATTTTGCAAAACAAATTGTTCATTAAGTTATAAATAACAAATATTTAATCAGCAAACACAAAACAGGCAGAAAACGACAGACCCTCTTAAATATAGAGGTAAAATGGTGGACAAGAACACTTTTTATATCACAAACCACTAAGATCCATGCTCCTGCATTGGCCTTGATTGGCCTCCCTACCCGAGAGGTACCCTGAACAATGAATCCGATGCGGCCCTGAACAGAAGTGGGCCTGCAGACAGAAGGAGATGACTATGAAGCGGGTGCCCTTGGGTCACTCCAAGACCTCATGGATAACAATGGCTACCACCAGGACAGTTTCCGTGATGTAACACTCTTATTAACAGCCTATACTTTGGGTCCACAGGGTTGAACCCACATACATTATCTGAACCCCAGGAGGTTGCGCTGTGCATACACACTAGTCACCGTTAGTGTTTTATATATATATATATATATATGTATTACAAACTTATAAAGCGTACAATGATGAAGCAATGAGGCAATTGGCAGATACAAATTGCTATAAGAAAACCAATAAGGAGGCATACTTGAAAAGTATTACGGAGTGCCACCAGTTGCTTCACAAGTGGTATGATAAAGGGCTACTGGAGACAGAGGAATATCTGTACCTGAGGTGTGTGAATCCGGTAACACCAAGCTTTTATCACTTGCCAAAAGTACATAAGAACAACAAAGAACCGCCGGGACGTCCAGTCGTGAGTGCACAAGGACGTCTATTAGAACATTTGTCTGTTTACATTGACTATTTCCTAACTGATTTTGTAAGAACGTTACGTAGCTATATAAAAGATACCAAGGACTTTTTAGCACACATAGAAAATGTGGTGTGGAAAGAAGGGGACTGTATGCTAGTAATGGATATAGCTAGCCTTTATACTAACATAGGCCATGTGGAAGGTTTAATAGCTATAGAAAGTTTCTTGGAAACAAGATCGGCGAAATTTTCCGAACATAATGAGATGCTGCTAGAGCTATTGTCTTTTAGCCTAAAAAATAAAAAATTTCTATATGAGGACCAGTACTACCAGCAATTAACTGGGGTGGCCATGGGCACATGTTACTCCCCGAGTTTTGCGAACCTTTTCGTAGGATGGTGGGAGGAACGGGTGGGTTGGGCCAAAAATAATGGAGAATGGACACAAAATATCGTAGCCTGGTACAGGTATATTGATGATCTCTTCCTGGTTTGGAGGGGATCAATGGACTCAGCAACCAAATATGTGGAGAAACTAAATGAGAATGAATACAATTTAAGATTCACTGCAGAAGTGAGCTGTACAAATGTGAATTTTTTGGATTTGGAAGTGGTAGTAAGAAATGGGAAAATGAATACTAGATTGTACCGTAAACCTACGGCAGGGAACTCTATTTTACATTCAACAAGCAGTCATCCCCCGAGGCTAATCCAAAGTATCCCCTATGGGGAATTGCTAAGGATAAAAAGAAACTGCACCAGTGAGGAAGATTTCGAGAGTAATGCACAAGCCAGTATAGCTAGATTTAAAGCCAGAGGCTATGTGAACAAAACTCTAGATACGGCTTTGCACAAAGTACGAATATATCCAGAAGGATTTGCTAAAAGAAAAAGATACAGGCAAGACAGGGAATGGTAATGCATTTAGAATGATAACAACCTATTCTAGGGGAGCAGAAAGACTACGGATGATTTTAAGAAAAAATTGGAATCTGTTGAAAACGGATCCAGTTATTGGAACCGATTTACCCCCCCGCCCGATGGTAATATTTAGACGGGCAAGAGCCTTAAAGGATACACTCACAAAGAGTCACATATTATGACCAGTGACAAAACCTTTTGGAGAACCCCTCCCGGGCTTTTTCCTGTGTGGGAGGTGTAAAGTGTGCAGGAATAGCAAAAAGACGCTGACATACAGAGTGGGGGAGAATACGATGAAAATTAGAAAGTTGCTGACATGTACAACACCATACACAGTATATTGTTTAGTCTGCCCTTGCGGGCTAAGATACATTGGCAGCACCATTCACCAAACCAAAATCCGCATATTGGAGCATTTACGGGCCATAAATAAAGGGGATGTGAACTATCCAGTGGCAAGACACTTCCAGAAATATCATGATAGCAATAATGAGGTTCTGTCATACTTTGCTTTGGATCAGGTTCCAATGAGCGTAAGAGGAGGTGACAGAATAATGAAGTTGTGCAGGCTAGAGTCTAGATATATAATAGACCTCTGTACCAAGACACCTGAAGGTTTGAATAGTCATGAGGAACTGGCAGTCCATTTAGGATGAAGGGCTCTTCATCCTTCTCTAAGATATATTC
This sequence comes from Lissotriton helveticus, assembly GCF_964261635.1. Taxonomy (NCBI): domain Eukaryota; kingdom Metazoa; phylum Chordata; class Amphibia; order Caudata; family Salamandridae; genus Lissotriton; species Lissotriton helveticus. The sequence continues at coordinate 2,108,367,990 of NC_136057.1, forward strand.
TGTATGGATATTATGTGATGTTAACCGTAAATGTAACTGTGACTATAAATAAAATAACAGTAAATGGTATAAAAGGCTGAGAATCGAGGAAGAGGTACTTGAGCTGAGTAAAAGTGATATTAATTCTGGGCTAATGTATAAGATGAAATGTATGTATATAATTGTAAAAACTGAGAAGAAAGTTAGCTTATTATTTTGGGAGATGCACGTTTTATAATATCATTTAAGGACAAAGGCACACACTAGCCCATAAAGGGCTTTATAACGCAGGAGGAATCAGCCCATACAGGGCGGTACAACAAACAGAATTAACTGGGTGGCAACAGCTCAAATATTGAGGGGATGGTGGAATGTAATAAATGCATTGTACATCATTACAAGATGGCGCTCAGATAAGTGTGTAGCACTATGACGACATTTGTCCTTTGTTGATGTTTATTATTATTTTGAATGTGATCACATGTTAACCTATAAAATAATGGCCGCGTCCGGCATGCCCTCGTACCACAGAGGAAGGCGGATGCCGAAACGCGTCTGGTGCGTTTGAAAGTCGAAATAAAATCGATGACTTCCCCCCGCGAGTGCTGTGTCTCTTTTGGTAACGAGAGGGGACGAGGAGCGGAATACATTGCGGTAGCACTTCCCGCAGTAACAGCACCCGTGTACGAGTGCGTTGACCAAGTGCAACAGGAGCAAGGATATATATATATATATATATATATATATATATATATATATATATATATATATATATATATATATATAAATATATATATTCTCAAAGTAGACTATGGACACGGAAACATACGGTACTCACAGAATTAATTTAATGGAAAGGATTTATTACACAAAATGCGTTAAACTGACTGACGTGTGTAGGCAATACTGTCTTCTTCTGGGACTATTTTTTTGCCTAGTTCTCCTCATGACATATATTGCATTAGCAATTAAATCACCAGTGAATATTTTAGAAAGTTTCCTTAATGAACCACTGTCTTTATACTCTCATTAACCCAGGTTCCTTTAAGGCTTAATGTAATCCTTGTCTCTATTGGCATCAACTTCCACAGCAGGCAGTACTGTACCCAGGTGTGGGGCACGGTATGTAAAACTTACTACACAAATGTTGGTATGTTGCTAAACACTGAGCAAGAAAGGGGGGAAGCCGAGGTAGTGACAGGCCTCCATATCGGCTTCCAAACATCATTCATTACCCACCGGTATCTCTCCCTGCCCCTCCCATCCTGCCACCACCCGAGGGCGTCACTGATAGCGATCAGATCCCATCGTTACCCTCAATAAAGTGCTTGTCAACATCAAGTGCTCCCAGCGATTTACCCCAGGAAGGAAATGTGGGAAACAAAGTGTCTACAAGGTAAATAAACCAAATATACATAGCTTCATGTTGTTAAATAACTAAAAAACTAAGATATCTGTGCTTGTTGTAGGAAAAATGGCCAAATAAAATGCCTCAAAATTGCTGCTAAAGTTCCATATTTGTGCCGCTAAATTTCAATTTTTGTGCCGCTAAATTTGCTAATCCATGCCGCTATATCCTGCGGGGTCTGACTAGAGTTCAATAGATAAAATGAGGAATTATCTGTGGATTCCTTTATTAAACTGTAGCTTTGTTTTTATAAGGGTATTAAGAACATCTTTTGATTTGGATGTGTAAAAAGAATGCTCCAGTCCCTTTAAAACTTGGAATAGTGAACGTGTACGGTTGCGAACAATACTACGTTTTTTTGCCACATAAGTTATAATAAAATCCTTTGCTGAGGCTTTGAAGGTGTCCCAAATAATTGAGAATGGTAGGGATTCACTTTGATTTATGAGAAAATATTAGACAAAGAAGGCATTAAATGAAGAAGAAAACCCCGGATCTAGAAGGAGAGAGTTGTTAAATCACCACCTTCTAGGAGCATTCATTTTGGGTAAAATGTACAAATCAATTAAAATAGGAGCGTGATCTGATAATAATATAGGTCCTGTTTCCGCACACGTAAGCACTTGCGAAATATTATGTGATACAAAAAAAATAATCAAGCCTTGATTGAGAATGATGCACCGGGGAGTAAAAGGTATATTCTTTTGTAGTTGGGTTGCATAACCTCCAAGCAACGAGAAGTTTATGCTGCGTAATCGTATGAGTGAAAGATTTGTGTGTTTTGTTAGGGATGAATGAAACATTACAATTTCGATCTATAAAAGGATTGAAAACCTGGTTGCAGTCACCTGCCAGAATGAAATTGTCTTCCATGTGAAGAGTGATCTGCTAAGCTATTGAAAGCCAAAAAGAAGAATCACCACCAGTAGGGGCATAAACATTAAAAAAAAGAGACTGGAACATCCTTTAACATCAACTTAACATTAAGCCAGCAGCCCTCTGCATCCAATTCTTGTGAAATGAGTTTAAAATAAAGAGATTTATGACATAACATCATAACTCCATTACATTTACCATCACCGCTGGAATAAAATATTTCTCCCACCCAACCTTTTTTTAATTTTAATGACTCATTTTCTGTGAGATGAGTCTCTTGCAGGAAAACTATATCTGCATTTAATTTAGCCAACTGAGATAGGACTCTTTGTCTTTTGATGGGAGAGTTTAGCCCTCTAACATTCAACAATATTAATCTTAAGGGCATAATAGATCAGGGGGAACAGACAGTGATAAGATTAAATAATGATAATCCAAATTAATCAAACCAGTAGAAGAAATACAAGGAATAAAAAATAACCATGGCTGGAGAGAGGAAAGAAGAGTGCACAGAGAATAGTAAAAGAAGAGGAAGTATTTGATAGGTAAAACCCGTAAAGTAGAAGGATACGGGGCTGAAGCTGTGATTTGGAAGGAATAAGTGAGCAAAAATGGTAAAGTGACAGAAATGATTAACAATAGGAGCTGGAAAATAACAACATCGATAACAGATTTAAACTGAGATTGCAAGAAAGTGTGAAGAAAAATATCACAGAGAAAAAGAATATCTATGACACCTAGAAAGAGATAAAGAAGAGTAATTAGAAAAAAAGAGGAAAGAGAGAGTTAGGGGTAAAGGTGGAGTGGAAATGTAGGAGGATGGCATACCTACATGGGGGAAAAACACGTAGAGACGGAGGAGGGGTGGAAAAACATGGGAAAGACGACACATCCAAGGTCGGCTGAAAGGAATACCAGGAAGACATCATAAGACTAGGATAGGGAACCTGTAGAGGGGAAGGAAGTGATAACAAGTTAGGATAGTAAACTAGAATGAACAATGACAACAATAATAATAACAAAGAATGACAATTAACAGTTATGTAAAATCACAAACTGTGGGCAGAGCACACTAAAAGCAGTGCTATCTTAAAAACTCAATTCTCAAACTATTAGAGATTATAATGAGGAGAACAAAAATTCAAACAGCATTTTTAAGCAGAAACGGCATCCAAATTCAAACATTAAATGAAGAAGAAGGTCCAGAAGAATCCATGGTAGATGTTTTGAAAGAGTTTATGAAACTTTCCGGGCGCAGTGGATCTTCATACGTGGTTGTTCTGTTATTGTATGTAACTTTGAATAGACAAGGGTGAAAAAGACCATATCTGGCTCCCAATGAGCGAAGATCAGCTCTCATATTTAGAAAGGCTTTACGGCGATTGGCAGTGGCTTTAGCATAATACTGAGCAAAAAACAAAGAGGAACCTGACCATGTAAGCTTTGGAGAAGATTTAACTGCCACCAGTACCTTCAATAAGTCTGTATATTCTAAGATATACAAGATGACTCCTCTTGGCCTTTGTGAGGGCGAGGCATGAGATAGCAAACGACCAAGCCGGTGCGCTCGTTGGATATTTAGTATTGTGCCTTCTGGCATGTGAACAATCTTAGGAAGAAATGATTTGAAGAAAGTAAGAGAGTCAGATCCTTCAAGTCCTTCTCCTAATCTGTAAATTTGTAAATTGTTCTGCCTGTTGCGGTTTTCCAAGTCCTCAACCTGTTTTTGGAGCGCAGTAACTTGAGAAGGAAGGTGAGAGCCGTTGACACAAGTTTCTTTTATAGAGGTAACACTTTGCTCAACTAAAGAGACCCTTGCTTCAAGTTGGTACCAGTTGTCTGTAAAGACTTGCAGTTTAGTGATAGTCTCTTCTATAAAGGGTCGGAGGGCTTTAATTTCCTCTAATAATAACTCTATAGAAACTAGCGACGCTGATTTAGGTGGCAAGGGAGGGTCTTTTTTCAGACGTTTAGTGTTAGATTTCCCAGAAGCGGCTTGAGAGGATTCCATTGTTGTGTCTGAGCTTTGCAAAAATGATGCTAGAGAGTCTTCGAATTTGTAAAATTCAGAAAAAATCCTCGAATTCTTTACAAAAATGCGTTTTGGTTTGGAAGATGAAGGATATGATGTCTTTAATCTGCCCATAAATCTCACATAGCACACTTCTTCTTAGTGCAAACGCAGTAAGAATAGAACATCGTGCAATGAGAATCATACAGGGGAAGGAGGATTTATGACAAAGAGACTCAGTGTAGCTGTTTGTGAGTGAGCCTGTGGATTTAAAACGCAAAAGTCTCTTTTAATTGAATAAGTTAGCCACAAAACATGCGAAATACATCCATGAAAAGCGTGGTGTAGGATCAAATGAGAGTACACAATGACAGTATTTAAGAATGAAACCTAAGATGGCCACCTCACAGCTTGCCTCATCAGTGCTTAGTCAAGGGTCAAGTAGCAAAAATAGGCACAATGCAGCATTAAACAATAAATTCCACCTTGAGAAAACCAAACCAGTCCATGGTGTGCTAGAAGTGGAGCATATTGTTATTTGTGAAGCGTGGTAACATTATGCCATAGTCCAAGGGAAAGTTCTGAGGAAAAGTGGTGCTCCTAAAATGGCTGCCACTCTTTTTGCAATAAAAACGCTAAAAGTGAGCTCAGTCAGTAGAGCCTAGCGCCTAATGTCTCATTTGCTGCCAAAATAGATGTCCCCTTGGCAATTATGACCTTCTGGGTACTTAATGCGTCATTTTATTGACAGGGGCTTGTAGAGGGGATTTATCGTGAGGGATTGCATACTCGCGAGGGTAAATAAAAATGGCGGCCGCAATTAGATCGAGACCGCAAAACACTCACTGCGCTGGTTTAAAGTGCTTAATGCGCACCAAAAAGATCTTAAAGCGTCCAAAAATGTTTCCGGATCTTCCGACGTTCACTCACATCCTCGGCACAGGAAAAAGACTGCACGCAGATTCACGTCTTCAAGGTGAGCCGCGGAGCCTCACTCGTCCGCCGACATATCCCTTGGGCGCCAAGCCACCGTGTTTCTTCTATTTTGAATTATAAGAATAACTGTCTTTTTTTAATTAGTTTTGTAGAAGAATAGATATATATACATATACACAAATAGTGGAAACATCAAATGGTTAAAGTGACATTATAGTCAGGAATTGCAATACCATCTTACTTTATATTTAAAAAGATCCTTAGAAATTCACTAAAACAACCAAAGGTTAAAGGAACGTAATAGTCCAATGAAAATGTCACTTAAAACATACTTCTGTAATCTAACAAACCCACTGAAATACACCAGTCACAGTTATCTCAAATAACTGTATATCGTATCCTAAAGTAACTATTACTCGCTCCCCTGCCATGATGTGTTGTCATCAAAGCTGTCATTTCAAATGGTGCAGTGATATCAATGTTATCATAGATTATGTCATAAGTAATGTAATATGTGATGTTATTATTAGTACATGACAATGGGCAAGTTATAATTACTTTAAGGCCTTGTACTCAATGTGCCCAAATCCCATGGGTGTCAATCCCCTGGCAATGCACGCCCTACGGGTGCAAGGCCTGCGCCAAATCCCCTGCGAATACCCTACCCCCACTGGCACAGCATTCTGACTGCAGCCGGGGCTGTTTCCTACCCCCTCAAGCCACCCTTCCCCCTTCGGCCACAAGCAATGTGGGGTTGGACACACACAGCTGATTACATGATGTAGCAATATAAATGATGTAATTTTGGGTAATATAGCCCTGCTTACTTTGTCAAAGGGTCGGAAAAAGAAAAAACTAAAAGCTGGCCTATTGGCTTTATCAAGGGGCAAGAACATCAACATATATAAAGCAGACCTCCTGTCTTTGACAAAGATTCACCAATAGCCATAATCAAATGTATATTTTATAAATTCACAAATAGCAATGTTTAATAAAAGTGATTATCTTAAAATATTTTCATTGAAAAAGATTTCAGTCTACAAAATGCAGCCATAGAACTAATGCAAGAGGCCTACGCACTACAGCTGAAGAGCATACAGCTCAAACTTGGACTGCTTTCAAACACTATTGTAAGCTCTCCTGGGGTCATACATTTAATGAACCAGGAGACTTACTGTGTTGTTTTGTTAATGTTGCTGTGGCTGCTGAACTTCCAGTAGCTCTCCACAACATTAAAAATCCCCTGGGAACAATGTCCTTTTTTTTAAAGGGGAAGGTGGCGTGGGGCCAATTAAGGGCTCAGGGCCCTATCCTCTTGGGGCGATTTAACTTTTTTAGGGTGGGGGACATGGGACCCCCCTCGCTGACCACTTAAGGACCTAAAGGACCCAATGCCCTTGTGCTGATTTCTCTTTAGCGGGAGGTAGGGAAAGGGGCCCCTCCTTGAACCATGCAGTTGGCCCAGGGGCCCCATATCCCAGGGAGGATACCAGCAGTGTTCCAGAAACCCCAAACCCTAGCACAATGCAGGTTCCAGCCTGTAAAAGGGGGAACATCCTTTACAACGCAACTTTTACAACGAAGTACCTTTACAACGCAACCATTACAACGCAACTTTTACAACGTCTCGCGCTGGGGGGCGCTCTAGGATAGGGAATAGTTTCCAACACCTTCCCTACTATCCACGGGGACTGGAGTTGGAATAGTAAATTAAACTATTCACTATCCAGCGCCCACCAACGCAAGTCGTTGTAAAACTTGCTTCGTAAAGGCATGCGTTGTAATAGCATGCGTTGTAACGTCATACATCCCTGTAAAAGTGCAGGCAGGGAGAACCTAAACTTAATGCCTGCGCTCTTGCAGACAGGGAGCACAAGTTTGCTCCCGCCCCACATCAGCAGAGAAAAGCTGCTCACGCCGGGAAGAAGAAAACCAATGGATCCGACTCCCACCAAATCATGAAGGGTGCAGACTTGGGAGCTGCCAGGGTGAGCAGGGTGTCTGGGGCTCCTTCGACTCCCCAAGGCCAGGAATTTCTGTGGGTGTCACAGGTGGGTGCTAGGCAACCCACGGCACTATAGTGTGTCCGCCCCAAAGGATAGGATCAATAGGGCCTGGTAATGGCCTAAGAAATGGGCCCACATGACCCTGCCCATAAATTAAGTGATCAGTCATTGGAGAAGGAATCCCCAGGCGTTTGTGATGGCCCATGAGGAGGGGCGCAATCCCCTCCCCTAAAAATGTACGGTCAACAGGGCCTCATGAGGAATTGGGTAGGGGGCCACAAGCCTGCTCTCCAAAAGCATTATTTTGCAGTGTCTCCCTGGGCCCAGGCCCACAACAGGTTTTTTTTTTAATGGGTAAACTTGTTTTTTATGCATTATACCATGGATTTTCGGATCCTCTGTGAATTTGCAGAAAAACTAATTTGTTAGATAGTTTTTGAGGCCATAGATGACCGGGTCCCAGAGGCCTGGGGGGCAGGGTATCCCTACCTTTCCCTATATGTTTTTTAGTGGACTTGGACATACGACGGCCACAAGTAAAGTAAGTCAATAAATAAAGAAATAAATAAATAAATGTATTTGCCTTGCACTTGCTGGATCGACGAGTTGGCAATGCAGCACTCCCACTGAGAGCCGCCACTGGTGTCAGCGTGCGTGTGTGTGTGTCTGTGTATATATATATACATATATATTTATATATATCATTTATTCGTGGGCTGGTGGGAGAAGCATGTAGCCTGGGGAGAGGAAAATGAGCTGTGGTTGGACAAGATTATGCTATGGTCATGGTATATTGATGACCTTTTTGCTGTTTGGCGCGGCAGCCACTCGTCGGCTGAGGAGTATGTTGCCTCACTGAACAACAATAATTTGAACCTGGAATTTACTGGTCACATCAGTGACTCCTCAGTCAGTTATCTTGACTTAGCAGACTCGGTTCATATGTTTTTTTTCCTGCCCTAGATTAGGGGTCTTTTTGCAAGAAATTGAGAATTGTATGTGTGTGATTCTGGGGACGCCAATAAAAATTACCGGGGAATCGGTAATTCTGGGTGTGGGATTTGATAGGGAGGGTCATCCAAAGCCAAGATCAATGACTGGCCTGTTGTTTGTCGCTATGGCCATGGTTCGATCATGTATCACCAATGAATGGATCAGTCCTGATCCACCTACTTTTACTAATTGGCGGTCGAGATTTTTAGCCACTTCTAACTTAGAAATCTCAATTTATAAGACAAAAGGGAGGAGAAAAAGGGCTCTGGGACGCAAAATGTGGGCACCTTTCCTTTTTTTTCCTCTTCTCTGTGAATTTTTATCTTTCCTGAGGGATGACATGGTTATATTGTTAATGTATCGGTGGGGGTAGTACAACAAAGCCAAGCACTATCATAATATGCAGTTGGTTGGGACGGATAACCAGCCCAAAGTCGGAAGCGTATTTTCTTTATCTGTTTCATACTCTCTTTATTGTCTTTGTTTCGTGTTATCTTGATTGTACCAAAGCCATGTTTATTTGGTTTGTACAATTGAAAAAGTGAAAACTAAACACAAATATTAAAAATAAAAAGAAACAAGTTAAGCTTTCCCCAAAAAATCTCACAATTATTCTAGGGTTAGTATTTTCAGAATTTTTTTTAAAAATGGAACGTTTCTTTATCATTTTACCTGTACATTCCAATAATGAGATTTTTATTTTCGAACAACACTAACATGTTTTATAAATAATTCAGCGCACTTGTTATTTCAGTGACATGCTAGGATATTGATTGGAGAATTGTAATGCTTGTGTCCTGAAGAAGCAATAAGAAATATTGCATAACACGTAATTTGGGTTCAACGCTGCCCATTCTTTGGAATGATAAATTCACTTTAATTGTGATTCTCGCGTCCTTTTTAAAAAATGTGTCAATAAGTTACTTGGAAGCCTTTGGTACAGCTCTTGCAGGGGCGGCTCCTCCGCTGTGGCAGAGGAGCTTCGCCCCACTGCTTTCAAGCAGTGCAGAAGCTAAAACATAAAATGATAATAACTTTCAGTTATTATCATTTTATGTGTAGCTGCTTTGCAGGCAGGGCTGCTCTGCATGCTTTGCAGTGGAAGAGTTGTATGCCCACTCCTAAAAGTGCGCAGTGACTATTTCCTTGGTCATTTCAGCCTGCATGGAGAACAGGGCCACCCATATAGCCCCTGGCTGAGCACTGTATCACAATTGCAGGGTTGTGATTAGCTTAGGGGAGGGAGCCTGGCTGCCTGCTTCCTGTTCCTGGAATAGGAAGCAGGAGAGCAGGAGCAGCGAAGCGGGACTGTGCAGCGGCAAGGTAAGTGACTTTTTTAAATGTAATTTTTTTTCCCTCCCTCCCGCAATCACGCCCCCCCAGCGTGACCCTCCTGCCCCCTGTACCACCCCCTACCCGTGAATCATGCCGTCCGCTGCTGAGCTCTTCTGGTGCACCTGGCCAGGTATTTTATATTCTGCTATATCTATATCAGCTTTCAGAGGTATAAGAATACCATGGGGTTGACATTGCCTCAGCCATTCTATTCCTACCGATCCACAGGCCTCACATATGATTGATTCTGTGTGAGCTCTAATGGTTTTGTTCAGCTTTTAGAGCAGAATACCCACACCTGGCTCATGTGCCTCAGCTTCTTGGCTTCACAGTGAGTAATTGCACCTGATAAACAATACTATATTGAATTTCTAGTGACTCATTCACTTTGAAATCCCCTGTAATCAATTCCTCCAAATGCAGTTTTTGACCTGCCAGCTTTAGGGTGGTCTTCCCCCAAACCTTTTGCAATCTTCCTCTGTTTTTTTGCCGACCTCGTTTTTGCTGGCCTTAGGACTCTGTGAACGTTACCACTGCTACCCGTGCTAAAGTGCATGTGCTCCCTCCTTAAAACATGCTAGCAGTGGTTCATATTCAATTGGTATATTTAATTTACATCTAGGTCCCTAGTATAATGGCACCATGTACCCAGTGTCTGTATATTAAATCCTACTAGTGGGTCTGCAGAATTGATTGTATCACCCACTTAAGTAGAACTTTAAACATGTCTTAGCCCTGCAATTGATGCCTGTGTTTGCAGTTTTAAACTGCCACTTCGACCTGACAAAATAAACATTTTGCAAGGCCCAAACCTTAATTTCTGATACACATAAGTCACCCATAGGGTAGGCCCTGGATGGCCAGGAGGGCAGGGTTCAATATATATAAAAAGTACATGTGCTTTTAAGTTTTACATGTCCTGGTAGTGAAAACCTCTTAAAATATATGTTCACTATTCAAAGGCCTATGTCTCTCATAGGACAACATTGGAATTAACTTATTACATTTTATAAAAATTTGCAAATAGAAATAGGTAACTAGTTTATGTTTCGTGACTCTGAAATCCTATTTTAAAATTCTAATTTATAGTGAAGTCAGATTTTAAATGACCATTTTGTAAACGCCACTTTTTGAAAGCTGCCATTGTCCTGCCATAGCCATTTAGGGCCTGATTAAGAGTTTGGCGGTGCAGCACCGGTCTGCCCCACCAATCGCGTGGCCAGGTAGCCTGCCAGATTATGAATATTTCTCGTGTCTGGTAGGCTTTCTTTTGGCGTTCCCACAGTAGTGCTTAAGAAAATGGGCACAGCAATGGGAACGCCGAAAATAGGGACTGCACGGCATGGACTATAAAGTCCATGCCGTGCAGGAACTGGGGCGCAGGCACACAGGGAGGCACATGTGGGGCCCCCTGCCTGCACCCCATGGTCCAGGGGCAACCTTTGTTTCCTCTCAGCCATGGTTTTCATGGAGAAGGAACTGCCATGAAAACCGTGGCAGAGAGGAAACTTGTAATATGCTTGACTTCTTTCGTGTAAGAACCATTATAATAGGCAACGTGCCCAGATGAATATGGCCGATAGCCTTTCACTTTAAAGTAATGTGTAGTCCATTGTTTATGTTGATTTTTGCAATCCTAAGTTTGTTTATTATGAATAAGTCACGTTCACAAACATACAGGTATGGCGGTCAGGGGCAAGATATGCTGAAATGACATTGTGTGCATATTAACACTTGTTTTCTTTTCGTTATTGTATCAATTCCTCAATTGTCACATTGTGACATGGCCAATATGGCCACAAGCTTTTTGGATTAAAGTAATATGTAGTCCTTTGTTAATGTTGGCAGCTTTAGGTATTTGTACATTTAAATAAGGATGCTACAATGACGTCTTGTATCGTTATCAAGGTTCGGATGAGCGGAAACACGTGGATCATGTCCCTTGCAGATTAAATACTTCCAAAATACCACTTGAGTGCTGATTCCTTACTTGTAAGAGTGAGAGGAGATTAAATACATATATATAAAATTCACTGAAAAAACACAAGTTTCAAGGACATTATAGTTAGAAATTAGCATTTAAAAAACCACAGAAATTCACTGACAAAACCACAGGTTTCATGGACGTCATAGTTAGTTGGACATTTCACTCATACAAAACAAGAGAAATTCGGCTGTTATAGTTAGTTGTGCTAACTATAACTCGAGCCCCCGCAATGCACTGCTGATAATGTCACATATTACATCACTCATGACATGGTCAGTTTGATGACATCTCAAATGACATCACTGATGACATCATCCACGTGATCATCTGATGCACCTCCTCACACCCTAAAATACAGACTACAATTCTCAAAACCATAGACACACTAATATTAGTACAGCTACAATATTCTGTGCACTATGCATGCAGACCTCTATCCAGCTACATACTATTGATACACTCTTCTAAATACCCAGTTAGTACCTATGCAGTCTAGGATTCCTTCTGTCTGTCCCATGCACTTCTCCATTCACCCATCCAGCACTATCTACGTATCATATCACTTCACCAATACCTAAGCACTTATAAATTCAGCACGCACATTCTTTGCAACACTGAAATTACTCCAGTTATTAGTCGTATACTTAAGGAATGGCATAGTCACTAACACAAGTGTAGGTACAATATTTTGTACAGTATGCATGCACACTTCTAACCAGCTATAAACTATTGATACGCTCTTCTAAATACCCAGTTAATATCTATGCAGTGTAAGAATCCTCCTGTCTGTCCCATGCATTTCTCCAATCACCCATCCAGCACTATCTACTTATTCTATTACTCCACCAATACCTAAGCACTTATAAATTCACTATACACTCTGTTTGTAATACTGTAATTTATCTAGTTGCTAGTCATGAACTTATGGAATGACCTAGCTACTAACAAAAGTACAGCAATAATATTTTGTGCACTATCCAAGCAGACCTCTAACTAGCTCCATACTATTGATACACTCTTCTAAATACACAGTTAGTACTCATGCAGTGTAGGAATCGTCCAGTCTGTCCCATGCACTTCTTGAATCACTTATCTACCACTATCTACGTATCCTAACACTCCACCAATACGTAACCACTTATAAATTAAGTGTTCACTCTGTTTGCAGCATTGTCATCATTCCACTTACTAGTGGTATTCTTATAAAATGACCTAGGCAACAACACAAGTGCACATAAAATATTCTGTGCATAATCCCTACAAATCTCTAAGCAGATACATACTATTGGTCCACTCCATTAAATACTGAAGTAGTACCATGCAGTGAAGGATACCTCCTGTCAGTCTCATGCAATTATTCTATCACCCATCCAGCACTATGTTCCTATTGGATCAGTCTGCCAATACCTTAGCACTTATGGGGCAGATTTACAAGCACCCTGCGCCACCAGTACGTCACTTTTTGTAACGTAGTGATGGCTCCAGGAACTCCTTCATATTTACAAGGAGTAGAAAAGCCACTCTGCATGGTTTTTCCTCTCCTTGTAAATACGACCCCTTCATACACAGAACATTGTGTTGAAGGGGCGTTCCATTGGTGTTGCTGTGGGTGTTTCCATGCAACACCCATAGAACAAGACACATCTTCAGATTTATGAGAAATTGTAAATCTGAAGATGTGTGTGAATGCTGCGCCATCCTAGAGGTGGTGTAGCAAGGCACTACGAGGAGAATTGTTTTCATTTCTCCTCATTTTTCCTCTTTCAATGCATGCTGCATTCCACAGCATACATTGAAAGAGGAAAATGCCTTTACTGATTGTTTTTGTGCAGGAAGGTGTCCCTTCTGGAGGTTGTAATGAATGCTCGGAATGCTTGGAAAATATATTACCTACTGGCGGTCGCCAGTAGGTAGTTATAGTTAGGACCTAGTTTCCATAGGAAATCCGCAACATTCTATTGGGAATAACTTTGGCGCTGGTTGTTGAATCTTTGTCAATTTCTCAAAGAAGATGGTCCGTTACGCTCCGCTCATTCCCTGAAAGTTTCGGGGGGATTCGTCAAGCGGGGGCCGAGAAAAAAGGGGGATCCCAAAACGTGTTTTCCCCATGCAATTTTCCATAGGACGATTAGACACGGCTACAGCCCGCACCGCTGAACGGAATTACACCAAACTTGGCAAAATGGTAGGGACTGGTACGCAGTAGTGCCTTTTCCATATTTAGTTAAAATCGCTCCAGTGGTTTTTATGAAAATTAACTTCAAAAAAATATTTATATCTATATGCGCGCTTCGAGCGCTTAGGGTACGCGTACCGGTAAGTGCACCCGGCGCACCACGGAAGTGCGCGAGCGGATAGCTGATTGGTTCTCGGGTATTTTTTTGTAAATTTCGCGGAGTAAGCTCAGGGTGCGAGTACATGGGCGTTTACAGGTACGCGTACCCTGAGCGCACCACGGGAGAAAACAGTGAAAAAATTAGAGTAAAATAAGAATTTAGAGTGCTTAGAGGTAGGGTAGCTTTGAAAAGAGCTGTTGTGTTATGTGGGTGATTTAAGTACCTACAAGTAGGTACCGATGCAGAGTCTAAAATTCAAGAGGAAGACTCGATTCCCCTCATCTGTAAAATGTACACCATCTCTCCTATAGATGCCTTGCATGTTGTAACGCAAGTTGTTGTGGTATATAGAACCCATACCATAGTCTCTGAGGAAAGCAGAAACAGATTTATTCACATGTTTCCTTGCTTTCTCAATCTGTTGACAACATTGGTTGGACCAGTTCCATTTTTGCCTTTGGCATATATTAGAATATACCAAGGCAGTTTTTGGAAAAAGTGACATCAATTGCCCAAAGGTGTCCTTTAAAAGCATTTCCAGACCTACCCCAGTCAAAGTGCCCAGGTAATTGCCACCACAGTGCACGATTATGAGGTCAGGGTGTGGTAGATGCATAAAGGATTTTACCAATGGTATCAATTGGTGACATCTCAATCCTCTCTGGCCAATCCACATAATATCCACATTTGGTAAATCAAGGTTGGGAATACCTCTGTTTTCTGCATACTTTTCACTCCAGTGAACATAGCTATGTCCCACAATCCAGATTTTAGGCATCTTGAAGGTAGATGGGCTTGTACTCAGATGAGTTGTGGAAATGAAATGGTAGTTTGAAAGTAGGAGTTCTGAAAAAAAAGTGGTTGAAATTCAGTGCACTTGAAAAAGACGAAATGATTGGTGCTTTCTGAAAATTCAACACTGAAAATTAGGGTGCATGCTTCTGTTTTTTGAAAGAAGTAATTCTAATGGTTGAGAAAAAGTCATTGAAAGAAACATTGCACAGGATAAGCTGGTATATTGAGAAGTCAAACACCCTTGCTGGATTCATTTGCAACATAGTATCATGAACTTTTGACCTGTGTGCTCAGTTAGGTGATGTGTGGAGTGTTACCATGGTAACAGGCAGAACGAGCAGTAGGGGTATGGGTGAATATTATGTGAGTTTCAAAGTGTTGAAATGTACAACCAATTAAAATGTTAGTTTGGTTTTGAATTTGTGTGGGAAGAAATTTCATTGGTTATGTACATGAATCTGGGTCTGAAATTAGAGCGAATCTGTGCCATTATTCTGAGGCTGCAGTGACAGAAGCATTATTCAGAGATTCTGCATAAGAAAATCTGGTTTGTGACTGCCCCTGTTCTAAATCTTCAAAAGCATTTGTAAAGGTGAGTAATGATTCATTTAATATAGACAGAGTGCTGTATACACTATGGGGAAGATTAACAAGCATATTGAGCTTCTTTATTCTTGCATTGTGTCTCATGTTTTTTTTGTAAGGCTGGTAAAAAATTAATGGTGCATATTGGAAATGTATTTTGGAAATGACTCAGGTTTCTGCACTGTAATGTAGTGCTTATTTATATGGGCTGTGCTCTATCTTTTAAATGATTTCTTGTGGTACATGTTTTAGGTAAAATTATTGTTTTTAACATTTTTAACTAGGATCACACTGAGTGTCTGTGTAAATTAAAGAATTATATTTGTACATTTTTTTTAAATGTCTCCACACAGTTTGCATCTGTTTGCTTATAGGGTACTGTTTGTTTATGCATTGTGTCTCATGTTTGTATGTAATGCTGGCAAAAAACGAATTTTGGAAATGAGTCAGGTTTCTGCATTGTAATGTAGTGGTCATTTATATGGGCTGTGCTCTGTGTCTTAAACTATTTACTATGCCAAATGTTCTTTGGTAAAATGTATGGCTTTAACATTTTTGACTAGGATCACATGTCTGTCAGGCCTCTTAGTTCCCAAATAGGCTCTAAGCTGTGCAATACAGATCCAGGGTGTGCTGTTGAAATAAAAAAGGAATGTTATGTCTTGCTTATATATATATGGTCTGTTTTTTGCCAACAGAGACAGTGAGATAGTATGAGCACAGACACACATAGTGGAGGCAGAGACAGACATGGTAGATTACATGTAACATCCTAGTCATGTGTCTAAGATCACACTGTGAGTCAAGCTTGATTTTAAATGAATCTGGGTGAATAATTTGCTTAGTTGATGTGTTTAAAAATATGGGAATACATGTATTCTTGAAGTCAGTTAGGCTTTAGGATATGTACTAGTAGAGAATCTTAGGCAGCATGTCTGTCACGTCTTTTAGTTCACAAATAGGCTCTAAGCTGTGCAATAAAGATCCAGGGTGTGCTGTTGAAATGAAAAAGGAATGTTATGTCTTGCTTATATATATATGTATGGTCTGTTTTTTGCCAGTAGAGACAGTGAGATTGTATGAGCACAGACACACATAGTGCAAGCAGACACAGACATGGTAGATTGCATGTAAAATCGTGGTGAAAAACTTTAAAAATGCTCATTTTACTAAAAGCATTTATCACAGTCATTTCTTTAAGACAGAGAACTCAGCCCATGTGTTGAATATTAGACAGATTTGTTAGCATGAGCTGGAAGCCATTTTGTATTTCTAGCAGCCATTTTCGTTCCCATGTGCTCTCTCCTACCTTTTTGTTAACTGTCCTAGTAGCCTATCTGGAGACAAACTATGTTTAACATACTCCACTTCTCACATGCCCAGAAGGGCCTAACTAACAGAATGCACCTACTTCTCTAGTATAAGTGTCAGACTATTTTGACCAGAATCACAGAGAGTGTCTGGTGAAAAAAATAATTATATTTGCCCATTTTTCTTCAATCTGTAAAGATGGTGCAGAGAGACGGTGAGATAGTATGAGCAGAGACACACATAGTGCATGCAGAGACAGACATGGTAGATTACATGTAACATCCTGGTCATGTGTCTAAGAACACACTATGAGTCAAGCTTAATTTTAAATGAATCTGGGTGAAAAATGTGCTTAGTTGATGTGTTTAAAAATATGGGAATACATGTATTGTTGATGTCAGTTAGGCTTTAGGATATGTACTAGTAGAGAATCTTAGGCAGCATGTCTCTCAGGTCTCTTAGTTCCCAAATAGGCTCTAAGCTGTGCAATAAAGATCCAGGGTGTGCTGTTGAAATGAAAAAGGAATGTTATGTCTTGCTTATATATATATATGGTCTGTTTTATGCCAGTAGAGACAGTGAGATAGTATGAGCACAGACACACCACATAGTGGAGGCAGATACAGACATGGTAGATTACATGTAACATCCTGGTCATGTGTCTAAGATCACACTGTGAGTCAAGCTTTATTTTAAATGAATCTGGGTGAATAATGTGCTTAGTTGATGTGCTTAAAAATATGGGAATACATGTATTCTTGAAGTCAGTTAGGCTTTAGGATATGTACTAGTAGAGAATCTTAGACAGCATGTCTGTCAGGCCTCTCAGCTCCCAAATAGGCTCTAAGCTGTGCAATAAAGATCCAGGGTGTGCTGTTGAAATGAAAAAGGATTGTTATGTCTTGCTTATATATATATATATGGTCTGTTTTTTGCCAGTAGAGACAAGTATGAGCACAGACACACATAGTGCAAGCAGACACAGACATGGTAGATTACATGTAAAATCGTGGTGAAAAACTTTAAAAGTGCTCATTTTACTAAAACCATTTATCACAGTCATTTCTTTAAGACAGAGAACTCAGCCCATGTGTTGAATATTAGACACATTTGTTAGCATGAGCTGGAAGCCATTTTGTATTTCTAGCAACCATTTTCTTTCCCTTGTGCTCTCTCCTACCTTTCTGTTAACTGTCCTAGTAGCCTGTCTGGAGACAAACTATGTTTAACATACTCCACTTCTCACATGCCCAGAAGGGTCTAACTAACAGAATGCACCTACCTCTTTAGTATAAGTATCAGACTATTTTGACCTGGATCAAAGAGAGTGTCTAGGTGAAAGAAAGAATTATATTTGCACATTTTTCTTTAATCTGTAAAGATGGTGCAGAGAGACGGTGAGATGGTATGAGCACAGACAAAACACTGCCTGCATCATGTCTCTCACCACCTGTGTCATCTCTCTCTTTGCAAGTGTTATCTCACTCACTGCTTGCATCATCTCTCTATTTGTGTGTGTCATCTCACTCTCTGCCTGCATCATCTCTCTCTTTGCGTGTGTCATCTCACTCTCTGCCTGCACCATCTCTCTCTTTGCGTGTGTCATCTCTCTCTTTGCGTGTGAGATAGCACAGGCAGAGAGTGAGATGACAGTGTTGAGATGACGCAGGTAGAGACTGAAATGAAATGGTAGATGCCTTTGTATATTCTCTCTGCCTGCACCATCTCTCTCTTTGCATGTGTCATCTCTCTCTTTGCGTGTGACATCTCACTTTGTGCCTGCACCATGTCTCTCTTTGCGTGTGTCATCTCACTCTCTGCCTGCACTATCTCACACGCAAAGAGAGAGATGACACACGCAAAGAGAGAGATGATGCAGGCAGAGAGTGACATGACACACGCAAAGAGAGAGATGATGCAGGCAGAGAGTGAGATGACACACAAAGAGAGAGATGATGCAGGCGGTGAGAGACATGATGCAGGCAGAGGGTGAGATAGCGCAGGCAGAGAGAGATGGCACATGTAAAGAGAGAGATGGTGCAGGCAGAGAGTGAGCTGACAAACGCAAAGAGAGAGATAACGTAAGTCGAGGGAGACATGATGCAGGCAGAGGGAAGACGGTGCAGACAGAGAATAAGATGACACACGCAAAGACAGACATGGTGCAGGCAGAGAGTGAGATGTCACACGCAAAGAGAGAGATGACGCACGCATAGAGAGAGATGGCGCAGGCAGAGAGTGAGATGACACACGCAAAGAGAGAGATGACACATGCAAAGAGAGAGATGGTGCAGACAGAGAGTGAGATGACATACGCAAAGAGAGAGATGACACACGCAATGAGAGAAATGGCGCAGGCAGAGACTGAGATGACACACGCAAAGAGAGAGATAGTGCAGTCAGAGAGTGACATTAATGCTGAACCTGTTCTGCACTGCCATAAAGTGAGAAACAGCACTAACTGCTTGATTTCCTACTCTGGTAAGACACAGTTGCTGTGCTATAAATGTACTCATGTTGTAAACTAGTGTTTATTTTATTTATTTATTTATTTATTTATTTATTTAAAGAGTTTTATATAGCACGAACGTGACCCGTGGGTATCAGAGCGCTTCACATACAGTTATACATTCTGTAAATATGCGATTCACATTAAAAAAAAAACATTACAGCTACTAACTTGCGTGAGGTAGATAAGTCTAGGGTGTCATATACTAGAATAAGATAAACATTATCAATGAATATTACATGAGGTACATAAATGTCGTATATCAAGACGTTACGAGTATAGATACTGTAAACACTTGTCGAGCTAAATATAAACATTCCTCGTTGAGGTGAGGTAGTGTCGGCATAAGTCAATAGAAACTCCTGGCATATGAATAAAGATTTGTATGGGATAGTCAGTATTCGTGTACAGCGCGTTCATCATCGCTCTTTATTAGTGTACTCTTCTTCCCGGCTCAGGGGACTGAGTCTCCTCCAGTTTCTTGGTGACGACTAGGTCAGAAATAACTTATGTCAGGAACTTGCTCATTAGGAAGATCTTAGTTTCCCTTTTGAACCTTGTCGTGTCTGTAATTTTTCTGATACTTGGAGGGAGCGAATTCCATATTCTGGGGGCTGCCCCTGTGAACGCTCTGTCATACGTTTTCTTTTTCCTGAATATAGGAGGTTTCAGCATCAGCAGATTAGCGCTCCTTACTGGTCTGTCTCCTCCAGACAGCTCAATCTTCTGGGCCAGGTATTTAGGTGTTTTGAAGTGAAGAGCTTTGTGGGTGACACATGCCATTTTGAAATGGATTCTGGCTTCGTATGGTAGCCAGTTTAATGCTTTTAGATGCGGGGAGATGTGGTCAAATTTCTTTGATCCGGTAATGAGTCTAGCTGCCGCATTGAGGCATGCTTTCAGCGGGGCTGTAGAGATTTTTGGTAGGCCTGCTAGGGATGTGCAACCGTATTCAATCCTTGAGATTACTAACGATTGTGTTGCTAGTTTGAGGTCTGCCGATGCGATGAATGGTTTCATTTTCTTTAGGTAGTTCAAGTGAAAGCGAGCATTCTTTGCCATTGAGTTGATGTGAGCTTTCATGTCTAGGTTCTTGTCTAAAGTGATCCCTAATGATTTCGCTGAGTCCACTAACGTCGGGGTGCAGTTTAGAGCTGTGATCAGATTGCTATATAGTATGTTAGTAGTGGTCTATAATATGTTTTTTTCTTTACAACAGATTGTAATTATCAACAAAAAGAAGAAGCAAAATGCCAACAAAATCTCGTCAAAAAAAATATAAGAAAACTTACTTTTCCAAAAAAACGCAATTACAAGATGTATGTAAAAAACAAAATACGGAGAAAAAGAAGAATGCCCCTGGTAAGGCAACAAAACATACGGAAATTAACTCAATGTAAAAAAAGTCACGATAATACACAACAGAAAAAAAAAATTCTGCAACTACGAAGAAAAAGCAAAAACCCAGCAAAAATGTAGAAAAAGTTTATGAAGATGATATTGTCTATATTAATAGACGTAAAAATCAGTTCATTGACATTCGTAGGCGAATGTTTTATAACAGAATTGTTTTAAATTTATTAAAAAATGTTAAGAATTGTAAAAGGAAAACCGATTTTTACAAGAAAAAAAATAGAGAGAGGATAGTTGATCAGGCTTTTGAATTGAAAAAAAAATTATTTATTTTAGTAATCAATAGAATTCGTACACTAGACAAGATAATCCATGTTTTGAAATCAAAAAGTGGAAAAGAGTAATTAATCGGACTAATTTTTGTGATGTTTTTTATGGAGAATGGAAGCATAGTTCAAGTTGTGAGCCATTTTTTAATGAAGAGAGTTATTTTCAGGATAATGATTTGGTGCATGCAGTTGACACCAGTGGTCGAGGATATGAGGTGAAGGACGGTTGTCCGATTGAAAAAGAAAAAATTGTGCCTAGAAATGCAGAAGAGGTGTTAGCTGATGAAGTTTTAGGGAGACATCCTAAGGCTCCAGTGTACACTTGGAATTGTAGTAGTATTTGTAGTGTGCGACAGGATTAAATTGATTTGTTTTGCAATTTCTTACATACATATACTAAGAAAAGTCTAAAACAAAAAATTAAAATGTTGCAAGAGTTAGATCCTTGCAGAGTGAGAGAAAAAACAGGTTTGCATGGGCATTCACTGGCTTGTCTTTCTAGAAAAGTATGTCAGAGTGTTTTTCATCATTTTAGGATGTTACCAGAACATCACACTAAAGTGAGGAAATTAGTGAGAAGGTTGTATTATGCAAAAAGTCCAGCATTTAAGCTAAAACAGTTAAACAGTGCTCTTTTGCATGGATCTGTATTAGATGTGAACAACATTTGTGAAGAAATTGAGTTTAGTTACTTTGGTGAAAAAGAGGGCAGTGCAGAAACTGATACAGTAATGGAAGGTAATGTGGAAGAGAATGTAGAGAATTTAAGTACAAAAAAAATTTGACCATGAATTTACAAAGTTTAAGGTCATTTCAAGTGAAAGGCCAAATTCTTCTTGTGTGTGTTGTCGACGAACTCATTATAAGAATCAGACTAGGTTAGTTGATTTATATTTAAAAAGTGAAAAGGAAAATAATAATGGGTGGAAGGATTTTGCAACTTATTTGTTAGTAGAGAATTGTTTTGATTTGGGTTCTGATCTGCGTATTTGTTAATATTGTTATAATAAATTAAATGAAAACAAAATGCCTGCTAGAGCTGTACATAATAATCTTGAGTTGGTAAACATTCCTTCTGAATTGATGGATTTAAATACTTATGAGTCTATTCTGATTCAATGTGTGCATCCATTTCAGGCTATTGTTCGCATGGAGCCTAAGACAGGGAAATTGCCTCCTTCAGATTTACAGAGAGGATTAAAGGGAAGAGTTGTTTATTTTCCTCTAGATTTAAAGAAAAATATTAATACAACTGGTGTAGAAAAAGTAAAAGAGGAACCTCTGGTTATTCTAGTTAATGGCGTTCCTACAAAGAGTAAGAAAGTCTGGCAAGAATTAGTGGATGTTAGGAAAGTCAAAAAGGCAACGTTGTATTTGGTAAAAAAACAATCAGTACTACAAAAATGAATATGTAGGGGAAGAGGAAACAACTGTAGAAGAGGACAGTGATTTCTCAGCTGGGCAAATTGAAAAAGTAGATGTGTCTAGAAATGAAGAAATTTATGAACATTATAGTGTTCATCCTCTGCATTCCAAACAAGTAATGGGGAATGCTATTGAGTTGTTCCAAATGAAAGAAGCAAAAGGAAGTCCCATTAGTGTATGGGAAGAAAGCTTGGAAGCTCGTTGTTTTCCTCAGTTATTTCCAACAGGTCAAGGAGGTCGATATGATGACCGATCTGTTCAAATTCCTGCATCTGAATACCGGACTTTAAGATTATATGCAGGAGATCCAAGGTTTTGCCAACGTATTCCATATTTGTTTCATCTTCTGTTTAAGAGTGACTTGTCTGGTCTTTCTTATGCAGTGAACCATATACAGAAAAGTGGAGTACATCTGCAAAATGTTTCGGCAAGGGACTTTATGGATAAAGTCCAACAGCAAGACACTATTTTGGAGTCTCAGCTAATTAATCTCATGGCATGTCAGCGTGGTACCAACGAGTATTGCTACCGTTGTCATGGGGAACTGAAATGTATGCTAAGAAACTTAGGAACTCCTACATGGTTCCTTACTCTTAGCTGTGCTGAGTATGCTTGGGAAGACTTACTTCAATTTCTTCGAGAGGCAAATACAAACATAGAAAATAGAAAATACAAGACACCTGGAGAACTGTGCTCTTTGGATCCAGTTAATGTATGCAGGTATTTCAATCATAGATTTAAAGCTATGATGTCTTTTATCACAAACAAAAAAAATCCTCCTCTTGGCGAGGTTCTGGATTTCTTCTGGAGAAAGGAGTATCAAGCAAGAGGTGCTCCTCACATTCATATGCTGCTATGGATCAAAGATGCTCCCAAATTTGGAACAGATTCAGGTGACACAGTGATGAGTTTTATTGAACAGTATTCTACATGTGTTGTTCCGAAAAGTACAGAAGAAAACAATTTAAGACATCAAGTCTTCCGGTTTCAAACCCATCGTTGTGGAAAATACTGTCGTCGAAAGTTCAAATCCAAGGACAAGTTCTACGCCAAATGTCGTTTTGCATTTCCACGTCCAGTAACATCGAAAGGAAGAGTGAAAAATGTTATGTCATCTTTACGACATACTGTAACAAGAAAATCACCACAAAATACATACAACTTGAAAAGAAATGAAGAATCAAAATATATAAATGACTATAACCCAGTCATTTTGTCCATGTGAAACGCTAACATGGATATTCAATATGTTGCTGACAACTCTATTGCTGTGGCTCGATATGTAACATCTTACATAACAAAATCAGAAAAGACAGAACTAAAGGAAATGAGGGAAGAAATTTCTCATGAA
This sequence comes from Lissotriton helveticus, assembly GCF_964261635.1. NCBI lineage: Eukaryota > Metazoa > Chordata > Amphibia > Caudata > Salamandridae > Lissotriton > Lissotriton helveticus. The sequence continues at coordinate 2,108,391,515 of NC_136057.1, forward strand.
AAGAGCCTAAGTAAGAAATTATACAGTTACAGTCTGAAGATGTTGTCGCATCGAGAAATTGGAGCATATGAATGTTCAGATCGGTTATCATCAGCAAGTCTATATGCCAAATCTAGAACAATCATTTGGGTGAGTCTAGGTCTTGCTGCAACACGAAACCGAGTTTTAAAATCTGTACAAGAAATTGAGTATTTAGCAGAGAAAGAACCAAACAGTACAGATATTTTGAAGACAAACATGTTGGATACATACTATCCAAATAGAAGTACTCATCTTGACAATGTTTGTCTCTATGAAGTACTGCAAAGCTATACTTTTAAGAGGAATATGACAGAAGATATCAATAAAGGAGTATATGCTGTAATTGGATGTGAAGGATGTCTGGTGAAACAAAGAAAAGGACATTTGATTAATCATCGAAAATTGAGTTGCGAATATCCTGACAAAAGGGAATTTTACTATTTAGCTCTTTTGCAACTCTTTAAGCCATGGCGTACAGAAGAGGAACTACTTGGAGATTTTCTCAGTTATGAAGATTCTTTCAATGTAAGCAAAAATACTATAGAATTTCGTGCTTTTACTAATTATCTAAAAATGTTGAACGACGAAATACAGCAAGAAGCTACATTTGCAGCAGAGAATGCTAGAGACAGTTCTCAAGACAGTCAGAGTTCTGCTTTGTTGAGTCAGGATCCACTCGGAGGACCAATTATCCAAAATGAAGCTGCCACTGCCATGGATGAGGTGGAAAGAGTAATGGAACAAGCTCAGGAGGATGTAGTAAACTTAGAAGAATTGGAAAAACAACTTAACGTTGAGCAGAAACAAATATATGACGAAGTCATAGAACAGATTGAGCATGGTTTATGTCATGAGAAAAAAGAGTGCTCATGTACGTCATTTAAACCTGTCCGTCTGTACGTGAGTGGAGAAGCAGGAACTGGAAAACGTTTTCTAATTAAAGGAATTTCAACTTATCTACAGAGAAGAACTGAATCATCGCTCTCTTGTGTTGTTACCGCTCCTACTGGGTTGGCAGCACATAACATTAAAGGGATTACTTTACATCGTTTACTGATGCTGCCAGTAGAGCATGATAATAAATTACAATACCACAAACTATCTCGAGAAGCTTGTTGTGAAGTTTCCAGAGTCCTGAAGAAAATGAAACTTCTTATCATTGATGAGGTAAGCATGGTATCAAATGTAATGCTTGCTTTTGTGCATTTAAGAATGCAACAAATTCTTAAAACAGAGTATGATGTGTTATTTGGAGGCAAACACATCATTGTTTTTGGAGATCTACTGCAGCTAACTCCTGTGAAAGGACAACCAGTGTTTAAAATGCTTACGCATGAACATACCAGAAAGTGCCTTCGGGAGCATTGGAAAGGTTAATATATGGTTATATTTTAAATATGCAGAACTGCTTCAAAATATGCGACAGGCAAAGGATGAAGATTATAAAAATATTCTTCAAGATATAATTATTGGAAAAGTAAGTGAACATGGCAAAGAAGCTTTACAGGCACGATTCCTTTCAAATTTGTTTCCAAACGAAAATATTCTCCCAGAGAATATTTATAGGAAAATTGCTGAAAACAAATCTGTGATACGCTTGATGCCAACTCTGCAAGAATGTTCAATCTTCAACAACAAAATGTTAAAGTTAGAAAATCAAGAGATTATAAAACTGGAAGCTGTTGATAAGATAGAGCATGAAGGAGTTACTATTATTTTGTCAGAAAAGTTGAAATCAAAATTGGATTCTTTAGAGAAGACAATATCTAAAACTGCTGGTTTTAAAAAGAGTCTATATGCGTGTTTAAATTGTCGTATAATTTTACGACGGAATTTAGATGTGGAAAGAGGTTTAGTAAATGGAGCAATGGGTCATGTTGTTGATTTTGTGAATTACCGAAATAGAGATGAAATTGAATTTTTGAAAATTAAATTTGATGAAATTGAAGAAGTGCAACAATTGAGTCGTTGTTCTGCTCGGTTTTTGCTTGTGAAAGATGTATATGTCCGCCGAAAACAGTTTCCTGTTTGTTTGGCATATGCGGTGACTATTCATAAATCTCAAGGTTTAAGTGTAGATAGTGCTTTGGTGAATATTGGAAGCTTTGTGTTCAAGGATTGTATGGCATATTTTGCTTTATCTCGAGTCAGAACTTTATCTGGATTATACTTGATTGATTTTGATGAAACAAAGATTAGTGCAGATCTAAATTGTGTAAAAGAATATAATAGGTTAAGAAGAGAATATGCTCCAAATTTACCTCAATATCCTTTATTTGAAAAGCCTTCGCTAGGCCGAAAAAGAAGAAATGAGAAAAATTGCAGCGAGGTTGTAGCAAAAAGAAAAAAACTAGATGAACCAGTAATTGTAAGTAGAAAGGAAAAGGATTCTGTTGAAGATGTTGTTGGATTTCAGTTTGAAAACAGTTCTGGTGTCAACTGCTATACTAATGAAGTGGTTAATGTTGGTTTTTTTCTCCAAACTTTACAAGAGCAGATTGTTGAAAATCGGGATCAAAGATTTTGTAGTTTGTTGAACACTGTGTTTGAAAAATGTAGCAGTGATAAAACAAAAATAGAAAGTGTTTCTGATATTCAAAATGTGTTAGACATATGTTCTCGTGTAAATCAATTTTCACAGAATATTCAGCAAGATTGTCAGGAATTTCTAATGTATATGCTTGTTGTATTGCAAGATGAAGGTGTAGATGTTAAAAATCTTTTTGGCCTTTCTTATAAATGGCAGCATGACTGCGACAATTGTTCCTTTTCAAGTAGTACTACAATAGACACTGAAAGATTTATATATTTGACTTTACCAGACTGCAAATCAGTGTCTTTTAACAATCTCGTTAGAGAAGCAACTCAAAACATGGTCTGTACCCAATGTAACTCTGCAATGCTATCAACATTATTTATACAAAGATATCGACAGTATGTAATTTTAATGTTCCAAAGATGTAGACCTGATGCAACTAAATTGAAAACTTTAATAAAAAATGTTGTGGCTTCTCAATTATCAATTTCAGGAAGAACCTTTGTAACTGCAGCAATTATTTTCCATGATGGTCCTTCTGCAACATCAGGACATTACACAGCTTCTTTAAAACGTCAAAAAGGCTGGACTTATTGTAACGATACTCAATTGACTTTCAAACAACGTTTGCCTTCTGACTTACAAAATTCTTACCTAGTGTTCGTACAACCCAAATTTTAGGAAATGTAATTGGCCTAGGAAGATTAGAGCAGTTAATAAAAGTTAGTCTGCTGTTCAAAATTACTTTGTGAGTGAGAGTGATCAAGATAATAAAAAACTTGCAGTTCTCATAGAGGTAGTGTAAGTGTATCACATAGTGAGTGATATCAGTATTATAGGAAATGTTGATCATGAGTGAGCCAGAGGTGGAAATATAACTATTGTTAGATGATCGAATAGATGTTGGACCTTTTCATTCAGAAAGTCGGGTAAATGGAAGTTTAAAAGTACTATTAAGTAATTTCCAAAAAAAGGACTTTTCATATACTGTTTGGCCTCGTGGAAAAGTAAGTGAATCAAAAATGCCTATTTCGGGTAAATGTTGTTAATTTATGTTTCAATATTACTTTACTTTGAGAGTAAAATAATGACATACTAATGTTTTATTAATTTGTGATTGTTGATTTCTACGTTAGAAATTGTAGTTTGGAAGAAAACATTTAAGATATGTTTTTTTCTAAGGTTTACATTATTTATTGAAACGTTGTATGGGTTTTTTAAACACAATCTTTTTGATTGTGGTTCTTTTTCCCCGCTGTCATATGATGAGTAGTATTGAACTCACTGTTTTTAGTGAAATTCAATATATTCTGAGAACAGCAAAAATAAACCATATAACATGTTGTACAAGTTATTTTGTATTTTTTATTGTGAAATATATATTATACTCCCCTTGTCTCACGCTCACTCACCTTTATCCACCCTCTATCACCCCTCTTTACTCACTCTCACTGCCCTTCTCTCACCCTCCTTCACCCTTGTTCCCTTACTCCACTTCCCTCACTACCCCTCATTCTCCATTCCTTCACTCCCCTTCCCCCCTCTCCCCTCCACCACTTTTCAGCTCTCAGTCCCTCTGCTTCACTCCCCTTCCCCTTCTTTCCTTCCTTTGCTCCCTCAGTAATTCCCCTTCCCTCACTAACCTTACTCCACTTCACTCACTCCTTCTCTCACTCCCTCTGACCTCTCACATCCTCACTCCCCTTTCCTCACTCCCTCTCTCTTATCCTCACTCCCTTCATCCCCTCACTTTGTCACTCCCCCTTCTCTCACACCCTCTCCATTTAACTCACCAACACTCCCTCACTTACCTTTCTATGCTCCCTCACTTAGTCCCCTTCTCTCACTCCTTCCTTCACTACCTCTATGTCCTCACTCCATCACTCCCCTTGTCTTACGCTCACTCACCTTTATCCACCCTCTATCACCCCTCTTTCCTCAACCTCAATGCCCTTCTCTCACCGTCCCTCACCCCGTTCCCTTACTCCACTTCCCTCACTTATCCTCATTCCCCATCCTTAACTCCCCTTCCCCTCACTCTCCTCCCACACTCACCTTTTCCCAGTCCCTCTGCTTCTCTCCCCTTCCCTTTCTTTCCTTCCTTTGCTCCCTCAGTAATTCCCCTTCCCTCACTCACCTTAATCCACTTTACTCACTCCTTCTCTCACTCCCTCCGTCCTCTCACTTCCTCACTCCTTTTCCCTCACTCCCTCTCTGTTACCCTCACTCCCTCTGTCCCCTCACTCTCTCACGCCCCTTCACTTACCCTCACTCACCTTCCATCCCTCATTGTCGTGAATGCACCCTCAGTCACTCCCCCTTCCCTCTCAGTCACTCCCCTTCCCTTACTCCCTTTTCCTCATTTAGTTTGGCTAACTCACATTCCTTTAGTATCTTCCTCACCTTCAGTTCATTTCTCTCTCCCTCTCTTCCTCTCTGTCACTGAATCTATCCGCCTCATTATCCTCTTAGTAATTTGCTCTCCCTCTATTTATTTTTCCCTCTCTCTGTCCTTCACCGTTCCTTTGTTTCCCTTTCTGTGTCCTTCACTCCTACTTTATCTCTTAGTACCCTTTTATGACTTTTAATCTCCTGCCTTGTCTCTTGTATTTTGAAATATATATTATAAAAAGTATAACTTATTTTTTTTCCCTCTTCCACAAATATTAAATTTAGTAAAAATATGTAATTAAGTTTACATTACTTATAAGGTAAGTTTGACAAACAAAATTTAGTTTCTCATCACTCTTTTCCTTAACCTCACTACTCTTCTCTCACCCTCCCTCACCCCCGTTCCCTTACTCCACTTCCCTCACTTATTCTCATTCCCCATGATTACACCCCTTTCCCTCACTCCCCTCCCATACTCAACTTCTTTCAGTCCCCCTGCTTTACTTCTCTTCCCCTCTCTTCCCTTCCTTCGATCCCTCACTCATTCCCCTTCCCTCACTCACCTTACTCTACTTCACTCACTCCTTCTCTCACTCCCTCTGTCCTCTCACTTCCTCACTCCCCTTCCCTCACTCCCTCTCTCTTAGCCTCACTCTCTTCGTCCTCTCACTCTCTCACTCCTCTTCCGTCACGCTCACTCCCTATAAATCACCCACACTCCCTCACTTACCTTTCTTTGTTCCCTCACTCAGTCCCTTTCTGTCACTCCTTCCTACACTCCCTCTGTCCCCTCACTCCCTCACTCCCCTTGTCTTACCTTCACTCACTTTTATCCACCCTCTATCACTCATCTTTACTCATGCTCACTACCCTTCTCTCACCCTCCCTCACCCCCATTCCCTTACTCTGCTTCCCTCACTACCCCTCATTTTCCATCCTTCACTCCCCTTCCCTTTACTTTCATCCACCACTCACATTCTCTCAGTACCTCTGCTTCAGTCCTCTTCCTCTCTATTCCCTTCCTTCGCTCCCTCACTCATTCCCCTTCCCTCATTCACCTTACACCACTTCACTCACTCCTACCTACTCTCACTCCCTCTGTCCTCTAACTTCGTCACTCTCCTTCCCTCACTCTCTCTCTCTTAGCCTCACTTCCTCCGTCCCCCACTCTCTCAGTCCCCTTCCCTCATGCTCACTCCCTTTAACTCTCCCACACTCCCTCACTTATCTTTCTTTGCTCCCTCACTCAGCCCCCTTCTCTCAATCTTTCCTTCACTTCCTCTGTCTCCTCACTCCCTCACTCCCCTTGTCTCAAGCTCACTTGCCTTTATCCACCCTCTATCACTCCTCTTTCCTCAGCCTCACTGCGGTTCTCTTACCCTCCCTCACCCCCGTTCCCTTACTCCTTTTCCCTCACTTATGCTTATTCCCCATGTTCACTCCTCTTCCCCTCACTCCCCTCCCACACTCACCTTCTTTCAGTCCCCCTGCTTCACTTCCCTTCCCCTCTCTTCTTTTCCTTCGCTCCCTCACTCATTCTCCTTTCCTCTCTCACCGTACTCCACTTCACTGACTCCTTCTCTCACTCCCTCTGTCCTGTCACTTCCTCACTCCTCTTCCCTCACTACCTCTGTTTTACCCTCACTCCCTCCATCCCCTCACTCTGTCACTCCCTCTTCACTCACCCTCACTCACCTTCCATCCCTCATGTCATAAACTCACTCACACTCACTCCCCTTCTGTCATTTGTTCCCTCAGTCACTTTCTCCCCTTCATTCAGTCATTTTATCCATTCATTTATGCAGTGCACATTCATTGAAAAAAAGTATGATAAAATATATAAGGAATATAGCTCTTTTTGGAGAATTGGAGGTAGTTCTAAAAATAACTTTTTTTTTCTTCTTTTTTTTGATTTTATATTTTTTTATACTTTTTCAGAGCGATTTTAAACTTTTTTTGTTTTTTGGGGGGGAGAAAAACAAAACCAGGGAATCCAAATACTGCTCAACAGGAGCAAAAAAAAGGGGAAAAATTAGGGTTGGGTGGAGCAGCTGTGTTCCCCTTTCCTTCGAACAATTATTTCAATGCTCTGATCCCCATAGCAGAGCAGTTCATCACACTGCTTGCATTTAATTTTTAAATCGCAAACACCGGCTGTATGTTCGGGATTAGATGTGCTGCTTCTCTTCCGGAAGGTGTTGCTGCTCCGGTGGAGGTGCTGGCACCATCTCTTGGGGGATTGCATGCCAGGTCCCTGGTGCTCTCCCTTGCAAAATTATTTTGGTGCCTTCTCTGTACACGCCAGATCAAGGTGGCATTCCCGAAGCTATATTTCCGGGTAGGATCGCCACGTGACAAAGTTGTGTCACATATCTTGCAGGTGACTTTCGGTGCATTGCATTTTTTTCTCCCCTCTGGGAAAGAGAAGAACTTCCAGATGAAGTGTTCTTTGACTTTTCTATGGGAGGGATCTTCAGGCACAAATTCAACATCAGAGTCTGAGGAGGACTCCCTGGTAGCAGACATCTTTCCAAAAAGAGAGTTGTTAGTCAGAACAATGCACAAGAGGTGTTCTCTCAGCAATTGCAAAGAGGTAGTGAGGGAACTGGGTGGGGACTTTCTATAGTTGTGAAAAAAACTGTTATTAACCAATCAAAAGTGTTGTTTTAAGATCACATGGCTTGACGAGCGCTTACGCTGCGCGTTCCGGGGCGCTTCCGGGAGCGCTTAAGCGGCACGTACGTAGGCGCTTACATAGGCGCTTCTGAATGACGTTTTGCTAGATTTTCAGAAATGCGTTTAAGTTAAAATACGCTTATTTAAAATCAAAAATACTACTTTTATGAGTATGCCACTGAATGTCTTGCATTATTATTTACTTTAAATACATAATTATATTTTTTTTCGCTCACGGGAATAGCGCTCACGATACGATACGATAGAATATTTGAATCATTTAAAAAAATTATAATAATTAATAGCTATAAAAAATATCTATTAAAAAAAAAAAATTCACTTTAAAAACCGTAGGTTTCAAACTCGTTATAGTTAGGAACTAGTTTTTAAAAAACCTTTGAAATTCCCTGAAAAAAACCTAGGTTTAACACTCGTTATAGTTAGGAATTAGCATTTAAAAAACCTTTGAAATTCACTGAAAAAAACATAGGTTTCACACCAGTTATGGTTAGCTGAACATTTTACTCATACAAAACCATTGAAATTCCCACGTTATAGTTAGTTGGACTCACTATAACTCACGCGCCCGCAATCCACTGCTGATGATGTCACATATTACATCATTCATGACATGGTCAGTGACATCACTAATGACATCACTGATGACATCTCAAATGACATCACTGATGACATCACTGATGACATCTCAACTGACATCACTGATCACAACACTGATGACATCATTCATGTGATAATATGATGCACCTCCTCAAACTCTAATATAACCTTTGATACACCCAGTGTTAAATACAAACTACCATTCCTGAAACCATTGACACAACAATACCAGTTACCACATACGCACTCACTGATTCCTAGGTCTACACACACATCCATTCATTCACCCATACAATCACTCATACATACAGTCACTCATCAATACAACACTATCATATGCACTCATACACCTATACAGACACTCACACACTGCCACTCATCCATGGAGTTACTCACACACCTAGTCAGTCATGCAAAGAATCAATCACACTCCCATTTCCTCGTCTACACAGTTATACAGACAACACCTCAATTATACAAACATATACTAACACATACTTACTCTCTTATACAATCCCTGATACAAGTATACATTGATCCATACAGCCACTCACACAATCACTCGCTCTCATGTATAGTCATTTATATATGCCAACTCTCACATGCACTGTGTTTTACATATGTACTTACTTGGACATGTAGCACTGAGATCTCCATTCACTCACCAACACAGCCATGCACACAGTCAACCGCCCATACAGCTGTTTCCTCATGCACTCTTGAACCCATACACCTAGTGAATCAACTGCTCACACATCTATGCACAGAGTCACACACCTCCCAGCCACCCACACACACACTCAGTCTCCCATACAAATACTTGGGCAACCAATCAATAACCCATATAGCCACTCATATAGCTACTGATCAACACATGCAGCAGCTTACACAACAACAAACATACTGATGCACACATTCAGACAGTTTAGTCACTAACCCATGCATTCAGTAAGACACATTTAATCACTCACTCATACAGTCAGTCACGCACCAACTAAATCCTTCATCCAGACACTTATACACCCACTCATTCTTGGATGGAAGTGCAGAGCTTGAGGATTATTTTATATATATATATATATATATATATATATATATATATATATATATATATATATATATATATATATATATATATATATATATATATATATATTCACTGAAAAAACCATAGGTTATAGACCATATATCGTTAGGAATTAGCATTTAAAAAACCTTATTTTACCCACACAAAACCATTGAAATTCCATATATAGTTAGTTGCACTAACTATATATCGCGCACCCGCAATCCACTGCTGATGATGTCACATATTACATCATTTATGACATGGTCAGTGACATCACTGATAACATCACTGATGACATCTCAAATGACATCACTGATGACATGACTGATAACAACATCCAGTGATTTTTTGTTTCTGTACAGTTTAAATATGTCTTACATATTGAAGAATGAGTGGATGTGTAAGTGTCTGGACGAAGGATTTAGTAGGTGCATGACTGACTGTATGAGTGAGTGATTAAATGTGTCTCACTGAGTGCATGGGTTAGTGACTAAACTGTCTTAATTTGTGCATCATTATGTCTGTTGTTCTGTAAACTGCTGCATGTGTTGATCAGTAGCTATATGAGTAACTATATGGGTTATTGATTGATTGCCCAAGTATTTGTATGGGAGACTGAGTGTGTGTGTGGCTGGCTGGGAGGTGTGTGACTCTGTGCAGATCAATGTGTACTTGTATCAATGATTGTATAAGAAGGTAAGTATGTGTTAGTATATGTTTGAAAATGTAAGGTGCTCTATGTTTAACTGTATAGACAAGAAAATGGAAGTGTCATTGATTCTTTACAGGACTGACTAGGTGTGTGAGTAACTCCATGGATGAGTGGCAGACTGTGAGTGTCTGTATAGGTGTATGAGTGCATATGATAGTGTTGTAAAGATGAGTGATTGTATGTATGAATGATTGTATGGGTGAATGAGTGAAGGTGTGTGTAGACGTAGGAATCAGTGAGTGCGTATGTAGTAACTAGTATTGGTGTGTCAATGGTTTCAAAAATTATACTCTGTATTTAACACTGGGTGAAACAGAGGTTATATTAAAATGTGAGGAGATGCATTGTATTGTCACATGAATGATATCATCAGTGATGTGGTCATTGATGTCAAATGAGATGTCATCAGTGATGTCATCAGTGATGTCATTTGAGATGTCATCAGTGATGTCATCAGTGATGTCACTGACCATGTCATGAATGATGTAATATGTGACATCATCAGCAGTGGATTGCGGGTGCGCGATATATAGTTAGTGCAACTAACTATATATGGAATTTCAATGGTTTTGTGTGGGTAAAATAAGGTTTTTTTAAATGCTAATTCCTAACGATATATGGTCTATAACCTATGGTTTTTTCAGTGAATTTTCAAGGTTTTGTAAATGCTAATTCCTAACTATATATGGTCTATAACCTATGGTTTTTTCAGTGAATTTTCAAGGTTTTGTAAATGCTAATTCCTAACTATATATGGTCTATAACCTATGGTTTTTTCAGTGAATTTCAATGGTTTTTTAATAGCAAATATCATAAGCTGTCGAATGTCAAGTACGTGGTAAGTAAAAACATTTTCGTGTTTATGCACACTGATCTGCTTTGAATGCTGCCCCCCCCCCCTCATTTCTATTAGGAGTACTCTCTCTTTGCAGATAGTGAAAGGTAGTTAACGCAGGCCTTTGCCCCCGTTGTAATACGTCGTGCCTGCTTCTCTCTCCATTTGATTGATTGTTATCCAAGCATTTACTGTTTTAGAATTGGTTCTCTTTGGTTCATTCTCTATTTACAAACAAACACAGAGTCGCAATACTCTGTTTAGTCTTTGCAGATAACGAAAAATCGTGTAAAAAAACAAAAGGAATCGAGCAAAATCAGTAGGCCACTAATGGGATCTCTTTTTGACCTCGCTAAAATAGAAACATTAAGAACAACCCCTCATGACAAATACGAAACTAGTGAGATGAACTGAACTCCACACCATGATGGCTGCAATACAGCTCGGCTCCGCCACCCACCCCGCCCAAAATAACGATAAAGAGCGGCTGCCATGATTGCTCGCGGAATGGCCACGACGGAGCTACGAAATGGTGGTGCTCTCATGCTAACGCCAGCTTCAGTCTGAAACATCCAGAAACACTGTAGACTACCAATTCGATCAGTTCCGGTAGCGCCCCAATGTAACCCGGTAGAGAAGAACTAGCCCTCCCCTCTTTGACTGATGGTTCTTGTTGCCTGTCCCTTCTGTTGTCATTTAACAGAACTATTTAGCCTGCTGAAAGGGGTTGTGTTCCGACCGCTGGTTGGTGGAGACATTTTGACTATATTCTGGACCTGCGTTGTCGCGTAATGCGTCATCCGGTGCGCGACGCGCAGCGCGTAACGTAAGCATAACAGGTCATGTGACTTGTTAATAAAACTTTTCATTGGTTCATTTTACTTTTCTTATTCTAATGATGAAAGCCTTGGTCATATGACCTAAAAATTACGCTTTTTATTACTTCCGAACATTATTTTTTCTTAAATATATGTTATAATGTTCCAGGCTAATGTACTTTCCCGGAAGATTTACAACTGTCCTGCAAGTAAAATATATTCTTTTTTCGAGAAAAAGGGCGTTTCTTCGTCCCATGACGGAGCCGTTGAGCAAAAGAGGGTCGACCTGCTGTCTTAGTCGCCGATACGCCTGAATATGAGATTCTTATCGATCACTTTATGTTGCAGGAGTAGAAAACACAACAGCCCTTGACCATTTATCTTTACTGCGTTCCTGCGTATTATACCTTTTACCCTTCATGTGATTGGTCTGCTATATTTCACTTGCCTTTAAATGATTCTAAAACAGTGACTATTATTAAAAACTTTACCAATGTATATACTACTACCATGTTTTCTTTTAAAAACCTTTATTGTGAAAATTTCATTATACAAATACGAGCCTATAACCACGTGGGCCGGCCACGGAGCAAACTGTAATCGTATATGATGAGTAGACATTTACACTGTAGAGGAACGTAACGGGCGGGCCATTAGGTTGCAAGAACTAAGGTGTCTAACAGTTGCGGAATCGGTGGACGTACATTTTATAATTAAAATACGACAGGGCCAGTTAGAATAAAATTATCTAGATATACATTTGCGGGCAAGTACCATGCGTGACGTTAATTCGAACTTTCAATAGTACAGTAATCAATAACACATCAGAACTTAATATCAATAGGGATGTCGAAATACTCAATCAATTCTCATCCCCGCCCGCCATGTGCTTCAAAATTGCATACGTATCTCGTGATTTCAAGGTTCTGCAACCAGTACACAACAAGGAGTTACGAGTCCCATTTATTCCGGCGCCATTTTGGGCGAGGACGGGCAGGTCCAGGATATAGTCAAAATGTCTCTACCAACCATAGACTATGATGATGTTCATATGCTGTATTTATAGAGTAACACTCATCTGTCCACATGAAATTAATTTGCCACAATCTAAACATGTCATTTTAATCTTTGCAAAGTTCTTCTAAATATTTGGGACCGTTTCCCTTGCCTCTGATGCTGTCAGTGCCACTTCTTTGATGAATGTACTGGCAGGTCGGGGGTTCTCCTCCAAATCTCTCTTTTATGCAGCACTATAATTAATTGGTGCCATCTCTCCATATGACGATGCATGGTATAGTTACCATAACTATATTTTTTTTCGGTTCCTCTGGAGAGTACATCGTGGCAGATGAAGCGTATAACGTACCGGGCATTTACCTTTTTTTGCATGTAGAGGAAAGGAAAAAAAATCGAGCGTCCGAGTTCTAAGGTGTCCCAGGGCCATTTTAGTGGACCAGGCCCAAATCCAAAGAACAGGCCGCCATTTTGAGAGTCCTGTTGCAGCCGCCTGTCGCTGTAGCATCAAGAGCGGCCAAAACTCAGCTGAATGGCAACTGAAACGGTAAAGGGGCGCCCCACTACAGCAGACGAGCCTCCACCTAGGAAGGCCCGTTCACGCCGCCTCCCCCCCCCCCCTTCAGGCACCCCACGCCGTTATTCGGAGCAGTATTGTAGGATGGCCACACCAGTGCAGCAACTTGCTAGACACCACCTCGGTGGTAACCGAATCTCAGCGCCTTGTGGTGTCTTCTATTCAGAAAACATTGTTGTGCTGCCTTCGACCTATTCGCCGCAAGTGCACACGCAACTCAGCTGCATAGCTTGCTAGACACCACCTCGGTGCTAACCGAATCTCAGCGCCTTGTGGTGTCTTCTATTCCAAAAATATTGTTGCGCTGCCTTTGGCCCCATTCGCACATCGGTCCGCTACTGCCGCCATCTCACAGGCCAACGGGGCGACCCACGCCGACTTTCAGCATTGTAGGATGGCCACACCAGTGCACCTTACTAGACACCACCTCGGTGCCATCCGGATGTTGGCATCTCAGCGCCTTGTGGTGTCTTCTATTCCGAAAATATTGTTGCGCTGCCTTTGGCCCCATTCGCACATCGGTCCGCTACTGACGCCATCTCACAGGCCAACGGGGCGCCCCACGCCGACTTTCAACATTGTAGGATGGCCACACCAGTGCGGCAACTTACTAGACACCACCTCGGTGCCATCCGGATCTTGGCGCGTTGTGCTCCCTTCGGCCTATTCTCACATCGGTCCGCTACTGACGCGAACTCACAGGCCAACGGGGCGCCCCACGCCGACTTTCAGCATTGTAGGATGGCCACACCAGTGCTGCAACTTGCTGGACACCACCTCGGTGCCATCCGGATCTTGGCGCGTTGTGTTGCCTTCGGCCTATTCGCACATCGGTCCGCTACTGACGCCGCCTCACGTGCCAAAACGGGGCGCCCCACGCCGACTTTCAACATTGTAGGATGGCCACACCAGTGCGGCAACTTACTAGACACCACCTCGGTGCCATCCGAATCTTGGCGCGTTGTGCTGCCTTCGGCCTATTCGCACATCGGTCCGCTACTGACGCGAACTCACAGGCCAACGGGGCGCCCCACGCCGACTTTCAGCATTGTAGGATGGCCACACCAGTGCTGCAACTTGCTGGACACCACCTCGGTGCCATCCGGATCTTGGCGCGTTGTGTTGCCTTCGGCCTATTCGCACATCGGTCCGCTACTGACGCCGCCTCACGTGCCAACGTATTTTCTCCGCATTTTATACCCTATGCCGCATAACAGGTCATGTGACTTGTTTATAAAACTTTTCATTGGTTCATTTTACTTTTGGTTTCCTAATGATGGAAGGCTTGATCATATGACCTAAAAATAACACTTTTCATTGGATGAAAACTTTTTTTTTTCCCAAACGATGAAAGCCCCACCTTGTTTCTGGATGTTTCAGACTGAAGCTGGCGTCAGCATGAAAGCACCACCATCTCGTGGCTCTGTCGTGGTCATTCCGCGAGCAATCATGGCAGCCGCTCCCCACCAGAAGCCTGCAGGAGTCGGGGGCCCCCAAAACTTTTGTTGAATCCTCAAGGCGGAGGGGACGCTTTCGAGAATGGGGTCCAAGACCTAGCAGACAGTCGTCCGATTTCCAAGGTGTCCCAGGGCCATTTCAGTGGACCAGGCCCAAAAAGAAAAGAGCCTGCCGCCATTTTGAGAGTCCTGTGGCAGCCGCCTATCGCTGCACCGCAAGAGTGGGCGCAACTCAGCTGAATTGCGGCTTTTCACACAGTGGACCAAAAGCGGACGGAATGGCAACTGAAACGGTAAAGGGGCGCCCCACTACAACAGACGAGACTCCACCCTGAGAGGCCCGTTCACGCCGCCTCCCCCCCCCCCCCGGGGCGCCCACGCCGTTATTCGGAGCAGCATTGTAGGATACCAAAACCAGTGCGCCAACTTACTGGACATCACCTTGGTGCCATCGTTCTGCTGCCTTGGAACTATTCGCACAACAGTTTGCTACTGATGACCCACCCCCCGCGATGCCCCACGCCGGATGCCGAAATCAGTGCGGCACCCAGGCAACATCACCTGGGTGCCGTCCAGAAATCTGGACGTTGTGCTGCGTTGGGACTATTCGCATAGCCGACCGCTACTTCGTTGTTTTTCCCTAAAAATGTTTATATGTTTTTACTGTTTTTGTTTTGTTGTATATATTTATAAGTTATTAAAGTTTTATAATCTTACTACTTTGTTGGAGTGCTATATATTTTTAATGTGACACATAATTGTAAAAACTTTGATGTACATAGAGTCATCCCTGGAATCTTCCGCTTCAGGCTCGGTCCCCTCCCCAATCACAATACAGGATGGTTTTCAGATAGTAGGAACGCGTGTGCTGTGACGGATCTCATCGAGTGTGGGCCTTGATCTACTATAACTCCTTTGAAGAGGGGTGATTCTTTACAGCTGGGGCCATAAACTACATCTGCAGGGCTAGCTGATAGCCTAGGACCGGCCTGGACAATCGGACACAGAGGAAAAGGAGTGTCAGAGGGTGCGGTAGTGAATAGGGCGAAAGGGAGGTGTCGGGCGGGCACAGGGTGTGATTCTCAGGGAAGAACAGCGCAGATGGGGGGAGGTTTATTACCCATGCATAAGACAGAGAGCGGGGGTGACCAGTGCCTGGGGGAGATGCTTGCGAGGGTGGGGAGCCATGCTAAGGATCGACAGCGTGCAGAGAGTGGGTCTGGTCAAGTCATCTAAAATGGCTGCCGTGCACGACAAAAGTGTGGCATTTGAAAAAAGGCAAGATGGCGCAGACAATGTTTTTCAACACTTCCTGATTTCCTTCGAATCGAACGTTAACAGACGTTGGGGCATATTACCAAAGTTAAGCGATATTTATCCCTAACGATGCTTAGCAACGAATTTTTTACCGCTAAGCATCGTCAGAAATTATCGCAGATAAACCTTGCTATTATCAAGGTTTATCGCAAAAGCCATAAAAAACGACCGCAATGCATTAATATCGCTGAAAACTCAGCGATATTCATGCATTACCGACCTAATGCTCTTAGCCATGTTATCCACCTCCCATTGGATAACATGGCTAAGAACTGCTCAGGGCAGGTGGTAGCTTTTGGAGATATTCGCGCTTAGCGCGAATATCTCCAAAAGTTGGTAATAGGAGATAGCGATGTTAGCGACTGTTTGAAGTTGCTAACATCTTGGCATGCCCACTTTGCATGTCATTAGTGATAAATATCACTGACATGCAAAGTGGGGCCCAAGATGGTCGCTATCTCCTACTAGCGGTCGCTAACTGGTGTTAGCAACAGCTAGGTAATACAGAGATAATTTTATCTCCGCAAAGCGGAGCGCTGTTAGATATATATCTTTTTTTGAACGTTAATTTCTCAAAATCCACTGAAGCACATATATTGAGACCTAGCAAAGGCACATCGAGCTACCAGTCCCTACAATTTTGCCAAGTTTCGTGCAAATCCATTCAGCCGTTCGATTATTATTATTTTATTTTTTTTTGCCCCGCGGGGCCCTTTTAAAATCTCCACATCAAACCTAGGGGGTCAGGGAGGATCTACTATGCCCCCTTATGGTCATTTGCCCCTTCGCTTTGGCCTCCTCTTGTCTCTCAATCCTACCAAGAGACAAGATGGCGGCCGCTACGGACTGTTTGGAATGTTTACAGACGCCGGAGAACCAATCAGCGGAGCGCTGTTACAGATATATATCTTTTTTTGAACGTTAATTTCTCAAAATCCACTGGAGCACATATATTGAGACCTAGCAAAGGCACATCGGGCTACCAGTCCCTAAAATTTTGCCAAGTTTCGTGCAAATCCATTCAGCCGTTCGGGCTAAAAGTGAGGCCAACCGCCCTATGGAAAACTCAATGTTAAAAACACGTTTTGGGACCCCCTTTTTTTCTCGGCCCCCCCTTGACGAACCCCCCCCTGAAAATTTCAGCCAATTCCGTCCACAAACGCCAAAGTTATTAGACATAGAATTTTCAAAAATCCCATAGAGAAAAAATCCTAACTATATATACCTACTGGCGACTGCCAGTAGGTATATATAGTTAGGATTTTTTCTCTATGGGTTTTTTGAAAATTCTATGTCTAATAACTTTGGCGTTTGTGGACGGAATTGGCTAAAATTTTCAGGAAAATGGCACATTTTGTTTCTGAGCAGCCCCTGAAAATTATGGGGGGGTTCGTCAAGGGGGGGCCGAGAAAAAAGGGGGGTCCCAAAACGCGTTTTTCCCATGTTAATTTCCATAGGGCGGTTGGCCTCACTTTTAGCCCGAACGGCTGAATGGATTTGCACGAAACTTGGCAAAATTGTAGGGACTGGTAGCCCGATGTGCCTTTTGTAGGTCTCAATATATGTGCTCCAGTGGATTTTGAGAAATTAACGTTTAAAAAAAGATATATATCTGTAACAGCGGACTGGGCAGCGGCCCAGGACGCGGACTTTTCGCGCAACGGAGCTTTGTGAAGCGAAGCTGATTGGTTCTCCGGCGTCTGTCAACATTCCAAACAGTCCGTAGCGGCCGCCATCTTGTCTCTCGGTAGGATCGAGAGACAAGAGGAGGTCAAAACAAAGGGGGAAATAACTATAAGGGGGCATAGTAGATCCTCGCTGACCCCCTAGGTTTGATGTGGAGGTTTTAAAAGGGCCCCGCGGGGCAAAAAAAAATAATAATAATAATAATCGAACGGCTGAATGGATTTGCACGAAACTTGGCAAAATATTAGGGACTGGTAGCCCGATGTGCCTTTGCTAGGTCTCAATATATGTGCACCAGTGGATTTTGAGAAATTAACGTTCAAAAAAAGATATATATCTGTAACAGCGCTCCGCTTCGCGTAACGGAGGTTTGCGAAGCTGATTGGTCATTCTGTCACTGGGCTATAGTTGGGCTACATCTGGCTGATATTTGGGCTACATTTGTTTTTTTGTGTGTCTGGCGGCCATCTTTGGGCTACATTGGGCTACATTGGGCTACATTTGGGCTCCAACATATATATAGGCCAATGTAGCCCAATATATATTTTTCAAAGTTAATTTTCGTAAAAACCACTGGAGCATATATCTTGAGACATAGCAAAGGCACATCGGGCTACCAGTCCCTACAATTTTGCCAAGTTTCGTGGAAATCCATTCAGCCGTTCGAGCTAAAAGTGAGTCCAACCGCCCTATGGAAATGAAGGAAATGAATGGGTAATTTGTAATTAGCAAATAGCTCATCGCAAACTAGGAATGGTAAAGAATCGCTATTTATTCCTTAAAGTTCGCTATTTAGGAAATGCAAAAAACTTTGATGATACATATGGCGGTTCATCTCTAACAAGATAAGAAGCATAGGGATACATTTATGATGACTGGCGCATCACCAGGGATGTGTTAGTCATTCTGTGCCGCTGTTCCGTCACCTATGGTGTGCTGCATTTACAATGCGGCGCATCATGGGGCAAAAACAGCACAGATGCGTGATGTATCTGTGCCGTAAAGGTGGCGCATTGCTGGAGTTGTATCGCAAGTGTGATGAAGCTCCAGCAAGGGTCGGGGGTGCCCCTGTCGCAGGGTTTCTGTTCTCACACAGAACTGTGGACAGAGGATTGGAACCTCGGCGAATTAGGGTGTCCCAAAACTCACGTTAGTAATCAAAAACTCCTTAGCAAGCTAGGTACAGTGTCACATTGGATATAACAAACTCTCAATGTTTAGACAATCCAGAATATGAACTTATAGTACCTCAGGATACGTGGAACTCATGAACAGTCGGTCGTTATATATTTCTTAGAAACCAGAACATGGAGTTAAGAAGAACACATGTGTATTTGAAATGTTTATTTACTAATGCCGTCTTCACAGGCGTAGTATCTTAGATAATACAAGTACACATATTATCAGTAGCAAAATTACCAGCATAGTTACTAGTACATAAAAAGCGAATGGTGATAGTATGTTAACATGCTGTAAATGAATAAGAGTTAGCAACACTTATAAGCAGCCGCGGGCCGTGGAGGGAGTTACGGTGGGGCAGGGAGGCGGGGAGGGGGAGGGGCAAGGTAGAGAGGGCTCCACCCTGCTTCTCCCCCTCCCCGCTTCCCTGCCTCACCGTAACTCCCTCCACGGCCCGCGGCTGCTTATATCTCACCCTCCCTAATACACATATTATATTATTTGCTAAGAAGGTCTCTTTGTGTTGGTTTAGGGCGTGCCCATACTTTAGTGTCTTAGATTTGAAGGAATCACATCAGCATACACCAGCTCTCTCTTCATGTGAGCCGCATCAACTGTTGTGTATGTGTGTTCGGCAAAGCAATATAAAACCCGCCTCATGCCCAGAATTGGCAGAAGTTGCACTTATGTTATGAGTATGAAGTCGTGGAGATCAGACCTCATAACAATTCTGTATCGTGTTGTTCTTGAAACTTTAGCACTCGCTGTACAGATATAGTTTAACAAGCAAAGCAGATAGTAGAGCAATAACATATTATTCTCATGTAAACCACGATGAACTACTAGGTGGAAAGCTAAAGCAACAACTAAGTGTTGTGTGCAGAAGTTGCAAAAAAGGAAAAATGGCGTTTAAACCGGTAATGAGCCCATGCTAACTTAACACGGTGTAAAGATATCCAGGACCTAGATGACACCTCCCCATGATCCGGAAACAAACTGAATAAGATAATAGAAGTGCCATCTCATGAGAGCAGATTGCAAGTTTATATGTGGACGGTCCGCAAGGTAAAGCATTAAAAACTAGGAAAATTTAATGCTAAAGAAAAATAAAACAGCCAAGTACTTTATCGAGTCTTAAGCCAATAGGCAAGGTAAATAATAAAAACTTGACAAATAAGTCAATGAATTGTCAATGAAATGCTAGTACTCAGCATATCAAACATGAAAAAGGTCTATGACATAACTGTGTATGCAAAATAAGCTGCAACAGCCTCCAATAGGAAGTCACCGTCTTCATCCGAAAACAGTTCAGCCATCCAATTTAAAAGCGGAAAAGAACATACGTGCTCTCCCAGCACCGGATCCTCTATCACCATCAGAGGACAGCTCGGTGGGTTTTCAAGAAAGCTCTGTTCCAAGAAAGACTGTGCTGCCGCCAGTAAATTCCAGGGACCAAGTAGTCCATGCATCAATGCCACAGCCATAATCCTTTCGCCAGGACAAACCAACTCGTGAGTAATGATAGGAGTCATCAGCTGATTAAAGTCGACGTCAGGAGAAACCGGTCCGCAGAGACACAAATCAATGGCCCAATCGAAATCACAGGTCAGGCAGTGAAATACAGGCTGGACACAGGTGAAGTAGGAGAATCGAAAAGATAATCCATATGCCGTGCTTAATATCGCCAACGGCATTGTGCCATAATATTCTAGCATGCGATTGCGGAACAGTGTCAGCAGCTGCAGGGTGGGAGGTTGCATAGGAGGGACATCCATATTTAAAAATGTAAAAAAGCACAAGAGCGTCCGCTGGTAATGCAAGTAAAAATGCCAATCCACGAACCAGAGTGGAGAAAATAGAATGAAAGGAAGCAGGGATGAGTCCAAAGATTTTCTCAAATGAAGTCACGAGACCACTGGTAACAACTTTAAAAAAGTGCGCCAGGGACTTTGCGGAGGATGCGTTAAAGATAGTCGGAACCATCTTGCTGAATTTGAAAGGCAAATCTGAATTGAAAAGTGTGTGCACCTCTGTACGGGTGTTCGCTATGTGAAGCAAGAAAGTTTCACGGGCCGAACTCAAGGCCACCTCTCTCTGAGACAAAAGAGCTCTTATTCTTGCCATGCCGTTGAAATCTGTCCCAAGGTTGGTATTTGTGGCCAGATTGAAAACTCCCTATGTTCATGTGTGGGAGGAAATAGAACATTTCTGCAGCAAATAACCCGTTCACTTACTGTTACGATAAAAGGAATACTTTTAATTAACTCAGAACAATCTTCATTATTGAGCATCAAATAACTACCATTTTCCAACAACTTGAACGTGGGGATGATAGCAGGAACTGGCGTGCCTTGCAACACGCAAGCCATATTTGGTCGGTGTTTGTTGCATGAACCGTGTAACTGTATGTGCCTACACATTAGTGAATGATGTGGCGTCTCGGTGCATTCCTCTCCATTCAGATAAACTTCTTGATCATCTTTGAAACATCTGTATGTGTATGGAAGCGACCAGACCTCATGAAGAAAAGCACTACCTAAAGGTTCATAACGACCTATTGGTATATATTTCATACAATTTGAAAACTTATATAAAGCAAAAGGCAGCCTTATTAAACCGTGGATAAGGCACGTTGCCAAAAAACCCGCAATCCTCTGCTGATGATGTCACTGAGCATGTCATGAATGATGTAATATGTGACATCATCAGCAGTGGATTACGGGTAATAGTATCTCTAGTTTACTCCCCTATAGCTGTCTTTCTTTTAACATAAGTGTCTGTTTCCTTCCCTTATACTTACTGTTTTCGGTTCGCTTCCGGTTCGCGTACCGGGGAGCGAACTGGGAAGCGAACTAAGAGAAATAGAGGTTGGCACAGTTCGAAATATTGTACCAATTTTTTAATAACGGGGAGGTAGTTCTGAAAAGAACTTTTTTTTTTATTTTTCAGAACATTTTTTTACTTTTTTTGAATTTTTCTGAACAGTTTTATATTTTTTTGGGTTTTTCTTGGAGGGGGCAATGAAAACGATTCATTGTAAAGGGCTCAACAGGAGCAACAAAACAAAAAAAAGAAGTATTTATTATTTTGGGCGTTTCGTACAAACTTGCATATGATAGTCAATAGCTCTGTTGATCAGAGTGATGCTTTTTTCTCCGTAGGAAATGAATCCATCGCAAAATACGCAGATGTGTTTTACATCACCAAATCTCATTTGTATATTTGGCACCATCTCCCTGCCCTCTGGTCCCGTTACTTCCGGTACAACAGATCTTCTGGCCATAATAGGGAGATTATCTAGGTCGTTCCGAAACTGTGCAGCACTGTAGTTGTTAGGATGCCACCTAGTCATATGGCGATGCATTGTGTAGTTTCCGAAACTGTATTTTTTGTCGGTCCCTCTGGACAGTCTATCTTGACATATAAGGCAAGTTACGTATCTTGCATTTACTTTTTTCTAACCTTTGGGAATTTTAAAAAATTGCCAAATGAAGTTTTCTTTCCGGTGAGACGTCCTGGGCTGCTCAGGCAAAAACTGCCTCTCTTCGTGCTCGTCCTCCTGTTCCTCTTCTTCCTCTTCTTGTTGAATTATAACTTGAGCAGGTGGTCCACTCTTCCTTGGATGTGGTGGAGGTGGTGGGGAAGCACCAGCTGAAGCTACTAAAGAAGCCATTGCTCAGTGATCACAAAGGGTCTTTCTCTCACAATGATGAAAGTCAGAGTGAGGAAAGAAGGAGGGATTTTCATCATTTGGGAAAAACAAGAGTTCTCAACCAATCAAAAGTGTTCATTTTAGATTATATGACCTAGTCTTACATCATTAGGAAACCAAAAGTGAAATGAAATGAACCAATGAAAAGTGTTATTACCAAGTCACATGACTTGCTGTGTTTACGTTAAGCGCTTTGCAGGGCCTCCCGGTTTGCTTCCAGAAACCTGCGCTTTGCGACTCGCTTCGCGTACCAGTTCGCTAACGTTGTACGTCATATGACGTATCACGCGACAACGTGAAACGTCATGCGGACGGGAGGCGTCACGATGTTGTTTTCTAACGCGGCACTTGCGGTAAAGAAACGTTTACCGGCTCGCGGTGTATTTCGCGGCATCAAGGTCAGCTAACGGGAAGCTTCCCGATTCGCGAAGCGGGAACGAAGAAAAAAAAATATTTTTAAAAAAAATTATTCATAAACATATAAAGTATATTTTTGGATTTAAAGAAGAATACATTTTACAGCTACAGATATTAGCTGTTAAAAAACCAATGAAATTCACAGAAAAAACCATAGGTTATAGACCATATATAGTTAGGAATTAGCATTTACAAAACCTTGAAAATTCACTGAAAAAACCATAGGTTATAGACCATATATAGTTAGGAATTAGCATTTAGAAAACCTTATTTTACTCACACAAAACCATTGAAATTCCATATATAGTTAGTTGCACTAACTATATATCGCGCACCCGCAATCCACTGCTGATGATGTCACATATTACATCATTCATGACATGGTCAGTGACATCACTGATGACATCACTGATGACATCTCAAATGACATCACTGATGACATCACTGATGACATCTCAAATGACATCACTGATGACATCATGACACACCAATACCAGTTACTACATAAGCACTCACTGATTCCTACGTCTACACACACATTCACTCATTCACCCATATAATTACTCATACATACAGTCACTTATTATTACAACACTATCATATGCACTCATACACCTATGCAGACAGTCACACACTGCCACTCATCCATGGAGTTACTCACACACCAAGCCAGTCCTGTAAAGAATCAATCACACTTCCATTTCTTCATCTATACAGTTAAACACAGAACACCATACTTCAGTGACATCACTGATGACATCACTAATGACATCTGAAATGACATCACTGATGACATCTCAAATGACATCACTGATGACATCATGACACACCAATACCAGTTACTACATACACACTCACTGATTCGTACGTCTACACACACATTCACTCATTCACCCATACAATTACTCATACATACAGTCACTTATTATTAGAACACTATCATATGCACTCATACACCTAGTCAGTCCTGTGAAGAATCAATCACACTTCGATTTCCTCATCTATAGTTAAACACAGAACACCATACTTTTCACACATATACTAACACATACTTACTCTCTTATACAATCACTGATACAAGTACACATTGATATGCACAGAGTCACACACCTCCCAGCCAGCCACACACACACTCAGTCTTCCATACATCCAGTCATTCTTCAATATGTAAAACGTATTTAAACTTTACAAAAACACACAGACACTAGATGATGTCATCAGTGATGTCATCAGTGATGTCACTGACCATGTCATGAATGATGTAATATGTGACATCATCAGCAGTGGATTGCGGGTGCGCGATATATAGTTAGTGCAACTAACTATATATGGAATTTCAATGGTTTTGTGTGAGTAAAATAAGGTTTTCTAAATGCTAATTCCTAACTATATATGGTCTATAACCTATGGTTTTTTCAGTGAATATATATATATATATGTATATATATATATACACATATATATAAAATATGGTCAAGGTACATAGATCAGTTAAGAATAGTGACTATATACTCCTCTATATGCACCTACCTTTCAATATTTTGTCCCTTGATATTTTGTGTAGTACAATCTAACATGGGAAAATAATAAACATGTTGCCATGAATATCTCCTTTCTTTTGATCACTTTTTTTTTGTGGAATACATTTCTGTTTCCTTGTTTAAATGTGGCTGTAGTCTGCATTTCACCCTGGCTGCTGGCTACTGGCTGTTGCAGCAGGCATAGTGACATCAGAACTCAACTGTATCAATGTATTACAGTTGAACAGTTACATTGTTTCTTTATTACAGGGGACTAAAGACGTCACAAGTCGTCTTTAATAAAGAATTAGATACTGGCTTGTTTACAGTGATTGCAGTCTCCCATGCAGGGGCGTAGGAGACACTAAAATTCTGGGGGAGACAGGGACAACCTTGCGGACTTTGCAGTGGCCCAATACAAATCGCCCATTCAATCAATCAGTCACAGGCATTTATATAGCGCACTACTTACCCAGAGGGTCTCAAGGCGCTAGGGGGGGGGGGGGTGCTGCTACTGCTCGAATAGCCAGGTCTTGAGCTTCTTCCTGAAGGAGAGGTGGTCTTGGGTCAGGCGCAGGTCGGTCGGTAGGGAGTTCCAGGTCCCGTTGTCGTTCTTCGGATGCGGGGGACGGCGGCGAGGGCGTGGTTGGCTGATCGGAGGTGTGGTTTGGGAGCGTAGAAGTTGATGCGGTTGTTACCCATTGTGTGAGACATAAACCTGTTAAACAAATACAATTGCACACTTTTGAAGTGAAATATTGAGAAAAACAGGCATGTAGTCACAGTTTGCAAGTATGTTTTATTGTTATTTACATTCATAGTAATTAGACCAAATGTGAAAAAAATGCACATCAATCTTGCTTCTTCATGTACCAAGCAAATAAAGGTCGCTGACTTTGGTTGGGGGCGTGGTGTTTGCAACTGCATTATGATTTGAAAAGTGCCTGCTTCTGCATTCCTGCTTTCCAGCAATTTTCAGGTAACAATAAAAATGTCAAGATAAATCCAGTGGTTAATTGAGAGAGATTGGAGGTTTATGTAGTGGAAGTTTTGACTCATAGTAAGGTAGCCACAGTGATGTCTGCTGCAAAGAATGTGTACCATGCAGGTCACAAAGTACATATAATGTAAATAGGTCAGTGGGTTACTGCTTTTGTCTGAGAGATTCTTTTGTTACTTGCAGTTTGTAAGTTAAAATCCTAACATAGAACAATGTCATCTGGTACCTTTACTAGGTTTCATTAGTGAAGTAAGAAGGCATAGGGAAAGTGCCCTATGCAGTCCGTGATTCCTAATTTCAAGTTGTGATTCACCCCACAGTCAGGCTACGATAACAGTTCAGTTCATGAGGCCATGACATTCAAAACACAATAAACCGGAAGCAGTGGTCGAAGTGGGGAAAAAAGTAGGAAAACTGTAGGCGGAGAATCAGAGGACGAGAATAACCTCAGATTTGGGTCTGTGGGTGCAGTCAGAGATGTGGCCGGAAAGTGCAAAACCTTCCTATTTTTAGTATTTGTTTGGCACTTCGCTTACTAGTTACAGCGTATTACGTTATTTAATTCAACCAACACACATACACATGTTCATTAAAGGTTTAATATGAGTTATTGGCATTAAAATACATTAACAAAGTGGGATATGCTTTGGATCACAGAATATGTGAAATATGCTGAAAAGTGCAATCACAAGCCATCTGTCTCCGAGCCATGCAGTTTTTGTCATCTGCACTTCTACTTTTTCCACAAGAGCAGCTCAAACATAAATGGTAAAATATCCTAGTTTACAAATGTTTTCCACTTAAATATGGTAGTACCATATTTGCCGCAATATACATAATCTGCTGCATAATATAATGATTTCAACAAAATAATGGTTTGTAGCTCAAACAGATCAAAAAGTAAAAAAATAATTGTGACTTATGTTGCTGCGAAGTGGAGGGCCATTTGCAAAGGTTGACTAGTTACCATTGTCACTGCTACATTTGTATATTACACAGGTACTAATAAGACAACATCTTTTGAGAGGCTGTTAGTATATATAAGAATGTCAAAATAATAAAGTATCATAAAATTTACTGCATTACACTGCAGTCTCTTTTTTGATGCATATTTTAGTCAACACTGTGACAAAATGTTGTCTCCATTGTTGCATAAGTTCATTGGCCTCAGAGCAGGCAGGAGATGTTTAAAGTGTTTAGGCATGAAGCAGAGAAACCGTGAAGTTTGCAAACTTAGTTTGGTGTGTGTGCAAATCCTGGATTGCCAATCCCCAGTGAATTGCTCTACTACTGGTCAAAAAGGCCAATGGAGATACCAATGGGTGAGGTGGACTGTCCTCAAGCGTCTTGTGACCGCAGTGACAGAGTCACTATCGCTCTAGGGTGTGCTGCTTCAAATGCCTGCCCCCAAGACTGGAGCTTCATGGATTGTGGTGGACAGGCCTTCAAGGTTAACCCACATTTGCCGCCGCAAGGGTCCACCTGCTGGTGCTAAAACACCAGGGCTTCCAGGGTCTTGCGGTGTCTTCTAAGATCTAGCACGGGAATGTGCTCCCTCAGGAGAGTGGTCTGGTGGACTGGTCATGAAGGCTGAACCTGGTTCTCCAGTTCCAAATTTGGCAGCTCTGGCCATAGTGCCACATCGTCTCCCCCACTTAACATCATACTGCCCCACTGAGAGAAACTTGCACTGCCTTCAGCTACAACCCAATTGTGCTGTGACTCAATTCAAATTATGTACGAGACAAGAGTAATATCCTGCCTGAAGAAAAAAGTAATGACATCTTGGAAAAAGGAAACACTCATAGAGAATGTAAGAATAAGTAACGCATGTGAAATCTAAGGAGATACAACATGGTTACCTTAACCGTTAACGCTTTTACACTCATTATTCAGAAATCAGTGAGTGCTTTTGCCTCAAAAGTTCAGGACATGACTACAGGACCCAGAAGGGACCTTTTCCAATGTCCATTGCATAAATCCTTCCAAAACGTAAGAAGTTTGGTTTAAAAAGACCACATCCCTGAACACAGAGCCACAATACACATTTTATAAGCAAAAATAATTAAAACAGTTGAAAAGGATCACATTAAACTTTTTCCACTCACCCATCAACCAGGTCTTGCAGTCCCTCTAGGAATGGTGCACTTCCCCACCCTCGGAAAACAATGTTAGTCAAAAAAAGAAGATAAAAAGAAAGTAGCGCTTAAAGTGGCGCTGATGTTTGTGGGTGTGAATAACACCAATCTGGCCTGTCTGGGAGCACTCTGTATTGCTTTATTTAGTTATTTATTTTTCGTCTTTTGATCCTTTATTTTTCTCTTGGTCTGGAGGTTGCTCTTTGGAATAGAATAATGACAACATTTCCAGCCAAAGTGATCCATTCTTTTTTTGGATCCATTTCAAGGTGTCTTTTTTCCCTCTCTGCCCATCTCAGAGAGGCCGAGCCTTATCCATAGGCATTGACTAGTTCCTTGGAGGGTGCAGCATAACAAAGGGCAGGTGGCCTCTGTGACTGGAGGAAGGTCACAGGCAAATGCCGGGTCATTATAGGAAGCGCTTTCACGCGCTAACGGCCCTGCTAATCTCGGAAAGGGGAGGGGAAATTATTTTGTTTTCTCTTCCTCCCATCCTTGTCCCCCGTGTCCCCCACGCCAAAATCTAGGGGGGGGATATATCCCCCATGTCCCCCACACTTCCTACCCCCATGCTCCCATGTATTGTACTTCCACTATTAATACTTTATTCCAGTTGTCTGAAGAGTAGGGCTCCCCACAAGATGTTAAAAGCCCTGCAACAATCCTCTCGAATTCTGGCCGACATATGCTCTCTCGAATTTCTGATGAAATTATCTGGAGTGTCCAGCTGATTGTTAAATATATGAACATGAAAGCCACTTCACATTGTATTTTACTGCACAACAAACACAATTGTTTTGAGCATGTCCCAACCCATTCCGACCTCTATTTTTTTAAGTGTGGCTCTGCAGAATAAGGTCATAAAAGGATTGTGAGCACTTCTCCTCCAGCATGAGAAGCAAAAAGGGACCATTTGAAATTTCTGTGGCACACTCAAATGTCCCAGGAGAATGCCCACTGTGATATTTCTCTTTTTACTCATCTTAGGACCAGATTTGCAGAAACCTGTGTCGCAAAAAGTGTTTCCAATGTGCGCACCACCTTTTGTATCCTGCAACTTATTTTTAAAACTGACTTATGAATGTCAGTTCGCAAAAAAAGTACTCATAGTGAGTCTTACACTGGTCTGCCTAATTATTATTTGCTAGGCCAGTCGCAATTTTCAACTCACTATCCCCCAGATTCATCATTGTCCCGTTTTGCGAGTCCTTAATAGCGATTATTAAGGAATCGCTATTAAAGACTCGCAAAACGGGATTCATGTAGAAATCGCAATTTCATTTGCGATTCCTACAGCTTCCTTATTTGCGATTAGCAAATTGCTAATCGCAAATAAGGAATGACTCCCCATTCATTCCTATAGGCCTTAAGGCCCATAGGCCCATAGGAACGAATGGGGAGTCATTCCTTATTTGCGATTAGCAATTTGCTAATCGCAAATAAGGAAGCGATTTCAAGGGTGCCAGGGGTGTCCAAAGGACACCCTGTAGCACCCCTGAAATGTAAATGTAGACTGATGTTGCGCACACACATGTCCAAAGGACATGTGTGTGTGTAACATACAACTTTGAAAAATGCACTAAAGTGCATTTTTCTAAGTTTTCGCTATTTACCACGAAGTCAGACTTCGCGGTAAATAGCGGCCAAAAATAGCGATTTCGCAATTTTTAAAAGGTTCATGAATAGCATTTAAGGAATCTCAAATTGAGATTCCTTAAATGCGATCGCAATTTGATAAATTGCAATTATTTGCGATTTTTCAAATTGCGAGTTCATGAACCATTGATGAATCTCAAATGCCATTTTTGCGGGTGCAAACGGCCGAATTTTGCGATTCGCACCGTTTGCGCTTGCAAAAATGCTTGATGAATCTACCTAAAAGTTTGTCTAAAATTAGAGGGATTAGCCTGAAAGGTTCAGCAGACCACCATACATGTCATTGCTTATTAAAATTGTATTTCCCTAAAATAAAAAGCTTTCCATTTTGGAAAACTTCAATGAGAGCAGGCAGTGGTACCAGGGTCCACTGCCTACCCCACCTGAAGCTGCCACCCAGATTCCCAAAGGGAAGGGATCCAAAGTGGAACCTTTGCCTTTGCAAATCATTTACCCCAAAATGGGTGTCAGCAACTGATCAATTGTGGTTGCCAATTCATCGATACATACCATCCATAATTTGGAAGGAACACCCCTACACGGCCCTTCCAACTTGTGATTTGATAAAGGTCAGAAAGGCCACTTCCAATTTGGAAATACTTTTCAGAGTCTCAAAATGGGGTCAGTACATATAAAAAAGGGTTTTTTCAGTCACAGACTGAGATTTTACGAACTGTAGGGTTCGTGACTACAAAACTCTTTTGTAAATCTGGCACCTGGTTCTTGCAGCATTTGGTCCCTTTTTAGCTGGATTCATACCAGGAACTTTTACCAGTTTAAGATTGTGAACTATCAGGTTGGGAAACTTCAGGAATGCGCAGATCTTCACCTACCCATCCCACAGGCCAAGGATCATAATTGTTGCATATCATTACTAATTATGAAAGCAATTCTACTCCCATAAACAGACCAAAAACTTAATATACAATGATTAGTAAGGGTATAATTAAACTAATTTGACAGGAATTCATGTTGGCATTCTGAATACCACAGAAAGCATGGAAACTCAAGATAACTGTGATGAGGACTTACAAACCAGTCACATACAAAGCAGTCATTGACATAGATGGCACATAGATGCAAAGTATACCTAAAGACATCCAGATACACACAGAGCAACCCATCCACAGTCATCCATGTAGACAGACAGATCTGCAGACACTGGCACCTCTGCACCCAGACCAGAATGAACCCACAAACATGGATTTCGTGGCATAGGGTCACCAATATGAACAGTACCAGAAACATCTTGCAAAGCTAGATGTGAAAAGAAAGTGGGACCTGTCCCAGCTTCTTAGTTTGGCAATCCCTGTTCTCCCTCTATGTAATATGGCCCTCAGGAAGTATCACATAAAGTGAGCACTGGTGGAGGCTACAGTTTTGGCTGACTGTTGTCTTGCCTGGTTGAAGGGCTGGAGCAGTGCTATTTTACCACCTTAGAAAGTTGTAAATGTTTGCTCATCATAGGAACTTACAAGGCATGCACTGCTTTTGGCTAATAATATAGCAGCGCTTGTTGGCATATCTAAAGTAAACAACTTAACATATCACAATACGATACACAAAGCAACATAATGCTATAATCAAAACATAATGACCCATCACAACAAACCAATCAAACCAGAAAAAAAACACAAAACCTGCAGCGCAACAAAACAGTCAGATTGCAAAAATGAGCACAAAAAGACAGCAGCACAAAAACAGCAGAATACATCCCCAGCACAACAAAGTAGAACAGAGAAAATGAGCACAAATGTTCATCTCACACATCACCACCTCCAAAACCGTATTTTGATAGAATGGTGTTAAAAGATATTTAGAGCAAGCACTTCCTTAAAAGCACCAGCCAAAAATGTTTTGGGCTCCAGACTCAAGTCTCTAAAAGCTAAACTGCTGTAAGGTCTGAGCATCACTGGATTAGACAAGGGCTTCAGCATTTTCCTGTTTCCATACAGAGGTCTTCAGTACATCAGAGTAAAGGAAATGGCTGCTGTCACATTCATTAATGCGGATATTTTGCAACGTTTACAAAGTATATGGTGTTTGTTTGCTTACTCTTCAAAGAACGTCTCTGCCGATAATGAATTCAGCAATGCATGGATGCAAGCATCTCCAGTCAGATCACCACTGTCAACAAAGAGATTGACAATTGAATGTATTTTGATTATCGCAGGGGATAGTCATTTCTTCTGCATGGGCACATGAGAGAAGCAATAATAGCAGCTTATAATTGCCCTTTTGCACCTATGTTTCTAAAATGTATTAATTCCTGGTAGCTCTGTAGTATTTAATTAATTTATCGTTATAAAAAGACATATGTCAGAAAGGAAACAGAAATATGTGCATGTTAGAGCTCTGATACTCTTCACTGTGGAGTATCCTAAATATAAAAAGATACAGAGTTCCGACCACTCACACAGCCGCTTGAATGGTGAAGACAGCCCACCATATTTCGAGATCCCGCCTTCTTGGCAGATGCACTTATAGTTGCGCCGTCGTTACAGGCGCAGGTGAATGGCTCGCAGGTGCCATGGGCCTCATTTATGAGAAATGACGCATCGCTGCGTGAAAGCAGCGATGCGTCACTTCTCAGTGCGCACTCCTTGCGACATTCCGGATGCGTCATATTTACTGTATGACACATCATGGTGCAAGGAGTTACAGATACATCAGTATTTCTAACATATCTGTATGGCGCAAAAGTGATGCATTGCTGGAGTCTGTCACAAAAGTGACGCAACTCCAGCAATGCGTCCTTTCACATGGGGCAAGCCCCATGTGAAAGGGCCTCCGTCAGTCTTACGCCTGCAGGCATAAGATTTTGGTGCAACGGCGTCCTAGAAGTGACGCAGTGAAATCTCATAGATTTCACAGCATCACTTCTAAGAGGCTTTTTGCGGGAGAACGCCCCCCTGCATACATTATACCTGACGCAGGTATAATGTAGCGCAGGGGTTTACAAAGTGACGCATCTGCTTAGATGCGTCACTTTGTAAATAGGGGAGGCATGTTTTACGCTGCCGATGCGTCACAAAAAGTGACGCATCGGAAGCGCAAAACTGACGCAAGGACTCATAAATGAGGCCCCATTTTTGTGGCCTGGCTGCTTAGTATTCATTTTTTGCCGTCTGAAACAAACTCGTAAAGTTGCGCAGTATGTTTCTGAAAAAAAAGCACTATGGCAGTGATATACATGAAGGAGATTGCTGTTTTCCCTGTTCAGATCCACTTTGCTTCGTTCATATAGATATTTTTTTAGAATTTGGCACATTCTCGGCATGCTTACTATGGGGCTCATTAGGATGGCGGACGGACCTGCGTCCGTCCGCCACCCTAGAGGAGGAGGGACCATCCGCAGGGGCAGCGGCGGTCCCTCCAGTGCAATCAGGATGTGACCGCCAACCTGGCGGTCACATCCTCAATATTTAACATTGCGGCGGGTGCTGCTTGAAGCAGCACCCTCCCAAGGTTAAATATGCATGCTTAGCATTTGCATGCACAAAGCGGCAGGCACCGCGCGGTACCTGCCGCTTCGTGCACGCAAGTGCAGGGGGGTACCATAGGTACCCCCATGTGCACCCCCCACCCCCCCAATCACCCTGGGGGCCCGCAACGGGCCCCCAAAGAAATCACTGTATGCCGTTCCACGGTGGAGATTCCGCTGCGGAAAGGCATATGTTTTCCGCCATCCTAATATGGCTGGCGGTGTCTGACAGACACCGCCAGCCATGTTAGAGCTTTTCCGCCGCGGTCGGAAGGCGACCGCGGCGGAAAAGCTGCGTACCGATTTTGAGACCCACCGCCATCCTAATTTGGTGGTGGGTCTTTTGTGCCTCCCCAGCGGTTTTCCCGCATCCTCCGGGCCGGCGGTGGCTTCCGCCGGCCCAGAGGATGCGGGAAAACCGTGATCGTAATGTGCCCCTTAGTTCGCTCTTGGGGATTACAGTAATATCGGGTTTGGGGCAAAATAGTTTTTCTTACAAAATAACTGTGACATCGTCTGAAGAAGTCACATGAAATTTGGCGGACATTTCACATGTGAGTCACTGTTTTACAAACCCTGCGTTAACCCCCATTTGCGCAGGCGTTGGAATTAAAAGTTGGGTGGTGTTTACAGTCACCCTTCGTTACATTTCGGATGGGCAATCCTGCCCAAATTTATCAGTAGAAAATGTATGGTATTTTCTCTACTATGTGGATTTTGGGGCATTAAACACCAAAATCCGCATTTTTCCTCGAAACTCGAAATAGTTGATATTTATCGCACCGATCCAGGGTTTTGGTATTTAGCCAATGTGATAAAAAGCACCTGGATTCTGGCAAACTCTGAATCAAGGTGCCTAGTGTTTTGTGGGTATCGCAAGTTCCGTGCAGATCTATAAAGGGGAGTCACAGTTAAAGTGGACTGGGCAAAAACTTTGTCATGTGCTAATGGCGTTGGTGCTATTTAATGAATCTGCACAGAATTTGGCAGGTTGTTAGCAAGTTATCTGCAGTGAAGGAATCTCAGAAGTCATGCAGATTCCAGAAGTGGTAGGCGAAACATATTTGATTTGCTAATAACTTTAGTGCAGGATTGGCACAGGACTTGACAGACACTTCGCATATTTAGCTTACGTATGATATTTAAATTTCATCCAAACTCATCAAGTGGGGGCAAAATTATTGGGTGAAAGTGGGTACAAGAGTTAATTTGCCGATAACCTTGTGGTTAATCGGTCAGTATGACATAAGCCTTTTCTAGGGATTTAGGTTTTCAAAGAGATCGCGTGAAGGACGGGGCAAAGAAGCTCTGACTTGCCATTGGTGCTGTTTTGTAGATCTGAATGACATTTGGCAAACAGCATGTTTAACCTACTTCTGACATTGTGACTTTCATGTAGATCTGTCAATGGGCGGTAGTTAAAGAGGAGCGCAAATGTGTTCATTTGCTAATAAATTTGGCACCTTTCGACCTTCAGGGATTTTCACATTTAGCTTTCTATTGGTATGTCATGTTAATCCCAGCACAGGGAGGTTTCACAGAGATCTAGCGCGATGGTGGGGGGGGGGGGTGAGAGGGGGGTGAGGGGGGGAGCGGGTAAGTTAAAGGGGTGGTCGAATAATATTTGATCTGCTAATGATGCGTACACTATTTCACAGATTTGGACGAAGATGAGATAACCAGAATTTAATTTATCTTGCAAACTGCAAATGCAACTAGTGTCTGACCTCTTGGGGCGATGGTTGTTTGTGACAAGAGACTGTACTCAATGGGCAAAGATTACTGCAGTTGTGGTAAGGTGCAAGGTGGATTTGGCCAGACTCTACAGATAAACCCTGGTGCACGTGGCTGAAGGCAGGTTGTAAAATAATACATAGGCACTGGCATTCACCATCACCCCTACCACACATCCACCGCATGTATCCACACAACTATTAGTAAAATACTTTTAGTTTTCCATCTAAAATAACTTAATAGGGATAGCTTTAGTCATAACACCTTAATCTATAAAACTTATAAATTCACTTACAAAGTACAGTTAATATGCAGTATGGCTACAAAAGAAAACCCCCTGAAATGCCTTTGTTATGGTTAGGTTTGCAAACCACAGATTACACATCTGCCATGCAAATTAATAAGCCACACACAAATGCAACTCTTATGAACTTAATATTTGCAGCAATAAATTGGAGAATTCCCATCTGGGAGTATCAACACATTGGCAGTGGAATCACACTAACACAACTTGTATTGTGAATGGTAAGGTAATATCTCTTGTCATCAGTGACATCATTTCTGTAATTTGTCAAGTCATCTGCTACATCAAGTGTGAAGTCATTTCATAACCATAGCTGCAATGTATCTGTGTTTTGTTATGTGAAAATAGATAGATAGATAGATAGATAGATAGATAGATAGATAGATAGATAGATAGATAGATAGATAGATAGATAGATAGATAGATAGATAGATAGATAGATAGATAGATAGATAGATAGATAGATAGATAGATAGATAGATAGATAGATAGATAGATAGATAGATAGATAGATAGATAGATAGGCTTTTGCATAAGAACTTTTCCTCTCCTACCATCTGCAAAACAGGTCAACAAATGGCTATCAGATGTATATGGTGTAGCGGTCTTACGGTGATTAAGTGCCTTTTCCTGTTTTGCTGAAAACACAGCCAGGAATGCTGAAAATATACAGCAAAAAGTAAGAGGGCCCGATTCACGAAGGGACGTACGTGTAGTAAAGTTACAAATGCAGAGTCTCCATAATCAGGCAGAATCACTGGACTCGGGCAGAATCTCCGCATGGCGCAATGTGCTGCGCAGAGATTCTGACCCAAGTGCGGAGAATCCGTCACGATTGCCGAGACTCCGCCCCACGAGCAAAGACTCTGCATTCATAACTTTACTACACAAACTCCCTTTGTGAATCAGGCCCATAGTCTAGTTTCCATGTCAGCAACAACAATAACCAATATACAAACACACACACAAACACCCACAGTCCATGTGATACACATTTTCTACTCCAGACTCCACAAACTCTTGAAAGACAAACACTCCTGTGTCCTGACAAAAACACTCATAAAATAGACACACTCAAAATGTACATACTTTCCTGACCCTATATAGCCTCAGAGTAATATAAATGCCTGACACACCAGAAAGCTAAAGACTTTCCACGACACCTTATGTACCACTCTTTGTGACACACACACAACAGAGTCCACACACATCCCAATCATGACACCATTCTCCACACTCAACACAATCTTGAAAGATACATGCACTTGACTCATGACTCTCCAGACACCTGCGCTCCGTCTCCTTTGCTCACAATCCTCGCATCCACCGTAGTAATAGTGGAGGACGCTCCTTCTCCTACCTCAATGCAAAGTCTTGGAATGACCTCCCCCTTCACCTCTGGACCTCTTTCTCTCTGCTGGAATTCGGGGCAGGACTCAAGAACTGATTGTTCAACCAAACCCTCTATCAGCAGCGGGGGTCTCAGCGCTTAAATACCCTCATGGGTGATTAGCTGCGCTTTATAAATCCTTATCGATAACGCAAGCAGTCATGAAATACACACACTTCAATACACTCCAACTAATTCATCCACTCAATAGTACACTCACACACACACTCCACGTACTTCACATACCAAAAACACTTCTTTGATACACATACTCCACAATGCCCCATACAGACACAAGGACCTATTCACAAATCTAAATTCAGTTGTAATGTACATTTCCTATACATTTATGACATAATTCTCCTCCCTTACTCCTACCAGGAATCTACAAACAGATTCTTGACAGGCTTAAACCATTGCATGGGAGCAGAGATCTTTGCCACATTTGCGAAGATCTCCACACAAATATATTCCTCTGAAGAGGTGGGATTTAGGATGTTTCTGGCCATCCCAAGTTGTGGTTAGCTTTGGAAGTCTGCGAATATCTACAAATAAGTACATTGTGGATATTCACATATTCCTCACATTTTCCTTTCCTCTCTAGAAAGGATGCAATTTTTAGTTCTGCCAAGGGCTAGTCTAACCCCTTTTCAGGGTGGGAAGGAATATTTGCATGGGGGTTCCCATTCGTCCTCAGGTGTGGTTTTCACCAAAGGGAACTCTATATAGAGGGAATTGTATCCTGATTGGAAAGCCATATGATTTCCCCTGGAATCCACATTGAAAGCTGCTCCTGGTGCAGCTTAACTTTTGGATTCCAATCTGAGTTTGTATAGGTAAACTAGACTCAGCTGTAGCGTTAGCAAGCTACATTTAGTTGTATTACTTTGTTTGTGAATTGGCCTGGTGTGTTTTCAAGAGTGTGTCGAGGTAGGAGTATAGAATCAAAAGTAGGTAATCTGTATCATGGTGATCGTGTATCTTTTAGATGTGTTGATTTTCCAAGCAGATTTCAATAAGCGTTTGAAA
Source organism: Lissotriton helveticus (assembly GCF_964261635.1). Taxonomy (NCBI): domain Eukaryota; kingdom Metazoa; phylum Chordata; class Amphibia; order Caudata; family Salamandridae; genus Lissotriton; species Lissotriton helveticus. The sequence goes on from NC_136057.1 coordinate 2,108,428,805, forward strand.
ATAGCACAAAGTAGTAAAACTTAGATTTAAATATCCAAGAGTAGTTTTACTACTTTGCTCATAAGGTCCACAGTGCACACAATACAGACCTATGACATATATGACAAAAGGAAAAACTCCAACACACACGATGCACACACTGCATGCAATAAACAGACCGAACAAATGCTCCAGACAATGCAGATGTCTGCGCACGCCCTTGACACAATCATAACGTCTGACAAACACACTCATAAATTACACACTCATGACCATTGTTACCTGTAAACCTTGTGCACGCACAGTGCCTTTACCCGGTGCAGGCACACTCTCACAAAGCGCTTACGTCACTGCTTCACTCGAGATTGAGACTGTTCACCAACCACAGCTTTAAAATGTGAGCGCCATAAAAAGTATGATCTTTTTCTTGCCTGTGAAGTGCATTGCGCATCGGGCGGGATGGTGTCTCCAATAAGTACGGACTACCAATTAACCTGGCTCTACACCCTTCATACTACTCATAGCCTTGGCCTCACTATACATTTAATTAACTAACCAAAAAAAACGTACCCCTCCCCTAATCAATCCCCCCTTTAAAACCAAACCAATCAAAAACCACTCACACCCGTCACTCATAACTCGGTGCAGCCATCCATTTTGCCTCCACCATTGCTGTCCTCTCATTCTACAAATCCCCTTCCCCTCCCAGCTAGAATGCAACTGGGTCTGAACATTGACCCCTACTTTCTTTTCCAAACCTTTTAACCCCTTGGCTGCGGGGTTAATTTTTCCACGGTGTGAGGGGGGGGGGGGGGGTTGGGCGCAGTGCCACGGTGCTCAGGACGTCTCTCGGTCGTCATGAGTCACCTTAGTCATGTGCTCATGATGGCCGGGAGTTGTCCGAACTCCGCCCTCTGATTAATTTGCCCGCACAGGCGGGGAATTAATCGCGCGTGGGTGGAGCGGCAACGTTCGGACAGCTCCCGGCCGTCATGAGCACATGACTACCGTGACTCATGGAAAAAAAAACGCCACCAGAAAACCCCTCAGAGTTTTTCTGTCCCCCCTGTGTAGAAACCAAACTTACACTCCTGATGGCAAATGCAGCATCTCTGCCAACATACTACTGATCTGCATTAAGTACAATTCAGCCCCGTAAACAGACAGATGTACCTCGTCATCTCAAAAAACTCAGATGCCTCATATGTAATGTCGCTGTGTTCCAAAAAGAGAAGCCCCTGCACCTAGCAGAACTTCCACAACTCCCTGTTCCCTTTTTGTCTCACTCTGTCTATGGCCCCTGACCTGTTTGCTCCCCACCATACGCTCTGTGGCATCAGTTCAGTGAATACCACTGTTATGCCCTCCCATGCTATTTTAATCTCTAGCAAGACCTGCTTCACAGTTTTTGCTAAAGCCAAACCTTTCATCTTGACTAGGCAATTTTCTCCAAGGTGCACCAATAAAATGTCCGGGCAATGCGCTCCTGTTACCAAGTGCCTGAATTTGGGCAATAGCTCATGCCACCGCCTGCCTCCATTCCAAAACCATTTGAACTGTACTACCATATCAGTCAGACCCAGCTGTCTTCTTCCTTGCCGTGACTCAGCACACTTCACAAAAGAATGCCAGCAGATCCAAACCTCTACATGGCCTCATAGTTGTAATGCAACCTAGGAGAAAACAAACTCATGCTATTGGTCATCGTGCAACCTCCACCCCAAATACACATAGCGCAGATAGCAGCTTGATCACCAACCCCCCCCCCCCCCCCTCCACTGAATCTCCCTCGCTATCCAACCCCCTCAGCTCCGTCACCATCACAATCCGGAATGAATGCATTCTGAAATCCTTCGTCACATAGCCCAACAAACCTAATGCTTTCCTCAGGATCCCCAACACCTGCGAAGCCAAAAAAGCTCTCCATTCTCATGCAGAAAAATCTCTTTTTTCATCTCGGGTGTTATCCAAGACCTTTTGATTTAACTAAAATAATGTTTGTTATATAGCTATCGGACTTTCAGTCAGGTATCCACCATTAGTCTGGTGTGTCATTTACATTTTTCTGCCACCCATTCTAGCATGTATCATGCGGCAATGATTCAGTTCTCTTCAGCTATTGCCTGACTTCACTGTAAGTTACAACATGATGCCATTTCAGAAGACGTACAGCCATACAATGAGTAACTCTTTTCAGAGCCACAAACTAGTAATGTGTGCTTTGTGCAGACTAAGAAATATCTTGGATTTCTACTCATTTTTAGTTTTTTTAGATTGATGAGCACACACCAGTTTACCCTACAAAAATGTTGTGCAAAACCGCAACAGAAAAAAAAAAGAATTGCCAAAGCCAAAAGGCTGGCGGCTAGCATCAGGCCGCTTGGCTTTGCTAATGCTTGTTTATTTTTGCAGCACAAAGATCCCTGTTCCACCAAATTGTGTGATCCTATAAAAATACTTTATCCCACTGAACCTCCATTTTGTTCATTATTACATTAGAGCACCTTCATATGAGTGCAGGATGTGCACTCTCCAGAAAGAAACCTTGGGTCTTTTGATTTAATAGTCTGTAATATTTCTCCTGCTATAGCACAAATCAAGCCATTAAAAAATATATACATGAGAATGGACTTGCCTCTTAGTTCTGTAGTATTCATAGTTATTAGGACAGGGCCAGGAATATAAGGTGAACCATTTCCGTGTGTTAAGGAAATACTTTCTTGAATTTTGAATGCACTGTATCATACTCTAACATGTTTGTTGAATAATTTAGACCTAGAGCCAATCCTTGGCTCCACTCTACTCATTAATTTATTGGCTCGTCTCGTCCACATCTACTCTGAGGTACTCCTTCTCCTGTATTGCTATATTCTGGGGTCAGTGTATTAAAAATTACTGAAATAGAGATGATCAGGGTACTTGAGTATTTCTTATGTTGCTCTTTTGCCAGCCTTTCACATTACTTTGTGGTTTTGTACAGGCCCTACATGATGCATCTGTCTGTCACCAAAGCAGACATACAAGCTGCTAAATGTAACCAAGACCTACATTGTATCTTTACTTTCTCAGGTTGGCTGAGTGCTATTGAAATATACCAACTGCTGTTCTTGACTGTCTAACCAATAGCATGTTTTGCATTGTGAGGATCGTCAGACATGTTTGAAAGGTCAGCTACCCTATTCCAAAAACTGCTTGTTTCACATCGAAGACCAACAGTAAACTCTGCTCTCATTTTGTGAAATTTCACTCTTTCATTCATAACATGCATTGTTGTACCTTCTCTGCAGGCAGACATAGGCATACTGGAAGTATTCAACTTCTGGAAGAAACAGGCAAACTCTCTTTGGAATTGCCATTCATTCATGTACTTACAGAGAATGGTAAACCCTCACCTGCCTTATGCCATACCAGTCACCATTTTCACATCACGTTTTTCCACATTGCCGTCCTCAAAAGACCTACTGTATTCATGCAAAGATCTCGCTTTGTCTTTCCATTTATTGTTTAGTGCCATTACCTAAGAGGTCACTGTTATTTGGAGCAGCCAAGCCACAGCATAGAAGCTATGCTGTGGACAGGCACACAGGAGGCAACCTCGTAGAAAAGGTTCTGTATGCTTGTGCACCAGGTGGTATGCAATTCCACTGTTAGTGCTGTACCTCTTTAAGAAGTAGAGGCGCACCCCTACTCAGGAACTGTTATTTGATTGTGTTATGTTTTATAACCTGAGCTAAATACCTTCTCTTTAATTATAGGCTTGTCAGACAATAAAGGATTTGGATTTGAAATGGCGGTCATCAGTACCCACAAATCGCAGTTAACGCTGTAGATGTTGCAAGTTAAATTTACATCACTTTGCAAATCAAGCGAATAATCCACATCTTTTCTTCTGTTGCAGGATACTCCACCATTGACACACAAACATGTATTAGTCACACATGAGTACAAGCCAAGGTAAATATTCCCTAGAACTCCAGTGGTGCATGTCATAAAGTATGATAAAACAATGTGCTTTAGCCATCTTGTTATGTTGCAGGCTTCTAAGACAGTACTACACATAGATTTGGAGGGGCAGACGTGAGTACACACAGAAAGACCAGGTAATTATGTAGTGATGTGCACTTGTGGTGCATCTTGTACATTGTAGTACAACAAATTGGCTTTATCCATGGGGGCGTGGCCAAGCAGGCGATGGCGGCGGACATGCTCTGCTAGAGCTCCGATCCGGGCTCCCCAAACTCCATCACTATTAACCGCTACAACGCTCAACCGGAGCAGCCCTGTGGTGATAACCCATGCTTGTGTCCGGAATGCAACAGGAGAATTGCGTGGTGTGAGACCACCTTATACCGCAGCCCCGGTCACAACGTCAGGAGCGAGGCCGAGTGAAGTGCAAGGAACCCGGCCTCCTCGCTGAAGCAGCATCGCTGCTGAGCCACACCCACCAGGCCCAAATAACGACATCTCCACGAACGCCGTGAACTCGCAAAGGAAACACCCGGCATCTCATTATACTGGGCAGAGATAAGTAATGGGGCCCATGGAACAGCTGCGAAGTGTGTCCGCAATACCTGATAGATACTGGCACAGTGACGCACCTCGCAAGCCGGAGGCAGCTAGACCGACTGACTCGCAGGCGGTGAGGCTCTTCCGAGCAGCGCTCGTGACCAGACCTCATTAAACCTCTATCCAAGTACCTGCGTGACCGCAAAGCCTGCCAGGGTGCATGACGATACAAGCCTGCATTCCTGTATTTGCCTGCTATGAAAAGCCTGTACCGGTGGGACTTCCAGACAATTTGAAACTGCAGACACCCCAGAAAGACACCCCTTCTTGCCCTGATACCAGCACATGCACCAGTTGCTGTGCAATTATACTCCCCTTAAACTGGCTGAAAATCCGAAGTGCTAGATACTACCTGTTATACTGCCCGATGAACTGCCACCGCAGCATTGCAAGGGCTGTATGTCACACAGAGGTTGACCTCTACTGCCCTGCTGCCCAACCCCCATAACTTGGGCCCAGGCGGACAAGTTGGCTGGAGAAGGAACAACAGAACTAATGACAGCCAAACTAGATGCAGTACTTAATGCAGTGGAAAGACTGAATAAAACACTAGACCAAACCCGCACCTCGCTAGGAGACAAAATTGATAAGGTGGCTATCGACAGAACATCAGCAACTGAAGTGACAGTGGCAGAGATCCTACCACGAACAGCAGCCATGGACAGGCACATTAAAGACCTTGAAGCACGTGTGGATTTCTTGGAAAACCGCGCCGAGGATGCAGAAGGGAGGTCGAGGGGCAATGATATTAGCGTGGTGAGCCTTCTGGAAGGCGAGAAGGAAAGAAACGCTGTGGCATATGTTGAGTCCTAGCTTCGAGAACTGCTTCCAGCAGATGCGCTTTCCCCTCATTTCGTAACTGAGCGGGCACACAGAGTCCGGGCTAATCCTCCGCATCCAGGAGCCAACCCCAGACCACTGCTGATCCGAGTATTGAATTATAGAGATAGAGACACCTTCCTCCAGGAAACCAGAAACCTGCAGGAGATCCAAGTGGGCAATAGTACCATCATGTTCTTTCCAGATTTCATGTTGATGGTCCAACAACAAAGGCTGTGAAACGTCGCTCCGACAATAGGAACTAAAATATTCTCTGCTATTTCCATCGAGACTCCGAGTGGTAGCGAATGGCAAAACACATTTCTTTAATACCCCTGGGGTAGCGAGTGAATGGCTAGACACATGGGATTCTGCAGGAGGTAATTCAGTCCCCAATGGTGCGAGAGCAACCTACTCTAAGAGCCAGACGGGCAACGGCAAAAAAGAACGAAGGCTCAACAAAGACCCTAAGGCACAAACTCTCGGACCCACAGAGGAACAAATGCAACAAAACCAACACAACGCCGTACAAATAGCTGAGGAAATCACTGGAGGATTGGGCGAGCTGTCATCCGAATCTGGCATGCAGGACAGAGACAGTGACGAGGAATTATCTGACGGAACTCTTTACTCACAAGATTCAGAGGTCCTTTCGAAGATTACCCCTTAAAACTGCAGATGATGTACATTAATTTCTTACTTTTTGCCTTCGGACTTTGATGATCGCAAAAGAACTGATGTACACGCAAGTACAAATGATCTGATGTAAAACTGTCTTGTATCAAACTGCTATTTGGAGCTACTACATACCACGAGCGAGTAGTGCAGACAACATATGACTATTAGCCGGACACCTACCCGCATATATTACATAGGTAAGATGTACAAACCAGACACTCATTGACAACACTAGGTCTCGGTTGACGCCTTCATTATTGGAACCTGAAGGGGAGATACATACAGTCATACATTGTATTGATAAGTATATTACGCCTATAGGGCAATCTCCCTTTGACATTATCGAAATGTAATTTGTTATAATTACAGTTTGGATGATTGCTAGTTGCATGTTCGCCCTTTTGGTATTTTGTGTTCTAGTTCAATATATTTATGCCATCCAATGCGTACTGAGACAATACAACTGCATTACTGTAAACTTGACTGTTCAAAGACAATTGTTCATTAGTATACTTGCCCTACCATTAAACAGAACTCCCATACAACACGCACACCATGCCCTTACCAATGTAGCGAAAATATGGCCTGTTCAAAATATCCATGTGGTATGTGAGAGGGATTCATAGCCCCTCTCACAGATACTTAATCTAGTCATAGCTAAAGAGACACCGCGTCCAGATCGTACTTCTCCAAGAGACACACTTAGCAGGGGCAGAGGGTAAACATTTACAGAGGAGGGAAAGGGGACAGCTATATGCCACAGGTTACTCTGCATATGCCAGGGGCATGCTGATCTGGGTCCGACTGGGTACCCCCCTTCGTGTAGAGGATATGTTGACTGACCAATGTAGCGAAAATATGGCCCGATCAAAATATGCACATGGAATGTGAGAGGGATCCATACCCCCCTCACAGATACTTAATCTACTCATATCTCAAGAGACACCCCGTCCAGACCGCACTTCTCCAAGAGACACACTTAGCAGGGGTAGAGGTCAAACATTTACAGAGGAGATGGAGGGGACAGCTATATGACACATGTTACTCTGTATCCACATGGGGCGTGCTGATCCGGGTCCGACCGGGTACCCCCCTTCATGTGGAGGACGTGCTGACTGACACGGAAGGCAGATATGTTATAGTACAAGGCAGGTTTGATGGCCAACCAATTATTATTGCATCAATCTACGCCCCCAACACTGAACAAGCAGTGTTTCTAGATGCCCTATTAAATAAACTGGCTACTTGGCATGACATTCCCATGATCCTTGGTGGGGACTACAATAGTTTATTAGTCTTTAGACCGTTCTTCCCCCGTTGCCTGGTTCGCCCACAACAGCTGCTATGAAAGCGCTGAATAACTGGACCTTCCAGTGGCACTTAATAAATGCTTGGCGACACAGGAACCCAGGCGACAAAGTATACTCCTACTATTCCGGAGCATATGGATTACACGTTAGACTAGATAGGATACCAGTATCTGAAGACCTCCTACCGACTAATACAGAACCCCAGTATTTTGGGAGAACCCATTCGGACCATAATCCACCCACTCTCCAGATCAATTGGAACATGGCTATACCCCCGATACCGAGATGGAGGTTACATCAAGACACACTACTGGGTGCGGTGTGTTAAGGGTTCATATGCAGCAGTTATCTGATTTGTGGTTCTTCCTGACAAGGGGGAACTGGTTGACACTGTCTTTGTATATTTACATGTCTGTGATAATGTCTTTCTGGCCAACAGCTGAGTTCTTGCACCTTTTGCACTTGTAATTGGTTTGTCTTTTGAGTAGCAATGCTTGATGTTGATTTGGAGCTTGCCTTGATCAGAATTTGTCTCCCTTGCCTCACGTGAATACACCGTTCAATGGATTGGGTGATTCCACATAAGGCGCATGCACAACTCCAGGGCAAACAGAAAGCGAAGCCCCCACTCCCTTGTTTCCTCTTGATTTTGTACTCATCTAGCTAACATGGATTTCAAGCAGTTGACTCAAACTGAATGAAGAAATGCAGGACTTGCGTTTAGAGAATCAGTCCCTTAGACAAGAATTAGATAAGACCAGATCAGGGTTTACCACTTGGATGGAATCTTCAGAGGAAGGATGACCCATTTTAACCCCTTCCAAATTTGGCGCCACTGCCTTTCAATCCCAGAATGCATCAGGTCAATCCACTGAACAACCTGTACAAGTCATTGTAGTTGCCCCCAATCCTATTCCCCTAGCAAAGCCAGAAAGATTTATAGGAGACAGTAGTCGCTACACATTGTTCATGAGTCAGTGTCAATTACACTTTATGTGTAAACCACAGATTTTTACTTCTGATACCTCAAAGGTGGCCTTTATTATTTCCTACTTGGGAGGGGTGGCAGCTAACTGGGCCATGCCCTTGGTAGATACCAACTATCCTATTCTACATAACTTGAACAATTTTAAAACAGACATGTCCAGTCTATTTGCTAAACATGTATTCATAAAAGCATCAGATAATGAGCTCCTAAGTCTGTGTCAAGGATCAAAAGACCTGATAACTTAAGTCACCAACTTCAATAGGTTATTAGCTGAAACCCATTGGCCAGAAGAAAAACAGGTATCCTTGTTTTACAGAGGTCTCAAAGATTCTTTAGCTCACATAGTCAACTTGCCAGAAGATTTTGCAGAATTCCAAGATTTAGTAGTCAGGTCAGATCATAGACGGGGGGAAAGAAAGAGTGAAAGACCCAGAGGGGGCATTAGAAATCTACATTTTAAAACATCCAGAAAGGAGATCGAGGATAAGGGTTCAATTGTAGAACCAATGCAGATTGGAGGAGTAATGGGACCTCTGTCACTCGAAGAAAAAGAACGAAGACGTAAAGGAAATTTATGTCTTTATTGTGGAAAATCCGGTCATTTTGCTAGAGATTGTCCTGTCCTGTAAAACCAGCTAAAAGGAAGGTATTAGCAATTGTGAGTGATTTACCTCAGGTGTCGGAAAACTAATTTCTTCGGGGTAAGTGGAGATCATTTCTCCGGGATGTAATGTTCAAAAGATCTCTCATTATGTTCTCATTATGCACCCAATGTAATCAATCATACTCCCAGACATTTCACAGTGAGACTGATTTTAATTTTATCCACACAACAAAGACATAGTATTCCTGTTCTTATTGATTCAGGAGCCACCGGCAACTTTTTTGACATAGAATTAGCTCGAAAATTACAGTTAACTCAAGTGCCTAAAAAAAAACAGAGCCAGTACGGGCTGTAGATGGCTCAGCTCTGTCTTCTGGTTTAATTAGGTTTCACACTACACCTTTGACCCTAGTTGCTGATAATGGTCCTACTGAGAATACTATATTTGACCTCATTGATACGCCAACTTTTGGGGTAATTCTTGGAGTTCCTTGGCTTGAACTCCATAACCCTAATATTGTTTGGGTCAAACGTACAGTCACCCTAGACTCATCTCATTATAAACTTCATTGTTACCAAGAAACCAAAGACCCAGTCATGCCTCTCTTCTGAGCTGCCTTGAATCAAGAAATCTCTAACATCCCTAGAGAATACCAAGAGTTCTCCGACGTGTTTGACCCTGTTAAGGCAACCAAGCTACCACCTCACAGGGTCTACGATTGTAGAATTAAGTCAATTCCCGGAGCAGTGTTACATTGTAGCAGGATATACGCGCTAACCGAACCTGAAAACCAATATTTAAGATCATACCTGGATGAACTGTTGGAAATTGGTTTCATCCGTCTCTCAACATCGCCAGTCTCGTCGCAGCTCTTCTTCGTGGTTAAGAAGACTGGCGATCTGAGAGCGTGCATCGATTATCGCGTGGTAAACAAGGCAACAATCAAAAATAGGTATCCATTACCATTAATCCCAGTATTGCTTAATCAAGTAAAAGGCTCAAGTATCTATACTAAGTTGGATTTACGAGGAGCTCATCACCTAGTCCGCATTAAGGAAGGTGATGTGTGGAAAACAGCTTTTCGTACCAAATTCAGTCTATTCGAATATACAGTAATGCCTTTTGGCCTTTGCAACGCCTCAGCTGCGTTTCAAAACTCCATCAATGAGGTATTACATGACTTCTTGGACATCTGTGTCATAGTGTACATAGATGACATTCTAATATATTCAAAAAATCCAGAAGAGCACATACAACATGTTCGTTCAGTCTTACAAAGACTAAGGGACAATTCCTTGTTTGTAAAATTAGAAAAATGTGTTTTCAATACCTCCAAAGTGGAGTTTTTAGGGTACTGGTTATCTCCCGAGGGGATTATAATGGACCAAAAAAAGGTGGAAGCAATCCTGAATTGGCCTGCTCCGATGTCAGTTAAAGACACACAAAGAATCCTTGGATTTGCTCATTTTTACAGACAGTTTATCTTAAAAAAAACATTGAAATTGTTGCACCAATTACACAGTTACTAAAAAAGGAGGAAAAGTTCCAATGGAATTCAGAGGCTGAACAAGCTTTCTCAAATCTAAAAAAAGCCTTTACCTCAGCACCCATTTTAATTTAGCCTGACCCAGACAGACCATTTTTGTTGAGGTGGATGCTTCACAAACAGCCCTGGGAGGTGTGCTAATGCAAAAATATTCTGAAACAGGACATTTACACCCCATAGCCTTTTATTCCCGTACGCTTTTGCCTGCAGAACAAAATTACACCATTACTGAACGCTAACTATTGGCAATAAAGGCAGTTTTTCAGGAATGGAGACCCCCACCTCCTGGGGTCGAAACATACCATCACCATCTTTTCTAACCATAAACATTTACAATTCTATTCTACTGTAAAAGCATTTACCCCCAGACACATGTGCTGGTTGCAGTTCTTTAGTGAGTTTGATTTTCTGATCACAGAGCGCCCAGGATCAAAACAACTTTTGTCTGACACTCTTTCTCGCCTGTTTAGTGAAAAGCATAATGACCCAGTCACTGAAACACAACGCATCATTCCCGCTGAAAAAATAATGGCAGTAATTCATTCTGATGACTTCTTAAATCAGATTTAAAAAATGTAGAAACCTTGGATCAGCAACAATGGCTTTCCCAGAAACATAATACTATTCATGAGGGTTTTTTCTTTCATAAAGACAAAAAATTCGTTTCTGAAAAGGAATTGCGTTTGCAAGTATTGAATTGGAATCATGACCTGGCCACAGCAGCCCATCCAGAGGTTATCAAAAATCTTGAACTATGTCAAAGACATTTTTGGTGGGATAATATCATAACCGAATTACAACAATATGTCAAGGCTTGTCTATTGTGTGCACGTTAAAAGGCTCTACACTCTGCACCAAAGGGGCTATTGCAACCAATGGCAATCCCTCCCTTTCCCTGGCACACAATTAGCTTAGATTTTGTTACTGATTTACCCAAATCTCATGGCCTAACCACGATTTTGGTAGTGGTAGACTTGCTATCAAAGATGGGGCACTTCATTCCAGTGCCTAAACTTCCATCAGCAACCGAGTTCAGTGACATATTTTTTGCCAATATTGTAAAGCTTCATGGCCTTCCAAATAAAATAATTTCGGACAGAGGCCCCCAATTCATTTAAAAATTTTGGAATCAGCTTAGTAAACAATTAGGAATTGAATTAGCTTTATCATCTGCTTTTCATCCTCAGAATGATGGTCAATCCGAAAAGGTGAAACAATATCTAGAACAAGGTTTGCGATGTCTGACCTCTACCATGTCAGCTAATTGGGATAAGTATTGCCTTTGGCAGAGTTTTCATACAATAACATCGTACATGCAGCCTTAGGTTGTTCACCCTTCTATTTCTTAACAGGTCAACACCCACGTTCCATTCCAGTAATGTTTCCAGAAACCGAACAAATTATGCCTGCTGTTACTGAAAGATTGACCAAGTTGCTAGCGTTCCAAGAACAAATTAAAAAGAGTCTAGCCAAGAATAAACAAAGGATGAAAGAATGAGCAGACAAACGTAGGTTACCAACCCCACCATATAAAGAAGGAGATTTAGTCTGGTTGTCAACCAGAAATATTAAAATTGAAGGCCCTAAAAAGTTAAAACCAAGATATATAGGTCCATTCCCAATTGAAAAGAAAATAATCCAGTCTCTATTAAATTAGATCTTCCCAAGGACTATTCAATCCATCCAGTTTTCCATGTATCTCTCCTAAAACCCCATGACCCATCTACACGACCAGATAACCCCCCTCCACCAATTGTGGTTGGAGATCACCTTGAATATGAGGTTAAACAGATTTTGGATGCAAAATGCATTCGTGGTCGTCTATACTAATTAATTGATCGGAAAGGGTATGACCCATCTGAGAGATCTTGGGAACCAGACAATAATGTGCATGCTTCAAGATTAGTTAAATCATTTCATACCCTTCATCCAGAGAAACCTCGCCCTGTGAGATGGCCTTTGGGGGGAGGTACTGTTATAGGTTCATATGCAGCAGTTATCTGATTTGTGGTTCTTCCTGACAAGGGGGTATTGGTTGACATTGTCTTTGTATATTTACATGTCTGTGATAATGTCTTTCTGCCCAACAGCTGAGTTCTTGCACCTTTTGCACTTGTAATTGGGTTGTCTTGTGGGTAGCAATGCTTGATGTTGATTTGGAGTCTGCCTTGATCAGAATTTGTCTCCCTTGCCTCCCGTGAATACACCGTTCAATGACTTGGGTGATTTCACGTGAGGCACATGCACAACTCCAGGGCACACCGCACTGAGACTATAAAAGGCTCGCTTCGGAGCGTGACGGTGCTTCGCTTCTTAGCACAGCGTCACCGCGAGCGTTTCGGACACGCTCCAGCACCCGAGAGACCCGCTCCTTCGCAGTGCCCGAGAGACCCGCTCCTCCTCCCGAACCCAACTCCACCTACCTGGATCTTCATTTCTCCTGACTTCTGCGAGGTCGACTTCAGCCCCTATTCGTCGGATGTTCCGGGGCCTCTCTTCCGGTTTTATCTTCTTCCGGAGGTCCCAGTCAGCCGAAGACAACTTCCTGAATCCTAAAAAGGAAAGTAAAGACTTTTGGTTACTAGGCAACCGGCAGCACGCTATTTCTTTTGCAATCCTAATCGGCAAGAGACCGGTAAGACTTCAAGCATTACGAAGCAACCGGTAAGACTTTTGCGATTAAGACGGATAATTTGTGACGGTTAATTTCTCTAGATTTTAACTCTCAAAATACTATTCTGTAAAAACTTGAACAATACTTATTTCAAAGACAAATACATTGTTTTTGTTGTCTAAAGCTCGAAGACAGAAAGCAATAGATTTTCCTAATTGAGGAGGAGTAAATAACCAATTGGGATTTATGTTTGTGAACTGAATACTTGGCATAAAATGTAAAGTTCGCCTAATCCCTGTACTAGTTTTTTGGTGTTGTTTCTTCTCTTTTGTATCATTACAGAACCCCACTTAAAGAAACCTACATACAGTTTAAAGGTATGAATACTCGTGTGGGTGTGTTTACCCAGCATTAGACTAACCTATTAACCACTTCTTCACTCATGTATGTATTAGGGATTGAATATGTTTTTGTGTCTTTTTAAGGTAATTAAGGCCATACCAAGAATCTGAATCATCTAAATAACTGTAGAGGTGATTACATGGGTCTTCTGAATTGTGGTATGTTACTGATAAATGAAGAATATCAAACGCATGTTGTTTAATGTGGATAAGTGTTGCAATAATTGTATTTAATCAGAGTGTTGTTGTCTTTGTAGAAGAAGTGTTTGCCTGCTGGCAGAACAATCAAGGAAGGCCCAGAGCACTTTAATAAGAGGAACTACATCTGGATCCCTCAAGACGAAGGCCCAGTGTTTCTCTCGCCACTTCCCCTTTCCCTTGAGGACAAGTTAGTTTGGCAAGTGTTCTCTTTCCTTCCTATACTAAGTGGTTCACGGAGGAATTAGGACATTACAACATCAAGAAGGAAACAACCGGAACGCTGTAAGTGATTGCGCAACACGATGTACCGAGACTCGGTGGGGGGGGCATTAGGACAATACTTTGAGGAAAATACAGGCTCAGCGTCCTCACCATTGATAGAGTGGGACGCGTTCAAAACAGTCATTAGAGGACACAGTACAGGTACACAAGCAGGAATGCGCAAACAAATTGAGAAAGAGCTCACAGCCTTAGAGAAAGAGCTAGCAGTGCACGAACGCAACACACTTACGGGATTGACTAGACTTTTGACTGAAAAGAAAAAGACACGTTTGTATTTACTGGAAAAGGCTTCGTTGTCTTAACTATGCAGCACATTCAGCCGTACACATCATTCGGGTGGCACAACTGGCAGACTCCTTGCATGGCTGATCCGAACAAGAGATACCACCTTGCCGGTTACCTCAATCTGCTCCACACCGGGCAACACATTATATACACAATGAGACATACATAGGGAGTTCACCATTCACTATAATCTTCTCTATAAAACTATAACCCTTGCCATGCCCTAAGAGGTTCAAAATACTTAGCAGATGTCAGATTACTACAGATTATGCCCGAACAATGACAGGAGCTGGCCGAACGTATCCTTTTAGATAAGATACGAGCTAGTATTAGTGCACTGGTGACCGATAAAACAGCCGGACTAGATGGCCAACCAGCGGAGTTCTATAAAACGTATGTAGATACACTAGCACCCTAGCTTAAGAAAGCCTGTGACGCCTCACTGACTGACTCTACACTCTCAGATACTCAAAATGAAGTGCTACTGATTTCCCTTCCTAAGCCCGGCAGAAATCCATTAATGTTGGGTTCCTATAGACCGGTAGCACTCCTTAATACTGATTATAAGATTCTAACATCAATATTAGCCTCGCAACTAGCACCACTGGTAAGATCACTAGTGCACACCGACCAAAAACGGGTTCGTCCCCACTAGGAGTACATCCCTTAACATACGTAGACTCTTCCGGGTGCAGCATTATGCCACGGGCGTCTGGCCTCGCTCAGGCTGCATGGTACTGAATCTACAAAAGGCCTTTGACTCCTTGGAGTGGCCATATTTGTTTACAGTGTTGCAGTGTTATGGCCTAGATGGCCCATTTATACTTATGTTTAAACAACTGTACATGCAACCTTCCATCAGGGTCTGGATGGGGCAGTTGATATCAGACAAGATAGGGATACACAGAGGAACCAGGCAGGGATGCCCTCTTTCGCCACTCCCCTTTTTCATCGGCGATGGAACCGTTGGTGACGCATCTTCATTGAGAGGGGGAGGACTGGGGTATCCGGCTGGGAGAAGGCCTGCATGCCGTCTCACTTTATGCAAATGATTTATTAATTTACCTACAAGATCTACATAACATACCTCCCTCCCTTGCGGACACTCTTGGAAACTTCGAGAAAGTAAACTGGTCAAGTCATGTCTTTACCCCTTCAGTGAAGAATCAGCAGATCCCACTTTTTACATTAACAACTCTCTCCATTTCTGGCAACCGAACACTTTCCGGTATCTGGGCATATTTATATACCGCGATCCAGTAGATATTTTGGAGGTGAACGTGATCAGAGCTATGGCCGCTATACAAGCACAAATCAAATTTTGGAAAACACTACCGTTGAATGTAATGGGCAGAGTGGCCTTGAGCAAAATGGTGGTAGTACCCAAATTACTTTTTTACTTCTCTAATCTACCAGTTTATGTCCCAGCCAAAATATTTCGGGAATTGGAACAACTGCTTCGAGGACTTATTTGGAATGCAGGCTGCCCTAGGATAGCACTTTGGAAGCTTTATGCTCCCACTGATAGGGGAGGATTGGCAGTGCCAAACGTGGAATTATACTACTTGGCAGCACAGTTACAATGGGTGCCACGGTGGTTCGCACGTCATAACCTTGTTGATACAGCCTTGTTGCAGCCTCCTGGTTCCCAGTCCCAGATATATCATGCATTCCACCCAATCGCCCGACCTACGTGCCCCTCGCAAACTCGTTTAAAATTGGCCCACCACTGTTATAGAAGTAGTCTCTACCTCACCAGACATGTGATGCCATACGCCCCAATACTTCCGCTTTATGGGGACCCCCAGAGGACGCCTGGGCACTCATGCAGGCACACTTATGCACTGGCATGCAACTGAGTTGCGTACGTTGGGAGACCTATAAGTTGATGGGACATTATTACCATTTGAAACACTTGCGGAAGACAATAACCTACCGGCGCTTCAATTCTTGCTGAACACCTCTGTTCAGAGAGCACTCAGAGTGGCCTGGGGAGACATTGGTGTGGAGCCAAAAATGCATCTTTTGATATTTACACGTGATGGGTAATGGATCACATGTAATACATTGACTGGTGGAGGCATTACTTACACACATGATAAAAACCGCTGACCACCCTACGCCTGCGGTGAGAGGAAGGCAGGGGGAATCCGTGGGCGGATCGTGAGTGGGAGACCATATTTGCTAATCCCACATGTATACAGAGAAACTCCAATTTTCACTGTTATCTCTTTTATTTTTATCCTTGTTTATTTAAATGTTCCTTTTCTTTGGTTTAAAAATGAAAGTTGGATAACATTTGTGTTTCAGTATTTTGCTACATTGAGAAATGTGGTACAACAACAGTGAAATATATGTCACACGGGTAAATAAACAAATAACATTCTGGGGGACAGGGCTACTTACATAGCGGACAGAGTACAACACATCAGTATAATAGATCATACACCAGGTATTCACCACCAAATACAACTGTCATGCACAACCGTATAAAGAGTTAACACATTAATCTTACCCATGCTGTTATATACTCACTACTTCCAAACGACTCTGTAGAAAATTGTGTATACCGTTATTGTGAACACTAATATGCCCTTATCCCTCATGTATTGTTTACTAATATCATCTCCTACTGCTGTATAAATACAAAAAATGCAAATAAAGATACTTAAACAAAAAAAAAAAACTGGCTCTATCCATGTTTCTTTTGGTGCAGGCTTCTCAACCTGTACTGCATATAGGTTTGGACAGACAGGTTTGAATACAAGAAACAAAATCAGTTCATTTTTTGGTAGATACCGCTTGTGGTTAATCTGCTACATTGCACTATAAAGTGCTGGGACCATCTTCTTCTATTACAGGTTTCTAAGACAGTAAATAGATGTAGGCAAGCAGATTGTGTAGTGTAGTTCCTATATTCCCAATAGGCTCTGCTCATTGGAATAATATATCCTATAGTTTAGACGTAGGACTGAGGTCGACTAGGTCTCTATCGAATATCTTAGACTTAATTGTGAGTGCCAGCTAGCTCAGAGGTCACTAGAAACTTTCTCGAATTCACAAGAAGGGATTCGTTTCTGACAACCGCATAAACATGACAACTTTGCTTGCCCAAGATGAAACTGATCTTCAGAGTCGTGGAAACAATAGATATATATTTCACTCAGTCAATCGTGCGTGCTTCGTTTCACCAGAGTTGCAGAGAAATAGATAGATGGGAGTTTTCAATAAAAGGATTTATTGAACAGTCTTCTTTTTTAAGCATAAGAAATGAACTGCTACAATCGTAAAACTGGTTGTAAAATATAACGCATACAGTATAAAAAGTAGAATAAAATAATACTGTAAGAGTATTGTATGGTTCCTAAACCATAGAAAAATACATACATAACTAACAGAGGCTAAAAGTACTCAACTGGTGCTTCTAAAATACGCCTACCCCGGTGTACCTAACCTAAGCTTAGTAGGAGGGAAGAAGTAAGTGAGGTGTAGCATGAATGTAGTATTCTTTTGCCAAGAATCTGTCCAAGATTTCTCTTAGAGTCTAATCAGCTCTGTACCTCAGTTTAGAATGGAGAAGGTTAGTCTCGGGACTCGATTTCCCAACAACCCGCAAGGGTAGCTTGGAAACACTGGAGCTGGATTTCTCGGCAGGAGAAAAGACATCTTCTCTCTCAGTGCGTCTGCTGGAAGGTCGGCTTCCTTGGACACTTGCTGTGGCAGGATGCGTCGGGCAAGTAGATAGTCGAACTGCTCCAAACCACCGTGTGTTTGCTAAGGCAAGTGTGGGCATATTTATACCTTGAAGTTTCCGAGTTTGACGTAAAGGTGGACATAACTACGTCATCAAAGAGTCTCAGTTCTTTGAAAACTCCGTGAGTTCTTGGACAAGCCAGTTCTCGAGCAAGGGAAAGTCCCTAGCTGCTGAAGCCGAGTTTTCCAAGAAATCGTTGTAGATTTTCGGAACTAATGGAAGTAGCCCTGCCGTATTTGGACTGCATGAGCTATGCCTAAATATGGTTATGATTTCTATGCCTATATAAGGATATGGTGATTTATACCTATATAAGGGCATGAATCGGGAAAATTACAATAGGGTCCTAAAATGATACATAACACCCACTCCACGTTATCATGTTCATCTAAGTTCAAGCACTAAAATATATAATCTAGAGCATGTGTTTACAACCCCCAAAAAGTCATATAAAATGCATTTGAAATGGTTGTACACGGAAAAAATGAGCATTTTGTACAGTACACATTTAAAGGCAATGATTTCATTGTAAGCATATGATATGATATAATGCTAACCGAATGAATCACGAAAGTTACATTTATGAAATGGCTCTAGATACAGAAAAAAGGTTGAGACCATTTCATAGCAGAACATATAAGGTAGTCTGATTTGTGTATTGGGGCAATATTGTTTCTAGGAAGTAGTCAAAGAATTCTTGTTCTCTAAGCATAGTTCTACTTGAAGCAGATTACTTTGTGCCAAAGTTCAGTCTGTTTTGGAAAAAAGTCAAATAAATCTGTAGTGGAAATAGTTTTTCAAACTTTGGAAGCTTATGTTTTGAAAAAGTAAAGGTCGAATTTCAGAGTTCCAAAAGAATGCTGTGTGATAATTTCAAAAGTTATTCTCGGTGTCAGGAGAAAACATTAAGTCATCAAGGCTGGCAAAGAAATCGTCTACCACAGTAGGTGAAAGTTCGACCACTTCATTAAGAAGGTCAATTGTGCACAGATGTGAAGCATCGCCGTCAGCGTCATAGCGTTAGCAATTTTCATAGCAGATGGTACCTTTGTGCCTGTTGGTCCGCGTATCTCACCTCCAGTTCGATTTGCCGGTGAGATCTCAATGAATGCCGTCATCAGGATTGGTAGCCGTTGGGGGCAACACAACACATGAGCCGTTACCGGACCCAGTAATGAGTCAGCATCCGTTGGCATAACCGATGGTAGTGGTAGACAGATATCCAACACGCATTCCTCTGCACAAAGCAGGCATCGTAGAACAGGTGAGATGCAATCTTGCCAGATTGGTCTGAATGATAGGAACCATGTGGTATTCAGATCTCTCGACAGAGCCAAGCCAAGGATCTGTGTTATGCGTTCACGATACCTCATGGCCTGGAGTGCATCCTCCATGCTGACTTGGGTATCGCTGGTGGCCGGATTTGCCATAACGGAGCAGGAGGAATAAAAATAAGATCACTGCTTCGAGTCCCAAAATGAGAAGCAAGCCGCCGAACACAGAGTGTATGAAATTAGGAAAAAGGCCCAGGACTGCTTCAAAGGGTGCCAACAGTCCCGAAAAAATTGTCTTAAATACATGTGCAATACCGCTGGTATCAGACATGTTAAAGATACGACCTAACATTTCTGCGAAATGTATTGGGCAGTTTGTTGATAATAATGCATGTATCTCTGCAGAAGTCCTTGCGACTTGCAGATCATACGTCTCTCTGGACGAGGTCAGTGGCATAGTTTTTTGCAAAAGAATGGCTTTCATTCTGCTTAAAGTATCAATTCCTATAGAAGAGATGTTCAGTGAATGCCATAGTGGCGACTCCCCGTCTGTCTTGGTTTTAGGAAACAATACTTGCATACAACAAGTGACCCTGGCTGACACACTAACGAGACAGCCTATTCCTGGCATCATTCCACAACGGCTGTGATCATTTAACATAATGTAGCTACCAATGGAAAGCTGCCTGAAAATTGGATCTATCACCGCTGTGGGCGAACCTTGCAGTGGCAAGAAAGGTTATTGGAAGAACCTTCGCAGGCTCCATGTAAATTAATACCTTGACACAATAGTGTGCAGCTTAGTGAATTTTCGCAATTTTTACCACTAAGAAATACCTCCTTTCCCCCACTCCAACATTTGTGTGTGTATGGTAAATCCCAGGTCGACTTGATGTATTCTTTACCCAACCTTTCATACATGCCTGCTGGTATTTGTTTTAAGCAATAGTAAAACTGGAGAGTCGTCACTGGTATTGTGATGGTGCCATGTATTATCCATTCAACTGATGGTTTCTCAGAAACGGTCAATGGTAATCTCTCCAGTTTTTCTATGCTCAGCACCATATAGTCTGCTCCCCTCTGTGCCAATGAGATTTGTTTATCTGTAAGGTTAAATACAGTAAACAATGACATAGTGTTTATTAAACGCCAAGGCACATAGCCAGAACGAAGCTGTCCAAAGAATATAATCTGGATGACAGATTTGTTAACCCATTGTCAACAACAGAGAGTGATTTCGATAGGTTAATACAATCAATTTATCGTATTCTTTCAGCTGTTTCAATTTGCGTGACTTTCCATGCTTCATTGTATGCAGCGTATATACCGGCATATATGAAACGTTTATGACGTGGATTACGAGGTCCCCGTAAGAATTCTCGTAAATCAACGCCTTCTTTAAGCAAAGATAAGTGTTGTTTCATTTCTGGAAGTGTGGATTTCTGCAGCCATTCAAGGCATAGTTTTCCTACACTATAAGTTGTTATTATCCCTGGATGTTGTCTTTGGATATATCTTGGATCTGGCCGAGTTACTGTGAACCCTTGTGTCTTGTTCAGGAATTTATCTTGACAGTTATTCGTGTCTGTGGGCCAGATTAACCATTTTTTTCATTCAGGATTTGTTCTGTTTTGTTGTAGAATATAATTTACGTCTACCTCCTCATCCGAAGTTAAATTACTATCAGGTGTGGGCTTAGGCATGGACGGTTTGTTTAAATCATTTATCTTAGCCAGGCCAAGACAAGATGTCTGTTGAACAGTGTCATTTAAGAACAGTATTTGTTCTGGGATGATGCAGGCTCTAAACAATGCTTCTAAACCTTGTACCTGCCAGTCTTTTGTGCCCCAAACAGTTTTTGTCTCAATGTTGTCTTTCCAAAAGTCAAAGCCTAAGGTGGACAATTGAGCATAAAAGGCAGCAGAATAAATATGTTTAGTATTTGTCAACATACTTTTCATGCCTGTCTTATTCTCATTTTTAAACTAAAAACCTTCTGGGTTTGTGACATTAAAACCTGTGAAATATGGAAATTTTCCAATAAATGTTTTAGAACTACCTTTTGGAGGTGTTGGACAATGTTCCCATTACTTATAAGTTAAAACATTTCTAGGGTTTGCAGATTTGTGCAAATAATGATGACCAAAATGATTAAAACAATACATTTCTCCATAATTTGATGAACCTTCTAAGTATTCATGTTTTGTAAATTGTGTGACATTTCTAAGTCTGCCATCATGTTATTAACAGTCTCAAAGTCCCAATCATCAGAAAATGTGCTGTGTGAAACCAAATCACTCAAGGAAACTTTAAATTGGTGTGGAATTTTCAGCAGCTCGACAGGGCCATAAATGTCATAATCAGTTGTATCCCACGCTATTCCACCTGGAAGAGGAACCGCTGTGATGTTCACTGATGACAGGTCTCGTTGTTCACGATGAGCTGATTTGTGTGGCTTCAGGAGCAAGTTGATGTTCTTACTTGCTGTGTCCATTTTAATGTGTTTTCCATCTATCAGCTTTCCCAGACTTAAAACAAGAATGAGCCATAGCAGGAGAAAAAATACACCTAACCCAATCCAAAATTCAACCCATGGTGAAACCAGATATGTTTTAGCAAGCTCTTGACCAAGTTCTGTTAATTTTTCCTTGAAGGTTTTATTTGCTGGCGTAGTTTCAGGTTCACTGGGATCCTCAGAAAAGTTATCAAAGTTGATAAAATAGCCAGAGGCAGTTCTGTCAATAGTTGGTATTGCATCTGGATTCTTTGAAATCGCTGGAGTTGCTTGTTCCCTTGACATGTTTGTATAGTCAGATGCAAAGAAAAACCAAAGGTGGTGATGGACGGAGCGTTGACAATACAAACACTCACCCCCAGTCAACTGATCTGGGTTTAATCCATCACCGTTTTTTAGCTCACTTTCCACCCCAGTTCAAACATGGCAGGGCATGCTCAGAAGTGAGTCCCTTGCTTACTTTGCCACTGGAGTCAAGCAAGCCCGGCTGAAGACGACTGTAATGCCAGAAACCGGTCCTGGGAAGCTTGATTCCGGTCCATGGAAGACATGGCTTGGCAGATCGGGCTGGACTGTTCCCATGAGGCACAGGGTCAGACTGATTTGCATATAGCCATGTCTGAACTGGGGTGGCAGAGTGGGCTAAAGAACGGTGATGGATCAAACCCAGATCTTTTGACTGGGTGTGAGTGTTCGATTGGTTCAGATGCTCCGTCCATCACCACCCCCTTTTGTACCGCTTTGGCCGCCATAAATGTGGCAGGGTATGCTCAGACGTGAGTCCCTTGCTCACTTTGCCACTGGATTCAAGCAAGCCAGGCTGAAGACGGCTGTAATGCCAGAAACCGGTCCTCGGAAGCTTGTTTCCGGTCCAGGGAAGGCATGGCTTGGCAGTTCGGGCTGGACTGTTCCCATGAGGCACATTGTAAGACTGGACGCAGTAATACGAATCACACACTATGAGTGTGGGGAATTTGCGATCGTTATTTTCAAGCGCCACTTTAAAAGCTTTGAGTTCAGCTCGCTGAGCTGTACAGTCTCCAAAAGATTGAGTTTTTGTGACATAGATCGGAATTTACCATCGTGCCAGCTACCTTTAACAATCGCGCACACTGCATTATAAGCTTGTTTACCCCCAATCGCGGACTGTGCTGATCCGTCTATACAGCCGTAATGTTCTAGAGGTAGAATTTCAGTCCTACTTATACTTCTCTTCAGAGCTCTATCGTGTTCTTGTGCACCACAGCAAACAATGTATTTTTGCTATATTACAAAAGGTTTTTGTACCTGTGCTATATGCCCATATGTTTTCCTCAACGAAAAGTGTGTTGTCGTTTTATTTTCCCTCAATGCAGGTTTTTCTCAGTATTAACAAGGAAAACTACACAAATTGTGTGAGTACCATTTACTGTTTGTATTGTCCTGACGAAAGCTCCACAGACCCTTTTGGGCCAAGGGGAACTGAAACATGTCGACGTTCTTCAAGATAGATCAGGTAATCCAGTAACCCGATTACCATATAGATCGCAGTAAATCTTTTACCCGTCAGTGCCCACCTCTTTAAAATAAATTCAGACTTTGGTGTGACACTGCCTTTTAACCATTCATACTGTCTACTTTTCACATCACTCCTCTGCTGATGTTCTGGATATCTCTGGACACTTCTACTTTTACCAGAGGTTGCCTCGGGTGAGGCTGGCATAAAGCACTTTTAAAAAACCCAATGACTATGCCATGACGCCTGATAAGGGGCGGATGAAAACCATACACCGCATCGAAAAAGATCTGAGCGTCTATGAGGGTTTTTCAGAGACAACTACATAACCAACGGTTACAGTAGATACCAGTGTCCATTCTATTTTGATTATTGCAGTAGAATTTCAGTAGGCAGAGGACATTCTTGTTCGTATTGGAGAAATTCTTGTGTCTTCAAGTAAGAGTCAAAAACGTATTCAACGTCTGTTGCAGCAAGAGAATTAACCTATTGTATCTATCTGGATGTAGAGCTTTTGCATTTGGAATGCTTGCCTTTGTCACTGCCTCTAAGGCAGGTACCGGTGTAACGACTTTTATGAATTTACCCTGTGCGAGGGCTCTCTACTTTGCTACAGCAGTCTGAACCGCTGTCAGAATATTTTCTGTTGAAGTGAATTTCATTTCAGCTTGTGTGTACAAGTGTGATTTGTAAGCTATTAGTACCTTTTCACCTTCATTAAAGGTTAGGTATGTGAATCCGCATCTCCCTGGGATGATTCAGATTACAAGGTTGCATACATTATCGCGTGTTTGTAAATGTTGTGTTGCCAACATGTCTGTTTGTACTGAACGCAAAATTTCTGTGTGTTTTTGAGTCCAATTAGTTGGTTTGAAATCAGGTTTGATTAGTTCGTAGAGAGGTTTAACCCTTTCTGTGTAATTTAAAATGTAAGTTCTTCCGAAGTTTAGGAATCCTAGAATTAACTTAAGTTTTTCAGTGTTTTTGGAGGTTGGAGCAGCGCACATTTTTCTAAATAGTTTGCTGCTAGGCTTTTGCCTTCACTTGAAAGTTTGTATCCCAAGAATAGGACATTGAGGTGGGCAATTCTTGATTTTTTAAAGTTGAATTTATACCCTTCAGAGGCGAATTCTAGTATTATGGTGTTCACCCTGTTCAAGTGCCTGTCCAAATCATCATCTGTAAGATAGATGTAATCGATATAAGATAATGTCTCATCATCATACGTTTGTAGTAACTCTGTTACTCTGGCTGAAAATAATCCAGGACTGTTCTTGAATCCCTGGGGGAGACTACAAGTGTCGTTGTGTCCCCATTACTGAGAAAGTGGTCAAATACCTGCTTTCTGGTGCAATGTTTTGACAGAAGAAACCGTTTGAAATGTCTAATCTCGTTTTGCATTTTTTGCGAACGATGTTATTCATCAGTGCTGCACTGTGTGCATTTTGTACTGCAAAAGTTTTGCAACAAGGGTTTAAATGTCTGTAGTCCAAAACTAGACGATATGTATTGTCTGGTTTGGAGACAGGAAACAAAGGATTTTTCATTGACGAGGTGCATGTTTCAATCACCCTATGGTATTCAAGTTGATCTAAGATCTCCCTGACTTGTTTTTTAGCTTCCTTCTTTACTGGATACTGCCTCTGAGCAGTAGGTTGATTTTTCAACTGGATTTTATGGTGAGGAGAGTCCTCATCTCATCCCACGTGATTTTAATATAATGCTGGAGCCTGGGCCACAGCCCATTTCCTGGCATAGGTATATTTTTTTATGAATAGGAATATGATTAGAGAAGGCTGGAATAATTATTTCTTCGCCATGTGGGCACTCCCTGACAAATTCAGGTGGCCAGTCCTTTTCAGCCAGAAGGATGTCATAACCCTTAGATAGTTTTTCCCAAAAGAGTGCTTTTATTTTTCTAGTTATGTCCCCCTCTATCCGAAGTGTTACTTCATATAACTTATGGGGTACACTAACCCTGGTGTCAGCAGTTTCAACCTGAATGCATTCATTCAGATCCACTGTCTCCAGATGATCTTTCAGGATCATGTGAGCTATGGTGAACTCTGCTGCGCTATCCAGCATTGTCTGGGCCCACTCACCGTTCTTGAGTTGTGTCCTCAAGATCCTCCGCTTATCTGATTTTAATACTTGCTACCTTCTTTTTGGAGAATTGAGTTTTCTTATTTTTTGGAACGTGTTGATCGTCTTTGGACTTCACGCTTTCTTCTTTGTGTTCTGAGTGTCCTCTTCTTTCGGATTTCTGTGAGGAAGTCTGAAAGGTACGAGAGGATCGTGTAGCAGTATCTTGGGGCCTCATTTATGAAAAGTGACGCATCGCTGCGTGAAAACAGCGATGCGTCACTTTTCACTGCGCTCTTCCTGCGACATGATTGATGCGTCATATTTATAATATGACGCATCATGTCGCAAGGAGTTACAGATACGTCCGTATTTCGGACGTATCTGTAGGCGCAAAAGTGACGCATTGCTGGAGTGTGTCACAAAAGTGACGCAACTCCAGCAATGCTTCCTTTCACATGGGGAAAGCCCCATGTGAAAGGGCTTGCGTCAGTCTTACGCCTGCAGTGAGGCAGGCGCCAGATTTTGACGCAACAGCGTCCTAAAAGTGACGCAGTGAAATCTCATAGATTTCACTGCGTCACTATTACGAGGCTTTTTGCGGGTAAACGCCCCCTCTGCATACATTATACCTGACGCAGGTATAATGTAGCGCAGGGGTTTACAAAGTGACGCATCTGCTTAGATGCGTCACTTTGTAAATAGTGCGCATCTGGAGGCAAGTTTTACGCCGCCGATGCGTCACAAAAAGTGACGCATCGGAAGCGCAAAACTCACTCAAGGCCTCATAAATGAGGCCCTTAATATCTATCCGGTTTTCTTAAATTATCCCTATTTCTAAGGTTATACCTCTTTTCAGGGTGCTCCTTTTGAGGAGATCTACCTCTGGATTGAGAGCGCATCTCTTTAGGAAGTGACTGTCTACTATTTTCCCATTTCTTTTTAGGAGTAGTTAGATTATTTTTGATAAAAACTTTTTCAGGATTTTCTGTTAGTTCAGGCTTTACAGGTTTCCCTCCCAAACTATCTCTTCCTAGTTCTTCATAGGATTTTTCAATAATTCTCGCAAGTTCATATGGTTGCTCAGTAATATTAAGTTCTTTTAATTTTTGGCGGATTGCCACTGATGCTGCTTCACCTTTAATGTTAGCTAATAAGATAGCCGAGACCTGTTTGAAGTCTTTCGGTAATTTCATACCAAGATTGAAAGCCGGTACTGGACCATATTAATTTTGAATCTCTCTCAGAACGCCTGGTATTACCGCCATAGACGGGACACCATGTGTTTTTGTGTATATTGAAGCAAAGACTGTACCCCAAGTGTCACAGTACTCCACGTGTGGTGCAATCCCCATTAGTAAACAGATTGTTAGAATCCTGTGTTTTTAATGAGGTGTACTATCGGGAAATACTGCCTCTATTTGAGTAATTTTCTGGGCTAACCAGAATGGAATTTGTTTCCTTTTTGCGGGCAATTTACCAATGACTGATTGTATAGTCTGTGGTGTGATTTTGTTTGTGTTCCCCTGTTGAGGGGTGTGTTGTGGAATTCTAATAGCAGGTTGGACCGTTAAGGTCCGCTTGACATATTGTACCAATTGTCTATGTATTTTAATTAATTGTTTTAGCTGAGCTAACAGTTCTACATCTGACATTCTTTCAATGTTAGGATGTGGGGTATAGATGGCTAGTACCGGCCCTGTTGCTCCTGGTCTACCTAGTGGACTGAGCCTGGTAATGTGATTTTGATGTTGTAGGGCGCCTTTAAACCAGAGCTGATGCTCTTGGTAAGTTAGTGGAATTTCAACGTCCTCGAAAGGAACTTATTCCGCTGGATGTTCCTCCATCTTGTAGAAGTGGAACACATGTGTTGTTGGATTTGCTTGTGGAAGGACAATCCATGAATAGAATACCTCTGTTTGCCGATATTCATGTGCCTCTATGACGAATATAACCGTACCACCTCTCTGTGATAGGCCATTTTCTATAAGCTTTATAGCTATGGCTTTTCTTACGTTTTCCAGGATGATTATAGCATCCCCATCATCCTCATTAAACCCTGTGATGTCTAAAGCTGATTGATGAGTTCCAGATCCACAGGCTTTGGTGTTGTCGTTATTCGACATTGTTTAATGAAAGCTTGCAGAGCAAGTTTCCAGGAAATAAAGATAAGGTACATAATATTTTGGAACACTGTATCTTTCAACGTTGAACAAAACCAAAAACTGATACATAGGATTTTTTTTTCCTCCTCAGCTTAAGGCGGATATTTTATCCTTTAACCCACTCCAGACGTCTATTGGAGTTTTTACGGGAAAAAAAGGGACTCTGTGAAAAGCACGACTGAGTTACTCTTGTATCTAGCGTTAAATTAGTGCCTTACCAAAAGTTGGGCACCATGTAGTGTAGTTCCTATATTTCCAATAGGCTATGTGCACTGGAATAATATATCCTATAGTTTAGACGTAGGACTGAGGTCGACTAGTTCTCTATCGAATATATTAGACTTAATTGTGAGTGCCAGCTAGCTCAGAGGTCACTAGAAACGTTCTCGAATTCACAAGAAGGGATTAGTTTATGACAACTGCATAAACATGACAACTTTATTTCCCCAAGATAAAACTGATCTTTAGAGTCGTTGAAACAATAGATATATATTTCACTCAGTCAATGGTGCATGCTTCATTTCACCAGAGTTCGGGGAAATAGATAGACGGGCATTTTCAATAAAAGGATTTATCAAACAATCTTCTTTCTCAAGCATAAGAAATGAACTGCTACAATCGTAAAACTGGTTGTAAAATATAACGCATACAGTATAAAAAGTAGAATAAAATAATACTATAAGAGTATTGTATAGTTCCTAAACCATAGAAAATACATACATAACTAACAGAGGCTTACAGTACTCAACTGGTGCTTCTAAAATACGCCTACCCCGGTGTACCTAACCTAAGCTTAGTACGAGGGAAGAAGTATGTGAAGTGTAGCATAAATGTAGTATTCTTTTGCCAAGAATCTGTCCAAGATTTCTCTTAGGGTCTAATCAGCTCCGTACCTTAGTTTAGAATGGAGAAGGTCAGTCTCAGGACTCGATTTCCCAACAACCCGCAAGGTTAGCTTGAAAACACTGGAGCTGGATTTCTCGGCAGGAGAAAATACAGCGTCTCTCTCAATGCGTCTGCTGGGGGGTCGGCTTCCTTTGGCACTTGCTGTAGCAGGATGCGTCGGGCAAGTAGATAGTCGAACTGCTCCAAACCACTGTGTGTTTGCTAAGGCAAGTGTGGGCATATTTATAACTTGAAGTTGCCGAGTTTAACGTAAAGGTGTACATAATAACATCATCAAAGAGTCTCAGTACTTTGAAAACTCCATGAGTTCTTGGACAAGTCAGTTCTCGACCAAGGGAAAGTCCCTAGCTGCTGAAGCCGAGTTTTCCAAGAAATCGTTGTAGATTTTCAGGACTAGTGGAAGTAGCCCTGCCGTATTTGAACTGCATGAGCTATGCCTAAATATAGTTTTGATTTCTATGCCTATATAAGGATATGGTGATTTATACCTATATAAGGGCATGAATCGGTAAAATTACAATAGGGTCCTAAAATGATACATAACAATTGGAGCATGAGCAGAAAGATCAAGTACATATGTCTGTGGGGCATCTGATATGCTGTAATATACCAACCTGCTAAATCCATATTTTCTTCAATTTCAGGTTTCTACAACAATATTACACATAGATTTGGAGAGGCAGTGAGTGCAAGCAGAAAGACCAGGTACCTATATTGCAGATGTCGCTTATGGTACATATTGTACATTGTAATCTAACAACCTGCTTTATTCTCCTTTTCTTCTATTGCAGGCTTCTAAGCTAATACTAAAAACAGATTTAAGCAGGAAGAGAGTACAAGCAGAAAGAACAGGTAATTATTTGGTAGATTTCTCTATTGATGCATCTGATATAGTGTAGTACAAACAACCAGCTTTAACCATCCTTTTATCTATTGCAGGCTTATCAGGCAGTGCTACATATAGATTTGTAAGGCCCCATGTGAGGATAATCAAACAAGTCCACATAATTATTACATTTTCCTAGAGATACCTTGGTACTGTAGTACTGTATAATGCATGAGATTCATAAGCATAGAAGATATTGCAGGCTAAGATCAGCTTAGCCTTAGAAGCTTGTTTCCTTTCCAGTGAAGAATTGGCTTGGTAGTTTGGTCTGCCCTGTTCCCATGATGCACTGGGCCAGGGACAGACTAATTTGCATATAGCCAGGTTCTGAACTGGGATGGTGCAGTGAGCTAAAAAACGGTGATGGATCAAGCCCTGATCTGTTGACTGGGTAGGAGTGTTCTGATTAACTCAGATACTCTGTCCATCACCACCCCCTTTTTGTAATTATTTTGGCCACCATGAGTGTGGAAGGGTATGCTCAGACATGAGTCCCTTGCTCATTGCACCATCAGGATTCAAGCAAGCCGGGCCGAAGACGGCTGTAATGCCAGAAACCGGTCCCCGGAAGCTTGTTTCCTTTCCAGTGAAGAATTGGCTTGGTAGTTTGGTCTGCCCTGTTCCCATGATGCACTGGGCCAGGGACAGACTAATTTGCATATAGCCAGGTTCTGAACTGGGATGGTGCAGTGAGCTAAAAAACGGTGATGGATCAAGCCCTGATCTGTTGACTGGGTAGGAGTGTTCTGATTAACTCAGATACTCTGTCCATCACCACCCCCTTTTTGTAATTATTTTGGCCACCATGAGTGTGGAAGGGTATGCTCAGACATGAGTCCCTTGCTCATTGCACCATCAGGATTCAAGCAAGCCGGGCCGAAGACGGCTGTAATGCCAGAAACCGGTCCCCGGAAGCTTGTTTCCTTTCCAGTGAAGAATTGGCTTGGTAGTTTGGTCTGCCCTGTTCCCATGATGCACTGGGCCAGGGACAGACTAATTTGCATATAGCCAGGTTCTGAACTGGGATGGTGCAGTGAGCTAAAAAACGGTGATGGATCAAGCCCTGATCTGTTGACTGGGTAGGAGTGTTCTGATTAACTCAGATACTCTGTCCATCACCACCCCCTTTTTGTAATTATTTTGGCCACCATGAGTGTGGAAGGGTATGCTCAGACATGAGTCCCTTGCTCATTGCACCATCAGGATTCAAGCAAGCCGGGCCGAAGACGGCTGTAATGCCAGAAACCGGTCCCCGGAAGCTTGTTTCCTTTCCAGTGAAGAATTGGCTTGGTAGTTTGGTCTGCCCTGTTCCCATGATGCACTGGGCCAGGGACAGACTAATTTGCATATAGCCAGGTTCTGAACTGGGATGGTGCAGTGAGCTAAAAAACGGTGATGGATCAAGCCCTGATCTGTTGACTGGGTAGGAGTGTTCTGATTAACTCAGATACTCTGTCCATCACCACCCCCTTTTTGTAATTATTTTGGCCACCATGAGTGTGGAAGGGTATGCTCAGACATGAGTCCCTTGCTCATTGCACCATCAGGATTCAAGCAAGCCGGGCCGAAGACGGCTGTAATGCCAGAAACCGGTCCCCGGAAGCTTGTTTCCTTTCCAGTGAAGAATTGGCTTGGTAGTTTGGTCTGCCCTGTTCCCATGATGCACTGGGCCAGGGACAGACTAATTTGCATATAGCCAGGTTCTGAACTGGGATGGTGCAGTGAGCTAAAAAACGGTGATGGATCAAGCCCTGATCTGTTGACTGGGTAGGAGTGTTCTGATTAACTCAGATACTCTGTCCATCACCACCCCCTTTTTGTAATTATTTTGGCCACCATGAGTGTGGAAGGGTATGCTCAGACATGAGTCCCTTGCTCATTGCACCATCAGGATTCAAGCAAGCCGGGCCGAAGACGGCTGTAATGCCAGAAACCGGTCCCCGGAAGCTTGTTTCCTTTCCAGTGAAGAATTGGCTTGGTAGTTTGGTCTGCCCTGTTCCCATGATGCACTGGGCCAGGGACAGACTAATTTGCATATAGCCAGGTTCTGAACTGGGATGGTGCAGTGAGCTAAAAAACGGTGATGGATCAAGCCCTGATCTGTTGACTGGGTAGGAGTGTTCTGATTAACTCAGATACTCTGTCCATCACCACCCCCTTTTTGTAATTATTTTGGCCACCATGAGTGTGGAAGGGTATGCTCAGACATGAGTCCCTTGCTCATTGCACCATCAGGATTCAAGCAAGCCGGGCCGAAGACGGCTGTAATGCCAGAAACCGGTCCCCGGAAGCTTGTTTCCTTTCCAGTGAAGAATTGGCTTGGTAGTTTGGTCTGCCCTGTTCCCATGATGCACTGGGCCAGGGACAGACTAATTTGCATATAGCCAGGTTCTGAACTGGGATGGTGCAGTGAGCTAAAAAACGGTGATGGATCAAGCCCTGATCTGTTGACTGGGTAG
The DNA here is from genome assembly GCF_964261635.1 of Lissotriton helveticus. Classification (NCBI taxonomy): domain Eukaryota; kingdom Metazoa; phylum Chordata; class Amphibia; order Caudata; family Salamandridae; genus Lissotriton; species Lissotriton helveticus. Next base: position 2,108,460,615 of record NC_136057.1, read on the forward strand.
GAGTGTTCTGATTAACTCAGATACTCTGTCCATCACCACCCCCTTTTTGTAATTATTTTGGCCACCATGAGTGTGGAAGGGTATGCTCAGACATGAGTCCCTTGCTCATTGCACCATCAGGATTCAAGCAAGCCGGGCCGAAGACGGCTGTAATGCCAGAAACCGGTCCCCGGAAGCTTGTTTCCTTTCCAGTGAAGAATTGGCTTGGTAGTTTGGTCTGCCCTGTTCCCATGATGCACTGGGCCAGGGACAGACTAATTTGCATATAGCCAGGTTCTGAACTGGGATGGTGCAGTGAGCTAAAAAACGGTGATGGATCAAGCCCTGATCTGTTGACTGGGTAGGAGTGTTCTGATTAACTCAGATACTCTGTCCATCACCACCCCCTTTTTGTAATTAAGATCAGTTATCAGCAAAATGTTCAGGTGCAAAGCTGTTGCTTCTTCAGAGGGTGGCACCTCACCACAAATAAAGAAATGCTGACCAATATTCAAGGTAGAGTGGATAAAGGAAATTGTGGAGGATGAGACACGGAAATCATGGAACAAGCTTCATATCAAACTGGGTGAGCTATTTCACTAGAGTCCAGACATGGGTCTGATCTGCAAAGCATGTGCTGAATCAAAGATTGTTGGGGACTTTTCCACTGGGAAGAAGTGGAGCAATGGCTGAAAACTGGATTACCTGAAATGCCATCTATACAACAAAGTATATGAATCTACTTTGATGATCGTAAGTAACAAAAGTGCTACTCCCGACAGGTTGAGATTTGGAGTGCATTCCTTGCTGACAGAAACTGTTGTGAACAGAGTGAGCAGATTAGAAGTGGTTGAGCAGCAAAGGTCCTTGCCAGAAATAATAGAGGTTCTCATAAACAATGTGTTGCTTGCTGCTGGCAGTCCTGATGAGCACTTTAATGTTGCCTGTTCAAGACATTTATGACCACCTAGCACTGTACATGAAGATACCAGACAGCTGGAGGACCAAGAATTATGGCTCTGAGTTTCTTGAAGCCATTGACAGCATTGTGACACACTGTGATATACTGTTGCTGATTGCTTATCTGCACTGACAAAGTGATTTTTAAAACCCGCTTACCCGCACATTAAAAAATACTTCATTTCACTCGCTATTTGAGCGAGGCTCAGATATTCTTTTTTTCAATTGCGGACTCCATCTTGAGTGAGGGTGATCGCTGGCCAATTGAGAGCACCATATTGGGAGGTGTTCTAGTGTTGGGCTGTCCTGCACGTGCTTGCCTACTTAAACTGAGCACTGCAAGCGTGCAGGTAATTTAGACTGAATTGAGAGACCAAATGCCATACTCGCTTTTCTCGCTGCTATTTTTGTAACTTGTATTATTCTAGATCGCTCTTTTTAACGCGCCGCTTTTGACCAAGATATTAATTCGTTGTGACACACTGTGATATACTGTTGCTGATTGCTTATCTTCACTGACAAAGTGATTTTTAAAACCCGCTTACCCGCACATTAAAAAATACTTAATTTCACTCGCTATTTGAGCGAGGTTGCGGATGCCATCTTGAGTGAGGGGGTTCTCTGGCCAATTGAGAGCGCCATATTGGGAGGTGTTCTAGTGTTGGGCTGTCCTGCACGTGCTTGCCTACTTAAACTGAGCACTGCAAGCGCGCAGGTAATTTAGACTGAATTGAGAGACCAAATGCCATACTCGCTTTTCTCGCTGCTATTTTCGTAACTTGTATTATTCTAGATCGCTCTTTTTAACGCGCCGCTTCCTGACCAAGATTTTAATTAGTTGTGACACACTGTGATATACTGTTGCTGATTGCTTATCTGCACTGACAAAGTGATTTTTAAAACCCGCTTACGCGCACATTAAAAAATACTTCATTTCACTGGCTATTTGAGCGAGGCTTAGATATTCTTTTCTTCAATTGCGGACGCCATCTTGAGTGAGGGTGATCTCTGGCCAATTGAGAGCGCCATATTGGGAGGTGTTCTAGTGTTGGTCTGTCCTGCACGTGCTTGCCTACTTAAACTGAGCACTGCAAGTGCGCAGGTAATTTAGACTGAATTGAGAGACCAAATGCCATACTCGCTTTTATCGCTGCTATTTTTGTAACTTGTATTATTCTAGATCGCTCTTTTTGACGCGCCGTTTCTTGACCAAGATTTTAATTAGTTGTGACACACTGTGATATACTGTTGCTGATTGCTTATCTGCACTGACAAAGTGATTTTTAAAACCCGCTTACCCGCACATAAAAAAATACTTCATTTCACTCGCTATTTGAGCGAGGCCCAGATATTCTTTTCTTCAAGTGCGGACGCCATCTTGAGTGAGGGTGATCTCTGGCCAATTGAGAGCACCATATTGGAAGGTGTTCTAGTGTTGGGCTGTCCTGCATGTGCTTGCCTACTTTAACTGAGCAATGCATGCGCGCAGCGGGTGTGCCAATGGCACGCCGGAGGCGCGCCAGAGGGAAGCCCGTCTGCGCCCGTCCGCACACTGCTCGCGCACAGCGTCAGCCATGCGGCCTGTCTAAGCAGTAAACAGGGGAGCAAGACATACTCCAGAGAAACGCTGCTAAGCTTAGGTAAGAGAGACAGTGGGCGATGCAAGCCACTGTCAACCTCTGTGGCCAATGAGGGGAAGCAACTTATATGTGGACTAATTAATAGCCGCTCCCTAGTCAAACACCACACAGAGGTATCAATGATGATTGAAGATTGGAAAATGGATGCCTTATTCTTAACGGAAACATGGACGAAGGCCGAGTCCGTGGTGGAACTGGCCCTGGCTTGTCCAGCCGGTTATAAAACTCTGCACAAACCAAGACCAGTGGGCAGAGGGGGAGGGGTAGGGATGATATTTCGGGAAGAAATTAACTTTGTGGCCCTGAAGACAGATGTAATTGAAGGGATAGAGCTCATGGGGTTCACATTGCAAGAAACCAGCGGCAGCATATTGACAGGACTGATATGCTACAGGCCCCCTGGAGATAACACGCACTTTCAAACCTTATTTGACACTATCACGAACTTAACGCTCTCTCATTCTAAAATGATAATCTTGAGCGACTTCAATCTGAGAGATGATGGGAGACTGGGTAACCATCTTAGGGATTTGAAACACACCTGTGCAAACCTCAACCTACTGCAGCTGATAAATCATCCCACCCATCAGGGAGGCCATATGCTTGATCTTATATTTGCCAATCAAGATGAGACTGAAGTACTCAATTTGGCCCCACAAAACTGGACTGATCACTATTTAATCCTTTTTAAGATCAAACAATTCTGTCTTGAGGACAAAATTAACCCTCCAGCTACCAATCGGAGAGGGAGAGAATGGTCCAAACTTGAGAGAAACTTGAGGTGTAACCTATTTTAACCCCACTGATACAGTTGAGGAAAATTACAATAACTACTGTACTTCTATAACTAACATCCTGGCCCAGGCAGTACCAATAAAGAAATTAAAGAACAGGAAGAGAGTCTCAGCCCCATGGTATAACGAAGGCTTAAAACAGCTACGCCTCTCCTGCAAGCAGGCGGAGAGGAAATGGAGGAAGAAATATCTGTCATCAGATAAAAATTAGCTGAAAATAATACAACTGAAATATAAGGAACTCATTACCAGGTCCAAACCAGATTTCTACGCCACCTCTATTGTCCAGGCGTCAAACGGGACAAAAGCCCTGTTCAAGATAGTTAAGGAGCTCTCTTCACCAAGTCTGCCTTAGTAATAACGTGGTGGCCTCACAAAGATTGTGTGACGAGATTGCCTCCTATTTTGACGAACAAATCGTCAAAATCGTTGGCACTCTTCACCCCACGAGTAACAATGACGTAGCCAATAGCCCCCATGAGATGGAGGTTAGGAATCAGGGGCAAACAGTGACCCTGGACAACTTCCAAACTTTTACTGACATCTCTTTTACTAATTTGGTTCACAGCGTGTCTTCAGGATCCCCTACAGACCCCTTGCCCCATAAAATTTGGAAAACATTTGGACAAGGATCTTTTCCCTGGCTGCGAAAAATTTGCAACCAATCTCTGGAGACTGGGACAGTCCTGGAGAAGTGGAAACAGGCAGTGGTGGTCCCCTGATTAAGAAACCCTCCCTGGACCCAATGAAACCGGCCAGTTTCAGACCCATCTCTCTTCTGCCCTACCTGATCAAAATCATGGAGAAAGCAGTAAGTAAGATACTATCCAACTTTTTGGAGGATAATCAAATCCTGGACAGGGACCAATTTGGGTTCCGCCCAGGGCATGGGACTGAAACGGCCTTGGTAACTATACTGGACAATCTGCGCATGCGGGCCGACAACGGGAATGCCTCTGTCCTAGTGCTTCATGATATGTCGGCAGCTTTCGACACGGTAAGCCACCCTATCCTATTGAAGAGATTGGAAAGGATAGGGGTGACAGGGCCGGCCCTGCAGTGGCTGCGTTCTTATTTAACCGGGAGACATCAGATGGTGTCCATGGCTCCGTTTACTTCTAGTAAAACTCCAGTAGCCTACGGGGTATCGCAAGGCTCAGCGATTAGCCCCATACTTTTTAATGTCTTCCTTCAGCCGCTGTTTCCTATTATTAAATCATTTGGAGTCGATTTAATTAACTATGCCGACGACACTCAGTTGGCCTTCTCCTTGGAAGGTAAGCATGTATTATCTATGGAAACTTTCCAACAGTGTATGCGTAGCACCGCCAGCTGGCTCTGAGAAAATTCTCTACAGTTTAACAGTAGCAGAATTGAGGTAGTATACTGCTCCCCTGCTACGCCGTCCAACTATATTCCTTTTGAGTTGAGACTAACCCCGGAGGAGGAACCATTGACACCAGTTAGCACAGTACGCAATCTGGGGGTCCTGATTGATGAGAATCTCCAAATGGAATCTCAGGTCAACCAGACTGCTAGGGTGTGCTTTTCGGTGCTGCGTGTGCTGAGTCAGCTGCTCCCACTAATACCGGAAGAATTGCGTCCAATGGTGTTGAGAAGCACGGTGCTTAGCAGGCTGGACTACTGCAACTCCCTATATCTGGGAGCTCCACAATATATTTTCCAGGAGTTGCAGAGAGTACAGTCTGCAGCTGCAACAAAAGCATTAAACAGGCAGCGCAGCGCCTCATCTACACAAGCTCTGAGGGAACTTCACTGGCTGCCTAATAAGGAAAGGGTCCAATTTAAGGCATTGTGCCTGGCTCACAGAGCGGTACATGACTTGGGCCCCATCCCCCTGCAAGAAATAATTTCCTGGTACCATCCCAAAAGACAGCTTCTCTCCTCAAATGCCAGCTTGTTGGTAACTCCCAGATTCAAACGATCTAGGATGGGAGGAAGGGTCTTCAGTGTGACCGCTGCACTCCTTTGGAACAAACTTCCTATTAGACAAATAGACTCCTTGTCTGAGTTCAGGAAGAGCATTAAAACATGGCTCTTCCCTCGGGTCTGATCCTTCTTCTTTTAAGAGTGCCTGAAGCCAGTTACTGAATGGTCTTTCTTTTTCGGTCGAAGTGCCAGGATACCTGTAGTGTGACAGTCTGGGCTATATAAGAACTCCTTTCATTCCATTCCATAAGCTCTGAAGCCATAGCAGAACTTCACAATGCTTGATATCGCACATGGATAATGGATGAGAGCACTGACATTTCAATCACCAAAATGTTCCTCCTGTGCTTCAAGTTCAGATCTGCAACATGCAAACAGCACAAAACAATGTTTGGGGGAATATTGAAGATCAGCACTTGTAATGTTGAGGTTATCATTTAAAGTCGTGAAAGACTTCTACAGTGCCAATGAATAGGAACTTATGAAAATGGTCATGTTTACGCAATTTGGTGCATCACGGATAAAGGGAAAAAACAATCATGTTGCTACCCACCTTAACAAAAGAAATCTGGGGAATTGATGAAGCCTGGAAGAAGGTGCCACTGATCAAAGAAATGGAGATATTATTGAGGACAGTCTGCACTATGTTCTCCAGATCTCCTACAAGGAAGTCCAAGCTGGACAAAATTGCTTCAGTAACTGAATCAAAAGTGGTATCGTTTCGACCACTTAATGAAGTGCAGTGGCTTTAAAGGCATTTTGCAAAAAGTGCTCTAATACATAATTTTCAAGTTGTACTCAAATACTTTGAGTATGAGAGCATTTTGGAAAATGATCCAGGTGCTAAATATTGCTACAAAAAGCTGTCTAATGCCAACTACCATATTTCCCTTGCAGCACTGAAAGACATTCTAGCTAAATTGTCCTTGTTCAAGCTGTTTCAAAAAAGCTTGTTGACCACTATTAAAGCTGAACAGTATGCCAGAGCTAACATTGGCCAAATTAAAGGATACTACTTGAGCAATACAGTCTTTTGGAGGAGCACAGTAAGAAATATACTTACTTTGTACAGGGAAGATTGAGAGTGTGACAGTGGGCCTATTTTGTCTTTTGTTTCACTTCTGTGTGAGCATATGCAAAAAAGGTTCCCTATATATGAACTGAAGGAGTGGGTAAGCTTCAAATTCTTGCCAATAGCAACACAATCACAGTTTGACTTTGTAACCGAGAATGTACAGACTTGTGAAAAAGTATAAGAATATCTTGGTCCCAGAAGAGTGTGAAACACCTTAAGATGTTGGTCACCAGTATAGAAAATAAAAGCTTGCTGTGACCGATCATGTAAAAAGTGGATTGTTTACAACATTTCAAGACATGGTGAATATCAATCTACACAATGCTGCTCAGTATAATGTCAATCAATCAATCAATCAGGAGTTGGTGAAGCGCGCTACTCACCCACGAGGGTCTCAAGGCGCTGCGGAGTGGGAAGGGTGGGCAGCTCGGGATCAGTTGAAGAGCCAGGTCTTGAGGTCTTTCCTGAACGTGTGCAGGGTCGGGTGTGCCTGAAGTTCCAGGTCTTGGCTGTGAGGTAGGAGAAGGCTCTCCCGCCTCTTCTGTATCTGCAGATGCAGGGGAACACTGCCAGGGCGAGGTCGGCGAGCGGAGGTTCCTTTTGGGTACATGGAAGGATACGCTTTCATTAAGGTATTTGGGTCCGATGTTGTTGAGGGATTTGTAGGCATGGGTGAGGAGTTTGAAGGTGACTCTCTTTTCGAGGGAGAGCCAGTGGAGGTCTCGTAGGTGTTGGGTCATGTGCTCCTGGCGTGGTGTTCCTAGGACGAGTCTGGCTGTGGCGTTCTGGATGGTTTGGAGTTTGTGAAGTAGAGCTCTGTTGATTCCGGCATATAGGGCATTGCCTTAGTCCAGTCTGCTTGTTATGAGTGCGTGGGTGACGGTCTTTCTGCAGTCTAGGGGATTCATTTAAAAGTCTTGCAGAGGATGCGCAGGCAGTTGAAACTGGTGGAGGTGACGGCGTTGATCTGGCGGTTCATGGAGAGGGAGGAGTCGAGGATGATGCCAAAGTTTTGTGCGTGGTCAGTCGAAGTGGGTGGATTCTCGGGGGGAGAGGGCCACCAGGTGTCATCCCAGGTGGAGGTGCAGGGTCTGAGGAAGAGCACCTCGGTCTTCTCTGAGTTGAGACTCAGACAGCTTGTTATGTGGGAACTAGGACCCTAGTGTAATTTTCCCGATTCATGCCCATATATAGGTATAAATCACCCAATCCTTATATAGGCATAGGAATGATTGCCTTATTTAGTCTTAGCCTGTGCAGCCCAAATACGGCATGGCTACTTCCACTAAACTCCGAGAATCTACAATGATTTCTTGGAAAAACCAGCCTTCAGCAGACAGGGACTTCCCCCTGCTTGAATACTAATTTATCCAAGAACTCCTGGAGTTTTCAAGGAACTGAGGCACTAGTGACGATATTATGTCCAATCTTACGTCAAACTCGGCACCTTCAAGGTATAAATATGCCTACATTTGCCCAGTCAAACACACAGTGGTTTGGAGCAGATCGACTAACTACTTGCCCGACGCCCTGCTGCTGCAAGTGCCGAAGGAAGCAGACCCTCCAACTGACACACTGAGAAGACACTGTCTTTTCTCTTCCCGAGAAATCCAGCTCCGGTGTTTCCAGGCTACCCTTGCGGGTTGCTGGGAGATCGAGTCCTGAGAGAGAGATACAAGACCTCTATCATTCTGAAACCAACGTACGGAGCTGATTAGACCCCTAGAGAATTTTTGGTACAGATTCTTGGCAGAAAATTACTAGACTTAAGCTACACCACACTTACTCCTCCCTCGTACTAGACTTAGGTTAGGTACACCAGGGTAGGCGTATTTTAGAAGCACCAGTTGAGTACTTTTAGCCACTATTTTATCACTGTATGTATTTTATGCATTTTATGTATTCTATGTTTATGGCTTAGAAACCATATCATGCTTTTACAGTACTATTTTATAATACTATTCGTATTATATGCATTGTACTTCTTAACTAGCATTTCAATTGTAGCAGTGCATTTCTTATGCTTACGAAATAAGACTGTTCAATAAATACTTTTATTGAAAACGCCCATCTCTCTATTTCTAAGCAACTCTGGTGAAACGAAGCATGCACATCTGACTGAGTGTAATAGCCGTCTATTGTTTCCGCGCCTCTAGAGATACGTTTCATTCTGGGGAAACAAAGTTGTCATGTTATATGGTTGTCAGAGACTAATCCCTTCTTGTTTATTCGAGAAAGTTTCTAGTGATCTCTGAGCTAGCTGGCACTCACAATTAAGTCTAATATATTCGGCAGAGACCTAGTCGACTTAAGTCCTACGTCTAAACTGCAGGATATAATATTCCAATGCGTAGAGCCTATTGGGAATATAGGAACTACACTACAGGCTGTCTTTCATCCAGGCTGCCACGTTCTTCATTCCTTCCTTGAAGCAGAGTCTGGTGTCTTTGGGGTTTTTCGTGAGGGAGAGGATGAGCTGGATGTCGTCGGTGTAGGATACAATGCTGAGCCCATGCTGTCTGACGATGGCGGCCCTGTAGATGTTGATGAGCGTGGGGCTGAGCGAGGATCCTTGAGGTACACCGCCGTCGATCTTGGTCGGTTCGAAGAGGAAGGGAGGGATCCTGATCCTCTGGGTTCTGCCAGAGAGAAAGGATTGGATCAATTCAGGGGCAGTTCCCTGTATCCCCGCGTTGTGACGTCTGGCTGCGAGCGTGCGGTGAGCGACAGTGTCAGAGGCTGCGGAGAGGTCGAGAAGGATTAGGGCGCGTTGTGTCCCTGGTCGAGTAGCATACGGATTTCATCGGTGGCAGCGAGCAGGGCGGTCTCGGTGCTGGAGTTCTCCTTGATGAAAGTGGTCAGCTGGGTGTTCAAGAGTTTCTCTGTGACTTTGGCCACGAAAGGGAGGAGGGAGATGGGCGGGTAGTTTATCAGGTCCGTGAAGTCGGCCGTGGGCTTCTTGAGGACGGGTTTAACCTCCACACGCTTCAAGTCATCTGGGAAGATACTGGACCTGAAGGAGGTGTTGATGGTCAGTCCTAGTTCGGGAGCGAACTGTGCGGAAAATGTGCAGTGGGACGGAGTCTGTTGGGCTCCTGAGTGGGTTTTCTTCATTGTAGCGGTGATGTGTTCGATGGTGGCAGGATTTCAGGTCCTGATGGTTGGTTTATTGGCAGCAGTGTTGGGGTGGGGGGTCAGGGGTGGTATCTCAACTTGCAGATGTCTGTGAAACATTTCAAGCATCAAGTGCAGACTGTGAATGAGTATTCAGCCTTATGAATAATATCAAGTCTAAATCAAGAAATAAGCTGGAGGAGAATCACTTATATGTGCTGTTCAGGACAAAGACCTACCTCTTAAATGGCAAAGTGAACCTTGATAGAGTTTATCCGCACTTAAAGAATGGCAAGGACCTGCGAGAGACGCAAATATGTCACACATCTAAGGTTGGCATTTGTCTTGTCTAATCCACCCTTTTCCACAGTCTACTTTTGGCCTGGGCGGGCATTTTGCTTACACTTCCTCTTAGCAGGGACATTAATCATTAGCTTGCACATTAAAATGTAACTGTGTTGTTTAATTGTCAACTTTCTAAATGTATATCTTCTCATATAGTCTTCCAGCATTCCCCCATCAAAAAAGCAGGGCTCCAATCAAGAATATTCAGAGAAATGTTGTAATAGTGCTACCTTCTGAGTCCTGTCTTTTCTAAACCTGCGGTATAGGTGCAAGTAGAATAAAAAACTCATGTCATGATTATCTGTATCTACATTGTAAAACTGTCTCAAGACCCTGTTAACTAGAGCTACATTTGTGAAATGCACTTGTTCTCATTGGAAACAAAGGTTTTGAGTGGTGAGAGACACAGATGTATATACTCACATGCTGCGCTCACATGAATGGTTCACATAGGCTTGGCTTCAGCACACAGAGATCTTGCACTGCCCCACCCAGACAAAGAAAACTAGAGGGAACAATGCTCATGACTCAATCTGCATCCCTTGTCATATAGAAGCCCTTGTTTTATAAACCTATGTGGATTTCTTAAAGGTCCGTGTCTATTTATATTCTAGTAAACACAAAGATACAACAGACCTGAAAGGTGGAGATAGACAATAATGCTGTATTCTATTACAGAAATGTGTTATGCCCCTAGACATCCCTGTTTGAACATCATAAGACTCTCAGCTACCGTATTAGCATGCTTCATCGCTGAGTCTGCTACTCACCAAGAGCCTTAAGGTTTCACATGTTTGGTTAGCCTTCTATAATGGCCACGTACAACACAACTTTTTTATAAGAGATCTTTTTTATCTCATGTCAGGTGTGAGATACACTCACTGGGTGGAACCAGGGACCAGGTGGGACCAGTATGGAGCTAACATTACTTTATAGGAGGCCAACATAATTTATTGGTGTCTCCTGTCTTAAGATTCAAAAGAATGAACAACATTGTGGCTGATTATCGTCTCCCTTAAATGGGTCTAAATTTTTCAGCCAACCATTACATCCCCAAAAGGAGTCTCTGGGTTTCTTCAGGACCAGAGCACTCTCTTCCGTACCCCATAGTATCCTATTTATATTCTCCGTGGACTCCCATCTGCTATTTAACATGCATGCAAGAATGTAAAAAAAGAACTTTCAGGCATATTTTTTAAATAATAAGCTAGTAGTTGTATCAGCAATCTTGAGAGTAACCCCATTGTTATAAACAGAGCCCATCATTGTCTGTTGTATTATCTCATTTCAGTGTTACCCCTCTGATGCAGTGCAGTGCTAAATTAAAAACAACATCAAGACTAGTTTGGTTAATGGACCATAATAAATAATTACTCAACCATCACAAAGATACACAGCAAAACCTGTGTGGTAGCTCACATATGTTTGTTGAAAGCAAAGATAAAGGTTTTCATGTAGTTATGTCCCTGCCTTGCCTCTTTCATAATCTACACTATTTTACACCTAATAGGGTTGGGGGAGAGAGACATGAAAAGAGAGGCTTGGTTGGTCAGCTTCAAAGATTGAATAATAAAACTATGTAAATAGTAATGTTAGAGGTATTTTTGCCAGCATGTGAACGCAAGCAAAGTAAAGATCAAGGGCCTGATTACGAGTTTGGTCCGCCTCCTGTGGGTTCACCACTGCTGCACCAACAGGATGATTTCCAAGTCTGTGGTGCCCCTACCTGCCGGATTGCAACTTTAATCCATGGTGGGTGGGCAGTGCTGCCGAGATCTCAGGGCTTTAACTGTTTAAGGCTCATTGGAGATCCTCCGCAGCAGACTGCCACCATGACAGCGCCTGCAGCATGTTCCTGCATGGTGTGGCATGCACCATGTTGTGCATGCCATACTGTGCATGAACAGGGGTGCAATTCTAGAGAGGCACAACATGTGCCCCCCAATGTACTCCAAGGTCCAGAAGCAGCAGGAGGCCCTTTTAAGGCCCCCTTAGTTGCCTCTATGCCACCCTTTTCATAGCGGGCTCACCGCAATGAAATGGGCAGCGGACAGGCAACTCATAGTATGCTTGGAGGTGCCACAGCAGTACAGTCAGCATATTGCTGCTCCTTTCTGGCATGCCACCACCACCGGCTCCTGGATTCCAGCGGAGGCAGTGGTCCTGTGGTGGTCCGACCGCCACACTCAGAATACTGAGGATGGAACAGCAGTGGTGACAGTGGTCAGACCACCACCATGAGTACGGTAGTCCTGAGGATCACTGTACTTGTAATACTGCCCTAAGAATGTGCAGTCAGTCTCACCTCGCGCAAACACAACCCAGCAGATTTCCCCCTTCAGGGATGGCGTCTGGCTTGTGTGCTGATGAAATTAATGCAAAGCTGTGTTGTTTAGAAACAAGATCAATCAATCAATTAGGGAATTTGTAAAGCGCACTACATACCCGTGAGGGTCTCAAGGCGCTGGGGGAGGGGGGGGAGCTGCTACTGATCAAAGAGCCAGGTCTTGAGAAGTCTTCTGAAGGCCAGTAGGTCTTGGGTCTGTCGTAGGTTGGATGGTGAGGGTGTTCTAGGTCTTTGCGGCGAGGTGGGAGAAGGATCTGCCACCGACGGTCGTTTTTAAGGATACCGGGGACCGTAGCGAGGGCGAGGCTGGCTGAGCGGAGGCTGCGGGTGGGGGGGTGGAAGCTGAGTCGTCTGTTGAGGTATGCTGGTCCGGCGTTGTGTAGGGCTTTGTGTGCGTGGGTGAGGAGTTTGAAGGTTATCCTCCTGTTCACGGGGAGCCAGTGTAGGTCTCTCAGGTGGGGGGGTGATGTGTCTGCATTGGGGGATGTCGAGGATCAGTCGTGCCGAGGCGTTCTGGAATGCGTTGCAGCCGTCTCAGGAGCTTGGTTGTTGCTCCTGCGTCGAGGGCATTTCCGTAGTGCAGCCTGCTGGTGAGGAGGGCATGGGTGACAGTTTTTCTCGTTTCGGGGGGGATCCACTTGAAGATCCTGCAGAACATTCGGAGGGTGTTGAAGCAGGATGTGGAGACGGCGTTGACCTGCTTGGTCATGCAGAGGGTGGAGTCGAGGATGAGTGCTGGAGCTGTTCCCAGGGAGGTAGGCCACCAGGAGTCGTCCCAGGCTGAGGGGGTGGAGCCGGTGATGAGGACCTCCGTCTTGTCAGAGTTGAGCTGCAGCCTGCTGTCCTTCATCCATTCGGCGACGGCCTTCATTCCTCTGTGGAGGTTGACTTTGGCGGTGAGAGGGTCTTTGGTGAGATGATCAGCTGGGTGTCGTCGGCGTAGGAGATAATGTTGAGGCTGTGCTGTCGGGCGTCGTGGGCGAGTGGTGCCATGTAGATATTGAACAACGTCAGGCTGAGTGAGGATCCTTGTGGTATGTCGGTGGTCTTGGAGCAGAAGGGTGGGAGGCGGACGCTCTGGGTTCTGCCGGAGAGGAAGGATGGGGTCCAGGCCAGAGCCTTCTCTTGGATTCCGGCATCGCGGAGGTGTGCTCTTAGGGTGCGGTGGCAGACCGCATCGAAGGCGGCTGATAGGTCCAGAAGGATGAGGGCAGCTGTTTCTCTTTTGTCCATCAGGGTCCTGATGTCGTCGGTGGCGGCGATGAGGGCGGTTTCGGTGCTGTGGTTGCTGTGGAAGCCAGACTGGGATGGGTCCAGGATGTTGTTGTCTTCGAGGTAACGGGTCAGTTGTCTGTTGACGATTTTCTCTGTGGCTTTCGCCGGGAACGGGAGCAGGGAGATAGAACAGAAGTTCTTGAGGTCCTTGGGGTCCGCCTTGGGTTTCTTGAGTAAGGCATTGATCTCAGCGTGCGTACTTCCAGCTCTTTGGGAAGGTTGCTGTCTCGAAGGAGATGTTGATTGCCTTCCGGAGATGGGGGGGCAATGACTGTGCTGGCTTTGTTGAAGACGTGGTGTGGGCATGGGTCGGACGAGGATCCGGAGTGAATGGAGTTCATGGTCTTGATGGTGTCTTCGTCGCTGACGTTGGACCAGGAGATCAAGCGGCTGGTGGTCACAGGGGTGGTTGGCTCGGCGGTGGACGTGGGGGTCCTGGTGTTGAAGCTGTCGTGGATGTCAGCGATCTTGCGGTGGAAGAAGGCGGCCAGCGAGTCGCACAGATCTTGAGATGGGGGCGTGTCGATGGTGTTGGAGCTGGGGTTGGAGAGTTCTTTCACGATGTTGAAGAGCTCTTTGCTGTTGTGTGCGGTCCTCTTGGCGGTCATGATGAGTAGGTGATGTCTGCGGGTGGCGTTCTTGTGTAGCTGTCTGGTGATCGATCGCAAGCCAGTTCTTCTCCAGTTTCCGACAGGTGCGCTTGGAGTGGTTGGTGGCGGGGGTCCTGAGTGGAGCGAGGGTGTTGGCGCAGTCGTTGATCCACTGTTTGAGGTTGAGGGCGGGGGTGTCAGGGTCGGTGGGGTCTGGGGCTGGTCTCAGGGCGAGTGTGGTGGTCAGTTGGTCTTCGGTGACCTTGCCCCAGCAGCGGCGTGGCATCTGTTGGGTGTGGTGGTACGTGGTGGGTTTCCTGAAGGTTAAGTGGAAGCATCTGTGACTGAAACCCCAAAAAGAATTTCACCTATAGATACAAGAAGGAAAATACCAATTGTCACTCCAGCGGTAGGAAGTTCTTCTGGATTTTCACCTGAAGATCTAGAAAATGGGGCAAAAGGATTAGAAAAGAAGAAACCCCAACCAAAAACTATAGATGTAAGCAAGTTGAGAGTGGACTTAGAGAAAATGATTACTGGTACTAGAAGTCCAGACAGATTAGGTTCATATGGGGATGAAGAATTGTTGTTTTTGTGCAAAAGTATAACCTGGAGGACAAAGAATCTTCATGAGTAGATAGTGGAAACAGCTTTAGAATTTGGAATAGATAAAGAAAAGTTAAAAATATTACAAAAACCCTACAGATCAGAATTTACTGAGAAGGACTTAGAAAGTTTGAATGTGGCAGGAATGAAATTGCAAATAAAAGAATGAATGCACATTTTGAAGAAATGGGAAGACGCAGATCGATAGAGAAGTAGATATAAGTGAATATTGGAAATTTCAGTGACATGATTCGGATTGTGATATGTGACTCAAGTCCAGTGAGCACTTATTGTGTAAGATGAACTGTACCATCTTATGTACACCTGATGGTGTTGCTTTTCAACACCTGATGAAGATGTCGCTTTCAAAATGATGTTAGTGAAACAAGGAACAGAAGTGGTTGAGATGTTTCACTTCTTACTGAAAATGATGTGCCTGATGAATTGAAAACCACAGTGAGATCAGATTGTGGGATTTTACAGGAAGAAAATTGGTCTATTGGCAAAGGTAGGCCCAGTTAAAATCGTGGTAAAGAAAGGTGCAATATATCCAAACACACCACAATACAGAATGAGTCCTGAAGTAAAGGCAGGAGTTGACCCAGTAATTGATCAGATGGTTGAACAAGGTATCCTTAAATAAATATTGAGCAGTCCTTGTAATTTGCCAATAATGGGACTTAAAAAGCCTAGTGGAAAATATAGAATAGTGCAAGATTTGAGGAAGATTAATAAAATAGTAATACCCTGTTGTCCAGTAGTACCAAGTCCAGCAGTGATTCTTTAGCAGATACCATGGGATGCTCATTGGTATACTGTGATAGACTTGGGTCAAGCATTCTTTTCGATTCCATTGCACCCAGATAGCCAATATATCTTTGCCTTCTGGTTTGGAGACCGTGTTTTGGCATGGTGCCGAGTTCCTCAAGGGTACACAGAGAGCCCCTCGATTTTCACTCAAATTCAGAAAAAATGTTTGGAGACTTTGGTTATGCCATGGAATTGATTCTTGGTTGAGTACATTGATGACCTATTGGTGGCATCAAAGACACGGGAAGCTTGTGTCATGGACACAATAGCTTTACTTAACCATTTAGCAGAAGGAGGACACAAGGTGTCGCCAGAAAAATTACAGTTTTGTCGACAAGAAGTTTAATATTTAAAATGCAAGATAGATAGTGGAGTCAGAAAAATGAAACCAGAAAGAATAAAAGTGATTCGACAAATGAGTCTGCCTAAAACCAAGAAAGAAGTGTGAATGTTTTTAAAAGTGGTTGGATACTGTTGTCAATGGATTAGTGGATTCTCACTGCTTACAAAACCTTTAGTTCATTCAAGAAAACTTTTATAGCCATAAAAGCACATTAAATTTACATCAATTTCAAATCCATGCTAGGTTAAGGTTACAAGATCATAGGGTACCTTAACATCTAGGCAAAATAAAGGATAATATCACCAATTGAAAATATAGAATCGATGTTACGGGAATTTCATATAGATAAAAACATACAATAAAAATATAATATAAGTATAAAAATTCATAACATTCTAGAAATCCTATGATCGCCTACCAATCCCATAATATATACTACTATAGCTCTTTTGGGTTTACCTGCGTCAACCTCCCACTATCAATGAAAATTCCAGGATTTAGTCAAAATGCCAGGTGTAAAAAAAGAAAAAGATGCTACGAATTACTTGTGGTCTGGTCCAATTTTAACAAATTCCTTCGTGTTGACCACATAGAAAACAGAAATTTCGAAATTGCAACCACATAAACCCGGTCAGTGTCTGTTTTTAGGATCCTAAAAAAATCAAGATAGTTCCTAATGCCCAAGTTCCTACAGAGCTGGATAATCCATTTCAGCCTACCCTGTTTATATGCCACGCAGAAGAGAATTACGTGGACTATAGTTTCTTCCTCCACATGGCAACCAGGACAAAGGCAATGGGATACTCCCGCCCACTTATTTGTAATCGCATATAGCGGTAGTGTTCCATATCTAAATTGCAAAAACAACTTCTTAGCTAGCTTTGGTTGTATAGAGTCCAACACCCGCTCAAATTCATAATGACACTTAAAATCCAGAAACCCATATGTTAAACTCATAGAGTTAACTGACTGCAGGATGTTAGTCAATTTGTACACGTTTAATGCAGTTGCCAAAATGTTCTTAGAAATGGCTGGGCAGGATACTTCTGGATTAATCCATAGGTTCTCCCAACCAATTGCACAAAAGGAGTGCCTTACAAATGTTAGCCAGAATATACTGCCAGACCCTAGTGATATCATTACCGCTTTTAATTCTTCCCTATAGCAACCCAACTCGGGAGTACTCCACAGCCGCCACCAATAATGCAGCGGACGTGTCGAGATAAGATTGGCAATGGGGAGGATATCCAGATCCATCCTTAGCGGTACTAATGGTGTATTTTTTGGTAGGGTCAGAATTTGCCTTATAAAATTATTTTCAGTTAATGTGAGGGCATTGGAAGGTCTGTGCCCCCAAAGTTCCGCCACATATAGGGATGCTGACCTGGCTTGAACTTTGTATATTTCAAGTGGTGGGCTTATAGTCTTTAAACCACAGCTCTTCTGGACTTTTAAAATTCCCTCAGCAGACTGAGTTAGCTTTAAATCAGCCTTATCCATTTGAGGACCCCACCCCATTTTGTCGTTCAAAGAGAGGCCCAAATATTCAAATATAGGTACCCTCTCAAGGGGTCTGTCCTCCATCATCGGGTGCGGGCAGTTGTTGGAATTAGCATTGAAGACCATGTATTTGGTCTTGTTAATGTTATCAACAAGGTTCCTCTTTTTGCAGAACTGGCTAAATTCATTTAGCACACGCTGCATTCCCATAGCTGACTTCGAAAGCAGCAGGGTATCATCCGCAAACATTAATGCGGGAAATCTACGGAGTACCAATTTCGGGGAGTCTATGTCCTTGGTGGAAAGTAGATCTTCAATTAACCCATTAAGAAAGAGGGAGAAAAGGGTCGGCGCAAGCACGCAACCCTGCCTCACCCCCTTACCAACGGGAAACGGAGCCGTCAATTGCCCGGTCTTGCCATACCTTACTCTGGCAAAGGTACCTTCGTGGAGACGTTTAAACTGGAAGCAGAGATATGGTGGAACTCCCATAGCCAGCAGAATACTCCACAGCTGGCTACGGTCCACCATATCAAATGCTGATTTCAAGTCTACGAAGGTTAGATATAGACTCCCACCTTCCAAAACTACGTGCTTCTAGTAAGTTAACTGGAGCCTAAATAACTGATCTATAGTGGAAGTTTTGGCCCTAAAACCTGCTTGCAATGGGGTCAGAATGTCATGGTCTCGAATCCATTCCTGCAATCTTTCCAAT
Organism: Lissotriton helveticus; assembly: GCF_964261635.1. Taxonomy (NCBI): domain Eukaryota; kingdom Metazoa; phylum Chordata; class Amphibia; order Caudata; family Salamandridae; genus Lissotriton; species Lissotriton helveticus. The sequence goes on from NC_136057.1 coordinate 2,108,478,658, forward strand.
AACACCCTTTAAAAAAAAATTTGAGATACATCGATGAGGCTTATTGGCCTATAGTTGGCCGGTTCAATGGGGGACCCCTTTTTATAGATAGGGATAATCTCTGCCCCAGCCCACGTGGGAGGGGCTGGGAGACCATCAAGGATTGCGTTAAAAAGTGATTGAAGATAAGGAACCCACACTACCTGTTCGTTTCTGTACAGGTCTCCGGGAATTCTATCTAATCTTGGCACTTTGTTCAATTGGAGCTTGGCTAAGGCTAATTGAACCTCGGCCGAGGTGCAAAGTGGTATGTTCCGTGAAGGATCGGAGGTTAGGCAACAAACCGGCGGCTCACTTGGTTCAAATGGCCGAGTTGAACATAGTTCTTTAAAATATAGACGCCAGGCTGCCTCACCAATGTTTGGTGCAATAATGGTCTTGCGCTCTGTCTTCCCAGTATGGACCAAGTTCCAAAAGGCTCTCGCGTCTTTGGAATCTAGGACAATCTTAATAGCCTGCCATCTGTCTGCTTCCCATTCTGATTTTGCTTTAAAAAAGATTATTTTTAAATCTGCCCTAGCTTCCTTAATACGTAAATGATCACCCCCCTTGAGGGATAATAACAAAGTTTGCTTTGCCACCCTACACCCCCTGCTAAAGCAGGGTTTTTTTTATCCCCACTGTGTTTACACTTGGAGGGCCTACTGCTATAAAAGAAGTCCCCCAGGGTTACAACCAATTCCTGATGAATTTTCCCCAGGTCGTCACCGTGTCCTGTGTTGGCAGAATTTCCGGATACACAGCTTGCCTTTCCTAACAGGGGAATAATACTATTGTACATTCTTGACATTATTTTTGGGGATTGGTTTACCAACGGTAAACCAACGAATACGTCTCCCTCCATCAAGTACTCTAAGATCATTTCTAGGGGAATTTACAGTACCTTGATCTGTCTAAGTCATACAAAAATCTAGCAGGATGACCAGAGGATTATGGTCACTTTCGGTGCGCTGATCAATGCTAAAATCTGCCACTGTATGCCAAATTTCAATACTAGATAGGAAATAGTCAATTACTGATGCCTGGCCTAATCTCTCAAAGGTTGGATGCCCTGGATTATCTCTCGGGAATCGCCCGTTGCAGGCCCTCAAAATGAAAGTAAGTGTGAGAGAGGTCATTTGGAGGACTAGTTGGGTCCACCCCTTTATCGGATATGTATTAGGCGATGGGATTAACCAAATTGCATCCTTGTCGCAAGTAATAGGTTTCATAAAATAATTAAGGGGTTCATAATGGCAATTAAAGTCCCCACCAATCAAAAAGGACACATTACCCGAGAGGGAATTCAGAAGCCTTACCAGGGAATCTAAAGTCGTCCCACCGTACTGAACTGGCCGAGAATAGATGTTAATAATGGCCAGTTTTGGTAAGTTTCTGTAGATCAAAAGGATACAAGTAATGTCCGGAGAATGAGTATCAACTCTTTTCACCACACAACCGAGATGGGTTCCCACCCATATACATAACCCCCCCGATGGTCTACCTCTGGGGCCCTTGACAGCTGGCTCACAATATGCCACAAACCCTACTCTAGAGACGGGGCTTAGCGCCCAGGTTTATTGAAAGAGGCGGATCCCATGGGAGTCAATGTAATCTCCCCAGTTCGGCAGGTCAAGTTTAGCAGCAAGGCCCACAATATTCCATGACAGCATTCTAAGGCCACCAGAGGGACCTTCCAGGCCACTCACTGCATTAACCTCGGATCCTGCGATGTCCTCCAAATTAGGAAGATCAATACAGGAACGGGGAGGGACTACTACTTCAGGAGATAATCTGGCTTCGCTGGGTGGGATATATTATATATCCATTGGTGGAACAAAATTCCCATCCTCTACATCGGAATCAGCTATAAATGTTCTTTCACTATCTATAGGCCCTATTACCTCACTAGTCAAAAGATCTCGATTCTTCCCCCAGGCGTCCTTCCACTATTTATATCCCTCTGCCTTTTAGATGTTATTACTGTGGCGGAAAAAGGGGGTGGTAGTCAATCCACCAGATCTAGTGCACTAAATCTATTGCTTACTGGTACACCTAAGGAGTGCAGATTGCTACCCACCTCTTCTCTGTGACTCTGCCTAACATGTTGTCCTTGCCATCCCCTATTGCTTCCATAGTAGCCGGGGTACACACAGTGATTAGGGGGAGGATAGAAATAACTTAGATCCAAGGTCTGAATTGTGGATTGGTGGTTTTTAGGGAAACCCATACAAACATACTCAACCACCCTACTATCCTTAAAGTTAATGACAATACAATCCCCCTCCACATCTTTGCGTCTACGTGCCACCCATCCCACTCTCCTAGCAAATAAAATTTGACATTGCACATTTCTTGGAAGTGGTCTGTTAATATTCAACCAGTAAATGAATTTGTTTTTTAGTTCAGTATAGGATTCAATTCGACTGTTGCCCAGTTTGGGAACCCCAGCCAGGAGAACTACAAAAGGTGAACTTTCGGGGGTAGATCAATGTGTGGAAGGGTGATCTTTGGGTCTTCAACATTAGATTTCCTTTTTGGCATTCTGTCTACAGTTTTCCATTGGTCCTCTGCCAACTGTTGTAGAGCTTTGCTTGCTGTCGTATTGCAAACCGTGGTTGGATGGTTCTCTGGGCAAGCAGTAGTAATTGGGTCGGTTGAGGTGGCCCTGGTCACAGTGGAGTCCGAAGGGTTAGAAGGACGGTTACAGAACAAGAAAGGATTAGAGGCCAAAGACCCTTCAGGGGCTTGCTTTGCTTGTGCTTGACCACAATTCGCCATTTTATCCTAATGAATTCCAGACTAGACCTAGAGTGTTCTTCGATTTTTGTCAACTTTTTCTCAATTAACAGTAATTTTCCTTCAAGGGGCTGCAATGGCGATAATATAAGAGCACCCAGTTTCAACAAAAAAGACTCTTCTGCCATAGATGGTAATGGACAATATTCGCCACATCAGGAGCAATTTTTATAGGTGGGATCTCCTGCGGGCCATCGGTGACTTTAGGCTCCACATTGACGGAGTCCTTGTTATTATTAAGCTTCAATATCTTAGGCTTTCTTCCTCGCTGAGCTGCTCCTTCCCGCTTCCTTTTGGGGATAGCCCCCTGGGAGTGCCCCTGTGGCTGTGAATAAGTACTGGGAACTTCAGAATTACATATTACTATAAATCAATAAATTGTCAGTCATTGCTTCCGGCTATGACAACTCGCCAATCAAAGGTGTATTGCCCAAATCTTGTAGTGGCTGAATATTATTCCAACTCAGGGACCCGGCAGCAGTGACTCTTTGCTGGCACCGCTCAGGTGTATGAGCATTTGACAGAGCCCATAGCGAGGATCTTTTGGTAAAGACTGGCTCCTGAGAGACCCGACGCTCTGTTAAGGCTATGTCATGCTCCAAAACAGGCATGGCCCTCACAATAAATTGATCTAGTGTCCCAGCTACATAGCTGCCCGTCGTCACTTTCTTCCCCCTTCCTTCACGACCAGCCATTATATAGACCAAGTGCGATTAACTTGATAAGTACTTAAGGGACAATGGGCCAACCTTCAGTGTAGTAAACGATAGGTGTTAGAGGGGGGGTCCAGTCGAGTCTCCTCCGGGCTACAAAGGGCTTAAACGGGCCTGCCCTTGGCCCGGGCTTTGCGCGCGCGCGCGTCCTGCAAAGCGGGGGCCGTGAGCAGTAATGTAGGCGGCAGGCACAGGTGAAGGTGATTACGGGGCTCCTGGTCCTTGGAGTCCTAGTCCTGAGTCCCGTGGCAGCAGCAAGGCAATGAGGCACAAATCCGGCTACGAGCCTTTAATAAGGTTGACACGAAAGGATGTGATGGATCCGATTGAGTGGGATGATGAAAGTGAAGAAGCATTCATAAAATTGAGAGGTTTCAAGTGTGTAGCACCAGCATTGGGAATGCCAGACTACACAAAAGAGTTTGCTTTGTTCTGTTGTAAAAGGGATGGTTGTGCACTTTCAGTATTAACACAGAGACACCGATTGTCCCGGCATCCAGTAACATACTAATCTGCTACTCTGGATTCAGTGGCTGCGGCATTACCTGGCTGCTTAAAAGCAGTAGCTGCTTCTTGTGTGAGACTGGAACAGAGTGAATCAATTGGGATGGGACATCCTATAACGGTGTAAGTCCCACATTCAGTCGAGATCCTTTCAACAAGCACTCGTACCCAACATTTGACCCCTAGTCAGCTGACTAAGTATGAAAGAGTAATATTGGGTGCCGAAAATGTAAGTGTTATAAGATGCACCATGATGAATCCAGCAACATTGTTGCCTGATTCCTATTGTGAAGAAGTGAAAGAGGAAGCTGATCATGACTGTTTGAATGTGACAGAAATGTGTAATAAGCTCAGACCTGACTCAAATGACGTCCCCTTAGAAGAGTCAGACTTTGTATTATTTGTTGATGGGTCATGCTTGAGAAGGGAGAATGGAGAATTGATGTCTGCTTATGCTGTATGTACCGGTGCAGGTATCATAGAAGCTTCCTGCCTGGAAGGAATCAAGTCCGCACAAACAGCTAAATTGGTTGCTTTAACAAAAGCCTGCAAAATTGGGAAGAAATTGAGAATTACCATATTTACGGATAGTCAATATGGTTTTGGGGTTATGCATGACTTCCGCCAATTGTGGCTACAGAGGGGATCTTTGACTTCTTCAGGATCTCCCATCAGAAATGGCAAAAATGTGAAAGAAATGGAAGCATTGCAATTGCCAAAAGAGATTGCAGTAGTCAAATGTGAAACACATAAGTCAGGAAATGATTATGTGTCATTGGGTAATCGGTCCACTGACCAAGTTGCACAATTTTGTGCTTGAAATACGATGTCTTTGAACAGGAGGATGGAAAAAGAAGTTACCAATTGCCAACTATTGTTTTTCTCTGTTTTTGAAACATGGGACGAAGTTAGGCAGTTACAGGAGGAGGCAGATGTAAAAGAGAAAGAACACTGGATCAAATCAGGTTGCACTAGAAGAGCGGACGAGGAAGTGTGGGTATGTCCAGATGTTAGGCCAATAATGCCAGACAGTTTGTTGTCACAAATGGCTAGGGTATATCATGGAACTACACACATTGGGAGGGATGACATGATTAGACATTTCAGACAAACATGGTATAATCCCAAGTTTAGGGTAATCACAGAGATTCTCTGCCAGAGGTGTTTGATCTGCAAACAGCAAAACCCAGGTAGGAAGACAGTTGTCAGTTGGGGAAAGATTGGAAAGGCAGAAGGACCATTCACAAGATTGCAACTTGACTTCATTGAGTTGCCACCATGCAACTGTTTGAAGTCTGTCTTTGTCATTGTGTGTCTGTTTTCTCGATGGGTAGAAGCTTATCCCACGAGGAGGAATGACAGTCTCACAGTTGCCAAAGTGATGTTGAGAGAGCTCATTCCAAGATTTGGATTTCCAGTCACTTTGGAATCAGATAGAGGGCCTCATTTTAATAATGAAGTAATCAAATTGATTTGTACAGCTTTAAAAATTGTGTTTATCCACCAGAAGCCTCTGGAGTGGTTGAGCAGCTCAATGGCGCAATAAAATCGAGGTTAGGGAAGGTGTGTGCAGCCACTTTCCTGAAATGGCCTGATGCTTTACCCCTTGTATTGATGAGCCTTAAAAGCATTCCTGACCGAAGAACAGTATTAAGTCCACATGAGATCCTTATGGGAAGAACAATGAGACAAGCATTTGTACCTGGAAACAAATTGATGCATATAACTGATGATCTAGTGTTGGACTATTGTAAAGGACTAGCTGATCTGGTATGTTCTGTGTCTCACCAGGTTGGAGAAGAAGCAACCACAGCACAGCCAAACTAAGCTCATGATTTGTGTCCTGGAGACTGGGTCTTGGTGAAGAAGCACACAAGAAATAGTGTTTGTAACCCAGGTGGAAAGGACCACATCAAGTGATCTTGGTCACGGCAACAGCAGTGAAGTGTGCTGGCTTGCCAAATTGGATCCATGCCAGTCATACCCAGAAATTCCCAAATCCACCTGAACGACTAGAGCAGCAAGTGGTAGAACAAAGAAAAGAACCAGAAGCTGAAAGTTGTGAAGTCGAAGAAATCAGAGAAACAGACTCTGAAGAACGTATTGACAATCAGCAACCAAGTACAAGTCAAGTAGAGTGGGAACCAGTTACTGGGACTGAAGAAACTGCTGTAGAGGCTGAGGAAAAGCAAGAGCTTGAAAGACCAGAACAAATGTATTTAAGGTTTTGAGATGATCCAATGGGATGGATCTGCACGGAATTTGGTAGAGACGTTGTCTTAACATTTTTAAGGTTACCAAGGAGAGGAGTTAAAAAATCACTATCTCAAGCTCTAGTGAACCCAGCATTGCTGAGCCAGGTACATGGACGAGCCCCCCCTCCCCGCCCCAACATGGAAATCAACCACTGCCTCCTTGAATCATTTTTCTGCCAGTAATCATTCCTCAGAAAACACACTCCAGTTGTAAAAATAATCCATGCCAAATTTTAACTGTATGTTAAAACATTTTTATTTTGCAATGATGAATATCCACTTACTTTTTACCCGTGTATCATCTGTTGTGCACCCAGTCATGGATATATGTGAACTATGATGATGAAATGTCATGTAGTTCTGACTGTGAAATTTGTTTTCTTTGTAGACAGTCTGTTTCTTACAACTAAGGGTTGTTTTGAGTATTGCACAGGCACGAGTGATGGTGTGCTTTCTGTGTTGTCTATATATAGTGAATGTAAGGACTTTTTTGGCTTTGTGTTTACTGAACCATAACTAAAACTAAACTGTGTTTTCCCAGTTACTGTAATGCTTTTTTATGATGTACCACATTCACATGCCACAGACCCATCCTGCCCTGCATGAAGACAGCAGATGAAGAGGTGGTGACAATACCACTAATGTACAGAGTCTTGCTCATGTTCACAGCATGGATAATGGGGGGTGAAGAAAAGTTTAAAACAGGTGAAGTTGCTGATGAAAGTGAAAGTGAAGATCCAGGAAAAGGTACCAGTGGTCAGTTTCAGTTAGAATATCACAGAACTGTTGCAAAGTCATGGGTACTGGAAAGAAGAGACACTCTCTTATCCAACAAATGAAAAGCTCTAGTTGAACATCTGAGTCTCAAGAACCCCAAAGGGAAGAAAGCAGTTTTCACAGTGAGTCGAGTTGCTGATGCCAATGAAAGTGCAAGTTTATCTGTCAGTGAAGAAGAATCAGCAGTATATAAAAGTGAAGATACAAGAGCCATAGGCAGGGAACTGAACTTGTAACAAAAGACATTGGGGAAATGAAAGATTTGAATCGATCAGAGAAGAACCAGAAGTAGTTCAAATTGTTTCAAGAAATAGTGAGTGTGAATCACCTGTTGCTAAAAGACCAATAAGAAAGAGAATCTCAAACTGAAGTATGTGTTGGACACGGCCCCCTCTGCAGGGTCACCCCAAAATCTTTTGCCTTTACCCTCCACTTGTTTTTCTAAATTTGTTTCTGCTGACCTTAGGATTCTGTTCACATTACTACTGCAAACCAATGCTAAAGTTCTTGTGCTGTCTCCTCTAAACATAGTATAATTGGCTTCCAGCCAAATGGCATATTTAATTGTATTATAGGTCCCTAGTAAAGTGCTACTACATCTACCCAGTGCCTGTAAATTTAATGGGCCTGCAGCACTTATTGTACCACCCACTTAAGCAACCCTTTAAACATGTTCCCAAGTGCCCTTGTGTGCAGTTTTAAACTACCATTTTGACCTGGCAAAACAAACTTTTTTGTGAATATTGGTCTGTACTGTGCACACCTAATTTTTCCTTCTTAGGTTTAGTTCACTTCTGTTCTAACTTAAACTAGGCCTGCTAGGAGGGAAGGAGGTAGCTAACCTCCACCAACATCAATGAATATACTACAAGTGACTGCCTGTCGCTTGACCCTGCCTGCACTGCAATTGCAAAACTCTCTTGTTTTGCTCTCTCTTGCCACTGATTTTTTTTTTTGCTTTCAATATACTTTAGATCCAATTGAACCTCAATATTTAACAATAATCAATTATAATCATTGATCATCTGTAGCGTTTATTTTTCAAAAAATGCTCACTTTTTTATACATAACTCATGCTATCAAAACAATACCATATCATAGCTGTTTATAACAATGACTTGTTGTTGCAAGGAAAAGAAGACTTTAACACTGTGTGGGGTCCCAATACATTTCGGGATATGATCCCTTCTTCAGGGGAACTGCAAAATAAAGTAGTGTACATCACTTTATATCAAATATACACAATGGGTGAATATCCGCAACAAATATGATTGTTTTGTATTCAGGATGGGTTCAAACATAGAACACAGAAAAATTCTCTAAAACACTTCACTGTGATTTTTATTGCTCAAGATCACCACCTTAAAAAAATGCCCAAGTGAACAAGTGACTATAATGTTAATATGATTGTACATCTCTTACCATTGCGTAAAGTCTAACGTCACCTGTCCATGTGACCATACTCATGCAGTAGAGATACTTCCTGAATCAAACCCTGGAACAAACATGTAAACACATATACTGATAAACAACCCCTACCTACGGGGAATGATAAGCACTAGTTCTTACAAATGCGAATCATACCTTTCAACAAACTGCATCAAGTGGAAACTCCCACTCGAAAGTAAATCGCCTAGAATGCACAAAATAATGTGTATGAGCCACTATACATCAGCCGTCACACATTAGTAATTCTAACTAACAAGACACAAAGATACCTCTGTGGCGAGCTTGTCCCCAAATTCTTGGCGATTCAAACTGCTCGAGTGTGCTATGTGACAGGTGTAGCACTGGTAAAAAACTTCCAAAGTTTCTAAAAACAAAAAAAAATTATTTTCTCAAAAACCGCTGTCATCAATTATTCATAAGTTGACTATTGAAAAACTAATAATCCCCGAACGTACCTCCAAAAAACGGTGTTCAATCCTGTTGTAAAGAATCCCCTTAATCTTGTACTGCTCTCATTCTGCAAACAAAATAAACAACGTGCATGCTTAACCTGTGTCCCGCTTCTATGCAAACATCTACTAGTAGTTCAACCGGAGAAAATGAAAAACATCCTGAACACAAAACAATCGTATTTGTTGCGGATATTCACCCATTGTGTATATTTGATAAAAAGTGATGTACACTACTTTATTTTGCAGTTCGCCTGAAGAAGGGATCATATCCCGAAATGCATTGGGACCCCACACGGAGTTAAAGTCTTCTTTTCCTTGCAACAACAAGTCATTGTTATAAAAAATATTGTTATTGTTTTGATAGCATGAGTTATGCATAAAAAAAGTTAGCATTTTTTTAAAAATAAACGCTACAGATGATCAATGATTATAATTGATTATTGTTAAATATTGAGGTTCAATTGGATCTAAAGTATATTGAAAGCAGAAAACATTCAGTGGCAAGAGAGAGCAAAATGAGAGAGTTTTGCAATTGCAGTGCAGGCAGGGTCAAGCGACAGGCAGTCACTTCTAAAATAAACTTTTGGCCAGGTCCAAACTTTCCTTTTTAATACATATGTTACTACTAGGGTAGGCCCTAGACAGCAAAGAAAGCAGGGTGCAGTGTAGCTAAAAGGTTTGACATTTACTTTCAAGTTTTACATGTCCTGGTAGTGAAAAATCTCTAAAGTTATTCCTCGCTTCAGAAAGGTCTACCTCTCCCTTAGGATTACATTGGAGTTGTCTTATTACATTTAGTGAGCTGTGACCTCAAAATGGAAACAAGTAACTAGGTCATGTTTGGTGATTTTTCAATTGTAAATGTAAAATCCTCTCTTGTGATGATGTTGGATTTTAAACTCCAATTTTGAAAATACCACTTTTAGAAAGTTGGCATTTTCCTTCCTTAGCCATTTGGTGCCTGCAGCCTGTCTCTGTGTCACATGATTGGGTGTAGCTGACGGTTGAGCTTTGAGTATTCCTCCTAGACAGCCTCAAACAATAGAGAGATTATGTGTGCCTGGATAGACCATCACTGGCAGGATGGGAGGGTGGAGCTGAACACAGCCCTACTTGAGGGAATGGGCTGTGTCCTGCCTCCAAACAAATGGCTGCATACCCCCTGTAGTTAGCTTGGAGCCAGGACAGGGAAGGCCGATGCCTGAGAACATCAAAGGGAAACCTCTAGAAGCTTCTCCCCTCTTCCAGAGAATGGTAGAACCAGATATAAATACTGGACCTCAGGCACCACTTCTTTAGCACACTTCTGCACCTGTCTCTGTCAGGTAGAATAACTGCTGTGCTACAGAAAGGACTTACACTCTGTTGGACTGCTGCAATGAAGAGCTGCTGCCCAGCTGTGCTGACCTGCTGCCTGCGGCCCGCTCGATAGGGTGAGAAGGACTGGGCCTATATCTGTTGAACCCAGAGTGACTCCAAGTGTTATTTGACTGGCCTCCTGACTAGAGACTCAGTATTAGAAGGCTATAACAACCTTAAACCCAGCACCTGGACTCAGTCATATTCTGCCAAGTGCACCACCACAAACCTGGACCCTTCAAAGTGGGCCTGATGGTGCTCTGGCAGCCCATCTCTGTATCCAGCAGAGCTGATGCATCTCCTCTGCTCTGGGGCACAACCCTGAGCAGAACCGACAATTCACCTCTGCAACGAGTGTTCTCCTAACACAAAGACTTGCCATCAACCTCGCAGCCCACATCAGAACTGCTGCCTGTGCAAAGCTTTCCCGATGCAGACCATCACATCACAAGTTACTCATCAAAGGCAGTCTCAATGTTGACGCAGGATCTTGCAAGGTAGCCTCGCAGCACTTCGGAACCAACGCTTTGCCTCAACTGTGTGACTCATCCTCGACGCTGGACTTCGCATCGCAAGCCCTCATCAAAGGGATCCTCAACAATGGAGCAGAAACTCACATTGCAGCTTTTCAGATCCTTGGATGCCGATGCATTGCCTTGGTTGTGTGATGCATCCTCTGTGCTGGACCACGCAACACTCCAGAACCAGGACTTTAGGTACTCTTGTTCGGCACGCCTAACTGGGTCTCTGTAGCCAGCCCACATTCCATCGTGTTTGGCTTGACCTTGAAACTTTTTCCTGGTCTAGTGTGACCAGATATCCACAGTTGGTGATTTGTGCTTTTTAGCACTATTTTAATGTAAAACTTGAAATCAATATTTCTCTGGTTCTACCGACTGGATCTATGCTTTTATGGTCTATTTTTCCAAATTAGTGTGGGATCCATTTGTGGTGTTTTTTTCTATGTATCACTTTATGAAGTGTTGTCCAAATACTTTACACATTTCCTCAAAGTTAAGCCTGACTGCTCGGTGCCAATCTACCAGGCTGTTGAGCACAGGTTAATTTAGGGTTTGCTTGGGACTTCACCCTGACAAGGTTTGTGGGTTCTGCTTGAATAGGGTTTCACCCCCCCTCAACCGGTAACCCAATTTCTTACAGTACAATTCACCTGAATTGGCATTACTGGCATCCGTGTCTGAAGAAGAAGAGCCAGATACAGAGATCTGAAGTCCAATAAACTGTTGAACGTTTGCCAATTCTAACAGTGGCGGAATAATTTTTCAAATTATAAATCTGAAGTTTGCAAAGAATTTAGATACAAAACTAAAGTCTTGAGATTTTTTTGAGATTATAAATTGAGTAAACAAACTGATAAGGTTGACTTGAAGTTCGATTTTGCTTATTGTTTTATTGTCCCCAAAGGTTGATCAAACTATGGTACATAATTACATTGAGACTAATATACAGCTATATACATAATGATTAGTTAACGGATCTAATGGTAATATCTGTACAAAAATGTTGGGTGATTATGTTGATATTATGGGGTTGAGAATTGTTTGATGTGCACTTTTTCCTTCATCTGCAAGTGAAGAAGCTCAGTATCAAAAACTAATAATTTCCTATATTTTGTAGTGTTTTTGTTAGGTTGTTTTATAAGCAGGTGTTTCTATCGCCGTGATTATCAGATTTCAGAATTTTGTTCTTCCTGTGTCCGAAGACGCTGAGAATAAGGTAATTTACAGTAAATATTTCAATACAATTGTGCAAACTAACTTTAAGTCTCAACAGACTAAAAGGGTATATGTGTTTAACTTGATACAAGAAGAGTGTGAATCTTTAAAAAATATATTGAAAGGAGAGAGAAGATTTTGAAAGATTGGAAGGATAAAAATATCAGAGAGAAATTTAGGTTTTCAAATTTTCATCCTATGTTGAGAATGATGGAGCATGAGAGAAAGGGCAAGCTGTGTATGGAATATTATGAATCTAAAGGAGGTGAATCTGTTGGAAAGAGTGAGTGTGAAAGGAGTTATGTGGTTAATGAAGTTTTGTGGTTTGCTGAAGAACGCATACATAGAAGAATCTAGTATGTGTGCAATTAGACTGCTTATTTGAAACTACCACTAATTGTGTTGGTTCTTGCTGTTTGGCTTTAGTGTTTCCTAGAGTCTATCATGTAAATGAGATGAAAGAAGCTGTTGGTTTGAAGAAAGTGTAAAGTGATTTTGGACAGATAGTACTAGATTTATTAGATGCAATGATTCCATCTATTGGAGTGGCTGTGAATAAAGTGAAAATTAGCTACACTTGTGGATATACTTCATTCTAATACAGCAAGTGCATTAATGCAGATTAAAACATAACTAATTACTATGCGTTCAATAATTATGCAAAATCGCCAAACACTAGATATCCTTCGTGTGGAGGAAGGCAGTGTTTGCAAGTTATTATGGTGAGAGAATGCCGTAACTTCCTTCCCAGTAACAGTAGGGTAATTAACGCTTATGTCCTAAATATAACTAACATTTCTCGTAAAGAACAAGCTTTAGACAAGGGAAACAGTGGGTCATGAGTTAGTGATATGAGAAAGAGTTTTAGTAAGATTGGTTAGTGGATCGATAGTTTGGGAGGGCTATGTTTAGAATTATATTAAGCCCTGCAATTGTGGGTGTGAAGAAAAAAGATCATCTAAGAGGAAGTAAAATGAGACTGAACTAGAGGATGCCAGAGATCAAGTGCTTAATCAAATGAAGCTGTTGGAGTAATCAAATTACAAGAAGTAGAAAACGTTGCAGACTGTGGTATAAATAACTGTTGGTTTTAGTGATTATAGAATAATGATGGGGGAGTTTGGGAGAATTTGGAGGTATTTATAGAATTGTGCATTATTAAAATTGTGCAAAATGTGAATTTACACTTGATTTTCATGTGTACACATATTTGATGATATTATTTTTGAAACAAATTCAGTATGACAGGTTAAAAGTGCCTTTTCCTGACTTGTGCTTCCTAAGGCTCAGTCATGCTTCAATGCTATCTTTTCCAAAATGGATTTCCGACACTGCACGTTCACTGTTTATATATTTGCAGCAAACAGTCAAGCAAAGTCATGTTTGTTTATTTCCATTGATCTTGGTTTTGCTGTTCTTAAACAAATCTTTCAAACATGTTATGTTATGTTATGTTATTTTTGCTTTTGTATAGCGCAACGGTTACTCAAAAAGAGTGTCCCGGCGCTTTAGGTAAGGAGAGCTGCTTCACCATAACATAACACAGTAAAAGGGGAAAATAAAGGAACAGACGTAGTAAAAGAAAGGGGCTACTGAGAGGCCTACTGGGTGAACAACCAGGTTTTAAGACCTCTCCGGAAATCAAGGAGACTAGAGGCCCCCCGGAGTGGGAGCGGAAGTGAATTCCACATCTGCGGAGCCAACAAGCCGAAAGAACGGCCACCCAGGCACGCTCTCTTCACACGAGGGACGACCGCCAAGAATAAAGATTCAGACCTCAGAGACCGCTCCGGGTGGTAAAAGGCAAGTCTCTTTTGGAGGTACTTTGCTCCCACCGCGTGGAGAGCCTTATAGGCCAAAGTCATAGCCTTAAAGGCGATCCGTTTGCGGATGGGTAACCAGTGCAGCGTCAGCAAAAGACCCGAAGCGCTAGCACGTCTGTTAAGACCAAAGATGGCCCTGGCCGCCGCGTTCTGCGCAACTTGAAGCCGTTGCAACAGGTACTCTGGTAGGCCCAGGTAAAGAATGTTGGCATAATCTAACCTGGAGCCTATCAGAGCCTGCACGGTCAGCTTCCTATGTTCCGCCGACAACAGAGGCAAGAACCTCCGCAGCATCTTTAATAGACCGAAACAGGTACCAGTCACCCCAAGGATCTGGGCTTTCATCGTCAGCCCCTTGTCCATCTTGACCCCCAAGTTTTTAGCCATAGGGGCGGAACAAGACGGAGGGAACATATCAGTGGGCCACCAGGCCTGCCAGCTGGGCTCCGTGTCGCATCCAAAGAAGAGTACCTCGGACTTCTCGGAATTGCACTTGAGGCTGTTCAGTTGGAACCATTTAAAAACAGCCCCAAGGCAATCCCGGATACTCTCCCCGTCAAAGTCTGCCCCTCTCTTACAAGAAAAGAGGAGCTGGGTGTCGTCGGCGTAAGATACGATCCGGGCACCAAACGACTCCGCCACCGCCGCCAAGGGCTCAGTAATGTTCTGATCATTCAAGGTCTCTTTCACTAGCTCACTGTACTGTATTCAGTCACAGTAGTTCACTGTTGTTTTGTAACCAGATTGTCTTGCCATATCTGGATGACATTAGCATAGAAGGGTTGAATCAATGTTCATGAAGTGGGATAGTGCTTGGATGATAAGGCAATATGACATTTATTAAAACTGTGCTCTAATTTGCTGAAATTGAAACTCTTTTGCTCGCACCATGTTAAACTTGCAGTTTTAGTTATGTTCTATGAGAATCTTTCTCTATAAACCCTTGATTTTGGAGGTGAGCCAGACTTTTCCTGAGATCGTTTCGGTGCTACTAGGTATGCTGCCTGATTTCTTACTGATTTTTGCTGCTCATTTGGGCCTTAGACTTTTTCTGATTTTGCTTACTATTCTTTATCTCTATTACAGAGAGCATTTATGTCAATGCCATCTGCAGCTTACAATTTGTGTATTGTACCATTTTGCATTTGTGTAAGAAATCTTTTTGCATTTTCTAACTCTGCCCTAGAACTTACTTATTGAGTCTACCCTTACTTAATTACCTGTATTTTGATATGTTGTATGGTGCATTGTCTCATGAAATTGAGGTTTAGCACTGTCCCGACCCATTCACCCGTGGGCATGCTAATGAGGTGTCTTTCTGGGTTGGAAGAATTTTGGGTTCACGCGCACCCGGGAGCAATTTAAATTTCACTCAGGCCTAATAGCAGGTCAAGGTGCATGGTAGAGATGATATGTTCTTAGTGAGAGAGACAAAGATGGAATCATGGTCTGCTTCCAGGAAGAACTTTTGCCACATGTATCCTGGAAAACATATCCTTCACCTGCTTCTGCTCTTTTTGCCACTATTTCGCACCACCAATGCTCTGACAGAATGTTTTATCTCCTGCCACATGCCCATCTTCTCTGGACCACTGGTAGACGATGTTGTTCCCTCCAGTGATCTGCATCATTGGTAACTACAAGGGCTGTCTCTTCCTCAGTGAAGTTCCAGTACCTTTTGAGTGGGACTGGCTACATTATTGAGGATGGAGCCATAATAAGATTTACTGAAAGTCATGCAGTCCAAGGGAAAGTGGGCAGTGCCTAGGATGTATGTGAATTAGGGACGTGTTATTGAGTTTAGTTGAATGCGTTTTCCAAAACTTTTCCATGGTGGAGGTGAAGGCTTCTTCTGCAGAGATCTCGATCTATATGTGTTGTTCAGAAATATGATTGTAAAGTTACTAGTAGCAATCTCAATTGTAACAATCTCCACTCCTGCCTGCAGGGTGCTGGAAACTCATACATCCTCCTATAGAGTGGAGATTTCCTCCTGGAATTGGTGAATATCATTGAGGTAGAGATCCACACACAGTCATAGTCAGAGGTATATGGGTGCAGATAGCGCCACACAGATGTATTTTTGTGAACTGGTACCATGAAATCATATTATTTAAGTTAAATGGGCAATATCTCCCAAAAGCTCAAGATCAGTTTAAAAAAACTCAGCCAAACGATGCAATGTTCATGAAAATCCTGCTAACTCTTCTCTTTAGCCATACATTCTGCCTCTGTCATCCCTCACGCTCACCACCTCACTTCTCCTTCATTAAGGATCGAGAAACTCAGTCAGCAAAATCATGTGGCTTCTTTTCCTCAGATACTTTACAATACCAAGTTCACATTCCGAACATGTGTGCTACTAATACTTACAATGCACAGAGAAATATTTCACACCCAAATATCCCACCAAAGATCATAGCTTCCCTGAAGTGGGAGCAATGTGATTTGTGAATGCCAGAATTAACACCGCCACTTTCAACCACATTTTCCTCCAACTGGAATACACTACCCAGCATAGATCCCATCACCTCCTCCCACTCCATCACCTTGGTGACCACCGACACCAATATTTCAACCAGCCATAGGCAGCTACCACTAGTACTATCCCTTCCACTGACACTAGAGACAATAACTGAGCCAGTAATGCAGCAATCACCAACATTTTCACAGAGATCATCAGCAACTCAATGGCACCCATCGGGCGCCAGTGCTCTTAAATTACAGGTATTGCACATATAACTACTGTGCAGGTTTATATTTTATTTAAGAAAAACATATTCTAGTTACTTCTGCTTTGACCAAGACTCTTCGAGCAGCATAATGATATTGTGAGCCTTCGTGTCACCCTTTTTCCATTTGCAAGGCTATTAAGATGATTGTGAACAGGTAGCACCACCAATAGCCCATAGCTAGGCAGTAGGCTGGGGTAAGTAATAAAAGGTTGGAAACAAAAAGCACGGAAGAGTCAAATCCAGACTATTGTCATGAGTTTTAGCAACAACTAGTTCTACAGCCATCTATCTCTTCAGCAAACACAAACAGTGATGATTGTTGCCCTCTAAGTATCAGCCAGTAGGGCAACTCAGTGGGTAGGTGTTTCATGGGTTTTCATCATTTTAAGGTCAATGCAGTGGGTACCATTAAGTTGAGTAATAACATCATCTATTATTTATAGCACCTTAGAATGGTACAATGGCAGTAGCAAGCACTAATAGGCAATTTGTCTTTTGGGGAATTTCCTGTCCAAAACAGGAACTGTCTTTTCAGCATGGTCCCTATGTTAACAAATCAATAATAAGGTGGTCCACCTCCCACCAGATTCAGATTCGATACAGAAAGCAAAAATAAAATCATTCGTTTTTGCTACACGTTTTCTTTAATCCTGGTGTTAATATCTGCCACAAATCAGATTTCTTCAAAATTCCAAATAAGTGCTCATAATAAATAGCACAGAATGTTGGCCATTTTCTGTACTTAGATGATTCTTGATATATAAAGCATTCTTGAGGCAAAAGAAGATAATTGGTATTTATTGTGGGCAGTGGTTCAAAAGACTATTTGATTTAAGCAACTAGTGAAAACGGTAGGGGGCTGGAAAAGACAGAACTTTTCGACACATGGCTTAAAAGATGTGACTGGTGTATATAGAGACTGTTCCAAATCATTAATAAATCTTAACCAGGAGCGCAATATCTTACTTGTGAAAAGCCCCTGTGTCCATGTGTCCATGTTGTCCAAATGATGCACCCCTACTACATTAAGGTCTGTACATTGAGAGTTACTACATCAGAGTCACCAAATCAGGAGTCACTACATCACAGGTAAGCTTTGAACAATTACTTCAGGTGCAAATGACATCACATTTCAAGTATGTATTAAATATGTAATAATAATATTAATTGATAATTATTTTTTAAGGAATACGTAATATTAATCTATAAACCATGAATATCGCTACATATAAAATTAAGTATTTATAAGTTTGAATAATTATAAGCGTTTAAAAAAGGCATAATGACTGAGTCAAAAAAAGGAGAAAATGAGGAGAAAAATGCTAACGGAGGATAGAATATATATAAAAATGAATTTATATATACATATATATAAATATATCCCAAAACTAACTCCACAGTAGTAAAGGCAAGCATGCACCCAAGGGAACTTTTCATAAATGCAAATGTATTACTTCATGGCAAAAGAAAATACACTCAGCACGTCTCCACATCAACTGCCTTATTTACAAGTAATTTTGTGCAAATCAGTTGCTCCCCAATAAACCATAAGTGCAATCCATTTAGACAAAGGACACCGAAAATCCAGAACGAGAAATTCGAGAGCAGAGGCCATCTTAGTCTTGTGCAAACGTATACTGATTCAAAACCTATTTTCACATTTCAATCAATAATCAAGCGGTCCTCATGTGTCAAAACATGATGAAACCTGCCACATGTCTTGTAAATTGCCTGATTAACTATTACATAATCTCTCAAGAAAGTAAAAAACATTAAAGGTAAATGGCATTCGTAACATATTCTAGGGACTATATTAGGTGTCTTTAAAGTATAAAATAGTTGCAGAGCATGAGACAGCTCATATTCAATATCTCATTTGGAAATGGCTTTCATAAAACACATAGTAAACTATATGACATAGAGATAATCGTCACGATTGATGTAGCGCAAAATTTGCTCTTTCATTTATAGGGATGCATTATAATCATGGGTAATCCGCACCCACACTTAATCCTTTGTTGTATTAACTTGGGATATTAGAATGTGAACAGTAATAACATGAAGGGTGATGTATTAGGGATAATTTCGATGTGAACATGAAGAAATTAACGTTACAATTACATGTATTTAGTTGAAAGTATTAACATGCAGAATTTGTACATGCTGCTGACAATTATTCACATATTTGATGTGCTTATGTAACATGTTAATTTAGATGTGCTCAGTAAATAATGTTCTTTTCATATGTGTAATTTTATAAGGCCTTGTGCCATTTCTTATGCTGGCTGATTTCTGTAGGCCTGAATTGTATTTTGTCCCACTGGAAGCTCTTGCATTCGATTTAATAGTGAATTTCATGTGCATGTTGAATTTGTTCTTTCTCACGTTTCTGTTACAGGTGGAAAATTCATCCTTGTTAGCTACAATAATGTCTTTGTTTTAGGAATTAGGCTCAGGAGAATTCATTGCACGTTGATACTGATAATGAAGAACGGTTGTACTTTCTCATCGGAGTGAGCCTGGGAATCAAGGCCATCTCGCCAAGGCCTGGGAGCATAGCTGCCTTGTGGAAAATCACCTACCAGGAGGTGGCTTGACTGGATGGTGTGATGCTGCAATGTTTCATGGGATACTACCTGTAATGTTGATGTTTCGAATTTAGGGAAAGTGTCCAGGGACTTCTGCCTTGCCTTGAGAGAGAGAGAATCTTAGAACAATCTGTGTAGCTTTATGCTACTTGACCCATCTAACGTGAAGAGACTTCTTATGAAGAATTCACATGCTGACACTTTTATGGATCTTGCCTTGGGAAATGCTTGATCGGGAGTTTGTGATTCTTAGGAGTCATGATAAAATAAGATCTGCAATGTTTAATTGGCTAATGATTTCTCTCCCCTCCACGCTTTCATGCTGGTAAAAAGAGCCATCAACCTGGGGTTCCAGAGCAGATCTAGAATGTGGATGCCGGCTCCTTCACAAATATACAGGTACGATACGAATATGCCCAGCTGCCACACTACCCCAGTTCTCTAGGTCAGACGGGTCCTGATTTCCCCTCTTGTTTTTTTAAAATTTCAGGAGTTCGGCCATCCATTGGTATTTGCCAACGCTGCCGTTTCCTTGATGATTCGTCCTGGGAACCCTATGTAATCAAAAGGTAACCCCTGAGGTTGGGGTTCTACTTAATTTTGTCTAGTTGCAATACAACCATGCTTATGGCCCCCTTTAATTATAGGTCCCCTGGTGCGGATTACCTCAAACCTACCACAAGCACTGACGAAAGCGGAGTGGAATAATATAATTCAGGTACCTAGGTGTTCGATTCCGTTTGTTCCCTTACCTGGTGACTTAACTTATTTCAGCCTGTCCTTCATTACAATATATGTCTTACAGGTCTTTAACCACAGATATCGCACCATTGCCCGAACCTCCTGAGACGCCCATCCCTTCAGACTTAGGATTCAGGTACACACCTTCTTATAATTACACCTAACGGGGCCCGACCCAATTAAGGCTCGATATATTGACCCCTTTCTGTTCTTCATTTTTTGAATTTCAGTCCCTGGGCGGCTAGATGTAACGTGCCGGTTCTAATTGATCACGGCCTTGATTCCCTTTTTCTCAGGTGAGACCGATTGTGGCTTCCCTTGTGCTCTCTTGCCCCCTCCACAGACTCTGGTCCGAAGTAGGCAAGTTTGACACCTTACATGTCTCCCTTATTATATATATCTGTACCGGCCCATTCCACCCTCTCCAACCGCTCCACCCCCTCTTCCCTTCCTCCCGTCCCCCGTCCCCCTGTTCCTCTGCCCCTCTGGGCTTCACCCCTTTCACCACGATTGCCCTTCTCGTTCTCAATTGTTTGTCCCCTTCAATACCCGGTCCAATCAGTATCAGTTACCGTCCCTTTCACCTGATCATTTCTTACTTACCACTGGCCTTTTCTTCCTGGTGGTCTAAATTTAATATTTTTCAACCCACAGCACCTTTAATTGAGACAACCCTGTCCTGAAGATGGTCCGCATTGGCTAAGGACCGAAACGTCGCCGACCCTCCAGCGCAAATTTCAGGCGCATAATATTGTGACCCCAATTGTTTCTTTGGAATTATAGACTGTATTATAGATTGTCACTGATTTTATGTCACTGTTGAGCTACTCACTGTAAATATTGCACCTTGCTCACTTTGCGCCGCCCGCCGCTGCACACGCTTTCACTTGAGTCGCTACACCTCACTTGTACATACTGTGCACCAAGTTTTTCTTTGGGTTGTCACCCTGAAGTTTGGTTTATGTGCTGTATACAACTTTATGTATCCAAAAAATTGTTGCTCGAATATAAAATAACTAAAAATGTATTTTTCTAAAACTATTTGAATAGGTGTCTCCTTCCAGTACTTCATGTAATGCTGATTGCATACTATGTAAATTGTCTTTACATTTACACCTCCTGGGATATTGTCTTACCTTTATATTTAGCACCCCTATCCCAATTGGTTTATGGGTTATACTCCTGTTTTTTTATAAGGCTCCTTCACAAGCCCATATTTATATAAACCTGAACCAAACACCTCAGTGGGCACTGGATAATGCAACAATCAGAAATCGGCGCATGGAGGTGTGTGGGGGTATTACATGTGCTCCCTGACCACTTTACAGTGGCCCACGATGAACGGGCCCTGTTTGGAGCTCCCAAAGTCCCTCTCGGACAGACTTTTCATGGCGGTCTATCTGATTTGAATGGGCTGTCGCTAAGTGGGTATCGTAATCCCGATGGTGAGGCCTGCTTCAGCACAGCTGCTATTCAAGAGATATGATTCCCACTGCTGCCCATGTTGTAGGCAGCAGTCTTCCCCCGACCGATGAGGGTTTGACCGCCTGCATTATAATGCAGGGGTCGGACCGAAAGGATGTCAATCAGTCAGACCACCACTGATGGCCTGTCCATGGTGGTCTGACCAAAATCATAATCAGACCCTAACTTTAAAAGTAGAAATCTTCACTGGGCCTGATTCTGAGAAGCATCCGATCAATGTTGAAGGCTTCCTGGGACCAAACTCAGGACTTTTTTCCATTTGGAGAATATCCCACCTTTGTCGAAAGCCTCATCAAGACCTCATCCTTCACCAACCCATCCTCGACCATTACATCTTCGGATCCAGCCTGGAACCTTGCCCTGTTGAGGACTCTACCTTCTCAGAAAATGTTAAAGTTCAAAGGTAACTCTTTGACAAAGATCTGCCTATGACTTGTATATGACCCAGGCTTCATTGCCTTCAGCCTCAAACTTTACCTTTGTCATGGGCTAGTGCAACCAGTTGCCCGTTGTTGGCGCTTTATGCTTTATGGTGCCAAAAATATGTTCAAACTCGACCTTGTAAATATTTTGGTACTTTTAAATGTTTTACATTTTTAGGCCATGCCTGCTAGGTGCCATAGCTATTAGTGGTTTTGCTCAGGATTAAATCACTGAAACCTTTTTTGCGGCCCAATAAGATTAGTACCATTATTACTTGTGGTGGACAACCATCCACCCTAACTAATAATCCACTTTTCACACCAAGCAAGAACTGCTATAAAGCCACACAATATTTGTAATAATGGGGGGACCCTAATAAATATAAAACACACTTCATGCATACATCCACTCAGTATTATTTTTATGGGTGTCCATTGTAATGTGCTTTTGTTAAGTGTGAATACATTTGCACTGCCAATACCTAGATATTCAAGCAGTACTAGTTTGATTTAATGAAACTTATCCAAAAGACACATGTCATCAAAATCTAATGAGGCATATAATATACATTTCTTACTTACTTACAACTTTATTACGATCACACAGATCCTAAAAAGTATACAGCAAAAAGTCCTAAGAATGTATACACTGAAATATATAGATAAAAAAGTATAGAATAAAAATCGATAAAAACATTTGTACGAATTCAAAATGACTGGGCCCCTAAAACAATTTTAAAATGCATATGTGCAAAGCAGCAAAATGTATGGCACAAGATGAGGTGCTTAAAGTTCCCACAAGTACAAAATAGCAAAATGTTTTTTAAAAGTTGATAACATTCTGAGCTGGCAAAGCTTTCCAATACGCGGTGACGCGGCTCCATAATTTTTTACGCTTAATCCAAAGAGCATGCCAGAATCTAGCAACACCAAATACAATAGAATCTAGCAACACCAAATACAATAGGTTGTCTGGTATCAGTACACAAGAGTCTTAAGACCTCAAGATATTGCCCTCGGCCCACCAAGAAGCATAAAGGGATAATCAATTTTTTTCTCAGCGACTGGTAAGTCGGGCAAAAAAAGAGGAAATGGACTATGGATTCAGAGCTACCTTGGCAAGTGGGACACAAGTCAACCAAATCGTTATTTCTGGACCATTTTGAGCAAAACTGTTTGGTGGGAAGTCATTTACAATGAAACTGCAGAAAAAGTTTCTGTGCCAACTGTGGCGCAATTTCATCAATGGTTGGCTCAAAGGAGGGAGAGCATTTCGATTTGAGAAAGACTTCGGTCAGGCTGGATACTGGAGCTGAAAGAACTTCTTTTGAAACCGAATCCCAAAACACTTTTTTCATTTTTTCCATGGAAATTTGCCTCATAGTTTCTGGATTTGACCAATAGGTGTCCAAATCCAATTTTGCCAGAGATTTCCATAGAGTGGAAAACCATTTTTTTGACGAGGCCGTAGGAAATCTCAAGAGGTCTAACAGAGTCTCTCAATAGGTCTCCAGCTCTTCTACAGTCCATAGGCTAAACCAAAACATTATCAATTGGTACATTGCCTTGTGTCTCAGCTGTTTATTTTCCAGATCCATATATAAAGGTGTCAGAGGGGTACTAGCGGGGAGATCAACCAGAGATCTCAGAAACGATTTTCCACAGCTATATAAGACGATATATTTCCTATCCCTCACAACTCCATACCATACATTAAGCCCCCCAATACTTTAGTATAATACATTTCAAGTGCAGGAGTAATCTGCCGTGACATAATTTCCCTGTGTATTTTGCTGATATGATTACATTGGAATATTTGATGAAACTTAGCCTTCTCCTTTTGTGCATCCCAATTTACAGATGGGGATACACGTATTCCTATGTAATCGAAAATGTCAACTTGTATAACAAGGGTGCTACCTGCCCGAATAGATCTAATAGAGAGTTTTGACCCACTTTTGTTAAAAATCATGTATTTGGTTTTTTTCCTCATTTAAGAACAACCCCCTATCATTACAAAACTGTATAAAATCATGTAAAAGTTGTTGGAGGCCCAGGGGATCTCCAGAGCAACATGGAGCTGTTGAACGACCGGGACAGAAAATGTACTATGCAGGTAGAGACGATGACCACAGAGCTGTCTGCTGAACGTAGCTTTGCTCAGAAGGCAGAGAATGCCCGGCAACAGTTGGAGCGCCAGAACAAGGAGCTAATACTCAAAAGGGTATCATCCGCAAATAACAAAGCGGGCACTCTTATATCGTTTATTTTTGGTGCATCGCAAACATCCCTGTCCAAAAAATCAATAACCCCATTTACAAAGCGGGTAAAAAGAGTGGGCGCCAGCACGCATCACTGCCTCACTCCACAAGTTACAGGACATTTTTCTGTGACTTCACTTCTTGGGCCCCACCTGACCTGGGCTGTGTTTGAGGCATATAATCTGATTAAGATATCTAAAAGGTTTGCTGGGATGCCCAATTCTCTCAGTACTCTCCACATCTTCACCCGGGGCAAAGAGTCAAAAGCTGTGCGCAATTCTACAAGTACATGCCGATGAAACTGAAGACCTGGTCTAGGGTGCTAACTTTTGAGCATAAGCCTGCCTGAAGATCACTTAAAATGTGAAATTCCATCATGCATTCATGGAGCCTCCCTAAGACTTGTTTACCAAAGATCTTTAGGAGAGAATCTATTAGGCTTATCCGCCTATAGTTAGATGGCATGGTTTTATCTCCTTTCTTATAAATGGGCACAATTTCCGCAACCTGACACGATTTCGGAATATGTGCTCCATGCAGAATCAAGTTAGATAAAGTAGTTATGTACCGACCCCAAAGGCTTTTATCTTCTTTATACAGATCATCGGGGATTCTCTCTGGGCCCGGGGCACGCGCTGGTTCACATGAAAAGATTGCCGCATAAGTTTCTACTAGGGAAAAAACAGGGGCTCGAAGTCCCCACTCAACACCTCCTCAGACAACTCACCCATCTCACCACTACCATCACTCTCAATGGCATAGAGAGACCCAAAGTAGGCTGTCCAATCATTGGGCTGTCTATTAAATTCCAACGCTGTTTTTTTTCCCTTGAGCCAATGAGTTTCCTCTCTCCAAAAGGACCTTTGGTCTTTACCATTTAGTGCTGTGTGTAGAGCTAGCCATAGTGAGCTTTCCCACTCCTTTTAAATGTCTTTAACATCAATTTATGTAATAATTTTAGTGCAATTTTTTAATGTTTCTTGTTATATTCATAGTGCTTACTTTAAAAAAATTAACTAGTTAAATTATGTATATTTTTTATTTAATTTGTCTTTAATGCTCAAATTTATACGTACTGCTTTATATTAAGGAGTGTTTTATGTGTTATGTGTATGCTTTTATTTTATCATTATAATTCAATTTAGTTTGTGTTTTATTTCATTTATGTTTGCTAATTTTGTAATGTGTTTAGTTGTTAATTGAGTAATTAGTTTATTAATTATGTAAATTGCATAGTTAATAATTGAAATATTAAGTAGTGAATATTTTTAATTGTATTAATTGCTATGTATTATTTGTATATTAATGGGTATGCTTTAAGTGGTATGTGTATGTAATAATTATTTTGTGGGGTTTTTAAAAAAAATGTTTAGGTGTTGTTGGATTTCTAGGGGAATCGGGTGCAAAGCATTTTTAAATACATACATATTTATTTTAAATAATTTTTACGTGATCAATTATTTGTTTTTAAAAATGCAAATTGTGGGTTTGTATGTTTGTAATTTATTGTGTGTCTAATTATTTATTTTTCTATATATTTTTATTTATTATCTATTAAGTCAGGGATGTGGAATTCCTACAGCCCGACGCCCAGGACATATTGTTTGGGGTCAAGGGCAACAAGTTTTAATGTGTATTTTGTCCTTGGGACAAGTAGTCCCAACCCCCTGCAGCACATACCCTTTGGCTGCCAGTTTGCAGTACCACATTAAGGATCAGGGAAGGGTACTGCCTGTGGTTAAGTTAATATTTGTGTGCATGTGTTAATGCTGTTCAAACTTGTATTTATGGTTCATTAATTGAAAGCCTTTATTATTAGTGTGAACGCTCTAAGTAAATGTAGGTACTGACTGCACTACTGACAGTGGTTCCAGTATGAAAATGTGTACACACAGTTTCAAAGTTTAGCAACAGGAGGCTATGCATGATGCGCACAGAATGCTCTCTGATTAGATGCAAATATTTGCAAAAGCTTGAAAGCAAGATTAATGTTTATTTGCTTTCAATATAAAATGTTGCTAAAAAATGAAAGTAGGGAATTTTTTTTTTTTGCTAAACTTCTGTAAAATTTCAGGTACCATTTCTTTGCAGCATCATTTAGTAAAATGTCTTGATGCATGCTAGTATTTCCCAAAAATGTTGATATTGGAACATTTGTGTAACCAGTTTCAATAAGATTATGGGAAACAAAAATAAACAAGCCTTGGCAAAGCCAGTAGGTCTGACGTTGGCGGTCAGCTTTTTAGTTTTGGCAATGCGTGACTTGTTTTGGCATGGCTTTTGTAAAACCTTATTGATGTGAGAGCTGCCGGGCCCTTACCATTATAACAAATATTGGCAAACGCAAAAATTGTTTTTGGTCTCAAAAAAGCACACACTGCCACATTAGGTACTGGCACTGAACAAAACTACTTTGTGTACCGATATGCCCCTTGTGAAAGAGCAGAATGCTGTCACTCACAGTGAAGCCAGCCGATTCTGAGAGAGTGAGAATTTTAATAAACACAAAAGGTTATAGTTAATGCCAGACCAAATTAGGGTCCCAATTATTAAAGAAAGTCTCAAAAGTGCACCTTTGGTATATGGCTTTTGTTCATTCACAAGAATTTACATTAAAGGGCAAGAAATTGTACTTCTACAAAGTATTTGTGAACTGCATTTTAGCATGAGCAAATATGCATGTGTAGATTTGCTCATGTGAAAACCTGGATGTTTGAAAGTTCATTTTCTCTCCAACGACTTTTTTCCCCAACTCTGAAAGAAGGTTTACGTCTGCCACTCAGGAGTAAATTTCCAACATTTCTAAGTATGGGAAAGATTAGAGAAGATTTGTTGAAAACCCTTAAAACATGCAAGTTAGTAGGTTTGCACAGACTTAAAAGGGCATTTCAACCTTGGAACTACTGCTTACCACCATCATCAGTCCCAGTATGTAGATCTCGGAAACGTGGCAACATAAAAGGATTACTAGTATTCAAACACTATGGTATATGCCCTGGTATAATTAGAGAGGCTATATAAGAGCTCTTATATAACGAGATTGCTGCCATAATTTGTGGCAGCACTACATGGCACCAAAGGGACAAGTGGATGTTGTTACAGGACAAGTAGATTTATGAAGCAACCTGCCCCATGGACCAGTCGATATTTTAAAAAATTCCACACCCCTGTAAGTACTTAGGTTCGAGTGGGGATAGTATATGTGAACCTTCCAGTGTCCAACTCTATCCCAATGTTACTTGTGTTTTATTTTTTCAATGTTTTTTATTTGTTTTCAACAATGTGTACGAATAATATACGTACAGCAATAATCATATGCAAGCATTACAATGACAGTAGCTTATATAGCATAGGTGGGATGCCTAGGCGTGACTAGTACAGTGGGGGTAACACATTGTTAGCATTAGTCATCTTACAATTTTGCAGAAGAATATATAAACATTCAAGTACACAAGAAAAGGATTTTCTTTTACGTCACAAGCCAATCGAACTATTAACTGTCTGTGGAAAAGAGAAGAGAAAACATGAGGTCGATCTTGTTTGGTTGGTCCGAGTATAATCTCGGTTGCTGGTGGTGCGGGACTTGGAGCCTCGTGTGTGGCTAGGCGAGTGTGAAAAATCACACGGTGAGGGGGGAGGGGGCGGGGCACAACCGGGGCACCATCCGGAAGACCCAATAGGACCCTCCCGTTGTGGAACAATCAGGTGTGCAGTTGTTCATGTATAAGGGTATAGATCATAGAGCTACTCAGGGTCATCTAACCGGGTTGCAAGCTAAATCGGGGGTGGTTGTGTCGCAGCTATCTTAGTCCCTAATCCTATAAGCATTAAATAATCTAGCCACTGAGTGCGATTGGTTAGTGTAGGTGCCGTCGCTCGTACTGCATTAGACAGCTGAATCGTATGCTCCGAGACTAGTGCCCTGCGGAGGTCGAGCAGAGATGATTGTACGTTGGGGCACAGCTGTGCTTTCCATGACATAGCTATTTTGCATTTGGCAAGGCCCAGGGCCATATCCAGAAATGTATTAAGGCCTTTGCGGGAGGCACTACATTTTGTAATTCCCAGCAAGAAATGAGTGGCCTGAACTACCACCTGGGCGTATGCTGCTTCCGTGAGTACAACCGCAGTTTCGTTCCAGCATGAGTGGATGCGGGGCCATGTCCGTGAACATTGCCTCCGAGTCCCGGCACCTGAGGCAAACATCGGCAGAAGTTGGGTACATTCGGGCCAGACTATGCGGTGTTATATATGTGATGCAAATAGTTAAATTGAGTGTATTTCAATCTGACGTTTGTCGATATGGTTTTCGGGTGGCTGATACATTGTGCCCACTGTTTGTCGGTGATAGTGGTTGACAGTTCAGTGTCCCAATATGCGCGCAGCGTTGTCAGCAAGGGTACGCCGTCCAGTCTAATGGAATTATATTTAGCCGTTTTGCGTGTCTGCCCCAGCTGTGCGTCAGTAATGTTCGTATGAGGTGTGACGTGGGAGGTTCAGTGCGGCCATTATCCCATGTCTGGAGAAATAGGTGTGTTAGTAGTGCGTATGGTATAAACGTTCCCTGTGGTACCTCGAAATTTGTCACTAGGGCTTTGTTGCCTATGTTGGAGCAGAAATACTATCTCTGACCTCCACCAGTGTCCACCCCTTTCCCAATTATTGCTGAGTTTGGCATGGGAATGGTAAATCCCACCCATCAAAAGTCCAAAACTTTCCTCACTGTTGCTGACTTTGGAGCGGAACTAATAAATATGAGCCTACCACAGTCCAACACTTTCCTCAAAGCTGCTTAGGTTGAAGTGTGAATGGTAATTCTGATCCCTCCAAAGTCAAAATCTACCAACAGATATGCAATAGCCAAGAAACACAGAAGATTCATGTATTTGTATCAGTCATTCTGTGCGAGGGCAACGCTTATAAGGATGGAAGGCATACTTTTGCTCAGAGGACCACTTGGTTAAGAACTTTGTGAGCAGGCCTACAACTTCAACTTTGAAACCCTAGGTTAGTAGCTAGTTGAAGCATCCTGATGCTTTTTGGAGCTGTGAACTTCTGAGTAATGGGTATTTATTCATGTAAGGCACTACAAATGTAACTATGCAAGTGGAAACCTAATCGATAGAGTACCTCTACTTGACTTTACATTACCCAATATTCAGGAGTTTGAAGGCTGATTTTGGTCATGGCCAGAACGTTTTTAGGAATAACATAAAATGTTTTTGAAATAACATACAAGTGCATACAGTGCCACTTTCAAGAAACATTAGCAAAGCTTTGTCATTATTTGTGGTGGCTCGTGCAGGGGCCTATAGAGACAGAGCAGGCCCTTTGCTCGGCTCTGAATCACTTATTTCTGTTAATTTGTTAGCTCGCCCATCCCTAGTACTCATGCAATGAGCGACACATTCTACTGTTGCCAAGCACAGGGTCGTACCAAGTTGTGCTCAGGAACCGACACAGAGAGCAGATGAATCTCAGGTCACTACAGGTGGAATGAGAGGGAGAGACAGTGTGGGATAGGATTGGGGGGCTGAAAAAAACAGAGCAAGCGTGCTATATTTGCACATAGAGTCACGGGATAGCGTGCAACATGCACTCATGGAGAAACAAATGAGAAATTAAACAAAAAATGAAAGTAGCTCCATCGCACCAGCAGTGGAAGGGCACACGTACGTCAATTAAAAGCTAAAGGCAAAGAGTAATGCTCCAGGGGAGGGGCAAACACATGAATAGGGAGGAAAGGCGTCCAATAAAGAGCAGGGAACTGAGAAACACAAGAAAATAATTCAATTATGCTTAATGGATTGACACAAATCTCCTTTCATAGAATACTGTATGAAATCCTATCTGGACAGGCAGCTGAAGCTATCTGCACCAAGACCGCAAAAAAATAAGTCTATGTTATGTCACTAAACATTAAATGACCTTCTGATTTATCTGGGTGGGGGTCAGAAATTAGAGAATACAACCGCAGTCTACTGATAAAGAGTCAGCTGGCATGGCAACTGGGTCACTGCAATTAACAATGTATAGAATTAAACCTGTAAAGGAATGCTAAAGTGCAGTTAATTTTACAACAGCCGCATGACGTGGCAGAAGGCTGCGCCTAGTAGTGTACACATATTGCATACATAGTATGTCTCCTGTGTTTATCCAAGGAGAGCACCAGCTCGAATGGATGGTGCAGATAAAGTCCAAGGTGCCTCTGGTAATAAGAGGTATGAGTGTGTCTGCGTCCTGAAAGCAGAGGCTTATGGATGTCACAATTAAATCTAACATTACTGTACTGGTCTAGGCCGGAGAACAGCACGCAGCCTTTGCGTCCTGTTGCTCTAACTACACTTCAACAGAGATAACGCGTTGCCAAAGTAGGAGGTTTATTTTGCCTACATTTTAAATTCAAACTTTGTTGTATACTTTTTTTTGCAGATTTATATAGCGCGAGCTTATCCCCAAGGTACTGGAGCGCATTACATGAGCACCAGGTACACTCCACAAGGTCGGATTCCGTTTTTGGACACAGAGATAACATGATTTGCCCAGACTCTCAGGTGTGGAGCCGACTTCAAACTCGGTTTCCCGTTATGTGTTGAATTCTGCCCTGACTGGCCCCATCCGCTTTGTGCTTGCTGCTCGCACCTTCCTCTCAGACATACCTTTGATGTTCCGGATCCCACACTGGTCTCTTATACAAAGCTTTTACACACGTTCCATACCAGGGAAGTAAATGCCCACTCTCTTTTTGCCCAGTGTGGGGTCTTTTTGCTTTCACAGTCAGACAATAGGAACATCATTGACTTCAATGTAGTCTTTGCTAAAAGCTTTTATGATGAGTATGAAAGCCACGGACCGACTCGTGTTTAAGTGAAACCAGAGAAAAAGCACCATTGTGCCCGGCGTAATGATTTTATATTTATCATATCATTTTGTAATTTTTGTGCCTTTCTTGAACGCCGAATTTCCAGCGAAGTTGGGCTAACTCTGCCAGCTGATGGTCCGAAGTTCATTTGCTGCCCTCTGGTGGCTTTATTGAAAACCACAATTTTCAAATCAAAAACATTTGCTCAAAATGCCAGTGTGCTTCTATTTTAATTCACTGCATCGGATTGTTCCTACTGGATGCAATTGCTGATGAATGGGGTTTTTGATCTTAATAAATAACGAACTGCCATCACCAAAATTCAAGGTCAGTGGTGCTTTTTTAATGAGGAATGCAAGAGAGATCTCATTGCGCAGAATAAAAGATAAGCTTGGCAATGCAACACATGATATCTTAACCAACACTGAAGTGCATCCCTGATATTTGAAAAGCAAAGCACCAAATCACTTGGGGCAGCGCAGATCATATTTTAAATAATATTACACTGCATAGGACCGTTGGATTCAGCCACTTTCTGTTTTAGAAATGTGAAAATAAATGTGTTATTATAGGACAGTTAGGGGCATATTCTCAAGGATTTATCGCAGAGTTATCAGCACTTTATTGCAGCCAAAGTGGCGGTAAATTTATCGCCCCATTCACAAGCTGGTGCTAACAGCCCATATCACCAGTTTACCTGCGAGAGCAGCCGCAAAAAACATCGCCACAGATGACCCCGGCAACTAAAGCTAATGAGGTGCAGAGTAGGCATTCCCGTGCAAAAATTTGCAACAACACCACTCCGCAAAAATTCACAATGACCAGCCAGATTGGCGATACGAACCCAAAACAGGCGATAGGGAGCGTTAGCAGCAGGAATTTAACACCTGCTCCGACCTGGTGTAAAGTCGGACAACAACCTGCACCAGAAAAGGGAGCCCAGCCCAGAGCCACACCTGAAAAACAAGAGATGTCATTGATCCAATGATCATGCAGCTCGGACACCCAAGAGGGCTACAATACCCTCCGGCACCACCCCTAGGACCCCCCTCCCGGGCACCGACACCCCCTCC
The DNA here is from genome assembly GCF_964261635.1 of Lissotriton helveticus. Taxonomy (NCBI): domain Eukaryota; kingdom Metazoa; phylum Chordata; class Amphibia; order Caudata; family Salamandridae; genus Lissotriton; species Lissotriton helveticus. The sequence continues at coordinate 2,108,510,710 of NC_136057.1, forward strand.
GGACAAAGATATGTTACATCAACTGCACAAAATTATGAACAAAACAATTCGCTTGATGTCGCACAATTATAACAAGTAACATGCATGTGTTGTCACGAAAAGGAGAATCACACATTCACCTTTGAATTACCAAACAAAACATTTTATTAAAAAAACCTCAAAACAACAAGTTTTAAGACTAATGGCAGGTCTCCTCGTGACAATCTGGACGGAAAGAGAGGGAGAGAGAGAAAGAGAGACACAGATGGAAAGTGAGGGAGAGAGAGAGAGAAAGAGAGAGAAAGACAGAAATAGAGGGAGAGATTGAGAGAGAGAGAGGAGAAAAGAGAGAGAAAGACGGAAAGAGACGGAAAGAGAGGGAGAGAGAGAGAGAGAGAGACACAGTGCAAAGAAGAGAGGGATAGGGAGAGAGCGTGCCGACACTGCGCACCCAGGCCTCACTGCTCACCTGCTGGCACTGGTGTGTTTCCAACCACGTGGTGGTATGCACATCAGTTTAGCAGGTCCTTCATCTGAAAGAAAGTCCAGATTCATGAATAGCAGAGTACATACAATTGCAGAAGCCATCATCGCTTGTCTACCCCTGGGCACCCAGGCTGCTGCACCCCAGCCCCTCCCGCCACACACCAGTGCATGCCTGCCCCTGCGCACCCAGGCAGCTGCACCCGAGCCCCTCCCACACCCAGTGGTGCATGCCCGCCCCTGGGCACCCAGGCCTCACTGCTCACCTTCCGCCACTGGCGTGTCTCCAAGAGGGCCTACCACGTGGCGGTGCAAGCCCTAAGCCCGGGGTCCACAAACATGCCACCCTCCACATCATGCAGCCCCACTCCAAAGGCCACCATGTCTCGCACTTGATTCTGGGTCTAGATTTTGCTATGGCAGAGATCATATCAGTGCACACGGCATCATCGCAGGGTGCAAGCCCGCTCAGCCCTTTAGGTGCCACTAACTCTGTGACCAGCAAAGCAATGCCATGTGGCGGTAGGCCAGCACTGCCCGCTGGCTCAAGCCTACACTGCGGTCCAGCAGGGCTCACAATGATCCTCACCACTCCTGACCGCCAGGACGGGGCATCATCGCAGGCTGTACACCCGCTCAGCACTTAAGATGCCCCTACCTCAGTGCACCAAAAGTCACCGTCCTGTGGTGGTGTGCCTGTGCCGGCCGCAGTGTATCCGGTGCCACCGCAAGTCATGGACCCTCTATGATTGAGTACCATGGTGCGGATGCCATCATGTCACCACCGGCTCTGGGGAATGTGATGTTGCAGGGTCCTGGACCCTCATGCATGAATAATAACTGCACAGATACACCCAGAGAGACAGTGGAAATGGCGTCAAGCACGTGTGCCCGGCCCTTTTTATTGGCAGGGTCACATGTCCTGAGACGCGTGTGCTGGATGGGTGTGGGGTGGGTGTAAACCAGCCATGACGAGTGGCGCTTGCATGCTGACAACTAGACCTGTGATCAGCAGAACACTACATGGAAAACCTGGGAACAATGACCCCGGGTCTCTAGGCGTGGTTTCGTACTGAGTTGGACAAGGAAGTAACTAATACGTTTGTCCCTGTTGTGTCGGCGCCACCCGGACCGCATTCGGCAATTTGTCACCCTGTGACCCAAGTCCAACGACATGAGCAACATGGACGTAAGGGGGAATCACTGGCATTACATTTATCCATACTTCCACACTTGAAAGATCGTAGACATGACACATCTGTGTGATTATGTATGTTTAATGCACATTCAGTGGAGTGTTGCAGCTGGAGCATTACAGGGCCAGGCAAACCCCACTTTACAATGTTGGCCCGTGGAGGACGAGCCAGAGTCCTTCAGGGTATGACAAGTCCAAATGAAGAAGAAGAGTTCAGTCCGTAGTCTGATTGCTGTGTCATTGGCGATCAAACAGAATATGGCAGTCCATTACGAGGTCCAAGATGAGTGTATTAGAATGTATCGGGGGACAGTGGAAGGTGATGATGCAGAGAGCAGTACCAAGCAGAAACCGGCCATATGGCGGAGATGAATGCTACTGCGTCGTCTGTACCATGAAGGCAGGCTCATCCATGTCGTGTTGTGGTTGTTCGCTGGGTGGCACACCAAATACAGGACACAGGTTAGTCGGGTATTTCCTTTATTGTCATGTTGTACAGCTGCTCGTCAGCACGTCCGTCCTCGTCCCTGTCCTGGTCATTGTCCGTCCTCTTCCTGTCCCCTCACCGGATCTGGTGTCCGGTGACGACCTGGTCACTCTCCCTCAGGACCCACAGGGTCGTAACGCCCTACTGTCGGTCGCCCACCCTATCAGGTCACGACAATCCACATCTTCTTCCACTGCTGTTTCATGTGCCTCACGTGTGGGTGGTGGTGTTCTGTCTCCAGCACTGTGTGGCAGTGATACATCAGGGGCCAGAGGTGGAATGTCTGCCGCACTATGTGGAACTGACACTTCAGGGGGCGGAGATGTGGATGGAGTGGTAGCAGCAGCATTGATCTGCACCAGGCCTTGTGGCAGCAATGCCATGAGGATGGTCTTGAGGTCATTGAGGAACCCAGCTACCTCTCACTGGTGTACAGCTGTGGCAGCTGCTCTTTCCACCTGCGTCAGCTCCATAGTCTCCATTAACCTCCGCATGTGTCCCAACTCCAGTGTGACATTGCTAGAGCCACTCTGACTGGACAGTTGTTCTTGTCTCTGAGTCAGGACTACAGCGATGTCAGCCATGGTTCGTTGGAGGGCATGGAGCGGACTGTGGGTGTCCCTTAGGGACTGTGAGTGGTCCCTGATGGGACTTAGACACCCACGTATGGCATCTAGTTTGGCTGCCATGTGGTCAAACCCCACCCGCACCTGTTCAGCCAGATTCTCTTGACACCCCAACACACGGCATTGAAAGGCCATGTGTTCTTCATGGCGGTCCTGGGAGGCAGCCGTGGTGGTGGGTCCTGCCTGCTGTGTGTTCAGTGCAGGGGGCAGGGTCTTCTTATAGCAGCTGGCCTGCCCTGCTCCTGGAGGTGGGGTGCGGAGACTCTCCACGAGCTGTTGGAGGGCATCGGAGTCGATGGTGTGGTGGTCCTCTTCGTCATCAGAGAAGAGAGATTTGCGCTGCTCTGCAGGAGGTGTTGGATTTCCCTCTGCAATGTGAAGGGGAGATGCAGTTTAACATTGTGTTCAAATGTATGTTGGCGCATTATACATGTTTACATACAGACTGCATGGCAGTGTACATTGTGGCTGTTTGGGAGGAGCTGCCTATTTAATGTGGGACAGTGGGCATTTTGACAACATCACAGTTGTGTGTTAGTACTTGTACATTATCAACTCACATTTCCCTGCAATGCCAAATATGATTGGCCAGTTTCTACACACATGTGGCATCAGTTGTGTCCTGTGTTCTGTTGTGGATGTGTTGCGGTTTGTACCACATCGTTGTCAATGTTGATGTGCTCTGCTTGTTATGTGTGTGTGCTGCATTTTGGTGGAGTTGCCCCTGCAGCTCTGTTTTGCTGCCCCTTTCCCCTTACATGTGGTGTGCCTTTGACTTCTGTCCTTATACAGTGCTGAGATGTTGCCTATTTGGGTACATTGTTCTCTTGGCTGGGAGTTGGGGGTCTGGGGCATGGTTTGTCTGCAGATATGCTCTACTTAACTGTGCATGTGTGCCATTGTGCCCATCTACACCCATCCCCCCAGTCCCTGGTCGTTACTCACCCTAGTGCTGTTGTGTCAGTTCATGTTGAGCAGTGTCCGGTCCCCCAACTCCTGCCACCGTCTCCCCACTGATGACAGTGGACACCATTTCCTCCATATCGTCCAGCTCCTCTTGCGGCGCAGGACTCCTACCTCCAGTCTGCATTGCTGCCTTCCGGTTGTTTGCGAGTTTCTGCTTGGTTTTGCACTTTACATCATTTCAGCACCTCTTGACTTCTTCCATTGTCCTCTTCAACACTCCAACTGCATTCACCTTGTCCACGATGGACCACTATATTCCATTTTTGTTGCCAATGACACAGTAGCGGTGAAGAACAGTAGTTGATGGTGAACTACCACCTCCGTTATCAGGATCCTGTTTTCCTGCGAACTGAACTGCTTCTTCCTACTCTTCTTGTCCTTGCCCTTCCTGACCCCCAGGTCCCAGGCTGGTCCTCCGGGGGGATTGTGGGGTTCTGGTTGTCCTTTGTACTTGCTCTGGCAACATCCATTGTGCTTCGCTGTTGTTTGTAAGTTTTTTTTCTACTTTTAGGGTGATTTTTCCCACCTGACGTGTGTGAATTGCAGGCCTGTTGCTGGTTTTTGCTGATGATTTTTGTATCACGATTGTCCTCATCGCAACTTTTTTACGTACGTGCTTCGCATTTTTGCAGTGCCACGTTGACTTTATCGCAGAAATTTGATGCATTATCGTGAGCCTATCGCATGGTACCGCCATGTTGAGAATACAACAAGGTGAAGAGTTGTGTTAAGCTAGATTTGCGGTAATTATCACACATTCTTGAGAATATCCCCCTTAGTTTTCACATGAAAACAACTGCTTTAACACCTTAGCGCAAAGTAATTAAACAAGAACTGTAGACCGCATGTTGACGCGACAGGTATTCATCTGAATTTATGTCTGTAGTTCAGGAGTATAGCGTCATTAAGCTACTGAGGTAGGAAACTATGATGATTTATGCAGGTGGGTGTACTTATTGGGGGTGTATATACATCAATCAATCAAACAGCATTTGTAACGTGCAACACTGTCAACCCTAGGGGTATCTGGGCACTGTGTCTCCAGGAAGATACTCAAGACCTGGCTCTTTGACAAAGTCTGCCAGCGAGGGGGGCTGTATGGAGCTGGGAAGGAAGGTCGTCCCAGGTCTTGGCAGCGGTGTAGGCAGAGGAGTCGCCACCGCTGCGGCTGCGATGGATGCAGGGGGTGTCTGCGAGGTTGAGTGATGAGGAGTTCAGGTGTCTAGCGGGTTGCTGGAAGTTTAGTCAATGGGTGAGGTAGGCAGGTCCTAGGAATTGGAGGGCTTTGTAGGCATACATGAGGATCTTGAACTGACATCTTCTCTCGATGGGGAGCCATTGGAGGTCTCTCAGGTGGGGAGTGATGCAGGTTCGTTTGGGGAGGTCCAGAATTAGTATGCTTGCAGCGTTCTGTATGGAGCGAAAATATTCGGGGCGTGGTAGTATTTAATGAAAGTGTAGGGCATACATGACAAAAACAAGCATTGACAATGCCAAAAAGTCTGGCTTATAATTGAAAGGGTCTCTTAATTCACTGATGAGTTTTGTTCAATAATTTATCCTGCATGAGCTCTAACTCATTCTTGCACTCATACGTATAATCGTCCATCCACTAACACATTCTTGCATTTACCCACATACCCATCTACAACAAAACAAACACACAAACTCCCACAAGCATATGGGAGGTAAATTAAAAGAATAAAAGTAGAAAAAACGTAATGGGCATTTGCTTGCAATACAAAGATTAAATTAAACAACATGGTAGGTGGCCATCTTGCCATGGTATTTTAAATAATGTAGCAGTGTTTTAGAGTTTATCGTAACTGCCACTTGAAGAAGCAATGTGCTAGCGTGGAATGCTAAAAATACTGGGACACTAAGCACAATATCATTCCAAGTTTGCAGCTCTGTAAACCTTGTACTGGGTAGCCATCTTCAAATGCTAAAGAGCATAGTGCATCACTGTTAAACTAAGACAAGATGGCCAGCGTAATGCTTCTAAATATGATGGCCATCTTGGAACAGTAAAGCAGTGATACATTATAGACAATCCCATTCCAAGAGGGCTGCCCAGTTTAAAAATGTGCCCCACGTTTGGGGCGTGGTCTCGCTGCAGGTATGGTGAGACGCACGCGTTGAGAGCTTGACTGGCCGCTGCCTTCTTTAGCCATTAAAGCGGTGCTGGGGCCACAGCGACAACCCTTACCTGGTCAGTGGAGCAGATGGGGCACCTCCTGGCGAGAGGGCACCTCCCTAGGCTGTTCCGTTGTGGTTCTTCACTTGCCGCGGCGACTGAGCTCCGGCAGCAACCATCTTGTCTACGCCAGGCCCTGAACTCTTTTTGCCTCCGTTGGCTTGCTAGACGTCGCTTTCGGGGTCCCGACCTGCAGAGCAGACGGCCGGGACGCCTGGGGTGCTGCTGCTTGGCATCCACCTTAAATTCCTGCCGGTGGACAAGGGCGGCCGGCAGCGTTCGCGGCTACTGCAAGACGCTAGGTCCCCTCGAGGCTGGAGGGGGACCTGGATGGCCTGTGGCATTCCTCAACGGTGGCCAGAGGCACTATAAGCTTGGGAGGACCGGCTATGGATCGGCTGTGCTGCGGCCTGGGTGCGTGGAGGAGGCCCCTCCTGACGTGAGGTAAACCCTGGCGGGGGATTGAAGAGCTCTGCATTCGGGGGGCCTGACCCTCACTTGAATGCACCGACGCCTGCACCCGGTGACCCGCCGGACCCAGTGAGTTCGCCACCCCTCTTGACCCCTGTCTGTGCCCTCCTAGACAAACTTGCTGAAGGCCCGGGTCCCTGCGCTCTGTAAACCCGGTGTGGGTGCCCTGCCCTTGGGGGTGTGGCTTGGTGGTGATGACCGTTTCCGCCTGAGAAGGGACCTGCTGATTTCATCTCCTGCTCACCGGCATTATCGTCTGTGATCCTTGCTGCCTGCCTCTCCTCCCGCCAGAGACATCCCTTTGGGCGCTGGCGCTCCTATGCCCCTGAACCCTGCTGGAGAACACAGCTGTTTGCTGGTGCCCGTGGCCTGATCCTCTGGCGGCACTGCGTGGCGAGAGCCACCCCCTTTTGTACTGCTTTGTTTGCCATAAGTTGGCAGGGTATGCTCAGACGTGAGTCCCTTGCTCACTTTGCCACTTGATTAAAGCAAGCCTGTCTGAAGACGGCTGAAATGCCATAACCGGTCCTAGGAAGCTTGTTTCCGGTCCAGTGAAGGCATGGTTTGGCAGTTCGGGCTGGACTGTTCCCATGAGGCACAGGGTCAGACTGATTTGCATATGGCCATGTCTAAACTGGGGTGGCAGAGTGGGCTAAAGAACGGTGATGGATTAAACCCAGATCTATTGAGTGGGTGTGAGTGTTTGATTGGTTCAGATGCTCCGTCCATCACCACCCCTTTTTGAACCGTGTGGTGAGAGCGGCACCTGACCCATACCCCTGCATTCCCAGTCGTGGGGGCACCCTGTGCTTCACCTGGGCCTCGCATCCCCGCCTGCCTACTGCAAAGCTGGACCTAGCGGCGGAACCTGGTGAAGAGGCCTATACAGGCTACCATCTGCACTCCTCCATCCCTGCTCACCTCCTTCCCCCCTCTGGATCCTGGACATCTTCCTTTGCGAGCCTGCACCACAACGCCTCTGCCTCATACGAGAGACCCGCAAAGTTTCTTGACGCTATCTGCTCACCTCTTTGGTTGCTTGTCTTGTGTCTGCTGGCATGGGGCCCTGTGAAGCCATGACCCGCACCAAATCCATAAAAGACATGGCTGTTCCTCCCCCCTGTTGCAGCGCTCTGGAACAAGCCTGCCTCCACTGGTCCTGGCATTTCAGAAAACAAAGGTCCTGAGCACATTTAAGAATGCACATCAATATAATATAGAACACGATGGTAGCTATATAAATTCTCCTGTCCAGCCGGACCAGGGATTTATTTAAATAGACAAATGAGATTAAATTAGTACACCTGTTGAAAAAGTAGAACAGGGAGGAAAAACAAGGAGTTTTTTAAGAAAGTAGCGAGAGTCAGCATTTTAAGACGTTATTATCACAGTTAGCATTTTATCGAAATCGCAGTGAGCCCACTAGTGTTGTGCCTTATTAAAAAAAAGGAGGGGTGGAAAAGTAACCATATCGGAGGCGACTTACGGTGGTGCGACCCGGCTTGAGGGCATATTGTGACGGTCAGAGGGGACCATAGTGCGCAGTGCATACAATATACAGTGAGACATAATCAGATCGCACAATGTAATAATTAATCTGTAAACGGTCTACTACGTGCATAACGATTCGTAGTGATCCAGGTGTAATAATCAAACCAGGCAAAATAATTTCAATTTTAGTCCTGGTGATGATCCGTTTGTATTAGAGCGATGGATCGAAACGTCGTCGACTTTTTTAAGTGGACATACATGTAACTATTGTGTATGATTGTGTATAGTCTACGCTGGAGAACACTACCTACACTGATTTAAATAGTGTCCAGGTCGCTCTGTCTCTTTGCCTGAAACTTCTAACTTCTGAATTTTCTATTTTCTTTTCTCCTTCATAAGTACGGTACAGGACTGTCCCCTACTTTCAATACATGGTGTTTTTATATTTAATCTCATTCGTCTATTTAAATAAATCCCTTGTCCGGCTGGACAGGAGAATTATATAGCTACCATTGTGTTCTATATTATATTGATTTGCATTCTTTAATGTGCTCAGGACCTTTGTTTTCTGAAATAGCATATACCCTTGGTCCTTGGCTACCTACTGGGTCCCCCTTGTGTTTCCTATAAAAAAATATCCACTGGTCCTGGCGACATGTCATCATTGGCAAGGGTTCCTCTGAACCCGTCACTCAAACCTTCATGGCCGGTTTCATGCAGGAACTAAAGACTGAGATTGGCTCGCTCCGCTCTGAAGGCCACTCTTGTGTCAGGGAACTCAGGAAGGAGGTTACAGCGATTGGTGAAAGGGAGGACGATCTTGAGAAAATTATGGCTGCCCGCACTGAAGATCAAGAACAGCTATGGCAAGGCCTGGCCACCCTAGAGGAGCAGCACATTGATCTCCAACTCAAACAACAGGATTTGGAAAATCGGGGGTGTCGCAACAACTTACTCCTCCGCAGGGTCCCCATTGGAGCTGAAGGAACGGACATCATGACCACTATCTTCGTGAGACATTACGGGAACGAGTGTCATGCACAGACTCCTCTCTCATTATAGGGAGTGATTTTAACTTGGTGTGGGACGCTAGCATGGATCGTAGCAGCGCCTCCTTTCATGGGGCGGGGGCCATGTCTTCCACTTTGAAAAAACAATTAACAGACTTAGGCTTAATAGATGCTTGGCGCTACCACTCTCCAGATGAACACAATTACTCATATTATTCACATGTCCATCGCTCTTACTCACGCATCGACTATTTATGTCCATAGCTATTGCACAGGCGCAAGAGTCCTGTCTTCTCGAAAATACTCTCTCCTGAGATATAAAGGCGCTGGAGAAGCTCGAGCAGGAACATTTATTTATTTTATACAACTTGCTGAGCGCGCGATTACCCGAGGGTGTCTTGGCGCTAGACAGAAGATCGTAGTAGAGCTAGATTTATGAGTGAATTAGCTTAGATTATTGGTTGAATAACCAGGTTTTTAGGTGTTTCCTGAAAATAATTAGTGTAGGAGTGCTCTTAAGTTGATTAGGAAGGGCATTCCATAATTTGGCCGTGGCAATTGAGAAGGATCTGTCTCCCCATGTTGCTTTCCTTGTTTTGGCTATCTCCAGAAGATTTGCCTTAGCGCATCCGCGAGCTATTCATAACAACGTCGAGCAATGCTTAGAGGTCAGCTTCGTACACACCTCACCAACAAGGCCAAGCAAGCTCTCTTGGCCCTGAAGCAGACTATTTTGAAGGGGGGGACAAAGTGGGTCCCATCCTCACCCGGCGATTATGGACGCGAGCCGCCAAAGTTCATATAGCCAATGTTAAATACACTGATGGTACTCATGCTACCACTGTGGCAGCCAAACTTAAAGTTTTCCATACATACTACTCACTCCTCTACACCAAAGATACGCCCCCCCGGACCAGATCCAGGCAGTCCTAGATAATTGCACCTGGTCCCCGATAAACTAGTATCATATGCAGCTGCTCGAGGAACTGCTCTGTCAGGACGAGCTCACTGGCGCTCTGAAAGATCTTCCCCATGGAAAGTCTCTGGGACAGACGGGTTGCCACTTTCTTTGTATCGCATCTTTCTCCCACAGCTCCAGCCTTATCTTCTCCGGCTTTTTAACTCGTTCACGGACACTGCAGGCCCATCCTCCTTCATGGGTTTGACCAAAATCGCTCTAATTCCTAAGCCAGGCAAGGACCCTACACTCTGCTCCTCCTTCCGCCCCACTGCACTTCTCAACACAGATCTTAAAATCTACACTAAAATTCTAGCCAAGCGCCTTATCCTGAACCTTCCAGGCCTTATAGACCCCGACCAAGTCGGCTTTATTCGTCATCGACAGGAGGGCGGATAGTGTGAGACGAATCGCTCACCTTGGGAAGGTCCATCATTGGAACTCACCTGCTTGCTTACTGTCACTCGACGCGGAGAAAGCGTTCGACCGGGTGGATTGGGCCTTCCTCTGGGTGGTCTTATGCAAAATAGGGCTAGGCCCCCTAATGATAGCTCGCATCATGGCTCCCTACCTCTCCCCAACGACCCAGGTCCGGGTCAATGGCCAACCCACAAGTCCCAACTCGATATACAGAGGCACGCGACAGGGATGCCCCCTCTCTCCCCTCCTGTTCGCCCTCGTAGTGGAACCCCTTGCCATTATGATTCGTCAAGCACCCGATATCCACGGCATTACCCTTGGAGGCCAGCAACATAAAGCAACCCTGTTCGCCGATGACCTTCTCCTCACGTTGACTTGCCCGCACATGTCCCTGCCCACCCTCTTTGATCTCTTGCATTTATTCGAGCAGGCTTCAGGCCTTGAGATTAACCACGACAAGTCCTGGGCCCTGAATCTCACTATTCCAAAGGAGGAACTCCTAGTGCTACAGACGCTTGTCCCTTACAAATGGACCCCACTCCATTAGATATCTAGGACTTACTTTAACCCCTACCCTTGCCACTTGGTCACAAACTAACTGGCAGGAATGTAAACGGAATTTGCTGGAGGATTTGAGAACCTGGAAGCCTCGTGGCTGGGTCGCCTGCATGCAATTAAAATGTCCATACTGCCAAAAATTCTGCACTTATTCCAATCGCTACCCACTCCTATCCCACAGCATCAGATTCAAAGCATGCAACGAGAGATCACCAGGTTCATTTGGGGGGTCGTCGACCGCGCTTCTCTAATAAAATTCTAATGCTGCCTCTCGACAGAGGTGGTCTGGCCTGCCCCAACTTGGTAGAATATTATTGGGCCTCGCATCTCCGCTTCATCTCGGAATGGACGGCACGGGAAAGTGAAAAGGTGTGGTTCCACATGGACAGGGCAGTGACTGGACGCTACATATGGGATCTCCCATGGCAACTTTCTCCACCAAGACTGTCCTTGACATCTGGGATAAGGTAGCTGTACTCAAAGGCCTCACATCCTTTCCATTCCCCCGAGCTCCCATCACTGGCAACTCCCACTTTCCATCTGCACTGCACCCTCCCGCATTCTCTGAATGGCTAGAGGGTGGGTGTCGCACAATCAGGGATCTCTTCGTAGGAGATGCTTTTAAATCTTTTGAACATTGCAAACAGGACTTTCACCTCTCGGAGGGGGCTCGACTACAATATCTGCAACTTCTGCACTGGGTGCACACAGCGTCCCTGTCACAAGCGTCCACATGCCCTTTCACTCCTTTTGAGGGGCTGGTTCGTTTTTTTTAGAACTCCAAGGGCCTCACATCTCCTATGTATCATGTTCTTCAGCACCCCTGCGGATTGTCAGGCATCCCTACCAGACTAGATGGCAGTCTGACTTGTCCGTAGCCATTACACCTTCTCAATGGGACTGCCTCTGGTGCGACATTCTGAAAGTCTACCAATGCTTTTCCCAACGAAAAACCGCATACAAGGTTATGGCCCAAAAGATACTACACCCCTCTCAGACTCCATAAAATGTTCCCTGCATCCTCTCCTCTTTGCTGGCGATGTTCAAACTCCCCCAGAGACTTCCTTCAAGTTTGTGGACCTGCCCGCTTCTGGCCACATGCTGGAAAGACATCCTTAGCAACATCAAATCGGTTCTTGGTTCCCCCTGCCTGAAACTCCAGCCAATGTCCTATTGGGTATCAAGCCAGACAATTTGTGCACACTGACACATAGCGATTGGCATATCTGCCTTCATATGCTGGGGGCGGCTAAACAACTCATAGCTCTATACTGGAAAAAAGCTGAGACCTCTCCTGTCTCTATTTGGTTCACCCGCCTATGGCATACCATGGCGATGGAGCTGCTTATGGCGCACCTACATTCCTGTGACACTCATTTCACCAAACTCTGGCAACCGCTAATCACTCATTTTTGTAAACTAGAACACACTCGTTTTCAACCCCCAAAACTCCGGACCTTACGCCTTTTTGAAGACGCTGTATGCCCTCCTACTCCGAAACATCCCTCTGGCATCAACATTAATACCCTGCACATTGCTATCTAATTACCTATTCACCTGAAACTACCATTACATTGCCCTCACCCCCTCCCCTCTCCTAGCCTTCCTAGTCACGCTCTTTGTAGAACTTGTATTTCATACTCTACCTTCCCTTTCACTCCTCAACTTCCTATTTGCTCTTCCTTCTTGACTATTCTGTCTCTCCACTTTCCTCTTCCGAGAATATAGGGGGGCTCCCACCCCCGTATTTCTTCTCTTTTCTTTTCTTTTCTTCTGTTCATCTCTCCACGTTTGAGTTCACTTGATTTTATTACTTGAAGGAGCTCTAATTCTACGCCAACCACGTAATCAATCAATCAATCAATCATGTCATTTGTATAGCGCACTACTCACCCGGGAGGGTCTCAAGGTGCTTGGGGGGAGGGGTATGCTACTGCTCGAACAGCCAGGTCTTGAGTTGTTTCCTGAAGGCGAGAAGGCGAGATGGTCCTGGGTCAGCCGAAGGTGGATGGGGAGGGAGTTCCAAGTCTTGGCAGCCAGGTAAGAGAAGGATCTTCCTCCGGCGGTGGCTCTTCGGATGCGTGGTACGGCTGCGAGGGCGAGGCTGGTGGACCGTAGCTGGCGGGTGGGCGTATAGAAGGTCAGGCGGTCGTTGAGGTACTTGGGGCCCAGGTCGTGGAGAGACTTGTGTGCGTGGGTGAGGAGCCAGAGCGTGACCCTCTTGTCGACGGGGAGCCAGTGCAGGTACCTCAGGTGGCTGGAGATGTGGCTGCGTCGGGGGACATCCAGGATGAGTCGGGCGGAGGCATTCTGGATGCGCTGGAGTCTTTTCTGTAGCTTGGCTGTGGTTCCGGCGTAGAGGGCGTTTCCGTAGTCCAGTCGGCTGGTGACGAGTGCCTGGGTGACAGTCTTCCTGGTCTCGGTCGGGATCCAGCGGAAGATCTTGCGAAGCATACGCAGGGTGTTGAAGCACGATGAGGAGACGGCGTTGACTTGTCTGGTCATCGAGAGGGAGGGGTCCAGGATGAAGCCCAGGTTGCGTGCGTGGTCGGTTGGCTTGGGTGCGGTGCCCAGGGCTGGGGGCCACCAGGAGTCGTCCCAGGCGGAGGGCGAAGATCCCAGGATGAGGACTTCCGTCTTGTCCGAGTTCAGTTTCAGGCGGATGTCCTTCATCCACTCGGCGACGTCTTTCATCCCTTCGTGTAGGCAGGTTCTGGCGGTGTCGGGGTCTCTGGTGAGGGAGAGGATCAGCTGGGTGTCGTCGGCGTAAGAGATGATGTTGAGGTTGTGCTGGCGTGCGATGGCTGCGAGAGGTTTCATGTAGATGTTGAAGAGGGTGGGGCTGAGTGAAGATCCTTGCGGGACGCCGCAGATGACTTCGGTGGCCTCGGAGCGAAACGGGGGGAGGCGGACTCTTTGTGTTCTTCCGGCGAGGAACGAGATGATCCACTCCAGTGCCTTCTCTTGGATACCGATGTTGCTGAGGCGCTGGACTAGGGTGCGGTGGCAGACCATGTCGAACGCAGCGGAGAGGTCCAGGAGGATGAGGGCCACTGTTTCCCCCTTGTCGAGCAGGGTCCTGATGTCGTCGGTGGCTGCGATGAGGGCGGTCTCGGTGCTGTGGTTGGCTCTGAAGGGTCGAGGGATCCGTTCGTCTCGAGGAAGGCGGTCAGCTGTCTATTGACGATCTTCTCGATGACTTTAGCAGGAAAAGGGAGGAGCGAGATGGGGCGGAAGTTTTTGAGATGGGTGGGGTCCGCTGTAGGTTTCTTCAGGAGGGCGCTGATCTCGGCGTGCTTCCAGCTCGCCGGGAAGGTGGCGGTGTTGAAGGAGGCGCTGATGATGTTCCGGAGTTGGGGTGCGATGGTGGAGTCGGCCTTGTTGAAGACGTGGTGTGGGCAGGGGTCGGTCGGAGATCCGGAGTGGATGGTGTTCATCGTGCGGGCTGTGTCTTCGGTGGTCACCGTGGTCCAGGTGCGAAGGGTGGCGGTGGGGGGCGTTGGTTCGACGGTTGGGTGCGTGGGTGGGGTGCCGAAGCTGTTGTGGATGTCGGCGATCTTGCGGTGGAGGAACGAGGCGAGGGAGTCGCAGAGGTCTTGTGACGGAGTGATGTCGTTGGTGCCGGTGCTGGGGTTGGAGAACTCCTTGACGATAGTGAAGAGCTCTTTGCTGTCGTGGGCGTTGTTGTCCAGTCGTTCCTTCAGGGATTTCTTCTTGGTGGTGCGGATGAGCTGGTGGTGCTTGCGTGTAGCGTGTTTGAGGGCGGTCATGTTGTCGGTGGTCCGGTCGAGGAGCCAGGCTTTCTCGAGGGTGCGGCAGGTCTTCTTGGAATCCTTGAGGTCGTCGGTGAACCAGGATGCCTTCTTGCTTCTGGGTCTGCTGGGAGGGTTCTTTAGTGGCGCGAGGTCGTCGGCGCAGGCGGTCAGCCACTGTGTGAAGTTGCGGGCTGCTTCGTTGGGGTCCGTTGTGTTGGCGGGTGGGCTCTGGCTGAGGGAGGTGGTGAGCTGGTCTGCGGTGATCTTGCTCCAATTCCTGTGAGGTACCTGTTGCGGGTGGTGGTGGGTCGTGGATCTTTTGAAGCTGAAGTGGACGCAGCTGTGGTCGGTCCAGTGGAGTCCGGTGGCGTGGCTGAAGGTGATGTACTTGCTGGAAGAGAAGACGGGATCAAGCGTGTGGCCGGCGTAGTGGGTGGGGGTGTTGACCAGTTGCTTGAGTCCGAGGTTGGCGAGGTTTTCCAGCAGGGCGGTGGTGTTGCGGTCCTTGTTGTTCTCCAGGTGGAAGTTGAGGTCCCCGAGGAGGATGTAGTCAGTGGAGGGGAGGGCGTGCGGGCTGATGAAGTCTGTGATGTCTTCGCTGAATTGTGTGCGTGGTCCCGGGGGTCTGTAGACGAGGGTGCCTCTGAGGGTCATCTTAGGGTCGGTGTGAATCTGGAAGTGGAGATGTTCGGCTGCGGCGAAGGAGTCGTTGGCGTCGGTCGTGATGCGGATGGTGTTCCTGTGGACGATGGCAATGCCACCTCCGGTCTGGTTGATGCGGTCCCTCCTGATGATCTTGTACCCGTCCGGGATGGCGATGGCGATGTCGGGTGCAGAGGAGGCGTTCATCCAGGTTTCCGTGAGGAAGGCGACGTCCGGTGATGTAGCGTCGAGGACGTTCCAGAGTTCCACGGCGTGTCTGTGGACGGAGCGGGTGTTGATCAGGATGCACTTGAGGTGGTTGCTGCTGGTGTTTGTCTTGGCGGGTGCGGGGCAGGTTCGGAGGCAGGTGAACTTGCAGGTGCAGCAGGTGAAGGGTCCGTGGGTGCGTCTCGGGGTGGCTCGGCAGCAGGCGTGGGTCCGGCCGGCATTGAGTGCGTTGAGAGTGGCGGCGTCGTAGGTCAGTCAGGTCGTCTTGCCTCGCCGGGGAGGGCCAGGGGTCCTGGCGCTGGGCGCGGGCCAGGCACGTACGGGCGCAGACGGGCTTACCTTTGGCGCACCTTCGGCGCTCAATCGGTGCTCCCGCTGCGCGCGTCCGCTGCGCGGTTGCTCTGGGGGCGTCATAAGTAAGGAGCCGGGAGGGAGGAGCAGCTGGGTGGCGGGAGCGGGGCGGCGAATGGAATCACAGGGGGGCGGGGCCGCAGGGAGGCAGCGGCGGGAAATTCCAAGAAGCAGCGGGCAGCGGGAAATTCCCAGGAGCAGCGGGAAATTCCCAGGAGCAGCGGGCAGCGAGCGAAGGATTCTGCAGGCAGGAGGCGGCAAAGGCAGGCAGGAGCAGCAGCAGTGAGTGGGGCGACCAAGCCCTGTGGAGGGCTGAGCGGTACAATTGCCATGCTACGCGGCCGGCCATTTAAGGGTTGTAGGCAACTTGCTGTGTAACCCAATGTACCTGCATAGTTTCATACTGTTCCACTCTTGCATTCTGACTCCTGGTTCCATCACGCGACCGGTGAGTCAAAGGGTTGTAGGCGTTGTAGGCGACTTGCTGTGTACATGTTGAGTCTTCTTCTTCTCAATAATAAAAAAAAGATTTCTGTCAAAAATGTGCTGCACAGGATACAGCATACTTCAGATTAAATGAGAGGCATGCAAGCAGCTTGGTAGGACTGTCTTGGAGCTACAGGATGCTCAAAAGGAAAAACAATGAAAGGGAACCTGTAAAAGTTAGAAATTAAATACTGAACGACTAGCCAATAGCCCAACAGCCCAGACAGTGAAGTTCACTTATTATCAGAAGGAAGGGCTCAAGTGATCAGATCAAATAGCGGTTGTTTGGCAGAATAGCTCAAGCAAAAATATCAAGAGACACAAATATTGTGTGAAAAATACTGTTTAACATATTATTGTCTTCCGATACATATCACGTTAACCACCAAAATATTGAACCAGAAATATCAAGGAACAGAAATCGACTAGAAATAGGTAAGAATATCTTTTTAATAATTTACTTAATTTACAATCAGTTACCTGGAATCAGGACTGCCATTTTATAGTCATAAACATATGTTCCTTGTATACCAGTATACATCATACTAATGGTTTGGAAGCTGTAACATATTTTTTTGCTAAAAGGAACATACAATTCTTCCAACACAACGCTACGTTATTGAAAATAATTGAACTGTGTTTACTAAACCAGCAATTGCACGGGGTGGCCATGGGGTCATGCTTCTCTCCCAGCTATGTGTGCTTGCACGTAGGTTGGTGGGAGGAGCATGTCCTCAGGCACATTCAGAAGGAACTGTTTGATACCCATGTACTCCTATGGTGGCGGTTCATAGGTGACGTATGTGTGATTTGGCAGGGTTCAAGGGAGTCTGCACAAGACTTTGTCAATACTATCAAGAATAAGGATTTAAATCTAGAATTTACAGCCCACATAAGCAACCAGCGAGTTTAGTTTTTTGACGTGGAGTTATTTATTGACAACTATGTCATACCGACAAAACTTCACAGAAAAAGCAAAGCAGGAAACCCAATATTACATCTAGTAGCTCCCACCCCAGACATCTTATAAAGAGTATCCCTTATGAAGTACTTCTTAGAATTAAAAGAATTTGCACTTCAAACATAGACCTTACTCAATGCCAAGCAGAAGCACTACAGAGATTTCTAGCACGGGGATACAAAGTAAAAGATTTGAACACAGCATTACTTAGGGCTAACAATACCGACAGTGAGACGTGTTCACCTAATGCTGTCCTAGAAATAACTCCCAACAGAATTGAGACAAAGGTCAACCAACACAAAAACACTGACACGGTTAGACTAATAAGCACCTATAGTCGCCAGGAAAATAAGGAGCATTATTTATAAAAAAACTGGCCAATAGTAAGAACAGACATAATTCTATCACCAATCGTGCCAGAATTGCCCTCGATTACTTTCAGAAGGGCACCCGCAATGAGGGATACACTGGATGAAACCAGCCCTGAGGTACTTGCTCCTAGAAACTGGTTATCTAATAGGCCGAGCGTGCAAATTTGGGGTAAACAAACAGGAATACACCGAAGCATTTGGACATACTCCCTCTAACATCAATGGGATGTTAACTTGCAGAACAGATTTTGCGGCGTACATACTTGAATGTTCCTGTCATTTACAATATGTAGGCAGCTCTAAGCTGCAGGTGTTCAATCGCATTTTACAACACTTACGTGCAATATTCAATTCTAACCCCAGCTGCCCATTTTAAGCTTGTTCTCAACAAGAACCTAAAGGATTTGAGCTACTTTGTATTAGATGCAGTACCAAGGTCAATAAGGGGAGGCTACAGAGAAAAGAAATTGCATGAGTTGAAAATACAATATATCTTACAACTTGACACAAAGATGCCGAACGGTCTCAATACAAGAGAGGATTTGCATAATTTATTGTATTATATTGTATATATGGCTCTGCTTCTGTTTCCCTCTATATAGGAATGGTGGTGATCTGTATATTTCAGTTTTTATAAATCTGGTTTTACCTGATTTTTAATCGGTTTTACTTAGTTTATGCAGGGTTTTTACTTGGCGTTTTTAATCGGTTTAAGAAAACTGTATATGGTTTCCCAATTATCGATGAACTGTATTCTTATCTGCACTAGATAGCATTAGGTTCTGATATTTGCTCATGTGCACTGCTCATTTTGCACAATAAGCTGATACTAATTCTTGAATCTGCACCCCATTAATCTGCGAGATGTGAATTAACTCTGTTGTAGTATACAATAGCTATCATTGATGTCCATTTTTTGCACAATGTTCTATTTATATCTGCACAAGCATTTTTATAAACTGAATATATGTTTACAGGCATAGCACGGCTATCCATATATTTGTATCAAATGTTCAGCTATGATGAATTAAATAGCTGTTTTTACTTATGACACAAGCACCTTTTCAGGAACTAGCACTTTAACTATTTTGCACTATTTTTTCTTCCCCATACACGTTATTTGCCAAACAATGGATAACTGTTTTTTAATTAATTACAGTATTTTCTGTGTTGGTATTTTGCTTTGAAAGTGCAGTACCACATTTAGCCACTTGGCTTTGTATAAAACGTTAATGTTTTGCTTATACATTTTACGCTCGTAGCCGCTGTATTTCATCAATTTTTATACATATTAAGGTGATTATTCAATGTCTGCACACATGTAGTATTTTGTTTAGCTTTATCGTGTGAGAGGGAGGGTCTAAGTAATCAATGAGCCACTATAAAACACTGCTACAGGTTCAAGCACGTCACGTGATCAAGACCGGGGAGACCTGGTCAAAACGCGTCATGCTGTGAATTTTTGCAATAAAGCACTGTCATTTCCGAACACGCTGTGATCCGTACCTGATTTCTGTTGGACTGGATTCCTTCAGGATTGTGGTTTTCTCTCTCTCTCTCTCTCTCTCTCTCTCTCTCTATATATATATATATATATATATATATATATATATATAAATTCAAATTCACACTACAGGGTCCTTCCAGGATTCCTTCTACCAAAGTCAGGTGGCGCCTAACATTCGGCAGACCTCACACAGACGACGTATTGTAGACATCCAACGTTTTGCTTCAAAGCAAAGGCGCACTCGGGAAAGTTTTGCAGCAAAAGAAGTTTATTTCCAGTTACACGCTACGCGTTTCGACAATTCATATGTCTTGATCACACGTGAAAACAAACTGATAGAACAGGCATGTTATACCAAATAATAAACATAGAAGAGGTAATTAGAGTATCAGGGCAAAAAGTCAGGTGACTCTACACCTAGCTAAGTACGCCATCTTGGAACGAAGTACAGCATTGGCAATTCCTATCCAAACAAAAGATAATAGCAATATAGTTTCATTTATCTTGTGTTGTATTGTCTATTTCTTGCGGACTAGTGCCACAAAAATTTAACTAAAAGTATCCTATTTAGTTTGTGCCACAAAGCACTGTGCTTCGTATGAGGAGAAAAGACTCTGGTGTAAATCGGACTAGTGCCATTTACAACCAAACTGTGCTGCTGCCCAGAATAACGGGTACAGCACACAGAACGGAATAATTGGTAAATTATTCAATAAAAGGGAAAAGGAAAGATTGAAAAAATTAATACCTCAAGGATATCAAGTAATCTTTTACCCTTAAGGAGTAGGTCGGTCTAGTACCACTATTAACTGTGCCCAATTATTTGTTACCTCCTATTAGGGAACAAAGATCATCATGTATCATGCCATTCAAACACAGAATAAGGTGCAAATATATCATATAGTGAAGTGACTACCTACTTTCATACAGGTGAAAGTGTCTTTCATCCAGGTGACAGGAAGGTCAACGGACCGTGCAGTGAACATGACGGAAGTAAATCTCTCTTCCAAATTTCCTATAAAAAACACATACAAATATACAGTTAAAGAAAATCTCACAGACAGAGAAGGACAGATCTAATCCATATGTAAATGAGTTGCCAGTTCCTTATCTAGATTGTGCCCCCCAGGGAACTTGGTTCCGAGTTCCATTATCCATCTCGATTCTTTTTTCCTCAGGGCTAACTCCCGGTTCCCGCCCCTTCTTCCAATATGAACTTGTTCCACCACAAAATATCTGAGCAAGGAGTTATCAGATTGATGGTGTTCTTGAAAATGTCTCGCAATGGGATATCTGTTATCTACATGTTTAATGGCCCTAAGATGTTCTGGTATTCTTTTTTTAGCCATGCATGTGGTGCACCCCACATACATTTGTTTGCAGGGGCATTCCAGGACGTAAAGGACATATGAAGTATTGCATGGCAGGAACTGTTTGATCTTTTTCGGTTCCTCCCTGCCTGGTATGGAAACTTCTTTGACCATTACGCTTGCTTTACAAGCCTTGCAATGGCCGCATGGATAGAAGCCCGCAATGCCTTGTATATGTCGTCTTTTTTCGGTGATGTCTCCCTTTATTAACATGTCTCTTAAATTCCTGCCCCTTCGGTAGGTGATTTGTGGTCTGTCTTTCAAATGTTGGACTGGATTCCATCAGGATTGTGGTTTTCTCTCTCTCTCTCTCTCTCTCTCTCTCTCTCTCTCTCTCTCTATATATATATATATATATTTATATATATATATATATGTACCAAAATTGGCCAAAAACCGGCCCCGACAAAGAGCTCGGCGGCACCTCCAACCACCCCGAGTGGGTGGGTGGGAGCGGCCAAGCACTTTGCCAGGGCCGGTTGTTGTTCCCAGTCCGGCCCTGATCATCCGGGGCAGCACGGCAGAAGAGAAGACTTCCAGCCCTGCATTCCGCCCTCAGAAATATTCCGACCTGCAACATAAAGCAAAGACAGATCAAGTAAGGAATTTCCGAATTTGGAGCTTGTTAAGAAAGTAAAGAAAGTCAATCAATCAATCAATCAAGGCATTTATAGAGCGCACTACTCACCCGTAGGGTCTCAAGGCGCTAGGGGGGGGGGGAGTGCCGTTACTGCTCGAACAGCCAGGTCTTGAGCTTCTTCCTGAAGGAGAGGTGGTCTTGGGTCAGGCGCAGGTCGGTTGGGAGGGAGTTCCAGGTCTTGGCGGCCAGGTAGGAGAAGGACCTTCCTCCTGTTGTCGCTCTTCGGATGCGGGGGACGGCGGCGAGGGCGTGGCTGGTTGATCTGAGGTGGCGCTTGGGAGCGTAGAAGTTGATTCGGTTGTTGAGGTAGCTCGGGCCTTGGTCGTGTAGGGCTTTGTGTGCGTGGGTGAGGAGGCGGAAGGTGATTCTTTTGTTGACGGGGAGCCAGTGCAGGTCTCTCAGATGTCCGGAGATGTGGCTGTTTCGTGGGATGTCGAGGATGAGTCTGGCTGAGGCGTTCTGGATCCGCTGGAGTCTCTTCTGGAGCTTGGCGGTGGTTCCGGCGTAGAGGGCGTTGCCGTAGTCCAGTCGGCTGGTGACGAGGGCCTGGGTGACAATCTTCCTGGTCTCGGTGGGGATCCACCAGAAGATCTTCCGTAGCATGCGCAGGATGTTGAAGCACGACGAGGAGACGGCGTTGACTTGTCTGGTCATGGAGATAGAAGAGTCCAGGATGAAGCCCAGGTTGCGTGCGTGGTCCGTCGGTTTGGGTGCGGTGCCCAGGGCGGGGGGCCACCAGGAGTCGTCCCAGGCGGAGGGCGAGGAGCCCAGGATGAGGACCTCCGTCTTGTCTGAGTTCAGTTTCAGGCGGCTGGTCGTCATCCACTCGGCTACATCTCTCATCCCTTCGTGTAGGTCGGCTCTGGCGGCGGCGGGGTCGTTGGTCAGGGAGAGGATTAGCTGGGTGTCGTCGGCGTAGGAGATGATGTTCAGGTTGTGTTGGCGTGCGATGGCCGCGAGGGGGCTCATGTAGACGTTGAAGAGGGTGGGACTCAGCGAGGATCCTTGAGGGACGCCGCAGATGACTTCGGTGGCCTCTGACTTGTACGGTGGTAGGCGGACTCTCTGTGTTCTTCCGTCGAGGAAGGAGGTGATCCATTCCAGTGCCTTCTCCTGGATTCCGATGTTGCCGAGGCGCTGCACTAGGGTGCGGTGGCAGACAGTGTCGAATGCCGCGGAGAGGTCCAGGAGGATAAGGGCCGCTGTTTCTCCGTTGTCCATCATGGCTCGGATGTCATCGGTGGCAGCGATGAGGGCGGTCTCGGTGCTGTGGTTGGCTCGGAAGCCAGACTGTGAGGGGTCGAGGGATCCATTCGTCTCGAGGAAGGCGGCCAGCTGTTTGTTGACGGTCTTTTCGATGACTTTGGCCGGGAACGGGAGGAGCGAGATGGGACGGTAATTCTTGAGTTCGGTGGGGTCCGCTGTAGGTTTCTTGAGTAGAGCGCTGAGTTCTGCGTGCTTCCAGCTCTCCGGGAAGGTGGCGGTGTCGAAGGAGGTGTTGATAATGTCCCGCAGGTGGGGTGCGATGACAACGTCGGCCTTGTTGAAGACGTGGTGAGGGCAGGGGTCGGTCGGAGATCCGGAGTGGACGGAGTTCATAGTGCGGACGGTGTCTTCGGTGCTGATCGGAGTCCAGGCGCGGAGGGTGGTGGTGGGTGGCGTTGCTGCGGTTGTGGCGTGCGTCGGTTGGATGCTGAAGCTGTTGTGTATGTCCGCGATCTTGTTGTGGAAGTAGGAGGCGAGGGAGTTGCAGAGGTCTTGTGACGGGGTGATGTCGTTGTTTCCGGCGTTAGGGCTGGAGAGCTCCTTCACGATGTTGAAGAGTTCCTTGCAGTTGTGTGCGTTGTTGTCCAGCCGGTCCTTGTATGCATTTTTCTTGGTGGCGCGGATCAGTTGGTGGTGTTTCCGGGTGGCGAGCTTGAGGGTGTTCATGTTGTCCATTGTTGGTTCCCTTCTCCAGGCTTTCTCGAGGGCTCGGCAGTTCTTCTTGGAGCTCTTGAGTTCGTCGGTGAACCATGGGGCTTTTCTGCTGCCGGGTCTGCTGGGCGGGGTCCTCAGCGGGGCGAGTTCGTCCGCGCAGTTGCTGATCCACATCGTGAGGTTGTCGGCGGCCTGGCTGGGGTTTGCTGAGCCGGCAGGAGGGTGCTGGCTCAGGGAGGCGGTGAGCTGGTCGGCTGTGATCTTGTTCCAGCTTCTTCGGCCAACCTGTTGCTGGTGGTGGTGGATCGTCGTTCTTTTGAAGGTGAAGTGGACGCAGCTGTGGTCCGTCCAGTGGAGTTCTGTTGCGTGGCTGAAGGCGATGTCTTTGCTGGATGAGAAGATGGCGTCGAGTGTGTGTCCGGCGAGGTGGGTGGGGGTGGACACCAGCTGCTTGAGTCCGAGGTTGGCGAGGTTGTCGAGCAGGGTGATGGTGTTACGGTCGCTGTTGTTCTCCAGGTGGAAGTTGAGGTCCCCCAGGAGGATGTAGTCGGCGGAGGGGAGGGCATGCGGGCTGATGAAGTCGGCGATGTCCTCGCTGAATCGTGTGCGTGGTCCCGGGGGTCGGTAGATCAGGGTGCCTCTGAGGGTGGTCTTCGGGTCGGTGTGGATCTGGAAGTGCAGGTGTTCGGCGGTGGTCAGGGTGTCGTCGGTGTTGGTCGTGATGCGGATGGTGTCTCTGTGGATGATGGCGATGCCTCCTCCCGTCTGGTTGGCGGTGCGGTCCCTCCGGGTGATCTTGTAGCCCTCTGGGATGGCGATGGCGATGTCGGGCGCTGAGGAGGCGTTCATCCAGGTCTCCGTGAGGAAGGCGATGTCAGGGGCTGTGGTGTCGAGAAGGTTCCAGAGTTCGATGGCGTGTCTGTGGACGGAGCGGGTGTTGAGCAGGATGCACTTGAGGTGGTTGCTGCTGATGTTCGGCTTGGCGGGTGCAGGGTAGGTCCGGATGCAGGAGAACTTGCAGGCGTGGCAGCTGAAGGGTCCGTGGGTGTGCTTCGGGGTGGCTCGGTGGCACCCCGGGATGCCGTCGGTGTTGAGTGCGATGAGTTCGGCGGTGTTGTAGGTTCGTCGGGTCGTCTTCCGTCGGTGGGGGCCAGGGGTCCTGGCACTGGGCGCGGTCCAGGCGCGGACGGGCGCAGACGGGCTTACCTTTGGCGCACCTTCGGCGCTCAATCGGTGCTCCCGCTGCGCGCGTCCGCTGCGCGGTCGCTGAGGGGGCGTCATAAATAAGGAGCCGGGAGGGAGGGTCAGGCGGGGTGGCCAATGGGCAGGGAGGGGAGGCGGGACTGGAGGCGGAGGAGGAGACTGGGGCGGCGGCGGGAGAACGGGGGTCAAGTGACCGGGTCAGCGGCGGCGGTCAGCGGGTGAGGAGGGGGCAGCGGCGGCAAGCAGAGAGCGTCCGGTGGTTCCTGCGAGGCAGGCAGGCTGTGGGCAGAGGCAGCGACTCACACACCACACACGGCGGTAGGCAGGCAGCGGCAAGCAGGCAGGCGGCAGAGCAGTGGGGAGGAGCGACCGGCTGTGGGGGCACAGGGGGTCACACTGACCAGTCCGCCACAGTCCTTTTAAATAAGGAGCCGGGAGGGAGGGTCAGGCGGGGTGGCCAATGGGCAGGGAGGGGAGGCGGGACTGGAGGCGGAGGAGGAGACTGGGGCGGCGGCGGGAGAACGGGGGTCAAGTGACCGGGTCAGCGGCGGCGGTCAGCGGGTGAGGAGGGGGCAGCGGCGGCAAGCAGAGAGCGTCCGGTGGTTCCTGCGAGGCAGGCAGGCTGTGGGCAGAGGCAGCGACTCACACACCACACACGGCGGTAGGCAGGCAGCGGCAAGCAGGCAGGCGGCAGAGCAGTGGGGAGGAGCGACCGGCTGTGGGGGCACAGGGGGTCACCTAAAGTCAAAGTAGGTACTGTTTCTTTTATTAACCTCAATTCTTGTGCTTACAAAGAAAGCGTTTATTTGGGGCTTGGTGAAAAACAACAAGAGATAAGAACTTTCATTTGGAAGGAAAACTAAGACTCATTTATTATTTAACAAGAAAGTTGGACACTTAATACAAAGTTTTTTTGTTTGACCATATATTTATACTGGTTGTAATTATTAGGAGGCAAAAGAGTTTCTCAATAGTAAGTGTAGCATGAAAAGTTGCATAAGTAATTATTGGTGTTTATTTGAATGATGTGACAAGTGTTGTTTTGTTCCTGCAGAGAACCGCATACAGCATTAGATAAGCATCAATCCTCTGATGATAAAGAGAGGAATTATCCATATTTTTGTTGAGCAGCACGTTAAGTCAAAGGTATGCTGTTGTGTAACATAAAACAATATTGTGAAGAACACCCGATAGACCAAACAATTTAATGTTATTGTTCTTCGCAGCATACAGTGTGTGTCCAAGATTTCGCCAACTGTGATACAGTTGAGACAAGCAAGACCTGAACCCAGCATAGTGTTTTCGCTCTGTTCTTTTTTAAAATAAATTTGTCCCATTTCCCCCTTCCCCTGGGAATCTGTTCCTGTCAAACTGTGTTTAATATACGGTCGGGCGGGTATAGATTTTTGGGGGCATAGAGAACAATTGTCTAATCTCTCAAATCGAACATCCTGGATTTCAAGTGAGTGGAGACTTGACAAATTGATGTGCCAGTGGATGTATGAGTGGGTGAGTGACAGTGTAAAAGGCTCTATCAGTGTGTATGTGGGTGTATAGTGACTGTATGGGTGAGTGAGTGGATGTCTGAATGGCTGTATGAGTGAGTGGCCGCCGTATAAGTGGATGTTTAGGTGAGTGAGTGGCTGTTTGAGTAGCTGCTTCATTTCTTGACTTTGTGTGTGAGTGACTGTATTGGACAGTGAGTGTCTGTGTGAATGGATGTATGGGTGAGTACAGAAATGTGTGAGTGCTTCTATGAATGTGTGAATGAGTATGTAAGTGGTTGTGTGAGTGAGTGTATAAGTGCTTCTATGGGTGAGTAAGTGAGTGTTTTGAGAGGCTGATTAGGTGAGTGAGTGGGTGTGCGACTGTAGGTAAATAGGTTGGTATGTGAGTAGCTCTATAGGTGAGCGTGTATAACTGGTTGTATGAGTGGCTGTATGGGTGAGTGAATGGTTGTGTGAGTGGTTGTATGAGTGATTGAGTGGGTGTATGAGTGGCTCTATGGAGGAGTGAGTGGGTGTGGGAGTACTGGTGTAGGTCTGTGAATGGGTATGTCATTTGTTGTATGGGTGTGTGAGTGGGTGTACAAGATGTTGAATGGGGTGTGAGTAGTTGTGTGAGTGGTTATGTGGATGAAATCATCAGTGATGTCATTTGAGATGTCATCAGTGATGTCACTGACCATGCCATGAGTGATGTAATATGTGAGGTCATACGAAGTGGATGGCAGGGGCGTAAGTTATAGTTAGCTCAGGTAACTATAACTGCTGAATTTCGCTGGTTGTGTACGAGTTAAATCTGACCCTAACTATAACGTTACTGTAACCTTTGTTTTTTCAGTGAATTTCTATGTTTTTTTAACTAGTAAATGCATTTGCAGAGTGGTAAAGAAAGGGGCTGGGCCTCGAGCCAGCTCTTTGGAATCCCTCTGTGTAGGACTTACAGGAGGTACCTGAAGGGCTTCTTGGCCCCAAGGTCCCTCAGGAGTAAAGTGGACTTCATCCCCCATTCAGTAGTGGACCACGAGCTGCGTTTGCAGAGGCACACAACTAGTTGGGGGACTAGTCTCCTTGGCTCTTGAGGGTCCTTGGGGCCCAACTAGCCCTCCTGTTACCGACTGTAAGACCCACAAAGCTGGATTGCTGATCACGCCCTCTTTCTCCACAGCTCTGCATATGTGCCTCTTGGTGCACTGCTGCTTGGGGGATGAAGTCCACTTTAGTCCTGAGGCCCTCACGAGGCAAGGGGACCTTATCCCCAACCAGGAACACGCTAAGAGGCGCATTTACAGAGTAGTGGAGAAATGGAGCTGGGCCTTGACAATTTGCCGGCTTTGTTTTGTTTTGTTTTTTGGCATATTTTAGGGAGGGAGGTGCATGGGCCCATATAGCTCCTGTATATCCTTATATCGTGTTAAGTTAACATAGGTACATTTGAGGTTTAAACGCCATTTTTCTTTCTTGCAACTTCTGCACACGACACTTAATTGTTGACTTAGCTTTCAACCTAGTAGTTTGCCGTGGTTTATGTGAGAATAATATGTTATTGCTCTGGTATCAGCTTTGCTTAATAAACTATGTCTGCACGAAGAGTGCTGAAGTTTCAGGAACAACACGATATGGAATTGTTATGAGGTCTGATCTCTACGCCTTCATAGTCATAACACAAGTGCAGCCTTTGCCAACTCTGGTTTCAGGCGGGATTGATATTGCTTTGCACGAGGCACATAGAACACACTTGATGCGATGCACATGCAGAGAGAGCTGGTGTATGCTGATGTGATTCCTTCATGCTAGGACACTAAGGTATGGGCCCGCCCTAAAACAACCCAAAGAGACCTTCTTAGCTAATAATATAATATATGTGTTAGGGAGGGTGAGATATAAGTGTTGTTAACTCTTATTCATTACAGCATGTTAACATGCTGTCACCATTCGCTTTTTATGTCTTAGTAACTATGCTGGTAATTTTGCTACTGATAATAAGTATACTTGTATTATCTAAGATACTGCGCCTGAGAAGACGGCATTAGTAAATAAACATTTCAAATGCACATGTGTCTTCTTTACTCCATGTTCTGGTTTGTAATGATAATATAACGAAAGAGTGTTCATGAGTTCCACGTACCCTGAGGTACAGTAAGTTCATGTTCTGGTTTGTCTAAACATTGGGAGTTTGATATGTCCAATGAGACACTGTAGCTAGCTCGGTAAGGGGTGAGTTGGATACTAAGGTGAGTTTTGGGACACCCTAATTCGCCGAGGTTCCACTCCTCTGTGCACAGTTCTGTGTGAGAACAGAAACCCTGCGACATGGCGCCCAACGGTTTCGGTGGTCTTATATCATGACACTCGAGTAGTATATCGTTCATACCTTAACCCCTTCACCTCCGTTTCCGGAAAGCGGGGTGTCGGTGAAACCTACCTATTTTTTGAGATAGGTCTTTTTCAAGCTTGATTCTTTATTAAACGGTTTCTTTGAATTACTACCCAGTTGTGCTACAAAGTATTCTTTGTGTTTTCAAGTTTCCAGTGTTGTCATGGCGGCGGTGGCCATTGCGCAGCATAGTCGCGTGGCGGTGCGCAACCATCTTCAGACGTACCAAGTACCGGTGGATGGGATGGCTGTGATTTTCGTGGTGTGTGCAGATCCGGCGTTCCCTTACGAGTTGTTTTACTCTTGGGTTACGTTTCCGGCTGTGGACGCAACTTCTGGTTTGTTCCACTCCTACACCGCCTCAGCTGTCCCGGCTGAATATACACCGTACAGGGCCCTGGAAATACCTATTGATCATTGGCAGCATCGCGTTTGGTTTGATGGCGCCCTCCCCCACTCTTTGTCCGCTGCGAGGTTAGGTCCACTCTCGATTCCAGGTACTAACTGGCCTGCGTTGGGTGGTTTTACCCCGCACCCGAATCACGGTGCTTGTACCCTTCAGGAAATTCGAAGGTTACATGTTGTATCTATTTCCGTGATTCGAGCACTAGTGCAATACATAGGTCGTCATCTCCCGGGTGGTCCCCCGGGGGGTCCGGCCGCTCAAACGGAACGTGGTGGTTTACGGCTTAATCCAGTTATGGTAAATTCTGTTTTTGGTCAACGCCCTGATAATAAAGATGATTTTCCTTTTTGGCTGGCCGAGAAATTTGACCAACTGGAAGCCGTGTTTCCCAATTCTTCTCCTGCTGACAAACATAGAATGTTGACGATTACTTTACCTAAGGATATCACTCCCGAACTCGTTGACTGTGAAAGCTGGGGTAAGACTTTTGCGGCTGTTTATGCGAGGTGCTTCGGCACCCCATCTATGGCTGTACTGCCTACGATCATAAAACGTGTTCAGGATGATCACGGTCCTGAGGCAGCGGTTGAATTGGGTATGCGCCTGTGTGGTTCTTTTGAGATTGTGAGTGATCTCATACTCTCCAACATCAAGGGAGATGCGGTGAACTTCCAGGTTTTTAATGCACTGGCAGCGTTACCCGATGCCGAAAAGCCCCGCCAGTTAGCGAAGATTGTGGTGGCCGCTTACAAAACTATCGGTCGCACAAGTAAGGGTTTAAAGTACTTCGCGGTTAAGGATAAGAAACAACCACAAGTGCAATCTGCTGCGGCAGATGTACAACCAAAGTCCAAAAAACAAAATTGGCCTCAGAAACAGAAACAGGGGAAGCAACAGCAGCAAACGCAGGAATCTTATCCTGCAACACAAGTCCCTGCGCCAGCTGAGAAAGTTTATGATTTGCGCGATCGCGCAATGATTAAATCACCTGATCGATTTCAGGTTTCTGATCAACGCTCTCCTCGTTCCTTACAGGACTCATCGGCCCAGAAGACCGGTGGAGGAGGAGGCGGACGGGGACGTGGTGGCCAACAGGGACGTGGCCAGCCCCGCCAGACAGAAGGCGCATGGAAGCAGGAGGATTCTACGCCTAAGAGACCGCAGTTTGCGAAAAAGAAAGTCGCAGCCTTAACAGCGCATCGATATGCCACAGATATTGAGAACGCGGCTTCGGAATCTGACGTGGGCTCTGACCTTGCTGGACAGCGCGGCGGAGATAACCATAGTCAGAGAGGCGCTGCGTCCACTACTGAGGGTGACAGCGACTGATGTCTACGTTGTGATAGAAACAGCGGATACGAGACTTGCTCCCCCTGAAAGACTTTATGAAATTGTCCTGTTAATTGAAGGTGACATACAGCGTACCGTTAAAGGTGTATTTTGGGAAAATCTGTCTTCTACATATGATATTTTGCTTTCGGAGGCTGACTGGCCCCCACCTTTTGTGCTCGCGGCGCCGCGAGGGGAGGAGGTGATCCTCCCCAGTTTTGCGAACACTGTCTCGAAAGAGCATGCGCAGCATTTTGCAGAAGAGTGGGCTCGGGCTCTCGCGCCGGCTCTGTACCGTAACCAATGTGGTTGGGATAGATTGTCGCCTTGCCACGAAATTCCGTTGCGGTCTCAGCCGCAGCCTCAACCTCAATATCCCATTCGGCGTGAAGCAAAATCTTCCGTCGCGGAAATCCTTGAACAATTGGAATATCAGGGAGTTATTAAAACGTGTGTGTCACCGATGAATAATCCCCTTTTTACTGTGAACAAACCTGACGGATCATATCGTTTGGTTTTAGATTACCGGCATTTAAACTCGCATTGCCGTAACTGTGCAGTACAGAATACCAACGGCTCTGCCCTTGTGGATAGTCTCGTGCGTAAGCGTTTCAAGACAACGCTTGACATATCCAATGGTTTTTATGCCCACAGATTGGACAGCTTTAGCTCCCAATGGACCAGTTTTACGAGCGCTGGAGTCCAAAAACAATTCCGGCGTCTTCCAATGGGCTATAAGAATAGTCCTGGTATATTTACCGCTCGCATTGTCTCTATTCTGGAGGCACTCGACCCTGATGCTTTTTCGTATGTGGATGACATATATCTCACAGACGACGATATTTGGGAGCATCTGTGTCGTGTAAATTCTGTGATTTGCAACTTCGCTGACATGGGTTACAAATTTAACTTTGCAAAATCGCACATTGCTGAACACACAGTGTTGTTTTTGGGCTATGAGCTCAACAATGAAGGTAGAGGTTTGGCTCCTCACTTCTTAGAGAAGTGCGCACAATTGCGCGCTCCTACAACACTGAAAAAATTACAATCTTTACTGGGCTTTTTGAATTTCGGAAGGACATACATTCCGGAATATGCCCAGCGTGTCAAGCCGTTGTGTGCGTTAATACAACCTATTTTCTCAAAATCATGCTGGCTGCCTGAGCATTCAGCCATTTTGCAATCCTTGCAGGCTGATCTGCTCGCTTCTAAATACTTACTGACTCGTGATAACCACACCAACCTGGTGATAAGAATAATCCCAGGGGCGGTGGGTTTCACGTACCTGACTTTTAATGAAGGAGACACAGTGCCTATTGCTTACAAGTCACACTTGTACACTTCGGCTGAATTGCGGTTTCCCACTGTGGAGACAGTTTTAACTGCTGTACAGATGGCGATTCTTAAAGAACGAGCTCTGTCACAGGGGAAGCGCATGTTAGTGGTAACACCCTGTCCTCATTTGGAGGCAGTCACGAAAGCCAGTGTACCGAATTCAAAAGCTTTGCACCCTCGGTGGATTCAGTGGGCTGCGTCATTGACATCCACGGATGTCACGTTCATTTTTGACGCTTCCTTACGGTCGCAAGAGTACTTGCAGTATGAGTTCGTTCATCCTGCTCCTCTGGCTATGCGACCTTTGGAGGACTTCCATTGCATCATTTACACTGATGGGTCAGCGCAGGTTGCGCATGGCTCTAAACATGCCTACGTTTCCGCATGCGCTATTGTGGTGGGTGCTATGTTGAACGATAGGTTCATTTCCAGGGAAGTACACACCTTGCCCCTTGGCGATTGCACTGCACAATTGGCTGAGCTTCGTGCTCTTTTACTAGCGTTGGAGTACGCAGATCCTAGGGTGACTACTCTGATTGTAAGTGATTCGTACTACTGTGTCCAGAGTTACAATGAGAACTTGTTCTTTTGGATTCAAAATGATTTTCATGATTCCAAGGGTGGCACAATAAAACATAAAATGATCTGGGTTCGAGTGGCAGAGCTTAAGGCTATGTTGCCACTCGTTTATGTGATTCATACTCTCGGTCATCAGCGCGTAGGAGTTCACGCTGTTGGCAACTCGCTTGCTGATGAAGCAGCGAAATCAGCGGTATCTACATACTTAGTTGCAGCAGTTACTAGGTCAAAAACCAAGATTGATGGCGACATCTTGGCGGCAGTTGCTGCCTCTGAGAAGGGAAGTAAGCATCCTGCGGGATTCCCTTCGAAATACAAATACCACTTAAGTCCCGAAAAGGTTCCTTTTGTGACAATTCCTGACGTTGGGGAACGGCTGATTCCCAACTCGGATCGCAGAGCAGACTTGATTACAGCGGCACATGAGGGTGTGGCGTCTGCGCATGCGGGCGTCTCGGCCACTGTAACTCAATTACAACAACGTTTCTGGTGGCGGGGACTGTACAAACAGACGCGTGATTATGTCCTTCTTTGTGACATATGCCAGCAGATTAAACCTTCAACTGCTACGCGTCCGCCACAGACTCAGTTGTACATTTCTAATAAACCACTAGGATGTGTTTATTTAGATCACTGCGGTCCTTTTTCATCTGATACTGCGTATAAGTACATCTTAGTAGCAGTAGACTCATGCACACGCTTTGTGTGGGTATGGCCACATCGCAGCGCTGATTCACGGACTGTCATTAGAGATTTGCGTGTCTTTATAGGGATTTTTGCCTGTGGTACCTTCCATTCGGATCAGGGTCCGGCTTTCGCCTCTAAGGCGTATAAGGATGCCATGACTTCGATGGGGGTCCAAGTCAAGTTTTCGTCTCCCTACAGACCTGAGGGTAACAGTGTAGTTGAGCGAATGAACCGTGATTTAAAGCAATCTTTGACAGCCCGAGTTATAGGCACTGGCAGAAACTGGCTGGCTCACCTCTATGGCGTGCAGCGTGCTCTTAATAATCTCCCTAGAAGGTCTCTGGGTGGGCGGACCCCATACGAAATGCTCTTTGGCATCAGGATGTACGTCCCTGACCTTGACGGTCTAGACTATGTGGTTCGCGCCACTTCCTTTGACGCAGATGAACATTGCAATGTTTTACAGAATCTACAAAAGACCAGAGACAGTCTTGCAAAGGAACATTTGCCCTCCACGTCGGATGATGCGTTGCAGATCCCGGTAGCTGGCTGGCTACCCCAAGTTAGCGAACTGGTTCGAGAGAAGATCGATAACAAGAAAGAATTTGGTCCTTCCTATCGAGCTCCGGTTCCCGTCGTTGGAGTGAAGGGCACAAGAACAGTCATTTTACCACCGCTTCCTGGTCGTAAGGAAAACAGGTTTATTTCAATTGACAATGTCAAGATACACAGAGTGGCCGATTCTTCTTAGCATGACACCGGCTGTTTCCTGTCCTTCCATTGTGAGAAATTCAGTTATGCCCACTGCTTCTAATATTGAACCTGAAGTGGCCATCGAATTACCTGCTGTTTCCAGTCCGTTATTATATAATTTACCCGGAACTAACATTGATGAGTTGGACTATACCTACCCCACTGATTTGTCCATGCCTGACCTGCAAGCTCGTTTAGCCACGGAATCCAGATTTTCATTTGACTCTGCTTCCCTTGCCTCGAAGAAACCCTCTCGAATTGCAGTTTATGCTAGCCTGTTTAAAAAACATTTTTTGATACCCCCTTGGACATACATTTGGCTGGTCCTTTTTTCAGTTTACCTTTTTATGTCAATTGGTTTTGTGTTTTATTTTTTTCGAATTATGAATGGACACTATGTCGAGGAGAGAACTTGCATTACTCATTTAAATGGAACTTTGGCCCCACTTTCCTCTTCACATTCTACACACAGATTAAAAAGAGACTTGACTTTGGTTAACATCACAGCATGGCCTGTCCTTGATGGAATCGTGTGGGATGCAGTTCGGTTTCAGATTCATGGCCCAACGGAAGTCGTTAATGTCCCTAATGTACTTAGAGTGAATATGGGGGATGTGGTGAAACAAAACATTCGTTCTGATGACTGGGATGTCAATGCTGTAGAAAGTTTATTTTCTGATTTGCAATACTATGCTGCATTTGATGCTGAGGATTTATATTTAGAATCTGCTAATTATGGTGAATTATTCTGTTACCAACATTATGGCAATCACTTCTTACACAAAACATCATCCAGGAGGGATACTGTTAACTTTACTCAGTGGGAACATTGCCCAGCGCCTCATCAGGGGAGTTCTGAAACATTTCTGAGAAAGTATTCTTACTTCACTGACTTTAATCAGTCCAATCCCGAGTCCTTTTATTTTAGGTTTCGAAAAATGCCAATGTCCAAGGTTAGACTTACCGATACTAAATTGTTGTATTCCAAGTCCTTCCTTGATCAATGAGTTATGGAAGGATACAATAGACCTTAAATCAGTTTGGGGTTCGAAGGCCTGGCAGGTACAAGGCACTGAGGCTTTGCACCGTGCATGTCTCATCCCGAATCATATCCTGTTTCTGAATGAAACAATTTCCCAGACCACATGCTTTGGATTGGCTACTTCTAAAAAATTAAACGCTCCTTCTTTCCCGGAGTTGGAGGAATATGATGGTTGGAGTAATTTTACTCAGTTGTCCATTAGAGACTTACAGACTCTACTCCTTAATTCCTCCTTTAACATTTCCAGTGTGAATCCTAAGGGTTGGCTGCTTTGGCACCGTAGTGCTGATTCTTGCCAACATAGATTTTTGAATTTAACTGACGGTTTTAAAACTGTTAGATCTGATCCCCGTTTTGACTTAGGTCATACTGTCACCTCATATTCTGTAGGCAAATTGTGTCAAAACTGGCTGAAACATTCAACTTTCCCTGCGGTTAAGGATCACCTTTCTAAACTAAATGCAGAAGTGGACTTGAATGATTTCATTAAAGGCCCGGCTAGTGGCAGGTCGAAAAGGTGGTTATATGGGGTTTACAATGAAATTTGGAAGCTATCACAGATTGAGGCTGCTACACGCCTTAGGGCTATTGATCAAGCAAATCTTGAGAAAGTGCTTGCAGTTGTTGACAATAGCATTAATGTGCTTTCCTCTAGAATTTATACTTTGGATAATATTGTGTCGTCAGTCTTCGATATTGTACATGATGAAGTGTCAGTATTATACCATGGTCAAAATTAATTACGATCAATCATGCAGTTTGCATGGACCCTTCAAACACTAAAAATGGGTAAAGTTCCCTGGGGGTACATGAACGTTTCTTCTTTATTTGCACCGTTTAATTTGACTGACAAACAACGCTTACTTTCAATGCGTGATGCTTCCTTTTCTATGTTACATATTGAAAGGTTAGAATCTTTACCTTTTTCCGTGGCTGAAGCCACTGCTGCAACGTGGCTTATCCACGGTTTAATAACGCTGCCTTTTGCTTTATATAAGTTTTCAAATTGCATGAAATATGTACCAATAGGTCGTTATGAACCTTTAGGTAGCGGTTTCCTTCATGAAGTCTGGTCACTCCCATACACATACAGATGTTTTAAGGATGACCAGGAAGTTTATCTAACAGGGGAGGAGTGCACTGAGACGCCAGATCATTCTTTAATGTGTAGACACATACAGTTACACGGTTCATGCAACAAGGACCGACCCAATATGGCTTGCGTTTTACAAGGCACGCCTTGCTATCATCCCCACGTTTAAATTATTAGAGAATGGTAGTTATTTGATGCTCAATAATGAAAACTGTTGTGGGTTAATTAAAGGTATAGCTTTCATATTTACAGTAAGTGAGCGGGTTATTTGCTGCAGAAATGTGCTTTATCCTCCCACACGTGAACATAGGGAGTCATCCATCTGGCCACAGATACCAACCTTGGGAGCAGAATTCAGCGGCATGGCAAGAATAAGGGCTCTTTTGTCCCAGAAAGAGGTGGCCTTGAGCTCGGCCCGTGAAACTTTCGTGCTTCACATTGCAAACACCCGTACAGAGGTTCAGGCTCTTTTGAATACTGATTTGCCTCTGCATTTCGGAGCTATGGTTCGCACTATTTTTAACGCATCCTCCACAAAAGGCCTAGCACATTTTTTTTAAGTTGTTAGCAGTGGTCTCGTGACTTCATTTGAAAAGATTTTTGGAGTCGTCCCTGCTTTCTTCCATTCTATTTTTTCGTCCTTGTTTGGAGGTTTCCCGTTTTTACTTGCATTAGCGGCTGGCGCACTAGTGTTTTTTTGTCTTTTTAAATATGGATGTCCTTCCTGTGCACGACCCCGCGCAACAGCTACTGACGCGGTTTCGCAACCGCATGCTTGAATATTATGGCACACTGCCGCTGGCGACTTTGAGCACGGCATATGGATTATCTTTTCGATTCTCCTACTTCACCTGTGTCCAGCCTGTATTTCACTGCCTGACCTGTGATTTCCATTGGGCCATTGATTTGTGTCTCTGCGGACCGGTTTCTCCTGACGTCGATTTTGATCAGCTGATGAGTCCTATCATTGCTCACGAGTTGGTTTGTTCTGACGAGAGGATTATGGCCTTAGCAGTGGCGCATGGACTAATGGGTCCCTGGGATATATTGTCGGCAGCACAGACTTTCTTGGAACAAAGTTTTCTTGAAAACCCACCGAGCTGTCCTCTGATGGTTATAGAGGATCCGGTGCTGGGAGAACATGTATGTTCCTTTCATCTTTTAAATTGGATGGCTGAACTATTTTCGGATGAGGACAGTGATTTCCTATTAGAGGCTGTTGCTGCTTACTTTTCATATACAGTTTTATCATAGACACTGCCTCGGATTGACGTGCTGATCAATAGCATTTCATTGATTTTATTGACTTATTTGTCAAGAACTTTTTATTTTCTTTGCCTATTGGCTTGAGCCACGTTATATTTTTTGGGCTATTTTTTAGCATTACTTTTTAAAGTTTAGTTTTGATTCATTCTCGCTTACTGTTGAGTTCTGCTCTCATGTGATGGCACTTCTGTTATCATATTTAGTCCGTTCTCGGATCATGGGGGGGTGTCATATAGCTCCTGTATATCCTTATATCGTGTTAAGTTAACATAGGTACATTTGAGGTTTAAACGCCATTTTTCTTTCTTGCAACTTCTGCACATGACACTTAATTGTTGACTTAGCTTTCAACCTAGTAGTTTGCCGTGGTTTATGTGAGAATAATATGTTATTGCTCTGGTATCAGCTTTGCTTAATAAACTATGTCTGCACGAAGAGTGCTGAAGTTTCAGGAACAACACGATATGGAATTGTTATGAGGTCTGATCTCTACGCCTTCATAGTCATAACACAAGTGCAGCCTTTGCCAACTCTGGTTTCAGGCGGGATTGATATTGCTTTGCACGAGGCACATAGAACACACTTGATGCGATGCACATGCAGAGAGAGCTGGTGTATGCTGATGTGATTCCTTCATGCTAGGACACTAAGGTATGGGCCCGCCGTAAAACAACCCAAAGAGACCTTCTTAGCTAATAATATAATATATGTGTTAGGGAGGGTGAGATATAAGTGTTGTTAACTCTTATTCATTACAGCATGTTAACATGCTGTCACCATTCGCTTTTTATGTCTTAGTAACTATGCTGGTAATTTTGCTACTGATAATAAGTATACTTGTATTATCTAAGATACTGCGCCTGAGAAGACGGCATTAGTAAATAAACATTTCAAATGCACATGTGTCTTCTTTACTCCATGTTCTGGTTTGTAATGATAATATAACGAAAGAGTGTTCATGA
This sequence comes from Lissotriton helveticus, assembly GCF_964261635.1. Lineage (NCBI taxonomy): Eukaryota > Metazoa > Chordata > Amphibia > Caudata > Salamandridae > Lissotriton > Lissotriton helveticus. The sequence continues at coordinate 2,108,548,316 of NC_136057.1, forward strand.
GTTCCACGTACCCTGAGGTACAGTAAGTTCATGTTCTGGTTTGTCTAAACATTGGGAGTTTGATATGTCCAATGAGACACTGTAGCTAGCTCGGTAAGGGGTGAGTTGGATACTAAGGTGAGTTTTGGGACACCCTAATTTGCCGAGGTTCCACTCCTCTGTGCACAGTTCTGTGTGAGAACAGAAACCCTGCGACATTCCTTAAATCATTTTGGGCCCGGGGACCCCATCCCCTGGGGCCAACTGTTGCCTTCCCATACTATTGAAAATAGCCCAATGGAGGTGGCGTCCCCCAGGGGTGCGGAAGGGTCCCGGGGGCCCACCTGAATTAATAATATAAAGTGTCCCAGGGAGGTGGCGGTTCCCGGAGCTTTATTTAGCCCTAGGAGAAAGGCCCTGTTTGCTTCACTCCTATATTAATCATAGACCCTTGGGACCTGGCCCACCTGGGGTATTATTTTAACGTAGGATCGGGAGCCCGTGCTTGCTTTTAAAACAAAAATGTTGCAGCGAATTTGCAAATATCACGAATTCACAGCACTTTTCTTTTTCAAATGCTTTTATGCCATGGCAGGGTCCCATGGGGGACCCCAAAACCATGGCTTGGGGATTAGGGTTTTCCTACCCTGCCCCCTTTTCTTATCTTTTTGTTTTGGGACTCGGCTTGAAGCCGAGTCCCAAGATGGCTGTCAACACTTCCTGGTTGAAGCGTTGGCAGACAATCAGAGCAGTGCATTTTCCTGCACAAGCTCTCTATTTTTTGTAATTCTTTTTATTGATATAAAACAAAACAAAAATCGGCACTGACTCGCAAAGCATATTCACAAATTATAAGTGGGAGAAGTTCTCACAAATACAAATGATAATTTAGAATAACAAGCTTAATATAGCTCCGGAGCACTGTTGTAACAAATCAGGGTGTGGTCAGGTCATCTAGATCAATGCTACGAGGCGGACTACAAATCTCTCCGTGGTATGTGTTCCAGTCACCCCAAATCAAGGACCATTTCTTCGGGGACCCCCTTGCAACATAGACAGTCTTTTCACAAAACATGCACCAGTCCATGTTCTTCCATTCCGTGAGTGTAGGGAGGTGAATGGCACCCCATTGTTGGACTATATTAATTTTCGCCACCATTAGTCCCAGTGATACCCATGTCCTGCCCATCCTTCCCACATATGTTGGTTCCCACACATTCAACAAGCCTCTCTACGCCTCAGGACGGATACCTAGTCCCAATTTTTCACTCCTTACCGCCAGGATTTGCCGCCAGTATCACTGAATGAGGTCACATTCCCATATAATATGCATGAATGTTCCCTCAGAACCGCACTGACGTCTGCATTCACTCCCCTCAGCACTCCCCATGCAGGCCAGACAGGGCCCTGTGACATACATTCTGTGGAAAATGTTGAGCTGAACAAGTCTCAACCTGGCCGATATGGCCACCTCCTTCAGAGAGGATAAGGCCTCCTGCCATTCCTCATCATCCAGCTCGAGACCATCTCCTTCCCACTTGACCCCGAGTCCCTGTAGGGGTTCAGCTACATTGTTGATAAGCTTTTTATATGTGAGTGATATCATTTTCACTGGTAAGTAACCGTCAAGCAGCCTGTCCCCGAGTGGAGTATAGTCTGGGAGGGAAGTGCCTGAGGTTAGGTGTGTCTGTAGTGCATGGCGGATCTGGAGGTATCGGAAATATTCTGTGTTTGCCAATTCGAACTTCTGTTGCAGGTAGGCAAAGGTCACTACCGCCCCCTTGACCCACATATCCCCTATGGTTAAGACCCCGATCAGGTCCCACTTGTCGAACCCCTTCAACCTCCAAAGGTCACCCAGGATCTGGGAGTCCCAGAGAGGCGTGGCTGCCGTCAGTTTCCGCTCCCAACCCAAACTTTTTGGTGGCTGTGTGCCAAAACTGTACTGAATGTTTCGTAGGGCCAGTCAGGGGAAAGCACTTTGGTCTGGAATACAGGGCTCTGTAATAATTCCCACCCGGAAGCAGCCACCAGTCCATTGCGTAGCCTGGGTCATCCATTCTCCAATACGTGCAGTGGTTGATAGCCGCGAGGTGTGCTGCCCAGTAGTATTTCTTGAGGTCGGGGAGACCAATACCACCTTCAAAACCAGCTAAGGGTGAGTTTGTGGAGTGCTATCCTAGGCTTCCCATCTCATAATAAATCCCTCTGTAATCCCTCAATATCCTTGAAATTGCTGGCAGGCACTGAGTCTGGGAAGTTTTGCAAAATATACAGAAAGCAGGGCAGGGATATCATCTTGAAGAGTGCTGCTCTTCCAAGCAGCGAGAGAGGGAGTGCCCTCCACGCTGCAGTGACTTGTTTCAGTCTTTGTAGGGGCGGGAGTAGGTTACGGCTATAGCAAAGCTGGGGGTCGGACGTCACATATATACCAAAATATTTAAAGCCCTCCGTGGTGACCTAGATTGGGCAGCCTTTTGGGATGGTGGGGCAGTCCCCATTCAATACGTATAGAAGGGATTTGCTCCATTCATGGAATAACAGGAAAATCTCCAGAAAATTGAGAAAATATCCATCACTGCGCGCAGCGACTTCTTGGGGGGGCTAGGAACAACAGGATATCATCAGCATATAGTGATATGCGGTCCTCCCATGACGGAGCCCACCTCAATCCGCTTATGCCCGGGTCTCGCCAGATCCACGCCGCCAGGGGTTCGAGCGCTAGGGCAAAGAGGAGAGGGGAAAGGGGATCCCCTGTCTAGTACCATGCCCCAACTCGAAAAGCACAGACCTTCTGTTGTTTACCACCACCTGCGCCAAGGGTCTGGTATAAAGGAGCCTGATCCATCAGATAAATCCCTACCCAAATCCCATCTGTGTTAGTACAGCAAAGAGGTAGGGCCATTCTATGGTGTTGAATGCCATTGTGGCGTCCAGTGATACTGCAATTGCTGGTCATCGTAATGTTTCTAACCGCCCCATTATTTCATGCAACCTCCGGAGGTTCAAGGTTGTGTTGCAAAGGGGCATGAAGCCCAACTGACCTGGGTGTACTAGGTCGCCAATTATTTTGATCAGACCATTAGCCAACATCTTAGCAAGAATTTTGGGCTCTGCATTTAGGTAAGAGGGAGATGGGCCTATATGGCGCACAGTTTGATCTGGGCTATCCCTCTTTGTGAATCGGGACAATTGTGGCTATACGCTGGTCCAGCGGCAACTCTCCTCACTCCCTACTCTCAGAAAACATAGCTCTCAATGGAGGGGCCAATTTGTCTGGAGCCAGTTTGTACAGCTCAATTGGGAGGCTGTTAGGGCCCGACCCTTGCCTGCCTGTAGGCACGGAATCGCCGCTGCCATCTCCTTGTTAGTGAAGTCACTGTCCAAGAGATCTCGCTCCTCAGATGGCAGGAGGGGGACGGCAATATATCTGAGCAATGATTGGGAGTCTACTTCTGAGTATAGAGTGTGTGTGTCATATATGTTTCTGTAATGGGCTGCAAAAGCGTTAGCGATAGCTTGTGGGTCTGTGAGTGTTTGGCCATCTTCAGTGATTATCTCCGGTACCAACCTGGATGCCATCTCTTTTTTGTCCAACCACGCCAGGAGTTTCCCGGCTTTGTCACCCAGGTCATACACTCTGCCGCAGACTCCCTCACAAAAGGTTTGGCTCTGTACGTGGCTATCCCCTTGTATTCATCTCTGTTAAGCTGCAACACGTGTGTCTTTTCCGGCGTCACCCCATCCTCTAAATCCTTTTCTAGACTGAGGACCACGTCTCAACCACTTTAATTTTGTCCTTCCGCTTACCCGCTATTAGGGAGAGTGCCTGCCCTCGGATCACTGTTTTAAACGCTTCCCACAACGTCTGGGAGGAGTCAACTGTACCCTCATTTTCTTGAAAATAACGGTCTATTGTTAATATTAGGGCCTTGCGTATTGCAGGGTCTGGGAGGTGCCATGGGTTGATGGCGGCCACTCTACCCTCCCCTCCCCACCCCAGCGCCACATGTGTCCATACAGGGGAGTGGTCGGATATACCTCTGGCAAGATGCCTTAAAAACTATTATGTGCCCCCGAATGAAACGTGTGTTTGATACTGTCTGGGAGGAATGTTCTCCAGGCATCGGCTAGTCCAAGTGCCTCCAGAAAGTCCGGTAGCCATCTTGCAGCCATACATGTGTCCCGCGGGAGATATCTGTCTAACATTCCCGAGATCACCAAATTAAAGTCCCCACCTATCAGTAGGAGGCTTTCCTGCAGCGAGATCAGCATCGTCCCAAGGTCTGTGAATGTGCGGGCCTGCAGTCCAGGTGGGACATAGATTGACAAGCAAATGACTGTGCGTCCCTCCCATTTCCCTGTTATGCTTATAGAGCGCCCTAGATCATCCGCCCATGTGGATTGAGTCATAAAGGGAAGGGAAGGGAATTTTGCACCATTATACACACCCCTCGAGAACTAGTAGTGAAGCCTGCATGCGCCACTAACTTGTATCCCCACCTGTTTGGTGCCTTATAAGTATTGCCCACCAGATGGGTCTTCTGCAGGAGGACTACATCTGGTGCCTGTCTCCTGATGTATTGTAGCACTACACAGCGCTTGATTTTGTCCCGCAACCTATTTACATTCCAGTTCAAAACCTTAAGATTTTAGTCCTCGTGCATGTATAGTCAAGCGGTACCAAGCCATCATCTCTTCCCATTTAAGGACATTTTGTCGTGCTGATTTGGAACAAACAACATTACCCCAATCCCAACAGCCCCCTCCCTGCCCCCTGCACTTTGGGCCCTAAACTGCCCATGTTTCTAACTTGCAGAGAGCCTGTCGCCCACCTTGAAACTAAAAGTAGAATCGTGGGTGTGAAAGAATCGCCCCGTCGCTCCCCCCACCCCCGAAATACAGATATTGTCTCTGCTGCTTGCTCAATATGGCGAGTCTCAAGCTCTGTGTTCCTCCAGTCACTGATGAGCCCCCTAAGACAACGCCCACCCCCATGTCGTGATATCTGAGGCCCTCGCTGATGCCGGGAGCCATAGAGGTGCACCTGAAGGTTCGTAGATCCCCAGTCCTTCAGCCAGTTCGTGCTCAGCCTGGCGTGTTAATCTGCAGATCCAAGGTCATGCAGCTGCCCCCCCCCCCCACCAGTTCTCCAGCTAGTCAGACGCCGATTCCGGGGTGTCAAAGAACCATGTTTTACTATCGTCTTCCATCCTTAGGTGCGCAGGGAACATCAAGGCGTACTTCAATCCTCTGTCCCTGAGCATCTTCTTTACCCCTAGGAAGGATCTGCGTTGTCGATGGACTGCCTGCAAAAAATAAATCCGGAAAGAAAGAGATCGTGGCATTTTTGTACTTTAGTGGAGGGTCTGCCCTGGCGTTCTGAAGGATCACATCCCTGTCACGGTAGTTCAACACTCGTGCCAGCATCGGTCGCCGGGGAGCTCCTGGTTTCAGTCATCCTCCAGGGACTCTGTGCGCCCTTTCTATCACGAAGAATTTGGAAAGGCCTTTAGGTTGGAGGTGAGTGAGTATGAGTACCTCGACAAAAAGATCTAGGGCCTGTCCCTCCGCGTTCTCCGGCACCCCCAAAATGCGTACATTATTGTGGCGGGTGCCCCCTTCGTAGTCGTCGAGCTTACCTTCAGCAAACTTGTGGATGGTTTGCAACTCACAGATCTCGGTCTGCAGTTGGGAGGTGTCGTCTACTAGGCTCGTTGTGGTGATCTCCAATTGTTTGACCTTTTCATTTATCTTCGATAGGTCTGCTCGTATCAGCGTGACGTCTGTGGATATAATATCCATCCTATGCTCCAGGGACGACAGCACTCCAGAGATGGCCTCCATGATGTTTTTCAGTGTGAGTTCCGCTGGGCCATCCTCAGTCCCACCGCCCATCTTGTCCCTGGTCTGCTGGTCCTGGGGTGAGGCTTTAGAACACGTGTAGCGGTCCAGTTCATTCTGCTGGACAGATCTGGCCCCCTTCGAGCCCGACATTTTGTTTGGGGTCAGCGACGTCCCAGCCACAGACAAAGGCAGTGCCCCTCGCGATCCTGGGATTTTCTTGGTATCGGTCCGCCAATTGGCGGTCTCAGCCCCCGCACCGCTCCCTCGCAGCCAATGAGTCTGATAATATGGGGCCACAGCTACCAGCCTCCACTAGATGGTGTTTACAGTTCAGCCAGGCCTGCAGTCTGTTCTTTTCGGCCTCTTAGTGCACTGACGTCTGGGCCTCTGACTGGAGCAGGCCACTGTTGTTCCTTCACTTCCCACTCCCGCAACTTCCCCGCCCAGCCTCAGGGCTCACAGAGGCTGCTGCTGGTCGTCGCCGAATCGCCAGATCGGCTGGGTGCTCAGCCGCAATTGGAGCAGCGGGGGTCTCCTCTGAAGCTCTGGTGACAGATTCTGAGCAGTGAGACCGGATAATCATGTCAGATAGTTGTGGTGAAGGAGCTTGTGGGTGGAGCTCTTCTAACCAGCAGCCGCCATGTATCGCTGCTTGGCCACGCCCCACACAAGCTCTCTTTGTGCGCGAAGACATTGTGGCCAGAGATATAACTATAATTTTAAACGTACATTCCTCAAAAACTACTGAATGCATTTACACCAAATAAGAAAAAGGCATTTCCTTGAACCAACATCTACCTCCCTGCCAAATTGGGTGTAAGTCCATTCAGCGGTTCGGGCTGTTGGTGTGGCTAAATGTTCCTATGTGAATTAATGTTACAAATGCAATATTTGGTACCCCAAATTATCGGTTCCCACTGCACGGATCACCCCTAAACTTTCCATGACTATAGAACCCACCTGGAGACATTTTTGGGAACATTTCAGAATTATGTTCTTGAAAACATTGACATACACAACAACAATGCATTCTAAACTATATTTTAGGTAAAAATGCATATAGTATGAAAATACAGAATTAAATAATGAATACAAAATAAAATATATGCACAATTAATTAGCAACAACATATAATAATTAAATATGATTAACAATTAATTTTAAAAATATAATTTCCGTAACATTCCCATCTATTTACCTAGAAAATCATCAACCCCTTATTAAAAAAGAAATGTTTAACAAAATTATGAAAATAAAAAAATTGATTATATTTTAAAACTAAACCTAAATAGCTAAAATAACAATTAAATATTTCAACAATGTAAAAATATTAATCAGTTAAATATTTCATTTACAATAAAAACAGGGTTAACTTTGCACAGGATGAACAAGAATGATCAAAGTGCAAATCTTCTACTCTCGGATTTTCCCTCAGAGGGAAAACAGAAGGGAAAAAAAACATCAAACCTCTTGCCTGCTACAGTGATTTGTGAGTGTCTGTGTAATACCTGCCACCAGCGTTAACACAGTGTAAAAACAATTCAAATGTATAGGCCTAGTGGCTTTCACATACTATTATACCAATAATAAAAATCAGGCGTACAGCTTGTCATAAATTTCCACAATAAGGTGATTAAACCAATAGGTTCTGACATAACGTTTTCTAATAAACCAATCAGAAATCTAGCCTTTACCACTGGCTTGTCACCATAGTAAACTCAGGTCAAATGTATTCTGCATAAGCTTTTCCACAACGTAACTCTTGGTATGCAATCATAACATTATACAAATGTATATAATTGCAGTTACCAAAACTTTTTACAGCCCTACCTGTAAGGACATAACAAAGATCCTCAAAGTGCAAATCTTCTACCACTAGGGATTGCCACAGAGGGTAATTTACACTACAACCCTTACCTTATTTGGTAATCTGCAAGATTCCATATATGAAAATACATGTCTAAAAGCTTTGACACAGTGTAATGACAATACACTCTTAAGGGCATATTGAATTTTACATATGGTTTTTACACAAATAAGCCAGTCATACCTCCTCTGTCATAACTTTTTATAATGAACAGATCATGCCTTTAGCCTTGATCAGTGGCTTGCCACTATAATCAACTCAGTTCTGCAATATTGATCATAATCTTTTCTACAAGGCAAAAACTGCAATACAACCACTCTTTCAGCAGAAGCACATGACTATTCGCCAATCAAAATCTGTACAAATGGAGACCTAGATATGGGCAGGACCACAGTCGTGCTCTGTAGTCCTACTAAAAGCTATTTTGTCTGTAGATGATATAAGGTCTGGCAACAGCTGCACTGTCAACCTAGACAAAACATCTGGTGACTTTTGATCTTCAAAGCTGTGAAGATACTCTAACCGTAATTAAAGAAATAAAGAGAGATAAGAGATTATTGTAATAAAGTATGGTTTAGGTGAAACAATGTAGGTTTGACAGATTAGTGAGAACTTGAGGTAATTCAAATTGTTGTGGGAAATATTAAACAAAGGTTTTGTCACTACTTCCCTCTTGTTGGTTTATGAAGCTTCTTCAGTCACAACATTTGCTCTGCTGGGAGGAGGTAAATCTCACATCTTTCTTCTTATTTCCCACATGCAGTATAATACAGAAACCTAAGTGGGCCAACCATAGAGGTCGTTAGGATTTTCCAAATGGGAGTTGTAAGGGCTTCAATAGCCCCCATGTTCTCAACTTTCAGAATGCAAAGCAGAACCGTCTTAATTGGAGAAACTGAAAGATGACAGCCTTTACCATGACTTTCCCTTTTATGGTTGCTGCTTGGTCCTGCTCCATCCTGGTGGTTTCTACGTTAAGGCAGTGTATGGTAAAGGAGAATAAAAATATTGCCATGGGTATCCTCAGGCAGAGCGGTCTGACATTTGGAAGGGCCAAAGAAAATAATCGCCAGCTTAAGCTTTTTCACCAAGAAACTAAAATGTGGGTATGTGTCTTCCAAAAATGATGTCATGAGAAGCTCTACCTTCCGTTGTAGACAGATTTGGGTACCCTTGGTGGATAAATGTCACTACATGCAGTATGGTGAGATCAAGCATAGAATCACACAGATATAAAATGCTATGGGTGGTACTCTCACGAGACATGCAATTTGCCATGTTTGAGGAAGATCTGAAACTTGAAACCCAGCTGGTTAAAATCTGCCTGCAAGGAAGAAGGAGAAACAGTGCAAGGCTAGTTGGCATCTGTTAACCAAGTAAGAAGAATGTTGTGATCCATGGATTTCAAGGTTGCTCACAGGTTGAAAAGCACAAGAGACTTTCGACATATTCACATAGACCAAGATGTTATCCCGTGCTTCAATTTGGGTGGTGTCAGCCCCATGGTTTCAATTAAATCCAAACTGGATAAAGTACAGCAAGTTATAAGCATCAAAGTCAACCTGTTGTTAGTGTGTTACTGCTTTCTCGAGCAGCTCTTCGAAGGCAAGATGAACAGTAATGGAGCACATGTTATGAATCACTTTTGGGACAAATGTTCTTGCTTTAGGAGAAGTTTATTCAATTACATATTAGAAGTGGAAGGCAACACCCCTACATTATGAAAGTGATAGCCCAGAAAGAGTCAAACGTTTACTTTCCAGTACAATGCAACCTGTAATTTACAAGAATGGGTGCCATCTCCATGACAAATCTTCTTCCTCTAGCCTTTCGTCACAGTTCTTAAATGAAGTTAAATCAAATTAATGTTAACTGACATTCACATATATCAAATCTTAAGTTCAGTCAATAATGAGAGTTTTAGATTATTTTTGGAAACCTTTATTCTCTTAAAGAGATTAGTAAAACATTATTTTTGTCTTTATTTAACTAGTAAGTCAGATAATTGGTTTACAGAAATTCAATAAGGAAATATATGGTTAGAGCCAATATAATGGCAAATCACAAGTGTGTTCCATAAAGGAATATTAGTCCATATTCTAAATAAAAGTACCAAATGCAAAGTTAAAATAAAAGAACCCATAAAGAGTTCAGCAAAAGAATGAGGTAATCACAGCAATAGATTGGAATTCAAGATAAGTAGTCAAATGCCCTATCAAGATCAGTTCATGAAACTCAGCCGAGTCCCAATTATCCAAAGACCGTTAGCATACAGTTGCAGTAGCAATCTGTAGGAATAAAAGCTTCAACAGAGGAAATTTAAGGAAACAGATGCAGCAGTAGCTACCTCTGTCAAGGATATGAGTAGAAAGGTGACAGGCAACAGCAGTAGCCATCAGCAGGATCTCAATAGCAGTAGTCCACAGCACATAGACCACCGAAAATGAATAAGTGCCCAAGAGAGTCCTAGAGTCCTGAGTAACTAGGAAAGACACAGTAATATAAAAGACAACAATATATGTGAATACTTTGTTGCAGGTTAGATCACTCTTGCCCAGTGAAAAGAGATCTTTCTATGGTGAGCAGTCTTAATTTTTCCTTTCCCACAGGAAACACATAAAGTCAGCCATCTACTATCAAATATGTTACAGACTGTGAGAAAAGGTGCCGGCCACAACACCCAGGCTTACCTTTGATGGGGCAGTCAAACACTGAGGGCATCGACGGGGATAGTGCCGGAGGAACCTCATTAACCGAGGGCTGTCACTCTCCTCCACAGGGCGGGGAATCAGCGTGCTTGGGTTCGAGCCCACCCTCATGCACACACCTGACAGGGGGCAACCAATGGCCTGTCCCAACAGGAGGAGAAAATGAGGCCCCTTCATCAGAAGGGGAGAGAAGCAAACCGGAAGCGGACGACAAGCCGGGAGAAGACGCCAGGAGGACCGGAGTCAAAGACGCTGAAAGGAACACGGAAGACTGGGAAGTGCCGGCAGGGAGCACCTACCTGGGAGCGGCGAGAAGTGACGGCGACACAGAAGAGGACCCAGACGAGTAGTGGGAAGAGTGGTGGACCCTGGAGGTGACGCAGGAACCGCCGCAACTCAGGAGAGTTTCGGCTTGAGGCAGTACGTGTCGGGGCACCGAGACCCATGCGGGTGGCGGGTGAAAGAGAAACGTGCTATATACGTTTTTAAACTGCACCACACCAAAACCGTTTTTTGCACTTTTTGCAAAACTATATTTGCTTATGTTCTTTGCACTTTCCCTTTATCAAATCCCCGGTTTTTGGACCTTTTGGACCACCCTTACACTTTCTTTTGTGCACATTTTTTTCCCTTCTAATGGTGCTCCTCCCACAGCTTGTGAAAAGGGGAAAAAGTAAGGGAAGGACTCTGAGGGAAGGAACCGTGCTTCCAGCACTGCCTTCTTTTACTGGTACCCTACAACAAGCACAACCATACCTGGGTGTGGTGGTAGACACAGGGCAACATTATAGGGATAGTTATCATCTCTCATTCCTTTTGGGTTATCCTGCCTTAAGAACCTCCTGGGAAGCCATCTTCTTCTGGACCACCTCCTCCTCGGAGAGAGAGAGGGATAGTGATGAGGAAAAATCCAAGAAGCATCGCTGACCAAAGACATCCCTTCTCTCGGCTGTACACCAGGAAAAAGACTCTATAAACACCCTTGTGACCCCGTAACCTTTTCTGCAACAGTTGCTATCCTGACAATAAAACCCTCACTATACACCCCATATGGCCTCCTCGCTTCTGTCTCCGCCAATCCCTCCAATACAGACATCAATGCCATTTATTAAATGTTTCACTGTGTAACAATGAGCTATACTACAGACGGAAACATTTGCTTGCAGATTTATAGTTAGGTAATGCTTTTCGTATTTCATGTGAGTGAGAAAATGTGAGATTTATCTTTAACAAGAGTGCTTGAATGTGTCTGGAAAGAAAAGAAAAAGTAGGAGACACAGGCTTGGTTAACCAAGGCTAGAATAGTGTCAGATCTGGTGTGTTCAGTATGGTGAGAAAGCTAAGAGTCCCACCCCCATCCTTGGGAAGAAATAAAGTTAGAATCAATATCAGAGCAAGGATAACCACAGAATGGTGAGACAAGTATGGTGCTTTTGGGCTTTGTATTTGCGTAGCAGACAGTTTGAGGCCAGTCCTGTTTAGTGATGTTTGCTAAGTAAAAAAGTTTTGTTAGATTTATCATGTGGAGAAAATATTGTGTCAAGAATATTGAGGACAAGAAAACTGAGACAGTAAGTTTTTATGGAAAAGCAAAGTTTTACTAAACTCAACTCCACATATATGTACTTTGGTGATATAGAATCTTCAAGGTACATAGAAGTGGAGTTAAGAATATTAAATATATACTTAACTATTTGCAGTAATCTTCTCGATATTTTGGTCATCAAACATTTTGACACGATTTTCTATCCACTAATATTCTGTTAGTAATCCTTACAGCCCACTACTTCACATTTTCAATGAAGCTTGAAATTCATTGACTTACTAAATGTCTCTTGAAAATATGTCTATTGTGAAGAAAGAGTGTGATAATATTCCAAACACCCTAATCATCAAGTTTGTAAACAAATGCCCTGAAGGATCTGTTTTGGGATCTCCTACAGGGATCCTTTATAATACCTTCAAAAATTGCATGCTATATGCCTCTCTACCAAATAACTACGTACCAATTCTAATCCTTCCCACACAAAACTTGACATAAATAACCTACGCAACTCCCTGGATTCATTATTACAACTCGGATTTGGTACTGACAGTTGGAAGGAGTATTATTGGTAGGGGTAAGTGTGCACCTGCCACTAACAGTAAGGCCACCAACCCACTAAAAGATCCAGACAAGGTATCAGTAGATGATTCCCTTCGTAGCTCGCAACGAGCAGGCAGGCTTAACTTAGTATACAGGTGTGTGAAGCATTTAAGCATGCCAATACATTAAATAAGTAAGACACAACACACCATAAACATTTACAACCAATTTATAAAATTAGGAAATGTTTTTATGATTACAATAACATTGAAACAACAGCAATCTGATATAGTGAACCGGAGATATGAATTTTTAAAGAATAAACACTTTCTAGTGCTTAAAAACATATAGCGCAAACTTGAGCCAACTGGTCATGCTCGACCAGGAGAAAGTATAAGTTTGAGGCTGACCACGAAGGAACCCTGGTCAGATACACTAAGATGGAGGACTCAGTCAAAATGTTGCCTTTGCACTTAGAAACTTTCTGGAGGATTATCTCCCAACATCGAGTGGGACTCTCCAGCATGCCAGATTCACAGTGGCTTCTTCGGCTTGGTTCAGCGGGACCCCTCGGTCAACTCCTGGAAATCTTCAGCTCTGGACCTTTCAGCAGTATAAACCTGAAATCCAGGCCGGGTCGCGGTACAAGGTAAATGGCTTGACTCTCGCCATCGTGTCGGTCACCTTATGGAGCTTTTTCCAAAAGTTGCTCCACACGTCTCCAGACTTCTGGAACTTATTCCTTAAGTTCCTCTTGAGCAAATGCTCAGCCTGTGCTTAGCTTAAATTAGGTGTGAAAGAGGTGTGATTACTGCTCCCAGAATACAGACAATGGCCTGGGTGAGGGCCGGTGTTTTTCTTCCTCTTGCAGCTGGACCAGTTAGGGTGGACACAGGAACATTATTAACATGAAATGGGATCTGCCCTTTCAGAAGTAAATGCAAGGGGAGGCCTGGAGGAAGCAGTCTTTTGTCCCCTAGTCATGTTTGCACCAAACCAAGTCAGAGGGAAGGTAGCGCTGGAACCGTTTTTGAGTGACCACAGAAAAGATTACTGCTCATTACCTGCCTGGCTGCCTCTAAGTGCTTTCCCTGGTGTCTGGGGATTCTTAAAAGTAAGTATCTGTGATTGTTATTGGCACCAGAAAAAAGTTTGGAAGCTTTGAAAAGATTTTCCTCCAGAGGGACCCGTGGCAAAAAGTATGCAACAGGCAGTTCCACTGCATTGGACTAAATTTCAGCTTTGGCCAGCACCAGGCTCCCAGTACCTCTCAAAAAAACCTAATCCCATTCTGCTTTAGGAATTCAAAAATTTTCAACAAGAAAACTCCAAAGCTGCAGCGGTCCAGTGGGACTAACCTACATAAAGTAGCCAACATTCAGTTGCATGGCAGTGGCTACAGTTTTAGCAGCTACTAGCTCAGGGAGGATTTTTCTTTTCAAAAAGTGACAAAGTCCCTTTCTGCATTGGGACTTAAAAGAAATGTTCAAAATTTTCTTTAAAAAAGTGACAACCTTTTCACTTCCAGAATTTCACCAGGGCAAATCAACTTGGTGTATCCAACCCGCCTCCATCGCGGTCAGCCTCAAATCGCGCCTATGCCCTAGTCTACCATGCCCATCGACTACCATTGGTGCTCTGCTCTTGTTTGTGCTTTTTCCACATACATCTTTTCAAATTCATATCTCTGTTCTTTTTACTAGATATATGTTGTGTTGGTGTCAATTTGCTTGAATCAATTCTGCACGGCGGCACTTTACTGACCTGGACTTCAGCGGACCCTTATCCCCCACGCCCACACCTCGCCTCGTGAGGCGCAGGGGCAATCTCGGAAGAACCACAGCTGCAGGGCGGTTCCGGGTGAGTGGCGCTAGCGGGGCTGTCAGCGTGCAGGGACTCCAGGAACCAGGAGTCCCTGCGAGACCGATCTCCAGCTTCCGGTCCGCTCTCCCTGCTGGCCCGCCCCCCCGCCCTACTGAGGACTTAAAACCGTCCCTTGCTCCCTCCCTGTGGGACTTGAATCAATTTTGCACGGCGGCACTTTACTGACCTGGACTTCAGCGGACCCTTATCCACCACGCCCACACCTCGCCTCGTGAGGCGCAGGGGCAATCTCGGAAGAACCACAGCTGCAGGGCGGTTCCGGGTGAGTGGCGCTAGCGGGACTGCGAGCGTGCAGGGACTCCAGGAACCAGGAGTCCCTGCGAGACCGATCTCCAGCTTCCGGTCCGCTCTCCCTGCTGGCCCGCCCCCTGCCCTACTGAGGACTTAAAACCGTCCCTTGCTCCCTCCCTGTGGGACTTGAATCAATTTTGCACGGCGGCACTTTACTGACCTGGACTTCAGCGGACCCTTATCCACCACGCCCACACCTCGCCTCGTGAGGCGCAGGGGCAATCTCGGAAGAACCACAGCTGCAGGGCGGTTCCGGGTGAGTGGCGCTAGCGGGGCTGCGAGCGTGCAGGGACTCCAGGAACCAGGAGTCCCTGCGAGACCGATCTCCAGCTTCCGGTCCGCTCTCCCTGCTGGCCCGCCCCCCGCCCTTCACGCCCCTATATCTTACCACAACTCTCCCGCAGCGCGGGGCGAAGACCGGGCAAAGAGCGGGCCGTTTGAGGCCGTTCGAGTACGTGAGAGTCCGGTCCGGGCCCCGTCTCTTTGCCTAATACAGCCTGGACACTGAAACCTTACTAAAATGAGTACTAGGGAAACTAGGAGTAAAACATCCTCCCTAGCCGCGGCCGGAGCTGTCAAAGGCCCTATTGACACCTACTTTGCCAAGGCGGGATCTCTCCTGATTGAGGAAATCCAGGTATTGGAGCGAAGAATCTCCCAAGAAATAGACTGGGTAAGGAGATCTTCATTAGGCCCAGTGGCCCAAGCTAGAACCCCAGAAGATAGACCCGGTTTACTAACTAGCTGTAGCACTGATCAGGCAACATGCCCACTCCCAGGTACCTCAACTATTAACTCAGAGTCCACTATTGAGGTCCCGAGTGACTTTGAGGATATAAGCCTTATGGTCTTACCCAACACCCAAATCCCTCTACCCATACCAATAGATAACACTGAGGCAGTCAAAAACACAGAATCTAATAATGACTGCAATAGGGGGGCTAGAGAAGGGGCTATACAAAAAAAGAAGCAGGGCCAACAAAACAAAGAAGATACTAGGATTAAATCTCCTAAACTCATACAATCTAGAGGCAAAGGGGGGAAGGGAGCTACCCCTGCCTCTAGGCTGGAGAGGATGGGAAGTTTAACTACTCCAAGAACTGCCAACCCAACCTCACCAGAGCCCGCTACCAACGCGCCAGTAGATATCACCTCCGATGACATCACACTGGAGGACATAGGTACACTTCTTAGGTCCCTATTGAGTCCCCTTGAGGCTAGACTGATTAAGATCGAAGCCAGACTAGTTAACATCGGAAAGGCAACTGTCCAACTTGCCGACTCAAGGAAAACTGATAATAGCGGGACAAAAATAGTAAAAGATGGATTGGGTCCAATACCCCCCAAGGGCAATGAACCAATCACAGTAACAAACAATAAGCTCCCGCCCGCAAACCCTCCCAAACCCCCACATTCCATCCCAAATAATACCCCCCAACCACCAGAGGTTAACAAGGCCCCTATTTCAAAACAACAACCAGTAACTGCTACTTCAAAAATAATTCCTACACCAAAAAACAATGCTTTGCCCTCGTCCAACAGCAAGGGCGACCCACCATCCATTGGTGAGAAACCAAACATTAAGCGTAGACCAAAGCTTATAAATCTTCCCCCAGAAGCTTCACCCTACACCCTAGTACTGGCGGGGGTTCCGGAATTAAACTCTCCCACATTTGAATCCACTACCTCACTGAAGAATAAAGTTATTAATTGGCTCTCTGCAAATAGACCACTCCCGAGAGGACCAACCAGTGATATTTCCATGGCTAGGAGGGCAACGTGGGTGGGCTACACTAGGAAATCTATCAGGGGAGACTGCATTCTGGTCACTTTCAGAGACCCGAATACAGCCGCGTACATTTGCACCTGGGCTGCTGACGAGGATTTTGGTAGTAACATCCAACCACTTCCTCTCTCATTTTTCTACCCCTCAAATTTTTACAACTCAGAGGACTACAGATGGGGGCATCACCAAGAGCTGTTGGAGGGTTGGGAAAACTGCCCAAGGGAGAGAATTGCCCACTCACAACACAGGGGCAGACCAATAGAGCAGTTCCCTCTATATGGGGATGAGGCTAGTTGGGAAACTGTTACAAGAAGGAGGGGGGGGGTGGTAGCTACAGGAGAGGAATTCCTGGGCCACACAGAACACACTACCCTGCCTATCCATCCACCCACAACAGATACAGTAGTCTAGAAATGGTAGATTGACAGGTGGCTGAGGAGGGGAGTGTTCTACAAGCATCTCACATGATTGAGATTAACACATCCCCAGACCCAGATATATACCCCAAGACACCCAGCGTAGTCAAACCCAGTCAAGTCCCAAGCAGGACGTATTCTACCTTATTCCCTGCCAATAAACCCATGGGCATGAATTATTCCCTCATAAGTCAACCCGTGCCCATCGAGCTTACCCCCAGCAACTCTGCTGCCTCAGGCCCATCCACTACCCAACTGTCACATATCACAGTGATCTCCTGGAACGTGGCAGGCCTTGCTAGTAAAATAGTCTGTACAGAGTGGGGTTCTTACATCAGCTCCAAAAATATACTCCTTTTTCAAGAGACCTGGGCACGTGAGGAAATATCATTCCCGGGCTTTGCCTCTTTCTTCAAAGCCGCTAAATGGGGGGGAAAGGGTTGGCCGTCGGGGGGACTCACGACATGGATCGCCACGGATCTGGGTTGCCAAGCTTCCTATCTAGAGACCGCCTCTGACGACCTATTGGCTGTCCTACTTGAGTGGCCAGACTCCACGAGGTTGCTAGTCATCAACATTTACTCAAGGCCGGTACCAATGCACAAAGAATCTGGGACTATAGATGAGCTATCAGTGCTCCTAGAAGGCATTCCAAGCGAACTGGCATGTCTGGTAGGAGGTGACTTCAATTGTCAATACGAACCACTGCCTGGACTACGTGATGGTCCTTCCCAAGAGGAAGATCTTCGCTGGTTCATTCCTGAGACGGTGGCACCACCCCCAAGGGCCTGGACTCCTCTGGCCTTGCAGATAACTGCCCTTACTCTCAATCTAGGCATAAGGGCGTACAATGGCCGTTGCAAATCTGATATACCCAGTAGCCATACCTACAACAAAACAGGTAGTGAATCGAGACTGGACTACATCATGGTTAAATTGTTCATGTGGTCATCAATAGTCGATTTCAAAGTCACTGAAAGAATGGACAGTGACCACAATGTCTTGGAACTGACTTATTCACTGCCTGGGGGGGAGGTTGCTTCCCATGGATCGGATAAAGATAAGGTGGGCCTCCTACTGGAAAACAACCGGAGGAAAGTCAAGTGGGAGAAATTGGCCAACAGCCCAGAGAGAATACCCCGGCTATATGAAAGGATTATCCCACTTTTGGAGAAAGCCTTTCAGTTAGGAAACGAGGTCTCAGATGATACCGGCAGAGGCAAGCTTGCACAAATATACGCTGACACCATCAATACCTTAGAGCAGGATCTGTTCTCATCCTCAGGGAACAGGAAAGGCCCTAAGCCTAAGACGTCGTGGTACAATGCCGCTTGTAGGGAAGCCAAGCCCCTCCTGCTATTTGCTATAAAGGGACGCTTCAATCGTGAAGAAATCCGCGTTAGGAGAAGATCATACAAAATCCTCCTTGCAAATGCGCGGGTAGAATGGGACCAAGATTACTGGGAGAATCTCACCAAAACACTAACACTCCGAGATTCCCGTAAATTCTGGCGCATAGTCGCGAATGGTACGGAGGATTTATCCTCCGCAATAGAGCCCAACATAGCCCCCTCGGCATGGCAGAGCCATTTCGAGGCATTATATGCGGAAGGGGGGGGGGACCATAACAGCGATGGTACCATAAATATATCGAGTCCTATAGGGGTCCCTTTTACCGAAAAAGAGGTGAGGGAGGCCATTAAAAACTTAGCCGCAGGGAAAGCCCCGGGTCTCGACGGAGTGCCGGGGGACTTGTTTAAACAGGAACCGAGGATATGGACACCATACCTTACACTGATGTTCAATGCCATTCTGGGGGGAATGGAGGTGCCCGATACTTGCAGGGGAGCAGAGGTGGTCCCAATTTACAAAAAGGGATCCCCCCTGCTGCCCGCCAACTATCGCCCCATCAGTCTCATCGACATATCACAAAAACTTTTCGGTAGACTGATTCTGAATAGACTCCAGGCATGGACAGAAGAGATGAACATTCTATCACCCTATCAGGCAGGATTCAGGCAGGGTGTATCGACTATAGACCAAATTTTTAGGCTAAATCTTCTTTATTGGAGAACAGCCGTAATCGAGGGCGGGACTTTATACACTATTTTCGTTGATCTACGTGCCGCCTTCGATTTGGTACCCAGATCGAGGCTGTGGAGAGTGATGGAAGAGCTGAACGTCCCAGGTGATATTCTGGCAATACTGATGAGACTTCATCATAACAACTATGCCCGCGTAAGGTGTGGCAAAGGTGGCAAGCTAACCGAAACGTTCCCCGTTCGCAGAGGGGTGAGACAGGGTTGTGTGCTTGCTCCGACCCTGTTCTGCCTCTTTGTGAACGGGGTTGTTGCCCACCTAAACAGGATTGCCAATACTGATGCCCCAAAGTTGACAGGAAGCAGGGTGCCTGCAATTATGTTTGCAGACGACACCCTGCTGCTGTCTAAATCCCCTATGGGGATCCAACGCATCTTGGACGGCTTTTTAGAGTTTTGCTCTGAACGTGGTCTAGAAATCAACCCACAAAAAACCAAATTTATGATTTTAAATCCTAACCCCCATAATCGAGCCCCACCCAGGATAGGCACAGTCCAATTAGAACGTGTGCACAATATCGAATACTTGGGGATTACCTTAAACGAACATTTAACGTGGACGTCTCACCAGACTAAAGTGACCATCAAACTGGCTCAGTTGGCGGGTGGCACCATGCGTCTGGCCAACAAATCCTTCTATCGCCCACTAACCCCAATTATGCATATTTATAAAATTCAAGCACGGGCGGGTGTCACATATGGGGGTGAGCTGTGGGGTCACTCTCAACTCCCTACACTACAGTCAATCGAAAACAAATTCCTGAGGCAGGTCGTTGCCCTTCCCCAGAGTACTCCTCTATTCCCCCTCAGATTAGACCAGGGAATTCGACCAATAACAGAGGAGCTGGGACTTAAACCCCTAACCTTTTGGAGGCGTCTGTGGTGTAGCCCAGACCTTACAAACTACAGAGAGGAATTACAGGAATTCCTGGAGCTACGGAATGCCAAGAAGATCCCCTGGTTGATCTACGTCAAGGGAATGCTAGAGGAGATGGGATATTCGGAACTATGGACGGATCCTTTAAAATCTTGTGTAAAGACTCCAAAAAAGGTACTAGCGAGAGCATACTATGAACTGATGCTCACAAGAGCTACTGATGCCACTCGAGAAGGATCCTTGACACACTTGTTCCTAAAAGTGAAAGACTCCTACTGTCTTGAAAGCGCTCTAGACGCTATTTCTCCTGTACTAACGAGAAAACTATTTTTACAATGGAGATATGGATGCCTTCCCCTAGCTTCATTTACAGCGTCATGGCAATCTCGCTCCGCCGTAGCAACTTGCCCAATGTGTGCTCATCCGAAGGAGGACGATGTTCATGCCGTCTTCTTCTGCAAGGGCTATGAGAGGAGCAGGAAATATTGGTTAGTCCCGCTTCTCAGGAACTTGGGTTTTAGATCTTTTCAACCTGCCTATAGAGTTTTAAAGTCAGATTTCTCTCCAACTGTAGTCTTTGCCCTATCGAAATTTCTGACCTCTATGTGGTTCACTCGAAGCCGATTGATGAAAAGACTTGTATAAAAATCCCTTGCAAGATTAACACTGTTTTATCTCTCCTGATGTTTTAAATGTCTTAAATATTGGATCACATTATGTTTAATTAGTCTTTTAAGTTGTATAAAAGTTATGTATCTTTTATGATCTGTGATCGAAATAAAGATTTTTGAAAATGAAAAATGAATGCTTCTTAAATTTTTCCCTATTTTGTATAAATTGGAGTGGGATTTTTTTGTGTTGAATCTTTTAGCTTATAACCGTTTTGCTTCTTCCAAGTGCTTTACACTTTTTCACTTATCTAGACCTGTCTGCTCTGTGCCATAGATATCATTGGTTGAGCTCAGGTTTAAATTATTGAAACATTTGATAAGAGCTAACCTGTTAGTGCGTGTATTACTTGTGGTGAACTACCATCCACCCAATTACTAATTCACTTTCTTATATCTAAGAATTGTTCAATAATCCCATTCCCAGAGCCTTCAATTTGCGATTAGTGACTTATATATATATATATACAACATAAATGCAAGTATTACATACATACAAATACCACTTGTATGCATACATAAACACCACATACATGCATATGTTAGGTTTTGGATGCTGATTTCTAGTGATGTTGACATTAAATACAATTTTGACTGATAGGCTTCAGAAAATATTGACTGGCATGGGGCCTGGGTGCTGCTGGACCTATTGGAGTCTGATTAGCAGCCGGATCAAACAATTTAGCTGCAACCATAGTCAACTGAAGAGTGGCAGAAGACATTGATCCATGAGAGACAGCAATTTGAACACATTAGCCAAACACAAGGTTCCAAAGGGGCTACAAGAGCACCCGCAGGTTTATTTATTTCCTGGACATGTGATTGCTTCAAGGTGCCTAAGGGGCTTTCAGCAGGAGAGGCTAGAAGTGTTGAAACCACAGCATGGCAGATCTCAGGGAAGAGTGGCCGAATTAATGCAATGTATGCTTTGTGGAGCACAGCTCACAAGAAGCATCTGCTATAATGAGCTGACACTAGTACATATGTATTGCTTTTTACTTACATCTCCAGTAATCATGTTGTTTTGTTCAGGTCCTATGCAGTGGCGGCTGCCATGGGGCCACAGTGGTAGGGTGAGCAGGGGGCAGGTGGGGAGTGTTTAAAAAGGAAAGAAAACTGCACTTACTTGGCCGCTGCCTCTCCTCCGTTCTTCTCCCATCGAGGACACCACAGCAGGAAGCAGCCAAGCTCCCAGTATCTCCCAGCCAATCACAATGCTGCTAATAGCAGCATCGTGATTGTTCTGAGTGCCATGGTTCGGCACTCAGAGAGTGAGTGGGAGCCTGGACATTTTCTCCACCCAGGCTTTAATGCAGCGCGGGTGGAGAACATGCAAAGTGCGCATGACGATTTGGATGGCCCAAGACGGCCGGCCAAATCATCATGCGCACTCAAGTGCACATACCGCTCCTCCCGCTGCTGGCTGACTGCCCCACCCACCCCTTTAAAAAAGCTGGGCCATTACCATGAAAATAAAATGATAATAACGTTACGTTAGTATCATTTTGTTTTTCGTGTGGGGCAACACTCCTCCGCCTTAGCGGAGAAGCTGCTGCTGGTCTTAGGTTTGACTTTAAAATGCAAGGATAGAATTAACAAAAATGACAGGTGGTCAGGCTCCATTGCCAGTGCAAGTACTTTGAGGGATTTGGTAGGGGTACGTAATATATAGTAGGAAATATCGACTTACTACAATAAATAATTGATATTTTGGTCTTCGATATTTTGGCGTCGATAGTGTAGTGAATCGAAATTCCTTTCTCCAAATTGTGGAATAAAACTAAGGATTTTGACAATGAGATGCGTTCTTCTTTTCAGCAGAAAATGGGGGAGGGTTTACTTTCTGGGCTACCTCATGGATTTGAGTCTGAGAAAAAAGATTCAAAATGTGAGTTACCACAGAAGTGAAATGGGTATTGCCACACGACCTTCCTTAGTTGGGTGCTACTGGCCAATGTCACGATAAGGAGCAAAAAGTGAACCTCTGGTCATACGTATTTACTCGGCTAAAGCTTGAGAGTGGGTTCAGGAAGCAACTCTTGCCCCCCACCCCACCCCAAACACCCATTCAAAGATATGTCTCTCGAGAGACCCTGAACTATGGTAATGTTCCTTTCTCGTGTGGAGATGTGTGCCTCTGTGAAAGCATCCATAAAAATGAGTGGTGTGCACTTATTTTCCTTGTAGGAGATCTGTTAAAAGTGTGCTACATCCTAAGTGGGCGCACACCTAAACAACGTTTGGGTGGGTGACTTTTCCCAGTAAAGGTGACTAAAAATCTTTGTATTTGTGACTCTCCCCCCTTGGTAGTGCTGTTAAAATTGTGTGTGTGAATTATTGATGAAGACATACAAAACAAATGCCGAAGATTTCTTCTTCGAGAGCGTCACTAAAATGTTCAACCCTCGTCTGTGGCAACAGTGCTAAAGATTGGACATGCGAGGAACTAACTTGGCCATGTGCAAAGCTGGGAGCAATTTTCTGTGTGTTCCTGCAAGGGTTTAAACTCATCACTATTATACAATGTACTGTGCATAGGGTTTTTAATAGCTATCACAGGAACATAACTGAAATTGTACATCAACCGCACTTAGACAACATCTTGACTTCAGCACCTCTGCCTGGTACCTCAGTGCGTTGAGTATCCTCTTTTGCATTAGAAAACAACACAGCGTTTGAGTAACAGTGTGCACTCTCTGGAGCAGATTTTCAAAGTAGTCAAGCAATGCAGCACAGTAATTAAAGATAGGATATGGATTTCCTGCTCTCTACCATAGTGCTGGCGCACAATCAGGCTCCTAGCGCAAGCATACATCTGGGCACCATAGTGCAAATGTGTCTATGTGACCTCTAGCACAGGTTCTGTACTGGAAGGGTGTCCTTCAAGAACAAAATAAGATGCTTAAACATATTTTTTGACATTCCCTACTATTCATGAGTGGTGCACTATGCAGCAAACAAGTACAGTCAGAAATGTTTGGAGAAATAAAAACATTGCTCATGTTTAACACCAACCTCGAAAAGGCAATATTTGTTGGTGTAAAGCCCTGTTTACAATTGATAGCTGTTAGAAAGGGGGGACTCTAGTTGGCACTGGCTGGCGCCACTGTCCAAATAGGGACCCTTCCTCCTAAGTCAGGGCAAGTGGGTCACCCCGTTCGATAACCCCTGCTCACCCTGTGGTAACGTAGCACGAGCAGTTAGGCCTATCTCAGAGGCAGTGTGTGAAGCGTTTATGACCATGTACAACAAGGCAGTAATGACACCACAAAAGGACACAACTTGGGTAGGTATAGGAAAATAATATATTTATCTAACAGTTTAACTCAACTCTCAAAGCGCTTCAAAAATAATGTGAGAAAGTGGCTCTATATATGCTGGACAATAATGAAGAAGAGTGTGTATAGATTCCACAAACCCCAAAGGTATAACAGAGGTTAAAGTCAGGACTGACCTTACTCTCAAAAGTGGTAGCTTGGTCGAGCAGTAAGGCAGTACCAGAGGGCAGTGCAAAGCATTTGTTGTACACACTCAGTCAGCAAAGAATTTCACACACTCAACGACTGAACTCCAGGCAAATGGTTTTTATATCCAAAGATATAGTTGTTTTATTTTTAGAACCAACAGGCATAAAAATATACTTTGCTAGATATGAGAACTCTCATGTAATTACTTTGCAAGAAAGCAATAAAATGGTGAACACAATAGGTGCAGGAGTTGCTGTAGGCAACTCAAGTCTAGACACACTTTAGCATTGAGCTCAATGGATTGTTACCGTAAAAGTACAGTTGATTACAGTACAGATTACTTTAGTAGTTCCAGTACTAGATCCTAGATTCAGTCCTGGGGTCTAAGCTGAAACCAGATTAGCAAAAACGTTTTAGTTACTTGCAGGTAAAGTATGATCGCGTTACTTTTGTAATACAGTACTGGGCTTCTATGGCCAGCACTGGGGTCTGAATTTAAAACAGGTGGGTAATTGCGTTTCAGTAGTTTGTACGATTTTTAAAGAATATTTCAAGTTTTCAAAAAGTAGGCACTTAGAAGAAATTTCATAGAAAAGCATACAATGGGTTCCTATGGAGAAAATACAGATTACTAGTAAACCCGGTTAGGATTACTTTGCGGTTCAGTACTGGGCTGCAAGGTACAGTACTGGCTTCTCGCCTGCGTGCACTTGAAGGGGGCCTTCGGTTGGTGGCTGCTGGCTAGCAGGCCACGCGGCTGTGGGAGCTGGGCTCCTGGTCACTTGCTCAGGGCAAGGGGGAAGTAGGGTAGGACAAAGGTGGCACAGCCAGCGGCACTCGGGCGGCTGGGTGCAGGGTGCTCTTGAGCTGTCGGGCGCTCAATGTTATCCAATGGGAAAGGTCAAAAAGAAACAAAGGCTGCAGGCTCGGGGACGGAGACTCTCCAGGGGCGACCAGCACTTCGAGAGGTAAGTTGGGATCTTGGAGCACAGGTAGGTACCCCAAAGGGAGGCTCAGGGGGCTGTAGGGCAGGGGTGTTTTTGGGTGTCGGAAAAGCTTACCCTCGGCTGGTCGCGGTTGGGGTGGCCCCTGGTTCTGAGTCTGCAGGCGTCGGCTGGTTCGTCAAGGAGGGCCTTTGGGCACTGGACTTCGGGTCCCAGTCACCGGGGGGAATGTCCTCGTGGTCTTGGTTCGGTTGGGCCCGGCCCGGGCTCGGCGGGTGCAGAGTGGGCTGGTCCGGAGCTTCCTGGTTGGCACCAGGTGGGTTGTTGCAGCAGAGCCTCTGCTGATGGGAGTCTCAGTCTTTAAGAGGGTCAAGGCAGGCAGGTCCTCCGGGTGTCCCAAGGTTGCTGTCCGCAGGAGTCACCGGGATTAGACAGGAGCAGGTTCCAGGATCGACAGGCCGGTAGGGATGGGGCCAAGTCAGTTGTTGTCGTCTTGTTGTTAGTAGCTTCACGGTGGGTCTTCTTCTTCTTGATCTTCTTTCTTCTTTTCGTATCAGAATCTGAGGAAGGAAGGTTCAGGGAGCCCCTAAACACTGAATTTAGGGGCGTTACAGGTAGGGGGCAAGGGCAGGGACCAATGGGTCCCTGTTCTGGGGTGAGTACACCCCTTAGTCTGCTCCTCTCCTGTGGGAGGGGGGAAAGAGCCTAGCTGGGATTGGGCAGGGCTCTCCATCTACAAGATGGCCGGAGCCCGGGGTCGTGCTTCACCTCGTCTCTCCCACCTGAGGGGTGGGGTTGGCACAGGCTGGCCCACCCCCCTTCCTGATGTAGTTTTTCCCACCAGTCTTCCCGCCAGAGTGGGGGTTAGAACTGATGGGGGCCAGTTGCTGGGTACAGCAAATGGTCTGGAGAAGCTCACAGAGGCGGCATTCCTTTGAAGCTTCCCCCTGCCCATCCTGGGAAGGAGACCTAGCACCTCGCCCAGGATGTGCATTGTTGCAGGCCCAGGAGAGCGGGGGGCTGTCCACCGAGGGGTCCAGCAACATGTTTGCTGTGTGGCAGCCTCTGCAGCCACTCAGCCCAAACGTGGATTGTAGGTTAGGATTTCAGAGGGCATCTCTAAGATGCCTTCTGGTGCATTTGACATTAAATCCCACACTGGCAACAGTGCGGGTTTCATGTGCTGAGAAGTGTGGTACCAAACTTGTCAGTCTTCAGTGTAGCCATTATGGTGCTGTGGAGTTCGTAATGACAACCTCCCAGCAGCATATACAATTAATGGCATCACAGCACTTACAGTGCCCAGGAATGGCCCTGGGTACTGTAGGGGCACAGGCTTCATGCACCCATGCCCACACCTCTGGCATAGGGCACCCAGCTAGTGGGGTGACTGAAGTATGCCAGGGCAGTGGGTTCTGTGGGCATGGCACACAGGGATGTGTGCCATGTCGACTCTTGGTTTAGTTCTGTACTCAGGCACTCAGCCTGCAAAGGCAGTATGTGGGTGCCAGGGTACAGGGCCCCTGAGGGTGGCACAATAAGTGCTGCAGCCCTCGGGGGTCTTCTCTGGTCCCCATGCCCTGGGTACCTGGGGTACCATTTACTAGGGGCTGACAGGTAGCCAGAGATGCCAATTGGGTTTTTAGTTTCAGCACAGTGTTAGGGAAGGAACACAGACCCTGGGTACCTGGTTGGCAGGAACCCAGGGCACACTCAGTCAAAGCACATCAGCAGTTCAGAAAAAAGTGGGGGCATACCAAGGCAAGAAAGATGGCACTTTCTCACAAATAACAATTCACATCAACCCATAGGGACTGACTGAGTTCAGGGACGGGCCTACGCGACCCTTGCGCACCAAGTACCTATCATTGAAAGGGGGGACAGCACGCAGCTTCTCAAAGAAGCAAAGACGGTGACAGGCGGACTCCCAGTGACCACAATACGGGGCGGCAGAGGTCTGCGGCGTGCACCCACACTGACTCATGCACTCGGGGACAGGCGGGCTCGCCCAGGTAGCAGCACGTGACTGCGGCGGCCCGGGTTGGCGAAGGCAAGGACTCTCGTTGTGTCGCTCCGTGGTGGGCGCACAGCAGCAGCAGCAGCTCTCCCTTAGCTGCGGTGGCCCACAGGACAATTTGGGAGGGGATGCAAGTTGCCAAAGGTGTAAAGGGTGCAAGCGCTCGGCGGCTACAGCTCTCTCCCAACTGCAGCGGCCCGCGGGACAATTTCAAAGGGGATGCTAAAGTATCAAGGGTGCGGACGCTAAGCGGCTACAGCTCTCTCTCAGCTGCGCCGGGACAGTTCCAAAAGGGGGATTCAAAAGTGTCAAGGGTGCAGGCGCTCGGCGGCTACATCTCTCTCTCAGCTGAGGCGGCCCGCGGGACAATTCCCACAGGGGATGCAAAGTAGTCAAAGATGCGGGCGCTCAGTGGCCACAGCTCTCCTCTGCCTGCGGCAGCCCACGGGACAGCTCACGGCGGTGCACAGTGGTCAGGGGTGTGGTCACTCAGTGGCTACAGCTCTCCTCTGGCTGAAGCAGCCCACAAGACAAATCACAGTGGTGCACAGTAGCAAAAGGTGTAGGCACTCAGCGGCCACAGTTCTCTCTTTGCTGCGGTGGCCCACGGGACAAATCACGATGGTGCATGTTCCGGCGGCTCTCAGAGGCGACAGCTCTCCCTCAGCTGCAGCGGCCCACACGGATCCTGCGAAAGGTTTGGCGGTGCAGATTTAGGTAGGCTCTCAGCAGCGTTGGCTCTTGTCTTAGCTGCCGCATCCCACACAGGTTTAGCAAAGAAAGGTTCAAAGGTTCAGAGTTAGGCGGGCGCTCAGCAGCGGCAGTTCCCTCTGAGCTGCAGCGACCCACACAGGTTCAGCAAGGAGAAAGGTTCAAAGATTCAGAATTAGGTGGGCACTCAGCGGCGGCAGTTCTCTCTGAGCCCTGCTGCTCCAAAACCAGATGGCCAATACGCATACTCGCAACAGCCTGCAGTATAGCTTTAATCAAGAAACTACTGCATTTTCCGGAAAGGCACTTCACAACATATAATACCAAAATGGCCCTCACTAAAAGGTGGCCCTTGCCGGCCTGATTATAAATATATTAACCTCATAGTTCCTATTGCGTTCCCAGGGCCAGATAGGGTGATATAAAGTAATCCTTAACAAAACAGGCTATACTAATGTAAGTGTCAGAGTTATCCTCATTCACACAGTCATTTATATACATGGAGCATTCGCGCTGTGGCACTGAGTAGCAGTGGCACGGTGCCCAGAACATCTATATCCAGCCAACATACAGGACACTAAGAGTAGCAGGGGAAGGAAGACCTATGCCAATGATGTCAGGTCAAACAATAGCTGACAGGGCTTTGTATCAGAAACCGTGGTTGGTGGCCTGGGATCGCCCAGACACCACAAATGGTACGCCTCCTTGACGGAATGCTGCTCTTACTCTACATTGTATTACTTTAGGGCTACGTTTCAGCACAAATACAATTTTGGACAGGGAAGTAAATCCAAAATAAACATTTTGCAGCACTTTGCTTCAATTTTGTGGTTCAAACCCGATGACAAATGTTAGTAAATCTGCCCTCCGATTGTCAGGTTGCTGTCATAGTCTAATCATTGGAGTCTTGGCACAATCTGCTTTTTCATGTTGATGACCTTCAGTTGTTCACGTACCACAGAGAGATATATTTTGCGTTTATTTACACTGGTAACCATAGCACTGAGAAAACATTCTGAGTGGGTATGAGCAGGCTATACATTTGTTGCTCACACGGAAAAGTGACGCTGGCTACAAAAAGTTGTTCTAGCACCAATACCGCTGCAGCTAAGGGACTTTTAAACATATACCTACCATCTGTGCATCTGTTACTTATTGTAGACTCAGGCAGAGCCCCACTGAGTACTTCAGACTGTAGTGTTGAGTCCCACAGCGATAAATGCCTGACAGTTACCCATAAAACATTTACTCACCCTGCCCCTGACATAGTTGGAGGCATCAGAAAGGACAATCATCTGAGGGATTTCATGCCTACTGAATGTGCTGCCTATTCGCTGTTTTGAGTCTTTGCTGCCTCTGCTCTGTAAGCAAATACGTTCTAGTGCATTGTTGTACATTCTCTTTGTGTCTTTAGGTAACATTTCCTGCACACAATGGGAGACACCACCTACTTTTTTTTACTAAACTAAAGAGGTAAAGAGGTTTCATCATTTTGCTTTATGTATTTTATGCGTTGACGCTGGTGAAAGACTGACAACCGTTGTCTCTGCAGCTGTGCATTGTTAGACTCCGCATTATTGCCGCCTTGCATCTCCATTTTCCACGGCTTCTCATACAGCAATTATTTCAATAGCAGTATCTCGCTGAGTGACACAGAACTATGCCTCACACAGCTGATGACCTCTTCAAGAAGGTCATAGCGCACAAAAGACAGTGTATTGGTTTCCTACTATGCACAGCTGTAACAGTTCCTATAGTCACTTACGACATTGATTGTTCGTATATGCAGTCAAACATTGACACAGTGGAAAACCAGCAGATCCACTTTGGAAATTTCATCTCATGGTGTGACACGACGACCCTGTGGCCGACAGCATTCAGATCAGAGGTTTCTGACAGCAAAGTCAGCTGAAGCTACACCGTCAGAAACTCAGTGCTTCCTCTGACTCAGAAAAGTGTAAGAACAAGAAGAGCACTGCTGATTTAAAGCAGAGCTTCAGTGGTGGCTACAACTATAAAAATATGGTGGGGCACTACGGTGCCAAACTCACAATATACTGCTCCTCCAGTGCGCACCTTTCTCCCCGATCGGTGTCCACGAGCAGGAAAGGGAAGAACTTCCTTTCTGCTCAGTGGACACCAATACAACCAATCCTCATTCTGAGAGCAGCTCCAGGATGGGTGAGAGCAGGCTAACCCAGCACTTATTTTGAGGAAAGGGGCCTGTGCCAGCAGTCGATCGGCTGGCTCCCACCCAGGGGATTTTTCTGGGCGTGCACTGCGCATGTCAGACTGGCTGTAGCAATAGAGCCGGCCAACCAGATATGTGCACTAAGGGGCAGCTGTAATCCTGCAATTGCAGGATGCAGCCCCACCCCCCGCCCTCGGACTGCAGCATTTAAGTAAAATGGCATTGACGTGCCATTTTACTTATTCGTGTGTGCCTGCAGAGCTTACAGTGAGCGGGGCAACACTCCTCCGCTCAAATGGAGGAGCCACGTCTGCAGAGCTCCCACATTGTACTTAACAGAGGATTATAGCGAGAAGTTGATTGTCATCACCTTAATTTTAGCATTGGGCATTGGCTGGAGCATAGGTAGATCACTGCAAATTCCTGTGTTGCCTATCTGTTTGAGGGTGCTGACAGTACCTCTATCTACTGATGTTCCAAGCACATTTCTTTGCCACAGACACTTTAAGTGGGCCTCATGTAGGCCAATGCTAGTGTCTTGCTGAGTGCTGGATATTTAAGGGTGGGCAGAAGGATTGTCACTGTGTGTCTATGTGCCTCATATGTGGATAGTGCCACCTCATTTAATCAAACAGTACTAAGATACCAACTCTGTTGCCAGGGCTCCCATTTGTTGGACCCATCCCACTGCACTGTGCTAATGGAACCAAGCTGCACCCAACTGATGAGCACCAATCAGACTGAAACTTGTTTTGGGATGCTTGTTTTCTCGTTCAGTGAAGCCCTTGCCTTGCCTTGCAGTTCAGGCTGAATGTTCCTATTTGAGCAAGGTTTCGACTGCTTTGCATATGGAGAGTCCAAACTGAGGTGGCATG
This sequence comes from Lissotriton helveticus, assembly GCF_964261635.1. Lineage (NCBI taxonomy): Eukaryota > Metazoa > Chordata > Amphibia > Caudata > Salamandridae > Lissotriton > Lissotriton helveticus. Next base: position 2,108,579,029 of record NC_136057.1, read on the forward strand.
GTGTGCAAAATAATAATAGACTGAGATGCGGCCCAGGGTAACTACCAGTGGCTGAAATTAATTCAAGCATTCCATCCATCAGTTTTTTTGTATACTTCAGTGTGACGCCCAAAGTGTGATGGTAACGCCCACACGTGGGTCCTGTGCTCCCTTCACCACTGGACCCAAGCTGCACCCGACTGAGGAGCCTCAATCAGGGCAAAACTGGTCTAGGTTCCTTCTGCTCCAGTTCAGGGGGAATGTGTGATGGCAGTTTGGGCTAGACGGTTCCTTTTGGAGCGGGGTCAACACTGATTTCCATATGGCTGGGTCCAAACCGAGATGGCACGGTGTACAAAATAACAAAGGACTGAGATGCAGCCACAAGTAATTACCAGTGGTTAAGATTAATTCAAGCATTCCATCCATCACTTTTTTGTATACTTTAGGCCTCCCACAACTCACAATTCTATGTTGAAGAAGGAAATTGGCAAGATGCATCTGTTCAATATCATAGCAGCTATGATCTGTGTAGTCGTACAAGATGCTGGCTGCTGGGCAGCATGAGCATCAGCATAAGCATCAGCATGCTACCGTTCAATAAGGCGTGCAGTTTCCGGATCCATCCTAGGCTAGGCTTGCAGTGATGTTTGTGGCTGTTCTGCTACGATGCCAGTATTAGAATGTTTGATATCTTAGATGAAAATACATTAATTGCCTGGTTATGTGGGCAGCTATCTGACCCTCTGTCCCAGGTCGAATTCAGCCTACGTGACTGCATAGGATTGCCTTGCCATGGCTTCTGCCCTGGCTGCCACAGATGCTTATGCTGCACTAGCACTTCGGGGAAGCTGAGGTCTTGAACACTGTTTGTTGTGTCCTGCCATTTGAATGTATGAGAGTGATTGGGTAGTTGGTATGAAGTCAGAGGGTGCTTCAAGAACAACCATGCGTAGAGGATTTCACTTGATTTAAGATGGAGATGCTGTAGTAACATAATAAAAAACAGAAGAGATTTATATTTGAAGGGGGGGTTCTGGCAGAGAAAACAGTGTCATGTTTCCAATTTCTCTGCCTGCTTGCCCAAACAAAATATTAGCGCGTAACTGGGTGTCAGAACTTAAGCAATGTCCAAGAATACTGTCTTCATATCACTGGTAGTAAGTTAGGATAGGATAAGAGTTTGTAAAGCGCTCGATTGGCGTGGCATCTTGGCGCTGATGTGTGTGAGTACAGATCGGGAAACTACAGCTTTAACAATTTAAATGACAAAAAGAAGCGTCTTGAGGTTCTTCCTAAACAGCTTCCTGTCAGTTTGGAATCTCATGGCCAAGGGTAGTCTATTCCAAAGGTGCACTACCCCGTTGGATAGTGTCCTGCCTCCCCATCTGGCCCGCTTAACCCTAGACGTCTTAAGTAGACCTAGATTAGTGGATCTTAGAAGACGTGCGGGTGTATAGGGCGTGAATAATTTGGAAACTTTGTTGGCGCCACCTCCATAAAGCGCCTTATGAACTAGGCACAAGGCCTTAAAATCAACACGCTGCTGCACTGGAAGCCAATGCAATGATTTAATGACAGCTGAGGTTGAACAACCCCTGGGGATGTTCAGAAGCAACCTTGCAGCTGCATTCTGAAGAGACTGGAGCTTTCCCATCTGCATTTTATCTATACCCATAAAAAGGGCATTACAGTAATCTAATTTGGATAGGAAGAGACTCACCATTACTGTCTTCTGGCACGTGAGATGAATGGGAAAATCTTTCTTAGTGTTTTTAGGAGAAAGAAACAGGAAGATGTCAGACTATTGACCTGGGCGGAGAAATTTAGCTTATCATCAAAGATGACCCCCAGGTTCCCAACCTTAGAGACGGGAGCCAGACACTTCCCAGCCTCGACTGGCCACCATGAGTCATTCCATATGGGGGATCCACCTCCAAATTCTATCACCTCCATTTTGTTTGTGTTGATCTTCAAAAAATTGTGGTTAATCCAGGTAATGATCTCGGATAGGCAAGAGTGAAATTTAGCAGCTATGACCTCAGGCTGCTTGCAGATGGAAATAACAAGCTGTGAGTCATCAGCGTAAGATACCAACGCAAAACCATACCTTCCGATGAGCCTCGCCAACGGGGTGACATAGATATTGAACAATGTGGGGGATAGAGATGATCCCTGCGGAACCTCGCAAGGAAGATGGAAGCTCTTAGATTTCAGTCCATCCCAAACCAAATTTTGTTCCCTATCCTCCAGAAAGGAGGAGAACAGGGCAAGGGCGGTATCCTCAACCCCTAGATCCTTCAGCCGCTGTACTAACACCGTGTGATTCACGGTGTCAAATGCTGCCGATAGGTCTAGGAGAATAAGGACCGCCCTGCCCCCATCATCGACCACCCTCCGTATTTCCTCGGTTGCAACGACCAAGGCCGATTCGGTAGAATGACAGGCACGAAATCCATGTTGGGTTGAGTCCAGTAAGTTGTGAGAATTTAGATAGTCACTCAGCACCTTATTCAACAATTTCTCAATGACCTTCGCCACCATAGGTAGTCCCGCAATCGGACGATAGTCCTTTAACACCTGAGGATCCAGGTTGGGTTTTTTAAGCAAGGGCCTGATGGCCACTTGTTTCCACAAAGCAGGATATGATCCAGTCTCCAGTACTTGATTAATGAGGGGTGCCAGCCTCTCACAAATCTTCTTGGAGGCCAGATGCATAATGGCAGGGGGGCAAGGGTCCCTAGGAGAGCCTGATTTTATAGAAAGGAGCAGTTTTTGCACCTTCTCATTTGCCATTTCTGGAAAACAAGACAACCTGCACTGCGTCAATGGCAGATCATTCTCTTCTTTGTATCCATTGGCATTGTGGGATCCCTGAACGTTTAAAAGGTCCTCATATATTAACGGCACTTGAGCAAAAGGGGTTTAGGGTAATGATTGACCGCACCTAATTCGATATCGCTGGTCTAGTAACTTTCTAGTGAGTGTTTTGTGGGTGCCAGGAATCTGAAGTCATATACCCCTAGACTTCCAAGGGCGACGCCCAAACTTCACAACAACACACAATGGTTCGGCACTCCCAACAGCTTTCAAAAAATTATGCATATTAATAATTTGAAGATTCCATTCAGTAGGACTTTAAATATTTCTTTTTATTCAGATTTCTTCTTTAAAATGTAGCCAACGCGTTTCGTCCAGAGGACTTCTTCAGGGCAAACGGAACGAAGATTATGTGGTGTACGGTCAAAAAACAGGGTAGTAGTCCTAGAAGATGATTTCAATGGATTTTGCAACAATAGGTTTGGTCCTACACGGTGATTCCAAAATATTTCATAGCGATCACCTTATAAAGAACGAGGAATGAAATAGTCACTTGTTTCACGGTGTAGCGAGCATCTTCAGACGATGTGGACAGTGGTGTGACGTGGATGTCAGAATACACATCCAAGAAGTGATATTCACAGTGCCTTATTTCAGGTCAAGCGTGGCCTCGGTCCGTGTGTCGGCATGTAAATCAGGAACGTGACAAAGAAATATTTAAAGTCCTACTGAATGGAATCTTCAAATTATTAATCGGTATACTTTTTTGAACGCTGTTGGGAGTGCCGAACCATTGTGTGTTGTTAGGTCCTCATATATTACTTGGACCTTGTTTTGAAAGAAAAGGGCCAGATTGTTGCATGTCTCCTGATCTGCCTCAAAAGCATTTTCCTGCTGTGGTTTTGCCAATAGGTTAACCACTCTAAAAAGTTCTTTATTAGAGTTAGCCGCATCTCTGATTTTAGTAGTAAAATAGTGCTCCTTAGCGACAATTATCTCGTTCTTATATCGCTGCAGTGCGTGGTTATAGATTGCTTTACTACTCTCACTGCAGTCTCGTCTCCACAGGCTTTCTGCTCTCCTGCATTCCACCTTTAGAGCTTTGAGCGGAGGACTGTACCAAGGGGTGGATATCCTTGACCTCCTTACAGTTAGCACTTTCTCAGGGGCTACCTGCCTGGCCGCCACCTCAATCCATTCATTAAACAGGAATGCAGCCGCATTATTGTCCGATGAGGACAATTCAAGACCCGCATCCAACGCCATCTCAAAGTCACTACCCTGAACCTTATTCCAGCCCCGGATCTTTACTTTACCAGGTTTGGTACCGGGTTCTCGGATAAGATGTGTGGTTCTGATAGTGAAGTGAATAGCCTTATGATCCGTCCACGCCAAGGAAGATATGTCCCCCATCTCAATATCTGGATTATTTGTGAAAATGCCATCTAAGGTATGGCCTGCCTTATGGGTTGGTCCGATCACTAGTTGTCCGAAACCGTAAGCCTCCAAAATATCTAGCAATTTGGCAGATTCTGAGTTATTTGACATTTCTAGGTGATAATTAAAATCACCCAGAATAGTAAGAGGCAAGGAGTCGGTACAGGACCCCAGCAGTATCTGTAAGGCTTGGGTAAAGGCTAGCCTCACCCCAGGCGGGCGATATATCAGGAATCCCTGAAATGAAGAAAAATTATTTAATTTTATACAGAAGCGTAGTGCTTCTGCCGGCAGCACTGATATGGATTCTGTCCGTATCTTAAAATGCTCCCGGTATATGATGGCTATTCCCCCACCACGACCCTTTTCTCTATCCTGTGACAAGATGGCGTATCCCTCTGGAACCGCAATGTTCCATTCGGGGACGGCGGTGGTGTCCGTCTATGTTTCCGTCAGGAAGAGTATGTCTGGGGAGGATGCCTGAATCAGTTACTCCACTTCATATTTATGTTTTCCCATGGAACGGACATTTAATAAAATACATTGGGCAATGCATTGAGTTGTCCCTTGTCGGTCATTGATTAGTCCCCCTTTGTTGGTAACCTTTCCCCCTGTCTTCCTTCCTCCAACATTGTCCAGTTCCACTGACTCGCTCTTATGCTGTTTCCCAATCCTGTTTTTATGGCCAGGCACATTTTTACTGTCTAACGAGGGATGGGAGCAACAGACAGCGACCTGACCCTCTTGAGTACTCGGAGCTGAAGGTAATGTAGGCAGAGGCCGGGAAGCATTGCTCCGGAGAGCAAGGAGCTGGGCTCGACTACACTTATACGACATCGTGCCCCCAGGGTTCCTGGCCCTCAGCACGGACCAGGCACGGACGGGCGCAGACGGGCTTGCCTTTGGCGCGCCAGCGGCGCATCCGCTGCGCTGTCGCCCCAGCATGCGTTTTGATGCTGTCGGCCAAGAAAAAAACTAGACCGCCAACCCCAAGTGCAGTGCGGTCCCGCCTAACTTGCGGGTACCACAGGGGTCGGGCGGAAAGGCCAACAGTGCAAGAAAAATCAGGCAGGAAAATGGAGGTAGGTTGATTAAAAATTAAACAATTAGGGTAATGTTGAGCGTAGTCTTAGCTTGTTCAACTATACCACAGTGTACGACAATCTAAAAAATGGGTGCTGCCTTATTAAGCACCAAAGTGTACACAAATGTAGCACCATGGTAACGTGTTTCAAATCAACAGGCGAGCTGTATCACATGATGCACCGAGAGGCTTGTCTACTCCTCACCCATATCCAGTGTTCACTCATATACTGGGAGGAAGTTTGGAGGTTACGAAATGGCCAAGTCAAGTGTTCAAGAGAGAGACAATGTTTTCCTTCATGAGTTTAACGTTTGGCTGCATTGCAAATGTCTGCAGTGCAGTGCTTCTGGAATATGTCCTAAGCCGCACAACAATCCTCTTGCCTGCAGGCCTGCACCTACTGTACAAACATTCTGGGGAAATTATCTGGAGTGTCCAACTGATTAGTATATATGTTGCTGATCATAATACTCTTTATTTCGGTAAAAATAACATATAAGAGATGTATGATAAAAAATACAGTGGCTATCATAAAGTTAATAATAAGTTAAACAAGAAAAACATACATCTGGATCAATTATAAAACAATAACACAGTCAACAGATCAGGGGTTACCCTTTCTTAATGCATAAATAGGATAACACCAGCTATTCATTTTTTCTTAATGTGTTAAGGGTTTATGTACTGCTGCAGGTATTAAAACAGGGCTTTCTCTCTTGTGGCCTTTGGATGGGAGCGTTTTTAGTTGACATTTTAAAGTTGTAGATTTTTCGGGTGCTTTGTACAAGGTTTTAATCTGTCGTCATCACACATGAATACACTTTGTAACAGGTAGTGCTGCCTACCTCCGAGGCCTAAACACGCCACTGTAGATTGCATTTGTATGTGGTGAAGAGTACTGCTGCAGAGCTGACGAAATCGCCCGAGCTCAAAGTAAAGCGTGCAAATAAATATATGAAAGAATCAACTGCAAACATGGGTTAGTCGCCAGCACATAAACAGTGGTTATATTTGATCAAATTTATAATCGATGTTCCATTCGCGAGACTGACTCCATTCGCGAGACTGACTTGTAGACCCATTGGCAGAGCTGTTCAGTTCACTTTTCAACACAGTACAATTTAAAGGCTCCGTTGCATGAGCAACACATTCATGTTTGAACCACCCTAAACAGTAGGTTACTAAAAACTGTGTGCCAAACATGAATAAAATATTGATTTCATTAAGCATGTCAAGGACTACTTAAGTCAAAATTATTGTATATGTTTGCATATTTTCTTGAAAATTTGCATTTGTGTTTGCATATTTCTAAAGATGAGTGTTAATTATAACCTGAAATCAATTCTAAATGTTACTGTGAAAGCTCCACACATCTCCAAATGAAGCACAGTTTTCTGACTGTAGCTATTGTAAAAACAAGCAGGCTTATCATTGGTAGAATTCTTGTCATTGAATGAACGAAACAGGACCAGTATGGACAGCTGTGTTGCCATACTCACTTCTAAGTCTGTCGAATTGGAAAGTTGTGTAACGATAGTAAAGTACAACATTTTGCTGTGGCATTTACCTATGTCAATTTGAGTTCGAGGGGTATAGGCACACGCACTCCAGACTTGAGTGCAAAAGCTGAGTCATAAAAGAATGTATGCAGCTTTGGTATGCTTAAGAGATCTGCATTTATAATGTGCACTCACCTCTATGATAATTATTGGGAGAGAGTGGGACAGACCAGACTCGAAAGCTTTTTGTGTTTGAAAAAGGCTGCTTTATTGAAACAGGTGCACATTACAGTAACATACCTGGCAACTGCCTTACAAAACTAAACCCTCGCTATACATGCGATACCTGACACCTGATCCCGCCCCCACCTCTACGATCCCCTCAACATGCCCCCAACCTGCCATTAACATATTACCAACATTACAAGTATTGCAATTCAAATATACAATTCTATTAAACCTACAACCTACATCCCTTCTAAAACCAGTGGGAGTTGGTGACATTGGAAAGTAGTGAGGCGTAAAAGTTCAGAGTGTCCTGTGGGGAACGCGCGTAGCGAGCAAATTTTACCATCATAAGGTGAATTTGGAGGGGTCCTCCCTCAGAATATTTTGGAAAAAAAGTGGGAAAATGGTGCATTTTCAAGCAAATTTGAGAAAAAAAGAAGGTTAATAAAGCAATTTTAGACTTGAATATATTAATTAAATAAAGAGATTTCATAGGATAATGATATAGGTAGCTTTAGTTACATCATCTCTAGAGGGCAGTGTGCAGTCAAAGCTTTCAAGAGTTGCATTGGGATCTGGTTTGCATCAAAACCTAAACATATAAAAATGACAAACAACATGCCACAAAAACTGCCTTTACTAGCAAAATATTCCCCATAATGAGCCTTTTAATGCCACATAATTTAGTCAACCATGCCACAGATTTTCCTCCCATAAAGCCACTTATTGCCAGTACCTTAGTTACAAAGAAGGTGAGTAGTTGTTGGGTCACAGAAAGTTGACTTTGACATATCTTTCTACAGATGTAGGAAATACAAGGTGAGAGTATGTAAGTGGGAGATCCTCTAAAAGTAACGCGTAAGAAGGGGTCAGTGAGTGCATTTTTTTTTTTTTTGAAACCTTTATTTGTGCAAAAGGAGAACAGATACAGACCTACAACCAACACGGCCGGTCAGTAATGCAAATCAGCAAAAATAAAACAGTACATAGCTCATCAGCCGACAACCCGAGGGTCCGGCAGCTTAGAAACAGGATGTGGTTAGGAGCACCTGACAGATGAGGATAAATAAAAGGTTTTCATATTTTAATACACACAAACAACAAAAAGAAAACCCACAAGAAAAGAGTTGAGGCAAAAGTATCAGTATGGGGTCTGCTACGTGCGGTATGGGGGAGACAACGAGGAGCAGGCATCAGAAAACATGGAGATGGGTGGCAGGGATCAGGAGCGAGTAACACTTCACAGAGAACAGAAAGTCAAAATACTGGAACGTAAAGTCAAGGAGATCCTGTAATGTCAAGGGGTTCTGCAATGGGAGGGTCACAAATCTCTCCACGATAAGAGTTCCACTGACCCCAAATCCTAACCCACTTCTCGGGCCTACCCCGGGAGATGTATACAATTTTTTCACGAAACATGCACCAGTCCATGTTCTCCTCCCAGGTCGAGATCAGTGGCGCCCTATGTGACCCCCAGAGTTGAGCGATGTCTCTTTTTGCAATCATGCTGCCCAGGGTGACCCATTGAGTCTGAGCAACGGTGCAGTCATTCGGTTCCCAAACATTCAGCAGACAGCGTCGGGCCTCAGGAAATAGCCCGACGCCCGTCACCTCTCGCATCACCGCATGCACACGATTCCAGAAGGCCACCACCTCCGGGCATTCCCATATAATGTGAAGGAAGGTAGCAAGCAAACCACAACAACAAATATAGGTGCAACTTTCTGCGCCTAGCCATTGGCACAGCATTTTCATGTGCATTTGCATCATTTTCTTTCATTTATGTAACTTTCTCCACAATTTTTTGAACAGATTTTTGCAAGCCTCTTTTTAAACTTCTTTCTTGCTCGTAAACATTCTCATCCTCATGCAAGGTATCGCAATTTTCCAGGTTTCTAATGCTCAAGTTCGGCCATCCGAGCCTTTCATCAAGAACACGACTAGAGCCATATTCATCAGTAGCAGTTTATTTTAATATCCAATGCATTTCAGGCCTCTCGGGCCCTTCATCAGGGAAAACTGAAAATGACAATTAAACATGCTTTAATTTATACATCCACCCTTACGTACAACATAAAACAACTTATCTTTGGTAAATCTCACCAACCCTTCAAATGGTAATTATAAATGCATAATTTTTCAAAACCTCCCCTTGGAGTCTCAACCATGTTAAAGCTCACCTTTCCAAATCTAGCTGTTTGACAGTCCCATTTCATTTTTTCACTTAAAAAAAGTTCCGTGCTTGCTTTTAAGCCCCTATTTTTCATAAACACGATACTCTCTTCCTTCCACCCTCAGGCTCTAATCTGTTTATCTCTCCTCTCCTCAAAACAAGCTCCTCTCCCGTTTTTTCTGTAAGTTTATCTTACCTGCTAACAAGCGATCATCCACCCTCCTTCCAAAACAGACGTCTCCCTTTCCCTCCAGCCTCGTGTCTTTTAATCATTCACTACAGCCCCTCCCATCAAACAGCCAATCCCCCCTCACCTGTGCCCTTTCCCTTCTCGCAAACACTCAACTCCCCATAATGCATTTAAAATGACTTGTGGTGAAATCCAAATTAGTTACGTAACAATTTTTCCAAGTCCATTTACTTTTAAACAAATGACCATTTGCTCAGTCCAAAGTTCATCGCAGCAAATACCAGTTTCTTCTGACCCATGAAAAATAAACTAGCCGTGAGAATTCCGATGTTCCGCCTTGCTTGTGAGGTGAACAGCATTTCTTTCAACATAGTTCTTTTTCGTTATGATTTACTCAGTTCTTTGTTGGGTGCAAACCCAAAGGGGCATCATTCTATAAACATCATACATGTACGGGCTGCACACCTCTGCTTTTTGACAACTTACTCTGTAAATTTTTAAACTCCATCATTTTAGCCATTGCGTGCTCATTGGCGTCGTGCCATGCCCACACTGCACATGTAAAACTTAACAACAACAAATATAGGTGCAACTTTCTGCGCCTAGCCATTGGCACAGCATTTTCATGTGCATTTGCATCATTTTCTTTCATTTATGTAACTTTCTCCACAATTTTTTGAACAGATTTTTGCAAGCCTATTTTTAAACTTCTTTCTTGCTCGTAAACATTCTCATCCTCATGCAAGGTATCGCAATTTTCCAGGTTTCTAATGCTCAAGTTCGGCCATCCGAGCCTTTCATCAAGAACACGACTAGAGCCATATTCATCAGTAGCAGTTTATTTTAATATCCAATGCATTTCAGGCCTCTCGGGCCCTTCATCAGGGAAAACTGAAAATGACAATTAAACATGCTTTAATTTATACATCCACCCTTACGTACAACATAAAACAACTTATCTTTGGTAAATCTCACCAACCCTTCAAATGGTAATTATAAATGCATAATTTTTCAAAACCTCCCCTTGGAGTCTCAACCATGTTAAAGCTCACCTTTCCAAATCTAGCTGTTTGACAGTCCCATTTCATTTTTTCACTTAAAAAAAGTTCCGTGCTTGCTTTTAAGCCCCTATTTTTCATAAACACGATACTCCCATCACCGCATGCACACGATTCCAGAAGGCCACCACCTCCGGGCATTCCCATATAATGTGAAGGAAGGTAGCAAGCAAACCACATCCACGCCGACATAACCCATCCACCGAATAACCCATATGTATCAACCGTGGACCCGTAACATAGACACGATGAAGAATCTTTAGCTGCACCAGTCGGAGACGCGCCGGAATAGCGACTTCCTTAGGGGAGGACACTGCAGCCTGCCAGTCCTCATCGTCCAACTCCAGCCCGTCCCCCGTCCACGCCTCACGCAACTGTAGTAGGAGATCCGAACGGGTATTAATAATTTTTTTGTATATGAGGGAAATAGTACTATCAGGAACATGTCCATCCAGCACTCTGTCCTCCAAAGGAGAAGACTCAGGAATCAAGGTACCAGTGGGGAAGACCGAGTTGAGCGCATGACGGATCTGAAGGTATCGGAAATATTCGCTATCATTCAGCGTGTACTCCCGCTGCTTTAACTCGTCAAAAGTTTTGACTCTATTGGTGGCCCAAAGATCACCCACTTTGCTGATACCGATAAGGTCCCACCGATCAAATCCCTTTGAAGAACACAGACCGCCCAGCCTCTCAGCTGCATATAAAGGAGTCGCCCTAGTGAGTCTATCAGTCCAGCCCGTGGCCGATGTTGCACTATCCCATACACGTATAGCCACCGCAGTGGGGCCCGTCAAACATCTCCTGTCAATCTTGGAGTAAAGCGCTCTATTATAATCGCCCCCCGGCAGCTGCCACCTGTCCATATCATAAGCGGGATTAGGAACAGGTCCATACATGGCATGGTTGATAGCGCTCAACTGGGACGCCCAATAGTAGCGCCTGACATCCGGCAAAGCTATACCACCGTCATACCAAGGCAGAGTCAATTTCGCCAGCGCTATGCGTGGCCGTCCGTCCCAAACCAATTTCCTCTGGAGGCCCTCGATCTCACGGAAATAACCAGCTGGAACCAGATCCAGCGTGTTCTGGACGGCGTACAAGAATCGTTGAAGAGACATAATTTTAAATAAGGCCGCCCTCCCAAAAGGGGAAAGAGGCAATTTACACCACGTCGCTACATCCGATCGAAGTCTGGCCAACGGGGGGCTGTAGATTCCGCTCAAATCGGACTTTGGGGTCCAAAGAAACGTAGATCCCCAAATACTTGAAACCAACACTGGAGATAGGTATAGGGCAGAAGCGAGGCAAAGAAGGTTGGCCACCCGCGAGTGGGTAAATGCAGGATTTAGTCCAGTTGATAATCAAACCAGAATTTTTTCCGAAAGAGCTCAAGACATCGAACAGGACACCCAACGACTTACGGGGAGAAGTGAGGTACAATAGTATGTCATCGGCATAGAGCGACACTCGGTCCTCGAAGGTAGGGGACCACCGTATGCCCGTGAGCGAGGGTTCCCAACGGAGCCACTCAGCAAGGGGTTCGAGAGCGAGCGCGAAAAGGAGAGGCGACAGAGGGCAGCCCTGTCTCGTGCCACGCCCAAGGACAAAAGGAGCCGAGGCCCGTCCATTAACCACCACCTGAGCGAGCGGCTGTTCGTATAAAAGTTTAACCCACCCGATAAACTTGGGACCAAAGCCAAATTTGGCGAGGGCGGCCCACAAATATGGCCATTCCACTGTATCGAAGGCCATCGAGGCGTCAAGGGAAACCAAGATGGCCGGGTCAACAAGAGACCCCGCCCTCGCCAGGACACCATGGAGACGTCGAAGATTGAGTGCCGTATTATGGTGGGGGATGAATCCAGACTGATCAGGGTGCACCAAATCGCCGATCACCGTGATCATGCGGCTCGCCAGAATTTTAGCAAGAACCTTGGGTTCTACATTCAAAAGCGAGATCGGCCGATATGAGGAACAGTGTTCCCGAGGCTTACCATCCTTGTGGATGACCACAATGGACGCCAGTCTCTGATCTCGGGGAAGAAGCCCGAGATCTCGCGACGCCAAAAACGATCGACGAAAGTACGGCGCCATTTTGTCGGGACACAACTTATACAGCTCAACTGGCAAACCGTTCGGGCCCGAAGCCTTACCCGGGCGAAGTGCACGGATAGAGAGCGCTACTTCATCGGTAGAAAAATCCGCCTCCATAAGCTCCCTATCCGAGTCCGACAGACTAGACAACGTGATATCACGGAGCAACAGGTGCGAGTCTCCCTCAGGTCTATCCGAGACCGGCGAATACACCTTCCGAAAGTGCTGGGCAAAGACCTCAACTATCTCGATCGGGTCCACAACACGCACACCATCCATTCGCTCAATAACAGGCACCACACGATTCACTCTATCCCGTCTATCAAGCTAAACCAGCAATTTCCAAGCCTTGTCACCCACATTGTACAGGCGTCCTTGTTGTTCACGATGCATTGCCTTGGCCGCATCGGTCACCAGAGCTCTGTATTCGAACTGTTTAAGCGCCAAGGAATGCAAGTTATCAGGCGTAAATACAGATTCCATACGTTCCTCCAACTCAGAAATATCAGTTTCAAGTGGTACCACCTCTACAGTTCTGCGCCTCCTGTCGCTGGCAATCAAAGAAAGAGTCTGACCCCGGATCACAGTCTTGTACGCCTCCCATAAAATAACAGGGGAGGATACTGACCCCTCATTCTCAACAAAGTAATGTTCCATACACTTAACCACTTCCTTACTAATGTTGGGGTTACGAAGGTGCCACGGATTAATAGGAGCGACACGACCCCCGGACTCCAGCCGCACATCAATAGTAAGCCATAGTGGGGAGTGATCTGAGATCCCTCTTGCCAGATGTCTAATTTCTCTCACGGATATCATCTGCGCTGCTGGTACAAGGATATAGTCAAGTTGCGAGAGACTACCGTGGGCCCCCGAATTAAAGGTATACTGTAGCTGCCCGGGGTGTAGTTGCCTCAGACAATCTGCTAAACCCAGGGTATCCATGAATTTTCCCAACCATTGCTGCGACGTGGGGAGGGTTCTACGTGGACTGCGATCCTCCTCTCCACTGACAACCGAATTAAAATCACCACCCACCACCAGCAAACCATCGAGGAGTCCCAGGACCACCCCCCCCAAATCCGAGAATGTGGTGGACTGTAGACCAGGGGGAACATACACAGACAAAATGGAGATCGTCTTCCCCTCCCAGCGACCCACGACAGCAGCATAGCGGCCCCTATCATCCAACACCTCGTCATCTACTTCGAGGGGGAGGGAATTCCTAACCAGGATGCCCACACCCCTCGATCCAGTGGTTAATCCAGAGTGCGCCACCAAACGGTATCCTCTTCTATTCAGTGCACGGCACGTATTGCCTACCAGATGCGTCTCTTGTAGTAGAACGACATCAGGGGAGTGTCGCTTTAAATACTGTGAAACTATCCCCCGTTTTATTCTATCTCCGAGACCATTAACATTCCAGCTCAGCACCCGCAGCCCCCTACCCCCATCCAAAACAGAAACCAACAGTCCCCCCGCCACAAAGCAGGCACAAAGGATAAAATAGCAACCAAATCAGAGCCTCGAAACAAACAAATAAGGAAAGACCCCCCTACCTCCCCCCAAAGAACACTCAACTCACAACCCCCCACCCTGCACCCCTGCGGTAGACCAGAAAGCCGCCCCAACTTGCAGTGTGCCTGTCGCCCCATTAAACTAACCTACAAGAAGAGAGAAAAAAACGTCCCCTGAGGAGGAAGAGTCCCGAATCCCCCCACCCCTGGGTATCTACAACGTATAAAACATAACTATCACAGAGCCACTGCAAAGCGTCCAATAATGGCTCATCGGTAGCGACTCACTGGTCCTGCTCCTTCAGGCCGCCTTCGGCACCTCTCGAACTCTCCGGATTGGCGTGTTGCGTCGGCAAGGAGTCTAGCCAGTCACTAGCTACTTCAGGACGATCAAAGAAAAATGTACGTTCATTATGCACAATCCTCAGGCGAACCGGGAAAAGCATAGCATACTTCAGTTCCATATCTCTGAGGCGTCGCTTCACCCCCGTAAAGGCCATACGTTGCTTCTGCACCTCCTGAGTGAAATCCGGATAGAAACTGACCTACACATTTTCAAACTTGGTAGGACCATTAGTACGGGAGGCCTGCAGGATAGCGTCCCTGTCACGGAAGTTAAAAATCCTGGCTATGATAGGCCTCGGAGCGGCCCCGAGCTTGGGCTTCCCACCTGGAATCCTATGAGCACGCTCCACCGCAAAAAGTTTACTAAGGCCCTTTGGTGTCAAATAGTTTTGGATAAGGTCCTCCACCAAAAGATCCGTTGGCACATCCGTAGAATTCTCCGGAACACCTACAATGCGAACATTATTGCGTCTGGCTCGGCTCTCAAAATCATCCAGCCGACGGGCAAACAAGTCTCTGGCCATGCGAAGATCGCGGACCTCGGTCTGAAGATCCGATACATCTGTAATCAAGCTTGCCGTCTTTACGTCCAGAGATTTGACCCGTTCGTTGGTTTTCCCCAGGTCTTCCCCGATAAGGTTGACCTCAATCGCAACCGTATCCAATTTAGTGGCTAGCGTTTCGTATTGCTGACCCATCGAAGTCTGGATATTGGCAATAGCGCCCATGACATCCGTCAAAGTCGGCTCCTCATTCGCAGGAGGGCAGTCGCCAGTCTCTACGAGGGCCCTGCTCGGACCACCCGGGGATCCCTTCGGGCGAGTAAAGCGTTCAATAGTCAGGGTCTGAGCGGCTCCCCCTCGATTTGGGCCTCTGGTGTTGCGCCTCTCAGCGTCCGACCTGCCTGCCATGGTGATCGACGAGCTCCTAAGGGTCCTCCGAGATCTGGTGTGAATGAATCACTCTGTGGCAAGCGCAGTAAATCGAGAAGTCGAGGAACGACAGCCAAAGGAGAGATGGCAACCAAGCCAGAGCAGCAGTATCAATCAGCGATGAGTCGACACCAATGATGACCGAAATCGAAACCGAAAGTGCCACAGGGGCAACGGAGGCGTCTCTCCAGCCGTTGTTGTTCGATTACCACCTGGGCACCTCGGGAACTAAAACCCCCGGACTCTCGTCACCGTAGGCCTCAGATTACAGGGTGCAGCAAGTCCAGTTCCCGGCGGCCAAATCAAATTCAGAAAAAAGCTTTCAATATCAGCAGGGCATCAGCATGGAATACCCGTCGACCAATTCAGGATTAATGCCAGGATAGATGTGGGTGGCGGAAGGGGTCTCGGGAGCCCTCTGCTCACGCGTCCATCTTGGATCCGCGCGTAGCTCCTCCCCGAGTGCATTTATTTTTATCCAGACAGTTTGCATGCAGCTCTTTGAATACAATTCATAGCTCACTATGCTAGATTGTGATTGTAACTCATGAACTGCACAGTAACAAAAGGATCTCTGTGAGAAAAGCAGTACCAACTGAGCATTGCAAATAAAAAACTGGTCTGTGATCTGCATAGTCTTTGCAGCAGGCATAGTAACCCCCCACGCTACCTTAGATGAGTCCACACTGCCACCAGACAAAACTCCAATCTCTCTCCAGCAGGTACGTTAATTACCAGAGTTATCTTGGCATTTTTATTGCTGCCTGAAAACTGTTGGATACAAGGAAGTCTGCAGTGCTTTTAAAACAGCTGCACTGCTACAAAACGGGCCCCAAAAACTTCCATCCCCCCTGGGAACGCCTGATTCACAGTAAAGCCAGGAAATCGGCCCCCAGCTCTTCTAGCCCCTCTGAAAACTCTTGATGCACAATACAGCCAGCCCGCCCTTGATGCTGGGGCTAATGCAGCGAGCATTATGATGCTCAATCTCTTTCGCTGGCTCAAATCATGCAGAACGGAGTTGACAATGACAGATTTATTGATGATTTTGAACAAAAGTGCCCTCTGCCGTTGCGCATCTCCATTCTGCGCTGTTTGGCCAGCTGTCTTGGGCCTGCCAAACAGGCCAATCACAACGTTGCATTGCAGCGTTGTGATTGGCTCAGGGGAGCCCAGGTGCCTCCTGCTTCGCAGCAAAGCCAGAAAGAGGATGGGGGAGAGGCAGCGGCTGAGGCCAGCCACACTACTGCTAGGTACTCCACCACAAATGAGACTCATATCCTGTCCTCCTTCTTGCCAGTGCGATAGAATAATAAAGCAGCTGGGACATCTGTCACATTCGTGACTGAGTACTAATCTGCCAAATGTTTAATGGAGGATTTAGGTTAGTCAGCTTGCTGGGGTTATCATTCCTTTGTGTTTGGATTTGTCACCTTTGCTGATGGCACGCAAATTATGCTCCTGCTTGCAGGGCCGGTCCTAGGCATGGCCGGTATGAGCAGCTGCCCAGGGCCTCGCGCTCAGGGGGCCCCGCCGCCAGCCCCACAGAGTAGACCACAGAGCAGGGGGCCCGATATGAAATGCAGGAAAAGCGCTGCGCGCACTCGCGCAGACAGTAAGGCACTTAGAGGGGCCTCACATCTTCCCTTTCGCCCGGGGCATCAGAAGGCCTAGGACCGGCTCTGCCTGCTTGATATGCTGCTGCAACGGCTGCCAAAGTCTAACCCTACATAGCTTCTCCTAGAGAGTGGATACATCTGGAGAGTCCTTAACAGCAACACTAAGGTGAATGTGGCTGTGAACCCCAAAAACCTTATCTTCTCCATTTTAGTGAGAGAGCAGAGTTGGCATCTCAAATGCAGTACTGCTCATGGAGTTGGTAGGATTTCAATCGGCCTCTGATTTGAGCATTAGACCCTTTCTGGAATGAGGCTTCCGAATTACCTTTATTTATATTCAAGCCTAGCTTACTATCACTAATTCAAAGTTTCTTGTTCAATCTTGTCTCTTCCAATTTGGACAGAAGCAGCTCTTTCCACACACATTTCAGTTGTTCCTGAAGTAGCAGCAACACTCTTGGGAAGAGTGCACAAGCAATGCTACAACACCCTCTTTTCTTTTATATTCATCAATTTCCATCCAAGGGGAAGGTGTGTTTCTAGTCTTGAGCACAGCACAAAATGATCATAGGGGCTTGGGATTCAGTTTCCTACAGGAGAAACTGTGCCTCATCACAGTGGTGATGAGGCGGACGAACCTGTGCATCATCCAACATTCATCCAGGTAGGGGAGCGCCAGCGCACATTCTAGGCGACATCGCACCGATCCTCGCGCTCCTCCTGGCCATTCCTTAAGTGGCAGCCTTCCTGCATTGCATCATCGGCGCACATTTCGGCGTGCGGTGCACGGCCCATGCCTACCCTCAATCGGTGCATTTCAGGGCCTGGCGTGAGGACTCCGCTCTCGGTACGGCGAGGCTTGCACACAGGGGCAGCCACCACCAGGCCAAACTTCAAAGGGAGCCAACCGAGTCACAGCAAGGCCCGTGCTCTTGGGTAGCCTCCACTAGGCCAAATTTCAAGGGTAGCCAGCATCTGCACCACGAGGCCGTGCACAGGGGCAATCACCACCTGGCCTACCTTCAAAGGGAACCAACCTTTGCACGATGGCGATTTCGACATGCACCTCGGCGCGACAGTTTGATACACTGAACCAAGGAAAGTATTTTTAATATGTAGATATAAGCACACGTTGTATATGCACCTAATTGTATGTATTTATTTTTAGATATGTTGGCACAGTGAAGATTATGTGTTTTTAAATTGAGTCCTGAGGAAGGTGTTTTCAAACAAGACACACCGAAACACGTCGACATAAGGACAAAATCATCTGTTTTAATATATTGTTTTTTTCAAACATAAAGGAACACGTTTTCATATGTGATATAGCAGGTTTAATAACCTGCATTATTGGATGAATTAGTGTAAAAAAATTTCTATTGCAAAGAAGAACCTATGTGTTGGATTTTTATTCTGTATTGATTGATTGATGTTCATTATATGTTTTTAATTATATCAAGACATGTGTCAAGGATTATATCTAATTTTGTTGCTATAAATGAAAATAATAAATTAATTGTATTAATTTACGTGTGGCTTTAGTTTTTAATGAAGATTTGCTTTTGTTCAGTGTATATTGGTTGAGATTGATCACATTTTACACTAAGAAACACAGAAAGGAAAACTTTTTTGTCACACTCTATATTTCTCGGTCCTTTCTGGTTTACCTGGGTAACTCTCTCTTTTTGTGGAGAGGAAGAGAAATGAATTGCTGGACGAGAAGTGACATGTGAAGAAGTAAGAGCCAGGCTGTAGGTTGAAGATGCAATGACTTTTGGTAGACGTGAATCGCATCTCAGTCTTCCCCACACAGAGCAGCAGATTCTATCGTAACTTCCTCCTTTCTCCATGATACAGACCTTATCCTAATATCACATGTATTAACCATGTCTACTGCGTCTCCTTGTGTAACTTGCCATCCACGGGTCCCTGTTCAGAACACACATCTATGTCATCCTCTTCACTATCAATGGAAGTGGTAAAATCAGAATGAGCCCTGATCCATTCTGAATGGAGCTTCACAAACCAAATCACTTGCTTCCAAATGATTGCGATAAGCCTATAGTGCCTGTTGGACTTGGCCCTTTTGGCAGGTTCACCGCTGAACTTTTTGCCTTGCACTCTGACATGGTGGTAGTGATTTTTGGCCTCTGCGCACTTTAGCACTGTGGCCCAGCGTAAAGTGCTTGCGCTCTCTGAGTGTGTGTGGTGAGATTGGCCAGCCCTCCCATAGGAATACATGGGGGATATGTGTGTCCATGGTAATTCCTGATATGAGAGGAGTGTAGGGGCGAGTTTAGTATGTGCGAACTCATGAGAATAAATGCTGCGCAATTGTGACTGGTGGAGAAATGGCACTTTTAGAAGTTGCCATTTCTGTGTACTGTGTATCTGTCTGTCTGTCTGATGTGAATTGCATGTCTGGCTTGTGATTGACAGGTGCTGGATGATGTGGGTGGCTCCAGGATGGGGTCTGAATAGGGAGATCTGCATGTAGTTGGGAGGGAGGAGCTGCACCTGGGACCTGAATAGGGCTGTGCCGTCCCTCCACAATGCTGGCTCCACCCCCTGTGGTGCGTCTGAGCACCTAGCCCCCACCTGACAATGGAGAGAGGAGCTGAGCACAAGAAAGTGCTTCAAAGCTCCCCCAAACCAGTTGCATCTGGTTTTTCCTCCAGCCCTGTGCTGTGTCACAAAGGGAAAATGTAATATAAATATAGGGGTTTGTGTCCCCATGAAATTGTTCAGTAATGTTCAGTGTCCCTGACGGAGGGGGGGCTTGCTGCTGGTGGGGCCTAGGAGGGACCGCCATGGGGGCTACCTCACTGCTGGAGGGCCCTGTGTGCTGGCCCTTGGGCCCTACATTGCCACATTGATGCCTCCAGGACCTTTTGGACCCTTCTGCCTTTTTCTTCCCAGCTTCCAGGACTTTGAAGAAGCTGGTCCTGGTCCTAGTGCCTGGGGAGTGCTTTATTCTAATTTCCTCAGAGAGAGGATCTGGGGCTGCGCAGCATCGTGCTGCTGAGAGAGGGAGAGGGATCCCCCGATTAGGGGTTCCAACATGACGCCTGCATGTGCCCACCCTGCATCTTTGTTTTTATTTGTAATTAATGCGGGTGCCCACCCCGCTTATTTGAGCTCCAAAGTGGGTGCCCACCCCGTTTTATCTGATTTTAATTCCGAGGGAGCCTACCCCTCATTATGCCCGGAGTGAAGTGTTGCCGCTGCTGCCCAGCCGCGGCCGCCCGGAAGTCAGGCAAGTCTGCCTGTGAGAAGGGCGGGGCCGGTGGCTGGGCCGGAAGCGGCGCAAGAGTTGTGGGGCTCCCATGAGCTGTGGAAGCCCCAGAAGAGGAACCAGCCCGGAGCCTCGTGGGTTCCATATCCGAAGTCCCGGTCCCGAGATGGGGGTCCGGGTGAAGCATGGCACGTGAGAAGGCGGAGCTCCCGTGAGTGGGGAGAACCCCGCAAGCACCGCAGCCAGTTTTCTAAGGAGGGGGCATGAGGCACATTGCCGGTGCCTGCCCCCGCCGCATCCACAATGAGGAGCCTTTCCCCCGCCAAGAGCCGGTGAGTTGAGACGGCTGGGGGGGAGGCCAGATGTAGACACAGAGTGCTAATTTGATAAGCGGGCCCACAGTTGTGGGCCGCTCCGACGGCGGGCATATTTTGTTTTTAGAGCCCATGTGGCTCTAACGATTGGCAACAATTTCAATTTCCGAGTCCCCGAGCGGGACTCCAACGCACTCCTTTTTGGTGCTGGCCGGTGCCCATTCAATGAGCGGCCCCGCCTGATAGAGGGCTGCTCCAACGTGGGCATGATTATTCTCAGAGCCCGTGCGTGGCTCCAACGGGGGCAATATTGTGTTAAGAGCCCCAGCAAGGCCCAAAGGGCACCGTTGTGTCAGGGCCCATTTGTTCTATCCCGAGCTGCGCCGCAACGTGTTGCACAGTTATTTGAGAAAGTCCCTCAGAATGACAGAAGTGGCACATAGGTGCCATGCCCTCAACATTAATTCCCAGCAGCCCAGCAAGTAGTGGGAAGCTGCACAGTTCTTTGGGGGCATGTCTTGTGAAGTTAGGAGTGAGATGCACTACTTGGCCCCACACTTTCCCAGATGCCCAGCATGTAGTGAGCAGCTGCTACGTTTAAGTTTGCGCAGTTGCGCACCCTTGACTTTCGCTGCTTAGGCAGCACGCCTGACTCTTGGGACATAGGGCATTTGAGCCCCTTTTGAGATGGCCAGTTGGCCAGGGGGACTGCTAGAATTGTAGGGCGCCAGGCCCTAATGTGATGTGGTGTTAGGAAATGTAAGGTGTGTAGTATGTTTTATGCACCCTGTGTTATACATCTAAAAGTAGTTTTATGATTATGAGGTTGTTTTGCATATTATGGTTTATGCTAGTGAGATTATGTTTCACTGTGTGATTTATGCCCCTAATGTGAGTTATGCTTAGGAGGTTAGGGTCTAATGCGGTTAGACTTTTGAGATGATTGCATAATGTGTTTATGCTGGTGATATTGGAGCAGAATGTAATGTGCGCCTGATGTGATACTCTGCATAATGTAGTTTATGTCACAGGCTGATGCTAAGTACAGTGATTACCAGTGTTTTACTGGTTGTGCGTTTATGATCTGTTTTACTTTTACTAAGTTCG
The DNA here is from genome assembly GCF_964261635.1 of Lissotriton helveticus. Taxonomy (NCBI): domain Eukaryota; kingdom Metazoa; phylum Chordata; class Amphibia; order Caudata; family Salamandridae; genus Lissotriton; species Lissotriton helveticus. Next base: position 2,108,600,663 of record NC_136057.1, read on the forward strand.
CTTTGTGATGGTTCTGACAGTGGTCCAAGTGGCCCTGTCATGTGTAAATAATTCCCTGGATTTGACCCAGTGCCAGGTGGCACCATGTATATTATGTGTTTACTATTCTAATGTGTTTTGAGAATACAAAGGCTATTTTTGATATAACCTTGTGTGGAGTTCCTTTTGTAGTGTGCCAGGGATGTTGTTGCTCTGTGCATGCACAAATGCTTTACACATGGCCTCCAGGATAAGCCTGACTGCTCGTGCCAAGCTACCAAGGGGGTGAGCAGGGGTTATCTTTGGTGTGTAACTCCATTGCCCTGACTAGAATGGTGGCCTCTAACTGGTTTTGGCGTAGCCTTAGCCAACCAGAGATCCCATTTCTAACAGTGCCTGATTCAGAAAAACACAAATCAGCAAGTAGATCGACTCATCCCGAATACTATACATCTGTGTGGTCGTAAATCCCAGAATTCCCCAAACTCATCACACATATGCACATAATACTCTGTGTACAGCAGCAAACAAAATCTGCATATGTAAATTATGAGTGGTCTGTCTGTTATGCTCCTAGATTTTATTTTAAAGCATAGTTTCACAAATTCCATAAGAAACTCCAATTAGGGTGCATGTTTGTGCTGTACAAATAGCCAGATAAAATAGTGGCATTTGTTGTGATCTGCTGGACACATATTTGTGCTCCAGCATAATCCCTATCTAACCAGCAACTCCCAGAGGGCTGGCCTCTACACTCACCCCACACCCATCCATCAATGGTGACACAGGTCAGGTGACCATGCCAATATAAGGGGCTGGGCACACATGCCCTGGGACAGTTCGAGTTATCCCAACTATGGGGTCTATTATAATGGCGGGCGGACAAAATCCACCCGCCATCATATCGGGAAATGGGACCGCCCACTATGTGTGCGGCGGTTCTGCACATACAATTAGAATGCGCCCGCCGCAATGTTAAAAAGGCATTTGTGCATTTGCATGCAGAACGTGGCAGGCACCGCGCAGTACCATAGGTACCTCCCCATGTGCACCCCACCAACACCCTGGGGGCCCGCAACAGGCCCCCAAATGCAGACTCCACATGCCTTTCCATGGCAGCAACGCCAGGATAGTCCGGTAGTAATTGAGCGCGTTACAAAACAGCTTATAACATAACATAACATAACATAACAAGTCATATCCCACTGACAGGACAAGAGTCAGGACCTACAGAGAGGACAGGATGTGACCTGGGAGGTCCCTTTGAAGAGAAGGTCACAACGAGGGCCTAGTCAGAAGACAGGATGAGAGAATCAGTCTTAGGAGTAGGAGATGACCAAGGAAGTCCATGTGGAGTGCACGTCACATTGAGAGGCCTGGTCAAAAGGGAGAAGAGCATGGCAAGATGCCACGTAGGGGAAGAGCAAAAGGAAGACGAGAGTGGCAAGATGTAATAATTCCATGTCACGAAGAAGAGGAAAGAAGGGAAGAAGTGTGGCACGATGCCACGTCACACTTAATAGAGGTGAGCAGAAGAATGTGACATGAGGCCACAGTACCACTTCGTAATGAAGAAAATGAAAGAAGAGGAGAGAAAAGAGTGTGACAGACTCATCACACAGAACATCACTGGCAGTAATCAGTAATTGCCATTATTATCAAGTGGATCACATAAGTCACCTATGGAGCACCCCGTATCCAGAGTGGAGAATTATGTCTGAGAAACAACTGGAGAACAACAAGGCATCCCTGGCGACTGGGAGGCTGGCCACCAAGAAACCTTTTGTTATATCCAGTGAACCTGAAGCCTGCTGAAGAGAGCATATTCAACCATTTGTACCATCCACCTTTGGGCTTGCATGAGATACTTGTTCTTGGTCCTGTTCAGATTTCCTCAGTGATCTCAGTTATGGGACCTATTAGAGGCTCTGAACATTCCATGCAGGCCCATGGCATTCCAATGGCAAGGGCCTCAGGGAATTCCATAATCGGGAAATACCAACACAAGAGATGTGTCTGCAGCCGCCCCATGACAAACTCCAAGACACCAAGAAGCACTGAGGTCAGGGATGGAGACTGGTCGCCCAAAGACTATCTGTGAAGGCACGTGCACCTGAGTCCTGAAGGCCAGAGCACACAGACCCTGAGACAACTGCCCTTTGTGGCTGTATGTGCGATATAGATTTGGTCCTGTTGGCAGTTACTCAGTGACACCTGCGTGCAGCCTATAAGAGGCCACACACAGTCCACACAGTCCCGTGGCAGCCTGGCAGGAAGGGCCTCAAGGAAAGTCCTGTGAGAGAGGGATCCTGGTGATGGAGCAAGGACTCATAAAAAAGAGACTTGCTTTGAAGCAACCCCTTCGTTTAACTTACTAACCTGTTATTAATCACATATTGTGTGAAACTAACGTGCACCACATAAATACATGAAGTAGTGAAGCTTGAATATGTGTTTGCTAACGTTAACAAACTCAAACAAATTACTAAAGCCACTTTAACAGGGAAATATTTACTGTGCATGCGTCAACTGCATCTACGTACTGTGATGTACTAAGGTTTGGAGGGAAATTCTTGTGCATGAGCAAAAGGCACTAAAATGGAGTCTTGAAGACACGCGTGCATGGCACCTGCTTAGCTGAAACAAAATCGAGCTATTTAACTAATGCTAATGCAGGAAATTTATTAATAAATAAAGGGGGTTAGGGTAGAGATGGGTGGTATACAGTGAAACCATTTACTTTTTAAAGTAACGTCTGTCTTTTTTTACTTTATCACTAGTGCGCATTTGGGCCTTTCGTGTTTGACTGAAGTAAGTTGAACCATGTGACAACTGCGCATGACACTGAAAGTCAGTCCGGAAGAATGACATGCGGGTTGGGAAGAGGACAAGGTCGCAGTGTGCATGAGCCTGAGAAAACCGACAGTGAAAGATCTAAATGAATGAGTCTACATGTTCAATTTAAAACATTTGTTTCAGATGAAATGTGAATGCGGGTGGGTAAAATTAAACATGAATAAAAATTAGGGGGTTGGGTTTGTTAACAATGGGCTAATGGAAAAAGTGATATGTAAGCATGCTGTGATGATCTTCCTCCTCGCCTAACCAATTAGATTTGGTATTTTTGCGATATTGAAACTTTAGTGGGTGGTACATGATGAACGAAAGGTATAATTGAGATAGCTTTAGTTAGTTAGCACAATTCGGGATGCTATTGCTGCGGGAGGTGCTGTTGCTGGGAGAGATGCTGTGAAATGCTGATGAAGAATTGAATGCAGAGCCAAATATCCTAAATTAGGTAGGATTAGAAAGAAGATCGCGGAAGAATCTTGAGGAGAAAGAGAGCGCTAGAGAGGGGTACAACGCAGTCGTCGGTATTCTAGAGAGCTCATCTATCCTGTCCTGATTCCTGTCCTGAAGCCTTTGTTGCCTGATCTATCCCGGGGGACCCTTACGAGCCCTTTGGACAGGGGGTTGGTCTTCACAACATTCTTGGTAAATATAACTTTGTGGATTTGCAGATGTTCATTTCTTTCTGTCCTCTCCTTTCGGAGCATTGATCATTGCGTGAATCCAAAGTATGTGTCAATTAAATTTTCTCTCCTAATAATGATGGTGACTGCACTGTGTATTTGAGATGGTTCACATGCGTTTTGAAATTTAGATAAAGAGCTAAAATTTTCCCGGGTCTGTGGTCATTTACCTTAAATAACAAATAAGTTAGTTTATGTCATTTCACCATCAACTAGTTCAACTAATGGTCCGTCGACCGGAGGAAATAACTTTTTGATTAGTGAAAGATTAGTTAGGTGTATTGAATAACTAATATTGAAAATTGTTAATACATTTATCAAACTTTGACTCCAGTGGTTTAATCAACTAAGTAGGTGTGTGTTTATGGTCCCAGGTGAGTATATGATATTGGAGTATCTATTGTTGGTGCGCTGCTGGATCACTGGCATGAGAGGGAAGTCTGAACTCATCCACCAGTGGGTACCAGGATTGCTACGCTACCCGGTGGCAGAGGGCTAGCGCGCGATAGCTGGAGAGCTGCTGTCTCATTTTACCCTTCGTCCTGCTGATTGCGAGCAGCGGCGTTTATTTTATCTTTGGCCATTATTATTGTGACTCCTAACTAACCTGACTTCAAAGTTAATAGGTTACTTACCCTGCTTTCTCTTTATAGAGGCTACGCGGCCGGCTGAGGGCTGATTGTTGGGGCGGGCTTTCAGCGGCCGCGGGCGCCATCTTGGCTTGGGTTGGCCGGCGCATTGGATCTTTGCCACCCCCCCCCTCGTGATTCCTCTATTTAAACGGCCATTATGTGTCAGCGCAGCGGACGAGCGCAGCGGGCGCCTCGTAGGCGCGCCGGAGTTGCGCCTGAGTTCAGCCCGTCTGCGCCCGTCCGCGGCCGGCCGGGCCAAGGGGCAGGGGATGCTAGTCATTTTATTTCATACTCAGCTAGGCAACTCTCGGATTTTAATTCACCCGGCCATGTACTCTCATTATCCACCATGGGGAAGCTCACTGCTTCTGGTATCCTTCGCACACCCCCCCTTCCCTCATGGCCCCCGCACTCCTCCGATAGTTCCACCAGAGAACCACACTTCCATTCGGGTGTTATATTTAAATACCCGTTCTATGGTGAGACACCAGACAGATATTTTTATCTTGTTGACGCAGGAAAAACCGGACTTACTTTTGCTGACTGAGTCCTGGCTTACGGAGGATTCCCTTCCCGACATCCTGGCCGCCCTCCCTTCAGATTATTTTATCCTCCACACTGACCGGCCCCCTGGCCACCCTGGAGGTGGTGTGGCGGCTATCATCTCAAAACAATTCCATCTTATTTCTTCGTCCTCTTCTGCATTATCACAAGTAGAGAATCTGATCATTAGTCTAGGAACGGAAGCCGGGGCTTTCACTTTTGCTCTGCTATATCGCCCTCCACGTTCTATGCCGGACTTCTCCGAGAATTTATGCGAACAGGTGACTGCTCTTCTGACCTCACATCCTAGCCTTGCCCTTTTCGGGGATTTTAATTACTGGTTTGATGATGCCAATGCAGGTGCACATGCCACGGCACTATCTGAGACCCTTACAAGTTTGAACATGACTCAACATATTTCCTCACCTACCCACATCAAAGGTCACATATTAGATCATGTTTGGACTACAAATCTTACCCTTTCTCAGCCTTCTATATCTCCTTGCGCGTGGTCGGACCACCATATTATTGACACTACCATCACTCTCAGTGGGTGGACTAAGCCCCCCCTGATGGCAGGCGGTTCCTCACGCAAATGGAACAACTACGATTCAAAGGGATTTTTAGCAACCTTGGCCACCACTCGCCCTATTATCGTCACCCATGATGATGTTAATAGGATGGACACTGATATCGGTAGCTGGCTAAAAGGGGCCAGTGATCAATTTGCCCCATTAATTAAGTTCCCCTGCACCAGACATCCTAACGCCAACAGGTGGTTTTCTGACAACCTCAAGCAACTAAAACTTGAGGTCCGCCAATTGGAACGCACATGGCGACGGAATTACTCTAATTCATCTAGACGGAGATATGTGGCAGCCCGCAGAGAATACAAATTAGCTATTCTCTCAGCTAAATCGGAGCATATCTCCGACAGAATCTTCTCTGCTACCAATAAATCTCGAGAAGTGTTCAAGATTATGAACGAGCTGACCACTGACGATAGGACCCTTCCAGGCCAAACTCCGACTAAGGAGACCTGTGACGCCCTCAATCTCTTCTTCATTGAGAAGATCATCAAAATAAAAGATTCTATCATTCCTATCCCACAGTCACCTTTCCCTGATGTTTCCCCTGATAATCTTTTATCCCTCACTCAGCTCCCTATCATAGATCCTCCCGCCTTAGCGGAATTAGCTACTCGTGTAAGATCTGGCTCACCGAACGACCATTGCCCTCCTTCAGTACTGCGGGACATTTGTCTGAAGCTACCAGAATGCATATTACCATTCCTGAATGCATCCCTCATCTCTGGCGCAGTCCCTAGCTCCTTCAAGGAAGCTATCCTCGTGCCGCTCTTGAAAAAACCAGGGGCGGACCCTGCCGAACTTTCTAACTATCGACCAATATCCCTGCTGCCCTATTTGTCAAAACTTCTCGAAGCACATGTCACCCGGTGCTTTTCCAACTTTATCGAGAGCTCTTGCTTCCTTGAGCCTAATCAGGCCGGCCCACTCCACGGAAGCTGTTATCCTGGCAGTTATGGATACTCTGATACTCTGAGAGGGAATGCAGATGCAAAAAGACCACAGGCCCTGGTGCTTCTGGACCTATCGGCCGCGTTCGACAGGCTGGCATTCAGGGCTCAGCTCTTAGGTGGGTCGAGTCATTCCTCACAGGCAGGTCACAAGCTGTACGTTTGGGTCCCTTCACTGCGCCGAAGTCTCCTACCACCTGCGGAGTCCCCCAAGGCTCCTCACTTTCCCCTTTATTATTTAACCTATACCTTCGTCCTTTAATTTGCTCGCTCCATAATTGGGATGTCACAGTCTTCAATTATGCGGATGATTTGCAGCTCGTCTTTCCACTTGATTCTCCACAGGCGGTCAACAACTTCCACGCCGTTATGACCCATATCCAACAATGGATGAATCAAAACCAATTAAAGCTCAACCCTGGAAAGACTGAGCTGCTTCTCCCTGGTTCGAGTGCTGCATACTGGGGCCCGCAGTTCTGGCCCCTCGATCTGGGTCCCCCTCCCACACCAGTCAAGGCAGTTAAGAGCTTGGGGGTGACGATCGACGCGGAGCTGTCACTTAAAGCTCAAGTGGGTGCCACGGTCCCTTCGTGTATGTTCCAACTCCGAAAGATCCGGAAGATCAGGCACCTACTTCCACATGCGGCTCTGTGTCAGGTCGTCATGTCCCTTGTTCTCTCTCGCCTCGACTTTTCTAACTCTCTTTATCACGCACTCCCCCCATTTCTTTTGTGTCGTCTCCAGGTCATGCAGAATCTGGCAGCCCGTCTTATCTTTAAGATCCCTAGGTGGCAATCTGTGAAGCCCTTGCTCCGCAAGCTCCATTGGCTTCCAGTTGAGGAGAGGGCTGCCTTTAAGACGGGCTGCATGGTTTTCAAATCTCTTCACTGCCCCAGCCCTGCTTTTCTTAACTCCCTGATCACTCTGTATCGACCTGCACGTTCCCTCCGTTCAGTTCACCATCACCTACTTGTCACTCCCTAATTTAAAACCAATACATTCGGGGGCCGTCGCTTTTCTCTCCTCGCCCCTAAATTCTGGAACCCCCTTCCCCAGGCCATTAAATTCAGTGGCTCCCTTTTTCAGTTCAGGAAACTTCTCAAAACTTTCCTGTTCACTCTCTCTGGGTAATCTCTCTTTGTCACTCTACACATGCTCTGTCAGCAAGCGCCAGGAAACCTTCGGGTGTCAGTGCGCTCAAAAAGTGCCATTTAACATAACATAACATAACCATGGTCGTCGAGGAAGACTCTCAACCATTGCACTGTTGTCCTCAATCTTTGCAGGTTGGCCATCCATGGAGACAGGGCGTTTTCAAACATATCTCTGCAGTGGACTCCACCACTGCTCCTGATGCACCATCCAAGTGAACTGTGTAATTAGACTCTAAAACTGTGAGAGCAGGCGGGACAGAGCAACAGTGCCTCTGTGGACTGCCTGAAGAGACTCAGTGGTGTTTGTTTTTTTGTGTGTTCTTTCCCACAGATTGGACTTGGTTTATTTCTTTTCAAAAACGTTTGTGAGGGATGTAGTCATCTGCTGGGTATGGTCTAGTGTTCCAGCATAATCCCTATGTAACCAGCCTCTCCCAGAGGGATGGCCTCTACACTCATCCCACACTCATTCTTCACATGTATCACTGGTCAGGTGACCCTGACAATAAAAGGGTCCGGGCACGTGCCCTGGGCCATTTGAGGATCAACCACATGCAGGTGCACCATGGTATGAAGATGTTTTGTGATCTGCAGTAGACATAGTGTGGGTGTCTCTGGAGCATGCAACAGTCTGTTGCTGGACAGCCAGAAAACATTGACCAGTATGGGCAAGTTTATGAAGAATTAATAATGGCATTCTAAAGTCATTGCATGAAGGAATTGAAGGAGAATAGAAAATCCTGCTGCTACTATGAGTTTTGGCCAATAGACTTATAACCTGTAGAGCACCCTTACAAGAGACATCAGGTGACGATCTCTGTCCTATCATCAATGCTATCTTTTTTCTTTATAGTTAATGCTGAGGGCCCCATCCCTAATGATGTAGATGTCATGCCCATAATATGTGACTATTAGACCTGTCAGCCTTAGGGTGGTCTTCCACCAAACCTTATGCCTAATTACCTTCGCTTTTTGCTGAATTCATTTTTGTTGGACTTAGGAGTCTGTGCACTTTACCAATGCTAAGCAGTGCTAAAGTGCTTGATCTCAGGTCTACACCTGATTGACATATTTAATTTACTTACAAGTCCCTTGTAGAGTGGTATACCATAAACCCAGGAATAGTGAATTAAATGCTACTAGTGGGCCTGCAGCACTTATTGTCCCACCCGCTTAAGTAGCCTCTTAAAACATTTTCCAGGTCTGCCATTAGAGCCTGAATGCAGTTTTAAACTGCCAATTCGACTTGCTAATATAACCCCCTTGGCAATCTTAAACTGCCCTGGTATTGCATATAGGTCACCCCTAAGGTAGGTCCTAGCTGGCCCATAGAACCGGGTGCATAGCATTAAAAAAGTAGGGCATGTGCCTTTTTACGGTTTACATGTCCTGGTAGTAAATAAACTCTTACATTTGTTTTTCACTACTGCAAGGCCTACCTCCTCCATAAGATAAAATTGGAGTTGCCTTATTACATTTTATAAGTGTAATTTCCAAATGGGAAGAGATAACCAGTTTATGTTTCGTTACTCTGGAATCACAATTGAAAATCCTAACTTATGGTAAAGTCGGATTTTAAATGGCAGTTGGGAAAATTACCCTTTTAGAAATTTGCCATTTTCTTGCCTTAGCCATTTAGTGCCTGTAGCCTGTGTCTGGTCACATGACATGATCTGGTCACATGACTGGGTATAGCTGACAGTTGACCTTTGTGTATTTCTTCTAAACAGCCACACACAATAGGGAGCTTTGGTGTTCCTGGATGGGCCATCAATGGCAGTATGTGAGGGAGGAGCTTGGCACAGCCCACTTGCACTTGAATAAGCTGTATCCTGGCTCCACACAAAGGGCCGCCTTTCCCCTTTTAGCCTGGAGCCAGGGCAGGGAAGACAGGATGTCTGTGGACTTCAAATGGAAACCTCTAGAAACCTCTCCCCCACTTTAAAGGCACAACTGGGTATAAATATTAGCCCTTATCTCCAACTCTTCAGTACATTTCTCGACCTGTGGATATTCTGCCAGGAAGGATTGCTTTGCTGCAGAAGGACTGCCACTCTGCTGGCGCCTTCTTTACTGGGATGACCTGCTGCCTTCCTGACTTGACTCTGCCATCTGTGAGTCTACCGAGTGGTGCCACTCTTAACCAGGACCCTTGGAAGTGGGATTAAGGTGCTTACCAGCCTCTGTGGATTCAGCGAAACCGACACATCTCCTCTGCTGCGTGGTGCAAACCAGAGCAGAACTGACACATTGCCACTGCTGCTTGGATTGGACCCATTGCAAAGACACACACTGTATCGCAGTTCTTCAGAACTGCCAAATTGCCCGGACTTCGCAGCACACCCTCGGCGCAGGCCCTCACATTACTCATTGATGGCGGCTCAATGATGGATTTCGCATCGCAGCTCTTCGGAAACCAACACATCGCCCGACTGCGCGTCATTTCCTTGATGTCAGACCTCGTTTCACAAGCCCTGTCAATGTGATTCTCGATGACAATGCAGGCCCTCGCACCACAGCCTATACGCATTTCGGAACTGGTGCATCGCTTCCGTTGCACAATGCATCTTCGACAACTAGGATTTAAGGTACCTTGTTCAACAGGCCTAACTGTAGCCGGCCCATGCTCCATCGCAGTCGGCTTGAACTTGTGACTTTGGCCAGGTCCAGCATGACCAGATATGCAGAGTTGCCACTTTGTGCTTTTTGGCGCTATTCTTACTGAAATCTTTAATATTGAATACCTCCGGTTCTACCGATTGGTGTTTTGCTGTTTTTGTCATGTGTTATTTATTACATTTTACTCTATTTTTCTAACTTGGTGTGGTGTACTTTTTGTGTTGTGTTTTCACAGTTTATTTCCTCTTTTTTAATAGAACCATTAACTATAGCCATTTGAAACTGTTTTTCTGCTTGAAGTATTGCACAAATACTTTACACATTGAGTCTAAGTTAAGCCTGACTGCTCTGTACCAAGCTTTGAGGGGGTTGAGCACAGGTTAATTTGGGTTTTGCTTGTTTCTTACCCTGACAAGGATTCTGGTTGGTATTGGCCATGGCTCCAGTGCTTAATTTGTAAAATATTAACTCCAGGTCCTCAAATGTTTGTAGGAGGCCACACCCACTTTCCCGGCTCCACCCACTTACTCTATAAACTCCACCCACATTATCAATTGGCACTGCTGAAAGCCAGATGTAATACCCAATATGAATTTTAGCAGGAGAGCCTTCCTCAAGTAAGGTTTTGATAGGATGTTCCACCTGCCCCGCAAACATTTTGAAAAAGATCAACTCAAAAGTGCATTTAAAGAAGGAATAAACTGGCTAAAATGAATAATGCCTTAAAAAGAGACATGTGAAATATTCCAGTGCCCTATGTGCTGATTTGGGGGAAAGGACAATACTGGGGAAAGTGCAAAGGTGCTTTGTGTTGTAATTTTTAGCAGAGTCTATTTGTGTGTCTCGAGTTCAAAGATACAACTTTTAGATATCTTATGTGACAAAAATAAATCAAAAGGCTGTCAGAGAGCTGGATCTCACCATCTCACCATCAACGAAGCTAGTGTGCAAATGGTGTTTGCCATAATTGTACCCTTAAGTGCCTCTTGATTTCATCTCTTGGGCTTTTGAGAAAATCTTCATGTGTGCATTACAGCAATTTTAAATTTGAATTAGCTAAAGTGGGAATATTGTTTTGTGAACTGTCTTATTTTGATTTAAATATATAAACTAACGTATTGTCCCTTTTAGCACAGGATGTATGTTTCATGTGTCCTCTGCAGTGGGAAGTACAGAGAACAGGATTCACAAATCAGTTGTTCCATAACACACCTTAACGTGTCTTTGAGGCACCAGCAGTGCTGCAGGACCGCCACCTCATGAAGTGACACTGAATTTATTTATTTATTATTTATTCAGGAGTTTTATATAGCTCTGGCTAGACCCGGAGGTATCAGAGCGCTTTACATGAGGTTCCACAAAAATTACAATTACAAGATTATATCAGTTCCAATTGACATCAGTTGCTAGACAAACAATTGGAAGAGACATAGAAGACAAGATCATTGAAGTGTAGGTGGAAAGGGGGGAAGGGTAAAGGGATAGGAGGGAGATATGGCAGAGAGATGAAAGGAAAGTCTGTCCAAAGTCTGGCTGGGTAGGTGACGGTCAAGGGGAAGTCCCAAAACCCATCTCCTCTATAGCTATCAGGTAGCTCCACCGGGCATTGGCCAAATAGTTCGGTCTCAATGGGAAAAGCAATTAAAGGAACATGGAGGGCAATATAAATGGAGCGTAGAGGGAAGGGGCATGGAAGGACAGAAAGGGGGATAGGGGAAGAGACAACAGGGAGAGACGAAATGAGGTCTGTCTAACGGCCGACTGCGTAGGTGACGACCAAGGAGGGAGTCCACGCTCCATCTCCCCTATAGCTAAACCAGGTAGCTCCACCGGGCATTCGACAAAATAGTTCAGTCTCAATACATTGGTGAGAGGAGAGAAGGAGAGACAAAAATAGAGGGAGGATGCGGGAAGAGACGGCAGGAGAGACGAAAGGAAGTTTGGCTGAAGACCGACTGGGTAGGTGACGTTCGAGGAGGGAATCCCCGACCTGTCTCCCCTAAAGCTAAACTAGGTAGCTCCATCGGGCATCAGACAAAGTAGCTAGATCTCAAATGACGAGAGAGAAATTCGCAGATAGACAGGGTGGGGACTAAGGGCCAGGACAGGTGAAGGCAGAGGCAGAGGCAGTGGGTGTTGAGGAAGGAGAAACACATTGGGGTTGCCCCATGTGCAAACTGAACAAAAATTTGGGCATGTGTTTTTTTTTCAGATTGCTCCAGATCGTAGTCCCGCCATAGTTAGTCTTGATTATGGCAAAAGTTTCTTTCCGCATAGTATATGGTAAATGCAGGCACATTCCTAGAAGCAGCAAGTGATGATTTTATGACTGCCATCGGTCTTTTTATAAAAATCTTCACCCCCACACCATGGCGTTCCGCTTTGCACCACTTTTGCAGAAACCAATTCCAGAGACCACAAACTATCGTCCCACATAGTCGTTCTTACAATACTACCTCACATTGTACCTGTATATGCATGCCCTCTACTTATTTTATATCCCACCACTTCAAAATGGCATAGCTATCATGATTCCAGTAGATGTAAGGGCAGTGCTTTAAATGGGCAGGTACTGTCTGCTATTGAGTGCCAGCACTTCTTTAATTTTAAAGGGAGAGTACCTGCACCTCTCAGCACTACTGTAATTCCATTTAATGAGATAGTCCCAACACTTCTGAGGAGAAAACAAGTACACTCGAATGAGCACCCGCACTTCTGTATTTCCATTGAAAACAGGGGCCTTGTGAAACCCAGGGTTGGCAGGGGCCCACTGCACCCCAATTAGTAGTGTGGCTGTTTTTTTTACTACCTAACCAGGGAATTGGTGCTCAATTTCCTTCTTTGCCAAAGGGCCTATGGCACCCTTGCTGTGCCACTGCAACGTCACTCAACCTGGTTCTTGCCTCTCTCAATATGGAAAAACACAAGTGTAACCTTTAATTCCTCAAATCAACAATCAAAAATAGTGGATGTTAGACTTTGTGTACTCACTTATGTTGAAGGGTTTTTAATCACAACTGGAGCAGCTTGATCAGTAAGAGGTATGAGCAACAACATGTGCTTGCTAATGTTTCTCGAGTAGACTCTGCAGTGCTGCTGTAGGCATAAGTAGAATGGACGGGCATGTTGACCACTGTATGTCTAAGTCCCATGCCCATACGCAGGTACAGTAGCAGTGTCAAAAGTAGGCCCAGAAGGGCTGGGGCAACCTACATTATAAGAATTACCAGCGATTATGTTGATGTCCTAAAACTGTAGCCCGGCTCCATCCTTCTTTGACCTATGTTGGACGCCGCTGGGATACAAGCTAAATCCTGAACAGTTAAAAAACCCAAGTAATGACTACCTGATCTTGGGGTGGGAAGGGCCATCTTAGAATAAAAACGAGAAGGCTATGGGTCACTTTTATGAAAAGGGCTAGCACCGTAGCATTATTCTGGCAAGTTTGTCCGTGTTTTCATGCACTTACAGCAGGAACCTGTGATTCAAGGGAGTCCGATTCACGTCTGGGCATGGCGGACTGGCTTAACCTTTAGTGCTCTAGAGCCTCAATAATATGAGTGCGATTGAGAGGGTAATAGCAGCACCTATCATTAATAGGTAGAGTGGGGATTCCGGCTCCGATGTGCAGGATATAAAAGGTCAGTATTAGCGATTTCAGGCTCCCCATCTGCATCTAATTTTATATAACAGAGGTTAGCACTTCAACAAAAAAATGCTTGTCTTTCATAGATAGCGATGTTGTATTGTGATATCGACCAGAAAAGCGGGGCACCATGGACCCCAGCTCTATCAACCCTGACCTGCTTTAGCCCCTGTCATTCCAGTTCTGGTATCCCGTGCTGTATCTCACAAATGTGGGGGGGCTTGCCTTGCCGCAGCCTCTCTCCGCACTCTAGAATGTTGTACCACATAATTACATCTCGGAACTCTGAAGTATTTTTACAAACTAGCTTGTTGTTACATTATTTTAAAAAGTAGGCCTTGCTGGCTAGCACGTTAAGTATCACTGTCCTACATTTTAGAGTTGACACCCCTCTACCAGACAGCTACGCCTGGTTCTGTAGCGCTAAATTGTGAAAGAGATCAATATTAATGGCTTCTAGGGCTTGTTTCGGTTGCACACAAGCAGGCAGCTGCTGCTGAAGCTCTGCCAGCACACCTAAATCCTGGCCTTTAGCATGCTCTGGTAGTCCAGGACACATAACCTACCTCAACCCTACAAAAGCCAATCAATTTCGCTTTCAGGTGACCTATAGAGCTGATTACACAACTTAGTTTTCAAACTCAAAGCAACCATTACAGAATTGTTTTGTTGACTTATGTCGAATGAAGAAATGCAGCATTCTAACCTAGAAAACTAGATTGCATCAGAACAGAAAACACAAGATCAGGAAAAGAAAGTCCCAGACTAAACGAGGTTTAGAGTTTTAATCTTCATTAAGCCCATAGGCAAGGCCACTGCCGGCTTCCTTGCAGTCACTCCCAAGCCAATCGTTTGACGTCCGTCTGTGCTATGGCTGTGCCCTAGCTAGATGACAGAGAGAGAGTGGCTATGTTAACAAGTCGGCCTTTATTAGGGCCTGGTTCTTGGTGGGCATTGACGGTTCAGTCAGCTCCAGTTGCAGCAGGATGCCATGAAAGTGATATAATGGCATGTCTTCAGAAAATAAAAGGCAGCCATGGCTCAGTTGTCCTTCCCAGAGCATGTACAGCATAGTGCCAACATCGGCCCATACCCCAGCCCGCTCACAACAATTTCCCATAATGACAGACACCACACAATGTTTTCTTGGAGAAAGTTGTTGCAGCTTTATTTGCATAAACATTATGCCAACACGTAGGGTTATCTTATGGTCCATCCAGGGTCAGGCCGCCCTTCGCCACCTGCCCACCTGATGAGCCATAAACCCCCTGTGGTGTTAACCACGGTGGTGTTGTCAATTTTGGGGGTAGGGCTAGCCCCTCCCCCGGCGAATCTCCACCTCCACCCCTTACTCACGTCCCTCCCCACTACGGGGGGTGGAGCGTTGGCAGGCAACCCCCGGTTGCTCAGGTCCACAACCGCCCAAAGGACTAACGGGGCACCGTCACTCCTCCAGGATCCCACGAGGATCTCCCTGGGGATAATTGGCTCTCGCACCCCTACTGTGCTCCTGTAGAGGGTACCCTTCTGTACCTTCCAGCGTTGGATCGCCCTGTAACTCCGCCTGCAACACAAAGCAAAATAGTATTAGATAACTACCCCCCGCTGCTCGACCGCCGGGTTCGCGGTAGGAAGGGAAAACAGCGTCCGGGCAGCACCACTCATCGGGGTCAAGGGGGAGGAGGATCCGTCCACGCGGCCGACCAGGGATCAAAGAGGGTGCCAGGCCCGCGACCACAGGCCATATACACTCAGCCCGCCCTTCCCCCGCTGGAAGTGACATCACTGGGGACCCTCCAGGTCCCAGACACTAGACCGCTCCTTGGGGTCTGTGCCATCATGTGGCACTAAGTGTGGTCGTCAATTTTGGGGTTAGGGCTAGCCCCTCCCCCCGGCAGACCTCCAGTCCACCCCTTACTCACGCCCCTCCCCACTATGGGGGGTGGAGCGTTGCAGGCAACCCCCAGTTGCTCAGGTCCACAACCGCCCGAAGGACTAATGAGGCGCCGTCACTCCTCCAGGAACCCACCGAGGATCTCCCTGGGGATAATTGGCTCCCCCCCCCTATGGAAGGGATAGGCCCTGTGAGAGGTCCATCATGAAAATGAAGACCTGTGAGAGGTCCAGGAGGAGAAGGAAAACCTTTGAGAGGTCCACAAGTAGAAAGAAGACCTGTGAGAGACCTACAAGTGGAGTGGTGTGGCTCACTGGTTAGAGGCGGCAGACCCGGAAGCAGGAGTCGGCCCAGGACCAGGGTTCAATTCCCGACGCGGCAGGGTCGTGGACCAGGGTCAGCGGACTCGATAATTCTCGCCTCGGTGCCTACTCTAACCATGGGTCCCACTCGGCAACTCTGGGCATTAGCTTGCCTAATCTCCACAACGGCCCCATCAACGCCGGGGATGCCTGGCTTCACCTTGGGGACTCCCAGTAGGGACCATCCCACAGGGAAAGCCAGGACGGGTTCCCCAGCGGTATACCGCGCCAGGATACTCCGGTAGCAATTGAGCGCGTTACAAAACAGCTTATAACATAACATAACATAACATAACATAACATAACATAACAAGTAGAAGAGTCATATCCCACTGACACGACAAGAGTCAGGACCTACAGAGAGGACAGGATGTGACCTGGGAGGTCCCTTTGAAGAGAAGGTCACAACGAGGGCCTAGTCAGAAGACAGGATGAGAGAATCAGTCTTAGGAGTAGGAGATGACCAAGGAGGTCCATGTGGAGTGCACGTCACATTGAGAGGCCTGGTCAAAAGGGAGAAGAGCATGGCAAGATGCCACGTAGGGGAAGAGCAAAAGGAAGATGAGAGTGGCAAGATGTAATAATTCCATGTCACGAAGAAGAGGAAAGAAGGGAAGAAGTGTGGCACGATGCCACGTCACACTTAATAGAAATGAGCAGAAGAATGTGACATGAGGCCACAGTACCACTTCGTAATGAAGAAAATGAAAGAAGAGGAGAGAAAAGAGTGTGACAGACTCATCACACAGAACATCACTGACAGTCATCAGGAATTGCCATTATTATCAAGTGGATCACATAAGTCACCTATGGAGCACCCGTATCCAGTGTGGAGAATTATGTCTGAGAAACAACTGGAGAACAACAAGGCATCCCTGGCGACTGGGAGGCTGGCCACCAAGAAACCTTTTGTTATATCCAGTGAACCTGAAGCCTGCTGAAGAGAGCATATTCAACCATTTGTACCATCCACCTTTGGGCTTGCATGAGATACTTGTTCTTGGTCCTGTTCAGATTTCCTCAGTGATCTCAGTTATGGGACCTATTAGAGGCTCTGAATATTCCATTCAGGCCCATGGCATTCCAATGGCAAGGGCCTCAGGGAATTCCATAATCGGGAAATACCAACACAAGAGATGTGTCTGCACCCGCCCCATGACAAACTCCAAGGCACCAAGAAAAACTGAGGTCAGGGATGAAGACTGGTCGCCCAAAGACTATCTGTGAAGGAACGTGCACCTGAGTCCTGAAGGCCAGAGCACACAGACCCTGAGACAACTGCCCTTTGTGGCTGTATGTGCGATATAGATTTGGTCCTGTTGGCAGTTACTCAGTGACACCTGCGTGCAGCCTATAAGAGGCCACACACAGTCCACACAGTCCCATGGCAGCCTGGCAGGAAGGGCCTCAAGGAAAGTCCTGTGAGAGAGGGATCCTGGTGATGGAGCAGGGACTCATAAAAAAGAGACTTGCTTTGAAGCAACCCCTTCGTTTAACTTACTAACCTGTTATTAATCACATATTGTGTGAAACTAACGTGCACCACATAAATACATGAAGTAGTGAAGCTTGAATATGTGTTTGCTAACGTTAACCAACTCAAACAAATTACTAAAGCCGCTTTAACAGGGAAATATTTACTGTGCATGCGTCAACTGCATCTAGGTACTTTGATGTACTAAGGTTTGGAGGGAAATTCTTGTGCATGAGCAAAAGGCACTAAAATGGAGTCTTGAACACACGCGTGCATGGCACCTGCTTAGCTGAAACAAAATCGAGCTATTTAACTAATGCTAATGCAGGAAATGTATTAATAAATAAGGGGGTTAGAGTAGAGATGGGTGGTATACAGTGAAACCATTTACTTTTTAAAGTAACGTCTGTCTTTTTTTACTTTATCACTAGTGCGCATTTGGGCCTCTCGTGTTTGACTGAAGTAAGTTGAACCATGTGACAATTGTGCATGACAACTGAAAGTCAGTCCGGAAGAATGACATGCGGGTCGGGAAGAGGACAAGGTCGCAGTGTGCCTGAGCTTGAGAAAACCGACAGTGAAAGATCTAAATGAATGAGTCTACATGTTCAATTTAAAACATTTGTTTCAGATGAAATGTGAATGCGGGTGGGTAAAATTAAACATGAATAAAAATTAGGGGGTTGGGTTTGTTAACAAAGGGCTAATGGAAAAAGTGATATGTAAGCATGATGTGATGATCTTCCCCCTCGCCTAACCAATTAGATTTGGTATTTTTGCGATATTGAAACTTTAGTGGGTGGTACATGATGAACGAAAGGTATGATTGAGATAGCTTTAGTTAGTTAGCACAATTCGTGATGCTATTGCTGCGGGAGGTGCTGTTGCTGGGAGAGATGCTGTGAGATGCTGATGAAGAATTGAATGCAGAGCCAAATATCCTAAATTAGGTAGGATTAGAAAGAAGATCGCGGAAGAATCTCGAGGAGAAAGAGAGCGCTAGAGAGGGGTGCAACGCAGTCGTCGGTATTCTAGAGAGGTCATCTATCCTGTCCTGATTCCTGTCCTGAAGCCTTTGTTGCCTGATCTATCCCGGGGGACCCTTACGAGCCCTTTGGACAGGGGTTGGTCTTCACAACATTCTTGGTAAATATAACTTTGTGGATTTGTAGATGTTCTTTTCTTTCTGTCCTCTCCTTTCGGAGCATTGATCATTGCGTGAATCCAAAGTATGTGTCAATTGAATTTTCTCTCCTAATAATGATGGTGACTGCACTGTGTATTTGAGATGGTTCACATGCGTTTTGAAATTTAGATAAAGAGCTAAAACTTTCCCGGGTCTGTGGTCATTTACCTTAAATAACAAATAAGTTAGTTTATGTCATTTCACCATCAACTAGTTCAACTAATGGTCCGTCGACCGGAGGAAATAACTTTTTGATTAGTGAAAGATTAGTTAGGTGTATTGAATAACTAATATTGAAAACTGTTAATACATTTATCAAACTTTGACTCCAGTTGTTTAATCAACTAAGTGTGTGTGTGTTTATGGTCCCAGGTGAGTATATGATATTGGAGTATCTATTGTTGGTGTGCTGCTGGATCACTGGCATGAGAGGAAAGTCTGAAACTCATCCACCAGTGGGTACCAGGAAGCACCATGGTCGTCGAGGAAGACTCTCAACCACTGCACTGTTGTCCTCAATCTTTGCAGGTTGGCCATCCATGGAGACAGGGCGTTTTCAAACATATCTCTGCAGTGGACTCCACCACTGTTCCTGATGCACCATCCAAGTGAACTGTGTAATTAGACTCCAAAACTGTGAGAGCAGGCGGGACAGAGCAACAGTGCCTCTGTGGACTGCCTGAAGAGACTCAGTGGTGTTTGTTTTTTTGTGTGTTCTTTCCCACAGATTGGACTTTGTTTATTTCTTTTCAAAAACGTTTGTGAGGGATGTAGTCATCTGCTGGGTATGGTCTAGTGTTCCAGCATAATCCCTATGTAACCAGCCTCTCCCAGAGGGATGGCCTCTACACTCATCCCACACTCATTCTTCACAGGTGTCACTGGTCAGGTGACCCTGACAATAAAAGGGTCCGGGCACGTGCCCTGGGCCATTTGAGGATCAACCACATGCAGGTGCACCATGGTATGAAGATGTTTTGTGATCTGCAGTAGACATAGTGTGGGTGTCTCTGGAGCATGCAAAAGTCTGTTGCTGGACAGCCAGGAAACATTGACCAGTATGGGCAAGATTATGAAGAATTTATAATGGCATTCTAAAGTCATTGCATGAAGGAATTGAAGGAGAATAGTATATTCTGCTGCTACTATGAGTTTTGGCCAATAGACTTATAACCTGTAGAGCACCCTTACAAGAGACATCAGGTGACGAGCTCTGTCCTATCATCAATGCTATCTTTTTTCTTTATAGTTAATGCTGAGGGCCCCATCCCTGATGATGTAGATGTCATGCCCATAATATGTGACTATTAGACCTGTCAGCCTTAGGGTGGTCTTCCACCAAACCTTATGCCTAATTACCTTCGCTTTTTGCTGAATTCATTTTTGTTGGACTTAGGACTCTGTGCACTTTACCAATGCTAAGCAGTGCTAAAGTGCTTGATCTCAGGTCTACACCTGATTGACATATTTAATTTACTTACAAGTCCCTTGTAGAGTGGTATACCATAAACCCAGGAATGGTGAATTAAATGCTACTAGTGGGCCTGCAGCACTTATTGTCCCACCCGCTTAAGTAGCCTCTTAAAACATGTTCCAGGTCTGCCATTAGAGCCTGAATGCAGTTTTAAACTGCCAATTCGACTTGCTAATATAACCCCCTTGGCAATCTTAAACTGCCCTGGTATTGCATATAGGTCACCCCTAAGGTAGGTCCTAGCTTGCCCATAGAACCGGGTGCACAGCATTAAAAAAGTAGGGCATGTGCCTTTTTACGGTTTACATGTCCTGGTAGTAAATAAACTCTTACATTTGTTTTTCACTACTGCAAGGCCTACCTCCTCCATAAGATAAAATTGGAGTTGCCTTATTACATTTTATAAGTGTAATTTCCAAATGGGAAGAGATAACCAGTTTATGTTTTGTTACTCTGGAATCACAATTGAAAATCCTAACTTATGGTAACGTCGGATTTTAAATGGCAGTTGGGAATATTACCCTTTTAGAAATTTGCCATTTTCTTGCCTTAGCCATTTAGTGCCTGTAGCCTGTGTCTGGTCACATGACATGATCTGGTCACATGACTGGGTATAGCTGACAGTTGACCTTTGTGTATTTCTTCTAAACAGCCACACACAATAGGGAGCTTTGGTGTTCCTGGATGGGCCATCAATGGCAGTATGTGAGGGAGGAGCTTGGCACAGCCCACTTGCACTTGAATAAGCTGTATCCTGGCTCCACACAAAGGGCCGTCTTTCCCCTTTTAGCATGGAGCCAGGGCAGGGAAGACAGGATGTCTGTGGACTTCAAATGGAAACCTATAGAAACCTCTCCCCCACTTTAAAGGCACAACTGGGTATAAATACTAGCCCTTATCTCCAACTCTTCAGTACATTTCTCGACCTGTGGATATTCTGCCAGGAAGGATTGCTTTGCTGCAGAAGGACTGCCACTCTGCTGGCGCCTTCTTTACTGGGATGACCTGCTGCCTTCCTGACTTGACTCTGCCATCGGTGAGTCTACCAAGTGGTGCCACTCTTAACCAGGACCCTTGGAAGTGGGATTAAGGTGCTTACCAGCCTCTGTGGATTCAGCGAAACCGACACATCTCCTCTGCTGCGTGGTGCAAACCAGAGCAGAACTGACACATTGCCACTGCTGCTTGGATTGGACCCATTGCAAAGATACACACCAAATTGCCCGGACTTCGCAGCACACCCTCGGCGCAGGCCCTCACATTACTCATTGATGGCGGCTCAATGATTGATTTTGCATCGCAACTCTTCGGAAACCAACACATCGCCCGACTGCGCATCATATCCTTGATGTCAGACCTCGTTTCACAAGCCCTGTCAATGTGATTCTCGATGACAATGCAGGCCCTCGCACCACAGCCTATACGCATTTCGGAACTGGTGCATCGCTTCCGTTGCACAATGCATCTTCGACAACTAGGATTTAAGGTACCTTGTTCAACAGGCCTAACTGTAGCCGGCCCATGCTCCATCGCAGTCGGCTTAAACTTGTGACTTTGTCCAGGTCCAGCATGACCAGATATGCAGAGTTGCCACTTTGTGCTTTTTGGCGCTATTCTTACTGAAATCTTTAATATTGAATACCTCCGGTTCTACCGATTGGTGTTTTGCTGTTTTTGTCATGTGTTATTTATTACATTTTACTCTATTTTTCTAACTTTGTGTGGTGTACTTTTTGTGTTGTGTTTTCACAGTTTATTTCCTCTTTTTTAATAGAACCATTAACTATAGCCATTTGAAACAGTTTTTCTGCTTGAAGTATTGCACAAATACTTTACACATTGAGTCTAAGTTAAGCCTGACTGCTCTGTGCCAAGCTTTGAGGAGGTTGAGCACAGGTTAATTTGGGTTTTGCTTGTTTCTTACCCTGACAAGGATTCTGGTTGGTACTTGGCCATGGCTCCAGTGCTTAATTTGTAAAATATTAACTCCAGGTCCTCAAATGTTTGTAGGAGGCCACATCCACTTTCCCGGCTCCACCCACTTACTCTATAAACTCCACCCACATTATCATTTGGCACTGCTGAAAGCCAGATGTAATACCCAATATGAATTTTAGCAGGAGAGCCTTCCTCAAGTAAGGTTTTGATAGGATGTTCCACCTGCCCCGCAAACATTTTGAAAAAGATCAACTCAAAAGTGCATTTAAAGAAGGAATAAACTGGCTAAAATGAATAATGCCTTAAAAAGAGACATGTGAAATATTCCAGTGCCCTATGTGCTGATTTGGGGGAAAGGACAATACTGGGGAAAGTGCAAAGGTGCTTTGTGTTGTAATTTTTAGCAGAGTCTATTTGTGTGTCACGAGTTCAAAGATACAACTTTTAGATATCTTATGTGACAAAAATAAATCAAAAGGCTGTCAGAGAGCTGGATCTCACCATCAACGAAGCTAGTGTGCAAATGGTGGGTGCAGAGTATTTGCCATAATTGTACCCTTAAGTGCCTCCTTGATTTCATCTCTTGGGCTTTTGAGAAAATCTTCATGTGTGCATTACAACAATTTTAAATTTGAATTAGCTAAAGTGGGAATATTGTTTTGTGAACTGTCTTATTTTGATTTAAATATATAAACTAACGTATTGTCCCTTTTAGCACAGGATGTATATTTCATGTGTCCTCTGCAGTGGGAAGTACAGAGAACAGGATTCACAAATCGGGTTGTTCCATAACACACCATAACGTGTCTTTGAGGCACCAGCAGTGCTGCAGGACCGCCATCTCATGAAGTGACACTGAATTTATGTATTTATTATTTATTCAGGAGTTTTATATAGCTCTGGCTAGACCCGGAGGTATCAGAGCGCTTTACATGAGGTTCCACAACAATTACAATTACAAGATTATATCAGTTCCAATTGACATCAGTTGCTAGACAAACAATTGGAAGAGACATAGAAGACGAGATCATTGAAGTGTAGGTGGAAAGGGGGGAAGGGTAAAGGGATAGGAGGGAGATACGGCAGAGAGACGAAAGGAAAGTCTGTCCAAAGTCCGGCTGGGTAGGTGACGGTCAAGGGGAAGTCCCAAAACCCATCTCCTCTGTAGCTATCAGGTAGCTCCACCGGGCATTGGCCAAATAGTTCGGTCTCAATGGGAAAAGCAATTAAAGGAACATGGAGGGCAAAATAAATGGAGCGTAGAGGGAAGGGGCATGGAAGGAGAGAAAGGGGGATAGGGGAAGAGACAACAGGGAGAGACGAAATGAGGTCTGTCTAACGGCCGACTGGGTAGGTGACGACCAAGGAGGGAGTCCACGGTCCATCTCCCCTATAGCTAAACCAGGTAGCTCCACCGGGCATTCAACAAAATAGTTCAGTCTCAATACATTGGGAGAGGAGAGAAGGAGAGACAAAAAAGAGGGAGGATGCGGGAAGAGACGGCAGGAGAGACGAAAGGAAGTTTGGCTGAAGACCGACTGGGTAGGTGACGTTCGAGGAGGGAATCCCTGACCTGTCTCCCCTAAAGCTAAACTAGGTAGCTCCATCGGGCATCAGACAAAGTAGCTAGATCTCAAATGACGAGAGAGAAATTCACAGATAGACAGGGTGGGGACTAAGGGCCAGGACAGGTGAAGGCAGAGGCAGTGGGTGTTGAGGAAGGAGAAACACATTGGGGTTGCCCCATGTGCAAACTGAACAAAAATTGGGGCATGTTTTTTTTTTCAGATTGCTCCAGATCGTAGTCCCGCCGTAGTTAGTCTTGATTATGGCAAAAGTTTCTTTCCGCATAGTATATGGTAAATGCAGGCACATTCCTAGAAGCAGCAAGTGATGATTTTATGACTGCCATCGGTCTCTTTATAAAAATATTCACCCCCACACCATGGCGTTCCGCTTTGCGCCACTTTTGCAGAAACCAACTCCAGAGACCACAAACTATCGTCCCACATAGTCGATCTTACAATACTACCTCACATTGTTCCTGTATTTGCATGCCCTCTACTTATTTTATATCCCACCACTTCAAAATGGCATAGCTATCATGATTCCAGTATATGTAAGGGCAGTGCTTTAAATGGGCAGGTACTGTATGCTATTGAGTGCCAGCACTTCTTTAATTTGAAAGGGAGAGTACCTGCACCTCTCAGCACTACTGTAATTCCATTTAATGAGATAGTCCTAACACTTCTGAGGAGAAAACAAGTACACTCGAATGAGCACCCGCACTTCTATATTTCCATTGAAAACAGGGGCATTGTGAAACCCAGGGTTGGCAGGGGCCCACTGCACCCCAATTAGTAGTGTGGCTGTTTTTTTTACTACCTAACCAGGGAATTGGTGCTCAATTTCCTTCTTTGCCAAAGGGCCTATGGCACCCTTGCTGTGCCACTGCAACGTCACTGAACCTGGTTCTTGCCTCTCTCAATATGGAAAAACACAAGTGTAACCTTTAATTCCTCAAATCAACAATCAAAAATGGTGGATGTTAGACTTTGTGTACTCACTTATGTTGAAGGGTTTTTAATCACGACTGGAGCAGCTTGATCAGTAAGAGGTATGAGCAACAACATGTGCTTGCAAAACGTGCAGGATTTGTTATCTGAGATAATGTTTCTCGAGTAGACTCTGCAGTGCTGCTGTAGGCATAAGTAGAATGGACGGGCATGTTGACCACTGTATGTCTAAGTACCATGCCCATACGCAGGTACAGTAGCAGTGTCAAAAGTAGGCCCAGAAGGGGTGGGGCAACCTAGATTATAAGAATTACCAGCGATTATGTTGATGTCCTAAAACTGTAGCCCGGCTCCATCCTTCTCTGACCTATGTTGGACACCGCTGGGATACAAGCTAAATCCTGAACAGTTCTAAAACCCAAGTAATGACTACCTGATCTTGGGGTGGGAAGGGCCATCTTAGAATAAAAACGAGAAGGCTATGGGTCACTTTTATGAAAAGGGCTAGCACCTTAGCATTATTCTGGCAAGTTTGTCCGTGTTTTCATGCACTTACAGCAGGAACCTGTGATTCAAGGGAGTCCGATTCACGTCTGGGCATGGCGGACTGGCTAACCTTTAGTGCTCTAGAGCCTCAATAATATGAGTGCGATTGAGAGGGTAATAGCAGCACCTATCATTAATAGGTAGAGTGGGGATTCCGGTTCCGATGTGCAGGATATAAAAGGTCAGTATTAGCGATTTCAAGCTCCCCATCTGCATCTAATTTTATCAAACAGAGGTTAGCACTTCAACAAAAAAATGCTTGTCTTTCATAGATAGCGATGTTGTATCGTGATATTGATGGAGCGAGATAGAAAACAGAATTCTGTTTAAACTCGTGAAGTCACATTTCCATAACATAAATAATAATATTAATGTTTGTGGTATGTTTTGCTAATACAACTTAGATTAAAACTTTACACAATGGGGTTGGTAACACGTGTGCTCATAAATATGCATAAATGTTGCATCTTTTGTTCGTGCAAAATAATAAATTAATTTGTCGTTTTCGTTTTTGTTATTACTAAACTGCAGCAGATTTTAAAGAGCATGTGCTTATTTTGCTTTCCTTGTCTATGTGATGTCATTCTACTATTCTAGGTGCACAAAAGGTTTCATGGATTCATGAAGACTGGTAGATATAAAATGCTGCTTAATTGTCGCTTGGTGCTAGGTAACGTTAGACTAATTGGGTGGGTTAATCAATTAGTAAATGAAGGGTGGATACAGAATAAATGACAATTCTTACATTAATACTTTCCTTGTGTTTGTTTTATACTAGAAAAATAAGTTGCCTGCTTTTGGGCCTAGTTTGCTAAACGATGAATTTAATTCTGCAAGGAGCACGAAATGTCTCTGAGAAAGAAAAAGCTTTCCATCAAAGTTGCATTCATTCAGCAAAGATGATGTGCTGTCATTATTCTGGCGGACGTGACCAAGGTCAGAAACCGGTAGAAAAGAACTGTATTAACTTGGCATCCGCGGAAGTGCAATGGAGTCAGTATGAACTCTCGATCTAATTTGTTGCAAACCAAGGATGTGTTGGAACACGTACAAGAAAGACAATGGTCCCAAAGAATATGACCGAATGGAAGTTTTGAAATGTAGGTGACATGTCACTTGTCACCCTTCGTCCAATAAGATCTCGTCAATTGCAGAAAATGTTCCTTTGCTTAGATTAGCTAGCATAGAAAGGTATAAAAAGTACATGCCCTGGGGATGGGCTGGCTGCTGCTTTCTGACTTTCCGATGAGGGTGACGTGCTGATGGACATTGCGTGGAGCACGTAAGAATCCTCAAAGACTTTTACTTTATTTCCATTTTATTTAGCTCAGTTAGGGACTTAGGTTTTTAGAAATGCTAAACTTATATTTCCTTGCTTAAACTATATTTTCTCATGATTCTTTGCAAACATGCTTTCTATATTGCTAATAAAATTGCATTTATAAAACTATATTTTGATTTATCTATAATTAGTTAATAAAATCTTACTTTTGAAACAAGCTGGTCTTTGTTATTCAGAAGTGTAGGTTACTATTAGCTAGATGCCATCGCCATGGTGGTCATTTAAATAGTTAGGTTTTGTTCAAATGACGTCAGCATTTACCGTGGTTGAATATAATGTGTACATAGGTTGTGAATAAAGTGTATATAGATTTAATTTGATCACCTGATTCAGTAGGTCAAAATATGTCATGTTTGATTAATGGGTCCATGAGTTAGAGTAATAAATTTGGTAACAAGTTATAAAGTTGGGTAGCGTTGGTTATGACATATTTCCTATAGGCCGCTGGATCAATATCGGCCAGAAAAGCGGGGCACCATGGACCCCAGCTCTATCAACCCTGACCTGCCATAGCCCCTGTCATTCCAGTTCTGGTATCCCGTGCTGTATCTCACACATGTGGGTGGGCTTGCCTTGCCGCAGCCTCTCTCCGCACTCTAGAATGTTGTACCACATAATTACATCTCGGAACTCTGAAGTATTTTTACAAACTAGCTTGTTGTTACATTATTTTAAAAAGTAGGCCTTGCTGGCTAGCACGTTAAGTATCACTGTCCTACATTTTAGAGTTGACACCCCTCTACCAGACAGCTACGCCTGGTTCTGTAGCGCTAAATTGTGAAAGAGATCAATATTAATGGCTTCTAGGGCTTGTTTCGGTTGCACACAAGCAGGCAGCTGCTGCTGAAGCTCTGCCAGCACACCTAAATCCTGGCCTTTAGCATGCTCTGGTAGTCCAGGACACATAACCTACCTCAACCCTACAAAAGCCAATCAATTTCGCTTTCAGGTGACCTATAGAGCTGATTACACAACTTAGTTTTCAAACTCAAAGCAACCATTACAGAATTGTTTTGTTGACTTATGGCGAATGAAGAAATGCAGCATTCTAACCTAGAAAACTAGATTACATTAGAACAGAAAACACAAGATCAGGAAAAGAAAGTCCCAGACTAAACGAGGTTTAGAGTTTTACTCTTCATTAAGCCCATAGGCAAGGCCACTGCCGGCTTCCTCGCAGTCACTCCCAAGCCAATCGTTTGACGTCCGTCTGTGCTATGGCTGTGCCCTAGCTAGATGAGAGAGAGAGAGTGGCTATGTTAACAAGTCGGCCTTTATTAGGGCCTGGTTCTTGGTGGGCATTGACGGTTCAGTCAGCTCCAGTTGCAGCAGGATGCCATGAAAGTGATATAATGGCATGTCTTCAGAACATAAAAGGCAGCCATGGCTCAGTTGTCCTTCCCAGAGCATGTACAGCATAGTGCCAACATCGGCCCATACCCCAGCCCGCTCACAACAATTTCCCATAATGACAGACACCACACAATGTTTTCTTGGAGAAAGTTGTTGCAGCTTTATTTGCATAAACATTATGCCAACATGTTGGGTTATCTTATGGTCCATCCAGGGTCAGGCCGCCCTTCGCCACCTGCCCACCTGATGAGCCATAAACCCCCTGTGGTGTTAACCGCGGTGGTGTTGTCAATTTTGGGGGTAGGGCTAGCCCCTCCCCCCGGCGAACCTCCACCTCCACCCCTTACTCACGCCCCTCCCCACTACGGGGGGCGGAGCGTTGGCAGGCAACCCCCGGTTGCTCAGGTCCACAACCGCCCGAAGGACTAACGGGGCGCCGTCACTCCTCCAGGATCCCACGAGGATCTCCCTGGGGATAATTGGCTCTCGCACCCTTACTATGCTCCTGTAGAGGGTACCCTTCTGTACCTTCCAGCATTGGATCGCCCTGTAACACCGCCTGCAACACAAAGCAAAATAGTATTAGATAACTACCCCCCCTGCTGCTCGACCGCCGGGTTCGCGGTAGGAAGGGAAAACAGTGTCCGGGCAGCACCGCTCATCGGGGTCAAGGGGGAGGAGGATCCGTCCACGCGGCCGACCAGGGATCAAAGAGGGTGCCAGGCCCGCGACCACAGGCCATATACACTCAGCCCGCCCTTCCCCCACTGGAAGTGACATCACTGGGGACCCTCCAGGTCCCAGACACTAGACTGCTCCTTGGGGTCTGTGCCATCATGTGGCACTAAGAGTGGTCGCCCTCTTAGGTGGCCGGGGCAGCCTGGCATAGTGCCAACACGGCCCATACCCCAGCCCGCTCACAACAATTTCCCATAAAAACAGACACCACACAATGTTTTGTTGGAGAAAGTTGTTGCAGCTTTATTTGCATAAACATATGCCAACATGTTGGGTTATCTTACGGGCGATCGAGGGCCAGGCCGCCCTTCGCCACCTGCCCACCTGATGAGCCATAAACCCCCTGTGGTGTTAACTGCGGGGTGTAGTCAATTTTGGGGTTAGGGCTAGCCCCTCCCCTCGGCAGACCTCCAGTCCACCCCTTACTCATGCCCCTCCCCACTATGGGGGGTGGAGCGTTGCAGGCAACCCCCGGTTGCTCAGGTCCACAACCGCCCGAAGGACTAACGGGGCGCCGTCACTCCTCCAGGATCCCACCGAGGATCTCCCTGGGGATAATTGGCTCTCACGCCATTACTGTGCTCCTGTAGAGGGTACCCTTCTGTACCTTCCAGCGTTGGATCGCCCTGTAACTACGCCATGGCTCTGGGTGTGGCCCCCACGGCCACAGAGCCCCCCCACCTTCTATCGCTTTTATTTACAACCTGCCGCTAAATCTAGCAGGAAGAGGTCCATCCCCACTTCGGATAGGTGTATGCCATTTTCTTCAAGCACCCTGTGCATTTTGCATGTAGCACCCATGCCTGACAAAACCAAATCCTCTTTGCTCTGTGAATTTGCGCATTGCTCTGTTCACTCGCCTGCGCGAGGCCTCTATTGCCTCCCCTGACCTTGCGCCCCGCCAAGATAGCCTCGGGGTAACTTCGGACCACCATATCTCACAGGTCCCCAGCAAGTTGCTCAATTCGCGCAAAGGCTCCTTATCATGTGCAGCAGGCCCCTGCGCCCCAGGTGAACAGACTCATCACCTCCTAGGTGTATTGCTCACTTCACCGAAAGTGCTCCTCATCATGTGCAGCAGGCCCCTGCGCCCCAGGTGAACCAACTCATCAACTCCTAGGTGTATTACCAATAAATCGGGTGAAGAGTCCCACCCCGCCCAGTCTCTGAAGAATTTTCCGCTTCAGGCTATTCCAGTGCATTTCGGGAGTTCCCAGCCACTGACCCTTCACTTCCAACCTGCTGCTGCCAATGCTTAGCCTTATTCTAGCAGACATAGATCTATTCCTAAACACATTGGGGTTGCCCACATTGGGGTTGCCCCATGTGCAAACTGAACAAAAATTGGGGCATGGTTTTTTTTTCAGATTGCTCCAGATCGTAGTCCCGCCGTAGTTAGTCTTGATTATGGCAAAAGTTTCTTTCCGCATAGTATATGGTAAATGCAGGCACATTCCTAGAAGCAGCAAGTGATGATTTTATGACTGCCATCGGTCTCTTTATAAAAATATTCACCCCCACACCATGGCGTTCCGCTTTGCGCCACTTTTGCAGAAACCAACTCCAGAGACCACAAACTATCGTCCCACATAGTCGATCTTACAATACTACCTCACATTGTTCCTGTATTTGCATGCCCTCTACTTATTTTATATCCCACCACTTCAAAATGGCATAGCTATCATGATTCCAGTATATGTAAGGGCAGTGCTTTAAATGGGCAGGTACTGTATGCTATTGAGTGCCAGCACTTCTTTAATTTGAAAGGGAGAGTACCTGCACCTCTCAGCACTACTGTAATTCCATTTAATGAGATAGTCCTAACACTTCTGAGGAGAAAACAAGTACACTCGAATGAGCACCCGCACTTCTATATTTCCATTGAAAACAGGGGCATTGTGAAACCCAGGGTTGGCAGGGGCCCACTGCACCCCAATTAGTAGTGTGGCTGTTTTTTTTACTACCTAACCAGGGAATTGGTGCTCAATTTCCTTCTTTGCCAAAGGGCCTATGGCACCCTTGCTGTGCCACTGCAACGTCACTCAACCTGGTTCTTGCCTCTCTCAATATGGAAAAACACAAGTGTAACCTTTAATTCCTCAAATCAACAATCAAAAATGGTGGATGTTAGACTTTGTGTACTCACTTATGTTGAAGGGTTTTTAATCACGACTGGAGCAGCTTGATCAGTAAGAGGTATGAGCAACAACATGTGCTTGCAAAACGTGCAGGATTTGTTATCTGAGATAATGTTTCTCGAGTAGACTCTGCAGTGCTGCTGTAGGCATAAGTAGAATGGACGGGCATGTTGACCACTGTATGTCTAAGTACCATGCCCATACGCAGGTACAGTAGCAGTGTCAAAAGTAGGCCCAGAAGGGGTGGGGCAACCTAGATTATAAGAATTACCAGCGATTATGTTGATGTCCTAAAACTGTAGCCCGGCTCCATCCTTCTCTGACCTATGTTGGACACCGCTGGGATACAAGCTAAATCCTGAACAGTTCTAAAACCCAAGTAATGACTACCTGATCTTGGGGTGGGAAGGGCCATCTTAGAATAAAAACGAGAAGGCTATGGGTCACTTTTATGAAAAGGGCTAGCACCTTAGCATTATTCTGGCAAGTTTGTCCGTGTTTTCATGCACTTACAGCAGGAACCTGTGATTCAAGGGAGTCCGATTCACGTCTGGGCATGGCGGACTGGCTAACCTTTAGTGCTCTAGAGCCTCAATAATATGAGTGCGATTGAGAGGGTAATAGCAGCACCTATCATTAATAGGTAGAGTGGGGATTCCGGTTCCGATGTGCAGGATATAAAAGGTCAGTATTAGCGATTTCAAGCTCCCCATCTGCATCTAATTTTATCAAACAGAGGTTAGCACTTCAACAAAAAAATGCTTGTCTTTCATAGATAGCGATGTTGTATTGTGATATTGATGGAGCGAGATAGAAAACAGAATTCTGTTTAAACTCGTGAAGTCACATTTCCATAACATAAATAATAATATTAATGTTTGTGGTATGTTTTGCTAATACAACTTAGATTAAAACTTTACACAATGGGGTTGGTAACACGTGTGCTCATAAATATGCATAAATGTTGCATCTTTTGTTCGTGCAAAATAATAAATTAATTTGTCGTTTTCGTTTTTGTTATTACTAAACTGCAGCAGATTTTAAAGAGCATGTGCTTATTTTGCTTTCCTTGTCTATGTGATGTCATTCTACTATTCTAGGTGCACAAAAGGTTTCATGGATTCATGAAGACTGGTAGATATAAAATGCTGCTTAATTGTCGCTTGGTGCTAGGTAACGTTAGACTAATTGGGTGGGTTAATCAATTAGTAAATGAAGGGTGGATACAGAATAAATGACAATTCTTACATTAATACTTTCCTTGTGTTTGTTTTATACTAGAAAAATAAGTTGCCTGCTTTTGGGCCTAGTTTGCTCGAGTTTGCTAAACGATGAATTTAATTCTGCAAGGAGCACGAAATGTCTCTGAGAAAGAAAAAGCTTTCCATCAAAGTTGCATTCATTCAGCAAAGATGATGTGCTGTCATTATTCTGGCGGACGTGACCAAGGTCAGAAACCGGTAGAAAAGAACTGTATTAACTTGGCATCCGCGGAAGTGCAATGGAGTCAGTATGAACTCTCGATCTAATTTGTTGCAAACCAAGGATGTGTTGGAACACGTACAAGAAAGACAATGGTCCCAAAGAATATGACCGAATGGAAGTTTTGAAATGTAGGTGACATGTCACTTGTCACCCTTCGTCCAATAAGATCTCGTCAATTGCAGAAAATGTTCCTTTGCTTAGATTAGCTAGCATAGAAAGGTATAAAAAGTACATGCCCTGGGGATGGGCTGGCTGCTGCTTTCTGACTTTCCGATGAGGGTGACGTGCTGATGGACATTGCGTGGAGCACGTAAGAATCCTCAAAGACTTTTACTTTATTTCCATTTTATTTAGCTCAGTTAGGGACTTAGGTTTTTAGAAATGCTAAACTTATATTTCCTTGCTTAAACTATATTTTCTCATGATTCTTTGCAAACATGCTTTCTATATTGCTAATAAAATTGCATTTATAAAACTATATTTTGATTTATCTATAATTAGTTAATAAAATCTTACTTTTGAAACAAGCTGGTCTTTGTTATTCAGAAGTGTAGGTTACTATTAGCTAGATGCCATCGCCATGGTGGTTATTTAAATAGTTAGGTTTTGTTCAAATGACGTCAGCATTTACCGTGGTTGAATATAATGTGTACATAGGTTGTGAATAAAGTGTATATAGATTTAATTTGATCACCTGATTCAGTAGGTCAAAATATGTCATGTTTGATTAATGGGTCCATGAGTTAGAGTAATAATTTTGGTAACAAGTTATAAAGTTGGGTAGCGTTGGTTATGACATATTTCCTATAGGCCGCTGGATCAATATCGGCCAGAAAAGCGGGGCACCATGGACCCCAGCTCTATCAACCCTGACCTGCCATAGCCCCTGTCATTCCAGTTCTGGTATCCCGTGCTGTATCTCACACATGTGGGTGGGCTTGCCTTGCCGCAGCCTCTCTCCGCACTCTAGAATGTTGTACCACATAATTACATCTCGGAACTCTGAAGTATTTTTACAAACTAGCTTGTTGTTACATTATTTTAAAAAGTAGGCCTTGCTGGCTAGCACGTTAAGTATCACTGTCCTACATTTTAGAGTTGACACCCCTCTACCAGACAGCTACGCCTGGTTCTGTAGCGCTAAATTGTGAAAGAGATCAATATTAATGGCTTCTAGGGCTTGTTTCGGTTGCACACAAGCAGGCAGCTGCTGCTGAAGCTCTGCCAGCACACCTAAATCCTGGCCTTTAGCATGCTCTGGTAGTCCAGGACACATAACCTACCTCAACCCTACAAAAGCCAATCAATTTCGCTTTCAGGTGACCTATAGAGCTGATTACACAACTTAGTTTTCAAACTCAAAGCAACCATTACAGAATTGTTTTGTTGACTTATGTCGAATGAAGAAATGCAGCATTCTAACCTAGAAAACTAGATTGCATTAGAACAGAAAACACAAGATCAGGAAAAGAAAGTCCCAGACTAAACGAGGTTTAGAGTTTTACTCTTCATTAAGCCCATAGGCAAGGCCACTGCCGGCTTCCTCGCAGTCACTCCCAAGCCACTCGTTTGACGTCCGTCTGTGCTATGGCTGTGCCCTAGCTAGATGAGAGAGAGAGAGTGGCTATGTTAACAAGTCGGCCTTTATTAGGGCCTGGTTCTTGGTGGGCATTGACGGTTCAGTCAGCTCCAGTTGCAGCAGGATGCCATGAAAGTGATATAATGGCATGTCTTCAGAACATAAAAGGCAGCCATGGCTCAGTTGTCCTTCCCAGAGCATGTACAGCATAGTGCCAACATCGGCCCATACCCCAGCCCGCTCACAACAATTTCCCATAATGACAGACACCACACAATGTTTTCTTGGAGAAAGTTGATGAGCCATGGGGGGTGGAGCGTTGCAGGCAACCCCCGGTTGCTCAGGTCCACAACCGCCCGAAGGACTAACGGGGCGCCGTCACTCCTCCAGGATCCCACCGAGGATCTCCCTGGGGATAATTGGCTCTCACACCATTACTGTGCTCCTGTAGAGGGTACCCTTCTGTACCTTCCAGCGTTGGATCGCCCTGTAACTACGCCATGGCTCTGGGTGTGGCCCCCACCGCCACAGAGCCCCCCCACCTTCTATCGCTCTTTTATTTACAACCTGCCGCTAAATCTAGCAGGAAGAGGTCCATCCCCACTTCGGATAGGTGTATGCCATTTTCTTCAAGCACCCTGTGCATTTTGCATGTAGCACCCATGCCTGACAAAACCAAATCCTCTTTGCTCTGTGAATTTGCGCATTGCGCTGTTCACCCACCTGCGCGAGGCCTCTATTGCCTCCCCTGACCTTGCGCCCCGCCAAGATAGCCTCGGGGTAACTTCGGACCACCATATCTCACAGGTCCCCAGCAAGTTGCTCAATTCGTGCAAAGGCTCCTTATCATGTGCAGCAGGCCCCTGCGCCCCAGGTGAACAGACTCATCACCTCCTAGGTGTATTGCTCACTTCACCCAAAGTGCTCCTCATCATGTGCAGCAGGCCCCTGCGCCCCAGGTGAACCAACTCATCAACTCCTAGGTGTATTACCAATAAATCGGGTGAAGAGTCCCACCCCGCCCAGTCTCTGAAGAATTTTCCACTTCAGGCTATTCCAGTGCATTTCGGGAGTTCCCAGCCACTGACCCTTCACTTCCAACCTGCTGCTGCCAATGCTTAGCCTTATTCTAGCAGACATAGATCTATTCCTACTTTGGGCAGGTGAATCCCATCAACCTCAAAGCCCCGTTGCTCCTCCATGGTCCAACGTGAGGACCTTACTGTGGATATTTGTCTTTCGCACCCTTACTGTGCTCCAGTAGAGGGGACCCTTACTGTACCTTACAGCCTATGGATCGCCCTGTAATTCCGCCACAGGACTGGGTGTGGCCACCGTCCCCTCAGGGCCCCCCCACAGACCTAGTTACCTACAGCATGTTCATACAGGGGCCTCCCTAGGCTCCTCTGGACACCTTTGCTGCCCCGCCACCAAAATCCCCTATCAGTTCTGCCGCTCCACAGGACTGTGAACTGTGAACTGTGTCAGTAATGACTCTGAACCTCTCAACTGTCACTGAAAACTGTGCTCTGGAGGTGTCTCCGATTAGTGCTCCATCCCCTCCATTTCAGCACTGTCAAGGCCCATTGCACCCTCCTGGGACTGGCTCACTTGCGCCCCTGCACACAGAAAAGGCCTATTTATGTGTAGTCCATAACCTTGCATTTATTCCCGACAGTGTATCAGGGTTCTGTTGAAACATAGTTTGCTAGACTGCCGAGTCCACATTGCTCCGTCCCGCATATGATTTTTCTCTACTCCGTTTCCGGCTGCCAGGCTGCTGACCTTGCCCGCCCCAACCCTGGGCGAACTAAAAGAGGCAATACTGCTATCCATATAAGCAGCTGCTGTTGCTAATGATGGTCCCATACAGAACTGGCAAACTAGATGCTGTACTATATCTTTTACACATGGTACAGCACCCCTTGGCCCATCACATCAACTTTACAACCCAGGAGCAAGCCTGCGCTGGGTACCCCCGGTCCATGCTGCACACGCCTTACTCTAAGGAGCTCTACCCAATGGAACATACGTCCCACAGAACTGACCCGTTTGTATCCCACAACAGTGTGTCCAAAGAAGCAAACCAGGCCTCCTTACGGCTAAAAGGATGCCCTGGGCCGAAGGCAACTGTCCCTCATGATTTTGACGGGCCCTAGCCGCGCTTACGGAAGTCCTGACTTGACAATACCATTGCCCCTGACCACCTGGACAGGCCCTCTCCCTTGCTGTGTGCAAACCCTATAGTGTGACAGAAGTATTGACCTTCAGATAATTTTTGGAGAAGATCCCTGGGCACCCCCCTAATGCAAACCATACCAGTCTTCTGCCAATCTACCCTTGTGGTTACCCCTCCTGTCACCTATGTGCTGAGGCCAGCAGCTGCAGAAGGTACTTGAGCACAACTGTGACTGATGTGTAAGGGGGGCATGGTAATTGCACAACCGCTACCCTTAACACTGCTTCTACTCTCCCCTACAAGATGTCAGAACCGGGTTGTCACCTTGCCCCCCAAGAGCACTTGACCAGGAAAAGCATTCAGGCTACGAGCCCGGAGCACCCCTGGCCATTCCTGCTTCTGTTCCCACCTGTCCTTCTCAGAGTGGTGCCTGTGTACTTGATCCGATTGTCCTGAAATTAGAAA
This sequence comes from Lissotriton helveticus, assembly GCF_964261635.1. Classification (NCBI taxonomy): domain Eukaryota; kingdom Metazoa; phylum Chordata; class Amphibia; order Caudata; family Salamandridae; genus Lissotriton; species Lissotriton helveticus. The sequence continues at coordinate 2,108,636,975 of NC_136057.1, forward strand.
ACAGGTTACAGTCCAAACCTGGACGTGCTGACCCAGGACCCCACACACTGGCCCCAGGGTGTTCTTCTCCTGCTCCCGCCCTGATCCCTGGCAGGCCAGTCTGCTAGGCGTGGTTTGACCATTATACGAAACCTGTGCGTCTCTGGAAGAAATAACAAATCCATGCAAACAGCCCCTAACCAGCATTGACAGGTAGGCCTGTTGCTCGCTCGATTGCCAGGATCAGAGCCCCTTACTTGCGCACCAGTTGCTGTACAAAAGAACACATTCCCTTATTGCACATGGGGATGCATGATATGCCCAGATACACCAGTTGTTTAAAAGAAAACGCATTTCATACTTCCATGGGGTGTAACCTGCGCGCCCCACAACAGGGACAGTAATGACACCTGGGAACAAACTGGAATCCCCGACCCTAGCACACTGCCCCCAGTGTGCTATGACCCTTCTACCTGTTGATAGTTCAGGTGGCCCCCCATGTGAGTAGGGCGGTTATCCAGCGCGGTTCCTGCATTTGAGCATGGGCTGCAAAATTGCCTAGAAACATCACATGTGTAAAAGAAAACGCATTTCTATTTTGTCACAGGGCATGTATGATTTGCCCAGTCTCCCACTGCTTACCGACAGAACACCCCAATTATTGCCCAGTAAATCAACAAATTGCCCAGGTTCATCCGATGTTTCAAGAGAAGCATCCAATTATTGTACAGGAGCTACCTGCTAAGTTCAGATTCACCAGTTGACTACGAATGTACTACTTCCCTGGGGTGTAGCCTGTGTGCCCCACAACAGGGACAGTCCTGACACCTAGGGAGGACCTGGGTGTCCCAGACCCTAGCACACTGCCCCCAGCGTGCTATGACCCTTATACCTGTTGATAGTTCAGGTGGACCCCCATGTGAGTAGGGCAGTTCTCCAGCACGGTTCCTGCATTCCTGCATTTGAGATATAAAACATCCATTAGAAGCCCTGCTCCCCTCCGTATATCAATATGGATTCTCTGCAACGAGACAGGGCCATCAATGCCCCCCACGCCACCGAGGCCAAGCTTGTTTGTCAGTTACGAGAACTATAAATGCAAAGAAGGGGTCAAGAAGAGCACAATCCTTAGGAACCAATAAGATTCTATGACTTGTTAGTCACAATGTATAGGTACATAATTCCAATTCCGAATGTCATGGAATCTTCGGTAATAGACAGGATAACAGAGCTGAAAAGTTCATGTTTTTAGTTCTCTTTATTTAAAGTTGCGTCATGAAATGAATGTAGAATCAACAAAAACAGCCGACACATGTTTCGTCAGTACCATCAATCAGTACTATGACTTTCTCAAGGCTGTAAAATAGAAACAAGATAATACTACATAAATATCTAGACACATAAAGACAATTTGATTTAAAACAAAATAATAGGCCTAAAGCGAAAAATGAGCAAAGAAGATATTAATTAAGAGAAAATAAGAAACAGGAGTGAATCCAAAAAGAAAGAAAGACGTGCAAAGAATGGATATGGTGCAAAAAGTGAAGATATGAAGTGAAATAAAAATTAAAGAACAGAGAGAAAAAATAGATTAATCAACCTCAATGTGTAGTAGAAAAAATAGAGAAGTTCCGTGAAAAGAGGGTGATGGAAGTAATATACAGGCACCTCCACAGAAGAACCAAGTAAAATACTCCAAGTAAAGATGGACTATAAGTTGTACTAAGTGGAGCATTACTCTAGCCAAAGTGGTTTAAAAATATAAGGAATATATAAAAGACAAACTGACCTTAGCAGATAAAATTGGCAAAGATACGTTGAGGTCTTGTCTGTAAATATATGACTTTAGAGGCAGAAACCTGGTACCAAAGAATTAAGTATTGTAAATTTCACAAAAGTAGGCGTATAGAGTATATACATACATCCTACAAATAAAAGTCAATAATGAATCAGTCTATGCGAGCCGGGATGTCAGACGTAAGAATAAATATATGAGAAAAGGTGGGAGAATTGCAACCAAATTGGTTATAACCATAATCCTTAGTAGCAACCAAAATCGGTCAGGGTAAGGTAATATATATACAAAAGAAAAAGAGATAAAATGCTCACCAAACATATGTGTAGTTGGGATGAACGCCAACAACATAAATTCAAATGGTGGTAAAATTCTGAGATAGTCTTAAAGATGTGAAGACTTCACCCAAACCGTTGTAACATGCCAAAATTTAAATCTGGAGTGGTGAACATCTACTATCAATAAAAGTGGATGAAGTTAAAAAAAATATATTTTTTTTAAATTATTTTTTTATTTTACATAGTTGCCTTATCATTAATCAACAAATGTATAGTTATATCTCAGTCACAGAAGCCAAATAATATACCGTAGGATTGGCTTATTTGAAAAGCATTCTGCATATAGCCATAAGTAGAAAAAAACATCCTTTCTCGTCGTATAGCCGTGAGTTGAAGAAATATACATATATGACAGTTTAATCAGTTCTAGTATCTTATTCACATACATTTCAAATACTGCCTCCAAATAGAGCAAAATTGTTTTAGCAGGCAGACTAAATTAAGTAAGAGAACGGTCAGTTGAGAAGCATATAGGAAAAGTAAAGGTATTAAATATTGCTCTACTCCAAAGTGAATTAGTCTAATTCACATCAAGCATGATGATCAAATACATATATAAATATTTTCTCAGAATATATCACATTTGTTATAGCAGGCCCACTGAATTGCCTAAAAACAGTCAACTGAAAAACATATATAAGATTGAAGCTTAATGAATATTGTTGGAGTGTAAGGTAAGTTAGTCTGATTCCATAAATACTGTCATAAACTACGAGTCAGTATTAATTGATGGCCCAAAATGACATAAGAATAGAAATTAAATATTACGATGTTGCACAATACTCACCTCAATACAATATATTAGATGTCAAAGTTAGAGTTTGATATTTGTACCCAAAATTGATACGGTTAGACCTGAAATTCAAGTGAACACATAAAAGTATGTGAGATATCCCGATTTAATTAAGGACAACAGTGTTGAGTAAAGAAGCAGCGTTGAATTAACAGTTGTGAATGAACAAGTCGCAAAATGTCAGCGAACTAGAAGTGCTAGATAAGGTACATTGTTTATACTAGGCCATTGGCAATGGAGAACAAGGCTGTAGAAAAACGAATAATATATTAGCTTACCTGAAGCGCTGCCCCAAAAGTCTCTAAAGGCTGCAAGGAATATTTAACAATGGCTGTATTAAAACGGATAACAATCAAACGTCCAGATATTTAGCACTCAACTAACATTGCATTCAGGGCAAGTAATAGCTTACCTGCAATTAAGCAGAAAGGTCCGCATAGTAACGAGACCGAACAAACAGTATTCCGAGTGGAACGCCAGCTTAAATAATCCCCAAAAGAGCCGAAAGCACTCAAGGGCAGATCTCCAGCGCCTGACGCAGAAGTGTAGTGTCTTGAAACTAAGGAGAGGTGTGGCGCCGCGGCCAGGGCGACTGACGCTGGAATCTGGGGATCAGGGTTCGATCCCCGGCTCCGGCGGCAGGTTAGCCCAGCACCATGTGACTCTGGGCAATAGCTCGCTTAATCTTCCCGACGGCCCCCAGCGCCTAGAGACCCTTACGGGTGATTGTGCGCTTTACAAATGTGGATTATTATTAAGTCAATTATTCACATGCTAAGTCTGATAATGACCATTGCACTTAGGAGTGTGTGATCTAGAGTCACTTCTTAACTCGTCCCATTACTATTCTTCTCAGAAACACCTCCTCCTCCCAGGCCTTCAAAACTGACCTCAAAGTTCTCCTCCTTCCAAGACACCTCCCAATTTAATTCATGCCCTCTCCTATCTGACGGAAGACCTTTTAATATATAAAATTCTATTCTCCTTGACTATGGAAGTGTCCTCCCAGTGTGTTCTTGTGGCTTGAGAGTCTGCCATTTATGAAGTATTATCCTTCTACCAGTGTTTGGTACTCTCTTGTAACATGCACGCGTCACTTTTCTCTTGTGACACACTGATTGCTACCTCCTACATTGTGTTTGGTTCCGGTACTTGCACAAGTGCCACCATTGCCTATGTAACATTTGTTCTTGTGTTTGAGTATCCTCTATTTATTGTAGTATTATACCTCTACTTGTACTTTGTACGCTTTTATAACTTGCACACATGTCACCTTTCCTCCTGTAATGCACCGTTTGCTACCTCTTGTATTGTTTGATCCAAGTCAAATTGTCCACGGGGCCCGTCCATGGGCGAACAAATAACTCTACAAACCACCAAATGAAGGAAAAGCTCTATACAGTCACCGTTAATTGGCCAATAAATCCCACACCAAGCTCTCTCCCCGTGCTGCGGTTTAAAATATTGCATATTCCTGGGGGTATCTTTGACACCTACACCACTAGAACGACAGGGACTCAAAAGGTTGTGACCCTGCTGGGAGTTGAATTTGTGACAAGAGGTCAAACATGGGCCCCCATTAGTGGATTCATTAATCCACTAGTACATCCTGCCCGGTGACAGAACCAGCCAATAATGCAAGAATTGAATATAAGTGCGCACTTTGAAGATTATGTAAAACTTCCCCAGGCATTAAATTGTAGCCAAAAGGAAGCAGTGAGTCCGCCATACATTAGTGAGGTTACATTCCTAACCTTTGTGGACCGTTTGGGTATTCACGGTCTTATGGTCGTTACGGACCCTTGTGCACTACCATGATTACCCAACACACTGAATTCATACTAGGCCCCCCACGGTGTTATTTGCCTTTGAATGAAATATCATCCCTAATGGCTTTCTGCTGCAGTAACAACTAAAAATTAAGAAGGTGCAGCAACTGTAAACGACAAAAACTGGGGTCTAGCCTAGTGTGCCCCACACTTGTAGTTTCTCTGTCATTACCCCCAGCTATATATTACAAGTATCATACCTATAGTCAGGACTATTAGCTTTGTCAGTGGCTGGTCGCTGCCTAAGATAAATAATCAGCAACCATGGCTTGTATATAACATTGAAAAAGCTTACATATGAACCCCTGGGGACACCACGACAATATTGCTGCTACAAGTATCATACCTATAAGTCAGGACTATTGGCTTTGTCAGTGGCTGTTCGCTGCCTAAAATAACTCAGCCGCAACCATGGCCTGTATATAATTTTGAAAACGCTAACTAACCTTAGAAGCCCTGGGGACACCACGACAATATTGCTGCTACAAGTATCACACCCATGAGTCAGGACTATTGGCTTTGTCAGTGGCTGTTCGCTGCCTAAGATAAATAAGCCGCAAACTTGGCCTGTATATAATATTGTAAGCTCCTGTTGCACATACACACGTATGCCACACACCTGACTGTAGCTGGGTAGAAAGCAGCACTTGAATCAACAAAGTGTTGCTGTTGTAGAAAAACCGGGTTTATACACACACAGTGCGTTGTCAGCCAATTGCAGTACTGTAAACTGTTTGAGAGCTGCCCTTGAATACACACGACGTAGCTCAGCTGCATGCTGTCGTATCTAGGGTTTCTATTGCGTCAATGCTGCTATACTTTGTCATCACACAACTGAGCTGTAAAAAGAACACTTGGTGCACATCAGAAAATTGCCGCTGCACCGGAAAGGTCTGACCGGTCATGCCCCTGCATGATCTTACTGGCAGTCATTTCAGGGGATAATGACATTGGAAGATATTCACACGTGGCTGCTGTTGTTCATAAGCTGCAGCGAAAATAAAATTACTTTATGGCGACAAAATGCCTCGGGCTACACGTATCGCCATCATTTACAGAATCATAACAGCGGGTCCCGCCCGATTAGAAAGTAGCAACAAACGAATCCAACCAATGAAAGAATTCTACGCTGCACACGACATGGATAACACCCTGCGTCCAGCTGCAGCAGACCCGGGCTTATCATTTCATAGTCAGCTCGACCTATAATTCCCATTCGATGCCTTCAACCAGGCTCGTTCTGCCAACAGCCGCATCCCGACAATCACCGTTGATCCCAAATCTCTTCAACTTAATTTAATACAAAACCCTGGCCTCTTTCTTAGATCAGGGGTAATAATAATATAATAATAATAAAATAATCTTTATTCGGTTTTTTAGCATTTGCAAAACCATAAAAGATGACATTCAAACATTCATAGAAAAAATTTGCAGTTGAATATACATTTAAAAAAGAGAAAGTGCCTAGAGTTTACGTGTCATATAGAATTATCTTTTTAGTTTAAAGATTGTTTCTGTGTCTCATAATGCACTTTAAAAAGTTCAACACATGATACACAATGGTTTCAGAGTCCAGAGATTGAAGTGCTAACATAGCTGGGCGACATTGTCTATAATCCCATTTTTTTAGTAAGGGGATAAGCCATATTTTTCGGTGGGTGTGGAAGAACTTGCAAAACAATATTGTATGCATGGTGGACTGTTGGGAAAGATCATCGCAAGGACACAGGTCCAGCTGAGTTTTCCAGTTATTTTTTTACGGAAATGTCACAAGTCTGAAGAAGAGATTCATTCTGAACCTTGTTAAAAGCATTTTTTCGTATGCGGTGATCTCTAAAGTCAAATAGAGCTGGATTTTTGGAGACTGCTGTGTTAAAATCGCATGCATGGTAGTTTTTTTTGAGATCAATGAAGACAGTCTCAAAGATTCCAAATGGCTCAATGCAGTCTGTTTCAGTTCTTTTTTGGATATGTCTTTTAGGTCTTCTGGTTTATAATAATATTGTTGTAGACCCATGTCGGAAAAGAAGTGTCTTACATAGGAGAGCCAAGCTATTTTGTGGGCGTGGTCCAACTCCATAATGTCCTGTACGATGTTTTTGGTCAGAGAGTTCCTTTCCGACAACCAGACCCGCCTCCAAAGTAAGAGAGGTTGGATTTTAATTAAATCCTCAATATATGATATTCCCAGTTCTATGTGTGAGGCATAGATGGAGGTGCCTCGTGGTGTTGATAGAAGGAATCTTATAAAAGTGTTTTCCTCTTTTTGAATAGAGCCAGTAGGAATATGACCCCAGATCCCTGCGCCGTATAGTGCGATGGATTGGCATTTCGCAGCATAGATCTCTAGTAGTTCTACCTGGGGTTTTTTCCCAAGTTTGTTTGAGAATTTCATTAATGCCATAATTGCACGTTTAAATAAATGTCTCCTAGCCTCAACCGCCGCTTTCCAATTTAGGGCGTCATCAATCATAACCCCTAGATAGGGATATTGTGAGGTCTTTTCTATTTTTTGTTCTTTCAAGTAAATGGCTTTAGGAGCTTTTCTTGGTCCACCGACCACCATGACAAAAGTTTTTTTAATGTTGATGTGCAAGTCCAAAGCACCCATGAAATCTGCATATTTGGATAGGGACTTCTGCAGTTCGATGGGGGTACGCGCTAATATGACAGCGTCGTCCGCATATAATAGGGCGGGGATCGGGCGGTCTTTTATTCTAGGGAGGTCCCTTCCTCCTCTCAACATGGCCTCTTCTAATCCATTGGTGTACAAGGAGAAGAGGAAGGGGGCCAAAACACAGCCTTGCCTCACTCCCCGCTCTATTTTGAATGGCCTTGTCAGTTCGCCTCTTGTCCCAAACCTCACTTTCGCCGTGGCTTCACTGTACAGCTCTCTTAAAAAGTCCAGGAGAGGGGGATCTACCCCCATTTCGCTCAGCAGTGACCAAAGCTTAGCATGAGAGACACAGTCAAATGCAGAGGACAAATCTACGTAAACCATGTAGATGGCACCTGGTTTAGCGTGGGTGTACTTTGATATTAACAAGCTTAGATTTAAGGCCTGTTCGATGGTTCCAAAACCCTCTCTGAACCCGAACTGCAGGTCCGTGAGGATCTTTTTATCTTCTGCCCAGTCTTGTAGTTTTTCAAGGAGGACTCGGCCCACAACTTTGCCCAAAGAGTCAAGAAGCGATATTGGTCGATAACATTTAGGATCTTGTCGGTCCCCCTTTTTAAAAATTGGTACCATAGTAGAGGAGGACCATGAATCTAACAGACCAAGTTTGGTTGTTGCCATGCAAACTCTTGTAATTATTGGTACCCAGAGGTCAGGAAGATGTTTGAATAGATCGACTGGGACCCCATCAGGGCCGGGGGCTTTCTTGCTCTTGCTTTGGGATAGCGCCAGTTCAAAGTCCTGCAAATCCACTTCCAGTGGTATAGGATAGGTTACTACAGTGATGGTATACTGGGATTCTTCAGTGCTAGGTGTCAAATTGAAGATTTTCGAAAAATAGTTCACCCACGTGTCCTCATCAATAGCCACGTCGATTTTTGGGCCGTTGGAATCGGTTAGGAATGGGGTTTTAACTATTTTCCAGAATGCCTGGCTATCTTTCGTGAGTGCACTCCGATGCAAAGCATTCCACAAGGATTGTTTAAGCTCTTTTTTCCTTGTTTTTCTGACGGAGTTATACTCCCGTCGAAGTGATTGGATGTTTAATTTGTCTCTGTTTGGTTTTCCGAGAGCTTTCCTCAGATTGGTGTGCGCTTTGGTACAGTCTCGGTTAAACCATCCTGTGGAACTATTTCGGTTAGATGTTTTAGTTAAAAAGTTTTTAATTTGTTCTATTATAATGTTGAAATTTTCCAATATTTGTTTTGGTTCCGCACAGGGATCGAGACAAATCATTATGTTATCATATGCAGATGTTACCAATTGCTTTGTCAAGATGTTAGGGTCCACTTTTTCCCATCTGATGGTAAATCCGTTCCTTTTGCCCAATTCAAGCCTGTTCTGGGTTAGTGCGGATGCCATGGTTGTCATCAATGTTATTGGTTGGTTTATTCCTAGGTTTAGGCTTATGGCGGAATGGTCGCTGAGGTTATTTTCCAACATTTTAAAATTATTAATTTGGGCTTTCAGAGCTTCTGTGCCTATTACATAGTCCACGGTAGTCTTGTGGCCCCTTCCTCTATACGTTGGTTCCAGTGTGTTATTTGGCTGATGGATAGGATTTAGAATTTGCAAATCCAAGTCGGACAGTATTTTATTCATGGCTGTCCCTGCTCCTGAGTGGATAAAGTGGACTAAGGGGTTGTCATGCTCGTCCACCAGACCACAGGTATCGTTGTTAGGGCAAGGGTGTAGATTAAAATCTCCTCCCCATAATATGTGGGCATTTTCCGTTTTCTGTTTAGAGTGACAGTGTTCCATTATTTTTTCCTGAATTATAGAGAGAATACGCAAAAAGTTTTCATCCTCCAAATTATTGTATATGTTGATTATAGAAATAGAGAGTTTTTTCCCCAGCATGACAGTGAGGATCTGGAAATTCGATAGTAAGTCTACCTTGAGAATCTTCATATCTGGAATTGTGTTTGCCAGGTAGATTACCAGGCCCCCTTTTGGTCTGCCTGAAATGCTAGGAAGGGCGGGAGATGTAAAGGTCCTGTACCCTAGAAGGTGAAGGGATGCCGTTGCCCATGTTTCTTGTAGGCAAATAATTTGAGTGTCCTTTAGGAAGCCAGCGGCCGTACCATCCTCGATCTTGTTTCGGAGGCCGGCCACGTTCCAGAAGATCACAGAAAGCTGGGTGGACATATTTTCTGAAACTGTGTTTTCCATTTGTGGGGGGACTGTGATAGGGACGGGGGAGGTCACAGTTGTTTGTGGGGGCTCCGGGGGTATAATTGTTGGTCAATCGACCATTTCCACGCCGCTAAAGCTGTTCGAGGTTGGTATGCCCATCCAATTTTGTCCGTAGATGTTATCTCTATAACTGGGTCCATAAGGTTGGTGGGGTGGTCTCTCCCATTGTTCCCAGTTTCTGAATCTATTTTGCGGGCCGATGAACTGCCATGGGGCCTCTCTCTGCTGATGGTTCTGATTTACTGGCCACCAGGAGTTATTCGGGTCATTAAGTTGTGATGGTAGTTTGGGACCAGTAAGGTCTAGCTCCCATGGCTGTGGGATTGGATTCCGCCAGATGTTATCATTATCACGTAGGTAGTTGTTATTATTAAACCTTTTCGGATAAAAATACGACAGAGATCTTGTTGCAATCCCTCCTGAGGAGTTATTGTATTCCCAGGAACAGATATAATCGGCTATGCTGGGGTCCTCAAACGTGATAACTATGCAATCCCCCCGGATGTTTTTTTTCCTGTGACCTACCCATGAGTTACGGGATACTGACGCTATTTTGCTTTTCCAGGATGGCGGGACGGGGCGATTTGTTTTCAACCAATACTGGACTTTGTTCTTTAGCGACCAGTTTGGTTCTGTCCCCTCACCTGTAAGTTCGGGGACCCCCGTCATGACTACCACAAATGGGAATGCCTCAGGGGGCAAGTTTAAAATAGGTCTGTGGTCAGTAATCCCCCCCTGTTGACCTTTTGTTTTTGGAGCATTTGCATTTGCTGTAGCGGGAGTTTTATGAACAGTTGTGTTTATTGTTGGGGTATTTACTGTTGGTGTCGGGTGGGAGTTGATTTGTGAGGAAATGGTCAGAGGCTTTGGGGTTGTTTTTTGTGCAGTGGGAGGGTTTGTTACTATAGGAGCTTTTGCTGCAATTTGTTTTTTGGTCTGTGGTGGAGGTAAAGTTGCAGGTTTCTTGTGTACGGGAAGTGTGATCGTGGGATTTAGGGCTGGTTTAGGCTGAGGTTGTGGAAGTATAGGTTTGAGGGAGCCAGAAATTTTTATTAATTGGCTCTCAATATTGCTGAGTCTGGTTTCCAAAGGGCGAATGTAGGAATTTAGGAGGGAGGCTATCTCCTTAATTAGCCTTGCTGATTCCCTGTCTCTACCTGATTGATGTGGTATAAGGGGTTCTGGTATTAAGGGGTCTTGGAAATCTTGTGGTACATGATGGATTGTTACAATATTATTATTAGGCGGAACTGTGGGGTGGGATAGAGTTGCCGAGTTTGTATCACCGACCAAAACTATGTGTTCGGACGGTTTAAGATTTTCGGTGTGCTCTGGAATTTTCCTAATTTTCCTTTTCTTTATGGCACCCTCCCGCTTCCCTCTCTTTTGCCTTATTTCTTCTGGGGTTGGATCAGGGAAGATGTCAGGGGTTTTCTCTAAATCGCTCTCTGTAAAGGTTATGGATAATTGAGAAGCTGAAAGGTTTACATTATTTGGAAGGCTGAGTCTATTTGCGGTCGCCGAGATTTGATTTGGCGCTGACTGTAGTTCTGGGGTTCTTGCGGTTGCTAATAGCCCCATTGAGGAGCGGCGTGCTATTGCGAGTTCGGATGAAACTCTTCCCTCTATTAGACTTATGCTTTGGTCTATGAAGGAATTTGCTTGGGCTAGAAAGTCATCCATTGGACCTAACAGTTTTTCTCCTCTCCCGTTCTTTTTAGATTTTTTCTGCTTGCTAGATCTCGTATTCATTTTTCCGTGATATGTTGCTAGGAGATCTTTCTAAGCTGTCTGACAGAGTTATTGTAGAGGTCAGAGGGATGATGGTTGTCTGTATCGGAATTACCAGTATGTAGTGATTAGGGATATGGGCCGGACCGGACTCTCACGATCTCGAACGGCCTCAAACGGCCCGCTCTTTGCCCGGTCTTCGCCCCGGCCTGCGTCCCGCGTTGCGGGATGGGCCCCTCTTCCTTTACGCTAGAAGGCTGGGGGCGTGGCCGCCGGTGGAAGAGGCAGCAGCTGTGGTGAGCTAAGGCTTCTGGTACTCGCAGTCCCCCGGTAGGCTTGCCGCTCTCTTGACCTCCGCTGTACTCAACCTGGGAGCGAAGATGGCTTTCCACCGGCTGTGGACGCTCACACCAGGGAGAACGGAGACAGGCAGGTAATGAGCGGCACCCGCGGAGCGGGTGTCGCGAAAGCTCAGCGTTGTATGCAGGCAGCAGGTTGTCCTTGCAATGGGAGTCAGGTTATGGCCAGGAACACACCACTCTGTGTGCGCAGCTCAGCGCTTCAAAAGACCGAAGGCTGGGGGCGTGGCCGCCGGGGGAAGAGGCAGCAGCTGTGGTGAGCTAAGGCTGCTGGTACTCGCAGTCCCCCGGTAGGCTTGCCGCTCTCTTGACCTCCGCTGTACTCAACCTGGGAGCGAAGATGGCTTTCCACCGGCTGTGGACGCTCACACCAGGGAGAACGGAGGCAGGCAGGTAATGAGCGGCACCCGCGGAGCGGGTGTCGCGAAAGGTCAGCGTTGTATGCAGGCAGCAGGTTGTCCTTGCAATGGGAGTCAGGTTATGGCCAGGAACACACCACTCTGTGTGCGCAGCTCAGCGCTTCAAAAGACCGAAGGCTGGGGGCGTGGCCGCCGGGGGAAGAGGCAGCAGCTGTGGTGAGCTAAGGCTGCTGGTACTCGCAGTCCCCCGGTAGGCTTGCCGCTCTCTTGACCTCCGCTGTACTCAACCTGGGAGCGAAGATGGCTTTCCACCGGCTGTGGACGCTCACACCAGGGAGAACGGAGGCAGGCAGGTAATGAGCGGCACCCGCGGAGCGGGTGTCGCGAAAGGTCAGCGTTGTATGCAGGCAGCAGGTTGTCCTTGCAATGGGAGTCAGGTTATGGCCAGGAACACACCACTCTGTGTGCGCAGCTCAGCGCTTCAAAAGACCGAAGGCTGGGGGCGTGGCCGCCGGGGGAAGAGGCAGCAGCTGTGGTGAGCTAAGGCTGCTGGTACTCGCAGTCCCCCGGTAGGCTTGCCGCTCTCTTGACCTCCGCTGTACTCAACCTGGGAGCGAAGATGGCTTTCCACCGGCTGTGGACGCTCACACCAGGGAGAACGGAGGCAGGCAGGTAATGAGCGGCACCCGCGGAGCGGGTGTCGCGAAAGGTCAGCGTTGTATGCAGGCAGCAGGTTGTCCTTGCAATGGGAGTCAGGTTATGGCCAGGAACACACCACTCTGTGTGCGCAGCTCAGCGCTTCAAAAGACCGAAGGCTGGGGGCGTGGCCGCCGGGGGAAGAGGCAGCAGCTGTGGTGAGCTAAGGCTGCTGGTACTCGCAGTCCCCCGGTAGGCTTGCCGCTCTCTTGACCTCCGCTGTACTCAACCTGGGAGCGAAGATGGCTTTCCACCGGCTGTGGACGCTCACACCAGGGAGAACGGAGGCAGGCAGGTAATGAGCGGCACCCGCGGAGCGGGTGTCGCGAAAGGTCAGCGTTGTATGCAGGCAGCAGGTTGTCCTTGCAATGGGAGTCAGGTTATGGCCAGGAACACACCCAGGGGTACTGAAACCTGCTCCTCAGTATAAAATCGCCTTGGAAAGAGCAGGCTGTAGGTGCGGTGTCAAGCTTGTGACCATTACCTGATCAAAGGCATGTGCAAATTGCTGGGACCTATCTGAAATAACATTTAACCATCTCAGCCCCAGCAAAGCGCTAATATTCCGAAATGGTAGGCAACATATAATAGCAAGGCTTGAGCCAGAAGAAGACACTTGCGATAGAAAATGCTGCAACCCTTACCACCAGGCCTTGCAAGCCACTGCCCACAATCGCACATCCCAAGGGCGATGGCCGCCATATTTTGCCGCTAGGCCATTAAGAGTCAAACCCGAGGACGGAAAGAATTGCCATAGCGGCACCGGATATGACAGCGATTGCTGATATCATGCATGTCTGGGAATCACATTCAACCATGCTGGTTTAGAACCCTGCTATAACTGAATGTGCCCCAATATCCCTGCACATCGCAGTGAAAAGGGGCCTATACATCTGTCCCATATCCAGCAACATTCATAACCCTTGTTTAAGCCCAAGCTAAGTCCCGAGATTAGAGTGTACCGGGTGAGCTACGCAATACAACAACATCCTCACAAAGGCAGCAGGCCCCTCAGCGCCCGAAGGCCCTCCATTACTAAGACAGGCCGCTATATATATACCCGGCAAGAACGTATACACAACACCCGATCCCAAACACCGCAGCGACCCTGCCTCAGAGGTACGATCCCTGGAGACAGGATTACCTCCACTTGGACCCTAAGGCACCGCAGTGACCCTTCTGAAACCGCACAACCTCTGGAGACAGAATTACCCCACGCGGCCTCCCAGACACAGCCGCGATCCTGCCCCAGCAGCACAACCTGTAGCCACTGGCCCCGACTACCGAAGGATGAAAACGCTCCGCCAGCCTCTGGGGACAGGAATATCCCCTCATGGACTCTAAGTTAAGACAGTAACCCTACCCCACACCACACCCGTGCTCCCCGTACCCACCCGAGTGCGAACAAATTGGGCAGGAGAGTCAGGCCACACTTGGCTGCCACTGCCTCAAAGTTCCCCTGTCGGGCCCATAGGGAACACGTGAAAAACTGGGTCGGGGCTCTGCTGTGCCCCCGCAGCGAGGGCCCACTTGGCAAACAAGGCAGAACTGACTGCTAAACACGATGCCCCTGCACTCGGATCACCCCCCACGCCACTCAACGGCCCCCTCCCCCCCACCGCACCATACTGGGAGGAAAGACGTGTGGGAAGGGGCTGGCATACCCCTGCACTCACTGGCAAAGCTGCTGCCCGTAACACGACAGCGAGGGGAACTGCCGCCAGACAAGGACACAACATAACGCACCCTTCAAAACAGCTTCCGGGCAGCACCGCTCATCGGGGTCAAGGGGGGGGAGGATCCGTCCATGTGGCCGACCAGGGATCAAAGAGGGCGCCAGGCCCCGACCCCAGGCCATATACACTCGACCCCGCCCTTCCCCGGCCGGAAGTGACATCACTGGGGACCCTCCAGGTCCCAGACACTAGACCGCTCCTTGGGGTCTGTGCCATCATGTGGCACTAATGGTGGCCGCCCTCTTAGGTGGCCCCCTTCAGTGGCCCGGGGCAGCCTAGCAAAGGAAGCACACAGAGCTTCAGTCACACCCACAAAAAAAAGCGCACCATTGCAGCTCCAGTGGACGCTTCCTCTGAGAGGAGTAGCACAAACAGCGGCAGCCTGGCGTGGCCTCAGAACTTAAGCCTTTTATTGTGTGCGTTAACTCATTTTAGTTTCATAATTACCACACCGTAGTAATAATGCGTGGAGATAAACAGGCCGGTCTGTTTGCCATTGATTTTTTTACTCACTACCAACCATCTTTTCAGGCATAGCATAGCAACGTAGGCCTACGTGACAGTTATTTTATCTGCCTGAGGAAAAGCAGCGTTACTTTTACTTACTGCCTTTTAATCTGATTCTGAGGCCTGCTACTGCTACACAACGACACACTGCTTGCTTCTTCGACTGACCAAATAGCGTAGCCCTGCGGCTGCGCAGTATGCTGGGGCGGGTGGTAGTGGGTCGTGCGTGTGTGCCTCATGATAAGGTGGGTGGCATCAAATCTTTAAAAGGTTACGCTGCCGCACACAGGCCCAAATTCAACCCAAGCAGTGGCCCACCACAACACTGACAGAAGGCATAGATTTACCACGTGAAATCGGCTGGCTCTTCACTGGCAGACAGTTGTGAAGTGCTGATATTGTGGTGCGCGTTGTTACCACCATGTGAGTTAGCACTCTCAAGTATGTCAGTAGACCCGGCCCTGAGAAATAAGTGCAGGTAATAATCACCAGTAACCACCAGCACAGATTAAGCACTGCATGGCTCACGTCCCAGTCAACCAACAACCCAATCTCTAACATTTACCTTCTCAGAACATTTTTCTCAAAATTTCTTCTTAGTCCGAGGGTAAGTGCTGACTCACCCTAATCCACTTCTTGTATCTAAACAGCGCTTCATCCTGGTCAGAGACATTTTTCGACTTTGATGTTCGTGGTTGGCACTTTGATCTTTTAAGCACTAGATTTTTACCAAAATCTTTAAAAATTCATAACTCTGGTTCTACTAGTTGGATTGCTGTTGTTTTGGTGTCAAATAATACATTAAAATGTACAACATTTTTCTACATTGTGTGGATTTTTCTTGTTATGTTTTCACTTTAGTAATGTAGTTGTTCTGCATAAATACTTTACATATTGTCTCTAAGTTAAGCCTGACTGCTTTTGTGGCAAGCTACCCAGGGTATAGCACAGCTTAAAATAGTGACTTTTTGTGGTTCGCCCTGCAAATGATTGTGGCTCGTTCTTGACCGGGGCTCATACCCCAGTCAACCAACATCCTAATTTCTCATGAAGGCCATATCAACCACTACAAAATCACATAAATAAACTGTCTGGTGTACTCTCCTTCAATCACATTCTCCTCACATTCATACCTTCATATCTCACAATGTCACAAAGGACATCACTTCAAATGTACCAGTGAATGACAGATAAAATGTTTGAAACACAACAAACTTGGACTCCTTGATCTATGCAATGTTAAAAAGTTTATTTGCGTATATTAATACACTCACCATTCAGCCTTGAAGATGCAACTCAAGAGAAACAAGCATTGGCATAGTGAATAGGTCTGACTTCATCGTGCTAACACATGCAAACACAGGCATATTCAAACACTGTTCGCTTATATCAGCACATTAAATCTAACTTTGTGCTTGGCTTAATAATACAAAGAGCATGAGGGATTCTGACTTAGCTTCCCATCTTGTGAACGTACTGTGCGTTAGCAAACTCCAACAAAGGGTTACACTACGCAAACACTTTTATCCATCTTTCATAAACACTGCAAATTGTGCTGTTTAATTGCATGTATTTGGTTACATCCCCTACTTTAAAGGCATTATGTGTTGACTGCCTTATACAATGAGTTAAACTTAGGACATTGCGTTTGCCTCAATATTGCAAAGAGCCAGAAGGTCACTGATTTAGATTACATACTTGAAATGCACTAGGTGCTATTCACAAAGTTAATTTAAACCCACGACACGGGGGGCGTGGCTTATCCACAAGCAAGATTGCCAAAACTTTTTGAAGCTCTGCTGTCCGACGGAGACCAAAATGCTTCTTTGGCAGCAATCTGCTTCATTTTACATCATGAATCGGTGTATTTAATGCATGAACTCTAGGGGCACAGGTATCTTCTGTTTGGATGTTCTCCAAACCGCGTTCTGATCCATTCCGTTCAAGCTTCGTGTTCTCCTCAGGAGCCGGAAACGCGGCCGCCATTTTTTTCATCTGCAGTGATCTGACGTGCACCTTGCAGAGTGCTGTGGTGCCATAGATAGAACATTTTAATGTAAACAAAATCCCTTTTAAGGTATTTCCTTTGTCCTGGCCAGTCTCAATACTGTTTTTGGCCAAATATTATCGCTGACTGCTCTTTTTACACCGGTTTTTCCTCTTTGGTGGTAATTACCTGGGGTCCTACTTTTGTGAAATCTCAGAGCATATTGCTCCTACAACAATTCTTTCACTCACTACAAACAAGGTCCTGATGGTCACCGGCAGTGATTTAATTGGATGTCTTTCCTACTGCTCACCGACAGTCAATGCTCTGCTATTCAGCAGCTTTCTGCTCACAAGCTCATTTGGTTCTTTTGGCAATTTACACGCCTGTATAGCTTTAGCTTTTTATTTTGGCGGCGGGTTGAGACACCTCATCTTCTGAAATGTGCTTATTGAGCACTTTGCACTAAGATGACAAAACTACAGATGTTTCACCTATCACAGTGAACACTCTACCGTTCTTTTGAATTTGGCGATCAAGAAAGTAATTTGGTTTTACAATTTGGAAATTAACTTCATCAATTTGAGTTATCACAGACTTTTAACAATCCGGGTATATCCCTGAGTACATTCCAGGACGCAGTACAGTTTATTATTGCCCTGAGGAAGCCCTATTCAGGATGAAACACGTTGGCTGCATCTACAATGCATTACTACAATGCTTTGTGCGGTTCAAGCATCCATTAAAGGATCTGATAAAGCGTCATTGAAGAGTCAAATCTTTAAAAGGTTACGCTGCCGCACACAGGCCCAAATTCAACCCAAGCAGTGGCCCACCACAACACTGACAGAAGGCATAGATTTACCACGTGAAATCGGCTGGCTCTTCACTGGCAGACAGTTGTGAAGTGCTGATATTGTGGTGCGCGTTGTTACCACCATGTGAGTTAGCACTCTCAAGTATGTCAGTAGACCCGGCCCTGAGAAATAAGTGCAGGTAATAATCACCAGTAACCACCAGCACAGATTAAGCACTGCATGGCTCACGTCCCAGTCAACCAACAACCCAATCTCTAACATTTACCTTCTCAGAACATTTTTCTCAAAATTTCTTCTTAGTCCGAGGGTAAGTGCTGACTCACCCTAATCCACTTCTTGTATCTAAACAGCGCTTCATCCTGGTCAGAGACATTTTTCGACTTTGATGTTCGTGGTTGGCACTTTGATCTTTTAAGCACTAGATTTTTACTAAAATCTTTAAAAATTCATAGCTCTGGTTCTACTAGTTGGATTGCTGTTGTTTTGGTGTCAAATAATACATTAAAATGTACAACATTTTTCTACATCGTGTGGATTTTTCTTGTTATGTTTTCACTTTAGTAATGTAGTTGTTCTGCATAAATACTTTACATATTGTCTCTAAGTTAAGCCTGACTGCTTTTGTGGCAAGCTACCCAGGGTATAGCACAGCTTAAAATAGTGACTTTTTGTGGTTCGCCCTGCAAATGATTGTGGCTTGTTCTTGACCGGGGCTCATACCCCAGTCAACCAACATCCTAATTTCTCATGAAGGCCATATCAACCACTACAAAATCACATAAATAAACTGTCTGGTGTACTCTCCTTCCATCACATTCTCCTCACATTCATACCTTCATATCTCACAATGTCACAAAGGACATCACTTCAAATGTACCAGTGAATGACAGATAAAATGTTTGAAACACAACAAACTTGGACTCCTTGATCTATGCAATGTTAAAAAGTTTATTTGCGTATATTAATACACTCACCATTCAGCCTTGAAGATGCAACTCAAGAGAAACAAGCATTGGCATAGTGAATAGGTCTGACTTCATCGTGCTATCACATGCAAACACAGGCATATTCAAACACTGTTCGCTTATATCAGCACATTAAATCTAACTTTGTGCTTGGCTTAATAATACAAAGAGCATGAGGGATTCTGACTTAGCTTCCCATCTTGTGAACGTACTGTGCGTTAGCAAACTCCAACAAAGGGTTACACTACGCAAACACTTTTATCCATCTTTCATAAACACTGCAAATTGTGCTGTTTAATTGCATGTATTTGGTTACATCCCCTACTTTAAAGGCATTATGTGTTGACTGCCTTATACAATGAGTTAAACTTCGGACATTGCGTTTGCCTCAATATTGCAAAGAGCCAGAAGGTCACTGATTTAGATTACATACTTGAAATGCACTAGGTGCTATTCACAAAGTTAATTTAAACCCACGACACGGGCGCGTGGCTTATCCACAAGCAAGATTGCCAAAACTTTTTGAAGCTCTGCTGTCCGACGGAGACCAAAATGCTTCTTTGGCAGCAATCTGCTTCATTTTACATCATGAATCGGTGTATTTAATGCATGAACTCTAGGGGCACAGGTATCTTCTGTTTGGATGTTCTCCAAACCGCGTTCTGATCCATTCCGTTCAAGCTTCGTGTTCTCCTCAGGAGCCGGAAACGCGGCCGCCATTTTTTTCATCTGCAGTGATCTGACGTGCACCTTGCAGAGTGCTGTGGTGCCATAGATAGAACATTTTAATGTAAACAAAATCCCTTTTAAGGTATTTCCTTTGTCCTGGCCAGTCTCAATACTGTTTTTGGCCAAATAATATCGCTGACTGCTCTTTTTACACCGGTTTTTCCTCTTTGGTGGTAATTACCTGGGGTCCTACTTTTGTGAAATCTCAGAACATATTGCTCCTACAACAATTCTTTCACTCACTACAAACAAGGTCCTGATGGTCACCGGCAGTGATTTAATTGGAGGTCTTTCCTACTGCTCACCGACAGTCAATGCTCTGCTATTCAGCAGCTTTCTGCTCACAAGCTCATTTGGTTCTTTTGGCAATTTACACGCCTGTATAGCTTTAGCTTTTTATTTTGGCGGCGGGTTGAGACACCTCATCTTCTGAAATGTGCTTATTGAGCACTTTGCACTAAGATGACAAAACTACAAATGTTTCACCTATCACAGTGAACACTCTACCGTTCTTTTGAATTTGGCGATCAAGAAAGTAATTTGGTTTTACGATTTGGAAATTAACTTCATCAATTTGAGTTATCACAGACTTTTAACAATCCGGGTATATCCCTGAGTACATTCCAGGACGCAGTACAGTTTATTATTGCCCTGAGGAAGCCCTATTCAGGATGAAACACGTTGGCTGCATCTACAATGCATTACTACAATGCTTTGTGTGGTTCAAGCATCCATTAAAGGATCTGATAAAGCGTCATTGAAGAGTCCGGATAGATTTCTTTGCTTACCATTTGTGCCCTTTAATACCTGTGTTGCCTCTCTGTGCTCTCTTTTTTTGTATTATAGTGGTGTGGTTCATTGGCAGTGGACCAAGGAGGTGGGCTGCCATTTCTCTTTGCTCACCTGTATATGGAGCATGCCCTTACGCCTTGTCAAACGAACATAACCACCAACATTTCTTCTGTCTGCAAAGACCCCACTACCACCACAAAACTACAGAAGAAAGAGGCTAACTCTCCTACAAAGTCTCAATTACCTCTAACCCTAGAGGATCTTATGGAAGAAATAAAACTAATGAAACCATGTGTTACTGATACAAATGCCACTCTTCAACAATTGGAGGAGAATTGGTCAAATTTGGAATCTAGAGTGTAGACGGTGGAGCAGCAGATCACTGATGTACAAGATGCTTCTTCCAGGATCGTAGCCATGTCTAAAGAAATTGTTCTCCTTAAAAAACAGATTGAGGACTTGGAAACCGAAACTGGAGAAACAACCTCAGAATTTATGGCATCCCTGAGGGTGCAGAAGGCTCTGACAGTTTGTATTTTCTTAAGGTGCATAGTCCTAAAATAGTCGCCTTACCGAAGACACTAGCCTTAATCTACAGCATGCTCACCGCTTAGGTCCTAAGTGTGGGGGACCATCGCCCTCATCATCCTCCAGTCGCCTTAGAGAGATAATTATCCTTTTTCTGGAGTATACTGATCTTTTAATGGTTCTGTCAGCGGCTAAGCAACAAAAACAAATGCTATGGTCTGGCCAGGTAATATTTTTCTCTCAGGATGTGGCTTGTGCGATTGCCGCCCGATATTAAGAGTTTCTTACTTTTCGCCCTGCTCTACGTTCCATGAACACCAGATATGCATCCATGTTTTTTCAAGGTCACATATAAAGAAAGGACTTTTTCATTAGACTGCCCAGATGATTTAAGACAATTTATTGCTCGTCACAAAGGAGAAGAGATGGATTTTGGGAAAACCTCAACTTTAAAAAAAATTATATTACTGCCCTCATTCTCTTAACATATTTGTAATTTTTCAGTAAATGTTGTTATTGCTGTTAATCTCATGTTTAATCTAACATTTATTGTATATCTGTCCTTTTCAGGTTGATTTGTCACTAACTTCATGGGGGTTTTTTTTCTTACAGATTTTTGTCTGTACAGATTTCCCACCTTGATGGATCCATTCTCATGCAACTCCTTCCTAATCCCTAGTGTTTATAGTTCTTCATCTTCTGTTGGCAAGTGTTACTCCAGTCATTGAGTTTGAGTTTAAAAATATTTGTAGAGCGCACGTACACCTGGCGGTTTCATGGCGCTATAAGGTACTGAGCCCAGGAGGGCAAAAGGCAAAGGAGAGTGGAGAGAAGCAGTTTATGGAGAAAAGGCTTGAGAAAAGAGAAAAGTTTTTAGGGCCTTGAGGAAGAGTGTGTATTGGGCGCAGGATCTGAGGTGGGCAGGGAGAGAGTTCCAGAAAGCAGGGGCGAGTGTAGAAAATTTCGTGCCGCCCCACTTTTTGCGTTTAAAGCGAGGAACTGTGAGCAGTTGTTGGGCGGATGAGCGTAGTTCCCTGACACGGACGTAGGGTTTTATTTCTGAGGAGATAAAGGCAGGGGCTGTGCCGGCCCGGGCCTGAAAGGTGATGCAGCCCAACTTGAACTGGGCTCGTTCTCGGATGGGGAGTCAGTGTAGGGACTTGAGGAGAGGAGTGACGTGATGGGATTTGGCCAAGTTGAAGACCAGGCGAGCCGCCTGGTTTTGGACCAGCTGGAGTCGTCGCATGCTATAGGCGGGCATGCCACAGTAAAGGGCATTGCCATAGTCCAGGCGAGAGGTTACCATCGCCAGGACTATGAGCTTAAGGGCAGAGAAGGAAAAAAAATGAGAAACTTTGCGAATGGTACGGAGTGAAAGAAAAGAAGAGGACACAACAGAGCTAACTTGGGAGTGAAGAGTGAGTTGGTTGTTCAGTTTGAAACCAAGGGTTTTAACAGATGAAGAGGGGGGAGGAGGAGGACCTAAGGAAGGGGGCCAGAAGAGAGGGGTCCAGGGACTGGAGCAACCACTTGTCAGAACCAGCTCAGTTTTGTCGGGGTTTAACTTCAGGTGGTTGTAGTTCATCCAGTCACGGATGAAAACCATCACCGATTGGAAATTGGACATGGACTCGGGGGATGTGGATAAAGAAAAAATGAGCTGGAGGTCATCCGCGTAGTTGTAGACGGAGACCTCCATCTGTTGAAGGGCAAAGATGAGGGGAGCGATGTACAAATTAAATAAAAGAGGGGAAAGGGAGGAGCCCTGGGGAACTCCGCATTGAACTACGCGGAAGTCCGTAGAAAAGTCGCCCAGGCGTACTGCCTGGGTGCGGTCCCTCAGGAAGGAGGACAGCCAGACCAAGGCCGAACCTCCAATCCCCGCCGCCCTGACACGGGAAAGTAAGATGGAATGGTCAACCGCGTCAAAGGCGGCGGAGAGATCGAGGAGGACCAGGGCCTGGGGGTGGTTGGTGTCCATGCCCTCTCTGAGGTTGTCAAGGACCGATAACACTACGGACTCCGTGGAGTGTGCGGGGCGGAAGCCAGCCTGACGGGGGGCTAGTACCCTGTTCTCCTCCACAAAGGTGCCAAGCGCTCTGGTCACATGGCGCTCTAGTACCTTCCCCAGAAAGGGCAGTAGTGAAATGGGGCGATAGTTTACAAGAGCGGAAGGGTCAGCGCCAGGTTTTTTGAGAATAGGAAGGAAGACGGCTGATTTGAGAGATGGAATGACAATGCCCTGTGACAGTGAGCTATTAAGGAAATTAAGAGGGGGCAACACACAGGCAGAATAGATCTGTTTCAGGATGTGAGCAGGGCAGGGGTCCAGAGGGGAACCTGATTTGACCAAGGGCAGGAGGGAGAGGAAGGATTCTTCTGTAAGAAGGGGCATGGAGTCAAGGCGAGCTAAGACTGGCGGACACTGGGGGTCGACAAAAGAGGAGGGGGGGATTTCTGCTTTGATGTTAGAGATTTTGTCTAGGAAAAAGGAGTTGAGGGAATCGCATAAGAACTGGGAAGGAGCTGGTTTAAGGGTAACACGGTCAGAGTAGGCAAGATCGTGCATGGTGGAGAAGATTTCTCTGGGCTGATTTTCGGCAGTTAGGATTTTATAGGAGAAATGGGCAATCTTGGTAGCCAAGATTGATTTTTTGTACAAGGCCAGAAGGGTGATGTATTGATTTTTAAGGTTCGGGCAATAATCCCGCCTATAGGTCCGCTCCGCACGACGGACCCTGACTTTTAGAGCCTTCAGTTCCTCATTGAACCAGCGGTTTGCGTCGTTGGTGCGTCTGGATGACACCCGCCTTAGGAGGGCGACTGAGTCGCAACCTGATCGACGCCATGAGTTAAGGGAGTCGGCTTGCGCGGATGACGACAGCCCGTGAAAGTCCGGGGTGGATGCAGAGAGTATGGCGGACAGAGAGGCCACATCTACGTGCTTCCAGGAGCGCGCCCAGATGTTTTTGGGAAGAGAGGGCTTGGGGGCTGGGCTAAGAGGTAGGGAAAATGAGATCAGGAAGTGGTCGGACCAAGTGCAAGGGGAGATAGACAGAGAAGTTACTGGGCAGTTCAGGGTCCAAATCTGGTCAAGGATGTGTCCCTGGATATGGGTGGGGGAGTGAACGTGAGGGACGAAGTTGAGGGAACAAAAGGTATCCGAGAATTCTTTTGATGTGGAACATTCAGCTGGGTCTGAAGTTAAAGTCTCCTAACACCAAGATGGAGGAGTTGTTGACTGCTAGAGTAGCCACCAAGTCTTGGAAGCTAGGAAGGAAGAGATGGGAGGGTGGAGGAGGGCGGTACATAAGAAGACAGGTGAGCGGGGTACTAAAAGAAAGTGAGCGAGCCACTAAGAAGTCTGATGAGGAGATAGAGGGGAAAACTAGAGTTTGAAAGGAAATTTCTATGCGGGCGATCAGAGCGACACCGCCACCCAGTTTGCCGGAAGGTCGGTCAGCTCGTAAAGCATAGTATGAGGCTGGGAGTGCGGCTAGTAGAGAGGGAACGGAGTTGTCGCAGAACCAGGTCTCTGTGAGAAATAGGAGATCGGGTTTGTGCAGGTCCAATAAAATGAAGAGTTCGTGGCAATGCTTGACCTGCTGACCTGGTGTTAAGGTAATAGGCGGATAAGGTGGTGGGGGCAAGAGGAGCCGGTAGGTCAGGACAGGGGCCGATACTAGGGGGAGAAGATAAGGGGGGGAGAGGGGAGAGGAGCGCGGGGCAGCCAAACCCAGGCTATCGATTCATGCAGTCACGGTATCGTCCAGAGGCCACGGGCCTTGGAGGTTAGCCAACTGCTCGGATGAATATTGAATAGTCTGGGCATAATGGGGAGCCCCTAGCCAAGGTCGGACGCGGACGGGCGCAGCGGGCTTACCTTTGGCGCGCCTTCGGCGCGCAAACGGCATGCCCGCTGCGTTCGTCCGCTGCGCGTACGGAAGATGCACATAATTTATGGATAGGTGGAGCGGTGGCCGGGGGGGCATGGCCTCTAAAAAAGGGGCGTGGCCTCCGGGTTTGCCGGGATGGCGGCGAGAGATGTTTTGCTTGGGGGGCCGCAGCAGCGCTAAACCCGCTGCGCGACCGGAGCTGAGTAGGAGCGAAGTGGGTAGGTAGTGAACAGCAAATATTCAGTGACTAACAGTACAAATTATTAAAAAACAGGTTTAAAACGAGTCACGCACCCGGCTTTCCGCCTCAGGAGCTCAGAGCTTACAGGTCTGGCGCTTGCAATCAGCGCCTATAAGTAGGGCGGCGGCCAGGGGACGTGGCCTCTAAAAAAAAGGGGCGTGGCCTCCGGGCTCGCCGGGATGGCGGCGAGAGATGTTTTGCTTGAGGGGCCGCAGCAGCGCTAAATCCGCTGCGCGACTGGAGCTGAGTAGGAGCGAAGTGGGTAGGTAGTGAACAGCAAATATTCAGTGACTAACAGTACAAATTATTAAAAAACAGGTTTAAAACGAGTCACGCTCCCGGCTTTCTGCCTCAGGAGCTCAGAGCTTACAGGTCTGGCGCTTGCAATCAGCGCCTATAAGTAGGGCGGCGGCCGGGGGGCGTGGCCTCTAAAAAAGAGGCGTGGCCTCCGGGCTCGCCGGGATGGCGGCGAGAGATGTTTTGCTTGGGGGGCCGCAGCAGCGCTAAATCCGCTGCGCGACCGGAGCTGAGTAGGAGCGAAGTGGGTAGGTAGTGAACAGCAAATATTCAGTGACTAACAGTACAAATTATAAAAAAAAAGGTTTAAAACGAGGCACGCTCCCGGCTTTCCGCCTCAGGAGCTCAGAGCTTACAGGTCTGGTGCTTGCAATCAGCGCCTATAAGTAGGGCGGCGGCCGGGGGGCATGGCCTCTAAAAACGGGGCGTGGCCTCTGGGCTCGCCGGGATGGCGACGAGAGATGTTTTGCTTGGGGGGCCGCAGCAGCGCTAAATCCGCTGCGCGACCGGAGCTGAGTAGGAGCGAAGTGGGTAGGTAGTGAACAGCAAATATTCAGTGACTAACAGTACAAATTATTAAAAAACAGGTTTAAAACAAGTCACGCTCCCGGCTTTCCGCCTCAGGAGCTCAGAGCTTACAGGTCTGGCGCTTGCAATCAGCGCCTATAAGTAGGGCGCGGCCGGGGGGCGTGGCCTCCAAAAAAGGGGCGTGGCCTCCGGCTCGCCGGGATGGCAGAGAGAGATGTTTTGCTTGGGGGGCCGCAGCAGCGCTAAATCCGCTGCGCGTCCGGAGCTGAGTAGGAGCGAAGTGGGTAGGTAGTGAACAGCAAATATTCAGTGACTAACAGTACAAATTATTAAAAAACAGGTTTAAAACGAGTCACGCTCCCGGCTTTCCGCCTCAGGAGCTCAGAGCTTACAGGTCTGGCGCTTGCAATCAGCACCTATAAGTAGGGCAGCGGCCGGGGGCGTGGCCTCTAAAAAAGGGGCGTGGCCTCTGGGCTCGCCGGGATGGCGGCGAGAGATGTTTTGCTTGGGGGGCCGCAGCAGCGCTAAATCCGCTGCGCGACCGGAGCTGAGTAGGAGCGAAATGGGTAGGTAGTAAACAGCAAATATTCAGTGGCTAACAGTACAAATTATTAAAAAACAGGTTTAAAACGAGTCACGCTCCCGGCTTTCCGCCTCAGGAGCTCAGAGCTTACAGCTTACAGTCATTGGTCTTGCCTGTTGCTTATTTTCATCTCCTCTTGTACATCGTTTAGCTCCTAGTTGCTCCTATTTCCATTCTCTTTTCTCTCATTTAACTTCTATTGCTATTACTAACCTTAAGTATACCCTCGTCCTATTTTTGGTCTCTCTTGCAATTTTTTAATTTGTAAATCTGTTATCCGTCTTCCCTTTCGCGCATCCTCACCTCTCCATGTTACTCTTCCTACACTTGTATACATTCTCATTCTTGACTGAAGCTTCCCAGCTTTTTTCAACTTCTCTTCCTACCTTAAGTTCACCATTGGTTTTTTTCCTCTTCCTTTTTATTTATTTTTGGGATTTCTCTTTAAACTTTTTCTTTTCTGCTCTGCAATCTTTTTTCCTTCTCTTTATCTCTCCTTTGTCTGCTCCTCCTTTCCTCAATATATATATTTTTTTACCTCCTCCAAGTTGGATATCATGTACCTCTTTTTATTGCATAACTTTTTCTATGATGGTTCAGTTTTGTTTTCACAGTAAAGTCTCATTATTATAGCCCAACCGGCAATGCTGCGTGCAAAGTAATTTGTTTTATTTATTTATTTAGTTACTGGACTCTGTTTGGCCTTAATCCAGAGTTTACTACACCCCATCCTGCCCCTTCCCCACCCCACCACCCTACAGCACTCCCTCCAGTAGCCGCTACTGTCCCTCCTTAAATACGATTCTTTGGAATCGATCCTTACTCTTCAGGTTTCACCTCTTTTTAACTCGTCCTCTCATCTATCGAATTCCTTAGTAGAACCGTTGCCACCCTCTTCTTCTCTTTGGAACTCCCACATTTATAAATATTTTCACTATTCCCTCCCTAATCACCCTAAGAGTAAGGCTGCCGTTTTATGGGAGTCAGATTTGCCGCAAACTTTCTCCTTACACACTTGGAATTGTATCTGGTGCCCGATTACATCACACTTTCTGTAATTCCAGCACCACTCAGACTCTAAATTACTTTTATAATAGTTTGTATTTAACTCCAGCATCTATTTCTAAATGCATGCATTGTTCACTGCTTGGTTGTTGGGTCTGCTCAACTACTCCTGGCACATACCTATATTCCTTTTTTTCTATGTGCAACATTACCTCTTTCTGGATTAAAATTCGTAAAACTATTTCCTCTATATGCTCTATAAGTTTTCCATTTGAAATCAACTCTACATTTTTAGAAAGTGCCTCTTCAGTTTGGTTTGGTGCCCGTAAATTGGGATTGTTTGTGGATTTGTTCAAGTTATTACCTCTAAATGGAAAGATGCCACCAAAGTTACTTTTAACGGTTGTTGAAACCTTCTCGGTCATCATCATAGGTTGGACAGAGCGTTTGTCTCATCATCTCACCAACTTCTCAGAAAAGAGGGCTTTTGGTCTCCGCTCACCAATTATTTATACTCTCGTTCAATACAGTTTCAGGACAGTACTTCCATTTTTCAACCACCATGAGCTCTTCAATTTTTATCTCCATTTATTTGCATAAATTAGGTTATTTCATTGTCATCATTGCATTGTCTGCCCCTTTATTGTGGTATTATCGGAATTGAATACGGATTACCACTGTCATAGAGCTGGACTTTCTTTCTTAAGTTCTTTCCTTTTTCTCCTCTTTCTTTCTCTTTTATTATATAAAACAAAAAATGCTGTTTCATTAAGGTACCTTTTTTAATATTTTCTACCTGTTATCTAATAAGACAACTGTATCATTGCATGTTTTTTTTTATTGTTTACATTATGCATTATGTTTAGTTGTTTATTTATAACTTAGGTTGTAAATTGTACCTTGGTTCTTCTTATTCTTCAAAAAAGCTCTCTTAAACTTAAAAAAATTAATTTAAACCCACGAGTAATCAACAAGTGGAAGTTCACTCTTACACTTTTGATTAACTTTTTTTACTATGTAGTAGTGTAAAGTGACTCAAAAGTGTAGACTTACATGACTAATCTCTCTGGAACAAAGGTTGGAGCCAAAGATCAGTGTAAGTGACTTGAGTAAATAAGGACCAGGAGGAAGTCCTGAACCACACATGGCCAACCTCTAATAATGCAGCACCCTTCCATAGAAAACAATGACAGCAGGCACTTAGAATAGAACATCATAGGAAATAATGTTAACATAAATTAATATAATTCGCCTTATGTAAAACATATATAAATTAAATTGAATGTTAAAATTAAACATTATTTAATCAAAAAAAATATTCTATTAACCTTAAATTTAAAACTACATGCAACTTTACTTTTTTAATTATATCAATTTAAATTATTTCTGTAAATAGCGTTTTTGTAAATGTTTGCTACATACCATAGAAAACGTAGACACAAACATTTTACTTCAAGTGGAATTTTTAAAAATAAATAATCTTTGAAATCCCTTTTTATTTAATGTGATGTATTTTAAGGGTGCCCTTTTCTCCTAATGTATTTTCTCTTTTTTTTATAGATCCATTAGATAGCCATTTGAAGTGATAACATAATCTATCCACCACTTCCGCAGATGACTAATAAAACTTTAAGCGGATGATGCAATGCTATTTTTACAGACTGGCATAGCAACTCAGGAGAGATTATTTGAAAGGTTTTCTCTTCTTTAGACTCTGGGTATTTATAAGGTGGATTAATTAAAAACTGAAATTATGTTATGTAACTGCGCCTCAGAAAATCTATTGCCTGAACTATAAAGATGTTAAAATGGCCGTATGAAATGTTATTATGGAATAGAGGATGTTTATGAGTTAAATTACAAGCCCCTATTGACCCACGTAAGAGTGTTGCTAGTAAAATGGGACCAGTAAATGGGAGAAGCAGGAAGATAGTGTTTTAACTCCGTAAATTTGGAATTAAGATGATGCATACATTTTTATGTTTTAAGAGGTGTTAACTATCGAAAAATATAATTTTATTTAAAATGGATGATTTAGGGGCTGATTACGAGTTTGGTGGTCTACCAGACTGGCAATCTTGAGGTGGTGTGGCGGGAACTGCCACACTGGTGGTCTGGCTGCCGCATTATGAGTGCGATGGCCCCACCACCACAGGACCATCACAACCACTGGGGATCCGTGATCCCTAGGCGGTGGTGCAGCTGTCTTCCCCAGCAATATGATGTCAGTGCGGCTGCTGCACTGCCATTCATATTATGAGTTTTCTCACAGCCACAGTTTTTATGGCAGTGAGCCTGCCATGAAAAGTGTGGCGTTGAAGAAACTAAAGGGGCACTACAGGGTCCCCTGTTGCCTCTGGGCCAGGGGATGCATTCAGGGGGGCACATGGTGTGACCTTGCTCTGCAGGCACCCCCAGTTCCTGCATGGTTTTTGTCGTGACGTGACTGCCTGATTTCTGTCTGTGACAGGACAGGCATCACAGGAAGGGACGTGGGGAGGATGAGAAGGAAGGGGAAATTACGCGGTTAGTTAGAGAAGTTACACGAGAGAATAAAGACGTGTACACTTACTCTCCTGGCTCCGTGTGATTCTTAGAGGGGAGCGCGACACTGGCGACGAGGGTGGGATCGTGAATCCCCTCGTACATGACCGCTCAAACCCTGCCGCCTGCAAGCGGCCAGAAACGTAGAGCCTGCAGCACCCGCCGAGACGGAGCGCGGGAGCGCAGAAAACAGTGAGCGCCCAAGCCCCGTCTGCTGCCATACAACGGCCGGCGATCACCGGCCCACGCCCGAGGGAAGACAAGCCCCAGCGGGAGAAAAGCAGAAACGGCGCAAAAAAACTGAGGAGCGCCCGGCGGTCGGCCACAACGACCAAAAGTGAAGGGGTGAGTCCCAAGAGCCAAGAGTCAACCTATTCAATCGGCCAACATTGTAAACAGTGCCAGCCACTCGGCAGAGGTACAAAAGAGACAAGGACATTGCAGAACACTGACTTCAGTGGAAGCCACGTGTCCCGAGCGGCGGCCATTTTAAGGTCAGGCACCGCCCATAGACCTCCCATAGCATTTTCGTGTCGGCCATCTTGGGGTCAGGCATTTGGACAAAAGTGCTATTTTCACGCAGACTCACTCCAGAATAAATCCAATACACGCAATGTCAGTCACCAGCTCATCCAGCGGGACGGGAGGAGCGCCCGCGGCGCAAGCAGCTCCAGGCAACCCACCGGTGGCTGCCCTACCACCTCCCACAGTCGTAGGAGTGCCATACTTGAGACCCCCGGAGCCCCTAGAGCTGACGTCAGGTAGCAGCATGGGACCAAAGTGGAAGAACTGGTCCGAAGACTTCGAGGACTACATGACTGGGTTGCAAATACAAGACCCCAAACAGAAGTTAATAGCCCTACGGAATCTGGCGGGAAAAGACTTTGCACAGATCATCAAAGAACTGCCCGACGCGGCCACTGCCTCATATGACGACGTGAAGGGAGCCCTTGATCGGAGGTTCTTACACAAGTACAATCTAGATTATGAGCGCTACACATTCAACTTAGCCACTCAAGAGAAGGATGAGCGAATGTCTGATTTCATTGTGCGCATCAGACGACTAGCCCGCCACTGCAATTTTGATGATTTTAACACAGAAGATGCGCTACGACTCCGCCTAATTGAAGGGTGCCACTCTGAGTCGCTACGTCGACGGCTGCTGAAGAAGCATTATACCCTCGAAGAGATTGAGGAAATGACGCGCATAAACGACCAAGCAGAAGACCACGCAAAGAAAATGGAAGTCAACAAAACTGACAAGAAAGAACAAGCTTTCAGAATGCAAGTACACAAAGAGAGGAAGCATCAGACCGATCGTCACAGATCCAACAAGACGACGCATCACACACCCTCTCGGAAGCCACCCACTCAATATGAATCACGTGAATCGCGACACACCAAACACAACAAAACGGCGCCCGCATGCTACTGGTTTGGCCAGGACTATCCTCACTCAGGGCAATTCCCCGCCATTGGACAACGTTGCCACCGCTGTGGTAGAGAAAACCATTTTGAAACCGTCTGCCAAACCCAACGGTCAGGACGAAGATCATCAAAATCTTGATACTCCAAGCAGCATCACGCCCGTGCAGTGACAGGGCACGAAAGACACTCATCCAGCTCCTCCCAGTCAAGTGTTCGGTCTTTCAGTTCGCATCGATCACGCAGATCAGCATCCAGCGAATCTCCGTCACGCACACCGGTGTCACAAGACAGTGACGAGTACATCTGCATGGTCTCAGATCCTGATCGCTTGAAGAAATATCCAAAGCTAGACATTCGGATAGGGGATCATCCAGCAAAGTTTGTTTTGGACTCAGGAGCGTCACTGAACTACATCTGCGCACTAGAATACCAAAGCATGAAACCACGTCCCAAACTAGAGCCAGCTGCTGTGCGTATATTCACATGGATGTCCAGGAAGCCACTGCCGTGCCTAGGCCGTTTTAGCACGACGCTGTCCTACAAAGATCGCCAGATCCCAGCATTCATCCATGTGGTGGAGGGCCCGAACGTGGCTGATTGTCTGCTCAGCCTGCCGACAGCTGAAAGACTGAGACTCGTGGAGCTTCTGTACATGACTGAAGATGCTCCGGACATCATTGCAAAATTCCCAAATCTCTTCAAGGGGCTAGGAAAACTAAATCACTTCAAAGTCAAGCTGCACATCGACGAGCGCGTAACACCAGTGGCGCAACATCACAGAAAGGTACCATTTCACTTGCAGCAAGCCGTAGATGATGAACTCCAGGAGTTGCTCAAAACCGACATCATTGAACGCACGTTCGGGCCAACTCCGTGGGTATCGCCTGTGGTGGTCGTACCAAAAAAGGGACAAAACAACAAGGTGCGTTTGTGCGTCGACATGCACGCTCCCAACGTAGCGATTGAAAGAGAACGCCACCCCGGACCACACATCAGCGACATGATTGCTCGGCTCAACGGTGCCACAGTTTTCTCAAAACTCGACCTCAACAAGGGCTACCACCAGCTAGAGCTTCATGAAAAATCCCGCTACATTACCACCTTCACGACTCACCAGGGACTTTTTAGGTACAAACGTCTGAATTTCGGCATATCATCTGCAGCCGAAATCTTTCAAGAAGCCATCAGACGAGTGATACAAGGCATCCCGAATGCGTTCAATTATAGCGATGACCTGCTGGTGTTTGGGAAAGATCAGACTGAGCACGACACAGCCCTCAACAGAGTATGCCATGCCCTACTTAATGCGAACTTGACTCTGAATGCCGACAAATGCGAGTTTCACAGATCAACCTTGAAATTCTACGGCCACATCTTCTCGAAGGATGGCATGACTCCTGACCCCGACAAAGTCTTGGCCCTTGCAGACACGCCGACACCGAAAGATGTGAGTGATCTCCGCTCTTTTCTTGGCATGGCAAGTTATTGTGCTCGTTACATTACAGATTTTGCCACCATCAGCCATCCTCTTGGAGAGCTCACCCGTCAAGGTCAACCTTTTGCGTGGACAGAAGCATGCAGCCGGTCCTTCCACAAAATCAAGCATGCTGTCAGTTCCCCCATCAACCTGTCCTACTTTGACGCTAAAAAATGAAATGAAATCACGGTTGACGCCAGCCCTGTGGGCCTTGGCGCTATCTTGGCCCAATATCAAGAAGACTCAGACCAGCGCCACATCATCGCCTACGCCAGCCGCAGCCTCACCGATACGGAGACCCGATGTTCTCAACCTGAGAAAGAGAGCCTGGCAGTGGTTTGGGCCTGTGAACATTTCCATCTGTTCGTTTATGGGAAACATTTTACTATCATCACCGACCACCAAGCGCTCATCACCATTTTTGGCATATACTCCCGCTTCCCATTTGCACACTTAATATCATCCACCAAGGCAACCACGGTAATTCCAATACTCGATGAAACATTCGCAGCATGGGGTATCCCACTGCGAGTCAAGTCGGACAACGGGCCCCCATTTAATGGCCATGAATTTGCAGACTTCGCCAAACATCTTGACTTCAAACACCAAAAGATCACACCACTATGGCCCCAAGCCAATGGCATGGTGGAACGATTCATGGGGACCCTGAAGAAAGCAGTGCAACAAGCGGAGCTAGCTCACCGAGACATTCAACAGGCATTAAACGAGGTACTGAGGGCTTATCGCACCACGCCTCACAACACTACCAATCAGTGTCCAGCCACTCTGATGCTAGGAAGAGTCCCGCGCACTCGACTACCCACCCTGGACGACAAGATCCAAGCCAGAGCTCCAAACGTTGATCACGAAACACTAGTAGATATCGATCATGAGAAGAAACTGAAAATGAAGATATGCGCCGACCAACGCAGGCATGCGAAACCCACAGATATCCAAGAAGGTGATTGGGTGATGGTTCGGCATGACAGAAGAACGAAAGCAGACAGCCGCTACCTTACACATCCCTTGAAAGTTAGTCGCCGAAAGGGAACCATGATCACAGCGCAAGGCGACCACAAGCGAATTACCAGAAACATCTCACACTTCAAGAAGTGCAACTCTCCAGGAAGACGTGACAGTCGACACTGGGAGTCGTCCACTGACTCAGAAAGCCAAACCAGGAGCAGTGACCACAGCCAGTCCAGGCCGACAAGACGAGATCACCTTGATGATCCCCGAGTCAGAACACCCGAACGAGCTGATCGGCCCAGAAGACAAACTCGACGGCCAGAGCGTCTCATCGAAGTAATCTAAGACTCAGTAAGACTTTATACAAACGGGGGAGATGTCGTGATGTGACTGCCTGATCTCTGTCTGTGACAGGACAGGCATCACAGGAAGGGGCGTGGGGAGGATGAGAAGGAAGGGGAAATTACGCGGTTAGTTAGAGAAGTTACACGAGAGAATAAAGACGTGTACACTTACTCTCCTGGCTCCATGTGATTCTTAGAGGGGAGCGCGACAGTTTTGACTTCACTGTCCATGCTTTGCAGGAACGTGCTTTGGTGCTCCCATTAAGGTACCCTATTAACAGGCACCGCCATTGGACCACCAAAGCACCGCCAGCCAGACCGCAAATCAACTCTTAATCTGGAGGGTGGTGTGTGGGCCAGTTTGGTGGTGTTGGAGCAGGGAGTTTGTGTGGTAGCCTACTCTCACACCACCAAATCCGTAATCAGGCCCTTATTGTACTCTACTTTATTTTAAAAAGATTAACCCAGAGAGATCTGCAAACTGTTTTAGGTGTGAATCAACAGATTTAGCAATTGGCCTTACGGTGATGCTCTAGATTACCCAATATAGATTCAAATTATTTGAAACCTGATTATACCTTTCCTGGGTTATTGTCCAATGCGCAGAATAATTTGGAAATTTCAATAATTGGAGTATACTTCAACGCTGGTAGCACTTACAGAAGTAAATGACTAGGGGCTAGATGTAGGTAATTCCCATTTACAGACTCTTAAATACCGAATTTTACCGATTCGGTATTTAAGAGTCTGTAAATGGGAAGGGGGCAGATTTAGGTAATTCCGAAATCAGGAATACCGAATCTGTAAGATTCGGTATTTACCGATTCGGTAAATACCGAATCGGTATTGCCCATTGATTCCTATGGGCCTTGAAGCCCATAGGAATCAATGTTTTGAAGGAAACAATGGTCCAAAGCAGTGCATGAATATAAGAAAGCAAAGCTGTAATAAGCCGCCTATGTTTATCCAAGTCCAGCCGGACAAGGAATTTATTTACACAATGTGGGAATCATTTACAAAAGATACAAGAGCACAATCCTGTGCTTTACCACAAAACAGAAAAGTGTAGAGAGAGTTGGAGGTAAGAGATAGGAAAAGGTTTTGAATAAGTGTTCTGTAAAAATCCTTTTGAATAAGTGCTCTGTAAAAATGTGAGCTATTTTATGTAATTTTCTGTACTAATTCATGTCACTTCTCACTTCACCTCACCTATGACTAGTAATTCCCCTGCACAGAGGCATAGTCCAGCCACTTAGAAATGGCCGCCATGCTTTCTAGGCTCACTAATTCACTTATCCAGACTACACGCGGCCGCGCCCCCACCGGCACGCAACTCCGCCCACCACCGGCCGAGCACTTGAGGACCGACACTCCCCAGTCCACCCACGGACTAACTGCAGCATCGGCTGCGCCGTGGTTGATGAGGACATCGTCCTGTAACCAGGTAAGCCACGTTCCCCACCCGCTGGCTTCCTAATAATGCCCAATGCAGCACCGCCGCTGCTAATCCTTTTCCCCTCTCTCTTAAACAGCGGATCCGAACACTGACCCGGTACCGCTATATGGCAACACAGTCAATCAAAAGCAGCGGATCCGAACATTGACCCGGTACCGCTAGATTGCAATCTAGGCAACTGCGCGGTATGTATTTTCTGCCCAGCCCCACCCCCGTTTCACTTCCCTGCCGGAACCTTGTATAATCGAGCACTTTGGCTCTGTTTTTTGAAGGGAACTACGGAGTACATTTCTTCACAAGTTCCTCGACGTGGACAAAGACCACGGCCCTCAGCGCAGCCCGTTGACTTCGTGCGCGACGTAACACGGCATAACAGCTGTCTGGCTATCTCGAGCCACTGCAGCCCCCTCATCTGTACCTCTTGATCTAAGAGGTAAAGTCATATTTGCATGTTTCACCTCACAGAGTCACTACCTTTTTTCTCACAAGAGGTATTTTATCACACTGCATGTTCTAGTTTGGTCAATCGATCACCAGCCCAAGCCCACAACATATTCCAAAATCACTTGGAGTCCGTTCATTCCCTTGTCGAACACTGCCATGCATGAACGAGCCCACACTGCGCCGAATTTTTATCAATCGATCACCAGCCCATGCCCGCAATATATTTCAAAATCACTTGGAGTCCGTCCATTCCTCTGCAGAACACTGCCATGCATGAACGAGCCCACACTGCGCCGAAATTCTGACAAAATCTTTTTGGAAACTTCACTTGTAAATGATCCTTAAAGTGTAAATAACTATTGATGTTATTGCTCAAAAAGTCATCGTATTCACTCAAATGTATTGTTGACTCACCTCACAATCTGTCACCGTGAATCTAAGTACAGTCTTTATAAGAATGTGGAGCAATGCTGACTCTCTTTTTCCATTTTTAAACAAGAAAAACTTTTTTCCTTCCCTGTCTTCCCACAGGCGTGTATATATATTTTTCCCACAGGCAACACAATTATTAAGTCCTGATGATGATCCCCATGTATCCCAGAGCGGGGGATCGAAACGTCGACCCTTTACAGTAGTTGTATGGTATAAAATATTGTGTATCATTTCGCTATACATACTACTCTGGTAAAACACTTGTATTTTTGATTAATAAAAAAGTGGCCAGTTTGCTCTTTTCCTTGCCTGAAAACCTTTTCCTATCTCTTACCTCCAACTCTCTCTAAACTTTTCTGTTTTGTGGTAAAGCACAGGATTGTGCTCTTGTATCTTTTGTAAATGATTCCCACATTGTGTAAATAAATTCCTTGTCCGGCTGGACTTGGATAAACATAGGCGGCTTATTACAGCTTTGCTTTCTTATATTCATGCACTGCTTTGGACCATTGTTTCCTTCAAAACTGTTACTAACCCTTGGTCCACAGCCAATTATAGGGTCCCCCTTGTTTTCTATAAAACTTGAAGCGCAATCGCTGGATTGCAGGGGTTTAAGCATAACTCCGAGACCTCGTCACACGAGGAATAGAGCCTCCTATTGCTCTACCATATCTCTAATTTCCCCCATTACTTCCCCCCCAAGAGATGTCAGCACATGCCCCCTTGTACACAGATGATTACATCAAGCAACTATGCTCACGTCCCTCACTACTATCTGACACAGCAGATACCCCTGCGTCAACCAACACTTCCCTACCAGACCAGTTAGAAAAATTAAGAAAGAAACAAGTACGGCTTGAATTAATGATTCTTATGCTCACAGATTATCTAAAAGCAGAGATCATTCCAGTAGGCTTGCAGGTACGCAATATACCGGGGATTTTCACAGACAACCCCAAATACATCTCCAACTTCAGTTACATAGGCACCACATGTTCCAGGCATTGGCTTGTGCTCGGCATTGATATCGCCAGTGAAACCCTCAAAACCCTGGAAATAGAAATATCTGATTTATTCAAACAAATTAATGACTCTGAGCTTACCACTGAAACTAAAAAACTACTAGAACAGGTTGACAAAACCGTAGCCGAATTCCAGCGTATTGAGCAAAATAAAAAATCCAACAAAATAAAGAAAGACATAAAAGCCTACAACGTTGAGAACACTTATCCGTACTTGCAAAAAGATTTCTATACCAACCGTTCCTACGCCAACCCCCAAAATAGAAGACCCTGGGGACGTTACAACAGACGCCAAAACTTAGTAGGTTTTTCTGATACCTCTGTAGATTCCTCGGAGAACTCAGACCAAGGCGAGGAACCTAGTACATCAAGGAGAGGCGGCCTAGCACAACCGAATTTTTTAGGAAGGGGCCAACCGAACACTCCCCAGAGAGGACGGGTCAAGAAACCCCAACGTTGGGTCAACCCGCCGGGAGAGCGCAAAACGCGGAACAATTATTACCAGTGGTAGAGAATACAATGTGTTTCCGCCCAGAACAACCGCAGGACATTATCCCTATTTTCAACCTCTCGCAGCATACCCTAGCACACTCTGAGGTTGAACTCCTCAAGAAGGGCCTCTCCTTTGTCCCAACTATACGCCCCAACTATATGGAGCTGCATACCGAACTACTAAGGTTCTTCAGATTGATACGACTGAAAGCATTCTTCCAGTTGCATCCTGCCCCCGTCCCAACGTCTTTCACACCTTTTCAGCCTCCTTCTACCTTCCTACCATCGGCAGGTATGGTCCCCTCTGAGATCATTACTTTTGAAAAGCTGGTACTGAAGGATTTATATGAATTAGAAAACAAAAAATGTTTCATCCCTTACAACATTACTCGACAAGAAAAGGATGCCATAACTTCCCTGAAAAACAACTCCTCTCTTATAATCAAGAGTGCAGACAAAGGGGGTGGTATTGTCCTTCAAAACATTGAACCTTACAAAGCTGAAATTTTACGACAGCTTAACAACACTAATCATTACCAGAGACTACCTAGGAACCCAACCCAAGAGATTCAGGAAACCATATTGAGACTTACCAAAGATGCGCTCAAGGATGGCTACTTGAGTAAAAAAGAATTTTTATTTCTAAATGTCAAAACTCCCCGTTTACCCGTAATTTACACTCTCCCCAAGGTCCACAAAAATTCCACCAACCCTCCTGGCAGGCCGATTGTATCCGCCTGTGGGTCTATCCTTGAACCCTTGGGAGCATATGTTGATTTTTTTATTAAAGATTTTGTGCCCCATACTGCCTGCTACATAAGGGACAGCATGGCCATGATAAATCTTGTAGAACATTTTCCATTTGATCCATCTAAAGATACCCTCTGTACCATGGACGTAGAATCACTCTACACCAATATCCCGCAGACAACTGCACTCCTAGTAATTCAAAAAACCCTCGATACCCGTCCCCGCCCACACAGGGTACCTACACTATTCATCCTACAGTTACTTGAATTATGCCTTTCAAAAAACTTTTTTGTCTTTGACAACATCTTCTTCCAGCAAATCAAAGGTACATCCATGGGGGCTATTTTTGCCCCA
Source organism: Lissotriton helveticus (assembly GCF_964261635.1). NCBI lineage: Eukaryota > Metazoa > Chordata > Amphibia > Caudata > Salamandridae > Lissotriton > Lissotriton helveticus. Next base: position 2,108,676,051 of record NC_136057.1, read on the forward strand.
AACCTGGCTACCCTTTTCATGGATGCCCTTGAAATGGGTTCAATCCTGACGAATGAAAACCCTTTCTGTTCAGGTATCAAACTTTGGCGTCGTTATATCGACGACATTTTTATTATTTGGACCCACGATGTACCTACACTTAACCATTTTTTGCATTGGCTTAACAATAACTGTGCTGACTTGACCTTTACCCTCACCCATGACAAAGACCAAATTGCCTTCCTTGACCTTACCATCTACCATTATGAGGGAGAACTTCTCACCAAGCTATACCGGAAACCGACAGAACGAAATACATTGCTTAGCTATCAGAGCAACCATCCAAAAGCATTGAAAGATTCGCTCCCATACTCCCAATTCCTTAGGATTAGACGGAATTGTTCCTCAAAAACAGATTATTTCAAAGAGGCTACCATTCTGGCTAATAAACTGAAACATCGTGGCTACCCCCGTAGATTAGTCAAAACAGCTACCAAAAGAGCATGGTATTGCCCAAGGGAATCATTACTAGCACCGAAGAATCGTGAACCAAATGAAAGGATGGCGTGTGTCACCACCTTCGCGCCAGTATCCAACAAAATTAGGAAATCCATCCTGAGACATTGGCCCACAATCAACGCCGGGATGATTAAATTAGAAAGACCACTGTTTGCTTTTAAGAAAAGTAAAAATCTCTGTGACCACCTGGTTAGAGCAGCTCTCCAAGATCCCCCCCTCACATCTACTCTTGAATCTGCATGGGGATTGCCACCTGTGATTGGACATGTCAAATGTGGGGCATGTAATGTTTGTGAATACACTATCGAAGCACGTGACTTTACACACAATGGCATCACTACCTCTATGAAATGTCTTAGTAATTGTAATAGCAGCAATGTTATTTATGCGATTATTTGCCCGTGCCCCAAAATGTACATTGGCCAGACCACCCAAAAGGCGAAGACCAGGATTTCCCAGCATAGGAGTCGGATCAGATGCAAGACCCCCAATGCTCCTCTGGTCGAACATTTCTCTGAAACGAACCACACAGAGGACAACCTAAGATGGACAATCCTGAAAGTGGTAAAAGTGCCACGACGTGGAGGAAATTTGGCACAGTTAATGAACAAAGAGGAATTGAAAAGTATACTACAATTTGACACAATTCGTACTGGCCTGAATCGAAGTGAAGATTGGACAACTTTATTATAGGTCAAATATGTTTTGAATAAGTGTTCTGTAAAAATCCTTTTGAATAAGTGCTCTGTAAAAATGTGAGCTATTTTATGTAATTTTCTGTACTAATTCATGTCACTTCTCACTTCACCTCACCTATGACTAGTAATTCCCCTGCACAGAGGCATAGTCCAGCCACTTAGAAATGGCCGCCATGCTTTCTAGGCTCACTAATTCACTTATCCAGACTACACGTGGCCGCGCCCCCACCGGCACGCAACTCCGCCCACCACCGGCCGAGCACTTGAGGACAGACACTCCCCAGTCCACCCACGGACTAACTGCAGCATCGGCTGCGCCGTGGTTAATGAGGACATCGTTCCTGTAACCAGGTAAGCCGCGTTCCCCACCCGCTGGCTTCCTAATAATGCCCAATGCAGCACCGCCGCTGCTAATCCTTTTCCCCTCTCTCTTAAACAGCGGATCCGAACACTGACCCGGTACCGCTATATGGCAACACAGTCAATCAAAAGCAGCGGATCCGAACATTGACCCGGTACCGCTAGATTGCAATCTAGGCAACTGCGCGGTATGTATTTTCTGCCCAGCCCCACCCCCGTTTCACTTCCCTGCCGGAACCTTGTATAATCGAGCACTTTGGCTCTGTTTTTTGAAGGGAACTACGGAGTACATTTCTTCACAAGTTCCTCGACGTGGACAAAGACCACGGCCCTCAGCGCAGCCCGTTGACTTCGAGCGCGACGTAACACGGCATAACAGCTGTCTGGCTATCTCGAGCCACTGCAGCCCCCTCGTCTGCACCTCTTGATCTAAGAGGTAAAGTCATATTTGCATGTTTCACCTCACAGAGTCACTACCTTTTTTCTCACAAGAGGTATTTTATCACACTGCATGTTCTAGTTTGGTCAATCGATCACCAGCCCAAGCCCACAACATATTCCAAAATCACTTGGAGTCCGTTCATTCCCTTGTCGAACACTGCCATGCATGAACGAGCCCACACTGCGACGAATTTTTATCAATCGATCACCAGCCCATGCCCGCAATATATTTCAAAATCACTTGGAGTCCGTCCATTCCTCTGCAGAATACTGCCATGCATGAACGAGCCCACACTGCGCCGAAATTCTGACAAAATCTTTTTGGAAACTTCACTTGTAAATGATCCTTAAAGTGTAAATAACTATTGATTTTATTGCTCAAAAAGTCATCGTATTCTCTCAAATGTATTGTTGACTCACCTCACAATCTGTCACCGTGAATCTAAGTACAGTCTTTATAAGAATGTGGAGCAATGCTGACTCTCTTTTTCCATTTTTAAACAAGAAAAACTTTTTTCCTTCCCTGTCTTCCCACAGGCGTGTATATATATTTTTCCCACAGGCAACACAATTATTAAGTCCTGATGATGATCCCCATGTATCCCAGAGCGGGGGATCGAAACGTCGACCCTTTACAGTAGTTGTATGGTATAAAATATTGTGTATCATTTCGCTATACATACTACTCTGGTAAAACACTTGTATTTTTGATTACTAAAAAAGTGGCCAGTTTGCTCTTTTCCTTGCCTGAAAACCTTTTCCTATCTCTTACCTCCAACTCTCTCTAAACTTTTCTGTTTTGTGGTAAAGCACAGGATTGTGCTCTTGTATCTTTTGTAAATGATTCCCACATTGTGTAAATAAATTCCTTGTCCGGCTGTACTTGGATAAACATAGGCGGCTTATTACAGCTTTGCTTTCTTATATTCATGCACTGCTTTGGACCATTGTTTCCTTCAAAACTGTTACTAACCCTTGGTCCACAGCCAATTATAGGGTCCCCCTTGTTTTCTATAAAACATAGGAATCAATGGGCAATACCGATTCGGTATTTACCGAATCGGTAAATACTGAATCCTGCAAGGGTGCAGGGTGTGTCACTTTGGCACCCTCTAGCACCCCAAGTACAGGTTTGTGTGACATGTGGCACACATACATGCCCTAAGGGCATGTCTGTGTGTCACATTGCACAGGTGTGCATGCACAGATGTGCATGCACACCTGAATTCGGTATTTTACCACACAATAGGATTGTCAGCTACATATGGATTTACCGATTCGGTAAATATACCGATTCGGTATTTTACAGAATCGGTATATTTACCGAATCGGTAAAATGACCGATTCTTAAAATGACATGCCCCTACATCTGAAAACCCAAATACCGGTCGGTAACGGCCGAAATCGTCCGCTACCGACCGGTATTCGGGCTCCTACATCTGGCCCTAAATGAACTCATTATTTGCAGAATCGTTTAAAAACATGTGTAGAATATTAGAATATGACAACAAGACAGTTTATATGCCAGGCAGGTTGGCGCATGACAAAAGCACTTTAAATTGTGGGATCATGTTATTGTATGCGTTAATAGCACTATTGTACTTCATCAGTTTAGCAGTTTACAATAGCAATTTGGATGGTAGGTAATTTTTAGATGTATGTGAATGATTATATTAATGAATAGTAGGATTGTATAATTGAATTTTTGCATCTTTCCATGCTTTGCACTTTATAAGTATAATTTAAAATTCTGTTTTTGTCCATATACTTGAATGATTCGGGACCCTGTGCAATATATGCGCTATAATTAAACTCCATGTTAATATTGATGATTATATTTTTCTTTAAAAAATAAATTAGTTTAAAGTTAGTAGAACGTTTTAACTTGTAAGTAGAGCTCTCTGCCACTGGGGAGGAAATATCAAAATGCTAAAATATGGAGAAAAGGGTAAACGTTTAGTAAACTTTAAAAACGTAATTTAAATGTAAAACTTAATTATATGAATTATATCAAATTAAATAAAAAAATCTGATGTTTAGGTACAATGTATTTAAAGCTTAGACAGGTGAACGAATGACAACAGAGCTTATACTTGCAGTATAGTGGAGTAATGTCAATGAATTTCCTCATGTCATGGATATACACTTGACTATTTCATTCTTTTTTCACGGTCCTAATACACCCCTAGAGACAATACTTGCCATTGACATGCCCTTCAATACTTGCATGCATTATATGCAGTTACCGACATGCGACAGGTCCTAGTATCTAACAAAAACCACACTGGTTCCTTGTTATACTTTAGATGCAAATAACACAAAGACGGATACAATTTATTCAAAGGAGTTTGCGGAAAACAATTTCAAGACACATAGCAGCGCAGTGAATATTGGTGCAAAATAAACATGCTTGGTGCTCTCTTTGAAGGTGATACACTAAAATCATGATTAACAAGTGTTTCAACAAATACATGAACAGAACAGTCCATTACAGCATGTTATCAACCATCATATAGGGTTCATGTTTATAAAGTAGACGATGGTTCAATCCCAATAAAAATGGATGGATCATAATTAGGGCTCAGGGAGATACAACAAAGCAGCGAGACACATTATGAAACATAATACAGTTGCTAAAGGAAGGGGTCACTGGTGACAAGCCTTTGAGAACTCATTGGCCTGAAAGGACTCCACGCTGCCAGTCATCTCTTTAAACGCATCTCCATTTTTGAGCCGATTCGAGCTCCTGAAGGAACCTGAAACTCAACCTTGAGACCCAGGCCACACACATGCTTCCCATGTGAGCTGACTGGAGCCCATTATAGGTATTCAGCATGTTTCCAGCTGAGGCCATTTCCACCCACCCTATTCCTGAGGCTTGTCACCAGGAATCCCCTCTCTCAACAACTGCGTTACCTTACATAATTTCTCCCTCTGGCTCATTGTGTCAACCTGAGTCCTGATGATGAACTCTCCATTTCTATTGAGATCGAACAGTCATCCCTTTAACCACGTGCGTGCAGTGGCTTTTTTCGCGCTGCGCGGCTTTTTTTAAAAAGCCGCGTTACATGACGAGCTCAGCTCGTCATCAGCGTGCGAGCGGCACAACTCATGACGCGCTCAGCTCGCCATGAGAGTCGAAGCGGTTAAGAACACTGAGAAAATTTATTTTGCACCAATATTCACTGCGTCGCTACGTATCTTGAAATTGTTTCACAAAGTCCTTTGAATACATTTTATTCGCCATTTGGTTCTATTCATCTAAAGTATTGTTGCTACGGACCAGTGTGATTTTGTTAACCCAGGTCCCAAGTGATCCTTGTGTCTCCCCTTTTGAAATATATTACGGGAACTAATCTCAGCAAAACTAACGCAGACAGACATCCTTTGGACATCAGTAAATTCCAGGCCACACACTCATATACTAGAAATACAGCCTCTTTACATTATTTATATGTTGAAGAAGTTAGTTATGAAACAGTGCATAAAACACAAAATATCAATCATTATAGTACCTAGTTGAGGAAGAGCAATACTTAGCCCGGATACACTCAGGTCTCAAAGTCAAGTACAGTGGATGATAGAAAGAATGGACTCAAACTAAAAAGTCATCATTTACACAGCTGGAAAAGACACCACACACTCAAGGGCCCCTTACAAATTAGCAACCAGGCAAGCAAAGAGACACCAGTTAGTCCCCTAATTCAATGCACGGGAGAGAAACTCGGCACAGACACACAAAAGTCACAATGTCTCCTTCATCAGCTAACGGAATGGGGTCTAAAGAGCTGGAGGAGCTTGAGCTAGGGGTATTGAAGGTGCTGCAGCATTCCCAATATAACCTTGAATGTGTTAAGAAGGGGAATAAACAACATCAGGCTTTAGATTGTGTTTTAATTTTGTCGTATAATTGTGCAAGTACAAAGCAAAGGTCATATGTTAACAGACTTCTACCAAATTGCTGCTTATTTAACATGGGGATTAATGTTGATTTAATGGATTTCAAGGTGAGGGAATATTGTAATTTAAACCAAGTGATAATCTTGCTGGAGTACAGACAGTGTGAAAGGAGAGTATGCAGGATATCAAATGTTTTTTAACACACAATAAAAATAATATAAATAATAAAGATTGATAAAGCGCCTGGCTACTCCTACGTCCCAGTGCTGGGGTACTGACACAACAAAAAATAAATACTTGTAAATTGACTTAACACATATTTCAAAATATATCAGCAGCAAGAATAGTTGAAATTAGGCAAATTTGAGGGAATTTTGAAGTGTGATAGAAACTTTGGGGCATACTTACGAGCCCCTTTTTGTCGCTCTTGCAAAACGCAACGTGATGCAGGAGCCACACGAATTAAAAAGGAGATTTATGAAGACACGTAGGCCACCGTGCATAGTCCTGAGTGGCTTCATAAAGGTCGTGTAATGCAATGGAGGGCAAATTGCTGCCTTGCATTACAATGGGTGTTTGGCGGATGTTCCCGTGCAACATTCATGGAAATTGATGCATTATCTGATTTACTAGAAGTGCTAGACTTAGGAATGCGGCAACAATGTACACCTCCCCAGGTGAGGAGTAACAAGGAGAAACATGTTTTATATCTCCTCGTTCTTTCCTCTTTCTATGTGTGCTGCATTCTACAGAAAGAGGAAAAAGCCTCAGGGAATTGTTTCTGTGCAGAAAGGTGCCCTTTCCTGCACAAAAACTATCCTTCGAACAGTGCAAGCGCCCTTGCACCAGAGTGCAAGGGTGCCTGCGTTTGCGCTCGGCAGCCAAAAGAGCACCAACGCAGGGCAAAAGACAGGAACGTGCCATATTGACTTAAATACGACTCACTCCCCCCCTTTCCCTGTCAAACGGTGCAGCGCACTAAGGTGACTTGCTGCAGTTCACTGCTTGACTTGGCCATAAATATCTTCCCTAAGACTTTAATAGGATCAAAACAAAACAAACCAAGACACTTTACTTGCGTGATGCACAAATAATGAATATGCTCAGAAATCCTTTGCCACACGTTACCGTTAGTGCGAGTGATAGGTTTAACAGTAAATATAACTGCTACAAAATTTAGTGGCCATTCTAATCTGCCATTTCAATGGAAAATGTCCTTTCTGTAAATGGCAGAACCCTAGCACACCATGCTCTAGTCATATATTTGGGACAATGTGCTCCAAAATGCACCAGTGGCCCCGTGTTCCTCTGCGGAATGGGCATCACTGATTTGCTACACTTGGTGTAACACTTGCACTTTATACAACCCCTAAGACTTCACTGCCTCAACATTAATGGCAGCACCTCCACACTGAAATTTGTTCCAGGCAGCACCCCTTAGAGGGACTGAAGGCAATGGTTGAATACAAATATGCCTTTGTTGCAGCTGTACTCTTCATCATCCATGCCCTGAAAGCAGTACCTTGGTCGGACTAAAGCATTTGCTTCCCAATCAAATGATAAACGATTATATAGAAACTCATTAACAAAATGCTGATCTAAGGGCCTTTTTGGGTACTTTTCGTCATTTTATTTTGTAATAGCATGCGGTCTGGCAGATAATTAAACTGAAGCTGTCCCTAGAACATCTAATACCATGTACAAATATATACAGTCAATGTGATAAACATGGAAAAAAGGTCTGTCACGTCAAATGCTAGCTGGGTGACAGCCAAAAAATGTACAAATTGGGGCATGGCTGGCTTACTGTTTGGGAAAAATCAGGTGTATTACAAAATGAAATATATGGCTAGACCTTAGGGAACAATGAAAACAAAAAGTCCAAAAAAGCAGAGAAACACATAAAATCAGTCACAAACTGCAAAAAAAGTCTCAAACTTATACATCAAGGATCTGTGTTTCTTTTATTTTAATGAATTGATATGGTTAATATATGGCTCAGGTTTAACCCATGTGGATTTCAGAGCACTGTACATAAGGTGGGTGGCAGAGATCATTACGTTCTGAGTTGCACTTTACGATCATCTTCGACAAGAAGCTATCCATGGAGAGCCATGTTGATAAAGTTGCAGCCACCTGCTTTGCACTTCTCTGGAGTCTAAGGAAAGTCCTGCCGATGCTGCCCTTCCAAGCTAAAACTTGATTGTGCGAAGTGTTATATTAAGCAGGCTTTACTGCTGCAACTATCTGTTGTTAGGAATACCGGAATATCTGGTAAAAAGACTGAACAGAGTTCAAGCAGCAGCTGTAAAATTGGCATTAAACAGCCCAAGAATATCCTCTTCCTCCACAACATGAAGGAATTTCATTGGATTCCAGTAAAACAAAGAATAGCTTTTAAATCACTTTGTATAGTTTTTAAAGTACTTCAGGGCAAGGGCTCTTTGCCCCTGCAAAGGAGATTAAACACAAATGTTCCAAGAAGGAACTTCCGATCAGCAGTTGCACATCTTATCTGAGTTCCAAAATTTGGGAAAACAAGCCAAGGTGGTCGAACTTTTATGGTCGGAGCAGCTCAGCTCTGGAATAAATTACCTGGCGCTTTAAGATCGGCTGCTGACCTGCTGTATTTCAGGAAAGCTGTAAAAACCTGCCTCTTTCCTGTTTAATTAGCATTTACTGATCTGGCTCTTCTCTAGGTCTGTTCTTTGTCTGAGCAGAGGTTCCAGTGCCAGGACACATGTACGGTGATAGTGCACTCTGTGGGGCATATTCTCCAGAACGTGTGATACCCATCGCAAAATTAACTTAACACAACTTTCAACATCGCAGTCTATCGCATGAATAGTACGCCGTGTTAACTAAGTATTCACTTCAATGAGGCACCATCCGATAGGCCCCCGACAACGAGTCAAATGTCCGCGATAAAGTCAACGCGACACCGAAAAAATGCGAAACATGAATGCAGAAAAAGTAGCAATGAGGCAAGGCACGATACAAAAAGCAGCAAAAACCAGCGACAGGCCTGCAAATCCCCACACGTCAAGTGGGAAAATGCACCATAAAAGCAGAGTTAAAAACGGTGAGACAACAATGTACGAGCATAACCCTACAGCAGTGACGCAGAACAAATGACCATCGTCCCATATCAGATAGGCATTTCCTCACAAACAGCTACAATGTACATTGACATGCATTCAGTATGTAACCTGCGCCAATGCGGAAATATACATGGAACACACTGTGAAACCGCATCTCCACTTCACATTGTAGAGGGACAATCATCACCCCCTGCACACCAACATGTCATGTCCATGATCAAACAACAAGGAAAGCATGGACTAATGTTGGGACAGTGACACCCCCTTATGTACATGTCGCACATGTCATGGGACTTGAGTCACAGGGTGCATCCCTGCATCATGGCGGCACATATCAGAGCCCAAAAGAAGCCCTGTTGTCATTTGCAGGCCACAAATGACAGCCAAAATGAAACGAAAGTGGTACACATGTAAAACGCCAAACAGTGGGATACCCTAACAACTGTGACACACAGAACTGGCACTTCGAATACATGACACCCTAAACAGCTTCACTGCACAGAGGTGACACAGCCAACATCCATCAACAAATTCCTAAATTGCTAGCACTACATGTCGCACCCACACTTGTCTGAGTGAAGTGCCTGTACAGATGAGTGATATGCACGCAGGGAATGTGTCTTGGAATGCATTTATTTGCACATGATGTGCCTGTGGTCATTCATCGTACTGTCCCATGATTGCTTAGGACCATCACAATGTGACGTCAACCAGAGAAGAAATTGTCGATTATGTAGTCCCTACGGACTATTCCTGCTGCGGCTGCAGTGGGGTGTGGTCCACCTGCCTCATCATCATCATCATCGTCCGGTGCATCAAGCACCCATATCCATGGGGCTTTGCTGCACACACATATGTTATGCAACACACAACATGGAACGATTATCTTGCACACGAAGTCTGGGCTGTACAGGAGCCTACCACCTGTGACGTCCGGGGCACTTGAAACATGACTTCAACATGCCATGTGTGCGCTCCATGATGCCCCTGGTGCGTTTGTGGGCCAAATTGTACTGTCTCTGGGCCTGTGTGTTCGGGGCTAGGAGGTGTGTCATCATCCAAGCGCAGAGCGCATATCCTTGGTCACCTGTGACAGTGCAGAGAGACATAAGTCAAGACCGCGTACTGCATGATGTGTTGGCAGGCACACTGGTTCATTGGTGTGTGATATGTGTGACTTAGTGATTCCTGTATGAAATTAACTGTTTGTTGCAAATGAGCGGCATCAATGTGTATTACGTATCATCACTGCTGCTCTTCCCTCCCCCAAGCATATTCACCAGTGTGCGCAGCACGGTTGCATCACTTGCACCCCTACGGAACACCATTGTCATGCCTGTCTGTGCATGTCCACAAGCCTGATTACGACACAGTGTTGATGTGCGCAGAAGGTGGCTAGCCACGTGTGTGTAGGCCCATTGTAAGGACAGGGACGACACAGATGTAGAGCACCTGCCTAGCTGAACTCGACATGCGGTTGAGGATAGATATTTGGCAAATGCTGCACTAATAGCGACTCACACAACAGTTGGCATGTGTGATCCCTGACCCCGAGCGGGCATGCCCTCCCCCATGTACCCCTTCGGCCAAGCACGCACACAGGGGTCATGCCACAAAGCGGTACAAAAGGGGGGTGGTGATGGACGGAGCATCTGAGCCAATCAAACACTCACACCCTGTCAAAAGATCTGGGTTTGATCCATCACCGTTCTTTAGCCCACTCTGCCACCCCAGTTCAGACATGGCTATATGCAAATCAGTCTGACCCTGTGCCTCATGGGAACAATAGAGCCCGAACTGCCAAGCCATGTCTTCCCTGGACCGAAAACAAGCTTCCGAGGACCGGTTTCTGGCATTCCAGCCATCTTCAGCCCGGCTTGCTTGAATCCAGTGGCAAAGTGAGCAAGGGACTCACGTCTGAGCATACCCTGCCACACTTATGGCTGCCAAAGCGGTACAAAAGGGGGGTGGTGATGGACGAAGCATCTAAGCCAATCAAACACTCACACCCAGTCAAAAGATCTGGGTTTGATCCATCACCGTTCTTTAGCCCACTCTGCCACCCCAGTTCAGACATGGCTATATGCAAATCAGTCTGACCCGGTGCCTCATGGGAACAGTAGAGCCCGAACTGCCAAGCCATGTCTTCCCTGGACCGGAAACAAGCTTCCGAGGACCGGTTTCTGGCATTCCAGCCGTCTTCAGCCCGGCTTGCTTGAATCCAGTGGCAAAGTGAGCAAGGGACTCACGTCTGAGCATACCCTGCCACACTTATGGCTGCCAAAGCGGTACAAAAGGGGGGTGGTGATGGACGGAGCATCTGAGCCAATCCATCACTCACACCCAGTCAAAAGATCTGGGTTTGATCCATCACCGTTCTTGAACCCACTTTGCCACCCCAGTTCAGACATGGCTATATGCAAATCAGTCTGACCCTGTGCCTCATGGGAACAGTAGAGCCCGAACTGCCAAGCCATGTCTTCCCTGGACCGGAAACAAGCTTCCGAGGACCGGTTTCTGGCATTCCAGCCGTCTTCAGCCCGGCTTGCTTGAATCCAGTGGCAAAGTGAGCAAGGGACTCACGTCTGAGCATACCCTGCCACACTTATGGATGCCAAAGCGGTACAAAAGGGGGGTGGTGATGGACGGAGCATCCGAGCCAATCAAACACTCACACCCAGTCAAAAGATCTGGGTTTGATCCATCACCGTTCTTTAGCCCGCTGAAGACGGCTGGAATCCCAGAAACGGGATGCACAGCGGCCAGGGCAGGCACACCGCCACGGGACTGGGACTTGCACAGCACTGAGGTAGGGCCACACGAGCTGAGCAGGTCCTCGTCGATGTCAAGAAGAATGTAGCGGAGGGTTGCGGGGGACAGTGGGAGGGGTCCTTCCAGGGCATGATGTAGAGGGCAGAAGCAAGCAGAAACAGGCAAATGGCGAAGTTGAATGCTACAGACTCCTCTTTTCCACCATGTCAGTATCAGCTACATGAAGATGAAGACAACCCCCAGCCCATGGACTCATTTGCCACCGAAGTTCAACCAGAAATTGCCCATTAATTTCTTGGCACGCACTCAAGGGCACCAGAGCCGAAAGGGAATGCAGTCTGCGATGAGGCCTGTACAATGACATGAACTCTGCTATGCAGAGAGCAAGACTCAGTCCCAATTGTGTGACCTACACCACTGCTGTGTGTGCCTGAGGTAGCAGTCAGCAATGGCCCACAGCCTCGTGTGGTAGGCCTGTGCTCCAGAGTCAGTGGCACACGTGCTGTTATTGGTAGTGTCCCATCACCTCTGTAAAGGTGAACCTTTTCCCCTCCGGACTGAAGCGCATCTTCCTCTTACTACACTCCTTGCGCACTGTAACATGAACACTGCAATAAATAAATCAAGCCTCACTTCCAAAAATGTGACCTAGTTGGCCGCAATGTGTGCCAGTGGCAGCGGTCAACGCTGGTTAACAGATGGCCAGCCATCTCGTCCTGGATCTCTAACACACAACGTTGGAATGCATGTGGATTAGATTTGTGTCTGATGGAGATAGTGGCACCAGAGCTGAGCGAGTGTGCAGCCTGCGACGATGCAGTGTCCTGCCTGATACGGACTGCATTGGATTGGTGCGAGGGCTGCAGGACCTATGTGTAGGCCGAAGGCCGCAGTCAGCAAGGGCCCACAGACATGTTTGATTGTATTCCTATGCACACACTTGTTGGCACCATATCGAAGGGAGTATAGTGACATAAACTCAGTTATGAATAATGTTCTCTGCCATGGTGTAATCCAGACTCAGTTCCAAATGTGTGACCTACTTGTCCGCTGTGAATGCCGGTTGAGTACGTCAACGAGAAAGGAGTTCTGTGGGCCTGTGTCACGGAGGCCATGATGGTCTGAGGAGGCTGCCACGGTCGGGGGCTTCAGGCTTGCAGCGGCACGTGGTTGTCCCTCTTCGACACACGCCGTTGTCGGAAGGTGAGCAGTGATGGCTGGATGCGCGTGGATGGGCAAGACGGCTCCGGAGACCAGCGACCCGGGGTGCAGCAGGCACACAGGATCGCAGGCAACATCACTCACAGCGATGGCATCGGCCTCGTGGAGGGGTGAGAGGTGCCACCCTGGCAGGGACGTTGGGCATTCTGGTGGACCACACCCAGGGCTACGTGCTTTTTATTCACACCCCTACACTAGCCTGGCATACGCCGTCCCAGCCCACTCCGCACACGCTTACAGGGGTGATGTAACAATCTACATTTTCGTGATTTCCCCCACTTGCTGTGGTGACATGGTTGCATCCACTGTCCTAACCCTAGCACCACCAGCAGTGTCTGTTGACATGGATATGTCTGTGGTCTGCTTACTGTAGTCTGGCCAGTACATCCATGCCACATTTGGCATTGTGTGCAGTCTCATTCACCGGTCACATCGCCTCCTACGCATATGCCTGGTTCCCTGCTATCTACACATTCTGCTATTGTGTAGCTGAGGTGCTATGCCATTGATGGTTCATGTATGTGGCTAGCCCAGGTTCCCACGGTAAGTTGTGTTGTTGTGTCTGGTGGGTGGGCATGTTGTTTGGAATGTTGTATGTGACTTTGTGAAGTGTGCATTCTCAGAGTTGTGAGTTGCATGGTTGTGGAGCAGTGCATTCCCGTAGGTGCCATCCTGGAAGCGCTGGTTGATGATAGACTGTTGGAAGATGTAGAAATCATGCACACTGCCTGGATAGTTTGCAACCATTACATATAATGGGGTGGCCCAGTGACCCTCAGAACCTGGGTTCTAAGTATTGTATAAAGACAATGGCTCTGTTGGGAGATAAGTCAATTTCTTTGTCTGGTTCAATCGTTTACAACACTGTTGGAGTATTCCACAATTATATTTTGGAAATACTTTTAAATTGACACAGGTATTGGACACTTTAGAAAAGGGTCTTCCTTTTATGCTCACAAACCAACTAATTTAAGCACCAACATGCACTGGTCACCGCTTTATAAGAGTGCATGATTTTTCCATAGCACATCAAGATCTGATGACAGCCTTTTCATTGCTTATGCCCATAGGTGATTGTGACTGCGGCACTTAATCCCTACCCTCCTAATTTCGCCACCGGCTGGTGGTGAAATTTACTGCATAGATTACAGAAAGAACGTAAAAATAGGAATACGTCCACAGTAAAATAGTGAGTTTCAGATACTCTCATTACAATAAAAGGATAGTGATTTTTCGCTTTTCCCCCAGATACAACCATCCAATCACCGTTTGTTTAGGGTGTCGGCTGACACCCCCCTGCTCAGACAGTGCTAGAAGCAGGATACCTACAAAACCAACAGGTGAGCCAGCCAGGCTTGGCAGTGTTTCACGGTTTTATACTATGTTCCACCCACCAAGACCTAAAATCAACCCTTATTCCTCTACAGGTTGTCCCCCTTCCCTTGTTAGTCCTGATGAAGACCCGATACGGTTGCCAAAAAGCCAGCACCTTCTAATAGGGTTGAACCGTCGACGTTGTGTCATAAATCAGTCCATATCAACTTTCAACCATAAAAGAGAAAATATTTATATTTGTTGAAACAATTGAGTTCGATATATGGACTGATCCAATATTGTCTATATATGTTATTGTGTCGTCACACAGTTAGTTCATCACTTGTCACCACTATTCACCTGAGCACTTATCTGTTATTTATATATCTATGCCAATTATGTTTTGGACAACCGACTTCTGATTTTACCTTGACTAATCAATGTCTGACTTTCAAAATAAGAAAATTCTGGTAAAAGTCAAAAATTTGGTGTGTGTTTTCCTTTTTTCCTTTTACTTCCAAATAACGTGCTTTTTTCCCCTTTTTTTACATTTAAATGTTTTTAAAGTATTTCCAAAATATAATTGTGGAATACTCCAACAGTGTTGTAAACGATTGAACCAGACAAAGAAATTGACTTATCTCCCAACAGAGCCATTGTCTTTATACAATGGATAGTTTGCAACGACATTGGTGAACAGTCCCTGGTGGTCCACTATTGCCTGCACATTGATGGAATGCGTGTGCTTTCTGTTGCAGTAATTGTGTGCAGTGTCGACAGGGGGCACAAGTAGGACATATGTGCGGTCAATTGCCCCCAACACGTGCGGGAAGCCAGCTATGGCCTAGAAGTCTTGCTTGGTCTCCAGCTGTTACTGCGCAGTGTGGGGGAAGTATAGGTACTGGGGTACCTAGCTGAAGATGGCATCCAGGACAGGTCTGATGAACTTTGATAGGGCTGGCTGTGAGACTCATGCGGCTCTGGTGGTTGTTGATTGGAAGGTACCAGACGCCAACAGGTGCAGCACAGCCAGCAGTTTTGTTTGCGGAGGGATGTTGGTTGTCCGCTGTGTTGGTACCATCAGCATGTGGGCTATGATGTTGAGGATGTTGAGGAGGGTTGTCCTTTTGAGCCTGCAGTGGGCGATGACTTACTCTGGTGTTCGGTCTGTGCAGCTAGTGCGTTTTCTGAAGGTCCGCAGCCTGTGTCTGCCCTGCCTATGATGTGCCCTGGGGGAGGGGGGAATCAGGGGGGTGGCGAACCAGGGTGTGGTGGCGGTGGGTGTTGTGGGCCTGTTGGGGCTCCGACCTGCATGATCAGTAGCTCCATGGCATCTGTTGCTCTTCAGGTGTGGCTCTGGGCTGGACTCCCTTGTCTGGTGCAGGCTGTTGTCCTACTTTACACCAGGTATTAATTTTATGCTGCTAACTCGCCTTAGCGCCTGTTTTGGGTTCTTATCGCCGATCTGGCTGGTCGTTGAGAATGTTGTGGTGTGGTGTTGTCGCTGTTTTTTGCATGGGAATGCCTACTCTGCATCTCATTATTGTTAGTTGCCGGGGTCATCTGTGGCGATGTTTTTGGCGGCTGCTATCGCGGGTAAACTGGTGATATGGGCTGTTACCACCAGCTTGTGAAAGGGGCGATAGATTTATCACCACTTTGGCTGCAATAAAGTGCCATTAACTCAGTGATAGTTCCTTTAGAATATGCCCCTATAAGTATTAATGAAGAAATACATAAATCATGTTCACAAATAGTAATTACGGAGAGTCAATATAATGAGTAGTTTTCAAAATCATTTGACAGTACTGTAACATGCCACAAAAGCTTTAAGAAATATGACTAACATTATCACTGCGTAATTTAAACAGTAAGGCAACAATATCTAGTTTCTGGGTGACCACACCCATTTCCTTTGCACTGGTTTCAGAGTAAGAGGAATCTTTACACTACACCTCCAAATAGAAATGAGGGATTAGCAGAGGGGCTGGGTTAATGGACAGGTAGGGCTGATGATGTGCATAGGTGGACACTAAAACCAGATAGGGCAGAAGTCCGAAAGAAAACCAGACAAACAAAGAAGGAATATCTCTCTGACTGGACGTGAGCTGCTCTTGAATCCAGGAAAAGCTGTCCTTGAAACCTTACCCAGATACAGCTGGGATTTTGAAATATCCTGCTACCCGGCCAGGAGCTGACTTGTAGCCTAATGTGTGCATCAGGAAGGATAGTGTTACGCCGGTCAGCCTTAGGATGGTCTTCCACCAAATTCTTTGCCTACTCCCCTCATGTTTGCTGAAATAGTTTTTTGTTGGCTTTAGGACTCTGTACAATTTACCACTGCTCACTAGTGCTAAAGTGCTTCTTGTCACTCCTTAGAACATGGTAAAATTGGCCTACACCTGATTGGCACTTGTAATTTACTTAGAAGACTCTAAAGAAGTGGTACAACTTGTGTCCAAGACCTGCTGCTAGTGGCCTGCAAAATGTATATCAGGTCTTAACCTCCCTTTTCAAAACATATGTCACCCCTAAGGTAGGGCCTAAACAGCTTATAGGACAGGGTGAGTTGTGTTTAAAGAGTTTGGCATGTAATTTTATGTATCACATATCCTGGTAGTCAAAAACTGATAGATTTGTTTTTCACTAAAGTGAGGCCTACCTCTCCCATAGGAAAACATTGGGTTATCTTGGTATATTTATATTTATTATATTTATGTTTAATAAGAGATAACTTTTGGTTGGGACCAGGTAGAAATATCATGGGTTGGTCTCTACAGAATTGTAATTTAAAATCCTTGTTCATGGTAAAGTCAGCTTTTAAGTCACAATTTTTAAAATGCCACTTTTAGAAAGTTGGACCTTTCTTGTCCTATCTATTTGGTGCCTGCAGCTGTATCAAGGGTCACATGACTGAGATTAGCATAGCTGTTGGCCTATGTTTATTCCTTTCAGGCAGTGAGACAAAAGAGGACTAGGTGCTGGCAGGATGTGTGGGGTATAGCTGTCCCCAGCGTGTTGCAAAGTTATCCTGGGCACCCCCAACTTTTTTGCTGACTGGTACTGATAGTAACTGACTCTGACAGACCATGGGCTCTGCCTAACCAGGCCCAGGGTCAGTGCTATGCTAATAGAGACACTTAACATACAGTGAAACACCTACATACACTAGGGTGCCCTATGGGTTAGGGTACCCCTATGATTGGCATGACCTCCCCTATAAGACCTTAGTACATAATAGGGCAGGGGGATTGAAACTACCTTTAAGTCCCTAGTATATATTAGAGCATGGCAGGTTAGAGGCCAGCAGCCCTTTCTGCACTTGCATGAGTGCACAGCTGAGCCTGAGGTCAGTTTAAAAGCAGCCCTGTGTTGAATATTGTGCCCAAAGTCGACTTTGGTGTTTAAAGCACATAACAATTGATACACTACAATGGTTGGGCATATTAGGTACCCGCAGGACTCCCCCGGGCGACACAGGGGTGGGGGGGGTCAGGTACTTATAAGGAGGACCCTTATAAAATGAGATTCAGGTGCCCTTGGTTAAATGAAATAGCACATTTCACTCCAACACTGTGGTAAATTGCTTCCCAAAACCGACGTTTGTGCTAGGAGCACTAGTGTTGAAAAAATGGCCCAAGTTATTTTTCCCTTTGTAAATCCCCAGCCACATAGGTTAACATGGCAAGAAATTATTAACTAATAATTCCCGCTAGTAGAACGATAAAAATACAATTCAAGGACTTCCTAGAATGGTATTGAGAAATCCAACAATATGGTATTGTTGAATTTCCCCTAAAGTGTACAGACAAGAAGTTATAAGATTGTAAGCCGAAATTCTGCCTTCAAGTGGTTTGGCTGTCCTGATTGGTCAGAGTTAATTGGATTACCCAGAATCCTTTGAAGAGGTGATAAATAGCTCCTGGGGTTATAAAGCCCTTCTGGGAGGGCAGGGTTCTGCTACATAGGAATGCCACAGTGGGGGAAGGGGTTATAAACAATATTCGCAATAGAAGGAGGGCACAGGCAACCCAGTCAGATGGTGGGATTAAGTAAGGATGGTTGTATGACGTTACAACGCATACTTTTACAACGCATACCTTTACAACACATTTTTCACATCGCAACATCCTTTACAACGCATTCCATTACATCACATGACACGACATCGCATTTTAAGAAACTACCTTTACAACGCATTCCATTACATCGCATACTACCTTTACCTTGCATACCATTACAACGCATACCATTACATTGCATTTATGGTAAGTGTTGGATAGTGTAGGGGTAGAAAATTACTATTCTAACTCCAGGGGTTGTAACAGTAGGGTAAGTGTTGGATAGTGTAGGGGTAAAATTTACTATTCTAACTCCAGGGGGTGCAACAGTAGGGTAAGTGTTGGATAGTGTAAGGGTACTATGCGTTGTAATGGTATGCGTTGTAATGTTCTGCGGTGTAATGACTGCGTTGTAATGACATGTTGTAATGATATGCGTTGTAGTGACGTGTGATGGAATGGTTGCATTGTAATGGCATGTGATGTAAAGGATGTTGCGATGTAATGACTGCGTTGTAATGGTAGTGCGATGTAAAAGTTGCATTATAAAGGTTGTTTCCTGTAAGGATGAGCAGATGCAACAGGGAGAGTCTATGGAGATTAACTATCCTGGAGGTGCATTTATTCAGCTCTCTTCTCTCTGCTGGAAAATCAGCCATGATGAATTTTGGATAAATGGTGCTCTCAGGGAGGAAATTGTGCCATACTGTGAAGGATGTGGTCATACCCTAGGGTGTTGCCCTGCACCTCATTGGACAGCAGTGCCCTCCAGGAAGACAAGGAAATCCCTTTCCATTCCTATGGAGAGCTCAAATAGCAAGCAAAGTCTAACCGCCTCTTGCCTAGACATATATTTATTTAGTACTATATTGCTGAGGCTGAAAAATGTATTGTTTACCTCTCAGTGTCATCAAAACATTTCCACCAAGGAAAAATCCTGTTAAGGCATACCAGACAGTGATATGTTTATTAAACCAGTATGTCCATTGAGTTATTATGTAGCTAATACTTCCTTCGTTGTGTGGTCACAGATCCTCAGCAGTGCTAAAGGATCAGCACAGCTGACCCAGAAAAGTCACTCTCCCTGTGTCTGGCTGGATCTCAGGCATCTTGTTGTTGTTCTGTTTCTGGAAACAAGTAGGTATCCATTTTTCATTCTTTTCAACCATTGATTGAAACATTATTGCCCTGTACCGTTGCTGTACTAGAAGCTTGGTTTGAGCAGATACAAGAGAGATTTCTCTGTTTTGAAGCCAAGGTCATGGACATTATGCAAACAATGGTCTCATTAAGTTCTAATCCGGTTGAACAAAGACTATCACATCATTTTTTACATCCCAAAATATTGCTCTCCAAGTCTTGTACTCCCCAACTTCCTCTGCTCCTCACCACCTCATACCAATGGTTCTCATTGCCACGTATACCCCATTCACAGCAGCTATATCATTAACGGAAATGCACTAAAAAGAAATGTCAGGATTGATAATTCAAGGTTACAAACAGTGAACCTACCACCTGATGCCACTTCAGATGTTATGATTCTCACTAATGTTTCCCCCTTGGGTAGAGGGAAAATAGTCATTCACCGACCTTAAGAACAATAAGAATATGACTGCTCATTGGCTACACAATCAAACAGGTGGTGTTTCCTCCTTATATAAGGAGATTGTCTGTTATATTAACCTCCTGGCTGGGTTCATCTATTAAACATGCGACTACATCATCTTTAAATACAAACAGTTGGTGTTCTCTTTAATAAGGTCTCTTGAATCCTGTTGATTTTCTGGGTACTAATAATCCAGCTGTTCTTCTAAGATGTTTTTTCTAAACTTCATGTTATCCCAAAAAATAAGCTACATTTAATAATCATAGATGTCCAGAAATCCCTATTTACAATCATTTTAACTCTCTGAAATGAATGAATGGCATTGAATGGCTCCCTCAAAAAGTGACTGACAATGATCTTGTTCCTGTTACCTGGTTGCCCGAAGCCCCCCATGTGTGTGTTACTCTGTACAACTGGGCAACGTCTCAACATCATTCTCCAAGGAGGATTTAAACATTCTTTCCTGGAACATTGATAGCATTTATTTTGAAATAGAAGTGATTCCTGGCTGGATTTTATATGACTTTGTGAAGTTTTCTTATAGGAGACTTAGGCCCTGATTACGATTTTGATAGTCCTGCCACAATGGTCATGGTCCCTAGAAGACTGCTGAGCCACAGGTCTTCTGCTTGCTGTGTTACAAGTCATGCAGCTTGTAATGCCAACAGCGTTGACGGCGTCGTTCCTGCCTGGGCCGTGGTGGTCTGCAATGTTGGTGATTGATACTCTAACACCGTCAGGGCCGTGGCTTCCTGCCAAGCCCATTATGACAACACAGTAGTACTGGCTGTCCCCTGGTGGTGGTTCCCCAATGACGGTAGACCACCGTAGTATGCTCGCAGCAAAGCACCACAACAGTACTCATTGGATGGATTAAAAAACTACACAGCTGATGTCCTTATGCCAAGTGCATAAGCCTACAAATCACATTATAAAAAACACCCGTTCCCAGAACATGTTCCTTTGATCTCAACTGCAGCCCACAAGACAGGCTCCACAGTTTTGTGTATTTTGAGTTAGGCGGCCCTTTTTTCATCTTCTCATTTAGCACTCTCTACACTATTTTGTTGTTGTAGCCTATTCACTAATATCCCTTGGGTTTTTTGTAAATGTTTCACTCACTTAATCTGATAGGCATGAATCGCCCTAAAAACTCCACATTTCACAGAGTCTGAGTTGTCAGGCATGATGGATGAAATCATTAGAGTAGGGCCACACATTTTTGGAGCTCTAGCCCAGCATACTCCTCTCAGTAGGAAACTAAACTGTGGAACAGGATAGTTGACAGAGTGAATGCTGTTGAAACCACCCTACACACACAGCTGGAAATTAGGAAGAGGTGGCATGACCTGAGGTTGGATGTGCGTACCCGGGCCTCCAAGCACCACCTGGAGGCCCAGAAGACTTGTAGTGGTGCTCCCAGCGTCCTATTACAACTCTTTCCCTGGAGGGAGAAGGTCTTGGCCATCCTGCATACTGAGGGCATGACAGGAATACATGGGGTAGTGGAGTCTGGTACGTTACACTTCACTAACTATCACAATACCTCAATGTTGTGTTTGCTCTCAACTCTGCTTTTGGTATTGTGTTATCTATCTATTTTCGTAACATGCAATCCTAAACGTATCAGAGATATTGTTTTGTCAGTGTTAATGTGTATTGTTGCATATAGGTTCACATGTTTAAATCTCCATTAGATGCTGTATGTTGCATTGCTGTCTGAAAGTCTATAATCAGAAAAATATCATCCCTGGACCCAGGAAATGTGTCAACATGTAAATGTATGGTCTAACAAAAATGTATGTTGCCAACAGGTATGGTACACTAATCATTTGTCAAGTGTCGAATTAGAAATGCCTACATTTACCATGAGGTTCTGTGACTGTAACTCTAACCCAGATGAAATAGTATTTTTGCCCCTTCTCACTTGTCTGCCATGTTACAATTGATGTTCCCTCATCATGGAGGTTACGATTTGTCAAGTGTTGGTAAGTCATGTTAAAAATGCCTGCAACCACCATGAGGCCATGTGACTGAAACTCTAACCAAGATGCAATAGTATTTTCGCCCCTTTTTATTTATTTATTTATTTATAGTGTTTTATATAGCGCGAACAAGACCCGTGGGTATCAGAGCGCTTAACATATAAAAGATTACAGATTGACATTATAATAGCAATTATTACAACAAAACAGATATGAGGTAGAAGGCGATATGTTATCAGGGGTGATTAGATAAATATATTCCTAACGCCTGTGCAATTAGCATTAAGAGGTGCATAAGGCTTAGCTTGTGTCATAGTCATATAGTCAAGCTCGGTGAGGTAGGGTTACATAGCATTATCAGTACGATTACATGAGTAATTAGCAATAGGAGTTGAATAGGTTTAGCTTGTAGCAGGGATCATATAGATAAACAAAGTAAGGTAGAGGTTATATCGTTTTGGGTGTGAGATACAGTGTAGAGATCACATATATATGAGGTAGCAGTAGAGTGTATAGCCAAGGCTTGAACGGGTATCAGTCATTTGTCTTATTGATCTTCAAATTATTCATGATGAGTCTTTCTCACTTGTCACTTGTCTGGGATGTTACAAATGATGTTCACCTTACATGGACTGTGCAATGTACATTCATTGCTCTACTCAGAGACATGTCTGACTACTTTGATTAATGGTGTCCTGGTATCCTCAACTGCAACTATTGATGGCATGAGTGACACCATACCAAGTGTGTATCTCAAATATATGTGAGACATAAAGTTGACTCAGCTGATTAGAAGTGGCAGGTGACTTATTTAATCTGCACTGCTCACATGAGGAATAATGCTAAAT
The DNA here is from genome assembly GCF_964261635.1 of Lissotriton helveticus. NCBI lineage: Eukaryota > Metazoa > Chordata > Amphibia > Caudata > Salamandridae > Lissotriton > Lissotriton helveticus. The sequence goes on from NC_136057.1 coordinate 2,108,698,856, forward strand.
AAACATACAACCAAGTTGTGTGTACAGCTGTATTCTACACAATTAGACCTTGGAATGGTCAAATTCACATGTTACTTCTACGCTGTGTTGGCTTAAATGTTTAGCAGATGTCATGTTTATTCCTAAATCCAAAATGCAACAAGTCAACATATCTAATGAGCTGCTCAGTTCTACTACATGCATAGAATGTTTCCAAATGTCTAGGAAACAACTTCAACATCATGCAAATATTTCTTTTATTTATTTATTTATTTGTCTTATAAAGCACACTGTCGCCTTGCAGGCATCCTGGCGCTGGTAGCTCAAGAAGGGTGGAAGGGCATGTCAGGTCAGGCCGGCCAGCTAATTACTTGGGAAACAGCCAAGTTTTAACACTTTTCCTGAAAGGAAGAAGCTCCTTGATATGCCTGATCTCCCATGGGAGTCTGTTCCATAGTTTGGCTGCTGCCACTCCAAAGGACCTACCCCCTGACCTAGCCTTCCTGAACCTTGGCACTCTCATCAGTCTTGCCGATGAGGAGCGAAGCAGTCTAGTTGGGGTGTACCAATCAAATTTAGATTGCATTGATAAGGGTCCTATCCCATGAAGAGCCTTAAAGACGAGACAGAGGGACTTGAATTGTACTCTCTGTCTCAGAGGGAGCCAATGAAGTTCTGCCAGAGCTGCAGACGCGGACGCTTTTCTGGGCAGCCCCAAGACCAGCCTAGCAGCAGCTGATTGAATTCTTTGGAGCCTGTCCAACAAAAAGCAGGGAGACTCGAGCAAGAGGGTGTTGCAATAATCCAGCCTATTAAGGATCGTGCATCTTGCCACTTGGGCACACGCCTGAGATGGTAATAGTGGCAGGATCTTTCGCAAAGACCGCATAATTGCAAAGCAACAGGATGTCGTTTTTGCAACCTGAGTCACCATGCTAAGCTTGTTGTCAAGCATAATGCCTAAATTGCGGACTGATTCCACTGGCCGGACTTTAGTCGATGTTTTCAGTAGGCTAGAAATTCCCAGGAAAAGGAAGGAGAGTCTTATTCCCTGCACAAAAAAGCACCTCAGTCTTTCCAGCATTGAATTGAAAGGAGTTGTTCTGTAACCAGCATGACGTTTCCGCAGACACTTGTGAAACACCTCCACCGGTGTCAAGTCCTCTCCCTCAAAGGAGAGGATCAGGTAAGGGTAAGCGTCTTCCCCTTACCCGTTCTTTTAAATGAGGGCTGAATTCTGATGGAACCAGTACTTCACCGATCATCTAGATACGGGAAATATCAGCGTGGTGTGGCTTGACGGAGGATTAAATTGTTGAAGGCTTTCCCAGTCTGATCCCCCCGCGGAGCATGGAACGGAGGGCAGGCGCTCCAGCCCTTTCAGCACGGCGGCAGCGGTGGGACTTAACGACCTCGAGGGGCGGGAGATTGAAAACCGCGGCGGCGGCAGCATACGAGGAGGCAGCCGGCAGATTGTTCACGAGAAGGAAAATAACTTTGCAGGGATACTTTGTTGCGTGGCCCTGCGTGTCTCTGGCGGTTATTTAACATTGTACTGCAAGTCTCGGGATAACTATGGCCCCGAAAGGTAGAGGCTCGAAAAAAAACGGCATTAACGTAAATGCCGCCAAAGCTGGGAATTCAAACCCGAACCCATCAAGCATGGCTCAAACTTCGAATTCCCCTGATCTCACAACTGGCAATACTGGGGGGAGTACAGGAGTTGTAACTGGAGTAACAACGCCTATTACAGCTTATCAAGGTGAGCCAAGCACAAATATGAACTTAAATGTAAATGGGAATGGGAAAGGCTCAAAAACTCCTGTTGTACACGCAATTTTTTTGAAGAAAGGTGCTAGCGCAAAATCCACTACTGTGATAGGAGGCAATGCTGGTAATATTGGGGTTAAGATTGGCCTGGCTCCCCCTGACTGTATTATTACTAACGCAGAGACTGAGTTGAATCATCGAGTAGTAAATGAGGATTTAGCTGATTCGGCTGATACGGAGTCCGCAATTTCAGAGGGCAAGTTTTATTCTATGCCAGACCTTTCAGTTGTTTCAGAAGACGACTGTAACAGTTTGCTAGGGGAATGGGGAGGTGAGGCGGTATTTACAGAGGAAGATGATGATGAAGAAATGGACGCGGAGCAATCACCTCTACAGGTTAAGGGTTTGGTTGATTATCAAGACACTGTTAGACGGAATGTTGAAGCAGAGAGCCTAACGCAAGTGATGACTCCCCTTGAACAACCTGTCTGGGAAGGCGAGGAAGCCGAACAACAAGAGCAAGACCAAGGCCAGAATCAAGCCTTAACTGAGGAAGAAGCTAAGGGGGTCACTCTGGATATAATTTATAAGAGCATCATGGCGCATAGGGCAGAGACCAAAGCCGAAAGTAACCGTACTCAGGGAGCAGTCCGGAAACTTCAAAACACCATGCGCCGAATGGCTAAATCATTAAACGAGCTTACTTCGCGAGTTACAGAAACTGAGGTGCGCATCTCTAGTGCTGAAGATTCACTGACAAAACAGCATGCGGCTATAGAAACTCTACAGGCGACAAGAACAGATGTGGAGTGGAATTTGACGGACTTAGAAAACCGCGCAAGACGCAATAATTTACGAGTTTTGGGGATACCCGAAATGAAAGAGGGGAAAGATGCTCGTAAATTCATTATTGAAACATTCACAGAAGCCTTTCCCGAGCTAAGTGATTGGCAATGGGAGAACGAGATTGTCAGGGCATATCGATTCCCGTTTACTCAGCGCAAATCTTATGGAACCTCTAATCCAGCAGCGGGACCTAAGGCGCAGCCACGAGCAATATTGATATGCTTAAACAATTTTGTCTTGAGAGAAGCGCTGTATGATTTAGCCCGGCCGGATACGCGCCGCACAGGCAGCGGGTGCGAATTCTTTGTCCGCCCGGACTTCTGCCCTACAACTGTGACACTAAGATGGCAATTTCGACAGTTGTTCTCGCCATTTCAAGCCAAGGGGGCGCAAGTATTCCTCTAAACCCAGCGAAACTCAAGGTGATCTACAGGGAGCAATCTAAATTCTTTACATCAGAACCTCAGGCACAGGCGTATCTGAAGACTTTAGACACTAACAATGGAACATCTTAACCTGAGTTTGATAAAGCAGAAGCAGAACTTGGCTATTCAATTCACATGGTGGTTGCTTGGTATCACAAAAAAAATAAAAATTCAGCCCGCACCAGTAGCATAAAAGGAGACTGCTCTTTGACTTCAGTATGGTTTTGTGGGACACTTATAACTACAGATATTTAGGTGTGTATTTTGATTAAATGTCCCGAACAGGTACAGAGACGCTTTTTTCTTCTGTTTTTTCTTTTCTCTCTACCTAACATCTACAGGTAAATTTTGATTAACCAACAGTTCCGGGTGGTTAGAGATAAACTCTCTTATTCTTTCTATGCATCTAATATTTGTGGTAAAAATAGCGGGAAAAAATTATTAAAAGGGTGGCGGTCTGGCTGGCTTCCTGTGGAGGCGGAACTCGCACACCCGCATCACCAAGGACTATGTCCTTTTGCCCTATTTTGTGTGGTAGGGGAGGAAAGGGTGGAAGGGAGGAGGGGGATGGTTGGGGGCAACCAGGGAGGGGGGGTCAAATACAAAAAGAGATCACGAGTGGAGCTTTTTTATTTTTTTATTCTGAACGTGTGGTATGCAGGGCAGTGGTGGAACGGCATTTTGGTTATTTTGAGATTATGGAATGGCTGCTAGAATGCTGAGATTAGGTACACTGAATGTCAGGGGCCTTAATGCTATTAATAAAAGACAACGGGTGGCTAGGGAACTGCAGTGGCTTAGCTGCGATATTATTTGTCTCCAAGAGGCGCATGTAGCATGGTCTAACCGGAAATTTCTGACTGAGCTCGGGTATAATGTTTTAGTATGCACCAAGCTAACTTCCACAATTCGAGGGGTCGCCATATTTGCTAGAAAACAGGTCTCTGGCTCTGGGCGGATTTTAGAGGATACCAGCGGTAGATGGGCTATTACAGAATGTATTATTGGCATTTTTAAATGTACGGTATGCTCTATTTATGGATCCAATTTCGATGACCCAGTTGTTTTAGAATACCTTAATGCTGAACTAGCAACCTGGCCTACCCCAGTAATAGTGTGTGGGGATTTAAATATCAACCTTCAGTTAGATTCATTAGGTAATGAGAAATATATATATATGTAGGTAGGAAACCTAAAGTATATAGAGCATTACAAGCACTAGTCACCTCACACGGATTGGCTGATGCCTGGTCTTATCTCAGGGGGGGTAACCCTGGCTATACCTTCTTCTCGGCACCTCATAAGAAACTAATGCGCTTGGATTATTTTTTACTACCACCAAGCTTACTCCACGGCGCACAAATGCAGGTATACCCTCGAGTCACATCTGACCATGGCCCTGTAGTCCTCTCCATTCAGATAAGCTGCCCTTTTAACAAGCCCCGGGAATTTACCTTCGACCGCAAGTTGTTGTTAGATATGAAATTCCAAGAGTCTATGAGAGACTGGGTTACAGAGTTCTTTAATCATAACAGAGGGAGTACTGCGAAGGGGATAGTCTGGGATTCGTTTAAAGCAGCTTTTAGAGGAGAGGTCCTTAGTTTCGGGCTATACGCGCAAAAATTACAACGTGCCAAACTCCAGGAGCTCTATAGTGATTTAGGAAAGGTCGAAGAGCACTTGGTTCAGGATATAAGCTTAAGCAAAGATATTCAAGATACTTCAGCAGAGATAGCCCAATGTAAGGCAAAGGTGAATTATTATTGGAGCAAGGAGGCGGCAAAAACTTATGCTACTAAGCGTCAGATGTTATATGAGTATGGGGAGGCAAGTGGCAGATGCCTGGCCCAGAGAATGAGGACCAGGGAAGTTGCACAACGAATCAAATGTATTAAAGATATAGATGGGCAAACGGTAGATACTGAGATGGAAATTGTGGAAGTCTTTAGGCAATTCTACACTCGTTTATATGCTAGAGAAGACTATGATAGTAGTAAAGCTAATGCTTTATTAGGACAATTCTCTGGGCAAAACTTAGATAGCGAGACTGCAGCTAATTTAGAGGCTCCAATAGAGATGTTTGAACTTGAAGCTGCAATTAAGGCATTGCCAGCAGTTAAGGCAGCTGGCCCTGACAAGCTCCCGTTGGAGGCTTATAAATCCTTTTTTCAAGTTTTGAAACATGATATGTTAGCCACATTTAGGATGGCACAGATTGGGAGGTATCCTAAAACGTGGGATGAGGCCAGTATAGTGGTCTTTAGAAAAAAGGGGAAACCTGAAGATCAACCAGCTTCATACCGGCCTATCTCATTGCTTAACACCAATGGGAAAATCTACTCGAAGATATTGGCGACAAGGCTTTCAGATGTGATATCCCCACTGGTCTCAGTATATCAGCATAGTTTTATTCCTAAACGGGGCACAACTGATCATGTTAACCGGGTGATCGCTCTAATAGATTACGCAAACGGTCTGGGAATACCTTTAAGCCTTATATTGCTGGACGCTGAGAAGGCCTTCGACCAAGTGTCGTGGGCCTTCCTATGGAACTTGATGAAGCATCGAGGGTTTGGCCCAAAATTTATAACATCAATACAGACATTGTACCAACAACCTAGTGCACGGATCTATGTAATGGCGCTTCAATCAGAACTGGTTTCTATACAAAGGGGCACAAGGCAAGGATGCCTGTGCTCCCCGTTGTTATTCGCCCTTTACATAGATCCGCTCTTGAAAATGATAGAGAACAGCCCTCAGATCCCCACAGTTAAGATACAACATCAACAATATCGGGTCCTAGCGTACGCTGATGATGTTGCCGTGATCTCTTCAAGGCCAGCTCTGGCAATGCCTGAGATCGAACATTTAGCAGCGGTATACGGCTTGGTATCCGGATATAAAGTAAACACTGCTAAGACCCAGACATTATGCGTTAACATCAAGACTTTTCATGATATCCGGGTTCTAGCAGAGGTTACATATCTGGGGATACAGATTAGTGCCTCGGCACTGGTTACGGTTAAATCTAACTGGCAGAATCTGCTCAGCGAGATACGTAAACAACTGGATCAATTTGAATGTCTGCATTTGACGCTTGTAGGCAGGTGTAATACATTAAAAATGATGGTATTACCTAAGATTTTATATTTCTATCGTTGTGTACCGTTAGAGATCCCTCTTGTATATATCTCACAGTTACAAGCGATTTGTATGAAATTTATATGGGCTCGAGGAAAGGAGCGGGGCGCTAAAAAATATATGGTATTGCCAAGGACGGTCGGGGGATGGGCGGTACCCAAATTTCTCTTATATTACTATGCTTGTATGCTTGTGCGTATGAATATTTTGCTTACAGGGACAGGACCTTCAGAGCCAGCACTACAACCATCGATGTATGGTCTGTTATTGGGTGCTGAAGTCAGGAACCGTCTTTTTCTTAATATGGATTGGAACTACTACAAACGCACCAGATTTAAGGTGGTAGTGGCTGCATATAAAGTCTGGAAGGCAAAAAAAACTATTATAAAATCGAAAAGACTTCTATATATACACCACTGATTTCCCCAAGTTTACACCCCAGTATCTGCTGGGATAGTATAGTGGTGAGCTGGCGTATAAGAGGGTTAACTACAGTAGGGGATTTATACATAGGGGATGATTTAAAATCATTTAGTCAGCTGAAACAACAATATCAACTCCCAACTACACATTTTTGTAAATACCTACAAGTCTGTGAGTATTTAATGAAAAATGCTATAAGTATGGTATCTAATCCTCTTATAGAGGCCAATAAGAAAGGCGCTCGGATTGGGGTACTTTATAATTTAATGCTTGAGGCTATGCCTAATGATTTAGAAGCACAGGTGACCAAATGGGAGAATAGGTTAGGATGTCAAGGAGTACCGCTTGAAAAGTCAATTGAACTTGCTGGAAGAATACTTATGTCTGCTAATCTTATAACTCAACATTATTTATTTATTTATTATTAACATTTATTGAGCGCACGGCTACCCCCAACGGGGGTGTCCCGGCGCTAAGGATTGCGAATGAGCAGGAGGAGGAATTAGCAGCCAGAAAATAGAAAGGTCTTTAGTTTGCCCCTGAATTGGGATTCGTTGTCAGCAAAGCGGAGACTGATGGGTAGGGCGTTCCAAATTTTTGATGCGATTACTGCAAATGCTCTGCCACCCTTCCTCGCAAGACGGAATCTGGGGTGGAGTAGGAGCCGGAGATGGTTATAAAACCCTCTTCTATATGTACCGTACTCCAGATAAAATATCAAAGTGGGGTGGAGACCCAGAAGGAAAATGTTTTAGATGTAATGCCCAACAGGCAGATGTAAAGCATATCTTTGCTACTTGTGTAAAACTAGGGGAACTGTTTAGACATGTAAACAAGTTCATATCTGAGATTCTGCGCACCCCTTTTTAGCTTTCAACAATGCAGATTTTGCTGGGTATAGATGCTGAATCTGATCAAGTAGAGGCTAGCGATAATATTGACTATCTGATTTTTGTTGTAACGGCGGTCTTAAGACTCTGTATTGCCTCATGCTGGTTACAAATTGAACCTCCTTCCTTTGAAGCATGGCGAACTCGGTTCTTATTCACTTATAATATGGAATATAATCTATACGCCATGAAGGGAAGGAGGAAAAAGGCATTGGGGCAGCAAATATGGGGTCCGGTTAGAGTATATATGGATGCAGAAGACTGATCAACTTTGACTTTCTCGGTACCACGTGTAAAACCTATAATTGATTTACTGAAAGATTGTTATGAAACACTGTAATACGCAGGTTAATATATCATACATGAAATAGTGGACCTAACTTAATGAAAACCTCTCTAGGTTTGAAGGCTCGATTCGGTTGTACCTTCTTATCTCTTTTTATTTTTCTTTGTTTCATTTATGTGAAAATATTGCCTAGTACAATGTTCTTGCAACCCCACAATTGTTTGATGACATGCTGTTTGCCTTATTCTGTACACGTGATCTCTACTTCAATAAAGAAATTAAATTAAAAAAAACAAAGGAGAGGATCAACTGCGTATCGTCTGCGTATCGTCTGCATAAGTTATAATATTGATATTGTGAGATTTTATAAGCGTGATCAGAGGTTTTAAATATAAGTTAAATAAGATAGGACTAATTGCCGAACCCTGTGGCACCCCGTGCGGCACAAAGGAAAACGCAGACTGAAAAGGAGGGAGGGACACCTCCTGCTGTCTATCCTGCAGAAACGACCGAAACCAACGCAAGGCACAATCTCTCACCCCAGCATCACTCAGTCTTCTCAGCAAGATCTCATGGTTAACCGTGTCAAAGGCGGCAGACATATAAAGCAGGATCAACGCTGCTGCCTGTCCCCTGTCTGCTCGCCTTTGAAGCTCATCCATGGAATTGAGCTTCCTCCAATAAGTGATGCTGTTCCAGATGTTTCGAGAGAGTTAAACTAACCATGCGTTCGACAAGTTTAGCAGGAAAAGGCAGCAAGGAAATAGGCCTTCAGGGTCTAAGGAAGGCTTCCTTAGCAGAGGAGATATCAAAGCTTGCTTCCAGTGGGATGGAACAGTACCACTAGCCAGTGATTGATTACAGATCAGGCGAAGAGTAGGGAACAATTCATCCTCATACTCCTTCCAGATCTTGTGTGGTACGGGGTCCAAGGGTGAACCAGAGGAAATACCCCGTGCCAGCCTGCTAAAGGCTTCCTCCGTTAGAGGTAAAAACTCTGATAATTGATCAGCTAATGGCCAGCCGGGACAATTAACCATATCCTCCGAGACCCTATGCCCAGTGACAAGGGGGATACTAGCCACGGAGGAGTCCTCAAGATCCTTGATAATTAACTCAATTTTTTCTTTGAAGAATTTAGCCAAGTTCTCACAAAGTTCCTGAGAAGGGGCTATGGAGTTCTTAGAGCAGTCAGGACTGGTAAGACTATTTAATATATTAAAAATACTCCTAGAGATATTAGTAGCATTGCAAATCAAGGCAGAGAAATAGTCAGCCTTAGATTTTCTAATCTGATTCTTATAATCCAAGATTTTAACCTTCCAAAGTGTCCTGTCTGTCTCCCCAAAGCCACGCCTCCATCTTCTCTCAGCCTTTTTACATGCCAGTTTCAGGTTTTTCAGAGTGTCATTAAACCAGGGGGCAGAGGCTCTGCCCTTACAGCTAAGTATTTTGAGGGGGGCATATGAGTCCAAAGCCAAGGTAATCTTGAGACAAAGTGAGGCATAGTTCTCACCGACTTGCTTGTCCAAGGAGAAGCAGTCTCCAACTTTGAACACCGAGTCAGAGGACTTCAGCCGTGCAAGAGCCTTCCAATCTCTACACAAAAATTCCTTCGTAGCCTGCGGGACCCGAGTCTGAACACCGTTAAGTTTAACATGGAATTTAATTAGGGAATGGTCTGTCCAGTCCATAGGCAGAATTTCCCCCATATGCAGCAGGTGGGGATCAGTGAAGATTAGATCAAGGAGATGTCCCTCCTTGTGAGTGGCTTCCGCGACTTGCTGGAAGAGGCCAAGGCCTTCACATGAATGAAGCAAATTTTTAAAAAAACAGAGTCGAGGGAGCCATTTAGCCATAGATTAAAATCCCCTAAAATTACCAACTTGTGGTGAGTAGCTGCCATATTAGTGAGGGTTACTAATAGTGATTATTGCTGCTGAACACTAAAAGCCCCAGGAGGTCTATAGCATATAACCCCGGTAAAAATACGTCCAGAGTCATTTTTTATGCACAAGCCAAGCAGTTCCACTCCATTACCATATCTATATCAATGGTTCTAATCTTCCAGGACGACTTATATATGACCCCCACCCCACCTCCTCTCCTGTTTGTCCTGGGGAGATGAAGGATTTTAAAGCCAGGTGGACAAGCCCAGCCGGGATCAACCTCGCAGTCAGGGCGAGTCCATGCCTCCGTCATAAACAGGACATCAACCTCATGGGCTTCTACCAGCAATTGGATTTCAACGCTATGTCTTGGTAGAGACCTCACATTAAGAAGCCCACACATTAGGAGACCACCGGCAAGGATATATACCAGTGGGTGAGCTGAATCAGTTAACCCAAGTGTCCCCTTGTCAGCGTGGTACTCACCTATATGAAGGAGGGTCTCTCTGGAGTACTGCGGGAAACCGGCTAGTTGCCGGAAATCCTCATCACGACCAAAACGGGCAGCATAACTAGCGCTGGACGCTTCCTTGGTGTGAACGGGCGCAGACGGGCTTGCCTGCGCTCGTCCGCTGCGCGTTCGCTCCAGCGTTGTTTTTAAGGAGCCCAGAGCGTGATGCCCCGACCACTAGAACGTGGACCGACAACCCTCAAGATGGCGGGTCCGCTCGTACGGATGGACCCGACCAGGGGAAGATAACATCAGAAGCTTGAAGAGACCACTCCGGTCCCCAGTAATTAAATCCAAAATAGTTTAGCAGCTAATGGCAAATTAAAAGCACAATGAAGGTGAATTATTTAAAAACACATAAAAATCACCGCAATTCAGGGGTGCGCGACCGTGCTGGCAGAGGCCTGCCAGACACACACAGCCACCCTCAAGAGCCGATTTAGGGATTGCACGCTCGCTCCAGCGTTGTTTTTAAGGAGCCCAGAGCAAGATGCCCCGACTATTAGAACGTGGACCGACTACCCTCAAGATGGCGGGTCCGCTCGCACGGACGGACCCGACCAGGGGAAGATAACACCAGGAGCTTGAAGAGACCACTCCGGTCCCCAGAAAGTAAATCCAAAATAGTTTAGCAGCTAATGGCACATTAAAAGCACAATGAAAGTGAATTTTTTAAAAACACATAAAAATCACCGCAATTCAGGGGTGCGCGACCGCGCTGGGAGAGCCCTGCCAGACACACACAGCCACCCTCAAGAGACTATTCACAATAGTCATCTCTCCCTTTTTAGTTTGATCCTAAGTCTCCAGTTACTGTGACCTAAAAGATGTGGATGTAGATACCACACTTCCAACGATAACAATGTTCGCAAATTCTCACAGCACTTGGCCAGAGCTTGGCCACTGAACAGACTTCAACTCCACCCCAGGATCAAGCCTTCAGTGATGACAACACTCCTGGAGAGGTCGACGTGGATAACCTTCCTGGCCAATACAGCCAGTCTGGGCAGACGGCAACAGTGGGGCTCACTTTGCCCACAACAACGCCTCCCATCCCATCTGCAACAAGACAGCCAACCGCTGTCCCCAACCTGTGTCCCTAGCCTAATCAGTAACCTCTTGGGCTCCCCAGTTCTGGATTCTGAGGTGGCAAACACAATCCCAGTCACTGAGGAACCAGTAACCAGCTAGGAAGGTGCAGGCTGGGCCAAGGGCACAGGCCCGTGTGGGTAGGGTTTGTGTGAGGATAATTGTGTGTCCACTGAGGGAGCCCATTTGAGCCACTGACACCCAGGCCACCATCACCCAAGACTTGGGAGTCTATCAGGACTCCCAAAGTCATGATGGGTCAGGTACTTACAGAAGTCCATGACATCAGCTGCAGAGGGACACACACCAGGAGGTAATCCTCAATGTGGCCTTTGTATGTAACAGAAATGTGCACATCACCATATTCGAAATTTTAATTTGCACAAACCTGGGGGTTTTATGACATATTTGCCTTTATGCACAGTAATATACACCACACAGATGATTTTTTTGTACTGGACATTATATGGGAAGGGAGTTTGTGAAATGTGAACATGTGTTGTGGTGCAGACGCACTTAATAGTCACCAATACTGTAGTTCAAACCGCTAAAATGGCAGATGCCTGACTTCGCATATGGGACATTTTGAATGACCGCTGCCAGCGGAAGTCAACTTCACGGTGGGCGGTTGCATCTATAGCAGGCACAGCCATAGGCTAACATCGGTGATTGAGGCGGTTGCAGTCCAATTACTGTGTGTGTCTACACTAATGACTGCGTATGTGGCGTACATCTATGCCACGGTTTGAAAAAAACACACTTGCCTCCTGACACTGCTGCTGTCAAGTCCTCATCCAATTTAGCTGCTGTTTGACACCTCTGGATGCAATCATGCCAGGCCATGCAAGTGAGAGGGCTTGTCCCTTCTCTCCAGAGGAGCTGGAGATCCTGGTTGAAGAGGTCCTTTTCCTGTATAGCCAACTCAATGGCTCACCAGAGGAACAGGTAACTATTTCAAATAATGTATTTATTCTATTCTACTTCATCCTTTCATTTCTACTTGGATACAATGTACTTTCCAGAGTGAAACCATGCTTTTCTGGTGAAATTGAGTGAACATCAGCATTGTAATGTGTGATAAGCCCTAAATCCTACTTGTGTTGCATGCACATATCTATGCATGTCTACATTGCATGGTACCTATGATAAGTTACCAAATCAGATCATGGTATCTGTGCAAAGAAATATACAGGCTTTACAGAATGAACTGTGTCTGTATACTGTAAAAAGCAGTAGAGGATGGAGTTAGCCATGTGGACAGCCCCACAGATCACTCAGCCCACATCAGGCTTTGCAAAGCTGCTGTCTGGGAGCTAGCTATACCTCACAGACTCCTTCAGAGTACCATACAATTTTGGGGTCACATATTTGATGGCCAGGAGATTCACTCTTATGTTTTGAATTGGTGGAAATGTGATGGTCTTGTGGGATCAATAGGCACAACCTGCAAAGAGCAAGGCCTGACAATGACTTGTAGTCAGTCTGGGCCAAGGCCCAGGCTGGGACAGAGTTACAGTGGCAAGACAACTGATGCACAGAGTAATCTCCCCGTAGACCTGAAGATCCATGATGTTCCCAAAATGAGTTGTATTATGTAATGATAGCCCTGATTCTTTTTACATGGACTTTATTTGGAAGGATGCCTGAGGTAACCCCCTGACCTGAAACTCTTTTCCCATTGACCCACATTGTTAATGTGTGTCTTTCACTTCTGACTGTCCCCTTATCCCTTTCCCATTGGTCTGTCACTTTTCCATAAGTCATGCTTCCACTATATAGCCTATTGCACATCTGACACATTACCAGCATAGATAGTTGGTTACATCTGAAGAGATTTTGACATGTCGTCCACCAGTTTTGTTACTTTTAATCCAATGAAACAACACATACAATGGAAAGTTGAATGTCATCCCTGTTACAGTGCAACGTATGGCAAAAGGTGTGTCCTGTGATGGCAGAACATATCACACTGACTCAATCTGACATGCTATCTAATTGAGTAGCCCACATGTCCGCACATCCCCAGAGATGCAGCTCTTAGTGACACACATACCAGCCCTTACTTTGTGACCTAAGTCTCAGGATGTAGTCTATACTATGGTACAAGGCTCTATGGACCGTATGTATCAAGTCACTGAACCTGGCTGTAAAGGTGACTGTACAGTCATGCACAATTTATTCAACCTTCAGGTCTCAATGGTGTGTTGTGTGCCATAAAACCTCAAATCACAGTGCATGTAGGATGGCCCTGGGTTACATGAGGTTAGTGGGCTGGCTCAGTCAGTGTAGGTCATGTCTAGGGTTGAGGATAGTCAGCGGATGACCTCAAAGGTGTGTATTCATGTTTTTGTAGTGCTTAGCAGGAGACATTTACACATGTATTGTGTTGACTATTGATGAATGCTTGTGCTAGGTGTATACAAAATGTGTATTTTACAACCAAATACCCAAAAACTTGCAGTTACAATCTGTTTCTTCATCCATTGTGTTAGAAAGGCGGTCCCTGGGGAGGCAGAGGATGTCTGACTGACCACCCCGAGGCCCACCCTTCCCTAAGGAATTGGCCGAGCGCCGTCGAGAGGCCTCCTGGGTGAGGGCCCTCTCCTAGAATCGTCACAGCAGAGTAATCACGACACTACAAAGGGACACCACACAAGAGAGTACTTCTTAGAATCTTTATCAGCATTAATGATCGGTTCCTTCGGTAATATGTACAACGGATCGAGGGATCCTCAGAGTCTCGGTAATAGGGGGGAAAAGGGTAGCGGGACAGTCTTAATACCAGTCTGGCACGGGGATACCCTCCGCTCAGCTCTCAATCCTCGAGCTGGGGGGTTCCGCAAGGGTTGGGCCGCGGCAGCGCCAGCAGGCTCCGAAGATGGTTTCAGCGAGGTTGGGCCGCGACAGCGCCAGCAGGACTCCCAAGATAGTTTCAGCCAGGTTGGGCCGCGGCAGCGCCAGTAGGACTCCAAAGATAGTTTCAGCGAGGTTGGGCCGCGGCAGCGCCAGCAGGACTCCAAAGATGGTTTCAGCGAGGTTGGGCCGCGGCAGCGCCAGCAGGACTCCACAGGTTCAGGGTTCCAAGTAGTGAGTTCTTCTCGGGGTCAGCCGCGACAGCGTCAGCAGGGCTCTCGACTCCAGGATACAACTACTGACCCATCCCAGAGCTGCCCCAGATATAGGTCTGGAGCCCTTTGATGTCCGGACCCTCGCGCCTGAGGGTCAGAGGGGCCGGGATGAGAGGGTCCAGACACCCAGCAGGGGGGTGGAGCCAGCGCCCAGGGAGGCCGGAGGGCGATCGAAACCAGGCGTCCGGGGACGGCCATCTAAACTCCCCTCCTCCTGGATCCGTCAAGTGTCCGCTTTACCACCTGGTTGGATCCTGGTCCCTCGATGTTGGGGCTTCGCTGGGGCTGTGGCCGAGGTCGGGCCGAGGCCACGTGGTCCGGACGTGTAGGGTCCAAGATGGAGTCGGGGCCTGAAATGGTGGGCCGGAATCGGGGTTGGATCGTAGAGTGGGGCGAGCAGGGGTCACCGGGTTCCCGAGGGGGAGAGCTGGGGTTCGCCAGGGGTGGCGGCTCTCGTGAAGTTCGGAGGGGATAGTTTTAGGCCGGGGGATAGGGGTTGCTGTTGTGCAGGGCCCGCTATGCAGGAGAAGTGGGACCACGCCACGAGGCCGGGTCCAACACATTGCATCCATACAGGTCAATGCTCATCAGAAGAAAGCCCTTTGGAGAGCCATTGCCAAGAAAGTGCGGAACCCTGGGGGTCTTTAACCAGTGTAGCGTCCATTGCGGGAAGAAATGGGAGGACCTGAGGCCATGGACCAGGAAGATCGTGAAGGTCCAGCTGGGGATGTCCTCCTAAAGTAGACGGCGTGAGTGCCGGACCCCCCGCCCCTCATGGCCAGCATACTGGTGGTGGCCTACTCAGAGCTTGATTGTAAGTTGAGGGCCCGACAGCAGCTACAAGGGGGTGAGTCCAGGCCAGAGTCATACATGTTACATTGCCAACTTTGTGTGTTACAGGCAGGCATTTCCCCATCAATATTGGGGGGGATCCCATGGGCAACACACAATATGTGTCACTGTTTGTGTAGGTAAGGTAGTAGGTGCATCCTGCTGTGCCAATTGTCTTTATGACCAGGAACACAGCTGATTCAAGTCCAGTCCACTACCAATTTTCATTTTTTAGCAGACACCTGGCTTAGTGAAGTGATAAACCCGATTGATCGTAAGCTTTATTTTCAATTTAGGATAGGTACTCTCCCGATAAAGGTGTTTACAGAACAATAGGCAGGAACAACTGATGACGAGAAATGCCCGTGGTGCAGGGACCAACAAGAATCTGAAAGCCATATCTTGTTCTTTTGTCCCAGCTATGCTGCACCTCGAAAAAAGTGGGTGAAACCTATATGTCGATTAATTGGAACACGCAGGTATAGGGAGGCACTGAGAATCTTAGCTACAGACCCAAGTCCCCCTATTGCTATAGCTGTAGCCAAGTTCTTGAAATGGGCTTGGGTTATTCGCTCCAAGAAGTAGTTCTGTATAGGTGACGATGCTCTTTCCTTACCGCCCTAGATTAGCTTAATCTGAATGGATTATCAAATAACAAAGGAAAAATTGTTTGATTTTAAAATTATAGACTTGTGTTTATGTAATGATCATACTTGGCAGTTGTCTTGTGGAAGTTTAATCATATTTTTAATATATTTATATAAATGTACTTTGGTATCTATTTTACCGTTTTTAATTAAATATTGGATGTTTTATGAAATGCTTTTATGACTTCATTGTCGAATAAAGTTATGATTGGATTGGTGAAGTGATAAAGCATGTCATGTTGTCAGTTGTTCTGGGTGCCAAGTGTACCACTCAGGCCACTTGTGTTCCTTGTGCAAGGAGGGATGTTCCCTCACTACTGTCTCTCCTGTGATGGTGGCCCTATTACATGTGCCATGGCATGCAGTGACTGGCCAACACTTCGTATTGGTGAGTTGTGCTTCAACAGTGACATGTGTGTGAAAATATCACTGGCGTCATCAGCATTATTGCCTATATGTTGCCCAATGTACATTTGCCTCTTGTTAGTTGATCTGCAAGAGTGTTTCAAAAATGATTCCGTGACTGGTGACATGCATCAGGAAGTGAGATGTAGAACTGTAGAGATCATACATGAGTGTATACGCTCAACCTTAAAATGCAATCTCAGTTTGCAATAGCAAAGGGTGCTGTGATGTGCATCCCATTAGGACGCCAGTGATCCCACATCTTCATGTGATTGATATTCAAGGACACCCAACAACCTTCAAAGGTGCATAGGTATGTAGGAATATAATCTAGGAATGGTGTTATTACCTCTATCTAGCACGTTTGGGGATGTTCATATGGATATATGAAGTCTTATGCTGTGCAAATTTGAAGTATCTGTCTCCCAAAACTTTGGACCTCAATGTTTCAAGGTAACTTACTAAGGTACATGTGATACATAGCTAAACTATTCAGTACAGCTTTCATCAGACTTTTCAGGTAGTGGACATATGATGAAGTTTGGAGTCATAAGTCTCATCAGTGTGCAATGTTCATTTGCATGCAACATGATTTCTGTCACAAAACATATTGATGGTACATTGGTCTTTAACTTGACCTTCATGACAAACTGATGTGCTCTGAGGCAAAGGAAGAACTGTTGAAATCGGGGCCTTGTGTGAACAGTGTGTAAATGTAGAAAATGTATCCATCCTATTTGGTAACATCATTTTACTATGGTATACTACAAGTGCTAAAGTATGCAAGGTGAGCAACTGTTGTAGTATGGAACTAAGGATGTAGTGTAGACAAGTCGATCATTGCAATTGGAGCTGTCAGGAGATTTTACATGAATGGAACCAACTTTTTGCAGGTTATGTAGCATGTATGTGTTCATGCTAATTTGGAAGCCTATAGAGTAAACCAAGAAGCTGGTGTGAAATGTGCACTTAATACAAGTTTTTTGTTCATTTGTGAAGGTGAGGTGTGTAAACCCAGTTGCAATGAACCCATTTTACATGTCATTTTGGGAGAAGGGGCCAACATCGTTGGGGACACAGCTGGTAACAGTGGTTCTGAACATGACACCTCAGACACGGAGGGACCCTGAGACAAGGAAAGTGTGGGGTGTGCCATGGAGGACAGCAGCTCATCATCATGTTCATCAGATTTATCATCCAGTGGATACTCCTGGGTGGTGGTGGACCCCACAGGAGTAGTATCGCGTTCATCCTCGTCAGCCACCCACAGTTCCATTGCCACTCTCTCTGCTGTCCCCCTACCAGATGTGTAGGCCAGCTTCCCTAATAGGACATCCATCTACTTCACCCTAGGCACTTCAGCTGCCCCTGTTACCCCTGCTGCCCTGAGTGAGGAGGCTATTGACCACGTGAAGACCTTTTATAAGGGTCACACTGCACTCCTGAGTGCCGTCCAGGAGCAAAGCAACCAGCTGACACAGAAGGTGGCCTACCTGGCAGGAATTCCTGTGCAATGTCTGGCTTACAGAGGTCTTTTCAGGCTCCGACCCCCTCCCTCATGTCAGTCCCCTACCCATCCCAACCTTCCAACCAATCTCCTGCCCCTTCACCATCCAAATTCCCTATTCCTGACACAGCACAACGTTGATACAGCACACACAGCTTTCACTTTCACTCCCTGTACTTACCAAACCCAACTCCATCCCGAACATGCTACCCTTCATGCCCATGAAGATGTCTTGTTTTCCCATGTCCTTACCCCAGTGAAAACTGAACCCCCTCCCCAAATTCCAAAAACCTCTCCCAAAGCCCAACCCATCCCTTCCACATCCCAACCACCCCTAGAAAAACTGATCCCCACCCAACTAATCCCATCCCTACCACCAAAAGCCTAATCAAAACTGCCCAACTCATCCTTTCTCCATGCCATCCACCCCTGAGCAACCTAAAGCCTACCTCATTAAACCCTGACCTACCACCAAAAAGCCCAGAAGAACTCCTCCCAAAACCAAAGCCATCCCTCCTGACATTACCTTTTAATGTAGGTGATGGGTGAGATTCTAGTACAGTGTTTGTGAGATGTAAACACATGTCCATTTGTGTACAGTGTGCCTGTGCATTGCTAGTGACTTGACCAAGGATGGCATCATACAGATATATTTGGGTTATACATTTCAAACAATCCCAAAGAGGGCCTCACAAAATATGTTTGACCAAGGGACCTGAACCCCTTGCCAGGTCCATGGCGGGGCATCGAGTTGCTGAAGAGTCTAGGGAAACATGTAGGAGTATGTTGTTTGAGTCTATGATGGTGTCAGTTTGGAACGTGATCAAGCAGGTACAGCAGCGTCAGGACGTGTATGATTGGCTCCATGGTGGCACCGGACATGTAGAGGTGAGTACAAGTGAGTTTTGGCCTCTTTCTGCCAGCTCAGATACAGTGGTTGGACCGCCAAATTCATGCGAGCTGTAAGGCAACTCATATTTGGGTCAGCGGTTACACTGGCGATCCGCCCTCCGATACACTAATTGGCCTATTTCAACACTGCAGCGATCAGAATTTTCTGGCAGTGGCGGTCTTTCATCTATGTACCCACGTCTCATAACACGGCGGTCGGACCGACAGCAATGAGGCGGTTGATCCGACGCCAATACCCACGGCAGTCCTTAGACAGTAAAACTCGTAATCAGGCCCTTAGTTTATTAAATTCACCACCTAGATTGATTTCCCTCATTTGTTGTTGCTGCTCTTCCTTTCCCTATGAGGAGGCCTAAAAATGACCTACAGATCTGGATGGCTACTTCTTTGACCTGCCAGGCATTGCAGTTATCCCTTACTGCTCATAATTTCCATTTTAGCAAGAACATGTTTTTGACTGTTCATTTTTATCATAACAATTGTGTATCAACCAATTTTAGTAATTTTAATGGTTTGTTCAAACACTTGGACTCAGTTAAACCTGTCAGCCTTAGGGCGATCTTCCTCCAATCATTTTGCCTTCTTACTTGTTTTTGCTGGCCTTAGGACTCTGCACACTTTACCACTGCTAACTAGTGCTGAAGTGCTTGTGCTCACCACTTAAAACATGGTAACATCGTCTTATCCCCATTTGGCATTATTAATTTACTTATAAGTCCCTAGTAAAATTGTGCTATATGTAGCCAGGGCCTGTAAATTAAGTGCTACTAGCAATCATGCAGCACTCATTGTGCCACCCTCTTAAGTAACCCTTTAAACATGTCTCAGGCCTTCCATTTCAGCTTGTGTGTGCAGCTTTTAAATAGTCATTTCATCCTGGCAAAATACGCCTTTTGCCAGGCCCAAACCTTCCTTTTTAATACATATAAGTAACCCCTAGGGTAGGCCCAGGACAGCTCAGAGGGCAGGGTGCAGTGTATTTTAAAAGGTGTGCACAAATGAGAGAGCGCTACTCTACCGTGTGGACTGTCCAGGCCACTTTCTTAAGAAAAAAAAAGATGCTTTTTTTATTAAACCCTCATCCACCAGGGTTTCCCCTTTGTGGTGTAGGGTAGTTCCTATATTCCCAATAGTTTCTGCACATTAGAATAATATACACTATAGATTTGAAATAGGACTGAGGTCAGTATGTCTCTATCAAGTATAGTAAACTTAATTGTGAGTGCCAGCTAACTCAGAGGTCACTAGAAACTTTCTCGAATAAACAAGAAGGGATTAGTCTCTGACCACCGCATAAACATGACAACTTTGTTTCCCTTAGAGTCAGAACAATATCTTCAGAGTCGTGGAAACAATAGATAACTATTTCACTAAGTCACTAAGTCAATCGTACATCCTTCGTTTCTACAGAGTTTCACAGAAATAGAGAGACGGGCTTTTCAATAAAAGGATTTATTGAACAGTCTTATTTCTCATGCAAGAGATATGTACTGCTACAATCGTTAGACAGAATGCGAAGTATAATGCGTACAGCGTAAACATTAATATAAAATATTACTGTAATAGCATTGTCTGTTGCTATGACATATATAAAAATACATACATAAATAACACAGGCTAAAATACTCCACTGGTGCTTCTAAAATACGCCTACCCCAATGTACCTAACCTAGGTCTAATATGAGGGAAGAGGTAGGTGCTGTGTTTAGTTATAGTTTAGTTCTGTCAAGAATCGCCAAAGGTTTCTCCAGTTCCTAATCAGCTCCATACCTTAGAATGAGAGAAGTTGGTATCTCTTTCCCTGGACTCGATTTCCCAACACCCCGCAAGGGGAGTCAGAAACACTGGAGCTGGATTCTCGGCAGGAGGATGACATCTTCTAGTCAGTGTGTCAGCTGGGGAGTTGGCTTCCTTCGGTACTTGCTGTGGCGAGCTGCGTCGTGCAAGTAGGTAGTCGAACTGCACCGAACCACACCGTGCTTTGCCATAGCAAGTGAAGGTATATTTATACCTTGATCGTGTTTAGGAATGCCAGTATCGACGTAAAAGTCCGGCATATGAACGTCATGAAAGAACCCCTAACGAATTGATGTTCATGCATAATAAATGAGTTCTTGGAGAAATCAATATCCAGGCTAGGGGAAGTCCTTTCAGCGTAAGAGTCTGGTTTTCCAAGAAGTTGTTGTGACGTAGATGAACGGATGGAAGTAGCCATGCCTGTATTTGGGTAGCATGGGCTATGCCTAAATAAGGACTGGATTTCTGTGCCACTGTGCCTATGAGGGCAATGTGACTTATACCTATAGAACGGCATGAATCAGGAAATGCATATGGAATCTAAATCGATACACAACACCCACTCCACTTTCGTATGTACAACGTTACTAAATATGTCTAAACATATCTAAAACATATCTACACATAAAGTGCTAAAACCCGCCAAAATACATAAAAATGCATTAGAATTGGTTGTAAGCATAAAAATTGCATTGGTGCAGTACACATTAAAGCAATGTTTCATTCTAAGCATATATTTACATTTGAATGCTAAATGAATGAACCACAAACATATACATTTATGAAATGGCTCGTGAATACAGAAGAAAAAAGTCTGAAACCATTTCATGTCAGATTACATAAAACTGTTTATTTGTTTGACAAGGTCATATATTGTGTCTGGAAGTATTCAAAGAATTCTTGTTCTCTATGAATATTTATAAGCAGATAACTTGTGGCGAAAAATAAAAAATACAAATTTGAAAGAAAAAAAAAATCATAGGAAAAAGTTCTTTGTTTTCAAAAATGAAGGTTGAATTCAAAGTATCTCAGAACACTGTGTGATAAATTCAAAAGTCAGTGTTAACGCTTGGAGAAAAGATGAAATATTCTATGACTGTAAAAAAATTGTCTATCATTGTAGGTGACAGTTGGATTACCTCGTTTAGAATATTAACCGCATATAGATGTGAAGCATCGCCTTCAGCATTGGTCGCATTAGCAATGTTCGAATCGGAAGTTACCTGTGTGCCTGTAGTTTCCTCTCGTACCTCAGCATCCGCATTTTGCGTCTGTGAGATCTCAATGAATTTTCTCATCAGGATTGGTAGCCGCTGGGGACAACACAGACCATGGGCTGTTACCGGTTCAAGCAAAGTATCAACATCCATTGGCATGACGGATGGGAGTGTTGGACAGATGTCTAGCATGCATTCTTCTCCGCATAGCAGGCAGCGTAGAACAGGTAAGATGCAATCTTACCAGATTGGTCTGAATGACAGAAACCATGCGGTATTTAATTTTCGTAGACGAGTTAAATCCCAAAATTTGGATGAAGCGCTCACAACACTTCATCTCCAATAAAGCTCTCTCTATGGTGCTTGGAGTGGCGCTGGCTTGCCATATCGTAGCAGAAGGAGCAAAAATAGTATCCCTGCAACGAGTCCCAAAAGGAGGGGCAGTCCACCAAACACAGAGTGCACGAAGTTTGGAAATATTCAGAGGACTGCTTGAAAAGGTGCTAACCGTCTGGAACATACGTTCTTAAATAGATGAACAATAATACGACTTAACATTTCTTTGAAATGTATAGGGCAGTTTGTACTCAAAAGGGCATGTATCTCGGCAGAAGTCCTTGCGACTTGTAGATCATAGTTTTCTTTGGCCGAGGTCAGTGGCACAGTTTTTTTGCAAAAGAATGGCTTTCATTCTGCTTAGAGTATCAATTCGTATAGAAGAGATGTTCAGTGAAGGCCATGAAGGTGACTCCCTGGCTGACTTGGTTTTTGGAAACAATACTTGCATACAGCAAGTGACCCTGGATGACACAGTTACTAGATATGGTTTACCTGGCAACATGCCACATCAGCTGTGATTGTTCAATATAAGGTAACTCTCATTTGAAAGTTGTCCAAATATTGGATCAATCACTGCAGCCGGTGAACCTTGCAGGTGGCAGGATAAGTTGTTAGAGGAACCATCGCAGGCCCCGTGTAAATTAATACCCTGACAAAGGAGAAAACCATTTAGTGCGTTTTCACAGTTTGAACTGCTAGGAAACACTTCACGTCCCCCACTCCAACATCTGTGTGTGTATGGTAATTCCCAGGATGCCTTGATGTATTCTTTACCCAACATTTCATATGTGCCTGCTGGGATGTGTTTTAGGGAATACTGAAAATGAATAATTGTAACAGGCAGAGTGATTGTTCCATGTATTATCCATTCAATAGCAGTTTTTTCTGCTACCATAAATGGCAATCTTTCCAATTTTTCAATGCTCAGCACCATATAGTCTGCTCCCCTTTGTGCCAATTTGATCAGTTTATCAGTGAGATTGAATTCTGAAAACAGTGACGTGGTATTGATTAAACGCCAAGGCACACAGCCTGAACGAAGTTTTTGCAACGTCCATCCTAATAGTATGATAGAACGTAGTTGCGACTGACCATGTTGCAGAATGACCAAGTCCCATTCCATGATGTCTAGGGCAGAAGATACTATGCTGTCCAATGAATATATCCTCGACGACAGAGTCGCTAACCCATTGTCAACTATAGAGTTTTCTCTAAAGTAATATGATCAATTTCTCGTATTCTTTCTGCAGTCTCTGCTTGCCTAATCTTCCATGCTTCGTTATATGCAGCATATATACCGGCATATATGAAATGTTTTTGACATGGTTTTCTCGGACCTAGAAAGAATTCCCTAAGATTTGCACCATCTTTAAGTAAAGATAAGTGTTGTTTTACATCCTTAAGTGTAGATCTGTGTAGCCAATCAAGGCAGAGCTTCCCTACACTGTATGTTGTTACTATTCCAGGATGCTGTCTTTGAACATATCTTTGGTCTGGAATATTGTATTTAACCCCTTGTGTTTTGTTCAGGAATCTATATTGACAGTTATTTGCGTCTGTGGGCCAGATCAACCATTTATTCCAATCTGGATCTGTTCTGTTGTGATGCAAAATAGTATGTACATCGACCTCCCCGTCTGAAGTGTCTTCACTATCAGGTGTAGGTGTAGGTATGGACGGGTTGTTCATATCTTTGATCTTGGCTATCCCAAGGCAAGACGTCTGTTGAAAAGTGTCATTCAAAAACATAATTTTCTCAGGGATGATACAGGCTCTAACTTCTACCCCTTGCACTTGCCAATCTTTTGTACCCCAGACAGTTTTTGTCTCAATGTTGTCTTTCCAAAAGTCGAAACCTAGTCTAGACAGTTGGGAAAAAAAGGCTGCAGAATAAATCTGTTTGGTGTTCGTTAACATACTTTTCATTCCTGTTTTGTTTACATTTTTAAAATAAAATGATTCTGGATTGGATACATTGAACCCTAAAAAGTATGGAAACTTATTAGCAAAGGTTTTTGAGCTACCCTTTGGTGGCGTAGGACAATGTTCCATTTGTTATACATATATACATTTCTAGGCATTGTTGATTTGTGCAAGAAATGATGACCATAGTGATTATAACAATACATTTGTTCATAGTCTGAAGAACCTTTTAAATATTCATGATTAGTGAACATTGCAGACATTCCTAGGTCTGACATCATATTATTAACATCAACCAAGATGGATCGCACACCGCTAGCCTCTCCTCCGGGTCGCCCCTTAGCACTCTGGTACATGTAGTGCATGTAGATGGACGAGTAAAAAGTAGTTCACCACAGTTGGTGCGAGTGGTTACTCGTTATCCCCAAGATCTCTGGACCCGAGACATGGCCCGGGTTTCGGGACAGTTTCCCTCGTCAGCAGAGCAGTGTTTGGGGTGGATGAGAAGGCCGCCAAGTAACCGTCACAGGCCCTGATGCCTCTCCAGCGCGCAGGTGCGTCTCCAAGAGCTCGTCAGCTCAAGGCTCACGGGAGCCGTTTAAGGACCTTCTCATCCACCCCAGACACTGCTCTACTGATGAGGGAAATTATCCCGAAACCCGGGCCATGTCTCGGGTCTGGAGATCTTGGGGATAACGAGTAACTACTCGCACCAACTGTGGTGAACTACTTTCGAACTTTGTTTCCACTCGTCCATCTACATGCACTACATGTACCAAAGTGCTAAGGGGCGAACCGGAGGAGAGGCTAGCGGTGTGCGATCCATCTTGGTTTCTACTTATAGCGCTCCCGTGAGCCTCGAGCTGACGAGCTCTTGGAGACGCACCTGCGCGCCGGAGAGGCATCAGGGCCTGTGACGGTTACTTGGCGGCCTTTTCATCCACCCCAGATACTGCTCTACTGATGAGGGAAATTATCCCGAAACCCGGGCCATGTCTCGGGTCTAGAGATCTTGGGGATAACGAGTAACTACTCGCACCAACTGTGGTGAACTACTTTCGAACTTTGTTTCCACTCGTTCATCTACATGCACTACATGTACCAAAGTGCTAAGGGGCGAACCGGAGGAGAGGCTAGCGGTGTGCGATCCATCTTGGTTTCTACTTATAGCGCTCCCGTGAGCCTCGAGCTGACGAGCTCTTGGAGACGCACCTGCGCGCCGGAGAGGCATCAGGGCCTGTGACGGTTACTTGGCGGCCTTCTCATCCACCCCAGATACTGCTCTACTGATGAGGGAAATTATCCCGAAACCCGGGCCATGTCTCGGGTCTAGAGATCTTGGGGATAACGAGTAACTACTCGCACCAACTGTGGTGAACTACTTTCGAACTTTGTTTCCACTCGTCCATCTACATGCACTACATGTACCAAAGTGCTAAGGGGCGAACCGGAAGAGAGGCTAGCGGTGTGCGATCCATCTTGGTTTCTACTTATAGCGCTCCCGTGAGCCTCGAGCTGACGAGCTCTTGGAAACGCACCTGCACGCCGGAGAGGCATCAGGGCCTGTGACGGTTACTTGGCGGCCTTCTCATCCACCCCAGATACTGCTCTACTGATGAGGGAAATTATCCCGAAACCCGGGCCATGTCTCGGGTCTAGAGATCTTGGGGATAACGAGTAACTACTCGCACCAACTGTGGTAAACTACTTTCGAACTTTGTTTCCACTCGTCCATCTACATGCACTACATGTACCAAAGTGCTAAGGGGCGAACCGGAGGAGAGGCTAGCGGTGTGCGATCCATCTTGGTTTCTACTTATAGCGCTCCCGTTAGCCTCGAGCTGACGAGCTCTTGGAGACGCACCTGCGCGCCGGAGAGGCATCAGGGCCTGTGACGGTTACTTGGCGGCCTTCTCATCCACCCCAGATACTGCTCTACTGATGAGGGAAATTATCCCGAAACCCGGGCCATGTCTCGGGTCTAGAGATCTTGGGGATAACGAGTAACTACTCGCACCAACTGTGGTGAACTACTTTCGAACTTTGTTTCCACTCGTCCATCTACATGCACTACATGTACCAAAGTGCTAAGGGGCGAACCGGAGGAGAGGCTAGCGGTGTGCGATCCATCTTGTTTTCTACTTATAGCGCTCCCGTGAGCCTCGAGCTGACAAGCTCTTGGAGACGCACCTGTGCGCCGGAGAGGCATCAGGGCCTGTGACGGTTACTTGGCGGCCTTCTCATCCACCCCAGATACTGCTCTACTGATGAGGGAAATTATCCCGATACCCGGGCCATGTCTCGGGTCTAGAGATCTTGGGGATAACGAGTAACTACTCGCACCAACTGTGGTGAACTACTTTCGAACTTTGTTTCCACTCGTCCATCTACATGCACTACATGTACCAAAGTGCTAAGGGGCGAACCGGAGGAGAGGCTAGCGGTGTGCGATCCATCTTGGTTTCTTCATATTATTAACAGTCTCGAAGTCCCAATCATCAGCAAAGGTACTAGTTGAAACAACGTCACTTAATGAAATCTTGAACTGGTATGGAATCTTCAACAGCTCTGACAGGCCAAAAATGTCATATTCTGTTCTGTCCCAAGCTATATCATCAGGTAGAGGAACGGCTGTGATGGTCACTGTTGACAAGTCTCTTTGTTCACAATGAGATGATTTGTGTGGTTTGAGGAATAAGTTGATGTTCTTACTTGCGGTGTCCATTTTGACATATCTTCCATTTATCAGCATACCCAGAGGTATCACCAGAGATAACCAAAGTAGAAGAAAAAAATATTCCCAACACAATCCAAAGTTCAATCCATGGTGAAACCAGATAAGTCTTTTCCAGGTGATGAAAAAGGTCATTTGCTTGTTCTTTGAAAGTTATTTTTGCTAGCGTTGTTTCTGGTTCGCTAGGACCCTCAGACAACAAATCAAAGTTAATGAAATAGCCAGAGGCAGTTCTGTCAATTGTAGGGAATTGCATCAGGATTCGTTGAAACCGCTGGAACCACTTGCTCACTTGTTACTTCGTTGTAGACAGGTGTTTCTTGACGTACTGCTACATGGGTCTCAAGAGGTACAAGTTCCATAGCTTTATTGCTTAGTCCTTCTTTTCTCACTGCAGATTCTTCAAATGTGATGAGTCTGTCAGTTTGAACCTCTTGGATTGTAGCTAGAGGAGTGTGTCTGCTATTTGGTCAGAGTCCACTTGGCCTACTGTTTAGTATCGGCCACATAGTGTGGTTTGATCAGGTCGAAAGACGCAAACCTGTTCTCCTTTTTACCAGCAAGTGGCGGCAGTAAAACTGTTCTTGATCCGTGGATTGCTAGGACAGGTACTGATTGTCTGTAAGAAGGCCCAAATTCCTTCTTGTCCGCGATCTTTTCTCTGACTAGATCACCAAGCTTAGGGATCCAGACAGACCTTGCTATGACGGCTTTTTCCAGTGATAGTTGGCTTCAGGAACACGTTGCTTTGTTTTGTTCTTAATTCATTTAAGTCCCGTAAAACAGCCAAACGATCTTTGATATCAAAATGCTTTTGTTCTACCACTGATGTGTGACAATCAAGGTCGGGGACCAACATTCTTGTCCTAAAAAGGACCTCATATGGAGTGATACCCCCTAGAGAACTTCTTGGCAAGTTAATAAGACTATGTTGAACACTTATTAGATGTTTGACCCACCCGTCACCCGAACCTATTACCCTGGCTGTTATAGATTGCTTTATGTACTTTTTTTTCTCTCCACAACTGAATTTCCCTCAGGATGGAATGGACTAGAATACTGCAATGCAACGCCCAAACTGGCCAGGGCTTCTTTACAAGCTTGAGAGCTAAATACAGGACCCTGGTCAGAATGTAGCACACCGATTGCGTATGTACCGATAAAGACTCGCAAAT
The DNA here is from genome assembly GCF_964261635.1 of Lissotriton helveticus. Lineage (NCBI taxonomy): Eukaryota > Metazoa > Chordata > Amphibia > Caudata > Salamandridae > Lissotriton > Lissotriton helveticus. The sequence continues at coordinate 2,108,726,720 of NC_136057.1, forward strand.
TTTTTCTAACAGTTCGAGCGTCAGCCGAGCGCAGAGGCCACATCCAAATAAACCTTGCACACGAATCCACTGCGACCATGATATATTTACAGTCACCATCCCTCTGTAAGGGACCGCAGTGGTCCAGGTAAACACACGCTAATGAATTATCTGAAATTAACAGGGGCATCTGCGCAGGGCGTTTCACAGTAGAGACTTTCATCTTTTGGCATATTTCACAGTCCAAGACATAGTTTCTGGTCTGTTTCCTCATGCATGGCCACCAGTATCTCTGTTTTAATAACGTTACTGTGGCGGAAACACCTGCATGTGCAGGGGCGAGCCCATCATGTGCTGCTAGGGTTAGTCCTAATCTATGTTCCATGTTTGGAATTACCCTATCCCCCACTCCAGGAATTAGAGGAAAATGGAATATTGTTCGCATCAGTTATATATGAGTATTTGAGTGGAAACCCTTTAGGTAATGTAATACCACTGCCTTTCCTTGTCGCATTGACAGCTAGCATTATTTCACTGTCTATTTTAGTTTTTGAATGAGTGATTGCAGCTCGAAAGTCAATTGCACAGCCCCCTTCGCGGCTTCATCAGCCAATTAATTCCCTTCAGCGTGAACGCCATCACATTGATGACTCAGCGTATATATCACATGAGTGTTTTGTAGTCCTTCTTGTAACTGAATCCAGTTCTGTAGATATTCATTATAAGACTGTACACAATAGAAAGAATCACACACTATGAGTGTGGGGAATTTGCTATCTGTGTTTTCAAGTTATGTTATGTTATGTTATGTTATTTATTCTTTTATATAGCGCACGGCTACTCAAAAAGAGTGTCCCGGCGCTTTTATTGGAGAAGGAAGGCTGCCACATAATAACATAACACTGAATAAAAGAAAAAAACAGAAATACAGAACAAGTGCAAACAGAAAACCGGCTACTGAGTGAACAACCAGGTTTTCAAACCTTTTCTAAAAGCAAAGAGACTAGAAGCTCCCCGGAGGGTGAGCGGCAAAGAATTCCACAACTGTGGTGCCAGCAGACCAAAGGAGCGACCTCCCAGGCGCGCTCTCTGCACACGCGGGACGACCGCCAAAAACAGAGATTCTGACCTCAAGGACCTAGTCGGTTGATAAAAGACCAGTCTCTTTTGAAGGTATTTAGCTCCCACCAAGTGGAGAGCTTTGTAGGCCAGAGTCAAAGCCTTGAAGGCAATCCGTTTCCGGATGGGAAGCCAGTGCAGAGTTATCAACAGGCCAGATGCACTGGCCCGCCTGTTTAATCCAAAGATTGCTCTCGCGGCGGCGTTTTGCACCACTTGAAGCCGCTGCAGCAAGTACTCTGGAAGGCCCAGGTAAAGAATGTTGGAGTAATCCAACCTGGACCCAATCAGAGCCTGCACTGTCACTTTCCTGTGCTCCTCGGACAACAGGGGAAGGAACCTCCGCAGCATCCTGAGGATGCCGAAGCAAGTGCCCGCAACCCCAAGGATCTGGGATTTCAGTGTTAATCCTTTGTCCATCTTGACCCCCAGATTTTTCGCGACCAGGGAAGAGCAGGATGGAGGAAACATGTTAATCGGCCACCAGGCCTGCCAGTCTGGCTCTGTGTCGCACCCGAAGAAGAGCACCTCGGACTTATCGGAATTGCACTTGAGGCTGTTCAGATGGAACCAATGAAAAACAGCCCCAAGGCAATCCCGGATACTCTCCTCCTCAAAGTCTCCTCCCCTCTGACAAGAGAAGAGGAGCTGGGTGTCATCAGCGTAAGACACGATCCGGGCGCCATACGACTCCGCCAACGCCGCCAATGGGGTCATAGAGATGTTGAAAAGGGTTGGGCTCAAAATAGAGCCCTGTGGAACCCCGACTCCCAGAGGCGGCATCACGGCGGAGTCTGGCGGCACCCAGACCGTTTGCCGGCGGCCGGCTAGGAAGGAAGAAAACCAATCGAACACCGTCCCCCGTAGACCTATCAAAAAAAGTCTAGCGAGAAGGCCGTCATGGGGGACGGTGTCGAATGCCGCCGACAAGTCCAGCATCACCAGCGTGACTTTGCCCCCTGAGTCCAGGACACCTTTAATGGTTTCCGAAACCTCAAGGAGCGCAGTCTCTGTGCTTAGATGGGGACGAAAACCAGACTGCGTGGCATGCAAGATCCCATTGGTTTCAAGAAAATTGGAAAGCACAGCCTGGACGTGCTTTTCCACAATCTTCGAGAAAGCCGGCAGCAGAGAAATAGGCCTGTAATTGACCGGGGCCTTCGGATCCAGGCCAGATTTTTTTAACAGTGGAATCACCATCGCCTGTTTCCAAGCTTGCGGGACCACTCCCCTGCTCAATGAGATATTTAACAGCGGGTTTGCCAAAGGGTTGATCACCTCCGCAACTTTCGCCAAGAATTTAGCGGGGCAAGGGTCGAGGGGCGACCCCGATTTAAGATTGCCCATTATCGCTAAAGAGTCCAGGGCAGACATCGGTGGAAACACATTCAACGTCACAGCTGGCGAAGCCAGCGGTGATAAGGTGATCTCAGGATTAGTCTGGACCATAGGTCCAGGCGATGGAAAAGAATCCTGTATGCGTTGAATCTTGCTCGTAAAAAAATCAGCAATGTCCGAAGCCCAGGTGCCAGACGGTTTCTCATCCGAGGTGTTAGACCATGGGGAGATAAATTCTCTCACAATGGAGAAAATCTCCTTGCAGGAATTAGAAGCAGCTTCTATTCTCCTAGCAAGATATGCCTTCTTTTCCAGGCGAATGTCCCGGTGATAGGCTTTGACCACCGTCTGATAGGTCAACTTGGCTACCGTATCATATTTAGCCCGCCAAGCTCTTTCGGCTACCTTACACTGCTGCCGCGAAGCCGACAGTGCAGCGGTAAACCAAGGCGCAGAGACCCGTTTCGGAGTCAAGCGTGGTGTCAATTCCGGGGACAGATCGTTTAGCCTGTCAAGAAGCCAATCTTGCAAGGTCTCCAGATCCCTGTCCAAATCGCCCGAGAGGGAACACGGGTGATCCACAGCGGACTGAGCCAGCAACTCTGGGGTCACTCGGTGATAAGCTCTATGGACCCGGCCCTGTTGCTGTGCCAGGGCAACCCTCGGTTTAGCTATGCCTTTGATCGTATATTTGGCAAGCAGATGGTCTGACCAGAGTACAGGTGTAATCTCAATCTCCTCAAGCGGGGAAGACGAGAATACCTGGTCCAGAGTGTGCCCCTTCTCGTGTGTAGGCCCCTGCAAATAGGGGATCAGTCCCAGCGGGGTCATAGCCTCAGAAAGTTTAATGGCAGCAGGGTCGGATGGATCATCCATCCGGAAGTTAAAGTCTCCTGCCACGATGCAATGTTCCGTTTTCAGGGCCAGCCCCACCAGCACGGAGTCCAGATCTTCAAAGAACGTGCCGGGAGAGCCCGGGGGACGATACACGAGCAATCCCTTAACAGAATGATGTGGAGACAGAGTAATAACAAAAGCAAGGGTCTCCGAACCTCGAATGTCCTTTAATGGCAGGATCACACACGAGATGCCCTTCCTAACCACCAAAGCCACTCCACCTCCCCTGCCCTTAGCTCTATCCTTCCTGAAGATGTTATAATCAGGCGGAATTGCCGTCACGACATCTGGGTTGGAAGAATCACCCCACCATGTCTCAGTTAGCATAAGACATATCGGCTTCACGGTATCAAGGAGCTCAAAAATGTCCTGCGCATGTTTACCCGCTGACCTGGTGTTAAGTAGCAAACAGCGGTAGCCCGCACTAAGAGTATTATAGGTGGGGCATGAAAGCTGAGAGCGGTTAGGGCGCCAGCTGCAGACCGGGCAACAGGATTTCCCGCGATGACGTCCAGGAAAGACAGTGCGGCAGCCTCTGACCAGAGTGTCAAAAGAGCGAAGGTCCGCAGAAGAGTAGTGCAGCACCGGTACCCCAGAAGGACGCATCCCTGGTGAGAGAGCCCCACCCGCCGCTCCGATCGCCTCCGGGACGCTGACGGGCGCAGACGGGCAGGACTCTGGCTTGACTCCGGCGCGAGTCAGGCGCGACCGCTGCGCGTCACCGCTGCGCGGGTGTAGCGAGCTTCAAGTAGGGCTCACCTGTGATGGTGAAAAAGCGCTAGAGCGCTCAGCCAGTGGCACAGTGGACACTCGCCACCCCCAAGATGGCGGCCACGCGCCAAAAACGAAGCCTACAGGTCGTAAATCCGCTCAAAACGCGGTGAGGGGCCCAATTTAAAGTGCAGGTATGTGGGCAGTACAAGCACAGATTAAAAGCAATATTAAAACAAGAAAACAAAGAAAAAAGCAAAAACGGCGATTTTTTAAAATTACTAGCGCTACAGCCTACTATTGCAGCAGCCTAGCGCACAAGCGTGTAAATACCTTCTCCAAGGCCGAGGCTGCCAAAGAGCTCGCCTTAAGTAGGGCTCACCTGTGATGGTGAAAAAGCGCTAGAGCGCTCAGCCAGTGGCACAGTGGACACTCGCCACCCCCAAGATGGCGGCCACGCGCCAAAAACGAAGCCTACAGGTCGTAAATCCGCTCAAAACGCGGTGAGGGGCCCAATTTAAAGTGCAGGTATGTGGGCAGTACAAGCACAGATTAAAAGCAATATTAAAACAAGAAAACAAAGAAAAAAGCAAAAACGGCGATTTTTTAAAATTACTAGCGCTACAGCCTACTATTGCAGCAGCCTAGCGCACAAGCGTGTAAATACCTTCTCCAAGGCCGAGGCTGCCAAAGAGCTCGCCTTAAGTAGGGCTCACCTGTGATGGTGAAAAAGCGCTAGAGCGCTCAGCCAGTGGCACAGTGGACACTCGCCACCCCCAAGATGGCGGCCACGCGCCAAAAACGAAGCCTACAGGTCGTAAATCCGCTCAAAACGCGGTGAGGGGCCCAATTTAAAGTGCAGGTATGTGGGCAGTACAAGCACAGATTAAAAGCAATATTAAAACAAGAAAACAAAGAAAAAAGCAAAAACGGCGATTTTTTAAAATTACTAGCGCTACAGCCTACTATTGCAGCAGCCTAGCGCACAAGCGTGTAAATACCTTCTCCAAGGTGCCATTTTGAATGCTAGTAGTTCATCTCGCTGAGCTGTACAATCTCCTAGAGATTGTGTTTTAGTGACCATTGGTCTAAATTTACCTTCGCGCATACAAACTTTAACCATCACGCATGCCGTACTATAGGCTTGTCAACCCCCCGTAGCGGATTGAGCTGATCTGTCAGTATAAATTGTACATTCATACTGGTCAAGAGGCAGAATTTCAGCAGGCAGAGGACATTCTTATTCGTACTGTAGAAATGCTTGTGTTTTCAAATATGGAATAAAAACATATTCAACATCTGTTGCAGTAAGAGAATTAACCCATTGTATCCATCTCGGATGTAAAGCTTTTGCATTAGGAATGCTCGCTTTTGTCACTGCCTCTAAGGCAGGTACAGGAGTTACGACCATAATGCGTTTCCCCTGCGCTAGGGCTCTTTCTTTTGCTACAGCGGTTTGAACAGCTGTCAGAATTTTTTCTGTCGATGTAAATTTCATTTCTGCTTGTGTGTACAAATGTGATTTGTATGCGATTGGACCTTTTTCACCTTCATTAAAAGTTAAGTAGGTGAATCCGCATTGATCCGAAATGATTCGGATCACTAAGTTGCGTATGTTTATCCGTGTTTGCAAATGTGTAGTTGCTAACATGTCTTTTTGTAGTGAACGCAAAATTTCGGTGTGTTTTTGTGTTCAATTTACTGTTTTAAAATCAGGTTTGAATAATTCATAGAAAGGTTTAATGCTTTCTGCGTACTTTAGAATGTAAGTTCTTCCGAAATTTAGGAAACCTAGAATTGACTGTAAGTTTTTAGCGTTTTTGGAGGTTGGAGCAGCGCACGTTTTTCCAAAAAGTTGGCTGCCAGGCTTTTGCCTTCACTTGATAGTTCATATCCTAGAAAAAGGACGTTTAAATGGGCAAATCTAGATTTTTTTTAATTGAATTTATAACCCTCTGAGGCGAATCCAAGTATAATGATATTCACCCTATTCAAGTGCCTATCCAAGTCATCATCTGTCCCATATGACAATGCTTCATTATCATAAGTGTGTAGTAACTCTGTTACTCTTGCTGAGAATAACCCCAGACTATTCTTGAATCCTTGAGGGAGATGACAGAAGTGACGCTGTGTTCCCACAATTGAGAAAGCGGTCAAATACCTTCTTTCTGTTGCAATGTTTTGACAAAAGAAACCATTTGTGATATCTAATATGGTTTTATATTTTTTACGCACAATGTTATTTATTAATGCTGTACTGTGTGCATTTTGCACTGCAAATGTTTTTCAACAAGAGTTTAGGTGTCTGTAATCCAAAACTGGACGTTATGTATTGCCTGGTTTGGAAACAGGAAACAAAGGATTGTTCATTGATGAGGAGGAAGTTTCAATCACCCCTTGATATTCAAGTTGATATAATATCTCCCTGACCTGTTTTTTAGCTTCTTTCTTAATTGGTTACTGCCTTTGCACAGTTGGTTGCTTTTTTACATGGATTTTATGGTGAGGCGAGTCCTCATCCCATCCTACATGATTTTTGTATAATGCTGGGGCTTGGGCGACTGCATATGGCATATGTATACTTTAAATTATTTGAAATATGGTTAGAGAAGGCTGGCATAATGATGTCTTCGCCATGTGGGCACTCCCTGACAAATTCCGGTGGCCAGTCTTATTCAGCTAGAAGTATGTCATAGCCTTTAGAAAGTCGCTCCCAAAAGAGTCCTTTCACTTTTCTTGGTATGTCTCCCTCCATCTGGAGTGTTATTTTATATAACCTATGTGGAGAACTAACCCTGGTATCTGCAGTTTAAACTTCAATGTCTTCATTCAAGTCCACTGTCTCCAGAAGACCCTTCAGGTTCTGGCGAGCTATTGTCACTTCTGCTGCGCTGTCCAACATTGTCTGAGCCCATTCTCCGTTCTTGAATTGTGTCCTCAAGATCCTCGGCTTGTCTGATTTTTAGACCTGCAGCCTTCTTTTTGGTGAATTGAGTTGTTGGTTTACTATTCTAAATGTGTTAATCGTCTTTGGACTTCACGCGTTCTTCTTTGTTTTCTGACCGTGCTCTTCTTTCGGATTTCTATGACGAAGTCTGAAATGTACGAGAGGAACGTGTATCAGTATCTTGATAGCTATCAGGTTTTTTCAAATTATTCCTATTCCTGAGGTTATACCTCTTTTCAGAGGGCTCCTTTTGAGGAGACCTACCTAAGGAATGAGAACGCTTCTCTTTGGAAGTTTATTTGCTGTTTTCCCACTTCTTTTTAGAAGAGGTAGGAGTCTTTTTAGCAAAGACCTTTTCAGGACTTTCAGACAGTTGTAGTTTTAATGGCTTCCCACCCAAACTGTCTTTGCCTAATTCTTCATAGGATTTTTCAATTATTCTGGCTAGTTCTTGTGATTGTTCTGTTACATCAAATTCCCTTAATTTCTGGCGGATCGCCACTGATGCTGCTTCTCCTTTAATATTGGATAATATTATTGATGAGACCTGGTTAAAAATTTTCAGTAATTTTATACCAAAATTCAGAGCAGGCTCTGCCCCATATTCGTTTTGAATCTGTTTCAGGACATCAGATATTACCACCATAAACGGACCACAGTGTGTTTTAGTGTAGATTGCAGCGAAGAGTGTACCCCAAGTGGTGCAGTCCTCCAGACGTTGTGTGATCCCCATTGGTAAACAGATTGTTAAAATTCTGTGTTTCTCACGAGGGCTAGTATTAGGAAATACTGCTTCGATTTAAGTAATTTTTTGAGCTACCCAGAATGGAATTTGTTCACGTTTTGCGGGTAATTTAACCATGACTGCGTGTAAAGTCTGTGGTGTAATTTTTTGTGTATTCCCCTGGTGAGAGGTTTGTTGTGGAATAACTACTGTAGGTTGGACTGTAAGAGTCCAAATGACATATTGAACCAATTGTCTGTCAATTTTGATTAGCTCTTTGAGTTGAGCTAGTAACGCTACATCTGTTATTTCTTCAATATCAGGATGAGGTGTATAGCCTGCTAAAATCGGCCATGTTGCTCCTGGTCTACCTAGTGGACCGAGCCTGGTAATGTGATTTAAATGTTTTAGCGCGCCTTTAAACCAGAGCTCATGCTCCTGGTATGTGAGTGGAATTTCAATATCCTCGAAAGGAATATATTCATCCGGTGGTTCATCTTCTTTGTAAAAGTGAAACATATGTGTTACTGGATTTGCTTCTGGGAAGACTATCCATGAATAGAATACCTCTGTCTGGTGATATTCATGTGCCTTTATCACAAAAACTGCCCTACCACCTCTTGATGTCAGGCCATGTTTTATAGTGATGGCTTTCCTTAAATTTGGAGGAATGATTATAGCATTCTCATAGGTTTCTTGAAAACCTGTTAGGTTGAAAGCTGGTACGGCGTTTTCGCCTGCAGCTCCACTCGCCCCGGGATTATCTTCGTCTGCCATTTTGTTGACTGAAAGTTTGCAGAGCAAGTTTCAAGGAAACAAAGGTAAGGTGCACAATATTTTGGAACACTGTATCCTTCAACGATGAACAAACCAAAAGCTAATACATAGGATTTTTTGTCCTACTCAGCTATGACGGATAATATCCCTTACCCACTCCAGACGTCTTTTGGAGTATTATGAGTATGGGATCTCTGAGAAAAGCACGACTAAGTTACTTCAGTAACTAGGGTTAAATTAGTGCCTCACCAAAGGTTGGGTGCCATGAAGTGTAGTTCCTATATTACCAATAGGCTCTGCGCATTGAAATAATATACACTATAGATTTGACATAGGACTGAGGTCTGTATGTCTCTATCGAGTATATTAACCTTAATTGTGTGTGTGCCAGCTAACTCAGAGATCACTAGAAACTTTCTCGAATAAACAAGAAGGGATTAGTCTCTGACAACCGCATTAAAATGACAACTTTGTTTCCCTTAGAGTCGGAACAATATCTTCAGAGTCGTGGAAACAATAGATAACTATTTCACTCAGTCAATCGTGCATGCTTCGTTTCTACAGAGTTGCACAGAAATAGAGGGACGGGCGTTTCAATAAAAGGATTTATTGAACAGTCTTATTTCTCATGCAAGAGATATGTAATGATACAATCGTTAGACAGAATGTGAAGTATAATGCGTTCAGCGCAAACAGTAATATAAAAAAATACTGTAATAGCATTGTCTTGCTATGACATATATAAAAATACATACATAAATAACACAGGCTAAAATACTCAAGTGGTGCTTCTAGAATACACCTACCCCAATGTACCTAACATAGGTCTAGTACGAGGGAAGAAGTAGGTGCTGTCTTTAGTTATAGTTTAGTCCTGCCAAGAATTGCCAAAGCTCCATACCTTAGAATGAGAGAGGTTGGTATCTCTTTCCGTGGACTTGATTTCCCAACACCCCACAAGGGGAGTCAGAAACACTGGAGCTGCATTCTCGGCAGGAGGATGACAGCTTCTAGTCAGTGCGTTAGCTGGGGAGTTGGCTTCCTTCGGTACTTGCTGTGGCGAGATGCGTCATGCAAGTAGGTAGTCGATCTGCACCGAACCACACTGTGCTTTGTCATAGCAAGTGAAGGTATATTTATTCCTTGAAGGTGTTTAGGAATGCCAGTATTGACGTAAAAGTCGGGCATATGAACATCATGAATGCACCCCTAAGGAACAGATGTTCATGCATAATAAATGAGTTCTTGGAGAAATCAATATCCAGGCTAGGGGAAGTCTCTTCAGCTTAAGAGTCTGGTTTTCCAAGAATAAGTTGTGACGTAGAAGAACGGATGGAAGTAGCCATGCCTGTATTTGGGTAGCATGGGCTATGCCTAAATAAGGACTGGATGTCTATGCCTATATAAGGGCAATGTGAATTATACCTATATCAGGGCATGAATCGGGAAATGCATATGGAATCTTAATCGATACACAACAGTGGCCTGCTTCATCATTTGGTTCCTCCCCATTCTGCTGCACGGGGCGTGCTGTGACCAATGGGGCTACATGGGAGCACTGAATATTATCAGATTATATAGAAGAAAATAGGAGTTGGGGGGGTTACTTAAAAATACCTGGCTGGTAGCAACTGTTTCTTTAATTGACGCCCAATCTGTATGGTTAAAATCTGGGAAAGGGTAACAAAGAGGAGAGTAAGAAGTGAGAGCTTGCTCACATTCTCAGATCATTATCACTAATTAAAGAAGAGTGATCAAGCTACCAAGTTCCTTAAAGATGTCCCTCACACAGAGTGTCAAAAACACCTTTAGGTTTTTTTCATAAGATCCCTCACCCGCCAACCTAGTTGTCAGCATGCTTCATCATTGTGGTCCCACCCGAAACACCTTGCACATCACTGGTGTACTTCAACACCTGATTAAAGTGGAGCTTGGCTTTTTGGGTGTGTTTCTTTACCTCAAATGAGATGTGGGAGTGAATTAAAATTGTCTTTTGGGTTGTCCACCCACGTGGTGTATTTCTTTAATAATGGTATCCTCCTTATAGAAGGATTCAAATCTTTGGTGGAAGCGTGGAAAGGAATTAGAAACCACTCACATGTTTCCTAAAGGACAACCTATTTCAGCCATAATGTCAATGCCGGCCCTGGGGGTCAGCATAGGGAGCGAGCTTACCAAGGCATGCAATATTTTTTCAATGCATAACTTATGGATTTCCGAATTACTCAATGTGAGTTTTTGTTGATAGGTGGTCTCTTACTACCTAGATACTCTGGGGGCGAGCCCTGTAATCACACATTTGTCAATAGTGATCACCCGTGTCTAAACCTACATTGAGACCTCCAGAGCTCCACATCTGTTCCACACCAGTGACATGCTAGGTATCTCTGGTGGGTCCCCAATGATGAAGCATGTCACCAACTAGATTGGTTAATTGCTCCTCTTTGATTAGTAAAATCGGAGAAAGGAAATGCGGAAAGTTCAAAGAGATACTCTCAAAACTTGGATTTTCAGCCAATAGGTCTCGCCACTCTCTCCGCTGTTCCTCATGGCGCCGGGAAACCCTTTTTGGGTAACTGTTGCGCTGGCATATGAATTCAAACAAATAAATAAAAATACTGTGGTTGTAACTTACTCCTTTATTCTGTTCCACATGTTTCTGCGATCCTTCCAAGTGGGTTTAGTCTGGACCAGAAATCTCAATCCCTGAGTCCACTCCTTACATACTTATCCAAAATTTGTCAGGTGAATTCCAGTTACTAGCAAGCATACCAAAAGAGTTTCACCTACATGGTGTCTGATCCACCATATTAAAAAGAAAGTAAGCCTGAAGGGTACCAAGACACTGGGAAGATCATTCTGCACCAATCTCTGGCGTACCACACACACCATAAAGTATGCTGTTAATTCTAGCCATTAGCTTTTTCTCTATGCTGAGTCCTGCCCTGACAATATGAGTTTAATGGCGGATCACCTGGTTGGAGCTATGTTATATAAATGGGTGAACACATCTAAACTTCACACTGGACGTTGTCTTCTTGATTATCCAGTCACATGCATCCCACATTGTGCATGCAACATGGTACATACATGTAGTGGCACTTAATAGTGCTCCATAGGTCCACGGATATGTGGTGTCCCTGTAGTCACACAATCTGTTTGCATATAAAAAATAGAGAGGAAAGCATTTAGAATTAGGGTTCTCTCATTTCCTCTGAGAATCAGGACCTGTGCAGCTGTGCCGTGCTTACTTCTTCAAGGGCCCCGCCTGGCCCATTGTCCTATAATACCATCATCTGTGCCTGCATCTTAGTACACTAGCTCGTTCTGACCTTTTGAATGATTAGCCCGTATGCAGTAGCTACACATTGACATGTGCTGCAAAGAATGCTGGGTACCACACAACTAGACCCAGCAAGTTGGTGGATCTAAGTTGAACCACTTCCTGGAGCGTGTTCCTGTTTTTAACGCTTACTGCGTTTGTCAACTTTTCATTAGTTTTAGTAGCTAATAGAGGATTTTGTCACAGAACTCTGTGCCCGTAATCTTGGCCTGAGGAAAATCACCTAAAATTAATATGATAAGTACAGATCAGGTCAATAGAAACCTGATAATCTGTGGTCAAAAGGCTGTGAATCAATTGCAGAAAAAGGTACTTTAAAGTAATTGAAACTAGAGGATATAGTAATGAGTGAAAAAAATACAAGAGTATATAAAAAATATATTCTGCGGAACCTTACAAACACTGTACTGGGGGATTCGCTGAGCATTACCTGAGGTGTCCTATGTAACCCCAGGTGTAATTTGTAGCCCAAGATGTAAATTGCCCCTAAGGTATGTTATCGATGAGGCCCACTACATGAGTGTTCAATTTGAAGACCCAAAGTTGTTTCATTTTTCAGGAGTTTTCTTTCACAGTTTATGGTCCGGTAAATTTTCCAGGATGAGCCACTGGTAAAGTATCACCTTGTGTACCATCTCAATAAAGTGTGCAGACACCATAGTCATGTTTTTTCCACATCTAAGATTACTTGTTTTCAGATTTGTATTTTACGTGTCGTCATCCCTATGTATCGTATTTGAAATGTGCATATGTTCATGTATAACACCCTGGTGTGTTGCAGTTGGTGAATTGTCTCAAACTCACCGGGTAATGTTCCCCAGATCTAATGTTTTTGTGGTCTTTGTCAGGGGGTAGAGAATTACGTGTACCACATGAGTGGTGTCCCACTACCCGCTGGAGTGCCCCTGGTGCCTGTCTACTCTTAGATACCTTCTTAAGTGGTCTTATGTGGACCAATGAGTCCTTTAGGGTTCTTCCCCTCCTATGTGAGAACATTGGTTTGGGCAAGTTCAGGGGGCCGCTGTTCAAAATGCCCCAATTCTTGTTGATTATTTTGCTGAACTTCTTAGATGTGATGTTAAATGTTGGGACGCAGATCAGGCATTCCTCTGACTGTTTCTTTGGAGTATGATCAAGGGCATCCTTGCCATTGTTCAGGGCCTTTTTCATAGCTTTTTGAACCACTTTGCCTGTATATTTCCTAGCTTTCAACTTGGTGGCCAGACTTGCTGCTCATTTCCTGTAATTACTGTTTTCAGTGCTATTTCACCTAATCCTTAAAAATTGTCCAAAAAGGAGATTCTCCCTCAGGTGACGAGGGTGGAAGCTGTCATACTGTAGCAGGCGGGAAACATCCTTTACAACGCAACTTTTACAACGCACTACCATTACGACACAACTTTTACAACGCAAGTCATTACAACAAATTGCGCTGGAGGGCGCTCTAGGATAGGGAATAGTTTAATTACTATCCAACACCTTCCCTACTATCCACGGGGACTGGAGTTGGAATAGTAATTTAAACTATTCACTATACAGCGCCCCCCAACGCAAGTCGTTCTAACGACTTGCGTTGTAAAACCTGCGTCATAATGGCATGCATTGTAAAAGCATGCGTTGTAGTGACATACATCCGTAGCAGGCAGTTACACGTTGTTGATTTTTCATGAGTCATTATTTTTAAGTTGCCTTGATTAGCCCTAACATTTAAGTCTAGGAATGCCAGCCACAACACTCTGCTCAAAGCACTTTTCGCCCCTGCCAGGGGGACACACACGCTGCACTTCAGTGCAAAGGACTCCATTGCCCAGAAGCCTTGTGCCTAGAGGCGCGGTTGTCACTTATTTGGCGCCCAGTGGTGCATAAAATGGCTGGGGGGCTACCGCTGCTCGGGACGCCAGCCACAACACTCTGCACAAGGCACTTTTCTCCCCTGGCAGGGGACACACACGCTGCAATTTAGTGCAAAAGACTCCATTGCCCAGAAGCCTTGTGCCTGGAGGCACGGTTGTCACTTCCTTGGCGCCCGGTGGCGCATAAAACCGCTGAGGGGCTACTGCTGCGCGGGACGCCAGCCACAACACTCTGCACAAGGCACTTTTTGCCCCTGGCAGGGGACACGCACGCTGCACTTTAGTCTAAAGGACTCCATTGCCCAGAAGCCATGTGCCTGAAGGCGCGGTTGTTACTTACTTGGTGCCCGGTGGCGCATGAAATGGCTGAGGGGCTACCCTAGCATGGGATGCACATAGGTGGGTCCGGGCCGTGCCCCGGCGGGCCCGTCTGTGCCCGTCAGCGCCAGAAAGAGTCGGGCGGGCCACACCGCTTGAGTCTGTCTTTTTCCTACAGAAACCTTGGAAAATTGGATTGAACCTGATGGACACTAGCCAGTGACTGGTATCGTACTTGGGATATTTATTGTGATCTTTATGTTTTGTAGTGCCTGGGTGTACATGACTTGTTCCTCAGTTGGGCAAAGACAGAAGAGGGAGAGGGAGATCACTGGGCTGTTTGGGCGGTGCACAAAGACTACTTGAAGCCGTACTGAGCTCTGTAATTTCTCCTGTTCGTGAGGAATTGTACTTCTCTTTATAACCATTTATAACAAATTAAGTTGAAGTCCAAAGAAGATGGGGAAAAGGAAGAATCTCGATAAGGCCCAGGGTTTTGAAAAGTCGCTTGGGACAGTCTGTCACGACACTATGGACAGAATCGAGTTAATATTATCAGAGTGTCAGGAAATAGTTGATCAGGCTCCATCAATTTCCCAAGCTAATGTGAATAATGATGATGATCCTGTATTAACACAGGTAAAAAGAACAAAGATCGGGTAGTGCCCAAAAATAGTACCCTGGGGGGGTCCCGTACTAAATGTATCCCCAACATGTTCACTTAGGGGAAGAAAAGGAATAGAAGAGCTCGGGAGTCCCGACAATTATCACCAGAAAATGACTAAGATATACAAGGCCAAAAAGGACAGGCAAGTGGGACACTAGATTTAGCCCAAATAATCACAGTGAAATGTCATAATAGATTTAAGTCGCAATCAATGACAGACTCAGAGCCCTCGGGGGTGGCCTCTACTGTGTCTGAGCCCTCACAAAATACCCCTTCACTAGAACTAACAGCACTAAAACAAGCTATTGAGACCTTAAGACATGAGGTTGCCGCACTTAGAAAGGAGGTTGCCGCCCTCACCGTAATGAGAACGGCACCATCCAGGAAAGAAGTTTGCTCTGGTCTGCCTGGAGCCTCCCAATTACTGACATATTCCCAAACTGCCAATAGGAAGGAAAGGGCACCTGAGAGAGGAAGTGTGGAGGAATTAACTGTTAAAACCCCAAACATTAGCTCTAGCTCTACTATACATCAACAGAGAGGTTTCGCATGTATAAGCCTCCTTATGCAGAGAACCCAAGAAATGCCCCGCCAGGTATTTGTGTGAGGAGTGACTTAGGGGGAATGGATAGTAATAAAGCAATACTAGATGTGAACATCGCATTGAGATCGGTGAGAGATGGGATTTATACGAAGCAGAAATATCAATGTGACGGGAATGTGATCTATCTTACAAATGTACCAAAGCTTGTACAGGTGGGGACTGAAGACCTCAATTCTATAAAAAACAAGGTCATACACTGGTTAAGATCTTCCCACCACTGCTACTCTATAATTATAGACAACATCAAGCAAAGAGATCTAACCAACCAGGGATGGCAAGGGATATGATTGAGTTGGGGTTTTATGATAATGACATAGTTACTGGCTTGCTATCTATGGAGTCTCACACCATCCCCTTGGAAAATACATTAATTGCTATAAAATATAAACGGCCCCTGGGTTCCGATCAGGTATGTTCAAGGGGCACTGCGGGAGATTCCCGCTTAGGGGTGGATAGAGGTGAAACAGATGTAAAGTGACTACAATTGATCCATTCAGGGGAAATGTTAAACCTACCATTCTCCAAAACACAAATTACTAGCCAGAAGGGGGTGAAAAGGTAGATAAGAACCCAAGCAGGATTAGATAATTCCACCACAAACAAAAGCCCTAGTCCCAGAGCCAGAAGGGTAATGGTTCCCCCTACCGCAGATAATCCGCCAGCAGGTGGTTCGTTCTGCGGCCCTGATTTTGAAGATGGGATAGTCCCCACCTCTGAGCTATGTATCTTGGTGTGGAATGTTGCTGGTCTTCAAAAATTACAATCGGACCCTGATTGGTGTCGTTTTGTGGACACCTTTGATGTTATTCTTTTTCAGGAAACATGGAGCCTGACTACCCCGCATAGGAGTGGTTACTCGGTATATGTGATTCAGGCAAAAAGGAAAAAAAAGGCAGACCTTATGGTCTGGCAACCTGGGAAAAAAACACATTGGGGACTAAAATCAGGTTGTAAAATGTTGATACACAGGATATTTTGGCACTGGAATTGACCTTATACTATGGCTGGAAGGTTAGAATATTTAATGTTTACAACAGAGTAGATTGTGCAACTGAGGAAACAATTACTATGATCAAGTTAGATGATGCCCTAACTAAATACTCAGATAGCACTCCTACTATAGTTGCAGGTGATTTCAACTGCTCCTTTGAACCTTTCATTTCTATCCCCTGAGATCTTACAGAGGATTGGGATTGCTTATGGTCTATTCCCCCTTGAGATTTGCCAACAGTAAGGTGGTCAAAGAGAGGGGCACAGGTGCTTGCGTTAACTCTACAACATGAGCTCAGAGCCACAAATGGCAGGACAAAATCTGACGCAAGAGGGGAACATACTTTTAAGAGACCAGGTAAAACTAGTAGAATTGATTATTGCCTAATTACCCCAAACATATGGCCCCAATTATCAGACATGAAGGTGGTGAAAAGAACAGAAAGTGACCATCATGCTCTTGCCCTCACTCTACTAACAGAGGGCCCTTTTTAGTCAACCCCCAGGGTACATCCCAATGTGGGTATACTCACTGCGGCAAATAACGAGAAAGCTTTAAAGTGGACATGGGTAGAGAAACATCCAGAAGCCTTAGATGTAGTAAAAACCAAAGCAAGGCAGTTGATCATGGATCAGAGCGGTCTGTGCCCTAATGATGCTATTTCAACTCTAGGGCCCACCAATTACCTCTTTTTTCAGCGAGATAAGGAGTGTACTGGGCCAACCATTAAAAACTAGGAGCAATGAGGGTCAACGTTATGTTATGTTAAGGTGTCTTATATAGTGCAAACAGCTGCCCCAGCAAAAGGGCGTCCCGGCACTAAAAGAAAGACTGACACATCACAGGGCAACACCAGCTAGTTAGTGGGGAAAAGAAAAGTCTTGATGGCCTTCCTGAATTCTAGGTAGTTGTTAAGACCCCGAATCTGCATGGGAAGTGTGTTCCATAGCGTGGCAGCTCTATAACGAAAGGAGCGTCCGCCAGCCCGAACTCTTCGAATCCGAGGAACCACCACCAAATGCTGGCCCTCTGACCAAAGGGGGGGTGATGGAACATACAGTGAGAGAAGATTGGCCAGAATAGGAGGAGAGGCAGATTTCAAAAACTTAAAGTAGGTGCATAGGGTCTTGAATTCAATGAGCCTGGCCACTGGAAGCCAATGGAGTCGACGGATGGCACTGGACAGAGAGCAGGACTTCCGGAAGCTTGGAAGTGTTCTGAATGCTGCATTTTGTGTCCTTGCAGCCTCTGAATCTCTGCTTTGTTGGACCCTAAATAGAGGGAACAGGCATAGTCAAGTCTAGACAAGACCATCTCTTGAATGATGACCTGACGAGTAGAGGCATCAAAGAAGCCCATCAATGGCCTGAAGTCCAAAACAAATCCCTGCTGTTTTTTTGGTTTGGGCTCGATAATTAAAAGATGAGTCCAGCCAAACCCCTAAGTTCTTTACTACTTGCTTAGGAGAGGGGGGCGTGCCCAGACTTGCTGGCCACCAGAGGTCACTCCACAGACCATGCTCTAAGCCTATTACCAGTACCTCCAACTTGTTAGAATTAAGTTGGAGGCAGTTAGCAGTCATCCACTCGGCCACTGCGGCATGATCACCCTAACACTTAACGGCTTCTTGCTCGGTGTTATTAGAGAGTGCCACCACTAACTGGGTTTCGTCAGCATATAAGACCATGGTCAAGCCCCTACTCAAGGCCAACACAGCCAAAGGTTCAACATAAATGTTGAACAGTAGGGGACTAAGGAAGGAGCCCTGTGGTACCCCTTGTTTGATACAGTATTCATTGGACACAAACAGGGGGGCTGATACTGAGAAAGACCTCTCGTGAGGGAATGAAGCAAGCCACTCCAGTGCCTGACTTGTAATTCCTACCTCTGCCAAGCGCCTCGACAGAATGGCATGCGATACTGTGTCAAACACGGCGCTAAAGTCCAACAGGATCAGCGCCGAAGTTTGCCCCGCATCCATGGCATGATAACAAGAGTTCCTGGTTTAACCAGGACTGTAGGAAGGCAAAGGGGACACTCATTGGGGCAATTAAAAGAGAGGTCCATGTAGAAATTTCTACCTGTAGAGCTGGTTACAAAAAGGCCATTGATAAAGCAAAAAAAGAGTGGAAAGACTCACTCTGGGAATCTTTGCATGTGGCCCTGTCGGAAAGTGACCCCAAGGGGTTCTGGAGACAAGTGGCATACTGGTTAAAAGGGGAAGGACCTACACTGGAGTATCCCATACAACCGGAGATATGGGTTGCGCACTTGGTCCCCTTTATGGAGATGATCCTTATATAGCTAGTAACACACTAGTGGACATGGAACTCTCCAGGGGGCATGCAGAAGGAAACTTTGTTATCGCACTAGAGGAAACATTAACAGCAATATCCTCTTGTGTGTTGGCACGTGCCCCTGGTCCAGACAGATCCCCTAAAAATGTGTATAAAGAAGAAAAAATGTTATGTGGCCTATATACAAATTTAATTACCAACCTGATATTGGCCGGTGCCTCCATTGCACCCTCTTGGCAAGTAGCCAAAATAGTGCCCATTTTTTAAAAAGGAGACAGATCTGTTCCATTGAATTATAGGCCTATCAGCCTTATTGATTCCCTTCAGAAAATTATCTGCAAGCAGGTCTTAGGAAGGGTCCAAAATTGGATAAGGGAAGCACAGATTCTAAGTGATTTTCAGGCAATCAGTATGCTGGACCAGGTGTTTCGACTGATTTGTATTTATTGGAAGGAAGGGGTTGTAAAAGGTGGAAAACTCTATATGGCTTTTGTGGATCTGCGTACAGCTTTTGATCTTGTTCCACGAAAGAAACAATGGGGGGTGTTATTGGAGATGGGCTTCCCAAAAATATTTTAAACATTTTAATTCGATTGCACTCAGACAATTCTGCACAGGTTAGATGGGGTGCCAATAGTCAAGTCACTGAAACCTTTCCAGTCAAGCGAGGAGTGAGACAAGGATGTGTGCTCGCTCCGACACTTTTTACTCTTTTTATTAATGGAGTGGTTGAGTTCTTAGATAAAGATGGCTGTTACGCCCCATAAATAGGGTTAGGTAGAGTACCGGCACTGTTATTTGCTGACGATACTCTTTTAATTTCAAAATCACCCCAAGGATTGCAGCAACTCTCAAACGATTATTTTAAGTTTTGTAAAGAAAGAGGGCTCAGCCCTAAATGAGACCAAGACCAAATTTATGATCTTTGGTAAAGGCAAAAGTGTAGCAAAGACCAGACCAATGTGGGCTGGTAGCACTAAACTGGAGAAGGTCGATGCCTTTGACTACTTGGGTATTCGTCTTACCCCTTCAATTAGCTGGAGCCCAACAGGTAGAAAAATCGAAACTCTAACTAATTCAACAATGTGTACGCATAAGTAAGATACACAGGAAGACAGTATCCAGGCAAATAGCCCCCGCTCTCCAAATTTACAATACTAAGGTTTTGGGCAGGATGCTTTACGGGGCTGAACTCTGGGGTGTTAGTTCTCTGGCCTCTTTGACTACAGTTGAAAACCGATTCTTAAGATCACTTGTAGATATTCCCGCTAGTTCCTTTCTACTTTGATATAGCTCACAAACAACTAAAGCATAAAGTAAACTACAAAATATTATCATTTTGGTTTAGACTATGAACGACAGAGGAACTGGATCCCTATCGGGATGCCCTAAAGGATCTTTTAAGATTTCCTCAGGCTGCATCTATAAGGTGGTTTTCCTACTTGCGTGATTTACTAGGGAAACTGGGGATGGACAGCTTCTGATCTAGCCCAGGAACCATGAGCAGTATCTCGAGAGATAAGCTGAAAAAGATGTACTGGGAAAAAAAAATACAATTGGAATTGAGAGAACATGTCTCAGGCCTAACCAAACATTTTTTTACCTATAAACATGTCCCATGTTTTGAAATGGCAACAGATGAAATTACCCCTCCATTGGCCAAGCTTTTTTTGCAGTTCAGATATAAGACCCTACCAACTAATCTTTTCTGCTCAAGATGGTGTATGCACCCACCTACAGCTGATTTATGCCCTGCGTGTAAAACCTTGACAGAATCTATTGTTCATTCACTTTTTTTCTGTCCTTACTATGCGCTATTGAAAAAAAAAACGGATAATACCATTATGTAGAGCTGTTGCCTGGGTCATTATCTTGAAATCCTGAGGCTGCTGTCTATGGATCCGTAGATTGATAGTCTTCGGTATCTCTCGTTTTCTGTATGCTCTGTGATTCAGGCGGAGGAAGCTAACACTCTGATTTTTGCTCTTTTATGCATGATTATGTACTTATTGGGTAATGAATTGCTGTATTTTGTGCAGTGATAGTCCTTCTTTTAATGATTCTATTCTATGGTTTTCTTGCTTTTTTTAATCGAACCTGTGCTGTGATGCACTTTTTGAATCTCTGAGATTGTAATAAAGTTTAAATGAATGAATTAAGTCTAGGAACACCATCACTGTGAGACTCATGGATTAGGTGAACTTCAGAAGTTCCTTCTGGTATTAAGACAGTTAACAAAACATACTGCTGTGGTGTCTTCACCCTCCCATATGTTCAGAATATCGTCAATATACCTTCTCCAAATTTTTATGTTATGGGGAAATAGATGTGTGGTACTTAACATTTTCTTTGCCTCCAGATGGTGCATGTACAACCCCACTACAATAGGAGCAAAGGTACTCTCCATACTGATGCCATGCTTTTGTAAAAATAGGAATCCCTCCAATGAAAAAAAATCTGTACTAATGGCCATTTCCAACATTCCATTACGAAATTTCTGTGAATGTGATTCTCCCTGTCTGTTCGAAAGAGTACTTCCTCTATTACCTCTAGGGTCTCAGTCTGCAGTAAGCTGGTATATAGGCCTTCTACGTCCAATCCTATCAGTACATTGGATACTGGATTGAAATCAATGTTACGCAGGAGACAAAGGACGTCCCTTGTGTCCTTCAGGTATGTATTGGTTCCCTGTACGATCGGTCTTAAAAAGGTATCTTTAAATGTTGGCAATTGTTCTAAATTAGAGCCAATGCCCAAAATAATGCTTGAGAACCTTATGAATGATATAAGAGTATGGCATGACTGGTGTCTTATTTCACTGCCTCTTTCTTGGTTATCCAATCAATGATTTTTCTTCAGGTCTTGGGTGGGGTACCCCTATAAACATTCATCATTTCTCTGGTCACTCAGAAGACAGAGGCATTCCGTCTGGTAATTTTCAGTTCATTGGATTACGACCGCCCCACCCATGTCTGATGACTTGATAATGATAGTATTGTCCCTCTTCAGCTTGTCCATTGCTAGACTTTCTTCTTCATTTATATTGTGAAAGGATTTTATCAAGATCATACTGATCTCCCCTATCTCTTTTATTACCGCCTTGTCAAAGGTGTGTACTTCAATGGGGACAGCAGTAGGTGGGGGTTGAAGGTAGATTTGAGTTTCAGGCCTGTGTCTCACTGGTCATTCTCATTCTTTGGCTTTCCTTAACAGAAAACTTTGAGTTGATTTTTCTCATGAATGAGTTCACCTCACAATGTAACTTAAACCTATCGAAAGGAGTACGAACCATAGTCGCTTCTCTAGAACTCTTATCTGAGGTTCTGTGAGTGTTTTCCCTGATAGGTTTATAACAAGGCTGTGCAGCTGCTCGGGCCTGGCAGGTAGTCCTCCGTCATGCTCATTGTGGTTATCCCCAGATGGTCTGGTTAGACCTCCCATTGTACGTGGCTCCTTCTTTTTCATTTGCTTTTTGGCGACACCCGCCTCCCACTAATAAAAGCCTCTGGATGTGTGAAGTGTCCTTGCAGGAGGTTCCAACATTAAAAGAGTTATGGTGCATGTTAGGTGGTGGGCAGTAAGGGTAGGGCAAATCTGGCCACTAAGTTTAAAGCCAGGAAATATCAAGACAAAGTTGTTTAAAAGGTTATGAAGAGAGCATGTAAAGATGACAGGGCTGACCTTCTGGATCATACTCCACAGAAACAGACAAAGGAACACATGATCTGCGTCACAACAATTAACATTGCATCTGACAAGGTCAGCAGAAAAATCAACAAGAATTGGGGCATTTTGAACAGCAGCTCCCTAAACGTGCCCAAACCAATGTTCTCAAATAGGAGTGGAAGAAGCTTACAAGACCACTTTAGAAGGTATCTGAGAGCAGACACACACCAGGGGCACCCCCACAGTTAGTGGGACACCACCCATGTTGTAGATGTAATTAGGCCTGGGCGGTAAATTCCGTTCGCGGAATTTGCGGAATTTGGGTAATTTCGCAGTCCACGGAGAACGCGAAATTGCTAAAAATTGTGCGTTCCGCGAATTCCCGAAATTTTTTGCTTTTGTGGGCGTTCTCAAATGCGTGTTCGCAAGATATTTCTCCCCGAGCACGCAAACAGCGTTTGCGAACAGTAAAAAAGCATAGCGAACAAGCAATTCCGCATGTTCGCGGAATTTTTGCGTGTTCGCAGAGATTCTTTTACCGTTTCGCGGAGATTTGGGTAATGCGATAACGCAAATTCCGCCCACCCCTAGATGTAATGCCTGCACCCTGACAAAGACAACAAAAACAATTGATCTGGGTAACAATACCCGATGCGAGTTGAGACAATTTGCCATCCGAAACACACCAAAGGTGGTATACATGATCACATGCCTATGTCAATTCCACTATATAACAAAGTTTGAGTCAGGGTGCACTCCTTCCCTTGCGTATAATCCATATAATCAGGCATATTCTTGGAATGCGTGCAAACAGTTGGGTGACCCGTCCCCGGTCACTATTATAGAAATTGAAAATGCGAAGGCACGTTAACTGACGCACTAAAAGCTGATGCACTGCTATTAATGGGACCTTTTCCCTTTCAATATTACTTTTTCATCCATGTTTTTCAAAACTCCAACATTGTAATCACGAATATTAATCCATAGTTACTCTGTAGAAACAATCGGAGACAGCGAAAATTCCAATTTTGATGTTTATTTAGCATTTTCAAATGTTGCTGCTTTCCCATCCAGGTTTTTTAAGCAACAACACGTGCGATAAAATAAACTTCAAGGTGAACCCTGTTCTTACAACCCGATGCATTTCGAGCCTTACGCTCTTCCTCAGGGGTTTCTGAAAAATACAATGAGGTACACTGTACATATTGCTCGAAAACCAGAGTGCTTATATAAACAACATCTCAATGAACTAAACCCTATGGTGCTCACCCCGTAATACTATGCAAGCTGATTACCCAAATAATTTCATACACTGTCAGCATTCAACCCCCTGTTGAAACCTCCCAACTTCTGACACCCCGAAATTATCCTATACTAAACCCTAAAAGCATAAAAAAACTCCCTAATTTATATGCACTATTTACCTAAAATCATAAGTCTGTGTTTTTAAAAAACCCAAACAATTTAATACATTTATAACCACTATTTACCTGAAACAGAAGCCTGTGTTTTAAAACAAACGATGTCCTCTCTAACTGTTACACAGTGCTGTAATGATTCTTGACTCTTTCTGAAAGATCATGTATTCCCTCCTTTCCTCCTCTGTCACTATTTCAATGTCCTTTTGCTGCTGTTGTACGTTATAATATAGTAAAGTTTCTGACATTTAATAATTTGAATCCATACTTACATGACTTTTTCAATTCCGGTTTTAATCTTGACAGCTAATATGACACATCACTAATATGCATGTTTTGTATGCTATTGCGTTGATTGCTGTTTCAATTACTGTTTCATATATTACTAGATATTGTGACAAATTACTTCCTCTCATCCATATTTTATTGTGGATATTGCTTCCTCATTTACTGTTACATATACGCACTATATTATTAGATATTTTCACCAATTACTTTCTTTTGACTCCACTTCATATTTAAACATATCTGACATTGCTATATTCGTGTAAATGTATTTGTGATACACTCAATATATATATATATTACTTCTCAAATAATGTTTTCCTGCATATCAACTCGATTCCTCTTTTTAAATGTGTCCCTTTGCTCCTAATTTCACTTAACATTTTGTTTTTTCTTCAAATTAGTTATTGAGGTCAATCCCAATTACCTTGATACAGAAAGACACGACTATAAAATGGCATCAGATTTTATTTCTGTGAGTTTCCTTCCAAGTACATTGTTTTTAGGTTTTTACCTGAACCGCACGCATGCGCTGTTAGCAGAATCTATTGTCAACAAAAAAATGTTTTAAATATAGCCTTAGACCCCCACCCATTACTAAATAATACTTACCATTAGTTAGCTTCCACATCAGCTTTGTTTCCCTGCTTCTTATTGGTCAAGTCTCCTGCTTCCGCTCGATGCTTGCCTCCCCCTGCTTTCTTCCGGGGCTTCTGTCCCTGTTGTGGAGCATGGACCTATCACAGCTTCCTGTTTACGGCAAGTGTCCTTCCACTGGCCCGTGTTGTACTTTTATTTTTACTTTTTGCCTTGCCCTCTAGAACAGGGCATGACAATGTACAGTCTCACCACTGCCCTATACCCAGTTCCGTTGTTACTTCTCATTCTCCAACAGCTCCGTCATATTGTCCCCCCACACCCTCCTCCTGCAGTCCTCCTTGGTGTTGCTCCTACCTCCACCTTCTGTCCATTGTTTCTGTCCCCTCCCTCCTCCCACTCCCCAGCGTTTTCTAGAAATATTGCACAACAGCACAGGTTGTTGTGCAATGTGGCTTACAGAAAAATGGGCTAACATTTCTTGACAGCTCGTTTATTCACAGTCCCTGACAGTGCTATTGAACACTCTCTATTGGAGAACACAGGAGGGCATACACAGGTCTGTGTTTTTTATTTTGTCTTTTTGAGTGACGGTTCCTTACTGCTTTTGTACTTGTTTATATAGGCAGCATGTTACAAATTAGCAGCACATAATTGTATTTTTCTTCTTAAACACTGACTCGGCATTGCACTTAATTAAGGATTATCATTACCAGTTACTAACTGTTTTAACCCCTTCGACGCTCATGACGAGCCCAGCTCGTCATGGAGTTTCCATTGGTTTCAATGGAAATTACATGGAAGATCATCAGGTACCCTTAGCATCCAAGTGGTTAAGGCTCCGAGC
The DNA here is from genome assembly GCF_964261635.1 of Lissotriton helveticus. NCBI lineage: Eukaryota > Metazoa > Chordata > Amphibia > Caudata > Salamandridae > Lissotriton > Lissotriton helveticus. Next base: position 2,108,752,098 of record NC_136057.1, read on the forward strand.
AGTTCACAGATGCTGTGTTTTACAGACATATCACCAAAACCTTTGTTTAGTGTTTGAAGATTTCCAAACACTTTTTTGGGGATTTCCCTGGAGTGTACTAATTGCAAGTGTTTTAGACCTCATTGAAGTTGAAGAAATGAAGTAAATAGGGTGCCCTGCACTGCTTAACTTTAGGAACACCTTCACTTTTATAGACTTCTTGCAGTAATTGTGTAAAAAAATTATCAGTTCAAAAAGTGCATTTCAATAAAAAGCAGAAGTTTCACATTAATACATCACACAGTTCATTGAGAAGTATTTTTTTTAAAGTGATGGTTTTCAAACATGAATTTAGAAAAATTAATGCTTCGCCCCACCCAGACACGAATGCCAATAGTGAACTAAGAGGCAAATCAGTTGTTTAGTGCAGCCTTTGAGTGGCCTGGGTTGACATTATACATGAACAACATTAAAGTTTATTAAATCAAGCACAGGAGAAGGTTGCACAGAGCACATCCAGAAGTCATGTACTTTGAGATCCTCTTATATGTGATAACGAAGAAAAACGAGGTGCAGTGAAATACAACTATTGCCTATGATCACAAAATTTGATCAAATGGGGTAGCTGGGATTGATCCCAGGTTTTCTAGTTTCACATTGTTCAATTGAGCCTCTAAATGTATGTGCTTTGCTTCCCCTACACCACCTTTCCCAACTACCACCTTCCTCCCCTGCTCCCCTCCTCAAAACACTGGAATCAATGTGGCAAACCTGTTGGCCACTTGGCAAGTGTTTATGAGTACCCCGGGGCAGAGAAAGCGATACCTATCTAGTGGCAGAATTGCAGAACGTGAGGTCAAAAAACCTGGGATTCACTCAGGCTTCCCTGCTTCACCAAATTGTGTGATACTAAGGGGTCGATTATGATGTTGTTTGGAAACTATTCCAACCGAATTGGTTTCTGAATCGTTTCCGACCAACTCGTGTTCTGCGATTCCGACCGATCGATTACGATGCTTCCCCACAGTGTTCGGTCAGACTCGCATTGACTTCAATGGGAGCCTGTGTTTGGGAAGAGAACACAGGCTCCCTTTGAAAAAAGGGGTGGTTGAGGAAAACCATGCACCCTGTGATGGGCACCCCATGGTGCTGGTCACACTGTGTGTACTGTGTGTAAAATGGGTCCCTTGGGTACCCTCACAGGCCCCACCCAGAGGCCTACAGGTGAAAGGGGCCTGTTACGGGCCCCCGAAGTCAGATTCCGACACCCGTTTCGAGTCGAGTTGACCACATTGGAACAGCTGTCCAATTGAGTTATTGTAATCGCTCGTTCAAAAACCGTGTACATAGAGCTGTACGAATCGGCTCGGGCTGTCTGAGTGCCATTCAGAAACAAATCGGATAGATAGCCTGAATGGTTTCCTTGCATCGTAATCGGTTGTCCGGAAAGGTGTCTAATTCGGTCGGAAACATAGGTTCCGAATTAGATTCGCCGAATCCGATTCCCATTGGAGCTTTTCCAGATAGCATCGTAATCAACCCCGAAGTAGTGCATTGTGCACATGACAACTCCTTTGCATCTTGTTGCTCTTATGGCATTGCCATCAGGTCGATGGGGGTAATTAATATTCTAATGAATGTTACTAAATGAAATGGTGAAGTCCAATGTAATAAAGTAAAATGTTTTTGCATGTTCAAAGAATACACTTTTCTTTAATTATGAAGAGCCCTGTCTTTATCAGATTTCTACATGAGTTTAGTGATCAATTTATATGCCAAATGTGTTAATGGCACGACTTTTAGACAAAAACCAGCTTGTGGGTCCCCGTGCAACTTCACCTGCTTAACCAATGAGACAGCTACACATAGATGTTTACCTGATGGCTTTCGTCCTGTGTCCTCCTAGGGTATAGGGTGCTTGTGCTGTGTGAGGGACCGGTTGGTGATAAGGTGCTCATAAGCCAACCCATAACCCTGCATTAAATCACAGGACGCCCAAGGATAGTCTCTGATGGAGCAGAGATGTCTACAAGTGCCAAGAGATTGTATGTGATTACAGCCATGTACTTCACCTCGCCTAGCTGAACATAATCAGCCAGAGGGCAGCAGCAGGTCATGGTAGGCTGGCCCCACAGGGCACTGGTCTGTAGGCATTAGTGTGAGTATTGAATCTGCTCTCCGGCTTTTTATAGGGTGGGCTCTGAAGCCCGAGCACTCTCTGCAGTCAGTCACTCAGAGGACTTGTGGTTCTGCTTGTGGTGAGGAAGGGGTTCAGTAGCATTTCTTGGCTCTGGGCCGCCTACGGCAGGGCCCCTGTGAGTACCGGTACTCTCCTTGTCTGACGAAAGGTTCTCGTACTCAAGGGGAAAAATAAAAAAGTGGCAGTACTCACTATCGGTAAGTACCAGCTTTAACAGTATCGCTTTCATAATTGTTACACATTACGGTTAGTTTTTATGGCTTATTTTGTGTGTTTTTTCAGGCCACGCATCATTCCATGAAGCTCTGAGGTACAAAGACACACTAATGTCATCTCTCTTTTTCTCAGGGTGTACATTTACTCTTGTGGATGCATGTTTCACACTGTGTTTTTTCATTCTCACATTGCTTGTTAATAGCCACGCTCAACTGTCTTTTTTACCTCACGCATCCCTTATTCACTTTATTTGGCATTCCTTGGTGGCATGCTTTTTGGGTCAAACATTTGAGATCTCTTGTATATACTTTAGTATATATACTTTAGTATTAGGTCGAGACCTCTTGTATATACTTTAGTTTATACTTTAGTATATACTTATATGTGTATGTACTTTGTGGGCTCTGGAGATCAGCCCTAGGACTTGTCGGCTTCTGCTTAGGGACTTTTTTTTCTGTTCAACTGCCTCTATATAACTGTCTCGATAGAAAATGACGAGCAGAGGTCAGTAAACTATCAGAATTGATTTAGCATTCTCTAGATTCCAGTCCATAGAAATTGTTTTCCACGAGCACCCATAGACATTAATATTTTTTTCAAATCTTGTATTTTCAGTAATATGACCACCAAAGGCCTTGCTTTTATATTAAAAACAGAGCTTTGGACTATACCATTTCCCACTGAAAGGCAATATTTCTCTCCATGTGCTCCCACACCTGGCGTGTCACGCAGTTTGGTGCTTACTTTCCCTCAATATTAAAGAACAGTAGATGTTTCAGTACCCAGGCTAATGTGCTGCATAGCCAACTACATAGAAGTTCCCAAAGGCGAGACCGAATGCATTGCAAATGTTTGTATACTTTAGTATATACTTATATGTGTATCTACTTTGTGGGCTCTGGAGATCAGCCCTAGGACTTGCCTGCTTCCGTGTAAGGCCTTTTTTTCTGCTCAACTGCCTCTATTTAACTATCTTTATAGAACACGACCTTCAGATGTCAGTAAAATGCCAGAATTGCTTTCTGCTGGGGGACTTTCTTTTTTACATTTTTCTGACAACTGCCTCCATTTAACTTTGATAGAAAACGACCAGCAAAGGTTAGTAAAATACCAGAATCACTTTAGCATTCTCTAGATTCCAGTCCATAGAAATTGTATTCCACGAGCACCTGTAGACAATAATATATTTTTCAAATCATGTATTTTCAGTGATATGAACACCAAAGGCCCTGCTTTTATATAAAAAACAGAGCTGTGGACTATACCATTTCCTGCTGAAAGGCAATATTTCTCTCCATGTGTTCCCATACCTGGCATGTCACGCAGTTTGGTGCTTACTTTCCCTCCATGTTAAAGAACAGTAGATGTTTCAGCACCCAGGCTAATGTGCTGCATAGCTAAAGACATATAAGGTCCCAAAGGCGAGACCAATTGCATTGCAAATGCTTGTTTTTGTTCATACTTCTGTGGGTTCTCTGTTAGCTTGTTGGCCATTAATTGAACATGTTTACATTTGTCCCTTGTTCTTTCAATGTCTCTTCACAAAGGTAACTAGTATATCTCACTTTTTCAAGTATTGGATGATCCTTGCTCTGCTTCCATGACTAAACAATGTGTACATGTTGATATCTTGAAGCCTTGAAAAAGTACGCAGGACTAAACACTTGTTGGCTGATGTACATATGTTACAAAGGTTTGTAAAAAAAAGTAGTGTCCATGGCACTTCCCTGGAGGCTACTGTAGAATACCCCACCCACTGACCCCGCCAGTGCTGCCCATCACAATACAGCACACCGACTAACCGTTGCACTCCTAAGTTTGACAATTCAGCCTATTGTTATTATGCGGTAGACTGTCATCATAGCGCGTATTGTGAACTAAGTGCCAGTGCAAAGCACCAGAAACCACCGGCTCAAATTAAGAACTGGCAAAGGCTGAATTGTGAAGTAAATTAACACATCGATTCAAATAAGAAAACTACCTGTGACTTACCAATGAGGAAAATATCATGAACAACCAAGAGAGAACTTGCAAGAACTTGTGTACTTAATCGCTGTTATGTTATATTTACAGGTACTACCTAACCACTGTGTGCACCAATGTCGCTGTAATTATTGTATTATGAGCAGAAACCTCTGGTAGATGCTATGTATTGCACCTGCTGTTATCAGGCTGTTTGATATTGTTGTGGCACCTTTTGTGTACTTCTTATAAATCTTAGTCAATACATGCCCTTTAACTACTCCATGTTTGTATTCGCAACCAACCTTTAACTACTGCTACCATTTGTATGAGTTGCTTCCCGCACATACTTGGAGCATTCGTATTTTACTTCCAGTATTGATGTGTGTATGAACCCCTTGTGCTCTTTTGTTGTTAGTAGTACCCATCCCTTCCTGGGTAAGGTGCCCAGAAAAGGGAGGGTGGCTTGTAGTCACTGGCTGCCCACTTGCTCTATGACTTACTACAAAGTGTTTTGTGGGCACCATTAACTAAGCTTGATGCCCTGAAACCGGTCCCAGGATGCTTGTTTCCGGTCCAGGAAGGACCTGGCTTGGCAGTTCTGGCTGGACTGTTCCCATAAGGAACAGGGTCAAGATGGATTTGTATTTGGCTGGGTCCAAACTGGGGTGGTGTGGTGAGCAAAAGAATGATGGATTAAACCCAGATCCTTGGGAATGTTTGCATTGTCTATCATTCGGTCCATCAATTGTTTGTTTTGCATATGGCGGCATTAACTTTAACCATCATTTGTTGTCCAATTCACCCCCAACTGCACACCACTCCTCTCTTCTTTTTGGCTCTATATTGCTCATTGTTCTTTAGCAACACTCTTCCTCCAAAAGTGGTGTGTGCTTGTCTTATATTATCTATGTATTTCCATAAAGAAACACGCTGAAAAATCCGCAATGAGATGATAACGCCCCTTTCATGCCCTTCCTGATTGCAAAATCGGTATGGGTCGGGTAATCAATTTTAGCGATATAGAAATGCTTTTCAAACTTACACTATGAGTTTTTATACTATCAAAAATCCATTTTGTGGTCGCAAACCATGTGATTTTGGAATGCCAGGATTTGCAACGGAAAAATGGATTTTTACTCCTGGCCCTAAACTTTGTGCTCCACCCCAATCTCATGCTTTTTTTCCACAGAGTCTGTCTCGGAGAAGGAACGCCAGGGATACAAGCTGAGAACGTAAAACTGGCACCGATGGGCCAAAGCACATTTTCACAGAAAACAAGTCTAAGGATTAATGTATAATAAAGAGTTGTATGATTTAACCTGCCTTCAAGGTTATAATTAAAAACGACTACAAGCTACTGGAATTGAATAATAAGCAGGAACAATGCCGAAAGGCGACCTCGGGGTATGGTGTCAACAGAGGTGATCTGAGAGGATTCTGCCGTTCTAATTAGATTTGTAAAATGATTCCCATTAATGTAGCAGCCGTTCAATGTACTGTGCACAGGGTCACACACAGACGCACTGGCTTCCAACGAATGAGAGCGAAAATTGTCGTTCCTCAATAATTATAGCAGGCACGCGGCTCTAATGTGCTTTTGACTGGACAAAAACACAATTTTCCTTAGAATTATCGAAAATGGATGCTGAAGCACTTTATTACTTCAAGTTTCCTTGAACAAGGATTAAAATAGCTAAAATGTATTAGCGCACATGAATGTCTTCTGCTAAGAACTATGAGCAACCTAACTGTCGGTAATTAAATATGGAAGGCTGATGCCTCCACAGTCACGCAACTGTTGTGTGTGACACCACACACTAAATTAGTTTTAATGTTGGCCATAATATGGTGTGCGATTTTGTTTACATTTGACAGCTGGCTGTTATGACTGGGCTCCAAATGTTAACCCTCGCACCCGCAGGCAGTTGGAGGCAATTGAATTTAAGAAACAATTTTATTTCGTTCTCCTGACATCATCTCAGCTCTTTTAAATCACTCCTTCCTCATTACCTCTTTTCCTCTATATCTACCTCTGCATCTACCCCTCTCTCTGTCCCAACTCTCTGCATTTCATCTCTCTCATGACCTCGCATCTCCCACGACCACCATGTGTGCTTGCATCTTCACCTGTACCTCTGTTCCCCTCTTTCTACCTCAGCTCCTGCTCTAAAACACACCTTTCTTCTGCTTTCATCTTAATTCACCGTAACACTCAAACTTCTTTCTTTGTTATCACCTCTTTCTACCTCATTTATCTCTCTACTTTTCATCTATCTTACTATGTCGTCTCTCCCTCCTCACCTCACTCTTTCCCTCTCTCTACGTAACCTCATAATTTACCCAGCCATTTGCTAGCTACCTCACCTCTCTACCCACCACCAATATCCATCTTTCCACTTCTGTATCCCTCTAACCTCACCTCTCTTACCACATTATTCCATTCTCCTCTACCTTTTTATATCATTTTCTACTTTCTATTTCCTGCTTTTACTCCTTAATTACAACTTGCCTTTTGTACCTCACGTTTCTCTCTCTATCTCTCACTTTATGCACATCACCTCCCTGTCTCTACCACTCACTACTGCACATCTGACTCTCGACTTAACCTCTCTCTGTATCAAACGTACCTCTTGTTCTGTACCTCACCTGTCTGTACTTTATTTATTTTCACTAAACCTCATCTCACTTTTGCAGTAGCAAGTGTTTCATTTATAAACAGGAATGCATTTTAATTAAGACGTGCAAAAGTTTATGTTTTCATAACACACGTACAAAAAATGCAACATTTTCGGTAGGTTATCATACCTACATTTTATATGCCTACAATTAAAGTACCATACGAGTTGATTTGAATTATCCAAACTCCTTAGCCTTATTGCCAGAAGCTTCATTTTTGCAGTGAAAGGCATGTTTTTACATTGAATTGTTTTGCACAGGACGCTTTTCTCTTTTGCTGCAGGTGCTGTAACTTTCCATAAGCCTTTTGTAAGCTAGTGAATAGGAATTTGTTTTGCATTAGACAACTGATACTGAGGTTCTCACCTGGAGGAGAGGAGGCAACAAGAAGGATGATTGGTGGTATTGTAGGGTGCAGACCAATCACCTAGTGACTGTGTGAATGTTGTTTTAAGAGGTTGGAATTCTCTATCCTTCATTTTACCAATTACCACTGCTCAAGCGGCAGAGTATTGGTGTTTTGTTCCAACTGCAGACTGGCAGACCTACTAGGTCAACTATAATGTAATACTAATTTCGAGGAATTCTTTCACTTGGTAGTTGGTATTCTTAGTCATATTGAAGTTAAGCTTGTGTCTGAAGTGTGGAGTCAAGTATGTAGTCTATATCTTTTGCTATATTGAATCAGCCCACTGTATTCATTTAGGAGTTAAAGCTTTGGTGTTGGAAACACTGGCCTTTGTGACAGTCTCTAAGACTGGAATGAGAGTCAGGAAAATTATCCATTTCCTATGAGCCTATGACCTTTCTTTCACTACAGTGGTCTGTGCTGCTGCCTTAATGTTTTCTGTTGGTGCAAAATGCATTTCCGCATTTATATGTAATTGGTACAGTGTCACCTTTGTTGAATGTAGAATGTGTATATTCAGTGGCACCCACAATTTCACAAATTACCAAATTTACTGTGTTAAAACGTGTGTGTAAGTGTTTTGCACCTAGCATGTTAGTTTGTACTGCACACAAAATCTGTGTATGTTCTGGTGTCCAATGTGTCCTTAAAAAGTCTGGATGCATAAGGTCATAAAATGGTTTTACCCATTGTGCATAATTAGGAATGTATATTCTGCCAGAATTTAGAAAACCCAATAATGATTAGAGTCTTTTTAATGTGTTTGATGGTTGTAAGAGCACACACTTCTCTAGGAAGTGCCTAGCTATGTTCTTGCCTTCCTTTAATGACTTGTATCCCAAGAACAGGACATAGAGATAGACAATTTTTGATTTTATGAATGACATTTTTAGCCAATGTGAGCAAATTCTAGAACTATCCGATCTACTCTGGCCAGGTATGTTTCTAAGTCATCGTCATCATCTGGGAGATATGTGTCACCAACATAGGACAATGCTTCATTGTCAAACAATTCTGGGCTATTCTTATACCCTTGTGGCAATCAACAGAATTGTTTTGGTGACTGGAGCGCAGTAAATTAAGTGAAATACCTACTTTGAGGCGCTATGTTTTAGCAGAAAAAGCCATTTGAAATGTCTAATGTGGTTTTGTATTTTTTGCACACTACATTGCTCATTAGTGTTGTGCCATGTGCATTTTGTACTGCATATGTGCGACTGTGACTGTTTAATTGTCTATAGTCTAAGACCAAGCAACATCAATAATCTGTTTCACTACTGGTTCCAAAGGACTGTTTATGGGTGAGGTGCAAAACTCAATTACATCTTGATATTCAAGCTATGTTAGAATTTCTCTGGCCTGTTATTACCTCATGTTTGATGGGGAATTGAGGTTGCACTTGTGGACTTGTCCTAATGGGTATAATATGGTAAGGGGAGTCTTCGTTCCAGCCCACTTGATTGCATTATAACACCGGGACTTGTGCAAGGACCCACTCCTTGGTCTATGTATGTTTAATTGATTCTTGAATGAGGTTGGAGAAAGATGGTAATATTACACTTTTCCCTCATGGGACTTGCCGAACCAACTCAGGTGGCCAATTCCTTTCAGCTTAGAGAATGTCATAGCCCAATGATAAGTTCTCCCAAAAGAGAACATTAATAGTACGAGATATATCACCCTACATTTGTAGCTGTAATTCATAGACCTGACTTGGAACACTTAGGGCATGATTACTAGTGTGGCGGTCTTCCGACTGCCAGACTCGCAGTGGTACAGCAGTAGCGGTCCACCGTCTGCTGTATTACGACTTCTAAAGTCATAATAGGGGAGATGGTGGACCAGGGCGGTGGCACAGGAGCACCACAATGCAATATGCTGGGCAGGGACTGGCGCAGTTCCACTCAGCATATTACCAGTTCCTGGACTGCCAGCCTTTTCATGGTGGAGCCCCGACATGAAAAGTCTGGCGGTGCAGGAACAAAGCGGGGCCTACATGGTCCTACATTCCCCTGTCTGTACTCCCGCAAAGTTCCAGCACGGCATGGACCATCCATGTCCATGCCATGCTGGAACTTTTTTGCTGTTCCCATGGTGGTGCCTGTTTTCCAGACACCACCATGGGAATAGCAAAGGATCACCCACCGTATAACGAGTTACACATATTTTTGTCTTTTTTTTTTATAGAACTTTTTATTGAAAGAAAGAAAAACGAAGTACAAGGCAAAAAGAAAACCGTATACATGGACATGTGTTCACATAGGAGGACAGCTAGGCACGATATTACACAACAGATCAATAGTACAGATTGTGGGGAGGGGTCCAGCGGGGAAACAAATTTAAGGATAACAAAAAGCACACAAGACATGGAATGCCGGATCAGGGGGACAGAGGGACTTTGGGGTTGTCCACAAACGGAGGCGCACATAGATTTCCACGGTACGCGTTCCATTGGCTCCAGATACTATTCCATTTTCTGGGTTTGCCCCGCGCCACATACACAGTCTTCTCTCTGAACATACACCAGTCCATATTCTCCTTCCACACCGATACCGTGGGCGGGCGCTGGGAACCCCACAACTGCGCTACATGTCTTTTGGCAATCATATTCCCCAAGGTCGCCCACTGCGTCTGGGCCACACTATAATCATTCGGCTCCCACACATTCAACAGGCACCGCCTGGCTTCGGGCTGCAGCACCACCCCCGTGACTCTACCCATAACTGCATGCACATTATTCCAGAACTGCACCACCTCCGGACACTCCCAAAGTATATGGAGGAAAGTACCAAGCATCCCACAACCACGCTTACATAACCCGTCCGAGGAATAACCCATGCGAATCAAGTGCGGACCAGTGATATATACACAATGTAAGATCTTGAGCTGAACGAAACGGAGACGGGCAGGGATCGCGACTTCCTTAGGCGAGGATAATGCAGCCTGCCAATCCTCGTCGTCCAGCTCCAAACCATCGCCGGTCCAGACCTCCCTAAGACGCACTAACAGATCCACTCGAGTGTTAATCAACTTCTTATATATCAGGGAAATGGTACTATCGGGGACGTGGCCGTCAAGGAGCCTATCTTCAAGGGGGGAGGACTCGGGGACGACAGTACCTGCAGGGAGAACCGAACTCAAGGCATGGTGAATCTGTGTGTATCGGAAGAATTCCCTGTCACTCAAATCATATTCTGACTGTAGTGCCGCAAAGGTCTTGATTTTGCCCTTGACCCAAAGATCCCCCATGCAGCTAATATCAATCATATCCCATTTTTCAAACCCTTTCGTTTTACAGAGACATCCCAACCTTTCAGAAGCATACAAGGGGGTCGCACGAGTCAATCGACCTTCCCAACCCACAGATGCATTCGCAGCATGCCACACTCGTACAGCAACCTTGGTAGGTCCAGATAAATCCTTGCCCGCCGCCTTGGAGTAGAGTGCCCTATTGTAGTCCCCGCCCGGTAGCAAATACTTATCCATCTCAAACGCCGGGTTAGGAGCAGGCGCGTAGGTCGCATGATTGATCGCACTCAGTTGCGAGGCCCAATAGTAACGCCTAATATCCGGCAACGCTATACCCCCATCATACCAGGGAAGAGTGAGTTTAGCGAGGGAAATACGCGAACGTCCATCCCAAATTAACCGTCTCTGCAGGCTTTCAACCTCCCTAAAGTAGCTCGCCGGAATAATATCGAACGTATTCTGCAGCGCGTACAAAAACCTCGGCAGGGCCATCATTTTAAAAAGGGCAGCGCGCCCGAGCGGCGAGAGTTACACATTTTTTATTCATAATACAGTCGGCAGTGCATGGACGGCTTTGGTGCAGCAGAGGCGGCATTGCGCCATCGCCACTGCACCAAAGTCGTAATCAGGCCCTTAGTCTTTGGTCCGGTGTTTCTGCCTGGATGTAGTCACTAGTTGCTACTGCCGCAGACACTCTTGAATATTGTGGCAAACAATCATGACTTCTGCTGCGCTGTCCAGCAGAGTCAGACCCCACTCCCTGTTCAGAAGCAGAGTCCTCAATATGTGTGGCACATTTAGCTTTTATCCTAGCCACTTTCTTCTTTTTAAATCGAGGCTTATGCTGTGGAAGCTCTTCTTCCTTTTGTATTATGAAGTCGGAAGAGAGTTGTGAGTCCTTCTTCATTTTCACCTACTCCTCCTTTCTGTGCTCTGATCGTCTGCCTCTCTCCAAGCTTTTTTTCAGATGAATCTGGAAAGGAACGAGAAGGACGTGTATTAGTGTTCTGATACTTAGCATGCTGTTTAATTGTTTCATGGTTATGCAAATTATAGCGAGTTTCAGGGGACTCCAGAGGGGAAGAGCCACCCTGTGGTTTAGCTTTGTTTTTTTTTACTTTTCTCTTTATCCCAGCGTTTATTTGAAGACTCAGGTGCTAGCTTCAAGCTATGCCTAGTTACCCCTTAGTTGTAGTTTAATTGGTATGGCTCATACTATGGATGTATAGGTGGCAGCAATAATCTTTGGCAGTTTTCCCTTTTGATCCACTATTGGAACTTGTGCAAAACATTGACGTAATGCCAATGCTGCTGCTTCCCCTTAAATATTACTTGAAATAGTTGAGGAGACTGTGGCATAATTGCCAATAAGTTTCATCCTCAATTCCAGGGTCGGGCTGCCCCATATTAATTTTGGATCTGTTTTAGCACCTCTGACAAAACAGCAATGGACGGTGCACCATGGGTTATGCTAAAGACCGCAGCTAATACTGTGACCCAAGTGGCACAGATGTCTACCGGGGGAACAATTCTTATCAGTAGGCACATTGTGAGAATTCTATGTTTCTCTTGAGGTCTCGTATGGGGAAATACTGCTTCAAGCTGATTTGTGCAATCCAGAAAGGAATTTCCTCCTGTCTGGTGAGAATTATGTTCCAATTATTGAATTAATAGTCCCTGGACTAATTGCCGGCAATGCTAAATGTAGTTGTCCAGCTAGAGCACTCCTCGCTGGGTTTATTGTCATTGTTAGCATAATGTATTGTGTCATGCATCTGTATAACCTAACTAGACTTGTGTAACTGTTCATAGTTCTGGTGCTGTAAGATTTGCTATGTCCGGGTAAGGTGAGAAACCAGCTAAGCATGGCCATGCTGTCTCCTCATTGCTGTGGGGACCCAGTCTAACTTCTTTTCTTGCATGCAGTTAGGGCGCCTTGGAACCAATTTTGATGTACCTGGAATGTTAATAGTATTTCTAGTTCTTCATTAGCTGTGTAGTTGTTGGGAACTGCAGCTATAGTATAATTGTTAAAATGTCTTGACTAATGTCAATGGTGCAGCCCCTGTGTAGGAGTTGTCCCCCAGTGCACAGCGTGAAGTAACAAATGAATGTTTAAATCCAATTCACAGATAAATCAATCTTCAACAAACAATCCATCATCAAAGTTTGTTTAATGATCACTTCCAATCAATGATCATCTTTCTTCAAAGATTATCGTTTCATCCAATGATACATAGTGATTCTCGATATGGTACAGAATAAAACAATGATCCCAATGCATTTCGGGCATTGTGTCGGCCCTTCGTCAGGGGATAATTCTATAAACAAAACAACAATAGACTGGTCTTAGTACGGAGCACCTCACGAAGTCTCACACACCTCCAAGAACCATGCAAAAATAAACGCCAAAAAAGCTGTATATTATGAAAGTTGACCCCAGTGCCACTTAACAAAGAGATCCAAAATAAAAATGAATTCGATAATACAAGACAAGAGAGACAGACTTTCAGGGTTAACCATGTAGAAGGGCGAAAGCGAAACCGAGTTAAACAAAATCCATACCGAATTCCAATGTTAAAATGAACTCGCAGTTTCCAACGTGACGATGTACTAACTGTGAGAGCCTCCGGAAAAACAAACGTGACCTACGTAACAAAGTGTTTCTCAAAGTGCATGCTGTGACTGATCACCAAGTTATCGAGTGATTAAAATATGCTGGGATTAGTGCAAGGACCAAATGTGGCGATACAGATAATCAAAATCTCACGTGATAAACGGTGTTCGAGACCCACACTTCTTGCTAGGAGAAAGACAAAAAAAATTATGTAACTCGTCCACCGAGAATCGGTGACGTTTGCAATTGTAACAATCCAGTGTCCTCATGAAGAGGTACTTACAGTTGAAAGGTTGGACGAATTCTCAAAAAACTCCTGAGTCTAACGTAAACTGGTCTCAGAGGGTGTCTCCACCTTGTGAGTGAAGCGAATGTGACAGCGTGCTGTAATAGGGAGAACCAAGTGCTAGACATAGAAAATGTGCTGTGACTGCGATCGCCGGTTACGGGTGCCATCTTGAAACGGGGTGTATAAAATAGTGTAGCCTGTCTAAACAAAAAAAGGTTAAAATATGCTAACATACAGCGAGTTACAATCATGATAACATACTGCATACGGTTACTGTAGTGACTGATTGTGATAAATCAAAAAATAATAAACAATTAATGACATTGATAACAAAAATGAAAATGAATCTTGCAAGAAACACCGCTGAAAATAAATTCTCTACAATACAGTTCTAAAAAGGATATCAAAGATAACATGAAAATTCCATTCTGTCATTGAGCCCGTTGGGCTGCATCGTGCAAAGGTACCGGATCCAATAGTTCTCTCTTTGTAGTAGGTGATTTTTATTGTGAATACCATCTCTGCGTTTGATGACTTCAAGTATGAGGAACTTGAGTTGTGCAACACTGTGTCTATTGTCAACAAAGTGTGTGGCTACTGTGGATTTCAGATTTCTCGTGCGGATATTGCTCTTGTGCTCCAAAATCCAGGTGCGGATTTTCCTCTCTGTATGTCCCACATAGCATGACCCACAGGGACATTTCAGCATATAAATAACGTTAGCAGTATTACATGTAGCATTAACTCTCAATTTAATCTTTGTTCCTTTCATTGGGTGGTTGATGTAATTACCTGATATGATGTTATGGCAGTTGCTACAATTGTAGCAAGGTATTAAACCCTTAAATTGCATGGGCAAAGAACAGTCTGTCTTTTTCACTGTCAACAGTGTTTGCCTGTTAAGAGCTTCACATTTCATTGGAAGTGATCATTAAACAAACTTTGATGATGGATTGTTTGTTGAAAATTGATTTATCTGTGAATTGGATTTAAACATTCATTTGTTACTTCATGCTGTGCACTGGGGGACAACTCCTACACAGGGGCTGCACCATTGACATTGTTCACGACGCTGTTGGGAACAGACAGCGAAGCTCTGGTTGCATGCGACACTGTGTGAACTTTCAAACATTTGATTAACTAGCTGTGCGTGTCCTACCTCTGTTTGTTCAAAATGTCTTCATTGACTGTTTGCTGTTCGAAATGTTACCCATGAATAGAATACCCCTATTCTGTACACTTTGTATGCCTCTAACATGAAGGTAACTTCCCCACTTGTAAGGGCGAGCCCATGTTGTTGTAGCATTTGTGTAATTAAGTTTGTAGTTCACCTGTATATTAACTGGTACTGCGTTAGCCATTTTAAATTATGGAATGCAGAGAAGGTAACTATAGTGGGGTATCCTTTGAAAGGTTCAAGCGTACACAACCTACAGGCAAAAATAGAAGTTCCCTATTTTGCTGAGGAGGATTTATCACTAACACCATGGATGTATCCAGCTAATTGGTCAGTAGGGTCTTTGAGTAGACGTAGAACATTACTGACGCCATGTTGTACAGTTCCTACTTTCTCAGTAAGACTGTGCGTTTAGGCAACATAAGCTTAAAAACTATGTAGGACTGAGTCCATACATACCCTCAAAATATGTTGACTTAATTCCTGGCTATCTCACACTGTGCCATCTGGTCCCCTAAACTGACAGGGCACCAGATGGAGTTTTCAGCCTCAGAATATGACAACCCTTATTCCCCCAAGGAAATCAAGGAAACAGATCTTACCCTGTCGTAAGTAATTGAGGTATGCCCAAAGGGAGACACAAGAGGTACAAAAATTGGCATTTCAAACATTTATGGAAGCAATTGTACTCCTGTGGAAAATACGTGTGCTGCAATGATTATAAGAATGAAGCAAAACAATGTTACCAGCATTACAAGAAAGGTGAACCGAATTAATAACATCATGCATTTGCATTAGATTATATAAATGCATATAATTGTAGTCCTATCTAGCGGTCGCCAACATTTTCTGATAATAAGAGCTTCTTCTGTCCAATGAAAATCTTCCTAAGGTGCTAATGTTAGTGATGTGATAGTGACCACCTAATCCAAAATTGTTAGCAGTGATAACATCAGTGTATTAGGCAGGATTGCCAGCAATAACGTAAACAAGCATTGACATAGCCAATAGGTCTCGCCTTTTGGACCTTTTAAATGTTTAACCATGCACCACATTATCCTGGGTGCTGTGCTGCCAGTGATGGAAAAGCTAAACAATTACTAGAGACTGAGTGTGAAAAAAGAGAGAATAGTTTTCTGTCCAAATATTGTCCCTATTGTTATTTTAATTTTGATAAATGGCAGGACTAACATATTCAGTTCAATGCAAGCATGCCCAGAGGTACACCTAATGCTGGAAAGAGCAAATTTGGTGTGAAAAGATCATGCATTCACATTACACCTCACTAATTACTGTAACTAGGGTTCGAGCAGGCAGAGGATCCTAATGGAAATAAAAAGAGGACTAACAGAATACGAATTATGCTCTTAAATGATATTCACATAACTGGCTTATTTGAGGTTCAGTACATTGCTTAATGAAGTCATCTCTAGTTAGGCCACCAGCAGTCCTGAAGATTAACCATATAGTCATTATTTGTGTATGTAGTTTGCTTTCTTAACCAGTGCTGGATGGTGAGCCAAAGAATCTTAATTTGTCTGCTACCACTGTTCACATTGCCACTGAAAAGGGCAGTGGCGATGCAAATATCACTGTCATACTGCCCAAATAGTAAGTCTTAATCCTGCTTATGCCATTGCTAGCCTCCACTGTGGAAAATGCACATCTGTAGAAACCCATAATACAGATAACTGTACATTATGGGCTAACACCCACTGTAAAAATACAGGTTTCTAGAAAACCATTAACTTAGAGACAGCAAGATATGGGATAACCTCCACTATAGAACATGCAGGTCTATAGAAACATGTCACTGTAACGACTGCAGGCCATGGCAGACCTCCACCGAGGAAAATGAAGAAACCCATCCATAGGACTTCAAATTCAGTGACTTCATGACAATTACTAAGCCCCACTATACAATATATAGGCTTTAGATTACTGTCACTGCAATGACTCACAGGTCAGGGCTACCATCCAATTTAGAAAATTCAGGTTTACAGAGCTATGTATCTGAAGAGATTGTAGGGTCAAAACTACCCCCACCATGGAAAAAGCAGATCTGCAATTCATCCCCTTCCAGTGGAGAGATTACAAAGTGATGGGTAAAATACATTATTGGCAATTGCTTCTCTTTGGGCACATGCCAATATAGGAACTGCAGGGCTATTCATAACTTCCACTGTAGAAAATGTAGGTCCTATGATTGATGTCATGTTAGAGCATTGGTGTCCAACCTAGATTTAGGAGTGCCTGATTTTTATATTTACCACATTTTATGCAATTTATTTTAAGTGGATATTCTGAAAATATGCCATGGATTGGTCCCTTGTGGCCAACGTTGTACACCCCTGCTATTAATACTAAAATTGGGGAATAAAGATCTGCTACAGAAAATACACGTCTAAAGATACATTTCACAGTAGATGTGGCAAGGCCAATACCTTCATTATATAAAATGGTGGTCTAAAAATAAATGTTATGATACACACGTAAAGGTCAGGGCCAACACGTACAACAGAAAATGCAGACCTGTGGATACATATCACAGTGGAGCCTGCACATCCAGCTCTGACATTTAACAAAGAAAATGAGGGTTAGTGAATACATGTCACAGTGGAGCCTGCAAATCGAAGGGTGACATTCTTCACAGAAAATGCAGGTTTGTGAAAACATGTCACTGTGGAATCTCCATATCCAGTTCTAACATTTAACATAGAAAATGACGGTTTCTGAATGCATGTCACCGTAAAACCTGCCCATATGATGCTGACATTCATCACAGAAAATGCAGGTTTGTGGATACATATCACTCACTGTGGATTGTGAACATCCAAGGCTGACATTGATCACAGAACATACAGGTTTGTGGATACATGTCACTGGAATCTGCATATCCAAGACTGACATTCATCAAAGAAAATGCAGACCTGTGGATACATGTAACTGTGGATTTTTTTGTGAAAAAGTATACGCCCAGGCAGACTTCAAACACAAGAAACTGGCTATTCAAAAGAACATATTATATAAACATTAGACAAGAAAATAGTGCAAAGGACTGTAATGATATCAAAAAATATTTTTTAATTTCGATATTTAAAAAGAGATCAATAAATATAGGTCTATACATTAGATATACACAATAAAAAATGTGTACATTATTTATGTGTGACTTTTCCTTAGTACATTATAAAAAACCAAAGCAATTTGATAATAAAAGATTTTTTTTTAAATCTCCGATTCTGCAGGGTTGGGCTGTGTGTGTCAACGCGTTTTGACAAAGTCTTTTGTCTTCATCAGGACAAATGAATGTTCAGCCACTTTTTCTAAACAGAATAAAACATTGTTTTAGATGAGTGTGCAGACACTTTTTCTAAGCTGAATAAAACAGTATTTTCGGCTGACAAACAATGACAGTACATTGCCTATTTCTTGACTATATACATCCACTGATACTAAGAACTAGATTGTCATTCGTTTTAAAAAATCTTCTTAGCCAGACTTGCATTTTTATATAGGACGATAGTAGGAAAAGTTGGAAAGCATACATTTTTAGTAGTGACAAACATCTCTGTTATATTATAACAATTACACTTTTGAGAAAAATAACACGGCATTGCCAAAGTGAACGGGATGCACAGCTGGTAGAGGATGGCGCAACATTATGGTGTTTGACATCAAAGAAAGGGGTAAGGGTATTAATCATAGTCAACCACAGTGCTTTCAATCGTGAAAAGTCGCTGTTGTTTATTTTAGGAGAGCATTGTTGCTACGTTTCTTACCATTTATCTTTATTGAATCCAAAGATAAAGGCAAGAAAACAAATCATATCCATATTTTACAGGGGTCCCTCACTAGCCTAATTTATATCAATTTTATACTGCATCGATGTATTTTATCAAAAACATGATTTTACCAAAAATATGATCTTACCTACGAGCAAAATCTGATAAAGGCCATTTTCAGTTAATAATTAGAAACCGTGCAGGCTCGATGAAGGGAGTGAGGCACCTTCCCTTTACTATTTCAGGTAGGTATGTGATATCTGTTTTTAGATAGAGAGATAAAGGTTTTTTATTTTATTACGTCATATTACTTATCAAGGAGGTTTCTGTTTCCTAGTCCCGGTTTGTTTTATGTTATTGAAACATATTTTTACCTGTTTACACAGTCTTCACTGCTTCCTTCTCACTTCTACCTTCATACAATTTTCACCGGTTTTCAGGAAAAAAGGCAGCGAAAGTTCTCCGTCATTTCCTGCCGCTCTAATATGTTGTAATGCTACGTTGTTGTTCTTAAAATCGAATACCTATACAATCAGATAATATGTATATTTGCACCAGTTTTATCATGACTATTCAACATTCTTTTATGTTTACTCTTGTTTACCTCTTTATAAGAGTCGGCTTTCACAAGGAAAAGGATGGCAAAGAAGCGGTTTTATGAGTTGGTTCGTTCTAACAGAGTTGAGGGTAGGCGGGTTTAGCTGGTAATATGTAAGTTTGTAAATACGATTTAGAATCGGTCCTAAAAGAATAAAATTGACCAATGTTATTATTAAGCAACAGTACAGTTTTGTTGATCTAGCGGTTATCTCGCTAAAAAACATCACATTTATATTTATTTACCTCAAAAACACTCTTTCGAGCATGGAGGTCGCCAATGACTTTTTTCGCGCTCTTTTTTCTTCGTTCGCTCGATCAGTAAGATATTCCCAAAAGGAAGTAATGTCCGATAAAAGATACAAAGCCCGCTAAACCTAGGAAGGGTAAAGAGAGGAAACTTTTTTTTAAAATAAAGCAAAAGACAGGTTTGGAGCGGGACTTCGCAAGGTTCTACTTTAAGATTACTAACGGGGTTTCCTAACGGGGTTTCCTAGCGGAGTTACCAGCGGAGTTAGATGCGGAGTTTCTCAACCTCTTACCGTTCTATTATTCAGTAGTGCGAGGTGCGTCTGCTTCCTTCAGCGGTTCGTGTGGAAATGGAGGATCAAATGAAGTCCTTCTTCCACTTCTATTTATGTCCGGGGAAAAAAAAAAAAAAGGGAAGGTGGGTCCCGCCCCAGTTTAAAGGGGTATTACAATTATTCGGAAGGAACAAATAAACATCCGATTATTTACTCTAATTTATTTGTACAAGATCTTTACTGGCGATTTTGACTCGTGGCAAGTTGTCAGAAATATACTTATTACTGGAAATTCCACTATATGTGCCGTATTCAATGTAAGTCAATTACATAGTCATATTATCGCGTTCTCCCAGGGTAGATCCTGGTTCAAGCCATGGTCAAATGTTCCAAGGGTGAAAATCCAGAAGACCTCTCTTTTTTTGCGTATTTCATTGCTTCCTTGATTTTCCTGTAAATGGATTTTCTCCAGGATACGCCACTTGAGCTCTTCTGGTGTGTGTTTGTACTCCATAAAATGGTTTACAAGAGGGGCTGCTATTCTTTGTGTCTTAATCGCTGACCTGTGTTCAGTTAGCCTAGTTTTGATCATACGTGATGTTTCTCCTACGTATCCTAAATTACAGGGGCATATAATCAAATAGATAACATTCTTTGTGTTGCAATTCCATAATTCTTTTGCATGAATGATGGTATTATTGAACTGCATGCTTTCACCAATTATAATGCTATCACAGGATCGACACGATCCACAACGTGAGGTGCCTTTGATTGCATTTGTTCCATTGATTGATTTCTGCACAAAGGGAATTTTTCCTGTACTGACTTTGTGGCGAGAGTGAACTATCTGATCTTTTAGATTCTTGTTTCGCCTATGGGCGAACATGGGTTTTGGTAGCTTTTGTTGATTATCAAGAACATTTAGCAAATGCCAATTCGAATTAATTATTTGTTTAATTGTAGAATCCATCGTTGAATGTTTGGTTATGCATACCAGTTTGGTGTCAGTTTTTTGTTTTTGAGAATTCAGTAAGGCGTCTCGGTCGTAAAAGCGAGCTCTCTTATACGCTACTCTAACAAGGCGATGTGGGTAACCCCTTTGAATGAATTTTTGCTTCATAATCTCTGCATGAGCATCGAAGTCTTTTATATTCGTACAATTCCGCCTTACCCTCAAAAATTGAGAAAACGGGATACTGTCTTTTTGACATCGCGGGTGGTAACTTTTGAAATGTAGGAGTGTGTTCCGAGCGGTTGGCTTTGTGTACAGATCTACTTCAAGGACACCGTCTCTGTTTTTTATATTGATGTCCAAAAATTCAACTTTCGAATTGTTAGTATGTGCAGTGAAACGCAAGTTCTCATCTGTCAGATTTAACCAAAGAAGGAACTCCCTTAGAGTCTGTTCCCCATCGGTCCACACAAAGAAAATGTCATCTATGTACCGATGCCAATGGGAAACAGACTCAAAGAACGGTGCCATTTAGTTGTAGATAAATTTACTTTCAAACAAGATCATATAGATATTAGCTATCGAAGGGGCCATCGAGGCCCCCATGCTTACTCCTTTGGTTTGCAAGAACAAATCTTCACCAAATTCAAAGAAATTCTCTCTCAAAACCAAGATCAAGCAATCTTTAATAAATGGTTTGGAACAGGGGATCTGATGTAAGTCAATAAACCATAGTGTGGCCTCAATAGCTTCTGCCTGTGGTATATTACTATAAAGTGACTCGATGTCGAGGGTCACTAAGATATCAATACCTTCGTTGAATGCTAAGTTTTCTACTTTCATGATCATATCACCTGTGTCTTTCACATACGACGGCGAGAGTGAAATGTATGGCCGTAGGACTTGATCTAAATATTTTGAAATGGCTTCTAAAGGCGTCCCGATAGTTGAAACAATCGGACGATAAGGTGGATTTTTCTGATCTTTATGGATCTTAGGTAATCCGTATATACAAGATGTCTTTTTGTCCGAATTATTTAGGAATTCAAACTCTTTTTTATTTATAATTCCCTCACTCAGAGCTTTTGTAGTTAATCTATTTATAGTTTTAACTATTCTCTCGGTTGGATTGGTTTGAATTTTCTTGTAAAAAGTAGAGTCGCTTAACATCTTATTCATGTTGTCTTCATATGTGGTGCAGTCCAAAAGGACTATCCCTCCACCTTTATCGCTGCATTTAATTACGATTGTGTTATCATTTCTCAACTTTTCAAGAGAGTCATGTTCATCCTTTGAGATATTATACCTGGGTTTTGGAATAAATCTTAGGGCCTGGCCTAACCGTTTTATGACAACTTTTTCAAAAATGGCCACTTCAGGACCTATTTGTTGTAGAGAGGGAGTGAAGGTAGAGGGTAAGGCTACAATGTTATTGCTTATGTTATCTAGCTCCATTGGGTCATTTTGTAGAAAGAACTTTTTTAATCTAATTTTTCTCAGGAAAGAATGGATATCGCGATAGAGTTCAAAGGTGTTTACTTTTGCGTGTGGGACAAAAGATAAACCCTTGGTGAGAAGAGACAGATCTGAGGATTCAAGGATATGAGAGGACAAATTAAATATTGGGATTACATCCCGTTCCTCCAATATTGTTTGTTTCTCGTCTCCAGATATTGTTGAGGTTCCTGGGCATACTGATTGGTCTGATATGTAACTGTGGAACCTGCACATCCCGCTGTGACATTCAACACAGAAAAATAGGGTTTGTGAATACATGTCACTGTGGAGCCTTCATGTCCGGCCCTGACATTTAACATTGAAAATGAGGGTTTGGGGATTCATGTCACCCTGAAATCTGCACGTCCAGCATCAGGGCTTATTGAAGAAATTGCAGGTCTGTGAGTGCATGTTAATGTAAAACCTGCAAAGCCAGGGCTAATCTCTACAGTTTGAAGTGTGAATCTACAGATTAATACCTCTGTTGAGATTACAAGGTCACACACTGATTTATTTTTCCCTTTTAAACTGTTAGTATTTTGAGGAAAAATAGCGTGCTTTCTCTGCAACTGTTCTGTACGTATTACTGTCACTCTGACTTGCAACTGACACCAAGAAGCTTTTACGAACGCCTTGGAAGATGTTGCAACTAAAAAATATCCAGAAATGTTAAGTGCTCAGTGACAAACTTGGAAAGTAGTCAATAAAGTTTGAGTGCGTGACACTGCTGCTATCCAACTGAGTTTTTACCCATTCCAGCCATCCAATTAATGAGGCCTCCCTTAGTAAACATATATAATGCTATGCGTGCATGGCCCTAAAAACCCCACCAGTAGCACAGAGTAAACATGCAAAAGGTGGCCTGGAGAGACGGAGCAAGGGTGTAGCGAACACAGAATTTTGGTTTTCATAATAAATGTGTAGAAATCATCTTGACAGTCATTTCTGCAACGGAAATCTCAGTGAAAATGCAATTTGAGACACTCAGAAAGATGCGTTCCTGCGCTGACTCCAAAAGCACACACCTTCCTCCTCTCCGAAAGTGAAACTAAATTGCAGTAATCTTACCGCGAAGTCTATCAAATGGCCGGGGGTTAGGAAACAGCAGCAAATCAGCAAACTAGGTGCAGGGCAAATTTAAAGCGGCAGCACATCGCATATAACTGCACACTGTCAACAGTATCAGCAGAGGGTGAAAGGGTTAATGGACCTGCACATGCCTCTGATCCAGCGGCCTATAGAAAATATGTCATCAAATATGCTACCCAACTCTACAACTTATACTATTAATCACTAATTAAACACTAAGGCCCATTAATCAAACATGACATATTATGACCAACCGAACCATGTGGCCTAATTAACCTATTCACAATTTATATACATTTATATACAACCGCGGTAAATGGATATCATCATTTCAATAAACCTAACTATTTATTAAGCCACTTATGGCGATAGAATCTAGCTAATGGTAACCTGAACCCATGAAATGTCAAGACCAGCTTGTTTTCAACAGTAAGATTTTATTAGCTATTTATTTTGATTTCATAAATGTAATTTTTATTAAAGCATTTTTATTAGAATTATTGCAAGTAAAAACTTTATAAGTTTCAAATTATTATTGCAAAAGTATTTATTAGTTTAGCATTTTTCTGAACCTAAGTCCCTAACTAATCTAAATAAATGGAAATAAAATGAAGTCTTTGAGGGCTCTTACATGCTCCAAGTGAAGTCCATCAGCACGACACCCTCTTCCAAAGGTCAGCAAAAGCAGCAGCGTGTCCCTTCTACAAGGAATGGATTTTTATACCATTCTGCGCTAAGCTAATCTAAGTAAAAGTAATTCTTTTCTGCAAAAGTCGGAGTCCCATTGGTTCACGAGTGACAAGTGACATGTCACCTCATTTTCAAAACATCAGTTCTGTCACTTTCTTAGAGTCCATTGTCTCTAGTATTCGAGCTCCGAGGCTTCCTCAGATTGCAACATTTTCTTGCATAAAAATTTTCATCATGTCATTTTGCTTCCTCGGATGCAAAGTTATCAAATGTTCCTCCTGCCGGTTCCTGGCCTTGGCCTTGTCCGAGTAGGAGACTGCTAGAAACACACCACGCTTTCCAATTGTTGTCACCAAAAGGAAGTTTTTCTTTGAAAGGACTCTCTCTTGCTCCGTGCAGAAATTATTTGCACACTCGAGTAAACTAGGCCCAAAGCAGTCAATTTTACGTCCACTAATATATAAACAAACACAAAAGAATAATTAATGTAGGAAATATTATTTGTTCTGTTGCCACCCAGCATTACTAATGATTAACCCATTAGTCTAAATTACCTAGCCAAAAGCAAACAAATAAAGCACCATTATATCTACCAATCTTCTTTAAATCCATCGAAATTCTTTATGCACCTATAGAAAATAGAGTGACACCACATAGACAAGGAAAGCAAAACAAGCACATGCTACTTTTAAAAACAGCCGCAATTAGTTATACCATGACAAAAGGACAAAATTAATTTATTAATTTGCACGAACAAAAGATGCAACAATTATGCACGTTTATGAGCACACATGTTAATATCCCACGTGTAATGTAACTTTAATCTAGGTTGAATTAATACAAACACAGCACCAAACGTTAATAGAGTTATTTTCCATTATGGAAGTATGACTTCACGAGTTGAAATAAAATTATTTCCAAATCTCGCTCCATCAACTCCCTCATCTGGTGATTAACAAATCACCACACCACACCACACCCAAAATTTAGTAAAATTTTGACTAACCGAAAATGGTTCGAATTCATTTGTATTAGTATTTTTCTAAAAATTAGGGGTCGATTAGGATCGCGGACGGACTTGAGTCCGTCCGCGACCCCTGAGGAGGAGGGAACATCCGCATGGGCTGCGGCGTTCCCTCCGATCTGATTAGGATGTGACCGCCAGGGTGGCGGTCACATCCTCTATCTCTAACATTGCGGCGGGTGCAGCTTCAAGCTGCACCCGCCCCAATGTAAAAAATGCATGCACAGCATTTGCGTGCACAAAGCGGCAGGCACCGCGCGGTGCCTGCTGCATTGTGCACGCAAATGCAGGGGGGTACCATAGGTACCCCCCATGTGCACCCCCCACCACCCCTTCACCCAGGGGGCCCGCAACGGGCCCCCGAAGTGAAGGTCCGTATGCTTTTTCACGGCGGAAAAGCCGCCGTGGAAAAGCATAGAATTGCAGACATCCTAATATGCCTGGTGGTGTCTGATAGACACCGCCAGCCATGTTAGTGCTTTTCCGCCGTGGTCGCCTTCCGACCGCGGCGGAAAAGCGGCGGACAGATTGTGAGACCCACCAGCCATCCTGATTTGGCGGTGGGTCTTTCAGGCCTCCTCGGCGGATTTCCCGCATACTCCGGGCCGGCGGTGGCTTCCGCCGGCCCGGAGTATGCGGAAATCCACCATCATAATGACCCCCTAAGTCTCTGCAAAATCTTTGCAACTATCATATTGAGCTCTACGTAACTCTTGTAATTCAATTTCCTTCTCCTGTTCCTTTTTGATCTTATAAATTTGTTTCTTTTCCTTCATGTGTTTCTTTCTCTTGTGTAACATGCAACTAATTTTTGTCAAAACTACTATAAATATTATTACAAACAAAGGTGTTAAAATCTTGCCAAGAACTGAACCACCAATTTCTTGAAACCAGGTTTTAATAGCCTGGAATCTCTTTGTAAGTCGCTCTGAAAAATCATCCTCTTCTAAAGGAACTATTTCTGATTGCATTTCTGTGATGTTTTTGATATACATTTCAATATTCTTACTTTCATCAGGGATATAAGTACAGCAGTGCTGAACATGTAAAATACCACAGACTCCTCCCTCTTTTGCCAGGAGTATGTCTAAGGCAAGGCGATCTTGCATCACCATAGATCTAATTGCAATGACCTCAACATTCACTAATTGGAAACCATCTGCTGTGTCAGTTGACAATCTGTCAACAATCGTGGATAATTTTCTGATCCTTCCTGCATTCAAGGTTATACCTACTAAAGGTATTACTGCTTCAAAAATATCTCCCAAAATTTCTGTAAAACTTTCTCTTTTATATCTATTTATATGATTATTAATTTTAAACAGTCCTTCCGCATTTCTGTCAACATGAAATATCTTTGGAAAAACAAGCCCAACAAAACATGTCCCATACCAATGATCTGGAAGGTTATAATAAGCCTTATCACCACAAATAAAGTAAATCCCAGGATAAATTGGATCTTTGCCACCTTTGAATCCCCAACCTCCCATGATTTGATAAGTGTCCTCACAATTACTAGCACCTACAAAATAATTATCAAAAAGTGTATTATCCCTTCTAATGCAAAGCTTACCACTAATTGGTTTGTCTATGTGTATTGCAACATTATCAAAAGTCTTGCCATTAAGCTTCTCATCCTCTTTTTGCCAGAATTTAGATTTAGTCTGTTTGACTATTTCATTTCTCTTATAAATTGCTCTTCTCTCCTCAACAAGATTCCGGAAAGACTTTTGTTCAGCTCTTAATTTGCAGGTTAAATTATTCTTATAAGCATACTCATAGGTGAGTTCGTTAGTAACTAAAAAGAATTCCCTCATCTGTTTAGCTTTTTTATGTTTATTCAAAGCACTCTCAATTTTTAAATTTGCAAAAATCTCATCAAAATTTGAATAGTAATATTCTAAGCGACCAGTCTGATAAAATAAACTAGCTAACACACTACAAGTTATCCCATATGTGAGAGGAAGCATATTGTATGTCACTCCCTCAGAAACAGAAGCAGGTAATTTTACACAAACGTAGCAATCTTTAACATTCATTACCTTAACATATTCTCCCAAAAGCCTTGAGAATGAATTGCTTGAAAAATCACTAACAGATTTATCCTGATGAATTTCAGGTTTTTGATCAATTACTTTGTTAGCTATATCTGTTGCACTATGTTTGTCCTGACTAACTGAAGCTTTACTTGTCATGTTAACTTTATATAAATCCTTACTAATCTCAAAAGGAATGACAACAGCCAAAACTAACCAGAGCAGAATTAACATGAGCACACACACCAGAGTCATCTTACAGCATTTCTTAAATATGGAACACTTTGAAGTACTCCGTTCCATAACATAAGGCATCTTTGGAAAATCTTATCTCAAAAAGGAAATAAAAAGAAAACAAAATTTTAAAATTATCTAAATTTTAGATTACAATTATCTAAATTTTAGACTAAATATATACCCCCCTTTTTAAAATATTTTTTTTCTTTTTTTTTATATATCCTCTAACAACTTTTCTTCGACCTAATGTCACAAGTTAATTTCCAACTAAACAACTTTTCTTCGACCTTGTGTCACCTAACACAATTTCTTCATCCTTTTGCCATAAACAAAACCCACATTTTTTTTTTATATTAGTACTTCAATCATTGTCACTAATTTCCTCAACCTCTTCCTGACTACTGCTGTTAATTTCAATAACAGGAGGAATCATCAGATAAGTCCACTCAGAAGATTTATATTTCTGATTAGGTCTCAAAATTCTTTTTGTTTTTCTAGACACTACTTCTATTTTTCTCCCTTTTTCAAGTTTCCTTTCAGGCTCTTTTTGACTAGTGATTTCGTTCACTTGCTCCTTTGACTTTTTAATTAACCTCCATTTTCACTTGGCCATGATTCTCCTTTTCTCAAGATCTTTCTTTTCGGTTATGCTATATTTGTTTCAGTTTTCCAAGATCTTTTTCTCACTCTTCCTTCTCGACCATCAACATCACTTTCTCCAGAATCACTATCAGAAATTTCTATTCTTGACTCAGGAACTTTTCTAATCGGCAGTCTTACTCTGTTAGGAACTATACTCTGTCTTCCATCACTGGTACTTATTCGACTTCCTCCTCCTCTTCAATTACCTTCAACTTCCCAGTTTCTGGTTTCTTGTTCCTCCCTCCAGAGCTTATTTTCTGCTTTTCGATACTCTCCTGGTCAGAAATTTCAATTGATTCAGCTTCTCTGTCTTCAAAATTTTCAATAGTCTCTACTCCATTTACTTTCTTGACAGACTCTTCTGCTGAATTTCTTTTTAACAGATCTTCATCACTTTCAGAGTCTATTTCAATGATTTCCAAATCTTTTCTGATCAAGTCTTCATTCACTTGCAAATTTTCCAGATGTCGACCTCTCTGTCGATCTTCAGAATCTGGATTTCTTTCACCTTCTACTTCAGAATCAGAATCATCTGTAGAATCACTCTCTTCATCAGAGTTTTCAGGAGAAGGAATTGAAATCGTATGGCTTGGATGTATCCACCTTTTCAATCCTTTACATGTTACTGCATTCGTTGTTACAAGAATTATTTGTCTAGCTTTCTGCCACCTTGGAACTAGACAATTTCTTCTTCGATGTACTTTAGTTCTAACCCAATCTCCAGGTCTCAGATCATGTGTCTGTACTTTGTCATCTGATTGTACTTCAGTTCCCTCCTGATTAGACACAGAAGTAACTACGTCAGACAGTCTTTTGCAATATTCCAAAATAGCACTGTCATTAATGCTCAACAATTTCCCTACTGGTACAAAAGCTTGTCTCATGACTCTGCCCATAAGAATTTCATGAGGACTCAGACCTGTCTTTTTATCAGGTATGCTTCTTAGAGACATTAAAACAAGTGGAAGAGCATCTGTCCATTTCATACCTGTATCAAGACACATTTTTCCAATCCTGTTTTTGATCGTTCCATTAATCTGCTCAACTACTCCAGATGCCTCTGGTCTGTATGCACAGTGTATTTTCTGTTCAATATGCAAAGCTTCACAAATCAATTTCAAAAGTTTATTATCAAAATGTCCCCCTCCATCACTCTCAATAGTAACAGGGAAACCGTATCTTGGGATAATTTCTCGAAGAAGCAATTTTGCCACTGTAATCGAATCACAATGACGTGTTGGAAATGCCTCCACCCATCTTGAAAACAAACACACAATCACTAAAACATATTTTAAACAATTGTGTAAAGGCATTTCAATAAAATCCATTTGTAATCTGGTAAAAGGGCCACCCTCCCGACCTATGATTCCTGTACCTACAACTGATTTTCTGTTTGGGTTCATTTGTTGGCAAGTTAAACACCTCTGACAAAGAGATTCTGCAATTGTTCTGAATTTGGTATTAAACCATGTCTCTTTAAAAAGTCTAATCATAGAATCCCTTCCAATATGACCAGGGCCATGATATAATCTGGCCATGTCAGCAATCATACAATTAGGTAAAACTACTCTGCCATCTTTGTAAGTCCAAACTCCATCTTCATCTCGTGGTCTACATTCTGCTTTTAACCATGTGTTTTTCTCCTCATCATCAGCTTCATTTTGTAAATCTCTGATTTCCTGCCATGTTTCAACCACTGTTGTTAGCATCAATGAATTCGAATCACTTTCTTTACTCCTTTCCCGATTATATGCACAACCATTTCTTGCGCAATACTTAGCTGTTTCATCTGCATAAGCATTGCCTTTGGTGATATAATCCTCACCCTTTTTGTGAGCTGCACATTTTACGACAGCAATTTCCTTTGGTAATTGAATGCCATCTATTAATCTTTTAATGAATACTGCATTTTTATTTGGAGATCCTGCTGAAGTTAAATAGCCTCTCTGAGACCAGAGCTGTCCATAATCATGCACCACTCCGTATCCATACTGGCTGTCAGTTATTATGGTAACTCTCAAATCCTTTGATATTTCACAAGCACGAATTAAAGCAATCAATTCAGCCACCTGTGCTGAACGAATTCCTTCAAGACATGATGCTTCTTCAACATCTGCAACAGTACAGACTGAATATGCTGCTTTTAAAATACCTCCCTCTGATCTTAGACAAGAACCATCCACAAAGTAGACAAAATCTGATTCAGGCAAAGGTTCGTCTGTAATATCTTGCCTTGGCTTGGTACAGTATTCCATAACATCCACGCATTCATGCTCCACATCAATTTCATCAATAATTTCAGAATCAGGTAATAACGTAGAAGGATTCAAATTCACACATCTTGCAATAGAAACATTATCTGCTCCTAAAATAACTTTCTCATATTTTGTCAATCTATTACTAGTCAGAAGTTGTGTCTTACTCCTTGTCAGGAGTACTTCAACTGAATGGGGAACATAAACTTTTACAGGAAACCCCATTATGATCCCTTCACTTTGCTCCAAACTGACACTAGTTGCTGCAACTGCTTTTAAGCAACCTGGTAAGGCTTTTGCAACAGGATCAAGAACTGCTGAAAAGTATGCAATGAGTTTTCTCAGATTCCCATGTCTTTGAATTAGTACAGACAATGCACATCCTTCTCTTTCACTGCAATACAGTTCAAAATCTTTTTCATAATTCGGCATGCCTAGAGCTGGAGCTTCACATAAGCTTCTTTTTAGATTCTCAAAAGCTTCTAACTCAGATTCATTAAGAACAATTGGATCTTTTACATCTGATTTAGTAAATTTCTGTAGTGGTTTCGCAATTACTGAAAATCCACTTATCCATTGTCGACAGTAACCAACCATTCCTAGAAACATTCTAACCTGTCTTTGAGTTCTTGGAGGTTGCATTGCTTGAATCATTTTAATTCTTTCAATTGTTACCTGTCTTATTCCTTTTGCAATTCTATGTCCAAGGTATTTCACTTCTTGTTTACAAAACTGCAATTTTGCAGGGGACACTTTATGTCCCTCATCTGCTAGATGATTCAAAAGTACAATTGTGTCTGTCACACAATTTTCTCTCGATTTTGCTGCAATTAGTAGATCGTCAATGTATTGCACCAATGTCGATCTGCCAGGTAAATTTAGATCTTCTAAAGATCTCTTCAATAACTCATTAAAAATAGAAGGACTCTCTGTATTGGAACCTGAAAGCAAAAATATCCTGACTCTCTGGATGTAAAGGGACAGTAAAGAATGCATTGCAAAGATCAATGACAGTATACCACTCAGCATCATGTGGAATCTGATATAAAATGACTGCTGGATTTGGAACAACAGGACAACATGGAATTACAATTTGATTAATCTTTCTTAGATCTTGAACAATTCTATATGTTCCATTTGATTTTTTAATTCCCATAATCGGTGAATTACAAGGGCTACTCTCAATTTGTTTTAAAACACCTTGTTTAATGAATTTTTCAATCACTGGAATAACACCCTCTATAGTTTCTGCTTTCATTTTATATTGAGGAATGTTTGGAAATTCTATTCCCTGTTTCAATGAGATTTTGACTGGATCGATATGTTTCATCAGACCCATCTCATTTCCAGTCAAATCCCAAATCTCAGCTTTAACTGTATCCTTTAGTTCTACAGGTAGGTTTTCTTTTTCAAAAGCAGGAAACAATTTTGTTTCTTCTGTTTCTACTAACATCATTGTCATTCTATACAAACCATCTTCCTCCATTGTTTGTAATTCTACTCCATCAGGAGAACAATATATTCTACAATTCATCTTACACAATATATCTCTCCCTAGTAAATTTACTTGACTGCTATTACAAACCACAATTCTATGTTTGTCTCTAAAATTTCCAATTTCAACTTGCACTGGATCTGTTAAATCAGTTTTAATTTGTTGATTACTTACTCCGACTACTTGGATGGTTTCCCCAGAGAGAGGTAGGTTTTCAATTTCCACTGATCTAACAGTAGAACGGGTAGCACCAGTGTCCACTAGAAAAGTGATGTCTACATCATTAACTTTCCCATTTACAAATGGACCAGACTGGTCAACCTCAAGAGTGGCTCCAATTACACACTCTTCCCCCTCTCTCGGGCACCGTCAGAAGTAATCATCAGAATCACTTCCTTGATTCTCTGTTAACAAGAACTGTCCTGAAGCATTTTGCACAATTTGTCTTTGATTCCTTATTACCTGATCATCTCCTTCAAATCCCACACCTGGATTATATTTTTGACTTCCCCCAGAATTAGGAAAGGGAGGCTGTGGAATTTGATTCTGCTGTTGAATCAATTGATTTTGTAGCTGTCGCTGAAGACTCAGGTCATTCAGTTTATGCTGGAAACGTAGCTGTTGCTGCAGATCAACATCGTTCTGCATCTGTGGGTTTAACAATGGATTTTTAAAATTTCTAGGTGGGTTTTTACACTCACTCTTCCAGTGTCCAATCTCGCCACAATTAAAACAAGGCAATTTCTGTTTTAAATCTTCAACTTTAGCATTATATTTTTTAATATTATTAAATTTAAATTTCCCTTGACCCTGATTCATGTTCTGATTTTGAATAAAATTTGCATTTTTATTTTCAAGACTGGCAATTTGTTGCTCAGCCACTTTCACTTGTGCCCACATCGCTTTCTCTTTCAACTTCTTTTGTTTGACCTCTAACTCATCACTACAGTATTTTGCTTTTCTCAAAATGTCGTCAACTGAAAGCGATTACCATCCGACAATATTATTTCTAATCATTTCCCCAACTTCTGGTCTAAGACCATGAACAAATCTGTAGATAAAATGGCTCATATCTTTTTCGTCTAATTTTTCATAGCCACTGTATTGTTTGAAAACTAGTAGTAACCTTTCATAAAATGAATGAACTGATTCTTTAGGTTCCTGATTAGTTCGATCTATTTTAACCCAGTCCACTTCCTTTGGAGCAATTTTTTGTTTTAACCAATAAATCACCTTTCCGTAAAAATCCATTACTATTGGAGCTGGAGCACCAGTTTCTTTAATTCGCTCCGGTTCCTCTTTTGGCCAACCTATAGCAATTTTACATTCTTTCCAAAGATCTGATGGAACAACAATGTCGAAAAATCCATCTAGATCAATCCACAGAACTTTTGAAACTTTTATAAACCTGTCTACTTGTCGATACCATTCAACAGGCTTCTCTCTCAGTCTTGGAAAATCATTAGTGAAAAGTAAAATATCCTGTCTCGACCAAGGAACATGAACATAACCTCCACCAGCAATTTCTCTCATTGGAAATTGTTTTTATAATTTCTCTAATTTTTCATCCTCCTTCTTTCTAGTCCACTTCACTCTCCATTTGCTCAATTCACCAAGCTTTTTGATGTAAACAATCAAATCTTTTATGTGCATTATTCTTCCTGAGTTCAAATTCTCAATGTCTTTTTCTGTAAAATCTAATCCATAATGCTTTCCAAAATTCTTTTGTCTGCTTAAATCAATTTCGAGTTCTGCTGCCAGTTCCTCCAACTGATCATATTTATTTTTCGTTTTCCATTGAATACTCTTGCAGATGAACAGTAGTTCATCATCACGACAAAATTTTAGACTGTCAGAACCAATTGTACCAATTATTAATTCTTCTAAATTTGCTTTTAATTTTGCAACATCAAGTTTTGAATTTGACCCTCTTTTTTCAGAAGACTCAGCATCAGATTCTGCACCCATTGGTGAATTATTAAAAGAACCTTCATTGAAAGTTAAATCAGGCATTTTCGTTTTCTCATGATTAATTTCAGATAAATCTGAATAAAATTTTTCAGCAACCTTTTGAACTTCTGCATTTAAAGGAATCGTTAAACGTGTCCTGTTATTTTCTTTTTGTTCAAAAACAGGCTGAACAGGACCAATAGTTACTGGAACAGTTACAGCTTCCATACCTTTAGTTATTTGTCGAATTAATTCTTCCTTTGATCGTAAATATTCTGAAGTATTTACAATTTCCTCATCCCTAATTTTTCTCATTAAAATTTTAGGGGCTTCCCTTTCTTTTGGAATTAATGAAAAATGTTTACCTTCAATGTAAATATCAGCATTTGTCCCAGTTTCTGATTTTTCTGGAGTTTCAAAAGATTCTGAATTATTAGGGTACAATTTTGGAGATTCATTAATAGGAGGAGCACTTGGTGTAGTTTCAGTAGAAACCATCGGAGTAGACCATGATCGAGGAGATCTCAAAGGTTCATTTCTTTTATTAGAAGTAAAAATTTCTTCTAAAACTGCATGTTCAGATTCACTTTCTATGACTACATTATTTTTCTTTTCAGATCTTTTTTCACCAGGAGATCCTAAAACCATTTCTCTAATTAAATAGAGATCATCACACATGTCTCCCTGTCTCCACATTCGCATTCTATCTTCATGTGTCTCTCGTCTATAGCTTGGTATTTTCGGAGGTCTTTTAATTCCACTCGCTTCTCTTTGAAGTTGAAACATTTCATCTTCCCATTCAACTAAAGCTTCAAATTGAGTAGGTCTTGGTTTCGGAATAAGAGCATTCATTTTTTCTCTCAAATTTTTTAAATTTTTTATATTAAATGAACCATCTTCTGGCCAAGTCAAAACACCATCGCCTTTAGTGTAATGTTTCCAGACATCAAACCACAAAACAGTATGATATCCATATTCACCTTCCAGATACGCTGCAGGTGTTTTGTATTTATGAAGCAATTTACCACCTCGCGTTTTTATTTTCTTGTCAGGTGAAATAAATTTTTTTAACTTTTGAAGTATTGTAGGCTTTTTCTCAACATGTTTAAAATAATAACTAATTTTTCAAATCAAATCCAATTGAAGGAAATGATCGTAAAATATTTCCTGGATGTTCCACTAGCCAATCCGTACGCGAAACACACCAACAAGCCAATTAGAGTTGAGCTACGTCACTACCTTGCTCAACGAATAGAAATTGTTCTTTCTCAAAGAACCAATCAGTTTACAGCACGTCATAGATACGAGAGCCAATCAGAAGACAGCCTGTGACGTATGCTACCCAATCACTGCGCGAACCGTGTGACGTACACAGCTGCTGCGGTTTCTCGTGTCTCACTCTCAGCGCTCACCCCTCCTTTACAAAAACTTTTCACAGCGCCATTTTAAGAACGCTTTTTCAATGTAAAATTAATTCAACAACCACAAGAAAGACTCATCTGTCTGTTTCTCTAATAAAGTGATAGAATTTCAATCATACAAGAATTATATACGAGGAATAGACGACGCTATTCTCACAGAATATACAGTTGCCGATAAAGTAATCCTTTTACTCTACCCTTCAAACAAATAATAATGAACTCATTTCCCTCAGAATGCACATCCAAGTGACAATTCAAAGTTTAACTTGAACACCATTACAAAACAATTACGCACTTTCAAACGGAAAGTATCCCTAATCAAACACACATGAAATCCGTACAGGACTTTCACCTGTTTATAGATATCATGCATCGTTAGTAAAATAAACGACGTTATCCCTACAGGACTCTCACCTGTTTATAGATATTAAGTATGTTATCCCTACAGGACTCTCACCTGTTTATAGATAATCATGCACCGGCGTTATCTTACCCTTCACTTAAGTTTGAATATATACAATTACTCTTATCACAGTGAGTTTTACAACAGGCTCATTGTCCCTATACTCATGCTGCTCAAATTTCTTAGATAATCCTCACTATACAACACTCACTCCTAACCCTAACTTGCGTTGCACGGCGACAACACTTGTGATACACGGCGATACCACTACTCTGAAACAGATCAAATGTGCTGTGTGACTACCTTCTCATCACACTAATTTGTACCGGTACAACAAGGAATTTTCACGCTGCTGGAAAAAACCTTACATATAGCACGAAAACTGACTCAACATATGTTAGACATCGATCCTATGTAACTACCATATATGTTGGTTACCATAGCAACCATCAAATTCTGCTACCAAGGTAATTGATCCAGCGGCCTATAGAAAATATGTCATAAAATATGCTACCCAACTCTACAACTTATACTATTAATCACTAATTAAACACTAAGGCCCATTAATCAAACATGACATATTATGACCAACCGAACCATGTGGCCTAATTAACCTATTCACAATTTATATACATTTATATACAACCGCGGTAAATGGATATCATCATTTCAATAAACCTAACTATTTATTAAGCCACTTATGGCGATAGAATCTAGCTAATGGTAACCTGAACCCATGAAATGTCAAGACCAGCTTGTTTTCAAAAGTAAGATTTTATTAGCTATTTATTTTGATTTCATAAATGTAATTTTTATTAAAGCATTTTTATTAGAATTATTGCAAGTAAAAACTTTATAAGTTTCAAATTATTATTGCAAAAGTATTTATTAGTTTAGCATTTTTCTGAACCTAAGTCCCTAACTAATCTAAATAAATGGAAATAAAATAAAGTCTTTGAGGGCTCTTACATGCTCCAAGTGAAGTCCATCAGCACAACACCCTCTTCCAAAGGTCAGCAAAAGCAGCAGCGTGTCCCTTCTACAAGGAATGGATTTTTATACCATTCTGCGCTAAGCTAATCTAAGTAAAAGTAATTCTTTTCTGCAAAAGTCGGAGTCCCATTGGTTCACGAGTGACAAGTGACATGTCATCTAATTTTCAAAACATCAGTTCCGTCACTTTCTTAGAGTCCATTGTCTCTAGTATTCGAGCTCCGAGGCTTCCTCAGATTGCAACATTTTCTTGCATAAAAATTATCATCATGTCATTTTGCTTCCTCGGATGCAAAGTTATCAAATGTTCCTCCTGCCGGTTCCTGGCCTTGGCCTTGTCCGAGTAGGAGACTGCTAGAAACACACCACGCTTTCCAATTGTTGCCACCAAAAGGAAGTTTTTCTTTGAAAGGACTCTCTCTTGCTCCGTGCAGAAATTATTTGCAAACTCGAGTAAACTAGGCCCAAAGCAGTCAATTTTACGTCCACTAATATATAAACAAACACAAAAGAATAATTAATGTAGGAAATATTATTTGTTCTGTTGCCACCCAGCATTACTAATGATTAACCCATTAGTCTAAATTACCTAGTCAAAAGCAAACAAATAAAGCAGCATTATATCTACCAATCTTCTTTAAATCCATTGAAATTCTTTATGCACCTATATAAAATAGAGTGACACCACATAGACAAGGAAAGCAAAACAAGCACATGCTACTTTTAAAAACAGCCGCAATTAGTTATACCATGACAAAAGGACAAAATTAATTTATTAATTTGCACGAACAAAAGATGCAACAATTATGCACGTTTATGAGCACACATGTTAATATCCCACGTGTAATGTAACTTTAATCTAGGTTGAATTAATACAAACACAGCACCAAACGTTAATAGAGTTATTTTCCATTATGGAAGTATGACTTCACGAGTTGAAATAAAATTATTTCCAAATCTCGCTCCATCACCTCCACCCAACTAAAGAGAGGCAGGCGGTGGGTGGGTGCTGGTGGAGGGGAGGGTTTGCAGTGCGAGGTCTTGGCTTCAGCTCTCCGCCCGATACTGAGAAAGCCACAGCTGTATTTGTGTAAGGAGGGTGGGGGGCTCCTAACTCGAGGAGAGAGGGGGAAAGCCAAAAACATAAAGAGGAAGCGAAGGAAGGGCTAGATAAGACGGGCATGATATAAATGCAATAA
Organism: Lissotriton helveticus; assembly: GCF_964261635.1. NCBI lineage: Eukaryota > Metazoa > Chordata > Amphibia > Caudata > Salamandridae > Lissotriton > Lissotriton helveticus. The sequence continues at coordinate 2,108,789,664 of NC_136057.1, forward strand.
ATGCGGTCCAAAAGATGAAGTAGCATCCATGAAGTGGGCACCATGCTGATACACGAGCAGAGGAAAATGAAAAAAAAGGGTGCGGGGAAACAAATATATATTAAAAAAAATAATTTCACATGTAACCGGGGCAGTCACCTGGAAGGGTCCAAAACACCAAAAGGTAGGACTAATTTAGCATGCCTCGCAGAGCAGCGCATGGGCGCTGCGCTAGGCTCGACCTAAAAAGCACTATCAATATGGAATGCATATATATGGGTAATACAAAACAGCCACAGCTGCTATCTCCTTGGCACCAAGGTAATAATATTGTTAATAAATCTCTCCAACTCAGATTTAAAATCATTTTGAAAATGTAACCATTTTTCTCCAAACATGAATTTATGAGTTCTGAAAATACACACAATCGCATCTTTGATACACACTTTTTCATTTTGGTATACAAATAATAATTCAACCAAGCAAAAGCTTTTAAGTTAGTAGCCTGTGCTGCACATAGAAGAGCCCCTCACAGGTAGCTGGGGAGCTACTGGTAGCTTATGAGCTACTCATTGGAGACCCCTGCTATAAAGCATAGGATGTGCAGGTCTGTGAGAATACCTTAGAGTGCTATATCTCCCCCATTTACCTGCAGGTGTGTCATCTGGCCGCCAGATTTGGTGTAGTCCAGGTCCACCATCCTCTTTAGGTTGGTGTTGGAATTCAGCTGGGCTAGAATTCAGGCTTAGGGCAACCTTCAACAATCCAGCAAGATGCTCCTCTCACTAAACAGAGGCGTAATGTTGTTTATATAATAAGCTGTACTCAATCATTCCGTGCCTGAGTCTTAGTCCTGTTATCATTGTTGATTCTGTCCAACCAGAGCTGTCATTGAACGGACAACAACAAACAACAACATTTTGCACAGTATACTAAGTCCTTGTACAGAATGTTCTAAGACTAGACAATATGTTGACGAAGAAATTTAACTGTAAACAAACCATTTCTGAGTATATTATCTCATGAAGACACGCAAGCAAATATGTGTTAAAACTAATCATCTGAAAAGATTTCATCTTCAAATGTACTATGCAAACAAATGATGGATGTAATGCTGAATAAATCATACATTCACCCCAAGTCAAGAGATCTGGGTGAAATCCATTGTTCTTTTGCTCACCATGCCACCCCAGTTTAGACCCAGCCTCACTCTCCCTCTTTCTACATTTACTTCTCTCTATCACTCCCTCCCTCAAAAACCTATCCAGTCTCTATACATCTTTTACATACATCTCTGTCTTTCTTCGTCATACCTCACCTTTATCTGTTGACCTCATGTCTCTCCCTACCTTCCTACTCGCTCCACATCATCTCTAGCTCTACTTCCTTCTCCTTCCTATTTTCCTCTTGCGATAAACAATCCTCCTTCGCTCTCTGTCATTTTTCTGACTCCCGTCCTTTCCAATTTCTTGTATTAAGTTGGAGGTGGCTGTCTAGCTAGAGAAGTGCACATATACAAGGAGGGGGCACAATTAAGAAGGACATTATCTGATTCCTATCAGTGGAATTGTGAAAATCTTTGTAGTAGTTTTTGATTATCTCTACTGCAGCAAGAATACCATTTATAAAAGGGGACTTACTTGTCATGAACAATATTCGGAAAACAAAGTGACACGTTCAAGCTCTATGTGCTTATGTCTTATTTTGAGATTATGCACTTAACACTAAACCATCCCCAAGTCACCCTTACTGTTTCTTCCATTTACTTGGAGATACAGGCTTGTTAGATACTGAATTCCATAGAAAAAATGTAATTTAAGCACAAAAATAAATGGGTTTATCAATGACTCTCCAATAGTTCTTTGTTACTGTTTAGCTGATAAACACGTGGCAGCTTGTTGCCTGTTTTGCCAAAGTTTAACATATAATTCATTGTTTTGCATACCAAGGGCTTGAATTAGCTGAATATGGAAAACAAATTCAAATTTGTTTCAACATTTTTTTTAAGAAACAAGGGGGCCCAGAGGTCGTTCCCAAAACCCCTAAAATCCTTTAGAAGGCACTGAGCACACCTTGGCACAAATGCCACCATTGCTGAAAGTCCGCTTGCGTTTGGTTGGCCAGGAAATGTTTTTCACAATTAGGCAAGATTTGTGAGGTTGTGCACCTGCTTCACGAGCATGGCATTAAGGTAAGGGAGGATTTAAAACATGCTCTTTTGTGGCGAAAGCCTGCAAGTGTTTTTGCCTTTGCTGTTTGTAAGCAAGTTTTCATTCTTGATACAAGAGGCAGGTTTCTTTAAAAGCAGCATCAGACAATTTTTATTTGAAGTGGCAGATTCCTACAACTTTATTGAAACAATATGTCATAGGATAAAGAACAATATTTGGTAAATGTAATAGTTGTGGCTTTCGTGTGCCAATCTTAAAACAGAAGAAGACAGGCAAACAGAAAAGTCTGTAAGCTGGCCTTTATAGCGCCAGGTTCGCACTAGAACCTGGGAAATTAAATAGAAAAAATCATACTGCAGTAAAAAAAAATAGAGGACTGTTATTTCTTCAAAATACATGTATGACAAAAAGGATTTATTTTTGCAAACAGTGTTGATGATTGATTGTACATTTCAGATGTAAAATGGTCCCAAATGCATTCCAATGGAAACAAACCATGGAGGGTAAAAAATACATCAAATAGCTAAATAGCATGTGCTGAAAGAGTTTTTCCTCAGAACCCCATGGTCTGTTTATTTTTTTAGTAGAATAATGAACATTAGCAGACAACTGCACTGTCAAGTCGGCCTAAACATGCCGAACAACAACCAGGCATTTCACAAATAAATAGTCATGTTTATGAGTAAAGCTGTTTGAACAGTGATATCATAGTCAACAAGCATTTGCAATGCAATAGGTCTCGCATTTACGCAAGTTTAAGCTATTGGCATTGTAAATGGCAATGCGTTTATTTATGTTTCAAAAATCAAAATATAAATAAAAGGAATTATCATTTACAATATCAATAGCTCAAACTTGCGTAAATGTGAGACCTGTTGCATTACAAATGCTTGTTGTTTATGCTGGTGCGGAGCTATTTGCAGTCTCACACATAAATGCCAGTGTGATGGTGGGAAACAAAGGCACTCCGCTTGTTATGACTTCACAGGTGCTAAGAAGTAGAAACTATGGTTTGGAGGGAGGGGTTTTCCGTTTCTACCTCCTTCTTGTTAGAGGTGCTCTTGCCCTGTAAGAATGTCATATGTATCTGTCTGCATGGCAATTACAACAAAAAACATTTATATGGCACTTACTCAGTTTTCTCCCATTTATTTTTAAATGCTACTCGGCCCGAGGCAGGGTGTCAGATCGATTTACTTGCACAGATATTGCAATGACTCTTAAAAGTTGTAAGTTAATGTGCAGGAAATGCTAAATATGACGGTCCCAGGTGTAGCAGTCCCATAGCATAGGGTCATGGGATTTATGAGAGTTTGCAGCAGTGACGTTTCCCTTCATAATTAAGGATTTGCCACATTTGCCTCATAATACAGCATCTGCTGCATATCCTGCAGGTTTTAGAGAAATACATTTGCTTCTAGCTCATACAGATCAAAAGTACTAAAAATGCAGCAACACGTGCTGCTGGGCAGTGGAACGACCTTTGCAAAGGTTAACTGGTCCCCTTTCTTTTGCTTATTACTGTATTTTGGTGTTAAACTGGTACTTATGATGTGAAACCTTTATTCAGGCAGTGTTAACCTGTGTAAACATTGCAAAATAAGGAAGTAATGCGCATTTTGGGCTGCATAATTTGCCTTTTCTTTGCGCATAATTTGGTCTTTCCCTGCCCCATAATTCTAGTGGCCCTGTAAATCATCTATACTGGTAGAAATTACATGGTAAGAGCACTTGTTCTGGAGAAAGTCAGGATTTAAAACATGTGTGGGGTCCACAAAACACAGAGTTTGGGATTATCTTTACTAGTATGCATTTATCACTAGCCTAAGAAGCCTTATGAAAAGGTAAAGATTGAAGAAAATAACAGTGCGTTTCTTGCAGTTTGGGTGCAGCTGTTTGGGGCTGGTTTATAACTCACTGTGCCGCTGTACAAGGCTTGTACATTATGACCTTCGCGAAACACAAGGACCTCTGCGACGAAGTCCGTAACCGACTGAGCTACCTGAATAAAGCAGAAATCAATGATGTGCGCTTTACATTGTGCTTTACAGCAGGGACATGAACCCTCTCTGTTGTTTTATGATGACGCTGACCTGTGACTGGCCTGCACACAGATCTCTGCAGCAGGTGTACTAAGCACCGGCAGGGCTTTAAGCAGAATGAAAATACTGGGGTCGTTTCTCACGGGGTGGGGAGTGGGCACGATAATTAAGGGTGTGGCTTAAAAAACCTACACTAAAAACAGTGCTTAGCATAGTGTGCCACAGACTGGTATTTTGCTGCTTGTGTCGTTACATCCATCATTACAACAGAAAAAGAAATTGAGTTCAGCCGATCCGAGTTTATTATTTCACTTCAGCTCTCCTTTCCTGGAAGCATGAATGCGTCCTTGGTTACACAGGCAGCACTCTGTCACAAGTGCAGCGGGGTAATTGTTTGACTGTGCAAAAGTAAAATCACAGTAGGAGCGTGTGAAAGTGAAAGCTGAGATCGCTAGAGAAGAGACACTGTGAGTGTGCACATATGCTGTCCGGGCGCAAGCTTTAATCGCCAGAGAAGAGATGCCGTGAGCGTGCACATCTGCTGTCCATGCACAAGCTGAGATAGCCAGAGAAGAGACGCCGTGAGCGTGCACATCGGCAGACACCATAAGGGTGCACATCTGCTGTCCGGGCACAAGCTGAGATCGCCATAGAAGAGATGCCATGAGCGTGCACATCTGCTGTCCGGGCGCAAGCTGAGAACGCCAGAGAAGAGACGCCGTGAGCGTGCACATCGGCTGTCCCCTCCGGAAGCAAAATCCACAACAATAGATCTCGCCAAGTCGAGGAGCGCATGCGCTGAGTCGCTAGGCGAGAACTTAAAAAGTGTTCGAGAGACATGCGAACAGTGAGACGGGAGACACTGCAGCAGGGAGGCCGTAGAACGAGGGCTTCAAGCAGACACATGGACAGGAAGACAAAGCGACAAGTAAACATGAGGATCGGGAAACAAATCATCAGAGACAAAACAATTAGACGCAAACTCCGCACTAAAAACTCTGACTCATAGGAGAGCGTAGTAGGAACTCTCAACACCCAACATCAATGCCCTATCATGCAGCATGTGTTCAGTGGAGTACTGCAAGACCCACTCTCATCCCGTGAAATACCTCAGCTACGAAAGCCCACAGCTGACAATACTCACGTAGGTTATTTTATTTTTCGCACAATCTCTCCCTACAAGAATGGGGGGAGTTTCTGTGACCCTCTGAGGGAGTGGATGGAGTAGATGCAAATTGAGGCGGGAATTTTTGCTGCTGGATCTGGGCACAGCACTGCTCTTATTGCAGTGCCTGCTGCTTGTTGTACCCCTAACCTTGGGCAGCAGATAGTGGGCACATCAGTTGTTATGTTCAGGGATCCCTCATAGGATCAATGAGGATGCTGCCATCATGCACTGTGCCCGCCTTACGTCTCTCACTGTGCATACCATGGAGCCTACCATATCTGGATACATGATCCTAAAAGTAGCTAGATGGCTACCTGACCATTACCGAGTCAAAGCAGTCTGTAGTCTAAATGAAGGAAGAAATAATGGCTGCCCGTCTAGAGTACCTGCTGTTGATGATTGACAGGCTTTACTGGGTAAAGAGAACTAATACATTTCCTCCACTTTCCTCAGAGTAATTTTACTTGTACATTTTTGTAGCCAACATTAATCTTTGCCCTAACATGTACCAAGAATAGGGTAACCTTGTTTTCTAACTTTGAATTAGTGCTTACATCAACTGCTTGCATGCACATGTAACTTTTCTTATATAATTTACTCTGATACCATTGGATCATGCTGGTCCTCTAGAAAACTGCATAAACATAAAAATAAATCAAGCTTACTGCTGCAGAAACATCCACATGCTACACACAAAACCCACACACTCATATGGGTGAGGCCTAAATCCTCGGCATTCCCAAAAACTGTTTTCATTCTAACTCAAACACACAAAACCACTAAAATTCAGCACGTGTAGTATTCAGTGCACACTACGCATGCCATAATTCATGTCGACCACCATGGACAAAACTTGCATTTGTCAATGCCAATGCAAAAACGTAGTCAAGCAATAGTGAAACCTAAAAAGCAAAAAATACTATAGGGGGAACCCCAAGAGTTAAACATGGTGAGTGACATAAATTATGGTGTTTGTCGCTTAGGATAGCTAGAGAATTTCAGTGGTTTTGCGCCTTTGAGCCAGAACCATATCTCAATTTTTAACTGTGTTTTTTGTTGTTGAATATTGTGCTTCTGTTCATAGTGGTAACTGACCTAATGCAAAAAATAATACTGTACATTCTTAATATCATTAGTTTGATAGGTGTGATAACGGTGTTACCAGCTTCAACCCTAACGACCATCACAGGGCGCCTCTGCTAGTATGTGCTGTGCTTAGAAAAGGATCTACATTCAGTCACAGTAACATTCAGTGCATTGAAATTGTAATTGTGCAGCAAGACCTTGGAGGTATTTTTCCGAGTAATAATTCAGTCACGATGACACATGTAACTAGGAGGGAGTTTCCAGTTGACATGTTTGCCTTTAGGGCCAACCTCGCCCTCGACAACATTGCGAAGCATGAGTAATTTATAAGTATACAAAGCAGCGGCCAGGGCACCCTGATCTAACTTTAGACTCGTGGTGGTAAATAATGCAGCAAGCTGTGCATTATCTTGGTATCTGTGTAGCTCGCATACACCCGCAGTTGCGGCCATCACTCTAATTAGGCAATCTAAAGGAGCCAGATAATATGCTCATGGAGGCATTCCAGCTCCGATTGGCCTCATACCACTGTATATGATAAAGAGACGTGGTCCCAATTACTGCTCTGCTGTGGGATAAATTTCAAATATTGTTAAAGACATGAATCTGCTGTTGAGCCTATGAGGAGTGTTTCTGCGACCTTCAAGAGTGAAGGGGCACTTGTAGACCAGTAAGTGCATAAAAAACTATTGCACGAATCACAGTCAGCAGCGGGTTTATACACAAATGTGTAGCCAAGATCATGCTTTAATTGTAGTGAATTCACTTCTGGTCAAGTGTTAATTTTCTGTATTTGTCATATTTTAGCACACCGCCCAGAAACACACCATTACATTATGTAACACCACATCAGAACATAACGCACTCTTAACACCATACACAAGCCCGTCACACGCAGTCAATTCATCACTAGTCAGTGCACTGTGCTACCACAAGACTGCATACCATATCAAATTCAATTACATCTATTGTCAAATTGACTTCTATATAAGCTATATCACAATGTTCTGCATAAGTGATGTTGTACCGTAGCACACTATGTACAGCAGTACCACACCATGCTACAATACACCTTCTATGATGATTTCACATCACAATATTGGGCACTGTTCAATAATTCATCATGAGCGTGACCGTGCACACCGGCAGACACCACGAGCACGCACATCTGCTGCCCAGGCGCAAGCTGAAATCGCCAGAGAAGAGACGCAGTGAGCGTGCACATCGGCTGTCCCCATTCGGAAGCAAAATCCACAACAATAGATCTCGCCAAGGCGAGCAGCGCATGCACTGCGTCGCTAGGCAAGACCTAAAAATGGATGGACAAACATCCTAGTGCTAAAGAATGTACTGCCATTTAGCCAAGGCCACTGGAATTATGATAGAGGCTCCAATTACGCAGCACGGTTGAGTAATTCATGCTGCATGAAAAGGCAAATTATGCAGCACAATGCAGCACATTTTGTAATAGTATTACTTCATTATTTCATCATTTTTAAACTTGGTAAAACTTTCTGGACAAAGTTTAGAAACATGGCTTTTCCCCCGCTCTTATACAGTGGAGATTTTCAGCTGCGTAGGAGGACTCAGATAAGAGAGAAGGTGCACCTATATCTTTACCATAGGTCACTTGATAGTGGAGGATATCAGACAACAATGGGAAACTGGAGATGAAAAACACCGTATAGGCAAGTGGATGTGCAATGAAGGTGGAGTGCAACTGTGTAGTAAGTATAACGTTGGGAGAAGCTTGTTTGTTGAAGTTAATCTTTATTGTAGATTCAGGTGCTGCCCAGCAGCTGGTAAAAGCAAAGCATCAGGCAGCAACTGTACCAACATATTAAAAACTAAGGTTCTCAATTCTCTAGTGGAATACTTACGGCCAGAACATTACGGCACGGGCATTCCAACAAGTAAAGTATGAGGAGCATGAAACGGCTAGTGAACAGGCTATACAAAAGGTTTCACCACCTTACATCACAAGTGCATTGCTCAAACCTTAACTATGCCGGTGCCGCTATTTAATTAAGCATTTAACAGTACGTCATAGTCCCAACAATATGAGTATGTTGTCCTTACACATCTTCCTTCTACTGTTGTCGTTCATAAGACATATGTGACAGCTTTGCTGGATTGTACAGCAGGACAGAGGCTTGAAAGGAGACTTTGAGTTCAGCAGTCACCTGAAGATCGTCGCCATCAACTTTGTAGTAAGTATGATCTTGGGCGAAGCTTGATTGTTGAAGTTCATCTTTATTGTAGATTCAGGCGGTGTGCAGCAGCCGGCAAAAGCAAAGCATCAGGCAGAAACTGTACCAACATATTCAAAACTAAGGATCTCAATTCTCTAGTGGAATACTCATGACCAGAACATTATGGCGCGAGCATTCCAACAAGGAAAGTATGAGGAGTAAACCACTACAAACTGCCATTTCCATCACAGCTATCAGAACCCACAATAAAGGTCCATTAGCACCAATGGCCAGCCGTAGTGGAGAAAAAGTTGCAGAAGGTAGAAAAAGACAAATTAAGAACTCAAAGGATTTGGAAATGCTGTCTGACCAGCGCTGTGTTAACCACAAGGTACTGTTTGGAAGGGCATCAATGACAGCCCTAGACTCTCAAAAGAATAGGATCTGGCAGGAAATGCAACAAAAAATTCATGCCATAGGGTTCACCCAATGCTCCATCGATGAGATCCGTAAGAGGTGGTATGTCGTGAGGTCGCGTACAAAAGAAAAGATGGTAGCATGACTCTCCAAATCTCATACAACAAGAAGTGCCCCACCTCCAGTGGTACCCCCGCCCATTGCACTGGAGACCATGGTTGAGAGCATCCTGGACCCTGAGGCTATTGTGAGAACATTGACACCTCAGCACCTGGAACCTCACAAAGCAATTGTGAATTCTTTACTATTCTCACATCTTAGACCTTACATCTATGTCCAAGTCCACAAAGAATTGTAGCACGCATCAGATGGTTGTTCCTCAAGTTAGTCATAAAAGTACAGTTACAGTGTATTATGTGGAATGTCGTAAAAAATTAAGCACAGAGCTTACTTGTATACATTTATTGGGGCACTGCTATCAAAGCAGACACTTTGATATTTCATCATATCAGTGAGTAAACATAATTTCATTATTTCCCACAGATCTCCCTGAGGAACATGGTGATGACACCTATGTGGAGGGAGTGAAGGACTCAAACATGACAGCTGAGGAACCAATTCCTATTGCCAGTCACCCAAGCACATCTCCAGTCCAATGTAACACTGCCTCATTGTCATCACATGCAGCATTAATGGAGGATGAAGAAGTCACTCTGCCTACCAGTTCCATCCACCACCCATGTTTGAGGAAACATCAGCATGTTCCAGGGCATGGATGCAATCGGCACCATGAGCCACATCACACTGTAGATCCTGAAGCCAATGCACAGTTGTTTGGAGGCCTTGAGGCGTCCATGATCAAAATTCAGCATCTGCAACACAAGCAGATTAAACTCATGAACAGGAAGATGCAGAACATGCAGCAATGTATATAATTTGGCTTTGACAACATTGGGACACTTATGCATGCCACAGTTCTGTTTTTCATCTAGGCACTACTATAATTCACCTATCATGGCATGAAACAAGACCTGCCCACAAGGGCAGGCACTGTAAATATTAACCTACAAGTCTTGTTTTTCTCCAACAATACAGATACTGCAGCTACAGCTCTAACCGTATTTATATAGACACACACATTAGGTGTGTTTTCTTTTCTTTTGTTAAAATATTGTTACTACCTTAAATTTTTAGGCTTATACATAGGAGTGGCACACTTAAGGCGGGCCCTCATGCTGTCCTGAAGAAAAGGTGTAGGGGACACCTTGAAACATGTCGACAGGATATTAGGGATTGTGACTACATAACAGTTCTTTTTCCTTCTATCTACCCCTTTTTATTGTACAAGCTAGGAGCAGGAATAAAGCTTTAGCTCACTAGTTAGGTCATTTTACTATCACTACTCACCACTCCGCCATACACTGCACCACACATAGTCTCACAAAAAAAGTGCTCCTACTTCTCTTTTGCAAGCCGCAGCACGCCTCAAGCAGTAGATGCTTGGGATGGCACCAATGATGAGGGCAACCCTGGGTGAGTGAGGGGACTCAAGAAAAGAAATTTTCTTTTCTGATGAGATGCACCCAAAATCTGGGATTACCTCCAAAAACTTTCCCAGGCTGGGTTTTCACGATCCATGACACATGGATCTTACTTTAATAATTCAGGAGGTTGAACCCAGCCTTATCCTCCTTCTCCCTCTTTTTTGTTAAAACATTCGGACACCCTCACGGGTGACAAGAACTGCTCTACAGATCTAATGATTGATTGATTGATTGACACAACTGACCACCATGAACACCACTATGGTCAGGCTCACCACCGTCATATGAGAATTATGCCAGCACATGGGGGATTACCATGCTAACAAATCGTTGCAGATAGAATGCAAGGTCTAAACTGTTCCATTGGTCATTTGGACAATGCCACGTCCACCCTATCCAGAAGAACAGTTACCCTGCAGGTGAAAATGGGACACTTTAGTGGTGACATTGCCAGGAGCTTTGACAGATCACATTTACAGTTGAAGTGGTGTTGGAGATATCCCTCATGATAGTGAGGACATCCAAAGTATTAGCAGCATCTCTGCCAGTGATGCATGTGCCCTGCGATGCAGCAGCAGCCGTACTCCTGCGGGAGAACAAGTAAGGACAGGTCATGATGGATGTAGCCGCAGAACGGAGTAAGGGGCACATCATATTGTTAAGTCATTTTGCCATATATGTAGTTATTTTGGTGATGTAACCAACATTTATTGGTACTTTACTGACCACTTGGTTATCATACAGTTTAAAACTTAAACAAAGGATATAGTAGCCTGGCATTAAAGGTTGTTTTAGTTGGCTGCATCAACTCTGCTTTCATCATTTCAGTGAGTATAGTGTCGCACAGAACTTACCTTGAAAAGTAATTTGTTGCAATGTGATCCATCAGTGTCTCCCCTCCACTGCTTTACTTTTGCCTCGAGGCTGCTGAAGAGATGGTTCCGCATCCTCATCTTCAGTGTCCTCCAAAGTGATGGGTAATCCACTTCTGGTTGCTATGTTATGCAACATGGCACCAGTTGCAACAATTTTGCAGGCTGTCTCGGGAGCATACTGTTATGCACCTTTACTCTTATGAAGACACTGAAATCTTGATTTCAGCATGCCAAGTGTTCATTCAGTCACTGCTCTGGTGAGTCGATGAGCAATGTAGTAACGCCTTTCATTTTGGTTTGCTTGGGCTAGGCATGGGGTCAGTATCCAAGGCCTTAATGCATATGCACGGTCACCTGGAACTAAAAATATGTGTGAGGATGGCAAAACCTGAGATTTGACAGTCACATATACGTAGGTCATTATTTAGCATCTCATCTTCAAACTGCCCTCTTTCCAGCCATTGGTGTATTCCACTGTGCCTGAAGATGTATGAGTCATGGGTGCTCCCTGGACATTTTTCCATTATCTCTGTGATTACATTATGTTCATGACATACAACTTGGATATTGAGGGAATGTGTATTTTTCCTATTCCGAAACAGATATTCTACAGTGACTGGAGGACAAATAACAGCATGTTTATAAAGTCTACCAAATGTAGAAGTCTGGAGACATTGCCTTTCTTTTGCATTAGTCAATATGATCACTACTGGAGCATTTGCTTCTAAAAATTCTTCCTATGTATGGGTACAACTTCACCACAGCTAGTTTGTTCTTCCCTAAGAACCAGTGCATATTTTTCCTAACTCAGCATCCCCGATATCCCAAAAACATAATTTTACTTTCAGGGATTTTTTTTTAAAATACTCAAGTAAAGTCCTAACTCAGTGAGTCGCCTTTGTAATCAAATTGGGGTTAGAATGAACAGGATGGCATAGTCTGCATAGTCTGCGTATTCCTGTTCCTAGTTTCGATAAGTACCCTTTGAAAAGCCCTACCCTACTCGGCAAATCATTAATATAAAGAGAAAAGAGGAGAGGAGCCAATAGGCACCCTTGCTTCAGTCCATTATGGGTCACTACTTTACTTGAAGTACCTCCCATCAAGACCTGAGTCCAGATGGAGGAATGTAATGCGATGATTAATCTGAGCAGGTGCATGGGAACCCCCATTGTGGCCAGTTTTCTCCACAGTGTGTCCCGGTCAACCCAGTCAAAAGGTGTGGAGAAATCTATAAAGGCCGCATATAATGCCATTCCCTTACTCCTTGGGTATTTTTCAATTAGAGTTTGCAGAGCGGTTATGTTGTCTAGTGTACCACTGTATTTGCAGAACCTGGCTTGCTCTGAAGGACCACAGACGTTTCCAAAAGCCCAATCCTGGAGATGGAGAAGTATGCTCTTGCAAAACTGTTTTCCGGTTGCATCCAATAATGCGATCTGCCTAAAGCTAACAGGTCACTTTTTGGGACCATTTTTATATAATGGAACCACAATACTTCACTTCCAGGATGGTGTTATAGTCCCATGAATATAGCAGTAAGAAAATATTGGACAAAGCAATTGTGCCCATGCTGGACTATCTTGTTTGACTATAGCTATTGGTAAGTCATCTTGGCCCATTTCGCCTGAGTACCTTGCCCCTTTAATATTGCACTCTATTTCCTTGCACGAGGGAGGGCCGTAATCACTCCCCACAGGGGAATCACAGACTAATTCTGGATACAACTGTGCCAAGGATTTACTGCATACAACTGAGAAATGTATGAGGTCCATTCTGCATTGTATATTAAAACGGCATTTGCCTTAGTTCTACCATCACAATACTTGGCTATTAAAGCCCAATATTTACATAAATCACCAGACTGTGCAGCCTCTCTTAATCTTATCCAATTGGCATCTTCTACCCCTCTGCGCTCCGATGCCAGCTTTCGTTTCCTTATTTGCTTTCATCTATTAATTTCCCTTTGCCTCGTCGTTAAAGACTGCTTAATTTGTTCCCTTATTAGGGATTGATCTCAGGATTTAATTTATTTACTCACCGGGTGCTTAGTGCCACTAACTTGCTCTTTACTTGCACATGATTTAATTAGGGCCAAAATCTTCTCAAACCTAGAGATGGGATTTTCTTTACAATCGCCATGGCTCACATTTTCAATAAACCTCCCAAGACATGGGACGTTTTTGTTAGACCAAAAAGTGCACCTGTTTCTTCTGTTATACAGAATGCCATCTTCCCTTTGAATTCAAGAGTCTAGCAACTCAGGCGCCAGGCTGACATTCACTGACAGAACACTGTGATCGCTCAAACTTGTTCTCAGTACCCTAAATGGTGTGCATGCACCAAAGAGCTGATAGGATACCACTATATAATCAATCAGTGACTGCCCATGTGGAGCGTGAAATGTAAGAGATGCTGGACAATCATCTGGAAATCAGCCATTCAATACAACAAAATCATTTATTCTCAAATTAAGCAGGAAAAACAAGCCTCCTGTCAGATCTAATATGAGTAGGGAATAGAATATACGTCCTCTACTTCTAGGTTGGGAAAAGCCATGGAGGAACAGTTTGAAATTTTAGCATACAAATCACCCACCATCAATATCAAGGTGCAATCCTCTGAACTACTCGTCTTGAGCACAAACGAAAAAATAGAGTCAACCAGGGAAATGGATGCTCTCCCAGCGGAATATATACATTCACCAAAAAAAAGTGATGTGTGCTGTCCTGGTGACCCATTACCCAACCAGAAGTTCAAAACCATGCAAAGCTTAGATGAATGCAGAAAAACCACAGGATTCCAATTTACAGTGGAGCTGAGTAAAATAGCTAAACCTCCACTAGTGTGACCTTTTGTTGAAGGTTTTGCCGCAAAACAAAAAACAAAACATTTCTAAAAGTTAAAATCCACACAGCTCCAAGTTTCCTGACGACAAATTTGTTTAGGATCATGCACTAGTAGGGAATTTAACTTAGAGTTGTGATTTCCAACACCTGCTAAGTTCCAAAAAAAGATTTTTCCCAGGGGGCTACCTCCACAACATGGAGAGTTTTGTGTTTTCTTTTAAGCCATTCAAAGAGCCTGCCACCCAGCACCATTGGGCCATCTCTTCATCCCCTCTATGTATGGTAGCCCAGTGGACCTCAGGACCTATAATATTAATCTCTCTTTTCCCCGTAGACCTACCCACCAAAATGTTAATGTCACCCCTTATGTTAGATACCATACTGCCTAGTTCTTGGCAGTCTTTCCTATGAGATTTAAGCGGGGCCAGGGAGGGGGCCTCATATCGGAAGACATTGATCCCTTTTTATCTGAAGTTATCAGCATTGGCCAGAACTAGCATTGCGATTATCCCTGAACTAAATGTGACTCTAGAGTTTGGAGACCCTCTACTAAGGTCTAAGTAAACCCGCTCAATATCTTTACTAATTACTAATCGCAAGTCCTCTATTTCTGATAGTAACTGCAACACAGCGTTTCTGTTTAGTGGTGCTGATTCTATATCAAACAGTGAAACAAAAATCAGAATATTAGATACTTGCCCTGATCTATATCCTGCGCATGTATTATCATTTAACCTTAAGTCAGTCCCCAACTCTAACGTCTGCCTTGTGCGACAAGCATGGATAGGACTCCCTACCGAAGACCTCCCTTGGCTAGGATCAATCCGTACTGGGAGAGTACCCCTGCCTGGAAGGACAAGAAGGGTATTATCCATGACCTGCCCTACATCTAGCACAACCTCATATGTTTTTACAGCTAAGCTCACTGAATCCTGAGCTTTCCTGATTTCACAGGGCGCTAAAGTCGGATCAATGTTTACTTTTAAATTCTCCCATGTATTTACCCACCCCCATTAGGAGAAGTGTGGCTCACTGGTTAGAGGAGGCAGACCTGGAAGCAGAGGTCAGCCTGGGACCAGGGTTCAATTCCCGGCTCGGCGGGGTCTTGAGTCCTAAAATGTCCATGGACTCGACAATTCTCGCTCCGGTGCCTACTCGATTCACGGGTTCACACTCTGCGACTCTGGGCAATAGCTTGCTTAATCTCCACAACGGCCCCTCGCGGCGGGATGCCTGGCTTTCACCTTGCGGATACCCTGCCGGGGTTATCTCACAGGGGAATACCAGGACGGGTTCCCTAAGCAAGCGCTTAGAAACCGCTTGGTGATTTGCGCTATATAAATTCCTGTACATTTACACATTCACATTTACATTAAGTCTGTGTATTCCTGTATCTTCCAGCCCTCTCATTCCCCCTAATCCCTCCCATAAGGGGACATCTATTGTAGTGGGGGAAGGGGAGGATTTGTCTCTGAATGCCCCAAGTTCTGCCCTTCGTGTACGATGGTGAGCCTGGGTTCATTCCTACTTTGGAGCGGAATCGAGGAGTCCAGATCTCGGATGCCAAAAGGAACCTCCGTTTTTTATGCTTTCGCCTTGTAATACCCGAATCCTGTTTTTCTTCTCCCTCTGACCTTTTAATCCATCACTTTCTTTAAGTGGGGTACCCTCCCCGAGGGGAGCAGCAACTAAATTATCCATGGGCCGTTTGATGAGGAGTGGGTCTATTGGTGATCCAGTGGTGCAGGACTTAGTAATATTCCCTTTTTTGAAAATATGACAAACCTGCAACTGGTTTGTGGATGCAGTTACTTTTGTGCTTTCCCGGGGACTGATGTACGAAAGAGCCCCTAGTGCTAGTTTTTCAGGGGCAATCCAAGCACGGGGCTCTCCATAGGCAGTAGTGACCCCCTCGTCTTCCAAGGTCGCTACCTGGATTCCCAACTCAGGTACCCCTATGTGTGTCTGGCTTGCCTGGGATTTTACTTCAATACCCTTTTCTAACTTACAAACATAGGGACTGGTACAATTATTCTGTTAGACCAACTCATTAAAATTGGGGAAAGAACATCCAGCATGTGATCAGAATTGACAGTGGTTTTCTCCAATAGGGATACAAATGGACAAAGGAATCCTCTGTAATGCATAAAGAGTGTCAAGATTTCCCCCTCCCACAATCTGTTATTTGCTATGTTTAATAGTTGCCATCAATCTAAAACCCCTTTATTTTGAGATGCCTCTGACACCTCAAACTTCTTACAGACCTAATGATTGCACATGGAACACACTAGAGGGGGTGCTACTAAAGAAAGTTGGCATACGGGGGTAACTAACATGATTTTCCAATGACAGTCTCAATTCCAACTCCTTGTCAATTGGCATTTTCAAGTTAGCCTCCATTACTTCTCCAACGGTATGACAATGTCGGGCATAGTATAATCCTCTAAGACCACCAAGTACATAGGTTTGAGGCTGCGGTCTACAATCTGTTGTGTTTGGTGGCTCATTTTAAAGGACGGATGGCCAGGAGCTAGCTCTGCAACAATCAAAGGGCCAGTTTTATCGACCGAAGCCCCCACCCCATAGATTCTGCCAATGACTTGTCAAAATAATTTATTGCAGTTTGACCCTTGACATCATCGGTAACTAAGTCCATTTCCATCTCCGTATCTTCAGCTATCATTAAAACACGCACATCAGTGGCTTGACTTGGTTGCGTTACACCCCCTGTGTTCTGATAGGTTAATTTAAGATGATGAGGGACAGTCAGTTCAGAAAGAGCAGAGCAAACACCCGTCTCATCCTCATTAATTACACCAGGGGCAATTCCCGGACCCTTATCCTTTAGTGCTGTGCCCCTCATGCCCTTCGAGAACATTGACAACACAGTGGGGTGGGTTTTTAGGTGTGTCAGGTGATTCTGGGACTTTTTCCGCCTGATGGTTTTTTGTAACTTGAGGGGGCTGGTGTAATATGGGTTGAAACTAGCTGGCCCTGGCGAGCCTGAAGGAGCGGTTGAGCGTCCTTAATGCCCTTAACGCCCTGACCGCAGGCACCTGGTTGGCATCACCAATGAGATTTGGTAATTAGAAGGTTTGCAGACAATAGCTAGGCTTGTTATTGATCCCCGTTATTGGTCCTGGCTACTGGTCCACTGGTCCACAAATATTCGCAGTAACACTGGCAACACTGAAGCCCCCTTTAATAGGAGGAATATATATAGGCCCCACATACAGCTCGAACAAGTCATTCGGAAAAATGCAAATAAATAAGTTTGAAAACGTTGGCTACAGTTATCAAAAAGGATATAAAAATAGACTAAAAGGTGATGAACGGGTAAGCAGGAGAGCCGTTCAGCTCAGTTCGGCAAGTAAACGAGGAACAAATGAACCAACAAACAAGAAAAGTAGTGCAAAGCATGAGCCAAGCCAATACTGAGCTGAGTTTACTAGGTCATCTCGCAAACCGCACCCAGTCCTAGCAGGGCCGTCTCTGGGGGTGGGGCTGGCTTTGCTCTTTATCGAGGGCACTACACCCCCACACTCAGCCTCTTTGCCTTCGCCTTCTTGAAGGCTGATCCCTTGCACCTTCAATCCTTTTCTCCAGCGAGGCTTTAGAATGTGGGGGTTTCAGCGTTTTATTTGACGCTCCACCTGATCACCTGATAATTCCGGATCCAAAATCTAGCCTGAACCGGAGGGGTCAGGGCCGGACTGGCTACCGGGCAGTTGTGTGTGCTGCCGAGCAGGAGGATGCTTTCGTTGATGGGGACCTGTGTGTGCAAAACGAAATCAACAAAATACGCCCATAGCACGGAGAAATCATCCCCCTGCTCGGCAGCACACACAACTACCCGGTAGCCAGTCTGGCCCTGGGGGCGGGGGGGGTGACCAGAGTGGCCGGGGATGGGACAAGAACCCCCACCCTGCGCACCGTACACCAGACTCCACAGTCCAGATGGCTCAACAAAAAACAAAAACGGGCAGAATGGCACAGACAGCAAGTGACATGGTTGCAGGCTGTAATAGCTTGCCTGCACCAATCAGCGAGACCAAAGGCATAACAACAGCCTCATGTCCTCGCGTCACGTTCAGCAGCAATGTTCAGGTGTGAAATAAAAAAAAGGCACAACGTACTCAACTTCATGAATTCCATTGACCTCCAACAACTTTAACTGTCCAAGTTGTGTGCAACCCTACAACGGGTTCTGGAGACCAACGGCAAGACAACAGCAAGGCAACAGCTAGCCCTCAATACTTGGTGACTCAGAAGGTGGTGGCTCAAGAAGGCAGGAGTGAAAACTACTGGAATGGCAGTGCAGCTGCAGCAACGGTGTCCGCATCTGTGTCGGCAGAAACGATGATCCAGCGTCCTAGCCTCCTTCGCCCTGACCGGCCGAACAGATTGCAACCCGCCGCTCACTGCCACTCACCGCTCTCTGCTCAGCTCCTCAACTCGCATCGCCTCGCCTCACATCCTTGCATCACTGATTCACTCCCTGTAGTGAAGTGCTGTGACTTAGCATGCAAAAACTAAGTATCTCAAATATTCATGTACGCTAACATTTCTCCCTATGTTTTAAATAACTGCTTCATGCTTGTCAATATACACTTTTTTGTGGAAAGTGGGTTATCATTTCTAATTTGCTTCTGTATAATTGTAAAATAATCGATTTCATGAAAATCTGATGTTCCCTACAATTAGCAGTGGTATGTGCACACTAGAAATCTAATACCTTGCACGTGAGATTCATATACCCATATGCAATATAGTCCCCTCTAAGTATTCCTTCTTGTTTCTTTACTTGGAACCCTAAATAGAATATGCGACCCCAGGCTTAAGATTTGAGATAAACATTCAAAGAGAAAGAGAGGAGGGGAGTTGGCCTAACGGCTAGGGCCTCAAATCTGGGGAACCGGGTTTGAGTCTCGGCAAGCATCCCGTGATTTTGGACAAATCACTTAGGGGGCAGATGTACGACCAAGGAAATTGTGCATCGCAAATTGCGACTCTTTTGCGAGTAGCAATAAACAAGGCGCAATTTCCGATGTACAACAGTGTATTTCACACTGTTTGCGATTCCCAATGGGGTAGCAAATTGCGAGGCTCATTGATATTAATGAGCATCTCGCAATTTGGGAGACAGCCCTCCCAGGGTTGGTGGCCTGTTGGGCTCAGCAGACAACCATGTCTGGGACTGCTTTTTAATAAAGCAGTTTTTTTTTTTTTAAATGCAGACAGTTTTCCTTAGAGGAAAATGGGATGCATTTAAAAAAGAAAAATGAAACTTTTCAGTTTCATTTTTGTAAGGGCAGGCAGTGGTCCCTCGGACCACTGCCAACTCTTAAAAAATATTTTCCAACATACTCACAAAGGGAAGGGGGCCCCTGGGGACCCCTTCCCCTTCGCAAGTGATTTATCACCTATTTGAAGTAGGTGGTAAACTGCAAGTGTTTTGCGGCCACAAATGGGGTTGCAAAACACTAGTACATAACATGTTGACTCGCTATTAGGAAGGGACGTCCGTTCCTAATTGCGAGAGCCGCAAATGCTATTTTGCGAGACTGGGACTTGCAAAATAGCATTTGTACAAGCTATTACCCTTTTTTGCGGCCGCAAACTGGAGGTTCTCTCATTTGAAGCCACAAAAAAGGGGCGTACATCTGGCCCTTAATCTCCCTGTGCCTAACAAAAATGAATGTGTCCTCATGTAATGCAACTGGGTCTTGTGTAAAGTGCCCTGATAACTGATGCCTTCGGACCCCAGTATCCATCTCAACAAGAAGTGACAGCTATGTTTCACTCCTATAAAAGCCCTTAAAACCGTGCCCCCAGGGCATACCTCACCTGGGCGTCCCTAGCTAATGGCAGCCAAGTCATGGGCTCACCTGTTTGGAACTTTTTAGACCTGAAGGGACTAGGGCCAGAACCCCTACTGCCTAAGTAAGCCACCCATTCCAAAAAGCTTTATTAATCGTATTAGGTCATAAAATCACAAACTTGCATTTAGGTCCATTCACAAAGTATCTACAAACAATTTATATAAACTCTAATCAAAATCAATACATAACCCCCTCATTAGAGAAACTATAAAAACTTAAAACTCTATATACAAGTCTAAAATGTTGTTAAAACTCAATATACTAAAATCTTTGTGAATACACTACAATACATATCACGAATAATACCAATTAAAAAAGGACCAATTGATTATACAAACATACATTACAGCCTGGTAAAGGTGCTAATGGACAGATGCCTCGCCGTGGGACCTCTCTCTTATGGCCCACACCCACCCCAAATATTTAGCTATGGCTATAACAATCGCTTCAGTAGAATCACTTCTTAGAATTCTTACCGCCTCATGCGCCCTTCTTGTTCCAAAGAGCTTGCAAATTGGAGCCAACCAGGCACGACATGGAGCTTTACAACCAGTACATTCAAACAATACATGGGCCAATGATTCTTTTCCAATCCGGCACATTGGACACAAGTAATTTCCAAGTGTGGACCATTGGCTAGTAAAAACTCTTAACGGCAGGGTACCCACCCTAAACTGAAAATATAATTTCCGCTCAATGGGTTTTGTAATAAAGTCCCAACATTGTTCTAGCCCCGATGTAGGTTTCCACTCCAGAAAAAGCCCTGTAAGGGAAGAAGACTCGCAACTTCTCACTATGTTGGTCTGGGCCATTTCCCAATATTTGGCCTTCAAGACCTTTTTTCCAGGAAAAATTGTGTTTTGTGGATCATCCCTCAGAGGACTCATACCCATATTCGATAAGGTTTCTCTAAGTTGTCTTAGCCATTTTATTGTCATGCAGTGTATTCACCCTTATGACATCTAGAAAGCCAGCCGCATACTCTGCAACTTCTGGAGTAGACCACAGTCTACCCCAGTACAAGAGGGGACATAGTTTGGCAATTTCCGTGGTTGGTTTTCTTCCAAGATCGTTCAATAATTGTCGTGTCGGGGTACTCTCGGGCAAACTGGTTATATTTCTAGGGAACTTATTTTCCGAGATAGAAAGTTTAGATAAGTTCTCATGCCCCCAGAGTTCTGCACCATATAAGGCAGAGCTGATGACTTTCATATTATAAATCTCCATAGCAGGGCTAATTATCTTAGTAAAAGAAGTATTATATTCTTTTTGTAGAACCCCCGCCAGTTGTCTGTGTTTTAGGGATGCTATATCGACCTGATGTGACCAACTAAACCCCTCCTGAATGTTGACCCCTAGATATGTAAACTCCTTAACCTGATCAAGCACGGCGTTATTCAACATGATACCCCCCTTAAAGGCCCTGTGTGGATTAAAGGCCATCAGTTTTGTTTTGGATACATTGATCTCCATTCCTCGGCTAGCACAAAACTTAAAAAAAATTGTTAGTGCTCTCTGAAGCCCACTCGGTGTTTTGGAAAGGATCAATGTGTCGTCCGCAAACATTAGTATGGGGACTTTTTCACCTGCTAGTTTCGGTGCATCTGTGGGGGTTAACCTCATACAGTTCACTATCCCATTAATGTACAGGGAGAATAGGGTCGGGCCAGTACACATCCTTGTTGAACTCCCTTCTCTATTGGAAAAAATTCTGTGACTTCGCCTGCATACCCCATCAGATCTTGGCCTTGTTATACTCATGTAACCTGATTATTAGTGTCAGCAAATCAAGTGGTAGCCCCATTTCTTGTAACGACTGCAAGAGTTTGTCTCACGGTACAAGGTCAAATGCTTACCTAAGGTCAACAAAGACGGCGTACAAACTTCCCTTCCCCAAGTTTACTGTTTTCCAACACAGCAATTTTAACCTAAACACTTGGTCGATTGTGCTGGTAAGAACACGGAACCCTGCTTGAAAGGGAGACAGAATGCTAAATTCGTCGATCCAATCTTGCACTCTATTGAGCACCAATCTGCCCGTCACCTTTTGTAGAGAGTCATTGAGGCTGATTGGCCTATAATTGCCTGGGCATGATTTGTCCCCTTTCTTAAAAACAGGAATAACCTCTGCCCTTTTCCAGGATTCTGGAACCGGCGCACCCTGAGCAATAGCATTTGACAGTAAGTGAATGTACTTGCTCCATCTCACTTTATCATAGATGAATACATCCCCCGGAATTCCATCTAAACCCGGAGCCTTCTCAGCCATAATTGATATCAGGGCCACCTCGACATATGCCTTTCTGAAGACTGCCTCTTTAAAAAAATGCTTGACAATACTGCCCTCTATTTCATGCTCACTTGCTGCATATTGTGGTTTGAATTGGTTTACCCACTCCATTTGTGAGACATGATTTTTCGGCTGGGAGGCCTGCCCTCCTCTACCCCATTTATGTACACTCCAGAACTGCTTGAAGTTCCTGCTAACACAAGCCTCCTTCAGCTCATCCCACCTTTTACTGTCACAATCCCTTTTTGCCTTAATTTGCACCCTCCGGTATGTATCCCTTGCAACTCGTACCTCTGCTGGGACCCCTTGTTTTATAGCTACCCCATCGTCTACACGAGCCTTTTTGCATTCTAAGCTATACCATTCCAGTATTTTGGGAGTTGCTGCCTTTTTTAATTTGCCCCTTTTGCTAAAATGCGTACGCGATAGTCTAAAAAATTAATTATGTATGCAGATGTATCGCTTTAAATCTGTCGGAGTAAGTACACTGACCTGTAAATCACTAATGGCCTGATCTAACTCTTTATTAATGCTATCAAGAATTAACGGTAATTCTTTTACTTTAGCCAATTTTACACACCTCAAATCGTTTGATGGAACAACATCAGCGGTGACATAACTATCTAAAATATCGTGAGGGACTTTAAGGTGTGAAAGGTCCAAGTCCACACATAATGGGTTATGGTCACTTTCCAGTCTAGCTTGAATCCACATGTCATTCACTGTATGCCAAAGTGCTAAGCTACCATCATGTGTCTCTCAAACACAACTACTATACTCACTTTTACCACTCTCACACCTTGAACCCAAAAAGTTACTCACTGTACTCATAGAACCAACAGCCTCATCCATTTACCACTTACTAGAATACATACACCACCTACATCACACCATCTTCAACTCATGCTCATCAACGCACACTCAACAATAAGTCATACCCCAACATTGGCAAAGTCATCACACACTACAACATAGATGCTCTTATCATCACAGAAACCTGGTTCCCACCCACCTCCACATACATACTTGATGTGCTCCTCCCTCTGCTAACAGCATTCAACATCAAATCAAATCAAATCATCTTTATTCGGTTTCCATATTTCGTAGAAAAACCATAAAAGTACAATTAAAACCATATTTTTGAAGGATTACAAAAACAATACAAAACAATCCATTAGCAAGATTATTAATTGGTACATTTTTTTTTAAATAAAGGATTTTTATAAAATCATGATTCAATATATACTTAAATACTGACATTTAATCAAGATTGAGGCGGTGATTAACACAAAATTTGAGAAAGCAGGCTATAGACTTAGCATGTAGTTCATTTTCCAAAAATTGGAGGGCTAAGAAGGCAGGGCGACAAGCTCGAAGCCCCTTGGTTCTCAATTTTGGGACAATCCAGCTTCTGCGTGGGGTTTCATAAAATCTGCAGAACAACAATATATGTATTGAGGATTGTACAGAGATGGAGTCACACGGACAAAATGATAAATTCCTTGACCAGTCATTCTGTTGAGGAAAGGAAATCAAACGATGAAAAATATCTAATCTAAAACGAGTTAACAAATTTTTTTCGTACTGATTCAGATTATATGTTAAGTACGGTTGCATGGAAAGGGTAGTTTGAACCGCTAGCGAATGCTGCACTGAGCTTTTCCCTATCTCTTGGGTGAGTCGTAGCTGGTCTAAATGCAAAAGACACCGTTTTTTTTAGCTCCTTCCTTGGCATCTCAGAGATAGTTAACGGATGATTAAAATATCTCCGAAGGCCTAGGTCCTCAAAGAATAACTTTACATATGCTGGCCACCTGATCTTGTGCATGTTTTCAAGCGTCATGCATTCCTGAACAAGACATTGTGTTAGCTCGCACTGTTCAGTGGTCCAGATGCGATGCCATAGCATGATTGGTTGAATTTTTAAATATCTGAGATATAGTCCAGCCCTAATTCTAGGTGGCATCCGTATGTCGAGGTGCTTTGCGGGACTGCAAGTAGGTAGCGCAGGAAGAAATTCTCTACCCTCTGTAGGTCATCCGTGTTTACATGTCCCCACAACCCTGAACCATAGCTGGCGACACTAATACATTTTGCCTGGAAGATCTTTAGCATTTCTTGCGGGGATCTCTTCCCTAACTTCTGCGCAAATGCCACCAATGCAGTTGTAGCCTTCAGAAATAATAATTTTCTGGCATGGATGGCCATTGTCCATTTGGACTTATTATCTATTAAAATCCCTAGATAGGGGTAAGATGTTGTATGCTCTAGAATAGTGCTGTCAACAAAGATATTTTTTTTCGGTCTGGGATCAGCATGCATGGAAAAAGTTTTTTTTATGTTCACTTTAAGGTTCAGTGAGTTCATGAAGCTACAATATTTGTTTAATGACCGCTGGAGCTGGACAGGGGTTCTTGCCAGGATCACTGCATCGTAGGCATACAGTAATGCTGGAATTGGCCGACGACATATTGTTGGCAGGTCCTGGCCCCCTTTCACCATCGCTACTTCAAGCCCATTTGTATATAATGTGAATAGGAGGCCAGAACACAACCTTGTCTGACCCCCCTCTCTATCCTAAAGGGTTCAGTGAGTTCTCCCCCTACCCCGTGCCTGACTCTTGCCCAGGCCTCCGAATAAAGCTCCCGTAAAAAGTTCACCAGCGGAGGGTCCACCCCCATAGCTAATATGATTGCCCACAATTTAGAATGCCTGACGCAGTCAAAGGCTGCAGTCTAGTCGACATAAACCATGTGCAAGAACCCTCCTTTTGCTAAAACGTACTTCCCCATTAAGAGTGAGAGGTTTAAAGCCTGTTCCACTGTGCCCAGTCCCTCGCGAAACCCATATTGCAGGTCTGATATTATGTTATGGTCCCTTGCCCAGTCCTGGAGGCGGTCTAACAGGATTCGTCCAGCGACTTTACCGAGGGAATCTAGGAGCGATATGCGCCGATAGCAGGTAGGACTATGACGATCGCCTTTTTTAAAAATCGGCACCAAAATTGATGAGGACCAGGAATCAACTAAGCAAGCCTTATTTGCTGCTTCCAAGACTCTCGTAAGGATTGGGAACCATAGATCTATTTTATATTTAAAGAGGTCTACTGGGACCCTATCGGGCCCAGGTGCTTTTGCTGATTTCAATGCTTTTAGGGCCTTTATTACCTCCTTATGAGTAAAACTTAACTGAATGAGGTAGCATGATTGAGATGGATGGGACTCGTTCTCTATGGCCTCAGCTTGGTCTGGGATGGTATCTTCTACCTGGGAAATTTTTTTGAAAAATGTTGAACCAAGGTATAAGCATCTACCGCTACGTCTAGTTTCGGGGAATCATTTGCTTCAAGAAGAAATGGAGATTTGACTATTCTCCAAAAAGTGGCGCTATCCTTCGTGGAGAAACTCTCGTGTAATTGCTTCCATAAACCGTTTTTAATCTGAGATTTATGTTTTTTAAAGCTGTGTTATACGCTTTTCTCAGTCTAACACTTTCTTCCTTGTCCCTCTTCCTTTTACTCAGTGCGATTTTTAATGTTGAGTAAGTTTTTGTACACTCGGAATTAAACCATCCCTTCCTAACAGTCCCTTTTGACTTTCTTTTGCACAGTAGCTCTTCTTTGATAGTTTTAGTAATGGTGGTATAACTAAGCAATATTTGTTCCGGGGTAGAGTTAAGATCAAGACAGATTTTAAAGGAAGGCAAGGCTCGCTTGACTACTTTGGGCGTTACTAGCTCTTGATCTACTTTACCCAATTTTAGGGAAAAGCCATTGAGTCTATCTAAATTCAAGGATTGTTGGTCCAAGAGACTTCAGTAATCTGCCTCAACCAAGGGAGAAGGACTACTTATTGTTACACTATTAGGAAAATGATCGCTTACTGCGTTGTTGATTGTCTCAAACTTGTACATGATTGGTGCAATGCCATGGGAAGCAAGTATGAAATCAATTGTACTTGTAAGCCCTCTCCCATTAAAAGTAAAGGAAAAAGGGACAGGGGGACTGACTAATTCGTTTGCGAACCTTAAGTCCATGGCAGCCATTATCTCATTCATACGGTTACCCGCATTCGTATGTGCAAAGTGCGTTAAATTGTTCCCACCCTCATCCTGAATGCCACAGATGTTAGTGCTACTCCTTTTGCACAATGACAAGTTAAAATCACCGCCCCAAATAAATGCTAACGATTTATTAATATACTTCAAACTCAAATCTTGCAATAAAAGGGAAACCTTATTTAAAATGACAATTAAATCAATTGGGTTCAGATTATTATAAAGATTTAACATAAGATAGATGGACGCCTTAATCACAAATATCAAAAGTACCTGGTAGTTACTTTCTAGCTTCAGAACTTCTATTTTGCTAACTGGTAGAACATTTGATATGTATATTATTAGGCCCCCTTTTGGCCTCCCTGAGGAAGATTGAATAGCCTCTGAGAGTAAGTTTTATATCTCACCAGATGGACGGGGGTACAGAGCCACGTTTCCTGCAAACCTATGATGTTATGTTTTATTACTAATGTTAACCAATTATCGTTAGTGATTTTGGAAAGCAGACCAGAAACATTCCAAAAAACAATATCCAGTATTGGACCTTTCGTTTTAAAGTAAGAACTCATTTCCTGAGGGAAGTGCTCTCTATGTGCCATTGGGACTGAAATAGACCTTACCGCTTCGCCCTTTACGGGAGAAAGAATCGGGTCTTCGCGTGATGTTTTCAAATCCCAACTATTTGTGCCTTGAGTAAAGGGAGTGTCTAATAATAAACCAGTTTGTGTCGGCTCGGGGTTGTTAGTTCCCGTTGACTCAGTGGCACCTTGCAACTCTTTGTTGTTATTTCTGCCACCACCAAGTCCAGTCACTCGATGTCATCTAGGCCTGATAGGGCAGTAAATCTGTTGTAAGTTGGAGTCGGTTGTGGAGGCCACTGGACCCTATAAAAGTTTTGCATATTGCAGGTGGAAAGTTCGTTCTTTTTGGAGGATAGAAAAAGCCCAAAGGCAATATGTTAATCCCTACGGCGTTAACAGTGTTGTTTCTCCCTAAACTCAGGATTTCCTTTACCAACCTAGGAGTGGCAAAAGTCATTACTATACAGTCCCCCATCAGAACTTTTCCCGCACTCCCACCCATTGAACTCATCTAACCATCTTGAAATCTTGAAATAGTTGACTATGCAGCCCTATCCTGTTGCTCAACCAATGTAGCGACTTGTTCTTAAGAGCTGTCCATGTTTCCTCATTGGGAGATTGGTTTGGGGGTTCGTTGCCCAGGATAATGACGTAGGGGGTGGCTTCTGGTGGAAGGTCCAAATGGGGGTCTGTAGCCAGTTGGTCAGCCGGAAAAGGGGTAGAAGGATGATTTTCATTATATTGCTGGGAACAAAGAGACGTTTGTACTTGAGGTGGTATTACCTGTGGGATCGAATTGATGTTCATGTTAGTGTGCCTCTGTGACGTGTGCACTGTCCCTTTTCCTCCTGGCTTATTGTGCGTCTGGTCTGTCAGAACCGTCGGGTTATATAAAAGAGCTATCCTCTTCGTTGTGAGCCCCTCGCTTCTCTGGGTTTTTAGATTCCCTGCCTGGGTACTTGAAGTCGTGTTTAGACCCGAATCAGGAATTAAAGGTAAATTCGTTGAGTTGGGTTTACTGAGTAGGATATTTTTCATGTTAGTCATTCTGGTTGACATCTGGTCTAGCCTAACCATAATGTACGAGTCCAGTCTCTCCACTAGGGCTGTTAATTTCTGGATCTCGGTTTGAGTCTGGTCAATTGGGCTACCAGGCGAGCTGACTCTATGTTTTGGATGAATTTGGAGTTGATCTAATCGCTTTTTCTTGGGGGGGCAATTTTCTGTTGTTTTGACGCGTGAGAGGAGGAATGGACAACAACTAGACCCAGATCTTTATGAGCATTTTGGCTGCCGCCGACTCTTAGTCTTGGTTTTTTTGCTTTTTTTGGGGGGGGGGGGGTTGTGTGGGGGACTCACTAGCAATAGACTGAATATCATCAGTGCATGGTTGGATGCAGCCATTTACTACGCTAAGGGCTTTTCCCCCTGTGTTTGATTGGGTAGATTCTTCACTATGGAGTAACTCCTGGCTAAGCCCAGAAGATGACCCCACAATGGACTCCTCTACTGAGAGAATCTGTTTATCCAACACATCAACCGCCCCAGTTAAATAACTCAATAGGGTTTGCTGTTTATCAGAGTTAGGCCTATTCCCCCTGGGACTCACTAATTTCCTTTTACCCATTGTTCAGTGTGAAGTACCCAAACTGTCCAAACTGTTAAACAATTACTATCAACGATTACGATTAATAAATGAAAGTGCCCCAACAATGTGATAAAAAAAACAAGGGACCGGGCCCAGCCCAGCCTCTTCCGGCCGATGACGGCCAAGGACGGGCCCGACCTTGGCCCGCGCCCGACCCGCGGTGCGAGGTCCCGTGTTTGTTTTAAAGGTCCCGGGGGCGGGGCAACGGCTGCGCGCCTCTCGCGAGACTGCGCTGCCCCCTGGATGGTGCAGTCAGGGCAGTGCGCGGTCCGCGGGTCTCACAGGGCGCGACAAGAAGGCAAGCACCCCTCATGCTGGCAAACAGTCCCCCTGAGGTGGCGAAGAGGGGCGACAGCTGGGCAAAGTACTAGTAAGTTTGCAGAGCTAATGTTCCAGAAAGCGTCCCATTCCCAGCATTCAACATATAAAGTACACTAGCAAAAACGGGAGGGGAACTTGCAGTCATACACAAGTCAACATGGCCATGCACCATCTTCAACATGATCACTCCTGAGTGTTTTGAGCTCATCCCCTGTCACTTTGTCACTTTCCTCTGTCAGTCTGCGCAACAGTCTCCTTTCATTCACCTACAGAAATCAAGAAGCCACAAACGTTCATAGAAGAAATATCAGACCGCATCATTTCTGCCTCCGTCCTACAATTCCATCCCACCTTCTAAGGAGATTTCGATCTGCCCAGTGACTCCAGAACCAAAACCACGAAGGAAGCCCTCAACTTTCTACTCAACACCCTAGGGATAAAATATCAAGGCAAACTCGAAAATCTCTGGCTCACCCCTAACATCAAAGGTTTTAATGCAGACTTTTTGCATATAATATTAGCAGTTCAGTACATATACTATGGTGCAAGTAAAAGTATAATTTCTTTAGCAAAACAGAATACAAGACAAATAAACACCATTACCTTAACACATAAGCACTATCCCAATTCTATTAAATAATTATTCAACACTCTCTATGTTAATGTCATCCAGAGATGTTCAAAGAAATAGGGAACATTTAACAATAAGACTTTCTATGAATGAACAGAACCAGTGAAGGAACAGAAAACATGGATACTTGTTGCGATTTTATATCTGCATAATAGAAGACTCAGCACTAGCAGGGCAAATACTGCAGAGGAAATGAACCATTATATCCTAAGCTTGACTTTGCTCTGCAGAGACTGTGGGGAGAGGGTGTGCAAAGAGGACAGGAGGCAACAGAAGTGAGTGACAGAGATAGCTTCCATCTTGTTCAAAGTAGAGTTTTATATTGATGTGCGGCTTAACTGAAACACATTAATAAATACACTGCTACACATTCTAGAAAGTTTGCTTCAATTGCAATTATGCTAATTAAGTCTGTATTTCTAGGATTATGTGTGAGGATGCATGACACCCATTATTATTGGTACACAAAAATTCAAATTCGAAAAACGTTTCCACAGCGGCTTCACTACTTTAAGTTTACATAATAGTTGCAAGTGTTAGACCCTCAACTGTGCTAGAACTTGCCCTTGCCTATCCAGGGTTTATAATTGGCTCCCTTTGAGCTCCTATAAAGGGCCTCTCTGCACTTAATCTTGGTGAAGATTGTGTTCCTGTTAACAAATTCTAAAACTCAGAGACAAGAACATTTCCCATGTCTGTTAACAAATTCTAAAACTCAGAGACAAGAACATTTCCCACGTTTGAGTTTTCTTTAGAAAAGGGGTTTCCTTTCACATTAGAATAGATTTGCAGATCAAATTGGGACTGTTGGACTTGGCCCTCTTGGCAGGGTCATCCCTGAACGTTTTGCCTTCCTCCAATATTCTCTCTGACCTGTTTCTGTTGGTTTAATGACTCTGGGCACTTTACCACTGCTGACCAGTGCTAAAGTGCATATGCTCTCCCTACTGTAAATTGCTATATGTGATTGGTTTCCATGATTGGCTTATTGGGTTTACTGTCAGTCCCCAGTAAAGTGCACCAGAAGTGCCAGGGCTTGTAAATACAAATGCTGCTGGTGGGCTTGCAGCACTGGTTGTGCCACCCACAGAAGCGGCCTAGTAAAATGTGTCTAAGGTCTGCCATTGCAGAACCTGCTTGCAGTCCGGTACTGTCATGCTGGCTGGGCAAGTGCACACACTTGCCAGCCTCTAAACCTTCCCTTTACTTCATATTAGTCACCCCTATGGTAGGCCCAAGACCAGGGTGCATTGCAAGTGTAAGGTAGGACAAGCCCTGATGTGTGTGGCATGTCCTAATAGTGAATCACAGCCATTTTCGTTTTTCACTATTGTAAGGCTACCTGTTCTCATAGGCCAAGATGGGCTGCTGGAATTATTACACACTATAATCCCAGCATGCTCAGGGAACATGGTAGAAGGTCGAATTTAGTATGCCTGAACTCAGAATAATAAAATACTTCATTTAGTAAAGTTTATTTTAATATCCTGTGTTTGCAAATGCTACTTTTAGAAAGTTAGCATTTGCTTGCCTAACCATTTCACCCCGCCTCTGCCAGGATGTGTATCTGCTGTCTGGGTTGTGTGAGTGACAGGGCTGGGGATGACAGATGGTGAATAGGAGGATTACACCAGAGTAGGTGGTAGGAGTGCCCCTTGACTCTAAATAGGGCTGTGCTTTCCCACCTCAATGCCAGCTCCGCCCCCTGGGGAGCGGCTGATGTCTCTGTCCTGCTCCTGGGAAGGGAGAGGGGGAGACTGTCAACAGAGTGCTCCTGGACTGTACTTGTCACCACAATGCTGGCTCCACCTCCTGCGGAGGGGCTGATGTCCCTGCCCTGCTCACTGAAAGCAGAGACCAGAGTTGACAAAACAAAGTGCTCAGAGACTGACTGGATTAGGCAAAGGCCCCCCTGGCCTGCAAGAACAAAAGAAATGTCCTATAAAAGAAGGAGCCCTGCTCCTAAGAAACTAGATCCTGTTGACGCCAAGAAGAAACTCTGCCTGAAGAGAAGGACCTGGGAAAGCGGCATGGAGGACTACTGTCTCTAATCCTGAGAGACTGGCCTGTGGTGGGTGCCTTGCTGCAAGAAGGAGAGAAGAAGAAAAAGACTGAGAAACTTTTGAATCTACTTGTGCATTTGACAATCTCCAAGGGCTTGCTGGTGAACTTGCCCCTGAACTGCGCCCCAGGAACAGTGGGCGCTACCCCCCCTGGAAAGAGAAGCTGCTGTGAGTGTGGCCCCTTCCCTGCAGCCCTACCAAGGAAAAACTGAGCGCACCGTGAAGAAATTGCTGTGCCCTCTGAAAGGCCCTTGGCCCCCCCTGTCCCGCGGAGCAACGCAACTGCTACCTGGCAGGCCCCAGCTGACATCGCAAAGACCCGCCTTGCTGGCCCAAGCACCGTGACTGTCACCTGCCTAACTGCGGTCTGCACCGCAAGAACGGACCTCGACTTGTGCCCGTCTGCTCCGAGGTAAAAGCTGCCCTGAAGTCTGCAGCCGCCGCCGTTTGTCAACAGCAGCGGCGTGTGGAAAGGAGGAGTACGCACTGTACTCAGAGAGGCTTTGTTCGCCGCCTCGCACTGCTCCCCGGGGCCCCGCCCCCCTCTTTTCAGCATCAGAGCACCTTGCCGGAAAGACCCGGCCCGCACCGCAACGCCGCCCTCCCGAGCCGAGCCGTAGCTCGCATCAGCAGAGGAAGACACAGCGACGTGGGACCTTGAGTCGACCCCGGCATTGTCCGCCCCGGACCCCCCTCTCCAGAAACTTAAAGGTACTGTACTAGTGCGTGGTACAATTGCATTAGAGCGAGGCTCACACCGCCCTTTCTTCCTAAGAAGCCCCTGGTGCGCTCCGCATCGTGTGGGGACAGCCGCGGTACGAGTCGCATTACAGTGAGGCTCGCACCGCCCTCTGTACCTCGGGAGCCCCTGGTACTCTCCGCAGCGGGCGTGGTGATCGCCGTACGAGTCACACACCAGTGGTACGACTCGTACCTCTTGC
This sequence comes from Lissotriton helveticus, assembly GCF_964261635.1. Taxonomy (NCBI): domain Eukaryota; kingdom Metazoa; phylum Chordata; class Amphibia; order Caudata; family Salamandridae; genus Lissotriton; species Lissotriton helveticus. The sequence goes on from NC_136057.1 coordinate 2,108,822,400, forward strand.
ATAGAACCAGCCGCGTCGTACGTGTCTCACACGAGGCGCGTGAGCTTTGGCAGGCCGGCCAGCCGTGAATCGTACGAGGCGTGCAAAGGCGCGACGAAGCGCATAGGCAGCCGTGAACTGCGCACCAACGCTTGGGACATTATCTACGACCCGGAGGAGCCTGGTGAGGACCGGGTTAACCCCTTCTGAGCTGTGATATTGCCTGCAGTACTTTGAAGCTATTCTACGGAGCCTTTAACCCCTTATAAGTACTAAAGGAACCCAAATACGACCTGTGCCATTTTCTGAGAGTAACTGGAACCATTTTTGAAAGGTGTAGACTATATTTACGAAACTGCTTGAACGTATATATATATAAAAGAGATATATTTTTACACAAAATACAGTCTGGTGTCATTGTGTGGTGAGTTGGTATTTATTGTGTGTGATATGGCAAATGTTTAACTACATGTACTCTGGAGATTAGCCTTGACTGCTTGCGCCACACTACCTAGAGGGTAAGCAGGGGTTATTTCTTGAGGGGAATCCTGTGCCCTGACTTAGAGGTGAGGGTCCCTGCTTGTCACAAGAGAATACTTGCGCCAACCAGAGACCCCCAATTCTAAGAGGGACCAGATACTCTATTTTTTCCAGATCTCCAGTCAGAAGCAGAAAATGTTCCTGCACTCTCTTGACATGTGGAGATCAATCCTTATCTGTGTGAATAAGACAAGGGATTATGAAACGGTAGAAACCCTTCAACTTGCTAAATGAGAGAGTTTATGATGGCTAAAACGCATTTTTGGAATTACTAAAACCATATTCTAATTCAGAGAAGTCTTTCTGAATCGGAAAATGGGTTTATTAATGGCGGGGGCATGTTGTGGGCATCTCTTCCATATTTTAGTTCGTATTCAAGGTATCAATGCCATGGTTTTCGACCATAATTTCTGCCATAAACCTCTGACTAGTTACTGACTCCTCAGCGGAGATGGTAACTGGTTCGTAAGGAGGAAGGGGTCCCTTTGGGACACTTTTCCACTTGGGAATCAAGGGGGCATCCTCAAAGTGTATTAGGCAGTAGTCCAGGGTGCCACTGCCCCACTGAAGTTTTCCATTTTGAAATAGAATCACAGGAGTGTTGACTGCTGCCCCTTTAAGGCCACCATACCTATTACTGCAACCAACCACAGGGGGTTGCAAAATGCAACCTGTCAACTTAATGTTAATTCGGCAGTCAGTTCTATGATCTCTTGCAGGACGTGTGGACGGAGCTTAACCTGTCTCGTGAGGGATAGTAAACAGATAAGTAGAATTGCACCTCCACGGGGCTTAATTTTGTATTTTTTTCTGTTTTCTTGGACATTGGTGTTAATAAACATGTTTGCCTCTCTTGTTCTGGAGGCGGAACTTCATTAAGAAAGGAATGTGATTAATAAGGTCAAACTCAGAGTAATGAAGATTAATTACACAGATATAGGACCAATAACCAATCCTATCTAACTTTACAATTGTAAAAAAGTCATAAAATGTTAAGTCTTATTATTTATCATCAAATCTTTTACAGCTTCTTCATTTAAAGAAATTTCACAGTACATCGTAGCCTGTGCTCAAGATATGAGGACGATTCAAAGTCCAAAGTTAAAACGATCTGTTACATAGCATACATAGCACTGAAAATAGAAATTGGGGCATGGTGCGTTATTGAATGCCCCAGCAGTGCATTTATCTTCTCGACTCTGGATAAATATAATTACTGCACAAAACCTATTTAACAATAAACTAAAATATTAATGAGCAGCTCCTACACTAAGTGCAATTAACAAAGAGAATGTGTAATTGTAGATGCTGCTGAGATTTCACAGTAATTAGGAATGGAATATTTTTGGCAGTTCCATGATTACGGCAAGCTAAAAAAAATAACACTTTCAGTGCTGGATCACAAGTCACTTTGGTGCGTGTCATTTTTCTGTCTTATTTTATATTCCATGTAAATATTCATTATCCAGATTTGATACGTTCCACATGGCGTTTTACACCCTTTCGCGCAAATTTATTTTTAATAAATATTCCAATTTTCTGATGTTTTCCCCTAACTCGCTGTCTATTTTAATCTTTTCATTACTTTCGACATTTACACTTTGAGATGTTGAATTTGCGAATATCTGGAGATTTAATTATGATTGGGTATGGTAAATTATGACTGCCTTGACTGATTCATTAGGTAAATGAGTTAGTTAATTATTTTTAATCAAGTGAGATTTGAGGAATAGATTATTGTATCATACATAGTTATGAAACAATCATATTAAGAATCTTCAGAGTTTTGATTCACTCTCAGAATGATTAGCTTTGGTATACTAAGCCCGGTAGCTTCGACTATATTAGTGTTACTTTTATGTGGTTTGATTTAAGCTCCAAACATGTGACTTTTGCCTTCAATAAATTAAGTTTTCAGGCAGCCCATTGTCAAAAAAGAACATGGTTAATTCGTCATTTTTGCTTGCACACTGAAATGCGATACATGCATGTGCAAATCAGAAACGCAGACAACCTTTGCTGTATACCTTTGGGATACAGAATCTAGCAATGGAATATAGCACATATGTTAAGTTTGTTATGTTATATTTCACATTATGTTATTTCATGTCTTGATTCTAGAATCGTGTAAATTAGCACTTCATATATTTATATGTTAAACATACTCAATATGTAATAGCCATATTAATTTGTGTACATCCTGTTACCCAATGACAGTAGGTGGCTGCATTGACATGTAGTGAGAGCCACATGCATAACCAATTATAATCAGTGTACTTACTCATGTTAAAAGTACCCTGTTGGATTCCATCCTTTTCTCTCCTGCAGTTGAAATGACGTGCCTAGGCCTCAGTCCCCCAAATCATTTCTTTAATAAACGTATTTCAAGTCTCATGTTTTTTTCTACTTCACAGGAGCTTTATCGAGGAGTGTTCGTTAGTTACAAAAAGATCTTTGTTTATTGTAGAGAACTAAAAGATTATGGTCTCCTACTTGAAATGTGGCCTTGGACATGTAGTGTGTAGGGATGGGAAAGAGATCCTGTACCAGGCAGATAGAAATGCTGTTGACTTAAAGGCCACACAGCTGTTCATTCTATGTATGGTGCTGGGAACCTGGGAAGCCTACCTGCTCTTGGAATATCTTGTCTTCTGTTTGGACCATCCAGAAGAAGTTGGTGGGAGGAAGCATCCAGAACATTTTCCAGAGTATTACTTGTGTGCTTCTCAGAACAGTTGAAAGTATACACCAAAGCGATGGATAGCATGCTTGACTTAATCTCAGCCACTAGAATCAGGCTCCAGTGGCGTAACGAAACTTGAGGGGGCCCCCCTGCAAAGCACATGGAGGGCCCCCCCCCCGCGGCGCGGCCCACCATGCCTCCTCCCCCCGGCGGCGCGGCCCACCATGCACTACTTTGCCCTACCTCCCAGAAATCTAGCATATTTTGCTTTGAAACCTCCAACATTTAAATGAAATGCCTCTATATTGTCTTTCTGTAAGTTCTAGTGAGAAAGAGGGAAACGCTCTCAACATACACGCTATGCCATTTGCAACAATCCTGTCAAAAGCAGATTTAACTGAGGCAGCAATCAGAACAATGCCAAGGAACAATTCACCCCCAGTTACAGATCAGGGTTAAATCCATCATTATTTTGCTCACCACCCCCAAGTTCGGACCCACCCATATGCAAATCAGTCTTGACCCTGTGCCACATGGGAACAGTCGAGCCCGAACTGCCAGGCAGGTCCTCTCTGGACCAGGGACAAGCATCCTGAGACCGGTTTCAGGGCATCACTCCTCATTAATGGATTAAACCCAGATCTGTGTCTGGGGGTGAATGTTTGCATTGTTCAGCATTCCATCCATCATTGGTTCTTTTTGATTTTGTTGCCCTAAGTTGGCAGGGCATGCCCAGGCATGGGTCTCGTGACCACTGCGCCACTGGACTCAAGCTAACTTGGCTGATGAAGGGCGATGCCCCAAACCCGGACCTGTAGTTTCACCCTTCGTTATATGGGTGAGCACACTAAAGGTGGAGCCCATTTCAAGTCCTCCTAGACACATTTTTCAGGGGTCACTTTCATTTAGCAGCACACATTTACCGACCAATGATGGTGGGAGCACAAGAGCCAGCATCAGCCTCAGGCTTCTAAGTGCGTCCTCTAAACTGCAGCATTACAATGTCCAGAGCCTGTCCGTCATGGAAACTTGCTCCTGCCACATACACTTGGTCACTTTGCCATCCATCCACCCATCCATCTATCCCCCACCCACCCACCCATCCATCCATTCACCCACCCCTCCATCCACCCACCTCTCCATCCACCCACCCCTCCATCCATCCACCCCTCCATCCACCCACCCCTCCATCCATCCACCCCTCCATCTATCCACTCCTCCATCCATCCACTCATCCATCCACCCACCCCTCCATTCATCCATCCACCCAACCCTCCATTCATCCATCCACCCAACCCTCCATCTATCCACTCATCCATCCACCCACCCCTCCATCCATCCATCCACCCACCCCTCAACCATCCATCCACCCACCCACCCCTCCAACCACCCACCCTTCCATCCATCCACTCATCCGTCCATCCATCCATCGCCCAATCTTCTCGCTGGTTCACATCACGTCAGAGCTGGCGATGCAGGTACTTGCTAGTTCCTCATCCTTGTTCAAAGGATCTCGTTTTACACCTATTATTCATCTTTTGTGTTTCGAAGCAGCAAATGAAATATAATATTATTAGTTATTCAATATGCCTTTAATGATGACAGCATTTTATGTTAGCCTGTCACAGAAAGGGTTATTTCACAGCTATTCACTGGCCTCAAGTTAGGGGGGCTGCTTTCAGCCACTCCTGAGTGGTAAGGAAGTTGGTACTTGCAGAATAAAAATAACAGTGTGAAAAGTGAATTTGCAAGGAATATTGGGTGAAAAAGAAAACTGGCAACACATCAGTCTAATGAGAAGTAGAGGGTTAAAAGGGTGCACCATGATTGTGGAAAAATCCACTTGAGAAAGTCTAATGCAAGGAGAGGGGGATGTTTAAAAATGGTTTTCCTTGGGAGTTTATGACCACCCACAAATCTGTGAGTTACTTGACATTCACAAACTCGTCTAAGAACCCGTCTGTCTCTGGAAATGGCTGGGGATTTACTCCAAAAAAGGGTAACCCTTCCAGGGGGGGATGGGCAAGTTAATTACACCTCATCCTAAGCACATGGAGGCCCCGATGTTTGTTTGGGAGTCTGGTGAAGAGGAGTCTAAGAAAGGTGATGTCCTCCAAATGAGTGAGAAGTGAGAGCTTTATCTCTGTCCAGTCCATGAAGCCTTGCTGGGGTAGTAAAGAGAAGGGAGATTCACACGAAAAGCTGAAGTAGACTCTCGCCAGAACCGGAAAGAACAGGCCTTGTAAGGTACTCGGAGCTCGAGTGCCCTGTTAACCAATGCCAATATTTTCCTCGAGTTTCCCTCCGTGTGCCATCCCGAGATATTGCAGACAGTAGTGATCTTCTGAGAGCATGTGAACACTTTGCAATGCATAATGCCAGCTGGGTATACAAACAGACAGTCAGCAAAGCCTCATAGACGTTAACGGCTGTGTGTGATATACACTACGATTGTTACCTACCTTATGTGTCACAAACAGCTCGGGCTAATGGATGGGGAATCCCTGATGCATTGCCAGCCACACCTTACACACTAACGGTAACGTGGCCGCGCTTATTTGCGTGTCGTCAGGCTGGTCCCTGCGCAATGCGCATGTGTTGTCCCTGCCCCCCCCTGACATGTTATGAGTCCATTGGTCAGACTCAGTCACCCTGGCCAGCCCCCCCCCCCCCCCCAGTGCCCCCGCGGCGCGCATACGCGCATCCCGAAAGGCCGCGGAAAGGAATGTGAAAGTAGGAGTAAACTAAGTAAACAACCCACCCTGGCTGCCCTGCGTGCCGTCCCGCCATTGATCCACACTCACACCCACCACCACCATTAAGACTACACTCACAGTGGCCCCGCGCAGAGCCGCAGTCGCAACATTACCTCTACGTCCCTCGTCCTCGACCCAGTCATCACTCATGAGGTATTCCACACGACAGGAAACAAAACAGGAAACGCTTTTAGACTCCACCCACCCTCCTGTCAGGTGCTATAACACACCTCACCACCAGAAGCAAATCCTGTTTTGTTTCCTGTCGGTTGGATGCTGATGGGTGACGCTTGGGTTTGTGCCGGGCACTTACCTGCTACGACTGTCCTGTGGTGTCCTCCTTTGCTGGGCCTTGGGGGTGCTCATGGACCTCCGTGGGAACTTGGAAGCCGGGCTGCTGGGCTTCCTGTGCTTTTTTCGTGGCGGGGGCCCTGGGTTGCGGGGCTTCTCGGGTCCCCGTGGTTCCTGGTTCCTGGTTCCTGTTTCTTCTTTCTGCCTTGTGACCTGGATGCTGTTTTTCGGTGTGCGCCCCGGGGCTTTCTGTTCATTTCTGCTGTCCCGGGCTTGGCGGCTGACTCGTGGACGGGCGCGCTGTTGCTGCGCCGCGCACCCTGCCCCTTTACGTTTTGTCGGGCGGGGCGCGCTCGCTTCCGTGGATTCTTCTGCTGTTTGCCCCTGATTTCCGGGGCAGTTTGCCCGGTTGTGGGCGGGAAGCCGTTCCCGGCTTCGGATCCTCATTTTCGTCTGTGCGGGCGCCCGGGTGGGCTCCGGGTTCCCCGCCTCCTCACCTGATTGGCTGTCCGGCTCATGGCGCTGACGTCATCGCCTCCTTTCGGTGGGGGTGACTTGCCTTCCTCGGCAGCTCAGGGGCGGTTGTGTTCTGTCCCTCCTTCTTGCTTCTCGGATCCAAGGGGCTGCAGCTGTGGGGTGAGTGTTTTTTCCACATATATCTACGGCGGATATCCGATGTTCCTTCTCCTGGGCTACTTGTGCTGTTGCTGTACGTCCCGTGTGGTGTTTTTTCTGGATTTCCGGTGCTGTTTGCAATGGGGAAGCACCACAGGAAGAGAAAGCATGTCTCTCCTGTTGGGTCATCCTCTTCCGACGGTGGTGATTCTGCCCCTGCTGATCGGTGTGCTGGTCTGGGTGACTCGAAGCGGCTGAAGCTGCTGATTTTGGAGACGCTGTCCGAGCTCAAGGCTTCCAAGAAGGGTGCTGGGGGTCGCTCGGAGTCCCCTGCTCTCCTTTATTCTGATATCTCCTCCTCTGCTTCCTCTGATGAGTCCGCTTTGGGTGCGGTGGATCTGCAGGGAAAGTACATTTCAAGGGAACTGTTACCTGAAATTCTTGGTCATGTTCGGGAGAATATGGGTTTCCCTGAGGTCTCTGTGCCCAGTACTTCCCAGGATGCTGTTCTGCCGCAGTTTCGGAGGCCTGTGTCTTCTTCCATGCCCGTCCACCCCTTTGTTATGGATGTCCTTCTTAAAGAGTGGAAAGACCCGGACCATATTTCTTTGCCCAGGTTCATGTCTAAGCTGTATCCTTTGCAGGATTTGGAGGTTGCCATGCCTGATTCGGTGCAGGTGGACTCTATTGTGGCTTCCCTGGTGGGTCGGCCTTCCATGGCTGATGATAATATCCTGAAGGATGGAGTTGATAAGAAGATAGACTCTGCTCTGAAGAAGTCCTATGCTGGCTCTCACCTGGCTCTTCGGTCGGGTGTTTATGGTGCTTATGTGGCACAGTCTTTGTTGGCTGACTTCAAGACTTTGTTTTCTACTATGCAGGAGGGGGGCACTTGTCCGGAGTTGCTGGAGTCTATGGAACGTCAATCGGAGTTCCTTTCGGACATTGCCTTTGACTCGGTCCGGGCCTCTGCTCTGTCTTGTGGTTCCTCTGTGGCTGCCCGTCGGAACTTACTGCTGCGTGGTTGGAAGACGGATGCGGGGCAGCGTTCTATGGGCTTGCGGTTGCCGTTTTCGGGTACTCTTCTTTTTGGGGACGCCCTGGAGGACAAGCTCCATAAAGTCTTCAAGGAGAGGAAGCATTCTTTGTCCTTCCGTCCTGCCCCTTCTCATAAGGGTTCCTCCTTTTCGAATGCCAGGTCCTTTCGCCAGCCTTCCAGGTTTCAGCAGTCCTCGTTTAGGGGCCAGCGTGGTGCTCGTGGGTCCTTTCCTCGGAGATTCCAGAAGAAGCCCCAGCCGGATGGTGGGTCTGGCGCTCCTCGTTCCTGACTACGCCGCTCCAGTGCCCGATCTCGCTGGTGGTCGGCCCGCGGTTGGTGGGAGACTGCGGCTGTCCTCCGACCAGTGGGTACTGGATGTTGTGTCCAAGGGTTACCGGATAGAGTTCCTGTCTCCTCCGCCTCCCTCGGGTGTTGTGGTGACCCCCTTGCCTTCGAACCCATCTCGTCGTCTGGGGTTGTTGGAGGGTGTTCAGGTTCTGTTCAACAAACTGGCGATTGTCCCGGTTCCCCCCCTGGAGCGTGGACTGGGGACTTATTCGGTTGTCTTTGTGGTCCCAAAGATCACGGGGGGTTTCCGTGTTGTCATCAATCTTCGGGCCCTGAACTTGTTTGTGCGGAAGATCACTTTCAAAATGGATACTTTGCAGAGGGTGATCCCATTGATCCAGGAGGGCTGGGTGTTCACCTCTCTGGATCTCCAAGATGCGTACCTCCATGTACCGATGGCGTTGGGGGATCAGCGTTACCTGCGCTTCTGCCTGGAGGGTCGTCACTGGCAGTTCTGCGTCCTCCCCTTTGGTCTCCGGTCCGCCCCCAGGGTGTTCACCAAGGTGGCGGCTCCTTTGGTGGCTCATCTCCATCTCCTGGGGGTGTCCGTTTTTCCTTACTTGGACGACTGGCTGCTGCAGGCTCCTTCTCCGGAGGTCATGTCTCGCCACCTCTCCTTGACCATGCATACGCTAGAGGATCATGGGTTCCTGGTAAATCTGCCGAAGAGTCACCTGGAGCCTGCAACTCGGAGGACTTTCATTGGGGCTGTGTTCGACTCTGTTCTGGGCAAGGTTTTTCTCCCGGAGTCCAGGATTCGGCGTCTTCAGTTGTTGCTGAGGAGGTTGCTTTCCCGGGATTCGGCTCCTCTGCTGCAGTGGCTGGTGGTTCAGGGCCACATGTCTGCCACTGTGTTCACGGTGCCCTGGGCCAGGGCTCATCTTCGGCCTCTGTTGTGGCATGTTCAGAGTTGGGTCCCCTTTCCTGTCCAGGACTTCTCGATTCCTGTGCCTGTGTCTCCGGAGTTGGTGTCTGCTCTCCAGTGGTGGCTGGACTCTTCGAATCTGTCGCGGGGCATGTGGTTCCATCCTCCGACCCCCTTGGTGTTGACAACGGATGCCAGCGCTTTCGGTTGGGGTGCGACTCTGGGCCGTTGGTCGGTGCAGGCACGTTGGCTTCCTTCGGAGTCGCACCGCTCTTCCAATTGGAGGGAGCTGTCTGCGGTGGAGAGGGCTCTTCGCCTTCTCGAGGATCATCTTCTGGGGTGCAACGTGTTGGTGAGATCGGACAACACTGTGACCGTGGCCTACATCAACCACCAGGGCAGTACCCGCTGCCTCTCCCTGAACTTGGTGGCGTGTGCAATTGCGAGTTGGGCCGAGTGTCATCTAGTGGCTCTCTCTGCTGTACACATTCGGGGTGTGGACAACGTGGTTGCCGATTCCTTGAGTCGGAAGTTCCCGTCCTCTCTCTCCCTGTGTCTGGCCCCTCGGATTTTCCGGTTGCTCTGCCGGAGGTTCGGGAGTCCGGTTCTGGACCTGTTTGCCTCCCGGTCCGATGCCTTGCTTCCCCTGTTCTGTTCCAGGACCCCGGAGTCGGGGGCTTGGGGGGTGGATGCCTTGTCTGTCCTTTGGCCTCCTTGGTTCCTCTATGCGTTTCCCCCCTTTCCTCTGATCCCTGCTTTCTTGCTGAAGGTTCGGCGGGTGGGGGCTCAGGTGGTGGCTGTTCTCCCTTATTGGCCTCGCCGCTCCTGGTTTCCTCTGCTGCTGGGTCTGGCGGTGGGCCCTCCGTGGATCCTGCCCCGCTACCCCTCTCCACTGTGTTCCCCGTCTCCCTCCCTGTTGGTTCCTCTCACCTTGGCGGTCTGGAGGTTGAACGGTTGTCTCTTGGAGTCCGGGGTCTGCCCGACCACCTCATCACTGTAATGCAGGCGTCTCGTCGGAAATCCACTCTGTCCTCCTATTCGAAACACTGGGCTTCTTTTTCTTCTTGGTGTGTTGCCCTGGAACTGTCTCCTACCTCTTGTGATGTTTCTTCTATTCTGCAGTTTTTTCTGGATGGCTTTCAAAAACACTATGCTTTGTCCACTTTGAAGGGTCAGTGGGCTGCTATTCGGGCTTTTCGTGATCCGGCTTCTCTTCTTCCTTCGGACGGGTTGTTGGTTTCCCGTCTGTTTCGGAGTTTCTCTCTTTCTGCACCTTCTGTTCGCTCTCCGGTTCCTCCTTGGGATCTCTCTTTGGTTTTGGGTGCCTTGCAGTCCCCTCCCTTTGAGCCTTTGGATTCCGTGGAGTTGAAGTTCCTGTCTTTCAAGGTTGCCTTTTTGGTGGCTGTTACGTCTGCTCGGAGGTTGGGTGAGCTTACGGCTTTGCGTTGCTCTCCCCCCTTTTTGAGGTTTCTGGACGACGCGGTGGTCCTTTCCTTGGACCCAGGTTTTATGCCTAAAGTTCGTTCACGTTTCCATTCCTCCCAGGAGTTGGTTCTCCCTTCTCTCTGTCCTTCTCCTTCCTCTCCTTCTGATGTCTTACTCCATTCTTTGGATGTGAGGAGAGCGTTGTCTGTTTATGTTGATCGTTCTGCTGGGTTTCGGTCTTCTGACTCCCTCTTCGTGACCTTTGGTTTGGCTGGTAGGGGTAAGGCTGCCTCTCGTCTTACTTTGGGTCGCTGGATCAAGGCTGTGATCTTGTTGGCATACCAGGGCTCTGGTTTGCCTTGCCCGTCAGGGGTTCAGGCGAGATCTACCAGGGGTGTGTCTGCTTCCTGGGCTGCTTTCCATGGGGTTCCCCTTGAGGAGATCTGTAGGGCGGGTACCTGGGCGTCCGAGTCCAATTTTGTACGTCATTATCGCTTGAATTGTGCTCTGTCTAGCCGCCCTAATTTTGGTTCTGGTGTGTTGCAAGCTGTGGGGGTCCCCCCATCTGTTTGATTCTGTTTATTTCTGTTTGTTAATAAACTGTGTCTTGCTGCACTCCTTGGTGTCTGTTCTGTTTCTGTTGGTGGTGTGCCAAAGGCCTTTGTGGGGTTGCTTTGGTATGCCTCATGAGTGATGACTGGGTCGAGGACGAGGGACGTAGAGGTAATGCTATGATTACGTATGGTAATCCCCATTACTCTTAGTCCTACTCGTCCTCGACCCAGTCATACGACCCGCCCGCCCTCCCTTTCCAGGCCTTTGGTGCTTGGTACATCAGGATTTGCTTCTGGTGGTGAGGTGTGTTATAGCACCTGACAGGAGGGTGGGTGGAGTCTAAAAGCGTTTCCTGTTTTGTTTCCTGTCGTGTGGAATACCTCATGAGTGATGACTGGGTCGAGGACGAGTAGGACTAAGAGTAATGGGGATTACCATACGTAATCATAGCATTCCTGCTGCAATGGCTAATGGCATCCAGCCAGCAGTAGTCTCAGTCACACACTCCAGTCTCCGACCTGGGCTGCCCGGCCAGGGCCCCATCGCCCCCCTGCCCCCCCATCCCCCCCTCTCCCCATCCAGTTCCTGCCCGAAGGCTCCTGCTTTTCCACTACTACAATATAAATGAACATTTTTTATTTGCATTGTACAGTACTGTCGCGAAACTCGCGATCTCACGCCACCATTCCTGTATGTAACCACTTACCTACTAATAGGTGGTCTTAATTACAGGTGTTGTGGCAGACAGCTAAGGCTGTCTTTTACATCACACCTTACAAGAGAGCGGAGCAGTTTATATCGTTACTTGCAGGGTATGACCCCATCAATTCATTTGATGCAGGGCATATCATTAAGGTTACGAGAAGCTGCAAATGTGTTTCCTTTGCCGTTTTGTCGGATTTTAAAAACAGTCATTTTCTGCGGAATATTGTAATGAGAATTAGAAATAAAGACCAACTTTTAGCGTGGACGTTTATCACAAACAGAGCAGACAGGAGGAGAACCGCTAGCAATTTATTTTTCCAGGAATTATTGATTTTTTTCCTGAAAGAGAAGTAAAGTGAACTTGAAGTTGGGAAACGCAGCAAAACTTCCCTCCGCCCCGCACCATTCGTGCTCACCTGACTGCTCAGACTGTAGACAGCGGCCTCAGCACTGCACTGCAGCCGATGCCAGTGCCAGCCACACACGGGCACCGGCCGGGGCCCCGCACCATCCTGCTGCCAGCCGGCTCACTGGGCCCCGGGCCCCCGCCGGGGCCACCCGGGCCAGTGGCCCGCCCGAGGGACGTGCTCAACTGCAGCCAGTAACTCTGCTCAGCTCAGCCAGTCAGCCTGCCAGCCACACACACGCGGGCCCCGGCCGGGGCCCCGCACCATCATGCTGCCAGCTTCCAGCCTCACAGCCCAGGCCATTCTGCTGCCACACTGTCACTGCCACTCTGCCAGCCTGCCTCATGGGCCCCGGCCGGGGCCCCGCACCGCTGCCAGCCTCGCCCTCACGGGGGCCGGGGCCGTCCATATACACTGCCAGCCTGCCTCATCAAGGGCCCCCCGGCCAGGGCCCTGCACCGCTGCCAGCCTCTCCCGCCCCTCACGCCACGGACGGGCGGGGCCCCGGCCGGAACCGTCCATATTTTTAAAATCTATTCTCAATGCATTGCATTCAGTCAGTGAGTGGCCCCGGCGGGGCCCCCTGGAACGCAAGGCCCCCCCGCAACGCGGGGCTTGCGGGGCCTTGTGTTACGCCCCTGTCAGGCTCACCGTTGGACCCCTGCCCCCTCAAGGTGTTAAAAAACTCCCATGAGGTTATTGTGCCTCACCTTACGGCCGTCCTCAATGTTGCCATCTCAGAAGGACAGTATCCTACCTTGTGCAAGATGGCAGTGGTGAAGCCACTTTTAAAGAAGCCCTCCCTGGATCCGGGAGAATTGAAGAATTATCAACGGATCTCCTCACTTCCGGTTCCATTGAAGATATTGGAATCCTACCTAAACTTTCATCTCAGTACTTACCTAAAGGATCACCTATTACTTGATGGCTCACAATATTAGAAGTCACTATAGTATGGAAATAGTATTACCACTGTTATTAACAATATCCGTACTCAAGTGGATTCTGGGCACACCACCTTGCTTGTTCTACTTGACATTACAGCTGCCTTTGATACCCTGTCTCCATAGAGGATGGTAGAACGCCTCAGGGAGACAGGGATCGGGGGCTCGGCTCTGAGGCTTCTTACCTCCTTTCTCAGTGAAAGGCAACGGACTGTGAAATTTGGCCAATTCTATTCGCCCTCTAAATCTTTGTCATGTGGTGTTCCTCAGGACTCCTCCCTGAGTCCAACACTTTTTAACATCTATGTTGCCCCACTGGCTAAGGTTGTGAGATCCTTTGTGTTAGAGGTGATGTCCTATGCGGACAACACCCAAATAATGGTATCCATTGCTCATAACGTTAGGGACTCTGCCCTCAATTTCAGGACTTGTATGCAGGCAGTCTCCTCCTGGATGGTGGAAAACTTTATGAAACTAAACGGAGAGAAGACTGAGGTCCTGATTTTCAGCAGCAAATTGGAGATCTGGTCCGCTGACTGGTGACCGGACAATCTTGGTGTCTGCCCCTGTCCTTTGCACATGGAAAAAATCTAGGGGTCATTGTTGATAACTCACTTTCCCTCATCTCCAGGTCAGCAGGACAGTGTCCACTTGTTTTGAGATCATTAGGATCCTTAAAAAAATTGCCCATTTCCTCTCCTTTGAAGCACGCAAGCAGGCTGTTATTGCCTTGGTAACGTCCAGATTGGACTATTGTAATGCCCTTTATTTGGGCATTAACAAGGGTCTAGTGTGACGTTTGCAGCTGGTGAAAAATGCTGCGGCTAGGCTGGTGATGAATCTCCCGAAATTTCATTCAGCCACAGCCTCCATCAGGTCATTGCATTGGTTGCCTTTGGACCATAGGATCCATTTTAAAACACTGTGTCTGACTCATGATGCCTATTATGGCTAAGGCCCAGAGGGGATCAAGGCGATGTTCCAGCGGTATGTTCCTAGCAGACTGCTCCGGTCCTCAGATAAAAACCTGTTAACATTACCGAGGTTTGCGAAGGCAAGGTGGGGAGGTAGAGCCTTTTCCACGGTTGCGGCCAGGCTGTGGAACTCCCTCCAGAAGAGCTTTCTAGTCAGGTGTCTCATTCTCTCTTTCGTAAAACCTTAAAGACCTGGCTCTTTTCACAGACTTCAGTATGAGCATGTTATTTGGTCTGCATCCCTCAGTCTGCAAATAGAGCCTTGCCGCCCTTGGGCTAAGTTCGTGCTCTAATTCATATCCTGTAGAAGAGTATGAATTTGACTTTAGAATATTGCATAAGGATGCTTAAGAGCGAGATTTTCTCTTCACATGTTTATTTTAAATTGTTACATGAATATTCAAATAATGCAGGCTAAAGATTGTTATGTCTGAACTCACTTACCCACATCTGTTGAAGAAGGCCTGACCTTCAACCACATTCCCCTTATTTATGGCATCTCATGTAGTATAATTTACACATCTTTTCCTGTAAATAAGCCAGTCTTCAGTAATCATCTTGAGTTCCTCCTATCTTGTGAGCTCTGTGAGTTATATGTTGAGTGCTGATGATGATCCTACATCAGGGAGGGATCAAAATGCCAGTGACTTTGCAAACTATGAACCACTACTTTATAAGCTTTCCAACGTTAGGAAATATTCCAATAACACAAAGTTTTATACACTGATATTACTGAATCACAATGTGCATTACGTGTGAGCACCAATCACATTATGCTAAATTTTATAGCTGATATGATATGTTTTGTTATACATTAACATTTCCATTACATAGTGACCACTCTTTTCCTTTACTTTACTAATCAGCATTTGTACAGCACTTTGAACCAGAAATATGGCAGTGTGATGGTTTCTTAATTTTTCCACCACTCTTGCATGGTTATGGGGTTTCAGCTGATTAGTTCAAGGCTTTAGGTGGAATGAAACAGTGGGGGCTCCAAATGGAGTGTGTCATAAGATTAGGAAGCATTTCCAAGGGGGGTGGCCTTCATGATTAAGGGTGCGTCTGAAAACATGTAAAATCCTGAGTTTCCCATAGTACCACCCAACCTGTATTTTGATACCACCCAGTGAGCTTTCATCAGATATGTCACACATTAACGAATATGCCCTTAAAACAAAACAAACATGTTGGCTTTTCCAATGCTTGGTACCAGTATCAGTTAAATGAGTAAGAACAATGATTTTGTTGTAAATAATTAGAAAGGGAAAAAGATTACATTTTTAAACGATGAGAGGTTCTGTGGAAGGGGGGTGGGGTAGTCTTCAGAGTGTCACAAGCACTCCCGTTCTTTCAGTCCTACTGCTTTTTTCTGTGGTTTCTCTGTTACACGCCTATGCCCCTTTTCTCCCCACAACTTTCTGAAATCCTCCATTTGCACCTCTCACACTTCATCTCTTTACTTTTCCACACCCTCTTTTCACTCAATCCTGCATGTACTTCTTTACATCTCCTTCACTTCAGAGCCTCCTACAGATAATGCGCCGACTCAGCTGTAAGCATCACATTTTCTTTTACATTCACATTGTCAAAATGTATACAGCTGTGTACCTCCTTCAAATGCTTTCACATAGAATCTCAGTTGTAATTGGCACATATGACCATTGCTCTGTGCAATCATGCAAATCCATAACACTGCTCCTAAATATTGCATCAGAAAAAAGAGTGTGAAACCTCAAGTATTGATTTTGTTGCAACTTTCTTTTGATTGATAATTTCTTGCATATTTTGTTCACCTTAAACTAAATTAAGTACTAAGTTGAACTAGGATGTTCAGGCCAAATCAACGTCATGATCTCATTATTGAAAGGGTGCAAAACAAGGGCCAGAACTGGACTTGATTTTATATATTCAAACCGTGACCTTTATGAATCAAACATACCGGTCCATTTTTTTAGTTACGTCACTAGTTGAATTTTTATTTTTCAATAGTAGCAAATTTAGATTTTTTGCCTTTCTTTAAAGTCAAAGCACAAAATATTTATGCATGTACAAAACATTTACAAAAACTATACATGGCAATACTAACAAAATTACATATATTTACAAAAACATTTTGCACATCCTACCAACAACAATCATACTTCAGGCATACCAAACTTTACAAAAACAGGAACAAAATACTGCCGCCCTTTGTCAAAACAATGCTATCCAATATCCATAAAAATGGTATTATCTCCTTCTATTTACAGTCTTATTTTGAGCTAAATATACTGTGGAGGCAAATCCTTATTTACAAAAGAAACAACTCCATTGTTATTTCAGATTGACAAAGAGTCCAGTCAGGTCGACGCGTATGGTCCATACTCGCCTGATACTGTGAGACGAGACCGGAGCTCCTAACACAAGATTCTTTAGACCTACTGCCGTTTTACGATATGAACAACAAAAGTAATGATTTTGCATAGCCCGGTTATCATGGCCTCGCCCATATAAAACAGTGTAACACTGGAAATTCGTGAATATCTACCACTTCTATGTTGGACAGTGGTGTCAGACCACATTGTTAAGAAAGTGTTGGTCCTGAGGAGAACCCCACAATTAGGGGTTCGAAACGCGTCGACCTGACTGGACTCTTTGTCAATCTGAAATAACAATGGAGTTGTTTCTTTTGTAAAAAAGTTCTGGCCCTTGTTTTGCTTTCTTGTTATTCGGCTTAGCCTGACTGGGTACAAAGCCAGATCTCTGTGTTGTTTTTTCCAATTCCATTATTGAAAGGGTGGCAGGCAGGGCCGGACTGGCAATGCTGGGCACCGGGCAATCCCCCGGTAGGCTGCCAGGGGTGGGGGATGTTTTTTTGGCATGGGGCTGGTTTTCTTGCTGGGGGGTGGGGGGCGATTTTTGGTCCGGCGTCACGTCAGAATTAAAAATCAGCGAAGTTCACTAAGAGTAGTCGCTCACTACTCTGCGTCTTTCCTCGCTCTGTGGGGGTAAAAAAAGCACAACTATAATGGAGTGGAGTGGATTCTCTCCAGCAAAAATCCATAAATAATGGAACTGTGCACCATTAAATAGGGGGAGGGTCACACGCGCAGCGCGCAGATGTCGCTGCTGCCGCGTCTGCGTGGTCTCTTCGGTTCACCCACTTTAGGGTGGGGCAGCTGGCGGTGACATGCGCATAGTGGCTCGAGTAATAAAACGTGCGCGTGCATGACCCGTGAGCACAGATTGAGAGGAGCATTCCAGAACTGTCTGAGTCAAGTCTTTTTATTTATTTTTTATAAGTCGCCGAGAGGCACCCCATAATTCAATTATTTCTAGCCCCTGCCTGACAGTCCCTGCTGCCGCCCACCACCCGCAGATCAGGCTGCAATTTCAATACTGCCGGGCCCGAGGATGTCAAAGAGGAGTGAGTGAGCTGTGTTGAAGGTGGCCGACCAGGCCACTGCAGTTTTACAGAAGCCTTGACCCGGAGTTCCAGGGTTGCCGTGCTCTGTGTCACCATCGACTGAGAGTGGTAAGTGGCCCTCGGTGGCAACAGGCGGCACGGGCAGTGACACTGACCTGCTCAGCAATTTCGCTGTGGTGCAGCCGTGTGTGGACCCGATACCGCGCACCAGACTGAAGCCCGATTTACGGAGGAGAGGAACATCGACCTCTTACTAGAGATGCTCCTCAGTGGAGTGGACACCTTAAAGTTGCTCCCTCTTTGCCGCTGACAATTGCTGGCAGGAGTGAGGTGTGCGGGCCGAGGCCTGTGAAACCTGCTTTTATCTGGCTGTTGCTGTTTGACCACCATGCACACCATTTGAGGGAACGGTGTTGTGTGGGGTCTGCTGATGCTCTGCAGCACAGTGACCTGCTCGTGCCCCTCGAGGACCGGTGGCCCGGTGGGGCAACCACCTGTACTTTGCTGCTGTGTGGCCTGGTCTGGTGATTGCTGCCCAGCCAAGCTACAGGCTAGGCTACCTACGAACTTGACCTTCTGAGAGTTCCGCCTTTGCTTTGGTGAAAGCATTGGGCAAGGCACGGCCAGCGACCCAGCAGCACGTTCCCTTCATCCTGTCTGACAAGAAGGGCAGGTAAGTGTGTGATTCTGCACGTGTTCCACTTCCTCCTAAGTCAGTGGGTCACCATTGTATGTGTATAATGGCCCAAATGTTAACTCCCTAGACTTCTTTGCCGCAATATGGCAAACCATAGTCCCCCCTGTGGTCACTCAACAGTGTTATGGGTGAGTGACTTATATGTTACTTTAGATCTCTATGCTGACTGATGACATTCCAACTGGAGATCACACATCCAGCGCCGCAGTGCAACTGCACTCCCTCCTAACCTCCATGACTTAGTCGACATCTGACCAATTAGGCACCCCAAAGTGGCAGAGAGGGCACCTACGTGACATCTTTTCATGAAGGATTGGCATGAACAGACACCTTCAAAGCCTTACACAGCATGGGTTCTGCCTACCCCAACAACCACATCCCATTCCGCAAACCCACCAGACACCTCTGTTCAGCCGGACCCCTACACACCCGCTTTGGCAGATCCAGATCCGGCAGCTCTTACATTGGTCCTAAAATATGGAATGAGTTGCCCTGCTGACCAGAGCCACCTCTTCCATTCTAGAATTCCTCAATATGTGGCTTTTTTTAACCCACCAGCCTAGCTCTAGGCCAGACCAGGTTACCCAGAAATCCTCCCAGATGATAGAACGCTCTACACATAACATGACAAAACAATCATAGCAAATGTTCACCCAAATTCCATGCAGTGAACCTGAATTTTCCATGTGGGTATGGAGATTTTCCAACCCTATGAATACTTTGAAAAAGTGTGAACTAGTGGTGCATTTTCCGGCATTCCACATTAACTGTCTGAAGATGCATAGGTTTCGAAGGGTAACTCAATGGATATTTTCATTCTTTTTTGATGTGAAAAACAAGCCTAATCATCTCCCAGGGTGGAGGGAGATTAACCTCCCATGAAAGGTTCTAAAGAATGCTTGCAAAAGGGTGAATATTCTAGCACAATATCCTTAGAAAAAGGATACAAAGCAGTAGGTGTTGCAGTTAGTATAGAGAACCTAGGTACACTTCTTTCTTCTCACCTACATTCAAGTTCCTTTCATTTTGTAAACCTGCCCCTTACAGGCAGTTTTTCTGTCACGTGGTATGAATAACAATCTACTTAGAATGGACAGGATGGGGAAATTAAAAGTTACGGAGGGGGCTCGACAGATCTTGCAGGCTAAAACAGCAGAAATACTGCTCACTTTACAGCGCTTTACAGAGGTGTTAGCCAGAAGTAATGATAATGTTGTAAAAGGAGGCACTTACCTGTCACCTCTGCTCCGCTTAGCTTAGCTTTCAGTGCTCATGTTGTGCCTGGCTCCTAACTTGTACATGAGAAGTGGACATTTTTCACGACAAGGGCCTGTGAGAAAACTATCTCACAGATATATGCCGGTTACAGCTTCTGCACCATTACACAGACATAGTTTCACTTTGGCTTTTGCTTTTTTGCTTAATTCTGACCCACACACCACTTTTTAGGTCTCGCCTACGCATCGCGCATGCGCTGCATAGGAGGAGACCTTTAGCCATCAGTCCCCCTTTTCACCCACAACCGTGCACCCGTTCCATTGCCTTCAATGGCAACACGTGCACGTGTGGAGATTCACTTGCGGAAGCGAGCGCCACCATATTGCAGCAATTACGCTTCCGCAAGTGAATCACGCAGGCCCCCCTCCTCTCCCCTGCTGCCACGCGAGGCGCCTCCCCCTGCTGGGGTCAGCATCTCGCGCTAAATCGCTCTGCTTTCACTTTCGCCGCACACCAACTTTTACCTCCCACGCCCACCCCCCTCCTCCCTCCCCCGACGACCGGCTTCAACTTTTCAGGTACTTACTTTATTTTTGTTTGTTGTTGTATTTTTATATAGCGCGACCTCGGCCCCCTCCGCCCGAAGGCACTGGAGGCTTTACATGAGCACCAGTTCGATTACACAGGAATCGATTCATATTTTTAGCTGTTGTTTTTTAAGTCAGACGAAATTGAGTGATTTGCCCAGAATAACAAGGTGTTTGAATTCGAAGACGTCGGGACTTGAACTTGGTTCCCAAAGGTCTCAAATCAGCAGCGCTAGCTGTAAAGCCACATCCTTTCCCTGCTTTACAATCAAAAGGAAATAGTGTAGCTTTGGTGGAGAGTTTGGGGTAATAGCGGGATCAGACATTAAGGAAAGTTTCCATCATGCACGTTTGGAATCTTTTAAAATGTGCAACATCTATTCCTATAAATATGGGTCGTTTTAGCGCACCTCTTGGCTCTGTGTTTACCGTGGTTATCATTCATAGAACGGCCTTTGTATTGATTTACCCCCTCCCCACAGTTCGGAGTATGTTGATGAGAACTTGAGCAGAACCTACTCTTTGAGGCAGAGAGGGCTGTCTGCGGCCCATCCTCATCCCTTCCCTCAGCACCGTATCCCCATGCCCATTTGGCTGCTCTTCAAAGCCGTGGACCAGCTTCGAATATCCGCGTGGGGTTTTAGCCTTCAAGCCTCTTCATAAAGCCCTGCACTGTTCCCTCAAAGGATAACGGAACTTCAGTCAGGTGAGCGTGGCCGTGACGGTGACCGCGGTGGAGGTAACCAAACCCACCCGCCAACCGATTGCTGCCTGCCCGCTCCTTTCATGGCTGGGAAAAAAACAGAGCAACACGGGACACTTCCTCTCACAAAGGCCACTGTGATATCGGACACCTTGAACAAGGTTGTGAAAGCTTATCAGCCTGCTCCCAAATACATCTCTGCCAGTCACAGGGGCCTTGCAACATCCATCTAGGTGATAACAAGGAGAGCTTCAAAGAAGGGCAGCCCTCTTTGTTTGGAAAAGGAGACGTTATTCTGATACAGACCAAAGGCAGCGAGCAGAAAGTGGAGGGGCGGGTGCATCTGGTGAGTGACATGGGGAAATTATGGGATTATTTTAAAGTGAGAGCTCTATCCCCCTGAATGTGGGGTGTCTGGTTAACTGTTGATCTCTGACAATGTTGCATAATTCGTGTCTGTCTGGGATTGTAGGGTCGGGTTCCCTACTTGGAGAAAAGAGGAAGTAAATTAGCAGAATAACGGATTCTTCTGCACAGGCGCAGACAGGCCTGCAGAGAAACTGCAAGATTTCCTACAGAAAGGAACATCTCCAAAAAGCTGGGAGGGCTGGGCAGAGTCAGCCACGTCCGTCTTGCCTGATATTTGACTGCCTTTGCACCCGGGAGACCCAATGCTTTATCATAGGCGTGTTCTACAATCTACAAAATTCACAATAGGTCATCTTCTCCCTACTCACTTCAGGCAATTGCACATTTGTCACAAACAGTGCAGAGCACAGTTCCCAATATGGAACCAGTGCATGCTCACAATTCTGCGGTCATGCTAGACAATATTCAAACTAGGTGTTCACTGCTGAGGAGGCAGATTTTTGAAATTATAATATGTTGGACAAGACAAGCTTGTTTGACTGTCACTTTGTCTTTTTGGTTCCCCTGAATTACTTTCCCCCTTGCCGCTCTTCCCTGACCCGATCCTCATTCCAACCCCATTTTACTCTTCCTTTTACACCCCATAGGATATGTGTATATGTTCAAGCTATGCTCTAGTAACTCATCTTACTGTCTAACACTGCTTTTTTTCCTATGTTATACTAGGCTCCTGTAACTGACATAATTTTGTAACTCGCTAATCCTCATGTAAAGTGCTCTGATACCTCCGGGTCTAGCCAGCGCTATATAAAACTCTGCAAGTAAATAAATAAATAAATACTTTAGCTAATCTAGGTCAATTTAGCTTTTGTTGTCTATCTTGGATGTAACATTAGTGTTCACCAGATTATCTATTTCACTTTTTATTCTCTGCTATGATAAAGAACTTTCAGGCTTTGCTATGACAAGAAGGAGACCTTGTCAGCTGTGTCGGATGAAATGTACCTTTCCAAGGACAAGTTAACTGACCCAGACTGAATAATATACTCTGAAACATTTCATGCAGTGTTCAAAGTGGGCGGGATTGGTAGGGCACGGAGAGAGCCCCTACTTTTTAAATTTATTACAGTCCGTTCCCCTAATTCTTTCTATTAAAAAAGTGTCCCAGGACTGCAGGAATGGTCCATATTAAAATGATAGCTTACTCATTCAGCCCTGTCGCCTGTGTGGTGCATATTGAGGAAGGCCTCTGCAGTTCCCACGACCTCCTCCACCTTCCCCTCTGTATCTGGGGACTGGAGCCTATAAAACAACACTGAAAAGGCCGTCAGTGGAAAAACTGCTACCTCGGATGGCTTTGGTGCTGCAGTGATTACAGATCATTTACTGCCGAGACTACCTGGCTGCCCCCACAGTGACCAATACAATGGTCACATCAGGAAGCTTTGGTGGCACCGCCCTTGACCTCATTTGCCCTTTATTTTCGGGCTCACCCAGACTGACGGACATCACCTCCTGAAAAAGAAGAAACAGGATTCAGTGAGGAATCCCTGGCTGGCTGCTAATCTGCTCTCCAACCAGCCATAACTGGAAAATGGGAGGAAGGTGACTGTAGAAGAGGCCCTCAGCTGACCCAGCCCCACCAGCATCTCCTGGAAATTTTTCTGCATGCCTACCCAGAGGTCCCCTGCCCCTCCTTTACAGAGCTGCTCTTTTCTCAGAACTGGGGCTTACAACAGGAACCTGGACTGCCTCTGAACTCCACGCTTGCTCGTAAATAAACATAAAGTAAGCTGGGAAAATTAAAGAATACCATGGTGCATTTTATTTTTTGAAATGTTTAATGTCTTAATCAGCTGTTTTTCTTATGTTATTTTATTTAATGTGTCTTATGTTATTTTATTTAATGTGTACGGCTACTCTGTCTGTGTTCCTGCTTTTATAAACATACTGTTGACCTTTTAAAGGCAGCACAAGTTATGTGACCCCCAGCACCAGAGCCCCTTTCGGACCCCATCCAGGGTCAGGCCGTGAAAACAAATAGGCCCTGGTACCAAGGTCAGACTGGCCATACCAGGCATGGGAGGAGAGTCTGGAGGGGTGGGAGGCTGGTCTACTTAACCAGGGACCTGGGCAGTGCTGCAAAATCGTCCCCCAGTAACAAAACAAGCATTTGCAATGCAATAGGTCTAGCATTTGTGACATTTTAAGCTATTGGCATTGTAAATGACAATGACAATGCCATTTATTTCTCTGTTTTCAAAACCAACACATAGATAAAAGGTTTGTCATGTACAATGCCAGTAGCTCAAAGTCTCGCAAATGCGAGACCCATTGCATTGCAAATGCTTGTTGTTTTACTCCTGGTGCCCACAGGGTGAAATTCAAGTTTGGGACCCAGCTTCAGTGGGATACCGTGACGGTGACAGATGTGGGGCCGGGTTGGGGGGAGGGGGGATTTCGAGGGACGATGCAGAGGGGAAATTAAATAAATAATTAATTTTTCCTCTGCATCATCCCTTGAAATACCCCCCATGCGGCCCCACCGCTGTCACACCTGCACCGACCGGGGCATCATGTCACAAAGTGACAACTGCAATCTTGCCAGAGTAAGTGATTGTTTTGAAAAGTGGAGCGCCACTGCCATAGTGTTTTCCTGTGGTTGTATCAATGCGGCACAGCCCTGGTTTGCACTGGAAGTTTCCTAAATATTCTGGCACTTTGACTGCACCGCAGGCACTTCAATGGATCTTCAGACTGTCAGAGCCACAACTGCGGGGGGAGAAGATGCAGTTTTCCAAAAATTATATATATGTTAAATGAAGAAATCTGCTAATTTTCCATGGCATGTCCAGGTTTTGTGCACTGCAAACAAACAGATCGCATCGAAAAGTACAGCATCAAAATGACCATCAAGAAAATAACCGTACAATACTATCTAACAAAACTCAAATATTAAAAAACTCTCCTAATATTTTACTCTCTTCAGAACTTTCCTTTGGGTTATGCCATAGTATAACAAGATGCCCAAAAATATCACCAATATATTTTGCTACTGAGCATCTGTGAAAAGAGAGTTACTACCAATAGTTTCAGCAGGATATAAACAATGCTATTCTATGTTTTTTTTAGATCCGTAAACAGCATAAGCCCCACCTGGGCAGCTGTTCATTGTTCATAAACAAAAGGGGAGACTCCTCCGTTATGGAGGAGGAGCGTCGCCCCACTGCTGAAAGGCAGCAGAGGCAAATGCGAAAAATACAATAATAATAAAATCATTTTATATTTCTTGGGAAGCCAGAGCCAGCTGAGTGTTAGGGTGAGGGCAGGGCAATTTTGTGAGTGTCATTGTGTCAGCAGTAGAAAGGAGGAGTGGTGGAGGCACTGTAAGTGCACATGTCAGTTTGGCCGGCCGTCTTTGGTAACGGCCAAACCGATATGCGCAATTACATTTCTCCAACCCAGCAGTGTTGCAAAGCTGGGTGGAGAAATGGCACAGGCTCCCTGTGCCTGAGCGTGTTTCAAATCAGCCTGCTAAGGCCAATCACGGCTCTGCTCTCATTTTTATTTATTTCATTTTATGTTTGTGTTTTATAGAGCGAAAACTTAACCCATTAGGGTATCAGAGGGCTTTACAGAATCATAGAGTTGTACAAAAGGCATGGAATCATAAGAGTATACAATCGACAGGGAAGGCGCGGGGTGCTGGATACATAAGGGATAGAAGGATACATATGTACAGTTTACATTACAATTACTAAAGACAAGGCCCCAGGCTTCTTGGTGTGGTGACTAGGTCAACAGAGGGAGGCAATAGCCGGAAATTGATCAGGGTCTCTGTGGTGGTTGAAGGTAAAAGTTTAAACGAGGAATTTACCCACAAAGAAGGTTTTGGCCTCCTTTTTGAAGCATGCCAGAGAAGGGATTCTTCTGATGGTAGGTGGGAGAGAGTTCCATATTCTTGGCGCTGCCCCGTCGAACGCCCGATTGTACGTTTTTTTTCCCCAAAAACGTGCAGGCTGGAGCAAGAGGTCTCTGGCGGACCGGCAATTTCTGATTCCTCCGGATACCACAAGTTTCTGTGCAAGATATGCAGGGGAGGTTGAGTATAAAGCCTTGTGTGTTATGCATGCCAGCTTAAGCTGTATTCTGGCATCGAGAGGAAGCCAGCTCAGCGCTTTCAGGTGTGGAGAAATGTGATCGAATTTCCTTGTGCCGGTAAGTAGTCTGGCGGCTGCATTGAGGCAGGCTTTTAAAGGTGCCAGGGAGATTTTGGGTAAACCCGATAGGGTAGAACAGCCATATTCCAGTCTAGAGATGACTAGTGCTTGGACTGCCATTTTTAGGTCGGGATTGTCAAGGAAGGGTTTCAGTTTCCATAGGTAGCTGAGGTGGAATCTGGCTGATTTGGCCATCGAGTTGATGTGGTCCCGCATGTTCAAGTTGTAGTCAAGGGTTATTCCCAGTGATGTGGCCGAGTCCACGATGGTTGGTTTGGCAATTTAAGACTGTGATGGCCTTAATCCATATCTGAATCTCAGGGTTGGTTTAGGAGGGGAAGTTAGGAGAAATTCTGTTTTCTTTGTGTTGAGTTTGAGTTGATTGGAGGCGAGCCATTGGACAGTCAGCTTCAGGGCCTCATTCAGGGAGAGAATCTCCTCGAGGGATGAGATTTTGATGTTGATCTGGGTGTCGTCAGCGTACATATGGTAGGAGATATTTGCAGTGCGTTGGACTTCAGCAAGCGGTTCTAGGTAAAGGTTGAAGAGGTTGGGGGTCAGTGTTGATCCTTGAGGGACTAAAATCGTGAACGGAGCAGGCAGGTTGCCGTTAATCAGGAATCTCTGTGATCGGTTTTGGAGGAAGGATCTAAACC
Source organism: Lissotriton helveticus (assembly GCF_964261635.1). NCBI lineage: Eukaryota > Metazoa > Chordata > Amphibia > Caudata > Salamandridae > Lissotriton > Lissotriton helveticus. The sequence goes on from NC_136057.1 coordinate 2,108,848,385, forward strand.
ATTCTAGGACAAAGCCATCTAATCCCATCCTAAGTTTGAGGCGTTTGAGTAGCTTTCCATAGTTGACCGTGTCGAAGGCTGAGGATAGATCTAGGATTAGGTGACATGTTTTGCCTTGGTCAAGGGCTTGGAGGGCATCATCAACGATGAGGAGCATGGTGGTTTCAGTGCTGTATACAGGTCTGAATCCAGATTGGAAGTCATAGTGTCGGTGGATGTTGTTGATGTTTTGACCTTGTACACACTTCTCCAACACGTTAGCTAAGAGAAGAATGTTGGATATAGGACTTAAGTTGTCAGGGGAGGCTGGATCCAGCGAAGACTTTCTCAAAATGGGGAGGACTTGGCCGGCTTTCAGAGAGTCAGGAATCGATCCCTGCCGGAAAGAGACGTTAATTATTGCAGTCCAGCTAGGAATAATGTATTGAGCAGTGGCAGCTAGGCAGTTGGAGGCGAGCGGGTTGTTAAAATGGTTATTCGAGTTTTAGGAAGATAGGATTTTAGAGAAGGAGTCTTCGTCGTAGAGTGTGAAGTCGGTCCAGTGTACTTGATTCTTAGGTTAAGCCTTTCGGGGTGGGCTGGAAGGAGGAGGCAGGTCAGGAGGGGGTAGAGAGCATGAGGCGGCACTAAGTTTGTTCCCCAAGGTTTTGATGTTGTCTGCAAAAAAAGGAGAATTCCTTAGATGATATTAGAGACTTGGGCTTTTCTTTCAATGTTTTGGCCAGTTTGTTGGACTGGTGTTTAACCAGTTCGAAGAGTTTGTGGGGTCTGTTCTTGGTGTTCCCCAGTTCCGATCTGAAGAATTCTTTTTTTTTTTGTTGAAGATGTTCCTGTTGTAGGTATTTCTGGCCTGGCGCAGAAGTTTTAGATGTGCGGCAGAGGGGTGCTGTCTCCAGATTTTTTCGGATTGCCGGAGGGATCTCCTCTCATTGTTGAGGGTTCCAGTGAACCAGGGCTTTCTATCTTTGATTTGGGTTCTTTTTAGTTTTAGTGGAGCTAGGTCATCCAGAATGTTCCATATAGTCGCATAGTAGTGATCTTTGAGGTCATTGACCATTGTGATATGCGAGTGGGGGGACGTTAGATTTGCACCGGGGCATCCAGTTCTCTGTGGTCCAGGTTCTTGGTGTCTGAGACCCAGCGTTTAGAAATCACCGGCTGCCGTGCTCTTGTCTTGTGGGTGAAAGGTAGTAGGAATGCGATGGCGTGGGGGTCAGACCAGTCACATGGGACTATAGAGATAAGCTTGACTGTTGGTAAATAGTATTACCAGCATGAGAGCAGCACCTGGATTGGAGTCTGGGGGTCTGTACAGGGAATCAGGAGTCAGTACCAGAGCTCTGAGATAGTGTTTATGTCCTCCACCCCCTTACTTCCTGTTTAGCCTCACTGCTTCTAATTATGAGCAGCCACCACTGGATGTGGCCCCAAGCATAACAAAGGTCGTTACAATGCAGTTGTTTCAAGATAAGCCCCAAAAGAACTGCTCAAGTCAATTCCAGACATGATCTGTGATCAATTTGTGATGTGGGACACATTTCAGGCAATTGTATTCACACATGCCTCGCTGTGCATGTAAGTGCTTCAGCAAACTCGCTGAAAGCTTGCATCTTCTTACTAAGGGCAATCAGAAAGGCCTTCCATGTTTATATCCAGTGTTGTCAATGCTTTCCACTTACTGCTGATGCAATTCTATCTGAGAGTGAATTATGTAATTCTTACAGATTGCAATCACCCCTCTTTCTGTCTCCTTTGATTTTTAGTATACAATAAAAATAAAATAAAGCCATCCCGCCATTCACCTACATTCACAACCAATCAGAAGGTAGAACTAGCCGACAATATACTTAAAAACTATCCCTTGAGCCAGTACGCTCCACACTGCATTGCAACCACGAAGGCCACTTGACATGCCACTCACACCAGCTGCCGCTCACTCACTTTTTCAACCTATCATATCCAGGGCCCACCTACTGCTTTCATTTAGCTTGGAACATTACTTACAAGTCAGCACACTCACATAAGGTGATGTGACTTGCCACTGACCAGCCTTCAAAATCAACCAGCAGCCAGGACAAGGATGTATGACAGTATATGAGAAAAACAATATCAACACATATTAAAATATTGCTAACAAAATATTGACAACTTAACATTGCAACAGTCAGACTTGAAAGCACTGGTGTTGTCTTCCCCCAATTGTTTTGGCTCATCACCTCCTGACTGCTGAAATTAATTTTTGATGGCTATAGGACTCTGAGCAGGTTACCACTGCTAACCAGTGCTGAAGTGCCTCTACTCAATCCTTAAAACATGGTAAAATCGGCCTACACCTGATTGGTACATTTAATTTGCTTGTAAGCCCCTAGTAAAGTTGTACAACATGCACTCCTTGGTATCTAAATTAAATACTAATAGTCATCTGCAGCACTTATTGTGCCACCCACTTAAGGTGACCATCCTGACCCTGTCAGAACCGGTCGCTCCACCCGCTCCGGCCGTCCTCGCATTTCTTCCTCACAGTGTGCCCTCATTTCATCCTCACTGTGTGCCCAGCTCCGTGTGGTATCGTACTTGCTGCCTAATTAGCATCTCTGTGCCCTGCTCTGTGTTTGATCGTATTTGCTGCCGTCCTCGCATTTCTTCCTCACTGTGTGCCCTCATTTCATCCTCACTGTGTGCCCAGCTTCGTTTGTTATCGTATTTGCTGCCTATTTAGCATCTCTGTGGCCCGCTCCGTGTTATATCGTATTTGCTGCCTTTTTTAGCATCTATGCCAGCCTGTGCCCCGATCCCGCCCGCATTGTTTTTTGTTGTTGTTACTTGGTGCCATTTTGTGCCCCAGCCCATCCCCTCCTCCCCGCTCCCCGATCCCTGCCGCTGCTCCCCGCGGCCCCACCCCCGCTCCCTACAGAATTCACAAGCGATCCCTTCCCCACTCGCCACCCCACTCCCACCTCCCAGCTGCTCCTCCCTCCCAATGTAACATAAGGACAGACCAGAGCGCTGAAGAGCTGTGACCAACCTGACCCTGTCAGAACCGGTCGCTCCACCCGCTCCTGGCTGTCCTTGCATTTCTTCCTCACAGTGTGCCCTCATTTCATCCTCACTGTGTGCCCAGCTCCGTGTGGTATCGTACTTGCTGCCTAATTAGCATCTCTGTGCCCTCCTCTGTGTTTGATCGTATTTGCTGCCGTCCTCGCATTTCTTCCTCACTGTGTGCCCTCATTTCATCCTCACTGTGTGCCCAGCTCCGTTTGGTATCGTATTTGCTGCCTATTTAGCATCTCTGTGGCCCGCTCCGTGTTATATCGTATTTGCTGCCTTTTTTAGCATCTGTGCAAGCCTGTGCCCCGATCCCGCCCGCATTGTTTTTTGTTGTTGTTACCTGGTGCCATTTTGTGCCCCAGCCCATCCCCTCCTCCCCACTCCCCGATCCCTGCCGCTGCTCCCCCGTGGCCCCACCCCCGCTCCCTACAGAATTCACAAGCGATCCCTTCCCCACTCGCTACCCCGCTCCCGCCTCCCAGCTGCTCCTCCCTCCCACTGTAACATAAGGACAGACCAGAGCGCTGAAGAGCTGTGACCATCCTGACCCTGTCAGAACCGGTCGCTCCACCCGCTCCTGGCCGTCCTCGCATTTCTTCCTCACAGTGTGCCCTCATTTCATCCTCACTGTGTGCCCAGCTCCGTGTGGTATCATACTTGCTGCCTAATTAGCATCTCTGTGCCCTGCTCTGTGTTTGATCATATTTGCTGCCGTCCTCGCATTTCTTCCTCACTGTGTGCCCTCATTTCATCCTCAGTGTGTGCCCAGCTCCGTTTGGTATCGTATTTGCTGCCTATTTAGCATCTCTGTGGCCCGCTCCGTGTTATATCGTATTTGCTGCCTTTTTTAGCATCTGTGCCAGCCTGTGCCCCGATCCCGCCCGCATTGTTTTTTGTTGTTGTTACTTGGTGCCATTTTGTGCCCCAGCCCATCCCCTCCTCCCCGCTCCCCGATCCCTGCCGCTGCTCCCCTGCGGCCCCACCCCCGCTCCCTACAGAATTCACAAGCGATCCCTTCCCCGCTCGCCACCCCGCTCCCGCCTCCCAGCTGCTCCTCCCTCGCTCCGCCCCCTCCACTATCCACTTATGTCAGATGCACCTACGCGCAGCAGTCACGCGCAGCGGACGCGTCCTATGCGCGCTGAAGGTGCGCCAAAGGTAAGCCCGTCTACCCCGTCCGCGCCTGGACCGCGCCCAGCGCCAGACCCCCTGCCCCGCGCAAAATCCACTCCACCCGCCTAACGTACGACGCCGCAACCCTCTCCGCACTCAACACCGGCCGCCTCCCTGACTGCCACCAAGCCGCCCCAGGACGCACCCATGGAGCCTTCACCTGCCCATCCTGCAAATTCGACTGCATCATGACCCACACTACATCCACACACGCCAAACAGAACCCCGACAAAAACCACCTGAAGTGCTTCCTGCTCAACACCCGTTCTGTCCACAAACACGCCATTGAACTATGGAACCTACTAGACAACACCACGCCGGACGTCGCCTTTCTCACAGAAACTTGGATGAACGCCTCATCAGCGCCCGACATCGCCATAGCCATCCCGGACGGTTACAAGATCATCCGAAAGGACCGCATCAACCAGACAGGAGGAGGCATCGCCATCGTCCACAAGAAAACCATCCGCATCACGGCCAGCTCCGACGACACCCTCACAACAGCCGAACACCTCCACTTCCAGATACACACCGACCCCAAAACCACACTTAGAGGCACCCTCATCTACAGACCACCAGGACCCTGCACACAATTCAGCGAAGACATCATTGAATTCATCAGCCCACACGCCCTCCCCACCGAGGACTACATTCTCCTAGGGGATCTCAACTTCCACCTGGAAAATAACAACAACAGCAACACCATCTCCCTTCTGGACAACCTCGCCAATCTCGGACTCAAACAACTGGTAAATACCTCCACACACTACGCCGGACACACGCTCGACCCAATCTTCTCCTCCAGCAAACACGTCTCCTTCAATCACACCACAGGACTCCACTGGACGGACCACAGCTGCGTCCACTTCAACTTCAGAAAGACCACGACCCACCACCACCCACAACAAATCCCCCGCAGAAACTGGAACAAACTAACCACCGACCAGATCACCACATCGCTAAACAAAAACCCTCCCACCAAATCATCGGACCCAAATCAAGCAGCCATCAATCTCGCACAATGGATCACCCACTGCGCCGACGAATTAGCACCCTTGAAAAAGCAACACAACAAGCCAGGTAGCAAAAAAGCCTCCTGGTTCAATGACGACCTCAAGAACTCCAAAAAGATCTGCCGCACCCTCGAGAAAACCTGGCGAAAAAACCCAACCACAGACAACATGGCCGCCCTCAAGGATGCCACCCGCAAACACCACCGGCTGATCCGATCCACCAAGAAATCAGCATTCAAGGACCGACTCGACAACAACGCCCACAACAGCAAGGAACTCTTCAACATCGTCAAAGAGCTTACCAATCCCAGCGCCGACACCAACGACATCACTCCCTCTCAAGACCTCTGCGACTCTCTAGCCTCGTTCTTCCACAGAAAAATCGCGGACATACATAACAGCTTCGGCGACCAGTCCACCCCCCTTACCACCAAACTGAAGCCCCTCACCACCACCCTTTGCGCCTGGAACCCGATCAGCACCGAAGACACCATCCGCTTGATGAACTCCATTCACTCCGGATCACCAACCGACCCATGCCCCCACCACATCTTCAACAAGGCCGACTCCATCATCGCCCCCCACCTCCGGGATATCATCAACTGCTCCCTCAACACCACTACCTTCCCAGAAAGCTGGAAACATGCCGAACTCAGTGCGCTCCTGAAGAAACCTACAGCAGACCCCACTTAACTTAAGAACTACCGCCCCATCTCGCTCCTCCCTTTCCCTGCCAAAGTCATAGAGAAGACCGTCAACAATCAGCTCGCCGCCTTCCTCGAGTCTAACGGCTCCCTCGACCCCTCACAGTCCGGCTTCCGAGCCAAACATAGCACCGAGACCGCCCTCATCGCAGCTACAGATGACATCCGAACACTACTCGACAACGGGGAAACAGCTGCCCTCATCCTTCTGGACCTCTCCGCAGCGTTCGGCACGGTCTGCCATAGCACCCTTGTACAACGCCTCAACAACATCGGAATACATGGAAAAGCATTGGATTGGATCATATCATTCCTCGCCGGGAGAACCCAGAGAGTCCGCCTCCCCCTTTCAGATCAGAGGCCACCGAAGTCGTCTGCGGCGTTCCCCAAGGCTCCTCGCTCAGCCCCACCCTCTTCAACATCTACATGAGCCCCCCCATCGCACGCCAACACAACCTCAACATCATCTCCTACGCTGACGACACACAGCTGATCCTCTCCCTCACCAAAGACCCTATCACCGCCAAAATCAACCTACACAAAGGGATGAAAGACGTAGCCGAGTTGATGAAGAACAGCCGCTTAAAACTAAATTAAGACAAGACGGAAGTCCTCATCCTAGGATCACTCCCCTCAGCATCGGACGACTCATGGTGGCCACCGGCCCTAGGACCAACGGACCATGCTCGCAACCTGGGATTCATTCTAGACTCCTCCCTCTCGATGACCAGACAAGTCAACGCCATCTCATCATCATGCTTTAACATATTACGCATGCTCAAAAAGATCTTCCGATGGATCCCCACCGACACAAGAAAGACAGTCACCCAAGCACTTGTCACAAGCCGACTGGACTACGGAAACACCCTCTACGCCGGAACCACAGCCAAATTACAGAAAAAACTCCAACGCATTCAGAACGCCTACGCCAGACTCATCCTAGACATACCCCGCCACAATCACATTTCCGGTCACCTGAGAGACCTTCATTAGCTCCCCGTCAAAAAGAGAATAACGTTCCGTCTCCTCACCCACGCACACAAAGCCCTCTACGACCTAGGACCCAAATACCTCAACACGCGCCTGACCTTTTACACCCCCACCCGCCAATTACGATCGTCCAATCAAGCCCTCGCCGCGATTCCACGCATCCGAAGAACCACCATGGGAGGAAGATCTTTCTCCTACTTGGCGGCTAAAACCTGGAACTCTCTCCCCACCTACCTTCGCCTCACACAGAACCACCTCTCCTTCAGAAAACAACTCAAAACTTGGCTATTCGATAAGTAACGAACCCCCCCCTCAAGCGCCTTGAGACCCTTCGGGTGAGTAGTGCGCTATACAAATTTCTGACTTGTCTTGACTTTAATACACGAAAAACTAACATTCAAATACAGGAAATGAGTCATAATTCAAATTAAAACAAACAATATTCAAATAAATATAAAAATACATGTAAAAGATTATTATAAATAATATTAATATAAATAATACACTACACAGTGGTTGGTGGTGGCCGCCTCAGTGTAATAACAGTTAGGACCTAGTTACCATATGAAATTATTTTTTTTGTTTTGCTAATAACTTTGGCGCTGTGTGATGAATCTTGACTAAACTTTCCAAAAAATAAGTGCACGCACCTCAGCTCGTCTTAGAAATTTTTGGAGTGATCTGTCAAGCAGGAGCCAAGAAAAAGGGGCATGCCAAAACACAATTTCACCATGGAATTTGCATAGGGATTTTTGAACCGAACTACAGCCAAAATGGCTGAACAGAATCCCCTGTCCAGAAAACAGGTTTTTCAAAAAGGACATAAGGAAGCAGGTTAGGAGCACCCTGACCCCTAGCCCCTGTGAGCAGGAGAGTCCCACATGGACCCCATTGGGCCCACAATCTAGAAAAAATGTGGGTGTCACTGGAATCTTACTGGACTCCCATGGCACTCCTGAGGACTCACTATGCTCTGAGTATGACCTCACAGATTCACATTCTTTTCTATCCTTGCTTTTTTTGTCACTGCTTCTCCATCTTTCCCTTCCTTCTTCTTTCTCCCTTTTGTATTTTGCTCCCTCTCATTCTAGGTCAAAGTCTGATGACAAAAAATAAGTGCTGGTCCCCAAAAATGAATGCTGGTGACCCCCACCTGCAACCACGAATCAAATTAAGCACTGCCCAGTACAATCTTAACCATATTGGGGAAAGTGTTGGACTTTTGGGGAGGGGAAATCACAGTTACTATTTCCACTCCAAAGTTAACCATATTGGGGAAGGTGTTGGACTTTGGGGAGGCCAGATTGACTATTCCCACTCTAAAGTTAATCACATTGGGTGAGGTGTTGGACTTTGAAGGGATCTGATTTACTATTCCCAATACAAACTTAACTAAGTTGAGGAAAGTGTTGGACTTTTGGAAATCAAAATTACTATTCCCACTCCAAGCACGAGCACATGGTAAAAATATTTTAATTAGGAGGATATTCTCATCAAATTAATTCAAAACACAAATGAAAGAAATTAGGTTACAAATTATTATAATAAAATTTAACACTAACAACAAACGCAAAACAATTAAATTAAAAAACTTTTTTTAAATCATATAAAATGATTTACAATAAAAATGATTTGTTTTTCTTTTCCTCCTTTCTCTTTTTTGTGTTTTTCTCTCTCGTGTTCTAGGTCAAAGTCCGATGAGAAAATAAAAGTACTGGTCCCTAACAATTAGTGCCGGTGAGCCCCACCTGCAAAGGCTGGCTCAAATAAGTACTGCCCATGCCAAATTTAACCACATTGGTGAAAGTGTTGGACTGTGGGGAAGTCAGATTAACTATTCCCACTTTAAAGTGAACCAAATTGGGGAAGATGTTAGATTTTGGAGAGATCTCACTACTATTCATACTGCAAACTTAACTAAGTTTAGGATAGTGTTGGACTTTTGGAGATCAAAATTACTTTTCCCACTACAAACACTAAAACACTGTAGAAATATACTACCTTAAAAAAAATATATAGGAATACAAATTATTAATATAAAATTTAACACTAACAGCAAAGTCCTAACAATTAGATAAAAGATTATTTTGGAAATCAAACAAAATAGTTTGCAAAAAAATTAACATGTTAATGACTTTTCCTGTATTCAATTAATTATTAAAAAATTAGATTAGAAGTATTTACAACAAAAAATGTCTATAATCAATATTGCAACACCACTAACTTATGCGTCAAAATGTGCATAACTTAGGGAAATAATATAAATTATTATACAGTGTATTTAAAAAACTAAAATCCGGAACAATCAAATAATAGATTTAAACAAATAAAAAGTATTAAATATAATATTTAATATTTTGTAAACGTATTTAAAATTGTTAATAAATCATTACTTTACTAGCATTAATGAGTAGCAACAATTTAAATAAAAAAATAAACACTGAAAAATGTATTTCCCATAGAATAAGAAAATAAGTAAAATTTTAACAGTGTTTTTAAAAAAACAATTGAAAATAAAAAAAGTGAAATCTCACCACAGAAATGTTGAATAAAAACGGTCACTCTTTTTTATTTATTCCTCACTGTGTTACCCAATAAACCCCAAACCCTGCTTCTAAAATTATATCACAAAAAATAACATACATTAAAAAGCAACCAGAAATTATTAAATCATTGCTAACATAATACAAAGGCACATAAACCAACAATATGAACTGCAAAGCTAATAAACAAAATGATTGTTTAAACAATTTTCAAAAATAGCAAATAAAAGGTATTCTTACATCAAATATTCTTCACATCACAGTACTTACAAGCAATATTTGTGACTCACTATACTCTCAACACAATATTATGTTGGAACACCAAGGACACACTTCCTACCATCACCAGACTTGAAAATATATTGTGAGGCAGCACACCCTATGGTGCACCCTGACCAACAACGTCAAGTGGCCAAATACTCCTATTTGGGATTGGCACTCAGTGTGTATTCCAAGAGCACAGTAACAACTATTAAGAACCCACATGCTGGCAAATGGTGCAAGAAGTGAATCTTTATAACAAATTACATCCACCAAGATGACTTAGCAATCTTCAATCACATTTTAGAGGACAGCTGACACGTTTTGTCAATAAAGGCTTTATCTTAGTACGAGTAATACATTGGACACAAAATGACTAGAGTAAGTAATAGAAAGAATCCGAACAGTATGTAGGATCATCTGTTGGTGTGCAATATATATTGTCAGAACAAAAAAAAAGTATTTTAGGTCAGAAAAAAAATATGTCACTGCACAGTTGGTGCCTTCAAAACACTAATTTATCAAGAGCATCTGGTGCCTACTATATCAGCATTTTAGGTCATGTTGTCAGCCTCTGACAAACCCTTGAAGCCAAGTAGAATCCTGCTTCTGCTTCAGACCCCTTATATCCTTCATCAAATTATGGTGCCCCCCATCTCAAATATCTGCAGTTAAGGAATGTAACATTCAAAGGCATCACTTTTTGAGCCTCTGAGGCCGATAAATGGCCAGAACTCTTACCTCTCAGGTAAGCCGTCCACTCCATGTGTCTTGCATACCAAGAACCCCACCAACTCACACCAAGAAAACACAAACACCAAGAATCGAATTCAGATCTCTCTTACTTAAGCGCACACACTAACAGGAAAAAACCTTACAACTCGTGCTTATAAATGTAAACTCTGCAGTTACATGTCCATACACCCAGCATCACAGATGTCATCATGGCTCACACCAACAGAGGTCTTGCTCACACTTACATCCCACACATATTAAATATCCTCATCCAATAGACTAAAACATCCAATGCTCAAAGTGAAAGGACAAGACAAGTGGAGAACTGATTGTCATCCATAAGTACGCCTAGACTGGCACCCTAAGTAGTCTAGCAAAACTGAAGTCTTTTGAGCTCCTCATCTCTTGAGCTCCTCATCTCCCACTTTCACAATTGCAGATAGCTACCTGAAACCCTGAAGTATAGGCCTCCCATCACAAAAAGGATTTCACTTAGTAAATCTTAACCTCACCATCACTGCCTTCATGCAATACATCCACCTCAAATGCCTCAGAGACTTCCCCATCCCTGGAGAATCTAACATCAAGAAACTGAAAGACTGATGATGGCGGATGCGTCTGCATGAGGCTCCGAGCAGCGGCCCAAGAATTGGCAATCATTGGTGCCCCAAAAGTAAACCGGGGATGGTGTCATTCACAGAGTCATCCCCAATTGGCAAAAATTTGGAATTGAGAAACGGGGATGAAACCACGGGCTGAAAAAGTACTGGGAAGGGAGGAGACCGCATCTAACATGGCAGCACCCGGAGCCTGAATAACGGCCCCACTAAGGCGACGAGCCGGAGCGTCGAACACAGCGCCAGATTCACACCACCAGAAGTGGCAAGAGCGGTGGAGATCTAGATAGGACGGTTCCTGCTGGTCCCGAGAGAAGGCCGCACCACCGAAGCTTGAGGTGAGCTCTGAAGTAGAGCTAGCAGTGGGGGTGACCAGGCGGGCGCAAGCTGAGCTGGACTGCCTAGGCGTGATCCGGAGGTGTCGCTGCTTGCAATTGACTGTACCAACCGGAGCCCCCTAGCTAGAGCGAAGAAGAAACTTTACGAGGGCGGAAGTCACTCAAATCAAGCAGCCCCAGACGGTAACCAGGAAACCACTGGTGAGCCATTTACCCCCCTCCCCTGCCCCATTAAAAGCCTGAGATCGACGCTAGGCCTAGAGGTGTGGGAGGTGAGGGAACGACGGCCTAGGGGTGAAGCTGCACAGAACAGCAATATCAAACCACTGGGAGGGAGAAGACCGGTGCGCAACGCACAAGGAATAACGAAAAGCACTACATGGCGTGGAGGATCATGGCACGCCACCATCCTAACATCCCTAACGCTGCACAGAACAGTACCCAGGGAGACAAGACAACATAACCTCGACCAGTATGGAGACACTCGGGGGTTCCGCCGGTAACACAATTACTCTCACCAGCTGAAACGGGCCACACAGACCACACACAGCAGAAGCGAGAAGTCATGACCCCTTCAACAACTCACTAGAGTATTTACATAATACTCTATTTGGACGTATCGCCACAGACGATAGGTCCACAGAGTTGGGCCCAAGTCCTCTTGCAATGTTTAATACCTTCCCCCAACCGAATCACACTCCCACTACCAAATAAACCCTACAGGCGGGTAGCACAATCACATAACACCAATCAACCTCAACATGTGGCGATGCCAGACATTATGAAACTCCCGGGGCACAGCACGCCGGGTCCAATAGACGTCATAACATGACTAACAAGACGAAAAACACGGACATTAGTCTCATTACACTAAACATCAGAGGCATGCACACAGCGAGCAAGAGGTACGCCATATACTCCTACATCAAACGACAGCGTGCACAGATAGCTCTGCTGCGAGAAACGCACTTAACAGCGCAAGAGTTGGAGCACCTGCGCAGGAGATGGCTGAGGACCCTTTGCGCCACAACATCCTTTGCCTTCGCAAGAGGTACCTTGATCTGGCTCAGACCGGAGACTCCCTTTCAGGAAATCGGGAGAACCATGGACAAAGAAGGGAGATATGCAATCCTAGAGAGGTAACCAATACTCATAGGTAGTATCTATGCTCCAAACACAGAGCAAGACACATTTTGGGATCACCTTACAGGGATCCTAGCCCAATATACATCCATACCATGGATACTAGGGGGCGACTACAACTGCGCAATAGACCTCATCCTAGATAGATCCCACACACTCCCCATCTCATAAACAGATGGAACTCTACTGGTTATGGGTTTTGCACTGGGCGCTCACGAACGCATGGAGAGTCAGTTGACACCCAAACACCAAGATGTACTTGTTTCACTCTGTCCTCCACAATTTACGGGTTTGTCTGCACCGCAACAATAGACCCCAAGATTCAACACTCTGACTACCTGGGCTGGGTCCTCTCGGACCATGGCATACACATACTAACCCTTAGGTGGAGACCCCCCGTCCCCCAGTACCCACCTGGAAACTGCCACGAGAGTGCATGACTGATCAGGTGTTCCAGCATGAGCAGGGAAATAGTAAACGGGAATGATTTACAACAAATACGGGTCCAACAGCATCCAGGATGCTCGAATGGGACTCGTTTAAGATGAGTGCCAGGGGAGAGTGCATATGGCAAATAGTGGGAGTCAGGAGAACACCGGAAAATGCGCTAGAAAAAGCAGAAACCACATTGGCAACCATAACCAACGTAGCAGATGCGAACACAATGACCCCGTCCCAGGTGGCGGAAGCCAAAACGGCATACGCAGCAAACCTACTGGATCGGCGTAGATATAATTTTAAGGCACATGTGGTAAGGGCACACAGGAAGGGGGATAGATCCGAGACGCTCCTAGCCTTGCTGGCCCAGCCAGATACATAGTTAAAACCAATCACAGAAATAGTGGACCCGCCGGAAACTCGATCCACTCACAGGCAGTAATATTACAACTCTTCCACAACTATTATAAGGGGGTATATGGAAATCCAACACAGAACAACCAGAGGGCAATGGAACACTTCCTAGATCCCCTAAGCATGCCACAAATCTCAACATTGGACAAGACCTTCCTAGACACAAATATTATGTCCACGGACATAACCCAAGCAATCCAAGCCCTGGCACACAATAAAGCCCTTGGAATGGACGGCTTTCCACTAGAATATTATATCACCTTCTCCACGCTGCTGGTACCCTGCCGAGAAGAAATGTACGATGATGCATTAGAGAAGGGCGAACTTCCGGGATCACTCAGGGAGTCCTTCCTAGTGACATTCCCAAAATCGAACAGAGGCCCAAAACTCCTGGCCTCATACAGACCCATAACATTATTGACAGCGGACTGTAAAATCCTGGGGAAGATACTAGCACACAGAAATGCACAAATCCTCCCACCACTGATCCACCCAAATCAATGCAGGTTTGTCCCAGGTAGAAACACATCTCAGAACATACGTAGGCTATTCCACGTATAGGACAGAGCGAGCATCACTTATCCGAGGACCGTCTGCTTGATCCTGGACCTGGAGAAAGCCTTTGATACCCTCACATGCCCGTACTTTTTCACAGTTCTTGAACGGTGGGAATAGGCCTCACCCTACTAGCGTATACATGACTATTATACACAGATATCACTTTATGAAGGAAACATGGGACGATATATATCAGCCCCATACCAGGTGGAGAGAGGCACAAGGCAAGGGTGTCCCCTCTCCCCTCTACTGTTTGCCCTGGCAGTGGAGCCACTAGCGATTCGCCTGCGCCAGGAGGGAGAGAACTGGGGTATCCCAATAGCTGTATGCAGACAACCTGTTATTGTACGTACGTGACATCACAGCAATCTGGACAACACTTGCAGAATTCACAGAGGCATCAGGGCTCAGAGTAAACTGGGACCAATGTATCCATTAAGTCCGGGTCTCGCACTCAAGAATATCAATATAGGAGGTTAGGGAGTCACCTGGAGTGACAGTGCCCCTCGATAATTACGAGTCCGGTTATACCACTTCCCACCGACATATACGAGGGAAACCAATGTAAAGCACTGGCAGGAGTAAGGGCGGAGGTGGGTTTTTGGAAGACTCTTCCCCTGGCCCCCAATTGGACGAGTGGCCTTGGCCAAAATGATGATAGTTCCTAGATTACTATACCACTTTACTAACCTCCTGGTCAGCCCCCCTCTCTTTTTCCAGGAACTAGACTCACTACTGAGCTCCCTTATTTGAGGCACAGGCCGACATAGGGTAGCACTGACCAAATTATAATAGCCAACCGACTGCGGAGGACTGGGAGCCCCATCCTTCAAGGCATATTTCCTAGCCGCACAACTACAGTGGCTCTCTCACTGAACGGCGGAGTGCTACCTAGGAGAAACCAATACCGAGACAGGGCCTATACCATTACCAGTAATTCACCTATTGCTATTGACCGGCACCAGACCCATGAGGGCATACCCACTACAAGTGTCAATTGCCCACACATGTATGCTGAGGATACACTGCACATCTGCAGGAAAACCCCTCTACTCCCCACTGCTCCCTCTGATAGGACTTCCCAGAAACGAGAGATATTACACAGCCCGCACGTTGCTGGTATGGACAGATCACTCATTACTTGAGGTGGAATCCCTATTTGAGGACAGATAACTGCGCCCATTTAACCAATTAATGGAGGAATCAGTGGCAGCTGGTGACATTTGAAAGTGGTGAGGCGCAAAATTTGGGTATGACTTTATGTAGCCTGCGACGCGAGCACGCTTAATGGACAAACAGGGTGTCAGGGTGGGACCTCTCTGAGAAATAATTTTTAAAAGATTGGCAAATGGTGCATTTTAAAGAAAAGGAATTTCATGACAGGCAAGGCTTATAAAGCACTGGGAACGTTTAGTCTTGAAATATTAAACACATTAATAACTGCCCCATATCTTACTGCTTTCATATGTTCAACAATTACTGCAATGTGTAAATTGTTAGTGCAACAACTTCATCCCATTAAAGCTTGCCCAATTTCTTGCCCTGCATGCAGCATCAACTTTGTAAGAAAATAACCAGGCTTCTGTAAGCACCCACACCTTTACTTTTGCCTTGTAAATATTTTAACATTAGGGTTCCCCATTCAAACACATTTCCTGTGTGCTCTGCAGAGACACCAACCAAATTGACAGGCACTTTGCTTTGCCTTCAGCTTTAGTAACAGAGATCTGAGTTAAAGCCCCTCATAAACACCTGGATTGACTCAAAGTATGCACCATGCAAGAGTAATAAGATGCACTGAAAAACACAACATAATGAAACAGTTAATACTTGTGAATGCATAAGTAAGCAAAACGTGAAATAGAAGAGGAACTAAATCACTGACAAGCATTACCTTTACATTTTTAATATCCATTATTCGTAAATCAATACATGTTTTTGACATTAATGCTAAGGGCATGGATATAGGAAAAGTTTTATCACCATACAGCAGACAACTGTCTTTACTATGAGCACACATGTCTCCCTTTGCACTAGATTCAGATATTTGGATCAACTAATCAAGGGATTGATGTTCAGTCCTCCTTCTGGCAGTATTTCACAGAACAGGAAAAAAAAACAAAGCTAGATTTTCATATAGGAATTTCACTTCACACAATTTGTAATCCTTGCCATAGCATGTGGAAATACGTGTTTAAGCTGACAGATTGACAAATATAAGTACCAGCCAGCAATGCACAAGGCCTTCATGAACTACTAAATAGCGTCTCCATATTTAGGAAAGAATCTTCCAATATTGATGTGTTTTCGGTTGCTTAAAATTTCTCTTACAATGTCCACTACTCTACTGCAAGACAATGGACCAAAGAAAACACACATCTGTCTCATAATGTTGTTTTAAGCTATGTCCAACTATATTAAGTTAGGACTTATTGCTAATAAGCAAGATTTTGGCTGCTGGTGTAACTGCGCCTCCTTTTTTCATCCATTGCTTGGGTAGTAGTGTGTTTGCGTTTCTAACATAATACATTTTGAGAACGTCTTGTTTTTAAAACAGCAGCTGCATGTTATTCATCCGAGCTGCAGGTGTTTGAAGTTTATGTCGGCAGTATTAGAAATGCTTATTTTAAAAAAGTGATTGCTCCCACTTTGAGCATGTTAAACTCTGCAGTTGGTGGATTTGGGTCACTTCACATCAAGTCAATATCAACAAGAGAGAAAGGGCATGAGTAAGCACTCCTGTACCCCAACCAAATGTAAATTAACAACAAAGGAGTGACTGTGATAAAAGTGCTATCAAACTAAGATAGTGAGGTGTAATGTTATTTCGCTCTGTGCTGCACATGTGATCAATGCTCACACACGTGCATGCGCACAGCGAAATCTATCTATCTCCCTATGCACACCCAATAGGTCCTCCTCTAAGGATAAAACCTGATGGGCTTTACAGTCACCCAGTGTTAAAAAGAGGGAAAGAACCTTGCTTATTAGAAGGACCCTCACTCACCACTAGTTGGTGACATGCTTCATCATTGGGTCCCCGCTGGGGTGACCGAATGTCCCCCAGCGTGCTACGACGCCTGATTGCAGCGGAGCAGGATGTGGTGAGTGCAACAGTGCCCAAATTAGGAGGTGACTAAACGTGAATGTGTAAGTGTCTTAAAAAATGCAAAGGTTGTGCCTTTACAAAAATCTTTAATAATGGCCAACCTGCATTAAGTAAAAACAAAGTGGACGGACTACTCAAGGTTCTGAGTTACGGAACCGGAGTCCTAATAAAGATCAAAAGTTGGTCAACATGTTTCTGCTGTAAATTTGCAATTTGCTCAGCATTCGTCAGGACCTACGCAAAAGTAAATGTAAATGTAAATGTATGTGTCTTGTAAAGCGCACTGCTGCCCTGAGGCGTCGTGGCGCTGTAGACCGCTGGGGAACCCATCCTGGCTATCCCTGTGAGATGGTCCCTACTGGGTATCTCCAAGGTGAAACCAGGCATCCCCGGCGAATATGGGGGGCCGTTGTAGAGATGAGGCAAGCTAATGCCCAGAGTTGCCGAGTGTGATCCCTGGTTAGAGTAGGCACCGAGGCGATAATTATCGAGCCCGCTGACCCTGGTCCACGACCCTGCCGCGTCGGGAATTGAACCCTGGTCCCGGGCCGTTCTCTGCTTCCGGGTCTGCCGCCTCTAACCAGTGAGCCACACCACTCCACTAGTCCTCCGGTGGTGTACACGCGCTAAGGCGTACCCTCCCAGGAGGCTCGAAATGTGAAAAATATATACAGTGATAAAGTACCGGATAGTTTCCGTAGTTACCCACTACAATTTTTAGTAGGGATACATCAAAAACTTCCTTAGAGGCATAATCACGCCCCTTCGGTAGAGACAGCGTGGGACTCCACGCAGTGTCTATTTCGGCACTCGCGACTCCCCTCTGTATACCTGCTCTCTCGGCTGCTGTCTTCTGCATCTTCTGCAAACATTAATGTGAGCGCAGCTGTGGAATGTTACCAACTGTTTGGTCCTCAGTTATATGGCAAAAAGAACCAAATTATGAGGCAGCAATGATGGAATTATATGGCGAGAAAAGGCAAATTATGCAGCGTAATGCAGCACTTTTGGCATTATTATTTCGCTATTTAGACATTTAAAGCACAATAGTATTGTCTGCCTCATTGTTATTAATTTAACATCATTCCACAACACTCGGCAACCACAAGTTAGCATACTGAAATTTCTTGAATTCTGAATTGAGCTTTTTTAATTTGTCTGCTGTAATGCTGCAGTTTCTGCTCATTGGTTTCACAGTCACAAATCACATTATCAGCTTTGCTGTCATGATTGTGTGATGGAAACCAAGGAACAGGAGTAACATATAATTTAACTCCTGCAGCATGGAAATACTGCAGTTCACTGCCTCAAGAATCTTGGAAGCAGAGGGAAAGCAAAAACAAAACAAAGTCACGCTTGCCTGAATGCCTTTGCGGTACCCATTCTTAGAACGTTTGAAAATAGGAAACGGACAGGCATTGCCTCACCATGGTCAGTTGAAAAAATATTGAAATGCCCGAGTGCATTGCAATCCCCGAGTGCCTGCCTTCTGCTTGCGGAGACAACAGGTTGTCTTCCCCACATCCACACCTACGTTTGACGAACTGGAAAGGGTGGACCTATGCCTATGAATAATGCACGTCTGGCATCACGCAGGGATGAAACCTCCAACGCCCAGTGTCATGACGCTAAAGGCGTCACTAGCCTACAGTGGATATACTATTATGAACTTCAATAGCAGAGAAGGGCTTTAGAACAGTAAGCCCTGCGTGCATTCAAAAAGCTCATTACTGCCTGGCTTCCGTCTCCTGCTTCAGAGCGAGGCGGAACAACATAGATTTATTTATTTAGAGATACGATTGTATCTCTAAATAAATAAATCTATTTAATTTTTGTGCATGGAATCTGTAAGAATGTCCCAGAAATTCTCCTTTTTTTGTCTTTTTTCCCCCTTGCTCACCCCCCTACAACCCCCCTTCATCCCATGAACCGCCGAAGCCCCCCTGCCTTCCCTTCCCCCCATCTCCTCCCTCCCTTGTGAAGCGCTCAGATCTTGGTCTGTGCTTGTGATGCTTGCAGTAGTTGCGGTCAGGACACCTTCAACCAGTTACGACTAAGCTCCCAGTACCCCTTTACCACACCCTACAAAATTTTGTAAACAAAAGTGATAGCAAAAAAAACTAAAACAAAAAAACGTCACATCCCCTCCTAGCCAGATCCACAAAGTTTCCTCTTCTTTCCAATAGTTTCCCTAACTGCCCAGGGAGTCTAGATACTCTTGCGCTTTCACTCCTGACGCAAAATACTGAGTCCGACCTTCATTTATTACTTTGAGTTGTGCTGGGTTAATGAGGTATACTTGAATGTTCTTATCTTGAAAAGTTGCCTCAACCTCCAGCGCCTCTCCACCGTTGTGTGACAATAATCTGGCCGGACAAAGATCTTGACTCCCCCACTGGACCTTCTTGCTTCTGGTCTGGCTTTCTCTGCAATGGCCTGCCGTAAAATGAAGTTGCCCAAAAATATTAGGATTGCCCTTGGCTTATCGCCTCCGCTTGAGCCAGGGCGGACTTTAAAAGGAGTGCGGTGCGCCCTCTGAATTTCCGCCGACCAGTTCCAGTCCAGGAGCTCAGGAAAGGCCGATTTAAATAGATTTATCATATAGGCCCTAAAGTCTGACCCCTCCACTCCCTCTGGTATCCCTAGCACCCTCAAATTGTTCCTCCTGAGCCTATTTTCCATGTCTTCCAGCTTCCACTGGATGTCGATGACCTGGGCACTTTGGGATTCTACTTTGGTGGTAGCTGCGGCGGCCTCAGATTCTGTTGCGACATTCCTTTCTTCAAGATTTGAGACCCTGTCTCCTACATTGACACAGGCCTTAGACAACTTCCTTACCATGCCCTGCATCTTTCTCATTGTCGCTTGAGATTTGCGGTTATCCTGGTAGTGTTTCCTCCCGATGAGCAAGAATTGCCTGGTGAATCACATCAAGGAGCGGAGGGTGGTTTGTAGGGATTTCTGCATTAGGACTGCCCTGGAGTGGCATGGAAGATGAGTGATCCCAGCTTAGGTCACTTATAGGCTGCTCATGTGGGTTTAGTTGAATGTTGGGTTTTTTGGCCGTATTGGGGGGGTCATGTTCGGGATCACTTTCCGATTCGAAGTTACTATGCTCCTGGGATGAACTCCGATCTTCTTCAGCAGAATTTCTGGTACAAATGTGGTCTCATTTTGGGAGGTGGGGTATGTTTTTCGTGTTTTATGTGGTTATTTTACTCAGCTGTTGTCACAAAAAGAGAAGGAATATTGTAAATGTAAGAATGGTTAATCTTAGTATATGCTCGATTAATATCGGAGGGCTAAATGATTGGAAAAAAGGCGCAGATTGGCCGAATTTGTTAAATCAGAGCATCTAGATATCATATGTTTACAAGAAACGCATCCACCTTGGGCAAAAAAACAGCTGTTGAGTGTGAGAGGCTTTGATATTCTGTCTTGTTCTTCTCAGACCTCAACAGTAAGAGAGGCAGCTATTTTAGGGAAATCAGGACTTGGGGGGGATCAAGCGCTCCAAGGCTGATGCATTAGGGAGATGGGCATTGGCTGAAATGTGTATTGTATTACAATTTGTGGGATATACAGCTCTAACCAAGACGACCCCAAGGTCTTTGAATTATTAGAGAAGGAATTGATTATTTAGCCCACCCCTATTTTGGTATGTGGGGATTTAAATATATCAGCCAACCTTATTAATAAATCCCCATATGTAGGCCGGAACCAAGGGTATTTCAGGCTCTGTGCTCCATGATGCAGTCACATGGACTAATAGACGTGTGGGGGAACAAGGAGCCCGGAAACCCCGGGTTTACTTACTTTTCTTGTCCATACCAGAAATATACGAAATTGGACTATTTTTTAATCTCAACTACAGAACTGAGTAAAGTTAATATAAGGAAGCTACCAAAGATTATATCAGACCACAGTCCGCTATATTTGAGTTATGACTTTTTAATACCAGTGAGAAAACAGAAGATCTGGACCTTTGTTATAAAACTGCTGGCAGATGGCATATATGTTGAACATCTGAAGAAATGGACCTGAGAATTTTTTGATGCTAACCGTTTTAGCGCACCCAGAAATAGTGTTTGGGATACGTTTAAAGCAGCACTGAGGGGGGAAACAATCAGCTAGGCTGCCCAGCTCAGGAAAAAGATACTGGCAGATAAGGATAGGTTATCAGCCGAATTGATAACAGCGGAAGAGCAACACGGCAAAGATATCATGCAAGGAAAAGAAGGGAATAAAAGTCAACTGAGAATTAGCTCTGTCAAAGCGGAGATACATAAACAAATGGCCAAAAAAGCTGCTTCCGAATATCAAGTATACAGAGGCAAAATGTACGAAACAGGAGAGCTGCCTGGTAAAGCGCTGGCACTACGGATCAGACAGGGTACTACTAAGAATGTAATATCTAGTATTCAGGAGAACGGTCTGGATTATGTAGAACCACAGGAGATTTTGAATGTGTTTAAAAACCTTTACCAAACACTATACCAGGAAGAGACGGAGGTGAAGATGCCACAGGGGGAGTATCTGGATGAAGGCACTAAATTGGATGAGTTAGAGAGGGAAATACTGGAGAAAGATATGACGCTTAGCGAAGTGATAGAGGCATTACAAGAGTTAGCAGCTTGCAAGGCAGGAGGGCCGGATAGTATCCCATTGGAGGTGTATAAGTGTATCTCGAGGGAGGTAGCCCCATTGCTATTAGACTTATTTAATGGGATAATGTGCACTGGTAAAATACCAGAGACATGGAAGGATACAAACATAGTGGTATTCCACAAGAAAGGGAGGCCAAAAGAAAATTCTGGACCCTATAAGCCAATATCGCTTATAAACGCGGATAATAAAATCTACACTAAAATTTTGGCTAATCGTTTGGGGAGGGTCATTGGTGGTCTGGTCTTCCCCTGGCAGCATGGGTTCATCCCTGGTCGGGGAACAACTGACCATATAAGACGAGCCATATCTTTATTTGATTTCCATGCAGTCACGGGGGGAATGGTCATGATCCTCCTCGACGCGGAAAAACTTTTGACCGCGTCAGGTGGAATTATCTGTGCGGGGTACTGGCAGGAAGACGGTTTGGTCCAAGAATTCTGACTGGCATTAAAGCCATGTATTCCGATCCAGTCGCCAAGGTGCAGTTGATGGGTGAAAGCTCGGGGTAAATTTACATAAAGTGGGAGACCCTTCAGAGGTGTCCCTGCTTACCCATCCTGTTCGTGCTGTTTATAGATCCTTTAATCAGGCAGATTCTGTGTAATGTGGAGATAAAGCCTGTTATCACAAATAGATGTGAGACCAAAATATTGGCGTATGCTGATGACTTGGCAGTAATCTCTGTGGAACCGGTCTCAGACATGCGCGCATTAGTTGAAATCACAAAGGAATTTGGGAGACATTCAGGATATTGCTTGAATGAGGGGAAAACCCAGGTAATCTGCACTAAGAATATTGTTAAATCGGATTTCAGATACGTGGACTCTGCAATATATTTGGGAGTAACAATTAATGCGGCAACAGAATTAATCATCAGGGATAATTTTGCCCCGCTATTAAAATCAATCGAGCTGGATCTTAAAAGAATGGACACACTACATCTGTCACTAATAGGAAGATACAACATCCTGAAAATGACTATGCTCCCCAAAGTCCTGTATCTGTTTCGCGCCATTCCATTTTTAATAAAAAGAGAGGTTGATAAAATCAATGGAAGCCATATTCATGAATTTTCTATGGCAATATGGTAAGATCAGACGCTCATTAAAATTCATGTCCCTTCCACAGGAATTGGGAGGTCTAGGAATCCCTAATGTAAGGTACTATCACTGGGCATGCCTGTTAACCCAAATGGCAATTCTATTTGACATATGTACAAATTAACCAAATTTGCCATATTTGCCGCATAGTAATCAAAATCCCCCCTCAATATATGAACTATTATTAGGGAGGGAGGTGGCGGGGGTTCTGTTAAGAAAAACGGATCGTCGGTATTTTAAGAAAATGCGTTATAAGACAATGGATAGCGCTTGGGGGATTTGGAAAATATTACAAAAGATATTAGAAATCCCAATGATTCATTTTCACACACCACTGTGGAAGTCAGGGTTTTTTCCAAACTTAAGCATAGATGGTGCGTGGAAATACTGGGAGCAGTAGGGTATTCGGACAGTAGGAGATATTATGGAGGGAGATGATGTGATGAGCTTTTGTGCTATTCAGCAGAGATACGGTATCCCCAGCAGTCAAGGTTTCAAATTTGTTCAGGTCTCCCAGACACTCAAAGCTACAAGACCCCGGATTTCCCCTGGCAATAGGTGTAGTGTACTGGAGTATTTGTTAAAAGGGGGCTGTAGGATCAAAATCATTTAAAAGATTTTAATGTCAGGGATCCAAGATGATCTGGAAAAAAACGAAGCTTCCTGGTCCATAAAATTGGAAGACCCAGATGTAGATCTGGATAAAGCATTACAATTAGACAAGAAGATCCTACGTTCTTCTAATTTAAAAGCGCAACATTTTAAAATGCTATTTAATCTTTACTCCACACCCTCTAAACTATTTGATTGGGGTAAAAGGGAAGATAATAGATGCCCCAGATGCTTGAAAGGACCCGCCGATCTTCTGCACATGTTCCATTAGTGTGAGAAGTTAAGTATAATCATGGGGGAGATCGAGACATTTTGGGAGGGGCTGCTAGGCTTCAAGATCAGTCTATCCCCGACCTTAATGATCTTAGTAAGCGAAAGTAAGCTGGGCTTAAATATAGAGACTGAAGCTTTTGTTTTTATCTCGGTGGCAGTGCTGTGTATACTTATATCAGCAGCATGGAAGAATATTGTTGCCCCAACTTTTCAGATGTGGCTGACCAGACTCCTGGGCATACATAACATAGAGTCTGCACTATACAAACATAAGGGTAGGAAAACACGGCAGCTGGGGCTAAATATCTGGGCGCCCCTGAAAACTTAGAGAGACTCACGATTGCAAACATAAGCTAGCATATATCTGCATGTATAATTTATTCCTGTGTATAGTGGTTTTTATTACTCTCTTGACTGTGGAAGTATATGTAATTATATAACTGTCTATTTATTGTATCTTCTTTTAATCTTGCCAGATGGAATAATATATGAAATCATGTGTATTGCTAATTTTGTACCAGAATCAAATTCTCAATAAAAAAAATTTTTTAAATAGGAATCTGTAAGAATGTCAGCCGGGTGCAGCCCCGGAGCCCTAATGGAGAAACCGCCCCTGGGAGGAATATGACCTTCCCCCAGGGCAATTCCTGCTACATAGACAAATCATCACCAGTTGCTGCCCACGTTGGGTCCTCACCGAAGGGGTACCCACAACACATCCAGTACTACACACAAACCTCCACATGGGTGCGGGCAGACAGTCACTTGGCTCTACAAAGCCATACAAGAACTCACAGTCAAACCGCTAGACTTATTGCGACAGACATGGAAAGAGGAACTAGGATGGCCATTACATATCAAAAAGTGGGAACACACAAAAGAGTACCCCAAGAAAGTATCCCGAAATGCTCACTTTAAAAATATACAATTCTACATCCTATATAGGGCATATTTAACACCAGCACATCTCCAAGGATATTACCAGTACACGCAGTTCCTATGTCCCCACTGCCAGGCCCCTGATGCAGATTTCCAGCATATGTTCTGGAGTAGTCCCACCATTCAGCCATACTGGAGCTCCATACACGAGGCATTAACACGGGTCTACCAGACATGAACACATGGGAGGCTAGCGCATTGTGAGTATTCCAGCGGTGAAAATCACACAAAGTGCAGACACCCTTCGTGTCCCTGGCAATGCTGCTGGCTAAGAAAGGAATAGGCATGCACTGGCGTGCCCCGACAGGACCCCTTATGGAAGCCTGGGAGGGAGTAGTAAATAAATGGGGAGCAGCAGAAGAAGAAGCGATTAGAAATGAAGAAGAGAGAGGGACACGCAAGCACCACATATCCATGGAATGGGCTCTTCTCCTACACCAATTCAAAAACAGAAAGCACACGACGAACCATCCATGGCACCCCAGACCCCAACGGTTCAAACGACCCAAAACACATCAGAGGCCCAAAGCAGCCACACATCCGTAACACCCCATAACAGTCAATACAAACACAGGGGATCCGGATAGGCCCTTAGAAATCGTCTTGGCCCCCCCACCTTCCCAAACGCATATCACCAACGGCATAACGACCCACAAGTGAAATGCTCCCACCTGAACGCAACCCAAAGCCCCCCACAGTCAACCCCAGTTAGACCCAAAGTTAACAGTTAAGAAACCACATTGGTAGTTATTAGACCGGAACTTATAGGAAGGACGTACATCTCAAAACACAATAGAGCATACAATAACGCAAATAGATGCACACACAAGTTCATGCTTCACACTAGGCACATACTGCCCTAACTGCATTATCGCACACTTAAACAGCTTGTGAAGAAATGTATAAAATGCATGAAACAAACGTGATGCAAATATATAAAAAATGTATACAAATATAAAATGTAAATAAAAATATTTTTTTAAAACTGAAAGACTCTCTCAAGATACTCCACACCTGGTGGCATCTTCCTGAATAGCATGTGTCAACAAGCGAGCGATAAATAAATACAAACCTTTGTCCTCCCCTATCCTTCTGCTATCATTCCAAATCCAAATAACTGACTAGCCTATCCACCACTTAAAATGTACTATTTCACTATACTAATTCACTATACTAATTCAACACTAATCCTCTATGGGTCCCGGAGTAGCGTGCTACCCGCCGAAAAAGCGCTTTGACGCCTCGTCAGGGGTAGTAAGCGCTATATAAATGCAATTACAATACAATACAATACAATACAATCAAGCAACACATCATAGAATATATCCACTCCAGAGAGAACACACCCATCTTTGTCACATCAGTCTATCCATCAATGCGGGGGGGCCAATGGCCCTGGATGGGATTCCCCATTTTGTCAATCTCCTCTCCACCTGCACATCAAGGCAAACATATATGAAAAAACATGCATGCTGTTCCTTAAAGTCTTCCTCATTGCCCCTCTCTATGAAGAACTCATCAAGCTCACTTTCAACCAGTAGCCAACAACAAGTGCAAACACACTCCTCAATGTATACCACACCACTCTGATAAAAAAAGATCAGAGCCCACAGCTAAAGCGAACAGACTTTCACTCTCACACAAATTCCCCCTCCAACCAACACTAAACGGACAGGATAGAAAGTGAGATCTCAGAAACTACTCATCTCCTGTGGACGACCCCAGGTCTTTTATCCTATCCTCACTCATCTTCAACCTCTACATGGAACCCACTGGAATGATACTCACTGACAGTGACATCATCAAAAGCCATTAGTGTTCTGAACACACACAATTAAGGATTCAAAATATCCACCGCCAAGGACATTTAGAAACTCAAAGCACTTTAATCTCATTCAGAACAGGATAACCAGAGCCTACCATAAACTCAACCCAGTCAAAGCAGAATTCCTCCTATTTACCCAAACAAAGTATGGCCATTTACTCAAGCCTGCATTCAAAATGTGCCTTGGCGCCTTCACTCCCCTGCTCACACCCACTGCCCACTGCAAAAGGGCTTGGATTCACCCTTAGATTCCAACCTCTCAGTAAGCACAAACCCCAAAAAACAAAATAGTATGGTACAAACTCTCCCTCTGGAAGAATGTGAAATCCTTCCTCCCAGAAACCAACCTCCGAGTTACAGTTCAAGCATTAGTCCTCCTGCATTCAGGTAGAGGCCAATGTCTGCTCTACAGTCTCTCTAACACTTTCTCAAAAAGCATTCTAGATTCTGCAGCCCATCTCATTAAAGACCTAAAAAAGTTCAACCACATCATACACACCTTGAAAGACCACTGGCTTCCTCTCTAAGCTAGTGCCATCAAGACAGGCTATATCACAACAAGGCCACACACATTAGCTACCTCAGGCAGAGAGTACCACACCAGAAGCCATGACACCACCAGAGGGGAAAGAAAAATCTACGAAAAAGAGAAAACCAGAAGACACACCTTGTTCCCTGCACTAGTACATCTGGAACAACATCCTAGTCAACATCAGAATGGCCCCAAACTCCAGCGATTCAGAAAGGCGCAGAAGACACTACTGCAGAGACCACATCTCTACAAAATAAAGATCCCCAATGAGAAATGTTCTCTTCCAATATAAACAATGTTGAATTGTACCTCGAGCTGCGACACAAGTGCAGTGCTTACTTGCTCTCTAGAAAGGTTTGTGCTCTGTAAATACCTATATTTAGGTACTCAAATAGTGCTATATACAAAGCATTATCGTGCTTTCACTGTAAAGTGCTGGAACTTTTAAAGACATTCTGTTGTTTGGGGCCTGTTGTGTTGAGTTTGGCTGTCACTGTGTGTGCCAGGTGCGGGATTCACTTCCTTTGTTTTGCTTCAGAGATGAGGTCAGCCGCATCATTTTATCCACCTGTGCATGGAAACAATCTAGACCGAATGACAACTAGCCATCGCCCAAGCATTGTAGGAGTCCTTTGGCTGACAAAACAGGCACATAGAACAAAGCCATATTCGAGCGCGAGCACAGCAAATGTCTGTCGAGACTGTCGAACAACAGTTTGCAGCAGAGACAGACGTTTAATGCAGAACATCTCCTGTTTTCAGGGATAGGAACTGCACT
Source organism: Lissotriton helveticus (assembly GCF_964261635.1). Taxonomy (NCBI): domain Eukaryota; kingdom Metazoa; phylum Chordata; class Amphibia; order Caudata; family Salamandridae; genus Lissotriton; species Lissotriton helveticus. The sequence goes on from NC_136057.1 coordinate 2,108,876,196, forward strand.
TATCTCAGCACGAGCCTGTATGACTACGATCAGTAATGGATACCAAATAAGTTATTTGATGCTCCTTAGTCGCTATTTAAATGCATTCTCATTGCAATTGCTTCCAATTAGTCCTCCTTTGTCCCTTATCCTTTTCTATTGATGGGGTTTCCGCTGAAGCGTCTATATCCATTCAGTGGGAGGCCACCATGAGGAAAATTACCCACAATTGCAAAACAATTCTGTTTAAATTAGATCGACCTGATTGCTCAATTTGTAATTATAGATGTCTGTTTCACACACTGAAATGCTTTACTTAAATCTATGGGAGATAAAACTAAAGATGAACCCCTTCGTTTCCACTCAATTGCCTTGATTCACAAAATAAATCTGAGAGCTGTCTCCCCACACCTGCAAAGGTTTGAGGTTCCTCACAGAAGTCTGACCGCTAACATGTAGGATTTCAATAACATGAGGCTAAAAATAAGAGTGCCCCTAAATGTCACTATTTTTAACACTAAGCCTGCTCCAATATTTCTGATGGCAATGGCGGCCGTCCAGTCAGCACCTGCAACACGTGCTGCACATGTTCAAGGCAGGGCACCTGCAGGCGAAGCATGCCCAACTGAGGGCTGGGCTCGAGGGGGGAGAGGATTGACACCACGTCGAGTTTCTTTGTTTCTCATCAGATACACTTTCACCCGATGCTGTCATTCAGCATAACCCCGGGGGGTTTGTGGTTTGCAGGATTTGCTCTGTGCCCAAGGATAATTGATGCTCCCTTTGTTTGGGGCAATAGGTGTTATGGCATTCTGTTTGTTTTAGAAGACTGGTAATGTTGTCCATTAGTAGCGGGATGCTGCTTCTGTACTTGTCAGGACGTCTCTGTCCTCACCCTCTGACACTTTAGACTTGTATTGCCTCCAGTAAAAGATACATTCATTTTATGTTGCCTCCTATAAGGCTGCCAGTACGTCGATGTGATGCTATCAGCCAGTCCTGTTTTTTTTTATCAAACGCATCTTCTGAGGCTAGTACTTTTGCAGTCATTATGGGCTCAAACATCTAACCATGCATAGAGATGGGGAAAAGCCAGGATTGGCTTGAGACCCTCACCGGTAAGTAGTGCGCTTTACAAATTGATTGATTGATTAATTGATTAGCTGAACGTGTCACACATGACGCGGGACCCATTGGCAGCTAAGTTTTTAAATGTAAAATAGTGCTAGAGTCTGTTTCAAAAACTGTCTTTAACACACTCAAAACCAAAAGTAAATTGCTGTTTATTTTGCACTCATTCATTCACAGTTTGCATCAAAATCAGAATTGACAATGCCAGTCATTTTATATTTTGTATAGTGAAAGAAATATACGAAGATGTGTTAACACAAAACATAGGTACAGCATAGTCAGTAGCAGTGGAAGCTTCCCTACCACAAACAAGAGGTAAAAGCCAGGTTGCAGCAGCTAGAGAAGCACTGAGGAATTCTCCCACACAAACACAACAGGTACAGAGCATGTAGCAACATAGATGCCACACAGCCTAGTACAGTAAGGTTCCACATTCACAGACACGTACAGGTATCAGCGGCAATGCGGTTTGCACACAGAACTCTTGAGTGGATGCATAATCCCCTGAGGTGCTTTGTAAAGAGAAGTTTCAACTTAAATCATTGTAGTGATGATTTCAGTAGGAAAAGTGGGTTTAGTACCGGATTTAGAGATTGCCAGATATGGTAGTCCATCACAAACAGGACAGCTATCTCGACTGCCTTATTACACGAGGCATAGGATAAATAACCAAAATCAAGGTCCAAGACCATTTAAAAAAAACTGCAGGACCAGTTCATAGGTTTTCCACAGATTGAGGCGTGGTTGCATGTCAGAATTTCAATCTACAAAAATATTGTGACCTCAATGTTGAGAACCAAAATATTGTGAAGGTAAGGATATATAGGTACGTATAGATTGACTATTCTTCACTTAACATCCACACACCTTGGAAATAAATATATTGTTCTAAGTACATATATGTGGAGTTACGTTCAGTAAATCTGTACTTACCTATATATGTTTATCTTCATGATATTTTGGTTTTCAATATTTTGGCCACAATACTTTTTCTAAGACCAGATTTCATCCATGATATTCCTGTAGTATACCTTGAGTGTTGCTTTAACCTATTAGGAGAATTGTATTCTTTATATTTAGTCACCTTATAAGTAATCACATAGAAGCATAGCATGCATTTAGCAGCCGCTGAAAAAAATCTGAACATGCACACTGAGCATTTAGTGAGCCCAGGGATAAGTAGCACCTTTTCAAATTACTGACAGCGGGCACTGCCTGATGGGGCCAGTAACAAGATTCCCAAGGCCCGAAGGAATACCTCAGACAAATCATGTTTCCTCCAGAGAATTACTGACTGCCTCTCTACTTTCTAATTATTCTGGAATTTCTTGGGGTTCAACCCAGAATACCTCTTAATTCAAAACACAAAAAAAGTTAGATAAGGGTCAGAGGCTAAGGTTTATAGACCAACTAGAACATGCAGCCCCGCATTAACATATAAATACAAAATATGTTCTAGCGTCTAGGATATGATGGAACCAAAAGGAACAACAAACTCAGCAAGAATCAAAGTGTGGTTTAGAAAAATACATAACAGATTATGTGTACGGATTCCCATCATACACCAGGAGCGGTGATCGGCTTCATCATTTGGGTATCCTTAGTCTGTAAGAGTGACACATATGCTCTGTAAAAACAGAGCTAGCAGATGTCACAAAGGTATAGAAACCAAGATGAGCAAGATAAATTGTATGGGAACAAATATATGTGCAGTGCAAGTGGTGAAGTGCAAAAACTAAAATTGGTGCGTGAACAGACAATGAATTTTATTGGTGTCTGTCACGATCAAAAGTTAAAAACCGTGAATACTAGGACCAGTTTTAACAAATAGCTGTCCTCAATACTAGTGGTCAACATGTTTCAGCACGTATGGCCAAAAATTAAGCCTAGTGCTTTCGTCAGGACCTCTAAAAAGAAAACAAACATACTATTATTACTACCAAATAGTAAAGGATATAGTGTGAGATGGAACTCTCACAATCCAATTTTCCTCCTTATCTCAGCAAATTTCTGAAATAGATAAGAAGAAAACACACAACACAGATGACTCTTGAAAGAGTCATCTGTGTTGTGTGTTTTCTTTTTCTAATAGTATGTTTGTTTTCTTTTTAGAGGTCCTTTTTAGAGGACCAATAAAATTCATTGTCTGTTCACGCACCAATTTTAGTTTTTGCACTTCACCACTTGCACTGCACATATATTTGTTCCCATACAATTTATCTTGCTCATCTTGGTTTCTATACCTGTGTGACATCTGCTAGCTCTGTTTTTACAGAGCATATGTGTCACTCTTACAGACTAAGGATACCCAAATGATGAAGCCGATCACCGCTCCTGGTGTATGATGGGAATCCGTACACATAATCTGTTATGTATTTTTCTAAACCACACTTTGATTCTTGTTGAGTTTGTTGTTCCTTTTGGTTCCATCATATCCTAGACGCTAGAACATATTTTGTATTTATACCTCTTAATTCGACAGTGCCTTAATACATTAAATTACATTTACTGTTTAGATGATTGAATAGAACCCATCCTCACACATGTAGAATGTGTATAGTCCTGGAATGACAAAAAAGTTTATGTAATATGTGCGCTGATGTTTCATACATTGCCTTTAAATGTAATTCCTAGACACACTTATGTTTATGTTTATGGATTTGTAAAGCGCATAGCTGCCCGAGGGTTTCCCAGTGCTGAGAGAGTTGGCAGATGTTGTATAGAGGATTACAGGAAGAGCCATGTTTTCAGCTTTTTTCTGAATGCCAATTCATTAGTTAGCATGTGTGTTTCCCTCGGCAGGGAGTTCCATAGTCCCGGAGCCAGATACGAGAAGGGTCTACCCCAGGGGCGTAACACAGGCCCCCGCAGCCCACGCGGTGCTTGGGGGTTCCTAGCTCCAAGTCGCCCTCGGCACTGAACTCTGGACGGGAGACCTCCTTATGGAGTCCGGAGGGGGCCCCCCTAAGTACCGTGCAGGGAGGCCCCCTCACTTTTTGTTACGCCAGTGGTCTACCTACCCACTTACACATATATCTTTAAGAGATTACTGTGTGCTACATGTCATATGAATCTAATGTACTAACATTTTACATTTACTTTTTTTAAAAGTGCACACGCATATTAAATATGCACCATTGAGGTAATAAGTTAAGTTGACATTTTAGGTCTACATTTCTTGCTGCAAAAAATACTGCTTTCCATTTTCTGCTAAAATGACATTTCCTGCAGGTATTGACATGCAATGTTAGTTTGAGAATAGATACATTACTGTACTCTTGATAAAAGAAAGAGCCTGAAAAGAATATCTTGACAAAAGAACATGGAGAACCAGAACGTTAACTGAAAGGCCTATTCAGAAGTGTAGAAAGAACAATCTATAACTACATGGACAATATTTCTGACAAATCCACAAATTAGTTTGAAAATAGGAATTACGATTTATTACGTATACAAATGTTAAAATACAGTAAAAAATACAATTATGTACTAGACAACACAATCCTAGAAGTTAAATAAAAGCATTACATAACTAATCATAACATTCAATTATGACCCGCATAATTGGTACACAAAGACAGAAACGGTAAGACAAATAAATTGTGCAATACGATTCTTACATTCAAACTCCTATTTGTAGCATCGATGTTACATACTAAAATAATTAATGTATCGACAACGATGACAGAGTCTTGAATTATACAGAGCAGGAAAGCGTCGACGTGTTTCGGTGGATTTCCCAAATTTTGGCCACCTTTCTCAAGACTGAGCACAATGTCTGTCGTAACCAGGGGGTCATTGAGATTTCCCTAAAATAAATATACAATACATTAGGGAAGAACTGAAAAAAATTTCTTTTATACACCACATTTGTTAGCAACAAAATTACATTTGATTTGGGGGAAACCTCCTCAATGAAACCTTCATTATACATAGATATTCAGAAATGCATTTATTAGAGGAACGCAGTTTGGGAATCGACCCATCCTGTTCACACAAGGGTAAGACATTCTTCACCTGATATTGGTTAATTTACTTTAAATAGCATGTCTTAAAATATCTTCCGTTTCAGATGGAAGTTGGCTCCTTTAGTCCAGAAATCATCTCTGGAATTCAGGTTCATATATCTCATTTAGTTTAGATAAGCAGGCTTCAAAACCAGTGGAAATATTCCATATAGAGGCTCACTGCATCCTATTGGAGCTCTTTTTCAGATTCATCAAATATTTAGTGCCCTTCATTGTACAGACACTTGGGTTATGTGTTCCTTATTGTAATAAATGCATTTCTGAAATCTATGTATAATGAAGGTTTCATTGAGGAGGTTTCCCCCAAATCAAATGTAATTTTGTTGTTAACAAATGTGGTGTATAAAAGACATTTTTTCAGTTCTTCCCTAATGTATTGTATATTTATTTTAGGGAAATCTCACTGACCCCCTGGTTACGACAGACATTGTGCTCAGTCTTGAGAAAGGTGGCCAAAATTTGGGAAATCCACCGAAACGCGTCGACGCTTTCCTGCTCTGTATAATTCAAGACTCTGTCATCGTTGTCGATACATTAATTATTTTAGTATATAACATCGATGCTACAAATAGGAGTTTGAATATACGAATCGTATTGCACAATTTTTTTGTCTTACCGTTTCTGTCTTTGTGTACCAATTATGCGGGTCATAATTCAATGTTATGATTAGTTATGTAATGCTTTTATTTAACTTCTAGGATTGTGTTGTCTAGTACATTATTGTATTTTTTACTGTATTTTAACATTTGTATACATAATAAATCGTAATTCCTATTTTCAAACTAATTTGTGGATTTGTCAGAAATATTGTCCATGTAGTTATAGATTGTTCTTTCTACCTGTATTTGAAGTCCAGTTCAAGGGAACTTTGCTCTTACTTGGTTGTTTGACCCTATTTCCCTTGACCAGTTTAAGGGGTACCTTTCTATTGTTTAACTATTCAGAAGTGTTACCACCTAACCTGAGTGTGAGAAGACAATGAAGTTCCCATGTCCAGTGTGGGATACTTTGCAAATGTTGCAGCCTACATCGCGAGAAGTGGAGAAAGACAATAGACCTATGATCATGCATGCAATGGGGTGTTGCCAAGAAGACTTTTGTGTGCTATATCCTAGTGTTCACACCATTGGAGAGCAGATTCCTTCAGACTTTCCCCAGAACGCTTTCAGAACTTTACTTTGTACATTGAGAGGTTTAGACCTCTATGCTTCCGTTTGATTCTTTCCTAAGTATGGCTTAGGTTAACACTTATTTCCCTGCCCCAAGAAGAGTCTTGACTGAGCTTCTGAAATGCTGACACCCTCCTACATACTTTCTCTGCTTTGTTCTAGAATTTTCTTTATGGAATTTACTTGATTTTTTAGATTCTTTAGTTTCAAGAAGCATTCTCTTAGTTTGGACTCTAATTTAGGAGATTTAGTTTAACTTATGTCTAGATGAGAAAACCTGAGGCTCTTTTCTAAGCATCGAATACTTTTGTTACTCTTTTGTATTGGTGTGACCAAACTGCTTGTTTGCTTGCCTAAACTTCTTGAGGGCGTTTGGCTTTCCTGTGGTTATTCTGTATCTTTATAGCATGGCACTAAGAGTCATTTACCCTAACTTGATTTTTAACTTGTAAAAAACCTTATTAACTATATTTACTGATTCTCCGTCCTTAATGTATAGCCAAATGGTTTACAATATTAATTGAAATTTATTGATGTAATGGTAACTCCCATCACATCTCAGTCTTGGAAAAAGGTCAATTGGAGAACCAATGGTAAAAGGGCTGGCCCACCAACCTGCATCAATTGGGATTAAGAACAATAATGGTACCAAAGATTTTATGCTAGAGGTAATTTGCATCCAGCAAGGCAACCATCCATAACATGGACTTTGAGGAAATCGTCGACAGAGCTAAAACCCGGATGAGTAGCTTCAGTAATGTATTAAACAAAACTGAAGCCAATGTCTCTCAATGACACATGTTTTGAGGATACAAAATGTAACCTAGAGATCACTGTGGCAAAGTAAGGTCTCACAATGCGAAGTATATGCTCGGATTGAGTTGTCTGCTCTAGATTGACAAGCACAAGACAGGGGAAGCTACAGACAGATATATGTCAAGCCTGGAGAACATCAGGAGGTATCCTCACTTGTGACAAACCCACATGGTAGTGAACTAACTGAAGGTGATGACAATCACCTGGGAGATGTCACATAATACAGTTTCATGTGCAATGGGATACTGCCTGCGGTTGAAGAGAATGATCTAAATGCAGAAAACAGATGGCCTGGAAGTCTAAATCGAAGCAAGCCAGACACATGAAGGATGCTCTGGAGAAGGAGATCCATCTCTTCACCCTTCTCAACCACTAGACTGTAAGCATAATCAATTCAGCTGCTATGAAGATGGTACTGTCATTGTTGTAAATACATTTGAGTATTCTGGTCTAGTTTTCTCCTCTTTCCCATCCTGATGTTTTTCCTCTCCTGCTCCCCCTTCTTCCTCCTGTATCCACACAGCTACCCTTCTTATCCCTTCTACTCTTCCATATGTCACCCCATCTCTCATTTTGCCTATGACAGCTTACATAATTTCACTAATTATCACCAGAAACCCCATTCCAAATTTCCACCTCATTCTGGGTAATTTATCACCAGCAGAGGTCCCAGCCATTAGAGCGGGGGTCGCGTGAGAATTGGTGATTTTATTTCTGTTAGTTATAATGATGTCGGTTTACGAAGGAGGGTGGGTCCAGGTGCTGGCTCATTGTACCTGTACAGAAACATAAAAGGCACATGTACCTCGGGTGATGAGCAAGCGTTATGCCCAACTGACAGATGACTCTCTTCTACTGGATGATGATAAAAATTATTTACTAACAGCAAAAAGGCAGACTCCTATTGTAATCATGTCTCCTAGTTTTTTGGCAGGCAAGAGAATTGAGATAGTGGTGATGTATCAGACAAAAAGCTCTGCAAGAAGTGTGCAGATATTTGGGCAAGTAAGGGAGTAACAGGTACCTTAGCAGAAGGAGGTGTTCTATTTTCAAAATCTTTCACCCTTCACTAATGCATCCCATTCATTAGTGGGCTACAATGCAAGAAATGGCACCTACAGTTGTGCTCTGCACTACCACTTCCCACTCTTTATTAGCAAAGGACTGCTCCTAGGCACTGGAGTCACCAGTGGGACTACTGTCTGCCACCTGGCTATTGGATGCCATCTCCACAGCAAATGAATTGTGATATCCATGGTGCCAAGCTGTTTGTGCCTCACCTGGGGCTTGCCTGAGTGTTGCCCATTAGTGACATGTTACAGGTGGTCCCAGAGGTACTCCTAGGAGGAAGAGGTCGAATTACAAATAAAGTAAGAAAACTACATCTGCTGAAGATGCTTATGCTACAATGATAGTATTTGTGACATGAAGACCATACTTACACCAATGGGCCCTGTAGGAAATCTGCCTTTTCTGCATGGTTGCCCCGGATTTTTTGTCTTTCGCTGGACCCTATATTTTTATTGGTTTTCAAACTCTGTGCACTTTACGCCTGCTAACCAGTGTATTTCTGATTGGAATAGTCAACTTACCTCCAAGTCCCAAGTGTATGGTATAAGATGTACCCAGGTCCTGGAAATTAAATGCCACTATTGGACTGCAGCACCTATTGTGCCACTCACTACAGTGACAGTGTAAACATGGCTTCAATCCTATCATGTGTAGCCTGCCGTGCATTTCAAAAGCAGCAATTCGACTTGTCAAAACAAAGCCTTTCAACAGATTAAAACTTCCCTTTCAAATATGAATAAGTCACCCCTATGTAGGCACTGTAGTGAACAAGACAGGCTGCATGGTAGTTAAAAGCAGGATATGTAGAAATGTAATATTGACCTGCCCTTGCAGATAGCCCCCCCTAAAAGCTATTTTTCATAGTGGCAGGCCTAGCTGTCCTGTGTAGGGAGTTTCCCTTTATTGGAACAGAATTTTGTCTCATTTTTGCATAGGCTAATTTTAATAATGTTTGCTTGCATTTGCTGAATTGAATTACCAGGATTACATTTATACATGCAGTATTCAGGTGACAATTGATTTTTGCTTAACTGATTTGATTTTGACATTGCAGCTTTGCAAATTTGCTAATAAACCTCAATGGTTTGCAATCCTATTTCTCTCTGTCATTCCTGTGGGGCGAAATATGTTTTAGTGTCATGGATATGTGCTGAATCTATAATTTTATCCTCAGTTCAAAAACAAAAGTCCATTCTAATGGAAATAGCAAATACTTCAGTTAGTTCCAAGTTTACATTTTGCAAACACCATCCTATTCTCTACCTTTATCACCCATAACAACATTGCAACAGCACTGTGTCTATGGCATCATCTCCTGATATATTGACGCAGTTTGGAGTCCTAGTGTTGTTCCAGCATTCCTGAGCAGTTGCAGTGTCGTAGTAGTGTGAGTATGTGTAATAAGAAAAAAACAGCCAGTACTTTCAATCGGAGGGGCCGTAATCAAAACACTCTATCTCGCCAGAGAGATATCGAATAAAAGCCCATTACTAGGGTTGTGATGTCATTTCTCAGTAGGGAAAGTGTTGCGTAGCGGAGGGGTAAAAAGTACTATTCCCACTCAAGGGAAAGTACTATTCCCACTCAAGTGAGTATAACAGTAGGGAAAGTGTTGGATAGCGGAGGGGTAAAAATTACTATTGCTACTCCAGTGAGTACAACCGTAGGGAAAGTGTTAGCAGAGGGGTAAAAATTACTATTCCCACTCCATTGAGTGCAACAGTAGGGAAAGTGTTGGATAGCGGAGGGGTAAAAATTACTATTCCCCCTCCATTGAGTACAACAGTAGGGAAAGAGTTGGATAGCAGAGGAATTAAAATGACTATTCTCACTCCAGTGAGTGCAACAGTAGAGAAAGTGTCGGACAGCGGAGGGGTAAAAATTACTATTTCCACTCCAGTGAATGCAACAATAGGGAAAGTGTTGGATAGCGGAGGGGAAGAAAATTTGATTCCCACTACAGTTAGTGGAACACTAGGGAAAGTATTGGATAGTGGAGGGGTAAAAAAATACTATTCCCACTCCAGTTATTGCAATAATAGGGAAAGTGTTGGATAAGCTGAGTGGTAAAAATGATTATTCCCACGCCACACCCGCGGAGTGTGCAGAGATTTGCCTCCTCCGCGTTCTGCAGAGAACTTGGAGGAGGCAAATCTCCACACACTCGCAGCGGAGCGGAGTTGGCCAGCCCTGTCTCCACCCTCCATAGTAACAATTAATTGTACATGACTTAAAATTAAATTAGAACCACTTACCTGGCATGCCGCGTCCCCAGGGTGCCCTCCTCCTCTTCCTCGCCATCTGGGTAATTCTTTGAGAAAACTGCGTCCACTACGCCCGGGGTTAGTCAAGATACTGGTCATATGATGCAAATTGGATTGGTGTCCCACTCGGTAGAGGATGAGGAGTGCCTGTTGACCCAAAATTGGGAATGGCTATAGCTATGCAGAAGAAAATCAAACTGTGTCATAAATGTAAGAAATTGTGCCATTGGAAACATGAGTGCCAATCAAATCCAAATCAAATGCAGTTTGATGGCCAAAGGCCTAATAGAAATGGTATGCCAGCTCCAAATATGCAACTACAAAGGTCTCCTAATTCTAAAATGCCCCAAAGCACCTTGACACAGCATAATCTGTTTACCCCCAGGTTTAATGCAAAAGCAAGTGTTCAAGTTCAACACAACCCTTTCCAGAGTTCAGACACTTCCAAACAGTTCCCGGCCTTTGCTTTGTTACTCACAACTAATGGATGCTAAAGGGTGTTATGTGTGTGCCTATTTGCCAACTTCTGTTGCTGATGGTATGAACTACCACCATAATCCACTAATTTACCCCTTAATCTCAGCATTATCACTAGTTTGTTTTATGATCAAGGTAGTTTAGATCATAATTTTTTAATTTTGGCAAACCGATACATGAAGTACCTATGTTTGAAGGGTTGAATCCATATGCTGCAGTCAGATCTGTAAAGCATAGGACACTTTGCTTCCTGTTATACTGGAAGAACAGAGGAAATCCCAAACCTACCCTTCTACAGTATAAGTTGTAGGCTTTGCAAACAAGCATCAAAGACCCTGTGACAATAGGTATCCTTGAAGAGGACCATCAGTTTCTTATCTGTGATTCAAGCCCTGTAAATTTGTTGGGCAGAGATTTGCTTTGTTATCCTAAATGTGTGATTTACTGCACATCAGATGGTGTTTAGCTTCAAATACATGATGAAAAGCGGACTAGCCACCCGACTTAAAGGACTATGTAAGGAGGAAGTCTGGGATCACTCAGGATAAGGCCATTGGCCGGATTAAAGGTATTGAATGTGTAAGAATTATGATTAAACGGTATGCTGAATTCCCACGAGTGCCCCAATGTAACCTCTCACTAGAGGTGGTGAGTGGAATTACCTCCGTAATTAAATTCATGCTAGAGCAGGGCATTTTAAAAGAGACTTTAGGAAGTCCCTGTATTTACCAGATCATGGGGTGCAGAAACCAAATAAAAAGTGGTGGGCAATACAGTACCTGCGAAAGATTAATAATATTGCTGTCTCAAGTAGTCCTTCGGTACAAATTCAGCTGCAATACAATTTCAGATCCCCTGAGACAGTGAGCGGTTCACGGTTATAAACCTGTGCCAAGCATTATTTTCCCTTCCATTGCATGAAGACAGCCAGTTCCTATTCACATTCTGATTCAGTAACAGAGTTTGGGCATGGTGCAAAGGTATACAGAGAGACCCGCAATATTCAACCAAATCTTGAAAAAGAATCTGAAGACCCTAAAGTTGCCATGTAACTCGATCCTGATAAAATGTATTGACACCCTATTGTTGACATTTGTCGAACTTGGCCATCTCTGCAGGGTTACTGCTACAACTTTTGTCTTCACCCCTTCACGTTCTTTCCATGGTGCTACCCACATAGACAAAGACGTCTTGCACATATTGGTTTAACCCCAGTTTCCGTGTAGTTGCGGCTGAGTTGTCACATGTTCTTCATGTGCCAACAGCTGAATGCAGCCAGGAGAGCCCCCCTGGTACTCACAAGTCACATAGGTAGCTCAGGTGGTCCTTTTAATCATATGCTGCTCAAGTTTGTGGAGACGCCTGTTTGTAATGGGCTCTGTTATGAATTGGTGGTGGTTTGTCTCTTTTCCTCGATGGGTGGAGTCATAGCCCACTAGTAAAAATGGCAATCTAACTGTAACCAAAATATTGCTGAGAGAGTTGGTTTTGAGGTTCTGAATCTCAGTTTCCCTTAAATCAGATTGTAGCAGTCACTTTAAGACTGAAGTGGTGAAAATGCTGTGTGCAGCCTTGTCGGGGGATCAGAGGTTCCATTGCAGTTACAGACACAAGGTTTTAGGTGTTGTGGAGCAGATAAACAGGACACTGAAATTCCATCTTCCTAAAGTGTGAGCATCCACAAAAAGTGTCCTGATGCCTTTCCATTGGTGTTGATGAGTCTAAAAAGCATTCCAGATCGGAGGACAGAACTGTCCCTCCATTACATTCTCATGGACAGAGCCAGGATACTTCCTGCACTACCAGAGACTACACTGTAAATATTACAAATGACATGGTCCTTGACTACTATAAAGGCCTGTCTGATGTGGTGCATTCTGTCTGTCATGAGGATGAATTGGTGAAACTCCTCCCAAGGCAAAAACAGTGCCATGACCTCAGTCCTGGTGACTAGATCTTGCTGAAGAAGCATGTGAGAAAGCTGTGCCTGGATTCCAGATTCTATGGCCCTAACCAGGGCCGGACTGGCCGTTCTGGGTATTGGGCTTTTCCGCAGGAAGTTGGAAGGGTGGGGCCCGGTTTTGTTACTGGGGGCCAGTTTTGCTGCTACAATATCGGCCCCAGTAACAAGCAAGCAAGCATTCACAACCTCCCGGGGCCAGGCAGTCCTTTCCCGGGGCTGGTCCGAGTAAATTTGCATGGTTGTTTTGTGTTCCCAGTCCGGCCCTGCCCCTACCAAGTCATCTTGGCCATGAACACTGCTGTTAAATGTGGAAGTTGAAGTTGAAAAGTATTTGTTGAGTGAACGTTGACCGAGCGGTTTCTTGGCGCTGAGGACAGATGTAAGAGGAGAACTGCTCACTCAGCGAAGGCTTGTGAAAACAGCCAGGTATTCAGCCGTTTGCGGAACTCCATGCAATGAGCCGTAGTTCTAATAGTAAAAGGTAAGGAGTTCCAAAAGGAAGGGGCCAGGTAAGAAAAACACAAGCCACCATGTTTCTTCCTTTTGAAGCGGGGTATATGCAATACATTTTTAGTAGAAGAATGAAGATCACGAGTAGGAACATAAAGCTTAAGTTTAGTGGAAACAAAACACAGGGGCAGATCCAACTAAGGCCTTAAAGATCAGGCAACCAAGCTTAAACAGAGAGCGTTCAGTGAGGGGTAACCAGTGGAGGGATTTAAGAAGAGGGTGGTGTGATGGGATTTAGGAAGTTTGTAGACTAGCCTTGCGGCTTGATTTTGAATAAGTTGAAGACGGCGAAGCTCCTAGGCGGGTATGACTAGCAAAATTAGTTTAAGCGCCTCAGTGGGAAAAAACGGGAGATCTTACATATAATCCGCAAATTAAGAAAACATGAGGGCACCACAGCAATGACTTGGTGATGCATAGAACGTCACTGCTGACCTTAATGCCTAGGCTTTTAACAGTGTGGGAGGGAGAAGGGGAAGACCCAAGGGAAGAGGGCCAGAAGGTGGAAGACCAGGGGCTAAGAACACCACCGGTAAGAACCAGCTCGGTCTTTGGATTGAGCTTAAGGTGGTTCATGCTCATCCAGTCGCTGATAAAGATCATAACAGATTGAAAATTGAGGATGGAAGAAGGGGAGGAAGAGATATTAAAGATGAGCTGGAGATCGTCGGTGTAATTAAAAAACGTAACGTCCAGTTTGTGAAGGGCCAAGATAAGAGGAAGAATATAAAGATTGAAAAGAAGGGGAGAAAGAGAAGAACCCTGGGGGACACCACAAGTGACAGGGCAGGCAGTGTCTGAAAAGCCGGCTAACTGAACCGCTTGATGACGGTTCTCCAGGAATGAGGAGATGCAAGCAAAAGAGGATCCCCGTAAGCCAGCACTCTTGACACGGTCAACCAAAATGACATGGTCGACCGTCTCAAATGCGGCTGAAAGATCCAGGAGGACCAAGGCCTGAAAAGAATTTGCGTCTGAGCCACATCTAAGTTCGTCGAGGACAGTGAGAATGACAGACTCAGTTGAGTGCGTAGGACGGAAACCCGCTTGATGAGGATTCAAGAAGTTCGAGGTCTCGATAAAAAACGAAACAATCACGCATGGTATTTGTAACTAAATTTTCCACACAATCTGCCGAAATAAAAAAGATTGTCAACAATCGTTGGGAATTACTAGAAAATGAACAAGATTTTCATGGAATTTTCAAGGACAAACCTCTGTTTGCTTATAATCGAAGCAGAAATTTGAAAGAAATGGTGACTAAACCTACCATTTTGTCTACACAATTAAGTACAACACAACAAGGAATGAAAAAATGCATGAACTGTGTTCACTGCAACAACGTTATAGTTGGTAGAACTACTCAACACCCACGGACAGGCAAAACTATTCAGATTCGCACTAGAGCTGATTGTAATACAACTCACGTAGTATATAGTATAAAATGCCCATATGGCAAACTGTACATAGTTAAAACTGACAGAAAAATAAAAATACGTATATCTGAACATAAGAGCCGCATACGTAACCAGTCTACCACATCGAGTTTGGCTACACATTGGAACGAAATGAATCATACCATACCACAACTCAGATTCCAAGTATTGGAAGTCATTGACCAAAAACCAGATCGTGATAATATGAAATTCTTATCACAAAGAGAAATATGGTGGATCAAATACATGGAGACCATGATTCCCAAAGGACTTAACGACAAGATTGACATTGTCTGTTTTTTGTGAACACTTCAATTATGAATATTTGTTACTCCCATGAACAACACCAGTTCTTTGCTTAAAGTATTTAACCAAATGGCTACTTCCAAAAAAGAACTTTGAATTCACCATATAGGAAATTGGATATTATTTGCAGATACCTTTAGATTAGGTTCCCAGCAAAAGTTGTGTTCCAAATTTCATTTCATTAGATTACTAAGGAGAAAGCACAGACTAACACCTTAGATAGATTGTTGACACAGTGAGCATTATAGAGATATATCAATCAGTTTTATTTTTCTTGCGTAATTTGTCATATATTATGATGTATACACATTTGTTAATATTATCATGTTGGTTTTTTCACGAATCACCATTAGTAAGGTTGTTGATTTCTATTTTCATGCTAGCACAACAAATGAACGCTATACCTGTAAATGCCTGTAAATGATATTATGTGCCAACCTCATACCTTCAACTAGTACACACTGAGCCATATAATGACATAGTACAAGGAGGTAAACAGACGCTAGTCTTATTTTGTCATACGTTTTCGTACCGAGTTTCATCTTTAGGTTTAACATATAGGGTTCTTAGCTGTCCTAAACACGAGATTTCCGGTCTTTATCAAGTTTCGGTTAAACCCGATTTCTACTCTTAGACACTTGACCGCTTTATATATCTAGTACTCTTCTCTTTAATGAAGAAGATAACTCAGTCTTTTTTCAAAAAACTAGCTCAAAATGGCAGCGTTGTTGCATCTGCTTCTTCAAGGTGATTTTACTAAAGATGGCCGACCCCCTGTCTAGTTAGACCGTAGTCCTATCGCTAGTTTTTCACATTTATTGTGATCATGAGACCGCTGTAGAAACGCCGCCGGATCGCGACAAGACATGTGAGAGATTCTCCGAAATATTCACCAAGGTAAAACACAGCGCTATTAATTTTAGTCTCGACGATTCGCTTCGGCAACATCAGCCAAGTACTGATAGACCGCTCTATTTTTCTTTAGACACGAAAATTGTTTGCATCATGTGACTATCTGATCGAATACGGACATTTATGCATTTCGGGCAGCGAAAGAACTATAGAAAGACCTAACCGAATATTTGTTCAGGTAAATTTTACCGCTATTAATCAGCCGCATAAATTAGCCTTTTGTTCAAAATTTAACAAATGACTTACACTCTGTTGGCTTTTTTCCAACAGATAAATCTTGTCGCCGCAAGAGTCCGTTTTTTGCCTGCTGAGCTTCTATACTGCAGGTATTAGCCACATATACGGTTGGTTCGTCTATTAGCTTTTTTTTGGCCACGCTAACAATATATTGACATAATTGCGTGATTTTCTCTTAGAAAACATACTACGTCTACCGTGTGAGTCCAACTTCCATTACTGAGCTTCATAATTTCAGGTACTTTCAGTACAGCGATTAAATTTAAAGATTACGTGCAGCATTTTGCTGTCATGTTATTGCAGTACAATGATGGTGTAAAATGTTGAGAACATTTCTATATGTCTGCTGTAGGACTCCACCGCTCACAGTGTAAACAACCATATGCTTTCTTCGCATTTTTTAAGGTATGCCAAAACTTTCTCATATTTCAGCTAGGACAGCGTGTAACAGTTGTCACATCTAGCAGCTTTCATTTATCATCAGTATGTTAAAAATATTTTTTTTCTTGCTTTTTAATTTTTAGTCTTTCATGATTCTGATTAGAGTGAATTCATTGGATCTTTGCAGCCAGAATTTTCATCAAGTTGTTGGTAAGCCATCTTTACTAGAATACCAACATTTGTTTAGTTTGGTTAGTCATCTAGGAAGCGGAAAATTTTGTTTTATCAGTTAACGTGCTACACCACAAATCCATAACTTATGTGAAATCGCTTGTATGTCATTTGACCTCATGTAATTGATTCGCTTTGTTTGATTCGATAATAGGTACATTACATTGATATCAAAAATTTCTTACTTTTCAGTTCCCCTGAAGAAGAGATCAACTGATCTTGAAATGCATTGGGATTTACAACTTTTGTTTGTTATGATGTGAAGAGAAATCATACAAGATTATTATTTGTGATTATTGTTAATCGACACAGATGAATTTGTATATGAATTCAGATAGCAAACTTAAAATGTATTGCTTTGTTTATGTTAATAAATTTCAATAATATTGAGATTAGCAACAACAGTTTGATAAATGATTATTATTTGTGTAAAAGATAACTAAACCTATTCAGGAATTAGTGGCAGAACCCTAGAGGTTAGCATTTGCAGTGCAGGACGGGTTCGGTGATAACTTATCACCTACTACATGTTGATTTGATACCATAGGAGAGTAGCGTCCTCCTCCCTACCCGCACGCCCTATTTTAACAAATAAGCTTTGATTTTTATGACAAGTAGCTGAAATTTGAGTGCACAGTACAACCCACTACTTATCTCTACAAGCTTCCCCAAAAAGGGGAGTAAAAAATAGGGCGGAAACTGCTGGGGAGGGAGGGGTCGGTCCCTGTCTTCTTCAAAATGGGTATAACTTTAGCAGATTTGAAAAGGTCAGGGACCACCCCCAGGCAGAGAAGACCTCCTTCAGTAAATAAGCTGGGCAACTATCAGTAGGGGAGCCCGATTTAACTTTAGAAAGCAAAATAGAAAAATGTTCCCAGGAAATATGAGGAAGCTGATCCAGAAATTGGGTGTTGGGTTGAAGGACAGGGCAACAAAAATTCGGAGAGGGAGGGGGAATATTTGCTTTAATGGTAATGATTTTATCAATGAAATACTCATTAAGAGAATTACAGAGAGCTTTTGAAGGGAAGGGTTTTAGAGTAGCCCTTGCAGATGTGGCAAGGTCGTGAACAGTAGAAAAGATATCCTTGGATTTATTGGAAGAAAGGAGAATTTTGGATGTGAAATAGTCCCATTTGGCAGAAAGAATAGATTTCTTATAGTCATGCAGTAAGGTGCGATATGTAGATTTTAAAATGGGGCAGTAACTAAGCCTCCATTGACGTTCGGCTCGCCTTAGGGCCAGTTTTTTGAGTATTAACTCAGATGAGAACCATCTGTTAGAATCGTGAAGGCGTCGAGTCTTCAGTAAATTTAGGGGTACCAGCTGGTCACAGGCAGAAGAAAGCCAGTTGTTAACGGCCGTGGCCTGGTCATGGAGAGAAAAACCAGCAAAATCAGGACAAGAGGATGAGAGAGAAGAACAAAAAAGGGACTTGTCCACACGTCCCCAGTTGCGAACCCAGGTGTTGAGAGGGAGTGAAGATTTGCCCGCCTCCTTGAGGTCAAAAGTAAAGGAAATAAAATGGTGGTCGGACCAAAGGCAGGGGCTAATGGTCGGAGTAGAAATGTCTAAATTGGCTGACCAAACCTGGTCCAAGATGTGACCATGAATATGGGTTGGGGAATGTATGTGCTGAGCAAAATTCAAATTACAAAGGAGATCAGTGAAATCTTTGGAATGGTAATCCACCCGTGGATCAGAAGACCAAAAGTTAAAATCGCCTAGCACTAGGAGGCAAGAGTTATTAACAACCAGGGTGGCCAGCAGTTCCCCAATTACATGAGAGAAAAGGGGCATGTTCTGCGGAGGACGATAGAAAAGGGCACAAGTTAAAGGGGCAGTGGTGGAGGTCGATCTAATAATAAGGTAATCCACTGCTGGAATAGCTAAAGAAGGAATTGGCAAAAAATGTAGTTTCGAATGAATAATAATCGCTACGCCACCTTCAGATTTCCAAACTGGCCGGTCAGAGCGCAAAACATAATAAGGGTCAGGAACGGCCGCCAGGATATCAGGGGAGGAATCAGGAGATAGCCATGTTTCAGTTAAAAACAACATGTCAGGCCTAACTAAGTCCAAAAAAGAAAAGAGCTCGAGCTGATGCTTGACCAGGGATCGAGTATTGAGAAGATAGACTGACAGGGTCTTGGGGGCAGGCTGTGTTGAAAAAAGTGGTAAAAGAAAGGGGTGCCCGGCAGGGGGCGAGGGACATAACAAATGACCTTACAAGGGAAAAGAGGACGCGGTAGAATTGGCATTTAAGATACCAATTTCTTGAATTCTTGAATGGATATGGTCCAGGATCGCCCAATTGCCCTGAAGAGCAAAGAGTTCTTGGGAGGAATACCTGTAAAGATGGGCAGAGTGCCTTGCCACTGGTCCCGGCCAGCCGCGGACGGGCGCAGAAGGGCTCACCTTTAGGGCGCCCGCTGCGCGCGGTGTAAGGCATGTGGGCTATGTAGGCAAGCGAGGAGAATGTGGTACCGAAGACTCCGCCCCGCAAGATCAGGTGGTTGCTCGGCCTCCCCACACGCCCTCCGCTCAATCAGGCGAGCCTGCGTCGGACCGGGGCTGTGAGGATGAGGAAACCGGAAAGGGGAGCAGAGATGCAGGCAGAAAGGCGAATTACCTTCAGGCAGGTGAGAAAAAAATCACCGAAGGCGTAAGGGGACTGCTAGGCAAAGAGGAAAAAAATTGCCAGCTCCTAGACTTATATCACTCAAAATAGGATAAAACAAAATAATAATTTAAAAGTCACAGCTGAGCACACTTTAAAATATATAGCCAAGACTTATGTGAGGAGGAAGCCCCACTTACATGCGTCTGCTGCACGCGGTGTAAGGCATGTGGGTTATGTAGGCAAGTGAGGAGAAAGTGGTACCGGAGACTCCACCCCCCAAGATCAGGTGGTTGCTCGGCCTCCCCACACACCCTCCGCTCAATCAGGTGAGTCTGCGTCAGACCGGAGCTGTGAGGATGAGGAAACTGGAAAGGAGGAGCATAGAGGCCTGCAGAAAGGCGAATTACCTTCAGGCAGGTGAGAAAAAGATCCCCGAAGGCGTAAGGGGACTGCTAGGCAAAGAGGAAAAAAATAGCCAGCTCCTAGACTTATATCACCCAATAAATAGGATAAAACGAAATAATAATTTAAAAGTCACAGCTGAGCACACTTTAAAATAAATAGCCAAGACTTATGTGAGGAGGAAGCCCCACTTACACGAAAAGTGGAGGCCTTCTGAATTGAATTCATGCTTCACAAACCAAGAAAGTGAGACACGCCTTTCCCTTTCTGAGTTGAGGGAAACCATAGTTATTCTTTCATCAAATCAATGCAGAGCACTAGTGATTTTAGCATCAATGATTTCTATTATTCTTATGGTTGCCTTATTAATAAGTTTAAGTTCCCCTGCAGAGACAGTTACTTCTGAGACTAAATCTTCCCCATGCCCCCGTAGAAGAGTATAGTGATAGTTCTGAGAAAATCTTTTAAATCAGAGCCTAGTTTAGAGGATATAACAGGGCACATTAAGTTTAATTTAGAGCTTCTGCATACTAAAGGGTACAAGGCTGATTTTTCCAATAATGTGTTCTTCAAGAAGTTGCATTGTTACTCACAACTAATGGATGCTAAAGTGTGTTATGTGTGTACTTATTTGCCAACTTCTATTGCTGATGGAATGAACTACCACCATAATCCACTAACTTACCCCTTAATCTTAGCATTATCACTAGTTTGTTTTATGACCAAGGTAGTTTAGATCATACATTTTTTAATTTTGGCAAACCCATACATGAAGTACCTCTGTTTGAAGGGTTGAATCCATATGCTGCAGTTAGAACTGTAGAGCACATGGGATACTTTTTGGGTGGTGATACACTGCTCTGTTATGACAAAGGGAATCTTACTCGTAAGGTGTACAGGGATTGCAAGGATTTTATGTAAGAATTTGAGCAAAAAGAGAACAGATTACAAAGGACTCAGTGAATAGTAAGGCTTCCAGTTGCAGTGATGGCTGCCGCATAGCTATAGTGTGTTTGTGTGGGGGGGGGAACTGAGAATAATAAATATTTTTTAAAAACTTACCTATCAACGCCAGATGCTCTTCTCCAGCTCTCCTCCCGGACCTGGGCGTCTGTGCTGTTTCTCCAACCTGGCTGTGCAACAGAGTCGGGTTGCAGAAACCTAAGTGCACATGTCTGTTTGACCAGCCTAAGATGGCCGGCCAAACCAACATGCACATGTTACCGTGCCCATCACTCCTCCCCCTGCCATGGTCCAGTCATGCCCCAGCCTACACTAACATCGAGTTAGTAAGTCAGCGGAAAATTAAATAATAATATTGTTTTATTATCATTTTGTTTTTGGCTGACTGGCTTTGACAAGTGGGGCGATGCTCCTCCGACATTACAGAGGAAACGCCCCTGTCTAGTTGGGAAAGGCAGAACAGGGATCAAAAGATGCTTGGATACACCCTAGATTGAGCTTGGTTATTGAAAAGGAAAGGAAGTTATGTTTCATAAGATTGAAATGATGGGTTAAGTATTCACTAGAGTTTGGGTGGAGAAAATTTGCACAGAGTAGAAGTACAGAATGAATTTATTTGGCTGCAAGAAATGAGAAAATTAGAAAGTTGTACACTATAGTTGACAGTTGATACTGCAGGTGCATTAAGTGACAATAATTCAGAGCTAGGAGCAAGGACAGCCACGGTTCTTCAAAATAGATTATCTTTAGATTTTTACTTATAAAAGAGGGCAGTGTTTGCAAGGTGTTCAACAATGCCGCACATATATACCAGATGAGAGCACAGAGCTCAAAAAGTATGTGAAGAATATTAGAAGTCTATCTAGACTTGAAGGAGTTGAAAGAGAAAGGTGCTTGTGAAGCAATTGGGGAAGGAATTTCTGCTATAAGTATCTGGCTTATAGGAGTACGTAGTGGCCTTTTAGGTGATATGTTAAGGCCTACATTGATTATTGGAGTTTGTGTGATTTATTTCTGATGGTGAAAGGATTCAAATTGATGAATGCAAAGAAGATTGGGCCTGGATACCATGAAAATGGAGAGAGTTTACCTGGAGGTAAAGGATTGAAAAGAAAGGACAAAAATAAGAATTAGAAGAGAGACAGTGTTGGGTCTATGGTTAGTTGAAGAAGCTAAAGGAATCTAGACCTAAGTAACAGCGGTCAGTAAACAATTTCTGAGTTCTCATAAAGGAAAATAGTGGATGTTTTATGTGATGGCTCTACAAGCCATCAGAGTTGATAAATTGATGACGCAAAGTTATCATCATTTTTTGCGCTTAGTAAAATGTTAATTTGCCACATGCTTACCCATCACCTATAGGTGTGCACACATAATTATACATTTGGATTTGATAAACAATTGATTTATATGTTTTTGATTTAGCTAGAGTGGGACTTGTGCATCTTAACATTAATATAACATTGGCATGGTCAAGAGCGTCAAGATAGCGGTCGCACTCTAAGAGTGTTCTGGACTCTTCCGCCATCCACTCCCATCCATGCTGAACTTGGGACCCAACAACACCACTGAAATGAAATGAAATAATTTATTTGATTCAGTTCTCTTGTGAGAACAACAAATTTATAAACAATAAAAAATAAACATTTTGTTAATAAAATTATCATGTTAATATATTTTTAAAAAAGACTTAAAAAAGTTATACATGTTAATACACACACATTCATTGGGTGGACATTTGGAGAGGGAAATCAACATCTGAACCGAATTGATATTACATTTTGTTTTGATCGGCGTAATGTATCTGTTCCTGGCTGCTACAACGGTCTCATTTGGACATACAAACAGAACATGTTCTAGATCTTGCACCCCACCTTTGCATAAGTCACAGAGATTAGTCCCTCCTTGATTTGATGACCACTTAAAGGTGTATGATTTCAGAGGTAATATTCCTAGCCGTACTTGAATAATAGTTCGCCTTACTCCATGATTTAGATTAAAAAAGACATATGGTTGCGTTTTTTTAAAAACTATTGTGTCCACGTACTGTTTGTACATTGGGAGCCTGGAACAGTGTTGAATGTCAAGTTCCATGCTTAGCCTTGGTGTTAGGTGCTTCAAGCAAAGTTTCAGCTGGGCTGGTGTCCAAGATTTTAACATTTTTAGGGAAACTGATGTTAGTTTAAAAGCATTGCTTAGGTTTTTACCAAATATATATCTTGCTCCAGTGTCTCTGTTTTTAACAGGGCTCTAAAGGTTCCTGGATCGGCATGCACCAGGTTATATGCCCATCTAATTATGTTTGTTATCCCTCTGGCGTAGGAACTGACTAACGATAGTTCTAACCTAAGAGCTTGGACCGGAACTGCTTGCGGCATCCTGGTTAACTTCCACAGGATTTTCCCTTCTTTAATGTCTATTTGAATCCATTCTTTTGTTTGAATATGTTCTATTGCATATGATAAAGTGCTGGAATTTTTGAATTATAAACCTGGAGCAAGGAGGAGAATTGACTTCGGCCCGTGGATGAATAAAGTCTTTGGAGGGCCCCTGAATGGAAAACTGCATTACGACAACCACTGAATACCATATAGAACCCTGGAAACCTTCTGACTGTAATCATGCCACCGGCAGCTGCGCAGATCACCCTTACTCATAGCGAGGCCTGCTTCATCTCCACCAGCAACATGGCAGCTCCTTGAGTGAGTGTCACCTCCCCAACAGCTCCCACGAGCTGCTTCAACCGAGCGGACCTGCTGAGCACTGCAGTGGCTGCTGGCGTTGCCGCCCATCAATTTGTCCCCCCTGGATAAAGAACAGGCTCGTGTGGGGGTTGCCCTCCCGACCACCCGTGGTGGCCGTGATTCGAATTCCTGCAACAGAAGCCCCCATGATGAATCCTGGTGCAT
The DNA here is from genome assembly GCF_964261635.1 of Lissotriton helveticus. Lineage (NCBI taxonomy): Eukaryota > Metazoa > Chordata > Amphibia > Caudata > Salamandridae > Lissotriton > Lissotriton helveticus. The sequence continues at coordinate 2,108,900,005 of NC_136057.1, forward strand.
GACAGGTCCGGCAAACAAGCAATCTAATGGCACCCCAGTTATTCTGGATCCTGCAGACTGCTTCAGAAGCCTGCACAAACCTGTGTGACCCTCCTGTGTCCTGAATGCCTCACCTGCTGTTCCCCTGAAGAGGCATCCGGCTTGCCGCTGGCCCACAACGCTTAGGACTGCCAAGACTGGGTCCTAAGCGCTGTGTGCATCCACCAGTGATCCTGCCTAACCCGGGTGTGTTCTGGGGCCTGCTTCTTGCCTGCTGAGGGTAACAAGTGGCTTTGATCCCATGGGGCTCTGGGGTCTATCTCACGGGAGACTAGGAGGTGACACCTTGGCCGGGTGAACGTGGGGGCCCGCAATCCAACTCCTCGCAGTCCCACTGACTAGGCACAACACCCCTCACCACCACGATGTTACAGGCTCTAACAGTGAGAGACTAGGCAGAATCTCCCTGACAAGTATACTTTGATCCTATTGAGGACCACACCACTGCTGGTCATCCTGCCAGAGCCACTGAGACGTCATATAGTGAGGCCACCAGCAACCACTGTACTGCCATTATAGCCCTCAAAGGCACTGCATGCGCCAAGACCCCAGAACATATGCCCATTGGCACTGAGTAGCTCTCACCTACGCCTGTACACAATGCCTTGGACTCATCGCTGCTTCCCTTGGCCCTGACTACCGCGGCCCTGCTAGGAGATCTGATAAACTGTGAGATACACACCGTAGAGGCAAACACCAGTCCACGGGATTCCCTGTGACCAGCACTTTCACTGACATTCCCCTGTCTGGATTGAAGTCTATCGCCTAAGTCAGGCTGCTCATGCTCCCGTTGTACCACATTAAGTGGGCCTGACCCATACACCAAGCCCTGAATAGCATTTTACTTCAAAGCAGCCATGGGCAAGGACAAACCTACACGACCATGATGCCGTGGACACTAGCCTCTCAGACCCGCATAGACCATCATGTCATAAGTCATAGCAAAACTGGCAGCAGCACCTTGGACAGAACCCCACTACTCAAGGGCGACCTCACCACCATGCTCCAAGCCATTCATACCACCGAAACCTAAGTTGAAACCAAAATAGGAGAGGTGCAAGTTGATATGGCTCTCAAGCTCCAAGACCTGCACAATGCCTCGGCGAGGATCACTGAGGTGGAATCCCGTTTATCCAGGGTGGAGGATTACATTATGTTATGAAAGAGTATTTGTAAGGTGCATGGCTGCCCCAGCAACGGGGCCCCCCAGCGCTAGTCTCAGAATGAGCGTCAGCTGAATATAAGTGAAGGATTACGCCGAGAATAGCCAGGTTTTCATAGCTCTTCTAAAAGACCAGTGATTCTGGATGCTCATGTTAGACACAAGAATAGGCCTGGGTGGTAACTTCCGTTCAGCTCGCGGAATTTGGGTCATTTTGCGTTCCGTGGAGAACGCAGAATTGCCCAAAATTCCGCGATCTGCGGTGTCGCTGAATTTTTTGCTTGTTTGCGCTTTCAAAATGCGTGTTCGTGAGGTATTTCTCTCTGAGCACACAAACAGCGTTCGCGAACAGGAAAAAAGCATTGCGAACGGGCGTAGTAAGAAGAAGAGCATTCCAAAAAGCAGGAGCTTTTGGCGCAATAAGAGCGCCCTCCTGCTCTCGCTCTTCTGATATGAGGAACATATGCCAAATAGAGATTGGCTGAGTGTAGAGCCTGCTGGGGAACTTTTGGGTGGAGCAGATTGAATAAAAGGGAAGGCGCCTCAGAGGTAAGGATTCGATGTGCAATACATAGGGCTTAAGGTGGATTTTTCTTATCCACAGGGAGCCAATGCAGCCTGTGGATAAAGCTGGAGACCGAGCAAGACTTAGAAAGAGCAAATGGTGCCATGCCACAGCATTCTGGGCCAGCTGAAGTCTCTTGATCACTGTCTTATTTGAGCCTAGATACATATAATGGCAGTAGTCCAGCCTAGAAAGTATGGTAGACTAGATAATAACCTGTCGTGTGTGAGAATAAGAAAAACTAAGAATGGGGTCCAAAACAAACACCTAGCACCAATTTCGCCTGAACTTCAAAGGTCAAGGTGATGTCGACCCAGACACCTAGACTTTTTACTAGCGCTTTAAGCTGGTGGGTGGCCCTAAAGAGGAGGGCCACCAATGGTCAACCCATTGTTGGATATCTCTCCCCAGAAGAAGAATTTACGATTTGCTTGAATTTAGCTGTAATCAATTGGTCACCATCCACTCAGCGACAGCCACCATGTCACCTTGAATTTAGCCAGGTTCTGAGTTGAGTCATTGGAGAAGGAAATCACAAGCTAAGTATCATCAGCATAGAATATCAGCATAAGTCCCCGGGCTTTTGCAACCAAGGCCAGTGGTTGTATATAGATGTTAAATAGCGTAGGGCTCAATGCAGAACGCTATGGAACTCCATGATGTAAAGTATAAACCTGAGAACTGTACGGAGAAGTGTCAACCTGAAAAGATCTCTCAGATAGAATTGAAGTAAACCAGGTAAGAGCTGCTCCACCAATACCAATCTCCTGTAAGACCACAACAGAATATCATGAGATACGGTATCAAACGCGAAGCTTAAATCAAGTACAATCAGAGCAGAGGATCTTTCTTCATCTAGAGAGCCACACAAATGCTCAGTAACGGCCAATAAGGCGGAATCGTTGCTGTGTTGTGGTCTAAAGCCATTCTTCAAGGAATCCAGAATTCAGTTAGTCTCCACAAAGTTTGTTAAAATTGTGTTGCTGTGGGACTCAATGATTTTGGCGCGAAATGGTAGTAGGGAGATAGGATGAAAATGTTCTGTTTTTGGAAACGTCCAAAGCAGCTTATTTCAATAAAGGGATAACTTTGACATGTTTCCACGGGTCAGGTACCAACGCCACCATCAGAGAAAGATTGATCAGTTCCAGACAAACTAGCAAAAGACAGTCTTGAAATTTAAGGAACAAGCCAGGCTTGAGGGGATCATCTGGGGAGCAAGGTTTGATTTTATTACAAATAATTCTAAGTTCTTTAAAGGACAGCAAAGGGAAAAGTGAAGGGGAAGACTAAAAGGCACCTCTAGGCTGGAATCCCTACTGTTAGAGCCAAAGTTAGAGTAGATAAGTTCTAACTTTCTAATAAAATACTTTGCCAGTTCTTCACATTAGCTAGTGGAAGTGATAATAGGCTCCGCTACCAATGCAGGTTCCATGAGGCTATGCAGGAGAGAAAAGATCAGGTTAGCGGGTTGCTACTGTTTTTTATTTCATTCGTGAAATGCTTGGCCCTGGACTTCCGAATTAATTTATGGTATGCCTTAATGGCCCTTCAATAGCGAGGTTTATTAGAGGGCTCATAGGAACATCTCCAGACGCATTCTAAAACCTTGCAAATTGGTTGGGTTAGAATCAAAGTTTAATTGAACCAAAGGCTGGTCTGTATTCTTTTACTATGGATTGGTATAACAGAGATGCACATATCGAGTCCGTGTGTAAGCCATTCATGGAATAAGCTATTAGCTACCTCCATATTGGGGGACAGTTTGGGACTCTGTGTTCGAAGCAGGTCCCGAACATTATTAAAATCGAGCTTGTTCCAAGGGCGTTTAGAAATAGGGTTACAACACCACTCTGAAGGCACAAGTCTCCCGACTACTGTCTTGGGTCCTGCATTTAGCTCCTAATCCTAAATACATGGAGGGGCTCACCACTTTGTTCTCGAGTTCAAACTGTGTTTTCTTTTAGTTTTCACCTATGGGGTGACAGGTGCTTCTAGGGGTGCAGTATGGGGAGGGGGTTGGTTGGGGGGAATGTTTGGGAATGCGTTAAACTGTTGTTTTAGTTTTTGTTTCAGCACCTGAAACAACACTCAGTAACAACCTGTCCCTAAGCAACCTGCAGCAGAGAGGAAATACACTGTCCCTTTTCCTACATGACACAGTGCCACCAGCAAGCTTGTTCACTCTCTGTATCACCCAAAAATATGGCCTCAGCACACCGTAACCTAGAACCTATCCAAGTGTTCTACTGGAAGGTCAACAGGCTCTTAGACTGTGTGAAGTGCAGTGCAGTTTTAAAATACTCCCACCAATTCCTCCTTCCTGCTTTGCTGTTGCAGGGGACACACCTGATGGGGAACCACTGCCCATTCTTGGCACATCAGGGATACAACAGAGTTTTTCATGCAGGATACACTCATCGCTCATTTCCATTCACAATTACACAGGAAATCAGAGACCCTAAGGGACGCTGCTTAGCACTGACGGGGACTATGGGAGGACATACAATCAATCTTGCTTCAATCTATGTGTCCCGGTGGCTACCCTCCTCTGAGACCTTTCTAAATTACTGACAACTCTTCCTGAGGGCCTGACAGTGATTGGTGGCAACTTGATCACGGTACTGGTGCTAGACCAAGATGCCACAGGAGTCCCATCGGAAGGTTGTCGCTTTGGCGCAAAAGGCCTCTCAGAGTGTGCCTCCAAGTTTGGTTTATGCAACGTATGGAAGGCATGGAACCCTCAACAATTCCAATACACCCACACTTCCACAGTACCTCATAGCCATTGCCCTATAGACCTAATATTGAAGCCAGCCCCTGATTGCCATGCCATCACACATATTCAAATCCTCTCCTGAGGCATATCTGACCAGGCTCCCCTTGTTCTATATCTGGGATCTTCCTTGCACCCAGACCTACTAATTAACCATAGCGGGGTACCTTACTTTTTTGGAATCTCCCACATGCGAGCCACGTCCCATATGGCAGCTCAAAGTGTGGTTTCTTCAAGATAAGACTTACAATCGGGCAAAAAAAGAGGAAATCAAGACCTACTTCCAGCTGAACAATGGCACAGTTCAATCACCCGGTACACTGTGTGCTGCTGGCCCGGCCACTATTAAGGGGTATGCCAAGGAGTACCACTTAATGACTCTCATAAGTGCGTAGCATGACAATCCACCATCCCAGTTCGGCGACTCAGTTTCCACTACCTAGGAATCTGGGTGTCGCTCCATCCAGAGCTCACCTGATCCCTTAACCACCCATGTTCCCAAAGGCAATTCTGTCCTGGAGTTCAGCCTGCTGGAAGCCTAGCTCCTGATGGGTGCACTGGAAAAGGAAGGCGTATCCCAGATTTGTTATGTTATGTTACGTCTATTTATTGTGCGCACAGATACTCCAGCCAAGGAGCGTCCTGGCGCAGAGACAAGGTAGCCCGTAACACAACAAGAGACTAAGAACAGAAACTAAGAAACAGCTAAAACAAGAAAGTTTTTATAGCCCTCCGAAAGGTCAGAAGGTCCTCCAGCAGGCGGATTTCAACAGGCAAGGAGTTCCATGCTGACGCAGCCATTACCCTAAACGAGCGGCCTCCCATGCGGCTGAGCCTGAATCTGGGAACCACCGCAAGGGCCAGACCTTGAGAGCGAAGGCTACGGGCAGGGACATAAAAAGACAGACAACTCGACAGAATTTCCGGGCCTGTACCTCTCAAGATTTTAAAAGCAAGGCACAAGACCTTGAAGAGAATGCGCTTCCTAACCGGAAGCCAGTGTAGGGAGCGAATGACACCTGTCACTGAGCAGAATCTGGGCAAGCCAACAATCGCCCTCGCCGCAGCATTCTGAACCCGTTGTAAACGGGTTAGTTCAGCCTGGTTAGCCCCAGCCAGGAGAGAGCTGGCGTAGTCCAGGCGAGAGATGATAGTAGCCTGGATCACCAGCTGCCTGGTCGGGGCATCAAAGAACTTGAGAACAGGTCTCAAGCCCCTCAGGAGACCAAAACAACAGGCCGCAGTTCTTTTAGTATGGCCTATAAAGGAGAGGCCCGCGTCCAGCCATACCCCCAGATTTTTCACTTCCGATACCGGGATCGGAGTAGGTCCCAACTCTGAGGGCCACCAGTGGTCACCCCACAACTCCACTCCCTTCCCGACGACCATCACCTCTGTTTTAGTGGCGTTTAGCTGAAGGCAATTGCCTGTCAGCCAGCTAGCCACCGCCTTCAGTCCGGACTGAAACCTGGGGGCCTCAATTTCCGCATCCCCGCTGAGAGTAACCGCCAGCTGAGTGTCGTCGGCATATGAGACCAAAGTAAGGCCCCACTGCCTAGCGACATCAGCCAGCGGTCTCACGTATAGGTTGAACAACGTGGGACTCAGCGAGGACCCTTGCGGAACCCCCATGGCCAGTGGTTGGTAGTTGGACTTGAAGGGAGGGATGGCAACACAGAAGGAGCGGTCATCTAGAAAGGAGCGGAACCATTGCAACACCTGACCGCCAATACCAGTCTCCTCGAGTCGACGCAGGAGGATGCTGTGGTCTACCGTATCAAAGGCGGCGCTAAGATCTAACAAAATAAGCGCCGCCGTTTGACCAGCATCCAACCTTGCCCGGAGATGTTCCACCATCACAAGTAACGCGGTTTCCGTACTGTGCCCAGCACGGAATCCGTTTTGTGTGGGGTCAAGGGCATTGGTCCGAGTCAGATGTTCAGACAGGGCCAAGTTGACGTGGGCCTCGGTGATCTTGGCTGGCCAGGGTAACAGCGAGATGGGGCGATAGCTTTCAGGCTTAGAAGGGTCCAGGGTGGGCTTTTTAATAATCGGGGACACCACAGCTTGTTTCCACTTAGATGGTACAGTTCCCGTTTCCAAGGAGAGGTTGACAAGGGAGCATACAACTGTACGCCCCATAAAAGCTTGGTCTCGGAAGAGAGCAGGCCTTACTGGATCAGATGGGGACCCAGATTTGACTTGCAGCGCAAGTTTGTCAAAACCATCCAAGGTGAGGGGGGGGAAAACAAGCAGAGTAGTCTGATGGTGAACCCCATTTATACTTTCCGTAGTGGACCCTATGCTAGGGAACGTCCTATATATAGCTTGGACCTTCCCCAAAAAGTAAGATGCAAGGGATTCACAATGGGAAAGGGAGCTTACGGTCGTAGTGGTAGTCCGCTTCGCCGTGAGATCTTTTACGGCCTTGAAGATAGCCTTTGACGGATTAGGACTGTTCCGGAATTCGGTGGCATAAAAAGCCGCACGAGCTCGGCAGATAGCTCGATGGTAGAGCTTAACGGACTTGGTATATGCAGCTTTTAGATCAGCCCCATAGGTTTTCCTCCAAGCCCTCTCTGCTCGTCTACAGGCACCCTTTAGGGCCCGGAGAGTGCCATCGTACCAGGGACTCGACTCTCTGGGATTGATTTTAGTAGAAACGATAGGTATCAGAGAGTCCAAGGCCCTAGTTATCCATGAACAGAAGAGGTCATACCCCCTTTCCACATCCGTCATTTATTGAAAGATCATCATTAATGCATCTAATACCCTTGACTTCCTCAGGACGCGCTGGAAGTGATGGTTGTGCACCCTTGGAGGATCACGATTGGCGTAATGCCATTATACCCCTCAGGTTATAACTATCTCTACCAGACTGAGATTAATCCAAACTTACTACCTGTATTGTGCTTACCTCACACAAGCCAGACTGCACTGTGCCAGTTTCCTCCTAAACTCTCAATGTCCCCGCTGCGCAGAGACCCCAGCGGACTTCTACCATATAGTGTGGTCATGTACAGCAATACATAAATATTGGCCAGACGTAGTCACAGAACTCACCGATGTGTTGGGTTGAAAAGTCCCACCCGCCCCTCTGGTTCTCCTGGGGGTTGTGGAAGGCTCTGGGGGTTCCCAGGCAGACAAAGCATTCCTAGGCACAGCCCCTATGGTAGGAAAATGAGATATAGCAACCAAATGGAAAAATCCCACACCTCCCACCATGGCCCAGTGGAACCTCCCACCATGGCCCAGTGGAACTGGACTGGTGTGCGATGTGGGAGAAGCATGCATACGGAGCAAAAGGATGCCTGAACAAACACAAACGAGCATGGGGTAAATGGCTGGATCAAATGCAGTGATTCAAGTGTCACAGTGAAGTTTATGTTCTCCTAGTGTCGTTCTTATATGTATTGGACTGATGTTTATTTCTTGTTACATACCATGTACAAAATTGTGGTGCATCCCATCAAATTACTGAGTGGTTGTACTACTGTTAATAAAATCAATAAAGTGGGATATAAAAAAAAACATTGACATGGTGGTCTTAGATTCCTTATTCCATATTGAAGTAAACATTTTTGCTTGATGTGCATAACTTTCTTTCCGTTCTGGGCACCAGAGACACAATGTTCTTGTTGCAAATGTTATTCTTTGTTAATTTACTATTAAAAGGTCATATAGTTAAAATAATTGATTGGGTGGTAATTCGTAGCACCTGCACAGATGGTAGGCAGAGAAGATATCATGAAGCCTGCGAGGATGGAAGAACCCTTTAGTTATTGGTTCCTACTCTGTGAGAACTTGTGTAATGTATCTCTTAGACATAATTTCATGTTTTAACTGTGTGAACTGATTTAGTTAGTTAGATTGCCTGCCCTTGTCTGCCTGCATTCTCTCTCTCTCTCTCTCGTGAAACCCAATGATTCATATATTTCTGCTTATAGACTTACTTTCTGGAGCCAGTAAATGTATACTTTTCTTGGTTGGAACCTCCATGTAGTTCCACTTTCAATGCACCTGCTGCTTCGAAACTTTATGTCTGACCGCCAACATTAGCTTAGTATTAGGGAGTTTACCTTTATGGGAACGAAATTTTGGCTCATTTTTCATATGCTCTCTTTAATAAAGTGTACTTGCATTTGCTGAATTGAATTACCTTGTTTAAATCCATAAATGCTGTTGTCAGGTGGTTACTGATTAATTCTTAACTGATTAGATTTGCGATTGTAGCTTTACTAATTTGTTAATCAACCTTAATGGTTTGCCACCCTAATCCTCTCTGTCAATTCTGTCAGACAAAATCTTAGTTGATATATTGCTGAATCTATGATTTTAGCTTCAGTTAGAGCAAAAGGTCCATCCCAGTGGACATAGTGGAGATTCAAGTTTGTGCCAAGTTTGTGCGGTGCAAACACCATCCTTATTTCTTCCACTATTACCCATGACAACCTTGCTACAGGACTGTGCCTACCGCATCATAGACCTGACATCTTGACTAACGTCCACAATAGATCATGATCATGTTACTATTAGACCTTTTTCATCTACTCTGAATTGGCAGGAGGCACCAGGAACATCACAAGCGATCCCTGATATGTTCACCTTTGTTATCTTTCCTTCATTATGATTTTTTAATTGAGACTTCCATAATTTTAACGAAGTAGGATGTGAGTTTTCTCTTCTTTCCTCACTCTACTAATGGGTTGTATGACATTCCAACGCATGTTAATACATCGCATGCCACTACATCCTGGTTTTTACAACGCAAGTCGTTACAACGACTTGCGTTGGAGGGCGCTGGATTTAGGAGTAGTATAATTTACTATTCCAACTCCAGTCTTCCTACAGTAGGGAAGGTGTTGGATAGTAAATTATACTATTCCTTGTCCTAGAGCGTCATCCAGCGCAATTCGTTGTAACGACTTGCATTCTAAAAACCACGATGTAATGGCATCGCGATGTAACGACCGCGTTGTAAACGACGTTTCCCGATTAAACTGCCACCTTATCACTATCCATGCACACTGAATCGCATGGTGGCATCCTGACTGATTTAGAAGTCCCAACTAGGTCAGCGTTTGTGTCTGGTTTTGTGAATATGGGTTCTCTACGTTTCATGCATTCATTAGTGTGTGCGTATTTTGGTTTGTGTTGCCTTCTACTGGCTATTCACTGGATGGTTGCCTTAACTCTTCCATTTTGACGTGTATTTTACTTCATTTTTATTATATTCCCCCGTGACAACACACATTTTTTATGTCAACTTCTAAATATATTCTGTGCAATTTATGCAGTCGCGATGGACCTTCGACATGCATAACCTCTATCTAAACATAAATGACTATTTCATGTTTAATTTTGAGACCTACCCATGACTTGTGAGTTTCTCTTCAATGAGTCTGATCGCATAATATATTTTTTGAACACTACATAAATGTACTAAGATACAAACTAAACATTCATCCATTTTATCCTTTACTAAGATACAAACTAAACATTCATCCATTTTATCCTTTACTAAGATACAAACTAAACATTCATCCATTTTATCCTTAAGAACTTTCACAATCCATCTTTGGTTGAGCTCTGATGTTCATATCAGGTTTATAACGGACATAGACGATGACCTTGAGCACAAATGCCCTGAGAGTAGAAGACATGAGTGTATCCACCTTGATTTTTGAAAACCTTCTTCAAGCACTATGTACACTGTTTGTAAACCAAACAGTATGCTGAATTTGATAGAATTATAATTAGAACATCATTCTCTGTAACAAGTGGGACGTTTGAATGAGTGCAATATTTAGATCACTTGAGAGTAAGATTTGGATGTAAACTACAAAATGGATTCATTCCAACAAAAAGCTGCAGGAATCAAGAGACTTGGAAGGAAATGTAGGGATCAACACACAAGCGCAATATTGGAGGCATGTAAAACAATCATTCGCAATGCAATAGGTCTCGCATTACTGAAAGTTTGAGCTATTGGCCTTGCATTATTATTTGCAACGCCAATAGCTTAAACTTTTAGTAATGTGAGAACTATTGCATTGCAAATGCTTGTTTTTTATAGGCATCAACACATAGATGTAGTGCAAAATACTGGTTACTCTGCTTCAAGTACAGCAAGAATAATTTCCGAATGCAAAAAGCACTCATGTCTGCATAGAAACTCTGTTCTCTTCCGGTACATGGCTTCAAGCCATTTTATATATATCCTAACAACGACAAAATGTGTAGAACTGGAATGTTTCATATAAGTTTCTCCATAGGTGGTTTAGCAGTGCTCCAATAGTTTGAGTCTCTGATAATCTATGAGCCCGTTGTACCTGCTACCCTTGACTCACCGATTTGCTTGCCACGCTGCCTGTTGCCCCCTGGGGGACCCGCCTGACCAACAGACACTGCTGGGAGCCAGACGCTTTCGGGAGCCACCAGTGTCCCGGCGACAACAGGGGACTACACTCCCCAGCAGCCTTTGCGGCGGTGACGCCGGGAGCACGCTGTTAGCGCCAGGAGTCGCATAAGAGGGGGCGAGGGCTACCGCTGCGCTGGAGCCCGTTGTACCTGCCACCCTTGACTCACCGATTTGCTTGCCACGCTGCCTTTTGCCCCCTGGGGGACCCACCTGACTACCGGACACTGCTGCGAGCCAGACGCTGTCGGGAGCCGCCATTGACCCGCCGACAACAGGGGACTACACTCCCCAGCAGCTTTTGCGGCTGTGACGCGGAGAGCATGCTGTTGGCGTCAGGAGGCGCATAAGAGGGGGCGAGGGCTACGCGGCGCGGGAGCCCGGTGTACCTGCCACCCTTGACTCACCGATTTGCTTGCCACGCTGCCTGTTGCCCCCTGGAGGACCCGCCTGACCACCGGACACTGCTGGGAGCCAGACGCTGTCGGGAGCCGCCATTGTCCCGCCAAGAACAGGGGACTACACTCCCCAGCAGCCTTTGCGGCGGTGACCCCCAGAGCACGCTGTTGGCGCCAGGAGGCGCATAAGAGGGGGCGAGGGTTACCGCTGCATGGGAGGCCATTGTACCTGCCACCCTTGACTCACCAATTTGCTTGCCATGCTGCCTGTTGTCCCCTGGGGGGGCCCGCCTGACCACCGGACACTGCTGGGAGCCAGACGCTGTCGGGAGCCGCCAGTGTCCCGCCAACAACAGCGGACTACACTCCCCAGCAGCCTTTGCGGTGGTGACGCCGGAAGAACGCTGTTGGCGCCAGGAGGCGCATAAGAGGGGGCGAGGGCTACCGTTGCGCGGGATGCACGTGGGCGTGACCGGGCACTGCCCGGGCGAAGCCGGGGCCAAGGGCGGGCCCGTCTGTGCCCGTCCTAGCCAGGAGAAGGCAGGGCTGGGCCACCCCCTTTTCATCTATATTTCTGTGTCCCCAAAGACTTGGGTTAGTGATTCTGAACTTTAAGTGGCATTGTACATCTTTTTTTGTTAACAATTGTGTACATCATGAGTAAGGGCAGTTGCAAGGGGGCAGGGGGATCAGGGGTGGTAAGAACTCTTGATGCTTTCCTTATAACGGCAGAATCTGTACTTAATCATGAGATAGAGCTGACCCAAAGGAGACTTTCGCTAGATTATCATCGTGCCTCCGCTGGAGCTTCCTTAACTGGCCCCCTGTTGGTACTAGAAACAGCAGAAATAGTAGAATTATTGGATGTCCATGTCGAATTGATGCAGCAACCGGCAACTTTATCACTGGCTGGATCATTAGATCCGCCTCTGCCCCTCCAAAATTCTGACCCACCATCAACAATTAACTCATGCAAAAGAAAGGAAGGGTACTGTCACCGCTATAGCTAAAAAAAGGAAAGCGGGTGGCATGCCAGTTACTTCACATCAGGTCAGCAAAGAGCCAAAAACTAGAGGGAGTACCCGGGGTAAGAAAAGTTGTGTGCACGAGGTTGTCGTCCCAAGTACACCCAGCACAACAAGTATCAGCACACAGGTCTGTTCTAGGCAGGTGCCATGCGACCTGGAAGATCGAATTGTAGCAAAATTCGAAGAAAAATTACTGGCATTGCTTAAACCTATCTCCTCTAAAGTTTCTGACATAGATTCCAGATTGAGTAAAATAGAGAATCAGCTTCCTTTTCCCCAACTAAATGCATCTAGTGAAAGGACTAGTGGGCCCACTGCCTTGACTGGGGAATTAGCTGTTGTGTCAAACCAGCCTCCAACCGTGGCTGGCGCAGGCTGCACTACTGTTGCTCAAACTCCCCCAGTAATCACAGGTAGTAAGCGTGTTTTACAAGTTAATGAGAGGCAAAGGAATGATTCAAGTGGGGGCCCAAATAAAGGGTTGGACCAGGGAGACCCTTATTGTCAAAGTAGAGCTGACCGGTTCAATTTACCTCCTGAGGCTACGCCATACACTGGTATTTTGTCAAATGTACCCCCTTTGCAAACCGGTGTGGAGGAACATTGGGTCTCCCTTAGGAATAAGGCTCTTCACCATTTAAATATTTCAACAGGGCTGGGTAGCCGTTTATTTAAAGAGTTTAGAATGACCCGTAGGATTGCCTGGATAGGGAATTTGGTCAAAACCAGTAGAGGTGACTGCGTGATATTGAATTTTGGGTCTCCACAGATTGTAATATTGATTTTAGATAGGGTTGGAACTAGGCACCTAAGTGCGGATGGCATCAGTATTCTACCTCTAGGGTTTTTCTATCGTAATACACCACCAATGGTAAGAGGAAGGGTTGAACGAATGGACAAAATACAAGCCAAGGGAATTTACGAGTATACTGTACCTACCCATAACAGATTTGAGACATTCACAAGTCTCGAGGAGATAGATTGACTGGGCTCATCAGTATCATCCAAGACCATTACACCCATCAGGTCGTTTCACATTAAGGAAACCCTAGCACCAGGCACTTCTATTAGGGATAGGGTAATACTCACTAAAATCTATGAGGGTACGAAGATACTTAGTTGGAATATTGCGGGGCTAAAGAATAAGTAAGACAATGTTAGGTGGAGGGTTTTCCTAAGTGAGTCTGACATTATTGAGTTACAGGAAACATGGGATACCAATAATCTGTTTTGTTTGGATGGCTATACCACTTATTCGACACCAGCGATAGCATCTGCTATGGGGAGGGCGAAGGGCGGGTTGTTGACCCTGATTTCCTTGAAAATGGCAGGCACTCACACCAAACTGGAAACAGGCTCACCCTATTGTTTGGCAGTACAGATTGTACTCACCAATGCCCAAACTCTCCTCATTGTGAATTTTTATAACTCTTTTGATATAGTTTCTCTTAATGAACACCTGGTCAGTCTGCATCATTTTCTTGAACTATATAATGAGAAAAATATTAATTCTTATTCGGTTATTGTTGTAGGTGATTTTAATGTAAATTTTTTGTAATGAAAATTGTTATGTTTGGGATAGCCTTGGCCCCGTAGATCAAGGAGAAACTCACTTTGAACATTCAATGCAGGGAGTTTATTAGGAGGAATTGGTGGTAGAAAATGGTCTAATTTATCCAAACACATCTAAAGGTGACGTAGCTGTTCCAACTTTTAAGGGCAAGGGTATGCGTTCAATTATTGATTATATTTTTATCAGTGCAGCGCTGATCAACAGGGTTAGTGGCTACACTGCAATCTGTTCCACATTTAGTGACCATAAACTAGTCATTTTGACTTTGGTGGATGATCTTAAGAAACCTGAGAAAACTAATAGAACAGTGGGTAAATTAGATATACGGTCTACAGACCAAGCCCGCAGAATTAAATGGTACATGGTGGTGCCACAGAATATCCATGCCAATCTACTGATTAAGGCAGGTTGTGAGATGTCTATTTGTATGAATGAAAGTGCGGGGGATAAGGATGTTCTTGTGGCTTACACTAAAATTTGTGCCCAGATTGCCTCAGATGTCAGAAGGCCATGTAGGGTGCAGGATACAGCAGGGGAGAGATGGTTTGACCACAATTGCTCAGTAGCCCATTGGAAGCTGTGGGCTACTTTGAAATTAAATCCACCAGATAAGTCCATTATAGCAGCATTAAGGAAAACTTACAAAGTGGCTCTAACAAACCGGAAAAAGGAGATCAGAAATGATGCTTGGAATGAGTTATTATCTATTGACGTTATTAAAAACAGCGCTACATTTTGGGAAGTAGTCAATAAACCCTTTTTCCAAGACTCCCATAATAACCACCTTGACTGTGGTATCCAGGAGCAGGCCTGGTGTAATCATTTTAAATCAGTGTATGAAGGCGAAGATACCCAATGCCGTGCTAATACCACATTCAAGATTGAGGCGTTTATGTTATCCTTTACGGAGTTAGAAGTATTAGAGACCATAAACCAGATGACGAGCAATAAGGCCCCGGGAACAGACGGCATTCCAGCCGATCTTTTTTAAATCTGATGTTAAGACGTGGTCCACAATTTTGTATAATGTTTTTAATAAGGCCTGTAAATCGAGATTGCCTAGCACGTGGTCTGAGTCTGTAATAGTACCTATCTGCAAAAAGGGAACTAGAGGGGCTCCTAGTTGTTATCGACCCATTTCCCTCATTGATTCTGCAGTTAAGGTGCTTGGAAGGGTGGTGCTTAGTAAACTCACAGGATGGCTAGCCGAAACGAAAACCCTCTCAGATCTGCAATTTGGATTTAGGAAAGGCAGGGGCACAACTGATCAATGCCTCAATTTACACCTTTTAATTGGGAAGTATACATTCGCCAAGAAGGGTAAGCTCTATCTGGCGTTTATGGACCTTTCCTCGGCCTTTGACTGAGTGAATAGGTCCAAACTACGGGTTATGCTTCTCAAACTAGGTGTTGACAAAAATATTGTGCACTTCCTTGCTGATCTGCATAGGGATTTATCTGCTACCGTGAGATATGACCAAAAGGGCAAGTGCACTGGAGGAATACGTATTGCCAATGGTGTTAGGCAGGGGTGCATTTTGGCCCCTTTACTCTTCACCCTTCACATTAACAATCTGGATTCAGTTTTATGTGAAGCGTGTAAGGACATCTCGCGTGTAGGGAAACGCCTGATTCCGGCACTTCTCTACGCGGACGATGCCGCCCTTTTAACACGGACGGCGGTAGGGTGCCACTTCTTTTAAATTTCTTTGCGGCCTTTATGATATCTTTAGACCTCAGTGTCAATTTTTCTAAATCCCATATTATAATAACTGGCTGCAAAGTGAAAGGAATTAAAATGTTTCACTGCGAGGGGAATGGGTTATCTAGGGTCACCACCTTTCCGTATTTAGGTATTGTATTTGATGACCCAGGTACATGGACACCAGAAATACAAGTGAAAAGAAATATCCTGGCCAGATCGACATCAGCTGTACTGGGCTTTGCACGTAAATTGGGGGCCAGACCAATGTAAGCCCTTCTAAAAATATTTGGAGCAAAATGCATCTCCCTCGCAATGTATGGTGCAGACATCTGGGGTATTAGGAATGTGAAGGCAATTCAAGTAGCTGAGAATAAGTTTTTTAGAAACATCTTATCTGCCCACAATCTACATCTGGGTACATTGTCCATCAGGAGTGTGGAGCTGGTTTTGTGGAGGATTTAATAGCCATTGCACCTCTTTTAAAATGGATTTCCACCTGGCTAAACTCTGAATTAGAGCTGAACCAGGAAATCCTAAGAGATTGTCTAGCTCTTAATTATGGGAATCGTATCCCCTGGCTGAGTTATGTCTATAAACTGACAGTGAAATTGGGTCGGCCTGAGATATATAACTCGCCTGAAAAGCTGGTGAAAGGGGATATAAAATGGGTAAAGGATTCATATTTGTAAAAATGTAAAATTGTAAATTGATACTTGTATAGCGCACTACTCACCCGCAAGGGTCTCAAGGTGCTTGTACGAATCCCGCTGTGGAACCCATCCTGGCTTTCCCTGTGAGGTGTACACTCCTGGGCACCCCCAAGGTGGAGGCCAGGCATCCTTAGCGTTGTGGGAGCCGTTGTGGAGATTAAGCAAGCCATTGCCCAGATTTGCAGAGTGGGACTCCATGATTGGAATAGGCACCGAGGCGAGAATTATCAGGTCCGTGGAATTTTGAGCCCAAGACCCGCCGAGGCGGGGAATTGAATCCTGGTCCGGGGTAGACCTCTGCATGAGGGTCTGCCACTCTAACCATTGAGCCACACTCCTCCACATTTTGTCAATGGCTGCCATGGCTAGAGAAGAAAGGGAGTTGGTTAAGCCGACTGTAAGAGCTCACCAATTGTTAAAAACATCTTGTGCAATTGAACCATACTTGAATGTCGTTACAAACTCTAATCACCGTTTTCTACTGGTCAGATTTAGGCTGAATCAACTTCATTTCCTCCTTGCTGAATCACCGGGTTGGAAAAGGGAGGAAGATTTGGGGGTATGTTCCAGTGATGATTTTTCTGTTCAGGACACTATGCACTTTATCTTTTTTTGTAAGCACTTTCTTCAAATTCGGAAGCGTTTCATTCTCCCAATTTTAAAAAACAAAGGCTTCTTGCAAGTCAAGCCAGCCCTCCTTTATCTGCAGCTATTATCGAATGTGTGGGAGACTTTCAATATAGCTAGCTTTCTCACTGCAGCGGTCAGACTAAAGAGGAAAAATAGGTTATGCATAATTCATTCTTATGAACTAGCTTGAATTAACTACATTTAAGGATGCTCCAATTCGGAAATATGGTTTTTAAGAAATTATCCAAAATGAATTGATCATCTGTACTGAATGCACCTAACGCTTGCATATTTTTAATGTAATTTATGGCTTTTATAATTCAATTGTATGCTTTTATGTTGGTTTTTATTTTTAGTTTTTATTAAATTGAAAATCAGGGCAAAGTACATTCATGAAATACATACATATGTCTGCAATCAAAGCCATTCAACATGTTGATTCTGTATAGAGTGACATTAGACATTTTATCATAAACCTTACTTCAGACTCCCAGCCCACACCACCTTCCCTCTTGTATCTCGTCACACGGTCGATTCATCTATCTCTATGTCAGGCGGATCGCAAATATAGCCTCTAAACCTATTCCATGCACCCCATACCTTCTCCCATTTTTGAGGACATCCCCGGTGTATTCAGCCACCATGGCCTCATCCATGTACTTATACCACTTCCTGAGTGTCGGAGTGTCTCCCGACCCCCACATCATGGCAATGTTATGTATGGCAACCGTCATTCCCAATGTCGCCCAGTCCTTGCGCCTGATGGGTGAGATCGTTAGGCTCCCACACATTTAACAGGCACCGTCTTGGTTCTGGCAATATGGATATTTCAGTCATTTGTGACATGGTCCGCATCACCTTAACCCAATAAGCAGCAATGTTTGGGCAATCCCAAATAGTGTGATAAAATGTACCCTCTTCCCCACACCGACGTAGACAAAACTGGTGTTGTGCTTTCCCTATGTTATATAATGTCGTTCTGGTTTAGTATGTGCGATGTAGCACCTTTAGTTGTATGAGGCAATGCCTCGAAGGTATAGCTGCTTCCCTTGGTGATGACACAGCCTCTTGCCATTCCGACTCTTCAAACTCTCCCAAGTCGAGGAACCATTTGTGTCTTATCGCTGCCGTCGGGTCTGGTAGGTTATTTACCAGTTTACCGTACGTGAAGGATGTCGCCCTTTTGATCATTTGCTTCGTCAGAAGTCTGTCCTCCAGAGAAGTAGCCTCCAGCAGGACAGTGCCAGGTGTTAGAATCGCCTGCAACGCGTGTCGAATTTGTAAGTACCTAAATTTTTCCGTCTGTGCCATTTCATATTGTGCTTCCAGGTGAGCAAAGGTGACCACTGCTCCCTTTTTCCACAGATCCCCTACAGTGGAAATACCTATATTATCCCAGGTCTTGAATCCCTTGCTGTTCCTCAGTCGCCCAAGCCGCTGTGAGTCCCAGAGTGGTGTCATCTGCGTGATAACCCCTAAGCATTTTAGTCTCGCCTGCGCCCTGTACCATAGGTGAACAGTATGTGCTGTTGGGCCCATTAAGGAGGGGGTCTGGGTTGGCCATAGAGCACCGATAGTATGCCATCCTCCCCGAACCCCTGCCTATCCACCTGAAATGCCGGCTCATCATGGGGGGCATGTATCCACTGATTAATTATTTTAGGATGTGCTGCCCAGTAGTAGAGTTGTATATCAGGGAGGGCTATCCCTCCATCGTACCAACTGCGCACAAGCTTACCTTGAGCAATCCGTGCCGGCTTATTTCCCCATAGTAAATTGGAGACCTCAGATGCTATGGCCCTGAATAATGCCGGAGGAACAGCAAACGGGATGCTTTTATGGTTTTAATACTAACCGAATAAAGTATTTTTGACTATGATACTCCTGGGAGGAATTGGATTCACCTAGTGAACCCAGTGATTTACTTCAACAGCATTTGTTGTATATGATACTGTCCACCCTTTTTTGTGTTACTGTACCTATTCCTACACACACCATGCGCCCATTCAGCAGTATTTTGCACATCACCCCCTCATAGTGCATGTAGGCAGGGCAAATGGAACTATGCAGTGAATGTATTTTATTCGAATTTATAGGTTTACCATGTTTTCCACATAATCTGCCATCTGCTTCATAATGTGCAGATTCAACAAATGGTTCAAAAGTTACTAAGAGTGCACAAATTATTAGGTCAAACTTTGTTAAAGTTTACTGAGTCACATTTTAGTTTCCAAGATAAGACTTGTTCTCTGACAGTATCAATATGCACTAAAATGAAATATAAATAGTGAAATTATACTGATTCAGAATGTACTAGATTATGCCACATAATTTTCCTTTCATGCAAAATGTATGAACTCATTCAAAAAACGAACCCCCACCGTAAAATATAATTCTTCTTGGACTGCATATAGGCCAAATCACAGAGTACACCCTTCCAACCACTAAAAATGCAATTCATTAAAATCTCCTTACTGTCTGTAAATGTAAAGCAGTGAATATTTTTGACAGTAAGCAAACCTGTGTTTAAAAAGTAGTGCATTGATTTGAAAATATATCATCATATTGCTTTTTTCAAAGTATGAAGGGCAGATATTGCTTAAGAATCTTTGCACTATTAGTGTTATCATTTTGACTTCAAGAAATGTACATCAGGGATGAAATAAAAGGCGATTAGTAGTTTAAAAATGTGAAATTTTCAAGTTGTGATCATGTTTATGGTTTACCTTCACTCTGAAGTGGTCTCCTCACTCCACAGTTGCCTTAAAAAATTGCAAATTGTAATTGTATTTATATAGTGCTCACTACCCTTGACGAGGCGTTAAAGTGCTTTACGGCGAGTAGCACACTACTCTGGAACTCAGAAGGATTAGTGGTGGATTATTATAGGGAAATATGAGTTAATGTGAGCGGTAGACATGTGAGTCTGTTAGTTGGATTGACTAGGATAATGAAGGGATAGAAGAGGGAAGTGTCTAGAGAGTGTTATTTGGGAGATCATAGTAGTAAGATGAGGTTTGGGGTGAGCTAAGGAGGGAAGAGTCTAGAAAGGATTATTTTGGAGATCATAGTAGTAAAATGAGCCATTTGATTATAGTCATGTTTCCACAAGAGACAGGCAGGAGTGGAAATTGCGCCAGTAGAGGCTGGGTGGGATTCTGCTTGGGAAACATAATCCAACAATACCAGTTGACAAGTGCAAACAGAGCCATTAGGCCTTGCTTAGTAAAAGCAAAGCAAGGCAAGTTTGCCCCATGGCACTGATCACCTCCATGTGGAATGGGTAATTGTCTACATAACTTAACGGACTCATGATTATTAGGAATATAAGGATTTTTTTTCAGGTTGTAAGTTGCTAACTGGCTGAGACAAACTTGGAACAATTAGGGCTTCACTATAAAGGTGGGTAGCACACCACAAGACCGGATCTTAAGATGGCAATTATCCATGACACAAAACATGGTTCACAAAAAAAATGCCCTAGACACACAGCATTAATGGTCTTAGATAGAACGAGGCTCAGGCATTGAGCTCCATAACCAGACTCAAGGGAGGGCAGGGTATGGGCACAGGCTGAATAACCAGGAGTGGCTAGGCTCTCAAAGGACAGTACCCTGACCCAGGGTGCAAAATCATATTTACAGTGACTTGACGAAAGCTGGATAACCAAGCTCATAAAACATGGCCACTGCCCATTCTGCATAACCAAAACAAAGACGTGGGATCGCAGCCATGCTGCATAACCAGGCTCAGAAAAAGCAGGGCCCTGGTAGAAGGTGCATAAAAAGCTCATATTGAACCAGTCCTTAATTCATACTTTAAAATCAAAAGTGTATACAATAGTGCCTGGGTTATCCATGCCACACACCAGTGCTTAGCTGCATAGAACACAGATTCAATTAATGTTATGTACACTGGATGTGGGGCACCGATCTGTGTCAGCTCACACTCATAAGGGGTCACTAGTCCCTGCTTCATACTCTGGCTTCACCCACAGAACTGGCCTGTACTGCATAGTAATGATCAGGGGACACAAGAACAATAAACAGTGCCACATTCTTTTGATCACGGTTACACCAAGCCAGCATCACAATACGAGAGTTTACTTTTGCTTTCATAAACACTTCTTTCAATATAAAAATCATTATTTGGGCCACCGCCCTGGCAAATCCCAACAGCACGAGCACAGATGCTGACCAAGCTGCAATATTTAAATATCACAGCGCACAAAATGTATCTGTAACATCCCCAAGGTACCGGACACAAATCAATCTGCACTGATCTGTGTTGCCTCTACTCTCGGTTACATGGAGGAAGAGGCAAAGGGCTGTAGGAGTTAACAGTACAAAAGGGGCAAGTGGAATTGTTTTATATCAAGGTGTAGGCTATGGGTCTCTGGTATCTACTGCTGTGAAAAGAACATTTTTATTGCAATATAACCTTTTAAAAATCACTTTAATATTTTCCGGCTATCAAGGGAACCATGCAATTGATTTATAAAAAGTTAAAAGCAATAAAATGTTCCTTTCATATTTCTGTGTACCATCATGCTTATAAAAGGTTCTTTAAATTATAAGGTTGTGGACAAATGGAACTTTACTCACACAGCTGAGGTTTCAGACACTGCAGCACATATTTAAAGGTACAGGCAAACACAAGGGGTTCGGGGAGAGGGAGAGACCGACTGTAGCCCCAATTTAAAGGTGCAGGCAAATATTAAAGGCGCAGGCAAACATTAAAGGTGCAGGCAAACATAAGAGTCGGGGAGAGGAAGAGATCAACACAACATTTAAACAAAAGAGTTCTCTATTTAAACAAATGAGGTCTCATAAGCAACAGATAAGGAATGTAATTGGAAGAAAACTACTTGACCAGTGCTCCTCAGCCTTTAACAGAAGTGACCTATCGGCTGAGTGAATGAGTAAGAAGACAGCTCAGAAGAACGATGGAGGGGTAAGCCTATGCTAAGCAGCGGGCAGGAATAAAATGGTTATGTTGATTACAGCAGGTCTTGCAGACAGCGCATGTGCGCTGCCTAGGCTCGACCTAAAAATGAAATCTCATCCATTTGCTCACCGTGGAGCAAATTGTCGGGTTACTTGAAATGCTACCAACTAACACAGTTCCAGAACAATTTATTCGGTAGATTCCTACCGAGTGTTATAACCACACAAGCAATGCCAATACAATTTAGTTAGGATTTAGGTAAATTATCTATGGAAGGATGCTCAGTAGTCACTCTTCCCAGCCCATTCAACACTTGTTTTTGCTATTCAGTTCCTTAAGTCATTGATCTCTGTTGGGATCTAAGAACTAAACAGGCCATATCCACTGTAGGTGTTGTGTTTTTGGCCCTTTCACTTTACTTCCAATACAGCCCTTGCTTTACGACAGACCTGTTATGAAGACATTGAGTAGTAAATAGACATACAGCCTGCTTAGATAGGCATTTGTTAAGTATGGGTTAAAAATCCATACTCCAGAAATCTAAAGAGCCACATTAAATGCTATCAACCTGCAACTGCGTTCTCTTAAACAGCTGTGTTTAAGATAAGCTTGAAATGTATAGACTTGCTGCTAGCAATTATGAAACACTTCCAGTATATAGGTGGTTTTTCCCCACAAAATAAAAACCAAACAACACATTTTCTCACCTGATATAATTTTGAAGCTACTTGAGTATTTAATTGTTCGTATTTTTCTACATCACAGATTCATTCATGTGATACCTGCCACTCCTGATCTAGATGTAAATACAATTAGCATATGTGAGAGTTCTGCAGTGCGGTGTACCATTGCCAGATTCCAAGTGCTTCCTTGGACAAAGGGCAGGATCAGGAAATGTAACTGTGATGGTTTCGCCCACCTCTACATCAAAATGTATATTTGTCCCTTTACTCTGCAGAGGGAACAGTGCCTCAAATGTTCTCTATACGGTCTTGCTTTTTGGTTCGTCAGGGAGGTGAGGAATAACTTTGTTTTATGGATTGTTGATCTTGGTGGTATCAGAAGGGTGGGTAAAGTTTCAAGATTTGGAAAGTGTTCTTTTTAGTAAGAATGGTCACCGCCATGTTTACTTGCTGAAAAAGCCTTCAGTTAGGCGGCTTTTCTGAGCTGGAAGTAAATGGCAAAAGATTTCAGTGGTATCATACTGTTGTGAAATTGAGTATAGAGAGTTTGAAACCTAGCACACAGGAGAGGGTGAAATGTCTCTGTCAGTGCCACTTGCATGAAGTTCAAGACGTGAACAGCAAAAGTGCAGGTAAAAGAAGGCCAAGTTGCCAATGTGGATGAAAAAACCTGGGAAACTGTTATATCTTTCACTTGATCTGTCGTACTAGAAAGGACTTGTCACTGGGTTGTAAACTCTCAGCCTACTGACTTGCCTTTTGGAACAGAAATGCCTGATTTTGCACAAAATAGATTTCCAAATAGCAATCATAGGCATACAAATTCATATGGTTGCCTGCAGCAAAAGGAAATGGCCAATAAACAAAAAAAGAGTGTCCAATGTTTTTTTTTAATATTAGACCACAAGAAGGAGCAAACAACCGGCTACACTTGAGACGTTTTAGAAAGCCCTCACTCACCACATAGTGATGACATGCTTCATCATCGGGCCCCACCAAAGAGACCGAGTGTCTCTTTGGTGTGCTGCAACGCCAGATTTACTCCGGAGCGGGTTGGTGAGTTCAGGCAGTGTTGTGCAAAGAAAAGTAACTAGTGAGTGGTGGATGGTTAAAAAACAGTCCGTAGTGTATCAAAATAACTTTATTTAAATGATCACTAAGGATAGGTTTAAAATTATGTGTTGGCAATCTTATCCACAATTAGTTGAGTGGTAGTTTCCTAAATATCAGTCGACATGTTTCAGCCACGAAACGGTATAATTTTACCTGGCATTCATCAGGACTCTGCGTGTGCTAAACCCTGGTGGAATGGACGCGCTAAGACCCACCCTTACCTAGGGGCGTGAAAGTGAAAATTAACAAAATGGTGAAAAGTGCAAAAAAATTAGGAAGGGGAGAATGTCTTCCTAATTACTCCTGCTTTAGAGGCTTCCAGCTTAAGGGTTTCTGCACTTTCGTGGTGTTAGGAATTCGCACCATGGGTCTCAGGAGGGGGGTGGGAGCGTAATTGGCACACCGCCCTTGACGCTCGGCACCCGCTGTGTACCTGCATCTACCCTCGACCGGACCCAGAAGGAAAAAGGAAATGGGTCCAGTTGGAGCGACTGGCCAGTGAAAGGTTCCCAGTTCACTAGATTTACTGGGAATACTGAGTAGACTTGCATCAGTTTCATGAAGAGAGCAGGTCTGCTGAGGTCTGCCGGCTCCAGTTGGGTGGGTCTTGTAGTGCATCTCATTTTAGGAGAGTCATGCATGAGGTAGCAGAGAGAATTGAGGTCAATTAACCTATATCCTGCCATGGGTTCGGTCTTACTTTCTCTCATTGTGCAGATTAAAAAAAAACACACTTAAAGGGAAAAGGGGGGAAGTGAAGAGAGAGAAAAGCACAGCTTTTGGTACTGGTAATTTAGGTATCTGGGGGTGGGTAGCACACCACAAGACTAGGTGTACTCATATGAACATGTAGGAACTCAAGCCCCCGCCTTAGTTAATATAAAAGGAACACAAGATGAACCTCAACTTCTCCTGTACCACAAACACTATTATAACCAAGAAGCAATATTACCACTGGTAAGGAACATCTAGGCTCTGACTAGTCTTTGGATATAATACAAAGCTCCCCCGTTAGGCAGGAGACACCCTGTTGCACAGCATCTCAAGGATGACAAAATGTCTTTTCCCTTAATCCATTAATTCTTCCTCATGATGGGGTTCCAAAGTATGTTTATTGTATCATCAAAATTTCCACAGAACCAAAATTCAGGTGTATGTCAACCAACATTATAATCCAGTATAAATCCTTCCCCAATGCATTTCGGGCCGATTTGCTAGCCCTTCCTCAGGGGACAACTCTGAGTATACGCTGGAATCGATGAAGGAAGTGGAGTTGGAAAAATAAAGATTTGCGAAATGCATTGGGGAAGGATTTATACTGGATTATAATGTTGGTTGACATACACCTGAATTTTGGTTCTGTGGAAATTTTGATGAAACAATAAACATACTTTGGAACCCCATCATGAGGAAGAATTAATGGATTAAGGGAAAAGACATTTTGTCATCCTTGAGATGCTGTGCAACAGGGTGTCTCCTGCCTAACAGGGGAGCTTTGTATTAGTTCATACTTACGCTGGGAGGTACAGACAGCGCCCTACCTGTTTGCACGCCACAGAGTTCACCATCGAATAGAATTAGAACAATCGCTGTGCAAGTCCTTCGCTCATTTTTAGATAGTCTTTGGATATGCCAGAGTACCTGCTCAAGAACTGAAGAAACACTGGCGTTGGTAGTTTGAAGCTGGTGGGTAGTCTTGAACGGAATAAATGATAAAGAACAGAAACAAAACCTCAAACAGGATTAGGGAGGAAGTGGAGGACCCCGACTGCTGGGAACTTGGAGGGAAGGTAATAAAAATGTGTAGGATGCAAAATGGGTACAAACTAGGACTAGCGGAGAAGTCTTAACAACCAGCCAGACACTGTTTTACATGTGCTCTGGCTACTTACATGTGCTCTATCTACTATGCCGGGCAACTAACTACTTCATATCCGGAACAGTCCTAAAGTCCAGCAAAAGTCCTAGGGACAGATTTACAAGCCCCTTGCGCCACTTTTGCGTCACTTTTCCCTTGTTAAAAATGATGCAAAAGTCGTGCAAGGGCCTTGTAAATCAGCCCCTAGTTTGCACCTTTTGTGCAATGGGAACTGCTAGACTTGACTACTCGTTGTGGCTTCATGACTGTACCTTGTGCTTTAACCATTCACTCCGCTATCTCAGTGGGATAATAAACTGCCCCCTGCAGGTGGCACACATACCTCTGCAGCAGAAACATGAAGCGAATGAGCTGCATCAGTGTCGGGGTTGTGTGAGGTGTCTTGTTTGTGCCTTAAAACAGTGTACACCTTCTCCTCTACTTCTTTCATCTCAGTCCCTACTCCCACCCCACCTTCTGTCTCTCCCTTTTTGCAGCAATTTCTCCCTTCCTGGGCACATTTTGAAAACGCTTCATTTGAAGACCTAACCCCAGATATGTTTTATTAGCTGGGCCGATACAGAGGGGATATCACTACTGTCCTAATCGAGTAACCCTTCATCATCCTGAGGCCAAAGAAACTGTTCAGATCTTAAATTAACCAAACTTACAATACATAGAAGCAGTTTGCTTTTCTTCACTGGCTGCCATTCGTAGAGAAACTCATTACCAGGTTCCTGGAGAAGGTTAATACGTTAATTTCCAGAACAAAATGCTAACGCATGCTTCAGAGAATGATGTGTAGCGAATTGCAGGTTTCCAAGCGGTGCATTGATTTTTGATTGGTCAAAATCCCAATCAGCCCTCAGAGAACGTGTGCATAGTTATAGAACGGGAAGCATTCCTGTTGTTTTAATATTCATGTCGTTTGTAAGGCCAACAACCCAATTATGTCTGTTGGCTAAAATCCATAGGTCTAATCCTGATGCAAAAATTTTCTGCCACTCAAGAAGAAATTGCAACGCCAAAATCAAGTACTTTCAGACGGAGAGTGCAGCAGGAAAGTTTTTTGTATTACTGTTTTTAATTTGTTGTGGTCGTTTTTGAACATGTATACAACATAGAAGTTTTCAATGCCACGTTTCCAATGCTACAAAAGTGAACATGTAATAGTCTCGAGCGCACGCGCATACAGACTGTGGCAGGAAGCTCTGCGTGGACCTAAGAGGGCTCAGATATTATGACTTATCTGCCCACAAGTATTACACAGGATGAGCCTGGGGTATCATGATTAGGGCATGAAGAAGCCCCAAATCAAGGGCTGTTTTGTTACCAAGCATACCAACTATTCCCAAAATATACACCAGGTACTGAGAGACCCTTCTTTCCATATTTGCATTTTTCACGCTCGGTGCGTGCAGTCGTGCTGAGTTTTAAGTATGGTAATACAGAAGTTGTGCAGAAAGTGTATGAACTTATGTAAAGGGTGGTTGCGTCAGGGCAGGTAGAACCATCGCCCTGCAGTAGCTACCGCCTTATTATACAAAGGCATTCAGGGATGGGTGGGTCTCCTTTGGTGGGAATCCCCCACCAATGAGAGCCTCAATTTGCCAGGTGAAGATGACCGAAGCTGCATGGGTCTATGCAATTTGCATTGCTGATCAGGTCTTAGCACCGTCACAATCAGAAAAGAATGCTAATACAATATAACATTGCATAGCTGTGACAGGGCAAACACAGTCCAAACATGTCTACCATTTTGCTGGTCTTATTTTATGAGGTGGATGGAGGGAGCACAGGCACATTCGCCTGATAAATGCCACTGTATGCAGAGAGTTGCAGGAAAGTCATACACCTCGAAGATGGAGGCACCGATCTTATAATGTCTTCCAACACCCCCAGGAAGATGCAGCAGCGCATACCCCTTCTTTCACTCACCCCCTGTGAAGTGCTGTGCTCCTTTGCTCTTGAGTTAGGTTTGCATTATGCAAATGCCAACACAATACAAACCCTTGCATTCACGAGAGTTTTATGACATGCCAGCCTCCTCAACATCTATGGCCATCCAAAACCCAAGGGTCACCGCCGGCTGTGTCCACAACCTGTGTCTATAGTACCACCTCCAGAGATCGGGGCGAAGGAGGATACAGAAGTATTAAGGAGGTCGGCGGATATGGCTCTATCTAGGTTTTGTACATGCACTATGATTTTTCCATAACTCTCATCTATTTCTAACATTTGTTTTGCATCAGGTGGAGAGTGTGACGTTTAATTTGTCCACAGCTTTGATTCCAAACTTCTTGGAATGTTTGGGCCTTCCTGTATCTTTCCAGGAACGCTAGATTGCAGGGACACCTTAAGGGTAGGGACTGCATCTCTCTATCTCAACGGCATGAATCCGAAAAATTGACTACAGGCTACAACCTATATCTTCTATGGACATTACCCAAGCATAGCCATCCTATTCAGCCCCAATGTTCTTAATTGCAAGCACCCAATTTCAACCCAACATCAGCTAGAAACACAAATATTGCAAATGGTTGGCAAACAAAACCATTTCATGCAGACATTTGTACTGTTAGATCTGGCATCATTGGGCGGAGCTTGCCTGACTCAAAGATGGCCACGATCTAGGGTAGCTCTCCCGATCGCCACTAATAATCCCCCATAATCCTTGCATGAATCCTGGCAGCGTTGATCACACAAAGGCAGAATGCTTTGCTGAAGCTGAGCGCTGCTCGATGAACCTGCCGCTACCCACATAGGTGCTGCCAAACGGAAGAAAATGGTTGTGATGCACTTTGGCCAGCGCGGCGTTTGGAGCCCTCAGGCTGCACGGACAGTCAACGCGCCTCGGCGGTATATGGGTGAGCACGGCAAGCGATTTGGTGATAAGGTGCAGAGGGCCAAACGCCATCACATTATTGCAGTGACCGGGTGTTGCTGAGCTGCCAGTGGTATCAAGTGGCCATACCGGGAGCTTCAGCGACGTTGCCCGCTCTGACTATCGGCTGGGCTGCAAGAGACCCGATCCAGTATGTTGCAGGGCAGCTGAGATCCAGATTGTTCGGCACGGAGCCAGTGCAGGTTCCCAGAATCACGTGAGATGCAGGTGATGGTGACCGCATGAGGCTTACTAGGCCAGACTCTGGGTGAGTGTAGACCAGTGCAGGTCGGAGGACCAAAGACCAGGACTGCTCTCTAGTGCTTTAGGATAGATGGGTGCTGGTGCTGACTGCCACTTGGGATCTTGGAGTCTGGAGGCCATACCCTAACACGATTTAGGTGAGGGACCCAGCTACAGGACGAACGATCTGCCTAGAGTGAAACTGTGTTCACTATTGTCCCTCACTGGCAGCTTGTGGGAGTCAATCAGAGTGTGCAGGGAAGGGAGCCTTAGGCCTTGAAGGTTCCTGTTCATAAAGCGTTAACCAGCCCCTCTGGGACATACTACCCACCAGCAATAGCGCGCACCAACTGCGCACCCACATTGTGCAAATTCATTCATATGGGCAAGACGGACAAGCTCCATCCTAAACTACAGTTCGACCTGCTTAAAACCCCCCAGATCAAAAGAACCCATGTCCACGGAGCAAGACACTACCCCAGACGACCCGGACGCCGGGTCAGATATAGATATGAAACAAGCGTTCTGCATTATCCAGCAGAGCCTATCAAAGATAGACAGCAAAATTGATGCGTTTTCGTTTCGAATAGATAGGGTGTCCGAGAGGCTGGACAAACATGGTGACAGACTTGATGTGGCGGATCAACGCATATCGGACATGGAGGACGTAGTCCAAGCGGACCCGGAGACCGATAAGGAAAGAGACAAGATCCTACGTACCCTGCAAGCTAAGGCTGAAGATCTTGAAGCAAGATGCCATCGTAACAAGGTCCGCATTTTGGGTGTAGCAGAATTGTCCAATATAGGTGATATGGAACAGTACGTACAGAAACTCCTTGTCAGCCTCTTAGGTTGGTACACCGTCTCTGAAATACTGGTGGTAGAATAGTTCAAGTTCAGAGATTTGTATAGCGCACTACTCACCCAGAGGGTCTCAAGGCGCTTCGTGGAGGGGGGGTTATATTACTTATCGAATATCCAAGTTTTGAGTTGCTTTCTGAAGGAGAGGTGGTTCTGTACAAGGCGGGGGTGCGTGGGGAGAGAATTCCAGGTTTTGGCCGCTAAGTAGGAGAAGGTTCTTCCCCCCATGGTGGATCTATGGATGCGTGGAATTGCGGCGAGGGCTTGATTGGATGATCGTAGTTGGTGAGTGGGGGTGTAGAAGGACAGTCGCGTGTTGAGGCAATCGGGTCCTATGTCGTAGAGGGCTTTGTGTGCGTGGGTGAGGAGACGGAACGTTATTCTTTTGTTGACGGGAAGCCAGTGGAGGTCTTTCAGGTGACCGGAAATGTGAGCTTGACGGGGGATGTCCAGTATGAGTCTAGCTGAAGCG
This sequence comes from Lissotriton helveticus, assembly GCF_964261635.1. Taxonomy (NCBI): domain Eukaryota; kingdom Metazoa; phylum Chordata; class Amphibia; order Caudata; family Salamandridae; genus Lissotriton; species Lissotriton helveticus. The sequence continues at coordinate 2,108,930,070 of NC_136057.1, forward strand.
TTTTGGATGCGTTGGAGTTTTTTCTGAAGTTTGGCTGTGGTTCCGGCGTAGAGGGTGTTTCCGTAGTCCAGTCGGCTTGTGATCAGTGCGTGGGTGACCGTCTTTCTTGTTTCGGTGGGGATCCATCAGAAGATTTTTTTGAGCATGCGTAGAATGTTGAAGCATGAGGATGAGACGGCGTTGACTTGTTTGGTCATCGAGAGGGAGGAGTCCAGGATGAAGCCCAGGTTCCGTGCGTGGTCCGTAGGTATGGGTGCGGTTCCTAGGGCCGGTGGCCACCATGAGTCGTCCCAGGCGGAGGGGGATGATCCTAAGATGAGGACTTCCGTTTTGTCCGAGTTCAGTTTTAGACGGCTGTTCTTCATCCACTCGGCTACTTCTTTCATCCCTTTGTGTAGGTTGGTTTTGGTGGTGTTTGGGTCTTTGGTGAGGGAGAGGATCAGCTGGGTGTCGTCTGCGTAGGAGATAATGTTGAGGTTGTGTTGGCGCGCGATGGATGCTAGGGGACTCATGTAAACGTTGAAGAGAGTGGGGCTGAGTGAGGATCCTTGTGGAACGCCCCAGATGACTTCGGTGGCTTCTGATCTAAAAGGGGGAAGGCGGACTCTCTGGGTTCTTCCGGCGAGGAACGAGATGATCCAGTCCAATGCTTTTCCTTGTATTCCGACGTTGCTGAGGCGTTGTATGAGGGTGCTATGACAGACTGTGTCGAAGGCTGCGGAGAGGTCAAGCAGGATGAGGGCAGCTGTTTCTCCGTTGTCCAGTAGAGTCCGAATGTCGTCTGTTGCTGAGATGAGGGCGGTTTCGGTGCTGTCTTTGGCTCGGAAGCCGGACTGTGAGGGGTCGAGGGATTTGTTGGCTTCGAGGAAGGCAGCGAGTTGGATGTTGACGGCTTTCTCAATAACTTTGGCTGGGAATGGGAGGAGCGATATGGGGCGGTAGTTCTTAAGTTCAGTGGGGTCTGCTGTGGGTTTCTTCAGAAGGGCGCTGAGTTCGGCATGCTTCCAGCTTTCCGGGAAGATAGCGGAGTTGAGGGAGCAGTTGATGACGTCTCGGAGATGGGGTGCGATGATGGAGTCAGCTTTGTTGAAGATGTGGTGGGGACATGGGTCGGTTGGTGATCCTGAGTGGATGGAGTTCATCAGGTGGATGGTGTCTTCAGTGGTGATTGGGTTCCAGGTGCAGAGGTTGTTAGAGGGGGGTGTTGGTTTGGAGGTGGGGGTAATGGACTGGTCCCCGGACTGGTTTTCAAAGCTGTTATGTATGTCGGCGATTTTGTTGTAGAAGAAAGAGGCTAGGGAGTCGCAGAGGTCTTGGGAGGGAGTTATGTCGTTTGTGCCGGCGGTGAGGTTGGTAAAGTCTTTGACGATGTTGAATAGTTCCTTGCTGTTGTGGGCGTTGTTGTCGAGTCGATCCTTGAATGCTGATTTCTTGGTGGATCGGATCAGTTGGTGGTGTTTGCGGGTAGCGTTTTTGAAGGTGGTCAGGTTGTCAGTGGTAGGGTTTTTTCTCCAGGCTTTCTCGAGGGTGCGTTTAACTTCTTGGATTTCTTAAGGTCATCGTTGAACCAAGGGGCTTTTTTGTTACCTTGTTTGATTTGATGGTTTTTCAAGGGTGCTAGTTTGTCTGCGCTGTGGGTGATCCATTGTGTGAGGTTGGTGGCTGCTTGGTTTGGGTCTGATGATTTGGCAGAAGGGTTTTGGTGAAACGATGTGAAGAGCTGGTCGGTGGTAATTTTGTTCCAATTTCTTCGGGGAATAGGTTGAGGGGGGTTGTGGGTCGTGGTCTTTTTGTAGTTGAAGTGAACGCAGCTGTGGTCCGTCCAGTGGAGAGCTGTGGTATGGTTGAGGGAGATGTGCTTGCTGGAGGTGAAGATTGGGTCGAGTGTGTGTCCGGCATAGTGGGTGGGGCTATTGACAAGTTGTTCGAGTCCGAGGTTGGCTAGGTTGTCCAGAAGGGTGGTGGTGTTGGAGTCGTTTTTCTTTTCCAGGTGGTAGTTGAGGTCTCCCAGTAGAATGTACTCCTCGGAGGGGTGGGCGTGTGGGCTTATGAAGTCAGTGATGTCATCGCTGAATTGTGTGCGGGGTCCTGGTGGTCTGTAGATGAGGGTGCCCCTGAGTGTGGTCTTAGGGTCGGTGTGGATCTGGAAGTGAAGGTGTTCGGCGGATGTGAGGTTGTCGTCGGAACTGGTCGTGATGTGGATGGTGTTCTTGTGGACGATGGCGATGCCTCCTCCTGTTTGGTTGGTGCGGTCCTTTCGGATGATCTTGTAGCCGTCCGGGATGGCTATGGCGATGTCGGGTGCTGATGAGGCGTTTATCCAGGTTTCTGTAAGGAAGGCGACATCCGGCGATGTAGTGTCTAGTAGGTTCGAGAGTTCAATGGCGTGTCTGTGGACCGAGTGGGTGTTGAGCAGGATGCACTTTAGTTGGTTAGTGTCGGAGCTCAGATTGGAGTTTGTGGATTTGGTGTGGGTCCGGATGCAGTCGAACTTGCAGGAATGGCATGTGAAGGGTCCATGGGTGGGTCCTGGGACGGCTTGGTAACAGTTTGGCGGGCGGCCTGGATTAAGGGCTGAGAGGGTTGAGGCGTCGTATGTTAAGCGGGCGGAGTGGATTTTGCGGGGACCAGGGGGTCTGGCGCTGGGCGCGGTCCAGGCGCAGACGGGCGTAGACGGGCTTACCTATGGCGCACCTTCGGCGCGCATGGGGCGCTTCCGCTGCGCGTGAACGCTGCGCGTAAGTGCATCTGTCATAAGAGGATGGTGGAGGAGGGCGGAGCGAGGGAGATGCAGCTGGGAGGCGGGAGCGGGGTGGTGAGCCGGCCAGGGAGGCACAACAACAAACAACAAAACGGCAGCAAGCCAAAAGTCTAACAGGACGAGATTGGGGCAAAACTTAATGGCTATGGAATGGCCAGTGGTACCGGCAGAATCAGGTACAAATGAACAATCCAGCCAGAGGCAGCAAAGCACAACCGAATGTCTAAGAAAGCGCACCTCAGCCACACAGCGCTACAATATAAACGCTATCAGCGCTACAATACAAATGCAATTATCAATCAGGCACAATAATGAGCAGGAGCAATGCGAGCACAACCGAATGTCTAAGAAAGCGCACCTCAGCAACACAGCGCTACGATATAAACGCTATCAGCGCTACGATGTAAATGCAATTATCAATCAGGCACAATAATGAGCAGGAGCAATGCGGGTAATGCGATATGGCTTAAGTTGCAAAGAGCGGTCTGGGGGTATAGCGCTACGATACCAATCGGAGCCTGGAGCAGCGTGAGGAGCGACCGCTTCTGATGAGATCAGGACTGTCACAGCGTTTGCAGGGAGGGTCGAGTCTAAACTTTCAGTGGGAGGGAGGAGCAGCTGGGAGGCGGGAGCGGGCTGGAGAGCCGGGCAGGGAGGCACAACAACAAACAACAAAATGGCAGCAAGCCAAAAGCCTAACAGGACGAGATTGGGGCAAAACTTAGGTAATGGCTATGGAATGGCCAGTGGTACCGGCAGAATCAGGTACAAATGAACAATCCAGCCAGAGGCAGCAAAGCACAACCGAATGTCTAAGAAAGCGCACCTCAGCCACACAGCGCTACGATATAAATGCTATCAGCGCTACAATACAAATGAAATTATCAATCAGGCACAATAATGAGCAGGAGCAATGCGAGCACAACCGAATGTCTAAGAAAGCGCACCTCAGCAACACAGCGCTACCATATAAACGCTATTAGCGCTACAATGTAAATGCAATTATCAATCAGGCACAATAATGAGCAGGAGCAATGCGAGCAATGCGGGTAATGCGATATGGCTTAAGTTGCAAAGAGCGGTCTGGGGGTATAGCGCTACGATACCAATCGGAGCCTGGAGCAGCGTGAGGAGCGACCGCTTCTGATGAGATCAGGACGGTCACCAGAATGGGCACATTGATCCCTGGCATCCAAGCCGGTGGCAGGGGCTGCCCCCGGCCTATAATATCAAGGCTCCTGAATTACAGGGATCACGATGCGGCCCCACGCAAGGCCTTGGGAACTGGGAACTCTCCAATATGATGGTGCGGAAACAACTTTGTTCCCCGACTTCACCATACAGGTACAAGAGGCACAAAGGCTCTTTTTTCCAGCAGAAAAGAAACTTCGGGATCTTAATCTGGAGTACAGTATGCTGTATCCTGCTAAGCTAAGGGCCAAAAATGACGGCAAAGAGCATTTTTTCACTGATCCTAAAGTGGTCCTACAATTTATCAAAGAGAAAGAACAGCGTCTGAGGCGGCAGGGTTCACCAAGTTCATCTCCAGCACAGGCGGAGGGCTTTCCAAATAATCGAGAAGAACGAAAATCAGAAGAGTGACTGGCCGAGCGGATCCACGAATGGACGACGCACGATAAAGCAAAAGTGTCATAGAGGGTGCATTGTGCATTTTACAATATACGGCTAGTAGATACTCGCTGTCACTACTGGGGTGCCAGAACACGGATTGGACATGTTCAAGAGAACTCACTGGGGTTAAAGGGCGTCCTGACTGAGATAAATGTGTGTACACTGTGTGCATTGATTGTAACTTGTAATACCTCACAGTGACAGTTGTTTATAAGACTAATGCAGTTATAAGTACTACCAGAGTGGTGTAGGGAGTTCGACAAGATTGCAACTTCTGCCCCCAAGTGCATCACACCTTTAGTATTGTTTGTTTTGGGGTTGGGGTTAGTTTTTCAGGATTGGGGAGGGAGATCAGATTGCCACGACAGTTGGTGGTTTTAGAGGCGTGGGAGGGAATGGTTGTTTTATTAGTATGGGTGTGTGTATTGTTCTAAATATGCAACTAAGGTCACAGATGGAGCATATCATAGACAAAGGGCTTTGCTTGCGACAGTGGTCCCCCAAGTCAAATAGCTATGGCGGGTGAGATCACATGACCTGAAATGGTCTGAATGACAAAAGAAAGTTTAGAAGGGTGTGCGCCTACTTAAAAAGACACTCTGTGGCAATCGCTATTTTGCAAGAGATACACTTTGATCGAGAGCGCAGTGAGGAAGTGCATCACAAATTAATGAGGATATGCTACTCTGCAAATTACACTTCACATGCTAGAGGGGTCCTGATTTGGGTAGATAAGAAGGCGGGGTAGAGATGACGGGCATGCTTAAGGATCCACAGGGTAGATTCGACCTGCTTAAAACCCTCCAGATGCAGGAGGGAGGGACTTGAAATTCCTCCTGGTAGGTATATACAGCCTGAACTATGACAATCCCCACTTCTATACTTCTTTAGCAACCAAATTGGTGCAGTGGAAAGGGATTTCACAGGTGTGTGGGGGGGGGGTGATTTTAATTGTATATTAGATCCAAGTATAGATAGATCTCAGGGCCTGCCAAGGCATCCAGCAGCGGCTGTAGTAGCTGTACTAGAAATAATGCATTCAGATGGCCTCATAAACATCTGGAGACATAGATCCCCCGATGTGAGAGGTTATACACGTTACTCCTCCGTCCATGACACTCCTACTATAATTGACTTTTGGCTACTGTCTGGGGGGCTGTTTTCCAGAGTTGTAGCATGTGCGCATCTGCCGCAGACGTACTCTGACCACTCCCCTGTCCAACTTCCCTTAAAGTGTGGGGCACCACGTATCACAGCATTCACATGGCTTTCCCACCATATTCGCTTTTAGATACTGTATTTAAAGAAGGGTAAACTACAGCCATAGAGAACTTCTTCTCTGATAATATCGGTTTGGTGACCTTATTTACCACTTTGTGGGAAACATTTAAGGTGTTTGTCAGAGGGGTAGTGATCTCTACTCATGCAGGGGTATTGCGTTCTATCCAAGGTAGATTAGAGACACTAGTACGGGAAATAGGTCATGTGGAACGGGACCTGAGTGAGGGGGATCTGCCCAGACCACCGCAGACCTCCAACAGAAACTGGCACAGTACCTAGATACAGCCAACGATAAAGTCAAGCACATGAGTATATATGCAACGGCACAATGCTATGGAGAGCGGGAGAGACCAGGCGCTACTCTAGCAGGAAAATTGAGACCTAAGAGGGAATCAGACATCATGGTGGGCATGACGGATGACAGTGGAAACGCATTACACACACCGGGGGATATGGCTGCCTATTTTCACACTTATTATCAAACATTGTACACCTCTCAAATCTTTTCCAATAGCGAGGCGCTAGAGGAATATCTCTTGTATATTAAAATGCCATGGCTGGTGACGGAGCACAGGGAACATCTGATGCACCTCTAACATCTGATGAGCTACGAGAGGCACCTAGGGAGATTGCAGCTGGGAAGGCCTTGGGGGCAGATGGGTTTCACAGTAACCTTTTATAACGAATTTCAAGACCTATTGATGCCCCACCTCAAAATGCTTTACGAGGAGATGGCAGAGGCAGGCATTATGCCGCCCTCCTTGCGTAAAGCTGTAATTGTCACATTATTAAAGCCAGGAAAGTCACCCACCAGTTGCTCCTTGTGCAGGCCCTTATCTCTGCTTAACATAGATGCTATGCTTTATGCTAAAATCTTCGCCAATAGACTGGATTTATTGCTCCCTGGTATTATTCGTCCAGAACAGGCAGGGTTTGTCCCTAGTAGTAATTTATCTCAAAATATGAGGACTCTGTTTGGCACAGTACAGAGACTAAACCCATAAATTAAGGCGGCTACAGTCTTCCTGGATGACGAAAAAGTCTTCGACTCTGTTGAGTGGGGCTTCATGTTTGCAGTATTGCGCAAGTTAGGAGTCTGGGACATGTATCTCTGTCTGGTATCCGTACCATATACATCACCCACAAATAGAGTGAAGATTGGAGATGAGGTTTCACAGTCATTTAACATCACTGGGGAAACATGTCAGGGCTGTCCTCTGTCTCCGCTATTGTACACGATTGTTGCGGAACCACTGGCCTGCACCATTCGCGAGCACCATGCACACAGAGGGCTGAGATTCCCCGAATACAAACTGAACATTTCTGCCTATGCAGATGACACATTATTATATATACATAACCTGGAGGTAAATCTATCTCCAATACTGCATGAGGTAGTTCAGTTTGGTGGTCACTCAGGGCTGCGAATAAATTTGGATAAGTCTATCATATTTCCCCTCATTCCCAGCACCGTGGAACCAGCCATTGAATTTACGCTACGTTGGACTACAGAGGCAGTTCGCTACTTGGGCATCCAATTCCATACAGATCCTATGATAGTGCTGCGAGGAAATTATGGCAAAGCCACACAAAGTCTCACTGATAACGTAGACAAATGGATTAGGCTTCCACTCTCGCTGATGGGGAGAATCTCTATTATGAAGATGGTTATCTTACTGCGATTCCTTTTTTATTTCAAAACATACCCATTTTACTGCCAAAACACCTGTTCGAATGCTGACACACACAGTTGATACGGATCGTTTGGGCTGTCAACAATCTCGCATACGATGGGACTCGCTCACTTTGCCCTATGACTTAGGTGATCTGGGAGCGCCTGACTTAGAGAAATATTATAGGGCTGCAAATAGCATATTCGCTCACTATTGGATACATGGCCCACAGGATACACCTTTTTTGTACATGGAAAGAAATGCGGTGGATCCGCTCACTCTTCCCCAGATGCTCATCCAACCTGCCTCCAGGAAGCTGTGTGTTTTTGATTCCATCCCTGTTACTGCACAAGCCTGGCAAACCCTATTACATATACAGACAAGAGCCTTCCTATACGCACCGGAAATTCCCCTTCAGTGGTGCATGTGGTTTCCACTGGGCCAAGACATGGGAGCAAGACATGCGCTACAATCTATAGGCATTACCGCAATGGGAGACTTTATTAAGGATGGCGTGTTAGTAACCTGGGAGGCTTTACAGCAACCAGACAGGCAGCTGGGGGGTGCAGTGTTATTTCACTACTACAGAGCCCGACATACCTGGTGCACCCTTATTGGTGAAAATCTGCTGGAACCACAGGCTATGGGGGCTCTTACCACTCTGATTAAGCTTGAGGAACCTCTAAAGTTAATCACTAAATTCTTCTCTAGCCTGCAGGACACACGCAAATCCGAAGTTTTGAGAGTGTGGATGAATTGGCAACGCGTTCTGGGCACTCCCCTAAGTGATCAAGAGTGGCACTAAGGCTGCACCCGTACCCAGTCAGTCTCTCTTAATGGGAGACACAGACTCAACCACTTAAAATTTTTACACAGGGCTTATTGCACCCCTGAACGCCAGTTTCGATGTAGACTAGCAGAAAACATAGAGAGGTCCCAATCACAAATATGGATATTATATCAAGCTAAACACAAGTATTGATGCTCAGATAAAGATGCTAGTGCCACAGTATCAATATAACAATATAGACAAAAAAACATGTTGCAAAAAATAGGTTTCTCTTAAAGAAAATCATCATTTTATTAGGTACAGTACACAATAGTGTATATCAAGTTCATAAAAAACAATAATTAAAATCACATGTTAAAAAAACATTTCCTTTGTAGAAATGACAACATTCGAGAAGTAGTTGTCGATGCAGCGTTTCGTTTTTTCAAAGGTAAAAACACCTTCTTCAGGACAATTCTCAAACTAAAACTTTTAAGGGGGTACAAGAAACTCGGTTTCGTTTTAGGTTCTTTTTGTCATATAATATCCATATTTGTGATTGGGACCTCTCTATCTTTTGAATCTTTTCCCCCTCGTCCCGCATTGGATTAGGTAGGGGACCTCCCTTGGCGCTTCTGGGGTGGGATCTCTCAGTAGACAAGAAACTACATCCATTGTTAGCTATTGGACTCTTACTTGCTAACCGTCAGGTGGCACTGCGCTGGATGAGGGGCCCACTTTCACGAATTTAAAAATGGCATGCAGACATGGTGTATTGTAATACCCAGGCCAGTACATACAGTGAATTGCTAGCCCCCAGAAATCATCCCAGGAGCTACTGGGCACCATACCAAACTTACCTGTTAAGTAAACCTGGAGAAGCAGTCTCAGAACCGCAGACTACTGCTAATGAAACATTATCACAAGAGGCAGGAACATAGTTAAATGAGGGACTTGCGGGTAAAGGCTGGGCCACACTAACTGTGTCATTGTGTAAAAGTTAGTCCCCCTACAAGGCATTGGTCAGTAGCGTGACAAACTGTAACCACAGGAGATACTGCTCTTACCGTGGATATGATTGTAGACATGGGACTCTCCGTATGCCGGATTTATGTCTTTGAGTACTAATGTGCCTATGTGCTGTTGTGATCTGATATATTGTAATACCTGCCTATGTCGCAATTGTGTTCTGAGTTGTATCTATCTTGCTCTATACTGAAAACAATAAAAATAAAATAAAAAAGACCTGGCATCCTTGGTGTTGTTCCCCCTTACCCTCTGCCTTCAGACCTCCTGTTTTGCTGACTTTGTTTTTGCTGGCTTTAGAACTCTGAGCACTTTACCACTTCTAACCAGAGCCAATGTGCATGTGCTCGCTGCTTCAAACATGGCAACATTGGCTTATCCTCAATTGGCATATTTAATTTACTTATAAGTCCCTACTAAAGTGCACTACATGTGCCCAGGGTCTGTAAATTAAATGCTCTAGTGGGCCTGTAGCACTAATTGTGCCACTCACTTATGTTGTCATTTAAAGATGTCTCAGGCCTGCCATTGCAGAACCTTTGTGTGCAGTTTTAAAATACCATGTCGACCTGGCAAGTTAACCCTTTTGTCAGGCCCAAACCTTCCTTTGTAATACATATAATTCATCCCTAAGGTAGGCCCTGGACAGCCCAATGGCATGGTGCAGTGTATTTAAAAATTAGGACATGGGGGGCGTGGCTAGCAGCCGACTGGAATGGCTGCCTAGCAGAGGAGCTCCGTGGTGAACGAGACCCCATCTCTATATCCTCGCATTTATCCGTTATCTCTGCTGCTCTGGCGATTGCTTTTACAAGAAGACTCCAAGCGGCATCCCCCACCGAAACCCCGGTGTTGATCCGACACCGGCATCAGCCCCGCGGTGGAGTGCCTGCCTGCGGCCTACTAACATCGTGGCCGCACCGGCCTGGCCTGAAGCACTATCCGGCCGGAAGTGGACGACCGCCGGGAGACCGAACCGGAAGTTCCCACATCGCGCCTCTGACCGTCGCCCGGAAGAAACATCCTGCATCGGACGGCGGCCAAGGACACCTGTGGCGGCGCGCTTCTGAGGTGGGTCGGTGGATCCCCCACACACCCCCCCCCTCCCTTGGCCTGGTTGATATCGAGGGAGCCGGTGAAGGGCAACCGGAGGCAGGGGGGTCGGAGACACCAGTGGCGACGGGTGCGGCTGCCGCTGTGACTTGGAGCCTGCGCCCGATCCACCCCCCGCCGCACCTGCTGTCGCCTATACTACCGGCGGGCGGGGAGAACACCAATACCACGGTGCCGGGGCGAACCCGAGCACTTGCTGCCAGACGCGCCGCCCCTCCTACATCGCCGACCTCACCTGCGTTGCTGCACGACCGGGGACTGCGCTGGTGAGGTGACGGCTTTCCGGGCTTGTGTTTGGGGACAGACAGGTGAAGATAAACCCCGGACCGGGGCCGCCGGCGTGTCGGGTCTGTGACACGGCCACCTTCACATACTGCGGACCCTCTGCGGCCTCGAAGGGGTGCATTGTACCAGTGAGGATTTCCCACAACGTGGACATCAAGTACTGACCACTGCGTGCACCCTCGTCCCCCGGGGACATAGATCGCCCAGGGTGACAGTGAGAACGCTGTCGCATAGGGGGCAAAAAACCACGTGACGCTCTGCACTGGGATCCACATCTGCCCGAGCCTCGTCTCACCCCTGATCGTCTCTGTTGACTGCGTTGGCCAGCCTCGGCATTGGGGGATCCCACCCATTGCGCCATTCTCAGAGCCTACCCCTGACGCCTCAGCGGGCTTGCCTCCTCGACGGCCCGTCATAGTTGCACGTCCAGACCTCAGGGAGCCAAGACGATATCGGGGCTCTAGCCGGAGCTGACACGCCTAACGGCCCACGGAGGGATGGCGGGAAAAGGAACGCGGCACAACGCCGCTCAGTCACGACTGGAAAAATTTGCGTTCGAGAAGAACCCATCGCAGCACCCGGAGGGGCGCACGTCACTAGGCAAATGCCCCGAAGGTGACGGAGGGAAGAAGGTGACACTTGAGGACTTAATGAGGACGCTCACTAATGTCCAAACTACGGTGGGGGCCATCTCCTCGGATGTGGGCTTACTGAGGGCAGACCTTCACAAGATGACCGAGAGGGTGGCGCAGGTTGAGGTGGTCACGAAATCCCTGGTTGAGGACACCTCCGAACTACAGTTGGCCATGGAGCGGATGGAATCGGTCACTAAGAAACTGCAGGACAAGCTGGACGATCAGGAGGGGCGGGCTAGGCGTAACAATGTCCGAATCCTAGGAATACCAGAATCGGAAGGCAAACGGGCGATGGACCTTTACATAGAAGACCTTATCAAGACCGAACTGAGACCAAAAGGTCTATCGTACTTCTTCTCAGTGGAGAGAGCACACAGGGTCCCAGGTGGAACTCCGAAACCGGGTGCAGCACCAAGACCCTGTACTGGCCAGGCTATTTAATTTCCGGGACAGGGATGTCTTACTTCAAGCGGCCCGGAATGCCCCGCCCATCAAAATACAAAACTCTACGTTGGCCTTCTTTCCTGACTATACGGCCGAGGTGGCCCGACGCCGCAAAACCTTCATGGAGGTAAAAAAGGCCTTGCGAGCAAAGGAATTGCCCTACTCAATGCTTTTCCCGGCGAAACTGAGGGTCGTGGATAATCATAAATCCTGGTTTTTTGACACCCCAGAGGCGGCGTGGGACTGGCTGGACGGTTGGCGACGGGTGGAAGAGACTAGACGCACGGGCAGAGGCCAACGAAACCAGCGGTTCGAGAATGCAGAAGCTTCACCAGCATCGACCGGGGAAAATCCTGACAAGGAGCTGGAAGAGGGACCGGAAGCCGACTGTCACTCACTAATGTTTCTCCACATGGGTAGAAAATTTACCCATGTGGAGAAACATTAGTGAGTGACAGGGGGATCTCCCCTAGGTCCTGACGAAGAGGCCCCGCGCCTCGAAACATGTTGACCCACTTAGGAGAGAGAGCCCATTAACCTGCTCCATCTCTCCGTTTCACTTTTTCTTTTAATAATACCAGCCAGTGTTTAATAAAATTCTTTTTTTCCACTAGGCCAGGTATTTTTTAACTCACACTCTATATCACCCCTGACCCCACTGACACTCACTCCCAACACATAGCACCTCCATCTAAAGGTGCTCCAGCGTATCCGCTTGTCGCAGCACTGCCCCGCCCCGCAGCGGGACGGGAAGACCCCGATGATGAAGCATGACACCAAGGGCCCTTTTGGTGTGTGAGGGGTATTTTAACAAAGATGGTGTATTCCAATGACATCTGGATACACATCCACCTAATGTGAGGTGGCCCTTTCTGATTAACCAAAAACCCTGATAAGAGGAGGACGTGCCCACCTCGGTGCCCACCGGCATCACCTCTTCACTCCCCCCTTTTTGATTTCCTTAGTCAATCAGGCTTTATGCCTGGGCGAAACACCTCCCTTAATTTGCGGAGACTAAACGGAATACTACACCGCATTCCCTCACTCCAGGAGGATGCCGCAATTCTCTCATTAGACGCAACCATGGCGTTCGACCTTGTGGAGTGGCCGTTCCTTTTTGTGGTGCTCAGGAAAATGGGCTTTGGCCCTAAATTTTGTGGCTGGGTTAGGCTCCTTTATACAGCACCATTGGCACAGATCATTGCGAATGGGCACACGTCACGCGTGATCACATTGGGTCGCGGCACCCGACAGGGATGCCCCCTGTCCCCGCTATTATTCGCCCTCATACTGGAGCCACTGGCGGTGAAAATCCGTATGGATCCACAGATCCGAGGCATCTCGTGGGGAGAGGGCTGGGAAGACCGCATCTCCCTCTATGCTGATGACGTGCTGCTGTATTTGATGTCTCCAACCCCGTCTCTAGCGACACTAATGGCCTTACTTAAGACCTATGGAGACGTCCCGGGGTATACCATTAACTGGGCCAAGTCGCTCTTGTATGTCTTGCGCGGTGCGACGCCCATGCTACCCCATGACTGCACCTTGCAAACGGTGTCCAGAGGGTTTAAATATCTCGGGATCTACGTCACCCCACAGGATGCAGTCTTTATGGAAGAAAACCTACTGAAACCTCTACAGAGGCTAAGGTCGGATGTGAAGCACTGGCGTTCCCTTCCTTTGACTTTACTGGGCAGGGCGGCCCTCTTTAAAATGCTCTCACTTCCTAGACTCCTCTATGCATTACAAAACACCCCATTTCTGGTTCCTCTCACATATCTGAAGTCGATTGATGCTGAGATCGCCGCGCTTTTATGCGACGGTAAACCAGCCCGTATTGCACAGGCTAAATTGTCACGTAGTTGGTATGATGGGGGCATTGCCTTGCCAAACATCAAGCTATACTACTGGGCAGCACAACTTATGGTGGTGAATCAATGGCTACATGCCCCGCAACAGGATCCGGCCTACGCTCTTGATAGGACCGTCCTCCCCCCAGACAAACTTATGAAGGCACTATACTCAGACAAACGCAGACACACCCTCACGGGCCCTACGGCTCACACAATCAAGATTTGGCACGCTGCACAGAGAGCTCTAGGGTGGGAGGGAGTCCTTACGCTAGCCACACCACTCTGGGATACCCCCAAACTTGGCACTCTGTCGAATTCAAAAGGTTTCAGGCAATGGGATCTAATTGGCATCTCGACAATCGGAGACCTATGGATAAGGGGGGAGATTATTTCATTCCCAGCCCTACAAGAGAAGTATGGGATGGGACAAAATGAACACTATCGATATGCACAAATCAAACATGCCTTGCAGGGGGCCATCCCATCTGGTACAATTCTTGCCACATCCTCCCCCCTGGAGGATAGACTCCTCACTGACCACTTAGATAAGAAGGCGATCTCCCTTACATATCGGAAGCTCGTCAATAATCTCCCTGACCCCACGGTAGTCCTCCGCAGTCGATGGGAGGTGGATCTGGGAGACATAGCTGATGAGGACTGGTTACATGCACTGGCTTCGCCCAGAGAGACCACCATACCTTCGCGACTGAAACTGGTACAATTAAAAGTATTACATAGAGTGTACTATTCACGTACTCTACTGCACAAGCTGGGGCGCACCCCGGAACCTACTTGCCTCAGAGGTTGTGGATCCCCAGGGACTTTCTATCATATATTATGGGATTGCCCCAAAATACAATCATATTGGGAGGAGGTTTTGTTTGAGATATCGGAGGCGACGGGGGTTGTACTGCAGAATGAACCTAAGTGTTGTATACTGAATATTTGGTCGCCTACTGATATGAACAAGGGATTGCAACTCTGGGCGACACTGGGTATGGCCATTGCAAAGCGTAACATTGCTAAGAGATGGGGATCTGGTGTGAAACCCTCATGTATTCGGTGGTGTAATGATATGGACTCAGCAATGGTAGCAGAAAAGGCAGTATATGTGCATAGAGGGTGCCCTAAGAAATGGTCGAGAATATGGAATAATTGGAACGAATATCGAGGGAACTTATGTGAGCACCCGGAGGACCTGCTAGAACCTGATGATGACCCGTAGAGGGAGTGATAAAGTGTCTTCCCTCTATTATGGCCTTCTATGTGTTTTGGGGCACGGAGGGGGATGTCCTTGGAATAAATATGCTGAGAAATGGTCTAAGACAAAGCACTATAGACTGTGTGCCCTGGAGTGCGCCTAGGGGAGGGTCATAGTTGCAATTACGAGGTATGTCGTGCTAGACGGGGGGAGGCGCAGAGAGTGCCAGGCAAGACTAGTGGTATGGATTGTGATGGGAGCTGTTTCCATAGTATGATAGTGTACTTAGGACCCAATTGAAAATGCTTGTAATGTGTAACCCTGTAGGATTTTGATAATGACTGGTTTAATCCTACTTTTCTTAGAGACAAGTTATGGTTGTTTAATATAAAATAAGACGGACTAGGTCTGTGAACACTACTATCCGAATGTACTCAGCTGATATATACAAGATTTACGACTTGGCGAGGATGGCCGTTAACATTGCATTAATGTTGTGATACTGTACGTATGGTAAATAGCGGCCAGCCTCCGGGTTGTGTGCAAGACGCTGTGTATACCTGAAAATTTAATAAACGTCTTTTTAAAAAAAAAAAATTAACTACTCTAAGGTCATCATTACCTTTTGACCAGAAAAAAAAAAAGAAATAAATAAAATAAATTAGGACATGTACATTTAGGTTTTATATGTCCTAGTATTGAAAAACTCTTACAATTGTTTTTCACTACTACAAGGCCAATCTCTCCCATAGGATAACATTGGGATTACCTTATTACATTTTATAAGTTTAATTTCCAATTTGGAAGAGATTGGAAACCTCAAGTTTGGTGTCTCTGGAATCACAATTTAAACCCACAACTAATGGT
This sequence comes from Lissotriton helveticus, assembly GCF_964261635.1. Classification (NCBI taxonomy): domain Eukaryota; kingdom Metazoa; phylum Chordata; class Amphibia; order Caudata; family Salamandridae; genus Lissotriton; species Lissotriton helveticus. Next base: position 2,108,945,610 of record NC_136057.1, read on the forward strand.
GAAGTAAGATTTTAAATTGTAGTTTTAAAAATGCGACTTATAGAAAGTTGCAAAAAGAACAATTGATGGACAGAATGCAGAACAATGTCATACGTTCACCCCCATACAGAGATCTGGGCCTAAATCCATTGTTTTTTTGCTCACCATGCCATTCCAATTTGAACCCAGCCATATGCAAATCAGTCTTGACCATCTTTATTCTCTATAACGCCGTCCTGATCTATGAGCATTTAGAGCCTACCTTAGGTGTGACTTATAAGTATTAAGAGGGAAGGTTTAGGCCTCCAAAAATTTATTTTGCCAGGTCAAAAGGCAGTTTTATAACTGCACCCACAGGCTGCATGGCAGGCCTGAGACATATTTTACAGTGCGAGGGAGTGAGTCATGACGCCTAGCGCTGTCCGCAAGATTCTTGCAATCATGGCTGGAGCCTACACATACTTCACACTGTTTAACTGAAGGTTTCCAAATGCAGAGTGGAGCAGAGCAATGCAGGGTCTTGCATCACAGCACCATTTAAGAGAAAGCACCAAAGGGAGAGAGTGCAAAGAGAGATTGAGAGACATGGAGCAGAACATGCACTCTCATCAACTGCTAAATCACAAATGGCTTGGGAAAAAGCAGAAAGAAAAATAGCTCCATGACATCAACAGTGAAAGGATACTCACACAATCTACAACAACAGAATACAGGGAGGCCACAAAAAAAATTATAGAAAGAATAAAAACACAAGCAGCATGCTGTTCTAATGAATTGCATTTTTTTACTGTGGGTATTTTTCTGCTGCTAAATACCACTGAAAACTGTTCTTCCACTCACGCCAATTACTCATATTAATTAATTAAATAATGGAGGGATCAAGGCTTGTTAATCTGTGATCTCACAATAGTCAATTAAATGCATGGAATGTAGCTCTTGTCTAACGCTCCTAATGTTCACATGCCTTGGTTGATTTCATTTTTAGTACTTCATTTTGAGTTTGACAACGAGGAAGAACCACCACAAACTTGAGGGGCTCCCGTCTATTTAGATGTGTGGGAAGTGCCTAGTTAGAATTCTGCAGAATTTCCATGGGCTCCACCGGTTTTAATGTCGGATCTGGTAGCCCAATCGCCAACTGCCGCCAGGTCACAATGACTGTTGACCTACTGTATTGAGGGTGGGAGAGCCATCATTGATGCTCCCTGCCCATTCCTGCTGGACATGGTAATGTAGAATGGCCCCAATGTGCTTCTAGAAAATGTATTGCATGTCGGGCCATTCATGTTTTTGTTTGGAGAAAACAAACCCCTGCTCCGCTGTGGGAATTTGTTTTTACTGAACAAAAAAGTTAGCTTAATGGGCCCTTTAAACATGGCAGCCACTTAGCAAACCTTCAGTGCTGTGAATGGAGCTGCCACAGCTCTCTTCACGGTGCAGAGATCCCCAACAAGCAGCAAGCAGGCAGTTTTGTAAAGATGGTGGACAGCTCTCCACCAGGGGAGACCACGGCCTCCGTCCCCTGGTGGTTCAGCTGAACAAATGCCAGGGTTATACATAAGGCCCTTAGTCTTGTAAACCTGTCAATCTATAAGGTGTGCTGATTTACATAATCCGGGCCTTATTTATGAAAGGGTTTGCACCACTCAATGTGGTACATGTGAACGCAAGCCTCTAAGTCAGATTTTTGAAGGCACGCAAAGCCACTTTGCGTGGCTCTGAGTGGCTTAACCCCTCCCATGCTGGTGACGGAACTGCTCCGTCACCAGCCACGGACGCGCTGTGCTGATGATGGAGTGGTTCCGTCACGGCTTCCACGCCTGCGCTGGACGTTCTGTTGAGCGGGTGGGGCGTGACAGAACCGCTCCGTCATAAGCGCAGCGCACCCAAGGCTCGTGACGGAGCGGTTCCGTCACGAGCATGGGAGCACCGCGCGGCCCCCCCACTCCCCTAGCACTGAACGGAATTGCCGCCGCAGCGAAGGGGTTAAAAAATCTGGAGTAACATAGCGCAGTGCAAATCACTGCATTGCATTACTCTGCCATGGGAAGGCATTCCATGGGTGTTGCGTGGGTGTCCCCACACAACTGCTATGGATTTTGACGCATCCCCAGATTTACAAGAACTTGTAAAACTGGGGATGTGCCAAAAACGTACACCTTCCCAGGGGAGGCTTAACAAGGAGACATTCTATTTCTCCTCTTTTCTTCCTCTTTCTATGAGTGCTGCAAAAAGATAGAAAGAGGAATATGCCTGCCAGGATTGTCTTTGTGCAGGAAAGTGCCCCTTTCTGCACACATACAATGCGGCATGCAACAAAAGGCGTGCATGCATCATAGTGCAAAGGTGCCTGCTTTTGGAGATAGGCTGTCAAAAGGGAGCCAGCGCAAGGGAAAGGACAGGAATGTTCTGTATTGCCTTAACTACTGCGTATTCCTGCCCTTTCCCAGTCATGCAGTGAAGCAAGGTGACTTGCTGCGCTGCACTGTTTGACTGTCTCATAAATGAGCCCCATAGTGTACTTCTTTTTCAGTATTCCTATACACTCCTGTGAGACTTGTACGAAAACATGCATATCATATAAATCCATGTATTATGGGGGCTGGTACTCATTTTAATCAACCAACAGTGAACACAATATGCATGCACAGTATTTGGACTATTGTGAAAATCATGAACCCCTCTTCTGAAATAAAGTTGGATTTACAGATGTATGGCTTTCAGGAATTCTCAAAGCTTTCCAGAAGTTCACCTGGGACACTGCAACACTTATTGTTTTCCAGCTGCACTTCTGGAAAAGGTTTGTCAAGTGTATTTTTCAGGCGAAAACCTACACAAGTACATTTTCTGCAGTGGAAGTGTAAACCCCCTGGTTAATATTTTCTTTGTTTTCCCCATGACAAATTATATGTTTCCTTTTGAGAAAGCTCTTCCTTTACACCCATACACCTGCTCTCCTTGGAAAAGTAGTTACTCATGTGCTTGGGAGGAGTGAATCTCCACCCACTTATAGCTGGAAGGGGATTAGAGAGTGGTTTGTGAATACCCATTAACGTATAGGTCTATGGGAGTTCACAAACTTAACATGCATTCCCTTCCAGTAACGTCCATTCCTTAACTCATAAATGACTATTGTGGGGGTTGTAACTCATTTGCATTACACTTACAAATAATTACGTTTCTAAAACCCACTATAAACATCAGTAAGCACTTCCTGGCAACAGATCAACATTGTCTTTTTTCTCCTGTGGAATTCCATGTGTTCCTCCTCTGGGGGGAGAACTAGCTGCTGCTAAACAGCAAGAGGAGTTTGTTAGGCACGGGGCTATAAAACACTGATGGTTTATAGGCCTTATAGAAAAATAAGAAGATAATAAATTGTCTGCATCCAAGAATAATGGAATGGGAGGAAGGAGAAAAGTTTGTACATCGTGTCATCAAACACCCGCCATGTCTCAGGGAAAATATTCAGTTTTAATCATCCATCAAGTGTGAAAGCGGTTATTATCCCGCTCATCGTAAAACGTCTTTATGTTGGTTCAGATTCAGGCAACATAAAAACGATGCATACAAATTAGGAGACAGTAAAGTTTGAACGCACTGTACAAATGATGAGATGTGAGCCAGAGACAAAGTAATAACAATATGTGCAAGGACAGTACTAATGAATGCAACGGGAGCTGTCATTATGCAGGTTTCGCAGCTCATGAATAACAACACCGCGGAAATAATCACTGGATAAATCAGAGGCGCTTTCAAGGGCTGCCTCCCCCAGATCAGCATGAAGAGAAGGGCCCTAAAGTGAGCATCACCTGTAAGACATTTAGAATGAATCAGGAGATGCGGCGGTGATGTGGAGTCCATGCGCACCCCTCCCTGCTAACTTAAGAATGCTTCACTTTGGTCCCCTTCACTGTTGACCTCAAGGCAGTGAAACAGGATAGCATGTTTGCAGGCATGCGTACGTGTTCGTGAATGCATGGTAAGGTGGTGCTGCGTGTCTTGTTAATGCTTCTGTAACATGAATAGCAATGGTGCAAAATGTACACCGGTGCAATCCCCGGGATGCGTTCCATCATTTGCATATGAGTGAGTCCCATGCAGATGTGAGGATGCCTTTGACTTTGCGCACTACATTGATGTCCGCCTTTTCTAGATGGAAGGGGACCAGAGAGTCGTTTGTGAATACCCATAAAATGTATAGATTTATGAGAGCTCCCAAACTTTGTTCCTCTCTTGTAATGCATTACATATGCAGGCGCAGGGCCAAATAGATGTTTAATGGCACGCCGATTTACTCCACATAGGAGCTGGTGCACATTCAATGGGACCCCAAAGGCGCCCTTAGAGCCACAGACAGAAGGTTCCCAGGGATAACTAGGCATCCCCCTCAAGCATATGCAGGTGCACACTGCCTACATCCGCCTACATGATGATCCCTACCCCTCTTCAAAATGGCGCTTGGTACACTGGCAGTGTAAGATGGAGCCTCGGTTTCAAAGCAGCTCTGTCTGTCATTGATGTCTCCTCCCCAGGGTGAGTGCAAAGTGTCCAACTTCAGACCTGCATAGGGGAGCACGTGTTGTACAATAATTCACGCAGCTGAATATGTACTGCAGCACAGACACTATGCCCAATATCTACTACAGCCCCTGTCTGTGCCCTGGTGCTCTGATGACGAAGTGGCAGAACCTAGAGCTAATGGCAGCAATGCATAAATGTAGACCACAGAGTCCCACTTGTGCCAGTGAATTTCATCAAGTCTGGGGAGGTTTACATTAAGGAGAATGCCGCCTGGTGAAAGAGGACTGCATGTACATTATTAAGTCAGCCTCAAGAGAAAGTGTAATGTTATGCCTGCCTTCAATGCCCTAAAACATGAACAAAAAAATCGAAGCATGCATGGCTTAACGTGAACTTGTATGTGTTTAAAAGTGCACTTAAAATATGTTTATTTTTAAGCATAACAGTACATACATTCACCTGGGGAAAAAGTAGCCAATCCAAAATATTTTTGGAGATCCCTTCCTCTGAAAAGGAGAAAGAATATTGCTTTTCAAAGGAAAAATGTCAACATTGTCGTTTTCATCTCACAAGAGTATTTAGAAAAAATAAAATGTAACTCCAAACTAAGGGAGATACTTCTGGCCATTACACAGTGAATAATGAAGAGATAAATGTGAGGCGATGAGGCCTAGGGAATAAATTGTGTACCTTCAATTCTGGCAACCCCGGCTGTAATCCAGGTTTTGAAGTCAGGCTCTATACCTGTGTCTTAAATTATGTTAAAATAAGATAACATTTATTTGTAGCTTAATAAAAACCATTACAAAGAGTACAGTACGGAGAATTTTAAAAATGTGCTTATTGTATGTTGCGTGGAATAAGTAAAAATAATTGTACAATATTCATTTTGCATAAAAACGTAAATAGCAGTAAGAGACATTGATACCTAGGGAGTCGTGATGCGTGCAGAAATTAGTGCAAGTGCTTTGTGCTCCGAAGGCAGGACGGGAAGTTTCTAAAATGCATGAAAAGTGGGTGTGAGGCGACTCGAAAGGTATATGACGCTATTATATGTAATGTAGTGTCATGTTACAGCTCCTTTCACCAGAAATCGCCTTTATTACTGCTCTCTATTTTGGTACTACTGAATTTCTAAGTTACTCTGTACAAAGTTATTGGCAGAAATGCTTCATTCATAAATGCCTTTTTAATTGCATCTATGCCACTTTTTACAGGGTAAAATAATCTTTCACAATCTAAATATATACCACATAATACAGAAAACTGCAATTATTTTATTTAGTTGTGTTATTTTAGGTGAGATTGAACGTATAGACGGAAGTTGGACTGGTGGGAAGATGACTCAGGTGCTGTAACTAACCCTGGACAATGAACTATGCTCCCCTCTCGGAATTTGCGGAGATTTGTTAACTACGCATTCCATTCAAAACACGTAGTCAGGGAAAAAATCTGCTCAACCACGTAGCGGAGTCAGCTTCTAAACTGCACTTACAAATGCTTTGATAAAGCAACTTTACATGATAAAAAATCATATAACCAATTCACAAAAGTGAACTTTGAAATTGAAAAAATGTCAGGCAATGAGAGAGGTGAGTATTTTGGCGTCCCTCCTAACCGAGGGGGAGGACCAAGCAGATGCCTTGAACAAAAAGAGCATATCATGCTGAACGATTCAGTGGTGGTCCCATCCTCTTAGGACCACCCCAAGCGCAGTTATTATGGGCAAAAATACAGTTCCAACCAAAGGCCCTGCAAAGCATTATGGGACGAGATTAGCAGTGGGCAGTGAATATTATAGTATCCAATATCAAATTAATTCTACAAAGAGCTGATGTTCAACTCGTTGTTTCTAGGTGTCCCTCACGAGTCAAATGCAAAAGCAATGAAGCAAGCTCCAGTTCCACTAGTCGTTACTAGATGTCCCTCACGTGTCGTAAGGTGCAGTGCAGCTACAATATACGCTGCCTCTTGGAGGAAGATTTCTTAAAAGTCTGTCCGGTGGCAAAAGGACATTGCTTAATTTCATCATCTAATATTATTCTACCTAAAAGTGTTGAAGTTCCCTCTTCCGTTAATCCAGGTTTTTTTTGCAAAAGAGCACAAACTGGTTAAGGTCGCTGGACTGCCAAATTCTCAATTATAAATTTCAGAACGTTCCTTGTATACACACCATTTTTTAATCAATGCTAGCACTGGTAAGGTTCCCAATCAAAAATGTAGACATACACATGAACTCTCAAGAGTGATCCGTGATTATCCTTGACCTGCTATAAATACAAACATAATGTGCTCCTAAACAAAAGAGCCATTAACCTGCAATTAAAATTACTTCATGTCAGTCAAGTAAATACGTCTAAGAAAACAAATCCCCTCTGAATTACACCCTACCTGTCATGCTGTTTGTGCAGACTTTGAAAAGCACTACTTGAATGCCATCACCAATGGGAACACAGATTGAATGGAGTAACAATCCACAAAATGATGTGGCCTTGATGACCAACCCATCCAAATAATGCAAACCATGGGAAGGTCATTACATAAATGGATAAAGTGGGATTGTTTCTTTAGAGAAGGTTAACGCATAACCATGTACAATGATGTGCAACTCACTTCAGTTAGGATGTTTGATTTTTTTAGCACTTCCGTGAACTGTCCACAAGAGCACGCTCCTTTATATACTTCAAATTGCAATAGTCTTGTGCAAAGCATGAACAGATTTCCAAATTGATTTCAAATGCTTCTTGCCCATGGTTCTTCTGTTCAGTTAAAAATTGCAAAAGGTGTGGACTTTTCACTGTGCCTCACATTCTACCACAGACTTCACACCTATTAAGATATTGAAGAGTCTCATGCCTATATCTGATCTATGTCCATAATGGCTAGCTTGTTTAAGTGCTACTCTAGGTGCCCGCAATCTGAACAAATAAAACTAAGGAACACGTTTTGTCTAATCAACAGAAGAATTAGAGGTTGTTTGAATTAAAAAAAAGGTTGTACAAGAGTCCAATGTTGTTATTGGGGATATTGTCAAGATCACAATTCGTTATTATGTCTATCAAACCAGCTTCTAGCAGGGAGGTGGCACTGAAGATACATTATTAACTTTGTATGTATTTACACATTGCATAACCCACACCCCAGGGCAGTCACTGTATGCACCATTTCTTTCCACTGTGGTTGACCATGGCAGATTATGGTCTAAACTGCCGGATGCGAACAGGGTCGTTACTCTTTACATCCCCAGGAAGACGAAAGCACGGAGGAGCAGGGAGGCCGAATTTTAAATAGAAGGTAAGGCTAGGTCTAAGGACCCATGCGCAATAATTTAGCAAAAACCTAATTTTCAGGGTTGTCGTTTAAATCTTAAACTTTAAAAGTATTTAGACTGCTAACAATAAAATACCTGCCAATAGACGGTGATGTTAGTGCCTATCACATAGAGGATGGGTAAGAAAACTCTGAAAGTAGAGTATGGATATTGAGGGTTAGAAGCAATTCATGCGACCTTTTAGACGCTCGTTTCTTTATAACTTTTGGAGCGTACCCGTCTGTTTAACTTTCTTAAACAAGGAATGGAGAGTTGAGATATGCTTAGATAAGATCACAGAAGTTATGAATAAAACCCTGTGTGGTAAAAAAAAAAATTTAAACGTCTATTCTAGAGTGAAAAACTCCAACCAGGAGAACGTCTTGTGGACAAAAGACAAGAAGGAACAGTGTCATTGTATGAATTGGTCAAATTCAAAATCAGGTCAGTAGAATAGAAGAAAATAGTGAGAACATAATTAAAGGTTGCATAGATGTGAGCAACTTAACAATAAAAATAAAACATTTTTTTTTAGAGATTCGGGAAATAAGATCATAAGAAGTTCTTACCCCACCGACGGTGGCTCCTCCGTGCAACTAGAAGACTATATTTTGTATATGAGAGGTAATCGGTTCTGCTGACAATTCCAAAATACCTAACATATCGGGGGGACGAATGACTAAATCGGTGTTTCTTGTATTTGATGATTTATATAGCTCAAGGATATATGAAAGACCTGAGCATTCCATAGTACGTGTAGTGATCAATTGAAACGAGACTACCATAAAGAACACAGGTATGATTCAAACAGCTGCACCTAAAAACTAAAAAATTATGCATGCAGCAAAACAGAACAATATAAAGGTTATGTTTTGACTTAAAAGGAGAACCTTATGTATGGCCTCCAGAGTGGCACTCGGTTGTTGGAGTGCCCAAAAAATTCTCAGTCTTTCTGGACAGTAGGTCTAGCACGCATAAAGAGTCACAATTAGCAAGTAGTGTAAAACTAGGCAAATGACTTGTACCCACACAATAATAATAAATACTAAAATACTCTCATTTCATTTTTAGAGATTTTGGAGTCAAATGTTTTAAAGTCCTGAAGAAGGTGTCAAAAGAAAACAAAGCACCGAAACGCTGCGTCGACTGTTGTTGTAACTTTGACTGTTTTTTTAACATTTTTCATTGTATGACCACGCCAGGTGGCATTTTTAATCGTATGGATGTTACTACTTTTTAGATTGTAACCCAATTGGGAGGGTAATAATAAATTCTATGTTTTTTTATATGACTTAATTGTTTGAGTGCTACATTTAGTTGTGTGTTTAATTGATTCAAGTTGTAGTCCAGTAATTCAATTCTGCCTAGTGGGAGATCACCGCAATCCATAGAAAAGATAGAGATTTATCTCTATAAAGTTAGACCATGTCCATAAATACGTAGTTGGCTATTTCAATTTCGCCAATTTAAAGAGTCAGGGACATTTTACTTTGTCTAAGATTATGGTCTAAATCACCTGGTGGGCCGTACCTCCATTAGTTCTGAAAGCTCTTATTGACCTCTATTCAGACTTATCGGTAAAAAATAAAGTCAAACAAAACTGATAAGATCTACAAACAGAGGTTTACAGCAGGGGTACGTAGTGGCACCACTGTTGTATAACCTGTACATGGTAGTCTTGGGGTGACATTAAGCAGAGCAAGTATGTTTCCAACAAAAATTAGTGCCTGCTCTGTAAAGAAGTCCAAGGATAACATGAAGTAAAATAAGCATTTATTCAGGATTAAGGATCCCATCCACAGGAGAGCTGTCATCAGTACAATTCCCAAGCTCCAACTGCTCTTACTCTAAACATAACATTCTTAGACCTAGTACAGAGTATTCTAAAGCGCCTAGAAACAAACATCAGGATGCCACACATCTCCCTTCTTACAATAAGAAACAACAAATAAATAAATGTTCTATCTTACCAAATTATTCAAATAAGCAGGTGTACGGGAAACTGTTATGTGGAACAACCAAGGATTGGTGGGATGTATCTTGAAGACGCACATTGGAATCACCTTTTTGTTGACCTGAAAGCTGAGGTGGCGTGCTTGAAGAATTAGGAGACTTAAGTACAAAGTCTTTTTTAATCACCACTACTCTGTTCAAGTTCCAAATTCGAAGATCTGTCATTTTGATCGCATTATCAAAAACCTTGATGACTTGAATAGGTTCCAAGAACGATTCTGATAACATTTTATTTTTTTTACAAGGATTTTTTATGAGAACCCAATCTCCCACCTTTACCAATGTTTTTTTAATACTTTTTCTCAAATCATGAAGTCTGTTCCTAGCTAGGATTTTCTTATGTTCACTAAATTTCCATTTACAATTCTCACCCTCAGAGAATGTTTTAAGAGGCATGTCATTCACCCAAGGCGGTGACACCAATGTATTAGCACTCCTACACCTGAAAAGTTCAAACGGTGTCCTACTTGTAGTGGCATGGGGAGATAGCCTATAAGCCTTAACCTTTTTGAAAATATCACTTCTCCAATCCGAACCTGCAGATTTAGCCATTCTAATGGTTTCTTTGAGCACACAGTTGAATCTCTCCACAGTGCCATTTGTTTCTGGGTCAAAGATGATTTTTAATGTTTTACACCATGCTTTGACAAAAATTTCTCCATCTCTCTGGACACAAATTGGCTACCATTGTCCGTGTGATTTGTGTTAGGGATTCCTTCCCTAGCAAACAATTTTTCTAGAAAAGCTATAACAGGTTTAGTCTCAATGCCACGAGTGATGGCAATTTCAGGCCACCTTGAAAAAAAATCAACCAAAACAAGAACATACCATTCACACCCAGAAGAGTATATGGGCCCTAAGATGTCCAAACCTACCTCTTCCCAAGGCTTGTCCGGTCGATCTCTTATAATCATAGGCTGAACCTTAGGTTTTGCCACTCTTTCAATTAAGGCACATTTATTGCAATCTCTAATTTTCCGCTCCACCTCCAAATCCATGCTTGGCCACCAATATGACATTCTCAAATTCTCTTTTGTCTTTGAAATGCCCATGTGCCCATTATGTGCTAAAGAAATAAGTTCATTTCTAACAGACGTAGGTGGAACTAACCTAGTACCTCTAACAAGAAAACCATCATGTTCTGAAAGTTGGTCTCTGACATGCCAAAATTTCTCCAAATTGTCATTATTTTTGGGTTTAACTTTCCAGCCTATGTGGACCAGTCTCAAAATGTCCATAGGGCTCGAATCTTCCTGTAATGCCTCTACCCATCTGTTTTTAATAATGACATTTTCACCTATAGCACATACCATTTCTTCTTCATCATCATCTTGACTCAACTCATCACTAGGAACAAGGCGGGATAAAGCGTCCGCAACTTTATTTTCGACACCTGGGAGATACCTCATAATCATAGTCTTGTAGTCCTACAACCCACCTCGTGATCCTACCTGACACCGCATCAATTCCCTTAGTTTTAAGAATATCACATAGTGACTTGTGATCTGTGTTTATTTCAAAGCTGCTTCCCCACAACAGATTTTTAAGCTTTCTCACAGCCCAGTATACGGTGAGTGCTCCTCTTTCCACAACGGAATATCTTAACTCAGCACCCCTTAGGCTCCTTGATAGGAATAAAATAACAACTTCCTGTCCATCAACCTCCTGTACAAGAACCGCCCCTAACCCTTTCAGGCTATCGTCTGTTATTAAAACAGATTTTCTTTCAGGATCAAAGCTATTTAATTTCAGAGCACAGCTCAACCTTTCTTTAAGAATGATAAATTCTTCCTCACATTGGTTACTCCAGACACATTCACAACCCTTTTTCAACAAAGATCTCATGTTTACACACAAAGAAGCAAATCCATTTATAAACTTACTGTAGTACTCCGCCATACCTAAAAAACTCATCAACGCCTCTTTATTGGTTGGAGAAGACATCTTTAAGATTGTTGCAATTAAACTCATCTTTGGTAAAAATCCTCCTTTCGAAATAGTGTGACCTAAATAATCTATAGAGTCCCTCTCAAATTTGCATTTCTCAATTTTAACCGTTAAACCCGACTCACTTAAATGATTGAGAACATCTGTAAACCTTGTATCGTGTTCCTTGTCATCACTTCCAAATATAAGAATGTCATCCTGGTATATCCTGACACCTTCCAAACCTTTTAAAACATTTTCTAAAGCCCTTTGAAAAACCAAAGTGGCTGAAACCAAGCCAAACGGGAGTCTCACGAAACGGAACGTGCCAAATGGGGTTACAAAAGCCGTCAAATCTTTAGATTCCTCATCAAGTCTAATCTGGTGGTAAGCCGATTTCAAATCCACCGTGCTAAAAACTTTAGGCCCTTTAAGTAACATTAATATGTCAGCAATTTTGGGTAATGGGTAGTGGGCTATCACGACACTCGTATTCAACTGCCAGAGATCAATGCACAGACGAAGAGAACCGTCTGATTTCTTGGTGGCTACAATCGGGCAACCCATTGGGTTGCCTCCACCTCTTCTATGATGCCCTCCTTAACAAGTCGTTCTAACTCTGCTTTGACTTGATCCCTAACAGCAATAGGAAAATTGCGAACTTTACAACAAACAGGTGTAGCATTCTCTTTTAACGTAATGTGATGACAATAGTTCTTCTAACATCCCAATTTCTCAGAAAAGACTTTCGGAAAATGTTCTTTTAACTTTTTACTAAAGTCCTTATTAGAATCTTGACCTACTGTGGAAATGACTCTTGTGTCAGCTACAAATGGTTCTATCAATATAATGGGAGGGGAGGAATTGGGGTCTAACATCACTCCTAAATCTCTTTGATCAAACCAACTTAAAATGCTATCACCTTTCTGTGATATATAGATTTTTGTGCTGGTCAGTCTCCCGTTGTAATTGACCATTCCCCAAAAATAACCCAAAAGCTTGATTGGCTCCCCACCATAGGCAAATGGTCTGATATCTGGGCGAAACACTTTGATTTTCCCCAACAAATTCTTAAGATAAAATTCTTTCGCCACAATGGTGATTTTAGCAACAGAATCGAATAGTACTTTTGAAGATTGACCATCAACCAAAATCAAATCTGTGGGGCAGTTTTTTCCTTCTGGGCTGTGTATTGCTTGCACCAGAATCTGACCACAATCAGCTTCTTCATCATTTTCATTCATCTCATCAAAATCATAAAATATTTCGTTTACTTTTCCATTGTAGTTCCTTCCCTTGCAAGCAACAGAAAAGTGTCCTTTTCTTTTACATTTACCACATGTCGCTTTCCACCCAGGACATTGTCTATCGTTAGCAAAATGCCCCATCTTCCCACACCGAAAACATTTTACTTGAGAAAAATCAAATTTACCTACTGGTTTCTCACTAGGCACCTTGTTAAATAAAGTCTCTTTTTTAACACCATTTTGACTACCGACATCTTTACGCATGTGTGTGGTTTTGACAATATTAACAGAGTCTTTCTCTTTACTTTCCCCATTCTTTTTTATAACCTCCACACATTTAATAGAATGTTCAATTATTTTCGCTATTGTAATAACATCATCCAATCCAGGCTCATCTTTCTGCCACAACTGCTCCCTAACACGTTCAATATTACATCCCAGCATAAACTGGTCCCTTATTATTTCATCAATGGATGTGCCAAATTTGCAAGTGGAGGCCAGTTTCCTTGGTGAAGTTATATAATTCTCTATGCTCTCTTCATCTAGTTGTGTTCTGCGACCAAAGTGGTATCTTTCTAAGATGGTACTGATTTTTGGGAGGTAATGTTTATCAAGCTTGGCTATACACACTTCGTACTCATTTAAACTTCTATCATCAAGTTCTGGAAGGTGATCGAATACCTCTTGACCCTCTGAACCTAGGCAGTGTAATAATAATGCAGTCTTCATTCCTGCACTTAAGCTAGATCCGCACACTCTTGCATAACTCTCGAATACCTTCCGCCATTTTTGCCATCGGATGGGAGGATCTCCAGGAGAGGACAAAAAATACGGAGGTGCAGTTACATTTTGCATCTTTTTTTCTCTATACAATTAAATAGTATAATAATAAAAAGCAATAAAAGTATGAATGAAAAGACACAAATTGTGACAATATCACATGCACCTAATACCAAATGTATACGGTTGAATAAATATATAAACCAGTGTTGAGTACAACTATCTTAAGGACGAGTTTAGTAAATTCAGTAATTCCATGTAACCGTAGAAAAAGTATTCCAACAAATGCTGGATAATAGGATAGTAGTTGAAGTGTGTGTGTGTCACTGCTCCACGCCAATTATTGTTTGAATTAAAAGTGTCTCTTTTCAGCAGTGGAAAACAAAATTATTCCTTAAACTTCACTGCGAGTGCGTGCCACAGGTGTAATTAGATCCTTTTATGATTTTAAGTACTTATGTCTCTCAGTGTGCGCGTCACTGTTGTCACGCAAAAGGAAGTTGAAGTTAATCACAAAGTACCTTTTATTCCTCACTGTGCGTTAAAGTAATGTCCCCAAAACGTACCTTATATTTTTCTTCGTAGGGTAGAAAAGAATAAATTCTTCGGATACCCAAATAAAACGTTGCTGTCAAAATTGAGGCCGTTACCGCAAATAAATAACAATTACCACTTCTCCCGATGCTATGATGTAAACATCGGCTTCAAAAAGGCCGATACGTTGCCGTCATGACGTCGAGACGCATTCCGTCGTGATCGTGATGAGACACATTCCGTCTTGATAGTGATGACGTGATGCGTGTTACCCAAAATTCTTTTCACTTCTTTCCCTTCAGGGAACGAGGTCTTGACTGGAATTCTCCGCTACACTCGAAAACGACGCTGAAATCCCAACACCGGATGACGATTGAAAAGAATGTTCGAGCGTGGTGAGTTTCAACATCGCATGACGATTTGAGAAATGCTCGAGCGCGGTGATTTAAAAAAATGCTTGCACCGCGTTAACAATGAATCTTTCTTTGAAGAAATAACGTAGTATTTCTAACAGCCTTAAAATACAATCCTGAAACAAACTCCAGGCAAATTCAATTCAGAAAGTCGTAGCTTCCAAATTAAAACTTCAGAAAGTCATATCTCCCCTAATGAGGTAATTTACTTGAAACTTCAACACCCCATTATCTGGCAAGATTTAAACGAAATATATCCAGGGTATAATTTTCTAAATTGAATTTCCGCTCAACTTAAGTAGTTAAGAAAAAGGTTTTAGTCTTTTCAGGAAAACCAAATTAAATCACAGTACCTTCCAAGTTGAGACTTGACAGTTCAAAAAAAAAAAATTTTGAGGGCTAGTATGGTGTTGAGCTCCTTCCATCCTTATCCCATCCTCTGTCACCAAGTGTAAAGAAGTCCAAGGATAACATGAAGTAAAATAAACATTTATTCAGGATTAAGGATCCCATCCACAGGAGAGCTGTCATCAGTACAATTCCCAAGCTCCAACTGCTCTTACTCTAAACATAACATTTATTAACCTACTACAGAGTATTCTAAAGCGCCTAGCAACAAACATCAGGATGCCACATGCTCCCAATTAAATATGTCACAATATGCAGACAACACCTTTGTGGAGGAACGGGAGGAAATAAGATCTGGGCGCCCTAGTTTTGCATTATCTGCAATTTTTAATTTATAGTTTTAACAACAAGAGATCAATTCTCAACAATGGTTAATGGATGCAAAGTGCAGGGTTTCCAGGTTCGGCTCTTAATAGAATATTTCTTTCCTCTCTCTTGGTAGGTAGGGAGATGACTGTCAGGCAGTGGTTTCCTCAGAAAATAGATAGAGCCAAAAATCTGGGTAAGGGTTAGGATCCTTTAGGAGGATAAAACAAGACATAAAGTAATCCTAAATGGTCAGAATACAAACTACAGGGGGCCACCTTAACATCGTTATTTCCCGTGTGACTCCAAGAACCTTATTCTACCACAATGAGACATACCACACATTCACCACCGTAACCTAACACACATATCCTGGACACCAGGTGACTGATGGCACAAAAGGTTTTAATTATTACTCCCAGAAGCTCATCACCAAGCCCCCCTTTCTGAGGTCACCATGATACCTACAGCATTAATGACCATCACAGTGTGAGGCTTTTCCACCCAACTGCCTACTGGGTGCTGGTAAAGTCATATGCAAGTTAACTCTCCCTCCTCCCAACGCAACCCCGAGTATTCACCTCGTCCTCCACAGTCCTTCAAGACTGTGGCCACTAATCAGCAGAGACCACAAATCTTCAGACCATACGTCCTACAGGTCCACCTCATCTTGATGGAAAGCATCTTTATTCCTCCTTTCAGGAGTCTGGTCCCATTTTCCGGTTTCACTTGCTTTCTGTCCTATCTCTTTTCCTTACTCGGGATGGGGTCATCCGCTCCTTGTTCTCCCTTTCTTCTGTCTTCGGGTTCCTTAGATCCAGCACCTTCCATGTAGACACCATCCCTCGCCCTTTTACTCGACAATCCACCTCTTTGTGTTTTTCCTCATTAGGTCCTTTTGCAACAGGCTATCCCTGCTCCTTTCCTGTCTTTTCCTTTGTCTACAGGGGCAGGTCTTTTCCCTAATGATCAATCGAGTTCATTCCCTTTTCTTTTCCCTTGCAGGGCCCTGTGAAGAAAGCTGTGAGGAAGAGAAGAGCTTCTGGCTATCCGCCTAAATCCTGAATTGCTCTCTGACATCCATAATACTGGATTTAACAGCAATGAACCTGCAAAGAGCTTTCAAAGAATAGGAAATGCTTTGTACACTAAAAAACGTTACATTAATAAAGAGAAAACCAAAGCTATAGATTTTGGCTGGAAAATCCATAAGAAAGGTCCATGATATTTTTGACAATGTTAGCACAAAGGGTTTAGCTGGATATTAATATCTGGGGGAAGGGAGATTTAATGCGAAGAGAGGGTTGGTGTCAAACGACATCAAGTGGCCTAATTTGCCTGAACTTTAAATGCTTAATTTTTAAGGTTAAGCAAGAAGCTATCAGGGCCCCTCTGATATCAATCATGCAACTGATTACAAGTTAACTGATGACCATCCTAAGCTATCGGCTGGTACCTTTTTATTGGGAAATGTTGGAAATTTGCCCTTTCTGCAGGTCCACCCCAGATATGTTTGCCTTCTTTTTGCTGAACCCTATTTTTTCTGTCAATGGAACTCTGTGCACTTTACATCTGCGAACCAGTGGTGAAGTGCTTGTACTCCTCCTTTCAACATGATGAACTTGTTATACACCGCATTGACTCATTGATCTTACCCATAAGTCCCTAGTCTACACATGGCCTGTAAGTTAATTGTGACTGGTGGACTGCAGCACCTCTTGTGCCAACAACTACAGTGACGGAGTAAACCATGCCTCCATGCCTACCACTGTTGACTGGCTGTGTAGTGTTAAACTGCCATATTGATCGATCAAACTAAACCCCATTAATAGGTCTAGACCTTCATTTTAAATATAATTTGCCCCTAAGGTACGCCCTATTGCCTATGGAGGAGGGTGTATGATATTTAAAAACAGGATATGCAGATGTTCAATATTTCTCTTCCCCTTACAGTGAAAAAGCATGAAAGCTATGTTCACTGTAGCAAGGCTGGCTGCTTCCATAGAAAATAAATTTTAACACCTTATAATACTCATTAAGATTGGTAACAGATAGGGAAGAATTTTAAGGACTGTTTTTAATACTTAAGCAAAATACAATTTAATGGCAACGTTGAATTTTGCGTAACTATTACAGAAAAGGGAACTTGAAAAAGTTGCCATAGTCCTGCCTAAATCCTCTGGACACCTTTCTGTAAGTTTTCAACTGACACCTGACGGCTTGATGGCCCCCCTGTGGTGAGGTATGAACTACTCCCAGGACAGAGACAATGGGCCTTGGATGTGGTGAGATGTTCTCCTGTCCGCCAGGGGGCTGTGCCCAGTCCTTGGTGCACTTTAAATGGGCCTCCCCTAGCGCAGTCATATGTAGCACACACCTCACCGTGTCTACCCTTCTGTACTTTTAATCAGCCTGGCACAACCCCAAGTGGGAGTGAGTGCTGCTCTAGAACTGGGTTAGAGTGACCAATGTGATGGGGTTGTGAGCATCCTCTTTGACATTAGTGTGTCAAATCCGGCTTGAATGTCAAATCTTACTTGACAGATCTGGTGGGCTTAAATATAACATTTTGAGTGCACTTCAAAGAAGGGAAAAAGATGCCAAAACATGATGTGTGTATCCGCAGTATGGCTGCTGAAACCTCAGCTTCGATGTTTCCAGACTTCTGTCTTTGGGCATGTTGGGTATACACGAACTGCCTAAAACTGGATTATGAACACAATGTATATCCTGAGCTAACATAAATAAAGAAGTGTAAGTAAAAAGTTGACAAGTCGTATGTGTCTTCTCTTCTTTTTTATTTTTGTTTTTTGCAGTGGCCGGGGGTCGCGTAACTAGTTAGCATGGAGGAGTCTCATTCGTTATCGGAATTAACCAGACAAATCGCTCCACCAACTAAGAACGGCCATGCGCCACCACCCACAGAATCCAGAAAGAGCTATCAATCTGTCAATCCTTTCCGTGTGCGGGCCGGGTGTGGTTTCCCGTGTAAAACTGGATTATAGTCATCTTAGATGTGTGAGGACACTAGGATTTTCATAGTATACTCCACGCACACACCCAGACCTCAGAGACTAAGTTAAGTGTGGCCGAAGATTTGACTATCTTGAAAATGCTCTATGTGGGTAGGTTTAGATGCAGGAACCTTTACCCCATTGGTTAGGGTATCCCAACGTGGAAATGTACCCCCGTGAGGGCACACTGGTGCAGGGTCACCCTCTTGTCCACGGGTCCGAAGACTAACAATGAGAGATTGGCGCTGGAGTTGAAGTAAAACAAACCATGTTCATTAAACACTCATTAAACACTCATGAATGGGACTGCATCCGGACAAAACTCTGAAGTGTTTGGAAGGAAGTACATTGAACACAGAAACCATCACCCTTACATTCAGTTTGCTGCAGTGTAATCGCATGGGAAGGAAAACTGGAGGAAACAGGTTTAAACACGGAAATAGCTACAGGCAAACAAGAGCAGATGGGTGACCAGGTGGTCGGGAGATGAGGAGGGGGAGTAAGGAATGTTTATGGTGGCAATAAGCAATCAATTAATAACATCTGAGACCAGGTGGACCGGCAGCTGCAGCCCCCAGCACGTACATCAGATTGACCATGTCAGAGAGGTCAGCTAGACTTAAGGACACAGGCTGGGTGAAAAGGCGAACAGCAGAGAGTAAAGTGAACACAACTGAAATTAAATGGATGCAACAGTCAAAAATGGCTGCCGCTCATGCTAACATAGAATTTACACTTTTCCACACCAATGGATCATTCTCCCCCACTAGCTTATACCAGGCATGAATGTAGCACCTCAAGGCACCCATTTCAGAAAATGACTGAACCTGCTTTCTGACATGTGAGAAGAACGTAGAAGACTGGACCTGCTCTCCCTTTTGTGCCCAGTACAATGAAGAGGACTCCAAGGGTCATAAGGCTGACCTCTTGTTTAAGCTACAGGGATACAAGAAGCTCCAAGAGGCCTTTGCTGCAATCACCCAGATGACCAGTGGTTGATGGACTTGGACTGGATCCTCCTGTTGGCTTCTGCCTGATACCCGGTGAGTATCTAAGTGCCTCGTCTGAGGTTCTGGAGGGCTTTAGACGTGTGATTATGTGATGGATTATGAGTCAAAGGAATAAAAGTATAAGGTAAAATCTTTGACCAGGACGACAGCTGGTTAGTGGATCCGACCTGCACTTCTTCGAATTCAGTGTCAAATTACATCTAGGTCCTGTTCTACCACGACAATTGACTATCATTGGCACTTTGTGCTTTCTGGCACAAATTCTACTTAAAATTAAAAAAAATCATATCTTCAGTTCCCCTTATTGGATTTTTGTCATTTTGTTTATTACATTTTACTATATTTTAGGATTCATTTTGGGATTCTTATTTTGCAGTTCAACAGATTTAGTACTGCAAAAATAATTCACACATAGCCCTAAGTAATAAGCCCGTATTTGTGCCCTAGCTACCAGGGGGTTGAGCTCAAGTAAATTTAGTGACTATGAGTGGTCACCCTGACAAGGATTCTGATTATTATTTAAGGTGATTACTTACCCCATCAACTAAGAACCCAGGGGCATATTTACAAGGAAATGAGAGAATGCAGAGCTGCTGCAAATTTTGCAGCTCCTCCATTTCCAAAACGCAGAGATGTGCCATATTTACAACAATACGGCGCATCCCCGTGTTTTCCCTAGCACTGGCACTAAAAATAGCTGCCTAGTGCCAACGTATACACCCTTGCGCTATAACGCAAAGGTGCCTGTGTTGCAGGTAATGATTTTTTATGCACAGGTAGGTGTCCCTTTCTGCACAATAATGGCGATTTGTTACATCTATGCATGTTGCATTCTGCAGCACAAGTAGAAGTAGCAAATCGCCATTATTTAATGATTGTTTGTGTGCAGAAAGTGATACCTTCCTGCGCATAAACAATCATTAATGACATTTTGCTCTCTCTATGTGTGCTGCAAAATGCAGCACACATAGAAAACGAAAAAACTAGGAGAAATAAAGGTATTTCTCCTTGTTTCGACATTCTATAGCCTGCTACTGCATGGTCTTAGTTTTTGGACTGCCTCAGATTTACAGATCCTTGTACATCCCATTCATGTAGGTACCTGCATGAAGGATACCATATTTACAAAGTAGCGTTACGCCACAAAAAATGGCTTAACACCACTTTGTAAATATGGTACAGGGCATTGTGCCACCGGAACATCAAAAAAGTAATGTTCCGCTGGCGCAATACCCTTGTAAATATGCCCCCTAACCATACAGGAAACTCTCTAACTTGGCTGATATTGTACTAAGCCATAGGTATAGAGTTGTATTTGGTTGATCTAATGGTATAGTACAGTGTGTGTGTGTGTGTGTGCGCGCGCGTGCGTGCATGTGTGTGTATGTATTTATATCTATATATACATATTATCTACTGATGGTCACTAGTAGGTAGTTATAGTTAGGACCTCGTTTCAATTCAAAAAGTGTTTTTTCTTTTCTTAATATCTTTGGCGCCGGTTGACGAATCTTCGCGAAATTTTCAAAACTAGTGGCCCGCTCCGGTCAGCTCCTGTCTTGAAATATATAAATATATCCAATTCGAAACTCCCGCCACTTCCAAACCTCGACAGCGGCGAAGAAGGCGAAGAAGGAGACTCAGACCCTGTAGTTCTTCAGGCAAGATGGTTCTTTATTTCTTTACACCACAACCCCATATATGTATCAGAAATATCTGGATCTTCCCATTGGCTGTGAACAAAAGCATATCTTTGTGAGACTCAGATTTTGCAAGTTTCCAATATTAGGCTTTGGTCAGTTAGATCTTAAGGATGTGTAAGGCCCTGGCAAGATATATTTTGGGGGCCCCTGTATGGAGCAACATTGAACGTGGTAACCCTTGTCGACTCTTTCAAATCCTCATGATGCCAAACAGTATTAAATTATATGTTAAACCTTCAGAAATTGAGGCACGCACAAACAGCTAAAAAGCTCAGGTTTCCTTGTGTTTACCAGTACAAAAGAAAGCTTGAACAAGCATTGAAAAACCATTTACATTTTGAGCAGCAGACTCGACTACGGAAACGCCCTCTACGCCGGAGCCCCGTCCAAGCTCATCAGCAGACTACAGCGAATCCAGAATGCCTCCGCACGCCTGATCCTCGACGTCCCGCCCGCGACCACATCACCCACCACCTGAGGAACCTGCACTGGCTCCCCGTTGACAAAAGAATCTCCTTCAAGCTCCTGATCAACGCACAGAAAGCACTCCACAAAACCGGCCCAGCCTATCTCAATAGTCGACTCTCCTTCTACGTACCCAACAGGAATCTTCGCTCCGCTGACCACGCCCTGGCCGCGGTCCCACGCATCCGGAGAACCACTTCCGGAGGCAGGTCCTTCTCCCATCGCGCCGCCAAGAGCTGGAACACCCTCCCCCTCGACCTGTGACAAACCGAAGACCTGCTGACCTTCAGGAGACAACTCAAGACCTGGCTTTTCGACCAATAACAGTGCATCCCCCCCAGCGCCTTGAAACCCTACCGGGTATGTAGTGCACTTTACAAATTATGTGATTGATTTATTGATTGAGTTTGGATATAGATTGCCTACTTGCAACAACAATTTTATGTAGATTTCACTGTCTAATCACCTTGTTACTCCATTGGAGGAAAAACATGCTAAGGATGACTTGTTAGATGTTTAGTGGACTAGTGTATAGTATTAAAATAAGGCATGCACATATCACTTGAAATTGTTGCTTTATTTGCTGAATATATGTAATCACAACCCTATCCCCTTTTGCGACTGGCGTTTTTTGTTGCAACAATGAACTTCGAAAGGCTGCTCTAAGGAATCTCACCATTCCATTGGTTAAAATCTAATAACTTTCTCTGAATTTCAGTTCTCCTTCTGTGTTCATATTCTTAGTTATGCATGCAGGTCTTTAGCAAGGAGTTTCAGTGCTTCGATACATCTTCCAGTCATTCCACATTACATAACATTTCAGGCCTCTATTTGTGATATGGTGACCCGAGATCAGGCCGACCGCGACGGAGCACAGCCCGGCTACAGGGACCAGGTAAGGCCCTCTGAATGAAATACCTTAAATCCTGATTGCCGATCATTGCGTGGATCGAGAGAAAGAGCACGGGAGCATTCTAAACGATGCATCAGTTCCAAAATGTCGTGAGATTGCGGTGCAAGGTCCTGTTGAGCCGATGTCGAGGATCCCATCGACGGGGCTTGTGAGGTGATATGTCAGTTCCAACGAGTGGTAATGCATTGCGGTTTTGTCATCGTCGTCCAACTGCTGTTGACAAGGGATGCAACGGGGTCGGAGATGTGCCAGGCCGTCAGCGATGTGTCTGTTTTGAAGCTGCAAGGGTGATGAGAACCTTCTGCACAAGGCCCAATGCAAACAACAGCTGCAATGTGTCAGTTCTGCTCAATGTTGCGTCACTCAGCCTAGGAGATGCGTCGGTTCGGCTCGAGGATTTGCCGCTCAACCAAGGGGATGCATAGGTTCAGCTTGAGGCTGCACCGCTCAGCAGAGAAGATGCTTCAGTTCTGCTGGTAAGCACCTTAGGCCTACTTCCAGGGGTCAAGGAATGGGGTGGCACCATTGGCATGGGGATACTCACAGATGGCAGAGTCCAGGTGCAGATGCAAGGTTGTTGAAAGCCTGGTACGTCTCTGAGGCTTCAGATCAGGAAGTCAGCCAACTAGCCCTTGGAGTCACTGTGGTTTCTGGGTTCAAGAGATGAAGGTCCAGTCCTCACCCAGGCAAGGAGGGCAGCAGGCAGGCGGGCAGCAGGTCAGCGCAACAAAGTAGGAGTCCAACAGAGTAGCGGTCCAGCAGAGTGGCAGTCTTTTCAGCAGTGCAACAGCCCTTCTTCCTGGAAGAATATCCACAGGTCCAGAAGTGCGCAAAAGTGGTGGTGTCTTGTATACACAGCTGTGGTTTTGAAGGGGGAGAAACTTCCAGAGACATGCCTTTGAAGTACACAGATGTCCTTCTCTCCCAGCCCTGACTCCATACAAATTACAGGGGGTAGGAAGCTGTTTGGGCACGGACAGGACAAAATCTATTCAATGACCCTCTAGCAAGAAGTATGAAGGGTTGTGTAAGGCCTGTACACCAAAGTCGTATGAAATACTGATATCCTTTATCATAAATAGTGCAGAGGTTACAACAACACCTAATTTCTTCATATTTAATGACATCTTTTAACAAGTCAGTGGTATGTGGGCAGGGTCCTGATTGGTGCCAATTTCTGCAAATTTGTATGTACATCATGTAGAGGAATCAGACATCCTGAACATACTGACCCTTTAAGTAATCAAATTGGGTACCCGAAAAACATAGATGGGTTAGTTAGGTTCACAAAATAATTCAAAGCCTTCCTTAGATGGCGAAGATGGCTCCATAATTCGCCCTTTTCAGTGAGAAGATCACACCTTCCCTTTTTACTTTCTAATCTTGGCAAAAATAGAAAGTTTGAGAACATAGATTACAATAAAACAACTGGTCTGAACTTGCACCTTAATTTGTCTTGTTTTTACCCAAAGGCCCTCAGGAAAAACCTCTCGATGGACAAATATTTGACAATCAGAGGCAAGTCTTTTGATGTTACATGGGTTGATAACCAGGCAGTGATCCACACAGACTTTATGAAAGCTAGAAAAAGAGATAGGAATAACCTGAGAGAAACTCTTACAGTGAGAAGGAAGAGGCAGGAACAATGACAAACAGGAGCCAATGACCATGTTAAGCACTGGCAGGTCCTGAACCGAGGACACAAACAAAGGTAAATGCTTCTCTTTGAGTTCAAAAGAAGGAAGAACTTGAGGGATTAACTTGCCTTTAGTAGCCTCGTAAAGAAGGTATCAAACAAGGAAAACTCCTCTTGGAATGTGTCCCCACTCAAAGGATATTTTCCTTTAGGGAGGTGTGGTGCTTGTAAATATACTAAGAAAGGCACAGACATTTATCTGGGTTACAAAAATAATACCTAGAAGTAAAAATAATATTCTATTTACTTATATAACCCTACAATGTGTTCACAATCTGGATTAAGACCTGTAAAATGAAAACCCATGACTTTGAACATCATAGTTCAATCTAGTGCCAGAAGTTGAGAACTTGGTCAGTCATTTTCAGAACAAAGGTCACACAAACTAAGAGCAAAAGAAAATGATGCACCGCTGCATCGTAAGCCATTTAGCTGCGGTATGCTGTCATTTTCAAAGCACAGAGATGCATCGTATTAACAACAATACAACGCATACCTGTGCTTTCCCCTGCGCTAGTGCACAATTGGCTGCCATGCACCAGCGCAGGCACCCTGGCGTCATTTTGCACGTGTGCCTGCACTGTCGGGATGATTGTTTTTGTGCAGGAAGGTACACCTCCCTGCACAAAAACAATAATTTAAGGCATTTTCCTCTTTCATGGAAAAACAAAGAGATAAAAGTATTTCTCCTAGTTGCGCCATTTCAGCACCTCCCCTGGGGAGGCGTAGGATTCTGGCACATTACCAGTTTTAGAAAATGTTGCAAATTTGGGAATATGTTAAGTTCCATGGCTATTGCATGGGAACACCAACAGCAACGCCCATGGAACACCCCTTTCACGCCGACTAATGCATGAAAGGGGCCCATATTTACAAGGCCATGAAAGCCATGCAGGGTAACTTTACATGGCCTTGTAAATAAGGGCAAGCCCATCGCACCGCTGGTGTGTCAAACAAAGTGACGCATCAGCGGCATAATGGGCTTGTAAATAAGTCCAAAAGGTTATGACAAATAACCTGAGATGTAAAGAACAGGAATTACATTTTTCGTTTCCAAAGGTATAACCAGTCCATTGAATAGGTAGGTACAGTCTGGTACTGATTCCCTGTACTGTGTGTTTTTTAATAGAACCATCACTCTCGGAAGCAAACAGGTACTGTGGGATAGAGGGTACCATCACTTCTAAATTTCGATTTCAAGCACTTTTTCCCCCTGTTGTTTTCTGTCGGCGCCGGGAAACCCCTTGGAGTAGCTGTGCGCTGTTATATAAATTTAAATAAATAAATAAAATATAGCTCTGCTACTAAAGCCGCCTACTACTTAGATACCTCAGGGTTTTAGTGCTTGATAGGTCTATCTCAGTTCTGAATGGGACTTGAAGGTCCTTTATGTTTACGGTCATCGTCTGGATGACACTCACCTGCACCATCCAACGTTAACCTGAAACTTGGTGAATACTGTTCTCTTCAGGTCTACATGAGTTCTGCACCATTTCACATTTAAACACAAGGGAATTCCTGCAAACACATCTCCACTCGCTGCCCTTAATGTCACCATTCTCCTTGGATACAGAACTGCCGCTCGTAGTCGAAGTTCATCGTTACCTGGGAGCTGAACTTCCCTCTACTTTGACTCTGGGACTGCTGCCGCTGCCCTTGGAATTGCTGCTGGACTCGGTGGTGCGGGACTGCGAGGACCACAGGTCAGTTCGCTCCTACCATCACGCGCACCTAGTGCCTCTTCCCGTAACTCCTCCTCCCTTTCCTATTTAAGGTACGCCCATTACGCTACCGCGGGACGCGCGTGGGATGAAGCCCGGGGCAAAGCCCGGGCCAAGGGCGGGCCCGTTCTAGCCCGTTCCCGACCGATCCGGACCGGGCAACCCCCCATGGTTTTTATTTCCTGGACTTTATATTTTGTACTCACATTATATATAAGCATCGTTTGCAGTGTGCCTATTACAATATAGATAGGATAGCAAAAGATGGCCACTAGGGAAAGCAGAAGCAGGGCTGCTAAAGGGGGGAAACAGCTTACAGGCACCCTTGATGATTTCATCACTAGGTCTAACTCTGTAATAGACATGGGCATACACTTAATGGAACATAAAGTATCTCTGGACTTAGCAGCTGCAAGAAGATTGTCTCAGGACCTTGCAATGGCGAAAAAGTCTTCGTTGGGTCCTATAGCATCGGCTAGAACCCCCGAACGTGTGACTAGTTCTGCTCTTTTTGCCACGCACGCTGATATACACCATATTCCAGCTCCACATTCTAGAACACCAACTCCGACACAAGCAACCATGCAATCCTTTATAGATAACACAAGTCTTGTAGGGCTAGCTGTGACGGGTGACACTTTAGCTGAACACAATGAGATAGACGTTCAGAGAGACGAGACTAGCTCGAGGCAATTATGTGGGAGGCAGGAGGGTGCAATACCAAAAAGGAAACGCCCCAATGCCTCAGCTTATGCTAGGAAAAAATCTAAAATTGCAAAAGAACAGGTGTCAAGGGTTATGGCGATTAATGAAGGAAATGGGATTGATTTGGTTCCCCATAATTCATTAATTAGGCACAAAGAGGCCCAACATGTTGTAAATTTAGATGTACCTGAGAGTCCCCAAGATTTGGCAATTTTGGGTAATTTGGGAGGTATTGGAATTAGGAATGTGGAAGGCGGGAATGAGATCTTATTGAAGAACATAGGTGACATCTTAAAAAAACTTTTAACCCCTCTTGAAACAAGATTGACATCTATAGAAAACCAGTTACTTGAGGTGGACAAAGCATAATAACATTAACAAGCCTCAGCATAGTGGGACCAACGCCTAACTGCACTTCAGGTGCTGCTCAGATCCCATTGGCCTTGCCGGTACCACATGTGAACAAATCTAAGTCCCCGGTAAAGGGTAAGACTGCTAATAATCCAAAAGCAACGACTTCGAATCATGTAGCTACTGTTCAAACAGACCAAGGAATCTCAGGTCAGTGTACAAATACCACTAAACCCGACCAGCAGAATCTAAAGGGGATTCAAAAAGGGGAAAAAGTGAGGGGAGGATATATTAATTCACCACCGGATGCTAGTCCCTTTGTTGTAGTGTTGACGGGGTTCCTGAAAGAAATAACCATCAAGAGGAAACCTTTTGGTCACTCAAAAACAAAGTTTCATACTGGCTGAATGAAAAAAGACCCATACCCCACCACGCAAAGAGCAAAATCCTAATGGTTCGTAGGACACCATGGATAGGCCCCACTAACAAATCTATCGCTGGTGATTGCATTATTGTAACATTTGAAGATCCACGTACTGTGAATCATATCTGTGTGTGGAATTCTTTTGGTGGAACCTCTGGAATCGACACTAGACCACTCTCCTTCTTCTATCCGCCAAATAAGTGCATCGATGGGGGAGGGAGGTGGACTCTGGTTAACTATCATGCCCAGGGTGGGTCCAGTGGTGAGAGACAGGGCAATCAAAGGCGATGGATGGGTGCCCCAACACATAATAGATTCAGCTGTTTGGAAGCAGTGGATTGACTGAGGCCCATGATGGGTTGCAAATCCAGTACTACTGGTCCGTCGTGCACATGTAGTCCTATGCCTGTGTATAATCCCAGGGAATGTTTCACAGAAGAGGCTAAGGAGGTGTATGCTGAAGGAAATAAGCAGGGAGGGAGAAATTACCACCACATTATTGGAAAGAACGGGACACACTGCACACATACAGATAATATACATGGAGAGCAAGACATATCGCATGTTGTACAGAACCCACAGACAGTGCATACAACGGGAGTGATCGTCCCTAACCCAAGGCGACTAAATTTAGAATTAGTATCGACAAACAGTCGCAGCGAGGCAACCCTGAGACTAATATCTTGGAATATAGCTGGTGTAGCCAAAAATCTGAGGGACCCCGATTGGGCAGAGGATATTGACTCTAGTGATTTTTGCCCATTACAAGAACATGGGCAGTAGATACACCACATAGGGTGGGCTTCAAAACGTACGGGATTGGAGCAGTGCCATCTACAAGGGGTAGGCCATCAGGTGGCCTTATTACTTGGGTTAAAGTAACACTGAGGATCCGGGTCGAAGTCATAGATACCGGTTCTTTAGATTTATTAGCTTTAAAAATTACTAATGATGTAGGGAAACTACTTTATTTAATTAATGTTTATAACAGACCCGCATCTACATCTAAGGAATCGCTAACACAAAACAAGGTTGGATTGCCTTTTGGGTAGATCAGTTAGCAAAGAAGCGATTATAATAGCCGGCGACTTAAATTGTAACTTTGAACCGGTTAAAGGGCTTAGTGAGATATTTGAGGAGGAAGACCAAGCAAATAATATCCCTCCGCTGGACAATATAGCGTCTGTAAATTGTACAACTTTGGCAGTGCAATTAGTAAAGCTGACTGCGGAATATGGGCTTAGGGCCTGTAATGGTCGCCTTCAGTCGGACGTCTCAAAAAAACAGACTTTCTCTAGGAACAACAATAAAAGTAATTTAGACTTTATAATTGTCTTGTTGTCCATTTGGCACCACATGGTTGACCTTAAGGTGAAGGATAGGACAGAGAGTGATCACTACCCTCTGGACCTATTGATAGAAGAATGTTTGGTTATAGAGGATGGGGCTGCAAAACCATCAGATTTTATAGTCCCATAAGTGATGAGGTCCTGGTTAGTAATAATAGGCGCACACTAAAGTGGTCTCATATATTAGAGCATGGCAACATCCTTGCAGCAATATATTCACAGCTTGTTGGGTATTTTGAAACCTTTACGGGTTCCCCTCCCGAGACCAATACCCCATAACAATTTATTGCTCTTCATAATGAGTTTTTTAAGGCATTAAAAGTATTAGTGACAAAAATGCCCAAAAAGAGCCATCAAAATCTGAGTAATATGTCCCATAGTAAACCTTGGTATGACAAGTTTTGTAGGGTATCTAAGGGGAAACTCCTGTTGGCGATTAAAACCAAAACACAAGCAGATGTCAGAATTGCAAGGGAAGATTATAAGAGAGTACAGGCTGCATCAAAGAAGTTGTGGGAGGAGGGCAGCTGGGCTGACATGTTGGAAGCTGCAAAAGCAAAGGACATAATAGGGTTCTGGCGGTTAGTTGCGAATGGGAACCATGTAGGGAGGGTTGTCAAGGATATCCACCTCGATGAAATGACGTGGGTCAATCATTTTTCAACCCTATATAAAAAATATGATGGGTATCCTAGTGAGATTAGCGCTGAAGTACCATGGCACATAGCCCCTACTGATTCTCTGGACTTCACAATTGAAGAAACAGAGGTAGTAATAAATTCCGTGAAAAGTGGTAAGGCGCCAGGGTTAGATAAGATACCTGGGGATCTTTACAAACATGATACAAAGATATGGGCACCCTATATAAATTATTTATGCAACACGCTGTCGCGCAGTAAAGATTTCCCCAACAGCTGGCGGGGAGTCTTAATTTTTAAAAAAGGCGATGGGTCGGACCCTTCGAACTATCGACCAATCAGCCTAATGGACATTCCCCAGAATATCTACTCAAGACATATTCTAACCCGTGTAAACGAGTGGCTAGAAGACAAGATGGTCCTCACAAAGTTCCAGGCCGGGTTTAGGAGCAAAGTGAGCACCATCGACCAAGTCTTTAGGTTCTGCTGCCTCTATTGGAAATATGTCCACATTAAAAAGGGCCATTTGTATGTCACCTTTGTAGATCTTAAAGCGGCATTCGATTTAGTACCGCAAGAACTGCTTTGGAGGTCCCTTCATAATGCTGGATTACCTGGCTGTCTGTTATCCCAGATAGTCGAGCTGCATGCCAGGAATTTTGCCAAAGTGAGGTGGTGCCCCAATGGTGAACTTACCAAGAACATACCAATTGAGCGTGGCGTCCGCCAAGGCTGCGTTTTGGCCCTGACATTATTTTCGCTCTTTGTGAATGATATTCCCGAACATTTAGATGGTTGCTTGAATGATTCACCGAAATTGAATGGAGAGAGGATGCCTGCGTTACTTTTCGCGGATGATACCATTCTAATTTCTTAAACTAAGAAAGGTCTCCAGGCACTACTCCATTCGTTCAGTGACTATTGCAGCAAGAAAAGGTTAAAAATTATTGCAAAAAAAACAAAATGCATGACTTTAAATCCCATTCAATCTGATAAAGGATCGTTATTCTTAAATAGCCAAAGGTTGGAATCATTTGAATCCTTTTCTTACCTGGGGGTTTCGCTTGACGCTAAGTTCACTTGGAACCCACAGATTGAAAAAAGCAAGGCAATATTTGCACAGAATACAAAACCCATTCTCACAAAGCATAATTTAAGTACCAGTAAAGCGGTATCACCAGCTGTAGAGCTTTTTAAATATAAAGTACAACCAGCAGCTCTCTATGGCGCCGAAATTTGGGGGCCGATGTCAAAGGACGCTTATGATATTCTGGATAATAAATTTATGAGCAGCATCGTAAGGGCCCCGAAAGGTATGCCCTTGGTACCCCTCCAGTTAGACTTGGACTTCAAGAGGACCGATCATTACACTATTGTACGGCCGCTGATGTTCTGGGTCAGACTATGGCAGACTCCAGATCTGATTGATTACAGGAATGGGCTAAAAGAGTTACTGTGCTTAGATGCATCCAACTCCAATGCTTGGCTAAAACATATCAGAAGGTGGTTTATCAAAATAGGTCTTCCTCAATTTTGGAAAATCCCTGAAAGTTTGCCGCCGAATTCCAAAAATGTGGTATAAAAGGTTTTTTGGGGGTTTTATAAATAATCAAGTATTCAATAGCAATAGTGGTGGGTCACTGGTTAGAAACTGCTTAACCTTCAAGGATGTACCCCTATTTGAGAGTTTCCTTGATGAAGTTGAGCCCCCACTTGCTAAAACCCTTTTTATGAAATTTAGATATGGCAACCTCTTGACTAATTCAACTCTTGCACGCTGGTCTAGGAAAAACGCTAATGATATTCCAACTGCAGGAAATTTATGCACTTTGTGCGAGGGCAATCACAAGGAGGATGACATGCATATCCTTTTCTTCTGCCCAGCATATATGCTGGCCAGAAGAAAGTGGATCAAACCTTTGTGTAATCTCTTAGGAATTAGGTCATGTATGACGGCACTTAGAATAATCAAATCTGATACAGCACAGACCATTGTATTCAGTGCCAGCAGATACCTCTACTCCATCTATTTTGTTCGTAGGAAAAAAGGCTTAAAGTTGTAATGTTACGGGGTGTTTACATGTATTTTAAGAGTTGGTTAAGTTGATTGAATTAGACAGCCATGTTGCAACATTTTATGATTCTTAACTTATTAATTTTATATATGACAATCATTATTATTATTATTATTGTATGTAAACTGGATTTGGATTGTTTTAATATTAAATGTTTGTTGTTCAAATCTTTTATGGCAAAATAACGCCGAAATAAAGAAATAATGAATGAAATATACAATTACTCTCATCTTATGAAAGCATTAGACGCCAGGAATCCAATAACTCTCATAAGTCAAAGATGTTTTGAGGAGAATACCCTTTCTTAGTCTGCTCTTTTTGGAGATATTTATGATCTTCTGCCATGGTTGGCTCGACTGTGCTTAGTTTAAATATGTTTTTCGTAAAGCGATGGTTAGAAGTGACATTACTCACGCATTGAGCGCACTGACATCACAGATGTTACTCCTGTGCCTCTCAACAACTTCTTATTTGTGTATGAGATGTTAGGAAATCACAACTAATGTAAACAACAGAAAGTAACCTGGGGTCTCGGATCCCGCTCTACTATTGTTCCAGCTGCTGTTTTCTTGAACCCTAACACTAGGGCTAGCCGGGTGTATCTAACTGCAACCCACGGGTGCTAGTTGTCACACCGTTCATGTGGACTCATTCATGTTTTCTCTTGTCCTTAAAAAGAGGTAATGTGAAACCATTTTCATGTTGGGAAACTACCGATAGAGTCTTGTGATAACCCACAAACCTACAGTTGCGTGGGTGTTCACCAAAATTTGAATGTGTTCGTAAAATGGATCACACTCAACCCGCCTATGTCATGAGATTTACATACTTGCAAAATTTCACCATTCTGGTGCAATATTCAATGGGGTTGAAACCATTTATTAGTGAAAATATATGTTGAATAAATAAAAAAGTGAATTTGCGCTGGTAAATGCTGGTACCAGCATACTTAGGTGGGCTAATAGCTTTGTAATTAGAGTCCAGGTTCTTTTTTTTTTATTAATCATGCACTTGCTGTCTTATTATAAGCTTCAGTAATGTCACTTCATGTGATGTCATACGGGTAAAAGGTCATGTGATCTCACATCCTGTAACAACATCAAGGATCACAAAATTCATTGTAATGCCAGTATTGCTATTTGTGGCATATTGGTGAATTGATTTCCATGCCTTATCCTTCCCAACAATCACTAACTCTTTTGTTTTACGAAAGTGGAATTAGAGATAGTTGTGGAGTGGTTTCGGGTCAGAAATTACAGAGTTAGTTCGCAGGGTTTTGGGGAGTGCACTGGAAGTGATCCAGCGGCCTATAGAAAATATATCATAAACAACGCTACCCAACTTCATAACCTATAAACAAAATTATATACTAAATTATGGACCCATTTATAAACCTGACATATTTTGGGCCTACTGAATCAGGTGGTCAGATTAAATCTATATACACATTATCTACAAACTATATACAATTTTATACATCTGCGGAAAGAATATTGTCATTAGAATAAATCCTAACCATTTAAACGACCACCATTGGCGACGTGATCTAGCTAATAGTAACCTGCACTTCTGAATAACCAAGACCAGCTTGTTTGTCAAAAGTAAGATTTTATTTACTAAATTATGGTATTTTAATTGATAGTTTTATAAAAGTTATTTATTAGCATTGAAGCAAGCATGATTGTAAAGAAACGTGAGAAAAATACAATTTAAGCAAGTGAATCAAAATTAAAGTAAGTATTTAAAGTTTAGCATTTCTAAAACCTAAGTCCCTAACTGAGCTAAATAGATAGAAATTAAAGTAAAGTTCTTTGAGGATTCTTACGTGCTCCACGCAATGTCCGACAGCACTTCACCCTCATCGGAAAGTCAGAAAGCAGCAGCCAGCCCATCCCTAGGGGCATGACTTTTTATACCTTTCTACGCTAACTAAACTACGCAAAGGAAAGTTTTCAGAAATCTTCGACGTCCCATTGGCTGAGAGTGACAAGTGACATGTCACCCACATCTTCCATTAGGTCACTTTTCTTAAGGACCATTGTCTTTTCTGAATGCAACCAGGAGCTTCCTAGGTTTGCAACAAATGTATAATAACGTTCTCATTGCTTCCAATTGACTTCCGCGGATGCCAAGTTAAGGGCTGACAAAATGTTCTTTTTCGACCTTGGCCATGTCCGACAGAATGATGATAGCATGTCAGTTTTTGCTTTGTGAATGCAGCTTTTGACGAACACTTTATTTCAGAATGGGCGTCTCGTGACTTTTGCAGAAGTAAAATTCAGCTTTTTGTAACTCGAGCAAACTAGGCCCAAAAGCAGGCAACTTATGCTTTCTAGTATAAAACAAACACAAGAAAAGTATTAATGTAAGAAATAATGTAGATTCTGTATCCACCCCAGGATTTACTAATTAATTAACCCACCCGATTAATCAAATGTTACCTAGCAAATGCAAACAAATAAAGCAGCGTTTATATCTACCAGTCTTCATTAATCCATGAGACTTATGTGCACCTAGAATAGTAGAAATGACATCACACAGACAAGGAAAAGCAAAACAAGCACATGCTTCTTTTAAGTTTGCAGCAGTTAGTGGTAACAAAAACGAAAACAATAAATTATTTTATTATTTTGCACGAACAAAAAGATGCAACAATTATGCACGTTTATGAGCACACATGTTAGTCCCCCCACGTGTAAAGTTTAATCTAAGTTGTATTAGCAAGACATATCACAAATCATTAATATTATTATTCATGTTATGGAAATGTGACTTCACGAGTTTAAACAAAATTTTGTTTTCTATCTCGCTCCATCAACTCCCTCATCTGGTGATTAACAAATCACCACACCAGCACTCAAAATTTTGGTAATTTAAATTTCTGAGAAATCGATTCAAATTCATTTGTATCAGTAATCCTAAAAGTCTGTTTCTGCATAATCTTTGGAATTAGCATAACGCTCTCTATGTAACTCCTGTAATTCGATTTCCCTTTCTTCTTCTTTTCTAAGTTTATAGATTCTTTTCTTCTCTTTCAACTGTTTCTTTCTTTTATGTAACAAACAACCTATTTTTGTCAAAATAAAAATGAATACTATTATAATCAAAGGTGCCAAAATCTTGCCAAGAATTGAACTTCCGATATCATGAAACCAGTTTTTAATTGCTTGGAACCTTTTTGAAAGTTTCCCTGTAAAATCTTCTTCTTCTAAAGGAATTATCTCTGAATGCATTTGTGTAATATTCTTGATATACATTTCAATATTCTTACTTTCGTCAGGTATATATGTGCAACAATGTTGTACATGTAAAATGCCACAGACTCCTCCCTCCTTTGTTAGGAGTATGTCTAAAGCAAGGCGATCTTGAATTACCATGGATCTAATTGCAATAACTTCAACATTTACTAATTGAAACCCATCAGCTGTGTCAGTTGATAATCTATCAACTATAGTGGACAATTTTCTAATTCTCCCTGCATTTAAGGTTATACCAACAAAAGGTATTACTGCTTGAAAAATATCTCCCAGAACTTCAGTAAAAGTTTCTCTTTTAACTCTATTTACATAATTATGAATTTTAAACAATCCTTCTGAATCTCTGTCAACATGAAACACTTTAGGAAAAACAATTCCCACATAACAAGTTCCATACCAGTGGTCTGGAAGGTTGTAGTAGGCTTTGTCACCACAAACAAAATAAATCCCAGGAAAGATTGTATCCTTTCCACCTTTGAATCCCCAACCTCCCAAAATCTGATAAGTATCTTCACAGTTACTTGCACCTACAAAGTAATTATCAAAAAGTGTGTTATCTCTCCTAATGCAAAGCTTTCCACTAACTGGTTTGTCTATGTGAATTGCAATATTTTCAAGCATTTTGCCATTTAACTTTTCATCCTCTTTCTGCCAGAATCTAGACTTAGTCTGCTTGACTAATTCATTTCTCTTATAAATTGCTCTTCTCTCCTCAACCATATTCAAAAATTTCTTTCCTTCAGCACTTAATTTGCAAGTTAGATTATTTTTATAAGCATACTCATAAGTAAGTTCGTTAGTAACAAGGAAAAATTCTCTCATTTGCTTTGCTTTCTTATGCTTGTTTAAAGCATTTTCAATCTTAATATTTGCAAAAATCTCGTCATAATCTGAATAGTAATATTCTAAACGTCCAGTTTGATAAAATAAGCTAGTTAACACACTACATGTTACACCATAAGTGAGAGGAAGCATATTATATGTTACTCCCTCAGAAACAGAAGCAGGTAACTTAACGCAGACGTAGCAGTCTTTTGCATCCATTACCTTAACATATTCACTCAATAGCTTTGTGAATGTATTACTTGAAAAATCACTAATTGATTTATCTTGATGAATGTTAGACTGATGATCAATAACTTTTGCAGACGCACTATGTTTAGTTTGGCTAACCAGAGCTTTGCTTGTTATGTTAACTTTGTGTAATTCTCTATTCATCTCCAAAGGGATAATCACAGCTAAAACCAACCAGAGCAGAATTAAAATGAGCAGACACACCAGAGTCATCTTACAGCATCTCTTAAAAACAGAACACTTTGAAGTGCTCTCCTTAACATAAGGCATTTTTGGTTAGTTTAGCCTCAAAATAAAATAAAATAAAATTAAATTTTTAAAATCTAAATTTATATTTACACCCCCCTTTTAAAATATATATATTTTTTTTTTTTTTTTTTTAAAACCCTAAACAAGATTTCTTCGACCTTATGTCATACATAAGTTTTCTTCAACTAAACAGTTTTTCTTCGACCTTGTGTCAACTAACAAATTTTCTTCAGCCTTTTGCCAATTTAATATTTCTGTATTTCAATCATTGTCACTAATTTCTTGGATTTCGTTTTCTTCTTCACTACTATCATATATGTCAATAACAGGTGGAATTACTAAGTAAGTCCACTCAGGAGACTTGTATTTTTGGTTTGGTCTTACTATTCTTTTTCCTTTTCTCGATATCACTTCAATTTTCCTTCCAACTCCAACTTCTTTTCCAGGACTCTTTTGACTACTGATTTCTTCAACTTGTTCTTTTGGTTTCTTGATCAATCTGACTCTCAATCTTCCACCAGGCCAGTAGTCTGCTTTTCTCACGTATTTCTTTTTTGGTTCAGAATTATTTGATTCTGACTTCCAAGTCCTTTTCTTTCTGTTTTCACTTTCACCATCCACGTCACTTTCTTCAGTTTCGTAGTCTGAAATTTCAATTGACTCAGTAACTTCTCTATTCGGCAATTTCACTCCTTCAGGAACTTCACTTTGTTTTCCATTACTGGTACTCGGTAATTCGTCTTCCTCCTCTTCTTCAATTACCCCCAACTTCCCAGATTTCGGATTTCTGTTCCTTACTTCAGAGTTTGTTCTCTGCCTTTCGATACTCTCCTGGTCTGAAACTTCTTTTTGTTCTGCTTCTTTGTCTTCGATAGAGACAACCGAATCCTCAGTTATCTTTCCTTTTAACAGATTCTCTTCACCTTCAGAATCTATTTCAATGATTTCCAAGTCTTTTCTTGTCAAATTTCCATTCACTGGCACAGTTTCCAGATGTCGACTTTCTTGTCGATCTTCAGAATCTGGATTTATTTCACCTTCTGTTTCGCCTTCTGCTTCAGAATCAGAATCATCTGTGGTATCACTTTCAACATCAGAACTTTCAGGAGTTGGTACTGGAATAGTATGACTAGGATGAATCCAGCGTTTCAATCCTCTGCACTTTACAGCATTAGTAGTGATCAAAATTATCTGCCTAGGCTTCTGCCATCTAGGAGCTAGACAATTCCTTCTCCGATGTACTTTCGTTCTGACCCAATCGCCAGGTCTCAGATCATGTGTCAAAACCTTTTCATTTGATTGTGCTTCAGTTCCCACCTGATTAGACACAGAAGTTACCATATCAGATAACCTTTTACAGTAATCCAAAATAGCACTGTCATTTATGCTCAACAGTTTACCTACAGGTACAAAAGCTTGCCTCATAACTCTTCCCATTAAAATTTCATGAGGACTCAAACCTGTCTTTTTATCTGGTGTACTTCTTAATGACATCAAAACAAGTGGAAGAGCATCAGTCCACTTTACACCTGTTTCAAGACACATTTTTCCAATTCTGTTTTTAATTGTTCCATTAATTTGTTCAACCACTCCTGATGCCTCTGGTCTGTATGCACAGTG
The DNA here is from genome assembly GCF_964261635.1 of Lissotriton helveticus. NCBI lineage: Eukaryota > Metazoa > Chordata > Amphibia > Caudata > Salamandridae > Lissotriton > Lissotriton helveticus. Next base: position 2,108,983,314 of record NC_136057.1, read on the forward strand.
TATTTTCTGCTCAATGCTCAAAGCTTCGCAAATTAACTTCATCAGTTTGTTATCAAAATGGCTTCCTCCATCACTCTCAATAGTGACTGGAAAACCGTACCTTGGGATGATTTCTCTGAGCATTAGTTTTGCTACTGTAATTGAATCACAATGTCGTGTAGGGAAAGCTTCTACCCATCTTGAAAATAAGCAAACAATTACAAGCACATATTTCAAACAATTGTGTAAGGGCATTTCAATGAAATCCATTTGTAACCTGGTAAAGGGACCACCCTCTCGACCAATTATAGGGTTTTACCTTTCACTTGAGAGGTGGAGCCCCAAAGGAAATAATGGAATATATGGAAAGGCTAGAACATCAATGAATGTGAGAAGTGACAGGGATTTTGAAAATCCTAGTGGTGTTCACTGTGCATTCTTGGAAAAGTTTTATGAGTGCATTAGCCAGGCTTAGTTAGCTGTGGTAACCTCACATGAAAACTTTGCAACAGGTCTACCAAAGCTGTGATAGGAAAATCTGAATCCCTTAATTCCATCATAATCAACCCTAATGTTTTGTTATGAAAAATTGCACCATCCGCTCCTTTAAACTTATAGTAGCTTGTGGTGATTGGACAGAGACCGCTTCGCCTGGACCACACACTTCATTTGAAAGTAAGCCTAAAATTACAAGTATATTCTACTTTGACTTATAGCAACTCAGTATTCATACCCCCAATACTTGATTTTGATGAACATTTCTAATTTTCTTGTGAGAAAAACATGCCTTTATAACATTCTGAGTGCCAGCCATGAAGAACATTTTTCACTGTCATGGGAAAATTCTGATAGCCCCTGAGCCACATATTTTTGCGGAATCCTGCGGATTTCATTATACAGGAAATCTTTTTCCATTCGCCACAGTGTTTAACACCGTAGTTCACTGGTTCGTAAACTTTTGACTCCTGAGGTACCCCTTGTGTCTACCACTCCCATCAACAATGTTTATTTCCCTCTACTAATCAGTGTTAGAAGTGGGCGGGGACGGAAGTGCACGGCGTGCCCCTACTTCTAAAAATTATGCTAGTCCGTTCCCCTACTTCTTGGTTTTGAAAGAGCACCGGGACTGTAGGAATAGGCATACTTTAAAATGACACCTTTTTTTTCCACTTAACGTGAATATTGACGAAGGCATTTGTAGGGCGTCCGACCTCCTCCCCTTCCCCTCTGTGTCTAAGGGGCCTGCAAAGTGAGACTGAAAGGGTCATCAGTGTAGCATAGCGCGAAAGCGGCTACCTCTGATGGCCCTGCGGCTGCCCCCGTGATTCACACCTCATTTATGAGGACACTGCCTGCCAGCCCCCACTGTGACCTGTGACAATGGTCACATCAGGATTCTTTGGTGTCAAGTAGACTGACGGACGCCACCTGGGGGACTTTGTGACTTGCTATGAATCTGCTCTCCAGCCAGCCACTGAAAAGCTGACCCAGCCCCACCAGCCTCTCCTGGAAATTACTCCCGTGCCTGCCCAGAGGTCTCGACCCCTCCTTTACAGCTCTGCCCTTTTCTCTGAACCACGGCCTGCACGAGGAGCCTGGACTGCCTCTGAGGCTGAACTCCACAAACATCAAGTAAGTAGGGGGAATAAAATACCTGTTGCATTTTGTTTAATAAACAGAAAATGTCAATTTTCTTATCTGCTGGTTTTTTATGTTATTTTTTTTCACTGTTTAGTGCCCTGCTCAGAAGCCAGTGCAGTTGGCGGCACCACCCATGCCAGGCTCACTGCGGGCATTTAAAATTCATACATGTCAATAGGCCCGATTTGGGCGGGAGACGCCCAACTTTTAAAGCCAAAAACAGCTTTATTTCTGCAGCCTGCGGCCCCTGCTTTTGCAGAAGTCAATGGGGAAAATTCATTCTTCCGTTTATTTTAAACAAATCTCCCTCTTTACTCTTCTAAAATGTTGGCATTTTGCTCCACCGAAGGGCATCTGTCCCGATCTGCCACTGCTTGCTGTGCTGCTGGTAGGGGCCCGACACTGCTGTCCCTGCCTATCTCAATCCAGACGTGCAGCTTAACCTGCAATTACGGTACCGAGGCTCTGCTGATGCCCTTCAAGTCTTTTTTATGCCCTCGCCCTATGTGCCCCTGGGCAGTTTGCAGTCTATGGATGAAATGCCAGGAAGTGACGGTAGTGAGGGAGGGCTAGATCTAGGTGTACTAGAAGCAGGGTAATGAGTGATGCCAGGAAGTGAGGGGGAGCGAGGGGAGGGCAGGATGTGGGTATGCTAGAAGCAGGGTAATGAGGGATGCCAGGAAGTGAGGGGGAGTGAGGGGAGGCCAGGATGTGGGTATGCTAGAAGCAGGGTAATGAGTGATGCCAGGAAGTGAGGGGGAGCGAGGGGAGGCCAGGATGTGGGTATGCTAGAAGCAGGGTAATGAGTGATGCCAGGAAGTGAGGGGGAGCGAGGGGAGGCCAGGATGTGGGTATGCTAGAAGCAGGGTAATGAGTGATGCCAGGAAGTGAGGGGGTGCGAGGGGAGGCCAGGATGTGGGTATGCTAGAAGCAGGGTAATGAGTGATGCCAGGAAGTGAGGGGGAGCGAGGGGAGGCCAGGATGTGGGTATGCTAGAAGCAGGGTAATGAGTGATGCCAGGAAGTGAGGGGGAGCGAGGGGAGGCCAGGATGTGGGTATGCTAGAAACAGGGTAATGAGCGTTGCCAGGAAATGAGGGTGGCGAGGGAGGGCTGGGCCCGAGTATACTAGAAGCAGGGTAATGATATGCCAGGGAGCGAGGGGAGTGCTGGATGTAGGTATGCTAGAAGCAGGATAATTCCAGAGAGCATGGGTGGCGAGGGAGGGTTCGATGTGGGTACGCTAGAAGCAGGGTAATAAGCGATGCGAGGAAGTAAGGGTGAACAAGTGGGTATGCTAGAAGCAAGGTAATGGGTGATACCAGGAAGTTTGGGTGGCGAGGGAGGGCTGGATCCAGGTATACTAGAAGTAGGGTAGTGAGTGATGCCAGGAAGTGAGGGGGAGCGAGGGAAGGCCGGGATGTGAATATGTTAGAACAAGTTTAATGAGTGTTGCCAGGAAGTGAGGGGGAGCGAGGGGATGCCAGGATGTGGGTATTCTAGAAACAGGGTAATGAGCGTTGCCAGGAAGTGAGGGTGGCGAGGGAGGTCTGGGTCTGGGTATGCTAGAAGCAGGGTAATGATATGCTAGGAAGTGAGGGGTAGCGAGGGGAGTGCTGGGTGTAGGTATGCTAGAAGCAGGGTAATTCCAGAGAGCATGGGTGGTGAGGAACGGTTCGATGTGGGGACGCTAGAAGCAAGGTAATAAGCGATGCGAGGAAGTAAGGGTGAACAAGTGGGTATGCTAGAAGCAAGGTAATGGGTGATAGCAGGAAGTTTGGGTGGCGAGGGAGGGCTGGATCCAGGTATACTAGAAGTAGGGTAGTGAGTGATGCCAGGAAGTGAGGGGGAGTGAGGGGAGGCCAGGATGTGGGTATGCTAGAAGCAGGGTAATGAGTGATGCCAGGAAGTGAGGGGGAGCGAGGGGAGGCCAGGATGTGGGTATGCTAGAAACAGGGTATGAGCATTGCCAGGAAGTGAGGGTGGCAAGGGAGGGCTGGGTCTGGGTATGCTAGAAGCAAGGTAATTCCAGAGAGCATGGGTGTTGAGGAACGGTTCAATGTGGGGACGCTAGAAGCAGGGTAATGAGCGATGTGAGGGTGAACAATTGGGTATGCTAGAAGCAAGGTAATGAGTGATACCAGGAAGTTTGGGTGGGGAGGGTGGGCTGGAGTTGGGTACTCTAAATATAGGGTAATGAGCGATGCCAGGAGGTAAGGTTGAGGGGGATTGAAGGATCTGGGTATGCTAGAAGTTGGGTAATGAGGGATGCCAGGATACAGAGGGGTGAAGAAAGGGCTGAATCTGGGTATGAAGAAGCATGGAAATGAGTGGTGCTAGGAAGTAAGGATGGAAAGAGGATACATTAACCATGTAAGCTAGAAGCTGGGGGAATAAATGATTCTAGGAAGTGGGGGTTCCGAAGGGAGGGCGAGATCCAACTATGGCTAGACCTAGGGTAATGAACGATTCCGGGCAGCAAGGGTGGCAAGAGGAGGGTGGGACCTGGGTGTTCTAGAGAAGGGCAATAATAAGCGGTTCAAGGAGGTAGAGGACTAGGGAAGGGCTGAACCTGCCTATGCTAGAAGCAGGGTAATGATGTCTAAAAAGTAAGGGTAGTGAGGGGATGGTTGGGTCTGACTATGCTAGAAGTAAGGTAATTTGGGACACCTTGAAGTAAGGTTAGCAAATAGGGTTTAACTCTAGTAATGCTATAAGCAAGGTAACTAGCAATGCCAGGAAGTAGCGATGGCACAGGAAGGGCTGAATCACTCCTAGAACTAAGGTAAAGAGCAATGCCAGGAAGTAAGGGTGGTCAGAGGAAGGCTGTACCTGGGTATCCTCCAAGTTTTGTAGTGAGTGATTTTAGAAACTAAGCAGGACGAGATGAAGGCTAGATCTAAGTTTGGTAGAAGCATGGCAATAAACTATAACATGAAGTAAAGGCGGTAAGGGAAGAGCTGAACCTGGGTATGCTAGAAGCAAGGTAATGAGTGCCAGGAAGTAAGGGTGGTAATGGGAGGGCTGTATTTGGGTATGCTAGATGCATGGTAATGAGCAGTGCTAGAAAGTGAGGATGGTGAGGGGAGAGCTGGCTCCTGACATCCTAAAGGTAAAGTAATTAGTGTTGCCTTAAATAGGGGTGGCAACAGAATGGTTTGATCCTGGGGTGCTAGAAGTAGGGTAAAGGACAATGCCAGGAAGTAAGGTGACAGGAAGGATATACCCTGTATGCAAGGAGTTGGGTAGTTAGCGAAGCCAGAACCTAAGGGTGACGAGATGAGGGTTGGCTCTAAGTATGGTAGAAGCATACTAACGACTATGCCAGGGGCTAAGGGTGCAAGGGTAGGGCTGAACCTGGCTATGCCAGAAGCAGGATTTTGTTTAATGCCAGGAAGTGAGAGTGGGCGAAAGCAAAGCTGGATCTGGGTATGTTAGAAGCAGAGTAATGTAAATGGCAGGAATTGAGAGTGGGGAAGACCAGATCTGGGTTTGCTGGAATCAGGGTTAAGAGTGAGGCCAGGATGTAGGTTGGTAAGAGGAGGGCTCAACCCTGCTATGGCAGAAGTACGGTAATGAGCGATGCCAGGAAGTAATGGTGGCAAAGAGAGGACAGAACATGGGTATGTATAAAGCAGGGCATTGATCGATGCCAGAATGACGGTGGGAAGGGGAGTCTCGATCTGGGGATGATACACAAAACCCTTGAGGCCAGTCCACCTCACCCATTGGTGCCTCCATTTTGCATTGCAAACTCACCTGGGATTTGCAATGCAGGAAGTGCCAATGAAAGAAACTGCGTGGCTCGGAGACAAATGGCTTATGATTCCACTTATAAGCGTATTTGGAATATTCTGTGATTGGAAACATGTCCCACATTGTAAATGAAATAAATATAAACAACTTGTATATTAAGCCTCAAATGAACATGTTTATCGATTGTTTGAATTAAATAACGCTATAAGCTGTAACTGGTCAGTGAAATGCCAAATGCACCAAAAATTGGTATGTTTTGCTATTTTTAGCCACACCTCCGACTCCGCCCACTAATCCAATCCTCTGCTTATTCCCGTCCCCTGAGTCTCCACCCACAGTTCCCCTACTTTCCTGTCCCCACTTCGACCACTGCTACTAATCCACCACTAATCCAACTTTGGGTTCCCGGAGGTGCGTGCTACATGCGGAAAAAAGCTTCAATGCCTCATCTGGGGTGGTAAGCGCTATATAAATACAATTACAATTACTTAAAGATAGCGATTTCTAATAAAGAATTCAACAGATGGAAACTAAAAAACTCATATAACATTTTTCCACTGGGTGGTGCTCTAAATTAAACCTTGAAATGCTTTTTCATCTCCCTACACATTTTCTGTATTACAATGATGAAGTGTGTGCTTGATTTTCGTTAATCAAAGTCATTGACCTGAATGAGTGAGTGAGTCCATTTTTGTTTAATTTAACGGGGTAAAACTCATTAAGGTCCTTGAGTGAGCGTGTGTGCGCACACCCACATGAGGAGAGAGGCATTTTTGATGTCTAATAACTTTCGCCAAGATGAATCTGAAGTTCGCATTCACCCACCTCTGCATCATTTGGCTAGCTTTTTTGTGGACCCCAAACCACCACCAGCCTTCTGGCGGACATCTTTCACCTGCTCTGAGCAGGCAGGAAATGCCAGCATAGAAAATGACTTGAAAAAAGACCCAGTATACCAGGATGCATATATTACACCCCCTACCGGAGACAAACTTGGTGTAGCAGGACTCTATTGGTCGGAATTAGAGATTAGGCCCCTAGCAATTTGTAATCTAGAAATTCGTTTTGAACAAGCATATCAATGTGGTAGTCTCTTCTACCAGTTACTACCACTAACGGGTCCGAGGATGTAACCCGCTTCTTGAAGATAAGCAAATAAAGTGTTACCAGGACACAGGAGAGATTACTGCAGTGCCCTACATGCAGGAACATCCAAAGGCAATATTTCCAAACTGCAAGTTTTGCAAAATGCAGTAGTGACAGTAGTCAGGTACTTACTGCCTGGGAACATGTGACCCAGGCGAGGAGCGATCAACAAAGACTCTCAGTAAATGGAAGAATTAGGATTAAATGAGTCCCACTTCCACATGAACTCTCTATGGCTCTCCACCGGAGTATTCAAGAAATAGGCTGCAGATTCATCAAACAATAAAGAACTGCGCTCTGAAGACAGAATGATAGTTTCTCAACCCAGGATACTAAGGTCCAAAGTCGGGGGATGGGGACTGGGGAGCAGGTAGTGCTGGGACTGGGTTTCCCCATTAGAGTAGCTACATTGGTTTCCTGTGGATCTCCGACTCTGGGAAATTCTGTTGTCCTCCAGGAAACTGTTAAAAACGTTCCTCTTTTAAAGGAATCGCAAACACCACGCATGCGCTTGGGATCCTTTAGGGAGTAGAGAGGGTTATATAATCATAACGAAGAGGTATTAAACATCAAAATTGCCCAAATACAGACATTCACATACTATGAGCCAATCTAGCCAGACATCAGTACTTTTACATATTTCAAATTACTAAATTCCTGAATTATACGAAATTTACAAAAACACAAAGAAAAAGTGGCCCTGCATACGTGAAATCGAGTGGCAGTTTGATCAGCTGTTTTTGCAATACCAAAGTTACTATCAAATTTAAATGTGTTTTCACCATTGACAAACATTCTAGCTGTAAATAGAGAGCGGTTTCCGCCTCATAATTTATGCTGATCAGTGGTAATCCCCCCAGGAATCTTTAATGGCCATAGTGTTATTTTATAAATGTACAATGTATGCTTCACGGATGATTTAAAGAAGTGACTCACGTCTATGACATTAAGGAGCACAAGTGTAGAGGTTCGTTAGTTCTGTATTTTCAAAAAAGAGACAAAAAACACAGTGAATGACTGTACCTGCCAGCATAATGATGCCTAAGGGGGATCCCTGGGACACCCTTTCTAAACCCTCAGGGTGTGCACTGTCTGTGTGCCATCTCAATGTGGTGCACAATCAGTACACCTGCTGGCAGCCTCTTGACCTCTGCCCCTGCATGTGTAATTTAACGTGGGTGCCAAGCAAGAATGACCTCATTTGCATGGAGACACAATCCCATGTAAATGAGGAAATTACCCTTTGAGATCATGCCGACTGTGAGAAGTTGGCCTGATGTATGATGTCTCCAGTTCTGGGGGCACCTTATATCAGTCCAAACAATCCCTTAGGGTGGTGGTTGTAAGTCAACCTTAAAGACAAGCTATCCTAGAGGTAGCATGGACTAAGCAGCCTAAAGGCTTAACTCAAGAGGACATGTGAAGCCAGCTGTTTTACCATATGCAATCCTGTAATATCAAATGAAAGGAATCCACACAAGTTATATATTATAAAAATATATGTATTTATTCTCAGAATAATCCCCACTACTCTTTATGAGCAATAAAGCACAAGCGTTTAAACAAAAGCACAATATAACATATACAAGTTGCACTGTTATGGATGAGGCCGGTGGCCACTCAAACCATATATCAAAAAAGTGGTATAAGTATCACTAATCGATCAGTGGTAAGGCCTAGGGCCTTGGGAATCGCTGGGACTACACTGGACTAACAGCAGTTAGGACGGGAGTAGCCCGCGGGATTCGGGTGCAGTGCAGAAAGCACACACATGCACCAATGCAAAGTCAATGGTGCGTAAAAGTTATCGAGTTACAGTTTTAAGAGTCTTCCGACTGGACTAGAAGGACAAAACTTTAGATTTAGACACTAGAGGTGTAAACCAGTACAGAAGCACCGGCGTTCAAGAGTTACCTCACCCACAGGAAGCGGGAGCACAGGTGCAAAGATGTGTCGGGTTCCGTCACGAAGATCTAGGGTGCCTGGAGATGAAGATGCTGCAGGCGTCCAGAAGAGGTGTGTCCGGTGTGATCCAAGGGTGGATCGAAGATGTAGAGTACCTGAAAGCAGAGGGGACAGAGTCTGGGTCACTAGCCAGTGACCAGGAAGGAACCAGGCAATGTCGGGCGCAATCAGGTGCTTGTTGTGAAGCTTGTCTCCACTGCCACATGGTCTCTGGGGGACCGAGGATGTCCTGGAGTCAATCACGAGCTGTCCCACGAAGGCTCTCGCTGTCAGCGGTGTCGGCTTCCGGATCGGAGTCAACAGGCCTTGGCAAAGGCAACCCACGCAGGATTCAAAGATCGCTTCTTACTCGAACCAGCAAGGTCTGAGCGGGTGCTCCTTTTCAGGGGAGCGAGGGCCAGTTTGGAGCAACCAGACTAGCAGAGCAAATTTAAAGGTTCGTCTGTACTGGGGCCACTAGCCAATGGGCAAGCGACCGGACCAACGCGTCAAGCAGGAAAATGCAAAAGGGCCCCACGCAGCACTCGAGGAGTGTGGAGGGGTGAGCTTCGGTGCAAAAGTTGCTCGGGCTGGAGCTTCTCAAACTCCAATGCACAGCTTCAAGGAAGCCTCGGATGCTGCACGGTCAGCGCTTTGTAGTTTTTCCAAGATGGCCGGCCCCACGCTTCAGGTCGCCTCCACGGGTTTCAGCTCTGTAGGGACTGTGGATCGGGCTAGTAGAAGGCAGGCACGCTGGGTCTTGTTGATCTCTGTTGCTCGAGTTCCGGCGGGAACTGCAACAAAGCAAACGTCGAGGTGCTGGATGGTGCCTGTTTGCACAGGGTGGTCACTCCTTGACCACAAGGGAGATTCTTCAGTCTTCCACGTCGAGTGGGATGTAGAAGGGTCCAGAGTTTTGTTTCATAAGTTTCAGTCAGGATAATCTGATGTGCATCTGCACAGCTCCTACCTTTATTCCAAATCAAGGGGCTGGATTACCTGCTAGGTCCCTCCTATGGGTGGGACCCAGGAAGGGGGTGGTTATACCCCTTTTCCTTTGTCCAGTTTCGTGCCAGGACTGGAGCTGGAGTGCCCCAGAACCGGTTTGACTGGCTTTTGCCTGGGGACACATCGTGCCTAGTTTCTTTCAACCCTCCCTGCTACAATCCACTATCTCCTGTCTGGGGTGGTGTGACACCTCCCTGTGACAGGAAACCCCTTGTCCAGGCCTCCCCTGCCAAGTTTCGGTCAGCAGCAGGAGGTCAGATATGTGTCTGTGGCAGCAGCATCCATTTTGTGATGCTGGGGCTCTGGTTAGGATTAACCGCCTTTTAAGTAAAGTAACATGTCTTCTCCCTGTAGAAGGGTGGAATGCTACCCCCGTCGCCAGAACTGGTGAGGGGGTAGTATTCCAAAGTGTATGACACCAAACACGACATGTTTTGATGAAGCCAAACCAAAGTTAGCATTAACCGCGAGGATTATAATGCACTTAAGAGTATATGGTATGCCAGTATCACTGGAACAGCAGTAAGGAAATGGTTCCGAACACTGCAGACAGGCTCAGCTCATGCTAGAGCACCATCTCACATAAAACCAAGCACTCTGCCTCCAGGATTGTCAAGGCCTGCCATAGGAGTGACTTATAGGTATATATGTGTCCAGATAGGTTTAGATATAGGTATACTATATCTAAGCAAGGGGTGATTACACCACCTTGCTCCAGCTGAGGGATCAGCCAGTTGTGTCGATTTAAGTACCAGCCAGGGGTGGCAAAAGATATGCTGCAGCCCCTGGTAGGCCTTGGATGCACCTATGCCCTGGGCATCTATAGTGCACTGTACAGGGTCTGATAAGGTGTCCGGTACCAAATTGGTGAGGTACCTATAGTACATGGAGTCCATTTAAAGAGAGAGCAGATAGCCTGGGGCCCTGATTAGCAGGACCCCAGGCCAACTAAGTCGAAAACCAGCTAAACACAAGGCAAAAAATCTGGGGTAACCATAGTCAGGTATCCACCTTCCTACACCGACCCACATTTAGCACCTGTGAAATTCTATCACAGAAGAAGTTGATCGAGAGCCTGAAACCCCATGTGTCTTACCAAGGTGCCCAGGGGACGTAACCCATGGAACCACACACCAGCTGTATCCCTTGGTCATTCTGTATAGTACGACCAATAGTTGTGAGAAAGTGCCATCTTTCTTGCATGGTATGCCCCCACTTGTGCTGAATTGCTGATGTGCTTTGACTGAGTGTGCCCTGGGCTCCTGCCAATCAGGTGCCCAGGGCCTGTGTTCCTTCCCTAAAACTGTATTGAAGCTAAAACCCAATTAGCATCTCTGGCCACATGTCAGTCCTTGGTAAATGGTACCATGGTACCCAGGGCTTTGTGACCAGAGAAGACCCCTAAGGGCTGCAGCACTTATTGTGCCACCCTTAGGGGCCCTGCACCCTGACACACACACACTGCCTTTGCAGGCTGAGTGTCCTGGTGCAGAACTAAACAAAGAGTCGACATGGCACACATTCCTATGTGCCATGCCCACAAACCCACTGCCCTGGCATATATCAGTCACCCCTCTAGCTGGGTGCCCTATGCCAGTGGTGTGGGCACAGGTGCATGAGCCCCATGCCCCTAAGGTACCCAGGGCCATTCCTGGGCACTGTAAGTGCAGTGATGCCATTAAGAGTATATGGTGCTGGGAGGTTGTCATTACGAACTCCACAGCACCATAATGGCTACACTGAAGACTGATAAGTTTGATATCAAACTTCTCAGCACATAAAACCCACACTGATGCCAGTGTGGGATTTAATGTAAAATGCACTACTGAGGGCATCTTAGAGATGCCCCCTGAAACCTTACCTACAATCCACGTCTTGTCTGTCTGAGAGGCTACCTAGGCTGCCACACAGCAGATATGTCGCTGGACCCCTGGGTGGAGAGCCCCCGCTCTTCTGGCCCTGCAACAATGCACAACCTGGGCGAAGGACTAGGTCTCCTCCCCCAGGATGGGCAGGGGGAAGCTTCAAAGGCATGCCGCCTTTGTGAGCTTCTCCAGGCCACTTTCTGTACTCAGCAACTGGCCCCCACCAGTTCTGACCCCCACTCCAGCGGGAATACTGGCGGGAAACCCTATGTCAGTAAAGGGGGTGTGCCAGCATGTGCCAACTCCACCTCTCAGGTGGAGGAGGTGAGGTGAAGCATGACTCCAGGCTACCGCCATCTTGAGGATGGGGAGCTCTACCCACTCCCACCTAGGCTCCTGCCCCCTCCCACAGGGGAGGAGCAGGTTAGGGGGTGTACCCACCCCAGGACAGGGACCTATTGGTCCCTGCCCTCCCCCTACCTGTAACACCCCTAAATTTAGTATTTAGGGGCACATTGAACCTTCCTTCCTCAGATCCCAATTTTGAAACAAGAAAGAAGACCAAGGAGAAGAAGCCCTGCCTTGCAGCTGCTAACAAAAGGGATGACACCAACTGACTTGGCCCCAGCCCTACCGGCCTGCTGCTCCTTGAACCTGCTCCTGCTAAATCCCGGCATCTCCTGTGGACAGCAACCTTGAGAACCCTGGAGGACCTGCCTGCCTTGACCCTCTTAGAGACTGGGACTCCCATGAGCAGTAGTTCTGCTCAAACAACAATACCCCTGGTGGGATGTATGACGTTACAACGCACACTTTTACAACGCACACCTTTACAACGCATTTTTTACAACGCAACATCCATTACAACGCATTCCATTACAACGAAATTTTAAAAACTACATTTACAACGCATTCCATTACAACGCATAATACCTTTACAACGCATACCATTACAACGCATAACATTACATTGCATGTTTGTTAAGTATTGGATAGTGTAGGGGTAAAAATTACTATTCTAACTCCAGGGGGTGCAACAGTAGGGTAAGTGTTGGATAGTGTAGGGGTAAAAATTCATTACAACGCATTCCATTACAACGAAATTTTAAAAACTACATTTACAACGCATTCCATTACAACGCATAATACCTTTACAACGCATACCATTACAACGCATAACATTACATTGCATGTTTGTTAAGTATTGGATAGTGTAGGGGTAAAAATTACTATTCTAACTCCAGGGGGTGCAACAGTAGGGTAGGTGTTGGATAGTGTAGGGGTAGAAATTACTATTCTAACTCCAGGGGGTGCAACAGTAGGGTAAGTGTTGGATAGTGTAGGGGTAAAAATTACTATTCTAACTCCAGGGGATGCAACAGTAGAGTAAGTGTTGGATAGTAATGTTATGCGTTGTAATGGTATGCGTTGTAATGACTGAGTTGTAATGACATGCGATGTAGTGGTGTGCGTTGTAGTGTTATGAGTTGTAATGGTTGCTTTGTAATTGCATGCGTTGTAATGGATGTTGCGTTGTAAATGTTTTGTTGTAATGGTAGTGCGTTGTAAAAGTTGCGTTGTAAAGGTTGTTTCCCCCCCCTGGTGCCAGTCAGGAACTGCGAATCCAGCCCACTCTGCACCCGCCGAGCCTGGCCTGTGCCCAAGTGGACAAAGACCCTGAGGATGTCCCCACGACGATTCTAAACTGGAATCCAGTGCCCAAGGACCCTCCTCGACGACCCAGATGATGCCTGCAGCCTCAGAACCAGGGACCTCCCCCAACCGGGACCAGCATAGGGTAAGATTTCCTGATGTCAAAAGACACCCCTGCACCTGGCGCCCCTTGTGCCCTACTCCGGGGTGCCAACCTACCCTCTAAGATCCCAACTTACCCCTCGAAGTGTTGGTCGCTCCAGAAGATCCTCCGTCCCAGAGCCTGCAGCCTTTGTTCCCTTTTCAAGATCTCCATTGAATAACATTGAGCGCCCGACGTCTCAAAAGCACCCTGCACCCAGCCGCCCAAGTGCCCCTGGCTGTGAAACCTGTGTCCTATCCTACTTCCCCATTTGCCCTGAGCAAGTGACCAGGAGCCCAGCTCCCACAGCCGCGTGGCCTGCTAGCCAGCAGCCACCAACCAAAGGCCCCCTGCCTCTCGTTGGATAACATTGGCCTAACTACCTCTGCACCCGGCTGCCCCTGTGCCGCTGAGGGTGTACCAACTGTACCTACCTGACCCTGGGAGACCTCTGAGTCTATGCCCAGAACCTTACCTCTGCCAGTCGAGTACTTACCTAAAAGCCGATAACTCACTTTTCTTCCATAGGCTAACATTGACTGGTTTCACTTAGAAATTATTCTGTGTGGAGTTTTGGAACTTTAAAATATTCACCTAAAATCAGCCAAACAACAAATTTAGATTTAATAATCTGTTATCAGGAGAGACATCAGTGCTGCATCCTTTAGCCCAGCACAAACCTTGCAAAGTTATTTTTACCGTACTTACCAGTAGCCTGAATTTTCTTCCATAAGGAAACCATTGACTGTTTTTCTGTAAAATTTCTTCCAAGTGTCGATTTTTGCAAACTACAAATATTCTTTAAAAATCGTACCAACTACCAAAACGTAATTACTTACCTGTCTTAGATAGAAGTCCCAGTGCTGAACCTAGGAGTCCAGTACTGGATTAGAAAAGTCACATGTACATACTTTACCTGAAAATTGAATCTCCTTCCATAGGATAAAATTGGTAATTTCAACTGAAAACGTTTCTGTCAACTTTTAAAATACAATAATATTCCTTAAAAAACTGTAACCATAACGCTTTTACTTAACTGTTTACAGGACATGTTCTAGGACTGAATCTAGGATCCAGTCTTGTGGCTAGAAAAGTAATCTACAAAGTAATTAATTGCATTTAACTGAACACTCCCATTGAGCTCAATGTTGTATTGTGTTTGAAATTGTGTTGCCTATTGCAACAAACTGTAACTATTGCATTCAAAAAGTCTAATGCCTATTTGAAAAGTATTTAACTAAAGTAACTAATTCTGAGTAAGTATATTTTGATACCTTGTTGGTTCTAAAATAAAACAACTATGAGCCAGATGTAGGTAATTCTATTTTACCGATTCATAAATACCGAATTTTACTGATTCGGTATTTATGAATCGGTAAAATAGAAGTAGTGAGATGTAGGTAAATTTATTTTTCAATTTACCGAATCGGTAAGAATCGGTATTTACCGATTCGGTAAATACCAAATCGGTATTGCCCATTTATTCCTTTGGGCCTTGAAGCCCATAGGAATCAATGGGCAATACCGATTCGGTATTTACCGAATCGGTAAATACCGAATCCTGCAATGGTGCAGGGGGTGTCACTTTGACACCCTCTAGCACCCCAAATACAGGCATGTGTGCCATGTGGCACACAGACATGCACTAAGGTGTGCATGCACAGATATGCATGCACACCTGAATTCGGTATTTTACCACCCAATTGGATTGGGTGGTAAAATACCGATTCTTAATGGCCTGTGACACTCTTAGGAGTGTCACCTACATGTGGATTTACCGAATCGGTAAAAATACCGATTCAGTATTTTACAGAATCGGTAAATTTACCGAATCGGTAAATTTACCGATTCTGTAAAATGATGGCCACTACATGCCAAATCCTAAATACCGGTCGGTAACGGCCGAAATCGGCCGTTACCGACCGGTATTTTCTCTCCTACATCTGGCCCAAAATCCTTTGATACAAAACAATTGGCCTAGAGTTCAGTTCTTGAGTGTGTGAGACCATTGGCTTACTGGGTGTGTACAACAAATGCTTTACACTGTCCTCTGATACTGCCTTACTGCTCGAACAAGCTACCACTTTAGAGAGTAAGGTTATATCTAACTTTAGCCTTCGCCAAACCTCTGGGGACTCTATACACACTGTACCTTACTTTGGTCCAGTATATATAGAGCCACTTTCCTACAATAGTGCACTCATTTTCTGACCTAGTTCTACACAATTCCTCAGTTTTAGGAAGCTTCTGGAAACACAGGGTTGTAATAAACATTTAATTGATTTCAGATGCTCAAGTAATACGTGCCAAGCACATGTCCAATCAAGAGTATAAAAAGCTGCATATGAATGTACATTAATAAAATTGTCCATTGTCTGTACATCTAATATCAGAAGATTAGAAACTTCAGACAAGAAAATCAATATAACTTTAGTACTGACTATGGTAATCTAAGAGAAAGTGAAAGCAAAAGCTAAAGTATATAGAATGAGCTAACCCTGCTGTCATAATAGAATGGATTATACTGACTACTTAATGATTAATTCTGTATTGATTGATTACTTTAGCGTAGGACTGCATTGATTTTAGATAGATTTGTGATTATATATCCTTAACTCATGCTAGCCTGAATCCTCACACATAGACTATGTCATTTTACTTAATATTCCAATGCATTTGAAACTCCAATGAGCACATGAAAGCTAAGGAAGAATACCAGTAAGTAATCAAATTAATTCCTCAAACCAACTTTAGCAAAGTCCTTGCGATGTGTGATATATAAGAGCAGTAGTCTCACACCACTTCACAACAGAACATACACAGTCAGTCAGTCAAATACTTTATTGCGATAACTTAATATCATACAAAGACAATGGCAAATATATGAAACAAAAATACAAACAACACATACATTAAAAACAGTTAAAAACAATTTAAGAATAACAGGTTAAAAAAGACCAACATACACAATGTTACATTTTAACATCAGCATAACTGGTACAAAGTGCAAAGTGCTAAAGTGCAAAAGTGCTAAAGTGCAATAAAGACTTAAATAAAAATGTAAAAATGCTAAGGGGGTCCCCAGCAAAATGATTAGAACTGGCAACTACTAGCCCTGTTACAGTGCTTTCTAAGAATGCTGACCCAAGAGGACACCAGCAAACGTACTAACTAGAGTGTTGATCTATACTACAAAGGGAGGTAGACACATTTTTAAGTCTGATGTTCCTGCTTCTAATAGCTCTCACCAGGAAACTAGCCACGTAAAACATAATCCTGGGAGTTTGTAGCATTTGTAGATAAATAAGAGCAGGTCTAACTAAAATAAATCCTGCTTCCTTGAGTATAGGTACAAGAAACAATTTCCGAGCTTCATTATAGTGGCTGCAAAACATTATAAAGTGCATAGTACTTTGCTCAGAAAAATGGTCGCAAGAACAGGGTGGTGCCTTTTCTGGGGTACTCCAGACAGGATAAAAGCCCAAGCTAAAATGTATCAAATTAAATCGAAAACGAGTTAAAATAAACCTGTGGTAGGGATGGATCACCACGTTAAGGTAACTGTCAGGACCGTTGGGTATAGCCAGCAATACACTGGCCCTGACACAGGGTTTCTTCAGCTCAATTTCTTCCCTCTCCAGGGTTAGGAGCTCCTTCATTCCAACTTTGGTGTAAACAATATCTTTAGATGTTACAGAATCAATAGCAGTGTAGAGTTCAGGCCTCCCCAACTTCAAAAAACTTTCCTTAATGTACATCAACCACCTAATCCTGTGTACATTATCTAGGTTCAAACAGTCCCTCATTATGGTATGATTAAGAGGAATTTCTGTGTTCAGCCACATCCTCAGCCAAGCAACTAAAGGTGCTATTCTAATCAGGTCTGAGATGTAGCCTTCCCCCAATTCCATGTGGACTGTATAGGATGGGGTTGACTGGGGGACGCCCAAGACAAATCTAAAAAATGTGTTTTCCATTGTCTGTATGGGTTCCACTCCCCTATATCCCCACAATGAGCCACCATATGATGCAACTGAAATGCATTTAGCCTTGTATATTTTACTGATAGCTGCAAATGGCCTACCCCCCAGTTTTTTAGAAAACCCATGGAGGGCGGCAGACGTCCTGGCCAGCATAGATGCTCTGCTTTTAACATGAGGACCCCAGCTACCTTTGTCGTCAAAGGTGAGCCCCAGGTAGGGAAAGGAGGAGACGCGTGCGAGCTTTTCCTGCCCACAAAGAAAGGTCTTATGAAAAGGTCTCCTAGAGGCCCTGCCCATGAGCATAACCTGCGATTTTTTTGCATTTATTTTCAGGTCAAGTGAGCCCATAAAGGATTCAAAGGCATCCAGGAGTCGTTGAAGCCCCACCCCAGTACGCGCAAGGAGAACCGCGTCATCCGCGTAAAGGAGAACTGGTATCCCCTGCTCTCCTGCACGTGGAATGTCGCTTGTAACGCCCCTGAGGGCTGGCTCCAGCACGTTCACATAAAGCGTAAACAACAGTGGTGCCATAATACAACCCTGTCTTACTCCCTTTTCAGACGCAAAAACATCTGTACACCTTCCATTCGAGGATACTCTAATTTTAGCAGTAAGGCCAGAGTGTAAGTCAGCTAATAAATTAACTATGGATCTATCCAGACCCATGTCGAGTAATTTTAACCAGAGCTTGGATCTATTGACCATATCAAACGCAGAGGAGAGGTCCATGAACCCAAGGTACATGGACCCATCCTTGGCCCTGGTATATTTCTCGATCAGGAGGTGGAGATTAAGGCACTGATCCAGGGTACTTCTTTTGGGTCTGAACCCATATTGCACATTACTCAAGATATTATTCTCGGTGGCCCATTCGTTCAATTTAACTAATATGACTCTCCCTAGAATCTTAACTGAAGAATCAATCAGTGAAATTGGTCTATAGCATGCAGGATCCTGCCTATTTCCTTTTTTAAAAACAGGAATAATTATTGATGTTTTCCATGACTTGGGAATATTATCACGGTTTAAGGCATTAAAGACCCTGCAGAGCAATCTTGACCAGAAGTTAGGGAAGCATTTAAAGGCATCAGCGGGGACACCATCTGGTCCTGGTGCCTTTTTTTTCAGAGTACAATCTATTGCAGATAATACTTCACTGACTTCAAAGTGCAAATGGTTCCCTAATGGAATAATGTTAACTTCCTGTTCCCTGGTTTCAGCGTTATTATGAACTGAATAGATGTCTCTGAAGTGTTTAATCCAACCCTCATCAGGGATATTAGTTTCTAGAGGGGAGTTATCCTCCCCTGTGAGTAGGGGTTGGTTGACAATCCTCCAGAATTCTCCACTATTTTTTAGTATGGCTGGATCAGTAAGTTGTGTCCAGGCTTCATCTTTAAGCTGTTTTTTCCTTACTACAATGGCCTTTTTGTATAGTGCTCTACTATTACTGATGAGGTCACGATCTTTCGGAACAGTTTTCAAAGCATTGAGCAATGCAGAGTGTGCTTTTGAGCAACTGTGATCAAACCATCTTTTAAGAGGTTTCGGCTTGGGATTACTAGTCACAGAAAGCCTGCCGTTTATCTTGTTACATATGCTGCTAAATGCAAGGATCACTTCCCCATCATTAGAGTCACTGGATAAACACACTCCAACCTCCTCCTCAGCCTCTGAAAGAACTTCTTGAACAAAGGGTTCTGGGATTATACTATCCCATTTCAATCTCCTTCCCTGATCCTTAACTTTAAGCTTTCTTTCTTCATAACAAGGACCATGGTTTCGCCCTAAAAATTCAGACACTACTAGGTCCATGGAAACTGGGTTATGATCACTAAAAGCGGAAACCACAGTTCTATACATTAAAACCTTGGATAAAAAACATGCAGAAATGAAGATATAATCAATAATAGAGTCATTGTCTGAGCCCTTGAAAGTAGGGGCCCTAATCCCCCCCTCCCCACAACTGGATTCATATAAGTTCCATCTTGCGAGGAAGTTCTCTAAACAACCCCCCTGTCTGTTATGTTCAAGATGGACCAGTGCACAATTTGGAGGGGATTCTGAGTCATCGCAAACACACATAAGTGAACAAGGGTGTATATTAAAATCCCCCAAAAAGATGATTTCAAATGCATTAACATCTTCACTATAGACTGACAGAAAGTAATCCAATCTACCTAGACTATATGATGTACAGTCAGCAGCGTTGGAATTATAAAAATTAATAAACAGAATATTAGGAGATTCCACACGAGACAATTCAACAATAAGGCATTGCTCAGATCCTGAGTCACATTTCTTAAGGCTACCTTTGATGTCTAGTTTGAAGAGGCTTAACAGTCCTCCCCTCGCTCTTCCTGCTGTGCTAGCCACAGCAGGAATACAAAAATAACTGTAGCCATCAAGAGAAAAACTAGAATTTGTTTCCCAAGTTTCCTGCAGAGCAATGATATCATACCTAATTATAAAAGCCAACCAAGTTGCATTACCTACTTTGGTCTTTATACCAGCTATATTCCAAGTAAGCATACTGAATACTGGCACACTATTCTCTGTCTGACTAGAATGTTCTGACAAGAGTCAGTCATTATGATCCAAAAAGGATAAGGGTGCAAATCGATTAGACAATAAGAGGGGTTGAGCAAAAGGATTCTGATGTGCTAGGGGAGCGGATTGATTTACAGTATTCCGATGTTGTTCCCGGCCCCATCTATAGTTTAAATCAGAATTAGTATCCCATCCAAAGGCTGGTGTTTTAGGGTAGGTGACGTTCTGCTGCTCACCATAAAAGAACTTCAAAGTTAATGGTACAACAGAGCCCTGCCTGCGTTGGGGTGGGAGTAGATTGATAAGGATGTTAGGCAACACGCCTGAATGTAAGAAGCTTACTGCCACGCAATCCCCCTTAAATTTTTTGGGGCGATTACCTAGCCATGGGACCCTTTTAGCAGTTTTAATCTCTTGAGCCAGCAGTTGACCCCCCCCTGGAGATAACCTCATATTAGTAGTAAGCCACTGCAAGGCTTTGTTAGACAAAGAGGAAGGGGATTCTTCAGCACCGGCTTCTAAGGGTGGTACATTTGCCAATACTAAAACGACAGGGGAAGCTTCAACTATAAATTGAAGAGGGTCAGTTAACTGGGCATGTGCAGGGGTTATCTCAACCGTTAACAGACCATCCCCTCTATTAGTATTGGGACCAATAGTTTTTGGATCAGGAGGCTTAGGTGGTGGATTATTTAATACGTCATCTGTATTCTCCTCCTCCTGATCATCAACTTCTCTACTATTATTGTCCAGGTTTGATACCAACATCGTAACATTATCAACACCCTCTGTTAGTTTATTCAACTGCCCTCCCAGTTTTTTGACTTCAGATTGTAATTTATCAATTTTAGAGAGTAATGGTTTAACAATGGATTTGATTTTACTATCTATTAAGTCAGCGATTCTATCAAACAAGTCCTCATCATGGCTGACATTAGTCTTAACACTTCCCCCTTCAACTTCCTTTGGGTTTGCTTTTGGGATGTTTACCCTCTTCCTCCTGGCCCCAGATCTTAGTTCGCCCCGTCTCGGCGGGTTTTTATTTTTCACAGAGTCTAATCGAGAAGTTTGTTCAGTGATAGAAATATCTTCATCTGTAGGGTCAGCACGAATTTCCTGATCCACATCACTGTCAGATTTATTTCCAAGCTCCACGATAAGGACCTCGGGACCAGACAACATATTATCATTTAGGGAGCCGGATTCCTGTATGGTAGGACAATTGGAAGAGGCATCAGAGAAAGTCTGCAGGGACACTAAGTCCTCAGGTGAGGGGGATGAAGATAGGGACAAACAGTGTAAGTCAGGTGATTGACTCAATCCCAGCGATTCTCTCCTCTGTAGATTGATTTTTTTCACTGTTTGCACCAAGTAGTTTTCCATTGTGTTGGCTAGTGGTGCAGATCCCTTTTTAGGCATACTGATGATTATAACAAAGAGCTAAAACTCCTCAAACCACAGGAAAGTATGTATCACAAACAATACAGTCTTACTTGGACGGTAGGATGCCTCACGAACCTTGCGCAGGGTTTCTGGCCCTGCCCTGCCTCCTCGTGCCGATGAGGGCCGTAGAGGGCCCGCCCTTTGCCCGGGCTTCGCCCCGGGCGTCCCGCGAAGCGGGTTCCTGGCCGCTTATGACCGCCTCCCTGGCGCCCTCGCGGTGTCAGGATGCGCGCCGCCACGTAGGCTGCCGGGATTTGTGGTCCCGGAGCGGCGACGCGTGTAGTCTGGTGGGAAATGACTCTTGGCGGTGGCGGCGTGCTTCAAGGTACCTGGCAGCGGTAATGGCGGCGTCTCAAAGGTAAGTGCAGTGTTTCCCCCTGCTTTGCCGGTTCCTGGCCGCTTATGACCGCCTCCCTGGCGCCCTCGCGGTGTCAGGATGCGCGCCGCCGCGTAGGCTGCCGGGATTTGTGGTCCCGGAGCGGCGACGCGTGTAGTCTGGTGGGAAATGACTCTTGGCGGTGGCGGCGTGCTTCAAGGTACCTGGCAGCGGTAATGGCGGCGTCTCAAAGGTAAGTGCAGTGTTTCCCCCTGCTTCGCCGGTTCCTGGCACTTATGACCGCCTCCCTGGCGCCCTCGCGGTGTCAGGATGCGCGCCGCCGCGTAGGCTGCCGGGATTTGTGGTCCCGGAGCGGCGACGCGTGTAGTCTGGTGGGAAATGACTCTTGGCGGTGGCGGCGTGCTTCAAGGTACCTGGCAGCGGTAATGGCGGCGTCTCAAAGGTAAGTGCAGTGTTTCCCCCTGCTTCGCCGGTTCCTGGCCGCTTATGACCGCCTCCCTGGCGCCCTCGCGGTGTCAGGATGCGCGCCGCCACGTAGGCTGCCGGGATTTGTGGTCCCGGAGCGGCGACGCGTGTAGTCTGGTGGGAAATGACTCTTGGCGGTGGCGGCGTGCTTCAAGGTACCTGGCAGCGGTAATGGCAGCGTCTCAAAGGTAAGTGCAGTGTTTCCCCATACACATTTTAGAGGAAGGCAACAGCTCTGTTTATTAAGGAAACAATATTATCGAATAGGCCTTTTACTCGTGAAAAACAGCTACAGGGACCTGGGTTCCAAGTTCCATGGCTCTCTCATCCCTCATATCCAGCCATTAATGGGAAGTAAAGGTTAAAGTAGCCACCCATGCAGGTGCTTGACAGATACAATAGGCACATGCTACCCCAGTCTCCATCTACCAGGCTGCCACCCCACAAGCGGAATAACCTTGAACTGTACCAGACAGAAAATGATTGAGCCCCATAGCGCAAAGAAATAGTAGAGTTGATCCTGTAACGCAGAGAGGAAAAGTAAGCCTTACAAGATCCAGTCAGAAAATATCCGATATTTTCTAAAGGTTGTCAGTCTGTCAGTCACAGAATGGGAAATATAGGTGTGTACAAACTGGGTTACATCTAAAAGATGTCAAGACACTTCTTCCTCTAAAGACGGGTAAAGGAAAAAGAATGGAAACGCAATATCTGTGTCAAGATGAAACTTCACTTAAAGGGAAAAAACAGATTTTAAACATAATAGTCTCACTGGAAAGATTGTTAACAAGGAGCCCAAATTAACAGAAAACTCAACTCTCCAAGCTGGCTACCAGAAAGAAGATCTACAGGGTCAAAAGGTTGAAATGCATTTCTCAAATGTTCAATCGGAGTAAGTTACAGAGGTCAAATTACGTGATGTAAGTCCCAAGATGGAACCACTGACTTGACAGGAGGCCTCCATGCAAGAAAACTTCGAAGGACAGGAACCCATATTAGAATGACCATGCCAAGGGTCACAGACCACTTTCACAACTTTCCACTAGACTCTGAGGGTCAAAAGTATCAAACCCCTCCTGGAGAAATTGTAATATGCGGCAGGGCTCACAAGTCTAGGAATAAAAAAAAATGAGCTTGAATTTGAGAGGAGAAAGACAACTTATCGTGGTCATAGCTTCTTTGAGCTGAACTCTTGCAAGATTTCTGTACTGACATTGCTAGAGCTAATTACTGAAGTTTCGCCCTGTTAGCCACCAAGCAGATTGGTGAAGGTGTTGATAACACAGGAATGACAGAGGGTTTCTAGTAGGCAAAGAATGAGGCAAAGGATCTCTTAGCTCCACAGTAATCTTCAGAATACCGCAGGATTGATTCGATGTTCATTGCGGCCTATCTACAGACACCACCCAAACTGCTTAGTTGTTCACATGTTATCGGATTGGCCGGTTGAGGGGAAGGGTTTTAGAGTTGGAAACTGCAAGGAAGGAAACCTGGAAAGATAAGATTATAAAAGGTAACAGGTATTTTAGGTCTTTGTTCAGTACTTTGCATGAAAACATTTACTCTAATAACCACCTTTAATCTGAACTCTTCGCGAGTAACAGAAGTATATGAGATCATTCACTCTGGCCAACAAAGCCTTTCAGCCTCAGTCCTCTTCGTATCCATTAACTGGCAGATGGACAGCGCCAAGCCCTGTTTGACTTAGTAGGGTGGGGGAGGAGGGGTCCATTGTGGCTACAGTGAGGGTAAAACGCTTGTCAGAGCACATTTTGATAGAATGGACATCTTTTACAATCATTTTAAAGGCGGCCCTCAGTTCGAAGTACATACTAGCATTTCTGAAAAATACTGGACGAAATAAGTCGTAAAACCACGGCAAAAAAAAGCAAAAGTTTGTGTTTTTTTTAAAAATTGAGTGCAAACTACTGGGTCTGACCATCAGAGTTTTACACACCTGTTCAATTTAAAAAAGAACCATTTTCCTGCTACCCTTCACATTATCGCTTCAGTCCAAGGCATTTTAATGTAAAGTGTAAGTAGGACCAGCACTTCCAATCAGGGACAGTCCGCCTTCAATAAGACTATGAAAGGATCAGTTCTGTATCGGAGATGAGGGCATGGGCACTGGCCATTGAACTAGTGCGATTCTAGAGGGGCACTGGCCAAGGGAGGGTGAGGGTGGCACTTTGCTGCGATAGGATTACTTCTGAGCACCTCATTTTTCAGTAACTTCTCTTGCTTAATATATATCACTTGTTATTTGCTGATAACACATGTTGATGTTTAACACGTAAACCTTACATAAATGTTTTGTTGCTGTGTTCAATTTACCTATATGTTGTATAGTCTGAGGTTACATTTTAAAAAGACGAAGGAAGTCATTAGGCCCCAAGTTTGGGAACCACTGCATTAGGGTGTAGGCGGCGAAGGGGTTCACCAGAGCACCACGTTATCTGAATATTCTTTTTTAAATCCTTGACGGATTCGGCCGTGCAAGCACTGTTCTATATTTAGCCATATCGCTGTCACTGAGTGATGTTTTCATTTACGTCTGGAGACCACTTAGTTTGCATATATGTGTGACTTTGTTATACCGTTCAAGGAATTTTGTTAATTATGTATTTGTACGGGAAGCTGATCCCTCGGGTGTTTGTCGCGAAAAGTACAAAAACTCTGTTCTTGGTTAATTACAACGTTAGTACACTAAGACCTTGCCTACATTAAGTGCGTCCATTAGCAGATAATCTCACTCTTGTAAGTGATGAGAGTGTATATTATTTATGCAAAAGTCCCTACTAATGGAAAAATAACATTTAGTGCTCTAGTTAATCTGACAAGCCTTTATTAATAATGCACGTAATAGTGCGCGGGCCTTGGTGTTTTACACTCGTCTTGCATTAGAAGAGGAAAGAGGGTTTTCGTACATCTCTCTTCAAGGGCACCTTTACTGAGTCCAGGGGTGTGATGTATGCACCTGCCGCCCCTGCCGCGTGGGGGGAATGGCTCCAGACCCAACCATTCGAGGGGGATGTGGAGGTTGTTCACCCTAGGGCAAATGGATACTGCGAGATGTTGGAGATTCGGAAGCCAATCTTCAAATCCTGAAGGGGGCGGGCATCTATTTGCATTTCTCCACTGATGAGTCCTTTTGTGCTGCCCCACTAACCGGAAACCGGACAGCTAATACTTTGGAGAAGAAAATGTCGTGAACGGTGTCGTTTTACCAAATTCCTAGCAGCAACGAAAGGGGCATCACCCCTTTAATTCCCTGCTGGCATCACTGGAGGTGACATGTCATGAGCTTTAGTCGTAATTACCCCAGAACAAGTGACATTACACAACACTTAACCTTAAGGAAACCGCATAATAGAGATAAAAAAATAGCTCAATAAGTGTAAAAATTATAAATAACTTCACAATTTCTAAGAAGCAAACAGGAGCATAGGGACCATAGCTGCTATGTGATTCCACAATGACCACCCTACTTCATTTCCCGACTGGTTCATGCAGAAGGGGAGTGGTGCATAAAAGCACCCTTGCAGCCACGACAGTGGGTGTGCTCGAGTCTCTGGATATACAGGTTTGGACTGGCCATTGAGCCACTCTGTCATGTCCCCGTTGGGCTGCAGCCTAGCGGGCTGCTTTCAGAGGAGGCCGTGGTGCCATGATCCAACTACGAGAGGGCCTATTCTAGTCCCAGATTTCTGCAATGTGGGACTGATTCGATTTTTTTTCGAGGGTTGATTTTGGTTTCCATTCCTGCCTGAGGATGCAGATCATCTTATTGCAAATAATTTCAGGAGCATGCGTATTCTTTCCAGTAGTAACCTGTATGTATGATCCATACTGACAGATGTTTTAGTACTTTGAATGGTGTTAAAATATTGTCCTTCATAGTGGAACCATGGTAGAGCTCCCTAAAATTACTATGCACTACATCTTCCTAATCTAGCAATTATTATCTCCTAAATGTCTTGTATTGCCGCTAGATTATACCTTATCCATATTTCAACTTTACGGTATTCTTTCATTCATTCATTCATTCAGCAGCATTTTGATTTTTTTTAGTTTTCTTTCACCTATTCTTCCCTCTTACTACCTTCATAGAAGGTTTATCTCAGTGACTTTACATCTTTTATGTCTCCACTTTTTTCCCCTTGCTGGTATCACTCACAGTTTGGATCCATAAAAAACCTTACTTATCCAGTTTCTCTTCCCAAGGAATGACTGTCAACACAAGTTAGAGTTCTAAGCATACACATTGATAGCGTGGACTGGGTCCAAAAATGTCATCAGTCAGCATTAAGTCCTGTATTCAGTTCTACTTCTTTTTCTCAGTGAGGTACCTTGGAATGTTGTATTAGGAGTCAAGAAGCACGTTAGACATCTCAAACTTAATTCCATTACCAGTTTAAGTGCAATCAATGATGAGAGTTGTATTGTTGATTCAAATTCTCATTAAGAGATTAGTAAAGTTATTTTCTTCATTTTTGGTCTTTATTTTGTTAATCCATCAATAAAATAAGTTTTCAGAAATCTCATAAAAAAGAATGGTTAGGACAAAGCATCCTTATTATAAAATTGCATTAAACGTGTTGCATAGAGGAATACGTTTCCAGCTCTATACATCAAGATCAGACCTTTAGATTTTAGGAACCCATGATGAGTTTGAATTCAATGGAAAAGAGTGAAATCAAAGTACAATAAAGCTTCAGAGCCAAATTAGAGTAGCAGAACTTCCCACAAAGAGTAGTTCATACCACTCAGCCAATCCTTAATTAAATCCAAGTAGGGCAGCAAGCCGTTGCAGTAGCACTCTGTCAATTCAAATTAGCAAAGTAAGGCAGATAAGAAAACATTAGCAGCAGTAGCCACAACTGGCAAAGGTCTGGGGCAATCCACCAAAGAAAAGAGTTAAAACTGCCTGCGAAAATGCACTAATATAAACATCTAGAAAACATTGTAGCTGGCTTCTTCCTCCTCAAACCAATCAGGAGGCAGTTCTTCTGTAAGCAGGATTAACTTCTCCGTTCTAACGGAAATACATGTAGACTAAACTTTTCATTGGACAATTAGCTACAGACAGTCTTTCGCAGTGAGATTCTGGAAACATCAGGCATAGTTCCGATAGGCCTTAAACACAGATAGACCTTACAAATATACATTTGTTTCACTGCTAGAACAATGAACTAATAATTAAATGCAAAACCACTGCTAGGCGATGCATTCTTTTACACTATGAATCAATCATTGTTGTTTCAATGCACAAATCATTCTATTCAAACTTTATGTGTAGCATATGAAAATAGGAAGTTAATGACATTCGAGAATAAAAATGTTGCTTAATAAAGTAATACATTTTGTTAAACCGAAAGATTCTGCAGTTATGATAACATCTCTAAGCATGTCATTCTAAGGTCAAGCTTTTAAATCACATTGTGCACATTTCAGCAATATTGAGTTCCCTTCTAACTAGACATAAGCTTGCCTCATGGCCTTTCTATGGCCTACATGAATAACAATGATTGTCCACTGTGGATTAGTACATTACAAGTGCATGTCAGTTTAAATTTGTTTTACACTTTAGGGCACATTTAACTTACCATGTTAATTAATTTCTCGTTCTAATTAATTGACTTTATTAGTATGTCAGTATCACTCACAGTTCGGACCCGTAAAAAAATTATTACTTCTCCATTCCCCTTCCCAAGGAATGACTAGCCATACAAATTAAGCATTCTAAGCATACACATCAACCTTCATATAGTCTTCTCCCCTCAGAAACAGTTCCATGTCAACATATTCACATGGGAACTAACAAAAAATCATCACCCAAAACAGCCCACAAGTGTAATTTCCCTAGTGGTCGAAGAAAAACTCTACAGTTTATTTATTAGAGCTCTTTAATTAGAGCAACAAATCAGTCTTATTTCTAGATTTGTCCGGTATAGTTTATTTATACTATCAATATGTGGAGGTGTCAAATATTTACAGGTTATTTTGTTTTATTGTGAAGTGATAGGCTCTCTCTTAGCGGTGGAAAGATGAGAGCACGTGTGCTTTGTTAAAATACCCCTCACACACTAAAAAAATCCGTTAGTGTCATGCTTCATCATAGGGGTCTTCCCGTCCCTATAACGGGGCGGGGCGTGCTACGACCAGACGGACTACGCGGGAGCACTGTAAAGTGACAGATCTATGTGTAGGTGTAGTGATATCAGTGAAGTGTAGGGATCTAACTAGTGAATGCACAAAAAATAGAAAAATTAAAAATTCCCTGGCTAGTAGAACAAATACATTTTATTGGTATCTCTAGCTGGAAACGTTAAAAAGGGGAATAAAAAGTAGAGTAATTACTAACTACTAAGTCGACATGTTTCATAGGCAGTCCCCAACTGCCTACTCATCAGGACCTTTCGGTGATCCCTACTAGGAAAAAAAGGCTCAGTTCTACAGTAATATGCCTACTGTCCTATAAATATATCAGCAAAAATAAGCTGAATATTTATGCTTCGGGGCATGAGCTGGCCATAGTGAAGCAAAGCACCAAAAATTAGTGCCAAAAGGAAATGACCCGTGGTCTCTGTAAATGAAAAAGAGAAAAAGGGAAAGAAAGCATAGACATATTTGTATTTTCACTTCTATTCGTTCGACGTACATCTATCTGTGGGGTCGCATACATTACTAATTTAGTAGAGTCTGTCTCAATTTCTGCCAATTCATTCGTCACGTTTGTTGTGCAGTTGATCAATGTGCACCTCCAAATTATGGGCGCTCTGCCCGACATATTTGTCCAATTAAACGTCCAACTGGAGGCGGTTTATTTATTCATTCATCATCCATACATTTGTGGCTCAACGCACTCATACACCCAATCACACTGGTAGGAAAAAAGACCCATAGGTCATATGTTTTTGTGAAAAAGTTAATAATCTAGCTCGCAGTATGCTTGAAGATAGTAATCAATACATTCATGGTATACATACTTAATTGTTCGTTTGACTGTGCCCCATGAGCTGGCAGGCGGGGAAGTTTTTGCTCGGTCTACTGGAGAAATAAATAAATATTGTCGCCCTCAATAATGGATGCGGTACACTCAAGTTCTGGCATATACATTAGTGAGCCTGTCACCCGTTATTTAGAGACTCAGGGTCAGAGTCTGTTACTCACGTTACCGGCCTGGCGCATCGCCTCTCACCCCTCCCGTGCAGCTCCGAGGACACATGGTCTCTCATCTCCGCTGTAGATATACTGTCGGCAATCGCCGTCCGTGTGGATGATTGCTTCCGGGAGACGCCCGTCGTTGCAAGCACTAGACTGCTCAATTCAAAGATGGCTGACCGTTTTTGGCACTATGAGGGTAAAAATCTCGGAAGTCTTTCTTCACTGACTCTTGCTCTAACGAGTGAAATAATATAAAAATATTTGAATGGCGAGTGATTGTAAATAGACATTGTTTCATCCAAATATCACTATAATCAAACTGGTGGAATCCCCATTTATTCATAGATCAAAAAAGTTGAATGTCAGAAAAGGGGAGTAAAAAATTCGATTTTTCAATTTGTGATGATGTTATTTCAGCATTTCAGTTCATGGAGATCTGCTCACAAGTTCAATCCCAGCAACCAAGGAATCACCTCACCTCGTGGAGTCGGTTCAGAACGGATGTGGCAGGCTTGCCAGTAGGATGTTATCAGAGTGCTCACAAGACAATCGGGTGTTAGCCTTGGAATCCATCAGTGTCGTGGCCTAACCAGAATGACATATCCCAGCCTAGTAGCACGGATCATACTTGGACAGGTGATCAGACACAGGGGGTTCCCTGTGCCAGGTGCACATCACGGCATCCTTGTTGGTGTTGTCCTGTCGTTATGAAATACTACCTGTAAAAAGGTAGAGTGGTTAGTGTTATTAGATGTGGGTTGCACACATATCCAATGGTAACAGTCGAAGGACGGAGGGTCATAATTGTCCCCACGGTATGTCATCATTCAGTCCCCTTTTGTGAGATTGGATGCGAAACACCCATCTTTGTTCTTTCTCCAGAAGAAATCGCTCACTATTTACTTGCTCTATCACAGTCCATGTTAATTCTTCTGGTCTGTGGTTCATCTCTAAGAAATGATTAGTGAGTTTCGTGCTGTTTTTTTTGCATTTGATGGTACTTTTATGTTCTCCTATCCGAAGTTTCACTGCCCTACTTGTCATTCCTACATACTCCAGCTTGCAGGGGCATGTGACCAGGTAAACGACATTAGTGCTGTTGCAATTGCTGAAGCTTCTTTGCTCCCAGCTGGTCCCATCGCTAAAGGTCACGTTGTTGCTTTTCTTTGTGAGACAACAGACTTTGCAATTACCACACGGATGGTGGCCACGTACAAAGTTGGGAGTGTGTTGCACGGTGCCACTGGCAGATTTTGGTCTCGTGTGGACCAGGGCATCCCTTATACTCCTTGCTCTCCTGTGAGAGAACATCAGTTTAGGTATTTGTAACCCACCACTATTTAAAATTTTCCAATGCCTGTTGATGATCTTAGTCACTTGGTTGGAACAGGTGTTGTAAGTGGTGATGCAGATTGGTCTTTTTTCTTCTTCTTTCAGCACTTTTTCTTCCAAGAGGCTCTCCCGGCAGTTGTTTTTGGCCCGTTTGTATGCCTGATTGATGATCTTGTTAGGGTATTTCCTGGCTACCAGCTTCTTTTCTAGGTCTTTGGATTGTAGTTTAAAGTCCTTAATCTCCGTACAATTCCTGGGAAGGCGCAGAAATTGCCAGTACGGCAGATTATCCCGCAGATGTCTCGGGTGGAAGCTGTTGTACAACAATAGACAATTCTTTGAAGTGTTTTTAAAATGGGTCGTGGTCATCAGCCTGCCGTCTTTGGGGAAAATATTCAAATCCAGAAACACCAAATTGCAATTGGAGGTGGTGCTAGTGAATTTCAAATAATCGTCTTGTAAGTTTAACCAGTTCAGAAATTGTTTAGCTCTCCCTTCATCTCCATCCCAGATGATCAGGATATCATCCATGTATCGCTTCCATATTTTGATGTTATCTCTGTAGGGGTTGGTTGGATGCAGTATCTTATTCACTTCCAAATGGTGCACGTACAAACCCGCTATGCTGGGAGCGAATGTGCTTCCCATGCTACAGCCATGTTTTTGTAGATATAGGGTGCCTTTGTACTCAAAGAAGTTCTCCTTGAGGGCTAGGGAACAACATTCCATCACCACATTCCGTGGTGTCTGGTATTCCCAGAAGTCTTCAAAAAGGACATCCTCTACAATCTCAAGGGTCGCGTGATGAGGTAAGCTGGTGTATAAGCTCTCCACGTCACAGCTAATTAATAGCTGGTTGTTAGGATCAAAGGTGATATCTTCTAATAGGATCAATACATCCTTTGTGTCCCTCAGATATGTAGAGGTTTTTTGAACAATTGGCCTGAGGAAAGCGTCTGCAAATCTTGACACGGGTTCCAAAACCGATCCGATACCGGACACGATTGGTCTTCCCGGAGGATTTTGTAGATTCTTATGAATTTTAGGCAGTGTATACAGGTAGGGGGTCCTGGGATTTTTTTGGCATAAGAAATCCCTTTCTTTCTTAGTGATCCATCCATGTGTGACTGCTTCCTCTACCATCGTGCTGATTTTCGTTGCTATCCTGTTTGTGGGATCATTATGAAGAATTTCATAGTTCCTTTCATCTTGGTGCAGTCTCATGCATTCAATGTCATACTGGCTTGCATTTTGTATCACAGTTGCGCCGCCCTTGTCTGCTGGTTTTATCACTATTTGGTTGTTATTGCTCAACTCCCGTAGTGCTTGTCTTTCTTTCTTGTTGATGTTCTGAAAGGTGCTGCTCTCATGTGGATCTATGTCCTCAAGTTCCCTCATCACCGCCTTTTCGAAAGTGAGTAGTTTGATTGGTAGGGTGTGGTTCATTGGTGTAAACGTAGATTTTGGTCTGAGATTAGTATCACCGCGTGCACTCTCATCATTTTTATCTTTGAAGAAGACTTGCAACTTCAGACGTCGCATGAATTCTTGTACTTCCTTACATAAATAGAATTTGTCCGTATTGGCCGTAGGTACGTAACCCAGGCCCTTTTCCAGTACCGCAGTTTGTGCTTCTGTAAGTTCACAGTCTGAGAAGTTTACCACCAGGCTTACTTCTGGTTTTTCTTGGCGCCTGTCATGCTTCTCGTGGATACCCGTGGGGTCTCTTCCTCTCCTGCATTCCAGTGTACCGAGGTGCCTCTCCGGTTCCTCCCTCTGGTCTGTCCTTGGCGCGCCCCTAAAAAAGGCGCCGATTGGTCGAAGTAGCCATAATCTTGTTGTTGATAGCCCCACACGGGGAATGGGCCCTGTGGATGTTGAAATGGGGGTTGTGGACCATAATGTTGTTGTTGGGGATATATCATGTGGGGTTGGAAGGTATTCCAACCTCTTGGACCCCGGTAGTTCGATCTACGAAAATTTCTCCTTCCACCTTGAGACCTTGGGCTCTTGTTGCGGCTGGAGTTGGATCCATTTGACCCAGTGTCCGATGACTCTTCATCTGTGTTGTCATTCACTGGTTTGTAATCGTCTTTTATGTAAGGGTAAACTCTCTCTTTTGACCAACGACTGTTGTCTTTTTTTAATTTTTCATATTTATTGTTTTTCAGAGTAGTTTCGAAATCATTAAGGGACTGGTTCATTTCATCAAGGAATTTCTTCAGATCAGCTGGGGATTCATGACTTTTCAGACGAACTTCAATAGTCTGTATCTCAATTTTGAGTTCACTTGCCAATCTGCTTGCAGTCTTTATAATTAACACGATCCAATCTCGTGTGCACCTCCACGAGATCTTGGACCAATCAATCTTAAATGTTTTGTCGTGTAAGAAAATGAAGGGTTCGTTTTGAACTACCAGGCCTGCTGGAGCTGTGTTTGCCTGGAGATATTCAGTCATTAGTAGGCCATGGATAGCGGTCTTTATTTGAGTTCTTCTCAGTTCCTCTAGTTCATCCCAGTCGTTGTTCCTTGTAGAGGGACCTGCGGTATTTAGACCTTCGAAAGTACCCAGGGTGGCTATGAGGTTAGAGATTTCATCCTCGGTGAAAGCCAGGCCTAGGTCCGCCATGGTTGTTTGCGATTCTCGCGGTGAGGGAATGATAAATACAGTCTAGAAAATCCTACCAGGGATCAAATAACGGGTGCGGAATCACTGTTGTAAGGTGATGTGAGCGACACTGTCAGGTGTCGTCGTGTGGAGCTTCCGCAGCTGTGCGCTGCCGATAGACACAAAAAAATCAGAAGGAGGAAGCATAGAGGTAGTGATAGAATCACCCTCCTAAACGATTCAAGTAAACATAGGGATTCTATCAATATGTGGAGGTGTCAAATATTTACAGGTTATTTTGTTTTATTGTGAAGTGATAGGCTCTCTCTTAGCGGTGGAAAGATGAGAGCACGTGTGCTTTGTTAAAATACCCCTCACACACTAAAAAAATCCGTTAGTGTCATGCTTCATCATAGGGGTCTTCCCGTCCCTATAACGGGGCGGGGCGTGCTACGACCAGACGGACTACGCGGGAGCACTGTAAAGTGACAGATCTATGTGTAGGTGTAGTGATATCAGTGAAGTGTAGGGATCTAACTAGTGAATGCACAAAAAATAGAAAAATTAAAAATTCCCTGGCTAGTAGAACAAATACATTTTATTGGTATCTCTAGCTGGAAACGTTAAAAAGGGGAATAAAAAGTAGAGTAATTACTAACTACTAAGTCGACATGTTTCATAGGCAGTCCCCAACTGCCTACTCATCAGGACCTTTCGGTGATCCCTACTAGGAAAAAAAGGCTCAGTTCTACAGTAATATGCCTACTGTCCTATAAATATATCAGCAAAAATAAGCTGAATATTTATGCTTCGGGGCATGAGCTGGCCATAGTGAAGCAAAGCACCAAAAATTAGTGCCAAAAGGAAATGACCCGTGGTCTCTGTAAATGAAAAAGAGAAAAAGGGAAAGAAAGCATAGACATATTTGTATTTTCACTTCTATTCGTTCGACGTACATCTATCTGTGGGGTCGCATACATTACTAATTTAGTAGAGTCTGTCTCAATTTCTGCCAATTCATTCGTCACGTTTGTTGTGCAGTTGATCAATGTGCACCTCCAAATTATGGGCGCTCTGCCCGACATATTTGTCCAATTAAACGTCCAACTGGAGGCGGTTTATTTATTCATTCATCATCCATACATTTGTGGCTCAACGCACTCATACACCCAATCACACTGGTAGGAAAAAAGACCCATAGGTCATATGTTTTTGTGAAAAAGTTAATAATCTAGCTCGCAGTATGCTTGAAGATAGTAATCAATACATTCATGGTATACATACTTAATTGTTCGTTTGACTGTGCCCCATGAGCTGGCAGGCGGGGAAGTTTTTGCTCGGTCTACTGGAGAAATAAATAAATATTGTCGCCCTCAATAATGGATGCGGTACACTCAAGTTCTGGCATATACATTAGTGAGCCTGTCACCCGTTATTTAGAGACTCAGGGTCAGAGTCTGTTACTCACGTTACCGGCCTGGCGCATCGCCTCTCACCCCTCCCGTGCAGCTCCGAGGACACATGGTCTCTCATCTCCGCTGTAGATATACTGTCGGCAATCGCCGTCCGTGTGGATGATTGCTTCCGGGAGACGCCCGTCGTTGCAAGCACTAGACTGCTCAATTCAAAGATGGCTGACCGTTTTTGGCACCATGAGGGTAAAAATCTCGGAAGTCTTTCTTCACTGACTCTTGCTCTAACGAGTGAAATAATATAAAAATATTTGAATGGCGAGTGATTGTAAATAGACATTGTTTCATCCAAATATCACTATAATCAAACTGGTGGAATCCCCATTTATTCATAGATCAAAAAAGTTGAATGTCAGAAAAGGGGAGTAAAAAATTCGATTTTTCAATTTGTGATGATGTTATTTCAGCATTTCAGTTCATGGAGATCTGCTCACAAGTTCAATCCCAGCAACCAAGGAATCACCTCACCTCGTGGAGTCGGTTCAGAACGGATGTGGCAGGCTTGCCAGTAGGATGTTATCAGAGTGCTCACAAGACAATCGGGTGTTAGCCTTGGAATCCATCAGTGTCGTGGCCTAACCAGAATGACATATCCCAGCCTAGTAGCACGGATCATACTTGGACAGGTGATCAGACACAGGGGGTTCCCTGTGCCAGGTGCACATCACGGCATCCTTGTTGGTGTTGTCCTGTCGTTATGAAATACTACCCGTAAAAAGGTAGAGTGGTTAGTGTTATTAGATGTGGGTTGCACACATATCCAATGGTAACAGTCGAAGGACGGAGGGTCATAATTGTCCCCACGGTATGTCATCATTCAGTCCCCTTTTGTGAGATTGGATGCGAAACACCCATCTTTGTTCTTTCTCCAGAAGAAATCGCTCACTATTTACTTGCTCTATCACAGTCCATGTTAATTCTTCTGGTCTGTGGTTCATCTCTAAGAAATGATTAGTGAGTTTCGTGCTTTTTTTTTGCATTTGATGGTACTTTTATGTTCTCCTATCCGAAGTTTCACTGCCCTACTTGTCATTCCTACATACTCCAGCTTGCAGGGGCATGTGACCAGGTAAACGACATTAGTGCTGTTGCAATTGCTGAAGCTTCTTTGCTCCCAGCTGGTCCCATCGCTAAAGGTCACGTTGTTGCTTTTCTTTGTGAGACAACAGACTTTGCAATTACCACACGGATGGTGGCCACGTACAAAGTTGGGAGTGTGTTGCACGGTGCCACTGGCAGATTTTGGTCTCGTGTGGACCAGGGCATCCCTTATACTCCTTGCTCTCCTGTGAGAGAACATCGGTTTAGGTATTTGTAACCCACCACTATTTAACATTTTCCAATGCCTGTTGATGATCTTAGTCACTTGGTTGGAACAGGTGTTGTAAGTGGTGATGCAGATTGGATGCGCCAGGCCGGTAACGTGAGTAACAGACTCTGACCCTGAGTCTCTAAATAACGGGTGACAGGCTCACTAATGTATATGCCAGAACTTGAGTGTACCGCATCCATTATTGAGGGCGACAATATTTATTTATTTCTCCAGTAGACCGAGCAAAAACTTCCCCGCCTGCCAGCTCATGGGGCACAGTCAAACGAACAATTAAGTATGTATACCATGAATGTATTGATTACTATCTTCAAGCATACTGCGAGCTAGATTATTAATTTTTTCACAAAAACATATGACCTATGGGTCTTTTTTCCTACCAGTGTGATTGGGTGTATGAGTGCGTTGAGCCACAAATGTATGGATGATGAATGAATAAATAAACCGCCTCCAGTTGGACGGTTAATTGGACAAATATGTCGGGCAGAGCGCCCATAATTTGGAGGTGCACATTGATCAACTGCACAACAAACGTGACGAATGAATTGGCAGAAATTGAGACAGACTCTACTAAATTAGTAATGTATGCGACCCCACAGATAGATGTACGTCGAACGAATAGAAGTGAAAATACAAATATGTCTATGCTTTCTTTCCCTTTTTCTCTTTTTCATTTACAGAGACCACGGGTCATTTCCTTTTGGCACTAATTTTTGGTGCTTTGCTTCACTATGGCCAGCTCATGCCCCGAAGCATAAATATTCAGCTTATTTTTGCTGATATATTTATAGGACAGTAGGCATATTACTGTAGAACTGAGCCTTTTTTTTCCTAGTAGGGATCACCGAAAGGTCCTGATGAGTAGGCAGTTGGGGACTGCCTATGAAACATGTCGACTTAGTAGTTAGTAATTACTCTACTTTTTATTCCCCTTTTTAACGTTTCCAGCTAGAGATACCAATAAAATGTATTTGTTCTACTAGCCAGGGAATTTTTAATTTTTCTATTTTTTGTGCATTCACTAGTTAGATCCCTACACTTCACTGATATCACTACACCTACACATAGATCTGTCACTTTACAGTGCTCCCGCGTAGTCCGTCTGGTCGTAGCACGCCCCGCCCCGTTATAGGGACGGGAAGACCCCTATGATGAAGCATGACACTAACGGATTTTTTTAGTGTGTGAGGGGTATTTTAACAAAGCACACGTGCTCTCATCTTTCCACCGCTAAGAGAGAGCCTATCACTTCACAATAAAACAAAATAACCTGTAAATATTTGACACCTCCACATATTGATAGAATCCCTATGTTTACTTGAATCGTTTAGGAGGGTGATTCTATCACTACCTCTATGCTTCCTCCTTCTGATTTTTTTGTGTCTATCGGCAGCGCACAGCTGCGGAAGCTCCACACGACGACACCTGACAGTGTCGCTCACATCACCTTACAACAGTGATTCCGCACCCGTTATTTGATCCCTGGTAGGATTTTCTAGACTGTATTTATCATTCCCTCACCGCGAGAATCTCAAACAACCATGGCGGACCTAGGCCTGGCTTTCACCGAGGATGAAATCTCTAACCTCATAGCCACCCTGGGTACTTTCGAAGGTCTAAATACCGCAGGTCCCTCTACAAGGAACAACGACTGGGATGAACTAGAGGAACTGAGAAGAACTCAAATAAAGACCGCTATCCATGGCCTACTAATGACTGAATATCTCCAGGCAAACACAGCTCCAGCAGGCCTGGTAGTTCGAAACGAACCCTTCATTTTCTTACACGACAAAACATTTAAGATTGATTGGTCCAAGATCTCGTGGAGGTGCACACGAGATTGGATCGTGTTAATTATAAAGACTGCAAGCAGATTGGCAATTGAACTCAAAATTGAGATACAGACTATTGAAGTTCGTCTGAAAAGTCATGAATCCCCAGCTGATCTGAAGAAATTCCTTGATGAAATGAACCAGTCCCTTAATGATTTCGAAACTACTCTGAAAAACAATAAATATGAAAAATTAAAAAAAGACAACAGTCGTTGGTCAAAAGAGAGAGTTTACCCTTACATAAAAGACGATTACAAACCAGTGAATGACAACACAGATGAAGAGTCATCGGACACTGGGTCAAATGGATCCAACTCCAGCCGCAACAAGAGCCCAAGGTCTCAAGGTGGAAGGAGAAATTTTCGTAGATCGAACTACCGGGGTCCAAGAGGTTGGAATACCTTCCAACCCCACATGATATATCCCCAACAACAACATTATGGTCCACAACCCCCATTTCAACATCCACAGGGCCCATTCCCCGTGTGGGGCTATCAACAACAAGATTATGGCTACTTCGACCAATCGGCGCCTTTTTTAGGGGCGCGCCAAGGACAGACCAGAGGGAGGAACCGGAGAGGCACCTCGGTACACTGGAATGCAGGAGAGGAAGAGACCCCACGGGTATCCACGAGAAGCATGACAGGCGCCAAGAAAAACCAGAAGTAAGCCTGGTGGTAAACCTCTCAGACTGTGAACTTACAGAAGCACAAACTGCGGTACTGGAAAAGGGCCTGGGTTACGTACCTACGGCCAATATGGACAAATTCTATTTATGTAAGGAAGTACAAGAATTCATGCGACGTCTGAAGTTGCAAGTCTTCTTCAAAGATAAAAATGTTGAGAGTGCACGCGGTGATACTAATCTCAAACCAAAATCTACGTTTACACCAATGAACCACACCCTACCAATCGAACTACTCACTTTCGAAAAGGCGGTGATGAGGGAACTTGAGGACATAGATCCACATGAGAGCAGCACCTTTCAGAACATCAACAAGAAAGAAAGACAAGCACTACGGGAGTTGAGCAATAACAACCAAATAGTGATAAAACCAGCAGACAAGGGCGGCGCAACTGTGATACAAAATGCAAGCCAGTATGACATTGAATGCATGAGACTGCTCCAAGATGAAAGGAACTATGAAATTCTTCATAATGATCCCACAAACAGGATAGCAACGAAAATCAGCACGATGGTAGAGGAAGCAGTCACACACGGATGGATCACTAAGAAAGAAGGGGATTTCTTATGCCAAAAAAATCCCATGACCCCCTACCTGTATACACTGCCTAAAATTCATAAGAATCTACAAAATCCTCCGGGAAGACCAATCGTGTCCGGTATCGGATCGGTTTTGGAACCCGTGTCAAGATTTGCAGACGCTTTCCTCAGGCCAATTGTTCAAAAAACCTCTACGTATCTGAGGGACACAAAGGATGTATTGATCCTATTAGAAGATATCACCTTTGATCCTAACAACCAGCTATTAATTAGCTGTGACGTGGAGAGCTTATACACCAGCTTACCTCATCACGCGACCCTTGAGATTGTAGAGGATGTCCTTTTTGAAGACTTCTGGGAATACCAGACACCACGGAATGTGGTGATGGAATGTTGTTCCCTAGCCCTCAAGGAGAACTTCTTTGAGTATAAAGGCACCCTATATCTACAAAAACATGGCTGTAGCATGGGAAGCACATTCGCTCCCAGCATAGCGGGTTTGTACGTGCACCATTTGGAAGTGAATAAGATACTGCATCCAACCAACCCCTACAGAGATAACATCAAAATATGGAAGCGATACATGGATGATATCCTGATCATCTGGGATGGAGATGAAGGGAGAGCTAAACAATTTCTGAACTGGTTAAACTTACAAGACGATTATTTGAAATTCACTAGCACCACCTCCAATTGCAATTTGGTGTTTCTGGATTTGAATATTTTCCCCAAAGACGGCAGACTGATGACCACGACCCATTTTAAAAACACTTCAAAGAATTGTCTATTGTTGTACAACAGCTTCCACCCGAGACCTCTGCGGGATAATCTGCCGTACGGGCAATTTCTGCGCCTTCGCAGGAATTGTACGGAGATTAAGGACTTTAAACTACAATCCAAAGACCTAGAAAAGAAGCTGGTAGCCAGGAAATACCCTAACAAGATCATCAATCAGGCATACAAACGGGCCAAAAACAACTGCCGGGAGAGCCTCTTGGAAGAA
Source organism: Lissotriton helveticus (assembly GCF_964261635.1). Classification (NCBI taxonomy): domain Eukaryota; kingdom Metazoa; phylum Chordata; class Amphibia; order Caudata; family Salamandridae; genus Lissotriton; species Lissotriton helveticus. The sequence goes on from NC_136057.1 coordinate 2,109,023,194, forward strand.
AAAGTGCTGAAAGAAGAAGAAAAAAGACCAATCTGCATCACCACTTACAACACCTGTTCCAACCAAGTGACTAAGATCATCAACAGGCATTGGAAAATGTTAAATAGTGGTGGGTTACAAATACCTAAACCGATGTTCTCTCACAGGAGAGCAAGGAGTATAAGGGATGCCCTGGTCCACACGAGACCAAAATCTGCCAGTGGCACCGTGCAACACACTCCCAACTTTGTACGTGGCCACCATCCGTGTGGTAATTGCAAAGTCTGTTGTCTCACAAAGAAAAGCAACAACGTGACCTTTAGCGATGGGACCAGCTGGGAGCAAAGAAGCTTCAGCAATTGCAACAGCACTAATGTCGTTTACCTGGTCACATGCCCCTGCAAGCTGGAGTATGTAGGAATGACAAGTAGGGCAGTGAAACTTCGGATAGGAGAACATAAAAGTACCATCAAATGCAAAAAAAACAGCACGAAACTCACTAATCATTTCTTAGAGATGAACCACAGACCAGAAGAATTAACATGGACTGTGATAGAGCAAGTAAATAGTGAGCGATTTCTTCTGGAGAAAGAACAAAGATGGGTGTTTCGCATCCAATCTCACAAAAGGGGACTGAATGATGACATACCGTGGGGACAATTATGACCCTCCGTCCTTCGACTGTTACCATTGGATATGTGTGCAACCCACATCTAATAACACTAACCACTCTACCTTTTTACGGGTAGTATTTCATAACGACAGGACAACACCAACAAGGATGCCGTGATGTGCACCTGGCACAGGGAACCCCCTGTGTCTGATCACCTGTCCAAGTATGATCCGTGCTACTAGGCTGGGATATGTCATTCTGGTTAGGCCACGACACTGATGGATTCCAAGGCTAACACCCGATTGTCTTGTGAGCACTCTGATAACATCCTACTGGCAAGCCTGCCACATCCGTTCTGAACCGACTCCACGAGGTGAGGTGATTCCTTGGTTGCTGGGATTGAACTTGTGAGCAGATCTCCATGAACTGAAATGCTGAAATAACATCATCACAAATTGAAAAATCGAATTTTTTACTCCCCTTTTCTGACATTCAACTTTTTTGATCTATGAATAAATGGGGATTCCACCAGTTTGATTATAGTGATATTTGGATGAAACAATGTCTATTTACAATCACTCGCCATTCAAATATTTTTATATTATTTCACTCGTTAGAGCAAGAGTCAGTGAAGAAAGACTTCCGAGATTTTTACCCTCATAGTGCCAAAAACGGTCAGCCATCTTTGAATTGAGCAGTCTAGTGCTTGCAACGACGGGCGTCTCCCGGAAGCAATCATCCACACGGACGGCGATTGCCGACAGTATATCTACAGCGGAGATGAGAGACCATGTGTCCTCGGAGCTGCACGGGAGGGGTGAGAGGCGATGCGCCAGGCCGGTAACGTGAGTAACAGACTCTGACCCTGAGTCTCTAAATAACGGGTGACAGGCTCACTAATGTATATGCCAGAACTTGAGTGTACCGCATCCATTATTGAGGGCGACAATATTTATTTATTTCTCCAGTAGACCGAGCAAAAACTTCCCCGCCTGCCAGCTCATGGGGCACAGTCAAACGAACAATTAAGTATGTATACCATGAATGTATTGATTACTATCTTCAAGCATACTGCGAGCTAGATTATTAACTTTTTCACAAAAACATATGACCTATGGGTCTTTTTTCCTACCAGTGTGATTGGGTGTATGAGTGCGTTGAGCCACAAATGTATGGATGATGAATGAATAAATAAACCGCCTCCAGTTGGACGGTTAATTGGACAAATATGTCGGGCAGAGCGCCCATAATTTGGAGGTGCACATTGATCAACTGCACAACAAACGTGACGAATGAATTGGCAGAAATTGAGACAGACTCTACTAAATTAGTAATGTATGCGACCCCACAGATAGATGTACGTCGAACGAATAGAAGTGAAAATACAAATATGTCTATGCTTTCTTTCCCTTTTTCTCTTTTTCATTTACAGAGACCACGGGTCATTTCCTTTTGGCACTAATTTTTGGTGCTTTGCTTCACTATGGCCAGCTCATGCCCCGAAGCATAAATATTCAGCTTATTTTTGCTGATATATTTATAGGACAGTAGGCATATTACTGTAGAACTGAGCCTTTTTTTCCTAGTAGGGATCACCGAAAGGTCCTGATGAGTAGGCAGTTGGGGACTGCCTATGAAACATGTCGACTTAGTAGTTAGTAATTACTCTACTTTTTATTCCCCTTTTTAACGTTTCCAGCTAGAGATACCAATAAAATGTATTTGTTCTACTAGCCAGGGAATTTTTAATTTTTCTATTTTTTGTGCATTCACTAGTTAGATCCCTACACTTCACTGATATCACTACACCTACACATAGATCTGTCACTTTACAGTGCTCCCGCGTAGTCCGTCTGGTCGTAGCACGCCCCGCCCCGTTATAGGGACGGGAAGACCCCTATGATGAAGCATGACACTAACGGATTTTTTTAGTGTGTGAGGGGTATTTTAACAAAGCACACGTGCTCTCATCTTTCCACCGCTAAGAGAGAGCCTATCACTTCACAATAAAACAAAATAACCTGTAAATATTTGACACCTCCACATATTGATAGAATCCCTATGTTTACTTGAATCGTTTAGGAGGGTGATTCTATCACTACCTCTATGCTTCCTCCTTCTGATTTTTTTATAGTTTATTTATACCCTTTACTTTTTCTTTACTTTTTCATTTGATCATAAAGATTCAATTGTATGAGAAAAACATCACATTTAAACATTATACATATACTTAGTTAATAACATTAATTTCAAAAATCTTTATTTCGATCATGAAAGATCATAAAAGATATGTGCAAACAGTTTTAACATTAAAATGTATATGAAACACATTAAAAGCATCATACAGATATGCTATTTTAAAATACTGTTCAATAGAAAGATAAAAGTGCCGAAGAGGGATTTCACGGGGTTGTAGTATCCTTAATTATTCGTGCTCGCGCACGCCAAATTGAAATAACATTAAACATAAACGCAATAATTCATTCTATGCACATACATACATGTTGCACCATTATTATGCAGCAAATACTCAATCTTTGCATTGTATTTCAACAGATATTTAAAGGATAAAGTCACTTTCAAAAGGAGATAGAAACAAATTCAATACAAAAAATATATATTTGACTATACGAATTAATCAATGTTCTAGTCAATCCAATAATTAATTTGTTCCTTTCTGCTAGAAGTTGATTGCCTCCTTTTTGCCCTTTCTGCTAGAAGTTGATTGCCTCCTTTTTGCCGACGCGTTTCGAACTCGCTATTTCATTTTGCGAGTTCTCATCAGGGCTTTATCACTTGTTGTCTGCAAATTATGTACAAAGAAAAAAAAAATATTAAGTTGGTCTGTACCTTCTTCACATCCCCTTTTATATTACACTGTGCTACTTTTTTTTTTTAATGTTTTTATTAAAATTTGTTCAGTAGGAAATGCATTTAAACAAGGTATGAAATCAGCGGTATCCGTGGTGCTATACAGTAAAGAAGGATAAAAGTTTTTTTTTTTTTTTATCCTGTTCAACAGTTAACAACTCAGGCTAACGTCAGTGCAGAACGATTTCAGGAGTTACAACACATCATTCACCCAGCAAAGGGAAAAAGAAAAAAAAGAAACAATGTACAGGGTCAGTGCATGCATAGCAAACTTATAACAGATGCCAGAGTACACGTGCAGGAGCGCACTCGTCACAACCAGGATCAGCGTGTGGTCAAGCGGGCAAGCATAGATGCTCAGATCAAGCCTACCGCACCTCGCCTCCCCAACTCAAGCAAAAGTGACACAGGTGCCCCAACACAGGAGGCGGTGCCCTACGATACAACATGATGGGGTGAATTGGCCAGGGCAGCAGGCGCTGCACCGGGGGCTTTCACCCTGCTCTGTGACCACTGCAAAAACGGTTCCCAAATGTCTCTCGGCCGGGAGGCAGCAGGCATCAGCTCCCAATAGGTGGTTAATTGCGCGTGCCCATATGTTACATCAGTGATCCAGTCCACAAACCCAGGACGGGCACCACGACCCCACCCCATGGCCACCCGGCGCTTGGCATACAGTAATAGTAGGGCATGCAGTTTTCTGTGCGCTGGCACGGTTTGAGCCACCCACCCCAGGAGTCCCAGTATCGGGGAGGGAGTGTCCGCCCTGTGCAGTATCTGGTTAATGGCAACAAAAACTTTTGACCAGTAGTCAAATAGCCCCGGGCAGTTCCAAGCTACATGTAGGAATGAAGCGCCCTCCTCCCCGCACTTCCAGCACCTGTCATCCTCCTTAACACCCATTCGATGAAGTGCTACCGGGGTACGATAGAATCTATGGAGGAACTTAAAATGTATGAGGCGCAGCTTATAGTTTGGGGAAAGTTCCATTAGCTGCCCACAGCAGAATGTCCACTGCTCCTCAGTCAGGGGGGTCTCTAGGTCTGCATTCCACCACTGCAGCGACTTGGGCACCAATATAGGGGACTGCTCCTGCATGGAATTGTATAAACGCGTAATAAGTTTCTTCCGGGACGCCCTGCCTAAAATGTTTTGTAACGCGTTCAGGTGCGGAGGCTCCTCAGGAAAGTTATCGCTGAGTGCTCTGCACGCAGCCTTCAGTTGGTGGTGGGCGAACCTGTCTCTAAATGATAATGGTTGGTCTCCCTCCTGAGCCTGTAAGTTTAGAAACGTACCATCTGGGTATAGGTCCGCAAAGGTATGTAGCTGGGACCCCGCCACCTCAGCGTCTCCCCCCCCCTCTGCCAAGCATGGTAGCATGGGATTCTGTCTGATGGGAATGGCAGGTGCATATAGCAGGGGCAGCCCCGCTCTTTTCTGCAACTCTCTCCACGACCAGCGGAGCATGTTGGCCGTGTCAACGTCGCGCGTGGGACTTGGGGTTTTACAGTACAATGCCACACTCAGGGGTAACGGCGCCACCATGTCTAGTTCCACGGCCACGTGCGGTTAGTAGGGTGTAGGGTAAGCCCAGAAGTGGAGGTATTGGGCCTGCGCGCATAGTGCATACAATCTCATATCAGGTGCACCCATGCCTCCCTGCCGCAACGGCAGCATCAGCAATGCCCACGAGACTCTAGCTTGACTCCCAGCCCACACCAGCGTCAGAAGATGTGAGCGTAGGCAGGTGAAGAAGTGCTGCGTCAATGGGATGGGTATGTTTGCAAATAAATAGAGAAATTTAGGGAGTACAATCATTTTCGTGAGTGCAATTCTGCCCGCCAATGAGAGAGGGAGCTTTGACCATATGGCCACCTTGCTTTTGAGCCAGGAAATTGCTCTGTCAAAGTTCAGAGTCCAGACATCCTGGAGTTTACGGCTGATCCAGACTCCCAGGTACTTCACCTCATCTGCCTCCCAGCGCAAGGGGTAGTCTGAGTGCACCTCCAGGGTGTTATCAGTCTGCGGGAATATGACTGATTTTGACCAGTTTATAGATACGCCTAAGAGACCACCGAATCGAACAAATTCTCTTAGAAGGGGGTTCAGGTTCTCAGTCGGATTGCCCACGTAGAGGGTGACGTCGTCAGCATAAAGGGAGATGAGCAGGCTGCGGGAGCTGAATCAATACCCCTGGCGGTATGGTGCTGTCTAATTCTGGCCGCTAGTGGTTCCATTGCTATTGCGAACAATAGCGGGGACAGTGGACAACCCTGTCTTGTGCCCCTTGAGATATTAAACGGGTCGGACACCATGCCATTCACTCGCACTCTTGCTCTAGGGGCTGCGTAAAGCAACTTGATCTGATTTATAAATAACGGGCTGAACCCCATGCACTCTAGTATAACAAAGAGGTAGGGCCACTCCAGCGAGTCAAACGCCTTTGTGGCGTCCAGAAACACCACCGCAGCTTGGACATTAGGATGTAGATAATGGAGAACTGAGAATACAGTTCGCAAGATATGCGAGGTTGCACGGCCCGGAATGAATCCCGACTGGTCCGGGAGAGCGACCATGGGAAGCAGAGGCTGGAGGCGGTCTGCTATAATTTTCGCATATATTTTTACGTCCACGTTAATGAGCGACAAGGGTCTATACGAATCTAGATGGCATTCGTTTTTATCAGGCTTCAGCAGAGTGATGATAAGGGCTTCCCTCATTGACTCAGGTAGTACACCCGTCTCAAGGGCCTCCGCAAAGACCGCATGCATCCTGGGGGCTAGTTCCTCAGCATAAGCTTTATAAAAAGCAGCTGTAAGTCCGTCAGGACCCGGAGCCTTGTTCAGGGGCAGGGCTTTAATCGTTTTTACGACGTCTTGTATTGTAACCGGCAATTCCATGTACTTTCTATGGGCATTATTGAACCAGACTATTGCTATGGACTCTAGAAAGGCCATGAGGTCGTCCTTCGATGCTGCCTGCGTTGATGTATATAGATTTGAATAGTATGTAGTGAACGCTTGTAGTATCTCCTCGTGGCCTATTTTCTCAACCCCATCCGAATCTACTATGGAGTGTACATGGGTGGGTGGAGCCGTGGTATTAAGCATTCTAGCTAGGGTTCTACTGGGCCTGTCCCCCTTTCCATAACGTTGGGCCTCAGCTTGCTTACCCAGGAATTTTACCTCACGCTGAGCTTCCTCCGCAAATTCAAGTAGCTTGGCTTTTACTCGGGAAGCTAGGGCTGGGGTGGGGTCAGCACAAAACAATATTTCAAGCTGCTGCAACTCACATTCTATGCCAGCTATGGTAGTCCTAATGGCCTTCAACACACCTGCTTTCCTCACAATGCATTGCCCCCTAATAACCACTTTGAAAGCGTCCCATAAGGTCGACTCTGCGTCCACGGAACCCACGTTATTAGCAAAGTAATCCAGAATATCTTGCCTAATTTCTTCAGTGAAGGCTGCATCCTGGAGTGCATGTGGCGGGAGTCGCCACGAGAATGCCCTCGTGGGGGCCCCCGGCACAGCAATTTCCAAGAGACAAGGTGCGTGATCTGAAAGGGACCGCGCCATGATGTCCACATTTACCGTCCAAGCAGCTACGTCCCCAGACACCAGCCAAAAGTCTAGCCTGGACCAGGCCGCATGATGTGCAGTAATGCATGTGCCTGCTCTCGCTTGTGCATTGCGGGATCTCCATATGTTAACCAGTGAGCCCTCGTCTATGATGTCTTGTAATGCCCTACTGGCGTGTGGGTGAAGTGCCCGGGATAGGCCCTGTCTGTCCATGGAATCATCTAAAACTACATTAAAATCCCCGCCCCAAATAATTGTTTGGCAGTCTGGTATCGCAATCTGTGCCCATAGTTCCCTGAAAAACTCGGGGCCGTCTACATTAGGACCATACACAGCGGCCAAGACTACCCTCCTGCCCAGCAGGGTACCATGTACAATCACATATCTACCTTCTTTATCGTTTGTCACAGTATGTTCCCTCCAGTCCAGGCCTCGTCGTATAAGAACGGTTACACCTCTGGCATAGTTAGAAAAGATAGCTGAGTATTCGACATCCCATCTAGAATGTTTAAGTTTAGGAGAGCAGGTTGAATTAATGTGCGTCTCCTGCAGGAAGCATATATCTATGTTATGCCTGAGGAGATACCCGTGCATCACCCTGGCCTTCCTGCCGTCCCCCAAGCCACGTATATTCCAGGTAAGAATCTTGGTCACTCCCATTGTGTACTGACTAGAAAGATATATATGCAAGACATTTGACCCCCTTTATGAACCCAAATGCTAAGTAATGTAGGTGTATGAAAAAAGCACTGACGATGCGCCAAACAGTCCCATTCCCAACGCCTCCCACACCAACCCCCCAATTACGATTGCACTGTGCTACTTACTTACAAAAGGAATACCTTTGTTCTAATTTGTAGCGAGTTTCCGGGTTTCACTTTTTCTCTTTGGCTCTGTTAACAGTTTCTGAAAGATGGCAATAGTCTAGTTTTAGTTATTAGCCTAAACCCATTGCCTGTGGCAAAAACGCTACAGACACTCTTGGATTGTACCTGTAAGGTGTAGATATTTCGATCTCGATATTAATCGGCACACCGTGCATGTACTTTTCTCCTTCTGTCCCAAGATCCTGAATGCGGCAGCGTTCCTGTCCGTCTGCCTAAAGAAAATGATCAGTATGACTGCTATGTTCCTATTATGTATTGTTAAAGCCCCGCGCCCAGCATTGAATATGTACCTTGATCTCTGCGCTTGGTGTGCTCTCTCCAATTTCTCTTTAAATACAGCGTGTTCTATGATGCGTCCCCTGGGTTCATGACTTATTCGCGATCCTATCAGGGTTAAAAGGAAGCAATTAGCAGCCGCCAGCTTCTCCCGTACTATTTCTTTCCCCTTTCCCGCATGTATGTTTACCTACCCGGTACTGTCACACTCCGAGCTGCTGCCCGGTATCGTCTCCCTCCGGTCTGCTACAATCAAACACCGCGGCTCACCGTCAGTGCGCCATGTTTGAGCAACACGTGGTATTTACCTTCATCACGTGATTTCCTGGAATTGTGGGATATGTAGTCCCTCCGTGTAGAGTGTATTAATTGGGGGTCAACTGCAGTAGGTCTCTTGTTTGGAGCATTATATAAATGTGCGGTGGGTAAGATATTTATAGTCTGGAAATATCAGACATAGTATTCAAACCTGTTTGAATGCTATTAAATCGCAATATTAAATAGGCCTCCTTTCTCAGTAAGACATCATCAACATCTTTGGGGTATTTCGCGTGAGTTGTTGTGTAGAGGACCGTCCATTTGAAATCAGTCTCAGTGTGGCCCCTTTCTGTGAAATGTTGAACCATTGGGGCGGTCATCACTTTGTTTTTTATTCGTGACCTGTGTTGTGTTATGCGGATATTAACCTGCTGGTTGGTTTTTCCGATATACAATTTTCCGCAGCCGCAGATAATTGCGTACACAACATTCCGGGTCCTACAATTAGAGAACCCCTCATTTTTCCATCTGACATTTTTGTGAAGGAATTCACTGCCCTCAATCGTTGTGTCACATGATACGCAGTTCCCACATCTATGATGTCCCTCAATCGGCTTAAGGCCCCATATTGAGAGTAAGTCATGTTTAGGTTTTTCAATCATGACATCTGCACGCACTATGTGTTGTCCAATGCTGCGATTTTTCTTATATGCGAAAATTGGTGATTGAAAACCTAAACATGACTTACACAAAAATGTCAGATGGAAAAATGAGGGGTTCTCTAATTGTAGGACCAGGAATGTTGTGTACGCAATTATCTGCGGCTGCGGAAAATTGTATATCGGAAAAACCAACCAGCAGGTTAATATCCTCATAACACAACACAGGTCACAAATAAAAAAAAAGTGATGACCGCCCCAATGGTTCAACATTTCACAGAAAGGGGCCACGCTGAGACTGATTTCAAATGGACGGTCCTCTACACAACAACTCACGCGAAATACCCCAAAGATGTTGATGATGTCTTACCGAGAAAGGAGGCCTGTTTAATATTGTGATTTAATAGCATTCAAACAGGTTTGAATACTATGTCTGAAAATTCCAGACTATAAATATCTGACCCACCGCACATTTATATAATGCTCCAAACAAGAGACCTACTGCAGTTGACCCCCAATTAATACACTCTACACGGAGGGACTACATATCCCACAATTCCAGGAAATTACGTGATGAAGGTAAATACCACGTGTTGCTCAAAAATGGCGCACTGACGGTGAGCCGCGGTGTTTGATTGTAGCAGACCGGAGGGAGACGATACCGGGCAGCAGCTCGGAGTGTGACAGTACCGGGTAGGTAAACATACATGCGGGAAAGGGGAAAGAAATAGTACGGGAGAAGCTGGCGGCTGCTAATTGCTTCCTTTTAACCTTGATAGGATCGCGAATAAATCATCAACCCAGGGGACGCAGCATAGAACACGCTGTATTTAAAGAGAAGTTGGAGAGAGCACACCAAGCGCAGAGATCAAGGTACATATTCAATGCTGGGCGCGGGGCTTTAACAATACATAATAGGAACATAGCAGTCATACTGATCATTTTCTTTAGGCAGACCGACAGGAACGCTGCCGCATTCAGGATCTTGGGACAGAAGGAGAAAAGTACATGCACGGTATGCCGATTAATATCGAGATCGAAATATCTACACCTTACAGGTACAATCCAAGAGTGTCTATAGCGTTTTTGCCACAGGCAATGGGTTTAGGCTAATAACTAAAACTAGACTATTGGCATCTTTCAGAAACTGTTAACAGAGCCAAAGAGAAAAAGTGAAACCCGGAAACTCGCTACAAATTAGAACAAAGGTATTCCTTTTGTAACTAAGTAGCACAGTGCAATATAAAAGGGGATGTGAAGAAGGTACAGACAAACTTAATATTTTTTTATTTCCTTTGTACATAATTTGCAGACAACAAGTGATAAAGCCCAGATGAGAACTCGCAAAATGAAATAGCGAGTTTGAAATGCGTCGGCAAAAAGGAGGCAATCAACTTCTAGCAGAAAGGGCAAAAAGGAGGCAATCAACTTCTAGCAGAAAGGAACAAATTAATTATTGGATTGACTAGAACATTGATTAATTCGTATAGTCAAATATATATTTTTTGTATTGAATTTGTTTCTATCTCCTTTTGAAAGTGACTTTATCCTTTAAATATCTGTTGAAATACAATGCAAAGATTGAGTATTTGCTGCATAATAATGGTGCAACATGTATGTATGTGCATAGAATGAATTATTGCGTTTATGTTTAATGTTATTAACTAAGTATATGTGTAATGTTTAAATGTGATGTTTTTCTCATCCAATTGAATCTTTATGATCAAATGAAAAAGTAAAGAAAAAGTAAAGGGTATAAATAAACTATACTGGACAAATCTAGAAATAAGACTGATTTGTTGCTCTAATTAAAGAGCTCTAATAAATAAACTGTAGGGTCAGCACCTTGTTTTCCAAAAAATAGTATATGGTCCAGCTGTCCCTATGTCCCAGGACCTACCTGCCCATTTTTATAAAACGAAGAAAAACTCTGGCATCCTCCGCACTCTAATGCCGATACATGATAACTTTAGATCCTGAAACCTCACAGTAGGAGTTTAGAAGAACATTAAATCCTGCAGCAAATGCCCCCATGCCAAATAAACCATCTACATTCTATTCAATAAAGGCACATTGGTACAGGGGGTGTTATTTTAGCCCCAATCAGCTTAACTCAGTTTTTCTATCTCACTATCTACAACCTTGTTAGAGCTCATGGAGTTTGCTTGCTCATCTTTCAGTTCTTTGTAGCCTTCATCAACCTTACTCTCAAATATACTTTTCCACTCAAATGTCAACATCTGTTTGAATAAATTCCGATCCTATTTAGAATCCTGTCGTTCTTGGAAACTACAACTTTAGCATGAATGATATTTCGGCCATCTTTCATTCCCTCTTCACTCAAGCTCCTGTGAACTGCAGAAAGAAAATAGGGCTTTGATCGTTCATTCATGAACGCATTCCGTTGTCAAAAATTGCTTCATTCCCTTTTGTCTCTCTGACATTTGCATCACAGCCTATGACGGTACCATTGCTTACTCCAGCATTGGCCTGAAATTAGCTCCTTTATGGATATCAAATCATTTAAATATCTTTGTTACTACTAACATTGATACATCTTCCTTCACATTTTCCAACAAGTGAACCCGTTACTAAATCTCTCCCCCTTTCCCTCCTCTTATGAACTTGATTGCTGCAACCTTACATAGCATAAGATGTATTGTATGCATATGTAACTGGGTATCCATTGCTAGTTAAGCAAGTAAGTCTCTGGGTACAAAAAACCTTACCTCCTACCTGGAAAGCTTTGGTCCTGCTTCCATTTCTATTGTCCTGAACCTCTCCGCACATCATCTGCTGCTCCAATGGTTTGCTGTTTTCAAACGTACCAGGTCTAATGCCTATCAGAGACTGCTCACTTTCTGCCAGCATTGGGGTGTTAGTTTGTGCCTGCCTCTGAAAGTTGGGGGCATATCATATTCAGCTGTGCTAACTCAACACAAAGCCACATGCCGGATTTTTTATATTTAAAGTGCCTAAAGTTAACGCGTGAACTATACACAGCACAGGACAAAAAGAGAAGGAAGGAATCTCTGCTCACAGTTTCAGAACAGTGCTGTCTGCAAACCACTATTATTACGGAGAAATTCCAAGTCATATGTATGAACTTTAGACACTTTAAACACACAAAAAACATGTGCCCTATTGCACAGAGCCAGCACAGCTCTTCATGATAAGACCCATGTGATCCATTCTGGTTGAAGATCACAATGAGGCTAGAGTTGGTTGTGCAACTGATGTCTGGCATTCCCGAATTTGTGGTCTAAGCTGTGTCTACTCCATCATTCGCGCAGGGGTAGTCTGAATTATGAAATAAAAGATAGGAAAAGTCTGGCATCCCGGGGGGACTGCACTTTGTCAACCACACCACAACCATTTCACCATAAATGGTAGGAGCGTTGCCTTAGAGGTGCCGAAACGTGCCGGTCCATGGCTCCAGTGCGATGTCTGCCCAGAACAGAATCACTGAAGATAACGTACTGCGTAAACAAGAAACGCAAACTAACAGTGTAGCACAAAGCTGTTGAGTCTGACGACTATTGTGACAAGGTTAACACAGCAAGACACAGAGTGCAGTACCCACAACACTAAACCCCCATTTGATATCAGAATTATGTGAATTGTGTCCCCACATTCAAGACACTGAGTAGTAGAGAGAGTGGATGCATGACTGGGAGGGGGATCCCATTCATTACAGCTTGTGTTGGGGGGACCCCATGAATATGCCCCGACTCACACCCGTTCAGGGGGGCCAATCGCCATCTTTGACATGTTGTTGGCAGGCAATTATCAGTTCATCCCAATGTGTCGCAATAGGGTGTTTGTGTAATCTCCTGTCCTCCTCTATGTAGGACCACAGACTCCATCTCGGCCCATTGCAGAATGGTTGCACACCAGTGTGAGACTGGACACAGGGAGAAGAATTTCCACTTCATGGAGACAAACCTCCTAGCTAATAGGACAGCCAGTTCTAAGAACCTGCTAAGAACTGCTAACGCCTTTTCGGGCATCTGAATATGCCTAAAAGTCAGCTTTCCATTGTAAAGAGGTTTTATCAGTCATTTACCAAAGTCAATATGGCGTAGATCTATCCCCAGCAAGTAGATGCAACAAGGCAGGACCAGAACAGTTGCACCATTCCAGTGTTCGGGTTTCAACAGTGGAGGCATTTAAGTTAGGGTTAGAGTGTGTGAAGCTGTGTAGGTGTTAAGTATGCTCTGTGTAATACATTGCATTGAATGTATTGGAACCTTGCCTTCTGTTATATTTTGTGAGGGAGGGAGATGGCTTTGTCCCATTCTTTTGGGAGAGAGGGCACCTGAGGTACGTGTCTCATTTTGTACAGAGTTGCAATAAGAGGTAGTAGGGTTCAGAATGGCTCAAGCAAGTAAGAAGACCAGCCTTTTTCCAGAACCGATAGTAAAAAGTGTTCGGGGTAGTGGTTCAGGGGCCGGTTCAGTGTTAGTGATGTTCCAGGTGATCTTTAGCGACACCAGCATGCATCAGTGTGTTAAGAATGCACCCACTGGTGCTCCATTTTATTCTGTGAGTGTGTTGAAGGGAATCAGGACTTCATCTTGGAAGAGATCTCCCTAGAAAAATATCTGAGAGTTATCCCAATGTATTGAGGAACAGACTCAGGCTTTCCTCAAAGCAATGAAGGCTTCTCAGGGAGACTGCCGGTGCATACAGCACCAGATCAGGTGTAACTGCCAATGCCCTGTGGTACCTAATGTGTGCTATGAGTAGTAGCTCGTTGCTTGCTGCTTGCTATTGATGCAGGGGATGTGGGAACAAAGGTCTTGCATGTGTTGGCTAATGCTTTAAAATCATTGTAGGCATCTATTTTCTGTAAATGTCGACCAGCTAACTAGTTAACCAGCCATTGTAATTGTGCTGCCAAGTAATAATGTTCAAAACCTGGAACTCCAAGGACTCCTGGTCAGCCGGGAGTTTGAGTTTTTTGACCTGCAACTCTACATCTGCCATTGCTCCACAGCAGCAAGAAGCTGAGCATCCCATCCAGTGTGCAAAATATGGATCTAGTAAGTGAGATTGGAAGTTGGACAAGTAATATAGTAAGCGGGCAGGATTACCATTTTGTAACGCAGCCCTTCATGGGACTGCTATTGGTAATATCTTATAAAAAGTGATCTGGGCCTTTATGGCAGAAATTGTGTGCAGAAGGTTGCTATCTAGTAGGTCTTTGGTGGTATGGTAGATATTATTCCAAGGTAGTGGAATGACTTGTTTTCCCAGCGTACTTGGTGTGTATCTATCACATAGTTATGTGCGGGCATATGGGATTTAATTGGAATATGCAAGATTTAGCCCAGTTGCCCTCAAGTCTCCAGGCTTCCCTAAGTTCCACTGAGTGTCTCAGATATGTCTGCCGCCCCCACACAGATATCCCTTAGATATATAAGGACATCATCCCCTTGGAGAGAGACTGTTGGTGTTTCCCCTACCAGGGTATTCTCCCAACCCATTTGGCGGAAACAGGTATTGCGGTTCAACCGCTTGCACAAACAGGAGTGAAAGGGAGCGACCCTGATCTGGACTTGGCTCATCGTTCAACTTAACGTAAAGTCCCTAAGGCCAGACTCCCTCTTGAGCAGGACAAGACTCCATTTTCTCTATTTTTGTCTGGTCATGGACATGTCTGCCTTTTGCAGATGCTGTTTGTCCTTTCCAAGAACCTGTAGAAGTGTCAAGTCACAAAGACAATGGCATTGATAAGAACACCTGATGAGACATTAGTTGGTGACAAGTGCCTTGTTATCGCTATCTCAAGGTCAAATAATAATAATATAAAATGTAGTCTGAATTGACGCATTTTTACCTAATTTTTTATAAGAATGAGTCTAAGACTAGCATATTGATGCACATAGTTTATGTCGGACATTCCTAAGGTTAAGTCAGAAATTGCCATCTCAGAAAAGAAACAGTGTGAAAGGCCCACCAATCGACCACTTGTCAAGATAGGTCCTTCATCCCAGAATCTCACGCAAGATACTGACAGAAGATTTTGCCAGACTGCCACGATGCCGAAGCATTCTGTTTTGCACTGAAAGCTGATACTGAGCCAAGTCCGGGAAGAGAGAAGCTGAGGCCGATGCACATTTTCCTTTTGAGGGAATACTTTCTCCCGACTGCTGATAACTATAGAGTATTGCAGTAAAAAGGGATGCCGTGCATTGATTCTCCCTAAGAAACTCTATGCGCAAGTTACACTACACCATGGTATCATAGTATAGCCATAGAAGAAGGTTGTAAGGTGTTAGGTTGCTAGATGACATTTTAACTATGATAGAATTGTTGATTTTATTCTCGTTGTTCGCAACATACATTATTGCTGTTTTAATTAACATTATTTTACATGTGCTAGGCAACAAGATGAGCCAGTTGAAAGAAAACACACTTAATCATGAAGTGTCTTTTTTTAGTGCAGTATTTGTGTGCAATATTGTAAAGAACGAAATTGGGTTTTAAAATTACCACTGCATCCCTGGATCCCTGTTTACGAACGGTTAGTAACTGAAAAAGCAGGAACACCACATCAAATATGCATTGAGTGGGGTTGTCAGTGGCTGCAACAACCTGTTCTTTTACATCCAACCGCTGGTGCATTTAACTAAATTACCTCGTAAATGTAAATGTGTGTATACTTGTAAAGCGCACTGCCGCCCCATCTCGGGGCATCCTGGCGTTGTATACCGCTGTAGAACCCATCCTGGCTTTTCCTGTGAGATGCCCCCTCAAGGGCACCCCCAAGGTGAAGCCAGGCATCCCAGTGCTGTTGGGGCTGTTGTGGAGATTAAGCAAGCTATTGCCCAGAGTGGCAGAGTGGGACCCATGATTAGAGTAGGCACCGAGGCGAGAATTATCGAGTCCGCGGGCATTGAGCCCAAGACCCTGCCGCGTCGGGAATTGAACCCTGGTCCCGGGCCGGACCTCTGCTTCAGGGTCTGCCGCTTCTAACCAGTGAGCCACACTTCTCCACGTCTCGTGACACCTATGAGTGTGAAAGCAAACCTTGTAAAGCTATCCAGAGTCTTAGTTTACACAACAAACTAGCTGTGAATGCCTTTAAGCTGAGGTTATCAGAGCTGTTGTTAAACTAGATCCAAACCCTTACCCTTTTTAATTCAATTCCCTTACTCTGCTTGAGTGACGAACTCTCCTAAATGGTATCTCCCTCTAAAATTCCCTATTACCCTTGACGACCCTTCCAAGTGAAGTGTCCTCCACTTCTGGGGTATATGGCTTGCCCTAAATTGGTACCTATATATTCAGGTTCTTCTTCCTCACTTCTGATATTTTTAGGCTCCCATGACTAGTCCTTGGCCATTTTTCCGTTTTTCCGTTTATTTGCAAAGATCTCACCGCCTTAATCGAATCGAAAGGCAGTTGCCACGGGGTAGAACACACTGCCAGATCAGCAGTCCACACAATTTATGAAATTACCATTGGACAAAGCTTTGTGAAATTGATTCTAGTCAGATACTTGCTTTAGGAACCTGAACTGATGCCCCTTGAAACTTTGTCTTTTGATCTTGATAACATGCCACGTCTCTGCTGAGATTTTACCAGCTAAGGACCTAGGGCCAGATGTAGGTCGGTCGGTAACGGCCGAAAATCGGTATTTTCGTCCGTTACCGACCGGTAATTCAGAAATGGTATGTAGGGCCCTGAATTTTACAGAATCGGTACCGATCGGTAAATTTACCGATTCTGTAAAATACCGAATCGGTATTTTTACCGATTCGGTATATTTGAGATGTAGGTGGGACTCTTCTGAGTCCCACAAGCCTTACAGAATCGGTATTTTACCATCAAATCCAATTTGATGGTAAAATACCGATTCCGGTGTGCATGCACATGTGTGCATGCACACCTCTGCCATATGACAGGCAGACCTGCCCTTGGGGCATGTATGCCTGCCACATGGCACCCAAGCCTATTTTTGGGGTGCCAGAGGGTGTCAAAGTGACACCCCCTGCACCCTTGCTAAAATCGGTAATTACCGATACAGAATCGGTATTGCCCATTGATTCCTATGGGCTTCACAGCCCATAGGAATCAATAGGAAATACCGATTCTGTATTTTCAGATTCGGTAAATACCGTATCTTGAAGATTCGTTATTTACACATCTGGAAATACCTACATCTCCCCCCTTCATATTTACCACTTCTTAAATACTGAATCGGTAAAATTCGGTATTTAAGAAGTGGTAAATATGAATTACCTACATCTGGCCCCTGATTTTTGGTGCCCATAATTTGAGATGCATTTTCTGCACATGTCTCATAATAATTTTATTATAACTTCTGTATGGCATTCGTGTTGTTCAGGTGACGGTATTTATAGATCTTGAATCCTAACTCTTTCATCTTCCACTGCATGCTTAAGATTTCCACACATCTGGCGGAAGCGTGCAGAGTTAAGGTGCTGGAAAGGCGGGATTTTTCTTTTAGAGTCTGCTTACCATTCTCCAAAATCCCGTCACAGGTCGACTGGACCTTTTAACCTGTCATAGAGTGAATTAGGCAACCTATTTACCAGCAATTAATACTTGCATCAATTCCCATTTACCTTCCCCAAAGGACCACTGACTAAGAACCAAGTTTGAAGATTTATTACAGAAATGGAAACAGCTGAAGATACAAACACCTCAACACGAGGTTCAAAAGATAGATGGGCACTAATACAAACATAATCCTACGGAAAAGTCTTAGGCGGCTTATGAACAATACGAGAATCAGTTCCAGAACCATCAGGCTAATAAAAATTGCGGTAACTTGAGTTCTAGAATGCATTGGAAAGAAGAGTCAAGTTAATCTATCCCTACCCTATCTTAAGTGACATCCCTACTCAACAATAGCCCATTCCTAGCAAAAGGTGTCAGCCGTGGTGACTTCCAAAGAAGCTCACTCACTTTCTCTCAAGACTGGTGTAATTCTCAAACCTAGCCAAGCTCTTTGTCCATCCAACCGCTCTCTCTAGCTCCTCAGCCCATCTGCTCTCTCTCCACCCTCGGGGTGCTGTCCCTAATACAAAACCCCACAATACTGGTGACACGCCTTCAGGTACGCCCCTCTCGAAGGTGTTGGTTTCCAAAATTTTCCATCATGGCACTCTTCCATCCTTGTCGGTTAAAACGTCCTTGGGTCCCAGACTCTCCGTCGCTTCAAGTTGTATCTTTAAATTCCTCAGCTACTCCTCCATGTCTGAGTCTAGCATCCTAACACTCATACACAATAGGCCCTTCTACTCTACTGTCTACATGGCCAGGCACCTGCAAGGAAATACATGAGAATCGGCTCACACATTCTTTAGCGTTGATAAATTTTAGCCAAAAGCCGCTTTTACAAAATAATTCTACCATTTAATGCGAAGAAAACATTTCCAGTCAGGCCTACTCGATTTCCATGGACTGGACCTTTGCACGTTTCATAGGCCCCACATTTTACATGAATAATCTCTCCGTTCTTTAGGCCTCCAACTTTAAAGCAAATACATTTTCTATTTCGAGCAGCTAATCACTTATAAAAGGATGCAAATATAAATTTTAATGAAGCAGACCTAAACATACAATGGTGTTCTAATTAAACAGCATCACTAATATTTCAAAACCCTTAACATTTGTTCTGCAAGTAGTTCTAACATCAAATACTTCAGTTCTCAACCCTACATTGCATTTGAACATGATTAGTAAACCCTTTACATATGCGGGTGCTGACTACTTGTACATATGATGCACCCCTACAATTTTCCATTTCTGTCTAGCGCTCTCTCAGTTCCCCCCTTTGATGACCTGTGTCATCACCACCACACCATCCCTCAGGGTAAGAACCGGACTAGACAGAACTTGTGGCCACTTGCCCTCGCTTGAGCATCTCCAATGCCCTCAAGCTACGATATTGACTGTCTTGCAGCCTTTCCATTTGCTGCTCTTGCACTCTCATTGATCTCGACAATCTAGTGGACTTGTACCACTTGCACACTCTTATTAAACCCCACAATCCAATCACACATGCCACCACTATGATGAGGGGTTTCAGTACAAACCCAAGGAAACTTCGTCCTAGATTTGCAAACCAATTTCCAACCTTGCCAAATCCCTTGCCAACCATCTCCCATGCATTCTCTTGGATCAAATCTTCAATTTCATAATGGATCGCAGTAATGTTGCTTATATATTTCTCCAGATCTTTAGAGTTATCTGGAATATAAGTACAACATTCTTGGACCTTCAAACGTTTACCCCTCCCTCTTTTGCTAGAATGACATCTAGGGCAAGACGGTTCTGTAAAACCATTGTCCTTATCGACAACATCTCACCCTCGACCAACACTAATGACTTTGCTGTATTCATTGACAGTTCATCCACTACAGTGGCCAATCTCCGTATTTTGATGTCATTCAAAATGACTCCCAACATAGGTATCGCTGCTCCAAACACATCTCCAAAAATTGCTCCAGCACTTTCCCCTCGCTTTACCCTCTTCTGCTGCCCTCCCTCTAAGAGAGCAAAGTCCTCAGTATGATAAATCTTGGGAAAGATAATCGCTAGGTAGCATGTCCCATACCATTTTTCCGGCAGTCTCACATACGCATTCCTTCCACAGACAAAATATACAGTAGGGATCACCTGCACCACGCTCTTCAAGAAATCTTTCGTGTAATACTCCAATGTAAAAGTGTGTTCACATGTAGTATGACCCACATACACATTTTCATAGTAGGTCTGTGGTCTACGGATGCACAACTTCCCTTTCTGTACTGCGTCTAATGCTATTGGACCATAACTCCCTCTTGACCTGTGCTGCTTCTCTTCTTCGGTCCAATCTACTCTGCCTTGCCCTGAATCTCGCAACTGTTTTTGCTTCGTGTACCTATCTTCCACTTGCTCAATGAACTTCTTCTCTGTCTCAGATAATAAGCATGTCAAATTGTGTTGGTGTGCATACATGTCTAATTCTTGTGTGGAAATGAAGAAATATCCGAGTCTGTCCTCTGACTTATAATAATCCCACTTGTTCAAGTGTTTATAAGCAGGGACTTCTGGTAACGCAGCATCATAATTCGAAAAGAAATATTCGAAATGGTTTCGCCCATAAAATATGCTAAGCAGCAGACTACATGAGATTCCATATGTCAATGGAAGGTGATGGTATCTAATACCCTCATCTACTGAAGCTGGCAGTTGCATGCACACATAACAGTCTTTCGCATCCATTGCATCAATGTACTCATATAACAACTTTGCATACGCATTCTGTCCAAAATTTCCTTTAGACAGATCTGCATGTAACCTACGATTTTCTGCAGCCAGCAAAGCCTTCTCTGCTCCTGCTCTGTCTTCCTTCTTGCTAGAGGTGGTAGGTGTCGGTGTCCCCCCAACCTTCGCTATCTGCTCGTGTGGTGCAAAGTAGGAAACTAGAACTACTACAAATATAAGGAGTATCACTCCTCCTAAAATGGTGCCTACTATGCACTTAGCTCTACGATTCGGGTCTCCAGCCGCCATGGTCTCAGCACAGAGTAGTTCGTTCTCGGAAATCACCCAAAGTCTCTTTCTTGGTTACTTGAGTCCCGAACCACCTGGAAGCAGAAATCCCCTTCAGTTCTTCAATTGTATCAGCCTCAGACAGCCCTAACCCTTCTCCGTCCTCTGTGGAAATTCCCTAAATTTGTTCTTCTTCCACTCGGCTCTAGGTTAGTTTCAACCGCTATTTACAAAAGTCGTTTCAAAGTCTTTACAAGTCTTTAATAATCTATGATCACATTTGCTCCGATTGCCTGTAACACATAGTCCAAAAGTTCCATGCGGAGCACAACTGAGTCATAAGATGGTATATCCGGACCAAATGTAGGAAAAATCAGTCTATCCAGGAGTAAATCACGTATCTTGCTTAGGTAAGGGGGATTAGGAATGGTAAGTGTCAGTACGCCTTCAATCTCTAGTCCAGGTACCAACAATATCACTTCCAACTTAACATTTGGGATTCTACTGGTCACCACCACTGACCTCACCCTCCCTGATCTCAGTACACCGGGCATTTGTCAGAGGGTAGGTCCACTCGGGAGTGGCGTATCTTCGACAAGGTACTCTCACCCTCCTTGACCTCCTTGGACCTCCTTGCTCTTGTTCTTGTTCTCCTTCTTCCGGGTCTGATTCTTCGGACACAGGGAAAAGATCTCTTTCGGAAGCTAATCTCACATTCATTCGCCTCCGTCTCTCGGGCCAATGAGCCTCTGCACTTCTTGCCCTTCTGCTCCTCGTTTGTGCACCCTGTTCGTCCTCACTGTCAGCCTCTTCCGCGCTCAGATCACCTTCATCGCCACTTTCCCTTTCCGAAGCAGCCTCAGTGTCACTGTTGTCGTGGTCACCTTCTGCTCGATCAGGAGAATCCCCAATTTCCACCGGCACCCCCACAGCTTGACTCGCCTCCTCTTGTGGATCTTCTTCTTCGTCAGGATTTCTCTCTTCTAGAGGAGCTGTCCCTTCCAGGGGTGCTGGGACTCGTCGGGTATGAGAAGCATGGATCCAGTTTGGCAATCCTCCACACTTCACAGCAGTGTTTGTCACCAAAATAACTTGGAAAGGTCCTCTCCAGCGCACATCCAGGCAGCTTTTTCGGACGTGCTTCCGCACCAGGACCCAGTCACCCGGGCACAAATCGTGACAAAGGTCGCTAGAAGCCGGAATTTCAGCAGCCTGCACCTGAAGAGACACAGAACGGATGACATCAGAAAGTCCCCTGCAGTAATCAAGAATCAGATCATCTGTGATATTCAGCAAGGCAGTTGTAGGAATAGATGGCAGTCTCATAGCCCTCCCCATCAGTACTTCGTATGGTGAGAGCCCTGTCCTCCTGTCTGGTGTACTACGCATGCTCATCAGTACCAATGGCAATGCATCGGGCCACTTCAAGGATGTGGATGAGCATACTTTTGCCATTCGGGCCTTAAGAGTTCCATTTATTTGCTCCACTATGCCAGAAGCCTCTGGGCGGTAGCTACAATGCAGTCTCTGGTCAATGTTCAGTGCAGAGCAGAGCATTTTCACAACTTCGCTGTTGAAATGCTTCCCTCTGTCCGATTCCAAAGAGGTCGGAACCCCGAATCGTGGCACCAATTCCCTCAACAACAGTTTGGCTACTGTGAGTGTATCGCACCTACGAGTTGGGTATGCCTCAACCCATCTAGAAAACACACACACAATCACCAAGACATACCTGAGGTGATTACACCTCGGCATCGCGATGAAATCCAATTGCATCCTATAGAAAGGTCCACCGGACCTTCCAATGTGACTCAATGTAACTGGTGTTCTTTTCCCAACATTCATCTGTTGACATGTTACACACCTCTGATATACCGCTTCAGAAGCCTGTCTAAATTTCGGATTGTACCACGTTTGCCTGAACACACGCATCATCGCATCTCTTCCCAGATGCACGGGACCATATATCTGTCGTGCCATCGAACTCACCAGCTCATTCGGCAACACAGCTCTTCCATCAGCCAAACCCCACATGTCCAAGTCTCCTTTGATACAGCCTGCCAATTCCCACACCCTTTTCTCATAGTCTGACGCCTGGTCCTGCATGCTCTTCAACTCTTCCCAGGTATCCGCCACCTCAAGCATCATGCTTAACTCGGTTCTTTCCCTGGGCCCTTCGATTGTTTGTTCGGTAAATGAATATCCCTGCTCAGCACAGTAGCGTGCAACTTCATCAGCATAACGATTCCCCATTGACACGAAATCAGTACCTTTGGTATGGGCTGTGCATTTTACCACGGCTATCTCTGCTGGACCTTGCAAAGCCTCCAGCAATAGCCTGATAAATTCTCCATTCCTGATTGGGGAACCCGATGATGTCATATAACCCCTTTGAGACCACAATTGACCGAAGTCATGGACCACCCCAAACCCATATTGACTGTCAGTGAATATGGTGATCCGAATCCTGTTGGCTGCCAAACAGGCACGCGTCAACGCAATTATCTCAGCCACCTGCGCGGAGTGTACTCCTTCCAAGCAGGCCGCTTCAATTATTCCAGAAATGGTACAGACAGCAAACGCTGCTCTCAACTGACCAGTATTGTCTCTTACACATGAGCCATCCGCAAAGTAAATTTCATCAGGGTCCACCAATGGCTCATCAACAATATCCGGTCTAGGTTTGGTGCATAGTTCACTCACATCAAGGCAATCATGGTCTTCCCAATCATCTTCTACATCATTTGGTAATGGCAACAAGGTAGCAGGATTCAAGACAGAGCACCTCCTGAGAGTCACATTCTCTGCAGCAAGTATAACCTGCTCGTAGCGTGTGAGCCTGTTATTAGTCAAGTGCTGAGTCTTGGTCCTGGTCATCAACAATTCCACCGAGTGTGGTACATGCACGGTCAGTGGGTATCCCATTACAATGCTTTCACATCTTTCAATGCTGACACCTGTTGCAGCAACGGATTTGAGACATCCGGGCAACGCTGCGGCTACTGGATCTAAAGTAGCCGAGAAGTAGGTAACTGGTCTACGGACTCCTCCATGATCCTGCACTAGGACTGCCAAAGCACACCTCTCTCTCTCACAGCAGAACAGTGCAAATGATTTGGTGTAATCGGGCATTCCCAGAGCCGGAGCGCGACACAAGTCCTCTCGCAGCTCGAGAAAAGCCACCATACAATCCGTGTCCCATGGTACCGGATCACTTACATCCTTGTGCGTCAGTTTCTGCAATGGTTTCGCCTTCAGGGAAAAGTTAGCAATCCACTGTCGGCAATAGCCAACCATGCCTAGGAACATCCTAACCTCTCTTTGGGTCGAAGGCACCGTCATTCTCATGATCGTCTCAATCCTGTCAGGCGATACTTTTCTCTTTCCCTTCTCTATTCTGTGACCCAGATACTGCACTTCAGGCAGGCAGTACTGTAACTTGTTGGGGGATACCTTGTGTCCATTCTCTGCCAAATGGTTCAGCAAGGCAATGGTGTCAATCCTACAAGCATCTTCGGTGTCTGACGCAACAAGGAGGTCGACTATGTACTGCACAAGAACGGAGTTCTGCGGCAGTACCAGACTCTCAAGATTCCTTTTCAACAACTGATTAAAAATCGATGGACTCTCTGTATACCCTTGAGGGATACGACACCATGTTAGGACGCGGCTCTCTATTTTGAACGCAAAAAGAAATTGGCTCTCCTCGTGCAATGGGATTGAGAAGAAAGCCTGACACAAATCAATCACAGAAAACCATTCAGCTTGGAACGGTATCTGAAACAGTATCACTGATGGATTTGGTACCACTGGACAGCATGGAACGACTATGTTGTTCACCTTTCGCAAATCCTGCACTATCCTGAACTTCCCACTTGGCTTCTGCAAACCCATGATCGGAGAGTTACAGGGACTGCCCATGACCTCCTTCAGAATTCCCTGTCTAATCATAGACTTAATCACAGGTTTTATACCTGCAAGTGTTTCCGGAGTCAACTTGTACTGGGGTGTTCTCGGGAATTCAGCATTCGGTCTTACTTGAATTCTGACGGGCTCTACTCCTTTGATCAGTCCGATCTCTTCCCCTGTAAAGTCCCACACCTGCGGTGAGACAGAGTCCCTCAAATCCCAAGGGAGTTCCTCCACAGTTAAAGCAGGGTATAATTCAATGCACACATGTGTATTTGCAACCTTAAAGTCAGCATCATCATCGTTTGTCTGTAATTCTACTCCCTTGGGGGTACAATAGATGGTGCAATTGAGTTTACACAAAAGATCTCTTCCTAACAGGCACACAGGACTGGAATCACACACCACAAACTGATGTCTATCCCTGAAACTCCCGATCTTCACTGGGACTGGCTCAGTCAGGGGGTTTGTCATTCTTCTGTTTGCGACTCCTACAACTTCTATGGTCTGTCCTGAAAGGGGTAAGTTGGGGACTACCGCAGACCGCACAGTAGAGCGAGAAGCACAAGTATCGACCAAAAAGGTGGTGGGATGTCCATCCACATCTGCCTCCACAAATGGTCCCCTCTGATCTACCTCCAGCACTGCTCCAAGAGTACAGCCCTCCTCCCCATCCATGTATCGCCCTGTCACTGGGTCAAAGTAGTAGCACTCGTCCCCTTCGACTATGAAAGGCATCTGCTTGTAAACCTTGTTCCCTGCTGAAATCTTCGGCGGCTGGGGAACCGGAGCCCTAGGGGCTGATGTCCCCCCTTTTGTCGTGTGGAATTTTGCTACTGTTACCTTCCGTACCGGAGGGGCTTGGACTTCCTCCTCCTCTTCCACCTGTACCTGATTGTCGGGGTTATGGGGACACTCGCGTCTCCAATGCCCGACCTCATGACATTGATGGCACTTGGTCGTCTTTTTCAGGGTTGCTATATCTATCCTTGGTCTCGGACCTTCCTCGTTGTCCCTTTCCTGTCCCCCTGAATTCCTCCCCAGTGTGCCACTTCCTGACTGACCGTGTCCTCCCGATTGCATCTGTACTAACATCAGTTTATCCTTAAGCTTCCTTGTCTTCGAGTCTATCTCATCACTGCAATACCTCGCGTACCTCAAGATCTCATCCAGAGGCTTGCTCTGCCAACAAATTAAATGTTGCTGTATCATGAGACAGATATCAGGCCTCAGTCCCAGGACAAACTTGGATACAAACTGTCCCATGTCTTTTGGATCCATCACATCTAATCCACTATACTGTTTGAAAATCTGCAATAGCCTCTCATAATATTCATGTACTGTCTCCTTTGGTTGCTGCCTAGTCCGATCTATTTTTACCCAGTCAATGTCCTGTGGTGGTACCTTAGTCTTTAACCACGTGATCGCCTGCTCATACTTTGCCATCACCCTGGGCGACGGTCCATTTGTGGCAGCATCTCGCTCTGGCTCTGCCGTGGGCCATTTAACGCTGACCTTACATGCTATCCACAAATCACCTGGAACCACAATGTCAAACAGCGTGTTTAAATCAATCCACAACACCTTTGAGATTTTAACGAACCTCTCTACCTGTTTGTACCATTCCACTGGACTCTCACGCAACTTTGGAAATGTGTTCGTAAAGGCAGCCAGATCTCCCCTACTCCAGGGTACATGTACATATCCCCCATGAGCCACCTCCCGCAAGGGGTACGCCTCTGTATGCATCAACCCTCCTCCCGGGGATGTCTCAATAACACTCCGTCTAACACTCTTTTTCCTTGACCACCTTTCCTCCCATTTCTCCAACTGGGACCATGTTCGGATTCCCACAATCAGTTCTCTGATGTAGGTTTTTAATCCGATCACCCTCTTTTCTTCTAGATCTTGGTTCGAGTACTGCAACCTATGGCCACCCTGTATTGCTTTTGTCTTTGTCAAATCCACGGTATACTTTTTCGCTAATTCAGAGAGTTTCTCGTGAGCTGTCCTAGCTCTCCGTGTAACATCCTTCGCCACAAACAACAGCTCGTTTGGTTCGTAGAGTTCGATCCTTTCTAGTGGCAGTGTACCTTCCACTATTTCCTCCACTTCTGATTTTAGTCTCAGCACATCTACCCTTCTTGCCTTTATTGCAGCCTTCAATGTACCTTGACTAGAAGTTCCGTTAGAGTCCCTCCTGCCACCATCCTGACTCTCTCTTCTGTTTTCTTCAGGTGTGTTAGGGGGAACCCTTCCGTTTTCCCAACCTCCTCGGTCCCACTCCTGTCTACTGTCCCTAGAGGTGTGGTGGGATGCCCCCCTATTCCCCGCCCCTCTGTGTTCCCATTCCTGCCTGCTTTCGCTAGGCACGCAGTGAGACACCATCCTACTCTCCTGATTTCCAGACCCAGAATCATTCATCGATCTGTTGCTCTGAGTGTCCACAATTGTGTCCCAATCTCTAAAATCTGGCCTTAATTCTCTCACCGACCTCGGCCGTGGTCCCCTCAGGTCCATTGGTCCCCTCCAACCCCCCTGCTCTTCAGAGGAGTCTGCCGATGCTGCCAAAGGAGTGCTCCTTTCTACAGGCCTTGGCAACTGCCTCCACCCTTCCACCACATTACTCTTGTCTTCGCTGGCACATCTCTTACTTCCCATTCGTGGCGGACTCTCGCCTTGTTTCTGTTCTGGATTGTACACTGATACTATGGGACCTATGGTAACAGGTACCGTAAGAGCATCTGGCAGTTTCTGAGAGTTGACACCCTCTTCCACCCGAACTTTTTGTACTGTAAATCTTCCCACTACTCTCGTCACTGGGGAAGGTGGAGGTGCCTTTTCTCCCTCCGCTGGGCCAAACTTGTCCCCTGAGGTGCTCAGACCACTCACCATTTGGACCCCACCATCCCCGACAGAGTCTTCCCGGTTCTTTGCTGATGTTGGCGTTCCCTCCAACTCAGGATTGTATGGAGGGGGTCTCTCTGACAACAGTCTCTCTATCAGGCTGTCGTCTGTCTCACTGTCTTCATCCTCCGTACTTTTCCTCTGCGCATCCCCTGTATTTTCCAGCAACGGGTACAACCTATCCCCTTCAATGGTCTGCACCCTCCACCTCTTGGCCATGGCATCCCATCTCGCATCTTGAACCGCCCTAACTGATCGTTTCACTCTTTCCTGTCTCCTATCTCTGTTCTTTTCATGGCCGCCCTGATCCATGCATTTAACGCTTCAAACTGTGTTGGTCTGGGCAGAGGTCGCAACACAGCCATAATCGCTTTCAACTGATACAACACTTCCAGTCTAAACGTTCCATATTTAGGAAATGTCAATTCTTCCTTTCCGTCTGTCATCTTGCACCAATTATCAAGCCACAATATGGTATGTAACCCAACATTCGTTGCCATATAATAAGCTGGAGTATCCTCGGGTGGAGCCTCCTCCCCACCCCGCGGTTCTATCATCTTTTCACCCTTGAAACAATTTCGCAACACTTTAAAACATTTCATGATGAAAAGCACAACGTTTCCTTGTCCTACGGTGCTTGTTTACTTCCTGACGACAATCCACCAATCTCAGCGCGGCTTCTCACTAACCGCCCTATCCCAGCACGGCTCCTTCTGACGACACTCGCCTCCGTTTCACAGCAGTTCCCCTCCTCTCTCCGCTCGTCTCCCGGTCACGCATGCATCCCTTTCATACTCTAGAAATGATCACTTCCGATCAAGCAACCACTTCCTTGACTGTACGTCCACAGTCTGACTGTAATTGTCACCTGAACTAGCAACTGCCTGTCCGCTAACGGCTAGACAATCGCCTCAACTGATAGGTTACAACTCGCAGCAACTTCCGACCAGCGTCCGTTACCCACGCACTCACACACACCTTCCCCCTATCTCGGTCTTGTGGGCGGTCAATGGTACCTCTTGACCCCCTTAACAATGGTCGACAATTACTATGGGTGTTCGATACACCCAAACCACTTAAACTCTCCTCTGAGCTTAAGATTTTCTCCGGTTGCGCGCACTCACAACCTGACTTCCTTTCACACTACAAGCATTCAACTTCGCAAGACAACACAACACAACAACACGACATAACCGCAATCTAACAACGCATGACCCTTTTCATACTCACTCTCTTCCGACCTGCTGCTTTCGGCCGCACTGTCACTCTCCGTCAGTTTCCATGGATCACCATCCCCCGTTCTCGATTCTCTGGACACTCTTCATTTGTTCTCTATGGGCCTCGGGGAAATCTCAACCTATTTCTAGATTACCCTCACTCCAGAAGATAAACCATCCTACTCTGCTACCAACTGGAAAGGCGGGATTTTTCTTTTAGAGTCTGCTTGCCATTCTCCAAAATCCCGTCACAGGTCGACTGGACCTTTTTACCTGTCATAGAGTGAATTAGGCAACCTATTTACCAGCAATTAATACTTGCATTAATTCCCATTTACCTTCCCCAAAGGACCACTGACTAAGAACCAAGTTTGAAGATTTATTACAGAAATGGAAACAGCGGAAGATACAAACGCCTCAACACGAGGTTCAAAAGATAGACAGGCACTAATCCAAACATAATCCTACGGAAAAGTCTTAGGCGGCTTATGAACAATACGAGAATCAGTTCCAGAACCATCAGGCTAATAAAAATTGTGGTAACTTGAGTTCTAGAATGCATTGGAAAGAAGAGTCAAGTTAATCTATCCCTACCCTATCTTAAGTGACATCCCTACTCAATAATAGCCCATTCCTAGCAAAAGGTGTCACCCGTGGTGACTTCCAAAGAAGCTCACTCACTTTCTCTCAAGACTGGTGTAATTCTCAAACCTAGCTAAGATCTTTGTCCATCCATCTGCTCTCTCTAGCTCCTCAGCCCATCTGCTCTCTCTCCACCCTCGGGGTGCTGTCCCTAATACAAAACCCCACAATACTGGTGACACGCCTTCAGGTACGCCCCTCTCGAAGGTGTTGGTTTCCAAAATTTTCCATCATGGCACTCTTCCATCCTTGTCGGTTAAAACGTCCTTGGGTCCCAGACTCTCCGTCGCTTCAAGTTGTATCTTTAAATTCCTCAGCTACTCCTCCATGTCTGAGTCTAGCATCCTAACACTCATACACAATAGGCCCTTCTACTCTACTGTCTACATGGCCAGGCACCTGCAAGGAAATACATGAGAATCGGCTCACACATTCTTTAGCGTTGATAAATTTTAGCCAAAAGCCGCTTTTACAAAATAATTCTACCTTTTAATGCGAAGAAAACATTTCCAGTCAGGCCTTCTCGATTTCCATGGACTGGACCTTTGCACGTTTCATAGGCCCTACATTTTACATGAATAATCTCTCCGTTCTTTAGGCCTCCAACTTTAAAGCAAATACATTTTCTATTTCGAGCAGCTAATCACTTATAAAAGGATGCAAATATACATTTTAATGAAGCAGACCTAAACATACAATGGTGTTCTAATTAAACAGCATCACTAATATTTCAAAACCCTTAACATTTGTTCTGCAAGTAGTTCTAACATCAAATACTTCAGTTCTCAACCCTACATTGCATTTGAACATGATTAGTAAACCCTTTACATATGCTGGTGCTGACTACTTGTACATATGATGCACCCCTACAATTTTCCATTTCTGTCTAGCGCTCTCTCAGTGCCACCCGAGAAAGAATCGAGCAGTCCATATGTCGCCCTTTTGAAATGTGCAAAGTTCTTTGCTTTTTTTTTTTTTTACAATATTGCCTAAGTTACATTAATTTGTGCTGTACCACCACGTTGTTGGGGTAAATCTACAACAAAGCTGTGAACGGAAATTCCATAGGCGTTCACTGCTGCGAATAGAATGCTGAATGTCTTTTCTCTCATATCGGACAAGAAACTGACTGCAAGTTAAGGTTTACACAAAATGACCATAGTTAGCTTTGTGAATGATTTTCCACGCCCTTCCCAAATGTAAAATCTTAAAGCCAGGTCTTGCAAATAATTCTTGGGGTCTGGCAGTCTGCAGTCTGTACCTGGTTTCGGAGCGCCCCCTCCTCAGTAATAGCTGTCCAAGTTCATTCCAAAGCCTGGACAGCAATTCTCTACCCTTTCTCCATTACACGATTACAATTATGTCTGTGCGTTCCCCAAAACAACTAACTGACAACTATCTCGCAGACTTCTTTCTACAAGTGAGATGGAAAAACAGGCCCCTTTCTGTTCAAAACAACACAAAAATTATTTTGAAAATCTGTAGTTTCCATAAAATAATAATATCTACCTTACTGTCACTGGAGGGCGCCATAGCACGCGCAGATTTACTGTATTCCTTTCACCGAGGCAACCGAGATGGCCCTGATATTTTATTTTTAAAGGTGATGTGATTTCTTTGTCATGCTAATTATAGAACTCTTTTATCAGCTAGGATTAGCACGCGATCCTGCAGATGGCGATGACAAACAGGTGGTTTGAGCCCGCCATCAGTGACACAGCATGAAGCGGTAGGTACTGCGTGTGTCACTTGTCCCCCTCATCTACTAAAGCGATCAGACCCGGGTAAGCTCACTAAGCCATTCAAAACAGGACGCACTCAACATTATCTAAAAAGAGCACCGCGGTTGTTGAATTTACTTTAAACAAATATCTCGACCACCCCATAATATTTCATGATGATAAATATGCGTGAGAAGGGCTGGTCTCACTCAGAAGGCATTACAGAGCTACATAGAATCATAGACGTCAGTCAGGGTTTTCCTGGAGGGGCCCATCTTGCCCTCTGGTGCGCATGGCAGCGCCACTGCTAACCCCGGGTCAAGTGTTAATGAGGTCAGCAGCAGGGGTAACAGGGACTGGAAAAGCAAATAGGTCTGGCGTTGGCAGACATCTTTTTGAGTTTGTCAAAGCTGGTTTTGTTTTACGATGGTTTGTGCAAAATGTTATTGTTGGGGAAGCTGTCAGGTCCCCCTAATTTTTTTCTCCAAAAAACAAGGACTGACTGACTAAGCCATTAGATATGGCGTTGACTGCCACCCTTTTGGCTTTGTCAATGCCTGCTATGTTTTGGCATGGTTTTTGTGAAATTTTGTTGGGGAAGCTGCTGGCCCGTCTTCAACGTAGATACGCATTGGTAAAGCCAATATGTCTTGCCTTTGGGACCTATTGGCTTTGCCAATTGGTTTCAGCAATTCGGTACAGCATCCTCAATGCTATGCAGCCTGGCAAAATAAAACAAAAAGCTTATTACATAATTTTGTGGGCACACGCACCACGCACACACATGCCTACAAAATGCCGCTGCTGTTTTTTTCTTTTCCAACTCAGATAATCAAATAAAAATAAAAATAAATGTGCAAAATCATGTTTTTGAAAAGCGAGTGAGGGAAGCAACACAAGCGGAGGGGATGTGGAAGTAGCATAGGTGGGGGGACGACACAAGCAGGAGCACAAAAGCAACACGGGGAGCCTGTGGGGCGGAAGCAGCACTGGGCCCAGAAGAAGCACATCGCTCTCCCTACCTGGGGGGTGGTAGGAAAAGCAATGGAGTGCATGGAGGAGAAGAGCAAACGAGTGTGTGAGAGAGCATTTGGAGCTTGGAGAGGATCAAAGCGCATAGGCAAGAAAACAACATGGCTGGGAAAGCACACAAGGGCAAGCACATCAGAGTGAAGGGGGGAGAAGCACATGGGCTAGATAGCAATGGGGCGAGGGAAAGAGAAGCAAACTAAGGAGACAGTTGAAAAACACATGCACTTGTAGAGTGATTAAACAAAAAGAAAAAAGTAGTGCGAAGGGACAAACACAAGAAGAGGAATGAAAGCCAACACACGCTTACAAATAGGAAGCAAGTAAATGAGGGTGACAATTAAGACAATCAATGAAGAAAAAAAATGGGTGAGCTCTAAGCCCTACTGTAAACTACCAATACAACTCACAATAGACAGCACATACACTGTCTAGTAGACAAGACCTAAAAAAGACACTAGCTAAAAGCAGAATTATTTTCTATGTTTCAGAAAGCGTGCATTGTCATAGTCACCCCAGGCAACAAGAAGTTATTCAATGGCTGAAGTGAACTAAACCACTGCTCCATGCTGAAATGTGTATTATACAATAACAGACCAATGTGTAAAGAGGGCAGCCGTGGTGCGTCCATTGGGGCGTGGGGGCGTAGCCCCCCCGCCGCAGCTCCCTCGGCGTCTTTGAACTTAAGTAAACTGAATCAGTTTACTTAAGTTCAAAGACGCCGAGGGAGAACTGACAATCATGTCAGGCAGCATGACGTCGGACCGCCCACCCCTTCAGAGACTGAAGGCACCCCTTCAGAGACTGAAGGGGGGTGGGCGGTCTGGCGTCATGTTGACTGACATGATTGTCACCAGCAGGCAGCAACACAAGTGCGCATAAGTGGCGACGGAGGGAGAATTTTCACACCGTGCCCACTCATGCGCACTTGTGTTTTTGCTTGTTTGCGCATGCCTGTTAGGAGCCCTTCGGCCTCCTAATGGGCGTGGTGCGGGTGAAAATTAGCCGTACCCTTTGCCATGCCTGGCGCTACTGGCAGCACCAGGATTGGCTGGGAGAGGCTGCCACTCAACTCCAGGGCCGTTCGTGAAGGCGCCAAGGGCAGCAGCAGAGGTGGCGCGGACCGGCTGAGGTAAGTTTTCTTTTTTATGTATTATATTTAAAAATTCCTTGCCACCCACCCCGCTCGAACCATCCCCCCTCCCCACCCACCCAGAAGCCGCGACTGCTAAAAAACACATGCTTTCCACAAACCCAATCGCTCTCTTCTTGTGCAACAAAGCACATCTTTGCTGAACTTATTTAATTTTTGCAGTTTTACATTGCGGGAAGGTATTGGAGCGCTTTGCAAGAGCGCCGGTTACAATACACAAGGACATATTCATTTTTCTACGGCACGGGGAGATTAAGTGATTTGCCTCATAATCACAGGATGTTGAACCGATGAACCGAAACCGAGACTTGGTTCCATAGCTCAAACGTCGGCGGTCCGCCCCATCCTCTCTTGCAAGAAGCGAGAAAGAAAGTGATTTGGGAAGGAATGTTTCTCCTTCCTGAGGAATTAGTGGTAGGAGGTCAGAGTTAAGATGCGTCACAACAGAAGTGCATAC
Source organism: Lissotriton helveticus (assembly GCF_964261635.1). Lineage (NCBI taxonomy): Eukaryota > Metazoa > Chordata > Amphibia > Caudata > Salamandridae > Lissotriton > Lissotriton helveticus. Next base: position 2,109,056,867 of record NC_136057.1, read on the forward strand.
ATGTGTGGGGGCAATGCCTGCTGAGTTGAATGTCTACTGCGTGTCTTAATGGTGTGTGTGGTAGTCCTCCAATTCGTCTTCCACACTCAGTAATTCTCTTTGGAGCCTTAGGAGGTTAATCAAGCGCAATGCCCGCTGCCCTATGACTAAAGTCAACAGACACCTGCAACCTAAGCATACTGTAAAACCACCTTGCTAAAGAAATTGAAGTACAGCCATACGAGTTTCAGTCAGATATAAAAATAGAAGCCGTCAGCACTCATGGTGTTTGCCGGCAACCTGCTGAGCGTTTCCCCTTAAACTGTCGCTTGATGTGTCTCCGTGCTCCCCTGGCAACTGAAATCTGGCTGTATTTTGGACTCACATATTTCATTTACACGTTCACTGAGGCACACTTTCGTACTGTAGTATGATGCATTTTCCTACAGACAGAAAATAGGGAAAATGAGTCCTTTGCACCACATCGTATGCTAACACCAAGTTGTAGAGTCGTAGGTGACCAGGACATGACTAGTTTGTTTGGAACCCCCGAATCCACCCTTAAGTTGTTTGGGCTCGCTCGCTGCGCTTGCCCGCCGCGGTTCACTCCGACAGAAAGTTTACGCCTCACCACTTTCAAATGTCACCAGCCACCACTGAAAGAGGGCTGGCTGATGAGGGGTGTTACCTGAAACCGGTCCCAGGATGCTTGTATACGGTTCAGGGAAGATCTGGCTTGGCAGTTCGGGCTGGACTGGTCCCATGAGGCACAGGGTCAATGCTGATTTGCATATAGCTGGGTCTGAACTGAGGCAGCGAAGTGAGCTAAAGAACGATGATGGATTCAACCCAGATCTGTGACTGGGGGTGGGTGTCTGAAAAGTTTCAGTGCTCCGTCCATCATCTCCTTGTGTTTGTTCACCCTAAGTTGGCAGGGTATGCCAAGACGTGGGTCCCTTGCTCACTTTCCCAATGGATTCAAGCTAGCCTAGCTGATGAGGGGTGTTAGCCCAAAACTGGTCCCTTGATGCTTGTTTTCGGTTCAGGAAAGACCTGGCTTGGCAGTTCAGGCTGGACTGTTCCCATGAGGCGCAGGGCCAAGACTGATTTGCATATAACTGGGTCTCAACTGAGGTGGCGAAGTGAGCTAAAGAACGATGATGGACTCAACCCAGATCTGTGTGTGACAGAATCTCTGAGTGATGCAGTAACTGCACACCCACAGGATACTCTAGGTCACTACGACATTCTATTGAATTTCCGGCTTCCGTTGGGTGGAGCTCAACCCTCGGAGCAGCGCATCGTGCTCAGTGCAGCGGTGGCCACTATCATTTTTCTTTTCGTTTTGTGCTGGGATGAAGGTGGCAAAATCTGCTACCCCCCACAGCCAAGTCATGTCGAAAGGCCACAGGGGGTATAGATGCCAGAGGCTGGGTGCTGCCTCTAACTCGGCACCCTGCTGAATCAGACCATGATGTCCCTGCATGATAATAAACAAGGGGAAAGCATGGAAGCTGCAGTCAGCTTCCATTAAGAGTGAGCCCAGCTGTCCTGCAGAAGCGGTCCAGTTAGGTCTGGGTGCGGCTTGCAGGTTAGTCCGGTGTGCTCCCGAATGGCTCTTTAATCACCCTCTGGGTTTCTCATAAGCATCCCCTCCTGATGCCTGCTGCCAGCTGAGGATGCTGCAGCTCACCAGGTACTGTGATCCCAAACCACTCGGAGGAACAGAATAGGACTGAAGCAGCAAGGCCAGCAAGTTCAAGTTAAGACAGATCTTGCACGGTGAGCAGGTGGGAACCCCCAAAAATATTTAGAAAAACATGGAACTAGTTATTTAAGAACCAATCAAAACTAACTGTTATAATTCCACATTGCAGATAAACTAAAGGCATTAAAAAATCTGCTGGGGGCAGTCACAGGTTCTAAGTCTCAGCACTAATGCCTGAATAATCTGTAAAACTACGAATATACAATTCCGGGGTGCAGCCCTATACTCCCGATAAACTTCTTTAAGAGTACAGCACTGGCCCACTGGCACCAAATGCTACCCAGACACAAGTTTCAACCGCCAGAGGGAGCTTTCACCAGTGGGTGACTGCCTTTGGGGTTGGGGTCAGTGGTAGGGTGGTACACTGGGCCCTACGAGCACCGCTAAGGGAGGGAACCCAGCAGGGCTGTCTCTCCCTTAGCCGTGGGTTACGGTCCGACAGAACGGGCTCTTTTTCAGCAGCATACATTTCTTGAGCATAATTCTCTAAAACCCTTGCACTAACCGAGGTATGTATACTAGGGGAACTGGCGGAGAATACAAGTATATTCTTAAGGATACAATTACTTACCTGCACTGTTAAAAAAACATCGACTAACAGGGTCCTCCACAGAACCACCATTCATCCGCAGCAATTAAAGCAGAGTATTCCATTTGGAGAATTTCTGCGGATGAAGAGAAATTGCTCTGAGCAGGAAGAAATGGAGAAAAAATTCAAGGAAACAAAGACAAGGTTTGTCAAACGTGGCTTTGAAAACAGCGATATTGTGTGGGGAGAATCAAGGGATCGACAGAAATCAAGAGCTGAAACCCTTATTGTAAAGAACAAAGAGGAGACAATATCGAATGATGAAGAAAAACCACGATTAATCTTAACATACTCCAAGGAAAGTTTTCAAATTCGAAAAACGCTGATGAAGTACTGGAGTGTGCCCAAGAAAGACCCAGACATTGGCTGCTTAATCGGAGAACTACCGCTAATCCCCTATAGAAAAGCTCCGTCTCTTCGTGACACACTGGTCAATAGTCATTTCACAAACACAAAAACAGAAACATGGCTGCAGAAACGACAGAAGGGATTCACTAAATGTATGACTTGAAAAGAGTGCAAAGTAGGAAAAAATCTTAAGACTATTGAAGACGCAAGAGGACAAACATTTGAACTTCAGGAAAAAATCACTTGTGAATCACAATTTGTAGTTTACTTGATCGATTGTTGTTGTGGAAAACGCTATATCGGTTCAACAATATGTCCATTTAAAAAAAAGGATACTAGAACACATTCGAGTGATCCAAAATAATGATCCAAGTTACGCCATGGCTAAACACCTACACAGTCATACCAATAAAACCTGGCAAGATATCAAATATTCAGGACTAGCCACTATCATTGAACATGAAAGAGGAGGCAATTGAATCCAAAAATTAAGACGTCTGGAATCTAAATTAATAATTCGTTTTAAGACCAGGACTCCGTGGTGACTTAATGGAGACGAAGAAATGCATGTACATTTGTAAATATTTTCTAACAATCTAAAGAACTGGATGATCAAAAATGAGTTATATGGAACTTTCGAAGAATTTGGCTTTATGAACACTGATGTTGAGAAATGTAGATAATAGTTCAATTTGGAAACAATTATTTGTGGTCTATCCTCAAGAACCCTGTTCTCTTTTTTTTCTGTTCTTTAGTTCCTACTCTCTTTCTTTTTCTATTTCCTTCGCTTCATATTGCTTCCCAGAACCTGATCAGCACTACGCCATCCCTATTTGTTCATTAAACCACTGTTTATATGTATATATCACATGATTGCTTCAAGTTGAAGAATCTCAATTTGGGAATGAAGATAAATAATATTCATTGTTAGGTAAATAATTGTAACAGTGTTTTCATTATTGTGGGAGCAGGGTGTCAAACACCTCTAGAACACAGGGCTTGTAAAGGCACTTAGCCGTGAATTATGGGACACTCAGTCCCAGAATGTGTGTAAGCAACTAGCATAACTCTAAGCAGAACACTGATCTTCAGCAGGGAATCATACTTATGAATCTCCCTTCAAGTTGCTCATTTACAACGAGTTGCGCCATTATGGAAGTGAAAAATTACTCTATGAGGGGTGAGATAACGCCACCTCCTAACAGTAATGAAAAAACATGGATAGGCTATTCATAGCCAGTAAGTTGTGTAATCAACTACAAAGCCCACAATGCCTCATTAATGGCAAACTGTGGTGACTCTGTATAAATGGGCAAAACAAACAAGGTACTACTTGTGACTCAGGGAGGAAACCGTGAAAATTCCTGTGCTGCAGAGGCTGCTGCCATCATCTCCTTGACTTCGCCGCCGCTGCTGACCCGTGTCTCCTCCCGCCGCCGCTACTCTGTACCACCTGAGTGCGGCCGCAGTGGGGGGGAGACCAGGTCTGGGGACTACAACATCCAGGATCCCTAGCGGCCGGAAGCCGCAGTCACCCGCGCTAGGAGGCGCTACAAATTACGGCCATCCCCGGCGGAGCGTGGGGACATACTTGTGACTCAGGGAGGAACCCGTGAGGAAACCTTGAAAATTCCTGTGCTGCAGAGGCTGCTTCCATCATCTCCTTGACTTCGCCGCCGCTGCTGACCCGTGTCTCCTCCTGCCGCCGCTACTCTGTACCACCTGAGTGCGGCCGCAGTGGGGGGAGACCAGGTCTGGGGACTACAACATCCAGGATCCCTAGCGGCCGGAAGCCGCAGTCACCCGCGCTAGGAGGCGCTACAAATTACGGCCATCCCCCGCTTCGCGTGAGCGCCCGTGGCTAAGCCCGGGCAAATGGCGGGCCGTTTTTTGGCCGTTCGTTGGCCGAAGGAGGCCGGGCTGGGCCCACTCTCTTGCTCCTATTCAAGCTATTGCCCTGATACGTCCATCTGAGGAAATTAATTCCCAAAGACTTCCTTACATCGTTGCCATTTTCCCTGCCCGCTTCCCCTGCTGCTTTTCTGAGTAAACTCCACAAGCCGAGTGTCGTCGCTGAGGAAATATCGCTTGGGGTCTAGATTTGTCATCAATGTATGGGGCTTGTGCTAGATGAATGTAACTTAGAAGAAGTATAAAAACATCTTTAGCCCCGCTCTAAAATTAAGTTGGGAATAACATCTGGTTGATTATCTACCATGGCTACTACTTCTGAAATAACTACACCCGCAAATGTAGGAGGAAATAGTAAAGGCACACTTGATAACTATTTTATAAAGTTTGCCTCTGATACGGAAAGGGAGTGCGCATTGGCCGAGCGCAGGGCGGAGCGACGCCGCTCTATTGAATGTATTAAAAGTAGACCTCCTTTGGCCCTACCATCTCAGATTAGCCCATCTGGTGCAGGCCTGGCCATAGAAAATGAGGATCCTTTATATACACAGGGTATTCCCATACTCTTGCGAGATACGCCCCCCACACCGGATGCCCTCAATAACATGGACACAAATAATGTAGCTATAGTTAGTAACCCTATTATGGGGATAGATGTCATACCCGAGCCCTCTCGAGTAGTAATTGAGACGACCAAAAAGAAGGCTGGGAAATTAGTTGTGCCCAAAGTTTATGGTCCGCCACCAAACAAAAGAAGGAGGAGGGGTGGTGTCCCACAAAGAGGTAAGATCAGTCATTCGGACTTTGGCAAAGCTACAAAGCTCAGTGTAACATCCGCATCTACACCAAAGGTTAGGTCAATACCTGATTCTATCCAAATGGTTCCCCAAGAAATAGCATTAACCCCAAAAACCCCTACACTGACTGCACTCCCGTCTGGCTCAGCAAATTCTTTGCATTGCACGTCTAATGAACCGTTGTCTGCTGTCTCCCTCGAAAGTATTGAATACCTATTTAGGTCATTCACACTACCTATATTAGAGAGGTTGAAGAGGGTAGAGGAACGGCTGGGGGATTTGGAATTGGCTATTAGCAACAAAGCCAGGTTATCTAAAGATAATGTGAAACCAGCCCTACCCCCTGCAGCTACAGAGATACTTATTGCCCCTGTTGTCCAAAAGGGTCTAAATCCAACTAGTAAACCCATGAATCGAAACCAACATAGGGCACATTCTCCTAAAACAGTCCATCATCCAGTGCCGCTTGTTATTAGCGAAACCCCGAAGGGGGGAAAAAATGTCGTCACTGGGAATAAGCGGGAGGTAAGGGGGAGGGCAAGTCCAGCTAGAGCAGAGAACCACAGGGGCCATCAAGTTGAATTACCTCCAGAAGCGGTCCCATTTGTAGTTGTGCTCACAGGTGTTCCCACATTAGAGGAGGGCAGTAGGGAAGGGTTCACCCAGTTAAAAAACAAAACCATGCATTGGCTCAGCCAGAACAGACCGCTCCCTTTTAACATCGATGGTGAGATTATGCATGTTCATCGAGTCTCCTGGCTGGGGAGCCGAAAGAAAGATATCAAGGGTGATTTAATAGTTATAAACTTTAGAGATCCTGGAGTGGTCAGATACATCCTAAATTGGATCCCAGGGAACGGTGGTAATTCCATCGTTCCCTGTGAACTGACCTATTTCTACCCAAGATCCCTGGTGGCACCTATAATGTCCAATCCTATGATTGCTAAAATGTATTTGGGTGGGACACTGTACCTCACAGGGGACATAGTAATGGTATTAGGAATATGGACCATCTGCAAGAAAACAGGAGAATGGATCACTTATTGCCATTCACTCCGCTGGAAGTCGCTAACAGATTCGAATCCATTTCAGGTCTTGATGACTGCGAATGACGGACGGGGTTCTCTATCAACATGTCCCCGACTGGTGAGAATAAAGACATAAAAGCTAATTTAAACTCCCAAGAACAACCTTTGGTACCTGTACAAATTATACGTACACAGGAATCTTACAAGTAGATAGTCCCTCAGCTTCAAACACAAGCATCAGGGAAGAAATACCATCATCCCCACACTTGGTTAACACTCCGGAGATAACTCCCAGTGTTCCATCGGAGTTGGCTTCTTTATCATCTACTAATTTAACATGGTTAACTAACTCTGAAACTCCTGGTAGTATAATCTCATGGAATACAGCGGGCCTCGCCTCAAAAATCAATGACGCGGCCTGGCAATCAATAACTATGACCCACTCCATCATAGCCCTTCAGGAAACATGGGCTATTGAGCAATCCCATTTGTTAGGATATAAAACCTTTTTTACTTCGGCAGTCCCTAGCAAAAGGGGTAGACATAAGGGAGGGCTGTCTATATATTTGTCGATTCACACTGGCCCCACTGTCCTTAAGAGCTTTTTGGATAGTGTTTATTATCAAATACTAGTGGTAACATGGGGCCTTTTAAAACATTTTGCAATTGTTAATTTCTATAATAATATCCCCATGGCACACCTGGAAACCGTCATTAAGGAATTGCCAGGCACCCTTAAGAACATCGATGATAGTTGTCCGGGGGACATGGCTCTTTTGTGGGTAGGGAATTTCAATTGCCCATTATGTCCAATGAGCTTACATGGAGTGTGTGGTTGGGAAGATGAAAACCAGGGGGCTTCTAGCCATTTTGCCCACACAAAACTAGGGGATATGCTTAATAATCTACTAGCAGATCATTCCCTGGCATTTATTAATGAGGCCTGCTCCCTGCCTAAATTATTCACCCCCACTTTCAACGCAAGAGGGGTAAAAACAATCATTGATTTTACTTTACTTTCGTCCCGTTATGTTCCACTGGTCACTAATTGGGAGACACTCACCAGTGGTATAAGTGATCATTATCCCATCTTAGTTACCTTTAAATTAAACCGGGAAGTGCAATCCCATAATACTCACTGTAACTATGACCTTAATCCAATCCTTGGTCAGCAAAATGGATTCTGCATTAAATGGGAGAAGGTAATTCCAGCTACTTTTTTAAAAGACTTAGTAATTAGCTCCCTAAAAGAAATTAATACGTGCCTGACCCTAGAAGAGGATGAAGAGCTCGTCTTGGATTCCTTTAAAAAAATCTGCTCTTCAATTAAACAGCTTTTGACCAGAAACCCGTGCAATGTAGTTAAGAGAACCCCTGGGTGGTTTGACCCAAATTGCACTAGGGCACTGAGGGAACTTAAACAAGCTTTGCACATTACACCAATAGATAGACTACAGGTACAAATGGCAAGGCAAAACTATCGTGTCGCCCTGGCTAGAAGGAAGAAAGATATAAAATCTGAAGCTTGGGCAGCGCTTCACACAGCCTCCGTACAAAAGGACACTGTAGCCTTTTGGAAGGCTGTGAATGCTCCCTTCTATCAAGATGACCAGGGCCCACGTATAGACAATGCTATTACGGCTCAGGAGTGGGTGCTTCACTTCCAAGCCCTTTATGGCATGTCAGCTTCACCAGCGCCCCCCCCCCCCCAATCACCAACAGTCGCTGAGGGAGCAGACCCTCCGTTCCCTTTAGATATTCAGTTTGAACTGGAAGAGGTCTATAAGGCTCTAATCTAAGGGAAAGCTCAGCTTCTAAGGCACCAGGACCGGATTGTGTCCCTATTGATGTGTTTAAAATGCTCCCGGACCTGTGGGCCCCTTTACTCACTAGAGTCTTAAACTGTTTAAACAAAAGAGGTTTTATTTCGACATGGCAGGAGGCAATCTTGGTCCCGATCTATAAAAAGGGGGACAGGAATGATCCTGCCTGCTATCGGCCCATTTCATTGTTAGATGGTTTTATGAAGATGGCAGGTAGGGTCATTCTCGCTCGTATTCAGGATTGGCTGGAAGGATAGGAAGTGTTATCGCCCTTCCAGTATGGCTTTAGGGGAGGACGGGGGACAATTGAGCAAGGGCTAAATCTTTCCCTAATTGTTTCCAAATACATACATGCAGAAAAAAAAAACTATACGTGACATTTGTAGACCTCAGCTCTGCTTTTGATTGCGTCCTGCATGACAATCTCTGGCAAACTCTAAGGGACATTGGATTGGATAGCCAAATAATTGTCTACATTAGAGGACTCTACGCGGGGGCAGGTGCACGCGTAAGATACGACAGGAGGGGGGAATGCACAGAGCCTTTTAAGATCAGTAGAGGGGTAAGGCAGGGGTGCATATTAGCCCCTTTGCTGTTTAACCTCTATATCATTGGGGTGGGTTCTTGCTTAGCACAACAGTATTATGATTATCCTGTAATTAAAGGCAAACCCATCCCCATCCTCCTGTATGCCGACGATGCGGCTATCCTCTCGCAGACAAAGGTGGGCCTCCAAAAAGCAGTACAGTGCTTCTTAAATGTTATGTAGCTCAGGGGCCTACGTGTAAATGTCTCTAAGACATTTACCATGTCATGTGGTCCAAACAAAGAAAGAAAACCATGTCCAATTATCTTAGATGATAGGCGGGGGGAGCTAGCCAATATTTTTTGCTATCTAGGCGTGCACTTTTATAGGCGGGGCACGTGGAAGTCCGCTGTGAATGCAAGGGCCATAGCATTCAATAGAGCAACTGGTGCTCTTGTGAATTTTGCAAAACAAATAGGGACTAGGCCAGTCAGGGAGCTCCTCCAAATATTCAAATCTAAATGTGTGGCTACTGGTACTTATGGGGCGGGTATTTGGGGTTGGCAGCAAGTAGATGCAATACAGCGAATCGCGAACAGGTTTCTGCGATTCCTAACAGCCACACCAAGGAGTACCGCCATATATGTGCTACACGCTGAACTTGCCCTCCTTCATATCACAGACATTATAAAATTAGCCCCTGTTTTACTTTGGCATAATGTCTGGTCTAACCCAGCTACAGAACTGAATAGATCCATCATAGAGGACTGTTTAGCCTGTGATGGGGCAAAAAACATTAAATGGTTCAGGTACATCAAGAATTTTGTCAGTGAGATTGGTCATCCAGAATATTTCTGCAATCCGGCCTCACTGGAACAGCTCTCGCGATCCACGCTGAAAAAGAACCTTTTAGAACATTTGGAATTACAAAGATGGAAGGGTGAAAGGACTAAAATAACTGCCATGAGCCACGATGAGGTGACTTCCCAAAGGGGCATTCAGCTGTATCTTGTATTAGACCAACCCCTGCATCATCGTAGGCTCCTGACGTACTTCCGCCTGGAAATTTTTTATAGACTTGTAACATTCCCGATATGTAACGATTGGGCGAGAGAAAAAAGACGCTGTCCTTGTGATGATAAATCATATCAATCAAATATTCATTGCATTCTTTTTTGTACTTTATACAGCCACCCCAGGCGACAAATTTTGAAACCTCTCCTATTAGCCTGGGGTTTAAGAAAAGCCAGAGATGCTTACAATAGATTAAGGACTTTAGACGATTGCCTTACTATTAGCACAGTGAGCTCCTATTTGAACACAATCTTAAGAGTGAGAAGGACCATAACTATGGAATAGCAATAGCCAATTTATTATAAATAATTAATATGTATGTGACTCGATTGTATTGTTTTATATTTCTCTTTTAACCTTTTTATCGTGCTGTTTTAAGCTTGACTGAAAAAGATGGAATTTTAATTGTGATTTTATCTGTATACTTTTATGAATTGTAAATTCAATTCGAATAAAGCTTTGAACTGAACTGAACAAGGTACTTATGTTTACTACCGTGATCAGGAACCTTAGTGTTTGAAACGCGTAGGAGAAAGAATAACAGGTCATTAAATCGGATTGATAATCCAAGAGGAGTGCGGTGTCTTTTTTTGAAAGAAATTTGCTGTTGCAAAATTGTGCGAGGCTGTCCCGACCTTGCCACTGGCACCAGCTATTAGCCGCTCCCCCCGCAAAGGACAATTTGCTGTAAACACACATATATATATATATATATATATATATGTATATGTATATATACAAGTATATGTATGTATAGGGTCGGATCATGGCCACAGAAGGACTATGCTAAGTATATACATAAGTATATATTTAGCATAGTCCTTCTGTGACCATGACCTGACCCTGTATATACACATACATGCATTCTCCCTCTCCCCATGTGTGATGTGACACATGAGCAGGCTGCTAATGACCCTGTGTTGGGGTGATGGGACACAGATTCACCCTCAATAAATCCTGCTGTGCTGCATAAGTGAGGCAAGGCAGCACAGCAGGTGGCTTTTTTAAACAACTCAGCATCTTTTAGTGGTGTGTAGAGAGAGCCTTTTAAACAGCTCAACTTCTGTTCCTGGTGTGAAGAGAGGGTCGGAGGAAACATGAACCTGCACCACACTGTGATTACCGTGCATGCTCACTCAACCTGCTCTCGAAAACCGGGCCATATCTTTGTTGCAGCAAAAAGTGTCAGGACGCCTGGACAGTCCTTGAAAAACCGAGACTGTCTAGGCCAATCGGGTATGTCTAGTCACCCTATCCAATTTGTTGGTCAAAAGGTCAACATATGATATTCATTGTTTCTTATTTACTTACTAGCTTTTTCTACCACTAGCTTTGGTGGCTCTGATAGGACTTATGATTGTGTTCTCTCAGGGTTTAGTGGTGTGTGATATCTCTAAGAAAGTGTGAAATATTAGGAAAGGCCATGCCATCATCTCATTTGTTCCTCAACTTTTGGAGCCTACTGCATACTTGCATTCCTTGAGAGTATGGCAGACGCAGAACCTCTTATTTGTCTGTGTGTCTACAGAAGTATGTGGTCTGTCTCTCAGGTAGGCATTTCTATGGCAATTGTTCTTGTGGTCTCTGGTTGTTCAATGATAATGGGTTTGTTGCAGCTGAATATCCGACTATTCCTTGCCCATTTCAATGCTTTGAAGCATAACGCACACATGCGCCAGGTATTCTGACAATAAGGAATAGGCTTCTGCAAGTTCTTTGATTCTAGCACTTGAAGGACTTTTTGTTGTCATCATTCTTATTATTATTTACTGAGTGCACCTTAGTATAGGCATCTTGGTGCTTGGAACAAAAACAAGACAGATTTAAAAGACCAGGCAAAAACCAAGTCCAACTCAACACATTTTTATCAGCCCTATAATATCGTACCAGATCTGACCTCCTTGCAGCAGTACTACAAATGGATGCATGAAAGGCATTCAATTCTTTGGAGTGGACTATAGATGACTATCAGTGTTGAATACTGACATTAATCTGTTGTGCAATTTTCCGGCCAGTAGATGGCTGCGGGGTGTTCACATACTTGTTCACCCAGATGAGACTGGTTTTATCCCAAGGAAGAGTATGATGTATAATATTAGGTGGCTGACCCACATTATGAACACTGTCTTGGCCTCAGATGAAGACACTGGTGGCTTTGGATCTGGAGTGTGCTTTTGGTACAGTTGAATGATAATATATGTGGGCAACCCTTCGCCAAATGGATTTTGGCTCTGGGTTTATTAAATGGGTCCAGCTACTGTACACAGACCCTGTAACCAGGGTGTGAACTGGGAGAATACTCTCTGACCCTTGGCAACTATGCTGGAGGACTAGGCAAGGATATCCTCTGTCCATGGTGTAGTACGGACTTGCAGTTGAAGCACAGGACTCCCACATTTGATCAGCCCTTGGGCCGTAGGGCATCCAGCTTGTGACCACATCCCATGTAGTGTCTATGTACACAGTCAACCAGTTAGTGTAGCTATGACACCCAGTGAGGTCTGTGACCCATTTTTGGGAGAATATTAGGGACTTTGCAGAGGGTTCTGGGCTCCTCACTAACAGTTGTGAGATCTAGTGTGGGCAGGGAAGAGAAGTCAAGTGAAACTGGATACATTGAAACTCCTGTGGGCAGAAGGCAGGCTGGGATTACCCTACCTGTTTATATGTCATACTGCATCGCAACTACAACACACTGTGAGTTGGTTCAATCAGGGCCCTAACTGTGAAACATCGTGATTGGGAGGCATGCACAACCCTAAGAGACTACCCATATTTGCTATGGCTGATGGCAGAAGTATGGCAGAAAGTGGTCAGCAATAAACTGTGCAGGTCAGCCTTTGCGAAGAGTATACACTTATAGGCACTCCATTTTATAATATGCATAACACTATTTTTTACACAACATGTCAAAAGGGAGGCTGCGAACACACTGGGGATTTATTTCTTAATAATCGATTCATATCATTTGCACAACCTCAAGAGCTGTTTGGGGTAAGACCCAGACAGTTCTTACACTATCATAGGCTAGGGGGGCATACTGCAAGAATGATTTGCCCCACATTCCCTGACAAACCGCAGGAAAAGATCTCAATGCAAGAATTGTTAGCACTAACCGGCTGCATACGATTGATCACTCATCTTCATGCAGCCTTGGTGACTGTTAGAAACGGGATCTCTGGCTGGCCAAGGCTTGCGCCAACGTCAGTCAGAGACCACCACTTCCAAGTCAGGGCAAGGCAGTCACACACCAAGATAACCCCTGCTCACCCTCTAGGTAACGTGACGCGAGCAGCAAGGCTAATCTCGGAGGCGATGTGTAAAGCGTTTGCGCGAGCACCCCAGCGACAACACCCTAGGCCCACCACAAAGGAAACTCCACACAAGGTTATATCAAAAATAACCTTTGTATTATAATAATAAAAACACATTAGATAAGACACACACTTTACAATGTGCCAACAGGCACGGGCAAGATTTACAAGGGATTATGTACAGGACAGGGCCACCTGGACCACTGTCAGGGGTATGCACTTTTTAGAAATAATACTTGTAGGTATAACACTTAGCACATCAACATATAATGACTGTAACACAGAAATAGCAAATGTAGCATACAACCAGTAACTACTGGTAAAGGGTAAATACCTCCTACGCCACCCTAAACACTGTAGGGAAATCACGCAGGGAACTAGGACCTTATCACCAGGACCTATGGAAGGAAAACCATCACCTAAGCAAGTCACATTTAGCAAAGGGAAGGAAACCTAAAATAATCACCTAAGCAGGTCACATTTAGCAAAGGCAATAAACCATCAATATTCCTCTAAGCAGGTCACTTTTAGCGAAGGGGAATAAAAGCATAAACAATCCTCTAAGCAGGTCACTTTTAGCGAAGGGGATAAAAACATAAACAATTACCTAAGCAGGTCACTTTTAGCAAAGGTAAAAACAAACATTCCTCTAAGCAGGTCGCTTTTAGCAAAGGGGAAAAAAAACAAAGAATCACCTAAGCAGGTCACTTTTAGCAAAGGTGATAAAACAAACAATTGCACATGAAACATTAAAACACATTCAGAGGTGCAGGTAGAACATTTGCGCAGAAATCACATAAGCAGTAAATCATAAATTGCGCAGGGTGCACATGGCACAACACTAGAACTGTCCCCCAGGCCAACTGGCCTCGCAAGGGCTGGAAATGCCCTGAGTCTCAATGTCAGGGGAGGCTGCGCAGGCAGCACAGAACAAAAGCCTAAACGTAGCAACTGTCCACTAAGTGCTGGACAGTTGTAAATCACAGGAAGGCAAACGTTGGAGCCACGTGGGCTCAAGAACACTGGTGGGGAGGAGACACTGTGTGGGAGCCTCGGGGCTACTGACCACCCTCTGGTCCCCAAGAGCCTCTCTGGCTCGCAAAACAAATGTGGGCTGGGATTTAAGAGCTTCAGCGCTCTAAATCAACGAAATGCCCCCTCGAGCCTCGGGGCTCGTAAATTGCTGTGGGCGTGGGAGCCTCTCGGGCTCTAAAACAAATGCCCCCTCGAGCCTCTCTGGCTCGCAATACTAACTGCACCCGCTGTAGTGGGCGCCCCCCTCGGGGACTCGGGGCGAAGAAAAGCTGCCAATGAGAGCCTCGGCGGCTCAACACAAAGAACTGGCCTCTGCCCTGGAGGGGAGGGGCGGGCACCGACAGTGTGTCCCGACGCCCCCTCCACCACACGGGAACCCGCGGCCCCACTCACCGGCTTCTCTTCTACTCCGGGGCTTCCCTTCTCTCGGGGAGCCTCGAGGACACGGCCGGCTGCGCCCTCCGTCTCCCGCCTGGCCTCGTCACACTGTAATCTGCCTGACTTCCGCTGGGGCCGCCAATGGCAGCGCGGCCCTGGCGGTAAGGAGGCGGGACTTCCGGGTCGCACTAGGCAGCGGCCCGGCAACGGTTTTCGGTGCTCCTGGGCTGCGGCGGTGATTACGGGCGGCCAATGCCGGGTGGGCACCGGCTTGTAATTAATAAATAAAACGGGGCAATGCCGGGTGGGCACCGGCCTCCAAATTAAAATATAAAGCGAGGTGGGCACTCGCTTGGCAGACAAAGCGCTCCCAGGCGCTAGGGGTAAAATAAAGCGCTTTTCAGCGCTAGGAGTAAAAATAAAGCGCTCCCAGCGCTAACAATGAAAGGCAGCGCTCCCAGGCGCTGTAAGTAAAAGAAGGGTCCAGCAAAGTCCTTTTAGGCAGGCAGGGGGGCAAGGCAGGGCCAGAGCCAGCACACTGGGTCTCCAGGCAGGGAGACAGTCCAAGTGGCGGTCCTCCTGGCCCCAGCAGCAGCAACAGTCCCCTCTGGCAAGGATCCAAAAGTAGAACCAATTGTAAGGGGACACAGCCCCTTCTTATACTGTGAAATCCTTTGTCTTCAAGGTGCAGGGTGGGGGAAAACCAGTTGCAGCTGGCTTGGGAGTACCCTTGATGGCCCAACCACCCCTTTCATTCACTGGGGAGGCTAGGGTCATTAGACACACCACAGGGGGGCGGAGCCAGCATTGTGTGGGGAAAAACCCAGCCCATCCAGGACACAGGTGCACTCCTCCCACACATCACTCATGCTAATCTCACACTCACCACCGGGCAGACCCATCCAGACTTCCTGGAGCCTGGCATGCCAGCCAGCTCCAGCCAATCACACTCCAGCACCCTTACTGCACACATACATCAATGTCCAGAAGTAGCACTTCCCTTCTAGACACATACAAGCCGCACATACCATCGCGCAGCATTCATTCTCACGAGTTCACTTATACCAAACTCGAGCCTGCACTCCCCACGCATCAGGAACTAACATGGACACACACATTCCCCATGCATTCCTATGGGAGGGCAGGCCAGCCATACTACACGCACGTACTTTACTCTGGGACACAGGGAAAAAGTGCGCAGAGACCCAAAAATCACTACACAGGGTCACAAATAAAAGCAAAAAGATTAGGGGTGAACCTGCCCTAAGGCCCAAGTCCAACACAACCCCCTTCCAGCCAAAACGCAGGGCAGACCAATCACCACCGTGATGGACTACCCTGCTTGGGGCGATAAAACACGGACGCGGGCCCACAACTGCAGGGACACCCTCCTGTTTTACGCCACGGTGAACCCCTGGGGTTCCTTCTAAAACTACTGTAGGGTCTAACTGGGCTACCCCACTGGTACTCTCCAGCTGCCCTCGGCCAGGACCAGGCCCTAGACCACCCAGGTACCACTGGATCCTGCCTACTCACAAAGTGGGGGGTAGTAACCCCTGGCACATAATAGCCATGCTCCACTCTTCCTGTCTGCAAGACAGGGCTAGACTGCCACTGGTTCTCCAGCCTAGGGTCTACAACCTCAGGTGGACCAGGAGTCTTAGGGAAGGCTCTCCTCCCCCTACCTCTTCTTCTAGGGTTCCTCCTCCTCCTGCGAGGGGTACCCTCTAAACACAATCCTCCCAACCTAGGGTTTAACCCCTTAGGTTGCACCCGGGTCAGAGGTGGGCTCTCCCACCCTCTACACCCCCTTCCAGAGTCCTGCTCCCTCCCAACCGGGGCGGTACCTCTGGAAAAAGAACTGGTCAGGACACTGATTACAGTAGTCCCACCCTTCAGGTCAGGCGGATCCTGAACCTGGCCTTCCAACCTATGGTCTAGAACCTTTGGTGGAACCAATGCCTGGCCCTCCAGGACTTCTGGGGACTCACATACTATCCCCCAATCACTCCTTTCGCTGGACTTCTGTACTCTCCCTACTGGAGCGGTACTGCCAGACTCTAGAACCATAGAAGCTCCGCTTACAGATGCTCCAGGTCCTCCACACACTAGGAGATCTCCCTCAAGTGAACTAACAAGTAAGCTTAGGTTCCCATCCTGGTGTTCCCTAAAGAAACCATCCAGGCTCTGTGACAGGGCTTCGGGCATCTGGGGACTCTCGGTCACACACTCACTCCCGCTCCACTGAGACAGGCAGTCAGCCCCTACACCCTCCTCACTAACCTGGGACCTAGCTGGGCTACTCTCACCCTCCTCCACCACGCTGGGCTGGAGGACACCTGACCCACTATTGTTGGAATCACTCACTAGTGACTCTAAAGAACCTCTCGCACTGTCCCAGCGATCTGCTTCCTTTGCAAGCTCCCAAGGATCAAAGGTCAACCCCAACAGGTGTTGTCGCAACTCCGGCCGACAATGACTGAGCACCTTTTCCTTGAGAATAAGACAAAACAGTTTGTAATACTCAGGTCCCGTGGGAACCTCTATCCACTCAATCAGTGCACACTGACAGTGCTCTGTAAACTCCTCTCAAGACTGGTGAGACAGTTTCCTACTGTCCCTGAACTGCAACCTATACTCCTCTTCTAGGGAAACAGGTACCATACTCAGGGAACTGGGAGTGGGACTGTCTACACTAACATTTAAATAGCTGCCACCACTGGATTCAACCCTCCCTGGGGAATCCAGAAAACCATAACTGCACTCAGGGGATAACCTACCCTCTAGGGTTACCTTCTCCCTGAACAAGGCCCTTTCAGCCTCTAGCTTGGCGTGCTCCAACCTGAGCTGTTCCATCGCTAGCTGATGCTCCCGCTCTTCCCTCCTATCTAACCACTCCTCTGGGGACAGGACAAGGGATGGGGCGCTGGTACTGACACTGGGCTCAGCAAGGGACTCCCTACCTATGGGGTCCTCACTATCTGCTGATATCCATCCACTGTCATCATCATACAACTCACATTCTTCAGGGCTCTCCACAGACTCACCACCCTCATGGCGTGCGGCCCGAGCCCTATCTCTCTCACTGCGCTCAAGAACCCACTGACCCTTTTGCCATAGGATCAGGCTGCTCCTAAGTTCTGACTGAGTATCTGACTCATCCACCCCTATGTCTCTCTCTTCACAGAATCTGACCAACTCCAACATACTGTATCTAAACAGATCACAGAAATCAAAAGTAGGCTCCATTTTGGCGGACGTTCTCAAGAAGAGTTTGACACAGGGAACCTGGGGGTCTGAGCTTACGCAGGAGTAAACAATTACACAATTCAGCAAGATTCCTATCTCAGAGAACTTGCACTCCTCTCTCCAGTGTAACACACCACTCATTCACACACACCCTCCCCTCGGACCGGTAAGGCAGTTTCTACCACCCCTGATTTTCTCAACCTGACCACAAGTGACACAGGTACCAAACTCTGGAAGCAGGGCGGGGAACAAATGTACTGGACACAAATCACAAAATGACACCTTTCAGGAGAAGCAATACTGAACTTCCCTAAAAAACAATAATCCCCAAAATGTGGTTATCTAAAATTGCAGAGTTTTGTAGTGTGGCCTGTCGCCACTGTGGTACAGCGCAAACGCAAGTCCCATCCGCACCGCTAGCCACCAATGTTAGAAACGGGATCTCTGGCTGGCCAAGGCTTGCGCCAACGTCAGTCAGAGACCACCACTTCCAAGTCAGGGCAAGGGAGTCACACACCAAGATAACCCCTGCTCACCGTCTAGGTAACGTGACGCGAGCAGCAAGGCTAATCTCGGAGGCGATGTGTAAAGCGTTTGCGCGAGCACCCCAGCGACAACACCCTAGGCCCACCACAAAGGAAACTCCACACAAGGTTATATCAAAAATAGCCTTTGTATTATAATAATAAAAACACATTAGATAACACACACACTTTACAATGTGCCAACAGGCACGGGCAAGATTTACAAGGGATTATGTACAGGACAGGGCCACCTGGACCACTGTCAGGGGTATGCACTTTTTAGAAATAATACTTGTAGGTATAACACTTAGCACATCGACATATAATGACTGTAACACAGAAATAGCAAATGTAGCATACAACCAGTAACTACTGGTAAAGGGTAAATACCTCCTACGCAACCCTAAACACTGTAGGGAAATCACGCAGGGAACTAGGACCTTATCACCAGGACCTATGGAAGGAAAACCATCACCTAAGCAAGTCACATTTAGCAAAGGGAAGGAAACCTAAAATAATCACCTAAGCAGGTCACATTTAGCAAAGGCAATAAACCATCAATATTCCTCTAAGCAGGTCACTTTTAGCGAAGGGGAATAAAAGCATAAACAATCCTCTAAGCAGGTCACTTTTAGCGAAGGGGATAAAAACATAAACAATTACCTAAGCAGGTCACTTTTAGCAAAGGTAAAAACAAACATTCCTCTAAGCAGGTCGCTTTTAGCAAAGGGGAATAAAAACAAAGAATCACCTAAGCAGGTCACTTTTAGCAAAGGTGATAAAACAAACAATTGCACATGAAACATTAAAACACATTCAGAGGTGCAGGTAGAACATTTGCGCAGAAATCACATAAGCAGTAAATCATAAATTGCGCAGGGTGCACATGGCACAACACTAGAATTGTCCCCCAGGCCAACTGGCCTCGCAAGGGCTGGAAATGCCCTGAGTCTCAATGTCAGGGGAGGCTGCGCAGGCAGCACAGAACAAAAGCCTAAACGTAGCAACTGTCCACTAAGTGCTGGACAGTTGTAAATCACAGGAAGGCAAACGTTGGAGCCACGTGGGCTCAAGAACACTGGTGGGGAGGAGACACTGTGTGGGAGCCTCGGGGCTACTGACCACCCTCTGGTCCCCAAGAGCCTCTCCGGCTCGCAAAACAAATGTGGGCTGGGATTTAAGAGCTTCAGCGCTCTAAATCAACGAAATGCCCCCTCGAGCCTCGGGGCTCGTAAATTGCTGTGGGCGTGGGAGCCTCTCGGGCTCTAAAACAAATGCCCCCTCGAGCCTCTCTGGCTCGCAATACTAACTGCACCCGCTGTAGTGGGCGCCCCCCTCGGGGACTCGGGGCGAAGAAAAGCTGCCAATGAGAGCCTCGGCGGCTCAACACAAAGAACTGGCCTCTGCCCTGGAGGGGAGGGGCGGGCACCGACAGTGTGTCCCGACGCCCCCTCCACCACACGGGAACCCGCGGCCCCACTCACCGGCTTCTCTTCTACTCCGGGGCTTCCCTTCTCTCGGGGAGCCTCGAGGACACGGCCGGCTGCGCCCTCCGTCTCCCGCCTGGCCTCGTCACACTGTAATCTGCCTGACTTCCGCTGGGGCCGCCAATGGCAGCGCGGCCCTGGCGGTAAGGAGGCGGGACTTCCGGGTCGCACTAGGCAGCGGCCCGGCAACGGTTTTCGGTGCTCCTGGGCTGCGGCGGTGATCACGGGCGGCCAATGCCGGGTGGCCACCGGCTTGTAATTAATAAATAAAACGGGGCAATGCCGGGTGGGCACCGGCCTCCAAATTAAAATATAAAGCGAGGTGGGCACTCGCTTGGCAGACAAAGCGCTCCCAGGCGCTAGGGGTAAAATAAAGCGCTCTTCAGCGCTAGGAGTAAAAATAAAGCGCTCCCAGCGCTAACAATGAAAGGCAGCGCTCCCAGGCGCTGTAAGTAAAAGAAGGGTCCAGCAAAGTCCTTTTAGGCAGGCAGGGGGGCAAGGCAGGGCCAGAGCCAGCACACTGGGTCTCCAGGCAGGGAGACAGTCCAAGTGGCGGTCCTCCTGGCCCCAGCAGCAGCAACAGCCCCCTCTGGCAAGGATCCAAAAGTAGAACCAATTGTAAGGGGACACAGCCCCTTCTTATACTGTGAATTCCTTTGTCTTCAAGGTGCAGGGTGGGGGAAAACCAGT
Source organism: Lissotriton helveticus (assembly GCF_964261635.1). Classification (NCBI taxonomy): domain Eukaryota; kingdom Metazoa; phylum Chordata; class Amphibia; order Caudata; family Salamandridae; genus Lissotriton; species Lissotriton helveticus. The sequence goes on from NC_136057.1 coordinate 2,109,077,387, forward strand.
TGCAGCTGGCTTGGGAGTACCCTTGATGGCCCAACCACCCCTTTCATTCACTGGGGAGGCTAGGGTCATTAGACACACCACAGGGGGGCGGAGCCAGCATTGTGTGGGGAAAAACCCCGTCCATCCAGGACACAGGTGCACTCCTCCCACACATCACTCATGCTAATCTCACACTCACCACCGGGCAGACCCATCCAGACTTCCTGGAGACTGGCATGCCAGCCAGCTCCAGCCAATCACACTCCAGCACCCTTACTGCACACATACATCAATGTCCAGAAGCAGCACTTCCCTTCTAGACACATACAAGCCGCACATACCATCGCGCAGCATTCATTCTCACGAGTTCACACATACCAAACTCGAGCCTGCACTCCCCACGCATCAGGAACTAACATGGACACACACATTCCCCATGCATTCCTATGGGAGGGCAGGCCAGCCATACTACACGCACGCACTTTACTCTGGGACACAGGGAAAAAGTGCGCAGAGACCCAAAAATCACTACACAGGGTCACAAATAAAAGCAAAAAGATTAGGGGTGAACCTGCCCTAAGGCCCAAGTCCAACAGTGACTAATATGGGAGGTATAACGGATCAGGCTTGGAAAAGCTGGAGTGTATAGTTCCTCGAAGAACTGACATCTGCAGAATGGAGAAAGCCTGCGAACAATTGAAAGAAGTATCCTCCACTGCACGCCTATACAGTTTGACTACTTACATAAAACATGCAGGACTCCTAAAATAGTCTCCAAGATTTATCCTGCTTTGATCAATGCGTGGAGGAAAAGCGTGAACAGCCTGCCGCAGGCTTTCTTCACATGACATGGGGTTGGCCGCGGATTTTGAGCTTCTGGGGGGGAAGTGATACAAACCCGGCCCCACTGTGCAGTTAGATTTAGTGGGCTCTATGAAACTGTGTTTACTGGGTATTGTTCCATGGCAGAAATGCCTGAAAACGAAAGCTAGTTTGATGGCGTTGGTCAGGGTACTGCCGCAATGTTTTGGGTTTTTTAACCACAGGGTGGCGATTGCACCCCTGATGTTAGGCACTAGAAGAAAGATTTAGTGGAGTGGGCGGTAGCTGACAAATAACACAAAGCGTACCCAATGAAATGATAACATTGCAGATGAAGTTGTGGCTTAGAAGAAATTTCTGTTAAATTACTGCATTCCCCTTATGGCAGATCCCCATGAACGGCAATGGGGGGACCTGCAAGTCAATCTGGATAAAAACTGTTTGGGGGGGTACTTTTGAAGTCTACGTCCTGTGAGAAGCGTTCCACGTATTATAATAACTTCACAATGCTTAAAATGTTTATGACAGCATGTTTTCTAATTGCTCATGTTGCTCTACTCTATGTTGTTTGATGTGGATGTAATCACAAAAATGTCAGTAAATTAGTTGATAAAATAAACTTTTTGGAGTGGTCATATATGTTTGCTTTGCTTGGGTGGTTGTTTATTAGTAAAAGCACATTGGGATATATATTGTTTTTATACTTGGAGCCAAGGACCTGCTAATGCAGAGAAGTTGGGTCCCTTTTCTTTCACCCATTCAACTGATCTTTTTAGGGTGCTTGATGAATAAAAAAATTAGGTGTAGTTTCGATTCACAATTACAAGGCAAACCATTAGATCACACAGTGAAGCTCAGAGTCAATAAGTAGGATTAAGTACGGATTTATTACAAATTCAAAGCCAGAATAATATAAATCAGTCTCAGAAACATAGCATGGCAATACAAAATTATCAAAGGAAAGCCAAAACAGCGTACAAAGTTACTCCTCAATAGCAAGTAACAGATGAGGACTTCGGTAGCAATCACGTAAAGTATAACAAAGACAGTATGGTGGTGGGATTGAAAGTTTCACTCCTCCTGCCTATAATGGTTGAGAGAATCTAATTTTCTCCAAATAACCTACACTAAAAAATGCTATGTGACACCCGAATAGATCTATTAAAGTAGAAGGTTGTCAGCATAGGAGAACCTCTGTAGAAGTTCTTTAAAGCAAGAATATTGCATAACATGAAGTCATGCAAAGAGAATAGTGCATAGAAGTATGTACCGATCCTAGTCTGAAAAGAATCTGAACAAAGCTAAAGAGTATTCCCTAATTATACCCACAGAAAGACCCTTCTAGAAGCAGTATCAAAGGCCCAATTAGTGGCCACCTTCAAATGATACTCTTTGGGCAGACACACTCATAATTCTTCTTCTTTGATCCACATATTCAAAGCAACCTTGGATTCCATCTCCTCATTCTGCACAGACAGTAGTCCTCCCTTCTGCTTGTCAATTTTGATCATCATCGACACCCCTCAAGCTTCCCTATCTTGTTCACACAATGTGCCTTCCTCCACTCATTAAATCATGCACCTGGCAAGGAGAGAAAAACACAAATTCAAAAGAAAACATTCATGTTAAAGGTTAAACATTGCGAAATCCAAATACGTAAAGCCTTTTGTCAAGTTAGCAAAAGCTAAGATTCAATGCACGTTTTAACTGCAAATATATAGATAAGTGTAAGATGCAATTCTGATAGATACTTGTTACATTATACAGTAAATACAGAATACCTTTAAATGAATATGTAAATAAGTGATAATTAATCAATATTATTGAAACGGACACTTGAAAATATGCTTGAGAGCTACAATTCGTTGTTACTGTAAAAGAAGCATTAGTGTACACACATAAATTTCAAGGTTACGTAGCAAATGTACTTTATTTATGGCTTTAAGTGCACTTCACACCATTAGTCACACCATATGAGATGAGATCATGAGGCCCTTAATAAACATAAATTTGGCCTAATCAATAATAATGAGGGTGGAGCCAATATTACCCTGCTCCAGACCAAATTGAAAATCGACTGGTACATGTCATCACTCTCCCAGTAATTGTGCACCATCCTAAAGAAGCCCCAGGCAGAGAACATTATGCAGACATAGGTATTTAGATGAAGGAGGGAGGATGAAATCTATTTGGTGTCCTTGTATGCCAACAACATTCTAGTCTACCCTGCCTGCAACATACGTGGCCTAGTGGTGAGAAATTTGTCAGATCTGGATTGAAATCTGGGCTAAATCTGGACTGGAGCAAATCAGTGTTGATATCCATGACACCATATATTATCAGGCTACCCCTTGAAATTCCTCATGGAAAGGGAAGAAGACTCAGTGTAATACCTGGATCTCAGGATACACCAAGATCTGGAAGTAGATTATATGGTGTATAACGCATGCGATACATCGCATGCCTTTACAACGCGGTCGCTACAACGATTGCGTTGTTACATGGCAAACAATTACATCGCAAGTCGTTACAACAACTTGCTGTAGGGGGCGCTCTGGACATAGGAATAGTATAATTTACTATTCCTACTCCAGTTTTTGCAACAGCAGAGAAGCTGTTGGATTGTAAATCCAACACCTTCTGCCCCCTACAGCAAGTCGTTGTAACGACTTGCGATGTAATCTTATGCAATGTAACAACGTAGTCGTTGTAACAACCGTGTTGTAATGGCATGCGATGTATCGCATGCAAACTAAACAATGTCTCCCCTGGAGGTATTACTGAAGAAAAGATATCCCAAGGGGTGGCTAAAATGCATGATTCCATCATGAGATGGATGTCCCTCCTGTTGTAACTAGCTGGTCGGGTGGCACTTATAAAAAAATCTTCCACCTAAAAACGCTCGACGTTTGTCAATATCCCCAGTCCTCCTTGCAGGATCATTTTCAAGAGCACAATAACCATACTCGTAAAATTTGTGTGGGTGGTCAAACAGCCACACCTGACTGGCACATGATGATGGCACTGTAATATGAGAGATGGGGTTTTTCTGTTTCTGATCTGTAGCGATACTTTTGGGTGGTGAAGGCACAATATGCCTACAGCTGGTATAACACACAATACCGACTGCCACATGTAAGGATAGAAGGGGATATAGCGTCCCCACTTTGCCCATAGAACTCTATACTGGCTAGATCCCTGCCAAGGACCTTGACTCAGATTGATACAGTGGCTTGATCACCATTGGCCTGCACCAACATGCTGACATTTTGGGCTCTGAAGTGTTATACTCCCCTTAGTTATATTTGATGGATAACAATGACTTGCAAAATACCACATAACATAAATCTTGGCTGTAATTGATGCACCTGGGCCTGACCTGATTAGAGTATCTCTAGCTGAGTGGGGGACTATAGTAATAATAATAATAATCCACATTTGTTTATTTATTTATTTATTTATTTATGGGATTTTTTAATGCGCAGCTACTACCCTGAGGTGTCTAGGCGCAGTGAGATACTCTAAAATACAATAGTCAGGACACGATCTTATTGATTGAAGAGCCAGGTCTTCAAAGCCTTGCGGAAGCCAATGAGGGTTGGCGCAGTTTTAATGTCTAAGGGGAGTGAGTTTCACAATATGGGAGTTGCTACCAAAAATCGTCTGTCGCCCCATGTAGCCGTTCTTGTACGGGGCACAGACAGTAGACAGCTTGCTGCTGATCTTAAATTCTTTTTAGGAATATACACCTGAAATGCCTCCTTTAAGAACTTCGGTCCAGTCTGATGGATAGCCTTATAGGCGATGCAAAGGTCTTTGAATTTGATCCTGCTCTCCACTCTTAGCCAGTGGAGATGGCGTATGGCTGCCGAAGTGGAGTGGCGCCTGGGAATGTTGAGCAGGATCGGTGCTGCCATATTTTGGACAGATTGAAGCTTATTCAGGATGCATTTATGCGTGTTGAAAAAGAGAGCATTTCCATAGTCAAGCTTGGAAAACACTAAGGTGGTAATCAGTGTTTTTCCTGCTGATGCTGGTAAATACGGCAGGAGTTTTTTTATCTTTTTCAGCATGAAGAATGCAACAGAAACCACCTTGTTAACATGATATCCAAACGATAGCTTGTTATCAAAGATCACTCCCAGATTCCTGACCTTGGTAGCTGGGACCGGGGGAGGGCCCATCTGACTGGGCCACCATATCGGGGACCACTCTGGGGAAATATTACCGAAGGTCATGACCTCAGTTTTCTCCGCATTAAGTTTTAAGCAGTTACTGTGCATCCATGATTGTACATCCAGTAACCCCTCCTGAAGCTTAACTGCTACCACTGGGCCGTTCTTATGCACCGCCAGCACAAGCTGGGTGTCATCTGCGTAGGTGGTTAAACGCATCCCATGAGATTTGATGACCCTCGCCAAGTCTGCGACATAAATGTTGAAGAGCGTAGGACTTAACGAGGATCCTTGAGGGACCCCACAAGGCAGTTCAGAAGTCGATGAGTAATGGTTACCCAGTTTGACTGCCTGCTTACGGTTAGCTAAAAAAGAAGCTATAAGATCTTTGGCCAGATGGTTAATCCCAAGGGCTGCGACACGGTCGACCAAGATGACGTGGTCGACCGTGTCAAAGGCCGCCGACAGGTCCAACAGAATAAGCACTGCCGCTCCTCCCGAATCCATGATGTCTCTGATTTCATCGGAGGCCTTTATCAGTGCTGTCTCAGTTCCGTGTCCCCTCCGGAACCCGAACTGAGTATCATCCAAGAGTTTGTTTTGCTCAATAAACTCTGATAGCTGTTGGTTCATAATGGCCTCTACGATTTTAGCCGGGAAGGGAAGGCAAACCATCACCCGTTAGGGTCTCTAGGCGCTGGGGGCCGTCAGGAAGATTAAGCAAGCTATTGCTCAGAGTCACATGGTCCTGGGCTAATTTGCCGCCGGCCCCGGGGATCGTACCGTGATCCCCAGATTCCAGAGTCAGTCACCCTGACCGCGGCACCACACCTCTCCCCTCACCCTGGCCGCGGCGCCACACCTCTCCCCTCACCCTGGCCGCGGCGCCACAGACCTTTAGACCTGCCTTTAGACCATCTCAAAGAACTGAGTCACGTGACCCCAATGGATATCTGTTTATGCCTTAGGATTAGACCTTCACCCCATGGCTGCAACTCCTCATTCCCAGCTGAACGTCTGGTTCTGCTGAAGTTTACACATTTAATTTTTGCAGACATGCCGCGCATGATTGTTGCCCAGTTGTATGCTGCAGTAGTTGCCTTTAGGCCAGGGCTGGTGACTTGAGGTGGCACTAGTGCTGCTCCGAGACAAGAATGACTATCTGAACAGCAGGTGGAGCCTGCTGCACTGCTAATACATGGAAATTCTATACTACACTTCAGTGTAACTGCAATTCTTCAGTCTGGCTGTAGATTCGCAATGCTCCCGCTGTTCTCAACCTACAGCTGATTTTATGCATCTGGAGCATCTCCTTTCGTGTCTGACTACTTGGGTCAAATCAGTCCCTGCAAGAATTTCCTACTAGGGTCGACTCCACTGATCCAGGCACCACAGGGGTGCCATAGCAGGGGTGGTTTGATATGGCACTGCTGTGGGGTCTAGAGGGGAGGAAGTGGCATTACTCTGGCCTTAATGTGAGGAGGAAGCGTCCCAAAACACTAGTACTGAGATGTTGGAGTTAAGGGCCACTCTGTGCATCCCATGACTTGATAATGCATTTCATACCTGGGGATTTGACATTACAGTTTCTACTGAGGCTGTTGTTTGTTCTTCTTAATGCAAAACAAAGTTTTATAATAAAAATACACAAAAAAAGTTATAACATGAAGGTCACACAGCCTCAGTACAAACAGGCCAGGCTAAGCTAAAACCGAGAGAATAGGAAAGCGTTCACTGCATACTTTATAGGCTCCAATGTCAAACTTTAGCAGCAGCTGTGGCCATCTGCTTATACTAGCGTTGCAAACCCAAATGAGCGTATCAGGGCACAAAGTGGCCGAACGTAACATTGAACAGGGTTGGGGACAATTCTGAGCTTTGCAAAGACCCATATGTATTGAAGTGTTGCTGTAGTAGTAAGGCGGTAATATGGCAGTGATAAGTATTTCTTTATGCAAAAAATAAGGCAAGTCAGTCAAGGGCCTGACATACTATGAAAGTGGCTTCGATTGACCATATTTGAAGTTATTGAGAAATCAAGAAGCAGAGTTCCTCCACATTGACCCTCATCCCGCCGAGTACCCATCTGATCTAGAATGGCTGTAAGTACAACTTCCATACTCTGCACTGAGGAGACCCTTTCTTGACCCTCATCAAGAACATCCAGGACCCTATTCACAAAGGGCCTCCACACTCGTGGCAGAGGTCCCGCAGACACGGCGGGGAGCCCCCACTCTTGGTGGGAGCCTCACACATGTGGCGGGACCTCTGCAATGATAAACACAAGTGCTGAGGTCCCGCCACAAGTGTGGGGCATCCATCACGAGTACGGGCTCCATGCCACATCTGCGGGGCCTCCGCCACAAGTGTGGAGGCCCTTTGTGAATCAGGTCCTCACTTCCAACATATTTAGATAGCCAACTAGCTAGGTGTTTCGCCATAATCTTTGCCGACACAGTTCTGTGATTGAGTGGTAGATATTCCAGAGCAGAAGGGTCCGACTCCGACCCCGTTTTTTTCAGTGAGAGAGTTATTACACCTTTCTTAGCATACAATGGTGGCTGTTCTGCAACGAAGCATTCATGACCGATTAAACAGGCCCTCCTATAGCTAGGAAGAGGCCTTCGAGTTCAGATTTAAGGGAGTCATCATCCAGAAAGCCCAATGAGATACTTGGTAAGATGGGCTTTAAAGGCCTAAAGCTCATATGTATAAAATACAAGGCACCAGTCCTTTTATCTGTGTGTGGGCAATCCACTTGACACACAACTAACATCGAAAATGGGAGGTGAAAGTCAGTTCAGTGTAACATCCCAACTATTCTTTGAGGTCAAAGGATCACCTGTGGTAGTAGGAGTATGTGTGTGCCATGTCCTCGCACATGGACTCTAGGGCCTCAGTGAGGACGAACCCTTTAATTGCTTGCATTTTGTACCTGGTGAGCGTAAATGCACTAAACCTTGCCGCAATGTATTGAGTAAAACTTATGAGACCTGTCAAGCTGCCTTGGACACATATGACTGTGAGATGCCAGGAATATTTCCAACACATCTCTGCAGAGAGCTAGCTCGAAACACTTGTATGGCACAGAAGGGGTTCAACTCATCAGGCATGGTTCACACTATACGTCCGTCTTGCTTATTGCTATTTGTATTGTTGTTTGGCACACAGTGTGTAATAGATCTGTGATGAGGAAAGGGAAAATTCCTGGAGACATAAAAGTCTGGAAAGCAGACCCTTTCAACTCATAAAATTCAAGAGATTGCTAGTAGAAGACAATTGAAAACAATTTGATGACAGCAGAATGCAAGTCTTCAGTGGATGATAACTCTGAAACACTTCCAGACTTGTTGCAAAGGGAGATCCAGAAACAAATACTGAAGATTATAGAGAACGCTTTCAGCACTGGGCTGCATTCAGATCAATTAAAACAGCTACAAGCTTTGAGATGGTCTAGAGACGGTAGCTATGAGTACATTGGTCAGTCATGAGAAACTTAGCCAAGGGCATCACCAATATCAGACCTGTGGTGAAGTCACTGGAGGAGCATGGAACACAATGACGTCTGTGGAATGTATGATGTAGTTGTGTTCCATGCCTATCCTTGATAGTTATTTTCTGTGCCCCTTTTGTACCAGACAGGTTTTGTTTCTGTGCTTAATAACCATCCATTCTAGCATCAGGAAGTGTGAAATAACCTCATTTCAAGGTTGGCGACGAGGAGAACTAGGGGGAGTATCGCAGGTACAGAGATCAGAAATAAAAAGTATTGTGACCTCATGGGGAAGCTTGTGCAGTTATCCAGGAAATCTTTGACGACACATACATCTCTAAATATGTATTGTAATGTATAGTATTGATGTTTCACTTGTAAAGAGGTCCAAACCCCCTCACCGGTATCAAAGTGAGTTGTGAACTGGTGAGGTGCTGATGCAAAGCAATCCTAAGATTGGAATGGTGTCTGTTTGTCACATGGCAGAGATAGGTAGTGTTTTTTGAGGTACAGAATATTTGCTTTTTTGTGGTGAGTGGACATTACTCCTAGGAGTGAGTAGAAACTATTAAGGCAAGAGGAATAGGATGCTTACGTTTTAAAGCAGGAGTATGGATGGTTAAAGTGTGGTAATGAATTGTGGCCTTTGTGAAATGTTTGTGTCATGTGTGTATGGTAGAAAATGTTCAATATGTGGCACCACAACTGTGAGGCTGTGCATACACAATGTTTGGAAAACGTTGAAGAGCCGATGCCATTGTGAAAGTATTTAGTAATCACATGACCTGAATCATACAGTTTACAACCACTTTAAGAATCAAAAGCTCCTTAGTGATGAATGCTTCCAATGTCTATAGTCTAAGCTTTGGTAAGGCAGAGAAGCAACCCTTGTGATTGGTATTATACCACTATCCCTAGGATACCCTTTCAGAGCCTACTCTTGAATATCAGAGCAGCCCATTGAAAGGGCATTATACAGGTGCCACACTATATTCTCTGGCGGGGTCTATCCAGGAGCAGCAGAAGATCAGCCAGTATATGTGCTCTGATATGTGACACGTTTTGAAGATTCCTCCCAGGTGTGGCATACATCAACTAATTGATATGAGTTTTACACAATGAAGCCATAATGTAATGGCAAATTTCGCTTTGCACTGAAGTTGGTGTTCATACTAGCATGGGTTGACCCAGAATACTTTTCTTTACATAGCGCAAACCTGGCTGGAAAGTAAAGAAAAGCTGGAATTAAAGACAAATCTTTAAAAAAGCCGAGGTCCCGGTTGATTTGTTGTTTTAGACTGTCGGGATAGAGTTGTCTAATTATTTGTTTTACTAAAAAATTAACAGCCTGATTCATCAAGCCGAATTGCGCTCGCAAAGGGAGAATCTGGCCCATTGCGAGCGCAATTTTTGCATTTGGGATTCATCATCCCAAATGCAAAATTCGGTAATTGCTAATTCGCTAAATTGCGAGGAATTACATTTAAGGAATCTCTATTTGAGATTCCTTAAATGCAATTCATCAACCATTTTTAAATTGCTAATTCGCAATTTCGGGCCGCTATTTACCGAGAGGTCAGACCTCTCGGTAAATAGCAAAAACTTAGAAAAATGCTTTTAAAAGCATTTTTCTAAGTTGCATGTTGAACACACACATGTCCTTTGGACATGTGTGTGCGCAACACCAGTTTCAATTTGCATTTATGGGGTGCTACAGGGTGTCCTTTGGACACCCCTGGCACCCTTTAAATCGCTATCTTATTTGCGAGTAGCAAATTGCTAATCGCAAATAAGGAATACTCCCCATTCATTCCTATGGGCCTTTTGGCCCATAGGAATGAATGGGGAGTTATTCCTTATTTGCGATTAGCAATTTGCTACTCGCAAATAAGGAATGTGTAGGAATCGCTTTTTATTTAGCAATTCCTACATGAATACCGTTTTGCGAGTCCTTAATAGCGATTCGCTATGAATCGCTATTAGGGGCTCGCAAAACGGCCCGTTGATGAATAAGGCTGTAAATGTTATGCCGTTCATGTCTTAATGGTCGCTGGTGCGCGTGTTAAGTTTACAAAAACAATAAAAGATGTCATTGAAAACAATTAAAATGTTCATTGCGGGCCTTCATTGTATGTGGGGATCACCTGAAACTGGGAAAGGACAAGATCGTTCAAGCATGTCTGTGATGATATTGAGCTCCATTCACCATCACTGTCAGATGATATGCTATCTTATCACTATGTCCTCTGTAATTAAATAAAAACAAAATCAATAATTTTTCCTGTTCCCGACAGTCTGTCAGTATTTTCTGACACAGAACCCTTACCATACTTATTCTGCATATTTTCTACATGAATGTGTGCTAGCTGTATTTATTTATTGTTCTTGTACATCAATCTCAGCAGACTCCATTGTGCTAAAGGCCATAAGGGGTATGGTTTTGAAGGGTGTTGCCTTTGAGCCTAATTCACAGACCAATTTAGGAGTATAAAAGTACATTTGTGGTACAATTACGTACAAAAAGGATACCCAGCTGTCATAAAGGCATTTATTACTATTTAATTATGTGCCATTACTGCTAGGGAGCAGCTTACAATAAAGTAGCAGATGACGTGGCAGATGCATTGGCGCTATGTCGCAGAGATGCAAGGTGCCTCACACATAGTTTGTGTCCATTCACAAACTTCTCTCCGACCATTTCCCACTCTGGAAAGGGTTGGAGATTTGCTCTATGGAATCCTGTTTCTGGTGTAAACTTTAGTTTTCACCAGAAACAGATTTTGCTCTGTAGTTATAGTCAGGGACCAATGAATACTAGTGCAGTTGTGTCCTGCTGTCTAGCAACTACAGCTCATCACCAGAGTAAGACGGGTTTTGTGCCCCAACAATGAGACATTTTGGATTTTCTAGTTCATTGCATTCCACTTGATCACATTGGTTTATAGAATGGCTTCAGCAGACACTCAGGCAGAATTGCAGGCATACATTAAAAAAAACAAGCAGCTTAAAGGAATTCAAACAATATTGAAATCTGGAAGCCTGAGATCCTGGAGATGTTTATATTGCTAACATTGGTCGACTGTAAGTAGCGAACTATGATATAAAAACGAAATGTGTTTTGAGTCACTGCCTAAGTAGGCGCAAGCACAGTATAATTGATGCTGAGAGCCTGCTACAGAATGGGCGGTTTATAGTGACACTTATCGACTGGATTCATAATGATTTCGCTATGAATAGATGTGACTGACTCTCCTGATACTTCTGTTTTGCTCCTGAATTCTAGGAGTATTCCTGGCTAACTCCTGGAATCCAGGAGCAAGCCAGAGCACTACCAATGTGAGTCACAGCAACAGGTTTATGAATCAGGCCCACTGAGTATAGGTTAGGTTAGTCACTCACTAGTCATTGTGTTGTTTCATAATTCGCCATTTCCTTATCCTCTCTTGCCATTAAAGTCAGTGGCTGAAGCTGCAGAAGTGGAAATGACGGTCGGGCTAGACTGCTGCGGAAGATTGCTGCCTCAGTGGCTTTGTAGCATCGCCCAAGATGAGGAGTAAACTGAGTTTCTGTCTCATCTCTACAAGGTTTTTTTTCACACCCACGGGTGACACGAGTGAACTTACTCCAATGCACCAGCCCTGAATGTGAAAGATAGGTTATTGTAGCCCCACAGAACCCCACTCAATGTATAACTGAGGTGGTGTCAATGCTTTAGGGTAACTAACAGGTAGCAGTGGTAATCCAAATTACCGTTTATTAAGGATTTACACACTCAAGATCACTTGAATCAGAATAGGTGTTTCCATATATTTATTTTTAAATTATTTTAAAATGGTGAGATCTAGTGCACATAATATTGGTAACAACACAGAAGATAAAAAAAAGCAACTAAGCTTTTCAATAACAGTGCAAACAAGGAAAAATCATAACATCACAATTTATAGCCCTTAAATTCTCACTGTGCTATCTCTAAGCGCTATGCTCATTTTAGCAGATGAAGAAATATTAAACCCTGAGTTTTGCAGGTGGTGAGCATACCTTGACAACAGAGTTTGTTTTCTGTTTGGAACAGCTTGTCAGCTTTTTTGAGCACTAGACCAAGAGCTTGGCGATTGCGTCAACAAGAGAACACAATCCTGGCAGCTGTTCGCGAAGGCAGAATGGAATGCTTTGCAGAGCCAAGGGGAGTCTTGCTGGAGGCTTCGTCATTCAAAACAGAATCTGTTGCTGTGCTCATCTGGATCTGCATCTGTGGCCTGGGTGAAATGTATCTCCTAACCAAGTGGTCAAGTGGTAGTCCTTATGCATTTGATCTTATCTTAGATGGAATTTGCAATGCCACCTTAGAAATGTTTTGACATGACCAGAACAACAACAAAAATGTATGCTGTTCCAAAAAACAAAGGTATGTAAAAAAAAAAAACACTTTATGGTGGAAGTGAAAAAAGAGATTATACTTCTCACTGTTCTGTGTATTTTGCAATATTAAGTGTTTACAGGTCACTAGGAGGAAGTATCCTTTGTTGGATACACAACCCTCACCCACCAAAGTGGCATGCTTCATCATCAGGCTGTGCTCGTTGGGCGGGCACTATAATGGGCAGCGGGCCTCTGTAAGAGGGCTCTTTGCTGGAAATCTTATTTTGGGGGGATGCCGAGTATTGCACTGCACTAAATAGGAGCGAGGGTTGGAGGAGTGGTAGATTGGAGATATGAGTGACTAAATTTGGCTACAGGTTCAGAAAAAGGAAGGCCTTAAGTGGGAACTACTAACAACGTATGCCACATATAAAAACAAACTTAAAACCCAATATGACACCAACAAATCATGGATTCTTTTAGGAAGTCTACATGTTTCTTGCCTTAAACTGCACAAGAAGGAGTCAACAGCAATTCATCTGGACAGGAAAATCAACCTAATCTACCTGATCAAAATTATTGAGTGGATATCCATTATATCTTAAATGAGAAAACGATTGTCATATTAAACTGATATATCAAAGGAGTATCATTATGTGGAATCTAATGTTGTGACCTGTAAAAGTAGAAACATAAAAACATCAAGATGACAGACATGAACATATAGACACAATTGTTTTACGTACACAGCATTAAGATAAATATTGCTGAGTTAGTGATTGCAAGCTGAACATGCAGTGCAGTAAGCATAAGAGACTGCAAGTAAATCAGTGGAACATTAAAGTTATTCATGAAACCAGCATTTTCTATGCAGTACAGTGAACATATCATACTGCAAGCATATTTATGGGCAAACAAATGATTTGTGATTTTGTCATCTCTCACCCGCTATTCAAAGTGAACGGGCCTCATGGAATGTCGTTAAGACGCTGTCAGAGCCCCCACTATTTTAAAAATACATGGAAATAACCAAGGATTTTGGGATAAAGAAGGACATTCCCCGGAATCAATGTAGTCTTTGCTAACTTTGGATTGGCGAACAGCGTAGTGGACAGAACTTACCCAGTCAGTGGCATTTCGAACTATAAACGGGACTGCCAGTGGGAGATTTTTCACCTTGTTGTTCCATTGCTCAGCGCACCAAATTAGTCTGTTAGTTAATGTCAGGTGACCTGGGAATGCTGTTAGTTGATACTAAGTGTGTCAATCGGTGCATACAAAGAAGACTAGACTGTAGCATGCAGTGCCTGACCATCATCTTGAGACTGTCAGTGGCAAGTATGTGAAAAAAGACTCAAAACCCTCTGCAATGTAAATTATGTAATTAATGTGTGGGCTCAGACTGACAAGTGGAAGTGGTGTTTTCCAGACATTCTCTATGCAACCATAAATGTTTATAATTATTATCATGGGGGCATATTAACCCTTTATGTAGCACGTTAATTAATGTCAGGTGTGCCAGGAGCACACCTGACTGGGAGTTAGAATAATAGTAGGTAGCTACGAAAACAGTGTGTGTTTGCTTGTGAACAACCGGGTTTCAAGCAAACTCAAGGTGTGACACCAATTGTTGTTTTGGGATTTAATGAGCAAGGGCAGGAGTGAGCCCATCAGTGCCCTTTCACTTTGTGTCTTGTAGTGGATCAACAAGGAAGCAGCATTCTTGCAGAAACAAAAAACATGGACACCTTTTCAAAAATTCATAAAGGTCGGATCCCTCCCGCAGGACATCATATCGTATCTGGGATCAAATCCCTCCTAGAACCCCTCTCAATGTTCTGTGACTCCTTCTTCTGGTCCTTAGTGTCAAACTCCATCCTTTCTGAAAGACATCAAGGATGTATTGAACGTTCTCCAAACTATCCAGCTGGTGGATGCTGAGTACTTACTCATCACCCTTGATGTCGAGGCTTTGTATACAGCATCCCTCAAGGCGTCACTCTTACAGTAGTAGAGGAACTACTTCGAGCCACCACTTCGATGTCCATCACCCCAGTGAGTTTCATCATGGACTGTGTCAGCATCGCATTGAAAGAGAATTTCTTTCAATCCCAAGGAACTTCCATGGGGAGTACTTTTGCTCCAAGTTTGATGTGTCTTTACATGCACCACTTTGAAAACAACCTAATTTTCGAAGCCAACCAACCCTTCAAAGAAGAAATAACCACCTGGCGCAGATTTAGAGAGTAAATCTTCATTACCTAGAAAGGAGACCCAACAGGGGCAGCAACATTCTTCAACTGGATCAATACTGTTGATCCATTCTTGCGATTTACGCAAATGTATTCCAGAGGGAAAATGTCCTTCCTTAATCTCACCATTATTTTGAGAATGGCACCTTGACTACCTCAACTTTCCACAAACCTACTGACCGGAACAGTCTTTTGAGGTTTGACAACTACCATCCAAAGGCCTTGCAAGAAAATCTTTGGACAATGTCTCCGCATCAGAAGAAATTGCAGCCACCTCCATGATATCGACAGCCAATCTAGGGATCTTACAAAGAAACTGAGGGGCAAAGGTTACCTGAGTCAAATTATCCGGTCCACCAAGAAAAGTGCAAGAAACAAAGATAGAGAAGCTCTCTTAGACACAAGTCTAAAACCTAGTAATAACAGAATTACCTGTGTAACAACCTTTTATCCTCAGACTACAGACATCCAGGAAATCATCCATAAGAAATGGAACATTTTGAACACAGGGAAACTCGAATTACCTAAACCCCAGTTCACCTTCAATAGATCACAGAACCTAAGAGACCATCTGGTACACACCAGGCCTTGTCAACTTAACATTTCCAAACAAACCAATCACCAGAACTTTCCTAAAATCACAGGGCACTATCCATGTGGCAATTGTAATATTTGACACCTCACTACAAAGGCCAAAGAGCCTCGGCCTACCACGTAAATGGGAGCTGCGACAGTACACCATCTGCAACACTAACAACTGTATTTATTTGATCAAATGTACATGTGATTTGGTCTTTATAGCAATGACTACTAGGCCAATCTGTTATGTTTCATAGGGTACCCCAATATAGGCTTGAGTTGTCCCCTAACCCTTCACCTACATTTACCATACCATTACACTACACAATGTGTTTTGGTATTGACCTTTTACCTAGTTAAGTGCTGCATAAAATGATGTGTGTTTTCCCCCAAAAACTAGCCTCATTAATCATGCTTGAAGATTCTCAGAATCACAGCAGGATTACCATCTTCTGCATAATAACTATTTATAAGGGTCATCCCTGCCGTCATCCTCGAACGACATAATACAACAAGGTAGAATCCCCTGAGGGTATCTTTTGGGTATATATACACCATATCTTTTCTAGGGCAGAGGAGAAAGACTTCCATGCTGACACACTGATGCGACACGCTGAGGTTCCTGCATGCAGACACTCCAAACCGCAGTGGTCTGACATCTCTCGCGGGATTTCCATCTCAAGACCAAGACAGGGTCCCACAGTCTCTCACTTCAGGTAATGGGGTTGGATTCAACCTAGGGGGATTCTTGGCTATACACCTACATACATGCTAGGTACAATTAGTTACATCTAGTTAGGGTTGCATCGTAGGAGTACGCATTATTACTGTCATGTATTTATATGCTTGCATATATCCATTGTTTTAGCACTCAGTAGAACCTACCATCCTTTCACTCTGTTGGTGCTAATAATCATTAATATCTGTTTCTGTATTATGGTTGTTCCAGCACACCTATTTTACTCTAGAATTACACTGGTTCTATAAATGCTTATTGAAAATGTCCCCACCGTTTATTCTGTGTATCTCTCTGAGACAAGGTAAGCACGAGTGACCGAGCAAAAAGAACTGTACTGTTTCCACAATCCCTGATGGGACAGAGTTGTCATGTTCGATAGTTGCCAAGAACTATTCTCTCCTTGGTAAGATGAGTTTACAGTGGCACTGTGAGCTAGCTGGTATACAGGCGTACATGCCCACTGAGGGTGCCTGGAATCAGTCTGGACACCAATCCCACTGTCTATGTCGTCTAAACGCACATAACCATATAGGTTTATAGGTACTACACAACAGATCAAGACCAGGATAAATGAACATCATAGCACAATTAGATGCTTGTGCTCAGCCACCAAACTGACTAAGCATTACAATACTTCCAACCACACACCAAATGATCTCAGATGGATTGTCCTTTAGAAACTCCAGGAGAGTCTTAACATCCAACAGAGACTCCTAAAAAAAGGAACAACAGTACAACAGTGGGTTTACAAATCCATCACAGACACAAATGGACTCAATGATGACATACCTTGGCTAACATGTTCATGATAAGCCACCACTCCTTTGTAACATAGTGCAGGTAGCTTGTGCGTATGAGCAATAGGAGCCATGCTTTCAGTGATACATATACAATTGTTAACTATTTGGCAATTTTTTTGTGCATTTGACTGTACTGTATACACTTTTAGCCATGTTCTCTATCCATACCCTGCTACAAATATCTAAGCATGCCCATATATGCCCATCACCCACTCATATGTGCCTACACTGGCAGGTTTATAATTTCATTTAAAAAAAAAACACCAACATGTGCCCTAATAATAATAATGCTAAAATGTATAGATATAGATACATAGAGAAAGGGGCGTGGCTTGGCAGCCGATGGAGGTAGACGCGTGAGCGCTGAGCTCCGCCGTGGCCTCCTCCATTAATCCTGGCGCTGGTGATCCTGATGACCTTGGAGCCCTGAGCTTGCCCGCATCTCCTCCTATGTGCCTGGGGGCCTGACCGGAGACGGCGGGGACGGATCCCTGACAGCGCGGCGCCCGCGCTGCGCCCGGTGTTCAGTGGGCCGAGCCGGCCCTCTTGCGGCCTTGACGCTCGGCCGCATCCCCGGTCTCGGGTACTCCAGTGGCCGGCCCGCGGCGATACCTAGCCGGCCGCCGGCCGCCACGGGGCCCGGAGCCCGGGATTTTTGAGCCTGCCGCGGCGGCGGGGCTCGGACTCCTTCACTGCGGAGCATCAGCGGGGACACAGCGGGGGCCCCTGCCGGTGAGCGGTTCTGATACCAACTCGGCCCGGGGGGGGCCTGCTGCTGGCTGGACAGGGAGCGTGAGGCTGCGCTTGGACTTGGGCCTCTCTCCGCGTGGCCTGACGGGGTCGCGGCTGCCCGGCACTGCCCCTGCCAGCCTGACTTTGGGAGTTTCTACCGTGCGCCTTCTGTGGAGCGCGGGCTTGGGGTGCAGACCAGCCCTGCGCGACCCAGGATTGAGCTGGGTCCGGACCCTGTGCAACCGGCCTGAGTGGGGGTGATCCTGCGCTGCTCCCTGGCCACCTACTATTGAGGGACTCTGCCACCGCCGGGGAACCTGGTGCTCGGCTCTGAAGACCCCCGGGGGGACTGTTTCTTGGCGCCCGGGCGCGCCTTTCCCTGCCCCTGCATCATTGACACCCTGGAGAGCCGCCCCTGCCGCCATTTTGGGCTGGTGGCCTTGTACTCTGCCTGCAGACTTTGGAGAGCGGAGCACTCAGAGGGGCTCCGTGTGCTTGGTGGACCGCGAGGCGGCGAGCGACCCCGAGGACTGCGGCCTGGTGAGTTGGACGCAGGAGAAGGCGCCGACCCTGTTGCTGCGAGGGCGAGACGTGGCCACCCCCATGGGGAAGCGCCCCCTAAAACCCCCGCCGGAGGCTGCTGGGGGGCCGGCGGATGGTCGGGACCCCACTCTGGAAGCCATCCCGGCGGCGGGCCTACCGCAGAGCCAACTGGAGCAGATCCTGAAGGCCATTGCTGACACCAGGGAGGCCCTACATCATGACATCGGGCAGGTGTCCACGAGCCTGGGCCTATTGCGTGCAGACCACGGCAAGTTGGCGGATCGGGTCAAGGAGACCGAGACCCGGATTGCTGAGCTGGAACCTTCGTCGAAAGCGGCGGACGCCTTGCTGGGGGAGCTGCAGCAGAGGGTGCACATTCTGGAGCAGCGGGCGGAGGATGCGGAAGGGCGCAACCGCCGCAACAACGTTCGTGTGGTGGGCCTGCCGGAGAAAATTGAGGGGACCGACATGTTGGGCTATCTGGAGGCCTGGCTGCGAGATGTGGTTGTTCCGGAAGGGCTCTCGCCGTTCTACACCCTAGAACGTGCTCACCGCGTGCTGGCTCGTCCCCCGGCCGAGGGCCGGCCTCCCCGCCCGGTGGTGGCACGGTTGCTGCATTACAGAGACCGGGACCTCATTCTGCAGAGGGCGCGAGCTCTGGGACCCTATCGAGTGGACAATGCCCAGGTGTCCATATATCCTGATTACTCCTTGGAAGTCCAGAGGCAGCGGTCGACTTTTCTGGCGGTCAAGAAGGCGCTCCGGGAGGAGGGCATCCGCTACTCTCTCCTATTCCCGGCCCGCCTACGGATCATGCTAGATGGCAAGTCTTCCTTCTACGACACTCCCGACGACGTTTGGAGCTGGCTGGAGCTCTACAAGACCGGCGCGGATGCTCTTCATGCGACCGGGGAGCGGCGGCGGGCGCCGCCACGGCCCAGGCGGGGTAGGAGGCGCAAGAAACGACCACCCAAAGTTCGGACACCCACGGTCTCACAAACTGAGCTGGAGCGCAGAGATGCCCTCCGGGCGGTCTCTGACATCTCCCAGACATTGGACGCCGCGACGGCTGGGGAGTCGGGATCTCGAGGTGGCACCGGCGGGGGGTCCTCGGAGGAGTCGGTGATTGGAGACCCCGCGCCACCCCATGTCACGCCTGGAACTGCTGATGGTTTGCTGGACGAGTGTGGCTAATGCACCCCTGCAGTGGTATCGTATAGACTGCTGTGTTCCTGACCGGGGTTTGGGGCTGGGGCGGTATTGACCTGTTGGGCCTGGAACTGGTGTTGGGCGGCCGACCTCTGTGGTGATGGTCGCCTTCCTTATGGAGGGGATGCGGGACACTTGGGGCACGAGGGGGAGGCCTAACTGGCCTGAAAGAGTGAGCTGTTTGCGGTCTGCTGAGGAAGGCGACAGGCCACCCCCTCTTCTCCCACACCTACTGTGGGACTCTGGTAGTTGCCAGAGACTGTTACTGTTGGGAATTGCTCATTTGGATGGGTTTCTGCTGTTGGGGACCTATTCTGGGGAGGGGTGGGACATGGGGTTGTTGGGGACTGTCGGGGTTTATTTTTTGGGGAGTAGCCAGTGTGTGTGCGAATGCTGCTTTCTTTGGGGTTGTGTTTGTCGTGAGGAATGGGGACCCTCCTTGAACTGAAATGTGTGACCTGGAATGTGAGGGGCCTGAATTCCATGCTGAAACGCCACAGGGTTCATGCCCATCTTGTTCGCAGGGGGGTTCAGATTGCCTTCCTGCAGGAAACCCACATTGATCTACCTGAGGGGCGGGCTCTGCAGCGCAGGTGGCGGGGGCATATGTTTTACACCACCTACTCGGCCTTTGCGCGGGGGGCTTTGATATGGGTCCGGGCGGGGTTCCTTTCCAGCCTCTGGTGACGATAGTTGACCCCGAGGGGAGGTTTGTTGCTGTGCAGGGCCGCCTAGATGGGAGGGACGTGACGCTCTGCAGCGTATACGCCCCTAACGTAGACCAGCCTGCCTTCTTTGCGCGACTTTCCGGGAAGCTGGCGACTGTCCTGGCTGGTACGGTCCTGCTTGGGGGGGATTTTAACTCAGTACTGGACGTGGAACTGGATCGCTCACACCCGCCCCTAGCGCAGGCAGCGGCTCACAAGTTGGCGCAGAGTAGGAGAACGTGGCAGAGTAGCTGGGGCCTAGTCGATGCGTGGAGGACCCACCACCCAACGGAAAGGGATTTCTCCTTTTACTCCCCCCCACACGATCTGCATGTTCGTTTAGACAGCATTCTGTGCTCACTGGACATCTAGAGCCTGGTCCGCCACAGTGAGTACTTAACTAAGACGGTGTCTGACCACAACCCTTGCCTGGTGACGATACAGTGGATGAGGCGACGCCAAGCTATCCCGACGTGGCGGTTGAATCCACTGACGCTGGAGGACCCGGCGTTTAAAGCCAGTGTACGTAGCGGGGTGGAGGGATACTTTGACACCAATGTGGGCACGGCCTCCAGCCGGGCGCTGGAATGGGACGCCTTTAAGGCGGTGGTTCGGGGCGTCTGTATTTCGGCTACTGCGGGTGTCCGTAAAACCCTACTGCAGGATGTAGAGCGCAGTGAGGACCGATTGCGCGCTGAGGAGAGGCGCAGCCACGCGGACCCTGAGGCTCATGGAGCGGTCTCCGAGGCTCGAGAGGTAGTGGCGGCAGCGCTGGAAAAACTGCGCTGCTTTGATTATAAGGAGTTCCTGGTCCGGGCTCACGCCGAACGCGACAAAGTGGGTTCGCTACTGGCGTGGTTGGCCAGCCCTGGAACCCGAGGCTCCCCTATAGTGGCGCTCGCTACTCCGGAGGGGCGCATGGTCTACACGCAACTGGACATTAACGACCAATTCCATCGGTATTACGAACATCTTTATAGGAGTAGGATGCCGGACCCCCCGGCGGAGCTGGAGGAGTTCCTGGCGGAGGCGCAGCTGCCCAGGCTCGATCCGGAGCACGCGAAACAGCTGGGCGGCGATATCTCCGTGGGAGAAATCAGGGTGGCCATCAAACACATGGCCCGCCGCAAGACTCCGGGTACGGACGGGCTCCCGATCGAATTTTATGTGGCCTATGCGGATGTGCTGGTCCCGCGACTGCAGGAGGTTTATCAAGAGGCCTGGGACACGGGGCGCTTGCCGGCGTCTACACGCGAAGCCTTAGTGATACCCTTACTGAAGCGTGAAGGTGATGCGAGCTGCCGCTCGGCGTACCGCCCGCTCTCCATGCTCACCACGGATTACAAGATCCTGAGCCGGATCCTCGCGACGCGGCTCCTCACCCACATGCGTTCCTTGGTGCATGGCGACCAGGCGGGCTTTATTCCTCAACGCACCACCGCCACTTGTGTGCGCCGGTTGCTCCGGATCATGGGAGGGGAGGCCGCTGACTTTCCGAGTGCCGCGGTCCTCTTGATTGACATCGAGAAAGCTTTTGACAGCGTCGAGTGGTCGTACCTGCTCCGTGTCCTGGAGGCCTTTGGACTGGGCGAACGCTTTGTGAAATGGACTGCCTTGCTCTACGCCGCGGCCACGGCCCGTGTCAAAACGGGGTCCACCATATCAGCCTCTTACACGGTGGGTAGGGGGACCCGACAGGGGTGCTCTCTATCCCCCTTGTTATTTGCACTGGCCATAGAGCCACTGGCTGCGCACGCCCGGCTGGGCAGAGCATATGCAGGGCTCCCGCTGAGAGCCGACACCCACTACATCTCGCTCTATGCGGACGACTGTCTGTTGTTTCTGGCAGACACGGGCGACTCCCTGCGCGGGGCCGAACGGCTCCTGGCGGATTTTGGTCATCTTTCAGGGCTGAGAGTCAACTGGGGGAAGTCTTGCCTCTTTCCGCTGACTCCGGGGGCCGGTGACGCCCAGCCGGAGGGTGCCCTGCGATGGGAACACCATTGCCTCCCCTATCTGGGCACTTTCATCTACCACTCACCTGCGGTTCTCCTAGACGGTAACGTCAACAGGGCAATTCGGAATCTTCAGGGTTGCATGGGTTTCTGGCGGACACTGCCGCTCTCAGTCGCGGGACGAGTCGCGTTGTTGAAGATGGTGGCACTTCCCCGACTGCTGTACTTGTTTCGCACCCTGCCGGTCTGGATCCCCGCGTCAGTTTTCACCAGACTCCGCTCCCTAATGACGGGGTTCATCTGGGGCTCGGGTAGAAGACGGGTTGCGCTGACCACATTGATGCGCCCCAGAGCGGACGGGGGCCTTGCTGCCCCGGATTTTGAGTGGTACTACCTGGCGGCTCAACTGCAGTGGCTCACCCAGGCGGTGGCCTTGGAGTTCCGCGGCCCGGACGATATGTCGGGCGGAGTGCTCCCGAGACACTTCCTCTCCTTTCTAGTCTTGGGCCAGAAACTGGACCTGACTCAGCTCACCCTGGAGGAACGGACGATTCGCAGCTGTTGGCTTCGGGCCAACAAGCGCTCCGGTGCCGTTCGCCCTTATGCCCCGGAAATTCCGCTCGGGATGTGCACAGCCTTCCCGCATGGCGGGGACTGGTCGGCACTGGCGATCTGGGAGGAGCTTGGCCTGCTGATGGTCGGCGATCTGTACAAGGATGGCTCGCTGATTCCGTTTCAGGAACTCCGAGACTCTTACGATCTACCGAGAGGTGGATATTTGCTACACGCTGCATTGGTGGCTGGTATTCGCCGCTACTGGAAGTGTGGGCTCACTGAACCGCAGACTTCGGAGTGTTGCCAATATGTAGTGACGGCCGCTGGCACCTACAAGGCTGTCACGTGCCTTTATCGACGGCTGTCGACTGCTGCCCTGCGACCCTTGGATGGGCTGCGAGCCAAATGGGAGGGGGACGTCGGGCGGTCTATTCCTGACACGGCGTGGACACAGCTACTGCGCAGGGCATGGAAGGGCACGAGGAACGGCAGGTTCCAACTGGTCCAGTTTTTTACCCTGCACCGGGCGTACCTGACGCCGACGAAAATCTCGCAGTACTTCGAGGGTGCGTCTTCGCTTTGTCCCCGGTGTGGGACTGCGGATGCGGACTTCGCCCACATGTTTTGGACTTGCATCAAGCTGACGGGTTACTGGGAGGCGGTAATGTCCTGCCTGAATGCTGTCACGGACCGGCAGATCGCTCCTGACATGGGTACATGCCTTTTACTGTGGTTCCCGCACACCCCCCGCACTCGAGTCACCAGCAAATTCTGTGACTTGGGTTTGATTTTAGCTAAACGTGAAATCTCCATGCACTGGAAATCTACTCAAGGCCCCAGCTACGCGCGCTGGAAGACCACTTTAGAGCGCTGGGCGAGAGCGGAGAGTACATTGCGGCTGCGACAGGCTAGGAGCCTAGATAATGACAAGGCGCTGGAGGTGGCCAGGGCGTGGGAGGCCTTGGTGGTGGCGCTCCAGCAGCCGGATGGAGACCAGAGTGAAGATGAGGGAGGGACTCCAGGGTGAGGGCACTGGGACCGGGATTTCTCGCACACCAAGGCGCACACTACTTACTATTACTGATAGCAACCTTGGGGGTCTTGACACTCCGTTGTATGACACCATTTACCCTTTACTGTGGTCCCTGTCCAGGGTGGGCGGGGGTACCATGTTAATGACTGGAAGGGAAGGAAGCGGCACACTGGCTACGGGGGGGGACTACGGGGTGGGGTGGGCAAGTTGGGGTCAGTTCTATAACAAAGGTGTCTTGCTTGAGCTGAGTTGATTTACCGCATCATTCACTGATGTCTGAGTTGCTTTTATGCTGTAATGTACCCTCGGCAATTGATTACCAATAAAAAATGTTTTTACAAAAAAAAATATAGATACATAGAGAATGTCGGTAAAGGCACCATTGTTCCAGCATGACTGAGCCCACGCGCTAGTTGCAGCATGTACATTGCAGTGGTTTGGGTCTCTTGTGAATCACGTGCTCCCAAAAGTTACAAGATGACAGCCGTGCACTGCATACTGTGGTCTAGTCCTCTTTGTGCACGCCGATTGTCGGCTGAGTTGCAGTACCAATAAACAGTGCTCCCAGTGCGCCTAGCATTTATTACGCTACAAAACGGCTAATATGCCCCCATGACAATAATTATAAACAGTTAAAGTGGCACTGAAAATGTCTATAAAACATCACTTACTCGAGAAAGTCAGATCCCACACGTTAACTACAGCATGTACATTGCGGTGGTTTTAAGTCTTTTTTTTTACACTTGCGCCGCCAACAGTCTCAAGATGGCAACCATGAACCACATGCTGCGGTCTAGTCTTCTTTGTATGAAGTGATTGATGCATTTAGTACCAACTAACAGCGCTCATAGCTCACCTGACATTAACTAATGCGCACTGAGCAATTGAACAAGATAAAAAACCTTCTACCGGCAGTCTAGTTTACAGTTCGGGATGCAAATTATTGGGTAGATTATTATGTCCACCAGACTGTTCACCAATCCAAAGTAAGTAAGGCCTACTTTTGATCCAGGGATTGCCTTTCCTTATCCTCAACTCCCTGGTTATATCCACGTATTTTTGAAATAGTGGAGCGGTCTAATAGGGACTTCACAACATTCCATAAGGCCTGTTCACTTTGAAAAGCGGGTAAGAGATGACAAAATCATGAAGCATTTATTTGATCACTTAAGTGCTTGCAGTGTGATATGCACACCGTACTGCATACATAATGCAAGTGTCAAGAATAACCTTGATTTTCCACTGCTTTACTTGCAGTGTGTTATGCTCACCGCACTGCATGTTCAGCTTGCAATCACAAACTCAGCAATATTTATATTAATGTTGTGTACGTGAAACGCTTATGTTTATATATTTTCATGTTGTCATCTTTATTTGTGCAAGTTCGAGGACACATGCTTGTGTAGAGCACTGTTACTATTTCAGTACTATTCATATCCATACGTCTGAACATAGACCGATGGAAATCAGACATAGGATGCCCATTTAGTGAACCATACATTTCATGATCAGGACCACTGGAAATTAGGCAACTGCGGCGTAGTTATAGAATTGCTGCATTTGCCACATAATTTATTATATGATGCATAATTTGCAGATTTTATACCCTAAAAATTGTTTCTAGCGCAAACGATACAAAAGTTACTAAAAATGCAGCCACACGTGTTGCTGCGCAGTGGAATGCAATTTACAATGGTTGACTGGTAACCTTTTTGTTTTGTATGGCTATATTTGGGTGTTAAACTGGTGCAAATAAGGTGCAACCATTTCTCAGACAGTGTTAACAAGTGTAAATATATCAAAATAATGTGCAGCATTACGCCACATTATTTGGCTTTTTTTGCCACTTAATTTACTCAACCCTGCTGCATAATCTGGCCCTCCCCTGTTGCATAACTCCAGTGACCTTGCTCATAATCCAGGAACACCATTTTTGTTCCCATTTCCTTACCCCCAGTCCACTGCGGTCACTAGACATTACATAACGCTTCAGCTGCAAATGGTGACTTCTAACAACTAACGGATGCTCATAATCATTTACTGCTATGGCTCGACTGTACCACCAAATATTATCTATGCATGTTGGATAACTTGCAGGCTACATTACCCCGATCCCCAGGGTCAGCCCCCTGGGAGAGTCAGAACAATTTGGAGAAACTCCAGACATTCAACACATCTCACCATTGTTCGAGTTCAGACAGCATTATACTATAGTATGGGTCAGTTCAAATTTCTAGGAGAAAACATTTGATATATTCTTGTTACCCTTTCACTGAGAGTGAGCCGTACCCCGCTCCTCCTCGGATCTGCTCCTTGATCTTGCAGCTAATATCCGCAGTCATATATGCACCAACAACGACACCAACTCCACCACCCTGATCGATACCCTCACCAACCTCGGACTACGACAGCTCGTCTCAATGCCCACACACTCCGCCGGCCACAAGCTTGACCCATCTTCTCCGCAAGCTCCCACGTCTCCTTCAGCCACACCACCGAACTCCACTGGACCGAATATCACTGCATCCACTTCACCTTCCAGAAACCCACCACATACCACTGCACCCAACAGATCCCCCGCCGCTGCTGGAGCAAAGTCACCGCAGACCAGCTAAATACCGCCCTCGCCTGAAGCCCACTCTCCGACCCCACCAACCCAGACGCCGCTGCCAGCAACCTCAATCGCTGGATCAATGACTGTGCCAACAACCTGGCCCCGATCGAGAAACCCACCAACAAACACACCAACAAGAATGCCAGCTGGTTCTCCGTGGACCTCCAAACATTCAAACAAACCCGCCTAAGACTGGAGAGGGGAAATGGCACTGTGAACAGACACCGGAGAACCATGTAGCCCTCAAGAACGCCATGCGCCAACACCACCACCTCATCAGATCCGCCAAAAGGACCTCCTTCAAGGACCGCCTCAACAGCCACGCATACAACAGCAAAGAGCTTTTCAACATTGTGAAGGAACTCTCCAACCCCAGCTCCAACACCAACGACATCCCACCATCTCAAGACCTGTGCAACTCCCTGGCCACCTTCTTCCATCACAAGATCGCAGACATCCACAACAGCTTCGAAGATCAGACCACCCCGACAGCCAACGACACCTCAGATCCCATGACCACCACCCACAACGACCACCTGCTCACCTGGATGAATATCAACAACAATGACACCATCAAAATCATGAACACCATCTACTCTGGCTCCCCATCAGACCCGTGCCCACACCACATCTTCAACAAAGCCAGCGCCACCATCGCACCCCATCTCCGCAAGGCTATCAACATCTCCTTCGAGACCGCAACCTTCCCAGAGAGTTGGAAGCACGCAGAGATCAATGCCCTGCTCAAAAAACCCAAGGCAGATCTGAGTGACCTCAAGAACTTTGGCCCATCTCCCTGCTCCCGTTCCCGGCAAAGGACATCAAGAAAACCGTCAACAAATAGCTGACCCGCTACCTCAAGAAGAACAACATCCTGGACCCGTCCCAGTCTGGGTTCCGCAGCAACCACAGCACCGAAAATGCCCTCATCGCCGCCACCGATGACATCAGGGCCCTGCTAGACAACGACGAAACCGCGGCCCTCATCCTCCTGGACCTCTCAGCCGCCTTCGACACAGTCTGCCACCGCACCCTACGCACACGCCTCCACAACGCAGGAATCCGAGACAAGGCCCTGAATGAACCACCTCCTTCCTCGCCGGCAGAACCCAGAGCGTCCGCCTCCCTCCTTTCCGCTCCAAAGCCTCCAAGATAATCTGCGGCATACCCCAGGGATCATCCTTCAGCCCTACATTGTTCATCATCTACATGGCCCTGCTTGCCCACATCGCCAGGCTGCACAACCTCAACATCATCTCCTACGCCAACGATGCATAGCTGATCCTCTCCCTCACCATGGACCCCCCAGCGCCAAGACCAAACTCCACGAAGGATTGAAAGCTGTCGCCGAATGGATGAAGAACAGCCATCTGAAGCTGAACTCGGACAAGACGGAGGTCTTAATCCTCTGCTCCACCCCCTCAGCCTAGGATGACTCCTGGTGGCCGACCGCCCTGCGAACAGCACCAACACCCACCGATCACGCACGCAACCTGGGGTTCATCCTCGACTCAACACTCTCCATGACCAAGTAAGTCAACGCCATCCCATCCTCCTGCTTCAACACCCTCTGCATGCTCCGCAAGATCTACAGATGGATCCCCACCGATACAAGAAAAACAGTTACCCAGGCCCTCGTCAGCAGCAGTCTGGACTACAGAAACACCCTCTATGCGGGAGCCTTGGCCAAACTACTGAAACGACTGCAACGCATACAGAACGCCTTGGCCCGCCTAATCCTCAACATCCCGCGACACAGCCACATCACACCTCACCTGAGAGACCTGCACTGGCTGCCCGTCAACAAGAGGATCACCTTCAAGCTCCTCACCCATGCACACAAGGCACTCCACGACACCGGACCAACATACCTCAGACAACTCACCTTCTACAGCCTGAACCGCCAGCTCCGCTCTGCCGACTACACCGTTGCTACCGTCCCCTTGCATCTGAAGAGCAACCTCCGGCGGCAGATCATTCCTGTACCTCGGCGCCAAGACCTGGAACACCCTCCACATCCTCCTACGTCAGACCCAGGACCTACTAACCTTCAGGAGGCTCCTCAAGACCTGGCTGTTGGAGCAATAGTAGCATCCCCCGCTCCCCAGCACCTTGAGACCCTCACGGGTGAGTAGTGTGCTGAACAAATTCCCTGATTGATTGATTGATTGCTATCCAAGCAGCATTAGGCGCTGCCTCTGGGTATCGTGTCTTAGAATACGCATATTGTATTGTTCCAAAGACAAACACCACTACCCCACCCCCCAGTCCCACACCCAACACCCTACATCATACCAGATAGTGGCTACCAACAATGCTACTTGTTCAGCATGCAATTCCAGCAGAAAAGGGCTCGGACGGCACATGTTTTGGGGGCGGCGGTCCCCCCCACTCATGCATGCGTTTGCCGCAGGCGGCAAATGCAGGAATCGCCAGCACCCCGCACCCTCCTCCTCTTTCTCTTCAATAGGGCCGCGGCAAAGGCAGGGACCGCCACGGGCGGCAAAGGTGCTAGCTTCGCCACTGTGTCTATCGAGCTATGTAAAAGGGAAAGAATACTTATCCTCAAACCAAGCAGACATAGCACTGATCTATCTCAGTAGGAATCTGAAAAACTGAAGTGGCTTCGGGTTGGATGGGGATTTAAAGCAGAAAACTCCCCTTACCAACAAATAGTTGATTAAATAAACCACGCATGCTCCAAAATAATGAGGATTGGCCATATCGATACTGAAATCCATCCCCTGTACAATAATAAGAAAATGGAGAAGACAAAGAAGGCCGCTGTGAGCTTGCAATACTGAAAATAGGAGGGAAACAACCGATTGTAGGATTGATCGATGCTCCCCAATGCTACAAAACTGGCTTTTCTTTCGAGGCTGTCCAGAGTTCTTTCAGAATTAAGAAATGCAAACAAGGGTATTGGAGGTGACCCTGGAAAGAACAGGTCCAATAGATACTTCCACTAATAATGAAAGAGTATATATGAATGACATAAAACTTGGCATTCTAGATATACGGCAATTTTACACATCCAACAAACAGAGAATATTGATTTCTCTCATGTGTCCATAGTATCCTTTCACAAACAGATTATTTCTTAACCTCGCATCCACTGACTCCCACATAGTTGATTGTCAGATTTTGGAAGGTGCTTTGTCAGACCATGCAACAGTCCAACCTCAATTAGAACGGGAACTTAATCTGACAACTGGAAGTACTGGTGACTAAATATTACCTACTCAAAGTGTCCTGGAAAAAGGCAACACCTAGGGCCCCATTAGTATGGCGGGCCGACTTCGTCCGCCCACCATACCCTCGGGAACCGGGACTGCATGCTGAGGGTGCGGGGCTCCCGCACTCCCGATTAGCATGTGCCCGCCACAATGGCGGGCGCATGGAGCATCTGCAACATTGCGGCGGGCGGTGCAGAGAGCACCGCCTGCCGCAATGCCATAGAGGCAGGTTGTGAGTTTCAATGCACAACGTGACAGGCACTGCGCTGTGCCAGCCTCGTTGTTCATTGAAAGGCAGGGGGGTACCAAAGGTACTACCCATGTGTACCCCCCAACCCCCTGGAGTACCTGGGGGCCCGCAATGGGCCCCTGCAAGCAGACTCTGCATGCCATTCCGTGGCGGCAATGCCGCCATGGAAAGGCATGTTCACGCCAACATTCTAATATGGCTGGCGGTGAAAAGCGGCGGACGGTCTTTCTGTCTGACACGGACCCTCCAGCCATTGTAATATGGGGGTCTTTTCTGCAAGGATGGTGGGCTACCGCCGGCCCGGGGGCGATCCGCCCACCATCCTAATGGGGCCCTAAAATCCCACAGCAAGATATATATGGAAGACAAAAACCACTCAACTCCTCTCACTTTTTTGGGGTGACTGGAAAGGCAACAATCTGTGGGACAGTTGATACAACTTGTATGTAAAGAGGGTATTTAAACTGAATTTGGTTCTTTCTCATTCCATCCTGTTTGATGTAGTAGGGGATGCAAATTAAGGTCGGGTTAGGGATCCAATTTCCCTTCCTTGAATGTATTTCCTGTGATACCTTGATGACAGGTTTCCAACACACATCCTATGTAACCAAATTATCTGCCTATGCAGAAGATATTCTGGTACACCTCTCGAATCCCTTAACTTCTCTACCTCCCTTTTTACAGGAGATTTATATTCTAAAATATCCGATTATAAACTGAATTTCTCTAAAACTGAAATGTTACCTTTAAACTCCTTATGCTATCACTTTATGTTCTCTGATACTAACTTTATGTGGTGCCCATCTAAGATAAAATACCTAGGTGTCTGGTTTTCATCTACCATCACTCAAACCCTTGCTCACAATTTTAGTACACTAAAACGTAAGATTCAAAAATCGTTGTCTTCCTGGTCTCCTCTAAACTTATTCTGGTGGGGTAGATTGGATACTGTTAAAATAATGATTGTACCTCTTATTTTTATTTTGCTTTCTATGTTACCATTTAAAATTCCTAATTATAATTTTAATCAAATTAACTCTCTCTGTACTACATTTATCTTGAATGATAAACACGCTCATATTGCTTTATCCAAATTAATAAAACCAAAAAATTAAGGGGACGTATGATTTCCTAATTTTAAGCTAGATCATGCTGCTTTTATAATTAGACAAATGGATGCTTAAGATAGACAATATCATGACTCCCCTATACCCAGCTGGATTTATTATGAATGCTCGCTACTAAATGGATTTTCTTTTTATGATATTAGTTATATATGTCCAACTGTACTTTTATTTCCAAACATCCTATCATAAAGTATTCCCAACATCTATTACACTCATTGTTCAGTTTTGGCCCTAACTTTTATCAAGCTTTCCTTGCATCCTCTATCTGGTACAATAAATTCATTAAGTTTCAACATAAATCAATCTACTTCAAGCACTGGAGGGAAAAGGATATCCTATATGTTCATCAACTACTACCTCAAAATTCTGTTGTATCCTTCACTACATTGCAAGAACAATGTGATCTACCCTATTCTTGCCTTCCCCAATATTCCCAATTATCACAGGTACTTCAAGTATTTTTATTAACCAAAAACATTCCTGTTGACTCTACTCCGTTCTCTCCATTGACTCCCGTTTACAACATCTCTTCTGTTTCTAACCCTAAAGCTTCTTTCATATATAAACTCTTATTTGCCCCTATCTTCGATAGTCTGAAATCCTCAATTAAAACAGTATGGGAACAAGACCTCTCGATGTCCCTCTCAACTCAACAATGGGATAAATTATGACATAACATTTTTACTACCTCCAAAGCTGTTAACATCACTCAATCCCTATTTTTTTAATACAATAGAGTGGTTCGCACACCCGTTTCTATTAATAAAATCAACCCTTCCACTTCTCCTCTTTGCTGGGCATGTCTTTCCTCTAATGGCACATTAATCCACTTAATATACTATTGCTCTAATGTTTAAAAAATGTTGGAAATATGTTTGGGCTTAGTGTTCTAAGATATTTAATTGCTATATCCCATTATCAATTCAAAATGTGTTTCTTGGATTGATGTCTGTTGATTTCCAGGATAATTCTCCGAAGTTGAGGTTATTCTTCCTTGTTGGAAAGGTACCTCTAAAAAAGGTACGTTAAAGTGGTGGAATTTTATTTACGATGAGCACAGAATATCTACCGTTTGATCTTTACTGTTATCGCAGAAAATCAAGTCTGATTTACTCTGGTTACCTTTTACTACTTTTTTATCTTCACACTCATCTTTACCCTAATTCCTATTTGCCTTTTCCTTCTCTCTCTCTTCTCTTCTCTTCTTCCTTTCCTTTCCCCTATTTATTTCCATTTTCTATAAAAATAGCAATTAATAGATTGGTACTATATTCTCTACTTACCTTATAGCATGGGTACTCACAAACTTTCTGCCGGGGGCCAAAATTACAGTGTGGTTTGTGGCCCAGGGCCGCACCGGTAGGGGTGGGGGAGGTCCGTGGGGGTCGGGGTCAGTGGGGGGCGGGGTTGGAGTAAAAAAATCAAACCTGTTTCAAAACATTACACAGTGCGATAATGCTGTATTTCAAAAGCAGATGTAACTACAAAGAGCACATTTTGACAATACTTTTTTATTAGCAGACAATAGCAATCTTAAGAGGCATTGCATTGCTTCATACACATTTTGACCCCAATTCCATCACAGTCTCTCTCTCTCTTTCTCTCCCCCAGTCCATCTCTCTCTCTGTCAGTCAGTCTTTCTCTCCCTGTCAGTCTCTCTGTCGGTCTCTCTCTCTGTCAGTCTCTCTCTCTCTCTCTCTCTCTCTCTCTCTCTGTCAGCCAGTCAGTCTCTCTCTGTCAGTCAGTCAGTCAGTCTCTCTCTCTCATGTAAACAACAAATCTGTGCTTAGCATAGTTTGCCACGCTACTGGTATTTTGCTGTTTGTCATTGTATCCAGATATATCATATACAACCAGTGACATTATACCTGCAACAAGTCCGGACTATTGGCTTTGCCAATAGTTGTTAGCTGCATAAGATAAATAAGCAACAACTATAGCTTTGTTGTGTATATATTATAATATTGAAAATGCTTCAGTACTGAAACTATGAGACTATGAAAGAACTAAAACAAGTCTATTTGAATTACATTAAAATCTTTGAGCAGTGATGCTGGTATTGAGATGAGATATTGTTGGTTCACCAAGAGGGCGAAAATGGAGACCCCAGCAGTTGTTAGTTGCATAAGATAAATATGCAACAACTATGGCTTTGTTGTATATAATATATAAAATTGAAAATGCTTAAGTTCTGAAATGATGAAACTGTGAAAGAACTAAAACGGGCCTATTTGTAATTGCATCAAAGGCTTTGTGCTGCTGTTGAGTTGATATTTATCTTAGGGCAAAAATGGAGACTCCAGTAGTAGTTAGTTGCATAAGATAAATAAGCAAAAACTATGGCTTTGTTGTATATAATAAGGAAAATGCTTCATGTCTGAAATGATGAGACTGAAAGAATGAAAACAGTCGATTTGAAATGACAAAGGCTTTTTGAGCAGTAGTTCTGCTGCCGAGTTGATATATTTTTTTTTTCACCCTGAAGGCAAAAATGGAGCCCCAATAGATACACGTCTCAGCAGCCCTGCCTGCTAACTCGGGGAGAACAAATTTGCATAAAAAGTACATTTCAGCCGATGATTAACTCACAATTGGTCACAGAATACGGCAACAGTGCCATCTTCTGTCGCATGCACTTAAATTAATATGCAAAACCACTCGTAATAAATCGAAAAGAAAAACATACTTAACTCTTCTGCCCAAGATTTTAAGCGCCCTGGAAAACTCCAAACGATATCTTTACCTTTTGTGTGGTGCATGAACAAGGTCTAGCAACAGCAATAACAATTATTGCATTGGCATAAACTTACTGCTTTCAAAGGAGGAGACGCGGCAATTGGTTCCTGGGGCAGTGAATCTCGGCTCGGTTTCAGCTGGGCACACACTGCTTCTGTCGGCGCTGGGGTGAGTCCGAAGTAGGTCCTGCTGCTACCAAGCCTATGACGTCACAAGGGTAGATGAGGGGGGTGCGCAGGTGAGCATGGAGACACTAATTGTCTGCGAATGCCCTTTGACCTTTTCTCGGCAAATGCGGCCCCCAAGGAAACACCACAACAGCAGTAATGGTGCTGAGTCCGTGACTGCTGTTGGAGCCGCAAGGAAAGGCCGCAAGTGGCATACGGGCCGTACTTTGAGTACCGCCGCCTTATAGCATAAGATTGTATTTGACAGTTTTATACCGTAGCAGTATCATATTTATTGTTTTATATTTATAACATGTGTTTTATACTATGTTATATTTCCTTCTTATGCTTCGTGTAAACTTTGCACTCCCTTTTTAACCCCAATATAAATTATTGAAATAAAAGAAAAAGGGATCTAGTTTCGTCCTCCAGGGATTTTGTTTATCTTTCCTTTGTTATTTTTTCTTGTAACATACACAACATATTCATTTTCAATACCCTCTAAACTTCCAGAGCAGAGGGTGTAATACCCAGGCTTAAAGACCGTCATTACGAACAGGAGGAAAAATCAGGAAGGCTTTTGGCAGCCCAATTCCAGCAGAGAGAGGCAGCAGCAATATACTCAAATACCTGCCTGAATCTTAGCAATAGACTTTAAAAAGTGATCTTGTCCCGAATACATCACTCCCAGGTGGGATTTGTTGCTGGCAGATCCTGGCGTATCATGTGCGCACACTGTCACACTTATTGTTGACATCAAAGGATGGCGAGAGTGTTGTGGCTTAAGACAGGTAGCTGTGTAGAGTTTTGTAGATTTCTTTATTAGCTCCATGTTGCAGGTAAATAGATATGTACATCAGTCATATGCCAGATGAATCCATATTGACAGCCCTTACTTCAGCCCCACAAGGAGCAGCCTCCCTGCTGCTAAGCCCATCTCCAACTGTCACCACTCATCCACACAGGCACCCAGGCATTCCATTCATCACAGTCACACCAACATTCCAATATCATCTCCCACTCTGGCTGAGCATCTAGGAGACAGCTTGGCTGGAAAACATACAATAACACTTAAGAGAATATAACATTATCTCCTTCCTTTTCAAAGAAAAACGAAAGTGTGAGAAAACAAGGGAATAACCATAAACAAGAAGAAAATATACAGAAGAAGAAAAAGTTCTAATTCAGGTAAGCAAAACTACATACAACTTCACAAGAGTAAGAACACTGCGAAACTAGAAGGACAAGGAAAATTATGGCAAGCAAGATAAAACATTTACAAACCAATAACCCATCCTTCCCAATAAACAATTTTAAATGTAATGAAGGGTAGGTCACACCCTCAAGACAAACATCCAAAACCAAAACAGGTAAAGAGGGTGAAACCATTATCTACAGAGTGTACACACGATGAGGCGCGAGGCGACTTACACACAACAACAACATATCAAGCGCAGGGCGACTTACACATAACAACATGTGATGCGCGCTGCGACTTACACACAAGATAGAAACACGTGAGGCGCAGGGTGTCTTGCACATAAGACTACAACATGTGAGGTGCGGGCGACTTACACACAAGACAAAAACATGTGAGGCGCAGGGCTACTTACACACAAACCAACAAGACGTGCAGTGCAAGGCGACTTACACACATAAACACGACACCAAATGAAACGTAGCGTGAGAACAACAGAGAAGTAGGGAACCACCCTCCAAGAGAAGAACCACCCAAGCGTAAGGGAGTACAGTGCAAGGTGTAACCATAACCATCCTTCATGTAAGGAAATGTAAAGTGACTACCACCCACTCTAAAATTCAAGGGCCAACCATCTGTTTATGTTTAAAATTAAATCCTGAACAGCCCCGCAATACTTGCAATTGCTAATTCAGTTGTACACTCCTTCTTGTCTTTTGCGTTCTGCTGGACAATCTAAATGTGTTATCCCTAGAATCAAATTAACCAGGATGGGCGGTAGGTCCTTCTCTTTCTTGTGCCCCACCGTGTGGAACTCTCTTCCTATTTCTATACGGGAAGAAACTGTCTTTAGTAGTTTCCGTAGACAAGTGAAGACCTGTTTCTTCAATCAGTAATTCTGACTTTTCTTACTCCTACCTGCCGGCTCCGGGAAACCCCTTGGGGTAGCTGGGCGCCTTATAAATTTAAATAAAATAATACATAACATCTGTAGTTAAGCGTAAACTGTGGCATCACGAAACAGTTTGCGAGAGAAGCACGCGTGGCTTCGTATCCCATCCTCGTCGCCAAAATATGTTGTATCTTAAGACAGGTAGCCATGTAAAGTTTTGTAGACTTCTCTGTTAGTTCCATGTTGCAGGTAAATAGATATGTACATCAGTCATATGCCAGATGAATCCATAGCATCAGCCCCTACTCCAGCCCCACCAGGAGCAGCCTACCTGCTGCTCAACCCATCTCAAACTGCCACCACTCATCACCACAGGCACCCAGGCATTCCATTCATCACAGTATGCAAAAAGGGGGACAATGGAGGACAATATTTACCGGGGTCCAATGTACGTGTCCAGTAAGCAATATACAACAGTTGTACAAAGTTCCCCAAGGGATGGATATACTAAGGGGAGGAAAGAAACAGCCACTCTCAGGAGTGTACAACAGGGAATCAAGTAAACCCTTTACGGAATAAGGATGCCTCACACAATTAGAAGGCTGGACAACAATAGCCATCCGTCCAAATAACTGTATTGTGTCATCATTGGCCTCCTGCTCCAACGACAAGCTGGCGGTGCAATGCCTGCCGGGTAGCACGTAGTGCTACTCTTTTGGTGGAGTTCTTTTATTCCTTGCCAATGGGTGCATGCGTGTGAGGGACCTAAGAAGTGCAATTGTGAGCGTGAGTGAGAGTTTAAAATAAGTCAGTAGAGTCCATTAGAACATTTTTAATAGAGTGGCTCACTGCTTAATTAAAATTGATAAAGGGAGGGGTAGCGAAGCGCAACAGTAAAGGTGATGTGGCTTCGTTCAACCCTCGCCTATGGTGTGGTCGACATGTTTCACGCCAGTTATGGCGATTCTTCAGGACCTATGGTTGCTCATCAATTAATGCGAAGTCTCCCCCCAATTGAAGAAACTTCCATATACAACCTGTGTATCAAGGCAGAAAGTGCTACTGCGTGGGTCCAGGCCCTAAACCCTTTGATGGTCGGGCCCCACCAGCTGTCCCTGGGAAGGCCTGAGCGGCGGGGAGTCCCCTTGATTGCTCTAGGCTGAGGCGGGTCAAAACCTACCCATCCCACGGCGGCAGTAGAGTAGAACAGCCGGTAGATCGCTGTGCTTTTCGCGCTGTATTAATGCCGGTAACCGCATGCGAGCGTCGTGTTGACAGAAAGGAGGGACAAGCAGGGTCCCTCCTTTCTGTCAACACGACGCTCGCATGCGTCTCCTAGCAACTCCTGGGACACGCCCACCCACGGCACTCGCGGTTACCGGCATTAATACAGCGCGAAAAGCACAGCGATCTGCCTCAGCCTAGAGCAATCAAGGGGACTCCCCGCCGCTCAGGCCTTCCCAGGGACAGCCGGTGGGGCCCGACCATCAAAGGGTTTAGGGCCTGGACCCACGCAGTAGCACTTTCTGCCTTGATACACAGGTTGTATATGGAAGTTTCTTCAATTGGGGGGAGACTTCGCATTAATTGATGAGCAACCATAGGTCCTGAAGAATCGCCATAACTGGCGTGAAACATGTCGACCACACCATAGGCGAGGGTTGAACGAAGCCACATCACCTTTACTGTTGCGCTTCGCTACCCCTCCCTTTATCAATTTTAATTAAGCAGTGAGCCACTCTATTAAAAATGTTCTAATGGACTCTACTGACTTATTTTAAACTCTCACTCACGCTCACAATTGCACTTCTTAGGTCCCTCACACGCATGCACCCATTGGCAAGGAATAAAAGAACTCCACCAAAAGAGTAGCACTACGTGCTACCCGGCAGGCATTGCACCGCCAGCTTGTCGTTGGAGCAGGAGGCCAATGATGACACAATACAGTTATTTGGACGGATGGCTATTGTTGTCCAGCCTTCTAATTGTGTGAGGCATCCTTATTCCGTAAAGGGTTTACTTGATTCCCTGTTGTACACTCCTGAGAGTGGCTGTTTCTTTCCTCCCCTTAGTATATCCATCCCTTGGGGAACTTTGTACAACTGTTGTATATTCCATTCATCACAGTCACACCGACATTCCAATACCATCTCTCACTCTGGCTGAGCAGCTAGGAGACAGCTAGGCTGCAAAACATACAATAACACTTAAGAGGATATAACAGAGGATGTGGCTCGAGCGGCTAGAGCAGTCTACCCAAAGGAAACAGGGTTCTCGTCTTGGCAATAACGCTCAGCATCCTGTGATTCTAGGCAAATCACTGAATCTCCCCTGCCTAACAAAAATGAATGTGCCCATCTGTAATGAAACTAGTGCTCATGAAAAGCCCTCTGATACTGGATATCTTCGTGCTGAGTTTGCGCTATATAAAACTCTCCCAAAAACAGCGTGCAATTAGAGACTTTAGCATTATCCATAGTTACCAAAAAAGAGGTCCACAGAATACAATGAAATTATATGTTCATGCAACTGCACAGTGTGCACTGTGTGGGACTGAGTATAAAGTTGATCACCAAAGTACAGTGGTTATGTAACACTTTGACAGCCAGATAAACAGCAGAGGATTTTCATCAGACTTCTTCCCCATTCATCACGGTACCAGACAGGGATGCCGTTTATCCCCGCTGCTGGTATTTGTAGACCTTGAACCCCTGGAGGCAAACATACCTGAATCAGACTCATGAAAAGGGATCACCGCCCTAACAGGAGTCTGTAAAACTGTTGCTGTACAAGGATGACATCCTACTTGTCCACTGTGCTGCAATCCTCCTTTCCGGCACTTATGGGAATGATCACTGACCTTTCACATATCTCAGAGAAAGAACGACCTGTGTCCAGAATCACCACATCAGGCTCCATAGAGGGATAACTGAAATTGAAACCATACTACCTTATAGCAAGGAGACAACTTGGTGGCCTGGGGCTACCAGGAACTAAATACTACCATGATGCAATGTATTTATCACAGCTGGCACAAGTGCTTCCCGAATACTACAGATGCACCATTGGGGTGTCCTTAGAAAAACACAGGAAATGGCAGGCCAGTCTCCAGTGTATTCAATCAAATTACCCTCTCAATTGACTCTATACTTCAATCTACAGTGAGAACATGGCTATTAGGATATAAAGTACTGAAGATATATGGAAGGATTAAACACACTAACACCTCTATGGTGCTACTTGCTGAATAGTGTAGAAAACAAAACCCTTCAATGGAGTATGTGGTGGAACGCTGGTATCTCTCCGCTTGAACATTTACTGGTAGATCACAAACAATTATGTTTTTCACTACATGGGTTTAAATGTCCCAGATATTGCGATATTTCCAACTGCATCATTGTCTAAAGAGCAAATTGGGACTACACCCATGGGACATCCCTGAATCTTCCAGACTTCGATATCTGATGCTATGGGATAAACATACATGTGTTATGTCCGGCATGTATGATACCATAGTAAACCATATTTGCTCCTAGCATCTACGTGATCTAAAGGAACAGTGGCATACCTAGACCATGAGTACTCAGACGAGGCCTGGTCTTATACTTCAGAACTCCACCACACTTGTGTTCCAGAAGGCAGATTAAAATGTCATCATTTTAAAATTCCTCAGAACTAGTACTGGACCCCACAAAAGTTGACTAGAGATGCACAATGTTGGAGATGCCAACAAGCAGAATGTGATTTAATAGATATTTGATGGCCTTGCCCAACCTTGGGGTGGTGTATACTGGACTGTAATTTGGAAAATATTAAAAGAATACTTTGAGCACATCCTTACGGGAAACATCCTAAACCACGATGCTTGAGCAACGACTCACCTGAACAACGAGGAGAGAACAACGAAGACTGCTCAACATCGAATGCCGGGACCATGACGGCCGGAACCGCGACTTGACCGCCACGTCACTTCTCTCCGCTGTCTCCTGCCTACCATCCCCTTACGCTCACT
This sequence comes from Lissotriton helveticus, assembly GCF_964261635.1. Taxonomy (NCBI): domain Eukaryota; kingdom Metazoa; phylum Chordata; class Amphibia; order Caudata; family Salamandridae; genus Lissotriton; species Lissotriton helveticus. The sequence continues at coordinate 2,109,117,551 of NC_136057.1, forward strand.
ACGATTGGGCTTTGTTGGAGTGATACGTCACTCATCTCTGCCCAATCACAAAATGTCTCCCGCGATAGGTTAAGAAAAAAAAGTTAACATTAGCATCGTTTCGTATGCACCCTGGCTGGCGTCAAAGGTAGGTCATTTCTTTAAATGAATATTTTTAATAATACTTAAAATTATTTTTATAAATATAATTTTTAAAATGAGTTGTTTTACATTTGTAATAAATATGACGTGTAAACACTTTCAAATCTTGCAACACGTTATAAAGGGATTTTTGGAGGGTGTGGGGGATTTCCCCCCCCCACAAAAAATGACTAATTAAAGGAATTTCGTTGTTCAAGAAGTCGTTCTAAACAAAGTAGTTGTAACAAATAGATCGTTGTTAAAACTTTCGTGGTTTAGGAGGTCGTGGTTCAGGCAGTCGTGCTTCAGGCAGTAGTTATTGAGTCATACAACCCATCCTTCCTGTTGCATATGTACATCATTGCTTTGTTTCTGTTATGATCTTGTGATGACATGTGTGTTCTATAATTGTTATGTCTTGATGTGCAGGTAGTGGGATGTGGATGGAATGTGACTCATTAACTGTTGAAGCTGTAACTTGAGAAGATGGATTAAACACACCTGCTGATTACAAACCTTGTTTGTCCTTATCTTTGGATTGGATTACCACGTTTATACTTCCCTACACTTCCCACTTCAAGCATACTGCACAGTGCTTCGGACATACCTAGTGTTATCCCTTTTATAGAAGATGGCTGTCAACAGCATTAGTCACAGCCAAAATATGTATATTTCGAGTCTGCAGATCACCAGGCCACCAACACAGGACCAATGGCGTATTGAGACATACAGCCACATAGAAGCATTTAACATAAAAGTTACAAGGCATGCTTTCCAACTTTCTTGAAGTGAGGTCAACTTTTCTACACAAAAGGGACGAGAGCTGAACATTCTGGGATCTCGGAATAAAGCTAACGAGGTGGCTATAGTACTCCATTTCGAGGATCCAGTCAAGGGCCAGTGACTTGTTCATAGAATCCTAAGCGATTACTAACCATACATACTGACCCTTACTCCTAGTGCAAAGGAAGCAAGCCACCCAAACATGGAAAGTGGCACCCCCTTCTTAGGAAATTCATGACCTGAATACAATGGGATAGGACTTGCTGGTGCAATTTAACACCTTCAATCAATGTAATTCTCTGATGAAAGAAACAAAGATATGGTTTGAGATTAATATTTTATCATGTGTAAGAATTGATAGTTGTGGTTCAACCCGATGCCTGCCCTCAATCAATATCCCGTTCACATGGACTCGTCCCCCCCCCCCCACACACACACACACCCCTCCCCTCTCCGTGCTCCCCTCATCTCGCTTTGTAAATGTCAGTTTTTCGGTTATTGGAATAGTCTTTTCAATACGTTCTCAGTTGATTTTACCTCTGCTCAAGTATAATTGTATTGTTTCATATCGTTTAATGTGTCAGCCTCGACATCTTCTATGTATTCAAAGTGATATTTTGAGTTACTTTGAAAGCTGTGCAATACAAATTCCACATAAAACAACTGCAAAAAAGAAGTGCAATCATTGTAGAGCAGAGAGCCCTGCTTGTAGTTAGTGTTAAGATTTGATAGCAGCGAATCCTCTGCCAGGATTAATTAAATTCCTCATTACCAGCGGTAGCAGAGCCTCAGTTCATTGTGTGATCTGGTTTACTACATTTCTGCAACCACAGGCACATGCACTAATATATTTCTGCTGAAATTACAAATGTAATTATTTCATTTACATATGTCAATTTTACAGGCTGTCATATTCAACTATTTGCTCAGCAGAGTATTGTAGAATGGGAGAGCTGAAAAAGCAACTATGTTTGCTAACAAATTAATCAGACCACACTCTAAATGCCTGCTGAGTATGTGCATAGTGCCATAGACCTTGGACCCTGTAAGTGGTGCTAAGTAAAGTAGTAATTAAGTAAATAGAGCAAGTTTATTCTCCAAAAGTATTTCCACTGTGCATCTGATGGCGATCTAAATATCCATGAGATCCTAATCTGCATATTGAATTATTGTGTAATTGTGGCTTGTAGTGCTGCTATTCAAACACATGGCTTGGTCACAAACATTCCACAACACTTCCTGTCTGAGAAATTTAGAAGCCTCTACTTCTGGAACAGACACACTACCTTTTTTTATTTCGTGTTTTACTGACAAACAGAAAGGTTAAAGTGATGTTATAGTTAGGTGAAAACGTCAGCTAATATTTTAAATTCAATAAACACTGAAATTTACCAGTTATAGTTTTCTGAGCTAAGTAGAACTTGTGCCCCGAGAATTCCCTATGCTGTTCATCAATGATGTCATTAAAAATGTCATGAGTGATACAGCCTGTGCGGTCATAAGCAGAGCATGGTGGGGATACACATTCTAGTTACCTCACTAAACGGGTAAATTTCAGTCTTTTTTTAAATTGAAATGTTCTGTTTTAACTGAGAGTTTCACCTAACAATAAATATTACTTTAAATGTTGTGTTGTGAATTTCAGAGGTTTTCTTTAGCGCAGAGTAAGATATTAATACCATACTGAACTGAAATGTCACTTTAACCTTTGGTTTTTCATTTTTCCAGTCCCTCAAGACTCCCTCAAAAATCCCTTGGGACTCCCTCTGGAGTCCTACAGAATCACATCGACCACCCTCATCTTTTTTTTTTACATTTTGGGCTCACACAGGCTATGCTTCAGGGTATTCATAACCTGCCCCCTCATGTCCCTTTTAAAAAACAATCTGAGGAAGGGGACCAGGTTGTTAAGTACTGTAATGACCACCACAACATTTCTTTGGGAAACGGCCTTTACAACGAAGCCGTTTCCACGAAATCTTTAACCACGCATGCAGTACAACGCATGCGTGGTTACCACTAAAGCCTTTACCACGCATACATTTACTACGAGGTTTGTAGTAAAGGCATATGTGGTAAAGGTAAAAAGTAAAACGGGGGGGGCTTGGGGGGGTCACCCCCCCAAATAAAAAAACTCACCAGAAGTCACGTCGGGATCAGCACATAATCAGCGTCGTTTAAGAGAAATCGGAAAAAAAAATCCGTTTCCTCTTAACGACGTATGACGTCACCACGCAAGTAGTCGAGGTAAAGGTTATGTGTGGTAAACGAATTCCGTTGTAACGCATGCGTGGTAAAGGCATGCGTTGCAACGGAATTCGTTGTAACGTCATACATTTCTTTTCATGTTGCAGTCGGCCAATCAAAGGGCTCATTCTGAAAAAGCCCCTGCAGCCAATCATTAGGCTTGATTTTTTTTATTTCAGTCAACGGTACAGATATCCATAACATTTAAACCTTAATTTCTCAATAACTATTGAACACATTTGTATTAAATCACAAAAAACAATTTATCTGGGTAAACATTTAGCTTTCTGTCAAATTTAGTGTACTTCTGTTCAGCCATTTTGGCTGCAGCCCTCTCTAAAGTTCCCTATGGAAATTGCATGGGGAAACTGTGTTTTGGGACTTTCTTTTTTTCTCAGCTCAGTGGAAAAAGGGGGCTGGATGGACTGCCTCAAGGGGTCTGCTGTGGGGCATTGAGAGCCTGTACCTAGGAGCATGGACAGATTACCTTACTACCAGGCACACATGAGCCCAAGCAACAGCCCATCATAGGATATGCATCTGGGTTCATAGTGAAAGGAGGCCTGATAGAGAGGACTATAAGCAGTTTACAGTTTGCTCGACCCAAACGCTAACCTCTGCAATAAGGTGAGCTGGTGGAAACAGTCTTGCAAGGTGCTAGATTCCGTGGACCTATACGAGTAGGCATTTTGGTGCCCATTACCTGGACTCGTTTGCCCTGGCCCTCGGCTGCAATCTACATACCTCTAAAAAAGACACAATTCAATAGGGCGTCAAGCTACTTTCAACCAACAAAGACATGAGAATCGCACCCCTCCGCTACCAGAGATGACGTAAGGGCCTTAACTAAGGAAGACCTCCTTTCTTCACTTCAAGACATTAAAAAGAGTTGAGAGAAGAGCTAAAAGCAGACATAGCCTCCTCTTTAGAAGCTCTCAGGTCCGATCTTACCTCCCGGCTCGCTGCACTGCGGCAGGATGTGGACTCGGTGGGCCGACCTTGGAATAATAGGTGGAACTACCTTAGGCTCCTTTGGCAAACTTAGGGACCACCTGCAGGCTATGTTTATTAATGGTAAGGACTTGAAAAATCGAAATTTGGGGGAAGGATTGGAGGGCTCAGACTTGGAGGTGTTTGTAGTGGGTATGTTCTCTGAGCTCCTGGGGGACAATCGGGCCAAGGTCAAGCAAGAGCATGCCCACCAGTTGGGCCCACTCATACTCACTAATACCTAGAGATGGCAAACTTCCACTGGATGTTCTAGTAAAACTGCATTCCTTTAAGGTGAAGGAGGCAATCCAACAAGCAGCTAGAAAGAGTGGAGTCAGTCAACTTCTCTGTGTTTCAAAACATTGCTCCTGCTATTCTGGCTCAATGACTACAATTCCGGCCTGTCACTACTAAACTACGCCACAAACACATCAAATACAGGTGGATGAGTCCTTTTGGTCTCACCTTCGAATATCAAAACAAGTCACACCACTTCATGGATCTAGCGGAGGCAGTGACCCTGCTTGGGATACCCGCCCTTAGTGCTGCGACGCCAAAGTGAATCTAAAGAGACCCTCCATGAGCTCTAAGGCAGGCGCAGAAACAGGACAATGACTAACACAGCGAAGCCCGAAATAGCAAGGGAAACATTGGGCCCAAAGTTGAAACAGGTGCACTTGCCCTAGCAACAAAAGCTACATTGTAGGAAAGACTATAGTCTCCATATTTGGTGACATATGTGGATCTTTAACTCAACTCTGTATGATAGGTTCCCACCTGGAGCCGGTGCGGTTTGATCATGTGCAGCTCTACACAGTTATATAAAAGAGAGAGAAGTAGGATGGCCACTGGAGTAGAGGCTCCTATATGTGATTACTATATTTATTTGATGCTCATTCGCCTTGATCATAAGTTTTCAATGTTAGAATCCTTTAGCGGGTCGTGAACTACATGCCAGCACTTATGCGATTTATATTTGAAGTATACTATTTTTGAGAAACTAGGTTCCCAAATGTTACTGTTTGTTGCTTATGTTCAAAGTCCATGAGTGGGATACTTCTGATGCGTCATGGAAAGGGGTTGTAGGGGGGGTTGGATGGCCTCTTCCTGTTTGCAGGTGTGGAGGAGGATGGTTGGGAGGGGGCGAAGAGTTGGATCTGGGGCCATTGCATGAGACTATGCTCCTTTTGACATCATGGTGTTAACAATGTTAACTTGAAATGTCAAAGGGCTGAACTCTCAGGCCAAACATCAATAACTATGGAAATACCTTCTTGACCGGAGACTTCATCTAATAGCATTACAAGAAATGAAAAATAAATGTAGCGAAGGTCATAGAGTACGTCATAAAACATATCACCTAATCTATAGATCCTCTGCCCTCACCAAACACAATGGGGTAGCCCTCCTCTTTCACTCTTCTTTAAAGTTCCAACTGACGGGCTGCAAAACGGATAAGAAGGTGAGAATATTGATGGTGAAAGGGAACGTAACTGGTCGAATGTGCACAATAGCATCAGTCTATGCCCCCAATACTGGCTAGGCTGCTTTCATTCAATTGTTTCTCACCCTTCTGGAAGGGTTCACAATGAGAGATTATTCTAATGTGGGATTTCAATCTCACATGGGAACCCAGGTTAGATTGCACCCACTCACATCGTTTATTTACTAGGAGCTTTCCTAAGACTATAAAATAAGTGAGCTGGTCCATGGGACTAATAGATGCATGAAGAACCAAGCACCCTAACACTTGGGATTATACCTTTTTTCCCATTCACATCATACATAGTCCCGACATGATAACACCTTCATAAGCCAATCACTGGAGCACTGCATTATGGCAGCCGAATTCCCTCCTACTGAACTCACTCGCCCCTGTTAATCTTACATTAGAGTGGGCTACCCTACCACATAAATACTGGTTGCCCCCTTATTATGGACCGTCTCTTCTGAGATGAATTGTGTAAGACTATTAGGGAATTCTTTCAAACAAATGATCCTCTAGATACTGACCCGTCCAACACATGGGACGTCTTTAAGGCAGTTTTTAAAGGGAAATGTATTTCGCTCTTATCTACTTTAACGAAACAGAAAACCCAGGACAGGTCGGCGTTTAAAGCAGAAATACACTACAGAGGAAGGTAACTGTACTTAGGGGAAAACGTAACACGATTTACACGAATAGGGCAGAGTTTACTTTGCTACATCTTTCGCATATGTAATATGATCAAAAGGACACGGTAGACTCCCACTTAGCACGACAACTATGGGTCAAACATGAGAAGGAATGCATCATTTACATTAACCAAGCAGGGGGGAGATGCCTACATCAGAAGAGGATAAAGCACAGGCTTTCCAGGGTTTTTACAAAGATATGTATGCAGCCGAGACATCAGGGGAAGATGTACAACTATTCTACCTGAACAGGGTTGACCTTCTTCATACAACTATTCTACCTGAACAGGGTTGACCTTCTTCAGGTGACAGCAGATCAAAATGAGGTTTTGGGTAGCCCAATTAGAGAAGACGAGGTTCAAGATGCTATTACAGCTCACATACTCCATAATTCATTGGGGTCAGATAGCTTCACAGCCCGATTTTATAAGACCTTCAGATCGGATTTGGTACCCCATCTGACAATCCTATTCAATCATATGGCTACTTCGCAGAGGGTCACACACTTGATGAGCGAGACACTGATATTGATCCTTCCAAAACCAGGGAAAGACCCGAATTTCTGTGCTTTGTGTAGACCCATTGCATTTCTCAACCTAGATGTCAAACTCTATGCTAAGATACATGCCACACAGCTGGAAGACATTGTGCCAGATTTGATTCACCCGGAACAGTCAGAATTTGTTAAAGGGAGATAGACACATGATGGTGTGGAGGTTCTAAAAAACACATTCCGGCGATCTACATGCCAAAAAAGCCTTTGACTGGGTGGATTGGTCCTTCCTCTTTAACACCGTTTGCTGCTTTGGCATGTGCAAATATTTCATAGCCACGGTCCAGGCGAAGTATGCAAATCCGCTATCGTGCATGCTTGTGAACGGAGTGGGCGCTGACCCTTTTAGGCTAGAACATGGTACTCATCAGGGTCCTCAATGCAAAAAGACTACAACGTTCAAGCCACTAAAGTTCAGCTACAGCATTCCCATGAGTGGTCAAAATGACCCAAAATGCAGTGTGCAACAGTGAACTTGGCACTTCCATGTCAGAGTGATTTCCCGTCTAATATTGGCTCTCGGGCCAAATCATTCAGATGATCCTGTGGTTTACATACAAATAGATAGCACAAAATTATGTCACCAGTGCCAACAGTAAGAGTGAAAATAAAGATAAAAGGAACGTAAAGTGTATCTTCATGCAGATTCAATGTTGACCGTAGCAGAGGAGGTACTTATATTGTGTATAATAGATAATAGAATACTCTTTATTTGGTTAAAATAAACTATAAAAAGCATACACATATACACAACCAATAAAAGAATGGTAACATCCACATCCCATACAAGGAATGCCATAGGTGACCATAAATTTAGGCACATATTATGACAATGGGTCGGCAGCTCCGCAATCCCAATTAGGATGCAACCGCACATAGTGCGGTCAGAAACTTAAATTTTTTACAATGGAAGCAGCCTGAAAACACCCGCAGCACAAGCTCTCATTGAAAAATGGAAGTTTGTAAACATCCCTGCATCTTGTGGCAGGCACCACACGGTGCCTGCTACACGGTGCAGGGAAAGGCGACATGGACTGGCAATCGGAAACTGACATCATAATCCTGACGGTAAAAACGTCGTCCTTAAGGGATTATGCTGCCTTTCGACTGACTGAAAGGCTCCTTGAGCCCATCAGAACTGCATGGTCTCCCCCCCAGGTTTAAACTCCTACCCCCATTATCCTAATATGGAGGTCGGACTTTAAACCTCCCGTGTCGGGCGGAAAGCCTCCGATCAGCGGTTGGAGGCTTTCCGCCCGACATCGTAATGGGGCAGTGAGGTATATTGTTCATGAGGTCCAGATTCTTCTCTGCTTGATACTGACCCAAACCCATTCAATTTGTAAGAGAGGAAGAACTAATCCATACCCTCCTCTTAATAAGGTTCATGGAACTGCTAAATGTTGACCTGTCTACATCCTCCTCACTTCATTGTATGGGTCCCCACCCTCCAGCCACAGGAATGGAGTATAAACTTCCACATTCTGATAAAGATATCCTCACCCTCCATCTTGTGCTATGTCACAACCAGGAGCATCCGAAATGGATTCCACTTCACTTTCGTGACTAATACTCTGAGCCCGACTTTAAGAGTGGAAATCAGAAGATATCATCTCCAGCATTTGCAAAAGCTCTTTTTCAGTGTTTGCATTCTTTACCCCATATACTCAATGACGTTGCTATGATCATAAGGTTAATGTTACCTATGAGTGCAGCCTAAAGCTTAATATTTCCTTACATATGAGTCCAGTCATTACTTTATGCTTCAAGTCCTTCAGCTTGAAGTACCGGGTTTTTAAGAACCCAGCGGTGCCAGGGGACACACCCAAAGACTTCGGATTCTCCTGTCTCAGACTACAGAAACGCAGAGACTTCTTGGTGACGTCAAAGATCAGATTTATTGGCTGCAGCCAGTAACAGGTATCCTAGAAGTACAACACGGTGTATGTTCTTAGGAGACTGCTCAACTTACAAAGCCATCCATCCCTTTTTATACAAAATATTATGCTTCAGGCAAACATTCCTTATTTTACAGTTGACCATTCACATATTTCTTCGACAAAGAAAAGCAGATTCATGATGACAAGCCCATCTTCAGTTGGTCCAGCCCATAATCAATTACCCAGCAAGGCCCAACACTTTTCATCAGATATCGGACGGACCCCTAATAAAATCGGGCACCTCCTCATCATAAAGCAGGCCATAAAGAGAGGAACAGGGACAGGTGTGAGTAAGATTAGACATAGTTGTGGGCAAAGAAGGGTTTATGGTATGCTGTGCCTTGATCCTAATCTCGACCGGCCACTGGGAAAGGAACTGGCCGAACAGGTTTGGCTTCGGGCAGTGGAGTCAGCTTGCCCAGGTCACACAGAAGTCAGCAAAAGGTGTACGTGTCCAGGGACTCGGTCGACCTTAGTCATCGGCCTATGTGAGGGCAACCACAAAATGGCTGCCGTACACAAAATGGAACCTGAGGGTTCAGAACGGAATCCTTGATTTCAGGGTGATCTCGTTACTCGAATATGACGAAAAGACTTGTATATAGTATACTCGTCATTCTCGGTCTGCTGATACCAAACTCGCCATGATACGACGATGTTTGTGACACGGGTCCAGAATTTCAGTACCACAGACCCTCCTTTTGCCCTTACATAGGCAATGAACCTACTCTCACGCTAATCTGAGTCCAGGTCTATATTCATAAAATCATTGAGATGTTGCTGTAGCATCATCCTATTACTTAGCTCATCTCTCGATACAGGTTTCCTTACACATAATGCAGCACAGAGGCCACATATAGCAGGAGCACACTGTACGCATAGACAGAACAGGAAAAGAATGGCTAAGATCATCCCAATGACCATCAGAATCTTCCATCCCCAGGCGGATAACAGTTCCCAGAACCACCCCATCAACGACCAATCTCCGTTATCCACATGAATAGATTCAGAGATCTTATGTAGTTTGGAAATGGCCTGGTACACTGTTGGAGCATTATCCGGAATGAAAATACAGCAACTTGATTGGATCACTTTACATACCCCACCTCGGTCTGCAAGTATGATATCTAGCGCAACTCTGTTTTGAAGAGTCATAAGACGGTCCGACTGGAGCTCAGCAGTCAAGTTACTAAGGGCACCGGCAGTTTCAACTACGGTGGACTCAACCACCCTCGTCAATTGCCTTATGTTCCTGCTGTTAATCATGGGTCCCCAAAACGGCAGAAAACCCTTCACGAAATCTCCCAATTCTTGTCCTGCAGTATCTTCCTTACTGAAGACACCTCTAACTATCCTTGTCTTGTGGTAATCTGCCGCAGCTGTGTAGGTGGGAGGCAACAGGAACGAAACAAAACATGTGCCCGAGAAGTCAGGGGGCAACCATGTGTAGGCTCTATCATGACAGATGAAATAGGTACCCCTAGCTGCTAGGAACGAAGGGGAAGTCTGGGATGCAAAGACGTATGTCTCAGTGCAGATACTCTTCCCTAACGGAGCTCTGGGATTCTTGCCATTACCTTGCAGACATAGGTTACCCTGATGGGGTACAATCCAAATCGGGGAGGATCTCGTTGCTCGCTGGTTTTCACCTAGAGTAACTCCATATCCGGTCACGTTCCATCCAATATACGCTAGTGTCTCATCTCCCGGGATAGTCTCATAGGAAGTAGCTTCTCTAATCATATCTACTATACCCTTAACTAGAGCACTATTCTTTGGATTATCTTTTACAGAACGTAGGGGGTGGACTTCATGAACATAGATGAACATCGTTCTGTATGCCAATACAGAACCATTGTAGCTAAATGGCAGGACAAGGTAAGGGATACCTTTATCAGTAGTATGAGGCATAAGACCACACACCCAACAGTTAGTCGTGTTCATTACTAATTGGTGTTGGTGCAAAAGCTGAACGAAGGAGTTATTGATAAACTCTAATCTTCTAACGGACTCATGTTCAGGAAAAGGATGAAAAGAATGTGAGGAAACAGTAGAAGGAGGCATGGGCTGTGCAGTGGGTGCAAATGTCACTCGAAAAGAGAATAAAACATATCCTATTAAAAACGTCATTACACTAAACAACATGAAAATGCATAATATCAAAAAGCGTTTTCTGGTCATCATTATACATATTTTGGCTTTAAAGTTCATTTCTTTGGCAGGTCTCTCCATCTTGAAAAACTCCATCCTCTAACCTTGCTGCTCGCGGAGGTAGGGTGTTCCGTGCTAAGGAATGTGCCTGTCAGTCCAAGGGAAACGCCCAAGAACCAACCAGAACGTCGACCTTGTGTCTTCGGCTTGCACTCCAAAGACTTGTCGCCCGCGACCCTACAGCTGAACCCGGATGGTAGTTCGAAAAACAAAAATAAAAAAGTTTCTCAGAGGAGAGAGCTGCACTGTTCAAAAATAATAAAGAAAAATATTTATTTGTCCATAGTTCTCGGCCTCAGATTAGAACGACTTTTTCCAGATAATGTCTGGTCTTGGAACAAGAGTTCAGGTTCGGTAGTGTCCAATCGGATTGACGGTGGCACAGCTTCCTGCAAAAGATTGTCACTTTCACGTTCAGAATTTGTTCCTTTTACACGTGCATCGCTGAAAGGCAGGAAACGAGGCACAGTCTCAGTCTCAGAGTCAGCAATACCCTCCTGGACCCACCGGTCGTACAGCAGAGGCAAAGGGACCCTCTTACAATGTACGCCGTGGATCCAGTTCTTCTTCCCTTCCACTCGCACGGCTGATCTCGTTGACAAAAGGACTAGGTGGTGGCCAGTCCAACGGGACTGATCATTCTTTGTCCGCTGGAAATTTTTTACCAGCACCCACGAACCAGGATCAATAGCATGTCCTGGATCTTCAGAGTCCTGAGGCAGAGTATCGTGAACCTGTTGGTGTAAAACACGCAATTTAGCCGTCAAATCATACAAGTAATCAAGCAGTACAGGGTGTTCAATCTCACTGAATTTTGTCAGCCTAGGCACTCCCCATATGTTGGCCGGGCGGCCAAACACAATTTCGTATGGACTAAGTCCCACTCGTGAGTGCACGGTCATTCTTGTAGATAGGAGTGCTAGGGGCAAATCATCAGGCCATTTAAGACCAGAGCTCGCTTGGATCTTGGCCAATTTCAGTTTTAAAGTGTCATTATAGCACTCTACTAGTCCAGCTTATTGGGGGTGATTTGCAGCGTGAAACCTTTGGCGTATACCTAACCCTTCACATACTCTCTTCATCACTCGACCCACAAATTCACTCCCATTATCACTCCAGACCATTCTCGGTAAGCCAAATCTTGGAAAAAATTCTTTGACAAGGGCTTTAGCTGTGGATAAGGCAGTATTGTCTTTCAGGGGATATGTTCTACCCATCTCGAAAAGGCACAAACAACAACGAGTACGTATTTCAAGTTGTTGCACCTCTCCATGTGGATGAAATCTAGCTGCAAAGCCTCGAACGGGTACGTTGGAGGCGCAAAATGACCAGCTGGAGTTGGAATTCCCCTACCAGGATTGTATTTCAAGCACACCATGCAATTCTTGACCACATTCTCTGCACATTTGGGAATTCTAGCATTTTGCCATACTGGAGCCAACAACTTACAAATCCCTTTCACACTGATGTGAGCCATCCCATGGGCCATTGTAACCACTGCAAGCACATATGCATCGGGTAACAACCATCGCTGATGTTCTGACAATTCAACCCAACAACCATTCGAGTCTAATTTACCCGTACTCTCTCTCCACACACTCAACTCTTTCTCTGTAGTTTCAGCTTGAATAGACTTCACACTCTCTTTCGTATCTTCACACATTCCAATGTCACCAACCCATCTCGCAGGGCCTGCAACATACATTCGACTCATCACATCTCTTACTGTTTCTTTTGCGACTTCATCAGCAAATGCATTGCCACAACCAACATCATCAGTAACCTTCTTATGTGCACTGCATTTCACAATCGCAACTTGCAACGGCAAAGTAAGTGACTCAAGAAGCTCATTCACCAACTGACCATGCTGTATCTTGGCTCCGTGCGAAGTCAAAAATCCGCGTTCTTTCCACAATCGTCCAAAACTATGAGCCACACCAAATGCATACTGGCTGTCAGTATATATGGTCACTTTCATTCCTTTTGATAACACACACGCTCTTGTAAGTGCAATCAACTCTGCTGCTTTAGCTGAATTATGTGGGATGCGTGCAGCTTCAACAATCGTATGCAAAGTCGTAACAGCATATGCCGCAGTTGTATCACCATTCGGAAGCTTGAAGCATGAACCATCCACCCATAAGGTACCATCACACTTCACAAGGGGAGTGTCCTTAAGATCTACTCTCTCTTTCGTTTCTTCCTCTGTCTTAAGAAAGCAATCATGCTGTTCAGAAACATCTGTTTCTGCTACAATTGGCAACAACATAGCTGGATTCAACGTGTTGCATCTCTTTATGTGCACATGACTCGCTAAAAGTGTTAACTCATAACCTGACAATCGAGCACTAGTTAAGTGATGTGTCTTGGTCCTGTTTAACAAAGTGTCCACTGCATGTGGAACCATTACATCCAACATATTATTCATCACTAAACCAGCGGACTGTCGAATAGAAACAGCTGCTGCTGCCGTCGCTCTCAAGCAACTCGGCAACGCTCTAGCCACGGATCTAAAGTCGACGAAAAATACGCACATGGACGCTGCTAGTCCCCAAAAGACTGTGTCAGTACTGACAACGCACAACCTTCTTTCTCATGGACATACAGTGTAAAGGGCTTACTGTAGTCGGGGGTACCCAACACAGGAGCCGAACACAATGCATCACGCAAGTCGGTAAAACTTTTCTGACAATCCTCAGACCATGGAAGGGGATTCGGTGTATCTTTACAGGTCAATGCTACCAAAGGTTTGGCCAGCAGAGAAAAATTCGGTATCCATTGTCTGCAATATGACGTGATACCCAAGAAAGCACGCACTTCTTTCTGTGTCATTGGCACACTCAATTTTGCAATTGCCTGAATCCTTTCTGGGGTCAGTCTCCTTCCCTCCTTCGATAAGAGATGACCTAAGTAGGTCACTTCTTGTCGACAATATTGTAACTTCGAAAGGGACACTTTGTGATGCAAATCAGACAAATGACGCAACAACGACAACGTTGCTTCTTTACAAATTTCCTCAGTATCTGCAGTGACTAGCAAATCGTCAACGTACTGAATAAGGGTAGCGCCATCAGGTAAAACAATCGTATCAAGCTGTGTTTTTAACGCCTGACTATATATTGATAGACTCTCACAATAGCCTTGGGGAGCGCGTTTGAACCGGAAGCTTCGTCCTCCTAAACAGAAGCCGAAAATATCCCTACTCTCCTCGGCAATCGGGATGCTGAAAAAGGCATTTTTCAGGTCAATCACTGAGAACCAAGTGGCAGAAGCTGGAATCATCGTTAATAAGGCAGTGATATCAGGAACAACTGGAAACTGTGGCACAACTATTTTATTCACCTCCCTAAGATCAATCACAAACCTGTAAACAGGTGGCTGGGAAGAGTCAGCTCGCTTCAGAACAGGCAGAACAGGGCTATTGCAAACGTTACCTCTTGTTTCTTCAATTACATCTTTTTCAATCAAGTCATGAATGATCGCTAGCAACGCCTTTTCACCTTCACTAGAGATCTTGTATTGGGGAATACGTGGCATTTTAACATTCGCTTTCAATGTCACAACATATGGCGGTATCTCCAAAAGACCCACATCATTAGGACCAGTAGCCCAAATAGTATCAGGAAGAGAAAACAATTCTGCCGGAAGTTTATCTTTCGATAAATACATCGGGGAGACCACTTTCTTACCCAATGTGAGTTGTACTCCCGAAGGAGAACAATACAATGTCGCGTACAATCTTTTTAACAGATCCAATCCTAACAAATTCTCACCACAACCCGTCGTCAGAATAAGGGGTGCTTCGAATTCACAAGGTCCAACAGACAGAGACATAGGACTAGAAATCGGGTTCCTAACCGGGGCACCAGAAAAACCTACTGAAACATTCGTTTCGCCAGACAAAGGTGCGCCAGGGAGTTTAGAGTGCATAATAGAACTCTTTGTAGCACCAGTATCCAACAGAAAAGGCTCTGACACACCTGATGTAATCACCTCAACATAAGGTCCACTCTGATCTACTGGAACTGAAACAACTCCCTCTCTCTGTCTATGGCTGTCCTAGCAATCATCACCTTCCATATTCTCACCTTCTGTATAGTAATCGTCAGCCTAGTACTGAGTCGTCCTACCAGGCGTGTTATTCTGCTGATCAAAACTATTCATTGAATTTTGAGGAGGAAATGGACGTGCGTTCTGGGAGAATCCTCCACGCCCTCTACCTCTAAGACCTTGTGGAACACCTCGACCTCTTGCGCTAGGAACACCATTCATACGCTGTAACAAAACAAGACAGCTACTTTTAAAATTACCTTCTTCTTCAACGTGGTTGAGAAAACTCGAACCTTTGCGAGTTTCTCTGAAACTGCTGAGGTTGCTGATAATCACGCTGACCACCACGAGGCGGATAAGCTTGCTGTAAAAGAACCTTCGTCTTCAACTCCTTAGTTTTCTTGTCTGCTCTATCCTTCTCATCCTTATCCCTATTTTCATAATACTGCGCAGTAGCCAATATCTGTGCTGATGAGGAAACGGCCCAAGAACTCTCTGAATCTTTCAATTTCTTACACAATTCGGGAAGCAAATTGTGCACAAACTTGTCAACGAACAACTGTTGACCACCTTCTGTACTCATGTCTTGACCACTGTGATTGATAAATGTTTCCTCAAACGTAGTGAAGAAATCAGACACGGTTTCCTCTTTCTTCTGCTTACATGCAGACAATTTATCCCAATTTGCACGAATCGCAGGCATTAAAGTCTTCATATAAGTAACGATCTTACCAGGAAGTTCTGCTACTACAGGCTCAGGTTTAGCACCACCAACTTGTCGGCCATCTGCAGCAGCAATATTAACCCAGGTATCACCTAACTCTTGCGCATGATCTGTATGACGAATTAAACCCCATAAGGCTGTGGAACAACATTTCCAAACAACATGTCTATATCAGCTAGATTCATAACACATGAGTCTGCAGTCTGTGATAACTCCTTATAGTACCCTGGAGGATTTGTACGAGGGTCAGGTAAAGTCTGCTTAAGGGCCAAAACTTCAGCACGTTTCCACGGAACATGTACCCAAACACGCTGAAAATGAGGCTGAACAGGTGGGTTAGCTGCTGGGTCCCCTTCTTTCCACACTGGGGGAACTTCTCTCATCGGATATTGTCGCGCTTTTCTCCTAGCAGAGGGATCAGGTTCAAACAACGACCGAGAGATAGCCTCACTCCCAAATGACAATAATGTCGCAACTGCTCTCTCAACATCGGAACCCACAACCGTGCCTTTCGCGAACTCGAACCGTACACGACATAACTCAGGTGGATTGGGTTCCGAACCATTATCCTCCAAATCTTCACAAAGAAAAGCACACATTTTCTCGAAAACATATCTCTGCTTTGGTGCTTCCCAGTGATGGAAGACATCCATAACAGACTCTAGCTCATATCTTGTGGGGTCAGTAACCCATTTATGTGCCAAATAATCCAATGTTTCCCGCTCTCTAGAGTCGGGAAGTTGACTACGCAACTGTTTGCGCATTGAAACAGGGGTCATACTTGCTGCCCCAAAGAGGGTAAATAGGAGGCTAGCAACAGTATCAGTCATTCTCTGACGAACAGAAGGAGAAGTTGATGAAAGAACAGGAGGAAAAACAGAGTGAGGCAAAGCAGACGCAGAGACAGACGCAGAGGAAGTATCAGAAGGAATATCAGAAGAGGTAATCGATACAGTAGGTAAAGTCGTAGGAAGTAAAGGCGAAGCAGGTAGCAAAGTGGGCAGCCCTTGACGAGGCTGCGCCGTAGCAGTAGGAGCCAACTGAAGAGCAGCTGGCGGCTGTGGAAGAACCTGAGGCACAACAACCGGAGGTTGCACAACTAAAGGTTGCGGAGGTGCTGTAGCACTCTGCGCATGGGGGGTGGCGAGCTCAGCTAATGTGACATTAAAGGATCTTTCTCAAGTTCCTTTGCTGCATCCTGCTGAAGAGGCGGCAAAACTGGATAGCATTTATCAATCGCCATTTTACGTTGCCTGTGCAACTGCTCACTCGCTTGTTCTTCTTCATCATCTTTGTACTGCATAGCAGCTTGCATTATCGAGATACCCTTTTCTCTTATATTTTTCTTTGCTAATTTAATTTCTTTCTGTTTGGCTTCCTTTCGCCATAGGCGGAAAGAGTCAAACATTTCCGGCCGGGCTTTCTTCTTAAAAAGTCTAGAGGTCTAAAATCTCTGTGTCAAAACTACCATATTGGGGCCACTTTAGAACACCATCCTTCCTGGTGTATTGGATCCATACTTCATTATATGTGATGGGACCTACGCCATGTTTCACATAAAGCTCATAGGTTGGAGTCCCAATCGGAGGAACCGGACGCGAGTCCTCCAATCGGAATCCCTATTACAACCAAGACAAAACAAATTTCCAAGTCTGCTAAGACCAGGCATCTTCGCTCTCTAGTCTAGCTTCAAACTTCAAAGGATTATCGAATACGATAGTCTCGTGAATACACGAGTCCCTCGGCTTTGGTACTTGCAGGTTCCAAATCAAAGATCCCAAGGGGATACCCAAAACTAAGAACCGAAACTAAGGACTGGGAGACGCTCCACTCATACTTAACTGAGGTATCGATGATGTCACCAGAAGCCTCGTCTATCGTCTCGCTCTACAAATCATCAAAGGGTCCAAGACAGGGCGATAGTCAGGGCAGCAGTCCTTCGTAGCCGTTGGGAAGCGGGGAACCTCGCAGCAAAGACTTTCGGACCACGACGACATACAGGGGTCGATGAAGTGGTTGGCCTTCCTTCAGAATTTCACACGAAGCTCCTCACGAACCTCTGGCTTGGACCGGTACCGCTGAAATCGCCCCACGTTGGGCGCCAACTGAAGTACCGGGTTTTTAAGAACCCAGCGATGCCAGGGGACACACCCAAAGACTTCGGATTCTCCTGTCTCAGACTACAGAAATGCAGAGACTTCTTGGTGACGTCAAAGATCAGATTTATTGGCTGAAGCCAGTAACAGGTATCCTAGAAGTACAACACGGTGTATGTTCTTAGGAGACTGCTCAACTTACAAAGCCATCCATCCCTTTTTATACAAAATATTATGCTTTAGGCAAACATTCCTTATTTTACAGTTGACCATTCACATATTTCTACGACAAAGAAAAGCAGATTCATGATGACAAGCCCATCTTCAGTTTGTCCAGCCCATAATCAATTACCCAGCAAGGCCCAACACTTTTCATCAGATATCGGACGGGCCCCTAATAAAATCGGGCACCTCCTCATCGTAAAGCAGGCCATAAAGAGAGGAACAGGGACAGGTGTGAGTAAGATTAGACATAGTTGTGTGCAAAGAAGGGTTTATGGTATGCTGTGCCTTGATCCTAATCTCGACCGGCCACTGGGAAAGGAACTGGCCGAACAGGTTTGGCTTCGGGCAGTGGAGTCAGCTTGCCCAGGTCACACAGAAGTCAGCAAAAGGTGTACGTGTCCAGGGACTCGGTCGACCTTAGTCATCGGCCTATGTGAGGGCAACCACAAAATGGCTGACGTACACAAAATGGAACCTGAGGGTTCAGAACGGAATCCTTGATTTCAGGGTGATCTCGTTACTCGAATATGCCGAAAAGACTTGTATATAGTATACTCGTCATTCTCGGTCTGCTGATACCAAAATCGCCATGATACGACGATGTTTGTGACACGGGTCCAGAATTTCAGTACCACAAGCTGATCAACTGTTCCTGCTGAAGTGGAGGTCTAGTGGTACCCTTTCAGAGGACAGACTTTTTGTCTGATGCTAGTGCTTATCCAAGGTACATAATATAGAACTATCTCGATTGCAAATAATTTTGTTTCTTTCTATAGTATTGCATCCTCAGATGGCATGCAATCACACAAAAGCCTTCTTGGTATTCCCATGAAAATTGACCTTGACTTAAAACCTCCAATTGTTGCCTCTCTTTTTCTTTCAAATTAACTTTTAATGACTTTCTAAACTTTGAATGCCTCCTCTCACTGAGTATAGCCTGCTCTAGGTCACATGCATGTTTGCTGTAATACCTATTATTGTATTACTGCAAGTTGCTCACCTCACCTTTTAAAGATCACAACCTCTCCTTTAAAAGCCATACTCCCTTAACCTAACAATAACTAATAACCTGTACCTCATCTAATAATGCTGCCAACCCTTTGCATAATTTCAAATACCCCCTTTACCACTAAAGTTTACACCTAACTCCCATCAATTTAATCTACCACATAGAAACTGGAGTAAATGCATAGAATGTGCTCCTTAGGAGCACAAGCCTAATCCCAATAACCAACAATAACTGATGAAAATGACTACCCTTGAGTTCCAGAGCAGCAAGCTGCCCGGCACAATGAGCTTCAATGCTTCATCAAGAATAGTAAGTGTTACATAGTACAGTTGGAGTGCAATACAATATATAATCCTCTTGCACACTAATAATATTACATAACACTCAGCTGCCAGGAAGTCAATTGTACTGAATATTAACGCTTGTATATTATTTGACGCTCTTACACTCAAGTAAAACAAAACGGCTATGGGTCATGTCCATCACCCAGCAGTATACTAGCCTCCAGCAATAGACCATCCATCACCAACTGAACAAACATGTTATAAGTGAAGAGGTCTACCTTATGCCACTGGCAAAAGTAGTATTTTAATTTAATTACCACTGCGAGTCCCAACTATCTATATACTATGACAGCTTTGTGGCATCGCACAATGAAAATCATTAAAAAAAACTCCATTCCAGCAGGTCTCTCCACCACCTCTTCCTCCAACCTATGCCTGCTCAGGACCATATGCTTAAGCGTAGACAAACCTGTGAAGTAACCTGCTAAGTGGAATATTGTAGAAAAAGAATCCCATACAGGGACCTGCAGAGCTGCTCAAAGCTACCAGCATACTGAAATCCATAAACAGTGCACCTCTCTGTCACACTTCTTCATCCATCACACTGCTAAGTGCTGCATACCATAACACAATAACTGCACTTCAGTGGTCATTACACATGACATGGAAACACTTTCCACTTAGGATCAAAACTAAACCAACAGACTTCTAAACACACACCTCAGATGGTGTAGTGGGCCACCAATATAGGCAAGCACTTCTGGGCTCAATATAGATGTAGCAATATTTCAATATAATCAGGGCTCCCAGTTTTATGATATTTTTTTTTTAACATTTCTATCTGTATTTATCCATGTGTTTTTTGCAAATGTTTCCATATTTATCCATTTTTATTTTTTATGTTGTGTTTTGTGTATAAATGAAGCTGCAATGGGTATGTTTTGACAATTATTTAACTTAGAAATGTATACTCACATTTGAATGCCCTACAGGTTTAGGTACATACATTACAATAGAGTCATCTTGAAACATTTAAATTCAATAAGAGCATAACAGCTATATACATGCACTTATTTAAGCTTCATTCAGATCTTTTTTTTTTTACTCCCCTGTTTTTACTCCCCTACCATATCATTCTACACACCTGCTGAAATGGTACTCTTGATTCGCGGTAGTTAGAATCACTTGAGATAGACCTATATTCCGTATTTTTCTGCATTTAAAAATAAATACAGAAAGGAAAAAAATGTTTGCTGTGTATTTATCTGTAAAAATCAGTACAAACTTAAAACATTTAGCCCTACATGCAATACAACCATTTAAGGCAATATCACCTAACATTTATAGACCGAACCAATACTGTGATATTGATTAGTGCCAAATATTCTGGGCAGGAAAAGGTGTTTGTTTAATCTGCCTATCGGCCACAGGAGTGGAATGTCGCCCTTCGTTGTGTCAGGGATAAAACTGCCATATTGATAGGGTACTTGAGAGATTTCCTTGGACTAGTTTTGAATTTATAGTCACAGGTAGTCACATGACAATGACTAAACTGTATCATTCAATAGATACAGTGGTCTTGACAGCAAATATTAGGTTCCCTCCATTCATCCATCTTCTTTGGGAGTATGAAAACACTCTTCCCCCAAATTATATAAATTCGATTTTCCTGCCTCATACCTTTTTAAGTAGACCTCTCCACAATTACTGAAGGGACTGGAGCAAAGTATCAAATCTTCTATAGTTTACTTCATGTTAGACCTGACTTTTCCAGCCGGTTTATCCCCAGACGTTTTGCTTTTTGGCTTCCTGTTTGGACCATGTTTCTGTAGGTTTTGGTACTCTGACTACTTTACCACTACTGATCAGTGCTAAAGTGCATATGCTTTCACTGTAAATTGTGTTTCTGGATTGGTGACTCCATGATAGGCATATTTGTTTTACTGGTAAGTCCCTAGTACAGTGCACTGTGTGTGCCCAGGGCCTGTAAATTAATGCTGCCAGTGGGCCTGCAGAACTGATTGTGCCACCCACATGAGCAGCCTTTAAATGCAAGTCAGACCTGCATTCACAAAGCACTCACAAGGGTCAGAGCTATACTGGACCAGCACACATTTTCACTGTTTGTAACGCCTATCTAATGTTTGATTCCTTGTGCGACAGTCAGGGATGTGACCCATATACACCCCCTAATCGTGATTAAAAAATCACTTTAACACTTGACAGAAAATGACCCGCACCAAGGTTACATATATAAATGTTGTATTTGACAAAATTATGTGAGTCACAGTATTAAATGAAAATTCATTTGGAAACTTCCCACAGATAAACAATTACAAAGTCTTGATTGAAGGTTTCAGATTTTCTTTATTCAATATTCCATTAAAAGATAACAGAATTGCCTGTTGCCAACGCGTTTCGTCACATCCGTGACTTCTTCAGGGCTCAAACACGTAATTTTCTTGACAAGAATCACATCAGCCTTCATGCAGCATATCTATTCACAATGTCTTATATTCTCATAAAATAGTTATGGTTAATCTCATTCTATCCAATCGTACGTGATAGGGAAAGTGCCTCCTGCGGATCAAGCCTCCACCAGTCCTGTTATAAAGTAACTAGCATTTGTGCGGTTCGTCGTCGTCCGTTATCGTATCCAAGCTGTAATTCTTGAAAAAAGAACTCGAACTCGAATTCATAAAAGATAAACAAACTGACCCCACTCTCCACAGACTAACAAACGCCAGATATGAATACAACAGAATCACTAGCAAGAGGGCTGGCCTCTGGTTCAACAGATGCAAGGCACTGAACCTATGCAAAGCTAATAGAGCAGGAAAACTCCTGGCTTCATATCTGAAATATAAAAGCAATCAGAGGGCAGTCACAGCGATAACTGACACTGACAACAAAACATACCCCAAACACAAGGACATTCTCAGAGTCTTCAGGCAATTTTACTCAGACCTTTACAGAAACGAAAAACAACTAGATAAAGATGCAAGAACAAAGCCCTCGGCCCTGACGGTTACACGGGAGACTTCTTCAAGTCCTTCCTACCGCAACTCGCACCACTCATGATAAGAGTTTTTAACCACGCAGCACACACAGGGAGAATACCAGCAACCATTACAGGAGCTACCATAACAGTTATACCCAAAGAGGACAAAGATCATCAACTACCGAAAAACTACAGACCAATCTCCCTCATCAACGTAGATTGCAAAATCTACGCAATGATTCTAGCTACAAGATTAAACAGGATACTGCCAAAACTGATAAGTAACACCCAGGTGGGCTACATGAAAGGCAGAATGGCCAGTGACAACACACGCCTTCTATGTCATGTCTTAGAACAAGCCTCAAAGAGCCCCTCCCAAGCCGTTGCCATAGCTTTAGATGCGGAGAAAGCCTCCGATAAAGTTTCATGGGCTTTCCTAGAGCAATGCATGGAGAACTTCAACCTAGGGAAAGATTGCATAAAAATTATAATGGCCCTGTACCAGACACCGACGGCATGCATCACAGTAAACGGAGGACTATCAGAACCACTGCTCCTTCAACAAGGCACGAGACAGGGCTGCCCGCTGTGGCCCGCCCTCTTCCTACTGGCCATAGAGCCCCTAATCCAAAGCATCAAACTAAACGTAGAAATAAGAGGGATATGTTTCGGCGAGACTACTGTAAAAGTAGCTGCCTAGGCCGACGATATACTAATAATGACAGAACAGCCAAAGACCTCGATAGAAGCCCTCATGTCCCCAATTAACGAATACGCTACCCTTTCAGAATACAAACTTAACAATGATAAGTCAGAATGCATACCGCTAAACATCCACTGCAACAAAGAGGTGCTGGGTACATCGGAAATCAAGTGGCAGCCGGGTCACATCAGATACCTGGGTATCTACCTCAGCACTGACCTGTTAACCACCCTTAGACACAATGAGAAGCTGGTACTAGACAAGATCAGGAAACAACTTGAAGCATGGTCTCCCAAATTCATGTCCTTGTGGGGGCGAATCGAGACACTAAAAATGATGATCACCCCGCTGGTGAACTACCTGTCAAGCATGCTACCAATATTCCTTACAGAAGATTTCCACCAAAGACTAGATAAAATGTGCTCCAGATTTCTGTGGCGGGATAAAAAAGCCAGAATAAGCATGAAAAACTAAGAAGACCCAAAAACCAAGGGGGGTGAACCTTGCAGACTTTAAGACATTCCAACTAGCTTTCCTAGCCAAGCAGGGCACACACTGGATAGAGCAAGCGAAAGACTACAGACCAGCCTGGGCACTGCTGGAAAGAGCAATACTAAAAAACCTCAACCCACACTCCCTTCTTACTGCCACCACACACCCACTAGCAGGCAACCCAATAATGAAAAACACTAAGATAGCACTGCTGAAACTAGGCAGTAAAATGGAGGTGAGCATCAAGGGCTCCAAGGCTGAATCCCTATGGTCGAATAATGCCATAAAATACAGGGGCAAAAAACTCTACTTCGACAACTGGATAATGAAGGGCATCTCACACCCATACCAACTCGAAGCGAACTCCGCACCACTAACATTTGCCAACCTAAAATCATCCCTCCAACTTGAGGACTCAGACCTATACAGGTTCCTTAAGATCAAAACAGCTGTGACAAAGTCCAAAATATCAAACTCAAAGCCTTCTATATTCCAATACGTTGCAAATATAAATAGACTAGGACACCAGGTCTCCTGCATATACAAATCCCTTACCGCGCAACAAAACAACATCAATGATAAGACAGAGAAATACTGGAACACTCACATACACCCACCACTGGATGACCGGGAGTGGAACAGGCTATGGTCATCAGCCACACAGGCCAAGATCACCCCAGTTCGGGCGCAGACCAAACTGTGGCTCTTACACAAAACTTTCTTGACCCCAGAGCGTCTACACAAGCTAGGACTCAGAGACAACAATACATGCTGGAATTGTAACGGGGCCAAGGAGGACCTGGAACACCTGATCTTCCTGTGCCCGACTCTCACGGAATTTGGGGGGAGGGTCTTTGATTTTATAGACAGGATGTTCAAATGTAGAATGTCAAGGTACTTTCCCTCGATCATCACAGCCTCTATCCGAACGAACCTCCACACAGAGGAAGAGAAAGAACTCCTGGACCTTCTCCTAATCGCTGCAGTCAAGCTAGTCCTCACAAACTGGAAAGACACAGCTAAAGTGTTGTATGGCGGATGGCTCTCCTGGATCACCTACCTAAGGGGAGCCGACACACTAGCGATACGTTATTCACCCTGGAAAACCACCTCCAGAGACTTATGGAAATCACTGGACAAGTCCCTACTAACCTTTGACCCCCCATAAGACACGATCAATTGAATGAACTCCTGGCCAGCGGAAGTGTACCCCAACGCCATAATAATACCTTGCTGTTACCAGACCTAAGCTATAATCTCTCTCTCTCTTTACTTATTCACATCTTTCTCTTTCCTTCTACCTACATTACTCCTACGAACTACAATAGGGGGCCCGTCATAAACTTACCATGTATGACCTACCCAGTATGCTCGCCGGCGGACTTCCCAAAGTGAAGTAAAACCCTGTTGACTGTATGTATATGTATAAATACCATAAATATTTTTTTTTTAAGTTTAGAATGGGACTCCAATAAGGTGGATGATAACACATACGATTTACCAATAAGCATGTTGTAAGTGAGGGCCTCAGAGATAGGAAGTATTTTAACAATGATATCCCAAACCTTCTTCCAAAATTTGTATATTACATTGCATTCAACAAGCATGTGCTTTAAAGTACTATCATAACATTTGCAATTCCAGCAAAGTGAGGAGTCTATAAGTTTAGCTTTAAATAATTTATAGGGAGTCCATAGACAATTAAATAAAATACAAGCTTTTGTTTAAGATAGTGAAACAGGAAACCATCCTGAAGTATTAATGGTCCATATTTGTCTCCATTCATTTAACGAAAAATTAAGGGAGAGTTCTGTATTAGAAAAAGTGGATTAGAAGGTAAGGTTTGTAGAACTTGTGCAATTAAGCAGTTTATAAAATTTGGAGACAGTATGTTGAGAGGCAGAAAAACCTTACATGCAATTTACCAAAAGCAGGGTTTTAATTTTGGGTAGCATATTTGGGAAGATGTTAAGCAGTACATTAAAGAGAATTTCATATTTAAAAGCTTCAGTATTGGGTAACTTGAATCTGGTCTGTAGTTTAGAGAAAGATAACGAAGCATCATTTTCATAAATATCCCGCAGGAAGAAAATGCCAGCTGACATCCAAAGTTTCCAAAATGTGATTGTACGGTTAAACTTTAATGTAGGATTGAGTCAAAGAGAAATCATAGTAGAATCTGAAGTACGTGATGAAAAATCATTAATAATCAATTTAATGGATGCAATGATGAGGGAGCATTTAAAAAATACGTTTGAATTGGACATGGAGAGGAAATGGTGATACTAAGTTGTGTCCAATCATTAACCATTTAGGGAAATAGCTAGGGTCCGTGTAAGTGAACCAAAGTGAACCTTGTTTTAAAATAAATGCTTTGTGGTATTTGAAAAAATCGGGTATGCCGAATCTTCCATTCAGTTTAAAAAGTTTACGTTTAGTGTAAGCAATACGAAGGGGCTTATGATTCCAGAAAAAGTTTGAAATGAGCTTATCAATTTTTTTGTAAATAAAATGAGGCAATTGTATGGGGATCATAAATAAGGTATAGAAAACAATTTAGGCTAATACCATTTTAATGCTTTCAAGTTTCCTCCACCATGATAAATGTAGTGTGGACCATTGATGAATTTTAGCTATAATTTTTGTAAATAAAATATCACAGTTGAGATTAATGAAGTGTTTTTAGGAAAGTGAAAAAAATATACCTAAATACTTAATTTTCTCTTTTTGTCACATAATGTCAGTACTATCCAATACTGAAGGTGTGCAGTGGACATTCAGGGGAAAACAATCTGTTTTATGAGTAATCAAGGTGTAACCAGAAACAATAGAATATTCATGTATAACATTTAAAACTGCGGGTATAGATGAGGCTGGGTTACTAAGATATAGTAGGACATCATCTGCATATGCAGATGTTTTAATGTGAACATTATCTAACACAATACCTTCAATAGAAACGGACATTTGAATATGGGAAAGAAAAGGTGACAATGAACCGCTTTGTAGGGTCCCTCTATAGAGAAAAAAGGGATTTGAAAATGTACCAATAATTAAGAGTCGAGCAGAAGGGGAGCCATATAAAGTCAATACCATTTTAATAAAATTATTACCAAAATTAAAAGAAGATAGCGTTCATAAAAGAAATTGGCAATGAACTTTATCAAAAGCTTTCTCCGTGTCTAAAGCAAGGAGGCCAGCAGGAGAGATACAGGTAGAGGCCTTATCAAAAATAAGAAAGAGGAGTCTTGTGTTATTAACAGAGAATTCTTTTGACATAAAACCAGATTGAGCTATGTAAATAGGGGGGAGGCGGAGCTTGCCAGGCCCCAAAATGGCTGCGTGTTAGATGAGCCGTCTTTTACTACCCGTCAATATTTGCACTCCCCCAGGGATTTACCTCACGCATCATGGTGGAGGTGTGCTGCTATATCTGCACTTTGTTTCGTCGCGTGCGGGAGGTCTGGCAGTCCTTTCTTCATTGCGTTTCCAGTGTTTGAGCTGTGGCGGCCTGCCACGCAGAGGGCTGTCTTGCTGGATGGGGCGGCCTCTGACGGACTCGGGACCCAGCCGTCCTGTGTTCCCTGTGGGCCGCTGAAGACTCCTCGACCTCCGCTGCTGGTGACAACGCCTGTGGCTCCTGGTTGCTGGAGTGCTGCGGCGGATCGTCGCTGGGAGTGAGCTGGTACACTCCTTTGCTGCTTTTTGTGTAGAGGGGGTGCTGGTACGTCACTTGCTTATCCGGGAGGCTGGTGTTCCGGCGCACCCCCCGCTGCACTAGATCATCACCTGTTTTGTGCAACATGTTGGTTGGGTGCTGCCTCCTGCCCTTGTAGCTGCTGCCTGGACTGAGGAAACACTCAGCCCTTCCTCCCTCTTCACTTTTCTTCACTCTGTGTCACTCTTAGACCTGAGTTGGGCTCTGCGACTGGGAGGCCACACTGGATTGGGAAGGTGCATATCTCGGGGCACTGCTCACCCAGTTGCACCCACTGCCGAACATTTGAAAGGCTTTCTTTAGTTGGGACGCTTGCTTCCCGTGAGTGCTTCGGCTGAGCTTTGCTTCCCCATTGCGCACGCTGTACCTCTGGCCTTCTTCCACCAAATTTTGCCAAGGTCACCTCTCCTGCCTTATGTTCTGATGACGGAGAGCGCTGCTTGGCCTTTGGAACTTCTGCACTGCCTGTGGGGCAGAGGCTTAAATTTTTCTGACATGGTTTCAAACTATTGGGGGTTGTGCGCAGTCTCACTCCTTCCTGACCAGCCTACTGCCCACCACAGCGCTTTTTGGCACCGAGTCCTGTAGCAACGCTCCTGTGAGTGCTATGTGCCCGTGTGTTGTGTTCCTCCTTAAGCTGCTGGGTCTTGTTCGTAAGATCTTACACTCCTTGGTGGTGGTAGCACTCTCATCTCCTCAGGAGATATCATGGGCAAGCTGGACAAAGCGCAAACCAAATTGAATTTTGAGCTAAGTAAGTCCAGAAGCAGAGACGATGCCTCTGGGACATCCACTCCCATATCTGGTGATGAAACGAAGGTCTCAGGCAGCGACTTTAAGCATATCCTAGCTACCATCCAGAAAAGCCTTTCCGCAATAGATAGCAAGATTGATTCCTTATCTTACAGAATGGACCGTATGTCTGAGCATCTTGATAGGCACACGGAACGCCTCAATGTATCTGAGCGGCAGATCACTGAGGTTGAGGGGGCGCAGGTGGAGGTGAGCGGCATGCAGAAGCAAACAGATAAAGCGCTGGCCATCCTTCAGGACAAGGCAGAAAATTTGGAGACCAGGTCCAGGTGGAGTAACTTGCGCATTACGGTCCTTCCGGAGTCGACCACCATTGGAGTCATGGAGGTGTTTGTGGAGAAAGTTCTAATAGACCTGCTGGGCGCTGAGACAGTTTCTCCTATGTTTATCGTGGAACGTGTACACCACTCATTGGGTCCTCGCCCTCCTCCAGATGCCCCTCCCACCCTATCATTGCCAAGTTGCTCAACCACCGTGACAGGAATTCAGCTCTTAAGAAAGCCAGAGAATTAGGTGGATTGCAGTTTGAGGGCTCAGCACTATCTCGGTTTCCTGATTTCACGATTAGAGTTCAGGAGGCTAGTAGACTATTCACCCCGAAGAAGCGTAAGCTAAGGGAGCATAACATTGAATATGCTATGCTCTACCCAGCGAGACTCAGGGTTGTCATCAAGGGCTCTACAAAGATATTCTCTGATCCTAAGGTTCTTCAAAGAGCTCTCAAAGACTGGAAAATAACAGACCAAAATAAGAAGTCCTTGAGCTCCGGAGATGTAGCGGCTGGCTCCAGTGGTAACCTGGACGATAATGACTGACTTTGTATGAAGACGCAAGTACCTCAGTGATTTTATTTTCTTCTGGTCGGGTGTCTAATATTTTATCAGTTGCTATTGCAATGGTGATGTTCTAATCCTCTTTCAATTATTGAAGGTGAGAGCCACCCCACTGACTCTTGTAGTGAACCACAGACTTGAGTCTGAGTTGGGTCATGCTTATACAGGTGCAATGTACATCCAGAGGGCCAGGGTCATGCAAATATGGTATGGGTGGTCTTTTTTCCCACGGTGGGGTGAACTGTATACTAGTTTGCCTTGCACATCCACTTCCATGAGTTACCCCCACGAACTGTTACTGGTCTTTCCTTTTGTTTTATGATTGTTTTTCTTAGTAATTGGATCATTTTGGATTATGTAGTAAGGTGGGGTCGTGGTTGTAGATGCCTAGTTGGGGAAGGCACTGCATGGGTGGGGGTGGGTTGGGATTTTGTAGCTTGTCTGCAGTTGGTGTACATGATTGCGATGTCCGATGTACTAACTTTGCAGTCCTATGCAACCGCCACTAGGGGCCCACATGAGTAAGCAGCAACAGCCCTTAGATGACACTCCTAGGCTGGTACCAGGGAAAGTTAGGTGCATCGTCTGGAATATCCGGGAGCTAAATGATTGCAGGAAATTGCGTAAAACACTTGCATATCCCAAGCGTCATGACATAGATATTGCATTACTGCAAGAAACTAATTTAGCCCCTACCAATTGCTTTCTTACCAACAAGTGGCTACAAGGCACATTTCGTGTGGCGGGGTTTACCTCTCATGCCAGGGCTGTCCTTACCTGGATCAATCCCAAATCAGGCATTTCCATGACAGTGGTTAAAACCGACCCCAATGGCAGATACGCTGTTTCAAGGTGTCACGGCTCTGGGTTAGATAGCCAAGTTGTTAACATATATGACCCAAACTACGATGACCCCTCCTTTTATCAATCATTGTTAGCCCACATATCTAGAGGCCTGACTATGTCACAAATAGGGGGCGGTGATTTCAATTGTATTTTGAATCCCATCGGATAGACCAGTATGCCATACTTCCGCTGGAGCCAAGGCCATATCGGACATACCACTGCAGTTAGACTTGGTAGACGTATGGAGGGCCAGGCATCCGGAGGCAGGCGGATTCACTCACTACTCAGTCCCTCATGATACACACACTAGGATTGATTACATACAGACAGGTCGCTGCTCCCCAGGGTTCATACCTGCGAGGTCATGCCCCGTACCTTTTCAGACCACTCTCCTATAATTCTAGAGGTTGAGATGCATCCGCTGGTAGTGGCCCCATTTACATGGAGATTTCCCCCTTACTCCTTACTTGACACTGCGTTCAAAGGTGAACTAGCCACTGCTATCACTGTTTTTATTGCAATTAACATAGACTCCGTTAGGTATTTCACCACAGTTTGGGAGGCATTTAAAGTATACATAAGGGGGGGGGGTCACCATTAGCAAGCATGCGGGGGTGTTGCGCTCCATTAGGGGTAGACTTTCCACCTTTGAGAAAAAGCTTACGGAGAGGAATTGGCTCCTCAGGGATGCAGCGATCCCAAAAACACCTGAGGAATGCCACGCAGAGGCTGATGCAGAGGTTAAGCATATGGGGATGTATGCCGTTGCTAAATCCTATTGTGAAAAGTACAGACCGGGTGCCATTCTGGCTGTGTTGGCCCGTCAACAGTGGGACACAAGGGGACTTACCAACCTAGATAGAGGAGATGGCACCATCTTGACTGATCCTTTGGAGATAGTGCCGGAGTTTTGTTGATAATATACCAAGCTGTATAGTTCTTGTGTCACGGTCGATGAGCACGCAGTTCTTGATTATTTGGAACATGTGCAATTACCATGGCTTACCATTTCCCACAGAGAATATCTTATGAGGCTACTTGATGCAACTGAAATTTGCATTGTCTTGAATTCTTTGCGGGACAGCAGTGCTCTGGGTTTGGACGTTCTTACTGTCCCTTTTCATACAGCATATGTAGATCTTCTACTACCCCAACTTAGTAAATTGTTTGAGGAAATAGCAGAATCTGGTGTAATGCCGCAGTCAATGAGGGTGGTGCTCATAGTAACCTACTAAAACTTGAAAAAAAACTCACTTATGTGCATCCTATAGACCTCTCTCACTTCTAAAAGTGGACACTAAAATATTTGCTAAGATTCTTGCCAATAGACTCAGAGCAGGCGGGCTTTGTCCCGGGTAGTACAATCACTCAAAATGTGAGGACCGTTTTTGGTGTCATACAACACGTTAAACCTGAGTTTAATTTAAGGCTGCTGCTATTTTTTTGGATGCCGAAAAGGCTTTTGATTCTGTGAGTAGATGTTTATGATGGCAGTGTTACGTAGACTGGGGTTGGGAAATGTCTTCATTGGTTTTGGTTTTGGTTTTGGTATTATATAATCAGCCGACCGCAAGGGTTAAAATTGGTAATTGTGTCTCACCTTCACTATCCATTTCCTGGGGTATGAGGCAGGGTTGCCCCCTCTACCCATTATTGTATGCCATAGTTGCGGAGACCTTAGCGCGTGCATTGAGGGAATATCATGGGCACCGTGGCATTTGTTCCCCTAATTATAACTTAATCATGTGTACTTATGCGGACAACATGTTGCTATATGCTCGGGATCCGGCTGTCAACCTTCCTCCTCTAATTCGTGAAGTTATAACATTTTGTGGCCTTTCGGGATTAAACATTAATTGGGATAAATCTATCATATTTCCACTCACCCCCTCGATGGTCCATTTCAACTTGGACATCCCTCTTAAATTGACCAATGAGTCTGTCCGATCTTTAATCAATCAATCAATACATTTATAAAGCGCACTACTCACCCATGAGGGTCTCAAGGTGCTGATAAGGGGGGGGCTACTGCTCAAAGAGCCAGGTCTTGAGGTGTTTCCTGAAGGTGAGATGGTCCTGGGTCAGTCGTAGGTGGGTGGGTAGGGAGTTCCACGTCTTGGCAGCCAGGTAGGAGAATGATCTTTCTCTGGCGGTGGTTCTGCGTATCCGTGGTATGCTGGCGAGGGCAAGGCTGGCAGAGCAGAGCTGGTGGGTTGGAGTGTGGAACGTGAGGCGGCAGTTGAGGTATTCGGGGCCCGTGTTGTGGAGCGTTGTGTGTGCGTGGGTGAGGAGCCTGAAGGTGATCCT
The DNA here is from genome assembly GCF_964261635.1 of Lissotriton helveticus. Classification (NCBI taxonomy): domain Eukaryota; kingdom Metazoa; phylum Chordata; class Amphibia; order Caudata; family Salamandridae; genus Lissotriton; species Lissotriton helveticus. The sequence continues at coordinate 2,109,149,671 of NC_136057.1, forward strand.
TTTGCTGACGGGAAGCCAATGCAGGTCTCTCAGGTGGGCAGATATGTGGCTATGGCAAGGGATGTCGAGGACGAGTCCCGCGGATGCATTCTGTATGCGCTGGAGCCTTTTCTGAAGTTTGGCTGTGGTTCCTGCGTAGAGGGCGTTCCCGTAATCCAGCCGGCTGGTGACGAGGGCCTGGGTGACAGTCTTTCTGGTGTTGGTAGGGATCCACTGGAAGATCTTTCGGAGCATGCGCAGGGTGTTGAAGAATGAGGATGAGATGGCATTGACTTGCTTGGTCATCGTGAGGGAGGAGCCCAGGATGAATCCCAGGTTGCGTGCGTGGTCCGTGGGTGTTGGTGCGGTGCCCAGGGCTGCGGGACACCAGGAGTCGTCCCAGGCTGATGGGGATGGTCCGAGGATGAGGACCTCCGTCTTGTCTGAGTTCAGTTTGAGACGGCTGAGTTTCATCCATTCCGCGATGTTTTTCATTCCTTCCTAGAGGTTGGATTTGGCGGTGGCTGGGTCTTTGGTGATGGAGAGTATCAGCTGGGGGTCGTCTGCGTATGAGATGATGTTGAGGTTGTGTTTGCGTGCGATGGCGGCGAGGGGGCTCATGTAGATATTGAAGAGAGTTGGGCTGAGCGAAGAGCCTTGGGGTACGCCGCAGATGATCTTGGTGGCCGCTGAGCGGAAGGGAGGAAGGTGGACTCTCTGGGTTCTGTCGGAGAGGAATGAGGTGATCCATTCCAGGGCGTTACCATGGATCCCGGCGTTGTGAAGGCGAGTAATTAGGGTGCGATTTCAGACTGTATCAAAGGCGGCTGAGAGGTCTAGGAGGATGAGAGCGGTTGTTTCTCCGTCGTCAAGCAGGGTCCTGATGTCGTTGGTGGCTACGATGAGGGAGGTCTCGGTGTTGTGGTTGGCTCGAAATCCGGACTGGGATGGGTCAAGGGAGCCATTTGCCTCGAGGAATGCTGTCAGCTGTTTATTGATGGTCTTCTCAATGACTTTTGCTGGGTGGAAGAAGAGAGATGGGGCGGAAGTTCTTGAGGTCTTTAGGATCTGCCGTGAGTTTCTTCAGTATGGCATTGATCTCAGCGTGCTTCCAGCTCTCTGGGAAGCACGCTGGGAAGGATCTTTAAGTATACAGATTCACACTGATTCTGATGTAGTGTTGAGTGACAACTATGGCAGGGCAATTGCTAAGCTGGAGAGTGATGTTGAGAGGTGGATTAAGTTATCACTTTCTCTGATAGGCCGTCTTTCTCTGATGAAGATCATAGTCTTATCTAGATTGTTGTTCCTCTTCACTAACATTCCTTTGGTGATTCCTCGTCATTTCTTCAAAAACCTCAAGGCTTTGATGGTTCAGCTTGCGTGGGCGGGGAAGTCCCCCAGGGTAAAGATGGACACTCTCACACTTCCTTACTCTATGGGGGGACTGGGTGCCCTGGACCTGGAGCTTTACTATAGAGCCGCTCAGGGCTTGCATCTTCTCATAGAGAGTGTTTCCTCTGTCCCTTCCCTACTCCCCCGGCAACTCACCCTGCCTCTCGTCTGACATTACGGGGTTCTTGATTCTGTAAATTCAGTTGTTCACGCCTGGAATGAGCTATTAAAAAGGCAAGCAGGCTCTTTGCTCTACTCTCTGCTACTTCCATTGGATTGGTGTCAGTAGTTCTCCCTAAGCACTGACACTGCTTGCAGGATTGCGCTTAGAAATGTCAGTATTACGAATATGGGTGACTTCTTCTCTAAAGGCAGAGCCCGGACGTGGGATGAGGTAGCTGCTGTTGGTCAGGGTGGTGGCCCCCTGGTGCAATTTCAATATTTTCGGGTACGGCACGCTTTGAGGGCGCTGTTGGGTGATGAATACTTGGAGCCCTTTGCTCTCCTGTCCTTTACTTACCTTTTACGCGCCAAAACACTTTACAAGTTGATTTCTAACATATACACCATGTCCCAGGAATACTGCCGGGTCAATTTCTCCCCGCAGAGAGCACAGTAGCAGTCAGACTTAGAAGTTCCCATTGATGATAGTGTATGGAGGTACTGCTGCAAAGTCACCCAATCATTGTCCTTAAATTGGAGGCATAGATTGATTAATTTCAAGTTTTTGAACAAAACACATTACACACCCTCCCGCCTTTAATGGTATGGCCTATGTGATTCTGACAGGTGTAAACGCTGCGGGGACAGCAGTGCTGCTTTCTTTCATATGGCATGGGTATGCCCACGTATCGCCATTTTTTGGGAACAGATATTTACGGACTTGGGAGTATTGTTGGCACTCCACTTGCTTCGGATCCCTTAACGCCTTAACGGCGGCCGCGATTTTTCGGAAGTTCGGCACTTCCGCAAAACGGGCGGGCCGCGTCGGCCATTGGCCGACGGCAGCACTGGGGATTTAGTGCTGCAGTCGGCCAATGGCCAACGGCGGCACGGAACGGGTTATTAGCCCTGTTGGGATATACTAAAGCACACCCCAAAGGGATCAGAAAGCTCCTGGGATTGGGACTCCTTTTGGCCAAAGACAAACAGCTATGTGCTGGGCTCGGGGTCCTCCTCCCTCTAAATTAGAGTGGGAAAGAGATTCGATTTTCTGTAATACGCAGTCCAAAATATACAGCAAGTTAATGCCCCCACAGAGTCGTCCTAAGAATTTTTGGGAGTTGTATAAATAGTATTTGCTGTCACAAGAGGATGCTGTAATATGCGATGTATAATCTTCACTTTGCAGGAATATGTAGGATACGTTTATATTTCCTTTACTATTTTAATTTTATTGATGTCTAGGGCTAGTAAGTCCATGTCGATAGAGTGTTATGAATAAGTGGCTGCTGTCTCTCCCTCACGATGAAGGGATACTTTTTTCCCTGCACTGCTTGTCCTCATTTATATCTGGTTGACTGAATGATATTCTTCATTGTAATAATGTTGCTGACGTTATGTATGTGAGAAGTTGGCCTGGCATATGCTGTCCACTATTCTAGTGGGCACCTTGCACCAGTCCAAATGACCCTTATTGATGGTAGGTTAAAGACAACAACCTTTATAGAAAGCTATGCTAATGGCAGCTGTGAAGAGCAGCCTTCAGGATAAGTCTTTGAGGAATGTAAAGCAGTATGTTTTACCAGTCTATAATCTTGTGTATGACCAAATGAAAGGAGAACCACACCAGGTATATATGTTATATATTCTAAACACATCCCTCTAGTCTCTTTATGAGGCTAGAGGCAAAAGTACATTCAGTAAACTTAATTAGCACACAGTAAATTAGCACAATATACGTTGAGCCCTAGGGGCTTACCAAACCATATATTAAGAAAGTGGTATAAGAATCACGACTGACATAGAGACCAGGCCTATGATCTGTAGAACCGCTGTGACCACCAGGAACCACCCAAGGTAGTGACACAGGGGACCCACGGGGTTCGCGTGCAGTGTCTGAACACAGCCGCGAATCACTATTAACTTCTAGAGTCAATAACCACGGGAACACCGGAGTACTCGAGTTACCTGACCCAGGGAAGCCGGGTGCATAGGTGTCTTTCCGTGTCAGGTTTCGTCAATTTTAATGGTGATCTGCTGCAAAGTGCTGCTGGCGACCAAGTGGAAAGTGTCCGGGTGGATCCAAGCCTGGATCAAGGAAGAGAAGAACCTGAAAGCAGAGGGGACAGAGTCTGGGTCACGTGTCAGTGACCAGGAAGGCGATGAGCGGATGCCCACCGATGTCGGGTGCTTGCAGGTGAAGTAGGTGAAGATCGATTCTTCAGCCACGAGGACAAGGAGGCGTTGACGATGACCAGGTGCTTGATTAGAGCTGTCCCACGAAGGATGTCGAGTGCTGCAGTGTCGGTTTCCAGATTGGACTCAACAAGCCTTGGCAATAGCAACCCACGCAGAAAGCAGATTGGCTTTGGTGCAGACCATCAGGGTCTGAGGGACTCACCCTTTGGTGGGGAGTCAGGGCACGTCTGGAGCAACCCGGGAAGCCCAAAGGAAAGAAGAGCTACCTTTATAGGGACCCACCAGTCGACGGACCAGGGATTGCAAAGGGGCCTCTAGCAGAAATGCTTACAGCAGGCTCAAGGAACACACGTAGAGTGTAGGCCCGCAATCTTCGGTGCAGATGGTGCTCGGGGCTTGGACTACAAGTAGACCAATCCACAAGTTTGGGAAAGCTCGGGAAGTTGATGCACTAGCAAATGTGCAAGGTGTCCAGGAGTTCTGGTCCCACGTCACTCGTGAGGGTTGTAGGGCTCAGCTTTGCTGGGATCTCGTGTTGGCCTCTGGGAAGTCTGGAATTCTGAGTCACACATACTTCGGAGTCAAGCGGGAGCTTCGAAAATGCAGACCGGCAAGATGCTTCTTTGGTGCCTGTTTGAACAGGGGAGTCACTCCTTAACCCCAAGGAAGATTCTTTCATCTTCTAGTCATGTAGAATGTCGGCGTTCCAGGATATATGTATCAGAGTTTCTTCCAGGTGTAATCTAAAGCCCTGTTTCCAGGAGTCCCTTACTTATACTGAAGAAAGTGGTTGAACATACTCTGGGGACCCACCTATGGGAAGATCTAGGGAGAGGGGTGGCTACCCCACTTTCCCTTTGTCCAGTTTCATGCCAGAGCAGGGGCTGAGCACCAGTGCAACCGGTTTGAACTGGGGAATGCACAGGGACACCAAGTGTGTCCCCAGCACTGTCTGAAAAGCATTCTCTGAATGCACCCACCCAGCCCCAATACACTAAAGCCTGTCAGGGAGGTGGTTACAGGAAACCTATTGTCCAGGCCTCCCCTGCAGGAGTTCCGTCCAGCAGCAGGAGGTCAGACCCGTGTCTGTGGTAGCAGCATCCATTTTGTGATGCTAGAGTTCTTATAAACTATTACCGGTTAGGTTAGTGTGTACACGTCTCTCCCTCTGGAAGGGTGGAATTCTACCCCCGCCGCCAGGACTGGCAGGGGCCTAGGATTCCAAAGTGTTTGACACCAAACACGACATGTTTCCATGCATCCATTCCAAAGTTAGGATTTACTGCGAGGTTATAATGTCCTTAAGAGTATATGTTCTGGCTGCATCACAGAACAGCCTCAGAGAATAGGCTCCGAAAGCTACAGAAGGGCTCATGCATGGGCACCCTCTCACACAAAACCAAGCACTCTGCCTGCAGGATTGATAAGGCCTGCCATAGGAGTGACTTATAGGTTTATATGTGTCAGTGATTAAAGGTAGATATAGGTAACCTATATCTTAGTAAGGGGTGCAAGCATCACCTTACCCAAGCTGCAGTAGCAGACCTGTGGTGCCATTTTGGAAGGTTTCCCAGGTGGCATAATACATGCTTCAGCGCCTGGTAGGCCTCTGGGGTACCTATGCCCTTAGTACCTAAGGTACCATATACTAGGGACTCACAAGGGTAACCCAGTAACCAATCTGGAGTGTACTTAAAGTGCATGCAATAATTTTAGAGAGGTAACAGCTAGGCTGGGGTCCTGGTTAGCAGGATCCCAGCCAAACTACGTCAAAAACCATCAAAACACCAGGGAAAAATGGGGGCAACCATGTAATCAGATTCCACCTTCCTACAATTTATGTTTCCATGCAGCCATTCCAAAGTTAGGATTTACAGCGAGGTTATAATGCACTTAAGAGTATATGGTCTGGCTGCAACACAGAACAGCCTCAGAGAATAGGCTCCAAAAGCTGCAGAAGGGCTCATACATGGGCTCATGCATGGGCACCCTCTCACACAAAACCAAGCACTCTGCCTTCAGGACTGATAAGGCCTGCCATAGGAGTGACTTCTAGGTTTATATGTGTCAGTGATTAAAGGTAGATATAGGTAACCTATATCTTAGTAAGGGGTGCAAGCACTACCTTACCCAAGCTGCAGTAGCAGACCTGTGGTGCCATTTTGGAAGGCTTCCCATGTGGCATAATACATGCTTTAGCCCCTGGTAGGCCTCTGGGGTACCCATGCCCTTAGTACCTAAGGTACCATATACTAGGGGCTCACAAGGGTAACCCAGTAACCAATCTGGAGTGTACTTAAAGTACATGCAATCATTTTAGAGAGGTAACAGCTAGGCTGGGGTCCTGGTTAGCAGGATCTCAGCCAAACTAAGTCAAAAACCATCAAAACACCAGGAAAAAATGGGGGCAACCATGTAGTCAGATTCTACCTTCCTACAATGTGTGGTTTGTTCAACAAAATTAAAATAAAATAAAAAAAAAAACCTATGTAAATAAGGGTCAACAAAGTCCAAGCCAACCTAGTATTTTTGCAAAATTGTTACAATCCTGGTTTATTAGGTAAATAGGATGATAATTTGAAACTTTGGTGTGGTCTTTATGCGGTTTAGGTAAAACTATAATTAAAGCTTGTAAAAGAGTCTCTGATTAAACCAGATTGGGTGATTGTAGTAAATAGATGATGCAAATGTGGGGGGAGAATATCAGCAAACGTTTCTGCAGGAATGCCATCAGGGCTAGGAGATTTTTGAGGTTTAAGTGATTGAATAGCAATTAGAAGTTCATCTGCAGTGATAAGGTTTTCTAATTTGATTTTATGAGACTGAGAGAGTTGAAGTAGATTGGAAGAAGTTAAAAAATTGTCGATAATTTGAGGATCTAGAAGATTTGGGCTACGGTATAATGAAGAGAACAATTTAAGAAATTCATCAATAATATCTGGGGTAGACACAGCAACAGTACCATTGTGTCTGTGTATAGTGTGAATTCTGATTTCTATCTTTCTTAATGCGGTGAAAGTTAGCTAAATGTTTTCCTGACTTTTTAGCGTTAAAAGCAAATATAGATTTCTGGTTAGCAATTTTAATACCGGCTCTTTTGCTCAACATTGAATTATATTCGTATCTAAATTTTTGCGGTGTGGTTTTAAAAACAAGAATTTGAGAAGATATAAACAATCTTTAAAACTTTGCAATCTGTTTTTCTAAGTGCAACAACTTGTTGTTAAACATCTTAGTTTCAGGGGCCATTATAGAAAAAACAATCCCTCTTAAATAAGCTTTAAAAGCATCCCAGTTTATAATAGAGGAGCTAACATCATCGGGATTATGTAAATAATATTCATAAATAGCTTTTAAAATTGTGTTTTTATGAATATCTTGAAAGACAACATCTACATTGATATGCCAACGGGAATGAGAGACAGAAAAATGATCAGTTTGTAAATGAAGCAAAATAATTGCGTGGTCCGAAATTTCAATGCTTCCAATAGCAGGCTCAGTTATAGACTTCACTAAGTCTCTAGACACCAATAAATAATCTAAGCATGAATGAGAATTATGGGGATTGGAGAAAAAGGTGAATTCTTTCTGGGTAGGGAAATGTAGTCTCCAGATGTCAACCTACTTAGTGTTTAAAAATAACGTTCTGAAGGAGTGAAACGCTTTGGGAGGTGTAAATTTGGTCAAGGACAGTCTATCTAAAAGAGGGTCATTAATCAGAATAAAGTTGCCCCCGATAATTAAGGAAACCTTACCAAGTTGAAGAATTTCAGAGGTAAAACGAGAACAAAAATTAGGGTCATCTGCTGTTGGTCCATAGATATTAAGTGCAAAAATGTATCACCAATTTTAACTTTGACTAAAAGAAATCTACCTACAGAATCGGACTGTTTGTCTAAAATTTGTAATTGAAGATTTTTGGAAAGAAGAATAGCCACGCCATTCTTTTTACCTAGCACAGGGAAGGAGATAAACTGACCAACCCATTTCCTTTGCATGTACGCTAAGATGTTGTCATCAATGTGAGTTTCTTGTAATAAACCAATATCAGCTTTTTCCCAAAGTAAATAATCTAAAATCTGTAATCTTTTAACTAGATGTGATAAGCCTTTGAAATTCAAGGAAAAATGTTTAACTTTATGAGTACTAGCCATAGACTATGAAGCAAAACAAGAAGGAGAAATAGAGAGAGAGTGGAAAAAATAGAATATAATGGAGAAGTATTATAAGAGACAAAAGAAGTAGCCATGGAACATAGAAGACAAAGTAAAGAAACACATGTATATACAAAATAGTGAAGAATATACATAAACATTAAAGAGACAAACAAGTTCATATAAGAAGAGATGAGAGTGGTCCACCGTTGGTTAGAAGAATATCATAATAATACCAGGAATAACAGTGACTTAAAATCTAAGGTAAACACAAACTACCATACAGGTAGTAGAAGATCAAATAGTAATACTATCTAAGCAACTTCAAGTTGAAGAATCATGTGTATCCATTGTGAGAGGAGAATGGTTATCAAGAAAAGCTTGGAGGTCTCCCGGACTATGAAAGGATTTGGAGATGTTGTCTTTCCAAATACGCATGGTAGATGGATAGAAGAGTCCATATTCGAAGCCAGAGTTTGTCAGTCGTGGTCTCAGAGCTGCAAAATCTCATCGTATTGCAACAGTCTCCTTAGCAAAAATCTTGATGAATGAAAATCTTCGAGCCATTAACTAGAAGTGAAGGAGTTTTTTTAGCTGCTTTCCTGACAAGGATGAGGTGATGATGGTGCAGAACCCTAAAGATGACTTGCCCGGCTTTAATTTGGCCTGGTTTACAGTGAAAGGAAATACGATGTGCTTTATCTATCACATTTCTGAGAACATCAAATTCAATAAATTAGGCTGTAAAATTTCAAGATATCGTCTGAAATTATTTCCTTCTATATCTTCAGGCAAATTAAAAATACGTAAGTTATATTGCCTATTTCTGTTTTCTAACTCAAGCAATCTAGTATTAATGAAGGGAATTTTTATAACAATTGGTAATAGCTTACTAGTTTTGGTTATAATGTCATGCAGCTTGATCTCATTATCTGCAACCTTCACTGAACGATTGGTCATATCTTTCCATATATTTTTAATTTCCATGGCAATACTATCTGTATTTGATCTAACAACCTTCAATTCTTCTAAAATACTAATAAAGGAGGGTTCCAATGTATCTACCACTTGTGACTTAACTGTCGGAGGAGGTACTGTTTGTTTACGCTTATTTGTTGAAGATTTGCTCTGCATACTCAAAGAGATTAAATAATTGCTGGTAGAAATGTGAATAACAATGTAGAAAAGTAAATAGGTGTACCAAACCAATGCAGCAGCCAAAATCAGCAGTAGGAGGATACCCAGGCCATAGCCGCGCCTTCACCAGGTACAAAACTCCGCCTCCCTGACAGCAACTTCTGAGCCAGGCTGAGGGAAGCCACAATGATGACGAGCCCTCAGCCAGGGGACTCCAGAAATCGTCAGCGGCACCAAAAACAACCAAAGCACTTCCTCATGAGCAGGAAAGAGATTCTGATAGAAGGAAATAAGTTAATCCTGTAATTTGCTTTTTAAAACTTTTTCGTTACGACAGGTTAGCCGGAACTTCAGCAGCGAGCTGCCATTTTGAATCACGTGCTCGCGCATCTCTCCCCATTTCTAACACTGCATACAAATAATCTAGTTCACTTTAGTTCTGTAATACAGTCACCTCACACCCAAGAACAATCTTGATCCATCGTAAATCTCCAGTGCTCAGAAAACACACTCTTCCAGTCTGATCAGAAGTCACTGTGGTCTGTCTCTGAATGTCCATTTCAATTGTAGCGTAGTGCTGGGGATGCTTGATCACCAACGGAGACACCAGGGTGATATCTACCAGGCCTGAAAAAAGACATTGTTTCCTGTCTCAGCCTTCAAGGGTGGCACATTCTGGATCTTTCTTTCAACCTGCTGTCAAACATGGTAAACTGGTGGTAACTAGAGATTGACTCCATTTCTGGTAGAGTGTCTGCCACTCCTACGTGCGGGCCCAGTCACTGATGGACACTTTCATTCGTTTAGAAGAGTCACAGGTTAAATCCAGCCCTTGTAAGTAGAACTGGGGAAAGCTGAAGGAGCAATCAGCATTCACAAATGCTCTTGGAGTAGTCTTCATCTCCTTGATTTCTGATATGAACTGGAAGCAGTTCTATGCAACTAGTGTTTTGCAGGCAGATGTCAAGCAACACAGGAAAGGTATGCTTTTGGTAGACATTCTATAAGCTCCGGTTTGGGTGGTATGAGGAGACAAAGGCTGAAATACAAAGGCCTGGTTTTGGAGTTATTAAGAGATGGGATATTCCGAGTCAAGAAGATGGAAGATGACTCTGCACAAATACAATGTGTAAACAGCAGCATCCACCAGATCCTTTCATGTTGCCGTGGTCCCCATGGCCAACTCCTTCATATCATCATGATACATAACAACAGCTCCAGTGCCTAGAAGTGGGTGGCCTAAGATGAGACAATGAACCTTCCATTTCTGGCATGCTATCACACTGACATACCGGCCATTCACTTGTATTGTTTCCTTATCAATGAATATGAAAATGAACCTTCATTGAAATCATTCAGACACCGACAGTCCAGATACACCTAACCATTATTTCTATATCAACCCCCAAAATTTCCTATGGGAATTACCATGGAAAATCAATGTTTTGGTAATCCCCCAACCTTTCTTGGATCCCCACTTGATAGATCACCCCAAAACCTTCTAAGAAGGAGCTGTAGTGGATGAATTTTATGGGGAATGTTTTGAGCGGATTCATCAAACGGCACCAAAGTTATTCACAAAACAGTAACACAAAATGCTCTTCCTACGAAAACTATAAAACTCTGACCTAACTATAACTACAATAATATATATATAGGACTTATGACTCAGAATGATTTAAAACAGAATACCCATACACCTATTTTCTATACCGAAAATTGATAAAGACTTAAGCAAACCTCCGGGCCATCCAATCATTTTTGTAATTGGCGGCCTGTTTGAAAATACTTCCAAATATATTGATTACTTTCTCCAAGAATCGGTTAAAAATCTATAATCCTATGTTCAAGACCCTGGCGACTTTTTGAAAAAAGTACATGATGTCAATTGCGAAGATGTCTATATTTTAATGACTTTAGGTGTGTTGTCTCCAGATACAAGTATTTCCCACAGGGATGGCATGGGAGCAGTAACATATTTTATGAGCCCCCGGCCCTTGACATTATATAAACCTACTGAAATGATATCAAGCATGATCCACTGGTGCTTGCACAACAATATATTTATCGCCAATTGAGGGGAACGGCCATGGGTGCCTGCTTCACCCCCAGTTATGCCAATTTGCATATGTACTAGAGGAAGGAGGAGGTGCTGGTCCAGGAATTTGCCCAGGAGATGACAGATAACTTGATCCTTTGGTCACATTATATGGATGATTAATTTATCATCTGGCAAGGTACAAAGGACACGGCAGAGAAATTAACCATCTGAATCTACATTTCACTTCACACATCAGTATGGAGGAAGTCCACTTTTTAGATCTTACTGTGTATGTTGATTAGAACAAATTGCATACAAACATATTTTGAAAGATTCCTGTGGGCAATACAGGTCCCGCCCACAGTTTCCATCAGAATAAATTAAAATACAGTATCCCGTATTGCAGTCGGAAGGCACAACGCGAATTAGCCCAACAAGAACTTAGCTACAGATTTGCTGCAGGAAGCTACAATGAAAAGGTGCTTCAGGGTGATAGGAGTGAAGCAAAGTTTAAAACAAGGGATCTACTGTTGTATACAGATCAAATTAGAGATGCAGATAGCAAGAGATTACACATCACTGGTTTCAGGATCCAACATGCACAAGTGAGAAAGATCTTGCAACAACACTGGCACCTTTTTCATAGTGATCTTGTTATAGGCTCAAAGATCCACTGTAGGCCTTTGATTGCTTTCCTCAGAGCAAGATCAATGAGAGATGATCTAGTGGTCAGCAGTCCCGAAATGCAACAGCGAGGAATGTGTCCAATGGTCAGTGGTGATTTTAGGAAGTGCCACAAATTCACAGCCTGTAAACATGTTGTTAACACCACACAATTGGCCTCACCTTTTTCATATGGGGTGTGGAAGATTAAACATGCATTACATTGTAAGAGTGAGTTTGCGGTTTACGTGTTGAGGTGTACTTGTCTAAACTATACATAGGTAGCACTATTTTCAAGGTTCATCAACTAATTTTGTAGCATGTCAGGGTGATCAAACATAAGTATCAGACATACCCTGTAGCCAGGCACTTTGGAGAAGTACACAAGAGTAAGACAGACGATTTGAGTTATTTTGTATTAGACCAAATGTCGAATAGAATCAGATTGGGCAATAGAGAATACAGGTTACTAGATTCTAAACATATCATCAGATTTAACACCAAAGTTCCGGCAATGGTCTACAAAGGGAGTTATGAGTCTGAGTCTACCTGGACAATATTTAATATTGAGATTATTTTTATTGATGAAATATAATTTTTATGGATGTTGGTTTTTATTGCACAGAGCACTTTTTATAATTGAGAATTGATGGGTTCCTAGGAAGTCATTTTGGTTAACCGTGTTAACAGTAAATGATTAAGACTGGAGCAGTATAAAGCGGTTTTATCTAGATGTTTTTAATATATATTTCTAAGGCACACAATATGCTAGTTTGCATTATTGCACTTTGCACTTTATGGAAATGGGCACCTGCCCTCAATTCCTTATGCCTACATAGTAGGTGGTTGCTCTGTCTTTAAATGCAGCCTGTTTGCAATACCAGAGGTGTCAGTTGATAGAAACATACAAACACTTGAAGGACTTTGCATTTGTTTGCACAAATGTGCACAATTTTACAAACTGCTGTACACCATTTTGCACTATTTACATGTTTGCACAATGTCATTTATTTTAATTTGCATGCCGTAATTGAGTGCGGGATAATATTTGCAGGGTTAATGGCCAGCAGAGAATGAGTTAATGCAACAGCGACATGTGCACAGAATGTTTGAAAACACACTGTTGGAACCTCCAAAATTATCAATTCCATTTCATCTTATGTCATTTTACTTTATTTTCATTTATTATTTTATTATCAGATTGTATTTAATAAAGCAGAAATTGCACCCACTTGATTTAGGTATGATGCAATGAGAAGAACTGGACTATCATGTATCAATGTCATGTTGATGGTTGAAACGCGTCACACAAGCCACAATAAAAGTCCACTGAGAATGAGAAGCCGAGAACTGTGGGTAGTTCTCAAGTTTAGGTAGACAGCAGATCCAATATAGAGCACTCTCAATACCAGCGACACTCTTGGAAAGCAGACTTTCGAGGAGAGCAAATTTAGAGTGTCGTTGGTGTTGAGAGGGCTCTATATTGAAGCTGCTTTCCACCTAACTTGTGAACTTCCAGAGTTCTCTGCTTCTTTTTGTTTGCATAATTTATGCATCACTCTATGACTGACAGGGTTTTGTTTTGACTTATACTTGGTGCTCCCTTGTGTCTGGACAAAACTATACCGCTCCGAAGAGCTCCAATGAGAGCGAAACACGTGTCAGGGGTTGCTTTTATTCATTTCAGGTTGGCTTCAATGGGATTTTACCAATCCAAAGTTGTAATACTGTGCCTGGAGTGATAAAAGGCTTTGGCCATTTTACAGCTCGGTGTGGATAGCACTGTGCTAATTCTATGCTTAAAGACTTTTCTGTAGAAATGGCAAAAGAGTTTTTCACTTTCTATCTCGGCGTGGATGGCACTGCTTACGCTTAAAGACTTTGAAAGAAAAGCAGACATATGAGCAGAGCAAATTTAGAGTGTCACTGGTGTTGAGAGTTCTCTACATTAGAGCTGCTTTCCACCTAAACCTGAGAACTACCCAGAGTTCTCTGCTTCTTTTTTTGTGCACAATTTATGCTTCACACTATGCTTGAAATGGTTTTGTTTTGAAATATATAACACACACACACACACCACTTCTAATAATTTATGTTTTCATCCAAAAGAAGAAAACACAGTCCACGGCTCAAATATCACGACGTTTAATCCACTATTTGGCAGCAATAACAGCCCAATGCATTTCTGGGCTCCTTGGTAACGGGTTAGCGCTTGTTTGCTAAAGCATGCATAAATCTCCCATAGTGAAAACATTAATATACAGGTAGGACTTTCCAGGTGCCTCAGAGCTGTAGTTAATGTAGCAGCCATTTTGATTAACAATGGCAGCTCTTAGAGACTCATGAATGAAGGAAGTGGCAGAGAAACTATATGCGCAGTCTTCAAATGTGTCAAGCCATGGTGCTCAAAAAGAAGGTACAAGAATAAATTCCATTCAAACAAATATATACACATAAACTTGATGTTATGTCTCTTGCCACCATTAAAGGATTACTTACTTGGAAAGTAAAGTACCATGATGTAAAGGTACTAAAAACAACCCCCAATGTACTTACACGGAAAGATAATCACAGCATAAAAGGGACGGTGACCCTGGTGCTTGCCACCTCAGAGATTGTAAAATAGCATTGAAATAATTATTTGCACTTCAAGACCCTAATGATAGTTTTAAGGTTGAACTTCACATAAAGGAGCTGTAAATCTCAGGAAAAGTATGGTGTGCTAGTTGTGTACCATAACATTGCATTCTTTTTTATGCTCATGTTTTTACCATGATCTTTTATATTGTATTTTATGTTGTGACTTATCGTAATTGTATTGGATTGCATTTTATTTGATGTTATATGTACTTACTTTTATGGCTGTTCTATCTGCCAAATAAAGAACTGAATAAAATTGAATCGAATCCTTACTACCCTTATTACGTATATATATATTCATCTGTGAGCAAGGGCAACCGCCTGAAACGCGTCAGATTTGCAGCTCTGTAAACAATAAACTTACCAGTGCCTGACTTTTGGGATTCGCGTTATCTCTGTTCGCCAGCGAGGAAGTGCGGAGACGGCTTGTTTTGCTTCATATATATATATTTCTCAAGACGCAAACAGCATAATAAGTACAGGACAAGGTGCGATTGGGAGAGAAAACACAAACGGCAATATGTTTTCAGATGCGTCGCGGGAGGAAGAGGCAGCCGAAGTATTCAAATGCTCTGTGGCACAACGTGGTGAATGAGAAAGTGGTAACGAGGTTCCTAGTTCACAGCAACTGCAATTTGTGAAACTTGAACGGCTATTGTAACGTGAGACATGCAAATGTTGGGCGGCCACCTCCCTACAAAATTATATTGAAGTGAAAAGCATTCCGCGTGGGTTAAGGATTTATACCATACCATCCTACGAAAACCCTGATCTGGCCCTCTTGGAGGAATGGGCAGAATACACTACAGAATCTTTGGGAGGAATGCTTAAGATATTGATAAAATTTGCGTGGAGTGACCGAGCAAAATGCCTAAAAGAGATTGAGGAATTGGAAGCTCAAATTGCTACAAACTCGGAAACCAAGACCATTGATGAATTAAGGCAGGTTATGAAACAACGCCTCATTGCATACCAAGAGAAATTCAAAGCGCGAAAGCACAGCAAGTTCAATAGAGATGCACGAGATTACGCTCAAGGGAGAGTACTTACTTTTGCACAGAAATACGATGGACCACGGAAAGCTTTGAAAATTGCAGCTCCACGTATAACTGGATTTGGATTTTGAAACGGAGAAAAGATTTCACTGCTCTGTCTTTCAAAATGCAAAGTAAGTTTAATATGGGAGGGCGGAAGGCACAAGACTCTCGCCCTCTCATAGCAAACAGCAGTGTCCCGGGGGTAGGCACCCCGGGACACTGTAGGAACTGGCCCTGGGCGTGGCCATCCCCAGGGCCCTCGAGGGCACCAGGCAGAGGGCCACGCAGCCTGCCTCCCACAATACACAAATCCCCAGGGGGGTGGTGGTTCCCGAGGCTTGAGGGGCGTCGTTGAGGCCCACACACTTCTAATTTTTTAGGGGGGGGCCTTGAATGCAAAAGTGGTGCAAGGGGGTTGTAAATCTGGTACACAGTGTTTTGTTTTACTTTGCTTTTCTTTCTGTCATGTAGTGGAACCAGGGTAAATATAACGGTTTTTGTACAGCCAGTACCTTTCAACACTAACCCCAAACAGCTCTCTGCCTGTTACCATAGTAACAGTTCATGGAACACTTACGTGAGCATAGAGGTTAGAAGTTCACCACACTATGTTGCTAATGGAAAATGTTACTGTGCTGGAGTTTTGAAACTTTTCCATAGTAACCGTTAGTCGTAGCTATTTGATCTAGTAAAGATCTGGTAAAGAGTTTGCCTCAGATTTATACTTCAAATTATAAATATCATTTCTATTGGGGACCGACACCCCCCAAAAAAAAATACGTATATACTTTTTTAAATTAACTTTTATTAAAACAACAATAAATAACTGGAAACATAACTTAAAGATAACAATACAATAAATAAGTAGAAACATAACTTTAACAAAACAATATAATAAACAAAATGTGATATGGACTCCAATAGAAGTACGGTAGGTAATCTGCAAAACAAAAAAGAAAATTAGTGTTTAAAATTAGATCGGTGTGAGTATATTAGGTCAAACATTACAAGTCAAGGTAACATTTGACGATATTTTCTTATTTTTACGTGTGCAGTGTGCCTGATACATTTCACTGGTCTTATAGGCCCCCGTTCAAGCGTTGTCTGTATGGAAGTGCCTACTGGGTCAGATTTACATTACCGATCAACAGGTCTTTAAAATGATTCATAGATGAGACAGAATTAGGTGAGAGATCAAGTAATTATGCAGGACAATATTCTTTAGGGCTTATTCACAAGACTCTTGTGCCACTTTTGTGTTACTTTTTTCATGTTGAAAGTGACGCAAAAGTTGGGCAAGGGGCTTGTAAATAAGCTCTTTTATTTCTAATGCATTTAATCGGAGGCATTGTATATCTTAGCCGCTCTGCTTACCTTGTGTAAACACTGTGGCGAACAGAGTTCACAACTTGGACTCAGCTAAGGTTGTATACAGCAGAGTGAACAGCAGCATCCATATCTTTAAAAGAGAAAGAGAAACTATGTGAGAGAGAGTGAGAAAGAGAAAGAGAGAAAAAAACGACATTAAAACGTGAGAGAGGGAAAGTTATAGATGGAGCAGTTAATACTGGAGAAAATACTCGTAGCTCACCTTTTGCCTCCGTTGTACGTCCAAGCAGGTGCTGGTTTAAAGTGCATCCTCCAGTTTAGTGATAGCATAGTAAATACAAATGCACACGTATATTTTTGCTTTATTTTTTTGTACACTCAGGATACTGTATTACAACAAGTTCCACTGTAAGGAGGTGTCTGTGCGCTGTTTTTTTCCAAAGTACTATATCCCATGCATTAACACTGCATAGCGGTGAGTTCTCAATATTGGGTATCTAGACTGTTGCACCCCATTGACTCGCAGAGTCCGGAGGTGAGTGTTTTTCTTGGGAAGTCAGAGGCAGATTTAGAAGCTCCTTGCGCCACTTTTCCCATGTTAAAAGTGACACAAAAGTGGCGCAAGGGGCTGGTACATCTGCCCTTCAAAATGTTGTAACCTATCTATTCTCACTGGCCGGAGGTAATTGTACATTCCTACGCAGTGAAGGTGCTGCACACTACCCACTTTCTCCTTTCACTGAGGACTTGTCGTTGTTTCGGAAACAAGCTTCTTTGCTCACCTTGTGCCATTGGCGTGATTCAAAGAGGGTGCACTACGTGTCAAAGCAGCTTTCTCAGAAGTTGTTTCAATGGCCACGCATCATTGCAGTATCCTCGAACATTGAGTTTTAGAAGTGTTGGGGTGGGGCACCAATTTGTGAAACACAACCTGTAAGATAAAAAGGACGTTAACATTGTTTGTCATTTTTTTATCAAAGGAGAGAGGAAGTGAGAGAGTGACAACAAAGAATATTTGCAGCTCACCTTTCTGTTACCGGTGTGTTTTTCACCACATGCCGGGACATAATGCACCCTGAAGCTCTACATCTAAAAGATAGTAAAAGAAAGATGTTATGATTGGTAATTGTTACTATCTTAATGTGGAGTTGGATAACATCGCCCTTTCACACACGTTCCCTCTCACATTTAAAAGAACTTTTTGTATAGTTTACGGACTTTTGACCGATTATAAAAACATTGCTGCTATTGGAAAAAAATATATACATGCAATTTGATAAACTATATAGGACTGCGTTCGTCTAAATCGATGCGTCCCTTTTTTGTATCCAGTCTGCTACAGCCTTCGAGTCCCTCCAATGCGCACCCAGGCCTCACTGCTCACCTTTTCGTGGACAGGGCACCTTCTACATCATGTATTCCCGATCTGCCACTAAGAAGTCTCACATATGGTGCTGAGTCTTGATATCTCTATGGCTAACAACATACTTGTGCTCCCATCATCATCATCGCAGGTTCTTCACCCGCTCAGTCCTTCCAGTGCCACTAACTCAGTAACCAAAGAGGCCACGCACGTGGTGGTGGGCCCACAGTTCGGTGGTTCGGGCCTACATGAGGCGTCCGAACCACCAGCACAGGCCACGACAGCGCTTGCGATGGGAGCAACTCTAAAATGACATACAGCACGTGCGCCTCGGCTTTTTTATAGGTACGGTCACGTGTGTAGTGACAGATGCATTGGATGGGTGTGGTGTGGGTGTATACCAGCTATGAGGGAGTGTGTGTGCCGTTCTGACAACTAGACCTGGAACTAAGAAATCACTACAATGGAAATCTGGGCCATGTTTTGTTTTTGTGTTTTCCTGGCAGCGTAAGTGGAGTGGGCTTAACTGACGTACGCTAGTGCTGCGCGAGGCTCTGAAGCATGATTCTGGAGCTATGGACATGGTCCCGTCGTGAGCTATATGAGAAATGAAGGTTTTCAGGTGTCTGTTTTGTAGTGCTGACGTCACCCGGGTCTTAAAAGCAAATGTGTCATTATATCTGTAAAGTTCTACAACTTGGCCAACATGCAAGGTACGGGGTATCACTGACTCTATATTCGTTCATAGTTGCATACATAAAATATGGTAGACATGACGTATTTCTGCGATTATGAATTTTTATTGTACATTCAGTGGAGTGTTGTAGCTGTAGAAATACAGGGCTGTGAAAAGTTTACGTTCTAATTTTTGGCACATGAAGGGCAGCTAATATATATAAGTATGTTGTCATTCAGGCACTCTGTACAACTTGATGCTGGAAATCAGTGTTTGAGTGTCGGAGTTGCATGCACATCCTGTTATTGTAGAGTAATGATGTAATGTATGCGTGCCTGAAAACGTATTGTAAATATGGTGCCCATGTAAATAGCTGGTATAGTTTTGGGTTGATTTTGAGCTATATAAATACACTTTAAAAAAAAAAGGAATAGCCCACACTGACTGTCACAGGTAAGTTGGTTGCATACGCTATTCATAGCACAATATAATGTGTTAGGGTGGAGGAGCAGCATTTTACAAACACAATAAATACACAGACACAGATAGATAGTTGAAGTGGGTACGGGCACGCGTGCTAGACTTCATTTTATTACGTCGTTGTTGGTAACAAGTAGAATAGTAATCATGATATCATATACAGATATTTAATCATAACGGTTTATGACGTCTGCTGTACAAAGGTAAGAACATTGTATGTGAAATAATATACAGAACATTCTATCGTAAAGGGTTAATGAGTTGTGGTGTACTGAATTAGGTGCGGTTTGTGTGGAGCCTGCGATGATGCGTGGTTGAGGCAGACCGCACTGGTAAAAATGTGTTCTGACTATTGAATTTTGCCTTACAAAGGGCATGTGGTGATTATTTACGGTGTACTGAGTTAGTGGTAAGTGTGGTGTTTATCGTGTGCTCACGCTGTGATGATGCGTGATCTGAGCGGGCTGCACTCAAACCATTCACTGTTGCATACTGGACTATATGAACTTTGAGTGGGGGGAAACTAGCATCAATGGTTATCAATTATTCTGTAAACTAGGTCTACTGATTGCCCCCCATAACAAATTAAACAATACGATTGTATTTCATGTAGTGCATTCTAACTATCTCAAAACGGGGACGTAAGTCTGGTGGCGATGTGGAAGGTGATGTCCCAGAGGTACTTGGTATTGCCGGTGGTGGAGGTACATTTTGCCGCAATTTTCTACATTCTTTGTTATCATAGTTCACAGAATGCAACGATTGAAGGTGCTTGCGCATACTAGCAGTGCAACAGCACTATTTTTATCTCTGCTATAAATTAATCGAGGCTGAATTTAATGCTGTCTGTAGTGTAGATGAAAAGGTAAATTCAAGTTGTGAACCCTACTGTGCACAGTGTACATGGAAGCTAGTAATCAGTACAGTTATAGAACAATGCTTTTTTCACTTATTTTAACAAAATCTGAATATATACAGTATAATTCTCTCTGCATTAAATAAATCAAGGATGAATTTCCTACTGTCTAAAGTGTAGATGCAAAGGTGAATTCAAGTTTTAAATCCTGCTGTCCGCAGTGTTCATCTTAGGGTGGAGTGCATCATCTGCAATTATGATTGAAGTGGAAGATAGAACATGTATGCAGCATGTATATTATTATTAAACTAAATCTATAAGTCATATAAAATAAGTTTTTCAAGGAAGCATAATAAAGGGATATTGTGTAGGGTTTGATAGGTGTTATACTTAGTTCGGTTTACACTGAGTTAGTGGTATCTAAAACATGGAGGTTCTGTGGAGCCGTACTGATAGTAATGTTTTTGTGTTGTGAATGGTGCCTTAGTAAGGCCACGTGATAATCATTTTTGGTGCACAGTTACTAGTACCTTTGGTGTTTAGCGTGTACATATTCAGCGATGATGCGTGGTCTGGGGGCGAGGGGGGCACAGTAATTGGAGTAATGTATTTTGTCGATTGACTTTTGCATGAATTCCATTTAAAAGGGAGAGTATGTCTCACTGTGACATAAAACTGTTCCCTCTTCTATCCGATGATTTATGGAGTACTGAGTTAGTAGTATCTTTGGCGCTG
This sequence comes from Lissotriton helveticus, assembly GCF_964261635.1. NCBI lineage: Eukaryota > Metazoa > Chordata > Amphibia > Caudata > Salamandridae > Lissotriton > Lissotriton helveticus. The sequence continues at coordinate 2,109,170,517 of NC_136057.1, forward strand.
AGCTTGCACGTATCCTGCGATAATGCGTAATGCAGGGGGGCTGTACTGGGAGCAATGTTTTTTGACTAGTGAATTCTGCTTTAATAAGGCTACGGGGAAATGACTTGTGGTGCAGTGAGTTAGTGGTACCGAAAGAACTCAGCGTGTGCGTACCCTGTGATGATTCGTGGTTCGGGGGGGTCGCAGTGGAATAATGTCTCTTGTCTAGTGGAATGCGTCATGTACAATCGTCATTCTATCTGAAAAAAACTGAACACGTACAATACAATTGTCTCTGCATTAAATTAATCAAGGATGAATTCCTTATTGTCCGTAGTATAAATGCAAAGGTAACTTCAAGTTGTGAACCCTGCTGTCCGCAGAGTACATCAAAGGCTGTAGTTGACACAGACATCGAGGAATGCTTTTTTTTGTTACATACTTTAACAAAATCTGACGACACAGTAGTATTTTTCTGCCTTAAATAAATCCAGACTGAATTTTATGTTGTCTGTAGTGCTTATGCGCCACTGGTATCAAGCCGTAAACTCTTTTGATCGCACTCTACATTTGAAAACAGAACTCACTAGAGTCATTGAGGAATGTTTTTTGTGGCATCCTTTAACAAAATAGTCTTTGCCTTACATAAATCAAGGATAACTTGAATGCTGTCCATAGTGTAGATGGAAAGCTGAATTCAAGTTGTGAACCCTGTTGTACGCAGTGTAGATTGAAGTCAGTAGTCGGCACAAACATCGATGAATGCTATTTTGTCACAGTTACCAGAATCTGAGGACACAGTACAATTGTATCTGCCTTAAATACATCGAGACTGAATTAAATGTTGTTTGTAGTGCTTCTCCGCTTCTGGTATCAAGTTGTGAACCCTGTTGTACGCAGTGTAGATTGAAGTCAGTTGTTGAGCTAGACATGGACGAATGCTTTTTGTCACTTATGTAAACAAAATCTGAAGACATATAGTAGAATTGTCTCTGCATTAAATAAATGAAGGCTGAATTTCCTACTGTTCATACTTTAACCCCTACGACGCTGATGACGAGCTGGGCTCGTCATGAGGTAGCCTCCTCGCACGCTCATGACGAGCCCAGCTCGTCATGTAAAGTGCACTTTACAAATTCTCAGCGTACGAGCGGAATTCCGCCCGCACGCATCAGGTTAAGAAAATTGTCTCTGCCTTACATAAATGAAGGATAACTTCAATGCTGTGCGTAGTGTGGATCCAAAGCTGAATTCAAGTTGTGAACCCTGTTGTAGGCAGTGTAGATTGAAGGAAGTAGTCGACACAATGATTGATAAATGGTATTTTGTCACAGTTAACAGAATCTGAGGACACAGTACAATTGTTTCTGCCTTAAATAAAACAAGGCTGGATTCAATGCTGTCCATAGTGTTGATGAAAAGCTGAATTCAAGTTGTGAACCCTGCTATCCGCAGTGTAGATTGAAAGGCTGTAGTCAGCACAGTTATAGATGAATGCTTTTTGTCACATCCTTTTACAAAATTGGAAGACATAGAATCCAATTGTCTCTACCTTAAATAAAGCAAGGCTGGATTCAATGCTGTCCATAGTGCAGATGCAAAGGTGAATTCAAGTTGTGAACCCTGCTGTCCACAGTGGAGATCGAAGGCAGTAGTCGATACAGACATAAGTCTGCAGTGCTGTGGCGTTGAGTTCGGAATGGGCCTGTGAGGACCTTCGCTGCGGTGGAGTCTCTTGTCTTTGCAGAAGTGAACCACGCCCAAGGCATAGCCTAATTATTTATAGTCGTACGTTGACGTTGGACTAGACCACTCCGCTTCTGTTTCAAAGGAGGGGGGTGAACACAGCTACATGACAGAAATATTCCCCAGTGTCTGAGATAATATGGTTGTGTCCACTATTCAGTACACTACACTATGAATGGTATATGTACACACTGAAAAGTTTTTGATTTCTACGGTAAAAAAAGTTTTTGATGTTCGAGTTCTTTCCATTATACATACTTGAATGCCACATCTCTGTAGATTAAGCTAGTGTACTGATGAGGGTATATATTATTTTGGAAAAGTTTGTTTTGCGCTGCCTCTGAGGTAGTAGGGGGGAGGGGTCTGTGGGATGGTTGTGGTGATCGTGGCGCTGGGTATTGTGATTTTGTTGAGTGTGGGAAGTGTATAATTAGAAACTCTATCACATATTGCTCTTTAAACATGGGTGTGAGTTGAATGTAATTCATGCAGTACATATTCAACGTACAAGATGGCTGCCAACAATTTCTGTTTTGGAGTGTTGACAGACAGTGGCAGCCAATCAGCATGAGCTGCATGCTCATTGGCTTTCAACACTTCAAAGTGTTGGCAGCCATCTTGTGCTCGGTAGACCGAGGCACAAGAAATCAGAAAAACAAAGGTATAGAACACAAAACGGGGGCAGGGTAGAAACACCCTGACCCCCTAGGCCTGCCCAGGTGGTCCCACAAGGATCCCCAAGGCTCCGAAAATGTTTTTTAAAACCCCAGTCTGTTTTTTTTCAAATTACCCCCCCGGGGGGACCAAATCACGGGGCATAGTGATAAAGAAGTGTGGGGGGGCCCCAATCCCCCCCCCCCACACTGCCCCGGGGACTGCCGTCCCCGGGGCAAAGCAACGCAGCCCCCTGGCACATACTGGAGGCTCCTGGTGGGCTAGTTGGCCCCCAGGGACCCCCAGTATACAAGGGGAATTAGTTTCCATTCTGCAAACGCGCCAGGGGGCTGCGTTGCAGAGAGGTGTAAAAAGGGGCATAGCCTCATTACACCTCTCTGCAATGCAGCCCCCTGGCGCATACTGGAGGTTCCAGGTGGGCTAGTTGGCCCCCAGGGAACCCCAGTATGCAAGGGGAATTAGATCCCCCTCTGCAAATGCGCCAGGGGGCTGCATTGCAGAGAGGTGTAAAAAGGGGCATAGTCTCATTAGACCTCTCTGCAATGCAGCCCCCTGGCGCATACTGGAGGTTCCAGGTGGGCTAGTTGGCCTCCAGGGACCCCTAGTATGCAAGGGGAATTAGTTCCCCTCTGCGAACGCGCCCGGGGGCTGCGCTGCAGAGAGGTGTAAAAAAGGGAGTGGTCCCATTACACCTCTCTGCAATGCAGCCCCCTGGGGAATACTGGAGGTTTCTGGTGTGCTAGTTGGCCCCCAGGGACCCACAGTATGCAAGGAGAATTAGTCCCCCCTCTGCAAACGCACCAGGGGGCTGTGCTGCGGAGAGGTGTAAAAACATTTTTTCTTCAATTTATATTAAAAATATGTAATGTAATTTAAAATATAAAATATCTAAAAATAAATCATTTACAATAATGTAGTAAATCAGTATAAAAAATATAACAATACATTTAAAGATTATCATTTACAAAACCATTGAAATTCACTGAAAAAACCATAGGTTTCAGCCACGTTATAGTTAGAAATTACCATTTAAAAAAACCTTTGAAATTCACTGAAAAAAACATAGGTTTCAGCCACGTTTTAGTTAGGAATTAGCATTTAAAAAACCTTTGAAATTCACTGAAAAAACCATAGGTTTCACACCAGTTATAGTTAGCTGGTCATTTTACTCATACAAAACCTTTGAAATTCCCCCGTTATAGTTAGTTGGACTCACTATAACTCTCGCGCCCGCAATCCACTGCTGATGATGTCACATATTACATCATTCATGACATGGTCAGTGACATCACTGATGACATCTCAAATGACATCACTGATGACATCACTGATGACATCATCCTTGTGAAAGAGTGGCAGACCTTCTCTCAGCGTCATATAACCCTTGATACACACATTCAAAAATAGAAACTAAAAATTTCAAAAAAATGGAGATACCAATTCCAGTTAGAACAACCTATTCAGTAATTCCAAAATCTACATACACATCCAGTCATTCACTAACAGTTCTATATGGGCACTCATACATATACTCACTCATCATATGTACTCATACACCTATACATCTTATTACACACGGACACTCATCTATAGAGTTACTCACACACAAACTCAGAAGAATCCTGTGGCTGCTGTTCTGCCATTTTGATATGAAAAAAGCTGGAACAAAGCAGAGATCCTTCTCTCAGGAACCCAAAAGAGATAGTGAGAGAAGTGGGTGGGGTTTTTCAAGATTCTGGAAAAGAAACTACTATAAACCAATCAAAAGTGTTGTTTTCATGTCACATGACTTTACATGCGTGCAACGTACGCGCACGCATGCGTGCACGTTGCGCGACCGTCGCATATAAATGACGTTTTACCCGATTTTCGTAAAAGCTTTTAAAAATGTGAAAAGGAGGCAGGGAAGAGACTCACAGACCCCCTAGGCCTTCTCAAAAATACATTTAAAAAAAATTGCGAGGTGCGTGCACATTGCGCGCACCCTCGAGGCAGAACTGAGTCAAAAACAATAGTGGAGAACGTGAAAAGGGGGCAGGGTAGAGACTCCCTGACCCCCTAGACCTTCTCAGGGGGTCTCTGAAGGACCCAGAAGGGCAAAAAAAACATTTCTTTTTTTAAATCACGAGGTGCGCACACGTTGCAAAAAAAAAATTTAATTGACAAATTTGACTGTTTATATTTTGATTGAAGATGTAGACTATGCAGTTTGTTGGAAAATAAATATATAAAAATTGATACAGAAATTAGCATTTTAAAAACCTTGGAAATTCACTGAAAAAAACATAGATTTCACACACGTTATAGTTAGGAATTAGCATCGAAAAAACCTTAGAAATTCACAGAACAACCATAGGTTTCACACACATCATAATTATGAATTAGCATTTAAAAAACCTTGCAAATTCACTGAAAAAACCATCGGTTTCAGGCCTGATATAGTTAGGAATTAGCATGTAAAAAACCTTTGAAATTCACTGAAAAAACCATAGGTTTCAGGCCTGATATAGTTAGGAATTAGCATTTTAAAAAACTTAGAAATTCACTGAAAAAACTAGATTTTAGGGGTGTTATAGTTAGCTGGACATTTCACTTATACAAAACCATTGAAATTCCTCCAATATAGTTAGTTGTACTAACTATATCTCGCGCGCCCGCAATCCACTGCTGATGATGTCACATATTACATCATTCATGACATGGTCAGTGACATCACTGATGACATCTCAAATGAGATCACTGATGACATCATCCACGTGACGATACACCTCATCATACACCAGTATAAACTTTCGTCACTCACTGTAAATACAGAGTACCATATTTAAATCCATGGACACACCGATACAAGTTTCTAATAATCCACTCAGTGATTCCTAGCTCTATACACACATCAAATCACTTTCCTACAGATTCACTCATACATGCAGTCAATGATCAATAGAACGCTATCAAATATACTTATACACCTATATCGACATTACACACCAGCACACATCCTATTCACTTATATAGTCATCCTATTCACTTATGCAAACAATGGATCATACTTACATTTACTTAGCTATACACTTATACAAACACCACTTTATCTATTCATATTATACTTAGTGTGTTATAAAATCACTATTACAAGTATACAGTTATCTATACAGTCACGCATACAATCACTGAGTCTTACGTATACTTATTTATAAACAACAACTGACACATACATTGCCTTTTATTTTTCTACTTTGTTGGACATGTACCATTAAGAGAGATATTTGCTCATCACCACAGCCATAAAGATATTCACTCACCCAAACAACTGTTATAACATGTAGTCTTAACGTCATATACCTACTAAATCAACTATTTACACATCTTTGGGCAGTCACACACCTCCCACCGAACCACACACACATTCACTCTCCCATACAAATACTCAGTTAACTAATCAATAACTAATATAGACTTTCAAATAGCTAGTAACCAACTGGAGAAGTAGTTTTTACAACAACTGACAAAGTGATACAGATGTTCACACAGTTTAATCACTATCCAATATATTTAGAGAGACACTTTAAATTAGTCAAGTAAACAGTCAATCACACTGCTACTAAATCCTCCATCCAGATATTTATATTTATATATCCACTCATTCTTCAATGCAAATTGCTATATATATAATACATATTTAAATAACAAAGCAAACCACATTCACTGAATGATGTCATCAGTGATGTCATTTGAGATGTCATCAGTGATGTCACTGACCATGTATGTGACATCATCAGCAGTGGATTGCGGGTGCGCGAGATATAGTTAATACAACTAACTATATCGGAGGAATTTCAATGGTTTTGTATGAGTGAAATGTCCAGCTAACTATAACACCCGTAAAATCTACAGTTTTTTCAGTGAATTTCTAAGGTTTTTTAAATGCTAATTCCTAACTATATCAGGCCTGAAACCTATGTTTTTTTCAGTGAATATATATATATATATATATATATATATATATATATATATATATTTATATATATTTATATATATACAAACACACATAAAACTGACTTTACGTCTCTTGCCACCATTAACAGATGACTAACCTGGCAAGTAAATTACCACAATGTAAAGACAACCCCTAATATACTTACGTGTAAAGGTGGCACACTCAGTAATCACAGCATAAAAGGGACTGTGACCCAGGTGATTGCCACCTCATTTTCATTAACTTGCACACCTCTGAAAAGCAATTACTGCAATCAAACCAGAAAAAGACCGACACCGATGAACAAACAGCTGCATAATTTAGAGCTATAAAATAACATTTAAATGTTGCTAACAACAGGTTTATCGTTCCAGGGCCCGCTACAAATAAGTGCAATTATTAAACACAGCTGTAGAAAAAAAAAACATGCACGAAGCATAATGATTAATCATATCTAAAGAAAATCAGTTGAAAAGCAAATACATAAATATGGGGATTTCAATCACAAACCGTGGTGAATCGTCAAACATGTAACAATAAACTGAAATAAAATATAAAGAACAGGTAACGGCAATACTGAGAAAGGGCACAAACGCACCCAAAAAACACAAAGGGTCAGCTTCTTACAACACGCATTGGTAAATGCATATGGTTCTGCCTATGTGACCTTTTTTTGTTGTCATTTTGTGAATAGTAATGCAATATAAGTTACTGAAACGCCGTTAAAGTGCTATTGCTTTTTATTGAGAAAGGCAATATATTGTGCTGTTCCCAAGGCAAACCTCAAACTCTCCACTGGGGTCTGCACGTGCAAGATCCAACATTGCTTCAAATTTATTATGAGATTTTATTATTGGTGGCCGTGCACATGAAACTTCTTTTGGTGCTAATCCTTTTACCTAAGACACCCATAAGGCCTTGACCTCGAGATGACAACAAGTGCAGACTTATCTGGAATTACACATGGTTTAAGATGATCACACACAACACAAAGGCCCTTTTGCATGATGTGCGCCGGAGAGTCATGGAAGGCCAAGAAATCAAATTCTGCCTACCTCAGAGAATGCAGCTGCATCATGCTTTTAAAATTTAACAAATGCACAGCTCATTGTACTGCAACACTAGCGAATGTGCACATGTCCTGCACGTGTGCAAATAGAGTTTAGTCCATTGCTTGAAATGTTATACACCTGGATTTGTCCTTTTGTGCACCAGTGTTCTGTAGTGAGGCCACAAAGGTTTTTGAAAATCCCGCACTACTGATCTCATTTGGGGTGGCGCATTGCTTGGCTCTCCTGCAATACACGACATACCACAAGAATTCCAAATTATAACATCTTCTCAATTGATGCTTGTGCAAAATACGAGTGCCAAGTGGAAAATTATATACACCAAACCATAACATTGATGTGTAATCAGATTAGCCAAAAATCGTGCCTCATGCAACATAAACAAGCATTGGCATAGCCAATAGGTCTCGCTTTTAGGACCTTATAAGTATTTCGTAATGCAGCACAATATCCTTGGTGCAATAACAACTGTTGCATGGCTAAACACTTATAAGATCCCAAAAGCGAGGCCTATTGGCTAGGCCAATGCTTGTTTTAAATGTGGCTCTACCCTCAAGGTTATCCCCAACAGTGAGTATCATGGTGCCAACTATTTACTACCACCAGGAAACTCCTTGGGGTCGAAGCGTGCTTAATTAAAAAGATAAGTAAATAAGCACATGCTTATTGTTTATTTGTCCTGGACAAACTACCAATCCCAGTAGCTTCCCTTGACTACCATGATCCACTTGTCCAAATTAGTGACATTTGAGTTAAAAGAATTTATTTACATTCCTGGTGAGGCCTCCCCTGGAAGAACTTACAGCTCCTCTGTTTGTCAGCATTCTTGGTGCAGTGGCAAGAAAAGGACATACTTGATTGTCTCTCTCTCACGCTCGTCTCTACTTCTTAAAATGCATTGCAAAATGCATATTTTGGGAAGACTTACTTTCTGAACACAAACAGCCGTTCATCTAAGGACTCATCAGTTACACGTGCACCTGCGGCCGGGAAGGAATGCATGTAAGACTGAGTGAATGCTTCTAGAAAGGAGATACATGGTAGCCCTCTGACCTTACAGACACCCAACCACTAGTCTGCTCCTAAAATGCATCAGTCCCAGCACTGCACGTCTCTTATTAGACTACTATAAAGCCTACTTTGAAGTAAATCACTTTAAAGCCCATAACTGAAGCCTGAAACAGCCAATAGGTCTCTATTGCAGATATAGAATAACAACCGTTTGAGAAAAAAATAAGTGTTTAAACTAATGACTTACAGTTTGGCTACAGCTCCTTGATGCTAATAAGTAAAGCACTGTGCTACATTAGAAGACTTATAATGTTTGAACTGTAATACCCATTTACCTCTCTAAATATGGTTTTGTGAAGTATTGGGAAGCCTATGGGCAGGTAGTAACCCCAGATGTAGATACAGGATGTCTCGGTTCGAGACCGTGCATGCGTGCTTTCTAGAGCCGAGACCTAAAAAGCTATATGTGATCCCCAAAGAAGGCCCTGCATGTGCCATTGTTCACCTAGTGGATGTTTAACCTACACAGCTGCCCGCTCACGCTGCCCACATGAAGTTTACAGGCTGTAAGAAGTTGCAGCAGTGCTCACTGCACAAAGTTAGTGACGAGTATGCTATTTTCAGCACTCCAGCTGATTTCTATGCATACCAAATGCACTAGAACGGCTTTGAGGCGCTCTCTTGCAGCATGGGAGGGGGGAGCAGTGCTGTGCTAGGAGCTTTAAGGCTGCTCATGGAGTAGAGTTCTGGCTACAATTTATGCTGAAGCAGACATGGCACACCTTCACATTAAAGCGTGCTTTGAGTCTGCTCACCGAGCAGAGAAAGTCGCCATGCACGTCAGGCAGGAGGCAGTTGTTGGGCCACTAACAGGACTCAGCGTCTTGCAGACATATGAGTGAGCTGCAACCCAAAATGGCGGGCAGGAGTGTGTGACAGACAACTCCCTATAAGCCGAAGCTGGGGGCCACCAGCCAGCACCGGTCGGGGTGTTTGTTTCCACTCTAATCCTGATTGGGTAGGAAGCGGACTGGAGTCCCAACATGCGAACCATCTCCATAATAACTTACTCAGAGAGATGATGATGTGAAAGGCTTCAGCTGCTGACGGCTCGGGAAGACTTTTGAAGGTGAGTCCAGGCAAAGTAAGTGCTACAGCCTCGCCTCAGATCGCCTCGCTGCTTCACTGAGGGGGAGGGGAGAGGGGCAGAGCAGGACGTGCGAGGAGTAGAAAAGGAAGAGCACAGTAAAGAGTACAAGAAGAGGAGAACAGGGGAGAGGAGCACCAGAACAAACCACACGAAAGAGGAGGAGCAGACGAAGAGGAACCCATAGGGAGAATCGTGCACTAGGAGAACAAGAACAGGAGCACACAATACTGATCAAAAACGAAGCAAGAGAACAGCAGACACAGCAGCTGTTCTGTGGCTACTGGTAGTTTAGCCATCGCACAATTTTTTAAAAAAATAATAAAATCAGCACACAGAGCTAATTATTACATCAGCACTCCTAAAGTGTCATGGGCCAGGTCACCTAGTTTTAAAAACAAGCATTGGCCGCGCAGCCGTAAAAGTAACGCTGCTCGGCCGTGAAAGCGAAAGTCATCACGACTGCGGTGAACGCGAAAGTGATCGCGATCGCGATGACATGCTCTGTGGTAAGCACGCGAGGGATGCGCGTGCAGCATTGGAGAGGAGGAGTGAGGCGCGCGCGCTTATGTGCGTAACAGCAAGCTGGTTGCAGGAAAAAGCCTGTGGGTAGGACTTTCAAAACCTGCTTATTAAATGTCTCGCCAGAGCAGTGCATGCGCTGGCTCAGGCGAGACCTAAAAAACATAAAAGTGCCAAAGATGTGGTAGACTACAGTGACCATGTGTCCACAGAGTGGTACTAAGCTGCTATAAAATGGTTTGTGCAGAATGGCCTAGTGAGGTGAAACTCCAGGGTTGAGAAATCAGTACTGCTATAACAACCGCATCTATAATAAAAATGCCAAAGGAACTTGTGTATATTACTGTACCTGTTCACTAAATGCTACGATGCGCATGCAAAATGAAGCGATTAGTGCTGTTACACTCACATTTACAGTAGCAACTAGTGCACTGTCAATGTGTGGACTTTGCTGCCAAGGTCACTGCGTAAAGAAACATCAAAATCTATAGTTATGCGTACAGTGGCAGCGCAGTTAGGAGCAATGGGGTGTGCAACCTCCAGTGGCCCCCCTAAAATGTATTTAAGAAATGAAACACTGCTGGCTCCCCATTTCTAAGTCGGCAGATCTGATGTAATGCTACATTCTCTCCTGGATACAAGGTAACACGTTGTTTCACTTTTGCAGCCCGCAAAAAGTGGATTAAATAAATAATACACAGCTACAAAATATCATGATTGATGGCTGCATTGATTTAGTCTGCCCTACCAGTGCCTAGCTAATTTCCTATTTCATAGACAACAAGCATGTTCCAATATGGTAGTTACTTATCAACGTCCCCTTTTTCAAGTGTGTCAGATTCCTGGAAAAGGTTCATTACGACAGGTATCTAGACTGCTGGGATCATGTTTTTAGTCCATTCTTCAGACTAACTGTACATCAGAAAGGTGAAAACTACAACGAAAGGAAATGAAGACGAGCCCCAAGATACAAACAGTGGACAACACGCCTACAGGAGGTAATATTCAGCAGAGCCAAGCATTCGGGTGATTGATATCTCTTAAAGAAGCAGACGTTGATGGGCAGTTTAGACCTCCTGAACGCTACCCTGTGCATGTGCAGTTTCTTTTCGAAGTTGGCGCAAAGAACTAGAGCAAAAAGGCACTTGTTGTCAGCATCATATTGTCTGCCTGACCAAAGTTCAAAATCTTTATTTTTTGAAGTAATTAGTAAAGATGCAACTTGTGACAACAATGCAGCAATGGCAGCATCTGACATAGGCCAGTTGTAACAAGTAGCGCACATGACCTGATTAATATATATAATTCACTTTTAAACCTAAGCACGGTCCAATGTGGAACAGGTGAGTATGTGTTCGCGATTGGGAGTGCTGGCTTCACAGCAGAGATGGTGACACGCTTAAAAAAAGATTTTCAGCTAAGTGGATTAAAACAGTACCTGGTCCTTCAGGAAACTGAAAATAGCAAACACATGCGGAAGAATAGGAAATAGTATGCTACAGCCGCTAGCAATGGAGGAAAAGTAAGTGGCAAGCACAGGAACCAATGAAAAGCAAGCAAGGGCTTGGGATGTAAGCTCCTTTTAAGATTTATATTGAATACAATAGATTTCACAAGCACAGCGCAAGGGCTGTGCGGATGAAACCTAAAAAAGGAGTAAATTAGCATTCGTGAGAGTACTGTGAGTTATGGATGCAGATTTACTGCTCAGTATAGTTAAAAAACAAGGCCAGTAGTACACATGGAAAGATGTGCTACTCACACATACTATTGGGAATGCCATATGGGGAATTGAATATACAGTACAATTTGTCATAGAAGTAAGGCAAAATCGCTGGGTAAATGCACTTTTGTTTCTTTTTTAATTGAAAAGCTTTATTTCGATCTCTAGGATCATAAAGGCAACATACATTGTACAAAACAAATATCATAAAAATTACAAATACACACACTTACTTTAAAGATTTAAATATGATTTCCCCCCAAAAAAGGTACTTGCTGTTACCAGCCCCACACACTCTTACTCTATGGACTTATTTTTGACTAATGATTTAAAAGGGCAAGTGTAAATACATATGAAATACTGCTTCCAAATAGAAAGAAGTAAATAAGAAACATATAAAAGAGGGTTTTATACGGGGTTTTGGCAGCCATTATTGTAAAATACAAAAAATGCTAGCCCTAGTTATTTCAATTAGGAAATTGCGATGAACCACTGCTTCTAAGAAAAATATTACAGCACCTCTAGACAGTATAAATTAAAATTAATAAGTCCTGTATACAGAATAAAAATCATCAGCCCCCAAAAGATTCAGTTATAGGTTTGGGACAAGGAGGCAAAAAAGTTTCACACACCATATGTAAAAAGAAGGTATTTAACCATTTGCTCCTATGCACTTAGTGCACCAGAACCAAACGGACGATAAGAATTTTGAGATAGCAAACATTATAACTCATGCTGTGTCTGAGATTAATATTCTAAAAGCCTCCAAGTGCCTTCTGGTTCCCAACGATCTACATATGGGCAGTATCCATTTGTTTCTTTGGATAGTGTAAGCTGAGCAGAAGAAAAGTATATCAGTTAGTGACAGTGGAGCTATTGAACATGCTAGACACAAATCATCTTTACCTGCTTCTTCTGACCACTTACTGCAGGAAACCTCAGTTGGTAGAGATTTCTATCTAAACGCAATATAAAGTTTACTTGCTCTCATCGGTACTATTTCATCTATGGTAGACTAATAGCAAGGAAGAGGTTTATAGTCCAGGAATTCCCCAGTTAGATTATCTATACTTCTGGTGGCTCTTAACACTGCCACGGCTTCCCAGTAGGTGTTCTTTAAGCTGGCTTTGGAAACTAAAATAAAATCTTCCGGGCGCAAACAAAATGTCTCCAAGCCCAATCTATCCATCAGATTTTTCACATATTTGAGCCATGGAAATTTCCCAGCCTATCATGGAATCATTAGCTCTCTTATGGCCACATGATAAGATTCTAATGCTGGGGAGGACCAGAACCTATGCCAGTACATCAGGGTTCTACACTCAGATGTGTCTCTTAATTTCTTCTGTGCCAGATCAAGATACACTGGAACCGATGGGGTACTAGGTGGTAGGACCAATAGAGATTTTAAGAGCTTGTGTTCAGCAGTTTCCAATAGTTTAGTGTTTGCACAACCCGAGATTTCTGAGCCATATAACACAGCTCCTAATGTCTTCTTATTATATATCTCAAGTGCCGGAACCTCTTCATATATGTCTTTTTATTTAGTTTCACAATCTTAGTGGCTTAATATGTTAAAAATACGTCTGCTTTTTTAATTTGCTGGTCCCAGTTAAGATTAGGCGCTAATCTAATACCTGGTTAGTCAAAGATGGACACTTGTTCAATTTGTCTGGAGCCATCATGCATCTGTAGTCCTCTCAATTTCTTTTGGTGTGTAGAGTTAAACACCTTAAACTTTGTTTTTGCGCTGTTTAACTCAAGACACCATTCACTACAAAATGCAATAAAATCATTTAGCAACTGCCGTAGCCACCAAGAAGATTTCGATTACAGGAGAATATAATCCGCAAAGAGTAAGGCGGGCACACAGTGGTCCCCCACTTTAGGCATATCACATCCATCCCTAGCTAAATACTCAACAACACCATTTATAAACAGGAAGAACAGGGTTGGAGCCAGAATACAAGCTTGTGAGACACCACAATCTATCCTAAAGAGGTTTGTCAACTGTCCCTGATCCCCCATCCTACTCTAGCGCTGTTACCCGAGTGGAGCCGAATAAGTATTTCCTGTAAATTCCCTGGAAGGCCTAAATTCTGGAGTACCCTCCATAGAGAATCCCTAGGGACTAAATCAAATGCAGCACCTGGTCTAGGGTGCTAACATTGCTACAGAAGCATGCCTGCAAGTCTGATAGTATATTATTATCTGGCATCCAAGAATATAAATGGGCCAACACCTGTTTACAGGATTTTTTTTGCAATGGATTGATCAAACTAATTGGTCTATAGGTTGCATGATCATTGCGTAACCTCTTTTTAAAAATTGGGAACATTTCTGCATACTTCCATGATGAGGGAATATTAATTCACTGTAATAAAGCATTAGAGAGATGTAGGGGCACCAAACTTCTGAGGTGGCCAGATATAGATCATTTGGTAACATATATCTGTTCCAAGGGCTTTCAAAGCATGACAAGATTTTATAGCAGCCACTGTTTCGCTAATCTCAAATTTGAGACAACTGTCATTGTCTGCCCCAGGACCAGTTAAAGAAACCCCCTTCCCCTTCCTAACCGGTCTGGGTATCATCAAAGTGAGAGACCCATTCCTGGAGTTCAATAAAGAACACTATCTGAGGCAATGTTACAGAAAGATCTAGCATCCTTCATTAAAATGTCTGTATACATACTTTCCCACAACTCACCTTCCCAATCTCTCTTTGCTTTATCAATTTTCCTTTTACAGGCAGCTCTACATTCACCACATCTTCCCTGCATTTTGATTTCACTGCCCTCAACAGGACCCCTTTAGCTGCCCTACAATCTTTGTTAAACTGAACCACCTCTTTACCCCTTGAGGGGCATCTCTTCTATTCTGGGCTAGGGTAACTTTAATCCTATTATAGAGAGTTTTATGCATTCCCTACAGGTCCATTAATCTCTGCTCCACCAACAGACTGTGCATCTTTTCCTTTTCAGTTTTTACAGAAGTTAGAGCATTTTCTAGGGCCTCAGGATGCTTGGATACGCTGACCGACTTGATAGTTTTCTCATTGTTTGACTGGAAGATATCCCTTACCACTCTAGTGGCCTCAATTAGGCTTCTCACTATCGTAGTACCCTCTAAAGACAAGGTAAGAGCATTATGGTCACTCTCCATTCTATCATGGACAGTCATATCCTCCAAAAATGGCCAAAGGCTTAGCCCCACTAGAAAATAGTCAACAAAAAAACATGCGTGTCCTACTCTATTGAAGGTAGCTCTATCCTCTCTGCAAGAGGACATCCTTCCATTCGCTGCTCTTAAATCATGGTCTAAGGGTAATTGATAGTAACTGTGATGCTCTTGGTGACCATCTCCTAGCTGGAAGAGCTAATTGTAGGATCTTCCATGCATTACCGAGATGGTAAGTCAAATCTTGTGAAGCTGCCTCCATGGGTACGAATGTTATATTAAAATCACCCCCAATAGAAGGAACCCATCATCAGGCAGTACTTTAAGCATATCAAATACCTTTGGTACAAATGTCTTGGAGCTACAATCTTTCAATCGATTATAGATGTTAAAGACAGTCAAGCTAAGGCCAGATGGCATGGATTATCTTATTGCCAAAACATCAGGAGAAGCAGTAGTAATATTTTGAATTTTACAGCCAAGCTTTATCTTGATTTATGTCCTCCTGAGGGCCTCCCTCTACCTGACTAAACTGCATCAGTCCAATAAGAAGTGAACCCATTCCTTTGTATAGGGGCAGTACACCAAGTTTCATGGAACAGGCAGATATCATGGGTATCAACAAAAGTAACCCAATCAGTTTTAAACAACTTCCTTCCAATCCCTGCCACATTCCACGATAAAATCCTAACATTGTCCATAACAGCCTCAGCTCTACTGCCTTCCTCCCTCAAGCTCGATACCCTGTTCTCTTCCCTACGGGCATGAGGCATCCCTATAAACTTATCATGTATTTCTTTGGGGGCTCTAGTGGTACCCTGACTGCCACAGTCTTCAGAGCTCAAACCTCTGCACAGCCCAAAATCAAACAAGGGTATCAGCCCACCATCTATTTTTTAGCGCTTCAGGACAGCAGGATTTACTATATTAATTAGATCAGAATTGCTCTGCCAATCCATTGAACTAGTCTCAAGTGCAGCAGGGCTGTCTTGCACCTCTTGGACTACAGTAGAAGGGTGGATGTTGCCAGGGACGGAGACCACATAAAGTTTGTATGTAAGCTGGATTTCAGTATTATCTTACGGATTAGACCTTGTGTCAATCGCCATCGGGCCTTCTACAAGGGCAATGTCTTCAAATACTACTCTTAGCGTGTCTCTAGTGCCCCCCATGAATAAGAATCTTACTACATCCTCTATGTCATCCCTGATAATTGAAAAACACTAGTATACCCCCTATACACCTGTGTGACTTTATTTAAAAGGGAGACTTTCCCTTCTTTAGCCCTCACTGATAACGTGGGAACTTGGGTTAGATACACTATTCATTTAACTTCATTTTCCAACTCTCTAGTGTAAATCCCCCCTGGACTCATACCCGGTATACATCGGCAATGATGTCTGCTTATGTGGGATAAACTTCCCGTCCCAACCCCTCATCCCTGCCCCCCCCTTCCTCACCAACCCTCTAGCTCCTTCAGACTTTGGATCGGCTATAGAGAAATGTGCGCCCCTTCCTTCCCCTCTCACTGCTTTTGCACAGATATATCTCAAGGGTATGGGTCTGGCTTTTAGTTTGAGCGACAATGTTTGAACTAGGCCACATCTGGGATTGGGACACACCAAAGGCTGTAGCTGAGTTATTCGAAAACTGTTCCGTCCCAGGAACAGACCAGTTCTACCTCGAATAATTTAAGCTGTGCCTCGTGGGATGGCACCTCCTCAAGCTCCTTTTCAAGACCTTGTATAACATTACTAAGGGTACCCTCCTCATCTAGTAGGCACCCACAATCTCCATTATTATTCCTAAGGTCTTCGGAACACCCCGGTGTCCCCCCACTACGCTCCATCATAAAGTTGCACCACCCTCATCACCTTCATTAATGTTTATCAGCATTAACATAATTTTCCAGTGACAGTGTACTATCCCTGCTCAGAACAGCAAAACGATTATTACACTCAGTAGCCAACCTATCATGGGATTAGGGCTGCGGCTCAGTAATGCTCAGGGATTCACAAATACTAGGGCAACTTCGTTTTGATCTATGCACTTGTCCAGACTCTTCTTCTCTTCTCCCCTTTAGTCTCCTCAAAGATAGAATAGATACACTTTTGTTTTGGCTTTTTGATTGTCAGAGAACATGCAGGGGAAAATGAGTGGGCCTGAGGAAGAGTAATGGAGGTATTTAGTATGTCCACACATTTGTCAAGGATGGTGTCTATATTATCTATGCTATTCAACAAACAATTGCTTCCTGGGATTTTAGACACTTTCCTTTTTAGTTTGGCTATACCTGGTGCTCCCTCAGTAGCTTTCCTTTTCCCCATGTGTGTGGATGGCCGTTCAAGATAGGACCAAGGGGATTCTGAGGAAAAGAACTAACCCACAACCCAAACGAGAAGAGACTCTCCCACTCTGGGTAACACACTGCTGGTTAAATTGCACAGTCACTAAGCCCCAGAAGCATTCAACAGGATCCAATCTAATGTGAAATACACCCAGCTTCTACCATGGTAAAATGTTATGTTATGTTATGTAGGATTTTATAACGCGCTCAATTACTACTGGAGTATCCTGGCACGTAGGGGCGATGCAGCAGGACAGAGGCTACAAGAAAAAAGATAGAATTAAAATGACATTTTAAACAGGTGAGTCTGCAGTGCTTTTTTAAAGAGCGAATAGTTCTGATTAGCGCGAAGGGCCAAAGGTAGAGAGTTCCAGGCCACAGCTGCTTTAACAGCAATGGATTGTCCACCAAAACGAGAGCGTTTGAACCGTGGAACCGCCAACCGATATTGGGTGGCAGAGCGCAGGGGACGATTGGGAAGATAGAAAGAGAAGCGTTTCCTCAGATAGAGAGGGCCCTGGTCATGAATGGCTCTGTGAACGAAAGTAAGGGTCTTATAGATTCGGAAGCCAGTGCAGACTGCGCACTTGTCCTCCTTGAGATGTTAAAAAGGAGTCTGGCAGTCGCATTTTGGATTATCTGAAGACGGTTAGTCAAATATGCCATGGAGCCACTAAACAGGGCATTGGCGTAGTCAAAGCGAGAGAGAATAAGCGCTCTCGCCACCGTTTCTCTCGCAGTTCTAGGTAGAAGAGGAACAAATTTCCGAAGAGCCACAAGAGTGCCAAAGCACCTGTGGGTACGTTTTTTAATGTGGGCCTCAAATTTTAAGACTTCCCCAAACCACACCGCGAGATTTTTTGCTGGGTTACCCACGGAGCTAGGGAAGGAAGAGTCCATGGGCCACAGGGATTCTCTAAAATGTGAAGGAAACTGCCCATACAGTAAGATTTCGGTTTTATCTTCATTACACTTTAACTGGGCAGAAGCCAACCAAGTTAGATACTTGGCCCCTCAGTTGTGGAACTCCCTTCCCTTATCGCTGCGGTCCACATCCAATCTGTTGGCCTTTAGGAAGGGTCTTAAGACTTGGCTGTTCTCGAACTAGAATTCTACTGTGTCCTCCCTCTGTACTTTTGTCTGTTGTTATGTCCTTTAGGTTTCCTCTTTGGGTCTGGAGCATTAAAGCGCCGGGACACTCCTTTGGAGTAGCCGTTGCGCTATATAAGACCCATATATAACATAACATAACATAACAACAAAAACTGAGGAGAGACAAGTCTCGGCAGAGGCAACATCCAAATCCATAGCAGGCCAGGTGAACAACAACTGTGTGTCATCAGCATAAGCTATTATGTTGGCGCCCAGCTTTTCAGCCAAGACAATCAGAGGTGTCACATATATGTTAAACAACAACGGACTTAGAGTTGACCATTGGGGCACCCCGGTGGCAAGAAGCTTAGCCGATGACGCAAAAGGGGGCAACCAGACCTGCTGAGTCCGGAAAGAAAGAAAAGAAGTCAGCCACTCTAGAGCAAGACCAGTGACGCCAATGGCTGAAAGACGAGAAAGAAGACGTTGATGGGGAACCGTGTCGAACGCGGCAGAGAGGTCCAATAATATCAGAGCCGCTCTGCCGCCTGCGTCCAAACAGTTCCTAATAGCCTCTGACATTTCCACCAATGCCGATTCAGTGCTGTGAGCAACACGGAATCCGGACTGAGCCGGATGAAGGGCATTAGATGTTTCCACAAAAGTATTCAATTGGCAGAAAGCAATCTTTTCACAAACCTTGGCCAACACTGGCAATAAGGAAATTGGCTGGTAGTTGGCTGGAACTTCCGGATCCAAACCCGCTTTCTTCAGCAGTGGCAGGAGTTTGGCCTGCTTCCAGCATTCCGGAACTGTCGCCGACCTAAAGGAAAGGCTGACAATTTCAGTAACCTCATAGCATACTACCTCAGCCGCCCCACCGAGAACACGCGCGGGACAGGGGTCAGTAGGTGATCCTGATTTCAAGTATTTTAAAACTGCTAAGATGTCAGCTCCAGAAGTTGGAACAAATTCCTCAAAGGTGTAGGCCATGGAAGAAGTAGGAGAGGAATGAAGAGGAGCTGAGAGGCTCTGACTGAGACTAGCCTGAATCCCTGCTATTTTGTTTTCAAAGAATGACGACAAGTCCTCACACCAGCACGCAGAAGATGACACTACTGGTTGCTCGGCGCAAGGGGCAAGAAAGCTGTTGACAATAGCAAAAATGTCTCTACTGTTATTATTGGCCTTAGAGATCCTACCCGCGAAATATTCGGTCTTAGCCATCCTGATGCTAGCATAGTACTCCCTCTGAGCAGAACGTAATAAACCCTTAGCGGCAGGGCAGTAGGCAAGCCGCCAGCATTTTTCCAATCTTTTACAACCTAGTTTAAGCTCTCTTATGGCCGGCTAAAACCAGGGCTTAGAGGGGGTGGAGCGCATTTTAGATCTAGTACTCCCTTTGTAGGAGGACTCCACCCCGAGCAGATCCAGGTGTTAAAGGTCTGCACAGCGGTGGTCAATTCCTGGCCTAACATAGGACGAACTGTAGAAAGCGTCAGGGGTGCACTCGACGTTAAATAACACTGTAAACATGATACAACAATTGAATACCCACAACCCAAGGATTCAGTTCACATACACCATTAGTTCGAGCACTGGTAATTACCTGGATGTTGCTGTATCCATAGATTCTACAAACACTTGTCTTGTTACTGACATTTTCACCAAGTCAACAGACCGGAACAGCACGCTCATGTACACCAGTTTTCATCCCAAAAGTCTCATCACTAATTTACCGTATTCACACTTCTTACGCATCAAGAGGATATGTGCCAATGATGAAATCTTTGAAAAACAACTAGATATTCATCGCAGTAAATTTGTGCAAAGAGGATATCCACAACAAATTGTTGACCAAAGTATCGACAGACTTACTATTAAAGACCGTCAATCACTACTATCCACTGCCTCTAAGGCGCCAAGCAAAGCGTTTACTTTTGTGTCTAAGTTCTCCACCATATCAGATCAGATTAAAAAAATAATCCTCAAAAGGTGGGAGTTACTCCAAAATGAAAAAGATTTTAAAGACATCTTCACAGAGAAACCCATATTCGCATTCACTAGGGGAAGAAACTTGATGGACATTGTTCGTACACCTAAAAGGAATGATGATACATCAATCTATAAAGGTACTACTAAATGCCAAAATTGCATTCATTGCAACAATATCATCAAGGGGAATACCTTAGTACACCCTACGTCGGGCAAAAAAAATGTATCTCAAGCATTCTGCAGATTGTAACAGTTCGAACATTGTTTATTGCCTAAAATGCCCGTGCGGGAAACTCTACATTGGCAAGACTGAACGTAAGTTTAAAATTAGACTTACAGAGCATAAAAGCAATATTCGATCCCACAATAAAAGTACACCTATTGCAAATCATTGGGATGAACATAAACATAACATTGCCCAACTTAGGGCTCAAATCATCGAAGTAGTCCAGAAAAAAGAAGGACAAGACAACTCCGCGAAGCTACTTCAAGGTGAAATTTACTGGAGAGAACATTTATCCTCAGTTACACCGAAAGGTCTTAATGACAGAATAGACTACAGTTGTTTTCTATGAATAGATACACATTGATTTTAATGTTCTCTATCCCTGGTGGTACTAATATTAGTTATCTCATCATCCATATATTCAAGAGACCTACTTTATTACAACAGTATGCTGCATTGCTCCACTTGTTCACACACTAAGAGTAACTGTGTTCTATTATATTAGCATGGTTTATATCCTAATAGCCATTACAAAAACATTTTCTATTGACATTTCTTAGGGGCATCTATCTTTCATTCATAGTTCGCACCTTTAATATATTCCTGACATTGTAATGACATCAGCATCATTGCCCTGTTAGTATGATGATGGTATAGGTTTCAAACAGAAACGCTGTCTTGTTTTTCTAGTTTGTTGATTAATGTGTATTATGTTGTTTCCTTATAAATTCAAAGTGTGTACCTCTAATACATCCTTGACATTGCAATGATATCAGCTACATTGCCCTGTTAGATTGATGATGGCATAGCTTTCAAATAGGCACCCTTTTTTGCTTCATTATTGTGTACTTATGCTGTCTCCATATAGATACTTTCCGATCGATTGAGATGAATGTGATAACAGTTAACTGTATACATTGGTTCATAATGTGACATCTATTTCACTTTATTTTTCAATACATGTTACGCTATAATACAGTGAAGTTACATTTGGGAGAGAAACCCATTGTAGTGTGATGATATTCACAGTAGTAAATAGATGCGAATTAGAACCGTGTCGGTTTAAAATTGGGACCGTGTGTAAATATTCCTAATAGTGGCCCGTACAGCATTCTTGACACCTATTTATTATATTTGAGACCATAGGTAGTATAAGATAAAGGCAAGGGAGAACTCGGGTTTTTTGAAGTTCAGGGAAATACTGGGCGCACAGCACACGTTAGTGTAGGAAATGGTTGGGTCTGGGTGCAAGTAGGTGAGGGGAAAAGGCCCTAAACCCCTCTAAGGGTGTGCAGAGCACACGCTCAACAATACAAGAACAAAAACCAAATGCACACCAATATACAGTACAGAAAGAGATGTCTCAATGGGCATAAATTAGTACAAGTAACAAAGTGCAGAACAAAAAGGGGAAGCGAAGTAGTGCGATTCCTCTTTAATTGTATGGATGGCCAGCCGACACGTGTTTCGTCGTCAAGCGGTAACAATGCTTGCACGACTCATCAGGGCTGGGGAAGATACAAAGTACATGATGGAATACGTTGTCCACACGACATGAATTAAAATGATTTTACAGAAATTGGTAATCGTGTCCAGTTTTTAGTGCGCGTGAGAGTGCAGGTGGAGGTCGTGGCAGTAATGAATTCGTTTAAATAAAACAGATTGCGTGGTAGAAACACACAGTGCCAAACAAAGTGAAGGTGAAAAAACGTTACACCGGGCGAAGGAAGTGATTGAATGCGGGTGCGTGAGAGAGTGCGGGTGCAGGGGATACCGGTCGTCATGTGCGTTTGGTGGCTGGGTTCACCTTTACTGGGAGAAGACGGATAAAAGTGAGTGTTCTGTGATCGTAATGTGGTTGGTGGTACCAACTGTGGTAGTTCCAGAAACAAAAGAGGATAGGTAGTCCTCTGATGGTATTGCAAGAACATGCAAACACGAGACGCGGGTAGGTTCAAAAAGTAAAAAAGTGCACGCGCACATAATCTATTGTGGAAGTGAGACAAAACGGCTAGGCGCTTCCTACCTGTAGCGCGAAGGATTTGGACCATAGGTCTATGGAATGGAAAAAATGAAGGAGGAAACAAAAGGGCAAGACAAAGTATCAGGACCAATTAAAATTATGACAAGGAGCACTGTACACTCATCTTTAAGTCTCATGGGCGGATATTGTCACTGACGAGAAGAGTGATTAAGATACAGAAATAAAAGACTCACCGCTAAGCCGGTGATACTTCCGACCCGGCCCCCGCTCGAGACCAGGTAGACGCTCGTCGGTGGTTGTGGCTCCAGAATCCAATGGTCATGTAGTTTGAGCGATGCTGGTGGGAAGTACAATAAGAGTATTGTATTTGTAACACCCCAAAGTTGTGTACTAATAAAATTTAAACAATGCCCCACCGGAAAGAGCGGAGCGCGAGTCAGGTAACGGGATCACTCTTAATAAATGTGTCCCAAAGTATAAGTAAAGGGTCTCACCTTTATGTTAAACAAACAGTGCTCCAGGCGATTCTAGTATGTGAATGCCACAAATGAAATAAAATAAAGCCTCTGCTTTCGTGGTGCTTGAGTAGCTGAGTCGGACAATCCGTAGTGATTGTTAAGGTTCTTGTGATCACACATAGATGTGTGTTCTGTATGGGACGAGAAAAGGAAAAGCGAGCGTGTGTAAGCTCGTTTTACTGAAGACCGGAAATGCGGTCTTGTTTTTAGAAACGTGAGGATCGGACTTAAGTGTTCCTGAGTGGGAGCACGAGGAAAAGTCAAATAGCTTACCAGTAGTTAAGGCAAGATGCTGATGGCAAGACCTGCGAGATGAGTACCTCCTCGCAGCGGTTCCGGGTGCGGACACGTGATTCCGACCCGGAAGTGATTTTGTAAGGTCTCAGAGACGGGGCCCGTATGTGGACAGCTAGAGCGCTACCACCTCCGGTTCGGTCGTTGTGTTTATGGGAGAGTTGGGCACGACATGGGAGGTGCGCAGAATAGGCAAAGCGTGTCAATCCGTCCGATGGTAGGGTTGGCATGCGTCAGAACTGACAAGACTATGTTGCCTTGCGACATATGATTTGCGACGGAATTCCGTAAGGCTTGTCAATTTACAACAAATCTGTCAATCGACTGAAAAGTCGGCAAACCATAGATATCAATAAAAATGACAACGATAAATATGTAGAAAAATCTCGCGAAATGACATTGATAAATGTCAGAAAAAAGTGGGATGATTTTAAATGCAGTAAACAAAAACCATCATGCAAAAAGGTGGTCATGCATCCGATCCACGACGTGTAAAGGTGGTCAGTGACACATTAACATAGACGGAAAAAGAAAAGTAAAACATCACATTGGTCATCTCACATCAATCAGAACGACATGTACGGGCAAAGAGGTAGCTGATAAACATGTCTCATCCCAATTCGCCTGGAAGATTATGCAGGAAATCCAGATTAGGCATGGAGGTTCATAATAACAAAAATTGTACCTGCAGATTGATAGTATTGCGTATCTGATGTGACACGAAATGAGTGACATGGGTAATACAGTATCATTTGTGGCATGAGATTAACATTCATGTGTTATAATGGTGCATAGAGAAACAATAGTGTCATAACCAATAGTAACCCCATGGACACTTCATTGCGAGAAGCCGCCGCAAGGGTAGTAGCGGAGGACAGTACAATGAGGTCTGGTGCAATATTCACTACAGAAATGACAAGATTATAGCAAGTAGAGCTATGCAAGCAGGAAATGTATAAAGGGGTTCAGTCCCCTAGAAAGAATTGCATCTCCTGGTCGTAGTTGAGCCCCTGAGACACGGTACGAAGGCGGAGAATCCATGTTGCCTCCAGGCGTCTTAGCTTGAGTTCTCTGTTACCGCCTCGTGCACCAATGGGGACAGTGTCAATCCCATAAAACGAAACTTGTTTGTCCAAAGATTGATCACCACACGCAGCCGCGTGTAGGGCAACTGGATATCTAGGATCCTGTTTGTGTAGCGCCCTGATATGTTCCGCTATCCTCTCTTTCAACGGGCGGATGGTGCTCCCCACGTAGATTTTTTTGCATCTGCATTCAATTATGTATACCACATAGCGTGTGGTACAGTTGATGTTAGTCCTGATGATATAGGTTTCTCCCTTGGTGTCCTGAAATTCAGTAGTTCTGTGTTTGGCCCACCGGCACATGGAGCAGAACCCACATTTGTAGAAGCCAAAGTTACGTTTGGTCAACCAATTGTCCTCTGTGTTGCTTCGAGGGATTGTGGGACTTAGTCTGTTCCTCAAGGTTCTGCCTCTCCTGTAGGTGATCTGAGGGTGCTCTCCTATGTAATTTGAGATGTTTTTGTCCTTCTTAAGGATATTCCAGTGTTTGCTGAAGGTCCTGCGTAGTGCCTGGTGGTGGTTGCTGAAGTCGGTGATCATGCGGATAGTGCCACGGTCGTCTGTCTTCTTGTTGGGTTTTTCTTTCAGAGTGTCTTGTCTTTGGATTCTCATGATCCTAGATGTCGCTTTTTTTAGGAGGTTGTCTGAGTAGCCTCTTCTCTTAAAACGTTCCTGCATGCTTTCCAATGTTTTCTTGAAATCTTGATCGTTACTGCAGTTTCTGCGAGCTCTTAGGAATTCTCCAAAGGGTATGCTGCTGATCTGGTGGGATGGGTGAGCGCTTTCGGCGTGCAGAATCGCATTACAGGCAGTGTCCTTCCTAAAGAGTCTGCTGTTCAGTTTATCGTCCAGGATATAAATCTCCAGGTCTAGAAACTCAATCCTATCAAGGCTCGCCACCATGGTGAACCTCATGTCCCACGTGTTGTGGTTGAGATGCCTGTAAAAATCCATCAGGTGTTCATGTGTGCCAGACCAAATCAGGAAACAATCATCTATGTAGCGCCCCCAGTATACTATTGAGTCAATGAAGGTCGCTCCTTTGGTGCCCCAAATAAGATCGTTTTCAAGTGCGCCCATGAATAGATTGGCAAACGAAGGGGAAAATTTCGAGCCCATGGCGACTCCTTTGGTTTGTCTGTACCATGCATTGTTAAACATGAATGAGTTGTTATTCAATATGAGGTCCATCATGGAAATGAGCATGTTGGTGTGTTGCCACATGGTGGCTGGACGCTTCTGTATAATTTTGGTGACGACTTTGAGTCCAAGATCTGGTTTGATGCTGGTGTACAGGGCTACCACATCCATGGTGACCAGAAAATTGCCAGATTGCCATTGAAGATCAGAGAGAATACTCAATATGTGTTTGGTGTCCTGTATAAAGGATGGTTGGTTGCGTACCAGAGGCCCCAGGAACAGGTCGACGTATTCCGCAATTCTTTCTGTGGGACCCCCAATCCCGGAAATGATGGGACGTCCGGGCGGGAAAGGGTGATTTTTGTGTACCTTAGGAAGGGTGTACAGCCAAGGGTACGAGGGTTTAATCACTTTCATGTAAAGATATTCATCCTCATTAATCAGACCACTTTCTTTCCAGGTCATGAGAGATCTGTTGATGTATGTCGTGAGTGGTGCTGTGGGGTTGTGGTCAAGAAGTAGGTAGCACGTGTCGTCTTGTAACTGACTAAGGATTTCTTGATCATAATCCTTTTTGTTCATGATAACAACATTCCCTCCCTTGTCCGCTTCCCTTATGATGATCTCATGATCCTTGATGAGGCTGTTCATAGCTGCTCGTTCTCCTGTAGTGAGGTTGTCTTTATATCTGAAGGTTCGTTTAGTGTCTTTCAGTTCTAGTTTATCAATGTCCTCCAAGACTCTTTTGTGAAAGTTGTCTATGGAGTTACCTCCTGGTAATGTGGGGATCCATTTAGATTTAGATTTGAGCCCACTGACAATGCTGAAATCTGATTCGATATTGAGTTCCTCTAGTAGGGTGTCCATGTCTTGAGGAGTTCGTTCTACATCCGTAAGAGAGAGAAGGAGGTGTGTGGCTTGAATATCATTGATAGTTAAAACATCAGGTTCAAACTCAGTAGGGATATTTGTAGAATTTTTATTAGACATGATTTTATTTGAAAAATGTTTTTTCAATTTCAGTTTTCGAGTGAACTTAAACAAATCAATTTTAAGTCTACATACATCAGTGTTTGAGAAGGGATTGAAGTTTAGGCCTTTGCTCAGAAGGGAGATCATGTTAGGGGTGAGGATTTTGGATGAAAGATTAATAACCTGTACCTCCCCCTCCTGTGTATCGGTTACTGTTGCTGGTTCCCGGATCTGAGTTTCTTCCGGTAATCTTCTACCCCTCCCCTTCCTGCCCCTACCGGTTTTGGTTCTAGTATGCGGATACCCCTTCTTATCCGCTGGATCTCGCATAAAAAAGGATTTGTTTCACTGTCAGTGCGGTTTGACTCATCTTCACTGATGCTAATAGTGCTCAGCGAAGTACTGCTGGACGAGATAGAGCTGGCATCAGTAAGATTCGCTCCGTCTCTGCTTTTGGGCGTAGGTTTGTTAATCATGTAGTTGTATTTTCTGTCGTATGTGAAAATTCTGCCGTCAGTGTAGTCAGCCTCATCCCTTTTCAACTGTCTGGCTTTACGGCTCTTTATCTCGTTCTGATGTTTGAGAAGAATCTCGTCTAGTGTTGTGTAATTCTTTACAGTGGATTCAGGACGATTAAGATCTTTGATCTCCTGCTCTAGAATGGCAATCTCGGCTTGAAATTTCGCAACCTTACGGTCAGAGCTCTCAATGAGAATATCCATGAGGATATTGGAGTTGTTAGTCAAAGCGTCTTCCCATTTGCTTAAAAGATCAGGGTCTAAATTATCGTAAGTGGGGAAGATCTGTGCTCTCAAACCTCTCGGTATGCGCTTGAGTCTGACATACTGTTTCAAAGTGATGCCATCCCACCACTTTGAATTTTCTAATTTTTTGAGTTTTTCAAGTCTCACAAATTTGTCCCTCAGACCTTCTTCCTTGGTACTGTTAGGGGCATTGATGGTAGTAGCTCTATGTGTGGACATACCTTTGGCAAGATTGTCAAAAAGCTCTTCGGCAGCTTTATCGCGATTCATGGTGAGGAATAGAAAGTGCTATCCTCAAAGAAGAAACAGTGACAGAACGTGGCGGCTGCCCCCCTGTACAGTAAGATAAAGGCAAGGGAGAACTCGGGTTTTTTGAAGTTCAGGGAAATACTGGGCGCACAGCACACGTTAGTGTAGGAAATGGTTGGGTCTGGGTGCAAGTAGGTGAGGGGAAAAGGCCCTAAACCCCTCTAAGGGTGTGCAGAGCACACGCTCAACAATACAAGAACAAAAACCAAATGCACACCAATATACAGTACAGAAAGAGATGTCTCAATGGGCATAAATTAGTACAAGTAACAAAGTTCAGAACAAAAAGGGGAAGCGAAGTAGTGCGATTCCTCTTTAATTGTATGGATGGCCAGCCGACACGTGTTTCGTCGTCAAGCGGTAACAATGCTTGCACGACTCATCAGGGCTGGGGAAGATACAAAGTACATGATGGAATACGTTGTCCACACGACATGAATTAAAATGATTTTACAGAAATTGGTAATCGTGTCCAGTTTTTAGTGCGCGTGAGAGTGCAGGTGGAGGTCGTGGCAGTAATGAATTCGTTTAAATAAAAGAGATTGCGTGGTAGAAACACACAGTGCCAAACAAAGTGAAGGTGAAAAAACGTTACACCGGGCGAAGGAAGTGATTGAATGCGGGTGCGTGAGAGAGTGCGGGTGCAGGGGATACCGGTCGTCATGTGCGTTTGGTGGCTGGGTTCACCTTTACTGGGAGAAGACGGATAAAAGTGAGTGTTCTGTGATCGTAATGTGGTTGGTGGTACCAACTGTGGTAGTTCCAGAAACAAAAGAGGATAGGTAGTCCTCTGATGGTATTGCAAGAACATGCAAACACGAGACGCGGGTAGGTTCAAAAAGTAAAAAAGTGCACGCGCACATAATCTATTGTGGAAGTGAGACAAAACGGCTAGGCGCTTCCTACCTGTAGCGCGAAGGATTTGGACCATAGGTCTATGGAATGGAAAAAATGAAGGAGGAAACAAAAGGGCAAGACAAAGTATCAGGACCAATTAAAATTATGACAAGGAGCACTGTACACTCATCTTTAAGTCTCATGGGCGGATATTGTCACTATAACACATGAATGTTAATCTCATGCCACAAATGATACTGTATTACCCATGTCACTCATTTCGTGTCACATCAGATACGCAATACTATCAATCTGCAGGTACAATTTTTGTTATTATGAACCTCCATGCCTAATCTGGATTTCCTGCATAATCTTCCAGGCGAATTGGGATGAGACATGTTTATCAGCTACCTCTTTGCCCGTACATGTCGTTCTGATTGATGTGAGATGACCAATGTGATGTTTTACTTTTCTTTTTCCGTCTATGTTAATGTGTCACTGACCACCTTTACACGTCGTGGATCGGATGCATGACCACCTTTTTGCATGATGGTTTTTGTTTACTGCATTTAAAATCATCCCACTTTTTTCTGACATTTATCAATGTCATTTCGCGAGATTTTTCTACATATTTATCGTTGTCATTTTTATTGATATCTATGGTTTGCCGACTTTTCAGTCGATTGACAGATTTGTTGTAAATTGACAAGCCTTACGGAATTCCGTCGCAAATCATATGTCGCAAGGCAACACAGTCTTGTCAGTTCTGACGCATGCCAACCCTACCATCGGACGGATTGGCACGCTTTGCCTATTCTGCGCACCTCCCATGTCGTGCCCAACTCTCCCATAAACACAACGACCGAACCGGAGGTGGTAGCGCTCTAGCTGTCCACATACGGGCCCCGTCTCTGAGACCTTACAAAATCACTTCCGGGTCGGAATCACGTGTCCGCACCCGGAACCGCTGCGAGGAGGTACTCATCTCGCAGGTCTTGCCATCAGCATCTTGCCTTAACTACTGGTAAGCTATTTGACTTTTCCTCGTGCTCCCACTCAGGAACACTTAAGTCCGATCCTCACGTTTCTAAAAACAAGACCGCATTTCCGGTCTTCAGTAAAACGAGCTTACACACGCTCGCTTTTCCTTTTCTAGTCCCATACAGAACACACATCTATGTGTGATCACAAGAACCTTAACAATCACTACGGATTGTCCGACTCAGCTACTCAAGCACCACGAAAGCAGAGGCTTTATTTTATTTCATTTGTGGCATTCACATACTAGAATCGCCTGGAGCACTGTTTGTTTAACATAAAGGTGAGACCCTTTACTTATACTTTGGGACACATTTATTAAGAGTGATCCCGTTACCTGACTCGCGCTCCGCTCTTTCCGGTGGGGCATTGTTTAAATTTTATTAGTACACAACTTTGGGGTGTTACAAATACAATACTCTTATTGTACTTCCCACCAGCATCGCTCAAACTACATGACCATTGGATTCTGGAGCCACAACCACCGACGAGCGTCTACCTGGTCTCGAGCGGGGGCCGGGTCGGAAGTATCACCGGCTTAGCGGTGAGTCTTTTATTTCTGTATCTTAATCACTCTTCTCGTCAGTGACAATATCCGCCCATGAGACTTAAAGATGAGTGTACAGTGCTCCTTGTCATAATTTTAATTGGTCCTGATACTTTGTCTTGCCCTTTTGTTTCCTCCTTCATTTTTTCCATTCCATAGACCTATGGTCCAAATCCTTCGCGCTACAGGTAGGAAGCGCCTAGCCGTTTTGTCTCACTTCCACAATAGATTATGTGCGCGTGCACTTTTTTACTTTTTGAACCTACCCGCGTCTCGTGTTTGCATGTTCTTGCAATACCATCAGAGGACTACCTATCCTCTTTTGTTTCTGGAACTACCACAGTTGGTACCACCAACCACATTACGATCACAGAACACTCACTTTTATCCGTCTTCTCCCAGTAAAGGTGAACCCAGCCACCAAACGCACATGACGACCGGTATCCCCTGCACCCGCACTCTCTCACGCACCCGCATTCAATCACTTCCTTCGCCCGGTGTAACGTTTTTTCACCTTCACTTTGTTTGGCACTGTGTGTTTCTACCACGCAATCTGTTTTATTTAAACGAATTCATTACTGCCACGACCTCCACCTGCACTCTCACGCGCACTAAAAACTGGACACGATTACCAATTTCTGTAAAATCATTTTAATTCATGTCGTGTGGACAACGTATTCCATCATGTACTTTGTATCTTCCCCAGCCCTGATGAGTCGTGCAAGCATTGTTACCGCTTGACGACGAAACACGTGTCGGCTGGCCATCCATACAATTAAAGAGGAATCGCACTACTTCGCTTCCCCTTTTTGTTCTGAACTTTGTTACTTGTACTAATTTATGCCCATTGAGACATCTCTTTCTGTACTGTATATTGGTGTGCATTTGGTTTTTGTTCTTATAGGTAGTATAAGTTCACCTATATACTACGTCTCCCAGCAGGCATAGCTAAATCGACTCCCTCGTCGGCCTGTTCACTATTGGTATATTTGTATGGTATCCCTCCGCGGGTATCGAGTCACCAGTTTGACGGCAGACATCAGCACGAGTACATGCTTTCACCCACATCGAGTTAAGGTAAGAGGTGGGAAACTCTGGCTGGAGCACATCTTGATTTGTGCCTTACGTTTTGTATACACACAGCTTCTTACAATACGTTATCTCGGACATTTTTTACAGAGAGTCGAGTACTTTATTCTTCTGCAATATAACGCTGTGATTATACGTGCACCACGAGCGTGTGAAGCGAGCTCCAGGTCGAGAAAAGGTACGACACAAACGGTATTATACGATTTAATACTGCCAACCTATGTGTTGAGGGTTATAGAGTAGTTAATTATTTATTTTTGCTTGTCTCATCACAGGTATTTTCTTGACCGCAGTAGAACAGTACCGATCGCATTATAGCAGTACCTATCGATTGACAGCCAGGAGTTCTCTATCGTTCCGACTAGTTGCAACATTGTAACGTGACGGTACGTGGGTTTTTTTATAAGGGATTACCAACACTCTGACTATGTAACTCCCTTAATGTAGAACTTACTGTGTTTACAGCAATTACACAGTCTGAAGATTAGTTGTGTTGCCATACTTATGGTATCCATGAAGCTATCACCTGTTGAGTATCTTCTCGACCACTACCCGGCCCTTTAAGGTAGGCGTTTATCAATTTTTACATACGCAATATTTATACGGTTATAACTCTTTTAGCTATAACCCTGTATGGCTAAAGTTATTAGAGTCCCCAAGAAGTATCTAGTTGCTCATTAACCATATATCAATCCAGTAGCAACACTGAATGTTACTATTTGTAACTCTCGTTAACCTGTTAATTGTCTCTTCCACCATAGCTATTGTTGATAAATAGAGGTGAAATATGGATTTATATAATTCTGGTGTTCATTAGGCATTATTAATTCGCATACTGTATGTATATTTTCTTCGAAAAAAGTGGGCATGATTTAGTGAGGATGTTCTATGGTTACCCTTACTTCTAGTTCTCCATCCTGGCAGTAGGTTACCAATACTGAGAGTATCCCCCCATGAGTGTCAAATGTTTTTCTTATTAATTTATTGTATTTGTGTATCATAAGCCATGTAATTGTGGATATAGATTTGTGATTCATGTTTTTCATTGCAGGATTTTTCCCCTGAAGAAGGGTACCGAAGGGTCCCGAAATGCATTGGGCACTGCTGAAGTGTAAAAACAATTTTGAAGATATGGTTACTAAATGATGGACGTTTGACTAGTAATTTGTTTACACATGTTGTACAGTGAATGTATTCGGTTAGAATACACTTGTATTAGCATTATTTTCCAATCAATTGTGATAATGACACATGTTGGTTATGTGTATCACCAAATCACAAGAAACTGATTGATCATTGATATTTAAAAGAATTGTATGTATGTATAATACAAAATTATATTCGTCTATATACTGATAAAGAATTCAGTCAAAGTTTGAGTTAGTAGTTTTATTATAATTTGGAAAACAGATTGGTTTCCGACAGGAACAGTGCTCACTACCAGTAGTTTCTCCACTACTGTTCCTTTGCTAACATAGGACGACCCATACAAAGGGCATTGGAGAGGGCAGACATGTTGATCTTCTTGGGACAGGTAGTTAACTTATATTCTGAGGGGGTTTTTCTAAGGACCAGGAAAACCTGATCAGCCTATGATCCGACCAAGTAAGAATTTCAGGGTCAGATACCGATAAAGAAAAATTGGAACACACCACATCCAGGGTATGACCCCCGGAGTGTGTGGACAACATGACCAATTGAGTTGATTGGGCCAGGCCAAGCGATTCCAACAAATGTTTGGAGTCTGATGACTCGCCCACCTCCTTATGGATGTTAAAGTCGCTCAAGAGAAGGAATCTGGAAAACCTCAAGGCACGGGGCACAATGACATCGACCAGCACTTTAAGGAAAGGTCAGGCGGGACCCGGGGGACAGTATACCAGCGTGCCTCCCAACGTAAAATGCGGTGAGGGAGAAGTGAAGGACTTCGCCATCGCGGAGTCAATTTGAAAAGACCATGTGTCTTTAAAAACAATGGTCCACCTCCCCATTTCTCGATCCGCCCTAATGATTTTAAAACCTATGGGGATGGTAAGCTCCACAACGGGGGCACTAGAATTGTTCAGCCATGTTTCTATTATAAACAGAATATCCAAGCAGCCGTCTGACAAAATCTCAAATATGTCAGCGGCATGTTTGCTCATAGACCGGGCATTTATAAGAGCAGCAGCAATCACCTGTAAGTGATTGGAGACGTGTGTGCAGCCGCGGCCCGTGGAGGGAGTTACGGTGGGGCAGGGAGGCGGGGAGGGGGAGGGGCAGGGTGGAGGGACCGAAAAACTGGCATATGGATAATTGCAGGTAAGTACACAATGTAATTAATAAAACTAATTTCGTAGCGCGCACTGCATTGCAAAATGTGATGCTGTGCGCGCTACGAATTTCGTTTTGTTAATTAAATTGTGTACTTACCTGCAATTATCCATATGCCAGTTTTTAGGTCCCTCCACTCTACCCCTCCCCCTCCCCGCCTCCCTGCCCCACCGTAACTCCCTCCACGGGCCGCGGCTGCGTGTGTGGGAGCAGCCATGGTTAGTGAAGGGCCGAACTCACATGTGGGACAAGGACTGGGGATGCCATCTGAGATATCCCATGGTGAAATGCCCCGGCACTCCACCATATTAAGAGCAAATAATTCTTCACGAGAATACCTTATTGGGATGTCATTGGGATCGTAGAAATTACAAGCAGCATGACCAGGGCTAGGAGCGCCCGAGGCGCGGACGGGCGCAGACGGGCAGACCTTTGGCTTATCTTCGGCACGCCTGCGCCGCACCTGCTGCGCGTGACCGCTGCGCACTCGAAAGGACATATTCAATTTATGGGTGCACCTCCCTCCCCCAGCTAGAACGTGCCACTGGTCCAGCAGGGGTCCGGGACTACACTCAAGATGGCCACCCGCCCTCCACTCAAACGGCACACCAGCCGCATTGGAACGGGGCAGGGAAGGCACACCAGGTGGCAGAACAGGTAAGCATATAACATAAACATAAAAAGATTTAATCTAAGCAAAGCGTTTAAAAAATAAGTAAAAGCGCCTCCGTGCAGGACTCGTGCACAAAATGTTGTGGCCATCTTGAGTAAAATTTAAAAAAACAAAAAAATAGCCTCAATGCATCAAAAAGTGGTCCGTATGGGAGCTGCCACCGCCCACACAAGAGAGCGTACCTCTCTTAGCAATCCTTTATTGCGCAACTGAACTGACGTTTGAGGGGTGGGCCAGCCTAGCCTCTTCTGGGCTCTGACGGGCAAGGACAGGCTGCCCTTGGTCCAGGCTTTGCCTAGGCACGTCCTGCGCAGAGGGTCTCTGGAGCCCTTAAAAAGGGTAAATGATAATCAGCTGCTGTCCTTGCAGGGGATTGTGGGCGTTGTAGCACCCCAGTGGCTGTGCCTTGCATTGGCTTACCCCCTGCTCAGACCAAGACTTCAGCGCTAGATTGGAACAGTAGTCACAGCATCTCGGGGTATTTGAAGAGAGATAAGTAGTATTCCTCTCCCTTTCAAGACCAGGAGAAAGCCGGCAGCAAATCCCGATGACAGAAAAAAAGGGCTGGGGTGGCGAAGTGAGCTAAAGAACGATGATGGATTCAACCGAGATCTGTGACTGGGGGTGGGTGTCTGAAAAGTTTCAGCGCTCCGTCCATCAGCTCTTTGTGTTTGCAGGAAAAAAAGACTCCCTCGCAGCGGTCTCTTAAATAGGGTAAATGACAATCAGCTGTTGTTCCTGCAGGGGATTGTGGGCGTTGTAGTGCCCCAGCAGCTGCACTTTGCAGCGGCTTATCCCCTGCTGAGCCCAAGGCTGCGCTAGATTGGCACGCGAGAGTCACAGCATCTGTAGGTATTTGCAGGGGTATTGGCAGTAATCCTCTCCCCTCCAAGTAAAGGAGATGGCCAGCAGCATGTCCCAATGGCAGAAGGAATAGGCGGTTTCTTTTCATTATTTTTTCTCTACAGGGAAAACATTAATTCCCATAGAGACACCCCCTTCCCTCCCATGAATTTGGGGGGGGGGGTGCTCTTGCCACCCTGAAAGGGGATGACACAGGTGCAATTACCACCTAGGCAAACACTGACTTCTTTGGAATCCCGAGTCACTCAGATAAAACTAACACAGACACACCACGCCCTCGCAAACTTCATTTCCTCAGATCTACCCTCCTACACTGTGATACAAATACAGCCAGGCCCGGCTCCAGGAATTTTTATTTGGGTGGGCCAATGGTGTATTTGGGTGAGCCACTGAGTTATTCGCGTCCAGCATGACTCGCGGGGGGAGGGAGAGGGGTCACGCGGGGGGGGGGGGGGAATTTAATAATATCTTTTTTTTAAATGTAGCTTACCAGGTGCCACGGCTTCTCAGCTCCTGCCCAGGATGCAAGCAGCCATGCTCCCTCCCCAATGGTGCATAATTCCAGTGGCCCTGGTTATATCAATACGCCCCAGCAGGCAGCAGTTAATGACTGTGCTGTCTGAACAAATAACTATGGCGTAAACATGTTCAGTTTCGCTGGTTTTGATTTAAAGGGCTTTATTTTTTTTTCCAAGGAAGGAGTACATGATCAAACATTTGGTCTCTCATAAAAACCATAACACTTTCTGTGGTGACCCTCCTTTGACTGAGGTAACTTAAAAGTTACACTGTGGTGGCCCTAGGGCCCAGAAAACTCACTGCCAAGGGCATCTGCTGATAAAGCCTATACATTAAATGCTACATCTCAAAGAGATAGGTATGGTGGGGGTTGGTTTCTGGTTAAATCCTGAGTTTGAGATGGGAGGTTGGTAGAGCAGTGAGCATGCCTTGCCTGGTCAGAATGAGTTGGAGTCGGGCAGCCATCCACTGCGAGGAGGGAGGGAACAAACCCCTGTTTATGGCCCCCATCACTTCCTGTTCCAAGGTGTAGTGTAGTTCCTATTATCCCAATAGGCTCTGCGCATTGGAATAATACCTCCAATAGTATAGACCTAGACCAGACGTTAACTAGGTCTTCTACTGTCGATATTAGACTTAAAGTTTTGGGTTTGCCAGCTAGCTCAGAGTTCACTAGAAACTTTCTCGAATAGGCAAGGAGGAGTTGAACCTCCCTGGATAGACAAGAAGGGATTTAGTTTCTGACAACCATAGAACATGACAACTTTGCTCTCCCCTAATCAAGAGTATATCTATAGAGTCGTGTGAAAACAAAAGACAACTTATTTTACTCAGTCAGTACGTGCATTCTTAGTTTCACCAGATTGTAGAGAAAAGGAAGAGACGGGCGTGTTCAATAAAAGATGTTATTTATTGATCAGTCTCTTTTCTCGTACAAGAGAAATGGATCGATATTATCGCAATACTTATGGTTAAGTAAAGTGCATACAATAAAAGCAGAATTATAAAATAATACTGTAAAAACATTGATATGGTTTCTAAGCCATACGTTATTTAAAATGGATAGAATAGATACATACATGTAAACATTTGACTAATAGTACTCAACTGGTGCTTCTAACTACGCCTACCCCAGTGTACCTGACCTAAGCCTAATACGTGGGCGGGGATAGAAAGTAGCAGTTTAAGTTAAGTTTGTTTTGCCAAGTGACTGACTCAAGAATTCTCTGCAAGGGGTTTATTCAGCTCCGTACCTGAGATCTAGGATGGTTGAGGGATAGTATCTCTCGTCTGAGGTCTCGATATTCCAAGCTGCCTGCGAGGGCTGCTCGGAAGCGCCGGAGCTGGATTTCTCGGCAGGAGAAAGCAGCGTCTCGTTCTCAGCGCGTCAGGAAGGCGGGGCAGCGCCAGTGGGCTTCGCTCTCTGCTGGGCTTCGGCAAGTCTCGCTGCTCCGATCTCGTCACCACCGCGTGTGTTTGCTTAAGGCAATATCGGTAATATTTATACCTGTAAGGTGCCGAGATTGACGTAAGGATGGACATAGATACGTCAATAAGGATGTCATACGAGCTGGTCATTAGCACATTCTTTTACTGAAGTTCTCGGGGAAATCAAAACAATGGCCGCAGGGTTTTTCCCAGGTTGTCATAGGTTTGATTTGTTTTGAGAACTCCGTATGCCTTATCAGGGGCTGGAGGAATATTGCTTTGCCTAATTAGATGGCAAGCGTTATGACCTAATCAGATAACACGCTCCTGTGCCGTGGTCTGGCGTAATCAGATAACGGTTTCTGCATCATGGGATGGCTGCTAGTTAACTTGTTAACCAGAATAGGGTCAGGAATAGGGGATCGATACAGAACCTATAGGAATACATCACACCCACTCCACGCTAACTATGGCCATATTTACGAATCTAGGCATAGTAAAACACACTGTAGAGTATCGTGTATACCTTACCACCCCAAAATACATATAATGCATTTCGAAATTATGTAATGTACGGGAACATAAAATAGCCATATGTACTATATGCACTTAAGCAGTAGACTAAATGCTAAATTAATCACGCATATGTATACAGTATTAGTAATCGAATATGAGAATTACACATGAAATGGCTCTTAATACAGAAGAAAAGTTCGAGACCACTTCATCACAGTTCAAGAAAAAAATATATTTATGAACATACCAGCGGGCAGCTAATGTCTATGGAGTTGCTAAAAACAGAAATTAGTTCTCTAAGAATAGTTCTTACTTTAAGCAGAAGATAAGTGTCCCGAAAAATTATAAAAATATTTTGGGGCTGCTAAAAAATTGCTGTCCGTGGACTGGAGGAAAAGCTGATCCTGCTACTTTATTATTAAAGTTGAAGGCCAAATTCAAGGTGTCGGGAACGCCGTGTGCTAGCTTGTTCAAGAGTCATTATTTCTGCTCTGGTGAGAACATCATATCATTGAGACTGCTGAAAAAGCTGTCAACAGCTTCCTGTGAGAGTTCCACTAACTCGGAAAAGGATGTAACCATGCATTCATGTGCATGATTGTCTCCATTGACGTTTTGAGTAGTATTGCTGACAGAGGGTTGTACCTGATCGATGCTGCTTTCATCTTGATCTTCACTACCCCTTAATCGTAGTGGTGAAGTTTCCACGAATGCCGTCATCAGGATTGGCAGCCGTTGAGGGCAGCACAATGCATGAGCCTTTACCGGACCCAACAATGTTTCTGCATCCATTGGCGCATCCGATTGTAGCGTCAGACAGGTGTCCAACACGCATTCTTCTCCGCACAGCATGCACCTTAATACAGGTAAAACACATCTTTGCCATATCGGCCGAAATGAAAGAAACCAAGTCATGTTCAGGTCTCTAAGCCGGGTTAGTCCCAGGATTTTTGATATCCGGTCCCGGTATCCAATGGCTCGGATTGTTTCTTCCCTTGTCGCGGGTGTTTTGTCTGTGACATGGTTTGCCATAACGAAATATAAGGACTAAGAATAGGATTCCTGC
This sequence comes from Lissotriton helveticus, assembly GCF_964261635.1. NCBI lineage: Eukaryota > Metazoa > Chordata > Amphibia > Caudata > Salamandridae > Lissotriton > Lissotriton helveticus. The sequence continues at coordinate 2,109,209,161 of NC_136057.1, forward strand.
AATTAGTCCCAAAATGAGGGGAACTCCTCCAAAAATCGAATGGACGAAGTCTGGAAAAATACCCAGTATGGCTTTGAATGGTGTTAATGCCCCTGAAAACAATGTCTTAAATACATTTGAGACTCCACTGGTATCAGAAATATTTAAGATTTCATTCAGGATTTCTGCGAAATGTATGGGGGAATTAGTTGTTAACAATGAGTGAATCTCTGCAGTCGTCCTTGCGACTAGGAGATCATACGTTTCTTTTGATGACGTGAGCCTGGTCGGCGTCTGAAGAAGCACTGTTTTCATTCTGCTTAAAGTATCAACTCGAATAGAAGTAATTTTCAAGTTAGGCCATGCCCTTGCCTCCCTGTCTGGAAAGGAGCTGGGGAACAATAAGCGTCCACAGCACATGACCTTCGCAGTCGTACTAACGAGATAAGGAACCCCGGGCAGTAGACTACAACATCTGCGATCCACAATTAGAATGTAACTCCCGTTATAGAGTCTTTTAAAGAATGGTTCTATCTCTGTTGCAGGTGCGCCTAGCTGGTGACATGAAAGGTTATTTGAGTTCCCTTCACAGGCTCCATGCAAACTAATTCCATTACACAGAAGTGTACCGCTTAGTGACATTGCACAATTATTGCCACTAAGAAACACTTTCTGTCCTTTATTACTGACACATGCATGTGAATAGGGCAAGTTCCATGTTGTCTTAATGTACCCTTTTCCCAATTTTTCGTACATGCCAGCCTGTATATATTTTTGGCAGTATTGAAACCTGAAAGTAGATATCGGAATATTAATTATCCCATGTATTATCCATTCAATGACAGGTCGTTCTGATATTGTCAATGGTAATCTCTCGAGTTTCTCAATGCTCAGGATTGTATAATCGCAAAAAATAACAAGTGATGGACTGAATGTGGATCAATGTCACACACTCCCCCAGTCAAAAGATCTGGGCCAAATCCATCGTTTTTTTGCACTCCACACCACCCTGGGTCAGATAATGGCTTTATGCAAATCAGCTCTGACCCTGTTGCCCCATGGGAACAGTCCAGTCCGAACTACAACAGCCATATCTTTCCCAGACCGGAATCAAGCATCCGAGGACCGGACCGGTTTCGAGGTAATTTCACCTCTCTTCAGCCCGGCTAGCTTGACTCCAAGTGGTGTGGAGTGCCTGGGACCCACGTCTGGGCATCCCCAGCGCACTTAGGGCGGCAATTGCAAAAAACAACAAGTGATGGACTGAATGTGGATCAATGTCACACACTCCCCCAGTCAAAAGATCTGGGCCCAAATCCATCGTTTTTTTGCACTCCACACCACCCTGGGTCAGATAATGGCTTTATGCATTGTATAATCAGCACCCTTCTGTGCCATACTGATTTGTTTATCAGTAAGGTTAAAGATATTGAATAGTGACGTTGTGTTGATTAAACGCCAAGGCACATAGCCTGAACGCAGATTTTGTAACGTCCAGCCAAGCTGTACAATAGAACGCAATTGAGACTGACCGTGTTGTAACAACAGTAAGTCTTGCGATATTATGTCGATTGCTGATGACACAATGCTGTCCAATGAAAAGATTCTGGAGGACAGAGTCATTAACCCATTGTCCACTACAGAAAGCGATTTTTCCAAATTAATACGGTCAATTTCCCGTATACTTTCTGCTGTCTCAATTTGAGTTATATTCCAGGCCTCGTAAGCTGCATATATAGAGGCTGCTATGAAGCGTTTTTGACGCTGTTTGCGCGGTCCCATAATGAAATCACGCAAGTCAGCACCATCAGTAAGTAAAGTTAGGTGTTGCTTAATTTCTGTCAGTGTGGAAGTTTTAGCCATTTAAGGCAGAGTTTGCCCACACTGTAGGTGGTGATTATCCCTGGGTGTTGTCTTTGGGAATATCTAGGGTCTGGCCTGGTCAATGTGAACCCCTGTGTTTTGTTCAGGAATCTGTCTTGACAGTTATTAGTATCTGTGGGCCAGAATAACCAATGTTTCCAATCAGGATTTGTTCTGTTTTGGTTTAGTACATAGTTTACGTCTATCTCTTCATCCGCAGAGTTATTGCTGTTCATTGTTGGTTTTGGAATAGACGGTTTATTTAAGTCTTTGATTTTGGCTAGGCCAAGACAGGTAGTTTGTTGAATAGTTTCATTCAAGAATATAATTTGTTCTGGGATCATGCAGGCTCTAAACAATGATTCTATACATTGTACTTGCCATTCTTTTGTACCCCAAACACTTTTTACTTCCACATTTTTATCCCAATAATCAAAACCAAATGTATTCATCTGTTCAAAAAGTGAGTCCGAATATATCAATTTTGAGTTTGTAAGCATGGTTTTTGTTCCTGTCTTATTTGACAATTTGAAATAAAATGTTTCAGCATTACTTGCGTTGAACCCTGAAAAGTATGAATATTTGTCATAAAAGGTTCTTGAGCTTCCTTTTGGAGGGGTTGCACAATGTTCCCATTGATTATAATTTAAAACATTTCTAGGTTGTGCAGATTTATGTAAAAAATGGTTACCATAGTGGTTGTAGCAGTACATACTATCATAATTAGATGAACCCTGCAAATAATCATGTTTGGTAAATTTAGCAGACATCACTAGATCAGACATCATGTCATTAATGCTTTCGAAGTCCCAATCATCAGCAAATGAGTTTGGTTTTACAAAGTCACTCAACGAGATCTTGATTTGGTGTGGATATTTGAGGATTTCAACCGGACCATAAATTTCATAGTCAGTATTGTCCCATGCTACCCCACCCGGTATAGGATTGGCTGTGAAGTTGACTGAAGAAAGTTCTCTTTTCTCGACGTGTGAAGACGTGTGTGGCTTCAGGATCAAGTTGATTTTCTGGCTTGCTGTGTCCATTTTAGCATATTTTCCCTCAATGAAGCATCCCAAACATAGTATCATGATGAGCCAAAGTATCAGGATAAATACACCAAAGGACACCCAAAATTCAATCCATGGAGAAATCAGATAGGTTTCTTTCAGCTGTTTCAAAAGTTCCTTAGCTTTATCTTTAAAAGTTTTTATTGATGGCTGTGTCTTTGATTCACTTAGATCTTCAGAAGAATCATCAAAGTTGATGAAGTAGCCGGATGCCGTTCTGTCTATTGTTCCAATTGCTTCAGGATTACTATTTCTTGCAGTTTCAGCATATTCATTTGTTACTTCATTGTAGGTTGGTGTGTCTCTACTAAATGTTTTTATTTGGGTTTTCAGAGGTGTGAGTTCCATTGCATTGTTGCATAGTCCTTGTTGTTGTTCTGTAGGCGTTTCGAATGTGATTAGCCTTTTAGTTAGCACCTCTGTACTTGTAGCAAACCTTGGTGTTCTACTACTTATCGGGAGTCCACTTGGCCTACTGTTTGTTATCGGCCACATGATTGTGGTTTTACCAGGTCGATGGATACAACTCGGTTCTCCTTTTTACCAGCAAGTGGCGGTAGTACAACTGATCTTGTCCCGTTGATGGACAAGACAGGAACTGCTTTTCTGTAAGAAGGCCCAAATTCCTTCTTTACCGCGATCTTTTCTCTGACTAGATCCCCGATTTTTGGAATCCAGACAGGTCTTGCTGGGACAGGTGGTGGTTCTTCAGTGGTTGTTGGCTGCTGTTTCAACTTTATGTTGCTCAGGTCTTTTCTTGTTTCGTTTAAGTCCTGTAAAATAGCCAAACGATCTTTGATATCAAAGCTTTTTTCTTTCACCACTGAAGTCTGACTGTCAAGATCTAAGACTAGCATCCTAGTCCCAAACAGTAATTCGTACGGACTGAATCCCCTCAGAGAATTTCTTGGCAAGTTGTTTAGACTACGTTGGACACTTATTAGATGTTTGACCCACCCAGCTCCCGAACCTAATACCTTTGCTGTTATAGATTGCTTTATGTCACGGTTTTTTCTTTCAACAATTCCGTTTCCCTCGGGATGAAATGGACAAGAATACCGCAATGCAATGCCCATGCTGGCCATGGCCTCCTTATAAGCTCTAGAGCTGAAAGCAGGACCCTGGTCAGAATGCAGCACGCCAATTGCGTATGTGCCGATAAAGACTCGCAAATCTTTTATAACAGTTCTGGCGTCAGCCGTTCGCTGGGGCCACATCCATATGAATCTCGTGCATGAATCCACTGCGACCAAGATATATTTATAGTTACCATCCCTTTGTAAGGGACCACAGTGGTCCAGGTAAACACAGGCTAATGGTTTATCCGAGATTAGAAGGGGCGTCTGTGCTGGTCGTCTCACTGTTGATACTTTCATTTTTTTACATATGTCACATTCTAGAAGATAGTTCCTGGTTTGTCTTCTCATTTGTGGCCACCAGTATCTCTGTTTTAATAATGATACTGTGGCTGAGACGCCAGCATGTACAGAAGCAAGTCCTTCGTGTGCCGCTATGATGAGTCCTGACCTATGTTCCATGTTTGGAATTACTCTATCCCCCACTCCAGGGATTCGAGCAAATGGAACATTATTTGCATCAGTTATGTATGAGTACTTTACTGGAAAGCCTTTCGGGAGTGTTTCTATCGCATCTTTTACTGTAGCGCTGACAGCTTGTAATATATCGCTGTCTATTTTTGTTTTTGACCGAGTGATGGCAGCTACGGAAGCCGTTTGCACAGCTGCCTTCGCGGCCTCATCAGCCAATGAATTCCCTGCAACGTGAACGCCATCACGTTGATGACTCAGTGTATGTATCACGTGAGTCTTTGGTAGTTCCTTTTGTAAAAGAACTACTTGTTCCCAAAGCATTTTATGCTTGATTGTGCCTCCTTTTGCATCCTTAAAACCATTCTGAAGCCAGATCTGTAAGTATTCATTGTAAGACTGAACGCAATAATACGAATCACACACTATGAGTGTGGGGAATTCTCGATCGGTATTTTCAAGCGCCATCTTGAATGCTAGTAGTTCTGCTCGCTGAGCTGTACAATCTCCTGGAGATTGTGTTTTAGTGACCGCTGGTTTGAATTTCCCATCGTGCCAGCGACCTTTTACAATCGCACACGCAGCACTGTAAGCTTGTTTACCTCCTACTGCGGGTTGTGCTGATCCGTCTGTATATATTATACAGCCGTAACGTACTAGAGGCAGAATTTCGATTGGCGGAGGACATTCAAATTCGTATTGGAGAAACTCTTGTGTTTTTAAGTTAGGATCAAATTTGTATGCCACGTCTGTTGCAGCAAGAGAATTAGCCCACTGTATCCATCTCGGATGGAGCGCTTTAGCATTCGGTATGCTTGCTTTTGTTACAGCCTCTAGGGCTGGTATCGGTGTAACGATTATTATTCATTTACCTTGTGAAAGGGCTCGTTCTTTTGCTATAGCTGTCTGTGTTGCAGTAAGAATTTTTTCCGTTGGGCTAAATTTCATTTCAGCTTTAGTGTACAAGTGTGATTTGAATGCAATTGGTACCTTTTCTCCCTCATTAGAGGTCAGGTATGTGAATCCGCATCTTCCTGGGATGACTCGAATCACAAGGTTGCGTGTGTTATCACGTGTTTCTAATTTTGTTTTAATTACCATATCTGTTTGTAAGGATCTCAGAATTTCTGTGTGTTTTTTAGTCCAATTTGTTTTTTTAAAATCTGGTTTTATTAGATCATAAAGGGGTTTGACCCTTTCTGCGTAATTTGCAATGTATGTTCTTCCGAAATTTAGGAAACCTAGAATTGACTGTAGGTTTTTTAGTGTTCTAGGTGCTTGGAGTACGGCACATTTCTCTAGGAAATTGTCAGCCAGGCTTTTGCCTTCACTTGATAATTCATATCCTAAGAACAGGACTGTTAGATGGGCAATTCTAGATTTTTTAAAGTTGAATTTGTAACCCTCTGCCGCGAACCCAAGTATTATGGTGTTCACTCTCTTCAAGTGAGTATCCAAGTCATCGTCTGTTAGGTATATGTCGTCGACATACGATAATGCTTCGTCATCATATGTTTGTAGTAACTCTGTTACCCTCGCTGAGAATAATCCTGGGCTGTTCTTGTACCCCTGGGGTAACCGACAGAATTCTTTTTGAGCGCCATTTATTGAGAACGCTGATAAGTATCTGCTCTCTGGTGCTATATTTTGACAAAAGAATCCATTAGAGATGTCTAATGTTGTTTTATATTTTTTGTGCACTATGTTATTCATTAGTGCAGCACTATGCGAGTTTTGTACTGCAAAAGTTTTGCAACATGAGTTAAGGTGTCTGTAATCCAAAACTAGACGATATGAATTGTCTAGTTTGGAGACAGGAAACAAAGGGTTGTTCATTTGTGAGGTGCAAGTTTCAATCACCCCCTGGTATTCTAGTTGATCTAGAATTTCTTTTACCTGTTTTTTAGCTTCTTGCTTGATTGGATACTGCCTTTGTGCAGTAGGTTGTGATTTTAACTGGATTTTGTGAGGAGGAGAGTCCTCATCCCATCCTACATGATTTTTATATAAAGCAGGAGCTTGAGCTACTGACCACTTTCTTGCAAGTGTATATTTTTTATGAATTGGAATATGATTTGAGAAGGCAGGCATAATTATTTCTTCGCCATGTGGGCACTCCCTGACGAACTCTGGTGGCCAATCTTTTTCAGCTAGAAGGATGTCATAGCCCTTGGAGAGATTATCCCAAAAAAGGCCCCTTATTTTCCTAGTCTTATCCCCTTCTATACGTAAAGTTATTTCATATATTTTGTGAGGTTTGCTAACTCTGGTGTCTGCAGTTTCCACCTGAATGTATTCATTCGTGTCCACTGTCTCCAGATGATTCATAAGGATTTTGCGTGCTATGCTCACTTCTGCTGCGCTGTCTAGCATTGTCTGAGCCCGCTCTCCGTTTTTCAGCTGTGTCCTCAGTATTCTCGGCATTGTTGAATACTTTAATACTGGCTACCTTCTTCTTTGGAAACTGTAATTTTTTATTTGGATGAGCAGGTTCCTTGTCTTTGGACTTGACGTGCCCTTCCCTGGGTTCCGATCGTCCTCTTCTTTCCGATTTCTGCGAGGAAGTCTGAAAAGATTGAGAGGGACGTGTATCAAAATCTTGATATCTATCCGGTTTCTTTATGTTATCCCTATTTCTAAGGTTGTATTTTTTCACAGAGGGCTCCCTTTGGGGAGACTTGGGTCCTTGGTCCGGAGATCTTTCTCTCCGCCGAGGAGACCTTCCTCTGGACTGGAATCTCTTTTCTTTTGGATTGGATTGTTTGTTTCCATCCCAGTTCTTCTTTTGACTGTTTAGATTATTTTTAATAAATATTTTTTCAGGACTTTCAATTAGTTCGGGCTTCACTGGTATTCCACCCAAACTATCTCTACCTAGTTCTTCATAGGATTTTTCTATAATTCTGGCAATTTCAGCTGGTTGGTCTGCTATATCTGTCTCTTTTAACCTCTGGCGGATCGCCACATTCGCTGCTTCCCCTTTTATGTTGGCTAGTAAGATTGCCGAGACCTGCTTGAAGTCTTTTAGTAATTTCATACCGAGAGTTAAAGCGGGTTCTGGACCGTATTCGTCTTGAATTTGTTTTAGCACATCTGGTATTACCGACATGGATGGTACACCATGTGTTTTTGTGTAAATGGAAGCAAAGACTGTACCCCAAGTGTCACAGTCCTCCACGTGTGGTGCGATTCCCATTGGAAGACAGATAGTCAGAATCCTGTGTTTATCCACAGGGGTGGTGTCTGGAAACACCGCCTCTATTTGGGTGATTTTTTGTGCTAACCAGAATGGTATTTGCTCCCGTTTAGCTGGTACTTTACCTAGGCAGGACTGTATGTTCTGTGGTGTAATTTTATTTGTGTTCCCCTGGTGTGGGGTCAGCTGTGGAATTTTAACTACAGGTTGGATGGTTGAAGTCCGCATTACATATTGGACTAGTTGTCTATATATTTTAATTAATTGTTTTAGTTGTACTAAAACATCTGCTGCAGACATTCTTTCGATGTCTGGATGTGGTGTGTATCCGGCTAGGAACGGCCACGTTGCTCCTGGTCTACCTAGTGGACCGAGCCTGGTGATGTGATTATTATGTTTTAGGGCGCCATTAAACAAGAGCAGGTGCTCTTGGAATTTGAGTGGTACTTCCACTTCCTCGAAAGGAGTATACTCATCAGGAGGTTCCTCTATTTTATAAAAGTGGAACTCCTTTGTTACAGCATTTGCTGCTGGAAAGTTTATCCATGAATAGAATACCTCTGTCTGCCGATATTCGTGTGCCTCAATTACGAATATGACTGTACCACCTCTTGGTGTCAGTCCATTGTCTATAAGTTTTAACGTTATAGATCTTCTTATGTTGACCGGGATGAGTTTTATATCCGGGTCTGCTTCTTGCATAGTATTATCAGCTTCTATTAGTTCAGCTGCTAATCTAGCTCTCTCTCTTTCGTCATCACTTTCTGGCATTTTACTGTCAGGAAGGTTATTCTGTTTGTTTGCAGATCAGGTTCCTTGTGGAAACAAAGATTAGATGCACAATATTTTGGAACAGTGTATCCTTCAACGTTGATTGAACCAAGAACCATACATAGGAGTTCCCTCCTGCGAGGTTTGGCGGATTTTTACCTCTCACCCACTCCAGACGTCTTTGGAGTATTATGGGAAAAAGGGGTCTGAGTGAAAGAGCACGACTTAGTTTCTCTAAAGTCTTGCGTTAGTTTTATCGCCTATCCAAACACGTTGGGCGCCATGTAGTGTAGTTCCTATTATCCCAATAGGCTCTGCGCATTGGAATAATACCTCCAATAGTATAGACCTAGACCAGACGTTAACTAGGTCTTCTACTGTCGATATTAGACTTAAAGTTTTGGGTTTGCCAGCTAGCTCAGAGTTCACTAGAAACTTTCTCGAATAGGCAAGGAGGAGTTGAACCTCCCTGGATAGACAAGAAGGGATTTAGTTTCTGACAACCATAGAACATGACAACTTTGCTCTCCCCTAATCAAGAGTATATCTCTAGAGTCGTGTGAAAACAAAAGACAACTTATTTTACTCAGTCAGTACGTGCATTCTTAGTTTCACCAGATTGTAGAGAAAAGGAAGAGACGGGCGTGTTCAATAAAAGATGTTATTTATTGATCAGTCTCTTTTCTCGTACAAGAGAAATGGATCGATATTATCGCAATACTTATGGTTAAGTAAAGTGCATACAATAAAAGCAGAATTATAAAATAATACTGTAAAAACATTGATATGGTTTCTAAGCCATACGTTATTTAAAATGGATAGAATAGATACATACATGTAAACATTTGACTAATAGTACTCAACTGGTGCTTCTAACTATGCCTACCCCAGTGTACCTGACCTAAGCCTAATACGTGGGCGGGGATAGAAAGTAGCAGTTTAAGTTAAGTTTGTTTTGCCAAGTGACTGACTCAAGAATTCTCTGCAAGGGGTTTATTCAGCTCCGTACCTGAGATCTAGGATGGTTGAGGGATAGTATCTCTCGTCTGAGGTCTCGATATTCCAAGCTGCCTGCGAGGGCTGCTCGGAAGCGCCGGAGCTGGATTTCTCGGCAGGAGAAAGCAGCGTCTCGTTCTCAGCGCGTCAGGAAGGCGGGGCAGCGCCAGTGGGCTTCGCTCTCTGCTGGGCTTCGGCAAGTCTCGCTGCTCCGATCTCGTCACCACCGCGTGTGTTTGCTTAAGGCAATATCGGTAATATTTATACCTGCAAGGTGCCGAGATTGACGTAAGGATGGACATAGATACGTCAATAAGGATGTCATACGAGCTGGTCGTTAGCACATTCTTTTACTGAAGTTCTCGGGGAAATCAAAACAATGGCCGCAGGGTTTTTCCCAGGTTGTCATAGGTTTGATTTGTTTTGAGAACTCCGTATGCCTTATCAGGGGCTGGAGGAATATTGCTTTGCCTAATTAGATGGCAAGCGTTATGACCTAATCAGATAACGCGCTCCTGTGCCGTGGTCTGGCGTAATCAGATAACGGTTTCTGCATCATGGGATGGCTGCTAGTTAACTTGTTAACCAGAATAGGGTCAGGAATAGGGGGATCGATACAGAACCTATAGGAATACATCACAAAGGGGAGTGAAAACTCTGGCCCACGGTAGCAGCATCTCCCGTGGTGAGCCCTCACTGTCATACCCTAAGGCAGTGGTCTTCAAACTTTTTTGCATGGGGCCCCCCAAAGCAAAATGTTTTGAAGTTGGGGACCCCTGCAAAACTTTATTCCAAGGATCGTAAAACAGGGGAGGCAGGGCTGAGAGCAAAGGCAGAGCTTTTGAGCTCATATCATGGACACTTTTTTGTAGCTCATAATCCACAGTAAATGTGAAACATATGATAGGGAAAATAATCAAGCAATAACAGAAATTGACAAAAAACATGTTCTCTCAATAAATTGGTTCTTGTGAGCCCCTCGCACTCCTGGGCCCCAATGGAATTTTATTTTCTGCACTAATTATAGCTGAGGCCCTAATTAGCCCCCTACCTCCTCTGCCTCTTTCACAACTTACCGACCATGGCTATCACTCCAATCTTGAAACAGGTTATCCATCACTTTTTTGGTTTTACGTAAGGAAGACCCGGCCCAAGGGCATTGGGAAACTTTAAATAGGCACCATTTACATTACACAAATACAAGTTCATAAAATGTATTATATATATTTTTTTATTTTAGGCACTGGACTATTAAGTGATTTGAGTTGAGCTGACAGGAGGACCTGAACTAGGTTCCAAAGTAGGAAGCTCTTGCCATTAGGACACAACTCCTCCCTTTTAGAAATAATGAGCTCCAATGTGCTGTCCCCACCTTTTCGCAGTGAAGGTGCTCTCATCTCTCTGTGAAACGCCCTACGCAAAGCTTGACTGGTCACCTTTCTTTTGCTTTTTGCTATATTTGGGTATTAAACCAGCATTAATGAGGTAAAATCAATGCCCAAATAGTTTTTACCAAATGTAAAAATGACAAAGTAGATGCATGACAAAATGTTCTGCATAACCCCACATAATTTTCCTTTTCTTGCCACATAATTTAGTCAACCCTGCCAAATGATTTGGTCCTCCCCTGCCGCATGATTCCAGTTACCCTGGCTTTAATAGGCCTCTCATGACACTGGACCCTATGCAACTGGTTAAGCAACACACATAAAAGCAGCCGAGGAGCTAATATATTCTTTATGTGATACCATAGTGCTTTTTACCACAGGCATGGAACGTGTAGCTCTATAAATACACTAGTTACTATTTCCCACTGTGAAAACCAGGATTCAAATCGGCGACTCTCTGGTCAGACACAGAAATCTGCAGTGATTGCTTTAGATAACTGAGGTTTATAACGTAAGAGTATATTTTTGCAAAATTCGTTCCATTTGCTTTGTTTTTTCATTTACTGTGTGTGCGCTTTTTTTTTTAAATATGCAATTATATGAAGATGAAAAAATTACATATTTATTAGCATGTTGTGTTTACCCTCGAGCCCCGTCTCCCTACTCACTGACAGCGCCCCAGGAAACACTCAGGATTACAGGTGCAAACTTTTTATGCTGTTTAACTTCTGCATATAAAAGAAGAACTCACCAGATACACGTCGACGCTTGCAGGCGATCTTCATTTACAATTCCTTCCTTGCAGACGCAGTTGTGCCCCCCTGGGAATGCAATCACGGACCCCCAGGGAGGTGTGCACCACTGTTTGAAGACCTGTGCCCTAAGGCCAGGGCCGGAGCTCCCACCACATGCTGTGCCTGCTGGCTTTGGCCCATTGTCATTCTATATGTGACAATGGGCCGCGATAATCTGTGCTGGGCTGCCCAGAGGCTGCAGCAGACTCTTGACTTTGAATCAGGAGAGCCAGCCCGAACACTTGATGGGGGAGGAATGGCTCACATCAGGCCTCAGGCCAAGGCTCCTGTTTGGGTGGGCCAGGCTCATGTTTGGGTGGGCCCGGCCCACCCGGCCCACCCTCTAGAACCGGGCCTGAATACAGCAATGGCAATAGTGCCCACACCGCCAGCGCTCGCTCCGCTCTGCGCACATTAACACTTATATACCAAGGAAAACTCACGAGACATATTTGTGGGAAAGCACTGTTGCAGTTTTATTTCGTACAACAGGTAGCTGATAAGGTGGGTCATCTTACAGGCGATCCAATGCGGCAGCCCCTCGCTGACCCGCATGCCTAAGGAGCCATCTTGCACGGCGAGTCGATGCTCTGACGGTGCAGTAAATTACCATTTTATTTCGTTATACTCCCGCCCCCCCTGTCAGGGCGGAGCAATGAGGCACACCCCCGGTCGGTTCAGGCCCCCGACCGCCCGAAGGACTAACGGGGCGCCAACGCTGTTTCCTGGAACCCCCTCGGCTCCAGGTTCTTGGCTCAGGCACCCTTACTGTGCCAGGCAGAGGTATTTAGACTGTATCCTTCCGCCGCAGAGGTACCCCTACTGTCCATCTGCTTCCAGATCGCCCTGTGACTCCGCCTGCAACACAAAACATGACCATTAACAAATTCACAACTTTCGCCCGCCGCTCTGCAGCTGGGTCAGGGTTCAGGGTGGGATCAGCGCAGAGCCGAGGGAACCAGGCGCGGGAAAAAGAGGCCGAGCATAGTTGCTGGACCTGTTTTATACTCCGCGGCACGCCCCCTTTCCCAGGTGAGCCATCCCTATTGGCTGTTGGCGAGGAGGGTGGCTCAAAAGGGTTTGATGCGCTACAAGCTCTGCTCGCCCGCCGTGTGGGACTAGGGCGCTGCCCGCCCATGCTCCCCTGCGTGTCGCACGGTCAGCGGCATAGTGCCCACACCGCCAGCGCTCGCTCCGCTCTGCGCACATTAACACTTATATACCAAGGAAAACTCACGAGACATATTTGTGGGAAAGCACTGTTGCAGGTTTATTTCGTACAACAGGTAGCTGATAAGGTGGGTCATCCTACAGGCGATCCAATGCGGCAGCCCCTCGCTGACCCGCATGCCTAAGGAGCCATCTTGCACGGCGAGTCGATGCTCTGACGGTGCAGTAAATTACCATTTTATTTCGTTATACTCCCGCCCCCCCTGTCAGGGCGGAGCAATGAGGCACACCCCCGGTCGGTTCAGGCCCCCCGACCGCCCGAAGGACTAACGGGGCGCCGACGCTGTTTCCTGGAACCCCCTCGGCTCCAGGTTCTTGGCTCAGGCACCCTTACTGTGCCAGGCAGAGGTATTTAGACTGTATCCTTCTGCCGCAGAGGTACCCCTACTGTCCATCTGCTTCCAGATCGCCCTGTACTCCGCCACAGCTCTGGAGGAGGCCCCCGTCGATGACAGAGCCCCCCACCCACCTAGCTACTTTCTGACGCTGTTTCGTGCACCTCTATCATAGTCCCCTTCGCCACACCACTATGGAGATTACTTAAAACCGTTCTTAGGACACGCCCTTAGTTACATAAGCCGCACCTCTAATGAGGATTGCGTAGACACGCCCTTAGTTACCTAAGCCGCACCTCTAATGGGGATTGCGTAGATACGGTTCTTAGGCCACGCCCTTAGGTAAAAAAGACACCTTTGTACGCAGGGTGCTGTTCTAGTTTGAGCCTCAAAGTGCTTTATTACATAATGGATACCCAGTTATCGCCTGGTAACGCCCCATCTGAACCTGCATGCACATCATTATGCTACAAGGGCAGGTCTCACTCTCACAGGACTAGTTACCACAACATTGATCTTGCCACCTTGGGACCTGAATAACCCGTGACTCACTGACTCAGGGCGCCCGCTTAATAGTGTACCTGGCCCAGGGCCCTCCACCTCTTGTGAACCCTGCAGTTTGAATTAAGCTGTTTGGCATTACCTGTCAATATCTACAAGAGGAGCCGCACATCCTCGCTTGGTCCCTGCTTCTCTGTTGCATTATGCCTGTTATTTGCAAGATTTTATTGGATGCTAATGGAAGACCGTTGATATTGGTCCCAGGAACCAAAAGAGATGGGTATGGCAGGCATAACGTTAATGCCTGCAGTGAAAAGCCATCATGTATCATGCAGATGACTGATTAGTATTTGTTATAGCTTGTTACTTGCAGCTCATAAAACTAGAATCCTTCTAACGTACCACCGTGGACTATGAAGGATATGGGACTCCTGTACCTTGTGACCCTCGCCGTCACATGAAACACTATTTATACTGCTGTTATTACCCACTTACGCAATGTATTGTACATGTATAATGTGCATGTTACTCAAAAGCGCTCTACCATCCTGCAATGGGAAGAGTAGTGCTATACGGAATGAATAGTGCTTCATCAAACGTTATTTGGGTAAGTACAAGGACAGAGAAGGACATCTGGCAATCTTACAGTGCCTGTACTTATATGTAGGGTGAACAAAGTCAAGGCATGTCTCTCCTAAGTCCCTGCCATTTTGCTGCAGTATTATCCTTGTACCTGTGTTTAGTACTCTTTTGTAACATGTAACCGTAATGCGGGCCCGGCATAGTAGTCATTATGACAATGAATTCACCGTCAGATCGTCCTTCCCGTATAATGTTGTACATACGGTATAATTGCTAGAGGCCTTCAAGTGCCATGACATCGTATTCAGGCTCTATCCTTCCCCTCAGTGAACTTATGGGTGTTATTTCAAAATGTCATATTAGTACACCTATCTTACTATCTGCTTAATGAGCAAGCATATGTTGTTTTTGGCCAAATTCAAAATGTCATATTAGTACCTTTTCTTACTATCTGCTGAATGAGCAGGCGTATGCTGTTTTCGGCCAGTGACTATTTGCCTTACTGTAACTGGTGCTGAAAACCCCGTGATATGTGACCAAGCAAAGCGAAAGCATTATGGAAGTCACCCTGTGATCAGTATTAATTACTTGCTGCGTGAACACAGTAGCCGCAACAATTATGACAGTGCATGTCCTGGCTAAACACTGCAAGGTCATTACCTGGAATGGTTATAGCATGGCCTGGCAGATACACCTAACAGGTGGTGGTACTCCTAACCCTAGTAACCCTCGCCGTCTCATGTAACCCCTCATGTATACTGCTGTAATTACCCACTTACGCAATGTATGTCCATGTATCGTGTGCATGCTACCTCCAAGCGCTCCCCATCCTGCCTTGTAAAGAGTAGTGCAGTCCCTGTGAAGTATTTGCCATTTATTGCAGTATTATCCTTGCACCTGTGTGTGGTACTCTTTTGTATTTGCCCACGTCACTTTCCACTTGTAACACTGTATGCTACTTCTCAAATGCTGTTTGCCTTTGCTACTTGAACAAGGTCTATTTTGTTTGTTCACCATTGTTGCTTTAACCTCATGAACTTAACGTCTGCTTTTATCAGTTTTTCACCTGTCATTTACTGTTCCTATTGTGAAGCGCTCTCACGCCTTCGGGTAAAGTCTGCGCTATATAAAAACGCCTAAATAAATAAATGAACGCCGGTGACCTCAAGCAATTGAGAGACTGCCCCATTCAGGGTGCGTGTTCGCCGACCATGCGCGCATGTGGCTGTGACTCCTGCTAGAGCCCTTAGTGTTCAGGACCTAAATTAACTTTCAGCGTTGGCAGGCCATTAATTTTAGGAAGCTCGTTTTTATGCCCTCTGACCTTGATCATTTGGTCAAAATTGCTGGATCAGTTCCTTAGATTGGAGTTGTTCTCTCCACAAGACAGAAGGTTTGCTGCAATGTTGCGGCTGTTGAGTAGCAATCACTGGTAGAGTATGGGTTAAGGTTGTGAGTGGACCGCACTGGCTAAAGAAGGCTGTAGATGCGGTCTGACTGCATAACCCTCTATATAACACTACCTAAAGCAGCCCTAGCAACGCACGCTACAGAATGCGCGACGCATATGTGCGCGGTAAGATATAGCTGAAGGACAGCGACACGTGTAGACTACCCCCAGGAGAAATATACTGTGCTCGGGGAGACTGGTGTTAGTTGAACAAATCCCCCAGCTGTATGACCAGCTGGCGCAGCATTAGGCGCTATGCAAGGCCGCATCTGTCTCTGTTACCCGAGCGTATAAAACCAAGCCGGCGATGGGAGCAGACTCCATGAATTATGGGCTGAAGGTGTCGAAAACTGGATAGAAAAGGGGCTTCCATGCCTTAGGAGCCCAGCTTTCATACTGCTACGCGGAGTGAGACGTGACACAAAATACCCGGGCCACAACATTCGTCCCTTAAGCCGTTTAACGCTAGTACCCTTTAGCTGTCTGCAAATTGGTGGGAAACTTGAACGTAACAGGCTGTGACTATGACACCGAGGGGCGTAATGTGACCCCTGGGTCACTGCTTTATTGATAATGTTACGCTACCTTTAATATGTCGCTTTATTAGTCAGTACCAAGAGCGGTACAAATGCTGTGATCTATTGACGTAAAACTTTAAGACATTGTCAAAACCGAGTGTCGCGTAGTACAAGCAGTTTCACGAATCCTATGTGGTCGCGTGAAGGTGCGAGGCAGCACATGGTTCCCTGGGTCGAGGTACTGACAAGAGAATCCCAAACACTGGAAGGCTAGCTTCCCGGCCAATTGATATACAAGGTTGAGTTGACGAAGGGACTGGGGGAGCAACAACCCATTGCATCGTGCCTCGTCTATTTGACATTAAGTTAACGAAGGGCGATGAGGGAGCAACATCCCATGTGATGCTTGCATCATGCCTCGTTTACTTACCTAACACTCCTCGGATGAATCGCATGAATTCGTGTCAGGCAGAGCGTGGGCGCATTTTTAATTCATGGCCTGGGAAAGCCTGCTGCGCAGCATGTGAACAAACTATTTGCATCACGTATCTTATTAAAAGCTAATCAAGGACAATATTCGATCCCTTCTTTAAAGCAAGCACTGGCCCTTGCAGGCATTGATTGCTATGGGTGTCGTACACACGCTGCAACACTTGCTGGTGTATCTGCAGTTCGTGGCATGCGGACTGATAAGCACTTCAAATCCCAAAATACAATATCACTTTAGAGAAAACACCCGGGCAATTTCTGAATCGGCCTATTGGGCGCGCTGCATTTGATAATTCATCTTTATCATAATTAACAATCGTTTGCTTCAGATGTGCCACAGAATAGATAGCCTGCATTTCCCCCTGGATTCGTTATTGAACTATTCAGTTTAATCGTTTTTGAGATTAAGATTTCTGCAACCACCGAATTCCAAAGTCGCATTGCTGGTTTTTATCGAGTAACTGTCCAACGGCGCAACACAATGTATCTCACTCTCTCCATGTGTTAAGTTATTAACTTCCCGCAAATATCCCCGTGAATTCAGCACTATGTGTTGTCAATTAAGTTTCTTTAAAAGGCATGCGAGCTCTGGCTGCTACGGTCTTATTAAACAGACAAAACCATTTCTCTAAAATTGGAGCTTTCCAAAATGAAGGGACGCATGTCTACTTTCCCCCTGTATCGGGAACATCAGCGCAGAGCCGAGGGAACCAGGCGCGGGAAAAAGAGGCCGAGCATAGTTGCTGGGCCTGTTTTATACTCCGAGGCACGCCCCCTTTCCCAGGTGAGCCCTCCCTATTGGCTGTTGGCGAGGAGGGCGGCTCAAAAGGGGTTGATGCGCTACAAGCTCTGCTCGCCCGCCGTGTGGGACTAGGGCGCTGCCCGCCCATGCTCCCCTGCGTGTCGCGCGGTCAGCGGCATAGACACTGCAAAAATTAACCTTTCACACCCAAATATCAACACCAGTGTTTACGTTGAGCCCTTGCAGGTAGGGTCCACTGGCACTCTTTTTCGACACTTATTTTGCTTCATCAAACTTTGACTCAGAGCAAGAGGGATAAAAACACAAGAGGGGAGGGGTGAAAGAGAAAGGAGGAAAAATCGAGAGGGGAGAAAGAAATATGGAAAAATCGAGACAGCGAGAGAAAGCAAGGAGTGAGATAAAAAGGCAGGATGTGTCTGGTGATGGATTTAAAAGGCGTGAGGAGAAACCCAGACTACACTGAATCTACACAGCAAAACTTTGGGTCCAGCACTTATTATTTACAAATTGAACACTGAAAATAACTTACACAAACGAGCATGGGCGTCTAAGAAAGTGTTACAGTGCTGTCATAATGGCAGATAGCACTGTACAGATGCCAACAACAGGACTTAATAATGCAGCAGAAAAGGCTCTACTCTTGAGAAAAGCTAGTGTAATGCATTTGCTGTTTGTTACCCACTTTGGATACACTCCAGATTCACAGCTGTGCCAGAAGCTGATGATTGTTCTCTGCTGCCGTCCGTTTCCCATCTTACTGCATCACCTTTTCCTGACTTCCTACTGCTTGGAGCTTATCTCACTATAAAAGGTAGTTGCCCTCCGTATTTGGATTTGTCACTGTGTTTACTTGTCTGGCAACAAAACAAGGTGCTGGTGGAAAACATTGCACGGGATATTAGGTCAGGCTTGTTCTTGACGTTTTCTTTCATATTGAAGCTGCTTAGCAAGTGAGAACATTTTGTTCTTTCACTTCTATTTTTTTTTTTTGCCATCTATTAAGAAGCTTATTATTTTTTACGATCCAAATTTCCATAGAGGAATTTGTTCATACATTTTTCTTCATGTTTTTTTCTGCACCTACGAAACTTAGATTTTACAAATACTGTGCGTTTGCGGCAACTGAAGAAGTCATCTGCAGAGGACCGTCATAACGTCATACTGTAAGTTACCATTACAATGTATCCCTAACTGGTGCATGATAATTTAACATCTTTAGCTATGGTTCAGAACAGGATATATGTTCGATCTCAGTAAAGTGCATGAATAAAATGACTTTCAGAATGCCAGGCTATGGGGAATTAATTGTGAAAAAATGTATCACTAATTTGTCTTTACAACAAGAATCCACATATGCCATTAATGTGCTCTGATGGGACTCAAGAGCAGTCGCAATCATCACTTGCCTTACAGACCTGTACTTCTGTCCAGTAAAGATCAGTAAATATATGCATTCCTTTCTAGATTCACCCATACGGCCTCAGCCACCAAATACCTAGAACATTCCCTCACAACGCTCTAATGTTGACACCTCACATAGGAACATACTCTATCACACTCGGGCGGCTTTAGGGCGGTGTGACCAGTGCGGAGGCACTGGGCACTGACCTGGAAGGGGCTCACTGACCTGGTGGGGGGAAGGGTGCTGGGTTCACCAATAACTTATGATTTAAAAGCACATGCTGCAGAGTTCCTTGAGTCCAGCTTTACAGCAGCAATAAAAATGCCAAGATTACTCTTGTGATTTCCGGCAACAGAGAGAGGTGGAGTTTTGTCTAGTGGCAGTTTCAACTCGCCTTAAAGTAGCACAGAGAGTAAACATACCTGCTGCAAAGTACTGATCTATATTTTATGTGGATAGCTGAGTTGATTAGTAACGCCTGTCTTTATCAGCACTTTAAAACAAATTACATATGATTGATTGATTAATTTTTATTGTTTGGTTACTCAAAACCATTACATAAAAACACATTAAAAACAAGATACAAAATTATAAAAAGGTTAAAACAGCAAATTAGTCAGCTGGTAAGTCTGTATAGTGAGTCCCTAGGCGCTGGCAAACTCCAAAGAATAGTGTCTTTGCAGGGGCATCCCCGCATGCGACTGCAAGGTCTTTAATCATTTATGCCCTGGGTAGCCATCAGCTTGGCCCGTGTCTGTTGGATAAACTTTCCGAAGGAGGCCATTTGCTTTACTATAGTCAATGTGTATAGTTGATGGACCGCCTCCTTTGCGGTACGTGTCCCCGTTTGTCGTAGGATTGGCCTAGGATAAAGGTTGCGTGCTGCACGCAGGGCCGGACAGCAAAGTACTAGATGGGCCAGCGACTCTCGTTTATAATTGCAGAGCCTGCATTCTGGAACTCCCCGACCAGTCCGTTCGAGTGCGTATAGTTCTTTGGTAGGCAGGGGGTGTAATCTGTAGGCTAGGATCCTGTGAAGGGCAAGGCGGCCCACCGCCTGCGTGAGATGGTGTTTGGGACTATGCACTATGTGCGGCAGGCATAGGGACTCATGGAAACCTCGTTTTGCCAGTGAGTCCATATCCATTTCCGAGGAGCGGATACGAACTTGTTTTTTGATGGTATTTTTAATTGCCGCATAATCAACTAGCTCGGAGTTCCAATGATCAGTGGCGAGATTGAGGAGTTCCTTCGCCATGGTGAAGGTGGTTGACCAAGGGTTCCCGGGTTCCGTAAAGATGTATTTCAGAACTGCCTTCAGTGACTTGTCTTGTGCCACTGTTGTGAGATAGTGATATCACACTCGGGCAGCCATCTCTTCCAGTTTTTGTTGGTTGAGCGAAAATTCTAGGCGGACAAGGGTGTTTCTGGTGCACTTCGGTAGTAAGAATAATTTCTTATACGCTCTGCAGTTGATTTTTTCCAGTTCCTTATGAATTTTACCCGGGAACGCTTGTTGGGCGTAATTGAGGGCCGGCATTAGTTTTGCTTTAAGTACTCTTTGGATAGCCTTTGTCGATGGGCTGTGTAGAGTGGCTTGTAATTTGCAGAGCGCATAGGTGATAGTTTTCCCTTTACTTTGGATTTTCTTTAGATGGGCACCAAAACGCCCCGACTCGTGATAGCAGACACCCAAGTAAGTGTATTGCTGTGTGCTTTCCAAAGTCAGATGGCCAAGCCTCCATTTGGCTAGTTTTTTGTTTGGGTAGTGGCCGAAAATTACTATCTTTGACTTGGAAGAGTTAGCTACCAGCCGGTTCTTATCATTGTAGGTTGCCAGGGCGGTTAGCGCCTTTTGCAGGCCAATCTTGGTATGATCCAGAAGTACCAGGTCGTCAGCATATTGCATAAACTGGATTTTAGTTCCACCAATCCTTGGAGTGGCTAGAGCTGCCCCGGACAAGGCTATCTCCATATCTGCTGTGTATAGATTGAACAACAGAGGTGCTAGAACGCACCCCTGTTTTAACCCTTGATCCGTGTCAATCTTCTCAGATGCGAAATCGCTCGAGAGTTTGATTCGGACCCACGTTTTTTGATACAACGATTGGATTGCTCTTAATAGGGTCGGATTGATGTTCCATTGGACCAGCTTTCTCCATAGGATGGCACGGTCTACCCTTCTTCACTTGCCCAATCTGTGAGATCTGTCAAGATGGCACTGGCAAAAGCTTTGCCCTCGATGTCCAGGAGGGCTATCAATCGATAGTTGAACGGGTCTGATTTGGGCCCTTTCTTATGGATTGGGTGTAAGAGCGAACCTCTCTAGGAGTCTGGCACATCCCCCAAGAGCCAGCATTCGGCGTATAGATGGGTCAGGTTTTGGGCCCAAAATTCTATATTCGCTTTGAACAATAGTCCTGGGAGGCCGTTAGGGCCCGGGGCGCCATTATGTCTGATTTTTTTTAACATTTTGGACACTAGTAGTTTACCAGGCGGCGCCTTCCTGTGGGAGGTGGAATCTGGCTCTTCTCTTGGGGTAAATGCATTCTTGGGTTGGAGGGCGACTTGATCTTCATTGTATAAAGTTTTTACGTGGGCAACCCAAATGGGGGCCTCAAGGGAGTTTTCTCTGTGATTTGGACCTCGTCCGAGCTTGCTTAGATAGCTCCAGAATTCTTGCGATTTCCCGGGGCTCAGCAAGTCAAAGATTTTCAGCCATTGAGCTTCGCAGAGTTTGCGTTTTGCGGCCCACACCTTCTTCGAGTGGCTTCTTGCGGCCTCTTGTAGCTGCTCTTTGTTTGAGGCTGTGCCATTTTCCCGGTGCGCTTTTCGTTTTTATTCAGATTTTTGGCGCTTTCTTTGATTGCCCGGTTGAATCCGAATGTGGGTAGTGGGTGCCAACGGGTTGCCCTTGCTGTGTCCCCTCGGAGTATCTCTGCTAGGGTCCCGGCGATTCCATCCCATGTTACCATGTCGCCATTTATGTGGTCACTCGGCGGCCAGCCTGTCCACACATCTGTCCAATTATTGAACGTGATGGTTGCCGCCTTCCCCCATTTAATTCTTCTAGGTAACTTTATCAGTTCCTCGCCGTTTGAGGCCCCAATGTGTTGTAACTTATGGCATGTGTTTGTTGTCAAAATCAATGTGATTATTAAGGCGGCGTGGTCGCTGTCACTGCATTGGTGAACAGAGTAATCTGACATCAAATATTGCAGGTTGTCACTTAGGATGATGTAGTCAATCGTGGTCTGGTTGTTATACGTGGGAGCGACAAAGGCCCCTGGCCTGTTCTTTAAATGGACGGAATGTGCTGTCACCAGTTTATAGGATTTTAAAAAGGCGTTCAGTGCCTTGGTGGCCCCAGATTGGAGACTTTGTGGGGGTATAACCCCTACATTGTGGGTATTGAGGTCGCCGAGGATGATGCAATCCAATGCCGGAAATTGTAGTAGCAGGGCCTCAAGATGATTTAGTAATATGGGTAAATCGGCTGTAGATCCAATGCGGGTTATGGTAGATGTTAATCACCAGAATAGAAGAGGTTCCATTAGTCGTGAGGGAGCCTTTCAAAATGCCCGCCTGGAGCATGTTAAGCAGGTTATTTATTTCCTTGAATTCTAATTCTAACGAGTGCTTGATGTAGACACACATCCCCCCTGATGGTCTTCTGAATATATTAGTCTTTGTTGCGGGTTTGCCGTATTCTGCGTATCCTCTTAGTGAAAGAGGATTAATAGCCCATGATTCTTGTTTGCAGATGATATCTGCCTCTTCCAGGAATGTCACTGCAGCATGATTTTGTAACAATGTTTTGAATCCTGCGACATTCCAGGTCATGATTTTCAGGGTCTTGATGATCGCGGGTTGGTTTATGTGTTTCACTTGCCCATTAGTCATGTGCTGGGGAAAGCGGCCAGTTTCTCCAAGGCAGTGCATGTTAGGAGCTGGGGTTTAATGCTGACGGCAACCAGGACCAGTCTTTACTCGCACACCCCCTTGTTACGCACAAGCGTTTGCCTTGACTCAAGTTTGTTGTTATCTTAATCGGGGTTCCATTGGTTAAACCTTTACTCGTGCTGCCTTTGAAACCCTGAAGAATTGACGCCGTGTGGGGAGCATAGTCAGAGAGAGCTTTCAGACGTGTGTTCCCCCCCGTGGGCTGCTTCTGATTTTCCGGGCCGAAGAGCGGGTGGTGAGTTTTTAAGATTGATGGGTATTTTTGCACATGGTGGGGCTTTATTTTTATGCCCCAGCTTTCCAGTAAAGTATGTTGTCTCTTCAGGGCCTCTACCATGTTTGAGCTGGAGAAAGTTAGCTCTGTGGTTTCATTTTTCTCCTCCGGATACGGCAGGAGGAAGGAGATGGTCTCAATATCTGTTGTTTTTATCCCTTCCAAACCTGGGATGTTTGCGCAGAGTGTTAGGATGTTGTCCCGGTTGAGGATGTCCCACTTACCCTGTGAGATGTATTCAGGGTGCAACATTATTTTCCGCTCCTGAGGTGTTATTTGAACTGGGTTATAGGCAGCGTTCGCGTCCTTGCAGATTTTATCCTGAATTCTAGTGAGTGATGGCTGTCCCGCCCTGGGCAAATTGATAAATGCCTGGTTATAACAATAATAATAATAATCCACATTTGTAAAGCGCACAATCACCCATTAGGGTCTCTAGGCGCTGGGGGCCGTCGGGAAGATTAAGCAAGCTATTGCCCAGAGTCACATGGTGCTGGGCTAATCTGCCGCCGGAGACGGGGATCGAACCGTGATCCCCAGCTTCCGGAGTCCGACGCCCTGGCCGCGGCGCCACACCTCTTGCTCAATTATTTGTTGAGATGCTACCACAAGGGGGGGGGCTAAATCGTCTGATGTGCAATGACCAGTCCCCGACCTGCTCGGGTTTAAGGCCAGGAGTGCCTTGGGGAGCGCACTGAGGGGTTTCCACCTTTGCATTGCTCACTGATGGTTTATTAGCAGCTGATGGCACTGGAGTCACTCTGCTCAATGTGGATTTTATGTGAATAGAGGGCTGATGAGTTATTGGGCAAGTTATTGGGGGGGGCTTGATTTGCTTCCCCATCGCATTGTCCTTGCGGGTCGAGCGTTTGGTTTTGTAGTTTCGATGCCCGGGCTGGCTGGGAGGCTGTGGGGTGAGCCAGCATACTCTGGCCTGTTGCCAAATTATTGGAATGGAAAGCTTCCGCGGATGACTCAAATTTCCCTTTTGTCATGGTTATGGTCGCTTTCTGCGTCTCGATGTGGCCGAATCTCCCATTGACGGGCAGGAGCCATTGCCGAATTGGATTTGTGGAGTGTGATTGGTTTTTACTCTTTTTATTGAGTTTTCTTAATTTTTTGTTATTTTTCCTTGATAGGTTTTGAAGTTCAGGGCTAGCCAGTTTAAGGATGGGATGTAAGTCTTTATTGTTGGTATGAGTCAAGATGGCAGTTGGTCCACTCGCGTCGGTCATCACTGAGGGTACCGAACCCATGATCTTCTCCCCTCCAGGAGTTTCTATGCGGTTGGTTTGAGAGTTTGCTGTACCTTGTGCTTTTGGTAATGCCAGGGCGGTGTCCTGTGCGGGTAAGTTCTGGTTCTTACCTACTTCGTTCTTAAGGTCCTCAATTAGTGAAGTCATGATGTTAGGTAGTTTTTCTAAACTAAGCAGAATTGGGCTACAACCACATACGTCTGACTTTAGGTAAGTGCTGTCCTGTGCTCTGCAAATCAGAGAGTTCAGGCGGTCCAATTTTGAATCTATCCCAGAAATCAGACCCGCGACGATATGTAAGATGTTAATTTGAGCATCGAGCTTGTCCGCGTGCATTAGTGCCGCACCTGCCATTGAAATGAGCGCCTCATTGATCATCAACAGATTGTTTGTGATCAATGGGGGCTTCTCCCCATTGTCCGTGTCTCTGCTCGCGGGAGTTGGGGACTGAGCCATTTTTACGTGGTCCGGAGAGATTGATCTTGTTAAGTTCGGAGACTGGGTTTGTGAGATATTGGGTGATGACAGTGTTCTTCCTTCATTATCTGCATGTAGGCTATTAGGCGCGTCGGACAAGGGCGCACCGTTTGGAGTGGGACTCAGCTGAGAGTTCGCCAGGCTTTGATGGGTCCAAGCAGGCGGCCGAGGAGGGGCCGCTTTTGGTGTCACAGGTTTAAGGGGTGCTCCACCATAGAGAGTAATAACGTTTGGCGAAAGTGGGATGCCGAGTGGAATGCAGAGTACCCGGGGGGCTGTGGGGCTTAGAATCTCCCCGTCATATGTTGCCTTGATGGGAGATGAAGAGGTCGAGGTCGAGGTTGGGCAAGGTTCCACTAGTGTGTGTGCTTTGGGGCTAAAAAAAGGCTCTTATGTCCCTGTTTCCAACTGGCCTTGTAGGCGTTTCTTTTGCACTGAGGTGGGACTTACAGCCTATCGACTTTGATGGGCTGAGGGTCTCTGTTGGTGTTGCTAATGTCGAAGCTAGGTGTTCCGCTGGGAATTCCGGTGACGTCGGGGTTGCGCCAGTCGCTCCTGTTTGATCCTCGTCTCTGAGACCTGGCCCTGGATAAAAGCCACCTATTCCTGGGGGATAGAATAGTTTCGCCTTCTGTCTCCTGGCTGATCTATGGGGGCGGGGCTTCTCCTGTAGTAGTGTCAGGTTCGAGTTTCTGGTCCGCATATTTTTCAAAGTTTAATTGTCTCACCAGGATTGACTTGAATTGACTTTGCACCTCGGCTACAACTTGGGTGTGGGGAGGGCTAGGTGGAGCAGGCTTTTCCTCCGTCCAACAACTTTGGGATCTGAGGGCTCCGCCCTACAGAGGGCCTTGGCGTGACCGGTGAGGCTCTCACTGCCCGCCCACGGTGCGCCACTCACAACGAGGCGGATGGTGAATAGTGATTAGCTGATTCGATTAGTTGCGTCGGATAGATTGGCGTGACGGCTGATTTTTTTAGGTTTTAGTCTTTTAGTATTTGGCTGCAGTCTTTGAGCTGCGCTCTATCCTGCGCTCTACTCTTTATTATCCTTTGTTAATCGGCGCTTCCGTCTGTGTGGGCGCGGGAATCTTGGATCTTAGGTCTTGAAGCGCCGGGGTCAGCCATGTGGCAGGTGGGGGAGTAAGTGGGGCGGCCGGGGGGAGGGAAGCGAGAGGCGAGGGAGGTAAGGCTAAAATGAAAAGAGTCTCACCTCAACTGCCTGCCCAGCAGCCTGTGCCCATGCACACCTGGGGGTCTTGACTCTCAGCACACTGCATCCGGATGCCTCTCCTCCTCTGCTCCGGTTTTTGCTCAAACGCTTCGGATTCCCCCGGTACACCTCCGTTGCTCCTCATTCCGCAGCCCCAACACTCCACTAGGTGAGACTCTCGATGCTCTGTGATCCATGCTGCTCTGCTCTGCACACCACAACCACAGCTCCCGAGCCCAGAGTCACAGCTCCTGCACGATCGGCTGCTGCACGGCCAGCTAACCCCCACCAGCTGCCGAGTTCAGGAGTGTGTTCAGGTTAAGTCTGGGGAAGCGGTGACTAATTTGCAAATGCCCCATGCAGCCTAACAGACTCCCGGCCGAGCACTCCCTGGGTGCTGCCGGAGCTGTTGCCCCCTTGCTGGCCGCTGCTGGCCGCTGCTGAGGCTAAGGCTGGGGCCGAGGTTGGAGCCTGCCTGCTGCCGATGCTGCCGGTGCTGATATCGCACCGATACTAGTGCAGAGCCGCTGCCGCCGAGCCCCTGCTGAAAGCCGCCTGGTGTGCCCCTGGTCTCCCTGGTCTCCCTGTCTCCTGTCCGGCTCGACACTCCACTAGTGGCCGGAGGGAGGGGGGGCGCTTGGCTTGCTGGGGAGACGTGCAGCCTGCGGCTCCGGCGGGAATGGCGGTCAGCGTCTCTAGCGTCTCTGACGTTTCTGAATCTCTGCTGCCCTTACATATGTGTGAGAGAGGGGCTATAGAGAGATGAGGGGGCACTGTTGCCAGGTGGTAGTGAGGAAATCTAAAGCCAAAGCACACAGCAGCAGACTAAGGTTTAGCACATCAACTTCCTCTGTTTCATAAATTATTGTGGTGCAATCGCTCTCCACATCCGCTGCCAGGGATGTCTATTACACAAAGAGTTTACAAGGAGTTTGAGAGGTGCACTCAATAGAATGATTAGCAGAAAAAGTTCAAAAAGTTTCCGAGACTTCTGTTCCTTCTTTATTGATTTCTTTTTTTCTTTCTTTTTAGAATACAGAGGCACAGCTAACGCGTTTCATTCCCTTTCGTGCCTTGGGAATTTCGTCAGGGCTAAAATGACATCATCTCAATCCGATAATTCGAAAAACACATTACACATTCATCATGTGTGCAAGATAAATGTACTGCCAAGGATCCAAGTTTCTGATACCTTTATTTTGAGTAATTCTCTGGAGGGAAGTCCAAATACGTTCCTCCGTATATCGGCAATAATAGTGATTGCAGGAAGAGCGAAAGGTAGTCCTTGCCCCCAGGGAGGGTATTTTGTCCGTGGCGCCAAGAGTTCCAAAATTTTAGGGTAAGCTTGATAACGGATAGCGTTTGTTCCAGTTGTCAGAGCAATACAAGTCGTCTGTTATGGGACCTCAAATATGATCCATGGCACCGTCTGCTCCTACGTCCGTGTACTGGAGGCAGTCTGCCTCCAGTACACGGACGTAGGAGCAGACTGTGCCATCTGGAACAAACGCTATCCGTTATCAAGCTTACCCTAAAATTTTGGAACTCTTGGCGCCACGGACAAAATACCCTCCATGGGGATTACTCAAAATAAAGGTATCAGAAACTTGGATCCTTGGCAGTACATTTATCTTGCACACATGATGAATGAAGGGAATGAAACGGCGTTGGCTGTGCCTCTGTATTCTAAAAAGAAAGAAAAAAAGAAATCAATAAAGAAGGAACAGAAGTCTCAGAAACTTTATGAACTTTTTCTGCTAATCATACTATTGAGTGCACCTCTCAAACTCCTTGTAAACTCGTAGTGAGGAAATCTGACCAGGAGGGCACCAAAAAATATTTTTGCACCAGGCGCCACCAGCGCTAAAACCGGCCATGCACATACTACTAATATCAGCACGTCATCACAAGCTTAATGAGACTTTAGTCTGCAATGGAACCAGTGCCTAATTTTTTTAATTTCAACAAAAGTTTTTATTAAAGTAATTTCAGACAAAATAAGCACAACAAATCAAGAAAGATGCTACATAAGATCGAGCATTAATACAAGAAAAAGAAGAGAAAAAAAGAAAAACATAAAGTTGAGCAGTGAACATAAAGAAAAGGGTAAATAAAAGGAAAAACAGCTGAAATTAAGTAGTAAACTGTAAGCATGACTGAGAAATAACAAAATATATGTCAATAAACCGTTCAGGAGGTTAATAACAATAATATGAAATATGCACTTTTGTAAAATACAGAAGAAGAATATGAAACATGAAGCATATGAAACAATAGGGAACAATCAAGAGGCGTTCAAGGAGGTTTGGGAACTTCCTGCTGCAAGGGAGATATTGGTAAAGAGCTTCTGGCGCTATCGTTGAACAGGGAGGTAATAGGATCCCACAATTCCTTTCTTTTTGTCGCCAGGGTCGAAGGGTAAACAAAGGTCGTGTCTAATCTGTGGTTATAGCAGACAGCATACCACCAAGCCTGATATGATATTTTGGTAAAGTCTTTCCAGTTTTTGGTAATTTGTTGGAAAGCTACTGTTAGCAATAGATCAATTATCCTTGTGCGCAATGTGTACTGACTCCAAATAGGAGAAACGCTCCCCAAGAAAATGTGTGAAACAGAAAAGGGATGTGTGGAAATTTTTTTTTTATTTATCTGGGACCATACCTGCACCCAAAAAGTGTGGACTAGGGGGCAATCAAAAAGCATGTGAAAAGGGTCTGCATGTGGCGTTGAACAGGACCAACATGAATCTGTGGAATCTGGAAACTGTTTGCTGAGAGTGAGTGGTGAAAGTAATAAGCGATTGTAAATAAAAAATAGTGTCTGAGTCGCATTAGCAGCTCTAGACGATTTGCGCAGCTTCAACCAAATTTTATCCCAAGTATCAATGGGCCAGGAGACATTGAAATCTTCTTCCCACTGCTCCTCCGTCTTAGTTTTAATACGGGATGAGGAAGAAGTTAAAAGAGAAGCATACATTTTGGAAGCTCTGGCTTTTTTTAAAGAAGTAGAGAATACAATAAAGGCAAAGTAGAATGTTCTGGATAAACAAGAGAAGGAGAAGCAAGGCATGCAGCAGGGCATCTTGAAGTGCAGTGATTAACAGGGCATATTTAGTGCGAAAAGAAGGAGGAAAATTGAAGGAAGAGACAGCTGATGAAAAGGAAAGGAATTCACCTTGATGACATAAATGGTGAACCCATATGAGACCATGAGATCTCCATGCCTTCCAAAAGATGGTTCTATTGTTAATTAGAATAGAAACATTATGCCAAATAGGTTGCTCGAAAAAGGATGAGATAGGCAAACTTGGAAGAATTTTGGATGCATGCTTGAGAATAGGGGTAGATATAAATTGTGGTTTCCGAGAAAACAGAAGATATTCTTTAAAAGAGAATGGAGAGATGAAAGAACGCTCTAGATCCAACCAAAGCGGAGACGAGGAGATAGAATCCGAGATCCACCTGGACACTTGATGTAGCAGGAAAGATTTGTGGTATAGAGAAAAGTTAGGAAAGTTCACCCCACCCTCCGTCTTAGGCCGCATCAATTTGGTCAAGGACATGCGAGATTTTTTGTGACCCCATAAAAAGGTAGAGAGAATAGAATTAATTTTCTTAAAGTATTTTGAAGGAATAGAAAGTGGGATGTTGAAGATAGTAAAGAGGACGATAGGTGAGAGCATCATCTTGATCGTATCCAATCTCCCCCACCAGGACAAATAAAGAGGGTGCCATTTGGAGGTAAGGGTATTTAATTTTTTAATACAATCATCTAAACATCGAGCAACTGTTCCCGTAAGAGAAGCCGTCAAATTAAGTCCCAAATATTTAACGGACTCGGTATTCCATGTAAAGTCCGAAGCAGAGAAATTGTTTTTAGGAGTAAATTTCGTAAGGGGTAAAATCACGCATTTATCCCCGTTTAATTTGTATCCGGATACATGAGATGAAGGAGTCCACCTCAGTTAAGAATGCAGGAAGGGAGGAACTGGGTTGGGACAGAAACAACAGGACATCATCAGCGTATGCAGCCATCTTAATGTTAGATTGCTGGAAGGTGAAACCATGGATGTCATTGTTCTGGCGAATTCTTAGTAGGAAAGGTTCTAGGGCAAGGTCTAACAAGAAAGGGGAGAGAGGACAACCCTGCCTAACCCCTCTGTTAAGAGAAAAGTAAGAAGATAAGCCGCCATTAGCCGAAATGGCCGCCCTTGGGTGACAATATAAGAGTGAAATCAACGTGGATATTTTTGGCCCAAAGCCAAACCAATTCAGGGTCTGGAAAAGATACTGCCATTCAACCCTATCAAAAGCTTTCTCAGCATCTAGAGCAATGGCTGCAAGGGATTGAGATGAATGCGAGGTTTTAGAGAGGATATCAAAAAATAATCTAGTATTGTCTGCAAGAAATCTGCCTTTGACAAAACCAGACTGTTCCTTGCCGAGAAGATCAGGTAAATGGGATTCCAACCGTAAGGCGAGCGCTTTCGAGAAAATATTATAATCAATATTTACAAGAGAGATTGGACGATAGTTTTTACAATGTTGCAGGTCCGTACCTGGCTTGGGAAGAATACAAATAAGAGCATCAGAAAAGGTACCAGAGGCTGAACCGGAAGCAAGGAAAGTAGAAACTAGAATATGTAGTTTGGGGATAAGCAATTTAGAAAAGTGAGAGAAGAACTCGACCGTGAAGCCATCTGGGCCCGGGGCTTTCCCATGTTTCAAAGTTTGCAATGCTCGAGAGAGCTCTGTTTGTGTTATATCTGTTTCCAATGGAGAAAGATCTGGAGGCGAAATAAAAGGAGATGGAATCGCAGAGAGGAATTGAGATATAGAATCTTCAGAAGCAGTCGATTCACCCAACCTCTTTTTAATTTAGTTGACTCCTCAGCAGAAAGATGGGACTCTTGTATACAAGCTATATCAGCGTTAAGATTAGCAAGGTGGGATAATACCCTTTGCCTTTTAATTGGGGACTGAAGACCTCTAACATTCCATGAAACAATTATCAAAAGGCATACAATAACATTAAGGACAATGATCATTAAAATCCAGTCATGAAATACATAAGGAACAAATGAAAAGGCCATGCAAATGTAAAATAGAGAAGAATACAACAAAAACCAAACAAGATATAACCATGATAAACAAGAAGCAAAATGCAATACATGCCATTTAACAAGTGTTCGGAAGAAGAATTTGACAGGAAACCCAGAAAACAGGAAAGAAAGAAAGGGAAGAAAAATTAAAAGAAATAGAGATAAATAGCAGAAAAGAGTTAAATTTGTAAAAGAACATATGAGAAAATCGTGAAAGTGCACCAGGGTCCATTCTAAAAAAACTAAGAAAAAAGAAGGGTAATAGTACACCATCAACCAGTTATATAAAGGAGTTGCTAAGTAAGGAAAAGGAAACAGATGTCTCAGGGAAAACATGGGAAGGAAACAGAAAGAAAACAGGAAGCGGGAAAAGAGAACAATTGAAGGGTCCAACGTAACTGAATAGGAAAGAGGGCAAGGAAGAGGATGCACGAGTGTATGAAACCGTACAGATAACCAAATGGCAAAAAACACTAGGAAAAAGGGAAAGACAAAAAACTTACATAACATCTGGAACAAACAAAGGATGGGAGGGCGAAAGCCACATGGACAATGGCGTGACCATAGCTCAAAGGGGAAGATGAAGGAAGGGAGTGGACCCAACGAACCTCAAAAACATAGGGAAGGAGCCTGACGAGCAGGAAAAGGACCTGTGTGAGAAAAAGGGAACATAAGATTAAACTGAATCACATGTAAGAGAACATGTTATATATGCTGTGAAACATAAGCAACCATCATGAATAATAACTACAGAACAAGGAAGCAGAACCACTGCATTGACAAAAAGTTACTTAGAACCTGAAGCAGAAGCAGTATCCATCGTGTCATTGGAGTATGAATAGAGAAAACTTTTCAACTTCAATGGGTCATCATACGTGGTAGTCTTATTATTGATAGTCACTTTAAAAAGGCAAGGATGAAACAACCCATATTGTGCTCCCAAGGAACGCAGTTGTGGTCTAAGAGACAAGAACTCCTTACGTCTATCTGCTGTTGACTTAGCATAATCCTGTGAAAAAAATAAAGGATGAACAGACCACGTGATACGATTCATAGCACTCGCTGCATATAGAACTGTGAGTAAGTCAGTATACTCGAGGAAGTACATGATGACTCCTCTCGGTTTCCTCATTGGTGCCACAGAAGACATACCTCTAATTGATCCTAGGCGATGTGCCCTTTGAATATTGAGTGTAGTACCTTCTGGCAAATGAAGAAGTTTTGGTAAGAAGGATTTGAAATAGGCAATGGGATCAGATCCCTCCAAACCTTCCTCAAGGCCGTAAAGGCGCAGGTTATTCTGCCTACTCCTGTTCTCCAAATTTTCGATCTGCTTATGTAAAAGCGAAACTTGTGTACATACTGGATCTACTTTGGATACAGAGGACTCCATTGAGGCAACATTTTGCTCGAGCACAGTGATCCGTTCGTCCACATAGAGCCATTTGTCTGAAAGTTGTTGGATTGTAGATTTGGTCTCTTCAATAAAGGGACGCAAGGCCCTTATTTCATCTAATAATAAGTCAATTGTGGTGGATGAAGATGCCTGTGAAGAAGGCGAAGGAGGATCTTTCTTTAATCTTTTGATTGTGCCTTTTTTGGTGACAAGCGTTGATGAAGTAGAGGATGACGAACCCTTTGAGGATGTGGCATCAGGTAAGTCCTCCATCGCTAAACACTGATATCAGGAGCCTGTATGGACTAAGAAGTGCTTAGTAGTGGTGGAAGGTTTGCGTAGATCTTTAGATAATCTCCCCATACAGAAAGTGTGAAAGTCAAAACTGTGAGATGTGTGGAAACAAATCAACGTAATCTGACTAGAATAAGCAGAAGCACATAATAGACAATGAGGGTAGTGAGGATCTGTGAACGTGCGTAAGAAATAACCCAACAAGCCTAAGAGTACAGAGCCCCATAATGTAAAATACATAAATAGGTGTAGTCAAGACTGCAAAAAACAAGCATAAAGCAGAAGTAAGTACATTCAACAAAGCCAGTGGCGTATCAAATCATGATGGCATCATAACTGCACATAACAAGAATGAGGGAAAACATGAGCCCAGATCCTGTAAACAAGCAGTATCATAAAGCCTATAACATTAGCAGTGACGAAAGACCCAGAGCACATGAGAACCCACTTTGCAAACAACAGTAAAATCCAACATTAGCAGAAGAGTCAGCAAAAAAGGGTTTCAGTACTGTAAAAAGCAACATGAAAAGGTATAATGTCATTTAGAATGCAAGCACAAGGGAAGAAAAGCAAAGCATCTCACTTAAAGACCTTGAGAGGAAAAACATGCATGCGATGGTAATAATACCAATTAGAAGCCGTGTAGATACTAGGCAGAAATAATGAGGCAGTTCGGTGTAAACGGCTGACAAAATGGCGGCATTCCGATATGAGGAGGAAATATTATGGCGAAGGCACAATGAAGTGGAATCCCACGTTGAGAGGTATAGAAGTTGAATGAAATCAAGAAAAACGAGGCTCCATAAGCACTACGACATTAGCGCGTAAAGCCACTCAGGTCCACAGAAGATAGCCCTAGGAGCCTCGCTCCATCAGCAATAGTTATGAAATGGCGGCCATTGAATCGGCAGCGCCTCAGAGACTCACTTGCGGATTTCGTAGCGAATAATGCTCAGCAAAGCCTCAAGTCCGGTTCGGAAGGCAGCAGGGGACCTTCCTAGAACATGCCTTCTTTTTTCATGCGCCTTTTATAGCAGGAACAGGAACGTCGGGCCGGTTTCCCACCTCGTCCCGTGGAGAGCTACGAGACTGCGGCCATCACCATCGGGCGTAAGCCACGCCCCAACAGTGCCTAATTTGACCCAGTGGTTTCCGGTGCTTTGCACCGGCACTTATTTCTCAACACCTGCGCTTGTAACAGCTTGCCACAAGGTTGTGCTGTCTGGCTCATCGAGAGATGACCACAACACCAGTTAATTATTTATTCAGCATACATTAACAGTCACTATTGCCTGCTGCCCAAGCCGTTCTTATACCTTTGGGGCCCTGAAATAATCTGAATCGTCACACTTGTAGGAGTGTGATGGTTAGTTGTTGTGTTACTATCTTTGGCAGCATGGCAGGAGCAATGTGTGGTGCAAGCTGCAGTAGCCTCCTGATGAGAGTCCTAGCACTTATTCTTTTACAAATAAAGCACTAGATGGAAACCACAGAACTGTTTGGACACCCATCCCTGGAATACAGTAAAAGCTGAGATGCCGTAGTAAAGGTAGATTGTGCGCTCTACAGATGTGAGTAGCATAACATAACATAAGTGTGCTGCATATTCCAAAAACTTGCTTGTGGGGCGTTCAACGCTTTAAGTAATGCTTGCTGCAAACAGTCATAGAACAGATGAAGGCATTTTTGTGGAACTTGTGGTAATAAAAGCTGTTCTAGAAATGTCTCCATAACATCCACTTTATGATGAATGCACCCACAGTACAACTAGTTTCAACTTGCCTGGTGTTTCACCAAACTTTTACATGGAATGTGTACATTGCTAAGATTTAATGTACTAAACAAAATCTAAGGATTAGCATTTGTACTATTAGCTAATTTTCTACTCATCAGGATATAAGGATTTTTGTATTCTATGTTTAACACTGAAGCATTAGGTCGAAGTATTAGCGCGGCAACATCAGCTAAAACTATGGCGGAGGGGGGAAAGGATGGATGAAGAACTGCCAACTATGTGCCCCAACTAAACAGTGCCCACGGCGGCATCTAACGCCTTTCACCCACTCCTCATTTCATGCTGACAGGTGCATAAACCCAGTGATCAGAGCCTACGCCAGAACAGTGTGGAAAATCATTGATGTCTAGAGTTACAGCTGGAGTCTATGGTGCTGCAAGGTAATCTGTCCACTGTTGTCTAGGGTGCTGCAGGGGAAGATGCCCTCTGGCTTGGCATAATCGTATGTGCTTCAATCTCTATGACTCCATTAACACCAAGGCCACTAGAATTATGCGATTTAGCAGCAGCGGCGTTTCTCGCATGAATATGGACTTGCTGCCTTTGCCACATAATCTATCATTTGCTGTGTACTCTGCTTATTTTAACAAGAAAATTCTTGTTTCCAGCTCAAACTGATCGGAAATTACCAAAAATATGGCTATACTGGTTGCTTTGCAGTGCAGTGGAAGACCCTTCGTAAAGGTTGGCAGGTCACCTTTCTTTAGTTTATTGTTGTTGTCTATTGGTGTGAAACTGGCATGTAAGACGCAAAACCCTTGTCAGCACAGTGTGAACATGTAAAATAAATGGCAAAATAATGAAATAATACTAAAACAAAATGTGATGCATTACCCAACATAATTTGCCTATTCTTGCCTCTTAATTTAGTCAACCCTGCCACATAATTTGGTCCTCCTGTGTCGCATAATTCAAGTGGCCCTGATTCACACTTACAGGGGTGCCATTCAGTGTACATTCGCATGAACTAAATGCATTGCACCGCAGTACAGACATAATGCACAGTGGTCAGTTCTTATTTTCCTTGTGAGATTCACTTCTTTCCACACTCAAAACTGTTTCCCTGAAAAGATGCTCCCTAACAGAAACTAAACAGGAAGATAATAGCTTGTTGGCAGAAAGACTAAGTATCTTGATAAGTCATAGCTATTACAAAAGCTTCTGTCAACGAAGTTTGGACATGCGCTTATCAGTTTATATTCACCTTTCTTAAATGATTTGGGATTTGAGGAACATGATGGGTTAGACAATCAGCTGAAAACATACATCTTCATAACCAGTAGCTATATGTAACCGCATAAAAATTATTGGGTTCCCAAGCCTCACTAAGATCTTCACTCAAAATATCCAAAGTCTTCAGTATTCCTCAGACAAGCATCAGTCAAGCCACAACTTTATGGGGGCTCCTACATCCTTGTATTCATGAAAGCAATAGGTAAAATATCCTTCTGAATTTGAGATATAAGCCACTTGCCCATTAAACTATTTTACCCATGAGAGTCATAAGCAATATGAAATTAAACTTCAAACATGTATCAATGATAGATGGGACTTGATAAGAATAAGCAGGGTATATATGTTATCTGCCCTTAGCCTTTTAGGACCAATGTTTCATAGAACCTGATTGGGAGTGGTGGAGTGACTGATTCTGTAGTAAAATAAACAAGACACCCCTCATAAAGTATTTTAGATGTTTTCCATCTTTCATTTTTCACTGACAAGCACCAGTAACACCAATTAATTCTTGGTATGGGTTTTAAACATGGGTATCAAATTAACATTTTCTGCCAGGTCATCCCAGTGGCCAGGCCACTTTTTCTGGGCCCTATGTTCATTTGGTTTTAGGAGTCGTTGTACTTTTACCACTACTAAATAATAGTAAAGTGCCTGGTCTTCCTCTCGAAATCATGTGTTGTAAATTGGAACTCCCTATTTGGCCTATTTAACTTCCATATGCGTCCATTGTAAATGGTGCCTTAACTGCACCTATTGCATGGAAAGTTAAAGGTCTTATGTGGGCTGCAGTATGCCTGTACACCATCCACATGTATGGCAAAAATATACTTCTGCCAGGAGCACCACTGTACTCGGCTTCAGGGAAAAATGTATTTGCCATGTAGAAAAAGCATATTGTTATATATATTCCTAAATCACCCGTAAAGTATGCCTTAACGGCCTACAGGCGAGATGCTAATATATAAAAATAGGTTACAATTACAAAATAGTCCCTGACAGGGGAGATCCACACAGAAAACAATGAATATAGCAGGCACGGAGGTACGTTAGATCACTCGAGCGTCTTGGCGCATAGGAAAGGGGTGGGATTGGGGCAATTCCCAATTGAGAGCACTGGTATGGAAAGGCACAGTAACCTAATTACACGAATAGTGGCAACCAATCCAATCTGTAAATATATGAAAGGTGCTGTGAGTCACACAACAATGGTGCGAGTACTCCAAAACCGGTACAATGACTTGTGTATCCTTCGGTACCGAGTTATCCCTTGCAGTGACGAAGGCCCCTTGTCTGGCAATTGTTGGTTTTAAAACGCCAAACTAGAGTCTGATTTGTGCAGGTGAAGTATATTTCGGCAGCCCAAAAATGACCCTGTATGCAGTTGTATCAGTGGCGTCGAGTATTTCCGCATCCCTGCCTTTCTGTACCTCGCTGCCACTCCAAATTGATGACAAAGTTAATGACGCCTCACTTAGAGATACAGTATTGGAATGGAAACATTTTACAAACAACTCTCTTCACGATCTTACATGTCTTTATTTTTAAACAGAATGTTGACTGGTTTCAATATGGACCAGGAGGCACTTATACAAGCATGTGATTTAAACTCCTAGTTAATTCGGTTCATATTTAGAAATCTAGTTTTTCACACAGTCTTTCCTATGTGGTGTACTAAACTGTCAAACAAGAACTTCTCGTTTTTTACCTCGTTTTAGCTCTCAGAATAATGACATTTCATGTCAATCAGTGGCGAAGATCACAATAAAATGTCCACAGTATTTTCGTGTGTACTTTACATTATGTATTATTCTCGGTGAGCTAACTTATTAATATGCATCACATAGAATTGCAATAGCACAGGACTGTTTCACCTTATAGATAATATTGTTAAATGCTTAGTATTGTTCAATACCATGTTGGACCTTCCTATTGCACAGGTAATTTGATAACATGTGTGGCGTTTTGTAAAACAAATAATTCGACTCGGGCGCACTATGCATAAAGTACTGCTAACCTAGGGTCCTTAAGCAGACCCTCTCGAGATCCCCTCCCTTTTTTGGGACAGAAAGCTCACATTGGACTCCCTCCAATAGCATCTCACCGTCATACCAACCCCCTTGAATGTTTATCCCTAGTCTGTGCTCTGTTCCTTATTTGCGCTGTGAAGTGGCTTTGGCGACATGGCAGTGAATTACAAATGAAATATTTTGCTTCTTGTGCCATTCCTGGCTTTTTAGACAGCAGAAACTTGCATTGTGGGACTTGTAGTTTCGAATTTACAGTTATAAATTTGCGGGCTGGCGAGGCACAAACATAGTGGTGAAGTAAAAGGCAGACGTGGTTGTACGCGCCTCCATACCTAATATGTAAGTAGTTAGTTTGAAATGAGTGTCAAATCGTATTTTATGCATCTGACTAAGAGCTTTAAATGTACATATAAGAAATATGAAGTTTTGGTTTCGATGGCACCAAACCTAGAGAAAAAAACAATGTACTCGTAGGGAACTGGTTACTGGGCCCCTCTCTAAATGGCTACTTTTCAACAAAAACGAAAGACCGATAGCAGAGGTTCATCTCTAAAGTAATAAACGGCGGCTTACCGTGTGATGTTCAGTCAACTGCGTTTTCCATATGTGAATATAACTTGGCGGAGCCCTGAAGACACGTTGTCCTTTGTAGTATGTGAAATGTCCAATTTGCAGTGTATAACCTTGCATTCTGGTACTTGTAGTCCTCCTTTTATATCGGGGAATTAAAACTACAGGTGCCGCAGGGAAAACAATACGAGAATATATGAACACCTCCCATCTGATATGGGGCAGCCTGTGATCAATACTTTGCCCTGCTTTATCTTGTGATCTCTAGAATTGGGGAGTTGCTCCTGGATTTAATTATCCTTGACCAAACAGGCTAACGACCTGTGTCGGACACAGTGCAGATGTTACAGACGCCGTTTCATTTCCCATGGGGAAACAGTGCTGGGGATGAACTTACACGTCATCCAGATGCGACTTTTGTCTGTTTTGTGAATAGAAGAGGCGCCCCCTATAAATCCATGTGAAGGTCTGGGAGTGAGGGGGGTGGGGCGGAGAGAGCCAATAGTAAATACTACAATTACTCCCACTATCGCTTTACTCGTGGCTGATAACAGCTCTCTGGGTCATCATCTGTTACACAAACTCATAAACCTTATTTTTCCTTTTGGACTCATTTTTATTTTAATTTTCTTTGTCCATTAAATATAAAAACGAGACAACTTTTTTCCATTGGAATGCATGATCTAATAAATAGTGTTTACTTATAAGTGACAAAACATTAACATTTCATTAGGGAATTCTTTGAGTACAGTTTATATGAATCCAGTACACGGATCACATTTCATCCTAAAGTATGACTTGAAATCTGCTCAATTTGCATATACATAATTACATAGCCCCATACTCACACCACATTCATGTCTTCACCTGTCGTACCACTCACACACATACTTCCCATTCATGCACATCCCAGTATAACACAACATACACAGATTGAATCACAGGGGTGAGTTATCAACCCTCAGTCGCTGTGTTGGTGACTGGGATGTCACACCATCCGGTCGACGTACATTTCAGTGGAAAATTATAATTTATCTCCACCTTCTTCAGGACCATTCATATAATAGATTTGTACACATAGGAAGTAGGAGATCTGCTATATCTCTCTGGGTCCCGATTTGTCACACCAAAACTTCTTAGGATGTCATACCAAGTCTTCAGACTTTCACCCCTAAGGAATATCCGAAATAAGGGGAACATCTAATGCAATGGGCAGTCGCTTCAATTGTAATTCTTGAGTCTCATGGGGTTCTGTCAGATGGAGTTGACCCCTTCATGTCTGTTTTTGTTAAAAATTATTTTCTTTGTTTTTATGATAGGAAGCAAACAATTCATGAAGAAGATGGCAAGAGGGATTGAAACAAAGTGAAGTAAATAAGGAAACAGTAGCAGTTATAATGTCATACAGTTGTGCATATCTTGTATCTGATTACAAGTACATGGACAGCCTGGCATCAGTTGTAGCCAATATGAAAACAAGTGGGTACAGTTGGGATTAGTTTGTGAACGAATGAGAAAGGTATAGGCTGAAGGGTAAAGAAACTCTAGAGTCGATATTGGAGATAGCAGAGTGAGCATGAGCGTGGAGAGAATAGGACAGGAATGTCATGAGTATCAGGGAAGAGCTTTAGGTGTCTATGTAGTTTGCAGTGAGGCTGTCAGCAGTTGATGATGAGTGTTAGAAATGGGCTTTCTAGTTGGCTAGAGTATGCACCTAAGCCAGGCAGAACCCACCACTCTAGTCAGGGTAAGGGAGTTACACCCACACAAGATAACCCCTCCTCACCCCTTGGTAGCTTGACAGAGCAGTCAGGCATATCCCAGAGGCAATTTGTAAAGCATTTGCACAACACACACACACCAGTGACACACTAGGCACACCACAAAAAGAGATTCCACAAAAGGTTAAATAAAAATATCATTTCTATCATACATCAAACACATTAGACCACATCACATAAATCATTGTGCCACTAGGCACTTATGATAAAAATGCATATAAAACACACAGTTCATTAATCACATCACAAGTAGGGCAATAACATAAAGTCCCTTATACTGCCTGTGTCATAAGCACATATTATGCCTAACATCAAAATTAGTGCAAATACTAAATACTTCTAAGTTACAACAGTCCTAAAACATTGCAAAGCAACATTGTTGCGCATAGTAGGCACGTTTATGATGTCAGTCAAGCAGAAATAACATCATATTCAGTGCACTGGAGCCAGTACACACATTTTGGACATAGGTCACTTTGTAAATATATGAGCAATATAGTAAGGCCCTGCAAACAGGGCGCTAGTTCTCTGGTCACTGAAGAGAGAAAGAAAGAAATAGCTGCTAATCACCTTCTGAATAGACATGGTTAGTGAGGGAACCAACCAGGAGTGTTGTGTCGGGGTCAGCACTGCTCCACTGCGAGGTTACAGTGGCCGGTAATCAGGCTGCCTCCCATACACCACAGTAAGTGCGGCCAAGGTAAAGTGCCCTAAAAAAACTTGCACAGGTGGAAGGCGCGAGGTGCTGCTCCTGTACTGGTGCACAGCGCTTCGGTCTCTTGCGGCTGGGGCGAGGCTCCTCTTGGCAGCCCCTGGCGGATGAACGTTCCGCTCAGACTCGCTCCAGGGACTCCTTTTGGTTGGGTCAGCTGACTAGGCTGTCGCTGATGATGCCACGTCCTCTTTGGCCTCTGGGGGTGTTGCAGGGCAACGCCGGGAACTCCTGTCAGCCAGGCCGGTTGTACAGCAATGCTGCAGATTCCCTCATGCTGGTCTCGCCGACAAGCTGCCACGCTTGTACATGCAGATCTTTTCTGACCTCGGGCTCTGCACACAACGGGGTGGGGGCTCAGCCCAGAATTCTAAAGCAAAAGTACCGTTCACTTGGGTCCCAAGGAGCGTGACCCAGGAGGCTCTTCCAGCCAAGTAACAGCACCAGGCAATTCTTCATCGCATCAGGGAGCCTTCCAGTAATAGTAATGAGACACTAGGAGGATTTTAGAGCAAACACAGCCCCTAGGTATTCTTTAGCAATGCACAGAAACAGTAGAAACTTGAGTTTCCCAGAACAGGAGGCCCTTGGAGAGTCCTTCACAAGTAGGATACCACAGCAGGGTAAAGAGTCAGTCCTTTTCCTCCACCATAGACAGAAGCAGCTCTTGGCTGCCAACCCATCCCTCACACAGAAAAGGCATCACTCCTCACACAGTCCTTCCACTCTTCTTCTTGGCAGGGTCCTCTTTTTCCTTGAAGTAATCTAAAGTTCTGGGGTTTTAGGTCTAATACTTATACCCCAAATTGTCATTGTTTTCTTTGTGGCAAGGGTCTCTGAACCCAGTCCAAACCTGTCTTGTTCATTGTGAAAAGGAGACACAGCCTATTCTGGTGCAAGTGAAACCCCTTCCACTACTCTAAATGAAGACCAGGTCTATTCAGCCTAGGGATGAGTCACCCAGGCAAGGAAGAGTACACCTCAACCTCTCTTGTGTCTGTCTAGAGTGAATACACATCCCCAGCTCCTATCACTCAAACAGCAGACGTGAATACACAAACAGCCAGAGGCACACATGATGGTAAAGTAAGAAAATACCCACTTTCTAAAAGTGGCATTTTCAAACACAGAATTTAAAAAGCACCTTCACCAAAAGATGCAGATAACCATTCTGAGTTCAGGGAGACTAAACTCCATTTTTTCTTGTCACTATGGAAAGTTATTATTGTAAAATGTTACAAAGCAACTCCCATGTTAGCTCATGGGACAGCTAGCCTTTCAATAGTGAAAAAACGAAATTGGCTGTATTTTACTAACAGGACATGTCACACACCAGTAAATGTCCTACCTTTCACATACAC
Organism: Lissotriton helveticus; assembly: GCF_964261635.1. Lineage (NCBI taxonomy): Eukaryota > Metazoa > Chordata > Amphibia > Caudata > Salamandridae > Lissotriton > Lissotriton helveticus. The sequence continues at coordinate 2,109,251,488 of NC_136057.1, forward strand.
TGCACCCTGCCCATGGGGGTATCATGGGCCTACATTAGAGGTGCCTTATATGTAGGGAAGGGAAAGGGTGGGCCTGGCAAGTGGGTGCACTTGTCAGGGCAAAATGGTAGTTGCAAACGGCACGCCCAGACACTACAGTGGTAGGTCTGAGACACATTTACAGGGCTACACATGTGGGTGGCACAATCAGTGCTGCAAGCCCAGTTGCAACATTTGATTTACAGGTCCTGGCACACACGGTGCACTTTACTAGGGACTTACCAGAAATCAAATATGCCAATCATGGATAACCATTCATATCACAGTTCATACAGAGAGCATATTCACTTTTGCACTTATCAGCAGTGATAAAGTGCCCCGAATCCTGTAGCCAACCAAAAAGGGTCAGAAAAATAGGAGGCAAAACGTTTAGGAATAACCCTGCGAAAAGGGAAAACCCAAAAAAGAGGAAGATTGAATTGACCTCTAAAGTGATGAGTTACCCATGAATAGATCTAACATATCCCAAATAAGTTGAGAGATTACAGGGCAACCTTTAGTGTAAGATAGATTTATGTATGTGCTTCTCAGATAGGTTTCCCAGGCCCACTAGGTGTGGTATGATACGTTATTGATAGACTTCCAGTCGTTAAGTATAACTTTGATGGTGATGATGAGTAATAGGTCAGGTAGGGAGAGCTCTACGTCGAAGATTCATTGAGGGGTCTGCCAGGTGTGGTCCTAGTAGAATGAGTGGAAAGAACAGTGGAAAACTCGTTTTGATTTTTTTTTTTGTAAGTGTGTGGCAATATCTTGCCAGTATGAGTGAAAGTGAGGACAGGAGAAGAGCATAAGGTGTCCTGGAACATTAGTGGGACTGAGGGTAAGTTTTTTTAGACTAATTCTAGCTTTTTTGTTTTCCAATAGGAATTCAGAGAGGGTTTTATTGAGTTTCGTAAAGAAGTCAGGGAAGAGTCGAGTAATGCTTGATAGGAAATTCAATATTGGAGAAACCATCATTTTTATATTTTCGAATCTTCCCCCACCAGGATATGTGCTTTGGGGATTATGTGGACAGTAGTTATTTTATTTTAATTAGAGTATTATTCTCGTTCATTGTCCCTAATTCTGCCAGGGTTTTGCCGACGGTGTCGCCAGGTATTTTATTGTCGATTTCAATTTGAAGTTAGATGAGCCACACGCTGAAGGTTGGCAAAGGATATGTAAAGGTAGGACCTTGGTCTTATCCCTGTTTAGAGAGTATCCTGAGAATTTAGAAAACTGATCTATGTTGGAGAGGGTTGCAGATATTGGGGGTATGGAGATTCCATAAAAATCAGAACATCATCCACATATGTGGCTGCTTTATATGGGGTATTGTCAAATGAAATGCCTGGAATATCCTGTGATACATTAATCATTAGTAGTGGAGGATCAATGGCAAGTAAAAACAGTGAGTAGGATAAGGGACACACTTGCAGGGTCCCTTACTAAAGGATGAAAGGTTGAGATAAGGAACCGTTGATTTTAATTCCAATATTTGGCCATGGTCATCATGATAAACTCTTTCCCCATGGCATATCTGAAGAGCAAGGTTTAGAGATATGGCCAAGAGACCTTATTGAAAGCCTTCTCCAAGTCTACGGTTATAGCCACGGCTTGGGGGAAGAGCGGATTTCAGGCTTTTTCATTGATGTGGTAGAAGAGGCGGATATTGTCACTAGCTTGGCATCCTTTCATAAAGCCAGATTAGGTGGGATGAACATGTTTAGGGATCAGTGGGGCAAGACGGTTAGCAAAGATTGTGGCATAATTATTTGCATCCATGTTGGGTTTTTTTGTTGTTTTTTTTTTTTACAGTTCCAACTACTTTATTTTACAGCAGAACATGTTATGTGGGGGTTGAGCCAGGAACAGCTGCTGCTTGGGTGTTCTGCACAGACACTCTAGTGTGCGTCTTGGCCAAGTGATCGGTGTATTCCTGATATGGAGACTTGGTAAAGACAGTCTCCTTCCAGAGATCTGGGGTCAAGTAGCTGTAGGTCTTTGAGATAGCATCAAAGGTGGCCTTTGCAAAGTTGCCTAGCGTGGCTGTGCAGCCCCTAGCTGAGGTGTAACAGTCATCGATACCAGCCATCATCAGCAGCTTCTTGGGGACCAGCGCAGACACAATGCCAGTACCGCGGGGTGCAGGAATCAGACGCACAAGAACAGAGCCACAGCGTTCAGTCACCTTACAAGGCACTGTATGGGGTTTGCCAATCTTATTACCCCAGTAACCTTGTCGCACAGGTACAATCGACAACTTGGCGAGAATGATAGCTCCACGAATAGCAGTAGCGACCTCCTTGGAGCACTTCACACCCAGCCCAACATGGCCATTGTAGTCTCCGATGGCAACAAAAGCCTTGAACCTGTTACGCTGACCGGCTCTGGTCTGCTTCTGGACCGGCATGATCTTCAGAACCTCATCCTTCAGAGAAGAGGCCAGGAAGAAGTCAATGATCTCGGACTCCTTGATTGGAAGCAAAAAAAAGATAAATCTCCTCCAAAGACTTGATCTTCATGTCCTTGACCAGCCGGCCTAGTTTGGTCACCGGCACCCACTCTTTTTCATCTGCCTTCCCGCGGGCCCCGCGGCCTCGTCCATGGCCCCGCCCTCTTCCACGGCCGCGGCCCCTGCCGCCAAAGCCGCCTCGGAAGCCTCCCCTGTTTTCACCGGCGTTGTCCGCCATTTGGTGATCTTTAATAAGAAGGATTTGCATCCATGTTGATAAGGGAAATGGGCCTGAAATATTTGGAGTCTTAGTGGTCTTTTCCTTTTTTTGGGATAACCACTACAGTTGTCTCCGATGCAGATCTGGAAACTGATCCAGAATTTGCAAAGTGGGAAAGGACCAACTCGAGTTTATTAATAGTTGATGGGGCGAATGTTTTGTAGAGTTTAATTTGGAAGCCATCAGGTCCAGGGGCTTTGCCAAATGGGATGATTTTGATTGCTTGGAGAATCTCTTCTCTAGAGATTGGGCTAGCTAGGGTAGTTCGATCAATGTTGGAAAGTTGCTTTATTGGTAGCGAGTTCAGGCAGACATCAGTGGGCATGTTAACAGAGGGAGTGTACAGTTTAGTGTAGAACCGCTGGAAAACTTTTAGTATCACTTCTGTTGACGTTTGTGTTTTCTTTTGTTCATCCTTGATTTTTTTTTAATCCAATTGGAGTTGTCCAATCCTGGACCTGTCAGCCACCTTCGACACAGTCTGCCATCGCGCTCTAAAGACACGCCTCCTCGAAGCCGGAATCCAAGAGAAAGCCCTTGACTGGACCACATCCTTTCTCTCCGGCAGAATCCAGAGTGTCGGCCTCCCACCCTTCCGATCCGAGGCCACCGACATCATCTGCGGCGCCCCCCAGGGCTCATCCCTCAGCACGACGCTGTTCAACGTCTACATGGCCCCCCTTGCACAAGTGGCCTGCCGGCGCGACCTCAACATCATCTCCTATGCCGACGACACCCAGCTCATCCTCTCCCTCACCAAGGACCCGCACACTGCCAAAACCAACCTGCACTAGGGAATGAAGGCCGTCACCGACTGGATGAGGAACAGCCACCTGAAGCTGAATTCGGACAAGACGGAGGTACTCGTCCACGGCCCACTACCCTCAGCCTGGGACGACTCCTGGTGGTCGACCACACTGGGAACAGCACCGACACCCACCGACCATGCACGCAACCTGGGATTCATCCTCGACTCCTCCCTCTCCATGTCTAAACAGGTCGGCGCTGTCTCCTCCTCCTGCTACAACACCCTCCGCATGCTTCGCAGGATCTACAAGTGGATCCCGACCGAAACAAGAACGGTGACACAGGCCCTCGTCAGCAGCAGACTGGACTACGGCAATGCACTCTACGCAGGAATGCCAGCCAAACACCTACGATGACTACAACGCATTCAAAACGCCTCCGCCCGACTGATCGTCAACTTCCCCCGCCGCAGCCACAGCACCCCCCACCTGAGACCTAGACTGGCTCCCTGTCGACAAGAGGATCACCTTCAAGCTCCTCACCCATGTACACAAAGCACTCCACAACGCCGGACCAGCCTATCTTAACAGCAGACTCTGCCTCTACACCCCCACCCGCCAGCTCCGCTCCACCAGCCTCGCCCTCGCCGCTGTCCCCCACATCCAACGAACAACCTCCGGCGGCAGATCCTTCTCCTACCTCGCCACCAAGACCTGGAACACCCTCCCTACCCACCTACGGCAGACCCAGGACCTGCTCGCCTTCAGAAGACTCCTCAAGACCTGGCTCTTCGAGCAGTAGCGGCACCCCCTCCCCTCAACGCCTTGAGACCCTCACAGGTAAGTAGCGTGCTTTACAAGTACTTTGATTTAGTTCTGCTTGAGCTTAAGGTAAGCTGCTAGTGATTTCTCAGCTTTATTGAGATGGAAAAGTTGTTTGCCTTTTTAGGCTTGAACCCAAAGATGCGTTCATTTACTCACTATAGAGTTGAATTTGTATTGAAGATGTTTTCAGAGTGCCAGGGTAGTCAAATCATTATTTTGTTGGTAATTTAGTTCTGCAGCCTTGATATCTGCAGTTAACTGACCTAGGGATTACTTAATGAGTTTATTTTTGTGTGACATAAAGCGTATAATTTGGCCTCTACAGTAACATTTCATGGCATCCCATAAAGTAACAGGGGAGGTGACAGAATTTTGGTCAGTCTTAATAAATTGGGATAGCTCGGAATGAATATCTTTGATCACTGTCGAGTTTTCCAGTATGCCTGGCCATGCTTTTTACTTCGGAGATGGGGGGAGTTGTTGAAGTTGTATTGAAATGGCTGCATGATCCGAAATAACGATCGGTTCTATGGTGGTCGAAATGGTGTGTGGGACGACGAGGGACGGATCAACAGATATTTCCAAAACCTGGTACAGAAAAACTTAGTCATTACAATAAGCTGAAGTAGTAACTTAGAGCAATTACATAAGTACAGTGCCAATGTAGTAATACAGAGCAAAGACAGTTAGTTACACACTTAGATAATTATAAACTAAACGGAATTAGCGGAATAAAAAGCAAATGCACAAATACAGATCCAATGCAGTACTACAGAGCAATAACAATTGCACAGTTAGCTAAGTATAAAGCACACATATTTTAACACGATTATAACTCTGTATATGATCCAACTTTCTGTATTAAATATGTGCATGGATTCAGTGTGCAATAGGGTAATAAGACTGATAAGCTGCGAACCTGAGGATGAATATGGTTGATCACTTGAAGTGGTGTTGTGAACAAGGTTTTAGGGTGATTGGTGTAACATAGATACAAGTTGGTGTAACGAGGTCTCAAGAGGGGCTGTAGGCTTAATAATGTTCAAGTATAGGAGACTATGATAGGATATGGTTAGGTGGCAAGACTATCACTGTTCTAGGGGTCACTAATGCTAGGGACATTCCACCATTTTCTTTTCTTTTCTTGTCCAGATTCTCAGTCTTTATGACTGAACTAGACATGGATTACTTTAACATGTGTTAAGTGGCAATGCTACAGCGGAACTCCAAAAATCATTTCTAATCGGCATCACCTTTTCCCTGAAACCTCCTAACACATATTCATATGTCAGTGGGGCCCATAACACTGCACATTTACTCAATTCACTTAATTCGGCTTCACGGTTTGGTGAAACACAAAGGAGTAATGCTGTAACATTTGGCGGAGTGTCTAAACCTATTTAACCAATTATTATTTACACCTACAGTTTATATGATTTACCATGGTTTTAATCAAACATGAATTTTATTCAGACACACCACCATAGTGGCAATGGATCTGCTAGAAAGAAAATCAGGCGTAGGAAAAATTACAAGACCAGCTTTAATATTCCATTTTCCTAATTTCATTAAAAGCAACACTTTAATATGTCTGACATTTAGGCATTAATTAATTCTTTATTCAGTAAAATCTTAAACTTTATTTCAGAATGATCATTTTATTTAGAGCTCAGAAAACAGTCATTTATTTAGAAGTCAGTTAAAAGTTTAGCAAAGAATAGATAGTTCCAAACTCATTCTCTCCTAACATCCCTAACTAACGCCCTCATCTTATCCTTCAGTCCTGCAAAGCAAACAAGAAATAAATCAAAGAATCTTACATCCAGGAATCGATTCTGCAATCCGACAGCACTTCGAGAGGAAATCGAAAGAGCAACGCTCTCTAAGCAAAATTAGGGGATTTTATACACTAATTTCCTAACTAAATCTATCTAAAAAGTATCTAACATCACCAATTCGGGTTCTGATTGGACACATTTGGGATGGGTGAGCATCTCCTCACCATTACAACATCATATTCACGGTGTATCAGCAGTTTAATAAAGGGGTATTGTTTAGGACAGTCTTTGGCCTGGTCACTTCCTTGACTTGTAACTTCGCATTACTTTCCCACGTTCAGAACACTCGACTGTCCATGTTTTGGCAACCATCCTGACTTCCAGGGCACAGTAGCCTTGAACTTCCCATCCGAGCACAGGCAGTTCACTCTCGCTTGCAGGCTTTGGGCGCACATGCGCAGTCCAGCACTTGCTCGCAGGTTACCAGAGCAGCCATGTTTTCACTAGCCCTCAGAGGTCACTTTTGGAACTATCATAGAAACAAACACAAATTCATGTTAAATATGGAACTAAAGCCCTTCTGTTTACCTCCCACCGTACTAATGTTTCCCTATTAGTTGTTACCTAGTAAGTAAGCCACATAAATGCGTTTCATACTTACATATCCGACAACTTTCTAGCACAATAATGTGTACAATAAACACATTCATATTGCGTTTATTTATATTTAAGCTGTGCGTTAGTTCACAACGCAATAACAATACAAATTAGTTAATTATATTGCTTCTTGCAGGCAAAATTAGTATTCCCACGTGTGCATGTGTGTGCATCTTATACTATTGTTGATTAATTCACCACAACACACCATTAGTAAGTGTTAACGTTATGGAACATTGATTTCACAAGGGGTACACAAAATTTTGTTTTGCCACCTTGCTCCATCAATTCCCTCATCTGGTGATTTTATCACCAAACATCTCTCAAAATTTTGAAAAATTTAGTAGAACATGTTTCGAATTCTTCATATTAGTACCATCTACACTCTAGTATCTTTCTCCTTTGAATCTTTAAAAATCTTCTCTCTGATTTCTTCCATTTCTATTTCATTCTTTTCTCTTTCCCTTGCATTTCGTTCTTGAATTGTCTTCTTTATTGCCTTTCTAAAACCTCTCCTACCTTTGCATATACAACATAATCTTATCAGGAAAATCACTATCACTAAAATTGTTATTGGAATTAGTATTTTACCTATAATTGAACTACCTATTTCTTGGAACCAATGCTTTATTGCTGAAAAACGTTTACCTAACTTTTCAAGAACACCTTCAACCTCCAGTGGTTCAATTTCTCTATGTAAATCTGTAATATTTATAATATACTTTTCAAGATTCTGACTTTTATCCGGGATGTAAGTACAACAATGTTGCACTTTTAAAATTCCACAGACTCCTCCCTCTTTTGCTAAAATTATATCAAGGGCAAGTCGATTTTGCATTACCATAGCTCTCATAGCAATCATTTCAGTATTAACCATCAGGAATCCTCCTGTGGTGTCTGTTGACAATCGATCAACTATTGTGGACAATTTTCTGATTCTATTTGCATTAAACGAAATTTCCACTGCTGGTATCAGTGCTCCGAAGACATCACCTATTATTTCCATCACACTCTCTCTTCTTTTTCTACTTAAGACTTTACCTATCTCATGCTTTCCATTAGTACCTCTATCTACATGTAAAATTTTAGGAAAGACCAACCCCACATACCCGGTCCCATACCAATGGTTAGGTAACCTATAGTAAGCTCTATTCCCACAGATGAAATATATTCCAGGAAAAACAGGATCATTTCCTCCTTTAAATCCCCAACCCCCTATAATTCTATAGGTGTCTTTACATTGACTTGCACCCACAAAATAATTATCATACATAGTATTATCTCTTCTAATACAAAATTTCCCTAACATTGGAGTATCTATGTTTATAGCCACATTCACATTTTTGACATCCAAATTCTCATCATCAAATGTCCAATATTTAGATTTCGCATGTTTTACTTTCTCACTTCGTTTGTAAGCAACCCGACTTTCCTCAACCATATTCAGAAATGCTTTCTCTTCAATTCTCATTTTACATGTCAAATTATTATTATAAGCGTATTCATGTGTCAGCTCATCTAGTTCTAAGAAATACTCTCATCTCTTTTGCAGGTTTCCTTTTTTTCAATGCACTATCAATTTTTAATTTTGCAAAAATGTCATCTACATTGGAATAATGATATTCCAATTTCCCAGTCTGATAAAACAAGCTTGCAATTACACTACAAGTCTCTCCATTTGTGAGAGGAAGGTGGTGATAGGTCACCCCTTCTGACACTGATGCTGGCAATTTTACACAAATATAACAATCATCAACATTCATAGTTTTAATATACTCAAGTAATAACTTTGAAAATGTATTCTTTGTGTTGTCACTAATTGACCTATCTTGATGCAACTCTGGTTTGTACACGAACTTTTTCTTTCTCACTTGGCTTATTTAAAATCACATTTGGTTTCAATTTCGTTAAACTATCTTGAAAAGGAATAACAATAGCTAAAATTACCCCTAATGTTATCAATAATCCCATGCATATTGAGCAGCATCTACACCATTTTCTAAAAATAGAACATTTTGTTTTGTGATTACTGATGGCCATATTTCTCTAACACAATTTCTTCGACCTAGTGTCACCAACAAGTTGTACAGCACTCAATTCACTAACAAGTTTTCTTCGACCTTCTGTCAGTTCTATTCTAGATTGTACTATAGTTAGTTTTTCTAACAGGTTTTCTTCGACCTTATGTCAACTCCGACCTCTTCTATATTTACAATATCCGTCTCATAGGACTTCAGAATTTTTAATTATTATCATATACTTTGAGCACCTATCTCTTTTCTCTTAGTTGACTTCTTTACTCACTTTTCCCAATCGTCTTTGGGTAGTACAGGTTTTCTTGGCTGCTATTAACCTCAACAATTGGTGGTAGGACAATATATGTCCACTCAGGTGATTTATACTTCTGGTTCGGACGTCTTACTCTTTTTGGCCTTTGAATATTTTCTATTTTCTTTCCCAGTGTTTCTTTCTGGCTAGTGATCTCATTCACTTGCTCTTCTGGCTCTTTTGTTTTGTTTACTAGTTTAACTCTCAATCCACCAGTTTCTTTAGGCCAATCGTCTCCTTTACAGACTTTCTTAGTCTTTGGCTCTACTGTGTTATGCTCCACTCTCCAAGCTCTTTCCTTGGGCTTTTTCTTAATGGAGTTTCATCTGCACTATCATCAGTTTCACTCTCAGTATCCTCAACTGTATCATTGATTATAATTTTCACAATGTCTTTGTCTTCATCGGATTCAGCTTTCTTTTCTGCTACTCTGTTTGGAACACCTTCATAACTGGTACTTGGAATCTCATCCTTATTGTGAGTTACTTCCTCTTCCCCAGTCTCAGGATTTCCGTTCCTGCTTTCTGAGTTTTCAGATTGCTCTTCAGTTTTCTCCTCTTCAACAACTTTGTCTTCACTTTCTTTTGCGTCTTTACTGGTGTCTGTCTTTACCAATTCTCGATCTTCAGATTGATCTTCAGAATCTTGTATCTCCACAACCTCCCTTTCACCTTCACCTTCAGACGCAGAACTGGCTTCGGATACTTCCAAATGGCGACGTTCCTGTCAATCTTCCATATCTAGAGTTTTTTTCTGGTTCAGCTTCAGAGTCCGTCGTACTTTCACCGTCGTATGGGTATTCAGGTGTAGGCACACAAATGGTGTGGCTTGCATGCACCCACCTCTTCAATCCAGCACACTTGAATGCAGTAGTACTGACCAAGATAACCTGGCGTGGTTTTTGCCACCGAGGTACCAAGCAATTTCTCCTGCGATGCACTTTCACTCAAACCCAGTCTCCAGGGACTACATCATGAGCTGGATTTTTCTCTTTGGAATTTGACTTAGTTCCCACCTGGTGGAGCACAGAAGTTACCACATCAGACAGATTTTTGCAGTAATCCAGTATGATGTCATCATTAATTGTCAACAACTTATCAACAGGTACATAGGCCTGCCTCATCACCCTGCCCATCAAAATCTCATGTGGACTTAGTCCAGTTATCCTGTCAGGTATGCTTCTTAGTGTCATTAAGACAAGCGGCAAGGCATCGGGCCACTTAATTCCTGTTGCCAAACACATTTTTGCAATTCTGTTCTTAATTGTTCCATTCACCTGTTCCACTACTCCCAAAGCCTCAGGTCTGTGAGCACAATGCAGCTTCTGGCGAATGTCCAGAGCTTCACAAATCATTTCAATAAGTTCATTTTGGAAATGAGGTCCATGGTCTGACTCAATCGTCACCGGGAAACTGAAATGTGGTATTATCTCACGTAAAAACAGTTTAGCAACAGTCAACCCATAGTTTCTTATCGTGGGAAGAGCTTCCACCCATTGGGAGAACAAACAGATTATCACAAGAACATACCTAAGCCTATTGCATGGGGGCAACTCTACAAAATCCATCTTGTAAATAGACCACCCTCCCGTCCTATGGTTCCCAAACTTACAGCGGTTCTCCTGTTTGGATTGAATTGCTGACATATCAAACACCTTTGGCACAGGCTTTAAGCAATCAACCTGAACATAGGATTGTACCAAGTCTGTCTAAAGAGACGAATCATAGCATCTCTACCAATGTGGGCCTGACCATGGTACATTCGGGCCATGTCTGAGATCATGCTATCGGGCATTACTGGTCTTTCATCTTTGTAAACCCAAATTTCCTCTTCCTCTCTTCGTCTGCATCCTGCTTTTAGCCAAATATCTTTTTCTTCTGCTTCTGCCTCCTCCTGTATCTGTTTCACTTCCTGCCAAGTCTCAACTACAGTAGTTAGCACTAAAGGACTCGGAACATGTTCTTTAAGCTTTTCTCGATTTAAATTTGATTTTTCGCACAATGCTTTGCAATTGCATCCACATAATTGTTTCCACGGGTAATGTAATCCTCACTCTTTTTATGGGCTGAACATTTTACAACCGCTATTTTCTCAGGTAAATGGATCACATCTATTAGTGTTTTCACAAATTCAGCATTCCGGATAGGTGTTCCTGCAGAAGTCAAATAACCTCTTTGGGGCCAAAGCTGTCCATAATCATGAACAACTCCGTAGCCATATTGACTCTCAGTCACTATGGTTACTTTCACCTCTTTTCCCAATTCACATGCTCGTATCAAAGCAACTAATTACGCCACTTGAGCAGAATGAATTCCTTTCAGACAAGATGCTTCCAATACTTCTGCCACAGTACAAACAGCATAAGCAGCACTTAGAACACCACTCTCCGTTCTCAGGCATGATCCATCCACAAACATCACAAAATCTGATCCAGGTAAAGGTTCATCTCTGATATCTGGTCTGGGGTTTGTGCAATATTCCAGAACATCCAAACATTTGTGGTCAAGCTCACCTTTCACTTCTGCTTCAAAGGTGTCAGGTAACAATGTAGAGGGATTAACGTTTACACATCTGGTAATGGTCACATTCTCAGCTCCCAAAATTATTTTCTCATATCGGGTCATTCTGCTATTGGTCATATACTGTGTTTTGGCCCTAGTGAGGAGAATCTCCACAGAATGAGGTACATACACCCTCACAGGAAATCCCATCACTATTCCTTCACTTTGCTCCAAACTTACACTAGTAGCTGCTACTGCTTTCAGACAACCTGGCAAAGCTTTTGCTACAGGATCCAAAACAGCTGAGAAATATGCAATTGGTTTTCTCAGTCTTCCATGTCTCTGAACCAACACTGACAATGCACATCCTTCTCGCTCACTGCAGTACAGTTCAAATCCCTTCTCATAATCAGGCATTCCTAAAGCTAGTGCTTCGCACAGTTTCGTTTTCAGCTGTTCAAATGCTTCGATTTCTGTTTTGGTCAAAACAATGGGGTCTCTGATATCTGCTTTTGTCAGTCTCTGTAATGGTTTTGCAATCAATGAAAATCCACTAATCCACTGTTTACAATAACCTATCATTCCCAAGAACATTCTCACCTGTCTTTGAGTTTTAGGTGGCTGCATTCCTTGTATCATTTTGATTCTTTCTATTGTGACTTGTCTGATCCCTTTAGCAATCTTGTGACCTAAATATTATACTTCACTTTGACAAAACTGTAATTTTGATGGAGACACTTTATGTCCCTCCTCGGCCAAATGATTCAACAATGCTACGGTGTCAGTTACACATGCATCCTTTGTCTTCGATGCTACCAAAAGTTCATCAATGTATTGTACTAACACAGACTCTCCAGGCATGCTCAAGTTTTCTAATGATTTCTTTAGCAACTGATTAAAAATCGATGGACTCTCAGTGTACCCTTGTGGAATTCTACACCATGCTAGGATACGATTTTGGAATCCGACCGCAAAAATTGGTTGGCTTTCTCGATGCAATGGAACAGTAAAGAACGCATTGCACAGGTCAATCACAGTGTACCATTCTGCATCATGAGGAATTTGGTGCAGAATCACTGTCCGATTCGGAACAATCGGACAACATGGGACTACAATTTTATTATTCTTTTAAGGTCTTGCACAATTCTAAATGTTCCGTTAGGCTTTTTCAATCCCATCATTGGTGAATTACAAGGACTGCTTTCTATTTCTCTCCGTATTCCCTGCTCAATCATTTTGTCAATCACTGGAGTTATTCCTTCAATTACTTCTGTAGTCATCTTATACTGAGGTATATTTGGGTAACTCGCACCTTCTTTTACTGTGACTTTCACAGGATCAACGCCTTTCATCAATCCTATATCTTTTCCAGTGAAATCCCATACTCCTTCTTTCACTGCCTCTTTCAATTCAACGGGAATCTTTTCTCTGTAAAAAACAGGAAATAGCTTGTTCTGCTCTGCCTCAATCATAAGCATTGTCAATTTATACAAACTATCCTCATCTGGAGTCTGTAATTCTATGCCATCCGGTGAACAATATATGGCACAATTCATCTTGCACAATATATCCCTTCCTAACAAATTAACAGGACTACTATTGCACACCACAAATCGATTCATATCTTTGAAAGTTCCAATTTCTATTTCAACTGGTTTTGTCAAGGGAGTTTTTATCTGTCTATTAGCTACACCTACACCTTGAATTGTCTCTCCCGAGAGAGGAAGATTTTGAACTTCCACTGATCTAACAGTAGAATGGGTAGCACCAGTGTCCACTAGGAAAGTTATTTCGACATCATTCACCTTTCTGCTCACAAATGGACCTGACTGATCTACCTCAAGAGTGGCTCCAAGCACACACTCTTCTTCCTCTCTCAGGCACCGTCAGCAACTTTCATCCGGCTCACTGCCATCCTCCTCTTGTAACCAATACTGAGGACACACATTCACTCTTTGCGGTCTTTTTACCTGTTCACCTCCACTGAATCCTGTCTCTGCACTGTACCTCGGCTGGTTTACACTGTATGGCGGTGGCGGTTGTGGCACCTGACTTTGCTGATTTGCTATCTGCTGTTGTTGCGGTTGCTGTTGATTTACCTCAAACTGCACCTGCAGATTCAATGATGTATTTTCCCCATTAAGTCTTGGCGGACATTTACACTCTTTCTTCCAATGCCCTAACTTGCCGCAATTGAAACATGGGCATTTCTTCTTCAATTCATCAATATTTCCTACTAATTTAGGTTTACCGTTAAAACTTCCTTGATTCCCTGCATTCTTGCTCTCCATTTGCGCTACTTGTTGTTCCGCTACCTTCACTTGTTCCCACATGGCTTTCTCTTTCAACTTTTTCTGTTTTGCATCAATTTCTTCACTGCAATATTTCGCCTGTCTCAGTACTTTGTCTACTGAGCTCGACTGCCATCCTGTCATCCGGTGTCTAATCATGTCTGAACTTTCTGGTCTCAAACCATATACGAATCTATATATAAAATGGCTCATATCTTTTTCATTCAGTTCCTCATAACTGCTATACTCTTTGAAAACTAACAACAATCTTTCATAGAATGAATGTACAGTTTCTTTTGGCTCTTGTGTGGTCCTGTCTATTTTCACCCAATTGGTTTCCTTTGGAGGTATTTTATTTTTCAGCCATACTATCACTTGTTCGCACTTTAGGATTACATCTGGTGATGGAGCTCCTGTTACTTTATCTCTGGGATACTCCTCCCTTGGGCAATCTACAGATATTTTACATTCTGTCCATAAGTCTGCTGGCACCACTATGTCAAACAATCCATCCAAATCGATCCATAACACTTTTGACACTTTTAGAAATCTGTCTACCTGTCGATACCATCCCACTGGTTTCTCTCTCAGCCTAGGAAAATCATTTGTAAATGACAATATATCTTGTCTGTTCCAAGGAACATGTACATATCCTCCTCCAGGTATCTCTCTCATGGGAAACTCAGTTGTCACTGTCTCTTTTTCCCTGATTGGAAAAGCTCATGTGGATTTATCACTAATTTCTTCTTTCTTCTTTACCCACTTAACCCTCCATTTACTTACATCTCTCCATTTTCACAACAGCACAATCAACTTTTATTTGTGCTAACCTCTCAGCAGTATTCATGTTCTCAATGTCTCTTTCTGCAAAATCTACTCGATATGTTTTCTGCAATGATTTTATGTTTGAAAATTCTATTCCAAATTCACTTGCCAATTCTTCCAACTGATCATACACCGTTTTGGCCTTCCATGTTATGCTTTTACACAAAAACATAAGCTCATCATCCTGGTACGTTTTTAGTCTGTCTGTTCCAATAGTTCCAATGATTAATTCTTCCATGTCTACTTTTAATTTTGCCACATCCAGCACTTTGGATTAAAACTTTAAAATGAAAGGAGCAGGAATCAAATCACTCCATTCTTTATCTGATGGTCCTACAGGTGTTTGCGTTCTATTTTATCTACACTTCTCTCTTGGGTTGCAGAGTCAGATTCTGCTCCAGTCGGGTATCTGCATGACGAACTTTGATTAAAAGTCAATTCAGGTGGATTCACATTTATATTCCGCTTTATTTCTGACAAATCAGGATAAATATTCTCTTTTACTTTATGCAAACTCTGTTGCAATGGAATTGTTAAGCTTGGCTCTTTTATTCTTTGATTTTCAATACTGGTATTACAGGTCCTATTGTTACTGGGACAGTTACTGCTTCCATATTCTAAGTAAGGTTGTGAAGCAGCTCACGTGTGGAACGTTCATAATCAGAAATATCTGGTTGTACATTTCGTTTTTCAGCACTTAGCACCGTTTTATGCGAGTCATTACTTTGTACAGGAGTACCCAAAATTCTAGCTTCTCCTATCGGTGTACTTGGAATATATCTTGTTTCTAATCTTTCAGGGAACTCTCTGAAATTTGATGATTGTCTCGGAGTTTCACTAATTCTCTCATCTGCTATTGGAGCATTCGGGGTAGTCCATAAAGAACATGGTTGATATGTTGGCGGTCTCCTATTTAATATTTCCTCCAATACAGCATCCTCTGTTTCGCTTTCACCATAACTTTGGTTCCCTATTTCCACATTCTTTTTCTTTTCTGTGCATTTACGTCCTTCATGTTCATCGATTAATCTAACTGGATATATGCCATCACACATATTACCATTTCTCCATCTACGCATTCTACTTTCATGTGTTTCTCCCCATAAATCTCGACCTCTACCTCTTGGTCTGATATGCCTGCTTAACCTCTCGCTTTCCAATTCATGCACCTCATCTTCCCATTCGACCAATGCCTCAAATTGAGTCGGTCTAGGTCTTGGTTCAAGCTTCATCACTCTGTCTCTCAGATTTCTCAAAATTGGCAAATCAAAAGATCCTCCTTCTGGAAAAGCTAACACACCATCATCCTTGGTATACCGTACCCAATTCTCCAACCAAACACACGTATGGTAACCATATTCTGATAACATATGAGAAGCAAGCATCTTTGGCGGAGGAAGTGTTTTTCCCTCTCTCGTAACTACCTCTTTGTCTTTTACAAACATATTTAAAAAAAATGTAAACCATGAAGGTTTCTTCTTGTCTTCGTCATAATAGTAGTAAGCCGTTTTCAACAAATTTCCTGTTTTCAAAAGATTGCGTACTATTCTATTGCTGTCTCCGTAACACCAACCTATCACAGCGCGGTTCACACTAGCGTACCAATTAGAACAAGATACGTCACTGTAGTGCTCAACCAATAGCTTTCGCTGCTTCCTGTGATGCACCAATCAGCCCTTTCTCCGTCTTGGTCACGAGGACCAATCTGTCAGGATTTCCTTAGTCAGAGTCCAGGAAAAGAAACCTCGACCTCAACGCAAGGGTTGCATCTCCTCAGGGTGGAAGAAAAGACATCGGATGACCATCCTGATGTGCAACCAGTGTTTGAGGGTTATACAGAACTCAGCAGGAAATCAAACATGGCGGAGCAGAACGGACGCAGCCACTACTGGTCAGCAGTCTAGTGTCTGCTCTGCGCGTGAGCATCAAAGCAAACAAGGTGCGCGTTCGTAATTCGAACTGCGCACTTCAACTGTGTTCCGGCGGACAAGCACGTTCAGCTTTGAGCTCCGTGCCGGAATAGAAAACCAAAGTTCGAGAATCTTGTCACAGACCTTCAGAGAAGTCCACAGTGTTTTCCGAAGCAACCAAGTATCGCATGCGCAACGAGGGATGCCTTTTCAGCTGACTTGAGGAGAAGCAGTATCCAGTCAGGCTTGTTCGTTATTTTTTCCTTTAAAGTGAAATATTTCTAGAGAACTTTAGTTAAAAGACATTTTTTCCTGGAATTAGCATTTCAAAGACAACGTAAACCGGAACATTCAGAATTTGACATTCACTGCAGTTTGAGTCCTTATTCTAAATTGTCAGTCAAGAAAGCCGCAGAAGCGCAGTTGAACTTATGAGCCCCTTCACGCTACAATCAGGTAATGAGTGGTAGCAATTTTCAGGAGAGTGTAGGAGTTGAGCGTAATATTCTAGGTGGGTGTAATTTCATGTAAAACTGTTTTCTCCTTTCAGCATTGAAGTAGCCAGAGGGATTAAAACAGCCATTATAATACAAGAGAGAAGCAAAGACCTAAAACACTAGGGGTAATTGTGTTTTTCCAAAGATAATGTTTATAGTTTAAAGAGTATTCAGGAAAGTGTGTGTTCTATAAAATATTGTTTTCCTTCAGGTATAGTCAAGAAGACGCCCCGACCCACGACAGAAGAATTGTCATCCAATTCCATTGAGGTCGTCTCTCTTTTTGTCTCTCCACTTCCCCTTTCCCCCCCGTTTCGAGCATTACCTGGAAATATAAACATTCGGGTGGTGTCTGAGGCGGAGGGGCGTTGGGTACATCGTCGGCTCCTGTGGATGTTCCAGGCACCTTGACAGATTGAAGTGCCACGTATATCCACCCGAGTCGAGATGGCAGAGGGGTTAGATTTAAAGGCCCTAGCAGGAATATTAGAGGGCTTACAGAGTCAGTTATCTCGGTCAGCTGAGGAGAACAGAAGCCTTAGAGAGGAAGTTAAAAGATCCCAACAAGAAACTCATCATATTAAAGTAAAAATGGATGAACTCCTGGCCGGTACTACTCCATTGCCGGGGTTGGATCCTAGTCGTAGAACGTCCGCAGAGGCAGCTACGCAGGTGATACATTCGGTGGCCCCAATTGTTCCATTGGCTAATCCTGAAAGGTTCGCAGGGGACCCTCACAAGGCCCAGATATTTCTGACCCAGTGCTCCTTACATTTCTTATGTAGGTCTGTGGTCTTTAAAGAAGATCAGACCAAGGTAGCGTTCATGCTGTCTTACCTGAGCGGTGACGCAGCCGCATGGTCAATGCCACTAGTATCTTGAAACGACCCGGCCTTGTACGATTTCCAACTATTTAAGAAGGAGTTCTTGCGAATTTTTGACCGAAGGACGGCTAATCAAGCAACTGATAACGAGTTACTAGACCTCAAGCAAGGGAGCCGTGATCTGGTTGCTTATATTGCGCAATTTAACAAACTGATTGTGGAAACCGACTGGCCAGAGGCAAAACGGTCTGCTATCTTTTATCGAGGTCTAAAGGATGAGTTGAAGGATGCCCTAGCGCAGATACCAAAACGACCCCAGGAAATCTCCGAGCTAATCGACTTGGTTCTTCAAATTGAACATCGATTGTCTGAAAGACGTTCTGAAAAGAAAAAAGATTTCCGACTTTTTGTTCCCAGGTTAGACCGCATCAAATCCGAAAGCGTTAAGCCGGATCAAACCACAGGAGAAGAACCTATGCAGATTGGTTCCATCAGAGGCCCTCTTGCCAAAGAGGAAAAAGAGAAGAGGAGGTCTCAGAATTTGTGCATGTATTGCGGAGGTTCAGGGCACTTTGTGAAAGAGTGTCCAAAAAGATCCAAAAGCAGTGTGGGGTTAAAAGACAGGTCCCACCAGTGAATGGGGTTGCCCTGGTGGGAGGTACTGAGGAACTTACGCGAGAGCCTCAGCAATTAGTCAACACCCTACAATCAGCCGCACCGCATCTAACAGTTTCATGTACCATACGATTTGGAGCTCGAGGAAATCAGGGAGCATCGGTCATGATAGATTTGGGCGCCACCGGAAATTTTTGTGACATAAAATACGCACAAGAAATTGGTATAAAGGCCGTGAGGAAGAAACAGTGCGAGGCGGTCAAAGCGGTGGATGGTACTAACCTCACCTCTGGTCCAATAACTGAAGAAACTGAGACGCTTGAATTGATTGGGTTACAGGGCCATCGTGAGTACATACGATTTAACCTTATTGACGCTCCACAGTTTCAATTAATCCTGGGCCTTCCGTGGTTGTCCGAACACAATCCGACCATTGATTGGGAAAGAAGAACAGTTACCATGGATTCGGAATACTGTCAGAAATATTGTCTCCAGGCAACAAGTAAACAACCAGAGGGGTCACCAGCTAAGGAACTCGCCCAAATCACGAACAACATTTGTGTATTGGAAACTCGAGAAATTCCAAAAGAATATGACGATTTAGCCAGCGTGTTTGACAAGAAAAATGCCGAGAGACTTCCTGAGCATCGTGAATACGACTGTAAAATCGAGTTAGAGCCCGGAGCAAAACTTCCATGTAGTCGCATATACGCCTTAACGGAGTCAGAGAATGTCCATCTAAAGGAGTATTTGGATGAATATCTGAAGAATGGGTTCATCAGGCCTTCCCAATCCCCGGTGTCATCGCCTCTGTTTTTTCGATCAAAAAAGGATGGCACCTTGCGTACCTGCATAGACTACAGAGCCTTGAATCAAGTGACCGTAAAGAACAGATATCCTTTGCCCCTTATATCACAGCTTCTAGATCAGGTCAAAGGAGCTAGGATTTATACTAAGCTCGACTTAAGAGGGGCATACCATTTGGTGAGGGTTGCCGAAGGCGACGAATGGAAAACTGCCTTCAGAACCAAGTATGGCCTGTACGAATATCAAGTGATGCCATATGGTCTATGCAATGCACCAGCAGCGTTTCAACATCTAGTCAATGATGTGCTTAGCGAATTCCTTGATCGTGTTGCCGTTGTCTACATAGATGACATCCTAATCTTTTCCAACTGCATGGAAGATCATGTGAAACATGTCAGAGCCATTTTGAAAAAACTTTTGGACAATAACTTGTTCGTCAAACTAGAAAAGTGTGTGTTCCATTCAGAGCAGGTGGAATTTTTAGGATTTGTGTTATCCCCAGAAGGAGTCGCTATGGATCCTACCAAAGTGCAAGCCATTCAGGATTGGCCGTCACCACGAAATGTAAAGGGAATACAAAGCTTCCTCGGGTTTGCCAATTTCTACCGGAGGTTCATACCAAATTTCTCCACCTTGGCCTCTCCTATCACTCAGTTGTTAAGGAAGGGCAAAAGATTTGAATGGTCACCAGAGGCAGAAGAGGCATTCCAGTGTTTAAAGAAAACTTTTGTGACGGCCCCTATTTTGGTGCACCCAGATCCAGAACAGGCTTTCTATGTCGAAACCGACGCTTCCAATTTCGCTACAGGAGGAATCTTATCACAGAGAAGCAAGCTGACAGGGCAACTTCATCCAGTGGCATATCGATCCCGGAAATTGTCAGAATGCGAAATTAATTATTCCATAGCTGACAAAGAACTACTGGCTGTAAAAGAAGCGTTCCAGGATTGGAGACACTATTTGTTGGGAGCCAGGCATTGTGTGACCGTCTATACAGATCATCGTAACTTACAGTTTTTAAAGTCAGCAAAGACACTTACTCCCAGACAGTTAAGATGGTCATTATACTTCTCGGAATTTGACTTTGTCATCACATACAAACCAGGAGTGAAAAATGGGAAAGCAGACGCCTTGTCTCGAATTGGGTCTACAGATACAGTGAAAGAGACTACAGCGGAACCCATAATTCCGCAAAATAAAATTATTGGAGCCATTCATTCTAGTGAATTCACCACCGAAATTTTGAAAACTCAGTCTGACGATCAGCTAAGTAATTGGGCAAGAGAAGATGACAGAAGAAAATTAGTGGATGGTCTTCCATACCATGAAGGGAAGTTGTACCTTCCAACCGAAGAAATGCAAGAGAAAGCTATGAAGAACTGTCACGATGATCGTCTGGCGGGTCATAAAGGACCCACGAAAACTTTGGATTTGGTCAAGAGATACTTTTGGTGGCCAAAAATGTCGGCTCAGGTGAGACAGTATGTAAGAACATGTGAGTTATGCATAAAAGGGAAACCCAATCGACAAGCCCCACAAGGGTTGTTGCAACCTTTGCCTAATGCACCCTACCCCTGGCATACCGTCTCATTAGATCTGATTGTAGATCTCCCTAGCAGTCAGGGTCACACCGCTATATTAGTGTTGGTAGATTCCTTTTCCAAAATGAGTCACTTTGTTCCGCTAAAAGCTGTGCCCACTGCTTCTCAGCTGGTTCAAGTGTTTAATCAACATGTGGTTCGAGCTCATGGGATCCCGCAGATAGTTATCTCTGATAGGGGGACACAATTTGTATCAAAATTTTGGAAGAAATTCATGCAAAATTTGGGAATTGACTCTCGCTATTCTACCAGTTACCACCCAGAAACCGATGGTCAGACAGAGAGAGTCAATCAAGAACTGGAACAATATCTGAGGCTCTACTTGATGGAACAGGAGGGTAATTGGTCAGATCTGTTGTGGACTGCAGAGTTTGCTTACAACAATGCAGTGCACAGTTCCACAGGTTACACTCCTTTTTTCTTAAACTCAGGAAAACATCCTAGTTTAGTGTTAGGATCAAAAGATGATTCAGTCCCTGCCATTTCCAATCTAATGCATGATTTAAAAACCACTTACAGGAAGGCTCTAGAGAATCTGTCGAAAGCTAAGGCATCCTACAAAAATCAAGCTGATAAAAAGAGAAGAGAGGGAACCAAATTTGAAGTGGGAAATCAAGTGTGGCTTTCCACTAAGCATTTGAAATTGAAGGGGAACAGGAAATTCCAACCCAGATTTATTGGTCCTTTTAAAGTTCAAAAAATCATAAATCCAGTAGCGGTCAAGTTGCAGCTCCCTAGTTCACTAAAAATTCATTCCACCTTTCATGTATCACTGCTCAAGAAAAATCCACCCAATGTTAGACTTAAGAAAAAACCACTAGCCATTACTATGGAGTCAGAGGAAGAGTTCGAAGTAAGTAGGATTTTAGATTCTAAAATCTCTAGAAATCAGCTACATTATTTAGTTGACTGGAAGGGTTATGGGCCTGAAGAAAGATCATGGGAACCCTCTTCCAATGTGCACGCACCCAGACTGATAAAGCAATTCCATTTGGCAAATCCTACTAAACCCACATTGGGAGGGTCCCCTTTGGAGGGAGGTACTGTCAGGATTTCCTTAGTCAGAGTCCAGGAAAAGAAACCTCGACCTCAACGCAAGGGTTGCATCTCCTCAGGGTGGAAGAAAAGACATCGGATGACCATCCTGATGTGCAACCAGTGTTTGAGGGTTATACAGAACTCAGCAGGAAATCAAACATGGCGGAGCAGAACGGACGCAGCCACTACTGGTCAGCAGTCTAGTGTCTGCTCTGCGCGTGAGCATCAAAGCAAACAAGGTGCGCGTTCGTAATTCGAACTGCGCACTTCAACTGTGTTCCGGCGGACAAGCACGTTCAGCTTTGAGCTCCGTGCCGGAATAGAAAACCAAAGTTCGAGAATCTTGTCACAGACCTTCAGAGAAGTCCACAGTGTTTTCCGAAGCAACCAAGTATCGCATGCGCAACGAGGGATGCCTTTTCAGCTGACTTGAGGAGAAGCAGTATCCAGTCAGGCTTGTTCGTTATTTTTTCCTTTACAGTGAAATATTTCTAGAGAACTTTAGTTAAAAGACATTTTTACCTGGAATTAGCATTTCAAAGACAACGTAAACCGGAACATTCAGAATTTGACATTCACTGCAGTTTGAGTCCTTATTCTAAATTGTCAGTCAAGAAAGCCGCAGAAGCGCAGTTGAACTTATGAGCCCCTTCACGCTACAATCAGGTAATGAGTGGTAGCAATTTTCAGGAGAGTGTAGGAGTTGAGCGTAATATTCTAGGTGGGTGTAATTTCATGTAAAACTGTTTTCTCCTTTCAGCATTGAAGTAGCCAGAGGGATTAAAACAGCCATTATAATACAAGAGAGAAGCAAAGACCTAAAACACTAGGGGTAATTGTGTTTTTCCAAAGATAATGTTTATAGTTTAAAGAGTATTCAGGAAAGTGTGTGTTCTATAAAATATTGTTTTCCTTCAGGTATAGTCAAGAAGACGCCCCGACCCACGACAGAAGAATTGTCATCCAATTCCATTGAGGTCGTCTCTCTTTTTGTCTCTCCACTTCCCCTTTCCCCCCCGTTTCGAGCATTACCTGGAATTATAAACATTCGGGTGGTGTCTGAGGCGGAGGGGCGTTGGGTACATCGTCGGCTCCTGTGGATGTTCCAGGCACCTTGACACAATCCCAGCGCCACACTTTTGACGTCACCAGCGCTCCGGCTTCTGCAGCGCAGACTGACCCCTCCTTTACAGGATTTTTCAAGAAGCCGTATTTACAAGATATTTTACAAAATCAGTTAGTAACTTACAGAAAACAATACCATATGCCTGTTTCACTAATAGTGATTGAGAATCTATCACGCAAGTATTCTGTATATGGAGTAGACGCTTACCTCCGCAGATTTTTAGACTCGTTGATAAAGTAGCACTACCCTCTACCTTACCCTTCTATCAGGCAATAACAAACTTGTTTCTCTAGAAAAGCACATACAGAGATCTTTTTCACCTCCTTAGATACAATCCCAGAGTTTCACCAGAATGCGTATTGCAATTTAATTTACACACGTTCATACAGAAATCCCTATTCATATACACATGAACTCTGTATCTCCAGTAGGCAGCGCTTACCTCTAACCCACCACAGAATTCCTCTATCGTTAGTAAAGTAGACGCCACTCCTTTACCCTTCTATCAAGCTCAGGTTAAGTCCTACTACTCTCCCAGCAGTAAGTTTTAATCAGGATACGCAATGATCCCTGTACTTGAAGGCTAAGATTTTATAGACTGTCCTCACTATACATTTATCCTTTCATACCTAATGTCCCTAAACAGTGATATGCGACAATACCACCGCAGTATACGACGATACTACTTCTTTGAAACAGACCAATGCACTGTGCGACTTTACTTGCCACACTTCCTCTGCCTGCAGACAGAGGCACTAGCTTCATGCAACACTTGAAAGCCTTTTCAGAACTACATATAACGTAATACGAACTCAACAAATGTTAGTTTTTAATTTTGTACATTAAATTCTGTATAGTACTTTATACATAACCCTAGCTAATTTCCTTAGCAACCACTACTCTGCTACCAAGATATAACTGCTACAGCAGAACTCCAAAAATCATTTCTAATCAGCATCACCTTTTCCCTGAAACCTCCTAACACATAATTATACGTCAGTGGGGCCCATAACACTGCACATTTACTCAATTCACTTAATTCGGCTTCAAGGTTTGGTGAAACACAAAGGAGTAATGCTGTAACATTTGGCGGAGTGTCTAAACCTATTTAACCAATTATTCTTTACACCTACAGTTTATATGATTTACCATGGTTTTAATCAAACATAAATTTTATTCAGACACACCACCATAGTGGCAATGGATCTGCTAGAAAGAAAATCAGGCATAGGAATAATTACAAGACCAGCTTTAATATTCCATTTTCCTAATTTCATTAAAAGCAACACTTTAATATGTCTGACATTTAGGCATTAATTAATTCTTTATTCAGTAAAATCTTAAACTTTATTTAAGAATGATCATTTTATTTAGAGCTCAGAAAACAGTTATTTATTTAGAAGTCAGTTAAAAGTTTAGCAAAGAATAGATAGTTCCAAACTCATTCTCTCCTAACATCCCTAACTAACGCCCTCCTCTTATGCTTCAGTCCTGCAAAGCAAACAAGAAATAAATCAAAGAATCTTACATCCAGGAATCGATTCTGCAATCCAACAGCACTTCGAGAGGAAATCGAAAGAGCAACGCTCTCTAAGCAAAATCAGGGGTTTTTATAAACTAATTTCCTAACTTAATCTATCTAAAAAGTATCTAACATCACCAATTCGGGTTCTGATTGGACACATTTGGGATGGGTGAGCATCTCCTCACCATTACAACATCATATTCACGGTGAATCGGCAGTTTAATAAAGGGGTATTGTTTAGGACAGTCTTTGGCCTGGTCACTTCCTTGATTTGTAACTTCGCATTACTTTCCCATGTTCAGAACACTCGACTGTCCATGTTTTGGCAACCATCCTGACTTCAAGGGCACAGTAGCCTTGAACTTCCCATCCGAGCACAGGCAGTTCACTCTCGCTTGCAGGCTTTAGGCGCACATGCGCAGTCCAGCACTTGCTCGCAGTTTACCAGAGCAGCCATGTTTTCACTAGGCCTCAGAGGCCACTTTTGGAACTATCATAGAAACAAACACAAATTCATGTTAAATATGGAACTAAAGCCCTTCTGTTTACCTCCTACCATACTAATGTTTCCCTATTAGTTGTTACCTAGAAAGTAAGCCACATAAATGTGTTTCATACTTACATATCCGACGACTTTCTAGCACAATAACGTGTACAATAAGCACATTCATATTGTGTTTATTTATATTTAGGCTGTGCGTTAGTTCACAACACAATAACAATACAAATTAGCTAATTATATTGCTTCATGCAGGCAAAATTAGTATTCCCACGTGTGCATGTGTGTGCATCTTATACTATTGTTGATTAATTCACCACAGCACACCATTAGTACATGTTAACGTTATGAAACATTGATTTCACAAGGGGTACACAAAATGTTGTTTTGCCACCTTGCTCCATCAGCAAGGCTATCATGATTTTACTGAGGAAACAGGTGCCTCAACTGTGTGCATCCGGTTCATGTTATGGGGCAATGGATGTGTACGTTGCAGGTGCTGTGTGGTGGTGTTACCAGGGATGTGGTTATGACTAGATAACTTTGGTGAGTGCAATTGAGGGGCTGTGAGAAAAAAGTGCGAAAAAGTCCATTACGCACATGTGTGGTCCTGAGTAGGTATCATAGTGTCTTGTTGTCCACCCCAGGATATTGAGTAGAATGCACGCTTAAATTAAGGTAATTCAGCCGGGAGGACTGTATATTGTCTCTGATTAGGTATTAGGAGTGTGAGTCTAGTGTGTACAATGTTGGGACTGAGCGGTTCTGGGGAAACCTGAGGGCTGTCGAGGCTACATATTTTAGAAGACCTGTTTTAGCGAATTTGTTGAAAGCTGATGTGATGTGATTAGGACTGAATATGTAGAATAGAGCGTGTGCTTCAAGTCTATATACCATTTAAAGGCTATTTTATACACCATTTAAAGACCTACATTTGTGTATTTATTAGCAGATAATGTGTAGATATTAACACACTCTAATATTAGTATGGTTCAGGAGACCAAAATGTCATGTTGGATCATAAGTAAAAAAGCTGAGCAGCAAAAGATATTCCTCAGAGTAGTAAAGATTGAAAAGAAGTTTTTTACCTTCACTTGGGATTACCTAAGGAGTCTTCCGTACGAGGTCTGTGGATAAATCTAGGAAGACTTGCAAGTCGCTAGGTTTGGAAAAACCGTGGGTTCTTCAATGGTACATAGTCTTAAACTTTGCTGGTCTGATAAATTAATGTTGGATTGCCCTGTCAAGGTGCTGCCGTTTAAGGAAAAAGGCCTTTTCTCCTGGTGACTGTCCCTTGCGTAGTCTTGTGAGATGCTGATTCTCTTGCCTTGCCAGAAAAGAGACTTAATCTTTTTCATATGTGAGAGGACAAGATCAGTATGTTGGTATCGCAGTGGTCAGAAAATGAGCAGGTTTAATTTCAAAGTCTTTCCTGAAGGTAATTTCCAGTGTTGTAGGGATCCATGTCTTCAGGATGGCAATTGTGGACGAGGCTTTGTGTTCCAAACCTTCAGGAAGTCCAGAAATTCTACGTTTCCTTCTCCTATTCAAGTCCTCTAACTCCATTAGTTCACAGTTGAGTATGGCATGGAGCTGTTCTTGAGTAGGTATTTAGATTGTGCTGACAGGCAATCCTCTGTCATGCTTATACCGTTTTCTGCATCTGTAACTCTCAAATTGAGTTCTTTCAAATCATTCCTGATCGCAGCGACTTCAGTCTGTAGCATATCAGTGTTTGTCTTTGTGCTGTGGGCGATGTTGTGAACCATTTCAAGGGTGGTTTGGTTATCGTGTTTCTCTTTAATGGGGGAATCGGGGATCACGGTGTCCTGCTTTGAGCACTTGAGACCAGATTTTTTTTTCTTTAAGGCCGTTATGCACCTTCTGGTGTGCCATGGTGGTTTTCGAAAACGTGGGGGAGCAGCAACTCTGTTGGTGGTTCTGTTGACTACTCTGTTGGTGCGTGAAAATCAGCAGGAAATCGGGGGGGGGGGGCAGGGTCCCGTGCAGTATGGGCTGACATGTATATATACCGCAGAGTTTCCTGGGGCCACGAAGGATGAAGCACAGGCCAGGCCAGGGTGCCACATGGATGATACCGGTTAGTGGCAGAATAACACCATCGTGCAGTCTGCAGGCCAGACCATATAGGGATGGAAGCAGGGTCCCTTACCGGAGTTGTGAGTTGAAATTGTGCCCCTCAGGAGTGAGCTGCAACGGCCATAGATACCTTGAGGGTCAGCGTGTCTAACGCGGCATCAGGACCAGATGCTGCGAGGGCTGAGGTGCAGACTGGGGTGCAGTGTGGGTGAGTTAGATGGCGTGGAGGAGATCAGATTAGAGGCTGGTGCAATGCTGCTAAAAATAGGATCACCACTAAATTATAGGTGCTGCGAGCCAGGTACAGGCACTCGGGAAGATACTGGGATTCACCAGGGCTCATCGTCGGGGTGTACAGCAACATGTGATCTTAACTCTCACAGCGGGTCTGCCGGGTTCAGGGATCCATAGCCACCTTTTGTGCCATGTTTTGAGCCATGCTACAGGAGTGAAGATCAAAGTGGGGTCCCCTTGGTGCTTCAGGATCACAGGGGAGCTCAAACCCTGTCCACCTGCATGTCGCTGGTGATTATTCTCTTAATGTTCATGTGGCATCAAAGTTAGGTTGACATATCACCGTGGGTTATCACGGAGAGTGAATTACTTCGTGGAGGCATTTTCTTGCACTAGCAGGATTTAGGCTGGTGTCAGATTTTCTGCTGTCATATAACCTGCATCAAACATGAGGCTTTGTGAGTAATTCACATAACTTGGTGGGCGAAAGAGACTCTAAGGGCTGTTACCCATAGGCATATTAAGCAATCCTGCTATGAGAAGATCTTGCAGTGAAGCGATTTCCAAGGTAAGTGTCATGTTACTGGGCCACACGTTTCATGTAAGTAGAATTTAAAAATGCATTTAGTGACATTAACCCAAAAAAGATATTGATCTGTGTGTAGTGGCATTGCACGTGACACAGGTGAGACTCTATGACATGAGGATGACCATGTTACAGCACGGTGTTTACTTTAACAAACCACTATGATATAGAACAATTGGGTCAATCCAGGTGATCAAATACACTGACCCATAATGCATTCTGTTAGTAAATGAGAGGCCAGGACTAGAACACAACCTCCCCGATGACATGGACTCATCTGTGCAGGGGTTTTACAGTTGAGATGCATCCCAGCAAATCGAGAGCAGGATAATCGAATTTCTTCGAAAGGCATTGAATAAAATAAAATGAATCCACTATATTTTAATTTCTAACATATGAGTGCAGGAAACGTGAAAATGGGTGTAAAATGTCAAGGAAATGTGAAATATATTTTGTAACTTTAACGGCAGGATTTTACACTGTGTAGTAGTTTTGCCTGTAACCACGTCGGGGGTGGTTTGTGAGGTAGCAGCACAAAGCATGCGACAAAATGCAGTTTCACTTTCCCTATACATTTGTGAGCCTACATGTTCCAGAGGGCTTAGAGGTGCTGGCTGGGGCTCTTTGAAAGTCAGCCCCAACAAGTTATGCTGCCAGTGGAAAGGTATACTGTGTGCATTCCCCCTATCGGAGCGAGGGGAGTAATGACAAAAACATCAGGGTTCTCTTTTAACAGTCATTTTGATTATATTTGATTTAAAGTAAAACTCTGGAATGGACCAGCACATCACGCATGGACCTGGGAATCCTGCCAGCTTCATCCAAGTAATGTGGAGCTTTGACAAGGCTCCCACAGCAGGTGTGAACGATTCATTATATCCTTTTTATTTTCTTGTGTTCTGTTACTTGTTGTCAGAACTTAAGTGTAGAAATGAAATGGTGGAACAACAAGTGTCAGAAATGAAATGTTGGAACAACAAGTGTCAGAAATGAAATGTTGGAACAACAAGTGTCAGAATGCAAAGGGAAATGTGGATTGGCAAGGCCAAAAGGTCTGGCCTTGGTAAGCTTAGATATATATTTTTTTTGTTGCTAAGCTATAAGCCAAAGTGTAGAAGTAATGAAAAGTAAAAACATCAATAACTGGCATGCATTTTTAAAAAAAAACATAAAAAATGACACATCACAAAAACGACCAGTTGCAAAATAGTTTTAAAAATTATATGAAAGCAGAGTTTGGCCTACCAGCCCTGGCACTGAAATGGAAAAATGTATAGATGGATGTTCACATGGGCAAGAGCAAAGCTCCCTGACATGCAATGAACCGAGTCAATGGCTGAAGTGGCCGAACCCACTGACCCATGTTGTAGAGAAAAGCAAAAGGTGAATGACACTTACCCAGACCATAACTGAAGAGTGCTGATCGAAACACCCTTTCTGTATATATTTGCCTGTGTTTTGCTTATGATTCTTCTTTGGAAAACATGAGCATGGAAAGAAAGCTAAAGCTGTCTACATGTCAGACATAGAAATACGATGAGCTACTCAAGTTTAATTCTGGGCAACCCCAGAGACCTCTAGTATTACAAAGTTTTGTAATGCAGATTAATCATTTAAATTAGCCACATGTGAGTGACTTTTTCTATGATAAATTTCAAGGTGGGCAAGTTCTGACAAATATCTGTTTTAGAGAGCGCTTCTACCAACAATTGTCAGATACAGAAAATGTTTTGTCTATATTTTCTACTTCTTAGCTGTTGACATGGCTAACTCTTCTTAGGTCGAGCCTAGGCAGGGCTTGTGCTGTCTCTTCGAGACGTGTTGTATATTGTTTGTGGACTTACAGCCCGCCGATTGCTTTTCATCTATTTCTGCGAGTGTCCTATAAAAAACCTTACTTCCAAGTTGCTAATCACTTCCTATTTGTCACTCCTTTCTGTGGGTTGGACCTTCCCACAGAGCACCACCCCATTTCTTGTAGCCTTACACTTATCCCATTCAGGAAAGGTTTTTGGGACTACTTTTTTCTTTGTTTAGCAGTTCTTTTTTACGAGCGATCGTGTTCTCACTCGCTTAATTGTCTGAATGCACACTATTGCACGCAAAGCCACAGTTGTCTTAGTGCTGGTTGTGTGGGCTCAAAGCAATACCCATTGCTCTCTCAGCACCTTCAACACAGTACAGTCGCAGTCTTCTTTGCTCTGGTAGGCACTCTCGGTACAAAAGCTTCCCGTTCAATCGCTGCTCTGGCCTCGTGCCACCCCATCTTCCCCTTGCTAAATGCATGTGTAGTCTACTGGCAGGGGATGTGAAAAACTACAGCTCACATCTGGGTGTTGGAATGTCCACCATAGTCACCACAGTAAGGTCAGGCAAGCAACAAGGTACCAACCTTACATAAGCCAACATGCAGCTGATGCATACATTACTCAAATCAGCACAAGGTACATATTGCTACTCTACTGACACGTATAAACAAAGAAGTTGTCATCTTTTATAAAATGCCCCCCAAAAAAAGAAGAGAAACAGATTATATTGGTTTAATCTCTGATGTAATCTCTGCCATTGTCTCTAATGGTGACTGTCAGAGTATTTGTTACATGCTGTTCCACTAGTGTTTCTTCTATGGTTATTGCACTCTGTGCGAGCCATCCACAGCACTGGGATTTCACAGCAATATGTTGTGAGTGTATTTTAAAGATAAGCAGTCCTGCTGGCTTCTGTATCTGTAGCTTTCTTTTATTTTTGCCAGATATCTATACACAGGCAGTAGATGGATGTGAATTGTTTTTTTTGTCTGAAGCAATCTCTGAGAGTGCCTGTTTCCTAGCTTTAGAAAACCGATTACAGAGGTAAATTAGCAGAATGCATTTGGGGGGCTAATAGAGCACTTCCTTCAGCCTATTCTGGAGATTGGGTTGCCACTGTCATGGCTGCATAGCAGCTGGATATCTGCTGCCTCTCAGAGCTCTGATTTCAAAGCGCATTCACGGCAGCTCCCCAGGGACTGTGAGGCATTTTGCCTGCATGTTCACACCCATCCCGGCCCGCATACGAAGAGCACTAGAGGTTACTTCTTGGTGTCAGCTAAGTCTTGCTCCCTAAGGAGATAACATCACTGCATCATCCACGCCGACCGTGAAGCTGTCTCTAGCTGCCGGCTCCACTACACCACAGTTGAAGGTGAGACTGTGCCGTACATGCAAACTACTTTGGGACTCTTTGGAAGGAAAAAGTACAGAGTTCTTAATTTGGACAGTGTTCTAACATCTTCACTCCGCATTCTTCAAGTTTAAAGCACTCTTAGCATCTGGTTCTTCTTATCTCTCTTTGCTACATGTTATTAGTACATGCTCCATGTTGTTTGGAACATTTATCAAGAAAACCGCTTCAAGATGGCCAAACACAGTATATTATAGTGCATGTTGTCTTGCATCGAGGCACTTGTCTTTCTGTCTGTGCATTTGAAAAAGCCTTGGAATGTGTCCATTAAAGTTTCCCTGAATCAAGCTGAATGGCCCAGTGTGTAGTAATTGTATAGGTCTTCAATCCCTAGTGGCGCAGCACCCAAGGATAACTCCCTGCATGGCTACACACTTATAAGGTTCCAAAGGCAAGACTTATTGGTTATGCCAATGCTTGTTTGAGGCATGCTCGTTAGTTAGACTTGGCCCCTTTTTATTTTTGACAAATTTGTTTACTTATATGAAAGTGAATTTAAATTGTTAACTCTTGTTGCAGCGCTCATTGTTTAGTCCCATTGTCATGCATTTTTGTCTCAAACTATTTCATGGGTGTCAGCAGGTCTTGTGTTATAAGGTTCACTGCCATCTAGTCCTGGTTTTTCTTCAAAACGCACAGTGTTCTGGAACTTGGAGTTTTGCTTTTCCCATTATATGTGTGGGCCTACAAATCTCATATTTGTGTGGTATTGCCTGATCATCTACAACTGGGTGAAATTCACCATTGTGGCAAGGTACCAGTTGATGGCTATGCACTGCAGTATTGCCCACTCGAACTATTGTTTCTTAAGCAATTGTAATCAGTCATCAGTGTGCAGCTAGACAGAGACATGTTGGGAGACTACACACTTGTTTAAAAAGGCAGCTAAAGGGCACCAGGTTAAAACAAGAAACTGCTTGCAAAAAAAGAAATAGTTCTCCAGCCATGTTAGAAGTGTGGCTACATGAGTTATTTCCAAGAGGGAAGCACCCAATGAGGAGCAGTGTAGACAAAAGGTGAGGGCAATTTTGTATATATGTGATGGGTATTTGAAAACTAGTGTAATTTCACTGGCAATTCCCATTCTATCTATATTTCTGTATGATTTCATTGGAGAAACCATGCAGTCCTTGGTATTTTCAGGGCCCTGGCTGAGTAATTCGTCCAATCTAGTGGGTTTCTAGGCATTCTGGGAGTAGTCCTGATTTCATCAAACGAGCAACGGTATTACATAACCCTCAATGCAAGGAGAAATGCTAGACTGGATGGGGAAACAACCATTACAACGCAGTCATTACAACGCACTACCTTTACAACACAGGTGTTACAACGCTACTGCATTTGCATCGCATGCCATTACAATGCATGCCATTACAACGCAGCTGTTACGACGCATACCATTACAACACCTGCCACTACAACGCATTATAAGGTAAGTAATGGGGATTTCTTTAGTTTTAGGGTGGGTATGGGTTTTTTGGGTACACGGGGATAGTATTTTTACCCCTACACTATCCAACACTTACCCCATTGTGGCTCCAAAAGTATTATGCGTTGTAATGGTAGGCGGTGTAAAGGTATGTATTGTAACGGTATGCGTTGTAATGGTAGTTTCTAAAAATGCGTTGTAATGGCATGCGTTGTAAAATCTTGCATTGTAATGGTAGTTGCGATCTAAAAACCACGTTGTAAAGGCATGCGATGTAATTGTTCGCATTGTAATGTCATATATTCGACTGGATGGATACTTATGCATGGATCTGGGAAACGTGAGAGCTCTGGCACATTGGTATCCATGCATGTCTTTGGGAGCTCGTGTCAGGTACTGCAGAAATCATTTTTTTACAAATATGTGCCTTAACAAAGTGGTACCCAATCCACTGAAGAAGGGAGTGGTGAAGAGGGGAAATAAAAGCATTGTGTGGCAGACAGCAAATTTTCTATTTAAATGGCCACTAACTGCACAGACATACAGTTTTATAGATAAAACTATATAACACCCAAATGATAATGTGTGGAAATAGTATTTCTGTGAATATTTATAATTTGTGCATCACCAAGTATAGTATCCTGACTTGTTTTGATCCTATGAAAATCTCTGTTTCCAGCACACTTCAGTTACAAAAACATGTGATTCATTTTTGCTTTGCTAACTGCTGATTGAATACAGTTCATTTTCATGTCTGTTGCAAAACAGCGTCCTACATCCTTTTCTTTTACACTCCCTGTGCTCCAGTAAGATTGGCACAAAGTTCACTTTAAAAGCTCCTCTTACCTTGCAGCTAGAGAAAGAATATAAGCACCAATCACGTTAAAGGAATAAGGAGCAATTTGTCAGAAGACATAGCCTGACATTTGACCTCTGCCTTTGAAGCATGCAAATGTGACAAGATAGGCACAGAATTTAAAGACCTCTTTATTTATGTTGGACTTTTTCGACTGACAAAAATCGGCTTGCGAACCACCAGTGGTTTGCAACCCACAGTTTGGGAAACTCTCCCTCAACAGTTGTTCTTCATTTATGATATCTAAAATGTTTACAAGCATTTGGGTAAGGCACTACACCCACCAGGGAGGAAGCGTCAGCCCAACATTGTTTCCTCTTATTCAGGAAAGGTGAAATGTGGCAATTGCATACCTTTATGAAAAAAGTAAAAAGTTGGTCACAGTTTGAATCAGTGTCGACCCTTTTGGATAAACAAACAAAGGAAGGAGTAGTCCCAGGACAGGAGGTCCTAGTACTTAAAAACGGGGAAAAAGTGAAGAAAAAGAAAAAAATATTTTTTTTCTTTTTTAAGAAACCCCTTACTCACCGACCTAGTCGGTGACATGCTTCATCATTGGGGTCCACCCAAGTGGCCGAGTGCCACTTAGGTGTGCTGCGACGCCTGCAATTGCAGCGGAGTGTGTGTGAAAATGAAATCGGGAAGTTTAAAAGGTGTACAGCATGTGCTCCCTCAAATAGATTTATTCTGGGGCCAGTGTAACACGGTTAAAAACAAGTGAGATACTTTTTTTATTTATTTATTTTTTGATATACGGGAAACACATTATGATACACACTGCAGAGCTGGTTTTAAAACCCAGAAAACATTGCACATCCGTGTAGATAATCTAATAATAGACACTTGTGGAGCAGTTAACAAAATTAGAAATCAATATCGACATATGCAGAATAGACAACAATCATAACAAAAAGAAAACAAATCAATCAGTACCCCATAACACAGTAAGTCTTTAGCCAACCCATTCGGACACCGGCGCCCAGATCCTGGTTGCCAATTGTCGGCTCCTCCCCCCTTTACAAGAAAAAACAGAGAATTCTAACCTATGGAGAGCTAACAGTATTGCTCGCCATTGTGCAAAAGTTGGGGCTTCCGCAGATAACCACTGAGATGTAATGCACAGACGTGCCTGGGACATAGCGATAAATAGAAAAGCTGATTTGTAAAAGGAGTGAGTACCAGCTAAGCTATTACCCACGTCAACCCCAAATATCACTAGTGCTGGAGTCAATAAACAGCTTATCTTGAGTGCGGAATTGATAAAGTGCTCGATGTCATCAAAAAACCCTACTAGTACTGGGCAAGCGTAAAGCATGTGTCTTATATCCACCGTCAGTGAATTACAGCGAGCACAAGTATTACCCTTCCTAGCACCCCATTTTGCGATTTTCATTGGCGTGTAATAAAGATCTAACATAGCCATATAGCTTTGTGTCTTCAACGAACCTGAGACAATGACCTTGCTGGCAAAGTCCATTACTGGGGCTAGGTCAATACCTGTCCTTCCTAATTTAGATTCCCACTTAGCACTTTGAGCTGACAAATCATCCGGGAAGGTTGATACTATATATTGATAAAGTACCCCTATTCTACTCCTTTTCCTAATCATCTCGATGATTGGTATCTTATCCAGTATACTTGGTGAAGTCTTCAATTGTTTATACACAAAGTTTTGTATTTGCAAATATTTAAAAAAATCACGCAGGGGTAATTTGTATTTGTTCCTAACATCACTGTATGCTAAAATTTGCCCATCCTCTACTAGATCACCCAGCATATAGGCACCCTGTCTTTGCCAGCCAAGCATTACATAATCTTGAAAGACACTAGGAAACACTCTGCTGCTTTTAAATGGCGTATAGAAATTCAAGTTTGGAATGGCTAATTTCTTCTTAATTTTCCGCCAGATAGAACATGCAGTGATCAAAACTTTGAAGCATGTCCTTTTATAATAACTAGGCTCCAAAACCTCCAACAATATACCCTTGGCAGCTTCACCCAACCCTATCTCATAAATAGTAGGTTGGTTGGGCATCGGTACATTCGCCCTATCTCCACATATCAGCACTCCCATAACTTGTAGCATTGCTGCCCAATAATACAAAACAAGACTGGGGACCGCCCAGCCCCCCCGATCTCGAGGGAGGTACATCCACTTAGCTGCTTGTCGCGGGCGCCTATAGCCCCACAGAAACCTACTACACACCCTCTCTACCTTAATCAGGCTATTTTAAGAAAATAACAATGGAATGGTTCTAAACAAATATAAACATTTCGGGAGGACTATCATTTTAAGGACACTACAGCGACCATATAAGGATAAGTGTAGATTATCGAGTCTCTCCAATTTAGTATTGACTGCTTCTATCATTGGGAGGATATTTAAGTCCGGGATCCTATCGACTGCAGGACTTATCCGCACCCCTAAATACATAGCTTCAGGAACAACAGGAGCGTCAGATGTAGGCATATCAGGAGTCTGAACCACCTGCGTTTTTGAAACATTGAGCTTATAACCCGACACTGCTCCGAACTGTTTTGCTAGTTCCTTCAGGGCAGGGAATGCAGATGGAACATCGGATGTTATCACAACTATATCATATGCGTAGGCTAACAGATTGTGGGAGATATCACCAGCCCTTATTGGAACTATAGCCTGATTAGCCACGATTTTAGAAAGAAACGGATCTATGTATAGGGCGAACAGCAGGGGTGAACAAGGACACCCCTGCCGTGTGCCCCTAGTAATAGGAAAAAAGCTAGTCTGCTGCCCTGAGATGCGCAATTGGGCTCTTGGGGAAAGATACATAGCAGAAACTGCATGTACAAATTCCTCTGGAAACCCCTTCCATCTGAGTACCACCAACAAAAACCCCCAGGAGACCCTGTCGAACGCCTTCTCGGCGTCCAACAGGATCAACCCAAGGGGAGATTTCGTGACATGGGCCACGTCTAGCAATGCAGTAGAGCGCCTAACATGATCCGCTGTGTCCCTGCCTGAAATAAATCCATGCTGATATATGAAGACCAACGGAGTAATCACTTGCGCAAGTCGGCAAGCCAAGATTTTAGAATAAACTTTTGAATCGCCATTGATTAGTGATATCGGCCTAAATGATGATGGGAGCAGCTCTCGTTTCCCTTTTTTCCTAAACAAAACTATAGTTGCATTTTGCCATGAATCCGGCACTATGCCCTTCTGAGCTGCTCTGAGGACCTCAAGAAAAAACAATTTAATATCATCTAAAAAGATTTTATAGAATTCCAGTGGAACAGCATCTGGGCCACAGGCCTTGCCATTAGCTAGAGTTTTAACAGCCAGCTCCAATTCCTCCATTTGAATAGGTGCCCCCAGAAATTCAGCCTGTTCTTGAGAGATTTTAATTGTCTCCATATAAAAAAAAAAACTCCTCCATTGCCCTCTCAATATCTAGCCTAGGAATATCTTCCCTATACAGAGAGGAGTAAAAATCCAAGAAAACTCTATTAACTGCCTCATGAGTATCATGTACTACTCCATATTGATCTTGGATTTTTACTACCTGGTTCTGTATACTGCGCTGGCGAAGTCTCTTGGCTAGAACCCTACCAGAATTCTCCCCAAAATCAAACATCTCTGTACGATATTGCAAGTACTTCGATGCGAGATCTTTTCCGAATGACTCCAATAATTGGGCTTTCAAAATTGCTACTTTTTGTTGACTCGACAGAGTTTCGTAGCCATTCTTAATATTCAAAGTAAGTTCGATCTCTGCCTCCCTTAGCTCCTTAACACGACTACGCATCTGCTCTTGTTCAGACTTCCACCTATATGAAGTGAAACTTTTAGTCTCCCCCCCGTAGTCCAGCTTTCAGCGTGTCCCATACCACTTGATCAGATGTCGACCCAATATTTATATTTAGAAACTGTGCTATCCACTTTTTAATATGGGCTCGATACTCATCTTCACATAACAGCTTCCTTTCGAACGTCGACTCCCTAGGGGGTTTCCTGATTCGAGGCCATTCACACTCTGCTATCAATGGATTATGGTCCGATATAAGTCGTGGAAAACAAGAAATAGAAGAAACAATTGCCACCTGCTCTGTAAGAAAAACATAGTCTAACCTAACATTTTTGTTATGGGGAATAGAGTGATGCGTATATCCATCTTCCATTTTATTATGTAGGAACCATAGATCTACCAAACCATGCTCCTGT
Organism: Lissotriton helveticus; assembly: GCF_964261635.1. NCBI lineage: Eukaryota > Metazoa > Chordata > Amphibia > Caudata > Salamandridae > Lissotriton > Lissotriton helveticus. The sequence continues at coordinate 2,109,289,265 of NC_136057.1, forward strand.
AGAAGAGCCTGAAGCGCTTTAAATACTTTTGGCTTTCTGCCCACATATTTTGGATCTCCAGCTAAATTGAAATTACTTAAAGTATTAATGTTCATATCGCCACACACTAGTAGTGGTGTAGGCCAGCCTGCCAATTCCACATCCAGCTGTTGCACCACCTCCGGATCGTCTAAATTCGACCCGTACACATTGCAAATCTTTAGATGTTTACCATGTATACAAGCTTCAGCTATGGCCCACCTGCCCATTCTATCCCCAATACCCTTTTGCAAGAACCTAAACCCCGCTTCATAAGTATAGCGACCCCTCTAATCATAGAGGTCTGCTTGGAACAAATAAGGAGCTCATAGCCAGCCAGCTTGAGAAAATCCCGCTTTCCCCATGATACATGAGTCTCCTGTATACAGAGAATGTCTGCCAGCAGCAAATAAACAATTTTAGCAAAGAGAGCCCGCTTTTTGCCATCATTAAGGCAGCATACATTCCATGTACATACAGCCAATTTATCCTGCCCCATCAGAATAAAAGAAAGAAATCGAAAGCAAGTACATAATGTGCATATACTCTAACTGTAATACCATTTCTGCAATGCAAACCAACACTCTTTTTGTTTTTTTACCCCGTCCCCTCCCCCCTTTTACCCTCCCGCCCACCCCCCTTCCCTTCCCCCCCCACATCCCCACCACCCACAGTGAGGCTTAAGGACCATGTCCTCAGTGATGTTGCGATGCTATAACCGTGCCCCCCCCATCAGCTTCCCTACCAGCACTTGTGCCATTCCTTTTCCCCTCTACTCCTTACACCATGTTTCCTTTCCTAAGACGTCTAACTAAGTTATAGGTACCACAGAAAAAAAAACATTCGGGACCTGAAGAGAAGAAAAAAAAAAACCCACACAATTACACACTATTAAGCTTCATAGCCCAATCATTGCGGTTAACCTCCTTGCCCCGACTAAAGCCTTAGTCGTGAAGATAGCAATTCTGGGGTACTCGATTATATCAAAACCAATCATTTGAGTGTACAAAATTTGGGAACAAAGTTCTCGGGGAAAAAGATCGGCACTTATTGATATACAATAACAACACATTTTAAGCAATGATCACCCCAACCAGATCAAACCAGCAATCTTCAGGCAAATCCAACCAAATCAGCAAAAAAAAAGATTCCCTCTAAACGGAACAAACGCTATATATTACAATGTCTATCTTTTGGTATGCTCAGCCAACTCCTTTAAGTAGTACTGTGCTGAGCTACACGATGTAAAGAACCGCGCTTTCCCATTCACAATAACTTTTAACTTTGAAGGGTTAAGCAGGAACACCTGGGCTCCCGCTTCTTGAAAAGGAGCGAATAATTTTCGCATTTGCCAGCGTTCTTTAACAGTCGTTGGGCAGAAGTCTGGTCGAACGAAGAACTCGCATCCCATGGCTGCTCTTTTCTTCTCCGGCCTTGCTAAATCATACAGGGCCTCGCGCAGCAAGAAATTATTCAAGCAGATTAAAATCGCCCTTGGGTAGAGATTCTGACCACTTTGTCCTTCTTTACCACGATGTCTCAGCACAAAAGGAAATCTATGGGCACGGATTACTTCAACTTCCCAATTCCAAGCACTTAACTCTGGGAAAGCTTGCTTGAACAGCTGTATAACAAATTTGCGAGGGTCTGCCCCCTCCTTTGATTCTGCTATTCCTAGCACGCGTAAATTATTGCGGCGTGCCCGATTCTCTAGGTCCGTAAGCTTCCATTCTACATCAGACTCTGATCTTTGTAAGGACTCCACAACCCTCTGTTGCTTCACTAAAGTATCTTCAACCGACGAGACTCTCTCCTCAACTTCGACCACCCTCGTGGTCACTTCAGCACAGGTTTTAACCAGTCGTCTCACAGTATTCTGAAGTTTCCTTACTGCTCCTTGCGTGCGTAAGCCCTCCGCTTTCGTCTCGGTTCGATGAGCCATGATAGTCTTATAGATTAAGCCAAGAGTGATTGAGCCCTCTTCCAGGTCCTCATCCAGGTTTAGCTGCGTAACCTGATGGATTTGATCCTGCTGCACTCCCTCCGTGGAATCCGTTGTTTTCCTCACTGTAGACAGTGAAGCAGACTGGTCAAACTCTTCTCCTTCTAAATCGTCTAAGTCCCCCCCAGTCACCGAGGTTGCTGGAGCTATCTAACTCGTGCTCCTTGTCTGACAGGGTCGTTAAATCCGACATGGAATAAAATTTCCCATCAGATTCCAGTTCGAAAGCTATGTCAGTACACAAGATACCCAATTCCAGCATCGTTCCTGAACCTGATCCTGGCTGTGGAAGACCATTGGCTTCACTTAATGGCACTGTTGTAGCCACTATGGGCTCTTTTGTCTTCACTGTTCGTCTTTTGTCAAAGATTGCTGCCACAGTCTTTTGCTTAATAGATGTCTCTTGTACCTGAGGCTGGTGGACTGCAGAGTCACGGTACTGACTTTGTATGTCTCCGAGCGCACCTTGCACCGCCAGTGCTTGACTAGATGAAGCTAGCGGAGTATCTTCTAGTTGCACGCTAGGGTTTCCGCCACCGACACCAGCCGCTGCGACTACTTCAGGCACCACGCTCTCCACTTGCTTATTGCTGGCCCCTCCATCCTTAATCTTTGTGGTATTCCCCTTAGCCTTAGAGTCGTTGTCAGTAGCACTAGTAGTGCCCAGATTCTGTTCTCCAGTAACTAGAGCCTCAGCTGTCGTTTCAGCCGCCGCCCCTCCCTTGTTCCTGGCGGTGCCCCTGCCCTTCGGTGCCATCCTTAGAACGGGAGAATAAACCAGGGCCAAAAATCCCCCTCCTCGAAATGCAAATTATTGGGCACAGGTCTCTGAGACACTTCTCTCTGAAAGTGAGATACTTCTAATGGTTATATTGGCCAAATAGTATCAAAGTGTGAATAAAACACATTTTTATTCACACTTTGATACTATTTGGCCAATATAACCATTAGAAGTATCTCACTTGTTTTTAACCGTGTTACACTGGCCCAACAAAGGTATTCGTCACAGCAAAAGAATTCTTCTGTATCCCAGGAAACAATTATTGCGCTTATTAGAGCAGATATGCTGTAGACCAGTTGACCAAAAGAAAATTCTTCAATCTAGAAGGCTGCACTGTATTGCTTTTCACAGGTGTAAAAAATAAAACATAAAAGGGGAATCTTGAAACCTTTAGCTGACAGTGTTTCAATGTTCTGTCTGACTAAGCCTTGTACACATAGTATATGTCAATATACCTCTGGAAAAGATGGAACCTGGACACCAAGACAAGTGATTAAAGTTCTTCTCGCATGGTCTACTTTAAACACTGCTGCTGTTCTATTTTGGAGTCGTCTGTTATAGGCACAGCAAGACAAGTTCATAAATCTGGCAGGGATTTGGAACATACCTATTCTCCTACCCCTGATGGTCCATGGCAAGAAATTATTTCTATTCATACAAAATGAAGGAACTGTTCAGTAGGTTGTATGACTGCCCGACCAAGACACTATATATATTTTATATTATTCTCCTAGACGTCTATCTTAAAAAGGAGATTGAGCAGTGTTAAGTAAATATGTCCCAAATCAACAATGAATCAAATGTTGTTTATTTAAGATTCATGTAAATAGGCCAACACCGCATCAGGAACTCAGCACAGCTGCTGCATCGAGTCTCTTGCTGCTTCAACTGATCACCGATGACACCTGGAGATTCCAAGTGTCATCAGTGATATGAATAGAGAACAGATTGTGATAGTAAAGTGCTACAACACTTTAAACAAAAACACATCTCCTTCCTTTGACAATTTAAACTTGCACAAATATATTTACATACATAAAATTTGAAGTATCTAAACCAATTCTAAACATTAAAATATATATTTAATGTAATACATTCTTCCTTAACTGAATCTAAACAATAAACTGTATACATTTACTTCCTAGGATAAAAACATTAAAAAATATAAATATTTTCTTTTCCTTCCTTAAATAATTTAATTACCTTTTTAATTAAAACACACCACCCCCTCCAAATCCTATAACAAAAAGTACAAAATCAGTGGGGAGTTAATTTTTTGTTATATAATCATTTAAATAAATAGGTGGTTTATTAACTCTCCCAAAACTACTCACAGGAATGTCTTCTAAAGACGAACCCTGATCATGAAAATCAACACTTTCTGAATCAATTGAGCCCGTATTTTCAGAATATGAAGAATTCTCAACCTGCTCTTGTTCATAATCTAGCCAATGGAAACTCATTGCAATTTGATGACCATCCTGAGAACCAGCTCTGTTATCCATTTTTTCCTTAACTTTTACAATTCTTCCTAGATGCCAAACCTTTCCGTCTGACAACCTGGCAGAATTTTTGAAAATTTCAATCACCTTTAAAAGTAAAGAGAATTTATTCTGACCTTTCCTCACTTTGAATGGTAACTTAACCCTTACTAAATCACCAACCTCCAAAACAACTACTTTAGTATTATGTCTGGAGTCATAATGTTTCTTATACTTATCTTGATGTAACATAATGTTTTCCTTAACCTGTACTGGTGACCACTCCAACACTCTTGAGTGTTTCATCCAGCACTGGTTATCTTTAGTAAATGGTACTCGCCCCTTCATGATAGTAAAAGGACTAAACCCTGTGACAGTAGGAGTGATGCAATACATCCAAACCATTTTCTTGATACCAATAATCCAATTCTGCCATCTCAAATTGGCTAATTGAATGGAGTCTTTAATAACTCGATTAAATCTCTCAACTTCTCCATTCCCACTTGGATGATGAATAGACGTAACCTTGTGAGTAATGCCATTCCGTTTCAAATGCTCTTCCATTCTATGACACTTGAATTGAGCACCATTGTCAGTAATAATAATTTTAGGTAAACCCTCTCTTTGGAATAATTCATCCATAATTTCCAGAACATTATCTGAATCAGCCCTATCTACAACCTTAATTTCAGGCCATTTCGAGAAATCATCTACAGCAACTAAAATATACATACTACAACCATCCTTGGTAATAGGTCCTGTGATGTCAAAACCCAAAGTTTTCCATGGCATTTCTGGGCACTGAATAGGACATAAAGGAGGAGTGCTACCTTTTTGACATTTATCAGAATTTAAACAAGTGGAACATGCCCTAACAGCCCTTTCAACCTCCGAATCAACCCCTGGCCACCATTACAGTTCTGTCAAACATTTTTTTGTCTTCATTATACCAAGGTGTCCTTCATGACACAGCTGAATAACTCTTACTCTCAAATCCTTCGGTAGAATCATTTTCTCACCACATAAAATATTGCAATCCTTAAGAGATAATTCATCACATACTTCCCAGAATTGTTTTAACTCCTCATTCAATGAATTTTTATTGGGCCATCCATTCACAAGGCACTCCTTGACTTTGACAAGAAGTTCATCTTTAACTACACTCTATTCCAATTCTTGTGGACTCAAGGAGTTATGATGATCATTTTTAAAATCAATAGCAGCAACCTGTAAATCATCCCAATTTTCAGTTCAAGACATTAATGGTAAGGGTAATCTACTTAGACAATCAGCAACTTGATTCTTAACACCAGGAATGTAAGATAGTGTATACCTATAATCTAGCAGCCTGACTGACATCCTAGCAATTCTAGGGGTGGCATTTAATAACCCCTCTGGAGAAAGGACTTTTACCAAAGGTTTGTGATCACATCTCGCATCCACATGCAAACCCCATATAAAACTCCTAAAATGTTCCAGTCCCCATACAACAGCCAATATTTCTCTTTCAATTACTGAGTATCTCATCAGCTGGACAAAGAGCTATAGAAGCATAGGTAAAAGCCATTTATTTACCATTTAACTCTCTTTGGGATAGCACTGTTTTGACTGGCATCAGTATTAATAATACATGGTAAACATGGGTCAAAACCAATTAGCTTCTTTGCATCACACAACTCATTTTTGAGTTTGACAAAATCGCTATCCAATTCATTAGTCCACAAAAATGTTGACTTATTTTTCAGTAACTGACGCATGTTAAATGTTTTCTCTGATTTTTTTTTTTTTTTTTTTAACAAACTTGCTATAAATTCTATTAGGTCTAAAAAAGACCTTAACTCATCTTTGTTCATGGGTGCGGGGCATTTCGTATGGCCTTAACTAGGTTCATTTTTGGTTTTATACCACAATTAATGTGGAGAAGTGTGGCTCACTGGTTAGAGCGGCAGACCCTGATGCAGAGGTCTGGCCCGGGACGAGGGTTCAATTCCCGTTGCGGCAGGGTCTTGGGCTCAATGTCCTCGGACCCGATGATTCTCTCGCCTCGGTGCCTACTCTAATCATGGGTCCCACTCTGCAACTCTGGGCAATAGCTTGCTTAATCTCCACACCGGCTCTAACGCTAGGATGACTGGCTTCACCTTGGGGTGCCCAGGAGTGGGCACCTCACAGGAACAGGCCAGGAAGGGTTCCTCAGCGGTACAGCGCGGGGACACACTGGCTAGTGTAACCAGGCGCTTTATAAGCTCAGGATTATTATTATTATTATTATTATTATTATTATTATTATTATTATTATTATTAACTGAGATTTCATGCCCAAGGTAATCCAAGGAGTCAACTCCAAATTTGCACTTATATAATTCTGCAGTGAGTCCCCTTTCTTTTAATATGTTTAACACCGAGTGAATTCTCTTATGAACGTATTTATTTTCACCCATGATAAGGATATCCTCCCGAAAAAATAGGACCCCCAGTAGATCATGAAATAACTTAAGCATAAGCTTTTGAAATACAGCTGCCTTGACGCAAGGCCAAACGGCATGCGTAAAAAACGAAAACAACGTTAGGGAGTCATAAAAGTTGTTAAACTCCTACTATCTTCGTGCAGTACAACTTGATGATACGCTGACGTCAAGTCAATAACAGAAAACAACTTCATGCTTTTTGTAAGAGATATTAATTCATTGATTTTAGGTAAGGGAAATCTCTCAACGACAATATTCTCGTTGAGAGACCTAAAATCAATGCACAGGCGAATCTTGCCATTGGCCTTGTGGGCTATGACTAAAGGTGCAACCCAATTTGAGGCCTCTACTTCTTCAATGATGCCATCATCTAGAAGACGTTTAAGTTCTACATTGACTTCATCTCTAACGGCCCAGGGAACATGCCGGGACTTATGAACTACTGGTTTTGCATCATCTTTAAGGATGATTTTATGAACAAAACCATTAAGCTGACCAACCTTTTTTGAAAACACTTCAGGATATTCCTTCTCTAATTCAGAATGATAATCCTCATTAGAGTTTAGAACCATAACCTGTTCAACTCCATTGGGGTTAAGAATTATGCTCAAATTCCTTTGGTCATTCCACCCCAACACTGGAGGACCATCTAATGCCACATATAATTTTCCAACTGACTATCTACCCTTGAATTCAAAAGTAAGTTCTCTTAAACCAATTAAGTCTACATTTTCACCTGTGAAACTCTCTGGAGATATATCTGGAGGAAATACGTTAGATCCCAACACTTTTACAAAATCTTTCTCCCACAGTACCTTATCAATGATTGTGTACGGAGATCCTGAATCTGCTACAATCAAAGTTTCAACACCACCATGGTCATTGCACACACAGGTTTAGATTTGAAATTAACGTCTAGTGAGTTAACAGAATCAGAAATCCCTCAGATACAATCAACATTTCTGTTTGAATTCTCATCACCTTAAGAATTAGAAGAATCCTTATAATCTTCTTTAACAAAGGTAACCCTTCTCTTCTTATTGAAGTTCCTTTGACGTGCTTTGGTAAAATGACCAATGAGACCACATTGGAGAGATTTTTGTTTCCTACCAGGACAATTCTTAGAATTAGGCAAATGACTTTTACTACCACACCTAAAGCATTTCAATTCTCTATTGTTAGTATCTTTAGGTGTAGGAAAAGAGACAGACTTAGCTTTAAATGTATAATTAACCTTGCTTACAGTAGCTTTATCTACCTCCTTTGGAGATGCAGCATTTGCTTTTGCACATTTATTAGTGTGTTCTGCTTTCTTAACTAGTGCTACTACATCAGACAATGCAGCTTCACCATGTACCCATAGAAGTTCCTGAACATGCTCATTGTTTACATACATTATAATTTGATCACGGATTAGTTCTTCCTCCAAAGATCCAAATCTGCAAGACAAAGCTAATTTCTTCAGGTCAGATTCAAAATCCTCTATGGACTCTTGTTTTCTTCCAAAAAATTTATGACGATCAATTGCTATACATACAGAAGTTGAATAATATTAATCAAGATCTTCCAAAGCATGAAGAAATACGTTAGAATCGTCAGCAGAATGTGTTTTTTGCTCATAGAATTGTAGACTTTCAAACACTGTGGACCAAGTGAGTGGAGTAAAATCTTCTTTTTCCTGGCTTGTGTTAATTCATCTTCACCATCTTCTAAAGCGTCAATATAATTTAAAAAATATTCTCTCCATTCAAGCCATTTGATAGGAGGCTCTCCTTTGGTTGATAAGAACGACTGTGGAGGAGTTAGTGAAAATGTTTGTGCAGCACACATGCTTACTAATAGTTCAAAACTAACTTTTCCCTACTTTGTTAAAGTATTACCCTTCAGGTGTTTAATAACACACTGAATTAATAAATCTTTATAAGAGTATTATATCCAAGTAATTAAGTAGCTTATAGGTGTATTTCTCACCTCAAGAATATTATAAAAATTATTAAAATCACAAATATTATTTTATAAAGGCTCATAACATTCCAGTATTATTTCAATATAAACAGTACCTTCCAACATGACACGCTTAAGAAATGGTGTGTGTATCACCGTAATGCCATGTGTGTATCACTGCCAAACTTGAAGTACTGACATGTTAATGCCGGTGTGCGTGTGACCGTAATGACTGAAGAACGGTGTGCGTATCACTGAAAAAATATGCTGATAACACTGACCCGTTTTAAACCAAGTGTGCGTGTCACCGTAATATCAGATGCACGGTCTGAAGAACGGTGTGCGTATCACCTAAGTAATACGCAGATAACACTTAAACGCTTAACACAAAGTGTGTGTGTCACCGTAATAGCAGATGCACGTGTGTGTATCACCATAGTAACACACAAACATTATCCATAACTATTGCTTCCAAAACGACGAAGCTAGTGAAAATAGAAATTTCAAGATGGCCGCACGTAATGCGTGATTACGTATTCAAGAAGGTCAAAAGCTCATTACGTGGCTTGTAACGCCGCTCACTACGTTCCTATCCAGCCACGTCATACAGCGGAAGGAACACTGGAGCATCCGATATCAAGAAGTTCTAAATGGCAGGTACGTTATCAGAATGTCCATCATTTAAATGATGCAGTTATATTTAACGTTGGATAAATAATCCTTTAATATTTTCCGGAGTTGGCCTTCACGAATTATGCAAAAAAAAATTTACTTACAGACGTCCACCGACAAGGAACGATTTTCTTACTAGTGGTTATTTTTTCCTCGTCGATTAGTCCGCGAATTCGATTCCTGTATTTACTTCAAAATAGTTTTTTCTTTAGTGGAAGTTCTTCCCGTCGTCGCCAATATTGTTAAGTAAATATGTCCAGAACCAACGATGAATCAAATGTTGTTTATTTAAGATTCATGTAAATAGGTCAACGCCGCATCAGGAACTTAGCACAGCTGCTGCATCGAGTCTCTTGCTGCTTCAACTGATCACCGATGACACCTGGAGATTCCAAGTGTCATCAGTGATGTGAATAGAGAATATCTCGTGATATTAAAGTGCTAAACACTTTAAACATAAACACAACAAGCAGCAAGAAGATAAAATAAACAGAAATATCTTATAGACATATTTATACCTAAATCTATTGCCCTCACTTCTTTTGTATTCATTTTGAAGGCACATGGTGGATGCCGGTTCTACTGAATCCTCGACAAAAATGCATTATTGTTCATTTTGGGCACTGCATTTCTTCCTCCTTTTTTATTAGTTTGTGTTTTAATAGTAACAAATTCTGACATTGCTCTAAATGTTGCTTTACGCAAAAGGCTCACATGATCCTCAAGCTCTAATAACGAATTTCACAAATTTTAAAAAACATCCCTGTTCACCCCATCAAGACCAGTACTTTTAGATATATGGGACAACACAGAACTTGTCTCCAGCAGATCTGAGGAAATAGTGTTTCATTTGGAGGTTGCAAAATAAGATTTGTGAGTAGCCAGGCAGATTAGTACATTGGCCTCTGGATTGTATACTCCTGGTTTTTGTGGTCCGAGTATATTTGTATTTTGTCTTTTTGTCAAGGAAGTACCTATCAGTAGTGCAGCAGGTGCAGTGGCGCCAGAATATTATGCTTACTGCCCAACAACTATAGCTGAGTGTGTGTTTTGTTACAAATAGTGAGATGGAACATTTTCTTTCTTTGCAAATGGGGCCGTGACACCCTGTTTATGCCAATGCTTTCTGCTGATGAGGAGATGCTTCTGGAGCCTCCTCACATAAGGCTATGTATGTGCTGTTGAGAATAGAACCATTATACCTGTAAAAACCAGAGCGGGGGAAAAAAAGGAAACTTCTGTGTCTGGAGCTGCCTGCCGCATTCACTTCAAGGACTAGTAAACAAGATTCACCCACCTGGAAGGTAAGGCCTTTATCACAGTCAATGTTGTGTGATCATAGCATAGAAGAAAAGAGGCACTTAATTTAATTTGAGCAAATGTTGAATCTTGTTGCCTTAGATGCAGAAGTAATACCAAGGGAACAGATGACGGTAGTAAATTCAAGACTGTAGAGGAGGGTAGACAGAGGCTCTCTCTAGGCTTAACAAGTGAGCTCCCTTGTTTGGAAGTAAAATAATCTGAGAGGAAACCAATATGGCTACCCACAACCTGACACCATGCCTAGCCAAAGGGAATTGGTTGTGCACCTTCTGGTGGTCAGTGTGAAACATCGCTAAGAGATCTAGTAAGACCAAGATGATGACAGAGTTGTAGTTTGCCTCCACTTGTAGATCATTTCAAAGAGCATCCAAGACAATGCAGTAGATCTGTTAGACTGTGGCTCCAAAATAAACAAGCATTGGCAACGCTAACAGGTCTCACCTATTCAAGAGCTATAGGATTTGCCAATATGTTTTAGCCATGTTGAACACCAGTGCGGCTGCTGTACAGCATGGCTAAAAGTTAGTGGGGTAAAGGAGTGGAGTGGAGTGTTGTGAAGTGGCGTAGAAAGTTGTGGAGTGGCATAGAGTTGGGTTGAGTGTCATGGTGTGGCGTAGAATGGAGTGACGTAGAGCATTGTGCAGTGTCATGGAGGAAGTAGAGTGTCAGAGAGTGGAAGGGTGTAGAGTAGAATGGAGTGGTGCAGCGTAGATTAAAGTGGCATTGAATGCAATCGCGTAGAGTGGCGGAGAGTCGAGTAGAGTGCAGTGACATAGGGTAGATTGTTTCAGAGTAGAGTGCAGTGGTGTAGAATGCAGTGGCATAGAGTGCAGTGGTGTACAATGCAGTGGCATAGAGTATTGTAGAGTGCAGAGGTGTGAAATGCAGTATTGCAGAGTAGATTAGAGTGGCATAAAGTGCAGTGGCATAGAGTTGAGTGATGAAGAGTAGATTGCAATGGCACAGAATGTAGTTGTGCTGAGTAGAGTGGTGCAGAGTTCAGTGGCGGAGAGTGCATTCCTGCAGAGTAGAGTGTTGTAGATTGAAGTGGCGTAGAGTGCAGTGGCACAGAGTGGAGTGGAGTAGAGTGCAGTGGCATAAATGTAATGGCGTAGAGTAGATTATTTCATAGTAGATTGAAGTGGCATAGAGTGGAGTGGTGCAGGGTAGATTGGCATAGTGTAGGATAGAGTGTGGTGGCATAGAGTGCAGTGGCACAGAGTGCATTGGTGGATAGTAGAGTGCACTGGCATAGAGTAGAGTGGTGCTGAGTACAGAGGCGCAGAGTGCAGTGTCGTAAAGTGCAGTGGTGCACAGTAGATTAGAGTGGTGTAGAGTGCCTGGGTTTTAAGTAAAATGATGCATTGGCTTAGACTGCAGTGGCTAGACTGGAGTGGTAGAGTGCAATGGCATAGAGTACAGTGGTTCATAGAGTGTTTTGGCTTACAGCAGAGTGGTGCAGAGTAGTGAGGCGTAGAGTGCAGTGTTAGAGTAGAGTGGCGTTGAGTGGCCTAGACCGGAGTGGTGTAGAGTGCAGAGGAGTGGCGCAAAGTTCAGTGGCATAGAGTGGTGAAAAGTAAAGCGGTATAGAGAGCAGTGGCATAGAGTACAGTGGTGCAGAGTAGAATAGAAGGTTGTAGAGTTCTGTGAGATAGTGTAATGGTGTAGAGTGCAGTGGCATAGAGTGTTGTAGAGTATAGTGGTATACAGTTTAGTGGTGCAGAGTAGATTGGCATAGAGTGCATTGGCTTAGAGTAAAGTGGTGTAAAGTGCAGTGGCTTAGAGTGGAGTGGTGCAGGGTAGATTGCTGTGGCATAGAGTGGTGTAGAGCGGAATGGCGCAGAGTGGAATAGAGTGGTGTAGAGTGCAGTGGCATAGAGTAGAGTGTTGTAGACTGCAGTGGTGCAAAGTAGATTAGAGTGGCTTAGAGTGGATTGGCATAGAGTTCAGTGGCTGAGAGTGCACTGGTGTAGAGTGCAGTGGCATGAAGATTATTTCAAAGTAGAATCAAACAACATAGAGCTTAGAGAGGATTGGCGTAGAGTGCAGTGGTGTGCAGTGTATTGGCATAGAGTGCAGTAGAGTGGTGTAGAGTAGAGTGCAGTGGCATAGAGTGCATTTGTGCAGAGTAGAGTGGCGCAGAGTTCGGTGGCTGAGAGTGCAGTGTTGCAGACTAAAATGGCTTGGAGTGAAGTGGCGTGGAGTGGTACAGAGTGGTGTGGTGCAGGGTAGAGTGAAGTTGCATAGAGTGGAGTGGTGCAGAGTGACAGAGTGCAGTGGCATAAAGTTGATTGTTTCAGAGTAGAGTAAGGGGGAGTGGTGCATTGGAGAGTGACATGGAGTAGGGCCTAGAGTGCATTGGCATAGAGTAGAGTGGTGCATAGTAGATAAGAATGGCGTAGAGTGGATTGCTGTGGAGTACAGTTAGGTAGAGTGTGGTGGTGTAGAGCACATTTGCATAGAGTACAGGAAAGTGGCATACAGAAGAATGGTGCAGAGTAGAGTGCGGTGGCGTAGAGTAGAGCAGAGTTCAGTGGCGAAGAGTAGAGTGTCGTAGAGTGCAGTGGCGTAGAGTGATGCACAGTAAAGTGGCGTAGAGAAAAGAGGCGTAAAGAGCAGTGGCATAGAGTACAATGGTGCAGACTAGAATAGTGTGGCATAGAGAAAAGGCCAGACTGGCCATACTGGGCATTAGGCGTTCTCCGGGAGGCTGAAAGGGTGAAGGGCGGTTTTGTTAGTGGGGGCCGGTTTTGTAGCCATGCAGCAGTTTTAAAAGCACTGCAAAGTTCTTGTATATCCAGTAGTTTTTGTGGTAACAATAAAGGTGTCAAGATAACTATGGTGATTAATGTGCCTTCTGAAGAGAGATGGTAGTTTTGTCTAGTGGCAGTTTTGACTCATCTAAGGTAGACCAGAAGGTTAATATGGTTGCTGCAAAGAAGGTGTGCCATGCATATCAAAGAACTGTATTATATGTGTGTAGCTCAGTGGTTTATTGCTTTTGTCACAGATTTATTTTGTTACTGTACAGTTCATAATTTACAATCGTAATCTAGCACAGTGAGCTACAAACTGCCATCAAAGAGCTGCATGCAAACTGCATGATACAGGTTAGAAAGTTATGTTTTTTCCCAGTCTTTCATTATCCTTATGCTGCTAAAAAAAAGATTTGTTTGGGTACAAATAAATTATTATAATCAACCCTAACCACTGTTCTGTTTTAAATCTTGAGTTTGTGCATCTCCAGACCAAGCACTCTTAACAAAACATGGATGACATGAATACTACACGGTGTAGTCCCCTTTGCCTTTTGTAATATTTTTTATACACTGATAAACATACGTATGATGGATTGTCTCTGTATGTGTGTGTGTGATGTAAAGTGCTCCAACACCCTACACTGGTATGACAGGTGCTAGAAAACAATGATATACATGTTAGAGAAGGGCTATGGAGAGATGAGGCTCTATTGGAGAGTGATAGTAAGGTAAACATTGAAGAGCCCCAACAGCGATTGACGTATCCTGGTGCACATTAAGGTCATATTTTACTATGCCAGATTAAGAGAGATCCCGTCTCCTATCCTATCCTATCCTTTTCTTTTCTTTAGAAGATACTAAATAAGGGATCTTGCCCTTGAAGCCAGGGAAAGCCCCTGGACTCTATCATATCCCGGGTGGGTTACATCACTGTGAGGTTGAAATCTGGGCCCTGTAGTCATCAATTTCTTGTCAAATTCCATCATGTCAGGGGCTCCTCTCCCTGATTCACGGAGAGGAGCTGTAATTATTCCAATCTACAAAAAGGGCACCAGATCTGATCCTAGTAACTATCGGCCAGTAACTATCGGCCTATAAGCCTTGTTGACATACTACAGAAGGTGTTCAGTAGTCAGGTGCTTTCTAAACTCCAGTGGTTGGCCTCTGACAACAACATCCTTTCTACCTCCCAGGCTGGGTTTAGATCCAAGGTGGAAACAGTGGATCAAATTTTTAAATTAGTGCTGACACTCTGGCAGTATATTAAGATGCAGAAGTGCCATCTATATGTAGTCTTCAATGATCTGAGAGCTGTATTCAATCTGGTTCCAAGAGCTTGTCTATGGCCTTCTCTCAGGTCAATGGGGGCTGCTTCTTTCCAAATAGGGATTCTAAGGAGGTTGCATGAGAACAACTAGGCCCCAGTATTGTTGGGCAAGGATGAGGAGCTAACAGAAAGATGGGAACAGTCCAGTCCGAACTACAAAAGCCATGTCCTTCCCAGAACGGAAACAAGCATCCGAGGACCGGCCCGGTTTCGAGGTAACAACGAGTGGAAAAACGATGGATTTGGGCCCAGATCTTTGGACTGGGGTGAATGTGTGACATTGATCCACATTCTGTCCATCATTGTTGTGTTTGCAGTTACCGCTCTAAGTGTACTGGGGATGCTCAGACGTGAGTCCCAGGCACTCCACACCACTGGAATCAAGCTAGCCGGGCTGAAGAGAGGTGTTACCTCGAAACCGGGCCGGTCCTCGGATGCTTGTTTCCGTTCTGGGAAGGACATGGCTTTTGTAGTTCGGACTGGACTGTTCCCATGGGGCACAGGGTCAGCGCTGATTTGCATATCGCCATTGTCTAACCCAGGGTGGTGTGGAGTGGAAAAACGATGGATTTGGGCCCAGATCTTTGGACTGGGGTGAATGTGTGACATTGATCCACATTCTGTCCATCATTGCTGTGTTTGCAGTTACCGCTCTAAGTGTACTGGGGATGCTCAGACGTGAGTCCCAGGCACTCCACACCACTGGAATCAAGCTAGCCGGGCTGAAGAGAGGTGTTACCTCGAAACCGGGCGGTCCTCGGATGCTTGTTTCCGTTCTGGGAAGGACATGGCTTTTGTAGTTCGGACTGGACTGTTCCCATGGGGCACAGGGTCAGCGCTGATTTGCATATCGCCATTGTCTAACCCAGGGTGGTGTGGAGTGGAAAAACGATGGATTTGGGCCCAGATCTTTGGACTGGGGTGAATGTGTGACATTGATCCACATTCTGTCCATCATTGTTGTGTTTGCAGTTACCACTCTAAGTGTACTGGGGATGCTCAGACGTGAGTCCCAGGCACTCCACACCACTGGAAGCAAGCTAGCCGGGCTGAAGAGAGGTGTTACCTCGAAACCGGGCCGGTCCTCGGATGCTTGTTTCCGTTCTGGGAAGGACATGGCTTTTGTAGTTCGGACTGGACTGTTCCCATGGGGCACAGGGTCAGCGCTGATTTGCATATCGCCATTGTCTAACCCAGGGTGGTGTGGAGTGGAAAAACGATGGATTTGGGCCCAGATCTTTGGACTGGAGTGAATGTGTGACATTGATCCACATTCTGTCCATCATTGTTGTGTTTGCAGTTACCGCTCGAGGTTTAGGGTATGGCAGCTTTAGATTCTCTAATAGCTAGAGAAAACGAGTTCATAAAATCCATATTTTTTTCTCCCCCAATCCACGCCACTTGTGCCAGTATATTTCGATATGCTTTAAAGTGGATTGGTGATCTGGCAATTCTGAGACCCCCTGGTCTACTGGGTCAGGATCTGGTACACTCCAGAATCTAAATCCTAGAGACAGGTCTCTATGAACTTGCCCAGGTGACACAAATGTGACTATTCCCTGATTATCGCATATCAGAAAGTGTCTCTACAATTTGATTTTGGAACTCTGGTGGATCAATCCTTCTGATATTAATTCTTCATCAAAGCCGCTTTTGAAGAAATCATTTTGGGGGTACATTAAATCTGAATACATACGGAATTCTAATAGTGATAGCCTTACTGGTAGGTTTCTGACTATAAAACCCTCTCGTCAGTTTGAACTGTATCTTGATGAGGTCACCCCACAGTGGGCCAGAACACTTTAAATTAAATTTAGGGTTAGCACTCTAGCACCCAATAGTTTCACACACATAAGGAACAAGGTGAGCTCCAACACATCGGATAACAGAATTATGCATCAAATGGCCAGATCGGGTGGAAACTATAGAACAAGTTCTGTTTTGTTTTCCATTGTACTCTTGTACTAGAGCAAAATGGCTGGAACCTTATTGCTGGAACATGGGGTTCCAGCACCATCTACCCATCCTCTGTATCCTAAGTTCAGATACGAGCAGAGGAACGTTCTTCTGCATGAGAAGATTGTTATTAGCTGTAGGAGTGACCAAGATACCACTTGGCCTCCCGCTGTAGCACAAATTTGTTCAAGTACACCTGAGGTATCAAACTAATATGCAGCTGGCTAATTTTGCAGAAATGAGTGGCCACATCTCCAAACAGGAGGCTGATTTCTTGGTAATGGGGTAGAAAAAATCCCCTATTTCTAGACGTTACCCAAGACACACAAGAACAGAATCCCCCCACTGGGGAGACCGATCATTTTGGGAATTGGGTCTCTAGTAGAACCCTTATTATGCTTCTGTAATTTTTTTTTTCCTGAAACTTTAGTACAGAACACCACTACATACCTGAAAGACACGAAAAGACATCTGAACCTTCTCGAAGAAGTAGATGTGGACACTGACTCTAACTTCCTAGTGAGTCTCGATATCGAAAGCCTCTACATGAGCCTCCCACAGCCTACACAATTGAGGTCATCAGCAGAGCTTTAGTGGAGGCTACATCAGAGTTTCGGACTCCGAGAGCTTTTATCATTGAGTGTGCAAAATTAGACCTCAAAGAGAATCTCTTTGAATTTGAGGGTGACCTGTTCTTGCAAATTAACGATACTTTCATGGGCAGCACGTTTGCCCCGAGTGTGGCAGCCCTGTATGTCTATGACTTTGAAAAGAAATTCATCCTCCACACTAGCAATCTCTACGGCAGCCACATTACCTTTTGGAAAAGGTATCTAGATGACGTCCTGCTAATTAGGCAAGGGCCTAATGGCTTACTCTATGATTTTTCTTGAGTGGATCCACATATACAACAAGAACCTCAAATTCACCCACCACATTGACAAAAGGGAGATGACATTTCTAGATATTACCATCACAAAGGAACGTGGCAGATTGGAGACCAGAACCTATCACATTCCTATTGCCAAAAACAATTTGTTAAAATTTGACAGTTTTCACCCTAGGGCATAAAGGGAAAATCTGCCCTATGGCCAATTCCTCCATCTGAGGAGGAACTGTAACAAACTCAGGGAGTACCAGGCCCAAGCAGCTGATCTTTCCAGAAAACTCAAGACCGGCAGCTATCCAGACAAAATACTTAAAACCTCTCAAAAACAGGCTCGTAATCAACAATGGTATGCACTCCTTGAAGATAATCCAAGGACCACAAAGGAAATTGCGTTAACGTGTGGAACAAACTTTAGCACTATTTCAAATCTAGTCACCAAGTCGAAAAACAAACACTGGAAAATACTGCAGACAGGTAACAGGAAATGGGGGAAAAACACTGTTTTCCTTCAAGAAAGCAAGGAGTCTAAAGGACTCCTTAGTTTCCACTCGCCCGAGAAAAGTAATCACTGTGCAAACAACAACAGGTCTGAATGCCTGAGACCTTCCTAACGTGACCGGACATTACCCCTGTGGAAATTGTAGTGGATGTCACCTGAATGCTCCAAAAAAATCTGGATCTAGAACCCAATAAGACCTGGGTCCCACGAGCACACACAAACTGCAACTCTGTCCCTGTAGTATATCTGATCACGTGCCCTGTGGCTTAAGGTTCATAGGGATGACCAGCAGAAAAGTGAAACAACGTATCTGCGAACATCGTAGCAACATCAGGTGTAATCGAAACACAACGAAAATTACAGAACACTTTTTACAGACAGTCCATACAACCAATGACCTCCGTTGGACAATCATTGAGCAAATACAAACAGGGAACACACAGAAATTCCTATTAGAAAAGGAACAGAAATGGGTTTACAGGCTTTCTACCCACAAAGAGGGCCTCAATGACACAAAACAGTTTCTTTTCTCGGCTGTGTTTTGTCACTCCGACAAGAGATTAAGTTTTTCTTGAGATTTTACGCACATTTTTACCCTATCAATCATGGTGTCTCCTTAAATTTGGCAAGCTGGAGAGCCTGCAGTGTTAGGCTCTCTCCCTTGACTGGGTGATTTCAGCAAATTGCCACGATTTTCCCTAATAGTCCACACAACTAGTGTCACAAGTGTTTGAAAGCATGCACATGATGGCAAAACATTGGTGGCCACCTTAATACGTGGATGTCCACAATGCACATTAGGCGGCACAGGTGGAATAAACAAGTGCAGATCCAGGCATATGGATCTTTATTTATGACACCTGTTGAACCAAATGGTCATATTACTGCTTTTGGATGCATGATTTTCCTGAATGTAGGATCTGTAACCTCATTTTTCTTCTTCCAGAACAATTAGTTGGTAACGGAACCATAAGTTTGCGGTTCATCTCTCACTGAATGAGTGCACCTTAGCGAGTGCACTTATTTTTTGCAGTGGTCCTGAAGAAAGTCTTGCTATTAAGCAATGAAAGGCTGAAACATGTAGACCTAATCACGACCTTACACGGATGTTTTTGACCAATTAAGTCACAGAGAACATCCCCCTTATTTTGTTTTAAACTTGGTCCTATGACCCCACCAATACATTTCAAGGTATTTATATATATATAATATATATATAAAAAAAAGAGGCAATTTTAATTACTTTTCACTTGTCACTCACTTTGCACTGTCCCCCAAAAAATGCTCTGCTGTAACTCGGGCGTTGAAGCACACCCGGGAGGCACTCGGCCCCTCGGGTGAGAACCCAATGATGAGGCATGCCACCAACTACGTTGGTGGGTGAGGGTTCTTCTTAAAGGAATTTTTTCCTTTTTTCACCCTTTAAGCAGTAATCCATATTCAGAATAACTCCTTCTTTGTTGACTGTGTTAATCTTAAGGGGACAAGGAGTAGTTCCATCATACCCTTTCTCTATTCGTGTTTTTTTATATCCAGCTTGAGAGCCATGTCTATAACACAGTTGATGATTGCTTCCATATACGTTTGTAGGTACCTCAAGTTATCCCAAAAAGTACAGACTCTAGTACCTATGTATGCCGATTCCTCAATGCACTGTAATGTATTCTTATTAAACCCTGAACCATATGTATAATGGTCCCTATCTTGGGTTAGTAGAACGGTCTATCAACTTGTCTCTGGGAAGGAAGAAGGGTCACTGAAGCATTTACCCTTTACTTAATTTGCAGACTCTCAGTTTGGCATTTTTTTTGTGTATTAGGCTGGGGCATAAAAGTTGGCTTATTTAGCCATGCCGTTATTAGAGAGGGTTACATTGTCATATTCTAAAAAACATTTATATAGCTTTTCGTTAATTTATACATTTGCCTTAGCATTTTATGGTATTGCGTAGCAAGCAGCTGGCTCACGTGGGATTGGGAGTGATGGATACGACTATGTTACGTCCTCCCACTTTACATGCTTGCATGCACATCGACCTATTATATGAATTCTTGATTTAATGATGTCTCCAACCTTCATTTTGCAAGGTACCATTATGTGCCTTTATTTCTGTGCATAGAAATTATCACCACCGGCTAAACGAAGGCTGAATAACCTGTGGTCTGTCATAGAGTGCAATGGTGCAAAGAGCAGTGGAGTAGAATACAGTGGTGCAGAGTAGAATGGAGAGTCTAGAGTGCAGTGACATAGACTTCAATCATGTAGAGTGCAGTGGCGTAGAGTATACTAGCCTAGGGTGCAGTGGGGAAGAGCAGACTAGCATATAGTGCATTGGTTTTGAATAAAGTGTAGAGTGCAGCGGTTAGAGTAGAGAGCAGTGGCATAGAGTAGAGTGGTGTGCGGCAGCACAGATTGCAGTGGCATAGAGTCCAGAGGCATCGCGTGCAGTGGTGCAGCGTAGATTTGAGTGCACTATTGCATAGAGTAGAGTGGTACAGAGTATAATACATTGGCATAGAGTGCAGTGTCGTAGAGTGGAGTAGTGCAGAGTATAGAGGAGTGGTATAGAGTGCAGTGGCAGGGAGTGCAGTGGTGCATAGTAGAGTAAAGTGGGGTAGAGTGCATTCGCATAGTTGAGTGGTGTAGACTAAAGCGGCATAGAGTGAAGTGGCGTAGAGTGGAGTGGAGTGGTGCGAAGTAAATTATAGTGGCACAGTGGGGAATAGCGTAGTGTGGAATGGCGTAGTGTGGAGTAGTGCAAAGTAGAGTGCAGTGGCATGGAGTGATGTAGAGTGGAGTGGTGTAACGTGGAGTATGCATGGAGTGGTAGCACACTGCCATTAGACAACACATCTTCAATTGAAATGACCATTACATTTGCACAGACATACAGTTTTACTGATAAAACTCTAGAACGCACAAACGGTAATGTGTGGAAATGTCATCACCTAGGGTAACATATTGTTTTGATTGTATTAAAATATTTTTTCCACCACACTTCAGAATTACCCAAAAATATGATCTATTTGTGCTTTCTCACTTCTGATATATTCTGAAATATCTGCACAGTTCATTTAAAGACATTTACATTTTATTGTCTACTAGAAAAAAATAGCATTGTTCAGCCTTCCTCCAGCACACCCCAAGGTCGCCAGGATGATTGTTAGATAAATCCTCTCACTTTGAAGTCAGAAAAATATATGTAAACAGCAAGTTTCTGATTAAGACCGACCCTAACATTTGACCACTCTCTTTGAATGCACAGCAAATGTGACAAGATAAGAACAAGATTTAAAGGCATGTTTACAAAAAGTGACACTGGTGGAAGAATATAGTAAATAAGGTATAGGTTACAGAAGGAACAAACTTAAGCTGGACAGCCTAACACAAATAAAGGTAGCAAATAGAAAGCAAGAAAATGTGAGTTACAAAGCCAATGGTAAGCATTGTACGTAATGCTTTCCTAGGGAAGCTTTCAGAATCTCACATAGATGTCATAAGCAAACCAGATAGCTACGCTGTAGGCTTCGACCTAAACACGTTGTCCCAAATGAGTTGTTGAAGAGCAAAACCATTATAAACAATGGGGTAGTCCCAAATAGTCCTTGGACCTGGGTATCTATTGTTACAAAGAAACAGTGGTCCTAGACCCATTATTCAAAAAGTTTTGGATAAAGAAAATTATTATTTCATCCTTTTAGAGCTTACAATAGTCCGCTCACAACCATCTATAAGTCGTTGGATTATATCAAGATAACAAGATGTGCAAAAACCAGTATGTTGTATTACAATATATGTATTCAATAATTCAAAAAACAAGGTTTACATGGAAGAAGGAAATTGTTCTAGGGAACGTTTAAAAGGGGGTGCTCAGATGTATATAAGAGGAGTCAAGAGAACTCAAGATATGCTGAAAGTAAAGGGCATGTATATACAAAAATTGTACAAAACTGATATCAAACAGTTCAATGCAACCTGCCATATACAAAACATTTCTTCGAAATATATTTGCCATATAATTATAAGGAGAGTCTATTTTGACTGAAAACAGGGTTGATGGGGAGAATAGTCCAGGTGCAATTGGGGGTAGCGGCGACGTGTCGATCCGTCTTATTGGCAACTGAGGGAATTTAGTACCTCAGCCATGCGGACCTTCCTCAGGGCAAACAGAGTGGTGAAGTGACCCTACAGAGTAAAAACATTAGAACTTAAACCAGGCACCTATACAGGTTACCAATACATAGTGTCTGCACATCAAAGGGTTGGAATAGTGTATAAGATCCACTTTATCAATCATGTAGCGCTCAATTTGGGTCCAATAAATGTGGCACCAATACCTGTAAATTAATAACATTGGTTGCCAGAATTCCATGAACGTTCAGTATAAAGGGACACAAGGGGCTAGGGCATGTTAATGGCAGGAGCCAACTTGGTTTGAATTCAGTCTGTAAGTTGGCTAAACCATGGTGGTGGAGCCCAAAGCATAAGAAGGGTATAATTTCAAGGCTCGCATACATGGCACTAGTCTCCTGATTGAATGAAGCAATCTGGGACACAGCGTAATGGATACATCTAGAAGGAAAGGAGGGGAACCTGTACTAGATTCTATCTCAGGAGCACTAATGCGTTCCTAAATAGTGCCGGTTTTGAGGGTGATTACCTGGAAGTGTTGGGATCGGCTTCCTTACTCCAACGCGGTATGGAGAATATATACCGTGAAAGGGCACTGGCCTAGAAAAGGGGGCGGTAGCTCCCACATGCGTGTAGAATTAATTAAAATGGGCAAAAGACTCCATGAACACACACTAGTCTTTCTGTGAAAGCAATTGGCCTCAAAAATACAATTTGGATCTTTCTAACGGATATATCAACAATTAGCGATCAGTGCTAAAGCTTGGCGATATTCAAGGTTTAAAATTAATTATATACTGGTAGTATACAATTTTACAAAAGTAAATCACATGTAACATATAAAATCACATTGACAATGTGCATCAAACATACATACAAACAATTACAAATTGAAACAATAAGACCTTGTATTTCAAGACATAGAACCCAAATTACAGTGGGAACAGTTGGTAATGGATTAAAACCAAACATATACATATATGCTGTAGGGGAGATTGCCATAAGGTGGTACATTAAGAACCAAGTGCCATCAACCATTGCTGAGTGTAAATACCTGTCTGGTAATCTCTTCATATTCATTTAACCCTCTCGCTACAGTGTCAAAAAGATGTAACCATCTGCACTCACAAAAGCTCAGAACCCTAGAGAAATCCCCTCCCCGTGGGTTTGCTTGGACCATCTCTATTACACACCAGCGAAGACTTTCAGGTTTGTGTCCAAAGGATGTGAAGTGTTCCACGAGGGGTGCTCCCTGTACCTTGCATTGTATACACCTGCAATGTTGCAGGATACGGGTCTTAACTTTTTGTATTGTCTGTCCGATATATATACAAATGCACATTGACAGGATATGGAGTAGATTACCCCGGTAATATTGCAGTTTGTGTGATCTTGAAGTGTATGTTTGTAGTTGTTGTGTGTGAAAGTTTTTAGTTCATTGGTCATGGGACACACCCTGGCAATTTAGGGCGTGTCCCATGACCAATGAACTAAAAACTTTCACACACAACAACGACAAACATACACTTCAAGATCACACTTAAAGATTTCATAAACTGCAACACTACTGGGGTAATCTGCGCCATATCCTGTCCATGTGCAATTTTATATATCGGACAGACAATAGAAAAAGTTAAGACCTGTAACCTGCAACATTGCACTCATATACGATGCCATTTACAGGGAGCACCCCTTGTGGAACACTTAACATCCTTTGGACACACACCCGAAAGTCTTTGCTGGTGTATAATGGAGAAGGTCCAAGCAAACCCACGGGGAGGGGATTTCTCTGGAGTTCTGAGCTTTCGTGAGTGTAGATCGATACATCGGTTTGACACTGTAGTGAGAGGGTTAAATGAATATGAAGAGATTACCAGAAAGGTATCTACACTCAGCAATGGTTGATGGCACTTGGTTCTGGATGTACCACCTTATGGCAATCTCCCTTACAGCATATATGTATATGTTTGGTTTTAATCCATCACCAACTGTTCCCACTGTAATTTGCTTTCTGTCCTGAGCTATAATGTCTTATTGTTTCAATTTATAATTGTGCATATGTATGTTTGATGCACATTGTCAATGTGATTTTATATGTTACATGTGATTTACTTTTGTAGAATTGTATACTACCAGCATGTAATTAATTTAAAATCTTGAATATAGCCAAGCGTTGCACGGATCGCTAATTATTGATATATCCGTTAGAAAGATCCAAATTGTATTTTTGAGGCCAATTGCTTTTACAGAGCTATTGTGTGTTCATTGAGCCTTTTGCCTATTTCAAGTAATTATACACGCATTTGGGAGTTACCACCCCCTTTTCTAGGCCACCGCCCTTTCACTGTATATATTCTCCCGTGGAATCCTTGCCATTTGTATGCTACCACGTTGGAGTAAGGAAGCTGATCGCAACACTTCCAGGTAATCACCCTCAAAACCGGCACTATTTAGAAACCCATTAGCGCTCCTGAGATACTCTATAACAGGTTCCCCTCCTTTCCTTCTTGCTGTATCCATTACGTTGAGTCCCGGATTGCTTCATTCAATCAGGAGACTCATGGCAAGTATGCGGTCCTTGAAATTATACCCTTCGGATGCTTTGGGCTCCACCATCATGGTTTAGCCAACTTACAGACTGAATGCAAGCCAAGTTGGCCCCTGCCATTAATGCGGGTGAGTTACCACACCCTAGCCCCTTGTGTCCCTTTATACTGAACAAACATTTATGGAATTTTGGCAACCAATGTTATTATTAATGTGCAGGTATTAGTGCCACATTTATTGGACCCAAATTGAGAGCTACTTGATTGATGTGGTGGGTCTAATACACTTATTCCCGCAGTTTGATGTGCAGACACTAAGTATTGGTAACCTGTATAGGTGCCTGGTTTAAGTTCTAATGTTTTTACTCTGTTCGGTCACTTCACCTTTCTCCTTGTCCTGAGGAAGATCCACATGGCTGTGGTACTAAATTCCCTCGGTTTCTGATAAGACGGATCGAAACGTCGATGCTACCCACAATTGCACCCGGACCATTCTCCCTATTCTCCCCATCACCCCCGTTTTCAGTCAAAATATAGACTCTCCCTATAATTTTATGACAAACATATTTCAAATTAATATTTTGTATATGACCAGGTTGCATTGAATTGTTTATTTGATATCAGTTTTGTAAATTTTTTGTAAATACATGCCATTTACTTTCTGCAGATCTTGAGTTCTCTTGACTCCTCTTATATATCCGAGCGCCCCCTTTTACACTTTCCCTAGAACAATTTCATTCTTCCATGAACCTCTAAGGTTTGTGTAAACATTGTTCTTTTAATTATTAAATAAATCTATTGTAATACAGCATACCAGTGGCGGCTGGTGACATTTGAAAGTGGTGGGCGTAAAAGTTTGTGATGAGTCCTGTCACCGATGGCGAGCGAGCCCGACCGCCAAAAGAGGGTTTTGGGGGTATGGGGGTCTTAGTACGGACAGTGCTGAGACTGCAAACTACTGTGGCCAGGGTGAATATTTATTTGGAAGGAGGTGGAGCTTTGTCTGCAAGCACATGTATATTAAGTTACACAGCTTATTTCTGCAGAGTTAATTTTGCTTGTAGTCTTTAGTTGGATCTATTGCACACATCTGCGCCTGCACATAGGCAAGAAACAAGGGGGCCCAATATAACAAGAATATTCCCAATTTTAGATGATTGAGTCCAGAATCGGAACACTGTATGTATCTGAGGTGGTACAGTGTGCAAGTGCCCTCTTTCCCAGTGAACCGACTGACCGGTGCAGCCTGAACTTTAAACAATGTGTGCTTTATAATTAAGATTTATGAGACTGGGCCGTTTTAGAAATTGATAATGTTGTGATGTGACTTATTGTTTTTCAGAACGTTTTGGTACTTACTTTACTAGGTAACTAGCGTGAATATAGTCTGCCTGTAATACAATAGGCACCAGTGCTGGCTGTTGCTCCGTGGTCACGTGATCTGCAGTACTTTCGTTTCCATTGTTGCCGAGGGAATGCGCAGACCTGCAAAATACCTCCGTGTTGCAAGAAGCAGAAGTGAGGAAGAGCAGGTAAAATATTTCATTTCAACTTTTATGTGGAAGTTTCGGCGGTGGGGAGGAAGGCTTCCACTCTGGCCAAGAATCAAAGTGGCTAGAACAAGGGAATCAGTTGAGAAACAAGGTGGGGAAAAGACTATCTGTTTAAAATCGCTTTTTAGATGCTCCTTTGTCTTCTATGGCCTTTTGCACTTTCCTTTCAGGATGCCGCGCCAGGATACTCCGGCAGTAATTGAGCGCGTTATAAAACTGCATATAACATAACTAGAAATGATAAAGCTGCAGGTGAAAAGCCGGTCGGCGCTGGTGACGAGGTAGTATACATAGAAACTGGAGAGGTGGCTGAACGGGGTTTTCATAAGGACAGCTTGAGAGAGTATATTTGCAAGGTAGTGTAATGGTGTTTGTTATTATGTACACAGCAAATGTATACTTTAAATAAAATATTGCATTGAACCCATCTGATGTAAACTCGGCGTTCCGAAATGATATTTGTACTGCACTACTAATGGTAAATTGTCCACCACATCTGCCCCATTCCTCGATATGCCCCTTGGCCCCACCTGTCGCCCTCCAAGTCATTTCTCCTTACCTGTACATTTTACAAACATGGCCCTTCATCCTTCCGGCCCCCATCCGCCGACCTCTTCATGCCACTTATGTCTGCTGCTCCCGTTCTCTTTCAACCCCTTCTCCCTTTTGCCCCTATACCCAGCCGTACCTTCTTTACCTCCCCTATGCCCTCTTCATTCCATGCACTTTCTCCCTGCCTGCCCTCTCTACCTACCTGTACTGCTCGTGCCTTGCTGAACCTGAGGTGAGTTTGGGGAACTGTATTCTGTTAATGTTTCTTGAGGACCTTTTCATATACGAAGACTACCAATTCCGCCACTGTGGAATTTTGTTTTCTACGCGTTTTATCAGCTAAAGCCACAGGCTCCTTGTTATTGCCTCGTGTGTACTTTAATGCTTAGCCCAAAATGTCTCTGATGATCCCGCTTTAATGGAATGCTTGGTGACAGGAAATTGAAAGATTTAATGAAGTGTTTGCTGCCTCTTCGTCTCAGGGTTTGGACCCCCAACAGCCTTCTGCTGCCAATATGGATGGTAACCGGATGCCAGAGTTGGACCCTGCTGGGTTAAATCGAGGACCAATATTACACTTCTCTGTGATGCTTACAATAGACATAGCAAATGCACCTTGCTCTCCTCGTGATTTGAAAAAAGGTTTCTGCTTTCACTCTCCAGAATATGCCACCACTTTTCCAGAAATATTCTAGAACTCTAATGTAGAGTGGCAGGTTTATTCAGCCTGTGAAGATTAAAAGAGCAGTCGCGCGGGTGGGGGGGTGGAAATGGGGTTGTCGCGCCCGGAGGGGATGAGGGGGGAGGCGGGAGGGGTTTAAGGGGGGAAAAAAGACATAAAATAAAGTTTAAACTTACCGTCCCGGAGACTCCCGACTCCCGCCGTCCTGGTTTTCAATTCCTGCAGTGCACGTCACGTCATCAGGAAGGCTGCAGGCAGCCTCCCTCCCCTCCATCGCAGCGCAGCGCTGTGATTGGTGAGGCCGCTGCCCCACCAGCGTCATTTTCTCTGTATGCTGCAGCATACAGAGAGAACAGGGAGGGTGGGCGGTGTTACTCGAGGGCAGGGGGGAGTGACTTGCCCACTGTTAGTAGTATGAAGAACAGTGGGCAAGCCACTCCCCCCTGCCCTAGAGCAACACCGCCCACCCCCAACCAGGAACTTCTGCTTTCTCGCCGTGTGAGAAGGCAGAAACAAATGGTAGTTATTACGGTAATAACTACCATTTGTTTCTGCCTTCTCGCACGGCGAGAAAGCAGGGGGGCGGTGCCCAAACGCCCCTATAGAGGAGCCGCCACTGCAGCATACTGGTTTTTGCACATCTTGTTATCTTGATATAATCCAACAACTTCTAGATGGTTGTGAGTTGAGGAGAAAAGGGCACACTGATTACAACGCTGACCACAAATGCCTGTGAGTTTGGTATTTCACTAGACTACAGCATACATAGTGAGTTTGGACTTTCTAGGAAGTGTTTTTTGTTGTGCTAATAACTTTGCTGGCTTTCGACAAATCTGCATAAAACTTTGCCCAAATAAACATATGTCCATTTTTTTTTTTTTAAAGTTCGTGTAAGTAGCAATAAAAAAAAAAGAACACGCATTTGTAATTTCAGCAGGTTTAGTTTTTTATTCTGTGATGGGTATATGCACTCAGTAACTTATCACATATGTACTTTGTCCCTCACACTTATGCACCCTTGATCCACCCAATCACCCAAACAACCAACCAACCACAAACATACCCACTCACTCATTCACCCACAGACTTAACCACAGTAAAGCAAAAAGTCAAACTCAACAACCTATTTAAGATTAATTTTTTAAAAAGTACAAAAAAAAGAAGAAAAAAAAAGAACATATGCTGCCACCTCAACTTGACAAGCATACAGGGGTGGGGGGCAGAAAAACTGTTGGGGCCTTTTTGGGATGGGGCATGGCCCGATGTTAAGGTAAACCCCCTACTTTTTTCCAATAATACCCTCCTGTATAATGGGCTTCCTGTCTCCTGGGAGGCAATTAGGAGTACATCCACTTGACTGCCAATCACAAGGGGAGGGGAAGACTTCCAATAAAAAAATTGGGAGGAAGCACTTACCATGCCTAATGGGTTGCTTCTCCCTTCCCTGGTATTTCGTGGTTGAGGGAAGAGGTACAGCAGGGACGGGACACTCTCCACTTTCTATTGGTACCTGTGCCTGTCCTGCACAAATCTCAGTGCTCTGGGGGTTGAGTTTTGCCCCTTGCCACTGTCACGCTTTTACTTTGTTTACTGGGTTGTCCGCACACTGTGAGCGCTGTGTCACAGCAAACAAAAAATTCCAAACTGGGGATGTAAGGGATGCTCTTCCTTTGCGACCTAACTTTTGATAACAAAAAAGAAGTCGAAGTAATGTGGTTGACATCAGCCAGTCACTCACAAAGGTTAAAAGGAGGGCACCAACATACTTACTTTTTTTTTTTTTTTTTTGCATTGGTGCTCCTGTACATGTACTTTTTTTTTACTGTAACATTCTAAAATAGGCAATGGCCGTGTTGGAATTGTTAATCATAAGTGGTAAAAAGTGCACCACCATGTATGTATACGCCTACGAACATGTGGTGGCCATTTTGGAATGGGGAAGAATGTTTTTTCACCATTCCAAAATGAGGGCCTCCATGTGCATGATTGTGTATGTCCTAATGCGCCAGGGGCCACCTCGCCATTTTTTAGTTACTGTACCAACATGGGCATGAACCAATTTAGAATGGACAGAAGTGAGTAGTGTGCTGCTACCACACCCTCGTCCACAAAGAAAGCAAATACAAAAAGCACGGTACGGGGAGTAACAGATGAGGACGTTAGTGCTCTGGCCTCAATTTACAGCTGCAAGAGTCATTGCATAAGCAATGCAAGTCGGGGGGAAATCCATATAGAATGAATATATATATATATATATATATATTCACTGAAAAAACCATAGGTTATAGACCATATATAGTTAGGAATTAGCATTTAGAAAACCTTATTTTACTCACACAAAACCATTGAAATTCCATATATAGTTAGTTGCACTAACTATATATCGCGCACCCGCAATCCACTGCTGATGATGTCACATATTACATCATTCATGACATGGTCAGTGATATCACTGATGACATCACTGATGACATCTCAAATGACATCACTGATGACATCATCTAGTGTCTGTGTGTTTTTGTAAAGTTTAAATACGTTTTACATATTGAAGAATGACTGGATGTATGGAAGACTGAGTGTGTGTGTGGCTGGCTGGGAGGTGTGTGACTCTGTGCATATCAATGTGTACTTGTATCAGTGATTGTATAAGAGAGTAAGTATGTGTTAGTATATGTGTGAAAAGTATGGTGTTCTGTGTTTAACTATAGATGAGGAAATCGAAGTGTGATTGATTCTTTACAGGACTGACTAGGTGTATGAGTGCATATGATAGTGTTCTAATAATAAGTGACTGTATGTATGAGTAATTGTATGGGTGAATGAGTGAATGTGTGTGTAGACGTACGAATCAGTGAGTGTGTATGTAGTAACTGGTATTGGTGTGTCATGATGTCATCAGTGATGTCATTTGAGATGTCATCAGTGATGTCATTTCAGATGTCATTAGTGATGTCATCAGTGATGTCACTGAAGTATGGTGTTCTGTGTTTAACTGTATAGATGAAGAAATGGAAGTGTGATTGATTCTTTACAGGACTGGCTTGGTGTGTGAGTAACTCCATGGATGAGTGGCAGTGTGTGACTGTCTGCATAGGTGTATGAGTGCATATGATAGTGTTGTAATAATAAGTGACTGTATGTATGAGTGATTGTATGGGTGAATGAGTGAATGTGTGTGTAGACGTAGGAATCAGTGAGTGCTTATGTAGTAACTGGTATTGGTGTGTCATGATGTCATCAGTGATGTCATTTGAGATGTCATCAGTGATGTCATCAGTGATGTCATTTGAGATGTCATCAGTGATGTCATCAGTGATGTCACTGACCATGTCATGAATGATGTAATATGTGACATCATCAGCAGTGGATTGCGGGTGCGCGATATATAGTTAGTGCAACTAACTATATATGGAATTTCAATGGTTTTGTGTGAGTAAAATAAGGTTTTCTAAATGCTAATTCCTAACTATATATGGTCTATAACCTATGGTTTTTTCAGTGAATTTTCAAGGTTTTGTAAATGCTAATTCCTAACTATATATGGTCTATAACCTATGGTTTTTTCAGTGAATTTCATTGGTTTTTTAACAGCTAATATCTGTAGCTGTAAAATGTATTCTTCTTTAAATCCAAAAATATATTTTATATGTTTATGAATAATTTTTTTTTAAAATATTTTTTTTTCTTCGTTCCCGCTTCGCGAATCGGGAAGCTTCCCGTTAGCTGACCTTGATGCCGCGAAATAGACCGCGAGCCGGTAAACGTTTCTTTACCGCAAGTGCCGCGTTAGAAAACAACATCGTGACGCCTCCCGTCCGCATGACGTTTCACGTTGTCGCGTGATACGTCATATGACGTACTACGTTAGCGAACTGGTATGCGAAGCGAGTCGCAAAGCGCAGGTTTCTGGAAGCAAACCGGGAGGCCCTGCAAAGCGCTTAACGTAAACACAGCAAGTCATGTGACTTGGTAATAACACTTTTCATTGGTTCATTTCACTTTTGGTTTCCTAATGATGTAAGACTAGGTCATATAATCTAAAATGAACACTTTTGATTGGTTGAGAACTCTTGTTTTTCCCAAATGATGAAAATCCCTCCTTCTTTCCTCACTCTGACTTTCATCATTGTGAGAGAAAGACCCTTTGTGATCACTGAGCAATGGCTTCTTTAGTAGCTTCAGCTGGTGCTTCCCCACCACCTCCACCACATCCAAGGAAGAGTGGACCACCTGCTCAAGTTATAATTCAACAAGAAGACGAAGAAGAGGAACAGGAGGACGAGCACGAAGAGAGGCAGTTTTTGCCTGAGCAGCCCAGGACGTCTCACCGGAAAGAAAACTTCATTTGGCAATTTTTTTAAATTCCCAAAGGTCAGAAAAAAGTAAATGCAAGATACGTAACTTGCCTTATATGTCAAGATAGACTGTCCAGAGGGACCGACAAAAAATACAGTTTCGGAAACTACACAATGCATCGCCATATGACTAGGTGGCATCCTAACAACTACAGTGCTGCACAGTTTCGGAACGACCTAGATAATCTCCCTATTATGGCCAGAAGATCTGTTGTACCGGAAGTAACGGGACCAGAGGGCAGGGAGATGGTGCCAAATATACAAATGAGATTTGGTGATGTAAAACACATCTGCGTATTTTGCGATGGATTCATTTCCTACGGAGAAAGAAGCATCACTCTGATCAACAGAGCTATTGACTATCATATGCAAGTTTGTACGAAACGCCCAAAATAATAAATACTTCTTTTTTTTGTTTTGTTGCTCCTGTTGAGCCCTTTACAATGAATCGTTTTCATTGCTCCCTCCAAGAAAAACCCAAAAAAATATAAAACTGTTCAGAAAAATTCAAAAAAAGTAAAAAAATGTTCTGAAAAATAAAAATAAAAAGTTCTTTTCAGAACTACCTCCCCGTTATTAAAAAATTGGTACAATATTTGGAACTGTGCCAACCTCTATTTCTCTTAGTTCGCTTCCCAGTTCGCTCGCCGGTACGCGAACCGGAAGCGAACCAAAAACAGTAAGTATAAGGGAAGGAAACAGACACTTATGTTAAAAGAAAGACAGCTATAGGGGAGTAAACTAGAGATACTATTACCCGCAATCCACTGCTGATGATGTCACATATTACATCATTCATGACATGCTCAGTGACATCATCAGCAGAGGATTGCGGGTTTTTTGGCAACGTGCCTTATCCACGGTTTAATAACGCTGCCTTTTGCTTTATGTAAGTTTTCAAATTGTATGAAATATATACCAATAGATCGTTATGAACCTTTAGGTAGTGCTTTTCTTCATGGGGTCTGGTCGCTTCCATACACATACAGATGTTTCAAAGATGATCAAGAAGTTTATCTGAATGGAGAGGAATGCACTGAGACGCCAGATCATTCACTAATGTGTAGGCACATACAGTTACACGGTTCATGCAACAAACACCGACCAAATATGGCTTGCGTGTTGCAAGGCACGCCAGTTCCTGCTATCATCCCCACGTTCAAGTTGTTGGAAAATGGTAGTTATTTGATGCTCAATAATGAAGATTGTTCTGAGTTAATTAAAAGTATTCCTTTTATCGTAACAGTAAGTGAACGGGTTATTTGCTGCAGAAATGTTCTATTTCCTCCCACACATGAACATAGGGAGTTTTCAATCTGGCCACAAATACCAACCTTGGGACAGATTTCAACGGCATGGCAAGAATAAGAGCTCTTTTGTCTCAGAGAGAGGTGGCCTTGAGTTCGGCCCGTGAAACTTTCGTGCTTCACATAGCGAACACCCGTACAGAGGTGCACACACTTTTCAATTCAGATTTGCCTTTCAAATTCAGCAAGATGGTTCCGACTATCTTTAACGCATCCTCCGCAAAGTCCCTGGCGCACTTTTTTAAAGTTGTTACCAGTGGTCTCGTGACTTCATTTGAGAAAATCTTTGGACTCATCCCTGCTTCCTTTCATTCTATTTTCTCCACTCTGGTTCGTGGATTGGCATTTTTACTTGCATTACCAGCGGACGCTCTTGTGCTTTTTTACATTTTTAAATATGGATGTCCCTCCTATGCAACCTCCCACCCTGCAGCTGCTGACACTGTTCCGCAATCGCATGCTAGAATATTATGGCACAATGCCGTTGGCGATATTAAGCACGGCATATGGATTATCTTTTCGATTCTCCTACTTCACCTGTGTCCAGCCTGTATTTCACTGCCTGACCTGTGATTTCGATTGGGCCATTGATTTGTGTCTCTGCGGACCGGTTTCTCCTGACGTCGACTTTAATCAGCTGATGACTCCTATCATTACTCACGAGTTGGTTTGTCCTGGCGAAAGGATTATGGCTGTGGCATTGATGCATGGACTACTTGGTCCCTGGAATTTACTGGCGGCAGCACAGTCTTTCTTGGAACAGAGCTTTCTTGAAAACCCACCGAGCTGTCCTCTGATGGTGATAGAGGATCCGGTGCTGGGAGAGCACGTATGTTCTTTTCCGCTTTTAAATTGGATGGCTGAACTGTTTTCGGATGAAGACGGTGACTTCCTATTGGAGGCTGTTGCAGCTTATTTTGCATACACAGTTATGTCATAGACCTTTTTCATGTTTGATATGCTGAGTACTAGCATTTCATTGACAATTCATTGACTTATTTGTCAAGTTTTTATTATTTACCTTGCCTATTGGCTTAAGACTCGATAAAGTACTTGGCTGTTTTATTTTTCTTTAGCATTAAATTTTCCTAGTTTTTAATGCTTTACCTTGCGGACCGTCCACATATAAACTTGCAATCTGCTCTCATGAGATGGCACTTCTATTATCTTATTCAGTTCGTTTCCGGATCATGGGGAGGTGTCATCTAGGTCCTGGATATCTTTACACCGTGTTAAGTTAGCATGGGCTCATTACCGGTTTAAACGCCATTTTTCCTTTTTTGCAACTTCTGCACACGACACTTAGTTGTTGCTTTAGCTTTCAACCTAGTAGTTCATCGTGGTTTACATGAGAATAATATGTTATTGCTCTACTATCTGCTTTGCTTGTTAAACTATATCTGTACAGCGAGTGCTAAAGTTTCAAGAACAACACGATACAGAATTGTTATGAGGTCTGATCTCCACGACTTCATACTCATAACATAAGTGCAACTTCTGCCAATTCTGGGCATGAGGCGGGTTTTATATTGCTTTGCCGAACACACATACACAACAGTTGATGCGGCTCACATGAAGAGAGAGCTGGTGTATGCTGATGTGATTCCTTCAAATCTAAGACACTAAAGTATGGGCACGCCCTAAACCAACACAAAGAGACCTTCTTAGCAAATAATATAATATGTGTATTAGGGAGGGTGAGATATAAGCAGCCGCGGGCCGTGGAGGGAGTTACGGTGAGGCAGGGAGGCGGGGAGGGGGAGAAGCAGGGTGGAGCCCTCTCTACCTTGCCCCTCCCCCTCCCCGCCTCCCTGCCCCACCGTAACTCCCTCCACGGCCCGCGGCTGCTTATAAGTGTTGCTAACTCTTATTCATTTACAGCATGTTAACATACTATCACCATTCGCTTTTTATGTACTAGTAACTATGCTGGTAATTTTGCTACTGATAATATGTGTACTTGTATTATCTAAGATACTACGCCTGTGAAGACGGCATTAGTAAATAAACATTTCAAATACACATGTGTTCTTCTTAACTCCATGTTCTGGTTTCTAAGAAATATATAACGACCGACTGTTCATGAGTTCCACGTATCCTGAGGTACTATAAGTTCATATTCTGGATTGTCTAAACATTGAGAGTTTGTTATATCCAATGTGACACTGTACCTAGCTTGCTAAGGAGTTTTTGATTACTAACGTGAGTTTTGGGACACCCTAATTCGCCGAGGTTCCAATCCTCTGTCCACAGTTCTGTGTGAGAACAGAAACCCTGCGACAGGGGCACCCCCGACCCTTGCTGGAGCTTCATCACACTTGCGATACAACTCCAGCAATGCGCCACCTTTACGGCACAGATACATCACGCATCTGTGCTGTTTTTGCCCCATGATGCGCCGCATTGTAAATGCAGCACACCATAGGTGACGGAACAGCGGCACAGAATGACTAACACATCCCTGGTGATGCGCCAGTCATCATAAATGTATCCCTATGCTTCTTATCTTGTTAGAGATGAACCGCCATATGTATCATCAAAGTTTTTTGCATTTCCTAAATAGCGAACTTTAAGGAATAAATAGCGATTCTTTACCATTCCTAGTTTGCGATGAGCTATTTGCTAATTACAAATTACCCATTCATTTCCTTCATTTCCATAGGGCGGTTGGACTCACTTTTAGCTCGAACGGCTGAATGGATTTCCACGAAACTTGGCAAAATTGTAGGGACTGGTAGCCTGATGTGCCTTTGCTATGTCTCAAGATATATGCTCCAGTGGTTTTTACGAAAATTAACTTTGAAAAATATATATTGGGCTACATTGGCCTATATATATGTTGGAGCCCAAATGTAGCCCAATGTAGCCCAATGTAGCCCAAAGATGGCCGCCAGACACACAAAAAAACAAATGTAGCCCAATTATCAGCCAGATGTAGCCCAACTATAGCCCAGTGACAGAATGACCAATCAGCTTCGCAAACCTCCGTTACGCGAAGCGGAGCGCTGTTACAGATATATATCTTTTTTTGAACGTTAATTTCTCAAAATCTACTGGAGCACATATATTGAGACCTAGCAAAGGCACATCGGGCTACCAGTCCCTAATATTTTGCCAAGTTTCGTGCAAATCCATTCAGCCGTTCGATTATTATTATTATTTTTTTTTTTTGCCCCGCGGGGCCCTTTTAAAACCTCCACATCAAACCTAGGGGGTCAGCGAGGATCTACTATGCCCCCTTATAGTTATTTCCCCCTTTGTTTTGACCTCCTCTTGTCTCTCGATCCTACCGAGAGACAAGATGGCGGCCGCTACGGACTGTTTGGAATGTTGACAGACGCCGGAGAACCAATCAGCTTCGCTTCACAAAGCTCCGTTGCGCGAAAAGTACGCGTCCTGGGCCGCTGCCCAGTCCGCTGTTACAGATATATATCTTTTTTTAAACGTTAATTTCTCAAAATCCACTGGAGCACATATATTGAGACCTACAAAAGGCACATCGGGCTACCAGTCCCTACAATTTTGCCAAGTTTCGTGCAAATCCATTCAGCCGTTCGGGCTAAAAGTGAGGCCAACCGCCCTATGGAAATTAACATGGGAAAAACGCGTTTTGGGACCCCCCTTTTTTCTCGGCCCCCCCTTGACGAACCCCCCCAAAATTTTCAGGGGCTGCTCAGAAACAAAATGTGCCATTTTCCTGAAAATTTCAGCCAATTCCGTCCACAAACGCCAAAGTTATTAGACATAGAATTTTCAAAAAACCCATAGAGAAAAAATCCTAACTATATATACCTACTGGCGACCGCCAGTAGGTAATATATATATATATATATATATATATATATATATATATATATATATATATATATATATATATATATATATATATATATATACACACACATCACCAACTGGTGGTCACTAGTAGGTAGTTATAGTTAGGACCTCTTATCCATAGGAGATCAGCAACATTCTATTCCCAATAACTTTGGCGTCGATTGAATGAATCTTTGCCAAATTATCCAAACTTTTGGCCAGCTCTGGTTCGATCCTATCCTGAAAGTTTCACAGTGATTCGTCAAGTGTGGGCCGAGGAAAAAAGGGGGGGGTCCCAAAACGTGTTTTTCACATGCAATTTTCAATAGGACCTTTAGCCACAGCTACACCTTGAACTGCTGAATGGAATGACACCAAATTTGGCAAAGAGGTAGCCCTCAGTTCAGACTTGTGCCTTTTGTTTAAATGGTGTCAATCTGTTCAGTAGTTCCTGAGAAAATGACAGTTAAAATCATTTATATATCTATGGACGCGGTGGATCCGCAGAGTCTGCGCGCATTGTCATCGTACCATAAGCGCACCCTTCCGATCACACGCTGAATGCTAATTGGCTGTCAAGTAGTTGTCAACATTCGAAAGCAGGAACTGTTGGCAGCCATTTTCTGTCTCGGTAGAAGCGAGGCTGAGTAAGTCAGTGGAATGTGTGCAAAACGTAGAAAGGAGCAGTGTAGAAATAATTTTACCCTCTAGACCTGCTTAGGGGGTCCCAGAAGGACCCCCAGGGCCCACATTGTCTTTTTTTTTTTTAAAAAAAGGGGCAGGTGTGTGTAGGGTGCACGGACTCTGCCGTAAAGTAAATAAAATAAAACAGAGCTTTTTTTATAATTAACCCCCGGGGGGTAAATACCGGGGTAAAAATTATTACATTTTATGGGGGGCACCGGGGATCATCACCCCCGGGGCTAAAAAGAAAAATGGGGGGGAGGGGTCCAAGGTCCCCAAAGCCGGGGGGACCACCACCCCCGGGGCTTTATGTAATGTGGGAGGGGGACGGCGTGGCCCCCCTCCTGGAGCACTCGAGGGCCCGTTACCCCCCCGGGGCTACAAAGAAATGGTTGGGGGGTGCTGCAAGGTCTCCAAAGCCCCGAGGGTCATCACTTCCCACGGGCTTTATGTATTGTGGGAGGTCCGGCTACTGCAGTGTCCCTGGGTGTCCATCCCGCTCCCCCATAGCAAGGAAATCTGTTATCTCTTTCAAAATCTAAATCAGATTGCTTTTCCACATGGGGAGCTGCATGTTAGTAGTTCACCATGTGGAAAAGCAGTGCAGGCTCCCAAATGCATAGAGGTTGTGCACCAAAGGCGCTGGAGTCGCGCACCCTACAGATTGAGTCGTGCATCCAGCACGTGCACACAACGGGGCCACACTGAGTGCTGCGTGCACGACTTTTAATTTTACCGTAAAAAAATAGCCCCGATCAGTAATTTCTAATATCCCTTGGGACCCTATTCCCCGGGTCTTATAAAAATGTTGAGGACCGTGGGGGGAGCCACAATGCCCCCACGGTCCTGCCGGCTCCCCGTGTCCTTCGGGAGCTGGCATTGCTTTTCCACATGGGGAGATGCTAACTTGCATGTGGAAAAGCAATCTGGTTTGGATTTTGAAAGTGAGAACAGATTTCACTGCTCTCTTTCAAAATCCAAACCAAGGGGCATCTTATCAAGCAGGGCGATAAAAATTATCGCCGTTTTAATGGACTTGATAATATGGCCTTTTGAATTCCAATAGAAACCCATGTTCTGGTGTGAACATGGGCTTCGATTGGAAAGTGGTACATGGGTGTTGTAAATGTGGTTTAGATTTTGAAAGAGAGAGCAGGGTGCATCTGTAGGGTAAGTGCAGGGGTAACAATTACTATTCTAACTCCAGGGGGTTGCACCTGTAGGGTAAGTGCATGTTAGTGTAGGGGTAACAATTACTACTCTAACTCCAGGAGGGTGCATCTGTACGGAATGTGCTGGATAGTGTATGAGTAACAATTACTATTGCAAATCCAGGGGGTTGCATTTGTGGGGTATTTGCTGGATAGTGTATGAGTAACAATTACTATGAAAAAGAAAGGAGTTAGAGGAGAAGGAGACACGCACTTTCACAGTGAACCTGGAAGATGAGAAAGTGAGGAGAGATGATTTCTGACGTGTTTAGGCTTGAGAGCCTGGTTAATCATTAAATGAGGTCTGGCAGGTAAGTGCATACTTATTGTGCAAGAAGCCTTTCGAGGTCTTGCGAAAGCAAATCCTCTTCAATAATTGCCTCCCGCTGCATGTACTTGCAAAGTCATCTGATTTGCTTGCATGTTAAAAACAGAAACTTTCTACACTTCTTTTTAATTGGTTGTGAAGCATTGTAAGAAGACGTATTACCGAACAAATACCTTTCCATGCGCAGATTTTGAAAAACATTTGATTGGCTGTTGTGTGGTTAACTCTACCTTCCTGATCCTAATGTTGATTGGCTTGTTTTTTCTATGTGACGTTATGATACCCTCACCATGTACGTAGCCCATTTTGTGACGCACTTTATTTTACAATGCGTTTCAAAAACTAGTTGTGGTAGGGTGTTTTTAACTTAAACTGTGTACTCTGCTTACGAGTTTGTTGACTGTAAAGGTATTTAAAAATATTATTCTATTTTCTCACTATCATAATTGTACTGACTTTAGCGTGGAGTACTATGTTCTTTTATTAAATGTATAATTGTTCCAACAATCCTTGAAAAAAAAATCCCCATGTTTTCAAAATATTTTTATTGAGTCTTTTATATTCATCAAATGGGTGAAATGCAAAATCTTTTTATCATTCATTGGTGTCGCGCGTTGGACCACATTTTTTTAATTTTATAATAAGCACTCATTTCTTATGTTTACATTATAGAAGTGTTGCCCCATCATCTTTATTTTAATGTTAGGGCTTTTTTTACTTACAGATAAAGTAGAATAGAAGTGCCACGACAAACACTCCCTCATTACTTCATCTTTTTTTTATGTACATTTCATGTCATTATTACATTGTACAATCATTTTAAAAAATTGAAAGCATTAACATTTGAAGACACAAATATATTATTATTTTTTTTTTTTAAACCAGTGCTTGCGAAGATAACCCTCCTGTTCTTCACGAGTGAAAATTGGTACTACTCAATATAAATACTTTTAGCCCATTTTCACTCAAGATAAAGAGTATTCTCCATTATTCCAAAGTATTTCCTTTTTTCGTCGATAATTTATTTATACTACATTTTTCAATCATTAAGAAATACTTGCATACTAAAAAAATATTATTTATTATTGTTTCAAATTCTCTATTGAAAGTTATCCAACTCGACTTAAAGGATCATAAAGTTGAATGTAAATTAAAATATAAATTAACAATATGATCCCTCTGTGGAAATGAAAGATACTCAAGATGATGGCATAACTCCTAATCATTACTTTGCACGTAGTAATTCCTTAATGAACCTATACTTCTTATAATGGTTCTTTCATCAACTCGTTATTATATTCCATTTAAACTTAATCATACCACATTCTATAATCATTTAAATATTTTTGCTTTCTTTTTTAAGAATATCAAACACATACCCATTCAGATAATTTACCTTTCCTCGATATTCTTTCCTTCCTCCGTCGAAATTCATCCAACTCCTCTAGAGGGGACAATGTTTTATGTATTTTTAAATATACATTAACAATATGTTCTCTCTGAGGAAATTAAAGATATTCTCAAGATGCTTCTGCAGCCTCGAATCATTACCTTGCTCGTAGTTTCTTCGCCCGTATTGATTCTCTGAAACAAAGCTAATCATCCCACGGGTGTGGTTTATATACATTTTGGTTTCTTAACAGTCTATGGGATCAATTTTTGCTCCTCCCACTTTTAACTCACGTTTTTAAGTTGACAGGTGTTCTCATTTCCACTGTTTTAGTACATCACGTGTTTATGTAAACGTGCCTCTTTCCATACTTTTTAACTTTCGTATCATTTCTAAAATGCTTTATTTAAACTTGTTTTTCTATAGGTTACTTTTTTTATATGAGTATTGACATCCATTCCCCTTTTTTTCCGACTTATTATTCTAGTAACTTCCTTTTTTTAAAACTTTTTTTATTATTCTTCATTACCCTAAACCCCTGTTTTCCCTGCATCCCGTGCCAGAGATACTCTCTATTAAACTTAGAGTATTCTAATTTATATCTGAGTATTTTATTTAATTCCATTATTCCGAGTTTTAATACATTTATTTATCTTATATTTTTAATCTTTCTTTATACACTGCAAGGAATACTGTTATTTGTCTAGAATCACAGTATAAATCAGTGTCCATTTGGCAAAATTGAGAGAGAATGATTTGGTTGGTTGATGTGTTTGCAGTTACATAATGACATACACTCTTGCAGTGAGCCAGGCCTTAGGGTATGCAGTGCTTCAAACTCTTATGCATGTAGTGGTGTAACCACCTTCACATTTGTGATTAAGGCCTACAATTCCCCAGTCACTATCCATATTATACAGCAAACACAGTGTGACTGCTGTTGCAATTTCATAATGACTCGTTCAGTCCCATTTAGTAAATCATTCACTAAAGTAAAAGTCAACCAATTAAGAATTCACCCAGTGTCTTTAGTTACATTAATGTAATCATTCAGTCAGCAAGCATGTACTCATGCAGTGAGCCAGGCTTTAGGGAATGGAGTGATTCAAAGTGCTATGTATTATGCATGTAGTGGTGTAATAACCTTCACATTTGTGCTTCAGGACTACAATTCCCCACTCACTATACATACCGGGGGACTCCAACCAGTAGCTCGGGAGCTACTGTTAGGACACAGCACCCTGAAAGTAGCTCTCAGAGGTGAAGCCACACCAAGCCAATCTCAGATATTCTATGTATATTGAAGAAGGTAGCGCTGCTCATTTCACTACCCTTAAGAGTTACAGAGAGCCAAACCAATGGCAGGACCTGTTGATAACACTCAAACACACACTGTGGTGGTGTATCAATTAATAAATTAGGGATGTATAGAGCGCACTGCTCACCTGTGAGGGATTCCAGGCGCTGGGGGAGTATGTGGGAGGGATTTGAGCAGCTTTGGTCATTCGAAAAGCCAGGTCTTATGGCTCTTCCTGAATGCTTTCAGTGTGGGGCTTCATCTGATGTTGAGGGGGAGTTCATTCAAGGTCTTGGCCATGATGTAGGAGAAGGGTGTGCCTCCTGTCTGGTTCTGTGGATACAGAGGATTTCGGCCAAGGCCTGGTCAGCGGAGTGGAGGTTTCTTTTGGGGGTGTAAAAGGAGATTGAGGTATTGGAGTCTGGTGTTGTTGAGGGCTTTATAGGTGTGAGTGACCAGCTTGAAGGTCACTTATTTTTTTCGGGGAGCAAGTGAAGTGCTCGTTTATGCTGGGTAATGTGGGCTTGTCGTGGGATGCTGAGGATGAGTCTGGCTGCGGTGTTCTGGACAGTCTGAAGTTTGTGGAGTAGAGATTTGTTGATTCCGGCATAGAGGGTGTTCCCGTAGTCAAGCCTGCTGGTGATGAATGCATGGGTGACGGTCTTCCTTGATTCTGGGGGTGGGTCCATTTGAAGGTCTTGCTGAGTATGTGGAGGTTGTTTAAGCATGTGGAAGCTGCAGCGTTGGCCTATGGGTCTGTCACATGAAACATGTTTATCCACTTTAAATCTAAGGTGAGGAGACTTACTGCTGTGGTAATACCATTTGTGGCACACTGCATGTGATGATTTAAATTTTACTTGATGAGAAACATTTAATATTGATAAACATTTTCCTAGCATTCTGCTGATAACTTCATCTGGAATTTCTTGGTGGTTACTACTGATAATTGTGCTTAGGGTGGTCATAGTGTAATGTTAATACATACCCCCAGGACAACCCCTACACTTTACAAAAACCACTACACTACCCTAAAACACTACCCCAGCATGAACCTCTACACTACGTAAACACCACTGCACTACCCTAACCCCTAAAACACTACACCCAGCACGACCCCCTACACTACACAAACACCACTGTACTACCCTAAATCTACCACAAACACGACCCCCTACTCTACACAAAGACCATTGCACTGCTTTAAACCCTAAATCTATGCCCAGCA
The DNA here is from genome assembly GCF_964261635.1 of Lissotriton helveticus. NCBI lineage: Eukaryota > Metazoa > Chordata > Amphibia > Caudata > Salamandridae > Lissotriton > Lissotriton helveticus. The sequence continues at coordinate 2,109,332,464 of NC_136057.1, forward strand.
CAACCCGTTCACTACACAAACACCACTACAGTTCCCTAAACCCTAAAACACTACCCCCAACACTTATACAAACAGCACTTCATTTACTGATATAGATAGAAACTCATAGTTAGTGTTATAAAATCACTATTACAAGTATACAGTTATCCATAGAGTTACTCATGCAATCACGGAGTCATATGTATACTTCTTTGTGTACAACAAATGTCACATACACTGCCTTTTATTTTTGTACTTAGTTGCACATGTACCATTGAGAGATATATTTGCTCATCACCACACCCATAAAAATATTAACTCACCCAAACAATTGTTATAACATGTAGTTTTAACGCCATATACCTACTGAATCAACTATTCACACATCTTTCGGCAGTCAGACACCCCCCACCGAACCACACACACATTCAATCTCTCATACAAATACTCAGTTAAGTAATGAATAAGTAATATAGACTTTCACATAGCGAGTAACCAATTGATGCAGCAGTTTACAGAACAACTGACAAAATGATACAGATATTCACAGTTTAGTCCGTATCCAATATATTTAGTGAGACACTATAAATTACTCAAGTAAACAATCCTTTATCCAGATGTCATCAGTGATGTCACTAACCATGTCATGAATGATGTAATATATATACGTAAAGAGCTGCGTATGAAGGGGCCGTATTTGGAAGGAAAGGAAAAGTTACGCAGGGTAGCTTTTTGTCTCCTTGTAAATATGGAGGAGCCACCTGCGCACCCAGTACGTCACAAAAAGTGACGTACTGGTGGCGAAAAGAGCTTGTATATCTGCAGCAGAATTGTTTTCATTTCTCCTCATTTTTTTCTTCCAATATATGCTACAATGCACAGCATACATGTTAGGAGAAAAATGCCTTTACCCATTGTTTTTGTGCAGGAAGGTGTCTTCCTGCACAAAAACAAACTCCACACGACACAGATATTCTTGCACCATGGTGCAAGGGTGCCTGTATCACCACATGCTTGCAGTTTAAGCAGCAGTGCAGAGAGAAGGACAGACTTCCAACATATGTATGTACATATGTTGTATCCCTGAGCTTCGGAAGTAGCTCAGCACGCTGTAGCTAAAGAGCATAGTGTCATGCTACAGCACTTCCTTATAATTCTGCAGTTATACATTCACCATATACCACAAATGCATTCTTTAGTCAATTATGCAGTACGTATACGTTCATGTAAACTTTCACACACTAGCATATAAATTTAGCTCTTTCTTTAACCAGAGTAGTTCTGAAAATAACTCTTTTTTTGTACTTTTATATTTTATTTTATTTTTTGAACGTTTGTTTGTTTTTGTTTTTTTGAAAAGGAAAAAAAAGTCAACAGGATGAACAAAACCTTGAACTTTGTGGGAATAAAAAAAAACTAGCATCAATGGTTATTAATTGCTCTGCAAACTAGGTCTACTGATTGCTCCCCATAACAAATTACACATTTGCACTTCACGTAGTGCATTTTAACTTTCACGAATTGGGGACGTATGTCTGGTTGTGATGTTGAAGGTGATTCCCCAGAGGTACTTGGTATTGCCGGTGGTGGAGGTTCGTTTTGGCGCAGTCTTCTACATTCTTCGTGAGCATAGTTCACAGGATGCAGGGATTGGAGGTGCTTGCGCATACTAGCATTGCCATAGGAGTATTTCTCGTTTGGATCTCCTCTGGACAGTACTGCCTGGCAAATCTTGCATGTTACTTTGGTGGCATTACATTTCATTTGCCCCTCCGGAAAATTAAATAAATTCCATACGATGTATGTGTATCTTTTGGGTGGGTAGGCTTCTGGTAGAAATTGTTCAGTAACAAAATCATCAGATTCAGATGATGCTTGCAGTGGTGAAGCCATTTTTTACTCCAAAAAAGAGGTTCAGGTTTCCAATGACGTTCTTTTCAGGATAGGTCTTCTCCTAAGGAAGGTCTATCAAGAGTAATTGAAATGGGTGGGTGTGGGGTTTCAGGGGGGGGCTCGAACAGATTCACGCACACGGGTTGTCGGGGTAGAGCAGGTTTTTTTATTTGATAAAGTCTGCGTTTTTGTACAGGCACCCGGTAAAAGGGTAGGGGTTGTTCTGCCTCCTCCGTCGTGGTTCTTCCCCCTCCGGAGCATCGATCCCAATGCCTCCTGGGAGTTGTAGGCCTTTTTCCCGCCGTCTCGTTGTCCTCGACGTGCCGGTATGGGAAAAAGAAAAGGAAACCCGTCTCAGTACAAGAGTTCGGTGATATACTTCGTGTGGGGAAAGGGGGTGAGGGGAACACACGTGCCCGCTAATACCCCTGCTCAGTGACGGGATCCCTTGTGCTCATCAAACAACAACAAGGGTGTGTAGAGGAGGTTTTGTGCATTAAGGGGGCTTCCCTCGCCTGATGCCTGCCCACCCTGTGAACTTGGACCGTACCTGGTCGAGCCACACTTCCGTGTTAGTGTGGCTGGGCGATGCGCGTTCCACAGAGCCTCCTTGCTTCTTGTGGTAGCCGCCCTCAGCGTTGTCCACCGGTCCGGTCGTCGCCTTCTCCCCTGGAGTCTCGTCGTAGCTCCGGTCCGCCTCTGCTTCTCTCCCCGTCTTCCTCCGAGGTCGCGCTGGTATTCCCTCGAAGGTCCTCCGGTGTTCCTCTGCTTCCTCCGCTTCCGTGCTACTCTCTCCGTCCTCCTCTTCCTCGCTTCTCAGTCTCTCCTCCGTCCTCCGTTCGTCCTCCTCCTCCGTCCACACCGCTCCGCTGTCTCTCCACTCACGCCACCAGTCTCCTACTCCGCCTCCGGGTGTCTCGCACACCTGGCTTGATTCAGGGATGGGTTTTACCTCTTCGGGGAGGGCGTGCCGCCATTCCGGATCCGCCCCCTTAAAGGTGTAAGCCCGTCGATTCTCCGCCTCGGACCGTCGTCGTACTTCTTCAGGTGTACTCCATGCCTCTGTATGCTGGACGAAAAGGGCAGAAACATTAATAGGCATACCAGGGGGCCCCTCATCCGGGTCCCCCACGTCACAGTGGGGTTCTTCAATAGTTAGAATAGTAACTGTTATAAACCAATGAAATCTTTTATTTTTTGGTCATATGGGATCCGTGTTGGGTGCGTACACGCAGCACGCATCTAGCGCGACTTCTCCAAATTGCATTTAAAAGTAATATAAGTTTATTAAAAGTAAAAGAATATTATTTTTTCCCCTTAATATTTATATTGAATATATATATCTTTTTTTTATCGAAAATTTTTGCGGAAGTCGTGCGTCCACCGCGTTGAACACATAGATGACGTCATGCAGAAATGCGCGCGTGTGGTGTGGCGTGATACGTATATGTTGCGTATGCCCTTGAAGTCACGTATGGGTCGCATAGCAATCGCACATGAAAATACGCACCCATCGCACAGCCTATGTGGATCCTACAGAACAATTGTAAAATGGCGGCTACGTTCTGCGCAGTAATCGAGAGAGGTGGGCTTTGGGTGCGGGACTGCTGAAACAATTGTAAAAAAAAAAAAAAATTATGTATATATGTATGTATGTATGTATGTATGTATGTATATATATATTACCTACTGGCGGTCGCCAGTAGGTATATATAGTTAGGATTTTTTCCCTATGGGATTTTTGAAAATTCTATGTCTAATAACTTTGGCGTTTGTGGACGGAATTGGCTGAAATTTTCTGGAAAATGGAACATTTTGTTTCTGAGCAGCCACTGGAAATTTGGGGGGAGTTGGTCCAGGGGGGGCCGAGAAAAAAGGGGGGTCCCAAAACGTGTTTTTAACATTGAGTTTTCCATAGGGCGGTTAGCCTCACTTTTAGCCCGAACGGCTGAATGGATTTGCACGAAACTTGGCAAAATTGTAGGGACTGGTAGCCCGATGTGCCTTTTGTAGGTCTCAATATATGTGCTGCAGTGGATTTTGAGAAAATAACGTTCAAAAAAAGATATATATCTGTAAGCGCGGACCAGGCAGCGCCCCGGTACGCGTACTTGACGCGTAACGGAACTTCGCGTAGCGAAGTTGATTGGCTCTCCGGTGTCTGTCAACATTCTAAACAGTCCGGAGCGGCCGCCATCTTGTCTCTCGGTAGGATCGAGAGACAAGAGGAGGTCAAAAGCGAAGGGGCAAATGACCTTAAGGGGGCATAGTAGATACTCCCTGACCCCCTAGGTTTGATGTGGAGGCTTTAAAGGGGCCCCGCTAAGCAAAAAAAAAAAAAAAAATTTTTTGTTTTTTTTCGTGGTTAGCGCCCGGTACGCGAACCGGAAAGCGTACTGGGGAGCGTATCACAATAAAAAATGAATGATAGACTTTTCAAATGCTGTATGTTAATTGATTGTTGGTTTTGTTGATTATTTTTTTTTTTTTAAACTTTTTTTATTGTGTTTCATAATTTATTAAACTTTCTAACATTTCATTGTCAGAAATTTCATAATCATGGAATATAGATTGTAGTCTCTGAGGTTGTAAAATGTCCTCATTTGCAAGGAGGTTATCTACTGCTTGCACACATTGCAGTAGTTCTTGGTCCCATGTTTCATCCATAAATTCAATCTCATTTGGATCAATGATTTCTGTGTTGGACTCTGGAAGGACAATTTCAAATGAAATGTTTTGTTCACTTTCCATTTTTCCTGAAATTTGCATAAAAAAATATATATTAGTAGAGGTAGGGCACTGTTGGGATTAATTTTAGATAGGCAGTTTTTATCAGAGAATTTATCTTTGGGCAGTGTATAGTATCAGAGTGGAAGTAGGAATATAAAAAAGTGTATCTAAATTTATAAGTACTACAGAGGGATAGTATATAACTAACAGAAAAAGTTTGCCATATTAACTTAAAGTGCACAATATACTTCAGTTTTAAAAATAACAACTTACCTTTAAAAAGAAGTTGAAGTTATTAATGAAAATCCAAATGAAATGTACACCAGGAAGTAGTAGTCAAAATGGCTGTGTTTCCTTCTCTTCCTTTTAAAAAATATTTTTTTGGTTAGCTTCCGGTACGCGTACCGGGTAGCGCTCCGGGAGCGAACTAAGAGAAATACAGGTTGGCAGAGTTCCAAATATTCTACCAATTTTTTTATAATGGGGAGTTAGTTCTGAAAAGAACTTTTTTTTTTATGTTTTTGTTGTTTTATATTTTTTTTAGTATTTTTTGAACATTTTTTTACTTTTTTTGTATTTTCTGAACGTTTTAAAAATTTTTTTGGTTTTTTTGGGGGGGGGGGAAACAAAAACGATCCATTATAAAGGGCTCAACAGGAGCAAAAAAAAAAAAGAATTTATTTTTTGGTGCGTCTTGTGCAAACATTAATATGATTTTGAATTGCTCGCAAAATCAAAGTGATGCTACTTTCTCTGTAGCAGATGAAAGCGCCACATTCCACGCACACTTGTTTTACGTGCCCAAACAACATTTGGATGTTTGCAATCACCTCCCTCGCCTCTGGTCCCGACACCTCTGGAACCACCGATCTTCTTGCCATTTGGAGGGGATTTTGTTGTTGGTCACGTAGCTGGGCAGCACTATAATTATTTGGGTGCCACCTACTCATATGCCGATGCATAGTATGATTGCCATAACTATATTTTTTATCAGTGCCCCTTGATAATCTGTCACCGCATATGCGGCAAAACACGTAACGAGCATTCACTTTCTTTTGCCCCTCAGGAATTCTGTAGAATTGCCAGATATAATTCTCCTGTCGATTGTACCTCCTGGGCTCCTCTGGCAAAAACTCATGCTCTTCCTCCTCTTCCTCCTCTTCCTGTTCTTCCTCTTCTTGCAGAATTACTTCTGCAGGTGGTCCTCTCTTTCTTGGATTTGGTGGAGGTGGTGGGCTAGCACCAGCTGAAGCTACTAATGAAGCCATCACAAAGTCTCAATAAAGGGTCTTTCTCTCACCAAGATGAAAGTCAGAGTGATGAAAGAAGGAGGGGTTTTCATCATTTGGGAAAAACAAAAGTTCTAAACCAATGAAAAGTGTCCATTTTAGATCACATGACCTTGTATTACATCATTAGGAAACCAAAAGTGAAATGAACCAATGAAAAGTGTTATTATCGAGTCACATGACCTGCTATGTTTACATTACGCGGTCGGCGCCGCGCCGCGGATCGCTTCCGGTTCGCGTACCGCTGCGCTTCCGGGTACGCGAACGTAGCACGTAATATGACGTATTACGCGAGAACGCGAAACGTCATGCTGACGCGAAGCGTCGCGATGTTGTTTTGTAACGCGAGAGGTGCGCTAAAGGAACGTTTACCAGTTCGCGTACCGGGTCGCGCCTCCGGATTGAGCTAACGGGAAGCTAACCGGTACGCGTACTGGGAGCGAAACAAAAAAAATACAAAAAAAATTGTATAAAAAACATGTAAAAAATATTTTTCTTTTTAAAGAATAATACATTGTAAAGGTTTTGATATTAGCTATTAAAAAACCAATGAAATTCACTGAAAAAACCATAGGTTATAGACCATATATAGTTAGGAATTAGCATTTACAAAACCTTAAAAATTCACTGAAAAAACCATAGGTTATAGACCATATATAGTTAGGGATTAGCATTTAAAAAACCTTATTTTACTCACACAAAACCATTGAAATTCCATATATAGTTAGTTGTACTAACTATATATCACGCACCCGCAATCCACTGCTGATGATGTCACATATTACATCATTCATGACATGGTCAGTGACATCACTGATGACATCACTGATGACATCTCAAATGACATCACTGATGACATCACTGATGACATCTCAAATGACATCACTGATGACATCACTGATGACATCTCAAATGACATTACTGATGACATCACTGTTGTGATAATACGATGAACCTCTTCAGACTCTAATATAACCTTAGATACACTCAGTGTAAACACAGACTCACAGATTGTCACTCATCCATGAAGTTACACACACACCTAGACAGTCATGCAAACAATCAATCACACCTCCATTTCCTTAACTATACAGTTAAACACACCTTACTTACTTATTCAAACAAATACTAAAACATATTTACTCACTTATACAATCCTGGATACAAGTTCACAATGATCCATACAGCCACTCACACATTCACTGGCTCTTATGCACAGTTATTTATATATGTCAACTCTCACATGTACTGTATTTTACATATGTACTTAATTTGACATGTAGCACTGAGATATCTATTCACTCACCAATACAGTCATGCACACAGTCAACCGCCCATACAGCTGTTTCCAACATGCACTTTTGAACCCATACATCTATGCACAGAGTCATACACTTCCCAGCCACTCACACACACACTCAGTCTCCCATACAAATGCTTGGGCAACCAATCAATAACCTATATAGTTACTCATATAGCTACTGATCAACACATGCAGCAGTTTACAGAACAACAGACATAATGATGCACAAATTAAGACAGTTTAGTCACTAACCCATGCACTCAGTGAGACACATTTAATCACTCACTCATACAGTCAGTCACGCACCTACTAAATCCTTCATCCAGACACTTCTACATCTACTGATTCTTCAATATGTAAAACATATTTAAACTTTACAGAAACACACAGTCACTGGATGATGTCATCAGTGATGTCATCAGTGATGTCATTTGAGATGTCATCAGTGATGTCATCAGTGATGTCACTGACCATGTCATGAATGATGTAATATGTGACATCATCAGCAGTGGATTGCGGGTGCGTGATATATAGTTAGTACAACTAACTATATATGGAATTTCAATGGTTTTGTGTGAGTAAAATAAGGTTTTTTAAATGCTAATCCCTAACTATATATGGTCTATAACCTATGGTTTTTTCAGTGAATTTTTAAGGTTTTGTAAATGCTAATTCCTAACTATATATGGTCTATAACCTATGGTTTTTTCAGTGAATATATATGTGTATATATATATATATATATATATTCACTGAAAAAACCATAGGTTATAGACCATATATAGTTAGGAATTAGCATTTAAAAAACCTTATTTTACTCACACAAAACCATTGAAATTCCATATATAGTTAGTTGTACTAACTATATATCGCGCACCCGCAATCCACTGCTGATCATGTCACATATTACATCATTCATGACATGGTCAGTGACATCACTGATGACATCACTGATGACATCTCAAATGACATCACTGATGACATCACTGATGACATCTCAAATGACATCACTGATGACATCACTGATGACGTCATCCAGTGACTGTATAATTCTGTAAAGTTAAAATATGTCTTACATATTTAAGAATGAGTGGATGTATAAATGTCTGGATGAAGGATTTAGTAGGTGCATGACTGACTGTATGAGTGAGTGGTTAAATGTGTCTCACTGAGTGCATGGGTTAGTGACTAAACTGTCTCAATTTGTGCATCATTATGTCTGTTGTTCTATAAACTGCTGCATGTGTTGATCATTAGCTATATGATTAACTATATGCGTTATTGATTGGTTGCCTACGTATTTGTATGGGAGACTGAGAGTGTGTATGGGTGGCTGGGAGGTGTATGACTCTGTGCATAGATGTGTGAGCAGTTGATTCACTAGATGTATGGGTTCAAAAGTGCATGTGGAAACAGCTGTATGGGCGGTTGACTGTGTGCATGAGTGTATTGCTGAGTGAATGGATATCTCAGTGCTACATGTAAAAGTAAGTACATATGTAAAACACAGTACATGTGAGAGTTGACATATATAAATAACTGTGCATAAGAGCCAGTGAATGTGTGAGTGGCTGTATGGATCATTGTGAACTTGTATCAGGGATTGTATAAGAGAGTAAATATGTGTTAGTATATGTTTGAATAAGTAAGGTGTGTATAACTGTATAGTTGAGAAAATGGATGTGTGATTGATTCTTTGCATGACTGACTAGGTGTGTGTGTAACTCTATGGATGAGTGACAGTCTGTGAGTGTCTGTTTACACTTACTGTATCTAAGGTTATATTAGAGTCTGAAGAGCTTCATCGTATTATCACATGAATGATGTCATCAGTGATGTCATCAGTAATGTCAAATGAGATGTCATCAGTGATGTCATCAGTGATGTCATTTGAGATGTCATCAGTGATGTCATCAGTGATGTCATTTGAGATGTCATCAGTGATGTCATCAGTGATGTCACTGACCATGTCATGAATGATGTAATATGTGACATGATCAGCAGTGGATTGCGGGTGCGCGATATATAGTTAGTACAACTAACTATATATGGAATTTCAATGGTTTTGTGTGAGTAAAATAAGTTTTTTTAAATGCTAATTCCTAACTATATATGGTCTATAACCTATGGTTTTTTCAGTGAATTTTCAAGGTTTTGTAAATGCTAATTCCTAACTATATATGGTCTATAACCTATGGTTTTTTCAGTGAATTTCATTGGTTTTTTAAAAGCTAATATCTACAGCTGTAAAATGTATTCTTCTTTAAATCCAAAAATATATTTTATATGTTTATTAATAAAAAATTTTAAATATTTTTTTTGTTTCGCTCCCGGTCCGCTAACCGGGAAGCTTCCCGTTAGCTCAATTCGATTCCGCGATCCGGTCCGCGAACCGGTAACAAATCAACATAGTGACGGTATCGCGTTGCCGCGTAATGCGTCTTATGACGTACTGCGTTAGCGCACCCGGAAGTGCCCCGGGGCGCGGACCGAGGCGCGAAACGCAACTCCCCGGAAGCGATCCCCGGCGCGAAAGCGCGACGTATCGCGTTGCCGCGAAATGCGTCTTGTGACGTATCGCGTTAGCGCACCCGGAAGTGTCCCGGGGCGCGGACCGCGGCGCGAAGGGGAGCGACCCGGAAGCTAACCGGGGAGCGTTCCGCAGCGCGTAACATGAGCGTGAGAGGTCATGTGACTTGTTAATAAAACTTTTCATTGGTTCATTTCACTTTTAGTTTCATAATTATGGAAGGCTAGGTCATGTGACCTAAAAATAATACTTTTCATTGGTTGAGAAGTATTGTTTTTTCCAAATGATGAAAACCACTCCTTCTTTCCTCACTCTGACTTTCATTATTGTGAGAGGAAGACCTATTTTGCTTCTTGGAAGACCTATTTTGATTGTATGAAAATGGCTTCACTGATTGCTTCAGCTGGTGCACCCCCACCACCACCTCCACCTCCTCATGGGAAGAGAGGACCACCTCCCCAGGTGGTTACCAACACTGAGGAGGAAGATGAAGAGATGGATGAGGAGGGAGAACAACCACAATTCCTGGAAGAGTTGCCCCGGGTTTCAAGAAAGAAACCCAGTTTCATCTGGCAGTTTTTTTCCATCCCTCGTGGCCAAAAAAAGGTCAATGCCAGGTACGCAACATGCCTCATATGCAAGGAACAATTGTCCAGAGGGACGGACAAAAAATACAGCTATGGTAATCATACCATGCATAGGCACATGACGAGGAAACATCCCCTAAATTACAGCCGGGCGGAATTAAGGGATATGATGGACAATCCTCGACCAACTCCTGTGGCGAGACCAACAACATCGGTTTCTTTATCACCAGAGGAGGCACGGGAAACTGTGCCAAATATCCAACCAAATTTTGGGCACATGATTCACTTATGTATGCACTGTCGTGCATTAATAGCTTGTGGCAACATGAGCATCAATGCACTGAACCTGGCGTATGAACACCATGATTGCCCTAACCGCCCCCAGTAATTTTATTTTGCTCCTGTTGAGCCCTTTTCAACGCCTGTTTTTTGTTGTTTCCCCCCCCCACAAAAAAAACAAAAAAAATTATAAAATCGTTCAAAAAATACAAAAAAAACAAAAAATGTTCAAAAAATAAAAAAAATATATAAAACAACAAAAATATTAAAAAAAAAGTTCTTTTCAGAACTACCTTCCCTTTCCAAAAAAATTGCTACAATGTTTAGCACTCTGGCAAGCTCTATTTCTTTTGGTTCGCTCCCGGGTTAGCTTCCCGGTACGCGGACCGGGAGCTAACCAAAAAAAATTTTTTTTTTTTTAAAAAAGTGTAAGTATAAGGAAAGTAAACAGAGAGTGATGTTTCAAGAAAGACAGCTATAGGGAGTAAAGAAGAGATACTGTTTAATAGATCTATTTACCAAAGAACAGACAGAAGAGGGTATAATTGTGAAAAACAAAATAGATAACGAAGTGAAAGAAAAACAAGCATTGGCATAGCCAATAGGTATCGACTTTGGGACCTTCTAAGTATTTAGTTATGCAGCATAATATCCTTGGTGCAGCAACATCAACTGTTGCATGGCTAAACACGTATAAGGTCCCAAAGGCGAGACCTATTGTCTATGCCAATGCTTGTTTCTTAAGTAGAATTGCAATACGTCTGGCTCTTCCATGTGAAAAGATCTTATCTTGTGCTCTAAAGATTGCTAAAGTCTCGACAGAGAACAGGCTAGGCTGTAAGTAGGGTAAATTGCGCTTGGTGATCTGTTTGAGGGAGCGTCTGCTTTGCCTGGTGTCTTTGGAGAGCAATTTTGATTGTTATACTGGACAATATAGCCCTAATGTAAATAACATAGGGGCATATTATCAACATAGGCAATAAAAGTTTTGCAGCTTTTATCGGCAGAAATGTGTCGCTAAAGCTGCTTTTGCGGCAGAAAACTGCCGCTAAAGCCGCTTTTGCACCAGTTTTCTGCCAATAAAAAGAGCAATAATTTTATTGGCTGCATTCATAATATGCCCCTTAGTGTGCTTCAACTACACAGAGAAAGCATTATGAACAAATAGTGATACAGTGATCAGTCAAAGACACTAAGAGTAATAGAGACGGAGTGAGTGAACAAGAGTGAGGAACTATGAGAAGAAAGGGACTGAGAAAAAGAGTGGAAGGAGTTGAGTAAGTAGGTAATAGAGAAAGGAATGAGGGAAGTAGCAAAGGCAGGAAACTGAGGATTAAAGAAATGAAGCAGTGGAACTAATAGTAGTTCAATGTGATAGAAATGTAACGAAAAGAGTACAAAATATTTACCTTATAATTGTCGTTAAATTACTCATTTTTTATTTTTATAATTTCAATCTGTGAAAGAGAGAACAAACATTTGAAAAGTATAAAAACATGTATTAAAAAATTACAAAAGACAAGGGCAAAGATTGAAGGACAAACAGTTTTTCAATAACTTTGACACTTACAGAAGCTACACAGTCCTAAAGATATACATTTTAAACTAACACTATCTTGATGCAGATGAAGTGAGGCCTATCTTAAAACATGGTGCATCTTTTGCATTGCTGTTGTCTCAGAAAAGTGTCGCAAGACACTAAAATTTAAAATAATTGCTTCAGGATGCCAATAAGATGTCTACTATCCAGAGTTTTGTTTCAGGTGAGGCCTACTCAGGGTTGCAGATGAAATTTCGAGTTGTTGAAGAGAATAGAGGACATAATACATGTGAAGGTCTACCAATGAAGTGAGTCATGTCCACTGCAATCTTCAACAAAGTCCAAACCTCCTATGTTTCCCTGGACAGACCTAAACTTGATCTGCACAATGTGATTCGTAATGATAGGAAACACAGGTGATGTAATTGAAATACATGCAATTTATTTTGCTCATTTCACAATCACATCACTTGTGTTTCCTTTGCTTAGGTATCTCATTGTGCAGATGTAGTCTAGCATATGAAAGAATACGCAGAAGTGCAGCACTGCATGCAACAACTTTGACACTTACAGAAGCCTCACCTTCTCCATGCCTCCTACACAGTTCTACATATACATCATAAATGCAAACAGTACAGAATTAATTATACATGTTAAATGGTTTATTTTTGCTGTTCTCAGAATGTATCAAAATTCACTAAAAACAGTGACTTGAAGGTATTCATCATGTAACAGCGGGGAAAAAAAAACACAATCAAAATGATTGTGTTTAAAAAACCCATACAACATCAGAAATCAAAAATCAGAACTCCTTAAAGTTAACTTACTTTCCATGACGTCCAAGGATGTCCTATGAATAGCTTACACTCTTTTGTGCTGTTATTACTTTCAGCCCGCCACTTTCTGAAAGAAAATCTCCATCGTTTTTAAAAACATGTTACATACAATAAATGACTTCTTGCTCTCTACCACAAGATTCCACAAGGCCAAATCTTGTCAGAGCCATGTATAACTCTTGGATTTCTTGTTAGCCAATCCCATCATTTGGCTTTTCCGCAACTTTCAGAATTAAAATGTTGAAGATCATTTTCACAATCCTGGAATAGTAATATCTTCCCCTTCTTGCTCAGTCATGTTCTACATTTCCTATGACACTGATACTGCTTAATATGAAGCAGACTTACACTACCTCTATGACTACAACAATTATTTAATTCTCTACATCACTTTTAATCACAAAGCAATGTAAAACAGTAGACAGCATTGCAGACTTACATTCCCTCTACTCCATGTTTTGATTGGCTGCTTCAATTAGCTTATAAAAAGAAACAGTTTTTCTGAACTCATTCAAAGTGCACATATATCTCCATGATGTCCAGTCCTATGATTAGAAGTTATGTCTCTGAACTACACTTATCCTCAAGGCCAAATTGTGTAGGAGCCATTAGAACTTCTTGAAATTCCACAGAGCACATCCCGAGATTATTTCCCTAAAATTTTGGTTTTAAAAACACCAGGTAAGAGTTTTTAAGGTCATACGGCAATTTTTTTTTGAAAATTAAAACAGAATCATTGCAGAATGACCAGCCATTTCTAGACTTTAAATAAGCTGTGTAATGTCCTGATGATATTGAAGGGCCGTCATGATATATAATTGCTGTAGTTACAAAAGTCCTTCCTGATATTGACAACTGCGAAGCTACAAAATTTTTTATTAAAGTTGTCAATTTTGTTCCATCAGGCCTACATCGTTGGAACATTAAAATGACGTACTGGCCATATGTTCGTATAAATAATGTGGACATCATTTCAGATTTACATCGGCTACACTCCATGTTGTGATTAGCAGCTTTTACTAGCTTATTAAAGGAGACTGATTTACTGTCTGGCAAAGTTCAATATATAAATCTTTCTGAGTCTACACTAGTAGTACTTGATATCATACAGTTCTCGCAGTCATGCTGCCATTGATAAGAAAGCCCAAACAGCTGATCTACATCTACACCTTCAGCATGTAATACATCAAGCATATACATTAAAAACTCCTGACAATCTTGCTGAATATTTTGAGAGAATTGTGTTTGGCCTGAACATCTGTCTAACAGATTTCGAATTTCAGACACACTTTCTATGTTTCTTCTATCAGTGGTACATTTCTCTAACACAGAATTTAACAAACCGCAAAATCTTTGATCAGAATTGACCACAATCTCTTCTTTTACATTTTTTAGAGAAAACAAAACATTAATTACTACATTAGCATAGCAGTTGACACCAGAACTGTTTTCAAACTGAAAACCAACAACATCTTCAACAGAATCCTTTTTGTTTCTGCTTGTAATTTTAGGTTCATTCACTTTTTGTCTTTTTGCTATAACCTCCCCAGTATTGTTCTCATTTCTTCGTTTCCGGCCTACCAGACGTTTCTCAAACAAAGGAAACTGAGGCAAATGTGGCGCATACTCTCTTCTTAACCTATTGTATTCCTTAACACAATCTAGATCTGCACAAATGTTTGTGACATCACACTCAATCAAGTACAATCCCGATAAAGTTCTAACTCGTGACAATGCCACATATGCCATACCCTCCTTGAACACAGAATTGCCAATATTCACCAATGCACTGTCTACACTTAAACCTTGCGATTTATGGATTGTCACCGCATATGCCAAGCAAACAGGAAACTGCTTACGGCGAACATATAAGTCTTTTACAAGCAAAAATCTAGCAGAACAACGAGCAATTAGCTGTACTTCCTCAATGCCATCAAATTTAATTTTTAAAAATTCAATTCCATCTCTATTTCTGTATTTCACAAAATCAACAACATTACCCATTGATCCATTTACCAGACCTCTTTCAACATGTAAATTCCTTCTTAAAATTATACGGCAGTTCAAGCACACATTCAGAGTCTTTTCAAAACCTGCAGTTTTAGATATACTCTTCTCTAATGAATCCAATTTTGTTTTCAGATTCTCAGACAAAATAATTGTTGATCCCATATGCTCTACTCTATCAATAGCTTCCAGTTTCACAATCTCTTGCTTTTCTAAATGCAACATTTTGTTGTTAAATTTGGCACATTCTGCAAGAGTTGGCATCAAACATATTCCAGATTTCTTTTCAGTAATTTTCTGAAAAATATTCTCAGGCACAACATCTTGTTCTGGATATAAATTTGACAGTAATCGTGCATGTAAAGCTTCTTTCCCATGCTCGGTCACTTTTCCAATTCTAACATCTTGTAGAATAGTCTTGTAAACTTCATCCTTCGCCTGACGCATATTTTCATGCAGTTCAGCATAATTGAAGTTTAACCATATATTGACGTTGCCAATGCTGCCTAGGCACTTCCTGGTATCTTCATGCGTGAGCATTTTGAACACAGGTTGCCCTTTCACTGGTGTCAGCTGCAAAAGATCTCCGAAAACAATGATGTGTTTGCCACCAAATAACACATCATACTCTGTTTTGAGAACTTCTTGCATCCTCAAATGCACAAAGGCAAGCATGACATTGGAAACCATGCTTACTTCGTCAATGATAAGAAGTTTCATTTTCCTCAAGATTCTTGAAACTTCAAAACAAGCATCTCCAGATAGCTTGTGATATTCTAATTTGTTGTCATGCTCCACTGGCAGCATCAGTAAACGATGTAAAGTAATCCCTTTAATATTATGTGCTGCCAGTCCAGTTGGAGCAGTGACAACACAAGACACCGATGACTCTGTCCTTTCCTGCAAATAGCATGAAATTGCTTTAATGAGGAAACTTTTTCCAGTTCCCGCTTCTCCACTCACGTACAGTCGGACAGGCTTCAACGACGTACATGAGCACTCTTTCTTATCATGACTTAATCCATGATCAATTTGCATGGTAACTTCGTCATATATTTTCCTCTGCTCAACGTTGAGTTGCCTTTCCAACTCTTCTAAGTTAACCGCATCCTCTTGAGCATGTGCCATGGCTCTTTCCACTTCATTCATAGCAGTGGCAGCTTCATTTTCGATAAGAGGTCCTCCTAGTGGATCCTGACTCAATGAAGCAGAACTCTGACTGTCCTGAGAACTGTCTCTGGCAATCTCGGCTGCAATCGTTGCTTCCTGCTCAATTTCCGCATTCAACATTTCTACATATTTGGGAAAAGCAGGACATTCTATGGTCTCCTTGGCGGCATTGAAAGAGTCTTCGTAACAGAGGAAATCTCCAAGCAGTTCCTCTTCTGCACGCCAAGGCTTGAAAAGTTGCAAAAGTGCTAAATAGAAAAACTCCTTTTTTTCAGGAGATTCGCCACTCAATTTTCGATGGTTTACCAAGTGGCATTTTCTTTGCTTGACCAGACATCCCTCACTTCCTATTACAGCATACACTCCTTTCTCAGTATCTTCTTTGATGTTCCTCTTGAATATGTAATTTTGCAGAACCTCATACAGACAAACATTCTCGAGGTGACTGCTTCGATTTGGATAATATGTATCCAACATGTTTGTCTTCAAAATGTCGGTACTGTTTGGCTCCTTTTCCGCCAAATACTCAATTTCCCGCACAGGTTTGAGAACTCGATTACGCGTTGCAGCAAGACCAAGACTCGCCCAAACGATACTCCTGGACTTGGCATAGAGACTTGCTGAAGACAACCGGTCAGAACATTCGTACGCTCCGATTTCTCGATGCGACAACATCTTCAGACTGAAACTGTACAACTTCTTGCTGAGGCTCTTTTCATGGGAAATGTCCTCCCACATATCCTTCAATTCTGTCTTCTCTTTTTTGGTGATGTAAGACGTCACATACCGAGCCACAGCCATACAGTTATCAGCCACAAACTGTATATCCATGTTAGCATTCCACATGGACAAAATCACCGGGTTGTAGTCGTTGATGTACTTGGACTCTTCGTTCCTCTTCAAATTGTATGTGTTTTTAGGTGATTTCTTCATCACATTATGTCGCAGCGAAGACATCAAACTGTTTACTCTTCCTTTAGAAATCACCGGTCGTGGAAAGCCGAAACGACATTTGGTGTAGAACTTGTCTTTGTTTCGGAATTTACGACGGCAGTACTTTCCACATCGATGGCTTTGGAAACGCAGAACTTTTTCTCTTAGGCTTTTCTTCTCCTTTGCATTTGGAACAGCACACGTAGAATACTGTTGGATGAAACTCATCACTGAGTCTTCTGGATCCGTTCCAAATTTAGGTGCATCCTTGATCCACAGCAACATATGTATATGAGGAGCACCTCTTGCTTGGTACTCCTTTCTCCAGAAGAAATCCAACACCTCTCCAAGAGGTGGATTCTTCTTATTCATGATGAAAGACATCATAGCTTCAAATCTATGATTGAAGTACCTACATACATTGACTGGATCCAAAGAGCACAGTTCTCCGGGTGTCTTGAATTCGATGTTATCTACGTTAGCATTTGCCTCTCGTAGAAATTGAAGTAAGTCTTCCCAGCCATACTCGGCACAACTCAGAGTGAGGAACCATGTGGGAGTACCTAAGTTCCTCAGCATACATTTTAAATCACCATGACGACGGTACCAGTACTCATTAGTACCACGCTGACACGCCATGAGATTAATCAGGTGAGAATCCAAAATACTATCTTGGACATTCACTTTATCCATAAAATCACTTGCCGAGATGTTTTGCATGTGTATACCACTTTTCAAGATGTGGTTCACTGCATATGACAGTCCAGACAGATCGCTTTCAAACAGGAGATGAAACAAATAAGGAATGCATTGTCGAAACCTAGCATCTCCTGCATACAATCGCAAAGTCCGGTATTCAGAAGCAGGAATTTGATGAGGTCGCTCATCATATCTTCCTCCCTGACCTGTTGGAAAAAGCTGTGGGAAACACCGAGCTTCCAAACTTTCCTCCCAAACACTAATGGGACTCCCTTTGGCTTGTTTCATTTGAAACAACTCAATAGCATTCCCCATGACTTCCTTGGAATGCAAAGGATGAACACTATAATGTTCATATATTTCTTCACTAGTAGAGGGTTCTACTTTCTCAATTTGACCAGCACACAAATCGCTATCCTCTTCCTCACTTACTTCCTCTTCTGCAACATATACATTCTTATAGTATTTATTATTTTTTTTCAAATACAATGTTGCCTTTTTAACTTTCCTAACATCTACTAAATCTTGCCATATTTTCTTATTCTTTGTCGGAACCCCATTAACTAAGATAACCAGAGGTTCCTCTTCCACTTTTTCTACTCCAATTGTGTTAATGTTTTTCTTGAAATCTAGAGGCAAATAAACAACTCTTCCCTTTAATCCTCTCTGTAAATCTGATGGAGGCAATTTCCCTGTCTTTGGCTCCATTCTTACAATAGCCTGAAAGGGATGGATACTTTGAATCAAAATAGATTCATAAGTATTTAAGTCCTTCAATTCAGAAGGAATCTCAACCAATTCCAGATTATTATGAACTGCTCTAGCAGGCATCTGGTTTTGTTTTAATTTGTTACAACAATAAGTACACACACGTTGATCCAATCCCAAATCAAAACAATTTTCTACCATCAAGTATGTTGCAAAATCCTTCCATTCACTATTATTTTCCCTTTCACTTTTTGCATATAAATCCACTAACTTAGTCTGATTCTTATAATAAGTGCGTCTACAACACACACAAGTGAAATTAGGCCTCTCACTTGATTTCACGTCAAACGTCGCAATTTCCCTCTGGAAATTATCTGTACTGGAAACCTGTACACTATCTTCCACATGACCCTCTACTTCTTGCTCAATTTCAACTTTCTCCTCTTTACTTCCAAAGTAACAAAACTCAATTTCTTCACATATATTCTTCACATCTATTTCAGAACCATGCAAAAGAGCAGCGCATAATTGTTTCAGCATAATTGCTGGACTCTTAGCATAATACAACATTCTAACTAATTTCCTCACTTTGTTATGATGCACTGCTAGCATCCTGAAATGATGAAAAACACTCTGGCATACTCTCCTGGAAAGACAAGCCAGTGAATGACCATGCAAACCTGTCACTTCTCTTACTCTGCAAGGATCTAATTCTTGCAACAACATCATTTTCTGCTTCAAACTTTTTTTGTTAAATGACCGTACAAAATCACAAAGCAAATTGATGGAATCCTGTCGCACACTGCAAATACTACTACACTTCCAGGTGTACACAGGACCCTTAGCACGTCTTCCTAAAACCTCATTACCTAACAACTCTTCTGCCTCTGTTGTCACAAGTTTTTCTTTTTCAACTGGACAACCATCTTTCACTTCATAAGCACGACCACTGGTGTCAACTGCATGCACCAAATCATTATCCTGGAAATAACTCTCCTCATTAAAAAATGCCTCACAGCTTGAACTATGCATCCATTCTCCAGAAAAAACTTCACAAAAATTACTACGATTAACTATTCTCTTCCATCTACTATTTCTTTTGAAATCCAAAATTGCCTTGTTTAGCTTCCTAATTCTATTGATTATCAAAATAAATAACTTACGTTTAATTTCAAATGCCTGATCAATAACTTTCTCAACTTTTTTTTTCTCTTATAAAAAACTAGTTTCTGTTGACCTTTCTTAATATTTTTTAACAAATTGCCAATTATCCTGTTGCGGAACATTCGTTTACGAATCTCCCTAAACTGTTGTTTCCTTCTACTATCATGCACAGATTTATCTCTTGCTCTAGCAGTAACATTTTTCATTGTCCTTTTCTTTCCATTTGATTTCCTTCTCGTGTTATGGACTGAAACATTTTCTGTAGTAATATTTTTTTTATTACAAATATTTCTTATGAAATATTTAGAGCTCTTACCCGGTGCTTTCTTCGTGGCTTGAGAAATCTTTTTGTTAGAGGACTGCTGCGTTTTTTTTTTCACCTGCTGTCTTTGACGTTTTGCAGCCTTTATCTGTCTTTGTATTGTAGGCATGGTGAAATCTTGAAATGATCTGCAGTTGAATCTGAGGAAAAATATAATAAAAAATGTTAATAAACATTATTATCAAACAGTAAATCAGTAATAGTGATCAAAAACATAACACACTACTTGACATTTTAATTTGAAGATTTTTTAGTCATTGGCAATTTTACAATACAGAAATACCAGAAAAGAAATGACATTTATATTTATGTTACCTATGCTATTTTATATGTGAATCTGATCTAATTTTATGAGCATATTTTAATATTTTATTGAAGACACTACACATAACCTGTTTTTGAAGGTGTCTTTATTTTTAAATTAAACGGTTTACCTTTTTACTTTTTATTGATTATAAATTTTAAAAATAAATGTTTATATTTTCAAAGGCTCAAGCAGGTCAGCTTCCCATCCTATATCATATAATTCGGACAAATCTGCATCCTCATCACGCTCTTCTTCATCCTCAGGATTTAAATCATCCAAAGGATCAACATCCACTGATGTTTCAATTACAAGTTCAATGATGAGGTCAAAATCAACTGATTGCAGATTGTCGCTCATGTTGAGGTTGTCTTTATCTTTAAAGAAAGATAACAACAATGAGATGTTGCAGAGTAAGAAACAAATCTCAGAGATTATAATAGTAAAATTGTTTAACAAGATTAACATTTTGCAGCTATTATTTAGCCATGTCCAGCAATGCTGAGCAGGTGAAGCCTATGTCTAATTTTTCACTGAACAGGACTCATCTCTTCTTAACCTTGGATAAGCCTCACCGACTCTGTGTCCCCTGCACATACTTAAATGTTAAAGGGCAGATTTATATTAAATGGCACATCCCCAGGCATGCACCAGTTAATGTGCACCACTGCTTTACCACCCATGGTGTGCCGCATTTACAATCAGATAGGAGAAAGCTGCGTCAAAACCCTGCGCCTGCTTGAAGCTGGCATAGGTCTTGACGCAGCATTGTGGAGATGGGGCACCCCTGAGCCTTGCTGGAGCTGCATCGCACTTGCGATACAACTCCAGCAATGCGCCACCTTTACGGCACAGATGCGTCACGCATCTGTGCCGTTTTTGCCCCATGCTGCGCCGCATTGTAAATGCAGCACAACATGGGTGGCGGAACAGTGGCGCAGGATGACTGTCACATCCCTGGTGATGCGCCAGTCATCATAAATCTATCCCTAAGCTTCTTATCTTGTTACAGATGAACTGCCATATGTATCATCAAAATATTTTACATTTTCTAAATAGCGAATTTTAAGGAATAAATAGCGATTCTTTACCATTCCTAATTTGCGATGAGCAAATTGCTAATTGCAAGTTACCCATTCATTTCCATGGCCTAGGAGGCTCATATGAATGAAGGTTTAATTTGCGATTAGCAATTTGCTCATCACAAATTAGGAATTTTTCCAAGGGTGCAGGGGTGTCTCAAGAACACCCTGCTGCACCCCTGAAAAACAAATTTGGGGGCATATGGCACACATACATGCCCTAAGGGCATGTGTTGGCGTCATATGGCACCTTTTGTTTTTTTGAAAAAAAGCTTTTTGAAAAGAATTCACAAATTACCACCAATTTACCACAATAGTTTCCAAATCCTTAATGTCATTTTTTACATAGTTTTTGTTTGATACATTGCATTTAAGTAGTCACAAAATTTGCAAATGCTTCAGTGCAATCGCAAAATAAAGAATAGCAAATTTTGCTACTCCTTATTTTGCATCAAACTTGTTTGATACATACCATTTGTCTAATTAACATTCGCAAAGGCCGAAATTCATAGAATTTTGATCTTTGCAAATGCTAATTAGCTTGATACATATGGCCCCAAGTGAGGCCTGTCTTGCGACATGGTGCATCTTTTGCATCACTGCTGCTTGGGTTTTATGTGGTACGTTTTTTTTACACCATGACATATCTGCCTAAATGCATCAATTTGTAATGTTGTCGCCTCATAGCAAATCTTTTGCACCACCGCTGCATCATAAAAGTGACGCACAGTGGCACAAAAAAGGCATACACCTATCATAAATCTGTCCCTAGCATTTTAAATGATTAATCCAGGATGACAATAAAGTGTGTCCTATCCAGAGGTTTGTTTAAGGTGAGGCCTACTCAGGATTGCAGATTAAAGTTACGCTTGATGAAGAATACAGAGGAGATAATACATATGAAGGACTACCAATGAAGTAAGTAATGTGCACTTTATTGCGCCAGTCATCATAAATGTATCCCTAAGCTTCTTATCTTGTTACAGATGAACCACCATATGTACCATCAAACTATTTTGCATTTCCTAAATAGCAAATTTTAAGGAATAAATAGCAATTCTTTACTATTCCTAATTTGCAATGAGCAAATTGCTAATTGCAAATTACCCATTCATTTCCATGGGCTAGGAGGCTCATAGGAATGAAGGTTGCAATTTGTGATTAGCAATTAGCTCATCACAAAATAGGATTTTTTTCAAGCGTGCAGGGGTATCTCAAGAACACCCTGCTGCACCCCTGAAAAAGAAATTTGGGAGCATATGGCACACCTACATGCCCTAAGGGCATGTATGGGCGTCATATGGGACCTTTTTTTTTTTTTTGTTGAAAAAAATGCTTTTTGAATGGAATTCGCAAATTACCACAAACTAGAAGTTGGTGGTAGTTTCCAAATCCTTAATATCATTTTTTACATATTTTTTTTTGATACATTGCATTTAAGGAATCGCAAATTTTGAATTATTGACATTTTAAGTCATTTCCACATGTGCAGTGTTTTCAAAATATAATTTGAAAATCGTTTTTGGGGAAAAGTAATGGTTTGCAAATTTATGACAAGGACATAATGGTGTATGCTTCTCTATAAGGCATTTCAGTGTCTCTGATGTCATTTTTCCCATATTACATTATAAGACCTTTCCCCATGAAGCACATTCCTTGTAAATATGCTCCCACCTGTGCATTGCGAATTTAGATTTTGACTGTTTCAGTCACATAGCCATGTTGAAAGTGACCCAAAAAAATTGCAAACGTTTTAAAATAACACATTCATGTGTCTTAAGGACATTTTAAGTCATTTCCCCATGGACAATGTTTTCTAAGTGGCGCAAAAGAGGTATACACCTATCATAAATCTGTCCCTAGCATTTTAAATGATTAATACAGGATAACAATAAGATGTAGCCTATCCAGAGGTTTGTTTAAAGTGAGGCCTACTCAGGATTGCAGATTAAATTTACGCTTGATGAAGAATACAGAGGAGATAATACATGTAAAGCTCTACCAATGAAGTAAGTGATGTCTACATCATTGCGCCAGTCACCATAAATGAATCCATAAGCTTCTTATCTTGTTAGAGATCAACCGCCATATGTATCATCAAACTATTTTGCATTTCCTAAATAGCGAATTTTAAGGAATAAATAGCAATTCTTTACCATTCCTAATTTGCAATGAGCAAATTGCTAATTGCTATTTTACCCATTCATTTCCATGGGCTAGGAGGCTCATATAAATGAAGGTGCAATTTGCGATTAACAATTTGCTCATCACAAATTAGGAATTTATTCCAAAGGTGCAGGGGTGTCTCAAGAACACCCTGCTGCAACCCTAAAAAAGAAATTTGGGGGCATATGGCGCACATAAATTTTAACAACATTCCTTTACCTCAACAACGATTTTCAAATCATAACTTCAAAACACTACACATGGGAAAATTACTTAAATTGTCCTTAAGACACATAAAAGCGTTTTTTGATTGGCTTTCCTGCATGGTAGGGTCACTTTTAACATGGCTATGTAACACAAACATTCAAAATCAAAATTTTCCATGCACAGGTGGGAGCATATTTACAAGCAATTTGCGCCACAGAGAAAGGTCTTACATTAAAATGGGAAAAATAACATCAGGGACAGTCAATTGCCTTATAAAGAACCATACACCATTATGTCCTTGTCATGAATTTAAAAACAATTCCTTTTCCCCAAAAACGATTTTCAAATCATAATTTCAAAACACTGCACATGAGAAAATGACTTAAAATGTCATTAAAACACATGAAAGCGTTTTTTGATTGCCTTTCGAGCATGGTTGGGTCACTTTTAACATGGCTATGTAACACAAACATTCAAAATCTAAATTTTCCATGCACATGTGAGAGCATATTTACAAGCAATTTGCGCCACAGAGAAAGGTCTTACACTAAAATGAGAAAAATAACATCAGGGACAGTCAATTGCCTTATAAAGAAGCATACACCATTATGTCCTTGTCATGAATTTAAAAACAATTCCTTTTCCCCAAAAACGATTTTCAAATCATAATTTCTAAACACTGCACATGGGAAAATGACTTAAAATGTCATTAAAACACATGAAAGCATTTTTTGATTGGCTTTCCAGCATGGTTGGGTCACTTTTAACATGGCTATGTAACACAAACATTCAAAATCAAAATTTTCCATACACATGTAATAGCATATTTACAAGCAATTTGCGCCACATAAATCATAATTTTCTCCTTAAAGCACACTATTCTCTATCTAAATTAAAGAAATATTTTCTCACCTTAGCAAATACTTTGAGTTTGAAAACAGTCTAAGAAACACACCAATTTGACTTCAGCAGAGCAAAAGGTATGCACTCCAGAGTCTGCAGCTATCAAAAGCACAGAAATGCTGTAATTCTTCACACATATTTCTCATGTCACCCAATCAAAACTCTTCCCTCACTTTTTTTCAAATGAAAACCCTTCCCCCTCTGCCCTTTCTGCCTATTTTCCATAGCAACCACCTCTTGGAAAAACTCTGGTGTTTGCAAGTTCACACAACAATGTTGCAATTGAACTCTGAACTCTCAGTGCACCTGCATATCCAGTGCATTCTTTCATTTAATGATTTTTTATTGACCACTCAAAATACATCTTTCAAAGAACACATCTGTGCACCCTAACTTTCTGTTTTCATCAATCAAAATCCACCAATCACTGTTACTGCTTCATGAACACAAACTCCACAGTTTTTTTTTCATTTTACACTCTCATTTTTTCAACTGCCATTTCATTGCCACACTTCATCTGACTGCAGGAGAACCTTCTCTCACCATGTTTTCTGTCTGGATTGTTGGTCATAGTTATATTCACTGGGCTCAAAGGTACGTTGAAAGCAGGAATTTACCTAACCTCAATTTACAAGATGTGGAAATTAAGTGGTTTGGCCACAGAGGATTAAAATGTCACCAATTGATACCATTGGTGAAAACCTTTATGCATTTGCCAAAACCTGACCTGTTAATTGTGCACTGTGGAGGTAATGACTTGGGCACTTTGACTGGTGTAGGTCTGGAAATGCTTTTAAAGGACACCTTTGAGCAATTAATGGCACTTTTTCCTCAGACTGCCTTGGTATATTCAAATATATGCCAAAGACAGAAATGGAGGTGGTCAAACCAATTTTGTCCACAAATTGAGAAGTCGAGGAAGCATGTAAACAAATCTGTTTCAGCTTACATGAGAGACCATGGAATGGGCTCCCTGTACAACAATAACTTGCGTTACTACATGCAAGATATCTACAGAGGAGATGGAGTTCACTTCTCAGATGAGGGCAACAGAGTTTTCACTCTGAATTTAAGAATGTGCATTGGTACCTACTTATAAGTACCTAAATGTACCATAAACCCAAAAGCTCTTCTCAGAGCTACCCTACATCTAATCACTCACAATTATTATTTTACTCTAACTTTTTTCACAAATTTTCAACAAAGTACGCTCCCTGGGGCGCTACCCGGTACGCGTACCGGGAGCTAACCTCGCGAATTTTTTTTAAAAAAATGTTTTTTTTTCGCACATATAAACCTCCTCAGCCACCCTCAGAAAACCTAGGGGGTCAAGATAACTCTACCGTGCCCCCTTCTACTCATTCCGAACATTATTTGCCCTCCATCTTGTATCTTAATTCGACCGAAACACAAAATGGTGGACTCCCGGAACGCTTAAGGTCCGCGAACCGAGGCGCTCAACGGTTCGCCTACCGGGTCGCTCCCTGGGAAGATAAAGGAAATAAAAAATAATCAAAAAATCCAACAATCAATTAACATACAGCATTTGAAAAGACTATCATTCATTTTTCATTGTAGTACGCTCCCCAGAACGCTTCCCGGTTCGCGGACCGGGCGCTAACCACGAAAAAAAACAAAAAAAAAATTATTTTTTTTTTGCCCCGCGGGGCCCCTTTAAAACCTCCACATTAAACCTAGGGGGTCAGCGAGGATCTACTATGCCCCCTTATAGTTATTTCCCCCTTTGTTTTGGCCTCCTCTTGTCTCTCGATCCTACCGAGAGACAAGATGGCGGCCGCTCCGGACTGTTTAGAATGTTGACAGACACCGGAGAGCCAATCAGCTTCGCTACGCGAAGTTCCGGTACGCTTAAGGTCCGCGAACCGGGGCGCTGCCCGGTCCGCGCTTACAGATATATATCTTTTTTTGAACGTTAATTTCTCAAAATCCACTGCAGCACATATATTGAGACCTACAAAAGGCACATCGGGCTACCAGTCCCTACAATTTAGCCAAGTTTCGTGCAAATCCATTCAGCCGTTCGGGCTAAAAGTGAGGCTAACCGCCCTATGGAAAACTCAATGTTAAAAACACGTTTTGGGACCCCCCTTTTTTCTCGGCCCCCCCTGGACGAACCCCCCCAAATTTTCAGGGGCTCCTCAGAAACAAAATGTTCCATTTTCCAGAAAATTTCAGCCAATTCCGTCCACAAACGCCAAAGTTATTAGACATAGAATTTTCAAAAATCCCATAGGGAAAAAATCCTAACTATATATACCTACTGGCGACCGCCAGTAGGTAATATATATATATATATATTACCTACTGGCGGTCGCCAGTAGGTATATATAGTTAGGATTTTTTCTCTATGGGTTTTTTGAAAATTCTATGTCTAATAACTTTGGCGTTTGTGGACGGAATTGGCTGAAATTTTCAGGAAAATGGCACATTTTGTTTCTGAGCAGCCCTTGAAAATTTGGGGGGGGTTCGTCCAGTGGGGGCCGAGAAAAAATGGGGGTCCCAAAACGTGTTTTTAACATTGAGTTTTCCATAGGGCGGTTGGCCTCACTTTTAGCCCGAACGGCTGAATGGATTTGCACGAAACTTGGCAAAATTGTAGGGACTGGTAGCCCGATGTGCCTTTTGTAGGTCTCAATATATGTGCTCCAGTGGATTTTGAGAAATTAACGTTTAAAAAAAGATATATATCTGTAACAGCGGACCGGGCAGCGCTCTGGTTCGCGGACTTTTCGCGCAACGGAGCTTTGTGAAGCGAAGCTGATTGGTTCTCCGGCGTCTGTCAACATTCCAAACAGTCCGTAGCGGCCGCCATCTTGTCTCTCGGTAGGATCGAGAGACAAGAGGAGGCCGAAGCGAAGGGGCAAATGACCATAAGGGGGCATAGTACATTGTCGCTCACCCCCTAGGTTTGATGTGGAGGTTTTAAAAGGGCCCCGCGGGGCAAAAAAAAAAAATAATAATAATAATCGAACAGCTGAATGGATTTGCACGAAACTTGGCAAAATTGTAGGGACTGGTAGCCCGATGTGCCTTTGCTAGATCTCAATATATGTGCTCCAGTGGATTTTGAGAAATTAACGTTCAAAAAAAGGTATATATCTGTAACAGCGCACCGCTTCGCGTACTTTTCGCGTTACGGAGCTTTGCGAAGCGAAGCTGATTGGCTCTCCGGTGTCTGTAAACATTCCAAACAGTCCGTAGCGGCCGCCATCTTGTCTCTCGGTAGGATCGAACAGCTGAATGGATTTGCACGAAACTTGGCAAAATTGTAGGGACTGGTAGCCCGATGTGCCTTTGCTAGGTCTCAATATATGTGCTTCAGTGCATTTTGAGAAATTAACGTTCAGAAACAAGATATATATCTGTAACAGCGCTCCGCTTCGCGGAGATAAAATTATATGTGTATTACCTAGCTGTTGCTAACACCAGTTAGCGACGGCTAGTAGAAGATAGCGACCATCTTGGGCCCCACTTTGCATGTGAGTGATATTTATCACTAATGACATGCAAAGTGGGCATGCCAAGATGTTAGCGACTGGAAACAGTCGCTAACATCGCTATCTCCTATTCTCAACTTTTGGAAATATTCGAGATAAGGGCGAATATCTCTAAAAGCTACCACCTGCCCTGAGCAGTTCTTAGCCATGTTATCCAATGGGAGGTGGATAACATGGCTAAGAGCATTAGCTCGGTAATGCATGAATATCGCTGAGTTTTCAGCGATATTAATGCATTGCGGTCGTTTTTTATCGTATTTCCGATAAACCTTGATAATAGCAAGGTTTATCTGCGATAATTTCTGACGGTAAAAAAATCGTTGCTAAGCATCGTTAGGGATAAATATCGCTTAACTTTGGTAATATGCCCCAACGTCTGTTAACGTTCGATTCGAAGGAAATCAGGAAGTGTTGAAAAACATTGTCTGCGCCATCTTGTCTTTTTTCAAATGCCACACTTTTGTCGTGCACGGCAGCCATTTTAGATGCCTTGACCAGACCCACTCTGTGCACGCTGTCGATCCTTAGCATGGCTCCCCACCCTCGCAAACATCTCCCCCAGGCAGTGGTCACCCCCGCTCTCTGTCTTATGCATGGGTAATAAACCTCCCCCATCTGCGCTGCTGTTCCCTGAGAATCACACCCTGTGCCCGCCCGACACCTCCCTTTCGCCCTATTCACTACCGCACCCTCTGACACTCCTTTTCCTCTGTGTCCGATTGTCCAGGCTGGTCCTAGGGTATCAGCTAGCCCTGCAGATGTAGTTTATGGCCACAGCTGTAAAGAATCACCCCTCTTCAAAGGAGTTATAGTAGATCAAGGCCCACACTCGATGAGATTCGTCACAGCAGAAGCGTTGCTATTATCTGAAAACCATCCTGTATTGTGATTGGGGAGGGGACCGAGCCTGAAGCGGAAGATTCCAGGGATGACTGTTTGTACATCAAAGTTTTTACAATTATGTGTCACATTAAAAATATATAGCACTCCGACAAAGTAGTAAGATTATAAAACTTTAATAATTTATAAATATATACAAGAAAACAAAAATAGTAATAACATATAAACATTTTTAGGGAAAAACAACGAAGTAGCGGTCGGCTGTGCGAATAGTCCCAACGCAGCACAACGTCCAGATTTCCGGCGTGGGGCGTCGCGGGGGGTGGGTCATCAGTAGCAAACTGTTGTGCGAATAGTTCCAAGGCAGCAGAACGCGTTGAAATCTAGATGACACGAAAGTGATGTCTAGTAAGTTGCCACCCAGCAAATAACGGCATGGGGCGTCGCGGGGGGTGGGTCATCAGTAGCAAACTGTTGCGCGAATAGTTCCAAGGCAGCAGAACGATGGCACCAAGGTGATGTCCAGTAAGTTGCCGCACTGGTTTTGGTATCCTACAATGCTGCTCCGAATAACGGCGTGGAGCGCCCCGGGGGAGGCGGCGTGAACGGGCCTCTCCAGGTGGAGTGTCATCTGTTGTAGTGGGGCGCCCCTTTACCGTTTCAGTTGCCATTCCGTCCGTTTTTGGTCCACTGTGTCAAAAGCCGCAATTCAGCTGAGTTGCGCCCACTCTTGCGGTGCAGCGATAGGCGGCTGTCACAGGACTCTCAAAATGGCGGCAGGCTGTTTCCTTTTTGGGCCTGGTCCACTGAAATGGCCCTGGGACACCTTGGAAATCGGACGCTTGTCTGCTAGGTCTTGGACCTCATTCTCGAAAGCGTCCCCTCCGCCTTGAGAATTCATCAAAAGTTTTGGGGGCTCCGACTCCTGCAGGCTTCTGGTGGGGAGCGGCTGCCATGATTGCTCGCGGAATGACCACGACTGAGCTACGAGATGGTGGTGCTTTCATGCTGACGCCAGCTTCAGTCTGAAACATCCAGAAACAAGGTGGGGCTTTCATCGTTTGGGGAAAAAAAAGTTTTCATCCTATGAAAAGTGTTGTTTTTAGGTCACATGATCAAGCCTTCCATCATTAGGAAACCAAAAGTAAAATGAACCAATGAAAAGTTTTATAAACAAGTCACATGACCTGTTATGCGGCATAGGGTGTAAAATTAGGAGAAAATACGTTGGCACGTGAGGCGGCGTCAGTAGCGGACCGATGTGCGAATAGGCCGAAGGCAACACAACGCGCCAAGATCTGGATGGCACCGAGGTGGTGTCCAGCAAGTTGCAGCACTGGTGTGGCCATCCTACAATGCTGAAAGTCGGCGTGGGGCGCCCCGTTGGCCTGTGAGTTTGCGTCAGTAGCGGACCGATGTGCGAATAGGCCGAAGGCAGCACAACGCGCCAAGATCCGGATGGCACCGAGGTGGTGTCTAGTAAGTTGTCGCACTGGTGTGGCCATCCAACAATGCTGAAAGTCGGCGTGGGGCGCCCCGTTGGCCTGTGAGTTTGCGTCAGTAGCGGACCGATGTGCGAATAGGCCGAAGGCAGCACAACGCGCCAAGATCCGGATGGCACCGTGGTGGTGTCTAGTAAGTTGCCGCACTGGTGTGGCCATCCTACAATGCTGAAAGTCGGCGTGGGGCGCCCCGTTGGCCTGTGAGTTTGCGTCAGTAGCGGACCGATGTGCGAATAGGTCGAAGGCAGCACAACGCGCCAAGATCCGGATGGCACCGAGGTGGTGTCTAGTAAGTTGTCGCACTTCTGTGGCCATCCTACAATGTTGAAAGTCGGCGTGGGGCGCCCCGTTGGCCTGTGAGATGGCGTCAGTAGCGGACCGATGTGCGAATGGGGCCAAAGGCAGCGCAACAATATTTTCTGATTTGAAGACACCACAAGGCGCTGAGATGCCAAGATCCGGATGGCACCGAGGTGGTGTCTAGCAAGTTGTGGCACTGGTGGGGCCATCGTACAATGGTAAAAGTCGGCGTGGGGCGCCCTGTTGGCCTGTGAGATGGTGTCAGTAGCGGACTGATGTGTGAATGGGGCCAAAGGCAGCGCAACAATATTTTCTACTATATTTTCGGAGTAGAAGACACCACAAGGCGCTGAGATGCCAAGATCCGGATGGCACCGAGGTGATGTGTAAGTTGCGGACGGATGTGCGAATGGGGCCAAAGGCAGCTCAACAATATTTTCTGAAGAGAATACACCACAAGGCGCTGAGATGCCAAGATCCGGATGGCACCGAGGTGATGTCTAAGTTGCGGACCGATGTGCGAATGGGGCCAAAGGTAGCGTAACAAGATTTTCTGTATGGAAGATACCACTAGGCGTTGAGATGCCAAGATTCGGATGGCACCGAGGTGATGTCTAGGAAGTTGTGCCACTGGTGTGGCCATCGTACAATGGTAAAAGTCGGCGTGGGGCGCCCTATTGGCCTGTGAGATGGTGTCAGTAGCGGACTGATGTGCGAATGGGGCCAAAGGCAGCGCAACAATATTTTCTGACTGACACCACAAGGCGCTGAGATGCCAAGATCCGGATGGCATCGAGGTGATGTCTAAGTTGCGGACTGATGTGCGAATGGGGCCAAAGGCAGCGTAACAATATTTTCTGTATGGAAGATACCACTAGGCGTTGAGATGCCAAGATTCGGATGGCACCGAGGTGATGTCTAGCAAGTTGGTGTGGTCATCCTACAATGCTGAAACTCGGCGTGGGTCACCCCATTAGCCTGTGAGATGGCGTCAGTAGCGGACCGATGTGCGAATAGGCCGAAGGCAGCACAACGCGCCAAGATCCGGATGTCACTGTGGTGGTTTCATAGTTGAGAGGCACTTCATCTGCAGTGGGGCGCCGAGATCCGGATGGCACCGAGGTGATGTCTAGCAAGTTGCTGTACTTGTGTGGTCATCCTACAATGCTGAAACTCGGCGTGGGTCGCCCCATTAGCCTGTGAGATAGCTGTTCTTTGGATTTGGGCCTGGTCCACTAAAATGGCCCTGGGACACCTAAGAACTCGAACGCTCGATTTTTTTTTTCCTTTCCTGTACATGCAAAAAAAGGTAAATGCCCGGTATGTTACACGCTTCATCTGCCACGATGAACTCTCCAGAGGAACCGAAAAAATATATAGTTGTGGTAACTATACCATGCATCGTCATATGGAGAGGTGGCACCAATTAATTATAGTGCTGCATAAAAGAGAGATTTGGAGGAGAACCCCTGACCTGCTAGTACATTCATCAAAGAAGTGGCACTGAGAGCTTCAGAGGCAAGGGAAACGGTCCCAAATATTTAGAATAACTTTGGAAAGATTAAAATGACATGTTTAGATTGTGGTAAATTAATTTCATGTGGGCAGATGAGTGTTACTCTAATAAATACAGCATATGAACATCATCATAGTCGATGGTTGGTAGAGACATTTTGACTATATCCTGGACCTGCCCGTCCTCGCCCAAAATGGCGCCGGAATAAATGGGACTCGTAACTCCTTGTTGTGTACTGGTTGCAGAACCTTGAAATCACGAGATACGTATGCAGTTTTGAAGCACATGGCGGGCGGGGACGAGAATTGATTGAATATTTCGACATCCCTATTGATATTAAGTTCTGATGTGTTATTGATTACTGTACTGTTGAAAATTCGAATTAACGTCACCCATGGTACTTGCCCGCAAATGTATATCTAGATAATTTTATTGTAACTGGCCCTGTCGTATTTTAATTATAAAATGTACGTCCACCGATTCCGTAACTGTTAGACACCTTAGTTTTTGCAACCTAATGGCCCGCCCGTTACGTTCCTCTACAGTGTAAATGTCTATTCATCATATACGATTACAGTTTGCTCCGTGGCAGGCCCACGTGGTTATAGGCTCGTATTTGTATAATGAAATTTTCACAATAAAGGTTTTTAAAAGAAAACATGGTAGTAGTGTATACATTGGTAAAGTTTTTAATAATAGTCACTGTTTTAGAATCATTAAAAGGCAAGTGAAATAAAGCAGACCAATTACATGAAGGGTAAAAGGTATAATACGAAGGAACGCAGTAAAGATAAATGGTCAAGGGCTGTTGTGTTTTCTATTCCTGCAACATAAAGTGATCGATAAGAATCTCATATTCAGGCGTATCGGCGACTAAGACAGCAGGTCGACCCTCTTTTGCTCAACGGCTCCGTCATGGGACGAAGAAACGCTCTTTTTCTCGAAAAAAGAATATATTTTACTTGCAGGACAGTTGTAAAATTTCCGGGAAAGTACATTAGCCTGGAACATTATAACATATATTTAAGAGAAAATAATGTTCGGAAGTAATTAAAAGCGTAATTTTTAGGTGATATGACCAAGGCTTTCATCATTAGAATAAGAAAAGTAAAATGAACCAATGAAAAGTTTTATTAACAAGTCACATGACTTGTTATGCTTACGTTACGCGCTGCGCGCCCCGGATGACTTCCGGATGCGCTAACGCGGCGCGTCATATGACGCATTACGCGACAACGCAGGTCCAGAATATAGTCAAAATGTCTCCACCAACCAGCGGTCGAAACACAACCCCTTTCAGCAGGCTAAATAGTTCTGTTAAATGACAACAGAAAGGACAGGCAACAAGAACCATCAGTCAAAGAGGGGAGGGCTAGTTCTTCTCTACCGGGTTACATTGGGGCGCTACCGGAACTGATCGAATTGGTAGTCTACAGTGTTTCTGGATGTTTCAGACCGAAGCTGGGGTTAGCATGAGAGCAGCACCATTTCGTAGCTCCGTTGTGGCCATTCCGCAACCAATCATGGCAGCCGCTCTTTATCGTTATTTTGGGCGGGGTGGGTGGCGGAGCCGAGCTGTTTTGCAGCCATCATTGTGTGGAGTTCAGTTCATCTCACTAGTTTTGTATTTGTCATGAGGGGTTGTTCCTAATGTTTCTATTTTAGCGAGGTCAAAAAGAGATCCCATTAGTGGCCTACTGATTTTGCTCGATTCCTTTTCTTTTTTTTTACACGATTTTTCGTTATCTGCAAAGACTAAACAGAGTATTGCGACTCTGTGTTTGTTTGTAAATAGAGAATGAACCAAAGAGAACTAATTCTAAAACAGTAAATACTTGGATAACAATCAATCAAATGGAGAGAGAAGCAGGCACGACGGATTACAATGGGGGCAAAGGCCTGCGTTAACTACCTTTCACTATCTGCAAAGAGAGAGTACTCCTAATAGAAATGAGGGGGGGGGGCACCATTCAAAGCAGATCAGTGTGCATAAACACGAAAATGTTTTCACTTACCACGTACTTGACATTCGACAGCTTATGATATTTGCTATTAAAAAACCATTGAAATTCACTGAAAAAACCATAGGTTATAGACCATATATAGTTAGGAATTAGCATTTACAAAACCTTGAAAATTCACTGAAAAAACCATAGGTTATACACCATATATAGTTAGGAATTAGCATTTAAAAAACCTTATTTTACTCACACAAAACCATTGAAATTCCATATATAGTTAGTTGCACTAACTATATATCGCGCACCCGCAATCCACTGCTGATCATGTCACATATTACATCATTCATGACATGGTCAGTGACATCACTGATGACATCTCAAATGACATCACTGATGAGATCACTGATGACATCTCATTTGACATCAATGACCACATCACTGATGATATCATTCATGTGACAATACAATGCATCTCCTCACGTTTTAATATAACCTCTGTTTCACCCAGTGTTAAATACAGAGTATAATTTTTGAAACCATTGACACACCAATACTAGTTACTACATACGTACTCACTGATTCCTACGTCTACACACACACATTCACTCATTCACCCATACAATCATTCATACATACAATCACTCATCTTTACAACACTATCATATGCACTCATACACCTATACAGACACTTACACTCTGCCACTCATCCATGGAGTTACTCACACACCTAGTCAGTCCTGTAAAGAATCAATCACACTTCCATTTTCTTGTCTATACAGTTAAACATAGAGCACCTTACATTTTCAAACATATACTAACACATACTTACTTTCTTATACAATCATTGATACAAGTACACATTGATCTGCACAGAGTCACACACCTCCCAGCCAGCCACACACACACTCAGTCTCCTATACAAATACTTGGACAATCAATCAATAACCCATATAGTTAATCATATAGCTACTGATCAACACATGCAACAGTTTACAGAACAACAGACATAATGATGCACAAATTAAGACAGTTTACTCACTAACCCATGCACTCAGTGAGACACATTTAATCACTCACTCATACATTCAGTCATGCACCTACTAAATCCTTCGTCCAGACACTTATACATCTACTCATTCTTCAATATGTAAAACATATTTAAACTTTACAGAAACACACAGTCACTGGATGATGTCATCAGTGATCTCATCAGTGATGTCATTTGAGATGTCATCAGTGATGTCATTTGAGATGTCATCAGTGATGTCATTTGAGATGTCATCAGTGATGTCATCAGTGATGTCACTGACCATGTCATGAATGATGTAATATGTGACATGATCAGCAGTGGATTGCGGGTGCGCGATATATAGTTAGTGCAACTAACTATATATGGAATTTCAATGGTTTTGTGTGAGTAAAATAAGGTTTTTTAAATGCTAATTCCTAACTATATATGGTGTATAACCTATGGTTTTTTCAGTGAATATATATATATATATATATATATTTTTTTTTTTTATGGCACGCAGGTTCCACCAACCGTCGCTCCACACGTCCACGGGTGCCTCTCAACGCACAGTGGCGTGCGTGATATATTGTAAACACCGGAATCCCCCAATCCTCGGGATACACCTTCAACGAGAGCACACAGAGCCAGTATCTCGTGGTTAAGCCAGATTTATTAGAATTTCTCTGCAAAAGCAATGAGCTCACAAACGCGTTTCGGCGTTGCCGCCTTCGTCAGTGTGAGCGCGCGTTGGCATTACACCATTTTTTAAACACCAGCACAGTAATCATCTGTCACGTGTTGATCACTCAACAACACAAAAGAAGGCACATGAAGTTCGCCGAAAATTACACGGCGGCCATCTTATAATGGTAACAAAAAAAAAAAATTTGTATGGAACCAAATTATAAGACAATATCCATAATACCTTGGATAACGCTGTATGAAAATAACATTCACATTATTTATATGTTAAATTCAAGCTATTTACAGATCAATTAGAGAAGTATTGCAAATTCATTCATTCTCTTTGAATACATTTCAACTCATAATATAAAGTATACTA
The DNA here is from genome assembly GCF_964261635.1 of Lissotriton helveticus. Taxonomy (NCBI): domain Eukaryota; kingdom Metazoa; phylum Chordata; class Amphibia; order Caudata; family Salamandridae; genus Lissotriton; species Lissotriton helveticus. The sequence goes on from NC_136057.1 coordinate 2,109,368,807, forward strand.
TGTGTGTCACATAAGTAGGTTCTGATTACACCTTAGATGCCTTCTCAACTCATATTAACCATACATCGGTATACTCAGGAAAGGTTCACACATCAAAATTTCACGTGCGTAACCTGCACCGTTGTCATGCCCTGAATGGGCCTGAATGGGCATGACAACGGTGCAGGTTACGCACGTGAAATTTTGATGTGTGAACCTTTCCTGAGTATACCGATGTATGGTTAATATGAGTTGAGAAGGCATCTAAGGTGTAATCAGAACCTACTTATGTGACACACATAGTATACTTTATATTATGAGTTGAAATGTATTCAAAGAGAATGAATGAATTTGCAATACTTCTCTAATTGATCTGTAAATAGCTTGAATTTAACATATAAATAATGTGAATGTTATTTTCATACAGCGTTATCCAAGGTATTATGGATATTGTCTTATAATTTGGTTCCATACAATTTTTTTTTTTTTGTTACCATTATAAGATGGCCGCCGTGTAATTTTCGGCGAACTTCATGTGCCTTCTTTTGTGTTGTTGAGTGATCAACACGTGACAGATGATTACTGTGCTGGTGTTTAAAAAATGGTGTAATGCCAACGCGCGCTCACACTGACGAAGGCGGCAACGCCGAAACGCGTTTGTGAGCTCATTGCTTTTGCAGAGAAATTCTAATAAATCTGGCTTAACCACGAGATACTGGCTCTGTGTGCTCTCGTTGAAGGTGTATCCCGAGGATTGGGGGATTCCGGTGTTTACAATATATATATATATATATATATATATATATATATATATCTATATGTATATATATATATATCTATCAGAAGGACGTCTTGCAGCATAAACAGACGAGGCGAACCCAGAACTGGTACATAAAGATTTATTGTGCTCTACACCATACCGCCATTACGCGTTTCAGCCTGAAGAGGCCTTGATCACATGACAACGTACAAGGGGCGGGATACTCCTTTTTAAAGTGCAACATGCCAGCAATTGTAAACATAGAAGACTTACTGTCTTAAATCCAAACTGCGTAAAGATTGGACAAACATTTGTGTACTGATTGAGTAGATTCAGAAAAACAAATATCTAATCACAGGTTTGGATACAGTTATCACACATAGCAGCAATTTAGAATAAATATAAAACATATAAATAAATAAATAAATAAATAAGTTAAAATAAAAATAATCCCCAACATTGCTGATAAGACTCGTGAAAACACATCCATAGCATACCGCATGGCTAAAATAGGAGTAAAATCCTGTTTAAAAATTGTTAAAACTAGGATCTGCTAAATCTTAATCTTAAACCATGGAAATTTTAAATTACGACCAGTAAAGTACAACCAAAGTGTTCACCAAAATTGATGAGGGACACTGAGTAATACAGCCCAAGTGGGCATGAACCGATTGGTTATTTGGATGTGCAAAAACAAACGTGCAAATTGCACAGATAAATAATGGCATGATAAAATAGTGCAACCAAGTGATAAAAAAGAATAATAAAAAGTGACTCATGCTAATACAATAAAATGCAAAGGCAGCTGGTTGTTGTGTACTGTGTGACAGGCAAATTCATAGTTGGGACTCATAGATATGTAAAACAGTCCTCACCCGCATTAAGACCATTCAGAGTCTTAGTGTCCAGCAAGATTATATGCCTCATCTCCAATCTCCGTAGCAAAGATTCACGATCCCCACCCCTCCTCTGTGGCGGGACCGTGTCTATTACAAAGTACCTGAGCTCTGCAGATTTTTTATTATGAGCTTCCTAAAAGTGACGTGCAACGGGGTACGCCGTGTCGCCGTTGGTAATGGCCCTAAGGTGCTGGAGAATTATTTTGTACACCTCTGGTCTTGTACTACCCACGCAGCGCAGACCACAGGGACATTCCAGCACATACACTGCGTACTCCGTCCTGCACGTCAACTTGTATTTGATACTTGTAGGTCTGCTGCTAAAGAGAGTCATGTATTCAGTTCTACTGATTCCATTCCTACAAGCCTTACAAGATGAGCATCTCCGAAAACGTTTACTACTGTTTAACCATGAGCCCATGGTCCTAACATCAGGGCTGCTAGAGACCAGACAGTTACTCATGGTCCTAGCTCGTTTGTAGGCTATGCTAGGAGTGCATGTAACCTGTTTGCCCAAAACCGAGTCACTGGTGATAAGTGCCCAGTTACGTTTGACAATGCTCTGGATCGTCTGGTGTTGGTTACTGTAAGTGAAAATGAGCCTTGTCTCACTGTGTTCAACACAATCTATGTTTCTCTTACTATGTATGCTATTGGCCAATAGCTGTACTCTGTCCTGGGAGATGGCTCTACTCAAAGCTTTGTCTATGATTTCTGTTTTATAGCCTCTCCTCAGGAACCTAGCTTTGCAGGACATTTGCGCCTCTCTACAGTCAGTTTCAGTGCTACAGATATGTCTAATACAGAGCATTTCTCCATATGGGATGCTCCGTATGAGGTGGGCAGGATAATGACTCTCAGCATGTAAGACTGTATTACCAGCTGTGGGTTTACGGTAAAGTTTAGTCTCAAGCTTACCCTCACTGATAAATATTTCCACACCCAGGAAACCAATAGATGTGGCACTGATATGACTTGTAAACTCGAAGTTCAGGTTGTTGTCATTCAACTTTTCAATAAACTGTTCTGCCTCACTTTCCAGCCCATCCCATATTATAAAAAGGTCATCGATGTATCTCAACCATTTTTTTACCTTGGAACTCATGATATTCGGGAAGCTGGGCATGAGGGCCTGCTCCTCCCAGTATCCCATGTGCAAACAGGCATAACTGGGAGAGAAGCAGGCCCCCATCGCCACTCCCCTAACCTGCTGGAACAGTTGATTGGCAAACAGAAAAAAGTTATTCTCGAGACACAAATTAATCATGGCTACAATCATTTTAGTGTGTTCATTCAGACAGGCTGGTCTTGTATTTAAAAAATGATGCACCGCTTTGGAACCATCCCTATGGTATATACTCGTGTACAGGGAGGTAACATCCAGAGAGATAAGTAGGTAGCTTGGTTCCCACTTGACATCAGACAATTTCCTAAGTAAATCCCCTGTATCTAAAACAAAGGAAGGTAAGTTTCTAACATGATCCTGTAGGAAAAAGTCTACATCTTTACTAACATTCTCTAGAATGCTGTTACAGGCAGAGATGATGGGTCGACCCGGTGGCTTGGTGCTGTTTTTATGGATCTTTGGAATAAAGTATATTACCGGCGTCACTGGGTGTTCTTTTTTCATATACTTAAATTCGTCCATTGTGATTAAACCCATGCTTCTCCATGGTATTAATTTTGAATAAATGTCATCCTTAGCCTGCTGAACTTCATTCACATTGGTCCTTTTGTAGCAGTCACGATCATTGAGTTGGCCCAGTACTACGTCCATATACATCTGTATCGGCCATAGCACCACGTTGCCCCCTTTGTCGGACTGGCGGATAACAATGTTCTCATTGCTTTTCAATTTCTTGATTAATCTGTGGTACTCAAAGTCTCGATAGTGTTGTCTCTTTGAGAAATTGGTGTGTTTGAGGTAGAGTGCCCTTAGTTAAAGAGAAACCTTATAGAGAAACCTTATCATGGAACATGTCTATATTGTCTTTGAGCATCAACGGGCAAAAATTCGATTTTGGTTTGAAAGTAGTTGCTGCTAACTCAGTGTCTATACCCGGGCCCGGACCAGACGGTACAAAAACAGTTTCATTCTGCATATCCAGCAGCTCTTGTAGCAAACTTGAGTCAGGTACAGACATGGGTGGAGATTTGGAACTTGGCATAATTGCTGGAATTGGATTGGCTGTTTTATGCAGGCAATGGTATTTCCGAAGTTTTAACTTGCGTACGTATTTGAAAAGGTCAATTTTCGTACCTGCATAGTCAAAGTTACTTCTTGCGCTATAAGACAGGCCTAGTGGCAAAAGAGTAGTTTCCTTGGGGGTGAGTGGCAGGTCCGTCAAATTCACAACAGTCTGCGCATCCTGAAGCCGGGGACTCACTTGCGTTTCCACTGTCTCCGCGGCTTTTTTGGTTTGTTGCTTGCGCCTTCGCTGCTTGTTGCAGCGTCTCCTTGCTGTGCATTTGGTATTGACATTTTGCTTGCGTTGGCACCCCGGGCACCTGAGCGAAGGGTCTGTTTCCGATCTCGTTGGACCACCTCTAGCTCCTGTGCAAGGGTAAATTTTCGAAACCCCAACCTCTGGGATCTTATCAATTCGCTGTCAGACTCCCTGTCAATATTAGAACTGCCATCTGAGATAGATGAGGCTTCGGCAATCGCAGTACCCGTTGTTTGTTTTGTCTGGGTAATACTTGCGGGCACAGGTTTTTGGTTGGCTTTCAGATTGTCATATTTTTTTGCAAACGAAAAATTTGATCGTGTTCGTAGTCCAAGCCGTCTGTCTGAAATTTGTATGCTTTTCGCCTCTTGATAACCTCCTCCTCCCGTTTCAGGCGAATGAGCATTTCATCCCCATATTTCGCCATTCAGGGGTTCCTTGGAAGTTTATCAATCTCTTCGTTAACTCTGTCTATCTCAGCAAGAAGTTTAGGGCCATATGTTTCAACAAACTATTTTGCATTTCCTAAATAGCGAATTTTAAGGAATCGCTATTTAGGAATTGCAAAATGGTATGTATGGAAAAAATCGCTATTTTTTAGCGATTCCTTAATATTCCTTATTTGCGAATTCGCATTTTGCAAATTCGCAATTAAGGAATAATTTCCAATGCATTCCTATGGGCCAGGAGGCCCATAGGAATGATTGCAAAATAATTCTCAAATTGCGAATTCGCAATTTGCTAATCGCAATTTGAGAATTATTTCAAGGGTGCAGGGGTGTCTCAAAGACACCCTGCTGCACCCCTGAAATGTACATGTGTGTGCATATGGTGCACATACATGCCCTATGGGCATGTGTGTGCATCACATGCCACCTTAAAAAATGCCAAAATATGCATTTTTGGAAGAATTCGCAAGTTACCATCAACTAAAAGTTGGTGGTAATTTGCGAATTCTTAACCATATTTCGCTAGCCAAAAATGCTACATACATAGCATTTAAGGAATCGCAAAATTGCGATTCCCTAAATGCTATGGTAAAATAAGGAATCGCACAACTTTGCAATTCCTTATTTTGGGAATGTTTCATACATCCCAAAACATGCAAAACGGCCGTTTGCGAGTCGCAAAGGCCGAAATTCTGCGAATTTCGGCCTTTGCGATTTAAAAACGGCTTGATACATATGGCCCTCAATCCTGTCACTCTCCGCATATTTGATAAGTATTTCTATCAGCCTTCGGGAAGATTCAAGGTTACACTCTGCCCAGTCCGATAGCATGCAGGGGTCAGGAGTCTCATATGAAGGGGCTAGCATTATTCTTAAGCCCCGCGGGACCCTTCCCACTTCTAGATAACCTGTGAGAGAGCAGTGCTCCCACCATTTTGCCTGTTCGGATTTTCTCGTTTTTTCAAGCGCTTTAAAAAACTCCTTGTGATTACAATGCGGCTCCTGCGGGGTGCCTGGAATCACAATTTGTACTTGTTCCCCAGCCGGGGAATCGGCAAACATGCCTTTCGCTGCCTCAATACGTCCCTTTAACGTGTCTGCGGACATGGCGTGTTAGTGAGCAATACTTTCACAGAAACGTTTCCGTCTTCTATAAGTATGTCTGACGGAAGCTTGCACACTCCACACGGGACTTACTGCAGAGTTCTGAATCTATATTAAAAATGTGTAATGTACTCTAAAAAATAAGATATCTAAAAATAAATTTATTTTAAAAAAATTGTAAATCAGTATCAAAGAAATAAATATAACAATTAAGACATTTAAAAATTGTTATTGAGAAAATCTTTTGAAATCACTGAAAAAATCCTAGGGTTTCATGCTGGTTATACTTTGGAATTATCTTTTAAAAACCTTCGGAAATCACTGAAAAAACTATAGGTTTCAAGCAGGTTATAGTTAGGAATTAGCATTTAAAAAACCTTAGAAATTCACTGAAAAAAACATAGGTTTTAGGGGTGTTATAGTTAGCTGGATATTTCACTCATACAAAACCATTGAAATTCCCCCGTTATAGTTAGTTGTACTAACTGTAACTCTCGTGCCCGCAATCCACTGGTGATGTCATATATTACATTTTTCATGACATGGTCAGTGTCATCACTTATGACATCACTGATGACATCATCCAGTGAATGTGGTTAGGTTTGTTATTTAAGTATGTATTATATATACACCAATCTGCATTGAAGAATCAGTGAATATATAAATATCTGGTTAGAGGATTTAGTAGCAGTGTGATGATCGTTTACTTGAGTAATTTATAGCGTCACATTAAATATATTGGATAGTGACTTAACTGTGTGAATATCTGTATTACTTGGTCAGTTGTTGTGTAAACTGCTGCACCAGTTGGTTACTAGCTACGTGAAAGTCTATATTAGTTATTGATTAGTTAGCTGTTTATTTGTAATGTTGAGTAAATGTGTGTGTGGTTCGGTGGGGGATCTATGACTGCCCAAAGATATGTGAACAGTTAAATCAGTACGTATATGAGGTTAAGACTACGTGTTATAATAGTTGTTTGGGTGAGAGAATGTCTTTATGGGTGTGGTGATGAGCAAAAACATTTCTCAATGGTACATGTCCAATAAAGTAGAAAAAAATAAGACTGTGTATGTGTCAGTTGTATATAAATAAGTGTAAGCTCATTAATTGCATTAGTGACTATATAGATAACTGTATACTTGTAATAGTGATTTCATAACACACTAAGTATGAGTTACTATCTATATGAATAAATGAAGTGCTATTTGTATAAGTGTGTATCGGAGTAAATGTAAATAGGATACATTGTTTGCATAAGTGTGTAGGCTGACTGCATAACTAAATAGTGTGTGTGCTGATATGTAATGTCAATATAAGTGTATGAGTATATTTGTGTTCTATTGATCATTGACCACATGTATGAGTGAATCTATAGGTAATTGATTAGATGTGTGTGTAGAACTAGGAATCACTGAGTGGGTTTTTAGATACTTATATTGCTGTGTCAATGGATTAAAATATGGTACACTGTATTTTACAGTGACTGATGAAAGAATATACTAGTGTATGATGAGGTGTATCTGATTGTCATGTGAATGATGTCATCAGTGATGTCACTGACCATGTCATGGAAGATGTAATATGTGACATCATCACCAGTGGATTGCGGGCGCGAGAGTTAGTTAGTACAACTAACTATAACAGAGGAATTTCAATGGTTTAGCTTGAGTGAAATGTCCAGTAAACTATAACACCCCTAAAACCTATGTTTTTTTCAGTGAATATACATATACACATATATATATATATATATATCACGAAAGATTCCTTGTTGAAAGAACCGGAGGGACACAGCGGGGAATACCGGAAGGAATTTTATTGCACAGGAGCAATGGCATGACGCGTTTCGGTCTGTGCCTTCATCAGATGCCTACTCCAACACAACAAATCCTGCCAACCACCCGCATAAGTAGTTCTAATCGTTCTTCCATTGGTGGATGTTCAGGTGGGTGGAGTAAGAGTCACAAACAGCACTACAGTCGGGTGGGCGGACTGCAAGTACCAGCATGCACCCCTCATGGCTTGCAGGTAAGTCACTCCCCTCCAGTCTCTGTGTCCTTGAGCGGGCCCTGAACAGAATATGAACGTGGATTGCAGTCCTTGGCAGGCTTGTGCTGGTGAAATAATTAACCTTCCTGGGTCCCCAACGCTTCAACCGCATAAGTCCAAAGTCCGTTTTAGCCCGAAAAAGTGTATTCAGTAATCACAATTCCTACGTGAAGTTACGAACTGCCTTATGTGCAGCAGCACCTTGCTGAAATTGGATGCGGTGGGTTAGAGCCTGTCCAATACCTTGGAGTGCGAAAAAAAGTTGCTGAAGCTGTCCTTGTGGCTCTTACCCTGAGTGAAGCGGGTCACCTCCAACGCGCCCAGGACTAGCGGGTACAATATACCACTAAAGATTCCTTGTTGAAAGAACCGGAGGGACACAGCGGGGAATACCTGAAGGAATTTTATTGCACAGGAGCAATGGCATGACGCGTTTCGGTCTGTGCCTTCATCAGATGCCTACTCCAACACAACAAATCCCGCCAACCACCTGCATAAGTAGTTCCAATCGTTCTTCCATTGGTGGATGTTCAGGTGGGTGGAGTAAGAGTCACAAACAGCACTACAGTCACGTGGGCGGACTGCAAGTACCAGTATATATATATATATATATATATATATATATATATATATATATATATATATATATATATATATATATATATATTCACTGAAAAAACCATAGGTTTGACACCAGTTATAGTTAGCTGGAAATTTTACTGATATAAAACCAATGAAATTCCACGTTATAGTTAGTTGGACTCACTATAACTTGCGCGTGTAATGCACTGCTGATGACGTCACATATTACATCACTCATGACATGGTCAGTGACATCACTCATGACATCACTGATGACACCATCCAGTGAATGTGTGTCTTTCTGAAAAATAAATATGTGTTATATATGTATATATTATTGAATATCTTAGTGAATACATATATTACTGAGTAATGCTTAAATATTTAAATATATGTATTAGTGTTTCACTTTGTGTATAAGTGGCTGCATGGGTTGATGAGTAGGTACATGTGTATGTATATAGGTTATTAGATGTTTTTCTTAGTATCAGTATGAGTGTTTGCATGGTTTGGTGGGGGTATTACTTACTACATAGATGCAAGAATGACTGAGTCTCTGTTTGTATGTGTTTTGAACACAGCATATGTGAAGGACTGTATGGGTGGATTAGTGTGCATATGTCTGTGTTAGTGAGTGAATGACTATCTTATTAGTGTCTTTATCAGTAACTACATATGTTTTAATGTAGTATATGTGAATATTGATGTATATAAGTGACTATATGTGAGAGTGAGGGATTGTAAGAGTTCCTGTTTAAATTAGTATGTGTTTCTATAAGTGATTTTTTAAGAGAGTAAGTATGTGTAAGTTTCCTTAGAAGTAAAGTGGTAGTGTGTGTATAACTGTTTATGCAAATAAATGGATGTTCAATAGTTTATTTGCATGTGTGAGTATGTGTGTGAATAACTTTTGGATGACTGTCGGTGTGTAACAGGATGTGTACGTGTATCACTACATATGATTAGTGAATATATGTATGACTGACTATATAGAACTGTTGGTGAATTAGTGCATGTGTATATAGATGGTGGAATTATTGAATTGGTTGTTGTAACTGGTATGGGTATCTCCATTTCTTTGAACATTTTAGTTTCTATTTTTGAATATGCGTTTCATGGGTTAGATTACAGTGAAAGGAGGTCTGTCACTGTGTCACAAGGATGGTGTCATCAGTGATGTCATGAGTGATGTAATATGTGACGTCATCAGCAGTGCATTACACGCGCAAGTTATAGTGAGTCCAACTAACTATAACGTGGAATTTCATTGGTTTTATATCAGTAAAATTTCCAGCTAACTATAACTGGTGTCAAACCTATGGTTTTTTCAGTGAATTTCATAGGTTTTGTAAATGCTACTTCCTAACTATAACGTGTGTAAAACCTATGGTTTTTTCAGTGAATTTCATTGGTTTTTAAAATGCTAATTCAGAAATATCTCGTGTATACAACCTATACTTTTGTCAATAAAGTTCTGGCAATATTTTTTTCAGAAACAAGCCGTTTTCTTCACTGTTCAAGTTGCATAGAGACTCCTTGTAAAGCGATACAGAATTAGAAAGTCTGTACCTTGCCTTTTTTTCAACGCATTAAAATTTGCCTGTAAATAAAAATAGCCTTTCTAAACTTTCGTGCACGACCCGGTGTGCGCACTCTCGGCAACAGTTCTCAATAAAATGGATAGCACATTTCCAGGCTTTCGTGCGCGACCGACTGCGCGCACCCGCCTATATATTTCGTGAAAACTTTGCAATCTGAACTTATTGAATTTCTTCATAGACCCATCAAAGAACTTATACTACGTCAAAGAGACTAAACCTAGGCTTCTTTTTTAATATTATGAAAATTTTCATTAAATGGAGCCGAATGTCTTATTAAACTTTCGTGTGTGACCGAATGTACACACCTTGGTATTTTAAAAAAAAATATAAAAGGTTTTATACTTTAACAATTGTATGCTTGAATCGAGCTCAGAAGATATATTAAATCCGGATATGTTTGGATTTACTCCTTTTCACGTTTTGAAACTTTGCTGAATTAGACCGCTACTTCCAAATGGCGTACGTGACCAGATACTATCACCGCGTACACGTCCTGAGACGCGCATGTGAAGTCATGTGACTTGAAAACAACACTTCCAATTGGTTCTTAGTAGTTTCTATTCTGCAATTTACACGGAGAACTCCACCCACTTCTCTCACTATCTTTTCTACTCTCAAAAGAGAACGACGTTCAACACCCTTCGGAAGACTTTGCTGAAATGGCTGCCGCCCCGCATTCATCTTCCGAATCTGAAGGAAATGAGCGACTACCTTTAAAAAGAAAAAAGGAATCTTTTATTTGGCAATTTTTCACTTATCCTGAAGAACAAAAGAAAGTGAATGCGCCAAAAGTTACCTGCACGATATGCAATTCGGTTCTCTCAAGAGGAAATCCAAGAAAAAAATATTCCTTTTCCATACATACCATGGTGCGGCATGTCAAACAAGTGCACCCTGTGGAATTTGCAAAGGCATCGACAAGAGCCCTGGCCACGATATTACCATCAGAGGTGGCCAGCACATCTTCTGGTGGACGACCTGTATCTCCATCGAGTGCTGTGATGGACTTGAGACCATATCTTGCAAAGGTGCACATGAAATGCAACGAGTGTGGAGAAATTCTTCTGTACGGAGAGCAGAGCCTCGTTCTTACTAAACTAAAAATTGAGAGTCATAAATGCCCCGAGAAAAGATAAATTTCTTCATTTCATTTTGATCCTGTGTCACACTTGAAAATGTTGTTGCAAGTTTAAAAAATCAAAAACAACATAACAGTTGTTTAAAAAAAAAAAAAAGAAAAAAAAAAAAAAGTTATTTTCAGAACTAACTCATTGTACCAAAAACAGCTCCAGGAGCATATTATAAAGGGGGTTTATCTCCGCTTTTTTGCCTTTCGTTCGTGCGTGACCGTGTGCGCGCACCCGCCTATATATTTCGTGAAAACTTTGCAATTGCAACTTATTAAATTTCTTCATAGACCCATCAAAGAACTTATACTACGTCAAAGACACTAAACCTAGGCTTCTTTTTTATTATTATGAACATTTTCATTAAATGGAGCCGAATGTCTTTTTAAACTTTCGTGCGTGACCGAATGTACACACCTTGGTATTTTAAAAAAAATATATAAAAGGTTTTATACTTTAACAATTGTATGCTTGAATCGAGCTCAGAAGATATATTAAATCCAGATGTGTTTGGATTTACTCCTTTTCACGTTTTGAAACTTCGCTGAATTAGACCGCTACTTCGAAATGGCGTACGTGACCAGATACTGTCACCGCGTACACGTCCTGAGACGCGCATGTGAAGTCATGTGACTTGAAAACAACACTTCCAATTGGTTCTTAGTAGTTTCTATTCTGCAATTTACACGGAGAACTCCACCCACTTCTCTCACTATCTTTTCTACTCTCAAAAGACAACAACGTTCAACATCTTTCGAAAGACTTTCTTTTCACGCGATAATGTGAAATACTGAGATTGTTACAGGATTTTCTATCAGATATGTGTTCCCATTTCTGTTGAAGCACTAACACCGTGGAAAATTCCACCGATAGCAGTGATATTTTTAACGCCGAGCACCGGCGATTTTTATCACTTAGAAGCCTTCCTATTATGAAGGTTTATCTCCTAAGTCTCTGATTCTCAAACTGTGCAACGCGGCTCCCCTGTGTGCCGTAATGAAGTGCTAGGAGCGCCGCCCACACTCTAGTGTGACTAACCATCTATAAATTACACAGACATCTCTACCCTGTTATCTGCAATTGTGAGCATCAAAAGGAGCTGCGCTACGCCCCCGTGAGAGGCCTCACTCCCACTGCTGCAACGGCTTGGCAGTCCTCCAGATGCACAGGAACAGCCCCTCCGATCCATTGAAGTTCTCTGTCGTGAGAGGCCTCACTCCCACTGCTGCAACGGCTTGGCAGTCCTCCAGATGCACAGGAACAGCCCCTCCGATCCATTGAAGTTCTGTGTCGGTCTCAATACCACTTACAAAATGAAAATAAGCACTGAAGAATATTCAAGTATGTAGTACTCCTCCTGCTACAGCATACAAAATGCATTCTATTACCTATAAAAAAGTCAAACACCCACGCTACAATCATATAGAACACTTCCTCTAAAGAAGCCTGTGAATAACTTTAAAACATCAGGTTAACCTTTTTTTACTCTCTCATCATTATTAAAGATAAGTATTTACAATGCTATATTAAACAATGCCATGGTTCTTGCTTTTTAATGTTAAAAATCTTGCAATCTTTCACAAACCCAATACTCATGGCTTCTTTTTCGTGACAAAAATCTTGCAATATTACATACCTACATAGAATAACAGAAAAAACATAACACTACAAAGGCCGAACACTCTACTAAACGCGGATTTGTAACCTATGGGGCAGATTTATGTTAACTACTTCATACCCAGATATGCACCAGTTAATGTGCACCACAGTATGCTAGTGCTCCGTTACCCATGGTGTGCCACATTTGAAATGTGGCACACCATGGTACAAAAACACCATACATGCGTAACACATCTGTGCTGAAAAAGTAATACATTACTAGAGTTGTATCGCAAGTGTGCTGCAGCTCCAGCAAGGCTCACCAATGCACTATATTCACAATACTGCGTCAATACCTACGCCTGCTTCAAGCACATGCACAGTTTTGAAACAGCATGGGTCTGAAAGTCACTGAGTGAAATATCATGCATTACAGTCAGCCACTTTCAAGACGCATTCCTTCAGAGGAACACTTCTTTATGGTGCAGGGCTTTAGAATGTGACATATCTCCTAGATCCATAACGTTGTAAATATGGTACATTATTTCCACTGTCATTGTATTAAATAAACTGACGAAATTGTGGCGCAAAGAGACGCAACGTCAACATAAAGCTGCTACAATGTGTTTTAAAGTGCCCTTTAAATTACAACCAACACTCTCTTTGAAGAGACCCCTCAGGTTTTTTTAACACCTGTTAAGTCCTTCCATGCTCATGACAGAGCCGCTCCATCACGAGTATTGCCTCAGCTGTCCTCAGGATGGACCAGTTTTGTCATGGGCTTGCCGCTGTGCTTGCACAGCACTAATATTGCACCTCCATGACACGTTCTATTGACTAAGCAGAGCCATGACAGAACCACTGTATCATGAACAGATCTCAACCGTGGCTCATGAAGGAGTAGCTCTATCATGAGCATAGAAGTACCACTCAGCCCCCCGGCCCCCTAATGCTGTGGCAGAATTGCCACTGCAGCAAAGAACTTAAACTCCTGGAAAGAACAACATGTAACATTTAATATCATTTCCCACCAATGTTTTCATATATCAGTGTTGCTGAACTCACTCAGTGAAATGTCGCTCATTTCATTAAATCACTTTTAAAGCATGCCTTATAACAATGCACCCAATCCTATGTGGAAGTGCTTATATTAAACATGACATTGCTTTAAGCAGGATAGACAAAGAAATGACACAGTGATGTAAAAGTTTCTTTATTTTTTATACTTACCTAAAAAATAATAAAAAAGTAAAGTAAATTTCTTTTAAAAACGTAGTACCTGTGGAAGAAAAGTAAAAATAAGATTATAATGTACATTTCATAAAATAAAAAAAAGTAGGAGTCAATAAGAGAGCGGCAGAGAAAACTCTCGGATGTTATTAGTTGTACTTACCTTATAAATATAATATCTGTGGAAGACAGTAAAAAAATATGTTATAATACATATTTCTAAATTCAATGTAACAAAATAACTCAAACAACATATTAAATGGTTTATTTTTGCTGTCCTCAGAATACATTGATTTTCACTATAAACACTGATTTCAATATTAATCATCATATAACAGCGGGGAAAAAAAAAACACAATCAAAATGATTGTGTTTAAAAAAAAACATCCAAAATCTCCATACATATTATAAATACCTGAAAAAAACATATCTTAAATGTTTTTCTCAAATTCACAATTTCTTGAGTAAGCACACTACATCTTCCACAGTTACAAACTAATTAAACTATACGACCTGTTTTTAAATATATCTAAAAAAAACACCGTGCAAGTATCTCCTATATAAATCTATCTTAAGTATACATTTTCTTCTCTCATACCTTTCCGCATGGCCAAATTGTATAAGTTAACTCATTACCTTTTAAATACCTCTCCCAAAAACTTGCGTCCATATATGTTCTAAAATAATTATCTAAAGTACTCATTTTCTTCTCTCATATTTTTCCACATGGCCAAATACTATGAGTTAAGTAGTTTTTTTCTGAAATTTCTTAATCTTAATCTTATCTATACTTTTGTGAACCTTTACAGTAAAAATGTGTAACATGCTTTATACCACCAAACATTAACTAAATTTCTACCTGATGTTATCACTATACCAAACACAAATTTCATTTATAGATTTGTAGACCCTCAGTCACATGATATTTGTAAACAAGAAAGTTTCATATCTTTACAGTATTAATCTTCCTACAGCAAGTGATTCTACTGAAATTTGGGTTCCAAAAATAGCAGATAGGAGTTAGTTAAGGCAAAAGGCAAACGTTTCTTAAAAGTCAATTGGGTATCATTCCAAAGCGTCCAGCCACTTCCACACTTCAAATAAGCTGTATAATGTCCTGATGATGTGGAAGGCCCTTCATGAAAAATAATGGCTACAGTTACAAATGTTCGTCTAGAAATAGATACTTGAGTAGCCACAAAAATTTTAATTAAAGTTGACAATTTACTCCCATCAGCTCTGCATCGTTGAAACATTAATATTACATATTGTCCATATCTATGGATAAATAAAGTTGATAACATTTCAGACTTACATTGAGAACAGACCATGTTCTGATGCGCATCTTTAACTAGTTTATTAAAAGACACTTCTTTACAGTCTGGTAATGTTAAATATATAAATCTTTCACTGTGTATATCAGTACTACTTGAAAATGAGCAATTATCACAGTTATGTTCCCATTTATAAGAAAGGCCAAAAAGATTATCAATATCTACACCTTCATCTTCCAAAACTGTAAACATATACATAATAAATTCCTGACAATCTTGCTGAATATTCTGTGAAAATTGATTTACTCCTGCACATATGTCTAAAACATTCCTTAGTTCTGAAACACTTCCTACTTCACTTTCACCACTACTACATTTTTCAAATATAGAATTTAAGGAATAGCAAAATGTTTGCTCCTGATTTTCTACAATCTGTTCCCTAACATTTTTTTAGAAAAAAAACAACATTAACTACTACATTTGCATAACAGTTGACACCAGACCTGTTTTCAAACTTAAATCCAACAATCTCTTCAATACTAACCGTTTTCTTATGCCTACCAACAACAGCTACATCTTTTTTTCGTCGTTTCTCAACTACTTCAGCACATTTCTCCTCATTTTTCCTTTTCTGACCAACCATACGCCTTTCAATTAAAGGATATTGAGGTAAACTTGGAGCATATTCTCTTCTTAACCTATTATACTCCTTCACACAATTTAAATCTGCACTAATCTTTGTCTCATCATAATCAATTAAATAAAGTCCACATAAAGTTCTAACTCGCGATAAAGCAACATATGCCATACCCTCTTTGAATACAGTGCTTCCAATATTTACCAAAGCACAATCTATACTTAAACCTTGAGATTTGTGAATAGTCACTGCATATGCCAAACAAATTGGAAATTGCTTCCGACGGACATATAAGTCTTTCACAAGCAAAAAACGATTTGAACAGCGACTAATTTGCTGAACTTCCTCAATTCCATCAAATTTTATTCTTAAAAATTCAATCTCATCTCTATTTGTATAATTAACAAAACCAACAACATTACCCATTGCTCCATTTACCAATCCTCTTTCTACATGTAAATTTCTCCTTAAAATTATCCGACAATTTAAACATACATACAGATTTTTCTCTAAACCAGCAGTTTTAGATATACTTTTTTGAAGAGAATCCAATTTTAACTTCAACTTTTCAGACAAAACAATAGTACTACCTTCATGCTCTATTCTATCTTTAGCTTCCAGTTTCCTAATTTGTTGATTTTCTAAATTCAACATTTTCTCATTTAAAAACTGAACATTCTTTCACAGTTGGCATCAAGCATATCACTGATTTATCTGCTACCTCTTTACTATATATTTTCTCAGGTACATTATCTTCATTAGGAAACAGCTTGGAAAGTAATCGTGTTCGTAGAGTGTGTTTCGCATCTTCAGTTAGTTTTCCAATCCTGATATCTTGAAGAATATTTCCATATTTAGTATCCTTTGCCTGTCGCATATTTTGAATCAGTTCAGTATATTTGAAATGTGACCATATATTAACATTTCCAATACTGCCCAGGCACTTTCTAGTCTCCTCATGCGTAACAGTTTCAAATACAGGTTGTCCTTTCACTGGAGTTAGTTGGAGTAGATCTCCAAAAACTATGACATGTTTACCTCCAAATAACACATCATACTCTGTCTTAAGTATATGTTGCATTCTTAAATGCACAAAAGCAAGTATTAAATTAGATACCATGCTTACTTCATCAATAATAAGAAGTTTCATTTTTTTAAGCACTCTAGAAACTTCAAAACAAGCTTCTCCAGATAGCTTGTGATATTGTAATTTATTTTCATGTTCAACTGGCAGCATCAGTAAACGATGTAAAGTAATACCTTTAATATTATGTGCTGCCAATCCAGTTGGAGCAGTAACAACACACGACAGTGTTGACTGAGTTCTTTGCTGTAAATATGTAGTAATTCCTTTAATTAGGAAACTTTTACCAGTTCCAGCTTCTCCACTTACATATAATCGAATAGGTTCAAATGACATACATGAGCAATCTTTTCTCTCATGACGAAAGCCATGCTCAATGTGCTCTGTCACTTCATCATATATCTGTCTTTGCTCAATATTAAATTGCTTCTTTAATTCTTCTAAGTTGATTATATCCTCTTGACCTTGCTGCATTGCTCTTTCCACCTCATCCATTGTAGTGGCTGCTTCATTTTGGATAATTGGTTGTCCCAGTGGATCTTGACTTAATGAAGCCGAACTTTGACTATCTTGTGAACTATCTCTAGCAATCTCCGCTGCAATTGTCACTTCTTGCTCTATTTCATCATTCAACATTTGCAGATAATTACTAAAAACAGTACATTCAATACTACTTTTAGATGCGTTCAATGAATCTTCATAACTATCAAAGTCCCCAAGTAGTTCCTCTTCTCTACGCCATGGTTTAAAGAGTTGCAAAAGAGCAAAATAGTAAAATTCTCTTTTGTCAGCTGTTTCGCAACTCAGTTTCCGATGATTAATCAAGTGTCCTTTTCTTTGCTTCACCAGACATCCTTCTTGTCCAATTACAGCATATACACCTTTATCAATGTTCTCTGTAACATTCCTTTTAAAAGTGTAGTTTTGAAGTATTTCATACAGACAAATGTTTTCTAGAAGAGTACTTCTATTTGTATAGTATGTATCCAACATATTTGTTTTCAGAATGTCTGTACTGTTTGGTTCTTTCTGGGCTAAATATTCAATTTCTTGCACAGGTTTTAGAACACGGTTTCGTGTTTCTGCAAGACCCAAACTCACCCGGAGAATAGTCCTTGATTTAGCATAAAGACTTGCTGATGATAATCGGTCACAACATTCATATGCTCCAATTTCTCGATGAGACAACATCTTCAAACTGTACGTATACAATTTCTTGCTTAGGCTCTTTTCATGACAAATGTCTTCCCACATCTCCTTCAGTTCCGTCTTTTCAGATTTTGTGATGTATGACGTTACATATCGAGCCACAGCAATAGAGTTGTCTGCAACATATTGTATGTCCATGTTAGCATTCCACATGGACAAAATGACTGGGTTATAGTCATTTATATATTTGGATTCTTCACCTCTTCTTAAATTGTACGTATTTTTAGGTGACCTTCTTCTGATGTTATGTCGCAAAGATGACATCAAATTGTTGACTCTTCCTTTTGAAAGTACCGGTCGTGCAAATCCAAAACGACATTTGGTGTAGAATTTACTCTTTGATTTGAATTTTCGCCGACAATATTTTCCACAACGATGACTTTGAAAGCGTAACACTTTTCCTCTTAAGTCCTTATCAGTTGTACTATTAGGTATGTCACAAGTGGCATACTGTTCAATAAAAGACAGTACAGTCTCATCCGAGTCTCTTCCAAATTTAGGAGCATCCTTGATCCATAACAGCATATGAATATGAGGAGCACCTCTTGCTTGGTATTCTTTTCTCCAAAAGAAATCCAGTACTTCACCAAGAGGCGGATTTTTCTTGTTTGTAAGAAAAGACATCATAGCTTCAAATCTATGATTAAAATATCTGCAAACATTAACCGGATCTAACGAACACAGTTCTCCAGGTGTCTTGTAGTTTATATTTTCTATGTTTGCATTCGCCTCCTGAAGAAATTCAAGTAAATCTTCCCAAGCATACTCTGCACAGCTTAGAGTTAAAAACCATGTTGGTGCTCCTAAGTTTCTAAGCATGCACTTCAAATCTCCATGACGACGGCACCAATACTCATTAGTACCACGCTGACAAGCCATTAAATTAATTAGGTGTGAATCCAAAACACTATCTTTCTGTTGCACTTTATCCATAAATTCCTTTGCTGAAATATTATGCAGATGAACTCCACTTTTTAAGATATGATTTACTGCATAAGAGAGACCAGATAAGTCACTCTCAAACAGAAGATGAAACAAATATGGAATGCATTGGCGAAACCTCGGATCTTCTGCATATAATCTTGTTGCCCGGTATTCAGATGCAGGAATCTGCATAGGTCGATCATCATATCGTGTACCTTCACCTGTAGGGAATAACTGTGGGAAACAACGACCTTCCAAACTTTCTTCCCACACACTAATAGGATTTCCTTTCGCCTTTTTCATCTGAAATAATTCAATAGCATTCCCTATTGCTTCTTTGGAATGCAGTGGATGAACACTGTAATGTTCATAAATTTCTTCACTTCTGGATAGGTCAACTTTTTCAATTTGTCCAATAGACAAATCACTCTCCTCTTCTTCACTTACATCTTCTTCTTCTACGTATACATCTTTATAGTACTTATTGTTTTGAACTAAATACAACGTTGCCTTTTTGACTTTTCTAACATCCACTAAATCTTGCCAGATTTTCTTACTCTTTGTAGGTACACCATTAACTAGAATAACTAGAGGTTCCTCTTCTACATTTTCAACACCAATTGTTTCCATATTTTTTTATAAATCAAGTGGCAAATATACAACTCTACCCTTTAATCCTCTTTGTAAATCTGAAGGATTTAATTTACCAGTCTTAGGCTCCATACGAACAATAGCCTGAAAAGGATGTACACATTGGATCAGAATAGTCTCATAAGTATTTAAATCCATCAATTCTGATGGAATATTTATCAACTCTAGATTATTATGAACAGCTCTAGCAGGCATTTTATTTTCATTTAATTTATTATAACAATATTTACAAAAATGTTGCTCAAAACCCAAATCAAAATAGTTTTCCACCAACAAATAAGTTGCAAAATCTTTCCATTGACCATTACTTTCATCTTCACTTTTTAAATATAAATCCACTAACCTAGTTTGACTTTTGTAATGAATGCATCGACAACAGACACAAGAAAAATTTGGTTTCTCACCTGCAATTACCTTAAACTTTATTATTTCCTGTTCAAAATTTTCAATATTAACATGTCCAACATTTTCTAACACATTTCCTTCTATAATTATATCAGTTTCTGCATTACCTTCCTCTGGACCAAAATAACTTACCTCAATTTCTGCACAAATCTTCTTAACATCTAATTCACATCCATACAAAAGAGCACTCTTTAACTGTTTAAGTTTAAGTGCTGGACTTTTTGCATAATACAACTTTCTCACCAATTTTCTCATTTTAGTATGATGCACTGCTAACATCCTGAAGTGATGAAACACACTCTGGCATATTTTTTTAGAACGACAAGCCAGAGAATGACCTTGCAGACCTATTTTTTATCGCACTCTGCAATGATCTAATTCTTGCAACATAACAATTTTTTTCTAAGACTTTCTTTAGTGTACATACGTAAGAAATTGCGAAAGAAATCAATTGAATCCTGTCGTACACTACAAATGCTACTACAATTCCAACTGTAAACAGGAACATTAGCACGTCCCCCTGAAGCTTCTCCAGCCATCACCTCTTCTGCATTTCTAACCACAATTTTCTCTTTCTCAATTACACATCCCTCCTTCACCTCGTATCCTCGACCACTGGTGTCAACTGCATGCAACAAATCGTTACTTTGAAAGTAACTCTCTTCATTAAAAAATGGTTCAGAAGTTGAAGTATGCATCCACTTCCCAGAAAACACTTTACAAAAATTACTCCTATTTATGTGTCTCTTCCATTTACTTTTAGCTTTTAAAACTCGTATTGCCTTATTTAGCGTATTTATTCTATTAAGTACTAAAATAAATAATTTTCTTTTTGTCTCAAACGCGCGCTCAACAATACCCTCTATATATTGTTTCTTCTTAAGAAAAGCAGATCTTCTTTTAGAAACTTTCTCCTTTTGTAATAAATTCGAAACTACTCTGTTGTAAAACATACGCTTCCTGATTTGGCTAAATTGATTCATCCGAGTTTTACTGTACAGATTTTCCTGTCTCCTGATTCCAGAAACATTTTTATCTTTGGTTCCATGTCTCCTTCTCGATACTGGTATACTTTTTTCCTTGTGCACTTCAATACTAAAATTTTTCCTTCCACATATTGCTCTCAAAAACTTTTTGGTTTGCTTACCAGGAGCACTCTTCTTTTTATCCGTCCAATGTTCTTTTGATACTTCTTCAATTCCTTTCTTCTTCAAATTGTAAGTCCGTTTATAGAGCTTTCTTTTTTCAGTTCTGGTCGGCATCTTAATTTAAGATTTTGATGAAATTCTCAATCTGTAAAACACAAACATAACAAATATTATAGTTGACTGCTAGCATATGACGTACAAATTTAAACCACAGATTCATTTTCTAAGTAGAATAAAGAAAATAACAGAAAGTCTCTGAACAGAGTAGGAAATCCTGTAGTGAATGTTGGTTCTTAATTTTATCACACTCCATATCTGTTTTAACATTATAGACAGTTTTTAATTCTAATTTTTAAAGCATACAAACAGTACACTTTTTTCAAGAACTATGGGTCATCGTAGATGTTTTAATCTTTTTTACTACAATCTCTTTTACACTTCATGAGAACATGTCTTATCACTCTCCTAAAGCACATCAACGACGAATAGGACAAGAAAACTGTCTTCAAGAATGCTTTACTATCAATTTTTTTTTTATTTATTTCAATCTTCATAATTTTGTAGAACTTCCACCATTATATCATCAGGGACTTCTTCAAGTCCAAAGTCCTCATCTCCTTCTACCATCTCTAAGTAAGCGGAGTCTAAAGACATGTCCATAAAATAATTTTTTTCATCTATTTCCTCTTCAAAGACTGCATCTAAAATTTCCTCCATCACTTCGTTAATGATTTCAAAATGAATTTGTTTCTCTTCTGAGGAATTCTCCATAACTAGACTCAGTTTATTCTTCTGTATCCTTTTAAAAAAATATAGAGACTAAATTATATCTTTTTTCATAAATGTATAACTTAAAAGTACCTTTACTAATTTTTAAACTACATATATTTTTATAATTTCTAACTTATTAACTCTATATATTTTAAGATACCACGTTCCTCTTGTTTTGAAAAGAAATTGGCAATATAACTCTAAACATTAACATTGATCTTTTTTTTCCATTAAATAATTACTGTTGTTAAAAGACATTTTACTGTAAAATTTCTTTTTAGATTTTCTAGATATCACAAATATTGATAATCTGTAGAATTCATTTTTAGAGACCCATTTTTCAGTTCACCAGTACAAAGAGCTATGTAAACTATATGCACTCTGAAGAGAAGGCTCACACTATACAAACCATAGCATTCACTTAACAGATTACTACTTCCCACAGAGACAGTTCCTTTTATGTTTCAACAGCATACTCACCATGTAAAAGTCATAGCATATACAAAATGTCATACTAACCATGAAGAACAACCTCATAATAAACCTCTGCATGAATATGTAAAACAATGCCTATACATAGTATAATCACAGATATGCAGGAAAGATACCCATCACAACTAGAACCATATCATAATACCTCTTTGTAAATAAAGGAGAAAAACTGCCAAACATAATGCAACAAGATTTCAAAAATCATGAGCACTTCACAAGATTTAAGTAATGGAAACATGAAAGAATTATACTCCAATGATCCGTAAATCTGAACTCCATCAAAAAGAACACATGCACCAAGCCCATTAAAAGATAATTTCAACTGTCAGTGGAGAATATCTCAAAATACATATCTAGTATAAGCAGATACAACCCATGTGAATAATTCAAGATAAAATCATATTCCAAAATGAAATTTTACAAACATTTAAAAAAATCTTCTTCATTATTTTCATGTGCACCCAAAAAAAATGCAAAAATACCAACTCACCTGAAAAAAAGAATATAATTCCTCAAATTCTGTAATTCAGAAGGCAGGTTGTTGCTTTTCAGCACCAAACACTGTAAAAAAGAAAATAATAAAATTTAATTTACTTATTACAGACTTATTTCTTACACAACCTAGAGTCATTATAGCAAAGAACAAGCATAACAGATAAATTCCCCAAGATTCTCTATCATTACAATAAGATACAAAATGTCTCATTTATGAAACCATTGCGCCACAGATATATCACTTTTTCCCATGTTAAAACTCATGCACCAGCGACACAAGGCCTTCATAACTAAAAGCCCATGTGACGGAGAACAAGTGCATAGACAGAAAATACAGAGCCAACCATGGGCATATGCAAGCAGTACACCTGCACAGGACCACCAAACCCCAGGAGCCACCATATTAATATATATCCTTAATATAATAATCCTCTAAGGATGCATACATATTTGCGTAGCGGACCATGGCAGGAATTTGGCGTGCTCTGCCTCTGTTCCACTTCCAAACACCTTGATCCACCCCCCCTCTTCAGTGGGCTGCACGCTCCGCCCCGCCCAAACCCCCTGTTACAGAGCTCCCTGCCCAGGGCTGCCATGACCCTATACCCGCCCCTGGAAAATGTATAAGACACAGCAACAGTAAAAATCAAAGAATAGGCAACATGCAGAAAAACTGCACAGTAGATAAAGAAACGATATGTTTAAGATAACCCCATTGAAAAACATGTAGTAATTTTTTTAATCTGCCATGCATCTAGCCCTCCACGACCGCTTTGGAAACTCCTGCTCTAAACCTTTACATTTCATTTTTAAAACAAACGCAAGTTTTTTTTCAAAGCTGCATATTAAACGCCTAAACATGTATTTAGTCGTCCACATGCAGGCACTTTCAATTACATGACTTATTTAAGTGGAATCCCTGTAATGTTGCATACCTTTCCAAAAATACACCAGT
This sequence comes from Lissotriton helveticus, assembly GCF_964261635.1. Classification (NCBI taxonomy): domain Eukaryota; kingdom Metazoa; phylum Chordata; class Amphibia; order Caudata; family Salamandridae; genus Lissotriton; species Lissotriton helveticus. Next base: position 2,109,392,681 of record NC_136057.1, read on the forward strand.
GCCTATTATTATAACGATTTTTTTTCATTCTTCATCAGTGATATTATTTTTTACATATAATGAAAATCACTATGACTTTTTAAACGACAAACCTTACGCGGTAAAAATCACTCTGCATTTGCTTCCCTTTAAGAATGTAGTTTATCTACCCCACGCATGTGAACCTTGATATTTCCATCTGGCAGCAAATTCCAGCCTTGAATCACAAGACATGAACAACAGCCTTATTGTCACAAAAAGAAGTTAGCGTAGCATCTGTTCGCGAACATATCTTTCACTTAGCTAATATTCACAGACAACACCATTCCTTATAAAAGAGTGGCCTTCCTTTACAATGTACTGAGGTGACTCCCTTAATTTTAAACGCATCCTCCACTTCAAGACAGACTATTTTTTTATAACTACTAAGCAATGGTTTAGTGACCGGACTGCCAAAAATGATATCAAGTCATTCTGCTACTCTTCACTCCATGCTCTTCGACCTATTTCTGTGGACTTCCTGTTGAACTGCCAGTGCTGCGACGTTTGTGTTCCCATCTCGTTTATTTCAAAATGGATGTCCCTCCTGTCTTCGCAAACAAGCCGGAACACTTAGAACTATTTCGCCAGAAGATGCTTGACTACTACGGCATCTTAGCACTCTCGACTCTGAATACTTCATATCGATTATCATTTCGATATTCCTATTTCACCTGTGTGCAGCCTGTATTTCATTGCCTGAGCTGTGATTTCATGTGGGCCCTGGACTTATGTCTCTGCAACTTGGTACCTCCTGAAGTGAATTACAATCATCTTATGAATCCGTTAATTGTTCATGAACAGTTTTGTTGCAACGCAGGGATTATGGCCTTTGCAGCGATACAAGGAGTTCTGGGTAATTGGGATATATTCGCAGCGGCGCAAGATTTCCTGACAGACAGCTACATTGAAAACCCACCGAGCTGTCCTCTGATGGTACTAGAGGCTCCGGTAATAACAGATCATGAATGCTGCTTTCCTCTTTTCAATTGGATGGCTGACATGTTTTCGGATCATAACAGTGACTTCTTGTTAGAAGCAGTTGCTGCCTACTTTGCCTATACAATCCTGGGTTGACTGTTATGCAAGCCATTGACGTCCACATTTCGTTATGCCTCCCTATCTTTTTCACGTTTTCTTGGATATTTTCTTAACATGAACAGACCTATTGGCTTTACTAACAGTGGACATTATGATTTCCTACTGGTTAAATTTTGATCTTTTATGTGGACTAAATTTTTTTTCTTCACCTACTCGATTTTGAACTTTATTTTTTATTAAAGTCTAATCTCAACAATTCTATTGTATATCTTATCTTATGTTATTTCAAACGTACTCGAACCAAAACTCGCTAATATATGCTATATGTGCCCTAATTAATGTGTAAATATAGAATGAGTTTTTTTATAACTGTAAACGCAATTTCGCATTTGAACTGCTTAATTCCGCCTCAGACACCTCTGATCATTTAATTTTCCATAAACTAAAATATTTTGATTACATACATGCACCTCTCGCCATTTTGTCGGTTTTGGCGCGTTTTTTTTCCCTTACACAATAGCATAACAGAAACGTGATAGTGCTTCGCATGCAGAGAGCTGATTGATAAAGACATAATGTCTAACCACTAGAATTTTCATGTATCGTTCCTAAACTGAAAGGCCAGAGACCTTCTTCCATTTATTAAAATATAATATACTTCCTCATAAGAGTGTATAATTAATTTTGCAAAACCATATTCATTTTTCGTCAACTATACCGTTTGTATTCTATGTACTACTGACCATACCGATTACTTTGTTTTTTGCAATGTCTCTACTCGTATTAGATTAGAAACTTGCCTTGAAAACAGTGCATTTCTGAATAAACATTTCAAATATACACGTTCTCTCTTTTAATCCATAATCTCAACTAAAATGATTGTATACTGAAACAGTATTCATGTGTTCCACGTAACTTCAGCTATACTAACTTAATATTTACTTTTGTCGACCTGATTTACTCATACTAGAACCCACAGGCCTATAACAGCCCGTGAACCCTTTCTTAGTAGGTCGCGCACCATGCAGACAGTTGTACCTCTGTAAAAAAATAATTTATTACTCTTCTCAACCACCGTCGCAGTTCCGCTTCACTCAGTGTTAATCACTGCTCCCACGCTTCTACAGACCAGACGCTATGTCGTATTTCACTCCTTATCACGCTTTAATCTCCACAATAACAAACACTTCTCCGCCAGCCACCAGAGAACAGAGTGCAGATGCAGAGGCACTAAGTAGTGAAATACAACATACCCTCTGCTCTATGGAAGCAACCGAGCGGTAATTCTGAAAGAAAACATTCACTAGCGCTTCAAAAAAGCATTTCAATTATATAAATAGTTTTTTGAAAACGTTCCAACTACTTTGATGCGACTATCTGTGTGTGCCTCCACAGCAAAGTTCCTCAGCCCGGACTGAAGGCAGACACAGACAGACACACACACAATAAGATAACACAGGGCAACGGAGACGGAAAACAGAAGGCAGATGAAGATGCAGTCAAACAGCAGGAGTGAGAGAGATATTTTTATACTCCGTTTGGTACCTCAATTTACGAACACATTTACTGCACAAATCTGTGTACAACCTTATGGTCAGAACTTTTCATTTTATTTTACTCGACCACCTCCCCCTCTCACCCCACCAGTACAAGCCGCGGCCACAAACTACAATGTCATTTTGTCGTCTGTCAGAAAGTTTAAGAATTCATTAAGCATTACCACTTTTTCAAGACGGTATCACATGTAATGTACCAACTTTTCATTTTATTTTACTCGACCACCTGCCCTTCTCACCCTACGCCCACCAATGCAGGCCGCGGCCACAAACCGCACTCTAATTTTGTCATGTGACAGAAAGTTTACGAATTCATTAACCATTAGCATTTTACTTTTCATTTTATTTTACTCGACCACCTCCCCCTCTCACCCCACCAGTGCAAGCCGCGGCCACAAACTACAATGTAATTTTGTCGTCTGTCAGAAAGTTTAAGAATTCATTAAGCATTACCACTTTTTCAAGACGGTATCACATGTAATGTACCATTTCTCTCTCTATCTGCATTATCTGTCTCTCTGCTAATATTATTTTTCACTTCATAAACAACTTCTCTCATTATATATAAAGGCTTCAAAATCACACAAATAATTACTCTTTATATTAAACATATTTTATACTTCATATTTCACATTTAAATTAAAAATAGTTTTAGAAATACAACACATTATGACAGCCAAAAATGAGTTTAGTTTCAAACTATGAGGAAAATCAATCATTGTTTGTGAGTAAACCATATTTTACGGTACATGACAAAACAAACAGTTACAGACTTACCTTTACCAATGCTTTGTACGATGTACAACAGTGACAGTCACAAAATAGATATTCGTTTGACGGAAGTCTCAATTATGCTGCTATCACTGCAACCAAAATTCAATGGCACAGATATCCAGTCAATACAGACTCATATATGTCTCTTCAGCCAATCATATTTCCTCCCGCAAAATTTAGTATTCAAATTTACATTTCAGTTGGTTGTCCCTCACAATATTTTCAATGTCACATAAAAGTCACCCATCACCCACTGCCATCTCTGACTGTTTCCATGGTAACACCTCATTCTGCACCTGGCTGAAGGCACAGGTCAAAAGTTCATATCTCAACGTTCTACAGCAAACTAACAACACTGTTTTCCCTCCAGAAACACCTGCCTATCCACAGCTCTGTTACATGTCATTTTTTTCACACCCAATACTACTTTTTCTTTTACATAACATTAACATGCAACGTAGTCTTCAATCTTCACGTATTAGAATCAACCAATCATTTTTCGTTTTTCAACCACACCAAGCTTCATCCATTTTTTTATCCTGACTTTCAGCTTCTAACTGCCATTCCACTTCCAGAACCCATCGGAGTACGAGTGCATCTGCCTTGAAAATGAAGGTTTGGCTTTTAGGACACAGCTATATTCACTGGAGTGGAAAATATGCAGCAAGCAGACGAATTTCCAACCTTGATTTACCAAATGTGCAGATAACGTGGATTGGGCAAAGAGGATTAAGATGTCACCAATTAATACCATTGGTGAAAACTTTTATGCATCTCCCAGAACCAGACCTTATAATTGTGCACTGTGGTGGGAACGATCTAGGCACATTGACTGGGGTAGGTCTGGAAATGCTTCTAAAAGACACCTTTCGACAATTGATAACACTTTTTCCTCGAACTGCCTTGGTATATTCCAATATATGCCAAAGACAGAAATGGAATTGGTCCAATCAACATTGTGCACAAATTGAGAAAGCAAGGAGACATGTTAATAAATCTGTTTCTGCTTTCCTCGGAGATTATAGCATGGGTTCTATTTACCACAACAACTTGCGTTACCACATGCAAGACATCTATAGGACAGATGGTGTTAATTTCACGGATGAGGGAAACAGAATCTTCCTCTGCAACATCAGACTCTGCATCGGTACTTACTTATAAATGCAGAAAAAACTCAATTAACACAAGGGCTCTTTTCAGAGCCACCTTATATCAAAGCACTCAAACTTCTGATTTATCTCCATTTTCACACTCTTGTAAATAGGTGTGCGCGCCTGAGTGCGCACACCCCGCAACTTAAAAAAAAATATATATATATATTTTCGCGTTTAAGGGCTTTACTGCACACCCTGAGAGAACCTACGCAGCAAAACAATCTCTACCTTCTCCCCTTTCCATGTTCCAACGCTTTGAAATGACAATATATTTACTCGCAGTGACAAAATGGCGGTCAACACTTCCTGATTTCCTTCGAATCGAACGTTAACAGACGTCACGCAGCAAAAAAAAATTCCGCTCGCGCGCAGCCGTTTGAGTGCGCGCATCCGTGCGCGCTTATAGATATATAATTGACTTTAACTTTAATTTTCTCAGCAACTACTGAACAGATTTACACCATTCCAAAAAAAGCGTAATCTGCGAGCCGGACTCTACAGTTTTGCCAAATTTCTTATAAATCCATTCAGCCGTTCGACCTGTAGCCGTGTCTAAACGTCCTATGGAAAATAACATGGAGAAAACACGTTTTGGGACCCCCCTTTTATCTCAGCCCCCACTTCACCAATCCCCCCCAATCTTTCAGGGAAGGAGCGCTGCGGACCGAGACATCTTCTTTGAGAAATTCGCAAAGATTCATCCACCAGGGCCAAAGTTAATCCAAATAGAATGTTGAGGATTTCCTATGGAAACTAGGTCCTAACTATAACTACCTACTGGCGACCGCCAGTAGGTAATATATGTATATGTATATGTGTATATATATATATATATATATATATATATATATATATATATATATATATATATATATATATATATATATATATATTCACTGAAAAAACCATAGGTTATAGACCATATATAGTTAGGAAATAGCATTTAGAAAACCTTATTTTACTCACACAAAACCATTGAAATTCCATATATAGTTAGTTGCACTAACTATATATCGCGCACCTGCAATCCACTGCTGATGATGTCACATATTACATCATTCATGACATGGTCAGTGACATCACTGATGACATCACTGATGACATCTCAAATGACATCACTGATGACATCACTGATGACATCTCATTTGACATTACTGATCACATCACTGATGACATCATTCATGTGATGATACAATGAACCTCTTCAGACTCTAATATAACCTTAGATACACTCAGTGTAAACAGACACTCACAGACTGTCACTCATCCATGGAGTTACTCACACACCTAGTCAGTCTTGCAAAGAATCAATCACACCTCGATTTCCTCAACTATATAGTTATACACACCTTACTTATTGGAACATATAATAACACATATTTACTCTGTTATACAATCCCTGATACAAGTTCACAATAATCCATACAGCCACTCACACATTCACTGGCTCTTATGCACAGTTATTTATATATGTCAACTATCACATGTACTGTGTTTTACATATGTACTTACTTTGACATGTAGCACTGAGATATCCATTCACTCACCAATACACTCATGCACACAGTCAACCGCCCATACAGATGTTTCCACATGCACTTTTGAACCCATACATCTAGTGAATCAACTGCTCACACATCTATGCACAGAGTCATACACCTCCCAGACACCCACACACACACTCAGTCTCCCATACAAATACTTGGGCAACTAATCAATAACCCATATAGTTAGTCATATAGCTAATGATCAACACATGCATCAGATTACAAAACAACAGACACAATGATGCACAATTTAAAACAGTTTAGTCACTAACCCATGCACTCAGTGAGACACATTTAATCACTCACTTATACAGTCAGTCATGCACCTACTAAATCCTTCATCCAGACACTTATACATCCACTCATTCTTCAATATGTAAGACATATTTTAACTTTACAGAAGCATACAGTCACTGGATGTTGTCATCAGTGATGTCATCAGTGATGTCATTTGAGATGTCATCAGTGATGTCATCAGTGATGTCACTGACCATGTCATGAATGATGTAATATGTGACATCATCAGCAGTGGATTGCAGGTGCGCGATATATAGTTAGTGCAACTAACTATATATGGAATTTCAATGGTTTTGTGTGAGTAAAATAAGGTTTTCTAAATGCTATTTCCTAACTATATATGGTCTATAACCTATGGTTTTTTCAGTGAATTTTCAAGGTTTTGTAAATGCTAATTCCTAACTATATATGGTCTATAACCTATGGTTTTTTCTGTGAATTTCATTGGTTTTTTAACAGCTAATATCTGTAGCTGTAAAATGTATTCTTCTTTAAATCAAAAAATATATTTTATATGTTTATGAATATTTTTTTTTTTAAATATTTTTTTTTCTTCGTTCCCGCTTCGCGAATCAGGAAGCTTCCCGTTAGCTGACCTTGATGCCGCGAAATAGACCGCGAGCCGGTAAACGTTTCTTTACCGCAAGTGCCGCGTTAGAAAACAACATCGTGACGCCTCCCGTCCGCATGACGTTCCACGTTGTCGCTTGATACGTCATATGACGTGCTACGTTAGCGAACTGGTACGCGAAGCGAGTGCCAAAGCGCAGGTTTCTGGAAGCAAACAGGGAGGCCCTGCAAAGCGCTTAACGTAAACACAGCAAGTCATGTGACTTGGTAATAACACTTTTCATTGGTTCATTTCACTTTTGGTTTCCTAATGATGTAAGACTAGGTCATATAATCTAAAATGAACACTTTTGATTGGTTGAGAACTCTTGTTTTTCCCAAATGATGAAAATCCCTCCTTCTTTCCTCACTCTGACTTTCATCATTGTGAGAGAAAGACCCTTTGTGATCACTGAGCAATGGCTTCTTTAGTAGCTTCAGCTGGTGCTTCCCCACCACCTCCACCACATCCAAGGAAGAGTGGACCACCTGCTCAAGTTGTAATTCAACAAGAAGAAGAAGAAGAGGAACAGGAGGACGAGCACGAAGAGAGGCAGTTTTTGCCTGAGCAGCCCAAGACGTCTCACCGGAAAGAAAACTTCATTTGGCAATTTTTTAAAATTCCCAAAGGTCAGAAAAAAGTAAATGCAAGATACGTAACTTGCCTTATATGTCAAGATAGACTGTCCAGAGGGACCGACAAAAAATACAGTTTCGGAAACTACACAATGCATCGCCATATGACTAGGTGGCATCCTAACAACTACAGTGCTGCACAGTTTCGGAACGACCTAGATAATCTCCCTATTATGGCCAGAAGATCTGTTGTACCGGAAGTAACGGGACCAGAGGGCAGGGAGATGGTGCCAAATATACAAATGAGATTTGGTGAAGTAAAACACACCTGCGTATTTTGCGATGGATTCATTTCCTACGGAGAAAGAAGCATCACTCTGATCAACAGAGCTATTGACTATCATATGCAAGTTTGTCCGAAACGCCCAAAATAATAAATACTTCTTTTTTTTGTTTTGTTGCTCCTGTTGAGCCCTTTACAATGAATCGTTTTCATTGCCCCCTCCAAGAAAAACCCAAAAAAATATAAAACTGTTCCGAAAAATTCAAAAACAGTAAAAAAATGTTCAGAAAAATAAATAAAAAAGTTCTTTTCAGAACTACCTCCCCGTTATTAAAAAATTGGTACAATATTTGGAACTGTGCCAACCTCTATTTCTCTTAGTTCGCTTCCTAGTTCGCTCGCTGGTACGCGAACTGGAAGCGAACCAAAAACAGTAAGTATAAGGGAAGGAAACACACACTTATGTTAAAAGAAAGACAGCTATAGGGGAGTAAACTAGAGATACTATTACCCATAATCCACTACTGATGATGTCACATATTACATCATTCATGACATGCTCAGTGACATCATCAGCAGAGGATTGCGGGTTTTTTGGCAACATGCCTTATCCACGGTTTAATAACGCTGCCTTTTGCTTTATATAAGTTTTCAAATTGTATGAAATATATACCAATAGGTCTTTATGAACCTTTAGGTAGTGCTTTTGTTCATGAGGTCTGGTCGCTTCCATACACATACAGATGTTTCAAAGATGATCAAGAAGTTTATCTGAATGGAGAGGAATGCACTGAGACGCCAGATCATTCACTAATGTGTAGGCACATACAGTTACACGATTCATGCAACAAACACCGACCAAATATGGCTTGCGTGTTGCAAGGCACGCCAGTTCCTGCTATCATCCCCACGTTCAAGTTGTTGGAAAATGGTAGTTATTTGATGCTCAATAATGAAGATTGTTCTGAGTTAATTAAAAGTATTCCTTTTATCGTAACAGTAAGTGAACGGGTTATTTGCTGCAGAAATGTTCTATTTCCTCCCACACATGAACATAGGGAGTTTTCAATCTGGCCACAAATACCAACCTTGGGACACGTTTCAACGGCATGACAAGAATAAGAGCTCTTTTGTCTCAGAGAGAGGTGGCCTTGAGTTCGGCCCGTGAAACTTTCGTACTTCACATAGCGAACACCCGTACACAGGTTTGCCTTTCAATTTCAGCAACATGTTTCCGACTATCTTTAACGCATCCTCCACAAAATCCCTGGCACACTTTTTTAAAGTTGTTACCAGTGGTCTCGTGACTTCATTTGAGAAAATCTTTGGAGTCATCCCTGCTCCCTTTCATTCCATTTTCTCCACTCTGGTTCGTGGATTGCATTTTTACTTGCATTACCAGCGGACGCTCTTGTGCTTTTTTATATTTTTAAATATGGATGTCCCTCCTATGCAACCTCCGACCCTGCAGCTGCTGACACTGTTCCACAATCGCATGCTAGAATATTATGGCACAATGCCGTTGGCGATATTAAGCACGGCATATGGATTATCTTTTCGGTTCTCCTACTTCACCTGTGTCCAGCCTGTATTTCACTGCCTGACCTGTGATTTCGATTGGGCCATTGATTTGTGTCTCTGCGGACCGGTTTCTCCTGACGTCGACTTTAATCAGCTGATGACTCCTATCATTACTCACGAGTTGATTTGTCCTGGCGAAAGGATTATGGCTGTGGCATTGATGCATGGACTACTTGGTCCCTGGAATTTACTGGCGGCAGCACAGTCTTTCTTGGAACACAGCTTTCTTGAAAACCCACCGAGCTGTCCTCTGATGGTGATAGAGGATCCGGTGCTGGGAGAGCACGTATGTTCTTTTCCGCTTTTAAATTGGATGGCTGAACTGTTTTCGGATGAAGACGGTGACTTCCTATTGGAGGCTGTTGCAGCTTATTTTGCATACACAGTTATGTCATAGACCTTTTTCATGTTTCATATGCTGAGTACTAGCATTTCATTGACTATTCATTGACTTATTTGTCAAGTTTTTATTATTTACCTTGCCTATTGGCTTAAGACTCGATAAAGTACTTGGCTGTTTTATTTTTCTTTAGCATTGAATTTTCCTAGTTTTTAATGCTTTACCTTGCGGACCGTCCACATATAAACTTGCAATCTGCTCTCATGAGATGGCACTTCTATTATCTTATTCAGTTCGTTTCCGGATCATGAGGAGGTGTCATCTAGGTCCTGGATATCTTTACACCGTGTTAAGTTAGCATGGGCTCATTACCGGTTTAAACGCCATTTTTCCTTTTTTGCAACTTCTGCACACGACACTTAGTTGTTGCTTTAGCTTTCCACCTAGTAGTTCATCGTGGTTTACATGAGAATAATATGTTATTGGTCTACTATCTGCTTTACTTGTTAAACTATATCTGTACAGCGAGTGCTAAAGTTTCAAGAACAACACGATACAGAATTGTTATGAGGTCTGATCTCCACGACTTCATACTCATAACATAAGTGCAACTTCTGCCAATTCTGGGCATGAGGCGGGTTTTATATTGCTTTGCCGAACACACATACACAACACTTGATGCGGTTCACATGAAGAGAGAGCTGGTGTATGCTGATGTGATTCCTTCAAATCTAAGACACTAAAGTATGGGCACGCCCTAAACCAACACAAAGAGACCTTCTTAGCAAATAATATAATATGTGTATTAGGGAGGGTGAGATATAAGCAGCCGCGGGCCGTGGAGGGAGTTACGGTGAGGCAGGGAGGCGGGGAGGGGGAGAAGCAGGGTGGAGCCCTCTCTACCTTGCCCCTCCCCCTCCCCGCCTCCCTGCCCCACCGTAACTCCCTCCACGGCCCGCGGCTGCTTATAAGTGTTGCTAACTCTTATTCATTTACAGCATGTTAACATACTGTCACCATTCGCTTTTTATGTACTAGTAACTATGCTGGTAATTTTGCTACTGATAATATGTGTACTTGTATTCTCCACCCTGCTTCTCCCCCTCCCCGCCTCCCTGCCTCACCGTAACTCCCTCCACGGCCCGCGGCTGCTTATAAGTGTTGCTAACTCTTATTCATTTACAGCATGTTAACATACTATCACCATTCACTTTTTATGTACTAGTAACTATGCTGGTAATTTTGCTACTGATAATATGTGTACTTTTATTATCTAAGGTACTACGCCTGAGAAGACGGCATTAGTAAATAAACATTTCAAATACACATGTGTTCTTCTTAACTCCATGTTCTGGTTTCTAAGAAATATATAACGACCGACTGTTCATGAGTTCCACGTATCCTGAGGTACTATAAGTTCATATTCTGGATTGTCTAAACATTGAGAGTTTGTTATATCCAATGTGACACTGTACCTAGCTTGCTAAATAGTTTTTGATTACTAACGTGAGTTTTGGGACACCCTAATTCGCCGAGGTTCCAATCCTCTGTCCACAGTTCTGTGTGAGAACAGAAACCCTGCGACAGGGGCACCCCCGACCCTTGCTGGACCTTCATCACACTTGCGATACAACTCCAGCAATGCGCCACCTTTACGGCACAGATACATCACGCATCTGTGCTGTTTTTGCCCCATGATGCGCCGCATTGTAAATGCAGCACACCATAGGTGACGGAACAGCGGCACAGAATGACTAACACATCCCTGGTGATGCGCCAGTCATCATAAATCTATCCCTATGCTTCTTATCTTGTTAGAGATGAACCGCCATATGTATCATCAAAGTTATTTGCATTTCCTAAATAGCGAACTTTAAGGAATAAATAGCGATTCTTTACCATTCCTAGTTTGCGATGAGCTATTTGCTAATTAGCCGAATGTAGCCCAATGAAGCCCAATGTAGCCCAATGTAGCCCAAAGATGGCCGCCAGACACACAAAAAAACAAATGTAGCCCAAATATCAGCCAGATGTAGCCCAACTATAGCCCAGTGACAGAATGACCAATCAGCTTCGCAAACCTCCGTTACGCGAAGCGGAGCGCTGTTACAGATATATATCTTTTTTTGAACGTTAATTTCTCAAAATCCACTGGAGCACATATATTGAGACCTAGCAAAGGCACATCGGGCTACCAGTCCCTAATATTTTGCCAAGTTTCGTGCAAATCCATTCAGCCGTTCAATTATTATTTTTATTATTTTTTTTTGCCCCGCGGGGCCCTTTTAAAACCTCCACATCAAACCTAGGGGGTCAGCGAGGATCTACTATGCCCCCTTATAGTTATTTCCCCCTTTGTTTTGACCTCCTCTTGTCTCTCGATCCTACCGAGAGACAAGATGGCGGCCGCTACGGACTGTTTGGAATGTTGACAGACGCCGGAGAACCAATCAGCTTCGCTTCACAAAGCTCCGTTGCGCGAAAAGTCCGCGAACCAGAGCGCTAACCGGTCCGCTGTTACAGATATATATCTTTTTTTAAACGTTAATTTCTCAAAATCCACTGGAGCACATATATTGAGACCTACAAAAGGCACATCGGGCTACCAGTCCCTACAATTTTGCCAAGTTTCGTGCAAATCCATTCAGCCGTTCGGGCTAAAAGTGAGGCCAACCGCCCTATGGAAAACTCAATGTTAAAAACACGTTTTGGGACCCCCCTTTTTTCTCGGCCCCCACTGGACGAACCCCCCCCAAATTTTCAAGGGCTGCTCAGAAACAAAATGTGCCATTTTCCTGAAAATTTCAGCCAATTCCGTCCACAAACGCCAAAGTTATTAGACATAGAATTTTCAAAAAACCCATAGAGAAAAAATCCTAACTATATATACCTACTGGCGACCGCCAGTAGGTAATATATATATATATATATATATATATATATATATATATATATTCACTGAAAAAACCATAGGTTATAGACCATATATAGTTAGGAATTAGCATTTACAAAACCTTGAAAATTCACTGAAAAAACCATAGGTTATAGACCATATATAGTTAGGAATTAGCATTTAAAAAACCTTATTTTACTCACACAAAACCATTGAAATTCCATATATAGTTAGTTGCACTAACTATATATCGCGCACCCGCAATCCACTGCTGATCATGTCACATATTACATCATTCATGACATGGTCAGTGACATCACTGATGACATCACTGATGACATCTCAAATGACATCACTGATGACATCACTTTTGACAACATCCAGTGACTATGTTTCTGTAAAGTTAAAATATGTCTTACATATTGAAGAATGAGTGGATGTATAAGTGTCTGGATGAAGGATTTAGTAGGTGCATGCCTGACTGTATGAGTGAGTGATTAAATGTGTCTCACTGAGTGCATGGGTTAGTGACTAAACTGTCTTAATTTGTGCATCATTATGTCTGTTGTTCTGTAAACTGCTGCATGTGTTGATCAGTAGCTATATGAGTAACTATATGGGTTATTGATTGGTTGCCCAAGTATTTGTATGGGAGACTGAGTGTGTGTGTGGGTGGCTGGGAGGTGTATGACTCTGTGCATAGATGTGTGAGCAGTTGATTCACTAGATGTATGGGTTCAAAAGTGCATGTGGATACAGCTGTATGGGCGGTTGACTGTGTGCATGAGTGTATTGGTGAGTGAATGGATATCTCAGTGCTGCATGTCAAAGTAAGTGCATATGTAAAACACAGTACATGTGAGAGTTGACATATATAAATAACTGTGCATAAGAGCCAGTGAATGTGTGAGTGGCTGTATGGATCACTGTGAACTTGTATCAGGGATTGTATAATAGAGTAAATATGTGTTAGTATATGTTTGAATAAGTAAGGTGTGTATAACTGTATAGTTGAGGAAATGGAGGTGTGATTGATTCTTTGCATGACTGACTAGGTGTGTGAGTAACTCCATGGATGAGTGACAGTCTGTGAGTGTCTGTTTACACTGAGTGTATCTAAGGTTATATTAGAGTCTGAAGAGGTTCATCGTATTATCACATGAATTATGTCATCAGTGATGTGATCAGTAATGTCAAATGAGATGTCATCAGTGATGTCATCAGTGATGTCATCAGTGATGTCATCAGTGATGTCATCAGTGATGTCATCAGTGATGTCATTTGAGATGTCATCAGTGATGTCATCAGTGATGTCATTTGAGATGTCATCAGTGATGTCATCAGTGATGTCACTGACCATGTCATGAATGATGTAATATGTGACATGATCAGCAGTGGATTGCGGGTGCGCGATATATAGTTAGTGCAACTAACTATATATGGAATTTCAATGGTTTTGTGTGAGTAAAATAAGGTTTTTTTAAATGCTAATTCCTAACTATATATGGTCTATAACCTATGGTTTTTTCAGGGAATTTTCAAGGTTTTGTAAATGCTAATTCCTAACTATATATGGTCTATAACCTATGGTTTTTTCAGTGAATTTCAATGGTTTTTTAATAGCAAATATCATAAGCTGTCGAATGTCAAGTACGTGGTAAGTGAAAACATTTTCGTGTTTATGCACACTGATCTGCTTTGAATGGTGCCCCCCCCCTCATTTCTATTAGGAGTACTCTCTCTTTGCAGATAGTGAAAGGTAGTTAACGCAGGCCTTTGCCCCCGTTGTAATCCGTCGTGCCTGCTTCTCTCTCCATTTGATTGATTGTTATCCAAGTATTTACTGTTTTAGAATTAGTTCTCTTTGGTTCATTCTCTATTTACAAACAAACACAGAGTCGCAATACTCTGTTTAGTCTTTGCAGATAACGAAAAATCGTGTAAAAAAAAAAGAAAAGGAATCGAGTAAAATCAGTAGGCCACTAATGGGATCTCTTTTTGACCTCGCTAAAATAGAAACATTAGGAACAACCCCTCATGACAAATACAAAACTAGTGAGATGAACTGAACTCCACACAATGATGGCTGCAAAACAGCTTGGCTCCGCCACCCACCCCGCCCAAAATAACGATAAAGAGCAGCTGCCATGATTGGTTGCGGAATGGCCACAACGGAGCTACAAAATGGTGCTGCTCTCATGCTAACCCCAGCTTCAGTCTGAAACATCCAGAAACACTGTAGACTACCAATTCGATCAGTTCCGGTAGCGCCCCAATGTAACCCGGTAGAGAAGAACTAGCCCTCCACTCTTTGACTGATGGTTCTTGTTGCCTGTCCCTTCTGTTGTCATTTAACAGAACTATTTAGCCTGCTGAAAGGGGTTGTGTTCCGACCGCTGGTTGGTGGAGACATTTTGACTATATTCTGGACCTGCGTTGTCGCGTAATGCGTCATATGACGCGCCGCGTTAGCGCATCCGGAAGTCATCCGGGGCGGGCAGCGCGTAACGTAAGCATAACAAGTCATGTGACTTGTTAATAAAACTTTTCATTGGTTCATTTTACTTTTCTTATTGTAATGATGAAAGGCTTGGTCATATCACCTAAAAATTACGCTTTTCATTACTTCCGAACATTATTTTTTCTTAAATATATGTTATAATGTTCCAGGCTAATGTACTTTCCCGGAAATTTTACAACTGTCCTGCAAGTAAAATATATTCTTTTTTCGAGAAAAAGAGCGTTTCTTCGTCCCATGACGGAGCCGTTGAGCAAAAGAGGGTCGACCTGCTGTCTTAGTCGCCGATACGCCTGAATATGAGATTCTTATCGATCACTTTATGTTGCAGGAATAGAAAACACAACAGCCCTTGACCATTTATCTTTACTGCGTTCCTTCGTATTATACCTTTTACCCTTCATGTAATTGGTCTGCTTTATTTCACTTGCCTTTTAATGATTCTAAAACAGTGACTATTATTAAAAACTTTACCAATGTATATACTACTACCATGTTTTCTTTTAAAAACCTTTATTGTGAAAATTTCATTATACAAATACGAGCCTATAACCACGTGGGCCTGCCACGGAGCAAACTGTAATCGTATATGATGAATAGACATTTACACTGTAGAGGAACGTAACGGGCGGGCCATTAGGTTGCAAGAACTAAGGTATCTAACAGTTACGGAATCGGTGGACGTACATTTTATAATTAAAATACGACAGGGCCAGTTACAATAAAATTATCTAGATATACATTTGCGGGCAAGTACCATGGGTGACATTAATTCGAACTTTCAACAGTACAGTAATCAATAACACATCAGAACTTAATATCAATAGGGATGTTGAAATATTCAATCAATTCTCGTCCCCTCCCGCCATGTGCTTCAAAACTGCATACGTATCTCGTGATTTCAAGGTTCTGCAACCAGTACACAACAAGGAGTTACGAGTCCCATTTATTCCGGCGCCATTTTGGGCGAGGACGGGCAGGTCCAGGATATAGTCAAAATGTCTCTACCAACCATCGACTATGATGATGTTCATATGCTGTATTTATTAGAGTAACACTCATCTGTCCACATGAAATTAATTTACCACAATCTAAACATGTCATTTTAATCTTTCCAAAGTTCTTCTAAATATTTGGGACCGTTTCCCTTGCCTCTGAAGCTCTCAGTGCCACTTCTTTGATGAATGTACTAGCAGGTCAGGGGTTCTCCTCCAAATCTCTCTTTTATGCAGCACTATAATTAATTGGTGCCACCTCTCCATATGACGATGCATGGTATAGTTACCACAACTATATTTTTTTTCGGTTCCTCTGGAGAGTTCATCGTGGCAGATGAAGCGTGTAACGTACCGGGCATTTACCTTTTTTTGCATGTACAGGAAAGGAAAAAAAAATCGAGCGTCCGAGTTCTAAGGTGTCCCAGGGCCATTTTAGTGGACCAGGCCCAAATCCAAAGAACAGGCCGCCATTTTGAGAGTCCTCTTGCAGCCGCCTGTCGCTGTAGCATCAACAGCAGCCGAAACTCAGCTGAATGGCAACTGAAACGGTAAAGGGGCGCCCCACTACAGCAGACGAGCCTCCACCTAGGAAGGCCCATTCACGCCGGCTCCCCCCCTCCCCCCCCCTTCGGGCACCCCACGCCGTTATTCGGAGCAGTATTGTAGGATGGCCACACCAGTGCGGCAACTTGCTAGACATCACCCCGGTGGTAACCGAATCTCAACGCCTTGTGGTGTCTTCTATTCAGAAAACATTGTTATGCTGCCTTCGACCTATTCGCCGCAAGTGCGCACACAACTCAACTGCATAGCTTGCTAGACACCACCTCGGTGCCATCCGGATCTTGGAATGTCAGCGCCTTTTGGTGTCTTCTCTTCAGAAAATATTGTTGCGCTGCCTTTGGCCCCATTCGCACATCGGTCCGCAACTTAGACATCACCTCGGTGCCATCCGGATCTTGGCATCTCAGCGCCTTGTGGTGTCAGTCAGAAAATATTGTTGCGCTGCCTTTGGCCCCACATCAGTCCGCTACTGACACCATCTCACAGGCCAACAGGGCGCCCCACGCCGACTTTTACCATTGTAGGATGGCCACACCAGTGCCACAACTTGCTAGACACCACCTCGGTGCCATCTGGAACTTGGCATCTCAGCGCCTTGTGGTGTCTTAAATTCAGAATATATTGTTGCGCTGCCTTTGGCCCCATTCGCACATCGGTCTGCTACTGACGCCATCTCACAGGCCAACGGGGCGCCCCACACCGACTATCAGCATTGTAGGATAGCCACACCAGTACAGCAACTTGCTAGACATCACCTCGGTGCCATCCGGATCTCGGCGCCCCACTGCAGATGAAGTGCCTCTCAACTATGAAACCACCACGGTGACATCCGGATCTTGGCGCGTTGTGCTGCCTTCGGCCTATTCGCACATCGGTCCGCTACTGACGCCATCTCACAGGCTAATGGGGCGACCCACGCCGAGTTTCAGCATTGTAGGATGACCACACCAGTACAGCAACTTGCTAGACATCACCTCGGTGCCATCCGAATCTTGGCATCTCAACGCCTACTGGTATCTTCCATACAGAAAATATTGTTACGCTGCCTTTGGCCCCATTCGCACATCGGTCCGCAACTTAGACATCACCTCGGTGCCATCCGGATCTTGGCATCTCAGCGCCTTGTGGTGTATTCTCTTCAGAAAATATTGTTGAGCTGCCTTTGGCCCCATTCGCACATCGGTCCGCAACTTAGACATCACCTCGGTGCCATCCGGATCTTGGCATCTCAGCGCCTTGTGGTGTCTTCTACTCCGAAAATATTGTAGAAAATATTGTTGCGCTGCCTTTGGCCCCATTCGCACATCAGTCCGCTACTGACACCATCTCACAGGCCAACAGGGCGCCCCACGCCGACTTTTACCATTGTAGGATGGCCACACCAGTGCCACAACTTGCTAGACACCACCTCGGTGCCATCCGGATCTTGGCATCTCAGCGCCTTGTGGTGTCTTCAAATCAGAAAATATTGTTGCGCTGCCTTTGGCCCCATTCGCACATCGGTCCGCTACTGACGCCATCTCACAGGCCAACGGGGCGCCCCACGCCGACTTTCAACATTGTAGGATGGCCACAGAAGTGCGACAACTTACTAGACACCACCTCGGTGCCATCCGGATCTTGGCGCGTTGTGCTGCCTTCGGCCTATTCGCACATCGGTCCGCTACTGACGCAAACTCACAGGCCAACGGGGCGCCCCACGCCGACTTTCAGCATTGTAGGATGGCCACACCAGTGCGGCAACTTGCTACACACCACCTCGGTGCCATCCGGATCTTGGCATCTCAGCGCCTAGTGGTGTCTTCTATTCCGAAAATATTGTTGCGCTGCCTTCGGCCCCATTCACACATCGGTCCGCTACTGACGCCATCTCACAGGCCAACGGGGCGCCCCACGCCGACTTTCAGCATTGTAGGATGGCCACACCAGTGCGGCAACTTACTAGACACCACCTCGGTGCCATCCGGATCTTGGCGCGTTGTGCTGCCTTCGGCCTATTCGCACATCGGTCCGCTACTGACGCAAACTCACAGGCCAACGGGGCGCCCCACGCCGACTTTCAGCATTGTTGGATGGCCACACCAGTGCGGCAACTTACTAGACACCACCTCGGTGCCATCCGGATCTTGGCGCGTTGTGCTGCCTTCGGCCTATTCGCACATCGGTCCGCTACTGATGCAAACTCACAGGCCAACGGGGCGCCCCACGCCGACTTTCAGCATTGTAGGATGGCCACACCAGTGCACCTTACTAGACACCACCTCGGTGCCATCCGGATCTTGGCGCGTAGTGAAGCTGCAGCAGCTGCAAATAAGCTTCAGACAGTTTTACAACCGCTGCTCAGAACTCTCAACTATGACACCACCTCGGTGCCATCCGGATCTTGGCGCGTTGTATTGCCTTCGGCCTATTCGCACATCGGTCCGCTACTGACGCCGCCTCACGTGCCAACGTATTTTCTCCGCATTTTATACCCTATGCCGCATAACAGGTCATGTGACTTGTTTATAAAACTTTTCATTGGTTCATTTTACTTTTGGTTTCCTAATGATGGAAGGCTTGATCATATGAACTAAAAACAACACTTTTCATTGGATGAAAACTTTTTTTTTTTCCCAAACGATGAAAGCCCCACCTTGTTTCTGGATGTTTCAGACTGAAGCTGGCGTCAGCATGAGAGCACCACCATCTCGTAGCTCAGTCGTGGTCATTCCGCGAGCAATCATGGCAGCCGCTCCCCACCAGAAGCCTGCAGGAGTCGGGGCCCCCAAAACTTTTGATGAATTCTCAAGGCGGAGGGGACGCTTTCGAGAATGGGGTCCAAGACCTAGCAGACAAGCGTCCGATTTCCAAGGTGTCCCAGGGCCATTTCAGTGGACCAGGCCCAAAAAGGAAACAGCCTGCCGCCATTTTGAGAGTCCTGTGACAGCCGCCTATCGCTGTACCGCAAGAGTGGGCGCAACTCAGCTGAATTGCGGCTTTTGACACAGTGGACCAAAAAAGGACGGAATGGCAACTGAAACGGTAAAGGGGCGCCCCACTACAACAGATGACACTCCACCTGGAGAGGCCCGTTCACGCCGCCTCCCCCGGGGTGCCCCACGCCGTTATTCGGAGCAGCATTGTAGGATACCAAAACCAGTGCGGCAACTTACTGGACATCACCTTGGTGCCATCGTTCTGCTGCCTTGGAACTATTCGCACAACAGTTTGCTACTGATGACCCACCCCCCGCGACGCCCCACGCCGGAAATCTGGACGTTGTGCTGCGTTGGGACTATTCGCACAGCCGACCGCTACTTCGTTGTTTTTCCCTAAAAATGTTTATATGTTATTACTATTTTTGTTTTCTTGTATATATTTATAAATTATTAAAGTTTTATAATCTTACTACTTTGTCGGAGTGCTATATATTTTTAATGTGACACATAATTGTAAAAACTTTGATGTACAAAGAGTCATCCCTGGAATCTTCCGCTTCAGGCTCGGTCCCCTCCCCAATCACAATACAGGATGGTTTTCAGATAATAGCAACGCTTCTGCTGTGACGGATCTCATCGAGTGTGGGCCTTGATCTACTATAACTCCTTTGAAGAGGGGTGATTCTTTACAGCTGTGGCCATAAACTACATCTGCAGGGCTAGCTGATACCCTAGGACCAGCCTGGACAATCGGACACAGAGGAAAAGGAGTGTCAGAGGGTGCGGTAGTGAATAGGGCGAAAGGGAGGTGTCGGGCGGGCACAGGGTGTGATTCTCAGGGAAGAGCAGCGCAGATGGGGGGAGGTTTATTACCCATGCATAAGACAGAGAGCGGGGGTGACCACTGCCTGGGGGAGATGCTTGCGAGGGTGGGGAGCCATGCTAAGGATCGACAGCGTGCACAGAGTGGGTCTGGTCAAGGCATCTAAAATGGCTGCCGTGCACGACAAAAGTGTGGCATTTGAAAAAAGACAAGATGGCGCAGACAATGTTTTTCAACACTTCCTGATTTCCTTCGAATCGAACGTTAACAGACGTTGGGGCATATTACCAAAGTTAAGCGATATTTATCCCTAACGATGCTTAGCAACGATTTTTTTACCGTCAGAAATTATCGCAGATAAACCTTGCTATTATCAAGGTTTATCGCAAATATAATAAAAAACGACCGCAATGCATTAATATCGCTGAAAACTCAGCGATATTCATGCATTACCGAGCTAATGCTCTTAGCCATGTTATCCACCTCCCATTGGATAACATGGCTAAGAACTGCTCAGGGCAGGTGGTAGCTTTTGGAGATATTCGCGCTTATCTCGAATATTTCCAAAAGTTGATAATAGGAGATAGCGATGTTAGCGACTGTTTCCAGTCGCTAACATCTTGGCATGCCCACTTTGCATGTCATTAGTGATAAATATCACTCACATGCAAAGTGAGGCCCAAGATGGTCGCTATCTTCTACTAGCCGTCGCTAACTGGTGTTAGCAACAGCTAGGTAATACACATATAATTTTATCTCCGCGAAGCGGAGCGCTGTTACAGATATATATCTTGTTTTTGAACGTTAATTTCTCAAAATGCACTGAAGCACATATATTGAGACCTAGCAAAGGCACATCGGGCTACCAGTCCCTACAATTTTGCCAAGTTTCGTGCAAATCCATTCAGCTGTTCGATCCTACCGAGAGACAAGATGGCGGCCGCTACGGACTGTTTGGAATGTTTACAGACACCGGAGAGCCAATCAGCTTCGCTTCGCAAAGCTCCGTAACGCGAAAAGTACGCGAAGCGGTGCGCTGTTACAGATATATATCTTTTTTTGAACGTTAATTTCTCAAAATCCACTGGAGCACATATATTGAGATCTAGCAAAGGCACATCGGGCTACCAGTCCCTACAATTTTGCCAAGTTTCGTGCAAATCCATTCAGCTGTTTTATTATTATTTTTTTTTTTTTTTGCCCCGAAGGGGCCCTTTTAAAACCTCCACATCAAACCTAAACGGTCAGGGAGGATCTACTATGCCCCCTTATGGTCATTTGCCCCTTCGGTTTGGCCTCCGCTTGTCTCTCGATCCTACCGAGAGACAAGATGGCGGCCGCTACGGACTGTTTGGAATGTTTACAGACGCCGGAGAACCAATCAGCTTCGCTTCACAAAGCTCCGTTGCGCGAAAAGTACGCGTCCTGGAGCGCTGCCCGGTCCGCTGTTACAGATATATATCTTTTTTTAAACGTTAATTTCTCAAAATCCACTGTAGCACATATATTGAGACCTACAAAAGGCACATCGGGCTACCAGTCCCTACAATTTTGCCAAGTTTCGTGCAAATCCATTCAGCCGTTCGGGCTAAAAGTGAGGCCATTGGTAATGTCAAGCGAAGCTGATTGGTTCTCCGGCGTCTGTCAACATTCCAAACAGTCCGTAGCGGCCGCCATCTTGTCTCTGGGTAGGATCGAGAGACAAGAGGAGGCCAAAGCGAAGGGGCAAATGACCATAAGGGGGAATAGTAGATCCTCGCTGACCCCCTAGGTTTGATGTGGAGGTTTTAAAAGGGCCCCGCGGGGCAAAAAAAAAAAATAATAATAATAATCGAACGGCTGAATGGATTTGCACGAAACTTGGTAAAATATTAGGGACTGGTAGCCCGATGTGCCTTTGCTAGGTCTCAATATATGTGCTCCAGTGGATTTTGAGAAATTAACGTTCAAAAAAAGATATATATCTGTAACAGCGCTCCGCTTCGCGTACTTTTCGCGTTACGGAGCTTTGCGAAGCTGATTGGTTCTCCGGCGTCTGTCAACATTCCAAACAGTCCGTAGCGGCCGCCATCTTGTCTCTCGGTAGGATTGAGAGACAAGAGGAGGTCAAAGCGAAGGGGGAAATGACCATAAGGGGGCATAGTAGATCCTTCCTGACCTCTTAGGTTTGATGTACCATTTTGCCAAGTTTGGTGTAATTCCGTTCAGCCATTCAGGCTGTAGACGTATGTAAATGTCCTATGGAAAATTGCATGGGGAAAACACATTTGAAAGTGTTGAAATTTAGAACCAATTAAAATGTTACTTTGGTTTTGTATTTGTGTGTGATGAAAGTTAATTGGTTATGTATATATGTCAAATGAGAGGAAACCACAGCCATTTTGTGATACTACTGTCTGAGGTACATTTGTGAGGAATTTTTGGTGGTGAATTTCTGGTGTTTGATTTACACAGTACTAACACTTTTCCTACTTTTAAAAAGGTGAGTTGTTAATTTGTAAGGGGAACTATGTTGTACACTTGAAGATAATTTGAAAAATGTTTTCTGTTATTTATTTGCAGTCCTTCTGTTATACTAAATACTTGATAAAGTTAGTTTTATATTATGTATTACTAAAAACGATAAATGAAAGTGATTATTTTTTTCTGCAATTTACAGCAAGCAATTTCAAAATAAAATGGCTCACAATGAAGAGACCGTGGCAATTTCTTTTGAATTGTCCACTACATTGATTGAAATTGAGAGCACCAATAATGAAATATTGTCACAAGGAGGACATGACTTGTATGATTCCATTAGATTGATTGAAATGGACAGCACCAAGAATGAAATATTGTCACAAGGAGATGACTTGAATGATTCCACTACGTTGATTGAAATTGAGAGCAGCAATAATGAAATATTGTCACAAGGAGGAGATGACTTGTATGATTCCATTAGATTGATTGAAATGGACAGCACCAATAATGAAATATTGTCACAAGGAGGAGATGACTTGAATGATTCCACTACATTGATTGAAATTGAGAGCACCAATAATGAAATATTGTCACGAGGAGATGACTTGAATGATTCCACTACATTGATTGAAATTGACAGCACCAATAATGAAATATTGTCAGAAGGAGGAGATGACTTGAATGATTTTTTTGATCAATCTCTTGATGGCGAATTTATCGAGTGTTTGAAGACCATAGAGTTACAAGAATCATTATTGGAGACTTTTCATGAGGACATTGCTGATGAGGACATGTTACTAGTTCTTTCAAATTTAGAAAATTCTGAAGAATAAATTTATATTTAGAAATCAAAAATTGTTTGAGACATTATTCATTTTTATTTTTAATTTATGAGGTTGTAGCGAAGTGATTGTAGTATAAAATGAGACTTATAGTATAGAGTGCAACATTTTTATGTTACATGGTAAGTTTACTCATATTTACTTCCCTTCTGCCACTATATTATCTCCAATGTGTATTTGACATCTCTTCTTCATCTCCGGCCTCCTTTCTCTCACTGTGTGTCTCCGATGCATCTTATCGCTGCTATTTTGTGTAATTACAGAAGAGAGTAAAATAAAATAGTTCGGAACGTGAAAAGGGGGCAAAGTAGAGTACTCCTCACCCCCTAGGCCTTTTTAGGCGGTCCCAAAAGGATCAGTTTCTGCTTTCCTGAGAGATTATGGTATGAGTTCCATATACCACAATAACTTGCATTACAACATGCAAGATATCTATCTCCTATTACCAACTTTTGGAGATATTCGCGCTAAGCGCGAATATCTCCAAAAAGTAACACCTGCCCTGAGCAGTTCTTAGCCATGTTATCCAATGGGAGGTGGATAACATGGCTAAGAGCATTAGCTCGGTAATGTATGAATATCGCTGAGTTTTTAGCGATATTCATGCATTGCGGCCGTTTATTATCGCATTTGTGATAAACCTTGATAATAGCAAGGTTTATCTTCGATAATTTCTGATGATGCTTAGCGGTAAAAAATTCGTTGGTAAGCATCGTTAGCGATAAATATCGCTTAACTTTGGTAATATGCCCCAACGTCTGTTAACGTTCGATTCGAAGGAAATGAGGAAGTGTTGAAAAACATTGTCTGCGCCATCTTGCCTTTTTTGAAATGCCACACTTTTGTCGTGCACGGCAGCCATTTTAGATGTCTTGACCAGACCCACTCTCTGCACGCTGTCGATTCGTAGCATGGCTCCTCACCCTCGCAAGCATATTCCCCAGGCACTGGTCACCCCCGCTCTCTGTCTTATGCATGGGCAATAAACCTCCCCCCATCTGCGCTGCTCTTCCCTGAGAATCACACTGTGCCCGCCCGACACCTCCCTTTCGCCCTATTCACTACCGCACCCTCTGACACTCCTCTTCCTCTGTGTCCGATTGTCCAGGCTATCAGCTAGCCCTGCAGATGTAGTTTATGGCCCCAGCTGTAAAGAATCACCCCTCTTCAAAGGAGTTATAGTAGATCAAGGCCCACACCCGATGAGATCCGTCACACCACACGTGTTCCTACTATCTGAAAACTATCCTGTATTGTGATTGGGGAGGGGACCGAGCCTGAAGCGGAAGATTCCAGGAATCACTCTTTGTACATCAAAGTTTTTACAATTATGTGTCACATTAAAAATATATAGCACTCCAACAAAGTAGTAGGAATATAAAACTTTAATAACATATAAATATATACAACAAAACAAAAACAGTAAAAACATTTAAACAACGAAGAGACCGTGGCAATTTCTTTTGAATTATCCAATAGATTTATTGAAATTGACAGCACCAATAATGAAATATTCTTGTCAGTAGCGGTCTGTTGTGCGAATAGTTCCAAGGCAGCAGAACGCGCTGAAATCTAGATGGCACGAAAGTGATGTCTAGCAAGTTGCCGCCCAGCAAATAACGGCGTGGGGCGCCGCGGGGGTGAGTGAGTCCAGTAGGCACCACAGCTATTCTTACCGGCATTGCAGAATTACTGCTGGGGACAATGCCTGTGCTGTAGCAGGGTCACAGCAGAAACAAAAAGGATTCTGTTGAAGATGTTGTTGGTTTTCAATTTGAAAACAGTTCTGGTGTCAACTGCTATGTTATTGTAGTGGTTAATGTTTTGTTTTCTCTAGAAAATGTAAAAGAGGGGGAGGCAGTCCAAAGTTCCGTTAAAAGGGCAAAGGAAAGGATCGGTGGTTTGAACTATCAGTCAAAAAGGGGAGGGGGTGCAACAATTTTTCCTACCGGGTCACACTGTGCTTTCACCGGAAGTGAGGTCTGCAGGATTCTAGTAATTCAAAGTGAGGCTGGCGCCGACGTCCCGCGGATACAGTTTCGTCACTCCACGGGTGATCATGGCAGTCATTCCCCATCGGGGGTCGGAGACTCCCGCGGCTCCTCTAGAATCTTCAAGGTCGTGGAGGACTACGGTGGTGGAGTCAACCAGTGACCGGGCCATTTCTTTATGCTGGGCCCGCTCTTGCCAGGTCGACCGCCATTTTGAGAGTTCGGTAGCTACTGGCGATCGCGGGGTCAAATGAGCGGACGGGCTCCACCCTGCCGGGCGAGACGTTGCAGCATGGCCACAGTGGAAGAACCCTTTTCCGGGCGCCTGGAGCGCTGAGGGTGCAGGTGGAAAGCCTCCACCTGGGGAGGCGGGAGAGGCCTGTTCGCACCGTCTCTCCCTCCCAGTGCACCCCACGGCGTCTCGCTTGAGATTTGTTATGGCCGGACCAGGCGATGAGGACGAGGGGGGGGGCCGGGCTTCCGGTAGATGTCGGCCCGACGCCCCTGGCTCTGGCCCCATGAACGGGTTTCTTGGTTTATTGGCTGCAGCCGGATCCCGTCGGCCTCGGCCCCCCGACTGTTGGTGGCCGGACCGGAAGAGCATGTGGCGGGACTACCTGCAACTCTCAAGGGCCACCGCGGCCGGACTGGGAGAGAGAGGGGAGGGTCGAGGAGACATTCCCCCCCCCCTGCAACTGTTCAGTGTTGTAAAGGCAATCCCCTGGCCGGGTCCCGCTGGTCTCGGCCTCTCCTCCGGCTACACCCTACGATAGGATCTCCTGGCCGAGGCGTGGCAGCAGGACCTGCCTTATATGGGCTGCTCCCGGCTGGGCGTAGCCGGAACCCTGCCCCACCTTGGAAGTTTCCAGAGTGGGGGCGGATGTTCTACTGACTTGCATTTTCCCTAGTCTATCGATTTTTTTGGCGTGGCAGGCGGTGGGACAGCGAGGGGTGATTTGGTTTCTCTTACTGTTTTTCTGGTCTCTCACCACTGGCATATTTCTAACGTTTTCTTGTTTCTAGGACATTATTAGGTTTTATCATTACGTTATGTTATCGTTTCTTTGTTCGTTGTTTAATAAAAGTTCATGTTCATCAGTGGCCTACTGATTTTCGATTTCCTATTCTTTTCTTTCCAGGTTGTTTCATGCTAAAGTTTCTGTTAACAGGATACAGTGATCACTTCGTTATTATTGCATATGTCCTTTTCACTAGGGGTGCTCTCTGGTCGGGCCAGATGACGTATGTCTAGTAAATGGTCCGGGTGAAACAGGTGCATCAATCAGTGGGGAGTAGATAGGCATGACAGATTACAACGGGGGAGAAAGGTCCGCATTACGTACCCTTTCACTACTTGCAAAGATTTTCCTACGTTTATTTGCAAACAGGGAATACCTCCAAAAAGAACTAATTCCCAAACAGTCAATGTTCGGACAATCAATCAATCAATGAGGAATGAAATAGGTACGACGTGTTAAAGGCTTGCGTTACCTACCCTTCACTATCTGCAAAGGGAGAGAGAATATTCCTATTCTTCCTCGTTTTCAGGCAGAGAAGATCCTTAAGAGAACCAACTTCGAACAATTCAATGCTCGATTCAAACAATCAACAAGGGGTACTGTGAACACAAATGAACGCCGCTTATGTACATACGCATTGCTATTTTCAACAGGTTGTTCCTAATGTTTCTATTTTAGCGAGGTCAAAAAGAGATCCCATTAGTGGCCTACTGATTTTGCTCGATTCCTTTTGTTTTTTTACACGGTTTTTCGCTATCTGCAAAGACTAAACAGAGTATTTTGACTCTGTGCTTGTTTGTAAATAGAGAATGAACCAAAGAGAACAATCAATCAAATGGAGAGAGAAGCAGGCACGACGGATTACAAAGGGGGCAAAGGGCTGCGTTAACTACCCTTCACTATCTGCAAAGAGAGAGTACTCCTAATAGAAATGAGGGGTGGGGGGCAGCATTCAAAGCAGATCAGTGTGCATAAACACGAAAATGTTTTTACTTACCACGTACTTGACATTCGACAGCTTATGATATTTGCTATTAAAAAACCATTGAAATTCACTGAAAAAACCATAGGTTATAGACCATATATAGTTAGGAATTAGCATTTACAAAACCTTGAAAATTCACTGAAAAAACCATAGGTTATAGACCATATATAGTTAGGAATTAGCATTTAAAAAACCTTATTTTACTCACACAAAACCATTGAAATTCCATATATAGTTAGTTGCACTAACTATATATCGCGCACCCGCAATCCACTGCTGATGATGTCACATATTACATCATTCATGACATGGTCAGTGACATCACTGATGACATCACTGATGACAACATCCAGTGATTATGTGTTTCTGTAAAGTTTAAATATGTTTTACATATTGAAGAATGAGTGGATGTATAAGTGTCTGAATGAAGGTTTTAGTAGGTGCGTGATTGACTGTATGAGTGAGGGATTAAATGCGTCTTACTGAATGCACGGGTTAGTGACTAAACTGTCTGAAAGTGTGCATCAGTATGTCTGTTGTTGTGCAAGCTGCTGCATGTGTTGATCAGTAGCTATATAAGTAGCTATATGGGTTATTGATTGGTTGCACAAGTATTTGTATGGGAGACTGAGTGTGTGTATGGCTGGCTGGGAGGTGTGACTCTGTGCAGATCAATGTGTACTTGTATCAGTGATTCTATAAGAGAGTAACTATGTGTTAGTATATGTTTCAAAAATGTAAGGTGTTCTGTGTTTAACTGTATAGATGAGAAAATGGAAGTGTGATTGATTCTTTTCAGGACTGACTAGGTGTGTGAGTAACTCCATGGATGAGTGGCAGAGTGTGAGTGTCTGTATAGGTGTATGAGTGCATATGATAGTGTTGTAAAGATGAGTGATTGTATGTATGAATGATTGTATGAGTGAATGTGTGTGTAGACATAGGAATCAGTGAGTGCGTATGTAGTAACTAGTATTGGTGTGTCAATGGTTTCAAAAATGATACTCTCTATTTAACACTGGGTGTAACGGAGGTTATATTACAGTGTGAGGAGATGCATTGTATTATCACATGAATGATATCATCAGTGATGTGATCATTGATGTCAAGTGAGATGTCATCAGTGATGTCATTTGAGATGTCATCAGTGATGTCATCAGTGATGTCACTGACCATGTCATGAATGATGTAATATGTGACATCATCAGCAATGGATTGCGGGTGCGCGATATATAGTTAGTGCAACTAACTATATATGGAATTTCAATGGTTTTGTGTGAGTAAAATAAGGTTTTTTAAATGCTAATTCCTAACTATATATGGTCTATAACCTATGGTTTTTTCAGTGAATTTTCAAGGTTTTGTAAATGCTAATTCCTAACTATATATGGTCTATAACCTATGGTTTTTTCAGTGAATATATATATATATGTATATATGTATGTATGTATGTGTGTATGTGTGTATGTGTGTGTATATGTGTATATATATATATGTGTGTGTGTATATATATATATATATATATATATATATATATATATATATATATATATTCACTGAAAAAACCATAGGTTATAGACCATATATAGTTAGGAATTAGCATTTACAAAACCTTGAAAATTCACTGAAAAAACCATGGGTTACAGACCATATATAGTTAGGAATTAGCATTTACAAAACCTTATTTTACTCACACAAAACCATCGAAATTCCATATATAGTTAGTTGCACTAACTATATATCGCGCACCCGCAATCCACTGCTGATCATGTCACATATTACATCATTCATGACATGGTCAGTGACATCACTGATGACATCACTGATGACATCTCAAATGACATCTCAAATGACATAAAAAAAAAAGTTCTTTTCAGAACTACCTCCCCATTATAAAAAAAATGGTAGAATATTTGGAACTCTGCCAACCTCTATTTCTCTTAGTTCGCTCCCCGGAGCGCTACCCGGTACGCGTACCGGAAGCTAACCAAAAAAAATATTTTTTTAAAAAAAGAACAGTAAGTATAAGGTAAGCAAACAGACAGTTATGTGAAAAGAAAGACAGCTCTAGGGAGTAAACAAGAGATACTGTTACCTACAATCCACTGCTGATGATGTCACATATTACATCATTCATGACATGGTCAGTAACATCAACAGCAGTGGATTGCGGGTAACAGTATCCTTAGTTTACTCCCTATAGCTGTCTTTCTTTTAACATAACTGTCTATTTCCTTCCCTTATAGTTACTGTTCTTTTTTTGAAAAAAAATTTTTGATCAGTCATAAACAGTGACATTAATAGAAACAGAGAGAATGAACAAGAGTGAAGAACTATGGTCCTCCTCAGCCACCCTCAGAAAACCAAGGGGGTCAAGATACATCTACCGTGCCCCCTTCTACCCATTCTGAACATTATTTGCCCTCCATCTTGTATCTTGATTCGACCAAAACACAAAATGGTGGACTCCCGTAACGCTGCTGGTTTACGAACCGGGCCACTTCCCGGGAAGCGGTCCAAAAAAAAAGGTGGGAAAGTAATTCACAGACACTAAGAGTAATAGAGACGGAGTGAGTGAACAAGTCTGAGGAACTATGAGAACAGAGGGACTGAGAAAAAGAGTGGAAGGATTGAGTAAGTAGGTAATAGAGAAAGGAATGAGGAAAGTAGCAAACGCAGGAAACTGAGGGTTAAAGAAGTGAAGCAGTGGATCTAATAGTAGGTGAATGTGATAGAAATGTAACGAAAAGAGTACAACTATTTACCTTATAATTGCCGTTAAATTAATCACTTTTTATTTTTATACTTTCAATCTGTGAAAGAGAGAACCAACATTTGAAAAATATTAAAACATGTATTTAAAAATTACAAAAGACAAGGGAAAAGATTGAAGGACAAATAGTTTTTCAACAACTTTGACACTGACAGAAGCTTCTGCTTCTCCAGGCCCCCTACACAGTCCTAAAGATATACATTTTAAACTAACAGTATCTTGATGCAGATGAAGTGAGGCCTATCTTAAAACATGGTGCATCTTTTGCATTGCTCTTGTTTCAGAAAAGTGTCGCTTCAGGATGCCAATAACATGTCTCCTATCCAGAGATTTGTTTGAGGTGAGGCCTACTCAGAGTTCAAGATAAGATTTACACTTGTTGAAGTGTACAGAGGAGATAATATCTGTGAAAGTCTACCAATGAAGTGAGTCATGTCCACTGCACTCTTCAACAAAGTTCAAACCTCCTATGTTTCCCTGGACAGACCTAAACTTGATCTGCACAATGTGATTCATAATGATAGGAAACACAGGTGATGTAATTCAAATATGTGCAATTTATTTTGCTCATTTCATAATCACATCACTTGTGTTTCCTTTGCTTAGGTATCTCATTGTGCAGATGTAGTCCAGCATATGAAAGAATACGTAGAAGTGCAGCACTGCATGCAACAACTTTGACACGTCCTACACAGTTCTACATATACATCATAAATTCAAACAGTACAGAATTAATTATACATGTTAAATGGTTTATTTTTGCTGTTCTCAGAATGTATCAAAATTCACTAAAAACAGTGACTTGAAGGTATTCATCATGTAACAGCGGGGAAAAAAAAACACAATCAAAATGATTGTGTTTAAAAAACCCATACAACATCGGAAATCAAAATTCAGAACTCCTTAAAGTTAACTTACTTTCCATGACGTCCAAGGATGTCCTATGAACAGCTTACACTCTTTTGTGCTGTTATTACTTTCAGCCCGCCACTTTCTGAAATAAAACCTCCATCGTTTTTAAAAACACGTTACATGCAATAAATGACTTCTTGCTCTCTACCACTATTTTCCACAAGGCCAAATCTAGTCAGAGCCATTTATAACTCTTGGATTTCTTGTAAGCCAATCCCATCATTTGGCATTTCCGCAACTTTCAGAATTAAAATGTTGAAGATCATTTTCACAATCCTGGAATAGTAATATCTTCCCCTTCTTGCTCAGTCATGTTCTACATTTCCTATGACACTGATACTGCTTACTATGAAGCAGACTTACACTACCTTTATGACTAGTACAATTATTTAATTCTCTACATCACTTTTAATCACAAAGCAATGTAAAACAGTAGACAGCATTGCAGACTTACATTCCCTCTACTCCATGTTTTGATTGGCTGCTTCAATTAGCTTATAAAAAGAAACAGTTTTTCTGAACTCATTCAAAGTGCACATATATCTCCATCATGTCCAGTCCTATGATTAGAAGTTATGTCTCTGAACTACACTTATCCTCAAGGCCAAATTGTGTAGGAGCCATTAGAACTTCTTGAAATTCCACAGAGCACATCCCGAGATTATTTCCCTAAAATTTTGGTTTTAAAAACACCAGGTAAGAGTTTTTAAGGTCATACGGCAATTTTTTTTTGAAAATTAAAACAGAATCATTGCAGAATGACCAGCCATTTCTAGACTTTAAATAAACTGTGTAATGTCCTGATGATATTGAAGGGCCGTCATGATATATAATTGCTGTAGTTACAAAAGTCCTTCCTGATATTGACAACTGCGAAGCTACAAAATTTTTTATTAAAGTTGTCAATTTTGTTCCATCAGGCCTACATCGTTGGAACATTAAAATGACGTACTGGCCATATGTTCGTATAAATAATGTGGACATCATTTCAGATTTACATTGGCTACACTCCATGTTGTGATTAGCAGCTTTTACTAGCTTATTAAAGGAGACTGATTTACTGTCTGGCAAAGTTAAATATATAAATCTTTCTGAGTCTACACTAGTAGTACTTAATATCATACAGTTCTCGCAGTCATGCTGCCATTGATAAGAAAGCCCAAACAGCTGATCTACACCTTCAGCATGTAATACATCAAGCATATACATTAAAAACTCCTGACAATCTTGCTGAATAGTTTGAGAGAATTGTGTCTGGCCTGAACATCTGTCTAACAGATTTCGAATTTCAGACACACTTTCTATGTTTCTTCTATCAGTGGTACATTTCTCTAACACAGAATTTAACAAACCGCAAAATCTTTGATCAGAATTGACCACAATCTCTTCTTTTACATTTTTTAGAGAAAACAAAACATTAATTACTACATTAGCATAGCAGTTGACACCAGAACTGTTTTCAAACTGAAAACCAACAACATCTTCAACAGAATCCTTTTTGTTTCTGCTTGTAATTTTAGGTTCATTCACTTTTTGTCTTTTTGCTATAACCTCCCCAGTATTGTTCTCATTTCTTCGTTTCCGGCCTACCAGACGTTTCTCAAACAAAGGAAACTGAGGCAAATGTGGCGCATACTCTCTTCTTAACCTATTGTATTCCTTAACACAATCTAGATCTGCACAAATGTTTGTGACATCACACTCAATCAAGTACAATCCCGATAAAGTTCTAACTCGTGACAATGCCACATATGCCATACCCTCCTTGAACACAGAACTGCCAATATTCACCAATGCACTGTCTACACTTAAACCTTGCGATTTATGGATTGTCACCGCATATGCCAAGCAAACCGGAAACTGCTTACGGCGAACATATAAGTCTTTTACAAGCAAAAATCTAGCAGAACAACGAGCAATTAGCTGTACTTCCTCAATGCCATCAAATTTAATTTTTAAAAATTCAATTCCATCTCTATTTCACAAAATCAACAACATTACCCATTGATCCATTTACCAGACCTCTTTCAACATGTAAATTCCTTCTTAAAATTATACGGCAGTTCAAGCACACATTCAGAGTCTTTTCAAAACCTGCAGTTTTAGATATACTCTTCTCTAATGAATCCAATTTTGTTTTCAGATTCTCAGACAAAATAATTGTTGATCCCATATGCTCTACTCTATCAATAGCTTCCAGTTTCACAATCTCTTGCTTTTCTAAATGCAACATTTTGTTGTTAAATTTGGCACATTCTGCAAGAGTTGGCATCAAACATATTCCAGATTTCTTTTCAGTAATTTTCTGAAAAATATTCTCAGGCACAACATCTTGTTCTGGATATAAATTTGACAGTAATCGTGCATGTAAAGCTTCTTTCCCATGCTCGGTCACTTTTCCAATTCTAACATCTTGTAGAATAGTCTTGTAAACTTCATCCTTCGCCTGACGCATATTTTCATGCAGTTCAGCATAATTGAAGTTTAACCATATATTGACGTTGCCAATGCTGCCTAGGCACTTCCTGGTATCTTCATGCGTGAGCATTTTGAACACAGGTTACCCTTTCACTGGTGTCAGCTGCAAAAGATCTCCGAAAACAATGATGTGTTTGCCACCAAATAACACATCATACTCTGTTTTGAGAACTTCTTGCATCCTCAAATGCACAAAGGCAAGCATGACATTGGAAACCATGCTTACTTCATCAATGATAAGAAGTTTCATTTTCCTCAAGATTCTTGAAACTTCAAAACAAGCATCTCCAGATAGCTTGTGATATTCTAATTTGTTGTCATGCTCCACTGGCAGCATCAGTAAACGATGTAAAGTAATCCCTTTAATATTATGTGCTGCCAGTCCAGTTGGAGCAGTGACAACACAAGACAGCGATGACTCTGTCCTTTCCTGCAAATAGCATGAAATTGCTTTAATGAGGAAACTTTTTCCAGTTCCCGCTTCTCCACTCACGTACAGTCGGACAGGCTTCAACGACGTACATGAGCACTCTTTCTTATCATGACTTAATCCATGATCAATTTGCATGGTAACTTCGTCATATATTTTCCTCTGCTCAACGTTGAGTTGCCTTTCCAACTCTTCTAAGTTAACCGCATCCTCTTGAGCATGTGCCATGGCTCTTTCCACTTCATTCATAGCAGTGGCAGCTTCATTTTCAATAAGAGGTCCTCCTAGTGGATCCTGACTCAATGAAGCAGAACTCTGACTGTCCTGAGAACTGTCTCTGGCAATCTCGGCTGCAATCGTTGCTTCCTGCTCAATTTCCGCATTCAACATTTCTACATATTTGGGAAAAGCAGGACATTCTATGGTCTCCTTGGCGGCATTGAAAGAGTCTTCGTAACAGAGGAAATCTCCAAGCAGTTCCTCTTCTGCACGCCAAGGCTTGAAAAGTTGCAAAAGTGCTAAATAGAAAAACTCCTTTTTTTCAGGAGATTCGCCACTCAATTTTCGATGGTTTATCAAGTGGCATTTTCTTTGCTTGACCAGACATCCCTCACTTCCTATTACAGCATACACTCCTTTCTCAGTATCTTCTTTGATGTTCCTCTTGAATATGTAATTTTGCAGAACCTCATACAGACAAACATTCTCGAGGTGACTGCTTCGATTTGGATAATATGTATCCAACATGTTTGTCTTCAAAATGTCGGTACTGTTTGGCTCCTTTTCCGCCAAATACTCAATTTCCCGCACAGGTTTGAGAACTCGATTACGCGTTGCAGCAAGACCAAGACTCGCCCAAACGATACTCCTGGACTTGGCATAGAGACTTGCTGAAGACAACCGGTCAGAACATTCGTACGCTCCGATTTCTCGATGCGACAACATCTTCAGACTGAAACTGTACAACTTCTTGCTGAGGCTCTTTTCATGGGAAATGTCCTCCCACATATCCTTCAATTCTGTCTTCTCTTTTTTGGTGATGTAAGACGTCACATACCGAGCCACAGCCATACAGTTATCAGCCACAAACTGTATATCCATGTTAGCATTCCACATGGACAAAATCACCGGGTTGTAGTCGTTGATGTACTTGGACTCTTCGTTCCTCTTCAAATTGTATGTGTTTTTAGGTGATTTCTTCATCACATTATGTCGCAGCGAAGACATCAAACTGTTTACTCTTCCTTTAGAAATCACCGGTCGTGGAAAGCCGAAACGACATTTGGTGTAGAACTTGTCTTTGTTTCGGAATTTACGACGGCAGTACTTTCCACATCGATGGCTTTGGAAACGCAGAACTTTTTCTCTTAGGCTTTTCTTCTCCTTTGCGTTTGGAACAGCACACGTAGAATACTGTTGGATGAAACTCATCACTGAGTCTTCTGGATCCGTTCCAAATTTAGGTGCATCCTTGATCCACAGCAACATATGTATATGAGGAGCACCTCTTGCTTGGTACTCCTTTCTCCAGAAGAAATCCAACACCTCTCCAAGAGGTGGATTCTTCTTATTCATGATGAAAGACATCATAGCTTCAAATCTATGATTGAAGTACCTACATACATTGACTGGATCCAAAGAGCACAGTTCTCCGGGTGTCTTGAATTCGATGTTATCTACGTTAGCATTTGCCTCTCGTAGAAATTGAAGTAAGTCTTCCCAGCCATACTCGGCACAACTCAGAGTGAGGAACCATGTGGGAGTACCCAAGTTCCTCAGCATACATTTTAAATCACCATGACGACGGTACCAGTACTCATTAGTACCACGCTGACACGCCATGAGATTAATCAGGTGAGAATCCAAAATACTATCTTGGACATTCACTTTATCCATAAAATCACTTGCTGAGATGTTTTGCATGTGTATACCACTTTTCAAGATGTGGTTCACTGCATATGACAGTCCAGACAGATCGCTTTCAAACAGGAGATGAAACAAATAAGGAATGCATTGTCGAAACCTAGCATCTCCTGCATACAATCGCAAAGTCCGATATTCAGAAGCAGGAATTTGATGAGGTCGCTCATCATATCTTCCTCCCTGACCTGTTGGAAAAAGCTGTGGGAAACACCGAGCTTCCAAACTTTCCTCCCAAACACTAATGGGACTCCCTTAGGCTTGTTTCATTTGAAACAACTCAATAGCATTCCCCACGACTTCCTTGGAATGCAAAGGATGAACACTATAATGTTCATATATTTCTTCACTAGTAGAGGGTTCTACTTTCTCAATTTGACCAGCACACAAATCGCTATCCTCTTCCTCACTTACTTCCTCTTCTGCAACATATACATTCTTATAGTATTTATTATTTTTTTTCAAATACAATGTTGCCTTTTTAACTTTCCTAACATCTACTAAATCTTGCCATATTTTCTTATTCTTTGTCGGAACCCCATTAATTAAGATAACCAGAGGTTCCTCTTCCACTTTTTCTACTCCAATTGTGTTAATGTTTTTCTTCAAATCTAGAGGCAAATAAACAACTCTTCCCTTTAATCCTCTCTGTAAATCTGATGGAGGCAATTTCCCTGTCTTTGGCTCCATTCTTACAATAGCCTGAAAGGGATGGATACTTTGAATCAAAATAGATTCATAAGTATTTAAGTCCTTCAATTCAGAAGGAATCTCAACCAATTCCAGATTATTATGAACTGCTCTAGCAGGCATCTGGTTTTGTTTTAATTTGTTACAACAATAAGTACACACACGTTGATCCAATCCCAAATCAAAACAATTTTCTACCATCAAGTATGTTGCAAAATCCTTCCATTCACTATTATTTTCCCTTTCACTTTTTGCATATAAATCCACTAACTTAGTCTGATTCTTATAATAAGTGCGTCTACAACACACACAAGTGAAATTAGGCCTCTCACTTGATTTCACGTCAAACGTCGCAATTTCCCTCTGGAAATTATCTGTACTGGAAACCTGTACACTATCTTCCAAATGACCCTCTACTTCTTGCTCAATTTCAACATTCTCCTCTTTACTTCCAAAGTAACAAAACTCAATTTCTTCACATATATTCTTCACATCTATTTCAGAACCATGCAAAAGAGCAGCGCATAATTGTTTCAGCATAATTGCTGGACTCTTAGCATAATACAACATTCTAACTAATTTCCTCACTTTGTTATGATGCACTGCTAGCATCCTGAAATGATGAAAAACACTCTGGCATACTCTCCTGGAAAGACAAGCCAGTGAATGACCATGCAAACCTGTCACTTCTCTTACTCTGCAAGGATCTAATTCTTGCAACAACATCATTTTCTGCTTCAAACTTTTTTTGTTAAATGACCGTACAAAATCACAAAGCAAATTGATGGAATCCTGTCGCACACTGCAAATACTACTACACTTCCAGGTGTACACAGGACCCTTAGCACGTCTTCCTATAACCTCATTACCTAACAACTCTTCTGCCTCTGTTGTCACAAGTTTTTCTTTTTCAACTGGACAACCATCTTTCACTTCATAAGCACGACCACTGGTGTCAACTGCATGCACCAAATCATTATCCTGGAAATAACTCTCTTCATTAAAAAATGCCTCACAGCTTGAACTATGCATCCATTCTCCAGAAAAAACTTCACAAAAATTACTACGATTAACTATTCTCTTCCATCTACTATTTCTTTTGAAATCAAAAATTGCCTTGTTTAGCTTCCTAATTCTATTGATTATCAAAATAAATAACTTACGTTTAATTTCAAATGCCTGATCAATAACTTTCTCAACTTTTTTTTTTCTCTTATAAAAAACTAGTTTCTGTTGACCTTTCTTAATATTTTTTAACAAATTGCCAATTATCCTGTTGCGGAACATTCGTTTACGAATCTCCCTAAACTGTTGTTTCCTTCTACTATCATGCACAGATTTATCTCTTGCTCTAGCAGTAACATTTTTCATTGTCCTTTTCTTTCCATTTGATTTCCTTCTCGTGTTATGGACTGAAACATTTTCTGTAGTAATATTTTTTTTATTACAAATATTTCTTATGAAATATTTAGAGCTCTTACCCGGTGCTTTCTTCGTGGCTTGAGAAATCTTTTTGTTAGAGGACTGCTGCGGTTTTTTTTTCACCTGCTGTCTTTGACGTTTTGCAGCCTTTATCTGTCTTTGTATTGTAGGCATGGTGAAATCTTGAAATGATCTGCAGTTGAATCTGAGGAAAAATATAATAAAAAATGTTAATAAACATTATTATCAAACAGTAAATCAGTAATAGTGATCAAAAACATAACACACTACTTGACATTTTAATTTGAAGATTTTTTAGTCATTGGCAATTTTACAATACAGAAATACCAGAAAAGAAATGACATTTATATTTATGTTACCTATGCTATTTTATATGTGAATCTGATCTAATTTTATGAGCATATTTTAATATTTTATTGAAGACACTACACATAACCTGTTTTTGAAGGTGTCTTTATTTTTAAATTAAACGGTTTACCTTTTTACTTTTTATTGATTATAAATTTTAAAAATAAATGTTTATAATTCCAAAGGCTCAAGCAGGTCAGCTTCCCATCCTATATCATATAATTCGGACAAATCTGCATCCTCATCACGCTCTTCTTCATCCTCAGGATTTAAATCATCCAAAGGATCAACATCCACTGATGTTTCAATTACAAGTTCAATGATGAGGTCAAAATCAACTGATTGCAGATTGTCGCTCATGTTGAGGTTGTCTTTATCTTTAAAGAAAGATAACAACAATGAGATGTTGCAGAGTAAGAAACAAATCTCAGAGATTATAATAGTAAAATTGTTTAACAAGATTAACATTTTGCAGCTATTATTTAGCCATGTCCAGCAATGCTGAGCAGGTGAAGCCTATGTCTAATTTTTCACTGAACAGGACTCATCTCTTCTTAACCTTGGATAAGCCTCACCGACTCTGTGTCCCCTGCACATACTTAAATGTTAAAGGGCAGATTTATATTAAATGGCACATCCCCAGGCATGCACCAGTTAATGTGCACCACTGCTTTACCACCCATGGTGTGCCGCATTTACAATCAGATAGGAGAAAGCTGCGTCAAAACCCTGCGCCTGCTTGAAGCTGGCATAGGTCTTGACGCAGCATTGTGGAGATGGGGCACCCCTGAGCCTTGCTGGAGCTGCATCGCACTTGCGATACAACTCCAGCAATGCGCCACCTTTACGGCACAGATGCGTCACGCATCTGTGCCGTTTTTGCCCCATGCTGCGCCGCATTGTAAATGCAGCACAACATGGGTGGCGGAACAGTGGCGCAGGATGACTGTCACATCCCTGGTGATGCGCCAGTCATCATAAATCTATCCCTAAGCTTCTTATCTTGTTACAGATGAACTGCCATATGTATCATCAAAATATTTTACATTTTCTAAATAGCGAATTTTAAGGAATAAATAGCGATTCTTTACCATTCCTAATTTGCGATGAGCAAATTGCTAATTGCAAGTTACCCATTCATTTCCATGGCCTAGGAGGATCATATGAATGAAGGTTTAATTTGCGATTAGCAATTTGCTCATCACAAATTAGGACTTTTTCCAAGGGTGCAGGGGTGTCTCAAGAACACCCTGCTGCACCCCTGAAAAACAAATTTGGGGGCATATGGCACACATACATGCCCTAAGGGCATGTGTTGGCGTCATATGGCACCTTTTGTTTTTTTGAAAAAAAGCTTTTTGAAAAGAATTCACAAATTACCACCAATTTACCACAATAGTTTCCAAATCCTTAATGTCATTTTTTACATAGTTTTTGTTTGATACATTGCATTTAAGTAGTCACAAAATTTGCAAATGCTTCAGTGCAATCGCAAAATAAGGAATAGCAAATTTTGCTACTCCTTATTTTGCATCAAAGTTGTTTGATACATACCATTTGTCTAATTAACATTCGCAAAGGCCGAAATTCATAGAATTTTGATCTTTGCAAATGCTAATTAGCTTGATACATATGGCCCCAAGTGAGGCCTGTCTTGCGACATGGTGCATCTTTTGCATCACTGCTGCTTGGGTTTTATGTGGTACGTTTTTTTTTACACCATGACATATCTGCCTAAATGCATCAATTTGTAATGTTGTCGCCTCATAGCAAATCTTTTGCACCACCGCTGCATCATAAAAGTGACGCACAGTGGCACAAAAAAGGCATACACCTATCATAAATCTGTCCCTAGCATTTTAAATGATTAATCCAGGATGACAATAAAGTGTGTCCTATCCAGAGGTTTGTTTAAGGTGAGGCCTACTCAGGATTGCAGATTAAAGTTACGCTTGATGAAGAATACAGAGGAGATAATACATATAAAGGACTACCAATGAAGTAAGTAATGTGCACTTTATTGCGCCAGTCATCATAAATGTATCCCTAAGCTTCTTATCTTGTTACAGATGAACCACCATATGTACCATCAAACTATTTTGCATTTCCGAAATAGCAAATTTTAAGGAATAAATAGCAATTCTTTACTATTCCTAATTTGCAATGAGCAAATTGCTAATTGCAAATTACCCATTCATTTCCATGGGCTAGGAGGCTCATAGGAATGAAGGTTGCAATTTGTGATTAGCAATTAGCTCATCACAAAATAGGATTTTTTTCAAGCGTGCAGGGGTATCTCAAGAACACCCTGCTGCACCCCTGAAAAAGAAATTTGGGAGCATATGGCACACCTACATGCCCTAATGGCATGTATGGGCGTCATATGGGACCTTTTTTTTTTTTGAAAAAAATGCTTTTTGAAAAGAATTCGCAAATTACCACAAACTAGAAGTTGGTGGTAGTTTCCAAATCCTTAATATCATTTTTTACATATTTTTTTTTTGATACATTGCATTTAAGGAATCGCAAATTTTGAATTATTGACATTTTAAGTCATTTCCACATGTGCAGTGTTTTCAAAATATAATTTGAAAATCGTTTTTGGGGAAAAGTAATGGTTTGCAAATTTATGACAAGGACATAATGGTGTATGCTTCTCTATAAGGCATTTCAGTGTCTCTGATGTCATTTTTCCCATATTACATTATAAGACCTTTCCCCATGAAGCACATTCCTTGTAAATATGCTCCCACCTGTGCATTGCGAATTTAGATTTTGACTGTTTCAGTCACATAGCCATGTTGAAAGTGACCCAAAAAAATTGCAAACGTTTTAAAATAACACATTCATGTGTCTTAAGGACATTTTAAGTCATTTCCCCATGGACAATGTTTTCTAAGTGGCGCAAAAGAGGTATACACCTATCATAAATCTGTCCCTAGCATTTTAAATGATTAATACAGGATAACAATAAGATGTAGCCTATCCAGAGGTTTGTTTAAAGTGAGGCCTACTCAGGATTGCAGATTAAATTTACGCTTGATGAAGAATACAGAGGAGATAATATATGTAAAGCTCTACCAATGAAGTAAGTGATGTCTACTTCATTGCGCCAGTCACCATAAATGAATCCATAAGCTTCTTATCTTGTTAGAGATCAACCGCCATATGTATCATCAAACTATTTTGCATTTCCTAAATAGCGAATTTTAAGGAATAAATAGCAATTCTTTACCATTCCTAATTTGCAATGAGCAAATTGCTAATTGCTATTTTACCCATTCATTTCCATGGGCTAGGAGGCTCATATAAATGAAGGTGCAATTTGCGATTAACAATTTGCTCATCACAAATTAGGAATTTATTCCAAAGGTGCAGGGGTGTCTCAAGAACACCCTGCTGCAACCCTAAAAAAGAAATTTGGGGGCATATGGCGCACATACATTTTAACAACATTCCTTTACCTCAACAACGATTTTCAAATCATAACTTCAAAACACTACACATGGGAAAATTACTTAAATTGTCCTTAAGACACATAAAAGCGTTTTTTGATTGGCTTTCCTGCATGGTAGGGTCACTTTTAACATGGCTATGTAACACAAACATTCAAAATCAAAATTTTCCATGCACAGGTGGGAGCATATTTACAAGCAATTTGCGCCACAGAGAAAGGTCTTACATTAAAATGGGAAAAATAACATCAGGGACAGTCAATTGCCTTATAAAGAAGCATACACCATTATGTCCTTGTCATGAATTTAAAAACAATTCCTTTTCCCCAAAAACGATTTTCAAATCATAATTTCAAAACACTGCACATGAGAAAATGACTTAAAATGTCATTAAAACACATGAAAGCGTTTTTTGATTGCCTTTCCAGCATGGTTGGGTCACTTTTAACATGGCTATGTAACACAAACATTCAAAATCTAAATTTTCCATGCACATGTGAGAGCATATTTACAAGCAATTTGCGCCACAGAGAAAGGTCTTACACTAAAATGAGAAAAATAACATCAGGGACAGTCAATTGCCTTATAAAGAAC
Source organism: Lissotriton helveticus (assembly GCF_964261635.1). NCBI lineage: Eukaryota > Metazoa > Chordata > Amphibia > Caudata > Salamandridae > Lissotriton > Lissotriton helveticus. The sequence continues at coordinate 2,109,435,514 of NC_136057.1, forward strand.
CATACACCATTATGTCCTTGTCATGAATTTAAAAACAATTCCTTTTCCCCAAAAACGATTTTCAAATCATAATTTCTAAACACTGCACATGGGAAAATGACTTAAAATGTCATTAAAACACATGAAAGCATTTTTTGATTGGCTTTCCAGCATGGTTGGGTCACTTTTAACATGGCTATGTAACACAAACATTCAAAATCAAAATTTTCCATACACATGTGAGAGCATATTTACAAGCAATTTGCGCCACATAAATCATAATTTTCTCCTTAAAGCACACTATTCTCTATCTAAATTAAAGAAATATTTTCTCACCTTAGCAAATACTTTGAGTTTGAAAACAGTCTAAGAAACACACCAATTTGTCTTCAGCAGAGCAAAAGGTATGCACTCCAGAGTCTGCAGCTATCAAAAGCACAGAAATGCTGTAATTCTTCACACATATTTCTCATGTCACCCAATCAAAACTCTTCCCTCACTTTTTTTCAAATGAAAACCCTTCCCCCTCTGCCCTTTCTGCCTATTTTCCATAGCAACCACCTCTTGGAAAAACTCTGGTGTTTGCAAGTTCACACAACAATGTTGCAATTGAACTCTGAACTCTCAGTGCACCTGCATATCCAGTGCATTCTTTCATTTAATGATTTTTTATTGACCACTCAAAATACATCTTTCAAAGAACACATCTGTGCACCCTAACTTTCTGTTTTCATCAATCAAAATCCACCAATCACTGTTACTGCTTCATGAACACAGAAACTCCACAGTTTTTTTTTCATTTTACACTCTCATTTTTTAAACTGCCATTTCATTGCCACACTTCATCTGACTGCAGGAGAACCTTCTCTCACCATGTTTTCTGTCTGGATTGTTGGTCATAGTTATATTCACTGGGCTCAAAGGTACGTTGAAAGCAGGAATTTACCTAACCTCAATTTACAAGATGTGGAAATTAAGTGGTTTGGCCACAGAGGATTAAAATGTCACCAATTGATACCATTGGTGAAAACCTTTATGCATTTGCCAAAACCTGACCTGTTAATTGTGCACTGTGGAGGTAATGACTTGGGCACTTTGACTGGTGTAGGTCTGGAAATGCTTTTAAAGGACACCTTTGAGCAATTAATGGCACTTTTTCCTCAGACTGCCTTGGTATATTCAAATATATGCCAAAGACAGAAATGGAGGTGGTCAAACCAATTTTGTCCACAAATTGAGAAGTCGAGGAAGCATGTAAACAAATCTGTTTCAGCTTACATGAGAGACCATGGAATGGGCTCCCTGTACAACAATAACTTGCGTTACTACATGCAAGATATCTACAGAGGAGATGGAGTTCACTTCTCAGATGAGGGCAACAGAGTTTTCACTCTGAATTTAAGAATGTGCATTGGTACCTACTTATAAGTACCTAAATGTACCATAAACCCAAAAGCTCTTCTCAGAGCTACCCTACATCTAATCACTCACAATTATTATTTTACTCTAACTTTTTTCACTAATTTTCAACAAAGTACGCTCCCTGGGGCGCTACCCGGTACGCGTACCGGGAGCTAACCTCGCGAAATTTTTTTTAAAAAATGTTTTTTTTCGCACATATAAACCTCCTCAGCCACCCTCAGAAAACCTAGGGGGTCAAGATAACTCTACCGTGCCCCCTTCTACCCATTCCGAACATTAATTGCCCTCCATCTTGTATCTTAATTCGACCAAAACACAAAATGGTGGACTCCCGGAACGCTTAAGGTCCGCGAACCGAGGCGCTCAACGGTTCGCGTACCGGGTCGCTCCCTGGGAAGATAAAGGAAATAAAAAATAATCAAAAAATCCAACAATCAATTAACATACAGCATTTGAAAAGACTATCATTCATTTTTCATTGTAGTACGCTCCCCAGAACGCTTCCCGGTTCGCGGACCGGGCGCTAACCACGAAAAAAAACAAAAAAAAAAATTTTTTTTTTTTGCCCCGCGGGGCCCCTTTAAAACCTCCACATTAAACCTAGGGGGTCAGCGAGGATCTACTATGCCCCCTTATAGTTATTTCCCCCTTTGTTTTGGCCTCCTCTTGTCTCTCGATCCTACCGAGAGACAAGATGGCGGCCGCTCCGGACTGTTTAGAATGTTGACAGACACCGGAGAGCCAATCAGCTTCGCTACGCGAAGTTCCGGTACGCTTAAGGTCCGCGAACCGGGCCGCTGCCCGGTCCGCGCTTACAGATATATATCTTTTTTTGAACGTTAATTTCTCAAAATCCACTGCAGCACATATATTGAGACCTACAAAAGGCACATCGGGCTACCAGTCCCTACAATTTTGCCAAGTTTCGTGCAAATCCATTCAGCCGTTCGGGCTAAAAGTGAGGCTAACCGCCCTATGGAAAACTCAATGTTAAAAACACGTTTTGGGACCCCCCTTTTTTCTTGGCCCCCCCTGGACGAACCCCCCCCAAATTTTCAGGGGCTCCTCAGAAACAAAATGTTCCATTTTCCAGAAAATTTCAGCCAATTCCGTCCACAAACGCCAAAGTTATTAGACATAGAATTTTCAAAAATCCCATAGGGAAAAAATCCTAACTATATATACCTACTGGCGACCGCCAGTAGGTAATATATATATATATATATATATATATATTCACTGAAAAAACCATAGGTTTCGCACCAGTTATAGTTAGCTGAACATTTTACTCATACAAAACCATTGAAATTCCCACGTTATAGTTAGTTTGACTCACTATAACTCGCGCGCCCGCAATCCACTGCTGATGATGTCACATATTACATCATTCATGACATGGTCAGTGACATCACTGAATGCATCACTGATGACATCACTGACGACATCATCCAGTGAATGTGTGTTTCTGTAAAGTTAAAATATGTTTTACATATTCAAGAATGAGTGGGTATATAAGTGTCTGGATGAAGGATTTAGTTGGTGCATACCTGACTGTATGAGTGAGTGATTAAATGTCTTACTGAATGCATTGGTTAGTGACTAAACTGTTTGAGTGTGTGCATCAGTATGTCTGTTGTTGTGTAAGCTGCTGCATGTGTTGATCAGTAGCTATGAGTGGCTATATGGGTTATTGATTGGTTGCCCAAGTATTTGTATGTGAGGGTGAGTGTGTGTGTGTGTGTGTGTGGGTGGCTGGGAGGTGTGTGACTCTGTGCATAGATGTGTGAGCAGTTGATTCACTAGGTGTATGGGTTCAAGAGTGCATGTGGAAACAGCTGTATGGGTGGTTGACTGTGTGCATGGGTGTGTTGGTGATTGGATGGATATCTCAGTGCTACATGTCCAAGTAAGTACATATGTAAAACACAGTGTATGTGAGAGTTGGCATATATAAATGACTATACATGTGAGCCTGTGATTGCGTAAGTGACTGTATCTATCAATGTGTACTTGTATCAGTGATTGTAAAAGAGAGTAAGAATGTGTTAGTCTATGTTTGAATAAGTAAGGTTTTGTGTGTATAACTGTATAGATGAGGAAATGGGAGTGTGATTGATTCTTTGCATAACTGACTAGGTGTGTGAGTAACTCCATGAAGGAGTGGCAGTGTGTGAGTGTCTGTATAGGTGTATGAGTGCATATAATAGTGTTGTAATGATGAGTGACTGTATGTATGAGTGATTGTATGGGTGAATGAGTGGATGTGTGTGTAGACTTAGGAATCATTGAGTGCGTATGTAGTAACTGGTATTGGTGTGTCAATGGTTTCTGGAATGGTAGTCTGTATTTAACACTGGATGTATCAAAGGTTAGATTAGAGTGTGAGGAGGTGCATCGTATTATCACATGAATGATGTCATCAGTGATGTCATTTGAGATGTCATTTGAGATGTCATCAGTGATGTCATCTGTGATGTCATCAGTGATGTCATGAATGATGTAATATGTGACATCATCAGCAGTGGATTGCGGGCGCGCGAGTTATAGTGAGTCCAACTAACTATAACGTGGAAATTTCAATGGGGTTTTGTAGGAGTAAAATGTTCAGCTAACTATAACTGGTTTGAAACCTATGGTTTTTTCAGTGAATTTCAAAGGTTTTTTAAATGCCAATTCCTAACTATAACGAGTGTGAAACCTATGGTTTTTTCAGTGAATTTCAAAGGTTTTTTAAAAGCTAATTCCTTGCTATATCGAGTTTGTAACCTACAATTTTTTAAGTGAATTAAGTTTTTTTAGTAGCTGTTTTTTATAACTATTAATTATTATATTTTTTATAATTTTTTTTTTTTTCTAAAATTAGTTTTTCAATGTATTTTTCCTGTTTTTTATTTTTTTTAATCATTTTACCTCTGAGCGCTCAGGGTGCGCGCACCCGTAAACGTAGCGAGAGCGCTATTCCCGCATGCGGAAAAAAAATATAAGTATGTATTTAAAGTAAATAATAATGCTAGACATTCAGTGGCATACTTATAAAAGTAGTATTTTTGATTTTAAATAACCGTATTTTAACTTTAAACGCATTTCCTAAAATCTAACAAAACGTCATTCAGGCGCGCCGCGTAAGCACCCCCGGAAGCGCCTACGTACGTGCCGCATAAGCGCTCCCGGAAGCGCTCCGGTGCGCGTAGCGTAAGCGCGTCAAGTCATGTGACCTTAAAATACCACTTTTCATTGGTTGTTAACAGTTTTTTTTACAACTATTGAAAACCCCACCCATTTCCTTCACTACCTCTTTCACTTTGGAGAGAGCAAGACTATTCCCTTCTTCTTCTTTCCAATTCTTTGGAAAGAATGGCTGCAAGACCACCAAGCAGCAGTGATGACTCTGATGAGTTTCTCCATGAGGACCCTCCTCAACCAAAAGTGAAGGAAAACTTCATTTGGAAGTTTTTTAGCATTCCACAAGGAGAGAAGAAGGTAAATGCTCCAAAGGAGGAGTGCAAGATATGCCATACTATTCTTTCATGGGGTGACCCCACAAGAAAATATAGTTTTGGGAACTCTACCATGTCCATGATAAGGCATGTGCAAAGAAGGCACCCCAGAACTATGCCCGGGAGAGTGTCAGGGACCTGGCACGGAATGCACCGAGAAATGGCGCCTCGACTTCCACCGGAGGAGCAACATCATCGGGGAGAGGAAGAGCAGTCGAGCTGATACCAAACATTCAGCCTGTTTTTACTGACATTACCATTAGGTGTAAGCAGTGTGACAAACTGCTTTGTTATGGGGAGCAGAGTATCCTACTAATTGTTCGCAAAAGAGAAGAACACCGCTGCCCTCCCCAGCCCTAATTTTTCCCCTTTTTTTTGCTCCTGTTGAGCAGTTTGGCATTCCCTATTTTTTTTTGTGTTCTGAAAAAAAAAAAAATTTAAAAACGTTCGGAAAAAGTAAAAAAATAAATTAAAACTAAAAAAGAAGAAAAAAAACAGTTCTTTTTAGAACTACCTCCAATTCTCCAAAAAGAGCTATATTCTTTATATATTGTAAAGGAGTAAGTGAAGTGGAGTACAGTGAGAGAGGAAAGGAAAATGAGTGAGGGAGCAAAGGAAGGGACGAGAGGGAAAGGGAAGTGAAGTAGGGGGAGTGAAAGAAGGTGAGTGTGGGAGGTGAGTGAGGGCAAGGGGAGTGAACATGGGGAATGAGGATAAGTGAGAAAAGCGGAGTAAGGGAACGGGGGTGAGGAAGGTTAAGAGAAGAGCAGTGAGGTTTAGGAAAGAGTGGTGATAGAGGGTGGATAAAGGCAAGTGAGCGTGAGACAAGGGGAGTGAGGGAGGGAGTGAAGGAAAGAGTAAGAGAAGAGGACTGAGTGAGGGAGCATAGAAAGATAAGTGAGGGAGTTTAGGTGAGTTATAGGGAGTAAGCGTGACGGAAGAGGAGTGAGAGAGTGAGGGGACGGAGGTAGTGAAGCTAAGAGAGGGAGTGAGGGAAGGAGAATGAGGATGTGACAGGACAGAGGTAGTGAGAGAGAGTGTGAGTGAACTGGAGTAAGGTGAGTGAGGTAAGGGGAATGAGTGAGTGAGCGAATGAAGGGAATAGAGGGTAAGAGGACTGAAGCATAGGTACTGAGAGAAGGTGAGTGGGGGATGAAAGTAAAGGGAAAGGGAGAGAAAGATAGGGAATGAGGGGTAGAGAGGGAACCAGACTAAGAGAACGGGAGTGAAAGAACGGCCGAGAGCATGAGTAAAGAGGGATGAAAGAGGGTGGATAAAAGTGAGTGAGGGTAAGACAAAGGGAGTGAGGAAGTGAGGGGATAGAGGTACTGAATGAAAGAGTGGCAGAAAGGGACTGAGTGAGGGAGCAAAGAAAGATAAGTGAGAGAGTGTGGCTGAGTTATAGGGAGTGAGCGTGACAGAAGAGGAGTGAGAGACTAACAGGACGGAGAGAATGAGGCTAACTGAGAGAATGAGGGAAGGGGAGTGTAGAAGTAAGATGACAGAGGGAGTAAGAGAAGGAGTTAGTGAAGTGGAGTAAGGAGAGTAAGGGAAGGGAAAAGAGTGAAGGAGCGAAGGAAGGGAAGAGAGGGGAAGGGAAGTGAAGGAGAAGGTCTGAAAGAAGGTGAGTGTGGGAGGGGAGTGCGGAAAAGGGGAGGAAACATGGGGATTGAGAATAAGTGAGGGAAGCGCAGTATGGGAACGGGGGTGTGGGTGGGTGAGAGAAGAGCAGTGAGGTTAAGGAAAAGAGTGTTGAGAAACTAAATTTTGTATGTCAAACTTACCTTATAAGTAATGTAAACTTAATTACACATATTTTCAGTAAATTTAATATCTGTGAAAGTGAAAAAAAGTAAGATATAATATTTATAATATATATTTAAAAATACAAGAGACAAGGCAGGAGATTAAAAGTCATAAAAGGGTAGTAAGAGATAAAGTAGGAGTGAAGGACTCGGAAAGGAAAACAAAGGAATGGTGACGGTAGAGAGAGTGAAAAAGAAATAGAGGGAGAGCAAATTACTAAGAGGATAATGACATGGATACATTCAGTGACAGAGAACAAGAGAAGGAGAGAGAAATGAAGTGAAAGTGAGTAAGATACTAAAGGAATGTGCATTAGGAAAACTAAAGAAAGAAAGGGGAGTAAAGAAAGGGGAGTGAGTGACAGGGAAGCAGGAGTGAGTAACGGTGGATTCATGGCATTGAGGGATGGAAGGTGAGTGAGGGTGAATGTAGGGTCGTAAGACAGTGAGGGGACAATGGGAGTGAGGGTAACCGAGGGAGTGAGGGAAGACAAGTGAGAATATGAGAGAACAAAGGGAGTGAGAAAAAGAGTGAGTAAAGGGGAGTTAGGTGAGTGAGGGAAGGGGAATGACTGAGGGAGCAAAGGAAGGAAAGAAGGGGAAGGGAAGTGAAGCAAAGGGACTGGGAAAAGGTGAGTGCTTGAGGAGAGAAAGAGGATGGGGAGTTAAGGATGATGAATGAGGATAACTGAGGGAACCAGAGTAAGGGAACAAGGGTGAGGGAGGGTGAGTGAAGGGCAGTTAGGTTGAGGAAAGAGGGATGATAGAGGGAGGCTAAAGGCAAGTGAGCATGAGACAAGGGGAGTGAAGGAGTGAGGACATAGAGGTAGTGAAAGAAAGAGTGACAGAAAGGGACTGAGTGAGAGAGCAAAGAAAGGTAAGTGAGGAAGTGTAGGTGAGTTATAGGGAGTAAGCGAGACAGAAGAGAAGTGAAAGACTGAAGGGACGGAGAAAGTAAGGCTAAGAGAGAGGGACTGAGGAAAGGGGACTGAGGAAGTGAGAGGACAGAGGGAGTGACTTAAGGAGTGAGAGAATTTGAGTAAGGTGAGTAAATCCCTCTTTCCTCAACCTAACTGCCCTTCACTCACCCTCCCTCACCCTTGTTCCCTTACTCTGGTTCCCTCAGGAAGAAGAATGAGTGAGGGAGCGAAGGAAGGAAAGAGAGGGGAAGGGAAGTGAAGAAGGGAGACTGAATGAAGTTGAGTGTGGGAGGGGAGTTAAAGAAAGGGCAGTAAACATGGGGAATGAAAATAACTGAGGGAAGTGGAGTAAGGGAACGGGGTGAAGTTGACTGAGAGAAGGGCAGTGAGGTTGAGGAAAGAGGAGTGATAGAGGGTGGATAAAGGCGAGTGATTGTAAGAAAAGGGGACTGAGGGAGTGAGGACATCGAGGTAGTGAAGGAAAGAGTGAGAGAAAAGGACTGAGTAAGGGAGCAAAGAAAGGTAAGTGAGGGAGTGTGGGTGAGTTATAGGGAGTGAGCGTGATGGAAGAGGAGTGAGAGAGTGAGGGGACCAAGAGAGTGAGGCTAAGAGTGAGGATGTGAGAGGACATAGGGAGTGAGAGAAGGAGTGAGTGAAGTGGAGTAAGGTGAGTGAGAGAAGGGGAATTATTGAGGGAGCAAAGAAAGGAAAGAAGGGGAGGGGAGTGAAGTAGAGTGACTGACAGCTGGAAAGTGGTGGATGGGAGAGAGGGAAAGGGCAGTGACGGAATGGAGAATGAGGATAAGTGAGGGAAGTGGAATAAGGGAGGGGAGGTGAGGGAGAGTGAGAGAAGGCCAGTGAGGGTGAATTAAGAGGAGTGATAGAGGGTAAAAAAAGGTGAGTGAGCATAAGACAAGGGGAGAATAATATATATTTGATAATACAAAATAATTTGTACAGCATGTTATATGGTTTGTTTTTGCTGTTCTCAGAATATATTGAATTTCACTTAAACAGTGACTTCAATACTACTCCTCATATGACAGCGGGCAAAAAACATTCAACGTTTCAATAAATAATGTAAAATTTAGAAAAAACATATCTTAACTCACTTTTGATCCACGTTCTTTTCCACGAGGCCAAATAGTATATGGAAAGTCATTTTCTTTGGAAATTACTCAATAGTATTCTTAATTTCCCATTTACCCGAGTTTCTGAAAGAAAAGCTCCAACATCTTTTACATTATGAAACAATAGTTTTATTTCCACCTCTGGCTTACTTTTGATTAATATTTCCTACAATACTCACATCACACACTACGTGATATACTTATACTACCTCTATGAGAACTACATGTTTTTTATTATCTTGATCACTCTCACTCGGAAAGTAATTTTGAACAGCAAACTAAGTTTTATTAACTGCTTCAATCTTCATAGGCAAATTACCTTCCCTAAAATTTCGGTTGTAAGAACATTAGGTAAGAATTTTGTAAGTCAGAAGGCAAACGTTGTTTGAAAGTCAATTGAGTATCATTACAATTACTCCAGCCTTTTTGACATTTTAAATAAGCTGTGTAATGTCCTGATGTTGTTGAAGGACCATCATGGTAAATAATCGCTGCAGTTGCAAAGGTTCTTCCTGAAATTGATAATTGAGAAGCCACAACATTTTTATTAAAGTTGTCAATTTAATTCCATCAGGTCTACATCGTTGGAACATTAAAATTACATACTGTCAATATCTTTGTATAATTAATGTTGATAGCATTGCAGATTTACATTGAGTACAGACCATGTTTTGATTTGCTTCTCTAACTAGATTATAAAAAGACACTGATTTGCAGTCTGGTAAAGTCAAATATATAAATCTTTCAGTGTCTATTGTAGTACTACTTGAAAAGGAGCAATTGTCGCAGTCATGCTGCCATTTATAAGAAAGGCCAAAAATATTTTCTTCATCTACACCTTCATCTTGCAATACAACAAGCATATACATTAGAAATTCCTGACAATCTTGCTGAATATTCTGTGAAAATTGATTTAGATCAGAACATATGTCTAAAACATTTCGAATTTCAGAAACACTTTGTATTTTTGTTCTATCACTGCTACATTTCTCAAACACAGAATTCAACAAACAACAAAATCTTTGATCACGATTTTCAGCAATCTGTTCTTGTACAGTTTGGAGAAAAAAAAACATTAACCACTACATTAGCATAGCAGTTGACACCAGAACTGTATTCAAACTGAAATCCAACAACATCTTTAACTAAATCCTTTTCCTTTCTGCTTACAATTACTGGTTTATCTACTTTTTTTCTTTTTGCCTCAACTTCACTACAATTTTTCTCATTTCTTCTTTTTCGGCCTACCACACGCTTTTCAAATAGAGGATATTGAGGTAAATTTGGAGCATACTCTCTTCTTAACCTATTATATTCTTTTACACAATTTAGATCTGCATTAATCTTTGTCTCATCAAAATCAATCAAGTACAATCCAGATAAAGTTCTGACTCGAGATAAAGCAACATATGCCATACCCTCCTTGAACACAGAACTTCCAATATTCACCAAAGCACTATCTACACTTAAACCTTGAGATTTATGAATAGTCACGGCATATGCCAAAGAAACAGGAAACTGTTTTCTGCAGACATATAAATCTTTCACAAGCAAAAATCGGGCAGAACAACGACTGGTTTGTTGTACTTCTTCAATACCATCAAATTGAATTTTTATAAATTCAATTCCATCTCTATTTTGGTAATTCACAAAATCAACAACATGACCCATTGCTCCATTTACTATACCTCTTTCCACATGTAAATTACGTCGTAAAATTATACGACAATTTAAAGATGCATACAGAGTTTTCCAAACCAGCAGTTTTTGATATTGTCTTCTCTAAAGAATCCAATTTTGATTTCAACTTTTCTGACAAAATAATAGTTGCTCCTTCATGTTCAATTTTATTAATAGCTTTCAGTTTCACAATCTCTTGATTTTCCAACTTTAACATTTTGTTCTTGAAGATTGAACATTCTTGCAGAGTTGGCATCAAGCATATGACAGATTTGTTTTCAGGAATTTTCTTAAAAATATTCTCTGGGAGAATGTTTCGTTTGGAAACAAATTTGAAATTAATCGTGCATGTAAAGCTGATTTCCCATGCTCACTTACTTTTCCAATTCTTACATCTTGTAGAATCTTTTTATAATCTTCATCCTTTGCCTGTCGCATATTTTGTAGCAGTTCTGCATATTTGAAATTTAACCATATGTTAACATTTCCAATGCTTCCTAGGCACTTCCTTGTATCTTCATGTGTAAGCATTTTAAATACTGGTTGTCTTTTCACTGGAGTTAGCTGCAGTAGATCTCCAAAAACAATGATGTGTTTGCCTCCAAATAACACATCATACTCTGTTTTAAGAATTTCTTGCATTCTTAAATGCACAAAAGCAAGCATTACATTTGATACCATGCTTACCTCATCAATGATAAGAAGTTTCATTTTCTTCAAGACTCTGGAAACTTCACAACAAGCTTCTCCAGATAGCTTGTGGTATTGTAATTTATTATCATGCTCAACTGGCAGCATCAATAAGCGATGTAAAGTAATCCCTTTAATGTTATGTGCTGCCAACCCAGTTGGAGCGGTAACAACACAAGACAGCGATGACTCCGTTCTTTTCTGCAGATAAGTTGCAATTGCTTTAATCAGAAAACTTTTTCCAGTTCCTGCTCCTCCACTCACGTACAGTCGGACAGGTATAAATGATGTACATGAGCACTCTTATTTTCTCATGAGCTAAACCATGCTCAATCTGTTCTGTGACTTCGTCATATATTTGTCTCTGCTCAACGTTTAGTTCTTTTTCCAAATCTTCTAAGTTAAGTACATCCTCCTGAGCTTGTTCCATGGCTCTTTCAACTTCATCCATGGCAGTGGCAGCTTCATTTTGTATAATTGGTCCTCCTAGTGGATCCTGACTCAATGAAGCAGAACTCTGACTGTCTTGAGAACTGTCTCTAGCAATCTCTGCTGCAATTGTAGCTTCTTGCTGTATTTCCTCGTTCAACATTTGCAGATAATTTGAAAAAACAGGACATTCTATGGTATCCTTGGTTGCATTGAACGAATCTTCACAAGTAAGAAAATCTCCAAGTAGTTTCTCTTCTGTACGCCATGGCTTAAAGAGTTGCAGAAGAGCTAAGTAATAAAATTCTCTTTTGTCTGGAGATTCACAACTCAATTTTTGATGATTAATCAAATGGCCTTTTCTTTGTTTCACCAGACAGCCTTCACATCCAATTACAGCATATACACCTTTATTGATATCTTGTGTGACGTTCCTCTTAAAAGTATAGGGTTGCAGAACTTCATACAGACAAATGTTCTCAAGATGACTACTTCTATTTGGATAGTATGTATACAACATGTTTGTCTTCAAAATATCTGTACTGTTTGGTTCTTTCTCTCCAAATACTCTATTTCTTGTACAGATTTCAAAACTCGGTTTCGTGTTGCAGCAAGACCTAGACTCACCCAAATGATGGTTCTAGATTTGGCATATAGACTTGCTGATGATAACCGATCAGAACATTCATATGCTCCAATTTCTCGATGCGACAACCTCTTCAGACTGTAACTGTATAATTCTTTGCTTAGACTCTTTTCATGTGAAATTTCCTCCCACATTTCCTTCAGTTCCGTCTTTTCTGATTTTGTGATGTAAGACGACACATATCGAGCCACAGCAATAGAGTTGTCAGCAACATATTGAATATCCATGTTCGCATTCCACATGGATAAAATGACTGGGTGGTAGTCATTTATGTATTTTGATTCTTCATTTCTTCTTAGGTTGTATGTATTTTTAGGTGATTTTCTTGTCACAGTATGTCGCAGAGAAGACATAAAATTGTTCACTCTTCCTTTCGATGTTACTGGACGTCGAAATGCAAAACGACATTTTGTGTAGAACTTGTGCTTGAATTTGTATTTTCGACGACAGTATTTTCCGCAACGATGGGTTTGAAAGCGTAAAACTTGATGTCTTAAATTGTTTTCTTCTGTAATTTTCGGAACAGCACATGTAGAATACTGCTCAATGAAACTCATCACTTTCTCATCTGAATCTGTTCCAAATGTTGGTGCATCTTTAATCCATAGCAGCATATGTATGTGAGGAGCACCTCTTGCTTGATACTCCTTTCTCCAAAAGAAATCTAAAACCTCTCCAAGCGGAGGATTTTTTTTGTTTGTAAAAAAAGACATCATAGCTTCAAACCTATGATTGAAATACTTGCATACATTAACTAGATCCAAAGAGCACAGTTCTCCAGGTGTCTTGTATTCAATATTTTCAATGTTTTTATTTGCCTCTCGTATAAATTGTAGTAAGTCTTCCCAAGCATACTCAGCACAGCTAAGAGTGAGGAACCATGTAGGAGTTCCTAAGTTTCTTAGCATACATTTCAATTCCCCATGAGGACGGTACCAATACTCGTTAGTACCACGCTGAAATGCCATGAGATTAATTAGCTGAGATTCCAAAACACTGTCTGGCAGTTTCACTTTATCCATAAAGTCCCTTGCCGAAACATTTTGTAGATGTACTCCACTTTTCAGTATATGGTTCACTGCATAAGAAAGTCCAGACAAGTCACTCTCAAACAGTAGATGGAACAAATATGGAATGCATTGACGAAACCTTGGATCTTCTGCATATAATCTTGAAGTCCGGTATTCAGATGCAGGAATTTGAACAGGTCGGTCGTCATATCATCCACCTTGTCCTGTTGGAAATAACTGTGGAAAACAACGAGCTTCCAAACTTTCTTCCCGCACACTAATGGGACTTCTTTTGCTTCTTTCATTTGAAACAAGTCTATAGCATTCCCCATTACTTCTTTGGCATGCAATGGATGAACACATTAATGTTCATATATTTCTTCACTTCTAGAGACATCAACTTTTTCAATTTGCCCAGCTGTGAAATCGCTGTCCTCTTCTACAGTCGTTTCCTCTTCACCTACATATACATTTTTGTAGTAGTGATTATTTTTTACCAAATACAACGTTGCCTTTTTGACTTTCCTAACATCCACTAATTCTTACCAGATTTTCTTACTCTTTGTCGGAACACCATTAACTAGAATAACCAGAGGTTCCTCTTCTACTTTTTCTACACCAATTGTATCAATATTTTTCTTAAAATCTAGAGGCAAATAAACAACTCTTCCATTTAATCCTCTCTGTAAATCTGAAGGAGGCAATTTCCCTGTCTTAGGCTCCATGCGAACAATAGCCTGAAAAGGATGCACACATTGAATCAGAATAGACTCATAGGTATTTAAATCCATCAATTCAGAAAGAATGTCTACCAACTCCAGATTATTATGAACAGCTCTAGCAGGCATTCTGTTTTCATTTAATTTATTATAACAATATTTACAAATACGTTGATCAGAACCCAAATCAAAACAATTTTCTACCAACAAATAAGTTGCAAAATCCTTCCACTCATTATTATTTTCCATTTCACTTTTTACATATAAATCAACTAATCTAGTCTGATTCTTATAATGAGTTCATCGACAATACACACAAGTAAAATTAGGCCTTTCACTTGAATTGACCTTCAACTTTGTAATTTCATGGTCAAATTTTTCTGTACTTGAAATCTCTGCATTCTCTTCCACATTACCTTCTATTACTGTATCACTTTCTGCACTGTACTCTTTTTCACCAAAGTAACAAAACTCAATTTTTTTACAAATGTTATTCACATCCTAATTCAGTTCCATGCAAAAGAGCACTGTTTAACTGTTTTAGCTTAAGTGCTGGACTTTTTGCATAATACAACCTTCTCACTAATTTCCTCACTTTATTATGATGCACTGCTAACATCCTAAAATGGTGAAAAACACTCTGACATTCTTTTCTTGAAAGACAAGCCAATGAATGTCCATGCAAACCTGTTTTTTCTCACTCTACAAAGATCTAACTCTTGCAAAATTTTCATTTTTGGTTTTAGAGTTTTCTTAGTATATGTCCGTAAGAAACTGACATACAAATCAATTGAATCCTGTCGCACGCTACAAATACTACTACAATTCCAAGTATACACTGGAGCCTTAGGACATCTCCCTAAAACTTCATCAGCTAACACCTCTTCTGTATTTCTAGGCGCAATCTTTTCTTTTTCAACCGGACAACCGTCCTTCACCTCATATGATTGACCAATGGTGTCCACTGCATGCACCAAATCATTATCCTGAAACTAACTTTCTTCATTAAAAAATGGCTCACAACTTGAACTATGCTTCAATTCTCCAGAAAAAACATCACAAAAATTAGTCCGATTAATTACTCTTTTCCACTTACATTTTGATTTGAACACATTGATTACCTTATCTAGTGTACGAATTCTATTGATTACTAAACAAAATAATTTATTTTTCAATTTAAATGCTTCATCCACAATCTTCACTATGCTTTTTTTTTCTTGTAAAAAGCAGTCTTTTTTTGATACAGCTTTACATTTTTTAATAAATTTGAAACTATTCTGTTATAAAACATTCGTCTACGAATTTCAATGAACTGATTTCTCCTTCTATTGCTATAGACCATATCATCTCCTTCTACAGGTCTAACATTTTTGGAGGGGCACAATTTTTAGTTTCTACTTAGAGATGCCTTATTCTTCTTCGAAACAACATCATTTTTGTTTTGGGACATTTCAATAACTTCCTTAAAAAGTCCTTAGTTTGCTTACCAGGAGCATTATTTTTTTCACTGAAGATTGTGTTTTGGATGAGTGTTGTATTTCTGTTTTCTTGGACTTTAAATCCTGTTTATATTTCTTTTGACGTCTTTCCTTTGATGGCATATTCTTTTATCTTTCTATAGATTATTACAATCTGTGGTAAAGAAAAAAGAACATATTATAGACCGCTACAAACATACTACATAGCAATTACAATAAGTAAATGATATAAACACTAGTTTACAACATAAGTTACTTTATACCACAGCAACTGTGTCACAGTAACAGTGCAGTACAGTTTCATTATTAATCCTACTCTCTGCCTGCACCATCTCACTCTGTGCCTGTGTCTTATAATAATAATACAGAGTTTTGTATAGCGCGAAAAGCTACCTCGACTAGGAGGTGTCCCGGCGCTTATCTCACTCTGTACCTGTGTCTCATCTCACTCTGTGCCTATGTCTCATCTCACTCTGTGCCTGCCCCATCTCTCTCTTTCTGTGTGTCATTTGTCTGTTTGCGTGTGTCTCATCTCACTCTGGTAAATGTTTTATGGTAAAAAGTATGGCTTTAACATTTTTTACAAAGATCACACTGAGTGTCTGTATGAAATAAGGAATTATATTTTCACATTTTTCAATAATGTCACCTGTGTCTCCTCACAGTTTCCATCTCTCTAACTCTCATCAAATTATTCACCCAGATCCATTTAAAATCAAGCTTGACTCAGTGTGATCTTAGGCATATGGCCAGGATGTTGCATGTAATCTACCATGTCTGTCTCTGCATGCAATGTGTGTCTCTGCTCATACTATTTCACTGTCTCTACTGGCAAAAAACAGACCACATATATATAAGCAAGACATAACATTCCTTTTTCATTTAAACGGCACACCCTGGATCTTTATTGCATAGCTTAGACCTTATTTTTTTTTTTGAAAACCATTTTTATTGCAGAACCAATCACATAATATAACAATCAAGATAATCATTAGCGAAGACCCCTCCCATTGTACACAGCCATTCAGCCCACAACCCTGAGGTCGGGCGGCAAAGAACACGAATCAGTGAAGTTCGCGCAATCAACAATCACTGTGCGATGTATTTGGGGGGATCCACTGTCTGCTTTTAATTTTACCCTATCTATCCCCCTCCCTGTAGTGTCTATCAATGATCATCCCAACTACACTACTGGGAAAGGATCCCCCCCTTCCCTTCAGAACTTCCCTCTCCCCCAAGTGTCATCAGTCGCTCCTGGTCTAGTATGTGGGTCTGTATGACTATAAGCAGGAGGTCTCAATTGTTTACTGTGTAATTGTGACTGGTGGTGGTGCTGTCATCCCCCGTGCGTCGGTGGCATCAGCCGCCGCAGCTCGTTCGTCCTCCTCTTCTTCTAATGCGCTGTCTCGCAGTGCTTGCACTAGGAGTTCCCATTCCATAGCCGCCTCCAAGGCCCGCTCGTCTGCTCTTCTACGTGCTAATTGGTATCTAATCGTGCTCTCGCTCGCCACCCACTTCAAGAACTAAGCGAGCCATCTACGGTGTCGGGCTTGTTTTCGATTTCCACCCCCTTGTCAATTCCCGTTTGGCCAGGAGGAGGCCCATATCGACGAACCTGCTCGACATTTTATTCTTGGGTGTGTGCAGGAACCAATGTAGGATGCTGACAGCCGTGGTATATTGAAGGTCCCTATCTGCAATCTCATTCAAGTTGTCGCCTATGTCCCTCCAGTATTCCTGTATGTGGGGGCAGCTCCTGAGCATGTGTGTGAGACCCGCTCCCAATGTATTACAGCGTGGGCAAGCGGCCTCCTCCGCCCCAAAGTATTTCTGTATCTTACCCGGAGTAAGGTAGGCCCTGTGAAAAATATAAAAGTGGATCAGCTGGAACCGTGCGTTCCTCGTGCTCTTACTAGCACGTCCCAGCAGTTGCGTCCACGTGGCGTCAGGGATCTCTGTCTGCAGGTCCGTTTCCCATTTGGTCTTCAGGGCAGTCAGCGGTTGCAACGTTTCCCTCAGCATCCTCGAGTAGAGCCACGTAACTGCCTTATAGGTGCCTGCCGACATCATAGTGTACTGGCAGGCTTGGGCTGTCGGCGGCTCCTCGAGCCCCTTACCCCAATGCCCCTGTATGACTCGCACCACTGCCGCATGCAATAAGTAGTCGCCTCGTGGGAGGTCAAAACGTTCCTGCAGCGTCTGGTATGGGACTAGTGCCCCATCCTCGAACAAGTCTCCCACCACTTGCAAACCTGCCTCCTCCCAGCCCTGCAGATGCGACCAATCTCCCCCGTGTGGGAGTGCCGTCAACATGCCCAGAGGGATATCTGGCGCGTATGGCTGTTTTATCCCCGCACGCTTCTACGATTGGTTCCAGCTTAGGCGGAGAGTCCTCTCCTCTGAGGACAGGTGCCTGAGTGGTAATTTCTGTCGCAGGGCTATAAAGGCTAGCACATGACGGGGGATGCCACTGTCTTGGTCTTGCTCTGGGCCGCGATACACTCTTGCAATTTCTTGCGTGAGGGTCTGGAGTTGGGCCGCCAGGTAGTAGAGTTCAAAATCTGGGACAGCCAGGCCTCCCTCGTCCTTCGGGCGGGTCAGTGTGGATAATGCGATTCTTCGCCTGCCCGTGCCCCACAAAAAGGAAATAACCAGTGAACGCAGATGCCGAAAAATCGCAGCTGGGATCCAAACAGGCAAGGTCCAGAAATAATACAGCAGTCGAGGTAAGGCTATCATCTTGAGCAGGGATACGCGGCCCGTTACTGATAACGGGAGAGTGGCCCAGAAGGACATATTGCCCTTCAAAGCGCGTATACAACGTCCGACGTTTCCCCCCAGCATATCTGCCTCTTCATGGTAAATATGCACCCTAGGTACTCCAAGCAGTCAGGCTCCCATCTAAGTAACGGCCGGAGAAAGGGCTGAATCTCATGGTTACGTAGGGGGAACAGGCAGGTCTTGGCCCAATTAACCCTCAGGCCAGATATCTCACCGAAGCGCGCAAGGAGTCTTTCCGCTCCAGACACCGCCTCACTGGCGTCTTCCAAGAAAAGGAGGAGGTCATCTGCATACAGCGAAATAAAGTGGCGAGTTCCACCGTGAGCCAAGCCTCCATAGTAGTCGCTTTTTCTAGCCATCGCCGCCAGAGGTTCCACCGCTAAGGCAAACAGCAGCAGAGACAGCGCGCAATCCTGCCTGGTGCCACGGAGCACTTCAAATTGGTCCGATACCAGGGTGCCTACTCTCACCCTCGCTCTCGCCTCAGTATACAGTACTTTTGTCCACCGTATGTAGTCTTCCCCAAGCCCAAAGCACCGCAGCACGCTATAGAGGTATGTCCACTCCAGACTGTCAAAAGCCTTTTCTATATCAACTGCCAATACCAGGGGAGCTCTCGCTTCAGGCGGTGGGCTTCCCATTAGGCGGGTCACTCTCCTGATATTGTGGGTGGTATTGCGCTTGGGAATAAACCCTGATTGGTCTTTATGGACCAGTTCTTGCATGTGCTGCAATAATCTGTTCGCCAGCACTGTGCTCAATCTTATAATTGGTGGTCAACATTGACAGCGGACGGTAGGACGCAGTGTCGGTACTCTCTCTCCGCGGTTTCAGCAGGGGAATCATTAAGGCTTCGCGCATGGAGCTTGTTAGCCGCCCCTTAATCTTAGCTTCGGCATAAATGATTTGGAGCCACGGGGCTAGCTGGTCAATGTACCGCCCATAGAACTCGATCGGCAGTCCGTCCAGCCCTGGGGTCTTATTACGGGCCATGCGCTTCACCACCCCTCTAATTTCCGTCAACTCTATCGGGCCACCCAAGACTTTCGCTTGGGCCTGGTCTAGTCGCGGTAGTTGTAGGTCCTCTAGGAAGGCGGCTATATCCCTCTCATTGTCTCCGAGCTCGCTCTTGTACAGATGTTCATAATAGGTTTTGAAGCTGTTCAGGATCGCCGACTGCGTGGTGCGCATGCGGCCGTCCCCCTCAGATATGGCCCGAATTGGGTGGCTGCGTCTGGTGGGGTTGGCAAGCCAAGCCAACAGGGTCCCTGCCTTATCCCCCTCTGCGTGCGTTTTCACCAGATAAGTCATATAATCGTAACTGCGGAGGCGTTCCAGTTCTACCGCCACCGCCTCTCTCGCCGCGCAGAGGTCCCCTCGGAGTTCAGGCCTGTCTGGGCGCGCTATCTCAACCTCCCGCAGCTTGCGTTCCGCTCTATCCAAGTCATCTAGCAACGTTTTGCGGGCCCTGCAAATTTTCCGATAGTGTCCTCGTATCACCACCTTAAGGGCGTCCCATTCCGTGGCTCTAGAGTCGGTGGACCCTTCGTTCTCCACAAAATATTGGTCGAGTCTGGTCCCCAACGCCTCCCGGAACGGTGGGTCATCTAGCGTGTCTGGTCGAAGTTGCCATGTCGGGACCTTAGAGATTTCAGTCACCCAGTCAAGCGATAGCAATAGGGGGTTATGATCCGAAATCGTGCGCGCTAGGTATTCGGTGTGGGTTACCGCAGGGAGCACAAGTGGCGAGCATAAGAAGGCGTCAATACGAACGTGGAGGTCGTGGAGGCCAGAATGGAAGGAGTAATCTCGCTCTAATGGGTGTTGTATGTGCCAAGCATCAGTTAGACCCCACTGTTCCTGCCAGTCTGACCTGCACTTTGCTAGTCTGTGTACTGGGGACGAGTGTAAGGGAGGGTGCGACCTATCTAGATCAACATTCGTTATTGAATTAAGATCCCCCCCCAACAGAATAGGGCCTGCTAGATAGCTAGCCAGTGCCCCAGAGAGCTTCGCAAAGTAAGCAGCCTGGTCTACATTGGGTGCATACGCGCTGCAGAGTACAATGTGGCGCCCTCTGAGTGTTCCCTCTACCGCTACAAATCTCCCTTCTGGATCGACCACCTGCCGAGTAATCTGGAACGGGGTGCCTGCCCTTACCCAAATTAAGGCCCCCCTAGCGAAGGCTGAATATTTAGTATTAAACAAGTGTCCCCGCCACCTGCGCTGCAGTGCTATTCCCTCCTGTTTCGTCAGATGTGTCTCTTGTAGCATCGCTATATGGATCCCCCTGCGGACCAGATATGTGTGTATCTTGTGTCGTCTGGCCATGGTGTGCAGCCCTCTCACATTCCAGGTCACACATTTTATCTTCCCTGTATTAGTCATTATCCCATGCAGTGTGGTATTGTGCAACACATTTACATCTCCGGTCGCTAATGATGACCATTCCCTCCCCCCCGCGAAAACAACCCATCTCCCCCACCCTCAATTGTGCCTCGGGCTACCCCAACTGCCTCGGGACCCCCTCCCACCCCCAGAACAGGACCTAACTGTGCTAGAGTCGCTCCCATCCAAACTATGCGTGGGCAACCGTGCCCTTTAACCCACCTAATCTGCAGTCTGCACTGCGGAGGCCTTATGGGCCCCAAGGGGCGCGAGCTGGCTACGGGTCCTTGAATCTCAGGCCCATTCCCCCGCCCCCAAAACGGTGTTACTCACAACATCAGTGTCCAAGATCAGTCTGCTCCGGCCGCCAAATCAGCTAAGTTCCACCAGTAAAGGGTAGTACTGGGACGGCAGAGCCCTCTTAGCCTTTAACAATCTCTCCCGAAGTTTGCGGTGTGATCTAGATAGGTCGCACCCGGGCCTTTCGCGCCGCCAAATTCCGATAGTCCTGGTTCCGAGTCCGTTGCTCGTGCTTCCGAGCCCGAGGCCCGCTCCGATTGAGTAAAGACAGCACCCGATTAGTCAATGACTGCTTGCAGTGCGGCCCTCTGTTCACTCTCCGTCTGTGAGGTCGTTGGTTTGCCAGTCTTTCGTTTGCGACCCCGCACCCTTCGAGATCTTCTCAGCGGTTGTCGCAGCCGTTCGTCCTCCTCCCTCATCCGCGCCCCATCCGTTCCAGCTTTATAGGTGTCCCACCAGGCCCATGCGTCCGCGGAGGTAGGAAAGAACAAGGATTTCTCATCCACCACCACCCTCAGCCTGGCCGGGAATAGTAGCGAGTACTGCAGGCCTTCCGTCCTCAGTTCTTTTTTGATAGACAAGAAGGAGACTCGCAACTTCTGGGTCTCAAAGGTGTAATCCGGGAATAACGTCACCCTGCAATTGTCTACTTGGAAGGGGCCCGCCAGTCTCGCTCTTTGCAGTAGCCAATCCCTATCCTTGTAGTGTAGTAATTTGATTACCACCGGACGAGGTGATTGTCCCGGACTGGGTGGTTTGGCTGGCACTCGGTGCGCCCTTTCAATGGTGAAAAAAGGAGCAAGTCCTTCAGGCGCCACTGCCGTCTGCAGCCAGGTGGTCAGATATTCCACTATGTTAGAGCCTTCTTTTTTTTCCGGAAGGCCCACGAGGCGTACATTGTTGCGTCTGCTGCGGTTTTCGGCATCCTCCGCCCGCCTTTCGAGGGATTGCATACGGTCTAGGGCTTCCGTCAGACGGCCTTCCACGGATTTTTGCGCAGGAACCAGATCTTTCAGGGCAGCTTCCGTGACCTGGACCCTGTCCGACAGCTTCCCGTGGTCCGCTCGTAGGCGACCCAGGCTCGCGGCCACTTGAGCTATGTCCTGGTGTAGGGCATCCTTTGTGGCGGTGATAGCTTCTAGGATTCGGTCCTGCATCTGCTGCAGGTCTGGTGGGGTCGGCAGTGTGCCTTCAGGAGTCTCTGGGTCGGTGCTCCCCTCTCCCTTCGGACCTTTGGGTTTCCCCATTCTGCGTCACTGCTCGCGGGTCCGAGTCAGTGCAATACCGAGGGTGGTAGTCAGCGTGCGTATCAACAAAGGTAGCAACGCGCGGTTAGCAGTGGTCGGGAGGCCGGTGTATTCAGGGTCAGTCGCAGTTTCCCATTCAGGGTCAGTCGCAGTTTCCCAACCAGGGCCTCAGCTCCTCCGCAGTACCAGATGTCCGGGCCTCCGCTTCTTACCACACTCCTCCGGGCTGCTCCCAGCGCTCCGTATTGTCCCGATCTTTGGGGTCGCCAGGTGATGCTGCCCCCGCACCACCATCAATGATACGTGTCAAATCGACGTTCGTGGGGGCGAGGTCGTGTTCAGGGTGTATGCTCAATCGTCCACTCTCCAGTGGCCGCCACGTGCTCGCACCAAGGGCAAGTCCCGGAGGGATCCCCCAGTACGTCCCTCATCGGCATCGGCCCCCCCGCTGCCTCTGTCAAGTAGGGCCAGGCCCTCGCAGCGGCGGTCACAGAGCAGGTGTGAGGGGTCGCGCCGCCCCCCAAGTTGTAACCCTGCTAACAATGCAGGTTCTCAGGGCAGTTCGGTAATCGTTTCTAATCCGGTAGATGGTCGTCTTCTTCACCGAAGGGAGACGCGGGGGGGCCCCTAGCCCAGTGTGTGCACAGTTCTGCTAGGTTCGTGGCTGCTCGGTGGGAGCAAAGGTCTGGTGCCCTCAGTGATGCTGTCCCCGAGCAACAGGAGCGCTAGGTGGATCCGAGGCCTCCCAACTCCGTGGGCCTCGTCTCCGAGTAGCTACCTCGGTGTCACCCTCTGCGGGGCTGATCTCAGAGCCCTCGCGTGGGCCCCTCCGCTCTCGGTCGGCCCAGGCCCCCGTAAGCCGGGGTGTTCATTCAAGAGTCGGCCGGGCAGAGAGGGGCAGCGCCGGCGGGGTCCAAGAGCGCGATGCGCAGCCGCCGATCCTGAGTGTCACCGCGGGCGGGGGCCGCTGCCCACAGCTGGCGCCCCCGCAGCCCTCGTAGTCCAGTGCTCCCAGGCGGTCGGAGGAGGCGAGAAGAGTGGCCCAGCACGGGCCCCGATGCTTCCGGCCGCAACAGGCCCCCTGAAGCCGGGGCGTCAATTTGTTGCCGTCCGGGTGGGGGAGGAGCCTCGTCAGGGTCGCGAAGTGGCGGTGAACGCAGCTCCGGGTCAGGAGTTCCACCGGCAGCCGCTCGCTCTCTCTCCTCTCCGCCGGGTGCCGAATCAGTCCACTCAGGTTGGCCTCAGGGGTCGGTGGGCCGATAGGTCAGTGCTCGGCAGCTCGTAGTTTCCGAGAACGCCGCCATCTTGCTAATCAGTGGCTCGCGGCTCCACCGTCGTTTCGTTCCCCTTCCCGTGATGGCAGTTGCCCGCCGCCACGACCGGAGCAGGAGTGTCTTCTGGGATCACCCGGATTTCGGCGGGGACCCCAGACCAGGAGCAGGAGAAATGGACAGATTATCGGGCGGGGGGTCGGGAGCCTTGTTAGGCTGCGACCATCTCCGCCAGCTGCTAGCCACGCCCCCTAGCTTAGACCTTATTTGTGAAGTAAGAGGCCTAACAGACATGCTGCCTAAGATTCCCTACTAGTACATATGCTAAAGCCTAACTGACTTTAAGAAAACCTGTATTTCCATATTTTTAAACACATCAACTAAGCAAATTATTCACCCAGATCCATTTAAAATCGAGCTTGACTCAGTGTGATCTTAGGCACATGACCAGGATGTTACATGGAATCTACCATGTCTGTCTCTGCATGCAGTATGTGTGTCTCTGCTCATACTATTTCACTGTCTCTACTGCAAAAAACAGACCACATATATATAAGCAAGACAAAACATTCCTTTTTCATTTCAACGGCACACCCTGGATCTTAATTGCACAGCTTAGAGCCTATTTGTGAAGTAAGAGGCCTAACAGACATGCTGCCTAAGATTCCCTACTAGTACATATGCTAAAGCCTAACTGACTTTAAGAAAACATGTATTTCAATATTTTTAAACACATCAACTAAGCAAATTATTCACCCAGATCCATTTAAAATCGAGTTTCACTCAGTGTGATCTTAGGCACATGAGACACATGTCATGACACACACACAAAGAGAGAAATGACACACATAAAAAGAGATTATGCACGTGCAAAGTGACATGACACACAGGCACAGAGTACCTTTTAAGCTAAGAGAGGCAAACTGTTAGAAGGCACAGGTGACATTATTGAAAAATATGAAAATGTAATTCCTTATTTCACACAGACACTCAATGTGACCCTTGACCAAAATTTAAAAGCCAGACATTTTACCAGAAAACATTTTCCATAGTAAATCGCTTTTGACACAAAGCACAGCCCATTTAAATGACCACTACAAAAACAAAGAAGAAACCTAACTCATTTCCAAAATACATTTCCAATATGCACCATTCAATTTTTAAACAGCATTACAAAAAAACATGACACACAATGCAAGAATAAAGAAGCACAATATGCTTCTTAATCTTTCCCATAGTGCATACAGCAGTCTATCTTTATTAAAAGAAGCATTACTCACCTTTGAAAATGCTTTGGAAGATGTAGAACAGTGTCAGTCACACACACCAGATTTTCTTAAGCAGAATCTCTGAATAAGGCTTCTGTCACTGCAGCCTCAGAATAATGGCACAGATTCCCTCTCATTTCAGACCCATATTCTTGTACATAACCAATGAAAATTCTTCCCACACAAATTCAAAACCAAACTGCACATTTTAATTGATTGTACATTTCAACACTTTGAAACTCACATAATATTCACCCATCCCCCCACTGCTCATTCACCCTGTTACCATGGTAACTCCCACCTAACCCAGCACACAGTTGAAAAGTTCATCATATTATGTTGCAAAAGAATCCAGCAAGGGTGTTTGACCTCTCAATGTACTAGCTAATCATGTGCAATGTTTCTTTAATGACTTTTTCTCAACCATTAAAATGACTTCTTTCAAAAAACAAAGCATGCACCCTAAATTTTCAGTGATGAATTTTAAGAAAGCACCAATCATTTCTTGTTTTTCAAGTGCACTGAATCCCAACCACTTTTTTTTCATAATTCCTACTTTCAAACTGCCATTTCATTTCCACAACTCATCTGAATACAAGCACATCTACCTTCAAGATGCCAAAAGTCTGGTTTCTGGGTCATAGCTTTGTCTACTGGAATGAAAAATTTGCAAGTAACAGAGGTATTTACAACCTTGATTTACCAAATGTGGACATTGTGTGGATTGGACAGAGAGGATTAAGAAGTCACCAATTGATACCATTGATAAAATCCTTTATGCGTCTACCACACCCTGACCTCATAATTGTGCACTGTGGTGGCAATGACCTGGTCACTTTGACTGGGGTAGGTCTGGAAATACTTTTAAAGGACATCTTTGGGCAATTGATGTCACTTTTTCCAAAAACTGCCTTGGTATTTTCTAATATATGCCAAAGTCAAAAATGGAACTGGTCCAACCAATTTTGTCCACAGATTGAGAAAGCAAGGAAACATGTGAATAAATCTGTTTCTGCTTTCCTCACAGACTATGGCATGGGTTCCATTTACCACAACAACTTGCGTTTCAACATGCAAGGCATCTATAGGAGAGATGGTGTACATTTTACAGATGAGGGGAATAGAGTCTTCCTCTTGAATTTGAGACTCAGCCTTGGTACCTACTTGTAGGTACAAAAAACACCCACATAACACAACAGCTCTTTTCAGAGCTACCCTACCTCTAAGCACTCTAAATTATTTTTTTTACTCTAATTTTTTACACTGTTTTTCCCCGTGGTGCGCTCAGGGTGCGCGTACCGGTGAGCGTACATGGGAACGCACCCAGCGCTTACCCCGCGAAAATTGCAAAAAAAATAAATAGTTTTTTTGCCCTTCAGGGTCCTTCTAGGCCCCCCTCAGAAAACCTAGGGGGTCAGGGGGTATCTACCCTGCCCCCTTGTAATCATTTCCCCCTTTTTATTTTCACCTCTTGTATCTCGATTCTACCGAGACACAAGATGGCGGACTCTCCGGACTGTTTAGAATGTTGACAGACATCCGACAGCCAATCAGCTTTCCGCTTGCGCACTCCTGTAGCGCGCCGGGTGCGCTCCCCATTACGCGTACCGGTGAGCGCTCGGAGCGCGCCTATAGATATATACGTGTTTTTGAAGTTAATTTTCGAAAAAAACACTGGAGCAATTTTCACCAATATAGCAAAGGCACTTCTGCGTACCAGTCCCTACAATTTTGCAAAGTTTGGCGTAATTTCGTTCAGCGGTTCGGGCTGTAGCCTTGTCAATTCGTCCTATGGAAATTAACATGGGGAAAACACGTTTTGGGACCCCCCTTTTTGTCTCGGCCCCCACTTCACGAATCCTCCCAAAACTTGCAGGGAAGGAGCGGAGCAGAGCTCTCCTAAATTTTGGAAAATTACATGCAAAGTCCTCAACCGGCGCCAAAGTTATTCCCAATAGAATGTTGCGGATTTCCTACGGTAGCTAGGTCCTAACTAGAACTACCTACTGGCGACCGCCAGTAGGAGATAGATATATAGATATATATATATAGATATATATATGCATGTATATGTGTATATATGTATGTATATGTGTATATGTTCCCAACATTGCTCAGCAATTTGAGGCCGCACACCACAGCAAAAAGGAACATCCTTTATTAACGTAAAACAGGCAGCTTTCAATTCCTTCATGAAATCCTGTGGCCTTACGCGTTTCAGAGTGCATTTTTCCTCCTTCCTCAGAGGCCTTCCGGACAACCGATCAACTGCGTGCATCTGACTTGTAAACTCAGTGTGGATTTAACTTTTATTTATTGGCCTCAGGTGTGCCATTCGTTTTTTTCTTTTCGCAATGAACGCTGGTTCTTGTAGTCCATTCTTGCACAATAATACCCTCCAGTGGGTTCGAATGTCGAGAAATGTTTCAGGATAATGTTAAAAGCCCTCCATTGAGCCAAGAATCAGACTCTGTCTGTTTAATTTTTAGGTTTGCTGTGCCATTTGCAAAGGGAAGTTTCCCTCTGCCTGCATCCATGTATATGTGTATATATGTTCAAAGCTTTCGCCTACTCCAAACAATTATCCTGGAATCGAGGGACAGCACACAAGGAAACGGCACAAAAAACTTTATTGTGCACTAGTTAACAAGGACAACGCGTTAAGGTGTTTGCCTTTATCAAGTGACTTCCTGTGTCTTCATTTCCCATAGAAATAAGTTTTACAGTTCATAGAAATGGAAGAGATATTCGTGTTTTTCATTAGCATGTTACATTAACCAGCCGTAAGCAAATTAATAAACATAAAAATTAAATAATTAATGTCACGAATCACCATGATAAGATTTCATCAATTACGGCAATAGACAATTTAGACCATTTACGCTGTAACCACATTTTTTTAGAGAAACATATTTCTAAAACATGTCTGGATTAACCGTGCATGGGCTTCATATTTACATTACTTCCACAACGAATTAGAATGCATTTGTAAAAATAATTTCACCTTAATTCAGGAAAAAAAACAAAGAAAACAATAATGACGTTTTGTAGCCGAATCCGATTGTAACACAGCAGCATTATGGGTCAAATAGGCATTATTGTCAGAGACGGTACATAATAGCGTAACGCTTGTAACTCATTTTGTGCGAAGCAAAATCACTGCATATCTCTTTTGCAATGTGTCCCCGACAAGTTAAAATGCAACTCGCATGAGCATTAATCATAGCACAATTGTGCATAAACTCATATTATCGGCATCCGCCTAACTTCTAGCACAGTGCTAGTAATTCAATTTTACATGAGTACACTGAATACCCTTTCACAATCATTCCAACTGATCAGTCATCTAAACCATGCACTCTTGAACATTCTGTTGCATCACACTCACACATGCTGGGCTGCAAGGAACTAGAAGACACAGGATATAACACATCTCCTTCCTTCAGGAAACTATAGAAAACAGGGAGCAAAGTGAAGGAAAATACACATTCACACCTCCTGTATATGTGGGCAACCAATCCTAAATCACAAGGAAAGATCGCATTACATTAATTATTCCATTCTTTAGGTGGTAAAATAAAATAAGGTCACATAAAATCACATAGCATGAATCATTGCATTCCTTGAATTGTTAATGAAGATCACACAAGATTACGTTCACTGCATGAATCATTACATTCCTTGACGTGTAAAGGAAGGTCATTGTAAAGATAGATCATACATACAGATTACATACCATATATATTTTTCTCCTGCGATGGAACATCAGATATATATATGGCAGGATGCAACCTCCACACCCCACAACTGTACACACTGCAGTACCACGAGATGTGGTGTGCTGTATGAATTCTTCTAATGAATTAGATAGTTACAAGACAGTCTAAGATTTCAGCCTTATATGATGTTTTCAAAAAGTATAACATTTAGATAAAATATACTGGACACCCCAAAACAATTATTGGGCTCACTTCCTTAAGCAGGGACAAAGGGTATTTAATGATAATTTTAGGATTATTCCAATCTTAGTGGTACTTTATGATCTCCTTCAGTCTGTGAAAAAAGTCAGGGTGAGACAGGTCTCACTTTGACATAGCAGTACATTTTTTAATTGTCTAACTTACTCAGTTTGTGCTAGATCAGCAGAGCACAAGCCTTTTATTCAATGGCGAGAGCAGTCATAAATGTAAAACAGTTCAATAAAGTTAGAAAATAAAGATATACAAAAATCTAACTTTTATTATTCAAAAGGGAAATAGTATATTAACTGTTGTACCCATAAAAGGGAATTGAACAGCTGGATATTTGTTGAGATAGGTCAGAAGGAGAGAGGTGATGGATGGCGTACAGCTAAACCATGCAAGGGGGCGTGGCCTGCTGCGAAGCGGAATAGCCGCTCCTTGAGTGTGCTCCGCAGGCCGGGACCAAATCCTGCTAAAATTCTGCACGACGTATAGTCTCTCCACCGCCCAAGACAGCTGTATAAATAGCTAATGGTGTGGAGATTGCTCGGTGAAAGGTTCGCTGGCGGCATCAGGAACTGAGATATGAGCGGAGCTGCGGAGGTGCGGGATCGCTGAGGCACTGTGCCGCGCTGAATACGGGACAAGTTAAAATCGAGCCCGTGGATACAGAAGGTACGTGGGCCTCTACCTGCTGAAGAAAGACTTGCGCGCGTGCTGCTACGAAAGTCCCCGGACTGAAGCAGCGGTGCCTAGCGAGTGTGGTGTAGAAGCCTGTGGACGATCGCCTGCTGCCAAGGAGGGGTGCGGGACCGTGGCGCTCCATTCGCCGGAGGCCCTGTCTGTGAAGACCTTGTGGCGGGTTCGGGACGGTCATGCTGCGGGCCGGGTATGCTGCGTGGATGCCTCCTGCCCACCCCCACTGACGACTACGTGGTGGATTTCGGGGACTACAGGGCAGCAACCGCCGACAGAGTGGGCCACTGCTCCTCTGACCGGGCTTGCTTTGCATTAGGCTGCAACTGGAGGGGGACTGGTGGGAGCGTCCCTGTCTGCCCGGCTCTCCGCACTACCCTGCTTGGGCTACACCCGCATTGAGGACGGGGTTGTGTGGCGCCCCGAAGGGGCACTGCAATGGAATTGCCCAGAGGTTGAGTCACGTCTGCCTGCCACATACTCTGCGACCTTGCAATTTGCAATTTGCTTCTGGGGTAGAGTGGGCCAAGTGTGCGACGCTAAGGATATTGGACACTGGGTAGAGGCGGGCAGTATCCTGTGAGATTGGTAGAACTGTGGCTACTCAGCTTCTCGCCTGGGAGACTATAGGACATAGTCGCAGTGTGTATTGGTAATGCAAGAGCGCCCCCTGCTCCTGGACTGTGCGGGGAGTGAGGCCCGAGGAGGAGGCCCGAGGAGGAGGCTGCGAGTGGCGGTGCAGACACGTGCGGCTACCATCTTCCCCCCCTTAAGATAGGAGGAGGCGCCAGCGGGAAACACCTAGAAGTGTCTTGAGCCCGGCCTGATTATCTGCCCTGAATTAGTGTTGGATGCGTCTGTCGCAATGGGCATGCAGGATCCCAAACAGCCGCGACTGAACTTTGAGAACTCCACCAGACACGCGGACTCGTAGACAGACACATGCGGAGGGTGTCCGCGATTCGCATGCGGAAGATCAAGGGGAGGATCGGTCATGCTGGAGATTATGGCAAATCTCCGTAACATAGACACAAAGCTGGACACTCTGACATCGCAACTAGACTCTGTTAAGGCGCAGGTGTCCACACACAAGACACGCCTTGATGCCTTGGAAAACCGCCATACTGAATTCCACGAGTTCCAGGTGGAAACTAAGGAACCATTGCTACATATGGACAAGCTACTGGGGGTCATCAGGGCCAAAAATGATTATTTAGAGGCCAGGTCAAGACGCAACAACCTCTGTGTAACTGGCATGCCGGAGACGACCTCCATATCTAAGATGGAGACCTACATCACGGATAGAATACATGACCTATTTGATCCGCACCTATCAGCGGTCTTCGTGGTTGAGAGAGCGCACACATAGCTGGGGCAAAAACCCTGTGTTGGAGCGCTGCCACGGCCTCTTGAACTATCAGGATAGAGATACCACCCTCAGGAAGGCCAGGGAGCTGGGGCAGATTAGGCACAAGGGCAACAAGGTTGCATTCTATCCGAACATGGTCCTCTACGCGCTCTGTGCCCAAGCTCAATATTTGCATTTTTGGGTCCATCCGACCCCCTTTCAACCCCATGATGCAGTGGAGCAGGATGTGACCGCGCCCATCCCACTGAATGTGGCCATCTGTGCGAAGGCAAAGCACCCCAGAGGGGATGAAGATTCTGCCGGTATGCTGAGATGGGTATGGGAGGAGTTGCGGAAGAGGGCAAGGGTCCCGGTATTATATGCCCCATCGCTTTCGCAAAACCCAATGCTACCATGCAATGAGAGGGGGATCAGTAGATCTCTGGAACAGAAGCTGCACCTCTACACCTTCGCTGATTTATTCCCTGATAACAAATTCATGCCCCCCCGGTGGCGGAGGAGGCTGAGACTGTGCCTTTTTCGGAAAATGTTCTTATAATCATGCCATTAGTGAAGATTTCCCGGCGGCCCCCTGGTCTTCCCTGCACTGGAGAACTTGGTGGGATCTCCGTCCCCCCATAGGTTGGTAACCAGACTCTACAGGCAGATGCAGAGCATGTGGCCGGTGATTGAGCCGAAATCCGTGCAGTGCTGGAATGACAACCTCCTGGAGCCGCTGACAGAGGATCAATGGGTATTCTGTTGCGGTCTACTTACAGAACTCTCACCTAATTACAGACTACGCCTGATACATTTCAAATACCTACATAGATTCTATAGGACCCCTGTGAGTCTGCACAGGATGGGACTCAGGGAGGGAAATGACTGCTGGAGATGTGGCTTCTCCCCCGCCTCCTTCCTACACATAGCATGGTCCTGCCAGGCACTTACAGAGTACTGGTCAGAGGTTTTCACCTCTGTGAATCAAATTGTGGGACGGTCAGATGCCCCATCTCCCGCACTAGGTGTACTGGGGTATGTCAAAAACACTCCCCCTCCCCCCCAAAACACATAAACTGCATGCACTACTCCTCCTTTTTGCTAAAAGAAGGGTGGCGTTACACTGGGGCAGAAAGCGGGTGCCCACCATCAAGGGATGGCTGCCCGATGTTGCATACGGACATACACATCTGGGAATATTCTGGGAGCTGATGCCGCCTACTTCCCGTCCGCGTGACATCTGGGAACCCTACGTACAATGGGCAAATGCACAATCAGAAAGCACCGAGGGTGTGGGGGCTGAGTTGGTGAAACCTGCAAGGTGATCGGGTGGGTATCTAGTGGTCTCGGAAAACAGGGTGGATGGCAGCATTTTTTAGCAACAGGGCAAGGCGGGTGGGTGTGTCTAGTTTTGCATGTGCTAAGTGGTGCCCAACTGATGTTTTCGACTTCCATGCATAAGCCAGTCCCATTTATTGTTTTTGTTATTTACTACTGAGGATCCCCCGAATTTGTATAGAAGTTAAGGATGAGTACATTGAATTGCAGCCATATCGAGACCTGATGTTATATGCTTGTGATATTATATGACATGTGCGTGCACCGGGACTATTGATGTATGCACTTGTGTACTTGTAAGCTGACGAGTTTTGTGGTTGACTTGTGTAGTAACTCATGAAAATGCTTATAAAAGTTTTAATTAAAAAATCGTAGTAGTAGGGCATGTCTATTCTATTCAGAAGATTAAAAAATGCATTTTATATCTACCCTTTTAGTTCAGCAGGGGTAAGTTGGCTGGCACCATGTCCATTTATAACAAATGGGAGATGGCATTTTAGGCAGCCACAGGAAAACTAACGTTTTTCACTTTGAGCCCCATGAAAAGCCTCGCACTGCCGCACGGAGATTGTACAAAGAGGCCTGTAGCATAACCGCTTGCCCAGCGCCTCTGAAGTTCCATTCAAGGTGTTGTACATAGTTGAATGTTAGACCCGGGATCCCTGGTTGGCTGAGGTAGATACCTGAGGCCAAATTGGGACCAGCGGTTCCAAGTCGGGGAAAGGAAGGTCATCTTCTGAGATAGCCCCACTCACCCCCTCGGTAGCTTGGCACGAGTAGCCAGGCTTATCTTCAAGGCAAATGTGTAAAGTATTTGCAAACACGTTCACAACAATCCAATGATGACACCACAAATAGACTCCGCACGAGTTTTATAAAAACGAGTATAAACTTTATATAAAAAGATATACGCTAAGACCACACGATCTAAATCCAACATATGAGTTTGTGTACTATTTCTCCTGGCCGGGGCCAGCCAGCCCTTGTAAGTTCTGGCATTATTAATGAGCACTTCTAAACATTCTCCTGTAATCCTAATATCATGTTATACAGTTCGTAATGCTAGAATCAGGCACTTTTGCAATGTAAATGCAATGCGTAACTAACATTCCTTGACATAAAAGCTGGACACAGGAATGTTATATCTTCATACATTTTTTCCATAAGAGGATCCCATCCATCAGCTGGCAGGCTCCAACATCAACTGCCTTTATTTACATATAAATCTATTTCCAGAATCTAATGACATCAATGAAATTCCTATTTGACATGGATAAGATTCCATTCATGACCCATTGTAGTTCTACTCATGACATAGTGCAGATTGAACAGGAAGGCAAAACACCACACACCTCCTTTCCTTAACAAAATTAACTTTAAGAAAGTAACCACATTTATACATAGTCAGAGAGATAAGCAGGAGGATTGCACTTCCTGTGAGAAACTCGACACTTGTGTTCCACCCCAGACTGAGGAGCAACACATGTACTGTAAGAATCACTTGGATTTACATTGGACTTATTCAATAGTTCACCTTTGACATTCACCACCCTATTCAAATTCCAAATGCGATGGTCTAGCATTTTGATTGCATTATTAAAAACCCTAATTACTTTAATAGGTTTCATAAACTTGGACCCAGAGTTTCCTTCTAGACCAGGGTGTTTAATCATTACCCAATCGCCTACCTTGACATCTGTTTTCCTTACTGCTTTTTTTTTAATCAAAATACATCTTTCTTTGTTTTGCTTTCTCCTCTTCCCTCTTCAGAACAATCAAATTATCACATTATCTTTCTTTCCCTTTAGCCAAATCATATTTGATGCCCCATGAAGGCTCTACAAAAGTATTGGGAACTCTACCTCTGAACAGTAAGAAAGGCGCCTTACCAGTGGTAGCATGAGGAGACAACCTGTGTTCTTCTACTTTCTTTAACACTTCATTTTTCCAGTTTAAAGACAAAGATTTGGCTAGATTAATGGTTTCTTTCATTACTTTGTTAAATCTCTCCACCATTCCGTTTGCCTTGGGATGATAAAGAGAGCATGTTTTGTGTACAATTCTCCAAGGGAAAGAAACTCCTCCATCACTTTAAAGATTAGCTGAACCCCATTGTCAGTTAGTATGGATTCAGGCAACCCATCTAAGCAAGCTCTTTAAACACTGAATCACATGAGCAGAATTGATAAGATTTAAAAAAAACTTCTGGCCACCGTGAGTAAATATCTATTATAGCTAACACAAAACTTTGTGCACCGTAATTATGTACTGGACCAAGAATATCCAAAGCAATATCTTGTCAAGGTTTACAAGGCAGTCTTCTCAGAATCATGGGTTGGGCATGAATACACTTTGACTTGTCACTTAACACACATGGAATGCATTCACGTATCACTCGTTCAACTTCTTTGTCCATACCGGGCCACCAGTAGGACATACGCAGTCTCTCTTTACTCTAAGTAAGTCCAACATGAGAGGAGTGAACTAAATCAATAAGTTCCCTTCTGAGACTGTTGGGTGTAACTAACCTTGTGCCAGGAAACAACAATACATTCTCAACACACAATTCATTGCGCATTATCCAATATTGTTTAGTGGCATCAGGGCCTTCCTTATTCGTAATCCAAATTCTTCTGGATAAGATTTATGACCTCATTTAAAGTGGAATCCAAGCCTATTTCATCATTCCATCTTCTTTCAGAAATTATTTCCTGATCAACCACACAAACCCATTCATCAGCATCTTCCAACTCTTCTTCATCTGACAATGTATTAGGAGTCATACGAGACAACACGTCAGTTATATACACCAGGGATATATTTAAGTATAAAATTGTATTCTTGTAATCCTATCACCCATTTGGTTATTCTGCTGGAAATTGAGTCAAGACCCTTTTTGCTAAATATCTCTGCCAAAGGTTTGTGGTTCGTGTGTACCTCAAATCCAGTACCCATAGAAACTTCTTTAATTTCTTAATGGCCCAAAAGACCGCAAGAGATTGTCGCTCGACAACTGAATATCTAGTTTCAGGATCTTTGAGACTGCGTGATAAAAACATTATAGTTTGCATACCATCAGGACTTTGTTGTTGAAGAGCTTCTAGACCTTTTTCACTAGCATCCGTTATGAGGATAGGCTTAATTTCAGGGTTAAAGCTTCTAAGTGAAGGTGCAGCATTGAGTTTTTCTTTGATATTAAACTCCTTCTCACAAAGTTTTGTCCATACAAAATCAACACCTTTTCTCAAAAAACTTCATATTAACAGTGGAGTAAGCAAAGTTTTTGACAAATTTTCCATAATATTCTACCATCCCTAAAAATGTCATGAGTTCACTCTTATTTGAAGGGGAACACATAGCTTGAATGGTACTGATCAACTTAACATTACTGGTGACTGGGTCAAACCTAAGACTATGTCCTAAATAGTTTATCGAACTAGTTCTAAATCTACACCTTTCTGCTTTGATTGTTTCATACCGTTATTAAACTGCCACTCTTTCATTCAAATGCACGCACAAGCTCACCTCAGACTGTGCATTCCTACCTTCAGGCGAAGCTTCTCTCTAAGACCTCTGTGACGTACTTTCTTCATGGTTCATCAATTTGCGGAATTTAGTGCTCCACCGCACTGCGAGCCACCCGGCCCAATGTCATTACGTGCCACCATATTGTAGTTGGCGGCTTCATAAGTTCTACCTGATTTCTCCATATCCAACAAGGGTTCACTGCAATTACGTTTTTTTTTTCTTTTGGTGCAGGGCACAATAAAGTTTTCTACAGCCTTTTCGTTCACTTGGATACTCGCTTCAGATCCAGCGGTATTTCCTTTTGGACTGCACATTCCTGTGTTTGCCAGTTGCTGTCTTCTCCTATTTGGCTTCCACTTTCACTGCCAAACAGTCTGAAGATCGGTACTATGCCTTTCCTAAGGAGTGTGAACATCATTTTCCTACAAGCCGGTTGGTATTTCACTCCGCACAATTTCTTCAGAGACTTGCCATGGGAAACGTTTTTACCTTCTCATTCTATTTTATTCCGTAAAGTGTTATACTCTACCTGCAAGGTACTGTTACTTCACTCCAGATCCTGCTGACTATGCCAGTGTAACATTCCTGAACATAAAAGCTGGACACAGGAATATTATATCTTAAGTTTATTCCATGGGAGGATCCCATCCATCAGCTGGCAGGCTCCAACATCAACTGCCTTTATTTGCATATAAATCTATTTCCAAAATCTAAAGACATCAATGAAATTCCTATTTGACATGACAAGTGACATGGATAAGATTCCATTTATGACACATTATAGTTCTACTTATGACATAGAACAGATTGAACAGGAAGGCAAAACACCACAGTAACACACCAATCAGGCACTTTGCAAGTTAAAAATAATGCAATGCGTAATACAACCACCAGGTACGTCGTTATGCAGAAATCAGGTAATGCGTAATACACTAATCAAGTAATTCGTCATGCAGGAATAATGCAATGCATAATACACTAATGGGTAGTGCGTTAGGCAGAAACAATGCAATGCGTCATACTACAATCAGGTAGTTTGTTATGCAGATATAATGCCATTCATCATAAACCTATCAGGTACTCCGTTTTGCAGAAACGATACAATGTGTAATACGACAGCCAGGTTATGCAGAAATGGATTAATGCGTAATACACTCAAGCACCGATCATTGTGCCTGATGCGGTCTCTCCACCTCTCCACCTCTCCTCCTGACTTGCAGTCAGCCTCTCAACAGTTGCCCCCAACACGGGTACGGTGTAATCAAAAAGTGCAGCTCCACACTCCAGCCCCAATACTGCCACTCCCTTGGCAATACGGGCCGTGATACGAGCTGAAGCAGAGGCTTGCACTGCCGGAATGAGAGGGAGGACAAGAGCGTCTCCCTCCGAGCCACACCCTGCCCCAGGAGTCGACACGCACACACACGCCGCTGAGACTCTCAAGGAAACTTTTGTGTTCCCGCAACAGGGAGCCAGCTCACCTCGGACCCTTGGGAATAATTTACTTCAGGACACAGCACATAGCAAAGTCCTTTCAAGCAGGGGCATACAGCACACAGCAAAGTACCTTTAGCCTTTCCTTGGTTAAAACAGCAAACTGCAGACCAGTCCCAGAACACACAGCAAGAGTCAGTACTATCCTTCAGTCTCTTCAGTTGTTTCTTCCTTGGCAAAGGTCCTCTTGACCACGAAGTAGCTCCAGTTTTGTTCACACTTGATCAAGCCATTCTCCAAAGTTCAGGGGCTTTAGCCCTCATAGTTATACCCCTCAAGTGCACTGACCCCTGTTCAACCCAGTTCTGGGTGCCTCCCTGCCAGTGACACCTTCTTCCTTTGATTAGTGGGGGTCTGGATTCTCAATCACTCAGCAGGAGATGGGACAATTGTTTTATAGCAGCAACCCAGGCCTCTTCACCTCTAGGGGCTTCTCCTCCCCCTACACTCCAGATGCAGGTCAGCCTGTTGCTGTCTCGCCTTCTCCCCTGGGTCAAGACATTCCCCAGATCGTATCGTTTTCAAATCCAGTCAGTCAATCCACAGCCAGGCAGAGACGCACCGAAATGTTTGAGCACAAAAACTCAGACACTTCTAAAAGAGTGGCTTCTAAACACACAATCCAAAGCCCACCTTCATAAAAAGATGTGTTATTACATTGTGAGTTCAGGCATACTAAACTTCACCTTTCCAACTTGAGCCTTTGGGAAGATAGGCTGGAAAACATATTACACAGCCTCCCCATTCTGTCCTATGGGCAAGAAGGCCCTCAACAGTGAAAAACGAAATGGAGATTATTTCACTGTCAGGACATAGCACACACCTTAGTACATGTCCTACCTTTCACGTACACTGCACTCTGCCCAGGCGTTACCCTAAACCTACCATAGGGGTGTCTGATGTGCATAGAAAGGGAAGGGTAAGGTCTGGCAAGTGGGTGTACTTGTCAGACAAACATGGCAGTTTAACAAACTGTTCACAGGCACTGCAATGGCAGGCCTGAGTTCCCTCTTTACGGCTACCTGTATGGGTGCCACTAGTAGCATTTGTATTACCAGCCCTGGCACACATAGTGCACGTGACTAGGGACTTTACTAGTAAGGCAAACATACCAATCATGGACAACCAATTAACATTATACTTTATATAGGGAACACTTGCACTTCGCCACTGTTCAGCAGTGGCAAAGTATCCAAAGCATCTAAGTTGGCAACACCATGTCAGGAAAAAGGTCTGAGGGAAAGCAAAAAGTTTAGGGAACTTTACCAAAAAGGGCCACGTCCTACATTGAATAGCTGGGGATATATTAGAAATGTTTTTACAACTTTGCCAAATAGATACTTGCAAAAGGTTTATTGTCTTGTGGGGTGACTTAAGAGGAAAAAGACATGTCCAAGAATCCTGGTTCAACTGTCAAAAACTGATTGATTACCGGCATACAAAGGAGGATTATGCTGGTAACCAGCAAACACATCCTATCTCCTACAGCAACTGTAAATACTTTAATCACTTTACAAGATACTTTTCCTTACAGTGGTGCAGGGTTTGGGCTATCTCAGTGGTCAAGAAAGTTGTCTGTACTGGAAGAAATGCTGTGTTGAAACTAAGTAACAACGATAGCAAACACCATCAGCACATGGGTCAGCAAATACATAAATTAAATAGTAGGGGGCTCCGAAATATTTGAAATATTAAGAATGTGGTTGGTAGGAACCCAATCCAAAAATCTAGCTAGAGATATCGCAATGTCTGATTTTCAGATAAAAGGTATTCATGGTCAACTAGGAAAGCAGCCCATACAAAATAACTATCTCCAATAGTCAGAAGCAGAAAAACAAATAGTCTAATACTTTGTAAGTTCGCTCAGTGGTTTGAGTCACTAATATAACTTCAACACAGCTACTTTACTTCTTGGTTAACCACTGAAATTGGTTGTCTCAGTACAGTTGAAATAACACATATGAGATTTTGAATGTCTGGCTCTCTGCAGAAGGAGGATGGCAATCATCGGCAGTTGACTGCTAGGGGTGCCAGACTACTCAAGTTGCTGGCTCTGTTGATCGCAATGGCCTTGAAAATCGTTTACTAGGAGGCTCTAAAACAGTGGCGGCTCCACTGCTAAGGCAGAGAAGCATCGCCCACTGTTTTCAGCAGTGTAAATAAAGGACAAATAAAATGATAACTCAATGTTATTATTTTATTTTTGACTGCTGCTGCAGCTTTGCCATCGGGCTGTGCTGCTGATAGAGGATCAGGGGAAGGAGTGGTGGACACTTTGTAAGTGAGCATGAATATTTGGCTCGCCATCTTGGCCCGTCCAAACAGTCTTGTGCACTTTGCATGTTCTCCACCCAGGCTGCATTACTGCCTGGGTGGAGACCATGCCCAGGCTTCTAGTCACCGTCTGAGCACTGAACCAGGGCACTTAGACCAATCAAAACGCTGAATTGCAGCATTGTGATTGGCTTAGGGGAGCTTGGGGGCTCCCTGTTACAGCGGAGTGGAGGGACAAGGAAGAGAGACATGACGAGGAGGTAAGTATAATTTGATTTATCTATACCCCCTCTCCCGCCCTCACTCCCAATCCGTACCAGCTGATACTGCTCTAAAAATCATCTAGAAGAACCAAACTGATATTGGGTGAGTTGGGTGGTTGTGGAATGGTTTCCCATTTTTTCAGTTTAATTTGTAGAATATGTATATATTAGCACAATTCTACAATTAGTCATAGTCTCACACAAAATCAGCAGGATAAGAATTACTGTGCAGGGATTACAATTCCATGGTTTATGGTAAACACTGCAGCCACCACAATTTTCCCATGATAATTATGGCATCTCAAGCTCCCCATGTTTACTATGGGCAAAATAGATGTGCAATTTCAATACATGGAAAATTTGTTGCAGGACACACAAATTCTGTCTATATGTAATGCCTCATTTTGGAGAGGAAAAATAAAAATAGGAATTATGTACTGCACCCGAGAATTCACCAGGCACAGTAAATATCTTGCAATTTCCAGACTACCTTATAATCAAATCCCAAGTATTTTAGTCAAGTTTGGAAGTACCCGGTGAGAGAAAAACATATTTTGCCCAGGGGTAAGCGAGTGTTACGTTAAACAATAAGATTCCATTTCTTTTGTGGCAGGTCACAGACTCCAGGGCACATATACCTCTAGAAGAACAGACCAAAAACACAGTCCCACGTATAAATGAATATAAAACCTTTCAATCTGACAATTTTACTATGAAATCTTGTGTTGAGTCTCTCTCACCAAATCATCCTTTTACTTCCATTTGCCATATGGCCAAACGAAAGCTTTGAAATCCAAACCCATAAGTATCCTCCTCATATCCAAGAACTCCTACCTGTACAGCATGGACTCAGTTTGGGTAAAAGGGCACCTGCTGACATCACAGCATACCTTTTTATGAAGGACATCCACTAATTGTAAACTCTTACCACCGTTATAGCACCTGTTGTGTCATGACTTTCCTACTCACCTGGTATTCTGTAGGCTAAGCATGAACTCTGTTTGAGAAAAAGGCACCTGCTGATTGTAGCCTCCACCCCAGCCTGGGTACATGCTAAAGACTACACCACACATGGAGCTTAGTATAACACCTCTTTATTCATCTGCGTGTAACTGTAATCTCAACATTCTAAACTTACATTTACTTCACTATGCTCCAACACTTACGTCACAGTTCTGCAAAGTCCATGGGAAGCCAAAGATGTTCCGTCATTGCTAACTCGCACAACAGTACATCTCCCCCTCTGTTAAATAAAAAAAAACTATTTTTCCAAATATATACAATCATAGCTCTTTGAGTCTTAGTTTTGCTCTGATCAAATGTCACAACTGTGTCTTTGCAAACTGGGGACAGGCATTGGAAGTGTTCATGATGTATGTTGGCGATGTAGGAACAACAGTAGTCAGGGGATCTCTAATTGTCCTTTCAGACCCAGTATCTACATTGACATCAGTGCCTGAAGAGTGATGAGCCACATTTTGTAATTGTATGGAATCTCACGTAATGGACTTCAGGGACTTTGAGCAGTCACAACATGAAATGGCTCAGTATTGAAGGGAGCATTAGGTTTTTGTTTTCTAGACTGATGAAAAAGCACTTGAACTCGTCTAGTAAAAGTAATGTATTTTGCATGTCGACGCTTGTCTGCATAGTCCTTCATTTTCCTTTTACGATAGAAGTCTCTTATACAGGTTTCTTCCACAGTACTTTATCTTCTGTTGTTCCATTGAGGTAACTTGGTTGTCATGGTTCTCTTAAACATCAAGGTTGCAGGGCTTTCACCTGTGGTTGAGTGAGGGCTCGAACAGTAAGCTTGCAGGGTATATTTCCAGGCATTGTTAAGGTTGAGATTTTCCAAATCAGCACGCTGAACAGCTTTCTTTAGAGTACTCATGAAATGTTCAACAAAGCCATTAACCTGTGACCAAAAGGTGTGCTCTTCTGATGCTTTACTCTAAGATGACTGAGAAAGTCTCTGAATTCTCGACTGTTGAAAGGTGGTCAGTTTTTAAGATCGCCAGAAAACCCCATATTGTGAGGATGCCATCTGGCAGTGGTGAGAGGTCAAATGTGCTGGTTCCAAGACTGATGTGCAACAATGTCTTAATTTTAACCCTTCACTTTCTCAAGGCAGTGACCATTTGTTCCAATGAAAAGCCAGGTGGTGTACTTGATTTCACAATGAAATTTATGTAGGCTTCAGATGTATTGGAAGAGGTATCATGGCACTTTAGGGGCACTCAAGAGAAGTATTTGTCAAGGTTTTGATCTTTCCCTGGATGGTTCACAATTATGCAGTTGTATTCTTGTAAACATAGAGCCAAACATTCAATGCAAAGGAGCATCTTCACCTTTGGATTGCCAAAGATGGTCAAAATGCTTGATGATCTCACAAGCATGAAAGACTTTCCATGAAGGAATACATGGAAATGTTCACAAGTCCACACCACTGTTAAACTTTCTTTCTCAGGTTGTGAATTAGCATGTTCAGTTTGGGACAAACGTCTGCTTACATGTGCACCAATATGTTTTCAAGCATTTGGATGTCCGCTGTGCTGTGTAAGGATAGTGCCTAACCCAACGGTCTTAGCGTCAAAGACAACCTCTGTATGAAGTTTTTGATCAAAGTATGCCATTTCAGTAGTGTTCTCAATAGCTTGTTTGATTCTCTTGAAACTTTGCTCACGTTCATTTGACCAATGAAAAGAAACATTCTTTTTTGTCAAGTCTCGCAACAGAGCACTTACAATGGCAAAGTGTTGTATGTCTCTAGAACAGTAACTGGCCATGCCAAGGAAAGACCATAAAATGAAAACATCTTGTGGGGACATGGCAGTTGACACCGCTTACACTTCAGCTGGATTGGGTGTCAAATGCCCCATCAGAAAAGATATGGCCAAAGAATTTTTGCTTTGTCTTATGTAACTCGCATCTAAATGCATTCAAATTCAAACCTGCATCTGCCAGGAAATGACACACTTGCATGAGAGCTTATCATGCTCCTAATGTGTATCTCCGAAAACTAATA
This sequence comes from Lissotriton helveticus, assembly GCF_964261635.1. Lineage (NCBI taxonomy): Eukaryota > Metazoa > Chordata > Amphibia > Caudata > Salamandridae > Lissotriton > Lissotriton helveticus. The sequence goes on from NC_136057.1 coordinate 2,109,478,105, forward strand.
TATCATCACTACATTTAAAAGCATTCATGACCGGCTGTATGATACGTCAAATGACATCTTGAAACAGCTCTACAGCTGATGACACACTGAAACTTAGTATTTGGTATTGGAACAGACCAATATGCATCATAAAGTTTGTAATGCATCTGCAACTCTCTTCAAGTTTCAACTTATGATATCCTTCGTTCAAATCCAGGTGAGAGAGGACCTTCACACGGTGCAATTGTGTTATCATGTCAGCGATGTACGGATCTGGATTCTGTTCTCATTCACTTGCCTTTTTCGCGTGTCGCATATTAATGCAGATGTGTACAGCTCCTTCACTGTCCTTTTCTGGCACTACCACAGTGGGAGAAACCCATGACCTTGAACTAGTGGAATGTTCAAATATATCATGTTTGAGCAATGATTCAGGCTCTTTTTCAACAGCTTCCTGTAAATGAAATGCAGTTAGTCTGTGTCTTTGAACAATAGGACGGATGTCCTCATTAATGTGTAACTGGGCTTTCATGGTCCTGAGTTTTCCTAATCCATGAAGCAACAAAGGTGACTGACTTACTATTACATGATGAGAATTCATGTTATAGTTCACTGATATCAGTCACATATCAGCAGCTGTACTGAAACTGAGTAAACCGGCACTTGATACCGTACCTTGAAGCACATGAATGGGTGCTTGTACTTTCTTTTTCTTGTGCTTCATCTTTGCTTCACATGAACCTTGACTTTTTAATGGTGTGGAGGAGCCCATATATACACTATAGTTTTTGATGGCATAAGACGTGGCAATGGAGAAAGTTAATTGTTTTGCTCCTCCGGCATTGTGTTTATTGATGCTCCTCTGTCCATAATAAAGGAATTGAGCAACTGTTAATTTTTACTGTAATCTGCAGACAATTTTTGAATTACTCTGTTGCTTTGCCATGTCGACCTTTCTTTGAATTGTATTTTTCTTCACAAGCAACCAGTCCAACAAGAGAACATTTTTCTGAGCTAAACATCCACATTGAAAAAACATTGTCTTCACTTTCACTTGAAGAAATCGTTGACGATAATTTAGATGACGATTGTTGGTTTCCCTCAATTGGTGTGGTTGCTTGGCCTTGTTGGCGTGTGTCAAGCGTCACTTCTGAAGTGTTCGGGTAGCAATTTTTTCAAAAATGTGTACACCACCAATTGACAAAACACATTGGTGTTTGTCAAGAAGGTCAAAGTGATCAATCAGGCTTCAGAGCAGGGCACAGCACGGAATCAGCTATGACACACAATTGACGATGTGTTACAAATACTTAATCAGAATGGATCATGCCTACTCATCCTATTAGACCTCTCCTCAGCCTTTGATACGGTCAAACAGGAAAACCTGATAGATCTGCTGACTCACTGAATGAGCCTATCAGGGTCAGTGCTTAATTGGTTTACTTCTTTTCCTCATAACCTGACTCAAAAATTCAAGGTCAACAACTCCCTGCCCAAATCCGTGCCAGTAACTTTGGGAGTCCCACAACGGTCCGCACTATCCCCAACACTGTTTAATTTATTAATGGAACCACTAACTGTTCTGTTGCAAGCGTCCAACGTACAATTTCACATGTACGCAGATTATACACAACTATACCATAAGATACACACACCAGAAGACATCAAATTGCTTAACACAACGCTTATGAACACCCAGTCATGGCTAGCTGAGAAGCATCTCAACCTAAACACACTAAACACTGAATTCCTCCTAATAGTTCCACTCGCCAAAATACCCCTCTTGCATGACTGGTTCAAACATCTTATGGGATTCAACGTTCAACCAACCATTGTGGACTTCGCGAAATCATTGGGTATATCCTTTGACTGCAACCTCAACATGCAGAAACACATTAGCAATGTAACAAAGGGGGCAAACTTCCAGATAAATACACTGAGGAAACTGAAACCCTTCTTACCGATCAATGATTTCAAGATGGCAGTTCAAGCACTAGTTATCCCTAGGGTGGACTATGGAAGTGTCTCTCTTTGTGGCCTCCCCATAGCGACAACAGCACCACTAAGAGCCTCCATCAGTGCTGCAGCGAGACTCATCACGGGCTCGAAAAGAAGGTCCCACATCTCCCCTGACTTAAAATCCTTGAATTGGCTACCATTTGAAGCCAGAATTCACCTGAAAATTGCTTGCATGACTCATAAGGCTATACATCACAACGCACCCAGCTATCACTCAGAAATTGACTATCTCCGGTGGTATTAGAGCCACAAGAAGTGCGGAAAACCTACTATTGAAGCCACACAGATTCAACAAGACGAAAACTTATAAACGTTCCTTCTCCGGGATGGCACCTAGGATTTGGAACGCACTACCCCCAGAAACCAGACTTATCACCTCTACTGCATTTTTCAAAAAGGAAGTGAAAGCGATTCTCATGGCAAAATTCACATGATCGTTAACTAAGGAAATTATGAGTTCATTAGTACCTTCACCAGTATTCCTTTTATGACATGGGTCCAACTAGACAACTTAGTAACCATAGTTGCCATTGCCGTGTCTCAACGGGACCTTCCTGTTTGTTGTGGTCTGATTGTTGTTGTGGTTTGGGAGTCTGCTTTTTGTTTCTTTTCTTTTCCTTTGCTGAGCGGGTCTTTGCGGGCGGGATCCATGGGCGGGACTCTGCGGGCGAGATTCTTGGCCGGGACTCTGCGGGCGGGAAACGCGGGTGGGATTCTTGAGCGGTACTCTGCGGGCAGGATTTGTGGGCGGGATTTCTTTCTTTCAGCCACGATTCATCTCCCTTAGTGTAGCTATGGTTGGGGGTGGGGCCTTTAGCGGTATTTAAGGTCCTCGTCCCTTTCTTTCTTTGCTTGGGTTCTCTTCCGGTTTTTGGCCCCAGAGCACTTCGGCTTTGGGGTCCTGGAGGCCTGTTTCTTTTGGTGGTGCCTTGTCTTGCCTCGCTGGATCGCTGACCATCTGGATTACTGCCATTTTGGATTCCTGCTGACTACTTTGCCTTTTTTCCGTGTTTTCAAGGATGGATTTTGTCTGTCTCCGGCTAGAGCCGACCTGCCGTATGCTGTTAAGGTTGTAGTGCGTGTTCTGTACGACGCTACCAAAAGACGTTAGGAGGCAATAGTAGTGGACATTTTGCATGGACTCCAGGAGAGATTGTTGCCCCATTAAGAAATACCATTTGTTGTTTCTTCAGTGCACTGGGAATACTTTTTGGGACCATTTCTTTTTAAGTCAACATTGGTTGTCTTTCCCTTATACAAGTGGGTTTTTATTTGCCCTTTGCGTAGTTCTTTTTTTCTGCTTTACCGGAGGAATTTGGTGCTATGGGACATCCCAGGAGAAGTGACATTAAGACATATCGATAATTCCTTGGTGACCTCTGGATATTCTTTTACCTACTGGAGACGTTAGATCCTTATCTGGGTATGTCTTGATGCATCAGGGAAAGGGTCTTCATTGGGCACAGCTATATTATTAGTATTGTTCTCTATGGGACTATTTTTCATTTACTGTTTCTTCCTGTTTTATCTTTCTTGTTTGCTGCAGCTTATGGAAGATTGGTATGGCTACAGTCTTGAGGATGGCCGTATGAATGTCCCTACACCTTTTCCGCCATCTTTTCAGGTTTTCCCCCTTATGCGTTTTCCTCTTGTGTGAACATTGTTGTTTCCACTCGAGGGGCTAAGGCATTAGGCAAGGGGTGGATCGGGATATCTTTGCTCCTGTAGTACCTGTTGTTCCTGTGAGTGGGACCGGAACAGAAACCCAAGCCCACGATATTCTATACTACCCGAGCGAAGATGGATGTAGATCCCTTGCAGGCTGGGTTGGGGGCAGGTCCTTCATTACAGGATGTGGCTTTGGCTCTTGCATCCTTGCAGGAGGAGGTGAGGGACTTGCAACGGGAAAATCAAGGTTTACAAGGGGAATTAAATGCTTATAAAGCTAAAGAAAGGGCTTGGGCTCATAAGACACCTTTACAACCTGCGACTTTCCATTATGACCGTGCATCTGGTGGTACGGGAAGTACGCCTATTGCAGGCACTGTGAATACACCGGTGCCGGTGCCTTTGGCAGTCCCTGAGCTTTTTTCCGGGGACAGCAATAAGGTTTGCATTTTTATGAACCAGTGCCATCTACACTTTATGTGTGGACCAACGGCTTTTCTGGACGATACAGCTAAGGTTGCGTTTGTAATTTATTACTTGGCTGGAACTGCTGCTTTATGGTCAGTGCCCTTGGAGGATAAGGACGAACCTATCTTGTATGATTTTGTGGCTTTTAAGGAGCAGGTGCGGTGCTTGTTTGCTGAACATACTTCTATGCAAGCTAGCGATGCAGAGCTCCTGAAACTGCAGCAGGGTAAACAGGATCTTTTGGTGTATATTACCATGTTTAATCTTTTGGTATCTGGGACTCATTGGCCCAATGAGAAGAGAACCTCCCTGTTTTATCAGGGTCGATGTGAAGAACTTAAAGATGTTATATCGCAGATTGTTGATCCCCCCCGAAGATTGTTCTGAATTTATTGATTTGGTGGTCAAGTTGGATCACAGGCTTTTGGAGAGAAAAGGAGAGAGATATTGTTTGCCAATATCTCGATACTACGCTGGTTGTAGTGATGTTAGAGCAGAGACAGGGGACAAGAACCATTCTGAAACCCATGCAGATAGGGAGTATAAGGGGTCCCCTTTCTAAGGAAGAGAAGGAAAGGCGACGAAGACTCAATCTTTGTTTGTGCTGCGGGGGAATGGGCACTTTGCACGAGAGCGTATGGTTAAGCCTTCTTCAGTGGTGGTTAGAAAGTCTGTAGCCTTCATTGGACAAGGTAACCTTTTGATGCAAGACAATATACATGAGTGTAATCCCTATGATGTTGCTGGGTTGGTGTCTCGAGTGCCTCGTCATTTCACGATCATCGTTACGTTGGTAATATTCGGTACTAAGAGGAATACTTTTCCAGTCCTTCTTGACTCGGGTGCCATGGGTAATTTTATGGATATACAGTTGGCCAAAACATTTGTGTCCCCTGTGTTTGTAAGACTCATCCAGAACCAGTCAGGGCGATTGATGGGACTGAGCTGTCCTCTCGATTGATGGTAAAACAGACGGAACCTCTGGTCTTAATTTGTGACAACGGTCACCCTGAGTCTTTGAGTTTTGATCGTATAGATGCCCCAGCTTTTGGTATCATTTTAGGGGTACCGTGGCTACAGACACACAATCCGAAGATCGATTGGGTAAGACGCACGGTTACCTTGGATTCAGGATATTGTTTGCAACACTGCTATCAGGAGGCTTTGGATTGGATATCTCCTTTGGTCTGTGCTACTGGTTGTACTGTGGAAGAACCTGATATTCCATCCCAGTACAAGGAGTTTGCGGATGTTTTTGACGCAGTGAAGTCCGGTGTTTTACCACCTCATCACACTTTGACTGTTGTATTGACTTGATCCCAGGGGTAGTTTGTCCTGTAGTCGGATCTTGTCCGAACCCGAACCGTAGCATTTACGATCCTATTTGGACGAAATGTTGGCTGCAGGCTTTATCCGGCACTCCTCTACCCCGGTGTCTTCACCTCTTCTTTGTGCCAAAGAAGGGAGGTGAATTATGTGTCTGTATTGATTATCGGGCTTTGATTTCTGTGTTATTAGACCAACGACAACAGGCGACCATCTTTACTAAACTGGACCTGCGGGGAGCATACCATCTCATTTGTGTCTGTGAAGGGTGCGAATGGAAGACCGCCTTCAGAACGAAGTTCGGTATTTTCGAGTACTGTTATGCCCTTCGGGTTGTGTAACGCCCCGCAGCGTTCCAGTTTTTTATCAATGGGGTGTAGCGGGACTTGTTAGATAGATGTGTCATCGTGTATATCGATGACATATTGGTGTTTTCTAAAAACGTTGGGGATCATGAGATTCATGTGTCTCAGGTTTTACAGCGACTACGTGATCATTTGCTATTTCTGAAGCTTGAAGTGCATTTTTCAGACATCTTGGGGTCCATTAGGGTGCCACCGCGATACTGGCGGGGCGGAAAAACGTCTTTTTCCGCCCGTGAGCAGCGGTACTCACGTCCATCATATTAGTATAACAAAACATAGGTCATTTCCCGTCCGCCGCGGAGCGACGTGCATCGCCATCAAAGTGCGCCCGCCACCGCTGCGGTGGGAGCCAATCGAGACTCACCGCCGTGCGGAATGACATCCACCCCGCTCCACAAATTAGGATGGCCCAAACAGGCAGACGCACCGCAGCGAAGACACCGCCCAACCAGAGACGGCGGAAACTCGAGAGGGAAGCGCTAGAGCAGAGACCCGGTCCTCTCCACCCGGCCATGAACGCCATGGACCCAGCCCTACATATGCATCCGGTGATGTACCTGCTACAGCACTATCATCAAATGGGCTGCCGCGGACGACGCCACAGGTACGCAAATACACAAATACATCACACAACACACGGGCTGACACAGGGTCCAAAACCATAACAGACATCCTGCTGGGGGTTACAACACATCCACAAGGGCACCCACACATCACGCACCTGCCACCAAGTCACCCCTCTGCATCCGGGACACACATCGACCGCGAACTAGCAGCAACATCCCGTTCCCGGTCACGTCACTGCAACGGTCAACATATGCGCACAATAAGAAGGCAGGGCCACTCCAAGGCATGGGCAGGGCACAAAGACCCCAGGAACACACCACCCCCAACCACACATCAACACACCCCATCAAGTCACAAGCCAGGTGCCCATCCTGTGCACCCCCATGCATAGCAACAAGCAACAAGCAACAAGCACAGCTACAAGCAAGCACAATACACACCCTGTACCACATGACAAACAACTAGGGAGACAGCCACTGCGGGAGTGGCTGACAAGGAACACACAACACCAGTGCCTCACACACTGTGGGCTGCCAATACTTCCCAGCACATATACACGCAAACAAACACACACCCTGGGTGCAGCCACAAACAGAACACACACACAGGGAAGCCTGAACAGATGCCTTGCCAAAAACAACACACAAACATCACAGGAATACACACAGAACCCCAAGAGAAACAGACATACCCTGTCAGCCAAACTGTGGAAAGGCAATGGGAGCACAAACGCAACATGAGTGCACAACATCATCACTCAAGAACAAAACACACACAACATACCACAAATCACACAAGAACAGCACCAGCACAGAACCACACTGCCACATCAAACCAACCCCACATGCACATGAAAGCCAAAATCTACAAACACCACAGGCCATCAGGGGATGCACATCAGTCAATACCAAGACCACAAACACACAGCACTGTATGCACAACAAGCAGTCTGTGCACACCAAGCACAACAGCTACACACAGATATGACTGATACAACCTCAACACACACACCACAAATCAGCACTGCACAAATACAACAGCACAAACAGGAAGTCAAGCAATACCACATCCAACACACACACATCCAACATGACAACAACAACAGGATGCACAACTCTGGGATACAATAGCAGAACCATCTTCACCAGATTACTGGGCAGCACACACAGCTGAAGTGCACATGAGCAATCCTCACTGATAAATACCACAAGAACATCACACAAAAACCATTGGGGCAATGTCCAGAGTGGAACATCACTCTTGGCCCAAGAACTGCACCACAAGGCAGTCTCACAAATTAAGTGATGGGGAGGCACATACATATGTAAACCAAGGGGACAGCTGACATCCAAGTCAACTGACTAGCATGTCAGTCATAGACATGTCAGCGGTGTACCATACACAAATAGAGGGAGTGCAGACCCACAATGCTTAGGCACAAGTGGCACACATAGGTGATGGCATCACATCACACACACCATGCCATACAGGAGGAGAAAAGGCACCATGTGCCTGCAATGCATGACAAACACAAACACAATGCCAGTGAGGAGCAGCAGGGTCACACAGTCTACAAAAACACACTCAAGACACAGTGATGGGTAGCGAGGGGCAAGATGGCGGCCGTGCTCTCGGCCGAGTGAGTCGGCGTTCTGCTCTCCTGAGCTGCAGCGGACCCCCTAAACCGACAGTTCCACCCGTCTTATCTAATATGGCCTAAACACCTCTTAGCGGTGAAAAAGCGATTACTCTGCTCACAGCACTAACCTTCCATTTGGACTACAACCAGCCTGGTATCCCTCGGAAGCTGTCGGGGTGCTTGTGGGCTTTGTTCCGTTCTCCGCCACACACCTGGTTTGGCATCCCGTGAGTAAACTCTCAGTTCAGATCTAGCAGCCGTTTTCCCGACTATCGACTAACGCAATCGCCGAAAAAAAAGGGATGCCGCAGAAAGTTCTCTCGAAAGCGGCGCCTGCCGCTCTCAAATCCCACAGCTCTACCCGCGGTCAGCAGGAGGCAGATCTGAAGGGCTCTGGGTCCGGGGCTTAGAAGACTCGCCCTCCAAGTACGGACAAGCCCTCACCTGCTATCCCAACTCCAGCCGCCGCCAAGGGACAGACACTACCGGCAATGTTCGACAGGCTGGGAGGTAAGGGTAAACCTCTTGTCACAAATGATGGCTCTCCTGACATAGTCCAGGGAAAAGACTCAAGATCATCCGGAGTCCCTGTTGGAAAGGGGGGGTGAATACCTCTCTAACAGCACCTCTCACTGTGATTTCTGACACCGCAAGCCTTCCCCCTCTTATCGACTCTCTTGAAATCCCCAGGCTAATTAATCATAATAGTATATTTAAGGAGGCAATTTTGACACCGGGTTTAGCTCCAGACCTCTCTACCCATCAGTCCTCCTCAGCCCAATGCATGCTGGATGATGTAGTTCAGGCTACCAACGGCCATATATCTACTTCTCTGGAACTACCTACAGAGTCCTCCCATGACACCAGGGGCTCTGTGCTGAGTATGCTGAGTGAGTCTACAGAGAATTTTTATTCTGTTTCTGATCAATCTTTGTCTGGGGACGATTATGCTGATCGCCCAGAGCTCCAGTGGTCTGGTTATGATAGTGACTCTGCTGATTGGCGCCCCAGCCAGGCATCAAAAGATTTGAACATTAATACAGTTCGTAAAGCTCCGGGTATCAAGGCTCCATCTCAGTAACCAGCGAAACCTGCAGAAGGAATTATCTATTGAACAGTCTCAATTAAATTCAAGGGATGTATGTGGAGGCACTAGTGAGACTATGTCAGGAATCCCTGAAGAGATTTCATTGGTAACGATTTACCAAACCATAATGATGCATAGAGAAACCACCAGGCAAGAAAATATGCGTACACAGGGCGGCTGCCGCAAAATGCAGAATTCTCTACGACTGGTTATTAAAACTGGAATGAGACTACTACCAGGATTACTGAAGCTGAAGAAAGGATCTCAGCTCTTGAAGATGCCGCAGCTACACAGAAAGACTTAGTTACAGAGGTCAAAGAACAACGTAAGGACATTCTATGGAAGCTTTCAGATCTTGAAAACCGGGCGAGAAGGAATAATCTTCGCGTTTTGGGGATAGAGGAAAATAAAGAGGGTGAAGATGCTCGGCAGTTTATAGTGGAGCTTTTTTACGAGGCTTTCCCAGAAGTCACCCAGTGGGATTGGAATCTCGAGATACAAAGAGCGCACCGTTTTCCACTAAATAAGAAAAAACAATCCTCTGCTGCTGCGAATAATTCCTATCCCCGTGCTATTTTGGTATGCTTCAACAATTTCCTTGCTCGTGAACGTATATTTGACCTCGCTAGACCTAATAAGAAGCGGTCTGCTAAGGAGTGCCAATTCTTTGTCCATCCGGACTTCTGTTCAGAGACGGTTACTCGCCGCTGGCATCTGCGACAACAGATTCCTCTGTTTCAGGCGAAGGGTGCTCAGGCATTCTTACTTTTTCCAGCAAAACTAAAGATCATTTTTAAGGGTCAGATAAAGTTTTTTCTGTCGGAGATACCTGCTAAGGGATTTTTGGACTCAATATAGTTTTGAAGTTAGTCAATGTATTATCTTGATGGTAAAACATAGGGTGGAGCGTATTTCTATGTCCTCTATCTTTTCTCCCTTTTTTTTTCTTTGATGACCTGAGGGATATATATAAAAATTCTGTATTTTTTTTCTAATTGATGCTTCAGGATTATTTGATATTTCTTAGGAAAGGGGGAAAAGTTGTAGCTCAGAGGAGTGTGATGAAACGCTTACTCAACCATCACAAGGACCAAGGTCCTGCTGCTCAATCTGGGGGGTGAGAGGTGTGGGGTCCCATTGGGTGGGTGGGTGGGTTTAGCTGGGGTGGGTGGGTCACTCTGGGTGGGTTGTGGGGTGGTGTTGTGGTGGTGGACGGAGATGACCAGATTTCTTAACAGTTGGGTGTATATCTTAAATGTATTTGAACTGACACAAAACTTTGCAGTTAGTTTGGTTGTAATCTTGTGTGTTATAAAATGCTTAATAGGTTTCTTTAGGACTGTCTTTTCTTTGACCGAATTTTATGGCTGTTTCTAGACTGACATGTGCAACTTGGAACATTTGCGGATTGAATGACCCTAAAAAACGCAGGATTTTCTATAAGTTGTTGCAAGTGATGCAGGTGGATATAATCTGCCTGCAGGAAACCCATATTCCTTGGGGTAATCGGGCTTATCTTAGATTTCTGGGTTATGAATTCGTGTATTGTACCCGACAAACCTCCACAATCAGGGGTGTCGCTATCATTTTAAAAACTGGGGTAGGGCGTGTTAAAAGAGTAATGCAAGACAATTTTGGTAGATGGTTAATAGTAGAGTTATTGGTCAATGGTCGTTTGTTTTCTATCTGCTCGATATATGCTTCTAACCTCGACGACCCACAGGTCCTGAGGAACTTAAATTTAGAGTTAGCCACGTGGCCCCATCCAATGTTTTTCTGTGGGGATTTTAATATTACTATCTCTAGTCATTTAAATATAACAAAACATAGTACATATGTAGGACGAAAGCCCCAAGTCTATAAGGTGCTTCGGACTCTTCTAATTGAACATGGCCTGACTGATCTATGGCATCATCATAATCCAAATCAAGAGGGCAATACCTTTTATTCAATACCTCATAATAAAATGGTACGCATTGATTATGTTTTTACCTCTCTTCAAATTGTGGGGTCTGTCAAGATTGAAATTAACCCAAGGACTATATCTGACCATAATCCTATCATCTTTAGTTGTCCCTGGGACCGTCCTGTTAATCAAATTAGACCATGGACTTTTGATAGGAAACTCCTATTAGATAAACTATATCAGGAACAACTCACTCGTTGGATTTCAGAGTTTTTTGCAATTAATACTGGCTATCGTTTGGGACACATTCAAAGCCGCATTGCGCGGCGAAACTAAAAGATTTGCTTCCTATCGTTGGCAGACAGAACAGCAATTGGTTAAAACTAGACTAGCAGCTCTTCAACAAGCTGAATTGGATTTAACTCTTAATATTTGTATGGGGGAAGACTTAGCAGCTAGTCTGAAATCAGTTGATATAGCAAAATCTAACTTATTAGATCCTTTTTATAAAGATATAGCGATCAAATATTTCCAATTTCGAACCAAAATGTATGAGTTGGGTGAAAATTCTGGCAAGGTTTTAGCAAAACGCTTACAACAAAGGGCTGTAGCCAGTCAGATCATCAGGGTCAAAGATCAGTCCGGTATAATTCAGGACACAACTAGTGGTGTTGTAAATACCTTTGTTAATTTTTATTCAAACGTATATACAGAAGACACGAATATAATTCTACAACAACAAACTAGTTTATTTCAATTTTTCCAGCCTATGGATACTCAAAAGGTCACAGATGAACAGAACCAAACTCTGGCTGACCCATTAGCTGGGAGGAAGTTGTTATTGCTATGAAATCCCTCTCTAATGGTAAAGCCGCAGGGCCAGACCTTATTCATCTGGAATTCTATAAAACTTTTGCACATTTATTCAAGCACCAAATGTTAGAAGTCTTTCGTCTCGCCCAGACTGGGTCAATTCCTGATTCATGGCGACAATCTACTATTGTTCTTTTTAGAAAGAAAGGCAAGGATGAATTAAACCCAGCATCATATCGACCAATAGCGCTAATCAACACAGATAGCAAAATCTATTCAAGGATATTGGCTTTTCAGCTAACCCAAACAATTGTTCCTTTGGTCTCCATTCGTCAGCATGGGTTCATTCCCGGCCGGGATACTACGGACCATATTAAGCATGTAGTAGCCTTATTAGACTGGGCAAAAGTCTCAAATTCTGCGCTCGGGGTGATCCTGTTGGACACCGAGAAGGCGTTCGACAGGGTCTCCTGGGGGTATTTATGGGGTGTCTTACGCTGGAAGGGCTATGCACCAGAGTTTATTCAGGCTTTACAAGCATTGTACATATCCCCAACTGCCAAAATCTGTATCTCTTTTAGTGAATCACAGTATTTTTCCATTAGCAGGGGCACCAGACAAGGATGCTTCTGTCCTCCCCTTCTTTTTGCTTTGTTTATTGATCCTTTTTTATGGTTAATAGAGAAATCTCAGACCATCACTCCTGTTACCGTTCATGGAATTGAATATAAGTCATTGGCATATGCTGATGATATTATCGTTTAACTGATAATGTGGCCCAATCCTTTTCTGCATTGGAGACCCTGGCAGCTCAATTTGGTTCAATTTCTGGGTACAAATTAAACATCGCAAAGACGCACATTTTACAATCTCCGGCTATGCCAATTTCTCATGTTCCTACAACTATGGAGGCAACATACCTCGGTATTCAAATCTCTCCCGATGTAGATCAGATTTTGGATTTGAATTATTCCCCCATTATCGATTCACTCCATAATAAATTAGAGCGGCTGGATCATTTACATCTTTCATTATTTGGCCGATCTAATATTCTCAAAATGTTTGTCCTCCCTAAATTTTTATATCTTTTTAGATCTATTCCACTTTTAATCCCCACTTTAATTTTAACAAAGGCAGAAAGGATATGTCAACGATTTTTATGGTCATACCGTAAATCAAGGAGGGCAGCTAAGTGGACTTGTCTTACACAAGATCGTGGGGGGTGGACAGTCCCGAACTTAATGTATTATTATTGGGCAGCTCTGGTACAACATTTTGCCGTTCCGTTACTAGGTGATGTTGCTGAGCTTCCGGTACATCTCTCACCATCAATATACTCAATATCGTTGGGAGATTCTGCAAAAGGTATATTAACCCGTATCCTTGAACCGAGTTATTTTAAAAAAAACTAAATTCAAGGTTCTGTGGGCATTATTTTCGGTCTGGCAAAAAGTTCGTCGCCATTTTCATATTCCTAAACTCAATTATTATACCCCATTAAATGCCGTTCGATTACTCCCAACGATATTTCAAGAGGGGGTGGCAATTACCTGGACAGCTCATGGCTTGAAGGAAATCGGCGACTTAGCCGATCTCGGGCAAATGGCATCTTTTGCTTTTTTGAAGGAGAAATTCCATCTGCAGTCCAATCATTTTTTCAAATAATTACAATTGAGATGTTTTCTTGATAAAAAGCTTCCTCTAAATCCAATAATGTTCCAAAAAATTACTATTGTTGAATCTGTTAGAAAGAAAGTAAAAATTGGCAGTTTATATCAGTGTGGGCGTGGGAGGGGGTCTGGTAGTGGGCTCCTGTTCAGAGAGAGGCGGTACACCTGTATATTTCTTTAAACTCTGCTTTATTTTTAAGGTGCGCTTTGTCCTAAAGGTCAGTCTTTCCTTGGCGAACTCCAGGTTGTTCGTGGTGGTGATGTCTTCGGGTTGCTGCGGTCCGGGTGGTCTTGGCACACGTCTACTTCAACCACTTCAGGTCTCAGGGGTACCGAAGGGAAAGGAGACCAACAGAGGGAGCCGTTAGAATTAGGTCTTACTGTGGCGTATGTCCAGGGGCCAAGTGAGTGAGGGGACACCTGTGCAATATGTACTCTATCAGTGCTCGTGCTCAGGAAGGGTAGACTCGTGAGGGTTTACAGGATGGGTATGGAGGGAAAGCGGGACTCGGGACACACACGGGAAAGGCACGCACAGGGCTTTATACAAATTTACACAGGGGTGTTCTTTTTCCCCACCCAGGCCGCCCAACGCCTCCGTACCTGGGAAAGCCGCACTCCTCCCTCGGGAGTGTGGCACGGCGGAACACGGGGTCGTTGGCCTCCTGGCTCGCCTTCTCTCTCGGTTCTCTCGTCCTTTTCGGCAGCTCCGGTCCTCGTCTCTCTCTCGTTTCCTCCTCTTCCGACCTCCGGGGTGTGAACACACCCGCTGTACAGGATTTCCTGTCTTTTGTCCAGTCCGGGGTGACCGACGTCAGAGGAGGGCGGAGTCCCGTCTTGTTCCAGGAAGGTCCAGTTAAAGGCGTCGTCTCTTTTCTCATCCGGCTCCGAAACGCTGTCCCACTCAGCCCTTGGGTCATATGTCTGTGGGGAACGATGGCAAATATGAACAGGCATCCACCATTCGGTACGTCTTCCCACCCCAACCTCGCTACACACCTCCCCCCTTGGATTCTCCCGTTCGGGGAGAAGAGGAGCCCTGGAGAGGAAGTCTGCATTGCTGTTCTCTATGCCTTTTTTGTGGATTATCGTAAAGGAAAAGGGCTGTAGATACAGAAACCATCTCAGAACTCTGGCGTTCTGGGACATGTTCTTCTGCATCCATTGAAGAGGGGCATGGTCAGAGTGTAGTGTGAAGGGTCTCCCCTCCAGATAGTACCTGAGCTTGTCCACTGCCCATCGTATCGCAAGGCACTCTTTTTCCACGGTCGGGTACTTGCTTTCCCTGTGATGCAACTTCCTACTAATGAAGAGAATAAGATGTTCCAACCCGTCCTCCCCCACTTGTGACAGTACTGCGCCTACCCCGATATCAGAGGCGTCGGTTGCCAGAATGAACGGTTTCTCATAATTAGGGGGCGCCAAAACAAGGCTGGAAGTGATGGCACTTTTAAGGATTTCAAACGCCAGTCGTGCTTCTTCGGGTGGCTTTTTACCCCGGTGGAAGTTTGTGTTCTTTTTGAGGAGATTAGTTAAGGGGGCTGCTATGTTAGCGAAATCCCTAATGAACCTCCTATAATAGCCTATAAGGCCCAAGAAGGCACGCAGCTCTCTGATGCTGAAGGGAAATGGTGTTTTGGTTATGGCACGTACTTTCTCTTCCTGTGGAGCGATAACCCCATCCCCTAACATGAACCCCAGATATTTCACCCGGGGAAATGCTGCTCTCGATTTTTTTGAGTTCACATGGAGTCCGGCCTTTCGTAAGTCGGAGAGGATTCTGTCTATATGGACTAAGTGGTCTTCCCAAGTCAGACTGAAGATGACAATATCATCGAGATACACCGAACTGTATGTGGTGTGTGGAGCTAGAACGGTGTTCATTAAACGCTGGAAAGTCGCCGGGGCTCCGTGGAGCCCAAACGGTAATACGTTGAATTCGTATAGCCCGTCATCTGTGGCAAAGGCTGTTTTATGCCG
The DNA here is from genome assembly GCF_964261635.1 of Lissotriton helveticus. NCBI lineage: Eukaryota > Metazoa > Chordata > Amphibia > Caudata > Salamandridae > Lissotriton > Lissotriton helveticus. The sequence continues at coordinate 2,109,493,592 of NC_136057.1, forward strand.
GTCGCATTCCCTCAGCGGCACCTGCCGATATCCCTTGGTCAGGTCAAGGGTTGTGATGTACCTGGCTTCGCCTATCCTTTCAATTAGCTCGTCCACTCTGGGAATGGGGAAGGAGTCGAATGATGAGATGGAGTTAAGAGCCCGGAAGTCCATACAAAAACGGGTAGACCGTCCGGTTTTGGGACCATCACTATGGGCGAAGCCCAATTGCTTTTTGATAGCCTTATTACACCGAGCTGTAACATGTCCCTGACTTCCTTTTTTACATCTGCCCTCCTTGCTGCTGGAACGCGATAGGCTCTTTGCTTGACCACTTTTCCTTCTTCTGTCTCTATACAATGTTCTGCTAGGTGGGTACAACCCGGTTTGTCTGAGAACAGGGATGAGAACCTCTGTAACCCTTGTACCAATTCCTCTCGTTTGGTGATCAACAACTCGGGGTTTATGGGTAGGTGTCCCAGGGTAGAACTTTCGTCTCGTCCTGGTATTGCTAGCTGGTTTGTTTTGGGAGGGGGTCCTATCCACTTTTTCAACAGGTTGATGTGGAAGGTTTGAGAGCGCGAAGGCGAGACCTGTACTCGATACGTTGTTCTGCCTATGGTCTCTGTGATCAAATAGGGTCCCTTCCATTCGCTTCTAAACTTCTGAGTGGATGATGGTAGGAGTACCAAGGCCCAGTCACCTTTTTGTAGGGTTCTCCATTTCTTCCCCTTATCGTAATATTGTTTTGCTTGTTCTGGGCTTTTTCCAGATTTGAGTAGGCCAAGTCTCTCAATTTGCCTAACCTGGATTTTAGCTGAGTAGTGTAGTCCAAGAGGGACCTTTGATCTGCCGCTTCTTCTCTTTCCCAGGCTTCCCTTGTGATTTCCAAAAGGGATCTGGGCTGTCTCCCGTATAGAAGTTCAAAAGGTGAGAACCCCAAACTGCTTTGTACTTGGGCCCGCAACACATAAAGGGCCAATGGCAACAATTTATCCCAATCCTTGTTTTCGGCCGTTAACATCTTCTTGAGTGTGGCCTTTAGAGTACGATTGTACCTTTCGACCAGACCATCCGTTTGCGGATGATAGGCCGAGGTACGTATATGTTTCAGATCTAACAGTCTACATACTTCAGTCATCATCTTGGACACAAAAGGGGTCCCCTGGTCGGTGAGGATCTCCCTGGGGAATCCCACCCGCGAGAACAACTCAATTAGTTTTTCTGCCACGTTTTTGGTTGTTGGGGCACTCAGAGCAAAGGCTTCAGGGAACCTAGTGTTGTAGTCCACTACGACTAAGGCATACGTATGTCCTCTAGCCGTACGGGGAAGGGGTCCTATAAGGCCCATACCCACCCTCTCAAAGGGGTTGCCTATGATTGGGAGGGGTTGAAGGGGCACAGCCGGGGGCCGGTTCATATTTTTCTTCTGGCAGACCTCGCATTGTTTACAGTACGCCTCGGCTGTCTTGTAAATCCCTGGCCAGAAGAATAGGCGTACAATGCTCTGTAGAGTTTTTTCTGCCCCGCTATGTCCTGCTGTCAAATGGGTATGGGCATAGAACATAATTTGTTCCCTGAAATCGTTCGGCACGACTAGCTGGAGTGGTTCGCCTGCCTTTCCTTCCCTATATAGCAAGTCATTCTTGATCGTGAATTTGGGATATCCTGGGGAAGGCATTGTCTGTTCTCTGTGGGCGGCCTCCCACGCGTTCATGAGGGTTGGGTCATTGGCCTGTGCAAACTTGAACCCCTTATCCAATTCCCATGGGTCGGCTGTGAGATAGGTTTCCCTAGGTCGTTCGATCAGCTCTCTCCTGAAAAGGGTGAGGAAATCAGGATTGTCTATTCCCACTATCAGGTCCTCTGGTAGGGAGTCTACCACTCCCACTTTTACTTCACATGGGTCTCTACCTATCGGTCGTAGTGTGACATGGGCTACGGGGTAGGGTTTTACATCCCCGTGTACGCATCGTATATGCACCCGAGCCTCGGGCCCCACTTGGGAGGGTAGGACAAGTCTGGACTGAATCACGGATTGTCTGCATCCCGAGTCCAGTAGGGCTTTTACGCAGGTACTGTTGACAAAAATCCTTACGTAAAAGGAGGGCCCCATCTCGGCTGTGTACATCACGGCTCTCGGTATGTATCCGACCTCCATGGGTTCTTCCGTCGTTTTCTTTCTTGGACACATCCTGGCAATGTGCCCCCACTCCCCACACTCAAAACACTGAGGTCCCCTGTTGGAAGGGGTTTCATATCGTATGGGCCGGGTCCTCCCAATGTCCAAGGGAGGTTTGTTGCTCTTCTTGTCCTGCTTCATGGCAGCAGGGTTGGGTTTGGTGCCCTTATCAGTGTCCCAGGGTAATGTGCGAGGCATCGCTCGATTATAGTTCGAAGCCATCTCGATGGCTTGATCCGGGGTTAGACCGGAGTGCTGTCTCAACCAACGTTGCGTCCCGTATGGTAGAGCCTCCATAAACTGCTCCAGATAAACGCTGGCCATTATTTCTTCTTTGCTACGACTCTCGGGTTTCAACCACTTATCTGCTGCCATTTTAAGTCTAAGGTACAGGGTTTTAGGGTGCTCCCCGGGTACTCCTTTTTCTTTCCTGAATCTGAGTCTGTAGGCCTCGGAGTCAAGCCCCAAGTGGTCTAGGATCACCGTTTTAATAGTCGAGTAGGGTGTTACTCCGGTTTGGTTGGCTACTTGGTAAGCCGCCTGGGCTTCACCCGATAAAAGGGGGGCTAAAAAGAAAGGCCACTTCTCTTCAGGCCAACCGCAGGCCCTGGCTGCTCTCTCAAAATTGACTAGGAAGGCGTCAGGGTCTTCCCCCGGGATGTATTTCTGTAGCTGTACTCCAGATGGGTTTGGCCCAAAGGGTCTTCTCTCCATGGGTATGGGCACTCCTGGGTTCTGCACCGCTTTTTGTAGCCCATCCAGCTGTGCGGCAATCGTTGTTTTGAACATGTCCCGGTCAGCATCGGCTGTAGATATCTGCTGGCCGACGGCCCACTCCAACTTCTGTTGCCCCTCTATCAGCTGCTGGATCACCTGTTCCATCGCTGTGTCCGGCAGGGAAGGGGCGGATCCCACTTCTGACACCAATGTGGGCGTGGGAGGGGGTCTGGTAGTGGGCTCCTGTTCAGAGAGAGGCGGTACACCTGTATATTTCTTTAAACTCGGCTTTATTTTTAAGGTGCGCTTTGTCCTAAAGGTCAGTCTTTCCTTGGCGAACTCCAGGTTGTTCGTGGTGGCGATGTCTTTGGGTTGCTGCGGTCCGGGTGGTCTTGGCACACGTCTACTTCAACCACTTCAGGTCTCAGGGGTACCGAAGGGAAAGGAGACCCACAGAGGGAGCCGTTAGAATTAGGTCTTACTGTGGCGTATGTCCAGGGGCCAAGTGAGTGAGGGGACACCTGTGCAATATGTACTCTATCAGTGCTCGTGCTCAGGAAGGGTAGACTCGTGAGGGTTTACAGGATGGGTATGGAGGGAAAGCGGGACTCGGGACACACGCGGGAAAGGCACGCACAGGGCTTTATACAAATTTACACAGGGGTGTTCTTTTTCCCCACCCAGGCCGCCCAACGCCTCCGTACCTGGGAAAGCCACACTCCTCCCTCGGGAGTGTGGCACGGCGGAACACGGGGTCGTTGGCCTCCTGGATCGCCTTCTCTCTCGGTTCTCTCGTCCTTTTCGGCAGCTCCGGTCCTCGTCTCTCTCTCGTTTCCTCCTCTTCCGACCTCCGGGGTGTGAACACACCCGCTGTACAGGATTTCCTGTCTTTTGTCCAGTCCGGGGTGACCGACGTCAGAGGAGGGCGGAGTCCCGTCTTGTTCCAGGAAGGTCCAGTTAAAGGCGCCGTCTCTTTTCTCATCCGGCTCCGAAACGCTGTCCCACTCAGCCCTTGGGTCATATGTCTGTGGGGAACGATGGCAATTATGAACAGGCATCCACCATTCGGTACGTCTTCCCACCCCAACCTCGCTACAATCAGTCTTTTCTATCTCAACTTCCTGATGATTTAGATGACCAGAATAATAAGTGAGCGACCAAATTTAGAGTACCTTCTATTGATTTAAAACTTCCTTTGTTGCTAGCCAGGTCTGTCTTGGTTTCAGGCACTCTTCGCTCGCAATGTTACATGGCTATGTTTAATCTTTATTATACACCCGCAAAACTTGTTAGATGGGGGTTGTTAGCGGGGGCAAAGGGTCGTTTTGTGCAAGATGTAAATTTCCATCTGCAGATTCTGTTCATATTTTTTATAGTTGTCCGGAGCTATCTTTTTTTCTTAACCAAATTGAATATTTTCTTACCCAGATTACTCAAACCTCAGTTAAAATCTGAGCGGAAATGGTAATTACTGGTTATGAATATTCTACGGCCCATGAAAAAACAAGTCATTTACAAGCGTTTCTTTTCATTGCCATGGCTATGGTCAGACTTTGTGTTACAACACTCTGGATAAATCCCGAACCCCCCACCTTTTGTCATTGGAAGGCCAGGATGTTGGCCTGGTTCAAATTAGACACTGCCGTTCAGGCTTTCAGAGGAAAGAAAAGACGTCTAACTGCCTCTAAGAACTGGGCACCATTTGAAAAATGGTTGGCAAATTAATGTTTTTTCAATTATTATTGTATAATTCCTTATGCCTGAATTATGTATGATTAATGTTGTTTGATTTAACCTCTCTCCTACCACCACGGGATAAAATGGGGGAAAAAATTCAATAAATGAAAATAAAAAAAATAAAACAAGACACATTGATGATCAGACAAACACAAAACTGATGTGTAAGGCACACACATTACATAAGTGACCAAATCAACAAGGAAGAGTCACACAGAACTGCATGGACACACCAACACATTGCACAGTGCACAACAGACAACTCGCACAAGTGCATACCATCATTTACACAGGGCAGGACAATCCAAACAGGCACACGACTACTGGGTGCCGACTCAGGTAATAATGAAGACCAGGTCAATATGTACCTAGATTTGGCATTGCATGAACCCCCCCTTGTATTTACCTTGAATGAAACACTTTTAGCAATCAAAGCAGTCAAGCCAGGAAAGGCCCCCGGTCCGGACAGAATACCAGGGGACCTCTGGAAGCACGAGAATTACATTTGGGCTCCCTACATTAACTTATTATCTAACGAAATTGCTAGTGGAGCTTCTGTCCCCGAAACTTGGAAGGGGGCAGAGATCGTAACATTAATCAAAAAAGGTGATAGGTCGAATCCATCGCATTATCGTCCTATCAGTTTGATTGACGTGTTGCAAAAAAATTTTGCCCGCCACATTCTTAGTCGACTTGCTTCATGGATCGATGACTATTCTATTTTTACGAAGTACCAGGCTGGTTTTAGATCAAAAATAAGCACAGTGGACCAGGTTTTTAGATTTTTATGTTTAGTCTGGAAATATACTATCATAAGGAGCTCCCACATATATGTGGCTTTCGTCGACTTGAAAGCAGCATTTGATATGGTTCCCAGGGCAGACCTATGGAAGACACTATATAATATGGGCGTGCCCGGAAACATTCTACAGTTACTAATTAGACTGCATGCGAATAATTATGCTCGAGTCAGATGGGGACCAAATGGGGAGCTAAGCGAGAAAATAAATATATCTAAAGGGGTTAGGCAAGGGTGCGTAATGGCACCTACTCTATTCTCCCTTTATGTCAACGATATTCCTGACACCCTTTTGGGCTGCGAGCATGACTCTCCCAAATTGTGTGGTGAAGCCGTTCCGGCACTGTTATTTGCAGACGACACGATTTTAATCTCTCAGACACCCAGAGGACTGCAGAATCTTTTAAATAAATTTAGCTTGTACTGTCATGACAGGAAATTGGAAATTAATTCCTCAAAAACAAAGGTCATGACAATCAACCCCCATAAAGGTTTTAACAAAGTTTTTAAAATAAATGATGAAATTATTGAAGAAGTCCCTAATTTTAAATACCTTGGTATCATTTTAGATAGCAAAATAACATGGAAAACACAACTAGAAAATGCAAAATTGAAGTTGACTCAAAACCAGTTTTCAATTTTAAAAAAGCACAAGAACAGTCATTTTAAATCAGTTTCACCGGCCATTGAATTATTTAAATGTAAAGCACAATCATCTTCCCTCTATGGAGCGGACCTTTGGGGTTATGCATTAAAGGACACTTTTCTAGTACGCGAGAATTCCTTCATTAGACAGCTCCTGGGCGTACCTGGTTCCACACCATTGACCCCTGTATTATGGGACCTTAATTTCCGACGCACAGATGATTGTGCTTCTCTTCGCCCGTTGCTTTACTGGGTCCGTCTGTGGTCTACAGAGGAGCTGGTAGATTACAGAGAAGCACTGCGAGAGATAATGGCTATAAAAAATATCACCTATCTGCCATGGTTAGTGTATATCGAAAAATGGTTTGGAAAATTGGGGCTGAGTAATTTTTGGTCAGACCCAGACTCGCTAACTAATAGCTCAAAAAAACTTCTGAAACAAAGGTATTTGGAGTTTATAAGTGACTCAGTGTTAGCCAACCCCAACATAGGAACCCTGACCTTAACATTTTTTGAAGTAAAAATGAATATGCAATTAGAGCCTCTTATGGATGAAATCTATCCCCCGTTCGCTAAAAGTCTATATCTAAAATTCCGGTATGGCATTCTGCAAACGAGGGACAGGACATCCAAATGGCACTGTAACAAGGGTGTAAACAGGAATACTGATCCGGTTCTATGTGAGCTTTGTGAAATGGGGTTGAAAGAGGATGAATCTCATGTATTATTTATATGTCCAGCATATCTCAACGCAAGGAAAAAATGGTTAAAGCCTATATGCAAAATGTTAGGCCTTCGCCATATTAGGGTTGGGCTCAGAATATTTAAGGGAGATACCTCTCAACCGATAGTGTTTAGTCTGAGCCGTTTCCTTTTATGTGTAGCCTTGATCAGAAAGAGAAAAGGTCTTAAAATCTAACTTTATCTACCTTTACACTGTATTACTGTTGGCTAGAACTGAATCTATAAGCTAAGTGCAGAGGTAAAATGAACTGGTTAGTTCAACATGATATTGTTTACTAAATGGTAAAGTGTTGCTTGTTGCTTGTTTTTAGTGATCCTGGTGCATCTTTTATATGGAAAATATTTTATTGTTTTATTTTTTCATTTATTAAGTCATCTCGTTATATGAAGCAAGCCGACTGGGACGAATTGTCTTCCAATTTAAAAACCTTTTGGGATATGCAATCATATACTTCACATTATTGTTACAAGAAATTACGTGCTGACAACTGTACCTTAATTTAACTGTGATCTTGTATCTGCTTGTATTTTTTTAATTATATGTACTGTATCTTATAAGGTTTTTAAACGAATAAAGATTGGAAAAAAAAAAACTGGGTGACACGTGTGTCTATCACATGAGTTTGGAGCCGTCCCGTGTCGGAAGTTTCCTCTCCCGCGGTACCACGCATCCACATAATAACGTTTGGAGAAAAGTGCCAACACATTAGGTGTATTGTTTGGTCGGTAACCTCTGTCCCGGACCCATACCGAGCACTTACTGGGTGCGATACATTTCAGGATACCCAGTTTGGTATCACAGCAACCACAGTCCGGGTCCCATATTAAGCAGCTACTGGGTCGATTATTCATCAAGAAACCCAGTCTGGCCTTTACGTTTCCGATGAGCTGGTAATTACAATCAAGGTCAGGTGTGCATCAATTCCCAACACTGACAGATGAATACAGGTCCCACTTCATCTTAAACCCGGCTGGGTTTGTGCGAAGGCTGTCTGCTGCCCCCTCCCCACCCCAGTTGTCCTGATGAAGACCCGTGTGTGACGCCTCATGTGCGCTCGTTCAGGGTTGAAACGTCGACTACATGAGTGGATCCGCTGTATTAATATTCTGTAATAAGTACTGACAAATGCAGTATACAGTTTTATATTTGAAATCAGCATAGACCACGTTGAATTATTGTTTTTGACTTCCTTTTTTATATAACAATTGTATTGTTGATCACTGTTGCGCCGTAAGCACTGAGCACTACAAGTCACCTTTTGCACCAATTTTTCACTTTTTGTATATTCTGGTTTTGTACAGCCTATTTTGAAATCAATACATGCTATAAAATAACATAAAGGGATATTATAGCTTTTGATTCTGGTATTTAATTTACAATTCTACCTAATCTGGGAGAAAGTAAAAGGAATGTTGTGTACCCGAATGAACCAACTGTTTAGATAAATTGATTAATTGCCCAGGTTCATAGGGTTATTGGGTTCACCCCATTGTTGACCTTATTATCACAATCCAGGGGCACACACACATCCACAACCACTACAAAGTTGCACCCTACACACTGCACAACTCTTCACCACCCAAGAGCACACATCCCATGTAGGCCAGGGGACCAGGACTAAGGGCCAACACAAAATGACCATACACATACATAGCTGGGCACATATACAGAAATAACACACATACATCATGACACTGCCCAGCCTGCATGCAAACCTGTGCACAGCAGCACACCCTGTGCTGGCAGTGTCCCCCAACCTGACATGACAACAATGTAGCAAACAATAGCAAACCACTAAAATGTGAACTGCATAACAGGTAAAATAGCCATCACAGATAACACTAGTATCAGTGTCTGAATGGACTGAAGACCCTGTCACCCCTGTTTACAAATGTGATGCGGCCGAAGAGCTTGTCAATGTTGAAGTAACACATAGAGCCTGGGGCACAGGCAAACAAATGCACACACCAAAACAACTTTAAACAGCAAGGACACTGATAATACAGACAACAGGAGTAACTGTCTTTATTTACATATTGCACAGATGTGACAGTAGAACAACAGTAGAGAAGAGCAAGGTACAACATGCTGATCATATGCAAGATAATGTGCACAGGCAAAGTACAAACAGGAAGGACAGTGTCCATGGCAGGTGGCACAGCAACTACATAAGAGGCTGCACAGGGGGAGAGTACAACACAGCAGAGCAAGAGGGCCAGTGTCCATGGCACAGGTGAGAGTACAACACAGCAGAGCAACAGGGCCAGTGTCCAGGCACAGGGGAGAGTACAACAAAGCAGTGAATGACAATTTAAGTTACCAGGGACAAATGCGGAGTTGGAACATGAGAAGTTGCACAGTGAGTGTGTTTGACCATACCCTTCCATGACCAGCAACACACCCAGGTGGCAAACAATGGGCAGCTCTAGCACACCTGTATGAGAGACAGGTGTATGAGGGGGACTGCAACTCACAATTTGCTGTCAGGTGGACTTGGAGCGGGCTTCCCTGTCTTGGGGTTAATGGGAACTGGGGATGAGACAACAGGCACACACACCAACTGTCCCGCATCAGGTGCAGACACTGGCACTCCCTCTGGTGATGTGCTGGATCCTGTGGAACGCTTTGTCAGGCTATGCTTCTGGGCCACCTTCCCCTGCTTGCCAGGTGTCCCACTTACAGTGCCCTCCTTTGCCACTTTGCCAGGTGTCCCACTTACAGTGCCCTCCTTTGCCACTTTGCCAGGGCTAGCCCCTACAGTGCCCTCCTCCACCTGCTTCACTGGGCTTGGAATTGGAGTTGATGTGGTGGGGGGATGTGGTCCTGTGCCCTTCCTAGGTGAACCCTTGCCATACACACCTCCTCAGTGGGCACAGACACTGCACGCCTAGTTCTGCATGAAGTTTTTGGGACAGTAGAGTCTGTTGATGGTGATGCCTCTGAGGCATGTGAGTCTGATGTCAGCATGATTGCTTTTTCGCCCTTGCTCTTCTCTGACAGGCTCTTGTCTTTGTATTCTGGGGTGGCACTGCCCTTCTGTGGGGATGGTGTCTGTGGCCGTGACCGCTTGGGTTGTGTCTGCTGTGTGCTCCTTGTGCTGTATCGGGTCTGTTGCGTATGCGAACCGTAGTCACTTTCATCTGATGTGGCCACTGATTGGGGGGTGGACAAAGGCACCTGAGCAGGAATGGGAGCATGTGCCTGTTGAAGGGCAGACGTCACCGCGGATGGCAAAGCCTGGACTGTACAGTGTAGCCCACCCACATCAGAGTGTATGCCCTCCATGTAGGCAACCACCTGGCCTAATGTCTTGTAGTGGTCACTGAAGGCATTGCGCAGGGCTGTCTGGCCCACACAAAGCTGGCGCAGGAGCTCTACACACTCTGCACTGAGGGCAGCAGGGGGGACAGGTGCAGGCTCAGCGGTGCCAGGTGTGAATGTTACTCGTCCCCTCTTACTGACACAGACACGGGCAGCACCAGATGAAGTGGATGGGAGGCTGAGCACTGGCCGCTGTGTGGTAGATGATGTTGCAGACTCCCCATCCCCTGTGCCTGCCAACATGGAAGCATCACCACTGGCATCAGATGATGTAGTACTGTGTTTCAGCCACGGATTCCTCCTGCATACTACGGTCCCCCTCAGATGCGCTGGTGAGCTCTGTGTCACTGGTCTCCGGTGCAGCTGTGGTTCTACTCTCGCCACCACTGGTTTCCAGATCCCGTTCCTCCGTGTCCACTGGCGATTCTGCATGAGAGACAGATGCAGGGTTGTGTTAGTGTCATCATCAGGACAAAGCAATCATATCAATACAGTACCGGAGATGCCCAAATCCACATGGGGACCACCACACCTTGCAATCACATTGCAGCAACACACTACATAGACCACAACAGTGCCTGTAACCCTGAATATCTGCCATGAATGAGCCATGTTGAGGCCACACAACACCCTGCCCGTGGATGAAGTGTAACAGACACACAACTTGCCCTGCACACACCTAGGGACATAATATGGGGACAACACTCATTGCCACTGACAGACCTTCAGGGAACAGGAGGGGACAACACACACACCTATTAGAACATGACAGTCCACAATGCCAAGTTGGTCATAACAAGCAACATGTGCTACTCTGGGGCACCTTGTTGTCAGATGTGTGGGCCTCACCGATCATGGTGCATGCAAAGTAGGCATACATGATGTCCCACTCAGATAGTGGATCCTGCTGTTCACCCCCTAATACATTCCCCCACACTATCACAATGCTGAATGACCATGTAGATCCTAACACATCTGGCTTTGATAAAGCACAGCAGGGAGGATCAGCTTTGTAAGGGCAGTTTGGCCCAATGCCTGACACTGGCACACATCCCAGCAGCCACTCACATGACACAGCACAGCACCACCACATGAACATCACATGTGCAACCGCTGCCACAAAGCCAAAGTCACCCTCCCCAAATACTCACCCCTGCCTTGCTGGCGATGCTCATTCAGACATGCATACAGTTCCGGATGAGTCACGGCCAATATGGGGACCATCAGTGGTGTCATGTTGTGCCGTGCCAAATGCCCCGTGCGCGGTAGCATCCCCAATGTCATCTCTGCCACGTTCTTTGCCAGCCGGCTGATGTCATCCCACCTCTTGTGGCAATGGGTGCGTCGTCGGTTGGATACCCCCAGGGCTCGCACCTTTGCTGCAATGGCCCTCCACACGGCCTTACGCTGTTGTACCTTGATAAAGCAAAACAGTTGACATTTCATATTACATTATAATAGGATTTTGAAAAAGAGACATACAAAAGAGAATGATGCTAAAAATGCACAGGTATTAAACAAAGAAAAGAGGAAAGAGACTGGTGTTTATTTATTCCTTACAGGTATTAAACTAGTTAGGGGTTAGTTTTAACCTATTTGGTGGTATTTATAATGTAATATGAAATGTCAACTGTTTTGCTTTATCTACACTAATGTAAACTGTAACCATGCTTCCCTAGTATCTTTCTGCATGTCAAACAAAATGAACTAATGTTATGCGATATATCATGAAACCCTATCAAATTACTGGCCCAGATATTCTAGCAAACTGTATTTATCATTATAAACTGTTTAGCATAAAGACAGACTTTTAAATATTGTTTATTTACTTTCAATATCATGATGGTTGTGTCCTGAGGAAGACACCTTCAACGTGTTGAAATGCATAGACAGGAAACCATCTCCCCACTATATCATCTTACTGTATAAACAATGTATATCTATTAAGGAAACTGTTCTTATCATGTTTTATCAATATGTCAATTATCTAATTCATGACACTTTTTATGAAATTTAGTAAAATGTACTTTTCATGCTAAATCAGTGTTTCATCATTAATCTCGTCCTGTTTGCTAATTGAATTGTGCCAGTCTTTATATTGCTTGCCTGGGTACGTTACTTTACATACAAACTTCAGCAATAACATAGCCATCTACAGAAGTGTGTTTGTGTGCAAATATACAGGGCTGAGATGGTGCATATCTACTATTCATTGTGAATGAACAGGAGCAGGGACCATGCAAGTTTGGGAATGTGTTCTCGTTTGGGTGTGCAGGCAGTGGGCCTAGTCTCTGGGTTCACACTATGTCGGACTACAGTGGCACACAGAAACATTCACCCGAGCAAATACTGTCCTGTCCAACATTCTGTGGCTCTTGATGGCTGATAATGTAACACACTCCACTCACACATACAACTGCAGGCATGGAAAACAGTGACCTTGCCTGGAGACAACTTGTTTGTCAGTGTATGACACAACCCCACACCCTCTGGCATTTAGTTCACCGGACAACTACATGTCTGACACCACCCCTGCCCTAGCTCCATTCAGCCTTGGGGACTGTGCCAGCACCTCGTCCACCAAGACCTCCGCTCCTCGCTTGTGAATGGGCTAGCACGGATCTTCTCTGTCCTTGCTATCACTGTGGACATGGAACACCTGTGGTGGAAGTGAGTGGTGAGGGGTCCCAGGCAGTAGGCACTTGAGGCAGCAGCAGGAGAGGGTCCCAGGCAGCAGGCACTTGAGGCAGCAGCAGGAGAGGGTCCCAGGCAGCAGGCTCTGTGAGCAGTGGAAATGCGAGGCTCACTCCCACAGATTTATAGGCCCATGGGGTCATTTGTAAGGTGCAAAGCTGCAACAATTGGTTTTCCAGGTCTGCCTCATTCAAAAGCATCCAATGACCACCACCGCGGTGGTGGAGCACGCCTTCCACGATTTTCAAAACTGCATCATGCCACCGCAATCATTGCTCCCGTTGGCTATAGGCTCTGCTCCATGGCAGTGATTCACCGCAGGGGCCTGAGGTGCACTACCACGATGGTGCATCGTTCAAAAGCATCGAATGACCGCCTCCGCAGTGGCGGAGCACGCCTTCCGCGATTTTCAAAACGGCATCATGCCACCCCAATCATCGCTCCCATTGGCTGTAGGCAATGCTCCATGGCGGTGATGCACCTTAGGGGCCCGGTGTGCTCTACCGCGATGGTGCATTGTTCAAAGCATCCAATGACTGCCTTTCAAAACTGCATTAATGCTACCGCAATCATCGCTCCCATTGGCTGTAGGCAATGCTCCATGGAGGTGTCGCACCGCCGTCGCCAGGTGGTAGCTTCCGCGATTAGGGTGGCGGAGCATGCCCACTGCCATCTAGCCATGTCTCCATGCCAATGGCTACCGCACTTGTGGAGGGGATGGTGCTGGTGTCACACAGCCTTGGCCAGGCAGTAGCTTCCAAGATTTGGGGCACATACAATGGCAATGTCCATTGTGAACACTGCATCAGTACACAGCAGCAACATGGTTAAGGGCACATCATTGTGCACACAATGCCATTATACCATATAATCCACAGGTGGACGCACGTTATGTGTGACGCACATTGGTCTGTGGTCCCAGCCATGTCACTTATGCATTGGATGGTTGATGATGCTTCACAGTGTTAAGCTGATGTCAATAATGTGTAAGAAATCAATGTGTTGGGGGTCAGTGCAGACCTTGGCAAGGCTTGTCTCACTGTTTGGTGTTGTTACTTACTTGTGTTTTCATATCAGCTCATGCACACAAGTGACAGTTTTCCAGCTCCTAGGATCATTGGGTTGTGGATGTGTGCCAAGTTCACATGATGCATTAAGGTGTGACAGGTACAGCGGATGGGTATTTGACAGTTATGGTCATTGTACACACATCGGTGGATGGTTCGGTAGAAGGCGTGCGCATGTGAATTGTGGGGTTCAGTATGTGTGCATTCACATCGACCTATGTGTTTGCAGCACTTGTGTTTTGTAAATGGAGAGGTGTGCCCTCTGTGTGTCTCAAATGTCGACCCATGTAACCTGGTGTGCCACGCAAGACGGAAGTCCTCATCCTGGGATCCTCACCCTCCGCCTGGGACGACTCCTGGTGGCCCCCCGCCCTAGGCAGCGCACCCAAACCAACAGACCACGCACGCAACTTGGGATTCATCCTGGACTCCTCCCTCTCCATGACCAGACAAGTCAACGCAGTCTCCTCGTCGTGCTTCAACATCCTGCGCATGCTACGTAAGATCTTCCGGTGGATCCCCACCGAGACCAGGAAGACGGTCACCCAGGCCCTCGTCACCAGCCGCCTGGACTACGGCAACTCCCTCTACGCCGGAACCACCGCCAAACTCCAGAAGAGACTCCAGCGGATCCAGCACGCCTCAGCACGACTCATCCTGGACATCCCCCGTCACAGCCACATCTCCGGACACCTGAGAGACCTGCACTGGCTCCCGGTCAACAAGAGAATCACCTTCCGTCGCCTCACCCACGCACACAAAGCCCTACACAACCAAGGCCCAGGGTACCTCAACAGTCGCCTCAACTTCTACGCTCCCAAACGCCAGCTCCGATCGACCGGCCACGCCCTCGCCGCCGTCCCCCGCATCCAAAGAGCCACCACAGGGGGACGGTCCTTCTCCAACCTCGCCGCCAAGACATGGAACTCCCTCCCGACCCACCTCCGCCTGACCCAGGACCACCTTGCCTTCAGGAAGCAACTCAAGACCTGGCTGTTCGAGCAGTAGCAGACCCCCCTCCCCTAGCGCCTTGAGACCCTCTGGGTGAGTAGTGCGCTATACAAATGCTCTGATTGATTGATTGATCGATCCATCATGGCAGTCTTTGCTATTCCGTGACCTCCTTAACGGTATGTGCTGTGGCCATCTCATGATGGTTGTGTGTGACATTTGGCTATTTACATCTCAACTAGGAGGAGGCCTAATCTCATACATCACTTGACAGTGCTGGAGGACATGGAGGATATAACGATCATTCGCAAATTCCGCCTAGACAGACCGACACTGAAGACCCTTTGTGATCTGTAGGAGCCCCACCTGCAGCCTCATCGCCACTACCCAACAGCATTCACACCCACATACAAAGTGATGGCAGCCCTCCACTTCTTTGCAACTGGTTCCTTCCAGGAGACCATGGCCAGCACTGCAGGGATGTCGCAACCCATTTTCAGCCTGGTGCTGAGGGATGTTCTTGCAGCCATGATGTTATTTAAGGATCGATACATACATTTCCCCAGGGGAGCAGAGTTGGCCGTTGTGAAGGGTGACTTCTATCCCCTTGGCACATCCCCCATGTTGTTGATGCCATCGATTGCACCCATGTAGGTCTGGTGCCACCACAGGCAAGTGAGCACATTTTCAGAAATCGTAAACCTTATCATTCAATCAATGTGCAGGTGGTGTGCCTTGCGGACATGACCATATCACATGTGTGTGCAAGATTCCCTGGCTCAGCCCATGATTCGTACATCCTGAGGAACAGCATGATGCCCCGGATTATGGCAAATCTGCTTCCTGAGCGTGCTTGGATTGTGGGGAGTATGCCTAGTGCTATGGTGTGCTGTGTGTGTGACCTGATGCCCTCTGCCTGTGCAACATTGCAATGCGTGTTTGTCATTCACAGTTGACTCTGCATATCCCAGCCGTCCATGGCTGCTGAGCCCACTATGGAATCCCAAGACCCCGGCTGATATCAGGTACAATGAGGCCCATGGCAGGACCCGACGTGTCATTGAGCGGACTTTTGGCCTCCTTAAGTCCAGATTCCGCTGCCTTGACAGGACTGAAGGTGCACTGTCATATTTGCCTGGGAAGGTCTGCAAGATCATTGTGGCATGCTGTATGCTGCACAACATGGCCATTCACAAGGGTATTCCCCTGCTCCTGGATGATGGCGAGGACCCAAGGCACCTGCCTGTTCAGGGCCCTGAGTCCAGTGATGAGGACAGTGGAGAGGAGGAAGGAGTTGACATGCGTCAACAGCTCATCACCCGCTACTTCACTTGAAGGTGAGTGGCGAGGTATGACTTGTACATTGTGTGGTGTAATCGCAGTTGTTGTGAAGGGCTATGTGCGGATGTTAGACAGGCACATGTTGAGTAACGTGTGAGTGGAAATGTGGCAGTGACATTTCACATGTGGACGTATACAGAACTCTGTTTGGTGACACTTGCTGCACATTGTGTTGTCTGCCTGTAGACTAATGTGGATGTTTTGTGTAGTGTTATGTCTGTGATGCCACACTAACGCCAGTGACTGTTGTTCTGTTGTGTCTCCCTAGGTGCCTCTAAAATCTCCAAAACTGTAGATATTGCTGTAAAAACCAAACTACATCAATTGAAGTGTGTAAGGTATTTTATTTACAAAGGTGACATGTGAGGGTTGCAGGCATATTTACATGAAGGTGGTGATGGAGCAGTGAGTTGACAGTCATGGTAGCTGAGATGCAAGAGTAGACACCACATGGATGTGGTGACCCAGTTCAACAGACCGGTGCCATTGACAAGGCAGTGTGGGGAAGGACAGTCCAAACAGTCAATGCAGTGGGGAAGGGGATTGCCATCAGGGCTGGCTTTGTGACTGGCGTGTGGCTGGTGCTTTGCTTCCAGAGACTCCCAGGCTCTTCTTTGGACGCCCCCTTGATCGCTTTGGCGGGGGGGGGGCCTGCTGCATTGCCAGCGGCGTCTGAGGACTCACCCCTCTCTGAGGCCGCAGAGGAGGATGGTGCACTGTCTTCCTGCAGCACAACAGAGGGGGGCGGAGGCGTTATTCGGGATGCTGGCCTGTCCCTCAGAACCGCCACTTGCTGGGCCGTGAGGTCCACCATTTGTCCCATGCGTGTGTCGATGGACCTCATCAGCAGGATGAGCTCACACAATAGTTTATATGACCGGCCACTTTGTCCCTGGACCTGTTCATATGCCCCGATTACTCTGAAGTGGTCCAGGGATGGTGTGCCAACCTCCTGCGGTCTGGGGGTGACCCTGGCCCTCCCACCTGCCCTGCTGCCACAGGCCTGTTGCCTCGCCACTGTGGGTCCACGCACACTCTCCCTGCCCTCCACGGTTGTTGTTGTCGTTGTGTCCTGGTCATCCCGTGGGACAGAGAGGGTGCTGCAGGTGGTGGTGGTGGTGGTGGTGGTGGTGGTGGTGATGGTGATGGAGGGGATGGAGGTGGCAGCACAGAAGACCCCTGAAGTCACGGCCTGTGCCGATGGTGTAGCAGCAGCTGTGGTGGTGGGGAGGATGGGGGCCTGGGACCTGTTGGCCCTGGCACACCAGATGGGCCGGCCTGGAGCTCATCGTCCAAACTATCCTGGGAGTCAACATACGAGAGTCCATGTACCGGGGGTGGCGACTGGCTTTGCTGGTCGTTGTTGTCGTCAGCAGCGAGTTCTTCATCACCTGTGGATTAGATGGGGAACGTTTAGTGTTGGGCACTGTGCAAGTATTCTGTTTGGTGCATGCCATCGACTGTCTGTACACTACACAATTGAGAGATCGTCACTATTATCATTCATAAGTCTTTATTGCGATTCTTCATCATAAAAGACAGCAATCATAAAAATAGCACCATTTACATTTCATTCACTAATACTACTCCAGTTTTTAAAATGTGAATTCACAATGTAACACCATCACAATAATAAATACTCCCATATAAAATAACAATATCATATTTAAGATCGGTTAAAAATATATTAAACAATTAACCCTGCAAAAAGACTTAGGACGTGCAATGTTTGTCATAGACAATTTATGATATTAAAACCCGCTATAAAGTGCAATAGTAAAAAATAAAGATTAATACCGGGATCTTACATAGTTACATTACCCCCCTTTTGGCACGCAGCACCCAAGGCCAGCTCAAACTTGACAACTCCTATAACTACATAATCTGAGGAGTCGAATTTCAGCAATCTCTTAGCCACCATGGCTGATCTGGTGCCCAAACAGGTTTCAACCAGGTGCTTCTTGGATTATGGTAGACCGGGTATACAAATAGAAAATGATCAATATCTTCTATCTGGTCTTTGCAAAACTGGCACTTATTACTAGTAGAGGGATCCCACTTGCTTGAAAGCCACCTCAAGGGTAGGGTGCCAACCCTGAGCTGATGATATAATTTACAATCTAAACGTTTTGTAATTAGGTCCCAATAATCCTCCAAATGGGGCTCATCCCTAATGTCAAGGTAATCCCTTGTGAGTGACGTAGTAACTTGGGTGGAAAATCTATTTACTTTGATCAACTCCCAATATGCTGCTTTAAAAACCTTTATTTGTGGGAATTCCGCAGTATCGGGGTTATCATTAAGTGCAATACTGGGCATAATTACATGGTGCAGAGGAACATAAATTACTGGTACATGTCATGTATCGAGGCATTGCATGCAATAGGTGCTGTGTGTAGTGATGCAGGCCTCCCACCCCCAAACAGGCCTCCCAAGGCAGATGGCTACCTACCTGTTAGGTGAGGGTGAACAATGCAATGGCTGACACATGCTTCTGGGTGAGGGAGGGCTCTATCCTGCTCAGCTGTGGGACAGGGGGCATGGTGGGAGTTGTGGTACAGGCCTCCCTCCGGCAAACAGGCCTCCCAGGCAAGATGGCTACCTACCTGTTAGGTGAGGGTGAACAGTGCAATGGCTGACACATGCTCCTGGGTAGGGGAGGGCTCCATCTTGGTAGACTGTGGGACAGGGGGTATGGTGGGAGTCATGGTACAGGCCTCCCACCCCCAAACATGCCTCCCAAGATGGCTACCTACCTGTTAGGTGAGGGTGAACAGTGCAATGGCTGACACAGGTGTCAGAACCCTGATTTTTGGGCTCTCTGAAGTTCCTCAGAAGCAGACAACTAGGCCCACCTTGCAGCTCCACTTATTCCCCAATTAGCAAGTAAGCCTTGATCAGATAAGGTGGGTTTCAACAATAGCAATGATCAGGAACCAATATCATCACATCACAAAAGAGGCAAGAATGGCTGTCATTATAGTAAGAAGCTTTTATAATCAGTTCGGCGAATTGGCACAGATTCAGTTAGGCAAGTTGGCACAGATACAGAACAATAACAGAAGTATCAGCTCTAGACTCTCATGTGGAATAAAAGCTCAATAGACCATTAACATTATTATCCGATTCACATGAACAGTTTCTTGAAAGAATAATCACAGTAAACTCAAAGCATCAAAGGATAAGATTAACTTCAGAATGTCTTTGGGTTCAATACAATACTTTAGCCACTCTGTTGAATTCACAGCATTGACTGAAACAAACTCAATGAAGTTTGCAGGAGAACCAAGTTCCTTGACACCTTTGTTTCGTCACCAAATGAAGCGGAAGATTTAGGCAAAGTCTGAACCAAAAGAACTAGGTAAACTAAGTCGTTCAACAAGCCAAAGCAAACAATGTCGCCAGAGAAAACGCCCCTCGCGCGTTGTCTGACGAGCGCCCTTGAAGAAATTACCAGCCGGCAACTCAGGACTTGGCACCAAGAACAGAAAAGGATAAATCCTACCTGCGTTTTCAGCAAGCGGATATTCGTGGTAGTTTACTACCATTCAAGGAGTCTGGAACCTGGAACAGCGGTGAAATCCTCAGCGCGGAGCGAAGACAGGAAACAGGAGACCTCCAAACTCGGGAACCGGCAAGAATAATCCGCACGGAGACCAGGGCGCGGCTCCTTTTATAGTTCCGATCGGAGGTACAGGGGCTGCAGAGGGAAAAAAGACCTCGGCAGCAAATTCGAACAAGAATTGCAAAAGCCCTGGGGCCAACAAGCAGTGGTAAAGCGGTAGCTGGCAAACGAATGCAACAAGCATTGGCAAAAGGAAACGTTCCAAAAGGGCATTGCACAGGGCACAGATACAATGCAAAGAAGCAGCGGTACAGCACAGAAGCATAGACACAGCATAAATAAACACTTTATGACACTAAGCAGTGCAGCAGAGGTACGGGGCAGGCAAGAAAACGGGAGACATAGGACAGTGCAATAGGGATCCTGACAGTGCCCCCCAACAAAAAAGGTGACACCTCCCCCTGAGGCTCAAAATTGGGAGACCGGATGCCTGGCATGAAACAATCGCAATAAACGAGGAGCATGAACGTCCACCTCGGATACCCAGGAATCCTCCTCAGGTCCGTAGCCCCTCCAGGAAAGCAAATACCACAACTTCCCCCTGACACGTTTACAATCCTTAATACAGCGTACTTCAAACTCATCCTGGCCTTTCACACACAAGGCCGGAGGACGAGCCCTCTTCTTGACAGTGGCCTTTTTCAACAGCGACACGTGAAAAACAGGATAAATCCTCATGCCCTTGGGAAGGAGAAGTTTACAAGTCACAGGGTTTACACACTTAATCACTTTGTATGGGCCAATGAACTTCGGGTGGAATTTATAACGGCTCCTGAACTGAAAGTTCTTTGTAGAAAGCCAGACCATGTCCCCAATGCGAAGATCTGGACCCTTCTGCCTCTTTCTGTCGGCAAACTTTTTGTAAGAGGCTTTAGCTTTCAACACATTAGCCCGCAAGACCTTAGTAACTCGTTCCATTTCACGGAAATGGGAATCCAAGGACGGTATATTGGTTTCCGGATGAGCTAGGAGTAAAGGTGAGAAATGAGGGTGTCGGCCATAGACAGCAAAAAATGGCGAAAAACCAGTAGAGACATTCTGTAGATTATTGTACGCAAATTCAGCTTCCCACAACAGAGCTAACCAGGAACCCTGCTTTTTGAACAAAAAACACCTCAAATACTGTTTCAGGACTTGGTTAACTCGTTCGGTCTGCCCATCTGATTCAGGATGGAAGCTAGTAGAAGTGTTAGTTTTGATGTGAAGAGCTGAACACCAGGCTTTCCAGAACTGTGAAATGAATTGTGGTCCGCGGTCTGAAGTTATGGACCTGGGGAGACCGTGCAAACGCACCACGTGTTCCAGTAACAATTGAACTAGTTGAGAAGAGGTTGGAAGTTTCGAGCAAGCAATAAAGTGGGCCATCTTAGATAAACGGTCCACAACTACGAGAATGGTAGTCATCCCCTTTTCTTCTGGTAAATCAGTTATGAAGTCCATTGCAATGTCCTCCCAGACCTGTGTCGGGGTGGGAAGTGGAAGCAGAAGACCTTTTTTACGACCATGTTCCCCTTTAGCTTGAGCACAAACATCGCAGGCTTGTATGAACGAAACTACATCCTTGCTCCATGTTGGCCACCAAAAATTCCTTTGTAGAAGTTCCTTGGTTTTGGTGATCCCAGGGTGACCTGCCAATTGACTTTCGTGACACCACTGTAATACCTGTGTTTGTAACTTTTTAGTTGGAACAAATAAGAGATTGGAGTAAAAGGGTAAGTTCTGCTGAATAGTTCTTTTAGGCCCTTCTTTAATCCATGATAACAGTGCTGGAATTGGCATAGCTTGTCTTATATGCTGAAAGAAGACCTCGGACATTGTAGCGCCTATTACTTGACCTTCTGAAAGCATGTTTGTGGGTTTGGGATCTTGAGGAACTTCATCAGACTTGTGATCGTATCGAGATAAGGAATCTGCTTTATTATTTTTTGTGCCTGATCTGAAAGTGATGATAAAATCAAACTCTGCAAAGAATAATGTCCAGCGAAGCTGCCTAGGAGTTAAGGCCTTGGCACATCTCAGGAATTGGAGGTTCCGATGGTCTGTGTAAACAGTCACTGTATGTTTAGCCCCTAACAGGTAGTGGCGCCAATCCTTGAAAGCATAACGAATGGCCAAGAGTTCTTTCTCTGCGATGGTATAGTTGGTTTCTGCAGGTAAAAATTTTCTAGACAAAAAGGCTATAGGATGCAATTCATTGGTGATTTGGTCTCTTTGAGATAAAATGGCCCCAATTGCAAAGTCAGAAGCATCAGCTTCTACAATGAAAGGCGTCTCAGGATCTGGATGTCGTAGAACAGGAGCTTGAGTAAAGGCTCTTTTAAGAGTTTGAAAAGAAGAGTCTGTATCGGTGGTCCAAATGAATTTAACCTTTTTCCTTAGAAGTTGGGTTAAGGGTGTGGCCAGGGTAGAAAAATTCTTGATAAAACGTCGGTAAAAGTTAGCAAAGCCTAAGAAGCGTTGGATATCTTTCACCGAAGTTGGAATTGGCCAATCTAGGATTGCCTGTATTTTCCTTGGAGCCATAGTAATCCCTGATGGAGAGAGGATAAATCCAAGAAACTCAACCTTGGTAGTATGGAACTCACACTTAGACAATTTGCAGAATAACCCATGGGTTCTTAAGGTGTTCAGAATAGTTTTGACGTGTCGTATGTGTTCTTCGGGTGAAGCTGAAAAAATTAGAAGGTCGTCAATGTAAGCTATGACAAACCTATCTAAGAAGTCTCGTAGGACATCGTTAATAAAAAATTGAAAGGCAGCTGGAGCATTGCATAAGCCAAAAGGCATTACACAATACTCAAACAAACCAAAGCGAGTTCGGAAAGCTGTTTTCCACTCGTCGCCTGGTCTGATACGTACCAAATGGTAGGCACCTCGCAAGTCGAGTTTCGTAAAAATTGTGGCTGAGCGCACTTGATCAAGGAGCACCGGGATCAAAGGTAGAGGGTATCTATTCTTGATAGTGATGTTATTGAGAGCTCTATAGTCAATGCAGGTGCGCAGTTCTCCATTGCTTTTAGGCACGAAGAAAAGAGGAGAGGCTGCTGGAGACTTGGAGGGCCTAATGAAACCATTTTTCAAGAATTTATCAAGGTATTCACGAAGATGAGTGTTTTCCAGCTCGGTCAAGGCATAAATTCTGCTACAGGGTATTTTGGCACCTGGTACTAGATCAATGGCACAATCATAGTCTCTATGTGGTGGAAGAGTTTCGGCCTTTTGCTCACAAAAAACATCTGTGAACTCTTCGTATACGGATGGCAAGTCAATGTCTTGTTCAGCAGCTGTGGAGATATATAGTGCAGAGGCTGAATGCAGGAGGGTACTAGGAGAGTCCTTTGAGTCTTTTTCGGAACAGGCATTACATTCTTGTTTGCACCAGGGGGAATTGAAATCAACAGAACGATCTACCCAGTTGATAACTGGATTGTGCAGCGTTAGCCAAGGGATGCCCAAGATAACACCAAATTGGGGTGCATCGATTACGTCGAAAGATATGGTCTCTTGGTGTCTTCCGGAACCTACATTGCAAACCATAATAATGGGAGTGGTACAGTGGGTGATCATTCCAGAAGTTAGCTGAGTTCCATCGACTGCATAAACAACTTCGGGTTTTTCTTTCGTGATTAAAGGTATGTGTGTCTTTTCGATAAACTTGGAGTCAATAAAATTTCCGGTGGCACCAGAGTCAATCATCACTGCCACCATAATTTGTTTCAAATTGGGCAAGCTAAAGAAAACATTCAAAGTCAAATGAGGCACTGTTAACTGTAAGGTATTTGCAACAGACTGTTCAGGAGGGGATAGCCAACTCGAAAAAGTCTCCTGATCCAAATTCGAGTTCTCTAGTTTTCCGACTTGTTTTCCTTTTTGTCTCGAGACCAAGAGTTCTTAGGTTTTAGCGAACATTCTCTAACGAAGTGCCCCTTTTTACCACAATAGAGGCACAGTCCATTTTTTCGTCGAGTCTCTTTTTCTTCGGATGTTAAGGGTTTCCTTAGGCTTCCGATTTCCATGGGCTCAGAGGCTTCTGGATTATTTGGGTGCGACCTTTCCTTGGCTCTAGAAAAGATTCGGACGTCAGCTCTTCTTTTGTCACCTTTGCGATCAGCTACTCGATGGTCCAAGCGAAGACTAAGAGCTATAAGTTCTGCACAAGTTCGAGGCTGAGGATCAATTGGTGCTATAAGGTCTTTCAATTCGTCTTTAAGCCCTTGATAATAAAGAGCCGCCCTTTTTGCCTCAGGCCAGTCAGTCTCTGCTATTAGGCGGTTGAATTGGGTAAGATAGTGTATTAATTCCTTATTCCCTTGTCTTAGCTCCAACAGTTCTCTATCAGCGGACCCTGTTATAGTACGTCTATCAAAGATTCTTTCAAATTCACGTTTAAACTGTACCCAATTGGATAACAGGGGATCATCTGCTTGCACCAAAGGAACTGCCCACATAGCTGCGTCACCACTCAGAAAGGAAATCAAAAAGGCAATTCGAGATTGAGCGTTTGGAAATGAGGCTGGTTTGACCATGAAATGTAACTGAATCTGGGTTAAAAAGGTCTGAAATTTGTTAGGCTCCCCAGCAAACCTCTCTGGCTGGGCCAAGGGAACAGTTGTAGGAACAGTTACTGACACAGTGGGTGATGAGCCGGCTACATTTGCTTGGGGATGACCTAAAGACGGTACTGAGTCTATGCGTGACTGTAAGCGAGTTACCTTATGGGTTAAAGCTGCAGTTTCATTCCTACTGGCTTGTAGTTCCGTCTGCAAGTTCCCTATCATTGCACACAGGTCATTCATGGTGGCTTCCATTTGGCTGCTGCTCGGGAGGAACAGATTCGTGGGCGGATTATTCTGTCAGAACCCTGATTTTTGGGCTCTCTGAAGTTCCTCAGAAGCAGACAACTAGGCCCACCTTGCAGCTCCACTTATTCCCCAATTAGCAAGTAAGCCTTGATCAGATAAGGTGGGTTTCAACAATAGCAATGATCAGGAACCAATATCATCACATCACAAAAGAGGCAAGAATGGCTGTCATTATAGTAAGAAGCTTTTATAATCAGTTCGGCGAATTGGCACAGATTCAGTTAGGCAAGTTGGCACAGATACAGAACAATAACAGAAGTATCAGCTCTAGACTCTCATGTGGAATAAAAGCTCAATAGACCATTAACATTATTATCCGATTCACATGAACAGTTTCTTGAAAGAATAATCACAGTAAACTCAAAGCATCAAAGGATAAGATTAACTTCAGAATGTCTTTGGGTTCAATACAATACTTTAGCCACTCTGTTGAATTCACAGCATTGACTGAAACAAACTCAATGAAGTTTGCAGGAGAACCAAGTTCCTTGACACCTTTGTTTCGTCACCAAATGAAGCGGAAGATTTAGGCAAAGTCTGAACCAAAAGAACTAGGTAAACTAAGTCGTTCAACAAGCCAAAGCAAACAATGTCGCCAGAGAAAACGCCCCTCGCGCGTTGTCTGACGAGCGCCCTTGAAGAAATTACCAGCCGGCAACTCAGGACTTGGCACCAAGAACAGAAAAGGATAAATCCTACCTGCGTTTTCAGCAAGCGGATATTCGTGGTAGTTTACTACCATTCAAGGAGTCTGGAACCTGGAACAGCGGTGAAATCCTCAGCGCGGAGCGAAGACAGGAAACAGGAGACCTCCAAACTCGGGAACCGGCAAGAATAATCCGCACGGAGACCAGGGCGCGGCTCCTTTTATAGTTCCGATCGGAGGTACAGGGGCTGCAGAGGGAAAAAAGACCTCGGCAGCAAATTCGAACAAGAATTGCAAAAGCCCTGGGGCCAACAAGCAGTGGTAAAGCGGTAGCTGCCAAACGAATGCAACAAGCATTGGCAAAAGGAAACGTTCCAAAAGGGCATTGCACAGGGCACAGATACAATGCAAAGAAGCAGCGGTACAGCACAGAAGCATAGACACAGCATAAATAAACACTTTATGACACTAAGCAGTGCAGCAGAGGTACGGGGCAGGCAAGAAAACGGGAGACATAGGACAGTGCAATAGGGATCCTGACAACAGGCTCCTTGGTGGGGAGGGCTCCATGCTGCTGGGGTGTGGGACAGGGGGCATGGTGAGAGTCATGGTACAGGCCTCCCTCCCCCAAACAGGCCTCCCAGGCAAGATGGCTATCTACCTGTTAGGTGAGGGTGAACAGTGCAATGGTGTTTGGGTTGTGCAAGAAAGTACATATCAGTCTGTTGGTTAACATTTCTTTGTACTTACCAGCCTCCATTCCCCCGGATACTCCTGATAGACTCTCAGGATACAGTATGGCAAGCACCTTCTTCTCCCATGGTGTGAATGTGTTTGGTGGAATGGGAGGGCCACCGCCAGTCCTCTTAGCCAGCTCCCGGTACTTGCTTCTCCTCACTTTGACAACCCTCTTGAGATCATGCCACTGCTTCATGATCTCCTTCTTGGATCGTGGGGTGGTCCCTACTGCATTGACCCTTTGTACTATCCTTTCCCACATTTGTGTCCTTGTGGCTAATGGGGTCTGTTGGACCAGGCTACCAAACAGTTGTGGTTCCACTCTCACTATCTTGTTTACCATGACTGTCAACTCTCTGTGAATTTGGGCATTTTCTGTGCTGCCATGGTGCGTGGTGTTTGGAGTGTTTGTGGGTGCAGGGGTGTGTTTGGTGGGTGTGGTGTTGATGTGTGAGGTGTATTGTGTGCTGGGGGATAGTTGGTGGTGGTGTGATGGTGGTGGTAGTGGTGGTGGTGGTGTGTGGACCTTCTCTTCTAGAGTGTTGCAAAGGATTGTGGTCAGTAAAGGGGCTGGTTTTATACTCCGCTGTGTGGGTGTGTCCAAATGGGATTTTGATGTCAGTTGTGTTGTGGGTGTTGTCAATGGGATGGTGTATATTTTTGGGCATTTTTTTTCATTGGAAAGAGTTTTGGGTAGTTGGAGGGCATGGCTACTTTGATTTGTGCAAACTTTGGCATCGTTGCGGTGGCTATGCTGCAGCTCTTCCGCTGTCTCTCCCATTCACTCCTGAGTGCGACCGCGGCTCTTGTGGGTGGGATTCTTAGGCAAGATTTCACTTTCTTTCAGCCATGATTCGTCTCCCTTAGTGTAGCCACGGTTGGGGGTGGGGCCTTTAGCGGTATATAAGGACCTCCTCCCTTTCTTTCTTTGCTTGGGTTCTCTTCCGATTTTCGGCCCCGGAAGCACTTTAGCTTTGGAATCCTGGAGTCCTGTTTCTTTTGGTGGTGCCTTGTCTTGCCTCGCTGGATCGCTGACCATCTGGATTACTGCCATTTTGGATTCCTGCAGACTACTTTGCCTTTTTTCAGCATTTTCAAGGATGGATTTTGTCTGTCTCCGGCTGGAGCAGACCTGCCTTATGTTGTTAAGGTTGTAGTGCATGTTCTGTACAACGCTACCAAAAGACGTTAGGAGGCAATAATAATGGACATTTTGCATGGACTCTAGGAGAGATTGTTGCCCCAATAAGGTATACCTTTTGTTGTTTTTTCAGTGCACTGGGAAAACTTTTTGGGAGCATTTCTTTTTAAGTCAACATTGGTTGTCTTTCCCTTATACAAGTTGGTTTTTGTTTACCCTTTGCGGTGTTCTTTTTTCCTGCTTTTACCGGAGGAATTTGGTGCTATGGGACATCCCAGGAGAAGTGACATTAAGATATATCCATAATTCCTTGGAGACCTCTGGATATTCTATTACCTACTGGAGACCTTTAGATCCTTATCTGGGTATGTCTTGATGCATCAGGGAAAGGGTCTCAATTGGGCACAGCTATAATATTAGTATTGTTCTCTATGGGACTATTTTTCATTTACTGTTTCTTCTTGTTTTGTCTTTCTTGTTTGCTGCAGCTTATGGAAGATTGGTATGTCTGCAGTCTTGAGGATAGCCGTATGAATGTCCCTACACCTTTTCCGTGATCTTTTCCGGTTTTCCCCCTGATGCGTTTTCCTCTTGTGTGAACATTGTTGTTTCCACTCGAGGGGCTAAGGCATTAGGCAAGGGGTGGATCGGGCTATCTTCGCTCCTGTAGTACCTGTGGTTAAGGTGAGTGGGGCCGGAAGCACCTTTTTGTTTTACTTGGCACAATATGTTATGCATTCTTGATCTACCGGTTTCTATTTTGTTGTATAATTTACATCACTGATTGTAAAGGGCTCTGATTGCCTCAAGGGTCTTGTTCGCACTCTCTAAAACTTTCAAAATAAATAAATAAATATCCCTTCTAAAGGTGTCCGCTTTCTCCCTTGGTGGCAGATTGTAGTCATGATGAACCATGCTGGTGAGATGAGTACACGTAGGTGTAGTCGGGTAGTAGATAAACAAGTATAAATCTTCATCAACAGGTATTTAAATCCATATATCTACAAGGGTAGATCTCACTCGGCAATCCCACCGGGAGCAGCCTGCTAGCTGCTCTGCCCCATCCATCAACTGTCACACCTCATCCAGTCACCCAAGCATTCCGCTCACAGCCCACACACCAAACATTACACTCAGAACACTCACACAGGCTGAGCAGCTAGGGACAAGGTAACATGGGAGAAAAGGTATGACATCAGAATACTACATACCTCTTCCCTAATAAACCGAAGAATACATAACGTGACCAAAGCATAAACTTTAAACATAAAATTACAGCAACAGTAAATAGTTCACAACCCAGGGATGAGGGAACAACCGCATCACAAGAGGAAAAGGAACTAATCAAGATCAGTCAAAAGCCCAGACCCAAGGATGACGGGAACACCACACTTTGAGAGGGAAAGGAACAAAAGACTTTAAAGAAAGATGGATGCAGTATACAACACGTATATGTATAAACATGTCATTAGGAATAAAGGGACTAAAACCCAATATCCTGCCCCCACCATTAACAAGGGACAACCGTATGTACTCTCCGTGAGGAGAATCAGGTCATGTGAAAATGTGGACAAAAGGGACTCAAACCCAATGTTTTGCCCCCACCCTAAACAGGGGACAACAAGTATGTGAAAGTGGACTAGAGGTACTAACACCCAATGTCCTTCCCACACCCTAAACAGAGGACAACGAGTGTGTGAATGTGGACTAGAGGGACTAACACCCAATGTCCTGCCCCCACCCTAAACAGGGGACAACGAGTATGTGAATGTGGTTTAGAGGGACTAACACCCAATGTCCTACCCCCACCCTAAATCTGGTACAACGTGGAAAAATGTGTATGAGCTCTGTGTAAGAAGGCACACAAGGACAAGGTCCTGCAATACACAAACAACGTGTGGCACAAGGTGTCTTACGCACGCAGGGAAATCCCCCTGCAACAAATGAGAGACCACCCTTGCGTAATGGTACTATGTAAACTGCAGTAGAATGGGACTAAAACTCAAACCTTCAAATGAGGTACTACATGTGTATGTGGGAGAAAGCCCCAAAAATGTATCCCTGTGCAGAGGTTCAGAAATGAAAGACTGTACTTAGAAAATCCCTCCCATAAAGGGACATTTCAACCACACAAAATGGAACAATTTAGCCATAAACTCTATAAACATGTAAAAGGTAAACCACACAATAGATACAAACAACATCAGTTGCACTTGGACATGAAACAAGATTGCAGTAAATAAACAAGTATAAATCTTCATCAACAGGTATTTAAATCCATATATCAACAGGTGTAGATCTCACTCCGCAATCCCACCCGGAGAAGCCTGCTAGCTGCTCAGCCCTATCCATCAACTGTCACTCCTCATCCAGTCACCCAAGCATTCCGCTCACAGCCCACACACCAAACATTCCACTCAGGACACTCACACAGGCTGAGCAGCTAGGGACAAGGTAACATGGGAGAAAAGGTATGACATCAGAATACTACACAGATTGTCTCTGTTCCATTTAATCTGTCTTTTCTTTTTGTTTGTTTTTCCCTCTGTTGGCCTCAGGAAATGTCTAAAGTTGTGAAATAAGTGCCGGTCCCCAAAAATAAGTGCTGGTGCCCCCCCCCCCCCGGCAACCACCGGCTCAAATTAATCACTGCTACTCCCCTGGTATTCTGAACACTCTGAGCAGTGGATTGGGGTTACTAGGAGTCTCCAGAAAAAAACAACAGGAGCAGGCAATCTTCTATTAACATTATTAGTTGCAACCTTCAACATTTGTATATTTAAATACTCTACTTAGATTGTCAATGCAATTTAACTCTCCTCCAGCTTCAATGACTGACCTTTGCATCTTAGTTCTGAAACTTTCCAAAGGAATATGGAGCAGCTGAGTTTTTCCCCATCCCTCTTCAATCCTTAGAAAGCAGCCTTCCCTTTTTTCTCATTGGACTACTTAAGGCTCTCAAACGAGGCCTCAATGAAGGTTCCTGTAGCTACAGTTCTATCAGTTTGTATCGGGCGAACCACTAGTGAAACCATGGTGGAAATAATTCTTAGGATCCCCTCACAATGTGCTTCTCCTCCACTCTAAATGCACATTTGAGTGGAACTGTGCAGTTGAAAAAGTTCAGAGATAACTGCTGGTTATTTCCACTTGCCTACCCTTTAGATTAACAGGTCATGATTTAGGGGTCCCTTAGACACCACAGCTCTGCTTTACTCCAAGAACCTTTGGAAGCTGGCAAATTCATTCAGTGGCTCATACAAACCTCTCTTTTGCCAGATGTGTGGTGGCTCACTAATTTATTACTGATCTGAAGCTGTCCCAGATGGCCTCACGTGGTTCCAGAGAAGAATTAAACTAGCAGTACCTTAATGGAGCACAGAAGATGACTTCCCACTTAGAGCACACTGAAGACTTGCCTTTGTTTTCCTCCTTGTTGTCACCATTTTGAACTGGGTAGAAAGGGATGTGTACCAGATCTTTTTCTGCAGGCGTGCCCTTTGGCTACATCATCCAGTCTCTAAATGGTGCTTCTACTGTGTCTCATTTCTCAAGCTACTCAGTGCTACCTATAGGTGCCCTCTAATGAGGACCTCTGGCACTTACAACATTAGCTTAACAGAACTGAAGGAAGGTGGGCAACTATTTTCTTTCTTTTAATAACATTCTTTATTGGTGTATAGATGAACAGTAAAACTAAATACTTCTATAGTTACAAGTCATCATATAATCCAGAGAATATGGCAAAAATGTGGAAAAGGTTATACTAATACAAGTAAAATGAATGACATGTTTACATAATTATTGGTCGCAGAATATGTACTTTTCTCGCTCATGAGTCCAACCATTTTCTGAAGTGAAATACAGCTAAAACACAGACCCTCTTTTTACTGGAAACATCTGCAAGCTACCTGATCAGGATTAGGTCCAAGGAACTTGTGGTTGATAATCTTATCAACATCTTGGCCAAACCCTCATCCTTTTCGGCTGGATCTCTTGTGTACAAGTGTGTACGTAAAGAACATAGTGAAATTCAAAAGGTTACTGATTTTCTGTTTCCTCCAGTGAAAGCACTCATGCTTGCATCCAACTTGCATATGCTGGCCCAAACACCCTTGTTACTGGACATCCTGTTTTTGTAAATCTTAACTTTGGACACTTCCTGTAGCCACTCATCTCCTTCAGAATGCAGTGCCCAATGTTGCTGCCCTGTGCTAAATTTGCGAAATAAGAGCGGGGGCTCAAGCTTTTAATCGGTGCCCGCCACTGGCTCTAGTGGCATTGCCTCCTACCAAGGCTGCGTCGTTTTTACTCCTCCTCAAGCACCTTTCTTCTACCACCCTGCATTTGCTGTTTATCACACACTAGTGCTGTTTTTTCATCCTTGCTCTTCCCTATCTTTCTCTTCCTCTATATCCATCTTTATCTCTATAACAAAAAAATAAGTTCCACTCTCCAAAAACGAGTGTCAGTGGAAACTACCAGCAATTCAGGGCTCAAATTAAGCACTGTAAAGTGCCTCTGAGTATGGATGCTACGAGATACAATTGAATGAATCTCTTCAGGAGGCAACTACATTAACTGTCCTCAAAAAACACCCTCCTCGAAGGGGAGCGTGTATAGATTAGTGTGCCCTATATTTATACTCCTCTCTAAATGCATTTTTGATAAGCTTAAGGACTCTTATGTGTCAAACATTTTGAAAAATATCTTCCACCAAACATTCCTTTTTTTTGTGGGCTACAATTTTCATCTGACATTCTTGCCCATATAATCCAAATATCTTACATTTCTGGAAATCTATTACACTTCTGTAATTTACTGTGTTTCTCTCTATGTGGTGTGTCATCTATCTTCCTTTTTTTGCTGTTCAGTGGTTTGACTAACTGTTGTGGACTCCACAGTGAGATCTGGATTGAATCTTGGGAGGTCTAAAATGACATCCATCTTTCATTGTTTCCTAAAATATGCAGTATTTGCTGTTCTTTGAAGTTCCAAGCCTCTTGAGCAAGCGACCACATGCAAATGTAATCGTCTAATAATAATAGTGCCTAAAGAAAAGGTGACCAGATCCCATTCGTTTTTATTAAGGGTTATTGCATCAAAGTCATAATAGGTTTTGAATTGTACAGATTTACCATAATTTACTATCATCAATTGTATCAGTCTTCAAGCTCTGGCCGTTTGGCTGCGTAAGACACTTTACCAAACTCATTACCAAACAGAAGAAAATACCAGTTCTTTCTCAAAAAGGAATAGTGCCTAATTCAGGATTACCAGTTTAACGGGAACACTCGCAACTTCATATATTTTCTATTAAAAAAAACACCCTGAAAAAATGCATCTATGGAAAAGTGACTGGAATTAAAGAAAAGAAGTGCATATTACGTCAAAAAATAATTATTTTTACATTCGTCTCTAATCCCGAGTTTACAAGCATCCTTTTTTTTTTCTTCAACTCTGAATTGGGATGAAATCTCATATCTCATAATTACTAAACCCTGTAGTAATGATTATTACAAAAAGTCCTATTTCACACCAAATTAATTGCGAACTTGTAACGAGGGCCTCGAAGGAAACTGAACATTCTATTTAGCGGAACAGAAATATATTTTCGTTAAATTTCACTTTCTTAGGCTCCACTTGCAGGACCTTCTGGGCATCAGATTACATTTTTTTCTCGCGTGACACATCATGCTGTTAAGTGGGATGATTGTCCTGTTTCTGTTGTGTACAGAACACATCCTAGGTGCAGCACTTGCTACGCAGGGCCTGCCCGGGACTCTGTGCAAGGATTATATCAAATATACCGTGCAGAACTGTTGAAAGCATGATGCGGCTATGAGTAATCGTCCCCCGGATCTGGGAGATGGCATCCTCTGAACGTGCTCCTCTGCATTCTCCCAACAGGTTCTTCCAGATTTCAGGACA
Organism: Lissotriton helveticus; assembly: GCF_964261635.1. Taxonomy (NCBI): domain Eukaryota; kingdom Metazoa; phylum Chordata; class Amphibia; order Caudata; family Salamandridae; genus Lissotriton; species Lissotriton helveticus. The sequence continues at coordinate 2,109,526,713 of NC_136057.1, forward strand.
CTGAGTACATACACCCTTGCGTGTCGCTCATCCAGCTGGGGCCACAATGGGACGAAGCCTGGCTTGTGCTCTGGGTCACACCCCACACACTTTTAGGTGTTCCATTCATAGGGCAAACGTGTCAATAAAAATATAATTCATGCTTTGATCATACAAGAAATTCACGTTTGGAGATCGGATCTTCGATAGGAAACTGGTTTGCGGTAAATCAGAATACAGAGCTGTTACAACACAGCAAGGAGGCATTTGTATCCCACAGTGTGTATCTTGTACCTTGATGTCCTACTCCAAGTGGGGCTGGATTGAGACAACTCAAAGAGTAGTCCTGCAGTTTCAAGATCATTGTGATAGGCAAGGCCTGTGTACATTTGCTAAGCATTTGCCCAAATCCTGCTCTGTACAGATTTTTCCTGTTTGGGGCAGCAGGGGCGGGATGATTGGGATTACCCATATCGAGGCTACCAATTAGCCTAGCGTGGATACTAGCTCGGCAGTCAATCGTAGAAGGCTGAATGGCTAGCGCCTCTCGCTGGAGAATGCCCAGTGCGACAATCTTTTGTAGTGCCCCTATGACCTCCTCCTCAGATTCCCTCTCTACCACCAGGCAAAAGGGCTCCTCATCTCTCCATAGCCCCCCTCTTACATACATTACATTTGCTTTAAAGTATTACTAAAGGCTGGCTTTACTAATCCACTCAGCTATCCACTTTAAATACAGATCTGTTCTTAGCAGCAGACCTGTTACCCTCTGTGCTACTTTATGGTGAGTCAAAACTGCCACTAGACAAAACTCTCTCTCTAGCAAGAACATTAATCACAAGAGTTTTTTTGACATTTTTCTTGCTGCCTGAAATCTGGACGCACAAGAAACTCTGAATCAGCTGCTTTTAAATTGTAAGTAATTGTAAACGTCCACATTTCGGAATAGTAGAATGTCTAGCCTGATAAACTATATTCACTTTCCAAATGAATGTTGGGATCTGGTGCTGTACAGGGAAGTAATTCAGAGACCTGAGAGTGACCATCTTTATGCTTCAAGTGGGCAGTCCTGATTGAGCAGAGAAAGGTCAAACACTTTCCCGCCAGTATCGTCCCAAACAGCAGAAGAGCCGTAAAGTGGAGCAGAGAGAACTACTCGAACAATGAGACTTCACTAAAGGCGTTCTTGGAGCATTTTTTGACTTGCACCATGGATAGGGATGAGAATGCAGCAATATTAACAAACTATAATAAATTCTCAATGGGAATTTAAATGCCAATCGGCTGCACCATAGACATCAAGTAGTTCAAGCAGAAACTGTGATAAAGGTTGGCACAACAAAGTGCAGAGCTGCCAAGCAGTTGCTGAAATTGGTGTATGACTGGCATGCCTTCATAGAAGAAGAGCAAACCTTTAGAGTCATATGGAGAAAATGCAAATCCCTACTTAGGGGTAAGAAATTGAATTACTAGCAAAAAGTGTGGCAAGCATTCATCAAGGCAGTAGAAGGAACATCATCGAAATATTCAGAGAAGGTCCAGGATCACCAATTCCAGCACAGACCTGGGTAGATCATTACAAGACCATATATTCCAGTGGTGACAGCACCTCAGCCCTGGCAGAATGCAACATCTCCCTCCAATGGGGCAGTTAATTATTTTGCGCCCAGAAGTAGAATGGGCAATCCTGGACCAGAAGGCAAACAAATGACCTGGCTCAAACTGTGAACCTGTCCATATGTTTCGGACCAAAATATTCAATGAGGTCTTTGGAACACACAACGTCCCGTGTCGTGGCGATTAGCCATCATAGTCCCATTCTACAAAAAAGGAAATAAGCTGCTGCCAAGAAACTATAAGTCAATATCGCTTTTGGAAAGTACCAGCAAAATCTTTGGGGGTGTTCTTTTGAACAGGCAGCAGGCCTGGGTAGACCAGCATACTGTCCTCATAGATGCACAGAAGCAGTTCCGCAAGGGCATCAGTACCATCCACCAAGTCATAAGATTATTTATGGTATGTGTTAAATACCCGCTTTATCTGTCCTTCATGAACAGTAAATCAGTCTTCGACTTGATAAATAGTTCAAAACTATGGGAAACACTTAAAGAACAAGGAGTTGAAAATCATCTCTTACAAGCTTTCAAAATATTACACAAAGACCCGCATGCCTGTGTTCGCTACAGAAGTAGAGGAGAGTGCACCCCCTATTTTGACATCTGTTTGGGGGTGCATCAGGCATGCGTCCTCACCACACTACAGTTCGTCCTCTTCTTAAACGAAAAGAAACAAACAGGACCATACAGCACTCACAAAGACTATTGAATTTAGATTAATTAATTTCAAGTGTCCTGGACTAGTATTGTGGATCTATAAATCCAAGATCCTGTATTCTGGGTTCATTCTCACTCATTAATATATGATGTTCAATATTTAGCAGCAGACTCCAAATTATGGATCCAAACCGGGTAGTAGATTTTCAATTCTTTATTTTGTATCCATAGACATAAAAAACTTTCCAGCTCACACCGCCGACACGTGTTTCGTCTCAAAGAGACTTTTTCAAGGCTGGAAGCATAGAATAAAACTACAATCAATAAAATAAAAAACACTCTATTTTTACATATTTAGCTATATACAATTAAAAACTAGGTATAATACACATATACATAAGTTTGTTAACTCTTTCTTGAAAAACCACTAAACCATACCAAATACATGGAAATATCTCATTGGCATACTCATTGTATAACATTAATAAATGTCACATTATCATCAATTGATTACATTATTATTGATATGAAGCAATTATGTCCACATAACAGATTTCTATACATGGTCTAAACAATATATATGTTATAACCATTACAATTCAATTGTAATCATACGAAATAGGTTAAAGGGCATTAGAATGAGCTAGTGTATAAACATCATCCTAAGGTTTGCACTGTGGGAGTAGAATGAAAATTTAAATTGCTGCCTGATTCACAATGCCTAGTCACCAGATAATAAGAGAACCTACCAAGAATAATGACCGTGGAGACCTAGTAGTGAGTGTCTGAGTCAAATGACCCGTATCTCTCAACGAAAAGTGAATCCGTTCTGCTTATCACATCAACCACCTAGGCCGATTTCCTATAGAATAAAGCAGAAGTTGTCATCATACACTATGTTGGCAGGTTCTAAGCGTAAAAAGCCACATTGTAATGTCTTACACAGATATGTTAACACTAAGAGGATGTTACCACTAGTTGTATTTCTAATGGGTACGTCTATTCAAACTAGGTTGCCATCATAAGTGAGAAGTAACTCACCTCTCCCAATCGTTCAATACGGTTAAATAGTTTTCAGATGATAAACAGCCATAGTATATTCTCTATGAATAAGCATATATCATAGTCAAATATAGGTTCCCTATCCCCTGTGACACTCGATCAATGGGTCATAATGGAAGGAAACCTCACCAAAATTAAAAGGCGATAACTTAGTCGAATCAGGCTACCACAAATCCCCTACTGGATATCAGCTTCACGTTAGGTATTGGAGTTTAGTATTCTCAATTCTATATAAAAAAGAAGCGTACTTATTACAAAACTATCACGGTAAAAGCAACAAGTGTATTCAGTTAATTGCACATTGTCATCCTAACAAACAATGTCAGGTTTGTTATTGTAATTAGCAATACAAAGAGACCCGCACCCTACAACCTTATTTGCATAGCCTCCACCAATAGTAAAGAAACGTATTAGAGAATCTTCTCCACACTGTCATAGACGACAATTTGGTTCGATATCCTGAGTAACTACTAAATTATCCGTGGCCATGATAAATATCGTTACCTCGTTTTGAAAGCGGGAGACTCCGAAAATTTAAGCAGAATGGCGGCGCACACATTAAATAATCCCAATGCACCTCTACATAGAGCAAAAAGATATATAACACAAGCATATCCAACTCACTTCGTATGTAAAACACTCGTTTTAAGTGGAGGTTGCTCTTCTGTACTTAAGCGTCACACCAAGACCCTGATAAGTCTGTGAAAAGGTAAAATAAAGTAGATTATTCCAATTAGCCCGACAACATATTTAAGTTGATATGATGTCCAATACAAGGAACATTGAGTATTCAGCGGGTAGTTATTCAATTCCATAAGGGAGGTTAATAACCAGAACTGTATATAACCACTTAAGCTCTCATACACCTTACATCCTCTTAGCTCAATCGTCTGCGGACCTCCACTGCCGGTAGCAACCCGAATTCTGCTACCGCGTATCTATTTAAAGTGAAAACGGCGAGCCCCGCCCCCACAATACGCCTTGACGAGGAACAGGCTAGTAAGAAACAAGCCTCAGCGTTCGATATCTACGCCGCGGCCATCTTGTAATGGTGATAATAATGACGATCACAGATTATAGAACCGCTATATAATTTGAAGTCTCAATCATTTATATATGAAGAGACAATCTTCTTAAACGATTCTGGAAAATTCTCCAGGGGCACACAGATGTATCAAAGCTGGGCAACAAAAAACATAGTCATCCTCCAGTTTGCAGATGATGCAGTAATGGTATTCTGCATTCAAAACGAGCTGCAGCGGAGACTAGACGGTTATGATAGCTACTGCTGCCTAAAAGAGCTTCTTATTAACATGCAAAAGACAAAAGTAATGTTGCAGGGATTCTGTACATACAAGAACTATGCGCAGGATTATGAGACCTCGGTGCATAGGTGCTGTGCCTTCCTACCACCTTAGTGCCTATGAGCTCAAAACCAACTAGCTATTGTGTCTCACTCGCTCTCCTACTCACAAATTGAGAAACAAATGATTAAACACCCTGTAGTGAATTAGGTTCTGGCACAATTTAGAACTCCTGCTACTCACCAAACTACCCCAAGCCACTACTTACCACAGCCCTCCTCAGGACTCATGAAAACACCACACATAGATACATAAAATACCAACCTGAGAAAGGAATAATACAAATGACCACACGCATACAACTAAAAGTACTGAAAATCTGGAGCCATAGTCTCGAGGGATATGTACAGCAATGCAAACAACTCGCCACTGCACGGCAAGAAACAACGCCTTTCGGCGACACAACGTGCACTCAGCACGACACAACGTCTTCTGACGAATCAACGCCTTCCGGCGACACAACGTGCACTCAGCACGACACAACGTCTTCTGACGAATCAACGCCTTCTGGCGACACAACGTGCACTTAGCACGACACAACGTCTTCCGACGAATCAACGCCTTCCAGCGACACAACGTGCACTCAGCACAACACAATGTCTTCCGACGAATCAACGCCTTCAGGCGACAAAACGTGCACTTAGCACGACACAACGTCTTCCGACGAATCCACGCCTTCCGGCGACACAGCGTGCACTCAGCACGACAACAACGCAATTCTGCGAGGGAGCAACACCTGTAATTTGGACATGCCTGTTGGGAGCCGATTTCCCTTATGTGGACAAGGGCCCCGACCTGCCCTTACAGAATGTTTGAGATAGAGATTGCACTTGCAGTTATTCCCTGATTAGAAGCAGCACATCTTCCTGTCATCAGTTGCATATAGGAAGAGAATTTCACCATCCTTCTGTACGACAGCACCTGGCTAAGAAGAGTCCACCCACCCCCTTTCAAAGGAAAACAGACAAATGATACTAATGCACATTGGGGTCTCTTTAATATATGATAATAGGATGAAAAGAAAAGAAATAACTAAACATGATCACAATCATCGGAACATTAACACACATAAAAGCTGAAAAGTAAGCATACGGTTAGATACAATATGCTAACTTTGAACCCCTCACCATAATTCTAGGCATCTTCTTAGCTTGATAAAGATTTGTTCCTCTCTTTCCCTCTGGTCCGGTCAGGACTCTCTGTTCCACAGTCGTAGGTACACGTCTGCACCATGCTGCTTCACCAGACCGCCATGACTTCTTAGCAAGATCTCGGCAGCAAGAAAACGTCAGAATGTCAGACCAGTAAATCTCTCCCTTCACTAATATAGAACGCAGTTTCTCATCGAAGCTTCTAGCAAACTCCTCCTATGGTTACCACTGAATTCCTGTGCCACTCCTCAGGTAGCTAAGCCTTTGTTATGACCTCGGCGCGAAGTGAGCACATTCCTTCGATAAGAACCTGTCCTCTCTGGTTCATAGCTAGCGAATAACACATTGAAACTAAAACATGGTCTTTCACCTACAAGCGGCTCAGAAAGATCGTGTCAGAAAAGAATATGGCGTCTCTCGTGCATAGGCCTCTAGGCCCGAAAAAGAGCAAAGACCATGGAAATAAGGCATAAGATCATGCCAAAGCAAATAGGTAAGCTCTGCCAGTAGGTGAGGTAAAGTGGGAAATAAAGTAAGCATCACACATATGCAAATAATAGCCAAATATACTGAGATGGTGGTGGGCAATGGTCAAAACCACAACAGTGAGTGGAAATATCTCTATCACTACACACCCCAGAACACAACACTCCTGGATCTCTCAGGAATCGCGGCAACAAGACACAACTTTTCGCTCACACTCTCGTACTTGTCCACAAAAAGATCTGACAGAGACACAAAGATAGTTTAAAATATTTATTTTAACTAACGTACTCTAAAATGCAGTATACGTGCCACACCAAGCATAAAGATGCATAAAACCAATATCGTTAGCATTGCAGTAAGGCCATATATCATAAAGGGAGATGTCATTATACAAAGACTGTGGAGAAAGGACAACAGTGCCTATGCTCCCTTCCCTTGGCAAGAAGTATTAATATATTATAGAAGACAGTAGACCCCATACCTCAGGCCATAGATCATATTTCTAAATCACAGGTGCGTGTTTCTCTTCTCCCTTGAAAGGTCCCTCTCCAAGTGTGTGTTTCTTAAGCATGCATCCCATAATATGAAAGTACGAGTCTCCACTAAAAACAGCTGCATTGGTATGTTTTGTCTAGATGCTAAGACCTTACCAGAGCAGAATAACAAGGGCAGTGTTTATCGACCTTGCTCACAATGTTCAGAATAAACTCCAGGAACGGGCAGAGAATGGGCACAGTTGAGAGTTCTCATGTGAAAGGCATAAACAGAGTCTTGCAAAAATAAAGACATGTAGTAACGTGCGCAAAAGCAGGATCATGGCTACATGGACCATGCTCATTGAAAGATGTCAGTAATGCCACTAGCGACCTTGTGACAGTGATGCAACTGAGATCATCTCCGCCACTGATAAAACCACAGAGAATTACTGGCAATGTACTTGAAATTGTCAAGGTTTATGATTACTTGGGGATCTCCTTTAACTACAAGTTGTCCTGGTGCGCTCATGGGGACATGGCAGCAAGCACCCTACAGTGGTCTGCCAAAGCCATTTGAGGCTCAAGAATAAGATCAGCTGTAACTCATTGAGTGTTGTTGTTCAAGTATATCAACAAAAAGCAGTGTCAGCAGCAAACTATGGTGCAGAATTATGGGGGTAAAGTAACATATTTTTTGAGATCGCTATTACATCTTAGCCCTGGCACTCCACTCCTTCGCCTACACCTGGAACTGCATATGGTCTCTATTTTTAAGCATATAGCCCCATCCCCAGTCTTGTATTGGTTGCACTGAAACCACGATCATCATGGAGAATCATATCTGAGAACAATGCTAAAAGTGTCTTTCGTAGGGAGAATCCATCACAATCCCTGGGCAAACAATGTGAGAAATTGCCTAAAGAAGCTTGGCTTCGAACATCTTTGGTGAGAACCAGTTCATATTACCCGTGCTACTGTTGCCAAGGTCAAAGAAGCAATTTTGCACACTAAACTCAAATCTTGCTTAGCGTGCTCATCCATTTTAACCTGCAATTATTTGCACGTAAAGCACATCCTGGGCTATGAACAATATCTGAATGACATCGGCCCCAATGCACATCACACTTTATACTTCAAATACCGGCTAGACATTTTGCCCATTAAAACACATATTGCCAAATTTTTCAAAAGCTGCATTGATTCTGAATCCTGTGATTGTGAACTGGGCGGTATGGAGTCAATAATGCACTTTATGCTATTTTGCACTAAGACTAAGCAATTACGTACTAAATGGCTTATCACATTGTTTAAACAGTTCTCGATTGCAACTTGCACAGCAGAACTAGCACTTTGCCCATACCAGAGTCACCAACCATTTACAAACCCGTGACTAATTACATCACAGGAGCCTGGTTTACGACAAGAGGGGCACTTAGAGCTCCTTCTATGGTTATTGATCAGCAGTAGTTACATCCAATTTTGACTAATTATTTTCTTTAGGTTCTAATCTATATATTATGTGCAATTGGAATGTTTATCAATAACATGTTGGTTTAAGATCTCATGGCATAACAATGCTAATAACGAGATGCATATATGTTTTTATTTTTTTCACCAGTTCAAGACGTGCCCCCTGGTTCCTCCGGGATACAACATTTCTTCCTTTGTTTCCTCTGGCCCCACTGGACCATTTCTCACAGGGAAAGCTGAGTTTTGCTTTGGTGGTCAGCTCTTCCAGTGGGATATTTCAAACATCTTGGCCTCCGCAATTTTGGGGCGCACTTCTCCATGGCCTGCTGACTTTCTCAGCGGCTCTTCCAGGTCATTAAGGCGGAGTGCCTTTCCCGCCTGCACCCTCCAGGTCCCACTTCCTCCTTTGACCACTTACAGAGAACCAGGATTAGCAAATGTCAGGGGCCCCCTCCTTCTGAACATTATACTTTTGCAGGACCACTGCACAAAAGAGCCAGGGGAACCATCCACAGCCACCCCCCAACATGATCATCCCTCATCTCACCCAAGACTGTAGGGAGGAACAAACCCTAGTCCTGTAGTACAGAATTCAGAAGTCCGTGCGTCCATCATTGGAGCTGGGGTGAGCTGTCTCCTCTCTTCCAGTTAGGCATTCTTGCAGCATTGCTCCCACCTGGTCCAAAGTGTTTTAAAAAGTCTCCCTTGTGATAGGGTTTGTTAGTGGAGGTGTGATGTGATAGAAACTAGCAACCTCTGCCCAATCCTAGGGAGATACAGCACTCTACTCCTGCCTCAATCCTCCTCCAAAGCACTTTGGGAATTTCCAAGATAATGCCATCAAGTCGTCTGTTGAAAGACCTTCTCTAAGATCATAAGCTCCACTCCCTAACTGCCACAATTGTCTGGTACCTTCACTCCAAAACTTCAAAGGGCAGCTGCTCATGTGACACTCTCCAGAGGTTTGGCTACCCTTCATTGTTTCTGTTAAGTTATGCCTTCCAAGGCGAGGTGTTGTGTGAAAAGTAACTAACACAAGCAGATTCCATCCCCACTGTGACTTCTTTTATCACGGGGTTATGGGGTGGTTTAGTTATCTTGGAAACAGCCTAGATGCTTCGTATGTTGTCTGGTAGTGAGGTTGAGAACTTGGCGGCTTGTTCTGAGAAAGCGCTGGCCCCTATGGATTTCTTATAGCAAAACGGTATGAAGATTTGTGGTGCAATCTTGGAGCACAGTGCCCTATTTAATTTGTAATGCTTGAATTCGATTTGTAGATATATTGGCCCTTCTCCATGGTAGGTTCTGTGAATGATGCAAAGTGCCTTCTAAGTTGCTCTTCTAGTTACTGGTAGCAAGTGGAGTGCTTGCAGGACTGGATGCATATGTTCTCTAGGGAGGAGGCAGAGAAGAACTCTTGTGGCAGAATTTTGGATTTGTTGTATTTTGCTTATGATAAAACTTCAAACACAGAGGTACAGGCTGTTTCCATAGTCCAGCTTTGAGAGTATGAGTATAGATTGTAGCTTTGTTGGTTTTGGGAATGTGTTATGAAAAAAGTAGAGAGAGTATTCATAGTGTAAAAGGTGCTCTTTATGACCGGTAAACAACCTTTACAACGTAACTTTTACCACGCAGTGCCTTTACAACGCAACTTTTACAACGCAAACCATTACAACACATTGCACTGGGGGGCGCTCTAGGATAGGGAATAGGTTTAATGTACTATCCAACACCTTCCCTACTATCCACGGGGACTGGAGTTGGAATAGTAAATTAAACAATTCACTATCCAGCTCCTAAAAGCACTATGCGTTGTAATGGTATGCGTTGTAAAAAACGCGATGTAAAAGCATGCGTTGTAATGTCATACATCCTTTATGACCTTGTTGACCTGTGGTATCAAGGATGGATCTGAATATATGGTTATCTGTCAGTTTCTTAACTCCATTGGGTGTATTGGAAAATGTATCAAATGGGTGGGGCCACATGGCAGTAAGCTATTTTTTGTGTCATTGTTCACAGGTCTCTGCCATTACGGCGTTGATGTTTAGGTGGTTACTTCTCATCAATGCATTTAAAGCATGGAGGTAGTTGTCAAGTCTTGATTTGTAATGGTCTACTGGGCCGCCCATTTTTATAATGATTAGTGTATCATTTGCATAGTTGTAACAGGTGAGGTTTAATGATCTGATCTTGTCTGGCCATGTAGATGTCAAATAAGGGGCAATATGATGGAACCCGGAGGGTAACCACGTTGGCTGTAGGCACAACAGGCATTGTCTGCCTGACCTAGTCCATTTCAGAGCATTTAAATGTATTCCTAGATGAGACTTGTAGGAAAGTACTCCTTTTGCCATGGTAACTCCCCATTTTGTTTGCCTGACTCTGATGCTTCTTAAACTGAATGTGCACTAGGTTCCTGCTAACCAGGTTCCCAGTGAATGTGTTCTTTCCCAAAACTGTATCTTTGTTTCCACAATTGGCATACCTCTGGCCTACATATAAGCCCCCCGTAAAAGGTTCCAGTGGTACCAAGGGCCTTGTCACCAGAGAGGCCCTCTAAGGGCTGCAGCATATATTATGCCACCCTAAGAGACCCCTCACCTAACACATGCACTCTGCCACTGCAGCCTGCGTGTTTTGGTGCAGATAAAAGTGAATAGTCGAACTGGCACACATCCCTGTGTGCCAAGGCTAACAGAACTGGAAGAGACATAGGTAAGTCACAGCTTTACTGCAGGGTGCATTATACCTCCTATGAGGGCATAACTGCAGGAGCAGATGTGCGCCTATAGTGTCGAAGTCCATTCTTATCTTATGAAATCTCTTCATGCACCGATTGGAACTCGACAACATCCTTGAAAATCCCAGATGGCAACATAAAATCCATACGTTTTGGCGATATATCAATGACATTTTTCTTATATGGAAAGGCCCTTCAACTGACATTGGAGAATTTATCAAAGAGATCAACGACATCGACGATCACATCCAATTTACTCATTCCATCAACACAGGTTCCATCCCATACCTGGTTGTACTTGTTTCCTTACAAAATAACCATTTCTACACCGATGTTTATTCTAAAATAACTGACAGGAACAACATGTTGATTTTTGACAGTTGCCACCCCATGTCACTGAAACGTCATTTACCATACTCTCAGCTTCTAAGAATGAAAAGAATATCATCAAACGACCAAACTTATGAAAAAAATGCAGACTCAATGATCGCAAAATTTCGAGAAAGAAAATACCCAGATAACATTCTAGAAGAAGCCAAAGCTAGAACGCAAGTCATCCCAAGAGAGGATCTACTTAAAACACACATAAAGGATACGAACCAAAGCAGACCAGTGTTTGTATCTAAATTTTCAAACCTAAGCCTCCAGATAAAGAAAACCATCTTGAAAAATTGGGAGATGGTTGAGAAGGAACCAGATTTCAAAGGAATCTTCAGTAAACCATTGTTCGCCTACCAAAGACCTAAAAATCTTAAGGATTTAATAGAAAAGGATGCACGCAACAAAAATGAGAAATATTCTGGAACAATCCCATGTGCAAACTGTGGGCATTGCAATAACATTATCCGTGGGAACAGCATCAACCATCCAACTACAGGAAAACTTATAAACTTGTTTACCAACGCCACATGCGACTCAAGAAATTTGGTTTACTTACTAAAATGTCCCTGCGGACTTCCCTATGTGGGTAAGACGGAGAGAAAAATCAAAATCCGAATGACAGAGCACAAAAGCACCATAAGAAACAGATCTACAAAAGCTCCTGTAGCTGCCCACTACATCACCAACAATCACAACATTAGCCAGATACGTTTTATGGTTTTGGAATGTGTTCCTGTGAGGCAAGGCTGTGACAACAGAAAAAGACTGCTCCAAAGGGAGATATTTTGGATTAAAAAACTGAATTCCTGCAACCCCACGAGGCTTAATGAACGTCTTGAATATAGTTGTTTTTTATAATCTTGAAGAGACACATTGACTATGAACTTCACCGCACTTTCTCATACCATCACTCTTATGGGTTGCATTTTATTTTATCTTTTCCCTTATTTTCCCTGATCAAATTCCAGATTTGATTACCAATTCAGAATACGTGGTTGTTACTTTCAGTTTCTATCATTATGTAATCTGTTGACCTGTTTTAAGTTGGTTGCTTGCCTTGCTTAATGAATTATTGACACACTATTGACTGCACCAATATGGCCGCGAGCGTAACTGTACTTAGAGCACTTTTGTACCAATATGACAAGCTTTGTTTTTCTCGGATATTACCCTTTTGAAGAAGCCGTTTACATCAATCTTAACATGTCGCAAAACATCCTTTATCTTATTACGTTTTGCTAAGCTCAACATTTGAAGCTATCCGGGTCACGCAGGTAACCTTACATTACGCGCGCTATGCGCATGCGCGAACACATACTAACCCGACTACGGTTCAGAGCGGCGGTTACTTACTACGTGTCCTTACCACCCGATCGGTGAGTGCCAAATGGCGATTATTTGCTTAAGCAGAAAGCGTATTGCATGCCAACGTTTACACAAAGGATTGACATGATTTAGTTCACCGTCTGGGTCTCACGTATAATCCATACGGTACCGGATTAAATACACGGCACATGATAAAGCAGCATGCTTGTTGCACCATGTAACGAACGCTCGGGACACAAGCCCTTTAACAACAGGATTGCCCGCAATGTATTATTCACTTGGGCTACACATTTCGACATCCGTTTGCACTTTTATTTCATTTATTGATGTCACTTTTTCGTTCGTATTTCTCACATTTTGACCCACATTTAAACCTCCTTTAGACGGTTTGTAGTCACCCCCTGAGAATGATGCTTTAACTTTTCAGACAGACTGTGACCTGCTTCCTTATCATTGATTACTCCTCGTTCTGATTTCACCCCACAGAAATGTATTTCCCCTGACGAAGTGCAGATAGCACGAAATGCATTGGGTATTTGGACAAACTTGTGGAGAATATTATTGTCAAACGGAATGTTGATGAATATTCACATGGCTGTGATGTAACAGCTTTATTTTGAAAAGATATTGAATAACTGATTCATAAGAATAAAATCAGAGCAACAAATGGATTCCTTTGGTACACCTTTTGAATACCTTTTGACTAAATTGAATTGAAATTAAAGGAATTGATTCCCCTAGAAGAGTGCGACTGGGCAACCTGTCAAACCAGACAGCATCCAATTTGAAGTCCATTCTTAGACATAAGTGCAAGGTGAATCCACACTGAGTACATGGTCTGGGAGCTTGTCAATATACGTTTCACAGCTCTTTTTTGACTTCACCGAATTCCCAGATGCTTGGTACCAAACATCTTAGATTAATGAACCCATGCTGATGCCAATGTTGGATTCATTAATAAATGCACTCAGAGGGCACCTCAGAGGTGTCCCCCGAAAACCTACCAAATCACTAGTGTGTGCCTGACTGGTCTGCACCAGCCTGTCACTTCTAGGAATGTTTCTGACCCCCTGAGGTGGGAGCCTTTTGCTCTCGTGGGTCAGAAATAAAGCCTGCTCTTGGTGGAGGCGCTTCACACCTACTCCCAAGCAGGAACAGCATTGAAGGGCGATGAGCCTCAAAGGCTTCCTGTCCTTTGTTATGCTCACATGGGCCTCTTGAGCTAGTGTAGATGCCCACTCCCTGACCAAGCCCCACTTTTGGCAGCAAATTCAGCTGGAAATTAGTAAGCAGGAAAGGAGTGTCTCCTCTCAACCAGGACCACCCCTAAGGTGTCCTGAGCTGAAGAGACCCCTCCTTTGAAAATCCTCCATATTGTTTTAGAGGATTTTAGCCAATAGGGTTAGGGGTATGCCCCCTCCCCAGAAGGAGTGGACATACACAGGGTGTAGTCACCCTAAAAGTAAGTAGCCTATTGGCTACTAACTTCTAACCCCCCTAAAACTAGTATTTAAGGGCACCCATGAACCTTAATCCTCATCTTAACCGATGACCTATAAAGAAGAGGACAAAGAAGAGCCGAATCCTGCATGACCAGGAGCTCTAGCAACTGCTGTAGTCCCACCCCCGCCTGCCTGTCTGCGAACATCGCACTTTGTACGACTCGTCCCACAAGCTAGCTACCTCCAAAACCCTGGGAGAACTGCCTGCCTTCAACAAAGACTCCTGATCGGCTGTGGACAGCGGACCTGCCTAACAACCAAGTTTCAAGACCAATCTCTGCTTGTGGAACCATGGAGTCAACCACCTCTGCACCTGACGCCCACGGCCAGAGTCCAAGAGGCCCACCGGTCCAGGAAAGGTTCCCCAGCAATCCTGGCCAAAAATCAGTAAGCTGATTTCTGACACCAAAGGACACCTCTACACCCGGAGCCCCTGGGCCTTGAGGAGATCTAACAACAGTGTCCCGACGCCCCAGCAAATCTCAACTTACCTGTGCAGCTGTAGGTTTCCATTGATAAGTCTCCTGTCCTGAGCCTGCAGCCTTTTTCCACGTTAGAGATTCCCCATTGATTTGCGTTGGGTGCCTAACGCTGTGTTGGCACTCTGCACCCAGCCGCCCCAGTGCTGGTAAGGGTGTATGTTCGGTGCTGCCTTGTGCCCCGCCCCCCTGTGCTTGCCTTAACCCCCGGTGACTGGGTTCCAAAACTGTGCTACTTACCTGCAAGTAGTACCACTTCGATTGCCCCCTTTCTCCATTGGATAACATTGGCCCAGGCCCCGCGTGTGACCTCTGCACCCAGCCACCCCAGTAGTTGTTTGCTATTCGTAGGGAGTATATAAACAGATTTAGATAAAGGAAATATATAGCAAACCAGTGATAATTATACCGCCCTTATCACACACATATTCTTAATGTTATGCAACCTTAAATGATTATTAGCTGAGACAAAAATGATGTATCAAAATTTAGAAACCATTTTATTTATTTTGTTTTTTTACTTTTCTTTTGAGTTAATCATGCTTTTTGTCAATTTTTTTGGTAAAAAGGGATATATTGTTCATATAAGTTAACATTGAAATGCATATATTACATATATTTACATAACAGTGCAGGGAAAGAAAAAAGATAAAAAGTAACAATACAATACAAGTGCTGTACGATATATTCGGTCGATGGAAGATTGAAGGAAGGCAATGCGGTGGAATGGAACTACGCGTGTTGGACAGGCCCCACGAAGGGCTCGCTCCCTCCCCGCATGACAGGGCCCAGACACCGGCTCTCCGGGGGCTACCCGCAGAAGCAACCCGCAACCCGTCCCCTCCGGGACGCCTGCTCCCGGATATCTCTGTGTCACGGGCCCGGGCCCCCGACAGCCCCATTGCCCGGCCCAGCCGCCATCTTGGACACTGCACCACGCGGCCGCGTGGCCTCAGCTCGACCCCAACCCTGGGCCCGGCCAGGCCCCGCCATCCCGGCACCACCATCCATCCAGGAGGTGAACGGACCACTTGGCAGGCTAATGGGAGAAAGAAGTGTCGATGGCTCTCCCCCGCCAGGTGCCGATCGCCCCCAGCCTCCCCGGGTGCTGGCTCCACCCCCCTGCTGGGTGTCTGGACTCCCCCTTATCCCGGACCTCCCGACCTCCCAGTGCGAGGGTCCGGACATCAAAGGGCGCCAGACCTATAACCGAGGAGCCCCAGAGCAGGAAGGCAGTTGTATCCTGGAGTCGAGACACCGAGAAGAACTCATCCTTGACGGACTGCTGGCGCTGCCGCAGCCCTGCCTTGTGAACTATCGTCCTGCCTGCTGGCGCTGCCGCGGCCTTC
This sequence comes from Lissotriton helveticus, assembly GCF_964261635.1. Classification (NCBI taxonomy): domain Eukaryota; kingdom Metazoa; phylum Chordata; class Amphibia; order Caudata; family Salamandridae; genus Lissotriton; species Lissotriton helveticus. Next base: position 2,109,542,757 of record NC_136057.1, read on the forward strand.
TGCAACCTTCATCCTCGTGGGACCTGCTGGCGCTGCCGCGGCCCGTTGTAACTTCCATCTTCGCTGGGACCTGCTGGCGCTGCCGCGGCCCGTTGCCACCTACGATCTCTTCGGGACCTGCTGGCGCTGCCGCGGTCCGACCCGTCCGACCGCCGAGCTCGAGGATTGTGAGCTACCGCCGTTTCACCTCAGTACCCGTAGGTACCAAGACTGTCCCGCTACCCCCTTTCCCTACTAGAGACTAGAATTGAGAGGATCATCGTGTCCTGATCTCCTTGTATCGTACTACCTTACTTCAAGAACTGCCTATAAAAGGTGTTACTCTGATCTTCGTGTGGTGTCCATCTGTGGGGGGGAAGTTACTTGTCTGTACGATCGCTGGAGACGGCCCTCACCGGAGGCCTCTCCCCTTGTGCTCGGCCGACCCTCCAGGTCCCCGTCTAACACGCGCGTTTCGGCCAAAAGGCCTTAGTCAGGTGACCGTCATTCGTGAGTTACAAAACTGGTGATGTGCAACAGAAACATCCGTGATATTAGATGGTACTTCGCTTTAGTATTCCCCAAGGGATTGTTATTTCTGACTGCAGTGTTTCATTTATACTTGTGGTATTTCTTTCAAGATCCTTATGGTTAAGTAGATGTCTGCGTTTTAGATGGGATAGATTATTCTTCAAAGTTTAATTTAGCTGATGATTCTTCCTGCTTTTGACTGCTGTATGTCAGCCTTGATTTAATTGCAAGGGACTTGCTCTTTTAATTCAGTATTCTTTTTTTTTGTTCGAAGCCAGAGACACCCGTTTATTTATTTTTCATTTTTCACTCTGATATATATCTGTTAAATGAATGTTCTACATTTGCAGTCTTGTCAGTCAAAATCTCTTCGCTTTTGTACAGCCATTCATTACACGGGGGTTCCTTTCTGGCATCTGCTTGTCATCGCCTCTGAGTTCATGGTTATCACTGGTTTGCTATATATTTCCTTTATCTAAACCCAGCCACCCCAGTGCCACTGGTGGTGCAGTTTTGTTACTTACCTGAACCTTGCCTGGTACTGATTTTTCATCCAAAAGCTTAATACTATAAATTGTTTACTTATCTGCGAATTGCGGATTGTGTTTCCTGCTATAGAATAACATTGTACTGCTTGAAAAATGCAGTGTCCCCTTTTGATATTGAAAAACTGTAATATTGCAAAATGTATTTTACTGCAACAAAGTATCTTTGTTTCTAGAAAATAAATGTACAACTACAAGTAATATTTTTACAAACCACTGGTCTCGATTTAGTCACTGAGTGTAAGTTATAATTTCTTACCCGTGTGTGTACAACAAATGCTTAACACAGCCCTCTGATAAGCCTAACTGCTCGCCTAGACTACCACAAAAGTGAGCATTAGTATTATCTACTTTAGCTTCTGTAAAGCCTCTGAGAATCCCCCTGGACTCTTTGCACACTATACCTTACTATCGTATAATATATAGAGAGCCATCCTCCTACCAGACTCTTTATAGTAGTGGGCGGTGGTGGATAGAGTCAGATGCCGCTGATTGGTTTAGTAGCAATAAGGCAGGCATTCTGTTATTGTCCACAGAGTTTTAGGTCATTCTATTTGGCAATGAGGGCTGATTCAGCCTCTATTTGATCTGAATCTAAGTTGTTGAGCTGATATGAAGTAATTTCCCTCTGTAAACCTGGACAGTAGAGTAAAAACTGCACTTTCAAATATTTGACCTCAAAAGAGGCAGTTAGATGGTTGTCTGTAGTTTGTCAGGTTAGACCGGTTGGAATTCTTCTTCTTAGGTATTGTCTAATAAAAGAGGTTTTCATCATGGCCAGGAAAGAAGCTAGTTCCCGGGACTTGTTGAGAAAGCTTCGAGCTATCTCCCTCGGCAAGTTGTGCAGAGGATATCTTTAAAGATTGTTGTCAAACTCTTTACAGTGGCAGTGGCATATGCAGAGAGGGGAAAGGGAAGCAAGGAGCCGGTGAACAATGGAAACAGCCAGAAAGCCCTATTACTGTCTAAAATGTCAGTCAACCTACTTAAGCCACCACACACTATCTGTGTATCCCATTACCACCATAGTCCCATTAAACATGCACCTTTTGCACTTCAAGGATATGAGGGGCCCTTTCACAACAGACTGCACAATTTTACCAAGGATGGCAGTAGGCAGCTTCTCCAACCAGGAGTCGTTGTAATAAAGAAAAAATCCCTACCCTACATTACCAGAAATGAGTAGGATCCATTTGGATCCCTGTTGCTGCAGCTATTATTGAGTCGGATCCAGGTTGAGTTTAGTGAAATGTGTTGACTTTGTCCAAGTGCAGTTTGCACCACCAGGACACATTCAGCTGTGCCAGCACAATGCCTGCTTTGTGTTTAGAGCAGCTACCTGTCTGAATTGAGGGATGTCTCATACTTTCAATTCCAGCTCGGTTCAGCCCAGAAAACATATATGCTTCTGTAACGGAGTGAGGCGGAGTAAAACTGAGGACTGGTGGGCTCCCGGAAATGACCCTGTTGTGCCTCCTTCCTTACAGACGGACCCCTGGGAGACAGGATTGGACGACCTGGATGAGGAGGAACACGGCGCCTTTAAGTGGGCGTTCTTGGAGGAGGAGGAGACCACTCCTCCTGTATACGTCAGCGAGCTCGGACTGGATAAACCCCAGGAAGCAATGAATGAGGGGTGTGACATCACCCAGGAGGAGGAGAAGGCGAGGAGCGGCGTCGGAGAGCGGTTGGGACGGAGAAAAGAAGGCGATTGCGAAGGACAACGAAGGAACCTCGAGGAACATCCAGGAGGAGGAGGAGACGAGAACAACGGTGTGCCAGGAGGCCAACGACCCCGTGAGCTGCCGTGCCACTCTCCCAGGGGAGGAGCGTGGCTGACCCAGGTACGGCAGCGTATGGCGGTGTGGGCGGGAAGAAAGCTTGTGTAATTAGTGTAAATAGACCCGTGTTCGTTTGTTCCGCGTCTTTCCCTTCCTTCTGTTTCCTTTACCCCGCGTTTAACCCTCACCTCCTGTAAAGCCTCCCCACGTCACCGACGAAGGTTTAGCTGCACGTTGTACACTGGTGACCCCCTCCCTGCCTCACTTCACACGGTCCCAAAGGTGCACTCCCTGGAAGACAGTAGAACTAACGGTTCCCTCTCTGTTGGTCTTCCTTTACATGGGATCCGGAGCGGCGAGCCACCTCCATGACCAGACCTTGAGGATAAGACCGGGGACCGGAAGACAGGAGAAGTGAACAACCGTGCTGCCAAAACGGATCCCAGTCAGTTTGCCCGGGAAAGACTCACATTTAGAACCAGGAGAACTTTGATGCTCAATACCAAACGTGCGATCATAATAAAACCCTCTTTACCTGCAAGACCTGGTGTCCATCTCGTCCCTAACGTGCAACCTGGTACGATCATTAGACCTGACCCAGACCCAGCAACCAGTGCTCCCATTACCCCTGGTCCACAACCCCAGGCTACAGTGGTGTCAGAAGTGGGATTTACTCCCTCAGAACACGAGACACTGATGGATCAAGTCATACAAACACTAATCGAAGGGCAACAGAAGCTGGAATGGGCCGTCAGCCAGCAAATCAGTACAGCGGACGCGGATCGTGCCTTGTTCCGCAGCACAATGACCCAACAAATGGATAACTTGCAGAAAGTGGTTCAGACCCCAGGGACCGCGGTCTCGGTGGATCGAAGACCGGCTGGTCCTCATCCAGCCGGAGTAGCCTTGCAGAAGTACGTCACAGGAGAAGACCCGGACGCCTTCCTGGTCAATTTCGAGAGGGCTGCCCGTGCGTGTGGGTGGCCGGAGGAAAAGTGGCCCTTCTTTCTCGCACCCTTGTTGACGGGTGAAGCACAGACAGCATACCAGGTTGCAAACCATGCGGGCACCTCCTCGTATACTGCAATCAAGGAGGTGATACTGGATCACCTCGGGATGGACGCCGAAGCATACCGTATCAGGTTCAGGAAAGAAAAAGGGGTCACGTGGGAAAACCCCAAAACCCTGTATCTACGCCTGAAAATGGCAGCGGAAAAATGGTTGCGACCCGACGACCGGAGCAAAGAGGACGTCATGACAAGCATAGTACTTGAGCAGTTTATGGAAGCCCTACCCTACGGGACACAGAGATGGTTAAGACAGCATCCAGGACTGACTGCAGCTCAGGCCATTGAGATGGAGGCCAACTATACTAGAGCTGCACCTAGATCTTTTCCGTGGGAGACTGATAAAACCACAAAGACACCGGGACCACCCCCGAAGACAGAGAAAAAAAAGACCATCTACGAACCCCTAAAGCCACGGCCGTTCCGCCCGGAGGTCACTCCAATGAGGGGTCCCCAGTGCTTTGAATGTGGGGAGTGGGGCCATATAGCAAGGTTGTGCCCCCGAAAAAAACCTGTTGAGGAACCCATGGAAGTTGGGTATATCCCCAAAGCTGTGCTGTACACCGCCGAAATGGGACCATCATACTACGTAAGGGTACTGGTGAACCAAGCCCCTGTAAAGGCTCTCCTGGATTCAGGGTGTAGGCAATCAGTCATACGGGAGAAACTGCTGGCTCGTTCCCAAAGAGGGTGGGAGGGAGAAGTACACATCCGGTGCGTCCACGGGGACGTAAAGACATATCCCATCGCCCGCATCACTATAAAACCAGTAGGAGGGGAACCTTGCTCAGTGAGAGTGGGGGTGGTAGCGTCACTGCCCGATGAACTGATACTAGGGGTGGATAATCCCCATTTCCTGGCCTTGTTGAAAAGGGAGTTAGCCAGTCGTCCGGTGGAGGCCTACGTGTCCGCCGAGCCCTGGGTCATAGACAAGGGGTTCAAATTTGCGCAAGCCAACGATCCTACCCTCTTGAATGCGTGGGAGGCGGCTCACGTTGTGCAAACAACAGCCTCAGTGCAGAGATACCCCAGATTCAGTATCAAGAACGAACTACTCTATCGAGAAGGAAAAGAGGGAGACCATGGGCAACTGGTGGTGCCAAAAGAATTCCGCGAACAAATTTTGTTCTATGCACACACTCATCTAACCGCAGGACATAGTGGGGCCGAAAAGACCACCCAAAATGTACTGCGTCTGTTTTATTGGCCCGGAATATATAAAGAGACCGAGGCATACTGTCAGCATTGCGAGGTGTGTCAGAGGAAAAACCTGACTAAAACCCCTGCAGTACCCCTACAACCCCTGCCCATCATTGGTAATCCCTGGGAACGCGTGGGGATGGACCTCATAGGACCCTTACCTCGCACCACTAGGGGCCACACATACGCCCTAGTAATTGTGGACTATTCCACCAGATTCCCCGAGGCTTTTCCTCTAACCACCCCGACCACCAAGAACGTAGCAGAGAAGCTGGTGGAACTGTTCTCGAGAGTAGGATTCCCCCGTGAAATTCTAACCGATCAGGGGACACCCTTTGTGTCACGAATGATGAAAGAGGTTTGCAAGACCTTGGATCTACAACACATCCGCACTTCCGCTTACCACCCACAAACGGATGGTTTAGTGGAAAGATACAACAGGACATTGAAAACCACGCTGAAGAAGCTGTTGAGTTCTGAGGATAAAGATTGGAACAAAATGCTCCCGTTAGCGTTGTATGTAGTAAGATCCCAGGTCCAGAGTAGCCTAGGATACTCCCCTTTTGAACTATTGTATGGCCGGCAACCAAGGTCCCTACTGGAAATAACCAGAGAAGCCTGGGAAAGGGAAGAGGCGCAGGAACAACGCTCCCTACTTGACTACACCCAGCAGTTAAGGTCCAGATTGGGCAAGTTGAGGGATTTGGCTTATTCAAACCTAAAGTCAGCCCAGAGGCACCAAAAGCTATACTACGATAAAGGAAAAAGGAGGAGGTATCTGAACATAGGGGATTGGGCTTTAGTGTTGCTCCCTTCGTCTACGCAAAAATTCAGGAGTGAATGGAAGGGACCATACCGAGTCCTTGAGAAATACGGCAGTACAACCTATAAGATACAAATGTCGCCCAAACGCAATCAAACCTACCACATAAATCTCCTAAAGAAGTGGTTAGGACCAGTCCCACAACCGTCTCATCTAGTGCTGCCGGAAGACAGACCTGAGTCGACCTTAGATCTCCTACCCATCAATCCAGAGCTCGCAGATGCGGAGAAACAGGCCTTACTCGAAGGACTCCGCCCTTTTTCTCACTTGTTCTCAGACACTCCGGGGTGCACCCATCTGGCGGAACATGAGATACATACGGCCCAAGGGAGTATAGTGAAACAAAGAGCGTATCGCATCCCCGCAGCAAAAAGGGCAGACGTAAGAAAGGAAGTCGCTAGCATGTTAGAACTGGGGGTCATTAGACCGTCAAAGAGCAGCTGGTCATCTCCCATAGTCATGGTGCCCAAGCCTGATGGGTCCACCCGTATTTGCATGGACTTCAGGGCTTTAAATGCAGTGTCCACCTTTGATGCGTTCCCCATTCCCAGGGTAGACAAACTCATAGAACGAATAGGAGACGCCAAATTCATAACAACTCTGGACCTGACAAAAGGTCATTGGCAGGTACCCCTAAGGGAGGAGGACCGTCACAAAACTGCCTTTGCCACCGAGGACGGTTTATACGAATTCAACGTCCTCCCTTTCGGACTCCACGGGGCACCTGCCACGTTCCAGAGGCTAATGAATAGAGTGTTGGCTCCTCATACCAGGTACAGTTCTGTATATCTTGATGACATTGTCATCTTCAGTCATTCATGGAAAGAGCACTTAGAACACCTGGCTGAAGTACTGACGTCTCTGGGAGAGGCCCGTCTACATATCAATGCCAAGAAATCCCGAGCTGCCTTCCCAAAGGTGAAATATCTCGGCTTCATGCTAGGAGATGGGGTGATAGCTCCCCAAGAGGGAAAAATAAAAGCCATCACAGGGACTCCATTTCCCTCCACAAAAAGGGAGCTAAGAGCATTCCTGGGCCTTGTGGGATACTACCGACGGTTCATACAGAACTTCGCAGACATAGCCACCCCCCTGACTAATTTGCTGCAGAAAACCGTCAGAAACACACTGCCTCAACCCCCTACACAAGAAGCCAGGGACGCCTTCCTTCACTTGAAGAGAGCCATCACCACCAGTCCTGTGCTTATACCACCTGATTTCGGACGCCCCTTTTCCCTAGCCACTGATGCTTCGGAGACTGGTATTGGGGCGGTTCTGTCACAGACAGGGGTGGACAAGACTGAACATCCCATACTATACATCAGCCGTAAACTCCACCCAAGGGAACGGAAGTATCCCACTGTTGAAAAGGAGTGTTTGGCCATACGGTGGGCTATTGATAAACTACGTTATTACCTAGAGGGCAGGGCGTTCACGCTGTACTCCGATCATGCCCCACTGCAGTGGATGCAAAGGAACAGGACACAGAATGCTCGGATACTACGTTGGTTCCTCTTTCTCCAGCCCTTTGCATTTACGGTGGTGCATAGGAAGGGGAGGGACAATGGGATCGCTGATTTCCTCTCTCGCATGCCGGTTCTCCCCGATCGGGAGAATCCAGGGGGGGTGGAATGTAACGGAGTGAGGCGGAGTAAAACTGAGGAGTGGTGGGCTCCCGGAAATGACCCTGTTGTGCCTCCTTCCTTACAGACGGACCCCTGGGAGACAGGATTGGACGACCTGGATGAGGAGGAACACGGCGCCTTTAAGTGGGCGTTCTTGGAGGAGGAGGAGACCACTCCTCCTGTATACGTCAGCGAGCTCGGACTGGATAAACCCCAGGAAGCAATGAATGAGGGGTGTGACATCACCCAGGAGGAGGAGAAGGCGAGGAGCGGCGTCGGAGAGCGGTTGGGACGGAGAAAAGAAGGCGATTGCGAAGGACAACGAAGGAACCTCGAGGAACATCCAGGAGGAGGAGGAGACGAGAACAACGGTGTGCCAGGAGGCCAACGACCCCGTGAGCCGCCGTGCCACTCTCCCAGGGGAGGAGCGTGGCTGACCCAGGTACGGCAGCGTATGGCGGTGTGGGCGGGAAGAAAGCTTGTGTAATTAGTGTAAATAGACCCGTGTTCGTTTGTTCCGCGTCTTTCCCTTCCTTCTGTTTCCTTTACCCCGCGTTTAACCCTCACCTCCTGTAAAGCCTCCCCACGTCACCGACGAAGGTTTAGCTGCACGTTGTACACTGGTGACCCCCTCCCTGCCTCACTTCACACGGTCCCAAAGGTGCACTCCCTGGAAGACAGTAGAACTAACGGTTCCCTCTCTGTTGGTCTTCCTTTACATGGGATCCGGAGCGGCGAGCTACCTCCATGACCAGACCTTGAGGATAAGACCGGGGACCGGAAGACAGGAGAAGTGAACAACCGTGCTGCCAAAACGGATCCCAGTCAGTTTGCCCGGGAAAGACTCACATTTAGAACCAGGAGAACTTTGATGCTCAATACCAAACGTGCGATCATAATAAAACCCTCTTTACCTGCAAGACCTGGTGTCCATCTCGTCCCTAACGTGCAACCTGGTACGATCATTAGACCTGACCCAGACCCAGCAACCAGTGCTCCCATTACCCCTGGTCCACAACCCCAGGCTACAGCTTCTGAGTCTGCATGTGCAGTATCATTTAAGAACAAACCCTAATCTGGCACTAGCAGACTTCAAACTATCTTTTACCGAAGTGATTCAAAGGAAAATATGGAAAACAATGTTAACTGTTCAGTCTTTGGTAAAAAAAATGTGTTTTTGAAAAGTTTACAAAAGTGGTCAAATATGATTCAAAGTTAGCAGTGTGGATTTAGAAGCTGATGAATATAGTTTGATAAATGTCTTATGTTATGCATGCTCCATATCCTTCCACAAGAACTGCTCCAGGTCGTTACCTAGAAGCAATCTGCGGGCATGGTAGGGCCACTCTCAAGGGACCGGAGACCCCCTGCCCCCATTCAAAGGGAACCTCTGCCAACATACACTGTTGCTTTGAGTTGTCCACAGCAACTACTTGGTGGAATGCCCTGGGGACTACTTGCTCCTCGGAGACCAGGTGATACCGGACTGAGGTCACACTGGCTCCAGTATCTCCGAAAGCCTCTACCTTCTCCCATTGATGGTCACCCAGGCACCGTACTTCTTAGTGTTTGCAAGCGCCTGGTTTCCTGGGACCATCTCACTGTCCCCTAGTGAGACATGGGTCATTTCTGTGGGATCCGCACCCTCCTCTGGGAACCCCTCCTCCCCAAGCAACACCATGGACTGCCCACCACTGGGGGGATGTGCCCTCTTGGGACACCTGGGGGTCCCCCTACAAGTGATCCACCTGCTCACAGGCATAGCACATGCGAGGGCCAGTCTCTGCAGGCTTCCCTGAAGAGACCCCTTGTTTCTTATCTCCTGGGGGATGGGAACCTTTACCCTGGGTATTAGTGTCGGGCCCTTTAGAGAACTCCTGTATTTTACGCGTGTCCTCCCCCCATTCTTCTTCTGGGGACCCTGATGACCTTTTGCAGTGTCTCTCCAATACAACTTCTTGTGGACCCAGGTAAACACCCAGCGGTCCACCTCCATAGCAACCTTCCTGAGGTCAGTCAGCTTACTATAATAATAATAATAATAATAATAATAATAGGGGGTTTTATAAAGCGCTTGGTGACGCACAACGGCATGTCCCCGTGCTAAGGAGCGAGTGCTGTGGGAGAAGTACTAGGGGAACCTGTTACCGGGTAAATAATAATGTTTTTAACTTGGCTCTGAAGATGAGTTCAGATGGTTCTAGACGCAGCGCCACAGGAAGTTTATTCCAGCTTGACGCAGCCAGATACCTAAAGGATCTTCCTCCCATCCGAGCTTTAGACACCTTGGGAATAGACAGGAGCCCCGTGCCGGAAGATCTTAGGGAACGGGAAGGCTCGTATTGTGTCAGCAGTCCCTGCAATGGAAGGGGGGCCTTACCATTGACAATCCGGTGGCAGGTGCAGAGTGCTTTGAATTCCACCCTGCTTCTCACCGGGAGCCAGTGCAGGGCTTGGAGCGCCGCTTTGGAGGCTGCTCTTGTGGGTAATCTGAGCACCAGTCGGGCAGCAGCATTCTGCAAAACCTGCAGGCGGCTCAGATTCTTCTCTAAAGTCCCTAGATAGAGAAGATTGCCATAGTCCATCTTCGATGTAACTAATGCATGCACTAATGTTTGGCGTGCTTTGATAGGCAGAAACCTCAGAACCTTCCTGAGGCTCTTGAGAGTCCCAAAGCATGATCCAACCACCCGATTGATCTGGGGTCCAAAGGTGAGGTTGGGATTGAACCAGATACCCATATTCCTCGCCTCCTGGCAGGGGATTGGTGCTGGTCCCAGGCATGGTGGCCACCATGCCGACGTCCACGCCGCCTGGCCTCCCCCCACGACCAGCACCTCAGTCTTGCCTCCGTTGAGCTTGAGGCAATTGGCAGACATCCAGGCAGCAAGAGCTTGCATGCATGCTCTGAAGATGTCCGCCGCAAGACTGGGCGCACGTGACAGGGAGATGACCAGCTGCGTGTCGTCGGCATACGACACCATGCGCAGGCCATGACTCTCCACTATGGTGGCAACCGGGGCAACGTAGAGATTAAAAAGAGTTGGACTCAGGGACGAGCCCTGCGGCACCCCCTGGTCCAAGGCTACTCGCTCCGAGTAGCAGTCACCCTGCCTGACTTGGAAACCTCGGCCCGATAGGAATGATTGGATCCATTTCAGCGCTGCACCTCTCACCCCTCCTTTGTTCAGACACTGTAGCAAGATGGAATGTGCTACAGTGTCGAACGCAGCGCTAAGATCCAGAAGGATCAAGGCCATAGTCTGGCCCTCGTCAGTGCCCTGCCTGATGGTTTCGGATGCCATGAGGAGAGTTGACTCCGTCGAATGAGGAGGCCGAAACCCGAATTGGGTGGGATGAAGAAGGTTGGTCTTCTCCACAAATTGCATTAGCTGCACGTTGGCCACCTTCTCCGCCACTTTAGAAAAATAGGGTAGCAGGGAGATGGGGCGCAAATTATCCAGCTTCTCAAAGCTGATATTGGGCTTCTTGCGGAGGGGAAGCACCACAGCTTGTTTCCATACCTCAGGCATAGAACTGGACCGGAAGGAAACATCCAGCAGATGCCTAATGTAGGGTTCGAGTGTCGTCAGGCTATCCCCCAGCCGTTTAGGAGAGGCTGGGTCCCGAGGAGAGCCCGATTTCACTGAACTGCATATTTTAATTAGATCTTCTGCTGGAGGGGTGGTAAAGTTGAGCAGCATGTTTTGTCCAGCTGCCTCTCCTACTGATACTTCCAATTCGTGCCCTACTGAGGGTTGGGCAGGAAAGGCGGAGTAGATCTTGGACACTTTATCCCCAAAATAATTAGCAATACGATTGCAGGTAGCTGCTGAGTGGTCTTCCCCTCCTGTGGAGGCTTTAGGGACAGCCAGGGATTTATATACACTGAACAGTTCCTTAACTGAGTTCTCTGCACCCAGTCTCCTGTCAGCATAATAGGCGGCTTTCACTATCCTAATCTGATTGTGATAAGCCCGTCTATTGACAAGGTATCTCTCTTTCAACTGGCTGTCCTAGGCCACTCTCCACTGTCTTTCTGCACGCTTACAGTCCCTCTTGGCACATCGCAGTGCCTCGTTGAACCATGGTGCAGTTCTTTGTTTACGGGCGCCCTCCTTCGATCGGCCTAATGGGGCCGTGCAATCCAAGGCGGCCGTGATATGGTCATTAAGCAATTTATTTGCCGTGTCCGCATCGTCACCTCCAGGGGGCCCCCCTGCGGTAAGAGCCTTATTGAACTCTGGCAGGGAGAACCTAGCCCATTTACGCCTGGGGTAGTTGAGGGGGGTGGGGTCAGTGGCTTTATGTTTAGGAAGATAGATAGAGAATGGTACAAAGAAGTGATCGGTCCAAGGCAGGGGCACAGGAGAAGCCACCGTAACTTCCTCCCAGTTGGCGAATATTGGATCTAGCAGGTGTCCATGCTGGTGTGTTGGAAGCTGCCCCTTTAAATCTAACTGTAGGGATTGAAGTTCTTGGCGGAGCTCCATTGCTCCATTGTCTGACAAATCTTCAAAATGCGTGTTCAAGTCTCCGAGTAACAGAAACTTGTCTCTCCGCATCGCTATCTCCGTGATGCCCTCTAAAAGGTTGCCTTTAAACCTTGCCAGGGGACCCGTTGAGCGGTAGATTAAATAGCCCTTCACCGTCGTGCTCCCATCAATATTTATGGTAAAGACACCAGCCTCACTTCCCGTCAAGTGGACTGGTTCCAGTTGACAGGCAAGTTGCCGTTTAAAAACAATCGCTATTCCCCCCCCCCCCCCTCTGCCTTCCGGTCTGTCCAGTCTCACCATCCGGTAATCGTCTGGTAGTGCCTGAATAATGTCGGGGTCAGAGTGGGCATCCAGCCACGTTTCTGTGATGAATAGCAGATCTGGTTGTATATCCGCAAGGAGATCGTATATGTCAAGCTTATGGCATCGGAGCGACCTCACATTGATCAGACAGACCACAGGACAGAGAAGGACAACTATCCCGGGAGTCAGCTGTCAATGTACAAAAATGAAATTGGCAATGTCTACACCCTTCAACCTCCCCTACTTTTATACTATGGTGGCCTGATGTGCAAGTATAGGAGGACAGACTTACTAACACACTCCTGCTCCAGGTGATTCGGCTTTCGGGGCCAGGGGTAGTGGCCTTAGGCCATGTCCGGTCGCGGACGGGCGCAGACGGGCTTGGCTTAGGCGCGCATCCGGCGCGCCCGCTGCGCCAGCCCGCTGCGCCGTCTGGCCATGATGCACATTATGTAGGAAGTGAGGAGGGTGGGAGGCCGGCGCGACTAGAGCGCACCCCCAGCCACACCTAAGATGGCGCCCACCGCCGCCAGACACCGATTCTAAAAACGTCTGGTCGAGGTAGGGAAGGACTAAGAGCGTGTGGAGGGTGTCAGTGTTCCTGAATTACTATTCACATGATAATTACAATTTAAAAGCCCCCAAAGTTACAAAGATGTTCTATTTTAAAATGCTCCTAAAAACAATTTAGCAAAGGTATTCCACTAGCAAAGTAGTATTTTCCAACAACCAAGCTCGCAGCCCTAGTTGCACTCGCTAGGGAGAGCTCCAAATGGGCTATCAGTCAAGTACTGGCGTAGCTCTACAAAACAAAGTAGACAAGTGATCCCATGCAATAAATTTGTAGAGCCCCTGAAAATCTGTCACATTACTGCCCTTCACCAAACCTTCCAGTGAACTGCAAAAAGAATTTATACATTCCAATCAAGTGTTTGCAGTAGTTTTCCTACTAAACCCAAACTGATCTCTATACCTGTAGAAGTGAGACCATACCTGGTGAGGAGAGCCTCCTTCATGTCAGAGTAAGTGAGCCAAAGCCACAAAAGTGTCCCTCTCCTCTTCTGGGAATGAAGGCCACAATCCTGCTCTCCAATTATTTTCAGGGACCCCATTCATGTGGATAGATGTCTCATAACCCTGAAGTCACCTTTGTATGTCATCCCCCTTTTTGAACTCTTTGCCTACACAGTGCAGGACCTACTTCTTAGCTGCAGCTCCTTAATACCGCTCTCATGATTCAAGATCATATTCCTTTCTTCCATGGCTATCCTTTTGTCTCACATCAAAAAGGGGGACCCAGGGTAATAATGGTCCAGCATACATGCCCCAACATTTGAACTATGAATAATGAGGTATGCTGTTCCTAGTAGTGAGTGAACATATGAAAGGGGAGTGGCTCTTATAAGTAGCTAGGGCCCTCACACACTCTGAAATATGTCATGCTTCATCATAGGGCAGCTCCTCGTTGGGCCGGCGCTGCAATGCCCAATGGGCCCGGCAGTGTGGCTCTTTGAAGGAGTTGTTTTATAGACCGTGGTCTTCGCAGTAGATGAAGTGGGTGTGTGCGGGATGTGTGGTGTATGTAACAGGTGAGTAGAGTGTAGGGGTGTGTGGATTAAACATAAATATGGAAGCCCGCTGAACTAACTTTAATTAGTGGGTTCCATGTCATGATTAAAAACAGGTAATACTTGGATATGGAGATGCTAATAGTCTTGTTAAGCATTTAAGTGCAAGTGACAGTCGACATGTTTCATACCCTACATTGTCAAAAATGATAGTGGCATTTCTTCAGGACCTAAAACAACTACTAACTACTCAAAAAAGGGGGTTGGTACACATCTATATAGTAGTCCATTCACCATACCCTTTCTAAATAAACCATCTGCAGTCAGTATGTCATCAACAAGCAGGTTCCTCTTCAGTAGTGACCAAAAATTGGAGGCCCAGAGAGTCTGACAAATTCAGAGTCACGAGACGCGCAATGGCATTGCAACTGACTCTACCCGTCGGTGTGCAGAGTGCGACTCACCTACTCTCCGTGAGCCCTTGCTCCTTATATGAACTACTCTCCTTTCTTCTTTTCTCTCACTACTAGGAACAGCATATCCTTTTGTCTTCCCTCTCATTCTCCAGCAGGAGTTTTTCAAGTTCAAACTTCCTTGCCTCCTGTCTGGTCTCCAGCTCCTCTAGGGACAAGCCACTGCTACCTGGCCTGGAAGCCCCCCCTCCCAAAAGCACATCAACCCTAGGATAGGCTCCTCTGCCTCCACATTGAGATCTGCAGACTGCCCACTGGCAGGTCTGGCTGCTAACCAGGCCCGCAGTGTCTTTTGTAGCTCCTCTTTCCTGGTGAGGCCCCCTGATTTTGACTTTGGGATTTGTGCAAATAGCCTTCAACTTCTAACCTATCTTCCTCAAAGGCCACTTATCAGGATGCAACAGATGATGCTCTTGACTCAGGCATGATGCAATAGAAAGTTTAAGTTCTCAACAAATGGCAAGATCAAAAATAGACCAAAGAGAAACAGTATGTGGTATGCAGTGGTCTGCAATATGGTAGTAGTGAACACCAATCTCTGTAGGTCAAGTGCAAACGCAAGTCCTATCCTCACCGCTGACAACCAATGTTGGAAATGGGGGTCTCTAGTTGGCAATGGTTTGCACCTTCGTCCAAATAGGGACCCTTCCTTCTAGTCAGGATAAGGGGGGGATACACTTCTAAAATAACCCCTGCTCAACCTCTTGGTAGCTTGGCATGAGCAGTCAGGCTAATCTCAGAGGCAATGTGTAAAGCATTTGCACATAGCACTTTGTAATACAGGGAAAACACTACAAAAGGACCCCACACCAGTTTTAGAAAAATACCCAATATTTATCTGTGCAAACAAGACCAAATCAATCAAAGACCAACATACAGTAATCAAAAATATGCACTTTGAAAGAATGACTTTAAAATGCAGTTCCTTAAAGCCGGTAGCTTCATTCGGGGCTACTGCGGTGCTGAAAACAGAATCCAACAGTTCCGGCCGACCGCATGGGTGCGGACTTTCATCATTGTCATCACACTCGTAAACAGTACCTTTAGTTCGGACCGACTGCGTTGGTGCGGGCTGATCGCGGCAACTCTTGTGGTTGCGATGTGCAGCTTAGTGATGTGGAGTGTGAAGCCTTAAAAGCGCCGTGCAGGCAGCAGCTCAGTGACGGTCATCCAGCGGTGCTGGTTAGACCAAGGCTGCGGTACGAAGCGGGGCGGTGGTCGTTGCTGGGCTGACAGGTCACGGTGCAGGCAGTAGTGCCTGTCGGTCTGCCCAGGCTGCGGTGTGAGGCAGGGTGGTGCGTCGGTGACACTCGAGCGGTGCCCCCAAACCATGTTGCAGTCAAGGGTGTCGAGGTCCGCGTGCAGCGATGTAGTCTGTGAGACCAGGGCAGCGGAGGAAAGCGAGGCGGTATGGAGTGCAGTGCCCACAAGTCGCGGTGTGTTGGAGATGGCCCTTTTTGCAGGGTTATCCCTAAACTTTTTGCTTCTTCCTCCTATTTTTTCCTGACCTGCTGTTGCTGGTATTAGGTCTCTGGGCATTTTACCACTGCTGATCAGTGCTAATGTGCATATGCTCTCTGTGTAAAATGTGTTACGGATTGGTGTTTCCATGATGGGCCTGTTTGATTTAGGTGTCAGGCCCTAGTAACATGCACTGAGTGTGCCAGGGCCTGTGAATCAAACGCTGTTAGTGGGCTGCAGCACTGGGTTGTGCCACCCACATAAACCGCCCATAAATGTAACTCGGGCCTGCCATTGCAGAGCCTGTGTGCAGTCTGGGACTGCCATGTCGACTTGGCAAGTGCAGTCCCTAAACCTTCCCGTTTCCTAAGGTAGGCCCATGGTACCCCTGTGGGCAGGTTGCGTTGTATGTGAAAGGTAGGACATGCCCTGGTGTGTGGTATGTCCTGATAGTGAATTACAGCCAATTTCATTTTTCACTATTGCAAGGCTACCTGTTCCCATAGGCCAGAATGGGCAGTTTGATTATAACCTCTTATAATCCTAACTGATCCAGGGAACAAGGTAGAAAAAACGAGTTTGGTATAACAGAACTCAGAATGTTAAAATACATCTTTTAGTGAGGGTGATTTTTACATTCTGGGTTTGAAAATACCACTTTTAGAAAGTAGTAGGTATTTTCTTGCATAACATTCTAGTATGCCTCTGCTAGGTTGTGTATTCCCTGTCTGGTTTGTGAGTGACGGGGGCTGGAGAGGGCCTTGGCTCCAGCAGTCCAATGGGTCGGGGCTGGGCTGAATAGGCCCGCATTGAATAGCAAGTAGGGGAAGGAGATTTCCTTTAACTTGCCTGAGCCTTCATCGAATAGAGAGTAAGGGGAGGAGTTTTCCTTTCAGCTACCTGGGCCAGGTCTGCTTTCAACAATGCTGTTTCCACCTCCTGCCAGGAAGCCGCACCAGGGAGGATAGAGCTGGTTTGGGCTGGGTACAGACACTCTCTACCTCCAGAGAACAAAGGATTTGGTGGTATAAATATTGGGTCCCAAACCCCAGAACTTTAGAACTCTTTTGGACTAAGAAGACTGCCAAGAAGAAGAGCTGGAGAAGCTGTGAGGAGGAACTACCACTTTGCTGTGTGCTATGCTGTATTGGCCTGCAGTGGCTGCTTCTGTCTTGGGCAGTGAAAGGACTGGACTGAATTGTATGCAATCTACTTTTGTGAGTTTCTCCCCAAGGGCTTGAGGTAGAGCTTACCCCCTGTTCAAGAAGTCTCAGGAACAGCAAAGACTTCAAGTTCTTCTGCCCTTAGCACTGGGGACTGTGTGTTTTGTGCTGCAACAGAAGAAAAGGCAACCCGACGCCGTCCACGACGCTGCTGCCGACTCCGTGTCCTGACGGCACTGCGGAGAGCACCGCCGCACTGTGACCCTGGTCTCACCAATGCTACCTTCTGATGCCGCCAGCGAGCTGCTGCTCGCCCCGTGACCTGTAGACACCGCACTCAACACCGCGTCGCTTCACGATGACGCTCCACGCCAAAATCAGCGCGCTGCTTGCACCGTGGTTCGGGGGCACCGCTCGTAAAGTTACACAACGCACTGCCCTCATCCAGCACCGCAGCTTTGGCCTACCGACACCGGTGCCATCAACTCCAGTCCGTCAGCTGACAATAGCGTTTCAGCAAAGATGACGCTGCTGCTTGCACCGCGACTTGCCAGCATCGCATCCATTTCACATCATGACCCTGGTCTCTCCGACGCCATCTGATGAAGCCACTGAGCCACTGCTCGCACCACAGCACCTGACGCCTTCCGACACTAGCGCTCCTGACTTCAACAAAGAGGAGTTTGCTCTGCAATGCATGTGACTTTGAGGGCCCCGACGACTCCTGCACGACCTCTGGAACCAACGCCTGCAGACGCCGTGCTTTCTGAAGCTCAACGAGAGGTCGCCGTTGCCCTGCATTTCTAAAAGGTGCTGTTTGCGGGTCTTCCTGACACCGTAGCTGGCCCACGACGCAGTGGTCAGCCAGAACTGTTTGGATTTATTTGCTCATGACGCTGTGTTAGCCCCGGATGGAGCTATCGACATCAAGGAACTGTTTTTCACGGTTATTTTTTTATAACTGAAGAGTTTTAAGTACTGTATTTTGTATTTTTATCGTTTTTGGTCTTGTCTTAGGTATATAAAAACATTGGATATTTTTCTAAACTGGTGTGGTGTACTTGCCAAGTCGACATGTCAGTAAAAACTGCACGCAGACATTGCAGTGGCAGATCTGAGATATCTTTACAGGGCTGCTTCTGTGGATGCACAACCAGTGCTGCAGGCACCCTAGTAGCATTTAATTTACAGGCCCTGGCACTCTCAGTGCACCTTACTAGGGACTTACCAGTAAATCAAACATGCCAGTCATGGAAACGCCAATCCATAACATAATTTACAGTAGGAGCACTTGCACTTTAACACTGAACAGCAGTGAGAAAGTGCACAGAGACACTTAACTAGCAAAAACAGTCAAAACCAGGAAGTCTGAAAGCGACAAGACAAGGGAAACACGCCAAAAGATGCCAGGTCTATCAGATATGTTCGATTTTTTTCACAGATTCTTTAACACATCTTGAAAGGACAACAATTACAAAACAAATATGCTGCAAACAAAGGCCGGAATATACTCAGATAGCAAGATCTGCCAGGTTGAGTCTAATCTCAAAGCATGGTGCAGACAATCTTGTAGTGATATCTGATATTTCTGTAGTGAATGGCATAAATGAGAGCATGATTAAGAAAGAAGACTAAATGGGAAAAATGAGCTGTTTTGAGCATTTAATTAGATTGAAACCACATTTTGTACCAGTACTTCATGAGAAGTATCCTGTTCCTTTCTGTTGAACAGGCAATTTTAAACAGATGGATTCATCTGACTGGGTCAACTCAGTTGTAATCGTTCGTAAAAGTAAAAAAAAATTACACAACAATCAGTTGAGATTCGCTTGCTTGCAGATTTATGGTTTAACTCTTTTTATTAAAGTCAGCACATAGAAAGGACAATCATCACATGCACAGTTTAGTCAAGTATGGCGGACTCCCACAAGGTAATCAAGGTCCATGCGAGTCTATTACAGCTAGTGCTATCCAGCCCATTGAGACTGGCTATTATCATGTAACCTTATCGGGTCCTTCCCCCCAACTGTAAACAAGAATGAGAATCCCCCCAACCCCAACTCCCTCCCTCTCCAACCCCCCCTGTCCAGTGCTCGAGCCCTCCCCATTGCTCCACGGCTCCCTGCCCACATGATCCGCCGCTCTGAGGCTGTCTTAAGTGGCAGTCTCCTTTGTCTCTGTGAGTCTCATCAATCGTAAGTACCCAGGGCAGGTGATTTCTCTGAACTCTGTAACCAGCAGTGATTGGAATGGCTGCCAGATTTCTTCATACTTGTCCCCTTCCCCCGCTATGGTGAACGACAACTTTTCCATGCCTAGGACGTGCCACATTCTGTGTAACCATCCAGTAATCGTGGGAGTGGTGGTGGTGCGCCAATGTGTTAGGACATTTTGTAACGCCGAGCCCCAGGCGATAGCTATTTGTCGTCCTCTGCGGGATTGTAGGGGGTATGTGAGTGCGTTGGGGAGTCCCAGGATGATGTATACCGGGAATCGAGGAAGCTCAGTTTGGAAGTGTTTGTCGACGTCGTCAAGGACCTGAGTCCAATAGGGTCGTAGATGGTCACAGTCCCACAACAAATGTGTCAGGTTGCCCCTATGCCCGCAGCCCCGCCAACACAGATTCCCTTTGCTATGGTCCATTTCTTGTATTCTTTCGGGAGTGTAGTACCAGTATGTGGATACCTTTTTGTCAGTGTCTCTGTAAGTCCAGTGTGGTATGCAGAGTGATGTGCTCTATAGGAAATCTTGTCCCATTCCTTATGGCTGAGGGATCTACCTAATTCCTTTTCCCAGCGTTCTCTACCGGGGTTATAGATGTGTGGCATCTGTAACATCCTATACAGATCGGATATGAGTTTGGCGTCCGAGGATCGCGTTATGAGCCAACGCTCATACAGCCGGAGCCGCCTGTCTTCGCTCGTCCACACTTGAGGTTGAAGTGCCCAGCGCCTGACTTAGAGATATCGTAATCGCTCGGCTTTGGGAAAGCTGTATTCCTGTCTAAAAAGGGAGAATGGTAGGACCCCTTCGGGACTATAAACGTGTAGAGGAAGCGGCAACCGGCCGGTCGCCAGTGGGAGAAGGCCCCCTTTTCCATTCCCGGCATAAAGTCCAGATTGTCTACAAGTGGTGTAAGTGGGGACGGAAAGGTGGGGAATTCTTGGGTGACGCAATCGGAGTCCCACAACTACAGGGGGATTCTAGTGATGTATGAAGCGTATAGGTTGGCTGGTCTGTGGGCCTTTCGGAGGAAAGGGATTTCCTGCAGCAGGTGACCCACCACCGCCTGGTCTTGGAAGAGCCAGTGTTTCTCTGACTCCCACTTGCTCCACTCCACCAAGTAACGCAACTGTGCCGCCTGGTAGTACTTGTGCAGGTCTGGTATTCCCAGACCCCCGGATTCCGGGGTGAGCATGGCCAGTGCCCTCTGCATTCTGGGCCTGCGGCCCTGCCAAATAAAATGGGCAGTGGATGGAATCTCTTTAAAAATATACACGAATCAAAGATTACCAAGTATCAGCAACACGGCGTGAGAGCACCAGTTGCAGATGGAGGCCGATTTTGATCACAATATTGAGCAGACCCATTTGGGTAAGTCCGTAGTGATCTAGACCAGGGGTCGAGTTGTAGCAGTTTTTTCCGGTGCAAACTCGGATTGATGTGCAATTTATCATTTTTTTCAGCGCATTGAATCTCTACTTTGAACCCCCGATGTTTGAGCTATCTATGACTCGACTTACTTGAATTAACGGGTAAGAACCAAATAACTATATATATGTTCCTCGAGAGGGGGGAAACAGGGAATGAAACGGTGTAGGTTTTGAATAGTGGGAATACATAACTGTAATAACACCTACTATAGTGAACTGGTTGTTTACTCAATTATAGGGTCACCCACGAAAAATTTCCATTGAATTAGTAGGCAGAGACAACCAGCCTGCTCTACAAAGATTTACATAGCTCCGCATCGTCGTCGCCTGGACAAGGTAATGGCATGTCCATGATTATTTATTTTATTTATTTATTTATTGTAAAGTTTTGTATAGCGCGAACAAGACTCGTGGGAATCAGAGCGCTTCACATAAAAGTATGATAGAAATATTAACAAGATGATAACCATTGAATACATATAGATATGAGGTAGATTATTATATAGCTTTGGAGAGTGTTTAGGTAACAAGCTCCCATTCGAGGCATTCTTCTACACTACGCAGTAACTACAGAGCCTGCAATACTAACATTTAAGAAACTAGCTTCCATTCGAATTATTCTTTTCCAGTATGCAGCAGGCAATATTAACATTTAAGAAACAAACTTCCATTCGAATTATTCTTTTCCAGTACGCAGCAGCTATAAAGCATGCAACACTAACATCTGTCGAATTTCGATAAATGAGGTAGGAGGTTATAAGGTTTCGGGATGTGAGATAACTATATACATTCACTTAGCCATGAGGTAGCAGTTGGTATACAGTATAATCACCAGGAAAGTCTGTCCGTTTCGATCCATAGTTTATCTTTCATTTAATTCACGTCGATCCTTCTCTTTCTGATGACATGAGTGATTTGTTTGAGGACAGAATCAGATCCCAAAGTGATCCATTAACTCCTCTATGCAAGGTATTTACTCATTAGGAAGCTCTTCGCTTCTCGCTTGAAAGTTAAGGTATTAGGGTTCTTCCTGATGCTTGGAGGGAGTGAGTTCCAGATTCTAGGGGCAGCTCCTGAGAACGCTCTGTCATAAGTTTTTTTCTTTCTAAAGATGGCTGGACGCAGCAACAACTCCTTGGCACTCCTAGCTGGTCTGTTGCCCCCTGACAGCTCAATTTTCTTGGATAGGTATCCAGGAGTATTGTGGTGAAGCGCCCTATGGGTGATACATGCTATCTTTAGTTGAATTCTCGCCTCATAGGGTAGCCAGTTCAATGCTTTCAAGTGCGGGGATATGCGGTCAAATTTTCTTGATCCAGAGATGAGTCTCGCTGCAGCGTTGAGGCAAGCTTTTAGTGGTGCTGTGGAAGTTTTTGGTAGACCCGCTAAGGTAGTGCAACCGTATTCAATCCTAGAGATGACTAAGGATTGGATTGCCAGTTTCAAATCTGCTTCAGAGATAAATGGCTTCAGTTTTCTTAGGTAGTTCAGGTGGAAGCGGGCGCTTTTAGCCATTGAATTAATGTGAGCTTTCATGTCAAGATTCTCGTCTAGAGTAATTCCTAGCGACTTAACTGAGCTTACTAGCGTCGGAGTGCAGTTAAGCGCAGTCATCAACTTGGTCCATTCCTTTATTTCTGTGACGCACTTTGGTGGAGAAATTAGTAGGAACTCTGTTTTTTGAGCATTTAGCTTCAGATGGTTGGTAGTTAACCATTGCAATGCCATTTTTAAAGTTTCATTCATTAGCTCAATGTCTTCAAGAGAGGCAATCTTTATGTAAATTTGCGTATCATCCGCATACATATGGTAGGATATCTGTGAATTTCTGAGAATTGTTGTGAAAGGTTCGACATACAAGTTAAACAAATCAGGAGATAGTGTCGATCCTTGTGGGACTCCGATTGAGTTGGGGCAAGGTGGAGAAATTGATTGGTTGACCAGGAATCGTTGGGTTCTGTTCCGTAGGAAAGAGTTGAACCATTTCAGCACATTTCCAGATACTCCAATCCTGTCCTGTAGCCTGGCCAGTAATGCTTCATGGTTTACTGTGTCAAATGCTGATGACCGGTCCAGGAGAATTAGTAAGCATGCTTGATTTCGATCGAGACCCTGAAGCGCGTCATCAACAATGTGGAGGATCGCGGTTTCCGTGCTATGTCCTGGTCTGAATCCTGATTGGCATTCATCTAGTAAGGAGAACTTGCTGATGTGTTGGCTCAGTTGGCCCTGCACGCATTTCTCAATAAGCTTGGCCAATACAGGGATGTTAGTTACTGGTCGAAAGTTATTCGGGTCTGTAGCATCCGCCGTTGATTTTTTGATCAAGGGAACCACTTGACCTGTTTTTAGGCAGTCCGGGAAGGATCCCTTGTGACAATGATGCGTTTATTATTTTGGTCCAGATTGGCACCACAATATGGCTGATTCCTCTTAAGCATTTCGCGGGTAGAGGATCTTGGTAGTGGTTGTTGGGTTTGATTTTCGATAGCATTTTGGCGATCGTGTCCTGATCATATAGTTCGAATGTGTCCCACTTTGCCTTGTTTTTTAACTTGCTACATACTGATGTCGGGTTATGATCGCTCATAGTCCGTGGTTGGATGGGGAGGTTACTCGCAGCACTTAAGAGCTCTGTTTCCAGCGTATTGGCCTTCTTCATGAAGAATGTGGAAAATTCCTCGCTGCTTAGAGATATTTTTGAGTTTTCATGTGCTGTTTTGGCCATTTTGTTTGATTGTTGCTTCAGGATTTCAAAGAGTTTCCGAGGTCTGTTTTTGGAATTATCCAATTCTGATCTTATAAATTCCTTTTTGGAGTTGATGATCTTTTTGTTATATTGGTTTCTAATTTTTCTGAGGGCTTTCAGCTCAGGGGATGATGGGTGTTGTCTCCATTTTCTTTCGGCCATTCTCAGTTTGCGCCTGTCTTCGTTCAATGATCCATCAAACCATGGATTTTTCATCTTCTCCGTGGTTCTTTTTAGTTTTAAAGGCAAGGTGTTGTTGACGATATATCCGACCGAGATTAGGTAGTGATCTGTCAGCTCATTTGCATTCTGCAGGTAGCTAGGAGGCCTTAAGTCTATCTCACAGCTTTCTACTAGTAGCTCAATATTAGCCTCCCTTGTGTCTCGGATCCATTTTTTGCTGTTGGCAGGTTGAACGGTCTTGCCCTTTCTCAATATAGGTATCAGGAAAGTTATTGCATAGTGGTCCGACCAGTCACATGGGGCTATTGAGAGGATTGATGACTTTTTGTTGCCCGAGATAATCCAGTCCAGTGTTGCTCCTTTAGAATGTGTGGGTTGTGTGCATGCTTGGTTGAGGTTTAGGTCGGCAAGGAAATCCTTGAGTGTGTTAACTAGTTTGTCGTTGCAGTCATCCCAGTGTAAGTTGAAGTCTCCTAGGAAAATGTTGTTGGCATCCGTGTTAGAGTTGGTCGTAATGATCTCCATTAACTGCTCTATGAACTTAGCGTTCTCTCCTGGTGGGTGGTAAAACGCATGTAAATTGCATCTTTGGTTGGTTGCCAATCTTATATTGAGACCTAAGTATTCGCAGGATTCTAGAGGATCGGCTTGAATTTGGTTGACCTCGATATCTGATCGGTGAATGCAAGCAATTCCTCCTCCAGACTTTTTAGGTCTATCTAGTCTCACAATGTTATATTGAGGTGGTACTAAGAGATCCATGGTTGGAGATGATGCTTCCGAAAGCCACGTTTCTGTCAGGATTGCCAGATCGATTTCTTTGTTAATGATGAGGTCTGCTATGTCTGACGCATGTTTGGTAGCCGATCGACAGTTGAGTAGGAGGCAAGTCAGTTGTTTTCTAGTGTTATTACAATTCAGATTCTCATATTCGGAATTAAGCTGGACTTGTTTTAAATTGTTGTGGTTGGGTTTCCTATCCTTCTTTCTTGCTGTTCTATTAGAGTCGATCGGGACTGTTTTGATGTTCTCCTCTTTTTCACGATCTGGTGATTCATAGGTTCGTAGTAAGGCAAGGGCTTCCTCCTTCGGCGGGGCCTTCGTCCTATTCGGTCGGTTGATCCTATTCGCTAATGCCATGTCCATCTCGTTACTCTTTCTATGCAATGAATGTACGAGATTTTGAATATTCGTGATCTTGGAGTTGGTGCTTGCCGTCATTTCCAGTATTTCTTCAGTCGCTTGAAGGGTATTCATTGTGGCTTGTGAAATGTTGCAGACTAGTTTCTGAAGATCTTTAATAACCTTTAGATTCCTGGGTGAATTCTATGGGATGGTTAACCTGTGTGTCCGAGGATTGTATATTGCTCTTCTCTGTTTTTGATCTTTTTTTAGTGTCCCAGTCATATTCTTTATATCCTTAGTTTGGTGGTCGGTTCCGTTCCTTCTTGAGATGTTATGAGAATTACCTGAGTTTTTTTAAGCTAGGAGCGTTTTTGAGTGTAAGGTTGTACAAGGCTTTAGTAACGTATTCGGAGTGGGCAGAGGATGGTTCATGACTCCTAACTTATCTGTTTCTTGATTCACCTTGAGTGATTCACTTGGCGCCCCTCTCTGCTCTACGTGGGAAGGCTCTTCGTTTGTAAGCAGTGTCAACTCTTCCTTTTGGAGCTGGTCTTGTTCTTTATTCACATGGATGATGTCTCCTATCTTAGCCATTTCTTGATTCACCTTGAGTGATTTACTCGGCGCCCCTGTACGTTCTGCTTGGGAAGGCCCGGCGTTTGGGATCGGTGTCGACGCTTCCTTTTGGGGCGGGTCTTGTTCTTTATTCTCATGGTTCGTAGACCTCTCTGTCCATTCTGTCTCATTTTCCGATATAGTCGCTTCTGTTTCAGTTTTCTCTCCAGTTTGATTGGCGTCTCTGCCAGTAATATTCTCAGGAGTGAGTTCTGGTGAGGTCAGGTGTAGTTGGTTTCTTAAGCCCTCTAGTGATTCTTTTATGGTAGGGAATACCTTGTCGAACTTCATGAGTTCACTGTTCGCTGCCTATATCAACACTATTCCGGTTTTATATATGGTGATGCATAATTCTGCTCTACATCTTCTTGATGGTGAGGTCAGTATCTTTGTTCCATGTGGGATGTTTTTCATATCTTTTATGTAAAGCATTCTTGTGAAGGCATTGCGCCATTTAGCCGTTTTATTAGTGTAGAATATCAGGTCATTAGTTATAGTGCCTTTATCTGAATTAAAGTATGGGTCGGAGAACAGTGTGTCCGCGTTTTTCTTCAGGATATTGTGTTTGAATTTTTTGGCTCCGTTTTTAGATAACTTAGATGGATATTTTATGACCTGGGCGTTTGAGACATCCGCCTCTGAGTATCTTTCGTCCATGTTCGCTTCGCGTTATAGGTTTCTCTGTTTGTCTCTTAATTGTTCCCGTGATTATAGATGAATAGGCTCTTTTGGTGGCTCTTCTCTGTTTGTCTCTTAATTGTTCCAGTGATTATAGATGAATAGTGATATGCATAGATGTATCTAACTGGAGCTCTTCTGAACCAATAGAGAGTGTGTCATATGACCGCCCTATTATGTTTTTAGGTGACATTCAGTAAAGTTTGGGACGCAGAGTGAAGATTTCCACCTGGTCCTTCTTCTTTTTATTAGGGTAAGTCAAAAATGTCTTCTTGCCCGAAATTAATTGCAACTGTAATTTTGGTCGCAATTGGTGTGCAACAGGTTGATGTACACATTTACTTTGTTTCAGGGCTTTACTACTCTTTTGGTTGTCCAATATCCACAGTCCTGATGAAGACTCGCACTGCCACGGTCCAACTTACCGTTAGGCTTTAAGACGAGTCGAAACGTCGACGCTCCTTTCTCTGAATACCTGGATAGTGTGACTCTCTTGTGCAAAAATAATTTTGGAAGCAATGTCTCCAATTGAGATATAGTATTTATATTGTCACCCAGGTCACTTAAAACGATGTATCATGTTGATTGATACATTGTAAATTTGAACTTGTAAATATGCTTATATTCCTCTTCTTCTTTCTCTTCCTTTAATCGCACGACATTTTCTCATTTCATGCACGCTCGCCTTGGGCAACCTGAAATCTGTTTATATTGAGATAGTTATGATTGCATTCAAAATAAATATGCTCCTGAATTTGTAATTACTGCTGTTGCACCCTGTGTTCTTGGCTCATGATTAGCTACCATACATTGAATGTATAGGATTGATCCATGTGATATATCCTGTGACTATGCAAAAACTTAATATGTATTGATTGATTCATTCTTAGCAAAAGTAAATGGTTAGAGACCACTGTATTTGAATAGCATTATATACCCAGGTCTTTGACCACTTAGGGTTACCCCATTTTTGATAATGGCCGCTCTATATCAAAGCTGGCTGAGTTATAGCCATTCACCCGTACCACCGCAGTTGGGAATTTGTAACCGTTAAAGACGAAGTTGCGGAATTTCTCCCCGATCCCTGCTTTGGCTAACACCAGTTCCAAGTATGGCCAGTGGACCCGATCGAACGCTTTTTCTGCGTCGATGGAAAACATCATGCTCTCTCCTGGCAATCGCGAGGCCTTTTCTATCAGGTGAACTATGCGTTTGGTATTTTTAAAGAGACCGACCAGCTATGGCGCGTGCCGTGTGTCACGTAATTTAGTCTTAAACAATCAATTAACGACGGTGCCCCAGAAAGGAGGAATAGCCTGAAACCCCCCAAGTGGACCTAGGCCCTTAGATACAACAAAACATGGGATATGTGCACACGTCAGTTATCTCACTGTACAGTATTGACAGGCAAATTATGCACAATATAGCACAGAGTCAATAAAGTTGATATGGTCTTGATTAATATAGTCTTCAGTTCAGAGTTTATTTGCAACGCCCAGCCAACACGTGTTTCGTCAGGGTGATACACCCACGACTTCGTCAGGGCTCTAAAATGTACAATGGCTGCATGTTACATACATGTACTTGCACCATATACATCATAAACTCATTTGTATCACATTAAAGTGCTTAGGGGTGAGTGTGAGTCTACAATTCAGACTTGAAGAGAGGGGTATTACAAAAATGTAACCTGGCCCCCAGACAGGCCTTACCATATCACCATGAGTAACGTGCGTTCACTGTATCTTAATTTCGCAAGCATGCACGTTTCATTTTAGTCATTAAAATTCTTCTAATTAGACAGATGTGCACTTCAAAACGGTCACCAAAGCTTGTCCGTGACCCAATGGACACCCAAGTAGAAAAAACCTAGTAGAAAGGAAAGCAAAATATAAAAGAAAAGGACCTAAAATACGATGGTAAAGGGTTTAGCACAGCTGTGCTTCTTACCCAAATGGGCAGTGGTATCTCAGCTTATGTTGCGAAATCTCTACGCTGTAGGGGATATCAATAAATTGGCCAAATCAGTACTGAATTTATGCATATCTTGTAGTATAAGGCACTATAATTATACCAAAGTGCCTATGGAGAGTACCTCACCTCTCCGCCGGTTGTACTTCCGTCCCGGCTGCCAGGTTAAAACAGAGTAAAAGTCGACACTGCGTGTATTCAGCAGCTTGCGCTCAGTATGGTGTCCTTATGTTGTGAGACACTGGGGAAAGGAGAAGGACGTAACCACTGTTATCCCTATTGCCTGATCATGACAATAGATAAAACTGATTACATTTGCTTGAAACACTGCTGTACTTCCTATATTCAGCTTCTATGTCTGTTATCTACTCTCAAGTTGCAGTCATGCATTAAAACACGTCAAAACCAGGTTTCATATATTAAAGTTATCCCTTCGATGCGGCTAATCCGTATAGGCCTCTTTGTATATATTAAACTTAGGTAAACACATGTACAAGCCTATATATGCTCCTCCAACGATATATACACTTATATCTGTTGGCCGCCATTCTTGCTCGAACTCCAAAATTACATAATGGCCAATGTCCAATTTTAAATAAAAAAATGCAATGCACCTCTATCCATATCTTATTCAATCTAGTGCAATAAATCAGTCGTGGCATAGCCCAATTCCTCAATGTGCTACCATGAGGATATCGGTAACCCTAGTATCCCGTCAAGCCCAAATTCGGCAAACTCACATTCTATATAATCCTATGTTTAGTGCTCAATACACAGCTCCATTATCCGTCCATCCCCGTTAAAACAGGCACATTGCCCCCTTATCCGTTCGTGTGTGAACGGTTGATTTCTGAAGTAGACGCCGCAGCTCCAGTACTGCTGCTGGCTCGGGTGTGAATGCAGAAGTGCATTCCACGCGTCCTTTATCTCTATGGGAGCTAGAGCGCTCACCCTACACCGGAAGAGGCAGAAATGGCCCACCGTAAGGGGATAAACGCTGTACCTCGTAGTGCTCATGTTTAAACGTTACTTTTATCAATTTGACACCCCCGCAACGTTATTAAAGTAAAATACTGCTATGCTTATATGTTCAATTTATCTAAAATTCGCGATCGCTCAAAAGTGCACCTACTTTTAAAATTTTATCAATTCCTAACAATTATACCATTTGCAGCCGCAAATAATTATCTAGGCTCACAAATGGTCTCAGAAGTCCGTACGTTGATTTTAGGAGAGGAAAAATGACCCTACCCATGTAAAATCGATCAAAGGTGGGCCAGTCTATAGAATGATATGAATGAAGACAGATGTGGTGATCCAAAGGAGGAGAGGAAAGGTGATCTCGTGGTTGAAACGATATCTCCCGTGTAACTCTAATATGGCCACATGTATTATTAATGTGACATCATCATGCTACTGTAAAACCACTATTTCTCTACTACATATGTTGGACACAAGTTAAAGATCACACTCTGGATTAACACTCACTGCCACAGATAATGGATGTTACAATTTCCACTCTGTGGCAGGACATCATCTTGTTGTGTTCAGAATATATACAATACAGTGTATGACATCTTAATCACCCAGAAAAAAATGCAGTTCACGGTCGGAGTTCAAGCCCTGTTGTACCGCATCCAAGCTCATTATCCAAGTTGCTTCTGCTCTGCGCAATGCTAATTCCCTGTTGCCTCCCCTTTTATCTGGTGCGACCATTTGAATTCCAAAAAAGCTGAACTGTTTGTAAGGTCCCTGTTTTGCACAAAACATGGCATGTATAGCCATGGGGTATCGCGCATCGCCCTGCTTTAATGCCCTAGCATGTTCACTTATGCGGTCTTTCAAGCACCGTATAGTGCTCCCAACATATTGCTTCATGCATCTGCAGGTCACAATATAAACAACAAATTTAGTTAGGCGTTTATAGTTTGTCTAATACAATAAGGAGCGGAAGACGTCCGCTATCTCGGCGGCGTCCGAGACTGAAACCCCATCAGGTCTCACAATCTCCCTAACCTTCTGTTGTTGGCGTACTGCTCTCAATCTGTTCGCTAACAGGCGGCCACATGTGTCGCCGCCAGTATAATAGGCATGGCGCAGTCTCAGTGCCGCAAATTCTGCGCGATCCTGATCCAGAGCTGATAACTGCACTCGTGCAGCCTTAAGTTGCCTCCAGATTCTGGGGGCCCCAGTTCGTTGATGGTTCCCGGACGTGTTTCGTAAGTTTGTCGCGCTTACTATGCCTATCCTTGTTTTCCGCCGACGAGAGTGCTATGAGTTCCCCCCGTATGACCGCCTTCAGGGCAGCCCACTGCGTCGCCGGGGTGGTATCGGTGTTGTCATTGTGTGAAAGGTAATCCCGTATGGTCGTTTGAATCTGTTCCACTATGGTCTTCCTAAGTAGCAACCCATCCCTAAGGTGCCAAACTCTAGGGGGATAGGATGTGGGTGGTAAGATGAGCGTGGCAGTGACTGGTGCACGGTCTGAAAGCGAGATAACCCCTATCTCGGTGGAGGTGGATAATGTGCACACCGGGCCAGATACTAAGAGATGATCCAATCTGGCATATGTCTTGTGAGCGTTAGAGTAGTAAGAATATTCCCTATCCTGTGGATGATGTCTGCGCCATAAATCATGCAGGTCTAGGTCCTTCAGTCGATCTAAGTCTCCGGTGGAGAGTGCCCCCGTTTGGTGTGTGCGTTGAGCAGACCTGTCTAGGATGTTGTCGAAGACCAGGTTTAAGTCACCCCCCACAATGATATGTCTGTCCGGTGTGGTCATGACCTCTGTGAGGGCAGAGTGCAAGAAGAGTTCTTGATTGTCATTAGGGCTGTATATGGACCCTAGAGTGAACTTGAAACCGTTCAAGGAGAAACGGTAAGCTAGCAGCCTCCCCTTAAGTTCCGCACTTTTGTGGAGGACCTCCCCTTTGAAATGTCTGGCTACGAGAATTGCTACCCCTGCAGTCTTGGTAGCGTCCGAAGAAAAAAGCTGCGTTGGGAATTTGTGGGAGTGCAGCCGGTGGCAGTCTCTGGCTAACAGGTGGGTCTCTTGTAACAGTCATATGTCCGCCCGTGCATTTTCGAGAAAGGATAAGATCGTTCTTCTTTTAACAGGATTATTTAGACCCTTCACGTTGAGGGTCAGGATCTTAAGGGTGGTGGGCGGCATCACCTACTGCGTAGTGATAGAAGCTGATATTCAAAGCCCGGCAGGGCGGGGCAAGCGCCAGACTATTAGCAAGGTGCTGGGGGTCTGCACTGAGCTGTGTGTGCATGGCAAATGTGATTTGTGAGTGAACGTGAGCACCGGACAACTTTACCCTCCCTGTCCAAACCCCCCCCTGAACTCCTCCCGTTCCCCCAACCCTTCCTTCCAAAAACTCCCCCTGCTCCCTCCAAAAACCCTCAACCCCCCCTCCAACCCTCCACCCCCAAAAATCCTCCCCAAAAACCTGAGGTCCATAGTCCATCACCCTCCGGGGTGATCGGGAATGTAGTCTCTCGGGGTGTTACTGTCTGTTGAAGAGAGCCTCCCGCCAACAGGCCTGCTCCTGGAAAGTCCAGACTGCGACTGCGTTCAAGGAAGCCATTAGTGTCAGCCCGGATGAGTCGAATTGAGGTCTGAGGCTACTACTGCAACTGCGACCCGCTGCCCATCCTTGATGTCGTCCGCTGGGGGTCTCTTGATCTGTCGTCTCCTGCCCTGTTGTCGCCACTGGGGGCCCGGGCCCGTTGCCCCCTCCGTTCGGGCCGATACGTCGTCCTCTTCCTCCGGTGGATCAATCCCCAACACACTGCAGGCCTCTTGCAGGGAGCGAATTTGGTGCAGCTTATTATCCAGCCTAAACACTCTCCGGAAAGGGTGGCCCCAGCTGTAAGGGATATGTTGTTGCTGAAGATGCGGTGTTACTGGTTTAAAAGACCGTCTCTTCTGCAAGGTGAACGCCGACAGATCTTGAAACAGGACCGGCGTGTGGGTCTTAAAGGTGAGAGGGTGTTGCTGCCGGGCTTTCTGCAGGATGTCTTCCTTTGTGCGAAAGTCCTGAACACAGACCAGAATGTCTGGAGGGGGGGATGATGCATTCCTCGGCAGCCCCACTCTGTGTGCCCTATCCAGGTGCAATTCCGACTCTAGTGGGCGACCCAGGATATGATTAAAGAGCTGTTTCGTGAAGGAGAAAAGGTTCTTGGTATCATCTGTCATCTTCACTCCTCGCACCCGTATGTTATGGCGTCGAGATCTGTTCTCCAGGTCTTCTATGTGCATTTGTAGGTCCACTTGTTGGTCATGGAATCTCAGGATCTCTTGTTGAAGGGCATCAATGTCAGTGTCTTGTTTCCATCGTTGCTACTCGCTCTCCTATCCCATCCACCTCTCTGCGAACCTCCTTAAGTTCCTCTGTAAATTCTTTTTTGAAGGTGTGGATGTCTTCCCTCAGCGCAGTAAAGAGCGATTCTAGAAACGCTTTTGTGATGGGTTCCGCGTTATCGGGGGGCGTGGCTTGGACGCCGATGGGGATGGCGGCGTGAGCCCGTAGTTCTGCACCTGACCCCGCAATTCTCCTGATTACCCTCGCCTGAGAGCTGCCTGCAGCGCTGGCACCCTGAACGGAGCACGGGAGGCAGAGTTAGGGCACACTTCCGAAGAAGCGGGGACCCGCACGGCGTCTGGAGAGCCGAGAGCGGGGCTGGAGGTGCTGCGCTCTGTGGGCAAGCTGGCGGCAGCCTCGAGCCGGGGAAACTAACGGCAGAAAGGCGGAGAGGACTGTGGAAGTGCAGCGGGTGGCTGACGGCTGGAGAGGCGAGCAGGGGAGAGCTTACGCTCCGTAGTGGACGATACCCGACGCCAGGTTGGAGTGGTACTTCCCATAGCCTTGGGGAACGACGACCGCTGGTGCGACGTCTGAAGCCCAAGATGGCGCCCATGTGGGAGAGACCTCCTTTTCCGAGGGAGATCAGCGACGGCGGCTGGTGAGGAAGGTCGGACAGTGGCGGGCTGCGGCGGGAAGGAGAGCTGGCCCTGGGACTGCGACAGTGGGGATTGCCTGGAACCGCTGATTGTAGACCATAGGCGCCCGGTGGTGTCGGGCCGTGTCCCCGGTAACTTCCTGCGCCCCCGTGCAGCGCAGTGGCCCGCAGGGGCGAATGTACACTGGACTGGGGAGACGGCGCTGAGGGACCCCCCCCCCGTTGAAGGTACTGGCACGGGCTGGCGCCCAGTTACGTGATTGGCAGCCGGGGATGGTCATCAGGGGTGGCATGGCCGGACCGCTTACATTGCTGGCTCCTGGATCGTGAGAGGGGGACGGGACCTGGGAACCGCTCGGCGCTGCTCCCTGAACGACAGCGAGCTCGCGCCACCTGGAGCTGGCGCGCCTGCTTGACCCTCTCGCAGTGGCTTGACGATCGAAGTGCGGCAACGCGGGACTTCTTCGGCAAGTGCCTCTGGAGGGTGAGGCGGTCATATTAGAGGGGCCTGCCGAACGGAGGGAAGTTCACGAGCCGTTGTTCCTTACTGGAGTGTGGTGGCGGACCCTTTAGCGGTGCTTGCTGTCCCACCGACAGAGGATACGTCTGCTCAGGACCGGCCATTTTGGGACTGCTGACGGGTCCCAATGACACACGGGGGGCTGTGGAGGTGAGGCAAGGGCTGGAGCGAGGGCCTGTGTACGACGTTGAAGGACCGGCCTGATACACTGAACAATTCACGGGTGCTTCCCCATCTGTAAGCGGAGCGGGGGAGGAAGTGGCGGCCTACGGATACTTGCACCCCCCGGAGTGGCTACTGCACACGAAGCATATTCTCGGAGGGACGCCATATTGGCGTTAGAAAGAAGTGCGGGCGAACCATCAGGCGACGAATGGGGAACGGGGATTTGGAAGCTCGAACTGGCCGCGACCGCTCAAACTGAAAATGCTACAGGAGCACGGTCAGGCGAGCGAGTCGCTGACAGTCCATGCGGCTCAACCAGACCCTGTGGGGTCGGCGCAGGAGCAGAGACTGAACAGAAGGTTGGATGGAATACTGGAAGCTATCACAGCCACTAAGGAGTCCTTATATCAGGATATTGCGCAGGTCTCCACGGGCCTGGGCCTCTTGAGGGCGGACCACGCTAAGTTAAAGGATAGGGTGAAGGAAAATGAACTACTGCTCCAGGAACTCAAGCCTGCGGAGGTGACGGCGGAACATACCCTAACTGATATACTCGATCGCTTGACGACTCTGGAGAAGAGAGCGGAAGATTCCGAAGGCCGAAATAGGAGGAACAATGTACGGGTCGTAGGTTTGCCGGAGAAAGTTGAAGGGAACGATGCGGTTGCTTATATGGAGAACTGGTTCAGGACAGTGGAGGCCCCAGAGGGCCTCTCCCCCTTCTTTTCTTTGGAGCGGGCACATAGGGTACCGGCTAGGCCGCCTTTGCAGGGCCTCCCACCGTGGCCGGTGGTGGTCAAAGTACTACACTTTAAGGACCGGGACCTACTGATACAGAGGGCACGATCGACAGGTCCGTTCCAGGTGGGTAACAGCCCGGTCACGATCTTTCCGGACTACACGCAGGAGGTCCAAAAGCGTAGAGCTTCTTATTTAGCTGTGAAAAAAGAACTAAGAGATGAGGGGGTACAGTATTCCTTACTCTTTCCAGCTAAGCTGCGAGTGATCATGGATGGTTCGACCCAATTTTTTCAGACACCCAACGATGCTTGGACCTGGCTGGAGTCGTACAGAGCTGGAACTGACCGCAGAGGTAAAGGAGAGAGTGCGAGACAAAAACCTACCCAGGTACGAAAGTCACAACGCATCCGAAAGTGGAACAGACTTAAGAGGGCACTGCAGGAAGGCCTATTGGCAGAGGACAAGAAGGGGGCTCTGTTGGCAACTGCGGTAATAACTGGTTCACAACGAGAAGAGCAGTCGGTGGCGTCAGTTGGACGGAGGAGAGCGGCAATCAGGAGGTGACGACTCGGACGTGGACGGCGCTGGTGGACCGCTAGTCACCCCCCAAACGGCAGATGGGCTCTTTAATGAATGATGATTCTGGATGTGGTCCACGCTAACGGACTATGTTGGGATTGTTGGCCCTGGTGCTCTGCGGGGCAGGAGGTACAGTGTTGGCCCATTATATGGGATCGTGGGCGTGGGAGAAGGGCTTGGTCTGCCCCCGGTTGGCTCTGGGTTGCCCTCCCTTGGCCCTTAAGGCCGTCTGTAGTGGCTACTGCAGAATAGAAGATTGGGTGTTATGTTTGATGTTTGGATGGGGACTGATGATGTGTTATTAGGTCCTGTTCTGGGGGGGTAGGTGGGGGGAGTTTCTGTGGGTGTTTTTAAGGGGGTTTTGGTTGTGGGACTGTGCTGCACTGCTGTGGGCGATCAAGGGATACTGGTGGGGTGGTTGATTGTTGCTTACCATGGGGACGTTACCTGATTTGAAATGTCTCACATGGAATGTCCGTGGTCTTCGGACTATGTCACGGCGCTATAAGGTGCATGCTTATCTGGTGAGGCGGGGTGTCCAAATAGCGCTGCTGCAGGAGACCCATTTAACTAAACAGGAATGCACTGCCTTGCAGAGGAGATGGCATGGCCAGGTATTTGGCACATCCTATTCGGCGTTTGCAAGGGGAGCTTTGGTGTGGGTGTGGGTGTGGGTGAGAGTGGGTGTCCCTTTTCAGGCCACGAACCATCGGGTAGACCCTGAAGGTCGATATGTAGTGGTGGAGGGGAGGCTGTACGGCCGGGATGTGGTTTTATGCAGTGTTTACGCCCCCAACATGGATCAGGCTCGCTTTTTTGAAGGGCTGTCTGGTTCGTTGGCTCATTTTCTTGCCGGTCCCATAATATTGGGGGGAGATTTTAACTCCATTACGGAGGTACTGCTGGATAGATCACACCCTCCGCTGGCAGATTCCCCGGTGCGCAGATTGGCTGCATACAGGAAGGATTGGCAGGAGAAGTGGGGCCTCATTGATGTGTGGCGAGAGCAACATCCTGATTGTAGGGACTACTCCTTTTTCTCGGCACTACACGCTCTACATGTACGGATAGATGCTGTTTTGTGTAGTGGTCCGTTGGCTGCCATGGTAACGTATATGGAGTATTTAGCCAGGACCATCTCAGATCATAATCCCCTGTTGGTTTCTGTCCAATGGCAGCGAGTGAGATCAGCGGTCCCCACATGGAGGCTGCGGCCTGATACTCTGGAGGACCCGGCGTTTAGCGATACTGTCCGCCAGGGCATTGAGCATTATTTTGATGAGAATGAGGGTACAGCCACTTCTAGATCAGTAGAATGGGATGCTATGAAGGTGGTGGTGCGGGGCCTCTGCATAGGGAGGTTTTCGAATGTGAGAACGTCAGTCCTGGTTGATTTGGAGAAAGCGGAGGGTGCACTAAGGGATCTGGAACGGCAAAGGCCTGAATGCCCGGAATTGCAATCCAGGCTGCTGGAGGCGAGGGAGTTGGTTGCAAAGGAAACAGAACGATTGAGGTGCTATGATTATAAGTTGTATGCCTCCAAGGTACATGCGGAAGGGGATAAGGTGGGCACGCTGCTGGCGAGACTAGCAAACCCAGAACCTAGAGGGAACCCAATCATGAGTATAAGGAAGGGGACAGGTGAGGTGGTGTACTCGCAGTCCGACATCCAGTCATGTTTCTTGCATTATTATTCGACTTTATATGAAAGTCGGTTGCTGGCCGACGCCTCTGAGATTGAGACTTACCTAGCGGGCACTCGACTCCCGGTGCTGACTGAAGATACTGGAAGGACTTGGGAGGTAATATTACGATTTCAGAGATCAGAGTATGTTATGTTATGTGCGATCTCTTTTATAGCGCACGGCTACCCCAAAGGGTGTCCCGGCGCTTTGGCAAAGAGACCTGAATCCAGAAAACACCAAACAGCAGCTCACAAATGGTCAAAGAGGTCAAGCAGAGAAGAGCCAAGTCTTCAGCTCCTTTCTAAAGGTAAGGAGACTGTTGGCTTTCCGCAGAAAGACCGGGAGCCCATTCCAATGGAGGGCCGCCAGATAGCAGAAGGACCGTCCTCCCATCCGAGCACGTTTGATAGGCGGGACAGCGATCGTAGCTGATGTAGCCGATCGCAACATCCTCCTGGGCGCATAAAAAGCCATTCGCTTCCTAATGTAGTTAGGGCCTACAGAGTGAAGGGCTTTAAACGCCAGAGTAAGAGTCTTGAAGACGATTCTTTTAGAGATGGGGAGCCAGTGTAACTCTTTGAGCAAGTTGGAGGCTCTAGCTCTACGTGGAAGGCCAAAAATGGCTCTTGCCGCCGAATTCTGAACTATTTGTAGTCTGGCCAACAAATATTTCGGCAATCCCAAATACAAGGCGTTTGCGTAATCGAGTCGCGATCCGATCAACGCCTGAACCACGATTTTTTTGTATTGTAGGGATAGCATCGGGAGGAATTTTCTAAGCATCTTCAAGATGCCGAAACATTTCCCCGATAATCCATTGATCTGGGTTCTAAAAGAAAGCTCGACATCACAAATCACACCAAGATTTTTGGCTAGCGTCGACACTTTCTCAGGAGGAAACATGTCCTGAGGCCACCACGATTTCCAGCATGGATCAGGAGCACACCCGAAAAAAAGCAACTCAGACTTGTCTGAGTTGCATTTTAGGCTATGCCGTTGGAACCAAGCAAAGACTGAACTGAGGCAGTCCCTGATTCTGGCACCATCAAAAGCCTCTCCCTTCCTGCAGGTAAACAGGAGCTGGGTGTCATCAGCGTAGGATATGACCTGGGCACCAAAAGCCTCCGCCACCGCCGCCAGAGGGGCCATATAGATCTTAAAAAGGGTGGGGCTCAGAATGGACCCTTGGGGAACCCCCACCTCTAGCGGCGGCATTTCTGCGGAGAATGGTGGTGCCCAGATCACCTGTCGACGGTCCGAAAGAAAGGATTTAAACCAATCCAACACCGTCCCACGAAACCCGATCTCCCAGAGTCTTAAAAGGAGACCGTCATGTGGGACGGTGTCGAAGGCCGCCGACAGATCCAGCATGACTAATATAGCCTTTCCCCCTAGATCGAGAGTCTCCCTGATAGCTTCGGTAACCTCCAGAAGGGCTGTCTCCGTGCTATAATTCGCACGAAAACCCGATTGTGTATCATGGAGGATGTTGTTGCTCTCGATGAAGTTGGTAATCGAGAGCTGCACATGTTTTTCAACAACCTTCGCTAGAGCAGGGAGAAGGGAGATCGGCCTATAATTAGCATGCACCAGGGGGTCTAAGGTAGGCTTTTTGATTAGTGGCAGAATCAACGCATGTTTCCATGCCGGAGGGACCACTCCCGTGGTCAAGGAAAGATTCAGCAGAGGGTTCAGCAAGCTATTAACAGCTGAAGCCACTCTGCCCAGAAATTTCGCCAGGCAGGGATCCAAAGGTGAGCCTGACTGAAGCCGGGACAAGAGATCATAGGAGGTAGAACAGGTCATTGGAGGAAAGACCGAAAATATGGGCATATTGTCTTCGCTCAAAGAGGGAAGAGAGATAGATCTATATGCTGACACTGTGGGGTCTGGGACAGAAAAAGACTCCTGAATCATCTTAATTTTTTGTGCAAAGAAAGCTGCAAGTTGCCTTATCCACTCTTCAGAGTGAGAGTGGGGGGGTGAGCAGGCAGCAGGCGACGCAAACTCCTTAACTATTCTAAAAAGTTCCTTGCTCATATTAACCGCTTCGTCTATTCTACGTTCCAGATATCCTTTTTTGCTCTCCGCAATATGTTTATGATAGATTTTAATCATGTCACGATATTTTAGTTTATCCTCCCACTCATATTTTCGTCGCCAAACTCTTTCAGATTTTTTGCACTCTTGGCGCATTTTTCTAAGTGAGGGGGTAAACCACGGAGCTGAGGCAAGACAATGGGCTGATTTGGCTATCTTCACAGGAGCTAACTCGTCAAATCTGGCGGTCAGCCACTTATAAACCGCCTCCAGATTAAGTTCCAGATCGTCTGTGAGCTCGCAGGGATGGAGGCGCAGAGCATCGATCAGCATTTCCACCGAGATTCGGTGGAAGGCTCTTGATCGACGGATCACGCCTTTCTGCCCTCTCTGACCTGTCGTGGTGCAATAAGGAACATCAAAATTTATTAAAAAATGGTCTGACCATAGCACTGGATGCGGGGATGACACTACTATCTGCCTAGTAGAAAAAATTTGATCTAAGATATGCCCTTTATTATGGGTAGGGCTATCAATATAGGGAACAAGGCCAAAGAGTGCCGCGACCTCCTGGAGTTTAAATGCATTAGGATCCGCTGCCAGATCCATATGCAGATTAAAATCCCCCAGCAGAAGACAATGCGCTGATCGCATACAGGGAACAGAAAGTGCAGCCTGTAAATCGTCAAAAAACGTGCCAATGGGTCCCGGTGGTCTGTACACAAGGAGTCCAGTACACGTCTGACGAGATGAAAGACCCAGTTTGAAGCCCATGGCTTCACAGCCAGATATATTTTCCACCGGAAAAGAGGAACAAATTATGCCCTTTTCCACAATGAGAGCCACTCCCCCTCCCCTCCCCCCAGCTCTGTCATTTCTAAGGATGGTATAGTTCGGGGGTAGTGCATTGGCCAGATCAGGGCCTGAACCCTCCCCGAGCTATGTCTCTGTTAAGAACAGACAAGAAAGTTGAGAGTCTGAGAGTAGGTCCCAGATGTCCGTGGAATGTCTGCCAAGCGACCTAGTATTCAGAAGAGCGCATTGACAGTGCTGGGAAGGAGATGGTACCATCGTTTCCAGGGACACAACAGGCCGCCAACCACAGGTCGGACAGCCTTTCCTCAAAAGCCGCCCTCCCGGTAGTATACACTGACACAACGGAGAGTGGTGGCTCAGGGTAAGCAGCTCAGCTGAGCTATAAACAATCATCCTAGATACAAATACGGGACTTTAATGTACACGACCAAAAAAGAGAGCGAACCAGAGTCCTACCTCAGCGCCACCGAGGCGCGGACGAGCGCAGACGGGCAGGACTCTGGCATGACTCCGGCGCAGTGAGGGCGCTGCCGCTGCGCGTCACCGCTGCGCGATACAGGTGAGCTTTAAATAGCGTGCTCTCCGCGTCCCTGATCACCTGGACGCTCCAAAATGGCGCTCACACTCCTCTACCCAAGGCAAGATGTCCGCCGGCAACCACAACCTCCCCAGAACCGGGTCCGCCGAACAGCGGTGATTTTTCCAACAATTATGGTGCAAGGTAGGGGGCAAGCGGGGAGCTAAAAACAGGGAATAACGAAAATAAAATAAAAGCAAATCCAAAAGCGGGTCTTTTAAAATGATGTAGTGCAAAGCACAGGAAAACGCGACCAGCAGCGAGGCGCTGAAGTAACTCTCAGCCTCAGGATACCTTACCTTAGAGTAGCCATTAAACAAATGGCTAGGAACACGACGCCGGGGGTTGATGGCCTACCGATTGAATTCTATGCCAAGTATGCAGATGTCTTGGCACCTAACCTGCTGGGAGTGTATTCCGAGGCCCTGGAGAAGGGATGCCTGCCCGATCAATGAGGGAGGCGCTGGTGGTCCCGCTGCTGAAACCCGGCAAGGAGGCTACAGATGTTACGTCATATAGACCGCTGTCTATGCTGACGGTGGACTATAAGATCCTGAGTCGTATTTTGGCCACTAGACTGCTGCCGCATATGACGACTCTCATACACACCGATCAGGCGGGGTTCATTCCCACTAGGAACACCTCCGATAATGTTCGCCGTTTGGTGCGGGTGTTGGAGAGCCAACTGGAACCGGACCAAAAACCAGCGGTGCTGACGGTTGATATCGAGAAAGCCTTCGACTGCCTAGAATGGGTGTACCTCGATCGAGTACTAGTGAAATTTGGCTTGGGTGAACGATTCGGCCGATGGACGAAAGTTCTCTACTCTTGTGCGAC
This sequence comes from Lissotriton helveticus, assembly GCF_964261635.1. Classification (NCBI taxonomy): domain Eukaryota; kingdom Metazoa; phylum Chordata; class Amphibia; order Caudata; family Salamandridae; genus Lissotriton; species Lissotriton helveticus. Next base: position 2,109,583,680 of record NC_136057.1, read on the forward strand.
AGCTAGGGTGAGACTGGGTTCTGTGATATCCTCTGCTTATCGGGTGCATAGAGGGACGAGACAGGGATGTTCGCTGTCTCCTCTGCTATTCGCATTGGCGATGGAGCCGCTGGCGGCCCAGGCTCGGACAGGGGAGATGTACAATGGGATTTGCAATGGTGGAGGGCTTCACCACATATCATTGTATGCGGACGATTTGTTGCTGTACTTGGAGGACACGGGAGTGGCGCTAGAAGGCGCAGTAGCGATGTTATCAAGCTTTGGGAAATTGTTGGGCCTCAAGGTGAATTGGAACAAGACGTGTTTTTCCGCTGCGGAAGGATGTGCCTTACCCGCCGCCGAAGGTGGATGTTATATGGGAAGGTATTTGCTTTACTTATTTAGGGGTCCGCATATATCACGAGGCTCTAGATCTACTGGAAGGTAATGTGGGACGGTGCATTAGGGCCCTGAGGGGCTGCATGACTTTCTGGGCGTCTCTCCCACTTTCGGTACAGGGCCGCGTGGCACTGCTAAAGATGGTGGCCTTGCCTAGGCTGCTCTACTACTTTCGCACCTTGCCGGTGTGGGTCCCCCAACGGTTCTTTAAAGAACTTCGGACGATGATTATTGATTTCCTCTGGGGCCATGGGAGGCGCAGGGTGGCATGGCACACGCTGATGAGACCCAAGCTTGAAGGAGGGATGGCAGTCCCTGACTTTGAGTTGTACTACCTGGCGGCACAGTTGCAGGTACTTACCCAACATGTAGCTAGGGAGTTCCGGGGACCGGACCAAGTTAGAGGGACAGGCATTCCAAGACACATTCTATCGTATATGATTATGCAGCAGAAACTGGAGTTGAGGGGCCTGGCTGTGGAGGAGAGGACATTGCAGCTATGTTGGCATAGGAGCTTAAAGAGGGCGAAAGCAGCGCGCCCCTATGCACCGGAGATCCCCTGGGGATGTTAACGGCGCTGCCACATGGGGGAGACTGGTCTCCACTATTGGAGTGGGAGGACCTGGGCCTTCAGGTGGTGGGAGACCTGTATGTTGATGGGGTCTTGGTCCCCTTTAGGGTACTTCAAGAGCAGTTTGGACTGCCTCATGGGAGTTACCTGTTGCATGCGGTGGTAGTGGCAGCAATGCAGAAACACTGGAGAAGGGGATTGGCGGAGCCCGACACGACTATGGCCTGTCAGTATGTGGTGATGGCCGCAGGTACGATCAAGGCGGTTACTTGCCTCCACTCTAGAATGCTGCAGGAGGGGCTGGAGCCTCTTTCGGCCCTGAAGGAGAAGTGGGAAGAGAGCATAGGGAGACCCATACCGGACACGGTCTGGAGCCAGATTTTGGGACGGACATGGAAGGGGTGCAGAAATGCCTGCTTTCAGCAGGTGCACTTTTTTATTCTCCACAGGGCCTATTTGACCCCGGGGCGGCTGAGGAGATTTTTCCAAGTGCAGGACGCGGCGTGCCCGAGATGCATGGCGCTGGAGGTAGAGTTGGGCCATTTGCTGTGGGGTGCCCGAAATTAGGTACGTACTGGGTGGAGGTAGGGGAGCTTCTCAATGCAGTCACGGATCGACAAGTGGAGTACGACATGGCAACATGTCTGCTGCTCTGGTTTCCCCACACGGCCAAAACGAAACTCACAAGTAAATTTATTGACCTTGGGCTCATACTGGCCCAGAGGGAGATCACCTGGCCCTGGAAGTCAAAGGAATGCCCGTCATTTAGGAGGTGGACAAATGAGCTACAGAAATGGGCTAGGTGTGAGGGTGTGGTTAGGCTGAGGCAGGCCGCCCGGACAGCGAATGAGAAGGGTCTGGAGATGGCGAGGGCCTGGGAGGTAATGGTGCAGGCCCTGAAGGATTACCTGACAGAGGAGGAAGTTTAATTCATGAGCCGGGCAGAGGGCTCAATGGGACATGATGGAGTGGATATGTAGACCCATAGGTAGCACGGTCTCGAGTTTCTTGCCCGCATCAGTTGCAGCTGGGGGGGGGAGGGTCAGTGGGAGGGTTGGCAATGGTCCGTTGCAGGAAGTGGAGGGACACCAGTAACAGGGAGAATTGGATGCAGACATAGGGAGAACGCCCATAGACCGGGCTCCGGTTGACATATAGATTGGCACCCAAAAGACGATTAGGAGCCCTGGCACGGGAAATGATGGAGTATGACTGCAAGGTGCGGAAGGTGTAACTGATGGTAGTGCTTGTACCTGGTGAGAAGCTGTAATCGGAGGGGGGCTCGAGGGACGGGGTTTGTTTTGGAGTTTCTAGAAAAGCAGATATTAAATTGTGGTGTTGACTGGATCCCTCTGAGGTGGCTTCCTGGACATCATATAAGGACTGAAAACGTGCGCCGCCCAGCCTCCGGGATGTGGGCTGAATGGCTGTGTGACATTTTGTTCTGGTATTGTGTCCTTTGGTGCTCAGGGGCGGGAAGGTCGCTTAATTCACTGTTTTGCTTGTAAATCTGCAATAAAAATACCTTAAAAAAAAATGGGCTCCGCGTTATCTGTGGTGCCCGCTGCGGGGCGTGCAGTAGACGTGGTCATGCTTTTGGGCGATTGAGAGGTCTGGCCTTTTTTGAACAGGTCTTTGACTGATTTTTTTTTTTCGGACCCTCGCAGTCGACATGATGGGTGGGCCAGATGCTAGGGTCCCCTGATTCGTGGCGTGTGCTGAGTGCTGTCCGTCGGTCTAGGGTGCCTTGTGTTCCTCTAGCTGCTCTCGTGGTGTCTCTCTGGCCGGACCGCTGCCTCTTGGGTGACCGCTGGCTGCCGCCGCCCTTCCTGGGATACTTCCAGCACAACTCGGCCCACCTGGATTAGTTCAGTCGTCCTTCAGTACGGTGGGACCACGTAGCTTGGTCGCTCCCTCCTGAGCCAGTCGGGACCTGTGGCGATGCCGTGCCCCTATGGTTTCCCCAGCTTCGACTGTGGTACGGGTTCGCTGACGCGATCCAGCCGCTCTACCTCCCTCACTCCAGCTGAGCTCCCAGAGCCGCCACATGTTCCCCGCCGCTCCGTCTCTCATATCTTGGATGTGCGCTGGTGTGATAAGGGCCCTCCGACCGCCTTGTGCAATCTCACAGTCCTGGCCCCTTAGGCGCGTCCCTTCTCTGCTATCCTTGTACAGTTCCCAGTATGTGGCTCACCAGAAAACACCCGGTCCCCTCGTGGTCCAGCAATGCTCCGCGTTTCTTGGTTACCTTTACTAAGATGGCGGGCGCTGCATTATGTCCCTGCGGGCAGGCTGGTTGGCTGTGGGGGTTGTCCTGGGGGTGCCTGAGTTCCTACCTCGTCCGCCCGTGGAGCCGTGTATGCTCCTTCTGGTCTTGTGGTCTAGGTAACTCCTTCAGGTCACCGTGGGTCGCAGCATTCGTCAACCTTGATCAAGATGGCGGCTACGATTCCGTCGCTGCTCGGGGCTCCGTTTCCCCGCACCGGGCCCCCTTCCAGGTCCTCCGCCCATTTCCTGGGCTGCTAAGCTCTTCAGTGTTTTGGTTCCAGTAGTGTGCACAGTCCGGGGTTCGGAGCGTTGCGGTCTGTCGCGGGCTCCGCCCCTCCCCCTCTCCGATCAGAGACAGCAGGCTCCGGCGCCGAACGGGCTTCTCCTGCCGGTTGTACAAAAGTCCGCCCGTATCACCGTGGCCTCTAGAATGTCCGGTGCATGCATCTCGGTTCCGACCGTGGCTACTGCGGCCCCCGGCCGGTGCTATGTAAGGCCGTCGGCGGGAGCTCGGCGATTTTGCGTCTGTCTACGCCGCCATCTTGGCCACGCCCCCCCTTGCTTACAGATTTAAGCAAATTTAACAAAAACATATTATGTCACTGCCACCCTTTATCATGAAGACATGATCTTCTTTCCAATTAAGGATAGGACAAATATATTTCAATTGTCGATTTATATTCCGCATATCAACAGATTCCATTTACTGTTAGGTCGTAGGAGATGAGCACATTTATTACACAATTTGAGGCCATTAAATTTCACTAGCTAACATTCCAACTCTATTCTAAGGCAAGTGTGTTAAAAAAATTAATGGATACATTGCTAGGCAGAAAACTTGATGTACAGGTGTTCCAAGATAATCTAATTTGTGTAGAACCACCTTTGGAACATAACATGATTTTAGAGAAAGTATTAACCATTTTCAAAGAAAAAGGAATCACCATGAGGACAGACAAATGTAACGTTCTTATTCGAGATGTGGATTATCTAGAACATACAGTAATTTCTATGGGGTATAAACCAAATATTTCACTAATCCAGCCTATCAAAGATGCCAAACCTCCTAAAGATACTTTGTGTTCACTGTTAGGATTGAGTGAATAATTATGCATTTTTTTATACATAGTTATGCTTTTTTATTCAGCCTCTGTCGGTTGTTAAAAAAAGGCAAGAATGTGTTTAGTCATAGGAGGTTATTGGTGCATTTGTTATAGTCTAGGACCTTGTTGTGCAAGCACCTACATTAAAACCTTTTTTGAGTGGTAAGTAATATATGCTCCTGGTGGATGGTTGTCAGCATGGCTTGAGAGCAGTCCTTACTCAATAGATTGATGGAAAACAACAGATGGTTAATTTTGCTTTTCAGTGTTGGAGATCAGAAGAATTCTATTATAGTGTTATTGAGCGAGAAGCGCTGACTTGTAGCTTTGGGGGAAGAGAGAATTTCAAAATGAATCTTTGTGGTTTGTCATTTGACATTTTCATTGATCATAAAGCATTTCTTTATCTATTGAATGGGAATGGTACTGGATAGACTCCTGCTTGATTAGTCAGTTTATTAGCTTCGCTCCAAAAATATCTTTTTTTTTAATTAGGTACACTCCGGGGGGAGGAAACTAGAGATGATTGCCTATTGTGAATGCCTTTAGATTGTGGCAAGTGGAAGGTGGGAGAATGAGGAGTGTATGGTAGAGCCCCCTGTAAATATTGCTCATGAAGGTTATCTAAGTGAGACTAGCTCTTGCAAGAATCTTAAACAATATTATTGGTTGTCGGCTATGGATGATTATGAAACAAATGGATCAGTCTATGTTAGTGTTTACACTCAGATAAACATTGGAAGATGTGTGAAATTCCATTTCACACAGTACCATTCCCTTGAGAAGCATGGCAGAAAGTTGCACTGGATTTTGCTAGCCCTTATGTGTGTTGATGCAAGATTTAGAATTGTCTTAGTTGATTACTATTCTAAATTAATTTACTTTGATTGCAGCTAACATAAATTGTGTAATCTGGATAAATATGTTTGCCAATGAGGGTTCCTCAAAAGAGTGGTACACTGTTTACTTTTTCATATGAAGAATGTAATTACTGGGCTTGTTTATAAACATTTGTAATTTGCACTTTACTCGCCTTCATCAGATGGTTTTCTGGAAAGGGCTAATAGATTTCGTAAGGAAAGTGTGTAGACAGCGATCGCTTCAGGTGCTCTGGTTGAAGCTTTGTGAGACAGAAATTATGGTTGTACCTAATACACATCATAGTACAACTGGTGTGTCACTGCGTAGACTTTTAAGGAAGAGGGAGCCAAGGACAACGTTATTTTCTGATTGGATGAAAGGTAGATAGTGCATGTCAAGCAGTAGTGGTGGTGAAGTTGAAGTATGTAGCAAAGAAACACAGTCAAACAGTATATGACACAGTACTTTGATGGAAAAAAAACATACCAAAGAGATTGAACTGGCGATGCAGAAGACGCTGTTACCTCTGGTCCTCTCACTCATATGAGAATGGATAAAATATTGCACATCTCACAAGCCAAAGCTGAGGCTTTGGAGGCGCTCTCTCGGGGCAATATCAGGTTGGTTGGAATTGCGGAATTAACCAATATTCTGATTATGGAACTCTTTGTTGAGCACCTGCTGGTTACCTTGTTTGGCAAAGACATATTCTTGACCCTGCTCATAGTGGAGCGAGCGCAACAATCTCTAGCCCCCAGACCAGTTCCAGGTGCGCCCGAGATCCATCATAGCCAAGCTGCTTAATTTTCGGGACCATGATGCAGCCCTCCGCAGGGCTAGAGAACTGTGATCGCTACACTGCGCAGGCAAGACATTTCTATTTACCCAGACTTTACGCAGCAGGTTCAGGAGGCCCAACGCCAATTTTTGCTGGTTAAAAGGAAACTCTGTGATCTAATCTTAGACTATAATGTGATGTATCCCACTAAATTACGCATCCAAGCAGATGGTAAAGTACATATATTAATGGATCTGAGGCAAGCATTACAATTCCTGAAGAAAAGGCAAAGTGATAGGCCCGAAAGGAATCTCCTAATTCTCCTGCTTACCTGGGAGGAGCCGATCCGGATACTTATGAACAGTAACTTCATCTGGTCACCCTGACAAGTGAACTATCCTAGAGGGTTGTGCCGGGCAATTTGCCCATGCTCTTGATTGGGCGACCTTATAGCCCTAATGATGCCGTCCCATAAGGTTGTATGGCAATAATGTCTAACAGGGGAGATGTCTTTGGCTTTTTGATATCATGTAAAGTGTTGTGTAGTTCCTATGAAACCTATACAGGATCTGCACGTTTGGACAACATACAAAGTAGGATTGGTGTCAGATTGAATCTAAACACCCCGCCGGATATGTTGGTCTTTTGTACCAGCTAGCTCACAGTGCCACTAGGATCTCCTCTTACCAAGGAGAGAATAGTTCTTGGCAACAATCGAACATGACAACCCTGATCCCTCAGGACCGTGGAAACAACATACCACTTTTCACTCAGTTACTCGTGCTTACTCAGTCTGTCTTAGAGAGATACACAGAATAAACAGGTTGGGTGTTTTCAATAAGTATTTATTGAACAGTTGTTATTCTGGTGTAAAATAGATGAGCAACAACCACCGTTAAACAGCAAGAGATAGAAATGGTTAGAAGCACAATGAAAGTAAAAGGATGACAGAGTTCTACCATCTTGCGATATTCACGAATACATACGAGTATATAAAATACATGACATAGAAAGTGCGTACTCCTACGATGCCTTCCTAACTGGATGTACCTAAGTGTACCTAGCATGTGTTAAGCCAAGAATCCCTCTAGGATAAAGTCAACCCCATTACCTGAATTGAGACTGTGGGACCCCGGCTTGGTCTTGGGTTGGACACCCCGCGAGGGATGTTAGACCACTGCGAGCTGGCTGATGTGTCTGCATGTAGGAACCTCAGCGTCTCTGGTCAGTGTTTCGGCCGGGAAGTCCTGGTCTCCTCTGCCTGTCTTAGCAAGATGTGATGTATATATACCCTTATGTCTCCCCAGGGGTTCTCCCTCGCTGTATTACTTTGTCGGACTTAGGATGGCTTTGAGAATAAACTTTGTACATAGACATTATAAAGGAGATGTTAGCCCTGCTGTACTTCCAAGAATCCTCATGCATAATGTATGAGGATTTTACCAGGGAAAATCCTGAGTTCTGAATGCAGTGTTGTATCTAGGTAAAAGGTCAGTCCCTAAGAACCGTTATGTATGTAATGTAGGGAAGAATATAGGTGAAGTTTTACGATGTTACCTGAGCCTATATTAGGGTACCTTTATGGAATATTACACCCACTTCTCATCCGACTGGACAGCATAAGTAAAATTCTAAACTAACTACTAGGCAGACTTGGCACTGGTGTTCAAATAACTATAGAAAAACAAATAGTCATGATACTAAAATGTTTTAAAATGTCTAAGATAATCTTTAAAAAGTGAAAAAAAAGGAATTTGTCTCTCAAGCCATAGCTCTTATATGTCCGTATGTATAGTTCAAACTACTACAGGCGTCTGAAAGCCATGCATGTCCATAAAGTGTCAATTTGTTTTTGAGCTGCAATTTTAGTTTGTTTAAAAAAGGCTGAATTTCTTCCAGCACAAAATGAGCCAATTGTTTGTGTCCTGGCTGGTAGACGCAACATTACTGTTGCCTGCCTGCGCAGACGACGATCCCTGTAACACCTCTCAGATTACGTCAATTGAGCACAGATGATCTTCCGTACTGCCTGCAGCCGATGCTGAGGCAGCCTGTGCACCGTCCAAGGCCTGGGTGTCAGTGGAGGAGCCGGTATCCATTCCGACAGGAGCCGTGACTACCTGTGGAAGCTCTAGGAATCCCGCCATCAACATTGGAATACTCTGGGGACACTGCAGAACATGGGCCGTTATCAGGTACAGTAAAGCATCAACGTCCGGGCGTGCACATGATGGGAGTGTCAGACAGAAATCCAACATGTATTCTTCTCCGCAAAACAGGCATCGGAGGACAGGTAAGATGTAGTCAATCCAGACTGGTCTAAATGACAAGAACCAAGGTGCACTTAGTTCTCTCAGGCGAGGTGTGCCCAGATATTGTACCATGCAATCACTGTATTTTCACTCTAGGAGTACTGTTTCCATCTCCTTGGTGACTGGGACGTCCATTGCGTAGCAAACAAATGACAATCAGGATACCTGCTATTAGAAACAGGATTAGCGGAAGTCCTCCAAAAATGCTTCAGAGTACGGAGTGTATAAAGTTTGGTATAACTCAGAGGACCGTTTGAACGGTGCTTAACAGTTTTGAACCTATGTTCTTATATAGGTAGACGACACCCGTCGTATCAGACATTTTAAAGATATGATTTACCATTTCTGCGAAATGGAAGGGGCAGTTTGTATGTAAGAGTGCCTGTATCTCGGCTGAAGACCTTGCAATCTGGAGATCAAAAGTCTCTCGAGCGGAGGTTAAGGGTACGGTCTTCTGTAGAAGCATGGCTTTCATTCTGCTCAAAGTATCAACCGTATTAAAGAACCATGTTGTGAAGGCCATAACGGCACCTCCCTGACTGTATGTGTTGGTGGAAACAATACTTACATACAGCAAGTAACCCTGGAGTTCATGGTTACCAGATATGTGATGCCCAGAAACATCACACAACAACCTTGATCGTTCAGCATCAAGTAACTCCCATTCGAAAGTTGCCTGAACACTCGTGTAATCAAGGCTGCTGGGGCACCCCTCAAGTGACAAGATAAGTTAGCCACTGAACCAGTCATTACAGGCCCTGTGCAGCATTATATCCTTGCATATGAGAGATCCACTAAAAGCATTCTTACAGTGTGTACCGCTCAGAAGCACTTCTAGATCCCCACTCCTGCATCAAAATCTGTACGGTAATTCCCAAGATTCCTTGATGAATTCCCTACCTATTTCTTTATATTGGCTTGCCTGCTATTGTTCTAGGCCGAACTGGAATTGGAAAGTTGTGACCGGTAGAGTTATATGGCCATGGATTAAGCATTCTGTGGAATGTGATTCTGCTACAGTAAAAGCTAATCTGTCCAGTTTTTCAATACGCAGCAGTGTATATTTTGCTCCCCTTTGTGCCATTTTTTTCTGTTTTTCTGTCAATTGTATGCAGAAAACAGAGCTGTACTGTTGATAAAACGCCAGGGCACCTAGCCTGCGCACAAAAGATACAATGTTGCCCATTGAATACATCCTGGAAGTTAACATAGTCATACCATTGTGAACTACGGCTAAAGCTTTCTCTAAGTTAACCCTATCTATTTCTCATAACCACTCCGCTGCTTCTTGTTGGGAGATTTTCCAGATTTCATTATAGACAGCATTTAAGAAACTATTTTGACATGGCTTTCTGGGACCCAATAAAAAATCCCATAGGTCCACATACTCTGTAAGTAAGGATAAGTGTTGTTTCACCTGTGTGAGTGTTAAGGTTTTTAGCCAATCGAGGCATAACTTCCCAACATTGTATGACATTGCTACCCCTGGATGTTCTCTTTGTACATAGTGTGGGTCTGGCCAGTGGATACTAAACCCTTCGGTTGTACCTTTGTATCTTTCCTGACATCTATTAGTGTCTGTGGGCTAAATCAACCATCCCTTCCAATTGGGGTCTTAACTATTGTTTTGCATGATGTCCTCCAGCGTAATCCATTCCTGTGATGTATTGTTACCCTTGGTGTGTGATGCTGTTGCAACCGAGGTGAGTTCAAATCCTTGTTCTTGGCTATTTCAAGACCGGTAAATTGTTGCAAAGTTTCATTCAAAAACATGATTTGCTGAGGAATGAGGCATGCACGAAATAGCGCTTCTGTGCCCTATACCTGTCGATCTCTAGTACCCCAGACAGATTTTAAGTCTATAATATCCTTCCATAAATTGAAACCTTGTTCAGATAACTGGGCAATAAAAGAAGCAGAGTAAATCTGTTAGGTGTTTGTCAACATATTTTTCTGTGCTGGTGATGGTGCAACCTTATAATAATATGAGGGTGGGTCGCATATGTTAAACCCCGAAAAATATGGACATTTCTGTACAAATGTTTTTGACCTGCTTTTTGGCGGTGTTTGGCAATGTTCCCATTGGTGGTATGTAAAAACATTTCTGGGATTAGCAGATTTATGCAGAAAATGATGACCATAATATTGATAGCAATACATTGTTTCAAAATCTGATGTGTCTTCCAACATTTCACTATTAGAAAAGGCATCAGATTTTTCTAAATCAGCCAACATATTATTTACAGTCTCATAATCCTAATCATCGGAAAATGTACTAGAGGTAATGATATCACCCATTGATATTTTAAATAAATGTGATATTTTTAAAAGTTCGGTCGGACCAAATATATCATAATGAACCTTGTCCCATACTATACCATTGGGTATAGGAACTGCTGTAATGTTCACTGATGACCAGTCTCTTTGTTCTCCATGTGATGATAGGTGAGGTTTCAGAATCAAATTCACTTATTGAGCTGCAGAGCTTTGTTGAAGGTAAGTTCCATTTATAAGCATGCTCAAAACAGTTACTAAGCCTATCCAGAAAAGAAAGTAAAGTATCCCGGTAATTACCCAGAGTTCTGTCCAAACTGATACCAGGTAAGTCTTTTTAAGAAAGATCAGAAAGTCTTTAATTTGCTGGTTGCGTGTTTTTTCGGGTGGCATTTTTTCAGGTTCACTTGGATCCAAAGAAAACTTATCAAAGGCTATGAAGTAGCCAGATGCTGTTCGATCCATTTTCGGTATTTCCGCAGGTCCTGTGGAAACTGCAGCTTGCTCTTGGTGAGGCATGTTGATGTAGATATCTGTGTTTGGTCAAATTGAAATTTGTCTTTCATTTTGATTTTGATTCTGAACTTCAGTTTTGAGAGGAATGAGATCCATGGCATTATTGTATAGTACATCACCCCGTGCAGGGGACTCTTCAAACGTGATGAGTCTTTCTGTTTGAACTTCTTGTATGGTAGTGAGAGGAGGGCGTCGGCTTGATTAGGTCGATTGAGATAAATCTGTTTCTCCTTTTTTCCGGCAAGAGGCAGCAGAAGTATAGTTCTTGTTCCTTCAACGGCAAGGACAGGTGCAGGCTTTCTGTATGATGTCCCAAATTCTTTTTTGTCCACTATCTACTCTCTGACCAGGGCCCCTACTTTAGGAATCCGGACAGGTCTTGCCATGACTGACTTGACTTCCCCAGTGGCGGTCCTTTTTACTTAGACATTGCTTTGTAGCGCTCTGGATTTATTTAGCTCCTGTAAAACAGCCAAACGTTTATGGATGTAAAAAGGTATTTCATCCACCACTGCACCTTCACATTCAAGATCAGGTACCCGCATTCTCGTCCCAGACAGGACCTCATAAGGAGTGACACCCCCTAGAGATCTTCTTGGCATATTATTCATAGGCTCGTTGAACTCCATGCAAATGTTTTACCCAATTCTCACCCTAGCCTAATACTCTAGATGTTAAGGACAGCTTTAAGTCCCGTTTTTTCCTTTCCACTACCGAATTTCCCTCGGGATGGTACAGAGAGGAGTACCGCAATGCTACACTCAGAAATCCCATGGCTGCCTTGTAAGCCCTAGAGCTAAACGCGGGGCCACGGTCAGAATGTAATGTGCCAATTTCATATGTCCCTATAAAGACTCGCAAATCTTTTATAACAGTTTGAGCGTCAGCCGAGCACTGGGACACACCCATAGGAATCTAGAGCAGGAATCCAATGTAACCATGATATACCTGTAAGCCCCATCTGTTTGTAACACACGCAAGTGGTTTATCTGATATCAGCAATAGTGTCTGCGCTGGACGTGTTACGGTGGAGCCTTTCATCTGCTGACAGATGTCGCATTTCAAGACATAATATTTAGTCTGCTTTGTTAATCCTGGCCACAGGTACTCCTGCGTGTGCAGTACCTATACACTTGTGTGCTGCTAGAATTAAACCTAACCTGCGATCAATATTTGGTATTACACTATCCCCACTCCAGGAATCTGAGCAAATGGAACATTGTTGGCATCTAACTTGTGGGAGTACTTGAGTGGAAAATCTTTTTGGTAGTGCCGATTTATTGCGTGTAGCAATAATTGCAACCATAATCTCAGTCTATTCTCGTTTTTGAACGAGGGATTGCAGCTACGGAAGCGTGCGTACAGCCCCCTTCGCGGTTTCGTCAGCCAATGAATTCCCTTCAGCGTGAACGCCGTCACGTTGATGACTCAGTGTGTGTGTGTATCACATGAGCCCTTGGTAGTTAGTTTTTCAACTCCACTCCCTGTTCCCATAGCGTTTTGTGCTTAATTGTGCCACCTTTTGCATCTCTGAACCCATTTTGTCCACAGTGTTGCGAATACTCACTGTATGAATGTACGCAGTAAAAGGAATCACACACAATTAGTGTAGGGAATTCAGTAAAAGGAATCACACACAATTAGTGTGGGGAATGCTCGATCCGTATTCACAAGTGCCAGTTACAGTGCTTTCAGTTCTGCCAGCTGAGCCATGCAGTCTCCTAGAGACTTGGTTTTTGTACAATGCGGATGAAACTTTCCATTCTGCATGCGTCCTTTAACGATAGTGCATGAAGCACTGTATTCCTGTTTTCTTCCTATGGCCGGTTGAGCAGATCCATCAGTGTAAATAATAAATTCATACTGATCTAGAGGCAATATTTCATTAGGGAGAGGATATTCCTGTTCTTATTGCAAGAATGCTTGTGTTTTTATACTTGGTCGAACTTTTATTCCACATATGTTGCAGTGAGAGAATTAGCTCATTGTATCCATCTCGGATGTAAGGCTTTAGCATTTGGAACACTTGCCTTCTAAGGCTGGTACTGGGATTACGACAATTATTCATTTCCCCTGAGCCAGTGCTATTTTTCTCACTACAGCAGTCTGTACTGCAGTCAGAATGTTTACTGTAGATGCAAAACGCATCTCCGCATTTCTGTACAAATGTGATTTGTATGCTTTTGATACTGTTTCACCTTCATTATAAGTTTGGTAGGCGTACCCTGATTGAACCGCAAGTATACGGATCACCAGGTTGTGTCTGGAAGTGTTTTGAAGCTATCATATCAGCTTATAGGGAACAAAGAATATCTGTGTGTTCCTGTGTCCAATGTATAACTGAAAAATCAGGTTTTATCAAATCATAGAAAGGTTTAACCCTTTCTGCGTAATCCAAAATGTATGTTCTGCCAAAGTTCAGGAATCCCAGGATTGATTGTTTTGGATGTTGGAGCAGAGCACACGTTTCTAAAAAGTGAGCTACTAGGCTTTTCCCTTCACTTGAAAGCTCATATCCCAGAAAAAGGGCATTGAGGTGGGCTATCTTTGATTTTTTTTTTTTATTAAATGTGTTGCCCTCATAGGCAAATCTCAATATTATGGTATTTACTCTGTTCAAGTGTTCCTCCAGATCATCATCCATTAGATAAATATCATCCACATAGGACAATGCCTCTTCATCCAGATTCTGAAGTAATTCAGTTACTCTGGCCGAAAACAACCCCAGTCTGTTCTTATACCCCTGGGGGAGTCAACAAAATTGACCCTGGGAGACTAATGCGGAAAATTCGGTTAAATACCTGCATTAAGGCGCTATATTTTGCCAAAAAAATCCATTTGAGATATCCAGTGTTGTTTAGTATTTTTTTCCGCACAGTTATTCATTAGTGCAGCACTGTGTGCATTTTGTACTACAAATGTATTTGTGCAAGTGTTTAAATGTCTAATCTAAAACTAGACGGTATGAGTTGTCAGATTTCATTACAGGAAACAAAGGATTATTCATTTGAGAGGTGCAAGTTTCAATCACCCCTTGGTATTCAAGTTGATCTAAGATCTCCCTGTTGCAGGGATTCTGCTCCTACATGTGTACAGAGACTAAGGACCTTAGTGAATTAGGGTGTGCCAAAACTCACCTTAGTACCCAACATCCCCTACCAGACAAGCATCAGTGTCTCATTAGCTCTTAGTCCTATAGCAAAGAAACCAATGATTAGACAACCCAGAACATGCAAATTAGGTTACCTGAAGCAATGTGGAAGACTAGAACACTCTTTCGTTATACTCTCATACCAGTCCAAAACAGGGAGTAAAAAGAGACCCAAGCAAGTTTGCAATATTTATTTCTAACGCCGTGTTCTCATGTGCAGCACCTTAGCTAATACAAGCAGACATATTATTAGAAACAAGATTGTCAGCATAGTTACTATTCCATAAAATACAAAGGGAGAAAGCATGTTATAATGCTAAACGGAAACAGGTTAAATATATACCTATATTTCACCCTCCCTTGCTAGTAGGTTATTTTATAACTAAAGAAGGTCACTTGGGATTACATAGGCGGCCCCATACCTCTGGTATTTAGCAGAAGTGGATCACATCAAATTCTGCACAAGCTCTCGGCATACGAATGTTCTCCAAGTGTGTGTGATCATGCCTACGCAGTGCATTATTAAACGCGCCAATATCAGAGGTGGCGCAGCTGCATATGTGTTATGTATAGAACGTGCGCTGATCAGTCCAAACAACAACCACCGTGTTGAAATAACCTTGAAGGCCTCGGCACTCACTGCTCAGACTAAGCTTACCAAGCAAGGCTACTAATGTACAAAAACATATTATTCTTGTGTGAAGCAAAACACTCTGCTAAACTCTAAACAAGTAATAAAGTGTGTGCCATGTGCAAAAGGCAGCAGAAAGGAAAAATGGCGTTTAAACTTCTAATAAGCTCATATCAACTTAACACTGTGTGAATAGAAGGCTCAGCCCCACGACATCCCTGACCTGTTTTTTAGCTTCTTCATTATTGGCTACTGCCTCTGTGGAGTATTTTTTTATGGAATTGTGTGGTGGGTTGAATCCTCATCCCATCCAACATGGTTTTTATATAATGCGGGTCTAGGGTTTCCGCCCACTCCCGTGCATATGTGTATTTTAGATATTTGGGAACAGGGTCAGAAAGGCTGGTAAAATTACTGTTTCTCCCTTAGGGTAGTCCATGACAAATGCTGGCGGTCAATCTTGTTCAGCTGACAGGATATCATAACCAAACATCTGGTTCTCCCAAAAGAGACCTCTAACGTTCCTGGGCTTACCCCCTTCATTTGGAGTGTTATTTCATATAATTTATGTGGGACACTTACCCCTAGTATCAGGTGTTTCCGCCGTGATATAATCATTCAAGTCCGCTGTCACCAGAAATTCCCTCCGGTTCTGGTGAGCTATTGTTACTTCTGCAGCACTGTCTAGCAGAGCCCATTCCCCGTTCAGTAGTTGAGTCCTCAGAATTCTGAGCATTCCTAAGGCTAGGGCGGTCGACCTCGAACCTGGGGAACTGGGTTTGAGTCTCGGCCATGATGCTGAACACCCTGTGATTCTGGGGAATTCACTTAATCTCCCCATTCCTAACAAAAATTAACGTGTGTCCTCATGTAACGTAACTGGTGCTATGTAAAGCTCTCTGATACCCGATTCGGGTCAAGTTTGCGCTATATAAAACTCTGCAAGAAGAAGATTTATCTTCTTCTTGATTGTGGTGCTTGTCTCTGGACTTTGCACGCTCTTCTTGTTTGTCTGACTACCCTTCCCTCTGAGTTTTTCGTCGAACCCTGAAAGGAAGAAGAGGAACGTGTATCAGTATCCTGATACCTGTCCGGTTTTCTAATATTGTCCCTATTCCTAAGGTTATACCTCCTTTAGGAGGGTTTATGTGGAGGAGATCTAACTCTGGATTGAGATGTATTTTCTTTATTATTTGGTTTTTTATTGTTGTCCCACTTCTTCTTTGAAGAAGCAGGTGCCTGCTTAAAGGTGTCCTTTTCGGGACTACCCATCAGCTGAGGTTTTGCTGCTTTCCCACCCAAACTGTCCCTGCCTAACTCTGCATACGCAGTGTCCATTATTTTAGGTAAATCATGTTCCTGTTGTAAAGGACTGAACTCCCTTAGGTGTTGATGGATTGCCACTGATACTGCCTCCCCTGTAATATTTGCTAATAATATAGCTGATACCTGGGCAAAATTACCTAGTAATTTCATCCCTAAGTTCAGAGCAGGTTCTGCTCCATATTCATTTTGTATTTGTCTTAACACGTCTGGTATTACTGCTAATGACGGGATACCATGTATCATGTTATATATGACAGCAAAAGCTGTACCCCAAGAGGTACAATCCTCTATCTGTGGTGTTATCCCCATGGGCAAGCAGATTGTTAGCATTCTGTGTTTTTTATAAGGGCTGTTATTTGGGAATACTGCTTCTAGCTGAGTTATTTTTTGAGCTACCCAGATTGGCATTTGTTCACCTTTTGCAGGCATTTTATCCATTACTGCGTGTAAGGTTTGTGGTGTGATTTTAGTTGCTGTATTTTGAACTGTATTTGTGTTTGTTGTAGACATAGCTGACTGGACCATAAGTGTCCTCATGACGAACTGTGTCATGTTTCTGTAAAGGTTTATCAATTCTTTGTGAAGTATAAGTAAGTCTCCTCCTGGCATTGTTTCAATGTCAGGATGTGGTGTGTAGGCCACTGATACTGGCCATGTTGCTCCTTCTCTTCTGAGCGGACCGAGTCTTACTTTATTTCTTGTATGGGGGAGGGAATCTTTAAACCAGAATAAGTATTCCTGGTAAGTGAGCAGGACTTCAATGTCCTCATAGGGACAAAATTCGTCCTGTATTCCACTTTCTGTGTAGAAATGAAATGTTTTTGTTCTTGCACTTGCAACCGGGAATGTAATCCATAAATATAATACCTCTGTTTTATACAATTTGTGTGCCTCAATCACAAAAGCTACAGGTCCACCCCTGGATGTTAGACCGTGTGCACCTAGTTTTATGGTGATGGCATTTCTAACATTTTCTGCAATGTGAATTGCATCTGCATCCTGCTCATCTGCTGAGAGATTTAGTTCTAGCACAAATCTATCCCCTTCCTCAGTCATTGTTTAAAATAAAAAAGAACAGCTTTTCAAGGGAACTAAGATAAGGTGTTTTGCCCAATTTTAGGAACAATGTGTCCTTCAAGCTTGATTAACTAACAGCCTATAAATAGAATTTTCCCTACTCAGCTGTGGCGGAGTTTGTGCCTACCCACTCCAGACGTCTCTGGGGAATTGTGAGTACGGGTTTCTGAGACTAGCATGACTGAACTACTCAGATTCTACTGTTAAATAAGTACCCAACCAACATTGGCGCTGCCATGTCGTGTAGTTCCTATAAAACCTATACAGGATCAGCGCGTTCGGACAACATACACTTTAGGACTGGTGTCAGACTGATTCTAAACACCCCCACCAGATATGTTGGCCTTTTGTACCAGTTAGCTCACAGTGCCACTAGAATCTCCTCTTACCAAGGAGAAAATAGTTCTTGGCAACCATCGAACATAACAACCCTGATCCCTCAGGACAGTGGAAACAATATACCACTTTTCACTCAGTTACTCATGCTTACTTAGTCTGTCTTAGAGAGATACACAGAATAAACAGCCGGGGCGTTTTCAATAAGTATTTATTGAACAGATGTTATTCTGGTGTAAAATAGATGAGCTGCAACAACTGTTAGACAGTAACAGATATAAATGATTAGAAGCACTATGAAAGTAAAAGGATGATAGAGTTCTACCCTCTTGAGATAATCATGAATACATACGAGTATATAAAGTACATGTCAATAAAAGTGCATAAGCCTACGATGCCTCCCTAACTAGATGTACCTAAGTGTACCTAGCATGTGTGTAGGTGTTAAGCCAGGAATCCCTCTAGGATAAAGTGAATCCCATTACCTGAAATTAGAGACTGTTACCCCGGCTTGGTCTTGGGTTGGACACCCCGCGACCACTGCGAGCTGGCTCAAGTGTCTGCATGCAGGAACCTCAGCATCTCTGGTCAGTGTGTCAGCTGGGAAGTCCTGGTCTCCTCTACCTGTCTTAGCAAGATGTAATGTATATATATACCCATAGGTCTCCCCGGGGGTTCTACCACACTGTATTACTTTGCCGGACTTAGGATGACGTCGAGAATGAACTTTGTACATAGATATTATACCCTGCTGTGCTTCCAAGAATCCTCATGCATAATGTATGAGGTTTTTACCAGGGAAAATCCCGAGTACTGAATGCAGTGTCGTATCTACGTAAAAGGTCAGTCCCTAAGAACCGTTATGTATGTAATTTAGGAAAGAATATAGGTCAAGCATTACAATGTTACCTGAGCCTATATTATGGTACCTATACGGAATATAACAAAAGATCCTCCGCATGTTTTGGCTTGAAGGTCTGTTCTAATATGCCTCAATGGACTTTAAAATATTTCAACAGACATAGCTGTTATTAAACTAGTTTTTTTTTTGTTGTTTCCTCATGCTATTGGTCTCCGATAACCATGCTTTATTGTTTTATTTTGGGTCATCATCGGGTATACATAGAACTATGTCACTATGTTCTGGCTGGGAGGCGTATTCGACTTTTAACCATGTTATAGCTGGCTAAAAGAGGTAGTTCACCGCTGGTAACACCCGCCCCTGTGTGTTACTCACTTTATAATAATGAAACTGGTGTTTGCAGTTGTTTTAATTTGGGAAATGCTTAGCCACAAGAGGGTGGGTAATGTACCAACTATGCTAAGTTGGGGGCTGCATAGTGTGGGCGGTAGGGATTTTGTTAGCAAGCTTATAGTTAATATGAGAAATGTACAAATTGCTCAGAGCTGGCTGGCGGTGCAGTTGGGGTTGTGGGTGAATGTTGCGCCATAACAGAATGTATGGCTTCTAACTAAGCAACACATGATACTCATAACAGAGTCAGATTCCTTACTTAGAATATAAGGGGCTTTCATGATTTTAGGAAACTAGGCAAAGAAGTAGCTTACCTTAAACGGCACCAGGTGGATGTTGCATTAATACAGGAAACAAATATAACTCCCATTAGCAGCATGCTTACCAGCAGACGATTCCAAGGCCATTATTGTGCTGCGGGGTCCACCTCAAAAGCCAGAGGGGTCCTCACGTGGGTAAATACAAGGTCTGGCATTACCCTGGAAGAATTAGACACAAACCCGAATGGTAGATTTGCTTTTTCCAGGTGGCACATGGAAGGATTGAATGTGAATCTAGTCAACGTTTATGGCCGTAACCATGACAACCCGCTTTTTTACCAGACATTATCCTCCCGACCGCTTAAAGGGTCTGACCTGCCACAAATATGGGGAGGCGATTTGAATTGTGTCCCATCCCAGGACCGCTCTAAAGGTCACCCTAGACGACCCTCCGCTGCTGCTAGGGAAATAGTGGACATTATCGAGCAACTGGGTCTGCTAGATGTTTGGCGCATGCGATCACCTAACCCTGCAGTGTTCACCCACTATTCCGCCCCTCATGACATTCACACCAGAATTGACTACTTGTTGATCTCCAGGTCACTTTTTCTCGAGCGGTTGGTAGTGATACACTTCCCTGCACATGCTCTGACCACTTCCCTGTGCTTTTGGACATACCTCCTAAGAAGAGCGCACCTTTACATGGAGATTTCCTACATTTTCCCTATTAGACCCAGTCTTTAATGCAGTGTTCGCCTCCTCAATCGAAGAGTTTTTCAGTGATCACATTTGCTTAGTGAACCACTTTTCTACCGTTTGGGAGATGTTCAAGGTGTTTATTAGAGGGGTCGCCATTTCAAAGTACGCTGGAGTACTCCTCTCTCTAAGAGACAGGTTGTCGACCCTTGAGAGGGAGCTGGTTCATATGGAGCGGACTCATCAACAAGGGTGTGACACACAAGTACTTGAGGACTTTAAAAAGGCTCTCTAAGAATATCAGGAAGTCACAGATAGTGAAGTGAAGCATATGGGCAAGTATGCGATAGCTAGAACGTATGGTGAGGGTGAACGTCCCAGCTTAGTTCTCGCTGCACTGCAGCACCACACAAGGGAGACTAACTCGATAGTGGAGATACGTGACGAGGCGGACCGCTTTTTACATGAGACTTGACGGATTGCTGATAGATTTAGCAGATATTCCACAGAGCTGTATAGCTCCAGGTTGTTGAATTGAAAAAAATATGTCCCCTTTGGGTGAACTTATGAGCTAACCACAGTTAGACCATACACATGCACATTCAATTCAGTACCACAATTTAGGAGCAGCAAATGATATACATAATACAGTCATACAACAAATGTACATTTTATTTTGGCATATTAAAAACATTGTTAAAAACAGTCATAATAAATAAACAATAATGCACAGTGATACACAAAAAATTGATCACATATAATGGGACAATAACACAAGGAAAATGGTTCCAATTAAAAAGGGGGAATGTATTATGTATATCATTTGCTGCTCCTAAATTGTGGTACTGAATTGAATGTGCATGTGTATGGTCTAACTGTGGTTAGCTCATACGTTCACCCAAAGGGGAAACTTTATTGACAATTCGTCTTCCGGTACCCTACCCCTTTGGATTTATTGGGTCCCTCTTTTTTGTTAGCTACAGGTTGGTCCCAAACAAAGCTGCCATGAAGGACTACTTGGAGCATATCCAAATGACATGGCTCACCAACGCTCACAGGGAGCACCTTATGACCCCTCATGACCACATTTAGTCACTGTTCAAAGAGATGGTTGAAGCAGATGTGATGTCTCCCTCCATGAGAGAGGCTTTGATAGTTGCTCAGCTGAAGCTGGGGAAGCCTCCAAATAAATGCTCTTCCTACAGACCCTTGTCCCTTCTGAATGTGGACACAAAACATTTTGCTAAAATTTTAGCTAACCGACTAGCCTTGTTAGTTGCATTGCTAGTGGGATCGGGAGCATTTTAACATGTAAACGTAGAACTGTATTTGGAGCCTCACCCTGTATTTGGTGCAGGGTGAGGCAAAGCCTGGTTTTGCGCTGGGGAATTTGCGGGATTCTGCCCAAATTGTAGGAGCCTAGCGAAGAGCGTCTCTGCAAGGTGAGTGGCTCCAGTGAGAGTCGCCGCTCCGTTACCTCAATCTCATGGCTAAGCATTGATTCAGCCTCTGTGATAAAGGGGTCCAATTTTCCCGCTACAGTGAGGTCGAGACAGCCCTTGCGCTTGCTCATTATAGATACCAAAATGTCTTTATTAAACGCCTTGGGAGAATAATAATAATAATAATAATAATAGTCAATAGAGATAACGACACAGTACCTGAAGGCTGGGAGTTCTCTCTCTGTTGCACCGGATGTTAGCGGGGGGCCAGGCCCAGCCCAGTCTCCTCCTGGCTCCTCTGGGTGTAGACGCGCCTGCCCTTGGCTTGGCCTGCGGGCCGGCGTGTGTCTTTTATAGGTGCTTCAGCGCAGGGAAAGGTGGGAAGTGTAGTCCCAAATGGTGTGCTACTCCCGGTCTTGGATACCAGGTGCTGGACCGCTGCTTGGTTAACCGCCGACTCCCCGCAGGACAAAAAGTTTTTTTTAAACTGCTACCTCTGTGTGGCCTCTCTTTCAACTGCACTGCCTGTCTGTTCAGCGCCTCCGAAGCACGTGTTCAACTGTTCTGAGGGGGCCTCTATTGGCATTGATTCTGCTTCCAGTCATGCAGACACCTGGCCTGCACTTGATAGTGCTGCAATGCGGCGTAGGCTTAGGGGTACTCTCTAGGTTGCACTGCCTTGACTACGCTCGATCTTAGGCCCGTTCCACGCTGCCCATCTAAGCACACCTCGTGACCAGGCCACCAGTCCAAGGTAGCTCTCTCGTGCAGCTGTGATGTGGCCTCCATGACAGCGCACTATCTGCTCACCCCAGGGCTCCTGCTTCGGGTATGCTCGAGCTCTGTGACCACTGCATGGGCACCCACCTCTCCCGGCTTGGCTGCTGCTAGTCCTCCCCCCCGGAAGGTGTCTCGATGCAATCCGGGCCGAGCAGGGGGCCACCTACGCTTGCCGCTGTCACTCCTTTGTTCCTCCGGCTTGTCTCGGACCAGCCAGCCCGTGACCCTCGCGTACACAAGTATGTCCAGTGTAACAACTCCAAGACATAGCCATGCATAGACCATTGTAATAGCATGAGAACAAGTGGAGTATATCAGCTCCCAGAGTTTGTAGCTGATTGGTTCTCGAGGGAGGGAACAAGGTGTAATGTTGCAAATAATGATCTTGTTGAATTATATTAGTGTGTATTTCTTAGATGAGAGAGGCCAGATCCCCCTTATTTTCACATTCGCAGTCTTATGTTCCAGTGATGCTTGCTGACTTCAATTGAGAAGACCATTCTTAACTTTGCTGATCTCCACTGCTTGAGTGCAAATGCTTCATGCCTATGCATTCTCTGATTAGAAACCTTTATATGATTTTCTGAAGCTGACACTTTACCTTGTTTGCCTAACCAAAATGTCCTTTCGCAACCTATTCTTACTTAATTAAATTAGAGGTTTTCCTTGAAGGAACACTCTTGTTGCATATTCCGTATTCTTTACCTTTTTTTTTTAAATATCAAATTTTGATCATTTAAATCTGTAATAATGATGCTCTTATTTAAATACTTCATGAATTAATTATGTGTGTTGAAATAATCTGTAATGTATCCCTTTTAATTTCACTTCGACTCTCTTCATTCCCTATGGAGCCCTATTGGTCCAATAGTTACACAAGAAAGAGGTAGCCTGTCTAGTGATGAACTCTTAAAGTCTAAGAGGTCAGTTGACTGGTCTTAATAGATCTCAAGATGGTGGGGTATCTGCACCTAGGTAAATTAGTACATCCCTGGCATCTCAGGGAACTCTTCATAGGATCCTCACCCACCGGTACTACCAGTGGCATGCTTCATCTGATTCTCACCAACTACACCTAGTGTACATGGATGGGATCAAATTAGTCTGTAGGCGTAGCTCTTTGTCTAAGGGATAACAAGTGCAAATTAAAAACGCCTTCAGGATCCTAAATCCAGTTTACTGGCAAGGTCCTTTGCCAAGAATAAAAACAGTGGGATGTTTAGTGGGAGTAATGGACCATAACATCAATGGGTCGACATGATTCAACCTGTTTCTAGTGCCACAAAGGGTCAGTAGGCCTTCTCCAAGACAGGTAATGTATGTAGAATCCCTGCAATATACCGTTGGTAAATACCAACTCTGAGTAGTAGTTTATATAATCATCATGATGCATGAAAACATGCAGACCATAGTAGACCTTTTCCATTAAAGGTCTCTGAAACAAAAAAGCTAAATTGTATTTCTGTTAGGGAGCATTTATGACCTCTTTACATAGTACTGGCTCAGGCACACCATGGTAAACATGTGCGACAGAGCATGCAGACACATGAGTTACCTTCCAAAACATCAGACATGACATGACATACATATATATATATATATATATATATATATATATATATATATATATATATATATATATATTACCTACTGGCGGTCGCCAGTAGGTATATATAGTTAGGATTTTTTCTCTATGGGTTTTTTGAAAATTCTATGTCTAATAACTTTGGCGTTTGTGGACGGAATTGGCTGAAATTTTCAGGAAAATGGCACATTTTGTTTCTGAGCAGCCCTTGAAAATTTGGGGGGGGTTCGTCCAGTGGGGGCCGAGAAAAAAGGGGGGTCCCAAAACGTGTTTTTAACATTGAGTTTTCCATAGGGCGGTTGGCCTCACTTTTAGCCCGAACGGCTGAATGGATTTGCACGAAACTTGGCAAAATTGTAGGGACTGGTAGCCCGATGTGCCTTTTGTAGGTCTCAATATATGTGCTCCAGTGGATTTTGAGAAATTAACGTTTAAAAAAAGATATATATCTGTAACAGCGGACCGGGCAGCGCACTGGTTCGCGGACTTTTCGCGCAACGGAGCTTTGTGAAGCGAAGCTGATTGGTACTCCGGCGTCTGTCAACATTCCAAACAGTCCGTAGCGGCCGCCATCTTGTCTCTCGGTAGGATCGAGAGACAAGAGGAGGTCAAAACAAAGGGGGAAATAACTATAAGGGGGCATAGTAGATCCTCGCTGACCCCCTAGGTTTGATGTGGAGGTTTTAAAAGGGCCCCGCGGGGCAAAAAAAAATAATAATAATAATAATTGAACGGCTGAATGGATTTGCACGAAACTTGGCAAAATATTAGGGACTGGTAGCCCGATGTGCCTTTGCTAGGTCTCAATATATGTGCTCCAGTGGATTTTGAGAAATTAACGTTCAAAAAAAGATATATATCTGTAACAGCGCTCCGCTTCGCGTAACGGAGGTTTGCGAAGCTGATTGGTCATTCTGTCACTGGGCTATAGTTGGGCTACATCTGGCTGATATTTGGGCTACATTTGTTTTTTTGTGTGTCTGGCGGCCATCTTTGGGCTACATTGGGCTACATTGGGCTTCATTGGGCTACATTCGGCTAATTAGCAAATAGCTCATCGCAAACTAGGAATGGTAAAGAATCGCTATTTATTCCTTAAAGTTCGCTATTTAGGAAATGCAAATAACTTTGATGATACATATGGCGGTTCATCTCTAACAAGATAAGAAGCATAGGGATACATTTATGATGACTGGCGCATCACCAGGGATGTGTTAGTCATTTTGTGCCGCTGTTCCGTCACCTATGGTGTGCTGCATTTACAATGCGGCGCATCATGGGGCAAAAACAGCACAGATGCGTGATGTATCTGTGCCGTAAAGGTGGCGCATTGCTGGAGTTGTATCGCAAGTGTGATGAAGCTCCAGCAAGGGTCGGGGGTGCCCCTGTCGCAGGGTTTCTGTTCTCACACAGAACTGTGGACAGAGGATTGGAACCTCGGCGAATTAGGGTGTCCCAAAACTCACGTTAGTAATCAAAAACTCCTTAGCAAGCTAGGTACAGTGTCACATTGGATATAACAAACTCTCAATGTTTAGACAATCCAGAATATGAACTTATAGTACCTCAGGATACGTGGAACTCATGAACAGTCGGTCGTTATAGATTTCTTAGAAACCAGAACATGGAGTTAAGAAGAACAGATGTGTATTTGAAATGTTTATTTACTAATGCCGTCTTCTCAGGCGTAGTACCTTAGATAATAAAAGTACACATATTATCAGTAGCAAAATTACCAGCATAGTTACTAGTACATAAAAAGTGAATGGTGATAGTATGTTAACATGCTGTAAATGAATAAGAGTTAGCAACACTTATAAGCAGCCGCGGGCCGTGGAGGGAGTTACGGTGAGGCAGGGAGGCGGGGAGGGGGAGAAGCAGGGTGGAGAATACAAGTACACATATTATCAGTAGCAAAATTACCAGCATAGTTACTAGTACATAAAAAGCGAATGGTGACAGTATGTTAACATGCTATAAATGAATAAGAGTTAGCAACACTTATAAGCAGCCGCGGGCCGTGGAGGGAGTTACGGTGGGGCAGGGAGGCGGGGAGGGGGAGGGGCAAGGTAGAGAGGGCTCCACCCTGCTTCTCCCCCTCCCCGCCTCCCTGCCCCATCGTAACTCCCTCCACGGCCCGCGGCTGCTTATATCTCACCCTCCCTAATACACATATTATATTATTTGCTAAGAAGGTCTCTTTGTGTTGGTTTAGGGCGTGCCCATACTTTAGTGTCTTAGATTTGAAGGAATCACATCAGCATACACCAGCTCTCTCTTCATGTGAACCGCATCAACTGTTGTGTATGTGTGTTCGGCAAAGCAATATAAAACCCGCCTCATGCCCAGAATTGGCAGAAGTTGCACTTATGTTATGAGTATGAAGTCGTGGAGATCAGACCTCATAACAATTCTGTATCGTGTTGTTCTTGAAACTTTAGCACTCGCTGTACAGATATAGTTTAACAAGTAAAGCAGATAGTAGACCAATAACATATTATTCTCATGTAAACCACGATGAACTACTAGGTGGAAAGCTAAAGCAACAACTAAGTGTCGTGTGCAGAAGTTGCAAAAAAGGAAAAATGGCGTTTAAACCGGTAATGAGCCCATGCTAACTTAACACGGTGTAAAGATATCCAGGACCTAGATGACACCTCCTCATGATCCGGAAACGAACTGAATAAGATAATAGAAGTGCCATCTCATGAGAGCAGATTGCAAGTTTATATGTGGACGGTCCGCAAGGTAAAGCATTAAAAACTAGGAAAATTTAATGCTAAAGAAAAATAAAACAGCCAAGTACTTTATCGAGTCTTAAGCCAATAGGCAAGGTAAATAATAAAAACTTGACAAATAAGTCAATGAATTGTCAATGAAATGCTAGTACTCAGCATATCAAACATGAAAAAGGTCTATGACATAACTGTGTATGCAAAATAAGCTGCAACAGCCTCCAATAGGAAGTCACCGTCTTCATCCGAAAACAGTTCAGCCATCCAATTTAAAAGCGGAAAAGAACATACGTGCTCTCCCAGCACCGGATCCTCTATCACCATCAGAGGACAGCTCGGTGGGTTTTCAAGAAAGCTCTGTTCCAAGAAAGACTGTGCTGCCGCCAGTAAATTCCAGGGACCAAGTAGTCCATGCATCAATGCCACAGCCATAATCCTTTCGCCAGGACAAACCAACTCGTGAGTAATGATAGGAGTCATCAGCTGATTAAAGTCGACGTCAGGAGAAACCGGTCCGCAGAGACACAAATCAATGGCCCAATCGAAATAACAGGTCAGGCAGTGAAATACAGGCTGGACACAGGTGAAGTAGGAGAACCGAAAAGATAATCCATATGCCGTGCTTAATATCGCCAACGGCATTGTGCCATAATATTCTAGCATGCGATTGCGGAACAGTGTCAGCAGCTGCAGGGTCGGAGGTTGCATAGGAGGGACATCCATATTTAAAAATGTAAAAAAGCACAAGAGCGTCCGCTGGTAATGCAAGTAAAAATGCCAATCTACGAACCAGAGTGCAGAAAATACAATGAAAGGAAGCAGGGATGACTCCAAAGATTTTCTCAAATGAAGTCACGAGACCACTGGTAACAACTTTAAAAAAGTGTGCCAGGGACTTTGTGGAGGATGCGTTAAAGATAGTCGGAAACATGTTGCTGAAATTGAAAGGCAAATCTTAATTGAAAAGGGTGTGCACCTCTGTATGGGTGTTCGCTATGTGAAGTACGAAAGTTTCACGGGCCGAACTCAAGGCCACCTCTCTCTGAGACAAAAGAGCTCTTATTCTTGCCATGCCGTTGAAACGTGTCCCAAGGTTGGTATTTGTGGCCAGATTGAAAACTCCCTATGTTCATGTGTGGGAGGAAATAGAACATTTCTGCAGCAAATAACCCGTTCACTTACTGTTACGATAAAAGGAATACTTTTAATTAACTCAGAACAATCTTCATTATTGAGCATCAAATAACTACCATTTTCCAACAACTTGAACGTGGGGATGATAGCAGGAACTGGCGTGCCTTGCAACACGCAAGCCATATTTGGTCGGTGTTTGTTGCATGAACCGTGTAACTGTATGTGCCTACACATTAGTGAATGATCTGGCGTCTCAGTGCATTCCTCTCCATTCAGATAAACTTCTTGATCATCTTTGAAACATCTGTATGTGTATGGAAGCGACCAGACCTCATGAAGAAAAGCACTACCTAAAGGTTCATAACGACCTATTGGTATATATTTCATACAATTTGAAAACTTATATAAAGCAAAAGGCAGCGTTATTAAACCGTGGATAAGGCATGTTGCCAAAAAACCCGCAATCCTCTGCTGATGATGTCACTGAGCATGTCATGAATGATGTAATATGTGACATCATCAGCAGTGGATTACGGGTAATGGTATCTCTAGTTTACTCCCTTATAGCTGTGTTTCTTTTAACATAAGTGTCTGTTTCCTTCCCTTATACTTACTGTTTTTGGTTCGCTTCCGGTTCGCGTACCAGCGAGCGAACTAGGAAGCGAACTAAGAGAAATAGAGGTTGGCACAATTCCAAATATTGTACCAATTTTTTAATAACGGGGAGGTAGTTCTGAAAAGAACTTTTTATTTTTATTTTTCTGAACATTTTTTTACTGTTTTTGAATTTTTCGGAACAGTTTTATATTTTTTGGGGTTTTTCTTGGAGGGGGCAATGAAAACGATTCATTGTAAAGGGCTCAACAGGAGCAACAAAACAAAAAAAAGAAGTATTTATTATTTTGGGCGTTTCGGACAAACTTGCATATGATAGTCAATAGCTCTGTTGATCAGAGTGATGCTTTTTTCTCCGTAGGAAATGAATCCATCGCAAAATGCGCAGATGTGTTTTACATCACCAAATCTCATTTGTATATTTGGCACCATCTCCCTGCCCTCTGGTCCCGTTACTTCCGGTACAACAGATCTTCTGGCCATAATAGGGAGATTATCTAGGTCGTTCCGAAACTGTGCAGCACTGTAGTTGTTAGGATGCCACCTAGTCATATGGCGATGCATTGTGTAGTTTCCGAAACTGTATTTTTTGTCGGTCCCTCTGGACAGTCTATCTTGACATATAAGGCAAGTTACGTATCTTGCATTTACTTTTTTCTGACCTTTGGGAATTTAAAAAAATTGCCAAATGAAGTTTTCTTTCCGGTGAGACGTCCTGGGCTGCTCAGGCAAAAACTGCCTCTCTTCGTGCTCGTCCTCCTGTTCCTCTTCTTCTTCTTCTTGTTGAATTAGAACTTGAGCAGGTGGTCCACTCTTCCTTGGATGTGGTGGAGGTGGTGGGGAAGCACCAGCTGAAGCTACTAAAGAAGCCATTGCTCAGTGATCACAAAGGGTCTTTCTCTCACAATGATGAAAGTCAGAGTGAGGAAAGAAGGAGGGATTTTCATCATTTGGGAAAAACAAGAGTTCTCAACCAATCAAAAGTGTTCATTTTAGATTATATGACCTAGTCTTACATCTTTAGGAAACCAAAAGTGAAATGAACCAATGAAAAGTGTTATTACCAAGTCACATGACTTGCTGTGTTTACGTTAAGCGCTTTGCAGGGCCTCCCGGTTTGCTTCCAGAAACCTGCGCTTTGCGACTCGCTTCGCGTACCAGTTCGCTAACGTAGCACGTCATATGACGTATCACGCGACAACGTGAAACGTCATGCGGACGGGAGGCGTCACGATGTTGTTTTCTAACACGGCACTTGCGGTAAAGAAACGTTTACCGGCTCGCGGTCTATTTCGCGGCATCAAGGTCAGCTAACGGGAAGCTTCCCGATTCGCGAAGCGGGAACGAGGAAAAAAAAATATTTAAAAAAAAAATTATTCATAAACATATAAAATATATTTTTGGATTTAAAGAAGAATACATTTTACAGCTACAGATATTAGCTGTTAAAAAACCAATGAAATTCACAGAAAAAACCATAGGTTATAGACCATATATAGTTAGGAATTAGCATTTACAAAACCTTGAAAATTCACTGAAAAAACCATAGGTTATAGACCATATATAGTTAGGAATTAGCATTTAGAAAACCTTATTTTACTCACACAAAACCATTGAAATTCCATATATAGTTAGTTGCACTAACTATATATCGCGCACCCGCAATCCACTGCTGATGATGTCACATATTACATCATTCATGACATGGTCAGTGACATCACTGATGACATCACTGATGACATCTCAAATGACATCACTGATGACATCACTGATGACGTCTCATTTGGCATCATTCTTGTGCTAATACGATAAACCTCTTCAGACTCTAATATAACCTTAGATACACTCAGTGTATACAGACACTCACACACTGCCACTCATCCATGGAGTTACTCACACACCCAGTCAGTCATGCAAAGAAACAATCTCACCTCCATTTCTTCAACAATACAGTTATACACACCTTACTTATTGAAACATATACTAACACATATTTACTCTCTTATACAATCCCTGATACAAGTTCACAATGATCGATACAACCACTCACTCAGTGGCTCTCATGCACAGTTATTTATATATGCCAACTCTCACATGTACTGTGTTTTACATATGTACTTACTATGACATGTAGCATTGAGATATCCATTCACTCATCAATACACTCATGCACACAGTCAACTGCCCATGTAGCTGTTTCCACATGCACTCTTGAACTCATACACCTAGTGAATAAACTGCTCACACATCTATGCACAGAGTCACACACCTTCCAGCCACCCCCACACAAACTCAATCTCCCATAGAAATACTTGGGCAACCAATTAATAACACATATAGCCTCTCGTATAGCTAATGATCAACACATGCAGCAGTTTACATCACAACAGACATAATGATGCACAAATTAAGACAGTTTAGTCACTAACCCGTGCATTCAGTAAGACGCATTTAATCACTCACTCATACAGTCAATCACGCACCTACTAAAACCTTCATTCAGACACTTATACATCCACTCATTCTTCAATATGTAAAACATATTTAAACTTTACAGAAACACATAATCACTGGATGTTGTCATCAGTGATGTCATCAGTGATGTCACTGACCATGTCATGAATGATGTAATATGTGACATCATCAGCAGTGGATTGCGGGTGCGCGATATATAGTTAGTGCAACTAACTATATATGGAATTTCAATGGTTTTGTGTGAGTAAAATAAGGTTTTCTAAATGCTAATTCCTAACTATATATGGTCTATAACCTATGGTTTTTTCAGTGAATATATATATATATATATATATATATATATATATATTACCTACTGGCGGTCGCCAGTAGGTATATATAGTTAGGATTTTTTCTCTATGGGATTTTTGAAAATTCTATGTCTAATAACTTTGGCGTTTGTGGACGGAATTGGCTGAAATTTTCAGGAAAATGGCACATTTTGTTTCTGAGCAGCCCTTGAAAATTTGGGGGGGGTTCGTCAAGGGGGGGCCGAGAAAAAAGGGGGGTCCCAAAACGTGTTTTTAACATTGAGTTTTCCATAGGGCGGTTGGCCTCACTTTTAGCCCGAACGGCTGAATGGATTTGCACGAAACTTGGCAAAATTGTAGGGACTGGTAGCCCGATGTGCCTTTTGTAGGTCTCAATATATGTGCTCCAGTGGATTTTGAGAAATTAACGTTTAAAAAAAGATATATATCTGTAACAGCGGACCTGGCAGCGTCCCAGGACGCGTACTTTACGCGCAACGGAGCTTTGTGAAGCGAAGCTGATTGGTTCTCCGGCATCTGTCAACATTCCAAACAGTCCGTAGCGGCCGCCATCTTGTCTCTCGGTAGGATCGAGAGACAAGAGGAGGCCAAAGCGAAGGGGCAAATGACCATAAGGGGGCATAGTACATTGTCGCTCACCCCCTAGGTTTGATGTGAAGGTTTTAAAAGGGCCCCGCGGGGCAAAAAAAAATAAAAATAATAATAATCGAACAGCTGAATGGATTTGCACGAAACTTGGCAAAATTGTAGGGACTGGTAGCCCGATGTGCCTTTGCTAGATCTC
Organism: Lissotriton helveticus; assembly: GCF_964261635.1. Taxonomy (NCBI): domain Eukaryota; kingdom Metazoa; phylum Chordata; class Amphibia; order Caudata; family Salamandridae; genus Lissotriton; species Lissotriton helveticus. Next base: position 2,109,615,334 of record NC_136057.1, read on the forward strand.
AATATATGTGCTCCAGTGGATTTTGAGAAATTAACGTTCAAAAAAAGATATATATCTGTAACAGCGCACCGCTTCGCGTACTTTTCGCGTTACGGAGCTTTGCGAAGCGAAGCTGATTGGCTCTCCGGTGTCTGTAAACATTCCAAACAGTCCGTAGCGGCCGCCATCTTGTCTCTCGGTAGGATCGAACAGCTGAATGGATTTGCACGAAGCTTGGCAAAATTGTAGGGACTGGTAGCCCGATGTGCCTTTGCTAGGTCTCAATATATGTGCTTCAGTGCATTTTGAGAAATTAACGTTCAGAAACAAGATATATATCTGTAACAGCGCTCCGCTTCGCGGAGATAAAATTATATGTGTATTACCTAGCTGTTGCTAACACCAGTTAGCGACGGCTAGTAGAATATAGCGACCATCTTGGGCCCCACTTTGCATGTGAGTGATATTTATCACTAATGACATGCAAAGTGGGCATGCCAAGATGTTAGCGACTGGAAACAGTCGCTAACATCGCTATCTCCTATTATCAACTTTTGGAAATATTCGAGATAAGCGCGAATATCTCCAAAAGCTACCACCTGCCCTGAGCAGTTCTTAGCCATGTTATCCAATGGGAGGTGGATAACATGGCTAAGAGCATTAGCTCGGTAATGCATGAATATCGCTGAGTTTTCAGCGATATTAATGCATTGCGGTCGTTTTTTATCCTATTTCCGATAAACCTTGATAATAGCAAGGTTTATCTGCGATAATTTCTGACGGTAAAAAAATCGTTGCTAAGCATCGTTAGGGATAAATATCGCTTAACTTTGGTAATATGCCCCAACGTCTGTTAACGTTCGATTCGAAGGAAATCAGGAAGTGTTGAAAAACATTGTCTGCGCCATCTTGTCTTTTTTCAAATGCCACACTTTTGTCGTGCACGGCAGCCATTTTAGATGCCTTGACCAGACTCACTCTGTGCACGCTGTCGATCCTTAGCATGGCTCCCCACCCTCGCAAGCATCTCCCCCAGGCAGTGGTCACCCCCGCTCTCTGTCTTATGCATGGGTAATAAACCTCCCCCCATCTGCGCTGCTCTTCCCTGAGAATCACACCCTGTGCCCGCCCGACACCTCCCTTTCGCCCTATTCACTACCGCACCCTCTGACACTCCTTTTCCTCTGTGTCCGATTGTCCAGGCTGGTCCTAGGGTATCAGCTAGCCCTGCAGATGTAGTTTATGGCCACAGCTGTAAAGAATCACCCCTCTTCAAAGGAGTTATAGTAGATCAAGGCCCACACTCGATGAGATCCGTCACAGCAGAAGCGTTGCTATTATCTGAAAACCATCCTGTATTGTGATTGGGGAGGGGACCGAGCCTGAAGCGGAAGATTCCAGGGATGACTCTTTGTACATCAAAGTTTTTACAATTATGTGTCACATTAAAAATATATAGCACTCCGACAAAGTAGTAAGATTATAAAACTTTAATAATTTATAAATATATACAAGAAAACAAAAATAGTAATAACATATAAACATTTTTAGGGAAAAACAACGAAGTAGCGGTCGGCTGTGCGAATAGTCCCAACGCAGCACAACGTCCAGATTTCCGGCGTGGGGCGTCGCGGGGGGTGGGTCATCAGTAGCAAACTGCTGTGCGAATAGTTCCAAGGCAGCAGAACGCGCTGAAATCTAGATGACACGAAAGTGATGTCTAGTAAGTTGCCACCCAGCAAATAACGGCATGGGGCGTCGCGGGGGGTGGGTCATCAGTAGCAAACTGTTGCGCGAATAGTTCCAAGGCAGCAGAACGATGGCACCAAGGTGATGTCCAGTAAGTTGCCGCACTGGTTTTGGTATCCTACAATGCTGCTCCGAATAACGGCGTGGGGCGCTCCGGGGGAGGCGGCGTGAACGGGCCTCTCCAGGTGGAGTGTCATCTGTTGTAGTGGGGCGCCCCTTTACCGTTTCAGTTGCCATTCTGTCCGTTTTTGGTCCACTGTGTCAAAAGCCGCAATTCAGCTGAGTTGCGCCCACTCTTGCGGTGCAGCGATAGGCGGCTGTCACAGGACTCTCAAAATGGCGGCAGGCTGTTTCCTTTTTGGGCCTGGTCCACTGAAATGGCCCTGGGACACCTTGGAAATCGGACGCTTGTCTGCTAGGTCTTGGACCCCATTCTCGAAAGCGTCCCCTCCGCCTTGAGAATTCATCAAAAGTTTTGGGGGCTCCGACTCCTGCAGGCTTCTGGTGGGGAGCGGCTGCCATGATTGCTCGCGGAATGACCACGACTGAGCTACGAGATGGTGGTGCTCTCATGCTGACGCCAGCTTCAGTCTGAAACATCCAGAAACAAGGTGGGGCTTTCATCGTTTGGGAAAAAAAAAAAGTTTTCATCCAATGAAAAGTGTTGTTTTTAGGTCACATGATCAAGCCTTCCATCATTAGGAAACCAAAAGTAAAATGAACCAATGAAAAGTTTTATAAACAAGTCACATGACCTGTTATGCGGCATAGGGTGTAAAATGCGGAGAAAATACGTTGGCACGTGAGGCGGCGTCAGTAGCGGACCGATGTGCGAATAGGCCGAAGGCAACACAACGCGCCAAGATCCGGATGGCACCGAGGTGGTGTCCAGCAAGTTGCAGCACTGGTGTGGCCATCCTACAATGCTGAAAGTCGGCGTGGGGCGCCCCGTTGGCCTGTGAGTTTGCGTCAGTAGCGGACCGATGTGCGAATAGGCCGAAGGCAGCACAACGCGCCAAGATCCGGATGGCACCGAGGTGGTGTCTAGTAAGTTGCCGCACTGGTGTGGCCATCCTACAATGCTGAAAGTCGGCGTGGGGCGCCCCGTTGGACTGTGAGATGGCGTCAGTAGCGGACCGATGTGTGAATGGGGCCGAAGGCAGCGCAACAATATTTTCGGAATAGAAGACACCACTAGGCGCTGAGATTCCAAGATCCGGATGGCACCGAGGTGGTGTGTAGCAAGTTGCCGCACTGGTGTGGCCATCCTACAATGCTGAAAGTCGGCGTGGGGCGCCCCGTTGGCCTGTGAGTTTGCGTCAGTAGCGGACCGATGTGCGAATAGGCCGAAGGCAGCACAACGCGCCAAGATCCGGATGGCACCGAGGTGGTGTCTAGTAAGTTGTCGCACTTCTGTGGCCATCCTACAATGTTGAAAGTCGGCGTGGGGCGCCCCGTTGGCCTGTGAGATGGCGTCAGTAGCGGACCGATGTGCGAATGGGGCCAAAGGCAGCGCAACAATATTTTCTGATTTGAAGACACCACAAGGCGCTGAGATGCCAAGATCCGGATGGCACCGAGGTGGTGTCTAGCAAGTTGTGGCACTGGTGTGGCCATCGTACAATGGTAAAAGTCGGCGTGGGGCGCCCTGTTGGCCTGTGAGATGGTGTCAGTAGCGGACTGATGTGTGAATGGGGCCAAAGGCAGCGCAACAATATTTTCTACAATATTTTCGGAGTAGAAGACACCACAAGGCGCTGAGATGCCAAGATCCGGATGGCACCGAGGTGATGTCTAAGTTGCGGACCGATGTGCGAATGGGGCCAAAGGCAGCTCAACAATATTTTCTGAAGAGAATACACCACAAGGCGCTGAGATGACAAGATCCGGATGGCACCGAGGTGATGTCTAAGTTGCGGACCGATGTGCGAATGGGGCCAAAGGTAGCGTAACAAGATTTTCTGTATGGAAGATACCACTAGGCGTTGAAATGCCAAGATTCGGATGGCACCAAGGTGATGTCTAGCAAGTTGTGCCACTGGTGTGGCCATCGTACAATGGTAAAAGTCGGCATGGGGCGCCCTATTGGCCTGTGAGATGGTGTCAGTAGCGGACTGATGTGCGAATGGGGCCAAAGGCAGCGCAACAATATTTTCTGACTGACACCACAAGGCGCTGAGATGCCAAGATCCGGATGGCACCGAGGTGATGTCTAAGTTGCGGACTGATGTGCGAATGGGGCCAAAGGCAGCGTAACAATATTTTCTGTATGGAAGATACCACTAGGCGTTGAGATGCCAAGATTCGGATGGCACCGAGGTGATGTCTAGCAAGTTGGTGTGGTCATCCTACAATGCTGAAACTCGGCGTGGGTCATCCCATTAGCCTGTGAGATGGCGTCAGTAGCGGACCGATGTGCGAATAGGCCGAAGGCAGCACAACGCGCCAAGATCCGGATGTCACCGTGGTGGTTTCATAGTTGAGAGGCACTTCATCTGCAGTGGGGCGCCGAGATCCGGATGGCACCGAGGTGATGTCTAGCAAGTTGCTGTACTGGTGTGGTCATCCTACAATGCTGAAATGTAGTGGGGCGCCCATTTACCGTTTCAGTTGCCATTCAGCTGAGTTTCGGCTGCTCTTGATGCTACAGCGACAGGCGGCTGCAAGAGGACTCTCAAAATGGCGGCCTGTTCTTTGGATTTGGGCCTGGTCCACTAAAATGGCCCTGGGACACCTTAGAACTTGGACGCTCGATTTTTTTTTCCTTTCCTGTACATGCAAAAAAAGGTAAATGCCCGGTACGTTACACGCTTCATCTGCCACGATGAACTCTCCAGAGGAACCGAAAAAAAATATAGTTGTGGTAACTATACCATGCATCGTCATATGGAGAGGTGGCACCAATTAATTATAGTGCTGCATAAAAGAGATTTGGAGGAGAACCCCTGACCTGCTAGTACATTCATCAAAGAAGTGGCACTGAGAGCTTCAGAGGCAAGGGAAACGGTCCCAAATATTTAGAAGAACTTTGGAAAGATTAAAATGACATGTTTAGATTGTGGTAAATTAATTTCATGTGGACAGATGAGTGTTACTCTAATAAATACAGCATATGAACATCATCATAGTCGATGGTTGGTAGAGACATTTTGACTATATCCTGGACCTGCCCGTCCTCGCCCAAAATGGCGCCGGAATAAATGGGACTCGTAACTCCTTGTTGTGTACTGGTTGCAGAACCTTGAAATCACGAGATACGTATGCAGTTTTGAAGCACATGGCGGGCGGGGACGAGAATTGATTGAATATTTCGACATCCCTATTGATATTAAGTTCTGATGTGTTATTGATTACTGTACTGTTGAAAGTTCGAATTAACGTCACCCATGGTACTTGCCCGCAAATGTATATCTAGATAATTTTATTGTAACTGGCCCTGTCGTATTTTAATTATAAAATGTACGTCCACCGATTCCGTAACTGTTAGACACCTTAGTTCTTGCAACCTAATGGCCCGCCCGTTACGTTCCTCTACAGTGTAAATGTCTATTCATCATATACGATTACAGTTTGCTCCGTGGCAGGCCCACGTGGTTATAGGCTCGTATTTGTATAATGAAATTTTCACAATAAAGGTTTTTAAAAGAAAACATGGTAGTAGTATATACATTGGTAAAGTTTTTAATAATAGTCACTGTTTTAGAATCATTAAAAGGCAAGTGAAATAAAGCAGACCAATTACATGAAGGGTAAAAGGTATAATACGAAGGAACGCAATAAAGATAAATGGTCAAGGGCTGTTGTGTTTTCTATTCCTGCAACATAAAGTGATCGCTAAGAATCTCATATTCAGGCGTATCGGCGACTAAGACAGCAGGTCGACCCTCTTTTGCTCAACGGCTCCGTCATGGGACGAAGAAACGCTCTTTTTCTCGAAAAAAGAATATATTTTACTTGCAGGACAGTTGTAAAATTTCCGGGAAAGTACATTAGCCTGGAACATTATAACATATATTTAAGAAAAAATAATGTTCGGAAGTAATTAAAAGCGTAATTTTTAGGTGATATGACCAAGGCTTTCATCATTAGAATAAGAAAAGTAAAATGAACCAATGAAAAGTTTTATTAACAAGTCACATGACTTGTTATGCTTACGTTACGCGCTGCGCGCCCCGGATGACTTCCAGATGCGCTAACGCGGCGCGTCATATGACGCATTACGCGACAACGCAGGTCCAGAATATAGTCAAAATGTCTCCACCAACCAGCGGTCGAAACACAACCCCTTTCAGCAGGCTAAATAGTTCTGTTAAATGACAACAGAAGGGACAGGCAACAAGAACCATCAGTCAAAGAGGGGAGGGCTAGTTCTTCTCTACCGGGTTACATTGGGGCGCTACCGGAACTGATCGAATTGGTAGTCTACAGTGTTTCTGGATGTTTCAGACTGAAGCTGGGGTTAGCATGAGAGCACCACCATTTCGTAGCTCCGTTGTGGCCATTCCGCAACCAATCATGGCAGCCGCTCTTTATCGTTATTTTGGGCGGGGTGGGTGGCGGAGCCGAGCTGTTTTGCAGCCATCATTGTGTGGAGTTCAGTTCATCTCACTAGTTTTGTATTTGTCATGAGGGGTTGTTCCTAATGTTTCTATTTTAGCGAGGTCAAAAAGAGATCCCATTAGTGGCCTACTGATTTTGCTCGATTCCTTTTCTTTTTTTTTTACACGATTTTTCGTTATCTGCAAAGACTAAACAGAGTATTGCGACTCTGTGTTTGTTTGTAAATAGAGAATGAACCAAAGAGAACTAATTCTAAAACAGTAAATACTTGGATAACAATCAATCAAATGGAGAGAGAAGCAGGCACGACGGATTACAACGGGGGCAAAGGCCTGCGTTAACTACCTTTCACTATCTGCAAAGAGAGAGTACTCCTAATAGAAATGAGGGGGGGGGGCACCATTCAAAGCAGATCAGTGTGCATAAACACGAAAATGTTTTCACTTACCACGTACTTGACATTCGACAGCTTATGATATTTGCTATTAAAAAACCATTGAAATTCACTGAAAAAACCATAGGTTATAGACCATATATAGTTAGGAATTAGCATTTACAAAACCTTGAAAATTCACTGAAAAAACCATAGGTTATAGACCATATATAGTTAGGAATTAGCATTTAAAAAACCTTATTTTACTCACACAAAACCATTGAAATTCCATATATAGTTAGTTGCACTAACTATATATCGCGCACCCGCATTCCACTGCTGATCATGTCACATATTACATCATTCATGACATGGTCAGTGACATCACTGATGACATCTCAAATGACATCACTGATGACATCACTGATGACAACATCCAGTGACTGTATGTTTCTGTAAAGTTAAAATATGTCTTACATATTGAAGAATGAGTGGATGTATAAGTGTCTGGATGAAGGATTTAGTAGGTGCGTGACTGACTGTATGAGTGAGTGATTAAATGTGTCTCACTGAATGCATGGGTTAGTGACTAAACTGTCTTAATTTGTGCATCATTATGTCTGTTGTTCTGTAAACTGCTGCATGTGTTGATCATTAGCTATACGAGAGGCTATATGTGTTATTAATTGGTTGCCCAAGTATTTCTATGGGAGATTGAGTTTGTGTGGGGGTGGCTGGAAGGTGTGTGACTCTATGCATAGATGTGTGAGCAGTTTATTCACTAGGTGTATGAGTTCAAGAGTGCATGTGGAAACAGCTACATGGGCAGTTGACTGTGTGCATGAGTGTATTGATGAGTGAATGGATATCTCAATGCTACATGTCATAGTAAGTACATGTGTAAAACACAGTACATGTGAGAGTTGGCATATATAAATAACTGTGCATGAGAGCCACTGAATGAGTGAGTGGTTGTATCGATCATTGTGAACTTGTATCAGGGATTGTATAAGAGAGTAAATATGTGTTAGTATATGTTTCAACTGTATAGTTGAAGAAATGGAGGTGAGATTGTTTCTTTGCATGACTGACTGGGTGTGTGAGTAACTCCATGGATGAGTGGCAGTGTGTGAGTGTCTGTATACACTGAGTGTATCTAAGGTTATATTAGAGTCTGAAGAGGTTTATCGTATTAGCACAAGAATGATGTCAAATGAGATGTCATCAGTGATGTCATCAGTGATGTCATTTGAGATGTCATCAGTGATGTCATCAGTGATGTCACTGACCATGTCATGAATGATGTAATATGTGACATGATCAGCAGTGGATTGCGGGTGCGCGATATATAGTTAGTGCAACTAACTATATATGGAATTTCAATGGTTTTGTGTGAGTAAAATAAGGTTTTTTAAATGCTAATTCCTAACTATATATGGTCTATAACCTATGGTTTTTTCAGTGAATATATATATATATATATATATATGTGTATATATATATATGTATAAGTGTGTGTGTATATATATATATATATATATATAAACACGTATAAAAGCACTCAGAGAAAGGTCAATAAAAGCAATGTATATATTCAGATTGTGTTCCGCATGCACACAGAGGTGTATTTCAGAAGTAGACCATCCCTAAAACCTTCATATCCTTTATTAAGTAGTGCTTCATGAGGTAGTGGGGGTGGGTGATCCCTGTAATCACACTCTGGGGGAATAAAAGTGAAAGTAATCCTTTTTCTCAAAGTATCCAGAGCAAATGGTTTCCGGTTGCCTCTCAGAAAGGAGAGCTCCCTATTCGTACTTCATCAAGGGACTTTGTCCTCTGTTACATCTTCTTGGCTCCCCACACTCCTACAATGCAGGCCATGTCTGAGAGATTCAAGAGGAAACTGCTGGGTGTCACATGACTGTGTCACATAATTGGCGGTCGAATTGCATTGGCTTTGATGCGTTTTAAGGCTGAAATGGCTTAATTAATACATAGTGTGACTAGGGGGTCCGGGATCGTGGTCCCGCTATCCCCTTGTGTAATAAAAGAATACTTCAAGGTCCACTGTTGACCGCGTCCGCTATCTAGAGGCAGTATCAGGGAGCGGGAGGCTATAAAATGTAGTCCTGCCTCCCGCTCATGCTCCAATTCTATTGGGAATGAAGAATCCGGTGCAGTCCCTGCTCTACTATTGGTAATATGAGAGTCACAAGGGCTGGGGAAATGTAGTTCCACCTCCTGTTTGGAATAGAGCTATTTATGAAGGCATGCTGCAGAGACTGGGGTTTCTAGTTTTGTATATTTTAGGGAACCTACAACCTGGAGTGTCTAAATTAAGTGCTCAAATGTGCTGAAAGAGTGAAACCTCTTTGTGAGGTTGATGCAGTGAAGACTATAAACAGGATTTAGGATCCTGAAGGTGATTTTAATTTTCACTTGCACTTAGACAAAGAGCTCTGTTTACAACCTGTGTTGAGGCCACCCACTCACACTAAGTGAAGTGGGTGAGGATCCGATGATTAAGCATGCCACTGGTGGTACCTGTAGGTGAGGATCCAACTAATATATCCATGCGATGACAGGGACGCACTAATTTACCTGGGTGCAGATCTCCCACCATCTCCAGATATTTTAAGAACAGTCAACTGAGCTCTAAGACGTTAAAAGTTCATCACAGGGCAGGCTAACCCTCTCTTGTATAATTATTGAAGGTATTCAGGGAGGCTGAGAGTTGCCCCTATCTAGCTTCTCTCTCCCTCGTGGTTATCTACTTACTAAGCTCTGATGGTCTTCTTTTTTTTTTTTTGTATAAACTTTATTCAACAGTTAAGTCATAAAAGCATTCCATAAAACGTCCAACAATTACAAAATAAAATAACATAAGATACATTTATATAAATATTTAAAATGTGATTAAACTCCATATAATTACCATTGAATATACTAATTAGATAAAAAATACCATCTAAAATCATTTAAAAGAATTCAAATTTACAATTTATACAATCAGACGATCACTACTTTACATTCAAAAAGGACATTATGAAGCTGTTTTTACTTTAGTTTTACTAAATTGGCAAGGTCAAGATAGGGCATATATCTTTTTGCTAATGAAGATGCTTTGATCTAATAACCCAAGCCCTTTTTAAAAACTTTGCTACGGCTATGGCAATGGGGGGGACTAGAGTCTGTACATAGAATTCTTAGTGCCTCTACGTATCTGCGGGCACCAATTAGTTGACAAATTGGTTTCACCCACTTCTGCCGAGGTGCTGTGTATAAGGGACAAAAAAACAAGATATGGCTTTCAGATTCTTGTTGTTCCCTACACCTAGGGCATTTATCATCCGTTGTACCCACCCATTTTTCTGTAAATAGCCTTGTCGGAAGGGTACCTATCCTAAATTGAAAAAAGAGTTTGCGGTCAAATGGTTTCTCTATAACGTCCCAATATTTTTCCAGCATTTGACGAGTCTTGACTTCCAAAAAACGACCTGTAAGGTGAGAAGAGAGGCCTTTTGTACATGTTGCTAGATAGATCATCTCCCAGTATCTCGCCTTCAGGTTTTATTTTTAGGGAAATACTGCATTTGAGGGATCATCCCACAATTCTCTCATTCCCAAGTTCACTAACGGGGATCTAACTTCCTTCAACCAACTTATTTTATGGAAGGAATCCTTTTCCACAATATCATTTAGTCCCCGAGCATAGTGCAGGAGTGCCTCAGTGGTCCACAGTCTACGCCAATACAATAATGGACGTAGGGTGGCCACATTTTTAACAGAATTCCTACCAAGGTCCCAAACAGGGGTGTTAATGGAGTACTTTGTGGGACGCAAGTAACTTTCCGCAAAAATTCATTTTCTACTAATGTCAAAGACTTTAGGTTTTCGAACCCCCATAATTCCGATCCATAGAGGGCCGAACTTAGTACCATCATTCCGTAGATATCTAAAAGTGGGCTAATAGGTTTAGTTGTCGAAGTTTTAAACTTTTTCAAGAGTAGTCCTGACTGTTGCTGATGCTTAAGTGCAGCCAGTCCAAGTTGGCTGTTCCAATGCATATCCCTCTGCAGGGTGACCCCCAGATAAGTAAAAGCATCAACCTGTTCTAGTGGGCAATTATTCATATAGATAATTCCTCTAAAGGGCTTAAACTTGGAAGGCTTATGTTCGTTGAGAGTCATAAACTTTGTTTTGGCAGTATTTATTTCTAGCCCACGCAGCAGGCAAAAGTCCTCGAACCGCCGGAGGGCCCGCTGAAGACCAGTCGGTGTTTTTGAGATTATCAAGGTATAGTCCGCAAACATGAGGATTGGGACTCGGCTACCTGCCATCACAGGGGCATCGGTTGGGACCAGGGAGAGGTAGTCTGCCACCCCGTTCACGAAGAGCGAGAACAGGGTAGGTGCCATAACGCAACCCTGATGCACTCCCCGCTCAACGGGGAAGGCTTCCGTAACCTCCCCCTGTCGTCCCCACCGAACCCGAGCGAACTTATCCTCATGTAAGCGCACAACCAAGGTCAACAGCTCTGGTGCCATCCCCAGCTCATCCAGGACTCGCCATAATTTGCAGCGCGGCACTAAATCAAATGCTGCCCTCAAATCGACGAACACAGCATATAATACCCCTTTCCTCAGAACAACTGTACGCCAATAGAGAATAATGAACCGAAAGACTTGGTCAATCGTGCTTGTCTTAGGACGAAAGCCTGCCTGGTATGGGCTCAAGATATTCATGTCATCCATCCAAGTCTGTATTTTTCCCAAGACCAATAGACCCATTATTTTCTGAATGGAGTCGATTAGGCTAATAGGCCTATAGTTGCCTGCAAGAGACTTATCCCCTTTTTTATATACAGGAACGATTTTGGCTCCATTCCAGGAGTAAGGGGCAGCCATCCCTTGAGCTATGGCATTTGCTAATCAAACGATATATAATCGCCAACTTTGTTTATCATTCAGAAACAAGTCAGCATGGACGCAGTCCATGCCTGGGGCTCGTCGCTCTGTTACTAACTCTAGTGCCCTATCGACCTCCCCTAAACTAAAAGCGGCGTCTTGATAAAATGTAAAGGACAGATCGCCATCATCTCTATTGGAAACGTCTCCATTGTAAGCATATTGTGGCTTGAAATAATCGATCCATGCACTTTGGGCAACATTATTCTGTGGGCAATCCGAACACCCACCCCTGTCCCATTTAAATATGTCCCAGAATGTTTTGAGTTTTTGGCCACACAAGCCTCCTTCAATTCCTGCCGTTTACTCTCCTCCCACACCTTTTTTGCACCAATCTGCGATTTCCTGTAGCTAACTCGTGTAACCTTCACTTTGGTGGGATCCCTAGTTTTTAGTACTAGACCCAACTCAGCCTGTGCTTTCCTACAGGCATCGTTATACCAGCTCTCGGGTTTTCTCCTTGCTTTTATTTTTTATCCGAGCTTGGTTTACAGAAATGTGTTTTTAATTTGGCGAAAAGATTGGTGTGGGCTTCCATAATGGAAGAGTTTGTTGCCCCTTTGCTTGCACCCGCCCCCATGATTTCCAGTACTTTATTTACATGGGTCTTGATAGCGGTCAAGGATTCTGGGTACACAGCAACTTTACACCATTTAAGGTGACGCTCATCATTTGCTAAAGTAATTTCTGGGCCAGTCACTCCCTGGACCGGTACATCCACACCATCAAGTCCCAATCTAAACAATGAGGTCAGGGGATTATGATCGCTCTCAATACGGGTCTTGACCTCCATATCCACCAGGGAATGCCACATTTTTAGGTGGACCAACAAATAATCTATACGGCTGGACCTGATGTCGTTGTCATATGTTTTGTTACCCATCCTATCTGATGGTGTTCGGCCATTTGCAGCCCTTAGCTGGTTCCCCATGCAAAGCCCCTTTAATTGAGTTGCAGCCTCTGTCCATCTATTTATGGGTTTCAGCTCAGGTTGAGGGACCCCCCATGTTGAGTCTTCCTCCTCTGTTAGGCTCAAATTATCAGCCCCTAGAGGCTCAAAGGTCGTATTAAAATCTCCCCCAATCAAGGGCAATACATTATGTGGCAAATTCTCTATTAAGAATTCTAAGGCAGTTATTACCTCGGACTTTTTCCCTCCTAGTAAACCCCTAGCATAAACATTGAAAATATCTATATCTAGGCTTGAGGGAAAACTAAGGTGCACTGATAAAATATCACATCTTGGGACAGGAAGGAACCGAATGTTACAGTTTAGGTTCTGCCTGACCCAAATCACCAGGCCTCCTAGGGGACGACCCTTTTGCTTTTTCACAGCTGGAACATGAAAATTTACATAGCCTAATCTAAATACCGGATCCACTGCCCAAGTCTCTTGAAAGAGACAGATGTCATATTTTTCAATAAAATCTGCCCAGTTTGGCGAAGTTATTTTAGGCCCCATACCCGCCAGATTCCATGATAATAATGATGGCATACAGCATGTGTCAGGAGATCTTCCAGCTTTCCTACCCTCTCTATATACAGCTCAGAGGATAGTGAAGGATTGTTGCTTCTTTGTACACAGAAGGGCAGTACCTCACTACCCCTCTTTGTAAAAACTTCACTCTCTTAATTTGGCTTATTTAGACTCGCAACTACGTTATCCCCAGAGAGGGGTACTCCAGTAACCCCCGGACAGCTTTCATATGTTCGCTGTCAGTCGCAGTCTTCTAACCCAGATAAGGCATCAAACCTATTGTGTAGCCTTATACTCCCTGGAAAGCCCCTAACCGACGTCCCCCCAATAGGAAATGGTACCCTTTGAGAAAAATGTACTGCTGCATAGAAGTAAAACAGTGAAAGAGATTGAATTCGGGACGAAGAGTCTTTTTGGGGCCAATTACAAATGTATTCAACTGCCCTCCTGTCCCTAAAATGTATAATTATGCAATCTCCCACAACAGACTTTGGCCCCTTACCCACCCTGTCCACTCTTCTAGCAAATAGAATTTCTGCACATACATGGTTTGGCAGTGGTCGATTAGCATTAAGCCAAAAGATACACTTGTTCTTAAGCTCCATGTACGTTTCTCTTATACCCTGGTTCAGTGGGGGAACCCCTGCCAGGACCACCACATAAGGCGCTGATTCCGGAGGGAGTTCTATTTTTGGTAGACTAATGTCAAATGGACCAGGAGGGGATTTAGTAAGGATGTGCTGGTAAGTTCCAGGTCTACTAACTTCAACATGCTTAGTCCTATCTCTTTCAACTGTTTGATTGGCACCTTCAATATCAGTGGTAGGGCGTGCAGTACATTGGGCTAGAGACTCAGCAGAAACAATGATGTTGCTACATGTGGGTGGAATAATAGGATCAGGTATTGCTACACTCGGCCCTAACACATCTGCCTGCACACAATTTTATCCACTACCCCGATTACCCACCCTCAGCTAGTCCGAGGCAAGTGAAAGTTCAAGACATACTAGTCTACTTTCGATAGAGTCCAATCTGACATATATTGGAAGACATATCTTCTTAAAAGTACATTCCAATCTTTTGCAAAATAAAGGACCCATCTCAGGCAGACCTTCCACCCCGGCACTTGTTGAAAAGTTGTCACCCTCATTGACTAGTTGTACTCTGGGAGGACTGTGACTAGAAGTTGGAGCTGGGGCCAGATGCTCATTGGACAATGCCTCTTTCCTAATTTTTGCTTTATTCCCTTTTGCTTGTGCTTGCGCCCCAGTGCGCTTCCTTTTGGATGTCAGACCCAGTGAATGCTGCAATGTCCCCACTTTACTATTACTGGCTGACCGAGTATTGATGTTAGGTGAGGGCAGACTCGCTGCGATGGTTAAGGATGCTGGTTGACTCTCTTCCTTCAAAGTAACATGTGACACTGCCGGGCGTACCGTGGATTCCGTCGGTTGGAGTGTCGTGTTTCTCTCCTCTCCCCCCAAGGCGGGCAATATATCATGAGTTTCAGGATGGTGCACATCAGGTGACACGGCCTTAGCCAGACTTCCCATAGAGGATCTCTTGTCGAAAGCAATATCAAGAGAAAGTCTCTTTTCCGTTAATTCAATGTCGCGGGCTAGGGCTGTAGACACTCTTACGAGGAAGTTATCCAGAGTGCCCATGAATGACCCTCCAGTAGATTTTCTAACAGACCCGCCTTGAACTAGTGGATTAGACATATCGCGAGAATGACGCAGGTTACTCGATTCCATTATTGAATAAATCCCTTTCAATATCCCCTGATATGAGAGATACAATTACTCACGAACCTCAGGCATCGACGTTGTTAGAGGGGTGGCCCGTCCCGTCCTTGACCGTGCTTGAACGGGCTAAAACTGGCCCGCCCTTGGCCCGGGCTTTGCCCAGCGCCCGCGCGCCCCGCAGGGCTGGAATGAAATGCTGTTTAAATCCACCTGAAACAGGGGGCGTGGCGGTAGAGCGTCTCTGTTGCGCTAGGGAGCGTGGCTCTCCCCGATTGTATGCCCCTCCGATGCAGCCAGTGAAAATCCAAGCTCCTGCGTGGTCTGTGAGCGTTTCCCTCACGCGAAAAGTAATTATAGCCTGGAGCAGGGGGCGTGGCGGTAGAGCGTCTCTGTTGCGCTAGGGAGCGTGGCTCTCCCCGATCGTATGCCCCTCCGATGCAGCCGGTGAAAATCCAAGCTCCTGCTTGGTCTGTGAGCGTGTTTATGGAACTGAATGTAAATGTTAGCTTCTTACTTACAACCCATGTCGACTAGAAAAGGTCCATAGTTCAGTGTCTTGTGAGTTAGAGATGACGGAACCCTTTTGGTTCCTGACAGACTCCACAGAACGTTGACATAAGTGTGTGGGTGATATAATTCATGATGTAGAATGTTCAGTTAAGGGTTTAATGTTGAGGAATGAAGACGTGTAATAATACGCTCCGTGTGTGGCATGATCATGTGCATGTACCCGGGCTGGTAATTATTCTACAACTGGCAATGAGATAGGGGTTCACGTAAACCCAGCAACCCAAAGAACCAAGAGTGCTCTCCTGGAGAGTTTGCTGTGGTCCAGCAAACTGCTTTTGCGTACCACGTGTGCTTCAATTGAAGTGAAAATAGACAGTTGGCATATGTGGAGTCAAAGCACCGCTCCAACCAGTGCAAGGCCTGTGAAGAAAATGAAGGCTTTACGGAAAGTTAATTTATCATCGGCTAGAAGTTTGCTAGTAAAGTCGAGACAAGAGATACCGCGCCACAGCCAAACACAGAGCTGTCATTCATAAAGTACAACAACATTAAAGGCAGTGACAACCATGTATAGAGAAGTGCTAAAGTCAGCGATATCAGAGTGCAAGAAAGCACTAAAAGAGGAAACATTACTGACGCAAAGAAATGCTAAAGGCAGTAGAAATCAGATACAATGCATACAGGTGCGAAGGGTGAACAACCTGTGCAAGAAACAAAGCTGCTACTCACCACCAAAGAAGACCCCACCTCCCAGCCAGAGAGCAGGCACAACAACCCAAATGTTAGCACGTGGCTAGTGCTTGATAATGGTGCTAGTCTGATGGGGCAGCAGACACTGCCGGAGCGAGATCTGCTCCTGACAGCAGAAAGTTCCACAGGTTATTATGCTGCTGCATTCCTAAAACCACTGCCTTCCTCAATACCGCCAAAAATAACAATACTGGCGACAGACTACCTGGATCAAAAATGTCAATGATTCAGTAATGCGGTGACCGAAGTAAATTACAGGAAAAAAGAAAATTAAATACCTGAAGAATTTGGCGGGTGAAGGAGTAAAAGAAGTGATAAAAAAAATATCACCCCGTGGTGAAGTGACCTACAGTCGAATCAAAGAGGTACTGAACACCAAGCTCAATTCAATGCCAAATATCAACTATGAAAGGTACATTTTCAACCACAAAAGGCAGAAAGCTGGTGAAACAATTGATGAGTTTGTAAAAAGACTTGAATCGCTCATCAAGTTCAAAGAGTTCAATGATAAAGAGGCCATGCTTCTCAAAGTAATAGGTGGCGGTCTCTCCGATTTCTTCAGTAGACAAATGCTGAATGAGACACTCCGCTTGGAGTCAGTACTCATGGCTGCCAGAGCGCAAGAAAGGGCTGACATACAAGCAGCTAATATATATATTTGCTGAAGCAAGATTTCTTCATCAAAGAAGACGCCGCACACCACTTTTGGTTACGCTGTTTGTTTTATTTTCCTTTAGGTTTCCCCACCTACGCGTTTCGGACTGCCAAACAAAGGACAAATGTTTGACAACCGTGAACAGGGACTCTTGGCAGTCCGAAACGCGTAAGTGGGGAAACCTATAGGAAAATAAAACAAACAGCGTAACCAAAAGTGGTGAAGAAATCTTGCTTCAGCAAATTACTGCGAGTTTGTCCCAATTCTCGCCGCCAGCACCGGCTTTTAGCAGCTCCCCCCGCTTGGGACATTTTACTCGTGAATATATATATATATATATTACCTACTGGCGGTCGCCAGTAGGTATATATAGTTAGGATTTTTTCTCTATGGGATTTTTGAAAATTCTATGTCTAATAACTTTGGCGTTTGTGGACGGAATTGGCTGAAATTTTCAAGAAAATGGCACATTTTGTTTCTGAGCAGCCCTTGAAAATTTGGGGGGGGTTCGTCAAGGGGGGGCTGAGAAAAAAGGGGGGTCCCAAAACGTGTTTTTAACATTGAGTTTTCCATAGGGCGGTTGGCCTCACTTTTAGCCCGAACGGCTGAATGGATTTGCACGAAACTTGGCAAAATTGTAGGGACTGGTAGCCCGATGTGCCTTTGCTAGGTCTCAATATATGTGCTCCAGTGGATTTTGAGAAATTAACGTTCAAATAAAGATATATATCTGTAACAGCGGACCGGGCAGCGCTCCGGTTCGCGGACTTTTCGCGGTACGGAGCTTTGTGAAGCGAAGCTGATTGGTTCTCTGGCGTCTGTGAACATTCCAAACAGTCCGTAGCGGCCGCCATCTTGTCTCTGGGTAGGATCGAGAGACAAGAGGAGGCCAAAGCGAAGGGGCAAATGACCATAAGGGGGCATAGTAGATCCTCGCTGACCCCCTAGGTTTGATGTGGAGGTTTTAAAAGGGTCCCGCGGGGCAAAAAATAATAATAATAATAATAATCGAACGGCTGAATGGATTTGCACGAAACTTGGTAAAATATTAGGGACTGGTAGCCCGATGTGCCTTTGCTAGGTCTCAATATATGTGCTCCAGTGGATTTTGAGAAATTAACGTTCAAAAAAAGATATATATCTGTAACAGCGCTCCGCTTCGCATAACGGAGGTTTGCGAAGCTGATTGGTTCTCCGGCGTCTGTAAACATTGCAAACAGTCCGTAGCGGCCGCCATCTTGTCTCTCGGTAGGATCGAGAGACAAGAGGAGGCCAAAGCGAAGGGGCAAATGACCATAAGGGGGCATAGTAGATCCTCGTTGACCTCTTAAGTTTGATGTGGAGGTTTTAAAAGGGCCCCGCGGGTCAAAAAAAAAAATAATAATAATAATCGAACGGCTGAATGGATTTGCACGAAACTTGGCAAAATTGTAGGGACTGGTAGCTCGATGTACCTTTGCTAGGTCTCAATATATGTGCTTCAGTGGATTTTGAGAAATTAACGTTCAAAAACAAGATATATATCTGTAACAGCGCTCCGCGGAGATAAAATTATATCTGTATTACCTAGCTGTTGCTAACACCAGTTAGCGACGGCTAGTAGGAGATAGCGACCATCTTGGGCCCCACTTTGCATGTGAGTGATATTTATCACTAATGACATGCAAAGTGGGCATGCCAAGATGTTAGCGACTGGAAACAGTCGCTAACATCGCTATCTCCTATTCTCAACTTTTGGAAATATTCGCGATAAGCGCGAATATCTCCAAAAGCTAGCACCTGCCCTGAGCAGTTCTTAGCCATGTTATCCAATGGGAGGTGGATAACATGGCTAAGAGCATTAGCTCGGTAATGCATGAATATCGCTGAGTTTTCAGCGATATTAATGCATTGCGGTAGTTTTTTATCGTATTTGCGATAAACCTTGATAATAGCAAGGTTTATCTGCGATAATTTCTGGCGATGCTTAGCGGTAAAAAAATCGTTGCTAAGCATCGTTAGGGATAAATATCGCTTAACTTTGGTAATATGCCCCAACGTCTGTTAACGTTCGATTCGAAGGAAATCAGGAAGTGTTGAAAAACATTGTCTGCGCCATCTTGTCTTTTTTCAAATGCCACACTTTTGTCGTGCACGGCAGCCATTTTAGATGCCTTGACCAGACCCACTCTGTGCACGCTGTCGATCCTTAGCATGGCTCCCCACCCTCGCAAGCATCTCCCCCAGGCACTGGTCACCCCCGCTCTCTGTCTTATGCATGGGTAATAAACCTCCCCCCATCTGCACTGCTCTTCCCTGAGAATCACACCCTGTGCCCGCCCGACACCTCCCTTTCGCCCTATTCACTACCGCACCCTCTGACACTCCTTTTCCTCTGTGTCCGATTGTCCAGGCCGGTGCTAGGGTATCAGCTAGCCCTGCAGATGTAGTTTATGGCCCCAGCTGTAAAGAATCACCCCTCTTCAAAGGAGTTATAGTAGATCAAGGCCCACACTCGATGAGATCCGTCACAGCAGACGCGTTCCTATTATCTGAAAACCATCCTGTATTGTGATTGGGGAGGGGACCGAGCCTGAAGCGGAAGATTCCAGGGATGACTCTTTGTACATCAAAGTTTTTACAATTATGTGTCACATTAAAAATATATAGCACTCCGACAAAGTAGTAAGATTATAAAACTTTAATAACTTATAAATATATACAAGAAAACAAAAACAGTAATAACATATAAACATTTTTAGGGAAAAACAACGAAGTAGCGGTCGGCTGTGCGAATAGTCCCAACGCAGCACAACGTCCAGATTTCTGGCGTGGGGCGTCGCGGGGGGTGGGTCATCAGTAGCAAACTGTTGTGCGAATAGTTCCAAGGCAGCAGAACGATGGCACCAAGGTGATGTCCAGTAAGTTGCCGCACTGGTTTTGGTATCCTACAATGCTGCTCCGAATAACGACGTGGGGCGCCCCGGGGGAGGCGGCGTGAACGGGCCTCTCCAGGTGGAGTCTCATCTGTTGTAGTGGGGCGCCCCTTTACCGTTTCAGTTGCCATTCCGTCCGTTTTTGGTCCACTGTGTCAAAAGCTGCAATTCAGCTGAGTTGCGCCCACTCTTGCGGTGCAGCGATAGGCGGCTGTCACAGGATTCTCAAAATGGCGGCAGGCTGTTTCCTTTTTGGGCCTGGTCCACTGAAATGGCCCTGGGACACCTTGGAAATCGGACGCTTGTCTGCTAGGTCTTGGACCCCATTCTCGAAAGCGTCCCCTCCGCCTTGAGGATTCATCAAAAGTTTTGGGGGCCCCCGACTCCTGTAGGCTTCTGGTGGGGAGCGGCTGCCATGATTGCTCGCGGAATGACCACGACGGAGCTACGAGATGGTGGTGCTCTCATGCTGACGCCAGCTTCAGTCTGAAACATCCAGAAACAAGGTGGGGCTTTCATCGTTTGGGAAAAAAAAAAAGTTTTCATCCAATGAAAAGTGTTGTTTTTAGGTCATATGATCAAGCCTTCCATCATTAGGAAACCAAAAGTAAAATGAACCAATGAAAAGTTTTATAAACAAGTCACATGACCTGTTATGCGGCATAGGGTATAAAATGCGGAGAAAATACGTTGGCACGTGAGGCGGCGTCAGTAGCGGACCGATGTGCGAATAGGCCGAAGGCAACACAACGCGCCAAGATCCGGATGGCACCGAGGTGGTGTCCAGCAAGTTGCAGCACTGGTGTGGTCATCCTACAATGCTGAAAGTCGGCGTGGGGCGCCCCGTTGGCCTGTGAGTTTGCGTCAGTAGCGGACCGATGTGCGAATAGGCCGAAGGCAGCACAACGCGCCAAGATCCGGGTGGCACCGAGGTGGTGTCTAGTAAGTTGCCGCACTGGTGTGGCCATCCTACAATGTTGAAAGTCGGCGTGGGGCGCCCCGTTGGCCTGTGAGATGGCGTCAGTAGCGGACCGATGTGCGAATGGGGCCAAAGGCAGCGCAACAATATTTTCGGAATAGAAGACGCCACAAGGCGCTGAGATGCCAAGATCCGGATGGCACCGAGGTGGTGTCTAGCAAGTTGTGGCACTGGTGTGGCCATCCTACAATGGTAAAAGTCAGCGTGGGGCGCCCTGTTGGCCTGTGAGATGGTGTCAGTAGCGGACTGATGTGCGAATGGGGCCAAAGGCAGCGCAACAATATTTTCTGACTGACACCACAAGGCGCTGAGATGCCAAGATCCGGATGGCACCGAGGTGATGTCTAGCAAGTTGCTGTACTGGTGTGGTCATCCTACAATGCTGAAACTCGGCGTGGGGCGCCCCATTAGTCTGTGAGATGGCGTCAGTAGCGGACCGATGTGCGAATAGGCCGAAGGCAGCACAACGCGCCAAGATCCGGATGTCACCGTGGTGGTTTCATAGTTGAGAGGCACTTCATCTGCAGTGGGGCGCTGAGATCCGGATGGCACCGAGGTGATGTCTAGCAAGTTGCTGTACTGGTGTGGTCATCCTACAATGCTGAAACTCGGCGTGGGGCGCCCCATTAGCCTGTGAGATGGCGTCAGTAGCGGACCGATGTGCGAATAGGCCGAAGGCAGCACAACGCGCCAAGATCCGGATGTCACCGTGGTGGTTTCATAGTTGAGAGGCACTTCATCTGCAGTGGGGCGCCGAGATCCGGATGGCACCGAGGTGATGTCTAGCAAGTTGCTGTACTGGTGTGGTCATCCTACAATGCTGAAACTCGGCGTGGGGCGCCCCATTAGCCTGTGAGTTCGCGTCAGTAGCGGACCGATGTGCGAATAGGCCGAAGGCAGCACAACGCGCCAAGATCCGGATGGCACCGAGGTGGTGTCTAGTAAGGTGCACTGGTGTGGACATCCTACAATGCTGAAAGTCGGCGTGGGGCGCCCCGTTGGCCTGTGAGATGGCGGCAGTAGCGGACCGATGTGCGAATGGGGCCAAAGGCAGCGCAACAATTTTTTTGGAATAGAAGAGACCTCAAGGCGCTGAGATTCGGTTAGCACCGAGGTGGTGTCTAGCAAGCTATGCAGCTGAGTTGCGTGCGCACTTGCGGCGAATAGGTCGAAGGCAGCATAACAATGTTTTCTGAATAGAAGACACCACAAGGCGTTGAGATTCGGTTACCACCGAGGTGATGTCTAGCAAGTTGCCGCACTGGTGTGGCCATCCTACAATACTGCTCCGAATAACGGCGTGGGGTGCCCGAAGGGGGGGGGGGAGGCGGCGTGAATGGGCCTTCCTAGGTGGAGGCTCGTCTGCTGTAGTGGGGCGCCCCTTTACCATTTCAGTTGCCATTCAGCTGAGTTTCGGCTGCTCTTGATGCTACAGCGATAGGCGGCTGCAACAGGACTCTCAAAATGGCGGCCTGTTCTTTGGATTTGGGCCTGGTCCACTAAAATGGCCTTGGGACACCTTAGAACTCGGACGCTCGATTTTTTTTTCCTTTCCTGTACATGCAAAAAAAAGGTAAATGCCCGGTACGTTACACGCTTCATCTGCCACGATGAACTCTCCAGAGGAACCGAAAAAAAATATAGTTATGGTAACTATACCATGCATCGTCATATGGAGAGGTGGCACCAATTAATTATAGTGCTGCATAAAAGAGAGATTTGGAGAAGAACCCCTGACCTGCTAGTACATTCATCAAAGAAGTGGCACTGACAGCATCAGAGGCAAGGGAAACGGTCCCAAATATTTAGAAGAACTTTGGAAAGATTAAAATGACATGTTTAGATTGTGGCAAATTAATTTTATGTGGACAGATGAGTGTTACTCTAATAAATACAGCATATGAACATCATCATAGTCGATGGTTGGTAGAGACATTTTGACTATATCCTGGACCTGCCCGTCCTCGCCCAAAATGGCGCCGGAATAAATGGGACTCGTAACTCCTTGTTGTGTACTGGTTGCAGAACCTTGAAATCACGAGATACGTATGCAGTTTTGAAGCACATGGCGGGCGGGGACGAGAATTGATTGAATATTTCGACATCCCTATTGATATTAAGTTCTGATGTGTTATTGATTACTGTACTATTGAAAGTTCGAATTAACGTCACCCATGGTACTTGCCCGCAAATGTATATCTAGATAATTTTATTGTAACTGGCCCTGTCGTATTTTAATTATAAAATGTACGTCCACCGATTCCGTAACTGTTAGACACCTTAGTTCTTGCAACCTAATGGCCCGCCCGTTACGTTCCTCTACAGTGTAAATGTCTACTCATCATATACGATTACAGTTTGCTCCGTGGCCGGCCCACGTGGTTATAGGCTCGTATTTGTATAATGAAATTTTCACAATAAGGGTTTTTAAAAGAAAACATGGTAGTAGTATATACATTGGTAAAGTTTTTAATAATAGTCACTGTTTTAGAATCATTAAAAGGCAAGTGAAATAAAGCAGACCAATTACATGAAGGGTAAAAGGTATAATACGAAGGAACGCAGTAAAGATAAATGGTCAAGGGCTGTTGTGTTTTCTATTCCTGCAACATAAAGTGATCGATAAGAATCTCATATTCAGGCGTATCGGCGACTAAGACAGCAGGTCGACCCTCTTTTGCTCAACGGCTCCGTCATGGGACGAAGAAACGGTATTTTTCTCGAAAAAATAATATATTTTACTTGCAGGACAGTTGTAAATTTTCCGGGAAAGTACATTAGCCTGGAACATTATAACATATATTTAAGAAAAAATAATGTTCGGAAGTAATAAAAAGCGTAATTTTTAGGTCATATGACCAAGCCTTTCATCATTAGAATAAGAAAAGTAAAATGAACCAATGAAAAGTTTTATTAACAAGTCACATGACTTGTTATGCTTACGTTACGCGCTGCGCGCCCCGGATGACTTCCGGATGCGCTAACGCGGCGCGTCATATGACGCATTACGCGACAACGCAGGTCCAGAATATAGTCAAAATGTCTCCACCAACCAGCGGTCGGAACACAACCCCTTTCAGCAGGCTAAATAGTTCTGTTAAATGACAACAGAAGGGACAGGCAACAAGAACCATTAGTCAAAGAGGGGAGGGCTAGTTCTTCTCTACCGGGTTACATTGGGGCGCTACCGGAACTGATCGAATTGGTAGTCTACAGTGTTTCTGGATGTTTCAGACTGAAGCTGGAGTTAGCATGAGAGCAGCACCATTTCGTAGCTCCGTCGTGGCCATTCCGCAACCAATCATGGCAGCCGCTCTTTATCGTTATTTTGGGCGGGGCGGGTGGCGGAGCCGAGCTGTTTTGCAGCCATCATTGTGTGGAGTTCAGTTCATTTCACTAGTTTTGTATTTGTCATGAGGGGTTGTTCCTAATGTTTCTATTTTAGCGAGGTCAAAAAGAGATCCCATTAGTGGCCTACTGATTTTGCTCGATTCCTTTTCTTTTTTTTTTTACACGATTTTTCGTTATCTGCAAAGACTAAACAGAGTATTGCGACTCTGTGTTTGTTTGTAAATAGAGAATGAACCAAAGAGAACCAATTCTAAAACAGTAAATACTTGGATAACAATCAATCAAATGGAGAGAGAAGCAGGCACGACGTATTACAACGGGGGCAAAGGCCTGCGTTAACTACCCTTCACTATGTGCACAGAGAGAGTACTCCTAATACAAATGAGGGGGGGGGCACCATTCAAAGCAGATCAGTGTGCATAAACACGAAAATGTTTTCACTTACCACGTACTTGACATTCGACAGCTTATGATATTTGCTATTAAAAAACCATTGAAATTCACTGAAAAAACCATAGGTTATAGACCATATATAGTTAGGAATTAGCATTTACAAAACCTTGAAAATTCACTGAAAAAACCATAGGTTATAGACCATATATAGTTAGGAATTAGCATTTAAAAAACCTTATTTTACTCACACAAAACCATTGAAATTCCATATATAGTTAGTTGCACTAACTATATATCGCACACCCGCAATCCACTGCTGATGATGTCACATATTACATCATTCATGACATGGTCAGTGACATCACTGATGACATCACTGATGACATCTCAAATGACATCACTGATGACATCACTGATGACATCTCATTTGACATCAATGACCACATCACTGATGATATCATTCATGTGACAATACAATGCATCTCCTCACATTTTAATATAACCTCTGTTTCACCCAGTGTTAAATACAGAGTATAATTTTTGAAACCATTGACACACCAATACTAGTTACTACATATGTACTCACTGATTCCTACGTCTACACACACATTCACTCATTCACCCATACAATCATTCATACATACAATCACTCATCTTTACAACACTATCATATGCACTCATACACCTATACAGACACTCACACTCTGCCACTCATCCATGGAGTTACTCACACACCTAGTCAGTCCTGTAAAGAATCAATCACACTTCCATTTTCTTGTCTATACAGTTAAACATAGAGCACCTTACATTTTCAAACATATACTAACACATACTTACCTTGTTATACAATCATTGATATAAGTACACATTGATCTGCACAGAGTCACACACCTCCCAGCCAGCCACACACACACTCAGTCTCCCATACAAATACTTGGACAATCAATCAGTAACCCATATAGTTAATCATATAGCTACTGATCAACACATGTAGCAGTTTACAGAACAACAGACATAATGATGCACAAATTAAGACACTTTAGTCACTAACCCATGCACTCAGTGAGACACATTTAATCACTCACTCATACATTCAGTCATGCACCTACTAAATCCTTTGTCCAGACACTTATACTTCCACTCATTCTTCAATATGTAAGACACATTTTAACTTTACAGAAACATACAGTCACTGGATGTTGTCATCAGTGATGTCATCAGTGATGTCACTGACCATGTCATGAATGATGTAATATGTGACATCATCAGCAGTGGATTGCGGGTGTGCGATATATAGTTAGTGCAACTAACTATATATGGAATTTCAATGGTTTTGTGTGAGTAAAATAAGGTTTTTTAAATGCTAATTCCTAACTATATATGGTCTATAACCTATGGTTTTTTCAGTGAATATATATATATATATATATATATATATATATATATATATATATATATATATATATATATATACACACACACATGGTGGTCCGAGCGGAATTCCAGAAGGAATGGGAAGAAAATATCCTCCATTGGAGTAGATATATAGATGACCTATTCCTGATCTGGAAAGGAACAGAGGAGAGTGCCCAGAACTTCATTAATAAATTACAAACCAATAATCTCAATTTGAAGTTCACAAGCGACATCAGTGCCACCTCACTCAATTTCCTAGATCTCACTATATTTATCAAAAATGGGAGACTTCATTCGAACTTAAACAGGAAACCTACAGCAGGAAATACGCTGCTGCACGCGGCAAGTTTTCACCCGAGTAACTTAGTTAGAAGCATACCGTATGGTGAAAGTCTAAGGGCCATCCGGAATTGCAGTGATCAAGAGAACCTGGAGAAAGAACTCGTAACCCTAACACACAGTTTAAAGCTAGAGGGTATACCCAAGAAAATATCACTAGTTGTATTAAAAAGGCAAAAAAACGCAGCAGAGAAGACATCCTATTCAACCAAAATAAACCCCAAGGCAAAAAGAAAACTGAGTCCACTCAGGTCAGAATGATCACCTCGTACAATAAAAAGCATAAAGAAGTGAGGAAGATCTTAAATAGACACTGGCATTTGATTGCCAATGATCCCATTCTCCAAGATTTAGTTCAAAAGAGACCAGCTATCACTTTCAGGAAAGCTAGGTCTTTCAAACAGATGCTTGTCTCTAATATGCTGCCACCTAAACAAAAATCAAAAGGAGGTGGGGCAGACTGGCTAAAAAAGAAATCAGGGTTCATAAAATGTACGAAGTGTAAGGCCTGTAAGTTAGGGGTTAATACGCAGTCATATGCGGTAGGCCTGTCCAAAAGAATAAAACAAATCAGAGGCTTGTTTAATTATAAAACAGACTATGCCGTCTACGTGCTTCAGTGCCCATGTGGTCTGAGGTACGTGGGCAGCACGATACATCCGGTGCACATTAGAATTTTGCAGCATATGAGAGCCATCCGCAACGCTGATAAAACATACCCGGTGGCTCGTTATTTCGAAGTAAAACATAACAAAAATGAAGCAGGGCTCTGCTATTTTGTAATTGA
Source organism: Lissotriton helveticus (assembly GCF_964261635.1). Lineage (NCBI taxonomy): Eukaryota > Metazoa > Chordata > Amphibia > Caudata > Salamandridae > Lissotriton > Lissotriton helveticus. The sequence goes on from NC_136057.1 coordinate 2,109,642,279, forward strand.
CTGTGTGACAAAAAATGTAAGAGGCGGAGACAGATTAAAGAAATTAAGACGTCTCGAATCGAGGTACATTTTGGAACTCAATTCGAAGGCCCCGGGAGGCCTCAATTTAGAAGAAGATCTTAGCACACACTTGTAGGAAGCAACAGAGGGTCCTGGTCCCAATAGACTATTGTATTCATATATCTGAAAACGTAGAAAATGTTGAGAAAGTAGCAGTAACCTCATTTTTAACTATTTTATGTTTAATGTTGCACAAACATGTCTGAGCACCATGTCTACACAACCTATGGGTACTCTACTGGGGGCAGGTTTTGCTTGAATGACTAACAATTGCCCACTTGGGCAATATTTGAAATAAACCGGGCTGGAAAGATTGTTTAAAATCAATTTCGGGGCATGCAGAGAGAAGAGCTGCCCACTTGGGTGACTTTAAGCTATCAGCTAATTTGTAGGTGCGTTAGCTACTTAACAGTGTTGGGTTGTATTGGAGCGGAGACATACTTCCACTTGTTGATTCAAGACCTGTCACATAATTTAGTGAGAGGTCCTAGGCGCATGCACGATACTTGATATTGAAAAGTGTTGATAATTAGAAACATTAACATTTTGTGCCCCTTTATGTCAATGAAATGATTTGTAATCATGTCGTGATTCCAGCCGATTTGCAACAAAAGTCATTGCATGTGAAATTTACTTGTAAAAACTACAAGTCTTTCTTCACTATCTTTCCCTCAGTAGTTTCGGTCACATGATTGTACGTGTTGCACACTGTTTAAAATGGCGATTGAGATGAATTGAAGCTTCGGTGAACAAGCCTGCTGTTCAGGCGAAACGCGTCCGAGGGCTGTTTGAAAATAAAATTCTTTGGCCAGCACATAGTCTCGTCACCTTGTGGTTTTACTACTTGAGAGGTGGAATATATATATATAAATATAAATATATATATATATATATATATATATATATATATATATACACAATTGCCAACGTTGCTCCGTCCAAACCGCCCGTGGGAGGAGGCGTGTATTCCGGCCGGACTTCGAATTCCAAAAACAATGTTCAGTAATCACTCTCTCAGAAAACAAAACAACTCGCACTGGATCCAATCCAAGGGTGTTTATTGCACCTACAACATGTTTCGGCTTTGGGAAGCCTTGTTCACGTAGGTAAGCTCATGCGCACAAAGTGTAAATAAAGTTTTCAGGCATATAACTGACATGGAAAGAGGACAAACCCCTACCATAGGTTTCATCTGCAGTTTATTATTTTTGTGATCGGACCGGTTTATTGTACTCGGCGTGATTTTGATTGACCTATAGACCTGTTGGCATTAAGCAGCTGCTATGCTAGTGACAATTGAAACTAGACATGTGCTTTTTATTTATTCTGCAAATTTTGCAATGTGGCATTAGTCAGATATACATATTTTTCCATTGTCGAGCAGATCCATATCGCTGCTATTATGAATGCATTAGGTGGAATATGACATGTGCATCTGATTAATTGGGCACTTCGTTTATTTTGATGTATTCACTTTGCCCTTGTGATTTGATTTGATTATGTTATTTATGCATAATCTGGTGTTCGCACTTGTAAATGTATGAAATTCACTGTGTCAAGATGGCGGCCAACATTACAGATTGTGTTTGTCCTCTTTCCATGTCAGTTATTTGCCTGAAAACTTTATTTACACTTTGTGTGCATGAGCTTACCTACGTGAACAAGGCTTCCCAAAGCCGAAACATGTTGTAGGTGCAATAAACACCCTTGGATTGGATCCAGTGCGAGTTGTTTTGTTTTCTGAGAGCCTGATTACTGAACATTGTTTTTGGAATATATATATATATATATATATATATGTGATCAAGGCTACCGTGACGTAGCCGAAACGCGTCATGCTGGTGACAAAGGAGCAATAAACCACCTTTGAAGAAAAATTGAGCGCTGTTTTGTGGTCTGTACCTACGTTTGCAGAATCGGTGTGCAGAGCCGATTGGTAGGTTTGCGGAACGGATATATATATATATATATATATATATATATATATATATATATATATATATATATATATATTCAAAACAAGTCGATCCTTCCATGCACGAGAGCACTCCACAGTGTGTGCTCGGCCCAAGGGCTGGATCAAAGCCCCAATTCAATTTTGGAACACAAGAAAGGCGGCACAACCGGATACTTATTAGAAGTTATTTATTACACCAACACTCCACCGACGCGTTTCAGCCTCACGGCTTTTCTCACGGTCAGCAAGTCCTTTTTTGCTTCCTCTTTTTATGCTGGCCCACATGAGCCTTAAAGTGGCATTGTGGGATACGTAGTTTTTGAAGCAAACATAATTAAAAACGTTAATGAACAGACAAAGGACTGGTGTGTTCTGAATGTGCAAGTTTAGTACTTAGCGTCCAAATTTGTTTTCACTTCAGGGCGTCTCTTGTTGCATGTGTTTACAAAAGTTCATGGTTTTTTGAAGTTTTTTGAAGTATAGGGTATAGGGTATAGTACCCTTATCCATGTTTTGATCTTGCCAGAGTTCATATTTACTCAAGATGTATGTGGAGATCCTCTCCAAAGTTCATGCCTCTGGGCTGTTTTGTGCGGAATCGGACAATGAGGCGTGATTCTATCTGTCGAAGAAGACGGACTGTGTCTCCTCCTCTCTCTGATTTATTCAGCATTTTCAATCCATAGAAATTCATGGCTCGCCAGTCCCCATTTTGGCAGGTGCTCAAGTGTTTTGCTGTGGCATACAACATGTTTGAATTCTTCACAGCCCGGATATGTTCCAATATTCTTTTCTTTAGCATGCACGTGGTGGATCCTATATATTTCATTCCACATTTGCATTCCACCACATACACCACATTTTTTGATGTACAGGTGATGTACTGATTGATCTGCATGTATTTTCCATCAGGTTCCAACACAGTCATCATTTTTTTACCTATTTTACATGCTTTGCATGTGGTACATGGCTTGAATCCTATATTCTGTTCCGTCCACCATTTGGGTTGTTCTTTGGTCTGGAAGTAGCTCTTAACTAATAGGTTTTGAAGGGATGTGTTCTTCTTGTACATGATGGAGGGGTATTTACCCGCCAATGGTCCTAAATCCGGATCGCTGCTTATTAGATGCCAATACTTCTTCATTTTTTTAGCTATTAGCTCACTTTCTTTGTTATACGTTGTTATGAATCTCGGTGGATCTTTCTTGTGGGGATTTTTGTTTTTCAACCAACGTTTCTGCTCTGCTGATTTTATCTGCTTTCTTTTTACAGTCTTTTAACACATAGTCCTTGTATCCTCTTGACTGGAATCTCGTTTTGCTTTCAAGTATTTTGTTTTCGGCATCTTCTGGCTTTGAACAGTTTCTTTTTAGTCGTACAAACTCCCCATATGGGATGCTTTTAAGTAGCGATTTCGGGTGGAAGCTGGTGCCATGAAGAACACAATATTTGCATAATTGGGAGAAAATGAGATCCCCATGGCTGTGCCACATTCTTGTTTGTACAAGTTGTTATTGAAAAGAAACACATTATTTGTAAGACATAATTTTATCATTTGTAGAAGCATTGATGTGTTATCTTCTAGTGACTATTGATGTTGTGTCGCTGTACACATCCATAAGACACGATGTAGGTTTGAAAGCGTGTAAATATTTCCTACAACAACGAAGCATAAAAGAATTGGAACACACATCAATGCTTCTACAAATGATAAAATTATATACCGACCCAGAAGAAATGGATCGTATAGTTTTATGGGTCAGATATATCGACGACCTCTTTCTGATCTGGAATGGAACCAATGAACAATTCCAAAAATTCTTCACCACACTTAATCAGAATGAGGTCGGTCTCCAATTCACATGTTCTACCAATAACAAGGAGATAGACTTTTTGGATACTAAGGTCTATGTCTCAGATGGCAAACTGGAAACAACACTGTTTAGGAAGAAAACAGCAACGAACAGTGTTCTCCATGGCACCAGCTTCCACCCGAAATCGCTACTTAAAAGCATCCCATATGGGGAGTTTGTACGACTAAAAAGAAACTGTTCAAAGCCAGAAGATGCCGAAAACAAAATACTTGAAAGCAAAACGAGATTCCAGTCAAGAGGATACAAGGACTATGTGTTAAAAGACTGTAAAAAGAAAGCAGATAAAATCAGCAGAGCAGAAACGTTGGTTGAAAAACAAAAATCCCCACAAGAAAGAGATCCACCGAGATTCATAACAACGTATAACAAAGAAAGTGAGCTAATAGCTAAAAAAATGAAGAAGTATTGGCATCTAATAAGCAGCGATCCGGATTTAGGACCATTGGCGGGTAAATACCCCTCCATCACGTACAAGAACACATCCCTTCAAAACCTATTAGTTAAGAGCTACTTCCAGACCAAAGAACAACCCAAATGGTGGACGGAACAGAATATAGGATTCAAGCCATGTACCACATGCAAAGCATGTAAAATAGGTAAAAAAATGAAGACTGTGTTGGAACCTGATGGAAAATACATGCAGATCAATCAGTACATCACCTGTACATCAAAAAATGTGGTGTATGTGGTGGAATGCAAATGTGGAATGAAATATATAGGATCCACCACGTGCATGCTAAAGAAAAGAATATTGGAACATATCCGGGCTGTGAAGAATTCAAACATGTTGTATGCCACAGCAAAACACTTGAGCACCTGCCAAAATGGGGACTGGCGAGCCATGAATTTCTATGGATTGAAAATGCTGAATAAATCAGAGAGAGGAGGAGACACAGTCCGTCTTCTTCGACAGATGGAATCACGCCTCATCGTCCGATTCCGCACAAAACAGCCCAGAGGCATGAACTTTGGAGAGGATCTCCACATACATCTTGAGTAAATATGAACTCTGGCAAGATCAAAACATGGATAAGGGTACTATACCCTATACCCTATACTTCAAAAAACCATGAACTTTTGTAAACACATGCAACAAGAGACGCCCTGAAGTGAAAACAAATTTGGACGCTAAGCACTAAACTTGCACATTCAGAACACACCAGTCCTTTGTCTGTTCATTAACGTTTTTAATTATGTTTGCTTCAAAAACTACGTATCCCACAATGCCACTTTAAGGCTCATGTGGGCCAGCATAAAAAGAGAAAGCAAAAAAGGACTTGCTGACCGTGAGCAAAGCCGTGAGGCTGAAACGCGTCGGTGGAGTGTTGGTGTAATAAATAACTTCTAATAAGTATCCGGTTGTGCCGCCTTTCTTGTGTTCCAAAAATATATATATATATATATATATATATATATCCGCACGGTGCGCGTACCTCATTTTTTTACAAGAAAAAAAAAAGATTTGGGGGCCTTGTAGAAACACTCTGACCCCCTAGGGCTGTTCAGGTGGTCCCATACGGATATTAACATATATAAATGTTATCCGCTAATAGCATTTAAAAAACCTTGCGAGTTCACTGAAAAAAACAAAGGTTTCAGGCCTTATATAGTTAGGAATTAGCATTTAAAAAACCTTTGAAATTCACTGAAAAAACCATAGGTTTCACTCCAGTTATAGTTAGGAATTAGCATTTAAAAAACCTATGAAATTCTCTAAAAAAAACATAGGTTTCACACCAGTTATAGTTAGGAATTAGCATTTAAAAAACCTATTAAATTCACTGAGAAAACCATAGGTTTGACACCAGTTATAGTTAGCTGAACATTTTACTCATACACACACACACACCCCACACACATACCCCCACATACACACACCCCACACCCACCCCTCCCACACACACCCCCCACACATACCTCACACACCCACACCTCCACCCACCCCCAAACACCCCACACACCCACACCCACACCTTACACACCCACACCCCCACCTACACCCACACACCCCTACCCACACACACCTCACTTCCCCCCCACACACACACACCTCACAGACACACCCCACACATCCCCCACACACACACCTCACCCCTCCCCCCCCCACACACACACCTCTGACACACACCCCACACAGACCTCTCTCACACACACACACCCACCCACACACACTCCTCACACACACCCCTACACACACACACACACCCACACATCCTACACACACACACACACACACACACCCATCCCCCCACACACCCCCCCACCCCCCCCCCACACACACACTTATTATTTTTTTTATTTTTTTGAGGGGGTGCCCCACACACACACCCCACACACACACACCCCACACACACACACCTCTCACACACACCTCTCACACACACACACACACACACCACACACAGACCTCTCACACACACACTCCTCACACACACACCCCTACACACACACATACACCACACACACACACACACACATCCTACACACACACACACCCCCCATGCCCCCCACACACACCCCCATCCCCCCACACACACACACCACACCCCCCCCACATACACCCTCCACACATACCTCATACACCCACACCTCCACCCACACCCAAACACCCCACACACCCACACACACTTTACACCCCCACACCCCCACCTACACCCCCACCCACACACCCCACACCCCCCCACCCACACACACCTCACTCCCCCCACACACCTCACAGACACACCCCACACATCCCCCACACACACCTCACCCCTTCCCCACACACACACACACCTCTGACACACACCTCACACACACACACATACACACCACACACACCTCACATACACACACACACACCCACACCCACACACACTCCTCTCACACACACACACACACCCCACACACACACACACATCCTACACACACACACCCCACACACATACCCCTACCACACACACACCCCACACACCCCCACACACACACACCACACACACACACACACACTCATTCTTTTTTTTCTTTTTTTTGAGGGGGTGCCCCACACACATACCCCCACACACACCCCACACACCCCCCCCACCATACCTCATACACCCACACCTCCACCCACACCCAAACACCCCACACACCCACACACACACCATACACCATACACCCCACACCCCCACCTACACCCACACACCCCACACACCCCCACCCACACACACCAGCCCCCCACCCACACACACACCTCACTCCCCCCCACACACACACACCTCACAGACACACCCCACACATCCCCCACACACACCTCACCCCTTCCCCACACACCTCTGACACACACCTCACACACACACACCACACACACCTCACACACACCCACACACACACTCCTCTCACACACACACTCTTCTCACACACACACACACCCCCCACACACACACACACACCCACACACACACCCCACACACACACCCACACATCCTACACACACACACCCCACACACATACCCCCACCACACACACACCCCACACCCACCCACCCCGCACACACCACACACACACACACACACTCATTATTTTTTTTATTTTTTTGAGGGGGTGCCCCACACACATACCCCCACACACACACCCCACACCCACCCCCCCCAAACACCCCCCCCACCATACCTCATACACCCACACCTCCACCCACACTCAAACACCCCACAAACACACCCACACACACACCATACACCCCCACACCCCACACACCCCCACCCACACACCTCACTGCCCCCCACACACACCTCAGACACACCCCACACATCCCCCACACACACCTCACCCCCCCACACACACACCTCTGACACACACCCCACACACACACCCCACACACACCCCACACACACCCCCCACACACACCTCACACACACACACACATACTCCTCTCACACACACACACACACACCCCCACACACACACACCCCACACACACACCCACACATCCTACACACACACCCCACACACATACCCCCCCCACACACACCCCACAACCCCCCCCACACACACACACACTCATTATTATTTTTATTTTTTTGAGGGGGGTGCCCCACACACATACCCCCACACACACACCCCCACACACACACACCCCACACACACACACCCCACACACACACACCCCACGCCCAACCCCCCACACACACACCCTCCACCATACCTCATACACCCACACCTCCACCCACACCCAAACACCCCACACACCCACACCATACACCCCCACACCCCCACCTACACCCACACACCCCCACACACCTCACTCCCCCCCCACACACACACACACCTCAGACACACCCCACACATCCCCCACACACACCTCACCCCCCCACACACACACACCTCTGACACACACCCCACACACACACACACACACACCCCACACACATACACACACACCCACACACACATTCCTCACCCCCACACACACACACCCCCACACACACACACCCCACACACACACACACCCACGCATCCTACACACACACACCCCACACACATACCCCCCCACACATACCCCCCCACACACACCCCACCCCCCCCCCCCCAAAACACACACACCACACACACACTCATTATTATTAGTTTTTTTTGAGGGGGTGCGCGCCCCGGTACACGTATCGGTACACGTACCGGTAGGCGTACCCTGGAGAAAAAAGAAAGACAGAGTTTTTTAAAAATGTAGCATTTTTATATAAATTGGAGGTAGTTCTGAAAAGAACTTTTTTTTATTCTTATTGTTGTTTTATATTTTTTTAATTGTTTTTTTGTACCCCGCCACTTTAAAAAAAATATATATATATATTATTTTTTTTTGCCTTGGGGGTCCTTGTGGGACCCCCTGAGCAGGCCTAGGGGGTCAGGGTGTTTCTACTCTGGCCCCTTTGCGAGTTTCACACCTTTGTTTCACTGCTTTCTTGTGCCTTGGTTCTAACAAGGCACAAGATGGCTGCCAGGGACACCCAGTATGCAAGGGGAATTAGTTCCCCCTCTTCAAACATGCACGGGGGCTGCGTTGCAGAGAGGTGTAAAAAAGGGTGTGGCCTCATTACACCTCTATGCAATGCAGCCATCTGGCGCATACTGGAGGCTCCTGGTGGGCTAGTTGGCCCCCAGGGACCCCCATTATGCAAGGGGAATTAGTTCCCCCTCTGCAAACGCGCCAGGCGGCTGCGTTGCAGAGAGGTGTAACAAGGGGCATAGCCTCATTACACCTCTGCAATGCAGCCCCCTGGCGCATACTGGAGGTTCCAGGTGGGCTAGTTGGCCCCCAGGGGCCCCCAGTATGCAGGGGGAATGAGTTCCCCCCCTCTTCAAACATGCACGGGGGCTGCGTTGCAGAGAGGTGTAAAAAGGGCCGTGGCTTAATTACACCTCTCTGCAATGCAGTCCCCTGGTGCATACTGGAGATTCCTGGTGGGCTTTCAGGTCTTATATAGTTAGGAATTAGCATTAAAAAAACTTTGAAATTCACTGAAAAAAACATAGGTTTCAGGCCTTATATAGTTAGGAATTAGCATTTAAAAAACCTTTGAAATTCACTGAAAAAACCATAGGTTTCAGGCCTTATATAGTTAGGAATTAGCATTTAAAAAAACCTTGCAAATTAACTGAAAAAACCATAGGTTTCAGGCCTTATATAGTTAGGAATTAGCATTTAAAAAACCTTGCAAATTCAATGAAAAAACCATAGGTTTCAGGCCTTATATAGTTAGGAATTAGCATTTAAAAAACCTTGCAAATTCACTGAAAAAACCATAGGTTTCAGGCCTTATATAGTTAGGAATTAGGCACAAGAAAGCAGAAAAACAAACGTGTAGAACACAAAAAGGGGGCAGGGTAGAAACACCCTGACCCCTTAGGGCTGCTCAGGTGGTCCCACTAGGATATTAATATATTTAAACGTTATCCGCTAATAGAATTAGCATTTAAAAATCCTTTGAAATTCACTGAAAAAACCATAGGTTTCAGGCCTTATATAGATAGGAATTAGCATTTAAAAAACCTTTGAAATTCACTGACAAAACCATAGGTTTCAGGCCTTATATAGTTAGGAATTAGCATTTAAAAAAACCTTTGAAATTCACTGACAAAACCATAGGTTTCAGGCCTTATATAGTTAGGAATTAGCATTTAAAAAAACCTTTGAAATTCACTGAAAAAAACCATAGGTTTCAGGCCTTATATAGTTAGGAATTAGCATTTAAAAAAAACCTTTGAAATTCACTGAAAAAACCATAGGTTTCAGGAGTTATATAATTAGGAATTAGCTTTTACAAAACCTTTGAAATTCCCTCAAAAAACTATAAGTTTTAGGGGTGTTATAGTTAGCTGGACATTTTACTCATACAAAACCATTGAAATTGCTCCTATATAGTTAGTTGTACTAAGTATATATCACGCACCCGCAATCCACTGCTGATGTCACATATTAGATCATTCATGACATGGTCAGTGACATCACTGATGACATCATCCACGTGACAATCACATACACCTTTTCATACACTATTACAATTTTTCATCACTCTTTGTAAAATACAGAGTATCATATTTAAATCCATTGTCACAGCAATACAAGTATCTAAAAATCCACTCAGTGATTCATACATGTATACACACATCTAATCCCTTACCTATGGATTCACTCATACATGCTGTCAATGAACAATAGAACACTATCAAAAATACTTATACATCTATATCGACATTAAACAACAGCACGCATCCTATTCACATATGAAGTCATCCTACTCACTTATGCAAACAATGGATCATACTTACATATTTACTTAGCAAAACACTTATACAAACACCACTTCTTCTATTCATTTAGATAGTAAGTCATACTTAGTGAATTATAAAATCATTATTACAAGTATACAGTCACTCATACAATCATTGTGTCTTATGTATACTTATTTATGTACAACAACTGACACATACACTGCCTTTTATTTTTCTAGTTTGTTGGACCTGTACCTTTGAGAAATATATTTGCTCATCACCACACCCATAAAGAGATTCCCTCACCCAAACTGTTAGAACATGTAGTTTTAACTTCATATATCTACTGAATAAACTATTCACACATCTTTGGACAGTCACACACCCTCCACCGAACCACACACACTTTCACACTCCCATACAAATACTCAGTTAACTAATCAATAACTAATATAGACTTTCACATAGCTAGTAACCAACTGTAGAATCAGTTTACACAACAACTGACAAAGTGATACAGATATTCACACAGTTTAGTCACTATCCACTATATTTAGTGAGACATTATAAATTGGTCAAGTAAACCGTCAATTACACTGCTACTAAATCCTCCATCCAAATATTTATTTATATATATCCACTCATTCTTCAATGCAAATTGCTATATATATAATGCATATTTAAATAACGAAGCAAACCACATTCACTGGATGATGTCATCAGTGATGTCATTTGAGATGTCATCAGTGATGTCACTGACCATGTCATGAATGATCTAATATGTGACATCATCAGCAGTGGATTGCGGGTGTGCGATATATACTTAGTACAACTAACTATATAGGAGCAATTTCAATGGTTTTGTATGAGTAAAATGTCCAGCTAACTATAACACCACTAAAACTTATAGTTTTTTTGAGTGAATTTCAAAGGTTTTGTAAAAGCTAATTCCTAACTATATAACTCCTGAAACCTATGGTTTTTTCAGTGAATTTCAAAGGTTTTTTTAAATGCTAATTCCTAACTATATAAGGCCTGAAACCTATGGTTTTTTCAGTGAATATATATATATATGTATATATATATATATATATATATATATATATATATATATATATATATATATATATATATATATATATATATTGTGCTCCAAATTCCTCCCAACTTGCAAAGAATTATCCACACTCGCGGGGCTGATTCCAGAGGTTGCTTTATTTTTCAAACAACAGACAGACGCGTTCGCGTTTCGGCACACGCCCTTTCTCGATGTCAGTGGTCACTAGACATCGGCATGTATTTAAAACATTGTCCTCGCAATAAAGGAAGGACTATAGCATACTGACATTTAACCAGCGCCATCTTGGAGTAGTGCATATTATCATAAATATGATCGATCCCATGCATGTTATTTGTTTTTACATACATTTTTGTATACTCCATTACCCAAGTACAATCGACTACATGAGACATGAACAATTTATCACCGTCCCACCTTTTCAAACATCACATCGTTTTAAGTTTCAAAACACTTGGTTTTTTAATAGAATTACGCCGTGTATCGGCTATTATCCTCCCTTTTATGTTATTCAAGTCTGTGTTAAAGCGTTTCAACCATTGGCTTACCATCTTTTTTATAATTTTATATAAACTTTTTCTATGCATTACTCTCTTTTGTTTACATGTTCAACATAGCAAGCAATATTTTACCAATATTCATGTTATATTGCCTATTTTTCTATTTTTTGTCTATCTTTCTTCCTTTTATCAAACTCTTGGAGCCCATCAAAGTACACCTCTTAACTTGAAATAAAATTCCAAGTCAAAGATCAATATCAAATGCAAAAGATAACATTATTTCATCAAAATCATATCCAAACACTGTTATTTATATCTATAGAGCTGTCACATCACTGCATACCTAGCAGTATCACCGTTTTGTCACTATCAAGTACTTATACTCCAGTGCTTATATTCCAGTATGTACCATGAGATCTTCACCACTGTTCATACCCCATGGGGTTTTGGTATGGAGGTCAATTATGTACCTCGATTCCAATCTTCGAAGTTTCTTTAATCGATCCCCATCTCTGACACTGTCTGGAACTAGGTCAAGTCCTAGACAGATTAACTGATTCCGATCGCTTTTGTGTTTCTCCGCAAAATGTCTTGCGACCGGATATGCCTGGTCCACCTTGTCAATTGCCCTCATATGTTCTAGTATTCGTATTTTAAATGGGTGCACTGTACTACCTATGTAGCGCAACCCACAGGGGCAGATTAGACAGTACACCACATATGGTGTACTGCAAGTGATGAACTTATTGATTTTCTTGACCATGCCAGTGTCTTGAATAGTATATGAAAGCGCTCTTTTGCTGTTACAACACGCTTTACATTTATTACAGGGGAAAAAACCCTTCATGTCTTTAAGGGTATTAGTCTTTGGTGGTATCTTTTCAAGGTGACTTCGTACTAATTGATCTCGAATGGATCTGGCCTTTTTGAATGTGACTAACGGGGAATCGGGAACATCCCCACCTATGACACTATCCGTTTTAAGGATATGCCAATTTTTTTTCAGCATATGTTTTAGATGATTAGCCTCTGCTGAATATGGGGTAATGAGTCGGAATTGGCCTCCTTCTGTTTCCTTGTTCTTACTTTGGCCCAATAAGGTGTCTCTTGCGATTGCTCTTACTTTACACAGTGTTTTGTTCAGAGTAACTGGATTACAGCCCCTTACAATGAATCTAGCTACACTTTCGGATGCTGCTATTTCAAAGTCACATTCGCGTGTGCAATTCCTCTTAAGTCTAAGTAACTCCCCAATATCGAATTGCCAGCCGTGGCTTTTCGATATAGAGAAGTCTCAATCTTCTCCCCCACAACTTGCACTCTCAGGTCCAAGTAGTCCACTGCCACTGGACTAATTGTCCCCGAGAAGTGCAAGTTGTGATCGTTGTCATTTAGATTGGCGATATAGTGACGTGCAGTCTCCTCTGTCCCTTGCCAGATGATAAATAAATCATCTATCTCGATGCCATTTAATCACCGAGCCACTCGATATGTCATCCCTGTAGGTTCTGGGCACCTGCTCCTCCCACCAGCCAACTAACAAGTTCGCATAGCTGGGAGCAAAGCAGGTGCCCATCGCCGTACCAGACACCTGTTTGTAGTATTCCTCTTCAAAAAGGAAAATGTTGTTTGTTAGGCAAAATTGCAAAAACTCAATCAACATACAATTGTGTTGCGCATATCTTAACTGTCTTTTCTTTAGGTAGACAGTAACCGCCTCGATTCCCTTTGAATGTGCAATACAGGTGTAAAGACTTGTAATATCAAGCACTATAAGTAGGTAGTCAGATTGCCATTGTACATTTTGGATTTTATTCAAAAAATCCTTGGTGCCTTTCACATGGGAAGATAACTTGGTCACCAATGTTGCCAGAAAATGATCAAGGAACTTTGAGATGTGTTCCGTCAGTCCCTTAATCGAAGAGACAATAGGTCTCCCAGGAGGGTGCAAGCTGTCTTTGTGTATTTTGGGAATGTGATAGAATGTTGGGCAGGTAGGGTTAGAGTTGCGTAAATATGATGTTCTTCATTTCCAAGCATTCCTTTATTGTACCACTTATTTATAAGTTCATCATATGCTTGGATACTTTGTTGGTATACTTTGAAAGTGGTTTTCTGATAGCAACTGTCATCCGAAACATGTTCTAGGTGCAATAAACACCCTTGGATTGGATCCAGTGCGAGTTGTTTTGTTTTCTGAGAGCGTGATTACTGAACATTGTTTTTGGAATATATATATATATATATATATATATATATATATATATATATATATATATATATATATATATATATATATATATATATATATATATATATATATATATATACACACTACTGGCGGTCGCCAGTAGGTAGTTATAGTTAGGACCTAGTTTCCATAGGAAATCCACAACATTCTATTTGGAACAACTTTGACTCCAGTGCCCAGTTTGACCCTGTCAAAAACTAAAGTGTATACGTGGGCTGCTTCGACCCAACTGCAAAGTCCAGGTTTATTCATGGCCACTGTGAAACATAAAAAACAAAAATATAAGTCCCAATTCATGTCCTGCAGGGCACTATATCAAGTGCCTGTATTTTCAGTACTTCTGCTGACATGCGGCTGATTTCTGTAAATAACAATTTCAATGCCTATTATGACAAAGTGACTCAGTTTCCATCCTTGTTTAAAGGCCTGGGAAGACTACATGAATGGGACATCCGTCTTGTTGCTCAAAGACATTATTGAATTGCATTTCATTGACAAGAGGCTGTTGAAAAAGAACTTGATACACTATTAAAGCACAACATCATTGACCTATCCGGTGGTCCGACGCCATGGGTATCACCCTTAGCGCTAGTGCTGAAAAAAAAATAGTGGAGGAGTTGTGCACATCTGCAATGATATGCACCAAGAAAACAAGGTGATTGAAAGAGAACGACATCCACATTCGCACATTGCTGACATGATTACGCAGCTGAATGGAGCACCTTGATATGAACTAAGGGTATAACCAGCTCAAACTGGAATAGAGCTGCAGGTAGATTACAACATTTTCGACTCATTGTGGTTTATTTAGATATAAAAGACTACGTTTCGGAGTATCATCAGCTGCAGAGCTCTTTCAGGATGTCATTTATTGCATAATTTAGCCAGTCATAAATGCTTTCAATTACAGTGATGACATACTAGTTTTGGGGCCACCTGAAAGAATGATAAAGCTCTTACACAAACAATTGTGTTGTATGCTTGCCGATGCAGGTCTAACTTTAAATGTGGCAAAGTGTGAGTTTCATAAAACCAAATTTACATTTGTTGATCATATCTTTTCTGATGGGGGAATGACTCTGCATCCAAATAAAGTACAAGCCTTGTCATCCACTTCTCCGCTACAAGATGTAACTAGGCAGCGATCTTTCCTTGGTATGGCCAGTTCAAGGTATATATGTGACTTTGGCACCCTTAAGTGCCCCATTGAGAGACTTAACAAATCAAAATGTTCCTTTTCGATGGTCATGTGAAGGTGAACAAAGTTTTAAGAAAATCAAGCACACAATTGAGAACACCACTGAAATGGCATACTTTAATCCAAAATTGCAAATGGAGATTGTTGTTGATACAAGCCCAGGGGGTTGGGTGCCATCCGTGCCCAGCACACTGAATTTTCCAATATCCCAAGACACATTGTGACTTATGGTAGCCAGAGTTTGTCATCGATGGAACAAGCCTATTCACAACCTGAAAAAGAAAGCCTCCATGTGGTGTAGGCTCGTGAGCATTATGTGTTCCTGTATGGAAAGGATTTCACGGTTGTCACAGACCACCAAGCATTACTCAACAATTTTAGCAAACCTGAAGCCAAGATGCCTCCTCGCGCCGAAAGGTAGGGGTCGAGACTGCAGAAGCTTGATTATACAATTGTGCATCGCCCAGGAAAAGATCAAAACTCTGCTGATGACTTTCCACGTGCACCAATACCGTGCCAAGGCACCACTCCAAAAGCAACTGATGCTTATGTTAACTTCATTGTAAAATCAAGTATCCCTGCTGCCATATCAGTGGAACAAATCATTGCTGCCACAGAACTGACACCATTTTGTATTCACAAGCCAGTGAAACCAGCCCCCCCGCAACAGGGATTTTTCTATATCAGGGCCTGTGCACTTCGTTTTTTGGCCAGCAGGTGGAGTAAAGCTTTATTCAAACAGTATTTTTAGATTTCAAGTTAGTGAGGCCCTTTACCTGCTGAAGTCCAAAGTGTGGATTGAGCCTATCTGTCTCTTGGGAGATTCTGAACAGGAGAAGCAGCTGCCCAGCCCCCACCCCCAGGCCAACAGACCATTGGCTATTCAGCTACCAGGCAAGTTTGAGCCCTCCTCTCACACATGCCCAGGCCCCTTAAGGCCTTGCTGGGTGCACCCCAAATCATTCTCCTCCATCGTGTGAGTTGCAGCCTACCTGTGCCCCAGATTGCGGTGAGCAGAGTCCAGGAAGTGGTAAGGAGACAGACTAGTGCTGTCTCTTCCCAAGACAAAAAGTTGTTTAAAAAACGATTTTCACTTTCTGTGTTTACTGTCTATGCCTGTGGTTGTTACAGTTAAAAAAAATGTAGTTTTAGCCTGCCTGTAATTGCATATTTTATCACCTGTGTTGTTGGAACTGGCTGTTACAGAAGGTTCAAACTGTAAAGCCCCAGGCCCAGACGGCATCCCTATCGACATTTTCAAGGCAAACATCGCTCTCTAGGCACTGCTCCTGACCAATGTCTTAAACAGTTACAATAAGAGCGGATTTCCTTCCACTTGGCAGGATGCGATTGTAGTGCCCATATTTAAAAAGTACGATCGAAACGATCCAAAATGTTATCGCCCCATCTCCTTGCTCGACTCTTTAATGAAAATAGCAGGTCGAGTTATTTTAAACAGATTATGGGCCAATGATGAGAGTATTTTATCTAAATTTCAATATGGTTTTAAGTCTGGTCTGGGTACCATCGAACAAGGACATAATTTGGCAATGCTGATAGAAAAATATAAGACGGCTAAAAAGGGAAACTTATTCATAACATTCGTTGATCTCAGTTCAGCGTTTGAAAAGGGGGGGCCCTCGGCCCCCCCGCACGCATGGCGGCGCGGCGACCGTCGCCCCCACTCTCTCCTTTGTCGCCATTCGGCGGTGGGGGCGTGCCCTGGGGGGCGCGGCCCACCGCCGGTTGGCTGGCGGCCTCCCTGACCCGGATCCTGGGAAGTGGGTCCGGGTCAGGGGGGGCGGGCGATAGGAGGGGCCACCTGGCCCCTCGAGAATAAAGAGATAGGGAGCGCCCAGGAGACCCCCTTGTCCCTGGACGCTCCCTCGCCGTAACGGTGTGCCCCGCGCTCGGGGCTTCTTTGTTTTTATAATGGTTTTCCTTTCTTGTTTCAGGGAAGAGCAGCGGCGGCGGTAGCGGAGGCGACGGTGTTCTACTTCGCAATGCCTGAGCGAGACTAGGAACAACGCTCAACAACGCCGCGTGAACTTCAGCCGGCGAGGAGAGCAGCGCGTGTGGGACGCAAGTCGGGGAGGAGAGGCGGCGGTAGCCGCTCCTGGTGGCCGGTCCGTAAACGTGAGGCAGGGGACTCATTGGTAAGCGGAGCGCTCGGTGCCTGCGTAAGGTATCATGTTTGCCTATTGTGTCTATCTCTGCCAGCCCGACTAGCTTGTTTTCTTCAAAGGGGGTGCGTTGGCTGTTTGCTGTATTGAATTTGTAACAAGGAAGTGCTTCATTATTTACTGTCCTTATTCGATTATTATGGGATGGTAGGGCTCATGACTCCCTTCAACATGCTCTGCTTTGTTTTCCGTGGTTGCAATGTGCTAGGATAGCGGGGAGGCTCTGTCTTTGTTAACTCGATGCCCCATGATGCAAAGATTTCCCCGTGCGGCCATACTTGTGCCTCTGTGATTGTGTCTGATCAAGTGGTGATTGTGTTGTTCGCCGGTTGTTCAGAACTTGGTTTGAACGATATGAAAATATATGGCAAGACGCCAAGGGAGCCCCCCGTAGCGCGAAAAGAGCGCGAAGACGTCTTTTTGTTTAGACAAGGAGTACATAAAAGGGGTATGACAAAACGCTGTTTATGCGCACGTGTATTGTCTTGGGCACATACCGGGAGGGTTGTTACTACACTAGTGCCTGGGTCGTGCGGTGAAGGCGCCGCTACAGCTTCCCCAGGAGTGTTTAAATACCAATATACGATCCTGATCCTTGCTGTTGGAATTCATGCTGTGCGAGTGTAATTTAAACTCTTGATTTACTGCCTGGTGTTACCGTTGCAAAGTGTCCCCGGCTGGCGAATTATTTCCGGGAGTTCTTGCTTAAATTGCATGGTTTACTACAGTTTTTTGCGACCATATCTTATGTTTCATTCAGAGGTTTACGTCTGGAATTTAGTTGTAAGCCAGGGGTACTCCAAGGATAAGTCATAGTGAATTCTCTCTGAAGCCGGCCACAGGTTCTCACCTGACTGAGCCAGGATTATCGATCTTTTAGGGAGAGTGGTATATGACTCCGTTTCCTGGCTGTGGTAAAGTGTATTTGGGGCGGCCCCGGCTCTCACAATGAACTGAAACGGCGCCCGCAATCTTCCTGCAACTGCAACTCACTGTAGGAAGGTAGACATCGTGGCCTAGGGGCAAGGCCTTTGCCTGCCAGCCCAGGGTTTCAGGGTTCGATCCCAACATTTTCAGCTTGCGTTTTTTCATGTTGATAGGTACAGTTTACATAAACAGCAGTCGTTAAATTCGCCCTGCTTAAGATATGGCTCCATGTAAACTTCAGCCTGCAGGGAATACAGTATGGCCCTTGCCATGTTTAGAATACCTCCATTTAACTGTGGGGGACACTAACAATTACACCACGATGACTCAGAGCAAATTGCTTGTCGTCTGAATATTTATATATGTAGTGGGCCAGCTGATGAATTGTGGTACCAACAAGGCGAAGACCATATTGTTGAGACCAGCTACGGTCCCCAGAGTTCTGCGAGGGCGGTGTTGCGTGGCATGTTTGCTGCATCATCGCAGAGGGACCACAGGGTTAAAAGCTGCATAGGTGTGTACCACTCACACTTACCCTGTTTGCGTCTGCCTGGTCTGGTTTCGCCACCCACGCGGCGTGTTGATTCACCTTACTTGTTCATGAGTTATCTCTCTATTGAGGAAATCATTAGAAGAATATGTTTAACTGTAACATTGGGCTTAAGGAATACTAACAGTTGACTCCTATGCATGAGTATGGCCAGGAGACAGGCCTTTGAACATGCTCTTCAAAATGACCACTCTCCACTGGGACCGCATCTTCTCTGGGCCAGAAACCAGCAAAGGGGGTCATTGGAGGGGTATTCCAGTGGTAGAGCGGTATATGGTGGTTACTCCATACAGTATTGGGAGGAAGGCATCTGCCCTCGCCTCTCTAAGCCGGGTAGTGTCACCCAGCGCCTTCCTGCACCGGGGCAAGTCTCATTTTCATGTGTAGAAAGAGTAGAATACGTTGGCAGATACGGTTCCGCCAGATAGAAGCATATAATGTTCATTAATAAAGAGTAAAGTTTTCACGCAATTTTTTATTATATTGAGCATAAAACGCTCTATATTTCAATCCGGGGGTAAAATTACCAGCTAATAAGCCTAGGAAGACCAGGTTTAATGGAGTGAAAATCTCCATTCCCCAGAAGCCTTAAAGGTCCGATTCATTAAACATTTATGCAGCAGCCTTTATGTTAAAGCAGGACTGAAGCACATTTAAATGCCCTTCGTTTAAGATAAAGCTGTTAAACTGCGTGGATAAAGCTGTTGAACAGCGTGCAGTAATTTTAAACACACACCAGAATGTCCCAGGTCACAGAACATTGTTAGGTCTTTTGTAGTAAATTTAGGCAGGGTTTGGCTGTTACCGAATTGGGTGACATTTTTAAGGGGAAGGTGATGTGTTCTGCTAATTTTTTGGGTTGCAGTGTTTGTACTTCATTATTGCAAAAATACTGCGCTGGGGCTATTGCGGTTGGGTTGGATTCAGTTTTCACTATTTCGTGAAGCTGTGCCCTGTAAAGTAATTCCCCCCCTTCTCAGACCCTGCCTGGAAAGGCAATTTTGTTCTTGGTAATTGGTCGCATTGGGTTAATTCTGCTTCGCAAGGAGTACATCATGTGCATACTGGGTTTGAAATGGTGTTATTTTCGCACGTGTTGTGTGATTATCCGGCCTGCTACTGCTCGCCAGGAAATTCGCGAGCCATCAACATTGGTCAGACTGGGTGACTTTTGCTTGGCCAGTCGGTTTCATGCTACATTTTGTTTGCTCTATTCCTACCACAGTTTACTCTTCTGACGGGTCTTATGTCACAGTGCTCTGACACCTTCGGGTACAATCAGCGCTTTATAAAACACATAGAATACAATGGGATAGAATTAGTCGTACATATATAGGTATCCAGACACATTGCGCTGGATTACTGACTCATCTGCGAAAGTAGCGTACACCTACGGAGGATGAGTGTGCAGAACGAGTGCCATGGAATTCAGAGCTGTTTACAAGGTCGTACAAACAGAAATGTAGGGATCTACACTATCGCAGGGGTGAATATGGTACACACGCTCAAATTACACACACTCGGACTGTGACAGTTCAGAGTTGGGAATAGTGCAGGCTGTTTCATGTGCACCATGTTTGTAAAACTTTGGCACGGTGATTACAAGTTTCCTGGGATCACCCGGGTGCGGGCGTTAAATACATTCCTTAATAGCCGTGATGCCCGGGTTCCATATGCCTTTTTGTGTTCATCCCTGGGCTCCTTGATTGATGTGCTCCAGGCACTTGCAATATTTTATCCAAGCCATGGTGGCTGCTTAGTTAGCTTACGCAAAGAACGGCCATTGACCTAAGTCAAATTTTGACGCTCTAGAATGACTATCATTGGTGTCTGCTGAGGTGATAGTTAGAACAATCATGGAACCATTCACGAATAAGGTATAACCAATGGCTTATTGCACTGTGGAGGTAAGCACCATATGAGGTGCTGTTGACTATTCTAGGGGGGGCATTGCACCAGTCCAAACATTGCACCTGTCCATAGGACCCTTCATGGATGATAGGTTAAAGTCAACATTATTAGTGAGCCATCCTAGGGTTAGCTGTATTGCGTGCAGCCTTCAGCCGAGTCATGAGGGAATATAGAGCAGCTTGTTTTACCAGTCTTTAATCTCAGGAATGAGTAAATGGAAAAGAACAGGGGTATGCCAACGAATAGGTGTATTTGTACTAAACACACCCCTTTAGTTCAGTCAGTAACCTTAGTTCACACACAAGTAAATTGGCACAAGATACGTTGAGCCTCTGATGAGATTTGAGGCGAATATTTACAGTGTGGAAACTTATATAGCACACTGTAATTTTAGCACCATATACGTTGAGCTCTAGGGGGGTACCAAAGCCACGTATTAATAACATGGTGGAGGAACCTCGAATGGCATAGAGGCAGGGCCTAGAGCCTTTGGACAGACTACTTGGGGTCCTGATAGTGATACACGCCCTGATGTCGCACCTAAAAGGTGCCCAAGAGCCTGGTTGCGGCATCAGATAGTTCTGGGGATCCATGTGATCATGTCCGGTTGGCTGGGATGATATCTCCCAGAAGCCAAAGTGGCGAGCGGAAACGGTCCTTGGGCCAGCGTATGGCCTGGCGGAGATGGGGCTGTGCTAATTCTTTTAGCTAAAGACTGGGATGCTGCACTGTTAAGTAGGCTGTCTTGTTTTACACATAAGATTCTATGCATGAAGACGTGGGTAGAGAACCAGGATTAAGAGGCGATGTCCTCGCCCGCAGCACAACTTTCTCGTGTAACAATGATGGTGAAAATGGGAGGCCAATTTTACAGCCTACCAGGGTTAACATTTTCCGTCGACGTGTTAATGTGTGGTGGCCTGGCACTAAGATTATCTAAAACTTAGCGACTGATGGTAATGTAAGTTTAATGTGTGTACAGCAGTTATTGCCGGAACACTAATGGTGTGTGTCTATCTTTCCAATTTATGTATGCCCGGGTCCATGGTGAATACCTGGAGTGCCCCACATTACAATGGCTGCAACAGGTGGACAGCCCAAGGGATACTTACGTCAGTCACGGCTGGGTCCATGGCGGATATCGGAGGAGTGCTCCACACCGCAACATCAACAGCTGGTGGACAAAAAATGGGAAGCAAACGTCGAGAAAGAGGACACCAAGGGCCCAGGTATTCCTGGCAGGTGTAAGTGCTACCCATTCCCTACGGTGGAAGTGGGAATTTGTCACCCATGTTTTCTTGGTCTTTTCCTGGTGGCTGCAGTTTTCTCAAACCTGTCACGCAGGGGAGGGACTCATCACCAGAGGTGGTGGAGCTACAATGGGCCAGCACAAACAACAAGCTGGACGCAGGACAGGGAAGAGTTGGTTGGAGGGTCTGTGCCATGGTCAGTTCAGGAGCTTCTTTCAGGGACTTATAGCTCAGCAGCCCGACCTCCTGTCAGCGGTGATACTTCACCTAGGGGGGGGCTGAATTGGCCAAACTGGGGAGGCGAATACTCATTGATGGGTTCTTCTCCACTGTGGGTGGGTCTTCAGGACTTGGGTGGCACGGTAGTAGGGTCTCAACTTATCCCGGGGTGGCAGGGACTCGGTCAGGGTGTTGAATCACTCGATAAAGGGGATCAACACACAGTGGGACAAAGTATTTCAAGCCCCCACTCGGCTTGCAGATGATCCAACATGGGTGTATTGGTTCTACCTGGTAATGGGTGTATTGGCTCTGCCTGGTAACGGGAGTCCATGTGACGGAGGAAGGGAGGGTCCTGTGGTCTGATGATGTCGGGGCCTGGCTGGAAGGGGTTACTAAAGGGAGAACTTTGTCGGGTAGACCTAGGCAGGGGGAGGCCAGATCGTCGGTTAACAATGCTGGCCTGTGGCGGTAAGGTCATTATCGGTGAGCACATATTTGAGGTCTGAGGGGGCGGGCATCATCCTATGGAGGTTCCCGCCCAGGGGGAGGAGCCTGCGGGCCACTCCCACAACTCCAGGGGCAAGGTAATAGATGCTGCAAAGCAAAGGAGCGCGGGTAGGAGTAGTTCACGCTTTCCTTAGGCTGGTAGCCACCCCGCGCGCGTGGACTCATGACGCCACCGGCGCAGAGTAAGGGCCCTCCTTTAGTGGGTAAATGGAGTTCAGGGCGTAGACCGGGCAATTCCCGGGGTAACACTGCGCATGCGCACATCCAGAGGGGAGGCGCAGCTTGTAGGACCTGACACCGGTAGTGACCCTGCCATATGGCCAGAAATGTACAAAAATTCTAGATGAGGATGTTTAGTATAAGTTAGGCAACAACATGTATTAGAGTTTTGTTAAAGTCAGGCTCTCAAACTTGTTGCTAAGAAGTATGTACCTAAATGTCCTGCTGAATTTTTGTATAAATTGGTGATTATGCAATTAAAACCTTTTTTAATTTTATACTTTAATAAATACGGCCGGGCGACTAGCGCCCGCCTTCCAAAAAGTAAAGACGTCTCGTGTCCACGTTCCTGGGTATTGGGTGCCGGATTGGGGGGGAGGCGGCAGCTAGTCGCTGACCATGTGAAAAGGGGGGGCCCTCGGCCCCCCCGCACGCATGGCGGCGCGGCGACCGTCGCCCCCACTCTCTCCTTTGTCGCCATTCGGCGGTGGGGGCGTGCCCTGGGGGGCGCGGCCCACCGCCGGTTGGCTGGCGGCCTCCCTGACCCGGATCCTGGGAAGTGGGTCCGGGTCAGGGGGGGCGGGCGATAGGAGGGGCCACCTGGCCCCTCGAGAATAAAGAGATAGGGAGCGCCCAGGAGACCCCCTTGTCCCTGGACGCTCCCTCGCCGTAACGGTGTGCCCCGCGCTCGGGGCTTCTTTGTTTTCCCACCCACCATCCCTTGGAACAAAAGTTTTGTAGCAGTTTTTATGTCTGGTTGAATGGTAAGTTTTGAGGGTACGGTCCACGGGTCTCACAGGATAACAGAGATGGAACTGTTGGTATATTGTTGATGCTTTTGTCTAGGAATTTTATCCCTTTTTAGCAAAACAGGTGTGAAGTGAATTGTATTTGAAGCCATGTGTCTTTAGGCCTTTTTTCCTTTGTAGCTATACGTTGATACTGTTATTTAGCGAAACATGTCTGAAGCGAATTGTATTGCAATGCCATGTGTCGTTAGGCCTTTTTTCCCTTTGTAGCTATACGTTGATACTGTTATTTATTAGCCAGTGTAGCTGTCCTTTAGAATTTTTTCCCATAGGTCGTCGTATTTATTAGGTATGGGGCATGCGGTAAGGTCATTATCGGTGAGCACATATTTGAGGTCTGAGGGGGCGGGCATCATCCTATGGAGGTTCCCGCCCAGGGGGAGGAGCCTGCGGGCCACTCCCACAACTCCAGGGGCAAGGTAATAGATGCTGCAAAGCAAAGGAGCGCGGGTAGGAGTAGTTCACGCTTTCCTTAGGCTGGTAGCCACCCCGCGCGCGTGGACTCATGACGCCACCGGCGCAGAGTAAGGGCCCTCCTTTAGTGGGTAAATGGAGTTCAGGGCGTAGACCGGGCAATTCCCGGGGTAACACTGCGCATGCGCACATCCAGAGGGGAGGCGCAGCTTGTAGGACCTGACACCGGTAGTGACCCTGCCATATGGCCAGAAATGTACAAAAATTCTAGATGAGGATGTTTAGTATAAGTTAGGCAACAACATGTATTAGAGTTTTGTTAAAGTCAGGCTCTCAAACTTGTTGCTAAGAAGTATGTACCTAAATGTCCTGCTGAATTTTTGTATAAATTGGTGATTATGCAATTAAAACCTTTTTTAATTTTATACTTTAATAAATACGGCCGGGCGACTAGCGCCCGCCTTCCAAAAAGTAAAGACGTCTCGTGTCCACGTTCCTGGGTATTGGGTGCCGGATTGGGGGGGAGGCGGCAGCTAGTCGCTGACCATGTGACTGTCTGAGTCACGATGTTTTGTGGGATACCTTGGCAACTCTGGGAGTTGATGTAAACATTCAAAATTTTCTCAAGGAATTATACAGAGAGGCAGGGGCAAAGGTGCGCCACGGTAAGAAAGGTGAATGCACTGAATTTTTTTTAATAATGAAGGGTGTACGTCAGGGATGTATCCTTGCTCCCTTTCTTTTTAATCTTTATATTAACAGTGTAGCTGACCATCTAACAAAATTGGCTGTGGATTTCCCCCAAATCGATGGTGCCGCAGTCCCCATTCTGCTCTATGCTGATTATGCGGCCATTATGGCAAGAACCCAATTAGGCCTCCAGAAGGAGTTAGTTAGTTTTTCAGAATATATGGGATCTAGGGGCCTGAAAATTAATATTGGGAAAACTTTTACTATGTGCTGCACTTCAAAAAAGAAGGTTGCTTGTAACAGCTTTTTATATCAGTCAAAGATAGAAAATACTAGTACCTTTTCTTATTTGGGGGTTGTTTTTAATAAAAAAGGGACATGGATTACAGCTAAAACTACTAGGTGTTTAGCTTTCTCACGTGCTATTGGGGCACTCATACAGTTCGCCAACAAGTTGAGAGGTAGGCCGACATGCATTCTGCTTGATATTTATAGAGCTAAATGCGTGTCGACTGCTACCTATGGAGCTGGTATGTGGGGCATCGTAGATTGCCAGGAAATCCAGATGAAGGAAAATAGTTTCCTCAAATATTTGTTAGCTGTCCCCAGATCTACCTCAATTTACGCCTGCCACATGGAACTGGCCATGACTTATATTTCTGATATAATCAGGATTAGCCCTGTGTTGCTTTGGCATAAAATTTGGACCTCCGCTGAAACTGATTTTAACACGGCGATTATCATAGATTGTATGCGAAATGACGGGTCCAAAAATATACAGTGGCGCTCTTATGTCAAGGAATTCCTAACAAATATAGGGCATCAGGAATTTTATAATCAGCCCGCATCCCTATTCTCCATATCGAGAAAAATGCTAAAAGAACAATGTTCTGTCTTTTTGGCTGACCAACGTTGGTCTATTGAGGGGAAGAAGACCTCTGTTCTGCATCATCATTCACTAATGCAGGATTATGGCTGGCAGCTTTATTTGTCTCCTGAGCTGGCCAGCTATGACAGAATGCTTTTGGCACGATTGAGAATGGGTATTTATTTCAGGATGGTTACTTTTCCATCCATAAATGATTGGTCCAAAAACTTAATTAAATGCCCATGTGACA
Source organism: Lissotriton helveticus (assembly GCF_964261635.1). NCBI lineage: Eukaryota > Metazoa > Chordata > Amphibia > Caudata > Salamandridae > Lissotriton > Lissotriton helveticus. The sequence continues at coordinate 2,109,668,726 of NC_136057.1, forward strand.
ATCAATCTGCACAGTCTACAATTCACTGTATTCTTTTTTGTACATTTTTTGGATGGGGAAGAAAAAGATATCTAATTCCCCTGTTAAAGTTTGGGGATTAAAACAGTGTAGACCGGCACTTTTTAAAATTCTTCTGTTACAGGATGAAATGACCATAAGTGCTGTATCTAAATTTTAAAATTCATTATTAGATGCAGATCCTCTATGGCTTGAATGAATTTTGCACTGTACACTTGCACTTTAAGTGTAACTGAACTGTAACTTGCTGAGTCAAATGAATTTGGATAGAGAAAGCTTTAGTTTGCACCTGTTTCCTGTCCCTATATTCTTATGATACTTGCTTGTATTTTCCTTCTAAATGTAACTTATTTTGTATCAATCTATAATTGTATTTTAAACTTGTATGCTTTTTATGCTGTGCTTATATGATCCTTTTTAATGGCATCGAATAAAGCTATCTTTGACTTTGACACCTGTGTTGTGTTTTAAATGTGTGGTTTTCCCTGCCCATGATTGCCTTCATTTAGTGTGTTGAATTGTGGGATTTGCAGTCCAACCTCTGTAGTTTGTCCCTATCATTCCTTGGTGACAATTCTGTTTTCCCTCCAAATTTCTCCTTTGCTCTGTGCTAAGACCTGTATGTTAAAACAGTGCACTCCCAGCCACCATTTTGTGTTCACAAGCCAGTGAAACCAGCCCCCCTGCCTCCCCCCCCCCCCCATAGGGATTTTTCTACATCAGGGCCTGTGCACTTCGTTTTTTAGCCAGCAGGGGGTGTAAAGCTTTATTCAAACAGTATTGTTAGAGTTCAAGTTAGTGAGGCCCTTTACCTGCTTATGTCCAAAGTGTGGATTGAGCCTGTCTGTCTACTATGAGATTCTGAACAGGAGTAACAGCTTCCAACCCCCTGGCCAGCAAACTTTGTCTGAGGTCGCTGGGACCTTATATGGTCTGCTACTGGTTGGTACATGTCTACACTGATTGGTGGTTGTATCTGGTGTTTCTACTGGATTAGGGTTAATGTCCTCATTGGTGTGGTATTTGAGGGTTCTGATTGGTTTCTGGGTCTGTGATTCAATCATTGTAGGGTTGGGGCTAGGGTTAGGATTTCTACTGGAAGTAGGGACTAGGGCTTCCTATGTTATTGGTTGTTGGGAGTAGGGTGGGACTAGGGCTAGGGTTAGACCTTTAATTGGAAGTAGCGATTAGGGCTTCTGGTGTGATTGGTTGCTGGACTAGGTGTGGGACTTACGAGTAGGGTTAGGCTTTCTATTGGAAGTAGGGACTAGGGCTACCTGTGCCATTGGTTGCATGGACTTGTTTTGGGACTACTGGTAGGGCTAGAGCCTTTATTGGACGTAGAGGTCAGGGTTGTTGAACTGATTGGGTGCTTGGACTAGGGCTAAGATTGACTGTAAGGTCCTGGTCTCCTATTGGTTCTAGATTTTAGGGCTAGTGTTGTGATTGGATAGTATTAGGGCTAGGGTTCCCATTGGCTCAAGGGGTCACCTGATTACTAGGGCTATACAAATGGCCAGGTTTAGGGCGTCTCAGCCTGGGCGTCGAGGCTAAGGGCAGAGAAGACAAGGGCAGTTTCCTGTTTGAGCCTGTTAACGGCAGAGAGGACAAGGGCAGTTTCCTGTTTGAGCCTGTTAAGGGCAGAGAGGACAAGGGCAGTTTCCTGTTTGAGCCTGTTAAGGGCAGAGAGGACAAGGGCAGTTTCCTGTTTGAGCCTGTTCGAGACTGGTCAGGACTAGGGACAGAAATACTGCCCAACATACATACCTCCTTTATGTATCTATATACTTTCAATGTACTCATGGATCAATATATTTATCACTTTCTTCTAATTTAGCATTTCCAATACACTTCCCTATTTCTCAGCCTATACTTCGCTCAATATATCTTCTAGCCCAACCTTCTGACTCATCTCAAACTTCTTTCTAGTACTCTTTCCAGTGCACTACCCTATCTCTCATCCTATACATCAATATATCCTCTACATACACTCTCTCATTTATTCAAACTCCATACTACTACGATCCCCAAAATAACCCTTTCTAGACTTGCCCCTACACTACCCCTCATTGCATTATCTGACACCTCTTTTACTATACCGATTCCCCCAAAACTAACCTTTCTAAACTCTTCCCTCTTTTCTACCTCCCCCGAACCCTTCTCAATCCAAATAACTGACTAACATATCCACCACTAAAATTACTTTCATGTTTCATCATACTAATTAAACACTAATCCTGATGGGTTCCATCGTAGCGTGCTACTTGCGCTTCAAAACCCCATCAGGGGTAGCAAGCGCTATATAAATACAAACCTCTCTGGCACTTTCCAACGGGGGCCGGCACGTTCGTATGATCTGATTAAGTTTGTGCGCGATTGCAGCTTATCAAGGACTGCTCCTTTTCTATATCGTTAATGCCATTCGAGACAACTCTTCTGACCTTTAATCAAATGAGGATACTTTGACCTTTGTGGATTTGTTCTACATACTCCATGGCCCCCCTGGTTCTGGATATGCTCGTGTGATTTTGAATTTACTTTTAGTGTGTGCTTTGTGACCATTATAGTGGTACAGCATTTCTTTCGACTTCGCTGCATTGACAGTGGGGACACACCTATTGACCCTGCCCTGACGAAGCTCCCATGGTTGGGGAGCGAAACGCGTTGGCTGTCCTGTGCACATTGAAAAAACGAAAATAAAAAGAAACAAATATTTTTTTAACTACTTTTGGTCTCTTACGAATTACTTTACAATTGGTGCTGCCTCCACATTTTCTCAAACCTTTCTAAACTCTTCCCTCTTTTCTACCTCCACCGAACCCTTCTCAATCCAAATAACTAACATATCCACCACTAAAATTACTTTCATGTTTCATCACACTAATTCAACACTAATCCTGATGGGTTCCAGCGTAGTGTGCTACTTGCGCTTCAAAACCCCATCAGGGGTAGCAAGCGCTATATAAATACAAACCACTTTCCCTTCACTATCCCGCCACCTACCCTTCTCTACCCAAATAACTGAATAACATATCCACTACTCAAATGACTTCATATTTTACTATACTAATTTTCAACACAAATCCTTTATGGGTTCCAGAGTGGCGTGCTTCTCGCCAGAAAAGCGCTTCAACATCAATCAGGGGTAACTAGAGCTATATGAATGCAAACCTTTCTTCCCTTTTATCCCTCCGCTATCCTTCTCACTCCAAATAACTGACTAATATCCACCACTGAAATTACTTTCATATTTCACCATACTAATTCACCACTAATCCTTTATGGGCTTCCGGAGTAGTGTGCTTCAACACCCCATCAGGGGTAATTAGCGCTATATAAATACAAACCTTTTTTCCTCCTCTATCCTTCTGCTATCATTCCAAATAACTGACTAATCCATACACCTCTTAAAATGTACTTGCATGTTTCACTATACTAATTCAACTCTATGGGTCCCGGAGTAGCCTGCTACTTGCCGAAAAAGCACGTTGGCGCCTCGTCAGGGGTAGTAAGCGCTATATAAATGCAATTACAATACAATACAATGCAATCAATCTTGGAGAAAACATATATTCGACCACTCCATAATGACCTTGAAAACTAGAAACTAAAAAATGTGCAGGAAGAACTTTCAGTTACTCCAGAAGGAATTACGGGCATGTCATGTGTGCTACTGTTGGTCATCCAAAACAAGTTGACATTTATGCATATTACTACATTGGCAATATTTGTTAAAAAGATTTCTTGGAAATACCATATTTGTATAGTTAAATTGCCTTTAATTATGAAAGCCTAGCCTAACTCGTCTACCGAACAATTTTCAAAAGAACTGTGTAGGCCGCTGTACCCTCTACCATGGACTATGGGGGTTCTCAGAGCCAGCCCTAAGGGCGTCCACCACCCTACTCTAGGTTGGGGGTCTCCCTGGAGTCCCCGTCCAGCAGCAGCGCCAACGCCTCCTCCCAGACTCTGTATCCGGACGTCACGTGACTCGGCGGCCGCAAAGCAACTCTTTGCGACACGGTGACCGAGGAGCTGCGCGACAGCCGCGACGCCGAGCTGGGCAAAGCTCCGGGACCGAGGCTGGCTGAGGGGCCGCAGCGCCGCGAGGGCAGGCTGTTTTGGAGCCGAGACGCACACACCCTGGGGAGCCCGCTCCATGAGCCGCTAGCGCGGGGCAGCCGCAGCGATCGGCGGCAAATGGCGTCCAACATGGAGAGGGAGATTGTACTCACCAACATCCAGGTGAGAGAGGCCGGGACCCAGTGCTGCCCCACAGCCTTCCCACTCAAGTGACCCCGAAACTCCACTGTGCCCCTGGGTTGGGGAAGCATGTTTAGAGTCTGGTGAGCAAGCAGGGAGCTGCTGCAGGTCACTTCTCGAAGCCCACCATGCTATGTTCCAAGTGTCCCTACCTGACACAAGGGCATCCCTCCTGCAGATACAGCTTTCCCCGTAATCTGCGCCACTTAACTGCCAGTGATTTCCCCAGGTTAAATACTCGCGCACTGGTCGCAGTGATGTCAAATTGTTCTTCGTCTGGTATTAGCAGTTAATTCAGACCGTCGCCTTTATCTCCCAAGCCCATCATAACAACGGGACCAAAACTGCCAGAATGAAAAGTGAAAAACAATGGGGTTTGCACTCCTGACGAGAGGCAGGCACTTGAAGAAATGTATAACTCCCCCCTTCGTCTGTCCTACCAGAAAACATCAACCCTGCCAGTCATCTATTTTAGAGGAGGGAACATCGCGCCCCAAATCTGCTTCGTCCCTTCACCGTTACTGCCCACAAGCGAAGGAAAATTGCCTCGAACAGGCTCCCTAAAGGGTTCACTGTGAAATTCTATCTTGTGCTTATAAAGTAGTATTTACGTCATACTTAATCACTATTATCCCGGCATCTGCTCCATTGACCTCCAGTGCCACCAGTGTCATAGGAGGTAACTCTTACATGACAACATATGGGAATACTATTTAGAGGTATGTTTAGAAGCAAAGGTTGTTGTTTATATACACAACTTGTTTCGTTGGAGTCAGGAATATTAAAAGAAGAGGGAAGTAGAATGATGTATACAAACATATACAAGACAAATGCTGTAGAACCCAACACCCCTAAGTTGGCAGAGGAGAGTGCAAGTATGACTATTAGATTTTTAACACGCATATCATTTCCACGATTGTTCCTAGAAGTTCTCAGCTATGTGTAATCATGGTCCTCGCCACGCCCACCGGAGTAAAAGTGCCACTGTCAGATATTTGATGTGATCCCCTCTCGCTCGTTACCATCATCTGCTTCAGTAGTTACAGCGTGTATCCTGCAGGCATCGTACATCACTTGTTCGAGACATGTCACTCATATAGCACATCACATCTTTATGGTGGATACTGTGCCCCAGTTTAGACCAAGCCTTTCGGTTCTCTTAGGCTCGTCGAGAAGCTGGTTGCAGGCACCCGTTCCCTGTTAGCCCGGTGTAAACCGTCCTTAATTGAAGTCGGGTCGTAGTCATATCTACAGTCCAACACTCTGAGGCACGATGAGCACGCATTTTCTGTGATTAAACGTAAGGGTGAATGCAGCAACCAAACATTTATTTTGAAGTGTAAGTGACCTATTCCCCCCCCCCCCCCCCCTCTTCCTTAGTTGTTGGCAAAGTGCATCAAAGTTCCTTGAAACCTTGTTTCGGTACCTCTGTGCCAGCGATACCATAATACAGAACCCTCCCCTCTCTTAGCAGAACTCTAAGCCTAGTTTATTTTTCTGAGATCATCGGCATAGAAAACGCGTCTTGTTTGTTCGGTCAGCAATGTATTAAGCTTTAATGTTATGGAATGTCATGCATTATCAGTATGTCGACAGATTATTCCTTTCGACAGTATGTGTGTTGGCTTAGACACACACCTACGTGCTCTATCTGATGTCCTTTCTAAACCTGCATGCGCAGTTGTCCTGGTAGACGCTGTAACAATTATGTGGTTCTGAATGGCACGAATGACTTTTCATTGAACGACTTGGTGTGAAGGGATTCTTTATTTTGATGATTATTGCTTCTGTTTTTCAACGCTGCAGTCATATGTAATTTGCTTTTCAAATCACTCATTGGTTCTTTCTTAAGTATTGTTTCCGTGATAAGTTCTCTGAAAACTAGACGTTATAAAACATATTTAGTAGGTATTATGTCAATTGTTGTGAGTCTCACGTGGGAACATGTTTCCGGGTTGGTTGTTCTGTTCTCTCAAATGTTAAGAGCACAGTGATTAATTCTCGTGAAGCAAAGGCACTGCTTCCGTGCTGTTTAGTATTCCTGCTTGGAATAACGCATATATCGTTTTGTGCATGATCATGTGTTTTGCTATGTAGGCTTACTGTTCCTTTCATTTTTACTTTGCCGATTTGAGTTGGGAATATTTTTGTGGAATCTATCACTGCCGTTGTTTAAAGCTATGTGACTACTGTACAGTGCAAACAAATCGCATTACAAATCTAAGACCCAGCCTCTCACCTTGACACACAAATTGACCATGACAATTTTGAATGTTCTCATAACAATGACTGTCTGAACCTGTTCCGACCGTAAACACACTTCGCGAGTACCATAAAGCAGGTGTAATCTGCCGCAATCCTTTAATCTTTAGACCTTTTTGTAGAGCACTTTAAATCCTCGGCCTGGAGTGAGTCCTGTTGGTTTGTGAGCTTTTTCGGGGGAAGGAAGAATATCTTTTGTTTTAATTTAGTCACATTTGTGAGGAAAAGCAGGCAAAGGTTTCTGGCCTGGTGTACATTTAGGTATAGTTGCTAATGTGGAAAGGTATCCACGTGCTAAATTCGAAACAACTAAACATTAAAAAATAGAGGTCTTGTTTAAAGGTAATTTGTTTCTACCGAAGTCTCACTCCACGTGAACAGCTGAAGACATGTCACACCCTTTAAAGCGTCCCATGTGTGCAAAGATATGTTTTGTTTATAAAATTGAGCACCTTGTGGTTTTTAGGTCAGTCCTCTTCATTAATTGGTATGTTTTAGTGCCATGCACATTTTGCTCAAAACCCAATACCCCCATCAAGAGCCTAAAGCATTGGGCAGTGAGTTAGTCCACTTCTGCCATTGGCTCTTTTTACTTACTGAGTAACAACAGTTTATTCCTGATCACATGCCTGTCCGCCTAGAAAGAAGTGTACTAAAGTGACAGATCTGGTATGCCACTACTTTACTAGTGCTTTTTTTCCCATTGTTTACCCTTATTTTTAGGCTTCGCCTTCAGATAGCTTTTATATTTGTGCAATAAACAAACTGGAAGAAAGCAAGGGGGGTCTCACTCTCGCCCTGGACTAATGGAGTGACCGAGAGCGATTCCCCAATCCTCCTGTCCATAGGGTCCAAAAGGGAGAAGATCTGGGGTACCAGTACTAATCCCTAATGCCGGGGAGTTATTGCGATATTGTTTAATCATCGGACTACTGAGCCAGTTTGTGGAACTTGTATACCTGTGCAAATATACCCCAAACTAAAAATGATGTTCCCAAAAGTCAAGCTTCATGATTCCCTCCCTGCTTTGATCCAGCATTCGCACCCTTCGTATAGAGTCCAACCACTCCCTCCTCGAGGTGGGGTGCTGAGATACCCACTTAATGCAAATCCCGCATCTGGCTAATAGTATCAACACAAACAGCAGATTCCTCTGTTTACAACTCAGATTGGCCCTTAACCCCTCCTCATTCACAGCCCCAAACATGATTAGACTTATGCTTACCTCCAGGTTTGTGCCCAACACTGTTGAGAGGACCTCACTTATGTCATGCCAGGTCACCTAGAGGGTGGAGCAATGGCAAAACGTGCAAGTCAACGGCCTCTTCATCCCCACACTTAGGACAGGTCCTGACCCTCTGCTTATTCATTCTTTTCAGCTTTTTCGGTGACCAATATGCCCTGTGTATCGTAAATAAATGTTTTTTTCTGAGTTGGACTGCACTGACAACATACCACAGAGTAGACATTGATACTTGCCAGAGATTTTGCACATCCCCCTACGGCAGATCTTTCCTCCAGATCTCTATAGGGAGAGTAAACTCCTCTTCCCCAACAAGTATGAACAACCAGTAGCAGTCTGAGACCTCCTTTTTCTGTGATGGGCTCTTTAAAAACTTTGCTTCAAGTTCACTGTTTCCCACCTCTTCCTTCTCCAAAAATTTTACCCAACTAGCTAGTTGGTAGTACTTGAATCTGAAAATACCACCATTTGCCATCAATGACAATTGTTCCCAGTCTACTAAGGTCTTTCCATCAAGTAACTGGCCCCATCTCGTTATTTGCTCTTCCGCTAATGGGCTTGAAAGTTTATCATTCAAGCATTCGGGGGTACCTGGGGATGCCCATATTGGAGCGTAGCTGCTGTAATACGGGCTTCCTACGGTTCTCCTGATTTGAGACCAGTTTACATGCTGCTAGTAGTATCTTCAACTTCACTTAAAAAAAAAAATGTGAGCCTGAATTTATACAAAAGCCACCCCCCTCTTGCTGTGTCTTGGTTTGTAGATACAGAGGGTGCATTTGATGTTCTTGAAGCAAAGTTCTCATTATTTTAAACTGGAATGCTTTACAATATTGAAGCAAGTCTGGACTAGCAATTCCTCCCTGTTGTTTCCCCCTTGGGAGTTTTCTCCAGGCAATTCTGGGTGCCCTGGAAGCCCAAATGAAACTACTCAAAACTCCTTGTAGTTTGTCTAACCAAACTTTCTTAAATTCTAAGGGTATTGAAGCAAACAAAAAAGTACATTTTGGTAATATAGACCTTTTCAAGATGGTTGATCTTCCCTAAAATGAAAGTGGGAGCCCTGCCCAAGATTTTAGTAATTTCTTGGTCTCATTTGCTGCCTTCTCAAAATTTACCGGTGCAACATCCTCTAGTTTCACTGATACCATAATACCCAGATATCTTATCATTTCCTTTACCAGTGGGTTATTACTCTGGTAGTTCCACTTTATAGCGTCCGTTTTCTGCAAATTTACTTGGTAGCCTGCAACATCCCTAAACGTATCCAAGATGTCTGAAATTATTAGAAGTAAAAGTGACAGATTTATTGTGAATACCATCAGGTCGTCAGCATACAGAGCTACCCTCTTCTCCCAGCCTTGAAATTCAAATGGCAGGATCAGTTGACTAGCCCTGATTTTGCTGGCAAGAGGTTTAATATACAGATCAAAAAGAAGGGGGTAGAGAGGGCAGCCCTGCCTTGTACATCTTGAGAGGGCTATCTTCTGCGTGACAATGCCATTTACCAATATCTTGGCAGTTGGGCTCTTGTAAATCACTTTTAAAACCCTCCTAAATGTCTCACCCAACTCGTACTGCTCTGCAACCTTGTGCAAAAAGGGCCAGCTCATCCTGTCAAAAGCCTTTGCCGCATCAAAGGCAATTATCGACAAAGGGAGCCCTCCGTGAGTTGCTATATCTATTGCCCCAAGCAGCTCATGTGTTAACTCATGGATCTGCCTGCCCTTGATGAATCCTTTCTGATCCGGGTGTATCAATTTGTTCGCTGCCCCTCCTAATCCCCTGACCAGAATCTGCATGAAGATCTTATAATCGCTATTCAACAATGATATAGGTCTACAGGATTCACAGCACCGTGGATCCTTCCCTGCTTTTTGCAGAGGCAAATAGTTGCTTCCTCCCAGGATTTCGGTATGGCAGACCGGGCATTATTTTCTAAAGATTCCATCTTGTCCTTAAGGTCTTTCTCACTCGCCTTTAGTGCCTGTATTTCACTCCGATTCCCCTCCACTTCTTTATCTAGATCTGTCAATGAGACTTCTACTACTGCCACCCAGTTCATCAGGGTGTTAATTCTTTCCTCTAAGGCCTCGCATGACTCCTGGATCTTACCCTGATTGTACCCGGAGATGGCAAACTTCGATCTCATCTCCAAAATCATGGATTCTGTCAGCTTTTCCACCCCATAGAGTGGCTGTGCCGCAAAATTCTAAAGAAACTCTACCAGAGCCCCAATACTGTCACTGGGTTCGCTCTGGCTCTGAGCGTATTCTTGCCCCCCTTGTGGTTCGGAGCTCGGAGCCACCTCATGACCCCTCATTGCTAGCACTTGAAATTTGTTACTCAGCGCAATACCTTCCCCTGCTATTCTCTCACCTTCCTCCTCCGTTAAGATATCAGGGTTGTTTTCTGGGGTGGTGGCTTCGCTTGCAGCAGAGTCTAACAATGGCAACTTTGAAAAAAGATCTTAATGAGGGAGTCTTTTTGAGTTCTAGGCCCGTACTCCTTTCCCTAGATAACACTGATAGTGTGGGGGCAGGGTGTTTAGATTGCTTCCCCTTATGGCTCTGAGAGATGTAAACTGGTACGGGTACTGGGTTTTTATTTGGGGTAGGAGGGGGAATGTATACCTAAGTTCCTAGTTCTTAAACAGTAACTTATCCCCTGCTTCGTGTTTGAATTCCGCAGCTGTAAGTCTGGCAAGTTTTTCCCTTTTGCCTGATCCTCAGGTGTCCCCCCCACCCCCCTTTCCTTTATCCAAAGTATCGGGAGCTCGTACACATTTCCTGCTCCCCCAGGCATTTACCAGTGTCATGCGCGCTTCTCCCCCAGTCCATTGCCTCTCCTCGGGCGTGAAAGATTCTACAGCCCTATCTCCGGCTGCCTTCTCTTTCTGATGCTGGTTTACTGATACAGCCCGCAATGCTCCTTCATTGCCGTAGCGTCTCCCGGGCTCCCCACATGAACGCCGTAGAGGAAGAGACATGAAGGCCAGTGATAATTTCTTAATTAAACACCTCCTCAATCCATCCACACACTTTCATTGCACAATTTAGGTGGAGTCATATTATGGAGTCGGTCTCTGCATCGCTGGACGGCCAAAGCTGCTGACCGGACCTTGCTAGCCGGCCGAAATGTTCTCCCCCTTCAGATAGCTTTTTAATGTCTTTTGTCCAAGGAACTCTTGTGTTCCATACCGAAGCTTAATGGGCTTTGGGCCCACCTATTACTTACTATTGGTTGACTTTCTTGTATCTCTCTCATTTTCTTGTTTCTTTTTTAGTTGCTTCCCTTCCTTTTCTCGCGTTTGTCCCTTCCCTGAACATAGCCGCTTTCTCATACTTTTTGTTGGATGACTTGTACCTTCCAGTGCTCTCATTGAGGGAACTACTTTTTATTTTGCTTTCAACACCTTAATAATGAATTTGTTACCTGTGCTGTTTCCTCCTGCAAACTCCCACCCCTGCACTCCATCTTGCTATGTTGCCCCTCCACCACATCTCATCAATTGCTTTCCGCAATTTGTCTTTACTTTTTTACATTTCCTTGTCTGTTGCTCCCCTACCCACTCCCTGTTGTCCCTCCCTCAACACTTACTTCTCCCCACATCCCCCCTGCCTTCTTTTCCATTGTTCGCCCTCTGCCCACACACCAGTAATGGCACTTTAAACTTCCTTTTTCGCCCCTCATTTTATTCGCTATGGAACCATTCCTGATGGATAAAATGGCTGCCGCAACTTGCTGATCAAGCTGCGTCCAGCCAATCACAGCATTTACAAGATTCACCATTTTGCATTGGACCTGCTTTAATATTTTCATAAAAACACAAATATGGGCTGGTCGTGGACCTTGGTCAGCGGACTCGATAATTCTCGCTTCGGTGCTTACTCTAATCAGGGGTTCCACTCGGCAACTCTGGGCATTAGCTTGCCTAATCTCCACAACGGCCCACCAATTCCGGGGATGCCTGGCTCCACCTTGGGGACTCCCAGCAAGGGACCATCCCAAAGGGAAAGCCAGGACGGGTTCCCCAGAGTTATACAGCGCCGGGACGCCCCGTTGCTGGGGCAGCTGTGCGCTTTACAAGTATACTACATTTACATTTACATTCGTAAGTAGGCACTAGAACCCCCCGACCTAAAAGGAAGAAGCAGGGAACCTCTGCTAAATCTTTTCTTGGTGTGTAATGTGTACAAGGGTTTTTTTGTATATAGTATTGATGCTGAGTGGAGGGTGACCTGATGCCTGTTTTTCCTCCAAGACTCCTTTTTGTTGAATAATAAAAATACCATCCAAGCCAACCTGAAATGAATAAAAGCAAATCCATGACACGTTTCTCCCCATCACCATAGCTCTTCAGAGAGATCCAGCTTTGTCTAGACAAGGGAGCACCCAGTATAACTCTAAACGATACCCTTTCAGGGTTCAAGTTTAGGTGGAGAGCAGCTCCTTTATTGAGCACCCTACAACACCAGTGACGCATAAATTATGCAAAAAAGAAGCAGAGAACAAATGGTAAAAGACTTTGTCCTTTTCTAGCTCGGTGTGAATGTCACTGCTAATCCTATGCTTAAGATCTTTGCTAGAAAAACAGACATTTTAGATAAGCAAATTCAGCGTGTTGCTAGTGTTGTATGGTGCTCTATACAGGAGCTGCTCTTCACTTAAACTTAGAAACTGCCCAGAGCGCTCTCCTTCTTTTTCCGCATAATTTATGCGTCACTCTAACCCTGAAAGGGTATTGTTTTAATGTGTGTGTATATATATATATATATATATATATATATATATATATATATATATATATATATATATTCATGCCTCACAAGGTGAGACCTAATAAGTTTGCTAATTCTTGTTTCATTTGCAATCGGCTATGTTTCGATATGCAGTAAGTCTCAAAAGCTGCATACTGGATACCATAGTTTAGAGTACACAACTTTAGAAAGTCAAAATTCTACACCCACAGGTTTTCTTCCACTTTTAAAGTAGATTTAAAAACTGCTTTGGGATTGCAAACTTCCCAAGGAGCAATACTGAAAATATACGGCAGTCATAGATTTATTTGTAGGAGTAGACTGTTGGTGAGTGTTTACTTGTGAATTTGCCACGAAGACGAACATCCACAGCAGTAAGTTGGGCAGAATTGTTCATTGACAAATGTATCTTTTTTTTCCTTCTACTTGGATAATATTTTCCCTATGATGAACTCCTTCCCTCACACCACATGCACTTTTGGCATGTTCCATTCAGAAATACAGTTACTTTCCAACTTTTGTAGTACTAACTTTGCAGGTGTTTCTATTGTGGAATGGATATGCAGAACGTTTAATAGTCTCAAACTTACACACACAGCCCCCACCCTCCTCGACCACTCCATACTGACAGATTGTCCAGCATTATAAGTGCGTTTAATGATTTAAAAAATACTTGTCCTGATTTTGTGAATCAAAATGTGGAATTTAGAATCATTCTTTTTTCTGCACCTTAGTTACACTTGCCAAAAACCTATATGGTTTGGGTTTTGGATAATATTAGAACGGCCAAAACGGATAGCTGAGATTTATTTAAAAAAAAATCTTATGTCCAACACTTGGGGCGCCGTACCGTACACCTAATGTTGTATTGCTGTGTCTATAACCTCGTTTTGTAATTGTAGGAAAGCCTGAATGTGAAGCACACATCAAATTTGACCAGCCCACATGAGCCTGCCTTGATCATAAAATTGGCCTTCCTAAATGACTGCTGAAGCGCCTGAGGTGGAGGTATTGTTTTAAAGAGCACGGCGGGCGTGCGAGCTCCTTTTGGCCGATGGGTCTGCTGCTATAAGAAGCCCTTAAACAGGGAATGGTCTTTGTGAATGACAGGCGTGTGAACTTTACCACCAGCTCCGACTACAGTAAACAAATCCATGTTGCCTCAGCAACACTCCCTTTGTCATTTGCAGAAAAGCAATTGTTTTTGAGGCCGGGTGCTGTTTTACAGCAGTGTCATAACATTAATGCTTTGGGTGTGGTATTGATTAACGATTGCTTTTCGTTTTGGCCTGCCTGTGCCCCTCGACCGACCCTTTTATTTCAAATGGAAAACACTTCAGAACATTGATCCTTGTGCCTAATTATAGGGTCTTTGCGTTGCGCACATGGCCCCGAGGCAGCAGGAGGGGTAGAACGCATCGACCTAAGCAGGCCTTGGCCACCCACAACAAGTCGATATTGGTGTAGCATGAGCTCGGACATTTGTGCCGCGGAATAAAGAGCAGGTCCCACTTGTGTTAAGGTCTTTATTTAATGTCTTGCATTGTGTCAACATGCAGCCCTCTCAACAATGCATCACACTCAACATAGATGGATACAAAAGCAGGGAGAGAATTTAGAAAACGGCAGTAACAGAACATAGTAAATCAGAACTGGAAGGGCTGTTTTGGCAAGGGAATTATTTAAAAGCTGGATCTATTTACAATTGGCTAACATTTGTACTAGAATTAATACAGGAGAATGCCAATAAATTCTCAAAGCCAACTCTAGAACTGGAGGGGCTGAGCACTATGTTAGAGGCATGCCTCGCATGTTATGATACAACAAAAAGCCTGCAAAGCTCATCTAGGCTCTCCAGGGCAACTTGTCTTTGTGCAGCACGACATCCCCTGGCTCCACTTACACATGGCAGTTTTAGGGCTTTTGTCATCACACTAGAGATTGGAGGGCATCAGGCTGGAGGACGTATTCCTTTTTAGGCCATTGGTTGCATATTGCACCGCCCCTGGTGGGACTTCATTTTCCCTCCAGCTTAAATCAATAGCTAGCTCATCACTAGCACACAGATCTCAAAATTCCACATATCCTGACATTCTTAGAGTATTCACACTCCACATTATACAGCACTTCCACACAACAGATGCATGCATGCAAACCAAGACACTACAGCCACTCGTTGGCTGTCAGCTTATTTTACTCCCTGCCTCCACTGCCTTGTTATCCCTTTCCAATAGGTGGGTATGTGGGAAACCCCAAAACTTAATTTTTAAGCTTTCTGCTGGCTTATGAATACTAGGCTCTTCTGCAACCAGAGCTGGTTATTTACCCTAAAATTATACAAAACTGCAATGTGAACCTCCCAGAAAACAAACACGAGTTCACTTTCCCTTCTTAGTCAATTATGCGAGCCCCTCCCCCCCCCCTTTCACCCTTGTGGTGCTCATTCTGTTTTCATCCCATAAAACGAATAACCTTTTTTATTTAGCTTGACTATCTAGTACTCAGTTATGGTCTATTCCTTGTCGCTGTACAAACCACGGAAAATTCTGCTATATTTTTTTTCTTTCCTGACGCTTTGAACGCATCTGCCCTCACACCTTTGATACTTCCTCTTTTTCATATCCTTAATCATTCTCAAGGTAACTTTTGTTTCGGAGTGTGCTCCTGGTAAAGTGCTTGAGATACAGTGAGACTCCACACAATTGGCACGAGCTGGTCTTATTTAGGCCATTCTGAGAACTGATGATGTGAAGGAGAGAAGGCTGGGGCATCATCGGCTATTTTGTGAAGTGTACAATGAATATTACATGCTTGGTCACTGGTAGTACATCAGAAACACTAGATTTGCTAATATTACTGCAGTCCTCGTATGCTGCATATACCTGTCGGGTTCTCTAAATCTTATTCAATGCGTCCTGGTGATTTCCAATTCTGTGAAGAAGCATATTTGTACTGATAGTGTGTATTGCATGCTTCTTAATGTATGTTTCTCCAGATTCACAGTTGGGGCTAATCTGCAGAATGTGCAGACGAAACATTGGTTTAATGACTGGCAATCCCAAAAGCTGCAGACTTTTGTTGGGGTTGGTAGCCATTTACTAAAAACAGTAGTAGCTTGTTTGAGTTTATTTTTTCGTGATTTAACTTTGCTATATTTGACCTTTTACAGTTTTGTTCACGGCTCGAATCTGACGCTGATGAGTAGTTATAGACAGTGCTTAAATTGTAAAAGAGTAAGCACTAGTCCCAAAGCTTTGCTTATAAGCTTATGGCTGCTGCTATCAAATGTCTGTTGGGGTGCCGTATACCAATGCTGCGTAGTTTTTAATTCCACATATGCCTCTATAATTCACCACCAGACACACTTTGCTCCTTTATCTCACTCTTTCAGGTTCTTGTTCATCCCTGCTTTTTTATCACTGTTTTTCTGTCTTTCTCTTCCTCCTCCTTTCCCCCATTTGTGTGTGTGTTTTTTTCTCTCTCACTTGATCTGGGTCAAAAAGTCTGATGAAAAATATGTGCTGGTCCCCAAAAATGACTGCAGGTGGGCCCACCTGCAACTATTGTCTCAAATTAGCACTAAATATAGAATTACATTGCAATCTGTAATATGGTTGTTTGGCCTCGTAGGTGATTTAGTGGTGTTCCTTTACCGATGGTTCTATTTCCAGCTCATTCTAGTTCAATCTTTGACCTTCTCGCTTAGGTTTTTGTCTGTGAAGTATGACCTACCCTAGAAGACCCCCAGGAGCATGTTGTTGCCCACTGCTATACAGTGGGCAGAAGCTCTTACTCCGTACTCTAAATTCCTTACACTTCTCTGTTTTGCAAGTGCTAAACTAGGGTATTCATTTTACTGAAGCATAGATTTATCGCTTAGGCCGTAGCTGTATGAAAGTGTCACTTAGAAAAGGCATGTTTGGTGGTAAAAGGGGGCAGTGCAATTCAAATAACGGCAGAAGCATTGAAGTGTGTTGTTAGAGAAACTTGATTGAGGATTGTGACTTGAAAGTACTTTTATCAGACTTCCATAGTAACTTGTTACTGTGGTATCATTCCCTAAAAAGAATAAGATGAAAAAGCAGCGAGAAAGCAGACAAAACAGAGACATTGTTGTCAGTTACATGCTTTAGAGAGCAGTTAAAATGATTGAGGCACAGAATATTGTGCGAAAAAAGATATTGCAGATTTTATTATAGACAGAAAGATTGATATTCTGTTTGTAACAGAAACATGGACTGACAAGGCCTCTGAACCGGATTTGGTGGTAGCAATTCCGGAAGGCTATACTGTGGAAAGGCAGGATAGAGTATATAGGAAAGGAGGTGGATTGGCCATAATTGCTCTTGACTATTTCCCCATAAGGATATCTAACGTTCCTTCCTCTTCATGTGAAGCCGCCCAGTTTTCAATCAGAAAAAAACCCTCATATAATTTTAAAGGAGCACTCCTTTATAGACCCCCAGTTTCACGGACAGAGTTCCTTGCTACCTTAAATACCCTGATGGAATCTCTAGCGATAGAAGACTCCTTTACTATCCTAGAGGACTTTAATTTTCATTTGGAAAATACGAACAATAATGAAACTATGGCACTTCTGTCTGATATGGAAATGTTGGGCTTCACCCAGCTGGTCACCTCAGCTTCGCATGAGGCAGGCCATACCCTGGATGGCATATTCACCAACTCAAAGCATGTTCACATAAAAGAAATCCTGCCATTAATATGGACAGACCATCATGTGATCATATGTAACATACTAGCAAATAACATAATGGCGAAAAAGGTGGTGAAAACAGATCGGGGACATTTAAGGTCTGGAAAGATATAAATAAGGATCATCTAACAGCACACTTAATTGCTACCAGACCACTTATCCTGCCTGACCCTAATGTCGCTATTGACAGGTACTCTAACTGGTTAAATAATGCCATGAATCTGTTGGTGCCTAACAAGAGAATCTCTACGAACCGGTCGTCTCCCTCTGCACCCTGGTTCACTGGTGCCCTTAGAGAACAAAGACAAAAATGTAGGAACCGTGAGCGACACTGGCGCAAGTCATATAGCCCAGAGGAAAAAACACGCTATAAGGAAGAACTGACCAAATATAAGATGACGATTAGTCAGGAAAAAATAAAGTTTTATATTTCCCAGATTGAAGCTGCAAAAAACTCCAACAAACAATTGTTTCAAGTAGTTAAGAAGCTAGCAGGACACTCCCCACAGTCTTCCCCTACTCCATCACAATCTCTGTGTGACTCCCTAGCAGACTACTTTTTTGAAAAAGTCAATACTATTTATTCAGAATTTTCCACTAATGCTGAAATCAAAATACAGTCTACCTCTCCGAGGCGCCTAGACTATTGCTTCATGCAATTTAAGGAGGTTAATGAGCAATTTATCATCGAAATAATGGAAATTGTAAAATCAGGATCTACTTCTGATCCCTGTCCCCCTACAGTACTTGGCTCGGTTATTGACTTAACTGCCCCAGTCATCACTCAGATTTGCAATGCCATGTTTTTAGCAGGGACCTATCCGGATAAGTTAAACACCTTTCTCAAACCTCTGTTAAAAAAAACCCATTCAAATGCTGAAGACCTTAAAAATTATAGGCCAATAGCTAGTTTACCATTTCTAGCCAAAGTCATTGAGAAGGTCATGAATCGGCAGCTCTCCGAATTCATAGAGGAGCATCATCTGCTAGATGATACGCAGTTCGGGTTCCGTAAGCTACACGGCACCGAAACTGCGCTTATTAAAGCCACTGAAGATATAAGGATCATCAGAGATCAAGGAGGTACTGCCCTGCTTGTATTGTTGGACCTTTCAGCGGCATTTGACACGGTCGATCATGTCACTCTGATCGACCGTGTCTCGGCCATAGGCATCCAAGATAGAGCATTAGAACTGCTCTCGTCCTTTCTTACGAATAGGACTCAGGCTGTGACACTAGGCCCCTTTCTTTCTACACAACTGACGCTACCGTGTGGAGTACCGCAGGGCTCATCCCTCAGTCTGACACTTTTTAATATCTACGTGTCGGACCTAGCAAGAGTAATCAAAGCTTATGGGATGAGCCTTACATCTTATGCGGATGACACTCAGTTGGTGTTGGCAGTATCTGATGATGGAGAGAAGGTGGCAGAATGCTTTCAAGAAGGAATGTTGGCCATCAGTAATTGGATGGCCAGCAATTGCTTGAAACTTAACTCCGAAAAAACGGAGGTTATCATTTTCGGAAAGCTCTCCCCGAAATGGTCCGGCTCATGGTGGCCTTCACCACTGGGTACCTTACCCAGCCCGGTACATAAGGCTAGGAATTTAGGAGTCATATTTGATGACAATTTGAATTTTTTATCTCACACTAACCAAGTAGTCTCAACTGCCTTCTATAAACTCAAATTGATTAAAAAAAATTAATTCCCTATCTTCCAGAAGCTGCAGGTAAAACGTTGGTCAGCACTTTGATGATGTCCTCCTTGGATTATTGTAACGGGCTGTTTGCCAATGCACAATGTAGGGTGATTAATAAATTGCAAACGGTCCAGAATGCTGCCGCAAGACTGTTATCGGGGACCCCCAAATTTAAACCCATAACCCATGTCATCAGGAACTACCATTGGTTAACGGTCAAGAACCGGGTTAAATTTAAAGCTTTATGCATAGCATTCAAAGCTGCACATCAACTGGGCCCTCAGTTCCTGAAAGATCATCTATCATTCTACTGTCCCAATAGGCAACTTCGCTCAATGACTGCCTTCCAGTTACAGGTCTCAAGAGTAAAGACAGTATCTTGGGGAGATCGGCGTTTCGTAGTTACAGCGGCCAGACTGTGGAACGCTCTGCCCCCACAGATCCGTTCATGCCAGACACTATTGCATTTCCGTAAATTGATAAAAACATGGCTGTTTAACCAATAAGTGGTTGCTCTCCTGTCAGCTGAAGTGTATTATGGTCATCTATCCTTCAGCTAACTTTTGATCCTGCTCAGTTCATAGCGCCGAGACGCCCAAGGGCAGTTGTTGCGCTCTACAAGTTTCTAAAA
This sequence comes from Lissotriton helveticus, assembly GCF_964261635.1. Lineage (NCBI taxonomy): Eukaryota > Metazoa > Chordata > Amphibia > Caudata > Salamandridae > Lissotriton > Lissotriton helveticus. The sequence goes on from NC_136057.1 coordinate 2,109,688,320, forward strand.
TAAATAAATATTTATTTTTACAGTGGCTACTTTCATGTACGTGAATACATTTGAATCATTGTGGATGTCTGAAGTTAGTTTCATGTGGCTAAGATTAAAGCAAGGTTTTGTATTGGCGACTGGCAAACCTCAAAAATCAAAGTAATCATCGTGAATATGAATCCGCTGTTTGAATAACTGCTGTCTCATAATAGACACTTGTAAGCGTCGGCTGCATGTTTTGAAATACTTCTCACTGGCAAATATGGCCGACATCGTATGTCCAAACATACTGAGAATTGTTAAGAGGTGTGGCGCAGCGGCTAGGTCGACTGATGCCGGACGCTGGGGATCACGGTTCGATCCCCTGCTCCGGCGGCAGAGGTCTGCCCAGCACCATGCGGCTCTGGGCAATAGCTCGCTTAATCTTCCCAACGGCCCCCAGCGCCGGGATACCCCATTGGGGTGAGTCGTGCGCTATACAAGTACTGGATATACATTTTAACATAACCATTGAAACTTGTGCATGTGCCTCATTCTGTTTTTACCATTGCGTGAAACGATCTGTTCACAGTTGTATATTTTGGTTGTGTTATATTGTAATTGCATTTATATAGTACTACCCCAGGCAAGGCGTCGCAGTACTTTTTCAGAGAGTAGCACCCTACTCTGGAACTCTTAAAGGATTAGTGGTGAATTAGTACAGTAAAATATGAAAGTAATTTGAGCAGTAGATATGTTAGTCATTTATTTGGATTGGGAAGGATAGTGGAGAGAAATAAGGTTTGCATTTATATTGTATGGTAATTTCATTTATATAGTGCTTACTACTTTTGACGAGGCATCGGAGTGCTTTTTCGGTGAGCTGCACGCTACTCCGGAACCCATAAAGGATTAGTGGTGAATTAGTATAGTGACATTTGAGTGGTGGATATGTTAGTCAGTTATTTGGATTTAAAAAGGATCGTGGATGGAAAGAAGAGGGAAGAATTTAGATTGTTGTGATCTCATAGCAGTATGAGGAGGCTTGGGATGAGTAATAGGAAGGTGAAGGAGGAAGAGTCGGAGGGGAAGGGTTTAGAAAGGCTTGTTTGAGAGATCTGATTAGTAAAAGAGGTACGAGATGATGCAAGGAGGGGTAGAGTAGGGAAGAGTCTAGAGAGTTATTTTGAGGACCATAGTAGTGGTATGGGGTTTGGGATGAATGAGAGAGTGAAGGTAGAGGATATATTGATAGAGGTATAGGATGAGAAATAGGGTAGTGCATGGGAAAGAGTAGTAGAATGAGGTTTGAGATGAGTCTGAGTTGAGGTAGATGTTATATTGAGAGTGGTATGGTGTGAGAAATAGGGTAGTGCATTAGATATGCTGAATTAGAAGAAAAGTAATATATAGATTTTGTTTTGTAATTCAATAGTGAAGTAATTGTAGATAGTTATGATAAAGATTTACTTATTTATGGAGTCACTTAAATACATGTGAAAAACATGGAATAATGAAACTATCAGTAATATGTACATTTGTTAAGCAGAACTAACACCTATCTATATTTTTAAAAAACAATGATTGCAAGGACAGTTATTCAAACCAGGAAGTGGGTAGGCTTTGTCCATGAAAGTCAAGAAACAACTTGGTGATGGGCCAACGTATCTGGAAAACAGAGCTCAAACAAAGAAGAAATGTTTCTGAACTTGCATCAATCCCTTTCGTCAGTGTCAAGAACAGTGAAGAATTAAGGATATTGGACCCTTGCTGTCAAGCCGCCCAGTTATTTGAAAGCATTATCTATGTACCAGTAAAGCCCTATCTGGGAGCAAAGCATGTCCTTTGGCAAGTAACCGCTTTTATCACTGCTCTCAAAGAGTTTCTTACTTGGCTACCTTGAGATTAAGGTACCAAAATATGTGCATGCTTATTAATCAATTGAGGGCAATTCAGAGAATTCAAATAATTAAAATTTAAAGGTTGATATCCTAATTTTTTCCCTACATTCCAGGATCGTAGTCTCTCCAAATACTTTGACTAGATAGTCTTAAATTAAATGTCAGGAGAAACTTCAAAATGGAGATAGCCCTTTGCAGGTAGTGGAGAGTAAGATTGATATTTGTACCATCATTACAGTAGAGTTTATGCTGATTCCTGCAGTTGTTTGGTGAGTGTTTGTTTTTTGGAGACAAGCTTTGCTTGAGCAGTAGAATCCCCATGCTGATATTTTTTGAGTCAATTTTTGCTTAGCTTGTTTAGTTGAGTTTCGCTGCTTGGTATTCAAAGGAAAATGCAACATTCCTTTCCCCATGTGTTAAATAGTTTAGTAGAATTTGATTTGCCTGGAGACGTTTTTCAAAAGTGAAATGTGCTATTGTGCTGCTGCTGAAGAATTTGGCCTATAATGAAAGTTCTAGACATCTGCAACTTTTTCGGATACATATTATTCTTATTCCTAAGAGGTGCCGTTTAGCGTCTTACCTGTGACAGATACTGCATGTGTTTAACCCATTTGACATCCATGTAAGAATCATTTTACCATTAATGAATTACAAAATTTAGCACTGTTATGTTCAGTGATTTGTTTACTGTTTTTTTATTGAGTATTACATGGTTAGTTACACTGGACTGTGCATTAGTGGACTACTCCTTGCAATGCTTAGTAAGACAAAACTCATTATTATTAGATCAGTCAAGCATATGCTTTGATATTCTTCTCATTCAGAGGGATATGGTCCTTGTTTAGGTATACTAGATTAAATCCAAAAGCCTCCAAATATCATTCCTTGGCCCTTTTATTCAAGACTGTTTGATAGTGTTTTTAGTCTGATCTCCGCTAACCGGAAACTTTGATCAGCAGGACAAAAACGCATTTTGTTTGGTGAATGTGCTGCAGTGAGGGTTTAGCCAGTGCAATTCGATTTGTTGCTTGAATTATGTGAGTAAGCAAATACTTCTCTGGTTTACAGTCTTGTGCATGGACATTACTGCCTCTCACACAGCCCTATTCATACATCATGTTCAAGAAATGTAACTCATTTAGACCACTCTATTAATGATTGTTTATTGAATTTGTGTAGATACGGTGTAGGTGTCTGTAATGAAGTGTCTCGTGTGTGTGTGTGTGTGTGTGCGTGCACAAATCTCAAACGTTGTACTGTGTTTTATAATGAATCCAGGAGTTGTCGAAAAGAAACTATTTCCCAAATGTATGCAGAACTAAAAACAATATTCTGAACAATTGTGTTTAGCGATCGGAGGAAGAAGTAGGCAAAGGAATTGATGATTTGGAAATGACTAGATAGTGAGATTAAACTACTGCTTCTTAAGTAGACTGTTACAGGCAAAGCAGCGGAACTGATGGTTGATTTTCGTGGTTTTGTGCCTAATAGTGTCTAAGGACAAGTTATGATCCAGAAAGAAGTTGCACAAACCCACAAATTTCTGTAGGAGTTAAACAGATCAGACTTGATACAGTGATTTTTAAGGCATACTAAGTAACAACATGAACTGTTCCAAACTTGATTTTGGTATTAGATACAATCTCCACTACCAAATGCCTACCTCGATGGAAGTGGCATGGAATCTGGATGTTGTCTTTGTCTCTCTATCACTTGACCCACACACACAGGCAGGCGATGGGGAGATTTGTCAATTTCCTCCTATGTGCTTTTGTTATGATGAGCACCACAAATTACTAATGCAGGCAGTAGTGATTTGCGGTTACAATACTGTATAGCTACGCATTTAAGCCGTGCAAAAACCTGTGCAAAAACTGAAACTGGTATATTGTAAAATAGTTTTTGGCTTCTTCCAGTAGCATGCAACATGATTGGATGCAGGGCAAACTTCCGAATGCCTAGGCTGCAGTCATCTACAGGCAAGAAAATTTCTCCAACCCCACACTCTGCCAGTGCGCCATGTTAACTCGGTCAGCATGGTGTTAAGTTCATGAAAGAAGGACTTGTTTAGAATGGTTGGTATAGCATATGTGGGTGAAGCACCATTTTCTGAAAGTGTCACTCTCCATAGCATTGATATAAGCAGTTTTTTTTTTTACAGAAGTGAACCGATACCCTAGCGGATGCTAAAGCCTTGTTCAGATTGGCAGCTATTAAGTCAGTAGGGCGTGGATGTATTCTGATCCCTAAGTATTTAAAGTTGGTTTCTCGAGGTTTCGTTCTTGTGTGTCTGCCTGGCTGATAACCTTTTCACCTTCATTTGTCAATGGCTAAAGACAGGACTTCGTTCTAGTTGCCCTTATCAACAAGCCTTCCCTAAATTCCCTCTGTACTTCCAATGACAGCAGCAGTCCCATCATCATATCGTATAGCAGAATGGCATCTGTTCAATAAGATGACTTGTGAATGTCCCATCATTGTACCCAGTCCCCTCCTACCACCATCACTTCTCATGTGGTGGACCTGTGGCTCCATGGTCAGGAACATTAATAGCGAAGGCAGGTGACACCCTGATATGTCTCCCCTCCTCACTGACTAGGGATCCAATATCACTTTCCCTGCTACTTGGGCCGTTGGGTTACTATTCAGTAGCTGGATCCTTGCTTGGATCCTTTACCTGAAGGCCATCGCTTCAAGGATTTTGAAAAGATCGCTACAGCTGGGCATATGGGATGCTTTCGTGAGGTCTCTGGATACTTCCTCTCTTTTTGGTGTGTTTGGGTGCTATGCTATCCATTACTTGGAAGAGTCTGCGGATGTTATGTGAGCTGCTTCTCCTTGGTGGAATCCCTTTTTGATTGGGGGGGTTAGGGATAGGAGCACCTTTTGCTATACAATTTTGTCACTTTTCCAACATCTTGCAGTCAGGATTCATCATCAACTGTGATTGAGAACACATACTATTTAGGGGATCTTGTTTGGTAGAACTGTGATGATTTTGTCACGTCTTTTTGGAGGGAGAGTGCTTCAGTTAAACTCTAAAAAATATCAACAAATAAATTGGTTACAAAATATGTATTTTTGTTAATAATTGTGTGACATTTTTTAATGTATTTCACTATTAGGTATTTGGGTGTTCACTAACATAAAATCTATGTGAGTTTGTCAAGTTTGTGACTGACTTAGCTATAGACCTTTTCTTAAAAATAATTCATTTCACTATGTATAGCAACGTCTATTAGATATATAGGGGTCCCCTTTTTCTAAAACTAAAAGTTCCATTGCTTACATATCTACAGTCCCACTGCGGTTAATCCCCCTCGACCTCTCAATTGGTACTGTCCGTGTTGTATTGCTGTTTTGCGGCCGCCTGGCTTTCGTCATTTTTAGGTTGAAGATTCAAGACCGCTTGTATATACTTTTTAGGTTGAATATTCGAGACCGCTTGTGTATATACTTCAGTATATACTTATCTGTGTATGTACTTTGTGGGCTCTGGAGATCAGCCCTAGGATTTGTATGCTTCCGCTTAGGGACTTTTGTTTCTGTTCAACTGCCTCTATTTAACTGTCTTGATAAAAAACGACAAGTAGAGGTCAGTTAAATACCAGAATTGCTTTCTGCTTGTTCAACTACCTCTATTTAACTGTCTTGATAGAAAACGACCAGTAGAGGTCAGTTAAATACCAGAATTGCTTTTTGTTGAGGGGCTTTATTTTTAAAAAATTTCTGGCAACTGCCTCTGTTTAACTTTCTTGATAGAAACGACCAGTAGAGGTCAGTAAAATACCAGAATCGCTTCAGCATTCTCTAAATTCCAGTCCATAGAAATTGTTTTCCACGAGCACCCGAAGACAATGTTTTTCAAATCTTGTATTTTCAGTGATCTGACCACCGAAGGCCCTGATTTTATATTTAAAACAGAGCTTTGGACTATACCATTTCGCACTGAAAGGCAAGATTTCTCTCCATGCGTGTCACGCAGTTTGGTGCTTACTTTCCCTCCATGTTAAAGAACAGTAGATGTTTCAGCACCCAGACTAATGTGCTACATAGCTAAATACATATATGGTCCCAAAGGCAAGACCGATTGCATTGAAAATGCTTGTTAAATTATATTGAGATGGGTTTTAACCTAAGCTGACATGCTATAGCGATTGGCTGCTTCTTTCTGTTATAACGGAGCAAAATATATCCGTTTAAAAAAATACTACTATTCACTCTGCAAATTTTGAACGCTTCTGAAAGAAACTAAAAAGGGATAGAAAGAGACACACATGCCTGCACTTCATTGTGGAACTGTTCCATACTTTAATATGGCCAATCAAATCCAAGTTGGAGATGAACCGTAAGCTGTTTGCATGTTGTCAGCTGGTAGTGGAACGATTTTTCCATTTAGATGAGTAAGTTTGGACATTTTATCAGTTTTTTTTCAGTTTGTGATTGTGTAGGCAGCCAGAATGAAAAATGTTAAGTATATGATTTGTCTCCTTTATCACTTATTCGTTCAAAGATTTAGTTCATTATGATTTGGAATGTGGAAAATGGTCTTGTCAAACGCTTTAAACAGTATTTTATAACAATGGTGGCCAACTGTGAAAAACCTTTGTCGATGTGCAGCCCTTTCAAATGTTAAAAGTGAACTTTCAGTTAAGCAAGGAATTGTCAGTGAAAGCTGCAGTCATAAACAAATTAACATTTTGATGATGTGAATAGAACCTTGTTAATCCATTTTTTTGCACTTAACTTGAAAGTGGGTGGACAAAAATCTTTGCAAATTATTGTAAGAATAATGCCAAGTGATTTGAGGGAGAAAACAAGGATGTGGAATTCCCACAGCCCGAAGTCTAGGACATATTGTTCGGGGTCAAGGGCAACAAGTTTCCAAGTGTATTTTGTCCCTGGGACAGGCCCAACCCCCCCAGAACAAACCGTTTGGCTGCCAGTTTGCAGTACCACTTTATGGATCAGGGATTGACACTGTCTGCTGTTAAGGTAATATTTTTGTCCATATGTTAATGCTGTTTAAACATGTGTTTATGGTTCATTAATTGAAAGCCTTTATTTTTAGAGCGAGCGCTCTAAGTAAATGTTGTAAGCTCTCTGACAATGGTTCCAGTATAAAAATGTGTACACACTTTTTCAAAGTTTAGCAATATGAGGCTATGTATAATGCTCCCAGAATGCTCTCTGATTTGATGCAATTTGTTGCAGGAGCTTCAAAGCAAGATTGACTATTCTTTGCTTTCAAAATAAATTGTTTATAAAAAAATTAAAGCAAGAAATCAAACCTTTCGCTAAACCACTGTAAAATGTTAGGTACCATTTCTTTGCAGCATCATTTAGTAACATGTTGTTGCATGCTAGTATTTCACAAAAATATTCATAATGGAAAATCAGTGTAACCAGTTTCAATTAGATTATGGGAAACGCAAATAAACAAGCATTGGCAAAAATAGTAGGTCTTTTTAGTTTTGTCAATTTTTGATTTGCTTTGGCATGATTTTTGTAAAACATTATTGGTATGGGAGCTGCCGGGCCCTCGCCATTATAACAAACATTGGCAAAAGCAAAAGTTGTTTTTGGTCTCAAAGCACACACTACCACAGTAGTTACGGGCACTGAAAAAAACGACTTTGTGTACTGATATGCTCCTTGTGAAAGAGCAGAATGCTGACACTCACAGTGAAGCCAAACAATACAGAGAGAGGGAGACAAATGTAATCAATTCAAAAGGTCACAGTCAACGCCAGACCAAATATGGGGCCCAATTATTAAAGTCTCAAAAGTGCACCCACGGTATATATCTTTGCATGAGTGCAGCTATACGGCTTTTGTGAATTCCTCAAAATTTATAGAAGTAGGACTAGTAATAGTACTCTTAGAAATATTTGTGAACTGCATTTTAGCATGAGCAAATATGCATGTGTGGATTTGCTCATGCAAAAATCGAAGTGTTTGCAAGTTCACTTACCCACCAACCACTTTTTTTCCATCTCTGGAAGAAGGTTTATGTCTGCCATTGTCAGGAGTAAACTGCTAACACTTCTTAGTATGGGAACAGATTAGAGAAGAGTTGTTGAAAACCCTTAAAACATGCAAGTTAGTAGGTTTGCGCAGATTCAAAAGGGCATTCTAACCCTGGAAATATTGCTTACCACTACCTTCAGCCCCATTATGTAGCTCTGCGGAAACGTGGCAACATAAGGCGATTGCAATTATTCAAACAATAATAAGGTATGAGCCCTGGCATGATCTGAGAGGCTATATCAGAGCTTTTATATAATGAGATTGCTGCCATAATTTGTCGCCACACTACATCCAACTGTTTTCTAGGAGTTAATTGAAGCTGCATTTGCCTGAGACTTCAGGACTATTTGGATAAGAGTAATTGTGTTGCTGCCACCCAACCTAAGTTTAAGGCAAGTTTAAGGCAAACCACAGAACTGAAATTGTATTTGCTTTAGTTTGGGAAGATCTACTAGCTACAGTGTATTGGCGGTAAGGACAGCAATCCTGGCCTTCATAGACTTGACCCTGCCGCATTCAAAAAAGTTGATAGTCCCTTTTTGGGAACCTTTAAGCAGATCCCATTTTAAGTTACTAATATGCTACCTAATTTCAATCATTAGCGTGACCCCTTGTTTAAGGCTTAACCCTAATCCGTGTTGTAGAAGAATCTATACTTTTCCCCATTATTCTAGACAATAACAGGATCCATTCATTTTTTTGGATCCAGGATTCCGCCTTCCTTATCAGTGGTTGTGTGTGATAGCAAACCTTTGCATGTGCCATAGGTCTCTAAGAGTTTGGTAAAAGCCTCCGAATTACTTTAATCAGATTAAAGATTGGATGCTCAAGCAATGGTTTTGACTCAATGTGACCAAACTTTGGAAATAATGTAACATTTGTTAGCTACATTTTTCGAGCGGACCTCTGATAACCCTATTCAGAGTAAAAAAAAATTGAATTCTGCTGAATGTCAAAATATCTTTATTTCTTAAACACAAGAGCAATCCATCCACCAATAGGAATCTGGATACATAGTTGTTTAGAAAGCAGTGGTTCGTAAAAGTCTCATTAAAACAATAGTAAGCTCTGGTAGTGAAGTCGCTGAGGCAACAAATGCACAGTCATAGAATATCACTAAAACAGTTGTATTCCCTGGAAACAGTTTAATAGAGCATATATTTAAATAATTACCAAAATCTCAATTTCTCAGAAATAGATGTAGTGTGTCCCCAGTGAGAAGAAAGAACCACAAAGAAAAAAGCAGTGAAAAACAAGGAGTGAATAGCAATTGCTTAATTTGTAGTAGCAGGCAAGCAAATGCCTGTGTTAGGGCTGAATCTGACCTCTTAATATCGGTATCTCATCAAGGTTCACCCCTATGCTATTGGTTTATACTTAATCCCTGCCCAAAGTCCACTGTTAACATTTGTGACCCGAGACCCTTTAAGGTGCCCCTTCATTCTCTCATCATTAAGAGACCCTGATATTGAGGTGTCGAAACACTATTGACAAGTATAGAAAAAACATTTTTGTTAGTTGGAATTCCGCTTTGCGAACCACTGTTTTTTTGCATAGCAAAACTATAATTGACGTGAAGTTGCCAACATAACAAAAATTTACTTTTTTAAAACTTTTACTGCTATGGAAGGTTCTCCCTTTGTCAGTGAAAAAGGTACTGTGTTCAGAGCCTTTATTAATTGATCTGCTACGGACCGTTACCTGCAGGCCTTCTAGTGATGGTATGTGACCACCTACAGTCGGTCCAGATCCTAGTGCTAGTTGGCCTTAGGAAAAGAGATTGCAAATTAGTCTTTCTGTGAAATTATTATGCAATACTTGTAGAACTGTACACTGAAAATGACTGGCACTTCCCCGTTTTCTGTAGACCTTTTATTAAATAAAGAGGTAACAATTTATTGCTGTTGATTTAAGAAGGTGGTAACCTAAAGCCCCAGCAAGAGTAAGGACCAACACTCTTCTCGGCCCAGATCTTCCTCTGTTTTGCTAGTTGTCCAGCTAGACACACCATGGCAATGAAAAACAGCTCTCTCCATTCTCAAATATAGCATGGATTCAAGAGTTAGTCTCTTCATCTACACACATCTGACAAGTTTACACTTTACTGTGCTTTCAATTAGTTCTAATCAGGTTTATGGGCTTTTTCATTTAGTAATTTAAATGTTTCAGCCACCTACCCCAATCTAGCCTTGGAGTGGAACATCTTACTCAGGTCTCTTACAGTCCTTCTTATTTTTGTTGTTCGGGAACCTGGGAGATCTTTATAAATCTTAAGGTATTATCTTTAGTACTATGATCATCAAGTCCAAAATTAAATTAATTGTGTTTTATTTAATAGACCAGTTAAAAAAGGCCTAGGCAAATACAATAGATGTGATATTTGTTTGGCATGCCGATTGTACTAACATCAAAGCTATTGTACTAAAATACACACCTCAACATGTGAAAAATGAATGCTACAGGAAAAAAAAGTATATCTGTATTTTCTGTAGCCTCAATTTTTCTGATGCCTCATCAGCATGCGCTCCCCAGAGTTGCTGGGCCCCTTGCTTGTTGATTGTCAATGTGTATATTGGTATCCATAGATGGATGCTGATGAGGCTCTCTTGTACAGTAAAATGTTGCGGTCATTGAATTTTGGATTAGAATCTGTATTTGTCTGACAGGTCGCGTGAAACCATACATAGTATTTAGGAAGCATTCAGCAGGATTTCTCAAGTTCTATGTAAAAACAATACCAGGGTGTTTATGATTCAACTGTACACATACACTAATAGAACACTAACATGTTTAAGTGCAACAATGCTGAGGTTTATGCTGGGGCATCAGTAAATTTAATTATTTAATAGGTGTCGCTGGCTAAATGTGCCTTATGGTTTGAGATCCAAACAACTTGTTCTACTTTTACTAGACACTAAAACTAACATGTCTGGTTTACCTGGGTGGATTAGTTATTTTATTGGATTGTTTCTACGCCAATGCTCAGTTAGTGTGCTTGGTAATTAAACCTTCTGTACCCTGTCAAATTTGTGATCTTTGTAAAGTAATGAAAATACAGTTGAATTTACAGTGCTCAACAGAGCGATACTGCATGATAGGCCTTTCAGTGCTTTAATCGAAGACACCGCTTCAGAAAAATGTACTTTTTTCCCCTCAATGCTGAGCTGTTTTAAGTTGAGCCTTGTCAACTCTTGCACTTTCTTCAAGACATGCCGTAATCACTTTGTGGGCTTACATCCCACCCATTGCCTTTTTATTCCTCACTTCGATTGTCCTTCCGAAAGTCTTCCTAAATAGTGATTAACCCTTCTTCTTTATCCCACCTTGTTGTCCTTTCCACCTAACGTCCGATAAATTTATGCTTTTGTCTTTATGGGTTGTTTTTCAGGGACTGTTTTTTTTTCTTTTTCTTTCAAGCACTCAGCTTTGAGCTCTGTTGTGTGTTGTATGCTGTTCTTGCCCCAGCGCGGCACCTTCAACCGTCTCTGCAACCCACTTTCACAACATTGCTTGCCCCCCCCCCATCCCATCACTGCTTGTTTTAATGCACTTCGACCGCCATCTCGGGTTGTTAATGGCGGGAGAAAGTAAGTGGCATCTGACTTACGAGCATCTCTTCTGTCGAAGGACTATCAACCCTTACTGGTTTTGAAGGCTTAAACATCCCATATGGTGTGCTGCTACTAACCAAGTCTGGGTCTGTCTTACACGCTGCATGCCTCAACCCGTCAATTCATCACACACCAGGGCGAGCAGCGTGGCTTGTCTTTATTTTACGTAAACAGTGGGTGCTGTCCCTGCACAGCAGGCGGGACGAGGTTCGGGGCAACAGGCAGCTGTTTTGGGGTCACTGCCATTTCCCCATAGTGTGTGCATGCATGTGTGTATGCATGTGTGCATCAATGTGTTTTATTTGTTATGTGTACCTCCTTTTATTTGAATTATCTATCTGCAACAATATGGTCCACAGTGCAGGACTCAAGCTGTCTTTGAATATGCCTGCACACCCTGGCTTTCCATGCCTTCTCTGCACACCCATTCATTGAAAACTGTGCTGTGCTTTGCTGAGGCAGCAAGTAGGAGTGATGGTAGCAGCATTTCCGTACCCCACACCTGCATCACATATATTGTAGCATGCAAGGCATAGCCCTCGGATATTGTACAGGAGTATGTCAGATACTTCAGGATTGCTTGTCATACAAAGTTACAACGCTGTGCCTCCAGAAATGATTACAGATGTACTGCATTAGTCCTGTGATCGATCTGGCAGAGACTCCTCCGGCTCTGCAACTCCATGAACCCGCAAAGCACACTACCCGGGCAAGACGTCCTGTGCTTTACCAAATGACGGGGCACTTTTGGAGGGGTGCTCTCTTCCCAGCTGTAATTGCAGCTGTTTTGGTGTAAGTTTCCTAAACCACGGTGCAGACCTTTCAGTACATATAATACCTATTCCGGCAAAGCGATAACATGACCTGTTAGGAGAAGCTGCGAGCAGATGCTATGCAGAAACCCTTTTAGTAATTAAACACTGCAATCGATGTGCTTCTCTGAGCCAGCAAGAGGCATTGTTCACAGTCCAATGTGAACATCTACAGCGGGGCTGCGAGGGGCAATAAAGGGAGATGACCGTGTTCATGGCCTAGGCTGTGACCCTCATACACTCTCTGGAGCAGTACCCTTGTTTAGAAATGGTGCACCCCCATAAATATTCAAGCATCAATTTACCCATAAAAAGGCCCCCTAAATGCCCCCACTGTTCAGGCTGGCATGCTTCTTTCCACAGAGGCACCGTGACTAGTGCGGATTCTTTGCAGTCACCCATGACCTATAGTGGTGGAAAAGATGAAGCCAACATGCTGAGGCCTAGTGAATACTCGGTCTCTGAATCTTTACCTACCCCTGGCCAGGAGCAGTGCCACCAGAAAGAGTCGCTCTGTCAGTCCTGTGAGCTTCTCTGTGACTAGTGGCCACCATTTTGTCTACCTTCTAAAGGCTGAGGAAAATTATGGTTACAAACCTCGCAAATAAATACGCAACTCTTTCTCCGTGTAAATCTCTCTTCTTTTTACTTCCTACTTAGTCGCCCACTGTCAACCTACCGTCGACCTCCATTTTCCTTCCTTCTTTCTATCTATATTGCATTCTATATTTCTTCTTTCTTATAGTCCTCTCTATCTAGCTATCTATCTGGATCTCTAGTTATCTGTATTTATCTAGCTTTCTGTCTACTACCGCTCCATCTACCCCTAACATCTCTTGCTTGCTACTCATATTTCTTAACCTCCCCTCTCTTCCTAGCTCTGTTTAGGACTGTACCCGAATTTACATCTGTTTCTGTATGTGACTGTCTGTGTCCATGCAATATCCAGCCACCCATTCATAATCTAAATATGTACATCTGCCTGTTATGCTTTTCTTTCAAACCTATCCATGTGTGTTTATGTATCTCCAACTTTACCACTCAACTTCTGTAGTACCCATATCTATTTGTCTGCCTGCCTGCCTGCTTGCCTGTCTGTCGCTCCATCTACCAACCTATCTATCTACCCCTCTTTATCTTTCTACCTCTATCGAACTGCAACAAAATGGTCCTAATAGTGCAGGACTCGCGCTCTCTTTGAATGTGCCTCCACACCACTGCTTTTCTTGCCTTCTCTGCCTGCCATGCATACACCATCTTTGAAAACTGAGCTGTGCTTGTCTGAGACAGTGAGTGGGAGCGATGGTTGCACCATTTCGAGCCTTTGTCAACTCCTCTTGAACGGTGCCTTTCTATTGGTCTCCTAGCCCCTATTCTGCAGAGTTCTTGCTAAGCTCGTAAAGGCAAGGTCATGCCAGTTGCTTTTGATTGGAAATATCTTGGCCCACCTGAGACAATAAAGCGGGGCCTGGGCATGCCTGATAGCCATACACGAGATTCTAAAGAGCAGCCTCAAGAGGAACCAATATCTGCAATTATCCATCACTTTGTGTACTTGGCATTTCAGAAGTGAGCTCCAGTGAGACGAGGGCACATTCAACATGAAATCACTGGCACAAAGGGGCATGCTTGCACTCCTAATATAGCAGAGTAGCACAGAGAAGTGGGGGCACTCTTATTGCCAATGCCCCCCCTCTCCAAGAGTACTACCTTAGATTGCAGATGTGCACCCTCTCCGTCGCGGCATATGTACGTGCAATACCCCAGGTAGACGGAAATATTGTCTGCGGAAGTGAGCCGCCTAGGAGCAGCTCTTGGTATAATAAGGCAGCATTATTTGAATTTAATTTTCACAGTCACACTTGAAATGGTTCTGTTTCCCACCTCTTCCTGTAGTCATGACGTGGAGAATAAAGACTCTCTACAGGGGGTTGCATAAAATGGATGACCATCCAGAAGAGCTGTAGGCAGACAGATTGATTTATTAGAATGTCTATTTTTTTGCTCAAACGCATATTTTGTTTCCTTCTGTGCATGTTTTTGTTTCCCCTTTCCTCGCGGACGTGGTCTCACCGCTCCAAGATGGCCGGCGTCTATACCAGGCTCTACGGGAACCCAGCTCATTGTCCTTTCTCTCTTTCTGAGGTTCTAATGTGTAGTATTATTGTGTAAACAGACTGCAGTTCCAGACATACTGTGCCTCCACAAGAGGTTGTACGCATTCACTCTGATTATGAGCCATGACTAGCAGTTGCACATAGGTGAGAGGTCAGTTAAAAAAGAGCTTATAGGAACTGGAGTTCTGTGCCTGGTATGGGCGAGAGAGGCATAAACTGCATCTCCAGGAGTTATGAGAGCATCACTTTCAGTGGTAATTAATAGGCACCCTGCAGCCTAGCTGCCATGTGCAGGGCAGTGTGAGGGCATCAAATAACTGGCAGTATTAGCACATCATTATATTGCTGGCGTTATAAAGGGCATAGCCATATTGAAGGCCGCCCATGCCATTCATTGCAAATGTCAACATGGTAAAAGGGCAATAATGACTGCCAGAAAAAAAGTATATTTTACCTTTAGACTGTCTTTGATAGTCAGTTTGGGGTCATTAATGGCTGGACACCAGTTCCATAGATTGTATATGCCAACACTGTTAAAGGACTTTAATTAATACCTGGTAGTAATAGGGCCAGTATATCATAGATAATTTACCACACACTTTGATGCCGGGAGAATGTGCTGCATGGCTAAACACTTATAAGGTCCCAAAGGCGAGACTTAGTGGTTTTGAAAATGCTTGTTGTTTATTTACTTTAAATATCTCACATTACACCCCCTGTCCTGCACAGTTCTTATTCTTTACCAGTTTTTTTTCTCATCCAAGTAACAGTATCGACATTGTTGACCTTGATTGTCACTGAAGCACATTTCCACTTCTGTGAAACGATAAAAAGTAGTTGTAGACTGTATGTACATGTGTGCACCAGTCTGGGCTGCCGTTCGACGGGCTTCTGTAGAGTTCCGTTTATTTCTAGTTATTTCTGGTGATGCAGTCTGACCAAACCTGCGAGCAAAGCTCTTCGGAATGTGAAATACTGAGATCAATTGCAGATAAATGTATCCCTGCCTTCTTCTTTGCACATGGAAGGTATTGGTTAATAGTGTTAGCTTGTCACACGGTAGGAGCCTTGTTTCGGTTTACCTTGCTGTCATTTTCTTCGTCTGTAATCGAAGATCTTGCTTAGTTAAATATGTTGGACACCTTTGCCTTTCTGTTGTTGAGAAAATTAACTGGTTATGATGTGTAGGCGATTCTTAGTGACTCGGGTCTCTATAATAACTTTCTTTTGCATGTTCTAAACTTCCTTAGTATGGGCTTTTATTTTTGCAGAATCGAAACGTACCATTGAGATCGTATTGAAAGTTCTGTTTCGCTGGGGCTTGAGGCAAGAGGTGCCAACAGATTTAGGCACGCTACCTGTGAGAATCTAATCTACCGTGTAAACAAAAAACTGCGTTTAATCCTTCCAGTTCTGATAAATTGAGTGATTATTTTGTTTGCAGCACAATAAAGCGACAAGAGATGTTTCAGTGAGGTTACTTAAGAACATCCAATTTGCAAAACTGCACATCTCATCTAGGAGTGAATATGTGACAATAAAAACAACTTGTTGCTCTTGAAACACATTTGGCACTGTTAGTTTAACGCCAGTGGTTCAAAAAGTTAAGATATGAGATTGCTGATTTAGAATCTGGAATTTAGTCATGATTGTTGTTTAAAGTATTTTTGGAATTACACAGATAATGATGATGATCATTCTGGGGGATCCAAACTCCAGCCATAAAAACAATAGTCTGCCAAAAACATGGTTGTACACACAAAACGTGGGACATACACATGAACATTTTAAGAACAAATGTATTGGTAAGGTGTTCTACCTGATGACTGCCATAAGAATATGGAAGTGTATGCTTAAGGCTGTTGCTTAGCTAGCTCTTGAGACCCACTGGGCCACCATGACCGTCTGCTTTTCAGTCCTTTAACCCGCTGGTGTGTTGACTTACTAAAAAGGAATCAAGGATGCCCTGTCTGTTGAGGGATTTGGGGGCTGAAAGAGTATCTAGAGAGGAAACCTACCAGACTGTTTTTGTAATCTCTCCCACAAGTAGGGTTGCCACCTGTCCGGTTTTCTACTGGCACCACATGCATTTTCATGCCCCAGCTGGTACAAGAATAAGTAAAACCGCCTAAAGCCAGAATTTTTAGCCTTGATCTATACATAATTCAAACAACCAATATTTATAGAAAACATGTAATTTTTTTAAAACAATTTAACGATCCCAGACTAGCAATTAAAGTAAACAAAGGCAGAAAAGTAATGTTACAAATTATTTATTTTATTTATTTATTTATTTAAAGAGTTTTATATAGCGCTGGCTAGACCCGAAGGTATCGGAGCGCTTTACATAAGGTTCCACATAGTTGCAAACTTACATCACTTACAAGTTACCAAAGATACCAGTAAAAACATTTAAGGAGCATAGAAGAAAAGGTAAATGGGGTGGAGAAGGGAGAGGGGGTAAGGGAAAAAGGGGTAGGGAATAGATATGACGGAGAGACGAAGGGAAAGTGTGCCCAAGGTCCGGCTGGGTAGGTGACGGCCGAGGGGGAATCCGCAGCCCATCTCCTCTACAGCTATCAGGTAGCTCCACCGGGCATCGGTCAAATAGCTAGGTCTCAACAGAAACACATTAAAGGGATAAAAGGCAAGTAGAAGGGAGTGTAAAGTGGGAAGAGGGTAAGGTGAAGGGGTAGGAGAGGGGTACGACAGAGACGAATGTAAATGTATTTCGATTTATATAGCGCACTAATCACCCAGGGGTCTCAAGGCGCTTGCTTAGGGAACCCGTCCTGGTATTCCCCTGTGAGATACCCCAGCAGGGTATTCACAAGGTGAAAGCCAGGCATCCCGCCGCGAGGGGCCGTAGTGGAGATTAAGCAAGCTATTGCCCAGAGTCACAGAGTGTGATCCCGTGAGTTGAGTAGGCACCGGAGCGAGAATTGTCGAGTCTGTGGAATTTTTGAGCCCGAGACCCGCCGAGGCGGGGAATCGAACCCTGGTCCACGGCTGATCTCAGCTTCCGGGTCTGCCGCCTCTAACCACTGAGCCACGCTTCTCCACTTCTCCACGAAGGAACGTCTGCCCAATGTCCGGCTGGGTAGGTGACGGCCGAGGGGGGATCCACAGCCCGTCTCCTCTTCAGGTAACGGGTAGCTCCACCGGGCATTGGTCAAATAGCAGGGCCTCCACGGTCGAGGGAAAGTTCAAAGCGAACATGTCCTGGAGGGAGAGCAGGTTCTAGGTCAGGTGAGGGATGTGGTTAAGATCAGGTCGATGACCAGTTCTATTGTCCAGGAGTGGTAGAGCCTCATGGAGAGACCAGCTGAGGCGGCCAACTAGAGGTCAGGCAGGGGAGTTGTGGCCTTGTTGTTCAGTTCAGTCTTGAAGTCAGTCAGGTACGCTAATAGGTCTTCTTTGGTCAGCGCCATTCCAGATTCAACACACTCCTGGTCGCCCACCTGTTTTTTCTCCGCCGGTGTGAAGTAGTTTGACACCTTGATTATTGCTATTTTTAGGAGGCATAGATGCGATCACTGCCCACCACCAGGTAGTCCTGGGCCGATCAGATCTCCGTGGGACCCCTCTCAGTGTTGTGGGGGATCAGTCGCGATTGTAGAGAGGTGACTCTGCTGTGTGCCTAGGTCCTTCTTGGAGTCTGAAATTGTGGGTCTCCTCGAGGTGGAACTTAGCAGTGGCTCATGGCAGCCATCTTAGGGTGAGGCAAGGGCTGTGTTACTGTGTATCCCTGTACCCGGGCCTTATTCAAATCCTTCTTAGACCATTCAGGGTACCTCGGTAAAGCTCTCCCTTACCACCAGGCACTTCGGGGGTGTCTCCTGTGATATCTCCTCTGTGGGGGGGGGTCCGACCGCCATTTTGGGGTCAGGCGGGCCAAAATGAACACCGTTCCTCCCTCCCTGTGGCAGTTTTCTTGGTCCCCTCTCTCTCAGATGGCGAGGGATCAAGGTTGGTGAGAGGGAGCTCTCAGCAGCCTACTCACCCACTCGGGACTCTGTCACTCGCCGGTAAGCCCACCGGTGTTAACGTCTCCCGCAGCTCTTCTCTGTGTCCTTGCTCAACGGTGAGCAAGTACACAGAGGCCCTCCTATGATTGGTGGTCTTGATTCAGTGCCTGTGAGCCGCCGCCATTTTGCGAATGCACATATTGAGATAGAATAATAATAAGCAATACTCCACATTCGCTGCGATTAAACGTGTTCTAATTCAAATACGTGGCGCTTGCTGTCCTGATTTTAACGTTAGTTTAATTTGGTGCGTCTTAAGCATGCTCGGTAGGAGACGATCTTTCATGTCTCATAACAGCCGCCATTGGGAAGTCAGGTAAGCCTATATCCAATCTCAGCGCGCGTCTGGAGCCCTCGAGTCTAGGTCTTTGCAAACTATTGAAACTACAAGAAATGCTTGGTATTTTTCTCTTGGAAAGGTGGCAACCCTACCCACAAGTCCCACAAGAAAATTAAGTTTCTTTATTGCAAATATGTGGCAAACTTTTAGCGTTTTTGACCTCATGAATGAAGCAAATCGCTCATTCAGATATGTGCGAGCACAAGTAGTCTAGCTATGGGCTATAAGACCGATCATTTTCTGCAGTTGCTTTGCATGGTCTGTGTTTACCTGGATACTAACGTTTTCACCAATTTATCAAAAGCTACTATCTTGCTTGTGACCAAGCATATCGGGTATCCCCCGTTTTAAATGTTGTAATTGAATGTAACTGGTCTCTGTCTTCTAAATGCTTTTGAGCATGTAGATCTCATTGCGTCCGCGCATAAAGCTCAAATATTGGGCTAAATTTACCTAAAATCTATATCGAAGATTGATCCATGCAATGGATTGTTTACTTTTAGTGTCAGGCAAAAAGGAGAAAGCTGAGGGTCCTCTAAACTGTGCCCGAGATGCCAAGTCTGCAGGAGAAAGTAGGCCTTACCTAATCCTCCTTAGCCCTATGTGAATGCGGATGAGCAGCCCAGGCTTAACTGAAGAGAGGAGTGTATGACGACTCTATGTACAGAAAACCATAATTACTATAGTAGTGTAGAGTATTATTGTCCAGACATGGTTGTTTGCTGCCTAACACTTAATATTGCATATATATTGTAAATATATTTACAATATCAACAGTGACAAGAAGATCAAACTTACACAAAATGTGACTGTTTTGAAACAATGAACTGAAAAATCTCAGAACCAGAAAGGTACTCTTCAGTGGTAAACTGATCCCCGTATAAAGTAGATAATAAAATATACAGCATTGAAACTAATACCTTTTGAGTAAAATTGTTGCCTGTTTGCGAAACATTAATGTTCACGAAGCTTGTCACCCTCCTTAGATGGATTTACTGAATCTATGCAACACACTACAAAAACAAACCCTGGTTTGCAAACAATTCCTGTTAGTAAATACTAAACTGACAATGTAGCAAAATAGAGGATCGCAGTCCATCCAGTAAAAGGGTTATATGGTAACTTTTAATTCAATTAAGGTTGATGACCATAACGGTTTCTAAACATCTAAACAGCACAAAGCAGTCGCGCTCAATAGCAACTAAGGTGCCAAAGTACCTGCAAGGAAAATGAGTCCTTGTATCATCTTTCAAGACTTAGGGCTGGACTCCCACTTTGGGTACTCTGGGCTACAGGTCCAAGAGTATGTTGGGCAGATCTCAAAGGTCTCTGCATCTGCCTAATTGCCTAGCCATCCAGGTTTGAATCATCACATATGGCAGGGCTAAAAGGTACTGAATAAATTGGACACAAAAAGTTGTTGTTGGAGGGGGCATACTCACAAGGCAGTCATCACTGTCTCATCTGAATGTGTTTGCATTTGAGCTCTCAAGGAGCCTGCCTTTGTATCTGTTTTGGCGTTTGAGTGGCTCAGCAAATATTCAGAACATTGACAGTCAGCAGCACGCCTTCAATTTTGTTTGGATGGATAGAGCACTCTTCAGGCTTTCGGTAGTGTCACAAGTTTCCTTGTAGAGAATGTCTGCAGCAGGGCAGGCAAGCAAACTTCAACAGGCCCTTAAGATTTAAAAAACATTTTAATTAGTTTCCCAAATGCATTAATACATTCATCACGGAAAAGGAAACTTAACTGTAGAACAGCATTAACAAACTTACAGCCAGATGTGACAACCATAGAATATATATATGTATCCAAAGCACCAGCTATCACTTTCAATGTAGTCAATCTTTGAGCAGCGCCATAAGTACCCCAATACTTTTTTTAGCTCTCTGAATGGCTACACACATAACAGAACAGTAGGGCCTACTAAAGTTATTACTCATCCGGTTGACTCATGGACTGGCGTTCCAGCTTATTCCTCTAGTGATTACCAGGCACCTCAGCGGCAAGCCTTTTTGAAGTTATTACGTTTTTGGTATGGTTATGCCCTTATACTTACAATCAAAGTGAACTGTCCAATATGAGTCAGGTAGGACCTCAGTGGCCCCAAATATCCTTTAACTTGGCTGATTCATTCTGTAAAGAAGTGTATGTTACAGCTCAGTCACTGCATATGGCCTTGCCTTGCAGCCAGCCTCTTAATCACAGTACTATTCCCGCTAACCATGTTATTGCCACTCTTTTTCAGTAAAAGTAACCCTAATGCTGTCAACCTAAACGATTTCAAAGTTTTCTGGACATAACCCAGGAATCCTAGTAAAGGCGAGGGTATAAGGTCATGATTTTTGACAGTCAAGTTATCACTTGCTTGCAGTGGAATTGCACATGTCGACAGTCCCATACTGCATGGGAGTAGTCTGCAGGAATAGCATGGTACCCACAGCATTTTTTGCTGGTGAGGGATCAGTCTTATTTAGTAGCACTGGAGTATAATAGAAAAACTGCAAAATCTTGAACCATAATACTTTATGCCTGTCAATCATTGATACTGAAGTTATCTAGGAAAAGCAGTATTGACAATGATTATATTATCATCCAGTACCTCACGTATATCTGCTATCCATGGACCTCTGCTTTCAGTATAGATATTTTTCCTAATAGCATTTGCCATGTTGTATAGTCTAGAGATCCCTCTAACCACTAAAACCTGGTGTCGGGTGATAATATAATTTAGGCGTGGGGCTAAAATCCATTATGGTCTTTGCTGTGCCTAATGTATTCCGACTATGCAGTGCCCTATTCTAAAGGATGCAAATCTACTGCTGTCTCCCCCTTTCTCCTTATATTGCTCTATAGTCAGAAATGTCTTGTCTGCACACAAGTGCCCAACCGGGTCCAGCGTTACCGATTTTTTTTTTTTTTTTTTCTTTCTCGATATTTGGGGTAAGGGCGGGAAAGAGAGGCATGTGTTTCAAGAGGGCAGCAAATGATAGCTGGATATTAATCCTGTTTCTAACCAGCTGTTGCTTGGCCCAGCTCATAGTTGCCACCGATTTCACCATTGTTGGGTTTTCATGTTCTCGATGTCGCTCCCCCGCACTATTAAATGTGGCTGGCAGTCTTCAGCAATATATCTTGCAGTAGGCTCTTGATGCATTGAAGTATACTTCCCATGTCCCCATTTAAAGTATAGGACTGTTTAAAACTTCCCAGTTTATAAATGGTTGTTTACCTACTCATATGAAGAGAGTTAATAAAGGTCTTAGTTTGGAAAAGGAACATGGTATCGGACTATCAGCAAATTGCTATAGAAGCTTTAGAAATACCAATATTTTAATCACTGCAATTTGTCCTGTTCTTGACAGGGATGGTTTCATGCACTGGTCCCCGTGTCCAGCTAGTTTACTCTTAACTTTTCCCTAATCACTGCTCATGACTCTGTAATCCCTGTGAATCTTCACTCCTAGCTAGGTATGTGCACCATCTGACTGGATTTTTCTAATTAAACGGTTTTGTGGTTGATGTAAGAAGAAAGGCCTCAGATTTTTTGCTAATTGTAATACCGGAGTATCCGCAAAGTGGATAGTATCCCGAATCTCCGGGTAGAGATTTTCTGTGGAGCCTTAATGAAAAACGTAATGTCATCTGCATACTTGGATATTAGTAGTCTCCCTTTTATGAATATTAGCCCTCTATAGATCTGGCGCTCCCCAGCACGCCAGATGCTCCAGCACAATGACAAATAGCAGCAGATAATGAGGGCACCACATCTTGTCTCTTTGTGAATGCCAAATGTGTGTGTGTGTGTGTGTATGTATGTGTATATAATATCATTAGGAATGACCATTCAAGCAATGTAAAGGTTGTATCGGCATTCAAGAATGCCCACACCACCTCAAGTTCAGGCCTCAGCTGTTGTATGATCATAAATTGTGTATAGGTTTTCCCATGTGAAGCTTTTAGTGATTAAATCAGCCTGATTGGGCAGCACCAGCCCTCTCAGTGGGACCAGATATTATTTATCACCTTGGCTAGAAGTTTACTGCCTGTGCTTGCTTGGGAACGACGCCTACATGACTGACAGGCTGCCTCACGCTTTCCAGCTTTGTGAAGTGTCCTAATCACTGCTTCCCTCGTATAACTGAGGCTGTACACTGTCTTCGCGAGCCACCTTTTACAGTGTTCCCAGGTATGACAATAAGCCTTTATGGGCCTCATAAACCTCTGCCTCACCTCTGGTTCCTTCCATCCTGCAAAACTGTGAATGACTGTCCTAATTTTGGTCGGAGACCAGCTTGCATAGGAATTGTCAATATGTGCCTTCTAACCGTGAGCACTACACCGTCCAGGTACTGTTCTGTTTGTGTGGTGGAGTATTGCTGTCTAGCTGTATACCGTTTCATATGATGTCATTTTATCTAATAGGCTTCACTCTCTGCGGCCTGTATTCCCATCCTCAACCTGAATCGAGTTGATACCTCTGTTGTTGCACAACAACCAAGCAATGGTGTTACTTGATATTTCGCACTCCATGTTGGCAGGCCAGAGAATGTTTACCAAGATAGGCCCCCTCTTTATCTGCGCTGCCTATGAGTGTTACATGCTTTTCCTCAATTTCAGCTAAGTATTTAGCATTTCCGCTTTCTACATGGAGCTTTTCACAGTGCGTCTCTTCTGTCTCCATGCCTTGTAGCAGTGTACACAGAGCCTTCAGTACTTTTTCCTGATTGTAAATAATTCAATACCTTTAATGTATCCTTTTAAATGATACTCACCAAAAACCAGCATCAGACAGCAGGAAATCGCACCTCTCTCCTTTTTCCGTAAAGTAAATTCTAGTGCACACATACCCTAGCACCAGCCGTAGAGTGGTGCTGGTTTATAGCAGAAACATATAAAGAAAATAATATGGGAAGGTGCATCTGATGATAAAGTCCATAGCGTCTAATTTCTCCTCTTTATTTACTTCATTTTCATTTTTTTTTTTTTAAAAGCCAACGCGTTTTGGTCATGAATTGAACTTCTTTAGGTCTTTCATATATCTTTGTATGATCAAATGAAGAAATTATCAAATTTCTCTATTTCAGAATTGTTGTAGTCCCAGTCTCCACATGCCATAATAAATCATGAGTTTGAAAACTCCAAATATATAGGGTAATGCGCGTTAAGTCCCCACCCCCCCTTCGCCCCAGTCTGAATGGTAGAATGCAAGTATCTTTTCTCTTGTCCCATATAGGAGCACAGTATACCGATCATCGCAGGTCCAGGTTAATTTCCTTTACCATTAAGTCTACACTGTCGACCTACATAATTCAGTACCTGCAGGTACGTAAAAAATTCCTATTGCCTGATGGCCAGAAAATATTGCTTGGAGTCAAAAGCATAATGTTTACTCTGTGCCCAGGACAAGTTGGGTAAACCAACTGCAGCACAAAACCTTTTGTTGCCATTTTATAGTGCCACAACATAGTTGAGGGAATGAACGTAATTTACTTTCAAGGCAAGCCCTATAGGCATATGCCTAAATTAAAATTTTTACATGGATCATTAATGCAAAACCTTTACTGTTATGGGGATCGACTGGTCAGAAAATACACTGAGCTGCCAGCAAGGCTTGCGTTACCGACAATGGTTCAAATATAAAAAATGTGCACTCATGTTTGCAAAATGTAGCAACTGGTGGCTATAATGTTCCCATAATCCTCCTTCATTATATGCCAATACATACAGTAGAGTGAAAACATTATCAGTGATTTTATTCTGAAAGCAAACCATGTACTCAAAAAGTAGCTGCTATGAGGGGGAAAAAAAAGCGCACAAGGTTGCAAAGTGCTTTGCTAAACTATCATACAGTTTGTTTGCCTTCAAAATAAAATTCACTCCAAAAATATTTGCATCTGGAAATAAATGGGCGCAAGTAACAGTTTTGTTAAACTACTGGACAGTTTTTTCTAAATAATCATTTAATAAAAAGTGTTCGATCATGCCAGTATTCAAAATTACAATAAGGGAGAATCGGTGCAAAACCGTAATGTCCAAAATGTACCAAACAAACAAAAATAGGGGCCCAATTCTTAGTCATGAAAGTGCACCCACATGTCTATCAACTTGTAAGGGTGCAGATTACGACTTTCAATAATTCACAAGTTTACAAAAGTAGACCTAGAAGTCTTGCGATATTGCCATGTTTCCAGACGTACTTCTGACAAAGTTTTTTTTTTCAAATTCTTTTATCGCAGAATCCAATATACTTGTGTATATTTGTTCTTGCAAACATTTGCTGAGCAACTGCAAAGTTACTTGTTTTAACTGTTTAATGTTTCTCCGGGCGAGATAGAGAAACTCCTTCGCCACAGTTTTTGTAAGTTCATTACCAGAACTCGAAAAATGTTTTAGTCCTGGCCTTGCCCTGGTTGTGAAGTGGTCAGAAAGGAGTTTTTGAACACTCTAAACTTTGCACGTTTGTAAATGTATACAAACTTGCCGGGCATTCTGGCCCTGTAACAACCTCTTCTGGACTACTTCCTGCCCTTATGAGTAGAAGTGCTGATAAACAAATCCCTATTCGAGTAAATTCTCTTGAATGCAAACCAGCTTTTGCATGTGTAAGCTAAACTTCCGTGCGTTACATTTAAAGCCAGGTCTGGTGGCTTAGTGGACAAATGCATCCACTTTAGGAGCCTGTATTTGACCTCATGGTCACATGTTCAAATCCAAGCGAGTCCATTCAGCCTTTCATACTTCTGAGGTCGATAAAATGAGTACCATTGAGTTTGGGAACAAAAGTGTTATACAGCGCCAAATTACCCTTGTGTGAACGTGCGCTTTACAAATAAGTGTAGCCCAATGTTTGACTTGGACGACTTAGCGGAGTTTATCTAATGGTAAAATATGCCAGCCCAGTCGTTGATATAGCATAATACTTGGTATATTCTCACAATTATGACAAACAAGGTGACTGCACACAATGACACAAAATGATTTGCTTATGTATTACATAATTTATAAATATGTTCAAGTTGAAATCATCTGCTTGATTGTGCTCAGTTGGCAACATAGGCACTGGCATGCAAGAAAAATCTGAGTTTATTTTCTGTAACAATTTAGAAAATCAACCGAATTCTTAGTACTAAATATACCAGGGCAATTTGTAAGACAGTTCTTCAGAAACTAAAGTAAGAAAGAACATTGGTATAATCAGGGCAAGGATCGATCAATAGCGCTGCTATAATAAGAACTCCTTTTTGAGGGACAAAGAGTCTGACCGTTGAAATACAGAGAATAATCAATTCCTCCATAATTGTGCAATAATAAAAGAAAATGCAAAGAGACTATGGGCCATATGTACCAAAGGGCTTTACCCATTCTGTGTCAATGGGAAAATATGTTCATACATATGGCTGATGTGCTATATATGAAAAAGTGATAAAAAAACATTTTCAATTCACACTCTGTAAAAGCTTTAAGCTTTTATATTGATCTTGCAAAATGTACAATCAACTTTTTGTGAGGCTCTCTTCTGCGGGCAAAAAAGGGACAGGCTGTGCAGAAAAGCCTCTGTCGAGGTGGATAGTCTTTTCCATTAAGATCTGCTATGCATTAGCTAAAAAGCAGCATTCGGAAGGTCTGATAGCCCATTCCACCAGGGCTAAGCCTTCCACCACTGCCTTGGCAAGCGGAGTGCCTGTCCTTTACATTTGTCAGGCCACGACGTGGGCATCAGTGCACGCATTCACAAAGCACTACTTCTTTGACAGCCAGATCCGTCAGGAAGGGCATTTCGCCGGTGTGGTCCTCAAAGGTTTTCTTACCTGAGCCCACTCAGCTGCCCCCCGCTTCAGAAGGTACTGCTTTGCTATGAATTCTGTAGGTCAGGAATCGGCAGTTAGAAATGTCCATCAGAAAAACAAGTTATTTACCTTTTAAGAATACTCTTTCTGGTGGATACTCTTTACCACTGATTCCTCACTACCCTCCCACGTCCCAGATTAGAGATCTGCACACCGATACCACTAATTATTTTGTGTGCCATGTCCCAAGTGTGTGGAAAGAATCTAGCGAGTAACTGACGTCTGCGTTCAGAGTGGTAATTATATGCAACTCCTCTTGGCTACTTGCGGGGCGGAAGCTCTATGTGGAGTCACATGACACCACTGGTAGTAATATTTTTTTCCTTGTTTGAATTGTCTAGTTTGTGTTTTGTGTAATGCAGTATTTGAACCCTTGTTCGGATTCTATACATGGCACCACTTAGCATCACATGGGAGCACTGCTATGAAAAGTTTCTGTATACAGTCTGGTGCCTGGGCGTATTCTAAAGGCAAAGAATCTGCAGTTAGGCAGAGTATCATCCGCGTTACCAAAGGTAAATACCCTGTTCTACATGACAAGAAGATTTTGAAGATTCTCGTCACTTGGACTAGTAGATATTTTACAATAATTCCCAACCCATGATCTGCACTATTCAGTGTAAATATCGTGAGATTACAATAATTGAGTTTAGCATTGAGTGGTAGCCCAGTGCCTTCAGTTCTCTGCTTGCAAATTTTGAGATCATAGTTCTAATATCCTTCTCAGCGCAAATCTGTGTGATCTCGGGCAAACTGATTTGTCGCCCAGCGACCATATAACAACCAAGCATTGGCAAAGCCAATAGGTCTCGCCTATGCAAGATCTATTGGCCAATATTTTTTTAGCCATGTTTCACACAGCAGTAAGGGCACTGTGCAGCATGCCTGAAAGCGTCTAAATGTGGCATGTGAACATCAAAAGCAATGACACATTGCGAAGACAATCCATTCTTCAAGAGTACAAAATCCTTCACTCTTAAGTGTTATGCTGCTGTTATGCGCTTGGCTTTTAGGAGCAGAAACAAGAATCTGCCAATGAGTAATATATGTACCACATAAATGCATCAAGGTGGCCTTTTAAAGACAAAAAATAACTACAATGTTCATTCACAGAAACTGCGGTATCCAGTCCAGGGGAGGGACCTACATGCACCTATACAAAGAAACAGCCCATCAGCAGCTTAATCATGAATGATGCTGATGATGGGCTGTTTCTTTGTATAGGTGCCTGTATGCTTTACACGCGGACACACCTACAGAATGACACAGTCGAGCGGCTGCGTCATTGTTGAATTATTTTATTTAATACATTTTAATGGGGTCCGAAAGCATGCCCGGTGGCATCAGCATGGAGGAGAGCTGTGGGGCACTGAAGCACGGATGAATTACTGCAATGTGGGGTGGAGATAGGCACATAAGCTCACGGGTGAGAGCAGGCAATTGAGCGCAACTGGGGGCCAGAAGCATATCGGTGAGAAAGCAATGCACACCAACTCCTTAGTGATAGTTGTGGTAGGGGACAAAAGCTCATGGATAAAGTAGAGTGACCTGGAGGGGAGTAGAAGCACACAAGTAAGGTGGCTTCTGAATACATGCATTCTAAAGGAGTGCTTCAATGAAAAGTAAAAGTATCCCAAAATACGAGCAGTAGGAGGACACAAGTACTTGGGCTATGCTCCAGGGGACGGGCAAACACAAGAAGCGAAAGTGACTCCCACCTACCCTAACAAATGAAAGTGGAGATGAAGTCAATCAGTGGTAAGAAGTGGGAGAGCTCGAAGCCCACTTTAAGCTAGTAGAATGTCTTGCAAGTGACGGTGCATGTACTGTCTCAGGCGAAACCAAATCAGCCACAAACAGTAACTCGAACACTTAATCTCTAAGACCTTTACCATTTCAGCTATGGCCGTCAGGAGTAAGGTCATAGGTGTCCCCTCACCTCTATCCGTATAGTATTAATAGTAATAATATTAAAACAAAACTGGTAAGATACATTTCCGGTCCTGTAGAGCAAAAACAGTGGCCGTACAAACATGAACTTGTTACCGTTCGATAGAAATTTTCATGAAAGATGGACTTGTCAATAGGATGGTTTTAAGGGTGAAGTCTATGCCACTCTAATTTCTGCTCTGCTTTATTCCATGCCAATGAGCTCTACGCCACTCTACTCTGCATCACTCTACGAATGAGACACTCCACTCTGTCACTGCACTTTACAGCATGATATTCTACTGTGTTGCACGCTGCGCCACTGCACTCTGTGCCGCTGCACTCTGCTTTGCAAACCTCAAATATACACCACGGCACTCTACTTTGCAAACCTCTAATGTATACCACTGCATTCCACAACGTTGCATTGTACGCAGCTGTGCTCTGTGCCACTGCGTTCTGAGCCACTGCACACCACTGCGCTCTGTGCCACTGCAGTCTGTGCCACTGCGCACCACTGCGCTCTGTGCCACTGTGCGCCACTGCGCTCTGTGCCACTGTGTGCCACTGCGCTCTGTGCCACTGTGTGCCACTGCGCTCTGTGCCACTGCGCGCCACTGCGCTCTGTGCCACTGCGCGCCACTGCGCTCTGTGCCACTGCGCTCCACTGCGCTCTGTGTCACTGCGCTCTGTCACTGCGCGCCACTGCGCTCTGTGCCACTGCGCGCCACTGCGCTCTGTGCCACTGCGCTCTGTGCCACTGCGCTCTGTGCCACTGCGCACCACTGCGCTCTGTGCCACCGCGCTCTGTGCCACTGCGCACCACCGCGCTCTGTGCCACTGCGCACCACCGCGCTCTGTGCCACTGCGCACCACTGCGCTCTGTGCCACTGCCCCCCACTGCGCTCTGTGCCACTGCGCCGCTCTGTGCCACTGCGCCGCTCTGCGCCACTGTGCACCACTGTACTCTGCGCCACTGTGCACCACTGTACTCTGCGCCACTGTGCACCACTGTACTCTGTGCCACTGCACTCTGTGCCACTGCGCTCCACTGCGCTCCACTGCGCTCTGTGCCACTGCGCGCCACTGCGCTCTGTGCCACTGCGCGCCTCTGTGCCACTGCGCTCTGTGCCACTGCGCACCACTGCGCTCTCTGCCACTGCGCTCTCTGCCACTGCACTCTCTGCCACTGCGCTCTCTGCCACTGCGCTCTGTGCCACTGCGCACCACTGCGCTCTGTGCCACTGAGCACCACTGCGCTCTGTGCCACTGCGCCGCTCTGCACCACTGTACTCTGCGCCACTGTGCACCACTGTACTCTGCGCCACTGTGCACCACTGTACTCTGCGCCACTGTGCACCACTGTACTCTGCACCACTGTGCACCTCTGCGCCTCTCTGCGCCACTCTGCACCACTGCTCTCTGCGCCACTCTGCACCACTGCTCTCTGCGCCACTCTGCACCACTGCTCTCTGCGCCACTCTGCACCACTGCTCTCTGCGCCACTCTGCACCACTGCTCTCTGTGCTACTCGGCACCACTCTAGTCCACACTACTCTACACCACTCAGCTCCACTCTAGTCTGCTCTTTTCTACACCACTGCACTCTATGCCACTGTACTCTACTATTCAACTCTTTTCCACACCACTGAATTCTACGACACTGCATTGTACGTTGCTGCACTCTACGCCACTATACACTACAACACTGTACACCAATTCACTCTAAACCAGTCCACTCTACTTCACTGCTCTGTACGCTACTCTATGCCACTTCAAAACACTCCACTCTGCCACTCAGTGTCACGACTAGATTACTGAAACTCCCTGTTCATTGGCCTCCCAGAAAAGCTGCTTGCCAAATTGCAGGTGATTATGAATTATGCCGCCAGACTGATCTTTAGACTTCCTAGGAGGGCCCACCCACCCCCTCCTATGACAGCTGCACTGGCTTCCGGTCAGGCAGATAACCAGGTTCAAGGGCCTTTCCATCAGGCGTAAAGCCATTCATGGACAGGCCTCAGCCTACATCAAAGACCGTCTGGTAAGCTACACACCCAGCAGGTCTCTTCGCTTCTCGGAGGCAGGCTTGCTGGCCTGTCTTCGTTTTAGCACTGCCTCCAAAGGAGGTAGAGCCTTCTCGACCCTAATTCTTCAACTATGGAACAAGCTACCGGTAAATCTTCATAAGGAACCCGCCCTCCTCCCATTTAGGAAGAAGCTAAAAACACTTCTCTTTGTGGAAGTCTGTGGCACAACTTAACCCATCATAACCATACCACGTGCCACGGTAGGGCTCCTTTTCATAGCACTTAGAGACCTGGTGGTGATAATGCGCTCTAGAAGTCACAATTACAATAACTCAACACTACAGTGCTTTTCTCAACTCCACAAAACTCCATGCCACTGTCCTCTATGGCGCTAACTTTTAGCAATGCTGAAGAGCAGCCATGCTTGTTAACAACATGGCTACAACACATTGGCAAAGCCAATAGCTCTTGCATATGCAAGACCTATTGCCTTTGCTAATGCTTGTTTTTAATATTGGCTTGCAATCAAACACATTTTACAAGAACAGAGATTGGGTTTAAAAAGTTGTGCAGCAGTTTAGTAAAACACTTTAAGCAAAGAAGTGTGCATTTTATTTTGAAAGCAAAAAAAAAAAACCATTTTGGCTTTTGCATGTAATAAGGTAGAATTCCCAATGCGATATTCTAACCCATTACGCATAGATCATTGAGGTGAGACCCTGAGGGTTGAATTAGGCGGGACTTTCAACGACTTGGTCAGCAATTTTCTATCTTTAACGCGTCCAGTGTGTTATACAGCCTAGGGTATTCAGTTGGCAAGGAATCTGCTGTCTGAACCACTGGGTATGTCTATTCATGCCATACAGACATTGGGATGCAATAGGTTGGTGTTCCCCGTATCTCTAAATTCAAGTGCATCCATCATAAAATTATAGAAGGACACTAATCCGCACCTCGTTTATGGTAAGTGCCACAGAATGAGTCTTAAGGGGGACTGAGCCCTACTTGGGGACACGGCTCTGTGTGTTTCTGGTCGTCTTTTCATTGCTCACTCTGCTTAAAGATAGTCTGCAGATGCAGTGTTACACTTGGCTATTACTTGGCTTTAGACCTCAGTAGGTCTTCACGTGGCTGCCCTTCCTCCATGCCTTGCTGTTGCCGGGCAAGAGGGTAGGGTTTATTTGGACATACTCGCACATCTGTTAGCGCAGGTAGCCTTGGTGTTCAATCACTCTCTGCATCAAGCAATCCAAAAGATAACGCCAGAACGAACAATGCTTCGGTGGGTCTAAACAAGCAAGCAAGGAAGAATGGTGTCTCCAACTTGCTTCAGCAGTCCCTCGAGCTGTTAAGATTTGTTCATTTTATTTGCATTGTTTCTACAGCGTGGGCGGGGCCTCAAGATGGCTGGGACGCTGTACAAACAAGCATTGGCATAGCCAATAGGTCTCGCTTGTGGGACCTTATAAGTATTTTGTTTTGCAGCACAATATCCTAGTAACTAAATACTTATAAGGTCCCACAAGCGAGACCTATTGGCTATGCCACTGCCTGCTGCCCCTGCTCTAGGGCTAGCGCACCGCAATGTTTGTATTGGAAAGACACACACTTGTAAGGTATTCAATCGTTCAGCAAGCTCCTCATTAGCCAACACTCAGTCAGTGCAATATGGTGCGCTGGCCTTTACATAGGTGCACGGCGGCCGGGAGGCTGGCTGAGGGCGCCATTATTGACTGTTTGCCCGGGTGCCTCGCTGAAACCTAAAGTGTGGCTCCCGGGGTTGGAAGGGGGCTGCGGGCGCCAGTGTTGACAGTGCGCTACTGCTGTTAATTTACAAGGAAGAAAATGCAGAGGTCTGCATATATTTGCATTGCGCTTCGCGGCCGAATAAACAAATTAAACGCGGCATGAGCTGAAACAGATGGCAGACTGCACGCAGGTAAAACAAGTGCAAGCGGGCGGACGAAAAATGTTGCCAATGAGCTAAAAGTGTGCTCTTGTGCATGCACGTGTTTCTCTGTGACGTGCATGTCTTGTAGAGGAGGAGGAGGGAGGAGAAATGCTTGTAAAAAAAAAAAAATGCGTGCGCCGAGAAAGGAAGGCAGAGAAGGGGAGGGGGGAGGAGAAATGCGAGACGGCGGGCAGGAGAGCGGCGAAAATGACTAATTAGGGGAGGAGAAGCCGCAGAGCGCACGCTGGGCGAAGCCCTTTGATGTGCTGTGCGGCAAATGGAGGGAGGCTGATGCGCGTTCATGTTTGAACACGTGGTTCACATGAACTGCATGAAAACGCCATGAAAACGCCAGCAAAAAGCTGGTGGTTTCATGATGTTTTCGCTGCTTGAATTCTCGCTCCGCTCGATGCGCATGCGCGCATCGATAGGTCGCGAGACCTAAAAATGTTGTATTACAGTTAATTGTTCATATACCAGGCATGTGGTTGTATATAGCGAAATAGCAAGAGTAAAGCAGCATCAGAAGGATGGCCGTTTATTTGCAGCGCAGGGCCAAGAAGTGACAGTACATTTTATGTGAAACCTAAAGGATTAAAGCCATAATTAAACAATAGGACAGACGGAATTAGGCCAGGAGGCACCTATGTGGCGCACAGCGGCGCTCTAGTAACTCTGATACAACCAGTTAATAGATGGCTGGAAACTGGACCCACATTCTAATGGACAATGGGAAATTCAGGCAGCCCGCAACTGAGATGTACACGCAGGGCACTCCCTGCAGTACAGGCAGGATTACTCTGTCTGTGGTTGTTTGCACTCCCCTCTTCTCCACTCCATCCCAGGGATGAGGGGTCCTTAGCTAAAGTCCAATCACTGGATCTGCGAGCTGGGCACGGCTCTCCACCTCCGAGTCCCAGTGGCTTCAGAAGCTGTGTCTGGAAATAGCTCGTCTATTAATAGCTTGCTGCTTTGTCTGACGGGATCGAGGTAGGGCTGCTTGGTTCCCCTCCCTCTTGCAGTCATCCATTTTCCAGTGTTTTTACACATCTCTTCAACGCGACTCACGTTTTCGGTGCAGTGGGAGGAGGGGTGGCAATAACTTGCTGACAGTTCTGGGATTGTTTGCTTCAACTCATGTGATATTCGTCGGTGTTCTGTTCTGACACACTCGGAGCATATGCAGCCGGTATTTAACTATAGTCTCCTGATGGTTGGGTGAAGTAGCATCTCCTCTTTGTTTCATTCTTCTTTTTATTTAAGTTTATTGTTGACTTTCACAACCACACAAGCGTACAAAAAATGAATCGCATTACTACCACAATTGGTATATATCATAATACAGTCATCGTGCACATTACCTTTAATCTTAAAAATATTGTGCTTGGAATTTTCCTTTAAGGTTTGTATATTGAGATTCAAAAGACACGCTCATATTTCATGCCGTGTTGGACCCCCAAACAATACATATTGACTGGTTAAAATTTCGATTTTGCAGCTTTGACAAGTACTTTAATTTAATGTTATGACATTTCCAGCCAATGCCCCGCCATCTACAACTAAAAGATGACCCAGATTTGAGCCTGACATTATTCCTTTCCTCAAAACCCGGAAGAAACTGAAATACAATTTATTTACTAATATTTAAAAAAAAAAATCAGTTGATGCTATTGGAGGGTGGTGGCTGCTAGCATCAGCTGGCAAATTATCTGTATGGAAACATTGCATCCATTCGCAACCGTAGGTGTGTGGGTTTTGTTTCTTTTTGATCGGGATCTTCTGATTCTTTATCACGGAAGGACTCCTACAGCGTCTGCCTTCCCAAGTGGTTTTTGCACAGTAGTACAAAGTCCTACATAATATCCGTAGCTGATGTCTAATGATCTTTCCTAGCAGTGCTAAAAAGGGGTACAACATGTAGCTCGAGAGCTCAAAATTCCACATTCACAAAGACATTCACATGGACATGAATAGTTCTATTTCCCTGCTGGACTCAGGTCTGATTCAATTGTATGGATTCTCTTATTGTTGAGATTTTCAAACCCAATATAGCTCTCCATAGCAAAATTGAATTTTTTTTTTTGAAGCAGCTTAGTAAATCACAAGTTTGTTTTTTAATTGTAGGCTTTCTTGAGCAGAAAGGGAAGTTGCCTTATCCCCCACAACATCCTTTTTTTTGTCAAACTTCTTTTTAATGAGTCTGCAACAAACCGAGACACAATACCTTGTGTAGTTAAGTCCTGCGCCCCCCTCCCCCTCAACGCTACAGAGTAAGTTGGGTGCTGGTGCAGATGCCTCATCGAAAGAATATAGTTAGGAGAGGAGCTGTTAGGAGAAGCTCGTGACAAGCCTACAAGAACTCTAAATCTGGAACAGATGCACGTCCCTCATCGTGGGTGGGCACACCACCAGCGGTAGGCCTTTTGTACTCCTCCCACTGCACCCCATCTGCATTCAAAGTTCTTGTAGTCCTCTCTAAAGATGTCCGCCATCCTATCCATGGTGAGTATTTTCCACAGACGAGAGTGCCAATCTGCCACGACTGGTGCTGCTTTCTTCTCCCAGGAGGCTGCAATAGCCTTTTTAGCCGCCCCCAGGCATGCCCACGTGATTGCCTTATGTGCTCTAGTTTGGGGCTCCAAGGCCGGATCCCTAAGGCCTAGAAGCACAGTGTCTGCCGAAGTCACGATGGGGTATCCCAACATCTCTTATTTGGGCCTGTATTTCTTCCTAGAACCGTATAATGATTGGGCAGTCCCACCAAATGTGACAGAAGTCTCCTAGTAAACCACAACCCCTCCAGCACAGGTCCAAAGTCTGAAAAAATCTTAAGTTTCGTGGGGAAAGGGTACCCGTCGAAAAGTGAATGATTATTCTTGGCGATATCAGACACCAGATGTTTCCATTCTCTCTCTGCCACCTTCCTCCCCAAAGTGTTCCCAAAATTAGGTATAGCGTGACTTGGGGGCTCGTGCTGTGGAAACCAGGAGACTGTATAAGAAGGAAATCACTACCCTCATGGAACCAACTCTTCGTGCGAAGGTCTCTGTCGGTGTCAAGTCTCATGTGGTTGCCTCCCTGGTTGTGGGGGGTGTAGTGCCCAGTTTGTAAGTTGAAAGTAGTGGAAGTGTTCGGTAGATGGAAGTCCTTCTGGCAGTGTTCAAATGTGAGAATGGCATGGTTATGGAAAAGATCTGAAAGTATGAGGCATCCCCCCCTCCCTTCAAACGTCAAATGGGTCTGTCCTCGGAGCTGGGGGGAATTCAGGATTAAAGTCTATTGGGGTATATGAGGAGGGAAATGCCGTCCCTCCCATACCCTTAGTGACTTCGTCCAATACTTTGAGGGTAGTCTGTGCGGGTGAGCTCAAGTAAGCATTGAGCGGTTTGTCTTTCTTAGGCTTCAAAAGGACATCCCAAATCGATCTACCCCATATCGCCCGACCCATGAAGAGCCAGTGCTTGTCTGACTCCCTTATGGACCACTCCGCCACCACCCTCAATTGTGCTACCTTGTAATATAGGCCAAAGTCCTACAGCGCCACTCCCCCCTCGTTTCTTGGTCGTCTTAACACGTGAAACGGCAGGCGAGCTCTGCCATTTTGCCATACATAGCAAGTGATGAGAGAGCGCAGCCCCGGATGGAAGTCTCTCTCCAAGTCTATCGGGAGTGCCTGGAACACATAAAGGAGTTTAGGCAGGACTGTCATTTTGTTCGTGTGTATATGTCTCAGTCTCAAAATAAATAGTGATTTCCACCGCTTGAGATCTTGTTGGATCTGGAGTAGAAGGGTAGGATAGTTCGCATTAAATAGTCCCTCTAAATGTGGCGTAATCTGGACCCCAAGGTACGTGAGTTTATGTTTAGCTCATAGAAACAGAGATTCCCCTTGTATGAGAGTCTTCAACCTCTCTGACAGAGTCAAGGTTAGTAAGGAAGACTTGGCCAGGTTTACTCGGAAGCCCGTCACCTTTTCAAATTCCTTCAGCTCATTCCGAAGGGCCCGTAGAGAGGAACGGGGGAGGAGAGTGTCATCAGAACGCCATCTGCGAAAAGCGACAACTTGTGGTCCTCACCCACAAATCTGATCCCCTTGATTTCTGGAGTTGCCCGAATCCGAGCCACCAGGGGCTCAATACTCAGGGTTAACAGCAGGGGAGACCATGGACACTCTTGTTGCGTTCCCCGGCCTGGTGGAGAAGTGTGGCTCAAATGGTTAGAGCGGCAGACCCTGATGCAGAGGTCTGGTCCGGGACCAGGGTTCAATACCCGCCTCGGCGGGTCTTGGGCTCAATTTCCTCGGACCTGATAATTCTCGCCTCCTGCCTATTCTAATCATGGGTCCCACTCTGCAACTCTGGGCAATAGCTTGCTTAATCTCCACAACGGCCCCAACAGCGCTGGGATGCCTGGCTTCACCTTGGGGGTGCCCAGGAGTGGACATTTCACAGGGAAAAGCCAGGAAGGGTTCCTAAGCGGTATACGGACAACGCCGGGACACTTCCATTGGCGGTAGCTGTGCGCTTTACAAATGCTGGCATTTACATTTACATTTAGGGCGAATGACATAGAGATTACCCCATTAACCTTTATTCTCGAGCAAGGGTTTGCGTAATTGGCTCTAATCATATTGATAAAAGGATCCCCAAATCCAAAGATTTTCAGTGTAAGAGAGAACGGACCAGTCCACCCTGTCAAAGGCTTTATCCGCATCTAGCCCCACCAAGAGTGCTGGCGTCTTGCATTTGGAAACCTTTTCTATAAGATGTAACGTTCTCTGAATATAGTCATGAGTTTGCCTCCCCTTTATGAAATCAGATTGGTCGGGGTGGATTATATCTGGCATCAGGTTCCCCAGTCTTGCCGCCAAGATTGCTGAGTATAATTTGGTATCTAGATTCAAGAATGAAATTGGCCTATAGGAGGCACATTGCTGTGGGTTCTTCCCTGCCTTCAGAATCACCGTAATCACCGTAATCGCGGTCTCCGCTATTGAGGGTGACACCTTCTGGCCCTTCGCTATCTCTTTGAAAACTGAGGTCCGGTGGGAAGCAATCTCTGGAGCGTATGTTCTGTAAAAGTGGGCTATAATTAAGTCAGGCCCTGGGGATTTATGCAGTTTTAATGTCGTGAGCGAATCCAGATAGCTGAGCTAGGCTTTAGAGTCTACACGATTTGCCCGATAGTTACTTATAGAAGTCCCTGAAGATGTTTGCCTTGTAAGAATCTGAATATTCTACCCCCCTTCTCCCTGCAAATTCTCCTATATATTCCCTTTCCCCCCAGACCTGCCGAGCCCAATGTGTGTCCACTTTGTTCCCATGAGCATACGTGCTACGACTCATTCTCAGGAGAGTAAATTCCGCTCTATTAGTGTAAATTGCGTTGAGATTCCCCTTTAAAGTGCTGAACTGGCGCTGTAAAATCCAGATGATTCAGAAAAGGGGGTGGTGATGAACAGAGTGTCTGAATTAAGCAGACCACTCTTACCCAGTCCAAAGATCAGGGCTTGATCCATCACCGTTATTTAGCTCACTGCCCCATCCCAGCTCAGAACCTGGCTATATGCAAATTAGTCTGTCCCTGGCCCAGTGCATCATGGGAACAGGGCAGACCAAACTACCAAGCCAATTCTTCACCAGAAAGGAGACAAGCTTCCGGGGACCGGTTTCTGCCATTTCAGGCGTCGTCGGCCCGGCTTGCTTGAATCCTGATGGAGCAGTGAGCAAGGGACTCATGTCTGAGTATACCCTTCCACGCTTATGGTGGACAAAATGATTCAGAAAAGGGGGTGGTGATGAACAGAGTGTCTGAATTAAGCAGACCACTCTTACCCAGTCCAAAGATCAGGGCTTGATCCATCACCGTTATTTAGCTCACTGCCCCATCCCAGCTCAGAACCTGGCTATATGCAAATTAGTCTGTCCCTGGCCCAGTGCATCATGGGAACAGGGCAGACCAAACTACCAAGCCAATTCTTCACCAGAAAGGAGACAAGCTTCCGGGGACCGGTTTCTGCCATTTCAGGCGTCGTCGGCCCGGCTTGCTTCAATCCTGATGGAGCAGTGAGCAAGGGACTCATGTCTGAGTATACCCTTCCACGCTTATGGTGGACAAAATGATTCAGAAAAGGGGGTGGTGATGAACAGAGTGTCTGAATTAAGCAGACCACTCTTACCCAGTCCAAAGATCAGGGCTTGATCCATCACCGTTATTTAGCTCACTGCCCCATCCCAGCTCAGAACCTGGCTATATGCAAATTAGTCTGTCCCTGGCCCAGTGCATCATGGGAACAGGGCAGATAAAACTACCAAGCCAATTCTTCACCAGAAAGGAGACCAGCTTCCGGAGACCGGTTTCTGCCATGTCAGGCGTCGTCGGCCCGGCTTGCTTGAATCCTGATGGAGCAGTGAGCAAGGGACTCATGTCTGAGTATACCCTTCCACGCTTATGGTGGACAAAATGATTCAGAAAAGGGGGTGGTGATGAACAGAGTGTCTGAATTAAGCAG
The DNA here is from genome assembly GCF_964261635.1 of Lissotriton helveticus. NCBI lineage: Eukaryota > Metazoa > Chordata > Amphibia > Caudata > Salamandridae > Lissotriton > Lissotriton helveticus. The sequence goes on from NC_136057.1 coordinate 2,109,727,395, forward strand.
ACCACTCTTACCCAGTCCAAAGATCAGGGCTTGATCCATCACCGTTATTTAGCTCACTGCCCCATCCCATCCCAGCTCAGAACCTGGCTATATGCAAATTAGTCTGTCCCTGGCCCAGTGCATCATGGGAACAGGGCAGACCAAACTACCAAGCCAATTCTTCACCAGAAAGGAGACAAGCTTCCGGGGACCGGTTTCTGCCATTTCAGGCGTCGTCGGCCCGGCTTGCTTGAATCCTGATGGAGCAGTGAGCAAGGGACTCATGTCTGAGTATACCCTTCCACGCTTATGGTGGACAAAATGATTCAGAAAAGGGGGTGGTGATGAGCAGAGTGTCTGAATTAAGCAGACCACTCTTACCCAGTCCAAAGATCAGGGCTTGATCCATCACCGTTATTTAGCTCACTGCCCCATCCCAGCTCAGAACCTGGCTATATGCAAATTAGTCTGTCCCTGGCCCAGTGCATCATGGGAACAGGGCAGACCAAACTACCAAGCCAATTCTTCACCAGAAAGGAGACAAGCTTCCGGATTCAAGCAAGCCGGGCCGACGACGCCTGAAATGGCAGAAACCGGTCCCCGGAAGCTTATTTCCTTCCCAGTACAAGAATTGGCTTGGTAGTTTGGTTTGCCCTGTTCCCATCATGCACTGGGACAGGAACAGACTAATTTGCATATAGCCAAGTTCTGAGCTGGGATGGTGCAGTGAGCTAAAAAACGGTGATGGATCAAGCCCTGATCTTTGGACTGGGTAAGAGTGGTCTGCTTAATTCAGGCACTCTGTTCATCACCACCCCCTTTTCTGAATCATTTTGTCCACCATAAGCGTGGAAGGGTATACTCAGATGTGAGTCCCTTGCTCATTGCACCATCAGGATTCAAGCAAGCCGGGCCGACGACGCCTGAAATGGCAGAAACCGGTCCCCGGAAGCTTGTTTCCTTCCCAGTACAAGAATTGGCTTGGTAGTTTGGTTTGCCCTGTTCCCATCATGCACTGGGACAGGAACAGACTAATTTGCATATAGCCAAGTTCTGAGCTGGGATGGTGCAGTGAGCTAAAAAACGGTGATGGATCAAGCCCTGATCTTTGGACTGGGTAAGAGTGGTCTGCTTAATTCAGGCACTCTGTTCATCACCACCCCCTTTTCTGAATCGTAAAATCCAGATGGGCATTTTTTTGTGTTCTGTTTCTATCCAAACAAGCTCTGCCTCCAGCTCTGCCCGTTCCGCAGCTCTTGGTTTTTTCAGTGCAGCAATGAGTTCGATGCATTTGCCCCACAATACCGCCTTAAAGGCGTCCCAATTGTTCAGTGGCGAGGTTGCAAGCAGCTCATTCAATTGGAAAAATTCCTTAATTGCCGAGCGTAGTTAGTCTCGGAGCAATCTGTCCCGTGTTAAAGAAATGGGGAAGAACCATCTCGGCGGACCGTGAGCAATGCCTTCCCAATTTAGGCACACAGACTGGGCTGTGGCCTGAAAGTGTAATAGGGAGAATCTTTGCATCCTGAAGGATCCCCAGTAGCCCCTGGTTAACGAATATATAATCTAATTTTGGTTACGTTTGATGGAGGTGTGAAGAATAAGTGTAATCCCTTGTGTCAGGGTTGAGGGTCTGCCATGCATCATTGAGGCCCAGCGATTGAAACGTGTTTTAGGGGTTTGGAGAAACTTCCCCCGGTTGATCTGTGAAGCAGAGAGGTCTCAAACGCATCTTGGCCTTTATTAGGTGTATAGACCGAAACAAAGGTGGCCAGCCCCCCCTCTCAGCTTCCTCATCACCACCCCTCCCTCTCTGTCCGTCTTAACACGCTCTGGTTGAAAATTGGTGTAGTGAGACAATGACGCTACCCCATTATGTGTGGTGCAGGCAGAGGATCTATATATAAGGGAGTCGTTTTTGTGCCGTAGCCTGTGTCCCTCGGATCTCTTTAAATGTTTTTCCTGGAGCACCACCACATCAAATTGATGATCAACCAGAAATGTCTATATTTTGTGGCGGGTGAACCGGGAGTTCAGGTCCTTTGCGTTCCATGAGGTTACAATGATCATTTCTCCAGATTAAGCATTCCCCCCTCACGTTACAGCACAACTAGTTTGCCCACCTTCTCCTCCCTCATTCGGCCCTCCGGGTTCTCTATCCCCACCCCACAGTCTGCTTTTCCATAGTTGCAAACTTGTGTTGTAAGCTGACTGCTTCCCTTGCTTCCCCACCATCCCCCCATGTGTATAACTCACCCACCTTGAAACTATAAAAACATGAAGAAACCTGGACTGCGGGCCCACGGGTCCCCCATAGTGGTGGCTCGAGCCTTGGCCAAGGCCCGCTGCCCGGCTGTCTATTACTGCAAATACAAGGTAGCAACAAGAGAGCGAGGAATAGACCGTAGTACTTTTCCTTTTCCCCAAACATATATATTAGAACAACATGGACAAGACCTCCAGCAGGTACAGGTCAGGGATGCTACCCTGTCACCTGATCATTTGATGATAGCAACCTCACCCACCTACCTGGTAGGTGGCATGCTTCATCATCGGGGCACAGCTGGATCACCGAGTGCGATCCAGCTGTGCTGCAACGCCTGTCTACAGCGGAGCGGGATTTAGTGTAGAAGTGACAGTGCTATGTGTGGTGAATTATGTGCTAAAAATGCCTATAGGAAATGCCCTTTTAAAAGTTTTAATGGAAGGGTCCTATGGCATGGATATATTTGAGGTAAAAATTTACCTCTATATCTCATTCAAAAAGTGTAGGTCTCTAGTTTCAGCCTTCTACGATAGTCGTGAGGCTTTCTTCAGGACCAATAGTGTGCGTGGCTACAAAAGGTAGAGCTGGCCACTGTGGTGTATAGTTCTATCAACGCGCACCCTAAAGCGCGTTGTGTATGTAGTGGATCAGTATACTCACAGATCCTGTGCGTAAAGTATTTTATCTTTACGAGTGTCTTGGTACAAGGATCCTGTCACACGTTAGAGTGCTAGGGGATCATTTGTCTCCTCTAGCGATACTTCATGACCTAGTACGTGGATCAGGACCCGACCTATTACTGCAAATAAACATAGCATTCCCATTCGTTAAGTTCGGTATGGCTGTGGTTATTTTGCGACCTGTAGAGCCCTTGAGTTCAGAGCCTTTCTCCTCCTTGGACGTTTCTACTTTCCATTTCAATCTATGTGACTTCAATTTCATTTGTTCACCAGGCTTCCATCGTCTTTCCAAATGATCCTTACTGGAACTGGAGCCTGTCTCCCTCTCGAACTATGTTTTGGTTTGACAGCCCTTGGATACCACCTTAGTGCGCACTGACTCTTTCCCTTTCGCAAGTACAGAAGTATGCTGCTCCTCAGGAACTGGTAGACCTAGAACTTCTAGTCCCTTCCGTAGCTCTGTGATATGCCGAGTCTTGCTGTGAAGTTTGAAGGCCAGGCCAAACGTATACGTCAATCAATATTTGATGTTGTCAGATCGTAACTTTTCTGTAAGCATTCTGAAGCTTTGCCTACATTGGAGGGTAGATTGCACCAAGTCCTAAAACAACACCCAGGAGAAGCCTTGGAAAGATATTGAATCCTTTTTCCGTGCAGCCTGTAAGATGGCTTCCTTAACTTTAAATGAGTGGAGCTTGACCTGGATGTCGCGGGTACGTCTTCTCTCTCCGGGTACTGAGGGTCCCATACAATGACCCCTCTATATTTAACATTTTCAGTTGACGTGGCCCTGGAACCTCTGTGATGAAACCCTCCATAAAGGCTTCCAGATCGGGCCCCTCTGCTCCATCCTCCAGGTCTCTAATTCTGATATGGTCTCTCCTCAACCAGTTTTCCAAGTCTTTTGTTTTTAAGGAGGGCCAGCTGCAGTTGTTTGTCAAGGTCCTGCATTCTATCTTGGGTGTCAGCCATTCGCTTGTCCAGGTCGTGTGTTTGGCCTTCCACCTCTGTTACTCTTGTTCCTATGGAATCCATGTCATGTTGGAGGGAGGTCATACGTTCCTTCATGTCCGCTTTAAGTTTATTCATTGAGGCTTGCAAGTCGCTCTTTAGATCTGTGCGCAGTTCGGCCTTGAATTCCCTCAGATATGCCATCAGGTCTTCTTTAGTGAACGACATGTCTAACTTGGTATTCCTCTGATCCTGAGGTTGCTTTTTCTCCGTGGGTGCACAAAATTTGAAACTTTAGGTACAGCTTTTTTTGGTGGCATAGATACGTCCCTAACTCCTGTGTGAACTCGATGTTTCTCCAGGCCCGCCAGTGACTCCAGATCCTCTGTCGCACCCTTTAATTCCCTTCCGAGAGGGTTATTGGCTTAGGACCTTAAGAGATCGATTGGATCCAGCCAGGAGGTCTCCCCCCCCCTAACTAGATGGGATCAGTATCAGTGGTTGCCATCTAAGGGTCAGGCGCGATGTGTTGCTCATGCCACTTGTTGTTGGAGGCAAGCCAACCGCCTGGGTTGTCTCTGGGCGTCTCAGGGTCTCCCTGGTGGTCCAGGGGGCAGCTCACTGGCTGAAACGGGCCGTCACTATCCCTCCTGTAGCTACAGCATTATGGTCGCCATGTTGGAGTCAGTCGTGGCCGGGAATCAGCAGTCATCCCCTGATGGAGTCGCCCTTTTGATTACATTGGAAGGTCCCGTCCGTCTCCGAAATTCAGTATGGGCCGTCCAATTTCCTTGCGGTCCCCACACTCACCGCCATTGTACTGTTTCTCATCTTTCAAAATGGCGGGAGAGGTTTTCTCAAGATCCCCTCCCCCTCCAGGCATTGCCAGTTGTGGGTATCGAGCTGGGCCTTCCCTCACTGCTGCCCGAGAACAGGCACCTTGCCTCAGACCTGGCTCACGTCTCCAGAGCGGCGACCAGAGTCCTGCTGCACAATCTTGCTCAGCACGGCTGCTACTGTGTCTCGGCTCTGTGTGTCTGTTTCTTTGCCCAGGTATGTGCTCAGTCTTGAGCGCCTGTGTGGGACTATCATTTCAGGATCTCGCTGCTGCTTGTCTTGGCTACATCTGAGCTCTCGTTCCGGCGGTGACAGCTACATGGCGGTGGAGCTGATACGGATCACGTCCGATCAGCCATCTTGCTTAGCCACCCACATCTTCCTTTTGAATCAGTTTAAGTAATGTATTTTAGAGCAACCAAATTGTTGTGTGCTTTGAGCCTATCCGTTGTCCGATATTCTTTTTTTTTTTTTTAGTTTGACATGTATCCTGTAATTACAGTGAACTGGGCCAGAGCTTGTAGCTCTCAGCTACTCGCAACTAATCCAATAGGTTAGTGATGGTAACGTGGTGATTTTGGATTTGTTGAGGGGCCTCAACACTGGACTGGCTGGCAATGCATTTGTTTGTATTTTTGGGGGGGTGAATTGGACTCGGTGATATTTCGTATGCTCATGCCACTTCATTTAGTGGACTCCGGAGACATGAGTATTGAAATGTTGAATCTTAACCTGTTGCGTGCTTCTGTCGGCTAACGGCCGTTGCGAGCACTACCTCCGTAGTGCTGCACATGTACGTTGGCCGACCCTGCCCCGCCTGTGCAATTTAACGTCCGCAGCGCAGCAGATTTTGCGACGCGCTTAAGTGGTTAAATGACTGACCGCTGGTCTGTCTCAATGTATCACATAGATGAGATCATTGGATCAGTTCTGATGAATAGACTGCTCCCCAAGGTAGGTTGAGTGCGACTCAGTAGTAATTTTTGTGGCTCTTTCTGCCACTGAGAGCCATTGTACCTACATCCGCATCATGAGTGTATGAGCTCTTGTACCTTTTTTCTAGCTGTTTCGGAGTACTCTGCTCCAGCCTGTGTTCCCCTTGTCGTCACTGCAGTGTAACCGCTGTGTGTTCAGGGCTATGGCAGAAGCCCTACGTGGCAATCAGTTGACTGATTCTACAGCACCAAACTCAGCTGCCCGGCTTGTTTTGCACTGAGCTTCTGGAGCTGTGTACATATGCATAAAAAACTACAAAGTCTTCTGATGTGAACGGGAGAGTTAAAACTCACTATAGATACACTGCTGTGAATCCGATGGGGGTATTAAAATCCAAATCCTGCTGGCACTTTTCGAAGGATCATAATGAAGCCTCCAATTGTTTAGCTAGTTACACCCCCCTGTACACTCTTCCTCTTTCCCCGCGTCCTTGTCATATTATTTACCCACTTTGACTTTATTCGATTAAAAATCTCCAAAATGCTCATGAACAAGGGAATCTTCTTTTACGGATTTTTTATACCCTAGATTACGCGCAAAGCATGGCAGTGAACTTTAAGTAAGAATAACTGGTTCAATATAATATAGCATACAAAAATGACCAGCTACTACATACTGCATGTCGGTTGTAAAGAAATGTGTTTTGCTACTAGTTGTGTTGTAACTTATGTGTATATGAGAGAAGCTTGCACAGCTGCTGGGGCTTGAGGCACGGGGGCGACGTGTGTTTATATCTATGTGTGTGTGTGTGTTTGTGTCTTTTATACTGTGCTGCCTGTTCTGTGTATTGTTAGGCAAACATTGTCCCCACCTGTTCGCGTGGGTTATTCAGAGGAGGGTCCGCCAGGGGTAGGTAAAGGCAGCCCTTTGTATATTTACATTTTCAGGGAAACTTTTCCTAGTTTCTTCTCACTGTTCGAACAAGCCATGTTTTAGTGTTTATAGGAAATCCCGTTAGTTTAAAAATCCAACAGACAGGAATAAAAAAAGTATCAGGAAATTTTATTTTTTATTTTATTTGGGTAATTTCTTTGTTAAACGAATAGAGAACATTCGGTTAATGGCTTGCATTATAAATAGTTATTTGAATACAACGCTGTGCACATTTTAATTCACTTGTATTTTCTTTCGATTTCACAACACTCCTAAATTCAAGCACGTTTCTTTTGTTTAAGAAATCAAGTGTAATTGTTACAGCTCTTGCTGAACTGGGTTTTAATTTGTGAATCTTTTAGTTCTGCTTGGAACTGAAGCAGCTTATTTGATAATGTTCTGCATGAGTATGTATCCGAATGTATTTACTTTTGGTCGGTTTGATATTAATTGTAGAAAGTTCTTTGGTGGGCAGGGTTTTTTTCTGTGTAGTGAATCTCTTTTGCACATTATCTCTCAAGGCCAAGCCTGTGTTTTGTAACATTAAGCCACCGACGTTTTCTTCTTTTATGGTGCTATTTTTAGCAACTTGTTTAAGTTTGGGCAACACCAACTCCTGTGGCTTTTTTTCGAGTATGACTTTTACGTGTGTGTGGATCAGGAGCTGACTTGTTCAGCAGCCCCACCCCTGGCAGTGCACGTCTCATCCACACGTTTTACCAGCTTTCCCTGAATGCAAATTGTACCTCATGCGAAATTTGTTGTTCACTACTCAACCCAATGCGATGCATTTCTGGCAAAATATTCCCCAGGCGCTTAACGCATTACTGACCGGCTTGCAACGGTGATGTATCCGTGACCCTTGCATACAACCAGCACGTGTGTGAGCCTGGCCCCGTCAGCGCTCATAGATGTTCACACCTGCACCCAGTAACTTAGGCAGATGTGACCTCACCCCCTCATCCGGTATGACACGCACTCATTAAGCTGGGCAGGACGCTTTGCAATAGAACTTTTTATATTTTAATATTTCTGTTATTGCTACTGTGCCCTGCGCCTAGGCAGCTGCCTGCACAACCGAACCCCCTCGCCGCCCCCACCTCCAACTGGTACAGTCCGCTCACACCCCCAAGAGGCAATTTCCTGTTTGGCTGGGGAAAGGAAAGAGCAGTCGAGCTTCCAAGTGATGGCTGACGTGCTCGCACACTCACGGATGGAATAGAGTAGTGTGCACTTGACTACAGCGTATCCGGCGTCTGGCTCTCCTGTACTGCTTAGGCAAGGTATGTATTGTGCTCAAAGATGCATGACTGCGTTTACAAGACATGACATGGATGTTATGTCTGCGCTTGCCCTTGCTGGTGTACCTCTGTAATATTTTCCGGACTGTTGATGCTGGATTGTCTTTCTTCTGCTTGTTCTTGCTTTGCGTGTTTTTACCTTTGGTTTTTGTACAAGTGCAAAATGAGGTGTTATCCTTCCAACCCTAAAATAATTAGTCCTGCCTCTCCCTCCGTTGATAGTTTGTTTTTCTTGTGCTTGACTTTCTTTTTAGCTTCTGATCGTCTCCCCCTTGTCCTTGCGTTTTTCACAATGAAATAGTACCACAGGGTGTATATAATAATCTCTTGAAAAAGGCTTGTTATCGCCAAGTGTTACCAGCCTGAACTGGTGCAGACGGATCCTTCAAAAGGAAAGTTCACTTGTAATACAGTTTCTAGTCTCGGGGTTGTCAGTGGTCCTACCTTGTCTCTGAGACTTGAGGAAATCATCACGTGCAAATGAAACAGTAGAGGTTGGGTACTCTGGCCAGAAACCCAGAGCAGACTAATTCATTCATTTATAGTTAAACAGAAAGTGCTGCACCTAGAAGCCTGATATAGCATTGGGAAAGAGGGGAAAAGCAAGAGGGCGTTGGATCAGTTGGCAAGGGACCTAACAATAGTTTGATGTTTTCCTTAGGAAGGACTGTTGCAAAATTGAGACATCATGTCCTGTCCATTGATTTAGTTGAGGTAGCCTTAGAGAAGTACACTGTTTGCACCCATTCATAATCCTGTACGGGTTGTGAATAGATTACTGAATGCCAGAGGGCTTTACTGAGGAAGTATGGAGCATGAGCAACCTTAAATAAGTCAATTTCGCTTTATATATGCAGAAGCAACGAATACCCTTCTGTAATACATTGACAAGTGTGATGCTCTCTTAAAATGTCTAAAGAGATCCTTGGGACTGGTCACAGGAACAGTTCCTCTCATGTGTTGTTGTCTAGTTCTTGTTGTTCTATGGAACACTTGGTATTTATGTTCATTTTGGTTCCTTCACTGGCATGCCAGGACAGCACATTTGTTGCCACGATTTCTTGTGGGCTGGTTGGGGTGACTTTGATTTTCTTTCACTTTTGCAGTCTACTGTAGTTGAAGACTTGACTGCTTTACTTCCATTTATATTCTAAGTAAGTGAAGTGGCTCTCAGAAAGATTTAAAGAAATGGGCACCACATTTTTATAATATTATGTTCCAGAATTAGCAGGCAATTGTTGCATATGCAATATATACAACGTGTTCTATATATTTCTATAATGGCTTTTATGGGTACAGGTGGTCAATACTCTTGCAATGGGATGCGACCTACAAATTATGCCATTTTTGGATTCCATATCCCACTTCTGTTTTTTAACCTATCGGTCTTATGTTTTTTTTCCTAAATGGTCACATCATTTTTATTGGATTTAATATGAATCAACATAAGTGCACAATGAAAACTAAAACGAGGGAAATAGATTGTCATAATAAAGACAATGTAAACACAAGTCATGTGATATGAATAGTTGCCTAAATAAAGCCATATTGACTTCTACTGTATCATGACGTGTACATTATCTATAATTTTGTATGGATATTGTTTCCCCCCAAATATGTGAGCTTTTTTCGTTAGCACACTTTACTTCAAAAACTCCCCTCTGATTCCACATTGTATTATTAATCAACTTCAAAATCTGATCCCTTTGCCTGCATCAGTCCTATGATTATAAATAGCATGTTTTGAGATCTAAAGTGATTTTTGATCTACGCATGGTAGGATTCTCCACTTTTGACAGACCCAGGTATCCTCTTTTGGACTCAGCAGTAGAATAGATCAAGAGCTCGCCATCTAGGTGGGCACATGAACAATCAAGGGGAGGCTTTCAGGGATGTAAGCCACTAAGGGACCCCACACTAAGTCATATTTCTTGGAGTACTTGTTTTGTGTATGTTTTCCCATTGCCATCATCTTCTACAGTCTAGCATGTTTGTGAGTAACGGATGGTGGGTCCTACTGTTAACAGTGAACTTGCAAAGTCTTATTTTTTTATTGTGGGGCAGGAGCAGGGGGAATGCTCCTATACTCCTAGCTTACCCATCTAATTTATTGAGTGCTTGTGTCTTGGTGTTGCGATAAGGGCATTAAGACAAGAGGGGAGCCCGGCACGGGTGAAGTCCCCGATGTGTTGATGGCAAAACGTCAGCATACCCGTCTGAAAAACATCTCCTAGCAAGCTTAGTATGCTATTCTGGGGTCTTTATGGAACCTTTTAATGATTTGGGAAGACCTGCGAAAATGTTCTAACAGCCTAATTATCTTGAGCTTAAAAAAAAAGTAAGGCAACATTTAAAACTTCAATAAAAGTTTGTATACAAGGTTGTTTTCATTTCTGCATATTCTTGCGTCTATAGAAAAGTTAAATGTAATAAACATTGACAGCTGATAATTTTTTTGGTGTGTGTCAGAAACTCTAGCATAAAAGGAGTACTTCAAAAGTATATCGCTTTTGCACAATTTGATTGTGAATTTATGAAAATATGTAAAAGGGAAAGCTCAGTTTATGCATATGAAGCTGTACTCTTGAAATGCAGTTTCAGTTTAAGAAATAAGAACCACATAGACGTTTGCTATTTATACATTGAAATTCTGTTTGCACATCATTCTTATTATTCTGTACACAATATTGCTACATATGTTGCATATTAGTGGAGTAGTCTGACTCCTCCAATTAAGACTGCTAAATTTCCTATAGGATCTGAAAATTCCCTAAAAGTGGGTTTTGTGTGTAGCACTTACACACTTGATGATTTCTCATTGTGCTTCTGTAATAGGAGTCGGTGTTAAACCATTAAGATTTTCATTGTAACTGCTTCGAAAGAATGTACAGCTGAGTTGGCCTTATATAAATTCAAAGAAAAACCAAAGGTGGTGATGGAGGGAGCGTTGACAATACAAACACTCACCCCCAGTCAACTGATCTGGGTTTAATCCATCACCGTTCTTTAGCTCACTCCGCCACCCCAGTTCAGACATGGCCATATGCAAATCAGTCTGACCCTGTGCCTCATGGGAACAGTCCAGCCCGAACTGCCAAGCCATGTCTTCCCTGGACCGGAATCAAGCTTCCCAGGACCGGTTTCTGGCATTACAGCCGTCTTCAGCTGGGCTTGCTTGACTCCAGTGGCAAAGTGAGCAATGGACTCCCTTGTACCAATGTTACACCGAAGTTCGTTAATAGACGCATATGTGGGAATGCAAGTTACACAAAATGGATGCGGTATGCATAACAATATTTTCTTACATGAGAAAATAGTATTCTACATAAAGAATTATTGCAACAGTGCCCACATTTCATCTTTATCGTTAAGACCCACTGTGGCCGTTTGATATTTAGCAATCAATCTTGCTTCCAGTCTGTTAAGTTTAGTCTGGACATCCACTCCACCTGTATTGCCAATAACACACAATACCGACCACTGGAAGTCGTTTCCTAAATGGTTCTGACTTCGAAAGTGTTGTACTAAAGGAGCCCCTTGTACATTGCATTTGATCTTGGATTTGTGTTGAAGAATCCTCTTTTTTATAGGTTGTCTGAACTATATAGAATTTATTGCTTGTACATTTTATGCAATATAGCACATTTTTAGTGTTACAGTTGGAGAATCCCTTTTGGTAATGTCTCTGTCCATCGATGTCTACATATTTAGAGTCCTCTGTGAGTCTGCACATTTTTGAGAGCAAAAATGTCCTGTTACAGGAGGTAAATTTAATAGACCTCTAAGGTCTTTTTTCAGCAAATCTGATTCCCTTGCTGCTCTAACCAACTGTTGACGAATATTTTTACCCTTTCTAAATGCGAACAGTGGTTTGGGGATTCCTAATCGTTCAATAAGTTTCCAGTTTTTTTGCACAATTTTCTTCACTCAATTGGCTCTGGAATCCTATGTAAGGACACATGCCAATGGCGTATTTTTATCACGTTCTCTTGGACTCAATAAAGTTTCTCTTGGTGCTCTCTTTAGTGCCACCTTCACTAATTTCTTTGGATAACCACGCTCTACTAGTTTTTCTTTAAAAATATTGGCGTTGATAAAATAATCCTCTTTATTGGTACAGTTCCTCCTTATGCGGAGGAATTGTCCATATGGCAAACTTTCTTTAAGTGTAAGGGGATGACAACTAGTGAAGTGAAGAAGTGTATTACGATCTGTGGGCTTGGTAAACAAATTAACCTCCATGGTACCCTCCTTGTGCTGAATGTATACATCTAAAAATGTATCTTTTCTGTGTCCTTTGACACAGTGAAGTTGAATTCTTCAGTTCTGGTGTTTAACCAATTATGGAAGTCAATGAGTTCAAGTTCCTGTCCTTCCCAAATCATAAAAATGTCGTCTATATAGCGACACCAAAAAACCACCTGGTTTTTAAAGGGGTTGGTGTCGCTATATATCCATTTATTTTCGAAATCGGCCATGACAAGATTGGCAATTTCCGGAAAGAAACTACAACCCATCACTACACCTGATATTTGTAGATACAGGGAATCTTTAAATTAAAAAAATTGTTTTTCAGGCCCAGGGTGGCTAAGGCTGTTATAAATTCTGTGGGAACTTGATGTAGGCGTTCTCTCCGGTCTAGTGTATATCTCAACACTGCCACCGCCTCATCTTGAGGTATAACAGTGTACAAAGATTCGATATCAAAAGATACCAACAATTGATTTTTGGTATTGTAGGGTAAACCTTCCACTTTTGATATTAAGTCCATTGTGTCCCTAACGTATGATCTAGTTTCTTTCACCATAGGCAATAAGAAAGTATCAATATACTTTACAAGTGGCTCCAGAATCGAGCCCCATGCCAATACTAGGGGTATACCCGGTGGACTTATCATACATTTGTGTACCTTGGGTAACACATAGATATTGGGTATTTTGTTTTGGTTGCTATTCAAAAAATCAAACTCTTTTTTACAAAGCCATCCCTCATCCAATCCTTCATTAGTGATCTCTAGGATCTTCAATTTCAATTCAGGGGTGGGGTTAGATTCTAAGGGTCTGTAATGTAGGGGATTCCCCAACTGACAAATTACTTCCTGGTCACATTTCTCAGTGTCCCACAGTAAAATTCCTCCCCCTTTGTCGGCGGGTTTTATTGTTGTAGCCGAACTTTCTGACAAATCCTTTAAAGGTTTCATTTCATATTTGTTACAATTAGTGTTAAAGAAGATCTTCTCCTTTTGTAACATATCTAATTCTCGTATCTGTTGGGCAATTTTTTGATAAATTATATCGGTATGGTTTCAACATTCTAAGCAACCCCATCATTCATTGGAATCAGCGCCTGTAGGTTTTCTTCCGAGTACGGAAGGGTTCTGAATCTTGATTCTGGTATTGTTCTGTTGTTTTATATTTAGTGTGGTATTGGCCTTGTTGTGGAAATTGACCTGGTTGGGGGTTGTAACCTCTGCATCCTGTGCCTCCTCCTCTGCCTCGATACCTGCCTCTGCTGTAAAAAGGATGTTGGGATCTTGGGTAATGGGGGGGTAAGGATTATAACCCTGATCCGAGTCTGAGGAAGTGTCGGAAAAAGTGATGAATTTGTTACGTGATCTCCCTCTGTATTGTAAATTGAGTGCACTTAGGTTATTGTTCTGATAGAAATCGTCCTTCAAGTAAGGATAGATTTCTTCTAACTTGAAGTTTTTTATGTCCCTTGCCACCTTTGTGGTTTTCTGATTCGTGGTATGAACTTTAAAGTCAGCAATTCTTTTTTCAGTGTTACGTTTGCCAGCACAACATTTATTTAACATTGGTTTATTCTATGTCTCAGATTCCTTGTCTTCCTATTTGACTGTATGACTGATTCCAGGGACCTGTTCATAGGTAAAAGTAGCAAGATCTCCCAGCTGTCAAGATCAGAATGCCAAATGTTATCGATTATTGGGGCGCCAGCCCTTCGCTTCCGTGAGGGAATCGTGACGGCCCCCTCCTCTCTCCCCTCCCCCCTGCTGCCATCGAAGGCGATGCGCGAAAACATCAATTGGAGGATGAGATCCAAACATAGCGAAACACACAGGTCTAGTAAGAAACAATGTATCTAACATGACCAGCACTGACGTGTCCACCTGAAAAATGCATAGGTTACTTCAAATCACCAGTAGCATAAGAGCCCCTCTGTTCTCCCTGCCGTTCAGTGCTTGCTGTGCAGCGGTGCTACTTCCGCACCTCAGAAGCGGCGCTGTTTCTTTTCTAACCCTGCTCCTAGCTGACATTTAGGGGTGGATATGCATTTATTCCAACACGTGTGTTTCCGTGCAGTGGTTTGATGAATGATGATTTAGAATGAAGGCGGAAGTACCATGGGGGTCTACTAAGTGCACTGCGCATGCGACACAGATGCTCAGCCAATCCCTGAACACGGAAGGAGGGGCTCTTTCAGTGGAGTTCCTCCGGTACACGGAAGAGAAAGGTGTTTTTCAGTGTACCCAGCGCTCCTTTCTATGTGCTCAGAACACGGTCTTCCCTTCGGGTAGCTAAGACCTACCGGCATAGTGGTTCCCTACAGTGTGTGACACGTTCATCCGGCAGTAGCACTTTACCTCGAGGAAGTGTAATTCTAGGACCTGCAGTTTCATTTGTAACTTTGCGATTGGACTGAAAACCCAGCATGCAAATTGTGGCGTGGGGCCACTTGTGTTTCTTTTAAACTGTTTTTTATTTTTACAGCAATTACAGTTGGGTTGTGTCATGTTGCTGACTGCATCAGGTTTTGTTTTTCAGTGAACTCATTCCTATTGCAGGTCATGTTGTTTTACGATATCATCGAAAGAATGGGCCTACAAGTCCCATCATGCGCCTGGCGGAAAGACTAGGATGAACTGATAACCAAAATTGTGTCATTGGATCAGAGGAGAAATAGAGCTTGGGTTTGTGGCATCACTGCAGCGTGGTTAACAAGATTTGTGTGCAGGATGGTTTATAGTCATCTGCGGCATATCTGGGTACTGGCTCCCTGTCACCAGGGCTATTTTTAATCCCAAAACATTAAGCATACTAGCACTTTCACTTTCCCACTATAAAGATGGCTTAGTGGTATTGGATTAAATCACAGCTGGGTGAAAGTAACCCAGGAGAGATCAGGGTTTTTGAACTGATTGGGTGCTTGGACTAGGGTTAAGATTGGCTGCAAGGTCCTGGTCTCCTATTGGTTCTAGATGTTTGGGCTAGTGTTGTGATTGCATAGTGTTAGGGCTAGGGTTCCCATTGGCTGAAGGGGTCATCTGATTACTAGGGCTACAAAAAAGGCCAGGCTTAGGGCGTCTCAGCTAAGGGCGGAGAGGACAAGGGTAGTTGCCTGATTGGGCCTGTTAAGGGCGGAGAGGACAAGGGTAGTTGCCTGTTTGGGCCTATTAACGGCAGAGAGGACAAGGGTGGTTGCCTGTTTGGGCCTGTTCGAGACTAGGGCCAGAAATGCTGCCCTTTTTCTAATTTAACAATCCCAGCCCACACCATCCACAACCACAAACAGAGAAACACACTCACACCAAATATACACCACGCACAACACTATGCACAGATTAATGTACCAGCATGCACCACCAACCCAACCACACCACATCTACACACACCCTACTATCCCAACTACCACACATATCCACCTTCACCCACAAACAGTACACAACTCTATCCTATCCCACTAACCAATACTCATTACTAACACAACACCAATCAACACCATAAATAACTATATCCCACTCAGACACGCTCTCCCTGCTGTAATTACACCTAACAGTCCACCTTTTATCACTAACAAATATATAATGATCCTTCCATCAGTTGACTTAAAAAAAATTTAAAAAAAATCCTTCACTCTTTTATCCCTCCACTATCCTTTTGCTATCAAAATTAACAGACGAACATGTTCACTTCTCAATTTCCATATTCCATATTCAACTATACTAATATACTGCCCAAATAACTGAATAACATATCTACTACTCAAATTACTTCATATTTATACTATACTAATTTTCAACACTAATCCTTTATGGGTTCCGGAGTGGCGTGCTACTCGCCAAAAAAGCGCTTCAACACCCATCAAGGGTAACAAGTGCTATATGAATGCAAATCTTTCTTCCCCTTTTATCCATCCGCTATCCTTTTCACTCCAAGTAACAGACTAATATCCACCACTGAAATTACCTCATATTTCACCATATTAATTCACCACTAATCCTTTATAGGGTCCCTGAATGGCATGCGTCAACAAGCGAGCGATAAATAAATACAAACCTTTGTCCTACTCTATCCTTCTGCTATCATTCCAAATCCAAATAACTGACTAACCTATCCACCACCTAAAATGTACTTGCATGTTTCACTATACTACTTCAACACTAATCCTCTGTGGGTCCCGGAGTAGCGTGCAACCCGCCGAAAAAGCGCTTTGACGCCTCGTCAGGGGTAGTAAGCGCTATATAAATGCAATTACAATACAATAACTCCAGTGGTTGTGTTCATAATCCAGCTCGTTTGGGGTTGCAAAGCTGCAGATAAAGGTATGGCCCAGCTTGTGACGTGACAGTCCTGCCTGAATCCGTGATCACAGAGCACACTGCAGTGACATCACAAACCCCACTGAATGACCGCACATCATTCTATTATGACATCACAGATCCTACCTACTAACAGCACACAACATTGACATCACATGCCCCACCTCCTGACACCTCTTGGCGTTTTTATCGCAGTCTCCATTCTCTGACAACTCTTCTCACTGTAATGGCATCTCACATAAAACATTGTAAAACAGCCCTTGGTTCATAGACCATTTTATCCAAAGGCTTTGATATATTATTTGTTTTTGGGTAAGATGGGGCAAACGCTCAGCTAGGGTAGCAGGTAGTGCAAGGTTTCCTCATCTCAGGTCACATACAAATCAGGCAGCAGCAAAGCAAGCTTTGCTCTCTTACAGTAGCAAAGCAAGCTTCACTTTCTCACATAGCCAATAGGTCTCGCTTTTGGGACCTTATAAGTGTTTAGCCATGCAACAGTTGATGTTGTTGCACCAAGTATATTGTGCTGCATTACTAAATACTTATAAGGTCCCAAAAGCGAGACCTATTGGCTATGCCAATGTTTACTGTAAGTGGCAAGGGCCGTGGACCCATTCCATTTTTGAACACCAGTTTTCTACATTCCCTTATTTCATGCAGCCTGTCCCAAATCAAAATAATATCTATGATGGTGCCAATAACTAGTGAGAAAAGACCTGTGAGTAAAGGACATAACAGACTAAACTTAGGTATTTGTCCGAAAATGGCTGTAAAGAAGTTGCGCAGACTGGGAAGCGGCCTTTTGAGCCTTGGTTTGGAGGAATACCACAGATGCAAGCCTTCTAGTGACACAGTAGCTGCTATATAGGTGTCTGGTGGCTACCTGTATGCATTACCTATATTGACTGAACCCGGAATTGGATCAAAAGGTGCGCACCGTGGATCTTCGAGAACACTTAAGGAGGCAGACAGACATTGAGGACTGTTGGACCGAGAAGGTGTCCACTGGTGATTTGGAGCTTGTAAAGGGGTGCACGAATGTCTCTATAGATGACAGCCTACTGTATTGTGAGATCTGATGTGTGAGCGAGTTATTTTAACACTCCCAAGTTTCTGAGCAGAGTAACCCGAAATTGTTTGATAACGGGTCTATGATGCCTTTGAGGTCTGGGTAACCTAAGCTCACTGTTGTCTTTGTGCTGTCCTCGCTGTTTTGTCCTTTGCTGTGGCTCGAGCTGCTGGAATTTTTGAAGACTGACTCATATGATGACGGTGCTCTTTCTAACCTGTGAAGACGCCGCTGCTGGGCTCTGCATGTTGCTTAAATAAAAACAATTCCCTCAGTGTAGAGTTTTAACACTGGTGGCAAGGCACGTGTGTAGCCAGGGAACCCCACCTGCAATAAATGTCAGATTTCCTATCTGATCCCTTTGAAGTTCGATTGCACCGACGGCTTTCTCCCGCGGCAGGTCCCTTCATGAGCCGTGCACTGTAGGTGTGGGTGACCCGTGTCCTAACGCCGCCCATCTGCTTGCATTGCAGGCTGGTAAATAGGCCGCGTTGGGCGTTTGCACTTTGACTGAAGGTATACTGGATGCATGTAGTGGAAGTTGAAACGTCTCTGCACTCTGCTGTCACGAGACCTTCAGCCTATTGAATCAAGCTGTGGTACCTGCCCAATTTCTCCTTTCAATAACAATTTTATGGTGGTACAACACCCCCCCCCCCCCCCCCTCCCCCCAGGTAGAAGGTTTGAGTTCACTTGGACTGGTCACTGATATGCACCCAACCTACGTGAGTAATCGACTACATTTTCAGTAGTTCGTTCCTGAATGTACTGTGCATCCCGGTGATGCGCGCACCTTTAAATTATTGGATTTAGAGGTGAAGCGCACACCTCCTTTAAAGCTACTGTGCGTTAGGAGAGGTGCACACCTGATTGACTTACTCTATCTACTATGTGCGTGTCACCTTCTTAGCGAGCAAGCCCGGGCAGAGTGTTTTTTTATAGCTCTAAATGCTAATGCACATAGTGATATCATTATGTACAGGTGCCTCGGGGGGCAGGGGGCAAAAACTACCAGCCAGGGCTGGCCCTAGCACTGGTAGCACACAGTGCAAGTCTTTTTTGGCACCCCTCCCCCATTTCCTCCTTCTCCATGTATTCCCTCACTACCACTCACCAACCATGCACCTCATCTCTCTATAGCACCTTTCTGACAAACATTTCAATTTTTTATAGCACTATTTATAGTTTACTCGCACTGTTCTGTGATCTGTATGATGCATGTTCTTTGTATTAGGCACATTAACCCTCTGCGCTGTGGGGGTTGGGAGGAGTGCCCATGTGAGTGCACGGTTAGTGATGCAACAGTGTGAGAGTAAGGTAAGAGGAGTGACTGCAGGGTGAGTGAGGTGACCATATGAATTTGGGTGCGGATGTAAGTGCAGAGTGGGACGAATGAATGAATGCATGGTTAGTGATGTGCTTGTTTGAGTGAGATTGCAGATTCAGCAATGAAGGATACAGGTGAGTGAAGTGTCACATGAGTGCAGGGTGAGTAGTGTGCTTGTGTGTCTGCAGGTTGAGTTAAAGGGTGAACAGCGCAAGTGCAATGTGAGAGCAGAGTGATCACTGTGTGCAGGGTGAGCGGGTGAATGGTGTGAGTGCATGGTGATCAGTGCGAGTGCATTGTGATCACTGTGAGAGCAGGGTAAGCGTAAAAGTGAAGGGCGAGAATGAGGAGAGTTGTCTAAATGCAGGTATATTCCTAGACGTGGGTCTCTTGCTCAATTTGCCACTGGATTCAAGCTAGCCTGGCTGATGACGACTGTTAGCCAGAAACCGGTCCCGGGATGCTTGTTTCCGGTCCAGTGAAGACCTGGCTTTGCAGGTCAGGCTGGACTGTTCCCATGAGGCACATGGTCAATACTGATTTGAATATGGCTGTTTCTGAACTGGGATGGCAAAGTGAGCTAAAGAAAGCTGATGGTTTCAACCCAGATCTGTGACTGGGGATGAGTGTTTGCAATGTTCAGCACTCCGTCCATCATCTCTTGGTGTTTGCTTTGTTCGACCTAGGTTGGCAGGGTATGCCCAGAGGTGGGTCCCTTGCTCACTTTGCCACTGGATTCAAGCTAGCCTGGCAGATGACTGCAGTTAGCAAGAAACTGGTCCCAGGATGCTTATTTCCAGTCCCATGAAGACATGGCTTGGCAGTTCGGGCTGGACTGTTCCCATGAGGCACAGGGTCAAGACTGATTTGTATATGGCTGTGTCTGAACTTGGGTGGCCAAGTGAGCTAAAGAATGATGATGGATTCAACCCAGATCTGTGACTGGGGATGAGTGTTTGCAATGTTCAGCACTCCGTCCATCATGTCCTTGTGTTTGCTTTGTTTATATTTAAAGCCAGTTACGCTTCTCTCCCCCCCCCCCCCCCCAAAAGGGCCCATGGCGCTTTCTGCCAATCACACATTAATAAACTGGCGCACCCTCGCGCCTATGAGTGTGGGGGAGTTCTAGGACCCCCACAACATGGCTGCAGAGACAAAAGGATGGAGATTTCTGCTTCCTCCCTTGCCACGAGGGAGTGCAAGACCTCGGACACTTACATGGCCAGTCTATGGGACATCGTGAAGAGGCTCCGCCGAGCACCGAAGTGTGAATCACGGCCTTGTGTCTTCCACAGACCCCTGCCTAAAACATCAGTAGGATGGAGGTCTGTGAAAGTTGGTCCACGCTGCGCTTGTTTTAAGACCGTTGTGAAAATAAAGCTAACGGCTGAAACAGGCATACCTTAACACCCCCTTCCCATCAAAATGCCCGGGCATGGCTGCACCTTCTGCTGTGCAGACGAGAGGCCCGTGGTGTGCAGAGCAAGAGATGGGGTTAATGTGACTCCATAAATGCGCCCCCCCACCCCCGGTGCCCTGCGGAAAGGGCGAATTCAGAGACCTCAGGTGAGGAATAGTTTAACTCACTGTATATCATAGGAACTGAGTTTTATTTTTTAAGGCCTGCTCAACCTTCCTTTGAAGAACGCTTAAATGTGTAACCGCCCTCCCCCAGAGAATATAACCCACCCCCAAAAATACATTCTGTTAATTAAGCAAACACTGCATTAAACACTTGCGCCGTTTCTCCCATCCACCACCCAGTGGAATTTAACAAAAAGAAACCAGGTTCGAAGGTTTTGCAGAGACGGCGGTATTCCAACAGGGTTTCACTAAGGCCCCCGGGGGCATCAGAGCGCCTGTGTGCAAAGAAACACCCTCACCGGTTAGTGACCTGGGCCTATTGGCCGTTACTGTGGCTTATTGGTTAAACCGACCCCGGAAATGTACTAGCTTCTGTGCTGGGATATCAGCTGGAACTGCCGCCCTCCACCACCCTTAACCGGACAGGGCAGGTACAGATGACGTGTGCACATGGGGGCCACGCCATTTACAGCCACAGATGAGGTATCGCATGTACACCTCACTGCATACGGGGTTTCACTGTAAATATCCACTAGTATTGCGCTTTGCGTACAGCCAGGCGGCTTCTAAGCGCACACGTCTACACAGGACCAGCAGGCTAAACTTTAGCAAGGGAGGCTGCCCAGAAAGAATGTGTCGGAGGACAGGGTTTGAGAAATATCAGGGTTCCCGTGCACAGATTTTGATCTTGGCTTGAACTATCACAGACCATAGTTCAATGCGACTGGGAAAATTAATTAATAAAAAAGTCTACATTTTTATTGGGAATAAAGTTCTCTCTAAACCCTACTAAACAGATGACCTCGATCAGAGTTTATGAATGCGTAGGGACAAGACCTCGGCTTTTATTGACCCACAACTCTATTTAAAAAACACAAAATTTGGCCAAGCAACCAAATCACTAAACAATCCCTACAAGCTCTCTTTGGCCCCTATTTTATTATAGATAAACCTGGAAAAATGTATTTAAAAAACGCAACCTTGATTTCTGTCCATTTCCGTGGCTTTGGCGAGAGTGGTTGCCTGGCTAGGCGCTTCAACCCCTACATGTTGACAGAAGCACCCCTCCCCCATTCACACCTTTCCCTTGTGGGTTAACGCAGCTCCGTGCCTTGCAGTCTGGGCGGCCCGCAAGTCCGCGCAGACGAGCCGGATTGAATGCATTTGTAGTGGGCGTTATCGACGGAGCGTGACGGCTGGGAACTAGCGCCGTGAGCCCCGGCACCGGGAACACCCGAGATAACCGTGCGGGGAAGGGGCCAGGCCTCGGTACCAATGTACACTTTTATCCACGCTTTAACTCGAGCACACGGTCAGGCGTGCATACGTTTATTGTCATTGTACTTAAACTGCATTCATACAGTTCTGATCTGGAACATGGAACCTAAGCTGTCTTACAACGCACAGCTGCCCGCCCATGGACTTCTGAGCAGCTTTTGTATGTTTGTTTACACATGAGTGTAGTCTTCAGAGTACGTTGTAAATTCATGTATGTGCCCGAGAGATATTCACATAGCTAAAGATACATATATGTAGACTAAACACCCATCCATGCAAAATTCTGGGATGAAAGCGTAAAAAAAACTATTGAACGGTGTATGAATATATATGGTTTCTGTGCGCAAAAAAGCAACTGTGCGCTTAGGCAGTTTCAAAGAACAAGCGCTAGCCATCTGTTTTCATTCAGCTGCTTGTTTATATTTGCATCGCGCTTTCACTTTCACTGAAAGCGCGATGCAAAAATAAACTTGGGACTGAGTGAAAATAGATGGCTTGCCCCCATAAAGATAAGAAATGCTTTTCGACAGCAGCAAAGCAGGCAACCCAGTCTGGATCGGAGGCGAAAGGGCGTCAACAAAAAACTCTCATTTCCAATGGCAGGCCACCGTTTAGCATAAACGGTGACGCAAGCCAAGGGAAATGAGGGGCGTGTCTTTGAGTCCCTTTCTGAAAATCCCTCATCCACAAAATCTCTCGCTGAGCCAGCAGCGCTTTGCGCTGCAACGCCAGGCGAGACCTAAAAAGCAATTGTAAGGAATAGGCAGAGTGGGAGCCCAGGGGGTACTGAAACCAGAAAAAAACTAAGCCTCTGTAACCAGTTTACAAAGGTATGTAAATATGCAGATGGTCTTTAAAGACCTGTGAAAAACCCGGGCGTGCAGGAGATGCGACTCCAGGCACTGCCCAGCCAAGCCCACAGAAGCCCTGGCTGAAACATGCGACGGAGTGGGGGGTGGAGGGGGCACATGGGAGGGGAGGCTGAAACCTTCTCAGCCCTATGGGCGTTGTGCGCCTGATTCTGTAGTATATTTACGGTTCTGTGTCTTTATAAAGTCTATTACACATGTGTTGTGCACTCTGATTTTATCTGTTTAATGGATATTAGTTTATTCCTCCTCTAGGTCTTGATTTGTAGGTTATTCTAAAGGTTGAAAATTGCAATGTTATAATTTTTTCCTTTCCTATTTCTACTTGCTTGTAATGCAGTGTGTATTCAAGCATCTTCAATAGAATTGCTTAACCGTATTTGTACATATTTCCACAACATGCTTACTTTTCTTGTTTTGGATTACACTGAAGATTCCTCATTGGTTTTGGTTACTTGGACGTAAGGTTCTCACCATCGGGGAGACACAGACAGACAGTCCTCCCTCACCGTTTGGGTTCCCGAGTGAGCCACCCATATGCTGGCTCACATGTGTACATTACATAACTGAAGATTTGCATTTTTGAATTTTGTTTGGGCACGGTGGTCCGATTCATTTTGGAACATTTAACTGTTTGTTCATCGGGTGAAGGGCTCGCTTGATGACAACCTGGAAGCCATTCAGCTCCTGGAACAGCTCGTTGGCTCTTAGGAAAAGTATTCTAATCTGAAGGTTTAATTTTTTTCCTCAGAAAGAAAGCGACCAGATACATCTGAGTTGTATATATATCTGCCCTCAGAGTTATAACCTCTTCATGTGAGTTTCAAAACATGATTTCATAGTTCAACAGAGCCCAACTTGCGGTCCGATGCCATTGAAAGGACATGGAAGAAAGACTTATCTTTCAAAAATGTTGCTCTTGTAGCGGCACACACAGCTGAGTCTTCTCAATAGGAAATGAGAATCATTTGTAATTTTCTCAATACTGATCAGATCCAATATTGAACCTTGCAAAAGTGTCCTTGAAAACAAAGAAGAAAAAAAACTAGTTTGCAGAAGAATGGTAACAGTGTTCTCATTGCAGATCCAGCATTTAGCTGTGTTTCAATTCTGTCCAGCTGTCAAGAAGACATGTAGCTTGTATGGAACAGTTGAACATTTTGTAAGGGTGTGCACAAAGAAGCAAACCAATGTAAGCAGAGTGAATGAGACACCAGATGACAGGAAGTACAAAGTAGTGTTAAGAGCCTTATTGTTAAGTGTTAATGCATGCAAGTCTGCATGCCCAAGGGATCTTACTGCATCATCGGGTGAAGAAGCATTTTTCTTGATTACTTACTGGATTTAGGGTACGAGTTACTATTAAAGGACTTGTTTCAAGATTTGAAGATATTAAGTTTTGTGCCCGACATAAAGACCAAGGGTTTTCTGAGCACCAGAGTAGATTTTATAGGGCATTTTGATTTACCAATTTGTTTCCAAGGACTTACCATTTGCAGCAAATTGTATGTAGCTTTCAAAATGAAGACTATTTTAGGTTGGGTACTACGAGGTGTGTTGGATATAGTACTGTTAACTGGTAAAAAGTGTCCGGTCCTTTAGCTTCCAGAACTCCCTGAAAAATGTTCACTCTAGAGTGTGTGCTTGTGTGAGAAAATTGTCAGAGACCTGAGGGACCGGTTGAACCTTTGAGAAGGGAAAATATAATCTTAAGAGAACAGTTAATAAGCACAAAGGCATATTTGAGGAAGGTATGGAATCGCCTAAAGATTTAAACTTCATATCAGATTTATGGAAGGTGCCTTTGCAGTAAAGCATAATATGAAGGATGGTCCTTGCATTGTGAGGCAGGAATTCTCATTTTCTCAGTAAGCTATAATCTGAGGGTATAATAGAATCTCTTGACCATTCTACTTGGCTGTCCCCACAGTTGTCACAAGAGAGAATAAGGAACCAAGAATTTGCATTGATTTGATTGCCCACAAGCAATTTGGGTTGAAGACTATCCCCTACCTACAATTAACAAATGTGTGGCTGAATTAGAGGGGGCTACGGTTTTTAGATTGAACCTGGGCAGCGCATGCGCTGCTCTGCGAGGCATGCTGCATTAGAGTATGCATTTGAAGATCCGCCCACTTTCAACTCATATTTTTCATTGGCTTGAGCCCTTTGTAAATGCTGGCTTCTGATTCGGTAATCAGCTTCTTAGTACCACCTTGTCTTCATTTGTAATCTCCCATGAGGACTGACCCTTTTACTTGTGTTGTTACAGTATGTGTTATTTAGTCAGTAAGCACTATCTTCTTTAACACCTTGAACGCTATGGGGATTTTTCTCCTGTGCTGGGAATTTGCAGATACCACTTTACATGACGAGCTGGGCTCGTCATCAGTGTAGCAGGAGGCTACTGCATGACGAGCCCAGCTCGTCATGAGCGTCGAAGGGGTTAATGAATTTCTCCTACTGCAGGCACAACATGCTTTCCTGCAACATTCAGTGTGCCATGTGTGCTTTAACTTTCTCAGCAGCCGGGACAATGGCAGCTGCTTCTTTGCATTTTCATAGGTCTCGCATTTAGGAGATTTTGAGCTATTGGCATTGTAAATGACAATAGCTTAAACTCTCGCAAATGCAACACCTATTGCTTTCCAAATACTTTTTTTGGGAGTTGTTTCCAAGCGCTTCATGCCGCGCTTGCACTTAATAGATGCCACGCCCCTTTCTTTATACAGGCTCGTCCAAGAAAAGGGGCGTGGCCTCTTAAGTGCAAACGCAGCATGGGGCGTTTGGAAACAGACAAAATTTGCAATTCAATAGGTCTCGCATTTGCGATAATTTAAGCTATTGACATGTTACAGTGCCAATTGCTCACAATGTTGTAAATGCTAGACCTATTACATTGCAAATGCTTGTTAGTAGATTGGATGTAAGTTCTGGCTACTATGTCAATTCAAATTGTTTGTTACTCGGGCGGTATTTTTTAATTTAAAAGGATGCAGTTCGGTTTGGCATCTGCTGCCACTGCTTTTCTGAGTGCCCTTGAACGATTTCTAAGCAGTGGAAAAGGGGAGTTGACATTTCAAGATGACCTCTAGGTTATGGGCAAGGACTGGCAAGAACATAACTGGAGTTGTTGTGTCTGCTACATAACATTTGTCTGTGGTTGAGTGTTGTGTGTTCTGGAACTGAGACGGCTAGAATATCTGGGACGGATTATTAGTGCTCAGGCATCATTACCGGGTTAGGATTGGTGAGAGCAATTGATGATGTCCCGACTCCCAAGACTTGGTCATGTCCTTTGTCGGTTATGTGAATTTTACTAAACGTTGCCTCTGTGGCAGAACCATTGATTGGCCTGTTTAAGAAGACGACACATTTTGTGTGGAGGGTGAAGAGCTGGAACATGAATTTTTGCTAATTAAAGCTGATTTAGTTAGTGCTCATCTTTTGCAACCGTTGTTTCGTAGATTATAGTTCATTAGAGTTGATGAGTGAACATGGACTGGGTGCGGTAGTTGTACAGAACAGTAGGAATGGCAAATATACTGTGGCATTTGCATCTCAAACTTTTAGTAACACAGAGAATCAGTACCTTGTGATTGAAAAAATAATGCTTGCATGCTGATGGGCAGTGCAAAAGTTAAGGAGTTAGCCAGGGGCACCCATTCCACTCAGAACGGATCATAAACCATTACGCAACAAGTTAGGTAAGCCTTGTGTATGACTGCAAAGGATGACCAATCAGACTTTATAGTATTTAGATTATTACGGCCACAATTACAGCACCTGAATCTCTCCCAACAAGCATCTGCTAACATAGCAAGAATTTGATTGAAAATTCAACAGCCCATACCCAAAGTATGAGAGCTCCCATTCACCAAAGACTTCACCATGTGAGACATAAGCTGAATGTAAGGCATGCTTCTGCTATTTATAAACATGATGGAAGGTCCCCAAAATGCCTGAACAGTGCCCATCAAGCAAATCTCAGGCGGTGCTCTACAAGTAGAGAAAGAAAAGGTACTGAAGTTCCAGGCACACCTCCAGAAAAGCAACCACAAATAAGTTCAGTTCGAAGCTCTTGTAACTTTGCAAAATGAGTCAACAAACTCCCCATGACCCCCACCCCCAGTAAATTTAGAGATTAACCTCCTGCCAGTAGTTCTTAAAGCAAAACCCCCACAGAAGCGATAGAAGGCCAGAGTCACATTACCTCACCTAGCTTTGAAAAAAGGTTAATAAGATGCTTATTTCATTGGAAAATAAGGATACGAAGTAACATTACATGTCCTGCAAGCTAGATAGGCGCTATCCAGAATATAAACCAAAGCCAAAGGATGACCAAGTTGCAGGGTCAGTCAGTGATTAGACTTGTCACAACAGACCTGCAAGGCAAAATCAGACCAATCGATCATCAGTTTGACCGACTTGTAGAAAATAAGACGGGCCCCAGATATGAGAACATACAAAAAGCTAGATAGCTGACTTCATATATCTGAAGGATGAGTATAAAATGCCAACACGCCGGGAGACCCCGCGTGGGTAGTTGTTGCGATATACAAGCTTTAATAAAAGCCTCTACACGTTGTTGTCGGAAATCCCAGAGCTGGCTGAAAATGCACCAATGCTCGTCGGTTTGCCACGCCATCAGAGTGGCCCTCTTGTAAAACATTCAGCAAAAACTTTGAATCTGCAAGGTCGTTTGCAACACTTGGACACCATGTGTCACTGCAGTAAAACATTGTATTCTGTTGCCTTACACCTCGACATCTCGGCAGTATTTCTTGAAATAAAAACCGAAAGCAGATGCCGTGGTCGTGGTTTGAAGGAAGTAAATATTGAAAATGCTGAGGTATTTTTCTCTGTTCCTCCTTATTTGCAGGCTGTTGGCTAAAGTTGATTGTTTAAGAAAATTGTTTTGTTTTCTTCTTAAACTGAATCTGGGTGGATGTGTGCTGAGGTGCTTAAAATCTGTCCAAGTGTGAGTTGTTGTTTCCCATAGAGTTGTTGTTTTTACCGGATGGATCGTTGCTCAATCGAGGACTTGGGTCTGAACAGTGTATAGCAGCATACGTCTAATTGTCCTTGATTGTGTAAGTGTATTGGGGCTAAAACTGTGAGGCTCTGAAGATGGTCTTCCCTTCACCTCGTAATGTTACTTGCTTGTTTCCCTTAATCTTATGGTGCGAAGCGTGTGGAAAGATGTCGTTTGCGAGGTTTGCAGTGCCTCATCCGACCATTTGGAATGTTTACCATATGCGCTTAGATTAAGCTGAAAAATGTAGGTTAATCATTAGATAGTTGTTTGTTAGCTCGTTTGAGGGTCTTGTGCATTTGTGAATGACTTCTACTTAATACGTTTCTGGACTGGGCCATACTACATTCGTCCAAAAGTGAGTCACATTTATTATGGATTTGCTTAGTTGAAAATGGGTTCAGATACTCTGCAGAGTACAGCAGCTTGTTCACACTTCTGTATAACCAGCCTCTGTGCACTGAACTGCATCTAGAAACGACTAGGCTCATGGCACAAGAACACAAAAAAACCCGAGCAATGACCAGAAAAAGCTAGCTGCTTCTCTCGTCCCGTCTATAACTCTTCCATTTTAAGCCCCCTTGGCAGTGCTGCAGCTGTGTCTCTGTTCCCAGCGGTATTTCCCCATTATAGTCCTCTAGGCAGTGCTGCGTCTGTTCCCAGTGGTAATGCCTCATACTTTGTTCTCTAGCCAGTGCTTCTAACGGCTTCACTGGTCCCAGTGGTAATTTCTCATTCTTAGTCCTCCAGACTGCTGCAGCTGCTTTTCTTGTCCCAGCGGTAATTCTTCATTCTAAGTTCTCTAGGCAGTGCTGCAGCTGTGTCTCTGGTCCCAGTGGTAATTACTTATTCTTAGTCCTCTAGTCAGTGCTGCTTGCTGCTTCTCTGGTCGCATCGGTAATTCCTCATTCAAAGTCTTCTACACAGTGCTGCTTCTTTGGTCTTGTCAGTAATTCCTCCTTTCTAAGTCTTCTAGACAGTGCTGCAGCGGTCTCTGTTTCCAGTGGTAATTCTTCATTCTAAGTCCTCTACACAGTGCAGCAGCCGCTTCTTTGTTCCTGTAAGAAATTCATCCATTTTAAGTCCTCTAAACAGCGCTGCAGCCGTGTCTCTGTTCACATTAGTAATTCCTCATTCTTAGTACTCTAGACAGTGCTGCAGCTGTGTTGCTGTTCTCGGTGGTAATTCCTTATTCTTAGTCCTCTAAGCACCGTTGCTAGCTGCTTCTCTGGTCCCGTCAATAAATCCTCATTCATAGTCCTCTAGGCAGTGCTGCTTGCTGCTTCTGTGGTCCCATGGGTAAATCCTAATTGATAGTCCTCAAGACAGTGCTGCTAGCTGCTTCTCTGACCCCTTCGCCAGTTACTCATTCCAACTCCTCTAGTTAGTGCTGCTACCTGCTTCTCTGGTCTCAAAAGTAATTCTTTATTCAAAGTCCTGTAGACAAACCTGCAGCTGCTTCTCTGGTCCAGTCAGTAACTCCCCCATTCTAAGTCCTCTAGGCAGTGCTGCAGCTGTGTCTCTGTTCCAAGTGGTAATTCCCAATTTGTAGTCTCCTAGGCAGTGCTGCAGCTGCCTGTCTGTTACCAGTGGCAATTCCTCATTCTTAGTCCCCTAGCCAGTGCTGCTAGCTGCTTCTGTGGTCCCAGTGGTAATTCCTCATTCTAAGTTCACTAGACAGTGCTGCAGCTGCTTGTCTAGTCCTGTCAGTAATCCTCGCATTTATTTTAAGTCCTCTTTGCAGTGCTGAAGCTGTGACTCTGTTTATACATCCCACACATTCCAAACCAAAACACATAGATAAAGACGTAGTCGTTTACAGCGCCAGTAGCGCTAACTCTGACAAACGCTTTTGCATTGCAAATGCTTGTTTGTAGTTGAGTTTGGAATTGCCAACCACAGAGTGGTTGGAACCTGTGGAGGAACCTGTGGATGTGGCAGTGCCTGAACCATCAGTCTTTAACCACTTTGCTGATGTGACGGTCTAGATGCATATGGCATCTCGAAAAAAACGTGAGAACTCTTCGTCATTCACCAGCATTAACATTTTTTTTTTTTTTTTAAAGTGAATGTTTAAGGGCATACATGGATAACAAAGCATTACCATGCTTCTCATTTTGGCACCTGTGTACTGAAAAAGTTCTCAAGTTGGCTGCAAGTACAAGTACACCTCACTATAAGAACTGCAAGCTTTCCTTGTCTTTGCAGTTACTCAGTAGAGAACACCAAGATGCTCAAATTGGGCAAACAGCAGAAGGCTGTGTTGAAGACAAAAGGATAATTTAGTGTGTAGAGGTTCCATTTAGAGTGTTGTCCAACTTTGAAAGTCCTCATCCAGTATGCTGTCCAGTTCTGGTAGGCACAGTCTACAGTATTGTCTAGTTCTAAAAGCCTCCGCAGGGCTGCCGTGTCAAGGTGTTAAGCTCACATCTGGTGTGTTCTGTACAAATCTTGAGATCATCTGGAGTTTTAATAGGCCTCCGTTAGAGTATCTGACAAGTTCCCCAAGCTTCATGTGGAGCACTGAATCCACTCAGGAAGCCACATTTTGCTCTATTGTTTTCAATTTTGAAGTCCCCTTTTTGAGTGTTGTCTGTATTGTATTGTATTGTAATTGCATTTATATAGCGCTTACTATCCCCTGACGAGGTGTTGACTCGCTTTTTCGGCAAGTAGCACGCTACTCAGGAACCCATAAAGGATTAGTGTTGAATTAGTATAGTGAAATATGAAAGTAATTTGAGTGGTGGATAGGTTAGTCAGTTATTTGGATTAGGAAGGGTAGGGGAGGGATAGAAGAGGGAAAAAGGTTTGTATTTATATAGCGCTTGTTACCCCTGATGGGGTCTTGAAGCGCTTTTTTGGCGAGTAGCATGCTACACGGACCCATAAAGGATTAGTGTTGAAAATTAGTATAGTAAAATATTAAAGTCATTTGAGGGGTGGATATGTTATTCAGTTATTTGGATTAGGAAGGGTAGCGGAGGGATAGAAGAGGGAAAAAAGTTTGCATTTATATAGTGCTTGCTACCCCTGATGAGGTGTTGAATCGCTTTTTCGGCGAGTAGCTCTCTACTCTGGAACCCATAAAGGATTAGTGGTGAATTAGTATAGTGAAATATGAAATTTGAGAAGTGGACATGTTAGTCTGTTATTTTGATTGACAAGGATAGTGGATGGATGCAGGGGTGTAGGATTTATACTTTTATTTGTTTGTTTTGGAGGTCATAGCAGTAGGAGGAGGCTTGGGATGAGTAAAAAGGGACGTAGAGGAGAAGAGTCAGTGGAAAGGCTTCTTTTGGGGGATCGGTAGTGTAAAAGGTGTCAGATGATGTAAGGAGTGGTAGAGTAGGGGAGAGTCGTAGTAGTATGGGGTTTGGGATGAATAAGAGTGGATGTAGAGGATGTATTGATAGAGGTATAGGGTGAGAAATAGGGTAGTACATTAGAGAGAGTTGTAGAAAGATGTTTGAGGTGAGTCAGAGTTGCGGTAGAAGACATATTGAGAGAGGTATAGGGTGAGAAATAGGGTAGTGTATTGGATATGCTGAATTAGAAGAAATTAATAAATATATATATCCATAAGTACATGGAAAGTATATAGATGCATAAAGGAAGAAAGTATATGTAGATTAAAGATATTGATAGAGGTATAGGTGAGAAATGGGGTACTGCATTGAAAATGCTTTTTTAGGAGAAAAGTGATAAATATATAGATCCAAGTATATGAAAGGTTTATAGATGCATAAAGGAAGTAAGTATATGCATATTAAAGATGCATTAGGTAAACTCCGGTATTCAAGTGTGGTTGTACTTTATTTTTTTTTAAAGACATAAATATTCTACATGTCTATACAAAGCAATACACATACATATAGGTACATGTCTAAACAAAGCAATACACATACATATAGGTACATATCTGTAGTAGAAATAAAAGCTTATATGCAGAGGGATATACTGTATAATTGTTTGCGTATGGTGCTTATGTGGGGAAGAGAAATGGCTCGGGTAGTTTTCTGAAGATAAGGTGGTTGTCCGTGGATCTAAAGTTAGGGGGTAAAGAGTTCCATAGTTTGCCTGCTTGAACAGAGAAAAATGTGCCACCCATGGTTTTTTTCTTGCATCTTGGGATTTTGAGTCGAGGTGCCACTCTAGAGTGGAGGTTCCTTTGTTGAATGTGTTTGGTGATTTTATTCCTGATGAAGAGTGGTCCCATTCCATGTATAGCTTTGTGGGTGATGCAAAGCAGCTTGAACGCGCATCTTCTGCCAACTGATAACCAATGCAGGGCTTTCATAGCAGGGGAGATGTGGTCTCGCGGTTTGATATGCAAGAGTAGTCTGGCAGCCGAGTTCTGATTCCGTTGTAGCCTTTTAATGGTTGTTAAAGGTGATCCGTGGTAGTGGGGGGCGTGGTCAGGCGCCGAAGATGGCGGACGCGTCTTGCTAACGCTACGTGCCTCATTCCCTGATTATCCTGCGCATCCTTCTTTAACGGCGGTCTATCCGCCGACGGTGCTCGTCTGCCATTACTGACTGAAGCTGTGCTGCCAGGGGAGTGTCGTCCGGAACCCTGAAGTCTTTCCACAGAGACACTGGGAGATGCGACCTGTTGCACTGGGGAGGCCTAGATCTGGTCGCGTGGCCGACTCGCGTGGAGTGATCCTGCTGCCTGAGTGAGAGCGGCGGCCCCTTGCGTGATTAATTTTTCCTTAACACTAAGCAATTGTTGGACCCGACAGAACTCATTGTAGTAATTTGTCTTGCAATGTGCAACAAAGCACAAAATAATGTGCAAAGACTAAAAGAAAAGCATCAAGAGAAAGAATACCAGTAATAGGCCGGTACGTCAGGGGAGGAGTTACACAGAAGAAGGTGGGACAAATAGCTTTAATAAACCATAAAAAAGCAAGCTTTTTGGAAGGATGCTCAAGTAACCAAATCGGCAGCTAGGGGCGAAGTGAAACTTTACAGACTGAACACCTCATGCCTCGCAGAGCAGTGCATGCGTGCTGCTAGGCTCGACCTAAAAAAGTGTGAGGCTGTACCGCAATCATAGTTCACTCACGCGATGAGCAGCAGTCAGAGCAACCAGAAACACCGTCTTCAGAGTGAGGAGATGTAGTGGATAGCTGTGCATGGGTTCAAATGACGTGCACGAGGAAAGGCGGGGCAGTAAGACTGTTGTGGTCACTGTGGAGGTGGAGGTGGGGGTACATCCCCATGTCTGGACGGACCACCACCACCCCTTGTAGCAAAAGTAAATAAAACAATCTCCCCAGGGTCAAAGTGGGTTTGTTGGTGCCTGCAGGTAAGCAGATTGGAAGTAAGCATCTCCTATCTGCCCTGAAGGGAAGGGCACAGCAGAAAAACTGTTGCAGGTGGGTCGCCCCAACCCCTTTTTTAAATTACTAAAAAACAACTGTCTAGTGGAATTTCCCACCCTCCTGTGAACATCCTCAAACAGGGATCCACTAGGAAGAGCACATTGAAAACACAAGCTTCTCACCATTCCAACAAAACCTTCCCCATGTAAATTGGTGTTTGGGGGGGCTGAGATATGACCCCATGCACCGATGTAAGTAGAGGGGGATAAATCAATGAAAACTATGCAATTCGGTTCGCAGGAATTTAAGAAGTGAAGCAATCAAATTTGCAAAGAAGCATTTTCATCTTAGAAAGCAGTCTTTGAAATAATTCCGAAAACCTCTTGTGCAGGACATAATACAAACAGATACGTTTTCTCTGGGTTGCTATGTACATGTGAAATTGTGATCTAATCTTTTTTTGTCCATATGCGCTACAGTGCTTTTTGTGTGGCATCAAGGGATGCAAATTCAGACATGCAGCAAACCTGCTGTGGAGCTGTTAAAAGTTGCAGACAAGTAAAAAGTATGTACACAGTCTGTCATCCTAAGGCAATGGGTCCTCTCCTTAAAGAAAAAAGTTCAGAATTTGCCAACATGTAGAGCAATGCCTATTTTACTGCTTTTTTCCAAGCATCTTTTGAGAAAAATGTTATGTTCTCATTAATGCTGAAGCTTAGCTTTGAGTTAGCTTTATAATTTCTTTAAGTTACCTAGTATCTGGTGATTCGGTCTGCTTCATTTATTCAAATTTACGTTACAGTTCAGTTTACCTTCTTTTGAGCCCGGCCCACATAAATCTGTTTTCCATTCATCTCCTTTTGGTTCATATCATCCACAGCTTTT
The DNA here is from genome assembly GCF_964261635.1 of Lissotriton helveticus. NCBI lineage: Eukaryota > Metazoa > Chordata > Amphibia > Caudata > Salamandridae > Lissotriton > Lissotriton helveticus. The sequence continues at coordinate 2,109,761,214 of NC_136057.1, forward strand.
TGGGCATCTTGCTGCTACATATGTCCTCCCACTTTTTCAGTGGGTGGGGGAGGGATGGGGGTGGTTCTTAAACCATTTTGACTTACTACACAACATATTGTAGGAATAACATTTTCAATTTATGATCATATAGGAAGTTCTCTTGTAGGGGATTTCCGTGTATAGTCATAATCATGTGAATAGTCCAGCCCACGTGCGTGCCTAATCAACTAGGCTTCACTGGCCATTACTTCATCCTGAAGTGAAAAAAGATAGTCAGTTTCACTTAAATTTAGTAATTTGTTGAATTTCAACATAGAAAACTCTCTAACAAAACTCCTTTTTAGGTCTCGCCTAGCGATGTAGCGCATGCGATGCGAGACCTATTGTCTGTTTGGTGGGCGAAGGGGGACAGGATAGGTGCACGCTTTCAGACTGGACATGTGCACGCGTACATCTGCCTAAGAGCTTGGCTGAAGACACAGCAGATGTGCGCATATGCGTTAAACAAGATGTGCACACGTATGGCTCTGCCTGGTTGCTCCCTCTCTCCACATGCAGGACAAAACATATGCACGCGCTCTTCTGATAGATACATCTGCCGTGTGCATTCCTCACCTTGTGAATATCCCCCTTGCGTCAGCAGCATTCGGAATTTTTTCTTCGTAGCACGCCGGCGTGGACGACGTCACAGGAGCACGGCATCGCGCGCGACTCCGTCTGACGTCACCGACTCCTTATTAGACCCACGCCGGCGTGATGACGTCAGTTCCCTTTTTTCCGCATCGTCGACGCTAACTGTTTCTGGGATCTTCTGCGATACTTAGTATCTTCTACTATTATAGTGTTACCATTTCATCTTTAATTATTCCTTCTTCGTCGAGAATGTCGTCGAGGAAGACAGGATTCAAACAATGTGGGTCTTGCGCTCGCATGATGTCGATCACCGATCCGCATAACGATTGCTTATGGTGTCTTGGATCAGACCACGATGTTAAAAACTGTCGATCCTGCTTCAAGATGAATCCTAAGGCGTTACGAGAACGTGAAGCTAAACTTCTTCTTGCGAAGGTAAAGGGGAGAGAGACTGGGAGATTTTCGAGGTCGACGTCCAGACGCTCGAAGTCGAGACAGAAGTCGCGTTCGAAGTCGAGATCGAGGTCGGCTTCAAGGTCGAGATCCAGAGAGAGGTCGAGGTCTGGATCCAAGTCGGCTTCGGGTCATGCTTCGAGCTCCTCGAAGAGGAAGCACAAGAGGAGAAAACATAGCTCAAGACATCATTCTGGAAAAGAGTCTTCGAATTCGAAGAAGTCTCGTAAGCATCATAAGGACTTCGTGTCTCCTTCTCCTTTGCATTGTCTCGGAGGTTCCCCGATTCCGGAACAAGAACCGGATCCGGAGTCGCACCATTCTTCGGAGCACGAAGAAGAGGAAGTTCCTCGAGCTCCGACTCCGGTAGTAGTCCCTGTAAATCAAGAGGGTCAGAATGAACCGATGTCGGAGCAACCTCCTTCAGAACATCCAGTAGGTTCGTACCCTCCTTTTCCTGGTCCTGGACAGGACCCCTTGCATTTCCTTAATGCGATGTTTGGAGTTTATTCAAGAGCAATGTACCCCACTGGTGCACCGGCTGGTCCCATGGGTCCATTGTCTTACAACTTGGGCATTCCTCAAAATTACGCCCCAGCTCCTTTTATGCCGGCGCCTTATACACCATGGCTCGGTACGGCTCCACCGAGGTCATCGACTCCGCATACGGCTTCGCCGGCTCCGGATCGACCTCGTAATTTGGATCGAGGTGCCACGCCAGTCCGTGAGTCTCGTCCTCCAGCTGCCCCGGCTCCTCGTTCGACGTCGGATCCGGCTCCGTCTGAGTCGTTACCGGATCCATCGACTTCGGTTCGTATGGAATGGTCGAGACGCAGGGCTCAGCGTCTTTTGGAGGAAAAGAGGTATGAAGATTCTGATGTAGAAGAAGGTGAACTTCTAGATCAAGGGGACTGTTTTGAAGACCTACATAGTGCTAGTGGTCTGGAACTCTCTCCTGAGTGGGGTTTACCATCAGTTTCTGATGCACCATCTAAGGACGTGGCACCCTACCATGTTATTAGAAAGGCTGCAGATCTACTCAATCTGACCTTACCTACTGTTGAGTACAAACCTAACATCCTCACAGAGGTTTTACACTCTCCTTCTATTATAGAGCCTACACTTCCATTTACTGATGCTTTAACTGAACCGATAATGGAGGTCTGGAAGAGACCGTTGACTGCTCCTGCTGTTTCAAGGTCTGTAGCAAGACGCTACAGGGTGGCACCTGGTGACCCCGAGTTTCTCTCTTTACATCCTTCACCGGAGAGTCTGGTAGTACAGGCCGCTTGTTCCAACAGGTCTGCAGGTTCTTTTCCTCAGGTGCCAGCAGACAAGGACTCTAAAAAGTTGGATCAATCTGCAAAGAAGATTTTCTCCTCAGGTAGCATGGCTCTAAAATCTACTAATGCTACTTGCCTTTTGGGGAGATATGTTCATGCATTGATGGACTCTGTGAAACAATTGTCATCTAAGCTTCCAGAGGATGATAGGAAAAACTTTAATGAGGTGGTCTCCGATACTCAAGCTGCAGCCCGCTTGGTAATTCAGAGTGGCATGGACACAGCGGACTCTGTTGCCAGGATTATGGGCTCTACTGTTGCCACCAGAAGGGCAGCATGGCTGAAATCCTCTGATTTCTCTACAGATGTACAATCCACATTGATGGACTTGCCTTTTGACGGGACAGGCCTTTTTGGGAAGAAGGCGGATGTGGCTTTGGAAAGATTCAAAGATAGCCGGGCTACTGCAAGATCTTTGGGTCTCCAGACAAGAGGTTCTACCACTAAGAAGTTTAGAGGGTTTGGTAGATCCTCCTTTTGTCCCTTCAGACAAGGCCAGCAACAACAGCAGCAGCAGCAAAACCCTCTGTACAAATCTTATAGAGGTAGACAGAAGGGTCGTGGTCGTCAAGTCTCCTCTTCCTCTACTTCCTCCAATAATACCCAACCCCCACCTACATCAGCAAAGCAGCCCTAGATCCACCATTCTGGATCATGTGGGTCCGGTAGGGGGTCGGCTTACTCATTTTCTACGGGATTGGGAATCGGTTACATCAGATCTTTGGGTTCTAAATCTCGTAGAAAATGGGTATGACCATCCTTGCCAAGGTTATTGTTCGGAGGACCATCTTCTTCTCCTGCAGGAAGAAGTCCTGGCACTGTTCCGAAAGGGTGCGATAGAGGTGGTTCCAGAGCAGGAAAGGGGTCAGGGGTGCTACTCCCGGTATTTCCTGATACCCAAGAAGGATGGCAGGCTTCGGCCAATCCTGGACCTCAGGATTTTGAACCTCTATCTCAAACAGGAGAAGTTCAAAATGCTCACACTTGCACAGGTTCTTCAAGCGCTGATGGAAGAAGACTGGATGGTGTTGATCGACTTGCAGGATGCGTATTTTCACATCCCCATTCTGAAGTCGCACAGAAAGTATCTCCGTTTTACGGTGGGATCGCAACACTACCAGTTTGCGGTCCTTCCTTTTGGGCTTACTACTGCGCCTCGAGTTTTCACCAAGGTGATGGCAGTGGTGGCTGCGCATCTCAGAAGATCGGGGATTCCTGTGTTCCCCTATCTAGACGACTGGCTGATCAAGGCGGAGTCGCCGGAGAATGTGCTTCATCATCTGCAAGAGACAACTCAGTTGTTGCACAGGTTGGGTTTTTCGATAAATGTACCCAAGTCTCACCTGGTGCCCTCCCAGCGCAACCTGTTCATAGGTGCGGTACTGGACACTACTGTATGTCGTGCATTCCCTCCACCTCAAAGGATTCACGACATACAGGAAATGATTCCTTTATTCTACAATGGAGCGGTTGTTCCAGTCCTGAAGGTCCTTCGTCTGCTCGGTCTGATGGCTTCTTGCATTCTGTTGGTCAATCATGCACGCTGGCACATGAGGGCACTCCAGTGGTGCCTCCGCAGGCAGTGGTATCAGCACAACGGAGATCTCAGGGAGTCGGTGAGGATCTCCAGAGAAACTGCAGCGGATCTGTCTTGGTGGAGTGTGGAAGGCAATCTGTCACAAGGAAAGCCTTTTCAACTTCCTCCATCAGTGGCCACAGTGATAACGGATGAATCCACTCTCGGGTGGGGTGCTCATCTGGGGGACCTGGAGGTCAAAGGGCTTTGGTCTCCAGAGGAAAGGTTGCTTCATATCAACCTTCTAGAATTGCGGGCGATACGTTTGGCGCTCAAGGCCTTCCTACCTTCCCTTTGCGGTCAGTCGGTTCAGGTCCTGACGGACAACACAACTGCGATGTGGTACGTCAACAAACAGGGAGGAGTAGGGTCGCAGTGTCTCTGCAGAGAGGCTCTGCGCCTCTGGTCCTGTGTTCAGGACCATCAGATTTGTCTGATGGCAAATCATCTGGCCGGAGTTCTGAACGTTCGTGCAGACAGTCTCAGTCGGCAGTTTTCTGCCGACCACGAGTGGAGGCTTCACCCGGAGGTGGTTCACGACATCTTTCAGATGTGGGGGACTCCTCGGGTGGACTTGTTCGCCACTCGCGAGAATGTTCACTGCCTGTCATTCTGCAGTCTCCAGTTTCCGATGCAAGGAGCTTTGGGGGACGCGTTTCAGTTGAGTTGGAAAAATCAACTTCTTTACGCGTTTCCTCCCATACCCTTGATTCCTCGGGTTCTGAGGAAGATTCGCCAGGACCGGGCCCAAGTCATATTGGTCGCCCCGGATTGGCCAAGAAGGGTGTGGTACACAGACCTTCTCCACCTCTCCTCTCACCCGCCGCTCCGTCTCAGGGCAGACCTCCTCTGTCAGATGGAGGGGCAGGTTCTACACCCCCACCTCCAGACATTACACCTTCATGCCTGGAGATTGAACGGGGCAACTTGAATTCATTTTCTCTCCCTCACGATGTGGTGGATGTCATTCTTTCTGCCAGGCGTGACTCTACTAAGTCCATTTATTCGTATAGGTGGTCTAAATTTGTCTCTTGGTGTAGGGAGAGAGATGTTGACCCTTTGAAGGCTCATTTGTCTGACATTTTGCAGTTTGCTCTTTCTTTGGCGCAGCAAGGATTTGCTGTTGCCACGGTCAAGGGGTATCTTTCGGCTTTGTCGGCATTTCTCTGTTTGCCGGATCAGCCTTCTCTTTTTAAGTCTCCTGTGGTTTTAAGATTTTTGAAGGGACTCACTAATAGATTCCCTCCTACTCCTTTTGTTATTCCTCATTGGGATTTGAATCTTGTGCTGACCTATTTGATGGGTTCTCCCTTCGAGCCCTTGCACAAGTGTCTCATGAGACTTCTTTCTTTTAAGACGGTGTTCTTGGTTGCAATCACCTCGGCAAGGAGGGTGAGTGAGCTTCAGGCTCTTAGTTCTAAGCCCCCTTTCCTGACCATTCATGCTGAAAGACTGGTTCTTAGGACCAGGGCTGCTTTTCTGCCTAAGGTGGTAACTCCCTTCCATCTAGGACAGTCCATTACCCTTCCTACCTTCTATCCTCCCCCTCACCCGTCTAAGGAGGAAGAGAGACTACACCGCCTGGGCCCTAAGAGGGCGGTGTCTTTTTATCTGGACAGAACAAAATACTTCCGGATGGATGACCAGCTGTTTGTTGGTTTTGCTGGCTGCAAGAAGGGCAGAGCGGTGCACATGCGCACACTTTCCAGGTGGATAATCCTGTGCATCAAGATTTGCTACTCCCTGGCGGGTAAGGACCCTCCGGAGGGTATTAGAGCACATTCAACTAGAGCAAAGTCTGCAACATCTGCTTTGTCTAGAGGTGTTCCTGTTGAGGACATTTGCAGGGCTGCGACTTGGGCCTCCCTCCACACTTTCGCGAAGCATTACTGCTTGGATTCCGAGGTGAGGAGGGACGGCCACTTCGCGCGCTCTGTTCTCCAAGATTTCCTGGTATAGCAGAGTGGACACCCTCCTCCGGGAGTAGGGACTGCTGTGGGACTCTATTCACAAGGTGAGGAATACACACGGCAGATGTATCTATCAGAAGAACAAGTTACTTACCTTCGGTAACGCTTTTTCTGGTAGATACAATATCTGCCTGTGGATTCCTCACATGCCCACCCGCCTCCCCGTTGTCCACTCTGCTATACCTGGTTTTATTGTTTGTATATATTTTGGGTTTTGATTCCTTTGCTATGCACTGTGTGCTATTTTGGTTTGTATGTGCTGTGTACATTGTATATATGCATATTTGCTGTCGTTGGTCCGTCCGGGTGCCTCGAAGGCACGGAAAAAAGTGCGGAACTGACGTCATCACGCCGGCGTGGGTCTAATAAGGAGTCGGTGACGTCCGACGGAGTCGCGCGCGATGCCGTGTCCTGTGACGTCGTCCACGCCGGCGTGCTACGAAGAAAAAATTCCGAATGCTGCTGACGCAAGGGGGATATTCACAAGGTGCTTAACATTTGTCGGCTTCATTGTCACATGTATTTTCTGCCTTCTAATTGGCCAGCTATACTGCCTCTTTCAACCGGAGCATGGATCAAGTATTGATTGCTTCAGCTCGATTGCTGTCCTTACACTGATTGTGCACTACCTTTATTTTTCCTTCATCCGCGTCATCCTTGTTGAGCCTCTTGCAATTTGTAGTTTTACTATGCCACATGCACTTCATAAAAGCCATTTTCTCATTTGTAATGGATTTTTATTGTGACCGCAGATTTGGATATGGGTGCATTTGTTTTTTATGTATTGGGATTTTTTGCAAATGAATTTTTTTTTTTTTCACACATGCCGAGACCTAAGAAGCATCCGCAAAGCAAATAGGTCTCCTCTTTCAGACTATTGACTCTACCATTGCCTTTCGTTTGCCAACTTTGGCAATGATTTGTAGCCATGTGTTCTATCACTGTGGCTGCCTTGCAGCATGGCTAAAATAATATTAAACCAGCTTTGGCAAAGCCAGTAGGTCGCGCCTCTGCAAAAGCTATTGGCTTTACCTATGTGTTTTAGCCATGTTGTACACCAATGTGGCTGCTGTTCAGCATGGCTAAAAGTCAGTGGTATAAAGTGGAGTGTTGTATAGTGCAGTGGTTAGAGTAGAGTGCTGCAGAGGAGACTGATGTAGATTGGTACAGAGTAGAATGGTGTAGAGTACAGTGGTTCGGAGTAGAGGGGCATAGTGTGGAGATGTGTAGCATAGATTAATTACTGTGACACAGAGTAGAATGGCATAGATTGTTTCAGAGGGGATTAGTGCACGGTAGAGCAGAGTGGTGCAGAGTACATTATAGTGGATTTGTGTAGATGGGAGTGGTATAGAGTAAAGTGCAGTGTTGTGGAGTGGCATGGAGCTGTGCAGAGTAGAGTTGCCTAGATTGGTGTAGAGTGCAGTGGTGTAAAGTAGAGTACATTGTCATAAAGTAAAGAGGCTTAGAGTGCAGTGGCATGGAGTGGTGCAGAGTAGAGTACAGTGGCTCAGAATAGAGTGGAGTGGTGTAGAGTGGAGTAGGCATGATGTGACAGTGCTCTGTCATTCCAGACAGCACATTTCCAATTGAAAATAAATTAACAGTTACATAGGCATAAAGTTGTATGGATACAAGTATACAGCGCACAAACGGTAATGTGTAGAAATCTCATCACCTAGTGTATTAGTTTGTTTTGATTGTATTAAAATATTTGTTTCCATCACACTTCAGAATTACCTATGTGCTTAATTTCCGCCTTTTTAATTCTGATATATTCTGAAATATCTGCACAGTTTATTTGCAGCCATTTAAATGTTATGGGCTAGAAAAAAATAACATAGTTCAGCCTTCCTCCAGCGCACTTCAAGTAGCCTGCTAGCATGATTGTCACTTGAAGTCAGAGAAAGAAAAGTAAGCACTAAACTCCCTGGAAGACGGAGTCTGACATTTGACCTCTGCCTTTAAATGCACAGAAAATGTGACCTGGTAATAAGAAGATTTAAAGGCCTGTTTACAGAAATCGAGCATAGATGGAAAATAAAGTAAATAGGGTATGCTCTAGAGGATGGACGAACTCAAGCTGGATACCCTAAAACAAATAAAGCCAACAAATGTGAGTTACACACCACAAAGCCAATAGTAATGAATGGGTGGAATGCATTCCCAGGAAAGCTTTCCGATTGCCCCCAATATGTATATAGCAAACCAGACATCTTTGCTGTTTGGTAAGCTTTGACCTAAAAAGCTCTTTGAAGCACACAGCACTAATGCTCTTTATATTTTTTTAAAGCGTATTAGTCCTGACTGCATCATAGCGCTTTAAAAAAATAGTTTTAGCATTTCTGCTGCTTCAACCATGGCTACAAAACGCTGCTAAGGCTAATAGCTGTCAAAGGCAAGACTTTTGACTTCCTGAATGCTTGTTGCAAAATACTCACCCAATCCGTTCCATTAACAGTTACTATTACCACCATATCATGGAGAACTCTAGTTGTACAGAGGTGTGGGAGGGAGACAAGTGGGGGAGTGCCGTTGCACTCCCCGTGAAGATGGCCCGTGCGCGGCTGGAAGGAGGGGGGAGTGCCGTCGCACTCCCCCGAGGCCTCGCTGGGCCAGCAGTAGTCTCCGGGTCCCCCCGCCGGAGCGGGGAGACCAGAAGTAGAGAGCCGGCTCCCACGGCAGCCCGCGAGGGTAGTGGGCGGGCGGGGAGCCGGCGGGAGCCACCGGGGGTGGGCTCTTTGGGTGGCTCTCCACCGAGCCTGCAACAAAGGGGGGCCCCTGAAAATAGGCAAGAGCGGCCGGGGTGGGCTCCCCGAGCCCGCGGGCACTCACCTGGGAGTCCGGGTCCCACCCACACTGGTAAGAGGCCTGAAGTGCTCAATAATGCCTTGCAAGGCATGGGGAAATCCATCGTTTTTTGGTGCTCAGTGGTGTGAATGAATCCTCTAAATTGCCTTAGAAAAAAAAGTTTCAGTTTGATTTTTGGACTTTGGACTAAACTGTTTTGAATACATTGTTTTGATTTTCCCGAATTGTTCTAAGTCTGTTGTGCCTAGTTTTGGTGACCCAAAACTAGGGAACCATGGAGCTGGACCTGGCTAAACTGTCCCAGTTTAAGATAGCTGATCTTAGGGAACAGGGTAGGCTTAGGGGGCTACATGCTGCCAAGATGATGAGGAAGGCAGGGTTGCTTGAGTCCCTAAAGGCCTGGGCCAGGGCAGCTGAGGAGAACCCAGGGGGGTGGGAGGATGCCCCCCCCCACACACCTCACCCAAGAGAGGGGTGAGGAGGAGACCTCTTTCATTGTGACTAGTGTTTTCCAGGTGAATCAAGGTGGTGGTAGAAGTGGGGAAGAGTCCCTTACTCAGGAACCACTACCGCCCCTTGCAGAGAGACAGCTTGAGGCTCAATAAGCTTTGATAGCTTTAGAGCAAAGGAAACTGGACTTGGCTGAGAAGAGATGGGAGAGGGAGGGGGAGAAAAGGAATGGTGGCAGCGAAAGTGAAGAGGATGCTGATATGTCCAGGGGTGGTAGATTTGAACCTAAACTTCCCAAGGGCATAGTACCCAAGTACATTGAGGGGGATGACATTGACAGGTGGCTAGCAGCTTTTGAGAGGACCCTTACAATGAGTAGAGTCCACTCTAGGTATTTGGGTGCACTCCTGTGGGAGTTGATTCCAGTAGCTGGGATTGATAGGCTCCTGACGCTGAAGAGAGATGATGTAGAATCATACCAGCAGATAAAGGCATGCTTAGTCAAGAGATTTTGTCTGACTCCAGAACAGTACAGGGTGAAGTTTAGAGGCACCCAGAAATTGAGTTCAAAGTCTTGGGTAGACTCTGTGGACGTTTCAATGAAGGCACTGGAAGGCTGTATTGTTGGTAACAAAGTTGACAAATATTAGGGATTGTATAATTTGTTTTTGAAAGAAAGAACATATTTTGACTCATTGTGCAGAAGATAAGTTATGCCAGTATCTAGTGGACTCTAAGCTGACAGACCCCAGAGAGTTGGGGGAATCAGCTGATGAGTAGGTGAGGACTCGGGCTTCCATTCAGCACCTGTGGTGTGACCAGAAGAAAAGAGGACAGGCCCCTTCCCAACGGAAAGCCCAGGGAAATGAAGGTCAAAAACCTAGGGAGTCCTCCAAAGACCCACAAAAACCTGCACAAGGAGGGGGGCCCGAGCCAGCCCAAATTCAAAGGGAGGGGGTTTCATGGAAAGCCTGGAAGGTTCTTTGATCGCTCAAAGGTGGGTAAGTGCTTTGACTATAACCAGCCAGGGCATAAGCAGGGAGATGCTGTCTGCACCAAGAAGCTCCCCCCCTTAAGGGGCCAATCCACAGGGATTACCAGTGTCCGTGTAGGGGTGGAGAGTGGTGCCCCAGAGAGGGGTAGTCAGGTGGTGGAAGCAACCTTAGTGTCCTTGTGAGGGGTGAATATTGCCACCCTTCCTGCCTTACCTCCAAACATGGAAAAGTACAGGCAGAGTGAATGGGCCTGAGGTTGAGGCTAGCAGAGACACTGGGGCTAGTGTAACTACGGTCCTGGATGAACTGGTACCTCCAGAGAGGTTGTTAGCTGGTGAGTGACATATGCACTCTTCAATCATTGAGGAGGGAGAAGGAAATTCATTGTGATCCATCCAGTTTCCTTGGAATATAATATTCTCAATCAATTGTGGGGGGGAGGATCACTTGTCCTGCTAACCTGGATTTTACAGGTTTGTGGAACGTCCCTCGGTAAAAAACCCTCATGCACGTGAGTAGATGTTGTGCTAGCGGTATATCTTGATTCTCCGCTGTGTTACTCTCGTGTCTGCATAATCACAGGGTTAGTAGGTTTGCAGCCTCCACCAGGAGGTAGTTAACCCAAGGTTAAAGCAGTAGTGTCCAGTGATAAGTGATTGTGAAGTTAAAATAACTCGGACAGCCAGGTTCCGATATTTATTATTCTGGATTCGAGTTAGATGGTGAAAATATCTCATAGATATGCGTCAAGAGAAGTATTAGGGTTCTCACGCTATCAATTTTCAAAGGTTTAAAAGGTCGACATGTTTCAGCCCTGGTCGCCTAGGAGAGGTCAGTGGGCTTTCTTCAGGATCAAGTGGGAAGTGAATGGTAAAGCGACTTATTAGTCCTTTACACCTTCGAGGTAAGATTAATTCCTGTAGATATAAATAGTGTAGTTAACCTAGGGGAGGGTAGTGGGACATAAGACAACTCTGAGCATTTCTCTATTACTATACAATTTAAAAAAGCAATACTATTTCTGATCACTACTTTCCGCAGTCAAAACCACCTACTCAAACCACCGGTTTACCACCTAGTTTCAGAGGTCTTGTACTGTTATATGTCTTTTATTTGTCATATTGTAACGGGTCTATTTATTGACTTGTCACTTCGATCGTGAATGAGGAAACTGAATTTACAAGTTAGATCGTGGTTTCCTTTGCAATTCCCTTTTCGATTACCTAGCTTGTTGTAAGCTATCTCCGTGCACTGCTATGTCTTAGGTGTGCACTCTGTCTATTGGGGTAGGGTGTGTCTATGTACAGGTGACGGATGTCTGATATCAAACTTACACCAATTAATTCCAGTCATAGCGCACTCACAACCATGCCACAGTATTAACTGGCTATTTTTACTCTTTTTCGGCGACTCCACGTACCTCTGCACTGTAATTACGTGCTTCCTCAGGTACCAGGGAGTCTCTAGGAGGGGGGCCCTCTTTCTAGAAACAATGATAAAGAATTAGTAAAGGGGGAGAGGTACTTATCTTATCGGACGCCGGTCTGTGCCTTGATACGCCTCGTACCTGGTGCTCCTCGCCTCCCGCGCTGCTTGTGCTGACTCTGCTTTCCTGGACCCGGTAGGATTCCTGAGCACAGAAGGCTCTTAAGACTGCTTCCACACTGATGGATACTGAAGATAGACTATCGATATTAAGGGATTCTCTGTATTGGTATCCACTGCAGAGTATTTAATCCGTGGAATTATGTGTTTTCTTAGACATTTTACTGTGATCCGTTATGATTTAAAAATTGCAATTGGTTATAAAAGCGATCGTTTTGACTAGATAGGGGCTGTATTATCATGGCTTATCGCTGTGTTTATGATTTACGCCACTATAGCTTTTGTTCTACATCTTTTGCCAATAGATACAGATAGTCCTTTTTTATCCATTTCAGTTATTTATCTGTTCAGGCTTGCCCATGGGATGTTATCATTAAGGCCCCGCACATCGGTGCCCAATCTGTGGACCCACCTTTGTTCTTTTTCAAAAAGAATGCGCTCCGCATTGTGGTCCTTAGTTTTTAGTGTTTCCAAAATTATCCACTTCAAATCATCCACTGAGTGTCCTTTTTCTAAAAAATGTGTTGCCATTTTTGTCGTTCCTTTTTTGCAATTGACATTGCTTCGGTGCTCAATGATTCTCTGTTTTGCTTTTCTGCACGTCATGCCTATGTAGGTCAGGTCACACGGGCATGTAATCATGTATATAACATGACTTGTGTTACAATTTGTATGGTTCCGTAAGGACCATTTAAAATGCGGTAAGAGCTGTAATTCTTTGGCTGGTCTGGTTAGAGAGCAGACTGTACAGGCTCCACAAGGGTAATGTCCCGTTACTGGTGGAAGATTCCATAAAGTTGATTGATTTTGTGATACAGCCGGTCTTGGTCTCGTATGAACCAACAGGTCTTTGAGGTTCCTCGTTCGTTTATTAGCAAAACGTGGTTTTGGCCATGAAATGTTTGCAGAGGTAAGTATTCTCCAGTGCTTATTTATGATCTTCTTAACTTTATTCGAGACTGGGTTGTAAGTTGTTACACAAGTCAGAAGGTCCTCTTCCGGTGTTCTCTTAGATGTTTCCAATAAACATTCTCGGTTTTGATTCCTGGCTCTCTTTTTGCATGTGTTAATAACCTTCTTAGGGTAATGACGTGCTTCCAGCTTTTTACGGAGATCATTTGCTTGGGACTTATATTCCTCGGTTTTACTGCAATTCCTCCGCAAACTGAGAAATTGACTGTAAGGAAGATTCTCTCGTAGTGGGCGTGGATGATAGCTGTTAAAAGATAGTAGACTGTTCTTGGCAGTTGGCTTAAAAAAGGTCCTGGTTTGGAGATGATCATTCTCTACATAGATGGTTATGTCTAGGAAGTCTAAGTTCTTTTTGTCTGCAGTGTAGGTGAATTTCAACCATTCATCTTGTGCATTTAACCAAGTGTGAAAGTTCTTTAGACTTTCCATATCGCCTTCCCAAATGAGGAGAATGTCGTCTATATAGCGCTTCCAGAAATAAATATGATTTTGGTATGGATTTTGTTGGTTGTTGATGAACAGTTTCTCAAAATTGCTCACGTACAGCCCTGCCACACTCGGGGCAAATTTACTGCCCATCGAAGTTCCGTGGCGCTGTCTGTACAGGGTGGTGTTGTACTCAAAGAAATTTTCCGTTAGGGCAAGCCTGCAGCATTCCAGGACGAAATGTCGTGGAGTTTTGTAGTGCCAATCAATGTCAAAGAGAAGAGTTTCTAATGTGTTAAGGGTATTCTCTTGTGGCAGGCTTGTGTAGAGACTCTCTACGTCGAGCCCTACCAAGATCATTGTGCTTTCAGAATAGGTCACTTGTGTCAGCTGATTAAGAAGGTCCCTCGTATCTTTTAGGTAGGTTGGGGTCTGTTGTGTTAACGGTTTAAGATATTCGTCAGCAAATTGAGAGAGAGGTACCAACAAGGACCCAATGCCGGAGACAATTGGTCGTCCCGGCGGAGGATGGCGTGCTTTGTGGGTTTTTGGGAGGGAGTAAAATTAAGGTATCCTTGGTGTTTTTGTCTCCAGGAACTCCCCCTCTTTTTTTGAAATCCAATTGTTGGTTGTCGCCTCCTCGACCATCAGTGAGATTGTTCGTTGTAACCTAGGTGTGGGATCAACTGTTATGATTTCGTAAAAATTGCGGTCTGAAAGGAGATCCAAACATTGTTTGTTGTAGCCCCCTTTACTGAGGAGGACTACTCCCCCCCCCCCCCCCTTTTGTCTGCTTGTTTGATTACGATATTGTCATCATTTTTCAATGCGTATAGTGCCTTCTGTTCCGACTTAGTTATATTCTGAAAAGGTTTTTCTGTATGGTCAGTTAGTTCGTCCAGTTCCTTCAGCACAGCTTGCTCGAAGGTGCCGATTTCCATCGGTACTTGAGAGTTTAGTGGGCAAAATTTTGATTTTCGTCTCAGATGTATCGCCATCAGCTTTTGGCAAAGGTTGGTTGGAAAAGAAAGCCTTGAGTTTCAATTTGCGGCAGAATTCCGATATTTCGCACTTGGTTCGGAAAATGTCTAGGCTAGGGGTGGGTACATAGCCAAGGCCTTTATTTAGGACTCTGGTCTCATCGATGGATAATATTTTGTCCGTCAAATTTACGATGAGGGAGCTGTGCTCGGTCCTGCCTTCGCTTTCGTGGCGCTCCTGGTCTGTACCTGGCGTGTCTGATCTGACCATGTTACTCCTCTTCGCCTTTGTTTCTGAGGTGCACGGCCTCCCCCTAAAAAAGGAATCCTTTGATTGAAGTTTTGTCCTGTTTGGGGTTGGTGTTGGTGGGTCATTGGCGGTGGTCCCTGGAAGTATGGATTCATCCAACCTTGAAAATGAGGATTAAATGGTTGAAAGGGAATGTTCGGGGGGCCCATCTGGTAATGTGGCCACATATTGCGCCCTCTTCGGTTGCCTCTTCGGTTCTGAAAGCCTCGTTTGCCAAAAGTGGGGTATTCGTCTCCGCCGGAGTCACTACCATCTCCCGATGAGCCATTATTAGAGCCGTTGTTAGACCCATAGTTGGACGCATTATCATTACTCTTATAGTCTTTGCTACTATAAGGGTGACACCGTTCAATAGAGAAAGTTTTCAGTTCCTTTGCTAGTATTTGTAATTTAGTTTGAATAAGGAATTCCTGTGTGTCACTCATCTCTTTGTTGATTTCATCGAGCTTTGTTTTGTAGACTGTGACATGAACCATGCTATTAAGTTGTGATTCTATTAATTGGATTTTAATAGTCAATTCATCCGTTAACCTCGTCGCTGTTTTTATAATCAAGACCAAGTAGTCTCTGGTGCATTTCCACAATATTGCAAACCAGTCTTTACGGAATGCTAGGTCTTTTAGAAAAATCCTTGGCGTGTTTGTGACCCAAAGTCCTCGAGGTGCCGCATTCACCCTAAGATACTCTGTCATGATGATTCCATGCACAGCTGTTCTTACTTGTTCTTTTTTTATTTCAGAGTTCGTCCCACTCGTTGGTGTTAGCCAGAGTTTGAGTCAGGTTTCGATCTGCTAAGAGCGGTGGTCTGGCAAGTATTGCATCAATTTCTTCTATAGAGTAACTCGGGCCAAAATTCTCCGCCATGGTGATGTTAGTTTCTATTACTCTATGATGTAGTATTATCAATACCTATCGTCCGATAGTGTATGGATAGCTCCCACTGCTGTGCGCAGCTAGTTACTCTTCAATCATTGAGGGAGAAGGAAATTCATTGTGATCTTCCAGTTTCCTTGGAATATAATTTTCTCAATCAATTGTGGGGGGGGAGGATCACTTGTCCTGCTAACCTGGGTTTCACAGGTTTGTGGAACGTCCCTCGGTAAAAAACCCTCATGCACGTGAGTAGATGTTGTGCTAGCGGTATATCTTGATTCTCCGCTATGTTACTCTCGTGTCTGCATAATCACAGGGTTAGTAGGTATGCAGCCTCCACCAGGAGGTAGTTAACCCAAGGTTAAAGCAGTAGTGTCCAGTGATAAGTGATTGTGAAGTTAAAATAACTCGGACAGCTAGATTCCGATATTTATTATTCTGGATTCGAGTTAGATGGTGAAAATATCTCATAGATATGCGTCAAGAGAAGTATTAGGGTTCTCACGCTATCAATTTTCAAAGGTTTAAAAGGTCGACATGTTTCAGCCCTGGTCGCCTAGGAGAGGTCAGTGGGCTTTCTTCAGGACCAAGTGGGAAGTGAATGGTAAAGCGACGTATTAGTCCTTTACTCCTTCGAGGTAAAATTAATTCCTGTAGATATAAATAGTGTAGTTAACTTAGGGGAGGGTAGTGGGACATGAGACAACTCTGAGCATTTCTCTATTACTATACAATTTAAAAAAGCAATACTATTTCTGATCACTACTTTCCGCAGTCAAAACCACCTACTCAATATCGTGGAAATGCACCAGAGACTACTTGGTCTTGATTATAAAAACAGTGACGAGGTTAACGGATTAATTGACTATTAAAATCCAATTAATAGAATCACAACTTAATAGCATGGTCCATGTCACAGTCTACAAAACAAAGCTCGATGAAATCAACAAAGAGATGAGTGACACACAGGATTTCCTTATTCAAACTAAATTACAAAAACTAGCAAAGGAACTGAAAACTTTCTCTATTGAACGGTGTCACCCTTATAGTAGCAAAGACTATAAGAGTAATGATAATGCGTCCAACTATGGGTCTAACAACGGCTCTAATAATGGCTCATCCGGAGATGGTAGTGACTCCGGCGGAGACGAATACCCCACTTTTGGCAAACGAGGCTTTCAGAACCGAAGAGGCAACCGAAGAGGGCGCAATATGTGGCCACATTACCAGATGAGTCCCCCGAACATTCCCTTTCAACCATTTAATCCTCATTTTCAAGGCTGGATGAATCCATACTTCCAGGGACCACCGCCAATGACCAACCAACACCAACTCCAAACAGGACAAAACTTCAATCAAAGGATTCCTTTTTTAGGGGGAGGCCGTGCACCTCAGAAACAAAGGCGAAGAGGAGTAACATGGTCAGATCAGACACGCCAGGTACAGACCAGGAGCGTCACGAAAGCGAAGGCAGGACCGAGCACAGCTCCCTCATCGTAAATTTGACGGACAAAATATTATCCATCGATGAGACCAGAGTCCTAAATAAAGGCCTTGGCTATGTACCCACCCCTAGCCTCGACATTTTCCGAACCAAGTGCGAAATATCGGAATTCTGCCGCAAATTGAAACTCAAGGCTTTCTTTTCCAACCAACCTTTGCCAAAAGCTGATGGCGATACATCTCTGAGACGAAAATCAAAATTTTGCCCACTAAACTCTCAAGTACCGATGGAAATCGGCACCTTCGAGCAAGCTGTTATGAAGGAACTGGACGAACTAACTGACAATACGGAAAAACCTTTTCAGAATATAACTAAGTCGGAACAGAAGGCACTATACGCATTGAAAAATGATGACAATATCGTAATCAAACAAGCAGACAAAGGGGGGGGGAGTAGTCCTCCTCAGTAAAGAGGGCTACAACAAACAATGTTTGGATCTCCTTTCAGACCGCAATTTTTACGAAATCATAACAGTTGATCCCACACCTAGGTTACAACGAACAATCTCACTGATGGTCGAGGAGGCGACAACCAACAATTGGATTTCAAAAAAAGAGGGGGAGTTCCTGGAGACAAAAACACCAAGGATACCTTACTTTTACTCCCTCCCAAAAACCCACAAAGCACGCCATCCTCCGCCGGGACGACCAATTGTCTCCGGCATTGGGTCCTTGTTGGAACCTCTCAGGGCTCGACAAATCCACTCGCCCGCTCGCATTTGCGAGGGAGAATGGATGAGGACGAGCTATTTTTAGGTCCTACTCGCCCTTTCTGGGGAGTAGGAAATTAAACTAACTTTTGTCTTCTGTCTTTAAAAACAGAGCAAAAGTGACAAGATAACACGATTTAAAGGCATTTTTATTGCTCACAAAGGAAATGAGCAATAAACATGCCTTTAAATCTTGTTATCTTGTCACTTTTGCTCCGTTTTCAGAGACGGAGGTCAAGTGGGTTGGGGTCAGGTCGAGGGGATTTTCCATGGTACTAGACCTGCAGGACTAGTACCATTTTTCGGATTTGTCGAGCCCTGCCTCTCTCTCAATTTGCTGACGAATATCTTAAACCGTTAACACAACAGACCCCAACCTACCTAAAAAATACGAGGGACCTTCTTAATCAGCTGACACAAGTGACCTATTCTGAAAGCACAATGATCTTGGTAGGGCTCGACGTAGAGAGTCTCTACACAAGCCTGCCACAAGAGAAGAAACTTAACACATTAGAAACTCTTCTCTTTGACATTGATTGGCACTACAAAACTCCACGACATTTCGTCCTGGAATGCTGCAGGCTTGCCCTAACGGAAAATTTCTTTGAGTACAACACCACCCTGTACAGACAGGCGCCACGGAACTTCGATGGGCAGTACATTTGCCCCGAGTGTGGCAGGGCTGTACGTGAGCAATTTTGAGAAACTGATCGTCAACAACCAACAAAATCCATACCAACATCAAATTTATTTCTGGAAGCGCTATATAGACGACATTCTCCTCATTTGGGAAGGCGATATGGAAAGTCTAAAGAACTTCCACACTTGGTTAAATGCTCAAGATGAATGGTTGAAATTCACCTATACTGCAGGCAAAAAGAACTTAGACTTCCTAGACATAACCATCTATGTAGAGAATGATCATCTCCAAACCAGGACCTTTTTTAAGCCAACTGCCAAGAACAGTCTACTATCTTTTAACAGCTATCATCCACACCCACTACGAGAGAATCTTCCTTACAGTCAATTTCTCCGTTTGCGGAGGAATTGCAGTAAAACCGAGGAATATAAGTCCCAAGCAAATGATCTCTGTAAAAAGCTGGAAGCACGTCATTACCCTTAGAAGGTTATTAACACATGCAAAAAGAGAGCCAGGAATCAAAACCGAGAAGGTTTATTGGAAACATCTAAGAGAACACCGGAAGAGGACCTTCTGACTTGTGTAACAACTTACAACCCAGTCTCGAATAAAGTTAAGAAGATCATAAATAAGCACTGGAGAAGACTTACCTCTGCAAACATTTCATGGCCAAAACCACGTTTTGCTAATAAACGAACGAGGAACCTCAAAGACCTGTTGGTTCATACGAGACCAAGACCGGCTGTATCACAGAATCAATCAACTTTATGGAATCTTCCACCAGTAACGGGACATTACCCTTGTGGAGCCTGTACAGTCTGCTCTCTAACCAGACCAGTCAAAGAATTACAGCTCTTACCGCATTTTAAATGGTCCTTACGGAACCATACAAATTGTAACACAAGTCATGTTATATACATGATTACATGCCCGTGTGACCTGACCTACATAGGCATGACGTGCAGAAAAGCAAAACAGAGAATCATTGAGCACCGAAGCAATGTCAATTGCAAAAAAGGAACGGCAAAAATGGCAACACATTTTTTAGAAAAAGGACACTCAGTGGATGATTTGAAGTGGATAATTTTGGAAACACTAAAAACTAAGGACCACAATGCTGAGCGCATTCTTTTTGAAAAAGAACAAAGGTGGGTTCACAGATTGGGCACCGATGTGCGGGGCCTTAATGATAACATCCCATGGGCAAGCCTGAACAGATAAATAACTGAAATGGATAAAAAAGGACTATCTGTATCTATTGGCAAAAGATGTAGAACAAAAGCTATAGTGGCGTAAATCATAAACACAGCGATAAAACGCCATGATAATACAGCCCCTATCTAGTCAAAACGATCGCTTTTATAACTAATTGCAATTTTTAAATCATAACTGATCACAGTAAAATGTCTAAGAAAACACATAATCCCACGGATTAAATACTCTGCAGTGGATACCAATACAGAGAATCCCTTAATATCGATAGTCTATCTTCAGTATCCATCAGTGTGGAAGCAGTCTTAAGAGCCTTCTGTGCTCAGGAATCCTACCGGGTCCAGGAAGGCAGAGTCAGCACAAGCAGCGCGGGAGGCGAGGAGCACCAGGTACGAGGCGTATCAAGGCACAGACCGGCGTCCGATAAGATAAGTACCTCTCCCCCTTTACTAATTCTTTATCATTGTTTCTAGAAAGAGGCCCCCTCCTAGAGACTCCCTGGTACCTGAGGAAGCACGTAATTACAGTGCAGAGGTACGTGGAGTCGCCGAAAAAGAGTAAAAATAGCCAGTTAATACTGTGGCATGGTTGTGAGTGCGCTATGACTGGAATTAATTGGTGTAAGTTTGATATCAGACATCCGTCACCTGTACATAGACACACCCTACCCCAATAGACAGAGTGCACACCTAAGACATAGCAGTGCACGGAGATAGCTTACAACAAGCTAGGTAATCGAAAAGGGAATTGTAAAGGAAACCACGATCTAACTTGTAAATTCAGTTTCCTCATTCACGATCGAAGTGACAAGTCAATAAATAGACCCGTTACAATATGACAAAAAAGACATATAACAGTACAAGACCTCTGAAACTAGGTGGTAAACCGGTGGTTTGAGTAGGTGGTTTTGACTGCGGAAAGTAGTGATCAGAAATAGTATTGCTTTTTTAAATTGTATAGTAATAGAGAAATGCTCAGAGTTGTCTTATGTCCCACTACCCTCCCCTAGGTTAACTACACTATTTATATCTACAGGAATTAATTTTACCTCGAAGGAGTAAAGGACTAATACGTCGCTTTACCATTCACTTCCCACTTGGTCCTGAAGAAAGCCCACTGACCTCTCCTAGGCGACCAGGGCTGAAACATGTCGACCGTTTAAACCTTTGAAAATTGATAGCGTGAGAACCCTAATACTTCTCTTGACGCATATCTATGAGATATTTTCACCATCTAACTCGAATCCAGAATAATAAATATCGGAATCTGGCTGTCCTAGTTATTTTAACTTCACAATCACTTATCACTGGACACTACTGCTTTAACCTTGGGTTAGCTACCTCCTGGTGGAGGCTGCATACCTACTAACCCTGTGATTATGCAGACACGAGAGTAACATAGCGGAGAATCAAGATATACCGCTAGCACAACATCTACTCACGTGCATGAGGGTTTTTTACCGAGGGACGTTCCACAAACCTGTAAAATCCAGGTTAGCAGGACAAGTGATCAACCCCCCCCCCCCACAATTGATTGAGAAAAAAAGAGTGACATATGCAGACATCACTACCAAACTCCATCCTATGGCTGTGGTGGATTTGGAATGGGGAGGTGTGACAGGCTCCTATGAAGGTAGCTGTATCAAAGGTGCTCCCAGTCCAGTGTTTAATGGGCAATGATCTTGAAACCTCTGTGTGGTCAGAGGTGGAGAGATGACTCAATATGAAAATATTGGAGCTTCCTGATTCGATATGTGCTGTGACTAGGTCACAGACTAGCCAGAAGGGAGGGGCTGGAAACTTGGACCATGGAAAAAGGGCCAATCATCCAAGGACCAGGGCACTGGGCCTGGTGAGCCAGCCCAGGGAACTCCAGAGGTGCAGGAAGAATCTCTGTCAGAGCTGACCGATTTGGCAGAATTGACAGGAGCAGGTGGACCCTCCAGAGAAGAGTTCAGTCAGGGACAGTGTGACTGTCCCACCCTTGAGAGCTTGAGGCGGATTGTTTCTAAGCAAGAGGAGGGGGATGACAGTGAGTTTCACAAAGTCCACTGGGAAGATGGACTGCTTGATACTGAGGCCAGAAACCTCAAGGAGGGAGCCACCAGGAGGTTGGTGGTGCCCCAGAAGTACAGAAAGTTCATCCTGACTTTGGGGTCATGATATCACCTTGGCAGGACATTTGGGACAGACAAAGACATGGAACCGGTTGGTCAACCATTTCTACTGGCCCCTTATGTCTTAAAAGGTAAAGGAGTTTTGCAGCTCCTGTGTCACCTGTCAGTCCAGTGGCAAGGCAGGGGCAAGACAAAGGCTCCCCTATTACCACTGCCAGTGGTTGGGGTTCCTTTTGAAAGGGTGGGGATGGACATTGTTGGTCCCCTGGACACACCAACTACATCAGGGAATAGGTATATCTTAGTGGTAGTTGACAATGCCACTAGATACCCTGAAGCCATACCTCTTAGAACCATTGACGCTCCTGCGGTGTCTAGAGCACTGCTTGGTGTGTTCACCAGAGTGTTTTTTCCAAAAGAGGTGGTGTCCGATAGGGGCACGAACGTCCTGTCGAGCTATCTGACTGCTATGTGGGATGAGTGTGGTGTGAATTACAAGTTCACCACCCACTATTACCCACAAGCAAATGGTCTTGTTGAGAGATTCAACAAAACCCTTAAGGGCATGATACATGGGTTGTCAGAGAAACTCAGGAGGAGATGGGATGGTATCCTCCCATGCTTAATGTTTGCCTACAGGGAGGTGCCACAGAAAGGGGTTGGTTTCAGTCCCTTTGAGTTGTTGTTTGGACACCCTGTGAGGGGGGCATTGAGCCTGCTAAGAGAGTCTTTAGAGAAGCCTCTTAAATAAATAGAGGACAATGTGCTTGACTATTTGCTAGGTCTGAGATCTAGAATGGCAGAGTACATGTACAAGGCAAACAGGAAACTGAAGGCCAGCCAGGAGCTCATGAAGCACTGGTATGATCAAAAGGCTACTATGCCCGAGTATACTCCAGGACAATTGTGTGGGAGTTGGAGCCTGTGGCTCCCAGGGGCCTCCATGACAAGTGGAGTGACCCCTATCCAATCTTAGAGAAGAAGGGTGAGGTTACCTATTTGGTGGACCTTGGCACCCCCAGGAACCCTCATATGGTCCTGCATGTGAATAGATTGGAACCCCACCATGACAGGGCAGACATGACCATGTTACTGGTCACTGATGAGGGTGTGGAGAAGGAAACTGAGCCTGTGCCCGACCTCCTCTCTACTAATGTGCAAAATGGGTCAGTGGTGGGAGTGGTACTCTTTCCCAAGTTGACAGACTAGCAGCACAGAGACCCTACGCAAGTGCTGTAGCAGTTTGCTGGCCTGTTCTCTTTGACCCCAGGCATCACTGAGTGGTGTTTGCACCACATTGACACTGGTGACAGCCTACCTGTAAAAAAATAAACTGTACAGGTTGTCTGACCAGGTCAGAGCCAGCATTAAAGCTGAGGTTCCTAAGATGCTGGAACTGGGGGTAATTGAACCATCTGAGAGTCCATGGGCCAGTCCAGTGGTGCTTGTACCTAAACGTAATACTCAGGGGGGACCCAATGAGTTAAGGTTCTGTGTGGACTACAGAGGATTGAATGCAGTCACAAAGACTGATGCTTACCCTATACTTAGAGCTGATGAGCTCATTGGTAGGTTAGGGGCTGCTGAGTACTTTTGATTTGACTTCAGGTTACTGGCAGATTGCCCTCACTGATGGAACAAAGGAGAGGTCAGCATTCTCCACACCAGAGGGACATTATCAGTTCAAGGTAATGCCCTATGGATTAAAGAATGCACCTGCCACCTTCCAAAGGTTGGTGAACAGGGGTTTGTCTGTGTTTGGAACAGTTCAGTGCAGCTTACCTGGATGATATAGCTGTTTACATTTCTACCTGGGGATCACTTAAACCACCTAAAGGAAGTTCTTCAGGCCATGCAGCAAGCAGGCCTGACTATTAAGGCAAGCAAGTGCCAAATAGAGCAGAGTTCTGTGGTGTAGCTGGGCCACCTGGTAGGTGGGGTTCATGTACAGCCTCTCCAAGCTAAAATCCAAACTGTTTTGGATTGGACAGCTCCTGTTACCCAGACTTTGGTCAGGGCCTTCCTTGGACTGACAGGGTACTATAGAAGCGTTGTTCAAAATTATAGGACCATTGTGGGGCCCCTAACAGAACTGACTTCTAAAAAGAGCTCCAAAATGGTGATTTGAACCCCAGAGTGTCAGAAGGCTTTTGACACTCTGAAAGCTGCTATGTGTTCAGCACCAGTGTTACTGGCCCCTGACTACACAAAATAATTTGTAGTTCAGACAGATGCTTCGGAGCAAGGGATTGGGGCATTGTTGTCACAGCTAAATGAAGAGGGCCTTGATCAGCCAGTTGCCTTTATTCGCAGGAGGCTTCTTCCGAGAGAGCAGAGGCGGAGTGCCATTGAGAGGGAGGCTTTTGCTGGTGTGTGGTCCCTGAAAAAGTTGAGACCATATTTGTTTGGGACTCTCAGGTGGCTCATGCAGATGAGAGGGGAGAATTCCAAGCTGTTAATGTGGTCTATTTCCCAAGAGGGAATGGACTTTACAGTGGGACACAGACCTGGTGTTGCCCATGCAAATGCAGATGGACTTTCCAGGTTTTTCCACTTAGCTGATGGGGACTACCAGGGTGTAGGTTAGTAACCCATCACGTTTCGTTATGTTATGTTGCAAAGTCATCCTGTGCCCTGGGCACCCCCCCAACGTTTTGCTGACTGATGCTGGTGGTTACTGATTTTGACTGACCCTAGGCTCTGTCTAACCAGGCCCAAGGCCAGTGCTAAGCTAAGAGGAACACATTAGAATACAGTTAAAACACCCACCATACACTAGGGTACACTATGGTATGGTGGGGTACCCCTGTAATTGGCATGACCTACCCCATAAGCTCCTAGTATATAACAGGGCAGGGGATTGAAACTGCCTAGAAGTCCCCAGTACCCTGGGGATTGGCAGTTGAGGCCAGAAGCTTTTTCTGCACTTGCATGTGTGCACTGCTGAAGCCAGAGGTCAGTTTAAAAACAACCCTGGGTGCCAGGACTGCTTTTAAAAAGTAAATTGTGCCCAAAACTAGACTTTGGTGGTAGGGACACGTACAAATGGAAAACCTACAATGTTTTGCCATATTAGGGACCCCCAGGGTCTCCCCTAGGTATCCCAGAGGTGGGGGGTCAGTTATCTATAAGGTACAACCATATAAAATGAGTTTTTATATGCCTGGGTAAAGTGACATTTTGCATTTCACTCCCCACATTGTGGTAACGTGCTGCTCAAATTTGACTTTGATGCTAGGGAGCACAGTAAAAGGAGAATCTGCAATATTTCTACAGATTCAGAACCCTAGGGTCTCCCCTAGTTGCACATGGGGTGGGGGTTCTGTAGATATAAGGCAAGTACTTATAAAATATGTTTTTTATAAGTCCTGGTGCTCGAAAAATGGCCCCAGTCATTTTTCCCATTGGAAATCCCTTGTTATATAGGTTAACATGGTAGGAAGTTATTTGATTAATAATTGAGAGGAGAGGACTAGACTGCCCATTCAAAGACTTCCCAGAATGGTAGTAGTAAATCAAACAATATCATATTGTTGAATTTCTCCTAAAGTGTACATACAAGAAGTTATAAGACTCTCTTGTTTGCAAGTCCAAATTCAGCCTTCCAGTAGTCTGCCCTTATTGGTCAGAGTTAAGTGGATTAGCCAGGCTGCTTTGAATAGGTGATAAAGAGCCCCTTGGGGTTACCAGCCCTGCTGGGAGGGCAGTGTGCTCGTCCATAAGAATGGCAGGCTAGGGGGTGGAGTTGTAAACCATGCTCTTCAAAGGCAGAGGGGAGGCCTGGGTGTCAGTTGAACTTTACACTTTTGACCCAGAGTCAGGGCTAGGCTTAAGGAAGGTATGTGCAGATGGTAGTGGGAGAGTCTAGGGTAATAAGCCGCCCCTGAGGGTGTGTTTAACCAGGTCTGGACTCTCTGCTGGAAAATCAGCCATTGTAAATTTGGACGATTGGATGCACTCTGGGACAAAATAATGCCACACTCTACAGGATGTGGTCATCGCCTTGAGGAGTTACCCTGCTCTCATTGGTCAGGAGTGACCTGCTGCTTGACCCAGAGAATTTTGAAAAAGTATCTGAGAGGGGCAGAACCCTCCAGATCTGCTGCTTGAAACGTATTGAAGCTAGAAGTGCCCTGCTGAGAAGATCTTGCTGTACATAGAATTCTAAGGCCTTACCTCCTGAAGACTGCACCATCTGACACTACAGCCCCGTGGATTATCTTGCTGGAAAAGAACTAGAGTGAACTCCCTGAAAGCTACAGGTTAAAAGAGCTCAACTGGAACATCACCTAAATCTACACCATGGAGACCCATCAGTGGATTTATAAGGGTTTTGTACCAGTGGATTGTGGGAACTGAAGTCCTCAACTTTTAAGGACCATCTTGGAGCTTCCAGTCCCTTGGAGTGAGTTTGAGACACTTTGGGACCCCTTGAGGAACTTCAGGAAGAAGTTTGGAGAACTTTGGACCAACTTTGGAAAAAAAGCTCCATAGAGGGACCGACTCAACCTGGCCAGCCAGGCCGCAAGCCGACCAAGCCAACCAAGTTCGTCCCACTAAAAGCTCCATAGCTCCAACTTCTAGAGATTGATCGGGACTAGAGGAAATCTGAAGCCGGCGAACCCTCACCGGATCCAGCTACATGAGGAGCATCGAGAGACCCCACATGAAAAAAACTCCAAAAAAGTTTCCAAGTCTGCTCGTAGAAAAGGTAACCGGGAGCAACCGCGAGAGCCAAGCCACCTGCCTTCCATCAGGTGTCGGCCTGGATTCCTGGGTTGTCCTGCTGAAGCAATCTTGAAATATTTTCTAAGTCTGCTCCAGGGAAGTTGACCGAGACCTCATCACAAGTCAAGCCAGCGTACCCTCACCAAATCCGGACTGGCTGGGCGCTTTGAGGGGCCTCGGGAAGAAAAGCTCCCGAAAAGTTTCTAAGTGTGAAGGTATAAATTGAGACCGAGACCTGCTGCGTGCTGTAGCCGCTCAGGGCTCCATCGCACCCGGCCTGAAACTTTGACTTTGCCTCGGTCTATCACGAGCAGGTATCACAATATGGTGCTATAGCTTCGAAGTGCTATATTTTATCAACTCTTTGAAAATTCATATCTCCTGTTCCCTACATTGAATTTTTGTCATTTTGGTGTCATTTTAAAGATAAAAATATTTCCAATTTTTATAAATTGGAGTTGGATTTTATTTATTTATGTTGTGTCTTAATTATTTACTGAAATGGTGTTTTTAAATGCTTTACATACCCGTCTTTGAAGTTAAGCCTGTCTGCTCGCAGCCACGTTTCCAAGGGTTGAGCATAGGAATAATTTTCTAAGACCTATGCTGGGTCCTACCATGTGTTAGTGGCCTTATTGCCAGCGGCAGACCTTCATTTGCCCCTACCAATAACCCACTTTCCAACTATGAAGCATTAGTGATGCCTAATGCACGAAGGAACACATGAGCAAATCAGAGCTTCAAAATATTTAAAGCGACCTGCCATAATCAGATTTCCCAGCTGGCGTTTGAATGAGTGAGATCGCGATTCGAGTTACCTGCATTACTAAGAAAGTCTTTTATTTTTATTCCTAAAGAAGTACTGTGCAGCCGAGAGGAGAACTGGCCGTTGATATTTAAATACAGATTTACCTCATCAGTGCGTTAGGTTATTGCTTCTAACTTGCTGGTGTCAGCTGTTCGTGATTTCAAAAGGCAAAATGCTCGAAGGTTGAGCAGTGTGGTATTTGCTCCTGTATTTCCCGTAATCCAGGCCAGTGGGCATAGCTCCTTGATGAGCAGGAAGGGCTGCAGTCAATCCAGAAGCATGTAATGGAATTCTTCTCTCAAATAGTCTATATTTGTTTAGCAGAGGGAGTGAACTAGGAAAATATCAAGTGCCAAGACTTTCTAAAAGCTCCTGTGTTACTGTGTTCAGCTTTGTGTACAGTTATTTGTTGCCGCACACGTGGAAGGTATCTAAAGGAATTATTCATTCGATTTTTTTTGTGAGGTGACCTGAATATCGCAAAAGTTCCCTTGTTTTTGCTCCATATGCTTTCAACACATCCGGTACGGTCCATTCCACATTCAAGTTATCCACAAATGGGTCTTTTTTCCCCCTTGTTGCCTTATGCTTTTTTGAAGTATTTTCCATTTCCTCACATTTGTAACCAGATTACATTAGTGTGGCATAACCAAGTACAGACCTGCAGGTGTTCAAAACTGTCACATGTATTGGATTAAAAAATAAGATCTACACCAAAATGAAGAATGACATTTGAATTAAAAGACTGCATTTAAACTTAAATGTGTATACATGACACTTTTAGTTGGGATACTCATGCTCGTTTTGAAAATTTATATGAACCGGGAGGAGAGGAAGGAGAACTGGAGAATTGTTTTTTAGAATCATAAAATGTGACATAATGCTATAATTTGAAGCAGCACTCCAAGTAGCATACAACTAGTTTTCCTTAAAAAAAAAAATATATTTATCATCCTTACAGTATTTTTACCCTTCTCATCTTGCACGAATCCCTTCCACCGGCTGGAAACTCTTTCAAAATCTCTTCTACATACTGGAACCACACAGGCATGTGTGCTTCAATTGCTGCCCACGCCCTCAGCTCGGTGTATGCGGCCTTTGCGATTTCTTCTGCTTAATCTTGTGACTGCAAACCACTTTTCTAATGCGACTTGATTTTACTAGGTGGACTCTTGCTTCCTTTTGTTGTTGTTGCTGTTTTCTTTCCTCTTCCCTACGGTACTTGCATGTCCTTTGTTTGCTACCACCGGTACAAGGACCTTTCTGAACTTCTTGGCTTGCCTGCAGTGTACAGATGCACAGATATTGCACAAAACTTTAAATGTAATCTTCAGGAAGAGTCACGAGGTGAGTCCATGGTCTCTGCTGTTGGACTCAGTCCCTGCATCCTTTCTGCTATTTAGGTGGTGCTTCTTCCCCAGAGACTGTCCTTTCCTAAGGCCACGATTACCAGCCCATCGTAAGTCATGAAGGTTGCCCCAATAAAGGCAAATGCCCTGGGTCATCGCACTATCTTTCCAGATGTACCAGCTAATTTTGTCTTTGCTGGCTCTGATGAACTGAAAGTTGCGGTGGCAGCCTTCCTGCCAAAGATCATCTCTTATCCCTATATGGTCAGGAGTCTGGTGTGGCCCAGACACTGCATTGTTCAAGCTCAAGTTCTCTTATCAACTAACCAAAATCTTCCAAAACAATTAAGTTAATCTGGGCAGTTGTGGATTTCATCCTTGCAGAGGCATTCCCAAATATACACAGGGAAAGTGTCATGAGTCGGTAGATAGCTCAGTTTGTTAAGCAATGACAATGAGACCGAGGCAACCAGAGCTCCTACACACACTCCCCATTGTGCCCCTTGCTGGGAAGGTGAAATGTATATTTAGAATGGGTGGTGAGGTCGAAATTATTTGTAGCTCGCTGGTCTGCTGCTAGAGGCCAGAAAGTAGAAAAAACCCTGCAAGCTGAAACCACATTCACACGGTTTCCTGCAAGTAAACAAATATTATGCCTCCCCCTTGGAACTGAGCAGTGATGCTACAGTCGTTTGTTGTTTCACTGATGGATTTAAGTCTTTCTCTTGGTTCCAGAATGGTGGGGCTTGGAGCTGTAGTGGTGTCCTCATTAAACCCTCTGGCTTCTCACTCTGGTTGGCATGGTGGTCTTGTGTGACCGTGATGTCTGTTCGTCTATCGGTACTAGGCTGGAGCCAGGAGAAAATGCCTAAGGCAGATTCTGCCTAATCCTGTCCCACCGACAACTACTACTTTTTCTTTAAAAAGAGAACCCACAAATTGTTGAATTAGAAATGGATGTCCTTAGTGGAAGAAATCTTTTTGATAAAACTCTAGTTTAACTGCTATGGTTTTTACCTCACTTGGGTATTAAATATTCCAAAAGGTAAAGTAATTGACATCGTATTCCTCAAATCAATCCTCTCCTAAGCTTTGGATTGACTGGTATACACGTGCTTGTTTGTAGTTGCGTGCTGAAACTCGGGCACAATTTATTACTTAGAAAAGTCCGAACAGGAAAGATTGGAGAATGTGAAAAAATGTGATTGTCTTTAGTGTTTAAATACAGAGATACAGTTAATTTTGTTGCATCTGTAAGCATCAGATGCATATATCTTTGTGCCAGAGCATATGTATATTACTTTTGACACACGTGTATTTTTTCTGAAGCCAAATTAACATTCAATGTTACAGTTTCTAAAAACATCAGTAATAATAAGAATGTCTTCAATCATATTTTCAGTAATCCTCCCATTAAGTTATTCACTTTGCGGCTGAACAAGCGATCAAGAGAGTGAAAACCAACACCTTCTAAGTGCACAGATGTGGGATAGCTTCCACGTTCTGCACGGAAGAGACACTAGTGATGTTGATGGTAAATGAAAGGCAAGGAGACCTGTTTAATCATTTGAATGTGAATGCCCAGTGCTACATCTGTGATGATTTGATGGAAATTTAGTCTGGATAACTCTTGTTCATGAAGTAACTGACTGAGATAAAACCACAAAGCATAACCCGTGATACAACCTAGATTTGCTAACTACAGACCAATCGCCGCAAGAATATTCTTTGGAAAACGAATGGAAAGAGCAGTAGTCTCCCCAATTGGTCTTTTTGAGGAAATCGATCTACTTTCCGACCATTATTTTGGCTTCTGCATAGGTTGATGAATGACTTGGGCAGTAACAGAGTTTATTTTATTTGAAGAGTTTTATATAGTGCTGGATAGACCCGGAGGCATCAGAACGCTTTACATGAGGATCAGTGAGATACAAGTTACAAATTACATCAGTTACAAGAGCATATTAAAACATGGGAAAAGAAACACAGTAAAACAGAGCAAAAACATGTTACTAAATCATAGAATAAAGCGAAACACATAGAAAACAATGTTACACGCCCACACACTTTCTGACCTGACTATGTCATCTGAGTTAGCGCTCATCAGTATTGAATACAAATCATTAACATAGGGCTGCCTGTACAATAGACATTCTAACAGCGGGATTCGAGCTAAACTAGTAAGCTGCGAAACAACCAGTTTAATTGTCTCCCTGATTTGTACATAGTTAAAGAATGTCCTAGGATCTACACCATATTGTTCCTGGAGTTCTCCAAATGACATAATCCCGTTCAAGATAAAAATATCCCCTAGATTAATAATTCCAGCCTGTTCCCAGGTTCTACCTATTTTGTCGTAGAGTGGAGCCGCGAATATTGATGATCGCCATAGCAATAAATATCTCTGGACCTTTGGGATTTTCAAGATCTTACCGGCCTTACACCAAGCATTCCAGACTACTCTTAGGGGCCTGAAGCATGTTCTCTTATAATAGCTACCCTCCAGCTGCCTCAATAAATTCCCGGTGCTGCATCACTTATGGCTAACTCCTAAATGGAAGGAGGGGTCTCCCTATCCTGACCTCCCAACGTTGCTTCTGACCATATTTTAGGTTTCAATAAAATGGTCATTTGCTGCAACGTTATAGCCCAATAATAATATAATACATTGGGAACTGCCAGTCCCCCACGATCTTGTGGTAGTGTCATTAATTTGTGATCTCCTAATCTTCTTATAGCCCCATATAAATTGTGAGAACATCCCATCTATTTAAAAAAAAACAAAAACGTATTTGATGGTTCTAGCAGTGTGCATTGGAGTAGATAACAATTTTTAGGGAACATGGTCATCTTTAAGGCATTACCTCTACCTATTATTGAGAAATGCAGATTATCCATTCTTTTTAAATCCTCACCTATCTTCTAGGCGGATAAACTTCAGAATCAGGATGTTGATCTGTGTAGATCTTTAAAGCTGTCTCAAATGATATTTCTATCTGCTAATCTCAAATCCCAACACTTTAAAACAGTATTCAGATTATATTTTACGCCAGCAAAATAGTTGCTTGGGGGGAAAAGGGAAAACAACTATTGCCCAAGATTTGGACAGGGTCCTGCAGATATGGTCCACAAGTTTTCCGATTACAGCAAATTGCATGTTTTGAAACAGTGGATTGAAACTTTCTTGTATCAAATCACAGGGCTGGCGGTCCCATTAACTCCAACGATGATATTATTTGGCTTTGATGAGAGCTTACAGCTGAAACAGACTCAAATATATTTGTTTCATGGTAACAGCAATTTTCCGTATAGTGATTGCCTCAAAATGGAAAGATGTAGGCCCTCCGACATATCAGGAGTGGTATGCTAGACTTTTTCATGTGTACAACTTGGAGATGGTGTTGTATAAATGTAAAGGTAGCAGAGCGAAGAAAAGGGGTCGTCAAGTATAGGGGCATTTGATGGAGTAAGAGGGGAAATGGGAATATTGAATTAATTTATCTGGCTGAAAGGTGTTTAGTTCTACGACTCAGTTTCGTTCATCTCCTTTTCTTTAAAATATTCCCTATCTCTCTTAATATATGTTTTTTTATTATCCCTCTGTTACTTCGTTTCTTCTTTTCTTTTTGCCTCCCCGTTCTTTGAAGAAGTAGATAGGGTAAAGTAATAGGAAGTTAATTGTGGTCGGAATAATTTATATATGTATAATGTATAGATGGAAAAATGATGAATTGTATTTGTCATTATGTTTTGATTTCTGGATTAATTGAAATTACTGCTTTTCTGAATAAAAAAAAAAAGAAAAGTGTTTCACTGTGTAATCCTTGTGTCCTCAGGATTGAGTATAGAACACTACCACCCCACTTCCGTACCTTGAAATGACACAACAGAATCAGTGATGCTGTTAACCGAGGTTTAATCACAGCACATAATGAACACCAGACTAACACCTCAGGATAAGCGTTGGGGCTGCTGCCCTTTCCTTCCAACCGTCCTCTGCACGAATGTCGGTCCCGACACTCCCCAACAGAGGACACCGTGCTAAGCAGTGGCCGACAATGCCACTCGATTGTTTAGGGGGGAGTAAGGTTTGTTTTCCTGTTTCGTCCTCCGCATTGGTGTCACTCCTAACACCAGCCAACGGAGGGCATTTACACGCAAGCTTTATCCTAGCCCGGTTTCTCCAATCGGTTAGTCTTTTGAAATAAACGTTGAAGCAAAACAATATTATAGCGTGAGTCTCAACGCTCGATAAACCCTTGAGCGGGGACTGTTGTTAATAGCGCTTCCTAGAGCGAGTCTCAACGCTCGATAAACCCTCGAGCGGGGACTGCTGTTGATAGCGCTTCCTAGCGTGAGTCACAAAGCTCGAAATACCCTCGAGTGGGGACTGTTGTAAATAGCGCTTCTTAGCGCGAGTCTCAAAGCTCGAATACCCTCGAGCGGGGACTGCGACTGTACAGCGTTTTCGAAGGTCAATAGTCTGCTCGCCTGTTACATCACAGGCGAACCTTCTCACAGCTGTCTCTGAACTATAGTTACCCCTACCGCGGGGACTGAACCTGAGAACAACGGTTCTCACCAAGAACTAAGGAGCACGCCTCGCGTGGTAAACAAGGCTGTGGCACGATACAGGATTCAAGGTCTCACCTTGTTGTAGTTGTCGACTCGGTCCGCGAACTGCAATATCCGACGCCTTCCTCTGCGTCCGTTGTGGGCTTTATGCTGTTTGTTTGAAAAGCGCCTGTTAACAGCACGGCATTCTGGGTCCCGTAGTTCTCGAGCTACGTGCTCTGGGGGTTGTAGTTCCTTCTCCCGTCCGGCGGCGCAGTGTCTTCGTTCTGTGTCCTAACAGTACATCCCCCCTCACCCGCAGGCCCCACCACCGGGCCAGGCTTGGATGGATGTTTCCTGTGAAAGGCTGCCACCAACCGAGGCGCGCACATCCCGGACACCGGTTCCCATGAGTCTTCCTCTGGCCCATAGCCTTTCCACGCAACCAGGTAACACAGCTTGCCCCTGCGCCACTTGGAGTTCCTGATGCAGTCGACCTCGTATTCCCGTTCCGCATCCACTAACACCCTAGAAGGGGCGGTACGCCCTGCCGACCTCGCCGGTTTGAGCAGCGACACATGAAACACCGGATGTATTCTCATGCTGTCCGGCAACGTCAACTTCATGTTCACTGGGCTTACACATTCCTTGATACGGTACGTTCCTACGAAGCGTGGGTGGAACACGCTGTGTTTGCGAAACGGAAGGTTCTTCGAGGAAACCCACACGTAATCCCCCGTTTTGTATAATGGACCCTGCCTTCGTCTCCTGTCTGCATATGCTTTGTACACCTCCTTGGCCTCCTCCAAGCATTTCTTGGTTCTTGCCACCGTGTCCTTGATGTGGGCTACCCTAGCTTTGGCTGCAGGCATGTCCTTCTGGGCCCGAGGATATACCAAAGGGAGGAATCTGGGGTGATGTCCATAGTTGCTGTAAAACGGAGACGCCTTGGTAGAGCTGTGCATGGCGTTGTTGTACGCGATTTCAGCCAGCCACAAGTGGTCAACCCATTCCTCCTTGCCCTGCTCTATGAAACAGCGGAGGTATTGTTTCAATGTCTGGTTGAGGCGTTCTGTCTGGCCGTCTGTCTGTGGGTGGTAGCTGGTGGATAAGGCGTAGAGATGTGGAGAGCAGAACACCAAGATTCCCAGAACCGCGCCGTAAACTGCGACCCACGGTCCGACACGATCACGCTGGGCAGGCCGTGGGTACGTACCACCTCCTTCAAGAGCATGACAGCCAATTGACCGGCTGTCGGTACCCCTTTGCAGGCGATGAAGTGACCCATCTTGGTCAGATAATCGACCACTACTAGAATGGCTGTACACCCCTGGTCCCTTGGCATGCCCACTATGAAGTCCAATGATATGCGTTCCCATGGCCTTGCTGGGGTGGGTAAAGGTCGTAGGAGCCCCTGAGGACGGCTGTGATCTGACTTCATGGCTGCACATATCGAGCATGTGGCGATCCATTCCCTCACGTCGGCCCTCACTGACGACCACCAGAACTGACGCAACACGTAGTCCACCGTTTTCTCCAGACCCAAATGCCCTGCACTAGGTTATTCATGACACCATCTGAAAGCCTGTTTCCGCAGTCTAACCGTGTGGACCAGGATGCAACCACCGTGGACTGGGATTCCATCCTTGACTGTCCATTCGCCGTGTCGGCGTAGCCATGTCCTCCATTCGAAGGAACAGCCTCTTTGTATTCCATGGAGAAAGGCCCCAGGCTGTATTACTCCTACTACCACCTCTGGGGAAACGATGGACTTGATGGTAGGCGAGGGACGTCCCGAGTCGTTGGACTGTCTCGACAGTGCGTCCGCCTTCTTGTTTTCGGTGCCCGGCCTGTAGGTGATGGTGAAACGAAATCCGGAGAAGAACAGCATCCATCTCATCTGACGAGGAGACAGCTGTCTGGCCGCAGTCATGAACTGGAGGTTCCTGTGGTCAGTAAACACCGCCACCACGTGTCTGGCCCCCATTAGCAGGTGCCTCCATTCACCGAATGCGTCCTTAATGGCCAACAGCTCTTTTTCGGCGACATGATAGTTCCTCTCCGCCTCGTTCAGCTTCCTGGACATGAAGGCCACCGGATGGAGCACCCCAGACAACGGATTCCTTTGGGATAGGATGGCCCCCACCGCCAGATCAGAGGCGTCTGCTTCAACAACGTACTGGAGATCCGGGTCAGGGTGAGCCAGCACAGAAGCCTCTGTGAAGGACCTCTTCAGGGCCTCAAAGACCTCCTGGGCTTCAGAGGACCACAGAAATGAAGACGATTTCCGTAGCAACTGGGTGATGGGAGCCACCAGACCAGAGAACCCTTCAATGAACCTGCGGTAAAAATTGGCAAAGCCAAGGAAGCTCTGCACCTCCTTAACGTTTGTAGGGGCCGGCCAGGCTACAACAGCCTTCACTTTTCTCTCGGCCATTGTTTGTCCGTCTGGGCTTAGCGTGACCCCCAAGAATTCCACTGTGGTTACGTGGAAGTCACATTTGCTGAGTTTACAAAATAAAGAGTTGTCCCTCAGTATCTGTAGGACCGAAGACACGTGCTTCACGTGTTCTTCCACGCTGTCGGATTACACCAGTATGTCGTCTATATATACGACAACGTACACATCCAGGATGTCCCTTAGCACGTCGTTCAGGAAGAACTGAAATGCCGCAGGGGCGTTGCAAAGCCCGAAGGGCATCAATTTATACTCGAACAAGCCAAATCGCGTCTTGAAGGCGGTCTTCCATTCGTCCCCGTGCCTCATGCGGACAAGGTGGTAAGCCCCCTTCAGATCCAGCTTGGTGTACACCTTCGCGCTCTTGACCTGTTCCAGAAGCACATTTATGAGTGGCAACGGGTATCTGTTCTTGACCGTGATGGCGTTGAGCGCCCTGAAGTCCACGCAAGCGCGAAGTTCCCCGTTGGCTTTTGGGATAAAAAAGAGAGCTGGTGATCTTGATGGCACTATGAACCCCAGCTTCAGCATCGTGTCCAAGTAAGCACGGAGGTGGATATTCTCAGGCTCGGACAGTGCATAGAGCCTCCCGCTGGGTATGTTCGCCCCGGGAACCAGATCGATCTGACAGTCATACACCCTGTGGGGGGGAAGAGTCTCTGCTTGTTTGTCGTCGAAAACGTCTCGAAAGTCTCCGTAGGCATGGGGAAGGGTCACCGCCTTCTCAGCAGCTGTGGCTACCGCATGCCCCATCGTTTCTTCGGACACCGGAGGCTCCGAGGACCACACGCAGAACCGGGAGCAGTAGGGGGAGGTCATTCTCAACGTCTGGGACTCCCAGTCTATGGACGGATTGTGCTTTTTCAGCCATGGCAGCCCCAAGATGATCCCGTATTGAGGAGCACAGATGATGTTGAAGTCTATGACCTCCTTGTGCTGGGTTCCGTACCCCACCTCGATATTCCCTGTGTGGTGGCTAATGGGTCCTGAAACCAACCTGCGCCCGTCTACCGCATAAACGTCCTCTGGGATGGAACAGGGCAGAAGCGCGATCCCGATACGGGATGCCTCTTTTTCGTCCATAAACAACCCAGTGGCCCCTGAGTCTATTATCGCTGAGACAGAGACCCATCGTTCCCGCACCCATAACTTCAGCGGAATAAACAAATGTCTAGAACCCGTCAAGGCAGGTTGCTGTATGGAAGGGATGTATCCGTGACTCCCTGAAGTCCTTCCATTGTTCCGGGAGCCCTCTAGTTTTCTGCCTCCATGTTCACCAACGCAGAGGCCAGACGGCTGGGTCGTGTACGTCCTGTCTTTGGTTTCGCTGGGCACTCTCGGACGTAGTGCCCCTTTTTTCCGCAGTAAAGACAAAGGCCCTGTTTCCTGCGAGACTCTTTTTCTGTTGCCGTTAGACTTGCTCTCACCGCCCCGATATCCATAGGCTCTTTCCGAGCAGTCGGAGTTGGTTCAACGGACCCCTGATGTCCAGGAGCAGGCAGCGATTTATCCTTCTTTGGGCCACCACCACGGCGTTCGCTTAACCGATGTTCAAGACGAAGGGCGAGGCTGATCAGGTCTTCGCAATGCGCTGGTTGGGGATCGATCTGCGCGATCACGTCTTTCAGCTCTTCGCTCAATCCTTGGTGGAATAGCGCTGTTTGTTTCGCAGGTGGCCACTTGGTCTCTGCGACCAAACGCCTGAAAGCGTTTAAATATTTGACAAGCCCAGTGGACCCCTGTTTCAGCTCTATGAGTTCTCGGTCTGCGGTATACGAGTCTGCTCTTCGGTCAAACACCTTGACGAATTCCTCCTGAAACGCTTCCCAATCATACAGGAGTGGGTCATCTCTGCTCACCAAAGGCACAGCCCACTGTGCGGCGTTTCCAGCCAAATACGAAATCATAAATGTCACCCGTGCCTGATTGGTGGGGAAGGATTTCGGTTTGCACGAGAAGTGAAGGGCCACCTGTGTTATGAACACCTGTACCGTGGAGGGGTCTCCACTGTACCTCTCTGGTGTGGCCAGTGGTATGGCTACTGGCATTTCTACTGTTACTGCAGTGGGTTGACTGGTGCTGGGCGTTCCTGCGCTGAAAGGGTTCCTCTGAAGGAGGTCCATCCGCGCCCTCAGGTCCGCCGCTTCTTGTCGGGACGTGGCTAGTTCGGTTTGTACGTCCAGTAAGGCGGCCAATACATCATCCATAGCGGCCATGGTTCAGTACTCAACCGGGAGGTTGATTAATGTTTGTAGGTCGGATATTATGTAATACTTGTGTCCTCAGGATTGAGTATAGAACACTACCACCCCACTTTCGTACCTTGAAATGACACAACAGAATCAGTGATGCTGTTAACCGAGGTTTAATCACAGCACATAATGAACACCAGACTAACAACTCAGGATAAGCGTTGGGGCTTCTGCCCTTTCCTTCCAACCGTCCTCTGCACGAATGTCGGTCCCGACACTCCCCAACAGAGGACACCGTGCTAAGCAGTGGCCGACAATGCCACTCGATTGTTTAGGGGGGAGTAAGGTTTGTTTTCCTGTTTCGTCCTCCGCATTGGTGTCACTCCTAACACCAGCCAACGGAGGGCATTTACACGCAAGCTTTATCCTAGCCCGGTTTCTCCAATCGGTTAGTCTTTTGAAATAAACGTTGAAGCAAAACAATATTATAGTGTGAGTCTCAATGCTCGATAAACCCTCGAGCGGGGACTGTTGTTAATAGCGCTTCCTAGCGCGAGTCTCAACGCTCGATAAACCCTCGAACGGGGAATGCTGTTGATAGCGCTTCCTAGCGCGAGTAACCAAGCTCGAAATACCCTCGAGCGGGAACCGTTGTAAATAGCGCTTCTTAGCGCGAGCCTCAAAGCTCGAAATACCCTCGAGCGGGGACTGCTGTTGATAGCGCTTCCTAGCGCGAGTCACAAAGCTCGAAATACCCTCGAGTGGGGACTGTTGTAAATAGCGCTTCTTAGCGCGAGTCTCAAAGCTCGAATACCCTCGAGCGGGGACTGTGACTGTAAGGTCAATAGTCTGCTCGCCTGTTACATCACAGGCGAACCTTCTTACAGCTGTCTCTGAACTATAGTTACCCCTACCGCGGGGACTGAACCTGAGAACAACGGTTCTCACCAAGAACTAAGGAGCACGCCTCGCGTGGTAAACAAGGCTGTGGCACGATACAGGATTCAAGGTCTCACCTTGTTGTAGTTGTCGACTCGGTCCGCGAACTGCAATATCCGACGCCTTCCTCTGCGTCCGTTGTGGGCTTTATGCTGTTTGTTTGAAAAGCGCCTGTTAACAGCACGGCATTCTGGGTCCCGTAGTTCTCGAGCTACGTGCTCTGGGGGTTGTAGTTCCTTCTCCTGTCCGGCGGCGCAGTGTCTTAGTTCTGTGTCCTAACACACTTTCACATGAGTAAATAGAGCATAGCATAACAGAGACACATGTCCTTTGGGGTATATTAGGTAAGGGGGAAAGAAAAGGGGATAAGGAATGCAGCTCGGGTCAGGCATACCAGCAAGGGGAGAGCAACTGGGATGGGAGGCAGCCACAGGATCAAGGAGGGAGGAGGGCAGGAGATCGCCAATCACAATCGGGTCTTCTATGTGCAAAGGTTCAGGGGTGAGATTGGCTCCGTTGTCGGCAGATTAACGGTAATTCGTCGGAAGGCGGGGAGGAGGGAGACAGTGGAGAGACGAGGAGAACTG
This sequence comes from Lissotriton helveticus, assembly GCF_964261635.1. Taxonomy (NCBI): domain Eukaryota; kingdom Metazoa; phylum Chordata; class Amphibia; order Caudata; family Salamandridae; genus Lissotriton; species Lissotriton helveticus. The sequence continues at coordinate 2,109,800,389 of NC_136057.1, forward strand.
TGTCCAATGTCCGGCTGGGTAGGTGACGGCCGAGGGGGTGAACCAGAGCCGATCTCCTCCATGGCTGTCTGGGCAGCTCCACCGGGCATCAGCCATGTTGCTCGGTCTCATACATACATGGATATGTGTTTGTATTTTTTCATTTGTAGATTCTTTTGATGAGATGAGGCTGTCTTTTTTTGTCTGTAATTTTGCAACTCACTTTGCGCTTAGGAGTTGGTGTAAAATTTCTAACCATGTGCTTCCTTCCACTGCTACCTGTGATTAGCGCATTTGGATCGCCCTATGTGCTTCTGGTTGCCAGAGTAGGGTGCTTCGAGCTTGTCATTTTTGTGCCAGTGAGTCTTCCAAGCAGGGCAGGTCTCCTCCAGGACAGTCCGTCGATCCATGACTCAGCCTGAGTCAGGGAAAAAAAATGATTGAGGAGAGGGGGCCGCAGTCGGCCAGACAAACGGGCAAGAGTAGTCTTACCTCAGGGCTGCGCCATTGAGAGGCGCACTCATCGGGAGGATCGTCGGCAGGGCACGGCGACAGCCAGAGAGACCAGATAAGGCTGCTGGCTGCAAGGTTCAGACCCAAGGTCCAGAGATCGGGCTGCAGCTCCAACAGCGGGAGCCCAACATGGTCAGGCACACGCTAGTTAGAAGCCTCTCTGAGGAAATCCGAGCAACGCCGTTTTGGGGCGCACTCAGCAGGAGGCTCATAGTCAGCTGCAAAGAGGTAACCAAAAGGACCTGAGTGAGCAGCGGGCTGCGCGGTGGCGAGGCGCAGACCAATATCGAAGATCCAGCCGCAGCTCAAAGGGGGGGAGGGGAGCCCCACACAGCCAGACCACGTCCGTCGATAGCCTAACAGGGGAGCCAGGGATTCGCCATTTTAGGCCCACTCAGTGACGCGATTGAGGAAGGGGACGAAGCGAGGATCAGTTCAGTAGGAGAGCAGCAGGTTAAGTGGCGCAAACAGCCCCAATTCATCGGAGGCAGATGAGGCGCTGCACGCCAAGCACACTCTGAGAGCTCGGTCCTGGAGGTGGTTAGCGCGGAATGTGCGGCAAGGCACGTCAGCCTCCTGGCGATTGTCAAGCAGGTGAACAAAGCATGGACTCGTCTGAGGCCGATGAAGGTGCTGTGACAGCAGTATTGCTGGACCAATCAGCAGCCTTTAACACCATTCATTACCAAATGCTTTTACTAAGACTAAAAATCATTGGCATAAAAGCAAACAAAGCAAGACCGTCTCTTGCATCCAAACCGTTCAAAGTATGATGTCAGTACCTCTGTTCACATCAGCTCCTCAAACCTCATTGTCTCTTCCTGTAAGGGGCCATCCTGTCTCTTTCTTTACCATTTTACCAGATCACATCAGCTTATTCAACCTAACATGTTACAATTACACATATCTTAAAACTGAAAGTCCCGAAGGATATAGACACTTCTAGAATTGACAAGTGTCTCCTCACGCCAGCAGTGATGTTATCAGTGATGTTCTAGAGCATGTCATGAGGGATGTATTTTGTGAGGGTATAAGCAGGGCATGGCCAGGGCACGATTTATAGTAACTTTAGTCAACTATAGCTGGTGAATTTCAGTGTTTTTCAGTTTAAAAAGTAATGCTGCAACTGACATTGTCGCCTAACTATAACATCACTTTAACCTTTATTTTTTTCAGGGAAATTCTAAGATTTTTTTTAATGTAAGTTACTGTCAATATAGGTAATTCAGGTCCATTGGTTTTGTCAAGGGGTCATTGCTATTTCAGTCAATTAACATTTAAATAACGTTTTTGTAGTTAAAACAAAGTTGAACACATACAAGACTTTCTTTTATACTCCTCAAGCCACATAATGCAGTCATAAGACAAACTACAAGTGGTCCCTATGTTTTCCGAGCACAAAATCTCCAGTTTTGCGAATGGTTGAAAAAAGTTATCAACCTTTCCTCGGATCATGTTATATAGCCCCCAGCAAATATAAGGTTGATTTCTTTTTTTTTGTGTGTTATTATTTTATTTGTATTTTCTGAAAGTATTTCTGCGGGGCTGCTGTACTTCCTACAACCTCCCACAATACTTAGGAAAATGCTGGTGTTGTGCCTGGCCAGATTAGGACACCACCATTTATGCTAATATATTTAATTTAGCCCACAAAGGGCATTATGGGGTGCTCTTTGCAGAGCTGTGAATAATAAATGACCGGCTCTGGACGCTCATTTATTCTTCTTTAACCTCTCCCAGTCTCTATTTTTTTAAGTCGAGCCTGGGCAGCCCCGCCCACTCTCCACACATATTTGTCATTGGCTTGTCATTGTCCTTCATAAATGCTGGCTTCTGATTCATTAATAGGCTTGTTAGTCTCTCCTTAGTACCTCCTTGTCTTCATTTGTAACCTCCCATAAGGACGGGCTCTTTTAGTTCGGTTGTTATACGGTACGTCTTATTTAGTCTGTAAGCACTAATTTCTTTAATGAGTTTCTCCTACTGCAGATATGACCTGCTTTCCTGCAACATTCAGCTCGCCATGCGCTTTCATGGGGGCACTTTTGCAAAACAAAAGAAAAGCATTTGTCTGTCTACTTGACTGCACTTTCACTTTAATAGCGGCCGCAGACCTTTCTTTAGACGCAGCTCATCTAAAGAAAGGGGCATGGCCACTATTAATGTGAAAGCGAAGCATGGGGTGCTTATAAACAACAATCATTTGCAATACAATAGGTCTCGCATTTGAGAAACTTTGACCAATTGGTATTGTAAATGATGAAGCCTTTTATTATTACAGGTTTTTTTTAAACACATCAAAAAATGCATTGTCTTTTACAATGCCAATAGCTCAAACTCTGGCAATTGCAAGACCTATTGCCTTGCAAATGCTTGTTTATTATGTTTGTAGGTGTTCCAGTTCCACCCAGGAAACTCACAACTTTGTTTTTTGTTAGGTAGCCGCAGGGAGAGTCCAATGGCCCTTATGGCCTGTGTGGGCTTTCTGGCCAGCATCTGTTGTGGGAGCTAGCCCCCCCCCCCTTTTTCTTTTAGCAGTGCCCACTTGAGCAAACACATATACCAAATATGTTGCGGGCTTCGGAGAGAGCCCCACTGCCTCTGCTGCTTCCCCTGACGGGAGCCAGACATTTTTTTGTGGTGGGTGCCTCTATGCCCAACTGGGGCACAGACATGTCTTTAATCCATTTTCGGGGGGAGCTAGGGGATAAGGCTTCCGGAGCTCCAGCCGTCTCCCTGTGCTGGTGGAACCTGGCCATATGTATTCTCCTGCCCTGCAGGAGTAGATTTTGCCACTGCTCCAATGCTTGCAGACAAGGGAACAAAAACAAATGTTTGCTCCCTCCAGAGGTGGGAACCATTCAGGTGCCCAGGGATGGGGTCCCTTGGGCTGAAATTGGCATGCCCTAATCCCCAAAACAATTGAATATGGCGCTGGTATGGGGTGCCCGGAGCCTTTCCAAAGCATCCCTAAAAGAGTGGCAGCGGCTGCATACCTCTCTCCCCCAAAATATAAAACACAGCCCATGCGGATGAGGTCACCTGCGGCCTTTCCAAGGCTCAGGGAGGGGAGCCGCATGCCCCCTCCCCAAATCATTTAAAAAACAGCCCTGGCCCATGGGGGATTAATAATGAAAAAGTAATTACTCTACCATTTTAAACATTTTGTTTTAGATGGGACAGCGAATCCGAAGTCCCATTAAAAAAAGGAAAGAAAAAAAAGGTTTTGGCCCTAACCGGGTGTTCCTCTGAGGCACTCCCACTAGGCCCAGGGGAGGGGCTGTATATCCCTATTGTGCCTCCCTATATGTTTTATGCACCTTTTTCATGACCGGGGACTGAGTCCCCTTAGTCCCAACCTTAATTTCTCAAAAACTATTGAAAGGATTATCTCCAAATCACGCTTTCTGCCAAATTCGAAGTAATTGCATTTAGTTGTTTTGGCTGTAGTTGTGTCATATCTACCTATTGGAAAAATGCACAATGAAAACAGGTTTTGGGACTCCTGCTTTTTCTCGGTCCCAGGTTTTGACACTTCACCCCGAAACTTTCAAGGAAGAAACTGGGGGTCTCGCTCTCGCTCTCCCCCCTTTACACCCAGCCTTTCTAACCCATTGGTCAATTGTTGTATCATTTACATTTTTCTTTCTACTGGAGCATGGGGCAGTGGATCAGCCCATTTCAGCCATTGGTTAACCTTACTGAGAGGCACCACATTTTGCTTTTTCACAAGGAGCACCTGTGTACAAAGTAGTCCTTAGTTGTTGCAATGTGGGATTACTATGGCATTTGCCATTGTTTTTTTGAGACCAAAAACACATTTGTTTTTAGAAGTTTCCTTTTAAATCGGAGCAGACCCAGCAGCTTGCCTTATTCTCAGTCAGCAAGTAGTTTTTAAAACCAAAAGAATGACAACAGAACTCTGTGGCTGCAACACTACTCCTGAAACAGCAATGTCGTCAGTGGTGTCCTAAAAGGCAGAAGTTCCACATTACCTCTTATTGTGTCCAGAGCATGTGCTTGGGGAAGCCTTCTCATCAGCCTTTTTTTCTTCACGCTGTTCAGTGGTATAAAAAACTTGTTATTGAAGAATCTTAAGAGTCCTACCTGCATTGTAAGGCACAAATTGTTGGTGCATTGCCATGACCAGAACCAAGGTTTTAAATTTGTCATCAGTAGCAATTGGCAGCTATTGTAATTTGTTTATTAGAACATACCCCCGCCACAGAAGGGGTAATAGTGTATTTCTCCCCCCTTCGGGCAGATTGGAGGCTTGTCCCAATTGAGGAGGTAAAATAAAGTGGACCGAGTGTTGTACTCTGGCACTGTCCACACCCACCCCGAAATAGAACAAACCAGAGTGCGACACCCACAACGGTTTCTTTTGGCCCAAATGCAAAATGCTTGATGTCAGATGGACTTTCTTCTCTCCCGGGGGGACATATTTGGGTGAAACCTCACCAATTAGTATAAACCTCCAACCTGCCCCCCACCCCCTTTGTGGCAGAAAGACACCTATCCCTGCTGGGATGAGGTATAGCTCGATTCCAGGGTAGACCGCCCCTCCCTTTGTTTTGGATCCTTTTTTAAATCCCTGGTGTTGTGTGGGCTTTGTGCCTCTTCCCAAAATCTTTGCTTAAATGCAGTCCCTGGTGTATAGTGGGCTTTCCACCCTCCTGTGGAGGGGCAAATTGGGGGTAATTGACCCTATACACCCCCCTGGGTGGGCGTTTGTACCATTTGAGGGTGAGGGCATAGCCATGCTCAGGATGGGCAGCTCTCACCCGTGTACATTGTTTTTGCGAAAATGTCCGTCGTCTAGTAGGCAGATTGGGGATAATTGCCCCCAATCTCCCCCAGAGGGCGCTGCTCTGGCGAGACATTTAGTAAGTGGACTTTTAAAAGTCCGACCACGCGCTTTTGCTGGCCTCAAGCTTGCGGTTACGCGCGCGATTATGAGCACAGCCTCCATCTGGCTTTCTGTCATGGCTCATTAAGCCATGCAACCCTTACAGCGCGCCAATCACTTTTATTTCCATGCTCCTCCACCCCCTGCTCTCTGCTCTCACTACCCCCTCCCCCTCGTCAGTCACAGGGCGGGCTACAGCTTGTGTTAATTCCCTCCCCCTCCCCCACCACACTTCCCTCTCACACACTGCGCCTGCACTTTGCCCTTCCCCCTCCCCCACCACAGAGCGCGTCTTGTATGTTGGTCTCTTCGACTCCATTCTGCTGGCCTCCATGTGCGTCCTTCCTCCCTCTCACGAAACCTCCTTTACCCCTCATTCTTTTATCTCGTTAAAGTTACGGAGTGTAAATTAAACCTGGAATGGAAAGAAGATAAGCGTAAGGATGACGCTGACCACCACCACAACATTTATCATCCATTTTGCAGAACTCTTTCATCTGATGGGCTGTGACGTTCTCTTCCAGAAGAGAAGTATTTTGGTTTGATGCACTGTTTCTGCATTGCTCATGCGAGGCCGTTTACAAAGTGCACCCCCTTATTTCACGTGCTGCTTCGTTATCCGGGGGCTCCTATGTGATTACAGGGGATGGATTCAGACTGTCATCGTCTTGCGCAGCATCAGCCGTGTTTTCACTTGCAAAAGGCAAAGTGAAAACCGTCATTTATTACGGGACGAGCAATCCAAGATGTTTTGCTTGGACGCAGGACCTGCATCCGGTTGCAGGGCAATCCTGGCTGCTGTGCTTTCATTGGCTACTTGAGTTTTACCCTCATTTTCATTCTCTTAATCTGGGCTTAAAAACAATATACGAACACTTTGATTTTTTTTTAAAGAGCGGTCGCGTGTACCCTCTAATGTACTGCAAATTCTGCAAAACAGAATCTTTGCTTTATAGACACAATCATTTTTCATCTGCTAAATTGTTGTCAGAGCTGACATTAAGCTGTGACTAGTTCAGTCGCACGCCTACACCACATTATCACTCAGGGCCAACACTGCATCACTCAACAACACTACAGGCTCACTCGACACCACCACAGGCTCACTCGACACCACCACAGGCTCACTCGACACCACCACAGGCTCACTCGACACCACCACAGGCTCACTCGACACCACCACAGGCTCACTCGACACCACCACAGGCTCACTCGACACCACCACAGGCTCACTCGACACCACCACAGCATCACTCGACACCACCACAGCATCACTCAGGGACCCAACCATATCACTCAGTGCCACCACAGCATCAGTCGGCACCACCACAGCATCAGTCGGCATCACCACAGCATCAGTCGGTACCACCACAGCATCAGTCGGTACCACCACAGCATCAGTCGGTACCACCACAGCATCAGTCGGTACCACCACAGCATCAGTCGGTACCACCACAGCATCAGTCGGTACCACCACAGCATCAGTCGGTACCACCACAGCATCAGTCGGCACCACCACACCATCAGTCGGCACCACCGCACCATCGCTCGGCACCACCGCAGCATCGCTCGGCACCACCAACGCATTGCTCGGCACCACCACAGCATCGCTCGGCACCCCCACAGCATCGCTCGGCACCACCACAGCATCGCTCGGCACCACCACAGCATCGCTCGGCACCCCCACAGCATCGCTCGGCACCCCCACAGCATCGCTCGGCACCCCCACAGCATCACTCACTCGGCACCACCACAGCATCACTCACTCGGCACCACCACAGCATCACTCACTCGGCACCACCACAGCATCACTCACTCGGCACCACCACAGCATCACTCACTCGGCACCACCACAGCATCACTCACTCGGCACCACCACAGCATCACTCACTCGGCACCACCACAGCATCACTCACTCGGCACCACCACAGCATCACTCACTCGGCACCACCACAGCATCACTCACACGGCACTACCACAGCATCACTCACACGGCACCACCACAGCATCACTCACACGGCACCACCACAGCATCACTCACACGGCACCACCACAGCATCACTCACTCGGCACCACCACAGCATCACTCACTCGGCACCACCACAGCATCACTCACTCGGCACCACCACAGCATCACTCACTCGGCACCACCACAGCATCACTCACTCGGCACCACCACAGCATCACTCACTCGGCACCACCACAGCATCACTCACTCGGCACCACCACAGCATCACTCACTCGGCACCACCACAGCATCACTCACTCGGCACCACCACAGCATCACTCACTCGGCACCACCACAGCATCACTCACTCGGCACCACCACAACATCACTCTGCGGCGCCTCAGCATCAATCAGCATCACCACAGGATCACACAGGGCCAACAGAGCATCACTCAATGCGGCCACAGCATATCTCAGGGCCAGCACACCATCACTCAACTACACCACAGCATCACTCAGTGCTTCTTGCATGTTTGAATTACAATTTCTCAGCATGCAGCACATCAGCCACACTTCTGTACTGCACAGCTTACAAACTTTGGCAAAGTCAATAGCTCTACCTAAACACTTATAAGGCCCCCCAATGCATAGCCGATAGGTCTCGCCTTTAGGACATTATAAGTGTTTTGTTATCCATCACAATATCCTTAATTAAATACCATCAAGTGTTTAATAGCTAAACACTTATAAGGTTCTAAAAGTGAGACCTGTTGGCTATGCCAATGCTTGTTTGAGGGAGGGGCATGGCCATGCTCATGGTGGGCAGCTCCTACATTAACAACAACAAAATTCCCTAGTGTCTAGCGGGTGGGGTGGGGGGGGGGGAAATTGGTGGTATACACCCACATCAGCCCCCCACCCTCCCTCAGGAGGGCACAAAGACTGTTGCTGCTTTTTGGTGAGGGTGGGGGCATGATCATGACCATAGCGGGCAGACACCCATCCCTGTACATTTTCAATTTTTTCCTAAACTTTCCCTGAGGTTCTAGTGGGCTTTCTGCCCCCCTGCCTCCCTCGGGGGAGTGCGGTTTGGGGTAATCAACCCCATCGGCCCACCCAAGCGAGGGGTGGGGGGGGCCCAGAAAGACTGATGCGGCAGTTGTTTGGGTGTGGGAATGGCCATACCGGGGGAAGATTTGGGGGTAATTTCCGCCATTCGCCCCCAGGAGGGGCAAAAAGCATGACATTTTTGGGGTAGTGGGGGAGCACAAGCCTTTGTCTAGTGGGTGGATCCCTGATTGGGAATAGCTCTCCTGTGGCGATCCCCAAGCACTGATCCACTAGGCAGAGATATCATTGGAAAGGGGAAATTCTCCCCTTTACAACAATACCTCTCCCGAAACAATCAATGGCCGGGGGGGATAAGATATGCCACTTAGCACTGATGCAGAGACAGTAAAACAAGCCCATTGGCTTGTTTTATTTAGTTATTTAGTTATTTACAAAGTTTTATATAGTACTGGCTAGACCTGGGGGTATCGGAGCGCTTTACATAAGGATCATAAGGATCAGCAAGTTACATAATTATATAGCCTAGTATTGACATAGGAAAAAAAACATGAGATTACACAATAATATGAGTTATTAGCTCGTACACACGTCTTCAGGGGAGTGAAAGTTAGAGGGGAATGGTAAACAGGGGTAATGAATGCTTTCCTGTAATTACATCAGCGCTCCCTGCATGCTGATAGTCATTGCAGCAAATAAAAAAAACACACTCAAGCTGTTAGAAATCTCTTTCCGAGCAGCCGGAGTTTAAAATATAATAACCCAATAAAGGAATCCCTCTGGTCGAGGGGCCTTTCTTTACATGCCTCCCCATTGTTGGCCAGTGGCTGACGGACACACTGGGGAGGCACTGGGGAGGTAATGGGACACCCCCACTGAAAGGGTTAAGAAGCTGCTCTTACAAGCGCCAAAAATAAAAATAACTTGAAGGTTTTTGGATGATCTTGAAATTGTCAGTCAGCTTTCAAATAATTAATTGGCTTTCTAGTGAATGTGACTTGCATGTAAAAATCAATATCTTCATTATAAGTAGCTATTGCTTTAGCTTACTGTCTGCTATGGCACACAACAAACCACCATTTGTTTACATCTGTCATTGCACACACCTACGTTTCTAGTTCTGATAGGATGGTTACTTGCTAATGAAAACGTAACCCGTGCAGGCATAGCCAAGGGTAGAAATTCGTTGCCTCAAACAATACTGTCGTACCTTTCTTGCTCTCCGATTGCTAACAAACGGTTTGGTTGTTTGTTTCCATGGGATTGAATATCTCAAACTGGTAGTTGTGGTGTGCGCATTGGCAGGAAAATCTCTGCTGGTAGGTAGAGCTAATGTTACAATAGATTCAGGGTGCATCTTCATAACACTCCTTCAAGGGCGCTCTATTTTGCTTTAAACAGCCTGTTAGATAGGCGTTGCCTCATATTTCAAAATGACAAGTTAAATATTTGAATGAATGATAATTAAAAAGAAACATGCAATTCAACATCCATTTCTTTTCTTTACAGGGGGATGGCCATGAACATTTTGGTATTGGTTGCAAATTAGATACGTCGGACACAATGGTGCAACCAAAGTTGGACGAGATTAAGGACCAAATTAAACGGGAAATAAGGAAAGAGCTTAAAATCAAAGAAGGAGCTGAAAATCTAAGGAAGGTCACGACAGATAAAAAGAACTTGGCTTATGTGGACAATATTTTGAAAAAATCGAACAAAAAGTTGGAAGAATTGCATCATAAATTACAGGAATTAAATGCACATATTCTTGTCGATGATCCAGATGATGTGCCAGGTACGGTACCCAATTTGTCACACTTCAAACGAGAGCACATAGTAGTAAATGCACAGAATGTATTAAACTCCGTCTTGGGAGAAAGCTTTTTTGTTCTGAAAAACATCTTGAGCCAGATTAGGCATCCTGGTGTGAAAAAGTGTGATCCACGCTTTCTGATTCTGGAGAGTTTTCTTTGCAGGTTCTCAACAGGCGAAGTTTGAGAGTTAGGGAAGATAGTCCCAAGACCTACTTTCCAAATGTTATATCTTAAAGGAATGGATTAGAAAAGGCTAGAGAAGAACTCACTGGACTGATCAATATCAAGCTTGGCACGATGGCAGAGGCCACTATTGTCTATTTATTATTGTCCTTTAACTGACGTGTCAAAAGTGAAAAAGGGAGCTAGAAATATGTAAAGATATATGGGTGCAAATATTCTTAGTCTATTGATATCTGTGCACTTTTGATTTGAAATTACATCACTTTATTTTATCCTGCCCATTAAGAGGACTTGGGCTTTTAAAAAAATGCCCTAACAGAAAATAAAGATGTAGGAAAAAGGTTATTTTAGAAATTTGAGGCGGATACTCACATCAAGATGGTGAAGATTTACAATAAGTAGTGGTCAGAACATGTACAAAACAGTATCTCGGCAGATGGTACATTTAGGTGATAATTACATTTAAGTAGGCAGTAACTCCCTGCTTCTAGTCAAAGAAGGGGATTTTACTACTGTACTGCTTGATTTGGATATTCTAAAACAAGAACGTGGGTATTCTGTCAAGATTTGTGTTCTTCTGGAGAATGGTATAGGCTAGCCCTGAGATACAAAAGAAGTGCATTTCAGTGATTAAGTGGGAGCATTGGAATGTGTAAATGCAAGATTGCTCAATGAATAATATTAACTACTTCTGTTAATGCACACCATATTTTAGATCATCTTAATTTGTGGTGTGGTAAGTTTTAATCCTTTAGGGCATGCTGCAGTGTTGCAGACTTGGTCAAACAGAGGTTTAGTAACTGAGAAGTTGGAATCGAAAGGATTAATAGCATTCCTTGCGTGTTTTGTATTTAGTATTGTGTGAAATTCAAAGTGGGCTCTATCTACCGACAGCCAGCCTGACTGTCTACAGTGAAGGGAGGCGTTCTGCTAAAAGGAGAGAGAAAATCTTTGACAAAGTTGAAACAATTAGTCTAATTGTCAAAAAGTTTAAGTAGTAGTGTTCCAGTAGTCCAATGTGCGCATGGCTAGGGATTGATATACTTTTCAGAATTAAAAGGCCGTGTGTGTCTGTGTGTGTGTCTGTCTTTAGTAGCTAATGTATGGCTGCTGTAACTATGGTGTTTAAAGCAGTGCAGGTGCCTGTGTGAGTCACCCAGCACTCCAATATTTCTGGTATTAGGGGTCGTTGAGAGGATAATGTCGAAATTACCTTAGCATAGTTGATAGAGAGGGGTTGTAGGTCACAATATGTAATTGATTTTGGTGTTGGGGCAGTTGAATGTGAGAGAATGTAATGGCATTGTGTGCATGATGGCTGTAATGCATTGGGACACATGAGCGAGATAATGCTGTGACAGACAAGTGAAGGAAAATAAAGATTTGGGTATGGTATGAAAAGCCAAAGCTTGAAAATAAATCCCTCTGTGAGGTGGGGTAGGAACCAAAAAGAATAAAGGTTCTAAAGTGATCTATGGGGAACTGCTATTAGGGTTGGACGAGGGATATGAGCAATCTGTTAGCAGAAAAGGAGCAGCTTAAGTAGGACAAGATTCATCCATTTATGGCTGTGCTAGCAATTCCAGTAGACGCAATGGAATTTATCAGAAGTGCTCATCTGTATCAAAAGTAGCAGACAGGTCATTTAGAGTTAATATTGAGGATTGGCAATTGCTTTGCATTGAGCTGAAGATATTGGGTGAATGTAATAGAACAGTCTGAGCACTCGAAAGCTAGACCGTAAACGATCCAAGACCTAAATTGCTGTGAACAACTGATAGTTTTGCTTTGGTGCTCTGAGAATATTGCAGATCTAGTTGTAATAAATTTTTCCATCAGGCAACCTAGGCTCACAACACCTCTCTGGAGAGCTCAGGTGATTCACCCGTCGTTCAAAGAAAATATTTGTCACTGGGAAAATGGCTGTATTTCATCACAAAGTCTGCAAACTTGACTTCTGCTCTGTGGGCAATATGCAGACCCATAAGAAGGTTTCTGATGAGCAAGAAATCAGAAAAACCCTGGTAAAGACCATGCTGCTCTGGTGCAAGGATACTTACTAGGCACTTGATGTGGCCGAACGCTATGCCCAATTTACACTTGTGGTTTTGAAAACCGGCACAGCATGTACCACGTTTTTTGTCTAGTACTTGCTAGGAATGCCCACATCTCTAACCCACGAGATGGGGTAGCAGCCTGGGCATGTCTGAATAGTAGTGGGCTAGGTTAGGCCTTTGGCAGGCTGTACCCAGTTAGCAAAAGTTAAAGTTGTAGTGGGTAGCTGACACTGAAGAAACGTGTGAGTGACTGATGGAAATGCTGCGTTGCTTCAGAGAGCAGTAGCAAGTTCAGGGCAAGGATAAAGATCACAGCTTTAATCTCAAACCAAACCCTGCTATCTCTGGCACGGAGACTGGACAAAAAGCAAGCCCTACAACCATGGAGTCCGCTAGACATGCCAAAGACTTTGCTCTGCCACAGGCATTTCCCTGGAATTTCTGCTGGCCAATTGGACTGTGCACATGGTGGTGTTGCCAGTAACCAGAATGAAAGTTAGGCCAGTACCACGGGTCCACTTGTGAAATGCTCGGACAAGTCAAATGGAAGAGCGCTCTATTTAAACACACAAAAGCCAAACAGAAATCTTTATTAACTGTACTTAAAGTCGTTGAATGTAAAATTGTCGCAAAGTATCTGAGAATTCTGCTTCTTGTTGGGTAGAGAAGGTTGTGGGAGAGGAGGGCAGGCTGGGTGAATGAGAATGAAATTACATTAATATTCCTATAACGCTAACCTGAACTCAACTTCTCATGCACTGCACTGAGTGCAGATTGGCTTATTTTCCTGCTGTCAGTATCAGTTAGTGTTTCTAGATACTGGTTCTGTGTTCGCCTATAGAAAATGTCTTTAATGATAATCTGTTCAAAATGTTACAGAAATAAAAATATACTCCTAAGCTTCCTCTTGGAATGTTGGGGCAGAGTGGTCAATTGAGAATCTAAAGCAGACCTTAAAAATCTGATCACATTGCTCACTGGTGGGGCATCAGAAAATGTGCCACCTCATGGCAGTTCATAGGGGTAATAGGAAATGCCAACAACATAAGCCAAAGATTAGGTAATTTATCCAAGCACGGTTGAACTTTTAAAGGTGGTTTTTGGTGGATATTGTACATATTGTTTTTATATCTTGGATGCTGCTATACCGGTTTTTTTAGCTAATAGGGAGTCAGGCATTTGTGATTGCTTCTTCAAATAGGCTTTCTGATTCTATGGAATTGGAGGCCATGTAGAGTCTCAATGCACCAAGCGCAGTATAGCAAAATGCTTCGAACCAAAAATCTCGAAGAAGCCGTTGCAAAAAGGGTCTGGGGCATGTAATTACATTTTTTTTAAAAAGGGAAAAGAAATTAAAGCACATTTGCACTTTCAGTGGTTGAGGGTCTTTGATGTGAATTGTATATATTTAATATTGCTTTTACATTTTTGATGCTGCTATTACATTTATTTAGAACACTTGGCTTGATAGCCAAAACAGGATTTTATGGCTTGAGTATGCTGGCGATGTATTGAAGCTTTTTTGATTTTTAGTAAAAGGAATGAAAAATTTCCTAGCTATCGTAACAGAAAGTTTCAATATTATTAAGGACTCGGAGGCGAGGTTTAAGCTTTATTTTCCTTTACTTTAAAATGGCTGCTGTCATTAAAGTCACCAAATCAAACAACTAGTCCCATGAAACATCTAGAATAGCACAAGAAAACGATAGTGTCCATGGATAGAATGTCCCTTGCTCTTTGCACCAATCACAGGGCCCGAGGTGATGGTAGTCCTCTTTTACTGCCCAATCTCCCTCTATCGTCGCAGTAGGCCAGCCAGTCCAGAGGCTTCACGAATTTTGTTTACCAGAATCGCCTGAAATGCAAAACAGAATATAACCAACAGTCGTGGCTAAGGTTTAGCCTGCAAAGAAAAACCGCACAGCAAAATGTATAGTAACATCAGGTGATATCATAACCATCAAAACATGCTAATAACATCAGTGTGTGGGCAGGAAGGAATCAAAGAGACTTTGTACCCTGGGTGGGATAATCCTCGCCTCAGAGTCCTTAATAGAATTGAAACTTTCCTTTACGTAGCTAGGACATTTTTCATTCTATGTCAGGACTGGTGGCGAGGATTATGCTAGTTTAAAGCTTGCTCACCACCTAGTGAGCCATGTGAGCCATGTCCATAACTGGCTTAAAATAAAACTGCTTAAAAGTAGAGTCTGAAGACCAATCCGCTGCATTCAGAATGTCTTCCAGATGAGCTCCCAGGGTAAATGCCTTAGAGGCTATCGCTCCTCTGGCCGAATGAGCGGCGAAGACTTGAAGGTTCATTCCTGTCTCTTGCATGACCCACCTTACCCATCGGGCAATGGTGGGGTAAGAAACCGCCTTATGAGGTTTTTTAAGCGCAATGAGCAATTGCTTCTCCCCCCCGAGGACGGAACTCCTCTGACATTTCCTCATATGCTTTAAGGCAAGCAACCACACATAGCTTCGGAGAGTCAGGGAACGCCGGATAAGAAATGGATCTTGTTCCAGACTGTTTGCCTGCGAATTATAAGAGTTACCCCCGTGGGGGAAAACAATTCTACTGGTAATATAAAGGGCTCTGACATCCGAAACCCTTCTGCATGAGATAAGGCAGAGAAGCATTGCCAACTTCGCTGATAGTTCTTTCCTAGAGAGGAACCTATTCGGCTGCCAAGACAGAAACAGATTTAACACCTGGTTAACATCCCAAAGCTGCGAATAACGAGGTTCAGGCGGAAGCGAGAGATGGATGCCTCGAAGGAGTCAACAGACCAAGGGATGTTCGCCCACCGGGGACCCGTCAACCATGGTATGACCCGCCTGGGACACCCTGCAAGCCTTCGGCGCCATCTCAGGACTCAAAGTCAACTGGGAGAAGTCGACTGTCTACCCGCTCACCTCCCATCTAGCCCCGCATGCGGTGACGCTAGGCCCCAAAGCACTACATTGGAATGGAGCGGCCCCCCGATACCTGGGGGTGCACCTGTACCAATCCCCGGTGGACTTGTATGACGGCAATCACCGCAAGGCGCTAGCTGGACTACGATCGGCGGCGGCCTTCTGGGAAACATTACCCCTAGCTCCCATCGGCCGGGTAGCACTGGCAAAGATGATAATGGTGCCCAGGCTACTCTATCACTTCGCCGACTTGCCGGTGATCCCACCTAAATCCTTTTTACAGGAGCTAGATATCCTGCTGACCGCGCTCATATGGGGGGCCGGCCGGCACAAGGTAGCGCTTAGTAAATTGCAGCTGCCTTCCTTGGAGGGCGGCCTAGGGGCCCCATCCTTCGAATCGTACTTTCTAGCAGCACAATTGCAATGGCTGTCCCACTGGACAGTAGAGCGACACGTGACGGAGACCACTACAGCGGCGGGCGGGATACCTCTCCCGGTCATCAGGCGCCTACTCCTACCAGGCACCAAAGCATCCCGTACGCACCCACTCCAGGTGTCTATAGCACGTAAGTGCATGATGCGCGTCCATCGGCTCTCCAAAGACGCACCGCTCTACTCCCTGCTATTGCCACTAGTGGGTCTCCCCCGCGGGGAACAACACTTCACCACCAGGAGCCTACAAACCTGGTCCGACCACGGCGTGACTGAAGTGGCAGAGTTGATTCAGGACGGACAACTACGCACATACGACCAAATGATGGAATGGTACAACCTCCCACGTGGCCAATTCCTCACGCACATGCAGTTCCTAAAGCACACGCGACCGTTCTGGGATTTGGGCGACGGGGAACCACCCACGCATCCAGTGCTACACACGATACTCCGAATGGGCCCCAGCAGACACCTCATAACATGGCACTACAAAGCCATCAGGGAACTAACGAACGTCTCCCTAGACGCCTTACGGCAGACCTGGGAGACCGACACGGGTAGAGAATTCCACGACGTGGAATGGAAGCGCGCCCTGGAACACACAAAAAAAGTGTCCAGAAACGCGAGATTTAAGAACATACAATTTAACATCCTCCATCGAGCCTATCTCACGCCAGACAGGCTCCAACGCTACTACCCCGACACCCAATTTCTATGCCCGCGATGTGGCCTGCCGGCAGCACCTTTCAAACACATATTCTGGGATTGCCCCACCCTGGGCCAATACTGGACCAGAATACACCAGACTCTTCGCACGTTAGTCAACCTACCACAAATAGACTCCTGGGAGGTCAGCGCACTGGGGATCTACAACAGAAAGAAGTCTGAGAAGCTACAATGGAGGTTTGCCTCCTTTGCTCTTCTGTTTGGCAAATAGAGCAATCGCCATGCACTGGAGGGCCCCCTCGGGCCACCCGGAAACAGCCTGGATAGGAGCAGTATGTAAATGGGGGGCGGTGGAGGAGGAGCTCATACGCGAAGAGGAGGTAAAGGGGGCGCGGAAGACCCCCATCTCTCTAGAATGGGCCCAGCTGCTCTTCCAATTTAAACACGAACCAACCCCGGAAGTTGTACCTGACCCGTCTCCCCCTCACACCCAGACCTCCCCGAGGCACCCCTCGCAGATGCCGGACCCTTGAGCCCCCCACCTGGGGGGAGAGAGTTTGCAGCCACATACCTCCCCCATGTCTGGCTCGGTCCGCCCTCATTGGCTGACACCCCCTCCCCTAGGTCCGCCCCCCCCCCCCCGCGCGCTGCGCTAGCTGACCCGGACCCCTGAATCCCACACATCCAACGCTACACGATATACTAGGAGACGATTTCCCCGCATCTCGACGACCTTCCCATAGTTTTCAACCGGCAGTTCTGAGACCGGTACAAGTTTTCTTTTTCCTTTTCTCTTCTCTTCACCAGATATGCTAATTGGCCATGAGATGATAGGCCAAAGACAACACACAGGGGAACGACACCCACCCACGCTTCTACTGATACACATCTGAGCGAACACGAACTCGAGGGCCCTTGTATTCTTCACCCAAACTTTCCCCCTCCGTGCTCATGGTCCCATTGGGTATGCCTAAATCAACCGCGGTTACAATCACCTGACACGTGACGATTACTGTATGCACATATATGTTTGGTTCTGATATCCTTAGATTGTGTACAAATGTAAATACGTGTACTGATCTTGTGCCTTACCCCCCCCCCCCCCTCCCCCCCCCCCCCCGGGGGTTGTGTTAGGAGAAAATTCAATAAAAAGATTTAAACAAAAAAAAAACATGGTATGACCCGCCTAAATGGCAGAACGGAACGTGTTGATAGTCTTATAAGCCAAGCCCTCCTCCGCCAGAGAGGATAAAAAATTCAGAATAAAGGTCACATCCGTTGCCACAGGATTGAGAATGTCGCACACACCAATGATCCCACCTTCTCCAGATGGAGCGGTAGCGCTTGACGGTGCTGTGGGCCCAAGCCTTTGACATGATCTCTTCAGCTCCTGCCGAAAGGCATGGGACCGCCCAGTGTCCCCTGTAATCCTCCATGCCATGAGGGCAAGAGAGCCCTGCTCTATCAATGGGTGAGGGAATCCGTCCGGGTTGAGAAGAAGAGTCGGAAACTGGGGGTGTGGGATTGGAAAATCCCAAGAAAGTTTCAGAAGAACCGGAAACCACACTTGAGATCTCCATATTGGGGAAATGCATTCTGGCGTCGCACCTGAGCTGAAACCCTCATTAACATGGCAAACAGGGGAAAGGCATAGCCCTGCTTGTCCCGCCAATTCTAAGGAAATGCGTCCGTCTGCGCTGCCATGGGATCTGGTCTCCAACTGAAGAACCTGGGCAGCTGGTGATTCAAGCGAGAGGTAAAGAGGTCCACTGAAAACAGACCCCTGAGAGACTGGAGATCTGCAAAAAACCCTGGGTGCAATCTCTAAAGACTGCCGTTGTGGAGATGGCGAGACTGAAAGTCTGCTATCTGATTGTCCCGACCGACCCGGAAGGTATTCCGCTGTCACTGACACATGATGGTCCACACAATACTTCCAAAAGTTCGCTGCCATGTCCGAGAGAGCCCGCAAGCGCGTGCCCCCAAGATGGTTGATTTACCGGACGGCTGATATGTTGTCCATCTTGAGCAGAACACAAGATCGAACCGAGTCCTTGGTCCAACATTGGATCGCAAACGACGGGCTAATAGTTCCAGACAGTTGATATGCAACTGTTGTTCCAGAGGAGACCACACACCCCCTGTTGTGAACTCGCCACATCGCGCACCCCAGGCTGATCATCTGGCGTCTGACTTGATAACGATATCTGGCACGGAACCGCAAATCGCCCGTCCATTCCAGGCTTCCATGTTGGAAAGCCGCCATTGTATCTCCTCCCTGGCTTCTGCAGAGAGGTACACTTTGAGAGTAGGAGAACCATTTGCGAAGGTGCTGGGCCTTAAGGCATTGCAAGGCCCTGTAATGAAGTGGGCCTGCGAAAATAGCTTGAATGGACGCCGACAGAAGACCTACGATGCGGGCTATCTGTCTAAGGGAGAGCTGGTGCTGGGTGAGAGCTCTCCTCCATTTGTGATGGATTTTTGTCATCTTCTGGGAAGAAAGACTGAAAGTAGCAGTGACGGAGTCAATGGAAAACCCCAGGAAAACCACTTTCTGGGATAGAACGAGCATGGATTTCGCCTCGTTGATCAAAAAACCCAGGCTTTGGAGCAGATTGACCGCTGTGTGAAGCTGTTGAGACAGAGCTGTGGAACATTGCGCCATGAGTAAAATGTCGTCCAAATAAACTGAGTTGCATCCTGCACCCACACAGACGTTCGATCACCGCACGCAGTACCTTTTTGAAGCACCAAGGAGCGGAGGATAGACCGAAAGGGAGTGTGGTGAATTCGTACATTTTGTCTCGCCATAGAAACTGCATGAACCTCCGATGTGGGGGAAGAATTGGGATGGTCAGATATGAGTCTTTTAGGTCTAGACGCCCCATCCAGTCGTTTGGTCTGAGAAGGGCGCAAAGAAGTTGGATTCCCTCCATCTTGAAGTGGCGGTAAACCAGCCACTCTTTGAACTCGTGCAAATTGATGACGGGTCTTTTGCCCCCATCCGCCTTGTCCACCACAAAAAGATTGCTGATGAAGCCCCGAGCAGAGGAAGTGGTTTGTACGACTGCCCCTTTGTGCAAAAGAGACTGGACCTCCTTGTCGACCAAAGCGTCGTCCACTGCCGAGAACCCCAGCGGGCGGAGCCGTCTGGAAGGGCTCCCCGAGAAACTATATGAAAACCTCGGACAGTTTGGAGTACCCATGCGTCGCCTGTGACAGAAGTCCAAGCCTGGAAAAAATGCCCCAGCCGGCCCCCTACTTGTAGTTGGAAAGAAGGGAGAACACTCACTGGAAGAACTGGAGGTGCCGCCACCTCTACCACCACGGTTCTTTCCTCGCCGTCCCCTGGTAGGGTAGAAGTTGCCGAATCTGGTCTGATCCTGGTAAGCTGCTTGGTTGGAGCCTCCTCTATGCTGGTTAGGACGGCCGGACGAGCGGCCCCTGCTTCGACCGGCCCCCCGGAAAACCCACGGGCGAAAGACCTCCCGTATAGAAGTTTGCGCCCTGTACAAGGATGTGAATGTATTCACGAAGCGTCCCAGTTCCTTCATAAAAGGCCTCCTTGGGAAATGGGCCCGCCTCGGAATCCGCCAGATCCCCAAGCTTGGGATCCACTTTTATCAAGAAGGATCTTCGGCGTTCGTTCGATCTGGTGCAGTTGACATTCCCCAGAAATACCACAACGCGTTGAACCCAAGATGAGAGGTTGTCCGGAGAGGTCAGGGCTCCAGATAATTTGGCGTCTTCAGCCATATCGAGGATTTCCGCTATGGGCCCAAGAATGTCAAGGAGCTTTTCTTGGCAAGCCCGCCAAGACCTATCTATTCCCTTTTTGGGGTCCTTTACAATTTTTTGTAAAAATGTCGCCATGCGAGGGTCAATTTCGGGGGTTGCCACCACCTTACCTCTAAAGAGGAGTGAGGACACACCGCCCTAAGACAGTTACGCACTGAGGCCTCTAGCGGCCGGCGGATAACTTTGTTTGTTTTGGTGACTCGTTTATAGGCTTGTTAGTCCCTCATTATTACAGTCATATCGTCATTTGTACCCTCCTATGGCTACTGGCCCCTTCACTTTGAGTGTTACACGCTACTCGCGTGTTATTTAGAGTGTGAGCACCATTTACTTTAATGAGGTTCTCCTACTGCCTTCTCACCCCTTCCCCCTGCCTGCACTCCTGTTGTCTGTGCCTTCCTGCCCCACCGCACTCCCTTTGTCCATGCCTTCCCCCACCCCCCTCCCTTTTGCAATGTAGAAGCTCTCGCGTAAATGTGAGTCCTATTGCATTGCAAATGCTGCTTTTAATAAGAATCTTGACTCAAATTCATTAAAAATTTTGAATATCATAAAAGAAGCTTTCAAGAGGATACGTTTGTGTCCAACGTGATTGGTGGAGGTGGTTATAAACTGAATACTTTTCTTTGATTGAAAATTGTTCTGGCCCATCTATTTTGAATTTTCCATCGGTGGCAAATTACATTTTTTGCGAAGTCACAAATGTGCCAAGTTACTGTACTGTAACCTTGACTGGACAAAGGAGTTGTAAAACATTTTTTGAGTGAAGGAGGTGAATGGCAAATGCGTCTCAAGGTTCTAATCACCTGAAAATGGTATTTAGTGGCTCTGGCCATCTCTTTATCAAGATTCAACTCTGAGTCAAGGATCACTCCTAGATCTCACACTGATTTACAGGCTGAGGGTATTCTTCATTTGAGAAGGCCATAGTGAGGCATTAAATAGAGGAAATTTGTTAAAGGCAGAAAGGATTTCAGATTTTGTTGGGTTCAGTTTAAGGAAATGGGTCATTCAGGGAAATATAGAATTTATGGTGGCTAATAACTAAATAGACATTTGTGTAATCATCATTATTCTGATCACGGGTTGTGTGACATCAGTGTAAAGTCATGCCTGCCTTGAAATTGACTAACAAAATGTCACTGTTGGATATAGAATTTATTTGGATGGCAAGAGAAGGGGAATATATAAACTGGATTCCTGCATATCTCCCCAATGTAGATCCATATTAGAGGATGAAAAGTAGCCCTGGTGGAATTTCTATTCCTGTTAGAGATAATGGATTATATCCATTAACCCCTTCCGTGCTCGCGTCGGCCAACAAGCGCTACCTGCTGGGTGCTGCGCATGACTGTTGGCTGGCGCAGCCCCGCCCACTCCATCGAACGCCACCGCTGCGGAATTGCCGCTGAGGTAAACGGGTTAAAATACCTTATCCTTTGGGTGGAAGTTAGGACATAGAAGCTGAATGTTGTGGTCAGTTATATCAATGCTGCACACAGGTACATTAGTATCGTTACCCTTAAACCCCTACTATACCCAAACATTCCTAGGCTCATGGGATGACAGATTTGTTTCTAAACCCAGGTCTAACGTTTTCTTGTGTAGAATCTAAATTTTTTGTTTTCTTACTTTAGATGTGAGTTATGCATTCACTACTTCTTTACTTTGCAATTAATGGGAGCAAGATGCAAGAAAGCGAGATGTCTAAAGTTAGCTGGGTCATCCACATTAAGGCTGCATTTATTTATTAGAATGGACGTGACAAAAGGCTTTGCTGTCTGCCTCGTACTTTCTGGGCTCAGGATAAGGGGTAGTGGGTACAGAATGTATCAAAAGGTCTAATTCCATTGGCCTATTGTTTATGGCCCGCAAGAGTTGTCTGCCAGAACGTGGCTTTCAGCAGGTTGTACCCAAAATGAAGAGAGATGCGTTGAAGTGGCTCATGCGTGACTGATGGAGGGCATGGCCAGAGTCTTCTGACCAGAGCCATAACCACTCCTGTGGCAGGGAGACTTGCTGCTGACATGGCCAAAACCCATGCCCTGTTCTCAGATCCAACTGGCCGCAGCTAAAGGCTTATGACATGCATAACAGGTTCTGTGGGCAGGCACATGGGTGCGACAAACTGTACCCTGTATGTTTGTTTATATGCTCGGCTACAGCCTGTGTATTGGGCAGAGTTGAGCAAGTGCACTGAGTACAGGGTGTGGCCCGAGTCCAATATAACATGCTTGTGCTTACGTTAGATGGATTTAAAATTGCAACAAGAATGTTTCAGAAATGGGGGAAACATGGCGGCAGTAAGCTGAGCTGCCGTGGTGCTCTGTGACCGTGCAATCGAGAGCTATGTTACCTTGTAACCCTCGTAACCCACTACATGGAGCCGGAATGGACCCGCAATGCTTCGTGATGCAATGCTTCGTGATGCTCCGTGACTTGATGTCTTTAGTTTCTCTTCGCTTGTCGTTTGTCCTCGGACTGTCTCCCTTTTCGTTCTGAGTTTTCCCGATAGTCTGTTTCACGTCGGGTAGGGCGTTCTCTCTGGCTCCCATGTGCTGGGAGGCGTGTCTCTTGGACTTGGGATTCCTGCAGACTGCTGCTGCGGGTGCGAGCTCCCTGGCATGTCGGTGTTTGCCCTCCCGGCATAAGTTGTCTAACGCTACCGGTTTACATTTTTGGTCCCGGGCCGCGCTGGAGCTCAGGAGGGGGCGACGGTGCTGTAACCTGCTGTCTACTTCTTGTGTGCCTCGTGGCTCTGCTGGATACGGGGGTGTGCTGGCAGTGGCAGAGACGGAGTTTTCACAGGGGGCTAAAGCTCTTTTTGAGGAGCATGGGGCGTCGGAAGTAAAAGTACGCACTGAGGCAGAGGTCTTCCCCGTTGCTACCCCTGTCTCCACTTTGGCTGCACCCGTACCTGGCTTACGCACCAAGAAAAAAGGTAAGCGCCGGTACCTGGCTCAGGTACCAAGAAAAAAGGTAAGCGTGGCTGCAAAAAGAAGGTGGCTGAGGGTAATGGTAGCAATATTGTTTTTAGTGCCCAGGACTCAGCGACAACCTTGAAATCTGTTACATCTGCTAAGTCACCTCGCAAGTCTGCCTCTTTGACAACTAATCTATCTAATCCACCTATCTCATCAGTTCCATCTACCAGTCCTGAGTTAGGTGCCATAAAAAAAAAAGGGTCTCTACATATCTATGCGCTGAAATTAAGACCAGACATACGAAGAGTTCTAAGGTCATTAAGGGTTATAATTTGAATATCGGTACTGGGTCCAAGATCACCCCTTCACTTCGATCCTACTTTAAAGTAATTCCCCAGGTACTGCATCTTTCTGAAGAGGCTCAGGGTCAGATTCATTCCAGTGTTGTGGAGAAGGAGATGCGGGATACAAGTGGGGTTAGTGAGCTTATTTATGTAATTCCTTCTCTTGAATCTGACGGTTTGGTAATGGCAACGGCATCAGCAAATACAGGGGCTGAGGAGGGTGCCCCGAAGAGCCTGATTGACGATATGGCGTCTGAACATCAGATACTGACGGAGGCAGAACTAGAGGTAGACTTAGAGCCGGAACCAGAGCTGGAACCAGTGGGGACGGTGGAGGGAAATTTACATGAGGCAGAGGATGTACAGGAGGACCCCAAACAGGGGGATGGTACAGATCCTATGACCATCTCTTTAAAGGCTATGTTTTTAGCCCTATCTGCAGATATTAAGAACGGCTTTGACGCGTAAAAAGCGAATCAACAGGAGATAAGAAACTTCTGTGAATCTTTAAATAATAAAATCGATGGTCTTAGCACCAGAACATCAGCTCTTGAAGAGACAGTTGCGGGCATTTCGTTACATCTGGAGCAAGCAAAGGGGGACATTATGAAACCTAAGAAAGAGGATCTTATGATGGCTGAAAGGATGGAGACTCTGGAGAATAACGCTAGACGCAGTAATCTACGTATTTTAAATGTTCCAGAGGGGAGCGAGGAAACTGATATTAAATATTATGTGATCTCGCTCTTAAATGAATCTTTGAGCCTGTCGAATTCACCTGAGGATCTGGCCAAAGATATCCAACGCATCCATAGGGACCCCTTCAGAAAAAACCCTCAGAGATCTAAGCCGCGGAAAATACTTGTAAACTTTCACACTTATTCTCTTAAGGACAGTATTCTTAATCTGGCACTGAAGCAGAAATCTTTGGCTGGAAAAGGTTTTAACTTCCAGATTAGATCTGATCTTTCTAGGGCTACCCTTGAGTAGCAGTGGGAGCTTGGTAGGCGTCTGGAAGCTTTTAGGAGTCAGGGCGCAAGTGCTCAACTTAAGTTCCCGGCATCTCTGAGAATAATGCTCAATATCGGGTCTGTGCAGGAAGCAGATGAGCTTCTGCTCACGTTAGGGGGAGCTAAGGGAGGTGCTAAAGGCTCTTCGGAGTGAGGTCTTTGTGGTTAAGACTTCCTGCTACTGTAATTTGGTATCTGTCTTTCTCTTTGTTTTTTCTTTGTTTTCTTCTTTACTTCCCTGGAGTGAACGAAGGGAAGCTTGGTAGTAAGGACCAAAAAAAAAAAAAAGGGGGAATAACAAGACAGGTGAAGGAAATAAATGTTCACTCTTCCCTCTAAATTAATTCATTGCTATAATTTAAACGGAAAAATATAAAACAAAAAAAAGTGGGGGAAAAGGAGAAGGAAGAGGGGAAAAAAATACAATAAATATATATAAAAGAGAGGAAGATCCCCTTTTTCTAACAGAGTTTGACTAGTACTTTTTCTCTTTGCATTTAGGCTATAGTAACATAGCTACTCTTTGTCTTCTCTTTTTAGGTCTCGTCCTTTTCCATTGCGAAGCAATGGGAAATGGGGGAGAATTATAGTGCTTGATCGGCTAGTGAAACCACTGGCGTTTCTTCCAAGTGCATGTGAGGTCACGTGGCCACAAAGCGGGTCACGTGACCACACAAGCACGAGCATCTCCCTAATCCGCCTGCCCCCACCAGGCTCGCATTCCCGCCCCCTCACCAGGCCGCACATCTGCCTGCCACACTTCTCCTCCCCTCGCACGCATTCCGCTGCCCCTCCTTTCTCCCCCCGCCCCCCCCCCCCCGCCAGAAGCCTCGCAAAATCACCCCTCCTTTCTCCCCCTGCCCTGCTGCTCCCTTGATCCATTTTGGCTCTCTTTAGGGCTCGCCTGCTGATGCGCTTCAGGCCCCTTCGCTGCTAACCTCGCCATTGGTATGCACAGCGCACTCTCTCCCCCCTCCCTCCTCCTCACAGCGCTACACGAAGGTTGGCACCCCGGCTTGTCTTTATCTCTCTGCCCTCTCCTGCTTCACCCCATCATGCTCTCTCACAGCTGTTCTTTCCTCCCTCTCCCTGCCCTGTAGCCCCGCTGCAACCCCCCCCCCCCCGCACGCAGCATTTTTAGTTTCACTTTCCGACTTGGCTATTCTTCTTTTCCTTCCGTCCACACTCTCTGCCTTGCGCTCCTCTCCCTCCCTCGCAATCCGTTGGCACCAAGGCCCTTTCCCCTCATGCTCCTCCTTCCTGTTTCTTCCTGCTGCTCTCCTCTGGCTCGCGCCCCTGCCTTATTTATCAGCATTCCACTGTTCCTCTGCCACACTTCCCTTTTCTTCCGTGCTTCTAGATCATTGTTTGTCCTGTTCGTGTCTTACTCCCTTCTCCTGTAGTTTCCCTGTTCTCTTTACTCAGTGCTGCTCTACCTCCAAATAACGCCTCTCAGTCGTCTTCTCTCTTGCTTCCCTCCCTCTTCCACCCTATCCCATTGCCAGGGCCCCCGCTGTCTTTTTTGTCTCCTCTCTCTCGCTGTATGTCCCCTCTCCCTCTTCTTGCCTTCTTGCCTTGTGACCGGAGCCTCAACCACGCCTTATCAGTGTCATCAATCATGATAGATACCAGGGCAATGGCGGATGACTCACTCATCTACTCTGATTCCGATATGTGTGCACTGTCAGGAAACAACATCGGGTTTGAAGAGGAAGCGCAATTGAAGAGAGACTGCTTGCCGGCTGCAGCAGAGAGCTAGAACGGAGCACTTTAAAACGATGCTGCTGCACCAGACAAAGAGAAGATATTGTTTTAAAGTGGTGGTGCTGTAAGTACAGCTCACCGATTACAGTGGTGCAGTGCTAATCTGGGCGGACCAAATCACAACCCAGCGGTAGTACATATGTGCATACCCCTCCTCAATCATCAATAATGTCCAGGCTAGGGTAATGGCAGATGACTCACTTATCCACTCTGCCGCAGCGATCGGGGGGAGTGTTGTAAATAGCGCTTCACACCACATAGGCGCTATTCTGAGCACAGAAGCAAAAAATATTTTTCCACAAACATTTGGAATTAGAAGTGGGCAGTTTAAACGTCATGCCTCTCACTCTAAGACCTCAGCTGAGGGAGTCCAAGGGTTTGCAAAGCTGCCTTTGGATTCTTTCTGAAGAGGAAGCCGAACCACTACAAACAAGAAGTGCATGTGGTCTCGTGAACGCTCCGCCTGCCTGCGGAGAGCTTCACACACTTCAAAGGCTCCGCTCCCGCCCCCCGCCTGCACTTCGCACTCTCCGACTTCCCCTCCCACGGCCGCTATTCCCATTCACGCGCCATCGTTACCATTTGCTCCCGAGCCGCATTTCCCCTCCCCCTCCAATGCCAGGAGCTTGTTTTGTAAATACGCGTTGACAGCTGGGGTGGACAGATAGACAACCAGAATATATCCTGCTGGCTGGAACCCTTTGAACCCAGGGGGGGGCTCCACCCTGCATACATATTACACTATCGCTGTATTCTCCGAGCCCTGTCTTGCCTGCATGTTTACAGTGTCTCAAAGCGCTTTGAAACGGCAGACAGGCAGCATACGAGCGCTACATGACAATTTTTCAACACACAAAACAGTTCAAACACTCTTTGTCACTGCTGTTCTTTACAATGCTGCCCTTATGTGTTTGAAACCAGACCCCTGACCCCCAACCGCACACTAGCGCCCACAAATCTTAAGAGGCGCTCAGACCACCAGTCCGGTAATAGCGCCAGAGGTACTTGAGGCTGGGGTTGAGTTTGCATGACATTTTATTTATTTCCCTATGCGCTTTGTTAGCATTAAGTGCAAACTTCTAGTTTCACAGAGCACTGTATAGACTGGATCGCTTCTGGGTGCTATATTTAAATGTAATGCTCTGAAGAATGTCCCAATGACAACACAGGAAATGAAATTGATATAAAGTAATTGCAGATCACACGCTTTTCATGTTGGGCAGGTCCACCCCCTTTAGATTCATTTGCATCAAGGTATTCGTAGTCTCTCAATTGTCATTCATTCATGCTCAGCACTGTAACTTTTCACAAACATATGTTGATTTTTCTTTAAGTTTTGTAAAAAAAAGCATCTACTCACAGTGTAGACAAGGGCACAGATCAAAGGGCAAGGGATAGAATTGCCTCTCGAGGGGCGCACGCACCCCCGCACAGGAAGCAAGGCTCCGACGGACCATGTTAATATGCCTGAAAGCGTAAGAGCTACCCCGACAAATCAGCTCGTTCAACATTTAAAAGTGCTCGGCCCCCGTTGAGGGATTCATTTCACGCGAGGTATTATGGTACTTGTGGTTTTTATAATTTCAATTCATTCATCCATGTTTTTTCACCATTGTAATTCACGACATGTACGTACTTTGCTTTATGCTATACTAATCAGTTAAAAAACCCACACACTTCCTGCAGCAGATGAGCCAAGAAGTGAGGGGAGGCAGAGCCTCGCAGCATCCCTCCCTGCTCCAGGCACCAGGGCCCCCTCCTGGAATTGGAGCCTCCCATATCCTCTGCTGCGTCAGCCCCCAGGGACGCTAAACTCCCATTGCTGCACCCCCCACATCCATACTCCTTCTTTCACCTCTGCTGAGATTTCATACAGGGGTTAGAACTCCTGCTATAGGCTCCTGCTATTGCTTTGCCCACAAGTATGTATTTACTCTACCCTTCCCCTGTGAAGTCATGACTCTCTTGCCCTTCCATTGCAAAATGCTGATTTTAGCCCCAAATACAATTTGTCCCATATGCCTTCCTTTAAACTGCCGTATTTCCAGATCGTGCTGCTACATTTAACTAGACTTAACCGCACAACAGTTCATGTAACTTTAATATTTTTATAACTTTACAAACTTGTTTTTTAAGTGACATCGCACTGGAAATGTCCAATGTCAACCTTGCGCTTGTCTTTCTTTTTTGCGATGTCACTCAAAGTTCATGTTAAGATAGAAAAGTTTGAGTGACATTGCACTGAAAATGTCAAAGCATAGCATAGCATAACAAAACACAACAAAGCATAACAAAACACAGCAAGCATAGCATAGCATAACAAAACACAACAAAGCATAACAAAACACAGCAAAGCATAGCATAGCATAACAAAACATAGCATAACAAAATACAACAACACATAGCATAGCAAAACACAACAAAACATAGCATGGCTTAACAAAACATAACAAAACATATAGCATAGCAAAACACAGCATAGCATACCAAACACAGCAAAACATAGCATAGCATAACAAAACATAGCATAGCAAAACAAAGCATAGCATAATAAAACACAACAAAGCATAGCATAGCATAAAACAACATAGCATAACAAAGCATAGCAGAGCAAAACATAGCATAGCATAGCATAACAAAACATAGCATAGCATAACAAAGCATAGCCTAGCAAAACACAACAAAACATAGCATAGCATAACAAAACACAACAAAACATAGCATAACAAAACAAAGCATAGGATAGCAAAACTAAACATAGCATAGCATAACAAAACAAAGCATAGGATAGCAAAACAAAACATAGCATAGCATAACAAAACATAGCATAACATAACAAAACATAGCATAGCATAACAAAACATAGCATAACAAAACACAACAAAACAGCATAGCTTAACAAAACAAAACATAGCATGGCTGAACAAAACATAACAAAACATAATAACATAGCAAAACACAGCATAGCATACCAACACAACAAAACATAGCATAGCATAGCAAAACAAAGCATAGCATAATAAAACACAACAAAACATAGCATAGCATAGCAAAACATAGCATAGCATAACATAGCATAGCATAGCAAAACATAGCATAGCATAGCAAAACATAGCATAGCATAACAAAACAACATAGCATAGCATAACAAAACAAAACATAGGATAGCAAAACAAAACATAGAATAGCATACAGCATCACTCAGCACCACCACAGCATCACTCAGTGGCACCACAACATCACTGAGCTCCACCACAGCATCAATCTGTGCAACCATTCAACAACAACTGGTTCAAATATGTTATATCAATGTTTCAAGCTTTATTACAAATGTCACAAAAAGATGTTAATATTTGACATATGTTCTTGGATTTTCGTCACAATAAAATACACTGAACATAATCTTCACAAATGTTATTTACAAAAGTTTAAGCTATTGCCATTATAAATTACAATAACTTTTATTTAAGTATTAATTATTTTAAAAAATTATAAGCCATTGTTATTTGTAATATCAATACATGTAAGTCACGTAAATACAACACATATTGCATTACAAATGCTATAGGTGTCACATTTGCGAGAGTTATAACTGTTGGCATTGTAAATGACAAAGCTATTAATTTCGCAATTTTCAAAAACAAAACCAAAATAAAAAATGTGTCATTTACAATACCAATAGCTCTAACTTTCCTAATACGAGACCTATTGCATTGCAAATGCTTGTTTCTTCAGACAGCACAGCGGGAGCATTGGGTTGGGGCACTATCTTCTGGATTCGTTCCGGATAGATAGGGAAAGGGTTTCCCGGCGGGGGGAGGGGGGAGGGGTAGTTTAGGGCAAAGCGGGGGGGGGGGAAGTCTTAAAAATTACCTCATTTTCCATCTAGAATATTTTTTTACGTTAAAGGTCTGCAGGGGTACCAGAATTAATACAATGTTTGGGCAGAGTTGTATCCACCTGGCCCTTTAGAGTGGTCTGGGGGGGGGGGAGGATATAAGCGACTATGAATAGCTTGAAAATTATCTCCTGGAATGTGAATGGTCTCCGCACCAGACCCAGGGCGGATAAGATCATGCAATACTTGCGGGATTCTGATGCGCAGATCATGATCCTCCAGGAGACTCATCTTATAGAGTCTGAAGTACTCTCTTTGGTAAAGAGAAATAGATGGATTGACTTTTCTATATCAACGTCACAAGTCACTAATACTAGAGGTGTATCAATCTTTTTTCAAAGACCACTCAAAGCAAGAGTAATTGTGAAATTGGTTGACCCAGGAGGCAGGTGGGTCATCGTTACAATATCAGTTGCCGGAGCACAAACTACAGTAGTGGGTTATTACGGGCCCAATGTAGATGATCCTTCCATATTAACAACTATTTTTTCTCACTTATTGTCTTTCCCAGAGCCGACCATCCTGGCGGGGGACTTTAACATAGTTTTAGATCCTGTTTTAGACAAAACACCAAATAGCCGGTCTTTAGCTCTTTCTAAAACTAGGGTCCTCTTGCTCAGGTGTATGAAACAATATGGGTTTAGGGACATATGGCAGGATAGAGCTGGTAAGAAGCAAGGGGTCTCGTTTCGTAATCAGAAATACCATTACCAGTCCAGAATTGATTTTATGTTAATAAATCATAGATTGGTAGAATCAGTCAAAGATATTTGTTACCTCCCCTCTCATTTATCGGACCACTCAGCAGTGTTCTTGGTACTTAGTGGTTTTCTCAAGGTCGCTAGCTCTTGGTCATTTGACCGCTCGTTGTTATCAACAGCAGATGACATTTCTTATCTTATTATAGAAACCCAGTGTTTTATACAGACTAACCTGGGCTCAGCTGCTTTGGGGACTGTGTGGGACTCCTTTAAAGCTTTTTTAAGGGGACTCATTTCTAGTAAAGTCTCATATTGAAGGAAGCAATATAGAGAGCAAGTTGCCTCCACAGAAGCTGAGTTGTTGGAAACACAAGAAAAGATTGATCGAGCCCCGCCTGGGACACCTACGCATGCAATTTGTAATAAGTTAGTATCCCTAAAAGGTCAGTTGGGATCGGTACTAAACAAGCGTCTGCTCGAGAAATGGGAAGCTAGTAAGATAGCTCATTTTGAATTTGGAGAGGGTGCAGGGAAACTTTTGGCATGGAAAGCCAAAACCGATCAGGTTCGGAATAACATCGAGTCCATATCTCATAATAATGTATCCTACTCTTTGGATAGTGATATAAGGAAAATCTTTAGGGATTTCTTCCAAAACATCTACCAGGAAGATAAAAGTATGGACCAAGAACAAATAGGGAATTGGCTGAAAGGGGTGTCCCTCCCTTGCTTATCCTCGGAGCATCGGGCTTCCTTGGATGCAATAATTACGGAAGAAGAGGTGAGGGCAGCTATTCTTACCAGTAAGAAAGGGAAGGCGGCCGGTCCAGATGGCCTTCCTGCCAAGATCTATAGGGCCCTTGAGCAACCTATCGTTCTTCTTAACTGCATTATTTAATCAAATAAATTCTGCAGGATGGGTTATCACCCCCAGTTTCCTGGGATGACGCCTCAATCACCTTAATTTTAAAACCAGGGAAATCTGCCCAATCTTGTGGCTCATATAGATCGATTTCCATTTTGAACGTGGATTATAAGATTTTTACCACGGTTTTGGCAAAGAGGTAAAGTCTGGTAGCACCTGTCATCTTACATAGCGACTAGAAGGGGTTTGTGAAGGGCCGCCAATTATATGAGCTTA
Organism: Lissotriton helveticus; assembly: GCF_964261635.1. NCBI lineage: Eukaryota > Metazoa > Chordata > Amphibia > Caudata > Salamandridae > Lissotriton > Lissotriton helveticus. Next base: position 2,109,832,457 of record NC_136057.1, read on the forward strand.
CTTATGACCTGATAGGGGCCATAGATATGGCAACAACTGAGTCCCTTCCCCTGGCAGTCCTGACGCTTGACGCAACCAAGGCCTTCGACAGGGTGAATTGGGCATACCTGTCGGGGGTCTTGGTAAAGTTCATTATTGGGGAATGTTTTTCTCGAGCTGTCGGACTCCTATACTCTAATCCATCAGCTAGGGTATTGGTGAATGGGGAATTATCTGAACCCTTTTCCATCACAAGGGAAACTCGTCAGGGCTGCCCCCTTTCCCCTTTACTATTCGTCTTGTACATAGAACCTTTTGCCCAGCTATTGAGGGAGGAAAAATCTATTAAGCCGTTCATGTACAGGGGTTGGGAAAGGAAAGTGGCCCTTTACGCCGACGATATTTTGATAATTTCTTCAGATATACACACAGCCTTCCCAGCAGCTATTAAGCTGGCTTTAGAGTTTGGGGATATATCGGGATATGAGGTCAATGCCTCGAAGACCGAGGTAATGGTCTGGAACAACATTGATGGCGGATCGAATCTCCAGTTCTCTCAAAGCTCGCGATACCTGGGTTTGAATATTATTAAAGACATCAATAAAATCGCTACAACCAATTTCGCGGCAGTAGCAAAGGACTGCCGTAGACTCATGCAATCTTGGTCACACCTCCCCTTGTCTCTCTTGGGTCGAGTTAACTTAGTTAAGATGACCATTCTGCCTAAGATTTCATTTTTATTTAATACTAATCCTCTTTTTTTTGACCCAGCACTTATATCTAAGTTCCAAGGAGATATACCATCCTTTATTTGGAATAAGCATATTCCAAGGATTGCTTGGAAGAAGCTCAGGCGTCGTAGGGAGAAGGGTGGCCTAGCAGCTCCTGATTTGCAAACCTATTCATGGGCTTTTCAACTTTTCCATGCTCGAATGATGTTAAAGATGCCCTCAGATCACGGGGTTGGAAGCTTGTTTTCAGCCTTACTCAAAGGTGAAGGAGTAGCACAGTCAGGTTTTTTGTTTAATTTGGAGACCCGAAGTTTTTTAAGAAAATTAAACTAAAGATGCTACAAGGGATGGCAAAAACGTGGTCTAAGGTGAGGGTTTCAACAAAGCTTGGATGCCTCTCGAGTAGGGCACCAATGTGGGGCTCTCCCGGGAATCCTGGGTGGCTGGAACATAAATTAGCCGCCCCTTTGCGGGATGCGGGGTTGGAGGTATGGGGAGATATATTCATGGAAGGAAGCCTGCTGCCATGGGAAGTCTTAAATGGGAAGATTGGGCCAAACTTTTCTAAGTTCAAGTACATTCAGATTGCTAGTTGGGCACATTCTTATACCTCATCTCGAAGTGGAGCGCTTGAGGCTCTGCTTTTGGATAAACCACCTGCCAAAAAAGAGATATCATTCTGGTGTAACTTGATACAAGAAGAGATTGATGGTGACTTCCAGCTCCCTGACCAGCTGTGGGGCTCTTCCCTAGTGGGTTGTAATTTAAGGGACCGATGGCTTGCTTCCTTTAAGGTTCTGTGGGACATTGTGAAGCCTGCATGGTTGTGTAGGAATCATCTGTTCACACTCCACAGAGCATACTATTCACCACAAAGATTGACAAAATGTATCCATGGTCCCTCCATAGCGTGTGCTAGATGTGGTTTAATAGCAGCCACGGATGCCCATATGTTCTTTGAATGCCCCTCTATCCTAGCTTTCTGGGTCTCGATCAGCAATCTCCTCTCGTCATCTTTGGGTTCTCAGGTTATGATTGATCTCATGCTGGCAATTTTTGGGGTAGCAGATGGAGCTCGGAGTCGGGCAAAAAATCTTCATTTTTACTCCATCTTATTGTAGGCAACTAGTAGGTCCTGTATAGATAACAGGTACTATAGAACATCAATTTTTGTAGCTTAGCTAAAGATCACCTAATGTAGTGCACATTAAATACATATATTAACAATAGAGAACAAAATGATATTCATGATTCATTTATTAAAAATACAAAAATTATTCAGTCACAGTACTAACATAATTAAAAAGATTTTTTTTTTAAATTCCATATAACAATATTCCAAATAACAATCATGTCAATTTATACATATAGTTATAATCAAAAAAATTTTTTCCCAATACAAAGAATAAAACAAGTGGTGTTAATAATTTGTCTCTACGCGCGTTTCGGCGTATTCACGCCTTCTTCTGGAGTACCACTCGATATTTCTAAAAAAGAATAAAATACATTTACATCTGTATTACAGGTATATGTTTACAATAGTTGTGCACTACATTTACAAACTAACGGCTACATTACTAAACAACATGAGGTTTTAGAGCAAATTGCTCAGACAACTGGCTGCTATATATCAGGATGCACTTTATATTCCATTTATATACATTAAAAGTATTAACCGCCTCTATCAAATCAATTATTTGTCTTTATGAACAGTAAGTTATTTTTTAATCTGCCTAAAAAGTCCTCACACAAGTTAAGCTGATCTCATGCACCTTAAAGGTGGATGTAACTATGGATATTAGCATTCTTCTCAAAGTTCTTACCCCAATAGATTCTGTTTGTAGATAGAGATGAATTTAAGTTATAGCTCTTTGTGTAGATATATAGGGAAGCTGTTGTGTCCTTTAATAGAAAAAGTTACAGAGAAATAGGGAAAAGATTGTGATATTCAGCGTGTATATATATCACTCTTTTATCCAGTATTATGGGTATCTTTCATAGATTCACATGCCTGAATCATTCCCCGTCGTCGGGGTGGGAGTCCCCGGTAAATAATTATAGTAATGTCACATGGACATATACTTAGTACTAGGCCAGAGGCCTCACATTAGTAGCCTATCTAGGTCCTTATGTAAAAAGGACCAAACTTTGGCCAGTAGCCAATCAGCCCTCATCACCCTCCTGACCTTCCTGGAAGGAGCCCTTGTCCCTCAGATTTTCTACCGCACGTCGTGCTGAAGGGAGTCTCCACTGAGCTCTGCTCAGGTTTTTTCCTATATCCTTTTATTCTTCAAGTTTTGGTAGTAAATATGACTACTACTCCTAAAAAAGGGCTTTTTAGACCCTGTGCCTCTTGTAGTAAAATGAGGTTACATATAGAGGACAAACATGAAGATTGCCTGTATTGCCTCTATCCTCAGCATTCTGCCAAGGAATGTAAGATTTGTCGCACTCTCCCGGTCAAGACATTGAAGGACAGGGAAGGGCGACTGCTTCTGTGGCTCCAGAGACTAAAGAACAAAGAGCAGGTAGTCTCCTCAGGTGAGAGCGAGTGTTCCTTCAGGAGCTTCCACTCCGCTTCAAAAAGGCCTGGACAGTCATCTCCAGATCAGTCTGTGGCGCCTCCTCACAAGAAGCCAAAGTCTATTGAGAGTCATCCTAAGGTCAAGCCTTCTCTTCAGATGACAAAATTCAAAAAGCCTGCTATAATGTCGTCTTGCCTGCCTGTGACGTTGTCGACAGTCTCCATTTCGACATCCACGGCGTCTACTTTCTCCATGACATCGACTTCTACCACGTCGACGACGATGGGTAGGTCAATATCTTCTGTCATTCCTGTCACAAAGTCGTCGTCGCCTTTGACAGCGCTCCCGTCGACGTCTGCTTCATCATCAGCGAAGGCAAAGCTTCCAGCGTCGACGAAAATCCCATCGTCGACGAGGACTTCCTCGTCGACGAGGATCCCATCGTCGACGAAGATACCATCGTCTACGAAGATCCCATCGTCGACGAAGACACAACCGTCGACGAAGATACAGCCGTCGACGAGTTCCTCGTCGGCGAGGACACCGTCGTCGACAAGGTCGTCGACGCCGCCGTCGACGACGAGACCGTCGACGACGAGACCGTCGACGACGAGACCGTCGACGGTGGCTTCGTCGTCGTCGAAAGCTACAGTGTCGACGCCGCCTTCGACGAGGATGTCGTCGTCGGCGACGACGAAGACATCCATGACAATGAAAACACCTGAAACATCAAAAATAGTAGACGCTACACCATCAACAGACACCGCGTCAAAGGATTTACACTCCAAGGGCTCTCCCTCATTGAAGTATACCTATACACACTTTAAAATGTCGTCATGTTTGGTCACACCAGAGATGACCTCACCCAGCAAGGTTCAACAGTTGTTGCCAACGCAGTTTTTAGACACGGAAGATCCAGAAGATCAGTCCATGTTTCCCATAGCATCCAGTCCCTCTCATCTCAACATCAAGATTCATGAGAGTTCGGACTGTGAAGATTTTGAGGAAATTACAATTCAAGAATCAATTCAAGAGCATACCACTGTTCAGCCTATGGTGTGCCTTCCGGCTTCAATTGTTTCTGACCTACAATTTCTGATTTCAGATTATAAACAAAGATTTCCATCATCTGCTCCTGCCTCTGGAGTACAGGTACCACAGGAAACACCAACTCCTAAACATCGACAGCGGCCTCTCCCGCGGGATGTGCATCAGGAACAAGAGACATTTCCTCCTCAAATTTCTACAGATGAGGAAGATTATGAGGAAGAAGTGAGAATTGATGAGGCCCAAGATGAAAAGGCGAAATACATGATGACGATGATATGGATTCTGATGATAATACTAACCCAGATCCAATATCCCCAGACCAGGTACAGGACGATTTAACCCCTGAGGACTTAGGGGGATTCCATAATATCGTAGGAAGAGCGGCTGCACGATTCAACATCCAAATAGCAACAGAAACGAAGGACTGTTTTCTTCATGATTTCAAAGAACCCTTCAAAAAGTCAGCTCGCTCCATTCCAGTAATCGATTATATATGGGAGCAAGGACAAAAATAATGAAAACTCCTCTCTCTCTCATTCCAGTGCCGGCTAGACTTGAAAAGAAATACAAAGCCCCAGACACTGCACCCGCATGTTTGACTGGTCAAACTAAACCTGATTCAGTTATATCTCAGGCCGCTCAGCGGAAGTCCAGCAATCCGTCAGCGACAATGACCGCTCCTCCTGATAAAGAAGGAAGAAAGCTTGATGACATTGGCAAGAGATTTTCCTCCATGTCCGCCCTATCAATCAGGGCTGCAAATTCTCTGGCTTTACTAGGTCGCTATAATCGACAGATATGGGCAGATATAGCCCCATATCTGGGGGCAATTCCAGAAGACCAGAAAGACGAGGTTAAAAAGATTTTGCTGGAGGGTGAACGCTCTGCTTCAGAGATGATAGAGAGGGCCCTGGATATTGCTTCCACAGGGTTCCGTCAATTGGCGGGAGCAGCAGTTTTAAGGCGCCAGGGCTGGCTTAAAGCCACAGCATTCCGGCCTGAAGTGCAAGCCAAAGTCCTCGACATGCCTTTTGATGGGGAGCGCCTTTTCGGTGAACATATTGATGACATGCTACAAGGCATTAAGAATGATACCGAAACGGCGAAAGCTCTCGGCACTCTACAATTCAAGCAGAATTCCTTTCGAGGGTCCAGAGGTCGAGGACAACAGTCTCGTGGCAACTATCAAGGTTACAAGTCCTCTTATAATTCTTCCCAACAGTACAAACCTCAATATCAGCAGAGGCAACAACAACAAGGACAATCTTCATATAACAAGTCGTCCTTTCGAGGAAGAGGAGGAAAGAAAGACAATAACAGACGTCAATGACTGCTTTCTCCAGCTGGCCTCCACCTCTTCTCCACAGTTCGTAGTTGGAGGAAAAATTACCAACTTCCTTCACAATTGGAAGAAAATTACTACAGATCGTTGGGTGTTGCAGTTAGTCCGCTTCGGACACACTCTGGAGTTTCTGGAGCATCCTCCTCCAAATCCACCATGTCCGGCGCAACACAAAAATCTACACATAAATCAACAGGAACTCTTGCTAATGCTTCAGAAAAAAGCAGTGGAAAGAGTTCCTCGAGAACAAAAGGGGAGAGGATTCTACTCCTGATTCTTCCTGATCAGAAAAAAGGAGAAGAAGCAGTGGAGACCGATACTGGATTTGAGAAACCTAAACAAATACCTCAAGAAACAGTCTTTCGTATGGTTACCCTTCAGGAGGTTTTACACCTGCTCAATTCAAAAGACTATATGGTGTCCTTGGACCTCCAGGATGCCTATTTTCATATCCTCATTCACAAGAGTCATCGACAATTCCTGAGGTTTACAGTGGCTGGCAGGCACTACCAGTTCAGAGTCTTACCATTCGGCCTGAAGTCAGCTCCACGCATCTTTACGAAGTGTCTGGCTCCGGTAGCAGCATACCTTCGCCAGCATCATCAAGTCTTTCCCTACCTGGACGACTGGCTTGTCAAGGCTCCTACCCGGACAGGCGTGGCCAAGTCCTCTACCGCCTGCCTTCGTCTCTTCGAGAACTTAGGCCTAACGCTCAACCTGGAAAAGTCAACTCTACGTCCATCACAATGTCTCAACTTCCTAGGAGCGACATTGGATACACAACAGGAGAAAGCCTTCCCTTCCAGGGAACGTCAGGTCAAGCTGAGAAACCTGGCCGTCCAAATTCAGACCAAAAAGAGAGTCAGGGTTCGACTATTCAAGTCGTTGCTAGGAATGATGTCTTCCAACATATTTCTCATTCCGCATTGTCGTCTCTACATGCGACCTCTACAGGAAACTTTAACAAATCAGTGGATCCAAAGTACAGGATCTTTCGACGACTGGGTCAATATCACTCAGGTCATGAAAAAAGCTCTGAGATGGTGGCTTCTGGGCGACAACTTGAACAAAGACCTTCCTTTTTTACTCCCAGTCTCCCCTTATGTCATAACCACGGACGCATCACTGGAAGGATGGGGAGCGTTCCTTCAGGAATTGCAAGTACAAGGTCAGTGGTCAGTGGCAGAAAAACGACTCCACATCAATTTGCTAGAGTTACGAGCAGTATGCTTAGCTCTTCGGGCATTTCTACCGCGAATCAGGAGCTTCCCAGTGCTTGTGAGGACGGACAACACCACCACAATGCACTACCTAAACAAACAGGGAGGTACTCGATCCAAGACGTTGTCTCGCGAATCTCAGCAAATTTGGAGGTGGCTACTCCAGCACAACATTCCTCTGCGGGCAGAGTATGTCCCAGGAGTAGACAACATCCTGGCAGACTCGCTAAGCAGACAGCGCTCAATTTGCCACGAGTGGGAGCTCGACCAGAAGACGCTCGACTCAGTGTTCTTCCGTTGGGGCAAGCCTCACCTGGATCTCTTTGCGACGGAAATGAATGCGAAATGCCAACGTTACGCAAGCTGGCTTCCCCAGAAAAGATCCCTAGGGAATGCTTTTTCGATGACATGGTGCAAGACCTTTGCTTACGCTTTTCCACCGTTTCCCCTAATCCCAAGGGTTCTCCGGAAATTGAAAGTAGAGAGTTGTACCATGATCCTGATAGCCCCAGCGTGGCCACGCCAGCACTGGTATACAGAACTACACCTTGTATCGTTGGAACCTCCAATTCTATTCAGGACATGCCCACATCTCCTTACAATGAACCAGGGACAAGTCCAACATCCGGATCCAACATCTCTCAAATTATCGGCTTGGCTCCTGAGTTCAGAGAGTTCCAGAATCTAGATCTTCCACAGGAATGCAGAGTCGTTCTAGCCCGGGCCCGGGCTGAAAGTACTAATAAGACATATTCCCTTGAGTGGAAAAGGTTCTGTTTGTGGTGTAGGACTCAGAAATTGCATCCGTTCACTTCTACTCCAGCACAAATTCTGCCCTATTTGCTCCACCTAGCCAATTCAGGGCTGGCACACGCTTCAATAAAAGTCCATCTAGCGGCCATCTCCAGGTTTAGACGGTCTTCGTGTGGCGCTTCACTATGGACCAACAGACTGGTCAAGCAGTTTCTGAAGGGATTATTCAGAACTTTCCCTCCAGTACGAGTGTCACCACCTACATGGCAACTAAATGTGGTACTAGCTCAACTAATGAAACACCCGTTCGAGCCAATTCACAAAACAGATCTTAAATATTTGTCATGGAAAACAGCTCTACTACTGGCGCTCACGTCAGCAAGGAGAGTGAGTGAACTGCAGGCTTTCTCTGTGCAAGACCCTTTTATCCAGTTCAAGAATGACAAGGTCATTTTAAGGACTAATCCAAAATTTATACCTAAGGTTCCGTCCTCTTTCCATCTTAATGAACCTATTGTCCTGAGATCTTTCTTCCCAAATCCATCATCTGCGGCTGAAAGATCTCTACACTCATTGGACCTCAAACGATGTCTCAAGTTCTATATACACAGGACAGAGCAATTTCGGAAGTCCAACCAATTGTTTGTGGCATTTAGTAGGCCCAGGAAAGGCCTAGCATTGACAAAACAAAGCATTTCCAGATGGATTTCAGCGGCCATCGCATTCTGTCACCAACAGGCGGGCCATCCTCTGCCTTCAAAGGTTCGAGCACACTCCACTAGAGCGGTAGCCACATCCATGGCGCTCTTTGCTGGGGTACCCATTGTCGACATCTGCAGAGCGGCGACATGGAAGACGCCGCATACGTTCACCAAGCACTACTGCTTGGATTCTGAACTTATGAAGGATGCAGCAGTAGGACAGGCTGTCCTACGTCATCTATTTCATTAGAGGTGAGCCTTCTTCCTATCATCCCACCTTCCAGGTAATTTATCGCACATTTCTTATCAGGTTGTGAGTATCATGTAAACTGTGTAACAACTTATGATAAGTTTATTATGTCTTTCAAGATGTATGTGAGAAATGTGCTCATTATTGCTTGCTATTCTGATTCAGGCATGTGAATCTATGAAAGATACCCATAATACTGGATAAGAAATGCGTTACTTACCTGTAACAGCAGTTATCCAGTATTGGTATCTTTCATAGATTCACATGCAACCCACCCGCCTCCCCTGGAAGGGCTCACCTAAGTCTTCTCAGTAGGTACTACTTGGCACGGTGCTTACGAAAATCTGAGGGACAAGGGCTCCTTCCAGGAAGGTCAGGAGGGTGATGAGGGCTGATTGGCTACTGGCCAAAGTTTGGTCCTTTTTACATAAGGACCTAGATAGGCTACTAAGGTGAGGCCTCTGGCCTAGTACTAAGTATATGTCCATGTGACATTACTATAATTATTTACCGGGGACTCCCACCCCGACGACGGGGAATGATTCAGGCATGTGAATCTATGAAAGATACCAATACTGGATAACTGCTGTTACAGGTAAGTAACGCATTTCTTATTAAGGGATGTATACATTACATGATTACCTTAATATTCACAATCCAGACACTTTGAGTTTTATTTCTCAATATTCATAGGTTCGCCAAGCGAGATGTTTTTGATCTGCTGGGTTGCGTTGTGTGGAATTAGTATGGCAAAATATACACTGCAAAGAATAATATGCTATTATTAGGTTTATTATCTAGTTATTTTTTAGGAGAAAACATTGACGCTGCCTCCTGTTTTTAGTGAGAAACGCTTTGCTACGTACTAACCGTGTTTTAGAAGGTAACGATCAAATTGCAATACTGCATCTGTATTCTGTTTTCATGGGACCGAAGCAAATACTTCTTGGCAATGACTGGGATTGATCCTATAGAAACAAGGTATAATGAGGCTAAAGTTCTAGGAGCGGTTAAATTAAAACAGTCCTATTTAGAAGGTTCTGTTTTTTAAAGGAACCATCATGATAACAGAGCCATTCTCGAATAGTACCTTATGATTGAATAGGTTTTCTTTCCCAGTGCAGGTAGACGGAAAGGGGCATGGATGACCTCCTATTCCTCGATATTTATCTATACAGGATAGAGAAAACGTAAATGTAGTTAGTCAAGATTTCCTGCTCGATGTTTTGCACATTCTAGGCGATGTAATTAACTTAAGGCGTTACGGTTGCGTGTTACTTCACTGAAACGTTAGATGAGACGGGTTTTTTATTTCTTCGCCTTGTGTTTTATATAACCATGGTGTCCCCGCCTTCTATTTTGGTTAATAATAGATAAGGTCGAATTGGCCTTCTACATTTAATCGCTTTCTTTAACCTTGTCTTTTCCGGGGATAAACTACAAGAGGCGTGCGCGATGTCCCTCTAGGTATTGCCTCATATATATAATAAAATACTATCTCTATTTATGCAGACCTATTGTTTCCGAACTGCATGGTCTCTCACCTGTTTACGTACGCTCGCGTGGCCTTGAATGGGGGTCTACTGCGGTGTCATGTTTCCTTCGGCGATTGTCCTTTTTATATTTATCTAAATGGCGCGAGTCTTTAGTTAATTGATCTCTCCGCCTATTCTGTGTTGACGTAGTGGGGTTACGGTGGCTCCTGGATGTCAATTTCAGTCGCGCCTCCGCTATCGAAATAAAGGATGGACTATGGCGGTGGCCATATTAGAGTGTAGTATTAGTTCAACTCTATAGATCAGGAAGAAAGACTATATATCATGTATTTTTACCCCATCATCGCCACCACACAAGATTCTTTTATTTAATTATTATTTAACTAGGTAATTTATTTGTTTTGGAGTCAAATTGCGTTATATAATGACTATACACGGTTGTTGTTCCTTTTCTATACCTTATAGTCAATTACAAAGTTCTAACATTATCCTTTAGGATTGGAATTAATTACAAGATTATCTTTAGTTACAACAAATTTTCATTTTACTTCCTATGCATAAATCAGAAGAAGTGTATGTATATTCAAGTTGCTATATATTTTGACTACCTATTTCCTACTTTTAGTTACTTTCATCAGTTTAATTACCTATTTGTCTTAGTTTAGTTTCATGGAATTCAGCGATTTTATAGGCGATCTTACTTAGAGGTCTCTAGCTTGCTATAGACTACCTATTTAGATGTTATATTTAATTGCATTCTCCCAAGGTATTTCATTGTTCAAACCTTTGGGGTATGACGCCAGACGAAAAATCCAATATACCTCGCGTTTTTTCCGGAATTGCTCTGTGTTTACGATGTTAACATGGTTACAGTTTTCTATAATGTACCATCGTATATCCGTGTGTTTATGTTGGGAATCTAGATAATGCTTCACCAATGGTGCAGTTGTTTTTTCGTACGGATTGCCGAGCGGTGTTCGGTCAATCTTGTTGCAAGGGATCTGGATGTTTCTCCTACATATCCTAGCCCACATGGGCATAGGAGCAGGTAGATTATGTTCTTACTTTTACAGTTAGACATTTTTGTTGGTTTGATGGTGAAACCCTGATAGTCAATCTTGGGGCCCACTATGGCTGAAGTACACGCTACACACGAATTACATGTGTAGGTACCTGTCACTGGTGTAGTACCATCTATAGTTCTCTGAGATATTGGGTGATTCTCTGTGAACCTAGAGTGAGATACTATATCTTTGATGTTTTTATTTCTTCTCTGGGCAAAGATAGGTTTCGGCAATTTATTTTCATTTTCCGAGCTGCTATTTAAGATATGCCAGTTTGTCATTATGATATGCCTCACTGTGTTATTTAAGGTGGAGTGCCTTGTTATGCATATTAGTTGGTTTTTGTTCTGTTTAGTTTTTGGTGTTAACAGGGAGTCCCTATCATAAAAACGCGCCCGCTTGAATGATGTTCGGATCAACCTATGGGGATATCCCCTAGTTAGAAATTTCTCTTTGAGGACCTTAGCTTGTGTATCGTAATCACTGATGTTTGAGCAATTACGTCTCAGACGGAGAAATTGGCTGAAAGGGATTCCTTCTTTTTGCGCCCGAGGATGGTAACTATCAAAATGTAGTAAGGTGTTACGTGCTGTGGGCTTTGTAAATAAATTTACTTCCAGCATGCCATTGTTATGTCTTATATAGATATCCAGAAATTCCACCTGTTGAGTACTACTATGTGATGTAAACCGCAGGTTACTATCACATAGATTTAACCATTGCAAGAATTCGTCTAATTTCTGTTCTGTGTCTGTCCAAATAAAGAAGATGTCATCAATGAATCTGGACCACTTGGTCACAGATTCAAAGAATGGCGCCATTTCGTTATCAATATGTATCATTTCGAATTGTCATATATATATTGGCTACTGATGGAGCAAGAGATGCTCCCATACTCACCCCTTTGGTTTGTTTATATAGGTCATTGCCAAACTCAAAGGTGTTTTCTGTAAGGACTATTTCAAGGGCCTGAATTAAAAAGTCTTTTGGGCATGGTACTTGGTAGGTGTCAATAAACCAATCCACTGCCTGGATGGCTTTATCCTGAGGGATATTACTATATAAAGCCTCCACATCCAGAGTTACCAAAATGTTGGTATCTGGATTGAAGGGAAGATGTTGTACTTTGTTGATTATAGCCATGGTATCTCTGGTGTATGCTGGAGTATTTGCTATATGTGGTCTTAGCAAGGCATCCACATATTTCGATAAAGGTTCCGTGAGGGACCCTATTGTGGAAACGATTGGTCTATAGGGGGGATCTACCGTATCCTTGTGGATTTTAGGTATACTATATAATATTTGTGCCCTGACCTAGGAACTATCTAGCAGCATCAGGGGGTCCCTTTTGTTACATATTATACTCCATCTTATTGGCCAGGAGAGAGATCTGCAAGAGGTGGAAAGAATTGCCGCCTCCGACACTTTTAGACTGGCGAACCTCAGTCTTACAAGTCTCCAAGCTCGATCTGGCAAGATCTGGGAACCGTAACAAAAGGTCATTTTGGCATTTGCTTAAGTGGAATTGATTAACCGGGTTTTTTCTTCCCCCCGGGTCCAATGATTATGCTGCTATGGTTTATATCTCCTGTTTTTTTTTTGCCTTTACTGTGGATAGTCTCCGTGGAATTATGGCAGCACTGTCCACGCTTATATGGTTTTGTAGAGCTGGTCTTGGAAGAAGCCTTTTATTCGCTGAAGGGTGTGGGTCAAGAAACAGTTGTAACCCTTGCCAGTTATAAACTGAGACCGCGAAGGGGATCCGGTAGACCTGTTATACACTTAAACATGGTGTAAATGAGGAAAAAAAAAAAAAAAAAAGAATGTTTCAGAAATACAGTGACGAAAAGGAACTTTCATAGGTGCGGTAGCTTCAGTGATGTATTAAAGTGTTTTAGGGAAATGTATGTGCGATTGTGTATATTTGTCTATCTCTGTATATAGATAGAACTTAAAATAACCTGCAGAAAAAAGTTATTTTCCTGGCTCAAAACGTACAACACACTTGAATTTCACCAGTTATTGTTTGTGGGGCAAACAATACCTTCTGACATCCCCTTGCACGGTGCATGACATCATTGTTAACATAACTTTCGAAATTACTGATATCTCTGCTCGTCCATTTTGTGTCAAGAGTTGGTGCAGGTAATTGTGTTTTTATGTGAAGTATTACTTTGAGTTTTGTTTGTTTTATTCTTTTAAGATTTTTTTTTTGCTTATATATTTTTTTTTTGCAACTTCTTTCTTCTGAACCCATCATGGTTTTTTTGTGTTGTGATTTATTTTTTGGGCAACTACCACATTGTTTGTGTTTTAGTTTGTGTCTTGTGATATGTACAATTAAGTACTTTTCAGTTTTTTGGGCATGATAATTTAGTCAACTCTTTGTGTGCTTTCTGTTTTGCTTTTGATGATGATGATCATGATTTTACCCTGTTGTGTTTTTTTGTGTGTTGAATCTGCAACTTTTGTTTTCTACAATCAGCCTGTTTCTCAGTGAAATTCTTTACCAGCCCCAGCTGCACTTAACCTTTGGCTACCCGGTGTGTTGTGTGAGGGCAGGGCACTACCCTCCCCACTTGGCACAAAACTCCACTGCACATAGCATCAGCCATGCAAAGCCGGCTTGTGGGTAAGGCTTGGATTGTGACCAAACCTGTGTCTACCACCCTACACCCTTTAGCCTGTGGCCAGGCCCTGCACCATAACCATCTGCCCGAGGTTAACCCCTGTTATGGACACTCGGTTAACTTGAACTCGTCACCTGAAGTAACTGTACCTCACACCCTCGCAAATCAGTTTCGTCATCAATTATGTAATTTCACATGTTGCTGTGATATCAATAGTTCCTAGAACATTTCATGAGTATTGTAATATGTGAGGTCATAAGCATTGTATGACGAGGGTGCAAGTTAGTCACTTTAGGTACAGAGTTATAGTTATGTGAGATAGATATAACTGGTGAATTTCAGTGGTTTTGTTTGTTTAAAGTGATATGTTCTGACTGACATTTTCATCTAATTATGACTTTGCATTAACCTTTGGTTTTTTTTCCAGCGAATATCCACTTATTTTAAATGCAAAGTAAGATATTACCAAATCTAACGACAGTATCACTTTAACCTGTTATTTTCAGTGAATTTCTAGTTTAAAAAAAAACCAAAAACATAGTAATATTACGATACATTATGCCAACCCCACACCACATATGGCATTTGCAGTTTTCTTTTGCTCCCTCCGTTGGGAGCAATTCTGTGTTTCCCTACCCGCGAGAAGGCAGGCAGGGAAACGTTTGTGCTCACTATCGGTGAGGGCACGTAACAGTTCCTGTTTTGCGGAGCACACTGTGCAAGCCATGGACACTGGGATGGATCCCTGGAGCCATGCAATGGCTTGGAGAGGGACGCTGTTTGCCCCCTCCCTTTTTAAATATTGACTCGTGGGAATGAGGTGCCCCGGGCCTCAGAGGCCAAAGGAGGAGTGCCATGCTCCCCCCTCCCCTTTAATTAAATATCCTGCCTCGGGGATGGGTTCCCAGGGCCTTAATGAGGACTTGCCACCTCCCCTAATAATCAGATTGTGCTACCCACCAACCCCAGAGATTGTTTTTTTTTTTATCACCAGAACCTGCACTTTTTAAAATGAACAGATTTGCGTATCCACTGCAAATTTGTGGTAAAATATAAATTATACATTTTTCCAGGACTGGAACTCAGTCCCCAAGTCTTAAGATGGCTATTTCAACATCCTTGTTCGCAACCAGTTGGACTCAATCACATTTTCGAGCCTTACTTTCTCAAAAACTACTGAACTGGTTTACAACAAGTCACAAAAAGCATTCTTTCTAGATCAAGATCTAGCTATCTGCCAAATTTGATGTAATTCCGTTCATCAGTTTTTGTGGTATTGCAGGTCAATTTTCCTATGGAAAAATGAATGAGGAAAGCATAGTTTGCAAACTCCACCCCCCCCCCCCCCCCACCTCCCTTGACCCTTTTTTCCTCCGCCCCCTGAATTTTTCTATGAAGGAGCAGAGATGCATGGGTAAACCACAAAATGCTTTTCCTATGGAAACCTAGACCTACCTATAACTACCCGGTGGTGACCGCCACTGGGCTATGTGCGTAGGTGAAATGTTTAGTAGCAATGTAATGTTCTAAACTCTAAAAACAAGACATTCACCAGATATTTTTTTTTTAACAGATTTTATTGGCTGTAAAGAAAAAAAACCATACCATGCATAGCTCTGCCATCCAGAGTCAAATGCCCTCATCAATGCAACAACATCAACGGTAGCCATTTTCCACAATGATGCATATTAGCCAGTGTACAGAAACCAAGGCATAGACCTCCCTACCCTCCCACAACCCCTCCCCCCCACGTGCCGCTACCTGCCCCACATAAACAAATCAGATCGTAAATGAAGCATGCCAAGTACACCAAAGCACAAACAACAACATTGCGGTTGGCAACATATCAGATAGTCGGGAAAACAGAGTCTTCAGGCGGTGGGTCCAGCTCCAGTCCCCGATAGTCCGCCCGCCTCTTCCAAATTTTGAAGTGCTTTCGGGGGCAGCCCCTTGCAAGAAAGATAGGTAGTTCGAGCCCTATGCAGAAGTCCAGCCCAGCCTTCCAGGATTGTGCAATGTCCCTTTAGGCCAGCGTGAGTCCCAATAGAAGTAGGTGACGCTTATAACTATTGCCCCCCACCCCCGCCATAACATGTAGCAGGGCCAACTTAGGGTCCCTCTGAAGCACCCAGGCCAGAACCTCACTGAGACATCGGAACAATCCATCCCAAAATCCCCTCAGCGCCCCACAATCCCAGACCGTGTGTAGCAGTGTGCCTACCTCCGTCCCGCACCGAAGACAGTCGGAAGACGCCACCAAGCCCGCCCTCCACAAGCGCTGCCGGGTATAATATGTGCGATGTAGGTATCTGAATTGGATGAGCCTCAAACGTGTAGATATTGCCGCCCCTCTGTGACCCTCCAGCGCCTCCACCCAATCCTGTTCCCAGGCAGTTTTAAGTCTTTGCAAGTCCGAGGAGCAATGCCGCACCAGAGTCTGGTAGATGCGTGACAACTTCTTATCCGGTAGGTCCCCCATAAAGAGTTTCGCTTCCAACGGACAGAACTCAGGGAGTCGCTCCAGCCCCGCCAAGTATGGCGTCAGGGCGTGTCAAAACTGGAGATACTTAAAGAACTGGGTTCGAGGCATTCCAAACTCATCCCGCAAGCTGTCAAACGACTTGAGGACGCACCCCGACATAACATCTCCTAAAGTAGAGATGCCGATCGCGTCCCAGCCCCGGAAGTCCAGCAGTCTGTCCAACTGGGGCAGCCGGCCATTGGGCTACAGCGGTGTCTCCTGGGTAAGAACGTTCCACCAGCTCATCCTATGGAGGGCCTGCCGCCACACCTGAAAGACCACCTGCGTGATAGCGGGAAGGGACTTCCTGAGCGGTGCAGAGTACAAGAGCGTGTGCACGGACGCGTTGACCATCAAGGCCCTCTCAACCGCGTACGCCGGATCCCCCCTATCTCCATACCACCAGTCATTTAAGACTAAGAGGTGGGACGCCTGATAGTACGAAAGCACGTCAGAGGTGGCCAGGCCCCCAGTGTATGTCGAGAGGAAGCACATCCGCAGAGCTACCCGCGCCGCACC
This sequence comes from Lissotriton helveticus, assembly GCF_964261635.1. Taxonomy (NCBI): domain Eukaryota; kingdom Metazoa; phylum Chordata; class Amphibia; order Caudata; family Salamandridae; genus Lissotriton; species Lissotriton helveticus. Next base: position 2,109,849,238 of record NC_136057.1, read on the forward strand.
CCCCTCCCATAGGAACTCGCTCAGTGCCGAGTTAAGGCGCCGGAACCAACAGGGCGAGATCGGACATTCACCAGTTTTAGTTTTCTGAAGTAACTATAACCGGCGTCCCCGCCATGCACAGTTTTCTCATCAATAATTTAATTGCAAATGTTGTAGTGATATTATCAATTATATCATAGATGACATAAGTAATAAAATATGCGGGGGTAAATAGCAGTGCATGGCGAGGACACGAGTTACACTTTTTCAGGATCCTCCGTGGGCTCACAGCAAAATAAAAATAACTTTTTGTCCCCACCATCCTTGCAAAGTAAGAGCCAGTGCTTGCTTATACTTCTGAGCGTCATGGACGTGGGGAGAGAAGTTTTGAAAGAGCCACCTGCAGGTCAATGACACCTAGGGTACAAAAGAAATATAAAGACTCTTTGAAGGGCACTAACACTTTCTTTAATAGCCATCCGAGCGCACTTATTTGATTGATGGGAGGGAAAACACCCCAGGATTGGCTGGAGTACCCTAATATTGCCCTAAGAGCGCAGTGAATTCAGAGTTCCAGATCTCTACCGTTACTATCTAGTAGCGCAATTACATTTTACCCATCACTGGTACCATCTTGACGCTAGGCTCCAATTCCTTAAGCCTGGGAGCTCGCAGATTCACCCCAATCTGCTAGAAACACTTCTACTACATGGGCTACCCAGAAATGTCTCGTATATTCAAACGATTGCAACAACATGGCTGGGCATGGATAAAACTTAAATGATATCTTAGTTCGAACACCTTTATTCACCACACATTCCTTAATTGAATAATCCATGCTTATCCGTCACAACGGAAACACTCACCAGAAAAACACTTCTTACCTGCTGCATACAAAAAATTAGCGAAATGTTTAATGAGTCTGGATTACACCTCGGTCTCATCTCTCCATGAGGGATGCAATGTCATGCAGATGGATACATTCATCCTACATAGTGTGCTCCGAGCTGCGTTCCCCACTGCCCCCCTTGAACCACCAGAGTTTCCCTACTGTCACAGGTAATCAAGACCCATGATGGACCCATCTGGTATCTAGACTTTACCATGCAGCATCCAGGATGAAATCCATCACTGACAGGGGTTCGAGGGCGGCCTGGGAAAAACTTGGGCTTCCCTTTGCCTGACAAAATGTGGTTGTACTGTTGTGAGCAGACCAAACTAGTTTCAAATAACCACGGCACAAATTATTACATTTTAAGTACTTGCATTGATCATATTCCACACCACATCTTCTATCCAAATTCGATTCCACCAAATCCCATAACTGTCCTAGATGCACCTCAAGACAATGCAGATTTTTAACATTCAGCCGGGAATTGTGAGCATATACTGGCATATTGGGAGGAGGTATTCCACATCCAATCACAGATAGAAATAGAGCTAGACCCTTCTCCACCTACAGCCCTTTTACCAACGGGAATTCGGCAGTATGCTGAAATTGTGTTACTACTAGCTAAGCGGTGGATATCTTGCATTGGGGAGCATCATCCCACCCTACAGTCAAACGCTGGATGCAGGACCTGGTTAACTGTGACAATGCCAGTGACATATATGCCTCGCTCCAACCTCCTTCATCCAGACCTAAAAACATCTGGCAGCCCCTGAGAAGGTACTTACAGATGTTTCCACTTGAGAGCAGAAACCATTCTCCCAGTTTGACGCCAATGACGTAACTGGATGATCATCCAAATTCACTATGATTACAAACCCGTTAACAAATAGACGTGACGACACAGACATAGGTTACCTTTACCCTGCTCATGCAAATGGCAAGCATGCTGTCATTATTTAGTTTAATACATTACAATACGGCCATCTTGTATCCCACATTGTATATTAAGAAGATGCCGGTGATGAACTGTGTAGCAAATTACAGTCATATATTAGTCAAAAGCTATGTGATTTAAGTGCAGCTCTGTTCCCTTTTTTTTCAGTGAGACCATTTCTATCTTATTGACTCCTATATATAATATGTTTTATTCCTGTGCATAGTCGACGTGCCAGTTGCTGTTAACCATACGCCCAAATAGTTGTGTTGAACTATAATACGCCCAAATAGTTGTGTTGAACTATATCCTATCTTTAACTGTCCTATGCTCCAGTATTGGGTGGGCTTATTTTTTGATTTTCGAAAAATCATCACCTTGGTTTTAACTGCATTTGCATGTATTTTGTTGTCTAGGTTATATTTATACAGTTTATCCAAGGTGTGAGGCTTGCCTATTTTAGTGTGATCAATGATAACCAAATCGTCCACAAACTGTTGAATCACGTGAATACCAAGTCTCAGTGCAAACCCATTGGATATCATTAGTGTACTTCCCATATCGTCAGTATAGAGATTACGTAGAATTCGGGCCAAGATGCAGCCCTGTATCAAGTCTTTTTTTTAAATTTTTTTTTATTGAAAACACTCAAACGAAATCATAAACACATACAATAATACACTGGGTCACATCATGGCTCACAATACAATAATGGACGTCTTCCATCAATAAAATCACTACACAAATTGCAACACGGGTGTTCAAGGGTCCTCCGACATTACCGGATCAGCCGGCTCCACAGGAGGAGCCCAAATGTCCCCCCTATATGCATTCCAGGGCCCCCAGATTTTACCCCACTTCTTAGGTCTCCCTCTGGCAACATACACCGCCCGCTCCCTGAACATACACCAGTCCAAGTCCTCCATCCATTTCCCAATAGTAGGCGGTCTATTCGCCCCCCATAATTGTGCTAGATTACGTTTGGCAAAACCACATGCCAGCGTGGCCCACACCCTCCCATGGGACGGAAGGTCAGTCGGATCCCAAACATTTGGAAGGCACCACCTCGCATACAACTCAAAGCTCACTCCCCACACCTGTCGTACCTTAGCATGAATAGCGGACCGGTATCCCCGGATAAATGCACAATCCCATAACATATGAAAAAAGGTTCCGACCTCGCCACAGCCTCTTCTGCACTCATCACTCGCAGCCAAACCCATTCGGACCATCCGTGGACCAGTAACATAGCAACGATGTAAAATCTTTAATTGAACCAACCGGAGTCTCATCGAAACTGCAACGACTCTCGGAGAGGCCACAGCCTCCCTCCAGTCCTCATCATCCAAAATCAGGCCTTCGGCTGTCCATTGTTCTCTGAGAACCACCAGCGGATCCTCCGTATGATTAACTAGTTTCTTATAAATCAAGGAGATCGTCTTCGTCGGGAGATGACCGTCCAACACTCGATCCTCCAAGGGGGAAGCCTCAGGGAGCGTCTCCACCCGGGGAATACCTGCTAATAACGCATGTCGAATCTGAAGGTAACGAAACCTCACTCCCTTGCAGTTGATACCATTCCTGCAAGGTTTCAAACGGAAGGATACCATCTCTCCCCCAGAGATCCCCTACTCTGGAAATACCAATGAGGTCCCATTTATCGAAACCCTTGGACTTCCATAAACTACCCAGACATTCCGAACTCCAGAGAGGTGTAGCCAGAGTTATCTTATCCTCCCATTTAAGGGAGCAGTTGGCCTCGTGCCAGATTTGAACAGCCACCGCCGTGGGCCCCACCAGGGGAAACCGGCCCCGCCGAGCATAGAGCGCCCTAGTAAACTCCCAAAGAAGCTGTCTCTGGAGAGACTCGACTTCTCTGAAATACGACGGGGGAACCGAGTCCATTGAGTTCTGAAGCGCATACAAAAACCGGGGAGAGCCATCTTGAACAGGACAGCACGACCGAGCAGGGACAGCGGAAGCGACTTCCACCGGGCCACGTCGCGCCGGAGCCGGACAAGAGGTGGCAACAGGTTGGTGGAGTACCTCTTCCAAGGAGATGTAAATGCCTAAATACTTAAATCCTTCTGTTTCCGGCCTAACCGGGCAACCCGAAGGAACCACTTGGGGATCCCCACTTAAAACAAAAAGAACCGACTTCGTCCAGTTAATGGTGAAGCCGGAATATCCACCAAACACCGCCAGAATGTCCAAAAATGCCATGAGGGAGGTTCGGGGGCAGGTCAGGTACAACAGTATATCATCCGCATATAGCGATATCTTGTCCTCCCACTCTGAAGTCCACCTGAGCCCCCTAATCGACCTGTCCCAACGGACCCAAGCCGGGAGCGGCTCATGTGCCAATGCAAACAGCAGCGGGGAAAGAGGACATCCCTGTCTGGTGCCCCTCTCCAGCGCAAAATCAGCCGACCTATGATTATTGACAACCACTCGAGCCAGTGGACCCGAATATAGGAGGCAGACCCAAGAAACAAACTCCGGGCCAAGGCCCAAATTAACCAAGACGGCAAAGAGATAGGGCCATTCCACCCTCTCAAATGCCATGGTAGCATCCAAGGACAACAGGACCGTCGGCTCATGTATTTGCGAAGCCCCCCCCGAGAACCCCATGCAGTCTAAGCAGATTAAGAGCCGTATTTCGGCGAGGCATAAAACCTGACTGATCCGGGTGGATCAACGCCGTAATGACCTTTGCGAGACGTGTCACCAACAATTTCGCCAAGACTTTCGGCTCAGCATTCAACAAGGAGATCGGGCGGTATGAAGAGCACTCGGTCTTCGGCTTACCGTCTTTATGTAGGACTATGATATTTGCGACCTGCTGATCATATGGAAGCTGACCCCTATCCCTACGCTCCACAAACATATCCCGGACGAAGGGGGCCAACTTATTCGCATTCACTTTATAGAGCTCAACCGTCCATTAGGACCGGAAGCCTTGCCGGAGCGGACTCCTCTGATCGTCTGTGCCACTTCGTCGTTTGTCAGGGGGGAGTCAAGGAACTCCCGATCCTCTTCCGAAAGGGTAGGCATCGGGATGTCCCGGATCAAGTCCGCATTCTCCGACTCTGAGTAAAAACATTCCACCGCTTACACCTGCTTATAATAACCCGCAACGCATCCACAATCCCCTGCGGGTCCGTAATCTTATCAGACCCGGCGGGCTGCAGCTCCGGTACCAACCGCGATGCCCAATCCCCCTTCTCCAACCAGGCAATCAGCTTCCCGGCCTTATCCCCGTGCTTGTACACCCTACTCTGGGTATTCGTCAATTGTGATTTCGCACTATCACGAGCCAGGCTCCGGTACTCATCCTTAAGGAGGTGCAAACGATGTAGTCCCTCCGCCGCGGAGGCACGCGATACCTCCCGCTCCAGGGCAAGCAACTCCGATTCCACCCTGTATCAAGTCTTGATTTATTCAGTTCAGAAAATTTTATTGATAAATGTAAATTGAAATTGTACAAAGTAAGGATAAATAAGCAAAGAGAAAAACATGCAATGAAATAAATGAAATAATCATTTGAAAGAAAAATGATTAGAAAAAGTTGAAAAACAATCTAAGTATAACCAGCAATATTAAATTACATAGCAATTTAATACATATGATAGACAGAAAGACAATAGAACCTATAATAATGAGAATGAATATACCAACTAAAGGAACCTATGGAGGTTTAGCAACTTCTTGTTGTAAAGGGGTTTGAGACCAGGAACGACCAGCACACATATCAAAAAATGATGTGACTGGATCCCACAATTGTTTTCTCTTTGGGGCCAGAGTAAGTGGATATACAAACGTTGTGTCTAATCTATGGTTATAACATATAGCATACCACCACGCCTGATAGGAGAGTTTAGTAAGATCCTTCCATGCCTTGGTAATTTGTTGAAAGGCTACTGCAAGAAGTAAGTCAATTATTTTTATGCTGTAGGGGCAGTGTTCCCATATAGGGGAAGTACTTCCTAAAAAAATGTGCGATATATGGAAAGGGTGTCTAGAAGAGAAAATAGTATTAATTTGGGACCATACCTTGACCCAAAACGTGTGAACCGGAGCACATTCAAAAAGCAGGTGCAGCAAGTCTGCATGAGGTGTGGAGCAGGTCCAACAGGTATCTGAAGTATCAGAATATCTTTTGCTGAGGGCAAGTGGTGAGAATAAGAGTTGGTTGTAAATAAAAAACAAAGTCTGAGTAGTGTTTGCAGCCCTGGAAGATTTCCGTAATTTTAGCTATATCTTGTCCCATAACACAATAGGCCATGAAAAACCGAAATCTACCTCCCACGCTTCTTCTACCATGGTTTTTGCACGTGACGGTGCTGGTGCATGAAGAAGAGCATAAATCTTGGATGCCTTGGTGCCCCTAAGTCAGAGGTCTTCAAGTGATAGGTGTGTGATTCCTGTATGCAAGCAATATCCGCATTAAGTTTGGCTAAGTGTGTTAAGACTCTTTGTCTCTTTATAGGGGAGTGCAAACCTCTAACGTTCCAGGATATAACTTTTAAAGGCATACAAAAAGACAGTAATTGTGTATTAAAAGCTGGTTAAAGCAAATCATCAATAAAATGATGAAATGATTACGCACTTGTATAGCGCACGACTGCCCGTAGGCATCTCGGCGCTTGTACGAATACCGCCGAGGAACCCTTCCTGGCCTTTCCCTGTGAGGAGCCCACTCCTAGGCACCCCCAAGGTGAAGTCAGGCATCCTTAGCGTTGTTGGGGCCTTGGTAGAGATTAAGCAAGTTATTGCCCAGAGGTGCAGAATGGGACTCATGATTAGAATAGGCACGAGGCGAGAATTATCAGGTCTGAGGAAATTGAGCCAGAGACCCGCCGAGGCGGGAATTGAACCCTGGTCCCGGCTAGACAACTGCATCAGGGTCTGCCGCTCTAACCATTGAGCCACACTTCTCTACTTCAACAGATAAGACCCAAGAATAATTATAGGATAGTCAACACAATGCAGTAAAAGTGAATGACAAAAAATCCTTAAATTGAATATATACCTAAAATACTGAATAAAACATAATCTTGAAATAAAGGAACTAGAGATAAGCAAGAAATGGCATTCAAAACTGTAGCTGAAAAAATAAACTGCAATCAAGAACAATTAAACTGCATGTAAATACGAATGATTGGTAATAAGAGAAGAAGAAGAAAAAGAGGGGAAAAAAGAGATAACAAAAAGGCGTCCAGTGAGAGACATGAAAAATAGGAAGACCAGAAGAAAAGGTAAGACCAAAAGGAAGATCAAAGAGGATAAGCAAGAAAAGAAAGAGGCATAGAAAGAAAATACGAAAGGGGAAACATAACTTGCGTAACATCCATGACATGTACGGGGAGGGAGGATGGAGGCCACAGAGAACTATGACGAGTCCGAAACTCGTGGGGGAAGGCGGGAAGGAAAAGCGACTCAGCAGACTCCAAGGATGAAATGACGGGAAATAGCACGTGGGAAGAAAATCTATATAAATGGAAACAAGAACAACGAATAAAAAACAATGAAAATCAGGAAATAAAACTAGATATCATCATGAAACATTTCCTAGATGCTAACAGTCAAAAACAGCAACTACAGGATTAACATGACCATGTATCAGTTGAGTGAGATGTAAATGCAACATCCATCACAGTTGTAGTATGAGAATAAAGAAAGCTCTTCAGCTTCAATGGGTTGTCGTAAGTGGTGGTTTTTGTTGTTGAGTCACCTTGAAAAGGCAGGGGTGGAATAAACCAAAACGTGCTCCCAGCGAACGAAGTTGAGGACGAAGAGATAAAAATTTCTTCCGTCGGTCAGCGATAGATTTTGCATAATCCTGTGAGAAAAAAAGAGGATTTCCCGACCATGTAATTCGCTTCATGGCTCTAGCAGCTGATAGAATTTTAAGCAGGTCGGTATACTCTAGGAAATAGATGATAATGCCCCTTGGTTTCCTAGCAGCGGAAGTGGACAACGCACCAGGAGGAGGACCTAGTCGATGTGCCCTCTGTATGTTAAGAGTAGTGCTATATGGCAATTGAAGAACTTTTGGTAGGAAAGACTTGAAAAATACAGGGAGGTCAGAGCCTTCTGTTCCTTCTGGAAGGCCATAAATTCGAAGGTTGTTTCTTTTATTCCTGTTTTCTAAATTTTCGATTTGCTTATGCAGAGCTGAAACCTGTGCACATAGCGGATCAACTTTGGAGACCGAAGAGCTCCGAGAAGAAACCTCCTGTTCCAATTGAGTGACACGTCCATCCACGCTCAACCATTTCTCAGAGATCATTTGAAGTGTGGATTTAGTCTCCTCAATAAAAGGGCGCAATGCCCTTATCTCTTCCAATAAGATGTCCATGGTGACCGTATTGGGCTGCTTAGGAGGAGAAGGAGGATCTTTTTTTAATCTTTTGGCGGTACCTTTAGTAGCGGAAGACACTGATGGAGTCGATAGTTTTTGTAAACTTTTAGGTGATGACTCAAGTGAATCCTCCATTGTGAGACACTGATATCTTGAGCTTGTATGTATTATATAAATTTGCGTGAGGAAAGGGAAGGCTTATGCAAATCTTTAGATAACCTGCCCATCAACAAAGTAAATGATTCAAAAAAGTATAAATGAAAAGCACTAGAAATGCAAAAACCACAGCTTAAATGACAGTATACATAGGCATAAACTTAAGGAAGTAAATCTAGCTAAAAAAATAGCCTAAACACACATGCGTGAAATATGGCGGTCAAGGCAATAAGTCGGAACTGAGATACAAATGCCACTTGTTCATAGACAGTGAATTCAAATGCCTAACATGCAGATATTGTTAGTACGGTGAAACCACGGCATGGTACAAAAATTAGTCAAAATGCGTATGACCAATGCTTAAGCTAAAACTATAGGAGAGAAAGGGAGAAACTTGCGTACATTTGACAAAGTCTTTAAGCAGAACGTCCCAATTCAATAAAATAATACAATACGCAGCCTATGACAGAATATAAAAAGTCCAAGTAGTTGAAGGGCATTTAAGCAGGTAGATATGTTAAAACGCCATCCTTGTTTGAGAAAAAGGAGGAAGTGCCAGAGGTCGAAAAAAAAAAAGAATTAAGGATAAGCATCAAATGCAGAGTACAAATAGGTAATCCAGTAGAGCCAGAGTTTATATGTGTATAACCAGCATAACACCAGCAAAAACCTGAGGCAGCGCATTAAAAATGAGGAAATGTTAATTAAGTAATGTCATCAGCAACATGTGGGGAGCCACACTGTAAAACAGGCTATTATGGTAACAATGTGGGAAATGGCCGCATCTGCCCACGTGAAAAGTCACAGCATGAGGCGTTTTATGTTTGGCAGGCACAGAGTGAGAAAAGACACCAAGTTGGGGCGCAGGAGTTAGGGAAAAGCAGCAATGGTGAAGCGCTCAACACAAAACATGAAAATGCCGGAATACCGCTAAGAGCCGAGCTCCATCAGCGGGTCCAGTAAAATGGCGGCCACATCTTCACAGAATAAATCGTAGCGTGTGGCGTTTCAGTAGCGGCAGGCAGAAAAGAGTAACAGTCAGCAAATTAAGGCATAGAAGCAAGGGGGAAGCGGCACTGAAGAAACTTCAAGCAGAGCGCATGGGAATACCAGAATGCCGCTTGGAGCGGAGCTCCGTCAGCGGGATCCGGAAAATGGCGGCCACGTCCTCATCAGGCTCCGCTTCACACTCAAGTCGAAGAAGCAGTCAGCCGCGACGTGAGAAGTCCCTGCAAAGGGGTCTCTTCGGTGCTTCAAGGCTTCCCACAGCTTTTCCCAGAGACCAGCATCGTTAGTAGAGAGGAGTCACGCCAAGCCGTCCGCCGTCACCGCCTCCCGGGAGAGTCACGGAAACACCGCCAACTTCTGCGGGCTCAAGCCACGCCCCTATCAAGTCTTGATTTATATCCATTTGTTGAGTCACTTTCTCGCTGATTCCTAACTTAACTTGTAATCCGTTGTCTGAGTACAAAGAGATTATTGCTTTGAGTAAAGATTGTGAGGTACTCCGACTCTTATGCTTTGACCATCGTCGATTGTGAATCTACTCTACCAAAAGCTGCAGAATAGGCCACAAAGCATCCAAACAGCAGGAGGGCAGCATTAAGCAATGTATCTTTTGTGATAAGGCTACAACATTGTCCAAAGTGGGAGATTTTTTCTAAATCCTGTCTGGTAAAATGGTATTAGTTTTTCCTAATTAGCCCGTTCCGCAAGTTCAACCAGTAGTATCTTGGTGCATGCTTTTTCTTCCTCGGCCAGCCGAGCAATCAGACAATAGTTGGCTGGATCAGTGTTGGTACCTTTCTTACATACTGGATGGAGAATGGACCCTCTCCATGATTCTGGTACCACTGATGAAGTGTAAAGTGGAGTTACCACTTAGTCCAAAACTCAATGTCTGCTTTAAATAGTAAACCTGGGAGACCATTTGACCCTGGTACTCCATCTTCTCTCATTGATTGCAAAGCCTTTTTTTCCACTTCAGCCTTGGTAATAATTGTTTGGTCCACTGTTATTTTACTTAATGTTTTCTTATTGAGTGTATTGCATCATGTTATCTGCATGCAGGCCCGGCACATAATCCACTGCGCCTCTGTAACTCTGTTCCCTCACTTAATTAAATGGTTTATTTATCATATTGACATAGCCCCAAAACCGTACCTGGTTATTTTGCCTCAACACCTCAACAAAGAGAAGAGATGCGTTTATTGGGCCTCTATGCGTTCTGTTTTTTTCTGCCCAAAGCATGGCTCGGTATTGTTTGCTTATTTAAGCACTAATTCCAACCTTTCGATCTTTCTGTGTTTTCTAAGTCTTCTTGATGCTGCCCTCGTGGCTGTTTTGCATCTTTTTACTCTTATGGTATACCAAGGATTTGTTTTTTTTCTATTAAATCTGTTTGCGTTTTGCCTTCCTTTATGCTTTAATTTTAAACACTTGTGTAGTGAGGATACTATGTTGGACCATGTTCCTGGGAATTGGTGTTCTTTAGTTCAGTGTTAATCCTGTTCCATGTGTAAATTGGGTTTAATACAATACTGGATGCATTTTGAGTTTTAATAATTGTCTTCGTTTTCTGTCTTTTGCTTCCAAGCACATTTAAACCGTTGTTTGTATGTTTTCGAAGGCATTTTTTTTACCGGAAAAGAAAATATTGTCTTGTATTGCTGTTTAAGCTTTATTATTACTTCTGTTTTAGATTGCCCAAAAACTCCAGATACTCCACATTGTGACACTGGATCGTCTACGAACAAAGGGCGGTTGATGGCATTGAAAAAACAGTTGGATATAGAGTTGAAGGTCAAACAGGGAGCCGAGAACATGATTCAGACATATTCCAATGGACCCTCAAAGGTAAGACTTGACTGATGTGTTGAAATACGTATTTTCCAGTTTGTGTTATCAACATTGTCGTGTTGTTGTGTGTTTATGTCGTCATTTAGTAAATTAATGAGCAGTAGAAATTGTTTAAAATTTCCATAAAGGAAAAAAGCACTTTTAATAAGCAGATAACAAAATTACGTATGGAAGTGGTGGATATGAATGAATCCTTTCATATAACAAAGACTGTTTGACAAAGAAAAATAAAGTGTGAATACAATAGGACAAAGTATTGGGATTGGTGTTTACTGGGAAACAGCAAATCAAGCACTACTCTGTAACAAGCATTTACAATGCAACGGTTTCGCCTTTACAAAAGTTAGAGCTATTGGCATTGCTCATGACATTATTTTTAGCTATGTTCTTTTTAAAAAACATAAATAAATGCATTGTCATTTACAATGCCAATAGCAGGGCAGGAGAGCAAGCACAAGTCTGCAAATGTAAAGGATGCTTGAAAGCCAGTACTGGCTGATGGAGTCACTTGAAAACAATTTTTTGGGGGAGGTATTGAAAGGTGACCTGATGAGCTGTGAAGTGTGTGCTTTTAATGGACAGTTATAAAAAAAATTCCACTAGGTACAGTCTTCACATTACTCAGATCTATATTTTGGAAACACTTTTTATCTTCAACATAAATCTTTTTGTGCACTTTGTGGCAGCCTATCTTATAGTGTGTGTAATGCTTAACTTAATGACATACATATTCAAGGTTCTTTCTATCACAGGCTGGGACCTCGTACCACTAAAAACACACAAGTCACTATTCTCCCTGCACCAAACAGAATTAAACTCTGTAGCTATATGGTTGCATACACAGATATCTGCAGCGATTGCATTAACCACTAAAGGCTTCACAATGGTAAATAGTGCATCTCTCACTGGTTAGTTTACCCGACAAATATTTTTTTTATTTAAGGTATGTGTTCTTTTATATGCATTAACTTGAAGGTGAAAGACCAACAAAATAGTTACAGATTATTTTCTTCTTTTTAGCCACGCCTTTGATCCTGCCCCTCATGCTCGCTGGTCCCACCACCCAACGGACTCAGGATGACAGTTCCTCTACTTTATTTTAATGGACTTTGACTGCTGTGTATAACATAAGAAATACTAAAAAAATCAGTATGTCAACATTTGCAGAGGGCCATTCAGACCCTCCAGCATTTCGCGATTCATGAAAAAAATCGCGAAATCAGCTGGCAAGCACGACGGGCGCGGTATTTACCAAACTGCCTGCGAAAAAAACACTCTCCCGGTAGGCATGAAAAAATGATGCCATTTTATTGGCTGTGAGCCCATACGTCACCCCGTATTAGCTGCCTGCTTCCTCGATTTTTTACAATAGTTATAAGAGGAGCGAGAAAAGCAAAGTATCGCTTCTCTTCTCTCCATGGTTGCAGGCTCGACTGGAAATAATGTAAAAAATGAGGATTCCAGCCCCGGGACGTGAGGGGTGCGCAGATAAGGAAAAGGACTGTCTTTTCCTTCTTGCGCACCGAATTCACTGACTGCCTCTGATCTGCCGCTTCAACTGCCCTCCCCCCTTTCTTTCTTCCTCCCTTTTCTTCCCTCTTTGTCTAGCAGCTTCTCTCTGACTGAAAATCCTGACTTCAGAAACGGTTCTCCCCCTCTCTTTTGTTCGTTCGTTGATTTGTCCCCTTGTGAAATGGATCCAAAAAAGAAAAACATTGTAATTGACGTCTTTTTAAGATATTTTACAATTCCAAAGCAGTGCTTGAAATGGATAAATAGAAGTGCAGGTACTCTGTAACAGAGTACCTGCTTGTTTCTGAGAAGTGCTTCGAGGGGTGCCCTCACCTCACCAGCAGTGTGGACAATGAAGGCCTTTTGTGTTCAGTCCGGTGTCCGTTCACGCACGGCAGGAGGCCTGTTCATGGGAGCAACCTCTCCCCTTCAATCCAAACTCGTTCACGCCTGCGGCGTAGCTCTCAATAACGTAGCGGGTGGTGGCACCGTGTCCAGAGGTGTGAGGAACCCACTTCACCACTCTTATGTATGTCTATCTTTCACTACCAAACCGAGTGACCCATTTGCCCGTGTCCCATTAAGGGCCGGGGCATTATTGCCACTTAACTGTTCTCACCCTTCTCGGTTTTTACTTTCTTTGAAAACAAACCTCCGAACCAAGAATAACCAAAGAGTGAAAATGCTCTCCAAACTGTTTTACATAATCTCCCTCTTGAAAGTCCCGAATGTTGCTGAACGTGGCAAATAACCTGCTATAACGTGTACTTGTAAGCACTATACGGAACAAGAACCACTATTTCCAAATTTGATTGATTCCAGTTAACCAACCACTAAAGAATTTTAGGCCTAGTTGTTCCTTTGGGGTCGAACAGGTTGTGGACGCATCGCAGCAGCTGTCAGCAGCGAGCGTGTAACTCGCCGAGCAGTTCTCTATATATATAACGTGTTACAATTGTCCAAGGACTGGGAAATGCGTCTAGACGCGTGGATCGTATAAGTAGGTACGCGAACCCATATATGGGGCATCGGTGTCTGTGCAAGCTGAGAGGTAGGAGTCGAACTGTTTCCCATACATTATTAGTGATATACACATTTGGCGGGAAAGGAAGGTTTTTTTTTTTTTTTTTAACCTTTCTAGCGTTGTGAAAACAGGTCTTTCTATTCGCAAATGAAAGAGTATTCGAGTTACTGGCCCTGGGATGATAAAAGGCCGAGCGGGCCACATCATATTTGGAAGCCGTGCACTGCACACTTCGCAGCCTGCAGTCGGGCTGGGGGTGCCTGCCTGGGCCATGGGAACGTGCACAGACGGTCGCGCGCTTCTCGCCTCCGCACTCCCCATGTTATTAATCCTCGGGAGACGCCGCTATAAACTAACACCATTAAAACATTATTGTGACTAAAGAGAAAATTACTTAGCAGAAGCCGCGCCTCGGATTGGTTTGGGACAGTGCGCTGCCGGCGCAGATGAGTTCCATAAATCAGGGGCGCTGGGGATATGCACGCGGGTGCCCGGCCCCACGCAAGTGACACTTCTCGCCACCTTGCATAATTTTTTTCATTAATCTCAATAAGCCCCAAGAGGCGCAAGATTGTTTTAGGCCCCATAACAGTCAAAGTCTTGATCGTTACACTGAGGGCTGTGGCAGCCACCCTGAGGGGCGTGACTGGAAGGGATACAACCCCCCTCTTCTCTTAGGGCAGTGAAGAGGGCAGAGGCGGCTGTACCCTTGGGCTAGGATCACAAGCCTCCAGCACGGAGGAGGGAATTTTTGACACAGCAATACGGGTCTTGGTTTCTTTTTCATTTTAGCGCATCGCTGCTCAGGGATATTTAGTTTGTGCACTGCAATGACGATGGAATCTATCTGCCCCCTATCTATTGTTCAATCAATGTCCCTGTCTGTAGCCCCTCTGTCCATGTTTTACTGCGGTTATCTGTTTCCGCGTCAATCTATCTCTGCCCATTATTGCTAGTCTACTGGTGTATCTGTCGAGGTGCGACTGTATCTGTATATTTTTAGCAGGCTCCCTGAAAGTAAGTGTCGGACAACAGGGACACTGCTAAATCCAGCGCTTCACAATAGAAACAGAAATGATACATGAGAAGATTACGATGCTGATAACGTGACTTTAAAAGGTAAAGGTGCTTCTCGGCCACCTATAGGCTGCAGGCGGGTCCCGGTGCGGCTGCACTGCATGCCGTCCTGTGCAGAGTGCTGAGCAGAGCTTCACTGTCAGAGGAGGGAGGGAGGAGGCGATCTCGGGACAGGGAGAGACTGAAGGGGGAGGGAGGGCGGCCGATCCAGACTGGGGGAGGAGAGCCACTGACCCCGGGACAGGGAGGGGAGGTGGGCTGCCGATCCCGGGACACAGAGAGAGACTGGGGAAGACGAGTTGCTGCCGATCCCGGGGAGGGGGGGCGGGCGGGCAGCACACCGAACGAGGGAGCAGGGCAAGGGGCAGAAAGCACAATGAATGCGGCGGGTTGGTGGGCAGGACAGCAAGCCCTCACCCGAGGACTTCTTCCGGCGGCGGTCGGGGAAATGGAAACCAAAAGCGCCGGCAAAAAAAAAAAAAAGTAAACGCCCACCTCCGAATGACGGAGAGAAAACGGGCGGGATTCAAAAAAACAACAGACGCCCACGAATCTGCTCCTGCTAAGATTGACACATATCTCTTCCAATGGCTAGCATCCATTTATGGAGCTAGCCAATGGAACAGAGAGGCGGGTTAAAGCCCCGTACTGAAGATCAAAAGATTTCGCCTGTGTGACACTGCTTGCGCAGTGAACGCCAGGCGAAACCTTAAAATGAGAAAACTGGCAATAGAGTGAAAATCCTAACACTGGAGGACTGGAAATGACTAGGAAAATGTGAAAAGAAATCCCCATTAGAAATTAAACCACTTATAGGATACATCGGTAACAGGAACACAGCAGGTTATAGTGCAGGAAAAATATGGTATTTCAATTTCAGCACAGTGTTTTAAAATGGCCATTACATTAGACATTTGCAATGCTGTTGCTTAGTGTAATTTCCTAATACCTCTGAGTACAAACTTGCTCAGTCTCCTAATACACAGAGCACTAATAAATGAAGGCCATTTGAGGAGGATTGCATGACCATTAGGGCAAGAATGGGTATTCAGGGAACACGTCAGAGTATGAGGTCCTCTGCATCAAACACCTTAAGTGCATACAAAAGCTATCCAATAATTGTAGCGTTACAAAATGAGTTTCAGCATTTTAATAGGATTGGGACACATCCAGTTGAGTAAAATTAGCAGTGCTAACGTAACGCTGAAAACTAAGTAGAGCCTGTGAGTGGGGTTATTCATTTGGGAGTATATGGTACCTCTGTCAACACAGTAAACCAAATGGAGTTAGGCCTAAATACAGTTCTAAGAGGATCTCAACCCTTGGTTGGTTCTATAACAGGCAGTCCCCAAAGAAGTGTGTGTTCAGTTCAAACAGTAACTGCAAGTTCAAAGTAAAGAACACAACACAAAATTCTGAAACTGATTTATAAAAATAGGAAACAATAATGAGCAAAAAGACACTAAGATCATCAACATAGGCTAAGTGGAACCAGAATACGTTTTTGTAAAGTTTTAAGGCCAAAAATGCCTAGAAAGAAGTAAAGAACAATGGGAAAAAAATCTGTTTGTTCTGGGCCAAAGACCTAGCTGCAATTTCATGCCGACCAAGACAGATCAGAGGTTGGATACATCAAGCTGTTTGTCCCAGTCAAAGTTTTCACCTACAGATAATCCTCCAACTACTGGAAAAATTGTGGAGTCTTGCAGTCCCTTGCTACTCAGTGGAGTGTTCTGGCTACCAGGTCCCTCTCCAGCTCAGTCTCCTGGAGGGTCTGGTCCCCTTTATTCAGCTGTGCCCTCTTGGTGTCAAAAGTTATTCTGCTTTTTTATTTCTTGAGTAAGGTAAACAGGAGGCCAACCACCTGGAGAGCGGTTCTGTCCCTGGGTGCCTGCAGGATCAGGGGTCCTTGAGTCCTCATGCGAGTCCTTCCAACATGAGCCGGGAGTCAGAAGTCTTTATTCTTCCATCAAGGCCTTGTTCGTCCGATGCAGTCTTCCCAAAAATGTTTTGAGGAGGTGTTGGTGGAGGTGTTAAATTCTTCCTGTTCACTAGCCAGTAATGGAGGAATATAACAACCCAATCCCAACAGTTTTGCTGTAAGCCCCCCCCCCCACTTCCTTTGAAGCACTTCCTCTATGCCTTACTGTATAACTTCCCAAGAACCCCTAATTCAAGATGACTGGACCTAACTGCCACCATGCAGGCCTGACTTAGGCCATCCTCTCTGGCCGTGGTGGGTTTGAAGGTCAGCCAAGCTTTTTTGGCCAATGTCTGAATGAGTGGTATTTTTCCTTTTACCAGATGCTGGTGCCAGTTTTTGACTTGTTTAACTTGAGGTGATTCCTTGGAGGTGATTCCTTAACATCTGTTAGTCAGGAAATAGGCATTGTCGATGATGCAGGAATAACGAACACTGGGGTTCTAAAGTTTTAATGTGTTAACGGCATAATTGAAGCTGCTGCGACTAAAGATGGCTGTAGGATCTTGTAGTAAGCTAATTACTCTTTAAAGAGCAGGGAGGGGTCGGCTAAAGAGAAAGGAAGCAGAGCATTGAAGGTTAATGCCTTTTATTTTCATAGTAGTGGGTCTTCTGAGTAAAAACGGATGATGTACTGTATAAAAAAGGGCAGAGAGATCCAACAGCAGATGAACTCGTACTCCTCTGAATCCACCTCAGTTTTGATGTCGTTCCATGTTGCAATCAATGTAGCTTGTTTTCCTGTATACGGGTTGATAATTGTAGGGAGGCATAGACACATACAATGAACTATTCGTTTTTCACCTGCTTTTCTTTCCCAGGGGTTTTGGCGTACGTAGGCAGTTTTAAGTTCAGGAGTAACATAATATCAGGGTGTGTGTGATGTTAGCCCTGGTCGGGATGACTGATGGAAGTCTGTTTCAAGTTTTACTGTTATTTAGTGTAGAAACAGTCTCCAAGCAGTAATATTTCTGCAAGAACAGCTTATTTTTTATTTGACAGATACCGGCAACGATACACAGGATCATGTCATAACTGCTAGGATTTCTTTGGCCCCATTTGTTTTATCAGTTGAACATTTGGAATAAGGCTAAATTATAGGAACTTGGAGGGTTCCTGCCACCCTCGGTTCGGAACATGATACATTTTAACAGCTGAATGGTTACTGAATAAAGTTACTCAGCCATCTGATCGTTGTGGTTTATTTTACATAGATTTGAGCAAAGTGAACATTTTTCGGCTTCTTTGGATATAATCTAATTTGTACATCAAGGTTTCATTTTATTTGTCAATGTCACATGATTTATGGATATATCACTGGCTGATCTTAGCACTTTTGAGATGGGCTGAAATTGCTAAATTTGATTTTTGAATAATAGTATTAATGTAACCCTCACTTTAAAAAA
Organism: Lissotriton helveticus; assembly: GCF_964261635.1. Lineage (NCBI taxonomy): Eukaryota > Metazoa > Chordata > Amphibia > Caudata > Salamandridae > Lissotriton > Lissotriton helveticus. The sequence continues at coordinate 2,109,867,422 of NC_136057.1, forward strand.
AAAAAAAATTGTATGAACAGAATAGCGTTCACAGAGATGTTCCTGTAAAGTATACTCAATCCATTAGGAATCCACACTGATTCCAGAAACCTCATTCAGTGAATAGCTGATTGAAGGAAATCTACCCCGATTGTTGGACGCAGGATATGCTCTTGAGGAAAACGTGTTTTTCTGAGCCTGGCAGAGATGCTGCTCAGCAAGAGAGCTGGTCTCGTCCTCAGAAAGGGCGAGGGATATTACTCACCATTTCCTTGTAAGAAAAAAATGGGTGGAAGGCTTTTCCCTGGATTTCCATGACCTGTAGCATTCCTTTCCCTGCAGAAGTTTCAACTTATTTCAGTCCTGGTCTTGCTTGGGAATAGCTAATACCTGCACCTGCTGGACTCGTACTGTTAGGCTTGGCTCCCTGTGAACTCAAAATCTCACCGGTGTCTTCAACAAATGTCCAGTTCTTCTGGAGTATCTGTTCCTTGGTACTCGCAAAGTCGTCTTTCCACTGTAAAGAGTATCTGCCATCTGACAGATAATGCCTTTTTTCCTGTAAAAGGCTGGCTTTCTTCAAGAATCTGGATGTGTTCCCCACAGGGACATCAGTTTCACCAGTAATGTTCCAGTTGTCAATCCCCTAATAGATGTTGATTCCCCTCATCTTTTCTGTGGGTGGACACCCAGTGCACCTCCCCTTTCGTTTTTTAAAAACTGTATTAATCCACCTCTACCATGTGGGGGAGTTTACCCACCCTTCACCCCCTTTCTTGTCCTGGCTTCGTCCATTTTTTACATGACAAATTGCTAATCAATATCAGCTTGTATGATCGCTCCTGTTTCCCCTCGCTGTGTCCATGTTGATATGTAGAGCAGAGCAGTGAATGATTCCCTTAACAGTGAAAGGGCGGGTGGCTAATACAGACCGGTAGGTGGGCTGCCATGAACGACATTGACACTGCAGCCCCCCAACTCATCTGTGCAACATGGTTCCTATTGTGCGCCCTGACCTGGTACATTTTTCAATTGTTGTTGTTGTTTGGGATAGGCATATTTGTTCCTGCTTCTCATGCTGCTTCCATCCCAAGGCAGTGCCTCTGGCTGCTGCCCTCTTGTGGTGAAATTCACCGAGGCCATAATTCCCTCCGAGACAATGGGCATTCGCAGTACCATCTTTGATTGTAAAGTACGACTGCGTAGCGTTGTCCCTAATAATGCATCTGAACTGACCATTATTTAGGCATGTCCTTTTTCCTGTAATTGTTTTAAATAGGAGTATTTTCCATAAATTGTTTTTATAATGCAATATTTTTGATTAAGCATTTTAGTAATCGTGATCTATTCTCTATTTTAATAGGATCGGAAGCTTCTGGCCACAGCTCAGCAAATGCTTCAAGACAGCAAAACAAAAATCGAAGTTATAAGAATGCAAATTCTTCAGGCGGTCCAGACAAATGAAATGGCGTACGATAATGGTGATCAAACTTGTACATTTAAAACTAAATATGTGCTAATGGAAGTGCTGGATTCTGAGGGATGTTTTATACTTTAATTGCTTATTAACTAAACTAATCTGAGAATACTTATTAAAAGGACAGGCATAGCAAATCGATCAATAAGTATGGCTTGCTATCAGTGTATGGCATTGAAGGAAAAATTGCAAGCTCTAGTGATTGCAGACAAGCTGCATATAGGGAGCGGAACCTGCTGCACATAATCTGCATTTCAAAATGTAATCAAGAAAAACAAATCTTTTCCACTGTATGTATGTTGCTACTCAGCCATCCGAATGGTGAGCCATAAAGGTTTAATGCAATACATACAAATAGGGCAGAAAAAAACTATTATGTAAATATGCTGTAGATCAGGGTTCTCCAATCTTTTTGTGTCGTAAGAGCTACTTCGGTTCAGTGACAATCATATCGAGCTAGTGAACATATCAGACGCAATTACGTTGCTGGCAACCCAGTGCAAGATTACCAGCAGTGAACAGCTCGGTGCACCAGGCAGGGTTGTCAGCAGTGATGTACACCAGCATTGGCAAAGCCAATAGGTCTAGCTTATGCAAGAGCTATTGGCAAAACCAGTAAGTGTTATCAATGTTGTACATCAGAGTGGCTGCTGTTCAGCTTGGCTAAAAGTTAGTAGGGTAAAGCATAGTGGATTGGTTGTGTCGTAAAGTGGAGTGGAGTAGAGTGGAGTGTTATGGAGTGATCGACTGTAGAGTGGAGTTGCATAGTTAGAAGTGAAGTGTCATGGAGTAGCATACAGTGCTGTGGAGGGAGTAGAGTGTCATAAAGTGGAAGGGTGAGGAATTGAATGGCGTTAAGTGGAGCACAGTGTCAGAGTTGAGTGGAGTGAGACAGTGTTGTGGAGTGGCATAGAGGGTGTTGAGTAGAGTGGCGTACATCAGAGTAGATTGGCATGGGGTGGAGTAGTGTGTCGTAGAGTGGAGTAAACTGGCTTAGAGGAAGTTGCTTAGAACATCATAGAGTGGAGTAGTGTCGCAGAATGGCGTAGAGTGGAGTAGAGTGCTGTAGAGTGAAGTGGCAGAAAGTGGAGTAGAGTTTCAGTGGAGCATAGTGTAATGGAGTAGACCATCATAGAGTGGAGTATCATGGAGTGTCATAAAATGGAGTGTAGTAGAGTGGCCTAGAGTTAAGTGGTCCAATGTATACTGGTGCAGAGTAGTTGGCGTAGAGTGCATTAGTTTTGAGTAAAGTGGTGTAGAGTTCAGTGGTGTAGGGTAGAGCAGCGCAAAGTAGATTACAGGGGTTTAGAGTGCAATGGCATAGTGAAGTGGTGGACAGTGGCATAGAGTATAGTGGCACAGAGTGGAGGGGTGCAGGCTATGGTGCAGAGGTGTAAAGTACAGTGACGTTGAGTGTAGTGGTATAGAGTGCTGTGATGTAGAACGTAGTAGATTGGCATAGAGAGGAGTGGTGCAGAGTAGTGTGCAGTATCATACAGTGGAGTAATGTAGAGTAGAGTGTTAGAGTGCAGCATCGTAGAGGGTCACAGAGAGCAGTGACGCTGAGTAGAATGGGATGGTGTAGAGTGCAGTGACGTAGCGTGTTGTGGGATTGCGTCGAATGTTATAGAATTTAGTGTCGTAAAGTGCAGTGATGCAAAGTAGTTGGCATAGGTGCAGTGCGGTGTGTTGGTTTTGACTAAAGTGTTGTAGAGTGCATTTGCATTGTGTGCAGAGGTTCAGAGTACAGTCGCATAGCGTAGACTACAATGGTGTAGAGTGTAGTGCAGTGGCGTAGAGTGGAGTTCAGTGGCATACAGTGATTTGGTGTAGGGTGGCATACAATGCAGTGGCGTAGATCAGATTGGTTTTTAGTAAAGTCGTGTGGAGTGCAGTGGTATAGGGTGCAGCAGTATAACATTGACTGGCATAAAGTGGAATAGAGTGCAGTTGGCTGTAGTAGAGTGAAGTGGCCTAGAGTGCAGGGGTGCAGAGTGGATTGGCGTAGAGTACTGTGGCATAGAGTAGAGTGATGTAGAGTGGCGTAAAGTACAGTAGTTAAGAGACCAGTGTTGCAGAGTAGAATGACTTGGAGTGAAGTGGCATAGAGTGCAGTGGAGTAGAGTGGTGCAGAGTGCAGTTACATAGAGTGTAGTGGTGCGGAGTAGAATAGAGTGACGTACAGTATAGTGACATAGAGTACAATGGTGTAGAGTGACAGCGTGCAGTGCCGTGGAGTAGAATGTTGTAGAGTATAGTGGCGTAAAGTGCAATGGTGCAATGTAGTTGGCATTGGTACTGTGGTTTTGAGAAAAGTGGTGTAGTCAATTTTGCGTAGAGTGGCGTGGCACTGAGGGGCATAGAGTGAAGTGGTGCAGGCTAGAGTATAGTGGTGCAGGGTAGAGTGCAGTTGCATAGAGTGGCACAGCGTTGATTGCAGTGGTGTAGAATGGAGTGGCGCAGGCTGGAGTTGTGGCATAAAGTGCAGTGGCGTTGAGTGCAATGTTGTGGAGTGGCATAGACTGGTGTAGAGTGCTTTAGCAAAAAGTGCAGTGTTGCATAGTAGTGGTATAGAGTGGAGTGGCGCAGGGCAGAGTAGAGTGGCATAGAGTGCAGTGGCAGTAGATTGTTTCAGAGTAGGGTAAATTGGTGCTGGGTAGAGTGGAGTCCTATAGAGGAGTGGCATAAAGTGCGTTGATGTAGAGTGTAGTGTTGCGGAGTGGCGCAGAGTGCAATGGCGCAGAATAGAGTGGCATGGAGTACAGTGGTGCAGGCTAGAATAGAGTGACGCAGAGTGCAGTGAAGTAGATAATGGCGCAGAGTAGATTGGTGTAGAATGCATTAGTTTTGAGTAAAGCGGTGGAGTACATTGGCATAGGGTGGAGCAGCGCGGAGTGGTGAAGAGTGCAGCGGTGCATAGTAGGGTGGGTTAGAGTGCATTTGCGTGGAGTCGTGTAGAGTACAGAGGTTTTGAGTGGTGCAGAGAAGAGTGCAGTTACGCAGTGTGGAGCAGCAAAGTGTGGAATGATGCAGAGTAGAGTGCAGTGGCGGTGAGTGAGACAAAGTAGAGTGGGGTAACGTAGAGTATGCATGGTACGGTAACGTACTGCCATTACAGACGACATACCTTAAATTGAAATGACTATTACATTTTCACTCTCAATCAACTTTTTCTATGTCCACAAGATGTCTTTAGCAAAACAGACCGATGCGCTGTCTGGTAGGTTGCGACCTAAAAACGGGTTGATCAATGTGAAATGCTAATACATGAAATTGAAATAAAGAGCTGCAGTACCCCCTGGCAACAAGATAATATTAGTAATATGTCTCTACATCATCACTTAACATCGGCTTTAAATATATTTTGAAAATTCTACTTTTATTTCTGCAAACATTTGCTTATGAGTTCTGAAAATACATACATATCTTGGTACACATCTTTAATTCAACAAAGCCGAACTTTCTTAGTAGTGCGTGATTCACATAGGAGTTACTTGCAGGTAGCCAGGGAGCTACCAGTAGCTCACGAGCTGCTCATTGGATAAGCCTGCCCTAGATAGATTCCTAATTAACAAACTGTTGTTGAGCCAGATCACTGGGTATTCTAGAGGCTGCTGCATCGAACCTCCCACCACCACACCCCCTTGAGTTGAAAAGAACACATTGTGGGCCGGTTAACAAGAGGCACGCAGCAAACCAATCTGATGTACTACAGCAGCTAGGTCTCATCCTATTGGCTCCGCCTACTCCCACCCTCTGTTTAGCTGATTATCATGGTTCCACATGAAATTATTTATTTTATATCCCATCTACTGATTCATATCTCTGTATACATATGTATAGACCCGTTCTATTTAACTAAAAGCTTTGACCCGAAGCTGCAGAATGAACAGGTGATATTTTAAGAATGCGCACGACATTTATTCGTGTCATACATGAATGGGTCACTATGCACTTGTCCTAGAAGAGCCTTATTGTATACCATTTGATATTTCAGCTGCTTCACATTGTACTTCTTTTCTGACACGAAGGCTTGGGGTCCTTAAGCAGTGGAGACGGACAGGGTGTTTGACACACCTTGAGCTGGTGAACTTCCATTTTGGTCATAGCTTGCTGGATGGAGAAATTTCGTTCAAAAATGTGTTGTGACCACATTTTTGTGCTTCAGTTGATCTGGACCTAGAGTACGAGTTGCAAAAATCTGTGACGTGCGCCTCTACATGTTGTTGAGGACCTTGTTTGGGATACAAAACACTGAGTGCTGAGGAATCCCACACTTTGCATATCTTTGAGCGACTGTTTTCTCTACAGGCTTTGTAGTCTCACTTGTGTCTAGCCTCATTTTTCAGGTCTCGCCTACGCAGCGCGCACGCGCTGCAAGGAGACCTTTAGCCGTTTGCAGCTCTTTTTCAAAGCACATGCTCGTGCTTGTGGCGGCATAGCTTGCGGGAGTGTGCAACGGGGCGCTACAAGCACGAGTATGTGCTTTGAAAAAGAGCAGACTGCTCTCCCCAGCATGCGCGCACCACTCGCGGATGCACCCCTCCGCCTCCCTCTCCTGCTGCAGCCTGCAAGTACAATCAACTTGCTCATAGTGTCAATCAAGTTACCTGCCTTTCCCACGCCACATCACGGCACCCAATGAAACAACCATTCGTTCCCTTAGCCTGCCTACCCATCGGCCAACAGCCTCTGCTGAAAGAGTACGCGTGGTGCCCTTCAACCGCAGAGTCATGGTGTCACTCGTTTTCAGGATGGGACTTGCAAGTCGCAGGAGCTTCTCGTGAGTTTTCATATTTGACTGACAATTGTGGGCGGAAGTGATGCTTTACTTTGCCCCTGATATTGGCCTCGCCTCTCATACTGTTAAACTGGTGAAATACTGTTGAAGCGCGCAGGGTCACAGTGTAAAACACAGTTTAAGACGATCTGTTTACACTGTACAGTGCTTCAAGGGGCATGGTTCTAGTTTGCGCTCCTCTACCCTACATGCGGGGCTACAGCTCACGCAGGCTTAGTCGAAAGACCAATAAAATAACCTTTAATGTAGATGACGTGAAGTTGGTGTAATTTGCAGCAGCATCACTCAGCACCACTCAGCGCCACCACAGCATCACTCAGCGCCACCAGAGCATCACTCAGCGCCACCACAGCATCGCTCAGCGCCACCACAGCATCGCTCAGCGCCACCACAGCATCGCTCAGCGCCACCACAGCATCGCTCAGCGCCACCACAGCATCACTCGCTCAGCGCCACCACAGCATCACTCGCTCAGCGCCACCACAGCATCACTCGCTCAGCGCCACCACAGCATCACTCGCTCAGCGCCACCACAGCATCACTCGCTCAGCGCCACCACTGCATCACTCGCTCAGCGCCACCACTGCATCACTCGCTCAGCGCCACCACCGCATCGCTCAGCGCCACCACCGCATCGCTCAGCGCCACCACAGCATCGCTCAGCGCCACCACAGCATCGCTCAGCGCCACCACAGCATCGCTCAGCGCCACCACAGCATCGCTCAGCGCCACCACAGCATCACTCAGCGCCACCACAGCATCACTCAGGGCCACCACAGCACCCTCCGATTGTTTATGCCCCCTCAAAAAAAGCTTTAACAAGCAACCATTGGAATAGGCAGAAATAAGTTGCCAGCATTGCAGGAATAAAAGAAAACTGAGGAAATTTTTTATTGTAGATACTTTTTTTAATATGGTCGTTCAGTTGTACATAATGCCTTCTTGGTTATATAAAAGGCAACAAAAATGCTTCTGACACTTTTTTTATTATAACTTTTCAGAATGCTGCACAGCAGCCACACTTCTCTACAGCACAGCTTGAAGACATTGGAAAAGTCAATAGCTCTGGCTAAACACTTGTAAGCCCCCAAAGGCGAGACCTATTGGCTATGCCAATGCTTGTTTTATCAGTAGCTGACTGTATACAAGCCAACGCACTCAGCTTTTTTTTAATTCTCAGTAATGTAATGTCTCCTTTGCCAAAAGCAAATGAAATGTCATGGGCCTGCTAGAATCAGCACTTAGTTGTGACCTTTTAAGGATCGCTGGGCGTTCTGGTGTGAGTTAATATTATGGGCCTCATTCAGAGAGCCCCAGCGCTAAAGGGAGGTAAAACCAGTAAAATTTGATACTGCAGGTATAATTATATTGCCTCCCCATTAAGTAGCACACGGATTGAAATGGGAGAATGGAACTGTAAAATCACACATTTCCTCCTGTTGGGAGCTTCAGAATTCAGACTTTTGTCGATTGGTGACCACAGAAACGTCGCCAGAATTCAGTGTAGGGGGAAAAAACAGCTGGGTGTGAAACTTGCACACCTATGGTATTGCTGATTCAAGTGCAAACTCCCATTGATGCCTAATCTCTATTACTGGGGCACTTGGAATGTGGCCCTGTGTGCTCTTTGAGTTTAATAAACATCCCTCTGATAGTTGGGACCAGACACAATCTGGTTTTCATTGAAGCAGACCAGTGGAGGTAGTTAATGTGCTGGGTAGAACTGCACTTCTGCGTGCTAAATAGCTTCAATTTTCTAACACTTGCTTAGTTACACTAAAATTATTGGAAGTCTATATGTTACAAGAAATTATTAAATATTTATCTTCATATACATTAATAGTGGTATTCCTTTATTTTCAGCAAAGCCAGTGATAAGCCCGCTTGAACTTCGGATGGAAGAATTACTACATCATTTTAGGATAGAGTTTGCAGTAGCAGAAGGTGCCAAGAATGTGATGAAATTGCTTGGCTCTGGGAGAGTCACAGACCGAAAAGCACTTTCTGAGGTATTATATACCTGATGTTCCATTTCATTGTCAAAACTGCAGGTGGGCCGTTTTCATTTTAAATGCATATTTTCTTTACATTCATATAGGCTCAAGCAAGATTTAATGAATCAAGCCAGAAATTAGACCTTTTAAAATATTCTTTGGAACAGCGATTGAACGAACTACCTAAGAACCATCCGAAAAGCAGTATTATCATAGAGGAATTATCACTGGTCACTTCACCACCATTAAGTCCACGTCAAAGTATGATATCTACGCAAAACCAGTACAGCACTTTATCAAAACCAGCAGCTTTGACGGGTAGGTATTAGTTTAAATCTTTTTCTAAAACTCCATCTTGATTGCATGGAAAGGGAAAGCTTTATTTTGGGTTTAATCAAAAGCTTGTTTTTGAGCATAGAAGGAATTGTGTTCTTGAATTAAAGCATTGCACCTGATTGACAAAATGTTGTACATTTTCTCCCATAGAATTGCTTTGGGGTTCTGGTGGCCCAAATAGTTTGGACATCAAATAATCTTCATGAGTTATTTACTTACATGAAACCATGACTCAATACTCTTCGACTGTTGTAATCATGAAGCCTAAAGAGACCTTGTATTTCTTAAAGAGGGTCAACGGTTTGAACTTGTCCAAGATCAATTAGCATTCAGGCACTCCAGCTTACATGGCTTACTCTTGGTATCTGATGAGTGCTGTTTCCTGGTAATTTATATGTAATGTATGTCTGCTAAGTTAAGTGCATAGTATTTATATGAAATCTCTCAAATACTTTCATTGTTCTAGTCATGAAGAAAGAGCAACAACGTATTCTCCCAAGAATGTACAGTTTCATCAAGTCCAAAATCAATAGGCATTTGAGAGCTCTAAAGTCATGTCTTATCTTTGAAACCAGATCCCTACATTTATGCGGAGAATAGTTTTGGCAATGATTCTTAGTGTGGCTCATTCTTTTTCAGGCTATCTCTTTAAAAAGGTCAGTCCAAACAATTGCGAAATCAATGTCCTGAATCCTTTTACTTAATTTAATAGCCACGTTTTCCTCCTTTTACTTAATTAAATAGTCCCGTTTTTCTCAAGTTAAAGGAAGCATTGGTGGCCCTGCAACCTTAGAACTTCATAAAAATATTATGTCGAAAATAATGCCAAGAAGTTTTCAATCAGGATTTTTAGATTGACTTACATTGGCCAATTCACTATGTACTTTACACACATGCTAAAGTGCTTGACCACTATGCTAGCACTGACTACACCCTTTTATTGTCTATTGTTTAATACTATTCATTGATCTAAAGAGTTTATTGTGTTACTTTCCACTTTGTAGTTTGCACTTTTTCCGTTATATTGAACGTACGTGATTGATTTTCTATACTAGGTGTACACATATACGTACACACACAGGGCTTTAAGTGTTTAGGTGGAAGAAAAAACGGGGGGGAGGTGTCTGAAAGGGACGTGGCCTATGTAATTAAGGGTGTGACTTATTCATGTAGACTGCATTTCTGTAATTCCCGAAGTGTTACCCAATCGTTTTTTGGTGCCTTCCTGAGCTTTCTGTTATTGCATCCAGAAATGTAACTCAAGTGGGATGTACCTAAAACCAGCCACAACTATTGGCTTTGTCAATGATTGTTAGCTGTTTGAGATAAATGATTAAGATTAATGTTTGTTATAAATAGATATTGCTGAACATGTTTTAATTCAGAAATGATGACTGTGAATGAACCTTACTGAGGCCTGTGGATGGGGTAGTGACCTACAGTGTTTCAACCACTCCATTTATGTTCACTCCGACATGTGTGCACTTTTTCTCTCCACATCTCGTCGAAGTACATATCTTAAACCTATTCTCTGTCCTCTTCAGCACCCTCTTTTTTTTCTCTCTTGAGCCCCTTTCTGCATCTTCAATTCACCACACCATCACTAAGGGCCACCACACCATCACTCAGGGCCACCACACCATCACTCAGGGCCACCACACCATCACTCGGGGCCACCACACCATCACCCGGGGCCACCACACCATCACCCGGGGCCACCACACCATCACCCGGGGCCACCACACCATCACCCGGGGCCACCACACCATCACCCGGGGCCACCACACCATCACCCGGGGCCACCACACCATCACCCGGGGCCACCACACCATCACCCGGGGCCACCACACCATCACCCGGGGCCACCACACCATCACCCGGGGCCACCACACCATCACCCGGGGCCACCACACCATCACCCGGGGCCACCACACCATCACCCGGGGCCACCACACCATCACCCGGGGCCACCACACCATCACCCGGGGCCACCACACCATCACCCGGGGCCACCACACCATCACTCGGGGCCACCACACCATCACTCGGGGCCACCACACCATCACTCGGGGCCACCACACCATCCCTCAGCTCCACCTAATCATCACTCAGCAGCACCACAGCAACACTCAGCAGCACCACAGCATCACTCAGCAAAACCACATCAGCATCACTCAGCAAAACCACAGCTTCACTGAGTGCCACAGACAGAAACAAGTTACCGGCATTGCAAGGACAAAAGAAATCTGAGGACATTTTTATTGTAAATACTTTTCTAATATGGTCAGTCAGTTGTACATAAAGCCTTCTTGGTCATATATAAGGTAACAAAAATGCTTCTGACACTTTTTTATTATAACTTTTCAGCATGCTACACAGCATCCACACTTATCTACAGCACAGCTTAAAGACATTGGAAAAGTCAATAGCGCTGGCTAAGCACTTATAAGGCCCCAAAGGCGATACCTATTGGCTATGCCAATGCTTGTTTTTGTTATGCAACCATATGCACACCAGCTTTAAAAGACAGCATTTTTCGATTTGTATAGCTTTTATACTTTTAATTTCCAATGCGCGTGTCTTGTTTAAAAAAAAAAAAAAAAAAAGGAAAAGAAATGACAGGTTATTAGCCTTGCTGTAGCTTTTTCTCTGCTTGCTCTAAAGTGAGTAAGCCTTTTAAGAATACACCTCAGGTGTTTTTGTCATATTTGTTCCTTTCTGTTGCTTCCAATCTCTATGGCTCACTAGCTGCTTTTAAGGCGGTTTGAGCTTCGCATATTTCCAGAGTTAAAGAACATTAATGAGGAATGATAGCAGGTATGTGGATGTAAGATCCCATGTCCTCCAGCGGACCATTAAAAGTAACTGGCTTCCTTGAGACACCTTAAAGTGGCAACACGTTTTACTGTGCGAAGCTGTGGCCTTCTGAGAATATTGGTCTTTATTTATACCTTTTCTCATGCATTCTTTCTGCTTCTTTTTATAATTGTTGTTGGATTTGGATTCCGCAGGTGAAAGTGGATATTAGTTATAAGTCAATTTAATGGGAATATGCGTTGTAGGCGCTGTTTTGTAGATTTTCGTCTTCTGCTGATTTGTGGAAGTAGATTATTAATAACTCACTGGTGCAGGGTCACCCTTTAGTCCACGGGTTCTTAACAAGTAAGGAGGAATGACACTGGAGTGAAGTACAAACAAAGGATCATTTATTTAGCATTCATGAATGGGAGCCCATCCCACAAGCACCATAGAGGTACTCTAGGAGAAGCACACTGAACGATGGGTTACATGGGTGGGTTTTTATAGCAACATATCACATACCAGGAATGCCCAGAGGTAAATAGAGCTTTGGGAAAACACACAAATGAGGTAACGACAAGAATCAACAGCCTCGGTGTGTTGTGTAATTGCTACGTCCTAAGGCTGAACAACAAGATATGCTATCTGAGTAAACTTTACTTGAGGATTAACCATTGTCTGAAAAACCTCGAGCAAACGCCAGCTGTTCTTTTGCGCTGACTCTGCAGGTATACACAGCCTATAATGCCCCCAATCTAGATTCTTTACTCATGTTTATACAGATGCGGTGTCAAGGATAGAGCCGGGCTGGAAGCAGGGCAGGGTTGAAAAATGGATGAGGCATAACTTAATTAAAAAATGAAAGAATCAGATTTGAAGTTTTAACAGTTCCCGCTGTCCCAGTCTGAGGTAAACCTTCCAATGTTATGGGGGGGGAAGGAAAAGGATGGCTGAGGGTCTAACAGTTCTTTTTAGGTCGAGCCTAAATATGACCTTTAGAAATTGGTCTGCACTTTTCCACACACTCGTGCATGTGGCGGCATCCACCATGCAGGAGGGATCAGCAGCACGTGCAGGGGCCATCTGTTTGTAATTAGAGACGCATGCGCTTGTTTACATTAGCCTGTTCGCCTTGCCGGCTCGACATCCTTGCGCTTTCACTTTCGTTCGCGCCGCGCTTGTTTTATTTTGTTTCCCTCTTGTTACAAATGAGGTTCCTTCACTGCCTGGTGCCCGGGGTTTCTCTCTCTTTAGGTTCCTTGTACGACTGTCGCTACAGAGCTCTGACCCCCCTTCACTGGAGCCTAGTTCGTGGTGTAAAAAAAATCACACAAATGTAGTATACACTGCCGGGGCTAGCTCCGGACTGGACTCTGACCCGGCAGTGTGCCGCTGCTGCTGGGCCGAGACAAATGCAGCATTCCTAGCCCCAGCCCTGCTATGACACCACCTTACATTCCTTCAGCAGGGCGGCATGGCACATTCCCTCGCAGTGCTCTGCCCGGCAAAGCTCTCTTCTATCCAACAGAGGCAGCGCTCTCTAGCCTGAGGGAGGAAGTCCTCTTCCCTCCCTCGAATTAAAGGCTCTCCTACCAGCAAATGCACCAGCACCTCTGCTTCCCCCACACCCCTGGCTCTACATGGGCACATCTCTGCTGCCCCCGGGCAGCAAAGACTTTATGTACCTGAGGCTTCGCCTACAGCTCAAGTAATCTGCTGCCCCTTACTGAAAAATAATCTCTGCTCCCCGGGAAAAGTACCCCTGCCTCTCTCAGAAAATACATCCCTCTGCCCCTCCCTCCAACAAATTCACTCGACCTGTTCCAGTAATGCCCCCTGCCCTCTCTCTCATCAAAGGTACTCCTATAAAACATATAGAAAAAGGTAACGTTTTTGTCTCTAGCCCGGAAGATACACCTGTCTGCCCCAAACAAAATACACTTATTTATAAATAGTTTTGTATAGCGCCACACTTCACTAATGCCACTTCAGAGCGCTACTTAAAACGCATCCTCGCAGACTGTATCCCCAGTCTTCCAAAGAAGGATGCCCGGTCCAGCGAAGCCAAAGCTTCTGGTCTATAACCCCTTCCCACTCTTCTCTGCCTGTCGTAACCCTGCAAGAGCCCCTTGTCTGCTTGCAGCCCTACAGGGTACCAGTTTCTGTACCCAGTAACACTGCAAACAAATCCTCCTGTGCTCAAAACCTTGTAAACTTATCTTACTCTGCCCCCAGCCGAGGAGCAGCTGGCACCATCACACGCTGTGCGACATGGACAGCATCCTAGAGAGGGCAGTTGTGCGCCTGAGGCCACTGTAGGAATGGGGGCTGCTCGCCCCTCTGTTTATGGCCCCAGTGTGTCAGGAGGGGACGAGTAAGGCCAAAGAGTGTCTTAGGACGGGTCACCTTGCAGCACGGGACCTCTTTGGTGATCTTGGCAGATACCATCAACAGGGCATCTCAAGCTTTCTGTTTGATGAACTTGCCCCCCCACACAACACCTGGACCACCCACCCAAAAGCTAACCCAACTTGTGTAACTGGGGCGAGACCCACCTTCCCACTGGGCGGGGGGCAGTCCTTTCTAGGGTGAGATGCGGCACGAGGGAAAGGACTCAGTGCAGGCTGGCGGGGTTGCATGCTGTCCATGAAAGTTACCTCATGGTGACCTTTGTCGGAATGTTGAGGCAGGGAAGCCTTTACTTTTTGGGATTCTCGCTTTCATCTTGGAGCGCATGCAGTGGTGGAGCAGTTAACCTGAAGAGATTGAAAGGGGGACCTTTTGACTGAAAATCATGTGATTGAACAAATTACGTTATTTCTCTATTCCTAAAGTTGATTTCTTAAAAAAAAAAATCTCATTTAAATGAATTTGTAAAAATGTGAAATATGAGTTATGTAACTTCAGTGTGCGAATTTTGGACACTTTGACTGGCTATCTCACTCACTCACTCACTGACTGACTGACTTACTCTCACTGACTGACTTACTCTCACTGACTGACTTACTCTCACTGACTGACTTACTCTCACTGACTGACTTACTCTCACTGACTGACTTACTCTCACTGACTGACTTACTCTCACTGACTTACTCTGACTGACTGACATACTCTCACCGACTGACTTACTCTCACTGACTGACTTACTCTCACTGACTGACTTACTCTCACTGACTGACTTACTCTCACTGACTGACTTACTCTCACTGACTGACTTTCTCTCACTGACTCGATCTCTCACACTGACTCGATCTCTCACACTGACTCGATCTCTCACACTGACTCGATCTCTCACACTGACTCGATCTCTCACACTGACTCGATCTCTCTCACTGACTCGATCTCTCTCACTGACTCGATCTCTCTCACTGACTCGATCTCTCTCACTGACTCGATCTCTCTCACTGACTCGATCTCTCTCACTGACTCGATCTCTCTCACTGACTCGATCTCTCTCACTGACTCGATCTCTCTCACTGACTCGATCTCTCTCACTGACTCGATCTCTCTCACTGACTCGATCTCTCTCACTCACTGACTGACTCAATCTCACTGACTCGATCTCTCACTGACTCGATCTCTCACTGACTGACTCAATCTCACTGACTCAATCTCACTGACTCAGTCAGTGAAAGTGACTCACTTTCACTGACTGACTCACTTTCACTGACTGACTCACTTTCACTGACTGACTCACTTTCACTGACTGACTCACTTTCACTGACTGACTCACTTTCACTGACTGACTCACTTTCACTGACTGACTCACTTTCACTGACTGACTCACTTTCACTGACTGACTCACTCTGACTCACTGACTGACTCACTCTGACTCACTGACTGACTCACTGACTGACTCACTCTGACTCACTGACTGACTCACTCTGACTCACTGACTGACTCACTCTGACTCACTCTGACTCACTGACTGACTCACTCTGACTCACTGACTGACTCACTCTGACTCACTCTGACTGACTGACTCACTCACTCACTCTGACTGACTCACTCTGACTCACTGACTGACTCACTCTGACTCACTGACTGACTCACTCTGACTCACTGACTGACTCACTCTGACTCACTGACTGACTCACTCTGACTCACTGACTGACTCACTCTGACTCACTGACTGACTCACTCTGACTCACTGACTCTGACTGACTCACTCTGACTGACTCACACTGACTGACTCACTCTGACTGACTGACTCACTCTGACTGACTGACTCACTCTGACTGACTGACTCACTCTGACTGACTGACTCACTCTGACTGACTGACTCACTCTGACTGACTGACTCACTCTGACTGACTGACTCACTCTGACTGACTGACTCACTCTGACTGACTGACTCACTCTGACTGACTGACTCACTCTGACTGACTGACTCACTCTGACTGACTGACTCACTCTGACTGACTCACTCTGACTGACTCACTCTGACTGACTGACTCACTGACTGACTCACTGACTGACTCACTCTGACTGACTGACTGACTCACTCTGACTGACTGACTCACTCTGACTGACTGACTCACTCTGACTGACTGACTCACTCTGACTGACTGACTCACTCTGACTGACTCACTCTGACTGACTCACTCTGACTGACTGACTCACTGACTGACTCACTCTGACTCACTGACTGACTCACTCTGACTCAGACTGACTCACTCTGACTCACTGACTGACTCACTCTGACTCACTGACTGACTCACTCTGACTGACTGACTCACTCTGACTGACTGACTGACTCACTCACTCTGACTGACTGACTCACTCTGACTGACTGACTGACTCACTCTGACTGACTGACTCACTCTGACTGACTGACTCACTCTGACTGACTGACTCACTCTGACTGACTGACTCACTCTGACTGACTGACTCACTCTGACTGACTGACTCACTCTGACTGACTGACTCACTCTGACTGACTGACTCACTCTGACTGACTGACTGACTCACTCTGACTGACTGACTCACTCTGACTGACTGACTCACTCTGACTGACTGACTCACTCTGACTGACTGACTCACTCTGACTGACTGACTCACTCTGACTGACTGACTCACTCTGACTGACTGACTCACTCTGACTGACTGACTGACTCACTCACTCTGACTGACTCACTCTGACTCACTGACTGACTCACTCTGACTCACTGACTGACTCACTCTGACTCACTGACTGACTCACTCTGACTGACTGACTCACTCTGACTGACTGACTGACTCACTCACTCTGACTGACTGACTGACTCACTCTGACTGACTGACTGACTCACTCTGACTGACTGACTGACTCACTCTGACTGACTGACTCACTCTGACTGACTGACTCACTCTGACTGACTGACTCACTCTGACTGACTGACTCACTCTGACTGACTGACTCACTCTGACTGACTGACTCACTCTGACTGACTGACTGACTCACTCACTCTGACTGACTCACTCTGACTCACTGACTGACTCACTCTGACTCACTGACTGACTCACTCTGACTCACTGACTGACTCACTCTGACTCACTGACTGACTCACTCTGACTCACTGACTCTGACTGACTCACTCTGACTGACTGACTGACTCACACTGACTGACTCACTCTGACTGACTGACTCACTCTGACTGACTGACTCACTCTGACTGACTGACTCACTCTGACTGACTGACTCACTCTGACTGACTGACTCACTCTGACTGACTGACTCACTCTGACTGACTGACTCACTGACTGACTCACTCTGACTCACTGACTGACTCACTCTGACTCACTGACTGACTCACTCTGACTGACTGACTCACTCACTCTTACTGACTGACTCACTCACTCTGACTGACTGACTCACTCTGACTGACTGACTCACTCTGACTGACTGACTCACTCTGACTGACTGACTGACTCACTCTGACTGACTGACTCACTCTGACTGACTGACTCACTCTGACTGACTGACTCACTCTGACTGACTGACTCACTCTGACTCACTGACTCACTCTGACTCACTGACTCTGACTGACTCACTCTGACTGACTCACTCTGACTGACTCACTCTGACTGACTGACTCACTCTGACTGACTCACTCTGACTGACTGACTCACTGACTGACTCACTCTGACTGACTGACTGACTCACTCTGACTGACTGACTCACTCTGACTGACTGACTGACTCACTCTGACTGACTGACTCACTCTGACTGACTCACTCACTCTGACTGACTCACTCTGACTGACTGACTCACTGACTGACTCACTCTGACTCACTGACTGACTCACTCTGACTCACTGACTGACTCACTCTGACTCACTGACTGACTCACTCTGACTGACTGACTCACTCTGACTGACTGACTGACTCACTCACTCTGACTGACTGACTCACTCACTCTGACTGACTGACTCACTCTGACTGACTGACTGACTCACTCTGACTGACTGACTGACTCACTCTGACTGACTGACTCACTCTGACTGACTGACTCACTCTGACTGACTGACTCACTCTGACTGACTGACTCACTCTGACTGACTGACTCACTCTGACTGACTGACTCACTCTGACTGACTGACTCACTCTGACTGACTGACTCACTCTGACTGACTGACTCACTCTGACTGACTGACTCACTCTGACTGACTGACTCACTCTGACTGACTGACTCACTCTGACTGACTGACTCTGACTGACTCACTCTGACTGACTGACTCACTCTGACTGACTCTCTCTCACTCACTCTCTCTCACTCACTCTCTCTCACTCACTCTCTCTCACTCACTCTCTCACTCACTCTCACTCTCACTGTCTCACTCTCACTGACTCTCACTCTCTGACTGACTCTCACTGACTGACTGACTCCCTCAATCTCACTGACTGACTGACCGACCTTCACCCTCCTGTTATTTAGGCCCCCCCATAACAAAAAAAACATAACAATCAACCATTGGGACAGGTAGATGGAAGTTACCAGAATTAAAAGGACAAAAGCAAACTCGACAATATTTATTGTTAATACTTTTTTAATATGGTCGTTCAGTTGTACATAATGCTTTCTTGGTCATATATAAGGTAACAAAAATGCTTCTTACTTCTTTATTATAACTTTTCAGCATGCTGCAGACTTCTGTACAGCACTGCTTAAAGACTTAGGCAAAGTCAATATCTATACCTAAACACTTATAAGGCCCCAAAGGCGAGACCTATTGGCTATGCCAATGCTTGTTTCTGATCCCCATGTCCCTCTTTTGGAATACTGAATATCTATCTAGTTAAAAGAAAGACACAATCCGTATGCACGCCCATCCATAAATAATTGATTCTCCGTTCTATTCACTGGCGAGTTTTAGTGTTGATATAGCAATAGTGATAAACACTGGAGGGAAGACGACAAGTTAAAAGTCGAATTATTATTTTAAAAAAGGTCAAATTATTTTAGAAACATTTTACTTTGTGACAAAGCTATATGCTCTTTTGGTCTATGGAATACTTCTTGTCTTTTAGTGCAACTTTGTTAATGACCTCTCGCTGTGTTGACCTGCTCTTTAAGCTGTTACAGACTGAAGTGGTAGCCTATCTCCTTTTGTCTGTCAGGTTGGCTTTTGAATTAAACGTTCTTCGCAGGGAAATGATCCCATTGGCAAAAACGTTTAGGCCGGGGCATTCATTCGAATGCTAAATGGAGTAACTTGCTAAACAGCATTACAGGTTTCCCCCGTTACTGTTTTTTTTAGGTCTCGCACCTGCGAACGGATCGCGAAGCGAACGGATCGCGAAGCGATCGTCGCTGCGAGGTCCTATTGCAATCAGTTCTGCCTACAAGGAGCCAAAGGTGCCAGGAGACAAGACATGTGCACGCGCGTAAACGGATCAGGTCGTGCGCGCTTCCTGTCTCCCATGGCTCCTTGTAAGCAGAAACACACACACGCACGCACACACACACATAGAGAACCCCCCCTCCGCCGTGTGCACACACATCCCCTCCCTCAACCCCCCCACTCACAAGGCTCTTCTCGCATGTCCCTCTCCCTCCGCAGCGGGTCACTCTCGGCGGCAGCAGGCTCGACGTGTCTTCGTCATCCACAGCTTGCGCAGGGACAGCCGATGTGCACGCGCATAGCAACGGTGTCTCGTGCGCTCCCTACGCGGTTTCGGTTTCACGGCCGGGGGGTGCACCCTGGGCCGGCCGGCGCGAGTGACGCGGCCTGCTCCCTGCTAGCGCCCAGAAGGCGGCGGATCCTTACTCAGGTTCATCCTTTGTTCGTCGCGGTTCTGCCGCTCCAAGGCTTCAGGCGGGTTCATGCCGCGGGTCGGAGGGAGCTGCGCTGCCATTGAACCAGGAGGAGGCAGGGTGCCGCCAAGCTGCCTTCCAGCCGCCTAACCACGGACTTCACCGGATCCGCTCCTCGGAGACCCGGTGTGAAGAGGAGCGCTAGGCCTCAGAGGGCAGGCAGCCAGAACCGGGATGTGAGCCACCCCCAGCGGCCCAGAGAGAGAGGCAGATGCGGCGGAGACCAGACGAGGTAAGGCGCGGGCAGGGTCCGGGGTCCCGGGGAGGAGGCCGGGCCCCGGGGGTCTCAACGGCAGTAAACACCCATCTGTGACTGCTTTCATGCAGCAAATTGCTAGTTAGCAAGAGGCCGGCACGGCTGGCTATTTGTCTTCTGTGGGCATGGAGCAGTTGCCTCAGTTGTATTGATTTTCTCCCCTTCCCTCAGACTGGCCGAGGGAAGTCTTGGGAGAAAAGGCAGATGACAAAGGGTTTTGATGTGCAAATTGGGCCAAGTTTCACAGTAAAGGGGGAAAGGCACAAAAGTGGTTAACGAAGGCGCATCAGTGCTTCAAAGTCGCCTTGTCTTTTAGAGAGACGTGATGTTCAAATGCAGCTCTCAGGCGCCGCAGGGATGCGTGTACTTCCTTTGACTCCAGATCTGTTCGGTGCTGACCATCTCAAAAGGTTGCCACTGCTGTGACCTGAGCGGGGAAGCTGGCTCTGCTGGTGGGGGTTTGGAAACGTGACTGGTGTCTCCACATGCGAAAATATCGAGTACAACAGAAACCTGATCCTGCCTTGGTTACCAAGCAAGTGTGGAGTTTAAAAAGCAGCGTTATAGCTCTGGTATGCCATCTGAAAACGCTGTGAGTATGTTTTTATTAATACCCGATTTTACGTACTGTGCTTTTTGACCTTGGAAGGATGACCGACTGAGATGGCCCTGCAGTATGGCAAACTGAATTTCTCGACCATGGCTCAGTTTGGGGGAGACAAGCCTGTGAACCGCGGGCCATGTGCAGAATGTCAGCTGTGAACATGTAATGTTTGCTTTAGGGTAAAAAGTTGTTCTCCAAAATCTTGGGTATATTTCTCAGGTGGGCAATATTGAATGCGGTGAGTTGGTTTGACGAAGAAGCGTCCGCCGTGGGAAGTGTTTGGAAAAGTAGTGGACGAGTGCTTTGCACTTTAAAGTGCTTAGAGTCTGTGGACATCGGGTATACCATAGGTCTCATAGAGCACCAGCCTCAATAAAACAGGGAACATACAATCGTTTTAAGAGATATTGTCCCTTTGTAAACTCCCCCCCTGCCCCTCCCCCCACCTTCTTTTCAGTAGCTATTACAAGCATAGTTTTCTGCCCAGGATCACACATTGTGGTCAAACGTGAAAGCCCGGTTTGGAACCGAGACGATACAAATTTAAACACAACTTGACCCTACACTGTTGCCTCCCAGACTTGCCTGGAGCAGAAAAACCGAGACTTTAAAAAAGTTCAAAATCTCTGGCTGGGCAGTGCAGCAAAATCTAAAACGAAATATGCTGCAAACTGGTGGTTATTATGGGGTAACATTTTCCTTCCAAGATGTTGGCATCTTTCATAGATTCGAATGACTCTCCTTTCACATCATCTGTAATTACTTTCCTTTGGGTCTTCTCATAGGAATGTGGATTTAGACCTCTCCACTTCATTGGCTCTGATGCAGAACCCAGCAATGAGGCTGATGTTCTCCAAATCTATCGTTTAATCATATATATTTTAATACTATTGGGAACAACATTTTAAGAGCGATTTCTGCCTTGATGACATTATTTAATTCCTTAAAGTATACAAAAAGTGATGGA
Source organism: Lissotriton helveticus (assembly GCF_964261635.1). Taxonomy (NCBI): domain Eukaryota; kingdom Metazoa; phylum Chordata; class Amphibia; order Caudata; family Salamandridae; genus Lissotriton; species Lissotriton helveticus. The sequence continues at coordinate 2,109,888,931 of NC_136057.1, forward strand.
TGGAATACTTGAATGTAGCTTTGACCTGCCTGCTGTTGCACGCAGGACACCTCTCTTCTAACGCTTTAAATATATATATATATCATGCATTTGCATAGGTCTCGCATTTCTGAGAGTTTGAGCTATTGGCATTGTAAATGACAATGCCTTTTATTATGTGATTGAAAACAATACATAAATAAAAGGCATTGTCATTTGCAATACCAACAGCTCAAACTCTTGTAAATGCGAGACCTATTGCATTGTAAATGCTTGTTTTATTAGGTGTGTGTGGTCCTCCTCTGTTGGGAAGTCCTTGTTTTTTTGCAAGGAATATTTATATTTCATAACTTGATATAAATACCTGGACACAGATAGGTAGGCACCTGTTTCAATGAAAATCTGTGTACCCTTGTGACGTAATTTTCAGTGGTCTATAATCATAAAGAGAGGGAATTTTATTTGTAAACCACATAATGCATGTCAATGTTTTACTGTTATTTAGGACTTTGTATTGTCTCTATTGCTATTTGTGTGTGAAATAGATCATGCTGTAAATCAATGAAATTTTTTAAGTCTGCTCTCACCCATCAATGATGGGGGATAAAAAAGCCTAAGGCAGTTAACAAGATGTCCATGAGCTAGTAACTGCCTGGCACGTTTGTTGTACTTGGACCACTTTTTGCGGACAGGTAGAACAACGAATACTGCTTAGAGAATGGTTCCTAAAGGCTAGGGCGGTCGACCTTGAAGCTGGGTAACTTGGTTCGAGTCTACAGGGATGCTCAACAGCCTGTGATTCTGGGCAAATCACTTAATCTACCCGTGCCTAACACAATATTTATGTGTCCGTCTGTAATGCAACTGGTGCTCATATAAAGTGCTCTCATACCTTCGGGTGTAGTGCGCTCTATATAAAACTCCTCCCTCCCATAAATAAAAAATAAACCAAATCCCCCTTAATCTGCCTATTGCTCTGGTTTGCCTTCTGAGCAAATTCGAACATTTTTTTAGAGCCTGGCTTTGCTCTTTCCGCCAATTAATGTGCATTACATTTTTAGGCCTGGCGTTAGCCAAGACCTTTTGATTTTAGTAAAATATGTATAATACACTTATTTATAGGCGCTTTCAACTTCCTCTCTTCTTCCAGTGCTTTGTTGTTTTCATTAACATTTTGCTTTCACCCACTGCAGCATATTACCTGGAGCAGTGGGTCAGCCTGCATAAGCCACTGTTCACTTCACTTTGAGTGACTACATTTTGCTCTCTCACAAAGAGCACATCCACACACAATCTATTTCCATCAGTGCCAGTGTTTTTGTTTTTACTTTATAATTACTTTAGTGTTGCCTTTGTGTTTAAAGCCTGATGTAATAGGACGCTTCTGATTCTCATTCCCTTATTAGCTAATCTCATCTCTTGCCAATACTGTTGTAAATTCCTTTTGGAGTTTGTTGCTTTTCGGACTACAGCTTTTTTCACAGCATACCAGAACAGATTATGTCTATTTGAAACTGATTTGTACTAAGTTATTTTCTCTATTTTATTCTCTTGCTTGTCTTTCCAAATGTCTTTCCTGCCTACCATTTCTTTCTTTCCTTCTTTTTCCTCCTTTATTGCCGCCTTTTATTCTTTTTTCTTTAATTCTTTCTTGTTCTTTCCCTTTCTAACTTTCATTCTTTTTTGCCTTCATAATTTATTTTTTTTACTTATTTCCATTTCCATTTTCTTTCCTTTTTTCTTTTTGTTTCTGTTTTTCTCTCTCCTCTCTCCTTTCTTTACTTGTTTCATTTTCTTTATCTCTGATTCTCTCTTGCCTGCTTTCATTTTTGCATTTTCATTCCTTATTTCCTACTCTTTCTTTCTTTACTTGTCTTCTTTCCTTTTCTATCTTTCCATCTTTTTATTTCTTCGTCTTTTTTCTTTCTTTCTTAACGTCCTTCCTTCTTAATTAAAGACAAGAGGCTTCCTGCCAGTGGCGGACTGACTTTTTTAGATCTGTGTTTGCGAAGTCCTTTTGATTTTACTAAAAGTATGTAAATAACATTGTTCCTTGTAGGGGTTTCAGCCAGACTTAATTCATTACTCTATGGTTGGTGTCATTGAGCTTTTCTCTTTCACCCAATCCAGCGTGCACTAAGGGACAATGTATCAGTCCACTTCAATGGCTGACTTCACTACAAGTTATGGCATGATCCCAAAATGTATTTTTAATATATATATATATATATATATATATATATATATATATATATATATATATATATATATATATATATATATATATATATATATATATATATATATATATATTTTATTTATTGAGGGCCGGGCATATTTCCAAACAATAACAATTTGCAAAAAAACATGACAAAACAAGAATTGCCAGAAGGCTGGTGGCAAACGCCAGACCGTTTGCCTTTGCCAGTGGTTGTTCTTGTTTTGCAACAAGCAATATTTTTCCTTTATGCCTAATCTCAGTTTACATGCACATTTTGTGGGCATTCCAGTATTGTTGCTTGGTGCCAGTTTTCCCAACAATGTGTACTGTGTGTATACAGTGATAATTTCTATAATACACTTGCCGAATTATGGATAATGAAGATTTTCAGGTTTCCTCTTGCCCAGCACAATTTGTTTAAATGACACACTTTCCTACTCAGTCCCTGACAAAGTGTACTGAATGGTTCTCGTTCATAATTTTTTTTGTATATTTTATGATTGGCTTGTAGTGTAATTAGGTACAAGTGTGGAAAATGCTTGTTGTTTGAATAACCAAATGTAACTAAGTGAATGTTCACTTAATTTGTATGGTCTTTTGCTGGCTGCTCTTGTCGCTCTACCGAGCAGAGGAGTATGTGCTGGGGTGCTCCCTCTTGAACTTTGTTTGGATTTTACATGTTTGCACTATATTAAATACAATACCCAAACATATGGGAGGGGAACGTTTGTTGTTATGCCTATGAGTGATATGTTATTTACTCTTGTGTACATTGCAAATTATTCCAGGCACAAATCTAACTTTAGCATAGCGAAGGCTTTGTCATTCGCATTCTCGGTGAACTTGGCTAGCTTGATAATTTGGCCATTCACTGAAGTTTTCACAGTGGAGGAATGTTAAAGGACATTTCAAATATCCCAATTGGGTATTTCTAACAAGTCCAAAATGCGTGGCACCTTATTTATGTTAGCATGTTATTTTGTTTATTAAGTTGCTGAAACTGAACTTTAAAAAGCACATTTGTATGGCGATCCTGTGCTGGCCATTTTCACAATTTTCTGATGTAGTTTAGAAAGCTTAGTAGAAGAGAGAGTTCAAATTTGCTACGAAAAAATAAAATTTGTTTCAAGACTATGTATAACTTTGGTCCTTCACTGGGAGCTTTGAATTGAGATTGCTCTTTGTCCTCAGGTGCGGAGTTCAGCCTAAGAGACCGAGCTGTAAGTTTAGACTTGTTGAAATGTTCTGTCCTCACCCCATATTCTAAATGATATGCCTGCTGCATTCTTTGTTTTATTGCGTTTGTTCATTTTTATTTCTGTAAAAGTAAATTATATTTTGTTTTTGTGCTACGTATCAAGTTCATGACTGACAGAAAACTCCATTATTTATTTTTTATTGTGCACAATACTAAGTGTTAATGAAAATAAACTCTCTCTGGTTGATGTTTTGGTTAAATAATTTCTTTACCCCATTCCTTTACATCATGTTTTCACAGGTACTCTGGAAGTTAGGCTTATGGGCTGTCGAGATATTCTGGATAATGTTCCTGGTCGATCAAAAGCCACCTCAGCTACCCTTCCCGGTTTGAGTCCAAGTGAATCTAGATCATCATTCATGAGTCGAACTAACAAGAATAAAAGTGGAAGCAGTCGAAACCTCCTGAAGGCAGATGATATTTCAAGTTCAGTAATTTCAGTTAATTCTTTTTAGCAATAATCCCGCTGCCTTTCCTGGCTGTGCAATATTGTCATTTGATTTCTATTATAAAGTGAAAAAAATAGTTCAGCAAAATATGTGGTGGCAGTTGTGAAAGGCTGGACCATCTAGCTTGTTCGAGAACAGAAATTATGTAGTGTGAAGTCTTAAATCTTTCAGTTCCTGAAAGAAAATGTAAAATGTTAATAAGGAATTGGTTTCACTGAGGAGTGGTTTGTGCTGTACTTGTGTGTGAGGTAGGAATTTGCGACCTTATAGGATTCAGCACAGTTAATGTAACCTTGTGATCTATACTACAAGACATTACGATTATACATAGAAAGATTGCAAATACCCTTGTACTTCTGACAACATAACTCATTCATGTAGTTAATGGGACAGAAATACTTTGCATCAGTAGATTTGCTCAAAACAAATCCTGTGTTAAAAGAACTATTTCTTCTGACCTTAAAGTGTTTGCTATCACAGGGTTAAACACTAGCATTTTGTTTTCCAAATCCTCTTATGCCTTTAAGCTGAGCTGTTATATTTTCCTTACAGATGAGGTCTGTGCTGTGTTGAAACTCGACAACACTGTTGTTGGTCAGACAAACTGGAAGCCTATTTCTAACCAGTCATGGGATCAAAAGTTTACACTGGAGCTGGACAGGGTGAGAAGAATATGTGGCACTGAATCATTTTCATTATCGGACATACATTTTTTTTAATTACATTTCTTGTTTCTTAAAAGTGCATCAATGTTACATATTTACATGGCAAGGAAAGCCTCACCAGTAGTTTAAATTCGTTTTCTCATTTATAACTCATTTGTACTCTTAAATCAAAGTACTCGCTGCTCTGTAGTGCCTGGAGTTATTGAAATGTAATGCTGAAAGGGGATTTTTCAGAGTTTTGAAATGCTCAGCCGATTTCGCACCTGTGACCTAGTAGTAAAACATTCAGGGGTGCGTCCATTTTATATCAATAGGTCCAGCATGCCTACATTTAGAACGATTTGACTATCCTGTCTTAGATCTTATGCATACCTCTCTATTGGCTATTACACATCTTGAAATAGAAGTTGAAAAGAAAGAACAGTAAAAATGTCTGTGCCTTGGGCTAAAGAAATCTTCACAAGTCTGTTTCAGCTTAATTTATGGCTTTGTAGAAATTAAATAAATGTTTTAGATTAGGTTACAAATGGGAACTAACTCCAAGCAGCTAATATTGTGGTTCTTAGCATGGAATAACTTGCCTCTGACAGTCTTCTTGTCTTTTCTCTTTATGCTCATGGATGAATGGCCCATGGCATATTTGTTCTTAATGAGGTGGTCATGGAACCGTGTACTTCCAAGATCAGAAGTGGAAAGCATTGCGACAATTTATTCACTCATTCCGGGTTGTATTAGCATGGGCTGTCAACCACAGCAATTGTGATGTAGGTATTGAAAGGTGACTCAATCTAGGAATAAATCATAAATGTTGTGCTGGGTGTGGGACTGAACCACAACAGTCAAACACAGCTAGGGCAGGCTTCCAAGCACGAGTCTGCATTGGCACCTGAAGAAATTCTTGCATACACACCTATGCAGACTACTGCTTCCAACACCTTCTGACCAATTACCTTCATTGCCAGCCCCTGCTGCTACTCCCTTGAATGTTTAAAACCTACATAGCCTAATGTGCAACCTTAGGAAAACCACATGCTATTCTGACTGCTGTAGTTGAAATGTAGACTCATTTCTCCACCAGATTGCTCGGATCACTGCTCACGTTTTCTGTAGCAACTGTTGGGTTTGGTTTTTTTGCACCAAATCTGGTGGCTTCCTTAAATTCTTGTATTCATATTTTACACCCACTTCGGCACCAAATCCTACACTGCCTACATATTTTCATATACTGCTGTGTCGCCATATTCGAAACCGTGCATACAGCATTCTTTTATCAGAGTCTTTGAAATAAATATTCCTTTGCACTTGTAGCCATTCTCTGTCTAGGTACTGATGTTGTCCCATACCAACTGTCCGAGACACAATTGAATAAACTCAGTGACTATAATATTACTATGGTGAACTTGTTTTTTTGTCTAAATATATTTTCTTCTGTTCTTGGTTGGAAAATAGGGTCACCTTGTCATTCATCAAGGTCCAGAAATAAGATACAGCATTAAGAAAATAACTGTTTCCTTGAGCAGCAAATTCTCCTCTGAAAATTCAATTGGTGAAGATAATTAAAATTTACTGAGGTGCTCTTGCTCCAATTCAAAACCAATGAATCTAAATTATTCAAGAAGAAATATACTTATGGAATTAAAGTGGCCTAAGTACCACAGTAGAACCTTAGAATTGGACATTGAACAGAATTCAAGGGTTAGTTCTTGTTCAGTACTACCAAAACAAATGCTAAGCTAATTGTTCATAGAGTTAATATCAATTTGTAAACAGTGAGTGGTTTGTATGTTTTTCCATTTCAAACTGAAGTTCATTTTGGAGCTGTGAGTTAGTTATTCTGAAAGGGAAAAGTAATTGGATAAATTAACTGAGACAGGTTGTCCACATGTGTCAGATCAACTGTGATTGTGTTGATGGTCTGTCTTTAAGCAGCAGAATAGACGTTTTTATAAAAGAGGCAACTAAGTGTAAACCATCAAGGCTGTTGTAGGAGTAATAGTTTTCTATTTGGGGCATCAAATCCAGAGTCTACTCTGAGTGTCATCCATTCTGGGGCAGGGATGGGTTTTTCTATAGAAAAACTTGGGCATAAGACATTAAACATAGTCATTCTGAAAGTTGCATCACTGAGAGCTTTCAGAGCAGCAAAGTGTGTCCTGTGACCGACAGCCTGCTTGTATATCAGTTTAAGATGGCACAAGACAAGTATTTAAAAAGAGTTTATCAAATGCATCATGATATGCACGATTCTGGGTGTCTTCCAAGAGGATTGTATTAATTGGGGAAATTCTGATCTCCAGCCTGGAAAAGGCGTTTCCTCTTTCATAGAGGGCAATGCAATCAGCCAGATGGGGACCACCTATTAGACAACAAAGAACTTATGAGACTTTTGAGACCTCAGGCATCCTGCAAAGAGACGATTAACCATGCCATACTCCGGGTGTGCTCTCTCTTCCTTTTCAAATAAATAAATAAATTAGTTGTAGGATTTTGTATTGTTGAATGAGCCTGCCTCAGCCTCGCTACCTTGGACCCAGCCTAGTGGGTGGGAGCATCCTACTACCTTTTCAGGCTGATCCTTCTTCAGCCTGCCCCATCCACCATATGCAAACTTCGGAGGATCTGTTGTGTGCATACTTAAGGGATCTGTACATCAGTGGCTTATGGGATCGATTGATTCATCTCTCTGCTTAAATATCTTGTAGCTGAAACCAACGTCCTGGCACTGAAAGCCTTCTTGGCAAATGTGAGATTCAAAGTAGTGATGATAAACATTGACAATGTGTTCCTGCTTTTTACATGAGAAAACAAGGAGGACCCCATCCAGCATCGCTCTTTATGCTATTCTCTAATTCTGATTGACCATAGCAGCTTCTCCCTGAGCAGAGCCCTTTTGTGCATCCAGCCCTAACCAACTTCAACACATGATTCCTTATGAGTTACATGTTCACTGTGGCTCTTCTACAGATACACTGGATGTCCTGGTGGTTGCAAAAGAAATTGAGATTCTGCTTTTGGCCTGTGCCAAAGGATTTGATTCCATCACTATGTCAATAGATTTCATGACCTTAGTTGGTCATTTGGCGGCCTTTCAGAACAGTGCTAGAGAGTGTCTTTACACGTCAAATGAGGCCATAAAAATAGGTTACGTCTGCCCCTGTTGGCTCTGATATGTTCCAATGTCCCTTTGGGACCTGAACCTGGTATTAGAGAGACTGATGCCCAATCACTTTGAACCACTGGCCTTTGTGACATGAAAATGCTTTACCAGAAGACTTTCATCTAAATTACCATAACCTCGTCCAAGTGGATAATTAAGCTGTAAATACTTCATATTTCAGGAGCATTCAGCATATTTCACCATACGTGGTGCTTCCGAGGACTCACCCCATCTTTGCTTCAAAGGGTGTGTCGGAAATATTTTTGAATGAGACTGCACTTGCAACATGCCTTCCATAGCCACATGCATTGTTGGCTGAAGATATACTACACAACTTGGATTTGAGGCACAATTAGGTTGAAGGTTTCTTCGTTTTTTACCGAGCACCTGCTCCTACTGCCTTACTCGTGTGCTTGAAACATATTCTCCTTGAGCAATGCAAAATGAAGTGTTTTTTTACTAGTCCAAAGTTACCCAACTTAGTCATTGCTTCCTCCCGCTCTAATTCGTGGTTGCATTGGAGTATATTCACACATTGAGAATTAGAAAGAGCTAGAATGTTACAGTAAAATAGTTACATTTATGGTGACTTATTGTTAGTCCTCAGGTTCTTTCCCATTATCAATATCCCCCCACCAACCCGTGCTCCAATGGCTAGAAAAACACACCGATTACCTCGTTTAGAAAGAACGGATTTGTACAAAGGGAAAGCCGGGTCTGATGGATTAGTGGACTAATGCGTCCACTGCAGGGGCCTGTGCTCGACTTCATGGTCACAGGTTAAAATCCCAGCATGTCCACTCAGCCTTTCATCCATCTGATGTCAATAAAATGAGTACCATTGAGTTGGGTAACAATAAACATCTGTTATTCAGCGCCAAGATGCCTACATTTCACAAATGCATGTTATGTTAAAAGTGGGCAATAATACATGTGTGTGATTCATTATGCATCTCTCTCATGGGGAAGTTTTTGCAACAATCTAGTACCTCAGCCTGGAGGTAGGGATACTTAAATGTGAATAATGGAAAAGAGCCTATTGACTAAGGGGCTGAATACTTGGTCTCGGCATTTTTTACCCTAACTCTCACTCTACCCAACCTCTTAAGCTGCTGCTTCCCGAACTGATATCCCTGTGGGCAGAAGCCGACATTTGTTGCTGGAACTAAGAAAATCCTCTTTGTTCCGGTGTCCCTTGTAATTCTGGTGGGGCCCAGCAACTCTTACCAGTCCTATCACAATTACAGGGAAGTAACGAGCCCTAGGAGTGACCGAACTACCGTAAATATTGCTTTATCCATTTAGTGCCCGAGTGTGACAAAAGTTTAATGAACACCTCAAACTATATTTTTCCATATGGTGCGCTTCCTGTTCGTGGCTGAAATTTGAATCGTTTTTGTGCCTATTCTTTCGGAAATGCAAATCTTGTTTAGTTGCATTTTTAGTGGGATTCCAAAATTCTGGGAGACTCGACAAAAGGGTCTTAGTGGAGACTTCTGCCAGATTAAATCGCAGTTAATTTCTTTAGGTGGTTTGTGCAGGTGATAGAAATTATTCAATAAACCTTAGTGCTATTTCAGATGCATCAAACAGCCCTTGGAAAAGAGTTTTATAAAATTAACGTTTTGGTGTACTATCTGGTCACCGCAAGAGTGTTCAGAAATTTGAGACAATTGTCTTTAGTGGTCACCATGAGTTAGGGCACTACTAAAGTTAACACTACTGCTGCCCCGCTACCCCTCCCAATCCCCCCCACCCTCCATATTTCTTCTTTTTATTGCACCATTTATTGTTGTGGTTCACCATTGCATTTCATCTGCATTAAAATCCTATTATACAATTTTATTTCAATAAAAAAATTACGACTCAAAAAAAGAAATCTACTGCTGCATCTTTACGTTGGGCGAGTAAAGCAAAAGAGACCCAATTGATGGACGGAATGCAGAACAAATCTAAACATTCTCCCCCCAGTCAAGAGATCTGGAATAAACCCATCATTCTTTTGCTCACCATGCCACCCCAGTTCAGACCTGGCCACATGCAAATCAGTCTTGACCCTGTGTCATGGGAACCGTCGAGCCCAAACTGCCAAACCAGGTCATCCCTGGACCGGAAATAAGCATCCTAGGACTGGTTTTGGGTTTACACCCTCATCAGCTAGGATAGCTTGAATCCAGTGGTACAGTGAGCCCGGGACCCACGTCTGGGCATACCTGGCATAGTTAGGGTGAGTAAGCAAAAGACACACAATTGATGGACGTTGGAGCATTCTTACAGTTAGAATCTACGAGTGTGCCATATAGACTGCTGTACACAAAGGTATAACATGCTAAACTGTTGGTATGAATTCACAGGCCTATCTTCACACACCGCATGGTGACAAAGAAGAATACATTACTAATCTGTAGCTACGAATTCTGTGCGGCTTTCGTGTGGCGCTTACCAATGTGCTCACCATAGCTTCTCTTATTAGCTTCCAGAACTAATCCTTCTTCGCTGGTGATCTGGTTCACGATTAGGAAAGGTCCATTATACCCTTGAGCGATGGTTGTGTAATGTAGTGTTGGCGTGGTAGAAGATGCAACATACTCATCTGCTACTACGTAATATATCCAGCTTGGAAATTCATAGCTGCATTTAACTTGTTCGTTTGCAATAATTAAACAAGCATTGGAAATGCAATAGGTCTCGCATTAGGAAAGTTTGAGCTATTGGTCTTATAAATGATTTTTTTTTTATTTATGTGTTGTTTTTTAAAATAGCGAAGTTAATAGCTTTGTCATTTACAATGCCAATAGTTATAACTTTCGCAAATGTGACACCTATAGCATTTGTAATGCAACATGTTTTGTATTTACGTGACTTAGATGTATTGATATTACAATTAACAATGGCTTTTAATTTTTTTAAATAATTAATACTTAAATAATTTATTTAATTTGTAATGTCAATAGCTTAAACTTTTGTAAATAACTTTCGTGAAGATTATGTTCAGTGTTTTTTATTGTGACGAAAATCCAAGAACAGAAGTGAAGTATTAACATATTTTCGTGATTTGTAATAAAGCTTGAAAGCTTGAAAACAGCTTGAAACATTGAAAGAACATATTTGAACCAGTGATGCTGTGGTTGCGCTGTGGTTGCGCTGAGTGATGCTGTGGTTGCGCTGAGTGATGCTGTGGTTGCGCTGAGTGATGCTGTGGGTGCGCTGAGTGATGCTGTGGTTGCGCTGAGTGATGCTGTGGTTGCGCTGAGTGATGCTGTGGTTGCGCTGAGTGATGCTGTGGTTGCGCTGAGTGATGCTGTGGTTGCGCTGAGTGATGCTGTGGTTGCGCTGAGTGATGCTGTGGTTGCGCTGAGTGATGCTGTGGTTGCGCTGAGTGATGCTGTGGTTGCGCTGAGTGATGCTGTGGTTGCGCTGAGTGATGCTGTGGTTGCGCTGAGTGATGCTGTGGTTGCGCTGAGTGATGCTGTGGTTGCGCTGAGTGATGCTGTGGTTGCGCTGAGTGATGCTGTGGTTGCGCTGAGTGATGCTGTGGTTGCGCTGAGTGATGCTGTGGTTGGGCTGAGTGATGCTGAGTGATGCTGGAGTGATGCCGAGTGATGATGTGGTGATGCCGAGTGATGATGTGGTGATGCCGAGTGATGATGTGGTGATGCCGAGTGATGATGTGGTGATGCCGAGTGATGATGTGGTGATGCCGAGTGATGATGTGGTGATGCCGAGTGATGATGTGGTGATGCAGAGTGATGATGTGGTGATGCAGAGTGATGATGTGGTGATGCAGAGTGAAGATGTGGTGATGCAGAGTGATGTGGTGATGCAGAGTGATGCAGAGTGTAAAAAGAGGGAGAGGGTAAATAGGGGGAGGGAGAGGAGAGAGAGAGGGGGAGAGGGTAAAAAGGGGGAGAGAGAGCGTGGGAGAGGAGGAGAGAGGGAGAGGAGAGAGGAGAGAGAGGAGGAGAGAGAGAGTGGGAGAGAGAGGAGAGAGGAGGGGGAGAGAGAGAGAGAGAGAGGGGAGGGAGAGGAGAGGGGGAGAGGAGAGGGGGAGAGAGGAGAGAGGAGGGAGAGAGAGAGGGGGAGAGAGGAGAGTGAGGGGGAGACGGGGAGAGAGAGAGAGGGGGAGACGGGGAGAGAAAGAGGGGGAGACGGGGAGAGAGAGGGGGAGACGGGGAGAGAAAGAGGGGGAGACGGGGAGAGAGAGAGGGGGAGACGGGGAGAGAGAGGGGGAGATGGGGAGAGAGAGAGGGGGAGTCTGGGAGAGAGAGAGGGGGAGACGGGGAGAGAGGAAAGTGAGGGAAAGGGAGAGAGGGAGGGTAAGAGAGGGGGACGAGAGCGAAGGACGGAGGGGAGGGGGAGGGGAGAGAAAGGAGAGCAGGGGGAAGGTAGAGAGGGAGAGAGGGGGAGAGAGGAGAGAGAGAGAAGGAGAGGGTGAGAGGAGAGAGGAAAATGAGGGAAAGGGAGAGAGGTAGACGGAGAGAGGGAGAGGGAGAGTGAGAGAGAGAGGGGAGATTGAGAGGCATTAGAAACGAGGGGCGACAGAAAATATTTATACCGGCGAACCTAAATGTAGATACAGTATGTACTCAAAGATCCAGAAGAGACAGGGCGGCGCTATACAAAAGTCCAGGGAGTATCTTTGTTTGCACAGCAACGTGGTCTGGGAACAAAATGAATTTGATTGGTCAAAACTTAAGCATGAACCTCTCAGGTGATGAAGTAAAGCACAAGTGACAAGGTGCAATGTTGATTTGGATTTATTGTTTGTCGTGTGGTAAGTCTAATTTCGGGTGAAGAAAATAGAAGCTTGAGAAACGAATCACTCTGTACCGGGCCAACAACTACGTGTGCGTTCCTCGTGTCCTGCTGCACTGAAAGGTGGCAATCCATCATTTGGAGCATTTTAAATGGCAAAAGGGGACATCCAGCATGCATCTGTCAATCAACCTCAATGTCATAAAGCACACACAACCACCAGGATGAGGTAGGTTAGAAAATGTGAGACAGCACCACCAAATTGGATGACAGTCATGTGATCTTCAGCATACTAACACCCACACAAGAGATTCATAGATTTTCTCAAAAGTGATGATTTTTTTCAAGCTATGAAATGACGTTGTCAAACGCCAATCAATACACAGTGACTTCAACGAGACAAGCAGCTACTTACCAAAGAGAAAACAGCTGCTGTAGTTATTTTGTCCAGGGGCATTTATTAAATAAAGCTGTTCACTTTCAGCTAAAGTGCCCTGGTGAATGGATCACGTGGTGTGGGCTGTCACAACAGTAATTGTGTCTGTTCCTGCATTGTTCATTTTCCTACTCTGCAGCCTTCTGAGATTGTGTGACTGGGTGTCTGCCTATGACAGACTCCTGTGACAGTGAATACATTTCCTGCAAGACAAAGTTCTTTGTGATTGAAACTTATGAGCGGGTCTATCACTGTGCTGCCTGTGGCGAGTGTAAACTACAATCAATTGGCACAGCTTAAAATAATATTTTTTAAAACATGATTTTATTATGCCAGTTTCAAAACAACTGGTAGTTTCATTTAACCTGCATTAACAGTAGCATTTTTGGAAGTCCTTTACTGTAGCGTTTATTCAAATAAATAAAAAACCAGCGGTAGGAGCTTTGGCAGGAGCGAATTCAGAAGCGAGCAGGGCGGCGCTACACGAATGTCCGGTGAGTATGTTTGTTTACACATCAGCGCGCGGCAGGGAGGGGTTTCTTCCCCTGAGTGACTGTGCAGGGATTAGTGACAGACTGAGTAATTTGCATTGAGCTGACAGAACTAGGAAGCTGTGCAGCATCATCAAAATATAAACAAAAAGTGCGATGGTAGTCGTGTTATTCCACTGTTGCACATGCATTAGAACGCTTGTGCATGCCAGCGGAATGAGGCATGTGCCATATTCTTTACTTTTTCATTTGTCGATCCTATCTGGCGGCCACGGCTTGTGTTGGTAAATAAAATGTCGATTTTCTGGTGCCAAAGCGTCAGTTACATTTAAAAACAAGATAAGAAGAAACAATGGCAGAAAGGATGGGGAGAAAGGAAAGTAAGGGAGAGAAAGGAGGAAAATAAGGAAAAGGAGAAAGCAGCTAAGAAGAATTGTGAGGGAGTTACATCAGCACGAGAAACAAGAGGTGGTGACGGGAAAATGGAATGAGATGGGATGGGAGCGGAAGAAGGAAGAGGAGACATGGTGTGGAGATAGAGAGGCGGAAAAGAGACACCAATATGAAGAAGGGATTAAGCGGGGATAAGGGAGGGATAGAAGCTGGACGGAGAGCGTCTGGGGAAGGGTAATTTATGGTGGAAAAAAGGAAATGAGTGATGGAGAGGTGGAGAAGAGAATACGAGGGGCTTAGATAAAGAAATAGGAGAGGCGAGGAGGAAGGGAAACTGGGGTAAGGAACAGCCGACGGAGGAGAAAAAACCATCAGGGGCAGAGGAAGGAAGAGAGATGAAAGTGACTGCAGAGGAAAGAGAGGGATGAAAGTGCGACAAGGTAGCCGGGGAGCAGCGCCGCCAGGCTGAAGGGATTAGGGGAGATGCGCTCCAGTGATGGAAGGAGCACAGACAGCTGTGAATGTCAGAGCCGCAGATACGGGCCCGGTATCTCCGCCACCATCAAAGACCCAGGTGTCCTTCTAGTCGAGCCTGGCGATAGCGGGCACGAGACGGAGCTTGGAGACCCGTGACGGGCGGAGAAATGTGGTGACGAACATTGAGAGACAGAGGCCGACGGAAGCAAAGATACCCAGGCAGGGCCGCACACTAAAAGGACTAAGAGACAGAGGCAAGCGGAGACAGGAAGGCTGTAACAGAGGAAGACAGAGTGAGAGAGTGACAAACATGCAGAAACGGAGGGAAAGACAGAGAGAGAGACAGGGAATGGTTGGCAGAGAGATGGCGACAGACAGAGGCAAAGAAAGAGCCAGACAAAGGCCGAATGAGATAAGCAGAGTCAGACAAGTACAACAGAGACAGAAACTAACGAACAGCCATAGAAAGATCTCAACAGCAACAGACTGAGGCAAAGACAGAGACAGGTAGTAACAGATTTGCAGATACAGAGTTGGCAGAGACCTACAGAGTCCGAGAAAGAAAGAGACTGGCAGGGGCATGGAGGCAGAGTTTAGAAGGAGGTAGATAACAAGACGGAGGGCATTGCTGTGGGGAGGGGGGAGGAGAAATGCGACACGGCCGCAGCAGGGGGCGGAGCGGGGAGAGCGGCGATGAGGGAGAGACACGTCCTGGCGGCCGTGAATAGTGTGAAGCAGCAGGGGCCTTTGAAGTGAAGCTAAGCTTCACTTCAAAGGTGTGGGAGGAGTGCGGCTGAGGGGAAGCTTGTGGGGCGGAGCGGGAAGAGCTGCTGGGGAACAGATGGCTGGCGATTTGATGCTGTGCACGCGCATTTTAGGTCAATGCGCTTGCGCATTGACCTAAAAGCGCACGGGCACAGCATCAAATCGCCAGCTAGGTAAACCTCTGTTTAAGCCCCTATAGTCTCGCTCCGCTCAGTGCGCATGCGCATTGAGAGGCGAGACCTAAAAAGAAGTTATTTACCTTGCAAATGAACTGCAAATAATCTAGTGCCGCTGAGGAACCGCATTCAAGAGTTTACTTGCGCACACAGCCCCAAACATGCCCAATTCCCTCCATTTTTAGAATTTATTATAATTTAGATCAAACAAAACTGCTGACAGAGCTCTTACTGCTGTGTGCTTTTAATGCATTTGCATACTGCACTTGATTTCATTGTGTGTCGTATATTCACTTCATTTTTAATCCACACGCTAGTAATGATCGAACGTGATAACCGTATTTTTGTGTTTGTTTTCTTCGAGTGTAGTGTAAAGTAGTACTTGTTACTTTCTCCGAGTGCATGTTCTAAAACTAATCATCGGGAATCTCCATTTATGTTTGAGAACAGTAAAAAATTGGTTTTAAAAACGTATTTCCATGATGTGTAAGCACTTTATAAAGTTCAACTGAAAATCTAACTTTAATGTATTTTTTTTCTTTCAGTCACGTGAGTTAGAAATTTCAGTGTATTGGAGGGACTGGAGGTCTCTGTGTGCTGTGAAATTCCTGCGGTTAGAAGACTTCTTAGATAACCAGCGACATGGGATGTGCCTTTACCTGGAACCACAGGGCACACTTTTCGCAGAGGTAAAAACACATAGGAATACACAAGTTACAATTATTTACTGCCAATTTTGTTAGCTTGTAATCTCCCTGAAACCTACTACAGGCACTTTTATATAATGCATCTGAGCGTTCGTTCAGCCGTTATAAATCGGCACTAATGCTTCCCAGTGACGTCTCATCTTACCTTTCTCGCTGTTTCTATAGATTTTAACTCGTACTTCCCATAGTTTGTGGCAAAGTTCTGCGGCCGTCCACGTTTGTCATTATCCTATTTTGCAGACTTGTAGAAATGCGTCTGCACCAATTTTAGGGCAGAACATGTAACGCTAAAAAGTGCCAAATGGGTTAAAAAGACATGTAGAATCTCTAATGTGGATTTGGAATATCACATAAACACATGTAACCGTCTATCTTTAAATATTTCCACTAAATAGCAGAACTTGGAAAACAGCTGTACAGTATATAAAGTATTCTTTCAAATACGACACATTAACAGAGGCTTTGTATTTGTTTGCTGTCGTCTACATACCGTGGCTTTCTCAAATGGCTGTTTAGGCTTCAGCGACCTTCTTCTCAAACATAAACCTACTGCCTCATTCGACCCGGTTCTTGGACTGCTATATAGAAATGCTGAGTAAATATCGGGACTATCTTTGAAATAAAATAGTTCCTTCAAAAGGAGTAAAGGCTTCCTTGGCCCCACGGACAGCTCAGCCCCATAAAATCATTAGATTACACAGCTCTCTGGAGCTGGTGCACCAACCTACCCAGAAATCTAACGATTTTAGAAAGCGTTTGCTAAGGGTTGTACAAATAAACTGCTACACAAATTCCTGGGATCAGGGCGGGTAGAGAGGTCCTCGATCTTGTGGTTTAGAAAGGACACATCCTTCCTAATTGATATACTCATAACCAATAAGAATGTCCATTCAAAAAGTACTGTTCCTGGGTGTGGATGGTGAGTCTCTCAAGTAAGATTTACTGAGAGGATCTGATATATGGCCGACCTGTTACGTGTGGGAAGGGAAAGAGTCTCTTTTCTTTTTATGACCCTCACTCACTCTAGTGGTGACATGCTTCATCATTGGGCTCTCCTCAACTCCTAAAGGTCGGGGTGGGCTCAACCATCTTCCAGAGAGCACTTAAAGATAAGATGTATGGGGGCGTACCATTAAAGATAAAATTCTTCGCCCACTCCTAAAGAATTCTTTATTAGTGGCGTGGGAGGGAAGGTTAAAAAATATACTACAATCTGGTATCAGGATGTTATGGTCCTATGACCCTAGAATAAGCACCACCATATTTCAGCCCTCCTTAGCTGGCCTAAATAAGATCTGTACTTTCGTTGGGGTGGGACGTAAAGAGGTTACTTCACCCAGAGACGTGAGTGCACACACTCTATTTGCCTAGGGCACTTCTAAGTGTAAAAATTTGGAACAAGCTTAATACTTGCCACCGGTTTTGGATGAGGGATTACCTATATATAGACAGAGAGATGTAATACACACTCATTATTATGTACATTTTGACCAATGTTGTTAACATTAAATTACCATCTTCACACGGTTCCCCTTGGAGCCATTGTTATGACCGGGCCAGGGTATCATTCACCCCACCAACATTTTGTTAAAATCATGCTGCTCTGGTATAGTCATACGTTTTTCGCACTTGGTATGTGCACTACTACTGTGACTTTCACAAGTGCTATGGGTTGTACATGCATGCATTATTTCATTCACAGTAAACTTGCATATTTACCATCGATTCACCTTCTCACACTCATTCAAATCCACACCAAGTTCTTACGGTTTTAAGGTTTTTTTTGGCACTCACCCCATGAACTCAGGGCTTATGATTCCCAAAGGAGGGCAGGATGGTGGCCTTGTAGTCACACACTGTAGATAACAAAGTTCTGATGATATCGTTGTTAGGTCATTTTTAAATTAAAGAGGAACGAAAGATGGAGAGAACGCAATCGAGCACCTTGGCCTCCTTCAGGCATCTCGAGCGGCCTCTCGATTAAAAGGGACAGGAGTCACTTACTTCGTCAAAGGTCCTGCCCTGCTGAAACCTACTTGTTGTTGAGCTTGTGCAAATGCTTTGTGCCGGTGCTGTCGTTAAGTTCTGTTCCTTGTGCGCTTCAGGGAAACCCCGTGGAAGAGCTTGACACGCCCATTTCGCGGAATGTATCTGCACACGCATAATGTGGCCCTAGTGCGAGGGAAGGGGAAGGGGTGCATGCTGAGGGATAGAGACACTGCAGCAGCAGGCAGGGTGTATGCATGTTGTCTGTGCAGTGTGAGAGCAGAAACGCCCAGGAATAACTTGGGATCTACCGGATGCTGTGGCACCCGCTGACCGCCCCTATCACACATCTGGAGTCCTGCTCCCTGTGTGTCAGATTGTGGCTTTTTCTAGCAGTTGGAAGCTGTAAAGGCACGCTGTGCAGATGTTTGTAAGGTGTGACGTGTGAGAGATCGCATGCAATGGTGCTTTCTGCAGGCAATGATCATGCCCATATTATAGAAATCAACAGTAAAACCGGCCCAGGAGAATATAAACTTGCCATCTTGCGTGAGGGGCCAGTGGCTTGCCCTCACAGGACTCTTGCATTGGAGGGGGAGCCTATTTAAGCGAGCTGCCTTCCGTAGTCAGGTAGACTTATTTGCCTGCTACGCGACGCATGCCGCTATTACCTGCTGCTTTTAAATATTTTAATAACCTGTTGGTTTAATGTGTTTAGTATTACTGGCACTACTCTTTGCTTTATTTTGCTCGCGCTCGCGCTGTTTAGCGCTAGAACGCCGTCGCTCTCTTCTTGTGCGTGGGGCTCTTCTGTTAGGACTTACCCGCACTTTAATTGGTTGGCACCCACACTTGCTGGGATAGAGGGATAGCTGGGGGGCTCTTTAGGAACTCGCCGCTTTTGGCCGCCATATTGGGTTGGGTCACGAAGGTTAATAACATCTTTGGGCGCCATCTTGCGTGAGGGGCCAGTGGCTTGCCCTCACAGGAATCTCGTGATATCTCAGTATATAAGATGGCCTCCTCCTTAGCGCGCAGCGTTGGCGCGCAGCGGGCGCGAAGTAGGCGCGCCGGAGGTGCGCCAGAGGTAAGCCCGTTTGCGCCCGTTCGCGCTACGGGCGCGCCTAGGGCCGACCATTCTGGTTCATCACCTAGCCCACGTATAGTATTTACTAGGGCTGATCTTTTGCAGCTCAGACCCCAGCAGGCCGATTCCACGGTCATACCAGAGCAACTACTTTGTGGTCTACTGAATGTCCGCTCCCTCTGTAAGCACCACGTGGAGATCGTTTTTCTTCGGGCGGACTGCGAGGTAGAACTGGGTCTGGCATGCCCTCAGGGCTATAAAATCAGGCACACCCCTCGGTTGAAGAACAGAGGTGGTGGTATAGGCTTCATCTTTCGGGAAACCCTAGCTCTCTCGCAGCTCCAGATTAAGGAGGTGTCGGGTTTCGAGCTTATGGGTTTTTCCCTTAAGGGGCAGGAGGAAACGATTTATTCAGGGGTGCTGTGTTATAGACCCCGGGCAATACCCCTTCCACCCTACCGGACTTTATTGATCTCATTTATGATCTTTCCAACTCCCATAATAGATTGATAGTTCTGGGAGACTTTAATCTATGGCCCAATGGGCCCTTAGACTCTGCCTATCACGAGCTGTGTCAGGCCTGTTATAACATTCAGCTGCAGCAGCTGGTCCTTTCTGCGACTCACCAGAGAGGTCATGCTCTGGACTTGGTGTTTGCCGATGCCCAGCATGTAGTGGTGAACGACATCAGGCCTCAATGCTGGACGGATCATGCGTTGGTTTTATTCCATCTCTGCCTACCTGCAGTCCTGGGTGACACAGGGCAGAACAACATCAAAATGGGCAGACTTTTAAAGTCTCCGGTTCTGCCTACCCTTCTTCCTGGAGGGTTTGTACTTGGAAATGATGTCGATAAAAGCTATGTTAGTCTCTGTCTGCAGATCTCCGAATCTCTGGATAAGGCAGCTCCACTGCGTCGATCAAGAAACAGACAGAATCGTGCTACGCCTTGGTATACCCCTGACCTCTTGCAGCTAAGGTTGAGATGCAGGCGGGCTGAGAGGGCATGGAGGAGACACTACTCAGATGTAGAAAAAACTATTTTTAGATCGACTCTACAGGAATACAAAGCACAGATAAAGTGTGCTAAGGCAGTATACCTGGAGGATACGCTAAACCAGGCGACCAATAAATCACAGTCCCTATTTAAGATTGTGAACGACCTTTCCCACCCGGTTGGTGCCATGAATACTATTCCTATCTCACAGGCTCTGTGTGACTCTCTGGCATCCACCTTTCAGGATAAGATTGCCACGATTTTGAGTGGACTTGCAAAGGAGGCTCTGTCTTCCTCGATCCCCTTGGACAATGTACCTCAGCTGAGCCGTTTCCCTTCTAGCCCGGGAGCTCCGGAAGAACCTTCCAGTCGACCCCCGCCGTGGCACTCTCCCCTCGGTGTGGGAGCTCCGGAAGAGCCTTTCAGTCGACCCCGGGAGAGTCGTGGACATCTTGGTTTGTGAGTTCCGGAAGTGCTTTCCAGTCGACCCCAGCTGAGCCGTCCTTTTTCTAGCCCGGGAGCTCCGGATGAATCTTCCAGTCGACCCCCGCCGTGGTACTCTTTCCTCGGTGTGGGAGCTCCGGAAGAGCCTTCCAGTCGACCCCGAGAGAGTCATCGGCCCCTCAGCTTGGGAGCTCCGGAGGTACCTCTCGGCTCTCTCCAACGGGATGATCTTTTCCCTGGCCTGGCAACTGTGGGAGTACCATCTACTCATCCCCTGCTGAGCCGCCCTCTTTTTATCGGGGTGGCCGCTGAGGAACTCTCTAACCATTCTGCGCGGAATGGTCTCCCTTCAAGTTCGAGAACCCTGGATGAATCTTCTAACCATCCTCAGTTGAGCTGCTTCTCCTTGCCTTCTTTTGAGGAGTTCTGTAAACTGGCACTGACTGTATCATCGGGTTCTCCGTTGGACCCTATTCCGCACAGGATCTGGAAAGCGTTCCAGGATGAACTCTTCCACCCCTTGTATTCCATCTGCCAGCAGTCGCTTGCTACTGCGACCGTTCCGGAGAGCTGGAAGTTAGCGGTGGTTTCCCCCCTTCTGAAAAAACCCACACTCGATCCTACCTGTCTGTCAAATTACAGGCCGATCTCTCTGCTCCCTTTTCCGGTTAAGATCCTGGAGAAGTTGGTTACCCGCTCCCTCTCTAGTTTTCTTGAGGAAAAGGCATGGTTGGATGTGGCCCAGTTTGGGTTCCGACCAGCGCACGGGACAGAATCGGCGCTGGTGGCCGTGTTAGACAATCTTCGTTCGCGGGTCGACACAGGTCGGGCAGCATTTTTAATGCTGCTCGACATGTCGGCCGCGTTCGACACGGTCAGCCACTGCACCCTCATTGAGAGACTGGAGGAGAGCGGAGTTACGGGGCTGGCCAGAGACTGGTTAGTCTCCTATCTTAACAACAGACAGCAGGTAGTGGCTTTGCCACCTTTTATGTCGGATGTGCGGAAAGTTGGGCAGGGGGTACCTCAGGGCTCGGCCATCAGCCCTATATTATTTAATCTGTACCTCCGCCCATTGATCCAACTGATAAAATCTTTTGGTATCTCGGTGTTTAATTACGCCGATGATACCCAACTGGTTTTTTCTCTGGAGGGTAAAGACGCTGTCTCCTTAGAGACTTTCCATCGGTGCCTGACTGCTACATCGAACTGGCTGCGTTCTAATTCCCTTCAGTTTAATGGATCCAAGACGGAGGTACTCTACTGTTCCAATGATCGTGTACCACGTGCCCTCCCTGATGATTTTTGGCCTTCTTCCTTTTCCGAAACAGTAACAGCTGCAGAGTCTGCTCGAAATCTGGGGGTCCTGTTTGGCCCCAATCTTCAATTGGATCTTTTCGTAAACAAGACCGTGGCAACTTGTATGATGCTGCTTCGGATGTTGCGGAAGGTCCTACCACTTCTCCCAGCCCAGGCTAGGCCAGAAGTAGTGCGGTGTCTGATCCTGAGCAGATTAGACTACTGCAACGCACTGCTTCTGGAGGCGCCTAGAATGCTGGTGGGCAGGCTGCAGCGGGTTCAGAATATGGCCGCCACGCTGGCACTTTCTTGTCCGCGTGCTGCGTCATCTACCTCGGCACTACAGGATCTACACTGGTTGCCGATTCATCAGCGGATCCTTTTTAAAGCATCCTGTCTGGTTTTTAGAGCTTTACACAGGCAGGGCCCAGTATTACTACAGAACCTTTTTTCCTGGTACACTACATCTCGGAGCCTTCGCTCCTCGTCTGCGTACTTGGTGTCGGTCCCTAGAGTTCAAAGGGTAAGGATGGGAGGGCGGTCGTTTAGCTTTGCGGCCGCCAGACTTTGGAACTCCCTCACGCTCCCGTTAAGAAGCCAGGGTGAATTTTCAGCTTTTTTTTTTTTTAATTGTTTTTATTGTTGCTACAAGACATATAAAGTAGCATGAGCAATCATTCGTCAGGGTAGCGTCAACATTCAGCCACTCCCAACCGCTAATGCAACCGTTTTAATTTGTATGGAACTTTCAACTTTTATGGTTATAGATTGGAATCATAGCACTATGCAATATACATATTAATACATTCAGTCATGGTAGTATAGCGAGTAAAGTTCTGTATGTCACAGTTCGTATATCCATTGTTTATGCTGGAAAAGCCCTGGAATCTTGGAGCAATCCCTAACCAGTACCTCCCCGCCCCCTCTAGCTACCCACATCCACCTCATCCTCCTCCTCTGAACTATCTAATTCTTCCTCTTCGGGCAGCGGCTCACACAGATCTCCTCTATATGCGTTCCAAGGTGTCCATATTCTATTCCATTTACGTGGGTTAGCTCTCTGCTGATACACCTCCCTTTCTGTCACCATGAGCATATCCATGTTCTTGCACCACTGCGCTAAGGTTGGTGTTTCCGATGCCCCCCATTTTTGCGCTATATCTCGCTTTGCCACCATCATTCCAATAACCACCCACTGCCGTCCTTGCGATGTCAGGTCGGTTGGACCCCACACATTCAATAGACATACTCTAGGATCAGGCGTGATGGACAGTTGTAGAGTTTGGGCCATAGTGCGTGTTACACGCCGCCAATAGTCCACCATGCTGGGGCAGGACCACAGCGTATGAAACAGTGTACCCTCCTCCCCACAGTTTCTCAAGCAATAAGGGTGATCTGCCCTCTGTATTTTATGGAGGGTGGTGCGCGTGTAATATATCCGGTGTAATATTTTAAATTGCACTATCCGAAATCTCGTTGAGATACCAGCTTCTCTGGGTGACGCCAGTGCTGCATTCCAGTTTGTCTCATCCATCTCCCCCAATTCCTCCTCCCATTTCTCTTTCAGTTTCTGCAGTGGGTCAGGTAGATTGTTTATCAATTTGCGGTAGGTGAGAGAAGTGGCGCTGGCTTCCATAAAGTCTGTGAGTAGGCGGTCTTCTAGCGGAGCAGATTCTGGGACCCTAGTTCCTGGTGCAATTGCATTCATTAACGCATGCCTAATCTGTATGTAACGGTATGTTTCAGTAATGCCCAGGTCATACTGTTCCCTCAGGGTCTCAAATGGAACCACCCCATCCTTTGTCCACATATCACCTACAGTGGATATCCCAATATTATCCCATTGGGTGAATCCTTTACTGTGTCTTAGATTACCCAGGGCCTTGGAGTCCCACAAGGGCGTGAGCTGTGTTATCACACCCTCCCATTTCAGCCGCGTCTGCGCTTTATGCCATAGCAACGCTGTGTGTCTAGTCGGGCCAGTCAGTGTCGTCACCAGTCTTTTGTTGTAGAGTGGGGCCAGGAGGGTGTTAGTTCCCAGCTGTCTCCTGTCCGCTAAAACGCCGGATCATCCTGTGGTGCATGCATCCATTGGTTGATCACCTTGAGGTGAGCCGCCCAGTAGTATAATTCCAGGTTGGGGAGTGCTATTCCCCGACTATACCAGTCCCTGACCATTTTCGCCTGTGCAACTCTAGCTGGCCGGTTCCCCCATAGTAGGCCCGACATTTGACTTGCTACCTGTCTGAAAAACGACGAAGGGACCATCGCCGGCGTGTTTTCCAAGACATACAGGAAACGGGGCAGCGCCAACATCTGAAATAGTGCCGCTCTGCCCAACAGCGTTAGTGGGAGGGTCTTCCAGTGTTTGACATCTGTTTTCAACCTTTCGAGCAGTGGCCTGAGATTCAGGTCCTGAAAGGTCGTGTGGTTCCTCGTGATTTGGATCCCCAAATATCGGAAGGAAGCGGTCTCAAATTAGTGGGCAGCCCTCCTCAAGATTAGGTGGCGCTCCATGCAGCATGTAGACCACCGATTTCTACCAGTTAATTGTATAACCTGAGGCTATCCCGTGTCTCTCACACAGCGCTAGTAGCACTGGAATTCCCCTTTCCAGGTCCGTTGGTTATATTAACATATCGTCGGCATATAGCGACACTCTGTCCTCCTAACCATCTCCCCAGTCGATGCCCCGCAGTAGTCCTGTGGATCTGATGATAGTGGCCAACGGCTCCAGCACCAAGGCGAACAGTAGCGGCGAGAGCGGGCAGCCTTGTCTCGTACCCCGTGCTAGCGGTATTTCTCTTGAAATGTGGCCGTTTGCCGCCACTCGCGCCACTGGGTTACTATACAATAACTTAATCCACGCTATGAATTTTGGGCCGAAACCCATATGAGCCAGTACCGCGAAGAGCTAACGCCATTCCACCAAGTCAAACGCCATTTTGGCGTCAAGCGAGAGGACAGCTGCCGGCTCCGTCAATAATGGAGCTCGTGCCATCACACCATGTAGTCGTCTAAGGTTCATCGCCATACTCCTGTGCGGCATAAACCCCGACTGATCTGGATGTATTAGGTGCGCTAGATGAGGCAGTAATCTGTTGGCCAATAGTTTCGCCAAAATTTTGCTTTCAGCGTTAAGGAGGGAAATTGGACAGTATGAGCCGCAGTCCTCCGGCGGTTTGCCGGGTTTCGGGATCGCCACTATGGTAGCCGCACATTGGTCAGGCGGCAGCTGTCCCCGGTCCAGACTGTCAGTAAACATATTGAGTAGGGGCGTACCGAGTGTTTCCGACATGGTTTTGTACCACTCAACCGGTATCCCATTGGGGCCCAGTGCTTTCCCCGAGTGTAGTGCCGCAATGGCCGTTTGTAGTTCCTCAACGGTCAGGTCCATCTCCAGCTCTTCCACCCTGTCTCGTGACAAGGTGCGGGTGGGGTTCCCCACGAGAGCCGTCTCCGTCATCTCTCGCGTGACTTCCATCTCAGGGGAATATACCCTCTGGAAGTGGTCTGCCAACAGTTCCACTATCCGTGATGGACGGGTCTGTAGTACACCCGCAGGGTCCCTCAGCTGTAGTATATTTCTTTGTCCTCTCTGTTTTTTTTCTAACCATGCCAGGAGCTTGTTAGCTTTATCCCCGACATCATACACCCTGTGCGCTGTGGTCGCTATATTTCCTATCACTTTACGGCGTATAAAATTGGTATGACGCAGCTGACACATCCGGAGCGCGTGCAGCGTGTCACTAGACGGATTAGCCATATGGGCCCCGTTAGCCCTGGCGAGTTTATCCTCTAAATCTTTTAATTCCTGCCTTTGGGTGTGCTTGTACAGAGCGATGGTGGATATGGCTTGCCCTCGAAGTACCGTCTTGTAAGCTTCCCACAAGACTGAGGGGGATGAAACTGAACCGACGTTCTCTGCGAGGTAGCACCTCGTTGCATTTTTCAGAGCTTTAGTCACCAGTGGCACCTTAAGGTATCCTGGGTATATCGGGTATATACGTCGTCGGGTCCGCTCCTGGTTGGAGAGGACCAGCGTCAATGGGGAATGATCCGAGACACCCCTAGGTTTAATTTGAACGTCGTTTATGGTAAGGGGGCCATCACCCAGTGTTAGAAAGTAGTCAATGCGCGACAGACTGTCATGGACCGCCGAGTGGTATGTGTATTGTTGGTCGTCCGGGTGTAGCTGCCTCCAGATGTCCACCAGACCCTGTGCTTCTAGAAAGCCAGTCATCCGGGATGGCCCGGAAGTCTGTGCACGCGCTGGGAATCTGTCTAGTGTGTTGTGTGCCACCGCATTAAAGTCCCCACCTAAGATAAGATCTCCTTCAGGGAGGTCAAGCAGGAACTTCCCCAGTTCCAGGAGAGCGATTGCGTGAAGCGCCGGTGGGATATACACCGAGACCACATTCAGTGACCTCCCTTCCCACTGCCCATGCATCGCCGCAAAGCGTCCCTGAGTGTCTACCTTCGTGGACTGGACTATGTATTTAGAAGACCGGTGCATTAGGATCCCCGTACCCCGGGACCCTCTAGTGAATTCGGAGTGAACAATCATATGGTAACCTAGTCTATCTAGCGCCTGTGTTGCTGTGCCCACCAAATGCGTTTCTTGTAGTAGGACCAGGGCCGGATTTGACCTTCTTATGCTATGCAGTACCAAGCCTCGCTTGACCTTGTCTCCCAGTCCCCTCACATTCCAAGACATGAGTTGCAACGGTGTCATGGGCCCCGTGTCAGATCCCCCCCCTCCCCACGTCAACTTGTGTAGTGTGTGCCATAACTTCTGTGGTTGACCGTAAATGTTTGCCATATACTACGCGCAAGTTCCATGTTCTTCCAATCTAGACCAGTGCAACTAACAAAAAATTGCCTAAACTCCCAATCCCCAACTCCCCCCCCCCCTCCCTGCCCCCCTGCTAGATGGACGTAGAACTGCCCGCCCCCCCAACTCAGCAGAGTGCCTGACCCAATCCCAAAACACAGTACTTGCTCGCTGGGGTGAAAGACTCTCCGGAGTCGGCGGCCTCCCTCCTTGGCCACGGAGGACCTCTGCCCAGTGTCCTTGGCGGCGCTTCTATTCAGCTTTGCAGTCAGCCTATAGCGGCCACAGCAGGAAGTCATTGTTCTTCATTTTCTTCCGTTTCTAGTAAGTCGGTCAGAGGTGAGTGTAGTCCCGCTTCTCCTCCTGATGCCTGTGAGCTCGGACGGGCTCCATTGGTGCGGTATTTGTTCGGTCTGTTAGAGCGGCGAGGTTGCCCCGTTGTTCTCCAACCTTCCATCCAGTCCCGTGCTGCCTCCGGTGAGTCAAAGAACCACGTTTTATTGTCTGCTACCACCCTCAGTTTGGCTGGAAAGAGCATGGAATACTGAATCTCTCTTGCCCTCAGTTCCTTTTTGACCTCAAAGAATGTCCTCCTTCTGCGGGCAACTTCCGCCGTGTAATCAGGAAAGAACGCCAGGGTGGAGTTCTGGAGTTTGACGGGGGGCGAGGTCCTTGCTGCTTGTAGGATCACATCTCTGTCTCTAAAATTAAAGAGTCGAGCAATGATCGGTCTGGGGTTAGCGCCCGTTTTCGGGCGACCCCCCCGGGACTCGGTGCGCCCTTTCCACAGTGAAAAAGTCAGAGAGACCTTTAGGCTTCAAGTGTTGTTTGATCAGCTCCTCCACGTACAGGTCCATCGCTCTCGTGTCTTCCGATTCCGGAACCCCTATTATGCGGATGTTATTCCGTCTCGAGCGCCCCTCCTGATCGTCCAGCTTGTCACGCAGGTCTTTGTTTTCCCTCGAGATCCGTTCCATGCTTATCTCCAGTTCTGAGACATCCTCCACCAATGACTTGGTCACCACCTCCATTGCGTTCACTTTCTCAGACATTTTGTGAAAGTCCGCCCTTATTAGTGTTATTTCCGCTGAGATCGAACCCACTGTTGCCTGAACTTGGGTCAGGGCCCGCATCACATCGTCCAGGGTCGCTTTTTTCCCCCCCCGCAGTTTCGGCGGATTTGCCTGTTTGCGTCTTGGCGTCTGTTGGGGATGAAGGTGTTTTATCATAAGCGTATTTGTCAAGACGGGATTGCGTGGTCCCTCCCTTCGTTCCCTTGCCGGCCATCTTGGTGAGCACGTCCGTACCGCCTCACAGATCCCGGCCTGTCGTGGGATCGTTGCCTTCGGCGCCGGGGCTGTCGAGAAGGAACACCGGTGGAGGCTTTCGGCCTGTGCCTGGGCCCTCGGATCGATCAGGGACAGTGTTTATGATGTACAGTAAGGAATCAGCACCCATCCAAAAGTGTTATTTTAAATAAATTCCAAAAGTCCAACAATACCTATCCAAGTGTATAGTCTTGTGAAAATAAGTCCAGGGACAGTGTTTACTTGACGGCGGAGTTCCGCCAGGTCTCTAGCGGGAGAGAGTACCAACTGACTCCATACACGGAGTACAGACTGCTTGTGGTTGAAGACGAGTGTCTAAGGCTTCTGAGGGTTTGCAGCCGTCCTTCTCTTATGCTGCAGCGGCGCACGGCCCCCGTGGGTTAGGAGTTCGGGGTGGAGTAGCCCTGGATGTCGTTCTTATCTTGTCCCACTCAGCAGCGACGCGCAGGTGCCACGTACTATCGTTGAAGTCTGACGGCTGGCAGCACACCGGCCACTGCCGGTAGGCCTCCGCGCGTCTGCCGCTGGGGAGGCGTGCGCGGCGCTCCACAAGCGCTGCTCTCGGGGTATCGCCGTCTGCAACGCGGTCCGTCCTGCAGTATGACCGGAAGCAGGGGGCGCCCGCTCCACAATCTCGTTGCAAAAGTCTGGGGTTCAGTATGTCGGGCGCTTGTTCGGAACTCCACTCCCCACCAGCGGGGATCAAGACGGGGAGATGCGCCGGCGCCTCTCTTCCCACAATGGCCTCCGGTTGGTGTGAGCCCCGGAGGCAGGATCAGGTCTCACCTGGGAGGAAAGCAATGTCACTCCGGGATCTCTGCCAATGGGCCGGCTCCCTCACAGTCCTGTGCCCTGGGCTGCCCCGCAGTCGGCGGCAAGATGGCGGCCTCGGCCCTTGAGTCGGCAGGGCCGTCCGAGTCCGCCGCTAACCTGGTGTTCACCCGCAGCTTGCCAAGTCGCCTTCGGTGCCGACAGTTCCTTCGTTCCCGGGCACCCGTAGTCCGACGACGTCGCCCGGCCGCTGCAACCTCCGTCCCTCCGTGCACTTCCACAAGCGGGTGCTTCCGGCGCCGCAACGCTGACCCTGTCGCACTTCCGGTCCGCCCGCCTCGCCAGGCAATAACCCTGCTCCAGTGTCTCTGAACGGCCTGAGTGGATCACTCACGTAACTCTACTTCTGTCCGGCGGAATGACTCTCCGCTGGTCTCAATTTGCGCCGCCCGGTCCTGGGCTTTGGATCCTGCCCGCAGGGAATGAAATATCACCGGATTAATGTTCGGATTGTCAAGGAGGCCGCTTCAACCACGGAGCTCTCCTTCTATGCTGCCGCCATCTCCGGCTGCTAGCCACGCCCCGAATTTTCAGCTTTTAAAAAAGGGCTGAAAACGCATTTATTCCCTTGAGTAGCTTATGCTCCGCATTGATGGTCCGGCTTATCTGAGTCAAAGCGCCAGGATGCCCTTTGGGTGACAGTACAGCGCTATACAAGTATGCAAAATAAATAATAAATAAATAAACAGGCCCACACAGAGCCAGAACTCGTCCCTTGCTGCTGCACCGGCCTGTCAACCAGACGGAAAGCGGAAGCAGACAAGTCCCAGGGCTAATCTCCAGAGCCCACAAAGTACACACCCATATAACTATATACTGAAGTATATACAAGATGTCTTAAATGCTTGACCTAAAAATGGTGGGAAGGGGTTAACAAATAAGTAAATATAGCTGATAATTTCACGGTGCTTCTACACAGCAAGTATACCACACTCCCCTGAATCCTTTTCTTCAGTTTCATCCAAGCCTTAGTAAAACATAGTGTGCACATTTCAGAAAGGCCCCTTACTGGTTACAAGGACTGCATATTTAAATGGCTGCAAGATCAATTTTTCTCTGCGCTTTTATAGTTAGCGCTAGTTAACTGATCTATTTACTTGATGACATGGGAGGAGGAAAAAAGGGCTGCACTGGTTCCCATAGATTTTGAACCTGTCATCTGTAGTTGGCATTCATAGATCTGCAGTGCAGTGTAAGTGCCTAGCCCACTCAGGTGTCTTTCTAGACCGGTGCAACAAATAACATCTCGAGTTCAAATTCTGTGTCTGTCTTGGACCCAACATGTCCATATTCATGAAAGTTTAGTGTCTGTTAAGTGTGTCTAACTCCCCACCCCTAATAGACTCAGCTGCTGGATGTTGGCCAGAATGGGAAGGGAATAGGTTTTCTCCCAAACTATCCCGGATTAATTGCAAACATTGTGCCCTACTCTTTCAGGCTACCTGTTACTTGCCCTTCCCATCCTTGTGTCCCGCCATTATTTACCTACAGACAGGAGACCACCAGACTGGAGACCACCAGGTGGGGAGGGCATATCCTTCCCAAGTGCACTCATGTTTGGCCATTTACATCGTGTATTATGTAATTTAAAAAAGTATTATTTACAGGTGCTGTGTGCCATGGAAGGCAGCCCTCAACAGCACATCACATCATTAAACTCCACTTCATACCACTCCACAACACAAAATACCATTCCACATAATTACATTCCAAACCACACAATGCCACTCCACATAATTCCAGTACACTCAATACCACTTAATTACTATCCACATCATTCCACAGCACACCATGCCACATGTTTCCAGTACACAACTACACTCGACACAGTTCCACACTACGCAATTACACAGCTAACTAGTTCAAGCCACATAAATCCACAACACACCATATACATATACTTCATAACACATAAGTCTAAAATAATTGCCATTTACAATGCCAATAGTGCCAACAAACACAAGACGTATTACATAAGTAAAAATTATTGCCGTTTACAATGCAAACTGCTCCAACAAATGCGAGACCTATTGCATTTCCAATGCTAGTTATCATATGCTGCAGTTTTATGACGAAGAAAAAGAATCTGACAATTTATTTGATTTTAAACTTTGGAACAAAGTCTGTCAGTCTGATTTTTAACAATGGTTTTTATGGTTCCCAATACATTTGTACACAGTAAATATTGACAGATTTATATGGCATCGTCAAGCACATTAGAAAACATGAGATTTATGTGCCAAGTTACATGTAATCTTTGTCAAAAAGCATGGAAAAATGCCCTTTATCAAAGTGGCCTTACTGACACTTGATTATTATTTGTTATCTAGGTAACGATCAAGCATAACCAAATTGGAAACACTTCTAAATTCCAGCTGTAGTGGCCTTCAAAAGTTTATTTCTAACTGTCAGAACAGTCAACATGTGAACTGTGCATGGTATGGGAATAATGTTTGTGATACTCATGGGTTGAGACATGCTTATTCCAAGTTTCAGTGAAATGCCTCAACACGTGAAGAGCAGTAAAACGACCCAAAAAAGGATTATTAGGAGAGTCAGAGGAATATCCATTAAGGTTTTTACACTGTAATAAGATTGTTACATTCATGTTTAAAATTAGATGGAATGCCAACCAGTCGTTTTTGGCTCTGGATCCCTCAGTGTTTGTCAATACATCTAACCCAAACTTTGTTGCGACTAGACATCTATCCTTCATCAATGGAGACTGTGAACCCCTGCATTAACAGGAATGTTAGTAAATAGAGCGCCATATCAAGCGTGTGAGGTGAAGTGAAGTGGCTTTCCATCTAGAATATTACAGGAACAGTTGTTGTGCTAGTGATACAGAAAATGTATACATAGCAATTGCAACATTCCCGTTGTTGTTTTACAGGTCACATTTTTTAACCCAGTGATTGAAAGAAGACCGAAACTTCAGAGGCAGAAGAAAATATTTTCAAAACAACAAGGTATGGATATCATGTAAATAATGATGGCATACATGATGATTGTGTCTTAGTTTCATGAGTAGTTCTGAGTGATGTTTAAAAAAGGTTGTCTAATAGAAGCTAGTGTATCTCTGTAATATATTCATATGTGATACATAGTACATGTAAACCATTAAGTTGAATGCTTTCTCCTTTGAAAAATGTATATCTTGTGTAATATGGGACATACGAAAGGTTACATTTTAGTATTTTCTTTTTAAATCCCCAGTTTCAGTATTTTTATGCTTAATCATTTCATGTAATTTAAATCGGCACTTTCAAGTACGTCTGCATTATCTAACTACTAAAACACAAATCATTTCTCCTTCAAGAAGGGTTTATAATGTCATTAAAGATAGTTTCAAAATGCAAAGATTTGGAGTACAACTTTTTCCTTTAAATGAGTCTTCTGGCAAATTATGTCACAGTACATCTAAAAACCCCAACTGATGTCATCAAATAATGCAATATTCTAGAATTCCTATTTTTGGTATTTGTTTGCATTCTGGACTGAGTAACGAGAACAGTTTTTTTTTTTTTTTAACACATGATGGCCCAGTTTACATTTGGATTCTATTTTGCACTGCGTATTAAAGATATATGTAAAATAAAATCCCTCAGATGCTAATCTTTTGATTTACGATTTGCCTGCAAAAGTCCTTTAAAGTATAGTACATGAGTCAGTAATGTGGTCCTTGTTCTATTTCTGTCTCTAATTTTAGAAATATGGGGAAGATATTGATATCTCCATTCTTGCAGAGAACGGTCTTTACAATGCAAATATGTGTTTCCCTTCAGTTGTTATAGAATTACTGTTAGTTTGATTTCTTTACTTATATCATTTAATCACTGAAGTAAATTAGACACCCACCAGTACACTGACATAATTTCTTCTTCACCGCAATCCGGAGTTTGCTCTCTAACGATATTATCAGTTTTCATCAGCAACTAGGTGAAATGTCTCTTCAAAGCTCCTCAGGCTTTAGGTCTTGCAGTCAATGTAGCAAGAAATTGTCACATTTGAATCCCATTGACAACTGCATGTGGCTTCTTGGGTCAAGATACGCTGCAGCAGCATGTAAGTTTCACCTCCAGACACCCGAAGGCCATCAGGGAGCGGAAAGCGAAGTTATTTTTGTCTAGGTTCCATAGGGAAACCTTCACTGGAAAGCCATGTCAACTTGCACGGAATGTTCTCCTAAGAGTTCTTCCCTCAAAACTAACCAAAAGCATATAAAAAGATAAGTCTTTGTTTTCCCTGAAGAAGAGGTTCTGTTAACGGAAACTTTTGGTCTCTTAACTTGGAAATCATACGCAATGTCAGGCCGCCTTCCAGCTCATAAGCAGTCAAGACTGGAGTTCCCAAGTACTTTGGCTGACCCTGCTCTTGTTGAACCTTCTTACTAGTAATGCTGACTCTTTTCATGATGGCCCCACAACTTGTGGGCCACTCTATTTGATTCAGGTCCATTCTTGTGGATTTGGAGATTCGGTCTGCTCCTGTTCTATCTCCATACCTTCACGGCCTTTGGCTTAAGGCAAAGTTGAAACCAACTGTTCTTGCCCATCATTAGCACAGACAAAATAGGACCCAAACTTCTTTTCTAACTATCATCCATATATGGCATTGAAGAAGCCTGATGCCTTGAGTTGCAGTGTTGAGCTCTATGCATAGCTAATGCAAACTGGCTTTTGAGCTGCTCTGTCCATGTCTTATAAGGATCTAGTGAAACTCACAATTGTTAGCCTAGAAGAAAACATGAAGAATCTGTTCTCTGCCCAGGTTAGTGACGCCCTGGATGCTTAACTCTCTGTTGCCTGTATATGGTTACGGCTGTGGTTATGGTTACTGCTGTCACGCTGCAGCAGCATACTTAGAATTCTTCCACTGGCTTTCTGCACCATGTTCAGTCTCTACTTATACACATGTCCTTAGATTAAGAATGGCTATTGTGATATAAAACTGATTTTTCTGTGACATGTTCCAAGAGCGGTTGGGTTATTGCCTGTGTTCTGAGCCAGACTTTCCTCCAACTGCAATTCCATCAACAATATCCAAAGTACCTTGTTGGGCTTCATGCAGCTTGTTTGGACCTCATGCCAGATGGTAGAGAGCCCTTCAGCATGTCAGTCTATTGGAAACAAGCAACCTTCTCTTCTTTGAAGTCGTTATATATTCAGTCACCACCATTGCATGGTCTCCTAATTTGGAGTGATCCTTTTTTTGTTTTTAGGTTTACATAATTTGTTAGTAGTAGTGATTAGGTTGAGATGGCTCCTGCTGATTAGAGGATGGGTTGAATAGAGGAAGGCAGTGGGCTTGCCTTTTCCACTTCTGTTTTAAATTACCCTTATGAAACCGTGCCAGGATCCGCTACATATGTGGAGAACTACTGTTCATAATGAGTACCTATATCTTTTGCAGAAATTGCCCTTCGATTAAGTCCGTTTGTCTGCAATGCCGTGAAGTTCAGCAGCCTCTTTGACCACCCTTATTTTTCCACCAGTGCTTAGTGATTAGATTTATTCTTCTTTGTTGGTACTGTTGTTTTTTTAGATAGTGGTAATTTGGTAAGTTGTCACAACTTTAGTTGTGGAAAGAGATTCTTCACGCTTTCAAAAAACCGATCAGGTTAGATGAGGGGCTAAGGTGGTCTGCCTAACCACCTTTATTGCATCCAAAAGAGCCAAGCATTTTCAAGAGGGAAAATGCTCTTCAGGCGGTCCTAAGCTGCACTGTTATTTGTTCCTTTGTAATTTTTAGACAATCTCTCTCTGAATACAAAGATTGGCAATTCCAAATTAGAAACTGTATTTTTTTCAGAAAGTATATTGTGTGCACATACTGTACACCAAGAATTTCAAGAATCTAAAAGGATTTCGTGGGAGCTCCACTGTGTGTGTTACTGCTGAGTGCCAGATTCTAGCTGTGAGCCTTTTAATTTGAACCTGGTCATCCCGTGGAGAGTATGTCACTTTGTCAAGTGACTAATTACTTGAAACATAGGTATTTTTTAAGCTCCTTTGCTCCGCCACGTACATCCTGCTTATCCTGAAGCTGCTTTTTCTGTAAGTGGTAAAGCGCTCAGACTGCCAATCTAGCTGCCGGGCTCTAAACGCCTGCATTTTCACAACCCTAGTCTGACTGATGCTGCTTTTGTCATAAAAAGTAACCTTTAGTGTGCTGTTTCGTTCTCTGGTAGATACGTATGGTATATCAATCTGACTCCACACATTGGTAACACCCACAGTTGCAATAGCAGAGCCTGCTGATCAGTAACTGATGTTGTTTTTTTTTATAAAAGAATTTCCAGGAGCATGAACACTTTATTTATTTAATGAATGTAAGAACCATGAGCACTTTATTTATACAATGAATTTAAGAACCATGAGCACTTTATTTATACAATTATTGTTAGACAACTCCTCACGGTAGGCAAGCCAATGCTCAGTGGCATAACACAAGTAAATGAAAAGTAACTTGCTTGGTGCTGAAATGTTATGGGGCTCGCTCAGTAAGAGAGCACTTATGGTCTCAGAGAGAGGAGGAAAGTACTGGGAATCTCAGATTGTGATTGGAGTTAGTAGCTTGCCTCTTTCTACCCAAGAAATATTAGAGTTCTTGCCCAATAGTATGGAGTTAGCATAGCCAGGATTTGTAATTGTATTTAGATAGCTTTTTTCCTATTATACCATGTTTTTTTTTTTTTTTTGTAGAGTTTTATATAGTGCGAACTAGACCCGAACCTAATCAGGTATCAGAGCGCTTTACATAGCACCAGTTACGTTACATGAGGACACACTTTCATTTTTAGGCACGGGGAGATTAAGTGATTTGCCCAGAATCACAGGAGGTTTTTGGCGTCGTTACCGAGACTCGAACCTAGATTCCGAGGTCGAGCGCCTTAGCCGTTAGGCCAACCCCTCTCCCCAGTTATAACTCACTTTTATTTCTGCACTGTCTCTCGGGTGCCTAATTAGACTCGTATTAGCAGCTAATGGCAGACCAACCAGCTTATACAGGCTGATAATGGTGAATGTGTAGCCTACCTGCAGAGATCTAGTTTAGTTTCCTGAGTAAATAGTGTCTTTGCTGCCTAAGAGACGCCCTGTTAGTTGAATGATTGAGTGACTGAAGCTTTTTCATTTCACAAGGAGTTTTCGGCAACCCTGAAATCTTAAAGAAACAGTTAATTATAGATTCCGAAAAACCGGAACGTTTTCATCAGCAGCACCCCTGTACGTTGGAAGGTGGCGTCGGTCAACGCCGCGTTTGTCGTCGTGGTCGCCGGGATGTCATGGCGGTACGTCACCCTCGTGCGCTGATGGCAGTTCTGTACACGACTTTCCACGCCAGAAGCGCAGAGCCATGCAAGACACTAATCCCTGGTGCACAAAACTAGGGAACCTGAAAGGATGTCCTTAATCCTAGAAGTCAGTTCGCAGAACGGAGAGGATGGGTGGTGCGGCAAGAAATCTATAACTAACTTATGTTTCTTACAGATATATCGTTACCCAAGGTAAGTAACTTGTTCATCTGAAAGAAACAGTTAGTTATAGATTCCTTACCTTAGAACAGATACCCCAGCAATACCAACGTCGGAGGTGGGTCTGCGAACTAAGTTCACACCAGAAAGTCCTGAAGAAGGCAACGGCCAAAGAAGCTGTATCTCCAGACTTGGCTGTCCAGGCAGTAGTGTTTGGTGAACGTGTGCAACGATGCCCACGTATCGGCCTGACATGTCATTAAGTGGGACTCCCCGTCCCTAAGCAGTGGTGGCTGGCATCGTCCTGGTGGAATGGGCGTAGTTCCTCTGGAGGGGAGGCTCCTTCATTGCCAAAGAATAGCAAGATTTGATGCACAGAACGACCCGCCTGGAGATGGTCCGTTTGTGCATGGCCCAACCTTTCTTAGCGCCCACGTAACCAACAAACAGCTGGTCATCTTCCGGAATTGTTTGTGGGATCCAAGTAGAAGTAAAGTGCACATTTTGGATCCAGACGGTGGAGCCCCTCTTCCTCTTTTGAAGGATGCGGAGGATGAAAGAAGGTGGGCAAAGTGATGGTTTAGCCAATGTGGAAAGAAGTAACCACCTTGGGAAGAAGGAAGGTCTAGTTCTTAGGACAACCTTGTCCGGATGGACAGCCAGAAAGGGAGGCTTGGAAGAAAGAGCGTGTAGCTCACTCACCCTGCATGCAGAGGTGATGGCCAACAGAAAGGCAGTTTCAAAGTGAGAAGCCTGAGAGGACAGTTATGTAGTGGCTCATAGGGAGCACACATACGATAGATAGGATCCGAGTTCAAGTCCTCCCACTGGGGCATTACGAAGGGAACAGGAGGAAAAATATGAGTAAGGAATCTATTTACAACAGGGGACTTGAAAAGAGAAGGTTGATCAGGAAGCTTAATAAAGGATGAAATGGCCAAGAGGTTGTCTTTTAGAGTGCCCAGAGCAGAGCCCTGCTGAGCCAAAGAATGGAGGAACAAGAGAACCTCAGAAAGAGTGGCGGAAACGGTATCCACAGCCTTTGCTGTACACCATGCAGGTGTATACCATTTTCTTGAAGGGACGCCTGGCTGCCAAGGTAGCATTGCAGATATCGGGAGGCAGGTCAAATGTCGTCAACTGCCGCCGCTAAATCTCCACGCAAGGAGGTGGAGGCTGGACAGGTTCAGGTCAAAAACCGCCCCCTGCTGCTGCGACAGCAGATCCTCCTAAAGAGGCAGTCGGATCAGAGGATCGATGGCCATGTTGAGCAGTTCGGGAAACGAGACTCTTCGTGCCCAATCCGGAGCCACGAGAATGACTTGGGCCCGGTCACGTTGATCTTCTTCAGCACTCTGGGCAGAAGTGGTATTGGGGGAAAGGCGTATAGAAGATCGCAACTCCACTTAGCGAGTGCCGCCTTGGAAATTCCAGCGCGCAGAACTGCTGACATTGCGCGTTCTCTTCGGTGGCGAATAGATCTAACCATGGGTCTCCCCACTGTTGAAAGATACCTTGCACCACCTCCGAGTGAAGACCCCATTCGTGATCCATCACGCACATGCGGCTGAGTTCGCCCGCCCTGGTGTTCAGGGAGCCACCAGGGATTTACCCTGATGTTCCAGCCATGTCCAGTGTCCAAGGGTCTCCTGACATAGTGTCCATGACCCCACCCCGCCTTGTTTGTTGCAGTACCACATGGCAGTGGTGTTGTCCGTGAACACCTGCACTACTCTTCCCCGGACAGAGGGAAGTAATGCTTGGAGTGCTAGAGGAATCGTCCTAAGCTCAAAAAGAGGCGCCACCGGAGACCAGAGGCCTCTGATCTTCGCCCCATCCCAGAAGTGATGCATCGGTCACCACTGTGAACTCTGGTTGAGGAAGGGAGAGGGATCAGCCTTCAACCCACTCCTGGTGCATTACTCACCACTGCAATTGGTATGCAGTGGCCTCTGTGATCTGGATGAAATCCGACAGATTCCCCTAATATTCCCACTGGAACTTCAGGTCCCTCTGCAGAGCCTGCATATGCCATCTGGCATGGTCCACCAGCAGAAGGCCATCAGACCAAGCAGCCTGAGGGTCATCCTGACCGTAGCCCGGGATAGAGGCTGAAAGATCGGAATCATAGCACGAATATCCTGGGCTCGCTGTTTGGGAGGATAAACCCAAAACTGCGGCATGTCCAGAACTGCTATGATGAAGAGGAGCTTCTGAGAGGGGGGTCAGGTGTGACTTTGGCACGTTGATTGAGAAGCCCAGCGAATGTAGGAGGCCGGCCATAGTCTGGAGGTGGGAGGCGACAGCCTGGGGCGAGCCCGCCTTCAGCAACCAGTTGTGGAGATAGGGGAAGACTGGAACCCCTGATCTGCGCAGATGAGCTGCGACCACCGCCATCACTTACGTTAACATCCGAGGGCCGCTGGTAAGGCCAAAGGGGAGCACAGTAAACTGAAAGTGTTCGTGGCCTACCGTAAACCGCAGGTAACAGTGGGCTGGCAGGACAGGGATATGAAAGTAAGCGTCCTGCAAGTCCAATGCTACCATCCAGTCTCCAGGGTCGAGCGCAGAGGAGACCTGAGTGAACATCAACATTTAGAACGTCTTCTTCCGGAGGAAGCGGTTGACGTTCCAGAGATCCAAGATATGACGCAGGCCTTAGTCCTTCTTGGGCACCAGAAAGTAGTGGGAATAGCAACCACGACCTACTTCTGGGATAGGAACGCGCTCGGTGGCTCCCTTGGCCCAGAGTGCTGAAACTTCCAGTTGGAGGAGGGCCTGATGATCCTCTGACATGCGATGGTACTGAGGTGGCAAGGATGGAGGGGTTGTCTCGAAGGGGAGGGAGTAGCGCCTTCGGACTATCTGCAAAACCTACCTGTCCGACGTGATGGTGCGCCAGTGGGGAGGTTGTGGCGAATCCTGCTGCCCACTGGCATTTGGTGGCCCTGAAAGGTCGGACTAGGGGTGTTTGGAGGCTGCTGCAGAGGGGGCTGTGGTGGACTGGCCCGCCCGCTGGCCCCCAGAGCCACGGCGCTGGTTCCCACGTCCCCGGCAGCGCAGAGGCTGAACAGCTTGCTCCGGCCTGTGGCTGAGCGGGACGTGGCGGGGCACCCCTTCCGTAGCCATGAAAGTGGCGAAAGGCAGACTGCCCAGGGCGGGAGGTAGAGAGGCCCAAGGACCTGGCCGTAGCCGGAGAGGTCTTACAGCGCTCCACGCGTTGTCTGCCTTGTTACCAAAAAAGGCTATGGCCATCAAAGGGCATGTCCATAGGAGTGGATTGGACATCCCCCCCAAAAAAACAGTTGACCTCACCCAGGCGTAGCGTCGATGGACTACTGATGTGGAAATCGTCCTGCCCAGTGAGTCGGTGGTATCCAGCCCACAGCGGATGGTAAACTTCTCTGCATCTTTCCCTTTTGCAACTGCCCGAGAGAGTACGGCCTCCTCCGGGCACTGAGGCAGCACTTGCGCAACCGTGTCCCACACATAGTGGGTGTAATGGCCTAATGGACATGCAGTGTTTACCGACCGTAGTCCCAAGCTGGAGTAAGAAAACATCTTCCCAAGATGATCCAGCTTTTTGTATTCTCTGTCCGGGGGAGCGGCAAGGAATGCGCCCTTGGAAGTGGAGGCTTGGACTACCAAGCTCTCAGGGGTGGGGTGTTGGGAGAGGAAAGTGGAGTCGTCGAGGCCGGGCGGTTGCGTCAGGCAATCATCCTGTCCACAGAAACCCCTGTGTTGGGCCTGGACCAGGTGCCCAAAAGGATGTCCGTAAGGGTTTTATTAAACTGCAGCAGAGGCTCCGAAGAGCTCGCTGCTGGTTGAAGCACCTCTGTCAGGACGTTAGTCCTGACTGCCACCGTAGGTAGCTCAAGGTGGAGAGCCTCTGCTCCCTCCTCTGTAGCCACGGTAGAAGGCGACAACATGCCAAGTTCTGGTGAGGTATCCAAACCATTGGCTTCCCATAGTTCCTCTCTCCAGTCCTATTCACTCACCAACTGGTCGATAAAAGGGTCCCCAGACCACTCCCAGTCCTCCTCCCCCTCCTCTGGCTGCCAATCTGGTCTCAAGGAGCCAGGTTAAAACAGGGGCCCAAAAGTACCCATATGCGTCGGCCAGGGGGGGTGGAGGCTCGTAGGGCGGGGGAGGGGAGGTAGTGCGGGCCTTTCCCCGATTATAGGTCTCACGTAGGCAGTGCATGCAATGTCTCTCAAGACATGCTGCATCTACTCTGTGGGCTTCAAGCACGCCCAGCGTGTGTTATTCGTTCTTTGGTGTGGGGTTCTGCAATCCTTACTTTGCAGTGGTGCATTGCTTTAAATTGACCCTGCTTTTGGTGTTTCATCCCCGCCCATGGTGCATAGCCCTATTACATGTATTTGTTACCTTCGGTCTATATCTGTTTGTTTCGGCGCTCTATTTTTTATTTTCTCTTGCTTCATGTTTTCATAATGTTGTGTTGTGGTGCCTTTAAATCTTGCAATCTTGTCACATTTGCTCTGAAGTCACAAGTCAGTCTTCCTTCCTACTTGCCAGAAAGGGCGAGTAGGACCTAAAAATAATTCACCCTAATTAAATCTGGCTCGCAAATGTGAGCGGATATTTCTAGCCCTGTGATATTTACTTTTTGAAAAACGGCATGTCTCAGTCACGGCATGTCTGTGTTTTAAAAATATTTTTAATGGGTTATCACGGAAGAGCACGCAGAAACTTGAATCCGGGTCCCCAGCTTTTAGCTATAGATTTAAGTCGGTAGCTATAAATGTAATGCAACATGTATTGCTTAAGGATGTTATGCGCTTGTATTGTATTGTATTGTAATTGCATTTATATAGCGCTTACTATCCCTGACGAGGCGTCAAAGCGCTTTTTCGGCAGGTAGCACGCTACTCTGGGACCCATAGAGGATTAGTGTTGAATTAGTATAGTGAAACATGCAAGTAAATTTTAAGTGGTGGATAGGTTAGTCAGTTATTTGGATTTGGAATGATAGCAGAAGGATAGAGGAGGACAAAGGTTTGTATTTATTTATCGCTCGCTTGTTGACGCATGCTATTCAGGAAGCCTATAAAGGATTAGTGGTGAATTAATATGGTGAAATATGAGGTAATTTCAGTGGTGGATATTAGTCTGTTACTTGGAGTGAGAAGGATAGCAGATGGATAAAAGGGGAAGAAAGATTTGCATTCATAAAGCACTTGTTACCCTTGATGGGTGTTGAAGCGCTTTTCTGGCGGGTAGCACGCCATCCCCGAACCCATAAAGGATTAGTGTTGAAAATTAGTATAGTATAAGTATGAAGTAATTTGAGTAGTAGATAAGTTATTCAGTTATTTTGACAGTATATTAGTATAGTTGAATATGGAATTTGAGAAGTGAACATGATAGTCTGTTAATTTTGATTGAAGGATAGTGGAGGGATAAGAGTGAAGGATTTTTTTTCACCACCTCCGCATCAGCACAGCAGCACCACCTCTGAATCATTGCACCACGAAAGCACAGCCCCATCTCAGCACCAATGCAGCCCCTCCTCAGCACCAATGCAACCCCACCTCAGCACAAACGCAGCCCACATCCGCACCAATGCAGCCCCACCTCCACACCATCGCGAATCCACCTCGGCGTTGGAGAACCGTAGCCTTAAGGCTCGGCGGCGCAGGGTATGCCTGAAATCCCCTGGATTCACCTGCCTTGTCAGAAACCGAGACACAGACTCTTCGTCTGGCGTAGAACATAGTATTTATTAGCTGCAGCTAGTACAGTGGTCTTAGAAGTCGTTGATAAAAACGAGGTTCAAAAGAGACAGCCACTTAACTCCGCACAGGTTTATATATGGTACAATACAATGCAAAATGCAATCACACAAGAGAATGAGACATGGGCAAATGTTATAGACAATACTTTAAGTCTAATACAACTCAAGTTTCCCGGTTATGTTTGTCACTCGACCCCTTGAGTAAATTACAAGTGAATCCACACAATCCACTTTACGAGTAGTGAAAACACAGCTGCATGTTGTGGAAGGACAATCGTGAAACGGGAGAATGCAAGAGACATGTTGCGAAGGATAGCAGATAAGGTAACTCAGAGGAAAGAATGATGTGAACCAACAAATAGTCCGGACGGGGATTAATCAGCTCAGACAGGAATTAGTGTACTCGGCCAGACCCTGACACTAGTTAGTAAACACAGGCAAAGAAGCCACCTGACACGTAAATACAGAAACAACTGTTGGACCCGGCCTCATGGCGTGGTCCTACTCCTTCCGCATGGCGAGCCCAGAACGACATCGGCCCTCCACCCAGCATCGGGCAGCCCTTTTGCCCGACACTGCACGCCCCAACCTTGCTGGTCCGGCCACCATCCCGGACCCCCACTACCAACCTGGCCCCATCGTGGGCCCCTCACGACCTAAGCATGAGGCCGCGCCCGACTCCATCTTGGGCCCACCACGTCACGACCACGTGGCCTCTACTCCGGCCCGGGCCCCAGCGAAGCCCAGACATCGAGGCACCAAGACCCACCCAGGTGGTCGAGTGGCCACTCGACAGATCCCGGAGAAAAGGGTGTTTCGATGGCCCCCCAGCCGTCCCCGGACGCCTGGTTTCTATCGCCCTCCGGCCTCCCTGGGCGCTGGCTCCACCCCCCTGCTGGGGGTCTGGACACCATCATCCCGGCCCTTCTGACCCCCAGGCGCAAGGGTCCGGACATCAAAGGACTCCAGTCCTATATCTGGGCCAGCCCTGGATTAGGACGTCAGTTGTATCCTGGACTGGAGAGCCTGCTGGCGCTGCCGCGGCCTACCTTGCTGAAACCCTCGTGAGAGCCTGCTGGCGTTGCCGCGGCCTACCTTGCTGAACCATCTGAGAGCCTGCTGGCGCTGCCGCGGCCTACCTTGCTGAAACCCTCTTGAGAGCCTGCTGGCGCTGCCGCGGCCTACCTTGCTGAAACCCTCTTGAGAGCCTGCTGGCGCTGCCGCGGCCTACCTTGCTGAACCATCTGAGAGCCTGCTGGCGCTGCCGCGGCCTACCTTGCTGAACCATCTGAAGCCTGCTGGCGCTGCCGCGGCTCGAA
The DNA here is from genome assembly GCF_964261635.1 of Lissotriton helveticus. Lineage (NCBI taxonomy): Eukaryota > Metazoa > Chordata > Amphibia > Caudata > Salamandridae > Lissotriton > Lissotriton helveticus. The sequence goes on from NC_136057.1 coordinate 2,109,932,217, forward strand.
CCCCTCGGAACCCCCCAGCTCGAGGATTGAGAGCTGTGCGTAGGGTATCCCTTCCTCCGCCCAGAGCTAGACTGTCCCGCTACCTACCCCCCTTTCCGAGACTTTACGGATCCTTCGATCCATCTGTATATACTGCCAAGAACCAGCAACCTTTTCTACTTATAAAAGCTTAAGAACTTGATCTCTTGTGTGGTGTCCGTTTGTAGCGTTGTGATTACTTGGCTGTACGATCCTCGGAGAGGGCCCTCATTCAGGAGGCCCCTCCGTAACGCTCGGCTACTTCTCGAAGAAGAGGCGGACCTAGGGGTGGTCAGTCAGACCTCTTCTGCCTCCCCCGGGGTCGCCTTTCTAACAACAACAAAAACATCGCGTTCGCCGCGCTGCCTGAGTGAGGGCAACAAAATGGCGGCGACTACAAAATGGAGGCTGAGCACGAACGAATTTGTAATTTACAGAACCTCTGACCCTCCTTTTGCCATTAGTCAGACAAAAAAAAACCAAATCAACTCCTGTTAATCTGAGTCGGAATCAGCATCGATGTTCATAAAATCCTCAAGCTGCTGCTGTACCATCATCCTAATATTCTCTGTCCTCTGAGTTGCAGCACGTGGAACGCATAAAGTAGCCAGAAGGCCACATACTGCAGGACCACACTGAACACACAGACAACAAGATAATATAACGGCCAAAATTGCTCCAAGGAATGTTAGGATCTTCCGTCCCCAAAACCATCCCATAAAGGACCAATCCCCTTCGTCTTGATGAATCGACTCGGAGATGGTATGCAATTTGGAAATGGCTTGGTTTACTGCCGGAGCATCGTCTGGAATATAAATGCAGCAACTAGATCCGATCAATTTACAGACGCCTCCTCGGTCTGCTAGGATCACATCTAGAGCAATTCGATTTTGTAACGTCATAAGACGGTCAGCCTCAAGCTCTGCTGTAATGTTACCTATTGCACCTGCAGTAACATTAATAGTGGTCTCAACCACTCGCACCAATTGCCTGATGTTTCTGCTGTTGGCCATTGGGCCCCAAAAGGGAAGGAATCCTTTAAGGAAGTCTCCTCCCTCTTGTTCTGCCGTGTCCTTGACATCAAATATACCTCGGCTATATCTAACTCTATGGTGGTCTGACGGAGCCGTATAGGTAGGGGGCAGAAGGAAGGCTACATAACAGGTTCCAGAAAAGTTGGAAGGGAGCCATGTGTAAGCTCTGTCTTTACAGACAAAATATGTTCCTTGAGACGGAACCAACGAAGGGAAATCAAGGGACGAGAAAATATAGGTGTAAACAATTCTGCTTATCGTCAGTTTTCTTACTGTTGATTTGGAGACAAATATTACCTTGATGGGGTACAGTCCATATAGGAGAAGACTCACCCTTTCTAGTTTTGTCACCAAGAATAGAAACATAGTGGGTAACATTCCATCCTTCATAAGCTTCCTTCTCATCTAACGGAATCGTACTCTTCTCTACAAACTTAGCCATCGTCACTATTCCTTTTATCAGAGGTCTATGGCTGAAATCCAATCCATTTCCAGAAGTTTTTACAGGGCTTCGAAGTCTGTTGTGGTATGCGGCCGAAAACATAGGTAAGCCCAAGCTGAACCTTCATATGAGAAGGGAAGAACCAAATATGGTATCCCCTTTCGTGCATTGTGTGGCATAAGACCGCACACCCAGCAATCAGTCATATTAATAGCCAACTGGTGTTGGTGTAACAATTGAATAAAAGTATTATTCATATATTCAGCTCTCCGTATCTGTTCATGAGGGGGTAGAGTATGCATTTTATGTGAAAAGACAGAAAGGCGAGAGGGCAAAGAAGTTGTAGAGTTAGCCACATTTCTCGGGTGTAAAACATGTACTAACCAACCTATGCAAGCTATTAGAATACACAAAAACATGAAAATACACAAAGTTACGCCAAATCGACTACGCAATAATTTACAATATTTCAATCTCATTTCCTGCTTCCTATTTTCCCTACCTATTGTTGTAGTACCATCCATCTTTATTAAAAAAAAAATGTCGCTCACGGCAATCTTCCTCAATCACTCAGCTACGTACTTCTGTATATCCTGAGGCACTAGTCACCTACTAAAGAGAACAAAAACCAGGTTACAGTCTGAGACTCCTACCGTGACCCTGCGACGGAGACAGATGGCACATCTAATACTAAATATCCTACAAAAAAAATGTCTCTGATCAATAAGAAAAAAGTGTTCAAAATGTTCAGTTCCTTTGGCCAGCTCCCGACCTCAGGTTTTAGCGAGTTTTTCTTGGCACCGTCTGGTCCTTGAACAGTGTTTTTGGATTTGTAGTGTCTATTCGAAGATGCGCAGGCACAGCGGCTTGAAGAATATCGTCATCTGCTTTCTCAGACTGAGTCCCATAAATTTTAGCATCACTGAAAGGCACAAAGCAAGGAACCGCTGCAGTATCCGATTCCCTTACACCACTGCGAATCCACTGATCGAAGGGTAATGGCAATGGCACTTTCTTGCAGTGCACACCATGTACCCAGTTTCGTGTGCCGACCACCTTCACAGCTGTGCGGGTGACAAGCAGGACTTGCGTAGGTGTGGACCAACGGGGCTCCAGACTCTTGGTACGTTGAAAGTTTTTGACGCAGACCCAGTCACCGGGCAAGATGGTGTGACCCGGGTCTGTGGAGGCCTCTGTACCTGTACCTGTTGGAGGACTTTGTACCTGTTGACGAATAATACTTAATTTAGTAGTCAAGTCATGCAAATAATCAATTAACAAAGGATATGGTATGTCAGAGTATTACTTGGGACGAGGGACACCCCAAATATTGGATGGGGCGTCCGAATACCACTTCATATGGGCTAAGTCCCATACGAGAGTGTACAGTAGTTCTGGTCGACAAGAGAGCTAAGGGCAAGGCGTCTGGCCAAGCAAGACCCGTGCTGGCTTGAATCTTAGCTAGTTTAAGTTTGAGTGTACCATTATAACACTCAACCAAACCTGCTGACTGTGGATGGTTTGCCGCATGGAACTTCTGTCTAATACCAAGACCAGAACAGACTTTCTGCATGATTTGACCCACAAATTCACTTCCATTGTCACTCCAGACAATTCGCGGCAAACCAAACCTGGGGAAGAACTCCTTAAGCAACACTTTAGCAGCTGACATAGCAGTTTTATCTTTCAAGGGGTAGGCCTCTATCCAGCGGGAAAAGGCACATACCACCACCAGAACATACTTAAGGTTGTTACATCGATCCATATGAATGTAATCGATTTGCAACACCTCAAAAGGATATGACGGGGGAGCAAAATGACCTGCCGGAGTAGGGGTACCCTTTCCTGGGTTATGCATTAAACAAACAATACAATGCTTAACCACATTCTCTGCACATTTCGGAATTCCTTCATTTTGCCAGACAGGGGCCAACAGCTTACAAATGCCTCTCGCACTAATGTGAGCTGGGCCATGAGCCATAGTAACAACCGGCAGCACATAAGCATCTGGTAATAACCATCGCTGATGTTCCGACAATTCCGTCCAACAACCCGACGAGTCTAACATTCCCGTACTTTCCTTCCACGTTTTCAATTCCTTCTCAGTAGCCTCTCCTTGAATCGTTTTCACACTCTCAATCGTATCTTCACACATTCCAATTTCCCTAACCCAGTTTGCAGGACCTGCCACATACATTCGACTAGCAGTATCTGTGGCTGTAGTTCTTGCTACCTTATCTGCAAATGCATTTCCACGACCCACCTCGTCTGTGACTTTCTTATGTGCACTGCACTTTATGATCGCTATCTGTATAGGTAAGATAAGTGACTCAAGAAGATCAGTCACTACCTCACCATGCTGAATCTTTGTTCCATGAGAGGTAAAAAAATCCTCTCTCCCTCCATAACCTACCAAAACTGTGTGCAATGCCAAAAGCATACTGGCGATCTGTATACACATTCACTCTCTTTCCCTTTGACAACACACACGCTCTAGTCAAGGCTATCAATTCGGCTGCTTGGGCTGAATTATGTCCAATACGTGCTGTCTCAACAATTGTGCATAAGGTGGTAACCGCATAAGCGGAAGTAGTCTCCCCATTTGGAAGCTTGAAACAAGAACCGTCCACCCACAGGGTCCCATCCGGGTCCTTGAGCGGAGTGTCCTTTAAATCAATCCTACCCTTCGTTTCTTCTTCCGTTCGGAGAAAACAATCATGCTTTTCCTGAGCATCTTTTTCTTCTGGGAGTGGCAACAATGTGGCTGGAATTAACGTATTACATCTTTTAATATGTACGTGACTCGCTAGAAGTGTCAGCTCACATCCAGACAAACGAGCACTTGTAAGGTGCTGTGTTCTTGTCCTATTCAACAGGGTATCCACTGCATGTGGAACCATAACAACGAGCGTGTTATCCAACACTAATCCGGCAGACTGTCTAATAGAGATCGCCGCAGCTGCCGTGGCTCTGAGACAACTGGGCAAAGCTTTAGCTACTGGGTCTAGTGTAGCGGAGAAATAGGAACATGGCCTCTGCTTATCTCCAAATTTCTGTGTCAAAACTGACAATGCGCAACCCTCTCTTTCGTGAACATACAATGTAAAGGACTTGCTATAATCTGGGGTACCCAACACTGGAGCAGAACATAGAGCAGTACGTAGGTCATCAAAGCTTTTCTGACATTCATCCGTCCAAGGGAGTGGATGTGGCGTATCTTTCAGCGTTAACACCAACAGTGGTTTAGCTAAAAGTGAAAAATTGGGAATCCACTGTCTACAGTAGGAAGTGATACCCATGAAGGCACGCACTTCTCTCTGCGTGGTGGGTACAGACATCTGTGAAATAGCATGAATACGTTCTGGGGTCAATCGCCTTCCCTCCTTCGACAAGAGATGACCTAAATAGGTCACTTCTTGGCGGGCATATTGCAGCTTAGAGGGAGACACCTTATGATGTAAAGCAGACAAATGATGCAACAACGCAACAGTCACATTCTTACACACATCTTCCGTATCAGCAGCCACCAGCAAATCATCCACATACTGAATGAGCGTGGCACCTGGGGGCAAAGAGAAAGCATCAAGTTGTGACTTAAGAGCCTTGCTATAGATAGAGGGACTTTCGCAATAGCCTTGGGGTGCTCTCTTAAATCTAAAACTTCGGCCACCTGAAGAGAAACCAAAGATGTCCCTACTTTCTTCAGCAATAGGAATGCTGAAGAAAGCATTCTTAAGATCTATGACCGAAAACCAAGCTGCCGAAGCAGGAATCATCGTCAACAAAGCTGTAATGTCTGGTACAACAGGAAACTGTGGTACAACTATTTTGTTAACCTCTCTAAGGTCAATAACAAATCTATACACAGGAGGCTGTGAAGGATGCGTCCTTTTGAGGATCGGAAGAACAGGGCTGTTACACACATTTCCTCTTGTTTCTTCAACCACACCCTTCTGAATAAAATCATCAACAATAGCCAAAAGTGCTCTCTCCCCATCAGCAGAGATACGGTATTGGGGAATGCGCGGCATTCTCACATTCTCTTTAATAGTGACATCATATGGTGGAATTGCAATACAACCCACGTCATTCGGGCCTGTGGCCCAAAGACTTTCAGGAAGAGAAAGCAACTCAGGTGGGAACTGGTCTCGGGATAGATACATGGAAGACGTCAATTTCTTCCCCAACGTTAGATGTACACCAGATGGGGAACAATACAATGTTGCATGTAGTCTTTTCAATAAATCCAGACCCAGCAAGTTCTCGCCACAACCAGTTGTCAGAATAAGTGGAGCATTCAAATCATATGGGCCAATCGAAACGGGCAAAGGACAAGAAACCGGATTACGAACTGGGGCGCCAGAAAATCCTACTGAAGTATTTATTAAGCCAGACAAAGGTGCCCCAGGGAGTTTAGTATGCATAAAAGAACTTCTCATCGCACCAGTATCCAAAAGAAACGGTTCTGAAACACCCATCGTGTTGATGGTGACATATATGGCCCATTTTGATCTACTGGAATCGACACAACTCCCTCACTTCGTCCATGGCTGTCCTATTCGATCTGAAAATCATCAGCCCTTTCTTCACAATAATCGTCATTATAATACTGCATGGACTGAACTCTCTGCTGATCAAAGTAATTCGTAGTAGATGTAGGAAAAGAACGCTGCTCCTGAGAGGACACACCTCGTCCTCTACCTCTGGATCCAGTCGGGGCAATACCACGACCCCGTGGAGCAGACATCCCATTATTACGCTGTAATAAAACCGGACAACTATTCTTATAATGTCCCTCTTCCCTACAATACGCACATTGATTGATTAGGACCCAATGAAGGACATGGTGTGAAGTACTCCGGTTTCTGGAGCACTTTCTGAAACTGTGGGGGTTGAGAAAACTGAGGCTGTGCAGAACGTGGAGGATAAGCTTGCTGTAACAGAACCTTCGTTTTCAAATCTTTATTTTTCTTCTCCTGTTTCTCTTGCTCCTCCTTATCCCTATTCTCATAATACTGTGCAGTAGTCATTATTTTTGCAGGGGAAGAGACAGCCCATGCACTTTCAGAGCTCTTCAATTTATTTGACAATTCAGGAAGCAAATTGTACACAAACTTATCTACAAACAATCGCTGACCCCCCTCTACACTCAGATCCTGACCACTTGATCAATGAACATCTCTTCAAAACGAGTGAAGAAATCCGAGACGCTTTCGTCTTTCTTTTGCTTGCATGCAGCCAGCTTATCCCAATTAACTCGCACCGCGGGCATCATAGTTTTCATCAATTCAATTATTCTGCCTGGTAATCAGATCTTCAGGCTTCGCGCCACCCACTTGATTAGCGTCAGCGGCTCTAATAGCAGCCCAATCACCACCTAATTCACCAACATGATTCTCCCTACGAATCCGTGCCCATAATGCTTGCGGGACAACATTTCCAAATAACATATCAATATCGGCTAAATTCATAATACAAGCTTTAACTGTTTGAGACAACTCCTTGTAATATCCAGCTGGATTTTTACGAGGATCCGGAAGAGTTTGTTTAAGCGCCAATACTTCAGACCTTTTCCAGGGTTCATGAACCCATATACGCTGAAAGTGAGGAGGGACAGGAGGCGGACCAATCACCGCGTCCCTCCATACTAGGGGAACTTCACGCATCGGATAATTCTTAATGCCCTTGCCTTTGGAAGCATCAATCTCGGGAAACGGACAAGGACAAAAACATTGTTCGGAACGCAACGTGTTTATTCACCGCCTCCTCAACTTGTAGCCCTACAATAAAACCTTTATCAAAATCAGCTTGTAATTTCAATAAATCCGAAGGAACAGTATCCAACTCCATATCTTCCCAATCACTGATAAGAGTCTGACACATAACATTAAAAACATATCTTTGTGTGGGCTCTGCCCATTGATGAAAGGAACTCATAATGTCTCCTGTACTGTATTCTAGTCCATTTTTAATCCATTTACAAGCTAGGGAACCCAAAACTACTTTCTCATCCGTAAGAGGAAGTTGACAACGAGATTGTCGTCTAGAGAAAGCTGGAGACAAGTTCAAAGACCCAAGAAGAGGAGAAAAGAAATTTGAAACAGCATCTGCTAGTCTCCTGTGTGAGGTAGGGAAACCCCTTGAGAGAACAGGAGTCCTTACAGACATAGAACGCAACGGGGACTGGAATGTAGACCACTGAGTAACAAGAGCGGGAAATTGGAGAGGGGGTGGGGGCTGAATTACAGGCGGCAAAGACGGAGCAGAGGCAGGCAGGGAAGCATTAATAGGCTGAGCCGGTTGCTGAACAATTGGTAATGGAGCAACCATTGGTTGAGCAATAGGAGGGGGTAACAGAGGTGCATTAGTATTTTGAGCATAGGGCGGAGGTGAATTCAATAAACAAGACATTAGGGAATCTTCTTCCAATTCTTTACTTTTATTTGACGACGAAGTAGGCAGCATCGGATAGCATTTATCTATTGCCATGCGATGTTGTCTCTCTTGTATCTCATTCGCACCATCTACTTCATCATTTTTGAACTGCTGAGCAGCCTCTATAATTTACATATTTTGCGCTTTCTTATCCTTTTTTGCTTGTTTAATTTCCTTCTGTTTGGCTTCCTTACGCCAAAGGCGAAACGAGTCAAAAATTGCCGGCCGGGCTTTTCTTTTAAACAGAATTGTTTCCAAATTATCTAGTATGGCGGGATCAAAACTACCATTTTGGGGCCATTTCAAAACTCCACTATTTTTAGTGTATCGGACCCATGTCTCGTTAAAGGTAATGGGACCAATACCATGTTTCGAATAGAGCTCATAAGTGGGAGTTCCAACTGGAGGAATCGGACATGATTCCTCCAACTGAGAATCCCTCGTACAACCTAAACAACAAATTCTTTAGAACTTCCTCAGTCCAGGCATCGTTACTTCTCTAGACTGTTCACAAACAACAAGGGGTGTAAATCAATAAAACAGTACAAACGTACTTACCCCTTGGCTTCGGGTATTGCAATACCTGAATAAAAACCCAAAAACCAAAACAAAGTTTGTGGGAGCGACCCACCAAATACTTAACTAAGGATCCTCCTACACCAGCGAAGGTCCGCCTATCGTCTCGCTATACCAAACATCATCAGAAGGGTCCAAGGCAGGGCGACAGTCAGGGCAGCAGTCGTCAGCAGCCGTCGGAGAGGAGTAGCCGCGCTGTCAAAGACCTTCGGTCCACTTTCAACATACAGGGGTTGATCACGTGGTGCGCTTCCTCTGGAATTTTCTTGCGGGGCTCCTCACGACCCTTGGGCTAAACTGCTACCGTTGAAGTCGCCCCACGTTGGGCGCCAGTTGGAGAACCGTAGCCTTAAGGCTCGGCGGCGCAGGGTACGCCTGAAATCGCCTGGATTCACCTGCCTTGTCAGAAACAGAGACACGGACTCTTCGTCTGGCGTAGAAGATAGTATTTATTAGCTGCAGCTAGTACAGTGGTCTTAGAAGTCGTTGATAAAAACGAGATTCAAAAGAGACTGCCACTTAACTCCGTGGCGCACAGGTTTACAATACAATGCAAAATGCAATCACACAAGAGAATGAGACATGGGCAAATGTTATAGACAATACTTTAAGTCTAATACAACTCAAGTTTCCCGGTTTTGTTTGTCACTCGACCCCTTGAGTAAATTACAAGTGAATCCTCACAATCCACTTTACGAGTAGAGAAAACACAGCTGCATGTTGTGGAAGGACAATCGTGAAACGGAAGAAAGCAAGAGACATGTTGCGAAGGATAGCAGATAAGATAACTCAGAGGAAAGAAAGGTGTGAACCAACAAATAGTCCGGAAGGGGATTAATCAGCTCAGACAGGAATTAGTGTACTCGGTAAGACCCTGACACTAGTTAGTAAACACAGGCAAAGAAGCCACCTGACACGTAAATACAGAAACGACAAAAACATCGCGTTCGCCGCGCTGCCTAAGTGAGGGCAACAAAATGGCGGCGTCTACAAAATGGAGGCTGAGCACGAACGAATTCGTAATTTACAGAACCTCAGAATCAGTTCGGCACCAACACGGCACCACTTCAGCATCAGCACAACCTCAGCATCAGTGCATTACCTCAGCACAGCATCACCAGAGCACCAGCTCAGCACCCCCTGAGCACAAGCGCAGCACCAACACCTCACCATCAGTCCGCACCACCTCCGTATCACCTGAGTATCAACTCCGCACCAGCACACCACCACTTCAGCACTATCTCAGCATCACTCACCACCACCTCAGTATCGTTCAGCATCACCTTCACACCAGAACCCAGCACTACCTCAGTCTGCCCGCAGAATCAGGGAACTGTTGATATTCCATTAGTGTCCCTCCACTGCTCGTGTTGCAATTCAGGAGCTATTTCCCAGCCTCCACCCTCCCATAGTTTGTCTCTCCCCCCCACCCACCCCTCCCACACACACACACAAAAAAGCTAGAACAAGCAAGCATTAGAACAGCCAGGAAGAAGTTGCTAGTGTTGCAAGGACAAATACCCGAAGACATTTGTTATGTTATTTTTTTTTTTTAATAGGGTCGGTAAGTTTTGCATAATGTCTTCTTGGTAATAGATAAGGTAGCAAAAATGCTTATAACACTTTTTTGATATCTTTACCACATACTGCACAGAAGCCACACTGCTCTATAACATAGCTTAAAGACAATGGCAAAGCCAATATCGGTGGCTAAACACTTGTAAGGTCCAAAAGGTGAGTTTTATTGGCTATGCCAATGCTTGTTTGCAATTTGGCCCTGGGATGAGGTCCCCGGGGCCTTTTAGAGCTTGGGGATGTGGACTACTTTACTCCACTCTGACATGCCACTCCACACTGCGCCACTCCATTCCACTTCCCTCTATGACATGCCACTCCACTCTATGACATGCCACTCCACTCTATGACACTCCACACCAATCCACTGTATGACAAGCCACTTTACGACATGCCACTCCACTGTGCGCCACTCTACTCTAAGACACTCTACGGTATGTCACTCTGACACTCCACTCTGACATGCCACTCCACTCTGCGGTCCTATTGTGGTATCCATCAGCAAAAATACCCAACCACCAGTAAACCGAATTAGGGACTGTATGACAGCAGTCAGCTCATGGATGAGTTCGCACTGCCTTAAGCTAAATTCCAGGAAAACCGAGGTGATTTGGTGGCCAGATGACCTGGGAACCGCACCAATCCATGTCCCCAAAGTAAAACATCTGGGTGTGATGATAGACAGAGACTGGACTTTGAAGCCCAAGTTAAGACAGTTTTATCATCGGGTATCTTCATTCTTAAAGCAATCGAGAAAATCCTACCTGAGGAAAGCAGGAAAACTGTAGGCCCATCGCTAGTCCTTTCCAGACTGGATTATTGTAATGGGTTATATTTTGGCATTCCCATGAAGCAATTACGTAATCGCAAAACAAAAATGTATAAGAAGGGTCAAAGGAGATACATTTAAAGACCTGTCATCCCATCTCCTACAACATCCACTTATATACCAACGAGAATGAAAGTGAAAATGATGTACTCTTGCCAAACAGCAGCAGTTTGGCAAGAGTACATCATTTTCATCCACTCCCGCACCATCAGCTGATGGTTTGGGCGGTAGAGTTGGGTGTTTCTACTAATATCCCATATGATGAGAGTCCGCCAACAAAGGGTGGTTTGATGGGAATATCTTAGCCTACTGCTGCTCTAACATTTACCCGTCCTCACAGCTATTTCTGTGCCACCACACACCATAGACCTTTCATTCTCTATGGTATATAAGCAATTACGTAATCTCCAGATGATCCAAAATGCGGCTGCAAGGCTCCTCTTGGAGATTCCCAATTTTCAGTCAGTGGGAAATAACCTCCAGAGTCTGCATTGGCTGTCAATCAAATGTCGTATCAAGTTTAAAACCCTGTGTATCACATACAAGGCACTACACGGGATCGGCCCTCAGATCTTGAAATGTTCACTCTATTGGTACTCTCCAAATAGATGCCTTAGATCACAAGAGGCATAAGTAATATCTTCTCAAAGATTTTTTAAATCAAACGGAGGTGGCAGAAGATTTGTGGTGGGAGCTACAAGGCTCTAGAACTCCCTCCCTTTTAACATCCGAAATCTTCCCTCCCTGACATTGTTCAGGAAAGCCATTAAGACCTGGCTGTTCGTTGAATAGTGCTTCTGCTCGCTTCTCGGTTTGCTAGCGCTAAGACACCGTTGGTATTCGTGCGCTATGTAAATTTATAACATAACATATTGACATCTAAAAATGATATATGGCAAAACATAACTAAATCACACCACTTCCCTCTGTTCTAGAGCATTCTACGCTGTTGTGCGCCATTCCAGTCTACAGCACTCTACTCTATGCCCCTTCACTCTACACCAGTCTACTGCACTCTGCGGCACGCCACTCCACTTGATGCCCCTTTACTGTAAGACACGCGCCTCCACTTGAGGACCCTTTACTGCAAGACATGCCCCTCCACTTGAGGCCCCTTTACTGCAAGACATGTCCCTCCACTTGAGGCCCCTTTGCTGCAAGACACGGTCCTCCACTTGAGGCCCCTTTGCTGCAAGACACGGTCCTCCACTTGAGGCCCCTTTACTGTAAAACAGGTCCCTCCACATGAGGCCCCTTTACTGTAAGACAATCCCCTCCACTTGAGGCCCCTTTACTGTAAAACACCCTTCCCACTTGAGGCCCCTTCCACTTGAGGCCCCTTTACTGTAAGACATTCTGTGACACACCACTCGACTATAGGACATGCCACTCCACTGTTCCACATGCCACTCCTCTACGCCACTCCACGCTACCTATTAAAATATAATTTTATATATATATGTACGACATTCCACGACAGTCCAGTCTACCACTCAGCCACAATCCAGTCTACATCACTCGACTCCACTCTATGTCCTGCCATTCTGCCATGCCACTTTACCCCACTCTGCTTCACCCCACTCCACGCCAATCCACTGTATGGCACACCACTTCACTCCCGCCATCTCCACTGTACGCCACTCCACTCTAAGACAATCTACGACATGGAATAAAGGGTAGCGGGCATGCAGTCCCCCTCCCCAGCCTGAATAGGACCCAAGCGTCCCATCCCCTGAGCTGAATCACATTTATAAGGGGAGAGGGGGCACAGGGACTACTGTGTCCCAAGGATTTGCTCCCCAGGACACAATCTGAGCTGGCCACGGGTGATGGAGTCCTCAAGGCTGTACTAGCTTGGGGGGAGGGGTGGAGGGAGGCAGTGGGTGGGGGAGGGGAGGGGCCAGGGGAGCAGTGCAAGCGTCTCCCCTTTTTCACCTTGGCATAGATCAGTCACCCCTCTAGCTGGGTGCACTATACCAGTGGTGAGGGTACAGGTGCATGAGCCCTGTACCCCTACAGTGTCTAAGTGCATTCTTAGACATTGTAAGTGCAGTGCTGCCATTCGGAGTAATGGTGCTGGAAGTTTGTCATTAAGAACACCACAGCACCATAATGGCTACACTGAAAACTGAGAAGTTTGGTATCAAACCTCTCAGCACATTAAACCCACACTAATGCCAGTGTGGGATTTAATGAAAAATGCACACAGAGGGCATATTCGAGATGCCCCCTGAAAGCTAACCTACCACCAGTGTCCAGGCTGAGTGGCTGCTTTCAGCTACCACCACCAGACAAGTTTCTGGACCCTGAGTCGAGAGCCTGATGCTCTTGGGGGCCTGAAACAATGCATATCCTGGGACGAGGTGCCAAGTCTCCTCCACTAGGATGGTCAGGGTCCACAAAGGGGAAGCTTCAAAGGCTTGCCGCTTTTGAAGCTACCATGAGTCTACCCCCAGAACCTCAACCACCACTACCGAATACTTACCCTAAAACCAATAACACTATTTTCCTCCATAAGATAATATTGACTGTTTTTCTTGGAAACGTTTCTAAGAGTACAATTTTAAAGAATTTCTTTAGGTTTTCAAATTCAACAAACTACCTGTTTACAGGAAATGTCCCAGTGTAGTATCCCGTTATACTACATTGTGTAAAAAAAAGTAATCGCAAAAGTAATTTACCTGTAATTTTACTAAAAATCCCACTCTGTGTTGGCGCTCCACTCCGTCCCGCCGCTCCACTCTGTCCCGCCGCTCCACGACACCACACCAATTCACTGTACGACGTCACTCTACAATAGTCTACTCTACTCTGTGCCCTTGCACTCTACGCCAGTATACAACACTAATTCACTACACCATGCTCCACTCGACGACACCCCCCTGTCTTTCACTCAATAAAACTCCACTTGACAATACTCCACTTCACCTATGATTTTAAAACACATTTTAATTTTTTTTTATTGTTTTTAATTCAATGGAAAAAATCAAAGAATGAGTATTAGTTAGTTGGGGAAGCTTTGTTAATTTGTATACAAAACTAACTTAAACTCCACAAATAAAATAAATTCTAAAGTTGTAGTCATAACTTAGCAACAATTTACGCCCCACCTAAAACTTACTATGGCCCGCGCACCTCCATACATAGTGATGTGAATTCACTAGCTAGACTACATGATCTCTCGCCCTGCTATCATGCACAATATTCTCATAAATTATGTAGATTGAGATGTCATCATTGTTGTTATGAATAAGTGATGTAATATGAAAGAGTATGAGCTGTGCTTGGAGAATATACTAGTGCAGTGCTCCGTAACGTATTTCAAAAATATGTAATATATATATATATATATAGTTTGCTTACGGGAGTTTATGGAGACCAAAGTTCAATGGGGCACTTTAATTACCAGCAATGTGACAGCTCATACTGGACAGACATTCAAATCGGCTCTCCTGATTGGACATCAATGGTCCAATAGGATTTGAGGACACAGTATGTCAAAGCCCCGCGAAACATGAACAGGACAAACTCAAAGCTGGCAATGAGGACGTAACATGCCGAAACGCGTCTGCCAGGTGTTTTCCCCTTTGGTGGTGTACCATCTTCCCAGTGTTGAAAATAAATCTTACCTGGAGGTGACCTGTGCATGAGTCTGACCTGTTTCTACTGTGAGGCGGGATTGGTGTTCTACATGTTGCAACAGTCGGCGTTGCTATTTGACACGCCTCTCGGTTTGGAGCTCCGCCAAAGACCGGCAAAAACTCTTTGGTGAAAGTGCTGAACGCACATGCGGCGCCCCCCCAGCCGAGACAGGATTGAGGCATTGGGGAGAGAGCGGCAGACCCCTGCCAAACAGGACTCCTCCAGGTGAAAAGTTATCGGCACAGATGATTCCGAGGCAGCGCGTGTGCGGCCCGACAGCTGACAAAGTCAGGGCAACACTGTGTGCTTGAGCGGGTTATTTAACCGACATTAGCTGTAAGGAGCTGCATGCAAGTTTGCTTATGGGAGCTTATGGAGACCAAAGTATAATGGGGCACTTTAATTATCAGCATGGTAACAGCTCATTCTGGACAGACATTCAAATCGGCTCTCCTGATTGGACATCAAATGGTCCAATAGGATTTGAGGACACAGTATGTCAAAGCCCCGCGAAACACAAACAGGACAAACACAAAGCTGGCAATGAGGAAGGCGCACGCCGAAATGCGTCTGCCAGGTGTTTTCCCTTTTGGTGGTGTACCATCTTCTCAGTGTTGAAAATAAATCTTACATGGAGGTGACCCGTGCATTTGTCAGACCCGTTTCTACTGTGAGGCGGGATTTGTGTTATATATATATACATATATATAACCACTTTAATAAAGTGGCAGCATGCATCTTTATCTAAGGCCCTTAGACAGAATGCAGCCAAAGTGTTATAAAAATAATATGGCAGCCTTTTAATTTTGTCCAAACAGCCATTAGCCAACCATATAATGCCTTGTCATCACCATGTACAATAGTATACTGTGATATTACTGCAGATTACTGTGTCCCGATATATCATTTCCTGCTTAGCTGTGTTATTGTATTGCGTGACCCCTGCGTAAAGCATGGTTTCACATGAGCAGCGCAATACTTAAATCAGATTTACGAAGTAATTCAAGTCCCCTGTGTTGCTTGCTAAATCTGGAGAAGTGCAAGGCAGTGCAATTCGTTGTTTTGCTTTACTCTGCATGCCATAATCTACATTCCTGCCAAACTTCACATACATCCGTAAGCGACCCCACTATACACCACTCCTTTCTACAGTATTCCACTCTATGCCATTCCACTATACGCTAATGCACTCTACACCACTCAGTGCCACTCCACTCTATTCCATTGTACGTTATTCCACTGTATACCACTCCAGTGTAATGTACTTCACTCTACGCTATTACATTGTACACCACTCCACTGTATGCTATTAAACTCTATCTAATTCCAATGCACGCTATTCCACTATACAACATTTCACTCTACGCCATTACACTGCAACAACTCCACGCCTCTCTATGCCACTCCACTTTATGCTACTACACTGTAAGCACTCCATGCATTCCACACTACTCTACACTGTATGCCTCTACACTGAATGCTATTACACTCAGCCCTACTCCAATGTACGTGACTCCTGTCTACACCACCCCACTGTATGCTACTCCACTGTATGCTGTTCCACTCTATGCCACTCCACTGTACACTATTTCACTGCTTGCCACTTGATGAGACTCCACTGTATGCCACTCCACTCTACGGTACTCCACACCACTCCGCTCTTCTCTACTCCATTGCACCCCACTCCTTGTATGCTTTTACATTCTACCCCACTCTACTGTATTCTACTCCACCATATACCTCTTCACTGTACTCCACTTTCACTGTATGCCACTACACTATATACACTGTGCGCTACTCCACTGCAGACCACTCCAGTGTTTGCCATTCACTGTACGCCACTCCATTTAACGCTATTTCATTGGATGTCACCCCACTGTACATAACTACATTGTATGCTATCATTCTCTAACCAACTCCACCGTATCCCAGTCCATTCCACACCACTGTACACTACTCCACTATAAGCCACTCATTTGTATTCCATTGCATTCTGCACTAGTCTTTTGAACGCCACTCCACTGCATGCTATCCCACTCTACTCTATACTACACCATTCCAGTCTGTGCCACATCACTGTATGCTATTCAACTCTATGCTACTCCACTCTACACTATTACACTGTAGGCAACGCCACTCTATGCTACTCCACTGTATGGTATTCGACTCTGCCCTACTCCACTGTACGCTAGTCCACACTACTCCGCGCCACTGTATGTCACTCCACTCTATATCACTGTATACAACTCCACAACAAACCAGTGTACGCTATTCCACAGTATGCCACTCTACTGTATGCTACTACACTCTATGCCACTCCAGTATACTCTCCTCTGCACTATATAATGACACTATACAAAACTTTACTATGCTCCGACACTCTATTATGCTCTACTCCACTGTCCAACTCTGCACTCCACCCTATGCCCGTGCACTCTATTGCAGAACACTCTACGACTTTTCCCAGCACTCTACTACACAGCACTATACTCTACTGTACGATACGCCACTCCACTGTACGCGTCTCCACTCAACTGTATGCCACTCCACTGTAGTCCACTGTACAGTATTTCACTGTGCACTGCTCCAGTGTACGTGACTCCATACTACCCCGTTCCACTCTACGACACTCTTCTCCACTCTATATAACTCCTCTCTGTAAAACACTACTAAACGTTATGGCTCTCTACGACACTACAATCCTGGTACACTCCACTGGCCATTGTACAACACTCTACTTTCCAACAACCTGCTTCACAGAACTCCACTGTGCTGTACAAGACTTCACTTCAATTTATATATAAGTTTACTTGACTCTACGCTACTCCATGCCACTCTGCGACACACCAATACACTTATACTTTATTTCACACTACGTTATGCAACTCCATTCCATTGTACAAGACTTTACCTCACTCTGCCACTATACAACAATCCACTCTGTGCAGCTTCACTGTACAACGCAATACTTTACTCTATGCAACTCCAGTCTACTACTGTATGCTTCTCTCCAATGCTTTACTTCACTCTATACCCCTACACTCTAATGTACAACGCTTTTCTACACTGTATGGTAAAGTGGCGAGGTTATAAGTAATGTAGTGTGGTGAGTGAGGTGACAACCGTGTGCACAGAGGTACACGAGTTATAATAATTTGAAGGCGGTGGCTAAATTAAACATTTAAATTATAACTATACCTTTAGAATTTCTAATGCTTGTGTAGTTTAATTTGAGTTTGTATAGAAAGAATAACGTTTTCCTAACTGTAACTTTTCCTCACCTTTGTGTGTGTGTGTATGTATGTGTATATATATATATATATATATATATATATATTCAATTTTGTGCTAACTTTCACTGTTCTTTTAGGTATGTTTTCGGGATGTTGGTCTGTAGATAGATTTTTTTCAATAAAATCTCATTTACTAATTAAAATTCAGTCTACACCTTAAAGATACTGAATGAGGTAGTGGCACCGGGCATTACTTATCAGTCCATAATTGAGTTCTTACCATATGCAGAGTGAGGACTGGGCCAGGATGGGAAAACGCTTTGCAGACAGTTTGTCTACATTGTAAGAAAGAATGTGGAAGTATGATGAGGGTTGGTGAGTATTTCAATAAAAAGAAATTTAGGTAGGAAAACAATAGCTTTGTTTATATGAAGTTGTGCGATGTTTGTTTTGATTTTACGTTTTGACAAATTTTAAATATATCATGACATTTCTTACAGTTTGGAAATGGGTATTTGCCATATTTTATTGATCAATAACGAATGGATGAAAATTCTGTCAGGTCTAGATGTACTCTAGAGGAATCATTAACCCTTATTTTTACGTTCACAATATTAACAGGCAAAACATTTCTCCGTGCACCTCAAATGAATATTAATATTGCAACTTGGGGAAGACTTGTGAGAAGAGCAATACCAGTAAATCATTCTGGTACCTTCAGCCCTGAGGTTTCGGCGCATTCTACAGTGCCAGCAGTGGATAGACGCAACTCTGAACCTTCATCTCCAGTGAGGTATGTTTTAACGAAGTGTTTAAGGTCAGCACATTCATTTAATTCGATTAACTTGATGTATGGCAGCAAGAAAGCTCATGTTCTGTGTATCTTTGAGTGTTTATGTATATGATATCTGGAAGGTTACATTCCTAATAGTTTTCTAATAGCAGCTGTCATCAACTCTCTATACTATTTAAATGTTTAATATTGGAAAAGATTTAATTGAAAGCTATTTAAATCGCCTATTTTTCCCTTTGGTGTAATATGTTCAGTAAAACTGTTGATCTCCATCTTACAGTTTTTTAAAAGCACTGCTGTTTAAAGTTGAATTACATTTATTTTATAAAGGACATGTTTTTCTCTGAGCACATAGTAGGCCACGAATGCTGTATGTTTTGTCATGAAAATAATTTTCATAAATCTGATCCCTTCACATTTACGACTGATTGGAGGAAGAGAGAAGACAGTTAATTGATACTGCAATTGCTTCCACCAAATTAGAGTCACGGTACATAGAACATGAGACACCTCTATTGTTATGCACAGACATCCCTATTATATCAAGTGTATGAGACAGTACAGATTATAAGACGTTGATCTGCGACTGACCTTCTGTCTGACCTATTGTTTCTCAAGTCAAGTCAGAATTTATATAGCGCACTACATACCCATAGGGTCTCAAGGCGCTTGAGGAAGGGGGGGGGGGGGTTTTACTTATCGAATATCCATGTTTTAAGTTGTTTTCTGAAGGCTAGGTGGTTTTGAGTAAGGCGGAGGTGGATCTCCTCGCCTAGAGACTGCTTTCCATGCATTTTCTGTATTATAAATTGTCTTGTAGTACATGCTGAAACTTACTGCCATTTACCCTTCAATCCACCATAAAATGGTATTTCTAATTTTACTCACATCTAAGCCTGAAAGTTTCCTGGTTCAGGCAATCCACATTGCCAGTTAAGTGCAGCAGCATGATGTAACTGTAGGTGGAAGGCTGGATTTTACTCTACCTAGATCAGTGCTCAGACTTTGGTTCCTAAGTGACTTGAGTTTGCTAAAGTAAATTGTTAAACTATAAGTGTCTGCAGAAAATGTACCTGCTGGTTTATTTAAAAAAGGGGTGTTTTCATTCCTGTGCATGCAGTGTGATCAATTAAGGGCAGGACATGTGGTCTCTAATTTGTGATGGGAAACATGAAGAGATGTTGAGATTTGCTGCACAAGATTCGAAGCTGTAAATCATATCTTTCAATACTTAAATTCAGATCAGAAATGTTGGTACCTTTATAGTATGTTCAATGAACTTAACTCTGACTTAGTGTGCTATATTATATTAAAATTAAAAACTACACAAGAAAATTCAAATGTCGGAAGAGAATTACCCTTTTTCTCAAATTTAGGCTCCAACCCTTAAGTAAGCAAATGCATGTTTAAACATGCAGTGTCTCCTCACTGCGGTTTTGCAGCACAGCAGGCTGCAGTGGCATTGGCCCCTATTTACATTTTTCTACTACTGTTGAGCCCTGTGCCTATTCCTTTGCAAATGCATCAAACTTCTCACAAGTCCATTCCTGGTCACCTACTCACTAACAATGAAGTTTGATGAGTTTACTTGTATTAACTCTTTAGATTATTCCCATAGCTACAGTTTAGGTACTTATACTACAGATGGTTTCTCTGACTTAAAGACGTATTTGATAAATCTGAAAGGTCTGTTATCAGACCCTTTCATTTTCCTACTTCCCCCTTTTCGACTGTTGCCTCTTTATTTTGACTGTCTCACTTCCTGAAAGGGTTTATTTTGGTTTTCTCTATTTCTAATTAGTTGAAATAAAACATGTGTCCCCTCTTCTACATAAGTCACCCAGGGTCAGGCTCCATTCAGAGACAACTGTCTAAAGATTTAGAAATCCCTACTTCTAATCATGTGAAACCTCCATGTTTAATCTGCAGTTGTGGCTTCCTCTTTTGTCCTTGTCATGTGTAGAAAAGTTAAATCTTTAGTGTACCTGGCCAAGGCATGTTGGAATACTAGTCAATCCACCTGACATATGCAATCCTTCAATGTCTTGCATGGTTCTAGACCCCAGGTGTCAGCCCTACTCAGCTTTCCTAATATTTTGCATTCTCTTCTGACCCATATATGGTCCTAGTTTACAAACCAGTTTTTAATAACTGGTCCAGTACGTCCCGGGTCCCCATGATTGATGATGAAGCCGTTAGTTCATTTGTCATTCCAATGAATTCTTGGCAGTTTCTTCTCCACTTCTGCCCTCATTTCCTCCACTTTCTCTACAAGTACTGTTCCTTGTCCTTAGAGCACCTCAGACAAAGGTTGACGTATGCTCACCTGTATCTGTGTGATTGTTATCTGTAATAATAAATTCTACACAGCATCAAATCTGAAAGAGACAGTTGTAGATTCCCTACCTTTAGAATTTCACCCAGGCGCAGTCTGGATCCAGGTATTTTTCTTTAGCAGTGCCCCTGTGTGTTGATATGTCGCGTTGGTGGACTCCGCGTCCGTCATCAACGGCGTGGTCGCCGAGATGACGTTGCGGTGCCAACTTAGATGCCACCCGTGCGTGCTGACGTCAGTACTTTCTTTTTATGCGCCAGCCTAGCGCAGATCCAGAGAGAGCAACCCCATAGCTGTTTTTTGGCTAACCTTTTTGTTACTTTTCTCTGCATCTTTTTCGAGTCTTGAACTTCTGGTGGGCGAGGAATGTCCCAACGTCGGACCAGTCCTGGCCTCGTTCGAGAGGAAGGTCTCAAGACCGTTAACGGAGCCCCCGCTCCTCATCGCACTCTAAGTCGTAGAGGTCTTCCGGTAAGTCGAAACACAAGAAGAAGGCGAAGAAGCCCAATTGCTCTTTCTCTTCTCATGGTCGGCTGACTCGACGCGGGACTCGGAGTGTCGTTGCTCAAAGGCTCCGTATTAGGTGCCTGTTTCAGGGACGACTCCACACCTCTCACCCTTTCTGGGAGCCGGAGCATACCCTGCCCAACTTAAGTAGTTCTACGAGGCCTTACACCTCGTCTTTGGACAGCCTGACTCTGCTGGCGCACCTTCGCCAGAGCGGATGAGGGGTCCTGAGCCTTCGATGCCGGCTACTCTGGTGCCAGAGGGCCCCAGCAGATCCAGGCCTGAATCCGGATCGACACTAGTCGATCTTGCTCAACCTTCCCCAGCGCTGATCTCGACGACTACGCCACCAGCGTTGACCATGTCCCCGACCGAAGTTGTACCCGGATCCGAATCGACGTCCGAACCGAAGCCGGATGGTACTTTTGTTCCCCTGTTAATCCCTGGTGTTCCCAACCGACCATAGGGTGGTAATGAGGACTGGGAGGGGGTCGCTGGACCCTTTAACTGACCAGCTAGAAAAAATGGACTGGAGAGAGGACTTGGGTGATGCCAGTGGTCTGGACACCTCTCCAGATACTGTGTTGCTTTCTTCCTGTACCATGGCTATGGAGGAGGGAGTGTCCTATGCTGTGGTGGTAAGGGCAGCAAGGTCTTGGGCCTTGAGCTCCCTTTGGTGGCAGTCAGGACTAACCTCCTGCCAGAGATGCTTCAGCCTTAGGTGTCCTTCTGAACCCCTATTGTTGTTCAATGAGGCCCTCACTGATTTCTTCCTGGGCACTTGGTCCAAGCCCAGCGGATGGGCTTCTGTGGAGCGAACAATTGCCCATCGCTACCGCCCTGCCCCAGGCGACCAAGTGTTCTTGACCCAACACCCTTCACCTGAGAGCTTGGTGATCCAAGTCTCTTCTTCTAAAGGTGCATTCCCTTCAGCCCATCCAGATGGCAATTCAAGAATCTGGACCATCTTGGGAAGTGTATGTTCTCTTCCTCCAGCTTGAGACTGTGGTCGGTGAATACAGCGTGCCTCTTGGGCCGTTACTTCCATACTATCTGGGATACGGTCACGCAGGTGCTGCCTCAGTGCACGGAGGAGGCCCAGGCAATTCTTTCCCAGGCAGGGGCGGATGGGAGAGACGTAGCCAAATTTGCCATTAGATGTGGATTGGACACCACCGTCTCACTGGACAGAACAATTGCCACGTCGGTAGCCCATAGGTGCTATGCCTGGTTGAGGACATCTGGCTTTTCGGGAGATATCCAGTCAACTTTGATGGACGTGCCCTTTGATGGTTGTCGTCTTTTTGGCGACAAAGCAGACTCTGCGCTGGAGCGCTTTAAAGATTCTAGAGCTAATGGCAAATCTTTGGACCTCACTGCGCCTTCTCGCCCACTCCAGTCTGCTTTTTGTCCCTTTTGTGGCTATGGTTCACGGAAGCTGCCCAGCCTCTGTATGGCCGCCAACGTGGGACCTTGCAAGTCTGGGAGCCTGCAGGCGGGCCAGTCCGGCGGCCCCAGGCTGTTGTCTCCCACTTCCAGACTACAGCGGACCACCTGCACTCACTGGGGTTCACTAACCATGCCAAAGTCACACCTGACTTCCTCTCAGTCGCTCCCTTTCATTTGAGCTGTTCTGGACACAGTGCTGTTTCGGGCCTATCCTCCCAAGCAGTGAGTCCGGGATATTTGGGCTACGATACTGATGTTTCAGCCTCTATCCCGGATTTCGATGAGAATGAGGCTGCTGGGCCTCATGGCCTCCTGCATCCTCCTAGTGGATCATGGCAGATGGCATATGCGGGCTCTGAAGTGGGACCTGAAGTTCCAGCGGGCGCAGCATCAGGGGAATTTTTTCGACTATGTTAAGATCTCAGAGGGAACTGCACAACAACTGTAGTGGTGGCTAACAAACCAAGCTTTGGTCTGAGGCAGATCCCCCTCCCTTCCCCAACCAGATCTAACGGTGGTGGCCGATGTGTCACTCCTGGGATGGGGCGGCCATCTGGGAGAGGTGGAGATCAGAGGCGTCTGGTCTCCAGTGGAGTCCAGGCTCCATATGAACCTGTTGCTGCTCCAGGGATCCGACTGGCACTGAAGGCATTTCTTTCCTCTCAGAGGGAAAGTGGAGCAGGTGTTGACGGACAACACCACCACCATGTGGTTCTGCAATAAAAAGGGCGGGGTGGGGCCGTGGACATTTTGTCAGGAGACTTTTCGCTTCTGGACATGGCTGGAACATCAGGGCTTGACCCTGATGGTTCAACACCTGGCGGGTTCTCTGAATGCAAGGGCTTTACAAGCTCAGCTGTCAGTGCTTGGTTGATCACAAATGGTGTCTTCATTCGGAGGTGGTGCAAGGTCTCTTTCTGCGGTGGGGAGAGCCTTGATTAGATCTGTTCACCACCGAAGAACGCTCAATTTCAGCAGTATTGCACGTTGGACTTTCCAAGGCAGCACTCGCTCGGCAACGCTTTTCGTCACGAGTGGAACTGCGGCCTCCTGGACTCCTTTCCGCCTGTACCACTTCTGACTCGAGTGCGCAAGAAGATCAAGCATGACCGGGCCCAAGTTATTCTTGTGGCTCCGGACTGGGCATGAAGAGTCTGGTCCCCCCAGCTTCTGAGTATGGCCATAGATCCTCCGATCGGACTGCCCCCTTGGGAGGATCTTCTGTCGCAGCAGCAGGGGACGGTTCTCCACCCGAACCTGTTCAGTCTCCACCTCCTTGCGTGGAGATTGAGTGGCGATAGTTGACAGATTTCGACCTTCTGCCTGAAGTCTGTACTGTCCTCTTGGCAGTCAGGCTTCCCTCCACTAAATCGGTTTACGCTTGTAGATGGAAAACTTTGTGGCATGGTGCCCAGCAAAGGCTGTGGATCCGCTATCTACCCCTCTTTCGGCGGTCCTTTTGTATATACTTTCTTTGGCCCACCAGTGTTCTCCTCTGGGCACTCTCACAGGTTATCTTGCAGCTATCACAGCTTTTCTCCGGCTGCCAGATCAGCCATCCTTATTCAAGTCTCCTATTGTTAATAGGTTCTTTAAGGGCATTACTCTTCTCCAGTATTACATCTTTCATAGATTCACATGCTTGTATCTTCCCCGTCGTCATGGTGGGAGTCTCACGGTAACAGAATGACCAAAGCAGTATCATAGAGAAGATAAAACTGCATAGAAAATCCCATAGGGACTATAGCATTTGTGTTACATCCTGGTAAGGAATTCCAGAAGACTTGGATAGGTTACGGATGAAAAGTCAGCCAATCAGCATTGCTGCCCTGACCTCACACTCCCCAGCAGAAGCTTCCTGCCTCATATTTCCAACCGCCTTCGTGTGAGAAAGGAGTCTCCCTGAGCTCTGCTCAGTTTACTGTGCCTGAGTGAACTTTTGACCTTTTGATTTTTATATCCTGACTTCTGGATTAAGGTATTGTGTGACTATATTTCTCAATATGGCTGAAAGCTCTAAGAAGAGGCTGTTCAGGCCTTGCAGATCCTGTGGGAAGGCCAGGCTTTTCTCAGAAGACCCTTATAAGGACTGCCTATACTGTCTTCATCCTAAGCATGTTGCTAAGGATTGCAAATACTGTAGAACTTTTCCTGTCAAAACCCTTAGAGACAGAGAAGCTCGCTTGCTGTTATGGCTTCAGAAGAAGAAGGCCATATCAGACTCAGATTCTGGGGAGGAATCTTCTAAACTAACACCTAAGAAGAGAAAGGCCTCTATTTCTGAGGAGAAAGTGGAGCCTAAAAAGAGTAAACCTAAGGAGAAAGCAATGTCATCTCTCCCTATTACTCCTCTGAAGAAGCTGTCAGACCAAAAAGGGACAGGGTCCGCTCCGTCGACCAGTTCCCTAACTTTTTTGCTTCAAAATCTGTGGAAAAACCTTCAGTTCCGTCGACGACTGCACCGTCGACGATGTCGTCGTCGACGGCTTCGTCGACGACAGGATCTAAAGCAGCGTCGACGACGTCGACGAGTAAGATTATCCCGTCGACGAAGAGACCGTCGACGACGACATCGTCGACGAGGATGTCGACGGGAGCCCCGTCGACGGTGGACCCGTCGACAACGGTTCCGTCGACGGTGTCGTCGACGGCACCGTCGACGAAAATTATACTGAAAACGGCAAAAGCTTTCAAATCTCCACAGTCGAAGACTATGATTTCAATCCGGTCTTTTCAGTCGTCCAAGGGTTCGGCGACTATCAGCAAATCGGCGGAGTTCACATCATGGACGAAGATTTCACCTCTCCCACCATCTTCTCTGTTAGAACAAGACTCAGATGGAGAGGAGTCCTCAGGTGCTGCCTACAGTCCTTCACAGCTCCAAATAAGGAGCCAAGACACAGATGAGGAGGAGGTATTCTCCTTTAAGGACAGAACTCAATCTTCCAGGTATGAGTCTTTCCAAGACACATGTGAGTATAATGAGGAGGAAGAGCAACAAGAGGAATCACGTGAGGTAGAGCGGCAGGACACAGTTTCCATTCCGATATCTCTTGTATCTGACCTCAGATTCATGATAAACGACTACTACCGTCGTTTCCCGAAGGCAAACGCCCCTCAATCAGCTACGCCAATAGACTCCTCGCAGCAAGCCAAGGCGAAGGACACCATTCAAGATCAAGGGGTGAGATCACCGCCTTTGGTTACAATACGAGATGACCTAACGGAATCCGACGAGGATGAACAACCCGAAGAAGGGGAGCTTGTTCATGATGCTTCGGGACAAGAATGGAATGAATACATCTTGCCATCGGCCCCGTCACCATCTCCACTGCCATCCACCTCTCCTCCTCAAGACATCGGAGATTTCCACGACATCATGGAAAAAGCGGCGAAGAGGTTTAAATTGGATATGGAGGTTAAAGAAACAGACTGTTTCTTGTATGATTTCAAGGACGATGCCAGGAAATCAGCTAGATTTATTCCAATTATCCCTCATATTTGGGAAGAGGGCCTACAAATTTTGAAAACTCCGGCTTCCATAGCGGTTTCAGTCCCAAGGATTGAAAAGAAGTATAGAGCGCCAGAGTCTGCTGCAGCCTGTCTAATAGGACACCCCAGACCAGAGTCAGTTGTGACGCAGGCGGCGCAGAGAAATTCAAAGAACCCGGTGGCTACTTCCTTGGTGCCACCAGACAAAGAAGGAAGAAGGATGGATGGTGCCGGTAAGAGGTTTGCAGTCATGGCAGCCTCTACTATTAAGGCAGCCAATGCTATGGCCCTAATTAGCCGTTCAACAGGCAAATGTGGTCAGATCTGGCACCCATACTGTCTGCGCTTCTCCATGTCTCGGAAGATTCTGGCTGGGACGTAAACCGGGAGATTCGAGAAATAGTATAACAGCTTGGGGATGACTATCATCTTCAATAGTGTGACACGACTCATAACATTTAGCGGGAGTGTTTTCCAAAACTGCACTTGGGCTCGCACTGCTGAGATCGCTCTCATTAAGTTTCCTTCCAGCAAACCCTCAGGCGACCGATAAATAAATAAACCTAAATATCGGAAAGTGGTAGGGTACCATGGAAGCCGTGAACCATTGATGCTCACGTCGGTCTCCTCCATGCGCGCATCAAAGGGGTACACTCCAGATTTAGTCCAGTTAACCCGGAGGCCCGACATCGCCTCAAAGGTCCTCTATGGACTCTGGGAGGGCAGCAATATTAGTTAGGCATTTCATATTGCAGTCATGGCATGTGAGTTAGGATTCATAGAAATTTGTTCTGGATTTTTCAGTGATTGTCATATCTCCCTTGGTTAGTCTGCCTAATTGTCTGGTGATTATTGCTGTGTGTATTGTCCATTCCTCCCGTCTGCTTAGCCAGACTAACAGTTTTCCGGCCTTGTCCCACATCTCGTAGTCTTCTTTGCACACCCAGTTACTGAGTACAGTGCTTCTTTGGTTTTTAGTCATTTATATTTGTCTCTTTGTCTGTTCTTACCACTAAAGCCTGGGTTTCAGGTTTTTGTGTGTCCTCTAGATGCAATATATTTCCCTTTATGTCCCTGCTTTGCCAGATATCATGCAGCTCCCTATAACCTTCCTGTAGACTTCCCAAAGTGTGTTGGCACTTGTCACAGACCCATCATTTTCAGTGAAGGTTTTTTTGGGCAAGGCTAGCAGGCCCTTCACTATATTACGACTATTCAAGTTCCATGTATCTAGTCTATCATTTGCTTTCTAGTTTGTAATGTAGTTATTAATGCAGAGGGAGATCCCCTTGCCAAATATTTGTTTTCCTAAATTCGATGGGCATGTATGTGCTTGGTGAGTGAAAAAGTAATAATTTCTGGAGTAAGAGTTGTAGACCCCAGAGAAATATGAATAGCATCTATCCTGGCTGTTGATTTCCTCTCCTATATCGCAGAGGGTCATGGATTGTGCATATCCCCCTAGTTTCGTGCAGGCATAGATCAAGGGGTCTTTTGAGATCCACTTAGTGTTCAAATCCCTTGCCAGCAGCAGTAGTGCTTGTTAAGCGTGTGCTAATAGCTAGTTGACTTATTGCAGGGAGGACTCTTGCAGACCTGGGGCAAGTATGTGTTGACCATGACAAAGCTCTCGCCCTCCATTCTCCTAAAGCGCCCACGTAGATCCCTGCTCTGTTCCTCTATATGTCCTATAGGTGAAATATAGAGTTGGTTTACCCAGAGTGAACCCGTATCCTAAATCACCCTTGTCCAATCAATTGGAAGTGGTGCACAGAAGATGGTGTCCTTGGATATATACTTTGTGTAAAAAAATTAATGATTTTGTGTTTTTTTGGGGAGGGGTGGGGGCGAGATCACAAATTTGGATATTGACTTTTATAGTGTGTGTGTTAGTCTTTCTGGACCCAGGCCAACATCAGTGAGCTTTTACTAATCAACCAAGCTGTCATTGAAGAGTTAAATATACATCTG
The DNA here is from genome assembly GCF_964261635.1 of Lissotriton helveticus. NCBI lineage: Eukaryota > Metazoa > Chordata > Amphibia > Caudata > Salamandridae > Lissotriton > Lissotriton helveticus. Next base: position 2,109,960,548 of record NC_136057.1, read on the forward strand.
AAGTGGGGTTTTTTTCTTTTGCAAAACAGTAGTACCAAAGATCCTAACAGTAGAGTTGGAGGGTGATTTTAGGGTGGTCTTTCACCACCTTAATTTGAGCAGGGATGGGCTATCTAAAATAATAAGACACGTGTGAGATGCAGGAACTGAGTCAGAAGTGGCACCATTTATTCAAGAAACAATCTGGACAATAAATGTCAAAGAGACGTATCTTTAGTCAGAAATAACTGAGTCTGGCAAGTAACAAGTGTCAGAGACACATTTTAGATGAAGAGCAAAAACATGCAATCTAGTCAATTTTAAAATCATGGCAAAGGAAAGAGAGAGAATGAGTTTCAAAGTACAATGACAATAAAGAAGGCAGAAGTGCCGAAAGGTACAAAAGTTTATCAAAAGGTCAACTACTATTTCGAGCCATGTCGCTGTCTTAGTTTCTAAAGCTGTGGAAAGTCCCAGTTGACCCTCTTGGCCCCCACTCCTACTCTTAGCCAATTTTGTTCTTCTAAATGACAGACTCATCCTGTTATTGCTACATCTTGATGTTCAGAAAGATGTACACGAAGAGGTCATAGGAGAGATGCATCTGAGTATACAGGAGGGCATGGGGACTACTGCCTCTGTAGACGCTCCAGGCAGTGTGGACAGTTTTAACACAATCCTGTCTATGGGCTGGCAAGGACAATTTAGACTCTCATGCTTCAGATGTGGACAGAATGGCACTGGGGCACTATATGGTAAAACTAGACCCTGCTTCAGTAGTGACAAACCGTATCCATCACGGATAGTGCCAAATTTGCACTATTTGCTCTAAGACCCGGAAAAAAGGTCTGACAAAAATGAACTGTATTTTACACTTACTAATGAGCACCAGTGAGACATTACAGTCCTTCATCGTCATGTCTGAGTGAATTATTTTATTTGTTTTACTCCAATTCAGAAATTCTTATTGAGTATTGTAAGCACTGTCTTCTTGCAATAACAACCTATCTCAGAATGACAAATTCACTTTAGAGTAAGACTGTGAGGAATCATTTTTGGAATGTGTGATTAACGTTTACCATTTGATATCCTACTCCTTAAGGGGAGCTCACTTTGGTTTTAATGTCTTAGATGATAAGCCTATCAAACCATAGGTTTCTTGCAACATCGACCTTTTAAGTGGAGAGCAATCTTTGTAGCTAAAATAAATCACCTTGAAGAATTGGAGATCCTCAGGATTTTAATGGCATAGGTATCTGTATTGTTTTATATAGGGTTACAATTATCTATAATAGGGTTCCTTTTGTTCATTCCAGAGGTTCTTGTCGAAATACTTGATCCAAGTGATTATTTCTCTGATTTCACAACAGGAACCATGTGCCTCCTGAGCTCAAGATCCTACCCAACATGGTTATTTTCATTGGAACCACTTTATTAATTTTATTCTACTTGCCCTGCACAAGAAGGTGGCAAACGTTAACATTGATTATTCTCTCATGTCACCAAATCCTTTTGAATTAGAGGAGTGCCTACTGGCCCAAGACTCCACACTCAGACACCATGTCCTAGTCCATCTAGGTACATTTTTTAACTCCTAAACCTGTTGCTGAGGTTTGCACATGGGTGACTTCTTGTGCTATCGGTAAGCAAATTTTGAGCACTTCTTTTGCTTTAATTTCGATCTCAAATGTTTGCGTTTATGAAATTTCCTTTTAAACCTCTTGGGACAGAAGGAGAGAAGGTCAACAGAGTAAGAACGTACCTTTGTACCAATGTCAATACTCTTAGGTCTTACTGTCCCTAATTCACAACATTTATCCAGACATTCCAGTGCTAGGCTCATACAGGAAATGTTGGAAAAAACACCATAAGATTGGGATAGGATTGTTGATGCATGGGTTGGCCGCAGGGATTTTGTTAACAAAAAAACTGAAAACTCTGTGCACGATCCTTTCTAAGACCTAGGAACATGCTATCTTTTTAAAGAGACTATTTCTATTCCTGCTCACAATACAGTCAGTTCCCCAACTGGTGTGAAAAACTTTTCTTTTGTCTGAAAGCGCCTTGCAACAGTGCATGATTAAGTATTTGCCCCCAGGTTGCTCATTTCGATCTCTACCCTAGTCAGTAGTACTTCTGGATCATTTCAACCTGTGCAAAATTTAACATCATACAAACCACAGACCTTTCAGCATGCTCTTCTTGGCTGGAAAGAGGCATTGATGTTGCAACAGATGTATGGTTAGAAATCCATTTCTTCGGGATGTGTAGTAAACTTTATGGGTTATACCCCGAGTTGAATTTATTCACTGTTTTACTGTCAGCTGTGGCTTGTTGAGAGGATGCACCAAATAGAATATACTACTCTAAATGATGGGTAATCCCAGACTGGTTAAGCCTTTTTGAGTTTATCCATTTGAGATCCTTGGTGCAGTAGAGTGAAAGTCAATGCCTCTACTTTTCATCATTAAAAGTTGCAATTCAAATTCAAAGGCTGCTATTTGAGAGCTTGCATATGCCCTTGAAGGATAGCGCGGACTAACTTGCAAAGTTAATTCCTTGCTGAATATATCCTTTTCCATTGGATTTTCAGGAATTCAAAACAAGTAGGGCTCATTGCATGCTTAATAAATATACATGCACGCGCGCATATGCACACAGTACATTTTTACATCACAATCTCAAACTTTCACAACTACTCACACAGACAGAATCTATCTACTTTACCTTAAACCATGGACGTCTACCAGTTCAAGTGTCCTAGGTCCATGTCAATTTGTTTGTCTAAATAGTGATGTATTGGGTACATTGAGCGTCATTATATTCATACTAATATTATGTAGAATCAATCTTGGGTAGATGTTATGTTATGCAGTATTTATAGAGTGCTCATTCACCCAAAAGTACCAAGGTGCTAAATAGACCCAAGAGAGAAATCAGAACTCTGGACCGTATGCCAAAAATTTGAAGCGCAATTCAATTGCTTTCTTAAAGAGCAAGATTTTTAAAGCATGTCTGAATTTGTATAATTCGGTGATTAATTGAATGTGCAATGGGAGAACATTCCAAGCATCCAGAGCTAACATAGAGAACCTGAAACTTCCAACCCTTGACTTGCAAAATCTTGTCACCACCAAAAGATTGGCTTTAGTAAAATGAAGTTCTCTCCTCCTAACCATATGGCATGGGCTTCCCTGACCTAAGCTGTAAGCCACCTCTAAAACTAATTGGTGATTAGAATGAGACGGATCTTCACACATGGATCTCAGAAACCTGTGTACTGCTCAGCAGAACCTTCTACTTAAGCAAAAAAAGTCAACCCATATTATCCTTTCCAATTTAGTTACATGCCTTTAAAAGAGTTTTCCTTAAATGATTAACTGACTGTTTTCTCTTTCTTTGACACTCAGTTGCATAGTAGAATAAAAGTCATCAAAATTATGTTGACAGTGACACTGGAAAGCATTTGTTTCCCCTGGTCAGCACTACCATTCAACCCTTTTCTCTGTTCAATTCTCCAAACATCAGCTGGTCACTTGTATTTCTTTTCTCTATTGTGTGCGTGGAGTATCTTCACTTTATTGAGCCACTTCCATTCATTGGAGCTCAGTCTCTGTACGTTTTTCATAATTAGTCTCAACAAGCCACTCTTAGTCACGACATTTCACATATGCTGATCTCATCAGAATAGCTACTTGGTTTCGATGAAGTGTATTCTCTGTAAGTAAGCTCTAAAGTCACTAGAATTGCAAACTCTGGGGAGCAATCCCCTTAGTGTAAAGAATCGCAAAATGCAAACTGGACTACAATTTAGAGTGGAGGTAAGTAAGAGGTAATTAAGGTCAGAGAATCCGCTCCAACTCTTATCACAATTTCCCAGGCTCAACGAAGAAGCTATTCTCAAGCTGATAAGGTCAACCACATCCGGAAAGTCATGCCCTACTCAAAGTGACAGATGTTATTCTTCCCTCACGAATGGTGCTATTCAATAACTACCTATATACTGGTCTGGTTCCAAAACACTGGAAGCATGCTGTAATCAGACCTATACTGAAAAAACCCCATCTTGATCGAACTATACATGGTAATCTGCGACTCATCTCATTACTTCCTTTTCCCGGCAAACTCCTGGAGAAACATGTCAATCGTACATTAGCCAACTATCTGGAGGAGAATAACATTCTCACCTCCACCCAGATGGGCTTTTGTGCTCAGCATAGGACGGAATTAGCTCTTCTAGTGGTGACAGAGTAGCTCAAAGCCCTTTTAGACAACGGAGGATCTGCCGCCATTATATTGCTCAATCTAAGTGCTGCATTTGACACCCTTAATCATGCCATCCAAAAAGATATACTAAGGGTAGTAGGAATCCAGGATAAAGCGATGGACTGGCTTATCTCTTTTCTGGAAGACCGATCTTAAGTTATGGAAGAAGACTGCTTCTCAGACAGCCTGCCAAGTAAATGTGGTGTGCCACAGGGCTCATCACTCAGCCCTACGCTGTTTAACATATACATTCAACAGCTTGCCACCTTAGTGCAGGAGGTAGGCATTTCGCCTGTCTCCTATGCAGATGACAGCCAGCTGATTGTCTCTCTGTCTAATGGTCCCAATCAAGGAAACCAACAAGTGGTCCACTGAATGTGGAACTGTTGCCTAAAGCTAAACGGAGATTAGACAGAACTAATGATATTGGGTAACCTGGCCATATCCAGATCACTGAATAGTTGGCCAACCTGTATGAATAATCCCCTTTATCCCAATCCTGTTATACAAAATTTAGGTATTTGGATGGATAGTACCATTGGAATGGATTACCAAGCAAACAAACTGTCTGGAATCTTCTTAGGGCTACTAAGAATGATCAGAAAGAAACTAGCACTGATCCCAGATCAGTTAAGAAAAAAACGTAATTCTGTCCCTCATAGTCTCCTGCCTGGACTATGGCACCTCTTTACCTAGTTTCGCCTAAATAAGTTATAAAGAGACTTCCGGTTGTGCAGAATGCGGCAGCAAGGCTCCTGTTAATGGTCCCTAGCTACGTATCTGAAAGAGAGTCCCTTAATCAGCTCCATTGGCTGCTGATCGCTGCAAGAATCAAGTTCAAATCCCTATGTGTAGCACACAGGGATTTAAATAATAAAGGTCCAGTAAAGCTCAGAAATCTGATATCTACTTATGCTCCCACTAGACTTTAAAGGTCCTCTAACCTACACCTCCTCAGCACAACTAGAGTCAAAAGGACAAGATGGGGAGGAAGATAATTTGCACACCTTGTACGGAAACTGTGGAATGAGCTCCCACTTGGTCTGAGATCACTGCAAAATGAACCCTCCTTTAGGATAAAAACTCAAGACCTGGCTGCTTCCTCTAATTCACTAGTGGGCTCCGCTCTGACTTCAGCACTCCCGAGCACAGGAAAACCTTCGGGCAGCCATGCGCTCTACAAAACATTACAAATTAGTTTACTGTACAATGTTTTATCGAAGTATCTAACTCTGCCGTCTATAAGACCCACTAAAGCTGTGATTTCCCGAACTGTTTAACGATCACAGCTCATGGACAAATTAAGTGTGTCCGGACTGCATTATTCATTCTCATAAAATGGATTGAATTGCTGCCTCGCTAACATACTCAGACAGAATTACATGGCATTAGTCTCTGGTCATTCTGGAAATGAGTTTCAAGTGTCCATAAAAGAGGACATCTTCGAGCGACACTGGCAAGGCCATGATTCTTCAATCCGCTATTCTTGACCCTTTTCCACTTGGTATGTTCCTGGTCAAGGCCGTTTTTCCCCACATGCAGAAGGACACTAGATTTTGTTATTTTAGTTGTTGTTGGACAACACTGAGAATATCTTCTTTTTTAAGCATTGCTTTATTAAACATTTGTCATATAGTGAATGGTCGCAAAAGGCATATTCTCCTGAGATATGCACAGGTTATCTACTTTGCACAGTACAGATAAAAGCAGTGAAATCACTCCTTATAACGTTTTACATGCACTGAACCTCCATTCGATTCTGACAAAAATGAAGACCAAGCAATTTATTATATCATTTTAGTTGAATACAGCATTTTCTTAAGACCCTAATTGCTATTACATTACACATGAATGCATTATCTGAATAGGACTGTAGGTTTCATACACAAAACGTCACACTTATTAATTATGAGGCACACAACATTCACACACCTTGTTTGATCGCCAAATAAAAAATGCATTGCAATTCATTTTGTTCCACCACCAGTTGCAAATGGCCTATTTAAGCAGTTCTTAACTATTTGACTTCTGTGGACACTCACTGAATCATTACTGGAATGCGGGGTCCCCAACTAAGTCATTATTGGAAGCTGGGGACCCCCGCCCAAAGCAATTTCTATGGCTTGAATTTAAAAACAATAGAGAAAAATACAAAAACAAGTACACACTAAACAAATGCTCAAATATTTAATAATTTTTTTTAAATTCCAAATCAAATATAGATTTTTTTTCCACATATTCAATTGTTCTTTGTGTATAGTTTATTCATATAATTTTAATGCATTTATTTTAATATTACTTAATTCGGTAACACATTCGCTTACCCCCTGAGTAGGCCTAGCGGACCCTCAAGAGTCCTTGGACCACAGGTTAAGAACTACTGTTCTATTTGACCATAACCATCCATGTTTCTACACAATCAGTACTTGAAGAATCATATTACATATTAGCCGCTGCTTTTTACATTGTGTTACAATGTTAGTTTAGTCATTTTGTAATTTATTTTGAATGGAATTCTGAATGCTATTGTTCACTCATTGCATTCTGCTGTATACACTTGCAGTCATGGAATAACAAGGCCTAGAATCCAATCTTTATGTTTGGACTGCAGCAATGGAAAATGTGCTTCTATTCCCTGTTACTCTGATTGTACACTGAAATAAATAAGGAACATCATATATTTTAGCCTGTATATTTCTCACAATAGGCAAAAACATCTATGAAATTTACTTTTGAAACCTGTTTCTAATTTGAAGATAGATTTGCTTTACTAAATAATATTTAACAACCCATGAATATTTAAATTCAAAATTTTTCTCTTCAGTGGCTCGCCATTTCCCAAACTGCGTTTTGAGTTCGAACCAGATCCTCCAGCTACTCCAGCAACTCCTAGTGAGATCTGCCTACCTCCTAATGAAGTAAAGCTTCCAGACTCGCCAGTAGAGGTTAGTGACAGTGTGTCGTCATATACTCTAAAGTTTATTTTATATGAATAAAAATACACTTGTGTGATTGATGTGAAATAGTTTAATATTGAATGGAAAGCTATAAGCATTGAAAAATAATTGAAACCACAGCAAGGTATATTTGTGACAGCCTGCTTATGCTGTTCTTAATATCGTTCCTCTAAAAAATTGCAAAGTATTGCTTTGGGAAAGTAAAGATGCACTTCTGAGTTGTTGGGTAAAATGTGTCCTAAGTGTATGCTATACCATTGTGTCGCTTTCTGATGCGATACACTTGTAGCTTACCTTTCTTCCTTATCAGAACACAAGCAAATATTAAAAGGTTCAGTATTTTTGAATTTTTATTTAATGACTAGTATAACAGTCACAGCATATCTTGCCTATACACTTAAAGGACTAAAGAGGAATAGCATTACAAGCTAAGAGGAATAGCATTACAAGCTAAGCTAGACTACACCAGCCATGTTATGCTAAATAGCATGCCCGGAAGTGTGGCTTGTGGGTATTGAATCCATCCATTAGCTAGTTAGCAAAGTCTATTGCTGGTTAAGCATTCCCTGTTGAAACTTTTTCAGTGAATTGGGATTTCAACTGTAAGAAATCACTAGGGTGCTTAAAGCTACTCAGATTTTGAATTTGGACACCTTGTGTTTTTTTTCTAGGATTCTGAACAATCTTTTGAGTTTGAAAATGAACGAAACAGTATTATTTCAAGGCCGCAAATGGAAGTCTTGCAGGAGCCTAACATTTTACAGCCTGAACTAGAGTTCAACAATGGCCAGGAAACAGAGGATCAAAGGTATGTATTTGATTTAGGTTATGGCCAAGTCCACTTCAGAACAAAGGTGTATTATGGCAACGTAGCACCAGAGTACCATAAGCAGGGACCAGCAAGCTGAGTCACCATAGTTAACATTTGCATTCAGCTTTGAGAGGGGAAACATTAGTTTTTTTGCCACTACTAACAATGGTGTCCATTTGTTTTGGGGTTAGTAGTAGAATGTTCCCAACTGGTATACCTTTGAGTGCTAATTAGAGTGCTAAATATCTTCTTCAGATGTGTTCCAAACTGTCTAATTGAAAAGGCTTTGATTCATATGTCTGTCTCAAGATACTGCTGGATACTTCTAACTGCAGATTCTTCACCTTGTGAATACCACCAGGGGCCATACTGGATCCAGAACATGTTTTACCAGTTATCTCACATGCTGGTAGGTTGTGTCAGCTTTGATTTTGTCCCTCCCCAGAAGTGACGTCATAGACACATATAATGGGCACCTCTGCACCCTTTATCCTGCACCTTCCAACGCAGATTCAGAGTTCATCCCCTCAGTCTTTTGTCTTGGCAGAAAGCATTCAAATAAAAATGTATATAGTGTGCACGGGGGATGTCACCCCTGGAAAGACAAGGTTTAAACTTATAGCCGTCACTAGGAATGTCTCTAGTGCCTCCGCTTAACAGACTACTCCAACTCTTGTGATGACTGATTCAGGAATGCAAAGCCAAACTTTGTTGCGGAACATAGTCAGAAAGCGAGGAAAAATTGTTCATGATCTAAGCAGAGGACGTGGTAAAGTTCCCTCTCTCAAGACTGTTCTCTCGACAGATCGTCGTACCACTCCAGGGTAAACCCAAATCAAGAAAGATGCAAAAGTTGTCGAAGTGGGACTTATCCACATCCCATTCTGAAATGTTGCATGGTTGCTTAGCTACTTCTTAGTCACAAATTCCTATGAAAGAATCGCCTCCCCAACTTGTCCTGATGCTACTCGAGTTTCTTAGCCAGTTGGAAAAGTAGGAACAGAGCTGGAAGCCTTCAAGGAGGCCATGTTGCATATCATTGGCACTCTGCCAGCTCCCTCTGGATGCCTTGGAAGAGAGAGAGATTCCATTCTTTGGACCCCAAAAGAGCCTTGAGATTTTACATCAGTTCCACCAAGGACCATTGGGTGGATGATAAGCTTTTTGTGGCGTTAGCAGGAGCAAAGAAGGGTAAAGCTATGCAGAAAAAAATAAAGATGGGTAGTCATCTGCATCAACTTCAGCTATGCACTGGGTAAGAGGCATTCCACAAAAGGCTTGAAGGCTAATTGCACCAGGGCCAAGTCTGCTACAGCTGGATTGGCTTGTGGAGTGCCTGTCTTAGATGTGTCAGGCTACAACGGGTTGGGAGTTCAGTTCACACTTTCAAGAAGCATTTCTAATCTTGATTTACAGGTCCATCGAAACAGGCACTATGCCAGTTCTATCCGCAGGGACATTTTGGTCTGAGCCATTTAACACTCAACTCCTTGGAAATACTGCTTTGGTATCTCATAAGATGTGAAATCTTTGGTTAGATTTATCTATTAGAAGAACAAGCTATTTACCATCAGTGATGCCTTTTCTGGTGGATGCTCTATCAGACCGCAGATTCCTCACTGACCCTCTCACTTCCCCATTGGGTGGAATGGTTTTTCTCCATTTTAAAAAGGTCATAGTTTAGAGATACTCTCACTGGAATATTGGATCAGCTAGTGGCTAAGCATCCAACCGCATGGACAAGTTTCAGAAAGAATCTCACGATTGTACCCAGGAGTGGAAATTGTATGTGGCTCTGACATCACTGCTGGGGCTGGACTGAGTCAACACAGAACCACATGAATTCACCTATTGGAGCGTGAGGGAATTGCTCTAAAATTTTCCAGATCCAGTCTGGTGCCTGTGGGTATTCACAAGGTGAACAATTTACGGTTCGAATATCCACCGGTAAAGCGTTACCAAAGGTAAGAACTAACTTGTTTATCTCTCAGATATCAGTGAATTCGGTTTGTGTCTGGTTGGTTAAATCTGACACAGTATCTTAAAACCAACGCAACTGAGCCAGAGAAGGATGCCCAGTAATGGAAATATGTTTTTAGGGTTAAATTTAAGGATGGGCCTCACAGCTGTCTTTACTTCTTGTTGATGGACTGCAGCTGCAAGACAATTTTTGTGAGCCACTAGATTATGTAGAGTCATAACCCAAACATAAAACGTCTACCCCAATCAAAGACGGCCTGTGCCTAATGGAGAGAGGGTTGATCTTCTATTGTTGGAGAAGATGGAAATGGTAAGTTACCTAATGCATTTGACATATGCCTTTCTGAGAGAGTCTGCTCCATTACTCCAATGTTTATTCTATTTTTAAGTGGTCATCTAGGGTAGGCCCTCGTTTGGGGACGTCTGTAAGAGTCGTTAAGAGTGAATGGTGACTACTTGCCCATTGCCATTAATGTTTAGCACCTATTAAGGGTCCACAGGCTCATCTGCATTTATGTTTGTTTTGTGCACTGGCTTCCATGTACCGTTTGGCCTGGATTCTTGGTTTTGCCTTCAGTCTATCACCCTCCTCCAGGCAAGCCGCAAGCTATTTTTTGTCCAGATATCCTGCAATCTAGAGCGTTATTACTTTGTCTACTTAAATGAACCCTGATTTTGGTATACACTTTTGCTGGCTGCCATATTAAAGAAAAAGAATATTTGTAATTTAACAGGTTCTCATTTTTGGGTATTTTGTTTTCAGAATACAGCAGAGGTTCCAGTTCAGCCTTCAAGACTTCAGATGTTGTGCCGTATTGGGCAGGGGTCATTTTGGGAAAGTACGTATTGAGTCAGGAACGTTTTTCATTCATAAGATGTGAAAATCAAGCCTAATTAATTCATACATCTTTTATATGTCTCATATGTTTCAGGTATTGCTGGTTGAATACAAGAATACAAATGAGATGTTTGCAATTAAAGCTTTGAAGAAGGGAGACATTGTTGCTCGGGATGAGGTTGACAGGTCAGTTGAAGTTTAGCAGTAGAAATGGTGTTAAATATTGCAAAGTGAGAACAAATTGTTTGCCGGCAACTCAGAGAGTAAATGAGATATGTAGGAGTGTGCTGATCAGAGAGCATCAAGCACATTGAAAAGTTGGCATACTAAAAATACGTGGTTCCCCAAAATCACTTGGAGAGGCAGTATTGTTAATCCTAATTAAAGAAATAAAGTTTAGCTAATTTTCGGTTATTGTGTAATTATAGTTGACCCAGTTAACACGATTGCTTTCTTTAATGCGACTAGTGGGCTTTGAAATGAGATTGTTAAAAGGCAATGTCACATAAAATTTTGAGTTACTGCGTGTGGTACCTAGTGGGGGGTCTCGAGAGGCAGTGGTGGGTCGCTTCCTGACTTGGCCCGGGTCGGGGCCAGTGGTGTGCTGCTTCTGGGCTGCATACAGTGGCGCTCAGCTGGGCCGGGGCGCTTGGGCCTTCCGTCAGCGATCATCTGTTCTGGCTGCGAGGGGACTGGACCTCCTGCAAGCACTGGACTGCCTTGAGACCGCCGCGCGACAGGGGCGCGTCCCGCCATCATGAGGCCCAAATCTACTGTCCCCACACAATCCAACAAACTAGACAAATATGCGGTCCACAAAGGGACCCCCCGACGGGTGGTGTGACGGCCGAGGCTGCTGCCTCTCGGTAGCCATCGCTGGCCTCTATCATGGCGGCTATACAGTCCCTGGGCATAAATCTGGAGACTAAGATAGACAGAGTCTCCATTGAGGTTAACCTCCTCCGAGCGGACCTCAACAAGACTTCTGACAGGGCCCGGGCCAACGAAGACGGACTCAAGGAGCTTCGGACTGCGACAAAAACATTGGAGAACCGTGTAAATGAGCTAGTCCACCAACACCATCAGACGGCCCTCAGGCTCGAGGACCAGGAAGGGCGGGCTCGGTGGAGCAATATACGCGTGGTGGGCGTTCCGGAGGAAACGGAGGGGCCTTGTGTGGAGCTGTTCCTTGAGGACCTGATACTCAACCATTTGAAACCTAAGCGCCTATCGCGTATCTTTACCATCGAGCGCGCGCACCGGGCGCCCATCCCCAAGCCAAAGCCAGGGGCACCATAGCGAAGGTCTTGAACTATCGAGATAGAGACGCCATCCTACAAGCGGCTAGGCTATCAGGTGACCTCCAATATGAGAATGCCACTATCCGGTTCTTCCCGGACTTCACGCTACAGGTACAGAGGGAGCACCGTACCTTTACAGGTGTCAAAGCAGCATTGCGTGACAAGGGAATAAAGTATATGATCTTCCCGGCTAAACTCAGTCATTGCCGGGGGCAGATCCCTATTTTTTACTAACCCCTCAGATGTACAGAGCTGGCTGGACGAGGGGGCATCCAGAAATCCGGACAGCCGGGACGGCGGTAGCTGGAGAGACACGCAGGTTGCTTCACCTGGATCGACTACTGGACAGTCGGAGGCGGGGGGACGCAGTCATCGCTCCTGGATGTCGAGGTCGGCCAGCCCTCGCGGGGACATTCTCCATGAAGCAGAAGAGCAGTAACGATGGTAGACCAGCAGGAGTGATCCTCTACGAACTGTAACATATTCGCAACCTGTACATAGAGGTCATGCCCTCTCTTTGGGGGGGAGCAAACGGGCGGCAGGTAGCGGGCCGTCTGGCGATAACGTACTGTGATGTGATTAGAGATGATGTGTGTATTGCTCCCCTGAGGTAACTGAATACGGGGTGCGTAACTTTCTGGGGCAGGCTGAGACATTGTTGAACTGTGTTTATGGCCGGACCCTGTCTACTGCCCAATTGCGACATTGGCTAGGAAGCTGGAATGGTACGCTAGGATGTTTCAGGGTGGGAGTGAGTGGCGGCTGGAGCTTGGGCCAACGCACGGTCCCCTTGGCATAAAGCTTTGTTAGAGGAGGGGAGCCTATCTCCACTCTAGGTTGGGGTTCTGGGCGAAAGGCGCTCTGCTAATTGGGGATGTGGGTAGTTGTAAACCTACGGAGCAGGGATGCAGGGAGGGGGGCTTGTTTGGGGAGGAAATGGGGGGGATCTGGTGGGGTGTCTGGACTGGGTGGTTGGGCGGGGGCCGGGGGAGTGGGGGGGGGGGTTGGGCTTGTTTGGTGTTGTCACACATGATGAAAATGATTGTATTACAGTGTGGTGCCAGAGGTAGCGAGGCCTTACGCGCATTTCGACATATCTACCAACATGGGGTGGGATAAAAGCCTTAAAATTTTGAGTTGGAACGTCAACGGGCTGGGGGACAAACATAAGAGAACAATAGTCTTGCAATTCCTTAAAAGGCACGCACCGGACGTGATTCTCCTGCAGGAGACCCACCTCCTGGGAAACACGTCATGCGCTTAATAGATTTGGTTATTCCCTTTTTCTTCATGCTGGCTTCACCTCTGCCTCCCGAGGGGTTGGCATTATGGTACACCGGAACCTGCCCTTGTTCATTGACCACACCGAGACAGATTTGTTGGGTAGATATGCAGCTCTGTCAGGCCAATGGGAGGGTGGCAGAGTTAATCTGGTGACCTGCTATGTCCCACCGGGAATACAAACCCAGTCTTTCCCGGCTTTGAGGAAACTGCTCCTCCCCCTTCCAGAGGGTCAGCTCTTTGTTGGTGGCGACTTCAATGCAGTGGTCTCAGGTCATTGTGATAGGCATCCCGAGGGACCTTCCCCCTGGCCAGTTGTGGCTCGCTGATTTTGCAGATACTTTTGGCCTCACGGACCTCTGGCGCTTCAAACATCCTGCCGACAGGCAGTACACCTTCTTATCGGGTCCGCATAGCTCCTACTCCCGTTTGGATTACGTTTTTGCACCTCTACAGTGCGGCACGATTGTCCGAGAGGACACCCATCTGGCACGTGGTATATCAGACCACTCCCCTCTACTGATCCACCTTACAGTCCGAGATGAGCGAGAGGGCAGGGTAGCTCCAATTAGTGCCTGGCATCTCCGAAATCCGGATACACGTAAGGCCCTTGCTATGGTGATGGACCGCTATTTTGAGGAAAACGATGGCACGGTGGAGTCCTCAGTCATATTGTGGGAGGCGTTTAAGATGGTGTTGAGGGGGGAGGCCTTGTCGGTGATTGCTGGCCGCCGGAGAGAGCGGGAGGCACAGATGCTCAGAGTGGAGGGTGACTTGCATGCCCTTGAGGCATCGGTGCTCGCTGGTGATGACCCGGAAGAGGCACACCGGCTGCGCCTTAAACGAGCGGAATACAAGGCGCGAGCCACAGATGCTGCGCGCACTACCCTTAGAGACAGGGATGGTAGGATCTACGATCAAGGAGACAAGGCCGGCAAACTTATTGCATGGCTGGAAAAAAAACAGCAGTCGCAGAAGGTGGTAGCGGAAATTTTGACCGACTCAGGAGCGGTTGTAACAGAGCCCCGGGAGGTGGTTAAAGAGTTTAAGAAACACTACCGACGGGTGTGCAGTAAAGGATCTGACCGGCCTGAGGAGGACTCGGTCGACTTGCTGACTGACATCCGAATGCCTGCCTTTACGGAGGTGGAGAGGGAGCTATTGGAGGCCCCAATCTCGGTGGAGGAGCTTAGTAGGGCCATATGTGATCTGTGATCTGGTAAGGCTATGGGACCCAACGGGCTCCTTATCGAGCTATATAAGATCAAAGCTGATGGCCTCAGTCCATACCTTAAGTGGATGAGCGAGGACAGTAAAGAGCAGGGCATACTACCCAGAGATCAACGAATAGCTACCATAGTTGCCATTCCGAAGGACGGCAAACCCAGAAACCTATGTGCCTCCTATAGGCCTATCTCCCTACTAAATTCGGAACCCAAGATCCTGGCCAAGGTCCTAGCCAATAGGCTCCGACCTGTCTTGTCGACAATGGTCCACTCAGATCAGTCGGGTTTTATGCCACATCGGAATACCGCTCTTAACCTCCGCAGAGTGCAGGGAGTGTTAGGGCGCTGCCATACTCTCCGAGAGGACGCTGTGCTGGTGTCCCTAGACGCGGCCATGGCTTTCGACACTCTGGAATGGCCGTACATGATAGCGGTCCTCCGGAAACTGGGCTTTGGACCCGAATTCATCGGCTGGGTCTGCCTCCTTTACTCTGAGCCACTTGCCCAAGTTTCTGTTAACAACAAATTATCTGAGGTGTTTGCCTTGGAGAGGGGAACACGACAGGGGTGCCCACTCTCGCCGTTGCTTTTTGCTCTGTCCCTGGAGCCCTTGGCGGCCTGGATCCGACAAGACGTCTCCATAAAGGGAATCCGTTGGGCAGACGGCTGGGAGGACAGAATCTCGCTATACGCGGACGACATCCTTCTATATCTGACTAGCCCTCGGAAATCTCTCATTGTGGCCATGGACATTTTCACAAGCTTCGGGCATAACTCAGGCTACAGTATAAACTGGAGCAAATCGGTCCTATATGTCCTCCATGGTGGCCCACCCGTTGTACCCAGTGGTTGCCCGATTACGCTAGCTGAGGACGGGTTCAAGTACCTGGGGATATATGTCTCCAAGATTGCGAGCACCCGGTATGAGAGGAACCTCCTCCCCCCCCTCCCCCCCTTGCAGAGGTTCCGGAGGGACTCGGCCGCGTGGCGCAAACTCCCACTGTCCCTTTTAGGTAGGGCGTCGCTGTTCAAGATGATGGCACTGCCTAGATTCTTGTATGCATTACAGAATCATCCGGATCTGGAGCCACAGTCCTATTTTGTGACACTTGAAGCCTCACTCCGGGAGCTACTATGGGCAGGAGCGCCCCGCATATCCCTTCAGAAGCTGACGCTTGGCTGGATCGATGGGGGTATTGTGTTACCTGATATCCGCAAGTATTATTGGGCTGCACACCTCTCCGCCATTAACCAAGGCACGTATTGTGATGATGACGAACCCGGGTTCGGGATGGACCGTTGGCAGCTGCCGGGGGGGGGGGGGAACTATGAGAGAGCGCTTTACTCTAAACCAGGTAGGTTTCCGCTCACCGGGCCCACCAAACACTCTGTCCAACTCTGGCACGTGGTGCAAAAGAAGCTGGGCTGGGCAGATACCATCACTATGTCCACTCCATTGTGGGCCTCTGAGCGTCTGGGCAGCCTGCACCGCACAAAATGGTTGCAAAACTGGGACTTGATTGGGATCTCCCACATTCGAGACCTATGGGGCTCCAAAGGGGTTGTATCATTCGTGCACCTCCAGCAGACTTATGAGCTTGCCCCTAGTGAATTTTACCGGTACTTGCAGGTTCGCCACTCCCGTCAATCCAACATTCCCCCTGGGACCCTTCCTCCAGCGTCTTCCCCCCTGGAAGACAGACTGCTAGACGGTCACGTCCCTGACCACGCCATCTCCCTCACATATAAGAAGATTGTTAATAACTCCCCTGAGTTGTTGCACACTCTCAAAAGAAAATGGGAGGCGGACGGGTTAGAAATTGATGAAGAGGAGTGGAATGGAGCGTTGGCATCCCCTAGGGAGGTGGCTATATCGGCCAGATTCCGTCTGGTTCAACTGAAAATACTTCACCAAGTGTACATCTCAGGCACGAGGTTGCGACTCATGGGCCGTGGCTCTGACGGGCTCTGTTGGAGGGGATGCGGAGAGGCGGGGTCGTTTCTTCATATTCTGTGGGAATGCCCTCTCATACAGATCTACTGGCAACATGCGCAAGGTATGAGGGGTGGAATTACGGGTGGAGGCTAAACGATGCCTGCTGAATATATGGGAACCCACCGATCTATCTACACCGGGTAGAACATGGGCTACGCTTGGATTTGTGATTGCAAAGCGTAATGTAGCTAGACTCTGGGGGGCTGGTAGGCCCCATAAGGTTGATCCATGGAAAAAAGACATGGACTGGTGCATGCTCCATGAAAAGACAGTCTACGTTGCGAGGGGCTGCCCACAGAAGTGGGTTGGTATTTGGTCCAGCTGGAATGAGTACAGGGGACATATCTGTGAGCCCCCAGAGACTACCAGGGTTGACGAACCACTCGTAATGTTGCATAAATGATGTAATCCTACTCACTGTAAAGCTTGTATTTGTGATTTCATGTGCTGAGCCTTGCTTTTGTCTGGTACGGAAATGCGAAAAATGCTCAAAATGTGATGTACACTACTGTCTCTTTCTATGCAGTTAA
Source organism: Lissotriton helveticus (assembly GCF_964261635.1). NCBI lineage: Eukaryota > Metazoa > Chordata > Amphibia > Caudata > Salamandridae > Lissotriton > Lissotriton helveticus. The sequence goes on from NC_136057.1 coordinate 2,109,977,713, forward strand.
TAAAAAGTTTAATAAAAAAAAAATGGCCTCTCCAGAAGCTTTAGAAATGAGATTACTCTGATTGCCACCTAAAACACCAAGTGAGACGTCACATTAAAGTAAAAAGAATGATCAGAATGTAGACAACAAAAATATGAAATATTGTCTGACATAAATATTGTGCTCTAAATATAATTTACAAAAATATTGCTCAATTGGATGTAGATATTCAATTAACTCCAATGAGGCAACATTTTTGAAAATTTTAATTATATTTAGGACACTCATTTTTTAGATCGTATTTAGGCCGTGATATTCTGGTCCCATGCAACAATAAGAGTATGTATAAAAAATAAGGCACTGTAGGTAAGGGCTCAAGGTTAGAAACCTGCATAAAAGAGGGACTTGTGGTGCCTCCTTATATTTGAGAAGAGAATAAGGACTGCAAGACAGGTTTGGTCCATTTCTGGCAACAGAAAAACAAAAGCTTTACTTTTACTTCAATGCAATCTTAAGTCATTTGTTTCCTCCTGGAGGCCCTTTTCTTTAATCCCACTTTTAATAAGAAGGCTCTGCTGTCCTAGAGAAAAGGCTAGAAACGGGCGACTAACCTGCTGCATGATTTAAGCTGCAGGTTTTTTAATGAGTTGTTAAAAAATCCATTTGTTTGAGGTAGTAGAAAGGAGCAAAAGGGGATTGTACGTACCAATTTCTTTTGTTATGCTTTTCTACATTTCTCTTGTATTAAGTCCTTCACCAGTGATGTTAAATGTAAAAAGCCAGTATATTTTGTATTATCCTCGGCGTTTTATATGTTAAGTTCTCTGTTGCCTACTGGCTAGATCTGCACAATATAAATACCTTAAATAGTGAAAAGCATAAGACAAGTGTTCCTTTAACTGAAGGTCATGAAAGGTATCATGATTGGAGATGGTTAAATGAAACAGCTTCCCAGCAAACACGGTGGAAATAGAAGAAATAAAAATTATTGAGTAAACTAAGGACCAATATGAGGACAGTGTGCTGACAGGAAGAACCTGGCTGTTTTATCTACTGAAGGATCCTTTGTATATAGTTATTTAAGGCCATATATTGAAATAGGTTTTCTCTCTAACCTGTGAGGTAGAGGTTATGGCACAATTTCAGTCTTGTTTTTATCCGTTAACAGAAAATTTAGAGGCATTACGTATATTTTTCAGTGATATCTATATTCATTTTTGCTTACAAGTCTGATCAAAAGTAGTTGAACCCATAATATTCCTTCATGTGCTTTCTATGTTTTTTGTGCATAGTTCAACATACTTTCTCTTTAGGGCGTGTTCACCTTAGATTATCTTCATAAACCATCACCCAGTAATTTGTGAGGCCTCCACCAATGGCTACCTCCAGCTGACGTTTTATCTGCTATGTGACGTATTTTTTGAAAAGGCATTCTCTTTACCGTGCTATAATGAAGTTGATTCACTTTACAAAGGAAGACTGCTCCTTCACTACATTAATTCAGGAATGTATTTCCACAATGTTATGATCTTCAGAAAGGGAGTGAGATTACTTCCCATTTTTGTATTGGATTATAGACAATAGTGATGGATGGAATGCTTGAATTAGTCTCAGCCACTGGTAATTACTTGGACACATCCCAGTGCATTGTTATTTTGTACATCATGCCCCCTCAGTTTGTACCCAGCTATGTGCAAAACAGTCTTCTTCCTCCTGGCCAGGTCCTTCATAAATCCGAATACAGGCAGCCCAAGACTGGTTTCCCTCTGATTGGGCCTCTTCATTCAGGCATAGCTTGGTTCCAGTGGCACAGTGAGCATGGGACCCACGTATGGACATACCCATCGCACTTAAGATATGTAGGAAGCTGGGTACCTGTTGCCGTACCCCCTCCCCCACACACACACACATTTTGCCTGGTATTTGATGCACCTTTGACTGGAGTGTACTGGGTTACTGCTAATCAGGTCCCCACTACAAGTGTCCTTCCCCCAAAATGTGCAATTGTTTATCTATTTGGCAAAACCTTTAGCACTCTCCAAGACCCTAGTAAATGGTAGCCCTGGTACCTAGGACCTGAGGCGCTAAAGAGGGTTCCTAAGGGCAGCAGCATGAATTGTGCCACCCTAAGAAACCACTCACCAAGCACATGCAAGACTGTTGTTGCAGACTGTGGGTCTCGGTGCAGACAAAAGTGAAAACCCGTCACACATCCCTTTGCGCCATGTCCCCTACCACTGCATGTCATATTTGTAAGTCACCCCTACAGAAGACCTAACTGCCCCAAAGGCAGGGTGCTGAATATCACATGTTAGGGCATACCTTCATGAGCAGATATGCCCCAGTGCTGGTCAGTCTATTACTGCCAGTACAAGTGGCCAGGTTAGCCATTTTAAAGCATGTGCTGGACACAGGTGAAAACGAAGTCCCCAGCTACATGATGGCTTCACTGAGGGATGTTTGGTATCAAGCGTCTCGTATTGGTAAACCCACACTGATGCCAGTATCGAATGCACCAATACACGAACTCAGAGGGCACCCTAGAGATGCCCCCTGAAAACCTACCAGCTTCTGATGTCCTTGCTGACTGGTTCTATGCCAGCCTGCCACCTGAGACGCTGCCCTGACTTCCTATGGTGAGGGACTTTGTTCTCAGGAGACCTAGAACAGTACCTGCCCGGGAAGAGGGTGTAACGCCCGCTCCCACTAGAAGACCTGCTGATTAGCCTCCTAGGGCTGGCAAGCTTCAAAGAGGCTGCCGTCTTTGGAATGTAAATCAGGCTCCCCTCACAGGAGAGGAGGGCACCCTCCCCCACTCCACTCCCCCAAGTCCAGAGCCCCCTTGGCACCTGGACAGATGGGAAAATTAGCTAATCAGGTAGGTGTGATACCTCCAGTACCACCCCTAAGTTGGGCTACTGTGAGCTGGACATGATTTTTCAGAAGTAGCCATCTTTGTGACAACATACTTAGCAATTGTAGGACAGGGTTATTTTACTTTCCACAGGAAATGGTCATATAGGAGCATAGTGACTCCAAGGATCAGTAACCCATTGGCTCCTACCATACACTCCCCTAACGCCCCCTAAATTCGGTATTTAGAGTAGCCCCTTGCACCAGAGAAGCAGATCCTGGTAACTCAAGAAGAGAGAGGACACAGAAGAGCTGCAAAAGCTGAGAAGCAGCAGCTGACCTGATACCAACCCTGCCGCCCTATCTGCACCCCTCAGGAAAAACAGCACCAAAGTCAATTAGTCCTGCAATTACTCCTGCAGCTGTGGCTCCAGAAACTTGGGAGGACTGCCTGCCTTCGAAAAAAGCTGAAGACCTCCTGTGAACAGCTGACCTGTTCTAAAGAATCTCCAAAAGAGAATCCACCACAGCATCTATCGCCTCCAGCCCTAGTTGAAGTGGGCCAACGGTGCCAGCAAGGTTCCCCAGCCCTAGAGTCCATTGTGGTTTCACCCCTCCTGGACTCCCCGAAATCCCCTGCTGCCTCTGCATTCAGGCCCCCTCAACGGCAACTGCTCCGGTAAGGAAAAGCCTGACTCCTAAGGACAACCCTGCACCCTTCGCCCCTGGGCCATGGAGAAGAGGACCAGAGGTGTCGTCGTCCCCAGCCCCCTCCCCCCCTTCCCGTCCAGCTGGCTTCCTAGCCGGAGCCTGCAGCCTCTTTTTACGCTGACTGATCCCCATTGAAACACATTGGGCTCCCGACGCTGATATGCACCCTGTACCCAGTCACTGGTGGTGTACTACTGCTGCTTTCTTGGACCTTGTCCACAACTTAACTTAACTCCTGAAGACTGGTCCTGTAAGTCAATGATCTGAAAAAGACACGTTAGTGATAGATTCCTTACCTTAGAATATCCCCAGGCGTCAGACTAGATCCGGAAACTTTTGCGTAGCAATACCCCTGCACGTCGGTAGGCGTCGTCCACAGCTTCGCGTCCGTCGTCTGCGTCATTGGCACCGGAATGCCGTCGCCGGAGTACTTAGACACTGCCCTCGTGCGCTGACGTCAGTTCTTCTTTTTTCCGCGCCAGCTAGCGCAGATCCGGAGAAGCTCTACCCCTTAGTCACTTTTTGACGTAACTTTTTTTGATCTTTTGATCTGTTTATCTCGAGTCGCTCGACTCCTACGGTGCCGGTAGGGATGCCCGGGTTCAAACCCTGCTCCAAGTGCAGCTGACTGATGTCGGTTACCGACCCCCATCGCCGGTGTCTTTAGTGTCTAGGCCCGACCACGACGACTGAACCTGCTCCGACTGCCGGACCCGGACGTCTAAGGCTAGCGGCTTGAGCTCCGGCAGTCAGCCCCGCGCCGTTCAAGGTCCTGGTCCCACAGGAGGTTGAGGGACCGGTCGCGGGGTCGTAGCCCTCGTAGCTCCGAGAGTCGGCATCGGTCTTCAGGATCCAGGTCCTCAGGTAAGAGGCATGAGAGGTCGGAAAGGTGTCATCGTTCTTCCGACCCCCCCCCGTGCTTGGGTGACACCACCCACGCGGCTCTGACGGAGTCGCGGGCGTCGCAACCTGCCCCATACCTTCCGGTCCCTGGGCACGATGCGACGCCAGAGGAGATCGAGCGGTACCTCATGGCCATGAGGTCTCTCCCTCCTCCGCCGGGCTCCGTGGCGCCTTCGGGCCCAGCGGTCCCGGCTGGAGGGCCTAGCGTGTCGGGTGCTTCGCCTCCGATGCCGTCGGGTGCTTCGGGCCCGGCGCCGCCGGCGTCTCCGGTCCCGCCCCCCGCAGGCCCTCACTGGATCCGGATCCGAGTCGTCGCCGGTCGACCTCACGACCTAACCGACGCCGGCCCCTAGGGTGTCGCCCCCGGCGACGCCGGCCCCGATCCTGCCCTTGATTCGCTTCCGACACCGCTGGGTGCCGCTCTCGACGGCGTATGGAGACTTTTACTTCCACGAACCGGCCCCATCCGTTGAACCTGAATTTCAGGTGATGGGTGACGAGGGTGATTGGAAGGGGTCTGTGGATCCTCTGGCGCAGGAGTGCCAGTCTCAACAGGACTGGACATATGAGCTTGGGGACGAGGGCAGCCAAGGCATTGAGCCTAGAGCTCCCCATCACGGCCGTTAACTAACCTCCTCACTGAGGTCCTTAAACCGCAGGCAAGCTCGGCTGAGCCTCTGCTGCCGTTTAATGAGGCCTTGTGTGACGTTCTTTTGGGCACTTGGTCCAAGCCCGCTACAGGTCAGCCTGTGGATAGGAACGTGGCCAGACGCTACCGCCCGGCTCCGGGCGACCCTTGCTTCTTGTCCACCCACCCCCGAGAGCCTTGTCATCCAGGCCTCTACTTCCCAGACCGCATTCCCAACGTCTCCGCCCGATCGGGAATCCAAGAGCAATTCGGTAAGAAGGTGTTCTCGTCCCGGAGTTTGGGACTGCGTTCAGTCAATACTCTGTGGGACACGGTCGCGGACGTGCTGCCACAATGTCCGGAGGAGGCCCGGACTAAACTCGCCCAAGCCCTTGCGGTCGGTCGAGATGCAGCACGCTATTCCATCCGGTGTGGGCTGGATACCACGGACTCACTGGGCAGAGCGATGGCAACGACGGGGGCGGTTCGATGCCACGCCTGGTTGAGGACCGCCAACTTTTCGGCTGCTGTCCAGGCCACCCTTCTGGACATGCCGTTTGATGGCCGTCGCCTCTTTGGCGACAAGGCAGACCATGCACATGAGCGTTTTAAGGATTCCAGGGCTACCGCCAAGTCCTTGGGCCTCTCGGCCCCACGCCAGCAAACGGGTGCCTTTCGCTCCTTTCGTAGCCAAGGAAGGGGCGCTCCCACAGGTGCTGCCAGCCACGCACCGCAGGCTACTACACAGCACGGTGGCGGCCGTGGAAACCGCTGTGGCGGCAGTCGGGGACAACGGTGAGGCCAGTCCACACCTTGCCCTGCAGCACCCGCCTCAAAACCCTCCTAGTCCGTGCTTTCAGGCCCATGTGACGCCAGTGGGGGGCAGGGTTCGCCATCACCTCTTCCACTGGTGCACTGTCACGTCGGACATGTGGGTGATGCAAATCGTCCGAAGGTGCTACTCCCTCCCCTTCGAGGCGACCCCTCCAGCCATGCCACTGCAATACCACCGCGTGTCGGGGAATCACTTGCAACTTCTGCAAGAGGAAGTTACGGCCCTCTTGGCCAAGGGGGCCATCGACCGCGTTCCTGGGCCAGAAGTAGGGTGTGGTTGTTACTCCCACTTCTTTCTGGTACCCAAGAAGGGCAAAAGGGGCCCTATCTTGGACCTACGGAACGTCAACGGCTTCCTCCGGAAGGAGAAGTTCAAGATGCTGACTTTGTCTCAGGTCTTAGCTGCCCTAGACCCAGGAGACTGGATGGTAGCGTTGGACTTGCATGACGCCTATTTCCACATTCCCGTCCTGCCGGCCTACCGGCGTTACCTGCGGTTCACGGCAGGCCACGAGCACTTTCGGTTTACCGTGCTCCCCTTCAGCCTTACAAGCGCCCCATGGGTGTTCACGAAAGTGATGGCAGTGGTCGCAGCTCATCTGCGCAGGTTAGGGGTTTCAGTCTTCCCCTACCTCGAGGACTGGTTGTTTAAGGCGGGTTCGCCCCAGACAGTCGTCATCCACCTCCAGACTACGGCCGACCTCCTGCACCTGCTGGGGTTCTCCAATGTGCCGAAGTCACACCTGTGTCCCTCTCAGAAGCTCCTCTTCATCGGAGCGGTTCTAGACTCGGCGCAGTTTCGGGTTTATCCTCCCGAACAGCGGGCTCGGGATATTCAGGCTCTGATTCCGATCTTTCAGCCTTTATCCCGAGTCTCGGTCAGGTTGACGCTGCGGCTTCTGGGGCTGATGGCCTCCTGCATAATTCTGGTGCATCACGCCCGGTGGCGGATGCGGGCTCTGCAGTGGGATCTGAAGTTTCAGTGGGCCCAGCATCAGGGCAACTTGTCCGACCATGTCTTGATCTCGGAGGGCACTGCAAGACAGTTGCAGTGGTGGCTCACGGACCGCGATTGAGTAAGCGGCAGATCCCTCTCCCTACCCCAACCGGAGCACGTAGTTGTGACGGACACGTCCCTCCAGGGCTGGGGGGGGCCACATGGGAGAGACGGAGATCAGAGGCCTCTGGTCTCCGGCAGAGTCCCAGCTCCACATCAACCTTATGGAGCTGCGGGCGATCCGACTTGCACTGAAGGCATTCCTCCCCTCTGTCCGGGGGAGTGTAGTGCAGGTGTTCACAGACAACACTACCGCCATGTGGTACTGCAACAAACAGGGCGGGGTGGGGTCGTGGACCCTCTGAAGGAGAGGCTCTGCGCCGTGGCAGTGGCTGGAACATCAGGGCGTGACCCTGGTGGTTCAGCACCTGGCAGGTTCTCTGAACGCCAGGGCGGCCGAACTCAGCCGTCGGTGCATGATGGATCACGAATGGCGTCTTAACTCGGGACGTTGCGCAAGGCCTCTTTCAGCAATGGGGAGAGCCTTGGTTAGATCTATTCGCCACAGAAGAGAACGTGCAATGTCATCAGTTCTGCACGTTGGAATTTCCAAGGCGGCACTCGCTCGGAGACGCTGTTCGTCGCGAGTGGAGTTGCGGTCTATTGTACGCCTTTCTGCCTATACCACTTCTGCCCAGAGTGCTGAAGAGGATCCGGCGCGACCGGGCCTAGGTTATCCTTGGGGCTCCAGACTGGGCACGAAGATTTTGGTATCCAGAGCTACTCCGCATGTCTGTCGATCCCCCGATTCGTCTGCCTCTTCAGGAGGACCTTCTGTGGCAGCAGCAGGGGACGATACTCCACCCGAACCTGTCCAGTCTCCACCTCCAAGCTTGGAGATTGAGCGGCGACAGTTGAGGCCATTTGACTTGCCTCCTGAAGTCTGTAATGTCATTCTGGCAGCCAGGCGTCCCTCCACAAAGTCGGTATACGCCTGCAGGTGGAACAGATTAGTGGCATGGTGCACAGCAAAGGCTGTGGATCCACTCTCTGACCCCCTTTCTGAGATTCTCCTCTTCCTTATTTCTCTGGCCCAGCAGGGCTCTGCTCTGGGCACTATCAAGGGCTACCTTTCTGCCCTTTCCGCCTTCCTAAGGCTACCTGATCAACCATCTTTGTTCAAGTCCCCTATTGTAAATAGGTTTTTGAAGGGCATCACACACATGTTCCCTCCTGTTCCTTTCGTGATGCCTCAGTGGGACTTCAACCTTGTACTTGCTTATCTGATGTGCGCTCCCTTTGAGCCACTTCATAACTGCCCTCTCCGGCCTTCTTACTATGAAGACTGCTTTCCTGGTTGCCATCACCTCTGCCAGGAGTGTGAGTGAGCTCCAGGCTCTTTCTTCCAAACCTCCTTTCCTTTCTGTCCATCCGGACAAGGCTGTGTTGCGGACAAGGCCCTCTTTCCTGCCCAAGGTAGTCACAGCCTTCCACATCGGGCAGTCCATCTCCTTGCCCACCTTCTTTCCGCCTCCGCATCCCTCGAAAGAGGAAGAGAGGCTCCACCGTCTGGACCCAAAACGTGCGCTCTCTTACTACCTGGATCGCACACGCCGGTTCCGGGTGGATGACCAACTCTTTGTTGGTTACGTGGGCGCTAAGAAAGGACGGGCGGTGCACAAGCGGACCATCTCTCGGTGGATCGTATTGTGCATCCTGGCGTGTTACTCCTTGGCTAAAAAGGAACCTCCTGTTGGGCTGAGGGCCCACTCCACTCGGGCCACGGCGACTACTACTGCCCTCGGCCGAGGAGTCCCCTTGCAGGATATTTGTCAGGCAGCTACGTGGGCCTCGCTGCACACGTTCACGAGACACTACTGCCTGGACAGTCAAGTCCGGAGGGATGGCTTCTTTGGCCGTTCCGTCCTCCAGGACCTTCTGGTGTGATTATTGGTTCGCAGACCCACCACCGGGGTTGGTATTGCTGGGGTATCTATTCTAAGGTAAGTGTTGGACTTGGCCCTTAGGGCAGGTTCACCCCTAATCTTTTTGCTTTTATTTGTGACCCAGTGTTAGTGATTTTTGGGTCTTGGCGCACTTTTTCCCTGTGTCCCAGAGTAAAGTGCGTGCGTGTAGTATGGCTGGCCTGCCCTCCCATAGGAATGCATGGAGAATGTGTGTGTCCATGTTAGTTCCTGATGTGTGGGGAGTGCAGGCTCGAGTTTGGTATGTATGAACTCGTGAGAATGAATGCTGCGCAATGGTATGTGCGGCTTGTATGTGTCTAGAAGGGAAGTGCTACTTCCGGACATTGATGTATGTGTGCAGTGAGGATGCTGGAGGGTGATTGGCTGGAGCTGGCTGGCATGCCAGGCTCCAGGAAGTCTGGATGGGTCTGCCCGGTGGTGAGTGGGAGATTAGCATGAGTGATGTGTGGGAGGAGTGTACCTGTGTCCTGGATGGGCTGGGGTTTTCCCCACACAATGCTGGCTCCGCCCCCCTGTGGTGTGTCTAACGACACTAGCCCTGCCAGTGAATGAAAGGGGTGGTTGGGCCATCCAGGGTACTCCCAAACCAGCTGCAACTGGTTTCCCCCCACCCTGCACCCTGAAACAAAGGATTTCACAGTATAAGAAGGGGCTGTGTCCCCTTACAATTTGTTCTACTTTTGGATCCTTGCCAGAGGGGGCTGTTGCTGCTGCTGGGGCCAGGAGGACCGCCACTTGGACTGTCTCCCTGCCTGGAGACCCAGTGTGCTGGCTCTGGCCCTGCCTTGCCCCCCTGCCTGCCTCCAGTCCCTGCTGGAGCATTGCTTTCATGCCCCTAGCGCTTGGGAGCGCTTAAATTGCCTGCTAGCGCTGTGGAGCGCTTTATTTGACTTTCACGGCTGCCCACGCCGCATTTTTTGCCGTGTGCTTTGCCCCCCTAACCGCTGGGTGCGCCTTATTTTGATGATAGCGCTTTGGAGCGCTTTGCCAGGCATAGCGAGTGCCTACCTCGCTTTATATTTTAATTTGAGGCCGGTGCCCACCCGGCATTGCCCCGTTTCTATTTAATTTGAGCGGCTGCCCATGCCGCATTTGCCCGTGGAATCACCGCCGCAGCCCGGAGGAAGCAGCACCCGCCTCCAGCCCGGGCCGCGCTGGGATTGGCCCAGCCGGCCGAGCCTCCCGCCGCGTCCTCGGGGGAGGAGGAGATCGCCGGAAGGCAGGAAGCAGCCTGCGTGCATCGGCCGAGGCTCCCCAAGCGAAGGAGAGCCCCGGACCTCCGCCGCAGCCCCGAGGAGAGAGAGCGCCCGCCCAGCGTCTCTGAAGCAGCCGGTGAGTGTGGGTGGGCCTCGTTGGTGCTCCTGGGCGGACCCCATTGTTTCCTTGAGCCCCGAGAGGCTCCAGGCGTCCCGGGGGTGATAGAGCGGCCCCGGTTGGCAGCGGGCCGCTCCGACGTCCATGCTGAGTCCACGAAGGACTCCCAGCGCCCTACATTTGTGATTAGGAGCCCCGAGGCTCCTGGGGGCCATTTCCTGTGCTTTAGAGCCCCGAGAGGCTCAGTGTCCCATTTTGGTTTTGCGAGCTCAGAGAAGCTCGAGGGGGGCATTTGTTCTTTGAGCCGGAGAGGCTCCAGGCCCCTATCGTTTCCGTGGCGAGCCCGAGAGGCTCAGGGGGTGCCAGTTGTGTGAGCCCTGAGAGAGGCTCATCGCCCCCATTTGTTCTAGAGCCCCAGAGAGGCTCCTGGGTGCCAATCATTGTTCTTGAGCCACGAGGCTCCAACGTTGCCCAGCTGTATTTACAACTGTCCAGCACTTAGTGGACAGTTGCTACGTTTAGGCTTTTGTGTGCTGTGCTGCCTGCGCAGCTTCCCTGACATTGAGACTCAGGGCATTCAGCCCCTTGCGAGGCCAGTTGGCCTGAGGGACAATCCTAGTGTTGTGCTATATGCACCCTGCGCAATTTATGAGTTACTGCTTATGTGATTTCTGCGCAAAAGTTCTACCTGCACCTCTGAATGTGTTTTAATGTTTCATGTGCAATTGTCTATGTTATTACCTTTGCTAAAAGTGACCTGCTTAGGTGATTCTTTATGTTTTATTCCCCTTTGCTAAAAGTGACCTGCTTAGAGGAATGTTTGTTGTTACCTTTGCTAAAAGTGACCTGCTTAGGTAATTGTTTATGTTTTATCCCCTTTGCTAAAAGTGACCTGCTTAGAAGAATGTTGATGTTTTATTGCCTTTGCTAAATGTGACTTGCTTAGGTGATTATTTTAGGTTTCCTTCCCTTTGCTAAATGTGACTTGCTTAGGTGATAGGTTTTCCTTCTTTAGGTCCTGATGATAAGGTCCTAGTTCCCTGCGTGATTTCCCTACAGTGTTTAGGGTGGCGTAGGAGGTATTTACCCTTTACCAGTAGTTACTGGTTGTATGCTACATTTACTATTTCTGTGTTACAGTCATTATATGTTTATGTGCTAAGTGTTATACCTACAAGTGCTATTTCTAAAAAGTGCATACCCCTGACAGTGGTCCAGGTGGCCCTGTCCTGTACATAATCCCTTGTAAATCTTGCCCGTGCCTGTTGGCACATTGTAAAGTGTGTGTGTTATCTAATGTGTTTTTATTATTATAATACAAAGGCTATTTTTGATATAACCTTGTGTGGAGTTTCCTTTGTGGTGGGCCTAGGGTGTTGTCGCTGGGGTGCGCGCGCAAACGCTTTACACATCGCCTCTGAGATTAGCCTTGCTGCTCGCGCCACGTTACCTAGAGGGTGAGCGGGGTTATCTTGGTGTGTGACTCCCTTGCCCTGACCTTAGAAATGGTGATCCCTGACTGACCTTGGCGTGAGCGTTGGCCGGCCTGGGGTCCCGTTTCTAACAGTAAGGAATTGATCACTAACGTGTCTCTTTCAGATGCACAAGTTACTACTTGTGTAACGATATATCTGTAAGAGACATTAGTTAGTGATAGATTACTTACCGACCCACCCATCCTCCCCGTTCTGCGAACCGATATCTAGGGTTAAGGTTATCCCCCTTTCGGGGCCCTACCGACGCACAGGGGTATTGCTACGCAAAAGTTTCCGGATCCAGTCTGACGCCTGAGGATATTCTAAGGTAGGGAATCTATCACTAACTAATGTCTCTTAAAGATATATCGTTACACAAGTAGTAACTGGTGCTACTGTGCCTGTTTACAGAACTTGTTCTTCTTTCCATAGGATAACATTGCAGAACTCAGATTGTACTGTCAACTTTTTAAAGTGAAAAGAATTTATATTTAAAAACGTACTTATGCCAAATCGTATATAAACCTACTTGATATTTTTATAAATTGGTGTGGATCACCTTCTTGAGTCGTGTGTCATTTATTAATCATTGTGTGTATATACAAATGTCTTTTTCTCCTCTGTGTTAAGCTTAAGGCTGCTCGACCACACCACCCCCTGATAGAGCACTTTGGAATTGCATAGCCTACCCCTGTCCACTCATGAAGGAACACCTGGACCCTTTACACGGTTTATCAACTTATTGATAGGTCACATAGAGTCTGCTTCCTACAGTGTATCGCACTGCAATATATACCTTGTTGTTGTTGCGATTGATAACTTCACTGCGACTGTTATTTTCAGACCTTGGTCCAGTGCTCACTGTGCCACAGGACTTACTTTACACCCTACTGACAAGCCCCAAGTAGGGTTAAACTGGTCTGGGGCTCCTTCTGAATGGGGCCTCGCCTGGCACTTCAGTGGAGTAGGGTTAGCACTTATTTGCATAGGTTGAGCATTTGTCTAAAATGGCATGCTTGCCAACAAACAATGGACTGGAATGTGGCACTGGTGGTTGTCAGTAGGTCAGATTAATTCAAGCATTCAAGCCTTCACGTTGTTCTTGCATTTTGTATTGGAGGCATCTTATGTGCCTTGTGGAAAAGCATATGTTCTGGAGATCTGTACCCTTCCATCTGGTCAGCACGAGAGTGCTATTGCCCCTGACCCTGCTGCAATACCCAAGCAGGCCTCAAAACATTCTCATACAGAGGTCGCCGGACCACAACTGTATCTGGGCCATGGTCTGATCCAAAAGACTGTTTCGGACACCTCGCCCTGCCTTTGCACCCAGCACCGAAAACTAATACAAAGGCCAAACCTTCAGCATCGGCCTCTTCAGTCTGAGACAGACCTTCAGAATCGACCCAGCAACGAACCACATCTACCTGGGTATCAGGCAAGAACCTCGATTTCTACACCAAAAGCCTCTGCCCCGAAAATTAAAGCGACGAAAGCCTCTATATCTTTATCGGTTTCTAGGTCTCCATTCAAGCCCATTCTTGATAAAATGGACTTTCGACAATGGAAAATTCACATCCAGGATGGATACTTGCTTCCCCGCCACTAGGAGAAAGCTGTCCTTCCAAGAGGCACTAGACAGCCCTCTCCCTCAAAAAAGGAAAATGAAGGGCAAAGCCACTAGTCTCACACACCAGCCTCCTCCACCACCACCACCACCACCTCCTCCTCCTTCCCCTCCTACATCGCCACTACCTGACCCAATAGATGTTTTGCCTCCTGGGTCGCCAGGTACAGATGATGGCAGGGGTGGTTACAAGGGTCATTAGGGGATCCTGACCCATGGGATGCATACGACAAAGATCCCCTTACCCTGAATGATCGGGTCTATATCCCACTTGCCTCTCCCTCCGCAAGATGCCACTTCTTTTCAACAAGTAATTGCTAAGGCAGCTGCTTTCCACAGTGTTGAGCTGCACAAAGTCCCCAGAACAGGTCTTTTTGTTTGACACCCTCTCTTCCACACATAGGCACCTTGTATTTACCCATGCTTCCCGTCATGATGACCATTACAAACTATTGGGGTAACCCAATGTATGTCAAAGGGCCTGGGTATAGTGCAGGACAAACAAGTGGTCCTAACGTTACTCCTCGGAGAGACCAAAGAGGTTATGACTCCAGAAATTCAATTAGCTGAGTCAGAAGCTTTTCTCAATTGATATTTGCATAAGAGAGAACTGCATATTCTACAATACACACCAGATGGAAAGACACAACAGCTGTATTCAGAGGAAAAAAATATTTTTATTTTCTTGTTATACAAATAGCAAAATCATTGCAATATCAGCAGTGTTTCAGTGAAAGGTTGCTCTGGGAAAGGGTGCAAGGAAAGAAGTGCTCATGTGTAAAGTGAGCGAGTAAAGGAGAATTCAAAGGAAAGTTATTGAAAAACAAAATATCACAATTTACAGTGGTCACTCACAGGGATTATACTGAGAACAGCATACCAGAGTGAGTGGGCCTGTCCACAAGACAATTCTTGTTGTTTTTTTCTAGACACCGTAGTCCAGGCCCTAGGTTGAAAGATGTTGACTTTCGACCAAACTTAATACGTAGAGGGTAACTTAGGATCTTAACTTAAATGATATAAAAACTAAGTTAAAACTGGTCTCCCTGGTGTGTTGATTCAATGAGAAATACAAAATAGTTTGTGGACTACTGACCAGTAGCTGGCGCCCGAGGTGACAGGGTAGTCTGGAACATAAAGAGGGGAGGGGAGAGAACATGAAAAATAAAATCACCATTGGAGAAACAATGATTTGGAAAGCGCAACTTTCAGAATAAAAAGAATTAACTTATCCCCACATTCATGAGGAGTGTGTGGTGTTAACTGTAACATCCAACAGAGTGTGGCTTTTAATTTCTTCAGAAGTACACCGCTTATATGCGTGGTGAATTGGAAAAATCCATATGAGCAGAAGAGAGTGGGACACTCAATGCAGCATATTCAGAAGGGGAACAAAATGCCCGGAAAAACTGAAAAAGTATGCAGAAAAAGGTAGAAGTAATTTTTCCCCTGTATGGGCCTGGTCGATCATAATTAAAGGAATCCCCATGGTCTGCCTACCTTACTTACTGCTGCTCTGTCGCAAAGAAACTACTCCTCTCATGTCCGTGGCTGCCAAAGACTGGCAGAGGCGAGGCCAAGGGTTAATAAGACCTCTGCGTGCATGTTGAGTAAGAACGACCTACGTCGCCCAGTCTAAATGTGAGCTAGACACCGTGGGTTTCCTAGCGCCGGTTGAGTTTAGAAGAAAGACTACACTCAATTATCGCACAGTAAAACCATTCAAACCGCTGTGGAAGCGGAAATGCACTGTATTTCTGACTAATACTATCTATTGAAAGGAAACTGGATAGATCCAAAGAAACATAAGATCAGACAAACACGTTTGGGAATGTACCCAGTATACCAACACAAAAGCCACAAAGGACAGCCCGACATGATGAGGCATGCTGACAACATTTTAAAAGACCATTATAAAAAATGGGGTGACCCAGTAAAGTCAAAGGACCTGGGTATTGGTCGGTACAAGATACAAGTGGCCCTAGACTAACGTCTCATTACTTTTAAGAAAACAATTCTTTATGCAGATGGCTGAAAAAGATATATATATATATATATATATATATATATATATATATATATATATATATATATATATATCTCAAATAAGGCACAAACAGTATTACTAAAACATAACTTTCAATGATATGGCCAAACGGGTAATGATTGAAAACCCAGTTTAATCAATCATATATGGTATTTTATCCACAAAGACGCATACAATGTCATATCCATATGGTTATAGTCAGACAGGAAGTGGTATGTGAAAGATCAGTGCTCATGTGAGAGAAGATAGGAAAAAAGGGCAGAAAGGAAGCAGTAATTTGTTTAAAAAACGTCAAGTATATGAGATCCAGTGTAAGTAAAGAGACGGTATCTCATCATAATTCAGGCCTACCCCTATATATACAGTAAGACATAGAACAATTTATTAGCTTTATACAGTTATTTTTTAGAGTACTCTCTTCTGTTTTACAAGTGTAGGGGGTCAGGGGAAGGGGGTCGGCCTATTCGGGGGCGTCGACGTTTCGACCCTGGTGCTTACGGGTTAGTGCGGTCCTCAGCGGCGGGTCTTCCTCAGGACGGGGGGAGGGGTCATCTGCAAATAACCATGATACTATTAGAGTGGCCGTGCTCTACGGAGTCTATCAAAAAAGTAGGTTTGCCCTACTACAAATGCCTTATTGACAATTTAAGTTAAATAAAACAATTTTTAGGCTCACCAATAAATCTGTCGGGTGAGTAACCAAGAGTTGAACAATCATAAATTGATTAAAATAGTAGTACTGTAAATGTATCAGCAGGTTGTGGGAACATATCCCAGTACTGTGGATAAACATACAAAGGACGATTAAGACATCATATTGGTAAAGGATTAAGTCATACGGAATAGCCAAGTGACTGAAGATAACTCACCCAGGGTAAAATTACACGACGCGTGGGCGTGTTGTGATAGTGGTCATAAATAACATCAATCTGCCAGGGAAAAGATGATTGAAGTGATTATATATAAACGTTAACAAAGGGGCCATGTTGAAATCACAATCTCTCCATGTAACCAATACCTTATTCTTAAGAACGTAGAAACTCCGATTAGTGGAAGTATCCGTTGTTTTTGCTGCGACCGTGACAGGTCAGCGTGGTGTTTTATGAATCTGTCAAGGGACACTCGCTAAGAATTAAAGCTATGAAGGCCCTTCCTGGTTGCAAATACCTTAGGTGAGTACTGGTGCTGCTGCAACCAATGAGCCGCATCCATCCGCCTCGCTGTGTGAGAGCGAGCGGTGGTTCGAACCAGATTTATACCGTAGCGTGCACATACGGGACCGGGCGCTCATGCAGCAGGCTTGACGCGCTGGTCGAAGTTAAGGGGTGGAAAGACTAATTGATGTTGCGTGGATGAAAATTCAGATTCTCCATAATCAAGATTATATTTAATCAAATGCCTGGCTATTACATGGCGTCTAAGACAAAGTAAACCATAACTAGGCGCATAGAAATTAAAGGCGTCCCGGTGTTAGCCCCCTTAGCAATCTATCAGAATATGTCCTTAAACCAGAAGAGTGTGCCATTTTGGAAAAGGGCTTATCTTTTGTGCCCACGAACACACCCAACACCTTCAATCTTAAAATTGAACTCCACCAATTTTTTCGTAAAGTATGTCTGAAACATTATTTTAACAAAGTACCCCTCCAACCGAGATTTTCCAACACAGGCCTACGCCCTCCGTCCACTTTTACTCCACCAGCCCAGCTCATGGCACACAGGATTCTAGCATGTGAGCAGGTAGTTATGAGGGACATTAACACACTACTCAAGGAGAGACAGTATGTCAAATACAATACTTCCAAACTAGAACACCAGGCACTGTAAACACTGAAGAACAATGTTGCATTGTTATAAAACCTGCAGGATAAAGGGGTGGGCTATTGTGATCCAAGATAGGGAGGACTACAAAACTGAGATTTTGACCCAACTTGGGGTAGAAGGTAATTATTGCAAACTAAGAATGGATCCCACTAAGGATGTCTTGAAATCCACCAGACGTGTAACTGACAATGGTTTGACACAAGGGTTTCTGAGGAAACATGAACACTTGTACCTTAATAATGAGCAACCTAGGATGCCAACCATATATACTCTCCCCAAAGTGCACAAACGACTAACTAATCCGCCAGGGAGGCCAATCATCTCTGGGTGCGGGTCAGCTTTAGAACCTCTATGCAAATAGATGTCTTTCTAAAACCAATTGCAGAAGGTACCGCAGCCTACTTACGTGATACTATGCAGGCCATACAATTGGTAGACGAACGCCTCTATAACCCCACTAAGAACATCCTAATGACAATGGATATAACATCGCTTTATACAAGCATCCCACAAACAGAAGCACCAGATACTATCAGAATAGCACTTGACAAACGCCCTAGGCCATGCCAGGTTCCCACTGATTTTATAATTCAACTACTTGAGATAGCAATGACCAAAACTATTTCTACTTTGAGGGAAACCATTATGTGCCGACCAAAGGTGGGGCCATGGGGGCAAGTTTTGCCCCGGATCTGGCCATCATTGATGTGGATGCATATGAACACACACACATCTATAGCGAAACCAACCCCTACAGAGACCATATCTCTCTGGCGTCGATACATCGACGACGTCCTTATGATATGGAAGGGAAATACACAACAATTGATGGCCTTCCATGATTGGCTTAACAATCGATCACATGATATCCAGTTCGATTTGGAATCAGACAAAGTTGCTATAAATGTTCTTGACATTTCAGTCAGGGAAGAGGGGGGTAAACTCAACACTACCCTCTATAGAAAACCAAGTGAGAGAAACAGCCTCCTACGGTATTCCAGCCACCATCCATGCAACCTTAGGGATAACCTGCCGTTTGGCCAGTTCCTAAGGTTGCGTAGGAATTGTAGCAGGAAAGAGGAGTTTTTTGTAGAGTCAACGGGTCTGATGAAGCATCTCAGGGAGAGGGGCTACCCCAAAAACCTACTCAAGAGGGCACAAAAACGAGCCTGGTTTTGTCACCGTGAGTTCCTTCTAGAACTCAAGTCGAAGAACACCACCAATAAGGAAAGGATTGTATGTGCCACTACTTTCTGTACTAAGAGTAGTGAGGTAAGGAATATTGTTAACCAACATTGGCATCTAGTGGCTGACGAGATTGGAATTATGGATCCCCCAATGCATGCTTTCAAAAAAGGCAAAAACTTAAGGGATTTTGTGGTGAAATCACTATTACCCAAAAAGACAATAGAGGACCAGACGACCCTATGGAACATCCCACCCATTTTGGGTCACTATAAATGTGGGTCATGCAAGGCGTGCCCTCTGACCAAGGAACAGAAAGATTGCACCTACAACACCTACACTCACACACTTAGGCAACATACCAACTGCAATACAGCTGGAGTCATCTATGCCATATCATGTCCATGTGACTTTTGGTACATAGGACAAACGGTACAGAAAGTTAAGTGTCGCATCCTGCAGCACTGCAGCAGGTTCAGATGCGGCACACAAGGCGCACCCCTGGTGGAACATTTCGCCACCTTTGGACACTCGGCCGAGAGTCTAAGGTGGTGGATCATAGAGAAGGTACAGATAAATCCACGAGGAGGGAATTTTGCCAACACCATGAATGTTCGCGAGTGTAAGTGGATCCACTTCTTCAACACTGTGAATAGGGGCCTGAACGAGCATGAGGAAATCACTAAACAGATAGGTTTTCTGAATAATGATTAGGTCCACTTATCCCATTATAATAGGATGTGCACCCTGTTATTGCACTCGGGGGATCTCATCCAATTTCCATATCCTTTTTCAGGTTGGGACCATAGAACCCTGTAGGGAATGTACACCACAAACTTTGAGGTAAATTAGAGATACTTGTACATGCTCTCCGCTATTCACATGCTGTTTTTTAAGTATAATATGACCAGAGACGTCTTTGTATATTCTCCGTCATATACAAATGTTTTACTATTTGGAGTTTGGTATTGTTTATTTGTCATTCTTGTCATATATTTGTATTTTTGTGCAGTAGCGTCACGTACATGTCTGGTGATGATAGTTTTCTGAACCGCACATTACACTACGATCGTATTCCTCTGTCATCTTACACCGGGACGCCTTTAATTTCTGTGTGCCTAGTTATGGTTTACTTTGTCTTAGACGCCATGTAATACCCAGGCATTTGATTAAATATAATCTTGATTATGGAGAATCTGAATTTTCATCCACGCAACATCAATTAGTCTTTCCACCCTTTAAATTCGACCAGCGCGTCACGCCGGCTGCATGAGTGCCCGGTCCTGTATGTGCACGCTTACAGAATAAATCTGGTTCGAACCACCGCTCGCTCTCTCACACAGCGAGGCTGACGGATGCGGCTCGTTGGTTGCAGCAGCACCAGTACTCACCTAAGGTATTTGCAACCAGGAAGGGCCTTCATAGCTTTAAATCTTAGCGAGTATATGGAGGGGTATGATCTGCTGACTCTACCCATTCTTCCCTTGACAGATTCATAAAACACCACGCTGACCTGTCACGGTCGCAGCAAAAACAACGGATACTTCCACTAATCGTAATTTCTACGTTCTTAAGAATAAGGTATTGGGTACATGGAGAGATTGTGATTTCAACATGGCCCCTTTGTTAACGTTTATATATAATCACTTCAATCATTTTTTCCCTGGCAGATTGATGTTATTTATGACCACTATCACAACACGCCCAGGCGTTGTGTAATTTTACCGTGGGTGAGTTATCTTCAATCACTTGGCTATTCCGTATGATTTAATCCTTTACCTATATGATGTCTTAATCGTCCTTTGTATGTTTATCCACAGTACTGGGATATGTTCCCACAGCCTCCTGATACATTTACAGGACTACTATTTTAATCAATTTGTGATTGTTCAACTCTTGGTTACTCACCTGACAGATTCCTTGGTGAGCCTAAAAATTGTTTTATTTAACTTAAATTGTCAATAAGGCATTTGTAGTAGGGCAAACCTACTTTTTTGATAGACTCCGTAGAGCACGGCCACTCTAATAGTATCATAGTTATTTTTATATGCCCCCGTCCTGAGGAAGACCCGCCGCTGAGGACCGCACTAACCCTTAAGCACCAGGGTCGAAACATCGATGCTCCCGAATAGGCCCACACCCTTCCCTGACCCCCTACACTTGTAAAACAGAAGAGAGTACACTGTGAAAATAAATGTATAAAGCTAATAAATTGTACTATGTCTTACTGTATATATAGGGGTAGGCCTGAATTATGATGAGATACCGTCTCTTTACTTACACTGGATCTCATATACTTGAAGTTTTTTAAACAAATTACTGCTTCCTTTCCGCCCTTTTTTCCTATCTTCTCTCACATGAGCACTGATCTTTCCCATACCACTTCCTGTCTGACGATAACCATGTGGATATGACATTGTGTTTTCAATCATTACCCGTTTGGCCTTATCATTGAAAGTTATGTTTTTGTAATACTGTTCGTGCCTTATTTGATATAAATATATATATATCTTTTTCAGCCATCTGCATAAAGAATTGTTTTCTTAAAAGTAATGCGATGTTAGTCTAGGACCACTTGTATCTTGTACCAAAATTTTATGAGGCAGTCCATGCCGGAGTTATCACCACATGGATGGACAAAAGATACAATCTTTATCAGTGATCAAGTTCCACCTGACTTCATAGTTGCCACAAAGGCTCATAAGAGTGCTAACAGCCAGGCTACTGGAGAAACTTTGCCTCCTGAAAAGGAGAGCAAGTGAATAGATTTAGCTAGAAAGTGAGTTGCAGCACAGGCTGCTAATCTTTGGCATATTGCTAGTTCTCAAGTCCTACTGGTCCGCTATGACAGAGCCCATTGGGATGAAATGGAGGAACTCTTACAGTACCTCCTGGAAGAACACCGCAAAAGAGTACAAGTTGTCACAAAAGGGCACACCATCACCAACTACTCATTAGCTGCAGTGGATACAGCTGCTAGGAATGTTAATACCAGCGTGCTTCTTAGATGACACACATGGCTTAGGTTTTCTGGTTTCAAACCAGAGGTCTAGCAGGCAGTACTAAATGTGCCTTTTGACAAAGAGCTACTTTTTGGTCCACAAGTAGACCCTACCCTTGATGCGATGAAAAAGGACAGTGACACTTCTAAAGCCATGGGAGCATTGCAGACGACTACCCCTAAGGGGTCCTTTCATCGCACAGGTTACAGGGGTTTATATAAATCCGCCACCACAGACTTCTCCACTTCCCAACAAAAACAAGGCCAGTCCGTCTACAGTATGGCGTATTTTAGAGGTTCCTTCAGAGGCAGAAACAACAAAGGAAGGGACAGGGGTGCCTCCGCAAGCAGAGCAACACTGACTGCAAAGCAGTGACTACCCAATCCTCCCCTCCCCAAAAACTTCACACCTGTCAGGAGCAGACTACAATCTTTCCACCCATTCTCTGGAAACCATCACCACAGACCAATGGGTATCAGTCATTATCCAACATGGCTATTGTCTGAAGCTTATCACTGCACCACCTAGCATAATACCTCCCACTCAGAGGTTATCACATGATCATCTAACACTTCTCAAACAAGAAGTTAAAGCCCTCCTCCTCAAAGGGGCTATTGAACCTGCCCGCGTCAACAGCAGGGAACAGGGATATATTGTCTATACTTTCTCATTCCCAAAAAAAGTGGGTCACTAAAACCAATCTTGGATCTCCGACCCCCAACCAATATATCCTATCAGAAAAGTTCCACATGGTTACTCTACAGGAAATTATTCCACTTCTCCAACAGGGTGACTTTATGGCAACACTGGACCTAAAGGATGCCTATTTCCATATACCAATACACCCTGCAAACCGCAAATTCCTCAGATTTGTCATAGCAGGCAAACATTGACAAATTAAAGTTCTACCATTCGGGTTGAGCACAGCACCTTGAGATTATAGGTCTCGGCTAGCGTTGCTGCGCACATGCGCAGCTCGCTCGGCGAGATTTAATGTGAATGAGGACTTTTAGAAAAGGCCTTTAAGCCCGCCCCTCTTTTCCATTGGCTGGCTTCGCCGTTTATGCTAAACAGTGGCAAGCCATTGGAAAAGAGCTTTGTATGTTGCCTCCCTTTGGCTTTTTTGGACGGCCCACTTGGACGGTATCTCCTGCTTTCCGTGCGTCGTAAACAGTTTCTTATCTTAGTGGGCATGTGCAAGCGCCAGTCCCTCTGTGATTGGGCATGTATTAGAAATCACGCTGCCTTCACGCCGCATTCCCGGGCTTGTTATTGCTTCCTTCATTGACGCGCCAGTCCGGCTCTGTGATTGGGCATGTATTAGAAATCACGCTGCCTTCACGCCGCATTCCCGGGCTTGTTATTGCTTCCTTCATCGACTCTGAACGGCAAGGACTCATGTTGCACAGGCACAATTCTGACATTACGGCACAAATTGCTCTCTGTTACCTAGATCCGGCTGTGTTATGCGGTGCTTATTATAGTTATTCAATATTTTGTCAAATGTGGAAAATGCGGCAAACCATAGTTATGTGGAAAAAACGAAGTTGTTTCTTTGAAGTGGGCATAGCTCCTCAATAGTGTAGGCAAGCTATAAAACATACCTTGGTATTTTTCTGTTTGACATACTGCACTCCTCCGTAAGTGTTTGGTCAATGCCTGGTGAGGTAGCTCAGAGGGCTGATGCACCAGCTGCAGTGCTCAAAGGACAACATTGACAACTTTTCACGATTCGGCTGTAAGAAAGGTAACAACGCACAGAGATGTATACTCGTGTGCACTCCCTCAGGTAAACACACACGGTGAAGTATACACGTGTGCACTGTGCACGCACTCAAAGGTAAACGCACCCGGTGATGTAAGTATACTTGTGTACACTGCACTCGTATGAACAGTCTGAAAGATACACACACACAGAGGCAGGGGAGTACACGTGCGTGCACAGATGCACAGCCTCAAAGGTAAAAACAGATGCAGACAGGAGGGCCCTGGCACAGGAACCACACACTCCACACACGCACTGGGGCCTCACTGGTGAAGTCTTGAGAGGGGGGCCTCAAGATGGAGAGTGCGGCGGCAGAGGGGGCACCCACCCTACCCCGCCCTCTCATCCCTGCCCTTTCTCCTGCCGGATCAGGCCTTGTTGCTATGGTGCCTCTGAGAGGCCCTTCACTGCACTCTCAGCGCCTCTGGCAGCAGACTCTGGGAGGGGGAGAGGTACACCTGGCTTATCCCCTCTTTATCCCTCCTCCGGCACCACCACGCTGCTGAGCCCCCTCCCATCAACTCAAATGTTCAGCAGATTCGTCCAGGTCTCTGGGCTCTATGTGAATGTCCACCCTGCCCTCGTCTATGTGTGTGCTTCCGTGAGTGGGGGAGAAGGTCGGTGTGTGGGGGGGCAGGGGGTGCGGTTGTGTGGGTTGATGTGCTCATGTGTGTGCTTGGAAGGCCCTAATCACAGGAGGGTCTTTATGTGAATGGGTGTGTGACTGTCTGTGTGTGCATGAAGTAAAAGTGCATGTTTCCTTCTACATGTGTCTGTGTTTGCTTCTCTGTGTGTGCGCGTGTGTGTTTGCTTGCACGCACGCGTGTGTGTTTTCTTGCACGAGTGTGTGTGTGCCTGTCTGTGTGTGCCTAGATATATAAGTGTTTGTTTCCTTCTGCATGTGTCAGTGTTGGCTTATGTGTTTACTTGCACGAGTATGTGTGCGTGTCTGTGTGTGCGTGTGTGTGTTCGTTCAAAGAAACTGACCAATATGCTTCCATCACAAGTGCTGATTAGCACACCACGTTACCCCCATTCCTGGGAGCAGCCCTCTACCCAGAGGTCCCTGCGGTGTAGTATTTATATCCCCTGCAGCCAGGTGTTGGTAAACACCTCGATCTGATGTTCAGACCTCGCTGCTCACTGCCCACCTCCCACAGCAGACATCCTAGCAGACACACATCACGGAGACGCACCACCAGCTCTCGCCGCGCGCCTCTGTGTGTCCGTGTGTCTCTGTGCGGCATCGGCCCTCTGGGCTGTGGCTGTTTATATAGGGGGGAGGTGGCGTGCATGCATCGGTGGTAGGGCAATCGTTATGTATATATAACAAGCATTATAAATGCAATAGGTCTCGCCTTTCATTAAGTTAAAGCCATTTGCTTTGCTATACATACCATTAGCAAAGCAAATGGCTTTAACTTAATCAAAGGCGAGACCTATTGCATTTTCAATGCTTGTTACAAAATGTTTGACAGTAGTTGCAGCACATCTGCACAAACAAAACGTTTACATATTCACATACCCGGGCGATTGGTTCATCAAAGCCAGTACTCACCTACAGTGTCAACAGTACACTCAGCTAAATTGACAGTGGATCTACTTCACAGACTATGGTTTACAATAAATGTTCCCAAGTCTCACCCTCAACCTCTCCAAATTCAACCTTACTTATGAGCAATTCTAAACACACTGTTAGGACTAATTTATCCTAATCCTTCTAGAGTTCAGAACTTTCAGGTAACTACCACAGTTCCAACCAAACAAAATTCTCATAGTTCGGACCGTGATTCGTCGGCTAGGAATGATGGTCTCTTGCATTGCCATTGTTCCTCACACAAGGTTGCACATGTCTTCCATGCTGCAATCTCTAGCTCGCCAGTGGTCTCAATCACAGGATAACCTTGAGGATCTAGTGTTGATAGACTGCCGCACTCACTGTTCTCTGCAATGGTGGAACACCTACAGCCTTTTCTGGACCCTGTTCCCTACCTCTCTCTCACTACAGACACATCGGAGATTGGTTGGTGTGCCGATCTACAGGACCTCTCGGTACAAGGTCCGTGG
This sequence comes from Lissotriton helveticus, assembly GCF_964261635.1. Lineage (NCBI taxonomy): Eukaryota > Metazoa > Chordata > Amphibia > Caudata > Salamandridae > Lissotriton > Lissotriton helveticus. The sequence continues at coordinate 2,110,002,911 of NC_136057.1, forward strand.
GATGCCAAACATCAATCTGTACACATCAACTACTTGGCATTTTGATCTCCAGGTTCATGACTGTTTTAACACGGAGGCGAGATTTTACTCTTCGAAAATTTGGCTGGCTGATAAATGGATGTTCAGAGTATAGTTATCTTAAATTCCGTTATTGAGAGGAAATTCAAAAAGTGAAACTGCTACAAAATATTATGCTTGATTTTGAGGGATCCTCTTCATGACTTGTGCAGAGGAAACACCAGCTTTTTACATGTAAGATTAGTTCTGAGGCTTGCACATCTGTTCTATTCTGATCTGATCTGTGAATTGGAATTCTGGAAATGGGAAGAAATGTTATGTACGTTTATACACTGCAAAAATGGATTAAAGATGATAACTACTAGTGGGCATAGTGACTCAATGAGATTTGTAAACTACAATAGAGCCCAGAGTGCTTCCTCATCATGCACTTGAAAGGCAGGAGAGTAAGTAGGAAATGTTCTTTACAGTGCAGCTGAGGGAAGCCTCTAACACTTGAGTATGTTGTGCTCTTCTAGTAAGATCAGGTTCCTGATGTGTAAAATCTTCTTACCAAATCGAAACCACATAATTGAAATCAATGTGTAAGATCCAAAAATCACTCAACATATCGTTAACCACTTTAGTACATTGTATTCAACTGCAGCGAAGTGTTTTTTCAAGTAACTTACCTATGTCAACATACTTGCCTAAGATAATTACATTTTCATTATTAAACAAACTAAGTGTATGACTTGGGTAATATTGTCTGTTTAGTCACTCTGAACTTGATTTTCTGAATCAGTATTACAATTAAAATATTTTGCATTCATAGCCTTATGTGTGAGAAGCGAATATTTGAAACTGTGAATAGTGTCCGGCACCCCTTCTTGGTCAACCTGTTTGCCTGCTTCCAAACCAAAGACCATGTTTGCTTCGTAATGGAATATGCTGCTGGCGGAGACCTCATGATGCATATTCACACTGATGTATTTCCAGAACCAAGAGCTGTGTAAGTGTTTTCACTTGTCAATTTCTAATCTCCTACCCTATGTTTGTTACTCCTTTTTCATATACTTTTCTTTCTAACCCTGTAAAATCATCGTACCACAGACCCGTTAGACAAAGTATTCTATGCACCATTTGTAGTTGCAACAACGTATTACCTTGAATGCACTAATACTTGTCTGTGTCTCATCTCTATGTATTTTACAAAAATGGAAAAAGGTTGTCTCCTTTGTGTGTAAAGGTAACTTCTCAATCAAATCAGGCCCTCTTTACATTGATTCAAGCCCGCCATGTTTGCTGCATATCTGACAAAGTAAAAGGGACTTAGGTTTTGGCCTCCTGCCTGTTTTATATTTCATGCATCACTATCAGACGGAATGGGAGTGTGTTTTTTATGCATGTACTAAAAGGTGTTTTTCTGCTCTTATATGTAAGATAACTGCCGAAGACGTCAACCTGTCCTTTAATAGCAATCTTGGTTTGATATCATTTTCTAGGTTAATATTTATTTATTGCTTGCCTTCCAATAGGTTTTTTGGAGGCAGTGTTAATAGATAGCCTTCTTGATTAGCAATGTTATTAAAAAGCCAGGTTTTACATTTATGAAATAGTGTGTGGAACCTAGGCAGAGAGTTTTGCTTCCACTAGGCAGCATCTTCTATTGAAAAGCTATTACCCTACTTACTTTCCTAACCACCCCATCCCAAAGTAAGCCATTCTGAAGGGTGATTTTAATACCACGCTGGCTTGGCTGAACGGTGAGAGATGCATTTGTAAATTAAAAGGGGAATGCTAATACAATGGGGGATGGGTGGATAGTGCAAAGTATCTTAAAATAAATGTGCTGTTTAATTGGAAACCTGTGGGGGGACAACAAAAATAGGGCAAGCTTAAGAAAACAATTTCCCCCCTCCATTACTAAACTGGCTCTGTGATTTTGAAGCATCGTGATACAATTAAAAGACAGTCCAGCACACCAACATAAATCTATGTTTTGTTGTTCCATTGCAAGCCAGTAATGAATGCAACTGCAAATCTTTTGCCGTTTTGAGAAAAGAGAAAGTCTTTCTTAGTTTCCTGATATGACATCATGATGAGCTCGGTGCTATTAACAAACAAGTCGAAATCCATTCCAAATACCGAGCAGATACATTTAGTGGTTATGGGATAAGTTAGATCATTGAGGAGGACACCAATATCAAGGCCATAAAGGATGAACTGATCGGAAACATCAGTAAGGTGCTCTAGCTCTCAATTAATCCAGCAGAATGGCATGATCAACATTGCCAAATGAAGCTGACCCATCTCTATAATATCAGCACATTTGCACTGCCTGAATCAGCTTGCCATCCTGTCTTTTCAAACAGTGTAAGAGAAATCAAAATCCATGTACATTTCTAATTAATAAATGTTAAATGTCGTATACTTGTAAAGCGCACAGCTGTCCCAGCAAAGGGGCGTCCCGGCGCTGTATACCGCTGGGGAACCTATCCTGGCTTTCCCTGTGAGATGGTCCCTCCTGGGCATCTCCAAGGTGAAGACAAGCATCCCCGGCGCTGATGGGGCCGTTAGTAGAGATTAAGCAAGCTATTGCCCAGAGTTGCTGAGTGGGACCCATGGTTGGAGTAGGCACCGAGGCGAGAATTATCGAGTCCGCTGACCATGGCCCAAGACCCTGCCGCATCAGGAATCGAACCCTGGTCCCGGGCCCACCTCTGCTTCCGGGTCTGCCGCCTCTAACCAGTGAGCCACACCACTCTACAAGGAATACTCTCATATAGGAAATGACTAAATGTGCACCCCCTTACTCTTCTGTCTACTCTGGTTTCGGAGGTATTTCATAATCTGAATTTAAGTCATTATGCAGATCTTTATATTTACCGTTTACCTCGGTTTGGAAATCTGTCCAGTTAATTGATGTTCAATTGCAACCCCAAAGAAAACTTGCATGTTTTTGTGGAAAGAAGAGGTAAACATTTAATTAGATAACTTCAGTATCTGAGAACTCTGTCCCCTGTTTAGCTGTGTACTGATAGTATGTAATGAGAAATTGAAATTCATTCCATGAACTAAATGTTGTTTTTTCTATGCATATAAACAGGTTTTATGCTGCATGTGTAGTTCTCGGACTACAGTATTTACATGAGCACAAGATCGTATACCGGTAAGTAGTTTCCATGACAACTTCTATTTTTATAACATTATTTTTGACAACAAACATTCTTACATCGAGTTACATCTTCTCTGTAAATTAAGGTTTTAAGGTTCATTACAACAGTGAACCAATCTCACCGGCCCTTAGACAGCTATAATTTCTGTGTAGCCTATACACATTTACAGGAACACATCTTCTACTCCCCTACCATGTATAGTAACTGTTGCCAGTGTAGCTAACATTCCCATCTCTTAGGTCCAGCCCTCAATTTTGAGCTGCCTTTTTGATTTCTAGTTTTAAAGTGTTATTCTCTACTAGGTTAATAATATGATCTGAGTTTCAGGAGTGCCAGACCCCACAGTTAAGCTTAGACTTTGTATAGAATTTTCCACTGGCTGTTCTATTTGTGGGCAGTCAACCAACATGCTTGCCTTTGTAAGGACCTTTTTCTTTATTGTAGGTCCAGTACTTATCTGAAAAAGTTAGCTTCAGTTTTAATATTTTATTTAGAGTCCAGTCTAACGTAAGGCTTTTTTTGTTGTTTCACTAGCTCACACAGCATGTTGATATCGGTTTGGGGTATATCAGATAATGCTCTCACAACCAGTTTCAGAGATATTGACTCTCCTATCCTCATTCTGCTGAAATCTGTGTTTATGTTGTTTTTCAAGTTGTCGTCTTAGATTCTTTTCTGACTCAATATTAGTGTCTGATATTATGAAGTACATCTTGGACTTGGTTGTAGCATTCAATCATCCTATTATCTGATAAGATAGCAAGGCCGATTCTTCATAGGTCAACTAAATGTTTTGCCCATCTGATGTGGAACAAACTTCTGATCCAGTCATACTACACCACCCTCTTGTTCTATATCGATGAGAAGAGAGGTCCCCACTTTTTTTTACTGTGGTTGCTTTCTGCTTTAAGTGATACAAGCAACCATGTGCTGCTACTGCCATCGCTGTACTCCTTATGAGAGAGCAGACCTCTTTTTCCTCTTGTTGGTTTGAAGTGCATTTCTTCTCCTGGGTTGGTTAATTGAGGCCTCAATTATCTAAACCCTTCCTTGCCTCTTGTGAACTCCTGCTGCTTGAAACACATGGCTGATCCTTCTAGCCCCAGCGTGGCTACACATGTTCTATGAACCTTCCTCCAAATAATTGGTTTTGAAGACCTTAACAGATTTACCTTTGAAATAGTCTCATAATGGATGGCAAACAATGCAATAGGGTAATGCAGAGACCCTATGATCCTTTGCCATTTTGTGCCTTGGACTTTCTTATTTAGAAGGGACTGATAAGGCACAGACATTAAGCTACTAAACGCATCCAAAGGCGTACATTTAAATGATTAGCAATCAAATCAATTAAATTACAAAGGTGGCAAAGAAGCTAACTTGGATTGCAAGCAACAGCCTAAAGCTAACCATAATCAATTTGGCTGTGCGCACCGACCACATCCATTGTTTTTTGTAATGTTCAAATGCTGATTGATTCGTTTTTCGTTTTTTAATCATTTTGATTAGGTTTTAAACATGTTTGTACTTACCATGTAAATATGATATAATTTCTAAGAAATGTCTACACAGCAGTTATGTATGAGGACCATACAATGGTAATGGAAATAGATGAATAGAAGAATCTTATGAAAATGCAAACAGCAACTCCATACCATATGTAAAAAAAAGAAGTTCATAATGGGGGTACATTCTGCTGATTAGTGTTCTTTTTACATGGTATGTGGTGGTTCCCAGCAAGAGTTTTGAATATAACAGGAGCAAAGTTACTAAGAAGGCCTCAAATGGAAATGAAAATGTATTGTATTGCATTTTTTTCATGCCCTTAAGAGAATTGAGAGGCAAATTGATGAAACTGCTTTCAATCATTTTATTAAATTGGATTCCATTTATCTGTATTATTGTAGAGATTTGAAATTGGATAACTTGTTGCTGGACACAGAAGGTTTTGTGAAAATAGCTGACTTTGGTCTTTGCAAAGAAGGTAAATATTAGTTTTAGAAAAGAATTGCCTCTCTTTAACTGTACACAGATAAATCTTATTATGTATGCGTTTGATGGCTTATGAAACTCTAAAGGTCCCAAGCTTTGGCATTTGAAAAGATACCAAATGTGAAAGACACACATAGCAAAATGTAATATTTATAATTTTTTCAAGATTCTGTAATTATGATCATAAATGCATTGTAAAAACAATTTTTTTAAAGTCGCTTACAATATTTTTTTTATATTGGGACACAATATATGTTAGCTTTAGAATTTAATAATGTGGTATATGCTGTTTTATGAATTTTGTGTCCTAATCATTTGTAATTACATTTTGCTTGAAATGTACCAATAATTATTTCCCAAGTTTGTCACTTATTTCTTACTGTGATGCCAAACATCAGAAGTGTGATATTAAAAGAAATTAAATTGAAATAACTTGTCAGAAGAGTCTAAGATGTAAATCTGTATTAAAAAAAGTATGTGATTTAATAAATTAATAGAAATGATTAGAAAGGAGCAAGCGTCACTCATTCTGATTCAGGTTTGTAAATGTAAAACTGTTATTCAAAGGTGTCCCCACACACTAACAGAAATCTAACAAAGCACATATCTGCCTCCAGGAATAAATACCATTTTTAGGTCTAGCCTGAGCCAGCGCGCATGCGCTGCTCTGTGAGGCATTTAGTAAGGGCTTTTGAGCTCTGAACACACGTGTGTGCTTTTTTTTTTATTAGCACGCAATTGGCCTGTGCATGTGTCTCTTTTTAAAACCCAGCACGCAATTGGTCCAAGGCTGGTGATTGCCTTGTTTGGTCCATGGCCTGGGGTCCTCGAGAGCGAGCATTAATGCCATCTGCTTCCAATTATTGTGTTCGCGTTATTTGGAAACAGATGGCGCTAGCGCAAAACAGGGCCGTAATGTAAACGCCTGCAGAGGACTTACATTTTGCCAGTGTCTGCTGGTACGCTTATCGGTTCCTTCAATTGAAATCAATAAAAGTTTAAATAATGTTTTATACTTAGTGCAAAAACTAAAATAAAAATATTTGTATGCAACATTAAGCATCCAGGATGTTGTTTTTCACAAAGCACAAGTTAAAAAAATTACTTTGCTGATGAACTTCTCTCTCCTGAACAATGTCAGCACATTTGAATGGCCATATTTCCATTTTGTTGGTTTGGGAACATGCAATCCCTATCTTTTTACAATGAGAGACCCTCCATTCCTATTTACCCTCAGCCTCTCCCTTTCATCAAAAAGAGTTTCTCTATTACATTGGTGGAACGGTGATCGGCAAATCCTTACAAAAACCAAACAAATGCAGAGAAAAGAAGAACCTTTGCGCAAAAACGTAAAGAAATAAATTATAACAACACTGGTCATCCAGGATGTTGATTTTCACAAGGCACGGGCGCTACCGCTAATATAAATTACAATGTTGTGTTCACAACTGTTCGCTGGAAGCAGAACAGGCAGACAGCACAAATTCCCCTCTTCTCAAAGAAAAACATCTCTGTTGTAAACTTCTCTTCCTTAGTTTGATCCTCACCGCCTCCTTCCAATAAGCCCCTATCTCCCCAAACATAGTGAAAGGATTTCTCTACCATCCTCCTCTGCCTCTCCTCTCTCCAGTGACCCCATGTATTGCAACTTATTTCAGTGTTTACATCTTCAGTACACAAAGCTGTTGATCCTCAGTCAACACAGGGGCATACTATTAACCCCTGCAGGGGAATTAATTTAAGCCAGTGTATACAACAGCGCGCATTGGCAAATTTACATAAAACCAAAAACATTACAGTAAATCTACACTACAATAAATAAGTCAACCACTTTCCACCTAACCCCATATTTTCCAACTTATTTTTTGTGTGTTTTGTGGTGAACTACGCAAAAATGTTGGGTCTTGCTCACACCAGGGGCGTAATGTTATCGACTGCAGGGTACTTAAAATACACCGGTGTCTGGCGGGACGGTCATCGGCAAATCCTTATAAAAACAAAAAGATTGCAGGAAAAAGGAGAACCTTTGTGCGCAAACTTAATAAAAATAAATTATAACACAGATCATCCGGGATGTTTATTTTTACAAGGCACAAGTTTAAATCCTAATTAATTACTTCGGATATCAGCTTCTCTCCCTTGAACATCGTAGGTACGTTTGTTTAGCCCCATTTTTTAAAACATGCACTCTTTACGATCTGAGCCACCCTCTGTTCATATTTACTCTCAACCTCTCCCTTTCTCTAAAAAGAGTTTCTCTTTGTTCCTCCTTTTCCCTCTGCATGTTCTCTTTTCCCCAACCCCCTTGTATTTTAACTGCTTTCTGTGGGTTTTAGAATGTACCACGCCAAGCTGTAACATGTTGCGCAAAACAGGGCCATAATGTAAACACCTGCAAGGGGCTTACATTTTGCCGGTGTCTGCCGGTACGCTTATCAGCTACTTCGATTAAAATAAAATGGAAATAATATTTCATACTTAGCGCAAAAACTAAAAAAAAATGCTTTTAAATTAGCCTAAGCATCCAGGATGTTGTTTTTCACGAGGCCGAAGTTTAAAAAACAACTTCTGTCCCCTAAACACCGTGGGCACACTTGTTTGGCTACATTTACATATTGCTGTTTTGGGAACATGCACTCCCTATCTTTTGACTGAGACACCCTCCGTACCTATTTACCCTCACGCCACATAAATACAATCTATTCAATGCAACATAAATACACTCCACATAATACCACTGAGCCACAAAATTACACTCTACTCAATGCAACATGAATACACTCCACAAAATACCACTCAGTGCAACATAGTTACACTCCACATAATTACACTCTACCCAATGCAACATAAATACACTCCACATAATACCTCTCAGTGCCACATTATTACACGCTGTGAGAAGTTGGCCTGATGTGCAGTGTTCACTATTCTAGTGATCACTATATATCAGTCCAAACAACCCTTATTGATGATTGGTTGTAAGTCAACCTTATAGACCAGCTATCCTAGTAGCATGGATACGAGCAGTCTAAGGCTAAGACTCTAGAGGGCGTGTTAAGCCAGCTGTTTTACCATCACATTACCCCTTGAACACCACGTGAAAGGACACCACACAAGTGTTATGAAAATAAACAGTGTATTTATTAGAATCACAACAACCCTGTACTCTTTATGAGGACAGGGTGCTAGGCACACAACAAAACTCTTACGAAAATACTTAAGTTAGCACGTTATACACAAATGCCCGAGGGGCACGAAAAACCATATACTTTAAAAGTGGAATGCGAAATTACTAGCAGGTAAGTACAGTACTAATAGGCTTTGGACTCGCTAGGACTTGACTATAGAATCGTTAGATTACTTCTAGGAGACCTAGGGGACTCGGGTGCAGAGTGTGCACTCTCACGCGGGATGCGGGACAAAGTCTATGGGAGCTAGTAAAGGCAAAGTTAGTGTTCACGGGCGAACCCGACCTGGTAGGAAGAAAACGACAGTGGATCCTGACCCTAGGATAGTGAGGCTATGCTGGGACACCGAAGTGCCGAAGTTACCTAGCCCAGGGGCTGCAGCTGCATAGGTCTGAAAAGACGTCGGGGATCTCGTTGCCGGACCAGGAGCCTGGAAGAAGGAAGTTGCTGGCAGGCGACCAGTGAAGGAAAGTTCGTTGGATCCAAGCCTGGATCGAGGAAGAAGAAACCTGAAAGCAGAGGGGACCAAGTTCTTGAATCACTAGCCAGTGATTAAGTGGGCACCAGGATGGCACCGGGCGAAGTCACCTCGACTAGGTGAGTGGGCGACGCTGGCTCTGCAAATCTCACGGACCAGGAGGCGTTGTCGGCGACCAGGATGGAGAGGCGAGCTGTCCCACGATGGATGAAGCGGTCGGCGTCGAAGTTACCCAGGATTGGGCAACAAGCCTTGGCTAATTCAAGCCCACGCGGTGGACTCAAAAATGGCGTCTTGAGTGGACCAGGAGGGTCCGGGGTGCTCCTCTTTTGGAAGGGAGCAAGGGCCAGCCTGGAGCAACCAGACCAGCAGCAGAAATGTCGTCGGGCGTCGTTCAGAAGGCCACAAGCCAGCGGGCTAGTAGCCAAACAACGCGGTGAGCAGCAAAAAGCAGAAGGGCCCCACGCCGATCGTGGAGATGCTGGGAGGCTGCACTTCGGTGCTGGAGCTGCTCAGGGTCGGGGCTTCTCGGACCCCAAAGCACTCACCAGGAAATTACTCGGCGGGCTTGCTGGAAAGAAGTTGTGCAGTCTTGAAGATGGCCGGTCCCTCGAGGTCTCGTCACACCCACGAATCTCAGCGTGACTGATGATGCAGGTAGAGGTCAGAGGTGCCAGGAAAGCCGGTTCTCGTCGAGCTGGGCAGTCTTGATCCGGAGGAGAGACTTGCAGCAGACCGCAGTGTTCTTAAGATGGTGCCTGCGGATGCAGGGTGACTACTCCTTAGTCACAAGGGAGAAATCTTAGGAAGAAGTCTTGAGTTCCTTTCGTGGAAAGTAGTTTCAGGATTCAAAGATGATCTGATTTGGAAGGGGGCCAGTTCCTACCTTTATCCTGTAAAAAGGGGCTGGCACGCGACTAAGTCCTGCCCTAGGGGTGGGACTAGGAGGGGGGTGGTTACACCCACTTCCTTGGCGGGCTTTTCCCCAGCACAGGGTCTGGAGTGACCCTGGAACTGGTTCCAGCCAGCCTATGCACAGTGAGCACCGGGGTGCCACGTGCAGTCACCTTCCTCTAAAGCCCTGCCTACCTACAATACACAAAACCCTGTCTGGGACGGTGCTGGCACCGCCCCTGGCAGGAAACCCTTTGTCCTTATCTCCTGCTCTGGGAGGACTCCCAGCAGCAGGAGGGCAGACTTGTGTCTCGGTGGCAGCATCCATTTTGTGGAGCTGAGGCTCTGTTTGACTTTAACCGGGGTTAGGGGTTACATACATGTCGTGTCCCTCTAGAAGGGTGGAATGCTAACCCCGTCGCCAGAATTGGCGAGGGGTTAGTATTCCAATTCGTATGACACCTTACTCGACATGTTTTGATAAAGCGATACCAGAGTTGGCATTTAACCGCGAGGATTATAATGCACTTAAGAGTATATGGTATGCGATATCATGGAAACGGCTAAGGGATGGATCCCGAAAGCCGCAGACAGGCTCAGCTCATGCCAGAGCACCATCTCACACGATTCCAAGCACTCTGCCTTCAGGATTGTTAAGGCCTGCCATAGGAGTGACTGATAGGAGATCTGTGTGTCCATTTTAGGGTTAGATATAGGTATACTATATCTAAAGCAAAGGGTGAGTACACCACCTTGCCCCAGCTGTCAAGCAGCCAGTTGTGTCAGATTTGGATGGCCAGCCAGGGGTGGCATAATACATGCTGCAGCCCCTGGTAGGCCCTGGCTACACCTATGCCCTAGGTACCTAAGGTACACTGTACAGGGACTGATAAGGTGACTCAGTATCCAATTTAGATATGTACCTAAGGTACATGGAATCCATTTTACAGAGAGAGCAGTAGGCCTGGGGCCCTGAATAGCAGGGTCCCAGGTCAACTAAGTCAGAAAACCAGCAAAACACCAGGCAAAAAGTTGGGGGCAACCATAGTCAGGGATCTACCTTCCTACACACGCCACATAATTACACCTTACTCAATGCAATATAAATACACTCCATATAATACCACTCAGCACAACATAATTACACACCACATAATTACACTCTACTCAATGCAACATAAATACACTCCACATAATACAACTCAGTACCACATAATTACACACCACGTAATTGCACTCTACTCAATGCAACATAAATACACTCCACAAAAAACTACTCCGTACAACATAAACACCCCACAATTACACTATACTCAATGCAACATAAATACACTCCACAAAAAACTACTCCGTACAACATAAACACCCCACAATTACACTATACTCAATGCAACATAAATACACTCCACATACCACTCAGTACCACTTAATTACATGCCACATAATTACACTCTACTCAATGCAACATAAATACACTAAACCTAATACCACTCAGTACCACATAATCACACGTCACAATTACACTCTACTCAATACAACATAAATACACTTCACAAAAACTACTCAGTACAACATAATTACACGCCACATAATTACATTCTACTCAATGCAACATAAATACACTCCACATACCACTCAGAGCCACATAATTACACGCCACATAATTACACTCTACTGAATGCAAAACACAGTCCACGTAACACTACTCAGTGCCACATAATCACATGCCACATAATTACATTCTACTCAATGCAACATAAATACACTCGACATACCACTCAGTGCCATATGTGGCACTGAGTTGTATGTCAAGTGTATTTATCACATAATTACACTTTACCTAATGCAATATAAATACACTCCACATAATACCAATCAGTACCACATAATCACACGCCAGAATTAGTCTATTCAGTGCAACAAAAAATACACTCCACATAATACCACTCTGCCACATAATTACACGCCACATAAATACACTCTACTCAATGCAACATAAATACACTCCATATAATACTACTCAGTGCCACATAATTACACCCCACATATTTATACTCTACTCAATGTAACATAACTACACTCAACATTATACCACTCAGTACCATATAATTACACGTCACATAATTACACTGTATTCAGTGTAACATAAATACACTCCACATACCACTCAGTACCACTTAATCACATGCCACATAATGACTCTACTCAATGCTACATACACTCCACATAATACCACTCAGTGCCACATAACACGCCACATAATTACACTCTACTCAATGCAACATAAATACACTCCACATAATACCACTCAGTGCCATGTAATAACACACCACATAATTACTCTACACAATGCAACACAAATACACTCCACATAATACCACTCAGTACCACATAACCACACGTCACAATTTCTCTATTCAATGCAACATAAATACACTCCTCAAAATACCACTCAGTGCGACAGTTACAGGCCACATAATTAATTTACTCAATGCAATATAAATACACTCCACATAATACCACTCAGTGCCACATTATTACACGCCACATAATTACACCTTACTCAATGCAATATAAATACACTCCATATAATACCACTCAGCACAACATAATTACACACCACATAATTACACTCTACTCAATGCAACATAAATACACTCCACATAATACAACTCAGTACCACATAATTACACACCACGTAATTGCACTCTACTCAATGCAACATAAATACACTCCACAAAAAACTACTCCGTACAACATAAACACCCCACAATTACACTATACTCAATGCAACATAAATACACTCCACATACCACTCAGTACCACTTAATTACATGCCACATAATTACACTCTACTCAATGCAACATAAATACACTAAACCTAATACCACTCAGAACCACATAATCACACGTCACAATTACTCTACTCAATACAACATAAATACACTTCACAAAAACTACTCAGTACAACATAATTACACGCCACATAATTACATTCTACTCAATGCAACATAAATACACTCCACATACCACTCAGTGCCACATAATTGCATGCCACATGATTACACTGAACTCAATGTAACATACACTCCAAATACCACTCAGAGCCACATAATTACACGCCACATAATTACACTCTACTGAATGCAAAACACAGTCCACGTAACACTACTCAGTGCCACATAATCACATGCCACACAATTACATTCTACTCAATGCAACATAAATACACTCGACATACCACTCAGTGCCCTATGTGGCACTGAGTTGTATGTCAAGTGTATTTATCACATAATTACACTTTACCTAATGCAATATAAATACACTCCACATAATACCAATCAGTACCACATAATCACACGCCAGAATTAGTCTATTCAGTGCAACAAAAAATACACTCCACATAATACCACTCTGCCACATAATTACACGCCACATAAATACACTCTACTCAATGCAACATAAATACACTCCATATAATACTACTCAGTGCCACATAATTACACCCCACATATTTATACTCTACTCAATGTAACATAACTGCACTCAACATTATACCACTCAGTACCATATAATTACACGTCACATAATTACACTGTATTCAGTGTAACATAAATACACTCCACATACCACTCAGTACCACTTAATCACATGCCACATAATGACTCTACTCAATGCTACATACACTCCACATAATACCACTCAGTGCCACATAACACGCCACATAATTACACTCTACTCAATGCAACATAAATACACTCCACATAATACCACTCAGTGCCATGTAATAACACACCACATAATTACTCTACACAATGCAACACAAATACACTCCACATAATACCACTCAGTACCACATAACCACACGTCACAATTACTCTATTCAATGCAACATAAATACACTCCTCAAAATACCACTCAGTGCGACAGTTACAGGCCACATAATTAATTTACTCAATGCAATATAAATACACTCCACATAATACCACTCAGTGCCACGTAATAACACGTCACATAATTACACTCTCTTCAATGCAACCTAAATACACTCTACATAATACCACTGTGCCACATAATTACATGCCACAAAATTACACTCTACTCAATGCAACATAAATACTCGACATACCACTCAGTGCCATATGTGGCACTGAGTTGTATGTCAAGTGTATTTATCACATAATTACACTTTACCTAATGCAATATAAATACACTCCACATAATACCAATCAGTACCACATAATCACACGCCAGAATTAGTCTATTCAGTGCAACAAAAAATACACTCCACATAATACCACTCTGCCACATAATTACACGTCACATAAATACACTCTACTCAATGCAACATAAATACCCTCCATATAATACTACTCAGTGCCACATAATTACACCCCACATATTTAAACTCTACTCAATGTAACATAACTGCACTCAACATTAAACCACTCAGTACCATATAATTACACGTCACATAATTACACTGTATTCAGTGCAACATAAATACACTCCACATACCACTCAGTACCACTTAATTACATGCCACATAATGACACTCTACTCAATTCTACATACACTCCACATAATACCACTCAGTGCCACATAGCACGCCACATAATTACACTACTTACTGCAACATACACTCCACATACCACTCCGCTCCATATAATTGCATGCCGCAATTACACTCTACTCAGTGCAACAGAAATACACTAAACAGAATACTACTCAGTACTACATAATTACACACAGCATAATTGCACTGTACTCAATGCAACATAAATACACTCCACATAAATGCACTCTATGCCACATACCACCAATCAACATAAATGCACTCCACACCATGACACAATTTCACTAAGCATAATTTCACTCAACACCACAGTTCCAGGCCACACAATTCAACTCCACACATTTCCAATACACACCACATAATTACAAACTAAACAACCTATTTCAACTCCACAATCCACAACATATGTCCATTCCACATGATATAGTGTCACCACCTGAGCACCAAACATCACTCACCACCACCATTTTGCATCAGCGCACCTCTTAAGCTTCACCTAAACATCACCTAAGCATCACATCAGTCTGTCCTTGGAATCTGGCATCTGTTGATTCTCCCCTAGTGTCCGTCCGCTGCTCGTGTTCTAATTAAATTACAGTTTTCAATGCTTCACTCCCCCGTTATTTTTGTCCCGCTCCCCATAACAGAAAAATATATAACAAACGAGCATGAGAACAGGCAGGAAAAATTACCAGCAGTGCAAGTACAAAAAAACTAGAAGACATTTTTTATGTTAAAATGTTTTTTCAATCAGGTTGTTCAGTTGTATATAATGTCGTCTTGGTTTGTATAAAGGTAACAAAAATGCTTCACTCTTTTTATTATAACTTTTCAACATGATGCACAGCAGCCACAATGCTCTACAACATAGCTAAAAATTCTGGCTAAACATAAGGTCCCAAAGGCGAGATCTATTGGTTATACCAATGCTTGTTTAGGTTTAAGCCTACAGTTGTTGCGCTGCAGGATGATCCGTTGTATGTACTTTGTGGAGTCTAACTCCTCCCACCTCTTTGAATTGGCTTTTGTGTGAGTCATTTAGAAATTAGATCCTCCAAATGGCTAAAGGTTGGTGCATGTCTCACCTTTTAAAAAAACAGTTAACTCCCATGGAGTATTGCCTTGGGAGCGAGCAGCTGCGCGCACGCTGCTTACGTGCCTGTATCTTCTTGCTTTCAATATGTCCACATTGCCTTCTGTGCACCGATCTTAGACATGGTAGTTATATGTAGTCCTCCCTCAGGCCAACTTCTATGTTCAGTTTGCTCTCCTTGCTGCTGGCCCCGCTCTCCAACCCTTCCTAGGCTCATTTTCGAAAGGGTATACATTTTGACGGCTATCTTCTTCGGCTTCCCTGAGCTTGCGCTCGCCTAGGTACCTCCTCCTGCTCTTCTTGTGCACTTGTGAGCTCCTCTCAAGTCGGCTGACAGTGGCGAAGGAGCGTAAGCTGGCAGTACAAGGCTGAGGCATGCACTCTAGTCTGTCAGCTGCAGAGAGAAATGCGAACTCCTCCTGCCATTGGTTGCTCTTGCGGCACGTGACTTTGAGTTTGAAAACCTCAGAGGGAGCGAGCAGTGGCTTGTATTAAAGCCATTTTGGATACTGGGAGAACGAGGTTTGCAAGAGTTATACGTAGTAGAGGCAGTGGTGGTCCGTTGTGGATAGTCAGCGACGTCTGTTCCTTTTACCGCTCTTGAGGTAAGAGCAACGAAGAGGCCAATTGTGTTATTTTGAACTTTGTGTTGTGCACCTCATCTGTGAGGTCTTTAACGCTACCTTGAGTGTGGAGAATACCAAGTGCCCTATTAGTCACCACAAATTTCATTTAATCAGTAACCCGGTTCGTTTGGAGAAATACATCAAGATCCTCCTCTCACTTACGGGCATCGGGTGAATCCATTCTATCACCAAGTCATAGATGCAAAAGTGACAGCATGGTATTTGGAGGTGCCTTCAGCTAGTGTTGTGCATTTTAACTCTGGTTAACTCCAATTTAAAATGGGAATGACTAAAATCCGTTCTCCAGGTTGCAGGGTCGGGCCTTACCGGGCACTTTTGATAAGTTAGGGTTAGTTGGGTGGGCCCAGCCCCAGAATTCTTCGCATAGGGTGGGGCATAAAGTTGCATGGAGGAGCACAGAAAATGCATCAATGCGCAAAGAAAATGTGTCCAATTTTGAATATGCGTAAAAAGGAGAACATTCCATCAGTTTCATAACGTCTGTACTTGCTCTATAAATTATTGTTTTGAATATCATTTCTGTGAGGTTGACACCACAGTTATTTTTAAGTTCTCAAGAGCTACAGAGTAGGACCTATTTATTTTATTCTACCCTACTGGTATAAAAACAGCAGTACTGGGCATGCATAGGTAGGACTACAATGGAATTAGAAGCAGTGGATGATCAAACTATGTGGCAAGCGGAAAGGCAAACTCTGAGGCATGGAAATTATGACAACTATTTTAAAATTTGAATAATAAAGTTATTGTAAAAATTATTTTAAAATTAAAATTGAGACAGGAAAATTATGCTACACGTTGGAGTGTTTTATGTCCATGTTAAACACTGAAGGAAAATGCAAAGGTTGCTTAAGAAAAAAAAATAATAAATGCTGATTTTTTTTACACACACCCTCCCTCCCACCGCACTTCAGGCTAAGACTGTTGCATAAATTATGCAAAAAGGAAGTAGGGAACCAGGGTAGTGCTCAAGTTTTAGCTGGAGAGCAGCAACTTTATATAGAGCGCATTACAACACCACCAACAATAAATATGCTCCTCTCAAATGTCTGTTTAAAAGTGGTCAACCTCGAAGATGGGGAACCTGGTTCGAGGCTCAGCAAGGACTCTCAACATCTTGTGATTCCTGACAAATTACTTAATCTGTGCTGTAAGATGTATTGTTTACTAATCAACGGATTTACAACACGCCCACAGCATGCCATTGGTTATTTTCTGTGTCACTCGTTGCAATCTTTCCATTGCCTAGCTCCCGTAGGCTTCCCTTCCTCCTTTCGTGTGTTAACCGCTCCTTGGAGTATAGATCAAGTACATGTGTTCTGCCTCATCTTTGTTTTTCTCATCTTTTTGCAACACACTTTTTTAGGTCGAGCCTGGGCAGCGCATGCGTTGCTCTGCAAGGCATTCTGTATTCAGATACGGGATAGAAGCTCTGCCCATTTCATGCCCATCTTTTCAATTGGCTCCTGTTACTTTCCTTTCGAAATCGTTGTTTTTGATTGACTAAATAGGCTAGTAAGTCTCTCCTTGGTACGGCCTTGTCTGCATTTGTCACCTCCCATAAGGACTGGACTTTTTACTTGTATTGTTATACGGTCTGCTTTTATCTACTCTGAGCACTATTTTCTTCAATGATTTTCCAGTATTCCACCCACAATGGAGCTTTTCTACAAGGCAGCGTGTCGCCAGCTTTGATATTTTTAATAGTAATAGCTGCGGGTCCGCTTTAAGAAGAGCGGACGCACTTTATTATTTAATTTTCCAGCGCTTTGACTTTAGCGGCTGGGCTACAGAACCTTTATTTTTTTGGGGGTGGGGGTGGGGGCGTGAAAGCGCCCCATTCCGTGCTTTTCCTTTAACGTTGGCCGCTTTCTTTAGACACTGCTCACTGTAACCTGAATACAGTGAGAAGTGTCTAAAGAAAGGGGCGCGGCCACCATTAAAGTGATCATGCATTTGCGGAGTTTGAGCTATTGGCATTATAATTAGTAATGCCTTTTATATGTGTGTTGGGTTTAAAAACACCGAACTAAAAAGCATTGTCATTTACAATGCCAATAGTTCACTCTCTCAAATGGGAGACCTATTGCATTGAAAGTGCTTGTTTAATACTATTAAGACTCCTCATAGTCCAGCCGATTAAACAAACCATGTCAAAGAGAAATATTGAGCGGTTCCAATTTTTATTATTTTATTTTTTAGAATGCCTTCAGACAGACATATGCCTTGGACTGTTAAGTCATATTTAACATGCTATTAAGAATGTAGCTACAACTACATTCTATTATACAGTGCAAGAAAGAACACAAAAAAACTTCAAGACATTTGAATCCTGGGACAGATGAACTGCTAAGTGAACGGTCCTTGTGTATACAGTAGCAAAAGATTACTCCAGTGTTGGAACTTTCATAGATTCACATGCTTGAATCATTCCCTGTCGTTGAGATATCACTGTCCTTTTGTAAAAAAGGACTAAACTTAGAAACAGCCAATCAGTAGACACCACCATGTAGAACCTCCATGAGAGAAGTTCCAGTCCCTTTAGATTTTCTACTGCACGTCATGCTAAGGTAGTCTCCACTGAGCTCTGCTCAGTTTTGTTCTTTTTTCTCTATTTTGGAGTGTTTTCTTCCAGTCAGATATACTACCAAACCTGTATATCTGTTTTGAGGTGATTTAAACTGATGCCCATCATGTCGGGTACACCTAAAAAAGGTCTTTTGAGAGCCTGTTTTTCTTGCAGGGAGAAAAGACTTCATATTGATGATCAACACAAGGACTGCCTTTACTGCCTGTATCCTGAACACAAGCCTAAGGATTGCAAAGTATGTTGGATTTTCTCTAGAAAAGACTTTGAAAGATCATGAAGGTAGGCTTCTTCTGTGGCTTCAGAGGCTTAAAAACAGGGACACAGTGCTCTCTGATGAGGAGTGATACTTCTTCCAAATCTTCCTCCAAAACGCCTAAAAAAAAGACCTTTAGATGACCCTGCTGGTTCATCGTCGCAGCCTCCTAAGAAAGCGCCAAAAAAGTCATCTGATTCCTTTCAGAAGCTGACTGGGTCTATTAGCAAAGCTTCTCGCCAAGAAAATAAGATTGTGTCTACTACAATGCCAGCTTCAGAACCTTCTACTCCGCCTATGAAGCTGAAGCTTACCTTCAAGAAGCCAACTTCAGCTCCGCCTATGGACAGCTCATGGACGACACCTCCGTCGATGAGAAAATCCTCTCCTGAGATGACTCTGGTCACATCGACAGTCTACAGTCACTACCGTCACTGTTTCTTCAGTGTAGATTTCTTTGTCGATGACGTCATCGTTGACAGGTCAAGCCTCAATATCGTAGACGAAGTAGATGGTCTCTTCAAAGTCATCTTAGTCGTCGGAAGGACATTTCTCGGAACGGTCTATCCGTCGACGACACAGCTCTCGTCGTCGACCTAGTCGACGGGTGTGAGAAGTTGGCCTGGTATATGATGTTCACTATTCTAGTGAGCACCTTGCACCAGTCCAAACAACCCTTATGGTGATGGTTGTAAAGTCAACCTTATTGACCAGCTATCCTAGTGGTAGCATGGACAAAGCAGTCTTAGGCTAACACTTCAGAGAGCATGTGAAGCCAATTGGTTTACCAATAATAACCCCTTGAATATCAAATGAAAGGACACCACACAAGTTATATATAAAATATATATGTATTTATTTCTAACACAACCCCTCGGCACTCTTTATGAGGTCAGAGTTTGAGATACAGCACAAGTAACTTAAATTGCAAACGTTAAGTTGCACAATTACAATTCTGCCCTAGGGGCCTCGTAAACCATATACTAAAGAAGTGGTATAAGAACCATTGCAGGAATGGTGAATAGGCCAGGGCCTAAGAAATCGGTGGGGCTACAATGAATAACCACAGGTTAGGAAGCAGGAGTCCCACAGGATGCGTGTGCAGTGTCTAAACACACACGCGGGTTCTCATAGACTTAGAATGGGAACGTATAGTTTAGAAACTAGTTCATTTCGGACAGTCCGGGTGGACTTAGAGGAAACCCAGTTAAATTAGGACACTTGGATAGTTATTACCCACGGGAGCACCCGAGTACTCGAGTCACCTCACCCAGGGAAGCCGGGTGCATAGGTGCGAAGTTGTCGGGTTTCGTTGTTGATTACTATGGAGAGCTGCGAAAAGATGCTGCAGGCGACCAGGAGGAAGATGTCCGGATGGATCCAAGGGTGGATCGGAGAAGTGAAGAACCTGAAAGCAGAGGGGACAGAGTCTGGGTCACTAGCCAGTGACCAGGATGGAACCAGGACGGAGCCAGATGATGTCGAGCTGCGAACAGGTGAAGAAGTGAAGCTTGTCTCTGCAGCCACGTGGACCAGGAGGCATCGACGACGACCAGGCGCTAGATACGGACTGTACCACAAAGGCTCTCGCTGTTGGCGGTGTCTGCTTCCGGATCGGAGTCAACAAGCCTTGGCAAAGGCAACTCACGCAGGATACGAAGATGGGCTTCTGGTACAGACCAGCAAGGTCTGTGGAGCTTCCCTTTTGCAGGAAAGCAGGAGCAAGCCCAGCGCAACCAGGCAAGCAGCGTTGTTTCAAAATGGAGTCTTCAGGATGGCCACTAGCCAACTGGCTAGTAACCGGGAAGACGCGTCGAGAGGAAATGCAAGAGCGGGCCCCACCCGGCACTCGTGGAGTGTGCAGGGCTGAGCTTCGGTGCACTCACGACTCTGGGTTGGAGCTTCTCAATGCACAACTTCGAGGACTCCTCAGAAGCTGCACAATTTAGCAAAGAGCAAAATGGCCAGGTGTTCGGTCCTACGTCTCTCTTGTCCGCCACGGGTCTCAGCTTTGCTGGAGGTGTGGGTCGGAGAAGTCTGGAAGTCCAGTCCTGTGAAGCAGGGTCATCGGGATGCTTCGAGAGCGACGGCAAAGCAAACCGGCAATTCGCTAGGTGGTGCCTGTTTGCACAGGGTGGTCACTCCTTGACCACAAGGGAAATTCTTCAGTCTTCTAGTTGCAGTAGAATGTCGAAGGTCCAGAGTTTCGTGTCAGAGTTTCAGTTCAGGATAATCTAAAGTCTCTAGACTCAGCTCCTAGCTTTATACAAATTAAAGGGGCTGGATTACCTGCTAGGTCCATCCTATGGGTGGGACCAGGGAAGGGGGTGGTTACACCCATTTCCCTTTGTCCAGTTTCGCACCAGAGCTGGGGCTGGAGTGTCCCAGCAACTGGTTTCAACCGGACTATGCATGGAGCACCTTGTGTGCCCCAGGCAGTGTCTCATTCCTTTCAACCCACCCTGCCCCAATACACTATAGCCTGTCTGGGGAGGTGCTAGCACCCCCCAAGGCAGGAAACCTATTGTCCAGGCCTCCCTCGCTGGAAGGGCTCCCAGCTGCAGGAGGTTAGACTTGTGTCTGTGGCAGCAGCATCCATTTTGTGATGCTGAGGCTCTGTTTAACTTTAACCGGGTAAGCTACAACTACATGTCTTCTCCCTCTAGAAGGGTGGAATGCTACCCCTGCCGCCAGAACTGGCGGGGGGGGGGGGTAGTATTCCAAAGCGTATGACAACTTACACGACATGTTTTGATAAAGCCAAACCAAAGTTAGCATTAACCGCGATTATAATGCACTTAAGAGTATATGGTATGGCTATATCATAGAACAGCTATAAGGACATGGTTCTGAAAGCTGCAGACAGGCTCAGCTCATGCTAGAGCACCATCTCACATAAAACCAAGCACTCTGCCTCCAGGATTGTTAAGGCCTGCCATAGGAGTGACTTATAGGTATATATGTGTCTATATATAATGGTAGGTATAGGAATACTATACCTAAGCAAGGGGTGATTACACAACCTTGCCCCAGCTGAGTGATCAGCCAGTTGTGTCAATTTGGATGGCCAGCCAGGGGTGGCATAATTCATGCTGATGTCCTTGGTAGGCCTTGGATGCACCTATGCCCTGGGTACCTATGGTGCTCTATATAGGGGCTCACAAGGTGACCCAACATCCAATTAGGTATGTACCTAAAGTACATGGAGTCCATTTTAAAGAGAGAGCAGATAGCCTGGGGCCCTGAATAGCAGGATCCCAGGCCAACTAAGTCGAAAACCAGCTAAACACTAGGCAAAAAGTTGGGGGTAACCATAGTCCGATATCCATCCTCCTACAACGGGGACCTGGACTTCGCTGTTGATGGCAGGTCATCAGTGGTATCGACGATGGTATGCACTCTGTTACCGTCGACGAAGATCATTGTCTTCAATGGTTCGTCGTCGACGAAGGCAATTTCTTCGATGAACCAAGATTTGGCCATGAAGCGGCCCTCATCAACGAAGGTGATTCCGTCGACTAACCAAGATTTGGCCGTGGAGCAGCAATCGTCGACTGGCTCATCAACGAGGAAAGAAATACATAAAATTGCAAAAATTCCATTGACACCAGCTTTAACCTCACCTAGTCGTGTGCAGTCTCTTTTGCCATCCTATTTTTTGGAAGATGACGAGGAAGAGGAATCTGAGGACAATAGTCTTTTTGGGGCCGCTTTAAGCCCATCGGATCTCAATGTCAAATACCAGGAGGATTCTAATGATGATTGTAGTCATCAATATTACAATTCACAACAACAATGTCAACAGTAGGATATGATGTACCTCTCTTCAAATCTGGTGACGGATCTGGAATGTATGCTGGCAGATATTAAGATGAGCTTTCCTCCAGAGCCGAATCTTCAACAGACTCCTCCTCCTTCTCCGCCTCCCCTTCCACAGTCACAGGTTCACTCCGCTCTTCTTCAGCAATAGGCATATGTGGTCGGATTTGGCACCATTCTTGGATAGACATCCGTCCGAAGACAAGTAGGAAGCTAAGAACATCCTTCTCGAGGGCGAGCAGTCAGCCTTCAAAGTAATAGACTGCGCTATGGATGTGGCATCCACTGGTTTCTGGCAGCTAGCTGGTGCGGCCGTCTTGAGGAGTCAAGGTTGGCTGAAAGCCACTTAATTCAGGCCGGAGGTGCAAACAAAGATACTACATTTGCCTTATAATGGAGAAGATTGTTTGGCAGCCATGTTGATGAGCTTTACAAGCTATTAAAAAAGACACGGATTCGGCTAAGTCTTTAGGTACTTTACAGTACAGAAAAATGCCTTTTTGGGGCTAATCGTACAGAGGAGGATACCAACAGTTTTGCCTATTCTTCCTCCACTCATCAATATAGGCCCCAGTTTACCCACCGCCAACCACCTTTGGTGTCTTACAACAAGACTTCCTTCTGAGGCAAATCCAGTTACTTCTCCCAGATGTCTGCCTCCATTCTGCCTATTCCACTCTCGGGTGGGCTGCAAAATATTGCATTATTTTCAGCAGTTGCAGGACATAACATCTGACCAACATTTGCAAAATCTAATCCAATTCGGCCAGTCTTTGGAATTTATAAAGATCCCTCCACTAACACCTCCACTACCCGCTTTCAAAAGCACCTACATCTCTTAAAGATGGAAGTTACCAGCATGTTGCAAAAAGGAGCAATAGAATGAGTTCCCCTCAACCAAAGAGAAAAACGTTTCTACTCCAGTTTCTTCTCGGTTTGATAGAAGTTAAAGAAGTGGCAACTGATCTTGGATTTAAGGAACCTAAACAAATTCCTCAAAACAATAGTTCCGCATGATTTCTATTCAAAATGTGTTACACCTCCTCAACGGAAACAATTACATGGCGTTTCTGGACCTCCAGGACTCCTATTTCCATATACCCATAAACTGAAAGTACTAGAAATTGCTAAGATTTACGGTGGCTGGCAGGCACGATCAATTCCGGTTCCTACCTTTCGGACTAAAATCTTCTCCTGCATTTTCACGAAGTATCTAGTGCCAGTTGCAGCATATCTGAGGCAACATCGTCATCATATATTTCCTAACCTCGACGACTAGCTCCTCAAGGCCCCCACTTACAAAGCAGCTAGGATAATCACCAAAGCATGTCTGCAACTGTTCAAGAAATTAGGCCTCACTTTAAATGTAGAAAAATCGATTCTGCAACCATCCCGTCAACTAGTTTTTCTAGGTGTTATTCTGGACTCTACAGAAAACAAGGTGTATCGCACACTGGAGAGACAACAAAGGCTAATATCCTTGGCAAAACAGGTTCAAAAAAGGTTTCTTTCCGTACTCCTTTTCAAATCTCCCTTTAGAATGATGTCTTCCTGTATTCCCCTCATACCTCACTGTCGTCTCCAAATGCGTCCTCTTCATGAAGCTTTAAATGAACAATGGGTGCAGATAGAGGGCACATTCAACGATCTGATCCGAATCACTCCCATGATAGTGGCTTTGGACTGGTGGATGCAACCTCTCCAGTTATCACAGGGTCTGCCATTTCTCTCTCAGGCTGCTCCTCTCGTGATCACAACGGATGCATCTCTAGAGGACTGGGGGGCCTTACTTCAAGACTTGCAGTTCAGCAGAAGATGGCACCCTCCCACCGAGACCTTCACATCAATCTTCTCCAGTTGAGAGCAGTTTTTCTGGCACTAGCAAGCGTTCCTGCCAAGAATACAAAACGCATTGGTGCTTATCAGAACAGACAATACCACAACAGTGCACTACCTTAAGAAACCAGGGGGAACAAGGCCTCTCCAGCTCTCTCAGGAAGCCCAGCTTATCTGGCGCTGGGCGATTCATTGGAAGGTGCATATTTCAGCAGAGTACATCCCAGGAAAGCAGAACATCATAGCAGATACATTGAGCGGACTAAGGAAAACCTGCCACGAGTGGTAATTGGAACACACACACTCTACAGCATCTTCTCCCAATGGGGCAAGCCCAACAAATTTGTTCACATCGGCAGACAATGCAAAATGCTGGTACTTCGCAAGTTGGCGTCACCATCAGGGTTCATAGGGAATAGCTTGGTCTGGCATATTTGCTTACGCCTTTCCCCCCATTCCTCTACTTCTACAAGTACTAAAAAAGTTAGACGGAACCCTGCAAGATCATTCTAATAGTACCAGCCTGGTCTCGCCAATATTGGTACAAAGAACTTCACCTACTCTAAGTCAAGCCACTGATCCATCTCAGACCATTTCAGACCATTTCCGTCCCTGTGGACGATGAACCAGGGACAAGTATGTCATCCGAACCCCAGATCTCTGAAATTGTCAGCCTGGCTCCTGAGATACAGGAATTTCAACATTTAAAGATCTCCCAGGAGTGTAGGCAAGTGCTGGCTAGGACAAGAGCAGACAGCACTAACAGGACTTACTCGCTCAAATGGAAAAGATTCTGCATGTGGTGTGCATCTTCTAAAGTCAGTCCTCTCCACTCCCCTCCAGAGGAAGGTATACCTTATCTCCTTCACTTGGCTCGCTCTGGCTTAGCTCACGCATCAATCAAGGTACATTTAGCTGACATCTCCAGTTTTCACAGATCAGCTAATGTTCCATCTCTATGGTCCTGCAGGCTGGTCAAATAGTTTCTCCATGGCCTGTTCAGGATGTTCCCTCCAGTAAAGGCACCTCTTCCTATATGCCAGCTGAATACAGTGCTGAGTCAATTAATGAAACATCCTTTTGAAACTATTCACAAGGTGGATGTGAGGTTCCTATCCTGGAACGTGTCTCTCCTCCTATCTCTTACTTCAGCTAGAAGGGTTAGTGAACTCGAGGCTTCTACTACCCAAGAACCTTTCTTACAATTCAAACATGACAAAGTTATTCTACGAACGAACCCTAAGTTCATCTCCAAGGTTCCTTCGTGCTTTCACCTTAATGAGCCAATTGTTTTGAAATCATTCTTTCCAACCCCACAGACTGCAGCGGATCGTGCTCTGAACTCTCTAGATGTTAAACGGTGCCTAAAAGTTTACCTGAACAGGACAAGATCATTTTGCAAGTCAAATCAACTTTTTATACCGTACAGTGCACCTAGAAAATGTTTCCCTATCACTAAATGGAGCAATATCCACATCTACAGCGCTGTTTGCAGGTGTGTCCCTTCCTGACATTTGCAGAGCAACAACTTTCAAGCGGTTCTCTATCTTTTTCAATAAGGTGAGCCTTCTTTTCCTTTTGTTTCTTCCCACCATCCTTTACTGTCATACATTTTCAATGATTTCTGATCCATCTGGAGACTTTCAATGAATTTACTTATTTTATATATATATTCCACAAGTTACCCTTCGTAACATGAGACAGGCCACTCCAACGTGCTGGTGCAATTTTTCCTTTCTTTATTGGAGACGAGAACAGCATGACGCGTTTTGCCTCCCTAGAGGCTTAATCATATGCAAAGTTTCTATGGATGGGTTTGTTGGCATATTTAAACTTAACTACAAACATTGAAGAAGGACTGATGTCCACCAGTTCGATTTAAAGCGGCATGAGGTGTTCCAAAATGAATGTATTACTTTTCTATCATGCAGTGGCAGTAAGTACCTTACGATTTTATCAGGAAAATCCATTGGAAAAAAAAGTATTTTCATTATAACAGTCTCCCATCACTGCATTAGTTCCCAACTGTCTTAAATTGTAGTATTCGGACCACAATACCCAGAATACACCATTACTGCCATTCTTTTACCTACTTAGTTCTTCAATGCAGTTCTTGGCAAAATTAAGACCTTGTTGTCATTGCAAGTCCCGTACATATATTTGCCTTTAACAGGAATAGTTCCATTTTGCGGCTATATTTAAGCGGTCGCAGCGTCTCTCAAGGTCAATTTCGCTACCACCCAGATGTTCTAAACTTCTATTCGTCTTCCAAAAAGCATGAATCAGCATGAAGTGCACGTGGAAATCCCCTACGCAAACTCTGACTGTGTCCATGTTTATCTCCCAAGTCGAGGCGGGCCTCTCAACGTGGCCCTTCCATCATTCATTCCTTGATAATCCATTTGTTACAACCGACGGGCACTTATAATGATGGATTCAATCCAAGCAAAAAGACCTGACAATCGGAGCGCCTCAGCCAAGCGAGTCAGGGCCCATCAACGGTGTGACAGACACCTTTACTTATGCCACAGAAAACAAGTTACCCTTCGTAACATGCGACAAGCCACTCCAACGTGCTGTTGCATTTTTTCATTTGTTTATTGGAGACAAAAACAACATGATGTGTTTCGCCTCCCTCAAGGCTTAATCATATGCAAAGTTTCAATGGATGGGTTTGTTAGCATATTTAAACGTAACTATAGGGTTTTTATGCTATAAATCAATATGATTATCAAGTAAAGGTCTCTGCATCTAAGAGGTTGAAGATATGGAAGATATATACGATAGAACGAGCTTTGTTGTATGGTTAGCACTTTTTGCATAGGGATGATAAATGCTGATACACTGAGGATTAATGGTTATGCTGCCAATTTGCACAGTATTTGATTAAATTAATCATAATAATTGCACTAGCACTTTATGTGAACAGGTAGATAGAATCTGAGTAGAAGAGCATCTCATGGTTTTACCTCTGAGAAAGTCTACAGTTATGAGTTTTTTTAAAAATAATAACTGGTGATAGATCAGGAGTAGATGTGATTGTTTAATTTTTTTAGACACTTGCACTTTATAGCTCACTTGAGATTTATTATATATTTTTTTATGTAATTTATTGCCTGATCGTATGTTGATTTCAATAAGGTACAATGTAGGCATTGGAAGGATATAGTATGTTTTCCATCTCCATGAATTTGAAAAAAGGCGGGCAATAGACACCAGTTTTTTTAATGCTTGACACTATTTATTGCTGATTGGCCCTTGGTGCGTCATGTGAACAAGACAGTGTTGCACTGTCGAAACGCGTCATGCTGAGCACTTGCTGGACAATGAGACCGCTAAGAATGAAGCAATAAAAAACGCACTTTACTTCTAAAGATACGCTGTGGTCCGTACCTGATTGATATATGCAAAAAAGGAGAGAACTCTGGGTAGTTCTCAAGTTTAGGTGGAAAGCAGCTTCTGTTACAGCACTTTCAACACCAGCGACACTCTAGATCTGCTCACCTCAAATGTCTGTTTTTCTATCAAAGTCTTTAAGCATAGGATTAGCAAAGTGCCATTCACGCCGAGATAGAAAATGACAAAGTCTTTTGCCATTTCTACAGCAAAGTCTTTAAGCTTAGAAGTAGCACAGTGCCGTCCTTGCAGAGCTGTGAAATGACAAAAGCCATTTATCACTCCAGGCACAGTATTACAGCTTTGAATTGGTAAAATACCAACTTAAGCCAACCTGAAAAGAGTAAAAACAACCCCTGACACAGTGTTTCGCTCTAATTAGAGCTCTTCAGAGAGGTATAGCTTTGTCCAGACACAAGGGAGCACCCAGTTTAAGTCAAAACAAAACCCTTTCAGGTATAACCAAAGGACAACGACAAGCGTTACAACAGCTAAAGAGTGATCCTGACCTGGTATGTAAACCCTCGGATAAGGGAGGAATCGTTGTTTTGATGTCCCGTGAATTCTACAATAGAGAGGCGCTTCGGCAGTTATCTTATACTGAATGCTACCTAAAAATAACCAAGGAGGAATATATCACGCGTATTCACAAGTATCATGAACTTATCCAGAAATGGGCCGATAAAAATATGATTAATGATAATGAGTTTACATTTTTCACATGCCCATATCCAGTACCAGCGACTTTTTACCACCTGCCGAAGATACATAAGGAAAGTGGAAATAGGTCCTGGGGGTATTTGTTAAAAAAATTATAGCATAGCTGGGGCTCACTGGGGTCCCCGCAGTCCCTTGGCTTCACTCATGTTGGGAGGGGGGTGCAGTAGGCTGTGGAAATGATATCGGGAAAACAACAATGCGCTGTATTGCGGCCTTTCTTTAATATAATGTGGAATAATGTTTATTTATTATGCAGTGTTCATTTTTGTTACGGATAGAGTCACTTTGTTACAAAAAATGTATTAAACTGTGGGAAGGCGTGTTCTGTATGTGTGCGCGGAACAAAATTAACGTTTAATTGGCTGAGGTGTTCCAACAACAAGCTTAATGTGCATTGGGTGCGAACCATCAAAAGTAGAAGTGTTTCCTGCCATTCACTTCTCCTCCGCAGAGTAGCAAGGACATCTAATCTGCTTACATGTTGTAAGGAGGACCTTCCTGAGCTTAATGTTGATCGGTTGCGAACTATTGAAAGTAGAAGTGTTATTAGGTATTCCCTTCTCCTCCGCAGAGTAGGAGGGACATCTGATTGGCTGACATGTTCTAAGGAGGACCTTCCTGAGCTTAATGTTGATCGGTTGCGAACTATTGAAAGTAGAAGTGTTGGCTGCCATTCACTTCCGCACCGCGGAGCAGGAGGGACATCTGATTGGCTGACGTGTTATAAGGAGAAGCTTCCAGAGCTTAATGTTGATTGGTTGCGAACTATTGAAAGTAGCAGTGTTGGCCGCCATTCACTTCCGCACCGCTGAGCAGGAGGGACATCTGATTGGCTGACGTGTTCCAAGGAGGACTTTCCCAAGCTTAATGTTTATTGGCTGTAAACCATTGAAAGTAGAAGTGTTGTCAGCGATTCCTTCCTTCTCCGCAGAGTATTAGGGACATTTCATGGGTAACGTGTTCCAAGCGGGACCTTCCAAAGCTTAATGTTGATTGGCTGTAAACCATTAAAAGTAGAAGTGTTTGGGCCAGCACCGACGCCTGGAGGGCCCCGAGGAATCGACGGACGGTGGCACGAGTGGCGGCATTCCTGGAGAGTGAGTACAAAAGAGGGGGTTGGTCTGAGTTTTCAAATATAATATACAATTCAAAATCGAAACACGGTCACCATTAAATTTGAAACAAATCAGAAGAATAGATCAACTTATTGATTTCATTCATTTTGGCATTTTATTCATTTATAGCCAAAGTTATGAGTTAGCGATTTAAAATAAATACATGTAATTGTAACATCATTACATTCGATATTCGGAATAGGTGCTCTCTGTGAAAAGGGAAGGGTAAGTGAATGAGTGAAGGGGACAGGGTAAAGGTGTTGTGACATAATTTTTACATCCAGATTAAAATGAAAAACCTCTACAGTCAAATTAATGGGCAAAGGTTCCCAATTTTACATCACACATAGATAACGAGAATACATCTCTTGTTTGGCTCCTATGGTGTGTCAAAAAGGAGGCGTAGTTCTACGTTTCGACCCCTGATACGCTAAAGGGCAATTCACGACCTCATGTTGGGGTCTTCATCAGGAAGAAAATGGAGAGCCTACAAGGTAATATGAATAAAGAGTTCAGAATTTTTGGAGGGTGAACAGACGTGATATTGTTATTCAAGGTAATGATGTGGAAGGTTACCTACATCATCAAACGGTCATCGTATGTACCGTCAGCAGGGGGGGCTTCCTCAAGCTCCGATGAATACTGAAACACAATAAATAGGTGCCGTCAGGGCCCTGAATTATGCTAGATCAAGGAATGCCCAGGGGTGGCGGGTAAAAGGACTTACTTTGCGTGCTGGTAGTCACACAGCCAATGGGCACAGGTAGGTCTTTCCTCAAGAGATATGTTTTTCTGTGGAGAGAAGGGAGGCTTCATTTAACATACTTGGCCGTCTGGGTGGGTGTAGATTTAAAATTGTAAAATTGTGGCCGATTACGGTTAAGGATCCCCCAGATGGGATATCTTGTTCTAGTTTATTTACCTTTCAAGAGTGAACGCCACGTCGCGCTGTTGCTCCGTCGGCGTGCTGCATCAGAATGTGATCGCGGTGCAGGTTTATTTTACTGTAACAAAAGGGAAGCTACATTTAGCATCCTTGGCCAACTGGATAATTATACTTTAGTAAGTATGGCCGATTACAATTAAGGGGCACCCGGAAGGGTTGTATTTGCCGCCTGGCTAATTATAGTTGGATTTACCTTACAAACTGGAACGCACAATAGCGCTGTGTCTCAGTCGGCGTCCTGCATCCGAGTGAGCTCGCGGTGCAGGCGCTCAATGCCTGTAACTACTAGAAAAAGGGGCTCGGCTCGCGGGTCCAATCGGATCAAGGGCCTGACTCGCGCACTCAAGGGAGCGTCCCTAAAGAATTATTTTCACAACATGGGGGACATTGCTTGCTAATAATGATAAAACAGAGCTGAGTTGAAGTCTGTTACATATGGACGTATCAATACATGATTAAACCCAATTTTAACACGTAAAAGACCTGACCGCGTCAGCAAGGTAAAAGACCTGACCGCGTCAGCAAGGTTAAGGATACTTGAATTTACATTGTATACATTTTGGCGAAGTCAGGAAGATCAATGGGAGACAGAGCTGAGTTAGAGTTTGTTACACATGGACGTATCAATGCATAGTTATCCACAATATTAACATGTAAAAGACCAGACAGAGTCCACATGGTTAAGGATACTTGGAAATGCATTATATACATTTTAGCGAATTCGAAAAACCAGATGATATAAGGTCCTTGTAAATGTCCAAAAGGTGTTATGTAAGGAGTTACTTAGCCTATCTGGTAAGGGCAGTTACTTTACACAAGTGTGAATACATTGGGAAGTAGAAGGAAAGGTACAGTGTCCCAGGATCTATTCGGGATTGAGTCCCGCCATCTGCGAGAAACTAGCTTCCAGTTCATTCAACCCCTTACTTATTGTTTGGAACTTCTGCATCCATTTGCATTCCCTTGTGTCAAGAACGGCAGTTAGATTGCCCCCCCCGGGGGCCGAGGGAGATTTTTTCAATTACCAACCAGCGGATGGATTCTGGTGAATGGTTTTTTTCGGTGAAATGCTCTACCAAAGGGGCCCCTGGAGTTGTGCAGCGGATCCGGCTACAATGCTGGAATATGCGATTCTTGGCTTTTTGCTGTGTCTGTCCAATGTACATGAGATCGCATGGACACAGAATCGCATAAATCACTCCACTTGAATTACAATTGGTCAGAGACTTTAGGTCTACTGTCTGGTCGTTGTACCGTATTTGCTTGGTCTCCAAACACATCGGACAGGCTTTACATTTGGTGCATTTGAAATGGCCCACCAGTTCTGGTAGATTCCATAGATTCCGAATTGTCGGAGCCGGTGGGGTTTCTAGCAAAGATCGCACCACAGAGTCTCTGACGTTCCTAGATCTTTTAAATGCGTGCATAGGGGGGTCAGGAACCTTCAAAATTTCTCCTACCAGACCCCAGTGTTGGTTCACAATTTTGCGAATTGCATTACTTTCGGTACAGAAAGTGGTCACACATATCATTCGGTCTTGTGCTGAGGTTCTGGTCCTTGGTTCAAGTAGGGTTGCTCTGTCCTGAAACCATGCCCTCTTTCTTGATCTTTTCACTAGGCGTTTGGGATAGCCTCTATCAATTAGACGGGTGATCAGGTCATCAGATTCCCTGAAAAAATCCTCTTTGAGGGAACAGTTTCTCCGGAGGCGGAGGAACTGGCCAAAGGGCAAATTATCCCTTAAACCTCTGGTATGGTGACTGGTATATCGTAACAAGGAATTTCTTTCGGATGGCTTGCGGTAGAGGGTGGTGTAGAGATGGCCTTCCTTCTCCTTAATGCTGATATCAAGGAAATCAATCATATGTGAGAATTTCATGAATCCCAACAAATTCAACGTTCAGACGGAACTGACAAGGTTTTTCAGAAAACTGAGGCTGAAATATTTCTTCAGGAACAAACCAACGTCAGCCATGACAGCTTTTACAAACTTAAGACCTCCGTCAACTTTCATGCCTACAGCGGCCACAGTGACTCATGAAATTCTCACATATGAAAGTGTAGTCATGAGAGATGTCCTCAGAACCATTGACCAAAAACACTACGTGAGACATACGTGAGACATAACATCACCAGTGGTGAGAGATCTGCATTGGAATCGCTGAAGAACAGGGCGATAGTGATCAAGCCAGCAGACAAAGGCGGGTCCATAGTGGTACTAGATGTGGATGACTACAAGGCGGAGATTCTATCCCAATTATCAGATGGTATCAGCTACAGACCCTTAAGGCGAGACCCAACTAGAGAAATACGCACGGACATCACAGCAATAACAACTAAGGCATTAGAGATGGGCTTTCTCTCCAAGAAAGAGTTCGAATATCTTAATGTAGACCAACCAAGAACACCCACCATATACGTCTTACCTAAAGTCCATAAGGACCCCGCCAAACCACCGGGAAGACCCATCATCTCCGGTTGTGGCTCTCTGCTGGAGCCTCTTTGTAAATACATCGATGTCTTCCTAAAACCGCTAGCAGAGGCCACCCCCACCTATCTAAGAGATACCACGCAAGTCATCAACTACATTGATCGGAGGCCATTTAACAAAGAGGAACAGATCCTGGTAACAATGGACATTGTCTCCTTATATACCAGCATCCCCCAGAGACCAGCACTGGATAGTATGAGGAGGATACTGGACGGGCGTGTGCAACCTACCCCAGTGCCAACAGAATTCCTAGTGGCACTACTAGAAATCGCGATGACTAGAAATTTCTTCATTTTCCAAAATAACTTCTTTGAACAGAGCAAAGGAGTGGCGATGGGCGCGGCCTTTGCTCCAGACTTGGCCATTCTTTTTATGTCCGAATTGGAACAAGATACCATCCTCTCACACAACAACCCGTACAGAGAGATGATTACATCATGGCATCGATACATCGATGATGTCCTCATGATTTGGACTGGTCAAGAAGAATCCCTCCATGCATTCCTGGCCTGGCTGAACAATCAATCGCCAGATATAAAATTCACCATGCAATCAAACAGAGAATCGATTGATTTCCTTGATATCAGCATTAAGGAGAAGGAAGGCCATCTCTACACCACCCTCTACCGCAAGCCATCCGAAAGAAATTCCTTGTTACGATATACCAGTCACCATACCAGAGGTTTAAGGGATAATTTGCCCTTTGGCCAGTTCCTCCGCCTCCGGAGAAACTGTTCCCTCAAAGAGGATTTTTTCAGGGAATCTGATGACCTGATCACCCGTCTAATTGATAGAGGCTATCCCAAACGCCTAGTGAAAAGATCAAGAAAGAGGGCATGGTTTCAGGACAGAGCAACCCTACTTGAACCAAGGACCAGAACCTCAGCACAAGACCGAATGATATGTGTGACCACTTTCTGTACCGAAAGTAATGCAATTCGCAAAATTGTGAACCAACACTGGGGTCTGGTAGGAGAAATTTTGAAGGTTCCTGACCCCCCTATGCACGCATTTAAAAGATCTAGGAACGTCAGAGACTCTGTGGTGCGATCTTTGCTAGAAACCCCACCGGCTCCGACAATTCGGAATCTATGGAATCTACCAGAACTGGTGGGCCATTTCAAATGCACCAAATGTAAAGCCTGTCCGATGTGTTTGGAGACCAAGCAAATACGGTACAACGACCAGACAGTAGACCTAAAGTCTCTGACCAATTGTAATTCAAGTGGAGTGATTTATGCGATTCTGTGTCCATGCGATCTCATGTACATTGGACAGACACAGCAAAAAGCCAAGAATCGCATATTCCAGCATTGTAGCCGGATCCGCTGCACAACTCCAGGGGCCCCTTTGGTAGAGCATTTCACCGAAAAAAACCATTCACCAGAATCCATCCGCTGGTTGGTAATTGAAAAAATCTCCCTCGGCCCCCGGGGGGGCAATCTAACTGCCGTTCTTGACACAAGGGAATGCAAATGGATGCAGAAGTTCCAAACAATAAGTAAGGGGTTGAATGAACTGGAAGCTAGTTTCTCGCAGATGGCGGGACTCAATCCCGAATAGATTCTGGGACACTGTACCTTTCCTTCTACTTCCCAATGTATTCACACTTGTGTAAAGTAACTGCCCTTACCAGATAGGCTAAGTAACTCCTTACATAACACCTTTTGGACATTTACAAGGACCTTATATCATCTGGTTTTTCGAATTCGCTAAAATGTATATAATGCATTTCCAAGTATCCTTAACCATGTGGACTCTGTCTGGTCTTTTACATGTTAATATTGTGGATAACTATGCATTGATACGTCCATGTGTAACAAACTCTAACTCAGCTCTGTCTCCCATTGATCTTCCTGACTTCGCCAAAATGTATACAATGTAAATTCAAGTATCCTTAACCTTGCTGACGCGGTCAGGTCTTTTACCTTGCTGACGCGGTCAGGTCTTTTACGTGTTAAAATTGGGTTTAATCATGTATTGATACGTCCATATGTAACAGACTTCAACTCAGCTCTGTTTTATCATTATTAGCAAGCAATGTCCCCCATGTTGTGAAAATAATTCTTTAGGGACGCTCCCTTGAGTGCGCGAGTCAGGCCCTTGATCCGATTGGACCCGCGATCCGATCCCCTTTTTCTAGTAGTTACAGGCATTGAGCGCCTGCACCGCGAGCTCACTCGGATGCAGGACGCCGACTGAGACACAGCGCTATTGTGCGTTCCAGTTTGTAAGGTAAATCCAACTATAATTAGCCAGGCGGCAAATACAACCCTTCCGGGTGCCCCTTAATTGTAATCGGCCATACTTACTAAAGTATAATTATCCAGTTGGCCAAGGATGCTAAATGTAGCTTCCCTTTTGTTACAGTAAAATAAACCTGCACCGCGATCACATTCTGATGCAGCACGCCGACGGAGCAACAGCGCGACGTGGCGTTCACTCTTGAAAGGTAAATAAACTAGAACAAGATATCCCATCTGGGGGATCCTTAACCGTAATCGGCCACAATTTTACAATTTTAAATCTACACCCACCCAGACGGCCAAGTATGTTAAATGAAGCCTCCCTTCTCTCCACAGAAAAACATATCTCTTGAGGAAAGACCTACCTGTGCCCATTGGCTGTGTGACTACCAGCACGCAAAGTAAGTCCTTTTACCCGCCACCCCTGGGCATTCCTTGATCTAGCATAATTCAGGGCCCTGACGGCACCTATTTATTGTGTTTCAGTATTCATCGGAGCTTGAGGAAGCCCCCCCTGCTGACGGTACATACGATGACCGTTTGATGATGTAGGTAACCTTCCACATCATTACCTTGAATAACAATATCACGTCTGTTCACCCTCCAAAAATTCTGAACTCTTTATTCATATTACCTTGTAGGCTCTCCATTTTCTTCCTGATGAAGACCCCAACATGAGGTCGTGAATTGCCCTTTAGCGTATCAGGGGTCGAAACGTAGAACTACGCCTCCTTTTTGACACACCATAGGAGCCAAACAAGAGATGTATTCTCGTTATCTATGTGTGATGTAAAATTGGGAACCTTTGCCCATTAATTTGACTGTAGAGGTTTTTCATTTTAATCTGGATGTAAAAATTATGTCACAACACCTTTACCCTGTCCCCTTCACTCATTCACTTACCCTTCCCTTTTCACAGAGAGCACCTATTCCGAATATCGAATGTAATGATGTTACAATTACATGTATTTATTTTAAATCGCTAACTCATAACTTTGGCTATAAATGAATAAAATGCCAAAATGAATGAAATCAATAAGTTGATCTATTCTTCTGATTTGTTTCAAATTTAATGGTGACCGTGTTTCGATTTTGAATTGTATATTATATTTGAAAACTCAGACCAACCCCCTCTTTTGTACTGACCCACGGACCCAGGTCCTGAGTTTTAAGGGCCTACCCCTTTTATACTCATATTCCTGGAGAGTGGGCGGCACCCCGGGGAATATAATGGAAATATAATGTTACAATGTAGGTAAAAAAATACTCGGAGCAGATAAATTGATTGTACACATCTACGAAGAATGAACGAGAACTAGGAATCGGTTTTGTGAGTAATTATTTCTACTATTTTTCTCGAGACACTTTTTTTTCGTTATTGTTTAGGATTGGTTAACTTCCTTTTCAAGAACTAATCAATAGTTGGAATCCTCTCTAGAGCAACATTACTAACTGCAAGTTATGGTACAAAATAAGGAAACACTTCCCCCATACTCTGTTTTTCTCAATCATTAATATTTTAAAGCAACAATCAAATTTACATCTTGTTAGAGTATTTTAGTAGGTATATAAATGTTTTTTTTGACTTAAGTTTTTATGGAGGTTTCATATTTTAACCAATACAGACTAAAACAAAATAAATAGTCCGTGCACTTCACAGGCGAAAAAAAATTCAAGTGAGTATAACTTTAATTTTACTCCATTTGATGATTAGTTTAGACCACAGTGTGACATCCTGGGAGAATTTTTCCCCAAAGGGCTAGGTCTTTGATTCCCAGTATTTTTTTTCTTTTTCAGGAATGGGATTTGGAGACCGAACAAGCACTTTCTGTGGCACACCAGAATTCCTAGCACCTGAAGTGTTGACTGAAACATCCTATACAAGAGCTGTTGACTGGTGGGGTCTTGGAGTGCTAATTTATGAAATGCTTGTTGGTGAGGTATGCATAAACACTTTACAAATAGCATGATTGGAAAATCGTATTAATGATCTGGTAATATTTTCACTTTGCTTAAAAACTGCATATATAGTCCTCTGAATTATACAGTGGTCAGAAAGTAATGTATCCGTATTAGATGTTAGCTACCAAGTGCAATCTACGTTTTGATTAACGATCCATAAAAACATTCTTCAGCCGGAAATAGAGGGAGGGGGCTTCATCAGTCATGCACATATTTTAGCAACTGTTTGTTTTTAAATGTGCAAGTTTAAAAAAAAATCAAAAAAATTCCACTTACAGCTATGTACTGGGAAAAGACATAACCTACGCAAAGCACTTTTGAAGAAGATGATTATTAAGCAGTATTGGATGTGCAAGTATATAATATACTTTTGAACTATTTGAGCACAGATGTTCTACTGAACCTTTAGAACCTTTTTTTATTGTTTAAAGTCTTCTTGGCATAGCGTGATTATGGAACTCTAATTTTTCCTGGCTTCATTAGGGTCCATGGTCATAACGTGTTTGTTTATTTTAGGACATTCTTAAAATTCATTTGAGAACCCCTTGTTCTTGGCTCATTTATATAGACCAACTGCCTTGCTGAATATATTTGTCAAATGATGTCCTAGTTAAGGGATCCAACCTTTTGTACAAGTTATAAGTCTGCTGGGAATAACAGGCCTGAAAAGTTAGTGTTCGTCCAGACTCTTTGGCATGCTTCATTTGACATCATGGTTACTTTCGCCAGTGTTCCTGCAAAGCAATATGGTTTCCCTTTTTTTAACTCGTTTACTGCTTCGAACGTTCAGCGCCAGTGCTGAACGTTCGAAGAAACGGGTGCGGCCGCGTTGGACGTGCGCAGCACCAGGGATGTAGCTCGCGCGACGTCCAACGGCCGACGGCAGCAGCGATAGGGTTACCCTTGGTGTATTTGGTAGTGATTAGGCAATAACTCCCAGAAATTGAAATAAATAAAAACCATGATTGTTTTCTTTTCTTGGCCAAGGCCATCCTTCACACAGAACAGTTCTGTCTTCATCTCCAATTTATAGTAACACGTAGTTCCTGCTCTGAGCACCCTGACTGGGCCAGCATTGTCACAAGCCTATGGTGGTAGTCAAGTAGGGACACATGCTCCATCTACAGTTCTTTGCCAGGAACATCCTACATTCTTGATTTCCTGGGCACTTGCTAGTGCTATAGCAATTGTCACTAACTAAAATACTAAATAAGAGTGAGGCCTGATCATGGGTTCAACCCTATCCGTGGGACTACCCTTCACCTATATAATTGCAGGGTTGGAAATTGGGCTGGTTTTAGCTGTATGAATGTTCCCATTAGCCAATACTCATCCGAGTTCCCACCTTGTAATAGTACATTTATACATTCAGTCCAAAAGCATGTTGCCTTTTTGAAGCCCTGTTTTGTGTGGCATAAATAATTTTACAACTCAGACATGGATTTGTTAACAATAGCCTATTATTCTAATAATGAATGGTGAGGTGTAGTATTCAGAGGGACACTTCAAAATACAGTAATCAGAAATGAGGAAAATGGAATGAATGCAATGGTTTTAGACAGGTCAGCAATTGAAAGTTTTCTTAGATAAACTCAATGCAGCACCACCAGTGTAGGCATAATCTGAAGGCTAGAAAAATTGAAGAAAATACAGTCTGTTTCATTTCCTCTTTGAGTGTTTGGAATTGAAGAGAGAAATTAGTATTTTTTTCTCCGTATGAAAAGAAAAAGAATCTTATTCAGTATCATGGTGATAAACGTTAAAGTATTTCCCTTCTGCATGCATGGACCCTCGAACATTTCGTATTAAATATTTGTACATATAGTTAAATACACAGGATACCATTGTACATATGAGATGCAACACCCTTAAGAAAAGCCTATCCAGGACAGTATTTTTCTTTAAAACACAGTCTGGTGTATCTTTAAAATAATCCCAGCGACCTACATTGCAACATTTGAAATGTAAACATGCAACATCTGTCATTGGGAGAAGAGTGTGGCTAGGCTTTTATTGTAAAGATGTGACCATAGACTGCTGTCCATTTAAGAGTCCTGGAGCTTCCACTTCCCATCATGCATTGTTCTGTCAGATGCTTCTCAATTTTTT
Organism: Lissotriton helveticus; assembly: GCF_964261635.1. Lineage (NCBI taxonomy): Eukaryota > Metazoa > Chordata > Amphibia > Caudata > Salamandridae > Lissotriton > Lissotriton helveticus. Next base: position 2,110,042,439 of record NC_136057.1, read on the forward strand.
TCCATCCTTTGAGAGAAGACTCCCAAAACAACTTGAGGTTTTCACACCTCTGTTCTTACCCACAGATTCATCTCAGAAAATAACATTTACAACTATATTCAACTTCTTTTACAAAAATGTACCAAGTAAAAATGTTTTTCTCAATTTCTCATCTGTTTTTCCTGTCAGAATGCCTTATGATTTGTGAAGTACTCTCATATGGAAGAAAGAAGGCAGCTTCAGACCCACAAGGTCTATGCGATGTGCAGTCTGCAATATGAATCCTACCTAAAAATGTCTAAGGTCATTGTAGGATAGAAAAGGCATCAGACTTTAGGAGGGAAAACTTGAGGACATGATGGCAAAAGAAGAAAGGAAGGCCATCCAGTGATGTAGTTAATCACTGCAGGTTGACTACATCAATGTCAAAGAGCCATGCATTGATATAGTCTTACTTGCTCTCGAAGTCGCCAAAGAAGACTGTCAAAGAAGCATAGGTCACAGTTCAAACATCCCTTTTAATGGTGCACCTTTCACCATTGATGACTACTCTATCGACATTGAGACACTCCATGGTCTACTGCACATTGTCATCACGTTCTATGAATGAATTCCACTCTGTATCTTCCTTTCACCCACCCTGACTAAACTCTCATCACCAATGTTTTTAATGTCTCCATATACACTTGACCTAAAAAAAAAGGGGGGATGACCTAGAGCAGTGGTTCCCAAACTTTTGACTCCTGAGGACCCCCATTGAGTGATCACTGGAAGCCGGGGACCCCCGCCCCCCCTCCCCCCAAGCAATTTGTATGATTTAAATTTCAACTATTAAAACAGTAATTTAAAAAAAAACACGTGTGCACACAAAACAAATACTCAAATGACTAAGGATTTTGGGGCCAGATGCACGAGCATTTCATCTAGCGACTCGCAATTGGCGACACATTGCGAGTGGCAAATTGTGAGTCGCTAAATGAAATGTATGACAGTGTGTTTAACCCCTTCCACGCTGATGACGAGCTGGGCTCGTCATGAGCTAGCCTCCTGCTACGCTGATGACGAGCCCAGCTCGTCACGTAACATGCGGTTTCGCAAAAGTCAGCGTACAAGCGGAATTCCGCCCGCACGCATGCGGTTAACACTGTTTGGGTTTCCCAATGGGGTCACAAATTGCGAGGCTCATTAATATTAATGAGCCTCTCGCAATTTGCGAGCCCATTGAGAATGCCAGCCCTCCCAGGGATGGTGGCCTGCTGAACTTAGCAGACCACCATGTCTGGGACTGCTTTTAAATAAAGCAGTTTTCTTTTTAATAAATGCAGCCCGTTTTCCGTGCATTTAAAAAAAGAAAATGAAACGTTTTTTTGTTTTTTTTTAAGGGCAGGCAGTGGTCCGTAGGACCATTGCATACCCTTAAAAAATAATTTTGCATGCATTTGCAATGAGGAAGGGGTCCCCCTGGGGCCCCTTCCTATTTGCAAATGCATTACCATCTACTTGAAGTAGGTGGTAATTGCGAGTGTTTTGCAACCGCAATTGCGGTAGCAAAACATTAGTGCACGGTTTTGAGACTCGCTATTTGGAAAGGAATGTCCCTTTCAAATAGCAAGTCCCAAAACCTATTTAGCGAGTCACAAAAAAATTGTGACTCACGAAATAGGCTACATGGCCCAATAGGTTTTTGCATGTGCAAACGTGAGCGCGAACCCGTTTGCGCATATAAAATGGGTCGTACATCTGGCCCTTAGTATTGTATATTGAAGGAATTTGAAAAAAAGGAAAACATGTAATGAGAAGGTTGGTGCTGCATCTCCATGACTAACTTTTAAATTGTTGGTTTTATTTTGCAGTACAAGGCTCCTGCTTATGCCAGAGCCAGACTCGAAACCCAAAGCAGCCCTGGCAAATGTTCTCAGACCAGTCCCCACAAGGCGCACCCAATTGCGGGGAGTGAGCCTGACCACTACAAAGGGGGCTTTGGGAGGCTCTCCCCGTCAAAATATTTAGAAAACAATGGTGCATTCTACAACAGATATTTCATTATATATTGAATTGTATTAAATTTTAAAGAATAGTAAATGAAGGCCTTACTATGCACCAGGATGTAACAATCTTTGTTGGGGTTCTTCAAAGATTCCCTTATTATCACCCTCCAACAGTGCCTCTCATCTCCACATAGCCCCTCTGTCACATGTTTTTTATTTGTTTTATAGCATCTCTTATACCATTGTAGGATGTCAGAGCACTTTGTATCACACACATATAGAGACAATGAATCATACATGTAAATCAGTGTATAGAAAATGTTACATAAGGTAACGGGGACTACAAGGTGTAGTATTCACATGTCATTCATACTGGAAGGCATTTTTAAAGAGTGCTTGGTCTGGAAATGCACAAACAAAGGATTCAGAACATAACACAGTGGCTAGCACTGACTATATCATTAAAAATTTATTTCCACCCAAATAAACCTTTTTAGCAGCATCAGGATAATGAATGACTGGGAAAAAACATAAGTTACTATCTGGTACCATGCAGTTTGCAAGCAGCTCTTTGATGACAGTTTATAGGTCCCTCTGCTAGATTACGATTGCATTTATGAAGTGCACAGTAACAAAAGAATCTTGTGACAAAAGCAGTAACCACGGACCAATGCACATAAAATACAGCTTTTTAAAATGCATGTTACCCGTTCTTTGCAGTAGGCGTATTAACCCTCTGTGCTACATTAGTTAAGTCAAAGCTACCACTGAACAAAACTCTCATCTCTCTCCAGCAGGTACATTAATCACTGGCATTATCTTGGCACTTTTATTGGTGCTCGAAAGCTGCTAATTATACAAGAAACGTTGCTGTGCTTTTAAAACTTCTGCCTACGGACCCCCTGGGAATGTGTCACGGACCCCAGTTTGGGAAACACTGACCTAGAGGATGAAACTCTACACCCTCTATGCTTTTTCGAATTTCACTATGTGATCAGAGATCTATTACAAACGCCCTTAACACACCCCATTCTGCCACCTCATCTGCAGCCTACTATATATCCATCCATTCTCCAGTTTTACCAGTGGCTCCCCCAACACCGCCAATGGTCTTGCAACAGACAACAGTACCAACTTCAGGAAGTAGACCCTTGCCTTCTGCAATACCTTCATCTCTTGCTCCACAGTATACTATATCACCATTCAGAAATCTAACACCATAGAAGGAGAAGCTCTCAAACTATCCCTACATCACAATCGCCATCCAGTGACATCCTACACTTCCACTTCACCTGCTGCCTGCCTGATGAGAATATCACCAGTGGATGACATAATGGTAAGAGGAGCAAGTAAACATTCAAATGGAAGCTTCTCAGACATTGGTCTTAATTATCCTAGAAACTCTGAGACCTGTGTTTCCTCTATTCCCAGTTGTCTTAACTATCACAGAAGACAAGTTCCCAACAGCAGCCACTGTGAAAACAGTCGCACGAAGATTTCAAAAGAAATTCAAACCTCCACCACAAGACCCTGACTCTGAAGTTTGACGCCCAAGCCAATGATTGGGCGTCTGGCATGAAACAACACTCATTACCTTCAGAGTCACCTGCTAAGAGTGTCAATATAACTGGCAGTGAAATGTGTAACTTGGCATCAGTTGTACTAAAACATCAGTCGACCACCTCCACGCAAAGGCCAGTCTGTTAACATTATTGGGTGTTTTCATCAATATGCCAAAGTCACACCTGACTCCTTCTCAACAGTTTCCCTTTAACGAGCAACCTGTATACTGTGCTTTTTCGAGATATTCCAGTGTCTCATCGAGTCTAGGACATTTTGGCTATGAACTTGATGTTTCAACCATTTATCTGGGTCTCAGTGAGATTGGCAGTGAGACATCTGGGCCTCCTGCATCATGCTTGTGGACTATGCCAGGTGGCACAAACTTGCTCTGCAGTGAGATCTGAAGTCTCAGTGGGCTCAGCACCAAGGCAACCTGTCAGACTTCACCCAGGTGTTGAAAAAGACTGCAAAAGATCTGCAGTGGTGGCTGCTTGACTGTAATCGGACCAGTGGCAGATCCATCTCCCTTCCCAACCCAGTGCTAACTGTCCCGACTAATACATCGTTTGATGGGTTTGGCGGGGGAGGGTGTAGCATAGGGGTCATGCTCCGGCAGTAGTTCGACTCCACATCAACTTGTTGGAGTTGCAAGCAATTCACTTGGCACTAAAGACAACACGACAGCCATGTGGTACTGAAACAATCTGGGCGGGGAGGGGGTAAGGGTATTGTGCCAAGAGGCTTTGTGCCTCTGGAAGTGGCTAAATGATCAGAGCATGTCCTTTACCACCCAGCACCTGGCAGCATCTTTAAAAGCCAGGGCGTACAAAGTCAACTGCTGATCCCTAGCAAATCACAACTGGTAGTTATGCTCTGAGTGAACCAGGGCATCTTCCTACAATGGAGTGAACTCTGGTTCATCTATTCTCCACCTCAGCACAGTGGCCAGACTATGTGGTCGTTCACAAGCAGTTTCCCTGAGAGGCTCCTATCTACATTGGGATTCCTGTATGCCTTCCAGCCCTTCCCTTTCCTCATAAGGATGCAGAAAAAGATCAGGAAAGACCAGACCCAAGTCATTCTAGTGGTCTTGAACTGGGCAAGCAGTGTGGGATACCTGGAACATCTGCCCATGAGCATTTGTCCTTCAGTATGGCGCCCCTTCAGGAGAACCTGGTGTCACAATAGCATAGCTGAGTCTTGGGCCTGAGCCTAGACAAACAACTCCATGCGTGGACCTTGAGTGATGACAGTTGATGGCTTTTGATCTTCCTCACGACGTAGTTAGTTTATTTCTGGCAACCAGGCTCTGTTCCGCTAAGTCGATTATATTCAGGGTGCTGGAAAAAGTTTGTTGCTTGATGTTAACCCCCGTCATGCTAAACCTTTGCTAGCAAGTTTGTCAGACAGCCTTCTGTTTGATCTTTAAACAGTTTAAGATTATTTGTAGCCCCTTTCCACTTTTTATCGTTACAGGATCAGCCAGCTCTCTTTAAGCTGCCTGTTGTGATGTGTTTTATGGAGTGACTTACCAACCTTTTGGTGCCTCAGTGGGCTTTTCCTTTGGTTCTCTCTTCTGATGTGCACAGAATTTGAACCTATACACAGTTGTCCCTTAAGCCTCTTAACCATCAAGACAGTGTTCCTTGCTGCAAACACATCTGCTAGGCATGTGAGTGAACTCCAGGCATTTTGTGCCCAACAACCATAACCTGGACAAAGGCAGATTTTCTACTAACGGTGGTTACTCCCTTCCACAAAGGGCAATCCCTTACTCTGCTGGCCTTATATTCTCCACCTCACCCTTCTAAGAAGGCGAAGTAGCTTCACTAAAACCGACCCTAAGAGGACTCTTAATTTTTACATCAATCGAAACCAGAAAATACCGGCATGATGGTAAGCTTTTCTTTGTCTTTATGGTTTGTTTTTTTTTGTGATTTTTATAGCGCACAAATACCCAGGGGGTGTCTTGGCGCTTAGAATACAGAACGATAGCTATGGAAGGCATTAGTGTGAGAAATATGTTTGTTTTTTGCAATTTTTATAGCGCACAAATACCCGGAGCATAAAGACCAAATCGGCACAGAAGAGGACCATCTTCCAGTGGATTTTCCTGTGCTTAAAGGTTTGCTACGGTGTAGCTAGGAAGCAGCCCCAAGAAGGATTTAATTACATGCTCACTCCACCAGAGCAAAAGCTGCTACCACTCGTCTGGCGTGCGGTGTGCCAGTCGAAGACATATACTAGGCCATTACGTGGATGTACCTACACATGTTCAGAAGCCCCTTCTGCTTGGACTGCCAAGATCTACCCGGCAGGATTTCTTGATCTGAGTCATTCCACTGAGGCAACACTTACGGTGGTACTGCTTTATTATCTATTCACAAGGTGAGGAATCTTCAGTTAGAAGTCTCTGTCAGAAGAACAGTTCATCTTTGCTAACTCCTTTTCTGGGAGAGATTTTATATAACCGCAGATTACTCCAGTATTGGAACTTTCATAGGTTCACAAGCTTGAATCATACCCTGTAGTTGAGATGGGAGTCCCGGTATATAAAAATAGCAATTCAACGTAACATAAACTAGAAAAAAGGCCTAGGCCCAAATTTGCTTTGTAACATATCTCATTTGTTTTGTAAAAGAGATCAAACGTAGGTTTCAGCCAATCAGAGCACTCTACCCCTAGAACACTCCTGAAATAACCTCAGACCTTCTGATTTTTTACCGCAGATCAGGCTAGGTAGTCTCCACTGAGCTCTGCTCCATTTTGTCTTCAATTCTACTACTTCAGCGGTTTTTATAAACTGTTTCTTGATTCTTCTTTGCCCATTTTAGTACTGGTTGTACCATCTTCAGTGTACAGTTCCTTTCTCCTGACTTTATGATGTCTGACTAGGAGAAAGAGTCTCTTCAGAGCCTGTGCCACCTGCTCCAAGAAAAGGCTTCATACGGACGACCCTCACAGAGACTGCATTTATTGCCTATATCCCAACCACAAGCCGAAAGATTGAAAGGTATGTCGTACCTTTTCTATCAAGACTTTAAGATCGTGAGGGGTGACTTCTTATTGGCTTCAAAAGTTGAAAGTCAGGCAGGAGGTTCTTTTAAGTGACGACAGTGATGAGGTGTCGTCTTCGTCATCTAGAAGGTATCACAAGAGGAAGAGATCACCTCACACTCAGTCATCCAGGGAATTCCTCAAAAAGGCCTCCAAAAAGACCACTCATGGGTCTTACAGGCATAGTCCATCTAAATATCCTCACAGAATTTAAAAGTACTTTATTCAGGGGACAGTAAGACAAAAAAGGCAAGTTCTGAGCGTCCTACAACACCTCCTCAAAGCAGGCATGCTTTTAAAAAGCCTTCCTCTGTACCCCTTGCGGATAAACATCGACACAGACTTAATCGACGACGACACTGTCGGCGAAAACAATCTTTGCCGTCGACACACAGTGATGTCCACCAATCTTCAGCATCTAAAGCCAGGGGTCCTCCATCGAAGAGTTCCGCTCCACCTCCGCCGCCATCATCATCGAGGGCTTCACAATCATCGCCGACCCTTATCCCGCCGACGTCATCATCGATGGTAACAACAGAAACGATGAAGACAGCTGGGAGTACATAATCTGAATTGCCGCCGGTATCGACAACACAGACGGTGGCTCAGTCAAGGTCGACCACCTCGTGGATGAGGGAAAAATCGCCTAAAAAAGGGGAACAAAAGCGAATTAGACACCTTACACCATAGGTCACCTCACATAGTAAAGTGGCATTTTTACTTCCCTCTGGAGGAACAGGATTTTGATGACTATGATGGATCTTTTGGCTATGCACACGGCGCATCACAATTGCATGTGAAGTTTGAGGATGATGATTATGAGATGGACTACTAGGACCAACACTATTATATTCCACAACATGAGTATCACCAGCAATATCAAGAAGAGATGATCTGCATGCCATCTTCAGTACTTACAGACTTGCACTTCATACTATCGGAGTATAAGAGAAGGTTTCCATCAGCATCTACTTTTCAAACTTCTGCATTGCCACCTTAGCAGATGTCTGTCCCTTCCACTCGGCAACAAGGTTACATTTTGCAATCTACAGTTACTCCACAATCACCACCGCCTCTGCTCAGCAGGATCCAGTAATTACGGCTGATGGCCACGAGGAGGGAGAGCTTAGAGGTCTGCACCAGGAATGGGATGACTATCTCATACCCACACCATCTTCTCCCTCTCCAGATCCCATCGATTCTCAACAAGTGGACATCAGTGAATTCAATATTTTGCTGGAAAGGGCTGCCAAACATTTTGATTTGCTAATGCCTACGTCTCAAAGAGAATGCTTTCTTTATGACTTTAAAGAACCATTTAGGAAGCCTGTGTGAGCCATTCAATTTGTTAGCTACATATGGGAAGAAGGCCTCGAAGTCATGAAGACCCCACCCAGGTTGGAGAAAAAATATCCATCTCCGGAGGATGCTCCCACTTGTGTTGTGGGCCATCCGAAGCCTGACTCTGTGATCTCTCAGGCTGCACAGAGAAAGTCTAAGATGCCGTCGGCTCCGATTACGACACCCCCAGATAAAGAAGGCAGACGACTTGATAATGCTGGCAAACGATTCTCCTTAATGTCAGGTCTCATAGTCAGGGCAGCCAATGCTCTAACGATCTTGGGACATTATGATAGCCCGATGTGGTGCGATATAGCTCGATACATAGACCTCCATACATGCAGCTCCCAGATGACAATAAGAAGGAAGCAAAAAAGATCCTCCAGGAAGGGGAACACACTTCTCAGAGATTATAAACTGTTCAATGGACATTGCTTCCACAGCTTTTAGATCCATGGGATGCGAAGTAGTCTGGCTCAGGGCTACATCTTTCCAACCTGAGGTGCAGAACAAAATCCTTGATCTTCCCTTTGTTGGAGAGGCCCTGTTCGGTAAAGATATTGATGAGGCGCTTCAGGACGTAAAGAAAAACACTGAACCTGAAAGTTGCTGGCGACACTTCAGTACTGTAAGGTACACTTTCGATGAGCGCATGGAAGAGGTTTTCCATCATATAGAGGTGAATACAAACAATATGTGTATCCCTCTGACACCTCCTTTCTCAGCAATATGGGCCACAATAAACCCAGCGTCAACCACAATCTGCAGCATACTCCAGATCTGCCCCTAGAGGTAGAAAAGGGTGACTGGAATGGATTCCTCACATCGCTAATGACAATTTTCAGACTCTTATACCCTCTCTTCACAGGTCACCTTAGGGGAAAAATGTCTACGCAACTCCCACATTGACAAAAAAATAACATCGGACCAGTGGGTTCTCAACCCAGTTAATTTCAGCCACACTCTGGAATTTCTTCACTCTGCCCTTCTTACAAGTGATGAAACATCTACATCTTCTGCGTTTGGAAGTCCTTTTGATATTCCAAAAAGGAGTAATACAACCTGCTTTTGCGTCCAAAAGAGGAAAAGAGTTCTACTCATGTCTTTTTTTGGTATGGAACATTTCAAGCAGTGACTGATTCTAGACTTGAGGACTTGCAACACCTACCTCAAAAACAGTCCTTCCGCATGGTCACATTGCAAGACATACTTTTGCTTCTAAACCTAGGAGATTGCATGACCACTCTTGACCTACCGGATGCATACTTCCACATCCCCATCTATCCCTCTCACAGAAGTATATGTGATTTGCTATAGCCAGGAGCCACTATCAATTCAAGGTACTGCCATTGGGCCTGGAATCAACGGCAAGAATATTGACCAAATGTTTGGCTCCAGTGGCAGAATTTCTGAAGAAAAACCAAAGGGGATTATGGACAGAGTGTTGAACATTGCAAGCACTCACCCCCAGTGAACTGATCTGGGTTTAATCCATCATCATTCTTTAGCTCACTCCGCCACCCCAGTTCACACATGGCTATATGCAAATCAGTCTAACCCTGTGTCTCATGGGAACAGTCCAGCCCGAACTGGCCAGCCAGGTCACATGGTCAAGCACCTTTGCCTAAACTTTTCTGCCAATTCCCCTCCTGCCAAGGCTGCTGACAAAGACGAAGGCAAACTCCTGCAGAATCATCCTCATAACCCCATCATTGCTGTTTCAGCATTGGTACACGGAACTCCTCCTCCTTTCAGAGAGACAGCCCATCCTCTTTGATCCCATTCCTGACGATGTCCCAGAGACGAGTGCTACGTCCAGATCCTAAATCGCTTCGATTAGCAACATGACTCCTGAACACCTTGAGTTTGGTCATCTGAACCTCATCTAAATGCAAGAAGATTCTCTCTAATCCCCGGGTACAGAGCACTAACAAAACATAGAATGAAGTGGAAGCGATTTTGCCTATGGTGTCAGGAATCGAAAGTACATCCATTCTCTTCCTCATTGCATTAAATCCTTCCTTAAATCATTCTTTTGGCAAGAACTGATTAGCTCACACCTCCATAAAGGTCCATCTAGCTGCAATATCTCGTTTTAGAAGGAGCTGTTCAGGGCCCTCTTTATGGCTTTTCCACCACCAGTCAATCCTCCACTGCTCTGGCATCTTAACGTAGTCCTTTCGCATCTCACGAGGCACCATTTTGAGCCTATTCATACAGCTGATCTCAAGTTTGTTTAATCAAAAGTTGCCCTGCTTCAGGGGTTGACATCTGCTAGAATAGTCTGTGAAATTGAGGCTCTCACTGTTCAGGCTCTTATGCAGGCACCATTTCTTCAATTAAGGGATGACCGGTTCCTGCGTACCAACCCTTGATTAATTCCCAAAGTTCCTTCAGACTTTCACTTGAACGAGCCTCTCATCCTCAAAACCTTCTTTCCCACACCAGGGGTGTGGAATTGAATAAAATATCTACTTCTCCGTGAGACTGTTGCTTCATAAAACTACTTGTCGTGTAACAAAATCTATTTGTCCCTTTGGTGCCATGTAATGCAGTGTTAAAGGGGGTTCTATAGTTGGCAAGGGCTTGCACCTTTATCCAAGTAGGGACCCTTCTTCCTAGTCAGGATAAGGGATTTACACTCGTAAAATAACCCCTTCTTATCCCCTTGATAGCTTGGCACGAGCAGTCAGACTTATCTTAGAGGCAGTGTGTAAAGCATTTGCACATAACCAACAGTATTACAGTGTAAGCATTACAAAAGGACACCGCACCAGTTTAGAAAAATATCCAATATTTTTATTTACTTAAAAGAAGACCAAATATGATAAAAATCCACCATACAGTACGTATATATATTCAGTTGTCAAAATAATGTTGAGACACAGTTCCTTGATGTCGATAGCTCCGTCTGGGGCTACCACGGCGTCGTGACCAAACAGTTCTGGATGACCACGGCGTCGCGCGCCAGCTACGGTGTCGGCAAGACCCGCAAACAGTACCTTTCAGAAATGCAGGGCGTCGATGACCTCTCGTTGAGCTTCCTAAAACACGGCGTCGGCAGTCCTTGGTTCCAGAGGTCGGTGCAGGAGTGGTCGGGCCCTCTAAGTTACACACGTTGCAGATCGAACTTCTCTCTGGTGAAGTCAGGAGTGCTGGCGTCGGCAAGCGTTGGGTGCTGCGGTGTCCAGTGCATAGGTGCGGCGTGCGGTGCCCTCAGGTTGCGGTGCGAGCAGCGGCTCGGTAGAGGCGTCAGACGGGGTAGTCGGTGAGACCAGGGTCACGGTGTGAGATGAAGGCGGTGCTCGTCCCGGTGCTTGCAGGTCGCAGTGCAAGCAGCGGCGTCATCGTTGCTGAAGCGCTGTCGTCAGCTGACGAACTGGAGTCGATGGCACCGGCGTCGGTAGGCCAAGGCTGCGGTGCGGGATGAGGCCTGTGTGTTGTGTAACTTTGCTAGCAGTGCCCTCAAACCACGGTGCAAGCAGTGGCGTCGATTGCGGCGTGGAGCAGCGTCGTTGGGGATACCACGGCTTTGTCATAAAGCGAGGCGGTGCCCACAGGTTGCAGTGCGAGCAGTGGCTCGGTGTCGGCATCAGCAGGCGTTGACAGTGAGACCAGGGTCGCGTTGCGGCGGTGCCCTCTGCGGTGCCGTCAGGACATGGAGTCGGCAGCGGCATCGTAGACGTCGTCTATCTTGAAGTCTTTGCTGTTCCTGAGACTTCTTGAACAGGGGGCAAGCTCTACCTCAAGCCTTTGGAGAAATTCACAGAAGTAGATTTCAGAAGGTTCAGTCCAGTTCTTTCACTGCCCAAGACCGAAGCAGCCACTGCAGGCCAACACAGCAAAGCACACAGCAAAGTGGTAGTTCCTTCTCACAGCTTCTCCAGCTCTTCTTTTTGGCAATCTTCTTGATCCCAAAAGTGTTCTAAAGTCTTGGGCTCTAGGCCCCAATATTCATACCAGCAATTTCGTTGTCCTCTGAAGACAGGGGCCTGGACCTAGTTCAAACCAGTTTTGGGTGCATTCTGTCAGTGTGCACCTTCCTTTTTCACTGTGGGCCAGAATCCTCACACGTGCCACAGGAGGTGGAGCCAGCATTGTGGAAGGCCAGCCCAGCCCTATTCAGACCCAGGTGCTATTCCTCCCACCCATCTATGTGTAGATGTGTCTATTCAGCCCTGTGCTGACTCACCCGGTCTCCTGAAGTCTCCTCCAGCCCACGTCACTCACAAACCACAGACAATACACAAGCTAGCAGAGGCAGGCTGGATGGTTATGTCAGAAAATACCCACTTTCTTAAAGTGGTATTTTGAAACACAGAATGTTAAAACCAACTTCACTAAAAGATGCATTTTTATCATTCTGAGTTCAGGCATACTAAACTCTAATTTCTATCATGTTCCCTGAGTCAGTTAGGACTATAGGAAGGTATAATCAAACTGCCCACTCTGGCCTATGGGGAATAGGTAGCCTTGCAATAGTGACAAATGAAGTAGGCTGTAATTCACTATTAGGACATGCTACACACCAGGGCGTGTCCTACTTTTCACATACAATGCACCCTGCCCATGGGGGTACCTTGGGCCTACCTTAGGGGCGACTCACATGTAGAAAAGGGAAGGTTTAAGGACTTGCAAGAGTGTGCACTTGCCAAGTCGACATGGCAGCCCCAGGCTGAGCACAGGCTCTGCAATGGCAGGCCAGAGTTACACTTTACGGGCTGTTTGCGTGGGTGGCACAATCCAGTGCTGCAGCCGACCACCAGCATTTGATTTATAGGCCCTGGCACTCGCAGTGCACTTTACTAGGGACTGACACATACATCAAATAGGCCGATCATGGAAACACCAATCCAGAACACATTTTATACAGGAGCACTTGCACTTTACCACTGGACAGCAGTAAGAAAAGTGCCTAGAATCATTACACCAGCAAAAACAGAGTCAAAATTGGAGAGGTGAGAAAGCAAAAAGTCAGGGGAAACAGGGCAAAAGATGCCAAGTCTAACATGCAGCGACAAATTATAGCCGCAATCTCATTACATAAGAGCTCTGATAACTCCTCTGATTATGCCAGAGTAGGGTTTGAATACTAACAACACCCTTGTTTTGCCACCTTTCCACAGATGTACTCACTGGGGCTGGAGGGAACAGTACACAATAGTTCCCAATGGGTGGAGTGCCCTTTTGAGTCTGTGCAGACCTACAAACTTGCAGGTATCATGGGTTTTCATCATCTAGTCTCTAATATTTTCCCATATAGAGAAAGGCTGGAAATTTACCCCTGACAAGGGCTTAAGTAAAACTTCTTCCAGGGTACGGGGGGGAAAAAAGTGGTTCGTGGGAAAGTGTACTTGTTACCGAGCAACAGATTTTCGCATGAGGAAATCTAAACATGATTACTTGCCAATGCTAAAATGCAGTTGTCAAATATTTTCTAGGAGTGCAATTTCCTTACCTACTTGACTAAATTCTTGAGAATTCATGAAAGCCGTAAATCTACACAACTGCAAGGATACCATGGGTGCACTTTTGTGACTTTCTTTAAGGATTGGGCCCCTATTTATGTCTGTTGCTTTGTTTTTAGTAAAATACTTTCTCTCTCCCTCTCTCTATCTACCAGCTGGCTTGTCTGTGAGTGACAGCCTTCTGCTCTTTCACAAGGAACATATTGGCATGCAAAGTCGTTTTGTTTAGTGACGGGAACAACTATGGCGATGTTTGTTTATTTAGACCAAATTTTTTTTTGCTTTTGCCAGTGTTTGTTCTAATGATGAGCGCCTGGCAGGTCCCACAATTCCTCCGGGGGGTGGAAAGCCCACGAGAAGCCAGGGAATTTATTTTTAGGTCTCGCATGCGTTGCAGCGCAAAGCTCTGTTCGCTCGGCAAGAGATTTTGTGGATGAGGGGTTTTCAGAAAGGGACTCGAAGCCCCGCCCCTCATTTCCATTGGCTGGTGTCACCGTTTATGCCAAACTGTGGCCTGCCATTGGAAATGAGGGTTTTTTGTGGATGCCCTTTGGCCTCCGATCTGGACTGGGTCACCTGCTTTGCTGCTGTCGCAAAGTACTTTCTTATCTTTATGGAGCCATGTGTTTCTAATTAGAAACACATGGCCCCATTAAGCTAAGAGATCAATGCTTGTTTTTTTTTTATTTCTATTTCTCAAGTGGCATTTTGGTAGGTACGGCTGTGTGGAATTCTGCCTCCAGTCCTGTCTGTGGTGTCCTTAAGAATCCTGATTTTGTTTTACAATCGCTCACTCATTACCTCTACGTCCCTCGTCCTCGACCCAGTCATTACTCATGAGGTATTCCACACGACAGGAAACAAAACAGGAAACGCTTTTAGACTCCACCCACCCTCCTGTCAGGTGCTATAACACACCTCACCACCAGAAGCAAATCCTGTTTTGTTTCCTGTCGGTGGTTTGCTTGATGGGAGACGCTGGGGTGAGTGCCGGACGCTTACCTGCTTCGTTTGTCCTGTGGATCCTCCTCTGCTGGGCTCTGGGGGGCTCCCATGGACCGTCGTGGGATTTCTTGGAGTGGGGCTGCTGGGCTTCCCTTTCTCCTCCTGGGCTCAGGTGACCCGTACTGCTGGGCTTTGTGGGTCTTCCTGTTTCGTTTTCCTGCCCCGGTCTCGCTGATGGTTGTGCTGTGGATCTTCCTCCTGCTGCTTGCTGCTTTCCTGCTGGATCTTCGTCCGTGGTCAAGGTAGGGGTTTGGGGCTGTGAGCGCTGGGCTGTTCTGGGGCGCGCTCCTCCCCTTTGGATTCCCCGATGTCACCATTGCCTCTTTGCCTTGTGGGGGCCCTGGTGACGGCTCCTGCGTGTGCCTCTGGGACGCGTTGTTCTCCCGGCTGCTCTGGGACAGCCGGCTGTCTCGGCGGCGTCTTCCTGGATTTTGCGCGCATGCGCATTGCCCCCTGTTACACCCATCGGCCGTGTTCGGTGCCGGGTGCTGGTGTGGGCGGGTGCCCGGGTGGGCTCCGGGCGCTCCGGTGCTTGGAGCGGAGTCGTGCCTGATCCGTGTTTGTACACGGTTGCGCGTTCTGTGCCCAGTAGGCCTTCTGGAGCTGTCTTTTTCTCACGAAGGTGCGTTGTACGTGCTTCTTGTTCTTGGATTGATTGCTGCGGGAGGTCGAGACGCTGTTCTGGTTCCGCGTCTGACTTCTTTGCCGCATCTGAGCGTTTCCGGATGGGATGCCTGTCCTGATTTGTGCCTGTAGATGCTGGCTCCATTTCCTGCTCGGCGGTGCAGTGTTTCCAGGGTTCTGTGCCCCGCTGGCTGCCGCTGCGGGCTCCCGGAAGTCCCGATCGGGACTCTGGCCACTATTCGTGCCGGTGGATACTGGCTTCATTGCCTGTTCGGTGGAACGGGTTTTTCTCTGCCTCCCCATGTAGCGGCTGCTGCGGGGATCTTTCTGGCTGGTTTTGCCCGATGTCCGTGTGGTTTTTGTTGCCACCTGGTTCTATGCTCTGATTACCCTAGGTCGTTCATGGAGCTACACTCTCTGTGATCTGTGGGGTGAACGTGCAGGTTCGGTTTTCCGTCTCTTCTGGGATGGCCTTGTTCGCAGTACTTGCACTGTGCCATGCCGAGTTTTTGGGGAGCTGCTGTTTGATTTCATTCCCCATTGCAGTGGTCTTTGCTGCGCTTCCTCTACATTTTGACTTCTGCGTTGCCCGGTGTTCGAGTGCGCTGTGACCTGGACGCTGGTCTTCTGCTTGCATCTTGGCGTCCTGGCTTGGCGTCTGGTGGGAGTCTGCTAACGGTACGTGCTCAGCAGTGTTGTTCTTTCATCACTTTACATTGGGGGAGTCTGTTGCTCTGCACTGCGTTCCCTCTCCTACCCTCTACTGTTCTACTGGGGTAGTTGCACGGATGTCTGGAGCTCGGCTTGGAGCGTTGGTCGTGTGCTGCCTCCGTCGTGTGGGGTGGTGTTTCTTTTCCGGTGGGGCATCCTCCCCTCTCCTATGATGCCTGGAGGTGTGCTGATGCCCGGTTTGGGCGCCTTCTTCTGGACTCCTGTTGCTTGCTGTTGGGATTTTGTGTCCTTGTTTTCTCCTTTTTGGGATATGGCTGACTCTTTGCCTTTCTCCGTTCCTGTGGACTCTGCGGTGGCCAGTCTTGTGGGTCGTCCTTCCATGGCTGCTGGTCGCGTTCTGATGGACGGTGTGGGCGAGTGGGCCTGAAGATGTCTTCTGCTGCTTCTCATCTGGCTGTTCGTTCTGGCGTTTCTGGACTGGCGTCTATGGCCCGCCTGGAGGATCAAATCTGTCGGACGTCGCCTTTGCTTCTGTGGGGGCTTCTGCTGTGTCCTGTGGTTCCTCTGTTGCTACCCGCCGTCTCCTGATCTGCGGGTTTGGATGTCGGACGCGGCCCGGCGTTCCATGGCTTTGCGGCTGCCTTCCGCTGGTGCCTGTCTGTTTGGTGACTCACTGGAGGTGAAGCTACACAGGGTCTTCGAGGTGCTCAAGCTTTCTTTGTCCTTTCGTGATCTTCCGCCCAGAGGGGGTTCCTCCTTCTCTGGTGCCTGGACTTTCCGCCAGCCTTCTAGGTTTTCGCCGGTCCTCCTTTTGGGCTCGGCATGGCTCTGGCAGGTTTTTCCCCGGATGTTTCTGAGAGTGTCTCAGTGGGGTGCTGGGTCTGGTCCGCAGCGTCCGGCCTATGCCACCCTGGGGCCCGTTCTCGCTGGTGGTCCTCCTCTGGCTGTTGGGTGTCTTCGCGGGCTCATTCGTGCTTGGCGCCTGTCGTCCTCGGACTGATGGTTGCTGGCTGTTTTGTCACTGGGCTTCCGGATCGGTTTTCTCCCCCCCCCCCCCCCCCCCCTTTCCGGGGTGGTGGTGTCCCCTTCTCCTCGGTTTGCATCCCGCCGTCTGGCCTTGTTGGACGGTGTTCGTTCTTTGGTCCGCATGCTTGTGGTTGTCCCTGTTCCGAAGGTGGAGCGGGGGTTGGGCGTCTACTCCATCTTCTTTGTGGTGCCGAAGTTCAGGGGGGGTCTTCGCCCTTCAGGGTCTGCACTTGTTCGTGCTGGAGATCCTGTTCGAGATGATGTCTCTCCAGAAGTTTTTTAAGTGATCCAGTCTGGTTGGGTGTTCTCCTCTCTGGACCTCCATGTTGCGTGCCTACACGTCCCGGTGGCTGTGAGGTGTCTACGTTTACTGCGCTTCTGCCTGCAGGGTCGGCGCTGGCTGTTCTGCGTCCTCCCCTTTGGTCTTCGGTCCGCCCCCCGGGTGTTCACCGTGGTGATGGCTCCCTTGGTGGCCCTTCTCCATCTCCTGGGGGTGTCTGTGTTCCCGTGTTTGGACGTCTGGATGGTTCAGGATCCGTCCCTGGAGGTCGTGTCTCGCCGCCTTCACTAGTCCATGTCTTCTCTCTGGGGCCACGGGTGTTTGTTCTGCTTGCCCGTTTGTCTCCTGGTGCCTGCGTCCCGGAGGACCTTCGTCGGGCCAGTGTTCTATTCTGTGTTGGGCTGGTTGTTCCTGTCGGACGCCCGGATTCGTCTCCTGCAGTCTTTGCTGTGGTTGTTGCTGTTGCTTGACTCAGCTCCCCTTCTTCGGTGGCTGGAGGTTCGGGCCACTTGGCTGCTTCTGTTTTCACCGTGCCCTGGGCCTGGATTCCTCTGCGGCCTCTGCTGTGGCTCGTGCAGCGGTGGGTCCCCTTTCCTGTCCTGGACTTTGCGGTTCCTGTTCCTGTGTCTCTGGATGTTGTGTCTACTCTCCGGTGGTGGCTGGACCCCTCCCGCCTTTCCGTGGGGATGTTGTTTCGTCTCCCTCCTCCTCTGGTTGTGAAAACGGATACCTGCACCTCGGGCTTGGGCTCGGCTCTGGCCCATGGGGTGGTGCTGGCGCGCTGGCTCCTGTCGGAGTCTCGCGGGTCTTCCACCTGGAGGGTGTTGTTTGCAGTGCTGAGGGGTTTCGTTCTTTCCTCCTTCGTCTGGAGGGTTGCCATGTCTTGGTGCAATCGGTCTGCACAGTGACTGTGGCTTCTCTGTGTCTCCTGGGGGGGGCCCCGCGGTTCGTCCCTGAGTCTGGTGGCCTGTTCCATCTCGGCTTGGGCGGTGCTTCATCTTCTGGCCCTGTCTGCTCCACACATTGGGGGTGTGGTCTATGTGGTGGCGGACTCCCTGAGTCTGTGGTTTCCCTCGTCTCTGTGCCTGGGTTTGGAGTTTCCTCTGCTGCGCGCCTGGCGATGGGGCCTCATCCCCTCTCCTCTAAGGTATCCGTCCCTCTTTCTGGTTCCCCTCTTCTTGGCGGTTTGGGGGTTGTGCGGGTGTCTCTTGGGGCCCGTGGTCTGCCCGACCTCTTGATTTTGGTGCTGGAGGCTTCTCGTTGGTGGTCTGCCTTGTCTTCCTATGCGGAGCACTGGTCTTCTTTCTAGAGGTGGTGTTCCTCCTCTGGTTCCCTTGCTTGGCCTTCGGCTGCTGTCCGTGCCTTCCGGGTCCCGGTTTCCTTTCTCCCTTCTGCTGGCTTGTTGGGTTTCTGGATTTTTTCGGAGTTGCTCTCTTCTCCTTCTAGTCGCTCTTTGGTGCCCCCATGGGGTATCTCCTTGGTCTTGGGGGGTTTGCTGTCTTCCCCTTTTGTCCCTTTGGGATCTGTGGGCCCGTATTTCTGGCCTGGTGGCTTTTCTGTTCTTTCTTTTGGCCTCGCACGTGCCTTGTCCTTTCTGGGGCTCGTTCTGGGGTGTTTCGCTCTTCTGTATCTCTCTCCGTGTCCTTTGGCTTGGCTGGTTTGGCTACGGCTGCTTCCGGGCTCTCTTTTGGGTCGCTGGTTCTGGCGGTCTTTGCTCTTGCCTTTCTTGGTGCTGGTTTGCCCTGTCCGGCGGGTGTCCTGGCGCGTTCCGCTCGGGCGTGTCTGCCTCCTGGTCTGCTTACCTGGGTGTGTCTCTTGGTGGTTTTGCCGGGCTGGGTTCTGAGCCTCCGAATCCACGTTCGTGCGGCACTGCTGGTTGGGTTGTGCCTTTTCTGCCCGGACCGGTTTTTGGTCCTTGAGTGTTACTGGCTGTGGGGGTTTTTCCCTCCGCCCTGATTCTGTTTGTTTTTTGCAACTTTATCTTGCTGCACTCCTTTGTGTCTGGTCTGTGTTTTGTTGTGTGGTTGCCAAAGGCCTGTTTTGGGCGTTGCTTTGGTATGCCTCATGAGTAATGACTGGGTCGAGGACGAGGGACGTAGAGGTAATGCTATGATTACATATGGTAATCCCCATTACTCTTAGTCCTACTCGTCCTCGACCCAGTCATACGACCCGCCCGCCCTCCCTTTCCAGGCCTTTGGTGCTTGGTACATCAGGATTTGCTTCTGGTGGTGAGGTGTGTTATAGCACCTGACAGGAGGGTGGGTGGAGTCTAAAAGCGTTTCCTGTTTTGTTTCCTGTCGTGTGGAATACCTCATGAGTAATGACTGGGTCGAGGACGAGTAGGACTAAGAGTAATGGGGATTACCATATGTAATCATAGCAACACTTTATAGGGTAGTTACCGAGCGGCCATGTTACAACGGGAGGAGGGGGTTAGGGATGTCCCTACGGCCTTAATGCCCGCTCACATGTTAACCACTTTCATGACTAGTTCATTGCGCCCTAACAATATTAATTCACCTATATGCCTCTGCAAATTGGCATCTCACGTATCCTTCATGTATCAGATCGTAATGGTAGTGTCATGGAAATGAGTATTGACCCCAACAGAGCACTATTTAGTCTGACACAAGTAGATCAGAGTCAGGCGGGGACACGGGTGCACTTCACACTTTGCTATTCACTAGGAGTCGATGTGGCTGTATTTCACATTACAACTTGTTGTATTCTGGGGTGAGGATCCGCATGACATTTGTTCAATCTTACGTGCAGTGTCTATGCCATTATAGAGTTTCTCGAACCTGGTGAGCCCAGTGCGCTGTGCTTTCCACAGGTTGTTATTGTCACACGGATTTATATGCTGAAGCCTGTCCCTATATCAAGTTTTGTGGCTCTTCGCACTTTACAATGTGATATATTCTAGATTTTAAAACTCGCTGCTACTGTGAAGGATAAAACCTATAGGAGCTTGTAAAATATTAGTTTGGAGTCCTTATGTGACGTTTTAAAGATGTGCTGCTCTTTGATGCTATGGCTATATTGATTTTATATTTGCTTACATCCATGCGTGTGTCATCCTTTGTGGCTCCTTGCATTAGGCCCTTTATAGAACAATTTCAGTATGGTGCTATTCTAGGATCCCCAACCGGGTCATAGTGAACTTGATTTTATGTGTCCTAAAGTTTGTGTTTGTTATTACCTTTATATGGGCATGATAGTGTGATTGATGGTATGGTGTACTTTAATGGTTTTTATTAATTAATAAACTACATTTTAAGTGTGTGTCGTGTAATGGACGTCATACAATCAACTAGACATGCCACAGTAGTGTGTTCAGACATGACTGATTTTGTTTCAGTCAATCATATTTGTTTGGAACTACCACAAAATTAACCGACACATGGCTTGAACAGGTGAAGCCATCATACTTCTGAATTTAGAATCTTGAACGTACGTCAATGGCTTGAGCTGCTGATGTCCAGGGCAGGCCAGTCAGATCACGTAACGCAGGACGCTGGTACAATGGTGCTCACCTGGCATCAACATTTGCAGTATTTTGAGAGGCAAACGTAGTGTATTATTCAAATGGGAAGCGATTGACATCCACTGTCACTGTATCACATGACAAGCATTTAAAATGCAATAGGTCTCGCATTGAAGCAAGTTTGAGAAATTGACATTACAAATAACAATGCCTTTTATTTTTGTTTTCTTTTCAAAAACATAAATAAAAGGCATTGTTATTTACATTGCCAATTGCTTAAACTCACGTGACTTCAAAACCTATTGCATTGCAAATGCTTGTAATGACTGGTGATGGGTGGGACGGCGAGAGGTAACTGGGAGGGAGCGTGAGCAGTGGCATAAGGAAACTTGAGCCCTCACCCCACCCCCTGCAACGTACATAGTGCTAACCCCCACGCTTCACCTCCGGGGCCACGTCAGGAGCTCCCAGCCGCCACCCGTGCAGTGCCGGGGCGGGGGGGGGGGCCTGGAGCTCTGGGCTATTACCATGCCACTGTGTGTGAGGGGGCAACTGGACAACAGCGGTGTGGCTGGAAAAGAAAAACAGCCAGCACTGGGCAAGTCGGACCACTTACGTTTCTATGCCTGATGGGGTAGTCCAAGTGGACAATGGCGATTTCGTTGTCAGCGATGTCCAGGTCATAGCACTTTTTTGTTGTTGTGGGGGAATAACACACAATGGAAGGAAGGCAGGTGAGGGGGCATTGTGCACAACGGGAGGAGGGCGGCATGGTGGCTTTGGGGGCCTCACGGACGCAGAAAGGACAGGTTGGTGTGTGGGGGCACCACAAACAACAGAAGGTGTGAGAGGTTATCGAGAGCACCACAAGGAGGGGGCGGGTGGGGGCACAGCACAGGCGCAAGAATCACAGAAAACAGCAGGAGGGAGAGCACGTGGGGGCAAGCATCTCGGTGGGCAGAAGGGCGGGCATCATGCGCGAGCAGGTGTGAGCAAGCATCGGGAACAAGGAAGGTCAGAAGGTCGGGAAGAACACGAGGAGCCAGTTTGGAAAAGAACAGAAAACCACACACACTGGTAGAGTTAGTTCTTAAACACGAAGAACAAGCATTTAAAATGCAATAGGTCTCACCTTTAATTAAGTTAAAGCCATTTGCTTTGATAATGGTATTGCATAGCAAAGCAAATGGCTTTAACTTAATAAAAGGCGAGACCTATTGCATTTCTAATGCTTGTTTTGTATTTGATTTAGGGGTGGGGGCTGCCCAAGATAGGCAAGCCAATGCACCCCCCCCCAGCAAAATTCTGCTCTACCTGGGTGGGGGGGGGGGGGGAGAGGGGGCAGTAGCCCCCAATCTGCCCCCTTTACCCCCCTCCCCGGGGGACAAAAGCCTGCTACATGCCAGGGACTTTTTTTGTTGGATTTAGTGGTGGGGGCTGCCTGAGATGTGCATGTGTGGGAAGCTGGGTTTCTATTGCAGTAACACCCCCCCCCCCTCCATACACACTTTTTGCCAGACTTCTGAAGCACTTTGACTTCATGTGTCCTGGGTCCCTGCCAATCATGTTCCCAGGGCCTGTGTTCTTTCCTAAAACTACCTTGTACCCTCAATTGACATCTCTATGGCCACATGTCAGTCCCATGTTAAAGGTACCTTGGGCACACATTTTGGGTGTTTCAGTGATATCTGTATTCTCATCTGCACCCAAGAGGGGGCAGAAAACCACTAGAAATCAGGCAGAGTTTGTGTGTGTGTGTTAACTGGAGATTGGCTGACGGTTTTCTGGCCTTAGGGAGCCGTTTTTTCACTGGGGGCCGGGTTTGCAGCAGTGCTGCAATATCAGGCCCCAGTAACTAAAGCTGGAGCAGTCCTTTTTACTAGCCCCCCCCCCCCCCCGCCCCCCACCTTCCCAGGGCCAGTCAAGCTGCAATCTGCCTGGGCTGGTTGCTATTCTCAGTCTGGCCTTGCTTGGCTGGGGATGTGCTGGGATGGTGCTTGGCTGGCGGAGTGCGTGGGTGGCGCTTGGCTGGCGGTGTGCGTGGATATTCCTTGGCTGACTGTGCATTGATAGCATTTGGCTGGAGGTGTACGTGGATGGTGCTTGGCTGGTGGTTTGTGTGTACTCTCTCTTGGCTGGCTGTGTGGCTTGCATGGATCCCTCAGCGTTTCCTTACCCAGAATCCCCAGCAAACCTCAAATTCAGTTACAAAGTCACATTTTCCTCACATTTCTGTGTCGGTAAATTGTAGCATCACCGTACAGGCACAGATTTCCTGCTACGCAGCATTCCCCTTGGTCTCCCGAGAAAAAAGATACCTCACTTGTATGGGTGCCCAAAGTAGCGTCAGCCTAAAAACGTATAAACAAACTGCCCTTTTGGACCCACTTTGGGGCCCCATCTATCTCTACACATTTTTGGCCCTTCCATGTCATAGGCACTTGGCCCATCAACACAAGTAAGGTATAATATTTATTGGGAGACTGAGGGGAACGCTGAATGGTTGGAAATGGGTGCTGTGTGGTGATCCCACAACTTTCCCCACAGATATTAGAGGAAAATGTGACTTTTTAGTTAAATTTGAGGTTTGCAGCAAATATTTGGAAGGGAAATGTTGGGGGATCAACGCAAGCCACACTTCCCTGGACTCCCACAGGTGTCTAGTTTTCAGAACATTTCTGGGTTTTTTAGGTTCCCTTGGATGTCTGCAAACCCGTAACCAAAAACACAGGTGCCCGACAACAATCACAAAACAACCTGTTTTTTAAAGGGATCACCTGCGTTTTTGGTCCCGGGCTAGCGACCATCTATGGAAACCTACCAAACCCACACATTACTGAAAACTGGACACCCTGGGGCATTCAGAGAGGTATGGCTTGCGTGGATCCCTCAAGGTTTTCCTACCCAGAATACGCTGCAAAGCTCAAATGTAGTCACGGGCTGACAAAAATTTCCTACCACCCAGTGTTCCCCCCCCCCCCGGTCTCCTGATAAAAATTGCACCTCACTTGTGAGGGTGGGCCAAGTACCATCCACCGGCAAGGGCCAAAACTTATTGTGGAGACATAAAAATTACCTAGCACAAAACGACCTGGTTTTGCAGGGGGGCACCTGGGTTTTTGGCCTAGGCTTGGCAGCCATCTAGAGAAACCTACCAAACACACACATTTCTGGAAACCAGACACCCTGGGGAGTCCAGGGAGGTATGGCTTGAGTGGATCCCTCAACGTTTTCCTACCCAGAATCCCCTGCAAACCTCACATTTAGCTGAAACTATCACTTTTTCGACACATTTTTGCGTGCCGGCTCAAAAGTCCCACCACCCAGCTTTCCCCTTGGTCTCCCGAGTAAAATGATACCTTACTTGTGTGGGTGGGCTAAGGGCCTGTGACTTGGAAGGGACAAAACCAGGGATTAAGGGTATAGCACAGCAAATTCTAAGCACTAGATTTAAAAAAAAATGTTTTTTGCCGATTCTGCATTGGACAGCCACACAAGTGAGGTATCATTTTACTCGGGAGACCAGGATGGACACTGGGTGGTAGGACATTTGTACCGGCGCTGTGATCCCACGCAGAAATGTGTGGAAAAAGTGATTTTTGTCAGCTACGTTTGAAATTTGCAGGGGATTCTGGGTAGGGTCTACGCAAGTCATATCTACGTGGACTCCCCCAGGTGTCTAGTTTTCAGACATGCGTGAGTTTGGTAGGTTTCCCTAGATGGCCGCTGGGCCCGGGGCCAAACTAGGTGCCCCCACTCCTCCCTATGCAAAACCAGGTCGCGTTTTGTGCTAGGTAATTTTGATGTCTCCACAATACGTTTTGGGCCCTTGCCTGTCGCGGACACTTGGTCCACCCACACAAGTGAGGTTCCATTTTTATCGCGAGGCTCTGGAGAATGCGGGTTGGGTGGAAGTTTGTGGATCCACGCAGATTCCGGGAACTTTCCATCACAGAAATGTGAGGATAATGTGTTTAGTTTTACAAAGTCTGAGGTTTGCACTGGATTCTGGGTAACAGAACCTGGTGAGAGCCACGCAAGTCACCCCATCCTGGATTCTTCTTGGTGTCTGATTTTAAAAAATATATAGTTTTGCTAGGTTTCCTTAGGTGCCAGCAGAGCTAGGGCTCAAAATCCATAGGTAGGCACTTAGCCAAAAAAAGGTCCGTGTTCACTGTAAAAATGTGGTGTGTCCACGTTGCGTTTTGGCCCATTTCCTGTTACAGACACTAGGCCTAGCTACACAAGTGAGGTACCATTTTTATCAGGAGACTTCGGGAATCAGAATTGTAGAGCAACTGTTTTTTCCTATTGACTTTCTATGCATTTCTGCCTTCCAAATGTAAGACAATGTCTAAAAGAGAAGTCACTTTGAAAAACGTCCTATGATTCACATGCTAGTATGGTTAACCACAATTTCAGAGATGTGCAGATAGCTACTGCTTCTAAACTCTAGATTTTTTTCCCATTTCGGAAACTCATAGGTGTCTTTGATACCTATCATCCACTCTTTATATGTTACCAAATAATTTGCTATATACCCGGTACACAATGAAAAACCATTGCAAGATGCAGCTCAGTTATTGGCTCTGGGTTCCTCTGGTTCTTGGTGAAACCTTCAAGTCCTATATATCCCCACGACCAGAAGGGTCCTGCAGATGTAATGAATATGCTTTAAAAAATCTGTTAAACTTAGAAGAAGTTACAGGCGAAAACGTTGGCACAAATGGCTGTTTTTTTAACTCATTTCACTTTTTCTTATTTTCAACTGCAGGATCTGCACAAATGACCCCTTGCTGAGGTCAAAATGTTGTCTACTTTTCAGAAATGTATAGCTTTTCGGGATCCATTATTGCTTTCACACCCATTTCTACCACTATCAAAAGTAGGCTATGTCCCCCGTAAAATCCTAAAAATTGAGTAAAAAATGTGGTTTTCTGATAAATGTCTGCTGGGCCCTGAAAGCTCGGAAGATGGTGATTTCAGCACCACAAACCCTTTGTTGATACCATTTGGAAGGAAAATCCAGATGCTTTCTACTGCACCACTTTCCCATAAATAAAAAAAAAAAGATTTAGCTGTATTTTGGCTAATATCTGGGTCCCCTCCAGGGGGAATCCACAAACTCTGGGCACCTTTAAAATCCCCATGATGCTGGAAGAAAAGGACACAAATTTGGCATGGATACCTTATGTGGACAAAAGGTTACCGGGCCAAATCCCAAACCACCCAAAATAGCCAAAAAAAGGCTTAGCACGTGTGGGGGGTCTAGCAGCGAAAGGGTTTTAAAAACAAGCAATCTTTTTTGTCAAAAGATATAACCTGACATTTGACCTGTCTTTGATGTGCAGCAAATGTGACAGGATAAATGCAAAATTTAAAGGCATCTTTATTTATTTTAGACTTTCGCAATCCACCAAACATCAGCTCATTACCCACCAGTGGGTCGTGAGCTACAGTTTGCGAAACACTGCTCTGAAGGCTTCATTCCCACTCTTAGGGTTAAATTCCTTGCAGTTCTCACTGTAAAAAAGAGAGACCGGGGCAACTGCCAGTAGAGTGCATATTGAGTGATGGAAACTACTGCTCTCTTAAAGGAGGACCGGCTATTTTCCTTCTTCACCCAGGCACCCTAGCCCCCAAGCCAGTACCTTTCCAACTTGAGAATCAGTAACTTTTCATTTGTTTGTCATCGAAATGCCAGTTGTATTTTGCCACCGCAATTCCTGTCGCAAATTGTTGATACATATGGTGCCAATCTAACATGCCCCTTCCAAAATAAAATTGGTATTCTTTTAAAATCACATTTTAGGATACTGTACAAGTTAACTTACTCCTAAAAGGGGCTCATACGTAGCAAAAATCTATTTTGCTGTTGCCAACCCTCCTACTTTGCCAGTCATAAAGCTTGTAACCGCAAAATTGGTTAATACTTCTTGCCCTATGTTTATTATAATTAGCAACGGTCTGGCACCTTCTCAGGTTTTGAACAAATGATATAAAGATAGCAATATACAGTTGGACATAGTGCATCGCTTTATAAAAGGTACACCCAGTTTGAAATGAGAATTGTATGAAAACTCAAAATTTAGGCAAAAGCTCATATATAATGGCAGGAACTAGAAGCAAAACCTGCTTGTTCAAAACAGTAACTTTCCCCATTATATACAAATAACCTGAAATGGAAGTCTACCTTGCGCATGCATCCTACGTAATAATCCTAGATTGCTTTCACAAACTGTTGCTGAATAAAAACACAGAACGTGATAAATGGGAAGTAAAGGCAAGTGTTTTGCCTTAGAACCAATTAGGATTGGGAGAGACGTTTTTACAGTGGGCGAATGGAAGTTGGCTGCGAGTATATGATTCTGGTGAGTATTATATTTTGTTCTAGGGCTGCATTTGATTACCCATCTTTAGTCTTATAAAGAGCTATACAATTAACGCAACATTAGACACTGGTGTGGGTTTCACCATGAAATTAGGATTGAAAGGGTTACGCTTTGAATGTAAGATTCTAACTGAGCATGATGAAGTGGCTTACATCTGAGTTTTTAAGATCTCTGCCTGGGCAACAGCAGAGTGCTTTGACTAAGTAAGCTGTGGAAATCCATGAAGGCATCTAATGGCTGAGCAGTTTAAAATGAAACCTGTACACCTGTTTGATCCATCTAGAAAAAAATTGAAATCCTAGAAATTGTGCATGTTGTTTATTTGTTTTGCTTGGAAATAACTCTCTTTAATTGTGTGTAAAGTATTTTTTAATTTTCACGTAATTGTAAATAGGCTAGGAAAATGAGAGAAAGAACCCATGAACCAGTTTAAGTTAATCGTTTGTTAAAAATTCCACACAAAATAAGTTGGAGGTTTCACATAGCCTAACATCTGACTCATCCCTTTCATCTGTCTTATTTATTTATTTATTTTATCGATTTTTAGAGCGCGCAAATACCCGAAGGTGTCTCGGCGCTATTGTTGCTGAACTCTCTGGCGGGTGGGTGAGATTTTAGGCTGAGAACAGCCAAGTTTTCAGATTTTTTCTGAAGTTGAGCAGGGTTGGAGCACATTTGATGTGGAGGGGTAGTGTGTTCCATAGTTTGGCTGTGGCAACCGTGAAGCGTTTGTCTCCCCAATTGACCCTCCTTGTGCGGGGGACTATTAGCAGGTGAGCCGAGGATGAGCGTAATGTCCTTGGGTGTTCAAGCGGGCGGAAGGCTTGTCTTAAGTATAGAGGACCATGGTTGTGGATAGCCTTGTAGGCTATACATAACGCTTTAAATTTGATACGGCTCCTCAGAGGCAACCAGTGTAGCTGTCGGATGTAGGGGGAGACAGATGCAAATTTGGGAATGGATAGCAGAGTCCTAGCCGCTGCATTTTGCACTGTCTGCAATTTGTTGAGGACCTTTTGTTGTGCATTGAGAAGTAGGGCATTGCAGTAATCGGTTTTAGAAAAAACTAATGTACTGACTAAGGTTTTGCCTGCAGATGATGGTAGGTAGGGGATAAGTTTTTTGATCCTTTTTAAAATATGGAATGAGGAAGAAACCACAGAATTAACCTGGGATTGAAGGCGCTTTTAGTTGGCTAAACATCTATGACGCTAAAGGATCCATAACGCTGACATAATAACCAAAGAAGAATACTTGTTTTTAAAGAGCATAGTATGTTTTAATTGTCCGAACAGAAGAGTGGGATGTATGCAGTGAAACCGCTAAACCCAGGTTTCACATACCAATTTCGATTGCAAAGGTAAAGAAAGGTGCCTCACTCTTCGCCCTCATCGTTCTGAAATTTTTAAAAAAGCGGAAATAGAAAGTCTAGAAAATTGGCTGTATAAATAATTTCCTGATGAAGACACAACCACGTGTCGAAACGCGTTGAAATAAACAGCCCCCCAACAATATCTGGGAAGACCTTATCCGTAAACCTGCACATTAACCAGAACATATATCGTTTTTAAGAAATTTATTAATGAAAATATTGTATTACAGATATTGAATATATCTGTTCTGTTATATGTTATTGATCAATTGTTTTATCATTAGAATTAAATTCTTAAATATCAGAAAAAAACTCTTTTTGTGTGTTCACCCCTTTTTTAAGTTTGCTGTTGAAATAGCCTTGGTTGTCCTTACAATTGTAGGCCTGGGTATATACTTTCGCACTGAACAATTTCCCTGTCCCAGGATTTTTATCCTTTCCAGGGGGTCCCTGATATATTACACAATCTGCCCACATTCTTCGCCACATCTTCATCACCTGTCCAGACCCCCCCCCTTCACCTTCTCAATAGCTCCCTTTCTCAAGGTGTAGTACCAAACCCCCTAAAATCTGCGGTTATTGTGCCCATTTTGAAAAAACCGGGCGCGGACCCCTCAATCCCGGCCAATTTCCGGCCCATCTCCCTTTTGCCATTCCTGGCAAAGGTGCTCGAGCGCCATGTCACCAGCGCCCTGAGCTCCTTTGTGGAGAAGCACGGAGCTCTTGCCCCCCGCCAGGCCGGGTTCCGCCCCGCACACTCTACGGAGTCCGTAGTTATGTCGGTCTTGGACAACCTCAGGGAGGGTATGGATACCAACCAGCCCCAGGCCCTGGTGCTCCTTGATCTCTCAGCCGCCTTTGACACGGTGGATCATACCATCTTGCTTTCCCGTGTCAGGGCGGCGGGGATCGGGGGCACCGCTCTGGTCTGGCTCTCCTCCTTCCTGAGTGACCGCACCCAGGCTGTTCGCCTGGGTGACTTCACTGCGGACGTCCGGAAAGTTCAGTGCGGGGTCCCCCAAGGCTCCTCCCTTTCCCCTCTTTTGTTTAATCTTTATATTGCCCCTCTTATCTTCTCTCTGCAACAAATGGAGGTCGCCGTATTTAATTATGCGGACGACCTCCAGCTTGTTTTCAATCTGTCTTCTTCCCCCTCTTCTGTTCTAAATTTTCAATCTATTATGCTTCACATCCGGGACTGGATGAACCACAATCACCTGAAACTCAACCCAGATAAGACCGAGCTGGTGTTGACAGGTGGTTCATCCAGCCCCTGGTCTCCTTTATTCTGGCCCCCCCTCTCTTGGCTCTTCACCTGTCCCCTCTACCTCTGTTAAAACACTAGGTATAAAACTCAACTCTCAACTCACCCTTCACTCCCAGGTTAGCTCTGTGGTTTCTTCTTCTTTCTTATCACTGCGCACTATACGCAGGGTGTCCCGTTTTTTTTCCTTTACTGCCCTCAAACTTATCATACTGGCCATGGTGGTGTCTCGCCTGGATTATGGCAACGCCCTATATGCAGGTATTCCTGCGTATAGTCTACGGCGTTTGCAACAGATCCAAAACCAGGCAGCCCGCCTGGCCTTTAAACTTCCGAAATTTCACCATTCCACCCCCCTTTTGAAATCCCTACATTGGCTCCCTGTTTGTGCCCGGGTCCAGTTCAAGCTCGCTTCTGTCACCTTTTTGGCTCGACTGGGCTCGGCACCAGCATTCATCTCTTCCGAGATTACTCCCTACGTTCCCACCAGGGACCTGCGTTCATCTACCCAGTGCCTCCTCACCGTCCCACGTTACCGCAGAAAGAAATGGGGAGGTTCGAAATTTGCTACCCTTGCCCCGCTCCTCTGGAACTCTCTCCCCCTTGAACTCCGAACCCTCACTGTGTACTCTCAATTTCGGAAACATCTTAAGGGTCATCTGTTCATGAAGTCCTTCAATTAATCCTCCTGCAGTTTACCCCTGTCCTCTTGCCCTGGACCTTTGTTAGTTGTAGCGTCAAGAAACCGCTGGTGTATGTGCGCTTTATAAATAATTTTTAACTCAAACTGACTCAACTTATTTTGATAATAGAATTCCAGCAAAATGTGTTCCCAAAAAAATTATATAATTGACTTACACAACATAATTATTTTGCAACTTTATCAAGTTCACAATTATGTAAGCCACCAAATTACACTGGCAAAATCTAAATTTTGCCCACCTATATTGTCTTATCTATTGACATTAGACTTTGTCTTATTGAATACAATGCTTAGATTGTAAAAGATAGAGTGGTGGTACCTGAAACTCTTCTCAGAAGCAGGCACCACCAGGTGCAGTTAAACCAGCCAAATACCAAGGCCGGGATTCTTTAATCCACTATCAAACAGTACCTGTTTCTCACTCTTGCAGGTTCATATTTTCTCCCTTTGATCGGTTTTGCCGTCTTCTCTGTTTTTTTATCTGTGTATTTGTCCCTCTCTTGAGCTCAGTAAATAATCTGATGCGGAAAAATATGCATTGGTCCCCAAAAATAAGTACCCATAGCAACCACCAGCTCATATTATGTTCCAAGTGTACATTAGTGCCTCTGAGAATATTAATTAAAATCATTTTAAATCCTTTAGTGGAGTATTTCTCCTGGCATATTTCAATGTAAACTGTGAATATGAAAACTGTTCATTCAAATGGTTTTAGTGAACATTTCAATATTTCAGTTTTTGGTCATTAGATCATATTATATTACATTTGTGTATCTGACATGCAAGCTGCGACTGGCATTTAGTTGAATGCACAATAGGATATTAGATTATGAACAACAAGCTTTATTAAAAAAACATTTTTTCAATTTAAATCTAGTCTCCCTTTCCTGGAGATGATGAAGAGGAGGTGTTTGATAGTATTGTTAATGATGAAGTCCGTTACCCTCGTTTCTTATCTACAGAAGCAATCTCCATTATGAGAAGGGTAAGATTTTTGGACCAAATTTTCCAGACTTTAAAAGTGTTGAATGTTTTTGTATATTAGAAGTATGCTAAAAGCTCAGGTTTTCATCTGAAGACCATTGTTAACTTTTGATGTTGACTAGCCGTTGTATGTTTAAAATGATAACTTGTTTTGTAAAGTATTAACTGTTATCTATCAACGGTTGGTACCATTTCACACATCTCTTTTCTGTTAATTTTCAAATGTTAAAAAGTGTGTCATGTGTACTTATGTACTAGACTATTTTATCAAGGACTACAGATAGGATATTAGGTGGGAGTATTTCACTCCTCACTTCTACTCTTAGTAAATCCAGAGGCTTGACAAAATGAGTTCTCTACTTTACAAGAGATTAGAAACTATGTGAAATGCCAGATACTTACATGAAACTGTACATAAAACTCAGAAAACATGGATGTGGCTGTTGAGTCATCTTCTTTTGCTGTGAGCAACTTAAAAATTAGTCAACAGCTGGCAATAGGGATGTCTTTTACAGAATCATCACAGGTATAAATATATCTGTACTTTCAACTCTGTTCTGCAGAAAGATTGTGTATCTTTGTCTAATCATTCTTAGGGCTCACCTACCAGAGAACACAATCTGTCTGTTTGCTAAAGACCTATTGTCAGCTTACAGTGGGCTTAGAATCTTCCTATTGCTTACCATTGAAAGGCTTTATTGTCACTCTCATGTGCTTGGTTTATAGTTGATGGTTTGCCTTGTACATCTTATCTGTCCTGGAGCATACCCTCTTTTCTTGCTTCTTTCCACTTCTTAGTTTTAGGGAACTCATTTTTTCTTTTGCCTAATCCCTCCGTGACAGCACATGTTTTTCAATTGTCTCCCTTAAGTGCTTCTCTCCCCACCACCCGTGCCTTCCTTCCCCCACCACCTGTGACTTTCTTCCCGCCACCACCCATGCCTTTCTTCCACCCACCACCTGTGCCTTTCTTCCCCCACCTCCCTGCCTTTCTTCCGCCCACCACCCGTGCCTTTCTTCCGCCCACCACCCGTGCCTTTCTTCCGCCCACCACCCGTGCCTTTCTTCCCCCACCACCCGTGCCTTTCTTCCCCCACCACCCGTGCCTTTCTTCCCCCACCACCCGTGCCTTTCTTCCCCCACCACCCGTGCCTTTCTTTCCCCCACCACCCGTACCTTTCTTCCCCACCACCCGTACCTTTCTTCCCCACCACCCGTACCTTACTTCCCCACAACCCGTGCCTTTCTTCTCCCACCCGTGCCTTTCTTCTCCCACCACCCGTGCCTTTCTTCTCCCACCACCCGTGCCTTTCTTCTCCCACCACCCGTGCCTTTCTTCTCTCACCACCCGTGCCTTTCTTCTCTCACCACCCGTGCCTTTCTTCTCTCACCACCCGTGCCTTTCTTCTCTCACCACCCGTGCCTTTCTTCTCTCACCACCCGTGCCTTTCTTCTCCCACCACCCGTGCCTTTCTTTTCCCACCACCCGTGCCTTTCTTTTCCCACCACCCGTGCCTTTCTTTTCCCACCACCCGTGCCTTTCTTTTCCCACCACCCGTGCCTTTCTTTTCCCACCACCCGTGCCTTTCTTTTCCCACCACCCGTGACTTTCTTTTCCCACCACCCGTGCCTTTCTTTTCCCACCACCCGTGCCTTTCTTCTCCCACCACCCGTGCCTTTCTTCTCCCACCACCCGTGCCTTTCTTCTCCCACCACCCGTGCCTTTCTTCTCCCACCACCCGTGCCTTTCTTCTCCCACCACCCGTGTCTTTCTTCTCCCACCACCCGTGCCTTTCCTCTCCCACCACCCGTGCCTGCCTTCCCCCACCACCCGTGCCTGCCTTCCCCCACCACCCGTGCCTCCTTCCCCACCACCTGCGCCTTCCTTCCCCCCACCACCTGCGCCTTCCTTCCCCCCACCACCTGCGCCTTCCTTCCCCCACCACCTGCGCCTTCCTTCCCCCCACCACCTGCGCCTTCCTTCCCCCCACCACCTGTGCCTTCCTTCCCCCCACCACCTGTGCCTTCCTTCCCCCACTACTCGTGCCTTCCTTCCCCCCACCACCCGTGCCTTCCTTTCCCTCTACCACGCGTGCCTTCCTCCCCCGCTACGCGAGCCTTCCTCCCCCCGCCAGCCTTCCTCCCCCCGCCAGCCTTCCTCCCCCCGCCAGCCTTCCTCCCCCCGCCAGCCTTCCTCCCCCCGCCAGCCTTCCTCCCCCCGCCAGCCTTCCTCCCCCCGCCAGCCTTCCTCCCCCTGCCACGTGAGCCTTCCTCCCCCTGCCACACTTAAATGCTTTCATGCTTGTTTTTAATTTGACTGATTCTACTCTTGTCTGTAAATAAAATATAAAAAATAGCCAGGTCAATGTGTGGGCGTTTTCATGGCAGTTGCACGCGCCTACAAAATATGGCAGAAACAAAGTCATATTAACTTCCCCCACCCCACCCTTTAGCCATGCTGCTCAGCATCCCTAAAAATGTTTGCAATAGTCAGTAGGCCCCAAAGGTGAGGTCTATGAGCTTTACAAATGTTTGTCTAAATTTGTACTGATGTCATGCATTTCTATATGCCAGAAGCTGAATTCCTAAGAAACATGATATTTAATCCATTCCAAGGAACCTGTCTATTTTGTTTCGGGTTACTGAACTTCTACTTGGCTCTCCCCTCTCTGCAGAAGTGTTAATTTACTCCATCAAGGAATGAATAAAGTGTGCCGGTGGCAGTTTTCTTTAAGAAAAGTTGTTCAAAAGGGAAGTATGTAGTCCTTTATATTTGCCATTTCACAGTGGCCCACCTGTTAGCTAAGCAACACTTTTTTTTTTCATGGAGCTAGGGAGTCTTACATGCTAGTAAAAGGCGTCTACTTGTTTTGAAGTTTGAAGTCGGTTACAGTTAGGCTCAGTGGTTTGACTGGGACATAGACTCATTTTGCCTATTTAAGACAAAATGCTGCTAATGTTGTATACTCCACTATGATATTGACCTCAATCCTCGAATCGGACTCCCTGGGATATTGCAGCAAAGCTGAGCAAGTTTTCCAGCATTGAAAACGAAACTTTTCAAGCACACCTTTTCATTTTTGTAGGCCTTCATTTTATTCATAATTCTTTGTTTTCAGTCTTAAACAAATCAAAACTATTCCAACAACCTTTCTAATAAGCATGTTTGGTATACATTACTCCTTTCAACCAGCTACTGTTTATTCTGCCCAGGGCTAGCCTCCTTATGGTTTTAAGGAAGTCCTTTTTACACACACAAAGGGGTGGAGAGAAGACGACCTCCGCAAAGAAATAAAAAGCAGTGGCACAATTGTGTGTTTTGAAAAACTGCCCTCACTCACACACATGCTTCATCATCGGGTCTGCTTACAAAACGCCCTGGCGTAGCAACGCACAGGGTGGAGCATGGGGGGAGGGAGGGGTAATGGGGGGGGGACACGGGACACAAAACACCATGATGGAGACAAACACAAATGTGACCAATAGTGTTCACAAGCAAAGGTGTTAACCCAAGACTGGGTAAAGTGATAGAACAAAGTGCAGTCAAAATAGTGCTTTTAAAACTGGCTCATGGATACCTGCTAAGCCTTTATTCATAGATTCCAAGGTCAGGATTAAAAATAGAATGAAGGATGGAAGTATTAGAGAAGGAAATCAGGATCCTATTCCACCCCTCCTTAAATTGCTATAGTCAACATGTTTCGACCATATGGTGCCACCACACAACTGTCCCGATGAAGTCTCCGGCACTAATTGTGCCCTGTTCCTGTGGCGCCGCGAAGGAAGTCCTTCCATAGAGGCGAGCCCTTTTTTTTTTTTTTTGTTACAAGAAATCTTAATTGAGATATTTTTTATATAAACCGTGGTCAGTAGTATGTCTACAAGAAGTCAATAATTTTGTGAGTGGAGTTGGGGGTCTAGGAAACCCTGAATTGGGGAGAGAAATTATTTTTTAAGACGTATCCCACACTGAGAGTGAATGAAGTAGAGAACACTATCCCAGAAAGGGTAGACTTCCTTGCAGAGAAAGAGTAAATGGCAAAAGTCACCGGTATCTGTGTGACAATTCCAACACGTTTGGTCATCTCTAAGAGCGATTTTATAAAGCCGCGCTAGTGTCCAAAATGTCCTATGGAGGAGCCAGTACTTTGGGTGAGGAAAGGAGATATCTTGTGGATACAACAGACTTCCTGATTAACTGCCACTTGACCCTTGCCTATCCCAGTTTTAGGTCTCGCCTGTCGATGCGCATGCGCATCGAGCAAGCGAGACTATAGGGGCTCATCGACTCTTTATCTAACTTGCAAGGAATCGTGGCGATTCCTTGCAGTGCCCGTGACTTTTAAGCTCAATGCGCATGTGCATTGAGCTTAAAAGCGCGTGCACAGCCGCCCGCATTCCTCCGACACCTTTGAAGTGAAGCTTAGCTTCACTTCAAAGGCCCGGCTTCTTCACACCCACATGCCGCTCTGCCCCGCTCCGCCCCCTCCCCTGAGTCATCCTGCCTGCCCAGACTTCTCCTCCCCCCTACTTACATCCCGCTTTCACTTGTTTTTTTGACTCGACGTTCCCCCCGCCCCCTCCCGCCACGCAATGCTGAGAGCTTGTTGACAATGAAAACAGTTTTAGTGATAGTCCCGTGGCATTGTCGTGTGTAATCTGACACTGAACTTTACCGGACCAGAAAGTATGCTTGTCTTTCATTGCAGCTTTGCTTTTTCTGACTGCCTCGGCAAGCTCCCATCCTATCGTGGCTCCTATCTTTCTAACATGATTTGGCCATGCCAATCTGCCTCATTTGTTTGTAATAGGAAGGAGGGGTTTGGTGTATATACTGTGATATATAACGAAGGCATTTCTATTCCCGGCCGTACTTTTTTTTCTACTCCCCCCTAATTATTCACGGCCGCGTTGCCCAGAGCTGCCACTTCTCTTTTTTTGTGCACACCTTTTTTCTTTTTTTTTTTCTTCTTTTTGCTTGCATTTTTTATCACCTCTCTCTTTCCACTCACCATCTACCTCCCTCCGCGATCTTTCTCGCTCTCTCCCTCCCTGTCTCACCCCCTCTCTTCTTCTCCACCGAGTCCTCCCCTGCCCCCCCCTGCCCTCCCCACTGCCTCTTTTCACGCCGCTCTCTCTTCTCTTTCTCCCCTCCGTTATGTCACAGGTTGTTACCCGCGGAGTGAGACCGGCCGGGTGAGACCCGGTTGAATCAGCGTCTCTCGCCTGTCAGCCTCTCACCCCATCCCTCCCACCCCTCCGGTCCCTTCCCAGCTTCTCCCCGTCTCTCCCTTTCATCGTCCCCGCAGCATCTTCCCCATGGACCCCACACTTCCGGTCCGATTCCGCTCCACATCTACCTTTCCTCCCCTTCCTGCCCCCCTATTCCCTTTCAGTATTTCTCTTTTCATCCCCTCTCTTGCGTTCCCTCGTGCCGCCCTTCCACCCCCTCTCTCTCTCCCCACCTCTCCAATTATGCTTCTGCCACTGTTCTCCCTTCCTGTCTCGTCTTCTCTCCCTTCGCTTCTTCCCAGTCTTTCCCACCCTCTTTCCCTCCAGCTCCCATTTTACCATTATCTTTCTTCCTATCTTCCCCTCTCGCTCTCTTTCACTGCCCTTCCACTCTCTCTCATTTTCCTCTCTTACCATCTCTCTCTTCTCCGTTCCCGTGGACTCTTTATTTTTCCCCCCTCTTTATTCACTTTCCTTTTCCCATCCACCCCTGCTCTCTCTGCCACTCCTCTCTCCCATGCCAACAGCCTTGTGGAGTGCTGGTACGCTCCCATTCAATGTAATATTACACCTCTACTGAGAAATTAAGGTACTCTCCCTCATGAGTTCTAGAGTCGCAGGCACTGAGTACCGGACAGTACCTGTCCACTCATGTCACTATGCTCAACCGGAAGCTATATGGAAATGCACGTGCGTGTGTTCTTTCACATATGAAGAAGAGCTTTGGTGACTGTAGCTCCTCGCCTTCTTCTCGGTATCAACTTTAAAATGGGTGCAATATTGTGATTTCGCCTCTCTCTCTCCCCACCTCTCCACTGACGCTGCTTCTGCCACTGTTCTCCCTCCCTGTCTCGTCTTCTCTCCCTTCGCTTCTTCCCAGTCTTTCCCGCCCTCTTTCCCTCCAGCTCCAATTTTACCATTATCTTTCTTCCTATCTTCCCCTCTCGCTCTCTTTCACTGCCCTTCCACTCTCTCTCATTTTCCTCTCTTACCATCTCTCTCTTCTCCGTTCCCGTGCACTCTTTATTTTTCCCCCTCTTTATTCACTTTCCTTTTCCCATCCACCCCTGCATTCTGCCACTCCTCTCTCCCATGCCACCAGCCATGTTGAGTGCTGGTAAGCTTCCATTCAAAGTATTATTACACCTCTACTGAGAAATTAAGGTACTCTCCCTTATGAGTTCTAGAGTCGCAGGCACTGAGTACCGGACAGTACCTGTCCACTCATGTCACTATGCTCAACCGGAAGCTATATGGAAATGCACGTGCGTGTGTTCTTTCACATATGAAGCAGAGCTTTGGTGACTGTAGCGCCTCGCCTTCTTCTCGGTATCAACTTTAAAATGGGTGCAATATTGTGATTTCGTTATTTTGTGTTTAATGGCTGAAACAGAAATGTCGAAAACGGCAATGGATTAATGTGTACTACAGCGCACTTCGCCAACATAGTGGCATATATATTTTTTCGGTTTACACATTGTCATGTCCGTTGACAAGAATTTGACCGAAATTACAAAAACATACAGAGGGATTTGCATGCAGACCGCTTTCAAATTAACTCTTTCAACAGAGTGTTTATGATTTTCTACACATTGTTTTTTAGCGTGAACTTGACCCGAATGCACTGGAGCAGTGTACAGGAGCACCAGTTACATTACACAAGGGCACACATTCATGTGTTTTTTTTGTTAAGTATCGAGACTTTAAGTGATTTGCCCAGAATCACAGGATGTTGAGCTGCGGAGAATCGAGCCTATCTCACCACTTCTAAAATCAGCACCGCTGGCCGTAAGCCCACATTTTCTGGCCATTTTCTACAAACTTTTTTTTGGGCCAGTGCACTATATCGAAATATTCCATTTCAGCAGACTTTGCACTTATCCTCCCATAGTAATCAAAAACGTAAATAAGTGTGATTAAAAACTCACTTCTACACTTTATATCAATGGTTTCCAGCCACCATAAATGATTGTCAATAAATGGCCGACATTGAGAATACAAAGATATTGTGTCTGGTGAACAAAGGGACTTTTTTGCCCCGTTTTTTCTAGGTGCCCTCACTCTATCTATCTATCTATCTATCTATCTATCTATCTATCTATCTATCTATCTATCTATCTCCCTCACTCTATCTCTCTATCGCCCTCACTCTATCTATCTATCGCCCTCACTCACCCTCACTCACCCTCACTCACCCTCACTCACCCTCACTCACCCTCACTCACCCTCACTCACCCTCACTCACCCTCACTCACCCTCACTCACCCTCACTCACCCTCACTCACTCTCACTCACTCTCACTCACTCTCACTCACTCTCACTCACTCTCACTCACCCTCAACCCCTCACCCTCACTCACCCTCAACCCCTCACTCACCCACCCTCAACCCCTCACTCACCCTCACTCACCCTCAACCCCTCACCCTCACACAGTGCAATAGGTCTCGGAGCATTTGAGTTAGAGCTTTTAGAAATGTTTATGGCTTTTTTTTTTTAAATTCTTTAGCATTGGCTACAGGAAACAAAAATGCTAAAGATTTACAAAAAAACCCATAAACAATTCTAAAAGCACTAACTCTAATGCTGCGAGACCTATTGCATTTCCAATGCTTGTTTAAGACTGTTCCCAAAATAGATGTGTGTTTTTGGCTTTAAGATGTGATACGGTTCCACTGCGCATCCTAAAGTCTGATGCAAGAGTTCTCTTTGTGTGTTGTGTGGCCAAGTTCCTTAGCCATGCCTGGCTAACCAGATGCAAAGCATTGCCAGGTGTGACCAAATATCGTATCCCTGAAGTTGTGAAGAAATACTTAAGCGCTTGATGACTGTTCAACCCCCTACTGGCTTTATATTCTGCCACTTTATATTAGTTTAGATCACTGTTTCTGTTATTTGAAAGTAGGCCCATCATAGGTGTTTTATTGGGCAGGCACTGGGGGTCCCATACTGCATGTATTATGAGGCTTATGCCAGGGAGGATTATTTTGCTTGGATCTTTTTAATAATAGTTTTATTGTAAATTACTCACGTTTTTACTTACAAATTTTTAATAGTACCTATTGTACAGCTCTTGACAACTGTATTATTTATTAGATCTATTAGTGCACTTTAATGTGTGTTTGTGTTCACATCTCTGGACTATTTTATTGTATCATATGTCAATTTGCATCTTTCTACTTCATTTTTAATGTCTTTTGAAGCTTGTATGATACAAGTTGTCGAAATAAAGCATATACAATACGATAAAGTTTGGAGGACTGGTGTCCTGACTTATTGAGGGAGAGAATTGTCTTAATGATGGAAGGGTCTTTGTCCTGGTAACTCATCTTAGACAAACTGACTTTGAGCTTAAAGTCATAAAAGTCTATGTCAAGTAGGTTGTATTGTTGTTGGAGTACTCTGAAGGGTATTGGTGTGTCTGGGGTGCCCAGTTGCTTTAAGAAGTGGATGCCTTTTGATGCCCATGATTCCCAGAAAATCGTTTTCCCCTGAACTTTGATCCTTGGATTGTGCCAGATCGATACCATGTTCGAGTGATTAAGAGGATTATCTAAGATCCTATCGATTCTTCTCAGCGCTCTTTTAGTATTGTTAAAAAACGATTTTACCAGAGGATGTGGGTTTTCTGTCACCTGTTAAAAATGCGATAGAATGAAGTTCACCGAGGGTTTCTTTTTCGATTATTAGCCATGAGGGAGTGTAGTCAGGAGGCTGGGACAACCACAATGAGCCTTGTTCTAGCCAGGAAGGCAGGTTGATTTTTTTTTTTTAAGTCCGCCTGGTTTTCTCCAACAAGGTGAATGGGTAAGCTCAGTTTGCTGAAACGATGGAGAGGTGCACTACCAGAGTATCCAAGAGTTAATAATGAAGCTCAATCAGTTCCTTTGTAGAAAGAGTCTTTAATCATATAAATCCAAGTGCATGAATATAAAACAGCCAACGCGTTTTGTTCTCGAAAGAACTTCGTCAGGGCGAAATTAGTGTTGAATGATAGTCTCACTTTGTAGCTGGATTCAAATATTTGAAGGAGTAAATAATCCTATCTTTGGGATATTAGGACATGGGCCACCATAATAAGGGCCGAAGCCAAAGCGCTGAATGCCGATCGTAGCAGAATGACACCTGATGCTAAGCTCCGTTTTTAGAGAGATCTTATGCGCATTTATTTTTCCAAATGAATTTTGATAATAGCTTATCTAGTTTTTGGTGCAAATCCTCCAATAGTACAAGGGGTAGCATGCTAATAAGATAATTAACTATCGGAGTGACCATCATTTTGATGGTCCACCACGTGAGAAATTTAGGGTTCCAGCTCTCCAGGAGCATTTCAACCTTTTTCAGTGTTAGGTTTTCATTATGTCGGAGTGATTCTAATAAATCTGCATGAAGCCCAGATATTTAATGCAGAAAGGTTGCCAGGTTAAACCTGTAGACCTAAAAAGGTCTCTCACACAAAGGTTGTTCAATCCTAAGATTTCAGACTTGTCTTTATTGAGTTTGTATCTGGACACCCTAGCATAGTTTTCGATGTTCTCTAGTATAGAGGGAATTGAGCGTGTTGCGTCTGTCGACATTATCAAAATATCATTGGCGGATACGCGGCCACCTTTATTGTCTTTTGGTTGAAAGTAACTCCTAAGATGGAGTGGTTTGAGCGAATCCTGTGGAGGAGTGACTCCATAGTCGGGATGAAGAGGGATGGAGACGGTGGGCAGCCTCGACGGGTGCCCCTCTCCAAATTGAAGGATGATGATCAGAGACCATCTCAACTTACTCTGGCGGAAGGGGAGCTATATAGGGGCATCACCATCCTTGTGACGGTCTCACCCAGGTTGTACTTCAATAGGGTCTCTGGAAGGAAGGACCAAGAGACCCGGTCAAATGCTTTCTCTGCATTGAGAGGGACAGCTACAGTATCAGAGATAGAGAGTTTGACTTTCTCAATGATGTGACAAAGGAGGGGTGTGTTGCCGCCAGACATTCTGCTTTTTATGGATATCACCCTTGACTGGTTAATTATGGATGGCAAAAATGGTACTAGTCTTTTACAGAGGATTTTGGCATAGATTTTTGCGTCTAGATTAATTAGAGAAATTGGCCTATAATTTTTGTACCAGCAAGGGATCTTTACCCTCTTTTGGAATATCCACTATGGTGGCTTTGGTGGTAGAACCTGAGATGGAACCTGAGTCTGAGAAGTTTTGGAATAAGTCCAGTAGAGCAGAATTAATTTCTGGGGCAAATGTTTTATAAAATTTCGCAGTCGGGGCCTAGAGCCGTGTTAGATTTGAGGGACCAACTGCTTTGGAAACTTCAAGTGTTATTGGTTTACTGAGCCGTAGCTTATCCTGGTCCGTGATAGATAGGAGTGTGGACTTTTCCAGATACTTTTCGCACTCCTCCACTTGGGAGGGGGATTCTTCCTTGTATAGGGATAGGTAGAAGTCTCTGAGAATCGCTATAATTTTATCGGGATTCCAATGTGGAACATTGAAATTGTCTTTGAACAAGTTAATCCCCCTACGGTTTTATGTTTTAAGTATGAGGCCAGACTTTTCCCTGCCTTATTGACTTCACAAAGTTTTAGGGACTGTTATCTATTAATCCAGATCCCCACCCTATCACTCAGAATTTTGTCGTACTCTTATTTTTTGCTGGATATGGAGGAGAGGGTTTGGGTGTCCGGGTGGGAGCTGTATGTTCATTCCACTGCTTTAATCTTTTTCTCCAAGGAATCAATATCCCTGCTGTGGGCTTTGTTTATATAGATTGAATTTCAATTAGGGTACCCCTAGCAGTGGCCTTCAGAGCATTCCAGGGGGATAGCCGGGGAAGTATCAGAAACCCTATTTTCTTTTAGATAGTTCTTAATGGATGGATGAGGCATCTTTGACTGACTCCTTGTTGAATCTCCAGGTCTTTTTGGTGGTTCTCATGTTGGTGTCCCGTGAGCGACAGGGTAAGCCTGGGTAAGATGTCTGACTGGTCTATTAGGTGTGTATGAGACTTGGAAAGCAGAAGATAGTCAATCCTGGAGTAAGAGTTATGGGGATTGGAGTAGAAAGTATAGTCCCTAGTGTCTGGGTGCTGCGGTCTCCAAGGGTCAAGTAGGCTGATTCTGTTGCAAAGTTTGAGAAGCAATGTGTGTGATCTGGTGGAGTGAAGTGCTTCTTTGGATTGATGGTCTATGGTTAGGTCAATGGGAAGATTGAGGTCACCCACACAGATAAGACTGTCAGGAGAGATCTTATTCAGCGGGTTGGCTAAGGAGTCACAAAAATCAGAATCCTCACCATTTGGACCATACACATTGAGGACATAAAGGCAATTGTTATTTTTGAACAGTTTTGTAAGGATCCATCTTCCGGTGTCATCTGTGGCGTGAGAATCGACAGTGAGGCCGGAGTGTTTAGAGATTAACTTGAGAAACCCACCTTTTTTATTGTTGGCCTGGGAGCAGAGGGTGTCAGAGAG
Source organism: Lissotriton helveticus (assembly GCF_964261635.1). Taxonomy (NCBI): domain Eukaryota; kingdom Metazoa; phylum Chordata; class Amphibia; order Caudata; family Salamandridae; genus Lissotriton; species Lissotriton helveticus. The sequence continues at coordinate 2,110,085,350 of NC_136057.1, forward strand.
CCACTCCCTAAGGAGGTCACTTCTCTATGTGATACTTTTGTTTCCTGTAGGAGAATCACGTCTGCTTTAAGCTTTTAGAGGTAATTCTCGTTTGGTTTTTCTTTTCGTTTAACCGGGTGATTAAGACTCCTGGCGTTTAGTGACACAATTTTCAGATTCATATCCATGTGATACTTATTCATGTTGAAGCGGACAGTCTACGCAGTAGTGATGCTTGGGAGGGTTGCTAAGCATGTGGATTAATGCTGGTCGGGGGACGCTAAGATCAACAGAGAAAGAGTCATGTGGGACCCAAGCGCACACATCTGCTAGCGAACAGAGAGAGTTTAAGATCAACACTTGACTCTCTGTTCGCAGATCAGTACAGTTTTTCATGCCAAAACAGGACAACAGGTCAACCCAGGGAGTCTGCAAGACCCAGGCACTGTTTGGCTGATAGGTCGAGTGTGAATCAAATGATAGCGCCACAGTAGAAAAGAACCAAAATCCCAGCAGTAACAGAAAAGAACACAAATCTAGACCCAAACTCAATCACCCTCCATCCCCATACCCAACCCCCACCCACCCCATCCCAAACATTGACTGTGAGGGTGACTACAGCGGAGTGGAGCTGCCCCATGGTGTACCACAGTGCTTACAAACGTTGTGGTGTTAATTGGATCCTAATTGAAGTTTGAGATAGAATCTCAGAACCTAAATACTGGTGTACCTACTTGATCTTCATTGACAAGTTAGCCTAATTTATAGCATAGGCCCCCTAATATAAAAATAGGCCCAATGAACCAACAAGCCAAGGAGGAAGAGGACCCTTCCTGAACCAATTGATTCACGTGGGCCTAGTGACTGAGGTTTAGTCAAACCTTCTTTAAGCCCTTCAAGACGTCAAGGTGTTGGCACACTGGAAAGTATGTAGAAGGTAAAGTGTCACATAAGTAATGTCAAGTAGGTAAAGTGTCAAGCATATGGATTAAATACGGGCCTGACTGAGCTGATGGTAAAGTGTTGTAGTGTATAAAATCGAGAAGCTCAATAGTAGTGGAATGGCCATGTCTGGTCAGCATAGTGTTAAGCAAGTGAACAATCGAGAACAAAACTAGAGGACCCAACCGTATAAGTTGCCTGACCATGTGTAGCCAGTGTAGTGTATGTAAATGAACTGTGGAACCCAGCATGACATTGCTGCAAGTGGATAAGAGGCGCAGTTTGTATAAACAAGATAACAAAGCAGAGGTATAAACCAGAGAATTCAAAAATGATCCTGAGAAAATTAAAGAGGTCAGCGAAGGCCTTTTGAATCAAGATTTGAGATGGATAGTGGAACTGGATGCGTGTCCATTGAGGTTCCATCCCTTTCATTTAAGTAGTCTTGCAGGGCTCTGTGGTCAGAGAAAACATGTTGCCTACCATCAACTTGAATTCTGAACTTGGAAGGTGCAATGAACAAGCCCTTTACATCTTAAAGTTTATTTTTCTGCCCATCCAAGTGCAGTGATCTCTTACAGACACTTGACTGTGCCGATGGCTTGTCTCCTTTCTAGTTACTTTGCTCTGCCCCTTCCCTCTACCCTTCCCTCTACAAGAAAACTGCTCATGCACTGAATGCAGGTGGTTTCCCTCTCCGCTCTTATCAGCACAAGTGTTCCTCTGCAGGTTGCTTCACCCTGTCCCTTTTATCTGCATGTGTGCTGCCTCTACCCCTTACATATGCAGTTGGCCTTTTGTGTCCTTGCAGAGAAAGAGTAAATGGCAAAAGTCACCGGTATCTGTGTGACAATTCCAACACGTTTGGTCATCTCTAAGAGCGATTTTATAAAGCCGCGCTAGTGTCCAAAATGTCCTATGGAGGAGCCAGTACTTTGGGTGAGGAAAGGAGATATCTTGTGGATACAACAGACTTCCTGATTAACTGCCACTTGACCCTTGCCTATCCCAGTTTTTAAGACTGTTCCCAAAATAGATGTGTGTTTTTGGCTTTAAGATGTGATACGGTTCCTCTGCGCATCCTAAAGTCTGATGCAAGAGTTCTCTTTGTGTGTTGTGTGGCCAAGTTCCTTAGCCATGCCTGGCTAATCAGATGCAAAGCATTGCCAGGTGTGACCAAATATCGTATCCCTGAAGTTGTGAAGAAATACTTAAGCGCTTGATGACTGTTCAACCCCCTACTGGCTTTATATTCTGCCACTTTATATTAGTTTAGATCACTGTTTCTGTTATTTGAAAGTAGGCCCAACATAGGTGTTTTATTGGGCAGGCACTGGGTGTCCCATACTGCATGTATTATGAGGCTTATGCCAGGGAGGATTATTTTGCTTGGATCTTTTTAATAATAGTTTTATTGTAAATTACTCACGTTTTTACTTACAAATTTTTAATAGTACCTATTGTATAGCTCTTGACAACTGTATTATTTATTAGATCTATTAGTGCACTTTAATGTGTGTTTGTGTTCACATCTCTGGACTATTTTATTGTATCATATGTCAATTTGCATCTTTCTACTTCATTTTTAATGTCTTTTGAAGCTTGTATGATACAAGTTGTCGAAATAAAGCATATACAATACGATAAAGTTTGGAGGACTGGTGTCCTGACTTATTGAGGGAGAGAATTGTCTTAATGATGGAAGGGTCTTTGTCCTGGTAACTCATCTTAGACAAACTGACTTTGAGCTTAAAGTCATAAAAGTCTATGTCAAGTAGGTTGTATTGTTGTTGGAGTACTCTGAAGGGTATTGGTGTGTCTGGGGTGCCCAGTTGCTTTAAGAAGTGGATGCCTTTTGATGCCCATGATTCCCAGAAAATCGTTTTCCCCTGAACTTTGATCCTTGGATTGTGCCAGATCGATATCATGTTCGAGTGATTAAGAGGATTATCTAAGATCCTATCGATTCTTCTCAGCGCTCTTTTAGTATTGTTAAAAAACGATTTTACCAGAGGATGTGGGTTTTCTGTCACCTGTTAAAAATGCGATAGAATGAAGTTCACCGAGGGTTTCTTTTTCGATTATTAGCCATGAGGGAGTGTAGTCAGGAGGCTGGGACAACCACAATGAGCCTTGTTCTAGCCAGGAAGGCAGGTTGATTTTTTTTTTAAGTCCGCCTGGTTTTCTCCAACAAGGTGAATGGGTAAGTTCAGTTTGCTGAAACGATGGAGAGGTGCACTACCAGAGTATCCAAGAGTTAATAATGAAGCTCAATCAGTTCCTTTGTAGAAAGAGTCTTTAATCATATAAATCCAAGTGCATGAATATAAAACAGCCAACGCGTTTTGTTCTCGAAAGAACTTCGTCAGGGCGAAATTAGTGTTGAATGATAGTCTCACTTTGTAGCTGGATTCAAATATTTGAAGGAGTAAATAATCCTATCTTTGGGATATTAGGACATGGGCCACCATAATAAGGGCCGAAGCCAAAGCGCTGAATGCCGATCGTAGCAGAATGACACCGGATGCTAAGCTCAGTTTTTAGAGAGATCTTATGCGCATTTATTTTTCCAAAGGAATTTTGATAATAGCTTATCTAGTTTTTGGTGCAAATCCTCCAATAGTACAAGGGGTAGCATGCTAATAAGATCATTAACTATCGGAGTGACCATCATTTTGATGGTCCACCACGTGAGAAATTTAGGGTTCCAGCTCTCCAGGAGCATTTCAACCTTTTTCAGTGTTAGGTTTTCATTATGTCGGAGTGATTCTAATAAATCTGCATGAAGCCCAGATATTTAATGAAGAAAGGTTGCCAGGTTAAACCTGTAGACCTAAAAAGGTCTCTCACACAAAGGTTGTTCAATCCTAAGATTTCAGACTTGTCTTTATTGAGTTTGTATCTGGACACCCTAGCATAGTTTTCGATGTTCTCTAGTATAGAGGGAATTGAGCGTGTTGCGTCTGTCGACATTATCAAAATATCATTGGCGGATACGCGGCCACCTTTGTCGTTTGGTTGAAAGTAACTCCTAAGATGGAGGGGTTTGAGCGAATCCTGTGGAGGAGTGACTCCAGAGTCGGGATGAAGAGGGATGGAGACGGTGGGCAGCCTCGACGGGTGCCCCTCTCCAAATTGAAGGATGATGATCAGAGACCATCTCAACTTACTCTGGCGGAAGGGGAGCTATATAGGGGCATGACCATCCTTGTGACGGTCTCACCCAGGTTGTACTTCAATAGGGTCTCTGGAAGGAAGGACCAAGAGCCCCGGTCAAATGCTTTCTCTGCATTGAGAGGGACAGCTACAGTATCAGAGATAGAGAGTTTGACTTTCTCAATGATGTGACAAAGGAGGGGTGTGTTGCCGCCAGACATTCTGCTTTTTATGGATATCACCCATGACTGGTTAATTATGGATGGCAAAAATGGTACTAGTCTTTTACAGAGGATTTTGGCATAGATTTTTGCGTCTAGATTAATTAGAGAAATTGGCCTATAATTTTTGTACCAGCAAGGGATCTTTACCCTCTTTTGGAATATCCACTATGGTGGCTTTGGTGGTAGAACCTGAGATGGAACCTGAGTCTGAGAAGTTTTGGAATAAGTCCAGTAGAGCAGAATTAATTTCTGGGGCAAATGTTTTATAAAATTTCGCAGTCGGGGCCTAGAGCCGTGTTAGATTTGAGGGAGCCAACTGCTTTGGACACTTCTTCAAGTGTTATTGGTTTACTGAGCCGTAGCTTATCCTGGTCCGTGATAGATAGGAGTGTGGACTTTTCCAGATACTTTTCGCACTCCTCCACTTGGGAGGGGGATTCTTCCTTGTATAGGGATAGGTAGAAGTCTCTAAGAATCGCTATAATTTTATCGGGATTCCAATGTGGAACATTGAAATTGTCTTTGAACAAGTTAATCCCCCTACGGTTTTATGTTTTAAGTATGAGGCCAGACTTTTCCCTGCCTTATTGACTTCACAAAGTTTTAGGGACTGTTATCTATTAATCCAGATCCCCACCCTATCACTCAGAATTTTGTCGTACTCTTATTTTTTGCTGGATATGGAGGAGAGGGTTTGGGTGTCTGGGTGGGAGCTGTATGTTCATTCCACTGCTTTAATCTTTTTCTCCAAGGAATCAATATCCCTGCTGTGGGCTTTGTTTATATAGATTGAATTTCAATTAGGGTACCCCTAGCAGTGGCCTTCAGAGCATTCCAGGGGGATAGCCGGGGAAGTATCAGAAACCCTATTTTCTTTCAGATAGTTCTTAATGGATGGATGAGGCATCTTTGACTGACTCCTTGTTGAATCTCCAGGTCTTTTTGGTGGTTCTCATGTTGGTGTCCCGTGAGCGACAGGGTAAGCCTGGGTAAGATGTCTGACTGGTCTATTAGGTGTGTATGAGACTTGGAAAGCAGAAGATAGTCAATCCTGGAGTAAGAGTTATGGGGATTGGAGTAGAAAGTATAGTCCCTAGTGTCTGGGTGCTGCGGTCTCCAAGGGTCAAGTAGGCTGATTCTGTTGCAAAGTTTGAGAAGCAATGTGTGTGATCTGGGGGAGTGAAGTGCTTCTTTGGATTGATGGTCTATGGTTAGGTCAATGGGAAGATTGAGGTCACCCACACAGATAAGACTGTCAGGAGAGATCTTATTCAGCGGGGTGGCTAAGGAGTCACAAAAATCAGAATCCTCACCATTTGGACCATACACATTGAGGACATAAAGGCAATTGTTATTTTTGAACAGTTTTGTAAGGATCCATCTTCCGGTGTCATCTGTGGCGTGAGAATCAACAGTGAGGCCGGAGTGTTTAGAGATTAACTTGAGAAACCCACCTTTTTTATTGTTGGCCTGGGAGCAGAGGGTGTCAGAGAGCCACTCCCTAAGGAGGTCACTTCTCTATGTGATACTTTTGTTTCCTGTAGGAGAATCACGTCTGCTTTAAGCTTTTAGAGGTAATTCTCGTTTGGTTTTTCTTTTCGTTTAACCGGGTGATTAAGACTCCTGGCGTTTAGTGACACAATTTTCAGATTCATATCCATGTGATGCTTATTCATGTTGAAGCGGACAGTCTACGCAGTAGTGATGCTTGGGAGGGTTGCTAAGCATGTGGATTAATGCTGGTCGGGGGACGCTAAGATCAACAGAGAAAGAGTCATGTGGGACCCAAGCGCACACATCTGCTAGCGAACAGAGAGAGTTTAAGATCAACACTTGACTCTCTGTTCGCAGATCAGTACAGTTTTTCATGCCAAAACAGGACAACAGGTCAACCCAGGGAGTCTGCAAGACCCAGGCACTGTTTGGCTGATAGGTCGAGTGTGAATCAAATGATAGCGCCACAGTAGAAAAGAACCAAAATCCCAGCAGTAACAGAAAAGAACACAAATCTAGACCCAAACTCAATCACCCTCCATCCCCATACCCAACCCCCACCCACCCCATCCCAAACATTGACTGTGAGGGTGACTACAGCGGAGTGGAGCTGCCCCATGGTGTACCACAGTGCTTACAAACGTTGTGGTGTTAATTGGATCCTAATTGAAGTTTGAGATAGAATCTCAGAACCTAAATACTGGTGTACCTACTTGATCTTCATTGACAAGTTAGCCTAATTTATAGCATAGGCCCCCTAATATAAAAATAGGCCCAATGAACCAACAAGCCAAGGAGGAAGAGGACCCTTCCTGAACCAATTGATTCACGTGGGCCTAGTGACTGAGGTTTAGTCAAACCTTCTTTAAGCCCTTCAAGACGTCAAGGTGTTGGCACACTGGAAAGTATGTAGAAGGTAAATTGTCACATAAGTAATGTCAAGTAGGTAAAGTGTCAAGCATATGGATTAAATACGGGCCTGACTGAGCTGATGGTAAAGTGTTGTAGTGTATAAAATCGAGAAGCTCAATAGTAGTGGAATGGCCATGTCTGGTCAGCATAGTGTTAAGCAAGTGAACAATCGAGAACAAAACTAGAGGACCCAACCGTATAAGTTGCCTGACCATGTATAGCCAGTGTAGTGTATGTAAATGAACTGTGGAACCCAGCATGACATTGCTGCAAGTGGACAAGAGACGCAGTTTGTATAAACAAGATAACAAAGCAGAGGTATAAACCAGAGAATTCAAAAATGATCCTGAGAAAATTAAAGAGGTCAGCGAAGGCCTTTTGAATCGAGATTTGAGATGGATAGTGGAACTGGATGCATGTCCATTGAGGTTCCATCCCTTTCATTTAAGAAGTCTTGCAGGGCTCTGTGGTCAGAGAAAACATGTTGCCTACCATCAACTTGAATTCTGAACTTGGAAGGTGCAATGAACAAGCCCTTTACATCTTAAAGTGAATTTTTCTGCCCATCCAAGTGCAGTGATCTCTTACAGACACTTGACTGTGCCGATGGCTTGTCTCCTTTCTAGTTACGTTGCTCTGCCCCTTCCCTCTACTTTTGGCTTCTTTCTGCCTTTTAATTCTACAAGAAAACTGCTCATGCACTGAATGCAGGTGGTTTCCCTCTCCGCTCTTATCAGCACAAGTGTCCCTCTGCAGGTTGCTTCACCCTGTCCCTTTTATCTGCATGTGTGCTGCCTCTACCCCTTACATATGCAGTTGGCCTCTTGTGTCCTTCCCCTGAAAAGGTGGCACATCTATCTACCTTCCCTTTTGACACTATTCCTCGACACTTAGGATGTTGGCAGCTTGTGCAGCTTGTTCATTGTGCAGTTAACGTCCTATTTTCTTCCATGCGCCCCTTCCCTGCCCAGGATGCTTCTCCGTGCATCCTGGCTATACATATGTACTGCATCTATCAGAAATGTGGGAGACATTTGCACTGCTGTTACTTGTACTTTACCATTTCTGTATGTATTAGAGAACCCTGCACTACTGCTCTTTTTGCAATACTTCTACTGTGTGTGAAGAAGTTTGCACTATTACGGTCTGTGTCATACCTTTTTGTGTGTACTGAGGAAGCTTGCACTGGGACGTATTTGCTGTGCTTTATCTCTACACAAAGCAACCTTGCACTGCTGCATGTTCTGTGTGCATGTGTGAGTAGCCTGATTGTTGCACATGCAGTGTGTGAAGGAAGTTTGCACTTGCTGAGGTGCTTTTGTGCTACAAGTCTCACAGGCTGGTCTCACTGAACAGGAAATATTGGGCAGAACAGAGCATTGATGGTAAATGGGATTCATCCCCAATTTCTTCAGTCTAGGTTGTGCTAGCTGAGGCAGGAATGTGATGATGTGGGCAGCAGGTAGGAAGTAGGCACCTTAAGAGTGGAGTGAGGTGCATTAATTCCTGGGAACGGCAGTAATAAAGGCATACATCAACAAGAATGATAATAGTTGAAATGGGATACATTTATGGCACCAAACACTTTTTGCCAATAAATTGTAATCAACAGTCTACATTTTACAGAGGTTATATTCATTAGCATCCTTTTTAGGTTTTGCCTAGCAAATGCGCACGAAGTGCGCATGCGCTAGAAAAACCTTGTGTCTTACAGTGGGGAACAGGGACTCGCCCCCTGCTCCCATTGGCTAGCTCCATAAATGGAGGCTAGCCATTGGGAAACGGCTCTGTCCGTCAATCCCGGACCAGATTCAGGGGCGTTCCCGAGAATTTTTCGCTTTTGGCGACGTCACGCTACGTCAGCCAAAAGCCCTCGGGAACGCCCCCGAATCTGGTCCGGCATTGAGCCGCCACCCGCCTTCGGTGGGCGGGGTTTATTATTTTTTTCTCAGGCCGTGTTTTGTTTACTATCGTCCTGCCTTTTGCAGGAGTGGGATGCGCGATTTATGTTGCCGAGCAGGTAAGTGTGTACCCGTTCCCGCCCCCCCTCCCGCTGTCTAATTTGTTTTTAACTTTGTTCGTGTTTCCGTTAACCCGCCCCCCGCCGGCCCCCCCTCTCGCTGTCCGTGCCTTGTTAACTTTGTTCGTGTTTCTGTTAACCCGGCCCCCTCCCCCGTTCCTGCCGGCCCCTCCTCTCGCTGTCCGTGCCTTGTTGGCTAGGGTAATCGTGAACCCTGGCTTTCAGTCGCTCCCTTTAAAACCTCCCCGTGCTCGTTTTAGCTTCCAATCCAACGGGCTCTGCAGAAGCTAGGGCGAGCCGAATGTGACCAGTGGCACTGAGCAGCGAGCGAATGACGGCAGCTTGCCCCACGCTGCTGCAGTATGGGCTGAGCTCCACCACACGCAGCAGGTACTAGCAGCGGCATGCTGGCAGATGGCCTGTCCTGCTGCGGTGCGGGCACAGCCTGCTCCATGGCACGCAGCTTGGGCTCGGTGGCAGCTGGCCTGTGTGCTGCTGCTGCAGTGTGGACCCACATCGACCAGCCGCACCCAGCACCGGCTGCAGAGAGCTCATTCTGGTGCAGGCTTCAGTCTGCAGTAGTACGCACCACAGACCCCCCACATTTGTGCAGCGTGGGCTGTTGTGCTTGACACTCCACGTCTGACCACTTATCACCACCCCCATGGAGTCAACTAGCGTAACATAACTCAGTACTTGTCTCAGCATGTATAGTTTTCCTGGCGGGGCTCACCTTTCTGTATGCGTTTGTTGTGTGTATGTGTAGGCTTGTAACGTCATGTGTGCTTGCATAAATGTGTTTATTTTCTTTTCACCAGGGATATCCATTTGAGTTTCTGCACTGGGACTTTCAATGGCCCGAGTGTGTTCTTGCCGCTGTGCTCAAGTCTTTGTCCATCTTTGTGTATTTGCTGCTGTATGTGTATTCTGTTGCAGTGTCTCTATGTGCCTGTCCTTTTATTTGTATGACTGTCGGAATGTGTCTCTATGTGCCAGTTTGTGGATTGTGCCTGCTTGATTTTATATTTTTGTGTCCGTTTGTTGGCGTTCCTCTGTGCCTGTCTTTGCTTGACTTTGTGCCTTTCCCAGTGTGTGTCTGCCTCTTCGTGTTTTTGTGTGCCTGTCCGATTGCGTGTCTCTGTGCCGTTTTCTGTCGGTACCTGACATGAAGTATTTCCCTGAGCCCAAGGTTGTGCTTGGCGATGTGCGGGTTGGCCTGTTCTCCGTTTACCAGGATACTTATTTTGCCTATCTTATAATGTGCGCAAGAATTTATGTATATATTGTGTGCGGCAATTTTGTGTCTATTGTGTGAACGAGTTGTGGTGTACTCGGGTCTACTGATCTTGTTTGTCGGTTTGTCGCTTCTTGTCTGGCTACATGTGTCATTTAATTTCTTCATATATTCTTGCGAGCATGTTGGGCTGCATTGTTCCTTATGGTGTGTGCACAAACCATGCTTCCAGGTGTTTGTGAGGTTGTCTTTCTGTCTGAGTGTAACTGACTCTGTTGTGGACTGTGGTATGCATGCGAGTCTGTCTCTGTATTAGTTGAAGCTTAATGTTTTAGATTTTGATTCCTGATTGCGACACAAGTACACGGATCTCAGCGGGCTGAGTTCTGAGAGTTCCCAGTTGATAACTAGTGATTGTGGAACGGTGAAACCAGCTATTACCAGCGAGTTTGGGTGAACTGTTTGGTAAGTAGCGCTCAGGACTTGAGGGATACCCGGGGAAAATGAAATAATGATTCCCCTTTTAGGGAACCTGGGTTTGCCATCCTGGCTTTGACGAATGTGCGGTTCTGATTCGAGGCACATGTTTGTTTTTATCTGTCCCTCTTACAGAATTTGTCCCCTGTGACTCTCCTTCATGAGTTTGACAACTCACCGTTGCCTTTGAGTCATGCCCTAAACCCAGGAAACTGATACAGTGAGTGCAGATAGTGCTTACTCTGTGAGAAGAGGTGCCGAGCCTCTGAATACTGTTTTTGAGAGCCGAAGGGCTAGTTGGGGTTATGTGCCTTAGCTCCTGACATCTTCCTTAACCTGGTTCACGTTGTTGTATGTGATCCCCTGTCACATAATTCTTTGCTCCCCTGTGATGCTGTGTGTGTGTGATGCTGTGTGTGTGTGTGTGTGATGCTGTGTGTGTGTGATGCTGTGTGTGTGTGTGATGCTGTGTGTGTGTGTGTGTGATGCTGTGTGTGTGTGTGTGTGTGATGCTGTGTGTGTGTGTGTGATGCTGTGTGTGTGTGTGTGTGTGATGCTGTGTGTGTGTGTGTGTGTGTGTGTGATGCTGTGTGTGTGTGTGTGTGTGTGTGTGTGTGATGCTGTGTGTGTGTGTGATGCTGTGTGTGTGTGTGATGCTGTGTGTGTGTGTGATGCTGTGTGATGCAGTGTGTGATGCTGTGTGTGATGCTGTGTGTGATGCAGTGTGTGATGCTGTGTGTGATGCTGTGTGTGATGCTGTGTGTGATGCTGTGTGTGCGATGCTGTGTGTGCGATGCTGTGTGTGCGATGCTGTGTGTGTGATGCTGTGTGTGATGCTGTGTGTGTGTGTGATGCTGTGTGTGTGTGTGTGATGCTGTGTGTGTGTGTGTGATGCTGTGTGTGTGTGTGTGATGCTGTGTGTGTGTGTGTGATGCTGTGTGTGTGTGTGTGATGCTGTGTGTGTGATGCTGTGTGTGTGTGTGTGATGCTGTGTGTGTGTGTGTGATGCTGTGTGTGTGTGTGTGATGCTGTGTGTGTGTGTGATGCTGTGTGTGTGTGATGCTGTGTGTGTGATGCTGTGTGTGTGTGTGATGCTGTGTGTGTGATTCTGTGTGTGTGTGTGTGATTCTGTGTGTGTGTGTGTGTGATTCTGTGTGTGTGTGTGTGTGTGTGATTCTGTGTGTGTGTGTGTGATTCTGTGTGTGTGTGTGATTCGCTGTGTGTGTGGCTGTGTGTGTGTGTGTAGGGCTGTGTGTGTGTGGGGGTGGGCTCTGTGTGTGGCTCTGTGTGCGTGTGGCTGTGTGTGTGTGTGTGTGTGTGTGTGGGGGTGGGTGCAAATGCAATAGGTCTCGCATTTGCAAAAGATTAAGCTATTGACATTGTAAATGACCATGCCATTTATTTATCTGTTTTCAAAACTAACACATAAATAAACAATTTGTCATTTAAAGTGCCAATAGCTCTAACTTTGTCAAAGGCAAAACCGTTGCATTGTACTTGGTATCGAATCCAACAGCGGCCATGATGCTATGGAAAGAAAGGACAAAGCATATTGACCCACTGTTGACACTATGGTAAGAATGGAGGAAGTATCAAAGAAAGACCGGTGGAGCATAAGAACCGAGCTAGGGGATGCTCATCCATGAAAAAGGAGGCTGCTGTTCTTTCCATGCCCTCAGAAAGTTCTCTTTAGGCCACAGCCCCCTAGATTTGAAATGGCTTGCTACCTACCATTTTCAGAACAAAGAAAGGGGCGTGGCAGTTATTTTGATGAGGAGAAAAGATAATGGGCCAGAAGGTGTGCGGGGGAGGGCTCTGTGTGGGTGTGGGTGTGTGTGGGTGTGTGTGGGGGGCTTTGTGTGGCTGTGTGTGTGGGGGGCTTTGTGTGGCTGTGTGTGTGGGGGGCGCTGTGTGTGTGGGGGGCTCTGTGTGGGTGTGTGTGGGGGGGGGCTCTGTGTGGGTGTGTGTGGGGGGGGGCTCTGTGTGTGTTTGGGGGGGCTCTCAGTGGGTGTTTGTGTGTGTCATTTGCGAGAGATAAAGCTAGTGGCATTGTAAATGACAATGCCATTTATTTATGTTAAAAAAAAATAATAATAATGTCAAGAGCAATGCCAATAGCTCTAACTTTAACAAAGGCAAAACCATTGCATTGTAAATGCTTGTTAATATAGTGCTTTAATTACCAAGAAACAAAAAGCATCTGATTGCCATCTGTAGAATTTTGGGAAAGTCTGTTTACATTTTGAGCAGAATATGACTAATTCATAGATTTGTGTAGGAGGAGGAAGGTGTCAATGTCGGCCAGAGTATGAATAATGTTGAAGTGCAGAGGATGGTACAGCACAGTTCATTAGTGGCAAGTGCACAAAGAGAGTGTCAGGTGGAGGGAAAGCCAGAAGAATGGTTGCTTGACACATCACGCCACTGTTGGGTATGAGGTACTACCCCATGTTCCGACGTCGGTACGGCCCCGATGGGCGCCGCTCCAGACGCCGCTTGGGGAGTTTCACTTCTATGAACAGGCCCCATTGATTGAGAACCCTGAGTATCAGGAGATGGGTGATGAAGGGGATTGGGAGGGGTCTGAGGACCCTCTGACCCGAGAGTGTCAGTCTCATGAGGACTGGGCAGGAGACCTTGGGGAGGCCAGTGGCCTGGACACCGCTCCAGACACTGGTTTTGTCTCCCCTCCTACCGTGGCTTCGGAGGAGGGGGCAACCTACAGTGTGGTGTTGATGAGGGCTGCCAAGGCCTTGGGCCTTGAGCTCCCCGTCGCGGCCGTGAGGACTAATCTCCTCACTGAGGTCCTTAAACCATAGTCAAGCTCGGCCGAGCCTCTGCTGCCCTTTAATGAGGCCTTGACCGACGTTCTTCTGGGCACTTGGTCCAAGCCCTCTACGGGTCCGCCCGTAGATAGGAACGTGGCCAGACGCCACCGCCCAGCCCCGGGCGACCCATGTTTCCTGTCCACCCATCCCACCCCCGAGAGCCTGGTCATCCAGGCCTCCAATTCCCAGACCGCATTCCCGTCGGCGCCGCCAGACAGGGAATCCAAGAGGTATGAGCAGTACGGTAAAAAGATCTTCTCGTCCCTTAGTCTGGGACTGCGGTCTTCCAATACCGCATGCCTCTTGGGCCGCTACACCCACTCTCTGTGGGATACGGTTGCGGAAGTGCTGCCAGAGGTACGGGCCAAACTCGGCCAAGCCTTTGTGGAGGGCCGGGATGCAGCCAAATATTCTATCCGGTGTGGGCTGGATACCACCGACTCACTAGGTAGAGCGATGGCAAAGACGGTGGCGGTCAGACGCCACGCCTGGTTGAGGTCCGGTACTGTTCGGCCGATGTCCACACGCTGATGGACATGCCGTTTGATGGCCGTCGCCTCTTTGGCGACAAGGCAGACCATGCGCTTGAGCGCTTTAAGGACTCCAGGGCTACGGCCAAGTCCTTGGGCCTCTCGGCCCCGCGCCAGCAATCGGCTGCCTTTCACTCCTTTCGTGGTCACGGAAGGGGTGTGCCCACACGTGCTGCCAGCCACGCTCCGCAAGGTAATACCCAACGCTGTGGCGGCCGTGGGAACCGCCGTCCCGGCGGTCGGGGACAACGGCGAGGTCAGTCCACACCTTCCCCCGCAGCATCCGCCTCTAAACCCTCCTAGTCCGTGCTTTCAAGGCCATGTGACGCCAGTGGGGTCAGGGTTCGCCATCACCACCTCCACTGGCGCACTGTCACTTCGGACAGGTGGGTGCTGCAAATCGTCCGAAGGGGCTACTCCCTACCCTTCGAGGCGACTCCTCCAGCCATGCCACCGCAGAACCACCGTGTATCGGGGGATCATTTGCGGCTTCTGCAGGAGGAAGTTACGGCCCTCTTGGCCAAGGGGTCATCGAGCGCGTTCCTTGGCCAGAAGTAGGGTGTGGTTGCTACTCCCACTACTTTCTGGTACCCAAGAAGGGCAAAGGGGGCCTACGCCCTATCTTGGACCTACGGAACGTCAACGGCTTCCTCCAGAAGGAGAAGTTCAAAATGCTGACACTGGCACAGGTCTTCGCTGCCCTGGACCCAGGAGACTGGATGGTAGCGTTGACCTTGCAGGACGCTTATTTCCACATCCCCGTCCTGCAGGCCCACCGGCGTTACCTGCGGTTCACGGTAGGCCACGAGCACTTTCAGTTTACCGTGCTCCCCTTCGGCCTTACCAGCGCCCCACGGGTGTTCATGAAGGTGATGGCGGTGGTCGCAGCTCACCTGCGCAGGTTAGGGGTTTCAGTCTTCCCCTACCTCGGCGACTGGTTGTTGAAGGCGGGCTCGCCCCAAACAGTCGTCATCCACCTCCAGACGACAGCAGACCTCCTGCACCTGCTGGGGTTTCCATCAATGTGACATAGTCGCAACTGTGCCCCTCTCAGAAGCTCCTCTTCATCGGAGCGGTTCTCGACTCGGCGCAGTTTCGGGTTTATCCTCCCGAACAGCGGGTTCGGGACATTCAGGCTCTAATTCCACTATTTCAGCCTTTGTCCGGGTCTCGGTCAGGTTGACGCTGCGGCTTCTGGGGCTGATGGCCTCCTGCATCCTTCTGGTGCATCACGCCCGGTGGCGGATGCGGGCTCTGTAGTGGGACCTGAAGTTTCAGTGGGCCCAGCATCAGGGCAACCTATCCGACCATGTCCTGATCTTGGAGGGCACTGCGAGACAGCTGCATTGGTGGCTCATGGACCGCGATTGGGTCAGCGGCAGATCCCTCTCCCTTCCCCAACCGGAGCACGTAGTTGTGACGGACGCGTCCCTCCAGGGCTGGGGAGGCGACATGGGAGAGGCGGAGATCAGAGGCCTCTGGTCTCCGGCGGAGTCCCGGCTCCATATCAACCTTTTGGAGCTGCGGGTGATTAGTCTAGCACTGAAGGCATTCCTCCCCTCTGTTCGGGGGAGTGCAGTCCAGGTGTTCACGGACAACACCACCGCCATGTGTGTAGGAGAGTGGGGTCTGCAATCCCATGGCCACCCCAGATTTTTGCTTTTTGCTTCACTGGTTTACGACTTTCCCTGGCTGTGGGCCTGCTAATCAGACCCACAGCCTAGCTGTTCTCTCTCTAAATTTACAACCATGTACCCTAGGTGCATTTACCAATTGGTACTGGGCCACCTTATCAGTCCCTGTACAGTATACCTTAGGTATCCAGGGCATAGGTGTACCCAGGGCCTACCAGGGGCTGAAGCATGCATTATGCCACCCCTGGCTGGCCATCTAAACAGACACAACTGGCTGCACGACAGCTGGGGCAAGGTGGTGTAATCACCCTTTGCTTTAGATATAGTTCCCTATATCTAAACCTAAAATGGACACACATATTCCTATCAGTCACTCCTATAGAAGGCCTTATCAATCCGCCTTATCAATCCTGAAGGCAGAGTGCTTTGAATTATGTGAGATGGTGCTCTGGCATGAGCTGAGCCCGTTTGCAGCTTGCGGAACCAAGTCCTAATAGCTGTTCCATGATAACGCTATACCATATACTCTTAAGTGCATTATAATCCTCGCGGTTAAATGCTAACTCTGGTATAACATTATCAAAACATGTTGAGTAAGGTGTCATGCGAATTGGAATACTACCCCCTCGCCAATTCTGGCGACGGGGGTAGCATTCCACCCTTCTAGAGGGACACGACATGTACGTAACTGTGAACCCCGGTTAAAGTTAACTCGAGCCTCAGCATCACAAAATGGATGCTGCCACCACAGACCCAAGTCTGACCTCCTGCTGCTGGGGAGTCCTTCCAGCGAGGGAGGCTCAGACAAAGGGTTTCCTGCCTTGGGGAGGTGCTAGCACCACCCCAGACAGGATTTTGTGTATTAGGTAGGCCAAGGCTGAAAGGAATGAGACATGCCTGGGGCACACAAGGTGCCCTGTGCATACACCGGTTCCAACCAGTTGCTGGGTCACTCCAGCCCCAGCTCTGGCGGGAAACTGGACAAAGGATAGGGGGTGTAACCACCCCCCTTCCTGGTCCCACCCAGGGGAGGGACCTAGTCGTAGTGCAGCCCCCTTTAGCTGAATAAAGGTAGGAGCTGGTCCCATTCCCAGTTAGATTAATCTTGACAAATTCCATGAAGAAACTCTTGACCTTCGAGCTCCTGAACATCAGAAGACTGAAGAATCTCCCCTATGGTCAGGGAGTGACCATCCTGCTTTGCAGGCACCATCAAGCTCCTGTGCGGTTTGCTGCAAAGTCCTTCCTTCCTGGAATCTGACGACCCAGCTCAACGAGACCCGGACCTCCAGACCCCTCTGACCTCTACCCACATCCACAGCACAGCTGGGACCCGTGGGTGCGACGAGCAACGTGGAGACGGCCATCTTGAAGAAACCTGCACAGCGCTTCCAGCACGACCACCGAGGGACCCTCGAGTGAGTGCACCGGGGTCTGAGAAGCCCCACACCGACACAGCACCTGCATCCAAAGATCAGCCTCCACGAGATCTGCGTGGGGCCCTTTTGCCTGGTTGCTGCTGTCCCTGTTGTCTGGTCACATGCCGGCTGGCTAGTGACCTCTGAGACGACGACCCGAAGATTTCAACACTGCTGGTCTGGTCACCCAGACTGGCCCTTGCTTCCTTGTAAAAGAGAAGCACCCCGGACCCTCCTGGTCCGCATCAGACGCCAGCTTTGTTCCACCGCTTGGCTTGCACTTGCCAAGGCCTGTTGACCAGATCGACAATCCAACACCGCCATCAGCAGCAGACTACGTGGGACAGCTTGTGCCTCCAGCCTGGTCGTAAAGAACAGCTCCTGATCCGCGCAGCTACAGAGAAGCGACCCTTCATCCACCTGAACGCGGCAACAGCATCTGGTTCCCTCCTGGTTCCAGCACCGTCACTGGCTAGTGACCGAGACTCTGTCCCCTTCCCTTTCAGGACTTCTCCTTCCTAGTTCCATCCTTGGTACCACCGGACTCCTCCATCTGGCTGCCTGCCAGCAACTCCTTGTTTCAGGCATCACCGGGATCAACGCAGCAAACCCGACACCACTTCAGCCCTATGCACCCGCAGCCTGTGGGTTAGGTAACTAAAGCTTCTAGGTGCTGAAGTCAGTGTTCACTATCCTAGTGTCCAGGTCCACTGTTGTTTTCCCTCCATCCAGCCGGGTTCGTCCGGAATCCGTAACTTTGTAAACTGTAGTATCCATAGACGTTGGTACGCATCCCGCGTGAGGGTTTCCACTCTGAACGTGAGTCCCGTGGGCCTCCTGCTCCTTACTTACCTAGTTCGTAGCGTAGTCCCAGCGATCCTCTGGCCTCTGGATCTCCTTACAGTACTTTCTTTCCTCGCATTCCATTGTTTCCAGTATATGGTTTGCCGTGCCCCTAAGGCACACGTGTAAATATTGTGCTAACTCGTATTTCCTTCTTAGTATTGTCATGTGCTTAGCCCTCTGATCTCATAAAGAGTTCAGAGGTGTTGTTATTAATAAATATATTGTTTATTTTCATAACAACCTGCGTGGTGTCCTTTCATCTGGTATTCAAGGGGTTATATTGTGGTAAAACAGCTGGCTTCACATGCCAAAAGAGTTTAGCCTAAGACTGCTTTGTCCATGCTACCATTAGGATAGCTGGTCTATAATGTTGACTTACAACCAATCACCATAAGGGTTGTTTGGACTGATACAAGGTGGTCACTAGAACTAGTGAACATCATATATCAGGCCAACTTCTCACATTGGTGTGCAGCGGTTGGGATTTGAGCTTGCTGTTGTTTTTAACACGTATAATCTTGAAATATCATTTGAAAGATCACATAAGGTACCATAGGTACATATAACAAGCTTAGAAATACTCTGAGTTCTACTGAACCAGCTGTTGTAGTAGAAAGGGCCTAGCACACCCTGACTACAACTCTTAGCAAGGGATCAGTAGGAAAACCCATAGTGTAGGTAGGTGCATCACTTACACCTCACTAGAAAGCATTTCTACCCATGGAGAGTCTTCAGAGACTCCCCTAGTGGTTAGTGACCCTCCATAGGTCCTTTCCAGATATGCAGCTCTCAGTTTCCAGGAGATGAGACAATTGTGTACCTCCAGGAAATTGAAACCGGGTTCTAACCCTACCACTCCTTTTCTGTTAGGTCTCTTAGAGACATATGATGCTAGAAAGGCTTCTCATACAGATGGGAGCATGCCAGCCTTAGAGGGTACCCTTGGTGATCCTGACCTCCCTGAAACTGAAGATGTAGAGGAGGAGGAGGAGGAGGATGAAGAGGATCCTTCTGGGCATGAGGCAGACAAAGGTCCTGAGCTAGTCAGCAGACATACTAGGGCCAACTTAGACCTACATAGGGAAGGATCTGGGGGACCCCCAGTACTGACCCTAAGCAGGCCTAACTTTGGAGTTAGAAGAGATGGGTCTCATTCTAGGGACTCCAATAGATCTGTGCACTCTCATGCCTCTTCCCAGAGGAGAATGACTTCTTCCCAGAGGAGAGAACATGAAGCAAGGATGAAACAGGCTAATCTGAGGATCCAGAGGGAAGAACTTGCCCTTGCCAAGGAGAAGCTTGCCTTTGCTAGAGAGCAACAGTTGAGTGGGGCAGTCCCCACTGGTGGCAGCATTATCCCTAAAGATAAAGACAGGAGTTTTGATACTAGACACCTGAGTAAAATAGTGCCCCCCTTTAAACAAGGGGATGACATCCACAAATGGATGACTGCTTTGGCGAGGGCCTGCACTGTCCAGTGCATCCCCCAGAGTCAGTGGGCAGCTATATTGTGGCTCTCCTTTGAAGGTAAAGGTAGAGATAAGCTCCTCACTACTAGAGCTGAGGATGCTAACAATTACCAAGTCCTGAAGAATACACTGATTGAACGGTTTGGCTTAACAACTGAACAGTACAGGTTGCTGTTCAGAGACACCCTGAAAATTCAGTCTCAGGATTGGGCTGACTTTGTTGATTGTGCCACTAAGGCTTTTGAAGGCTGGTTACTGGGAAGTAAAGTTACTGATTACACAGGATTGTATAATCTAATTATGAGAGAACAAATCTTAAATAATTGTCCAAATCAGTTGTTGCATCAGCACCTTATTGACTCAGATCTGACCTCTCCCCAAGAATTGGGAAAGAAGGCAGACAGATGGGTCAGGACAAGGGTCAAGCAGCAGAACCAGAACCAGGGTGGCGGCCAGAAGAAAGCAGACCCAAAGGGTAATGAGAATAAGCAAAATGACCAGAAGTCTTCAACAGGGCCCCAACAATCTAAAGAGGGTGGGTCCCAGAATTCCCAAAAGAAGAAGAATAATGGTCAGAGGAAACCATGGTGCCAATACTGCAAAAGTAATACTCACTGGTTTAGTGAGTGCACCAAGAAAGGCCCAACTCCTACCACTACTGCCCCTAAGGCATCTGCTCCCCCTAGTAGTTAGTAGTGGGAGTAATCCTCCCAAGGCTATAGTGGGGTTAACCCTGGGAACTGAGGCAGGTTCTGACTTAGTCAGGACCCCTACTCAGGCTGTTCTTGTTTGTACTGGGGACATGGATATGACCCCTACAATAAGTCCCAGTACCCTGGGCAAGTACAGGCAAACGCCTTTGATCAATGGAAAAATGGCTCAGGCCTACAGGGACACTTGTGCCAGTGTCACTATGGGGACACCAAACTTTGTGGACCCTGAACAGGTAATACTAGGTTCAGACTACCTGGTGACCAATGCTAGCAATGCCACTACCTCCCATAGTATGGCACTTGTTAATTTCTCCTGGGGAGGGGTAAATGGCCTCAAAAGAGTTGTTGTTAGTTCAGACCTCCCAGTGGACTGTCTTTTGGGCAATGATTTGGAATCCTCCTTATGGTCAGATGTGGAGTATAGGACTCATGTGGAAATGTTAGGTTTGTCAGCACATGTCCTTGCTGTGACTAGGTCACAGGCCAAGAAATGCCCAGCTGAACAAGTGCTGGATCCTGGAACAATGGACCAGCCACTCTCCAAGAGAAAGAGCAGTAGGGCTAAGGCAGTGCCTCCCCCCCGCCTCAGGTGGAGGATCAGCTCTCACAGGAGACTGACCTAGAGACCCCGGAAGGAACTGTCCTAGAAGAGGAGCTTGAACCTGAACAGGTTGAGTTTCTTGGGACAGGGAGTTAAGGAACGTCAACGGCTTCCTCCGGAAGGAGAAGTTCAAAATGCTGACACTGGCTCAGGTCCTAGCTGCCCTGGACCCAGGAGACTGGATGGTAGCGTTGGACTTGCAGGACGCTTATTTCCACATCCCCGTCCTGACGGCCCACCGGCGCTACCTGCGGTTTACGGTTGGCCACCAACACTTGCAGTATACCGTGCTCCCCTTCGGCCTTACCAGCGCCCCACGGGTGTTCACAAAGGTGATGGCGGTGGTCGCAGCTCATCTGCGCAGGTTAGGGGTTTCAGTCTTCCCCTACCTTGACGACTGGTTGTTGAAGGCGGGCTCGTCCCAGACAGTCGTCAGCCACCTCCAGACTACGGCAGATCTCCTGTATCGGCTGGGGTTCTCCATCAATGTGCCGAAGTCACACCTGTGCCCCTCTCAGAAGCTCCTTTTCGTCGGAGCGGTTCTCGTCTCGGCGCGGTTTCTGGTTTATCCACCCGAACAGCGGGTCCGGGATATTCAGGCTCTGATTCCCATCTTTCAGCCGTTATCCCGGGTCTCGGTCAGGTTGACGCTGCGGCTTCTGGGGCTGATGGCCTCCTGCATCCTACTGGTGCATCACGCCAGGTGGCGGATGCAGGCTCTGCAGTGGGACCTGAAGTTTCAGTGGGCCCAGCATCAGGGCAACCTGTCCGACCACGTCCCGATCTCGGAGGGCACTGCGAGACAGCTGCAGTGGTGGCTCACGGTCAGCGGCAGATCCCTCTCCCTTCCCCAACCGGAGCACGTAGTTGTGACGGACGCGTCCCTCCAGGGCTGGGGAGGCCACATGGGAGAGGCGGAGCTCAGAGGCCTCTGGTGTCCGGCGGAGGCCCGGCTCCACATCAACCTGTTGGAGTTACGGGCGATTCGTCTAGCACTGAAGGCATTCCTCCCCTCTGTCCGGGGGAGTGTAGTGCAGGTGTTCACGGACAACACCACCGCCATGTGGTACTGCAACAAACAGGGCGGGGTGGGGTCGTAGACCCTTTGCCAGGAGGCTCTGCGCCTCTGGCAATGGCTGAAACGCAAGGGCGGGACCCTCGTGGCTCAACACCTGGCAGGTTCTCTGAACGCCAGGGCGGACGAACTCAGCCGTCGGTGCATGATGGATCACGAATGGCGTCTGAACTCGGACGTGGCGCAAGGCCTCTTTCAGCAATGGGGAGAGCCTTGGTTAGAGCTATTCGCCACCGAAGAGAACGCGCAATGTCATCAGTTCTGCGCGTTGGAATTTCCAAGGCGGCACTCGCTCGGAGATGCTTTTCGTCGCGAGTGGAGTTGCGGTCTATTGTACGCCTTTCCGCCTATACCACTTCTGCCCAGAGTGTGGAAGAAGATCAAGCGCGACCGGGCCCAAGTCATCCTTGTGGCTCCGGACTGGGCACGAAGGTACTGGTATCCAGAGCTACTCAGTATGTCAGTCGATCCCCCAGTTCGTCTCCTTCTGTCGCAGCAACAGGGGACGGTCCTCCATCCGAACCTGGCCAGTCTCCACCTCCATGCTTGGAGATTGAGCGGCGACAGTTGAGGCCATTTGACTTGCCTCCTGAAGTCTGTAACGTCATTCTGGCAGCCAGGCGTCCCTCCACGAAGTCGGTATACGCCTGCAGGTGGAACAAATTTGGGGCATGGTGCACAGCAAAGGCTGTGGATCTTCTTGCTGCCCCTCTCTCTGAGGTTCTTCTCTTCCTTCTTTCTCTTGCCCAGCAGGGATCTGCTCTGGGCACTATCAAGGGCTACCTTTCTGCCCTTTCAGCCTTTCTGAGGCTGCCTGATCAACCTTCTTTGTTCAAGTCCCCTATTGTAAATAGATTTCTAAAGGGCATCATACACACATTCCCTCCTGTTCCGTTTGTGATGCCTCAGTGGGACTTGAACCTGGTTCTTACGTTTCTGATGTGCGCTCCCTTTGAGCCACTTCACAACTGTCCTCTCCGCCTTCTTACTCTGAAGACTGCTTTCCTGGTTGCCATCACCTCTGCCAGGAGAGTGAGTGAGCGAGCTCCAGGCCCTTTCTTGTACTCCACCTTTCCTTTCTGTCCATCCGGACAAAGTGGTGTTGCGTACTAAGCCATCTTTCCTGCCCAAGGTTGTCACGGCATTCCACATCGGGCAGTCTATCACCTTGCCCACCTTCTTCCCGCCACCGCATCCCTCTAAAGAGGAAGAGCGGCTCCACCGTCTGGACCCAAAACGTGAGCTCTCATTTTACTTGGATCGCACACGCCAGTTCCGGGTGGATGACCAACTCTTTGTTGGTTACGTGGGCGCTAAGAAGGGGAAAGCGGTGCACAAGAGGACCATCTCCCGGTGGATCATCTTGTGTATCCCGGCATGCTACTTCTTGGCTAGAAAGGAGCCCCCTGTTGGATTACGGGCTCATTCCACCCGAGCCATGGCGACTACAACTGCCCTGGGCCGGGGAGTGCCCTTACAAGACATCTGTCAGGCGGTTACGTGGGCATCACTGCACACGTTTGCAAGACACTACTGCCTGGACAGCCAAGTCCGGAGGGATGGCTTCTTTGGCCGTTCTGTCCTCCAGGACTTTCTGGTGTGATTATTGGTTCGCAGACCCACCACCGGGGTTGGTATTGCTGGGGTATCTATTCTAAGGTAAGGAATCTAATACTAACGTGTCTCTTTCAGATGCACAAGTTACTACTTGTGTAACGATATATCTGTAAGAGACATTAGTTAGTATTAGATTCCTTACCGACCCACCTATCCTCCCCGTTCTGCGAACCGATATCTAGGGTTAGGGTTACCCCCTTTCAGGGCCCTAGTTTCAATGGCACCAGTGTTGGTTTTTAACATGGCTCAGCGTTTCTGGCGTGGAAAAGCTGTGTCTAAGAACTAACGTCAGCACGCGGAAGCGGCGTCTAAGTACTCCGCCGACGTCATCACGGCGCCCACGACGCCGACGACGGACGCGGAGCCGCAGACGACGCCTACCGACGCGCAAGGGTACTGCTACGCAAAAGTTTCCGGATCCAGCCTGGGGATATTCTAAGGTAAGGAATCTAATACTAACTAATGTCTCTTACAGATATATCTTTACACAAGTAGTAACGTGTGCTTCATGTAACATAGCAGTATACACACTAAAATAGATGATGGTGACTGGAATAAATTGATAGAGGTGAATTGTTGTGCCAAGTAGAATATGTGGCACTTAATGGCTATTTATAGACCTGTATATGCAAAGTATGAGCAATGAGCTGCAAAGGACTCAAAATGCAGACCATGTGGGTTGCTAGTATTGTGGATTTTGATCTATTTGGGTGTAAGTGAGAAATGTAAGTAACTTCAAAGAATATTCTGTCTTTCCAAGGGATTTATGGTGAATCTTGTTTTAACTAACAGTTCTAATTCGCAGAGAAAAAAATGCTAGCAGTGTTCTCGATACCTTGCATAAGTTCCTATATAGATTGTTATGTTGTATTAGGATAGTTTATGTTAATACTTATTCATTTTTACCATTTATAAAGCGCATGGTTACACCCACTGGTGTGTCCAGATGCTAGTGACAAGAACAACCCACTCCTTCTAGCCAGATTTAGCAAATACTTGCCTGAATAGCTGTGTCTGTTAATGGCAACAAAACTGGAATAGGGCCATTTCTACACGCAGGTTTACAGGGAAAGAGTTTCAAAGTCTGGCTGTCTTAAAAAAGCAACTTCCTCCAGATCTAGATTTGCTGAATTTAGATTCATACTAAATTAACATTGGTGGCTCTCAATTCCCTCCTCTGTATATACTCCAGTAGATTCTTCTAAATACAGATAGGAAGTATCTTTAGAGCTACGTTTGAACACAGTGCTTAGGGATTTCAAAGGTACAGGCTAACCTACAGGCAGTCAGTGTAACGTTTGAATAATTGGTGTTACATGAGCAAATTATTGGCATTGCAAATCTAACTGCCATGTTCTAAACAGTCTGGAGCTTTTTCATCATCAAAAACGTAGGAAGTTCAAGATAAGGAGCATTTGCATTGTTTATGCAGAAATGAAGAACTGCAAACTCTGCATGTACTCTGCTTTCGAAGTGAGGGTTAGGAAGATCTTAGTATTTTGATATGAAACAAACAGGAAGAAACCACTGCAGACACTTAAGAGGATAATTACAGCTAATTGTCAAGTATGAACCCTAGGCTCTTTGTGTTTGTTGCTAGTAGCGGTTTGGTATCCATCTCGGGTGGCCAATAGGTGTCCAGCTAAAGGTAATTCTGACAGTTGACCATCCATACCTCAGTTTTCTGTTTGGTTTTCACTAATTACTACCCACCAATGTTCTGTGTAATGCCGGATTTGTTTGAGTGCATCTTGTGTGGATGGGTAATTCTCTAATTGCAAGAGAATCTGGTTACCTCTGTATACTTGAAAGTTGTGACCCCACTCTCTCTGTGCTTTGGCAAGTGGGTAGACTTGGATATTAAACAGGGAAATGGGCGATCCCCGAGAGGCGCCACTGAGGATCTGTAATTTTCCAGTTGAGAAACCTCCCAGTTTTGTAGTTAATGAGCATATGATCAGTAAAGATTTACAGCATTTCAATGTCAGTCCTCCTATGCCAAGTGATTCAACACCGTTTAATACAAAAGAATGATCAACCATGTCAAAGGTGGCAGAAAGATCTGGTAAAAATAGGGCATTAGTCTATTTCTTGTCTTGTTCCCACCTAAGTTCATCCATCCGTCTCTGTACTCAATTCGGGATGAAATCCTACATCATTCTCTATAAGACAGTTATTTATTTGGAGAACTGACCGTTTTTTGGCCACAAAGCTTTCCAGAAGCTTTGCCCCAAAGGGAAGTAGTGTGATTGGGTGAAAAATTCTCAAATTAGTGGGATCTACCCCAGATATTTTTTTGAAGACGGGTCACTAGTGCATCCTTGAATGCCGCTGGTACAGTGCCTTGTGTTAATAGTGCATTCAGTAAGGCTCACAACATAGGACTAATTGCATTCTTGAATTGATTGTAGATAGCAAGAGGACATTGGTCACTTGGAGACTCTGATCTAGCTCTTTCTAGAATGGATATAAACTGCTCTTCAGGAAAAAATAGAAAATTCAAAGAACCTAGATACAGTATGAGTAACCAAAGCCCATCGTGACCGGTCGGAGCTGATGCTCTGTGTTGAACCTTCCCCTCGACTTCCCGAGCGGACATCCCACCGCGCTGTTTCCACGCCTAGAGCGGCGTTTATGCGAACCGGAATGCTGGCTGATAATAGGATGATCCTTCGTCGCCCTACTCCGATCTGACATCGCGGAAAGGTGAGCCTCGATGTTCCCCCTGATGAAGGGGCTGGGATGGTGCCTGCCGAGCGAGGCGGTCTTGCCTTGTGCCTTGGGAGTTGCACCATGAGGCCGCCGGCTTCCGTTTTCGCCCAGATGGCAGTTCCCCCTTCCTGGGTCCACCTCCTGAGCTGTGGGCTACTCGCTGCGGTGACTAGCAGTGGAACGAGCGGGGCACCTGGAGTGAACACCGGACCAACAGAAGTGGGAGCGCTGCCATGCCATTCGCCGTGTTGAGTGAGAATTGCGAAGAGCAACTTGCCGTCTCCTGTGGTGCTGCACGTTAAAGTTTGGGCGATTTTGCCAGTTACGTGTATGCTGTCAGTTGGTTATGAGGAGCGCTTCATTGCGAGGCCGTTTTTCATCTCCACAGCGATCTCCTCGTGGGTGGTGCCTGACCCTAGAATGGCAGCTAGGTGGGGACATGTGAAGAGTGTCTTGTCTTCTCCTGGAGTGCTGCGCAAATGAGACCTAGGCATCTTGGACGATCGTTGCTGAGCCTGTACACGCAGATTAAGAGCAGTGTTTTAGTGAGGAGCCGTTTTTGTCACCACAACGTTCCTTACCTTAACAAGTGGCTCAAATGTCTCTGCCCCAGGTTTTAGACCTGATCGCAAGATGGCCACCCTCCTACTGCCCTTCTGGGCTATAGAGATTCATGGGGGCTGACTGAATTCGACCTTTCAAGGACTCGTCCCCCTTGCCTGACTTCTAGATGGCCGCCTCAGTGAGACCCTCCATGATGCTCTTTCCTCGCCTGGTCTATAATCAATGATCATCATCTGGACTTCGACCAGCCTCGCCCGCCCCTGTTTCCCGCCCCCCCCCCCCCCTTCCCCAGGATCTTTACTCTGAGAACTTTCCTCGACAGCTGAGACCTAGCCATTTTGACTGATGCCTGGTGGAGCTACCGCGCGAGCTAAAGGGGAGATTGACCTTGGATTCCCTCCTTGACCATCACCTACCCAGCCGGACTTTGGGCAACCTCTCCTGCGTCTCCCCTGACCTTATCTCCGCCCTCTCCCTGCCCCCACCCCACTCCGCTTTACTCTTCTCCTCTTTCCAGCTACTGACCTTTGCCCGTACCTGTGCTTTCCCTTAGTCCCCACCCTGTTTATCTGGGAACTTTCCCTTGCCACTTGAGACCTAGCTATTTTGACTGATGCCCAATGAAGTTACCTTGTTTAGCCAAAGGGGAGACGGGCTGTGGATTCCCTCCTTGGACGTCACCTACCCAGTCGGTCTTTAGACAGACTTCCTTTCATCTCTCCTGTCGTCTCTTCCCTCATCCTCCCTCTTCTGACCTCTCCTTTCCCCTCCTCTTTTTTTTCTCTCCTTTCTCTCCTCTCTCAATGTATTGCTTATTTTTTGACATAATGTGTAATTGTGATCATTTTCCGTTACATTGTGGAACCTAATGTAAAGCGCTCTGATACCTTCGGGTCTAGCCAGTCATCCCTATTTTCTGGGGGATTCTAGTAAACTTATCAGTAGTTTTTCTTCTGGGCAACTTTAATATTAGGTTGGATAGGGGGAGGCCATCTTCTCTTGAAGATGACGTTTGATATAGGCTCGCTTTGATTTCAACAGTCTGTTGATATGATCCGACACTATTAAATTGAGAATTTCTGCATGACAAACCAGCCAATAACATGTTCAGTAATTTGATTAATGGTTGCTTTATAGGCTGTGTTATTAAATATGGCCTCATGGTGGGGTAATACTGATCCTCAAGGTAGAGACTAAGTCCGTGATAATGGCCGGATTGTAATTTAAAGAGAGATGGATAATAAAGGAGCAGTACTAGAGATGGAGGGACCTGTATGTTTGGTGTCAATATTCATTAAAAAAAATTTAGATCAAGAAAAATGTATTCCTAATTAAGTGACCTTATTGTTGGCATCAAATGAAAATATTTACCCGAGAAGGCAAATCCTCAGATAATTATTGAAAAGCATGAACAGATGATGGGCAGGTTGAATAAAGTATTGCCGAGAGTAGAATGTAATGTGAAATCCCCTATAGTGTTTGCCTAAGAAAAGTGGTTTCACCAGGGTAAAAGAACTAGATAAGAAGGCTCAGTAATTGAGATAATAAGCTCAAGTTAAGAAGGGTATATAATTAGTCAATAACATGTAAGAAAAGAGATAACAACTACAAACACTGGTAAAAAAATACTGGCCTTGATATAGGTTGAACTATGCCAGATTTCATGGTGGTCATCTCTAAAGAGTTGATGAAAGCAGAAGTGTGGTTGCAAAATTTCAATGCAGTCTCTTTATGATGGATATGTTTAACCGCAAATTCTTCACTTTAAACTATTCCCCGGGTGCCACACTGGATCCGGACATTTTTATAGCAGTGTTCCCGTATGCCCTCTAAGAGGCAGTGTGCGGCTCCCCATATGCTTTTTTGCCCCAGAAGTGACAGGCGGAGCCGCACATACACGCCACCCCTTTACACCTTTCCTGTCATTCTGTTTCTTTAAACATTAGATCTAGAGCTCCACTCCCACTTTTAATGACTCCCAAGATTAAGTCCAGTGTGCATGGGTAGGATGTCCCCTCGTAAAACTACGGGCTTTAAACCTTGCTGTGACTGCAAAAAACAGATGATGGTCATGGACCTGCACAGCATGTATTTTTTATGTGTGGGCATGTGGCATGACTCAGTCGCTCGATGATTACACCCTCATGCATCTGAAGACGATCTAAGACAACAAAACAGTATGGCACCAAACACAGGAAGAAGTGACTGGTCTTCCCTAAGTCCTACTCTTGCTTCAAATTGAGTGCGCAGATCTGCTCCTGAGGCCACTCCTGTGAGAAGTCGCCTGAACTGTCAAAGTCCTCCAGTAAGTCGAAGTCCAAGCGAAAACATAAGAGCTAAGCGGATCTTGAGTCTATTCCTCCACTATCCAAGCAGAATTTGGGATGACAAAAGGTGACAATCGATCTCACTCACAATCTCCAATCGAGGAGCGGATCCCAAAGTTGATCCTGATGCTCCCCCAGATCAAGACCTTTAAAAAGGTCATCTGTTATGTTATGTTAATTGAATTTGTTGAGCGCAGCGGTTACCCTGGGATGTCCTGGCGCTATATACTGCCTAGCCGTAGTGGGGAGAGGATCATTGGGTAAACAGCCATGTCTTCAGCCCCTTCCTGAAAAGGAAGAGATCCGGAGCATTCCTCAGATGGAATGGCAGATCATTCCAAGCCTTAGATGTACATACAATAAAACTTCTGCCTCCCCAAGAGGTCTTTTTAACAGTGCGGGTTAGGAACTTTTTTGCTCCCGTCGATCGAAAGGTCCTAACTGGAGCATACCACTTGAACTTGTTCTTCAGATGGTCTGGGCCTATACCATTAAGAGCCTTAAAATCCGTGCATAAGGCCTTAAAGCGAACCCTTTGCTTCACCCGAAGCCAGTGTATCCTGGTTAGCTCTTTTTTTACTGAAACTAATTTGGGCGTGCCCGACAGCAGCCTGGCTGCTGCATTTTGTGCTGTCTGAAGCCTATTGATGACTTGTTTTTGGGCATTCAGATAGCGACCTTCTATCTGTGCATCTTTGGCAGTGTTCTTGCTTCCTTTGGTGCACTTTCAGGCCCAAAGGATCTGCAGGGGCCCTCAGTGGGATTTCCTTTGGTGGATCCATCCTTGAACTCTTTGAACCCCTTGTACCCCCCACGGGTTCCACACCAACTCCACTGCAGACTTACACTCTGACTCCAAGACCCGTGTCGGTCTGTTCTTCAACTATGTTGCTGACACTACGTACCCCAGAGGACAATCCAATACAGACTGAAATGTCCACCCTACCACTGGAGGTTGTAGATGTCATTGTTTCCTCCTTTAACTTGGTTTTGACATTTCTCATGTGTACTCCCTTGGAGCTGATGTCCAGCTGCTTGTTGCATCTTCTGACCTTAAATACCATAACGGATTTGGGCAGGAAAAACAATCTGCCTCCACCGGGACTTTTTAAAATAATACAACATCCTTCTTTTACAGGAAACATGGGCAGGAGAAAGTATCCCAATAGTGGGCTTCCTGGAGTTTGACACCCGCCACCAGGCTGTCCAAGTTTGGTAGACCAAGTGGCGGTCTCTCGATCTACGTATCAACAAAATTATCCAAATGCATTAAACAGATCAACTTTCGGGAAGATTGGTTCTCTGGGAAGGTCACTTACGGATCCTCAGCTGCTCATCCTCAGCGTCTATATCTTCCCCTGCACCACCAAGAAAAAAGCCAAAATGGACAGCTTGATCAACTCCATCTGTGACTTAATTGGCAAGTATGGCAGCACACCAAGTATCATTTCAGGTGATTTTAATACCAGTCTCTACTGCAATCGTGCCGATTACACAGGACCGGACCACCCTAGAGTCCCTCTACACTTTGCATCCCAATCAATTCCTGTGGAAACAAATCTTCGACATTAAGTGAATATTTGTCAGTGCAGTTCAGCAGCTTAGGATTTACCTTATTGAATGGGCGTCTGCGTTGTAATGGTATGCGTTGTAAAAACTGTGTTGTAACAGCATGCGTGTTAAAAGCATGCGTTGTAACATCATACATCCGAGAAATACTGCCCTGGATCAAGAGTTATCAAATCGCACCACAAGGAGAGAGTGACCACCTGGCACAAATAATATTATCCACCAGCACTCCACACCATCAAGAACTTGCCCATACTCACTCAGGCAGCCACACAGAGGATCTAAAGCGGATAAAGTGGTCAGACTCCACGTCCCCCTTTCCTGCTGGAAAAAAGCAGAGCCCTATTACATCAATCTCTAGAGCTAAATGCAGTTGTCATTAGTAGCTGGACTTCTCTTACAAACCTCCTTCTCAACGAATTGCTCATCAGGATGGGCCCGAGAAACCAAATCTCTCAATTCTACATCTCAATAGCCACAAGGAAATTAAGAACTGAGCGGAACCGAGCACTCCGTCTATCAAGAAAGAACCCCAGGAATAAAATCAACTTCAATAACTATAAGCAAGCCCAAGCAGCTTTTAGAATTTCTACACGAAAGGAAAAACTTACGGCCTCGAATCGATTCTGGCCGAAGCTCATCTACGAAAGTAAAAATCCTAACCCAAAGCAATTCTGGTCTCTTGTAAATAGGAGCAAACAAAGTACAAGTGGGTACAGCAGTGCAAATATTAGTGAAGCCGTTTGGAGTAAGTTTTTATCTCTTCACTTAGGGGACATCAATATAAACGAAGCTTGCACCAATTCCTCCAGCCCCGTTAACCCTATGATCCACTCCCACCCCCCGGGACTGGAGTGTCAGAGGCTTGCTTACCCTGTAAAAATTCCATCTGAAGATCCGACACACAAGGAATCAACGAAAAAGAACGATATCTCACTAGAGCCCATGGTGACGCCTGATGCCTTAAAAAAACAGATCTTGCGCCTCCTAACGAAAGCCAGAGCCAAAGGAGCCCCAGGCCTGAAAGGCCTCTCTCAAGCCATGTTCAAATCCGATGTCAGCCTATGGTCAGAATACCTGACCCCCTTGTTTCTCTATTGCAGTCTAAACAACATGGTACCGGAGTCCTGGCGAGGTGCAATCCACCCAGTCTACAAAAGTAGGAAGAGAAAAGAGTAAAAAAATTACCAAATGGTTGCACTTCTCGACGTGGAGTCTAAGTACTATACAAATATTCTATTGGAGGAGCTACAGGCCTGGGCCGAAACAGCTGCGCACCTTCCTTTTAATCAGACGGGCTTTGTGGCTAACACCGGTACTACAACTAATCTGTTAACGCTAACAGTCCTGATGGAGAAAGCGACAGTCCAGCAAATCCAGCTGTACTGTTGCTTTGTAGACTTCAAAGCGGCCTTCGACCGCCTGACCAGGGGTCTGTTATCGAAGAAACTAAAATCGTGGGGCATACCTCAGCCTCTTCTTCAAGCAAAAATCCAACTCCACACGGAAACCTGGATAAGAATCAAGCTGGGTGAAGGCTCCCATGTCTCCAGGAAGATCCGAACCGAAACAGGCGTCAAGCAAGGTTGTGTATTGGCCCCAATCCTTTTTAATTTGTTTATATCTGACCTTTCTCCAGTACTCAACAGTGTAAACTGCCACCCTCCTCAACTAGACTGGACCCGCATCACCAATTTGCTTTACGCCGATGACTTGGTGTTGTTAAGCCACACAAAAGTGGGTCTCCAGAGGCTACTGGATGAACTGCTACCTTACACGATATGAAACCATCTAGAGCTTAACCTGTCAAAAAACAAAACTGTCTTTTGGGAAGCAAAAAAGGTCAATAGTAAGGTGGTTCTTCAACAAAACAAAGCTAGAATCAACCCCCAGTTATAAATACTTGGGCATCTTTCTTGACACAAGAGGTACCTTTATCAAGCATAAAGAAGCATTGAAAACTAAAGCCCTGTCGTTTGAAGTGGCCGCCGCAAAATTGCTACTAGGTCTCAGCCTAACCCCCATGCTGAAAGTAATGAAGGCTAAAGTAATCAATTCCCTGATGCCTGGGCACGAGATCACTAAGGGCACAACCAGTACATTAATAAACAAGTTAACAACAAAACATTTTAAAAGAGCCTTTATATTGTCAAGATCGGCCTCGCCAGCCCAAGTGAGACTCGAACTGGGACTTCAAGATCATCATGGAGTGGAGGCAGGCGCATTTATTAAACTATGTCACAAACTATGTCCCAGGAGGGTTCCTTGGAGGCCCGACTATGGCAGGAAATACAGAGAAATCAGACCAGCCATAAGCATTGGTAACTCCTGGATCGCAGTTTACAGCTACTAGGTGTAAAAGACTTCTGGGAAGCAAACCTCTCTCATCCGGTGTTAATGACTGCCATTAGAAAAACTGTTAGATTGTGGTCCTTTCACTTGGACAGGGCAATACTGTCAAAGAGGAGATACGCTTGGGCTGTAATTGCTCATTTTAAAGTGGGTGTTCAGCCGCTCTACCTATCAAGCACATATGCACTTTATTGGAAACATACGTTTTTAGCCTTGAGGATGGGTGACTGGCCCTTTCTGAAGAAACGCCCGAATGGCGCCGGCCAGGTAATGGCACTGAATGCAGGTTGTGTGGCTATCATTCTGAAACAATTGAACACATCGTCTGTGCATGCCCTGCACTGCTCACAGCAAGACGGTCACTGCTGCGAGGCCAATGTATTACGTTGGGAGTTCGATCTTGCCGCCAAGCAATAATGGCCGCTCTTAACCCTTATAATACCAAGCTAAACATTGGGCTTACAAAATTTGTCCACAAAGCGTCAAAACTATTGGAAGCCACAATCACACCCAAATCCTCCTCATCACAGCATAGCAGCTGAGTTAATAGACTCAACAATTAAATCAGAGACTACAAGAAATCCAGAGCAATGTCCTTCATCAGAACATTATTAGCCCATAATGGTCCCCCTAATTGTAAGTAATTTTAAATCCACAGTTTTTAACATTTATCACTGTTATTTATATCGTTCAAATTAGTCATGTTTCAAATTGTAATCTTTTTTTTTTAACCAATCAATAAAGTGTATTATTACCCTTCCATACATGGATATCAAAAAGCAGCAGTTGACTGCATCTGATCTACCACTGGAGGTTGTGGATGTCATGGTTTCCTCCTTTAACTTGGTTTTGACATTTCTCATGTGTACTCCCTTGGAGCTGATGCCCAGCTGCTTGTTGCATCTTCTGACCTTAAATACCGTCTTCCTCCCTGCCATCACTTCAGCTTGTTGTGTGAATGAACTCCAGACTCTATCAGTACTACCATCCATTCCACCTTTTTTTGGACAAACTGGTGCTGAGGACTTGCCATCCTGCTTGCCAAAAGTCATGACTCCTTTCCACGCTTGACAATCGTTAATCTCTTAGCATCTAGCA
Source organism: Lissotriton helveticus (assembly GCF_964261635.1). Classification (NCBI taxonomy): domain Eukaryota; kingdom Metazoa; phylum Chordata; class Amphibia; order Caudata; family Salamandridae; genus Lissotriton; species Lissotriton helveticus. The sequence continues at coordinate 2,110,119,141 of NC_136057.1, forward strand.
GTCACCATCTAGCCGTGGGCGAGAACACTGCTATGAATCCAGTCTGGTGCCTGGTGAGTATTCTGAAGTGAGGAATCTGCTGTTAGAGTATCCACCAGAAACCGCATTACTGAAGGTAAGTAACCTGTTGGGTATGTTCGTTTTGTCAGTATGTACAATGGAATGGAATTCATGAGAATGGAATGACGCCATTGTGTGCTAATAATATGAATGCTACTAATCCGTTTAGAGTATCCACTGTTAAAGCTGTATTATCGATACAGTTGCATCTTTACTTTCCATGTATGTGTTTCCATTTGTGTTTTCTCTCACAATACAGGAGGCTGCGTCTGTTTTTCTTGGTGAATCACTTTTCCCATTTAAAAAAAAATACTTTCCTACCATATTTAGGAATAGAAGAACACTTCTAATATATTGGGTTCAAAGCAAACCTGACTGTTTTTTTATAATTTAAATCTCTTTAATTCCCAAGGTTCTCGAATTATACCCCTTTAAAAAGAAGAGTGCATGTCATCCACAATCTCACCACTCCTCTGGTCTCCAATACTTTTAGGCTAGTCATAGTTCGATTCATAAATAGTGTGTTCAATATGAAAAACTCCCCAGTTCAAGGTCGCAAATCTCTTCAGTTATCAGGCTCCATCAAATTCCAGCTTTACATTCTGTCCGGAGCTGTGCATAGGAAGCATAGGCTTCTCAATGGTTCTATATAAAGTCGCATCCGGGTTGGACATGAATCAAACTCTGCTACAAATAAACACATTTAGAATCTGATCTAATGAAGCCCGTGCTTGCAATTTTCTTTTTCCAGTCATGTTGTAAAGTGAGCCCAATCTATGTTATTTTAATGAAACAACTGATATGATTGCTTTGGAAAACTCTAGGCAGCAATTGAAGAATCATTCCTTTTGTGAAAGTGGATTTTAACCACAAATAGTGAACTAATCACTAATTCCTTTATTGCACCGCTCCAAAATGATTTGATTTGTATTTGACGAAGCTGTTAATAGTCCAGGCACTCGCTGGGACAAGTGTGTGTGTGCACTTGTATAAGCTTACTCCTTTTTAGGGCTCGCCTGCTGTGCACATGTGCACAGCTGGAAGCTCTATAGGGGCTTATCCAGTGTTTATCCACCACTGGCGATTCCACTGGCGATTCCTTTGAGTGCATGTGCTTTTTAGGTCATTGCGCAAGCGCAAGCCCTAAAAAGCGCGTGCACAATGCCACCAGCCGCCTGCCTGCCTGCCTCGCATTACCACATCAAAGGCAGCCCTCCCAGCGCATTTGTCACCACCTAATTATTCACGGCTGCCCGGCCGTACTTTCAGTTTCACGGCCGGAGGCCGTGTCTCCTTTTAAAACCTGTTTAACTTGTTTTGCTTGTTGTTATTCCAGCCAGCATGTCACGGTGCCTCCTGTGTTTCCTTGTCCCCGATGCCTTTCCCTCTGTGCGCTTGTGTCCATTAATCCTATGCTTCCGGAAGCATCTGCCTATTTGTAATTGTGCCCTACACCTTAAAGCAGTCGCCGTCCTTCGTCCCCCCGCTGCTTGGGTCCCATGATCTCAGGTCGCCTTTCCTCTTTGTCCTTTTGTTTCCTTCTGCCTATGCGGACTGGCTCCCCTGCCCCACCCTCTGCTCCGATTGTTCCTATGCTGCTTCGCACCTGTGGACCCCACTTTACTTCCTGGTCTTTATAGCGCCTACTCTCCATGCTCCATGACCGCCATTCTCTGTTCCCCTCTGCTATGCTCCCTGGCTCATGTTTTTTTTTTTCTACTTATGTGCCTTATTCTTCTGGTCCGTGTACCCTTTGGACCCCCTGACGCTTTTACCCAAGTAGCACTACGTCACTTTTTGTCACAATTATCCATATTCTGTTTGCTTTTGAAGCCCTATAGCGCCTGGTCCTTGCCCCAAACCATTTTTCCCGCCGTGTGTCGCACTGTGCGCCCCCGAGGATGTCTGCACAGTGGCCGTCCTGGAGTGCCACTCTCTGCACACAGTGGCCTCATTAGCGCCTCGGAACTGGAGCCCCTCGTAGGGTTCGTTAGCAGCTCTGGTGCCCGTGCACACGGGCCCGGTAATTAGAGTGCCCCCGCCCCCGGGATTTCAACTGCACAGTGCACGGCTAATTGTATTCTGCCTGCAGCCACGCAGGCCTATTATAGATGCACAGCTCCCGCGAAGCCTGTATTTTGGGGAAACATGTTTGGTACATCAGGCTCCAAGTCTGGAAATGTGAGCATCCTTTATTTTGAGATATGGCCACAGCGTAGTGCAGAGCAGATGTGGCCATCGTCACTGCAAAGGTACACCAGTGCCCTCATTGCGAAGTATGCTCACATTTCGTTAACATGTGTTTACAGTGAATTGTGAAACTCATTGGAAGCTATGGCACACATCTCCCGCGCTGATCCGGCATCACATACCAGAGAAGGCCTTGCAGTGATCTGTGCGAACTCCATGAGTAGAACATGCTTCATTTAATTACACTGCGGTTTTGGCCGAATATGTGATGCAATGTGAGGCCCGGCACTAGCAGAAACGGCAGGCTGGTCACCCATGCCACAGCCCTTAAAGGGCAATCTCAGAAGCGGGCCTAGAAATGTATGAGGCAGGACAAATAGAATGATAGCAATGAAACTGCTGTAACTTTCAAGGAAGTGACATCATCTTTTGGCAATGTTCCATGAAACATCGCAAGGAATGTAGAACATTCTGGCTTAGTGTATTTTTCCACCAACTAATCTCACACACACACAAATACACATGCTCTCTCTCCCCTCATTTTGGGATTTAAACAAAGAAATAGTTTGGCCTGTTTTTTTGCAGTTTTATGTAAAGCAAATTCGACCCGAAGGTATTCGAGCGCTTCACACAAGCACCAGTTACATGACACAAGGACACATCCTTTTGTTTGAGGCTCGGGCAGTTTAGTGATTTGCCCACAATCAGATGATGAGGAGCCGACGCCGAAACTCGAACAGGGTCTCCCAGTTCCAAATTCGGTAGATCTGGCCTTTAACCAATGCTCACATCCTTGCCCCTTGTTCCCTTAATTGTCACAGAACTGTTTGTACGACTTTAAATAGTTTCACTCTCGATTTGCTTTTTATTTGTGTATTTGGAAACGAGATTTGCTCATAGGTTACTCCGGATAATGTGGCTTTTTCTAAGAATGTATTTTCATCTTTCTACAGAACTATCAATTGAGGAATTTGAGCGTGTGAAAGAGTGTAATTAACTCTGCCACACACACACATAACCAAACACACACAACCACAAACACACAACCCCACACACACAACCCCCCCACACACAAACCCGCATGCACACACACACACCCACACACAACGTCCCCATACACACAACCCCCCCACACACAACCCCCCACACACACACAACCCCAGACACACACAATCCCACACAACTCCACTCACACACACAACCCCCCCCACACACAACGCCACACACACACAACTCCACACACAACCCCCCCCACACACACCCCCACACACACAACCCCACCAAACACACAAACCCCCACATGCACAACCCCACACACACACAACCACACACACAGACACAACCCCACACACAACCCCCCACACACAACCCCATACACAACCCCCCCACACACACAACACCCCCACACACACAAACCCCCCAAACACAACCCCACACACAAACCCCCCACACACACAACCCCAGACACACACACAACCCCACACAACTCTACACACACACACACACAACCCCACACACAACCCCACACACAACCCCCCACACACACAACGCCCCACACACACACCCCCACACACACAACACCACACACACACACACCCCCCACACATACAACCACACACACACAAACCACACACACACAACCACAAGCACACACACAAGCAAGCACACAACCACACTCAACCACACAACCACACACACAACCCCACAACCACACACAAAACCCCACAACCACACACACAACCCCAAACACTACACACACACAACCCCAAACACACCACACACACAACCACACACACAACCACACACAACCACAACCACACACACATCTATCTATCTATCTATCTATCTATCTATCGCCCTCACTCTATCTATCGCCCTCACTCTATCTTATCTATCCATCTACCTATCTATCTATCGCCCTCACCCTATCTATCGTCCTCACTCTATCTGTCTATCTATCTGTCTATCTATCTATCTCCCTCATTTTATCTTTCTATCTATCTATCTATCTATCTATCTATCTATCTATCTGTCTATCTATCTATCTATCTATCTATCTATCTATCTATCTATCTATCTATCTATCTCTCTATCTACCGCCCTCACTCTATCTGTCGATCGCCCTCACTCTATCTAACTATTGCACTCACTCTATCTATCTATCTGTCTATCACCCTCTATCTATCTATCTATCTGTCTATCGCCCTCTATCTATCTATCTATCTATCTATCTATCTATCGCCCTCACTCTATCTAGCTAGCTATCACCCTCACTCTATCTATCTATCCATCTATCTATCTATCTATCACCCTAACTCTATCTATCGTTCTCACTCTATCTGTCTATCTATCGCCCTCACTCTATCTATCGCCCTCGCTCTATCTATCTATCGATTTATCTATCGCTATCTATCTATCTATCTATCTATCGCCCTCACTCTATCTATCTATTTATCTATCACCCTCACTCTATCTATCTATTTATCTATCACCCTCACTCTATCTATCTATCGCCCTCACTCTCTATCTATGTATCTATAGCCCTCACTATCTATCTATCGCCCTTACTCTATCTCTCTATCTATCTATCGCCCTCACTCTATCTCTCTATCTATCTATCGCCCTCACTCTAGCTATCTATTGCCCTCACTCTATCTATCGCTCTTACTCTATCTCACTAGCTATCTATCTATCGCCTCACTATATCTATCTATCGCCCTCACTCTATTTATCTATCTATCTATCGCCCTCACTCTATCTATCGCCCTCACTCTATCGCCCTCACTCACTCTATCTGTCTATCTATCGCACTCACTCTATCTATCGCCATCACTCTATCTATCGATCGCCCTCACTCTATTTATCTGTATATCTATCTATCGCCCTCACTCTATCTATCGCATCACCACAGAATCACTCAGCACCACCACAGCATCACTCAGGGGCACCACAACATCACTATGCGTTACCTCAGCATCACTCGTTGCCACCACAACATCACTCAGCGCCACCGCAGCATCAATCTGTGCAACCATTCAACAACAACTAGTTCAAATATGTTCTCTCAATGTTTCAAGCTTTATTACAAATGTCACAAAAAGATGTTAATATTTCACTTCTGTTCTTGGATTTTCGTCACAATAAAATACACTGAACATAATCTTCACAAAAGTTATTTACAAAAGTTTAAGCTATTGCCATTATATATTACAATAACTTTTATTTAAGAATAAAATAAAATAAAAGCCATTGTTATTTGTAATATCATTACATCTAAGTCACGTAAATACAACACATATTGCATTACAAATGCTATAGGTGTCACATTTGCGAAAGTTATAACTATTGGCATTGTACATGACAAAGCTATTAATTTTGCTATTTTCAAAACCAACACATAAATAAAAAATGTGTCATTTACAATACCAATAGCTCAAACTTTACTAATGCGAGACCTATTGCATTGCAAATGCTTGTTTTGTGAGAGGCTAATAGAGAACAAAAGCATTCTACTCACATTGAATGAACATCACACTACCAAATGAATCGGTTTTAAAACAGCTTGCTCTCAGGTTATATGCATCATTAAAAATCACACTGCTTTTTTATTTTGTCAGCTACTGAGAAGAAATCCAGAACGTCGTCTTGGAGCCAGTGATAAGGATGCAGAGGATGTGAAAAAACATCATTTTTTTCGGGTAAGGTGGTGTTTTAACTAATATGGAAAATGAAGCCCATTGTTTGAAAACTGTAATAACCGCTTAACTATATTTTACAGCAAATCGATTGGAACGCATTGTTGGCAAAGAAGGTGAAGCCCCCTTTTGTACCCACCATTAAAGGACGAGAGGATGTTAGTAATTTTGATGACGAATTTACCTCAGAAGCACCCATTTTAACCCCACCACGGGAACCAAGGTTTCTTTCCGAAGAGGAACAGGAAGCTTTCCGAGATTTTGACTATATTGCTGATTGGTGTTAAATTTCAGACGTTATCACTAAATTGGCCAGCTAATGAGACCAACAAAAGAATGGCAACCTTTTGAATTGCTGTTTGTGCCATCATATATCACCGGATTTGAATCACATGAGGATTTATTTTAAAGCATCATTTTAATACTTTGTCAAGGAGTGGCCAATTTCACTGTATACATTTTTATGTGAACACTGGACAGCAGTTTTGAGGAGTTCTGTCAAGCGGAATTGTGAATAGTTTGACCCAATCACTCCTATTCACAGGAATATATTTGGATCTTCGTTCTACCTTCTGTCGCATTTCTGCAAAGTTCTTGCCTTATTGGGATGAATGCCCTGATTTTCCACTAAAGTAACTTAATAAGACCTTGTTGAAAATAGATGTACAGTGCTATTCACATGGAATGCAGTTTCATTTAGTGTAAGGCAGATACTGTTCATTTTTAGTGAAGTTTATATAATTACTGTCTACAATGTGCAGTGTTACATTTATATGCTCGCTTGTCCATAGTTTTCAAATCATGGAAATTGAAAACTTGCCTGGATTTGTAATTCTTTTATGGTATTTAAGAGGGAAATGATTGATGCCTTAACCTTTTGAGATAATGGTGCATGTGCTTCCATAAGAAAATGAATGGGTTACCAAAGTCATTGGTTAATTAGTCTTTGCCTTATCAAGTTTCCAAGCCGTGCTACAGAACGAGGAACATACAAAACTGCAAGTATTGAGATGTGAGGAAGGAAAGCAATATTTCTTCAGTCTTAGTCATGACTGTCAGCATGTGCTAGTTCCTGCTCAACGGATTTCCTTTTTCAATCAACAACATATCTTTAACCACATACAACCTTTGAGTATATGGAGACTTTTCCATCTGATCAATGAACAGTACTTGTATGTGGCCTACTTGTAATAACTGTATGCTGTATTTAGCATTTTATTTCGTGTTGTATTTGTTATGTAAAATAATGGTGTGATGTAGAGGTTTCACTGTATACATGCTGTGAACATGTATATTTGGAAGTTGTAATCTATTTTGATATTCAGGCGTGTAAGTAAGCATACCACTTCATTTGTTTTGATCAATAGTTACAGGAACACAGTCAAGCTCAACAGTTTAACCAGAGTCACTTGTATACATTTTTGGCCACAGGTTTCCAAATGTATTGGCAATAACTGAGGGTAAAAGCAATATGTTGTAACAGAAAGTATAAATATTTTTGATAAAACAGTGTATATTTTATAAATCTATTGTAACACTAATCATCTGTACCTCGAAAGTTAAATGCCTTCATCAGATATTCTGTATGATTTTATATTGTTAAGTTCTTATTTGTACCCATTTAGTGTATTTCCAAAGGAAAAAATACTTGGCTGCAAGTAAGACCAATTTTTCCTTGATTGTGATATCTGTCTGTCTGTACCTAGGGTTTCCAGGGAAAATGAAGTCCGAACTTTAAAATGTGCTTATTTATTGAATATATCACAACAGAACTGTGTATTTAAGTGACAGATGCCAAGATAGAAAATTTAAAATTAATATTTCCAAAAGAGACTGTTTCTAGAAACAGTTTACCTTATTATGAATAACACTTCAGAGTGGGTGGCCATTGACTTAAATTTTCCGTAAAGGATAAATTCTGTGCATCCATGCATGCACAATTATTTTGCTAGCTGAAAGAGTGAAGTACAGTATTGAACTTTTATTATGTTCCCAGTGCTTGAATTATCCATTTCCCATCAAAGAAATGTGTTTCAGCATTTTAGTAAAAGTGTGCAGTGATGAAAAAACTTGTTTTAAGGTTTGGATTACTAGTTCGAGGAAATTCTTGCTGCACTGTGCACCCTTTAAATAAAAACAGGATTGAGGTTTTACTACATATATATGTACATATATATAAATATGTATATATCACTTTTGAGGTACAGTTTGAAGGCTCTTTATATTCTGAGATCTGTAGACAATGTATAAAAGAGCATTTTAGCATTAGAAACTGACATATCCATTTGCTTCTACATAACTGTACATAAAACTATTTTTATTATAAGTGAATCACTAAAAGTAGAGGGCAGGGTATGTTCACAATTAAGTTGAAGAAAGCACTAATTTTATCTTTGTAGTTTTTTTAAAGGTATCAAGTATTTTTACTCAGAGTAAGATTTTAAACTCTTGATTGTAAATATATTTTTCTATAGCTGTAAGTGGCTGCTCAAGCACTTTGTAAGGAATGTAGGACATTTTAGAATGGTACACTATGCATTAAAATCAAATGTGCCTTTAACATATGTCATTCTGAAGAGAACCAAGTGTTTTGCAGTCAAGTAATATCTTAAATGCACAAAATTAAAACATCAAATAGATTCCGCTTCATGTTTGAAGTATGCTTTACTTTCTACAATGTGTTGTGTTAGTTGAAATAGATTTTTGCAAGCTGTGATTTAAGTTGCGTGCACTGTTGCGAGAAGAGTGGAATAAAATAGCTTTTTTCCAAGAACAAAATGGTACCTAAACTAATGCAATGTTGGTGTTACTATCTGGAATAATTATGAGTCTAGTAAGGACACAGACAGGGAAGGATTCTGCTTATCTACATTTCATTACTCTTATTTTGCATAATCATTTCATCAAACCATATTAATTAGACAAAGGAAACTGTGATTCCAAAACTGTAGTAAGGTTAACGTTAAAATAACCAGTTGAATTACAAAATTCTGCTTCTTACCTGCCCCTGGAAAAACAAGAACAGATAATCAAATCACATAGCTTGAGTGGGACAATTGTCTCCATAAATTCTCACGTCAAAAATGCATCTGAATATGTAACATCTCAGGAGGGAATAGCTTCCCCCATACCTCCCCCCGTTAATGCTAGAATCATCACCCTTTTTTTGTAACATCTTGGAAAAATCTGCATTCTATGCCATTATTCAGAAGCTGGGAATATGTTTATTCTAAAGCTTACTTGCCACCAACAATATTATCTTACTAATAGGCTTCAAATACTTGCTTTTGAAAGTCGACTCGCCATACCTATCTGCTGACTTGCAGATGGTCTCTAACTTAAGCTTTGCTTTATATGACATTGCTTCTCCATCAAATCTGAAGCAAACGGAAAGGTATCAGTGCTTGTTTGTTGCATAGCTCATCTCACCCACTTTGCTTAAGTGTGAGAAGACACTGGAGGGAAAAAGTTAACATTCTGATAGATACATCTGCCGTGTGGATTCCTCACCTTGTGAATATCCCCTTGCGTCAGCAACATTCGGAAATTCTTTTTGTAGCTTCGCGCCGACGTGGATCCGGACGTCACAGAGGCACGGCACCGCTCGCGACTCCGCTGACGTCACCGACGCCTATAATAGGCCCACGCCGGCGTGATGACATCAGTTCCCTTTTTTCCGCGTCGTCAACGCTAACGGTTTTCTGGGATCGTACTGTAGCTTTACAGTAACTTTGTTTCTATTATCCTATTATTGTGTTTATCTTGATATTCTTCGAAATGTCGAAGAAAACTGGATTTAAAGCTTGCGGCGAATGTGGCAAGACTATGTCTATCACCGATCCTCATGAATGCTGTGTCTGGTGCTTAAGTTCCGACCATGACGTCGAGGATTGTCGTTGCTGCAAGAAGATGACTCCGAAGGCTTTAAGAGAGAGAGAGACGAAACTCCTCGTGGCAAAACTTAAAAATAAGAAAGTTAAAAAGTCTTCGAAGTCTCGATCTCGACGGTCGAGGTCTCGTTCGAGGTCACGCTCGGAGTCGTCTTCAGCTCACGCTTCGAAGTCTTCGAGGAAGAAGCACAAGAAGAGGAGCCATGAGTCACGTCATCACTCTGAAAAGGACTCTAGTTGAAGACCGAAGTCCCAAGTCAAGCTTCTGAGTAAGGAAGTGGAAGTTTCAGAGTCGGAAGATCATAACTCTGTTGGTGAGGCTTCACATCCGAATTCACCCGAATCTCAGAAGCAGGTCCATTCTCCGGTTCCATCCAATCCTTCTGTTCAGGAGGATGAAGGTGAGGAGCAGGGGGCTGGTGAAGTCGAAGTTCCGGTGCCTGCGGGTTCGTCGACCCCGGTTCCTGGACTCGATGAAGAGGTCGACGTCGTATCGACTCCACCTCCTCAGGAACAACCCAGAGGTCCATATCCTGATTTTCCAACTCCAGGTCAGGATCCTTCTCAGTTCCTGAACTCCATGTTTGGTGTCTATTCCAGGGCAATGTTCCCGTCTGGTGCACCGGTTGGTCCCACAGGTCCTATGGCTTTTAACTTGGGTGTTCCCCAGGCTTATGCCCCTGCGCCCTTCATGCCTTTTATGCCGGCTATACCACCGCATTGGCATTTTCCGACACCACCGGTGTCGTCGACGCCGAAGCGCACGACGCCGACTCCGTCGACGCCGGTCCCATCGACGCCGATACCTACGACTCCGGGGCAGGATTCTGCTCGACCTCGTATAAAAAGACCTCATCCGACTTCGGGTTCGACGCCGGCACCGACCCCGTCGGAGTCGATTCCGAATCCATTGGCTTCTGTTGTGAAGGAAAGATCTCGGAGAGAGGCCCAGAGACTTCTGGAAGAGGAAAGATGTCAATATTCAGATACTGAAGAAGGGGAGTTACAGGATTCTGAGGATCCTTTTGAGGACTTGGGTGAGGCCAGTGGACTTGAACTGTCTCCTGAGTGGGACATGGCTTCGGTGTCAAATGTACCATCGAAGGATGTGGTGCCTTATCACACCGTTATAAAAAAAGCAGCGAGTTTATTGAATATTACTCTGCCCACTGCTGATTATAAACCAAATATTTTAACTGAGGTTCTTCATTCACCCTCGTCTGTTATTGAACCTATGTTACCCTTCAATGATGCCTTATCTGAGCCCATCTATGAGGTTTGGAAGAAACCTTTATCTGCTCCGGCCGTTTCTAGAACAGTGACGAGGAGATACAGAGTTGCACCTGGGGACCCTGAATTTTTATCAACACATCCCCTACCTGAGAGTTTGGTTGTGCAGGCTGCCTGCTCAAAGAGATCTGCTGGTGCTTTTCCACAGGTTCCTGGGGATAAAGAATCCAGAAAGCAGGATCAAACTGCCAAGAAGGTTTTCTCCTCAGCCAGTATGGCGTTAAAGTCAACCAACGCAACGTGTCTGATGGGAAGGTATATCCATGCCTTGATGGATTCTGTCAAACAGTTGATTCCGAAAATCCCTGAGGATGACAGAAAGGATTTTCAGGAGGTGATATCGGACACTCAAGCAGCTGCGAGACAGGTGATTCAGAGTGGCTAGGACACTGCTGATTCGGTGGCGAGGGTCATGGGCTCTTCCGTGGCCACTAGGAGGGCTGCCTGGCTTAAATCATCGGAGTTCTCTGCAGACGTTCAGTCTGTTTTGATGGACTTGCCTTTTGATGGCTCAGGATTGTTTGGCAAAATCTTTGGGTCTCCAGTCCAGAGGTACTACTGGAAGACGCTTCAGGGGGTTTGGAAGATCTTCCTTTCGTTCTTACAGACCATCTCAGCAGCAGCCACAACAGCAGCAGAATACGCTGTACAAGTCGTACAGGGGCAGGCCAAGATCCCGCCCTAGAGGGAGTCAAGCTTCCTCCTCCCCTTCCCAACCCCCGGCCAACGCAGCAAAGCAGCCCTAGATCTGCCATTCCGGATCATGTGGGCCCAGTGGGGGGTCGGCTTACACATTTTCTACAAGATTGGGAATTAATAACATCGGATCTTTGGGTTCTCAATCTTGTAGAGAATGGGTATGCACTTCCTTTCCAGGAATTCCCTCCCAATTACCCTCCTTGCCAGGGTTATTGTTCGGAGGACCACCTGCTTCTCCTGCAGGAAAAAGTCCTGGCTTTGTTCCGAAAAGGTGCGATAGAGGTGGTTCCAGAGCAGGAAAGGGGTCAGGGGTGCTACTCCCGGTATTTCCTGATCCCCAAGAAAGATGGCAGGCTTCGGCCAATCCTGGACCTCAGGATTTTGAACCTTTACCTGAAACAGGAAAAGTTCAAGATGCTCACTCTTGCGCAGGTTCTTCAAGCGCTGCTAGAAGAAGACTGGATGGTGTCGATCGACTTGCAGGATGCGTATTTTCATATTCTCATCTTGAAGTCGCACAGAATGTATCTCCGTTTTACGGTTGGGTCACAACACTCCCAGTTTGTGGTCCTTTCGTTTGGTCTTACTACTGCGCCTCGAGTCTTCACCAAGGTGATGGCAGTGGTGGCAGCTCATCTCAGGAGAACGGGGATACATGTGTTTCCGTATCTAGACGACTGGCTGATCAAAGCGGAGTCGCCGGAGAAGGTGCTCCATCATCTGCAAGAGACAACTCAGTTGTTGCACAGGTTGGGTTTTTCGATAAATGTACCCAAGTCTCACCTGGTGCCCTCACAGCGCAACCTGTTCATAGGTGCGGTACTGGACACTACTGTGTGTCGTGCATTCCCTCCTCCTCAAAGGATTCGCGACATACAGGAGATGATTCCTTTGTTTTACAATGGAGCGGTCGTTCCAGTCCTGAAGGTCCTTCGCCTGCTCGGTCTGATGGCTTCATGCATTCTGTTGGTCAACCATGCACGCTGGCATATGAGGGCGCTCCAGTGGTGCCTCCACAGGCAGTGGTATCAGCACAACGGAGATCTCAGGGAGTCAGTGAAGATCTCCAGAGAAACTGCAGCGGATCTGTCTTGGTGGAGCGTGGAAGGCAATCTGTCTCAAGGGAAGCCTTTTCAGATTCCTTCATCGGTTGCCACAGTGATATCGGATGCGTCCACTCTCGGGTGGGGTGCTCATCTGGGGGACCTGGAGGTCAAGGGTCTTTGGTCTCCAGAGGAAAGGTTGCTTCACATCAACCTTTTAGAATTGCGGGCGATATGTCTGGCGCTCAAGGCCTTCCTCCCTTCCCTTCGCGGTCAGTCTGTTCAAGTCCTGACGGACAACACGACCGCAATGTGGTACATCAACAAGCAGGGAGGAGTAGGGTCGCAGTGTCTCTGCAGAGAGGCTCTGCGTCTCTGGTCCTGGGTTCAGGACCATCGGATTTGTCTGATGGCAAATCATCTGGCCGGAGTTCAGAACGTTCGTGCAGACAGTCTCAGTCGGCAGTTCTCTGCCGATCACGAGTGGAGGCTCCATCCGGGGGTAGTTCACAACATCTTTCAGATGTGGGGGACTCCTCGGGTGGACCTGTTCGCCACTCGCGAGAATGCTCCCTGCCTGTCATTCTGCAGTCTCCAGTATCCGATGCAAGGAGCCTTGGGGGACGCGTTTCAGTTGAGTTGGAGCTCGCAACTCCTTTACGCGTTTCCTCCCATACCATTGATTCCTCGGGTTCTGAGGAAAATTCGCCAAGACCGGGCCCAAGTCATATTGATCGCCCCGGATTGGCCAAGAAGGGTGTGGTATTCAGACCTTCTCCACCTCTCCTCTCACCCGCCGCTCCATCTCCCTCACAGGGCAGATCTCCTCTCTCAGATGGAGGGGCAGGTTCTACACCCCCACCTCCAGACCTTACACCTTCATGCCTGGAGATTGAACGGGGCAACCTGATTTCTTTTTCTCTCCCTCACGATGTGGTGGATGTCATTTTGTCAGCCAGGCGTGACTCAACTAAGTCCATCTATTCTTATAGGTGGTCTAAATTTGTTACTTGGTGCAGGGAGAAGTCTATAGACCCTTTGAGGGCCCATTTATCTGATGTTCTCCAGTTTGCCCTTTCTCTGGCACAGCAAGGGCTTGCTGTGGCCACAGTGAAGGGTTATCTTTCTGCGCTGTCGGCTTTTATCTGTTTGCCTGACCAGCCTTCTCTTTTTAAATCTCCTATAGTTTTAAGGTTTTTGAAGGGCCTCACGAATAAGTTCCCTCCTACTCCTTTTATTGTGCCTCAGTGGTATTTAAATCTTGTTTTGACATTTTTAATGGGTGCTCCTTTTGAGCCTCTTCACAAATGTCCTATGAGGCTTCTGACTTTCAAAACGGTTTTCCTCGTTGCAATAACCTCGGCAAGGAGGGTAAGTGAGCTTCAAGCTCTTAGTCACAAGCCCCCTTTCTTGTCCATTCACGCTGATCGAATGGTTCTTAGGACCAGGGCTGCTTTTCTGCCAAAGGTGGTGACTTCTTTCCACCTTGGTCAATCCATTACCCTTCCTACCTTTTATCCTCCCCCACACCCTTCCAAGGAGGAGGAGAGATTACACCGTCTTGACCCCAAGAGGGCGGTGTCTTTTTACCTGGACAGAACTAAAGACTGTCGAGTGGATGACCAGCTCTTCATTGGCTTTGCTGGCTGCAAGAGAGGAAGAGCGGTCCATAAGAGGACTTTGTCAAGATGGATCGTCCTGTGTATTAAGATCTGCTACTCTTTGGCGGGTAAGGAACCACCAGAGGGTATAAGGGCTCATTCTACTAGAGCTAAGTCTTCGACCTCAGCATTGGCTAGAGGTGTGCCTGTAGAGGATATTTGTAGAGCGGCAACTTGGTCTTCCCTCCACACTTTCGCGAAGCATTACTGCTTGGATTCCGAAGTGAGGAGGCACGGTCATTTTGCACGCTCTGTCCTTCAGGATTTCCTGGTCTAGAAGAGTGGACACCCTCCTCCGGGAGTGGGAACTGCTGTGGGACTCTATTCACAAGGTGAGGAATCCACACGGCAGATGTATCTATCAGAAGAACAAGTTACTTACCTTCGGTAACGCTTTTTCTGGTAGATACTATATCTGCCTGTGGATTCCTCACTGACCCACCCGCCTCCCTGTTGTCCACTCTTCTATACCGGAGTTTATGTAATGTATTATTTTATTGTCAAGGGGTTGTTTATTTCAAATGTTTTATTGCATTTGCTTCGCACTGTGTGTTACCTTGATTTCTATACTGCGTATACTGTGTATATGCCTACTGTCATCGGTCCGTCCGTGTGCCTCGAAGGCACGGAAAAAAAGGGTGGAACTGATGTCATCACGCCGGCGTGGGCCTATTATAGGCGTCGGTGACGTCAGCGGAGTCGCGAGCGGTGCCGTGCCTCGGTGATGTGCAGATCCACGTCGGCGCGAAGCTACAAAAAGAATTTCCGAATGTTGCTGACGCAAGGGGATATTCACAAGGTGAGGAATCCACAGGCAGATATAGTATCTACCAGAAAAAGCGTTACCGAAGGTAAGTAACTTGTTCGTTACACTCAACAATCGAGGACACAAGTGAGATCTCTAGTGATATACACCTACTCTTTTTATGCAGCTCACCACTCTAAGCCTAGCTTGATTTGGAAACTAAGGCTATTATAGAGTGCTTGAATTTTTTATAATTCTCATATATCACATTAAAATCCTTTTAAATGGTACTAGAAGTGACCGATCTTTATGAAAGCTGCATTAAAGAAAGGTCCTCATGTTAGGGCATTCCATACATAAGAGGGGTTGGCCTAACGGCTAAGGCGCTCGACCTCGGATCTGGGTTCGAGTCTCGGTAACGACGCCAAAAACCCCCTGTGATTCTGGGCAAATCACTTAATCTCCCCGTGCCTAAAATGAAAGTGTGTCCTCATGTAACGTAACTGGTGCTATGTAAAGGGCTCTGGTAACTGATTCGGTTTGGTTCTAGTTCGCGCTATATAAAACTCTGCAAAAAAAAAAGCCATAACATTGCATTCATGTGTATACTTTCTTCTAGTTGGTCTCTCATGTCGCTCTTTTATTAAGGAGTCCATAGGCATCGGAATGCATTTTAAGCACCATTTTGTCCAAGTTAGTGTTATACTAGAATAGATGACTGGGAAGCACTAATTGTTCTGCCCTTTCTTTGGTCGGTTGGTCTGTGGGAGTCGCAAATCCAAGATGTTACATTGGAAATATCCAGGAAAGTGACCTCCAGCATAATGCTGTCTGCACTCCAGTCTCCTCTGATGCCTTATTTGTATAACCATTCTGGGAATCATTGAGAATGCCAGGAATTGCATAAATATGCCCCACTGTCCAGTCTTATAGGAAAGCCTTTGCTTCTGTCACTTCTCAGTCTAGTCTATAGCTGAAGAAGACTCTGAGCCTTATAATTAAGCTAGGATGTGAAAATATCCTTCTTGAAGAGTCCTCAGTGGTTGTCACTTGATTTCACTACTAGCTGATTCGGAATTCTATTGCTCGCCTCCCTGAAGTGATGCAACTGCCAGTTGGGGTAATGTATTCGTTTATCACAGTAAGTACTCTGCAGGGTATTTGTATTCAGGTTTTTGCAGACCCTGACTCTTTCCCCAAGGGTATCTTGGTGCTATGACCGGTTGTATTTTGCCACAAATTCTGATCTATTAAAATAGAGCGAAGTGTTCTGAACATCAATATATCAGACTCCAGCTGTAAATTGGTAACATTTTTCTATAATCTGGCTGCAGGTTCAGAGAAAACTCTTTCTCCTTGCCAACATACAATTGATTCTGCTACACTCAACATTGTTATTTGGATCGGTCTGTCTGATCTTCTCAACCATGCACCCCAAGTGTACTTTTGGTTTGGGGGGGTCGGAGTGGACGGGCAAGAGGAAGGCTTACCAGATGGCCCTTTGATCTCTGCATGGTCTCCCTTTGATACCACAAGCTCTGGATGGGAAGAATTTGAATGTCTTTTGTAACAAGGAAACATTTTAGCTCCAGCAAATCATTCCGGCATTCTTTCCAGGATTTATCTATATGCTTCATAGACTCCTTGGTGTATTCCCCATGAAGTCGAATCCAAAGCAATCACACCACCATACACTGATGGCCTAGGCCTATGCATCCACTTCTTTGTTGAGATGCGTATGTGTAGGAAAGAGGTGTGGCGCTGCTACCAGGGTGACTGGAGCTGGAATCTGGGGCCCACGGTTTGATCCCTGACACCAACTGCAGATCAGCCCAGCACCATGCGACTCTGGGCAATAGCTTGCTTAATCTTCCCGACAGTCCCATGCGCCAGGATGCCTTCGGGTAACTGTTCGTGCTTTACAAATACTGGGTTTCCGTCTTCTATGTATTGCTGAAAGGGGTGTTTGCTCTTACCACTGACAGAGTATTATTTCCTCCTCAAATGACAGATTCCATCTGAGGTCTGTCTTTGTGTTGCTCTCCCAAGGGAATTTGAAGAGGTTCTCACTCTATATTTGTAATTCTCAAAAGCACAGGACACTCCCCGTTTCCCCTTAGGTACTGGATAAATGAGTTTCTTTTCTACAGTTTATTTGTCTATATTATTTGCAACACCCCAGTTTTACGTTTCACAGATGTACTACAATTAGAAATCTTATTCGTCAGAGTTACTCTGTAAACGGCGATAAGAATTTACGTTGGCTACAGAAAAAGGATTCTACATTTGTGGAATTTGCTAAATGTGTAAATTTGCAATGGACACTACACAATGTTTTGAGTATAATACAAGAAACAAGCACTGAATTAGAATATACATTATCCGTTCCACTAAGTATGCTTTGATAAGCAAATGTGGTGAAGGGGGTCACCTCAATATGTTCATATGAGTATATTACGAGATGTGAATGCATATTTCCTAGCCCTGAACACGCATGTGATGAAACATATGTTGGCCAGGCTGGAGTATGTTTTAAAAGATTGAAGCTTGGAGTAAAGGCGGACTGGACTGATGAATCTCTCTGAACTATTCTTCATTTAAGGACTGGTTTCAAGTCCCAAGATAGAGTACCCAGTGTATTTTATATAAACTACACGCTTTATTGTTAACAGGTTTTTTAATGAAGACCTGCATCATTCTAGGCTGGGGTCAAAAGACGCTGACACGTGGAAAATCAAAGTCATGATTTCTGCTATAACTTTAAATGTTTTAAAGCATTTTTTAAACAATATCTATGTATTCCTTAGCGAGCTTCCTATTGTAGGCCCACTCTGGAAACATCCGTGGCTGGCCGTACCCCTGTCCCTCTGGTGTACTGGTGTCTTCTACAGCATATTCTTGAGTTTCAATCACCGCTCCTTTCTCTTTTTTCATCTTTCCGGAAGGGAGGGGTGGATAGGTTTCATAATATAAAGAGGCAGCTGCTTCCATGCTCTATCTTCCAATACAATCTGCAAAAGCAAAGCATCTCACCCAGTGAAGTAACGCCTCTTTTTATTCTTCTTGTTTTTAATCTTTCCTGCTCCAGGGCACACAGGCTTTTGTTTTTTTAAACCAGAGTGGAGTGAGGTCTTACACTGACATACTACAGAGATTGAACTACTCTTTTTTTTTTTTCCAGCTTATCGGGAGTCAAAGCAGGTGCTGTGCCCCACAGAACAGCAGCAGTTTTCAATTAACGGGTACCATATCTGCAAAGCTGCTTGTTAGGCAGAGCGTGGGTGCCAAAAGATCGGTTGTGGACTTACCAAGAGCTTAACCCCTTCGACGCTCATGACGAGCTGGGCTCGTCATGAGGTAGCCTCCCAGCACGCTCATGACGAGCCCAGCTCGTCATGAATAATGGGTTTTTTAAAATCCCAGCGCAGGAAGGGAAAATGTGCCGCGAGGATGTGGTTAAAGAGTCTTTTAGCCAACCCTTTGCTTACCATTGGTTTGCCTTATTGGTCTGCTCATTTGCTTGCTTCTTATTCAATGGTTTTCCTTATCTCAGATTGTCCATCTTCTTTGTCCCTCCCCTGGAGCATAACCTCTTTACCATATATATCAGATTGGCTGACTTTTATCCTCCCACGTATTACTTTTACGAAACAACTTTTTTTCCCCTGAGTCCATGTGTTTTCCACATATCTCCTGCTTGTGCTTCTTTCCCCCTCAAATAATTACCCCCAAGGTGCTACAAGTTGCTGTCTCCCTCATGTGCTCTCACCTCTGTTGCTTTTCCGCTGTGTGCAGCTTTTCTCCCTCTACAGCCTCCTCGTTGCTTCTGCTCCTTCCCCACTGCCCCAACCAGCTAAGTCTTTGTTTAAAAAAAAATATATATATACATATATCTTTTTTGAAAGGCTATGCTGCTGGCCCTGCTGCCTTAGAAACCGCTTTCACACTACTTTCATTTCTTTTTTTTTTTTTATTTACCCACCCATCTCGGATTGGTATATTAAACAAAATGACACTGGTGTCGGTCTTATGACGCACCCATTCCTACACACAACATTCATATGTGCATAAGTGAATTATTGTGATTGGTGCTTGTTATACCGCTTTGCCTTGTTTTTTTGTTGTTTTTTAACAATGCAGCCCACATCGCCAAAAGCAATTGGCAAGCCAATAAGTCCCAAAGACAAGACCTATTGACTTTGCCAATGATGGTTTCAGTGTTGTGCTGAATGTGGTGATTGGCCCTTGGCTCAGGTCGATACCTGCAAGTAATGGGGAGAGTGGTACTTGATCAAATGGACATACACTCAAGGGATGGATTCTGTGTGATGACTGCTCACTCCCATCCGTCCTCGCTATAGCACTCAGCAAGAAGGAGGGTTGTGCCCCTCACTCAAAACACCCCCCCCCCATCAATAACTTTGGGGAATTTATCCACACCTCTTAGGGACCCTGGCTCATGGGTCGAGTCAGTAACTCCAAGGATTGGTGTAATTCTTTTGCCATTCATCTGGTTGATCTGTTCGATGGAAATGTGAAGACGCATCAATCACCTTAATTAATTTCACCCTTTCATACCCATTTTGGTTACCATGTAGTTGACATCTGCATATCGGGTATCTGGTGGAACCTAGATTGCAAATATATGTTACTTGACTTCGAAATCCTTTAAAAAACAGAAGATTAGGCTTTTAGCAAAACAGGAACAGTATGTTTAATTAAACATTGTGGCCGGGAGAGCAGGCACGAGGTCTAAGGACTGTCTCAATTTACAATTGGTATGTGTCCTTCTTTTATACAAAACACATCTGATAGAGACATCTAGCTGCAGATTCCTTACCCGTGAACTTTCAGGCTGGATCCAGAAGATTTTTCTTAGCAGTACCCCTGCTCTGGTAGGTGGCGTTGGTTGACGCCGCATGGTGGTGTCATGTTTGTCGTTGTGATTTTCGGACCATCGATATAACCGCCACTCCAGCGCACTGATGTCAGTTCTTTTCTTTATCCGCCAGCGCCGATCCGTTGAAGAGAGCTACCCCTGTCATTTTTTGACAGACTTTTTTCGACTTTTGTCTACTTCTTTTGGTGTGTAGAATGTCAAGTAAAAAGTCTTTGGGGTTTAAGCCGTACTGCGCCTCTCACTGCACCATGTCGGTCATGAATCCCCACTTAGTGTGTCTCTGGTGCCTGGAGTGTGACCACGACTGCCTGGCCCTGACGGCAAAGGCTTTGAGGGAGCGGTCCCTAAAGCTGCTTGCCGCCCGGCATCTGACACCGCGGCGGTCGCCTCATCGGTCTCGATCCCAGTCCAGGTCTCAGTCAAGAGGAAGCTCAGAGCACCGCTCCGGTGAATCTAAGTCCTCTTTGTGGAAGTAGTTGAAGGCTGGACTGTTCCCATGAGGCACAGGGTCAGACTGATTTGCATATGGCCAAGTCTGAACTGGGGTGGCGGAGTGAGCTAAAGAATGGTGCTGAATTAAACCCAGATCAGTTGACTGGGGGTGAGTGTTTGATTTGCCCAAACGCTCCGTCCATCATCCCCTTTTGTATTGCGAAGTCTGATAAGAGGCACCACAAAAAACACTAGAAGTCAAAGCGTGGAAGAACCTCTGCGTTTGAGGCCCTGTTCCGTGGAGTGGCTGCTTGGCTCAACTCAGTGTTTCCCTGCCTTCCCGGGCCAGGGTGCAACTCCCGCCTAGCTTAAGGAGTTTTATGATGCTATGTGAGCCATATTCGGGCCACCTGACCATGATGGTGCAACTTTGGGCCCGCAAGCTCGGGGGTCCTGCGGCTCCGGTGCCATGGCCTCCGATTGGACCCGGGTCCAGACCAGCGCGGGTTGCACCTCCGCAGCGACCTTTCCCGGCAGTGTGTCCAGTGCCGAGGTCCTCTGCATCACCAGCGCACAACGGTGGCGCCGCTCTAATCCTCATTCCCTACGACACAGCATGGTCAGGTGTCCCACCATGCCGAGACTGGCGGCAACAAAGCTGTACGGCTCTGTGCCATTCAACCTACCCTATTCTGAAGGGTTATGGATGGATGATGGATGAAGAGGATTGGGAGCAGGAGCAGGATCCCTTAGACATCCTGCAACCACACGATATGGATTTGCTACCTCCACCTGCCCTGGTTAAGGAGTAGAGGGCATCATTTGCTATGGCGGTGTGTAGGGCTGCGGAGTGTTCCGCTGCCGACCGGCCCAACACCGCAGGAGTGAAGAACGTCCCAATCCTCTACCCTCACCGTGACCCCCAACACCCGCAATCAAAACGGATGGTGGAGAACACGACACCGGGAGAAGGTGGGTAACAAAACAAGGGAACCCAAGGTCTTGGGGAACACAACTCGTCTCCTCTGGCTTCTTGGCAGCTGACAGCTTGACACAGACGAGAACGCTAAAATGAAAGAAGGAGACAAGATTAAACACACCCCTACTACTATTACCAGTGCCAAGTACACACACGAACCACCAACCTCCCTACTTACCCCAGATAACAAACGAGAGTGGCTTGATACGAAACAGGAATTCTTCCACTGCAATCGTATTAGTTGTTTCTTGCGTAACCCCAGACCAACCACGCCCCCTCGGGAAACACCGAGAATGACAAAGGGGGTGGAATTCACAATTCTTAGGACAAAAAAAGGACAGGGGAAAAATGGTATCAAAGGGAATACGAAAGACACCCAAAAAAACCCTGGAATCTAAAAAAGAACACGAAGGTAGCACAAAAACGGCCGTTATTCAGCTCCTTCGTGAAACCACCCAAACACAGCGTATAACAAGATGGTTTGGATAAAAAAAAGGGATAATAACGGGACGTTAAAACTCAAAGGAAACGCAGCCGCGAATCCCAGAACGTCACCGAAGATCAAAAACAGGTCCCTAATAAAGAGTTCTGAAATGCCCAAGGGAATAGGAAAACAAGGGAGCAGGGGAAAAAGGGGATCAAAACCCAGCACTAGAAAAGACCGCTGGAACGGAGCTCGAAGGAAGGGAAACAAGGTAGAACCACAGGAACAGGAAACACACAGCAAGGGACCAATAAATAAACCAAGCACCTGTTTCCTGTTGGCAGCCCCCTTTTAAAGCGAGCTCTAGGGAGTGTCCATAAATTCGCATATGCACTTGGCACTTTTAAGAAAAAACGCTAACGGGGAACTAGACAGAAGGAACCAGGCCCCCTTGAACCCCAACACTGAGGTCCTGGACCTGCAGCTCCCTGCGGTGGCAGTTAACACTAACGTCTTGACAGAGGTCCTACAGCCTGGGATCTCCAGCTCGGAACCTTACTGCCTTTTGATGAAGCCTTAACGGACATCCTTCTGGGCACATGGTCCAAACCCAGCAAGGTGTTCCAACAGGATGGTTGCCCAATGCCATCACCCTGCATCAGACGACCCAGTTTTCCTCATCCCCCACCCAGCCAAGCTTGGTGGTCCAGGCTTCCACTTCCCGTTGCACGTTTCCTGCTGCACCCCCCGTACGGGGAATCCAAGAGACTGGAGAGTTATGGAAAGAAAATGTTTTCTTCGGCCAGTCTGGCATTGCTGTTGGTGAACACTGCCTTTTGGGCCATTATTCCCCTTCAATATGGGGCAGGTGCTGCCCAGCGTCTCGGATGAGGACCGGGCTCTACTCTCCCGAGCTATTTCAGACAAGATAGATGCAGAAAAATTTGCCGCCATCTAATGTGGCTTGGACAAAACAGACTCACTGGGCAGAGCGATTTCCACAATGGTGGCAGTACGTCTCCATGCATGGCTGAGGACATCTGGTTTTTCGGGGGATGCTCTTGAGCGTTTTAAAGACTCTCGGGCCACAGCCAAGTCCTTGGGCCTCACCACAACTTCCCGGTCCACATCTGCTTTTTGCTCCTTTCGTGACTACGAAAGGAGCTACCAACCGCCCCAACCCTATTCCGGCCAGTGGGCCCGCAAGTTAAGCAAATGCTGCGGAATACGCGGTTCACCCCACCCCATGGATCGGCAGGCCAGAAGTCAAGCTAAGTCACAATCCCCTCCTCCGCCGCAAAACCTCCCTAGTCCGATACCCCAAGAACATTCACAGCCAGTTGGAGGCAGAGTACGCCATCATCTCCTCCACTGGCGGAACATCACATCGGACAGGTGGGTGTTGCAGATAGTCCAAAGGGGCTATTCCCTCCCCTTCCAGACTGCCCTTCCATCTATGCCTCCAATCGGCTGACGGAGGATCACCTTGCTCTGCTCCGCGAGGAAGTCAAGACTCTCTTGGCCAAGGGAGCTATAGAGAGGGACCCCGGGCCAGAAATAGGCTGTGGTTGTAACTCCTGCTATTTTCTGGTCCCAAAGAAGAATGGAGGCCTTTGTCCTATCCTAGACCTCAAAGCCTTCAACTGCTTCCTCAAAAAGGAGAAGTTCAAAATGCTCACCCTCGCTCAGGTCCTGTGCTCCCTGGTCCCGGGAGACGGTATGGTAGCGCTGGACTTGCAGGATACCTATTTTCATATCCCTGTCCTGCTTGCCCATAGTCGCTACCTGCGGTTTACGGAGTGCTATAAGGATTTTCAATTTGCAGTGCTAGCCTTTAGCCTCCCCGGTGCCTCAAAGGTGCTCACAAAGGTGATGGCAGTGGTCGCAGCCCATCTGCGGGGATCGGGGGTTCCAGTCTTCCCCTATCTCTGCAACTGGTTGTTTGAAGGCAGGCTTGTCCCAAACAGCTGTCTCCTACCTCCAGACTGGTGAACCTTCTGCATTCGCTGGGGGTTTTACTATCAACTTGCCGAAGTCACACCTGACCACCTCTCAGAACCTCCCTTTCATTGGAGCGGTTCTGGACACAGTGCAGTTTCGGGCTTTTCATCTGGGACAGACAGTTACTCTGCCCACTTTCTATGCATCTCCGCACCCTTCCAAGGAAGAGGAGTGTCTTCACCGTCTGGACCCAAAAAGGGCATTATCATTCTATCTTGATTGCACTAAAGAGTTCCGGGTGGATGACCAACTTTTTATAGGATACATGGGAGCAAAGAAGGGGTGTGCTACTCAAAAGAGGACCATCTCTCTGCATCAAAATATATTACTCCTTGGCAAAGAAGTAGCGTCCTGAAGGCCTTATAGTCCATTCCACCAGGCAAAGGCAGCCACCACAGCCCTCCAGCGTGGGGTTCTAATTGCTGATATCTGTCAAGCTGCCACGTCAGCATCTCTGCACATGTTTGCCAGACACTATTGCCTGGATTCTCAGGGAGGGCTTGTTTGGCTGCTCTGTTCTGCAGGATTTTCTGGTCTGACACTTTTCTGCAGTCCCTCCTCCGGGGAAGGTATTGCTTGGGTATATGTTCATGGGTAAGGAATCTGCGACTATATGTCTCTATCAGGTGGACAAGTTACTTACCTTCAGTATAGCCTTATCTGGTAGAGACATGATCTAGCTGCAGATTCCTTACAGACCCACTATCCTTCCTCCCCACTGCGGAATTGTTTTTAGTGTCAGGGATGTTCCCCTTCAGGGCCCTACCTGTTTTTTTTTTTTTTTTAACACACCATGGTTGGTCACTTCATGGCTCAGCGCTTCTGGTGTGGAAAGTCGTGAAAAGTACTGACGTCAGTTCCTCGGAGTGGCGGTTATATTGACGATGCAGACATCACGAAGACGACTAACATGACTCCGATGTCATGCGGAGTCGACCAACGCCATCTACCGGCATGCAGGGGAACTGCTAAGAAATCTTCCGGATCCACCCTGACGCCTGGAAGTTCAAAGGTCAGGAATCTGCGGCTAGATCATGTCTCTACCAGATAAGACGTTACTGAAGGTAAGTAGCTTGTCCAACAGGTTATGAAAGTTTCTGGCATACCGTATATGGTGAGGAATTTTGATTGCGACCTTTGGAGTCATAAATTAATTGACTAATGGTTACCACAGGTGGGTCTCAACCTCATGTGGACACAATGTGGCTGGTGGATAACGTGTCCAGGTGTCCGGGATGGGGACCCCCTGATCACTGCGTGTGCTAGGTCCTGATTTCTATGTGTTCCTAACTCATGTGGCATCTGACTACTTGTAGTGTTTTTGGGAGCACGCGTACGCCTTCCAGGTATGTGTGCTTTTTTGGGACAATCTCCCTTGACCACTGTAATGTTGCTACGCCTATCTGTGGGATTGATCAAGAGTTAGATACAATCGCAATGGACCGCACACCGCTAGCCCCTCCTCCGGATCGCCCCTAGGGACTCTGGTACATGGAGTTCTTGAGTGGTTCACCCCAGTGGGTGCAAGTAGGTACTTGTTGAACTGATGATCTCTAGACCCGATACATGTCCCGGGTTTTTGGATATCGCCTGAGACATGGCTCGGGTTTCGGGATAACGAGTTTCCTACCAGAGTGTTTGCCTGCCAGCTACGCACCCTCCCACCTGTAACCTATCAATCCGCAATCCCCGTCTAGGTCTCGGGCCTGCTTGACTACATATTTGCCAGTCGAGGCTGATGTGGAGCTTACAATGGGAGATTCTATCAATAAGGACGAGATTTCATTTTTATCGATGAATGCATCAATTCCCATATTAACATTCCCCCTCTTGTTGATTCTTGAACTACACTACCTAACTCATGCATTTTGACAATTGCTTTTGGTAACAATTATCTTCCTAAATACCTGCATTCTTTCCAGTTTAAAGACTATGTTTTTACAGCAGTTGATCCCAAATTGTATAACCCCCACATACCAACAGCAACATAATGATAAGTGGCAACAGTGATGTACATAAACCGGATATCCATCGTGGGAGCCAGAAGAGCCAATTCAAAAGCCACTGCTGCTAAGGGGCACCTCACTCGTCATGCATGCTTTTTTGTAAAATCTTTTATTTGATTTAAACAAAAAAATCATAAAATGGTGGGACAACCATCATGAGTAAAACTTACAAAGATGTACATTGTTATTATGTTTGTAAAAGATTTTTTTTAAAAGGCGGTATTTAAAAAAATGTTAACATGTAAACAAGGCTGTCGGAGCATTTCGGAGCCAGGTGATCTAACACTGCATGAGTTGATTAACGGATTCTGCATTGGCCAATTCTCTTGCAGCGATTTTTAGAAAGTTTATGGCTCTGCAGGACAGTGGGATGGATGAGCCCCTGAGACATTGAATTACTCCACCCCCCGCAAATCAGAACCATACCGTCCTTTGTGTAATTCAAAAGTCAACTCAAATCTGTTCCTCAACCGTTCCCTTGGTTGTGGATAACGTGGAACAGACCGCAACCACAGAGCTATGCGACCACAAAGAATCTTGAAGCTTAGAAGTTCTGCATTACAATTACGCAGCTCTTACGTTGACACTCGTTGATTGTTATACCGTTCTTATGTCATGCTTCTGTTGATTATATGCTATTGTCCTACTGTAAAGCGCTCTGATACCTTTGGGTGTTGACAGCGCTATAGAAAACTTCTTAAATAAATAAAAATAAATAATTACCATCACTTGAATAAAAGAATTGTACTCTGAGATACCGAACTTTAGAACTCCTACTGTGGAACTAGCGACCAGCTTACAGATATCTATATATTCTCAGTGAACTATTTTAAACTTAGCATGTACATTCAAAATATGGTCCGAACAAGGAGTCTTAGGAGTTACTAGAATCTATCCTCTTGTCTGAGCTCACACTTGCTCTCAAAGCCCTAATTGGATTAGGGAGGCTTGGCTATCTAATACGGACCAATAGCTTTTCCTTCGCCACTAGCGTCTACCTAGAACCTGCAGTAATTTGCGACTTTGCAGCCGCTATCTGGACTACTTTCCCAAGCCCACTTGCCATCATTTTTAAGCATGTTTTCCATTAGTACAGACAAAGGATCCTCAGCAGTTTTGAGATTATAGAGCCAAAATTGAAGCATCCTTCCGGGCTCGTCTGTTACTATTATAAGCCTTGAGGAAGTCCCGGAGGTGACGAAACGCGTGTTGGCTGTTTCAATGCTACCAAGTCAAGAAACTGAAGGAATTTGTGTTCTTTCTAATGCTAAGACTGTTTGAAATATAATTTGTGTATCTTTTGGTGCAATAAATCACTGTTGAATCATCCGATTCTATTCTGTTTACCAAATCCCTGTGATAGAAGATTCCTCTCATCCTATGGTGTTTCCTTTGCTATTCAAAACTCATTTTCAAATTGTGCTCATAACAATTAGAGTGCCGGGGTCTAGTTTTTCATGTATGCTGAACAAGCCATCTCTTGACTTGCTCTAACTGATATTCTGGGTAGTGGGATATCTTACCCTGAAAGGCACCTATTAGAATTGATTAAATGTGACAGTGACAGCGTATTTCTACCTATATCTGATAACGGGAAACACCCATTACTTCGATTTAAATACATCGCGGTGCTATCGCGCCGCGACTTTTACATCGCATTGTCGTTGGCATCGCAGCCTTTTAGTGCGCATGCTACAACGGCGCCATGGCATTAACATCGCATGCAATTACAATGCATGCGATGTTAACATGCCATTACAACGCAAGAAAATGCGACTTATATAAAAACAGAACTTTTAAGGATGCAAACGGAAACGGGCTAACATTTATGATGCAAGTACAATAATTAACAACTATACAAATTCAAATTCAAAAATAGCTTTATTCGGTATTTTGACAAAAAACCATAAAAGCATACAAGTACAAGTACAAACGTAAGCAGACTAAAAGCTTTTCTCATTAAAAAACTTCCTATAAAAAAAAATGCATATCCTAAAAACAGAACAAGTAAAAATTCATTATAGTACATATGAAATTTATAAAATTCATTTTACATTCATTAAAAGGCTCTTGGAATCATACAGTCTACTGCTGTCCACGTACTATCTGGTGTTATAAGGTACACAATAATACGATTTTTCATTTTTTATATATCCCCGGAGTCCTAATCATTTCCCATGGTCCCTCTGCACTTTACAATAAAAGCCAAAAATGTTATCGCTGTCACTATGGTACATTCATCTTGCATCATGTAAAGTCTAACCAGTGCTGTTTTACAGGTTCTCACACCCCATGACTTTAGTAGCGGTAACAGGTATCTTTTCCTCCCCCACTGATAGTACTTACAAAAGAAAATGCAATGCAAATTTGACTGTTTGGATAGGTCATCACACGGACATTTCTCCAAATTGCTAGACCAATCATTCGGGACAGGGAATGATATTAGCCTGTAAAATGAGTCCGTTCTCATTCGAGTCAGGAGCATTCTGTGATAACACGAATAATTAGGAGCTAAATAGGCATGTAGGCCTGTGCCATGTAGGATGTTACGATGGGCTACTATGGTGGACTTGTGCCCATCTAGGTACCATCTCCGTTCCTCCAATAAGTCAAGGCATGCCACTTTCAAAGCTTTTTTTACTATTTGTGAGCATGATGTGGGGTTTAGATAGAGATCTGGTTTGCCAATGGAAAACAAAAACTTTTTTACATAGGCTAACCATGGCTGCTTACTGGACGCAGAATGGTTTAAGCAGTCCTGGATTACTTCCCTATTAAAGCCAGTATCATCACATGTCCAGATCTTAAACCACAACATCACTGGCGCAATCTTTATCAAGTCGATGATATGGACTCGATCCAGTTCGTTGTGGCAAACAGTGGTAGACGTGGAACGTGGGACTGACAATAAGTACCTCAAAAAGGCGTTTTCCACTATTTGAATTTGTGTGCTATCTGCTAAACCCCAAATGCCTGCCCCATATACAGCAGTGGACACACATTTGGCTGCATAGATCTTGAGCAATATATCTACAGGTTTCCTGCCCAATCTCTTGGCAAATTGTTTAAGAGCACCTATCGTGCGAGAGAAGGCCAGGTTCCTGGAGGTTATTGCTGTTGACCATGTGCCCTTATTGTTAAATATAATGCCCAAATAAGAAAAGGTTTTAGTCATGGCTATCTTGGTGTTATTAACGAAGGTTTTGCAATCTGGTATATTTTTCCTCAGTGTACATGACATTGTGAAAGTTTTACCTTCGTTTATTTTTAAGCCTCTCTTGGTCATGAAGGATGAGAAACCTGCTAGTGCTTTCTGTAGACCCAGCTGCGTGCGAAACATGATGACGGCATCGTCAGCATATAGTAAAAGTGGTACTGAGGCGCCATTTATTTTGGGGTAATCCACTTCCAAATCTTTTAAAAAGTCTGCTATCTCGTTTATATATAAATTAAAAAGGAATGGCGCAAGGATGCAGCCCTGTCTAACACCCTTTGTTATGGGAAATTTTTTAGTTCGCTCACCGTTTTTGCCATATCTGACCGTAGCACCTGCATCTCTATACAATTCTTGTATAAAGTGTAAAATGTTTCTATCCATCCCCAATCCAACCAGGGCCTTCCAAAGTAGACTATGGTCTAAACAGTCAAAAGCAGAGGTTAAATCGACGAATGTCAGGAACAAATTCCCTTTTTCCCTTCCAGTATACTTATTTATTATAAGGGCCAGATTTAAACCCTGCTCTACAGTGCCTACGCCAGTTTTAAAACCATACTGTAATTTTGACAGGATCCCTTTACTCTTAGACCAGGATTGCAATTTAGTTAGCAGTACCCTCCCTGCCACTTTCATCAATGTGTCTAGCAAGGAAATAGGGCGGTAGCATTTTGGGTCCTGTCTATCCCCCTTTTTAAATATTGGAATCACTATGGCTTCATGCCATGTGTCGGGGAAACCCTTTTTGCTATACGCATTTATGACATTTGCTAGAAGAGGAGCCCAGAGGTCTACATTAACTTTAAATAGGTCAATGGGGGCTCCATCCGGGCCGGGAGCTTTTAAATTTGCGCTCTGGGAGATTGCTAGTTCGACCTCTGAAGGGGTAATAACTATATTTAAAGGGAAACTATCTTTCATCGCTGGCTGTTCACCTTGCCTGTTTTTCGGATCGTATTCTAACATAGAAATTGTTAGATCTTTTTTATATAGGCCGGTAAAGTAATCCACCCAAACATCTTCCGTTATGGCTATCTCCATTGAGTCAGCCTTAGTATCTGAAGAGAAGAAGGGGGCATTGATTTCCTTCCAGAAAGAAATATTGTCCCTTGCGGTACTTGCCTTTACTAAAGCTTCCCAAGCCTGATCTTTCAATTCATTCTGTCTATCGGCTAGGGTCTGTTTGTAAACTCGCCTGGCCTCCTTAATTAGGCTAGTGTCTTTAGGGACTGTCTTTAAGGCCTGTAAGAGGTCTTTGTGTGCTTTGGAGCAGGCGGAGTTAAACCAGCCATGTACTCTCTTTGCTGTCCCTATCTTTAGCTTTTTTGTTAACTTGTCATTTATGGTGACAGTTATTTTTCCATAGGCCTCTACAATTGACTGGGGGTTAATGTTAGGTTCTAGGCATGTCATAAATTGCTTCAATTCTTTCTGGACTAGCTCCTCCAAGAAAGTTGTAGCATTAATTTTTGCCCATTTTATGGCATATCCGTTCTTTCTTGCCAACGACACTGCGTGTCCATGAAGAATACTAGGTATGTTTGACACAAAGCTCTCCCTCTTCCCGACAGAAATGGAGGTGCTAATAGGAAAGTGATCGCTTAATGCCAGATCTTCCGTATTAAACCCTTCCAGGCAGCCCTGATTCCTATTGGACACTAAGATGTAATCAATTGTTGTGCCTGACCCTCGCCCAAAAAAGGTTGTCTGGAAAGCTACAGAGGGTTCGCATAGTTCGTTGGCAAACCCCATGTCCCAATCATGCATCAGTTGGTTTAGCATGTTCCCCGTAGTGGAATGTTCAAAGTGTGTAGTCGGGTCCCCTCTTAAGTTATGAATGCCGCAATTTTTTGTGGCACTATAAGGACATAGATGGCAATTATAGTCACCTAGTAGTAGGATACAATCTGCATCCTGGCCACCTCTCGTGAGCATTTTCGTGAGCTCCGCTATTAAGGCTTTGGGATCTACTTTAGGCAGATTAATATAGATGTTAACCACAAAAAGAGACCACCCCTTTGCTTTGACCATAAGTCCTTGCAAAGAACTGGCCACCTCTACTTTAGGACCGCTTGCAGTATATGTAATCAATTTTGTATTACACAAGTTAGAGGCATAAATACACAAACCCCCCGACCCTCTGCCTCGATTCCCCTGTATCGCCGAGGTGTAAAAGGTGCTAAAGCCCTCAATATGGGTCTCCTCCTTGTCCCAGCATTCCTGTAAACATATTATATCATGTTTTTCCATAAAAGATAGGAATGACTGGGCCTTTACTTTGTTATTCAGCCCTGCGATGTTCCAGGAGGTTATTTTTAGATTGAATTTATGTCTGGTGGTTTCTAATGCCAGTATCTGAGGGACTAACCTCTCCGCACTCTCTCTATTAAGTTCTAATTCCTTATGGATTTTTGTGGTGTTCAACGAGGTTACGGGAGCACACGTTGTTTCCCCTGTCGGGAGAACCGGTGTGGTCCCTAATGGGCGGATATTAGCAGTGGTTATCTGATGTTCGTTTTTACTAGACTTAATTGGGATGCCCGAGTTACTTCTTTTGTATTTTGTTACCATTATTGGTCAATCGACCATGTCCAGACAGTCGTACCTATTCCTTGTGGGGGCCCCCCTCCAATGATCAAAGTGTGAGTTTTCTCTTCTCGGTGGCCAGGGACGGTTATCCCACTCTCTGTTCCAGTAGTTATTGATGTTCCTCTTACTATTTCTACTATAGTGCCCCACCTGTGTCCATGGCCAGTCCTGGGCTTCCTCCCAACAGTTAGGGTCACCATAGTTAGAAGTATTTAGAGGTGGGTAAAAGAAGGAGAGACGCTGTACGTCGATTTCCCCCCCCCCTTTTTTCTAAAGCTGGCCATGAGGAGATATAATCAGCTGTGGCGGGGTCCTCACAGTTAAGTACGATACAGTCGCCCTGTACACTTTTTTTGGTATCGCCAACCCAGAACACTCTTCTCATTGAGATGATTCTGCTATGGTTAGATGGATGAAGAGGTCTGTTTTGGCTCAGCCACTGCAGAACCTTATTGCGCAAGGACCAAGGGGGTTCATCCATACCATCTGCCAGCTCGGTAACCCCAGTGAGTATAACAGTGTATGGGGTTGCCTCGGGCGGGAGATGCATCGGACGCCTATACCTTGGGCCTCTCCTCTCATTAACTTGTGACTGGGGCGGTTGGGCTTTTTGTAGTGTTTGTTGGGTAACCTTCTGCTTTACTACTTGGCTGTTTGACTCCTGAGGGGCCGGGGTCTTTTGCAGATTATTAGTTGGACCTTTTCGTTTTTCAGTCCCTTCTGTTGAAGCAGGGTTAGAAGTGGTTTGTTTGTTTAGCCTGTCATTTTTTTGGACTTCCGGGTACACAACGCTTTCAAGCGGTTGGGGCTTAGGCCTTGTGACTGGTAAAGGCAGGGGTTGGGCCGGATTATTTATATCTTTCGTGCTCCCCAAACCTTTAGCAGGTGTACCCAGAGTGTTCTGCTTAAAAACTGGTGTATTTAATTTTGCTAATTGTTTCTCAATGATCATGATGCTCTTCTCCAGTGGTTGCAAGTGGTGTTTTAGGAGCCGCCCCATGCTGTTTGTAATAAAATCATGCAGTGTTACACATGCCGTGCAAGGTTTCTGCATGCCACCCCCGGGGGCTTGATTCTCTGTCATCTCTCGGCGACCAGCATCATGAAGAGTCATTATACAATCAGCACTACTATTGGGAGGGATCAGTTGGTCTGTAGTTACTTTAGGGGGGATTGAGTTGTTATGCAAAGCTAATATAGTCTCGTGTGAGGTCGTTTCTATGTTTTGCCTCTTAGATATGGCACCCTCCCGGATGCCCATAGGATTAGAGTCTGCACTATCCACCTCATTTTGTGAAAATTGAAGATCTGGAGTTTTTTCCAGATCCTCACAGGAATTAGACCCCAGTGATAGTTGGGTGGCAGATAGGTCAACAATATTTGGAACTGTGTGTATCAATACATTCGCATTATCAGGTTGCTTGAGCAATGGAATGATTGGACCTTGGTGAGAGGGGGTTTGTGCAGAGGCCAGAGGCCCCATGGATGATCTTCGTGCCACCTCTAATTCATGAGATACCCTGCGTTCTAAGATGTGTATGCTTTTATCTATGACTTCATGGGTCTTGGTAATGAATAAGTCTAAAGGGCCTGTGATGTCAGTTAGGCTAGAGGTCGTTTTACTTCTAGTACGCTTATTCATGCTTAATAGCGTCAGTTACAACAAAATTATTAATAAAAGCAAAGCACATAAAATGTCAGGAGGCAACGATGGGTCACACTAGAAAATGTCAAGCTGAGAATGTAAATACCGTGGCCCAGTCCAGTCCTGCACAGTCTGGAACGGGCTGAAACGGGCCCGCCCTTGGCCCGGGCTTCGCCCGGCGTCCCGCGAGGCGGGGGAGACGCTGGCTTTATGCGCCTCCTGGCGCGGCTTGTTACGTTGCAGCCCGCTTGGGCTGATGGGGCTTGTAGTCTCCTGCCCTGCTCTCCACTCGGCGGCTCGGTTTGTCCAGCGAGCGGCGGGAGGCGGGCAGGATAAGCGGCTGGTAAGGCTGGTGTGGCTTTTCCCCTCAAAAAGGCGTCAGTGATTTGGCAGGGCTCTCTGTTCCCAAAAGCGATTCCACGCTTGTCGAGGAAGACGCCGGCTTTATGCGCCTCCTGGCGCGGCTTGTTACGTTGCAGCCCGCTTGGGCTGATGGGGCTTGTAGTCTCCTGCCCTGCTCTCCACTCGGCGGCTCGGTTTGTCCAGCGAGCGGCGGGAGGCGGGCAGGATAAGCGGCTGGTAAGGCTGGTGTGGCTTTTCCCCTCAAAAAGGCGTCAGTGATTTGGCAGGGCTCTCTGTTCCCAAAAGCGATTCCACGCTTGTCGAGGAAGACGCCGGCTTTATGCGCCTCCTGGCGCGGCTTGTTACGTTGCAGCCCGCTTGGGCTGATGGGGCTTGTAGTCTCCTGCCCTGCTCTCCACTCGGCGGCTCGGTTTGTCCAGCGAGCGGCGGGAGGCGGGCAGGATAAGCGGCTGGTAAGGCTGGTGTGGCTTTTCCCCTCAAAAAGGCGTCAGTGATTTGGCAGGGCTCTCTGTTCCCAAAAGCGATTCCACGCTTGTCGAGGAAGACGCCGGCTTTATGCGCCTCCTGGCGCGGCTTGTTACGTTGCAGCCCGCTTGGGCTGATGGGGCTTGTAGTCTCCTGCCCTGCTCTCCACTCGGCGGCTCGGTTTGTCCAGCGAGCGGCGGGAGGCGGGCAGGATAAGCGGCTGGTAAGGCTGGTGTGGCTTTTCCCCTCAAAAAGGCGTCAGTGATTTGGCAGGGCTCTCTGTTCCCAAAAGCGATTCCACGCTTGTCGAGGAAGACGCCGGCTTTATGCGCCTCCTGGCGCGGCTTGTTACGTTGCAGCCCGCTTGGGCTGATGGGGCTTGTAGTCTCCTGCCCTGCTCTCCACTCGGCGGCTCGGTTTGTCCAGCGAGCGGCGGGAGGCGGGCAGGATAAGCGGCTGGTAAGGCTGGTGTGGCTTTTCCCCTCAAAAAGGCGTCAGTGATTTGGCAGGGCTCTCTGTTCCCAAAAGCGAACAACTATACAAAACGGAAACAGTAACAAACGGGCTAATAAATATTACATATACAAAACGGAAAAGGGGTGACACAAAACGGAAAAGGGGTGACACAAAACTTTTCAATTACAATAATTTACAATTATACTAAACGGAAACAGTAACAATACATAGACAAACGGGCTAATAAATATTATATATACAAAACGGAAAAGGGGTGACACAAAACTTTAAAAAAAAGGAGAACAGAAGCAAATGGCCTTTTACTAAAAATGGGCTAACATATATCTTCGAATGACTGCGTCGGATGACAGCGAGAGGATGTGGCCTGACGGATAGCTCTGCCGACTTTGGTGTTGTCAACTACGGTTCGAGCCTCCTATCAACTCCCCAAAAGTAAAAGTGCAGCGCTACATTACATTTTTATTACTGGATGGATGGATGCATGGATGGGTGTATGGGTGGATGGATGCATGTATAGGCGGATGGATGCATGTATAGGCGGATGGATGGCTGTATGGATGGATGCATGGATGGGTGTATGGGTGGATGGATGCATGGATAGGTGCTGGATGGTTGCATGGATGCGGAAAAGCCACACAGCGCTACATATGTTATAATGGCGCAGATGTCAGATTTAATGAATGGGTGGGGGATGGCAGGGTGGATGGATGCATGAATGAAGGCTGGGTGGAACGATGTGTGTGTGGTGAGTGGGTGGGTGGATGGATGGATGAATGGATGGCTGTAAGGATAGATGCATGGATGGGTGGATGAATGGATGGCAGATGGGTGGGTGATTGAATGGATGGATGCATGGATGAAGGCTGGGTGGAAGGATGTGTGTGCTATCCGTCTGGCGACATCCTCTTCATTGTACATGGTGTTCCCCGGGTTTACAGAGCTTAATTGGTAAAGAACTGCACCAGCAGTATCTGGTGTTAGAAAGTGCAAACGTAGTGCAGGCCTGCACTCCTCACTAGCCACCTTTTTCACAGAAAACTGTGGATTTAAATTTGCTCAACTGCAGTGCAGGGAGGTTATCAGTCACTGTCCAGGGTTCACCTGCTGGATCCAGAGCAGCGAAGCGGAGGTAGGTGTGAAGAGTTACTAATTTTGTATGAACTAAAGTAATACATTGGATGTTTTGAAGTGGTGGAAGGAAGATTAGGCAGCTCGGTTAATATGCTATGCAGAAGGGGCCCTTAGAGGTGGCGTTAGTCACGTCAAGCTGCGAACAGCATCAGCAAAGTAGTGATTTCAGGTGCCTTGCTGTCTACGATCATCGATGGAGTTAGCAATAGCCTGTTACATCGGGAGTGAGGCCATGTTGGGGAGAGGGGATATCCTGCTATACATTATATGGCACATCTTTGCTTTAAACATACTTGAGTGCCGTTCTCAGCTTGGGCCTAACTGACATCACACTTGTAGAACCAACGTAACCCGCTCAGGAACAGCACAACCCCCTACCCCAAACCGGGCTTCATATTCACTGCGTTATTAACAGAAACACATACATAATAAATTTAAAGGCCTGCCTCGGAAAGGCAACTTCTCACCCTTGTCTGGCCATGGTGTAAAGGCTGTAATTACGGGAATATCGGAGCAATTACTTCGGGTGACTTACTTTTAATGGCGGAGGTCGGTGCGCAGGAACGTTGCTCCCACGTCTGGCCAGCTGGACTAGAGACGGCGAAATGGATGGAGGGAGGGGGGGGGGGCGACACCTTTTATACACCCCCCCACCCCATTTACTGTTAAAAAGATTAAAATGTAAGATTTATAAAAACACAGGCTTTCATTGTAAGCCATTTAGAAAATGAATACACACACCCCCCAAAAAAGAAATAAAAATAGAAGATTTTGTGTTGGGGGAACGGGTGGGGGGGCAGGGGTAGGGGCGGGTTCAGGCGGCAAATAACAAAAACCGCGTTGTTTTCCACTGCGACATAATGTTCTGCGGGGTGATGTTCGGGCCAATAGGAATTAATGTAATCGCGTTGCCAAGGTCAGCGATGTGTTGACTCACGATGTAATGGTCGGGCCGATGTGATAGCCGCGATGTAAATGCACGCGATGAGTGTTGCCGCGATGTAGCGTCATACATCCTCTGATAACATCTCCTTTGAAGTGTGACTATATCCACCACTACCGTGTGTGGTTCTTTTCTGAATCTTGAAGGTAAGTTTGCGATCAATTTGAAAGCCTAAGTATTTGTATGAGTCCACCTCGGTCAAAGGTCGCTTGTCCAATGTCTAAGTGAATTTGTGATCGGCTTGGTGGTGTTTGTTAAAGCGCATCACCTTCGTTTTTTGATGATTGATGGTTAGTTGGACCGAGGTGGTATTAGCCCCAAGTTCAGTAATTAGTAGTTGCAAACCAATTGGCGTTTACACCAGTAAAACGATGTCATCCGCATATTGAAGGCTGGGTATGGGCTTTGTGCCAAGTTTCGGAGGGTCGGATTGAATTGACAGAAGGTGCTCATTCAGATCAGCTGTGAAAATGTTGAAGAGGCAGGGTGCCAGCACGCACCCTTGTTTTAG
Organism: Lissotriton helveticus; assembly: GCF_964261635.1. Lineage (NCBI taxonomy): Eukaryota > Metazoa > Chordata > Amphibia > Caudata > Salamandridae > Lissotriton > Lissotriton helveticus. The sequence continues at coordinate 2,110,156,494 of NC_136057.1, forward strand.
CCCGTTGAATGTGTAGATCTTCTTAGTAATGCTGAGCCCATCTCCTTTCCTGATCTGGACCCAGGTCTGAGAGTACAGGTTAATTATGGCCTCCAGCAACTTAGCTGGGGCCCCCATTTGTGCATTTTTGCCCATAGCTTGGCTCTAGTAACCTTGTCGAATGCCGCTTTAAGGAAATGTTCGTCCAGGTGCCCATCCCGGCTCTAAATCCGGTTTGCTTTTGAGGGATACGGTTTGTTCGCGCCGCCCAGTCCTCTAAGTCTGCCAGCAGGTTTGATGCGTAGATTTTAGCCTCCACATCTATAAACACGATCAATCTGTAGTTTGAAGGATCGGAACGAGAACCCGATTTGTGTATTGGGCTTATAATGCTTCCTCTCCAAGAGTCAGGGATCGTGTTGGAGGTTAAAATATCCTTAAAAAGAGGAGACAAGTAGTCTGCCCAGAATGATGGGTTGTGCCGAAACAAGGCGTTTGGGAGGCCGTTGGGCCCTGGGGCACCCTCTGATCTTAATTTTTTAATTGGTTTTGTGACTTGTTCTTTAGGGAACTGCGGAAGGAAATCTGGATCGGAGGGGGGGGGTCGTTTTTTACTAGGTCTCTGACAATAGCTCCGTTACTTGGTTGGAAACCATAGTCGATGATGCCTGGGGGTAAAATTTCGTTTTATAGTGATTCAATGTGGGCTCTCCATGTTTTCTCCATAATGTCCGAGTTATGGTGTCGGTTCCTGCCATTTGTTAACTGGTTGATGATTTCCCAGAATTTCTTAGGGTCTCTTTGTTTGCAGGAGTAATGGAGTTTCGCCCAGAGGTGTTCCCGGAATCCTTTCTTTGCAACCATGATGTCTCTTTTAAGGTCTTTTCTGGCTTTGGAGATTAGAAGCAATTGGTCTTGGGTGGCAGGTGAGCCCTGAGTTCTTAGTTGTCGTAAATGTTTCTTCAGTTGTTGTTTTTGAGATCTAAGGCTTTTGGTGAACCATGCTGCCCCCAACGATTTTCCTGCTTTTCTGCCAGTTACATGTTTAGACCATTTTTGATTTAACTGTATGGTAAATGACTCCCAGGCCTGAATGCTAGAAGGTTCGATTTTGGATTTCTCCAGGATACTGATGCATATTTCCATAAAGTCACGTGTATTATCCTTTGACCAAATGAGGCGTTTGAGATTATGGCAGTGGAGTTGTTGCGGCGTTGCGTTAATGAAATTTTGATTTATCTTGTTACTTAAGAGTGTGAAGGATTGCGGTTGATGGTCACTCTCTGCTCTGTTTAAGATTTGAAAGTTTGTGATCTGGGAAACAAGGTTGTGGTCCGTGAAAGGGTAGTCAATAATTAAGGCTGACTTTTGAAGGACCCTTGTGTAAGCTGCTGGGGTATCTGTCAGGCTGTGACCATTAAGCATTCGCATTGAAAGATCGCACAGGTGAGCTGCGCATTTCTTGCCAAAGGTGTCATGTCGAGTTTTGGCCTGAGTGTGCCCCCTGGTGCCGATCGTTTCTTGCAGTAAGGTCATACTGAAGTCCCCTGACAGAATGATGTTGGCGTCAGGGCAGGCAAGTTTTAGAGTGGCAAGTGAGGCTAATAAATGGTCAATACTTGCCCATTTTTGTTTGAGCGCAGGGTGAATTTCAATGTTCATGATCAAAAGACTGGTGAAAGGCGGGATGTCAAGTTTGACACATAGCAACTAGGGGGAATCAAGGTCTATGGCAACGGCGAGTCCGGAAGTGTTGTTCAAATGAAGGTGGAGAGGCCCCCTTTTGCTCTTCCTTGGTTAGTCCCCTTTATGGCATGGTTCTGGAATTCCTTGTAACCCACTAGGGGTGTGGATTTTGTTAGCCAAGTTTCCTGGAAGAGGAGTATATTATGCTGTGTAATAAACTCTATGATGTCCGGGTCTTCTAGTTTCACGCCAAGGCCAAACACGTTCCAGGAGCAGATTTTGTAGCCTTTGGGTGAACTTGTGGCAACGTGAGTTTTTTCATGCCTCGGCTAGGGAAATTCCAGGCATGTTTGAGTGCCGGGGTCCAGTGGACTGACTGGCTTCAGGGTGAGGAAAGGTGATTGTAATTGTCCTGGCCTTGGAATCTTTGCTTGCGAGAGGACTTCGGTTATCTGGGCCTTTGGCGACTTGTAACAAACCAGCTGGATGTGTAGGCATGTGTAATGGGCTGGGGTAACGTGGGGGCTCGATCTTTTTTAACTCAATGCCCCATTTTTCATGCTTTTTTGTAGATTGCGCAATGCTTGAATGGCAAGCTTCAATGTCCCATTGTTCATGGCATTCCCTGTAATGAATGTGCAGCAGGCTGCTCTGATCATGGCACAGAGCCCTCCCTCTATTGCGGTCATTCACTCCGATACATATTGATGTAGTATTACCGTGAGGCGGACTGCTTGCAATCCTATTTGATTGAATTGAAGTTGAGCTCAGTGCTGTTCATTATTTTGAGCATCTCCCACCAGGTTATTTGTAGCCAGCAGCATTAGCTTTTGTTTGCAGGGTGAAGAAGGATATGAACAACCCCCAGATGTGCTTCCCGGAACAGTCGAAAGTCTTCTGGAATGTCTTTGAATTGTGCCTAGCCAAAATAGTCTGTCGATACAAGTCTGATAGCTCTTCTCCAGGAATGACCAGGGTTGGGGTGTGCATGGGGACCAGGGAACACAGTCCTCTCCATCCACTAACAAGCTGAGTGTAGGTGTGCTCGCCGAATTGCCAGTAGTAATCCATCAGTGTGACGGTGCCCCATTGCATATCTGGAATCTATAATATCACTCTGCAGTTCGCATTCATGCCCATCAAAAGCGTTCCATTTCCACAGAAACATAAGGAATGCAGCGTAAGTTTTCGTATAATCAGGGGGTTTCCTTTCCCTTCTAACCAAGTGTATCCACCCACTTTGGTGTTCCAAATTTCCTGACATGGGCTTGTAATACTTTCATTCAACCATCCCCCATGCAACCCATTCCCCTTTTTATCCCCAAATGGGATGGCCCTACTTAGGAATTCCATGTTGGGAAACCATGTGTTTTTTGGAAGTCAGCCCTGGTTACACTAAGAGCAACTCTTGGTGCACAGATGGATGCTGGTGCAACCGTGTTTGTGCACTGAGTTGGTGTTTTTGCTACTTCCAAAAATCACTTTTCTGGTTAATCTTTGGCCATGTAATCTCTTCCCCTATGAAGCCATTTCTTTACATCCTGATGAGCTCGGTTTGGATATCAGTGGGTTTAGTTAGGCTGCATAACGCTGTTGGGTTGGTGTCATATCGAGTTTTGTTTACAACTACCCTGTGTAGTTCTATCTTGTTGGGTTGGACCTTGGTCTTTATTCTGCACAGGTGGAGGTGTATGAGGCACTTTCTTGGGACAATTAAACCCTATCTGTGCCTACTGCATGTGGGATAAATGAAGAGACATAACATGACCTGGCTGATGCTTGGGAGCCGACTAAGGTCATGTGTTGGTACCAAGCGTTATGCAAAAGTGTGCTGAACCGTGTTCTGTTTGGTGTAATTGTAGGTAACTTATGAGAGATCCCTTTAGGCACTGTTGTTCGCCTTTAGTAAACTTGTTTTGACTAGGCAGTTTCTCTGTAGTACTAGAGTGCAACTACCCATAGGAAGCAGATCGTACATAACCATGTAAGTATACCTAACTTTTATTGCGACACTGCAGTTCTAGGTATGGGTCTCCTGGGAGTCATCTGCTCTCCTCTGGTGGCTGTGTTCCTTTTTACCATTCACGGTTATAACCCCGAATTGATTGATTGATTGCAGTTTTTAGTTCTAGGGTGACATTGTCATGGAAGGGTTCAGCTGGAAGTTGGAAAGGCACTCCCACACACTATTCCCTTCCTCTTTGAGGGCCGTGGGTATTGAGCAGACCACTCTGAGGGCCTGTGGGTTTTTCCCATTTCCATATGCGCAGGTTCAATAATGTTCCTTTTCCCTTTGGGTCATGGTGGTTGATGATGACAAGTCTGCGTTGGTGCAATTCGTTGTCCGTGTGGCTACCTGTTTTTGGAATAACTTTGTTGACTGTTAATTCAGCTTAGTTACATACGCTCCATTTCAATTGTTTTTGTGGAACCTGTATTTTACCCCAGGGTAGTGATCCCATCAACCTACCAGGCGCGATCTGGTAAAGTATCAAAAGGGGACCCCTGCTGGATTAGTCTTTTGATGATTAGGTGAGTAAGGGTAATTACTATAACAGTATTTACGAGACAGGTCTCATTTATATAAGCCGTTGAGCCCCCCTCTATAATGCCAGGGTTTTTTTGGGATATTCTGCGACATTTTAGTTTTGGGTGGGCAGATCAGTGTTAGGTATGTTGTGGAGTGGTCCCATGCGTTCAGGAAGGTATAGGATTGGTTTTAGCAGGGGTCTATGGGCGTCACTAGTTTTCCTAAAATCACCTTGCCAGGTGCATGCATAATAGCGTGGCTGCTGCGCTGCACCCTTCCTAGACTGTTTTCCTGCTGGGGGCTACCTGTATTGATTTTACTCTAGTTGAGGTTGCTGTGAATTGTATTTTTCTGTCTACATGTGCATGGAAATGTGGGAAGAGGAGGAATGTTACCGTTTGCTTTTTCTTTTGCTTGCAATGTGCCCCAGGAACATGATTTTATGTTTGTGCATCTCCTTGTTCCTGGGCACATGGTGTACAACATGGCCCTCCCTTGTGGCCTCAGATACCTGACTTTGGCTGATCTCGATCCCGTTTTTTTATCTGGAATCTTGTTTTTGGGCTAATTTTGGGCGTTATTCTTTTAGTTTTGGTGTTTCTTTTGGTTGCATAATTCATTATTTTCCCTTGCCCAACTGGGAGAGGATCACTGGCGACTCTGTGGCCCTCTTCCCCCTCTATACTGTTCCATTAGGGTTGGAAGTCAGGCCTGACTGTTTTCCTGGATTGTGCCTACAAGGTGGGGGCATCATGAGTGGACTATGCTTGGAGGAGAGGTGAGCCTGGAATGGCTGCCCTGTCAGTGTTCTATCCCTGAGTTAGCGAACCACCTATTTCATACATTGCCTTAGGAAATACAATTTTCAGCTGTGAACTTTTGCACACATTTAAATGCACAACAATGTTGGATTAATTTCTCTGAAACTACTTTGGTTACACATCCAGCTTTGCACAACAATATCACAATGCCTTAAACATCATGCACTAGGCCTCTCTATGCACAAAAGTCATCCTGTCTTCATCCATGAGGCGACAGTGCTATCTACTTATCCGTAACCTCACTAATCTAAAGCGCACATTGTGAAGGCTGCATTTTATTATACATAATAGGCATTCCGATAGATTGTTAGAGGAGGCAATTACGCGGACACTGAAAGTCCGTGCATGCTGAGAATCCACGACGCACCGGTCTCACATTTCTTGAGGGGTGTCCAACTCGAGACCTAGACGTGGTCCTTCACTCTATCTGATCAGGTAATCGGGTTGGATCGTCACTTGTGTGGATTCTTGGCTCTACATCCATAACACTCTAGTTACACTCAGAGTAGGGTCCGCATCGTAGGAGTAGATTACCATGTTCTGCATATATTCATTGCTTCAGCACCATGGTAGAAATGTATCTATTGTTCAATCTTTAGGTGCTTGTAATCTCCTTTATTTGCGTCTGTATATTATACAAGAATAACGTTGGTTCAATAACTATATTGAAAACGTCCCACTGTGTATTGTGTATACTTCTCTGAGAATATGTGAGCATGAGTGGCTAAGCGAAAGGATCTGAAAGAAACACGTCGTGATAGATTCCTTACCCTAGAATTACACCCAGGTGTCAGACTCGATCCGGAACGTTTTCGTCAGCAGTACCCCTGCGCTAGGTAGGCGTCGTCGTGCGGCTCCGCATGTATCGTTGGCACCAGGATGATGTTGCTGGAGCTACTTCGACGCGCCCTCGCGCACTGATGTCAGTTCTTTCTTTTTCTACGCCAGCAAGTGCAGATCCGGGAAGAGCTAGTACCCAAAGTCACTTTTTGACTTAGTTTTTTCAAGGCCTTTTGTCTCATTTCTCGAGTCGATCGACTCCTGGTGTCGTAGGGATGCCCGGCTTCAAGAACTGTGGGGACTGTCACCCCATGATGTCGGTGATGGACCCACACCGCGTGTCTCTCTACTGCCTTTGGCGCAACCACGACTCCAACTCGTACCCCGACTGCCGGGCCATGGCGCCGAAGACTTTGTGGAGTGGTCCCGAAAGTTGCTAGAAGTTCAGCAGTCGGCTCCGTGCCGCTCATGGTCACCATCATTCTTCTGGATCTAAGTCCTTGCACTCGGGGTCAGGTAAGTCGAAGCATTCCAAAAAAGTCGAAGAAGCGTCGTTACTCCTTGACTTCCCCTCACTCGTCGCAGCTGAGAGTACGGGTGGTGCCACCCCCGCTGATCCGGCGAGCCTGTGATGTCGCTGCCGGCCTACCCACCTTTTCCAGGTCAGTCAGCAAAGCCAGCACAGGTGCAAGAGTTTCTTGCTGCCATGGCCTGACTCTTTAGGCCATCTGGCCCTGCCGTTGCGCCTACGGGCCCCACTGGCCCGACTGGGGTTCTTGACTTCCATCGTCGGCGGCTCTGGCCCCGGTGTCACCAGCAGCTCCGGCGCCGCAGGACCCCCTGGGATCGGTCAACGCCGTTTGACCTAATCACACCTCCACCAATGTCGACCCCACGGGCACCACCAACGATGTTGCCCGCTCCTCGGGACGACGTTGTTCCCAGATTCAGCCCTGACCCGGACACAGTGCCGGATCGGCGCCGATTCCAACGCCGATGGGGCCCTTTTTGCCCTATGTCAGTCCTCCTTATTTTCAGCCTGTTCCACAGACTTCGGAGGAAGGGGAGGACTGGGAGGTGTCTGATGACCCTCGTGCACAAGAGTGTGTTTATGATCTGGACTTGGCAGAGGATTTGGGGGATGCCAGTGGTCTTGACACCTCACCTGACCTTGGCATGCTGTCTCCTCCTAGCGTGGCTACGGAGGTGGGAGCCAGTTACGCAGTGGTGTTGTGTAGGGCAGCCGAGGCCCTCCACCTCGAACTCCCTCCAGCGGCCGTCGGGACTAACCTCCTGACAGAAGTGCTCCAGCAGGCGACAACCTCTTCAGAGCCCTTGCTGCCCTTTAATGAAGCACTGTCTGACGTTCTTTTGGGCACCTGGTCCAGGCCCAACACAGGTGGTCCTGTGGACAGGAACGTGGCCTTACGCCATCGCCTGGCTCTGGGCGATCCCCCTCTTTCTCTCCCAACACCCCACCCCTGAGAGCTTGGTTGTCCAAGCCTCTACTTCCCAGAGGGCGTTCCCTTCCGCCCTTCTGGATAGGGAATCCAAGAAGCTGGAGCAGCTTGGCAAGAAGCTGTTTTTATCTGCGAGCTTAGGGCTGCGGTTAGTGAACTCCACATGCCTCTTGGGCCGTTATTCCCGCTCTGTCTGGGATGCGGTTGTGCAGGTGCTGCCTAATTGTCTGGAAGAGGCCCAGACAGTACTCTCCCAGGCTACTGCAGCTGGGAGAGACGCAGCTGGGAGAGACGCAGCTAAGTTCACCATCCATTGTGGGCTTGATACCCCTGACTCGCTGGGCAGGGTGATTTCCATGACGGTGTCGCTTCAGCGCCACTCCTGGCTAAGGACAACTAGCTTCTCTGAGGATGTCCAGAACACACTGATGGACATGCCCTTTGATGGCATTCGCCTCTTTGGCAATAAGGCAGGTAGTGCATTGGAGCTCTTTAAGGACTCACGGGCTACGGCCAAGTCCTTGGGGCTGTCGGCCACTCGGCTTCCTCTGCCTTCCGCTTTTTGCTCCTTTCGTGGCCACGTAAGGGGTGCCCCACCACGTTCGCAGAGCCACAGGCTGCCGCAACCACATCAGCGCGGATGTGGGAACCGCCAAGGCGGTTCCCGGGGCCAGCAGGCAGGTCAGACTACCTCCACCCCCGCAGCATCCACTGCAAAGCCTTCCTAGTCCGGAATTTCAGGCCCATCAAACGCCAGTGGGCGGCAGAATTCGCCATCATCTCCTCCACTGGTGCAACATCACCTTGGACAAGTGGGTGCTGCAAATTGTCAGAATGGGCTACTCCCTCCCCTTCGAGACCACCCCTCCAGCCATGCCACCTCAGTACCACCGCATGTTGGGGTATCACTTGTCACTTCTCCAGCAGGAAGTTGCGGCCCTCTTGACCAAGGGGGCCATCGAGCGCGTTCCGACGCCATAAGTAGGTCGTGGTTGTTACTACCACTACTTTCTGGTTCCAAAGAAGGACAAGGGCCTGTGTCCTATCTTAGACCTTCGGAACGTCAATCGCTTCCTCCGGAAGGATAGGTTCAAGATGCTCACACGTGCTGGGGTCTTGACTGCCCTAGACCCGCAAGACTGCATGGTAGCGTTGGACTTGCAGGACGCTTATTTTCATATCCCCGTCCTGCCGGCCCCCGGTGTTACCTGCGGGTCACGGTAGGCCACGAGCATTTTCAGTTTACTGTGTTCCCTTTTGGCCTCATCAGTGCCCCTTGGGTGTTCACGAAAGTGATTGCGGTGGTCGCGGCTCATCTGCACAGATCAGGGGTTTCAGTCTTCCTCTATATGGACGACTGGTTGTTGAAGGCGTGCTCGCCCAAGGCAGTCGTCTCCCACCTCCAGACTACGGTCGACCTCCTGCATTTGCTGGGTTTTTCCATCAACGTGTCAAAGTCGCACCTGATTCCCTCTCAAAAGCTCCTCTTCATCTGAGCTGTTCTGGACTCGGCGCTGTTTCGGGTTTATCCTCCCGAGCAGTGATTCCGGGATATTCAGGCTATGATTCTGATCTTTCAGCATCTATCCCAGGTTTCTGTCAGGATGACGCTCCGGCTCCTGGGCCTGATGACCTCCTGCATCCTGCTAGTGGATTATGCCAGGTGGCATATGCGGGTTCTGGAGTGGGACCTGAAGTTCCAGTGGGCACAGCATCAGGGCAACCCCGCTCCGCTCCGACTGCCTCTTCGGGAGGATCTTCAGTCGCAGCAACAGGGGAAGGTTCTCCACCCAAACCTGTCCAGCCTCCACCTCCTTACGTGGAGATTCAGCGGCGGCAGTTAACTTCTTTCAACCTGCCTCCCGAAGTCTGCGATGGTATCTTGGCAGCCAGGCGTCCCTCCACTAAAACGGTATATGCCTGCAGGTAGAATACATTTGTGGCTTGGTGCACAGCAAAGGCTGTGGATCCCCTTTCTGCCCTTCTTTCAGAGGTCCTTCTATTTCTCCTCTCTCTGGCCCAGCAGGGCACTGCTCTGGGCACTATTAAGGGCTATCTCTCGGCCATTTCAACCTTTTTACGACTTCTAGATCAGCCTTGCCTTTTCAAGTCTCCTGTTGTAAATAGATTCCTAAAAGGCAATATTCATCTTTTCCCTCCTGTTCCTTTCGTAATACCTCAGTGAGACTTAAACCTAGTTTTGACTTATCTGACGTATGCTCCTTTTGAGCCCCTTCACAACTGTCCTCTTCGTCTTCTCACTTTAAAGACTGCTTTCCTGGTTGACATCACCTCTGCCAAAAGAGTGAGGGAGCTCCAGTCTCTTTCTTCTAAACCTCTTTTTCTCTCTGTCCATCCGGACAAAGTTGTTCTAAGGACTCGTCCATCTTTTCTGCCAAAGGTTGTCACTGCCTTTCACATATGGCAGAAAATCACTTTGCCCACCTACTTTCTGCCTCCCTCTAAAGAGGAAGAGAGGCTCCACCGTCTGGACCCAACATGTGCGCTATCATTCTACCTTACCCACACACAACAGTTCCGGGTGGATGACCAGCTTTTTGTTGGCTACATGGGCGCCAAGAAAGGTCGTGCCGTGCACAAGCAGACCATCTCTCGATGGGTCGTTCTGTGCATTGAGGCTTGTTTTTCTTTGGCTAAAAAGGAGCCTCCCTGGGGCTCTGCGCCCATTCTACCAGGGCGACGGCAGCCACTACTACTTTGGGACGGGGAGTCCCCTTGCATGACATCTGTCAGGCAGTTACGTGGGCCTCGCTGCACATGTTTACCAAGCATTACTGTCTGGACAGCCAAGTACAGAGAGACTGCTTCTTTGGCCATTCTGTTCTCCAGGACTTTCTGGTGTGATCTTGGTTCGCAGACCCACCACCGCGGTTGATATTGCTGGGGTATCTATTCTAATGGTAAGGAATCTATTACTATGTGTTTCTTTCAAATGCACAAGTTACTGAGCTTCAGTAACGATATGTCTGTAAGAAACATTAGTAGTGATAGATTCCCTACCGCCCCACCCATCCTCCCCGTTCTGTAAACTGATTTCTAGGGTTAGGTCATCCCTTCAGGGCCCTAGTTTCATGGCACCAATGGTCAGTTTCTTGCATGGCTCTGAGTTCCTGGCTAGGAAAGTCGTGTACAGAACTGACACCCGCACGCGTCTAAGTAGCTCCAGTGAGGTCATCCCGGTGCCAACGACGCACGTGGGCTGCACGACGACGTCTACCGATGCGCAGGGGTACTTCTGATAAACTTTCCAGATCCAGTCTGACGCCTGGGGGTAATTCTAAGGTAAGGAATCTACCACTACTAATGTTTCTTACCGAAGGTAAGTAACTTGTGCTTCTGTACTGTTTCCACGATTCCTGAGGAATCAGGGTTGTCATGTTCAGTGGTTGCCAGAGTTCATTTGGTCCCTGGTAAGGTTGGGGGGGAGGGGGGGGCTTGTGGTGGAACTGTAAGCTAGCTGGGCTATAGACCAACATATCCTGTGGGGCTGTCTGGAACCAGTCTAGAAACCAAGCCCTTAGTTCATGTTGTCAAACAAATGTGCAGAATCTTTCGGATTGATAGGAACTACACAACAGCAGCCCTGCATTCCATCTGGAGCAGGGTTAGAGGCTTGGAAGGCTCTGTCCCTTGCACATCCCCCCCTCGGGCCACACCCAGCTCTCTATCAGCGTTTCTAGTAGGCCTACTGTCCTTTGCTTATGGCCAGACTCTTAAGTTCCTCAGGTTAGATCCAGTCGTTGAGTGCCTAATAAGACTGGTGCTCATTTTCTCGATCTCCGGAAGAGTGAACGGTTGAGTGGACCCCCAACTGGAGTCTTGACCGCGTCATGACTCTGAGGTAGGGTGGCCAAGTAGAACTAAAATTTCACATCGCTGAGGAGCTCAGAATGACTTGAAAGACAGAGCTCACCAATGGAGCAGACACAGACCCGAGGCATTAGGGGACATACATTAAATGCAGCTATTACACTGACTTAGGTGCTAATTAAACTAATTTCTGAAAAAATTGTCACTTATTCCTGCACCAAAACTCATAACAGCTTCTTCACTTTAACCTCTACAAAAACCCAGGACAAGTGCTTATTTTACTGAAATTTGGCAGGACAGATAACCAAAAAACCAGGACTGTCTGTGCAAATCTGGGACGTCCAGTCAACCTACGCTGAGGCTTCTTAGTTTATTGACTCGTGTGTGTGGTGGAAGTGGGGGGGGGGGGGGGGCTGGGAAGTTTTGGGATCCTTTCATCTCAGGCGCAAGAACAACATTGTTCCTGTCACCAAGAATGGCTTAGTTTATAACTGAAATGGAGACCTCCATGTATCCAGAGGCTTCAAGAGCATTTGTGGGTGCTATCGGGACTACACGCCTTGAAGGAATGTTAAGCTTGGGCCTGATGCCCGGAAATGCATCCTTTTGGCTTGGTAATTGAAATTTGTCTCATCGGACTGTGGCTGCGGGACCTGAGTGTCTACTTTTCAAACAGTTTTCTCTTCCGCACCCTTGTCAGACTGCCCTGGGATGTGGCTAGCAGCAGTGTGTGGCCTAGTTTCTTAGGCGCTTTAGGCAACCTGCTTATTCTGTGCTCCCATGAAATCACCAATGCTATCCGTTAGTCTTTTCTTATGTGATACCATTTTTAGGAAAAAGGGGTAGGGGTATGCTGGTCATCTTTATCATCGGAGATGAACTACTGGGGATAGATCTTTGGGAAAAATTACTACCTGCCTTCATGTACTGGGTGTCTATTTTACTGTGAATTTCGGCTATGTGGTTGAGTGAAGGTGCTACTTCCACACATGGTCACCCCTCCTTGTGGTCCTGGTTGTACTACGTTCCCTATCTGTGGTTGCTCGAATTACTTGATCCCTGCTTCGTTTGTGTGGCAAACAGCGGACAGTACTGCAACTAAGAGGATGATACGTTCTGATTATCCTGTACTTGGTACTGAGGAGCGATGTTAACCATATTCTGTTGAGTGGGGTTTTATGGTGGCTGGCCTCTGCTGCTTTTTCTGTTCATGGCATCCCTTTGTCCGGCATGCTTCTACCAGGAGACCTCCCCTATGGCAATAGTAGCACTCTTTAAAGTCTGTTTGCAGCCAGCCTCCCTGGCCTCTACTACTATAACCTGTTCGTGCTCCTGGACTACCTGTTTGGAACCCTCTAAGGTTTTGCGCTGGAGCCTCCATTGCGACTTGTGCCATCTGCACAGCTGCAGTCATCACTGCCCCCTCGAGGGCAGTCTTTTTTAACTTAACTTGCACATTTTTTTGCTGTCTCTCTTTGGATATGCTCCTGCTTCTTTCTATTCTTTTCTTGCTTTTTCTTATGGTAGTGGAGTATATGAGCTTGTATTTTGTGACAGAGTTTGTATCTAACCCAACCACACTGTCCAGCCCGCTCTGTATCTCGGTGGGTAACACTTTCTTCAAAATACTATAGAAAAATGTGACTTATGGGCCTGTGTTGGTCCAAGGCTGTACTGTTTCTTGTCCCCATCTTTCCCTCATTGTATTTAGGAAACGATTAAGTTTTCTTCTGGCTTCATGGTCCTGCCATTAGCTTTCCTACATCTGGGAGGTCAGAGAATATTTCTCTCAAGGCAGTCCAGATCTGGTGCCTGTGGAATTAAACGTGGCTCCGTCATGCTGGGTATTTGTTAACGTGATGTCTGGAATGTGAGCTTGAGTGAACACCATGTTAGTTTGCTCCACAATTAAGCTGCTCAGCAGACTCTTAATGTGTCCTATCGCTAGGTTGATACCTGCTGTGTTTTTCTCGAAGCATGTAATTCATTTCCCTGCCCCATCCAGCAATGACTGTAACATTGTTCTCAGCCCTTCTATATCCATTTGGGCACATGGCATGTATACAATCACTGCCGTGCCCTTCTGCAGTAGCCGATACGTTCTCATTCTAGATGACTATAAGTTTCTTCTCAACATAGCACTCCCATCTAGCAAGGCATTGCTGCATGTATCCTCTGTCACTGCTGTGTGCTCTGGTTCGAACGATCCTCCCTCATATTGGTCCCTCTCCTCAGTCCAATCTGCTAATAGGTCGCAAATTGGGTACGCAAAGGTCCTGCCTTTCTTTTTGGCTATTAATTTCTTTCTGGGCTAGTGTATCTTTGTTGTGCACCAGCACATATTCTCGTCGCTGCTTCCCTTGTGTGCGCACACAGGTGCCATTTAGTTTTTCCTGCTTCACTGATAGCTAAGTACCAGGCTGTCTTGTTCCTCTATCTGTTGGTCAGCCCCTCTCCTTTGTCGACTGGACGGTGTGGCTCTGAGCCCTGCTAATAGCCTTTCATTTACCTCCAACTCCTCCCTTCGCTGCACCCTGTACCTGGACCCCCTTGTCTCGTATAAAGAGTGCGCTGTCTGTACTTTCACCTTAACTCCCAGTTGATTTCACTTTCTCTCCCGAGCATTAGCTCACGTCTTTCTTCCTCGTGCTACCTGGCCTCTCTCTTGTGCTCTGAGCTAGGCACTGCTTTTGTTGGTCTGGCTTTACCTTCAAAATTACTCTCTGCTACCTGGGCAATCCCTGTAGTCACTCCCTAATCATTGGTTCTCGGGGGACTGGAACTCTCTTCATCTCCTAAGCTCGCTGAGTCGCTATTGAGAACTGCCATAAACGTTCCTGACACTTGTCTATGCTCCGAGCTCGGCGGCGATGGGTAGGTGAATCTACGAGGACACGGGAAGCATGAGCCATACCTGAAGGTTCTACCCCGCTGTTCTAAACCCGCCGAACGCCCATGTGGCATATCTTTCCTGACCTGTAGGCATAGGAAAATACCACAGAGGTAACCAACACCCACATTATTGGTATTATACACATGACACTAGCATGTTGTTGAATGAATGTATTTTCTATATTTCCTATACTTGATAGGTCCTGATGAATCGCGGGTATTAGCCTTATGCGAGAAACATGTTGACCAATTCCTCTTCTAATCTCATCTAGGGCCAATATACCTAATTGGTTGGCACCTAGCGAGTTAGATTCACGTTTTTAATTGTAGCGGGAGACCCCCAGAATAAAGTCGTTTCCGGTACCCCCTCTACATTTTAATCACTCCTTAGGCTACTTGCTTTATTACCCACACACCCGCACTTCACCATAAGGCAGTTGGATTCAAAAGATCTCTGACAAAGAGCCCCTCCTAGAGGTGAGCCCTTCGGGGATTGCACCGCCTCCCCGACGAGGAGCAACACCAATGATGAAGCATGACACCCATTTGGGTGTGTGAGGCAAATACATCCAACAAAATGGATGCCCAAAGGTGTCATATTTACACCCCCGGTCACGCCAGATACACACAATTCCTTCACTAAGGAACGGTTCAGCAACCCACTTTTGTTTACCTATGCTTGTCTAGGGCACTAGCTGATACTGGACCTTCCACTGTTCTAAGTGGTAAAGAGTGCCTTACTGATCAATTGATCACCCTCCCTCCTTTGAATATTACTTGTCTATGCTCGCCTGAAACAGTGGGATACTGTATTTTACCTGCCTTTGAGTTTGCACATGTTGAGCGTGGTGTACGAAGAGTCGAGCTTTCGGGAACCTTCCCTATGGTCTTGAGCGGCGAAGGAGGTGTCTGAACTTGCTTTCTTTTGTATTTCTCAGGTTTAGACCCAACTGTTCTCCTTTCGGTGGGGTGGAGGGACTACACCATATTGTCTCACCAGAACTTATGGTATATATTGTGTGGTCCTGATGAAGGTGGGTCTCTACTTTTGATACCACTAAAATGGCCGTCAACTGTATGTAGGAAAACCCTAGCTCAAAACAATAAAATATCCCTGGATTCAGTCTAAGGTGTATGTGAGATCAGACTGGGCTAAGAATAAGAGATTAATGTGTGAATGTATTAGGGCTCGCTAGAGGGTGCGCTGCAGAATGGCTGCCTTCTAAGACAGCTCCGCCGGTCGGGACCTTTATCTGACAAAAAGAACGTAATGTGGATGCAGAACTGAGCACAAAACAGCCCTCGAGATATCGGAATTACCCGGCAGCTGAAGGAAACGACTGCGAGCACTGAAAGACGCCCAGCGCCAGAGTAAATCGTGAGAGAAGTATCGGCGCGAGGAGGCGACCTGGTGTTTCCAAAATGGCTGCCCCTGTGCGATACTCGGACAGAGCAGCTGAAACTTGCGGTGAGGCTTGTCTGTGTGCCTGACACCGAGGACTGTGCTGCTGAACACGGCTGGCGCTGTGAATTACTGGATGTGGTGAATCATGGGACGCTCTGGAGGCTCTATATCGCCGGACAGGCTCTGCTCTTAACACGGCTGGGGACACGATGCTGGACGGTGCAAAATGGCGGACCGGTACAGCGGTGATGAAATAGGAGGTCTAATCACATAAGGGAAGTGGACAGAAGGCTTGAACGCCAGTGGGGTGAGGCAGAGGATTACACACAAAAACAGATCTCCCTACATAATGCAATGTGCTGTGCTGGACTGATACAATGTCCCCCCCTCATTAATAGCCATGGTGACTGGAATGTGCCGTAGTGGCTGCTCGCCCGACGCCGACCTGCGCTGTTGACTCCCAGGCAAGCTGATTACCCACAGTGTGTGAATAAATACAGCTCCATCGCACGGGGACACTGCAGCTAGATGATCACATGTTGCAATACAGCAAGGAGTACCTGGCTATACTACACACGTGCACCGTTTTGGATATCATATGAAGCAGATACTGCCTCCGACAGTCAGCGCCATTGGTAACTGCCAGGTACGGTACCGCGCAAATCCCTTCACAGGTTACTCGCAATGGCGCATTATGTGACCACGTTACAAGCACTGGCTCAGCTCCCTCGAAAATAGTGCCTATAGTACTGCATAGGGGAAATAACTTGTGATTGGCTTTGGGGCGTCTCCTACACTCTGGTGCGTAACACGCAAACCCTGCCTCAACACTGGCAGCGTCACTAGCTGGGGAAGCCATCCCACTACAAGGCCTGAAATCACAACGACTGCGTTTATTTGTGTAGCACCCTGCTACACCAACTTCTCTCGACTGACCGTGGCTGAAGAGCCTAATTGCGACACATACAATTGGCTACGGGTGCACTACAAATATGCCACCTGCCGACACCGTCTACTACTTTACTCATTAGTCACAATGGGTAAGCCGGATAGACAGCAGCCAAAACTAACATTTGAAACCAAGCGCAGCGCTAAAGGGGCAAGCGCACATTCAGATACAGAATTGGAAGTGGAGTCCACAACGAGCAAGGCCATGGAGAACGTCCTCCAAGCTATACAGCAAAGCCTACGAGATATAAATGGGAAACTAGACTCTCTCACCCAATGGGTAGATGACATGTCTGTGAAGCTGGATAAGCAGAGCGAACGTCTGGACGCAGCCAAAGATCGCATAACAGCAGTAGAGGATGAATCACACACTATGACCCGCAAATGCACGGATATGGAGAAGCTCCTGGAGGTCATAAAAAACAAAGCTGAGGATTTGGAAGCAAGATCATGTTGCAATAACGTTAGGATTGCGGGAGTTCCTGAGACTACAAACACGGGGAAGATGGAAACATATGTGGAAGACATGCTGTGTGATATCTTCGGTGCCAACAATTTTTCGACGGTACTAATTATAGAGCGTGCACACCGATCATTGGCCCCCAGACCACCGCCGGGTGCTCCGCCATGGCCCATCATCGCCCGGGTCCTAAACTTCAGGGACCGGGACGCAATCCTGAGGATGGCCAGGGAAAAGCAACAAATCACCTACCAAGGCAACAACCTGACCTTTTACCCGGACTTTACAATGCTGGTGCAGACCTAAAGTAAGTACTTTAATACTGCAAAAAGAAACTTCGAGACCTGGGTATCGAGTATGCAATGCTGTATCCAGCTAGGCTGAGGGTGACGCATGATGGTCGAGCAACGTACTCCATACGCCAAAAGCAGCACAGGACTTTATAAAAAAGGTTATCAATAAACGTAAGGAGCAGAACCGCACTGTACAGGACCAAGACTCTGAATAAACCATGATCCACTTTACCACTCTTCTTGGACTGAATTCGCCACGGATAGCTGGAGAGATCGGAGTAATTTACAGAAGGGGATTTCTCCCACATGATGGCAGATCTCAGGTACTATATAGAACAAGACTGATACCACACCCTGACGATTGTATGATATCGCTGCCGACTCGGGGATATAGGTGAAACTCCTGTGCACCATACCATGGAGTTGGAAGACATGTGCTTTGAGAACTAGACGTTGTGGTGAAAAATGCGCTGATCTCTACTGCTGGTAATGTATGAACTGTGCATATGCTAACATACTCAAGGCAGAAGAAATAGACGCTAGACACACAGCCAGCATTGACTGTTCACCATGGCTGTTTGATAATCATATACTAGAATATAATATTGTATCTATCAAGACACTAGTCAAGGGGAGAATTGTAAGAGGAATAACAATATTACGTTTTTTACGTAACAAAGTTGCTGTAACTCAACATGGCCCTGCGGATTGTTATACTCAAATTCCTTGATCCCCGATGGAAGTAAATAAGTGGGGTGATTTGTGATGTTTATATGATCAGAATAGTAAAATACCATGCACTAAAGCCAAGACTAAATGGTAACTGTACCTCACACAATGGATGTACTCCAGGGTAGATTATACATCTGCACTTCTAATGTAACACCCGACCACGTCCACTAAGTTGGATGGAGTTGCGTGCACTTGATGGGTCCCCCCAGGCGGGTGCTCCCCACCACAGGTTTAGTTATGTTGATATTTCTGTTAAGGATATGTCTTTGGCATCGTTGGGATGCCAAAGTGGGAGGGAGGTGGGTGAGATGGGATTGGGGATTGTTATGCAGATTGTGGTATTTGAGATACATTGCTGGTAAGTGGACAGTGGCAGTGTCCCTGCCGCTTTTAATGACGCGCTCACCCGCGCATTGGTGAGTTTACAACTTTTATGCTGTGAGAGCGTGTGAGCTCATTTTTAACTCATTTTGGGCATTTGTGTGAGCAAGAGCGTGTTTGCTACCTGTGTGCTGCTTAATTGTACTCGCGCTGCTGCTCATTGATCTGGGGGCAATCTGCACTCTGTTCTGCTGAGGTTTTACCTGAAGCAGGCAGGCAGTTGCAGCAACGGTTCGAAGAAGCGCTGGACTCGTCCGTCCTTCCCGCCTCGTTCTGACGCCGGTGACTAGCACCGTTCGAGCAGAGGGCGTGGAAGGTCCGAGCCAGCTACTTCCGGCAGCTACCTGCAGCGCTCTAGTTGTTGGGACGCTGGGGGGGATATAAGGCACTGGATCCTGGACCCCGTGTGGTAAGTGGACAGTGGCAGTGTCCCTGCCGCTTTTAACGACGTGCTCACCCGCGCATTGGTGATTTTACAACATTTATGCTGTGAGAGCGTGTGAGCTCATTTTTAACAAATTTTGGGCATTTGTGTGAGCAAGAGCGTGTACGCTACCCGTGTGCTGCTTAATTGTACTCGCGCTGCTGCTCATTGATCTGGGGGCAATCTGCACTCTGTTCTGCTGAGGTTTTACCTGAAGCAGGCAGGCAGTTGCAGCAACGGTTCGAAGAAGCGCTGGACTCGTCCCTCCTTCCCGCCTCATTCTGACGCCGGTGACTAGCACCGTTCGAGCAGAGGGCGTGGAAGGTCCGAGTCAGCTACTTCCGGCAGCTACCTGCAGCGCTCTAGTTGTTGGGACGTTGAGGGGAATATAAGGCACTGGATCCTGGACCCCCGTGTGGTAAGTGGATAGTGGCAGTGTCTCTGCCGCTTTTAACGACGCGCTCACCTGCGCATTGGTGATTTTACAACTTTTATGCTGTGAGAGCGTGTGAGCTCATTTTTAACTAATTTTGGGCATTTGTGTGAGCAAGAGCGTGTACGCTACCTGTGTGCTGCTTAATTGTACTCGCGCTGCTGCTCATTGATCTGGGGGCAATCTGCACTCTGTTCTGCTGAGGTTTTACCTGAAGCAGGCAGGCAGTTGCAGCAACGGTTCGAAGAAGCGCTGGACTCGTCCCTCCTTCCCGCCTCGTTCTGACGCCGGTGACTAGCACCGTTCGAGCAGAGGGCGTGGAAGGTCCGAGCCAGCTACTTCCGGCAGCTACCTGCAGCGCTCTAGTTGTTGGGATGCTGGGGGGGATATAAGGCGGATGTGCCATCGGCAGCGCAGCGGGCGCGCCGAAGGCGCGACGAAGGCGCGCCGAAGTTGTGCCTAAGTTAAGCCCGTCTGCGCCCGTCCGCGGGCCCAGGCCATGCCCCCTGTCCCTCCGACGGGTCATCTACGCTGGAGCAGAGAGGACTTACTGTCCCTCCGCAGCCAGTACCATGGGTCATGCCTACACGGCATGAATGTCGAGGATACCACGGGTTGCAGTCACTGCAATTTTGCCTTTAATCGGGGGAATACGGCGACTAGTGATCATCATGTTCTGGTTTGTGGCTTGCTGAATGTTCGATCCCTACGTAAGCACAGACTTGACATGCACGATCTCCTTATTGAGAAACAATGGGATCTAGTCTTCCTCACGGAAACGTGGCTTGACTCGGATTCCACGCCAGAGATCATTGAAGCCATTCCAGAGGGCTACTCCCTATTGAGACAAGATAGATTGTTAGGAAGAGGTGGAGGGATAGCCATCGTAGCTAAACAGGGACTTCAATGCCAGTTTGAGCAGACCATGATTGAGGATAGTGAAGCAGGCACATTCTCCATTCTGGTTAATGGAGGCTGCACTGTGAAGGGCCTCTTGATATATAGGCCACCTGGCACGGCAGTGAGATTTAGCGAGAGTTTGGTAGAAGGCATCACAGAGGCCGCATTGCGCGCAGACAAATTTTTGGTGTTGGGTGATCTCAACCTCCATCTAGATGACCCTGCGGACAAGGCGGCCAGGGAACTCTGTCAAGCGATGAAAGCACTTCAGCTTGAGCAGAAAGTTAATGATCCCACTCATCAACTTGGCCACTTACTGGACCCTATTTTCGCCAATTGGGAACAGGTGGAGGTCCTAACCCCCGTATCCATCCCCTGGTCGGATCATCATTTCGTTCCCTTTCTGATTTATATTCAGGGAGCCAGACCAGTGGAGCAGTCTGTACATAAACACCCTAGGCGGAGATGGGCTGCCTTTTCCCAAATTAAGTTCAATCAGGCGCTCGTTGCGGAGGGCAACCCAGGGGGGGAGGGAATGGAGGAAGTCAACACTAATTTTGACCAGCATATCACGGAGGCTCTGGACTTGGTGGCCCCGCTCGGCTCGGCGAGAGCGGGGGGCCGTGTTCAGAGAACGGCGCCATGGTACAATGAGGAGGTGCGAGCGGCTAAGGTCGCATGCAAACGCGCAGAGAGACAGTGGAGGATAGCCTTCACCATTCAAGCCAAAGCAGGTTACGTAGCTAGTAGACGCATCTACCACAGATTGATCAGGAAGGCCAAGACAACGTATTTTGACATCAGGATTAAAGAAGCCGAAAATTCCACAAAGGAATTGTTCTTAATTTATAAATCACTCTCGGCAGGGAAGCCTATGGCAGTCCCCGAAGAACTTTGCTCGGTGGATAGCTGCAACCGAATAGCAGAGTTTTTTGCCAACAAGGTAGCAAAGATCTATTCTACCTGAGTCCTGAGCTCATGGAGGCAGCCAAGGCGAGGGGGGGATCAATGCCTGACTACATTCACTACCCCGCCAACTGAGGCACTCATTCGAATCTGTGGATCTATAAAGTCAGGCTCTCCGAGGGACCCCACCACGCCCAAACGGCTGATGGGTAGTCTGCAGGTATTAGAGCCCTACATCCCTCATTTACTTGACACCTCTTTTGAGACCCAGACTGTACCTATTGCCTGGAAATGGGCAGTAGTACTTCCTTTGCAGAAAAAACCCAATATCAGCTTTGAAAAATTAGAAAATCTCCGGCCCATCTCTCTCCTGCCATATATGGCGAAGGTTGCGGAGAAAACTGTGAACCTTCAACTGATGAATTTTGTGGATGAGGCTTCCCTGCTCCACGACTCTCAGTTTGGCTTCCGTCCCCGACATTCGACGGAGTCAGCACTTCTTATGGCTGTAGAGGCTTTACGACAGGGTGTGGATGAGGGCCAGACTATGGCCTTGGTCCTTCTGGACCTAAGCGCAGCATTCGACACTGTAGCACATACCATCTTGCTACAGTGTCTGAATGAAGGAGGGGTATCAGGAGCAGCGCTTGGATGGATCCAGTCCTTGCTGACAAACAGATGTTTTAAAGTCCGTTTGGGTGACTGCTATTCCAGGGAGATTAGTTTGGGCCAGGGCGTGCCCCAGGGCTCGTCCCTGAGCCCGACCTTGTTCAATCTTTATGTCTCCCCGCTGGCGGCAATTGTAGAAAGACATGGACTGCGCTTAGTGTCCTATGCCGACGACACGCAGTTGGTCATCTCCCTCTCATGTATGCCTGGTCTTGCGGCGGACATTTTCAGAGTTTGCATGCAAGAACTAGCAACCTGGATGTCCGCCAACTGTTTGAAGCTAAACGGTAGCAAGACCGAGGTACTCGTGGTGGGGGGAGGGCCATCTGCTTGGTCGTCGGCATGGTGGCCTCCCTGCCTGGGAGAAACCCCAGTCCCCTGTCAGGAAGCAAGAAATCTCGGAGTGTGGCTGGATGTTGACCTGGCCTTTGGCCCCCAGATTGGCTGGCTGGCAGGGGTATGCTTCGTTGTCCTGAAAACCTTAAGGAAGGTATTAGATCTCCTACCTATTACAGCGCGCCGAACGCTGGTGCATGCCCTAGTCACATCGCGCCTAGATTATGGCAATTTGCTGTATCTGGGGGCCACGGGAAAGGCCATAGGCCGCCTCCAGGTGCTGCAAAATGCAGCCGCTCGCTTAGTCCTGAGGCTCCCTAAGAGATCTCCCTCTAAAGCAGCGCTCCAGGCATTACACTGGCTCCCTGTCGGAAGAAGGGTGGAGTTTAAGGCACTCTGTACATGTCACCGCATCCTGAGCGGTAAAGACCCCGCTCCGCTACAGAATTTGTTGACTCGCTATGAGCCTTTGCGTGATCTACGCTCCTCCCGTACAGGGTTACTGAACGTTCCAAGAATAAAGAAGGCCCGAATGGGGGGGAGGTCTTTTAGATATCTGGCCGCCAAGCATTGGAATGCCCTACCTTTGGAGTTACGCTTGGAGCCTTCAGAGTCCATTTTCAGGAAAAAACTTAAAACTCACTTATACGGGAGGTAGGCAACTTTGAGGGTGGCTTGGACTGTTTACTTCCACTTATCATAGCGCGGGGACACGCCGGTGTGCGTAACCAGGCGCTCTATAAATCTCCCTAATAATAATAATAACATTGCGGATATCCAGACTGATACTAGAAGGTTTATTGTCACCATATTTCAAAGAGCTACAACAGATGTACACAATGTGAGTAGTGGTCAGAAATACATTATAGATAGATTATGCCACCAACTATAGATAGATTACAACCAACACAACTAAACCTGGTGACATGGAATGTTAGAGGGCTAAATAACCCGAAAAAAATACGCCAGATATTTGCTTATTTTGACAGACTTTTTGATATTGCCATCCTCCAAAAATCTCATCTAGCTCCTACACATAAGAGTAACATCGGGAACAAATGGGTGGAAGCGGTACACAGTTTCTCATACTCTTCATATTCCAGGGGTATACTTATCTTGGTGAGAAAAGGAGCGCAGTTCCATATAGATAGCACCATCAAGGATGAATTAGGTAGATATGTTATTGTAACAGGGCGTATCAGGGGCAACGAATGGCTTTGATAAATACTTGGCCGAAATGTGGACGATCCCGACTTTTTAAAATTAATCTGGCGTAAAATTAATGAGTTACCTGAAATGGCTCTGCTGTGGGGTGGCGACTTGAACCTCGCTTTAAATGACAACTGGACAGATCATGCATAACAAAAGAACCACACAAACGGGCGGTGGGAGTACTGCGGGACATTATGGCTGAAAATCACCTGGTCGACATTTGGAGAGCACAACACCCTCAACTCATGGAGGCCACTCATACTTCTGTGATCCATAACAGTTGGTCTCGTATTGACTATTGGCTAGGAACAGTGGAAATAGCATACTGGACACGGAACATACGCCACCTGCCCAAAACCCTCTCTGATCATAACCCAGTGCTATTAACTATAAACCTCCCCCATTATATACCCCCACCGTATGCATGGAGATTCAATGCAAAAGCCCTGCTAGATTCTGTTTACACTGACACTATTAGCCAGGCCATCTCTGACTACTTCACGATAAATCAGCCATCTACTGACAACCCTAGCTTACTGTGGGCAGCCTTTAAAGCCACCATACCGGGTTTATGTATTAGTACTAACGCGGGAATATTAAAAGATATACGCAGCCAGCTTACCAAACGGGAGGCCATGTTAGGCGCACTGGAACGCGAATACGAACACACACACAGCGCAAAGACACTAGGTGATATTAGAAACGTCATGATGGAATATCAAACGTTGGCAGACGATGAACTTAAATACCTGACGAAGCGCCAAACTGCACGCTCCTACGGTGAAGGGGCCAGACCGGGTCATGTTCCAGGGGCATACTTATCTTGGTGAGAAAAGGAACGCAGTTCCATATAGATAGCACCATTAATGATGAATTAGGTAGATATGTTATTATAACACGGCGTATCAGGGGCAACGAATGGCTTTGATAAATACTTGGCCAAAATGTGGACGATCCCGACTTTTTTATATTTAATCTGGCGTAAAATTAATGAGTTACCTGAAATGGCTCTGCTGTGGGGTGGCGACTTGAACCTCACTTTAAATGACAACTGGACAGATCATGCGTAACAAAAGAACCACACAAACGGGCGGTGGGAGTACTGCGGGACATTATGGCTGAAAATCACCTGGTGGACATTTGGAGAGCACAACACCCTCAACTCATGGAGGCCACTCATACTTCTGTGATCCATAACAGTTGGTCTCATATTGACTATTGGCTAGGAACAGTGGAAATAGCATACTGGACACGGAACATACGCCACCTGCCCAAAACCCTCTCTGATCATAACCCAGTGCTATTAACTATAAACCTCCCCCATTATATACCCCCACCGTATGCATGGAGATTCAATGCAAAAGCCCTGCTAGATTCTGTTTACACTGACACTATTAGCCAGGCCATCTCTGACTACTTCACGATAAATCAGCCATCTACTGACAACCCTAGCTTACTGTGGGCAGCCTTTAAAGCCACCATACAGGGTTTATGTATTAGTACTAACGCTGGAATATTAAAAGATATACGCAGCCAGCTTACCAAACGGGAGGCCATGTTAGGCGCACTGAAACGCGAATACGAACGCACACACAGCGCAAAGACACTAGGTGATATTAGAAACGTCATGATGGAATATCAAACGTTGGCAGACGATGAACTTAAATACCTGACGAAGCGCCAAACTGCACGCTCCTACGGTGAAGGGGCTAGACCGGGTCATGTTCCAGGGGCATACTTATCTTGGTGAGAAAAGGAACGCAGTTCCATATAGATAGCACCATCAAGGATGAATTAGGTAGATATGTTATTATAACACGGCGTATCAGGGGCAACGAATGGCTTTGATAAATACTTGGCCGAAATGTGGACGATCCCGACTTTTTTATATTTAATCTGGCGCAAAATTAATGAGTTACCTGAAATGGCTCTGCTGTGGGGTGGCGACTTGAACCTCACTTTAAATGACAACTGGACAGATCATGCGTAACAAAAGAACCACACAAACGGGCGGTGGGAGTACTGCAGGACATTATGGCTGAAAATCACCTGGTGGACATTTGGAGAGCACAACACCCTCAACTCATGGAGGCCACTCATACTTCTGTGATCCATAACAGTTGGTCTCGTATTGACTATTGGCTAGGAACAGTGGAAATAGCATACTGGACACGGAACATACGCCACCTGCCCAAAACCCTCTCTGATCATAACCCAGTGCTATTAACTATAAACCTCCCCCATTATATACCCCCACCGTATGCATGGAGATTCAATGCAAAAGCCCTGCTAGATTCTGTTTACACTGACACTATTAGCCAGGCCATCTCTGACTACTTCACGATAAATCAGCCATCTACTGACAACCCTAGCTTACTGTGGGCAGCCTTTAAAGCCACCATACAGGGTTTATGTATTAGTACTAACGCTGGAATATTAAAAGATATACGCAGCCAGCTTACCAAACGGGAGGCCATGTTAGGCGCACTGAAACGCGAATACGAACGCACACACAGCGCAAAGACACTAGGTGATATTAGAAACGTCATGATGGAATATCAAACGTTGGCAGACGATGAACTTAGATACCTGACGAAGCGCCAAACAGCACGCCCCTACGGTGAAGGGGCCAGACCGGGTCATGTTTTAGTGAACAAAATCTGCTCTGGGCACACACCGCAGACAGTCCTGGCCATGAAGGATAATAATGATAGGCCCCAATATGACACACAGAGTATACTGAGTGCGTTCATGGAGAACTATATGCCTCACAGAATACTGCTGCACCCACTGAAATCATGGCTTATCTAGAGGATGTAGCGATAGCATGGCTATTAGGCACACAGAGAGAATATCGCTCCCTGCAGGTAACAGTAGAGGAAGTCACTGAAGTGATCAAATCACTTCCGAACGGTAAAGCACCAGGCCCAGACGGCTTCACCTGCGAATTTTATAAAGCGTTCGTTGACCAACTGGCACCCCACCTTGTGGAAATGTACGGGGACGCCCATGACAAACAAATACTACCTACCAGGCGGGCAACTACAGCCAAATTTCGGGGGGGGCTGAAGAATATTTCGGGGGGTGGGCTAATTCTTTCGAACTTAGACAGAGTGGCTGTAAGAAGAGGTGAACATACAACAAAAGCCTCATTTACAACTAAAAGCCACATTTACAACTAAATGGTCTTTTAAAGACCTGTTAAGTCCTCGGGTGCGGCTGCAATTAGATGCTCGCCAGTCCGCGAACCTGTCTTCGCCCGGGCTGACACACACGTCGGGGGGGGGCTGAAGCCCCGCGAGCCCAATGGGTGTTGCGCGCCTGCTACCTCCCACATTGAGAGAAGCCATGCTCATCGCCCTCTTAAAACCTAATATAGATCCGGAACAGTGCGACTCTTATAGGCCGCTGTCTTTAATAAATCCAGATACTAAAATACTGGCCAAACTCCTTGCAAAACAGCTGCAGCCACTAATGACTAATCTCGTACTCCCTGATCAGTCAGGATTTATACCCGGCCGCTCAACAGCTCACAGCACTGGAACGCTGATTGCACTATCACACTATCTGACCCCAAACACGAAAGCTGCTGCAGTCCTCTTGGATGCTGCAAGAGCATTCGATTCAATTGAATGTCCCTATCTTCACACTGTATTGCAAAGAATGGGGTTTCCACCAATCTTTCTACAGTGGGTCCGAATACTCTAGACAGCACCTACAGCACGAATCAAAGTTAATAAATATATATCCGATACTATACCAATTGAAGGGGCACAAGACAAGGGTGCCCTTTATCCCCTTTACTCTTTGCAATAGCCCTTGAACCATTGGCGTGCAAAATACGGCAAGGACATCACTACTCTGCGCTCCAATTCCCGCAAATGCCATTACATATCTCCCTATACGCAGACAATATGGTACTATATGTACGTGACCCAGATACGTACCTGGCCACACTGCTGAGAGGATATATTAAATTCAGCCGCCATTCTGGGCTCCAAATTAACTGGTCTAAATCTCTCATTATACCTTTAACAGACACCACACATCCGCACCCCACAGAGTTCCCGCTTGAATTGCAGACGGGCCCGGTCAAATATCTCGGCATCTCGTACCGTAGGGATCCAGAAATAGTGATTTGCATGAACTACGGGAGAGCGATCAGTGTAATGGAGGACAAAATAGGGCGATGGATTCAGCTTCCACTAACATTGGCGGACCGCTTGGCTATTGTTAAGATGGTCATTCTACCTAAGTTTCTATACCTCTTCAATAACATTCCTATCACCCCTCCGACAACTGTATTTAAAAGACTGAATACCATGGCAACACGACTGATATGGGCGGGTAAGCAAGCCCGAATTGAGATGCATCCCTGATTTTCTCCTCTATTACTTATGTGCGCAATATGCACACTACTGGTATCAAGGTGTCCCCTACCTAACATGTGGCAAAAGAAAAAGGTGATGCACATCCAACTCCACTGAGGTAAACACACATTACAACGCATTTTTTACAACGCACTACCATTACAACGGAACTTTTACAACGCAAATACCATTACCACGCATTTATTTACAACGCATGTTTTTACAACGCAGGTACTTTTACAACGCATACCATTACAACGTAAGTATTGGTAAGTATATAATTATATTTAAAATGTTATATGTTAGGTTTTTTTTAAAGGGGTATTTTTAGGGTTTAGGGTCAGTTTTGGGTTTTTGGGTAAAGGGGTATTTTTAGGGTTTAGGGTCAGTTTTGGGTTTTTGGGTAAAGGGGTATTTTTAGGGTTCAGGGTCAGTTTTAGGTTTTTGGGTAAAGGGGTATTTTTAGGGTTCAGGGTCAGTTATGGGTTTTTGGGTAATGGGGTATTTTTAGGGTTCAGGGTCAGTTTTGGGTTTTTGGGTAAAGGGGTATTTTTAGGGTTCAGGGTCAGTTTTCAGTTTTTGGGTAAAGGGGTATTTTTAGGGTTCAGGGTCAGTTTTCAGTTTTTGGGTAAAGGGGTATTTTTAGGGTTCAGGGTCAGTTTTCAGTTTTTTGGTAAAAGGGTATTTTTAGGGTTCAGGGTCAGTTTTCAGTTTTTGGGTAAAGGGGTATTTTTAGGGTTCAGGGTCAGTTTTCAGTTTTTGGGTAAAGGGGTATTTTTAGGGTTCAGGGTCAGTTTTCAGTTTTTGGGTAAAGGGGTATTTTTAGGGTTTAGGGTCAGTTTTCAGTTTTTGGGTAAAAGGGTATTTTTAGGGTTTAGGGTCAGTTTTGGGTTTTTGGGTAAAGGGGTATTTTTAGGGTTTAGGGTCAGTTTTGGGTTTTTGGGTAAAGGGGTATTGTTAGGGTTCAGGGTCAGTTTTGGGTTTTTGGGTAAAGGGGTATTTTTAGGGTTCAGGGTCAGTTTTGGGTTTTTGGATAAAGGGGTACAGGGTAAAAATAAAATAAAATTAAATTTAAATTAAATTAATTAAATGAAATTAAATTAAATTAAATTAAATTAAATACAATTACATTACATTATATTAATTTTAAATAATATACAATTAAAAAAAAAATATATACTTACCAATACTTACGTTGTAATGGTATGCGTTGTAAAGGTACCTGCGTTGTAAAAAAATGCGTTGTAAATACATGCGTGGTAATAGTATTGGCGTTGTAAAAGTCCCGTTGTAACGGTATGCGTTGTAAAAACATGCGTTTTAACGTCATATATCCCTCCACTGAATGCTATTCTACCCCATCGCCGGCCCCCGCTCCACTCCCGAGACATCAATACCATTGACTCCACTAATACAGCATGGAGTAAACTGGGTAGACTGGCGTCTAAGTTACCACTCTATGCCCCTGCATCATCACCCGGAACTATCAGTCACTCGGGAAGAAGTGGGAACAGGACTGCTAAGGCAAGTGGGTATCAATAAAATAGGAGATCTGTACAAAAATGGTACCTTTATAGAACCTAAAGAACTAACATATATTAGCAATCAGACATTACTCTTTAGATTCACGTACTATAGATTACAGGGTGCCATCAAGAAACTTTATCCTTCTTACCCTGCTGAAGCGCCACAATTAACTAGGCTACAGCTGCTTATCACTGAACCTCGGAACACACATAGGGTATCAATACTTTACATTAAACTGCAGGAGGACATAGACGATACCACACACAAGGCTTTAGAAAGATGGAATAACACAATTGACAATCTGCTGCACTCTAACTGGCATGCTCAGGCCGAACGGTAACCTGCACATTCTACACTATAAATACCTACACCAAACATATCACACTCCCGCCCGACTTTATAAACATGGTCTTCGTTCAGATGCACGGTGTCAACGATGTGGTGCAGAGGATGACAATTTTATACACCTTGCCTGGTACTGTGAATCAATAAATGCATACTGGGTAAAAGTTGTAAAGATACTGGGTGAAATGGTGGGTGCTACTATTGAATGCACGACACGTACATGTTTGCTGGAACTAATCCATTATGTGCGAGCTACTAAGCGTACATTTTGCATAATAGCCTTACTTCTAGCCAAACGCATAGTTTCATTATGCTGGGGCAGTAGGGAGGCCCCAAGAACCAAACAATGGCTCAGAGACATGGCCTACTGTAAAGATACCCTACAAACGTATGAGGAGGCGCTGCCCACTGGTTCCAAACCAAGAGACTATTGGAGATACCTGGTTGAATATCTGCAAATGAATCAGGCTGATTAACTGTGCATCGACTTGTAAAACGAAAAACTTTATTCAAAAGGTGACATCGTTTATTTGTAATATACTGGATGATGGATGTGGTAGTACTGCAATATGTATGTTGTCAAATTGTTCTGGATGTTGTAAGCCTTGATAAAATGCTAATAAAAAAAAAGAATGTGTGAATGTGTTAGTGTGATGTCTGAAGCAGAGACTGAGTGTAGGTATGGGGCAACATCATGGTTAAATTGGGTGATGTAAAATGTTACATTTTATTGTACAATACATTGTGGTATTGTCATGTATATACATGTTTTTGGATAAAATTGTCAACTTTGTATTGAATTTGTCTTGGATAAAACAAATGAGTTTGGAAAACAAGTTTAGACAAAAATTATCATAAATTGTAATAAAAATATACAAACTCTACTGTATAATGGAGTAGTTGGTGGTCGAGACGTTGGGCACTAAGAGCCAGTCTTCAAGGTATAAATGTTAACTGTGAACCTTTGTACAACTTTCTTGTTTTCCCCAGACCTATAATAAATTTCTAGGGGGCTACCGTTTTCACTTTTTGTGTCCTCTTTTGCTTTTAATATAAGTATCGAGCGAAAGGTTTACTCTAAACGGGGAAGACAAACTAAAGAAGGTAAGAGGTGGGGGAGATCGAGTACAGCAGAGAGGAGAGAGCTGAACATAAGGAGCAAAACAGCAATAAAGAACAAGACGCTGAAGTAAAGGGAGATAAGGAAGAAGTGATGTTTATGTAATGACAGAATCAACGAGAGAAGGGAAGAGTCTTGGTTAGGTAAAAGGAATACAATTAAAAAGAGAAATGTCAGAGGCTTGGGGAGAGTGGAAGGATGGAAGGGGAGAGAATGATGTCATGTAAACAAGAGCAGTGGTGTAACACAAAATAAAGGGTCCCTCTCTACAGAATGTGGTGATGGACTATTGAGTCTCATAGATATTCATTGGTCCTGGCCTGATTGGGGGCCCCCTGATTGATTGGGGGGGTGGAGGGGTTAAGCATTGTGGGCCCAAAGCATTGTGGGCCCATCTCTGTTGCAGGGGGCTGTATTGCATCCTGGCAGAAGAGGTGAAGCAAGGTAAGTGACTGGTAGAGAAGAGTGGTGAATAACAGCACATGTAGGGGAGAGGTGGAAGCTAGAGGGGCAGAAACAGCGAATGGAGGTTAGAGGTGAGAGGGATACAAAACGGGAAGATTAGAGAATGGAGGGGAGAGGTGGACATAAAGGGGTACAACCAATGAACAAAGTTGAGGCTGGAGAGAGAGAGATGAAAGGCAGTGCTTATATAGGAGGTAGATATTCAA
Organism: Lissotriton helveticus; assembly: GCF_964261635.1. NCBI lineage: Eukaryota > Metazoa > Chordata > Amphibia > Caudata > Salamandridae > Lissotriton > Lissotriton helveticus. Next base: position 2,110,187,605 of record NC_136057.1, read on the forward strand.
GGGGCAGAACCATCATGAGAACTTAAGAGTCATAGAGAGGGAATGGTGAGTGTTGGATGTTATAGGGCAGGACAACCAACAGCAGGTAAGAGGCTGGGGGAGAGAGGCAGGGCAGAGGTAGATTTTAGAGAGGTAAAACCAGAGAGAAGGTTAGAGGCTGAAGGGGTGATGACAGATCAAGTGTTCAGCAGGTCGATAAGAGACGGGTGTCATAGAGGCAGAATCGGTGAGAAAGGTAAGAGACAATAGGATAGATAAAGTGAAGTGTAGAGCATGGATGTAGGCAAGGCAGAAACAGTGAGACAAGGTAAGAGGCAGGGGGGTCAAAGAGGAGAGGTGGATGTAAAGGAGACAGACCAGCATAAAAAGTTAGGAGGCTGGATGGGGAAATGAGAGGTGAAGGGCAGTACATGGATGTGGCATGTAGCTGTAAGAGAGGCGGAACAATCAAGAAATCATACAAAGAGAAGAGAGAGGAAATAGGGAGAGATGGATGTAGAAGGACAGAATCAGTGAGACAAGTAAGAGGAATGAGGTGTGGATATAAGAAGGACATGACCAGAGAGAGAAGCAATGAAGCTGGTGAACCAGCAAGAGAACATAAGCAGAGAGGCAAGAGAGAGAAGTGGATGGAAGAGAGAAGAACCACAAAGAGATGGTAAGAGGTTGGATGAAAAGGTTGCGAGGAGAGGAAAGTGGATGCTAGATGTGCAGAACCAGCAAGAGTATTTTTTCTTTTTTGTGGGTACATCATTTTTGGGAAATGTATTTATATTTAACACAATACATGATATGTAGTACAATAGGCAAGGAAAGAAAGCATAATTAATACAACTATTCCCTAAAACACAAAAAATACAGATTAATTGATACAGTCCAGCAGATGTTTTGTGCATTGGGTTGCTATGCGAGAGGTAGTTAGTGGGACTGGACCATAAGTCCCAGGGGGACGAGTTGCAGACCACACATTCACACAGAAACCACTTAACCTTTTCTAACCAGCATGGGTACCCCAGATCAAAAGGCAAGGTTAAGGTACAACTCCCAGTATCCTGGCTCGCAGCCACTACAATGTGTGAGCAGCAGCGGTTACGCCTTCAGGTAAGCCTGAGGCTGAACCTATAGACATCACTGTGTCCTCCTTTCCCAGAAGGTCGACCATGGCACTCCAGAGTTCCAAATCGCGGTCCGCATTTTCATCCGAGTGGGCTTCCAGAGACCAGCAAGAGAAAGTTAAAGGCTTGGTGATAGATTAGAGATGAAGAGTAGATCAGGAGTTTGATGTAAGAAGGGCAGAATCAACATGAGGAGAGAGGGAAGAGGAGAGGAGTGTAATGGGGGCAGGAGCAGCAAGATAAGATAAAAGGAAAGGGAAGAAGGAAAAGGCATAGCTGGATTTAGAATGGCATAACCAGCAGAGAAGATAAAGACTGGGTGGAGAGTTCAGGAGTGAAGAGTAGGACAGGGAAGGAAGATGTGGATGCAAGAGAGCAGATTCAACAAATGAATGTGAGAGGCTAGGTGGAAAGATGAAAAGTAAAGAGTAGAGCACTAAGGGATGAGGGCAAAGATGGATGTAAGAGTGGCAGAACCAGAGAGAAAGAGTAAGAGGATTGGGGAAAGATGAGACTTTAAGAGGAGAGCATGCAGAGTGAAATGGATGTAAGATAGGATGAACAAGCAAAAAAAAAAGTAAGAGGCTGGAGGAGAGGTAAAGGTGTGCTGCTAAGTACATTGATCCTTCTGGCAAAGCTTCGAATTACTGGTCTCTTTATTTTCCAAGTGTAAAATGTGGCTTAGATTTGCCATGTGTATAACCCTTCACAAAGGTTAGTGATGGTGAACCATCCTCGACATGTATGCGGTATTGCAGCCTGCTCTCTGTGTACTCTTACTTCTCCTGACCTTTCTAGTGAATCTAGCCCCCAATTGGGACCGTTCCTGTCCATTTCATGAATGGGCATCTAGATATCATAGCCCCTGACCTGACCTCCATTTGCAATATCGCCCTTTCCTCATTATGGGTTCCTACCAATGTTTAAAACAAAAAAACTAAAAAGCTGTGTTTGTTCCTCTGCTCAAAAATCCTTCAGCAAGCTCAAGGCTTCTCAGCACCTCTTGCTGCCTTTTTCTTTAAAATCCTTGAAAAATAAGTCGAACTGCCAAATGTCTTTCATAGAAACAAATGTACTTACTGATCGCTTGCCAGTTGGATTCTGACCTCTCCCTGAGTTGGAAGTAGCATTTCTTGCTGTGCCAAACGATTTGTGCCTGATTCTTGATCAGGAAGGCAGAGCACCTTGATATTATTAAATTATAGTGTTAATTTCTCAGTTTCTCATCTGATGCTTTGAAATCAACTGAAACAACCTCGAAATCAAGCGATTTCCCTGGTGTGACTTTAACTCTATCCTTTTAGATAGTCCTCTCATGCAATGTTGGTGATGTACTAAACTTCAAACTTGTAGAATTCCTTGGGCCTCTGCTTTTTATATTTAATCTTACCCAGTTAGCATTAGTCACTCAATACCAGCAGTTGCTCCTCTGCAATGCCCGAGGAACGTCTCCCCACTGTCTCAGAGCCAGCAGCTAAAAAATAAAACAATATTTTTTATTGTTTTATTTTTCTTCTGCTGGCTGAGCCAGCATGTGTAGGGAGGGGCGGGTCCGGGCCATGAGAGGGAGGAGTGGAGTTCATTTCTAAGTGTGCATGACTGTTTGCCAGCCGTCTTAGGCCAGCTAAACAGACATGCACAGTTAGGTTTCTCCAACCCAGCTGTATTGCTCAGTCGGGTTAGAGAAACAGCACAAACTCCATGTGCCTGAGCAAGCATTATACCAGCCCGCCCAGGCCAATGCCCGCGCTGCTCTCATTGCATGAGAGCAGCTTGTGAATTGCAGAGAATCTCTGATACCCTCTCAGTGTCTTCTGGAACCAGGAAAAAGAGGAACAGTGAGGCAGCAGGCACTTTGGGTAAGTCTTTTTTATTTATTTGTATTAACCCCCACCCCCACCCTCTGTGTTCCACCTGCACCCAGCCACCACTACTTGGTTGTGTCGGCTACCACTGTTCAATCCTTTGGTTTCTTGCTGATGCTGTATGCATAGTGATACCCAAATCATCATTTAATTCAATGACAATCTGGTTTCTAACCAAGCAAATGTTTTGGACTTGCATGCAATGAGTTGCTTTTTGGAAAAAGACAAATTCATTAAAACTTTATAGCGAAACATCAGGCGTAAGCATCTATAAGGTGCCTGGTACCATATACAGTTCTCTTTTGGGGCCTGTGGAGCTGGGGCCAATCAACCACCATGGTTGAGTCAACAAAAAATCTTGAATTCATTTTCCAACACCACCTCTCCTTATCTGGACAAACAGTGCGTCATTTACATACTTCTACTACATCCATATGCAACACAATATCCTGTGTTTTCCCCCGTCACGGCTGCAAGAATGATGTACAGTCAATTATGTTCCATGTCTTGAACTTCCCACCTTTTCCGTTTGGTACCCTTCAGCTCATTAAGAACAGTGATAGGATTCTCATCTGAGGCTGCCCTAGATGCTGTACCATGTCTATTCACCTTTCTGCTAGTTGGTTCCGGCTACCAAACGATCTCTCCATTTGCCATTGTGCAGTGCATAAAAGGACCCTTTCATTCTTTAGCACCATATTATTCCTTCAGTTTATTCGAGAATCCTAGGGTCTGTAACAGCCATGCTCCTATGCCATCCTAAAATTTAGAGGGAACATATTGGAGGTAGATTTTTCACTAACTTAGCATGAGCCCGCTGCAGCTTGCCGGCTGCTTTGCACACATTAGTGTTATATGGCCCTTAGGGACATTGTCAACATTGCTAAGTTAGCATGAGCTTTGCTGCCATGATGCTGCTTTTGCGCAGATCACTACATGACTTTGTTTTTGCAAGACTCTGTTTGTGCTTTTCACATGAGAAAGGGCTGCTTTTCGTGTTCTCTGCTTTTCCTGGAGTTTAGTCTGAACACGATGTGCAAGGTCGATAAACAATGACCCTTGTTATTCTGTTCTAGTTAGTCCCTAGCACCTAGACATAACATGCTAAACACAGCTGCAATGCTGAAGACTCGTGCTTTGATATTACGGGGTGGCATGTTGTTTTAACACACTTGGAGAAAGCCTTTCCATGGAGAAGAGCTCTGCTGTTCCTATGATGTAAACCTTACATCCAGGCTTTAAGGTATGGTGTCTGCTGTCAAAGCCCAGAGATCTTCTTTTATATAAATACACTTCTTCCCGTCAAGGGGAGAGCGGTTAGACCTTATTGTCTTTTTTCCACAGTCTTTATATAATAACTTCCCCCTTGGTACTGTATGGAATTGTAACAATGCTAACTGTGTTGAGTTTATGCATTTTGCTGCTGGGAGTGGCTTGTATACTGTATTGTAGAGCATGATAGTTAAAATAAACATTTTGAACTATTTCAGTCACTGCAAATTCTTATTGTGGACATGTACGAGTGAGTGAAAGAATATGTCTTGCTCCCGCGGCTCCTGAGAGAGTCTGAAGTGTTGTGCTCTGGGTTGTCTAAACATTTGTAGCTTCGTGATATTTGGAGGAGAACGAATGAGACACTATAGCTAGTCGGTTTTGGGATTTTGGGTACTAATGTGGTAGGTTGGTACACCCCTATACAATGAGGTCCTGTTTTCCTGTGCATAGTTCTGTTTATGTTCAGAATCCCTGCAACATGGTGCCGCCAACGTTTGGTCTGGTTCTTATCTGTGAGACTCTTGAGTAGTGCTTGTGCTTGTCCACAAAACCTTCACTTCTGTTTCCGGAGACAGCTGTGATGGTCTAACCTCCTATATTGATGCTTTATAGGTTCTTTCAAGCTGGAAGTTTTAAAATGTTCTTTATCTTTACTCTTAACCCGTTATTGCTGTGCCACGCTTTAGGTTGTCTTTCTTTGTTGTTCATTATGGCGGTCGCAATTCCTCCGCCTAATCGTGCTACCCTCACAGCTTATTTGACTCAAAATGGAGTCCCTAATGCTGGTGATGCGCTAATTTTTGTAGTAGAAGCGGATGCTGCTTACCGCTTGAGGTGTTTTATTCTTGGGTCACCTTTCCGGCGGTGGATGGAACAGATAACCTCTTTCATGAATATACTGACACTGCCCTTCCTCAAGCTTATCAGCCTTATAGGGCTCTCGTAATTCCGCTCACTGCTTGGCAACACCAAATTTGGTTTAATGGCGCCCTTCCTCACCCAATAACGCCGGTCCATTTAGGTCCTTTATCAATAGATGGGGCCACGCGGCCCGTTTGGGCTAGGTATACCCCACACCCGCGTCGTCTAACAACAGCAGCGCTTGCAGAACTCTGAGTGTTACATACGTCTTTAATATGCATGCATAGAGCTGTTATACAGTTCATGTCGATTCCTTGGCACCCCCTGGACGTGCCTTGTGAAACCTTGTGTACAGCGGACCTAGCGCTGTCTCAGGAAGGAAACAAACACCCACAGTGGCTGCCGCCATTCACGGCGTGCATCGAGGCCACGCCCACTCCGAGGCCACGCCCCCGCCTCTCTTGTATAAAAGCGCTGATTTCTAGCGCTATATACAGAACCACTTACCCTCCTGAGGCGAAAAGCCGGGAGAGAGCTCTGCAAATTTTAAACATTGTGTCACGTTTATCTTGTGTTTACTCTTTTAATACTGCACCTTCGTCGATTCCTTGGCACCCCCTGGACGTGCCTTGTGAAACCCTGTGTACAGCGGACCTAGCGCTGTCTCAGGAAGGAAACAAACACCCACAGTGGATGCCGCCATTCACGGCGTGCAGCGAGGCCACGCCCACTCCGAGGCCACGCCCCCCGCCTCTCTTGTATAAAAGCGCTGATTTCTAGCGCTATATACAGAACCACTTACCCTCCTGAGGCGAAAAGCCGGGAGAGAGCTCTGCAAATTTTAAACTTTGTGTCACGTTTATCTTGTGTTTACTCTTTTAATACTGCACCTTCGTCGATTCCTTGGCACCCCCTGGACGTGCCTTGTGAAACCTTGTGTACAGCGGACCTAGCGCTGTCTCAGGAAGGAAACAAACACCCACAGTGGCTGCCGCCATTCACGGCGTGCAGCGAGGCCACGCCCACTCCGAGGCCACGCCCCCCGCCTCTCCCTCTCCTATAAAAACATGTGTATTCACCGTACGCGCAGCGGACGGGCGCAGCGGGCGCGCCGTTTGCGCGCCGAAGGCGCGCCCAAGGCAAGCCCGTCTTCGCCCGTCCATGCCAAGTCATCGCCTCTCGCCAGTCCCCCTGCCCAAAATACGCATGCGGCACACTGTTATGGGAAAAGACTACTCTTGGCACTCAACCCGGGTCCGCGATGCGACAAACTAGAGGGACGCGTGGGACAGACCGCCCTCATTTGTAAGTCCTGTAACTTACTTATTGCTGAACCTAATCTCCCCAGATACAGGGATACTAGTAAGAAGTTTTCCTCGCTAATAATATCTCACCTCAATGTCAGGCAAGCCCGTCTTCGCCCGTCCACGCCAAGTCATCGCCTCTCGCCAGTCCCCCTGCCCAAAATACGCATGCGGCACACTGTTATGGGAAAAGACTACTCTTGGCACTCAACCCGGGTCCGCGATGCGACAAACTAGAGGGACGCGTGGGACAGACCGCCCTCATTTGTAAGTCCTGTAACTTACTTATTGCTGAACCTAATCTCCCCAGATACAGGGATACTAGTAAGAAGTTTTCCTCGCTAATAATATCTCACCTCAATGTCAGGTCCCTGGTTAAACACCATCCCGAGGTTCATACTCTCCTCATAGAGGACAACCCAGACATACTGTTTCTAAGCGAAACATGGCTCAAAGATGAACTCACCAGTATCCCTAATCTCACGCTACCGGCAGGATTCTCCATGATCTCTATCAATAGAGACTCGAGAGGAGGTGGTATTGCAGCAATTTACAGAACGTCATATAACTGTACTTTTGTGAAGGAGAATAGTACGGGATGCGAATGTGCTCGCTTCAAAATTACCACTAGCCCTCACTTTTCCCTATCTGGCCTCCTCATTTATAGACCCCCGGGGCCCACCTCCCAATTTATAGAGGAACTCCTAGAGACAGCTCATGCCCTTGTTGCCAGTTCACCTAACTTCACAATCCTGGGGGACTTAAACCTCCATTTTGATGCCCTTGAGGATCCGACTATTAGCAATCTCCTAGCAGACCTTACTGCGCTACAACTGACCCCTCGCATACTATCCCCTACTCACTCTGCCGGCCATCTACTCGACCCGGTCTTTACCAATATTCCGGAAGTGAAGGTGGACCCCCCTAAACCTATGGGATGGACAGACCACTCTCTGGTCACATTTATGATCACGACCGCCACTCAGCCCAAAAAAGCGCTGCCCATCTCCCGCTTTAATCGGCCCTGGCACAAACTCCACAGTACGAACTTCCCTGCCAGCTTAGGTGAACCTAATCTAGACTCTGCGAGCGACATCAATATAACATACGCTGCGTTTCAAGAGTGGATTACGAAAGGACTCGACATTATCATACCAGCTAAATTGACTAGAGGACGGAATACCCCCTCCAATCCATGGTACGATGAGAATTTGAAAAAAATTAGGAAAGAGTGTAAAAAGGCCGAACGCCTGTGGAGGAAAGACTACAGGGACGAGGAGAAAGCATGCTATCTGGCCAAACTCAAGCTATACCACAAAGCCATACGCATGTCACGGGCCTCTTTTTATGCTAAAGAAATTGAGTCCAGCCCCAACCCCACGAAAACTATTTTCAAATTGGTGCAAAAATTACAAAATGTTGGCAACCCGGCCTCATGCATCTCTTCTACGCAACAGTGCGACAATCTGGCCACATACTTTACAGAAAAGGTGAGAAAGATATATAACACCTTCTCTCATACCCCCCTCTGTCCGCACTGGTGACTCCATTGAGGCTCACAAAGGCTCTAAGCTCACCCTCCTACCGGCTATCTCTCTTATAAACCTAGCTACAATCTGCAGAAAGGTGAAATCGGGTTCCCCCTCAGACCCCATGAGACCAGCCCACTTTGTAAGAGCGTTGGACTTCTTCCTACCTTCATCGGCCAAACTCCTTAATCTTTCCTTTTCGTCAGCCACTGTGCCCACATGCTGGAAACAGGCTTGGGTTACTCCCATAATTAAAAAACCCACTCTAGACCCTGCAAAACCGGAAAACTACAGACCAGTTTCACTGCTTCCGTGGGTGTCTAAATTAGCTGAAGCGCATGCGAATGCCATACTCACTGACCATCTGGCCAAAAACAACATCCTGGACCCTTCTCAACACGGGTTCAGGCCTGGGCACAGTACGGAGTCTGCCCTTCTGGCCACCACTGAACATCTCCGGAGGATTATGGACACCGGCCAGAGTGCTGCGCTGATACTGCTCGACCTCAGCGCAGCATTCGACACGGTCTCCCATGATATCCTACTGGGCCGCTTGGAAAGCATTGGGATCAGTGGACTGGCATTGGAATGGTTTCGATCATTCCTCAAGAGCAGATCCTTTCGTGTTTCAGCCCCCCCTTTTTTATCCCAACCCCATGCGATAGGCCAAGGAGTCCCCCAGGGCTCTGCCCTTAGCCCATCCCTTTTTAATGTATATATGCAACCACTTGCGGCAGTAGCCAAAGAATGGAACCTCACACTGGTTACATACGCTGACGATACCCAGCTGGTAATCACCCTCACGGAAGCGCCCTCTGCCACTGCCACAAAATTTAGGGATGGGTTGGCTGCAGTCGCCAATTGGATGACTGCAAATTGTCTACAACTAAATGCAGGAAAAACCGAGGTGCTACTCCTGGGTAAGAACACCAGCGGTTGGAACGACCACTGGTGGCCCCCTTTGTTGGGCCCTACCCCCCCTCCGAAATCCCTGGTAAAAAACCTAGGAGTATGGCTGGACTCTGCACTGAATTACCAGTCGCACACAAAGATAGTGGCAGCCACATGTATTGGGTTGCTGAGAAGCCTTAGCCCCATCTTAGGCTTTTTTGACCCCAAGACAAGGCAGCTCATTGTCCAAGCCCCCATCCTTGCCCGGCTGGATTATGCTAACGTCCTCTTATTGGGCGCTAACAGAGCTGAGATATCCAGATTCCAACGGATTCAGAACTCAGCAGCCAGGGCAATTGTAGGCCTGCCCAGAAGATGCTCGGCCAGAGCCACTATACAGAGGCTCCATTGGCTGCCCATGGAAGCTCGCATCCAGTTCAAGGCTCTTACTATCATCTTCAAAATCCTTAGAACTGATGGCCCCGAACTTCTCCGATCACTGCTAACACCTTATACCCCCTACGCAATCTGCGCTCCATGGGCCAACACCTAGTTGTGATCCCCCGCACAAAGTTCTGCCGAATCGGAGATCGCTCCTTCAGAGTAAGGGGAGCAAAATTATGGAACTCCCTGCCCCTCCACATTCGTTGCCTCACCAATTTGTCCGCGTTCCGCAAAGCAGTAAAAACGCACCTCTTCCCTCCGCTGTAGTCTCGTTCCCCCCCCCCCTCCCTCAGCTGGTTATGCTTGGTTCTTAGCGCCGGGACACCCCGTTGCTAGGGCAGCTGTCGCGCTCAACAAAACCGATAACATAACATAACATGTCACGCAACTTCCAGGTGTGACCACCTGGCATTGCTTCACAACCTGCGGGTACTGGTGGTGTGACCATCAGTCCCCTTATGGTTAATTCAGTAATGGGCAAGCATACACAGAATAGGAATGAGTTCCCTTATTGGCTTGCTGAAAAATGTGGACAACTAGAGGCTGTTTTTCCAAATACCAGTCCGGTGGAGAAGCACAGGATATTAACTATAAGTTTGCCTAAAGACTTACTTCCAGAGTTAGCTGATTGTAACACCTGGGGCAAGGTGTTTGCAGCGGTATATTCGAAATGCTTCGGCACTTCCTCCATGACCGTGCTCCCCTCCGTTATAAAGCGTGTTCAAGATGACCACGGAACCAAAGCGGCTGTAGAGTTGGGGATGAGACTGGTGGGGGTGTTCGACGTGGTTGCTAATATGATCCTTGCAAATGTCAAGGGTGATGCGGTAAGCTTTCAAGTGGCAAACCACTTGGAGGCTGTCCCTGATGCAGACAAACCACACAAATTACCAAAGATTATTAAAAGGCTTAAAAGACAATAGGCCACAATTGTCTGGGAGTTAAGCCTTTCTACTCAAACTCAACAAAAAGGCCAGTCTCATAAAGACGGGCACCGTTTTTTTCCTAAAAAGACCAGGAAAAACAAGAAACAGGGGCAGCAGCAGCAGAAGCAAGGTTCGTGTGCTGGTTCACCAACACCTGAGTCTTCTATGTGTACTAATGACTTGCATGACCGTGCAAACATTAAGACTCCTGATAGATTTCAAGTCCCTGATCAGCGCTCTCCTCGTTCTTTACAGGACACATCAGGCACTCAAGTCGGTGGAGGGGGAACGCCAGTATTGTGGCAAAAGTCAACCTGCACCACAGGGACGAGATCTGCCTCCACAGTTTGACATTAAAGGAAAACAAGAGCATCTACCTTGTTTTAGACCCCCGTTTCAAAAGAAACAAGCATTTACAATGCAATGGTCTTGGCATTCTTAAAGTTAGAGCTATTGGCATTGCTCATGACATTATTTTTATTTATGTTTTTAAAAAACATTGTCATTGTCATTTACAATGCCAATAGCAGGGCAGGAGAGCAAGCACAACCAACGAGGAGGCAGGAGAACAAGCACAACCAACAAGGGGGTAGGGGCAGGAGAGCAAGCACAACCAAGAAGGGGGCAGGAGATCAAGCACAACCAACAAGGGGGGGACCATTCAACAAATATGGGTTAGAGTCTTTTACAAGGGCAATGAAAAAATAACAGGAGAAAACCAGGCAGAAAGTGCCACAAAAACATTGTTAAGTCCAACATGAATCATAGATCTAGGTAAAAAGCTACCTTTCATAAGACCTGTTTTATGCAGAATGGCTCGGCTTCAAAGGCGCAGTGATCATGCCAAGTGTTCAACAAGGATACCTGAATTTATATTTATTTGTTTTGTAATGTACCAACCCAGTTGCTTTGAGATAACTAAGCAGAGCTGTGGGTACCTAGAAAGAGTTCAAGTGAAAAGAATAAATATTTCCAAGTGGGAGGGACATCTAATCGTACAAGGAAGTCTTGATGTTAGTTCTCAACCAGGAAGGTGGAGCCTGGCCTTCAAACCACCAACAAATGTAGAATCTCAGTTTCCCCATTTCATTCAATTATGTGATCCTGGGTATATCACTTATCCCTCTATCTCAAAACCATGATCGGCCGCAAAAGGAAGCACTGACAGGTTATTATCAGGATGCGGCCAGAGTAAGTGAAATCAGGTTTGTGGGCAGCCCACGAAAGAGAAAAGTATCCTTATTGAAAAACTTTACATAGATTAGGAAAGAATGAGTTCTGGCTAAATAAAGTGTCTTTGTTTTACACCAAAGTTGACTACAAAAATGTACGTTTCAGTTTTAAATTGTCAAATAGATCAAAGAAGACTGTTTAACTTTAAACAAGATCCCTTAATTTTAAGTGTAATAAACCTCGAAAGAAGGAGATGCTGAGATATGCCTGAGGGCGGCATGGTTCTCTGCCCTTTGAAGTAGGTCCTCCCAGTTACTGGGTGTGTGGCACTAACACCCACCCAATAGCCTCCAGCTCACTAATGGCCAATGATTAGCTTCTAATGGCCATATATATCTTTTACATGCTGGCTCCCACCAACGTTAGAGCACACGTGAGCAAACCGGAATATCCGCCTTCCAACCTTTAAGAGGCACAATGTTTCGGCAAATGCGCATAAGTGCAATCTCTTTGCCAAAATATGTTCCTGAAACACAATGCCTATCGCACACCTTCATAGGTGTGTCATTTCATGCAATAAATGCACCGAGCTAGAGATAATGTCAAATGCATTCTTCTAAACCCACTGAAGATTAATGGATGATGACACCACATGTTTACAGGCATGGACGGTCAACACACGATTAACTGTTCACTCATTGAAGATGGACATAACGAGGCCTTCCTTGGTGGATATTCAAGATTTTCATTTACCAAAGGATTCTGCTGGTTAAGTAGCTGGCATATGGTCTAGACACTGGACTACATATGCCCAGCAAAAAAAAAAAAAAAAAAAAAAACACGAACCTCAACAGGATAAACACGATTTGAAACCAACTCACACCATTGGTCACAAACGACCAGTTCCAGGACACTACTGGGATTCATATGACTGCTCTACAAGGCAGTTCAGAAGATTAAAATAATAAAAGCATCTGGAAGCAACGGGATCCAGTAAAAAACATCTAGAAATGGTGAAGTATGCAGTTAGATCAGAACTCGAATGATTTACCAAATCAGCCACAAAGATGTCGCCACATGTAGTGCTGCATTCATAATGGACATTTTTAAACTGCAAGTACCAGAATGCACCGGGCTAAAATAGATTTATTTAATGTGGACATTAAACACCAGGGATTACAGCGGAGGCTCTCGCGTTTTAAGCTAATATTAACCTAACAAAAACAATGCAATGGAAACAGCGCAGGCCGTACATAGATGCCGAAAATAAGTGTGAAATCAGAGCTATCAAGTGGACTCGTCCTGGGTCAGTAACCAGCAACATGGTGCGGGCAGGGAATTTTAAGTCACCACTTCCAAAGATAAACAAAACTATAAATTCCAGAGTTAACTAATTAGATTACTGCCACATTTGACAGCTTTGAGTTAACACGTTTCAACTCCTATTTTATAGAGAACAGTGTAAACAGAAAGTGATCTTTATTCGTAATTGACTTTAAAAAAACACCACCAAAGGCTTCATGTTTTGAGGTTGTGGCCTTATGTACCCCTCAATTTACAAATCAGTGGAATTTGGGGCCAAACTCTGCGTCGTTTACGTTGTCTAAGCTGCATGCACATTTCTCAAACTTTCCAGGTATTAAGAAGGTCGTTCACACGTGTACTTTTTCTTGTAATTTATTTCCAAACCGGCAATGTTTTGCCCTACACCTAAACACCACCAGGTTCGTGAGCCAACCTAGCTGTCCGTGCTGGAGTGCAGCGGGTTTCACCTCATCCCCGTGTTCCTAACCCTCGCCTCTCCCCAAAGCAATAAAAGTTCAGGTCGGTCGACTCGCGCACCACAGCCACGGTTAATGTTTAGCTGCAGACAAGCCAAGGGAACAACCAGAAACAATACAGAAACGAGGGTTCTCACCTCCAGCCACCTCTGCGCCTCGTTGAAAGGCGGCTCGCAGTTTCTCTAGTCGACGCCAGACATGGGGAGCCAGTAATTTTAAACAAGCAACTAGAATTACCGGCACTGCAGAGTTTTGGGAAAGCCTGTCAAAGTGGCAAATCCCGCTGGGGCGTAGTCGGGTGCCATAATGTGATCAAAGAAAATGGCTACCGTGCTGTCCTGTTATTGAGTATACTCTGCGAGAGGTCTGGATCCGGGTGCTGGAGAGAAGCACTTCCGGGTCGCCATGGGCAGCGTGGCGGCCCCTTCAGGTCACTGCAGGCGGTGCGTCACAGCGCTTCACAATAGGAACAGAAATGATCCATGAGACGAGTGAGCAGTTACAAAAGCAGACGTTAAGTTATATTAGGCAAAAGTGACAATTGTGAGCAAACAAAATACAAGAGGTAGCAAAGGGTACATTACAGGAGAAATGGACTGGGACCTCGGTGAGAGGGGGGTGTAACGCCCATCACTATAAAAGGGGCGGGGCTTAAAAAAAGAGACAAAAACGCCCCCGATTCGCGTCAAGGCGGGCCATGAACTGAGTGACGCCCCTCTCCTCCAATGGCTGGCCAGCATTTACGAGGCCAGCCAATAGAGAAGAGGGGCGTGTTCAAGCCCTATAATAGACAGCATAAAATCTCGGACTCCGCCCACTTTGTGGGACGCTAGTCCGAGACCTAAAAAGTTGCTGCTTTAACTGCGAGATATACCTCAGACGGTGAGAACGTGACTCCTGGACTGGACATGGGCAGTGACTCTGCTTGACAGTGCAGCATTCATTACAGTAGAGACTGCAGACACCTGGGTGGCCCCCCGGATAGGCTCTCTGAGATTATTTTTAAAGATGATATACTGCGTCCAATCAAGGTGATTTTCTCGGAGAATCTAACCTCCTCTTATGATATTTTGTTAGCAGAGAAAGATAGGCCTCCACCCTTTGCGTTAGCCGCTTCTAGAGGGGAGGACGTGATACTGCCGAGTTTTTCGCGTTTTGTCCCTGAGGAGCATGCAAAGGCTCTCGCAGCGGAGTGGGCTTTGGCCCTAGCCCCGGCAGTGTACCATAATCAGGTGGGTTAGGATGTTGATTCACCAGCTCATGAAATACCTTTACGCTCTATGCCACAGCCACAACCGCAATATCCAATCAGACGTGAAGCAAAGGCTCATGTTTGTGACATTCTAACACATTTAGAGTATCAAGGAGTGATTTAATCATGTACATCACCGATGAATAATCCTCTCTTTACGGTATCAAAACCTGACGGTTCACATCGGGTTGTATTGGATTACCGAAATTTGAATAGTCATTGTCTCACTTTTGCAGTGTAGAACACACACAGCTCTGCGCTGGTGAACAATCTTGTTTGTAAAAATTACACTGGACATTTCCAATGGTTTCTACAGTCACAAGCTTCTGAGAGCTGTGACTTGACATAATTTACTGCTGTCGGAAATCAGAAAAATTACGTGTTTTCCTATTGGGTATAAGAATAGCCCCTAGGTATTTGCTGCACGTGTTGTGTCTTTGCTGCACGACATTGACATTTATCTAACGGACGACAAACTTATGCCGCATCTTGTCCGAGTTGACAGAAATATTTCATCCTTGGCCGACTATGGATACAAGTTCAATTTTGCTAAATCGCACATCGCCCATTTGGCGGTACTCTTTTTGGGCTATGAGCTTAATAATGAAGGAAAGGGGCTAGCCCCCCACTTCTTGGAAAAAAGTGCACAGTTGCAACCCCTTTATACACTGAAAAAACTTCAGTCCTTGCTGGGATTTTTGAATTTCGTGAGGTCATACATTCCCGATCATGCCCAGCGTATCAAACCGCTTTATGCGTTGATACAACCCACATATTTTTCTGCCAGCTAGCTTCCGGATGTTGCGCGTTCACTCAAGAAGGTTCCTGTTGTTTCCTTCTTGATGATGCAAACTCCCAACTCCTTCGTGACCAAATCAAGTAGCAAGGATGAAAACGCTTGACTACACTGATTTATCCACAAGGGAAAGGGGAAGTGGAGAGAGAAACAAGACAAACACTGGTCCTTCTTCTTGAGGATTCCAGGTGAAGTTTCTCTGGGTGAAGTGTTCTGGGCCTCTTGTGTGGATTCTGCCAGCCGGCAAACACTTTCTCTAAACAACAGTTATTCCAGGTTATTATCAACAAAAGTGTGCTAAATCTAGTATCATTCACTCTAAATCAGACATTAACATACCTAGTTACTTTTGGCCCATTCCAACACTTCTACAGTTGTCAGGCGACTCTTCTTTCATTTATACTGCGTCTTCAATGACATTAAAACAAGTATATGTTAACAGGAACTCTAAACCTGTTGCCAAGCTAAGGGGTTAACTGATTAGTATGTTAGCTTTGATTATCGGAATGCACTCAAAACGTTTAGTCCTACCTGACAGCTATACCGTGAACTCCGAAGTTGGGGGTTCTGAAATGATATGTAATAAAACAAACAACAACAGGAAAATATTCCAAAACATTACAAGAGGAGATTTACACCTTATACTACTGGTGACTGAATCCAGACCCTCTGTCTTTAGGTTATAACTAAGGTTCTCAAGTTTTCACACTTTTGCCTTTAACGATGCTTTTTGACCATCAACAGTTTTTTTAACAATGCTTGTTGGCAAACAACAGGTTTTTAAAAACAATATCAAATATAGTTTACAGTTTACAAGAAATTACCCATGCTTCATTATTGTCTTTACCAGTGCTTAGTTATACTCTTGGTTAATGTTTTCATAAATGTCTTTACCAATGTTTGTTTGCTGATTAACGTGGTATCTCCGACACTCGGTGCAAGAGTATACAATGTCTTTGACTGAACAATGCTTTGTTGTCAAGGTTTGTCCGTAACTAAGGAAGTAATAATTCTTACTTGTTTTTTTATAGGAAGCGGAAATTCGATCTGACCTTGGCTGGAGACTTCGGAACAAGAAAGAACTGTCCAGGGGCTTCGGGAGTCCGGAATGAAGGTATGTAGAGGGGAGGTGTGGAGCCGTAGTCGGAGAACTGCTGAAGGTAGGAATTTAGGGGCTTCTCAGAAACTCGGAATGCAAGACAGGTTCAGGCCCAATCCTCGGGACCGGACTGGAATGCAGGAACACTCGTGGTGACGCTTTGGCAAGATGCGAAGCGCCGCTGCGCGTCAGGGCAGGGCTTTTATAGAGTTGGTGCACATAAGATTAGGGTGTATGTTCCTGCCTCACGTGAAATCCCGCAACCGTTTTTACACGTGAGGGAAGGCTGGGAAAAACATGCTGGGCATCAAAACAACAAGCATTGCTAACTGCAATGGATAATAACAACACAGTTGCTCCAAACAAACAATGAAATTATGACATAATCATGTAGAGCTGTAGTAAACTTATCACCATCATGTTTTTGAGCCTGTAATGAATTTCAACATAATCAGTTTAGGAAAATAAGATAATCAGTACAATGAAAGGATGCTACAGTACTTCTATGTTAACACACAATTCAGATGACTGCTGCATGTGACCCCTTGACACCGGAACATACCTCTATCCTACTTTCTTTGCAATCTGACAAGCTTGCAACTAACTACTTGTTGACGCGTGATAACACTACAAACCTGGTGATACGTATAGTTTCAGGGACGGTGGTTTTCACTTACTTCACGAGGGAGACACAATACCTATTGCATACAAATCACATTTATACACTGCTGTTGAAATGCGTTTTTCAACTTTTGAAAAAATCTTGACGGCAGTACAGATGGCGATTCTGAAATAACGCTCACTGCTGCAAGGCAAACACATACTTATGGTCATGCCCTTCCCTGCTTTGGAAGCCGTGACTAAGGCGAGTGTACCTAACTCAAAGTCACTACACCCCGTTGGATACAATGAACTACTTCTTTGACATCCTCTGATATCACGTTTGACTTTGATGCTGCACTTCAGACACAGGAGTTTTTACAGTATGAACATGTTCATCCTCCTTCGTTGTTGTTGCTTCCTCTAAATGAGTACGAATGCATCATTAATACGGAATGCTCGACTAAACCTGCCACCGGTTCCAAACATGCTTATCTTATTCAGTGGCTTGCGCAATTGTTGCTGGCTCAATTGTTAATGGGGAGTTTAAGTCTTCCATTGTGCACACTCAGGCACTTGGAGACTATACTGCACAATTGGCGAAGCTGCCTGCTCTTGTTCTTGCTCTCGAGTTTGCTAATCCAAATGAGAATACTCTTATTGTATGCGATTCTTACTACTGACTTTTAATGACAGCTTATTCTTTTGGTCTCAAAATGATTATCGAGGCTATAAAGGCAGCTTTGGGTTCGAGTGGCAAACCTTAAACAGCGTCTGCCCCTCACACATATTATACATACTTTTGGCCATCAGCGTGTGGGAACACATGCTCTTGGTAAATCTTTGGCTGATGAAGCGGCCAAATCTACAGTAGCAACGTGTTCCATAGCAGCAGTTACAAGATTCATGACTAAAATAGATAATGATATTCTGGCAGAGGTGGCTGCTACGAGGGAAGAAACTGCTTATCCTCAGGGTTTCCCTTCGAAATACTGTTATCATATAACTCCTGAACAGGTTCCTTATGCTATGATTCCTTCAGTTGGGGATAGGCTGATTCCCAACTTGGACCGTAGACTTACTCTGACCAAATCTGCACATGAGGGCATTGCATCAGCTCATGCCGGTGTGTCGGCAACAGTCTCTATTTTACAGCAACGTTACTGGTGGCGTGGTTTATATAAACAGACCCGTAATTATGTACTTTCTTGTGACATTTGTCAACAAATTAAGCCGTCTACGGTCTCGCGTCCACCTCAAACACAGCTGTGTATTTCTAATCAGCCATTTGGCTGTGTCCATCTCAATCACTGCGGTCCACTCTCTTCTGATACTGTGTATAAATATATATTTGTTGCAGTTGATTCGTGCACTAGATTCCTTTGGGTTTGGCCACAACGCAGTGCTGACGCTGGAAATGTCATCAGGGATTTGCGTGTCTTTGTCGGGATGTTTGCCTGTGGCACCTTCTATTCTGACCAAGGTCCAGCGTTCGCCTCTTAGGTGTACAAGGATGCGATGAAGTCGATGGGAGTGCTGGTGCTATTTTCGTCTCGATACAGGCCTGAGGGCAATTCAGTTGTGGAGCGAATGAACGGTGACTTAAAGCAGTCCTTGACAGCTAGAGTCTAAGGTACTTGCAGGAACTGGCTGGCCCACTTTTATGGGGTTCAACGTGCACTTAATAATCTCCCTCGAAGATCTCTGGGTAGGCGAATCCCATACGAAATGCTCTTTGGCATTAAAATGTTTGTGCCAGACCTTGATGGTCTAGACGTTGTGGCAGCTGCTGCAACCTCTGACGTAGATAATCATTCTACTGTGTTACAGGATCAGCTTTGCACCTGAACATTTACCCTCTTCCACTGATGCAGCACTGCTGATTCCAGTTGCCGGCTGGCTACGAGAAAAGCTGTAGAACAAAAAACAATTTGGTCCCTCTTATCGTGCACCGGTTCGAGTGCTTGGAATGAAGGGTACTTGTACAGTAATTTTACCACCTTTACCGGGTCACAAAGACAATAAATACATCTCAGTGGACAATGTCAATTTACACCGTGTGGCCGCCTGCTGTTTCGTGCGACGCAATTTCATTGGATCCGCTGACTCCATCCTCTTCCACTGGTCCAGGGACGGATTCGCACTGCGGGCAGTCGGGCCTCGGCTGAAGGGCCGGTTTGCCAGTGCCCTCTGTGGGCCACTTTTTTTCTTTCCCAGCCCACAGAGGGCATTGGACAGGGAGAGTAAAACAGCTTCCCGGGAGGGGGCGGGGGCGTGTGATAAGACCTCCTTGAGCCACGATCATCTGTGGCCTCTCCCTGACCCCCCTGCCTTGCCAAGCTATCGCCCTGATAGAGGGCTGAGGAGCAGGTGATGGGAGGATCATCCTCCCTGGGGGGCAGGTGTTTCTCAGGCCCTTGAGCCATTTTCATTCCGGTCCCACTGGAGCCCACACAGCCCTGAAACAATGTTTGTGTTTGACCTCGCCCACAGTACTTCTTTTTCAGGGCATGGCGGGCGGGTTATGGAGGGTTTATGATGTGGCCTTGATGTGGGAGCCAGGTGATGTTGTGACTTGGGCCATCTTCACCTCAGCCCCCTCCACTATGGATGACCCAGCAGCTGTGTTTTATGCTTTATCCCTCCCCTGCCAGGCCATTGTCCTGAAGCAGTGGGGGGCTGTGGGAGGGTTTGAGTAATTAAGTAATTCAAGGGGGCCTGGCACTTGTTCTGTTGCTCAGCTAATGGAGATCTGAGGAGGGGTTGAGTAGTAAGTAAATTAAGGGCCCTCACTGTTCTACTGCTCATGGTGTAGGCCATTGTCACCTTGGCACCAGAGCCCTTCCCAAGAACAGTATCTTCAAACTTTCATGCCTTGCGTGTATAGGCATAAGTGGCCTGAAGGTCAGAGTTGCAGAGATGGGGGATCAGGTTCTAGTCCCGGCATCTACTCTCAACATCCTGTGATTCTGGGCAAATCACTCCATCTCCCAGGCCCCTACATAAAAAAACATCTTGTGCACTGTAATTGGTGCTCGTGCATAGCACTCAAACAGCCTAGGGCTAAGTTCACACGATATAAAACTTTAAAAAGGAAGAAAAGTAGAAAATATGCTTTGACAATGCCAATAGGTCTCGCATTTGTGAGAGTTAGAGCTATTGGTGTTGTAAATGACAATGTGTTTTACCCATCTGTTATGGAGTGGAGGTACGTGGTGTGAAATTATGTGGTTTGGATTTGAATTGTTAGTTGTGGAATCATGTGTTGTACAATTATGTGGCATGGTGTGTAGTGCAATTATGTGGGTAGTAATTATGTGATTTTGAGTGTACTGAAATTATGAAGAGTGGAATTGTGTCATACAGTGTAATTATGTGGAATGATATTTTGTGTTGTGTAGTGGTATGTTGTGCTGTTTAATTGTGTGGTGTGTTGAATTTTGTGGCATGATGTGGTATTGTGTGGTGTCGATTGGATGTATGTGGTGTGTTATGTAAATGTGGTGAGTTGAATTATGTGGTGTGTTGCTGAATTGTGTGGAATTGTGTTGCATGGAACTATGTGGCGCTGAGTGAAATTATGCTAATTAGAGTTATGTGGTATGATGTGGAGTGTATTTATGTGTATTGTTGCTATGTGACATCAAATGAACTTAAAAGCCATGTTGCTTTTTTGATACCAGCAAAGCAGGTGTAAAAATGCGAAAACATAAATAAGACAGAGGGCTGCCTTTCATCCCACAGAAATGCATGCTTAATTATATATTGTAAATTGTATTTATATAGCTCTTTCTATCACTGACGAGTAAAGCACTTTGTTTTGAGAAGCAAGCTACTCTGAAACCCAAGATTATAGGTTATTAGTAGATTAGTCATTTTTTTTCTTTGTGCATTAGTTGCACATCTTTGCTGTTGTACTGTACAGCGCTGATGTCTTCTCGTCCAGACCAATACCAGCGACATCAAAGATGTGCACATCATGACCAGTGACATTGCTGTACTGTCCTGCAAAATCTGCATCTATAAAAGGTGCTTTTGGGAACTCCAATACACTCTAAGTATTGCGGGGGTGCAGAGATGCCCTCCAGGTGCACCCCATAAGAGCACTATTCTGGGCTGCAGTGCCGTCTGTACGGATATAAAATTCCATGCATTGTGAAGCGCGTTTCATAAGATTGAGCAGCTGTTGGCAATTGTGGACCACAAAACGTGCTCCTGATTTAGGGCTACAGCATGTGTTTCACACCACGAGGGCATGTGAAGAATTGTGAGGGATTGTTACTCAGATAGAGTATTTAAACCAATATCACTAGTAGTCTGCAGGTTACTTGAACTATACTTCTGAGAACAGAGGGTATTGAACAAGTTACTTACCTTCGGTAACGATATATCTGTAAGAAACATTAGTTAGTTATAGATTCCTTACCTTAGAATTACCCCCAGGCGCCAGACTGCATCCGGAAAGTTTTCTTATCAGCAGTACCTCTGCGAGTCGGGAAGTGGCGTTGGTTGGCTGTGCGTTCGTCATTGGCGTGGTGTCACCGGGATGACGTTGCGGCAGCTATTTAGACGCCGCCCTCGTGCGCTGACGTCAATTCTGTACACGACTTTCCGCGCCAGAAATGCAGCGCCATGCAAGACACTGACCACTGGTGCACCAAACTAGGGCCCTGAAAGGATAACCCTAACCCTAGATTTCAGTTCGCAGAACAAGGAGGATGGATGGGGCAGTAAGGAATCTATAACTAACAAATGTTTCTTTCAGATATATTGTCACCGAAGGTAAGTAACTTGTTCATCTAAAAGAAACACCCTCTGAGGCGGAAGCCGGAGGTTCTCTGCTCTGCCTTTTCTTATTTGTCTTATCAGAACTATGCTTGATTAAATAAGCATTTTAAGCTCGTTTTTTAAACTGTGTGTGCAAATTACCTCCGCTTCACTTAGAAAGCGTTTCCACCGGACTAGACTCTTCCATCATCCCACCGCCGCCTGGGCCACTCTCAGCTGAGTATTGACGCTGTTAGTTGGTCCCGGGGAGGTGAAGGCGTCACAGCGGCCATATTGCGTGTGGTTGCGCCCTGACTTGCTCTAGCTCTCTACAAAAGGGGACGGGCCTACTCCGCGTAGCAGAGGCGTTTTACGGACGCGCCGGACTCACGCCGGAGTCATGCCAGAGTCCTGCCCGTCTGTGCCCGTCCGGGCCAGGACGGGACCAGGGTCCAGGCATCCTGTCTGTTCAAATCTTATTTGCCCTCTTAAAAGTTATAGTCGTGACGATCTACTTGCACTAAGGAGGAGGGAAAGTTTTCTTTGTACTAAGCTTAACACACACTTAAGGACTTTTAAACCTTGCACAGGATGCAATTATAAATTTAACTTGGGCAATCCCTGTGGGACAGAGGATACTCCTCATCTGTTCCGCCTCGCATTACTGAATTGCAGATCACTGCCAAAACATGCGATCGAGCTCCACATGCTCATGGAGGAACGAGACCTTGATGTGCTCTTCCTGTCGGAGACATGGATGGATGATAGCTCGGAGCCTGACATTATCCGGGCTCTACCCCCCAACTTTGCTACACTGAGGCAAGATCGCTCAGAAGGCTGGGGGGGGGGGGGTATTGCTATTATCTATAGGAAAATTTTGACCTGTAGAACAGAAGAGATTACAATCTCAGGGGCTGAAAGCCTAAAGTTTGCAATTTCCTTTTCCCCTACCTGCACTTTATCTGGATTTATGCTCTATAGACCCCCAGGCCCCTATAGCCAATTCTGTGAGGACCTTTCTATTAATGCAATAAATTGTGCAAGCTCTACTCCCAACTTCACCATTTTAGGTGATTTTCATATCTATTTCGATGAGCCTGACTCTCCAGCCTGTCGTAATTTGACCTCCAATCTGGAATGCTCCAATTGAAGCAAATAGTTACAGGTCCAACGCATAAAGCAGGACACATCTTAGATCACTGCTATACCAATATAGATACCCTTAGTTTTGACAATTCGATTAGAGTTCCCTGGTCTGATCATTCACTATTACCTTTTTCCCTGACCCCGGAGGAACAGCATGAACCAGCAAATATTACCAAGAGGGCAACCCGAGTCTGGTCTAAACTCCCACCCGACAGTTGGAATATGAACCTTAAGAAAACGCTACCCGATTTAACGAATGATCCTCTGGAGGCTGATGTGCGGTTTAACCAATGGGTGGAGGCTTCTTTGGATCTCACCCTTCCTAAGAGCAATTTATCCCACAGAAGTGGCGGAAACAAAAAACCCTGATACACCCCGGAGTTGAAAGCTCTCAAGTTGCTGTGTAAACAACAGGAGAGAAGCTGGAGGAAAGATTACACTGCAGCCAGCAAGGAGAGCTATAGGCTAGCCTTAAGGAAGTATAAACAGGAGGGGCGTGGCCACGGAGGCGACTAAGATGGCCGCCTTTGCTTGAAGCTCCGCTGTCCGGGCGGATGAAGCACGACATCCTGGGGGCCTGAGAGGTCGTTAACACCGCTCCCACCACCCATCCTGCAGCGGCGGCGATTTGCTGCCGATCGATACAGAGCTTGAGTTCGGAGGTGCCCGGGGGGACCCAATACGACGGAGGAGCGGGCCGCCGCCCCACCGGCGGCCGCTCTCACTGCGCCCGGAGCTCGGGTAGGTCCTGCGCTGGGGCGCTGCGCCCGCGATCTGGAGTCCGCTTCGGGGGCCGGGTGCCTGTTGCTGCCTCCCGCGGTTGCCGGCTTGGGGATTTGCCCGTGCGGGCTCTGGGTTCTGTGCCGCTTGCGGCCTAGTGCGCGGACCGGAGCCGGGGGCTAGAGTGACGGCTGCCCCGGGCGGGGATCGTGGAACCGGCCGGGCGCCAGCGCCTGGGGGTCTCCTGGACGGGGGTGGGCGACTTGGGTGCGGGATTGCCTCGGGCCTGAGCGGCCCTGCCTGACCCCCCCCTACTGGGCTCTCCTATGCCCGACAATTGCGCGGTGCAGCGAGTGCACAGTTGGTGGTTTGCCCGCCCTAGGCCGCCTTCTAACCTGGTGATCCTGCACACTGCGCTGTGGGCGCTCTGATGTCCAACTGCCACACGCCGGCATTGCTGTCCACGCGAGCCTGGGGGATCTGTGTCTGACCACGTGACTCACTGCGGTGTATCATCTAGCGGACCCCTGGTGGTCGCCATTCCTGCTACCCGCCCTGAAACACCAACTCCACACTGCCTCCACCACCCGAATGTGGCAGACGATCTGCCCAACGTGAACCTTGCGAACAGGTTGCCAATCTGCCCACAACCGCGCCAAGCCTCCACATCTACCTCCCGCCTGTCTTAACGCCTGTTCCACGTGGCGTGCTGCGCTGCGGCCAACATGGGGAAAAGGGACCCCAACCAGCGTAAACTCAGTTTTGACAAGACCCCACTGCTAGGCGGTGATGGTGCCTCGGGCGCCACATCGGAGCTGATACCGCCCATCCAACTAGACAGCGCCGCCACGATGGTAGCGACCATGATGACCGAAATGAGGGCTGCATTCAAAGCGCTGGACAATCGATTTGATGCGCTGGAACAAAAACTCGCAGATATAGGCTCCAAAGTGCAGGCACATGATTGCCGGCTTGACGTGGCGGAGGCCCGCATTTCAGATATGGAAGATTCCGGCTCGAAGACACTGAAACGCCTCGAGAGAGTTGAGAAGATCTTGAAGGAGGTGGCCGTTAAAAATGAAGACTTAGAAGCGCGGGGTAGACGCAATAACATTCGCATTCTGGGCGTGGCGGAATCGACTCAGACCGGCCGAATGGATGTCTTCGTGGAGAAACTCCTCATTGATCTGTTCGGGAGAGATCAGTTTACTCAGGGGTTTGTGGTTGAAAGGGCGCACCGATCACTGGGTCCGCGACCACAACCGGGTCTTCCACCTCGCCCAATAATTGCCAGGCTCATGAACTTCAGGGATCGTGATGTGGCCCTGCGGGCCACCCGTGAGAAAGGTGAGGTTCAATGGCAAGGCGACTCTCTGTCATTCCACCCGGACTTCACCGCCATGGTTCAAGAAGCGAGGAAGAAATACACAAGGGTGAAGGCCACACTGCGAAATCTGTGCCTGAAATATGGTATGCTTTACCCCGCACGCCTCAGGGTGGAAGTGGCCGGCAGGGCCCCCATCTTTGACTCCCCGTCAGAAGTGCAGGAGTTTTTTCACACCTACAAGGCCAGAAGCTCACAGAACTCGAACAACTCAAGGGCGCCGTCACCGGCGCAGGACGACACTCAACAAAGCGTGGACCTGTTTACCGACGCTGAGCGAGGCTAACACCTGTTTTTCTTAGTTTGGCTCCATCGTTTACATTGTGTTCCACGAGCACCGCTCCGGTGCCTTACTGGACTACCTAATCCAAAATAGTGAAATGACTGCCCGGATGTCGAGGCGTCGCTGCCCCCCCCTGGCGATCGCCGTGTTACCTGGGATTGGTTTGATTTTTTTTTGTTGATTTTTTTTTACTTCCGGAGGTTTTTCCTCCATCTACGTTTTACACTGTTCATGATGTTATGTCCTTCCTCTGTACGGGGTGAGGTGGTCCTCTTGGGATTTTACAGGAGGCTCGGTGGAGGCTGGGAAGGGTTTTTTGTTGGGTATTGTTCTGTACACAAGTGTCCGAAAGTCTTTACAGTCACTTTTTCGATCCTTACCGGGTCATGCTACAATCCATTTAACCCTATGTTACCCTCATGCCTACTGTAGGACTGCAACAGGGTCCATCGGACTTGTCACTCATGTCCTGGAATGTTAGGGGTTTGAACAACGACAAAAAGTGCAAGCAGGTCTTTAATTACATATCCAGGCACAGGATTGATATAGTCTTCCTACAGGAGACTCATCTGTCCTCAGAATCGGCTTCCAGGGTGGCCAGAGGGTGGGGCACACATCGCTTCTTTGCCAACTACAACAGATACTCCAGAGGGGTGGCGATCTGCGTCCACAAATGGCTCCCATTTCAACCGCACCAAACTGTCCTCGATACAGATGGCAGATATGTCATTGTCACAGGCACCCTGATGGGCCATAAGGTCACACTCATTGGGATATATGGTCCCAACACTGACACCCCCGCTTTCTTCAAAGATGTCCTGGTACACTTATTGGCTTCGGACCCAAGCTTGATACTGATGGGCGGGGATTTTAATCTCCTCTTGGATCCCCCGAGGGATAGCACGGCGACTACCCCAGACGCGCGACCACACTCACGCCCCGTCCTGCGGGATATCTGCACCCACTTCTCCTTGGTCGATATTGAGGCACAACTACACACGACTACACCGGCCTATTCCCACTATTCAGGATTTCATAACACCTGGACCAGAATTGACTACTGGCTGCTATCCCCAGAACTGGTTGGGTGGGTGACCGACCTGCTCACACTCCCGCGCACACTATCAGATCACTCTCCCGTTGTGCTTAAGCTTAAGATCCCGCGGGAGGGGGGATATGAGAGGAAATGGCGCTTTCCTGGGAAGGCCCTACAGGACCCAGTTTTCACTGAGGAAATCAGGGAGGCCATAGTGGACTACTTTGAATTAAACACGGGCTCAGTAGACACGCAGGCTGTACTCTGGGAGGGTTTTAAGGCGACCATCAGGGGAGTATGCATTGCTAAACACACTGGACTGCTTAGGGAGGTGCGGGCCACCCTTTCACGCATAGAACGCGACATTGCGACACTGGACTCGGAGCAGCTTCACCACCACACGGACGATCGGGAAAATAGGCGCTTGCAATTGATGGTGGAGTTCAGGGAAGAGGCAGACAGAGAACTCCGTTTCTTGACAAGATCGTACACTGCCAGACAATATGGAGAGGGTGATAGACCCGGCAAACTGCTCGCACACCTTCTCTGTCCCCCCCCCGCTTGAACTCCTACATCACTGAACTTAGAGGGCAGACGGGAGCCATGGTACACACCACATCTGAGATTTGCGCCACCTTCCTATCCTACTACACCGAGCTCTACACCTCCACCCTGACTGATGATGACGCGGAGAGAGGGGACTATCTGAATGAGATCGCCATGGTGTTCTTAGACAAATGGATGATTGACTTTTTGGCAGATCCCATAACGGCGGACAGTGTAGAGGAGGCCATAGATTCTATGAAAAGCTCGTCGGCACCAGGACTGGACGGGTTTTCAGCCGATTTCTATAAGGCTTACAAGGACCTACTGGTCCCCCAGCTGGTGGAGATGTACGCAGAGGCGCTGGAAACTGGCTGCCTTCCCCCCACTTTGAGAGAGGCAGTCATAGTGCTGTTACCCAAGCCGGGCAAAGACACTACACTCTGTGAATCCTACCGCCCACTGTCCCTCCTTAACCTTGACTATAAGATCCTAGCAACAGTTCTCGGCATGCGACTCTCTCTTCTGATGGACACCATCATCTCGCCAGCCCAGTCGGGCTTTATCCCCCACCGCTCCACGTCCCTCAACCTCCGCACCCTGTTCTCTGTTCTCCACCGGGTGGACCCCGACACACCAGCAGCTGCGATACTATTGGACGCCGAAAAAGCGTTCGACTCCCTGGAATGGCCTTTTCTGATGTCAGTGATGCGCCGCATGGGTATTCCAGAGTGCTTGGTCAACACAGTTGAACTGCTGTACACTTTACCTGTCGCCCGGCTCCGCCTCAACGGTACCCTCACTGCCCAATTCCGGCTGGCACGCGGTACGAGACAGGTCTGCCCACTATCCCCCCTGTTATACATTCTCGCAATGGACCCATTGGTCCGACACTTCCAGGAGATGCATTTACACCGCGGCCTCCAATTTCAAACCAACTTGGAGCCACTACTCCTAGAAATCACCAGTTTTGGGAAATTTTCTGGCCTTCGCATTAACTGGCACAAGTCGGTTATATTCCCACTAACGCCCAGTACCGCAGAGTGGCCCAGCCCCTTCCCTCTCACATGGTGCCGAGACTCTGTAGAGTACCTTGGCGTCCATATACATATGGAGACGGAGGCCATCCTCAGATTGAATTATGGCACTGCACTGGTGGCCTTGGAGGGACAGATTGAGAGATGGAACAGGCTCCCATTATCCATGGCTGGCCGCATCGCCATCATCAAAATGATAGTCTTACCGATGGTTTCTGTATTTGTTCAACAATATACCTATACCCCTCACCAAGGTTTTCTTCGCACAGCTACGCTCGTTGCTCCTGTCGCTGGTGTGGGGAAACAAGACCCCGAGGGTGGCATGGTAGGTGCTGACTCTCCCATATGAGCGAGGTGGACTGGGCGTCCCTGACTTTTACCTTTACTTTCTTGTGGCACAATGCTCATACGCTTACCCATGGTTCCACCCTGACGCTAGGATACCATACCTGAAACCTGAGGCCGATTTGGTGTTGCCTGGTTCTTTGTCTACTACACTGCCGTCGGGCTTTCCAAGAGACCCAAAAGACATCCAAACGGTGTCTGCTACGTGCTGGGCGTGGGGGAGGTTAAGCCGTTTGGTCGACCTCCCACAACTGTATTCTCCGGCCCTTCCGCTACCGAACGCCACTTGGTTCCCGATAACTGGAGAGACGGTGGTGCGTCACACGATGACCAAGTTTCGCATAACCTTGATCGGGGATCTATTCCCGGAAGGGCACGCTTTTACACTGACTGAAGACCTCAGATTTACTGACAGGACATTCATGGACTCGTTTGTCCTTACCAGACTACGCTCTTTACTGCACGCTTCCTTCTCATCGTTTCCCCTTCCCCCTGCGGAGATGACACCTCTCACTCTCATCATCCAGCACCCTTCGAGTGCGCACCTGGTCTCCAAATTGTACCGGATGTGCTGTGATCTCCTTCCCTCCCGCGACCAGGAGGTGCGTGCTGCCTGGGAGGCGGACCTAGGATATCCTATCTCGGACGACCAATGGCGGTGGTGCTGCAGAGCGACCAAAAACGTTTCACTTAATAGTAAACACAAACTTTTACATTTTAAATTTTTACGAAGACTGTACTTCACGCCCGCGAGACTCCACAGAATAGACCCATCACGCCCTCACCACTGTCCCAAATGCGGCGGCCAATTCGCTGACTTCGCACACCTCTCATGGTCCTGTCCCAAACTACATGATTATTGGTCACAGATACACATGACACTTGGCAACATGCTCCGTTTAACGCTGGCCCCTATACCGGAAATAGCTCTTCTGGGTTATGTTGCGGACTTTCCGAAAACAGTGCGCAAGCTAGCGGCGCTGGGCTTTTTATTGGCCAAACGGGAGGTTGCGCTGAGATGGTGCGACCGACGTCCCCCCCTTCACAGCTCTTGGCTCCGGAGCATGGCACATTGCAACCTCAACAGCACTGAATACTCTGAAATGGTCCCCTCCGCATCAAGGCCGGTCGACATCTGGGGCCCGTACCGTACACACATAGCAAGCACCATTGAGGGTACTCAGGATGCACCTACTCCCGCGAGGGCCCCGGAGGGCATTGGCTGAGACATGGAGATATACCCGAGATTGACCACTGGTTGACGCACACAGAATGTGTCCACCCCTCCCCCTTTTCCTTCCTTTTTTTTCTGGTTGAGTGTCTTGTCACCTACGAAGTGCCCTACTTACGCACATGATTGCTGTTGCAGAGTGGATGTGCGGCCCTGAGTGACCACGGTTGGCATCGAACCTGGACGAGGGTTTTCATTTCTTTACTTGTCATGCATCGGATGTAGGATTGATAACTGATACCATTACTGTCTGTGACTAAAGTGACACCTCACGAACCATCATGTTATATTGCAATTGTCCACTTATTGTTTATTCGGTATTTCTTTTTGGAAAATGTACCTATCCGATAAACATGTTTCCTCAAACCGTTCCCGACAAAAAAGGTTCAACTGTCCAGATGGGTTAATTCTGCCTTACAAACTGTGCACTATCTACTATGTACATACATACTGAACGCCACCGGGCCCCCGGGCTGTCGGTATCATGGCTGTGTCCTCCCATCACTCGCCTAATCGTTGCCATTCCTTGAATGCTACCGGCCCCCGGGTTGTAGGTGCAATAGCTGTGTACAATGTGAAACTGGCAATAAACGGTTGAACACCAAAAAAAAAAAAAAGGAAGTATAAACAGGAAATTAAAACTACACAATCCAACTACTACCAGAAAAAAATTCGCTCAGCGGCCAATGCGCCTAGAGACATTTTTAAAATATTCAAATCTCTTGTTGCCCCCCCCCCTGTTCCTACAGCTGACTCTGGCCAAGCAATTACACGCTGTAATGAACTTGCTAACTTCTTTTCCACAAAGGTGGCTACTATATTTTCATCCTTTCAACACCCTCCCACTAAATCTACCTTATTCCCTTATGTGGGCGTAACTGAGCTCAAGCAATTTGCTCATCTAGACGGCCCGACTACCAAGATGCTTCTAAAAAGTCTAAAATCTGGTTCTCCTCTAGATCCTGCACCTCCAACCATACTGAACCTGGTGTCCGATACTGTGAGCCCAGTGATTCAGGAGGTGATTAACTCTTCCTTAGCATCAGGCATCGTGCCTCCTTCCTGGAAACAGGCAAGAGTTAGGGCCTTGCTAAAGAATCCGGAAGACTGGGCAAACTACCGACCTATATCTCTTTTGCCAACTATTAGCAAACTTGCTGAGAAGCTTGTAAATTCCGTGCTCTCTTCCTTCTTAGAGGTTAGTAACTCCCTACACCCCACACAGACAGGTGTCAGAAGCAAGCAGGGTACTGAAACAGCCTTGATCACAGTGGTGGAAGAAACAAGGAAGATCATGGACAGTGGAAGTTGTGCGGCCATACTACTTTTAGATCTCCGCGCGGCCTTTGACACCGTGAATCATTCCATTCTGATTCAGAGGCTAAGAGAAGTAGGTGTCACGGGCCAGGCGCTTAATTGGCTGTGCTCCTTCCTGTCCGACAGGTCGTTTGCGGTGGTTGAGGACAATGTATCCTCCCCCCAAAGGCGTCTACAGTGTGGTGTTCCCCAGGGCTCATCCCTCAGCCCTACCTTATTTAACATATATATGAGGCCGTTGGCTGAGGTAGTGTTGCCCTGGGGGGTACAACTGGTGACGTATGCAGACGACACCCAGCTCATCATCTCCTTGACTACCCAAGCCGCCCCGTATGATAATCTTTCCACCTGCCTTGACAAGATCCATGAATGGATGGATAAATCCTTCTTAAAGCTAAACGGGGCGAAAACGGAGGTGATGATGCTGGGATACAACCCACCCACCACTGTTGAAAACTGGTGGCCTGCCAGCCTTGGCCAGCCGCCCCCACCAAAGGAGCAAATCAAGAGCCTGGGGGTCTGGCGAGACCCAGCTCTGAACTTTGCGGTACAGGCCCGGAAGGTAGCAGGTACCTGCTTCGCTCTGATCAGGCTACTGAGAAAAATTGTTAAGCTCCTTCCTTTTGACGCTAGGAAGATCATGGTGCAAGCGCTGATCTTATCACGCCTAGATTATGCTAACGCACTATATCTCGGGACTCCTCTAGGGACAGTTAAAATTCTTCAGACAGTACAGAATTGTGCAGCACGAATGCTGTTGAATGTCCACAAAGGGCATCCGCTAAGCTTGGATTGCGCCAGCTTCACTGGCTACCAGTGCAACAGAGAGTGGAATTTAAAGCCTTGACTATGGTACACAAGGCAGTCAATAAAATCGGACCAGCACTTATTCAATCAATGTTCTGCCCATATAACCCCAAGCGGACTCTGAGATCCAATAACAAAAATTTGCTTGTGGTTCCCAAAACAAGGAGAGTGCGTACGGGGGGGAGACGTTTTTCCTTACAAGCCACAAATTTATGGAACTACCTCCCCGAATCAATCAGAATGGAAGTAAACCATTTAAGATTTAGAAAGTTGCTAAAAACCTTCCTGTTCGCTTAAACCTCAGAGATTGGAATGAGCTTAAAGCGCTGGGATGCCTCCGGGTAGCCATGCGCTATACAAATGCGTAATTCAATTCAATTCAATAGATTTCTTACCTTAGAATAGATATCCCAGCAATACCAACCCCGGAGGTAGGACTGCAAAAAAAGATCACACGAGGAAGTCCTGGAGAACAGAACGGCCAAAGAAGTAGTCTTTCCGGATTTGACTGTCCAGGTAGTAGTGCTTGGTGAACGTGTGCAACGAAGCCCATGTAGCTGCCTGACAGATGTCATTCAGGTGAACGCCTCGTCCCAGAGCAGTAGTGGCTGATGTCACCCTGGTGGAATGGGCGAGCAGCCCCACTGGAGGCTCCTTCTTCGCCAGAGAATAGCAAGCTTTGATAAACAAAACGACCCATCGGGAGATAGTTCGCTTGTGAACGGCTGACCTTTCTTGGTGCCGATGTACCCCACAAAGAGCTGGTCATCCACCCGAACTGTTTGGTGCGAACAAGATAAAGGAAAAGTGCACGTTTTGGGTCCAGACGGTGGATCCTCTCTTCCTCCTTCGAAGGATGTGGAGGCAGAAAGAAGGTGGGCAAAGTGATGGTCTCCCGATGTGAAAGGCAGTGACAACCTTGGGCAGGAAGGATGGACGCGTCCTAAGGACAACTTTGTCCGGAGACACAGATAGAAAAGGAAGCTTTGAAGAAAGCGCCTGGAGCTTACTCACTCGTCTAGCAGTCGTGATGGCTACCAGGAATGCAGTTTTTAGAGTTAACAGCCTCAAAGGACAGATGTGAAGTGGCTCAAAGGGAGCACACATTAAGTTAAAACCAGGTTCAAGTCCCACTGAGGCATAACGAAGGAGAAAAGAGATGACTTATGCCTTTCAAGAAACGATTTACCACCGGGGACTTGAAAAGAGAAGGCTGATCTGGAAGCCGAATAAGAGGCATAGATGGCTGAGAGATAGCCCTTTATAGTACCCAGAGCAGAGTCCTACTGGGCCAAATAAAGGAGGAACAAGAGAGCCTCAGAATGAGGGGCAAAGAGGTGATCCACAGCTTTTGCTGTGCACCATGCCACAAATGTGTTCCACCGGCAGGCATATACTGTCTTAGTGGAGAGACGCTCAATCTCCACGCAAGGAGGTGGAGGCTGGACAGGTTCGGGTCGAGGACCGTCCCTTGTTGCTGCGACAGAAGATCCTCCCGAAGAGGCAGACGGGTCGAGGATCGATGGCCATGTTGAGCAGCTCGGGATACCAGACTCTTCGTGCCCAATCCGGAGCCACAAGGATGACTTGGGCTGATTGCACCTGATCTTCTTCTACATCATGGGCAGAAGTGGTATAGGCGTAAAGGCAAACAATGGATCGCAACACAACTTGCGGCGAAAAGCGTCGCCGAGCGAGTGCCGTCTTGGAAATTCCAACGTGCAGAATTGCAGACATTGCGCGTTCCCTTCGGTGGTAATTAGATCTAACCTAGGCTCTATCCACTGTTGAAAGAGACCTTGCACCACCTCCGAGTGAGGACGCCCTTCGTGATCCATAGTGCACCTGCGCCTAGATGCAATCTGCTGTGGGTTTGGGGTATACAGGACGGGGGCGCTCAAACAGTGCTTTTATAATGTGTGGTGATGGACAAGAAAAAATGGTTAGACGGTGCTGCCAGAAGAGAGAAGAACCCTAAAACCTCTAAAAAGTGTTCGGGCGTAGGATGCCTTGAAACCATGCAAATGTTCAACAGGTACTGGGCACACGTGTAGTTAACAATTCTGATAATACAGTAGTTAGAGACAAATACGATTGACACCGGTAGTCTGGTAGAGCCAGTTTGTGATGCTTTATGTAGTTCTTTTTTCAGATTTTACAAACGCCAGCCGACACGTGTTTCATCAACAGTGCAAAACCTGTGACTCATCAGGTCTGTAAAACATATCATAGTGTTTCCATGACAAAAGCAATAAAGAAAGATGATATAAGCAGATTAGGGACTCCAGCAGCAGTCCAAAGAAAGGAAATAAACATGATATATTATACATGATTGTACAACAAAGAAAATAAAATTTAAAATAATAATACACAGGGCACATTGGTGAGCATGTGCGAAACGGTCCTGTAAGAACTACGAGTGAAAAAGTGGTTGACTCAGGAGATTGTCAGTGCGGAGACGAGATAATCAATGTTGCGACAGACAACAATGGAAATGGTGGAGCAGTATTGGTGCGTGTAGCAGTGGCATAATGCTTGTGCACGATATCGTATGAACAAGTGAACTACGTTTGGGCAGTGAACAGATATCAGTGATAAGGTGGACACCATGATAATCCAGATGCGTCGATACAAGCGCGAACTGAGTTTAATGGTATTATTAAAGTTGGTGTGAAGATTGCCGGGAGTGCAAGGTTGTGTGCAGGAAAGGAGTGATGTTGCCCGTCTCGGCGTCGTGGTATAAAATGGTAAACAGTCGGTTGATAACTCATGCACGTGTCTAAGAGTAATACGGGCACACGAGTGGCTTGAATAACAGTTGCGTAAAGATCAAACGTTATATACCAAAAAAAATTGAAACTGTAATAATACGTAAAAGCATAGGTAATGGGTGACGTATTCAGTAAACGGGAAGAGGCTACTAAAGAGAGAAGGTTGATACAGGCAATTATGGGTATACAATAGCCAAACTCTTAACATAAAATTCATGGAAACAGGATAGTGAGAGAAGCGAGGTTGCTGCGATAAAACAATCCACATTGCTATTGAATTCTTTATATACATGGTTACAATATGTAGGCATGCATTGCCTGTGACTAAAACATGATCCCAAAAGAGAATAACATGGCACCTGGTTGTGATCACCGATGTGCGGTGACGGATGACTCATACAGCATGAGTATACTAAACGAAATGTGGGTGAGAATTAAACCTGTGTCAACAATGGATGGGAGGGAATTACCTGTATGCGGCGCGGTGCGTGATCTGTAGGGTAAAAAGGGGGGAGAAAGGCAGGTCAGTACACCTAGGGAGGGAAGGGTAATTGACAACATGGTGCAGTGGCCATGGGTGGGCTATAACTCACGTGGTATCGGTGATCGTGCGATACATAGAGGGATGGAGATGAATGGAAAGTATGGAGACGAAGTAGTCCAAGCACGAGGCAGTCGGGTACGACTGACAGAAGGTAACCTGCAGTGGAAGGAAAAAAGGGGGAGAGAACGAGCAGGTTGTCACACTGTAGTGACTGTAAGGGTATCTGTAGAATCAAAGTCAGGGCGGGTGTCCCTGGACTTGAGGGTGGAACTCTTACCTAGGATGATGGGTTACTGCCGAGCTGTGACGCTGGATGGGTCGAAGACAGGAGTGCTCGTGTGCCTCACGTGAGATGTACTTCGTGGTAGATAGCGCGCATGCGCATCAGTGCTAACCAGGAAGTGGGAATGCATGGAGAAGAGAACTAGACAGCTGACCTTCAATGTATGCGTGGTATGCGCGTGGCAAGGGATCATGTTTTTACAAGGTTGTGTACTAAAGATAAACATAAATCGAAACAGAAAACGTATCGATATACCATGTTAGAGGCACACAAATTATAGATATGCACACAACTGTTTTGAAAGATGGGAGTAACTCGATACAAAATTATGTTGATGTAATATGTTAAAAACACATATTATATAACTAATACATGGAAAACAAAAATAGAAACAAGGAAGAGAAAGACTGTGTATGATGCGGAAAGCATATGTTGGGTACGGACACATCAATTGGGCATCATAAGTGTATGTTATATGCGGGGACAAGATAGTGTAAGTGTCCATAGTAACAAACTCATTTTAGAAAGCGCTAGAGGAGAAGAATAGCAAGATACGAAGTGCAGTGGTGAGGGGCGAGTATGATATCTAATGCACAGGTAACAGGTTTAGGGGTCCAAGAAATTTTGAAGTTCAGAGTCCATGTTTTGGCCGTACTTAACCATGTGCAAACGCATGATCCAGGTTGCTTCCAGCCTGCGTAGACGAAGTTCCCGGTTTCCTCCGCGTATGTTGGGTTTGGCAACGTCTATGCCATAGAATTTGAA
The DNA here is from genome assembly GCF_964261635.1 of Lissotriton helveticus. Taxonomy (NCBI): domain Eukaryota; kingdom Metazoa; phylum Chordata; class Amphibia; order Caudata; family Salamandridae; genus Lissotriton; species Lissotriton helveticus. The sequence goes on from NC_136057.1 coordinate 2,110,223,495, forward strand.
TTTCTTGTGTGTAGACTGGCTTGCACACTTTGCTATGTGTAAAGCCATGGGATACCGAGGGTCTTGCTGATGCATTGCTCTGGCATGTTCACCAATGCGATCCTTGAAAGACCTAATTGTGCTGCCAACATATTGGCTGTGACAAGTACATTCCACAATGTATACGACGAATGTATTTGTGAGGGGTTTACTAGATGGGGATGCCATTGTACTAGGTTGTGTGTACTCACCGAACGCAGGCCAGTCGGAATTTCTGCTCACTTTAAATGGGATACTTGCTGCTTGGGCTGACCATCGGTGGATCATTGGCGGGGATTTCAATGCTGTACTCGATATTACATTAGATAGGTCCCACCCCCCCCTATTGGCCACTGAGAGCAGGAAACAGGCGGGCGCCCTGACACGCTGGGCTGAGGGCTGGGATTTGGCGGACGCATGGCGCAGCACACACCCGCAGGAGAGGGAATATACCTTTTTCTCCCCGCCCCACCAGCTCCACACCAGAATTGACCATATCTTCTGTTCCCGCTCCCTGGCGACCTCCATTGTCCAAACCCAACACATGGGGAAAACCCTGTCCGATCACAACCCCGTTGAGCTCACCTGGCAGTGGGGCAAGCTGCTGCCTCCTATCCCGGCTTGGAGACTACCCCCCGACTTGCTTGAAGACACAGTCTTCCGTTCATCCCTATCCGACACTATAGACACCTACTTTACCACGAATGCGAACACAGCCAGTACCCGGCAGATCGAATGGGACGCATTTAAAGTTTGCCTAAGGGGGGAGGCGATGGCAGCCCGAGTGGGTAGAAAGAGAGAGGTCATCAGTCAACTAAGCAAAGTGGAGGGTTCCCTAGCATCCCTGGAGAGTGAGGCGGCGGGCACCAATGCACACTTCACACCGTTACAGGAGGCTCACATACGACACGCAGAGCTACTAGAAGACCTGAGGCTCAGACTACAGAGAACACACGAATAGGCAGCATACACAGGCGGACCGAGCTGGCACCCTCCTGGCCCGACTCCTACAAGACTCCCCACCTTGCCACCCAATCTTAGAAATACTGGACCAAACTGGTAAGCTGGCCACCTCCCAATTTGGGATTAATACGGCTTTCAAAGACTATTATACCACGCTGTATAGCCCCCCACCGCCACAGTCAGAGTTCACCTATGAGACCTTCATGGGGGAACTGGTCCTGCCCCGACTCACCGACATGCAAAGTAAAGATCTACAGCGCAACATCTCTCTAGCGGAAATTAGACAGGCGATACGGGCACTCCCTAGAAATAAGGTCCCTGGCACAGATGGCCTACCGGCCGAATTCTACACAACATTCATAGATCTCCTTGCCCCGCGTTTGCATGCTCTCTATTTGGAAGCCTTGCGGTCGGCCTCCCTGCCACAATCGTCTATGCAAGCGTTGATCACATCCCTCTTAAAACCAGGCAAAAGCGGGATACAGCTGGCCGACTACAGACCCCTGTCCCTTCTGAATACTGATTCGAAGATCCTGAGCAAAGTACTGGCGACGCGTCTAATACAATATGTGCCGCAGTTGATCCATCCCGACCAATGTGGTTTTGTGCCAGGCCGGAGCACGGCCATGAATCTCAGACGCTTGGCCCAGCTGATGCTGGGAAGCAGGGCGGATACGGATCCGGAGGGCTGCATATCACTGGATTTGAGGCAGGCATTTGACTCCCTTAGATGGGACTACATGTTTGCCACGCTCTTAAAATTTGGGATACCGCCCGAATTCGTTGCCTGGGTCAGGCTTTTGTACACTCTCCCTACAGCGAGAGTGCGCACTTCCAGGCACATTTCGGGACCTATAGCTATAGCCAGGGGCACCCGGCAGGGTTGCCCGCTCTCCCCTCTTCTGTTTATCCTCGCCCTCGAACCGTTGCTTTGCAGACTCAGGGCACTGGCCCCCCGTTATGGTATCCTGAGACATGGGACGGCACATATTGTGTCCGCCTATGCCGACGACATCATATTGTACCTTCGGGACCTGCGGGGCGCCATGGGCCCCATACCCCAAATATTTGAGGACTTCCGGGAGATCTCAGGCCTTACCATAAGCGAGCCCAAGTCTTATGGTTTCGCCTTCGGGACTACAGACTCTTCCGCTCCCCTACCCTTCACCCCGCACGAGTTTCAGATAGCGGGAACCACCTTCCGGTATCTAGGGATGCACATATACAGAGAGGCTGGCATGATGATTGACGGCAACCTTGGCAGGACCCTGAGAGCATTGAAGTCACAGATCCAATTCTGGCTGACACTGCCCCTCTCAGTTGCTGGCAGAGTGGCCATTTCCAAAATGGTAATGCTCCCTCGCCTTGTTTACCACTTCACCAACCTGCCGTTCCTGATCCCAGCCGCGACATTTAAACACCTCGACTCACTACTTACGGAACTTGTATGGGGTCACGGGCGCAGACGTATTGGCCTAGCTAAACTGCAGCTCCCCTCAAGCTCCGGTGGTATGGGCCTTCCGGACTTTAGGGCATACAACTATGCGTGCCAGCTGCAATGGCTAGCCTACTGGGTGGCGGGCCGTAACCTTCACGAGATCAATATGACAGAGAGGGAACACGAAAGAGGGGACGTGCACAAGTTGCTCCTACCCCGTTCGGATATACCGAGAGATGCCCCGCCACTCCTCCGGCTGGCGGTGACATATTGGCGGAAGGCAGTGAGGTACACTTCCCACGTGACTTCGTATGCTCCCACGATCCCACTTCTGGGCATCCCGCTGGGCTCGGGCACGCTCACGACAACCAGGCTAATGCCGTGGCTGGACGCAGGTGTGACGCATGTGGGAGACCTGTTCGCGGAAGGGCACCTACTGTCCTTTACGGATTTCAGGACTATGCACAGCGTTCCCAGAGGCTCATTCCTTCTGCACGCAGGCCTTAGTCACTATATAACACACACCTGGGCGCCTGAAGGACAGGAGCCACCTACTAACCCCCTGGTAACGATGCACTACCTTATGGGCACGGGCGGCCATTTAACCAAATGGCTCACAGCTAGCATAAAAACCGGAAGGGCGGTCTCGCTAGAACCACTCAGGGCAGCATGGGAAGGTGACATTGGTAGGCCACTGCGAGACAAAGAATGGGAACGCATCCTCCAGTTTCCCAAGAGGGTAGCCAGAAACCCCAAGTACAAGTTTATCCAGCTGATGGACTACATAGGGCCTACCTGACTCCGCATCGCCTGCACGTGATGTTCCCCGACGCGAGTAGTAACTGCCCCCGATGCGACGCTGACGACGCATCACTACTACATATGCTATGGCAATGCCCCAAGTTGGGCCATTACTGGGCCACCATCGCTGACACGCTTGAGGGTGCTGGCGCCCGGTCCCAACCACTCACCATAGAACATACACTATTAGGCCTGGGACCGTCGACACGCACTAGGACCGTGGCGACACGTTTCACAGACTTAGCCCTATTACTAGCGAAGCGAGCAATCACCATGAGGTGGAAATCCCCCAGACCCCCTGACCCGGACTTATGGAAAGCAGAGGTAATAAGGTGGGGCAAGGCGGAAGGCGAGGCGCTGCAGCGAGAGGAACGTAGAGGTCTCAGGAAAACACTGATCTCCCTAGACTGGTTCACTGTGCTGGGGACCTTTGAGGCTGGGGAGGAGGAGGAGGGCGGAGGAGATACGGATAACTCAATACACACGGGCTGATTGGGCCCAACCCCTCAGGTCATTCATGATATAAGGTGCACTGTGTTGAGGTACGGCGGACCCCGTACCATTGACGATTCTATCCCAGCCTGCCCAAGTGTGTGGGAAAAAGCGAACACCAAGGAACTGTAATATACGGGGCATCTAGTGACCAGGATGTAAATATCGCAATTATACGCATGTTTGTGGAGTGCCGGGAGGGTTCCATGCGGGTGGGGGGGGGGGTGGGTAGGTTAGGGAAATGTTCACTCGCTATGGTTCTACACGAAATTGAAAATCAATGGTACTATGCACCTGTAAAGACTGAGCAGACATGTGACTGCACAATTCTGATTATTGATATGCCTGAATGTGTATGTCACTGCTCCAATTACTATGCTAATAAACAGATTTTCAAAAAAAAAATGTATACGACGAATTTGGTGTTGCAATTTATGTTGGTGTTGATTTCATATTTTTGTTTGTGATGGCCCTGGAAGTGTTTGTGCTATTTCTTGCCCATTTTCAAACGCCACAGCAGCCACATTTGTGGAATCCTTTCGTGTGTGGAGTTAGCCAGTTGGTAGGGTTGTTCGTAGGGAGTACGGTAGGGCTTAGTCTTGTTCGTAGTGTTTTGCCACGCCTGTATGTGATCTGTGGTCTGGAGCTGATGCAAGGCAACAGTGTTTTATCAGCCAGAAGTACATTCCAGTGTCTGTTGATGCTTCTCCTGATAACAGGGCTGATGTTGTTGTAGTCCATGATCATCATCGTTTAGGGGGTGTCAAGAATGGGTTTATTTTTTGGTAGAAGAGTGCTGTCACGGTCTAGTAGTTTCGCTCTCTTGACTGCTTTGTTGACAACCTTTTGGCCTCATTTGTGAAAACGATTCCGCATGTCTTCTATGCAGTTATTGAATTCAGCATCATCACTGCAATTCCTCTGTGCTCTGACGAGCTCACCACAGGGCATGGTGTCAATCTGGTGTTTGGGGCGTGAGCAGTCAGCTCTGAGAATCGAATTACGCGGAGGAAACCGGGAACTTCGTCAACGCAGGCTGCCAGCAACCTGGATCATGCGTTTGCACACGGTCAAGTACGGTCAAAACATGGACTCTGAACTTAAAATTTCTTGGACCCCTAAACGTGTTACCGGTGCATTAGATATCATACTTGCCCCTCACCACTGCGCTTCGTATCTTGCTATTCTTCTCCTCTAGCGCTTTCTGTAATGAGTTTGTTAGTATGGACACTTACACTATCTTGTCCCCGCATATAACATACACTTATGATGCCCATTTGATGTGTCCGTACCCAACATATGTTTTCCTTGTTTCTATTTTTGTTTTCCATGTATTAGTTATATAATATGTGCTTTTAACATATTACATCAACATAATTTTGTATCGAGTTACTCCCATCTTTCAATACAGTTGCGTGCATATCTATAATTTGTGTGCCTCTAACATGGTTTATCGATACGTTTTCTGTTTCGATTTATGTTTATCTTTAGTACACAACCTTGTAAAAACATGATCCCTTGCCACGCGCATACCACGCATAAATTAAAGGTCAGCTGTCTAGTTCTCTTCTCCGTGCATTCCCACTTCCTGGTTAGCACTGACGTGCATGGCGCTATCTACCAGGAAGTACATCTCACGGCAGGCACACAAGCACTCCTGCCTTCGACCCATCTAGAGTCACAGCTAGGCATTAACCCATCATCCTAGGTCCCATCATCCTAGGTAAGAGTACCACCCTCAAGTCCAGGGACACCCGCCCTGACTTTGATTCTACAGATACCCTTACAGTCACTACAGTGTGACAATCTGCTCGTTCTCTCCCCCTTTTTTCTTTCCACTGCAGGTTACCTTCTGTCAGTCGTACCCGACTGCCTGGTGCTTGGACTACTTCGTCTCCATACTTTCCATTCATCTCCATCCCTCTATGTATCGCACGATCACCGATACCACGTGAGTTATAGCCCACCCATGGCCACTGCACCATGTTGTCAATTTCCCTTCCCTCACTAGGTATACTGACCTGCCTTTCTCCCCCCTTTTTACCCTACAGATCACGCACCGCGCCGCATACAGGTAATTCCCTCCCATCCATTGTTGACACTGGTTTAATTCTCACCCACATTTCGTTTAGTATACTCACGCTGTATGAGTCATCCGTCACCACACATCGGTGATCACACACAGGTGCCATGTTATTCTCATTTAGGATCATGTTTTAGTCACAGGCAATGCATGCCTACGTATTGTAACCATGTATATAAAGAATTCAATAGCAATGTGGATTGTTTTATCGCAGCAACCTCGCTTGTCTCGCTATTCTGTTTCCATGAATTTTATGTTGAGAATTTGGCTATTGTATACCCATAATTGCCAGTATCAACCGTCTCTCTTTAGTAGCCTCTTCCCATTTACCGAATATGTCACCCATTACCTATGCTTTTACGTATTATTACAGTTTCAATTTTTTTTTGTATATAACGTTTGATCGTTACGCAACTGTTATTCAAGTCACTCATGTGTCCATATTACTCTTAGACACGTGCACGAGTTATCAACCGACTGTTTACCATTTTATGCCACGCCGCCGCGACGGGCAACATCACTCCTTTCCTGCACACAACCGTGCACTCTAGGCCATCTTCACAGCAACTTTAATAATACCATTAAACTCAGTTCGCGCGTGTACCAACGCATCTGGATTATCATGGTGTCCACCTTATCACTGATATCTGTTCACTGCCCAAACGTAGTTCACTTGTTCATACGATATCGCGCACAAGCATTATGCCACTGCTACACGCACCAGTACTGATCCACCATTTCCATTGTTGTCTGTCGCAACATTGATTATCTCGTCTCCGCACTGACAATCTCCTGAGTCAACCACTTTTACACTCGTAGTTCTTACAGGACCGTTTCACACATGCTCACCAATGTGCCCTATGTATTATTATTTTCTATTTTATTTTCGTTGTTGTACAATCATGTATAATATATCATGTTTATTTCCTTTCTTTGGACTGCTGCTGGAGTCCCTAATCTGCTTATATATACTTTCTTTATTGCTTTTGTCATCGTAACACTATGATATGTTTTACAGCCCTGATGAGTCACAGGTTTTGCCCTGTTGATGAAACACGTGTCGGCTGGCGTTTGTAAAATCTGAAAAAAGAACTACATAAAGCATCACATACTGGCTCTACCAGACTACCGGTGTCAATCGTATTTGTCTCTAGCTACTGTATTATCAGAATTTTTAACTACACGTGTGCCCAGTACCTGTTGAACATGCACCTACGCCTAGTTCGTCTGCTCTGGAGTTCAGGGAACCTGCCAGGTGTTGGACAACAAGGGATATGCCCAGATGTTCCAGCCATGTCCAGAGGCAGAGGGCCTCCTGACATAGGGTCCAGGAACCCCACCCTGCCCTGTTTGTTGCAGTACCAGATGGCGTTGGTGGTGTCCGTGAACACCTGCACTGCTCTTCCCCGGACAGATGGAAGGAATGCCTTCAGTGCAAGACATATCGCCCGGAGCTCCAGAAGGTTGCTATGGAACTCGGACTCCGACGGAGACCAGAGGCCTCTGATCTCCGCCTCCCCCATGTGGCCTCCCCATCCCAGAAGTAATGCATCCGTCACCACTGTGTGCTATGGTTGGAGAAGGTAGAGGGATCTGTCATTGACCCAATCCTGGTTTGTGAGTCATCCCGGACTCGATGTTCGGGAGGATAGACCCGAAACAGCGTCATGTCCAGAAATGCTCCAATGAAGAGGAGCTTCTGAGAGTGACTCAGGTGTGACTTCCGCACATTGATGGAGAACCCCAGCAAATGCAGGAGTTTGGCCATAGTCTGGAGGTGGGAGACAACTGCCTGGGGCGAGCCCGCCTTTAACAACCAGTCATTGAGATAGGGGAAGACTGAAACCCCTGATCTGCCCAGATGAGCTGCAACCACCGCCATCACTTTCGTGAATACTCGAGGGGCGCTGGTAAGGCCCAAGGGGAGCACAGTGAACTGAAAATGCTCGTGGCCTACCGTGAACCTCAGGTAATGCTGGTGGGCCGGCAGGACGGAGATGTGAAAATAGGCATCCTGTAAGTCCAACGCTACCATCCAGTCTTCCGGGTCGAGGGCAGACAAGACCTGAGCAAGCGTCAACATCTTGAGCTTCTCCTTCCGGAGGAAGCAGTTGATGTTCCTGAGATCCAGGATAGGACCCAGGCCCTTGTCCTTCTTGGGAACCAGAAAGTATTGGGAATAACAACCACGAGCTACTTCTGGGACAGGAACGCGCTCAATGGCTGCCTTGGCCAAGAGAGCCATAACTTCCTGCTGTAGAAGGGCCAGATGATCCTCCGACATGCAGTGGTATTGCGGTGGCATGGCTGGAGGGGTAGCCTCGAAGGGAAGGGAGCAGTCCTTTTGGACTATCTGCAAAACCCACCTGTCCGATGTGATGATGCACCAGTGGGAGAGGTGATGGTGAATCATGCCACCCACCGTGTTTGCCCACTACGTATATCACCCCTGGTCCTATTACTGGGGTACCCTTGCTCTCTATATATACCCCTGCGTTTGATGGGCCTGGAAGGTCTGACTAGGAAGGTTTAGAGGCTGCTGCAGAGGGGGGGTTGGTGGACTGGCCCGCCCGCTGGCCCCTGGAACCACAATGGTTGTTCCCACGTCCTGGGCCGCGCGAAAGTTGTGTAACTTGCTGCAGCCTGTGGCTCTGGGCAGGCCACAGCGGGGCACCCCTTCTAGGCAAAAAGCGGACTGTGCAGGGTGGCTGGAGAGGGCCAAGGACTTGCCCGTAGCCCATGAGTCCTTGAAACACTCTAAAGCGTTGTACGTTTTGTCCAGGACCTCGAACAGCGCGGACCGACTGCCGGCGCTCAAGCAGCTTTCGGTCCCAGAAAACCTTCGGCACCATCAACCTGAAGTCGGAGCACAACTTGGGGTCATGGTCGCGCTCCAGGCAAAAGAGGCACACGCGGTGCGGATTCATCACTGACATCAGTCGGTTACAGGAACCGCAAGCCTTGAGGCCAGGAATTGATGAGAAAAGAAGTCGTCAAAAATTGAGAAAAATTCAGTCAAAAACGGATTGGAGGTACCTCTCTTCTCGGATCTGCGCTGGCTGGCACGGAAAAAGAAAGAACTGACGTCAGTGTGCGAGGGCGGCATCTAAGTAGCTGCTGTGACGTCATTCCGGTGGCTCAACACCAACGACAAACACGGAGCCGACCGACACGACCTTCCGACGCGCAGAGGCACTGCTGACGAAAAAACGTTCCAATCCAGTCTGACGCCTGGGGGCAATTCTAAGGTAAGGAATCTATAACTAACATGTTTCTTTCAAATTATTGCTTCTTTTGAATTCTGTGTGGCATTTGATACATTTTCTCTTTGGAAAAGTGAAGAAGGTTCACTTTGCAAGTTTACATGTGTTTGTCTATGACCATAAAGTATGAAACTATATCTCTTACACTCATTAGCTACCTACCTCTTCCTCATTCTATAACTATGGGGCATATTACCAAGGTGGGCAATATGTGAATATCGCCGCTTTAGCGGCAGTTTTCCGCCACTAAGCGGCGATAATTCTATCGCCCTATTAGCAAGCTGTTGCTAACAGCAGTTAGCGACAGCTTGTAGGCGATAGCGAGCGGTTTGGGGCCCGCTATGCATGTCAGCGATATTTATCGCTAATGACATGCAAAGAGGGTGTACCCAACCTGTTAGCGACTGAAAGCAGTCGCTAACGTCACTATCGCCTATTAGCAAGGCAGGCGTAGCAATGGAAATATTTGCACTAAGCGCGAATATCTCCAAAAACTAACGCCTGCTCAGACCAGTTCTTAGCCATTATATCCAATGGGAGTTGGATATCATGGCTAAGTCCCTGTTAGCAATAATGCGTGAATATCGCTGGATTACCAGTGATATTCACGCATTTTGCTGCTAACTCCGGATATTTTATCGCTTTAGAGATAAACGTTGCTAATAGCACGTTATCTCTGCGATAATATCCGACGATGCTTGGCGTTAAACAAAAATACTCGCTAAGCCCATTTAGCGATAAATATCACTAGTTGTTGGTAATATGCCCCCAAGTTCCTTTTCTTCTGGCTTCCTGACCTTTCTGTCTTTACCTTATGTCTCTCCTCATCACACCTATCATTACCTGATTTCTGGTTCCACTTCACCTCTCTCATTATACTGCCTCTTTACCGCTCTGTTCACCTCCTCTTTCCCCCTAGCACCCAGTTGGTATTGCCCAGCAGAACTGGGGATCACTGTCCAATTAGAGTAGTGCACTCAAAGAAAGAGGGGATGGGAGACAAGTCTGCAAAAGGTACTTATGTTCAGGGAAAAGTGCAAAATTTGTAAGGGAGCTAGATTTAATTTCTTTTGCAAAATGTTTTTATGGCTGATATGCAAAATGTATTTATTTACTATTTCATTAGAGGTTCTATTCTCTAAGGCAGAGGTTCAGAGCTGCTCTTCCTTTTACTGTTCTATCCAGAGATTCTAGTCTTACTCCGTCCCCTCGACTTTGTACTAGATTTCTGATTCATGTGATGATCGGAGTCAAGGGCATAGCTCGTTGGGAAAGAGCTTCTAACTACATTGTGCAGGGCATTAAGACTTGCACGTAAGTATTCAGTTTTCACAACTGCAGTGGTCCTAGTCTTCATCAATGTTGCTGGCTCTATAAGCTTTAAAATGCTTAATTTACCAAACATTTCTCTACAAATGAGACCTCTGAGAATAATCAAATGGTGTTTCATGAAAGTGCCTGGTCCTGGTATGGCTACGGAAATGATGGACACTGTAATTGAACTTTCACCAGTCCGACCTCTATTTTCCACTATGGATGTCGAGTATACTGATCCTACAGATGAGTCCATTATTGAGGTGCCGTAGAGTCCTCGACAACATCAGATTGACCCTGCACTACCACCTTTGATTGACAGCACTGCAAGCATTTACTTTGGAGATCATCCCAGCTTCTCTTCTGACTCGTCCTCCTCGACTTCCAGCTTGGCAGACCCACCAAATAAATTCACTATTTTCTTCTCTTGGTTCAAAAAGGCTTACCTGGTCCCTCCATGGACCTACATTTGGTTGGTGCTTATCCTGATTTTCCTCTTCATGTCAATTGAATTTGTGAGTGTTCTTCTTACTCATCAATGGTCATTATTTGCCAGCACACTCTGCTGTGAATCTGGCCCCTCACACAACGTCCCACATCATGAAACGTGATCAGACACTTGTAAACATTTCAGCATTCCCAATTCAAGATGGCATCATTTGGGATAAAGTAGCCTTCGAAATTCACGGTCTGACCGAGGTACTCAGACTGCCATAGGTGTTTCATGTCTCATTAGTAGAGATGTGGTAACACTTTACATACATTCTGACAATTGAGATGTGCATTGTTTTCCGATTTAAAGTATTATGCTGCTTTTGATGCTAAAGATTTGTATTAAAATGTTGCCAATTATGGTGATCTCTTTTGCTATCAAAATATGGGCATCATTTTTTACACAAAACAAACACGTTACGGCCTGTTTTTAATTACGCACAATGGGAGCATTGTCCTACTCCCGTACAGGGGAGTTCTAAAACTCTTAGAAATAAATGTACTTATTTCACAGATTATGACACGTCTAATCCGGAATCCTATTTCTTTAAACTACAATTGTCTTCTCAATCGAAATTTATCTTGACCCATACTAAATTGATTTACGCCAACTCATTTAGCACTGAATTAGCTACACAGGGTTATGATCACTGGAAAGAGACCGTTGATTTAAAATCAATCTGGGGCATAAAGCCTTGGTAGGTTCAGGGAACTGAGGCTTTACATCGTGCCTGCCTAATCCCAGCTCAACTTTTGTTTTTGAATGATACAGTGTACCAAACCACTTGTTTTTGGCCTGGCGACTGTAAAAAATCTAAATGTTCCATCCATCCTGTTCTTAGCGGAAAATGACGATTGGCACACTCAGACAAATTATTCTATTGATGCTCTGCAAGCATTGTTTTGAAATGAAACTTTCAATGTCTCTGAAATTGATTCATCCGGGTGGTTGGTGTGGAAAACAAATACAAATGCATGCCGATTGCATTTTTATAATGTAACATCTGGTTTCACTCAGACTAGACAGGATCCTCGTTATCCACTTACACATTCGGTCACCACATACTCAGAGGGTAAATTAGGCGAACAATGGTTGGAACATTCCACATTAGCATCAATGAAACAACACCTTACACTCTTGTCGAATGACATCAATCTGGCTCATTTCATGTTAGGACCTAGGAATCCTAGATCTAAGAGGTTTATTTATGCTGCTTACAATGAAATTTGGAAACTTTGGGCAGATTGAGGCAGCTCTTAGTCTGCGCTAAATTGATCAAGCCAATTTAGAAAAAGTTCTTGCCGTGGTAGACAATAGCATCAATACACTTTCCTCACGCATTTACACGTTGGATAATATTGTTTTATCTGTTATTGATATTGTTCAAAGTCATGTATCCGTACTATATCATGGTCAAAATCAGTTAAGATCTGTTATGCAATTTGCTTGGACATTGCAAACTCTTAAAATGGGTAAGGTACTTTGGGATTATTTAATTCCCACTGCTTTGTTTTTGCCATTTAATCTAACTAATAAACAAAGATGCATGTTCATGAAAGATACTGCATATACACTCTTGCATATTGAACAATTGGATCCCTTGCCATTCTCGGTAGCGGAAATTGACTCTGCTGTTTGGTTAATTCATAGAGTTATCGCTCTCCCTTTTTCCCTGTTTCAATTTAAATCATTAATGCAACATTTTCCGATTGGCCATTTTGAACCACTGGGTAGTGCATTTCTACATGATTTGGGGTCCCTTCCTTTCACTTACAGATGTCAACGGGTGGATAAGGACATTTTTCTTACAGGGGAAGGATTGCGATTCCACTGTAAGACATTCCCTGGTTTGTAAACACGTCAAGTTGAACGGCGCTTGTAACGAATCGACGCCCAATCTTGCTTGTTTTTAAAGGAACCCCAGTACCAACAATAATTCCCGCTTTTACATTGTATACTAATGACAGTTATCTTATTTTGAACAACCAAGACTGCTGTGGTTTACGGGAAGGAATCCCGTATTTAGTAACGGTTTCCCAGCGTGTAACTTGTTGTAGCAATGTGCTTTTTCCTCCCCCGCATGGGAGTCTAGATAGTTCCATTTGGCCTTCCATTACGACTTTGAAAACAGATTTCAACAAATTGAGCAGGCTCAAAGGGCTTTTATTTCAACAAGAGGTGGCTCTCACTTCGGCCCGGGAGATCTTCAAGTTACAGGTGGCTAGGACTTCTAGCGAGATACAGTCCCTTCTGAACACTAACCTCCCACTTCACTTTGGGGAGCTTATACACCAAATTTTTAATGCGTCTGACATCAAAGGCCTTGCAAATTTATTTAAACATGTGGGAGCTGGTCTTGTGACTTCTTTTTAGACGACATTTGGAGTAATACTGGCTTTTCCCCATTCTATTTTTTCCAGCGCTTTGGAGGGTTTCCCTTAGTATTAGCATTGGATGGTGGAATCCTGCTTCTTCTGTTCCTGCTGCGCAATGGCTGCTCATTTTGTGATAATGCACAGACCAGGCCAATTGCAGTTGTACCATGATCAAATTCAACAGGTTTTTGGATGCTTGCCATTAGCGACACTTGACGTGAGTTATGGATAAATTTTTCGCTTTGCCTACTTTATTTTCGGGCAACCAGTGTTCTACTGTCTGCGATGCCCCTTCTAATGGGCTATGGATTTATGCCTCTCCAACACGTCATGTCCAGTCACGGATTTTAACCAGTTGATGGGTCCCTTAGCGACTCATGACCAGGCTTGTTCTGGTGATGGCCGTATGGCGTGTGCAGTAGGACTTGGAGTATTGGCTGAATGGGATGTCTGTGTGGCTGCGCAGACCGTCCTGCATTGGAGTTTCATCGAATATCACTCAAGTTGCCCAGTTATGCTTTTGGAGGCATCTGATTACGAGGAGCACGTTTGTTCCTTAGACCTCCTAAATTGGATGGCATCCCTTTTTTCTACCAATGATAGGGATGATCTTTTGGAGGGCATTGCCTTCTTAGGTTCACATATTTTGATGGATTCACCACCTCCTTCATAATAACTTTGTTATCCCGGAGACAGCACGCTTTCAATGACTTTGTTTTTGCAAGACTCTGTTTGTGCCTTCCACATGAGAATGGGCTGCTTTTCGCGCTCTCTGCTTTTCCTGGAGTTTAGTCTGAACGCGATGTGCAAGGTAAATAAACAATGGCACTCGTTATTTTGTTCTGGTCAGTCCCTAGCACCTAGACGTAACACGCTAGACTTGTGCTTTGATATTACGGGGTTGCAGGTTGTTTTAACACACTTGGAGAAGCCTTTCCATGGAGAAGAGCCCAGCTGTTCCTATGATGTAAACCTTACATCCAGGCTTTAAGGTATGGGGTCTGCTGTCAAATCCCAGAGATCTTCTTCTTTTATATAAATAAACTTTTTCCAGTCAAAGGGAGGGTGGTTAGGCCTTATTGTCCTTTTTCCACTGTCTTTATATAATGACTTCCCCCTTTGTACTCTATGGAATTGTAACAATGCTAACTGTGTTGAGTTTATGCATTTTGCTGCTGGTAGTCGCTCGTATACTGTATTTTAGAGCACAGTAGTTAAAAGAAGCATTTTGAACAATTTCAGTGACTGCCAATTCTTATTGTGGACAAGTACGAGTGAGTGAGTGAAAGAGTATGTCTTGCTCCCACGATTCCTGAGAGAGTCAGAAGTGTTGGGTTCTGGGTTGTCTAAACATTTGTAGTTTTGTGATATTTGGAGGAGAACGAATGAGACACTATAGCTAGTCGGTTTTGGCATTTTGGGTACTAATGTGGTTGGTTGGTCCACCCCTATAAACTGAGGTCCTGTTTTTCTGCGCATAGTTCTATGTATGTGCAGAATCCCTGGAACAAGGGGGCATATTACCAAGGGCCTTATCGCCGCTTTAGCAGGAATTTTTCCCGCTAAAGCGGCGATAATTTTATCGCCCTATTACCTAGCTGTCGCTAACACCAGTTAGCGACAGCTAGTAGGAGATAGCAGGCATTTAGGTGCCCACTTTGCATGTCAGCGATAAATATTGCTAATGACATGCAAAGTGGGCGTGCCAAGATGTTAGCGACTGGAAACAGTCGCTAACATCTCTATCTCCTATTACCAACTTTTGGAAATAATCGCGCTAAGCGCGATTATCTCCAAAAGCTAACGCCAGCCCAGAGATGTTCTTAGCCATGTTATCCAATGGTAGGTGGATAACATGGCTAAGAGCATTTGCTTGGTAATGCATGAATATCGCTGACTTTACAGCGATATTCATGCATTTCGGCCGATTTTTATCGCTTAGGAGATAAACCTTGATAATAGCAAGGCTCCTAAGCAATAAAAATCGGCAGAGCTCGGCGATATTAATATTGCCGCTAAACCAACATAGCGATAATTATCGCTAGTTGTTGGTAATATGCCCCAAGATCCTTTATTTTTGACAATAATGTCAAAGACTGCTTTCACATGAGAACTCATCCCTGTGATCACTCTCTGCATTTTCCTTTTGACTGAACATTATGTGCAAGGTCGAACAACAATGCCCCTTGTTTGCCTCCATTTAGCATGTTGAATTGTGGTATTTGCAGTCCAATTCTGTTTTCCCTCCAAATTTCTCCTTTGCTCTGTGCTAAGACCTGTATGTTAATACAGTGCACTCCCAGCCACCATTTTGTGTTCACAAGCCAGTGAAACCAGCCCCCCTGCCTCCCATACCCCACAGCAACATGGATTTTCCACATCAGATGGTGCTTCTGTGAGCTGTTTAAACTGTGTTTACTAGGGCCTGTGCACTTTGTTTTTTGGCCAGCAGAGGGAGTAAAGTTTTATTCAAACACTATTGCTAGATTTCAAGTTAGTGAGGCCCTTACCTGCTGCAGTCCAAAGTGTGGATTGACCCTGTCTGTCTCCTAGGAGATTCTGAACAGGAGAAGCAGCTTCCAACTCACTGGCCAGCAAAACTTGTCTGAGGTCGCTGCTAGTGGTTGGTACATGTCTACACTGATTGGTGGTTGTATCTGGTGTTTCTATTGGATTAGGGTTAATGTCCTCATTGGTTGGGTATTTGAGGGTTCTGATTGGTTTCTGGGTCTGTGATTCGATCATTGTAGGGTTGGGACTAGGGCTAGGGTAAGGATTTCTATTGGAAGTAGTGACTAGGGCTTCCTATGTTATTGGTTGTTGGGAGTAGGGTGGGACTAGGGCTATGGTTTAGACCTTTAATTGGAAGTAGCGATTATGACTTCTGGTGTGAATCGTTGCTGGACTTGTTGTGGGACTAAGAGTAGGGTTAAGTTTTGTTTTAGAAGTAGGGACTAGGGCTACCCGTGCCATTGGTTGCATGGACTTGTTTTGGGACTACTTTTAGGGCTAGGGCCTTTATTGGACGTAGAGTTCAGGGTTTTTGAACTGATTGTGTGCTTGGACTAGGGCTAATGTTGGCTGTAAGATCCTTGTCTCATATTGGTTCTAGATTTTAGGGCTAGTGTTGTGATTGGATAGTGTAAGGGCTAGGGTTCCCATTGGGTGAAGAGGTCACCTGATTACTAGGGCTATAAAAATGCCCAGGGTTAAGGCATCTCAGCCGGGGCGTCGAGGCTAAGGCAGAGAGGACAAGGGCAGTTGGCTGTTTGAGCCTGTTAAGGGCAGAGAGGACAAGGGCAGTTGCCTGTTTGAGCCTGTTTGAGCCTGTTCGAGACTGGTTGGGACTAGGGCCAGAAATGCTGCCCTTTTTCTCATTTAGCAATACCCAGCCTACACAATCCACATCCACAAACAGAGCAACACACTCACACCAAATGTACACCACACACAACCCTATGCACAGAATAATGTACCAGCATGCACTACAAACCCAACCAAACCACATCTACACACCCTACTATCCCAACTACCACACATGTCCACCATCACCTACAAACAGTACACAACTCTATCCTATACCACTAACCAATACGCTCATCACTAGCACAATTCCAATCAACACCATACATAACTACATCCCATTCAGACACACTCTCCCTGCTGTAATTACACCTAACAGATCACATTTTATCACTAACAAACATATAATCATCCTTCCATCAGTCGTCCAACAAAAACCCTCATCTCCCTTCTACCATAATAACACTAACGCACAACACACACACTGCACACCACCACACTTTGTAACTCTTGCAGCAAACCAGTCTAAGATAAACACTCTCACCTCCACTTCATTCCCTCCTACACACAACATACACTCTACTCATAAACACATCACCACCCCCTCCGCGCCGCATACAGGTAATTCCCTCCCATCCATTGTTGACACTGGTTTAATTCTCACCCACATTTCGTTTAGTATACTCACGCTGTATGAGTCATCCGTCACCACACATCGGTCATCACACACAGGTGCCATGTTATTCTCATTTAGGATCATGTTTTAGTCACAGGCAATGCATGCCTACGTATTGTAACCATGTATATAAAGAATTCAATAGCAATGTGGATTGTTTTATCGCAGCAACCTCGCTTGTCTCGCTATTCTGTTTCCATGAATTTTATGTTGAGAATTTGGCTATTGTATACCCATAATTGCCAGTATCAACCGTCTCTCTTTAGTAGCCTCTTCCCATTTACCGAATATGTCACCCATTACCTATGCTTTTACGTATTATTACAGTTTCCATTTTTTTTTTGTATATAACGTTTGATCTTTACGCAACTGTTATTCAAGTCACTCATGTGTCCGTATTACTCTTAGACACGTGCACGAGTTATCAACCGACTGTTTACCATTTTATGCCACGCCGCCGCGACGGGCAACATCACTCCTTTCCTGCACACAACCGTGCACTCCCGGCCATCTTCACAGCAACTTTAATAATACCATTAAACTCAGTTCGCTCGTGTACCAACGCATCTGGATTATCATGGTGTCCACCTTATCACTGATATCTGTTCACTGCCCAAACGTAGTTCACTTGTTCATACGATATCGCGCACAAGCATTTTGCCACTGCTACACGCACCAGTACTGATCCACCACTTCCATTGTTGTCTGTCGCAACATTGATTATCTCGTCTCCGCACTGACAATCTCCTGAGTCAACCACTTTTTCACTCGTAGTTCTTACAGGACCGTTTTGCACATGCTCACCAATGTGCCCTATGTATTATTATTTTCTATTTTATTTTCGTTGTTGTACAATCATGTATAATATATCATGTTTATTTCCTTTCATTGGACTGCTGCTGGAGTGCCTAATCTGATTATATATACTTTCTTTATTGCTTTTGTCATCGTAACACTATGATATGTTTTACAGCCCTGGTGAGTCACAGGTTTTGCCCTGTTGATGAAACACGTGTCGGCTGGCGTTTGTAAAATCTGAAAAAAGAACTACATAAAGCATCACATACTGGCTCCACCAGACTACCGGTGTCAATCGTATTTGTCTCTAACTACTGTATTATCAGAATTTTTAACTACACGTGTGCCCAGTACCTGTTGAACATGCACCTACGCCTAGTTCGTCAGCCCTGGAGTACAGGGAACCTGCCAGGTGTTGAACAACAAGGGCTATGCCCTGATGTTCCAGCCATGTCCAGAGGCAGAGGGCCTCCTGACATAGGGTCCAGGAACCCCACCCTGCCCTGTTTGTTGCAGTACCAGATGGCGTTGGTGGTGTCCGTGAACACCTGCACTGCTCTTCCCCGGACAGATGGAAGGAATGCCTTCAGTGCAAGACATATCGCCCGGAGCTCCAGAAGGTTGCTATGGAACTCGGACTCCGACGGAGACCAGAGGCCTCTGATCTCCGCCTCCCCCATGTGGCCTCCCCATCCCAGAAGTAATGCGTCCGTCACCACTGTGTGCTATGGTTGGAGAAGGTAGAGGGATCTGTCATTGACCCAATCCTGGTTTGTGAGTCATCCCGGACTCGATGTTCGGGAGGATAGACCCGAAACAGCGTCATGTCCAGAAATGCTCCAATGAAGAGGAGCTTCTGAGAGGGACTCAGGTGTGAATTCCGCACATTGATGGAGAACCCCAGCAAATGCAGGAGTTTGGCCATAGTCTGGAGGTGGGAGACAACTGCCTGGGGCGAGCCCGCCTTTAACAACCAGTCATTGAGATAGGGGAAGACTGAAACCCCTGATCTGCCCAGTTGAGCTGCAACCAACGCCATCACTTTCGTGAATACTCGAGGGGCGCTGGTAAGGCCAAAGGGGAGCACAGTGAACTGAAAATGCTCGTGGCCTACCGTGAACCTCCGGTAATGCTGGTGGGCCGGCAGGACGGAGATGTGAAAATAGGCGTCCTGTAAGTCCAACGCTACCATCCAGTCTTCCGGGTCGAGGGCAGACAAGACCTGAGCAAGCATCAACATCTTGAGCTTCTCCTTCCGGAGGAAGCAGTTGATGTTCCTGAGATCCAAGATAGGACCCAGGTCCTTGTCCTTCTTGGGAACCAGAAAGTATTGGGAATAACAACCACAAGCTACTTCTGGGACAGGAACGCGCTCAATGGCTGCCTTGGCCAAGAGAGCCATAACTTCCTGCTGTAGAAGGGCCAGATGATCCTCCGACATGCAGTTGTATTGCGGTGGCATGGCTGGAGGGGTAGCCTCGAAGGGAAGGGAGCAGTCCCTTTGGACTATCTGCAAAACCCACCTGTCCGATGTGATGGTGCACCAGTGGGAGAGGTGATGGTGAATCATGCCACCCACCGTGTTTGCCCACTACGTATATCACCCCTGGTCCTATTACTGGGGTACCCTTGCTCTCTATATATACACCTGCGTTTGATGGGCCTGAAAGGTCTGACTAGGAAGGTTTAGAGGCTGCTGCAGAGGGGGGGTGGGTGGACTGGCCCGCCCGCTGGCCCCTGGAACCACAATGGTTGTTCCCACGTCCTGGGCCGCGCGAAAGTTGTGTAACTTGCTGCAGCCTGTGGCTTGGGGCAGGCCACAGCGGGGCACCCCTTATGGGCAAAAAGCGGACTGTGCAGGGCGGCTGGAGAGGGCCAAGGACTTGCCCGTAGCCCATGAGTCCTTGAAACACTCTAAAGCGTTGTACGTTTTGTCCAAGACCTCGAACGGCGCGGACCGACTGCCGGCGCTCAAGCAGCTTTCGGTCCCAGAAAACCTTCGGCACCATCGACCTGAAGTCGGAGCACAACTTGGGGTTGTGGTCGCGCTCCAGGCAAAAGAGGCACACGCGGTGCGGATTCATCACTGACATCAGTCGGTTACAGGAACCGCAAGCCTTGAGGCCAGGAATTGATGAGAAAAGAAGTCGTCAAAAATCGAGAAAAATTCAGTCAAAAACGGATTGGAGGTACCTCTCTTCTCGGATCTGCGCTGGCTGGCACGGAAAAAGAAAGAACTGACGTCAGTGTGCGAGGGCGGCATCTAAGTAGCTGCTGTGACGTCATTCCGGTGGCAAAACACCAACGACAAACGCGGAGCCAACCGACACGACCTTCCGACGCGCAGAGGCACTGCTGACGAAAAAACGTTCCAATCCAGTCTGACGCCTGGGGGCAATTCTAAGGTAAGGAATCTATAACTAACATGTTTCTTTCAAATTATTGCTTCTTTTGAATTCTGTGTGGCATTTGATACATTTTCTCTTTGGAAAAGTGAAGAAGGTTCACTTTGCAAGTTTACATGTGTTTGTCTATGACCATAAAGTATGAAACTATATCTCTTACACTCATTAGCTACCTACCTCTTCCTCATTCTATAACTATGGGGCATATTACCAAGGTGGGCAATATGTGAATATCGCCGATTTAGCGGCAGTTTTCCGCCACTAAGCGGCGATAATTCTATCGCCCTATTAGCAAGCTGTCGCTAACAGCAGTTAGCGACAGCTTGTAGGCGATAGCGAGCGGTTTGGGGGCCGCTATGCATGTCAGCGATATTTATCGCTAATGACATGCAAAGAGGGTGTACCCAACCTGTTAGCGACTGAAAGCAGTCGCTAACGTCACTATCGCCTATTGGCAAGGCAGGCGTAGCAATGGAAATATTTGCGCTAAGCGCGAATATCTCCAAAAACTAACGCCTGCTCAGACCAGTTCTTAGCCATTATATCCAATGGGAGTTGGATATCATGGCTAAGTCCCTGTTAGCAATAATGCGTGAATATCGCTGGATTACCAGTGATATTCACGCATTTTGCTGCTAACGCCGGATATTTTATCACTTTAGAGATAAACGTTGCTAATAGCACGTTATCTCTGCGATAATATCCGACGATGCTTGGCGTTAAACAAAAATACTCGCTAAGCCCATTTAGCGATAAATATCGCTAGTTGTTGGTAATATGCCCCCAAGTTCCTTTTCTTCTGGCTTCCTGACCTTTCTGTCTTTACCTTATGTCTCTCCTCATCACACCTATCATTACCTGATTTCTGGTTCCACTTCACCTCTCTCATTATACTGCCTCTTTACCGCTCTGTTCACCTCCTCTTTCCCCCTAGCACCCAGTTGGTATTGCCCAGCAGAACTGGGGATCACTGTCCAATTAGAGTAGTGCACTCAAAGAAAGAGGGGATGGGAGACAAGTCTGCAAAAGGTACTTATGTTCAGGGAAAAGTGCAAAATTTGTAAGGGAGCTAGATTTAATTTCTTTTGCAAAATGTTTTTATGGCTGATATGCAAAATGTATTTATTTACTATTTTATTAGAGGTTCTATTCTCTAAGGCAGAGGTTCAGAGCTGCTCTTCCTTTTACTGTTCTATCCAGAGATTCTAGTCTTACTCCGTCCCCTCGACTTTGTACTAGATTTCTGATTCATGTGATGATCGGAGTCAAGGGCATAGCTCGTTGGGAAAGAGCTTCTAACTACATTGTGCAGGGCATTAAGACTTGCACGTAAGTATTCAGTTTTCAGTTTTCACAACTGCAGTGGTCCTAGTCTTCATCAATGTTGCTGGCTCTATAAGCTTTAAAATGCTTAATTTACCAAACATTTCTCTACAAATAAGACCTCTGAGAATAATCAAATGGTGTTTCATGAAAGTGCCTGGTCCTGGTATGGCTAAGGAAATGATGGACACTGTAATTGAACTTTCACCAGTCCGACCTCTATCTTCCACTATGGATGTCGAGTATACTGATCCTACAGATGAGTCCATTATTGAGGTGCCGTAGAGTCCTCGACAACATCAGATTGACCCTGCACTACCACCTTTGATTGACAGCACTGCAAGCATTTACTTTGGAGATCATCCCAGCTTCTCTTCTGACTCGTCCTCCTCGACTTCCAGCTTGGCAGACCCACCAAATAAATTCACTATTTTCTTCTCTTGGTTCAAAAAGGCTTACCTGGTCCCTCCATGGACCTACATTTGGTTGGTGCTTATCCTCATTTTCCTCTTCATGTCAATTGAATTTGTGAGTGTTCTTCTTACTCATCAATGGTCATTATTTGCCAGGACACTCTGCTGTGAATCTGGCCCCTCACACAACGTCCCACATCATGAAACGTGATCAGACACTTGTAAACATTTCAGCATTCCCAATTCAAGATGGCATCATTTGGGATAAAGTAGCCTTCGAAATTCACGGTCTGACCGAGGTACTCAGACTGCCATAGGTGTTTCATGTCTCATTAGTAGAGATGTGGTAACACTTTACATACATTCTGACAATTGAGATGTGCATTGTTTTCCGATTTAAAGTATTATGCTGCTTTTGATGCTGAAGATTTGTATTAAAATGTTGCCAATTATGATGATCTCTTTTGCTATCAAAATATGGGCATCATTTTTTACACAAAACAAACACGTTACGGCCTGTTTTTAATTACGCACAATGGGAGCATTGTCCTACTCCCGTACAGGGGAGTTCTAAAACTCTTAGAAATAAATGTACTTATTTCACAGATTATGACACGTCTAATCCGGAATCCTATTTCTTTAAACTACAATTGTCTTCTCAATCGAAATTTATCTTGACCCATACTAAATTGATTTACGCCAACTCATTTAGCACTGAATTAGCTACACAGGGTTATGATCACTGGAAAGAGACCGTTGATTTAAAATCAATCTGGGGCATAAAGCCTTGGCAGGTTCAGGGAACTGAGGCTTTACATCGTGCCTGTCTAATCCCAGCTCAACTTTTGTTTTTGAATGATACAGTGTACCAAACCACTTGTTTTTGGCCTGGCGACTGTAAAAAATCTAAATGCCCCATCCATCCTGTTCTTAGCGGAAAATGACGATTGGCACACTCAGACAAATTATACTATTGATGCTCTGCAAGCATTGTTTTGAAATGAAACTTTCAATGTCTCTGAAATTGATTCATCCGGGTGGTTGGTGTGGAAAACAAATGCAAATGCATGCCGATTGCATTTTTATAATGTAACATCTGGTTTCACTCAGACTAGACAGGATCCTCGTTATCCACTTACACATTCGGTCACCACATACTCAGAGGGTAAATTAGGCGAACAATGGTTGGAACATTCCACATTAGCATCAATGAAACAACACCTTACACTCTTGTCGAATGACATCAATCTGGCTCATTTCATGTTAGGACCTAGGAATCCTAGATCTAAGAGGTTTATTTATGCTGCTTACAATGAAATTTGGAAACTTTGGGCAGATTGAGGCAGCTCTTAGTCTGCGCTAAATTGATCAAGCCAATTTAGAAAAAGTTCTTGCCGTGGTAGACAATAGCATCAATACACTTTCCTCACGCATTTACACGTTGGATAATATTGTTTTATCTGTTATTGATATTGTTCAAAGTCATGTATCCGTATTATATCATGGTCAAAATCAGTTAAGATCTGTTATGCAATTTGCTTGGACATTGCAAACTCTTAAAATGGGTAAGGTACCTTGGGATTATTTAATTCCCACTGCTTTGTTTTTGCCATTTATTCTAACTAATAAACAAAGATGTATGTTCATGAAAGATACTGCATATACACTCTTGCATATTGAACAATTGGATCCCTTGCCATTCTCGGTAGCGGAAATGGACTCTGCTGTTTGGTTAATTCATAGAGTTATCGCTCTCCCTTTTTCCCTGTTTCAATTTAAATCATTAATGCAACATTTTCCGATTGGCCATTTTGAACCACTTGGTAGTGCATTTCTACATGATTTGGGGTCCCTTCCTTCCACTTACAGATGTCAACGGGTGGATAAGGACATTTTTCTTACAGGGGAAGGATTGCGATTCCACTGTAAGACATTCCCTGGTTTGTAAACACGTCAAGTTGCACGGCGCTTGTAACGAATCGACGCCCAATCTTGCTTGTTTTTAAAGGAACCCCAGTACCATCAATAATTCCCGCTTTTACATTGTATACTAATGACAGTTATCTTATTTTGAACAACCAAGACTGCTGTGGTTTACGGGAAGGAATCCCGTATTTAGTAACGGTTTCCCAGCGTGTAACTTGTTGTAGCAATGTGCTTTTTCCTCCCCCGCATGGGAGTCTAGATAGTTCCATTTGGCCTTCCATTCCGACTTTGAAAACAGATTTCAACAAATTGAGCAGGCTCAAAGGGCTTTTATTTTAACAAGAGGTGGCTCTCACTTCGGCCCGGGAGATCTTCAAGTTACAGGTGGCTAGGACTTCTAGCGAGATACAGTCCCTTCTGAACACTAACCTCCCACTTCACTTTGGGGAGCTTATACACCAAATTTTTAATGCGTCTGACATCAAAGGCCTTGCAAATTTATTTAAACATGTGGGAGCTGGTCTTGTGACTTCTTTTTAGACAACATTTGGAGTAATACCGGCTTTTCCCCATTCTATTTTTTCCAGCGCTTTGGAGGGTTTCCCTTAGTATTGGCATTGGATGGTGGAATCCTGCTTCTTCTGTTCCTGCTGCGCAATGGCTGCTCATTTTGTGATAATGCACAGACCAGGCCAATTGCAGTTGTACCATGATCAAATTGAACAGGTTTTTGGATGCTTGCCATTAGCAACACTTGACGTGAGTTATGGATAAATTTTTCGCTTTGCCTACTTTATTTTCGGGCAACCAGTGTTCTACTGTCTGCGATGCCCCTTCTAATAGGCTATGGATTTATGCCTCTCCAACACGTCATGTCCAGTCACGGATTTTAACCAGTTGATGGGTCCCTTAGCGACTCATGACCAGGCTTGTTCTGGTGATGGCCGTATGGCGTGTGCAGTAGGACTTGGAGTATTGGCTGAATGGGATGTCTGTGTGGCTGCGCAGACCGTCCTGCATTGGAGTTTCATCGAATATCACTCAAGTTGCCCAGTTATGCTTTTGGAGGCATCTGATTACGAGGAGCACGTTTGTTCCTTAGACCTCCTAAATTGGATGGCATCCCTTTGTTCTACCAATGATAGGGATGATCTTTTGGAGGGCATTGCCTTCTTAGGTTCACATATTTTGATGGATTCACCACCTCCTTCATAATAACTTTGTTATCCCGGAGACAGCACGCTTTCAATGACTTTGTTTTTGCAAGACTCTGTTTGTGCCTTCCACATGAGAACGGGCTGCTTTTCGCATTCTCTGCTTTTCCTGGGTTTAGTCTGAACGCGATGTGCAAGGTAAATAAACAATGGCACTTGTTATTCTGTTCTGGTCAGTCCCTAGCACCTAGACATAACACGCTAGACTCGTGCTTTGATATTACGGGGTTGCAGGTTGTTTTAACACACTTGGAGAAGCCTTTCCATGGAGAAGAGCCCAGCTGTTCCTATGATGTAAATCTTACATCCAGGCTTTAAGGTATGGGGTCTGCTGTCAAAGCCCAGAGATCTTCTTCTTTTATATAAATAAACTTTTTCCAGTCAAAGGGAGGGTGGTTAGGCCTTATTGTCCTTTTTCCACTGTCTTTATATAATGACTTCCCCTTTTGTACCCTATGGAATTGTAACAATGCTAACTGTGTTGAGTTTATGCATTTTGCTGCTGGTAGTCGCTCGTATACTGTATTTTAGAGCACAGTAGTTAAAAGAAGCATTTTGAACAATTTCAGTGACTCTGCCAATTCTTATTGTGGACAAGTACGAGTGAGTGAGTGAAAGAGTATGTCTTGCTCCCACGATTCCTGAGAGAGTCAGAAGTGTTGGGTTCTGGGTTGTCTAAACATTTGTAGTTTTGTGATATTTGGAGGAGAACGAATGAGACACTATAGCTAGTCGGTTTTGGCATTTTGGGTACTAATGTAGTTGGTTGGTCCACCCCTATAAACTGAGGTCCTGTTTTTCTGCGCATAGTTCTATGTATGTGCAGAATCCCTGGAACAAGGGGGCATATTACCAAGGGCCTTATCGCCGCTTAAGCGGGAATTTTTCCCGCTAAAGCGGCGATAATTTTATCGCCCTATTACCTAGCTGTCGCTAACACCAGTTAGCGACAGCTAGTAGGAGATAGCAGGCATTTAGGTGCCCACTTTGCATGTCAGCGATAATTATTGCTAATGACATGCAAAGTGGGAGTGCCAAGATGTTTGCGACTGGAAACAGTCGCTAACATCTCTATCTCCTATTACCAACTTTTGGAAATAATCGCGCTAAGCGCGATTATCTCCAAAAGCTAACGCCAGCCCAGAGCTGTTCTTAGCCATGTTATCCAATGGTAGGTGGATAACATGGCTAAGAGCATTTGCTTGGTAATGCATGAATATCGCTGACTTTACAGCGATATTCATGCATTTCGGCCGATTTTTATCGCTTAGGAGATAAACCTTGATAATAGCAAGGCTCCTAAGCAATAAAAATCGGCGGAGCTCGGCGATATTAATATTGCCGCTAAACCAACATAGCGATAATTATCGCTAGTTGTTGGTAATATGCCCCAAGATCCTTTATTTTTTGCAATAATGTCAAAGACTGCTTTCACATGAGAACTCATCCCTGTGATCACTCTCTGCATTTTCCTTTTGACTGAACATTATGTGCAAGGTCGAACAACAATGCCCCTTGTTTGCCTCCATTTAGCATGTTGAATTGTGGTATTTGCAGTCCAATTCTGTTTTCCCTCCAAATTTCTCCTTTGCTCTGTGCTAAGACCTGTATGTTAAAACAGTGCACTCCCAGCCACCATTTTGTGTTCACAAGCCAGTGAAACCAGCCCCCCTGCCTCCCATACCACACAGCAACAGGGATTTTCTACATCAGATGGTGCTTCTGTGAGCTGTTTAAACTGTGTTTACTAGGGCCTGTGCACTTTGTTTTTTGGCCAGCAGAGGGAGTAAAGTTTTATTCAAACAGTATTGCTAGATTTCAAGTTAGTGAGGCCCTAACCTGCTGCAGTCCAAAGTGTGGATTGACCCTGTCTGTCTCCTAGGAGATTCTGAACAGGAGAAGCAGCTTCCAACTCACTGGCCAGCAAAACGTGTCTGAGGTCGCTGCTAGTGGTTGGTACATGTCTACACTGATTGGTGGTTGTATCTGGTGTTTCTATTGGATTAGGGTTAATGTCCTCATTGGTTGGGTATTTGAGGGTTCTGATTGGTTTCTGGGTCTGTGATTCAATCATTGTAGGGTTGGGACTAGGGCTAGGGTAATGATTTCTATTGGAAGTAGTGACTAGGGCTTCCTATGTTATTGGTTGTTGGGAGTAGGGTGGGGCTAGGGTTTAGACCTTTAATTGGAAGTAGCGATTATGGATTCGGGTGTGAATCGTTGCTGGACTTGTTGTGGGACTAAGAGTAGGGTTAAGTTTTGTTTTGGAAGTAGGGACTAGGGCTACCCGTGCCATTGGTTGCATGGACTTGTTTTGGGACTACTTTTAGGGCTAGGGCCTTTATTGGACGTAGAGTTCAGGGTTTTTGAACTGATTGTGTGCTTGGACTAGGGCTAATGTTGGCTGTAAGATCCTTGTCTCATATTGGTTCTAGATTTTAGGGCTAGTGTTGTGATTGGATAGTGTAAGGGCTAGGGTTCCCATTGGGTGAAGAGGTCACCTGATTACTAGGGCTATAAAAATGCCCAGGGTTAAGGCATCTCAGCCGGGGCGTCGAGGCTAAGGCAGAGAGGACAAGGGCAGTTGGCTGTTTGAGCCTGTTAAGGGCAGAGAGGACAAGGGAAGTTGCCTGTTTGAGCCTGTTTGAGCCTGTTCGAGACTGGTTGGGACTAGGGCCAGAAATGCTGCCCTTTTTCTCATTTAGCAATACCCAGCCTACACAATCCACATCCACAAACAGAGCAACACACTCACACCAAATGTACACCACACACAACCCTATGCACAGAATAATGTACCAGCATGCACTACAAACCCAACCAAACCACATCTACACACCCTACTATCCCAACTACCACACATGTCCACCATCACCTACAAACAGTACACAACTCTATCCTATACCACTAACCAATACGCTCATCACTAGCACAATTCCAATCAACACCATACATAACTACATCCCATTCAGACACACTCTCCCTGCTGTAATTACACCTAACAGATCACATTTTATCACTAACAAACATATAATCATCCTTCCATCAGTTGTCCAACAAAAACCCTCATCTCCCTTCTACCATAATAACACTAACACACAACACACACACTGCACACCACTACACTTTGTAACTCTTGCAACAAACCAGTCTAAGATAAACACTCTCACCTCCACTTCATTCCCTCCTACACACAACATACACTCTACTCATAAACACATCACCACCCCCTCTACGTCACAACCAACTCTCACAAACAATACTACACAACCAAATCCATTGCATGAAACATATACATCAGCACCCTTTTTCACTACTCCTCACAAGCAAAATATATCTCACACACCAGCACAAGATCTTCAAAGCGCAACACCTCATAATACTTACCATCACAAAATACAAACATATACCCACCTTTCAAACCACACAAAGGAACAAACTTCAATGCCAAGCTTTCACTCTTCCACCACACCTAACACAGATACAGCAATACAGCACCTCTCTTCTAACCGCCTCTCATCCATTGGACAATTTAGAACATTAGTACATGACCCACATGCTGCACCACCTCTCCTGACTCATACACCTTCCACCTTAAACACACACAAAAACTATAAGCAACATGCCACACCTCACAACTTTGCTACCCCATGTCTACTTCACAACAATGTTACACCACAAAAGCAACACAGCATTCCAACTCACTCTCAAATACCATCTCCAACACATACACATGCAGACCCATCAAAATGCCTTCTTATCATGCTGAATGAGGAACACGATACAGAACAGTTACACGATTGCTATCCTAATACAGCTAATGCCAGCACTAAAAACACACCTACTACAAACCCACACAATACTGATCACCATTCTACCAAAGTCCCACTATCACCAAAGACCACTCAATAAACTGTCTACTAATAAATGCTCGATCCCTCTCTAAAAACAAGCATCACATCTACGACCTTCTCACCGATGCAAAACCAGACATACTATTCATAACCGAATCATGGTGTGGAGAAGATATGGCTCCAGTCCTGCATAGAGCCATTCCTCAAGGCTATCAAATAATAACCCAAAATCGTATAGCCAAAAAAGGAGGTGGTCTAGCTGTTGTATTCAGGCAAACAATACAACTCACTAAAATTGACAACATCTCCATAAAGAATTGTGAGGCTCTTCAAACAAGATGCAATCCTACACCGTCTTCCTCCTGTAACTTCCTGCTCCTTTACAGACCTCCACCTAGCAAGGCAACATTCCCAGACGCACTTCTAGACACAGTTTCAAACCTGATAACAATACACTCCAACCTATGCGTTCTGGGTGACCTTAACATTTGGTTTGATAAACCCAATATGACCCATCCAAAAACTATAATCACCGGCCTAGACGCATTGAACCTGCATCAGATTGTCCACAATCCGATACACACCATTGGACATATCCTAGATGTCATTTTTGCTAATACTTAACTAGTTACCTCTCAAACTATAACTCCAGTCACATGGTCAGACCACCACTTGCTTGCCTTCTAACATAAAACAACGCTAAGCGACTCACCTAAAACTACCTTACATCCATCCACCTATCGGCCGTGGAACAAACTCAATTTGGAACACTTGGAAACACAACTAACATCAAGTACAAATCTGGAAACCATCAATTCTGTTCAAAATCTATATGAGTGGCTACAGGAAGCTTTTGGCATCCTGATACCACTCAAAACCACACAGCAGAGCAAAAGAAAAAAAGCACCTTGGAAAAACATAGAAATAAAAGACATAAAACAACAAATTAGAAAGCTACAACGTACCTGGCTCATAACAAACGCCAAACAAGACAATCTTAACCTACAGAAAATTAACAGATTATACAAGTTTGCTATCAAAAAAGCTAAGAAAAGGTACTATTCTGACAGAATTCAAAACGCTAAATGTGCAAATAAAGAATTCTATAAAATACTCAATGAATTTCGCAAACCAAATTGCCTAGAAAGAACTCATCCTGTCACTCAAGATTTCACAGACAAAGTGGCAAATCATTACACGGACAAAGCAGACACATTGGAATCGTACTTAAAACAGAAACAAAGCACCAGCACTAACCCTTGTACAAAACAACAATCCAAGAATGCTAAAATCACGCCTCTCTGTTCCTTCCAACACATCTCACACAATGAATTTATGGACCCGGTCAAAGCAAGCAGGCCTGCCGGAAGCCCTTCTGACCCCTGTCCGCCACAAACTTTCAAGACAATTCTTTTAACAACCTCTGCTGCCACTCCAGTAAGAAGACTCATCAACGATTCCTTAACTACTGGAATATTTCCAGAAGAACTCAAAAAGTCAGTCATACGCCGTTTACAGAAGAAAACAAACTCAGACCTGCTGAACTCTGACAACTACAGACCCATTACAAATCGACCGTTCCTGGTCAAACTGTTAGAAAGAGCAGCGTTTGCCCAGATGTCACAATTCATTGAAGAGAATGACATACTTTCAGACTTACAAACAGGATTCTGTCCGGGAAGAGGAACTGAATCGGCCCTCCTTGCCATCTGGGTTGAGCTAAAGAATACAGTTGACCGCAACGGGGTTGCTGCGCTACTCCTCTTGGACCTCTCAGCTGCCTTTGACACGGTTGACCATGACACTCTGAAACAAAGACTCTATGAAGCCGGCATAGAGGGAACTGCTCTAGACTGGATCGCGTCCTACCTTTGAAACAGAACTAATGTCATCCATACCCCACCTTTCTCGTCCAAACCGTACTCCACAAAAGCAGGGGTCCCTCAAGGTTCTATCATCTCGCCCATGCTTTTCAACATCTACGTGAAGTCATTACCAGTACTGATCAATAAATTCCATCTTATGTGTTATAACTATGCAGATGACACGCAAATACTCCTTCAACTGGAATGCCCCAAAGACATTGGAAAATCACAAATTTTCAGCTGTCTCAGAACCGTGGATCAGTGGATGACCTGGAGCCATCTCAAATTGAATGCTTAAAAAACTGAAATACTCCTGTGTGGCGACTGGAAACGTTACAACCCGCTTGCCCCATAGCCTGATGAACTGGGATCACTGCCTAAAGTATCAAAGGAAGTAAGAAACCTCGGAATGACCATGGACTCCAAGCTGTCGATGAATGCCCAAGTGACTAAACTAGCAAGATCAAGCTTTGCTACTATAAATTTTTGATTGGTTCAGATGCTCCGTCCATCACCACCCCCTTTTGTACCGCTGTGGCCGCCATAAGTGTGGCAGGGTATGCTCAGAAGTGAGTCCCTTGCTCACTTTGCCACTGGATTCAAGCAAGCTGGGCTGAAGACGGCTGGAATGCCAGAAACCGGTCCTCGGAAGCTTGTTTCTAGTCCAGGGAAGGCATGGCTTGGCAGTTCGGGCTGGACTGTTCCCATGAGGCACAGGGTCAGACTGATTTGCATATAGCCATGTCTGAACTGGGGTGGCAGAGTGGGCTAAAGAACGGTGATGGATCAAACCCAGATCTTTTGACTGGGTGTGAGTGTTTGATTGGTTCAGATGCTCCGTCCATCACCACTCCCTTGTGTACCTACTTGCTACTATAAAAACGCTGCAACACATTTTCCCTCATTTGGGATTTCCACACAAGGTCCAAGCTACCATCTCCCTTGTTCTGTCCAAACTCGATTACACCAATAGCCTCTACCACGGATCACCTTTAACGACCATGAAAAGACTACAACAGATTCAGAACTCAGCTGCCAGACTACTCTTGCATATCAAATTGCGAGACCACATCTCACCTGCCTTGAAAGCCCTGCATTGGTTACCGGTTGCCAGAAGATCCACGTTCAAGCTGCTTTGTATCACCCACAAAGCAATACATGGAATGGGACCACTCTTCATCAGGAATAAAATCACCAAACACATTCAACAAAGGAACCTCCGCTCCAAAGGAGCATCTCACCTCAAAATCCCACCATACAAGAAAAAATAAAATCATGGGTGGCACATCCTTCTCTGTTCAAACAGCCAAACTATGGAACTCTTTACCCCCAACATAAGGTCCACCGACAACCACCTTATCTTCAGAAAACTACTCAAGATTTGGCTCTTCCCCACATAAGCACCATACGCAAACAGAAATGTACAGCATATCCCTCTGTATACAAGCATTTTTGTTCACTATATATATGTACCTATCTTTGTGTATTACTTTGTATAAACATGTAAAACAATTATGTTGTTGAGAGAAAAAAAATATTAATAAATAAATATAAAAATAATCTTTGGTCTACATGTACATACTTCCATTGTGCATCCATGTACCTTCCATGTACTTGGATCTGTGTGTCTGTTACTTTTCTCCTGAAAAAGCATATGCAATGCACTACCCTATTTCTCATCCTGTGCCTCCTTCAATATTTTTAATCTACATATACTTACCTCCTTTATGTATCTATATACTTTCAATGTAATTATGGATCTATATATTTATCACTTTCTTCTAATTTAGCATTTCCAATGCACTACACTATTTCTCAGCCTATTCTTCGCTCATTATATCTTCTACCCCAACCTTCTGACTCATCTCAAACTTCTTCTACTACTCCTTCCAATGCACTACCCTATCTCTCATCCTATACATCTATCAATATATCCTCTACATCCACTCACTCATTTATCCCAAACCCCATACCACTACTATGATTGCCAAAATAACACTTTGTAGACTCTCGCCTACTCTACCCCTCCTTGCATCATCTGACACCTCTTTTACTATACCGATCCCCTAAAACAAACCTTTCTAAACTCTTCCCTCTGAGTCCTCCCCTCCAAAACTCATTTCTACTCACCCAAAAGCCTCCTCCTACTGCTAAGACCTAAAAAAAAAAAATCCTTCACTCTTTTATCCCGCCACTATCCTTTTCAATCGAAATTAACAGACTAACATGTTCACTTCTCAATTTCCATATTAAACTATACTAATATACTACCCAAATAACTGAATAACATATCCACTACTCAAATTACTTCATTTTTTTTTTTTACCATACTAATTTTCAACAGTAATCCTTTATGGGTTCCGGAGTGGCGTGCTACTCGCCAGAAAAGCGCTTCAACACCCATCAGGAGTAACAAGTGCTATATGAATGCAAACCTTTCTTCCCCTTTTATCCCTCCGCTAACCTTCTCACTCCAAGTAACTGACTAATATCCACCACTGAAATTACTTCATATTTCACCATATTAATTCACCACTAATCCTTTGTAGGCTTCCTGAATAGCGTGCGTCAACAAGCGCTATATAAATACAAACCTTTGTCCTCCTCTATCCTTCTGCTATCATTCCAAATCCAATTAACTGACTAACCTATCCACCACTTGAAATGTACTTGCATGTTTCACTATACTAATTCAACACTAATCCTCTAACGGTCCCGGAGTAGCGTGCTACTCGCCAAAAAAGCGCTTCGACGCCTCGTCAGGTGTAGTAAGCGCTATATAAATGCAATTACAATTCAATACAATACCTATGATGTAGAACTACCATCTACAGGCTAAGGAATGGGATCTGCTGACAAAGCTCAGAGATCTTCTAATATATAATAATACTTCTTCTGAGGGAGGGAGGTTAGGCATTATAGTCATTTCCCCATTGTCTTTCTATGATGACATCTACCTTCATGATTTATAAACTGACTGCTATGGTGACAATATTTGTATTATTCATTTACCTGCTTGTTGTGGCATGTATACTGCATGTTAGGGCATGTTAGGACACGTTAGTTAAAATAAATATTTTAAACTGTTTTGTGTCTCTGTCAGATCTTATTGTGGACAAGTTCAAGAGAGTGAGCAAAAGGGTGTGTCTTGTTACTGCGATTCCTGAGAGATCTGGGAGTGTTGTGTTCTGGGGTGTATAATCATCTGTTTCTCTTTGAGGGAGTAGGCGAGCAAGTGTGACACTAATGCTTGTCGGTCCTGGGTTTGTGGGTACTAAAGGGGTAGGAAGACTTAGTCCCTATACACCGAAGTCCCATTTCCTGCGCTTTGTTCTGTATTTGTGCAGAATCCCTGCAATAAGATCCTTCTCCTTTCTAGCTGCGCAAGACTGGAAATCTCTCCGTCTTGTGCTATGTGACATCTTAAATCGTATGCGAAAAAAACTTAAAACTGGCCTTTCCATACATTAGTATAGTCTGGACCTACCCTTTGGAATTCCCTTAGCGCCAGGATAACTTAGTGGTGTGATATTTTCATTCATCGCTTTCAATAGAACAATAACTAAAAGAATATGCATTATATGCACCATTTGGTGTAATTTAACAAAACACCCTGAGCACATGGAGTGTTCAGCTAACCAGGTGACTGGTGGCCAGTAGTTTTAGGAAGGTAAATCATGTATTGGTGACTGGAAAGGATCAAAAGTGTTTGATTAGGAAGCCTGGGGCATAACTGGAGTAATTTATGGTTGAGGGCCTTTCAAGGGTCTTATTCAATTATCTCTTTATCCAAGATCCAGTGGATTTACCTGAGGGTAGGTTCAATTTGTTTATTAGTTCTTATGCTAAATTTGACATGTCTGGACCCTTCACAATTTGGCTAGTGTCTTCCCAGATATTAAGGACATGTGACTTAAAATCTTTAAAACTGCAAATCTCAGGGATTAAAGGAGCTTTATTTTCAAAGTCGAACACCACCTCCCACAACCTATTCCACATTGCTGGATTTAATTTCCTTGTAAGGGAAAACTGCACTGAGTCTACTATAATAAATCCCTCTTGTTTTGTTGCTTTAATTTACTACTTGTCTGTTTAGTGACTAGCTCTCAGTGTAGCTTTTGGCAGTTTTCTCCCTGGATACACATTCTTGTCCACTTTTTAGCTATCTCATCTTTGAATCTTTAAGTTAGTACAGCTATTTTCATTTTTTTTAAATGGAGTTTGAGAGTAGTTGCTGGGTGTAGGGATTTAATTTGTAGGAATGGCCCAGCTTTTAGTGCACTTCCCCGCCAATATATTATCCACCGCACCAGTGTATGTCATCTGTGCCATCTCAACCTTTTATTTTCTGCACTCTGTGCTTTCTGTTTTTTACTGGAGCATTTGCAGGTCACTCACCTGAATCAGCAGGCATCCATTTGTCTTGATGCCCATGCCTGCTAAACCCAAGGACCAGATGTACGGCCATTTCGTTTTGCAAGTTTCTAATTGTGATTTTTTGTGACTCGCAATTAGAGACTCGCAAAATCAAATGTACTAATGTGTCTGGGACACCTTTAGCGATTCCCAAATGGACCTGCCTCATCAATATTCATGAGGCAGGTCGCAATTTGCGACGCATTGGGAATGGCTACAATCATAGCGATGGTGGCCTGGTGGGGTCATCAGACCACCATGTCTGATTACTTTTTAAATAAAACCATCTTTTTTTTCTTTTTGCAAGGCAGCCCGTTTTAGTTAAAGGAAATGCGCTGCATTACAAAAATAAAAATGAAAAGTTCTCTTCCCATTTTTCAAGAGTAGGCAGTGGTCTGTGGGACCACTGCCTGCTCTAAAAAAAAGGTTTTCACTCACCTTCACAAAGGGAAAGAGGTCCTTCGTGGACCCCTTCCTGTTTGCGAATGGGTTACAGCCTCCTCTAAGGAGTCTGTAAATAATGAATGTTTTGTGGCCATATTCTGGTGACTAAACCTTCATACATAGCAGTGCTATTTGGTATTAGGAAGGGATGCCCTAAATATACACCGTTCTAATACCAAATCGCAAAGCAGAGTGTGATTCAGAGTCACATCTTTTCCTTTTGTACATGGCAAAATGCCTCTACTGGCTGTTTGCGACAGGTAAAATGCTTCATACATCTGGACCCAAATGCTCTAACCTTGATCTTCACTGGTGCAATGGGAGTATCCGGGAGTCACCTGAAGACCCACTGTTTAGCCACGGGACAATCTGTCTGAGAATTTTAACTATTTATTAAGTGTATTTTAATAACATGAATTGTATTTTTATTGTTATGTGCTTTTAAGATATTCTTATATCGAAATAAAGCTTTGTACTACTACTGAATTTTAATCATGCACTAATGCACTAATCTGGAAATATTAGTTGTGGAGAGAGATAGGCATCTCTTTTCAACCCAGTTTGATGTGTTGACTTTTCAGACAATAGAACCTTAAAATATTTGTACTTATTTTACTAGGGCTATTATTTGTATTTGTAGCCATCTCAGTGATATCCACATTAGATAAGTAGCTTTTTTTAAAGCAACTTCAATGGTACCAGAAAACTAATGGTCAGTTGACACTTCCTATGATGCTACTTTCTGTGATATTACGTCTTATGAAAATAGAGGGGCCTTTTCATGTCCATTTTCTGCCTGGGGTCCCACAAATCCTAGTACTGGCCCAATGCCAGTACTAAAACTTTCCTTTTTACTCAGGCCTTCCCCTCTTAATTTCGTCCCTGTCCCTCTAGTCTTTTCGTTCTTTTGGGTTTGTAGTACTGCATAGCGCCATGAAACCGCTGGGTGTACGAGCGCTCTAGAAATATTTTTAAACTCAAACTCAAACTCAATGCAGAACAGTGTGGGCTGTGCAGAGTGCCAGGTGGGTTGTAATGCCTATCCAGTTTAGGGAACAATGCCAGCCTTAGGCATGGTTGAGCTGGGCCCAGGCCCAGGCCCGGGGTGGCAGTTTTCCAAGGAGTGCAGCAGGGTGATGCCTGACTTCATGTCATGCAAACAGCAGCTCACCCATCTCACTTGGTCAATCGGTTCCTGTTAAAGATTTTGTAATCAGCCCTTAATGTACCTCAGCATAATTGTTTGCACCCCATCAACCCCTTACCCTATTCCAGCTTCCTCACACCTCCTGCAGTCACACCACAACGACCCCTGCTTCCACAATAAACACAAAACTTTTCTTTCCACCCATGGTGTCGTCCCGGTTAAGTCCATTTATGGCCAGCCCTTATTGGGAGAGTGACAGGCACGTCCAGAACATGCGTAGGCAGGCTGCATATGGGTGCTATGCTGGGTCTGATACTAGGCTAAATAGTACATTTTGATGTTTCTCTTTGCTGATAGATAAGAGTGAGCGAGGTAATAGAGCAAAGCAGAAATGATGCAGACTGATGGAGCAAATGCACCAGAAGACCTAATTAGGTCTTGTATAAGATAGGGCAAGCACTGTCTGTTGTGAAAACATTGTAAGCTAACAGTGGGCTTAGAGCACACCCATTGCTTACCTTCATTGTCACTCTTATTTGCATGCTTCCTTTTCTTTAGGGTGTTGTTGCAGCATGAAGCAGTGCTTAAAATGTTATCTATACGCTTACTCTCCTTACTACTCTACCGTACTGAGCCCTTTACAATTAGACAGTCTGAACCATTTCCATTACCACATAGGCAATGAGCCTCAAATGAATCTTTCTCTGTCGATATGAGGAGTGGAAATTATGGTGACCAAACTCCATGTTAGCTGTCGAATGAGGAACATTAATTGACAGCCAACTCACAAGTTAGAAATCAAGTTCAGATACACCACTCTCAATACCATGCTGTAGAAATAAAGAATAGTAATTGGAAGACTCAACCTCCTGATGAAGTTAAGTCGAGTCAGAATTATGGAAACCAAAAGCTCTACAATTGCAGCACAGAACTAAAGAAGTAAATTCTGATGTTCTGATTGTTGATTCTCCCTACAATGCACTTAAACAGAAGCACAGTTTGAATGGAAGTAACACAAATTACTCAATAATAGACAGACAAGATGTAGATTAATTTGGCCATTGTTTTAAAAAATCAAAATTCATTAAAATAAGCACTTTCTTAAGGACTTTGTTCAAGAATATCACAGCTTGCATCAACATTAGAAGTACCATACTATCACAGAATTTTATGATATTCATATAAATGCACGTTTTTTAAATTTCATTTTACTAAAATCGTTTCTAATATTTCATAAACTATAAAGTCTCTAGTATCAGATTGCAAAATCTCAAACCTGTACTTCATTGCTACACATTTTTGCACCAACTTTTCTAACGGGTACATTCTCAGCACAAACATAACAAGCTTTGGCATAGCCAATAGGTCTCGCCTTTGGGACCTTGTAAGTGTTTAGCCATGTAGCACACTATCCAAGGTGCTGTGCCACCAGGAATTGAACAGCTATACAATTTCTACACACTGAGTCATGCAGTCTGATTCGGGAATACATGTTTGCGTGAAACACGGAATGGAAAGTTTATCAATTAAAGTGCACAGTTTAAAATATTTTGCAAAGACGCCCTACTGCTCCTTAACCTTTCAACGAGGTGGGCCCCGGGATGGAGCAGCAAGACCTTGGTGGGTGGCAGGGGTGGTTTGAGATCATTTAAGAGTTTAAAACACCTACGTGAGAGAAGTACATTATGCATAACACTACAAATGCGTTAGTTGCTCACTCAAGGATTCCCCCACGCAGCAGAACATACAGCACTCACTGGCAAACCAAACCTCCTTGAATGGGTGAACAACGAAGGTGGAAGCTGCATCAAAATAATACCATCTGCACTTATCATTAGCTACCCATCTCTGCAAAGCCAGGAATGATATGTTAAAACGTATTCACAAAGACAATGCCCGTTTTAACCTTTAATGTGTGGTGGCGCCAACAGCAACTCAAGGGGCAAACCCTTTACGAGTTTAGCTGCAGATGGAAAAGGGTAAAACCTAGCGAACAGCAGAAAGTTATAAACTATTGAACCCGCTCACATGTGCCTAACAAGAATGGCTGAGTGGCCAGCAAAGCACTTGCCTGCGGCAGCTACCTACTCAGATGGCACCTCCAATTCCTTATCGCAAACATTAATGTAAAAGAAAGCGACAGCAACAGAAACCATACTGCTTTGGAGGCTGTAAACTAACAGCGATTAGGAGGTATTAGGACTCCCTTAATAGCACTTGGACTTTGAAACGGGCAGCCGAGCATTACATTTAGCATGTGGTATTCAAGATCGTTAAGACCGTTTCAGCGTGTGCATATGGACTAAACATTTTAGAGACAATAGAAAACAAGAGCACACAGCATCCTATACACCCTTACTAACCGTGTTGGTCCTGAAGTAGACGTTAAAGCTAAGTTAGCGGAAATAGTTTGCTTTATCACCAAAACTAAGAAGTCCCAGAACAGGCCTACTGTGGCTTAACGTACCCCCAACAAGTGTGTCCATAATGTGCATGTTTCCATATGGCAACGTAATTAGACTGACCTCAACTGCATACACTGGCAATACCATTAAAATAAGGTGCAACCAACGTTCCTTTTCTTACAAGAAAGCTTCTGACCCAGACATGGTCATTTGCAGCCACTATACGCTTGCATGGATCAGGAAGCTAAAACCCCTAAACCCCATCTGCAGTAGGAATGATTACTACGAAATACTGCTGAGCCTGCTACATCCGAAGCTATAGTGCTCAACCGACCATGTCTGTAAAGTCTAAGATGGCCTGACACCACAGATCCCTGTAAGCTGCGTCTCTGGGCGGCCGCGCAGGTCGCATTTTCTCTCAGAGTAAAGTAAGCACATGGCCAATCTGGAGCGAGCAGGAAAAAAAAATGTGAAGCACAAGAACTCACAGAGTTGTCAGCACCGTCAGAGGGTTGTATGACTAAACAACTACCTATTAAATCACAAGTGTCTGAACCACGAAGGCTGAACAACCACCTATGCCAAACCACTATCTATTTATCCACTACTTACCGAACCTCGAACTCCAGGTTTAACCACTACACTCATCGCACTCAAAAGAATACATCAATCATACATACAGAACCCTCGATAGAGTTCCTAGAGGCGCGCGTTGTCAAGCTGCTGCAGCCTTGCCAGGTGTGAGCTAGAAATTTCTTTATTCACCAAAATCTTTTTTTAGGCAAACTCCACAGCCTCTCGTGCAGATTAAATAAGAAGAGCACGCTGCAAGCGCCGAGTAACTATCCACTTCTTCCAGATGTCACAAATATTGAAGCACATTAAAGCTGAATATTTATTAAAAAAATTAAAAACGCAGTTCCGAGCTTCCACTCTCTCGTGTCTCTACCCTAAACTTTTATTTTTGGTAAGGAAATGTTTTCGTAGAGCTACTTCGTTTGCTACGGAGTGAAACACTGGTGAAGAAGCGCTTTTACGAACCACACCAAACACTTCTGAAATGAAAAATAATCTGTGTTTTGCGATCGGTAATACTCCCTGTGAAAGTTTGCCTTCAGTTCAGAGTTCATTTAATGCGTTAATCATCTTTAAGTAGATAAGGATGTTGGAAGCGAACCTTTCCTTAAATGTTTCTTGTTAAAAATCCTTTGAAAGAAAAATTAAAAGTATGGACCGTAAATCTGCTTGAAGTCATGGGAGAGAACAGC
The DNA here is from genome assembly GCF_964261635.1 of Lissotriton helveticus. Taxonomy (NCBI): domain Eukaryota; kingdom Metazoa; phylum Chordata; class Amphibia; order Caudata; family Salamandridae; genus Lissotriton; species Lissotriton helveticus. Next base: position 2,110,264,192 of record NC_136057.1, read on the forward strand.
AGCACCATCCCAAAATTTCTGCTTACGCAGCTGAACCTTGTGTGAGAGATCTACTGCAACGAAACTTCTTCTTAATTTATTTGAAAACGAACATAATACTGAATTTATTAAAACAATCACTTAAATTATGTTTTACAGCAGCAGTTAGATTTTTATTTACCTTCACCTTGTATTTAGGTCGGCGCCCCTCTTCAGTCCATAGCCCCTCACTCTCAATTATATTATTTTTTTTTCGTTATACAAATTCATACCCCAAACCCATAGAAATGAACCCCTCTTACCTGTTCCTGTTTTGAAGCTCCTCGGAACAACGACTTGCACGAACATTAGAATGTCTTAGCCTGAACTACGCAAGTGGGTGGTTCAGGCTAAGTCGTTGTTCATGAGGGTCGTTGTTCGACTTTCGTGACTCCAGAACTCGTTGTTCCACAGTCGTTGTTGAGGATGTTTCCCCCGTCAGAGACTGAGGCACTGCACGAACGTCGCACGCTGGAGTGTTTGAAGTGAGGACTCAGGACCGACAGTTGCGCACTTTTGGGAGCGCAGTAGCCTTCAGCAAAGAAACAAATCATTTTAAATTCCTGTCACCGCAGTCAGTTGTTGGCGGATCTGACATGGTTGTGTAATCTTGTTTGTGAAGAAAGCAAACCTCGGGGAAGGGAAAGTGTGTTAAAACAAGCGAAAGCACGGAGCGTCGTATTGGGACTGCACCAGGTCAAAGAAGAGAACTAGGCGGACGTGAAGAAAGGCACCAGGGAATACCTCAGCTGGTGCTCCAAGCTCACGGAAAAAAAGAGGTACCGGATCCGTTTCCATTGAGCCCAGCTAGAACTGCGCGGGGGAACGGCTGGTGCGCCAGGCACGAGATGTAAGGCGTGCGCGGAGGGCTCAAGGTGAACAGACAGAGTGGGGGAGGGCGGCCGAGAGCACACAAAGCTTTTCCCTTGTGGGAGCGAGCAGGGTCACCATCTGTTTAAAAGTTCATTACAAACAGATATCACCAAAGCTCGCATCCGCAAGGGAATTGCCAAACGTGTACGCGTTGGCATTGAAAGCAATGCAAAGCGTGCACATTTTTGGGCGAAAAAGCAAATCGATTTCAAGAGGTCTCCTCCTATGCAACACATGCACACTGCGTAGGCGAGACCTAAAAAGCACTAGGCTACTTTACATAGCATCACAATTTTTCATCAATATACATCAATAAGCAGCATATGCAATTGAAATTCCTTAGCGCAACTTGTTTATATGTATTTGTGTTACGTTATAAATGTTTTTTCTACATCTCACGTTCTAAAGCATGCTTTTACGTTGCTTCTACTACTGTTTCATGTGTAACTGTGTCTAACGTGCAACTTCAACCTTTTGTGTCTTCTGTGTATAAATGTGTCAAGTATTAGGATTTTTTAAATCATGTTGGATCAGTGTGTGCTGGCTTTTTTTTCTTTCTTTCCCCTCTTTTTGTGTTAGTCCCTCCACTGGTGCATTGATGCATTACTGTATCCTTCCACTGCTTGCTTTTTCAGACACTACTGTTTTCTTTTCATTTAAGCACTCTACAAAAGTGTGTGTATTTTCCAACTGTCTCTCTTGTGTTCTTCTGAAAGTAAAATGTAAGTTTGTAAGCATTCTGCCTTGCATTTTGTCCTGAGGCTGTCATCTCAGTGATTGCACATACAGCCCCAAGTGAACAAGAAGGCGACCAAGCCTCTGGTCATAATTCCAGGAGGACAAAAAAATACATATATACATTTTTATATATATTTAGTTCCAGAGCAAGGTCTTCTGCGTGTGCAGCCCAAGAGGAAAGTTGGCCGAGGGGGTGAGCTTCCATATATGTTGTAAACAAAGTATCGATCCCGAGCAAAGGGCAAATTAACATTCAAAATGGAGCCCTATCAAATTGTCAGTCCAATAAAGTGTCCAGATTTGAGGTGTTCTCAGATAGTTATCTTCTTTATTTCCTTGTTTCCTTTTTTCTTATCAAAATTATGGATGTTATATACATAAATTCATGGTGGTGAATTGGTATAGATGACATCTCCGAATGTAGCCAATAGCCGACACGTGTTTCGTCAAGGGGAAAATCACCTGACGACTTCCTCAGGGCAAGCTCAAATCTCTGTAAGCAAGTTCACCACACTCCAGGTAAAGCCTGTGTGTGGTCCCATAAAACATGAGTCTAAAAATTATATTTCATATACGGTACATATCTTTCAGCGTTCTGAGGTATTTTGCTAATAAATATCTCCGACGGACTCATAATCTGGTCCGAGTAGATGTAAATATAATTAGTTCATATAGCGGAGAGTACTCCTGCCGTCGATTCATAAGTCAGTTAAGAATAAATAAGAATAAAGGAAACAAGGAAATAAAGAAGATAACTATCTGAGAACACCTTGAATCTGGAATCTTTATTGGACTGACAATTTGATATGGCTCAATTTTCAATGTTTATTTGCCCGTTGCTCGGGGGCGATACTTTGTGTACTGCTTAGCCACAGTGTATTTTTAGACACAGAGGATTATTGGGACATGGGTGGCCGCTTCCATTTTGTTCCCTCGAGCAACCTTGAAGATATTTGGTCATATTGTTACTCAAATATAAGTTTAATCTTCCACATATGTTATCATCATTGTTGGCTGAGGCAGTGATATATGGTAAAACCATGGGCCTTATTTATGAAGGCCTTGCGCCGCCGGTGCGTCACTTTTTCCCATGTTAAAAGTGACGCACCGGTGGCGCAAGTCCTTCATAAATAAGGCCCCATATGTTTAGGTCAACCAGGATGCAGATATATGTTTAATAGATATGGCATGCAAGAGCGTTTTTGCAAAATGCTCCATTGTTTGGCGGTGATCTGTATATTAGTAGGAAGGTGCAGGAGAAAGTAAGCACAGGTTTGCATCTAAATAGTAAGGATTCACAGTCTGGCAGGCAGGGGCAAGTTGTCAGTTTTGAAGGTACAGGCAATTCTTTAAATATCGTTGCCAAGTCGCCTCCGGCTCTCCACTTTTTCATTTGGCATTGATATCGTATCAACAACTGTCATCGCCAACCACCTCTTTGTCTATTTGTGCCTAATACGCATTGATCAGGAGGCAGCCTACATTGGAAGGTTGAACAGTGGTGAGGTAGGCGGAAGCAGGTCCTGGTCCAGCCGGTAGTTATAATGGGCTTCGGTCGGAATGAGGAAGTGATGTCAGCCGCTCCTGAGTGATGTGTGATAAGTCAGGAGGTGGGAGATGTGGCTAAATGTGAGACAGGTAAATGGATTTGAGAGCAGCCAGCAGTGTCTTCATTGTGCCTTTCTCCTCAATAAGACGGGTATAAAGTGTAATTAGTTTATCTGAGCACTGTGAGTGTTCGATGCGTGTGATTGAGTTTGGGCAGTTGTGGTTTTTAGATTAGAAGAAACAGAGAGAAGGATAGCAGTGAGGAAGGTGAGGTGTCAAAGAGATCCTCATTTGTCAGTTGTTGGTGTGTGCAGTAGGGAAAATGTGACTAGGTTAAATTGTGGCTTTGGAGCCCGAAAAACTTTGATGGTTGTAAGTAGTGTGCTTGCCTTTGCACTTTTAGTGTGTTTTAGCCGTGGTGTAATTTACTTGCTTAGGATGATGAGCTTGTGGTAGCAAGCAGGTGAGATATCAACAAGTGAATATTGGCTTTGGAGCAGTATGCCGATGGTGGTGGGGGGGGTCGCTGGATAGTTTCCTGACGAGGAGGTATGTGGCCGGGAGGGAATGATAGAAATGAGTTGGTTGACTTAAAAAAAGGATGTGCTTCTAAAGGGATAATACAAAAGTATATTCAAGGGCGAGTTTAATGATCAAACGAGCAAGGCAAATAGAGTCCTTGTTTATTTGAAAGCGTACATTACAGGAATTTGTAGTGCCAGGGTGAAAATAAGCATTGTGTGAGAAGTAAGGAGGGATTTGGGAAGACAGAAAGGAGGACAAAGTTGGTTGGATATGCTATGTTAGCTAGGTAGGGAAGTTATTCCATAGGAAATAATCAGTTTGTAGAATGGAGTCTGTGTGACGCGAGGAAATCAGGACTCTGAGGGTGTGGTGGTGCATAGGGATAAGGATAATTTAAACCAGGAGGAAGAAACTGATTCTTCAGTAGGCGTGAGGGGGAGGAAAAGAAAGATGGGCTGGAAGATAAACCCAGTTGGGAAAATTTATTAGATGGATGGGGATAGTTGTAAGCGGTGGAGGGAGGTAAACGAATGAGATGTCATATAAGACTGTGGAGCTTCTAGAATTATTACTTTGTCAGTGATGGGTAGGCTCTGTAATGGGTGGGGAATGGAGCATTGCCAAATCTTGTAGGTCTTGCCTTTGAGACCTGTTGGCAAAGCCATATTTGTCAAAGCGCTGGTGGTGGTATTGATGGTGGTGATATTGGTGGTGGTGGTGGTGTTGTTGTTAATAAAAACAGGCTCTATGATTACACTGTCGCAGCTCAGGAGGAAGAGCGGGAGTGGGGGAGCTATTTCCTGCCCTCTTTGCGATTTGAGTGTGCAGTGTGGCATTGCGTAATGTCATTGCTATCTTTGGCTTAATATAAAACACTCCCTGGCTTCATCTCCTGGTGCAGGGCGGGCTTTGCTTTATGGCAGCCATGGAGGGAGGGAAGGATCATCTCGGCTGCAGCTCCGGCCTCGTAGAGTGCCCCTGCTATTACTAGTGAGCGAGGAACGCTGAGGTGGTGGTATTGGTATTGGCTGTGGTGGTATTGGTGGTGGTGGTATTGGTGGTACTAGTATTGGTGGTGGTATTGGTGGTACTAGTATTGGTGGTGGCGGTAATGGTGTTGGTGGTGGTGGTACTGATATTGGTGGTAGTGATATTGGTGGTAGTGGTATTGGTGGTGGTATAGGTGGTGGTGGTGGTATTGGTGGTGGTGGGATTGGCGGAGGTGGTGGGATTGGTGATGGTAGTGTTAATAAAAACAGGCTCTATGGTTACACTGTTGCAGCTCAGAGTGAAGAACGGGAGTGAGGGCGCTATTTCCTGCCCTCTCTATGATTTGAGTGTGCAGTGTGGCATTGCGTATTGTCATTGCCATCTTTAGCCCTATAAACACACTCCCTGGCTTCATCTCCTGGTTCATGGCGTGCTTTGCTTTATGGCAGGCATGGAGGGAGGGAGGGATGGTCTCGGCTGCAGCTCCGGCCTCGTAGAGGGCCCCTGCTATTACTAGTGAGCGAAAAGCGTTGAGGTGGTGGTATTGGTATTGGCGGTGGTGGTGGTATTGCTGGGGGCGGTACTAGTATTGGGGGTGGTGGTATTGGTGGTGCTAGTATTGGGGATGGCGGTATTGGTGGTGGTGGTACTCATATTGGTAGTAGTGGTATTGGAGGTGGTGGTGGTACTAGTACTGCGGGTGGCGGTATTGGTTGTGGTGGTGCTAGTATTGGGGGTGGCGGTATTGGTGGTGGTGGTACTGATATTGGTGGAAGTGGTATTGGCGGTGGTGGTACTAGTATTGGGGGTGGCGGTATTGGTGGTGCTAGTATTGGGGGTTGCGTTATTGGTGGTGGTGGTGGTGGTACTGATATTGGTGGTGGTGGTGGTACTGATATTGGTGGTAGTGGTATTGGTGCTGGTATTGGTGGTGGTGGTATTGATGGTGGTGGTATTGGTGGTGTTGGTATTGGTGGTGGTGGTGGTATTGGTGGTGGCACTATTGGTGGTGGTGATGGTGGTGGTGGTATTCGTACTGGTGGTGGTGGAATTGGTGGAGATGGTGGTATTGGTGGTAATGGTATTGGTGGTGTTGGTACTGGTATTGGTGGCGATACTGGTACTGGTGGTGGTATTGGTGGTGTTGGTATTGGTGGTGGTAGTAGTGGTGGTATTCTTGGTGGTGGTGATGGTATTCTTGGTGGTGGTGGTGGTATTAGTGGTGGTGGTGATACTGGTGGTGGTGGTAATAGTAGTGTTGGTGGCACTGGTGTTGGTGGTATTAGTGGTGGTGGTGGTGGGTTTGGTGGTATTGTTGGTCATGGTGGTGGTATTAGTGGTGGTGGTATTGGTGGGGTTGGTATTAGTATTGGTGGTGGTAGTATTGGATTGGTGGTGGTGGCAGTATTGGATTGGTGGTGGTGGTAGTGGTACTGGTGGTGGCTTCATCTCCTGGTGCAGGGCGTGCTTTGCTTTATGGCAGGCATGGAGGGAGGGATGGTCTCGGCTGCAGCTACGGCCTCGTAGAATGCCCCTGCTATTACTAGTGAGCAAAAAATGCTGAGGTGGTGGTATTGGTATTTGGCGGTGGTGGTACTAGTATTGGGGGTGGCGGTTTTGGTGGTGGTGGTGCTAGTATTGGGGGTGGTGGTATTGTTGCTGGTGGTGGTGGTATTGATATTGGTGGTAGTGGTATTGGTGGTGGTATTGGTGGTGGTGGTGGTGGTATTGGTGGTGCTAATATTGGTGGTGGTGATGGTGGTGGTGGTGGTATTGGTACTGGTGGTGGTGGAATTGGTGGAGATGGTGGTATTGGTGCTATTGGTATTGGTGGTGGTGGTAATGGTATTGGTGGTGTTGGTATTGTTGGTATTGGTGGTGGTAGTAGTGGTGGTGGTGGTGGTATTGGTGGTGGTATTAGTGGTGGTATTGGTGGTGGTGGTGGTAGTAGTAGTGTTGGTGGCATTGGTGTTGGTGATATTAGTGGTGGTGGTGGTGATGGGTTTGGTGGTATTGGTGGTGGTGGTGGTGATACTGGTGGTGGTGGTATTAGTGGTATTGGTGGTGGTGGTGGTATTGGTATTGGTGGTGGCAGTATTGAATTGGTGGTGGTGGCAGTATTGGATTGGTGGTGGTGGTACTGGTGGTGATGGTGGTGATATCGGTGGTGGTGGTGGTATTGATTGTGTTGATATTGGTGGTGGTCTTGGTGTTGGTATTGGTAGTGGTGATATTGGTTGGTGGTGGTATTGATGGTGGTGATATTGGTGGTGGTGATATTGGTGGTGGTGATATTGGTGGTGGTGGTATTGATGGTGGTGGTATTGATGGTGGTGATATTGGTGGTGGTGATATTGGTGGTGGTGGTATTGGTGGTGGTGGTATTGGTGGTGGTGGTACTGGTAGTATTGGAGTTGGTGGCATTGGTGGTATTAGTGGTGGTGGTATTGGCAGTGATATTGGTGTTGGTATTGGTGTTGGCATTGGAGGTGGTATTGCTGGTGGTGGTGGTAGTGGTGGTGGTGGTATTGGTGGAGGTGGTATTGATCATGGTGTTGTATTGGTGGTGGTAGTATTGGTGGTGGTGGTAATGGTATTGGTGGTGGTTTTGGTGGTGTTGATGGTGGTGCTTTTGCCGGTGGTATTGGTGATGGTGGTATTGGTGCTGTTGGTATTGGTGGTGGTGGTATTGATGGTGGTGGTGGTGGTATTGGTGGTGGTGGTGGTATTGGTGGTGGCGGTGTTGGTATTGGTGGTGGTGGTGTTGGTATTGGTGGAGGTGGTGGTATTGATGGTGGTGGTATTGGTGGCGGTGGTGTTGTTAATAAAAACAGGCTTTTGGAAACAACCTTACGGGTGGCTTTAGTACAGTTGACCAATCAATCAATCAATCAATACATTTGTAGAGCGCGCTACTCACCCGTGAGGGTCTCAAGGCGCTGAAGGGAGGGGGGTGCTGCTACTGCTCGAAAAGCCAGGTCTTGAAGTGTTTCCTGAAGGTGAGATGGTCCTGGGTCAGTCGTAGGTGGGTGGTGAGGGAGTTCCAAGTCTTGGCGGCCAGGTAGGAGAGTGATCTTCCTCCGGTGTTGGTTCTGCGAATCCGTAGGACGGTGGCGAGGGCGAGGCTGGCGGAGCGGAGCTGGTGGGTCAGAGTGCAGAACGTGAGGCTGTTGTTGAGGTATTCGGGGCCCCTGTCGTGGAGCGCTTTGTGTGCGTGGGTGAGGAGCCTGAACGTGATCCTTTTGCTGACGGGGAGCCAGGTCAGGTTTCTCAGGTGGTCAGATATGTGGCTGTGGCGATGGATTTCGAGGATGAGTCGTGCTGAGGCGTTCTGTATGCGCTGAAGTCTTTTCTGAAGTTTGGCTGTGGTTCCTGCGTATAGGGCGTTCCCATGGTCCAGTCGGCTGGTGACGAGGGCCTGGGTGACCATCTTTCTGGTTCCGGTGGGGATCCACCGGAAGATTTTTCGGAGCATGCGCAGGGTGTTGAAGCATGAGGATGAGATGGCGTTAACTTGCTTGGTCATCGTGAGGGAGGAGTCCAGGATGAATCCCAGGTTGCGTGCATGGTCCGTGGGTGCTGGTGCGGCGCCCAGCACTGTGGGCCACCAGGAGTCGTCCCAGGCAGATGGCGACTGTCCGAGGATGAGGACCTCCGTCTTGTCTGAGTTCAGTTTCAGACGACTGACCTTCATCCATTCCGCGACTTTCATTCCTTCCTGAAGGTTGGTTTTGGCGGTGGATGGGTCTTTGGTGAGGGAGAGTATCAGCTGGGTGTTGTCGGCGTAGGAGATGATGTTGAGGTTGTGTTTGCGTGCGATGGCGGCGAGGGGGCTTATGTAGATATTGAAGAGGGTTGGGCTGAGTGAGGAGCCTTGGGGTATGCCGCAGATGATCTCGGTGGCCGCGGAGCAGAAGGGAGGGAGGCGGACTCTCTGGGTTCTGTTGGAGAGGAACGAGGTGATCCAGTCCAGGGCTTTTCCTTGGATCCCAGTGTTGTTGAGGCGGGTTATTAGGGTGCGGTGGCAGACGGTATCAAAGGCGGCTGAGAGGTCTAGGAGGATGAGAGCGGTTGTTTCCTCGTTGTCGAGCAGGGTCCTGATGTCGTCGGTGGCTGCGATGAGGGCGGTCTCAGTGCTGTGATTGGCTCGAAATCCGGACTGGGATGGGTCGAGGGAGTCGTTTGCCTTGAGGAATGCGGTCAGTTGTTTATTGACGGTCTTCTCGATGACTTTTGCAGGGAAGGGGAGGAGAGAGATGGGGCGGAAGTTCTTGAGGTCTTTAGGGTCCGCTGTGGGTTTCTTCAGGAGGGCGTTGATTTCTGCGTGCTTCCTGCTCTCTGGGAAGGTGGCGGACGTGAAGGAGTTGTTTATGACGTTCCGGAGGTGGGGTGCGATGATGGTGTCGGCTTTGTTAAAGATGTGGTGAGGGCAGGAGTCAGAGGGGGAGCCAGAGTGGATGGTGTTCATGACGGGGGTGGTGTCTTCAGTGCTGATGGGGGTCCAGGCGCTGAGGGTGGTGGTGGGGGGCGTTGGTTGGTGGCTGGAGGCGGAGTCTGGGCGCCGAAGCTGTCGCGTTTATCGACGATCTTGCGGTAGAAGAACGTGGCGAGGGAGTTGCAGAGGTCTTGCGACGGAGTGATGTCGTTGATGCTGGCGCTGGGGTTGGAGAGCTCTTTTATGATGCTGAAGAGTTCCTTGCTGTTGTGTGTGTTGTTGTCCAGCCGCTCTTTGAACGATGTCCTTTTGGTGGTGCGGATAAGCTGGTGGTGTTTGCGAGTGGCGTTCTTGAGAGCTGTCATGTTTTCGGTCGTCTGTTCGTGACGCCAGGTTTTCTCGAGAGTTTGGCAGGATTTCTTTGATTCTTTGAGGGCGTCGGTGAACCATGTGGTTTTCCTGTTGCCGGTTTTGCCTGGGGGGTTCTTTAGAGGCGCAAGGGTGTCGGCGCAGTTGGTGATCCACTGTGCGAGATTGTGGGCTGCGTCATTGGTGTCAGGGGTGTCTGTTGGTGGGTTCTGGCTTAGTGATGTGGTTAGCTGGTCTGTGGTGACTTTGTTCCAGCATCTGTGGGGGATCTGTTGCGGGCGGTGGTGGGATGTAGTCTTCTTAAAGGTGAAATGGATGCAGCTGTGGTCGGTCCAGTGTAGTCCGGTGGAATGGCTGAAGGAGACGTGGTTGCTGGCGGAGAAGATGGGGTCGAGCGTGTGGCCGGCGTAGTGGGTGGGGGTGTTCACCAGTTGCTTAAGTCTGAGGTTGGCGAGGATGTCTATCAGGGTGGTGGTGTTGTTGTCGTTATTGTTCTCCATGTGGAAGTTCAGGTCCCCTAGGAGGATGTATTCTGATGAGGCGAGGGCATGCGGGCTGATGAAGTCGGCGAAGGTTTCGCTGAATTGTGTGCGTGGGCCCGGGGGTCTGTAGATGAGGGTTCCTCTAAGGGTAGTCTTGGGGTCGGTGTGGATCTGGAAGTGTAGGTGTTCGGCGGCGGTGGGGGTGTCTTCGGTGTTGGTCGTGACGTTGATGGTGTTTCTGTAGATGATGGCGATTCCTCCTCCGGTTTGGTTGATGCGGTCCTTACGGGTGATCTTGTAGCCATCCGGGATGGCTATGGCGATGTCGGGGCTGAGGAGGCATTCATCCAGGTTTCCGTAAAGAAGGCGATGTCCGGTGCTGTTGTATCGAGGAGGTCCCAGAGTTCGACGGCGTGCTTGTGGTGGACGGAGCGGGTGTTGAGTAGGATGCACTTAAGGTGGTTGTTGTTGTTGGTTGGTCTGGGGGGCGGGGTGCAGGTTTGGAGGCAGGTGAATTTGCAGGTTTGGCAGGTGAAGTGTGCATGGGTGCGCTTCGGGGTGGCTCGGTAGCAGGCGGGTGGTCGTACGGTGTTGAGTGCGTTGAGGGCGGTGGTGTCGTATCTCAGTCGGGTTTCCTGGCTTCGGCAGGGGCCAGGGGTTCCGGCACTGGGCGCGGTCCAGGCACGGACGGGCGCAGACAGGCTTGTCTTTGGCGTGCCTTCGGCGCACCAGCGGCGCACCCGCTGCGCGGCCTCCATATAAGGGAGGGAGGAGCAGCTTGGAGGCGGGAGTGGGGCGGCGAATGAGACAGCAGGGGGCGGGGCCGCAGGGATGCAGCGGCGGGAAAGCGCAGGCGGGTGACAGAGAAGGCAACGGGGGACAGGGCGGAGAGGGCACAAAGGGCTCAAGAGAGGGCACAACAATGATATGACAATGGAGTAAAGTAAAAAGAGGCAGCAGGTCACAGTAAAATGCAACAAGTCAGAGAGAGAAATGACGGAGATAGGAACAAAAAATCAAAAGCACTTCAGAAACAGCACAGCGGCAGCGGGACAGCGCCACAAGGAGGACTGTATGGCGGCTTGGGGGACGACCTACCCGGAGACAGGATGTGCTGTTGTAAGCTCCAGCCCATTAGCACAGGATTATGTGGTACCTGGAATTCACATGACATCATTCACTAATCATTTCGAATTCCATTTTACTTGGGGTAAGGGGGTTTGAAACAGACAAGATAATGCCGGGTTAAAGTGATTGAATGCAGGTGCCCATGTTATGGGGCGGCCGTGTTGCTGAAAAAACACATGTGTTTTCATCTGAAGCAGGGCATGTCTGGCCTGCAGTAGGAGAAACTTAATAAAGCAAATAGTGCTTACAGACTAAATAACAGGTCCTGTTTAACAACTGAAGTAAAAGTCACCATGGGAGGGTACAAATAAAGACAGGGACCTACTAGGGAGGGACTAACAAGCCTATTAATGAATCCAAAGGCAGCCTTTATGAAAGACAATGACACAAACCAATGAAAAATACGGAAGGAGAGTGGGCGCAGCTTCTCTCCCATACTCCACAACAGCAGTCTGGCAGAGTGAGCGGTGCATGGGCACTGCCGCTAAGCTCAACCTAAAAAAAAAATGTGCATTGTAGTAATGTTGCTTTTACATTTTGTATGAATAAATGTAAAACTCAACACAGAGGTTGCTATGAATACTAAGCAAAAAATAGATACACTGCATAACTTGACCAAGAAACAGATTGTAATCATTGCGCAATATTTTAATTACTTAGGGGGATATTCTCAAGACCGTGCAATAATCATCGCCAAAATTGGTTAACGCAATCTTTCATATCGCCGTCTATCCCGGGAAAAAAACTCACTGTTAACGTCCTATTCACAACACGGCGGTAACATGCGATAGTCTCCTGATACTGCGTCAAATGTCCGCAACAAAATCCCCAGGACGGCGATAAAAATCTAAACCCAACTGCGATAACAAATGCAGCGATAAGCAGTGCCACGCCTGCAAGTCCCACAAGTCAGGCGGGAAAAATCACTATAAAAGCGGCAACAAAAAACACATACAACTGCGAAGCACCATGGAGGTAGCCGGAGCAAGTACAGAGGACACCCAGAACCCCACAACCCCAACGGAGGACCAGCCAGGGACCATCATTGGGGGGACGGTGGCAGGAGTCGGGGGACCGGACACTGCATAACATGACCTGAGCCAACAGCAACAGGGTGAGTAATGACCAGGGACTGGGGGGACAGGGGGAGATGGGCACATTGGCACAAGTATAGCACATCTGTGGACAAGCCATGCCCAAGAGTCACAGCTCCGACCAAGTGCCCAATTTACGCAAGTCTGCAACATCTCAGCACTGTATGAGCACTGAAGTGAAAGGCATACCGCCTGAAAGGGATAAGGGCCAGCCAAATCAGAGCCGAAGGGGCAACTCACCCACAATGCAGCACACACACCTAAGATGCAGAGCACCCCAACATTGACAACAATGTGGTACAAACTGCAACACTTTCACAACAGAACAGAGGACACAACTGCTGCCGCTTGGGTTTAGAACATGGCCATTCGCACTTGGTATAGCAGGAAACTGTGAGATGACAATGTACAACTACAACCTTACATCCCTGATGGCGTAGAAATGCCAAGTGTCCCACTTCAAATAGGCGTCTCCTCATAAACAGTCACAATGCACATTGCCATGCAGTCTGATAGCAAACTTGTACAATGCGTGAACATACATATGAACACATTGTCAATCTGCATTTCCCCTTCACTTTGCAGAGTGAGAATCAACACCTCCTGCAGAGCAGACCCAACAATTCAGCACTGATGACGAAGAGAACCTCTCCAACATCTACATCGACGCACTCCAACATCTCAGGGACAGCTCTGGCACCCCGCCTACAGGAGCAGCGCAGCCCAGCTGCATCCATGAGATCCCACCCCCTGCACAGACCACCCCACAGGAAGCACCCACAACCACAGCTGTTTCCCAGGACCCCCACAACCAACACATGGCCTTCCAATGCCTTGTGTTAGGGTGCTAGGAGATGTCGAACCAGCTGCGGGTTGGGTACGTGGGTGTCTAAGTCCCATCAGGGACCACTCACAGTCCCTAACAGACACCCACTGTCTGCTCCTTGCTCTACAACAAGCCATGGCTGACATCGCTGGAGTCATGACTCTATGCCAAGAACAACTGTCTAGTCAGAGTGGCCCCAGTGATGTCAGCAAGGAGTTGCATCACATGCAAATGATAATGGGGAACATGGAGCGGATGCAAGCCTCACAAATGGCTGCCATGGCTGCACACCAACGAGATGTAGCTGTGATCATCCGTGCGCTGCAGGTCCTCGTCATGGTATTGCCACCACAAGGCCTGGCGCGGATGGATGCTGGTGCTACCACTCCATCCACATCTCCTCCCCCTGAAGTATCAGTGCCACACAGTGCAGCAGACATTCCACCTCCAGCCTCTGATGTGTCACTGCCACACAGTGATGCAGACAAAACACCACCACCCACATGTGAGGCACCTGACACATCACAGGACGAAGATGATGATAAATCTAGCTTTGTGGTAAGAATGAAGTGGTACCATTCATCTTCGCCATATGGCCGGGTTCAGCTTGGTTCTGCCCTCTGCATCATGCCCTGGAATAACACCTCCCACTGTCCCCCTATACACTGAGTGACACTCACCTTGGACCTCAGCATGGACTGCTATATTTGGTTTGGTTACCAATGACACAGCAATCACACTGCGGACTGTAGTCTTCCACTCCCTATGAACTTGTCAATCCCGAAAGGACTCTGGATGGCCCTCCACGGGCCAACAATGTAAAGGGTTTGCATGGCCCTGTACCGGCCCAGCTTCAACACTCCACTGAATGTGAATAAAACATTTCAAACCACACAGATGTTTCATGACTACGATCAATCCAGAATGAAAGTATGGATGAATGTAGGGACAGTGATTCCACGCAAAGGTACTCCCTGGGTAATGCTATCAATGTGCAGGTATGGCTGTGACCAAGATAGGCATTGAGACACACATTGTCATTCAAATCAACCCTCATCATAGTTGAATACAAGTGAAGGTGCGTAGACTTTATTAGTATATGCGTGTCAAAATGAGGAACATTGCCAAATGCCGCTGTCCACTCCAGGGGAGTGCCTCACCTTTCACAGGTGTGTGTTAAGCCGCGTTATTGTCCGCTCATGTATTCGGAGTCCAGGCAAATGAAGCCATGTCCACTGTTGTCGTGGGATATGTGACCAGATCTCAAAGATGCAACAAGGTAGGACATATGCAATGTGTTCCAATCTGTTGTGGTTGCAGGTACGTAGTTACTATTCCATGAAAGCGATTGCAGCTTCGTAGGCTAATATTTCCAACATGAGGTCATTGTTGACTTCATCAAACAGGACGGTGAGTCCATGCATTAGCAGGTCCAGACAGATGTGCTGCATCCACCCCCTTTCATCAACTTGCACTACAGCCCAATAGGGGAGCAGTTCAATGTGGTCACTGCACACGAGGATGTGTGCAATCTCCCAGGTCCAGCTGCCAGCATGTATGCCAAGTATCAAGGCATTCCATAACGGGTATCACAGTGACACTCCTGGCCGTGTGCCAACAGGGTGCATACACACATGTCAACATCCAGTTCATCTACCGTCTTGTTGGATAGGCAGACATCCATGCACCACTCAAATATGCACGATCGACAATGCAACACAGGCTGAACGCAGGCGACTTTGGCAAGGCGGAAGCTTAGCCGGTAACTGATCTGCATCACTGCCAATGGCAGTGCCCCCAGTAAATGCAGCATACGTGCACAGTACAGTTCAACATGACAGGGGTTGTGCATCAGTCCGGGATGCTCTGGTTGAAGCGGCACTGTTCTGACCTGCGCCATTTCTGTGGATGAAATGCCACAGCTCGGAGCAATGAGTTGTTTTACTGTGCAGCGGAAGGCCATTCCATGCAAAATAACTTTGACCAAGGACTTCTGTCTGTGGGGTGTGTATACGTTGTTCCTTCGTCGGGCTGTGCGTAGTGTGGGAGTCTTCATCAGCTGCTATGGTATCTGTCAGGGGGTGCCGGGCACATGTACTTCCGGGGTCAGAGGTGCAGATGTTCTCCCGCCTGATAGTTCAAACAAAGTAGCTTTCATCCCTAATGTTAGTTTGTTATCTGCTTGCATTCAGGAAATGTAATGTGGCTTGTTGGGGGTGGGGTTTGGGATGTGTGCGACTTTGGGATTCATGTTTGACATGTCTTGCCTGTGGCATATGAGCGGCATCACTGTGTGTTACGTTGCCTCACAGCTGCTCCTCCCTCCCCCAAACCCATTTACTTATGTGTACTGCGCGATTGCATCATTTGCACTCCTGCAGCACAGTATTGTCATGCCTGTCTACGCATGTCCACAAGCCTGACAACGACACTGCGATGTTGGCCATTGAAGGTGGTGGGTCATGTGAGTGGAGGCCTATGGTAAGGATAGGGCGGACACAGATGTAGAGTACATGCCTGGCTGAACTGGCGCTTCTAATGTGGCTAGGCATTTGGCTCCTGCTGCGGCAATACAGATACACACAAGGCTTGGCATGTATGATCCTGGACCCCGAGCTGTCTTGCACTCCTTCATTACTCCGTTTGTGCGAGCCAGCCCTATGGGTGCATGCTACATTGCAACTTTGTCGCTTACAGGGGGGGACGACTTAGCTGCATGTCCAAGCTCTTACCCACTGCCTGAGGGGACATCGTTGAGTCTGCTGTCCACAGCACAATGCAATGTGGTAGGGCCAGAGGCCATCATTCATATATAATGACCACACGGACACACTTGGATAGGTAGTGGAACTGGCTACGGGCATGTGCACCCGGACCCTTTTTCTTACCAGGATCACATATCTAGTGACGCCTGTGCTGGATGGGTGTGTGGTGAGTGTGAGCCAGCCCTCAGGGAGTGGTTGGTGCTGGCAACAACTTAAACAGTGATCACTATTAAAGCGGAAACAGAAAACACCAACATAACACAAACAACTTTACCATCATGGAGTTAGCAGGAGCAAGTACAGAGGTCACCCAATATGCAATCAGAAGGGGCCATGACTTGTGGTGTACTGAGGTAGGGGCACCAGAGCTGAGTGTGCTCATGTGAAGAAATTGTCAATGATTGTCTCCCTTAGGGATATTCCTGCGGCAGCTGCAGTGGGGTGTGTTACACCTGCCTCATCTTCATCATCACCATCCCAGGTCTTCCACACTGCCTGAAGTGACATTGTTGAGTCCGCAGTACGAAACTCAATCATAAAGGGCCCATGGGTTGTGGTGTACAGAGTTAGTGGCACCTGTGGCGCTCAGTCTGTGCGCAGCCTGCAATTACGAGTCGTCCGTGAAGGTCAGGTATGGATTGGATGTGTGTGAGCCCTGCTGACCGCAGTGTAGGCCGGAGGCAGAGGTCAGCAGGGGCCAACAGCCACGTGGCGTTGACTTGTGGTGCACAGAGGTAGTGGCACCTGAAGCGCTCAGGGGGTGCGCAGCCAGCAATGGTGCGTCATCCGGGCGGGCCGCACTGGGAGCAATGTCTTTTGCCTACTGGACTGCGTCATCGCAATCGCGACTCGATCTGAATTGTGAGCCCTCCTGACTGCAGTGTAGGCCGGAGGCAGAGGTCAGCAGGGGCCCACAGCCATGTGGCGTTGACTTGTGGTGCAAAAGAAAGGAAGAACCGCTGCACTCTGTAGTACTCGAAAGGGTAGACCCTAGGTCAAAAAGGTAAATTAAGTTTGTGGGAATTCGAGGTGCACACCTCCTGTCCTTGAGGTGCTGGGTAGCAATTGCGAATAGGTGACCTTACACAGTGTAAAGTATAACCTCCAATTCACCATGTGAGAGGACCTCGTAACTTCCTTGACAGTTTAATTCACTCGGTACCCATATTTACACCGCCACGTTTCCGATTGATTTTGCTTCTTCACACCACTGAATTTTATACCTTTGCATGAGTTTATTTTCATGCTTGTTTCTTCGTTTCCCTTGGGCATCATTAACTCTAACTGCTACTGACACCATTTTGTATTTATTGCAATACTGATTCCTGTACTGTGCATTACACCTAGACATCCCTTTGTTTTCTTTATAGAACTTTCTCCATGACGAAGAGCAGTTGCTCGAAATGCTTTGGGGACGCATTTACTGAGTTAATGGATACATGCTATGGATCACTGTTACGATTATAATTTTGACTTTAAAGAAGTTACTTTACTTGTGAATATATTCAACATATGACTACAATATGAACTGAATATCAGCCTATGATTAAAATCGTTTGTGCAAAGAAACTCACCCAGCGATTTCTTGATTACCTTTAATACTGCGGGGTCCTCCAATATGGTGAATTGGAGGTTATACTTTACACTGTGTAAGGTCACTTATTCGCAGTTGACTTGTGGTGCACAGAGTTAGTGGCACCTGCAGCGCTCAGGGGGTGAGCCGCCAGCGATGATGCGTCATCTGGGCAGGCTGCACTGGGAACAATGTCTTTTGCCTAATGAATTCTGCCTCAATAAGGCCACGTAGCGTTCACTTTTGGTGCACAAAGTTAGTGGCACCTGAAGCGCTCAGAGGGTGCGCAGCCTGCGATGATGCATGATCCGGGCAGGCCGCACTGGTGGCAATGTCTGTTACCTACTGGACTGCGTCATCTGCAATCGCGACTCGGTCTGAATTGTGATCCCCGCTGACCGCAGTGTAGGTTGAAGGCAGTAGTCAGCACAGACATAACACCTCGGTGCTGTGCTGCTGGGTTCACTGGGGGCCTGTGTCGAGGGAGCCGGCAGTCACGATGGCGGCCTCGTGGCAGGGTGAGGGCTGCTGCCCTGGCAAACGCTTTGGCCTTCCCGGAAGTGAACCACGCCCAGAGCATGGGAGTGGTGGCCGTGGGTGTTGTGGCCCTCTTGGGTCTCCGAGCTGCATGATCAGTGTCTCCATGACATGTGTTGGTCTTCAGATGTGGCTCTGGGCTGGGCTCCCTTTCATACTGCAGGTAGTCGTCCTGCTTAACACCAGTAAAAGGCAGGTATTAAATCCCTGCTGCTAACGCGCCTTATCACCTGTTTTTGGATCGCATTGCAGATCTGGCTGGTCGCTGAGAATATCGCCAAGTGGTGTTTTTGTGGTTTTTTGCACGGGAACGCCTACTCTGCATATCATTAGCATTAGTTGTCGCTCTCATCCGTGGAGATTTTTTTTGCGGACGCTATCGCTGGAAAACTGGCAATATCGGCAGTTTGCACCAGCTTGAGAATGGGGCGATAATTCTTTCGCCACTTTTGCTGCGTTAAAGTGCTGATAACTCGGTGATAAGTCATTGAGAATATGCCCCTTAGTGTGCAGTGTAAATGCGTATAACATTAAAAATCTCACAGCCCCGCGGGGTAGCTGCTATTCATATATATATTATTTGTATGTTCCGGTTACTGAAGTAATGTATTTGAAACTGTCTGGACCGTTAAATATGTCATTGGTGGTAAACACTACTGTATCTCACATTATGTCATGTCTTATTCCGTTTGTATGTATACCAGTATATAAGTTGATACAAGAAATATGTCTGAACTGATGAATATAACATTGGTGGTGTGGTGTTTAAGCGCCTTGAGATCTAACAGTGATTTGTGCGCTATATAAGACTTTTTGACTTAGACTTTGACTTTACTGACATAAATCACAAAATAACTGGCCGAAGAAACGGATCTTGAGCGATAAGCAATTATACTGCACATTAAAGATTCGGTGTATCTATGCAAACTGTCCTCATGGCTTGAAGAATGCCACTAAATTCAAACACCTGTCTTCTGGTGGTCAAATGTGTTCTCAATGCTTCTCTGTGATGACACTTGTGTCTAACCAGAGAACTCTACAATATAGCTTGTGACACACGTGGCAGTAGAAAAATAACTACGGTGTAAAACCCTGAGGTTAAAGCAAATGATTTATTGTTTTTAAAAAAAAGAAAATTAAAAATAAAAAGGATGGTGTAACAGTCAGTTTGCGATTGTTCTGTGTATCTAAATTATAGTACGTCACAAATAACACAGCATTTCCACTTTATCATTTAATCACAGAGGTATTGAAGTATTAAACTTCTTAATCCAGAAAGCTTCTCTTTGGGATAAAATTCTTTGGGTGAGATTTACCAAATCTCCATGCAATGCAGCGCAGCCTCCCAAGAGGCGGCGTAGTATTTACGCAACCTAGAAAGAGCAGGAGAGCACCATATTTTCAAAGATATGGCTCTCTCTTCCCCTTTGCCATGCGCTGGCGCTGATTTCAGCGGACGTGCGCCACGCACCAACTTAGCACCATAGCTCTAGTGTGTGTGTGTGTGTGTGTGTCTAGCATAGGTTTTGTAAAGGAAGGCCACCCTTCCTGTACAAAATACTATGCCTAGACACGAGGAAAAGCTTTTCCCAATATTTATGGGTGCTGCACAGTGCAGCACGCATGCAAAGTAAGAAAAGGAAGGAGAAATGAAAGCAATTCCCCTTCCCTGAGCCTAGTTTAAAAGGACGCAGTTTTCTCACGCTGAGCCCAATCTACTGTGTTTAGTAAATTGGATTTAGGATGGGAAACTGTAGGTGGTTGCATGGGAACGCCCATGCACCACCCTTGGCACACCCCCATGCGCAAAGTAAGGCGAAGCAGCTCTATGCGCTGCTCCACAATACTTTTATGTTATTTCCAGCACTAAACAAATTTAGCGCTGGAAAGTAAATTAGGAAAAAAAGATGTTGCGCAATTTTGCGTCACTTTTGTGACGCAAACACAGCGCAAAATCTTAGTAAAATCTCCCACCGAGTACGTTGATTTCAGGATTTGGTTAGATCGCCTCCATGAGTTGAAAACGCAATTGTGCTATATTGTGTTTATGTTCTCACCAATGTGTGGCTAAAGAAGATTTTTTATTCTTGTTCAAACATGCTCTTATGTTCAGTTATAGGTACTTTGATCTTCCTCTTTGTTTTAACAACATACCACATGGACATTTGATGCTGTATATGACGTGCTGTGTATTACAGTCAGAGGAATGTCTTAGTTTGATGGATTGACCTGTGTGTGGGTAAACAGCAATGTCCCCCCTCAATCACATTGCTACAATGTATGCAATTGTAACATTTTCTGGTTCCTACATGTTTTGTTGTCAAAGGTCTCTCAGAAGCCAGAATCTCCTTGAGATTTCTGTTTATTTGTTGTGCAAAAATTGGTTTGTGTTGGAACAACCCCTTAAAATCTGTCTCAGATTGAAATAATTCCCACCTTTGATTGGTAATGTGTTTTTACGCTTGAGATTTTTGGAGCATTTTGATACAAACACTGCAGTGATGTGTTTTTGCAAGAGATGCATCCAGTCCATTGATGTAACCCTTTGCGTTGATGAATCAAGTAAAACCTCAAGATGTCCTCTGTTGATGAACTGCAGTTTGTATTCCACCTTGAATTTAGCACAAACCTCATTGTCTGAGGGGATTCTCTTAATGCAGAGAAACTGCAATAAAGTTAAGTGACTTCTGCTGGAACTGTAACAAGCAGAAGGGGGACCTGGCACACCTCCTCTTTCACTGCATCAAGGTCAGGAAATTTTGGGACACGATCAACACACTGATAAACGATGTCACAGGGGCCACACTAGCACTGGATTTCCACCATCTAGCACTGGGGTACACCGATCCGTCCATAAGATCCGAAGCAGACAGAGACCTGACTGACCTCCTGCTCACAGCCGCGGTCAAGACGGTTTTAACTAACTGGAAGGACACAGCGAAAGCCACCTTCAAAGCCTGGTTTAACTGGGTCATTTTCCTGCGGGGGGCTGACAACATAACAACCAACAGCCTGCCGAACGCAGGGAAGAAAAGCGAAATGTGGCTCTCGCTGGACAACTATCTATCCTCACACAAGCCACCTAGAACGCCAGAGAAGATAACAGGGAAACAAGCCCCAAGAAAGATGACACTACTGAATAGACTACTAAAGATCGCCTACTTGTCAACTAGCCGAACCTCTCTACTCTCTACTCTCTTCACTCTTTCTCTATACCTCTCTCTCTACGCCACCGGGGGAACGGAACCACAATTGGACAGCTCAGCAAAGGGGAAGGGGGAATGCCAAGAGGAACTGAAGAAGAAGTGAGAACAAAGTGGACGGATGCAATCACTACCTAAACCATCCCCCCCCCCCCCCCCCCGGGAGTCCCTTTCCCCTGTCCTCAGGTATCTCCCATGTATATCCTGTATATCCTCTGCACCATGTAAATATAATTTTCAATAAAAATCTACTGAAATAAAAAAAATTAAGTGTTGTTTCAATTACTGTGAATTGAAACTATGAAATAGTAAGACATTATTCCGATCTGTGTTTTTTGTGGTGTGCTCTTGTATTGATCCCAACCAGAGGCAATTCACCAAAACATCCAGGAATGAGATGATTTGATAACTGATGGTATGTGTAAACTGTATCTGTGGATTCCTCAAGTTCAGTTCGGCAAAGTTGTTTTCCATTACCATTTTTTGACCTTTCCAAATCAGGAAAATGTTGTTCATGTATCTGTAATAAGTTACAAGATTCTCCTGCCATGCCTGCCTAGAAAAAACAGACTGGTCTTCAAATTTGGTCATGAAAGTATTAGACTAGCTGAGTTCTTTCGAAAAGCCCATTGAGGTGCCATTCTTTTTAAAATAAAACTGACCATCCCAAGAAAAATAACTGATGTAAGCAAAAGTGAAGCAATTCCAATATGAGTATTCTATTTGCACGCATATTCTTTTGTTGCAACACTGTCCACTCCACTGCCTCTATGCCTTCATCGTGGGGAATCAAAGTATATAATGCAGTTACATCAATGATGCACAACCACCATGCATTAGATTCGGTAGTCAGATTCTTTTTAAAACAGTTGCCAAAAATACTGTGATATCCTGAATGTGTGACTTCCAATTTTGTACAAATGGCTGTAAAAAGGGTCCAGATACTTGCCCAATGATCCATGCAGGGATCCTCAACCCAATACTATCCGTCTGAATAGTGGGTCTATAGTGTGTTAAGGAATTTTTTGTAACATGAACAATCTGAGCCTGCGCGCAAATTCAGTAGTCAAGCAGCTTTTGGTGTTTTCACTAATCCATTTTAAGGATAATGCCTTCTTCGAGCTCTCCATAAGAATGGCAGCAATTTCAGTAATATAGATTTGTAGAGTAAAGGGCAGATGTATTTGATTAAAAAAAATTTAATGCAGCGAGCAACCAAATTTGCTGCATTACATTGCACTGCGGGAAGACAGCAGCCCAAAGCCATTTCTCCAGTTTTAAATCTTTCATAGATTATTATTATTATTATTATTATTATTATTTATTTTTGTAAAGCGCGTAGTCACCAAGAGGTATCCCAGCGCTGGTAGATTCACATGCTTACATCTTTCCCGCCCTCATGGTGGGAGTCCCATAGTAATACTAATAAGCAGTACTATACATAAGTGTTGAGAGACAGAGAAGTCAAGTGTCATTGGCAACCAATTCACATTGTTTTATTAGAACCAAACTGCTGCCAATCAGATCCCAGACCCTGAAGCACTCTTCCCCTGCAGGACCACCATAAACCCGATTTCTAACCGTGTGTAGTGTGTGAAGGAGTCTCCCTGGGCTCTGCTCAGTTACAGTGCTTCAGGAACATTTTAACTCTTTGCTTCCCTCAGTAGTGAGACATTTGACGTTCAAGAAACTCAGAGGTACTACTGCTGAGTTCTTTCACTAATAACACCATATCAGAGGTATCTAAAAAGAGGCTTTTCAGGCCTTATAAATACTGTGGGAAGCCAATATTATTGTCTGAGTTTCCCCATAAAGAATATCTTTATTGTTAACATCCTCACCATAAACCTAAGGAGTGTAAGCATTGCATTACCTTTTCTGCTAAGACGTTGAAAGATCGTGAAACCAGGCTACCTCTATGGCTCCAGAAGAAGAGGACTCCTTCTGACTCCAATTCTGAAGATTAGGGGCAGAGTTATTCACCATCAGGGAGGATGTGTAAAATGAGAGCTCAACCACATATGACAAAGATTATAAGAAGATACAATCTCACAGTCTATCAGAAAAAAAGTCTGTAGTCCTCCTTCCTCTTACAGAAAGTATTTGTCTTCTTCATCAGTGCCTGTGACTCCTTATAAAGGAGCCTTCGTCAACAAAAATCTGCTTGTTGACAGACCCATCATGTTATGTTATGTTATGTTATGTTATTTTGTGGCTTTTATAGCGCACGGCTACTCAAAAGAGTGTCCCGGCGCTTTATTAACATCCTGGCAAACACAACACAATAAAAAGAAGGGAACGAAGAAGATAAAATCTAAGAGGCAAAAAGCCAGGTTTTCAAGCCCTTCCTAAAAGATAGCAGGTTAGGATTGCTACGTAGCGAGAGGGGCAGAGAGTTCCAAAGCTGAGGGGCCCGGAGCATAAAAGAGCGTCCTCCCAGGCGGGCCCTCTTCACACGAGGAACAATGGCGAGAAGCTTCAACTCTGAGCTCAGAGATCGAGAAGGACAGTATGGCAGGAACCTCCTCTGCAGGTATTTCGCCCCAGTAGAATAGAAGGCCTTATGCGCGAGGGTCAAAGTTTTGAAGACTATCCGCTGTCGGATAGGCAGCCAGTGAAGCGACTGCAACAGGCCGGAAACATGAACTCGCCTGTGCAGACCAAAGATGGCGCGCGCCGCCGCATTCTGGACCACCTGCATCCGTTGCAGGAGGTATTCGGGCAGGCCAAGATATAAGATGTTAGCGTAGTCCAATCTTGAACCAATCAAGGCCTGCACCGTAATCCTCCTGTGATCCTCGGAAAGCAACGGAAAAAACCTCCGAAGCATGCGGAGAAGTCCAAAGCAAGTGCCCGTAAGGGCAAGAATCTGAGATCTTAAGGTCAAGCTGTTGTCAATTTTGACCCCCAGATTCTTCACTAGCTGAGATGACTGCCTCGGAGGAGACATGTCCGCAGGCCACCACACCTGCCAGTCCGGGTCGGATTGACAGCCGAAGAAGAGTACCTCCGATTTACCTGAGTTGCACTTGAGGCTGTTCAGTTGGAGCCATTTAAAAACAGCCCCAAGGCACTCACGGATACTCTCTCCATCAAAATCCTCCCCTTTCCGGCAGGTGAAGAGCAGCGGGTTAACTACCTCCGCCATCTTCGCCAAAAATTTGGCCGTGCATGGATCTAGTGGCGATCCAGATTTAAGATTGGCCAGAAGTGTCAAAGACGAGGCAGTTGAAATAGGTGGAAAATCTGACAGGACAGGCCCCGAGGGGACCGATGTAACGGGACCAACCTCGGAGCCAGGCAAGGCAGCCGCCGGCCCCGGTGGAAAAGACTCCTGTATCAACTTGATTTTAGCCGTAAAGAAGCAAGCCAGATCCGACGCCCACTTCTGAGTGGGAACAGACTGGGCTGCATTCGACCGCGGGGCGATATATTCCCTGACGATCGTAAAGATCTCTTTGCAGGAGTTCGAGGCATCCTCGATCCTCCTGGCGAAATAGCTTTTCTTCTCAACAAGAATGGCTCGGTGATAGGCTTTGACCCTAGTTCTATATTCAAGTCTGGCCTCTGGGTTGTACTGGGCTCGCCAGGTCCTTTCCGCCACCTTGCACTGCCTGCGAGAAGCAAGCAGCGCACCAGTAAACCACGGGGCAGAAACCCGTTTGGGTAATGATCGAGGAGGCCTCAAAGGGGCCAGATCATTTAGCCTATCCTCAAACCAGGCCTGCAAGGATTCCAGGTCACTGTCCAGAACCCCCGTAAGGGCAGGGATGTTCACACAGTGCTTTAGACAGCAATTCTGGAGTCACCCGGTGCAACGCCCTTGTCCCTAGACCAAGCTGCCTAGGGGCACTACTCCGAGGTTTCTCCTTGCCCAGTATATAAAACTGAACCAGGCGATGGTCAGTCCAAAGAACCGGCATAAGTGCTGTCACCTCTATGGGGGAGGAAGAGAAGACCTGATCCAAGATATGGCCTTTGTCATGCGTTGGTTCGAAGAGAAAGGGGGCTAAGCCGAGGGGAGTCGTGATATCAGATAATTTCATCACTTCTGAGTCCAGCGCAGCGTCCATGTGAAAGTTAAAATCACCGGCCAGAATGCAATGATCGGCTCTCATGGCCAGCGATAGCATAACAGACTGGAGTTCTTCAAAAAAAGAGCCTGCTGGACCCGGAGGTCTATACACTAACAAACCGTTCACTGACTGATGCGGCGCCAAAGATAAAGAAAAGGCAAGGGACTCAGACCCTTTGATGGCCTCAGTGGGAATAATAGAACATACAACAGAGTTCTTCACCACGATGGCTACACCGCCACCCCTTCCTTCCGATCTGTCCTGCCTGTAGATGCTATAATCTGACGGGATCGCCGACGCGATATCCGGGTTGGAGGAAGCTCCCAGCCAGGTCTCAGTAAGCATCAAACAGACCGGTTTTTCCAAAGTAAGGAGGTCAAAGAGCTCCTGAGCGTGACTGCGCACTGACCTGGTGTTCAATAGCATACAGAAATGCTTCACCGGGACCACCTCCCGATAAGGGGGTGGCCGTAGACCAGCGCCTTTCGACCAGCCACAACCAGGACATTTGCTCTTGCCCCTATAACGACCAGGGAAGACCTTGAAGCAACCACACGATACCCTTTGTAGGGACCGGAGTTGCGCAGATGTGTAGCTGACCATGGTTGCTACGATTGAGTACGGTCGCCCTAGGTCAAAGTCTCCCGCCGCTCCGCCCGCCTCCGGGACGCTGACGGGCGCAGACGGGCAGGACTCAGGCACGACTCCGGCACAGCAAAGGCACGCCCGCTGCGCTGGTCCGCTGCGCGGGAGAGCGAGCTTTAAATAGGAGTCCCTGTGGACATCCAAAGCACTACACTGCTCACTCATGCAGTTGCTGACATTCACCCCACTCCAAGATGGCGCCCGTTCCTAGCTCACCACCCAGAACCGGGAACCGGACCTGCGAAATGCGGTGATAAACAATTAAACGTGCAGGTAAGGGCCCTAGAAACTGTCCGCTAAAAACAGGGTACAAGAAACCTAAAATAAATGAAATAGGCAAACGGGAGTATTTAAAAAGAGGAGCGCGATCAGAAGCGCCCATCGTTATTGCAGTCTTCCGGTGTCTTAGTATGGTATCAAGGGCTAATCCCACAGGTGCTCACCTTAAATAGGAGTCCCTGTGGACATCCAAAGCACTACACTGCTCACTCATGCAGTTGCTGACATTCACCTCACTCCAAGATGGCGCCCGTTCCTAGCTCACCACCCAGAACCGGGAACCGGACCCGCGAAATGCGGTGATAAACAAATAAACGTGCAGGTAAGGGCCCTGGGGTAGACCCATTCATGGTCATTTCGTCGATGGCTGCCGCGTCAATGGGGAAATCGTATACATCAAAGTCACCAACCTTGCCAGTAATGACTACAGCATCAGTAACTCTGAGGGTGACAAAAATAATGGCATCTTCTTCGTCGACAAAGAAACTGGCGGCCACTTCATCAACAATAGCGATCCCATTGATGGCAATTTTTATGTTATAAAACAAAGACTCCTTTCTTTGTCATCGGCACCATTGTCAAGGAGCCTGTCGGCGGCTCAGAAGGAGACCGGATTGATCCCAGAAGAAGGGATTCTAGTGACCTTACACCCGAATCAGACATCTCCAAGCAAAGTATATCCCCCACTTCTCATAGAGCTGGAAAAGTCTGGTGATGAGGGACTTTATGGGACAGCTTACAGTTCCACACATTAAATGTAAAATGCCAAGACACCGATGACAACGACCCTGTAAAAGACACTTTCACATATTAGGAAGGAGATGTCTCTTTTCAAGGTAGGCAGACAAAATATCAAGTTTTAAATATCGACATACAATAATGTCGATGTTTAAATATTGAAGGGACATAATATAGAATGTAAGTTATATTGATATGTTTAATATCGATGTTAGTAATATCTATGTTACAAATATCGATGTTACTAATATCGATGTTAGTAATATCGATGTTACTAATATCGATTTTTGTATGATTTGTATGTATATTATTATGTATTTAATTTTTATTTATGTAATGTAAGTAAATTGTGTATTTTAGTACTTTAGCGGGTTCTGGGTTTATAGGGGAATAGGGTGGGAAGTAATTTAATTATAGTAAATTAATTATTAGGAATTATAAATTAATTTTAATTAATTGGTAATTAATTTCAATTAATGTATTCATTGATAATTATGTTCTGTAGCGGGTTATGGGTTTATAGGGGGAAAGGGTGGGAAGTAATATAATTATAATAAATTAATTATAAATTTTTAGGAATTATAAATTAATTTTAATAAATTGGTAATTCATTTTTATTAATTGGTAATTAATTTTAATTAATTGATTAATTGATAATTATGTTCTGAAGTGGGTTATGGGTTTATAGGGGAACAGGCTGGGAAGTAATTTAATTATACTAAATGAATTATTAATTTTTAGGAAATATAAATTAATTTTAATTAATTGGTATTTAATTTTTATTAATAAGTAATTAATTTTAATTAATTGATTAATTGATAATTATGTTCTTTAGCGGGTTATGGGTTTATAGGGGAATAGGGTGGGAAGTAATTTAAATGTAATTAAGTAATAATTTATTTTAATTCATTGTTTTGTTAATTATATTATTGTTAATTATTAATTATTAATTTATTATTATTAATTGGTATTTATTATTATTTTTTTTCACTCAATTATTTATTGCTAATCATGTTTTTAATAATTATGTATTGGTATTTGTAAATAGTTTGTATTCATTTAATAATTATTTTTTGTATTATTTTAAATTATTCATTTATTTATAAGTATGTTATTTTTACCTTCTACGCTATCCAATACTTTCCCTACTGTTGCACTCTCTGGAGTTGGAATAGTAATTTTTACCCCTACGCTATCCAACACTTTCCCTACTGTTGCACTCTCTGGAGTGGGAATAGTAATTTTTACCCCTACGCTATCCAACACTTTCCCTACTGTTGCACTCTCTGGAGTGGGAATAGTAATTTTTACCCTTACGCTATCGAACACTTTCCTTACTGTTGCACTCTCTGGAGTGGGAATAGTAATTTTTACCCCTACGCTATCCAAAACTTTCCCTACTGTTGCACTCTCTGGAGTGGGAATAGTAATTTTTACTCCTACGCTATGCAACACCTTCCCTACTGTTGCACTCTCTGGAGAGGGAATAGTAATTTTTACCCCTACGCTATCCAACATTTTCCCTACTGTTGCATTCTCTGGAGTGGGAATAGTAATTTTTACCCCTACGCTATCCAACACTTTCCCTACTGTTGCACTCTCTGGAGTGGGAATAGTAATTTTTACTCCTACGCTATCCAACACTTTCCCTACTGTTGCACTCTCTGGAGTTGGAATAGTAATTTTGACCCCTATGATATCCAACACTTTCCCTACTGTTGCACTCTCTGGAGTGGGAATAGTAATGTTTACCCCTACGCTATCCAACATTTACTTACTTTTTAAAATTTGTTTTACATTTTTATTCATTTTTTTGTTTGTATTATTATTTTATGTGTATACATTTATTTGTAATTTATAATATTTGTATTTATTTATAAGGTATTAAAATCATTTTTAAAATTTAGTATCAAGGAAGTTTATATGTATTATATTTATATTATTTTTTTATTAAATTATGTATTATTTATTAATTGGAAATGTTATAACATATTTTTAACTATGTTTATTACATTTATAAGTATTATTTTTTTATATTACATATTTTATTAATAAACTATATTTTTGACAGCGATTTTTTTTCTATATTTTTGTACTTACCTTGTTAGAGATAGCATGTCGATATTTTTGTAATCGATATTTTTGTAGGTACATATTTTTGTAAACGATATTTTGTCAGAGATTCTCTTTTCAAGATAGACAGCAATCTGCAACTCAATGCTAGGACTCTTTCAAGGAGCATTACCTATGTGATGAGCCATATGAGGACAATATGGTTCAAATGAAGATATTATTTCTGTACCGATTTCTTTGGTAACAGATTTACGCCATATGTTAAATGATAATTACAAGAGGTTTCTCGAAGTGAATGCTCCACTACAACATACTCCAGGCCGTTCTGATATACCAGATGCAGTTTATTTTCCTACAAGACCTTGGGGCCTACAAAAAGAAGAAAGAAAGGTGTATTTTACCACCAATTACTATCAGAGTGGACCATATTGAGAGTGATGTGAGGAACAACCAGCGGAAGGGGAAACTACTCAGGATTCAGCATGTTCTGGTCAGGAGTCGGATGATTATATTGCTCCTTTGTCTGCCTCGCCCACACCATCACTGGCTAACCCCCCTCCAGAGAACATAGGAGGTTTTCATTAGCTCTTAGAATGGGCTTCTAAACATTCTGATGTATACTTGGCAGTAAAACAAACGTAATGTTTTCTTTATGATTTCAAAGATTCAGCTCGGAAATCGATTTGATCTATTCCTATTGTTGATTGTATTTGGGAGAAAGGATTGAAGCTGCTGAAAACTTCACCATCAATTGCCGCTGTCGTGCCTACCTATCTGATGGGTCCTCCATGTCTGGATTCTGTGGTCTTGCAGGCAGCCCAAAGGTGGTCCAGGAAACCTTCCGCCCCATGCTCAGCACCACCAGACATAGAAGGATCAGGGCTGGGTATCATTGGCAAACATTTTCCTGCTATGGCAGCAACCTTCATCATATCAACTAATGCGCTAGCCATTTTATAAACATATGGCAGGCAGATATGGCTGGAAATATCAGCCTTCATAGAATATTTACCAAAGTATAAGAGAAAGAAAGATCGAAAAATATTTCCGAAAGATGAAAGAGTTTCCTCTGAAATCATAGACACAGCTATGCATCTGTCCTCGTCGGCTTTCAGTTAAGTGACAGGTGCAGCACTGCTACACTGGCAAGGCTGGTTGAAGGCTGCGACCTTTCGCCCAGAAGTGCAGGCAAAGATTTTAGATATGCCTTTTGATGAGGAATTTCTTTTGGGAAGCATGTTGATGATTCCCTCCAATCTATTAAGACGGACGCTGACATAGCACGTTCTCTGGGAACGTTACAGCTATGTAATTTTCAGCCCCTTTGAGGAACCAGAAGGAGAGGTCAATTGGTACCCAGATCTTCCTATCAAGCTTATAGGTATCAACCCTATTCCCAATAGGGATATTGTTGTATTTCCCTGTTACGTGTCTTCATTATTCGTTCCGTGTCTGTCCCGTGCTGTTTGCGTGGGAGGCCTCGAATGCGTGGGTTGCCATGTTCGATGGCGCTCACGGGGGCAGAGAGACGGTTACAGAAGAAGGTGAAGGAAAGAAGCAGGCTGGGATCCTCGGTCTGTGATGTTCAATAAATTAACTTTAATTCCTCTACAAAGTATTATGTGAATCCTTCTACTACAATTTGGTGACAATTGCCTTTGCCTTAACTGCAAACCATCACAGTGAGGTAGAACCTATGTGCGTA
Source organism: Lissotriton helveticus (assembly GCF_964261635.1). Lineage (NCBI taxonomy): Eukaryota > Metazoa > Chordata > Amphibia > Caudata > Salamandridae > Lissotriton > Lissotriton helveticus. The sequence continues at coordinate 2,110,294,812 of NC_136057.1, forward strand.
TCCGTTGTGATGGAGACATCGGTGGCAGCAATGCCTGTTGCCAGTTTGGATTTTGCTGTTGTACTTTCTGTCAGGGAAGGAGATGGAAATGGCTGTGAATTTTAGCTTCATAAATTTCCAGTTTGCCCACTGCTTAGCTGTTCGTGGCACTTCTCCACTGGTATATGTATCAGAAGAGGGGAACTAGAAGTGCTTCAAGGTCCAGCATACATGCTCCCAACAACTAATAAACTCCGAAAAGGTATGCAGTTCCTAATCACGAGAGTGTGTCTATATAGGTCAGATAAATTCCACAGGGTATGCTGGGAGGATCACTTTGTACGAACAAATGCCCTCACACACCTGGATAAGTGTCATGCTGCATCATTGGGCTTTTGCTCCACGTTGGGCCAGCGCTGCAATGCCCAACGGGCACCCTCAAGAGGGGCTCTTTAGCAGAGATCTTTTCAAAAGCAAATTGGTGGAGTGCAGGTGTGTGGGTTTCAGTGTAGACTGGTGTTTTAAGTGAATGAGTGCAAAAGCTAAAAATAAGACAGGGGGTCCTTTTCAAAACATTTTTAATGATCGAGTACTTCGGCCTATACTAAAATCAGTGGTGCTATATATTAGAAGTAATTTATCTATAATAGGTGTAGGTCATGTTTTGTTTTGAGCCAAAGTAGGCAAAGAAATGATCTGATGGCTCTTCCTCAGGACCAGTATAGCCTAATCTACACAGTGGCTGGAGTTTCAAAACACGAGTCTCTATATCCACTTCCAGTCACGTATACTTCTCCGAGTACTTTGAGTATTATAGATGCAATGGGATTTTTTTCAAAAGAGTCCAGCATTTTATGGCAAGCAGGAAGCATGAAATTGCTCTTTGGTTTCAGTCCTCTAAGAGTACCACCTTCAGTGCGAGGTTGTTTGTCAACAATGTCGGTGAAAAAATATTTCAAACGAAGAGTGCGCATACATTTGAAAAAGCTGACTTCCAATTCTATTGGAATAGAATGATAAAGTTGGGCCGAATGAGGTACCCTTTTGAAGGGTGTTGATTTCCACAGCACTCAGTGGATGGGAGGAGATAGAATCGTTCTTGTCACTAAATTTTCTAAACCGAGTCCTAAATTCAAGCGAATCATATTGAAACATTGGCCCATGATTCAGCTTGAGCCAGACTTTAAGGGAATTTTCACTGAACTTCCTCTTTCGCATAAGAAAGGAGCAGAAACATCTAAAAGAAACTTTCTGAGCCAAAATGGACTCCACTATCCATCAACATCAGTGGACCATTCCTTGTTACAACAGCAACAATTGCAACAATGTAATTAAAGGCAATTTCATCACCCATCCCCGGAAAGGCAACAAAATCAAGTTCAAGGTCATTGCAACTTGTGACACTAATAACATGAGATATTTACTTAAATGCCTATTCAGCCTGGCAAACCTTTGCAAAACTGAACGGAAAATAAAAATTAGACTCAATGAACACAAAACCAACATCAGGACCATGAACCTAAAGGCATCCATTGCATTGCATTTTTTGGAACTCAAATATAACATCAACCAACTTCGGTTTATGGTATTGCAGAACGTTGATATCCATGAAGGCCGCAATAACCGCAAATTTCTACTCCAGAGAGAAACATATTGGATTAGATTATTGGACACCATCATACCGCATTATCTCAATGACAGCATTGAATTTTGTTGTTTCATTTGACTCTGACTGAACAATTGTCTCTTTCTCTAATGTCTCCTATTTTCCTCAAGTTTCCTTTTTTTCTGGTTTCTTTTCTCTTTTTTTCGTTTTTTTCCAATCCTGCATCTTTTCAATTCCAGCTCATTTTTGTTTCCACCTATATTTCCGTTGTTACTTTATTAATTATCTCCAACTGTTCCCCACTGTTATTTTTTATTCTCTGTCTTGGATATATTTTGTTAACCTCTTAATCATGGCCCCCACAGAGCCGGGTTTCCTTTTGATCCTTTCTTTTTCCTTGGGTTTAAATGACCCATCCTAAAATGGCACCTGTTATTAATTTTTTACTTGTTCATAGTACTTCAATTTCTTTCTCTCCACATTATTGTTTTAAATTCCTGGCATCATGCGTTCTTCCTTCCCCCACTCGTTTTTACACCTTTTCACCTGGAGATAACGTTTTTACAATTCAATTCAATTCAATTCAAAAGAGCGTTTTTACTTTTCCTTTCTGTGTCGGAAAGTTCCGGTCTGTGGTTTATTTTTACCTTTTCCCTGTCTGCAGCTTGCTTCCGATGAAACTGCACACGGAACCTTTTACACTCGTCGTTTGATCGTCTTTAACGTTGCGGTAAGCTTTTAAACATCGATGAATCATTCGGGTAGATCGTTATTCACCTTGAAGAGCACCGCTTGCCATTCCAATAACGTGCAATTGTTTCATTGCTATATATTTGTTTAAATATTTACCTTAGTCACCATCAACGAGGATATTAGTTAAATTAACCAATGGTTTTCCACTTACGTTTTTTCAGTTATGTTTTCACTTGTTCACTTTCTCGTTGCTAATTCACTGGTGAAGTTTTTATTTTGGGGCACACCTTACAGTTCTTTTCTACCGCGTCTCACTGTGGTCTAATTTTGCTACGCATGGCAGTGGCACTTACTTGATTATCTTAGACCGATGCCACATTTCACACAGTTTTACAACCTGATTGACTAATGGGACACTCTATTTACTCTTGTGCTTTGAACTTCAATTTTTCACAGATGTAATTTCCCCTGACGGAGGGCTTGCCTGAAATGCATTGGGCCTAGAAGATTTTGCCTCACCATTTTTATGATGATGTGATCTCCTGAAGGAAACTATGCATGTTCTTTACGCTAAAATACAATTAAATACTGTTAAACATCATCACAACTTTGTTGATCAATCTTTGGATTAATCTCCCTCCTGGGGGTCCAACCGGGGCCTGTTTTCCGATGGGATAACGCTCTTCAGTTTTACCACAATTCAATTATAATGCATGTTGTCATGCAAGTCATTACAAAGCCTTATTTCACAACATAACTCATTACCATGCATATGTCTCGGTAAGTAAAGACAAAAATAAAATGAGGGTTTTCATTTTGGGGGTTTTAGGCTGTTAAAATGGGGGTTGGACAGAACTACCGCCCAAAGGGAAAATTTGGTTTGCTATAATTTAGGAGTAATAAAGAGGAGTAACCTCCCGAAGCTAAAATATTTGTATTATATATATATATATATATATATATATTACCTACTGGCGGTCGCCAGTAGGTAGTTATAGTTAGGACCTAGTTTCCATAGGAAATCCTCAACATTCTATTTGGATTAACTTTGGCCCTGGTGGATGAATCTTTGCGAATTTCTCAAAGAAGATGGCTCGGTCCGCTGCGCTCCTTCCCTGAAAGTTTGGGGGGGAATGGTGAAGTGGGGGCTGAGATAAAAGGGGGGTCCCAAAACGTGTTTTCTCCATGTTATTTTCCATAGGACGTTTAGACACGGCTACAGGTCGAACGGCTGAATGGATTTATAAGAAATTTGGCAAAACTGTAGAGTCCGGCTCGCAGATTACGCTTTTTTTGGAATGGTGTAAATCTGTTCAGTAGTTGCTGAGAAAATTAAAGTTAAAGTCAATTATATATCTATAAGCGCGCACGGGTGCGCGCACTCAAGCGGCTGTGCGCGAGCGGAATTTTTTTTTTGCTGCGTGACGTCTGTTAACGTTCGATTCGAAGGAAATCAGGAAGTGTTGACCGCCATTTTGTCACTGGGAGTAAATATATTGTCATTTCAAAGTGTTGGAACATGGAAAGGGGAGAAGGTAGAGATTGTTTTGCTGCGTAGGTTCTCTCAGGGTGTGCAGTAAGGCCCTTAAACGCGAAAATATATATTTAAAAAAAAAAAAAAAGTTACGGGGTGCGCGCACTCGGGCGCGCACACCTATTTACAAGAGTGTGAAAATGGAGATAAATCAGAAGTTTGAGTGCTTTGATATAAGGTGGCTCTGAAAAGAGCCCTTGTGTTAATTGAGTTTTTTCTGCATTTATAAGTAAGTACCGATGCAGAGTCTGATGTTGCAGAGGAAGATTCTGTTTCCCTCATCCGTGAAATGAACACCATCTGTCCTATAGATGTATTGCATGTGGTAACGCAAGTTGTTCTGGTAAATAGAACCCATGCTATAATCTCTGAGGAAAGCAGAAACAGATTTATTAACATGTCTCCTTGCTTTCTCAATTTGTGCACAATGTTGATTGGACCAATTCCATTTCTGTCTTTGGCATATATTGGAATATACCAAGGCAGTTCGAGGAAAAAGTGTCATCAATTGTCGAAAGGTGTCTTTTAGAAGCATTTCCAGACCTACCCCAGTCAATGTGCCTAGATCGTTCCCACCACAGTGCACAATTATAAGGTCTGGTTCTGGGAGATGCATAAAAGTTTTCACCAATGGTATTAATTGGTGACATCTTAATCCTCTTTGCCCAATCCACGTTATCTGCACATTTGGTAAATCAAGGTTGGAAATTCGTCTGCTTGCTGCATATTTTCCACTCCAGTGAATATAGCTGTGTCCTAAAAGCCAAACCTTCATTTTCAAGGCAGATGCACTCGTACTCCGATGGGTTCTGGAAGTGGAATGGCAGTTAGAAGCTGAAAGTCAGGATTAAAAAATGGATGAAGCTTGGTGTGGTTGAAAAACGAAAAATGATTGGTTGATTCTAATACGTGAAGATTGAAGACTACGTTGCATGTTAATGTTATGTAAAAGAAAAAGTAGTATTGGGTGTGAAAAAAATGACATGCAACAGAGCTGTGGATAGGCAGGTGTTTCTGGAGGGAAAACAGTGTTGTTAGTTTGCTGTAGAACGTTGAGATATGAACTTTTGACCTGTGCCTTCAGCCAGGTGCAGAATGAGGTGTTACCATGGAAACAGCCAGAGATGGCAGTGGGTGATGGGTGACTTTTATGTGACATTGAAAATATTGTGAGGGACAACCAACTGAAATGTAAATTTGAATACAAAATTTTGCGGGAGGAAATATGATTGGCTGAAGAGACATATATGAGTCTGTATTGACTGGATATCTGTGCCTTTGAATTTTGGTTGCAGTGATAGCAGCATAATTGAGACTTCCGTCAAACGAATATCTATTTTGTGACTGTCACTGTTGTACATCGTACAAAGCATTGGTAAAGGTAAGTCTGTAACTGTTTGTTTTGTCATGTACCGTAAAATATGGTTTACTCACAAACAATGATTGATTTTCCTCATAGTTTGAAACTAAACTCATTTTTGGCTGTCATAATGTGTTGTATTTCTAAAACTATTTTTAATTTAAATGTGAAATATGAAGTTTAAAATATGTTTAATATAAAGAGTAATTATTTGTGTGATTTTGAAGCCTTTATATATAATGAGAGAAGTTGTTTATGAAGTGAAAAAATGATATTAGCAGAGAGACAGATAATGCAGATAGAGAGAGAAATGGTAAATTACATGTGATACCGTCGTGAAAAAATGTTAATGGTTAATGAATTCATAAACTTTCTGTCACACGACAAAATTAGAGTGCGGTTTCTGGACGCGGCCTGCATTGGTGGGTGTAGGGTGAGAGGGGCAGGTGGTTGAGTGAAATAAAATGAAAAGTTGGTATATTACATGTGATACCGTGTTGAAAAAGTGGTAATGTTTAATGAATTCTTAAAGTTTGTGTCAGACGACAAAATTATAGTGCGGTTTGTGGCCGCGGCCTGCGATGGTGGGCGTAGGGTGAGAAGGGCAGGTGGTCGAGTAAAATAAAATGAAAAGTTGGTACATTACATGTGAGATCGTCTTGAAAAAGTGGTAATGCTTAATGAATTCTTAAACTTTCTGACAGACGACAAAATTACATTGTAGTTTGTGGCCGCGGCTTGCACTGCTGGGGTGAGAGGGGGAGGTGGTCGAGTAAAATAAAATGAAAAGTTCTGACCATGAGGTTGTACACAGATTTGTGCAGTAAATGTGTTCGTAAATTGAGGTACCAAACGGAGTATAAAAATATCTCTCTCACTCCTGCTGTTTGACTGCATCTTCATCTCCCTTCTGTTTTCCGTCTCCGTTGCCCTGTGTTATCTTATTGTGTGTGTGTCTGTCTGTGTCTGCCTTCAGTCCGGGTTGAGGAACTTTGCTGTGGAGGCACACACAGATAGTCTCATCAAAGTAGTTGGAACGTTTTGAAAAACCTATTTATATAATTGAAATGCTTTTTTGAAGCGCTAGTGAATGTTTTCTTTCACAATTACCGCTCGGTTGTTTCCATAGAGCAGAGGGTATGTTGTATTTCACTACTTAGTGCCTCTGCATCTGCACTCTGTTCTCTGGTGGCTGGCGGAGAAGTGATTGTTATTGTGGAGATTAAAGCGTGATAAGGAGTGAAATACGACATAGCGTCTGGTCTGTAGAAGCGTGGGAGCAGTGATTAACACTGAGTGAAGCGGAACTGCGGCGGTGCTTGGTAAGAGTAATAAATTATTTTTTTACAGAGGTACAACTGTCTGCATGGTGCGCGACCTACTAAGAAAGGGTTCACGGGCTGTTATAGGCCTGTAGGTTCTAGTATGAGTAAATCAGGTCGACAAAAGAAAATATTAAGTTAGTACAGCTGAAGTTACGTGGAACACATGAATACTGTTTCAATATACAATCATTTTAGTTGAGATTATGGATTAAAGGAGAGAACGTGTATATTTGAAATGTTTATTCAGAAATGGACTGTTTTCAAGGCAAGTTTCTTATCGAATACGAGTACAGACATTGCAAAAAACAAAGTAATCGGTAAAGCCACTAGTACATAAAATACAAACGGTATAGTTGATGAAAAATGAATATGGTTTAGCAAAATTAATTATACACTCTTATAAGGAAGTATATTGGGGCAGATTTATGAAGGCCTTGCGCCGCTGGTGCGTCACTTTTAACATGGGAAAAAGTGACACACCGGCGGCGCAAGGCCTTCATAAATAAGGCTCATTATATGTTAATAAATGGAAGAAGCGATTCAGAAAAGGGGGTGGTGATGAACAGAGTGTCTGAATTAAGCAGACCACTCTTACCCAGTCCAAAGATCAGGGCTTGATCCATCACCGTTATTTAGCTCACTGCCCCATCCCAGCTCAGAACCTGGCTATATGCAAATTAGTCTGTCCCTGGCCCAGTGCATCATGGGAACAGGGCAGACCAAACTACCAAGCCAATTCTTCACCAGAAAGGATACAAGCTACCGGGGACCGGTTTCTGGCATTTCAGCCTCGTCGGCCCGGCTTGCTTGAATCCTGATGGAGCAGTGAGCAAGGGACTCATGTCTGAGTATACCCTGCCACACCTATAGTGGCCAAAAGCGATTCAGAAAAGGGGGTGGTGATGAACAGAGTGTCTGAATTAAGCAGACCACTCTTACCCAGTCCAAAGATCAGGGCTTGATCCATCACCGTTATTTAGCTCACTGCCCCATCCCAGCTCAGAACCTGGCTATATGCAAATTAGTCTGTCCCTGGCGCAGTGCATCATGGGAACAGGGCAGACCAAACTACCAAGCCAATTCTTCACCAGAAAGGATACAAGCTACCGGGGACCGGTTTCTGGCATTTCAGCCTCGTCGGCCCGGCTTGCTTGAATCCTGATGGAGCAGTGAGCAAGGGACTCATGTCTGAGTATACCCTGCCACACCTATAGTGGCCAAAAGCGATTCAGAAAAGGGGGTGGTGATGAACAGAGTGTCTGAATTAAGCAGACCACTCTTACCCAGTCCAAAGATCAGGGCTTGATCCATCACCGTTATTTAGCTCACTGCCCCATCCCAGCTCAGAACCTGGCTATATGCAAATTAGTCTGTCCCTGGCGCAGTGCATCATGGGAACAGGGCAGACCAAACTACCAAGCCAATTCTTCACCAGAAAGGATACAAGCTACCGGGGACCGGTTTCTGGCATTTCAGCCTCGTCGGCCCGGCTTGCTTGAATCCTGATGGAGCAGTGAGCAAGGGACTCATGTCTGAGTATACCCTGCCACACCTATAGTGGCCAAAAGCGATTCAGAAAAGGGGGTGGTGATGAACAGAGTGTCTGAATTAAGCAGACCACTCTTACCCAGTCCAAAGATCAGGGCTTGATCCATCACCGTTATTTAGCTCACTGCCCCATCCCAGCTCAGGACCTGGCTATATGCAAATTAGTCTGTCCCTGGCCCAGTGCATCATGGGAACAGGGCAGACCAAACTACCAAGCCAATTCTTCACCAGAAAGGATACAAGCTACCGGGGACCGGTTTCTGGCATTTCAGCCTCGTCGGCCCGGCTTGCTTGAATCCTGATGGAGCAGTGAGCAAGGGACTCATGTCTGAGTATACCCTGCCACACCTATAGTGGCCAAAAGCGATTCAGAAAAGGGGGTGGTGATGAACAGAGTGTCTGAATTAAGCAGACCACTCTTACCCAGTCCAAAGATCAGGGCTTGATCCATCACCGTTATTTAGCTCACTGCCCCATCCCAGCTCAGAACCTGGCTATATGCAAATTAGTCTGTCCCTGGCCCAGTGCATCATGGGAACAGGGCAGACCAAACTACCAAGCCAATTCTTCACCAGAAAGGATACAAGCTACCGGGGACCGGTTTCTGGCATTTCAGCCTCGTCGGCCCGGCTTGCTTGAATCCTGATGGAGCAGTGAGCAAGGGACTCATGTCTGAGTATACCCTGCCACACCTATAGTGGCCAAAAGCGATTCAGAAAAGGGGGTGGTGATGAACAGAGTGTCTGAATTAAGCAGACCACTCTTACCCAGTCCAAAGATCAGGGCTTGATCCATCACCGTTATTTAGCTCACTTCCCCATCCCAGCTCAGAACCTGGCTGTATGCAAATTAGTCTGTCCCTGGCCCAGTGCATCATGGGAACAGGGCAGACCAAACTACCAAGCCAATTCTTCACCAGAAAGGATACAAGCTACCGGGGACCGGTTTCTGGCATTTCAGCCTCGTCGGCCCGGCTTGCTTGAATCCTGATGGAGCAGTGAGCAAGGGACTCATGTCTGAGTATACCCTGCCACACCTATAGTGGCCAAAAGCGATTCAGAAAAGGGAGTGGTGATGAACAGAGTGTCTGAATTAAGCAGACCACTCTTACCCAGTCCAAAGATCAGGGCTTGATCCATCACCCTTATTTAGCTCACTGCCCCATCCCAGCTCAGAACCTGGCTATATGCAAATTAGTCTGTCCCTGGCCCAGTGCATCATGGGAACAGGGCAGACCAAACTACCAAGCCAATTCTTCACCAGAAAGGATACAAGCTACCGGGGACCGGTTTCTGGCATTTCAGCCTCGTCGGCCCGGCTTGCTTGAATCCTGATGGAGCAGTGAGCAAGGGACTCATGTCTGAGTATACCCTGCCACACCTATAGTGGCCAAAAGCGATTCAGAAAAGGGGGTGGTGATGAACAGAGTGTCTGAATTAAGCAGACCACTCTTACCCAGTCCAAAGATCAGGGCTTGATCCATCACCGTTATTTAGCTCACTGCCCCATCCCAGCTCAGAACCTGGCTATATGCAAATTAGTCTGTCCCTGGCCCAGTGCATCATGGGAACAGGGCAGACCAAACTACCAAGCCAATTCTTCACCAGAAAGGATACAAGCTACCGGGGGATACAAGCTACCGGGGGATACAAGCTACCGGTTTCTGGCATTTCAGCCTCGTCGGCCCGGCTTGCTTGAATCCTGATGGAGCAGTGAGCAAGGGACTCATGTCTGAGTATACCCTGCCACACCTATAGTGGCCAAAAGCGATTCAGAAAAGGGGGTGGTGATGAACAGAGTGTCTGAATTAAGCAGACCACTCTTACCCAGTCCAAAGATCAGGGCTTGATCCATCACCGTTATTTAGCTCACTGCCCCATCCCAGCTCAGAACCTGGCTATATGCAAATTAGTCTGTCCCTGGCCCAGTGCATCATGGGAACAGGGCAGACCAAACTACCAAGCCAATTCTTCACCAGAAAGGATACAAGCTACCGGGGACCGGTTTCTGGCATTTCAGCCTCGTCGGCCCGGCTTGCTTGAATCCTGATGGAGCAGTGAGCAAGGGACTCATTTCTGAGTATACCCTGCCACACCTATAGTGGCCAAAAGCGATTCAGAAAAGGGGGTGGTGATGAACAGAGTGTCTGAATTAAGCAGACCACTCTTACCCAGTCCAAAGATCAGGGCTTGATCCATCACCGTTATTTAGCTCACTGCCCCATCCCAGCTCAGAACCTGGCTATATGCAAATTAGTCTGTCCCTGGCCCAGTGCATCATGGGAACAGGGCAGACCAAACTGCCAAGCCAATTCTTCACCAGAAAGGATACAAGCTACCGGGGACCGGTTTCTGGCATTTCAGCCTCGTCGGCCCGGCTTGCTTGAATCCTGATGGAGCAGTGAGCAAGGGACTCATGTCTGAGTATACCCTGCCACACCTATAGTGGCCAAAAGCGATTCAGAAAAGGGGGTGGTGATGAACAGAGTGTCTGAATTAAGCAGACCACTCTTACCCAGTCCAAAGATCAGGGCTTGATCCATCACCGTTATTTAGCTCACTGCCCCATCCCAGCTCAGGACCTGGCTATATGCAAATTAGTCTGTCCCTGGCCCAGTGCATCATGGGAACAGGGCAGACCAAACTACCAAGCCAATTCTTCACCAGAAAGGATACAAGCTACCGGGGACCGGTTTCTGGCATTTCAGCCTCGTCGGCCCAGCTTGCTTGAATCCTGATGGAGCAGTGAGCAAGGGACTCATGTCTGAGTATACCCTGCCACACCTATAGTGGCCAAAAGCGATTCAGAAAAGGGGGTGGTGATGAACAGAGTGTCTGAATTAAGCAGACCACTCTTACCCAGTCCAAAGATCAGGGCTTGATCCATCACCGTTATTTAGCTCACTGCCCCATCCCAGCTCAGAACCTGGCTATATGCAAATTAGTCTGTCCCTGGCCCAGTGCATCATGGGAACAGGGCAGACCAAACTACCAAGCCAATTCTTCACCAGAAAGGATACAAGCTACCGGGGACCGGTTTCTGGCATTTCAGCCTCGTCGGCCCGGCTTGCTTGAATCCTGATGGAGCAGTGAGCAAGGGACTCATGTCTGAGTATACCCTGCCACACCTATAGTGGCCAAAAGCGATTCAGAAAAGGGGGTGGTGATGAACAGAGTGTCTGAATTAAGCAGACCACTCTTACCCAGTCCAAAGATCAGGGCTTGATCCATCACCGTTATTTAGCTCACTTCCCCATCCCAGCTCAGAACCTGGCTGTATGCAAATTAGTCTGTCCCTGGCCCAGTGCATCATGGGAACAGGGCAGACCAAACTACCAAGCCAATTCTTCACCAGAAAGGATACAAGCTACCGGGGACCGGTTTCTGGCATTTCAGCCTCGTCGGCCCGGCTTGCTTGAATCCTGATGGAGCAGTGAGCAAGGGACTCATGTCTGAGTATACCCTGCCACACCTATAGTGGCCAAAAGCGATTCAGAAAAGGGGGTGGTGATGAACAGAGTGTCTGAATTAAGCAGACCACTCTTACCCAGTCCAAAGATCAGGGCTTGATCCATCACCGTTATTTAGCTCACTGCCCCATCCCAGCTCAGGACCTGGCTATATGCAAATTAGTCTGTCCCTGGCCCAGTGCATCATGGGAACAGGGCAGACCAAACTACCAAGCCAATTCTTCACCAGAAAGGATACAAGCTACCGGGGACCGGTTTCTGGCATTTCAGCCTCGTCGGCCCGGCTTGCTTGAATCCTGATGGAGCAGTGAGCAAGGGACTCATGTCTGAGTATACCCTGCCACACCTATAGTGGCCAAAAGCGATTCAGAAAAGGGGGTGGTGATGAACAGAGTGTCTGAATTAAGCAGACCACTCTTACCCAGTCCAAAGATCAGGGCTTGATCCATCACCGTTATTTAGCTCACTGCCCCATCCCAGCTCAGAACCTGGCTATATGCAAATTAGTCTGTCCCTGGCCCAGTGCATCATGGGAACAGGGCAGACCAAACTACCAAGCCAATTCTTCACCAGAAAGGATACAAGCTACCGGGGACCGGTTTCTGGCATTTCAGCCTCGTCGGCCCGGCTTGCTTGAATCCTGATGGAGCAGTGAGCAAGGGACTCATGTCTGAGTATACCCTGCCACACCTATAGTGGCCAAAAGCGATTCAGAAAAGGGGGTGGTGATGAACAGAGTGTCTGAATTAAGCAGACCACTCTTACCCAGTCCAAAGATCAGGGCTTGATCCATCACCGTTATTTAGCTCACTTCCCCATCCCAGCTCAGAACCTGGCTGTATGCAAATTAGTCTGTCCCTGGCCCAGTGCATCATGGGAACAGGGCAGACCAAACTACCAAGCCAATTCTTCACCAGAAAGGATACAAGCTACCGGGGACCGGTTTCTGGCATTTCAGCCTCGTCGGCCCGGCTTGCTTGAATCCTGATGGAGCAGTGAGCAAGGGACTCATGTCTGAGTATACCCTGCCACACCTATAGTGGCCAAAAGCGATTCAGAAAAGGGAGTGGTGATGAACAGAGTGTCTGAATTAAGCAGACCACTCTTACCCAGTCCAAAGATCAGGGCTTGATCCATCACCCTTATTTAGCTCACTGCCCCATCCCAGCTCAGAACCTGGCTATATGCAAATTAGTCTGTCCCTGGCCCAGTGCATCATGGGAACAGGGCAGACCAAACTACCAAGCCAATTCTTCACCAGAAAGGATACAAGCTACCGGGGACCGGTTTCTGGCATTTCAGCCTCGTCGGCCCGGCTTGCTTGAATCCTGATGGAGCAGTGAGCAAGGGACTCATGTCTGAGTATACCCTGCCACACCTATAGTGGCCAAAAGCGATTCAGAAAAGGGGGTGGTGATGAACAGAGTGTCTGAATTAAGCAGACCACTCTTACCCAGTCCAAAGATCAGGGCTTGATCCATCACCGTTATTTAGCTCACTGCCCCATCCCAGCTCAGAACCTGGCTATATGCAAATTAGTCTGTCCCTGGCCCAGTGCATCATGGGAACAGGGCAGACCAAACTACCAAGCCAATTCTTCACCAGAAAGGATACAAGCTACCGGGGGATACAAGCTACCGGGGGATACAAGCTACCGGTTTCTGGCATTTCAGCCTCGTCGGCCCGGCTTGCTTGAATCCTGATGGAGCAGTGAGCAAGGGACTCATGTCTGAGTATACCCTGCCACACCTATAGTGGCCAAAAGCGATTCAGAAAAGGGGGTGGTGATGAACAGAGTGTCTGAATTAAGCAGACCACTCTTACCCAGTCCAAAGATCAGGGCTTGATCCATCACCGTTATTTAGCTCACTGCCCCATCCCAGCTCAGAACCTGGCTATATGCAAATTAGTCTGTCCCTGGCCCAGTGCATCATGGGAACAGGGCAGACCAAACTACCAAGCCAATTCTTCACCAGAAAGGATACAAGCTACCGGGGACCGGTTTCTGGCATTTCAGCCTCGTCGGCCCGGCTTGCTTGAATCCTGATGGAGCAGTGAGCAAGGGACTCATGTCCGAGTATACCCTGCCACACCTATAGTGGCCAAAAGCGATTCAGAAAAGGGGGTGGTGATGAACAGAGTGTCTGAATTAAGCAGACCACTCTTACCCAGTCCAAAGATCAGGGCTTGATCCATCACCGTTATTTAGCTCACTGCCCCATCCCAGCTCAGAACCTGGCTATATGCAAATTAGTCTGTCCCTGGCCCAGTGCATCATGGGAACAGGGCAGACCAAACTACCAAGCCAATTCTTCACCAGAAAGGATACAAGCTACCGGGGACCGGTTTCTGGCATTTCAGCCTCGTCGGCCCGGCTTGCTTGAATCCTGATGGAGCAGTGAGCAAGGGACTCATGTCTGAGTATACCCTGCCACACCTATAGTGGCCAAAAGCGATTCAGAAAAGGGGGTGGTGATGAACAGAGTGTCTGAATTAAGCAGACCACTCTTACCCAGTCCAAAGATCAGGGCTTGATCCATCACCGTTATTTAGCTCACTGCCCCATCCCAGCTCAGAACCTGGCTATATGCAAATTAGTCTGTCCCTGGCCCAGTGCATCATGGGAACAGGGCAGACCAAACTACCAAGCCAATTCTTCACCAGTCTGGTCTGTAGAAGCGTGGGAGCAGTGATTAACACTGAGTGAAGCGGAACTGCGGCGGTGCTTGGTAAGAGTAATAAATTATTTTTTTACAGAGGTACAACTGTCTGCGTGGTGCGCGACCTACTAAGAAAGGGTTCACGGGCTGTTATAGGCCTGTAGGTTCTAGTATGAGTAAATCAGGTCGACAAAAGAAAATATTAAGTTAGTACAGCTGAAGTTACGTGGAACACATGAATACTGTTTCAATATACAATCATTTTAGTTGAGATTATGGATTAAAGGAGAGAACGTGTATATTTGAAATGTTTATTCAGAAATGGACTGTTTTCAAGGCAAGTTTCTTATCGAATACGAGTACAGACATTGCAAAAAACAAAGTAATCGGTATAGCCACTAGTACATAAAATACAAACGGTATAGTTGATGAAAAATGAATATGGTTTAGCAAAATTAATTATACACTCTTATGAGGAAGTATATTGGAGCAGATTTATGAAGGCCTTGCGCCGCCGGTGCGTCACTTTTAACATGGGAAAAAGTGACCCACCGGCGGCGCAAGGCCTTCATAAATAAGGCTCATTATATGTTAATAAATGGAAGAAGGTCTCTGGCCTTTCAGTTTAGTAACGATACATGAAAATGCTAGTGGTTAGACAATATGTCTTTATCAATGAGCTCTCTGCATGCGAAGCACTATCACGTTTCTGTTATGCTATTGTGTAAGGGAAAAAAAACGCGCCAAAACCGACAAAATGGCGAGAGGTGCATGTATGTAATGTGTTGGATTGTTCGCAAATCAGTGTTGAGAAGAACTACTGTATTGAGATATCTTTTGAAGGTTGCAGTATTGCATTTGAAGTACAGTACGAAAAACAATGGAAATATTATTGAAAGAACATATTTTTCTCTTATGTATTAAAAAATATTTTAGTTTTTGGAAAATTAAAGGAGCAGAGGTGTGTGAGGCGGAAATAAGCAGTTCAAATGAGAAATGGCGTTTACAGTTATAAAAAACTCATTCTATATTTACACATTAATTAGGGCACATGTAGCATATATTACCGAGTTTTGCTTCGAGTACGTTTGAAAGAACATAAGATAACATATACAATAGAATTGTTGAGATTAGACTTTAATAAAAAATAAAGTTCAAAATCGAGTAGCTGAAGAAAAAAAATTTAGTCCACAGAAAAGATCAAAATTTAACCAGCAGGAAATCATAATGTCCACTGTTAGTAAAGCCAATAGGTCTGTTCATGTTAAGAAAATATCCAAGAAAACGTGAAAAAGATAGGGAGGCAAAACGAAATGTGGACGTCAATGGCTTGTATAACAGTCATCCAAGTATTGTATAGGCGAAGTAGGCAGCAACTGCTTCTAACAGGAAGTCACTGTTATGATCCGAAAACATGTCAGCCATCCAATTGAAAAGAGGAAAGCAGCATTCATGATCTGTTATTATCGGAGCCTCTAGTACCATCAGAGGACAGCTCGGTGGGTTTTCAATGTAGCTGTCTGTCAGGAAATCTTGCGCCGCTGCGAATATATTCCAATGACCTAGAAATCCTTGTATCGCTGCAAAGGCCATAATCCCTCCGTTGCAACATAGCTGTTCATGATCAATTAACGGATTCATGAGATGATTGTAATTCACTTCAGGAGGTACCAAGTTGCAGGGACATAAGTCCAGGGCCCACATGAAATCACAGCTCAGGCAATGAAATACAGGCTGTACACAGGTGAAATAGGAATATCGAAATGATAATCGATATGAAGTATTCAGAGTCGAGAGTGCTAAGATGCCGTAGTAGTCAAGCATCTTCTGGCGAAATAGTTCTAAGTGTTCCGGCTTGTTTGCGAAGACAGGAGGGACATCCATTTTGAAATAAATGAGATGGGAACACAAACGTCGAAGCACTGGCAGTTCAACAGGAAGTCCACAGAAATAGGTCGCAGAGCATGGAGTGAAGAGTAGCAGAATGACTTGATATAATTTTTGGCAGTCCGGTCACTAAACCATTGCTTAGTAGTTATAAAAAAAATAGCCTGTCTTGAAGTGGAGGATGCGTTTAAAATTAAGGGAGTCACCTCAGTAAATTGTAAAGGAAGGCCACTCTTTTATAAGGAATGGTGTTGTCTGTGAATATTAGCTAAGTGAAAGATATGTTCGCGAACAGATGCTACGCTAACTTCTTTTTGTGACAATAAGGCTGTTGTTCATGTCTTGTGATTCAAGGCCGGAATTCGCTGCCAGATGGAAACATCAAGGTTCAAATGCGTGGGGTAGATAAACTACATTCTTAAAGGGAAGCAAATGCAGAGTGATTTTTACCGCGTAAGCTTTGTCGTTTAAAAAGTCATAGTGATTTTCATTATATGTAAAAAATAATATCACTGATGAAGAATGAAAAAAAATCGTTATAATAGGCACTGGTGTATTTTTGGAAAGATATGCAACATTACAGGGATTCCACTTAAATAAGTCATGTAATTGAAAGTGCCTGCATGGGGACGACTAAATACATGTTTAGGCGTTTAATATGCAGCTTTGGAAAAAAACGTGTGTATGGTTTAAAAATTAAATGTAAAGGTTTAAAGCAGGAGTTTCCAAAGCGGTCGTGGAGGGCCAGATGTATGGTAGATTAAAAAAATTACTACATGTTTTTCAATTGAGTTATCTAAAAAATATGTTTCATTATCTACTGTGTAGTTTTTCAGCATGTTGCTTATTGTTTGAGTTTTACTATTGCTGTGTCTTATACATTTTCAAGGGGCGGATCTAGGGTCATGGTGGCCGTGGGCAGGGAGCGTAGGTAGGGGGCCCTGTAACAGGGGGTCCGGGCGGGGCGGAGTGCGGAGCCTAGTGAAGAGGGGGGGGGGGGGTCAGGGTGTTTGGAAGTGGAACAGAGCCAGAGGACGCGTAATTCTTGGCATGGGCCATCACAGAAACATGTATCTATTGTCAGAGAATTATTATATTAAGGATATATATTGGCATGGTGGCCCCTGGGGTTTGGTGATCCAGTGCAGGTGTCCAGCTTGCATATGCCTAAGGCCAGCTCTGCATTTTCTGTGTATGCAGTTGTTGTCCGTTACATGGGTTTTTACAAAACGTGTGTGGTGAAAATGAAATGTAAAGGTTTAAAGCAGGAGTTTCCAAAGCGGTCCTGGAGGGCCAGATGCATGGCAGATTAAAAAAATTACTACATGTTTTTCAATGGGGTTATCTTAAACATATGTTTCTTTATCTACTCTGCAGTTTTTCTGCTTGTTGCCTATTCTTTGATTTTTACTGTTGCTGTGTCTTATACATTTTCCAGGGGCGGGTATAGGGTCATGGCAGCCCTGGGCAGGGAGCGTAGATAGGGGGCTCTGTAACAGGGGGTTTGGGCGGGGCGGAGCGTGCAGCCCACTGAATAGGGGGGGTGGATCAAGGTGTTTGGAAGTGGAACAGAGCCAGAGCACGCCAAATTCCTGCCATGGGCCGCTACGCAAATATGTATGCATCCTTAGAGGATTATTATATTAAGGATATATATTAATATGGTGGCTCCTGGGGTTTGGTGGTCCTGTGCAGGTGTACTGCTTGCATATGCCCAAGGTTGGCCCTGTATTTTCTGTCTATGCACTTGTTCTCCGTCACATGGGCTTTTAGTTATGAAGGCCTTGTGTCACTGGTGCATCAGTTTTAACATGGGAAAAAGTGACATATCTGTGGCGCAATGGTTTCATAAATGAGACATTTTCTATCTTATTGTAATGATAGAGAATCTTGGGGAATTTATCTGTTATGCTTGTTCTTTGCTATAATGGCTCTATGTTGTGTAAGAAATAAGTCTGTAATAAGTTAATTAAATTTTATTATTTTCTTTTTTACAGTGTTTGGTGGTGAAAAGCAACAACCTGCCTTCTGAATTACACAATTTGAGGAATTATATTCTTTTTTTCAGGTGAGTTGGTATTTTTGCATAGGCAATTTTTTTGGGTGCACATGAAAATAATGAAGAAGATTTTTTTAAATGTTTGTAAAATTTCATTTTGAAATATGATTTTATTTTGAATTATTCACATGGGTTGTATCTGCTTATACTAGATATGTATTTTGAGATATTCTCCACTGACAGTTGAAATTATCTTTTAATGGGCTTGGTGCATGTGTTGTTTTTGATGGAGTTCAGATTTATGGATCATTGGGGTATAATTCTTTCATGTTTCCATTACTTAAATCTTGTGAAGTGCTCATGATTTTTGAAATCTTGTTGCATTATGTTTGGCAGTCTTTCTCCTTTATTTACAGAGAGGTATTATGATATGGTTCTAGGTGTGATGGGTATCTTTCCTGCATATCTGTGATTATACTATGTATAGGTATTGTTTTACATATTCATGCAGAGGTTTATTATGAGGTTGTTCTTCATGCTTAGTATGACATTTTGTATATGCTATGACATTTACATGGTGAGTATGCTGTTGAAACATAAAAGGAACTGTCTCTGTGGAAAGTAGTAATCTGTTAAGTGAATGCTATGGTTTGTATAGTGTGAGCCTTCTCTTCAGAGTGCATATAGTTTACATAGCTCTTTGTACTGGTGAATCGAAAAAATGGGTCTCTAAAAATTAATTCTACAGTTAATCAATATTTGTGATATCTAGAAAATCTAAAAAGAAATTTTACCGTAAAATGTCTTTTAAGAACAGTAATTATTTAATGGAAAAAAAAGATCAATGTTAATGTTTAGGGTTATATTGCCAATTTCTTTTCAAAACAAGCGGAACGTGGTATCTTAATATATATACAGTTAATAAGTTAGAAATTATAAAAATATATGTAGTTTAAAAATTAGTAAAGGTACTTTTAAGTTATACATTTATGAAAAAAGATATAATTTAGTCTGTATATTTTTTTAAAAGGATACAGAAGAATAAACTGAGTCTAGTTATGGAGAATTCCTCAGAAGAGAAACAAATTCATTTTGAAATCATTAACGAAGTGATGGAGGAAATTTTAGATGCAGTCTTTGAAGAGGAAATTGATGAAAATAATGATTTTATGGACATGTCTTTAGACTCAGCTTACTTAGAGATGGTAGAAGGAGATGAGGACTTTGGACTTGAAGAAGTTACTGATGATATAATGCTGGAAGTTCTACTAGATTATGAACTTTTCAATGAATAAAACATTTTTTGATAGTAAAGCATTCTTGAAGACAGTTTTCTTGTCCTATTCATCGATGATGTGCTTTATGAGAGTGATAAGACATGTTCTCATGAAGTGTAAAAGAGATTGTAGTAAAAAAGGTTAAAACATCTACGATGACCCATAGTTCTTGAAAAAAGTGTACTGTTTGTATGCTTTAAAAATTAGAATTAAAAACTGTCTATAATGTTAAAACAGATATGGAGTGTGATAAAATTAAGAACCAACATTTACTACAGGATTTCCTACTCTGTTCAGAGACTTTCTGTTATTTTCTTTATTCTACTTAGAAAATGAATCTGTGGTTTAAATTTGTACGTTATATGCTAGTAGTCAACTATAATATTTGTTATGTTTGTGTTTTACAGATTGAGAATTTCATCAAAATCTTAAATTAAGATGCCGACCAGAACTGAAAAAAGAAAGCTCTATAAACGGACTTACAATTTGAAGAAGAAAGGAATTGAAGAAGTATCAAAAGAACATAGGACGGATAAAAAGAAGAGTGCTTCTGGTAAGCAAACCAAAAAGTTTTTGAGAGCAATATGCGGAAGGAAAAAGGTTAGTATTGAAGTCCACAAGGAAAAAAGTATACCAGTATCGAGAAGGAGACTTGGAACCAAAGATAAAAATGTTTCTGGAATCAGCAGACAGGAAAATCTGTACAGTAAAACTCGGATGAATCAATTTAGCCAAATCAGGAAGCGTATGTTTTACAACAGAGTAGTTTCGAATTTATTACAAAAGGAGAAAGTTTCTAAAAGAAGATCTGCTTTTCTTAAGAAGAAACAATATATAGAGGGTATTGTTGAGCGCACGTTTGAGACAAAAAGAAAATTATTTATTTTAGTACTTAATAGAATAAATACGCTAAATAAGGCAATACGAGTTTTAAAAGCTAAAAGTAAATGGAAGAGACACATAAATAGGAGTAATTTTTGTAAAGTGTTTTCTGGGAAGTGGATGCATACTTCAACTTCTGAACCATTTTTTTATGAAGAGAGTTACTTTCAAAGTAACGATTTGTTGCATGCAGTTGACACCAGTGGTCGAGGATATGAGGTGAAGGAGGGATGTGTAATTGAGAAAGAGAAAATTGTGGTTAGAAATGCAGAAGAGGTGATGGCTGGAGAAGCTTCAGGGGGACGTCCTAATGTTCCTGTTTACAGTTGGAATTGTAGTAGCATTTGTAGTGTACGACAGGATTCAATTGATTTCTTTCGCAATTTCTTACGTAAGTACACTAAAGAAAGTCTTAGAAAAAAAATTGTTATGTTGCAAGAATTAGATCATTGCAGAGTGCGAGAAAAAATAGGTCTGCAAGGTCATTCTCTGGCTTGTCTTTCTAAAAAAATATGCCAGAGTGTGTTTCATCACTTCAGGATGTTAGCAGTGCATCATACTAAAATGAGAAAATTAGTGAGAAAGTTGTATTATGCAAAAAGTCCAGCACTTAAACTTAAACAGTTAAATAGTGCTCTTTTGCATGGATGTGAATTAGATGTTAAGAAGATTTGTGCAGAAATTGAGGTAAGTTATTTTGGTCCAGAGGAAGATAATGCAGAAACTGATATAATTATAGAAGGAAATGTGTTAGAAAATGTTGGACATGTTAATATTGAAAATTTTGAACAGGAAATAATAAAGTTTAAGGTAATTGCAGGTGAGAAACTAAATTTTTCTTGTGTCTGTTGTCGACGCATTCATTACAAAAGTCAAACTAGGTTAGTTGACTTATATTTAAAAAGTGAAGATGAAAGTAATGGTCAATGGAAAGATTTTGCAACTTATTTGTTGGTGGAAAACTATTTTGATTTGGGTTTTGAGCAACGTATTTGTAAATATTGTTATAATAAATTAAATGAAAATAAAATGCCTGCTAGAGCTGTTCATAATAATCTAGAGTTGATAAATATTCCATCAGAATTGATGGATTTAAATACTTATGAGACTATTCTGATCCAATGTGTACATCCTTTTCAGGCTATTGTTCGTATGGAGCCTAAGACTGGTAAATTAAATCCTTCAGATTTACAAAGAGGATTAAAGGGTAGAGTTGTATATTTGCCACTTGATTTAAAAAACAATATGGAAACAATTGGTGTTGAAAATGTAGAAGAGGAACCTCTAGTTATTCTAGTTAATGGTGTACCTACAAAGAGTAAGAAAATCTGGCAAGATTTAGTGGATGTTAGAAAAGTCAAAAAGGCAACATTGTATTTAGTTCAAAACAATAAGTACTATAAAGATGTATACGTAGAAGAAGAAGATGTAAGTAAAGAAGAGGAGAGTGATTTGTCTATTGGACAAATCGAAAAAGTTGACCTATCCAGAAGTGAAGAAATTTATGAACATTACAGTGTTCATCCACTGCATTCCAAAGAAGCAATAGGGAATGCTATTGAATTATTTCAGATGAAAAAGGCGAAAGGAAATCCTATTAGTGTGAGGGAAGAAAGTTTGGAAGGTCGTTGTTTCCCACAGTTATTCCCTACAGGTGAAGGTACACGATATGATGATCGACCAATGCAGATTCCTGCATCTGAATACCGGACAACAAGATTATATGCAGAAGATCCGAGGTTTCGCCAATGCATTCCATATTTGTTTCATCTTCTGTTTGAGAGTGACTTATCTGGTCTCTCTTATGCAGTAAACCATATCTTAAAAAGTGGAGTTCATCTGCATAATATTTCAGCAAAGGAATTTATGGATAAAGTGCTACAGAAAGATAGTGTTTTGGATTCACATCTAATTAATTTAATGGCTTGTCAGCGTGGTACTAATGAGTATTGGTACCGTCGTCATGGAGATTTGAAGTGCATGCTTAGAAACTTAGGAGCACCAACATGGTTTTTAACTCTAAGCTGTGCAGAGTATGCTTGGGAAGATTTACTTGAATTTCTTCAGGAGGCGAATGCAAACATAGAAAATATAAACTACAAGACACCCGGAGAACTGTGTTCGTTAGATCCGGTTAATGTTTGCAGATATTTTAATCATAGATTTGAAGCTATGATGTCTTTTCTTACAAACAAGAAAAATCCGCCTCTTGGTGAAGTACTGGATTTCTTTTGGAGAAAAGAATACCAAGCAAGAGGTGCTCCTCATATTCATATGCTGTTATGGATCAAGGATGCTCCTAAATTTGGAAGAGACTCGGATGAGACTGTACTGTCTTTTATTGAACAGTATGCCACTTGTGACATACCTAATAGTACAACTGATAAGGACTTAAGAGGAAAAGTGTTACGCTTTCAAAGTCATCGTTGTGGAAAATATTGTCGGCGAAAATTCAAATCAAAGAGTAAATTCTACACCAAATGTCGTTTTGGATTTGCACGACCGGTACTTTCAAAAGGAAGAGTCAACAATTTGATGTCATCTTTGCGACATAACATCAGAAGAAGGTCACCTAAAAATAAGTACAATTTAAGAAGAGGTGAAGAATCCAAATATATAAATGACTATAACCCAGTCATTTTGTCCATGTGGAATGCTAACATGGACATACAATATGTTGCAGACAACTCTATTGCTGTGGCTCGATATGTAACGTCTTACATCACAAAATCTGAAAAGACGGAACTGAAGGAGATGTGGGAAGACATTTCTCATGAAAAGAGCCTAAGCAAGAAATTGTATACGTACAGTTTGAAGATGTTTTCTCATCGAGAAATTGGAGCATATGAATGTTGTGACCGATTATCATCAGCAAGTCTTTACGCTAAATCAAGGACTATTCTCTGGGTGAGTTTGGGTCTTGCAGAAACACGAAACCGTGTTCTAAAACCTGTGCAAGAAATTGAATATTTAGCCCAGAAAGAACCAAACAGTACAGACATTCTGAAAACAAATATGTTGGATACATACTATCCAAATAGAAGTACTCTTCTAGAAAACATTTGTCTGTATGAAATACTTCAAAACTACACTTTTAAAAGGAATGTTACAGAGAACATTGATAAAGGTGTATACGCTGTAATTGGACAAGAAGGATGTCTGGTGAAACAAAGAAAAGGACACTTGATTAATCATCGGAAACTGAGTTGCGAAACACCTGACAAAAGAGAAGTTTACTATTTTGCTCTTTTGCAACTCTTTAAACCATGGCGTAGAGAAGAGGAACTACTTGGGGAGTTTCATAGTTATGAAGATTCATTCAACGCTTCTAAAAGTAGTATTGAATGTCCTGTTTTTAGTAATTATCTCCAAATGTTGAATGATGAAATAGAGCAAGAAGCGACAATTGCAGCGGAGATTGCTAGAGATAGTTCACAAGATAGTCAAAGTTCGGCTTCATTAAGTCAAGATCCACTGGGACAACCAATTATCCAAAATGAAGCAGCCACCGCCATGGATGAGGTGGAAAGAACAATGCAGCAAGGTCAAGAGGAAGCAATCAACTTAGAAGAATTAAAGAAGCAATTTAATGTTGAGCAAAGACAGATATATGATGAAGTGACAGAGCACATTGAGCATGGCTTTCGTCATGAGAGAAAAGATTGCTCATGTATGTCATTTCAACCTATTCGATTATATGTAAGTGGAGAAGCTGGAACTGGTAAAAGTTTCCTAATTAAAGGAATTACTATATATTTACAGCAAAGAACTCAGTCAACACTGTCGTGTGTTGTTACTGCTCCAACTGGATTGGCAGCACATAATATTAAAGGTATTACTTTACATCGTTTACTGATGCTGCCAGTTGAACATGAAAATAAATTACAATATCACAAGCCATCTGGAGAAGCTTGTTTTGAAGTTTCTAGAGTGCTTAAAAAAATGAAACTTCTTATTATTGATGAAGTAAGCATGGTATCTAATTTAATGCTTGCTTTTGTGCATTTAAGAATGCAACAGATACTTAAGACAGAGTATGATGTGTTATTTGGAGGTAAACATGTCATAGTTTTTGGAGATCTACTCCAACTAAATCCAGTGAAAGGACAACCTGTATTTGAAACTGTTACGCATGAGGAGACTATAAAGTGCCTGGGCAGTATTGGAAATGTTAATATATGGTCACATTTCAAATATACTGAACTGATTCAAAATATGCGACAGGCAAAGGATACTAAATATGGAAATATTCTTCAAGATATAAGGATTGGAAAACTAACTGAAGATGCGAAACACACTCTACGAACACGATTACTTTCCAAGCTGTTTCCTAATGAAGATAATGTACCTGAGAAAATATATAGTGAAGAGGTAGCAGATAAATCAGTGATATGCTTGATGCCAACTGTGAAAGAATGTTCAGTTTTTAATGAGAAAATGTTGAATTTAGAAAATCAAGAAATTAGGAAACTGGAAGCTAAAGATAGAATAGAGCATGAAGGTAGTACTATTGTTTTGTCTGAAAAGTTGAAGTTAAAATTGGATTCTCTTAAAAAAAGTATATCTAAAACTGCTGGTTTAGAGAAAAATCTGTATGTATGTTTAAATTGTCGGATAATTTTAAGGAGAAATTTACATGTAGAAAGAGGATTGGTAAATGGAGCAATGGGTAATGTTGTTGGTTTTGTCAATTATACAAATAGAGATGAGATTGAATTTTTAAGAATAAAATTTGATGGAATTGAGGAAGTTCAGAAAATTAGTCGCTGTTCAAATCGTTTTTTGCTTGTGAAAGACTTATATGTCCGTCGGAAGCAATTTCCAATTTGTTTGGCATATGCAGTGACTATTCACAAATCTCAAGGTTTAAGTATAGATTGTGCTTTGGTAAATATTGGAAGCACTGTATTCAAAGAGGGTATGGCATATGTTGCTTTATCGCGAGTTAGAACTTTATGTGGACTTTATTTAATTGATTATGATGAGACAAAGATTAGTGCAGATTTAAATTGTGTGAAGGAGTATAATAGGTTAAGAAGAGAATATGCTCCAAGTTTACCTCAATATCCTTTAATTGAAAGGCGTATGGTTGGTCAGAAAAGGAAAAATGAGGAGAAATGTGCTGAAGTAGTTGAGAAACGACGATAAAAAGATGTAGCTGTTGTTGGTAGGCATAAGAAAACGGTTAGTATTGAAGAGATTGTTGGATTTAAGTTTGAAAACAGGTCTGGTGTCAACTGTTATGCAAATGTAGTAGTTAATGTTGTTTTTTTTCTAAAAAATGTTAAGGAACAGATTGTAGAAAATTCAGAGCAAACATTTTGCTATTCCTTAAATTCTATATTTGAAAAATGTAGTAGTGGTGAAAGTGAAGTAGGAAGTGTTTCAGAACTAAGGAATGTTTTAGACATATGTGCAGGAGTAAATCAATTTTCACAGAATATTCAGCAAGATTGTCAGGAATTTATTATGTATATGTTTACAGTTTTGGAAGATGAAGGTGTAGATATTGATAATCTTTTTGGCCTTTCTTATAAATGGGAACATAAGTGTGATAATTGCTCATTTTCAAGTAGTACTGATATACACAGTGAAATATTTATATATTTAACATTACCAGACTGTAAAGAAGTGTCTTTTAATAAACTAGTAAAAGATGCGCATCAGAACATGGTCTGTTCTCAATGTAAGTCTGAAATGTTATCAACTTTATTTATCCATAGATATGGACAATATGTAATATTAATGTTTCAACGATGCAGAGCTGATGGGAGTAAATTATCAACTTTAATTAAAAATTTTGTGGCTACTCAAGTATATATTTCTAGAAGAACATTTGTAACTGTAGCCATCATTTTTCATGAAGGGCCTTCCACATCATCAGGACATTATACAGCTTATTTGAAGTGTGGAAGTGGCTGGACGCTTTGCAATGATACCCAATTGACTTTTAAGAAACGTTTGCCTTTTGCCTTAACTAACTCCTATCTGCTAATTTTGGAACCCAAATTTCAGTAGAATCACTTGCTGTAGGAAGATTAATACTATAAAGATATGAAACTTTCTTGTTTACAAATATCATGTGACTGAGGGTCTACAAATCTATAAATGAAATTTGTGTTTGGTATAGTGATAACATCAGGTAGAAATTTAGTTAATGTTTGATGGTATAAAACATGTTACACATTGTTACTGTAAAGGTTCACAAAAGAATAGATAAGATTAAGATTAAGAAATTTCAGAAAAAAACTACTTAACTCATAGTATTTGGCCATGTGGAAAAATATGAGAGAAGAAAATGAGTACTTTAGATAATTATTTTAGAACATATATGGACGCAAGTTTTTGGGAGAGGTATTTAAAAGATAATAAGTTAACTTATACAATTTGGCCACGCGGAAAGGTATGAGAGAAGAAAATGTATAGTTAAGATAGATTTTTATAGGAGATACTTGCACGGTGTTTTTTTGAGATATATTTAAAAATAGGTCGTATAGTTTAATTAGTTTGTAACTGTGGAAGATGTAGTGTGCTTACTCAAGAAATTGCGAATTTGAGAAAAACATTTAAGATATGTTTTTTCAGGTATTTATAATATGTATGGAGATTTTGGATGGGTTTTTTAAACACAATCATTTTGATTGTGTTTTTTTTCCCCGCTGTTATATGATGATTAATATTGAAATCACTGTTTATAGTGAAAATCAATGTATTCTGAGGACAGCAAAAATAAACCATTTAATATGTTGTTTGAGTTATTTTGTTACATTGAATTTAGAAATATGTATTAAAACATATTTTTTTACTGTCTTCCACAGATAATATATTTATAAGGTAAGTACAACTAATAACATCCGAGAGTTTTCTCTGCCTCTCTCTTATTGACTCCTACTTTTTTTTATTTTATGAAATGTACATTATAATCTTATTTTTACTTTTCTTCCACAGGTACTACGTTTTTAAAAGAAATTTACTTTACTTTTGTACTATTTTTTAGGTAAGTATAAAAAATAAAGAAACTTTTACATCACTGTGTCATTTCTTTGTCTATCCTGCTTAAAGCAATGTCATGTTTAATATAAGCACTTCCACATAGGATTGGGTGCATTGTTATAAGGCATGCTTTAAAAGTGATTTAGTGAAATGAGCGACATTTTACTGAGTGAGTTCAGCAACACTGATATATGAAAACATTGGTGGGAAATGATATTAAATGTTACATGTTGTTCTTTCCAGGAGTTTAAGTCCTTTGCTGCAGTGGCAATTCTGCCTCAGCATTAGGGGGCCGGGGGGCTGAGTGGTACTTCTATGCTCATGATAGAGGTACTCCTTCATGAGCCACGGTTGAGATCTGTTCATGATACAGTGGTTCTGTCATGGCTCTGCTTAGTCAATAGAACGTGTCATGGAGGTACAATATTAGTGCTGTGCAAGCACAGCGGCAAGCCCATGACAAAACTGGTCTATTCTGAGGACAGCTGAGGCAATGCTCGTGATGGAGAGGCTCTGTCATGAGCATGGAAGGACTTAACAGGTGTTAAAAAAACATGAGGGTCTCTTCAAAGAGAGTGTTGGTTGTAATTTAAAGGGCACTTTAAAACACATTGTAGCAGCTTTATGTTGACGTTGCGTCTCTTTGCGCCTTAATTTCGTCAGTTTATTTAATACAATGACAGTGGAAATAATGTACCATATTTACAACGTTATGGATCTAGGAGATATGTCACATTCTAAAGCCCTGCACCATAAGGAAGTGTTCCACTGAAGGAATGCATCTTGAAAGTGGCTGACTGTAATGCATGATATTTCACTCAGTGACTTTCAGACCTATGCTGTTTCAAAACTGTGCATGTGCTTGAAGCAGGCGTAGGTATTGACGCAGTATTGTGAATATAGTGCATTGGTGAGCCTTGCTGGAGCTGCATCACACTTGCGATGCAACTCTAGCAATGTATTACTTTTTGAGCACAGATGTGTTACGCATGTATGGTGTTTTTGTACCATGGTGCGCCACATTTCAAATGTGGCACACCATGGGTAACGGAGCACTAGCATACTGTGGTGCACATTAACTGGTGCATATCTGGGTATGAAGTAGTTAACATAAATCTGCCCCATAGGTTACAAATCCGCGTTTAGTAGAGTGTTCGGCCTTTGTAGTGTTATGTTTTTTCTGTTATTTTATGTAGGTATGTAATATTGCAAGATTTTTGTCACGAAAAAGAAGCCATGAGTATTGGGTTTGTGAAAGATTGCAAGATTTTTAAAATTAAAAAGCAAGAACCATGGCATTGTTTAATATAGCATTGTAAATACTTATCTTTAATAATGATGAGAGAGTAAAAAAAGGTTAACCTGATGTTTTAAAGTTATTCACAGGCTTCTTCTAGAGGAAGTGTTCTATATGATTGTAGCGTGGGTGTTTGACTTTTTTATAGGTAATAGAATGCATTTTGTATGCTGTAGCAGGAGGAGTACTACATACTTGAATATTCTTCAGTGCTTATTTTCATTTTGTAAGTGGTATTGAGACCGACACAGAACTTCAATGGATCGGAGGGGCTGTTCCTGTGCATCTGGAGGACTGCCAAGCCGTTGCAGCAGTGGGAGTGAGGCCTCTCACGACAGAGAACTTCAATGGATCGGAGGGGCTGTTCCTGTGCATCTGGAGGACTGCCAAGCCGTTGCAGCAGTGGGAGTGAGGCCTCTCACAGGGGCGTAGCGCAGCTCCTTTTGATGCTCACAATTGCAGATAACAGGGTAGAGATGTCTGTGGAATTTATAGATGGTTAGTCACACTAGAGTGTGGGCGGCGCCCCTAGCACTTCATTACGGCACACAGGGGAGCCACGTTGCACAGTTTGAGAATCAGAGACTTAGGAGATAAACCTTCATAATAGGAAGGCTTCTAAGTGATAAAAATCGCCGCTGCTCGGCGTTAAAAATATCACTGCTATCGGTGGAATTTTCCACGGTGTTAGTGCTTCAACAGAAATGGGAACACATATCTGATAGAAAATCCTGTAACAATCTCAGTATTTCACATTATCGCGTGAAAAGAAAGTCTTTCGAAAGATGTTGAACGTTGTTCTCTTTTGAGAGTAGAAAAGATAGTGAGAGAAGTGGGTGGAGTGCTCCGTGTAAATTGCAGAATAGAAACTACTAAGAACCAATTGGAAGTGCTGTTTTCAAGTCACATGACTTCACATGCGCGTCTCAGGACGTGTACGCGGTGATAGTATCTGGTCACGTACGCCATTTGGAAGTAGCGGTCTAATTCAGCGAAGTTTCAAAACGTGAAAAGGAGTAAATCCAAACACATCCGGATTTAATATATCTTCTGAGCTCGATTCAAGCATACAATTGTTAAAGTATAAAACCTTTTATATATTTTTTTAAAAATACCAAGGTGTGTACATTCGGTCACGCACGAAAGTTTAAAAAGACATTCGGCTCCATTTAATGAAAATTTTCATAATAATAAAAAAGAAGCCTAGGTTTAGTGTCTTTGACGTAGTATAAGTTCTTTGATGGGTCTATGAAGAAATTTAATAAGTTGCAATTGCAAAGTTTTCACAAAATATATAGGCGGGTGCGCGCACACGGTCGCGCACGAACGAAAGCCAAAAAAGCGGAGATAAACCCCCTTTATAATATGCTCCTGGAGCTCTTTTTGGTAGAATGAGTAAGTTCTGAAAATAACTTTTTTTTTATATATTTTTTTTTAAAACAATTGTTATGTTGTTTTTGATTTTTTAAACTTGCAACAACATTTTCATGTGTGACACAGGATCAAAATGAAATGAAGAAATTTATCTTTTCTCGGGGCATTTATGACTCTCAATTTTTAGTTTAGTAAGAATGAGGCTCTGCTCTCCGTACAGAAGAATTTCTCCACACTCGTTGCATTTCATGTGCACCTTTGCAAGATATGGTCTCAAGTCCATCACAGCACTCGATGGAGATACAGGTCGTCCACCAGAAGATGTGCTGGCCACCTCTGATGGTAATAGCGTGGCCTGGGCTCTTGTCGATGCCTTTGCAAATTCCACAGGGTGCACTTGTTTGACATGCCGCACCATGGTATGTATGGAAAAGGAATATTTTTTTCTTGGATTTCCTCTTGAGAGAACCGAATTGCATATCGTGCAGGTAACTTTTGGCGCATTCACTTTCTTTTGTTCTTCAGGATAAGTGAAAAATTGCCAATTAAAAGATTCCTTTTTTTTTTTTAAAGGTAGTCGCTCATTTCCTTCAGATTCGGAAGATGAATGCGGGGCGGCAGCCATTTCAGCAAAGTCTTCCGAAGGGTGTTGAACGTCGTTCTCTTTTGAGAGTAGAAAAGATAGTGAGAGAAGTGGGTGGAGTGCTCCGTGTAAATTGCAGAATAGAAACTACTAAGAACCAATTGGAAGTGTTGTTTTCAAGTCACATGACTTCACATGCGCGTCTCAGGACGTGTACGCGGTGATAGTATCTGGTCACGTACGCCATTTGGAAGTAGCGGTCTAATTCAGCAAAGTTTCAAAACGTGAAAAGGAGTAAATCCAAACATATCCGGATTTAATATATCTTCTGAGCTCGATTCAAGCATACAATTGTTAAAGTATAAAACCTTTTATATATTTTTTTAAAATACCAAGGTGTGTACATTCGTGTAGCATCGTGCTACAATAAATACAG
Source organism: Lissotriton helveticus (assembly GCF_964261635.1). Lineage (NCBI taxonomy): Eukaryota > Metazoa > Chordata > Amphibia > Caudata > Salamandridae > Lissotriton > Lissotriton helveticus. The sequence continues at coordinate 2,110,325,714 of NC_136057.1, forward strand.
ACACTTATTATTATCTTAACTGGAGCTTTATTTAACACGTCTTACTCATGCCCTGTCCCTACTCTAACTGCCCTTGGTTCCTGTTCCCCCGGCTCCTCCTGTTCCTGCTCCTCCCTCTGACTCCACCCCCCAACCACTAGACTGCATCCCACAATACTACATCTCCCCCTTTCTTAACAAAATGAGCTTAATGTCCTCAGTGTTCGTAGTTCTTCAATCCACCACACAGATCGGCGGACAGCCTGTTCTTCAAGCCTCAGTAGTGTTGAATCCGCGGTGGGCTTGACTTTGGTCAATCTTCCTGTTGTCTTAGTCGGGGCATTCTTGATCACGTTGCGTGTGAGCTGTCTGCTCTCACCTTCCGCAGTCAGCATGTCTCCTTCCAGTGGTGTAGCTACTGTTAGTTCAGATGCTCGATTTCTTTCACGAGTGAATAATGTTCTGGTCCTCTTCCGAGTACCCGCACCTGCTTTTACTTCCGTTTGTCTTGTCCGGGTGAGGGCAACACTGTCCTCCAATTCAGGGTCATGTGTATCAGACAGTGTGGTGCTATCTGAGGAGACTGTCTTGGCTTGATTCGATGACTCATTCACAGCCTCGGGTTGTTTGACCGACTCGTGAGCCGTCTGTGCATAGGCATGTTTCTCTCTCGTCTGATGGTCACTCTTTACTGACGCGTCCGGTTTTCCTTGCGGAGTGACTGGCTGGTCCCTTCCCGTCCGGTGACCAGGGTCCACTGTCTCTGTTTTTCCTCTGTAAGTCCTTTGAGTCAGCCTTGCGGACCCCTTCAGGGGTGACGGTGTCTGATCTGTGTCCAGATATCCTTGTGACTGACCTGGCAGGTTGTCTTGTGGCATGACTGAGTGTTCAGAGTCCTTAGTGTGTGACGTGTTGTTCTTGACGTGAAGGATGTCCTTTGGTTCCATGGTGCGTTTGGGTGGTTGACGCCATGACTGTTGTCGGGACCATGACTCGGTCAACTCACAGGATTGAACAGACGAGCCCTCTGGGTCAGAGAAGTCTCTTGTTGACTTCCAGGATCGGACAGACGTGCTCTCTGAACCAGAGAAGTTTCTAGCCATAAACGTGCCTTCTAGGTCAGAGAAGTCTTTTGTCGACTTCCAGGATCGAACGGACGCGCTCTCTGAATCAGAGGAGTTTCTGGCCATACTCCTTTTGAAGCGTTCCTTTGAGGGTGTATCGGGTACTGGATGTCTGAAATAAGTGGGCCGTGACACGTTGTTCGTTAACTCAGGGTTGTCTTTGAAACGATTCTCCGGGCGCCTTCGTCGACTTGTCTTTGGCATTGTTTCATCTGAGAAGTTGCTCAACAACCACGTGCTTGTTCTTTGTGTTTGCTCTTGAGATTTTCCGTCTTGGTCTTTCTCACATGTCAACGACGTCTTCTCGGTTTCTTCTTTGTCCCCGGTGTCATTGATGCATTGGTCTCTTCCTGTTCGTTGTTGGGGAGGGTCAGTTCGTCTTATGTGACTTATTTCTTCTTCCCACTTGTTTGGTGCTTGGATACCCATGATGTGGGTGTGATGTGTTCTTCTGCTGGATGATGTTCCTTCAGACTCATCTTCACAACTTGACGAAGAGTGTTCCTGCGCCGACTTCCAGTTTTGACCATTTTGAGCTCTCCTTCTATAGTTTGTCTTCCTTACTCTCTTGTTGTGTAAGTTGCCATCTTGTCCAGGGGTGCGACCTGTCCCACTTGACACTCCCTCCTCGTCAGACTTTGAATGACATCTTGAGGGTGACGAACTCCTTGAGGTTGTCCTTTGACTGGTTGACTCTGAGTATTCCTTGTCACTGTGTCTCTCCCGTTGGTCAGACTTTGAATGACGTCTTGAAGGTGAAGAACTCCTTGAGGTTGTCCTTTGACTAATTGGCTCAGAGTACTCCTTGTCACTGTGTCTCTCCCGTTGTCTTTTCATTGGTCTTCCTTCCCTCTCTCTCTTTTTTGGTTTGTTTCTTTTCCGAGTTACATCTGTCCAGGCACCTTGAGAAGTTGCCTTCAGATTCTGGTCCTTTGATCTGTCTCTTGCCTTGACGTGCATTCCCATTTCAGCCTTCCTGATGATTTCTTCTAGCGACCACTGTCCTCGCAAGATCTTGAGTTTTGTGTCTGGGTTTACGCAGCCTTCAATTATTCGGAGTCGAATTGCGTCCTCATTCGTAAAGGTGTTGAAGTGGCAGCCTTGTACCAGGGTTTGCAGCCGAGTGATGAAAGTTGGCAGTGGTTCACCTGGTTCCTGTCGAGCTGTGTTAAAAGCGATGCGCTCTTGATCTACTTCCACTTGTGCGGAGAGACGGGCACATAGCTGTTCTTGGAGTCTTTTATAGATTTCAGTGTCTTTTTTGGAAAATGTTTCGATTGGGCATCGGCCCTCTGGACCCACCAAATGGAGGAGCAGCATTAGACATTTCCTCTCTCTCTGTTCACCATTGGCGTCCAGGAAGTCACCCAATGTCGCCAGCCATCGGTTCTGTTCAAGACACAGACTCCAGGTATCATACTGCATTCCTGGGGGTGGTGCTCTGATGCAAGGGTTGCATCGTTGTGCTACTTCTTCCCTCGCCATGAGAAGAGGATTCTGATGGATCGTATTTGCAGGGCGCGGGCTGTTCACTCGCCTTCGTAGTTGATCTTCTTTAGTCGAAACCTGCGGTCTGGTCATGTGCTGGGACGTTGGCAATGCTTGTTTGGCCTTCGCCAGTACTCGTTTGGTGTTCGCTAATGCTCGATTGATCTGCGTGAATCAATGTTTGTGTCTCTTTGCATGGATCAATGCTTGTTGATTTGCATGTATCAATGCTTGTCTTATTGCATGTATCACTGCTTGTTTATTTGCATGTACTAGTGCTTGTTTACTCTTAGCTGGTGCCTGTCTTTGCATGCGCCAATGCTTGTTGACTTGCTTTCGTCAGTGCTTGTTTGTTCTTGGCCAGAGCTTGTTTGTTTGGTGACGCCTGACTTTAAAATGGCCGCTCTCTGGACATCCAGGGGTCTCTCTCTGGGTTGCCTGACTTCAAAATGGCCGCCCGGGTACTGCTTAGTGATGTCCTCTAAGGCGCCTGACTCTAAGATGGCCGCCTCCATGCACTCTCATTCTCCACGAGGTCTTGGTTCTCATGCACTCCCCAGCTCACTCACCGATGGTCTCTTCACTGGATCACCAGGATCCCTGCAGCTCAGCTTCAATGCCACTCTCACCCTACAGGTAGGTCAGGGGGGTTTGAGCTCCGGTTTCTCTCGCCGGCCACTCGCCGTTTCTCACGCATCGGGGTGAGACCCGATGTCGGCTGACTCTGCACTTTCTCTCCGGTGCCTCTGCAGGAGTCACTTGACTTCTGGGACCCCTTCCACATCCACTAGTCACTTCAGTGGGACTGGGGTGGGCTCCCAGTATCTCCTTTATCGTCCGCGTCACTGGGGCAATTCCGGCGCTTTCTTTTGGCGCGAAAGCATCTTTCAAACGCCGGTCATGCAGCAATCATTTCCGACCACTTGCCGAAACTCACGCATCGGGCGTGAGGTTTTCCGCCGTCGGGAAATGCACAAACCCCGATCGCTGCACTCTCAGCAGCGCTTGACAGCGGCGCTTCCTAGACGACGTTTGCTGTTCTGGGGCACTTCTGTACTCACTGTGTGGCGCTGTACAGGGTCGGAGTGGGCTCCCGACTCCTGTTTCTTTCTGGCTGCTGGGTCACACACACTCGGCGAGGCTCGCGCTTTCAGCGCCACAGGGTTTCTTCGACCGAGCGTTTCAGCGCTCCCAGGTCGGGATTTCCTCAGGGTTCTGTGGAAAAGTAAATTTTGCCATGTTCTGTGTCCCTACGCCTCATCCATCATATGTTATGTGTGCATGACCAATATGCATATGTTATTCCCCATGTCCGATTAATGACGCAATTATAGTTGTGTCCACCTCTGGTATGACATTTTCCAGTCCTCGTGAATACTACGAATATCAGGCCTATGTAAAGTTATGTTGCCACGTTTCTCAGTGTGCACGTTATTCCATTATAAAGTCCCCGTTTCTAGGCCCCAACAGGGCCCGGACCACAGATTCAGCTCCTGTCTCCTGAAAGCCTCGCTGAGGAGCGATACAGCCCCCACCTGTATCCTCGACCCTTCACTTACTTCCTGCCTCGCAGTGCCCGGTGCAGCTTGGCTCTGCCTCTGAGTCTGCCAAAAGTATGTTATAGTTCCAGTTATCAGTTCAGTCCTCCTTTTCTGCATTCCTAAGCTACTGAACTGCATCAATAGTTTCCGTCATTGTCTAGCCTTCTCGGCTCCACGTTAGAGAAATACTGTATTAATGGTCATTTAATATTCTTCATCACGCACTACATGTAGAATAATGCATGGTCCAGTCTTAGAATCAAGTTAGCTTTTCCCCTCATGACTTCTAGTTTATATCAACATGTTCCCTAAACATCAGATACCAGATAGGGTTTAGGTACATGTCGCTCCGACCCTCCAGACTCTAGTCTCTGCTCCTAGCACAGAGTTCGTAGCCCCCAGCTTCTCCTAGTAACACGTCATTGCCAGTTTTCGCGCACCATTAGGTTAGAGGTCCCGGCTCCTTAGGTAGCCCCCTCCAATGTTTCCGCCCATTCATGACATATTCTGTTATGTTTGCATCACATGTCTAAATATACTCCCAGTTACACCTCTTTCTACTGTTATCTTTCGCGACTGCTATGCGTCACGCCTTCTGCTCCACCCACTGCTACGCCTACTGCAATGTAATGCTATGTGTTTGCGCTATGTATATAAGTCGATGTATTGTTATTAAAAGTTAGCGCGCTCATCCCAGATCAAGCCCCGGCAGCTGCTGGGCCCCAGTTGTCCTGCTGGGCCCTGTTACCCCCGTTCTATGCAGGTTGTCCTGATCCTGTCCTTATGCTGTAATAAACCTGCAGAAACTCCTACTACCTCGAATCTTGACTCTTATTTTATTGAGCTATCTGTTATTCATTTATTCATCCAAAAATAGATCCGGTATTATTTATTTATATACCACATAATGGCGCCCGAATAGGGACTTGCCCTTTCCCCACGCGTCGGTGAAGCCACGCCGACCCCCTGACCCTCTGCAGCCGTGACGGAACCATACCGGCCACGTGCAGATATTTCTGCTTCAAGTATCCCTCAGGCCCACGGAGGAGACGGAGGAGGCGGTCCAGCATCCGAACGAGACGGTGGAGGAACGCGGCGAGTCCCGACCAGAGCCCAAGCCGAGAGTCCAAGGTCCGAGGTATCCGGAGGCCCACCCGTAACTGAAGTCCGAAGTCCGAAGTTCGTCGTCGTAGCAGTCCAGTCCCGTCCGAGGCCTTCCGTTCCGTGCTGCCCGGTGAGTACCATTGCTGGGGTAGTATCTAGACAGGACCAATCTAAATTGACTCCTGGTCCGTGGGTTGGTGGTGCCCAGACTCACAAACGAAGTGTTCACCTAGGTGGATACGGGTCTTGATGCGTCCCTTTATGGGACCGGTATGTTCCGTACTGTTACAGCAGTGCATCCAGTAATTCTAGTCTGTTCCGTTCTCGAGAAATTCTGTTCTGTTTCTGTTCTCAGTATTCCAGGTAATATTCTGTTCGAACTGTCATTTATAATGTTGTTTAATGTCTTTCCAATGTCGTGGTATGCCTGAATTGTTTTCCTAATTGTTATTGTTTTTCGTGTATTGTATTGTGTTCCGATTCAAGTTTACAATGCCGCTCTTTTCCAAGTTACGTCAGTTAAAAACTAGAAAGGGTTTATTAGAGGAAGCAGTTCCTGTCCCGCCCAGGGACAGTCCAGGTCATTTTATGTATCAGAAACATGGCATAAGCGCCATAATGTATCTAGATTTATGGGTAGAGTATACCAAACAGTTAGAAGAAAAGTATAGATGGCCCGTATCGGGTACATGGGATGCCGAATGTATCATGCGAGTAGAAGAAGCATTATGGAAAAAGAAAGCCAGACAGTCACAGAAAGATGCCATCGAGTTATGGCGTAAAGAAGCTCATAGAAGAACGGAAAAGGAAGTCAGAAAGTCAGAGTTAAGTAGAGAATCCCAGGAACGAGCCCAAGAAAGAGAATTAATCGAGATAGGTGAACAAGTCAAAGCCGAACAGTCAGACAGACAGAGGCATGCCCTCATTAAGGGTATGTATCCTCTTCTTGCCGAAGGTTTGCCAAAAGCGACCCCAGAGGCATCCAGTAATTTCCCGCCACCATTAGTTCCGACCAAGCTACGTCACAAACAGACCGCAGCTGATATTTTTATTTCGTCCTACTTGGACGACACAGTCCCAGAATATGCAAATCCTGTTCGCGCTCCGCCAGTCCCTGTAAATCAGGCACTTCCCGCTCCTCCAGACACCGGGGTGCCCTTAACAGCTCCCCCGGGTCAGCCTGTCATACAAGTCCAGCCCACGTTACAATTACCGACCCTGCCAGGACGAAGAATGTCAATCGACGATTCTAGTCTAGGGGCCGTAGGAGGAGGTCCTCCTCAAACCCCGCCGCCACACAAGCGTTTAACATTACTCGAATTACATGCTCAAGCGTTACAGCGCACGCCTAAACATCAGTCTGTTACAGAAATCAGGCAAACCCTTACCGAATGTGTCTATGATCCAGTTCCAGGCGAATATAATATGGTTTTATATTCCTTACGTGTAAGGAGAGTGACCGAGTATCTAGTCACCTTGCCGAATATGAAAGAAGATCTAGACAGAATATATCGTTTCATCCGTACAGGGGATGATCCAGAAAGTATTGGCGAGATTATGTCTCAAAGGAAAGCCGAGATCCAGCTCATGATATTAAAGTTCCTGATCAATTGTCTAATAAGAGAACAAGATTACCCGTCTAAAGATTCTGCCGAAATGAGGATCCTGACAAGGTGGAGTGATAATATAGCCGAGGGTAAGCACAAGACCGTCGGTGCTATGGAGAGTATGTACAAGAAAATTCGTAAAGAAATAATAAAGATACACGAACAGCGTAAAGCAGCACAAGTAAGCGAGAAAGAAAGTATCTCTGATCCTGAAGAGGAAGACGAGAATCCCGCCAGAATAGCGTATGTAGGAAAATCTAGATTTCCAGATCGCCATTTACGCCTAGAACGCAAGTCTATTTTCCATCATCAAGCACCAGAACAAGGTTCTCTAGAACAAGTATTTCAAGCTACCGATCACATTCTGAAATCACGAGTCGGTTACAGTGAATTAAGTACTATGCATGAACAAGAACTAGCCCGATCAGCAGTCCGATGGATTACTGATTCTACCACTTTTCCAGACGAAATAGTGGCACAAATGTTTCTGAAACTGCCCCCAGCCGAGCAGCGACTGGTGGGTATGTATATGATCCAGTACCTCATTACTCTGTATGAGGGTCAACATTCTGATCCAGGCCCGTTACACGATATCCTGAACGAGTTACTCCAGTATAGATGGAGAGGTCTAGGTACCGATTTAATTAGTGTCATTCTAGAACAGCGTCACAAATATAGAACGTTCCTGAACCCGCATTTTGTTCATGTCTCACCCCCAGAAAGTAAACCATTCTACATAGACAGACAGAATCCGTTACGAGAGGTCCACCCAGTCCAAGGGGCGGGTGGCGTAATGCAACGAGTGTTTGTATACACTCCGATTTCAAAGATGGAACTTCTTGAAATGAAGAAATTAATTCCCTGTCATGACAAAGATCCAGCAGGGTTCCATAGAGAATTAAAAGACATGCTCCGTATGGGAGAATACACTTACCCAGATATCATTAAAATGTTAAAGGTCCTGCTGCCCGCAGGGGTATATGAAAAGCTAAAGGAAAAAGAATGGGAGGTGGGAGAGAAAAAGATCGATTGGGCAGCTCTAGAAGCTGAAGACAAGGCACGAGTACCAGGTACCGGTCTTGGAGATAAATGTAAAGAATTACCAGAATTACTGATTCAAGTTTTACCCAGATTATTGACAACTAGGAAGGAAGACTGGGATGCAATCTCAGCCTGTAAACAGAAACAAGATGAAGATATTAGTGATTTTTATTCTAGATTTGAAAAATGTTTTAGTATTAATAGTGGTCTCAAGACAAGTAGTGAGTCATACCCTCATCTTTTCGTTACCAAATTAGTCGAAAATTCAAGCCCACAAATTAAAAACCGAGTTTTGAAAGTCGAAAGCACCTGGCAAGCAAATACTCCGTCCCAGATGCTCCAGATGCTCCAGTATCACCAGAATAGAATCAGGGAAGAGCAAGAACACGAAAGAAAACGTATGAAAGACACGAAAATGAAAGTACTAGTTGCACAATCCGTTCCTCAAGACAGTCAGAAGAGGGGTCCGAATCAAGCCAGTCATCCTGCAGCTCCCGTTAGAGGGAACTGCAATTATTGTAAACAGCCAGGTCATTTTATAAACGAGTGTGCAGTTCTGAAACATAATATAGCTACTGGTAAGACTAAAGAAAGACCACGTCCGCCTAGACAAGAACAAGTTTCACAGACTTCTCAGCCACAGAATGCACAACAGACAGTTACCGCACCGCAGCCTATCGCTGCAACACAGCATGTCACATCACAGATGTTCCAGTATGCACAGTCTGAGTATCCAGAGTACCAGCCATATTCATGAAACAGCCTAGAGAGGGAGGTAGGCTTGCCTCTCATCGAGATACCTGTAGATCAAGAAGGTCCCTATGTTCACAGTCAAGTATTAGGGAAAGACAGAAAGTTTTTGATCGATACAGGGGCAAGTAGGACCACAATTAGTCATGCCGAAGTTCCAGGGGCTCCGCTCTCAGGCTCAAGAAATGTTTCCCTTGGATTTTCAGGAAAGCCAATAGTTAATGAGATATCTAAGCCAGTTACTCTAGAAGTAGGTCCATTGTCCCGTACTACTGATCTGTTACTTACTAAGTCATGTCCAGAAAACCTATTAGGCATTAAAACACTGAAAGAGTTAGGTGCAGTCATATGCTGTTCCCCAGAGGGAATACGTCTGTTCCTACGTGACTTTAAGGGTCACTATGTATTACGAGATTTTGATTCAAGATTGTCTAATGTTCCACAGCATTTATGGGCGCAAGGTCCAACTGATGTAGGTTACATGCAAATCACACCCCATCGTGTGACTCTCAAACCAGGTGTAGTGTTACCCCGAATCAGACAGTACAGATTGCCACCTGAGGCTGTAGCAGCCTTATCCAAAATTATTGACGAGCTCATGGCTCAAGGAGTAGTTGTAGAAACTGACTCCAATGTATGCAATTCTCCGATCATTCCAGTCATGAAACGTACTGATCCAAATGCACCCCCAGTATATCGATTAGTGATTGATTTACGAGAGCTTAATAAATGTATTATTCCTCAGTACCCAGTTGTTCCAGACATCTCTTCCCTGTTAACAGCTATTGATTCCGAAGCCATGTTTTTCACTGTCATTGACCTCAAGAATGCATTTTTCAGTGTTCCCATTCATCCAGACAGCCAGTTTCTTTTCGGATTTTGTTTAAATGGAAGGAGCTATATGTTTACACACGCTCCTCAAGGTTTCACAGAAAGTCCTAGTATTTACAGTCAAGCACTCAAGAGACAACTAGACAATATTCACATGCCAACTGACACTGCCCTGCTCCAGTATGTCGATGATCTACTGATCACAGCCCGTTCTGAACGTGACTGCGAGCGAGCGTCACTGACAGTTTTGTATTTTCTAGCCGAGATGGGGCACAAGGTGTCACCTTCGAAGCTTCAATTCTGTGTCCAGCAAGTGGTATACTTAGGACACTTGCTGTCCAAGAGGGGTAGGCAGTTGACACCAGACCGTATCCAGTTAATAGCGAGTCTTCCCCAGCCCAGAACCCAGAAGGAGGTACGTGCCTTTATCGGCCTTACTTCTTATTGTAGACAATGGATTCCCCAGTATGCATTTCTAGCCAAGCCACTGATACAGTTAACGACACAGGAGGCAGCCGTATCGACTGTCCTCCCTTGGACATCTGACCATACACTTAGTTTCAATGAGTTAAAGAAAGCCCTATGTCAAGCTCCAGTTCTAGCTACACCGAACTACAGTAAGCCTTTTACACTTTTCGTTACTGAACGCGAAGGTACAGCATTATCTGTTCTCACACAAGATCAAGCAGGACAATACAAGCCCTGTGCTTATTTTTCGAGCACATTAGATCCAGTCGCCCAGGCGTTGCCTGCGTGCCTCAAGTCAGTTGCAGCCACAGCACTAGCTATCAGACAAAGTGATTCCATAGTTTTGGGGCATTCCCTGACAGTACAAGTCCCACATTCAGTAGAAGTTCTTTTAAACCGAACACAAACTCAGCACTTGACAATTGCACGTTTAACAGGTTATGAATTGACACTGTTCCAGCCACACATAGAAATTAGACGCTGCAACGTTCTGAATCCTGCTACACTGTTACCATCAGTTAATTCAAATCCAGACACACATGACTGTGTGGAAGTAGTTAACATTACGACAAAGCCAAGACAAGACCTGACAGACATTCCGTTACCAGATCCTGACCTGACACTTTATGTGGATGGTTCATGTATGAGAACTAGTACAGGAGAACTAGTCGCCGCGTATGCAGTAACTACTGACACCGAAGTTATTGAAACACACCGTATTGATACCCTGTCCGCTCAAGCAGCAGAGCTAGTCGCTCTGACACAAGCTTGTATACATGCCAAGAACCTGAAAGTTAATGTTTACACAGACTCACGTTACGCATTCGGAGTTGTACACGACTTCGGAGTGCTCTGGCAGGAGAGAGGTTTCATGACTTCTCATGGAACCAAGATTCAGCATGGTCTCCTTATTCAAGCCCTGTTAGAAGCCATACATTTACCGACATCCATTGCTATCATGAAATGCAAAGCACATACGAAAGTCACTGACATTATTTCCCAAGGTAATGATCTAGCAGACCGCACAGCCAAGCTTACAGCACAGACTCCAGACATTCCAGTTAACATGACACATACTCCAGATCCGATTACATGCATGACAGTTAAGGACCCTACTCAAGACGTCATAGATATACAGTTACATGCTACTCCCGATGAAATCAAGAAATGGTCTGAACAAGGAGGGGTCCAGACAGATCAAGGATGGTTAACGAAGGGTAGAGCCACATGGTTTCTCCCCGATTCTATGGTTCAAGTCATTATCAATACCGCACATAGTCCAGCACATTTAGGAGAAAAAGCTATGTTAGACAGTATCCAGAGCATATGGTTCAACAAGCATTTACGAGCTGCAGCCAAGCAGAAAGTCCGTACCTGTATGATATGTTGTCAGTTTAATCCAGGTAAAAGTGTCCCGGTGGAACAAGGTGGTTTCCAGCCCCCTGACCACCCTTTTGAGGTCCTCCAGATGGATTATATTCAGATGGAGCGATGTCAAGGTTTCAAGTATGTCCTTGTAGTAGTATGCGCTTTGTCCAGGTGGACAGAAGCATATCCAGTCCCAGATTACACAGCCGCGACCACTGCCAAGCAGTTGGTTCGTGAATTCTTCCCTAGATACGGACTCCCTAGAGTCGTATATTCTGATAACGGTCAGCCATTCTCATCCGAACTCATGAAGCATGTTTCCCTGTTGTTAGGGTACCAGTGGAAGTTTCATTGTGTACGCCATCCTGAAGCAGCCGGTCTGGTCGAGAGACATAATCAGACCCTGAAAATCCGTATTGCCAAAGTCTGTAAAGAAAAAGGTGTGGACTGGCTAGTAGCTCTGCCAGTTGCTCTGTTTTATATGCGCATGGTCGCACATTCCAGATCAGGTCTGTCCCCGTATGAGGTCGTATTCGGCCGCCCCCCTAACATGTGGGGTACTCCTAGACCCCGAAGTATTACCGATATTTCATGTAATATGCTGACAGATTACCTAGCTTCCTTGATGTCTGCCCTCAACTCATGTCGTTCACAGGTTGCCGCCGCATTTCCAGACAATACCGAGGTGGCACCGCACGAGATCGTTCCAGGCTCCTTGGTGATGATCAGAAATTTTGACAGATCAAGTCCGCTGGAACCACGTTGGAAGGAGCCACGTCAGGTCCTCTTGACCACCCGTACTGCCGTCAAGTTGGAAGGCAGAAAAGGATGGATCCACCTTTCTCATGTAAAACTTTTTAAAGGATTGAAATCCCAGGATTCGAAAGATTGCCAGAACATTGCTCTTAAGGACTGTCCCGCACAAGACATTATTACAACCCCTCCCTTGTTAGAGAAAACTCCGCAACAGGAGTATAAGTTAAAGCTCAGGTCTAGTAAAATAAGTCAGTCAGTTTGATTGTATAAGTCCTCCCCTAGGTGAAACGGTTAGACTGTTTCTGACATGTATAAAATAGACCCCCATAGTGAGAGAGTCAGTAATAACTCAATTCAATGTATCGTTTTTCTGAGTTTCGTATTATTCATCAGCATAATGATTTCCTGCACCAGCTATGCATTCTATCTGTATTTTCCAGTTCCTCATGTAAATATGTCTGCTAATGCTACAGTAGAGCACACGTTTAGTGATCTGCCTCCTCACGAATATTCATACCGCCTCGCTATGCGCAACAACACATTTATCCGTATGTTACATTATTCACACCAGACCAGCAATGCCACTAATTGTTGGGTGTGTGGTCGACTCCCCCCTTTTCAGACACCGAAGGGAGTTCTGCCACTCTTTCCTTATCCATTCTCACATAATGGTTCGTGTGGAGCATGGTCCACGTTAACGTCATCCTCAACAGATATGTCTTGTCTTAACAGTACATGTTTCCCAGACAAGCAAGGTTTCCCCCACAGAACAGGTTTAGATCTAGAAAATGAAGTATATAATTTAGGTAATTATTCGTCGAATTTCATGGTCCTGAATGTTCAGTCTGATACTACTCCAGACTTACCTGCTATTTCAGTACTACCTGTCAAAGGCGAATTATGTGTCCGTAGTTATGGTTCCGTACACGTAGGACATAGTGAATGTACTACTGTTATCCAGTATAGTGACAGTGGGAAATCTGTTTTCAAAGCTTCACGTCATTCTTATTTTATTTGTGGTCAAACCGCATATGTCCGTCTGCCCCTCGATTGGGAGGGAACCTGTTACATTGCCTTCCTACTGCCACCTGTTTTCCTAGCCCCATCTGATTATCACAGAAACACACATTTAGTACACATTAGACATAGAAGGGAGTCCCCAATTGTCGATTATACTGAAACTACTCTAGAACAGTATACAGATTTCAATAAAGGTTTCTTCTTCTTTGTAGGACCTGTCCAGAATAGTAAACTGATCCGTAGGTTAACAAGAACCCTTGAAGCTGTAGTAAATGAGACTGCCTCTGCTCTAGGTAACCTAACCGAAGAACAATCTGCTATGAGATTTGTCGTTTTGCAAAATCGTCTCGTCCTTGACGTCATACTGGCCGATAGGGGCGGGGCCTGTAGAGTCATCGGATCTAGTTGCTGCATTTTCATTCCAAATAACGCGCCGTCTGTTTATTCAGCTATAACCAGACTCCATAAAATTGCCCATCTGTTACACCAAGATCCAGGCACCTGGACATGGTCCGGTTGGTTCTGGAATATAATTTCCGCATGGGGATGGAAAGTCCTGTCCTTTTTAGGTATTGCAGTAACGATCATATTTAGCTGCTGCCTCTGTATACAATGTGGCCCTGCGATTTGCAGCATGTGTGCTACCTCTTGTATTCCTAGTCCCAAGCCCCGTTCTAAATCCCGTTCCAAGACAATTCGAGACGAGCAAATGGTACTGTATGAAATGATAGATGGTATCATGAATATTGATGTTTCCTGATGGAAACGTAGTGACAAGGAGGGAATGTGGAAAAGTAAATTTTGCCATGTTCTGTGTCCCTACGCCTCATCCATCATATGTTATGTGTGCATGACCAATATGCATATGTTATTCCCCATGTCCGATTAATGACGCAATTATAGTTGTGTCCACCTCTGGTATGACATTTTCCAGTCCTCGTGAATACTACGAATATCAGGCCTATGTAAAGTTATGTTGCCACGTTTCTCAGTGTGCACGTTATTCCATTATAAAGTCCCCGTTTCTAGGCCCCAACAGGGCCCGGACCACAGATTCAGCTCCTGTCTCCTGAAAGCCTCGCTGAGGAGCGATACAGCTCCCACCTGTATCCTCGACCCTTCACTTACTTCCTGCCTCGCAGTGCCCGGTGCAGCTTGGCTCTGCCTCTGAGTCTGCCAAAAGTATGTTATAGTTCCAGTTATCAGTTCAGTCCTCCTTTTCTGCATTCCTAAGCTACTGAACTGCATCAATAGTTTCCGTCATTGTCTAGCCTTCTCGGCTCCACGTTAGAGAAATACTGTATTAATGGTCATTTAATATTCTTCATCACGCACTACATGTAGAATAATGCATGGTCCAGTCTTAGAATCAAGTTAGCTTTTCCCCTCATGACTTCTAGTTTATATCAACATGTTCCCTAAACATCAGATACCAGATAGGGTTTAGGTACATGTCGCTCCGACCCTCCAGACTCTAGTCTCTGCTCCTAGCACAGAGTTCGTAGCCCCCAGCTTCTCCTAGTAACACGTCATTGCCAGTTTTCGCGCACCATTAGGTTAGAGGTCCCGGCTCCTTAGGTAGCCCCCTCCAATGTTTCCGCCCATTCATGACATATTCTGTTATGTTTGCATCACATGTCTAAATATACTCCCAGTTACACCTCTTTCTACTGTTATCTTTCGCGACTGCTATGCGTCACGCCTTCTGCTCCACCCACTGCTACGCCTACTGCAATGTAATGCTATGTGTTTGCGCTATGTATATAAGTCGATGTATTGTTATTAAAAGTTAGCGCGCTCATCCCAGATCAAGCCCCGGCAGCTGCTGGGCCCCAGTTGTCCTGCTGGGCCCTGTTACCCCCGTTCTATGCAGGTTGTCCTGATCCTGTCCTTATGCTGTAATAAACCTGCAGAAACTCCTACTACCTCGAATCTTGACTCTTATTTTATTGAGCTATCTGTTATTCATTTATTCATCCAAAAATAGATCCGGTATTATTTATTTATATACCACAGTTCCCTGGCTTCTTTGGGTCGCGTTCACTCGTTCGGGGCCACAATCATCAGGCCTCAGCTTTACTCGGCAGGGGAGCTCTTCCCTCGACGCTGCCTGGGACAGGGTGCCTGTATGTGGTCTCGTGGGCTGCAGTCAGCATGATCCCACCCTCGTCGCCAGTTGTAGCATCGTGCTACAATAAATACAGACACTTATTATTATCTTAACTGGAGCTTTATTTAACACGTCTTACTCATGCCCTGTCCCTACTCTAACTGCCCTTGGTTCCTGTTCCCCCGGCTCCTCCTGTTCCTGCTCCTCCCTCTGACTCCACCCCCCAACCACTAGACTGCATCCCACAATACTACAATTCGGTCACACACGAAAGTTTAAAAAGACATTCGGCTCCATTTAATGAAAATTTTCATAATATTAAAAAAGAAGCCTAGGTTTAGTCTCTTTGACGTAGTATAAGTTCTTTGATGGGTCTATGAAGAAATTCAATAAGTTCAGATTGCAAAGTTTTCACGAAATATATAGGCGGGTGCGCGCAGTCGGTCGCGCACGAAAGCCTGGAAATGCGCTATCCATTTTATTGAGAACTGTTGCCGAGAGTGCGCACACCGGGTCGTGCACGAAAGTTTAGAAAGGCTATTTTTATTTACAGGCAAATTTTAATGCGTTGAAAAAAAGGCAAGGTACAGACTTTCTAATTCTGTATCGCTTTACAAGGAGTCTCTATGCAACTTGAACAGTGAAGAAAAATGGCTTGTTTCCGAAAAAAATATTGCCAGAACTTTATTGACAAAAGTATAGGTTGTATACACGAGAAATTTCTGAATTAGCATTTTAAAAACCAATGAAATTCACTGAAAAAACCATAGGTTTTACACACGTTATAGTTAGGAAGTAGCATTTACAAAACCTATGAAATTCACTGAAAAAACCATAGGTTTGACACCAGTTATAGTTAGCTGGAAATTTTACTGATATAAAACCAATGAAATTCCACGTTATAGTTATTTGGACTCACTATAACTTGCGCGTGTAATGCACTGCTGATGACGTCACATATTACATCACTCATGCCATCACTGATGACACCATCCTTGTGACACAGTGACAGACCTCCTTTCACTGTAATCTAACCCTTGAAACACATATTCAAAAATAGAAACTAAAATTTTCAAAAAAATGGAGATACCCATACCAGTTACAACAACCAATTCAATAATTCCACCATCTATATACACATGCACTAATTCACCAACAGTTCTATATAGTCACTCATATATATATATATTCACTAATCATATGTAGTGATACACCTACACATCCTGTTACACACCGACAGTCATCCAAAAGTTATTCACACACATACTCACACATGCAAATAAACTATTGAACATCCATTTATTTGCATAAACAGCTATACACACACTACCACTTTACTTCTAAGGAAACGTACACATACTTACTCTCTTAAAAAATCACTTATAGAAACACATACTAATTTAAACAGGAACTCTTACAATCCCTCACTCTCACATATACTCACTTACATACATCAATATTCACATATACGGAGGAGGAGCTTAGCGCGCACCCAAGATGGTCACGTGAGCTCAGAGCTCCCGGACCCTCGCCACCTCCACCGATTATCCTGCACCTTATCCTGATTTGGACAACGGGCTTTTGTGGTCGTGACCCTGCTGATCATTTCCTCGTTTTCGCATTTCGTCTAGGCTCCCGGGAGCCGGAAATATGGACTTTTGACCATTTTTGGCCTGCTCCATGGTACTCCCCCGGGCTTGCTTTCCCTGCCAGCCGGGTGGTAATTGAATAACAACGGCACGTGTGACTCTCCCCTGCCCGGTCTCCAACTTTCGGTTTCGATTCCGGTGCCTCCACCTCATGGACTCTGCCTTGGTCGCCTAGGTGATTTGATCCTCTCACCTGGCCCGCAGGTGCCTGGCGATCCTGGTTTTTCCCTGCTTCTTGACTGGTGGCTGGCCTTTACCGATTCTCCGACTTGCTGAGGGCACTTCGAGTGTAGCCATTTTCACTAGGTCTCAGAGTACCCCTCGGGGCGCACGACCCAAAATGGCCACCAAGCCCGAGGGAGAAAGACGCAAGACCAGACTGGCAGCTCGAGGAGGCTCTGTGCAGTCCAACGTCATGGATCGATACACCCTCACTAAGGGCTCTCCGGGTGGACCGAGCAAACCCCCTGCCAACCTTGGGGACGACTCCCTGTTGGATGGAGATCTGTCGTTGAAAGACGTCATGGGTGCCATTAATGGGATGAAGGCCACGCTAGGACAGCAATACGAGGCCCTGACCCATAAGTTGGACACAGTTGCCATAGATGTCACCCTGATCAGGGCGGACCTTGCGAAGACTAACGAGAAGGTCAAATCCCTGGATCTGAAGACATCTAGCCTTATTACCAACGTCTCCGAATTACAGACTGAAGTCGGTAACCTGAGGTCCGCCCGTGACTACCTCTCTCGACGCCTGGATGATTTTGAAGGCCGCGCTCGACGGAACAACGTCCGACTGGTCGGGGTACCGGAGACGACGGAATCATCATCGGTGGATCTACTAGTGGAGGACCTTGTCCTGAATCACTTAGCGCCCAAAGGCCTTAGTAAGTTTTTTGCAGTAGAACGGGCCCACCGTATCCCGGGTGGCCCGCCTAAGCTTGGAGCTCCCCCGCGGCCCATCATTGCACGGATCTTTAACTTTCGTGACAGAGACGTGATCCTCCAGGCTTCCCGCACATCGGGCCCTACGGCTTATGAGAATGCTTCGGTTAACTTCTACCCGGACTTCACCCAGCAGGTACAGAAGCAGCGCCTTGGATTTCAGGGGGTGAAGAGGAGACTGCGGGACAGAGACATGAAATATGCCATGCTTTTCCCGGCTCGCCTGCGTGTGGTCTACAATGATAGGACATTTTTCTTTGATCATCCTGGAGCAGCCAGTGACTGGCTGGACTCACTGCCCCCTCGAGAACAATTTGACCGTCCTGATCACTCCGGTGGTGCAGGGGACGGCCCGGTGGAGCAGGAATGAGGAGCGAACTCGGCTCCCGGGCCGCCATGTTGACTTTCGGCAGTGGTTTGATGCTACGCAACTATTGTTTGCTATTGTGTTGTCAGCACGGGGTGTGGGCGGGGGTCGGGTGAATCTTCCTCCTCTGGGGTTCTTTTTGTAGATTAGTTGTATATTAGGGCGACAGGCACACTGCAAGTTGGGGTGGCTCTTGAGTCTTACGCAGGGGTGGGGGGTATGATGATGTTTTGGGGGGTTGAGGGGTTTCGATTTTTGTTTCTCTGTTTTTTTCAAGGCACTGTACTGATGATCTTCTGTATTTACGTGTTGCGTTGGGGGTGGAGGGGGCCTTGGGGTGGCCTGTGGGATGGGGGATAGGTGACTACGTATACTGTGTTGGAACGTCAATGGGTTGGGTGATAGAATTAAGAGGGGGGTGGTTTTGCAGATGCTGCGACGCTTGTCTCCGGATGTGGTTTTGCTTCAGGAGACGCATCTGCTCGGATCATTCCCCGTTGTGGTTGGTTGTGAACGCACATCTGGGTTCGGAGGGTCGTCTCGCCCCGATTAACCCGTGGTACCTCCGCGAACCTAAGATCAGGAAGGAACTCCTTGCAGCGATCAATCACTACTTTACTGACAACGTTGGTTCAGTGACCTCTTCTGTTTCTCTATGGGAAGCGTACAAAACTGTAATTCGAGGCCAGGCCCTCTCATCGATTGGCCATGTTAAGAGATGTAGGCGGGAGGAGGTTGTCCGTCCTGAGTCTGAAGTTTCCGCCCTTGAAGGGGAGTTGGATTCTGGGGTCTCCCCTGAGAAGCTGCACCTTCTCAACCTGAAACAGCTTGAATATAGAGCGCTGGTGACTGATGCTGCGAAAGAGATGGGTCGTGAACGGCAGGGGCGGCTGTATGATGTGGGTGATAAGGCTGGGAAATTGCTGGCTTGGTTGGATAGGAGCGAATGTGCGAGTCGAGTGGTTCCTGTTGTGGTGGATGAAAATGGTGTGGATGTCACTGATCCAGCTGGAATCGTGACGCGCTTTGCTGACTATTTTCGGGTGGTGTACTCCTCGGTGTCAGATCGGCCGGAGCGGGACTCCCACTTGCTTCTGCGTCATATCTCGCTCCCATGCCTGTCTGATCAAGAGAGGGATCTGTTGGAAGCTCCGCCCACTGCGGATGAGATTGCGACCGCTATACGCTCAATTCGCTCGGGGCGGGCCTCGGGCCCGAATGGGCTCCCCATTGAACTTTATAAGCTCTGTCCGGATGTACTGGCGCCGTATCTCCGATCGATGTTCTTGGAGTCACTGAAAAGGGTTTCTTCCTCCTGACCAGAGACTGGCCTCCATAGTAGTTATCCATAAGGAGGGTAAGCCGCGTGACCGTTGTGAATCCTTTAGACCTATTTCCCTGATCAATGCTGAACCTAAGATCCTAGCCAAAGTCCTTGCTAATCGTCTGGTGTCTGTTATAGGCGATCTGGTTCACCCGGACCAGTCTGGCTTTATACCGCACCGAAACACGGCACTTAACCTTCGGCGACTACATGGAGTCCTCGCGAGAGCGGGGACTCTGCGGGAGCCGGCCATCTTGGCGTCCTTGGACGCCACCATGGCGTTTGACACGATCGAGTGGCCTTATCTTTGGGCGGTCCTCAGTAAATTCGGTTTTGGACCTGCCTTTATTCGCTGGGTGCAATTGCTCTATGCTGACCCCTTAGCCAGGGTGGTGGTGAATGGGCGGGCCTCGACCCCCTTTGCTCTTGGTAGGGGGACACGCCAGGGTTGTCCTTTGTCCCCGCTCTTGTTTGCCCTAGCTCTGGAACCACTGGCGGCTTGGTTGAGGTGGGAACCGTCCTTGAAGGGAATTAGATGGTCCCCGGACTTTGAGGATCGGATATCTCTGTACGCAGACGATATACTTTTGTACCTTACGTCACCTCGTAAGTCGTTAATCGTCCTTTTTGATGTTTTGACTTCATTTCATAAAAATTCCGGTCTAGTTATCAACTGGTCAAAATCCTGTATTTATGTTCTTTCCGGTGACGCTCCACTTTTGCCACGTGGCTGTCCCATCTCGTTGGCGCTGGAGGGTTTTAGGTATCTGGGGATCTTTATTACCTTGGACCCCGCACTTCGATATAAACGCAATTTGCTGCCCCCCCTCCAGCGCCTCCGTGCGGATGTTGGAACGTGGAGTCGGCTTCCTCGCTCTCCTCTGGGACGAGCAGCGTTGTTTAAGATGATGTCGCTCCCCCGATTTCTCTATGCGCTTCAGAATACGCTCGATGTTGTACCGGCTAGCTATTTTCGGGAGATTGAGGGCCTCCAGAGGCAGTTGATATGGGGGGGCCGGTCTCGCATTGCCCTTTCGAAGCTTACACTCCCGTGGTACGATGGCGGCATCGCTCTCCCTGACATCCGTCGCTACTACTGGGCCTCTCAGCTGGGGGCCATCAATCATGGCTCCTACACTCCTTCGCCAAATCCGGCCTTCGCGATGGATAAATGGTTGTTGCCCGGTGGTGACTACAACAGGGCTCTATATGCGAAGTTGACCGTCGGGTCACTTACGGGGCCCACTAAAACAGTCGTTCAGGTGTGGCATCGGGCCACGGCTGCTACAGGCTGGGCTGATAAGTTGACCCGTGCCACGCCGCTTTATGCCTCGGATAAACTTGGCTCCCTCTGGCGGTCGAAGGGGTTTGATCGATGGGACATGATTGGGATCAGCAAGGTTGATGATGTATGGATCAAGGGTAGGATCAAGTCGTTTGATGAAATGAAAGTTGAATATGGGCTGAATGATAGAGAATCCTTTAGATATGCGCAGGTCCGACATGCGGTCCTGTCTGTTTTCCCCCTGGGCTCGGATGTTCCGGAAGCGTCCCCGCTTGAGGATCGGATACTGGATGGGCATGTCCCGGATAGCACGATCTCCCTCATTTATAAAAAGTTAATCAATATTAGGATTGATCTATTGGATAGCCTTCGGGAGTTGTGGACTAGTGATGGTCTGGAGCTGGATGATGAGGACTGGCAGGCTGCGCTCTCTTCTCCTAAGGAGGTAGCTATTCCGGCACGCCTTCGATTTGTCCAGCTCAAAATTCTTCATAGGGTATATGTGACTGGTCCGCGTCTGGTGCGCATGGGATTCTCGGCGGATGGATTGTGCAGACGTGGTTGCGGTATGGTGGCCACGTTCCTACATATCATTTGGGAATGCCCTGCTGTACTACACTATTGGAATCGCGTGCATGATGTAATGAGTGAGGTTATGGGTGTGCGGTTGAAGCCTGAAGCGCGGAGATGCTTGTTGAATGTTTGGGAACCAAATGATTGTACCCAAGCGCAGCTTCGATGGGTGACACTGGGTAACATGTTAGCCAAGCGTGACATTGCCCAGCTTTGGGGCGCTCAAAGCCTCCTACGGTTCTGGCATGGCAACAGAACATGGACTGGTCCATGTTTCGTGAAAAGACTGTGTATGTCTCCCGGGGCAGACCTGGCAAGTGGGGGAAGATTTGGACTCAATGGAACGCGTACCGTGGAGATATCTGTACCCCCCCCCCTTTCAGAATTTGATACCGACTTGTCTTCCTCCCAACCTGATGTTTCCTCTGCAGAAATATAGATCTATTGATTGTTTCTGTTCTCCTTCTCTTCCCCCCATCCCACAGTATATTTTGAATGCGATACTGTTAGCTTTATGTTTGTACCCCCCCCCGCAAAACCACATGATGACATGCTTGTACTGGACTGCCTTGTTTTCTTTTGTTTTTCTATTTTCTTGTTCTTTACCTTCAATAAAAAAGTTTTCAAAAAAAAAAAAATATTCACATATACTACATTAAAACATATGTAGTTACTGATAAAGACACTAATAAGACAGTCATTCACTCACTAACACAGACATATACACACTAAGCCACCCATACAGTCCTTCACATATGCTGTCTTCAAAACACATACAAACAGAGACTCAGTCATTCTTGCATCTATGTAGTAATACCCCCACCAAACCATGCAAACACTCATACTGATACTAAGAAAAACATCTAATAACCTATATACATACACATGTACCTACTCATCAACCCATGCAGCCACTTATACACAAAGTGAAACACTAATACATATATTTAAATATTTAAGCATTACTCAGTAATATATGTATTCACTAAGATATTCAATAATATATACATATATAACACATTTATTTTTCAGAAAGACACACATTCACTGGATGGTGTCATCAGTGATGTAATATGTGACGTCATCAGCAGTGCATTACACGCGCAAGTTATAGTGAGTCCAAATAACTATAACGTGGAATTTCATTGGTTTTATATCAGTAAAATTTCCAGCTAACTATAACTGGTGTCAAACCTATGTTTTTTTCAGTGCATTTCATAGGTTTTGTAAATGCTACTTCCTAACTATAACGTGTGTAAAACCTTTGGTTTTTTCAGTGAATATAGATTACACTTGCACCGAGCTATGACAGTCCCGACCCACTAATGCTTGAAAAATGGGCGGTGACTAATTTAGACTGCTCGGCGAAATTAATGGTGATTCTTGTTGAATTTGCGGAAAGCGACCGAGCGAAGATACAAAAAGAGGTTGAACTTGTGGAGGCGGAATTAGCCGCACTAGGAGAGAGTGATGCGGTAATGAAAAAAATGAGAGAAGAAATGGACTCTCGACTTGCTAAAGAGGAAGAAATCATAAAAAAACGCAAAGCGTTCAAGTTTGAAAGGGACCGATTGGACTACCTTAATGGCCATATTTTTACTTTTGCCCGTAAGTTTGAGAATAAGGGAAGTCACTCAGGAGCGGGGGGTGCTGGAAATGTATTGAACAGTAATGTCAGCGCTAATTCTTCCATCAGTTTGAGTTCTACTGAGGGAAATGACTCTGATGGGGGCCAACAAAATACCCCATTGGGGTTTACCGCACTAACGCCTGCACAGGAGGTTCAGCGCCTTTGCGAGGCAAGAAGAGAGACTTTGCGCCCGAGAGTGAAATTCACTCAAGCAGGACAAGGGCGAACCGCAAGCGGGCAGAGCGGAGACGAAGCCACAAAAAGAGGTGGGGGTGCAAACAGGAAACAGAACCAAAGGAAATGGGCGAACAAGAAACGGGGCAACCAGCAGGGTCCCCCTCAATAATTAATCTGACTGATATCGTCCTAACCCCCAAGGAAACTAAGATTTTGAGTCTGGGCTTGTCCTTTTGTCCACCACGAGCGTTTGACTATGCAGGAACTCGCATGGACACCTACAGATTCATAAGGAAATTGAAATTGACCAAGTTCCATCGGCTTAGACCAAGCAAAGCCAATAAACTAACCACTTTGGAATCCAATATTAATCCTATGTCTCTTTCAGCAGGGGATGCTCCTTCCTTTGAAGATATTTGGGAATTACAAAATGAGCAAAATGAATCATCATTTGAAATACCCTTTATCACGCCTAATCTAAATCCTGGGCGTGAAATAGCAAGAACGTCTTTCAAGCCCAAATCCACTTTTAATCCAATCTCTGTCCATGACAATCTGGACATCTACCAGGAACTAATAGTGGAGGACCTAAAAAAACTATACATCAGTACAAATAAGAAGAGCCAGGCCATTGCAAGACAGAACCAGTGTTATAACTTACTAATCAAAAAATTGAGAACCAACGAGGGGTTGGTGGTGAAACAGGCGGACAAGGGTGGTAATATCGTCCTCTGGGGGCGTGAGCTATATCTAGCAGAAGCAGCTAAACAATTAAGTGATACATCCTGTTACCGCAAAACCAACATCACCGTGATTAGAGCAGCCTGGAACGAACTCAATGGCAAACTTATTGGCTGGCGGAGCAGTGGGCTGATCACATTAGACGAACTTAAATTTCTAAAAAAGGAATTTCCTGTGATACCCACGTTTTACCTTCTGCCGAAGGTCCACAAGGATCCTCGGGTCCCACCTGGTAGGCCTATTATATCGGCGATTGGCAGCGCAACAGAAAACCTCTCAAGATATATTGACTATTTTTTACAGGAGTGGGTGAAGGGACTGAACTCTTACATAAGAGATACTACTGACTTTTTGTGCAAATTGTCGAAACTGGAGTGGAAAGAGAATTACATATTGATGACACTGGACATTTGTTCTCTCTATACCTCTATAAGACACATGGATGGCATGAAGGCAGTTCAATTTTTTCTTGATAAACGTCCTATGCATGATATTGAACACAACAGAATGCTCATGGGGATGTTACAAATTTGTTTGCAGCAAAATTTCTTTTCATTTGGTGGCCAAGCCTATCAACAGCTTAGCGGGGTTGCCATGGGGTCTTGCTTTTCCCCCAGCTTCGCGTGTCTTCACATGGGGCTGTGGGAGGAGCAGACCCTTATGGGACAGCACAGAACTATCGTTGAACAAAATATTCAATTATACCTCAGATATATAGATGATTTGTTTTTTGTTTGGAGTGGTTCAATGGACAGTGCTGTTGAATTTGTTGCTAAACTTAATACCAATGATGTGAATTTAGAATTTACATCGTCAATTAGTGATATTTCAGTGCAGTTTCTGGATGTAGAAGTCTACATTGATAGACAGAACAACAAATTGGAGACGAGATTGCATAGAAAGATTACTGCCGGTAACACGTTGTTACATGCGTCAAGCAGCCATCCCCAACATTTAATACGCAGCATCCCGTATGGGGAGATGCTGCGCATTAAACGTATCTGCAGTACTGAGTCTGAATGCAGATTAGCCCAGGAGCAGTGTAGATCACGCTTTTTGGAGAGGGGGTACAGTAAAAAGGTAGTGGAAGTTGCCATAACCAAAACTAACAAATTTACCCGAGAGCAACTACTAGGAATTTATCCAGTGGATAGCAGTGACTTAGCTGAGACTCAGCCTATAGTTAAGGAGAGAGTACAGTGTCGAGCCATTGTTACTTATAGCCAACAACACAGTGAAATACGTAAGATCTTTTCACGGAATTGGAATCTGGTTCGGGGTGATCCCATAATAGGAAATCTGGTTAAGAACAAACCTGATATCACCTTTAGGAAATCTCCATCACTAGGCAATGCCATTGTCAGTAGCACTATGGACGCTCCCAAAAAATGGTGGGAACGCATCACCGGATTTAAGAAATGCCAGAGCTGCAAGGCATGTAAACATGGCATAAATAAGACCCATTTTATCAGTCCCTTTCATGACACTCCTGTTGCCATTAGACAGAAATTGGGGTGCAAGACCGAATATGTTGTTTACGTATTAGTGTGTCCTTGTGGCCTACAATATGTGGGGAGTACTCGTCTCCCGGCCCACAAGCGCATCCTCCAACATCTACGAGCGATTATTGGGAAAGACCAGGCATACCCCGTGGCCAGACACTTTGAGAAACATCACCAAAGTAATGCAGATCTTTTAAAGTACTATTTAGTTGATACTGTATTACCCTTGAAGAGGGGAGGAGATAGAGATGGGAAACTCCGTCTCTTAGAAACACGCTACATCCTCGAACTAAATAGTAAACAGCCTGGGGGATTGAACCATAGTGAGGACCTTTACACATGTCTTGGATGATCTATGGTTCCTATCAAGAATTTTCCTGCAGGACACCGGTTGTCGTTTGAGCTAAATGAAATTATATATAAATATGTACATCAGGCAGCCTCTGAATACTTGTATTCCTATTTGAATAATAGGTACAATTTTAATGCACTGTCACTCTATTTAAAATTGAATGACCCCCGAGGAAGTACATAGTAGAAAATGGGTGTTAACGTGAATTTTAGCTGATATAATGGGGAATTGAGATTTGGCTCTGGTCAAATAATGATATTGTTCTGACAGTTAATCAGATTACAACTGAACAGGGTTATGTATTAAAACATATGAATTGAAGGTTGCAATTTTATACTTAATGACCTGAATATGCCAAGGGTCTTTATACCCACCAAAAGGTAACAAAAGGGCTAGATTTAGTCTGTCTTTTGTGGCAAACTAGAGTCAATGTAATATTTGTAAATAGGGTGTAAATATATGAAATTAGAATATGGATCTATACATATTTTTAAGGAAATAGAATTTTCTTTTCTTTTCATTTTGTATTGAATATTCTTATTGGGTTGTTTCCCTTTTATATATATATGCATACCTTCTTACCCTGAACAATATCTATGGAAAGCGATCAGCAAAATGGATATATGTGATGAAATGTCGTTTTGGCTTTGATAATGCACTTTGAACCAACAAATAATGCAGAGCACTATGCTCTAAACTTTGTTTTCTCCATTAACTGTGAATTGGTGAATATCCCTTTAAATTTTAAAAGTGGAAGTACTGCCCATGTGATTATCACACTATATATGTCACTTCCTTCTTCTTGACATGACATGTGATCAAGCCTCGGCTGAGGCGAAACGCGTCATGGCGACTGGTGGGCGTTTGAATACACAATAAAACTCACTGGAACGAGAATCACCGAGTTTGTGGCTTTTTTCGAATTCTCGTCAATCAGCAGAAGCGGATGCTAAGCTGGGTTTCGAGACTTGTGGAAATATATATATATATATATATATATATATATATATATATATATATATATATATATATATATATATAGCGCTACCAATTCTGCCAATTCATAACTGAAACTCGGGCACACAGGAAGCCACCATCGATTTGTTTATTCAGCAGATGGTATACGGAACAGACGCGTTTCGGATATACTCCTTCGTCAGTGTTACAAAGTTACCAGTTAAACATCCATTTTAAGTGTTCCCGCGTCACTGAACAAACAACAGCGACGACGGATTGGCAAAACAGGACCATTCCCGTGTCGGCCGCCATCTTAGCCTAGTCAATGTTGAAATACAAGTTTGTATGTGTATCTTAAGTTATGGGGGACATGTTCATACTCAAAATATATACATGCATGTACATAAGTTATACATTTCAAAGCCAGTCAATGTACAGTTAATGAACGAAAAATGTAAAAATACAAATCTCGCCGTGGATCGGCATTAGTCCACATATGAGTGGGGCGGGGTATCAATCGGTTAATTCAAACATCTTATAGATAAGAAGATCTTTACTTGAATAGTGGTTCCCCATAGGCCCCCAAAGTGGACAACATGATATAGCCGTGAATCGGCATAGACATCTAACCGTTCATAGATACCTTAATGGTATCATTCCATAATCCCCCAAAAAATATAAATTACACAATACAACAGAAAGTTATTGGAAGTATAGATACAACAGGGCAATCTCATTGCCTAATTCAATACGTCTTAATTAATCCTAGATTTGACACAAATTGACATAATAGAATCGTCATATACAGCTAACCCAAATGAACTGTCAGTTCCTCGCTACTATTTAACCCCTTAGGTGTCTTACTTTGCAGGTCTATGATGTAGCATGACTCAAGTCTTCTCAAACGCTGTAGTCCATTGCCCCCTCTGGGGTGTATCGGAACGTGATCAATGCCATAGTATTGAAGTAACTCCCTATTGCTTTGATGTTTTAAGGCAAAGTGCCGCGCTACAGGGTAGTTTTCGTCCTTATTAACTATGGCACGTTGGTGTTCCAAAATTCTGACCTTCACGTTATGAACAGTACTCCCTATGTATTTGTCCTTGTGGGAACCCTTGAGCAGGCCTAGGGGGTCAGGGTGCTTCTAAACTGCCCCCTTTTTGAGTTCTAAAACTTCTCGAGCACAAGCTGCATGCTCATTGGCTTTCAACACTTCAAACCAGGAAGTGTTGGCAGCCATCTTGTGCTCGGTAGACCGAGGCACAAGAAATCAGAAAAACAAATGTGTAGAACACAAAAAGGAGGCAGGGTAGAATCACCCTGACCCCCTAGGCCTGCTCATGGGGTCCCACAAGGACCCCCAAGGCCAAACATGTTTTAAAAAAAAAAAAAACGGTATGTTTATTTAAAAATTACCCTCCAGGGGGACCAAATTGTAGGGGCATAGTGATAAAGAAGTGTGGGGGTTGCCCAATCCCCCCCACACTGCCCCGGAGACCGCCGCCCTCCGGGGCAAAGCAACGCAGCCCCCTGGCGCATACTGGAGGCTCCTGGTGGGCTAGTTGCCTCCCAGGGACCCCTAGTATACAAGGGGAATTAGTTCCCCCTCTGCAAACGTGCAGTGGGCTGCGCTGCAGAGAGGTGTAAAAAAGGGTGTGGACTCATTACACCTCTCTGCAATGCAGCCCCCTGGGGAATACTGGAGGTTCCTGGTGGGCTAGTTGGGCCCCAGGGACCCCCAGTATGCAAGGGGAATTAGTTCACCCTCTGCAAACATGTCAGGGGGCTGCGTTGCAGAGAGGTATACAAACATTTTTTATCAATTTATATTAAAAATATGTAATGTAATTTAAAAAATAATATATCTAAAAATAGAGAAAATTTATAATATAGTAAATCAGTATAAAAAATATAACAATTATTACATTAAAACATTTTCATTTACAAAACCATTGAAATTCACTGAAAAAACCATAGATTACAGCCACGTTATAGTTAGGAATTAGCATTTAAAAAACCTTTGAAATTCACTGAAAAAACCATAGGTTTTACACACGTTATAGTTAGGAAGTAGCATTTACAAAACCTTTGAAATTCACTGAAAAAAACGTCGGTTGGACACATGTTATAGTTAGCTGGACATTTCACTCATATAAAACCATTGACATTCCCCCGTTATAGTTAGTTCAGCTAACTTTAACTCGCGCGCCCGCAATGCACTGCTGATGTCACATATTACATCACTCATGACATGGTCAGTGACATCACTCATGACATCACTGATGACATCTCAAATGACATCACTGATGACATCTCAAATGACATCACTGATGACATCATCCTTGTGGCAGATCTTCTCTCACCCTAATATAACTTATTACACACATTGAAAAATAGAAAATAACATTTTCAATTCAATAGACATACCAATGCCACTTACAACACACCTATTTAGCAATTCCAAGATCTATACACACATCCACTCATTCATCAACAGACATATACAGTCACTCATACATGTACTCACTCATCATATGTACTCATACACTGATACATCCTGATCATCCTGTTACACACCGACACTCATCCATAGAGTTACTCACACATAACTCATATGTACTAGTTTAAAACACATGTACTTACTCACAAATACACTATTAAAACAGTCATTCATTCACTAACACACCCATATATACACTCATCCACCCATACAGAAAAAAAAAAATTACCTATATAGCTACTCACCACACACACTCATTCACCCATACAGTCCTGCACTTATGCTGCCTTCAACACATACAAGCAGTAAGTCACTCATTCATGCATCTATGCACTACGTAAGACCTCCCAACGAAGCATACAGACACTCAAACACTCAGACACTCCTACTGATAGTCAAACAAACAATAACCTATATAGACACTCATGTATCACTCATATAGCTACTCACCAACACATTCAGCCACTTATACAGAAAGTGAGAGACTGATACAGAAATGTATATATTTAAACATTACTCACTAACCCATGTATTCATTAAGATACATTTAATCAGTCAGTTATACAATCTATTTTTCACCAAAAAAGCAGCCATTTATACACTTATATACCCATTTCTTCTTCCATCAACCTTCAGATATACATATATAAAATATATTTAATTTTCAGAAAAACACCCATTCAATGGATGATTTCATCAGTGATGTCATTTGAGATGTCATTTGAGATGTCATCAGTGATGTCATGAGTGATGTCACTGACCATGTCATGAGTGATGTAATATGTGACGTCATCAGCAGTGCATTGCGGGCGCGCGAGTTATAGTTAGCTGAACTAACTATAACGGGGGAATTTCAATGGTTTTATATGAGTGAAATGTCCAGCTAACTATAACATGTGTCCAACCGACGGTTTTTTCAGTGAATTTCAAAGGTTTTGTAAATGCTACTTCCTAACTATAATGTGTGTAAAACCTACGTTTTTCCAGTGAATATATATATATATATATATATTCACAGAAAAAACCATAGGTTATAGACCATATATAGTTAGGAATTAGCATTTACAAAACCTTGAAAATTCACTGAAAAAACCATAGGTTATAGACCATATATAGTTAGGAAATAGCATTTAGAAAACCTTATTTTACTCACACAAAACCATTGAAATTCCATATATAGTTAGTTGCACTAACTATATATCGCGCACCTGCAATCCACTGCTGATGATGTCACATATTACATCATTCATGACATGGTCAGTGACATCACTGATGACATCACTGATGACATCTCAAATGACATCACTGATGACATCACTGATGACATCTCATTTGACATTACTGATCACATCACTGATGACATCATTCATGTGATGATACAATGAACCTCTTCAGACTCTAATATAACCTTAGATACACTCAGTGTAAACAGACACTCACAGACTGTCACTCATCCATGGAGTTACTCACACACCTAGTCAGTCTTGCAAAGAATCAATCACACCTCGATTTCCTCAACTATATAGTTATACACACCTTACTTATTGGAACATATAATAACACATATTTACTCTGTTATACAATCCCTGATACAAGTTCACAATAATCCATACAGCCACTCACACATTCACTGGCTCTTATGCACAGTTATTTATATATGTCAACTATCACATGTACTGTGTTTTACATATGTACTTACTTTGACATGTAGCACTGAGATATCCATTCACTCACCAATACACTCATGCACACAGTCAACCGCCCATACAGATGTTTCCACATGCACTTTTGAACCCATACATCTAGTGAATCAACTGCTCACACATCTATGCACAGAGTCATACACCTCCCAGACACCCACACACACACTCAGTCTCCCATACAAATACTTGGGCAACTAATCAATAACCCATATAGTTAGTCATATAGCTAATGATCAACACATGCATCAGATTACAAAACAACAGACACAATGATGCACAATTTAAAACAGTTTAGTCACTAACCCATGCACTCAGTGAGACACATTTAATCACTCACTTATACAGTCAGTCATGCACCTACTAAATCCTTCATCCAGACACTTATACATCCACTCATTCTTCAATATGTAAGACATATTTTAACTTTACAGAAGCATACAGTCACTGGATGTTGTCATCAGTGATGTCATCAGTGATGTCATTTGAGATGTCATCAGTGATGTCATCAGTGATGTCACTGACCATGTCATGAATGATGTAATATGTGACATCATCAGCAGTGGATTGCAGGTGCGCGATATATAGTTAGTGCAACTAACTATATATGGAATTTCAATGGTTTTGTGTGAGTAAAATAAGGTTTTCTAAATGCTATTTCCTAACTATATATGGTCTATAACCTATGGTTTTTTCAGTGAATTTTCAAGGTTTTGTAAATGCTAATTCCTAACTATATATGGTCTATAACCTATGGTTTTTTCTGTGAATTTCATTGGTTTTTTAACAGCTAATATCTGTAGCTGTAAAATGTATTCTTCTTTAAATCCAAAAATATATTTTATATGTTTATGAATAATTTTTTTTTAAAATATTTTTTTTTCTTCGTTCCCGCTTCGCGAATCGGGAAGCTTCCCGTTAGCTGACCTTGATGCCGCGAAATAGACCGCGAGCCGGTAAACGTTTCTTTACCGCAAGTGCCGCGTTAGAAAACAACATCGTGACGCCTCCCGTCCGCATGATGTTCCACGTTGTCGCTTGATACGTCATATGACGTGCTACGTTAGCGAACTGGTACGCGAAGCGAGTGCCAAAGCGCAGGTTTCTGGAAGCAAACAGGGAGGCCCTGCAAAGCGCTTAACGTAAACACAGCAAGTCATGTGACTTGGTAATAACACTTTTCATTGGTTCATTTCACTTTTGGTTTCCTAATGATGTAAGACTAGGTCATATAATCTAAAATGAACACTTTTGATTGGTTGAGAACTCTTGTTTTTCCCAAATGATGAAAATCCCTCCTTCTTTCCTCACTCTGACTTTCATCATTGTGAGAGAAAGACCCTTTGTGATCACTGAGCAATGGCTTCTTTAGTAGCTTCAGCTGGTGCTTCCCCACCACCTCCACCACATCCAAGGAAGAGTGGACCACCTGCTCAAGTTGTAATTCAACAAGAAGAAGAAGAAGAGGAACAGGAGGACGAGCACGAAGAGAGGCAGTTTTTGCCTGAGCAGCCCAAGACGTCTCACCGGAAAGAAAACTTCATTTGGCAATTTTTTAAAATTCCCAAAGGTCAGAAAAAAGTAAATGCAAGATACGTAACTTGCCTTATATGTCAAGATAGACTGTCCAGAGGGACCGACAAAAAATACAGTTTCGGAAACTACACAATGCATCGCCATATGACTAGGTGGCATCCTAACAACTACAGTGCTGCACAGTTTCGGAACGACCTAGATAATCTCCCTATTATGGCCAGAAGATCTGTTGTACCGGAAGTAACGGGACCAGAGGGCAGGGAGATGGTGCCAAATATACAAATGAGATTTGGTGAAGTAAAACACACCTGCGTATTTTGCGATGGATTCATTTCCTACGGAGAAAGAGGCATCACTCTGATCAACAGAGCTATTGACTATCATATGCAAGTTTGTCCGAAACGCCCAAAATAATAAATACTTCTTTTTTTTGTTTTGTTGCTCCTGTTGAGCCCTTTACAATGAATCGTTTTCATTGCCCCCTCCAAGAAAAACCCAAAAAAATATAAAACTGTTCCGAAAAATTCAAAAACAGTAAAAAAATGTTCAGAAAAATAAAAAAAAAAGTTCTTTTCAGAACTACCTCCCCGTTATTAAAAAATTGGTACAATATTTGGAACTGTGCCAACCTCTATTTCTCTTAGTTCGCTTCCTAGTTCGCTCGCTGGTACGCGAACTGGAAGCGAACCAAAAACAGTAAGTATAAGGGAAGGAAACACACACTTATGTTAAAAGAAAGACAGCTATAGGGGAGTAAACTAGAGATACTATTACCCATAATCCACTACTGATGATGTCACATATTACATCATTCATGACATGCTCAGTGACATCATCAGCAGAGGATTGCGGGTTTTTTGGCAACATGCCTTATCCACGGTTTAATAACGCTGCCTTTTGCTTTATATAAGTTTTCAAATTGTATGAAATATATACCAATAGGTCTTTATGAACCTTTAGGTAGTGCTTTTGTTCATGAGGTCTGGTCGCTTCCATACACATACAGATGTTTCAAAGATGATCAAGAAGTTTATCTGAATGGAGAGGAATGCACTGAGACGCCAGATCATTCACTAATGTGTAGGCACATACAGTTACACGATTCATGCAACAAACACCGACCAAATATGGCTTGCGTGTTGCAAGGCACGCCAGTTCCTGCTATCATCCCCACGTTCAAGTTGTTGGAAAATGGTAGTTATTTGATGCTCAATAATGAAGATTGTTCTGAGTTAATTAAAAGTATTCCTTTTATCGTAACAGTAAGTGGACGGGTTATTTGCTGCAGAAATGTTCTATTTCCTCCCACACATGAACATAGGGAGTTTTCAATCTGGCCACAAATACCAACCTTGGGACACGTTTCAACGGCATGACAAGAATAAGAGCTCTTTTGTCTCAGAGAGAGGTGGCCTTGAGTTCGGCCCGTGAAACTTTCGTACTTCACATAGCGAACACCCGTACACAGGTTTGCCTTTCAATTTCAGCAACATGTTTCCGACTATCTTTAACGCATCCTCCACAAAATCCCTGGCACACTTTTTTAAAGTTGTTACCAGTGGTCTCGTGACTTCATTTGAGAAAATCTTTGGAGTCATCCCTGCTCCCTTTCATTCCATTTTCTCCACTCTGGTTCGTGGATTGCATTTTTACTTGCATTACCAGCGGACGCTCTTGTGCTTTTTTACATTTTTAAATATGGATGTCCCTCCTATGCAACCTCCGACCCTGCAGCTGCTGACACTGTTCCGCAATCGCATGCTAGAATATTATGGCACAATGCCGTTGGCGATATTAAGCACGGCATATGGATTATCTTTTCGGTTCTCCTACTTCACCTGTGTCCAGCCTGTATTTCACTGCCTGACCTGTGATTTCGATTGGGCCATTGATTTGTGTCTCTGCGGACCGGTTTCTCCTGACGTCGACTTTAATCAGCTGATGACTCCTATCATTACTCACGAGTTGATTTGTCCTGGCGAAAGGATTATGGCTGTGGCATTGATGCATGGACTACTTGGTCCCTGGAATTTACTGGCGGCAGCACAGTCTTTCTTGGAACACAGCTTTCTTGAAAACCCACCGAGCTGTCCTCTGATGGTGATAGAGGATCCGGTGCTGGGAGAGCACGTATGTTCTTTTCCGCTTTTAAATTGGATGGCTGAACTGTTTTCGGATGAAGACGGTGACTTCCTATTGGAGGCTGTTGCAGCTTATTTTGCATACACAGTTATGTCATAGACCTTTTTCATGTTTGATATGCTGAGTACTAGCATTTCATTGACAATTCATTGACTTATTTGTCAAGTTTTTATTATTTACCTTGCCTATTGGCTTAAGACTCGATAAAGTACTTGGCTGTTTTATTTTTCTTTAGCATTGAATTTTCCTAGTTTTTAATGCTTTACCTTGCGGACCGTCCACATATAAACTTGCAATCTGCTCTCATGAGATGGCACTTCTATTATCTTATTCAGTTCGTTTCGGGATCATGAGGAGGTGTCATCTAGGTCCTGGATATCTTTACACCGTGTTAAGTTAGCATGGGCTCATTACCGGTTTAAACGCCATTTTTCCTTTTTTGCAACTTCTGCACACGACACTTAGTTGTTGCTTTAGCTTTCCACCTAGTAGTTCATCGTGGTTTACATGAGAATAATATGTTATTGGTCTACTATCTGCTTTACTTGTTAAACTATATCTGTACAGCGAGTGCTAAAGTTTCAAGAACAACACGATACAGAATTGTTATGAGGTCTGATCTCCACGACTTCATACTCATAACATAAGTGCAACTTCTGCCAATTCTGGGCATGAGGCGGGTTTTATATTGCTTTGCCGAACACACATACACAACAGTTGATGCGGTTCACATGAAGAGAGAGCTGGTGTATGCTGATGTGATTCCTTCAAATCTAAGACACTAAAGTATGGACACGCCCTAAACCAACACAAAGAGACCTTCTTAGCAAATAATATAATATGTGTATTAGGGAGGGTGAGATATAAGCAGCCGCGGGCCGTGGAGGGAGTTACGATGGGGCGGGGAGGGGGAGAAGCAGGGTGGAGCCCTCTCTACCTTGCCCCTCCCCCTCCCCGCCTCCCTGCCCCACCGTAACTCCCTCCACGGCCCGCGGCTGCTTATAAGTGTTGCTAACTCTTATTCATTTACAGCATGTTAACATACTGTCACCATTCGCTTTTTATGTACTAGTAACTATGCTGGTAATTTTGCTACTGATAATATGTGTACTTGTATTCTCCACCCTGCTTCTCCCCCTCTCCGCCTCCCTGCCTCACCGTAACTCCCTCCACGGCCCGCGGCTGCTTATAAGTGTTGCTAACTCTTATTCATTTACAGCATGTTAACATACTATCACCATTCACTTTTTATGTACTAGTAACTATGCTGGTAATTTTGCTACTGATAATATGTGTACTTTTATTATCTAAGGTACTACGCCTGAGAAGACGGCATTAGTAAATAAACATTTCAAATACACATGTGTTCTTCTTAACTCCATGTTCTGGTTTCTAAGAAATATATAACGACCGACTGTTCATGAGTTCCACGTATCCTGAGGTACTATAAGTTCATATTCTGGATTGTCTAAACATTGAGAGTTTGTTATATCCAATGTGACACTGTACCTAGCTTGCTAAATAGTTTTTGATTACTAACGTGAGTTTTGGGACACCCTAATTCGCCGAGGTTCCAATCCTCTGTCCACAGTTCTGTGTGAGAACAGAAACCCTGCGACAGGGGCACCCCCGACCCTTGCTGGAGCTTCATCACACTTGCGATACAACTCCAGCAATGCGCCACCTTTACGGCACAGATACATCACGCATCTGTGCTGTTTTTGCCCCATGATGCGCCGCATTGTAAATGCAGCACACCATAGGTGACGGAACAGCGGCACAGAATGACTAACACATCCCTGGTGATGCGCCAGTCATCATAAATCTATCCCTATGCTTCTTATCTTGTTAGAGATGAACCGCCATATGTATCATCAAAGTTATTTGCATTTCCTAAATAGCGAACTTTAAGGAATAAATAGCGATTCTTTACCATTCCTAGTTTGCGATGAGCTATTTGCTAATTAGCCGAATGTAGCCCAATGAAGCCCAATGTAGCCCAATGTAGCCCAAAGATGGCCGCCAGACACACAAAAAAACAAATGTAGCCCAAATATCAGCCAGATGTAGCCCAACTATAGCCTAGTGACAGAATGACCAATCAGCTTCGCAAACCTCCGTTACGCGAAGCGGAGCGCTGTTACAGATATATATCTTTTTTTGAACGTTAATTTCTCAAAATCCACTGGAGCACATATATTGAGACCTAGCAAAGGCACATCGGGCTACCAGTCCCTAATATTTTGCCAAGTTTCGTGCAAATCCATTCAGCCGTTCAATTATTATTATTTTTTTTTTTTTTGCCCCGCGGGGCCCTTTTAAAACCTCCACATCAAACCTAGGGGGTCAGCGAGGATCTACTATGCCCCCTTATAGTTATTTCCCCCTTTGTTTTGACCTCCTCTTGTCTCTCGATCCTACCGAGAGACAAGATGGCGGCCGCTACGGACTGTTTGGAATGTTGACAGACGCCGGAGAACCAATCAGCTTCGCTTCACAAAGCTCCGTTGCGCGAAAAGTCCGCGAACCAGAGCGCTAACCGGTCCGCTGTTACAGATATATATCTTTTTTTAAACGTTAATTTCTCAAAATCCACTGGAGCACATATATTGAGACCTACAAAAGGCACATCGGGCTACCAGTCCCTACAATTTTGCCAAGTTTCGTGCAAATCCATTCAGCCGTTCGGGCTAAAAGTGAGGCCAACCGCCCTATGGAAAACTCAATGTTAAAAACACGTTTTGGGACCCCCCTTTTTTCTCGGCCCCCACTGGACGAACCCCCCCCAAATTTTCGAGGGCTGCTCAGAAACAAAATGTGCCATTTTCCTGAAAATTTCAGCCAATTCCGTCCACAAACGCCAAAGTTATTAGACATAGAATTTTCAAAAAACCCATAGAGAAAAAATCCTAACTATATATACCTACTGGCGACCGCCAGTAGGTAATATATATTCATATGTATATAGATATAGATATATATATGTAAACACATATATATATATATATATATATATATATATATATATATATATATATATATATATATAGTGTAAGTAAATTTTTTAAGTTTACCCCGCATAGAACTTCACCACACATGCCTTTGCGTTGTAAAGGCATGCGTTGTAAAGTTATATGCGGGGTTAAATTTTGCGGAGTGATTGTACTGCGGAGTAATGGCTCCGCGTTGTAATTAATGCGGAGTAATGGTATGCGGGATTTTTGAATGCGGGATTTCGTCACATATTCGCTTCAGAGTGCGCATGATATGGTCATGTTGCCTCTCTTCCAATAGAAGCCTGGCCACAGAGTGGAGAGTTTCTTTCATGGGGGCTGGGTATGTTTTTGGACCACCCGGGAACATTGCGTTTGGTGAGGACGAGGGCTTGTACCGTGGTCTTTAGGTCATCACTGGGTATGAAGGGTTTGACTTATTTTTGATGTTTCAGTGAGTAGAAGGCACTTTTCACAGAGGTGATAATATGTTCCTTCATTGTTAAGTGACTATCGAGTGTGATTCCCAGGGATTTGACAGAGTTGGAGATGAACAGTTTGCAGTTTAGTGCAGTGATTTTGTTTAGCCAGTTTTCTACAGGAAAGGATTGTTCTTTGGGTTGAATGAGGAGGAGGGCTGTTTTGTTGGGGTCGAGTTCGAGGTGTTTACTAGTTAGCCAGGATTGAACTGTGTGAAGAGTACTACTTAGGTGTTGGATATCTCTGACTGACGGTATTGAGCTAAAATAGTATTATATGATGATTAGACCAGTCTGATTGCAGGACAGATTGCAGGGAGAGTACGTTCTGTTTGGAGAGGATTGCATCGAGGGTGGCTCCCTTGTCATGAGTTTGTTCCTAGCAGTGCTGGGTAAGATCATTCGTTTCCAGGAGTGAGGTAAGACATAGTACTGAGGGATCCTTCACATTGTTCAGGTGTAAGATGAGGTCCCCTAAATTAATGTTGGTGCTGTCATTAAGGGAGTTAAGTGATATTAGGTCCACCAAGCCTTTGAGGAATCTAGGATTGTGGTAGATAAGATGGAATTTGATAGGGATGCGGCCTTTTGTGAGACTGACAACCAACCATATTTGCTTCTCTTTGCATAAACTGCACCATATGTTACCTTTACCATTCAATAACATTGATGCCATTGTGATATAATGTCTCCTTTTTATGATCTGTTAGACAAGTTTCAGTGAAAAATCATGTTGATCCTGTGTTGAAGGATGGTGTCCGCTATATCAATGGCATGTCTGACTGCAGATCGGCAGGTCAGGAACAGGTGAGACAAAGGTGGCAAATTTTCTATAGGATTGCTGGGCTGGATGGTAGTTAGTTGTGCTGATGACTTGATGCCCAAATCAAATTTAATGTCACTTCTAAGGAAAGGCAACTTTCAGACAGTTACCACTCTGTAGCCCAGTTTGTCCAGTGGCCTCACACTGTTACTGGTCACCAAATAACATTCTGCCCTCCTGGGGAGTAGTATGAATTACTGCCAGGCATAGGAACAGTGGTAGCCTACTACAGAGGTAGGTTTTACCTCTCAGGGTATTGGCTTCAAAAGGCAAGCTTGAAAGATGAAGCTGCATTTGGTGGGGAAATGATTATCACACTCCTGAAGGGTTTCCCCTTTGTTTGGGTAGACAGGTTGGCGGCGGGATCAGCGAAGGAAGACCAGTGCCCACAGTTAGCCACACCTCAAGGGTGAGTTTCTAAGCTCCTAACATCCAAGAAAGGAAGGATGTGGGGAGTGGGAAGAATAGTGCACTCTGGGATTGCTAGATTCCACACATAGCCAGAAGTCATCAAGGGTGGGGGGATCCTGGTAGCCTATTGGCTAGCGACATAATCCCGCACAGGCACTTTTGAGGCATAAATATGACACCCTGAACCTCAGATCACTACGAAACTGGAAAAAGGACTGCCCTGCTGACCCCTGTATCTGCCAAACAGAGGCTGCACCATCTGCTGAACTGCACCTGCTGCACCTTGGGCTAGCAAAGAGAGGATTGTGCCAGTAGGCTCCTGGCTTGAGGAAAAGTTGCTCCCAAGCCCTAGACTAAAGAAGAGACTCCGAGGATCAGTCAGCTGATCGCCAGGAGCCAGCACCAGGGCCATCAAAGCTGCTGGAGAGACGCTGCTTACCACCACCTGAACCACACAAAACTGATCCTCATCAGCCAAAAATTTTTTGTTTTTTAAAAATGTTGGTTTATTGAAACTTTACAGCAATAATGCACAACTACAATTTCAGCATATGCAGTGGACATATAGCAGAACATAAGCATATGAGAATACAAAATAAATCAGATGACATGTGTATCATTATACAAAATGCAGTTAGGACAAACGTATATTTCTTGAATGAACACACATACCCGCCACCCTGGTATGTGTTATATTTGGACTGCCAGGGAATGCTACGGAGGTCAATAA
This sequence comes from Lissotriton helveticus, assembly GCF_964261635.1. Lineage (NCBI taxonomy): Eukaryota > Metazoa > Chordata > Amphibia > Caudata > Salamandridae > Lissotriton > Lissotriton helveticus. The sequence goes on from NC_136057.1 coordinate 2,110,365,717, forward strand.
GGTGAGTATGGCTCGCCAGGGATCATGTGGGGGAAGTAACATATCTTGCATTGGTCTAGTCAACCATGATAGTGAGAATTAGCATCAGGACGCGCGTTCAGCATTGTCTGGGTGTTCCAACAGGTACATCTGCAGTGGGCCCCAGATGTCGCGAGGAACATAGGAGAAGTACAGCATATGTACAGGTTTGGTCCTGCCATAGTATCATGTCCCCAAGCCAGTCCTTGGCCACTCGACGTTTGGCCAGTACCAGGCCAAAGGACACAAACTTACGATGTTGGGCAGGGATTTGCTCAGTGTATCCTAGTAGGGCCACAAGTGGGGACCTCAAAATAGGTATATAAATCAAACAGTCTAATGCCATAAAGACCTGCCACCAGTATGTGTGTACCTCTGGACACACCCAGGCTAGATGGAGAAAATCTGCATGCTCTGTCTTACATCATCAGCCAGAAGTTGCACCGAGTCTACTGGACCCGGGAGTGTCCCAAGAGTCCTAGCCTCCACCAAAGGATACCACCAAGAGAGATACTATCCTCCACCAAAGGATACCGCTGGACCCACTGTGACTAGAGACCGGTAACCCAGCAGCAGCTGGCTTTCTACTGGCCAAAGAGGGCTTTGAGCAAACCCTAATAAATTGTGTAAAAGAATTTAAAAAGATGTATCATTTGTTTTATTTATTTTTTTAAACATATTTAATTTGTCATTCTTAGTTATTTTGTCATTTGTAGTTTCATTATGTTTTTAGAATTAATGGACATCAGTGATTTTTATTTTTAATATGTAGGGATTGGGTCATCCCAAACTGGGCATTTCATTGCCCCCATCCCCAAACAAAAAAGGACAGTCTTTCTGCCCACCCTGGGAGAGGCAGAATGGGACTATTACCCCCCCATCTGCCGCTGGGCGGGGCAGAAAGCTCACTAGACATCACTGTGATTTTTTGGGGGGAGGGGGTGCAACATTTGAGATTTTCAGGAGATTCTGGGTAAGAAAATGTTGGAGGGATCCCGCAAGCCACATCTCCCTGGACTCACCCAGGTGTCTAGTTTCCAGAAATGTCTGGGTTTGGTAGTTTTCCCTACATGGCCCTTGAGCCCTACATGGCCGCTGAGCCCGGGACTAAAAACGCAGGTGAATGCCTTGCAAAACCAGGTCATTGTGTGATCAATTCTTAATGCCTCCACAAGGTGTTTTTAGCCCTTTCCTGTCACGAGGTACTTGGTCCACCCACACAAGTTAGGTACTATTTTTATCAGGAAACCTGGGGGAACGATGGGTGGTAGGAAATTTGTGTCGGCCCGGTGATCCCACAACTTGCCCACACAAATGTAAGGAAAATTTGATTTTAGCGAAATGTGATGTTTGCAAGGGATTCTGGGTAAGAAAACGTTAGGGAATTCATGCAAGCCTGGGTGTCTAGTTTTCAGAAATGTCTGGGTGAGGTAGGTTAACCTACATGGCCGCCGGGGCAAAAAACACAGGTGATCCCTTCGCAAAACTAGACCTACCCACACAGGTGAGGTACCATTTTTATTGGGAGACTTGGGGGAAGGCTGGGTGGGTGGAAGTTTGTGAATCCTCGCATATTCCTGAACTTTACATTACAGAAAAATGAGGAAAATGCGTTATTTTGTTTGACAAAGTTTGAGGTTGGCAAGTTATTCTGGGTAACAGAACCTGGTGGGAGCCACACACGTCACCCCATCCTGAATTCCCCTTGGTGTCTCGTTTTTAAAAATGTACAGGATTTGCTAGGTTTCCCCTAGGTGCCGGCTGAGTTACGGCCCAAAATGCACAGCTAGGAACACTGAAGAAAAAAAAAGGGTCATTTTTCTGTGTAAATTTGTGATGTGTCCACGTTGCGTTTTGGGCCTTTTATTGTCGCAGGAAATAGGCCTACCCACACAAGGGAGGTACCTCAGGAGACTTGGGGGAATGATGAGAGGGTGGACGTTTGTGGCTCCCTGCAGATTACAGGACTTTCCTCCACAGAAATGTGAGGGGAAATGTGTTTTTTCTTTTTACAAAGTTTAAGGTTCGCAAGGAAGTCTGGGTAACAACCTGGTGAGAGCCACACGTCACCCCATCCTGGATTCCCATGTGTGTTTAGTTTAAAAAAATGTAAAAGAAATGTATAGGTTCCCTAGGTTTCTCAAAAAAAGGGACAGTTTTCAGCGGAAAAATGTGATATGTCCATAGTGCATTTTGATGCATTTCCTGCTGCAGTCACTAGGCCTACATACACAAGTGAGGTACAGGTTTTATCAGGAGACACAGAGGAACACAGAATAGTAGAACACGTGTTATTACCAGTTGTCTTTATATGCATTGCTGACTTCCAAATGTAAGACAGTGTGTACAAAAGAAGACATTTTGAAAAATGCCATCTAATTTACATGCTACTATAGCTACCCACAAATTCAGACCACCGCTTCTAAAATCCATATCTTGTTCCCATTTCAGAAATACCTAGGTTTCCTTGATACCTATTTTTCACTCATATTTTACCAATTGAATTGCTGTATACCCGGTACACAAAAAACAAACATTGCAAGGTGCAGCTCTGTGTTTGGCTCTGGGTACCTTGGGTTCTTGGTGAACCTACAAGCGTTGTATATCCCCACAACCAGAAGGGTTCCACAGACATAACAGTATATTTTTTCAAAAATCTAGTATAGTTAGAAGAGACAGGTGAAAATGTAGGCACAAATGGCTGTTTCTTTCAATTCATTTCAATTTTTTTTATTTCAACTGTTCATTTCTATGATAAAACCTTGAAGGATCAACCCAAATGACCCCTTGATGAATTCAGAATGTGGTATACTTTCCAGAAATGTATAGCTTTCCGGAATCCATTATTGGTTTCCCATCCATTTCTACCACTAACTGTAGAAGGTTGAAAACACAAATGTAGGAAGCTGGCTGTGTATATACTATACCAAAATGGGGTATAGTGTGCACAGGCACAGTCCAGTGGAAGCCCAAAGGTAGGCAGAGGTAAAAGTAAATAGTACCTTACTCTCTATTTGTAGTTGTGTGGGCTAGCAGTAAGGCTTCATCAGAGGGTAGTGTTAAGCATTTGTTCTACACACTCAATCAGCAAATGATTGTCACACACTCAAAGACTGAACTCAGACCAATTTGATTTGTATAAAAATACTATTTTGTTGTATTTATTTCCTGGAACCAAGCAAGCCTAGCAAAGGTAAGTGTATTTGATAATTTTCAAAGCAGGTTGAACAATGCAAGCAAGCTGAATGAAAATGACTGTTACAGGTTTGTAAATGCTTTCAATACCGTGGAAATTACTGTACGATTACTTTGAATTACTTTTCGGATTACTTTCTGGATTACTTTTTCTACTGTGTGATACACCTAGATATCGCACTGGGACATTTCCTACAGAAAAGGTAAGTAAGCAATTTTTAGTTCTTTTGCAGTTTTTCAAAGTTCAATACAAAACCAACTCCACACAAAATTTTTCATATTCCTTTGGAGAGAAATGAAGTTATTGGTTAACAGGTAAGTACTTTGCTGTGGGAGTTGGTATTCTGGGGTTAAAGCCAGGGCTCCCCGAGGGTCAAGAATGCACTCTCAAAACACCCTCAGCAGCACTAGTGCTGCCTGGTGCAGAGTGCTGAGGCCCAATATTATCCAATGGGGAATAGGGGGCCTTTGGTTGGTGGGTGCTCACGAGCAGGCCACAAGGTTGTGGGAGCAAAACTCTGGGGTTTACCTCATGGCAAAGGTGGATCCGATTTAGCACCCAAAGTACACCCGCAGCGGAGGCTGGGTGCAGGGTGCTGGTTTGGTGTCAGGTGCCCTGTTGATTTCCATGGGGATTCTCTGGTTTCAACAAATACTGCATGCTCGGGGACGAAGGTCTTCTGGAGGTGACCACCGGTTGGAGAGGTAAGTTGGGATGCTGGGACACCATCGGTTGGGCCACCCAAGGGCGTGGGGTTTTCCTAACCAGCTCCGGTCGAGGTGGGGGGGGGGATCTTCCAGAAAGAGGCTGTAGAATTCGCTGGGATCACCAAATCTCAGTTCAGGAGCGCCAGGAAGACCTCTTCGTGGTGTTGGGCCACTCGAAGTCAGGCAGTGGACGTTCGGTGCAGACTCGTGGATATGGCCGGAGCCAGAGTCTGTGGGTGAGCAAATCCCGTGCTCACAGGAGACAAAGTCTTTGGTTTGGAAGGCAGGGCAAGTAGGTAAATGTTGGAACAAATGGGTCCCTTACTTGGGGTGGGTACACTCCCTATTATGCCACTCTCCAGTGGAAGGGGGCATATGCCTCACTCTGGTTGGCTGGGTACCCCTATCTGCAAGATGGTGGGGACTCAGAATTGTGCTTCACCTCGCCTCCCCCACCTTAGGGGGATTCTCCCACCCAAAGTGGTGGTCAGAACTGGTGGAGGGGCAGCAAAAGGCCTGGGGAAGCTCACAAAGGCGGCAAGCCCTTGAAGCTTCCCCTTCGCGGACCCTGCCCATCCCAGGGGGAGGAGGCTTGGCACCTCATCCCAGTATGTGCATTGTTTCAGACCCCCGAGAGCAGCAGGCTCTCGACCAAGGGGGTCCAGAAACATGTCTGGTGGTGGCAACTGGCGAGCAGCCACTCAGCCTGGACACTAGTGTTAGGTCATTTTTTAGGGGGCTTCTCTAAGATGCCCTCTGTGTGTTTTTTTCATTAAATCCCACAATGGCATCAGTGTGGGTTTAATGTGCTGAGCAGTTTGATACCAAAATTCCCAGTTTTCAGAAAAAGTAATTATGGTGCTTTGGAGTTTGTGATGACAAACTCCTAGTACCATATATTCTTAATGGTATTACTGCACTTACTTATGTTTTAGGTTGTGACATCTGTCAACAAAGTAAAAGTTCTAGTGTGTCTTGTCCACTGCAGGCACATTTGTTTACTTCCTATCAGCCTTTTGGCTGTGTTTACTTAGATCATTGTTCTCCTTTACTTTCAGATACTGATTTCAAGGTTATTTTGTTGCAGTTGATTCTTGCTTTAAGTTCCTCTGTGCCACAGCGCTCGGCTGATGCTTGAACTATTATTAAAGATTTAGCAAGTAAAAAAAAAAAAGATTTTGCAAGTCTTTGTAGGGACTTATGCCTACCACGCATTCCACTCGGACCAAGCTCCTGCTTTTGCATACAGTGATTCGATGAAGTCCAAGGGTGTGCAAGTGAATTGTTCTTCTCCGTTTAGGCTGAAGGCAATTTTGTTGTGGAGAGAATTAACCGAGACTTAAAGCACTCCTTAACGGCTAGAGTATTAGGTACAGGGCTTGGTTGCTTGAATTATCTCTATGGGGTTCAATGGGCATTAGGTAGTCTCCCTAAAGATCCCTGGGTGGGCGAACCCCGTACAAAGTTCTCTTTGGCATAAAGATATATGTTCCAGATGGTGGCAGCCGCGACCTTCGATGTGGATAACCACTGTATGGTCTTACAGGAGCTACAAAAGTGGTGCGATACCCAGGCTTGCTCAAATTTGCCTGCATCTCTCTGACTCCAGACACTCAAATTCCTGTTTCTTGTTGGCTTCCTAAAGTTAGAGACCTTGTTTGTGAAAAAGTGGCCCTCAAGAAGGAATTCAGCCCAACGTACTGTGCTGCTCTTCCAGTTATTGGTATCCAAGGTGCATAAACTGATCTTGCCACCACTTCCAGTTCATAAAGACAATCGATTTATCTCCACTGAACAGGTCAAGCTAGACCATATGGCCAATTCTCCATAATATGCCCAGGAGTGGTTCTTCACAAGACTTTCCTTTGCAGCCCTTAAAAACCCACCACTGCATTTTCTCGCCTGCAGGCGAGGGTGGGGGGCAGGGGGATAGAAGGTCAAGACTTCTGTCAATTGGGTTCCTGTTGCTAAATGGATCAAGACCATTTCTCATCTGATAGTTAATCAGTTTCTTTGGCTCTGGATGCACCTCCAGCGCGGATTTGTGTTTTCAATTCTTGGTCTAAGCACTTAACTAGTCCCTCCTTGGATATATATATATTTGGATCATACTCTTTGTTTTTTTTATTCATGTGGATTGGATTTATACTGTTTTGTTTTCCTTCTGATCAACGGTCATTACTTTCCGGAACATTCCTCCACACACAAAATTAAAAGAGACTTGTCCCTTGTCAACATTTCAGTTGTTCCAGCGACTGATGGAATAGTTTTGGATAAGGTTCCAATCGATATATATAGTCCTATGGAGTGACGAAATAGTACCAGGGTTACAGTCAGATGATTGGGATGTTAATACTGTGAATTCAATGCTTTCTGAATTACAATATTATACTGTGAATGAATCTGAAGATTTCTATCTTAATTCCGCTGAGATGTTCTGCCACCACCATTATGGACATAACTGTTTACATAGGGCAAGTGGGCAACGTCCCCATTATAATTATACGCAGTGTGAACATTGTCCAACTCCACCACAAGGAAACTCAAAAACACTTATTTCACAGGTTTTGACCTATCAGACCCAACACCATTTTAAATTAGTTTTAACCCAGTCGAAAAAGTATATGATTTGTCGGACCAAGCTCATAAGCGACTTCATTTGTTGAACAACAGGCCTTTGAGTGTTATGATTATTGAAAAACAATATTGATCTGAAATCAATTTGGGGTACAAAATCCTGGCAGGTCCAGGGCCCAGAATCTTGAGCTTTTCCGATTCCCACGCAAATTATTTTTATAAATGAAACGGTGCAACAAACTACTTGGCTGGGATTGGCTAGAATTAAAGATCTGAACACCCCAACTATTCTTTCAATTGCCCGCTTTAATAATTGGCAATCCTATACAAATTATACAGAAGACCAGTTAAATAGTATGATCTGAAATGGTCCATTTAACTTCTTTTTTTCAAATCCTGGTGGGTGGTTATTGGGCCAGTAGATACTAATTGTTGTCATACATGTTTTCTCAGTTCCACCTCCAGTTTCAAAACAAGTAGACCAGATCTAAGGTACTCTCAGTCAACACCTTCGAACACTTCAATACCCTATTCAGTGAGTAAACTATGCCAGAAATGATTAGAACATTCCACACTATCTGCAGTGAAACAATATTGTTCTCTTCTGTCCGAGGACAATAATCTAGCTGATTTTTTATTAGGTCCCAAATCCCCTCGTTCTAAAATATTCCTATATGCAGCCGAAAATGAAATATGGAAATGATCACAGGTTGAAGCTGCCATGCCTTTAAGACAAATTGATCAAGATAATTTGGACAAAATACTTGCTGTGGTAGACTACGATATTAATACAATATCATTTCATATTTATAATTTTAACAGCATTGTCTCATCTGTTATTGACATAGTACAGAATGATGTGTCGACATTGTATCATGGTCAGAGTCAGCTCAGATGCATAATACAGTTTAGTTGAAAACTTCACATACTCATAAATGGACGTGTTCCTTGGCATTATTTGAACTCTACTGCTTTGTTTTTGCCTTTTAATTTAACAAACAAAAACGAATGACTATGAAAGACGCAGCTTACACCATGCTACATTTAGAGAGATTAGAAAAAATCCAATTCACTGTAGCCGAAATGCCTTCAGCGGTATGGTTAATAAATAGTTATTTTCTTGCCAATATCGACATTTCAGTTTACAGCGTGCATGAAACGTTTTCCAATAGGTAGATATGAACCCCTTGAGAGAAGCTACATCCATGAGTAATGGTCCCTGCCATTCACCCATCGGTGTGAATGTGCTAATGTATAAGTCTTTCTTACGGGAGAGGAGTGCAACTCCACTGCTGGTCATTCACGTGTCAACATGTTAAAATCTAGAGGGCTTGTAATGTTTTGGCGCCTAATTTGGTTTTGTTATTTAAAAGGAACTCCATTTCCCGCAATTCTTCCCTTCACTACTGTACTTTTAAATGGAAGCCATCCCATGCTTAATAACCAGGACTGTTGTGGTATGCGGGCTTGAGTCCCATATATTGTGTCAGTGTCCCAGTTAGTCACTTGTTGCAACAACATCCTGTTTCCCTCTTCTACATGGAGTAGATAGCTTGCTGTGGCCTTCCATTCCGACTTTGAAGGCAGGTTTCAATAAGCTAAGCAGACTCAAAGCATTATTGTTTTAACAATAAGTGGCTCTTACATCTGCCCGCGAGACGTTCGAATTGCAGGTGGCCAGAACTACTGTTGAAATACAGCCATTATTAAATACAAATCTTCCCCTGCATTTCAGGGAACTGATAAATCAAATATTTAATGCCTTTGATAACACGTGTCATGTGTAGCTAATTTTTTTAAACCTGTAGGCTCTGGTCTAGTCACTTCTTTCCAAACTATCTTTGGAGTAATACCGGCCATTATACAGTCCATTTTTTCAGCGTGTTCAGTAAGTTTCCGTTACTGCTGTTCCTCATTTACGGCATTCTCATCCTGTTATTGCGGTTCCATAATGGATGCTCCTAATGACCCCCGCAACCTGGCATTGCTCCAGCACTACAGTGGGCGCATGCTTCAGCTCTTTGGCACAATTCCGCAGCAGGGGTTGGATGTGGACTGGTGTCTTGTTATGTATCATTTTAGGACCCTATTGTAAGTTTCCCGATTCATGCCCTTATATAGGTATAAATCACCATATCCTTATATACGCATAGAAATCATAACCATATTTAGGCATAGCTCATGCAGTCCAAATACGGCAGGGCTACTTCCACGAGTTCCGAAAATCCACAACGATTTCTTGGAAAAACTCAGCTTCAGCAGCTAGGGACTTCCCCTTGCTTGAATATTGATTTGTCCAAGAACTCATGGAGTTTTCAAAGAACTGAGACTCTTTGATGATGTTATTATGTTCAACGGTACGTCAAAGTCGGCACTATCAAGGTATAAATATGCCCACACTCGCCCAAGAAATCACTCGGTGGTTTGGAGCAGTTTGACTATCTACTTCACCGACGCGCCCTGCTCCCCCAAGTGCCGAAGGAAGCCGACCCTCCAGCAGACGCACTGAGAGATGCTGTCTTTTCTCCTGCCAGGAAATCCAGCTCCAGTGTTTCCAAGCTACCCTTGCGGGTTGCTGGGAAATCTAGTCCTGCGCCTGACCTTCTTCATTCTAAATTAAGGTACGGAGTTGATTAGACCCTTAGAGAAATCTTGGGCAGATTCTTGGCAAAAGAATACTACATTTATGCTACACCTCACTTACTTCCTCCCTCGTACTAAGCTTAGGTTAGGTATACCGGGGTAGGCGTATTTTAGAAGCACCAGTTCAGTACTTGTAGCCTCTGTTATTTATGTATGTATTTATATATGGTTTAGGAACCATACAATGCTCTTACAGTATTATTCTACTATTTATACTGTATGCATTATATTTTACAAACAGTGTTATGATTGTAGCCGTTCATTTCTTATGCGTGAGAAAGAAGACTGTTCAATAAAACCTTTTATTGAAAATGCCCCTCTTTCTACTTTCTCTGCACCTCTAGTGAAACGAAGCATGCACGATTGACTGAGTGAAATATCTATCTATTGTTTCCACGACTCTGAAGATACATTTTATCTTGGGGAAACAAAGTTGTCATTTTTTTTTTTAACTTTATTTTTGAGTTATACAACAGGTATAATAACATGCCCCCCCACAATTGGCATCAATGAACTATTGCATACAGGTCGATGACCTCATTACGGCACGTATGTGTACAGGGATCAGCAGGGAAGCAGTTGTCATGGGAAAAGTAAGCAACAAATTAAATCAGGAGATGAAGCATATGAACATGAGGAAACTGATGAAACCAGCGACAAAAGCATGCAAGTCCATCACACCCCTCCCCCTCCCCATCAGTCCCCGAACCCTCCGGCGTAAACAGTTCCTCACTAGTACCCTCCGAGTCACTTAGGGCCAGTCCTCCAGGCTAACAGGTCTTCCTGCAGCTTCACATCCCTACGCGCGCACTGCATATGGGTTTCCTCCGCCAGAGACCACTCACGGACATCCCTGAGCCATGCGGAGATCTCCCAGGCCCGCCTCCCCATCTAAGTAATGGCAACCCTACGTCGCGCCAGGATCAACATAAGTTGTAGTAACTTATATGGGAGATGCCTCTTTTTCGGCTTAGGAACCAGTGCCAAGAGACAGTGTAGCGGTAGCAGTTCTATCTTAAGGCCGGTGGCGGCAGATATGCGTACCACCACGTCCGTCCAGAAGCTCTTCACCAAGGCGCAGTCCCAGGCCAAATGGAAGAACCCCGTCCCCTCCGCGCCACATCTGGGGCAGGTGTCCTCCCTATCTCCGGAAATACGCTGTAATGATACTGGGGTCATATATGTGCGATGCATAAAATTAAAGTGTGTGAGCTTGGGAAACCTGTATTTACTTGCATCTGGTGCCAATGGGCACTAGACATATGCCTGGCTCTACAGACACCTGCTGCCGTGGATCTCAAACTGCTGAGTCCATTGGTGGCTCATTATCAGGACTGTACCTTGGGTTTGCGACGTCTACAAAATCTAAGTCTGGCGCAAATAGCCAACTTGAGTTCCTGTGCATTGGCACAGCAATTGCTAGATCAGAGTTTTGTTGAAGTCAATACAGGTTGCCTGGTGATAGTATCTGCATCTGTTGTAGTGGCGGATCATTTATGTTCTTTGGAATTTATTAACTGGGCCTCAGACCTGTCCATTCAAGGGGCGCCATCATGGAGTACTTTGCCTCTACAATGGGTGCTTACATACTGGATTCCTCAGACTCCCATTAATTAGATATTTTTCTTTTCAAATGGTCATTTGTCAGCTACAGAGACCTTCGATTCGTAGTGCTGGTTCTGAGTTAGCTTACCTTCTGATTTCTGTAATCCCTTTGTCGTGCTTCCTTCCTGACCAAGGAGAGGGTGTCATGTTCTATATAGGTCTCATTGTAGATTTCCCTAGGTTAGCCTTACAGTGCACAAAACAGGCCGCATTAGCTTTGCACTTGTTTCTTTATAAACACGTTTACTTTTGTGCCACAATATATTTTGACAGAAACTGCAGCTGTTTTCTCGTTGTGTTCTTTCCTGGGACTTAGTCTGAACAGCAGACAAGGTCAAACAACAATGTTCCTCGTTATTTTGTTCTGGTTGGGCACTTGCACCTAGACTTAACATAGAAATGCAGCTGCTTATGAACATGCAAAACTTGTCATATAGGTATGCACAGCAATGTAACAGACAGATTTTTGCTGAGAGAAGGACATGGCTGTATCCGAGATGTAGAACGTTCATCTGTGTATGCGAAGGTATGGGGTCTGCTGCTAAACCCATAGACCTTTGCTGTATAATCAGTTTACATCTGGATAAGGGGAAGGGGGTTAGGCCATTATATCTTAAAATATGACCGGGTTTTTCATAATATACGTTTTTACAATGCTGATGGTATTTTTGCTAGCCAGTTGCTTCCGATTGTGGCACATATGCTGCATTCTAGAGCACAATTGTTTAAATACACATTTTGAACTTCCTCTGTCTCTTTTATAGCTTTTTGTGGACGAGCACAAGTGTGTGAGTGAAAGGGGTGTTATGTCACCACGATCGCGAGAGGGTCGGGAGTGTTGTGTTCTGGGGTTTCCTCACTATCTGCCTAACTTTGGTCGCTTTTGTGGTTACCACATTTGATCCCCAATCAACCAAAATTAGGCAGATAGTGAGGAAACACTGGTCTATTTTTGACACTGCTACCAACAAAATGCCACCCCGCGCTTTGCGTTCAAGAGAGCCCCAAGTTTGAAGGACAAACTGGTACATACCCGTACCCTAACAACGTCATTGGTTCCTAAGCTCCCCTCCGGCCATTACTCTTGTGGAGGTTGCACAGTCGGTGGACTAACAAAAGCGATTTTGGAAGGGGGTAAAGAGTGGTACCTTAACAGTTTCAGCAATTGTTAAACCAATAATGTTATCTACAGATTGACGTGCAACTGTGGATTGCATTATATTGGCCTTACTTCCAGGAAGGTTAAGATCCGATACAGGAACACCTCAGTACTTTGAAGGCAAAGAAATTAACCACACGACTGGTTCAGCACTTTCAAGATAAACAGCATGATAAAATAGTTAAAGAATTCACAACCCCCCCCCCCGCCTGTCAGTCCGCTTTTACCTCATCCCAAGATTGGGTCAACTCTGTATCTTCTTACTTCTATGAAAAAATCTATGTTATACATAAACTCTCTCCACAACCAAATCCGCTTATTCAGACCACACCCTTGCTCAATTTAGCCAATACAGACCCAGATCTCCCAGTCACAGCCCTTAATGAATTTATACCTTTTTCAGAAATAGATGTAGAAGCCACCCTTCGCAAAATCAAATCAGGATCCCCCGGCGACCCTACCTCCTCTCAGATTCTCGCGAAAATCGCACCCACCCGGATCCCCGTCCTAACCAAGACCCTTATTATCTCCTTATCTCATGCATCTGTCCCCTTGCACTGGAAGGAGCCCACAATTAGACCAATCCTAAAGAAACCTTTCGGCCGACCCTAAACAACTTTCCAACTATCGGCCAATTTCTCTTCTGCCGTTGTTTGGAAAGGTCATGGAATCCCTGATTAATAAACAACTAGTCACTTACCTGGAGACTAACAAAATCCTGGATCCCTCCCAATCAGGTTTCAGGGCGTTCCACAGCACTGAGACTGCCTTGCTTGAAATAGTAGACAATGTCAGGATGACTCTCGATGCAGGACAATCTGCCATACTGGTCCTGCTCGACTTGTCTGCTGCCTTCGACACCTTCTCGCATAACATTCTCCTTGACCGGCTTGCAGAGATTGGTGTCGAGGGCTCAGCGTTACTTTGGATCAAAAGCTATCTGTCCAAAAGGCGCTCAAAGGTCCAAGTAGAAATATACTCCTCCAGCTACCAGAAAAATGTCAAAGGTGTTCCCCAGGGATCAATACTTAGCCCCACACTCTTTAAACTATATGTATCCCCCTTGGCTAAAGTAAACAGATCCCACGGCTTTGGAACCGTATCTTATGCTGACGACACTCAGCTGCTGATTACCGTCGGCCCAGATCCCGCTGAAACCAAATTAAGATTCCAAAAGTGTATGGTCGCAATTGACAACTGGATGACCAACAACTTTTTAAAACTAAATGCCAGCAAAACGGAGATTGTGCTCTTTGGAACAGCTGACAAGTTCTGGACTGACGATTGGTGGCCAACTACACTTGGACCCTGCCCCTCCCCCAAGTCCTCGTTCAGGAATTTAGGGGTGATTATTGACAACAGGCTATCTATGGCTGAACATGTCAACAAAGTTGTGCACACTAGCTTTGGCCTGATGCGCAGTCTGAAGAACATTTTTGAATGGATCACCTCCCGTCCCGTATGCCCCTTGTCCAAGGCCTCATCATTAGCCGTATAGATTGCGGGAACGCCCTACTAACTTCTATAAACGAAAACCTTCTGGCGAAACTTCAGATATTACAGAACACCGCTGCCAGATTGGTGCTTGACCTTCCTCCCCGCACTCCATCAGTGCCCTCCCTCAGGACCCTGCATTGTCTTCCCATAAAGAAACGCATAAAATTCAAACTATGCTGCCTGGTACACAAAACCATCCATGGGCAAGGTCCAGCCTATCTGGAAAAAAAGCTTAAACGCCACAATTCGGCCAGAACTCTCAGATCCTCTAGCAAGCAGTTCCTAACGGTCCCAAAAGTCCGCACTGTCAGAAACAGAGATAGCGCCTTCAGTAAAACAGCTCCTGAAACCTGGAACTCCCTGCCCCTACCCATCAGGACAGAACCCAACCATCTGAGATTTCGTAAAGACCTCAAAACCTGGCTTTTCTGATCAACTGCCCTTGCTCTCTGTCTGTTGGATTTGCTAGTGCTTTGAGACCTTCGGGTGATTTATGCGCCATATAAATGCAATTTACATTACATTACATCCTAGGGATCTGAGGTGGACTGTTCTAGAAAGGGTTATTGGTTAGACCCATAACATTGAAGCCATCCTGGCGAGAAAGGAGGCTAAGTGGATCTTTTCCAAGAAAGCGGATAAGCTCTGATTGAATGACTCGATTGAGTGGAATAAATTGTCAAGACCCTAATTGTTTCAGATGATCAAAGCCACGTGGGACCCTTTTTTGATCTGTATTTTATTATTTTTAATTTCAGTATAGCGCCCATGAGCCCTCTGTTCTTACAGTACAGTGTATAAGTGCTGGATACTTTACCATACACGCCAGGTGGTCATTGGTCCGTTGAGTACTGCATCGTGCACCCTGAAATATGGATATTAAAACGACACTGAGGTGGATCAAATACTATGCACATGATCGCATAGGGAGTCGAGTACATCATCTCAATAGAGTCTGGCTATAGAGTCTGCATGGGCTTAATATAATTTTCAGCCTCAACATAAGGGGGTCGCCCTGTTTTGAAATAGTTTTTAAAAAAATCATTTGAAACTGTACACACGATTAATTTTCCCCAGAGTTATTTAATGTAATCAACCACATTCTCTGCGCGGGGTTTGATATAACATTTTGAACTGTATTGCTAAGTTTGTGTCTATGAATAGCAATCCTATTAAAATCCAGTGCTTTTAACCTGCTTTAAGAAGGCCGACAGGTTTTTAGTTCCTCTAACCTGTTCTAAGATGGCCGCCATTTTGGGGACATCCCCCAAGAATCACGACATCGACATGACTTTGGCTGAGAAGGAGTAGTTCTCTTTACAAGCCCCAGATGAGCCCCGGGCTTCATTAAGTTGATGACCGGACGTGTCCGGTAGCGGTAAGCGTTTGCTTGAGTGAGTGGGCGGTTGAAGAGGGCCACCACTTGGAGTTGTCGGCACGGGAGCTCCCGCGCCGCCTTCATTTTAGTTGGGCACGATTGCAGAGTGTACTCCGCACAAGTAAACAGATTTTTGATAACGCGGGTAGGCTGACTATGGCGCAGCACCAGAGTGTGTATTCCGATAATAATGGTTATCAGTGTTATACACTCTGCTCATTATTATAAACGCAAGATGCCCCCGCACTTCATTTTAATTGGACATGATTGCTGAGGGTACTCTGCAGAAGCAGAAAGATTTTGAACAACGCGGGTTAGCAGATAATGGCGCAGTACCAGGGGTTGCATTACGATAATAATGGCCATTAGTGTGATACATCCTGCTCATGATTTTAAACGCGTGATGCAGCCAGGAGAATGCAGATCATTGCATGCTGGTAATGTTGGATTTTACATACTGTTGAGGCATGACTGTCCTACAAATCTTTGCAGGTGATAGGACCTGTGGGCGGTCACTGTGAGGAAACGCGATCTATTGACGCGTGGCTCACCCCTTTTGATGGTTGCAGGTATGCAGTATGGACGCAACCAGATGGTACGGGAGTTATACGGTATCATTAGTGAAGACTGAGTAGATCACTGTTGAGTAATGTTGTGTTTTCACAGTTGGCGCTTTTCTCCTTTTTTTCTTGTATTTTATACCATCATAGGTTTGATGTGAACCTCGCATGAAGTATTGATTTGGAACCCCAGTAGCCCTGACGAAGTTGCCCGAATTGACTCTTGGCAACGAAACATGTTGGCTCAGCCGATAATAAGTGGACCTGCTGACGAGTACCAGCCAGCGGTACCCTTGGTGGTGTTACCGTGAGGTGCTTTCTCTCTGTTCCACACTTTTTCATTTATACTTGGGTGGATCTATGATGGTATAGTGTTTTAATTAAGGTACACCACAACACAGCGACTTAGATAAGTCTGGAAGGGAGTTATAAAAGTTTTAGATGACCCCTCTAGTGTTGGATACACAGATGATTCTGGTGTAACTATTGATGATCAGGCCTATTGTTGGTTTGTAATGCGTTTAGTGGGGGGCGGCCTGACCATTTTTATCCCCCTGTAGCTCCTAGTGTGTGGTTGTTTTCAAATATTCCTAGACTTGCATATCGACCTTAGTCTGCACAGTGAGTGATGAAGCCTCCAAGGTTATCATAACAATGTTAGGTGTTGTTCGGGCTGATCGGCTCATGCCCTAGACATAACATGCAGGCAGCTGCAGCTAGCTGAGTTTCTGGTGCCTTTAATATTACCCTGCATGCATGATTTGAACACTTGGAGAAAATCAGTTTCCAAAGAGAGAGCTTTTGCAGATCCTGATGTGATTAACCTATGCTGATCGTGGAGGGTTTCCACTATCATTATGAAATGATTTCTCCTTTTGTGTTTTATGGAATTGTAACAATGCTGATTGTATTATTTTTTATCAAAGATATTTTTATTAATTTTTTGAAACAACTCATGGCACAGTCCGCCCATGTTCCCACACAGGGGCGATCAGATCAAAGCCTACAGGCAAAACACGCTAAGAAGGAGCCCAAGGGTCTAGATACACGTATCCCTGTCCCCATGAACAGATCCAGTGACAAGTTACAGCTAAAAGAGGTAACAGGTGCGTCAGTAAGTGTCTCTCAGTATCAATGTGCTGGGCTCCTATGGCCCTGGGGGAGAGCCTGAGCGCAAATGGGACCATCAGTGGGAAAAGGCTATCGCTCTCAAGCGGTTAGGGGTCGCCCCCTGGGCTCAAAAAGGGAAAAAGGAGGAAAAAAAGAACATTGATAGCAACCATGAGATAAAACAGTGGAACTGAACTCCCCACGAACCCCCATCCCACTGTCCCTCCCCCCGTCCCCACTACCCCCCCTCTCCGCCCTTGCCCCCCCCCCCCCCGGTGGTGGCACCATCCCCGATTGGTGTCGCAAAAGTAGGAATACTTAGAGTTGGAAGAGATGCAAAGCCCGAACCGTGGGGGGACAGACCGCTGAGGGCAATCCACGAGACAGGAAGGTGACCAGCGGACCCCACCTAAATTCAAAGTTTTTGAAGTCCTCCCTGAAGATGTCCGACATACGCTCCATACTGAGTAGCCTCCAGAGGCGGGAATGCCATAGGGACATCGCCGGCGCTTCTTTTTTCTTCCAAGCCGCCGCGATAGTGACTTTAGCTGCCCCTATACAGAGCCACATGTTCTCTTGTCTGCCCTGGTCTGATGTTCCAGCATAGGGTCTCGTACCCCCAAAAGAGTCTCGGCCATGGAGGTCGGTATAGGGTACCCCAGTAAGTCCTTCACCTGCGCTAGTATTTCTTCCCAAAAGGGTCTAATAGAGGGACAGTCCCACAAAATGTGTTGAGTCGTCCAGGAGACCACACCCTCGCCAACACCTATCCGATGTACCTGGGAAGATTCGAGCCAATTTAGAGGGGTACAGATACCAATCAGTCATCGTCTTTAAGTGTGCTTCCCGTAAATCTGCAGATTGATTAAATTTGAAAATATCGGACCACAGATGTGACCACTCCTCGTCCGTAATGTCCCGTTGGGCCAACCCCTCCCACAGTGTCATGTAGCGCAGCCGAGGGGACGTTGTTGAGGATAGCAGGAGCTTATAGAGGAAGGAAATGGCACCTTTCATGCTGGAAGATTTAACCAGGAACGATTCAAACTTGGTGAGGGATCGAGTCGCCGAATCCCGTATCTGGGGACCTAGGGCCCAGTGCAGGAGCGGAGTGTGGTGGAAGCGTTCAGAATCTCCTATCCCATAGTCTCTCTTGCAATTGTCAAATGTGAGGGGGTCATAATTGTGGAACAGGTGGGTCAAGGCCAGACAACCGCCCTCCTTCCAGGTGTCAAATGGCCCTTTTTGGAGTGCAGGGGGGAAAGCCGGGTTGAAGTGGATAGGGGTAAAGGGCGACGAAAAGAAAGACCAGCCGTCCAGTGTCGCCACAGTGTCCCAAACCGCCAATGTGTCGGGGTGCTAAGGTAGGCGTTCTTGGGCCTGTCCTGCTTCGCACGCCAGATAAGGTCCCAGATCGTCCTACCCGCCACACTACGGTCCATATGGAGCCAGTGCTTCTCGGATTCCTTGTGAGACCATTCGACAAGAATTCTGAGTTGGGCTGCCCTATAATAAAGTTGCATGTCAGGAAGACCAGCTCCACACTCCTTCTGGGGACGTCGAAGCACATGGAAAGGGAGACGTGCCCGCCCTCCCTGCCAAATAAAGCGCAGGATCATTGTCTTCACCCTACTAAAGAAATCCCTGTCCATCGCAATGGGAAGTGACTGGAACAGGTATAACAATCTGGGAAGGAGGGTCATCTTTATGGCGTGGATACGCCCTAACCAAGAGAGGAAAAGTGGCTTCCATCTCTTGAGCTCCACTTGGATGCGGGACAGAATCGGAGGGAAGTTGGCCTCGTATAATTGCTCCACCCTCGGCGTAAGCTGCACTCCCAGATATTGAAGCGAGGAGGGTGCCCACGCCAGGGGTGACAGTGTTTTGAGGCAACAGGCCTCCACCGGGGGGAGAGTAATATTGAGTATGCAGGATTTAGTCAGGTTAACTTTGAAGACGGCCACCTTTTCGAAGCGGCACAGTTCTGACTGTAGGTGCGGGAGAGACGTTTCTGGATTGGAGAGGGACAAGAGGACGTTGTCCGCGAAGAGTGATATTTTATGGGATTCGCTCGTGAATGGTAGGCCCTCAATTCCTGGGTGTTCTCTGACGGCAATAGCCAGAGGTTCTATACTAAGGGCAAACAGTAAAGGGGATAGGGGACACCCCTGCCTAGTACCTCGGGAGTGGTAGAAGGGAGCAGACTGGACACCATTCACCGAGGCTCTTGAACGCGGGAGTTTGTAATTGACTTAAAGCATTTGTATAAATTTGGGGGAGAAGCCAAACACCCGAAGCGTGGCCATAAGAAACTTCCAATCAACACGATCGAAGGCTTTTTCCGCATCGAGCCCAACAAGGATGGCAGGGATTTTAAATTTGTTAGCTTTCTCAATTAGATGAATGATGCGCCGGGTGTTATCGTGTGTTTGCCGTCCCGCTATGAAGCCTGATTGATCCGGGTGGATAATAAGTGGCATAAGGCCGTGTAGTCGTGTTGCTAGGATCGAAGAGTAAAGCTTGGCGTCAATGTTTAAAAGGGCGATAGTCCTGTAGGAGGCACAAAGTGTGGGGTCTTTCCCCGCCTTAGGGATCACCGATATCACCGCTTCAGCAATAGATCTCGCCGCGTCCCCATCGGCGGCCATCTGGTTGAACAGCCGAACTAAGTGGCGACCAAGGTCGGCTGCAAAAGTTTTATAAAATAGTGCAGTGTATCCGTCGGTGCCCGGTGCCTTGTGGGGTTTCAAAGCTTTGATAGCGGAGAGCACCTCTTCCAGTGTGATTGAGGCCGTCAATTCATCATTCCAGGCCGGGGAGACCTGTGGAATAGGCAGGTGTCGAAGAAAGGCTGTCTGAGCATCAGGGTCTAAAACGTCTGCGGTGTACCGCGTCTTGTAAAAGTCCCCGAACAGGTTAGCTTTGTCTTCGTCCCTGTGGGATAGCACCCCAGCGGGGTCTTGGATACCACCTATGTACTCCCGCTCTCGTTTGTCGCGCAGTTGCCTCGCTAGGTGTTTCCCTATTTTATTGCCTTGAGTGTAGGACAAATTCCTCAATTTAAGGAGAGTGAATTCAGCCCGATTATTATAAATAGCCGGCAGCTTGCCTCTGAGGGCTGTGAGGCTGCGAAGCGTCTGTCTGGTGGGTGTAAGTTTGTGGGCCCGTTCGGCAGACTCCAGTTCCTCCTCCAACAGTTCCCTATCCTTTGCCCTTTGCTTATTTAGGGCGGAGTTAAGCGCTATGCACTTGCCCCGAAGCACCGCCTTAAGGGCGTCCCAATTATTATATTCAGAGGTGTTCTCCGGTGATTGTATTATTTTTAATCATATGCCTGCTTATGTTAGCAAAAATACAGCATCTTAGAGCACGTAGTTAAAATAAATATTTTAAACCTTATCGTGTCTCTTTTTACCCATGTTGTGGACTGGTATGAGAATATAACAAAAGTCTTCTTGATTCCCACCATTCCTGAGTGTATCCTAAGTCGCATGTTCTGGGTTGTCTAATCATTGGTACCTTTGCTATAGGACGAAGAGCTAATGAGACACTGATACTACTCGGTTAGGTGGTTCTAGGTACTGAGGTGAGTTTTTTTGGTACACCACAATTCACTGAAGTCCTGGGTCTCTGTGCACAGTTCTGTGTATGAGCAGAATCACTGCAACATGGCGCACCAAACGATGTGGTCTTATATTTGAGACTCGAGTAGTGCTTATAACAGTCCGCAACGCCCTCACAATTGTTTCCGGTTAACGGTGGTGACTGTTTAACCTTCCTATAAATAGAAATATATATATATATATATATATATATATATATATATATATATATATATATATATATATACACACACACGCATATATATACACACACATAGGTTTGTTCAAGCTTGATAATTTAAAAAGGTTTTTACTTTGAATTACTACCCATTTGTGCTACAATTCTTTTGCTTTGTACTTTTCTCTACTGTGTCCTTATGGCTGACGTTGAGATCCCACAGCATAGTAGGGTGGCCGTCCGCAATCATTTGCAGACGTATTGGCGTCACCTTGGAAGGCATGGCGGTTGTTTTTGTGGTGAGTGCTGAAGCGGCATACCCATTTGAACTCTTCTACTCATGGGTTACCTTTCCTGCAGTTAATGCAGCTTCTCAGACGTTTCACATTTATACTCCCAAGTCTGTGCCTCTGAATTACACCCCATATAGGACACTGGCGATTCCTATTACTGTCTGGCAGCATAGAGTTTGGTTTAATGGCGCCCTTCCCCAATCGTTAACGGATGTTCGGTTGGGCCCTTTGTCTATTTCTGGGGCCACATGGCCAGTTACAAGCCGCATCCACGTTACCTGCAAGTCACTATTGATGAGTTGCGTGTGCTGTATACCTCTTTGGTTGGGGTGCCCCGGGCTCTAGTGCAATACGTATCCCGCAACGTCGAGGTGGGGCCACTTGGTGCTGCGGCACAACCAGCTGGACCGGCCAGGATGAAAATTAATCCGGTCATGGTTAATTTGGTTATGGGCAAGCCGCCCAAAGATAAGGATGATATGCCTTTTTGGCTTGCTGAGAAATTTGACCAGCTGGAAGCAGTATTTCCTAATAAGACTCCTGTTGAGAAACACAGGATTCCAACGATAAGTTTGCAGAAAGAATTAATACCAGAGGTTCCTGATGGTGAAACCTGGGGTAAGATATTTGCGACAGTCTATACAAAGTGCTTTAGCACTCCGTCCATGGCTGTCCTACCCTGTCTTTAAGTGTGTCCAAGATGAACACAGTGTTGAATTGGGAATGAGATTCGTTGGAGTGTTTGATGTAATTTCCGATCTCGTCCTTTCTAAGGGAGATGCAGTGAACTTCCAGGTTTCTAATACTTTACGCGATGTACCCAATGCCGATAAGCCCCGGCAGTTACCGAAAATCATTGCGGAGGCTGACAAGACTATTGGCTGCAATAGTTTAGGTGTTAAGCCTTTTGCTAAGACAGCAGCACAAAAGCAAACAAAGGTGGCGATTTCTGATAAAGATGAACACCCCAATTTTCCAAAGCAGAATTGGAATAAGAATAAAAAACAGGGAAAGAAGCAACAGAAACAGGGGTCACGCCCTGCTTTGCCAATTCCGGAGTCTACTGAGCGCACATATGATTTGCACGACTGCGCTTAATAAGTCACCTGATCGTTTTCAGGATCCTGATCAATGTTCTCCTGGCTCTTTGCAGGATTCATTGGTCTCACCCACTGGCGGAGGAGGCAGAGGTCGGGGTCCCCAGCAAAGCAGAGAGCAGCCCCGCAAGACCGACAGTAAAGGCAAGCAAGACAACTCTCTGCGTCAAAGACCGAGTTTCAGAAGAAGAAAGTTGTCGCTTTAACAGCGAGGTATGCCAAGGATAGTGAGAACACAGCTTCGGAACCCGACATGGGTGCTGACGCTGTTAGACAGCGCGGCGGAAATTACAGTAGTGCGGGAAGCATTGCGTTCATTTGTGAATGTGACAGCAACTGTCGTTGCTGTTGAGACAGCGGACACTAGAGTGGCTCCCCCTGAAAGACTTTATGAAATAGTCCTTTTAATTGAAGGTGACATACAACGTACAACAAAAGGTGTATTTTAAAAAAATCTGACTACTTATGACATTTTGTTAGCGGAGGCTGATTGCTGCCCCCCCCCTTCGTTCTGACCGCTCCGAGAGGGGAGGAGGTGATCCTCCCTAGTTTCGCACACACTGTGCCGAAGGAGCAGGCCCTGAATTTTGCAGAAGAGTGGGCTAAGGAGCTTGTGCCGGCGTTGTACCATACTCCGTGTGGATGGGACAAATTTTCCGCCAGACATGATACCATTGTGGTCTATGCCACAGCCTCATCCCCCATATCCCATGCGACAGGAGGCGAAAGCTCCAGTCGCGGAAATCCTTGACCAATTGGAATATCCAGGTGTGATTGAAACGTATGTGTCTCCGTTGAATAATCCTCTTTTTACTGTGACCAAGCCTGATGGCTCGTACGGCTTGGTATTGGATTACCGGCATTTGAACTCTCATTGTCGGGCCTGGGGTTACAGAATACTCACAGTTCTGCCCTTGTGGATAGTCTTGTGCGTAAACGGTTTAAGACCACGCTTGACATATCCAATGGCTTTTTTAGCCATAACCTGTCCTCTATTGGTAGTCAATGGACAGCTTTCACCTGTGGCGGTAAACAAAAACAGTTCCTAAGATTAGCTGTGGGTTATAAGAACAGTCCAGGCGTCTTTGCTGCCCACAGTCTCTCTTTTGGAGAGACTCGACCCTGATGCATGCTCGTATGTTGATGACATTTATCTCACGGACGACAAATTATGGCTGCATCTGTGTCGTTTTGACCGAATCATTTGCATGTTTGCGGACTTCAGTTACAAATTTAACTTTGCAAAGTCACACAATGCCGAGTACACAGTGTTGTTACTGGGCTATGAGCTCAACAATGAAGGTCAAAGTTTAGGACCTCACTTCCTGGAGAAATGCACACTGCTGCGCGCTCCGACAACTCTGAAAAAACGAAAAGCTTTACTGGGTTTTTTGAATTTCGGGCACACTTAAATTCCCGATTATGCCCAGCGTATCAAGCCTCTTTTCGCTTTGGTACAACCTACTTTCACCAAGTCTTGCTGGCTGCCAATATTGCAATCTTTGCAGTCTGATCTTCTTGAATCTAAACACTTACTGACTTGTGACAACCACATCAACCTGGTAATCTGAATTGTGCCTGGGGTGGTGAGTTTCACGTACCTGACTTTTAATGAGGGTGACACAGTCCCTATTACTTACAAGACACACTTGTACACTTTGGCTGAAATGCGGTTTTCTTCTGTGGAAAAAGTTTTGACTGCAGTGCAGATAGCGATTCTTAAAGAACGAGCGCTGTCGCAGGGGAAACGCATGTTGGTTGTTACACCGTATCCTGCCTTGGAGGCAGTGACAAAAGCTAGTGTACCAAATTCAAAAGCTTTGCATCCACGTTGGATACAATGGGCCACATCCTTGACATCTCCAGATGTGACGTTTGTCTGATTCCTCTTTACAAACTCAGGAGTACTTGCAGTATGAATTTGTTCATCTGGCTCCTTTGTCCTTACGCTCGCTGGAGGATTTCTCTTGTATCATTTACACTGACTGTTCGGCGCAGCCGGTGACTGGTTCAAAGCGGCCTGCGCAATAGTGGTTGGTACTATGGTGAATGGAGAGTTCAAGTCTGATGTCGTGCATACACAGACATTAGGGGACCGTACCGCCCAATTGGCAGAACCAAGACCGCAGTTGTGACATATGTAGTAGCAGCAGTTACACATTCCAAAAGTAAGATTGATGATGACATCTTGGCAGCTATTGCCGCAATAGAGAAGGGAGGTAATTACCCTAGAGGTTTCCCTTCTAAATACTTTTATCTTTTAAGTCCTGATAAAGTTCCCAATGTGAGAATTAACGACGCTGGTGACAGGTTGATTCCCAACCCCGGACCGCAGGCAAGCCTTGATAACAGCAGCTCACCAGGGCATGGCCTCGGCTCAAGCCGGCGTGTCGGCTACTGTGTCTCTCTTACAACAGCGTTACTGGTGGCGTGGATTTTACAAACAGAAGCGCGATTATGTACTTCATTGTGATATATGCCAGCAGATTAAACCTTCAACTGCTGCGCGCCCGCCCCAGATACAGTTGTACATATCTAATAAACCGCAAGGGTGTGTTTATTTAGATCACTGCGGTCCTTTTTCCTCAGATACTGCATATAAGTACATCTTAGTTGCACACGCTTTTTTGTGTGTGGCCACAACGATTTGCTGATGCCCGCACTGTCATCAGGGATGTGCGCGTCTTTGTGGGAGTTTTTGCATGTGGCAGCTTTCATTCGGACCAGGGTCCAGCGTTTGCCTCTAAGGCATACAAGGATGCCATGGGTTGATTGGGGGTCCAAGTAAAAATGTCATTTCCATATAGGCCTGAGGGCAATAGTGTTGTGGAGCGGATGAACCTTGACTTAAAGCAATCCTTGACAGCTAGGGTTTTAGGTACTGGCAGGAACTGGCTGGCCCATCTCTTTAGTGTTCAACGTGCACTTAATAATCTCCCTAGAAGGTCTCTGGGTGGGCAGACCCCATACGAAATGATCTTAGGCATCAAAATGTTTGTTCCAAACCTTGAGGGTCTAGACATGGCGGCGTCTGCCGCATCCTTTGACGTAGATGAACCTTCTGCTGTTTTACAGAACCTACAAAAGACCAGAGAGTCTTGCAAAGGAACACTTGCCCTCCACATCTGATGCTACTCTTCAGATCCCGGTAGTTGGCTGGCTACCCCGATTCGGTGACTTGGTCCGTGAGAAGGTGGAGAACAAGAAAAAGTTTGGCCCCTCACATTGTGCACCAGTTCCTGTGCTTGGCGTGCAGGATAAAAGAACAGTCATTTTACCTCCACTTCCTGGTCGCAAGGAAAACAGGTACATCTCAATTGACAATGTCAAATTACAGCGAGTGGCCGATTCTTCTTAGAGTGACTCCAGCAGTCTCTGGTCCAGGAATGCTGAGAAATTCTGTTTTGGCTCAGGTGAGTTCCACCAGGCCTGACGTTGCCATCGAGATGCATACAGCAACAAATCCTTTATTGAATCCACCGGCTGGTGATCCCCTTGATGATACTAAGTATACCTATCCCACAGATTTGTCAATGCCTGATTTGCAAACATCTGCAGTTAACCAGTCACACTTTTCATTTGACACAGACTCTACTACATTAAAGTCCCCATCGAAAAGTTCGATTTTTGCTGTTTGGTTTAAAAAAACATGTTTTGATGCCCCCATGGACTTACATTTGGCTGATGCTTTTTAAAATATTTTTTTTATTCATGTCAATTGGATTTGTGGTGTATTTTTTCCATTGTGTAAATGGACACTATGTTAAAGAAAGAACTTCAATTAGACTAATTGATGGAACTTTGGCACCCCACTCCTCATCTCACATCATGAAGAGGGACCAGACTTTTG
The DNA here is from genome assembly GCF_964261635.1 of Lissotriton helveticus. Taxonomy (NCBI): domain Eukaryota; kingdom Metazoa; phylum Chordata; class Amphibia; order Caudata; family Salamandridae; genus Lissotriton; species Lissotriton helveticus. Next base: position 2,110,391,187 of record NC_136057.1, read on the forward strand.
TTAACATTACAGCTTGGTCAGTTTTAGATGGGATTGTATGGGATGCTTTTAAATGTCAGATACACAGCCCCACAGAGGCTATAAATGTTCTCAATGTACTACGTGTTTCAATGGGAGATGTGGTTAAGCAAAATATAAGCTCTGATGATTGGGAAGTCCAGGCCGTTGAGGCTCTGTTTTCTGATTTGAAATATTATGCTGCTTTTGATGCTGAAGACTTGTATTTGGACTCAGCCAATTATGCAGGATTTATTTTGCTACCAACAGTATGGTTATTTTCTGCACAATTTAAACACATTTAGAAATGTGGTTAATTACATACAATGGGAACATTTCCAGCTCCCATTTAGGACAGCTCAAAATCACTTTTGAAAAAGTTAACATATTTTACTGATTTTATTCAATCAAATCCTGACTCATTTTATTTTAAGATGACTGCTGAGTCCTCTTCCAAAGTTAGACTCACCCACACTAAATTACTATATTCTAAGTCTTTTCTTGACCAATTAGCAATAGGGGGCTATGAACTGTGGAAAGATACTGTTGATATTAAATCGGTTTGGGGTTCTAAAAGTTGGCAGGTACAGGGCACTGAAGCTTTGCATCGTGCATGCCTTATCTCGAACCATATGTTGTCGAATTCGACTATTTCACAAACCACTTGCTTTGGATTGGCGAAGTCTAAAAAACTAAATGCTACTTCTCTTCCTGATTTGGGTTAATACCCCACATGGTACAATCACACCGATTTGTCCCTTAGTGAATTACAGTCTCTGCTGCTAAATTCGTCTTATAACATTTCCAGTTTGATTCCCAAGGTTGATTGTTATGGCAAAAAAGTTCTGATTTATGCCAACATAGTTCTCTAGGTCTGGCCGCTGGCTATACACAGGTGAGGGTGGCTCCCCATTTTGAAAGTGCCCATACTGTTACTACATGGTCGGTAAGCAAATTATGTCAAAATTGGCTTAAACATTCCACCTTAGCGTCAGTTAAACTCCATTTGTCCAAATTAAATGAAGATGTTGATTTGAATGATTTTGTTAAAGGCCCTGCAGCAGGCAGGTCAAAAAGATGGCTCTTTGGGTTATATTCGGTTTACAACAAAGTTTGAAACTATCTCAAATAGAAGCAGATTCTAGATTACGTGAAATCAACCAGGCTAATTTGGAAAAAGTGCTTGCAGTTGTTGATAACAGCATTAACACCCTTTCTTCCTGAATTTACACATTGGATAATATGGTTTCATCTGTTGTTGATATCGTACAGGATGAAGTGTCTGTTTTGCATCATGGTCAAAATCAATAAAGTTCCATTATGCAATTTGCTTGGACATTTCTAATGTTAAAGGCTGGTAAAGTGCCTTGGGACTACATGAATACCTCCTCTCTATTTTTACCATTTAATCGGACTGTGAAACAACAATTCATGTCTATGAAGGATGCTGCGTTTTCACTTTTGCATATTGAAAAGTCAGAACCATTACCTTTTTCTGTTGCCGAACATTCAGCTGTATGGCTCATTCATGGGTTAATAGCATTGCCTTTTCCATTATTTAAATTCGATTCATGCATGAAACACTATGCCATAGGCAGATATGAACCTTTGGGTTGCACTTATCTCCATGAAGTTTGGTCTCTGCCAGTCACCTAGAAGTGCCTGAGGGAGGGTAAAGAAGTTTATTTAAAGGGTGAAGATTGCACTTCAACACCTGATCACTCATTGGTTTGCAGGAATATCCAATTGCAAGGCACTTGCAATTCTGACGCACCAAATTTAGCATGCATTTTAAAAAGAAATCCGGTCCCCGCCATGACTCCAACTTTCACAACGTTCTTTTTTTTTTTGTCGTAGCCCAGGTGGGCGTCGACGTCCCACCATTTGGTGTACCTTCGGTGACGTCGGCGTGCTTCCGGCGGAAGCTACCACCCTTGGGCGCCATCTTCGGATTCTTTTTTCTGTCTTTTTCTTTTGTCTTTGTAGTGAATCCATGGCTATGTTTGTTAATCGTTTTTCAACGTTAGTATTTCCACGTATCATGTAATTGTTCCAACTTGCTTTCTTTTCCATCTGTTTCCACCCTCTTTTCCAGCCTCATCTTTCTGGCGGAGGCGGGTGGGTTCGCTAGTGAATCCAGAAAGATTTTCAAGCTGCAAAACTACACCGACAGGTAAGAAACTATTTGTTTTGCAGCGTGAATCTTTCTGGATTCACTATGCTGTGCATAGATTTTGTAGCGGTTTTCGTTACTTTTGTGGCGGTTGGGTGGAAGATGAGCGTTGGTTGTTGAAAATATGTTGAAGCACTTTTTGCCCTACTTGTGCTTCTTTGTTCATCTGTACATCCACGCAATAGTGCTTAGTGAAAGTGTGCACTGAAGCCCATGTTGCCGCCAGGCATATGTCCTGAATTGGTGTGTTGGCCAGAAAGGCAATTGTTGCTCCTTTCTTCCTGGTGGAGTGGGCCTGTGCTCCTCCTGTTAGCTCCTGGCCAGCTTGTTTGTGGCAGAATTGAATGGTCTGTGCGATCCATCTAGCTATGGTGTTTTTAGTTACTGGTTTGCCCATATAACTGTTTGCGAAGGACACGAAGAACTGTTTAGTCTTCCTGTGCTCCTTTGTTCTTTCAATGTAGTGCATCACAGCCCTTCTTGCGTCCAGGGTGTGGAGCGACCTCTCAGCGCTTGTGGTGGGGTCTTGGAAGAAGCTAGGGATCTGAATACTCTGATTCATGTGGAACCTTGACACCACCTTTGGCATGAAGTGAGGGTCAGTTCTCATCACGACCCTGTCACTGTGTATCTGGATGTAGGGTTCCTGCAGTGTGAGAGCCTGCAGCTCACTCACCCTTCGTAGCGAGGTGATTGCTACCAGAAAAGCAGTCTTCATTGTCAACATTTGCAGTGATGCTTTATGGATGGGTTCGAAAGGTGCTTTCATGAGCTCCGTCAGTACCACATTTAAGTTCCAGGCCGGTGGCGGCATTCTTTTAGGCGGCGCTATTCTTTTAGCTCCTTCCAGGAATCTTTTTACGACTTGGGATGTGAAGAAGCTTCTCCCTGTTTCTCCTCTTGTGTATGCCACAATCGCTGCCAGGTGCACCCTCAGCGAGGATTAGCTTAGTTTAGCTTTAATTAGGTGCGTGAGGTACCTTAGCACCGTGGATTCCTTGGTCAGTTTCCTTTGGAGCTGTTTCTTGCAACACCATTGAGTGAATCTTTTCCATTTTTCCCCATAGCACTTGCGTGTGCTGGGCCTTCTTGCCTCTCGCAGCACCCGCAGGGTGCTCTCTGGTAGTTTTAGGTGTGCGAATTCTAGGTCCTCAGGAGCCAGGCTGAGAGGTTGAGGCTCTCTGGCTCTGGGTGTAGAACTTCTCCGTTTTCCATGGAGAGTAGGTCTCTTCTTTTTGAGAACTTGTGGGGTGGCCCCTGCGCCATCTCCATTATCTGAGAGAACCAGGTCTGTCTGGCCCATTGTGGTGCCACAAGGATGAGCGTCATGATGCTCTTCATGCATTTGTTGAGAACCCTGGAGATCAATGGTATCGGGGGAAAGCGTAGGCAAATGTTTTTGACCAGCTTATCCATAGGGCATTCCCCTGGGACAGTGCCTCTGGTTGCCTGGATGCAAAGTATTGGCATTTTGCATTCCGGTGTGTTGCAAATAGGTCTATTGTTGGGGTGCCCCATTTCCTGAATAGACTCTGTTTCCTGACTGTTGAGTTCCCACTCGTGGGACGCTGATGTCTGCCTGCTGAGCCAATCCGCTTCTACATTGTCCTTCCCTGGCAGGTGTATGGCTAGCAAGTCTATTTTTAGTGGTATAGCCCATTTCCAGATCTCCTGTGCCAAGTTTGACAGAGGGAACGATTGAGTTCCCCCCTGTTTGTTTATATAAAACATTGTTGTGGTGTTGTCGGTTTGTATTAGCACCTTCTGGTTGTACAGGTGTCTCTGAAAGGCCTTGAGGGCTAGCAACACAGTTTTCAGTTCCAGGTAGTTGATGTGCCTGACTGCATCTGTAGGGCTCCACAGACCCCTCACTCTGAGCCTGTTCATGTGTGCACCCCACCCCTTCTGGGATGCGTCTGTGGTGATGGTCACTGTTGGGTCCGGTGGTGTTAGAGGTTTCCCTTCTGTTATTCTCTCCTTGGTCCACCACCTTATCTCTTCCTGCACCCTGTGCGTTACAACCACTAGATCCTCCCAACTTCCTGTAGCTTGTGACCATTGTTGTTGCAGCCACTCTTGGAGTGGTCTCATTTGCAGGCGTACATTGGGGACCAGGTGTATGCATGATGCCATCATCCCCAAGATCTTGCTCACAGTCCTCACTGTCAGAGCTCGCCCCTTCTGGTAGTGACGTTTCTCCCTCAACAGACAGAGCGTTCTCTTCTCGCTAGGACTCTGCATTGGACGGTGTTGATCTGGGCTCCCAGGAAGATCTTCACCTGCTCTGGTTCCATCGAGCATTTTCCCCAGTGTATGGAGAACCCCAGGTTTGTTAGCGTTCTTGTCACCTGTTCTGCATGCTCTTTGCATGTCCTGTAACAGCTTGCCTTTACCAGCCAGTCGTCGAGGTAGGGGTACACGTGTATCCCCATTCTTCTTAGATGTGCGGCCACTGCTGCGAGGCATTTGGTGAACACCCTTGGTGCGGACTTTAGGCCGAACGCCAGGGTCGTGAATTGGTAGTGATCCTGGTTTACTGTGAACCTTAGCATGTGCTTGTGCTGCCTGTTCATGGGGATGTGCAGGTACGCATCTTTGAGGTCTATTGTAGACAGGAAGTCCCCTGCTTTTATTTGTGGGATGAACTCTTGTAGGGACGTCATTTTGAAGTTTTGACGTATTTGTTCAGGAACCGTAGGTCCAGGATGGGTCTTTGACTTTCGTCCACTTTTGGCACTAGGAAGTAGTTTGAGTACACTCCCTTGTTCCGTTCTTTGAAAGGAACTCGTTCGATGGCCGCTTTGAGGAGCAGTTCTTGGGCTTCCTCTTGCAGTAGTTGCAGCTCTTTTCCTGAGTGCTGTCTTTTCTTTGGTTTTCTGTTTGGTGGCCTCTTTTCTAATTCTATGCAGTATCCGTACTGCATGATTTTGAGTATCCACTTGTCTGTTATTTTGCTCCACTCCTGGAGAAAAAATCTTAATCTTCCTCCTACCGGTGTTACATGTTCCTTTGTGTATTGTCCGTGTAGCCCTCTCCTCTTTATTTTCCCGTGCTCCTCCCCCGGAGGGTTTGGGTGGTGGGGCACCTTCTCTCGTCTGAAGTCACTTAGAGGGGGGTTCACCGCCTCTCCTTCTTTGGCCTCGTCCATTTCCTCTTGACCGAAAGGACTGGCCCCTGCTTTGGTAGTTCCAGCCTTGCCTCTGCTGGCCCTGGTGGCCCTGGTTGTCACTCTGTTGCCCCTGGTGGAAACTTTGGTGAGAATCTCCTCGCTGATTTCCACCTCTGCCGTTCGGCCTCCGTGTAGGAGTGCCCCTTCTCATCCCTCTGAACTGCAGGGCCCCATGGACCTTGCCGTCTCGTTGTCTTTCTTCAGTTGGGTGAGCTTATCAACTGGGGCTCCGAACAGTGTTTCACCGTTGAAGGGTGTGTTCAGGATGTTGTTCTGAACCTCAGCCTTGAATCCTGAGATCCTGAGCCAGGCTTGCCTTCTTTCTGTGATGCCTATAGCCATCAGTCTGCTGGATGTTTCTGCCCCATCCAAGGCTGTCTTCAGGCATGAATTGGAGATGCTCTTCCCCTCTTCCACAAGGTGTGATGGCCTCTCACGGTATTGTTCCGGAAGGTGCTTGAGCAACTGTCCCATCTCCTCCCAGTGCTGGTATTGATGCCTATTCAGGAGGGCGTTGGAATTCGTCATCCGCCAGTGCGTTGCGGCGTTCCTCTCAATCTTCCTGCCAGTTAGATCCATCCTCCTGCTTTCCTTGTCAGGTGGGGGTCCGGACGTTGTTGGGACGTTTGCCCTTTTCCTGGCTGTTGCAGCTATTATAGAATCTGCTGTGACGGATCCCTTGATGTAAGCTGGGTCTTGGGAGGAGAATTTGTATTTCTTCTCCGTCCTCGGCGTTACTGATCTGCACGTAGCCGGGTCCTTGAAGGCTTCCTTCCCCTGGTCTGTGATACTCTTGAGCATGGGCAGGAACTGGCTTCTTGTCTGTATGGGGAGCAATGTCTCGAGCAGGAAGTCTGCTTCTGGCTTCTCCTCTTCCATCTTAACCCCATAGGCTGCTGCCGCCTTTCTTACCACCTCATTGTATGCCCTAATGTCATCCGGTGGTGAAGGCCTCGAGGGGTATGTTTCCACCGCCTCCTCTGGGTTTTCGGCCTCGATGTCCTGCCATTCCTGGTCTTGGGCCGTCGAGGAACCTGAGCCGTAGCTTGACTGCTGTTCCCCGTAATCCCCTTATGTATAGTAGAGGTCTTCCTCCTCTTCGTTCTCCGAAGGTTCTGGGGTTTCCGGCGGCTCTTCGACGTCTAACTCCTCGGGCTCCTGTACCTCAGCGACGGTCATTGCCGGCTTCGAGGGGATCTTGTAGCTCTCATTTTTTCATCGAAATCCTTCCTTCTCTGAAGGATGTTCTCCATTTCGGCCTCGAGCCTCTTTCTCTTTATCTCTGCGGCCTGTTCGTCGTCGAGCGTTTCGGCCGCCCTTTTCGGCGGCACCGTCGACATCGAAGCTTTCTTTGGCTCCTTTTCTTTCGACGTCGAAGTTGAAGTCGAGGTCGAAGTCGAAGGCCCTCTTTCGGGTGCTTGCTTCGATGACCTTTGCTTTTCGCTGGTCTTCTGCCGCCGGGAGTCCTTCTCGGAGGATCCGCTGGGCTCTTTTTCGGAGGATGCAGCTTCGGTCGTCGATTTGTTCGACGCCGGTGCTCCTTTCGAGGCTTTGGGCTCAGACTTTCGAGAGTCTGCCTCTGGTTTTTGAGGCCCTGTGGGAGTTTTCGGGGTCGTAGACTCTCCTACCTTTTCAGGCATTTTCTTATCGGTCTCAGCGACCGTGAAGTCATCTGGGCCTTCGGCGATGTTGTCCTCATCGTCTGTGGAGAGGCCAAGTTCATAAAGCGTCGAGGCTTGGCCCTTGCACTGCATCGTATGATGAGCCGTCCTCTGTCTTTCTCGAACTCAGAGTGTCTTCGGCTTGAAGACGGAGCAGGCATTGCAGTCTCTGCTCTCGTGGTCGATAGGTAGGCAGAGGTTGCAGACTGGGTGCTGGTCCTTCTGTGCGAAATTGTGGTGGCAGTTCTTGCAGAATTTAAAGGGCGTCTTGTACATCCCTGCGCTCAGGGGGCCCCCTGTGTGTGCATTCCTCGAAGTACGTCGAAGATTTAGAGATTTTCTCCTTTCTCCGTCGTCTCCTCTCTAAAGGTCCTCTTCTCCCGATCTTCTCAGGTCTTCTCGGTTGAAGATTTGCAGTATTTTCTCCTATCCTTCTCCAAAACTTCTTGAGCTTCACGCGACGATCCAGACCCAACGGCGGAAAAAAGAATCTGAAGATGGCGCCCAAGGGTGGTAGCTTCCGCCGGAAGCACGCCAACGTCACCGAAGGCACACCAAATGGTGGGACGTCGACGCCCACCTGGGCTACGACAAAAAAAAAAAAGAGAAAAAAAGACTACGATTCCGGACCCAACCACCAGATTGCGGAATATGCACAGCATAGTGAATCCAGAAAGATTCACGCTGCAAAAACACTCACGCCGCGGTGCATGCCCTTTTGAATACTGATCTCCCCCTGCATTTCAGTGCCTTGATTCACACCATCTTCAATGCCTCGTCGACCACAGGCTTGGCGCACTTTTTTAAAATTGTACGTTCTGGCTTTGAGACTGCATTCCAAACTATATTTGGTGTGATACCGGCATTTTTTCCTTCTATTTTTTCCAGGCACTTGGGCGGTTTACCGTTAATTCTTGCCTTGGCTGCCGGTGTACTGCTGTTAATTTGCTTGCTCAAAAATGGCTGCACAATTTGTGTCACACGACAACCTGCCCCGGATTCGTAATCGAATGCTGGAATATTATGGAGTGTTACCGCTGGCTACTCTGAGTGTGGCTTATGGATTATCTTTCCGTTTTTCGTACTTTACGTGCGTGCAGCCTGTCTTCCATTGCCTAGATTGCAGTTTTGAATGGGCTCTGGATTTGTGTGTCTGCCACACGGTGTCTCCTAACCCGGATGATGAGCTACTAATGATTCCCTTAGTTGCTCATGAGTTAGACTGTTCTGGTATTGGAATAATGGACTGTGCAGCGGCACATGGGGTCCTAGGCAATTGGAATATATGGATTGCAGCCCATGACTTTCTGGCACTCAGTTATCTCGAAGAACACCCGAGTTGTCCTCTGATTGTGCTAGAGGCTCCGGCTGTTGAAGAACATGTGTGTTCCTTCCGATTATTGAATTGGATGGCTGAAATGTTTTCGGATGAGAACAATGACTTCCTCTTGGAGGCAGCTGCAACGTACTGTGCCTATATGCTTTTGGATTGAAGTTGCTTGGTTTCAGCTTCAAACACATTTTGGGCTCGTGATTTTCCCATTTATTTTTTACTCTATTTATATTCTGTGCTTTGGACACTATACAGCCCCTGCTTGGTGTTGAGTGGCAAAAAAATGTTGTGGTTACTAATTCGGATTTTTACTCCCAATTGTCCAGTTTGGCAAATTTTGAACTTGGTTCTGTCTCACTCGAACTCTGCGTTCAAAATTGCCCCCCTTTCTGTGCGTGTTCCGATCAAGGGAGGGTGTAGTGAAGGAAGGGTCCTGCTTGCACTCATTGCTATGTTCACATAGGCTTATTAGAAGTTTAAACGCCATTTTACCTTTTTGCTGCTTTTGCACACTACACTACATGTAACTGCTGTTGTGAGCTAGGTTCCATGAAATTCTTCACATGAGAATGCTTGTTTTCAAATATCCCTAGACTTACATATCAACCTTAGTCTGCACAGTGAGTTCTGAAGCCTCCGAGGTTATATATATATATATATATATATATAATATTAGGTGTTATCCGGGCTGATCGGCTCATGCCCTAGACATAACATGCACGCAGCTTTTGTGTTTTATGGAATTGTAACAATGCTGATTGTATTATTATTATTAATCATATGCCTGCTTATGTTAGCAAAAATACTGCATCTTAGAGCACTTTGTTAAAATAAATATTTTAAACTTTGTGTTTCTTTTTACCCATGTTGTGGACTGGTATGAGAATATAACGAAAGTGTTCTTGATTCCCACCATTCCTGAGTGTATCCTAAGTTGCATGTTCTGGGTTGTCTAATCATTGGTAACTTTGCTATAGGACGAAGAGCTAATGAGACACTGATGCCAGTCGGTTACGGGGTTCTAGGTACTGAGGTGAGTTTTTTGGTACACCACAATTCACTGAGATCCTGGGTCTCTGTGCACAGTTCTGTGAATGAGCAGAATCCCTGCAACAGAGTAAATAACAGGAACCCAGATGGTATCACAAAGACAGGCCTAGTTTTTTCAAATTAACACTACGGGTGTAATGTGAACAATGAATCTCTCGTCATTTCCGTCTCTGCTCTCCTAGTTAGTGAAGATGTGCTGCTTAGAGTTGTTAAGGGATTAGAACCCTTCCATACAGGATGGCCAGTGTGGACTTAAGGAATGTACCATTTCAAGCGATAGTTTCTGCAATAGGTTACAGGCAGGCAACCAGAAATAATGGAAAATAAGGATGGTGGTAATGAGGAGATTGGATCAGGAGTGATCACTAATTACAGGCTAGCATGCATGTTAAACATTGAACACTATCACCTGCTCATCAGAACACAACTGGTGTGGTGAATACAGAAAAAAGAAAGATTCTATCTGGACGGGACAGAAAAGAGGATTGAGGGGTATTATGCTCTACACTTGTGCTCTGGAACTTTAAGTGTTCTTCAATGGTCAGTTGGCTGACTGCTTATCTTGCCTCAGTGACACAATTGTGTGCTGAAGAGCTCCACTCTTTATGAGAGGATTAGATACCCAGCTCGGAGAAGAATAGAATGACCTGTGGAAACCTTGTCTTGAGAGATATGTAGACACAACAAGCCTTCCCTGGAAGCTGTGCGACAAACTAGGAATAACTTTTCCTGCACCAACAAGAAAGTGTGCTTTTTAAACGTTTGTGTCCACCGAAGGCCACGGGAAAGCACCTACGCTCCCTTTGAGAGGTAAGACCGGGAATTCCAAGTTCAACGTTAAAACAGGACCACCAAAAAGTAGTAGCTGACATTTCAAAGCCTTTGTTTGCTACAGCATGCTGCCTTACCCCACTGTAACTGAGAAACAAAAACATGACTAAGTTAGAACAAATGACTTGATACTGGGACAAGGTAATAAAGAAATCAGAGCATTTAAGCAACATCGGCGACTCCAGAATCCAGGTTTGTCTAACTGGGATTTCATGACATCAAAACTGAAGGCGATGGAGGGGACCTAGACTCGACATATCAGACTTACTGGGACCCTTGCATAGTACAAAATGCTGCCATGCTTCACTGGATGAGTTTGACTTCCAGAAAAATGGAAGCCCCACAGTAGAACATTTAAGTGGTGGTCCTCTCAAGGCTTACCTGACACCGCTCCATCACTAATGTGTAATGCCCTGAAATCGTTCTTAGGTACCGGTCAACTGCAAACTTTGACTCTGGCCAGTACTTTGTTATTTTTTGACTCTGCTTAAATCTGTTCTGCATTTCTGTGGGGTTAAGCCTACAGCTTGTGCAACAACGTGTGAAGCAAGATCTTCTCAGTGATCAGGCATTTTGACCTAACAAGCTCGTCTCATTAAATTGACCCTATAAACTTAATGAGACGAGCTAGTTAGGTCAAAATGCTTGCTCCCAAACTAGAAATTCTAAATCCCACACAACTGTCTGAATGGCATCTTGTAAAACGAAGGAGTAGATATTTCAGGATCAAATATTAGGGTATTGATCGATTAGAGATAAATTGTGGCAAATCTTTTGGCTGGTCTCTTCCCAATTATATAATCCTAAACTAGTAACATGAATGTCGATTAGAATGGCAAATAAAACCTAACTGTGCATTTTAGCCCTTGAATTCTTACAAACCTCCACATGTTCAATTATTAACTTAATATGAGGTGACGTGATTAATGTTATTAAAACGTGCATATTCGTGTACCTTCACACCGTGGTAATAAACAGCATTTAACAAAATAGGAATCTAGTACTGCCCCTTCCATCTCTTTCCATCTCCTAGATCAAAAATGTTGCACCCCATGAACAAAGATAAAACCAGTTTCATAGTCATTGTATACATTGTTGGTGAATGGGCGTTATATTAGAACACAACAATGACTCAGCAAATCCAGAGGTAGTTTAAACTATTTATTCTTCAAACTTAGAGCTACAACCATAGTTTATTATGAACATTGCACCTTCTTCGGTTTACCAGCTATCTACAGATAGAGATCTTTTGCTACAAACTGAAGCAGTAGAACAAATCCATCATATTCCCTTCTGCATAGTCAGTCAATAAATGATGGGGATTTGAAACTCAATTTGTTTACCGGTTCGGAGACCTGTATCACCAATGGACCATGATATTTATAAATCGTAGAGACAGAAACCCAAAAAAGCTTTTTTTATTTCAGAATTATAGAAGACAAATAACCTCAAGAATATTGGAAAATGGTTTATTTTCGCAATTACAAGTGTATTTTCAAGTATTTGCCAAAATACAATTTACTAGAGAGCTACAAAAGAAATTGAAATAAAGTACAATAAGAAATTGCCATTTTCTACAGTATCTTTAAATACTACCGTTCACGGATATGTACAAAATGCCACATAAAAGTCTTCTGCTTCGGAATGTGTGCCATTTCTAATCAGTTGCCTTTTGCAACACCCTATGCACATAATTCCACCAGATGAAGGCTCAGTCGCAACACTTTATAGACCTTTTACAACAGCAAAATGCAAATGGGATTGAGCAGAACACCGCCTCAGCATCTTACAGTTGTGGTAGTTTGTCAACTGGGGTATCAAATTTGAAGTCTGCAGGGAAGAGATCTGGGGCTCGTGGGTAGATAAGTCTGTATGACTGTCGAATGGTAACATCAGCAACACCAGCAATGTCTCCAATTTCTAAAAACATTAATGAAATACAGGTTTAAAATGTTCATTCTACTCTGAGTCGTTACTACATTCTACCTCAGAAATTGTATTCTATGCATATAAGAAAATTGTACTTTATTATTAAACAGGTTTTCCGGCCATGACATTTATTTTGTACCATGCATGTCAGTAACGCACTGGATTTCTCAGCGTTGGTGCAAGTCTTCTGCATATAGGCCCTATAATCAAGATTGCACAGGTGCTCATAGAGTTCAGCATAGTTAATTTTGGCATCTTGAAATTGTGAGGCATGTTCTTCATTCTCAACTGCAGATTTTTCTAACAAAACCCAGACTGTTCTTGATCAAGGAGGACAGTTTTGCAGGCACATACTACAGTATTAATGGGTACCCCTCACACCACGGCCTTAGAGGCCTCCTATTCGACCAGCGGCAAGGAGACCGTGTTAGTATTCTCAGTATCAATCATGTTAGCCATGGTATGCTTAAATGCTCCATCCTCCAAAAGCTGGGGCTGCAGGCGCCAGGTAAGTGCAGGGGCGTGGGGTAGGGGACCCGACCTCACGATAGTTGAAGTTCTAGAGGATTATGATCAGAGAGTGCCTTAAAGGCCTCTCATTTCACCAGCGGCAAGGAGACATTGTTAGTATTCTCAGTATCAATCATGTTAGCCATGGTATGCCAAAATGCTCCATCCTCCAAAAGCTGGGGCTGCAGACGCCAGGTAAGTGCAGGGGCAGGGACCAGACCCCACGATAGTTGAAGTTCTACAGGATTATGATCAGATAGTGTCTTACCTAGGTATGTCATGTGCGTGACATTCGCCTTAAGAGAATCGGTGCAAAGGACTCCATCAAGGTGTGTGTGCAAGTTAAGTGGGGGTAAATGGAATGAGTATTCACGCATGCAATTAATATGACTGCACCAAATATCAGACAGGGTCCACCACTGTTTTAAAGCCTTGGCCTGTCGGAATGAGATATCAGGGAGAGGAGGGTGGAAGCAGTCCAAAGTAATATCTCAGGCCCCTCCTTAGTAACTATGGATATTGCGCCCAATCTATGAGGACTGTAAATAAGTGTGCCAAAAAAACCTCCTACTCCGTGTTTAGTGCATAAATGCTACTAAGGACCACCGGCTTCCCATCCAAGGTACCCCTGACAAGAAAATAGCGCCCATATACATCAGTTCTAGTGTCTAAAGCTGCAAAGGAAATCCCTGCACGCGAACAGATTGCTGCCCCCTTAGCGAAGGCAGATCGGTAGGTGTGAAGTAGTTCCCTCCATTGTTCGCGCAGTTTAAGCGGTTCACAGGTGGTAAAGTGAGTCTACTGCAAATAAACTATCTGTGCCTTATGAGGGTGTAACTGCTCTAGATTTCTATACCTCTTCTGTACCGATCCCATGCCCGTGACAGTTTAAGTTATTACGTAATATTTACTGAGAGCATTTTGAAATGCCATTGAACAGATGAATCCATAGCACCCCCAGTGCACAACAGTAGCAAAGACATGAGCAACAGGACAATGATCTGCTACCTAAAACAAACCCCCAATACCAGGTCGAGTGAAGAACAATCGATTGACAAACTGCAAGAAAACACTATAACTGAAAATTGTTGATTCACCAAAGCCCAGGCAGCCTTCAGCGTCTCGATAAGGAGGACCCGCTGATTATGGCGCACTTTATGTTTGGCAGGCAACATGAGGGCATATGTCGATCCCACTATGAGAAGCTGCTGCTTGACCACTTGGAAGGAAGAGTGTTGTTGCTGGAGTGTTGTTGCTGAACTACGATACTTGACATTCAATATGCGGCCACGAAAGGCCGCAGCAGCACCCACAGGGGCAGTTGCCTTGCCGTGACCTAGTGTGCCCTCTCGACTGGAAACAGTTCAGACAAGCCAGTGGCATCACTACGCTTTGCAGTCAATCCTCCACCTACTAGGTGACATTGAGACCCTCTCCAACTTCTGGCATACCAATGATTGGAAGGTTATTCTGTAGTGTTCACCCCTCAGTGTCTTCAGCTCATTCAAGAAGCATTACAACCTGCTTATGGAGTTGGGCAACAGTAGAGGTCTGTTCGGCCTGCCAGGGTGTCCGTGAGCATTAAGTTGTTTGAGTGATCTTGACTCCGTCAGCCAATTTATGATGATAGCCTTTAAGGAAACTGAGATCAGTTGTAATTGCCTCAGGTTTCTGTTCAATAGCCATTTTAAAGTCTTGAATCTCCTGCAAAATGACATCAAGTATGTCCAAGGCGGGGGCATGGGTGAGGCCATTGTGGGGGGTATACAGCCCTCAGAAGCAATCATGGAGAAGCACTCAAAGAGGGTGAGGCCAGGAGGCTTTGCAGTATTTGCTCTAGTGCAACCCATTCCAGTACGCCACCAGTGTCAGGCCATAAGAAGAGGAAGGAGAGATTGAGATACACAGGCCAGCTCAAGTGGGGCCCCAGGAGGCAGACACCCCGCTTAATCCACAGAGCACACAATGGCATAGTAGCAACGCACGACAGCAGTGGAGGTAGAGCCCAGGAGAAGACATGCACAGATTCAGGCCACTGATCAAACAGCACGGTGCACAGTTGAGTCAGATGCAGTTCCCGTAATGATGGCACTAAAGCATTGCATAGTCCAGGTGGGTGAAGGTGGGTGGGGTGGGGGGGGGGGGGGGGGGGGCCGGGGAGTGGTTTCCAGTCGCATTTTAACCCCCCAAAAACACATTACAAGGGAGTAGTCCCAACCTATGGTAATAGGAGGCAAAAAACTGGGTTGACAGCGAGAAATATTAGAGAAGAGAGGCCGGTTGCTCACTGCCAGGGTACGCAACGCTGATTTCAAAATATGTCCTCATGCAGGCTGTGGCACCTGAAATGCAAGCCACAGTAGGCTCTTGCCAGAACCGTGCAGGCCTTGGGGCTAGTTCAATTTTTAACAGGCAGCCGCCTTGTTCATGTTTAAGAGGCAGCAGTGTTTGAATGCAACCTGTACTCAGCACGCAGCTCAGCCGCTCCCTGGAAGGCAAAGCAAATCTCAGCTCCTGCGCTAGGTATACGGCGCGGCCCGCAACCATTCCCAAAAACCACCTGCAATTTGCAATGTCCGGGGCCTATCAGGGTTAGAGCAGGCTGGCGGCAGACTGAGCACTTTGTCACACGGTGATCGCCGGCCACGGGCTTGGATTCACTTCACAGCAGATTGCAGTATCGCAGGCTCCTTGGCATTTGGCCTCTAGCTCAACCGCAGCGCAGTTCGAGGGGTAGATGCTTCTAGACGCTGCAGAGCACAGCGAATGGTCAGGGGACGGACCGCGGTGCAGCCGCGTCCCTGATAACAGAACACCAAGCAGCCCGGCTGCAGCCTCCCTTCAGCGTGGCGGCTCCCCATGCATTGCCGCTGATCTGCTTTTGTCGTCACCCAGCTCAAGCGGGCATCACATTCAAGCCTCCTGAGTGCAGGAAGCACCCACAGCATGTCTCATCACCCGGGATGGCTTTATAAATGTGGAATTCAGGCAGATTCCGGGGCTTGGGTATGACAGGGCTCAGATCAAACAGCCAACATATTCAGCAATTAGTCCGGCCCCTCAAATCCAAAGTAGTTCAAAGAGGCACTCGGTCTGGAGTATATCAATTAAGTTGAATCTGCAGTCTTTTCTTTGAGCTAATGCTGGATTAAGATATGCAGGCTGGTATCCCAGATAACAGCTTCTAAGCTTTTACAACAGTTGCACACAAAGGCATGTTTTTTGTTGATGCTTCAAGATGGTCATGAAATGAATTATAGGTGGATGCAGGTCGTTCACTGTCTCCCCAGCACCCAATCACTTAAGAGAAGTCCTAAAGGTATTGAACCTTCGTAAATCTCCTAGACCTAAGGCTCGCCAGAGATACATTCCTGCAGCAGAAAGACAACTGTTCACACAAGAGTTGGTCCAAATTTCCCTATCAAGTAGGAAATGAAGCCCAGCTCACCCAGGTTTTGGTTTCTGGTCCTGAAGGAAAAGATTCACCTACAAGGGGGGACAACTCTATATTGGCAGGAAAGAAATATTTATTGAATTACTTTGATGATTCGTAGCATGCTAAGTTTTTGCCAAGATAATTCATAATCAATTCAATAAGGTAAAAAGGAGGCAGTTTTTGCATATGATCTGATGGAGAGGCAGGCAAACACTCTACCAAGCCTACATATAGGGTGATACTCCAATTAAGTGTGATTGGAGTCTTTGAAAGAATATCTTTATTGAAAGTTGCTAAGATGCCAACCAGTCACATATGACGATACAGCATGCATTCCAAACATGGGTTTCTTTTATTCTTTTTTTTATTAATAGTTCTGATGTCTTGGCCGTGATTGCAGAATGAAACAGAGGTAGTTGGAGGTTTTCCCCTGACGAGATCTAAAAACTAAACTCAGAACTTTGAGTTTTATCTTTTCCCCTATTTCCATGCACGTTAAGCTCTTGGCATTTGGTCCTGTAACCCCAAATTGAGACATAATGGGAAAGGTTTGGTTTTCTATTCTTTTAAGGATTTTTTTAAAGTCCCTTTTAGGGGTACCAATGCAGACTACATTCCAGTGGTTGAGCCAAGGAGGGGCCTGGGCTCCTGTGGGTTTAACTTTAAATTGACTTATAAGAAAGGAATTCTTCTAAGCATTAGGAGTTGAAAGCTTATGTTTTTTTCCCACTGCAGGGATTTGTTACCAGAGGAGCTCAGAGGCGGAACAAATTCCCAGTTTTAGCACAGATGCAACTGGTGCTGGTTCAAGGATGGTTCTCAAGTGCTAACAGACAAGAAGCAGTTTTAAAAGGAGCAGCAGGTAGGTGATCCTAAGTCACTCCTAAAGTTGTCTCACATGCTACACGATCATATATGGGCCAGGAGCTTACACAGCATTATGGCAGCAAAATGCCCAAAGAACCATTTTCAGATCAAAAAATAAACCTGGCTGAGGATCATCTTAGGGCACTGGAGTTCCCTGCTCCTCTCCAGCTGCACTCATCTCACAATGGCCCAGGTCAGCTTAGTTCATTTCAGCAGGCTTAACAGCACAAATATTGTATGTCCCCCACAGGAGACAAGTCCAAGCAGGATCACTTTCTGAAAATAGTCAAACAACTGCAAAGCTATTCACTAGCAAGTGTCAAGGCAGTAAGCCTGTGACAGCCATTCTGCCAGTCCATACCTGTTTTAAACTTTGGCTGGCCGATGTCTTTGGTATGGATGTTAAGTTATAAAATACCATTTGTGCATTTTTTCATCCCTCATAAGTGAAAAAACTAACACAGGATCTCCGATCTGACTGCAGCTTTAATACAATTGGTTCAAATGCAATAATGTTTGCTGGTTCTGGCAGCAGAGTTGAAAGCAGCCAGTGCAGCTTCCTACCCTCCATTATATTCATCTCAAATCAATGGAAGAAAATAAGTTACTTACCTGTAACTGTGGTTCTCCAGTATTGGTATCTTTCATAGCTTCACATGCTTGAATCTTTCTCCGTCAAAGTGAGAGTCCCACGGTACATTAAAAGCAGTAAGTAAGGACTGACATTGAAGTGAATGGAAAAAAACTCACTATAATAGCTCATCCTAGTCATTAGAAATGGTCCAAAGTCCAGCTAATCAGGCGACAGCACCCTCTAGAACCCTTTCAACAGAGGCGCCAGGCTTTAAACAAACTGAGCCGGAAACACAGTTCATCCTAATACGTGGCTCAACACGTTTCGGGTCTGCACCCTTGATCACGAACCTCACTTCACATAAAACACGGCAGCCATTCTATTGCACACCTGCCTTTATTTAAAGAAAGTCACATCCAGATGGGCGTGTACTAGCGCCTAACGCGGCGTATGCTGCAAGTGCATTCTGGTATTGGCAGTCACAATAGGAAATGTTACCACAGTGGGTGGCGCCGTAGTACTAAGTTTCAAAAATTAAAATACCCCAGTGGGTTGATGAAACAGCATAAACTTCATCCTGCTGCAAATAAACGCCAAGTCTGTATAGAGCCCTCCGCTCCATTCTGGCACCCGCTTTCACGTCGAACTCTGGATTACTGCAGCAAGAAAGACCATTATGGACGAATGAGAAAGACCGGATTTTGCCAACTGGAGGAAAAAAGGAAGTAACTGCTCTGGAGGCGACTGGATAGGATGTACCTTGGAGCTTGAACATCAGTGACAGGACCTTTTCCATTTGAGCTTACATGTTTTACCACAGTGGAATGTGCTCTAGCATTAGCCAGGACTTCCCGACAATCAGCTAAGATGGCTTAACCGGCAAACTCAGTGTTCAGGAGCCAAGCTGAGAATCTAAGAGATGTCTGACCTGGCTGTGATTTGCTGTCAGCAGGTTCGGTATTGGTCGTAACTGAATGGGTTTGCACTCCGGAAAGCAGAACTGGTGAGGCCATCTGGGTGCTATGAGCAGTATCCAACAAGGTTCTTTCTTCATTTCTGGAGCACCCTTGGAATTAACAGGATCGGAGGAAAAGCATTGGCATACATCTTTGACCTCTTGATCAAAAACGCATTCCCCCACGATCCTCGTTGGGGTAGCCAGCTGGTGAAGGACCGGCACTTGAGGTTCTGGCTGGTCAAAAATAAATGCAAACTTGGTTTGCTCCACAACTGAAAGAGGCGGTCCAAGGTTGGTTTGTGCAGTTCCCACTTGTGGCTGACAGAGCTTGCCATGCTCAGGGAATCTGCAAGGATATTGGCCACTCCTGGAACATGTTCCGCTGCCAAGTTTATTTGGTGTCGTATTGCCCATTCCCATATTTTTTGAGCTTGTAGAGACAGAGCAGTTCATCTTGTTCCGCCCCGTTTGTTTAAATAGTGCATACTTGTAGTACTGTCCGTCTGGATTAACACAGATGCTCCTGAGATTTTTGAAAGAAAGGACTTCAGAGCTAGGAAAATAACCTCGAGTTCCAACAGATTGATATGTAGGGACAGTTGACTGTCCCATTTGCCATTCACTATTAAACCTTACAGATGTGCTCCCTAACCCTCGAGGTTGGCGTTTATTGTAATTTCATGTTACGGAGAGTCTTATCAAAAAGGAGCAGCTGTAGTGTAGTTCCTATTATCCCAATAGGCTCTGCGCATTGGAATAATACCTTCAATAGTATAGGCCTAGACCAGACGTTAACTAGGTCTACTATTGTCGATATTAGACTTAAAGTTTTGGGTTTGCCAGCTAGCTCAGAGTTCACTAGAAACTTTCTCGAATAGGCAAGGAGGAGTTGAACCTCCCTGGATAGACAAGAAGGGATTTAGTTTCTGACAACCATAGAACATGACAACTTTGCTCTCCCCTAATCAAGAGTGTATCTCGAGAGTCGTGTGAACAAAAGGCAATTTATTTTACTCAGTCAGTACGTGCATTCTTAGTCTCATCAGATTGTAGAGAAAAGGAAGAGACGGGCGTGTTCAATAAAAGATGTTATTTATTGATCAGTCTCTTTTCTCATACAAGAGAAATGGATCGATATTATTGCAATACTTATGGTTAAGTAAAGTGCATACATTAAAAGCAGAAGTATAAAATAATACTGTAAAAACATTGATATGGTTTCTAAGCCATATGAAGGTTTAAAATGAATAAGATATATTACATACACATATACATTTGACTACTCGTACTCAACTGGTGTTTCTAGCTACGCCTACCCCGTGTACCTGACCTAAGTCTAATGCGTGGGCGGGAATAGAAAGTTACAGTTTAAGTTAAGTTTGTTTTGCCAAGTGACTGACTAAAGAATTCTCTGTGAGGGGTTATTCAGTTCTGTACCTGGAATCTAGGATGGGTGAGGGATGGTATCTCTCGTCTCTGGTCTCGATATTCCAGGCTGCCTGCGAGGGCTACCCGGAAGCGCCGGAGCTGGATTTCTCGGCAGGAGAATAGACAGCTTCTCGTTCTCAGCGCGTCAGGAAGGCGGGGCTGCGCCAGCGGGGTCTGCTCTGCTCTGGGCTTCGGCAAGTCTGGCTGCTCCGATCTCGTCACCACCGCGTGTGTTTGCATAGGGCAATATCGGTAATATTTATACCTTTAAGGTGCCGAGATTGACGTAAGGATGGACATAGATACGTCAATAAGGATGTCATACGACCAGGTCGTTAGCACATTCTTTTGCTGAAGTTCTCGGTGAAATCAAAACAATGGCCGCAGGGTTTTTCCCAGGTTGTCATAGGTTTGATTTGTTTTGAGAACTCCGTATGCCTTATCAGGGGCTGGAGGAATATCGCTTGTCTAATTAGATGGCAAGCGTTATGACCTAATCAGATAACACGTTCCTGTGCCGTAGTGTGGCTTTATCAGATAACGGTTCCTGCATCATGGGGGTTTTCTGCCTCATGGGATGGCTGCTGGTTAACTTGTTAGTTTGTTAACCAGAATAGGGTCAGGAATAGGGGGATCGATACAGAACCTATAGGAATACATCACACAGCCTGTGGCTATGTGTGGGGTGCGAGTCCACCATTAAAGTGCATCCTTCATCTGTGGTGTTATACAAATTATATCCCCGAAGGACCCTGAGATATGTAACCACTGACTGTCTAGTTCCTCCTGCAGGGGTCTCATGCGCAAACGGCAGTTGGCAATGAGGGGAATGCATGAGGACAGCATTCCCAGTACCAACTTGAAGTTTTGTACTGAAATTTCCTTTTTTTTTTTTGAGTAGAGCTTCCAGCCTACATATCTTTTCTGGTCTTTCCTGTGATGCGAAGGCCTTTGCCAGTAGGGTGTCTATAGTTGCTCCTAAAAACGTTCTGAACTTTGAGGGAATTAGTGGAGACTTTAGAACATTGATGGACAGCCCTAGAGACTGAAAAAAGAGATGGGCATTCCCGTGTATGTCTGCTGGCCACTGTAGAGGAGCTCTCCCTGCCACTGGAGTCCATTTACCCTGGCTGATGAAGGCTGAAAGCCCGAAACCGGTCTTAGGATACTGGTTTCAGGGAGATCCTGGCCTGGCAGTTCGGGCTAGACTGTTCCCATTGGGGCAGGGTCAAGACTGATTTGCATATGGCTGGGTCCAAACTGTAATGGCATGGTGAGCAAATAAACTATGGATTGATGCCCAGATCTCTGTACTGGGGTGATTGTATGACATTGTTCTGCATTCTGTCCATAAATTGTTGTGTTTGCACTGTGGAGGAGTTCACCTTTATAAGGGAATCATCCAGGTAAGGAAAAATTTGAATCCCTGCTTGTTGTAGATGATCCACCACTGATGGTAGAACCTTGGTGAACGCTCGAGGTGCGAACGAAGGACAAAGGGCAGGACCCTGAATTGATAGTCTGAGTCATTGCCTGTGTGTGGGGTGAACGGGGATGTGGAAATAGGCGTTTTGAAGATCCAAGGTAGTCATGTGATCGTCTTGATTCAAAAATTGAAGTACCTCCTGAAGAGATAACATACAAAATGTTTTTTTTAGAAATTTGTTAAGGTGACAGAGGTCTAAGATGGGATTCCATTCTCCTGATTTCTTTCTTATGAGGAAAAATCTTGAATACAATTCTGGCCCTTGTTGTGCACTTGGTACCACTTCGATCGCTCCCTTGCGATACATGAGGTTTGTCTGAGACAGTAGTTCTGTTAGAGGAGTAGGCGAAGGTCCTCAAAGTGGACAATTTGGAGGAATCTGTTGAAATTCCAATTTGGGACCATTGGAAACTATATCTAGGACCCATCTGTCTGTTGTTGTCATAGACCATTTGGGGAGTAAACAGGAAATCTTCCCACCAACTTCTAGAGAAGTGGTGTGATTTGTGGACAACACCAGGGGTTCATCACTGCTTCTTGGAGGGGTCTCTGCCTCTGAAGGCTGTCTTTTCTGTATAGTGTTTGTAGGAGGCAACTGCTTGTACAACTGCTGATACCGTTGTGCTAGTGAGTATTGGGATTGTCCATGATATGGCTGAAACTGTTTGTATTGGTAGTAACCTCCCCGAAACAAAGATGAGGCGCGGCCTCGAGCTCCACAAAAATGCTTTTGTTTAAATTGCAGGGTGCCGAACGCCTTTGATGTATCATATCCTTTTTTATCGCCTGCCAATGTGTTGGTCAAATAGGGATTCGCCATAATAAGGCAATTCGATGACCTTAGCTTGTACTTCCTGGCAAAAAGAAGTAACTCTCAGCCATCCTAGTCATCTCAATACTGCAGCCCCAGCCAACTGACGGCAACCTGTTGATGAAACGTCTACAACACAATCAATTATCTCCGCTGAGATCCCTTCTCCTTCCTGAAGAATTCTTCTCGCTTCTGTCCCAGAGTCCTCAGGCAGCAGATCAATAAATGGTGACATGTCCAACCACATTTGGTTGTCATATCTACCTAAAATTGCAAGTGAGTTTGCTGCCCTAACCCTGTTTACCGCCATAGTGGAGAACTGGGTGCCAATGGATTCAAGACGTCTCCCATCCTTGTCAGGAGGGGCAGAGAAGGGTGAAGCAGGATTTCTGGCACAACGCTGAGCCGCCTGGGAAATCACTGAATCCGGCCTTGGCTGTCCGATGAGGAAGGTAGGTGAGTTGTCTGGTGCCTTGTATTTCTTCTCCAGCTTAAGTAAGACTGCTGGAATGGAAGCCATTGTCCGCATTACCTTCAGGCCGTCTTCCCATATGAAATCTAATGTGGGGATTGAACGGACCGGTCTCTTAGCCTGTTTTAAATCGTATAGGAAACAGATTGTTTTGGGACCATGGGGAGCTGAAACCCTTTGCTGCCCTTCCCATAAGGGTATGAAAACCTCCTGTGTCTTCCGGTGGTGAATCTATTAAAGGCGGATTTGATTTAGATAACATCTGTCTCTCGCAATCGTCCCATTCGCTGCGCAGAGATACTTCTTCCAGTTCTCCTTCCTCTCTTTCATCGGCTGTAGTGTGATGCTCAAACACCTGCGGTGTTGTAGGCGCTGGAGATAGAGGAGGTGACTCTGCGATCAAAGATGGTCTAGCAATCTGAGTTTGAGGGACTGAAGCCGCCTATTCGGATGGTGGGAATCTTCCACCATGTGTTGCAGGTTTTACACTAGGGAAACAGGAATCTGAATAGTTTGCTCGCTCTGACTATCTTGGTTGGTATCATGAGAGTAGTAATCATATTCATAGTCATCCTCGACATTTTATCCGGAGGTCTGAAGAGCTGTGCGCCACACCAAACATGCCCTCTTTATCAGAGTCACCCTCCTCTTCATACCTATGATCAAAATGTTCTTCTGGAGGACAGGGTAAACCTTACTAGAAGTGTGAATAGGCAAAATTATTTCTTGTGAAGATCTCCACTTAGGCTGGGAAACTGGAGATGAAAGATCAGTGACCGTGGCTGCTTGTACCTTCATCGACGTAGAATCAGATCCGTTACCCTGGGCTGCAGCCAAGATCTTCGATGAAGGGACCGTCAATGGAGTAACCAACAGAATAGTCTATGCCAAGCCAACCGTTGACTAGGCTGTCGACGATAGCGCCTTCGCGGACGATTCTTTCGTAGACGCCTTAGATGCTGACGGAAGTCTGTGGATGTATGAATTGGGTCTGTCGATGGTGGCTCCGTCAACGAGAGATTCTTCTTGAGGGCCCCCCCGACAACCGCAGCGGAGATTATGTAGCACACAATGAATCTTTCAAAAACAGACTTTTTTCGTCGTCTTCGTAAACAATGTCATTGACGTAGAGGGCCTCACCTTTAGGGAAACTATCGTCAACGTAGACATGAGAAGTTTAGTCTGAGGAGATGAGAAAGTCGATGTCATAGTAGTGACGACAGAAGCTTTTGCCGACTAGGGTGTCAACGTCTTAGACGGTGCATCTTTCGGAGGTGATGAAATAGTCTCCGATAAAGACCTGGAAGTTGTTTTTACATTAGAGGTGTTAGTAGTAGGTGTGAGGGCACAGAATGACACGTGAGAGGCAGACTCCTTTCTGAAAGAAGAGGGCTGATCATCAGTTTTCAATGAATGATGCTTTTTTGCACCTTTACAGCCTTCGGGGATACCATTTTCACATGACTTATGCTCTTTTTTTGAGTCAGTAGTCTTGAGGGCGGAATCACTGCCAGACAAAGGATTGTCCTTGGTTTTTAACTTCTATAGCCTCAGAAGAAGCCACCCCTCTCTATCTCTCAATGTTTTCTGAGAGAAAGTCCTGCAGATTTTACAAACTCACCTGGTGGTCAGGGTAAAGGCAGAAAATACACTTTTTGTGGGGGGGATCACCTGGGTGCAGCCTGAGTTTCCCACAGGTGTCACTGTGCCTAAATAGAGACCTCTTAGTCGAAGACATCCTGTTCTCAAGAAAAAAATGGACCAATAGGCCAAAAAAGAAAAGTACTGAGCAGAGCTCCAGGAGACTCCCTTCACAGGTTGTGCGGTAGAAAAACAAGGCCTGGAGCCTCTTTTGAGAGGGTTCTAGAGGGTGCTGTCGCCTAACTGTCTGGACTTTTGACCATTCCTAATGACTAGGAAGAGATATTAAAGTAAATGTTTCTCCATTAACTTCAATGTTAAAGTCACTACTTACTGCTTTTAATGTACCGTGGGACTCCCACTTTGGCGATTGGGAATGATTCAAGCATGTGAATCTAAGAAAGATCCAACGCAGGAGAAAGAATATTCTGCTCCCGGGTATATTAAACAGTTTCATCTTTTATGGTTTTAAATTACAACGGTCTAGTTATTAATATTTTAATACTTCCCGTAGCTAGATATAGTGAGGGTTGTACCAGGATAGCAGAAGCACAACATTTTAGAAGAAAACATGTGGTAGAGGTCTGTTCATCAGGCCATGGTACACAGCAGAAGTAAAAAATGTCCATAAATGGCACTAAAAAGGGTGAAGACCATGTTGACAGAATTACACATAAAAAGTTTAATTTTAAGAAATTTTAGAGGAAAGGAGGCAGGTTTTCAGATGGCTGAATCAGCAGTTGACAGAAGCAGCTGGAACTTTTCAGGGTTGGTTTTGGGAAAACAAGGTATAAAATGCACTGATTTAATGGCTCTCAAGTTCTGGATTCTGATGTCTATGATAAACAGACAGAGGAGTTGGCCTAACAGCTAGGGCGTTCGACCTCTGACCTGGGGAACTGGGTTTGAGTCTCGGTAACGACGCTTAACATCCTGTGATTCTGGGCAAATCACAATCTCCCCGTGCCTAACAAAAATGAACGTGTGTCCTCATGTAACGTAACTGGTGCTATGTAAAGCGCTCTGATACCCGATTCGGTAGGGGGTCAAGTTTGTGCCATAAAAAACTCTGCAAAAAAAAAAAATAATAATAATGGGCATAAAGGCACATTTAAGGAGCTGGCTTGCAACTTTCAATTGTGATGTTTGGAGAATCAGTGGAAAGGACAGCATTTTTCTTATTTAGCGCTAGAGGATTAACTGCTCAACCGCTTTCCACATCCAGCTTGACAACTGGAGATTCTTCTAGAAGAGGAGTCTGTTGGTTGAGGTTTTAATCTATAAGGTGGTGGTGTGGACAGTAGAAAGGTGAATGAATAAAACTCCCAATGAGTGAAAAACACACACCACTATGGATAGAAATAATGAGATTGTCGACTAAGAGGCTTTAGGGTAATAGAGACAAGGCAGGAAAGGGGATATAAAGTAAACCTAGGGGAGGGCAAATAGCAGGTAGGAGGTGGTGATCTGAAGGTAGAGGCTGATCAAGTACAGAATACAGACTTGTTCCTGGGTTCTCTTGATGTTACCACTTTTAAATTACACATAGAAACACCATACCAGCTGGGCAATATAAAAGAAATGAATATAGGCATGCATAACATTTCTAGAGCAATTACAAGGGATATGAAACAAACACCCTTGATATTCTAGGTATTAAGTTAAGCAATCCAGCTTTCGGTAATCTCCTTGACTCCTTTGTCAAATACAATATAGAATTCGAATCTATCAGCATTATCTATAGAGCTAGATCTTGCAAAACAGTTAAGGATCCATTAACTTGCACACCGATCATTCAGGACTGACAGATGCTTAGGATACCCTTCTCTTGCACAAAGTGGTCTCCCAGAATTCTTTGCCTCACCCACTTTAGTTTCTGTCTGAGCTGGCAGGATAAGGGCATCATTCCCAACACCAAGGCCATTTTCACTGACTAACCTAGCAATGTAATCAACCACTCTCACCGTAACACCACTCCAGAGATGTACATACCCCCAGCTCTGGGGTTACTAATGTGGAAATAAGACCCAGTACAGTGCAACCCACGGCTTGAAGATCTTCCTAGTCCTGGTTGTCTTCTAATGGAAGACTTTCTGGTTACTATGAGAAGTTGTAGCTAGTTCTAGAAAAAAAGAGAACCACATTGGTAGGGTCACTGCTGGAATGGCTGCAACTGCAAATCTCTATAGGACAGCAGAAAACGGATGGGATGTCCTAAAGGCAACAAAGTAAATTTCAGTTAACATAGCAACCAGTTGAAAAAAAGACTCCAGATGTTCAGTTCACATATTGGGCTGCTCTGCCACTGACTGGCAACAGATAGTTATGGCCACATGTCTGCAGATGGGAATAGAGTACTCTCTGCTAAGTACAAGAATCAACCAATATCCCTCTAGATCTTCGTCACAAAACCCCAGCTTCAGAGTACTAGAAAGGAACCATACTAAGTGTGTAGAGATAAACAGTTAGGAAGATACAAACACACAGGCAAGGTACTTTTGCCATACACTCCACATGCTATGTACTGTGAATGCATATAAACTCTGGGCTCCCCAAGCAAAAAGCTCAACATTACTTTCCATTCATCGGTTGGGCCAGTATTGCAAAAACAGTCACATGTATTCAAGCCCTTTACTTGGTGTGGATAATCAAGAAACCATATACAAGAGACCTGAAGTCTAAGCAAATAGGCAACCATAGACAATTACAACTAACTATTCTTTGTTGGACCAAGAGTAAATGGGGTAGTCAAGCATGCTACTTTCACATGAAGTTTTTCACATCTTACCTTAGGGCAGCCCAAGGCTCACACAATGAGACAAATTATGATAGTTTGTCAGACATTAGATCATTTAAAACGTTTTTACAAAACCACTCTTCGCATAGAGAAAGTGACTTCATGCTTTAATGAACTGTTGCTTCCTACATACCTTTTTGTGTCCTTTTTTCGGCTGATGCTTGTGAAGCCATATAAATGGCTGCTGCTGCCACAGAAATAGGGCTCCTACCAGGAACTAAGTCCAGTTCCACAGCTTTCCGTGCAATGTGCGTAGCTGCCATCTGTACTTGCTTAGGTAGGCCCAAGTTGGAACAAAATCTTGACATGAAGTCCCCGGTTGTAATTAAATCCACACTGGTTTCCAGTGCCTTTAGAATAAGCTTAAAGCACCGTCCAATTTCTTTCTTTGAAATTCTAGACACTGCACAAATTTCTGTAGGTAACAAAGTGGAGAACGCAAGGAATTAGTTACAACTGTTAAAACAAGTGAGAAAAATAAACAAGTATTTTTTAGATTCTAAAAAGTTCTAAGACTTAATAAGTACCATAAAACAAACATTCTTACCTTTACCTGCAATTCGCTTCTAGACCTAAAACAGTACATACATAAAGAAAAATACTTGGCAAGGTACTATGGTCTAGTCAAGAGTATTTCCATTCAGTGCAGAAACGTGTGGGAAATAAAACATTACTGCAGAATCACACGATGTGCACACCCTTGCAGATTAGTGTTGGGTCCAGAAAGTATATAGCCTTTCTTGGGCTCCGGCATGGCCTGAATAGCTGACCCTACGTCACCCTGAAACCTGCAACATATTGGAATATGTACTTGCTTTTGCACCATAAAGCCAACTGTGTGCCCATAAAAGTGTGTATAAAATGTTATCTGATGTGTTCTTCTGCTGCTACTCAACATGCTGTAAGTCTGACAAGCAAATCTAGAACACAAACAGGATGCAAGCCAATGGATAAAAGCATTTTTGGTTGGAGGCAAGTGTTTATTGCATATTCAAATACAACACGCTTACTATTCAGTGGTAACCTTTAATATCTTAATGGTGGTGTGAGCGGAAAAAAATGGATGAAATATGAAAAATTTACTTCCCTGTAACAGTTCTCCAGTGAGGGATTTTCACAGGAATTACAAAAGCCACACTTCATACCTAGCAGGTGCAGGACTGCAAACTGGGGAGGAACTGCTCGGGCAATCATTGAGAGCTTCAAGAACTTCCTTCTCCCTAAAAGACAAGTTGCCACAAGGGGGCTTTTTAGGCAGACCCTCATCTATGGGCACAGATTCAAAAGAGAAGTGATTGAATCACACCTCAGGAGTAATATGGACCGTAACTTTGGCTGGGCTGGTGACAAGAGTGCCTGTGCAGCCTTTCAGAATTCCTGAGAATCTTTATTTTGACAGGCTACTGTTATCGCTGCCCAACTCTCGTCCATGATTGCCGATTTTATTTTTTTCAAGGCCAGGGCATATTCTTTCCTAAGGGCTGTGATTAAGATCTGATTTCTAGGGATTTGCTTTATAGCCTTGCGCAGGTCATCACTCACCACTCTGCATTCACTGTAGAACCACGACTCTGCAAGCAGGTCTACCCTTAGACCTGGAAAAAACGCTTTTTACAACCACATCCAGGCCTTCCGCATTTAATTGAGAAATGGTAACTAAATCAAGGAAGAAAGCACTCCTGGACAGAATCTCCACCCACGCACACAACAGCAAGGAACCTTTCAGCATCAAAAAGTTTGCCCAACCCAACAGAGAGACTACCGACATCCCATCCTCCCAGGAACTCTGCAACACACTCCGCGCTTTTTTACATCTCAAAATCAAGCTCATCTACGACAACGTTGATGACAACAGCCCCCATGCAAAATCCACACCCGCCACCTCCTGCAACACAGGTGATACTTGACAGCTGGACCACCCTCAGCACTGAAGACACCCTGAAGACTAAGGAGTCAACCCATTCCAGGGCCCCAACAGACCCCTGCCCCCACCACATCTTCCACAGAGCTGCAGACACCATCGCCCCAGTGCTTCAACGAATCAACTGCTCCTACGAGACAGCCTCCTTCCCAGATAACTACACACAGAAATCAACCCTCCCCTGAAAAAATCCTTGCGGACCCAACTGACCTCAAGAACTACAGACCGATCTCCTTACTCCCGTACCCAGCAAAAGTAATGGAAAAAGCTGTCACCAGTGTACTCGCCTCCTTCATAGAAGGAAACAACATCCTCACCTCATCCCAATCAGGCTTCAGGAAGAACCACTGCACCGAAACCGCCCTTCTGGCCATGACAGACATTCACTCCCTCCTCGACAGAGGAGAGACTGTGGCCTCATCCTCCTGGACCTCTCCGCGGCCTTCGATTCAGTCTCTCATCGTACCCTAGCCCGCAAACTCCACAACGCGGGAATCCGAAACAAGGTCCTCGACTGGATCCGCTCATTTCTCTCTGACAGAACACAACACGTCAGACTCCCCCCTTTCCTCTCAGGGCCCACACCGACCACCTGCAGAGTCTCCAAAGGATCCTCCATCAGCCCGACCCTGTTCAACATCTACATGGCACCGCTCACATCCATCATCAGATCACAGGGACTCAGCATTTTATCGTACGCCGACAACACCAAACTCATCCTCTCCCTATCCAACATCCCAAACATCTCCAAACACAACTTCCAAGAAGTAATGGATGCAGTCGCCAGATGGATGAAGAAGAGTTGCCTACAAATTAACATGGAAAAAACCCAAAGTACTCATCATGGGCCCACACCCTAATGCCTGGAGCGACTCCTGGTGCCCCCCCCCCCCCGCTCTCGGGAACCCACCATCCCCCACGGACCATGCATGCAACCTCGGAATCATCCTGGACTCCGAACTCCAAATGGACCGCCAGATCAATGCTGTCACCCCCGCCTGCAACCACTCCCTCCACCTCCTCCGAAAGACCCACAACTGGTCCCCCCCTTGAACACAGGAAAACAGTCACCCATGCCCTCATCAGCAGCAGACTGGACTACGGCAACGCACTTTACGCCAGGATCAACCAGAACCTCACCCACAAACTCGAGATATCATTGTAAAAGTTCACAATGTAAATCCTGAGGCTGTTTGCCCAATTTAAAACAAAGGCCTGTAGCATATGTGTTTTAGTTATTATGGGATGAATCTTGCAGCCAATATCGACCTTAAGCCAAAGTGCTAAACCCTCTTTAGCCCGACCCACGGAAGGAGGAGTGGCGGGATAGTAATGGCATGAGAATCAATCACACAAACTATTGTGGCCCATGTTTCCTGCAGGACTATCGTATCACAGCCTTTGACATAGGTAGGTAGGGGTAGGAAGGAAGGAAGGTAGGTAGGTCGGTCGGTCGCTTTCTCTCTCTCCTCGCTCTCTCTCCCTCCCCCACCTCTCTATCTCTCTCTTTCCCCCTCTCCCTTGCCTAGTCACCCGCGAAATCACAAATGGCTCAGGCAAAACCCCCTTCACAACTACCCTGGCCCCGGGTCAACATATAACATTTTGAGCGCTTTAATAAAGTCCTTTGTGACACACACTCTGGCTAGAGCCACCCAGACAAACTGCCAGGAGACCCCGTCAAAGGCTTTATCTGCATCAAGCAGAATTTAAGATATAGGGCCCCAGGTAATATGATAGCATCAAACAGCTAAATAACCCTGCTGATATGGTCGGTTGTGGCTCTTCCAGAGATAACCCAGTGTTGACGCACAAAAGAATATTATGGATAATCTGTGCTAATCGAGAAGCCAAAACTTTGGAATACATTTTAGAATTGGCATTAATCAAGATAATTGAACTGAAGGAATCTCATTTAAATACAGAATTACTTTTTTGGGGGGGCACAATTTTTGCTGAAGACCAAGAACTGAGGCCCGTCTCCCTTAAAAATATGCTAAAATAGCTTGAACACACAATGCTTAAGCTGGGGTGCAAATATACCATAAAATTCCATGTGATACAGTCAGTACCCGTAGCTTTATCCCGCAAAGCTATTCAATGTAAGCAAAATCTCTACCCACTGCACTGAACCTTTTAGTTGTTCCTGCTCCTCAATGGATAATTTCTCAAACGGAGTTAGATCTAAATATTCCCTAGAAACATACGATTCTCCCCCACTCACCATTATCCGTATACAAGGATTGGTAATATTGTTTAAATGCTTTCCTAATTTTAACTGGATCAGTTACTCGACCTAACGCTGGGACATTGATCTCCCGGACTGTATTTAGCATAGTCGGTTTAGTTCAGATAGTGAGGTGATTACCAATCTCTCAAAATATTCATAAGCTTTTTTCTTTTAAACCACCAGTTTATCCGCAGCTTTTTTTACCAGGATTTCTGTGATAGCAGATATGGCAACAGCCACCCTTAGTTGACCCTCACCCAGATCACTCCCCCAGTTGAGTAGCGGTGACCAAACCCTCTTCTGCAGAGGCTAAAACCACCTGAAGGTCCTGTAAAATGTATCTACCTTGCTTGTTATATTTCAACTAACCCCAGTTTGCCTCAAACATGCAGTATGAGGAAAATATACATGGGGCAGCCCATATTTCCAACCAACATATTGGCTGCCCAAAACATTCCTGGGGAATGCCACAAATGCTGCCTTAGCTGCGGTAGACTAAGCTTTCGACTTCAGGTGGAGGTTGTCCTCCACCCACACGAACTGTGGTTTAAAAATGCCATTATCCATATGGTAAAGGTGGTTTCAACTGCTCAATACACATAATTGCCTTTGAAGGTGGTATAATGTACACATCAGTGGTTTGATGGAGATAAAAGCGCAAGGCTGTGGAAACACACTGGGTCAACAGCTGCTGCCGTCGATAATGGAAGCCACCCGAGCACTTTCCACCACCCACAACCAGCTCCGGCCTTCCACCCACGAATCCGACCCCGGCGTTCAGCTTCCTGGGTCCTAGTACCGGGACAGTCTTCCCACCACGTTATCGGTCTAGGCTATGTTTTGGCAATATCATTTGTTCTACTGGAGTAGCTGTGTAAGTGTGTGGGCAATTGTACAGATTGGGTATGGGTAAAATACGTATTGCAACTATTAAAATTTGTGGGCTTAATGATGTTAAAAAAAGACAAAGTAGCATTTGGTTTGTAACGGCTTGCTGCAGATATTATTTGCATGCAAGAGACCCAAATGAACAAGTTACTTACCTTCGGTAACGATATATATCTGTAAGAAACATTAGTTAGTTAGATTCCTTACCACCCCATCCATCCTCCCCGTTCTGCGAACTGATATCTAGGGTTAAGGTCACCCCTTTCAGGGCCCTTGTTTCATGGCACCAGTGTCGGTTTTTATCATGGCTCTGCGTTTCTGGCGCGGAAAAGCTGTGTATAAGAACTGACGTCAGCGCGCGAGGGTGGTGTCTAAGTACTCCGACGACGTCATCTCGGCGCCAACGACGGACGCGGAGCCGCACACGACGCCTACCGACGCGCAAGGGTACTGCTACGCAAAATTTTCCGGATCCTGTCTGACGCCTGGGGGTTACGGATCCAGTCTGACGCCTGGGGGTTATTCTAAGGTAAGGAATCTAACTAACGTGTTTTTTCAGATTGAAGGTGCACAACAGCAATAGATAAAATCTCTGGGTACAAAGTGTGCGGATGTGGCGAGTGACTATTTTGGCTCACAGGGGTGGACTGCAGTTTACTTGGATGCGGGCTAATAAGTTTGGCTGCTGGGTCATTACTGATTACAAGGATGTGGACAGAATATCATGATTTGTTTTTAAGTGGAACTCTGGAAACACCTTGGTAATAAAGGAAAGATCAACCAAAGAACCACCATGTTCCTAAACAAGATGTGGAAGTTTTAATGAGCCATGGACCTCTAAGCCATTTATTTGCTTGGCCACCAAAAGGATAATGCTACTTACCCAGAAAGCATTTATTAGCATGTAGAACTGTAGTTTCACATACTTTGCATACTCCTGCCATCTAGTGTTGGGTCTGAATGTTTGCAAGTTGTTTTTCTTTGAAGAAGTCTTTCCTAGTCACGAGGTAAGGAGACTCCTCCTTTCGGTGACATTGCTCATGGGCATCAATTTCATTGTTAGATTGTTTTCCCGCAAGAGGGTGAGAATGGAGTAAGTGTAGTACAGAGATGTCCACGTGTGTGTAATGTGAAAAATGTGTAACTGCAAAAGCTACAGGTGCCCGGGAGGTGGGAGGGTGCATGTGAATCTACAGCTCTACATGACAAGAACAGATGCTTAATGGCTAAGTAGAATAATCCGTTCAAGGCATGTGTGCTGTAGATACACATGCTTTGCATAGACTAAATAGCAGTTTTCTCCCAAAACTGTGGCTAACCAGTAAATATTGCAGCTGTTTGAAAAAAAAATTTTTTAGCACTGTTTGGCCTGCATTGGCATGTTGGCGTGCCAACACATCCACACAGTAATGTTTGTTAAAAGTGTGAGCTGTGGACTATGTTGCTTTTTTTTTTACAAATGTCAGCTATAGGGATGTTACCTAAAAAGGCTATTGATGCTCCTATTTTACGAGTAGAATGTACATTAGGCAGTATAGATAAAGTTTGTTGAGCTTTAGTGTAGCATGTTTGAATGCATTTAACAATCCATCTTGCAATACCAGATTTAGAAATGGGATTGCCTATGTGAGGTGTAGAAAATGCAACAAACAGTTATGTGAAAATCTTTTGTTCTTTCAATGTAGTACAATAGCGCTCTTCTGACATCAAGAGTATGAAGAGCTTGTTCTGCTACTGAATCAGGCTGAGGAAACAACACAGGCAACTCAACTGATTGGTTGATATGGAAAGCGGAAACCACTTTGGGAAGGAACTTTGGGTTAGTGCGGACGACTACCCTGTCTCTATGAAGTTGAAAGAAGGGTTCTTCTGGGGTTAAACCTTGTAGCTCACCAACTCACCTCAATGAAGTGATTGCAATGAGGAAGGCCACTTTCCATGAAAGAAACTGTAGCGGACAGTTGTATAATGGCTCAAAATGTACACCCATGAGTCGTGTATTCACAATGTTCAGATTCCAAACTGGTGCTGGAGGTACCCTGGGTGGTATTATTCTCTTAAGGCCCTCCATAAAGGTTTTAATTACTGGAACCTTGAACAGAGATACATGTTATATGTTTTGCAAATATGCAGCTATTGTTGCAAGATGCCAATGAATGGGAGTGTAGGCTAAACTAGCACGTTGTAAATGCAGTAGGTAACATGATGTTGAGTTGATGCATTTAGAGGATCAATATTGTTATTAGTACAATACATAACAAAATATTTCCATTCAGCTGCATAGCATGCTCTGGTAGTAGGTCCTTATGCTTCTTTAAGAATGGTCATGCATTCTGGTGGCAAGTTAAGATATCCATACTCTGACTTCAGGAGTCAAATCGCTAGGTTGAGCTCCTTGGGATTTGGATGTCTGACTTCTCCATGGTTCTGCGCGAGAAGGCTGGAATTGAGATGTAGCTTTTGATGTGAAACTGACAGTTCTAAAAGTGTCCTGAACCACGGTTGACGAGCCCAAGTCGGAGCTACTAGAATCAGTATGAGGGATGTTTGCCTGAGCTTCCAAAACAGAAATGGAAGGAGGGGGGGGAGAGGCAGAAAAGCGTAGGCAAATATCCTTGACCAATTCATCCATAGGGCATTGCTTCTGGATAGAGGGTGTGGAAACCTGGAGGCAAAGTTTTGGCATTTTGAGTTGTCCACTGTGGTGAACAGAACTATTTGTGGGAACCCCCATTGTTGAAAATATGGAAGGAGAACCTGGGGATGAAGTTCACACGTGTGAATTTGTTGTTGCCTTCTGCTTAGGAGGTCGGCAATCTGATTGTCCAATCCTGGGAGATGCTCTGCCATAAGGTGGGCTTTGTGATGAATTGCCAAACGCCAATTCGTCAGAGAGGCGTGACAATTGCAGAGAATGTGTCCCCCATGTTTTTGTACATAGTACATTGCTATCATGTCGGTAAGGACTAGGACAACTTTCCCTATAAGGTGAGACTAAGAAGCTTTGAGTGCTAGATATACAGGTAGAATCTCTAGATAATTGATGTGCAGAGCTTTGTACCGGTTGTCCCATAGACCTTGAATTGTCACGTTGTGAAGATAGGCACCCCAATCTGTGAGAGAGGGGTCTGCTGTTAGCATGATCTGTGGAACAGGGTTGAGGATTAGCAGAGATTGCATATTCTGAATTCTGGCTGCATTAGGGAAGGCTGGAGCTGTGCAAGTGTTTAGAGTTGCTCCCAGATAAGCCCTCATCTGTGAAGGCTGAAGATGAGACTTTTGAGCACCGACTGTGAAACCCAATTGGTAGAGTATGTCTAATGTAGTCTGAGTGTGGTGTAGACACTTTTGGTGTGTGCTGGCCTTGATGAGCGCGTCGTCCAGATGTGGGAAGACATGAATTTGTTGTCTTCCGAGATGTGCTGCCACTACTGCTGACATTTTGTGAATACTCTGGGAGCCGTAGTTACTCTGAACGGGAGTACCTTGAATTCATAGTGTTTTCCTGCTATCACAAATCGGAGGTATTTGCGATGAGCTTGGTGAACCGGAATATGAAAGTATGAGTCCTTAAAATCTAGTGTGGACAGAAAATCGGCTTGCTGTAGCAGTGGAAGGATCTGTTTAAGCGTGACCAAATGGAAACGTTCTAAAAGTATGTACAGATTTAATGTCCTTAGATCTAAAATTGGTCTTAAGGAGCTGCCCTTCTTGGGGATTAGAAAGTAAAGTGGACACTCCTGAACCTTGGTACTGTAATGGAACTGGTGCTATAGCTTCTTTTGTTAAAAGAGCTTGTACCTCTTGTTTGAGAAGCCGCATGTGTTCTGACCAGAGTTTGTGAGTGCGAGGTGGAATGTTGGGAGGATTGCTGGTGAGCTCCAGGCAATAACCATGCTGGATAATGTCTAGCACCCATTTGTCTGATGTTATGGATTGCCTAATGGGGAGAAATTGTTTAAGTCTTCCCAGGACAGGTGTTAGATGATATGGGGAAGGGTAGACAAGTCACTGCTTATTGGGAGCTATGTGCCGACGTGCCCTTACCTCTACCCTCAAAATTGTTTCCTCTGTTCCCTGCTCTAAAAAACCTCTACTGGAAGAAGGTTGCGTGGTGCACTTGTACGAGGAAGCGTTAGGGTCTGATGATGTCGTTTTAGACCCTGCTCTATAGAATGAGCGACAAAAAGAGCCTCTGCTCTCGTCAACCTGAGGTCCGAAAAGATGTTTGTTAAAAGGAGGGTTTAAAATAGACTGTTGTACTCCTTGTTTAAGACCTGAAATTCTAAGCCAGGCATGCCGACTTAAGACTGGTGTTACCCTCTCTGGCTGCAGTGTCAGCAGCATCTAGCACACATCTAATAGAAGTATTAGAGATAAGTTTTATTGTGCCTTTTTTTTGTGCTCCTCTGGGAGGTATTGAATTAGACCTTCTATCTCGTCCAAGTGGGCCCGTCATATCCAGCTAGTAGGCCCTGCGTGTTGGAAATGCGCCAGAGATGATGCAGCTTGAGCAAGAACCCTTTCAACAGATGCGTCAATAAGCTTGGCTTCTTTATCTGGGGGAGGAGCATCTCCAGATGTCTGAGTTCGCTCTTTTACGAGCATTGGAAACTACCAGTGAATCCAGAGGGAGCTGTACTTTAATGAAAACCGGATCAGAGGGTGATGGTTTATTTTTTTATCTAACCTTGGTGTTAAAATTCATGCCCGATCAGGGTCCTTAAAAATGTCATCTTCATGTCTCAGCAAGTCTTTTAATATAGGGAGACTCTGGCTAACTCTGTGTGAAGACTCTAGTGTCAAATAAAAAATCATCATCTAAGGTCTTTGTGCAGTGTAGCCCGATATGCTGCTGCCCTGGAAATTATCTCTAGATAGGAAACATTATCATCTGGAGGTGAAGGTTTTGCAGGGTATCAGTCTGGATCATTATTTATAGGTGTATCATTTTATTTATTTATTTTATAGCACTTATAAGGCGCGCAGCTACCCACAAAGGGTTTCCCGGCGCCGGAATAGCAAAGCACATAACACAACTAGAGAGAGAGCAATCAACAGGCAATTATTTGTCGAACAACCAAGTTTTTACGCTTTTCCTGAATCTCATATGGTTTTCTTCCTTGCGTATATGGATGGGCAGTGTGTTCCAAAGAGTTGGACCCAGATATGAGAAGGATCTCCCGCCCATTCTAGCCCGTTTGTACCTAGGCACCGCGAAGTTCGCTGCTGTACATGAACGGAGGCTGCGATTGGGGCGGTAAGGCTTAGCAAGATCTTGTAGGTACCTGGGGGCAGTACCAGCTTTGATTTTAAACAGATAGTTCAGGGTTTTAAAGCGGATCCGATTTTCTACCCTGAGCCAATGCAGGTCCCTAAGATGTTTGGTGATCCTGGCGGATCTAGGGATTCTGCAAAGCAGTCTGGCAGCAGCGTTTTGCACGAGTTGCAAGCGTTTTATTACTGCTTTGTTTGAACCCAGGTACAGGATGTTACCGTAGTCAAGCCGAGATGTAACTAAGGCATTGACTACGGTCTTCTGGGTGGTAGGTGGTAACATCCAGACAATTTTGCGTAGCCATCTAAGAATGGTGAAGCACATGCCTGCCACTTTGTTGGCTTGCTGTGTCATAGATAAACTGTCATCTAGGATGACCCCAAGGTTTCTGACCTGGGAAGCTGGTGGCGGGAGCTTACCTAACGACGCCGGCCAGTGGGGATCACTCCAAAGATCTTTACTTCATTATAATAATCATCCACCGGATCTGTAGGTAAAGGAATATTATCTTCATCATCATCATCTCCATCTCCATCTCCAAAATCAGGCTGTGTGTGAGGAGATCCTTGTGGTGTTGTGTAGTGGATCCAAGCCTGGCTCTATTGGTAAAGG
Organism: Lissotriton helveticus; assembly: GCF_964261635.1. NCBI lineage: Eukaryota > Metazoa > Chordata > Amphibia > Caudata > Salamandridae > Lissotriton > Lissotriton helveticus. Next base: position 2,110,429,239 of record NC_136057.1, read on the forward strand.
TGGAAGTGGTGAAGGGGATGAAAAGTAGGATGGATAGGGCTTGTAGCAATGTCTTTCTTTTTTTAAGGGGGATCTTGTACCGAGTGTCTTCTGAACTGACTTTCCTTTTGGAGGGTGTTTAGGCTAATATATGTCCAGTGTCTGGATTGATGTAAAGTTTTTTCTGCTTTGGATCCAATTTGTCTTTTATGTCAAAAATTGGTTCCGGGCATCTGAAATGCCTTCTTTCAATTTCGGCGGCAACAATTTCAGTGCTGAACAGGACTTGTCCGTTTTGCCCATGGAAGCAGAAGGTTTTGTCTCCAAAGCGCATTTTTGTTTTGAAGCAGAAGGTTTCGGTTCTGAAGCAGACTGTTGTTTGGAAACGGAGGATTTCGGCTCCAACCTAGATTTGTCTTTCGGAGCGGAATGTTTCGGATCCGAAGACAGTCTCAGCTCGATCCAGTGCTGGAAGGCTTTACTACTTGTTTTGGTGCGGGCCGGAGGGCAGGCACAGGAAATGTCATCTCAATGCTGACCAAGGCCCGAAGGCAGAGGTGGTGCCTAAGCCTTACGTTTAGTGGAAACTATCTTAAGGGTTATAGGGGTTTTATACTCATGACCACCTGTCCCCTCTAGAATGTCTTGGGACTCTAATTCGATCTCTAAGTCTGAATCTAATTCTGCGACCAAGACGACCTCTACTTCCGCAGCGGTCTCTTCATGTTCGGATTCTTCCCTGAAGATATCTGGACTATATGGAGTGCTTTGGTGCTGCATGTCTCGTCGACAAGCCCGAAGATCTCAAAGAGTCTTTTTCGATTGGAACGATCGACACGCCTCGCAATCTTCTTCCTTGTGCTCCGGTGAGAGGCACAAGTTGCAGACTGGATGTAGATCGGTGCAAGGGAATTTGGTGTGGCACCGACGACAGAATTGAAACAGGTCTGTTCCATCAGCAGAAGAATGGACCAATGCGACTAGGCCCAAAGGCCGTACACAATGTTTTTGATCGAAGATGAGACTTTCCCGATACGCGGAGAGAGGGAAACACGTATGATGATAATACCGTCGAGGGTAGAGTGGATTGCACACCGAGGCGAACCCGAACAACGGTGTTGAACCAGAGAGCAGCAATGGACGTTCTAACCCGATGGTGGAAAAATACAATCTAACAATGGAGTCAATGCCCATGTGCACTATCACTGAAAGGAGGAGTCACCTTACCTTGTGACTAGGAAAGACTTCCAAGAAAAACAACTTGCAAATATCCGGAATCAACACTAGATGGCAGGAGTATGCAAAACATGTGTGTCTACAGCACAAATGCCTCGAACATGGAGTCTTCCACAAATTAAGTTCAATGTTTCAGGAGATGCAATGTATGCATCAAACTGCCTAGATTACAGTTCACGGATTGATGGGACACTGTACCAAAGAGGTAACAATGCATTACTACCATCTTGGCCACCTAGTTGAAGTAGCTTAAATAACCATCATTTTTGGGATTTGGGTCGTAGACATCAAGTCACTAAAATTACTTTGCCCAACTGTGAGTATCACAGCTTTCAGAACCAGTGCAACATAATGGAGGATTTGTCCTTTTAAGAATAGTTACTGCTAGAAGCAACACTGGAAAGAGCTAATAGAAACACCTGCACAGATGGTCCCAAAACCAACACCTGCAAAATCCAAACAACCATACAGGAGCACAGGCTAAAGTGCAGGAAGAGTCTGGTCCAATTTCAAAACCGACAAAGCTATTAAAATTTTCTAATGTAGGAACGAAGCAAGCCTGCCAACTCACACTATGCCTCTGAGTAACCCATGGTTTCACACTTCATCACATGGTGACCCAGTGAAGAGATGCTATCTTACGGTGAGCAGGAAACACCTTCATAGTACAGGTTTCCAGCTCTGGTGTGAATGCTTTGCACAGTGAAGTTCCCTTTAAAACATCTGCAGGACACAGGAGGTGGTTCCACAGGAGGTCATTCTCACTGTGGGAGTAGAAGTGGGAGGTGGGTGTTTTACAGGCAGGGCAGGGCATCCAAAGCCCCACTCGCCATGTCCTCACCCCTTTCTCTGTACGATCACATGGTAAAAATTATCTTAAGGTTGGCAGGTCTGAAGCAGCAGAATGTGAATCAAAATATGAATGGACTGGTTATCTCCCTCATGAAGAATAAACTTGCAAATTACTCATTAAGCTTACCCTTGTGGCAGTGTGTAAAAATATTGTCCATGAAAAGAAAATAGGAAGTAAATGGGCATCAACCCAGTCCTTTCCCTTTTGTAGATTTACCACAACTTCCCACAAACACATTTTCCAAACGTTTTGGAAAATGCTGAAAGAAGAGTTTGTGCACCAGACATTGTACTGTTCTGCTCAATTACTCATACAAAAGTGAAAACCACATTAGCAATGCTCAAATCAGAAAGTAAACTGGCAGAATCAATGCAAACTAAGATCAGAAAATACAGCAACCAAATATTGTCCCACATAAGGCAGGATCATTAAGTCACAAAAATTAAACTATCCCCTTCATGCTTATATATAAACAAGCATTGACAATGCAATAGGTCTCACCTTTTATTAAGTTAAAGCCAATTGCTTTGCTAATGGTATCGTATAGCAAAGCAAATGGCTTTACCTTAATGAAAGGCGAGACATGGCATTTTTAATGCTTTTTTTATAGCGGAAACCTCTAACGGAGTTATGAAAGCGCCGCAATGGCCAATCATGCTGGTACCCGATTCACTGTCACTCATGTCATGCCATCAGAGAGTATAGAGAGTAGTAGAGTGTGAGTAGTAGAGTGTGAGCAGTAGAGTGTGAGCAGTAGAGTGTGAGCAGTAGAGTGTGAGCAGTAGAGTGTGAGCAGTAGAGTGTGAGCAGTAGAGTGTGAGCAGTAGAGTGTGAGCAGTAGAGTGTGAGCAGTAGAGTGTGAGCAGTAGAGTGTGAGCAGTAGAGTGTGAGCAGTAGAGTGTGAGCAGTAGAGTGTGAGCAGTAGAGTATGAGCAGTAGAGTGTGAGCAGTAGAGTGTGAGCAGTAGAGTGTGAGCAGTAGAGTGTGAGCAGTAGAGTGTGAGCAGTAGAGTGTGAGCAGTAGAGTGTGAGCAGTAGAGTGTGAGCAGTAGAGAGTGAGTAGTAGATAGAAAGTGAGTATTAGAAGTGAGTATTAGAGAGTGAGTATTAGAGAGTGAGTAGTAGATAGAAAGTGAGTATTAGAGAGTGAGTATTAGAGAGTGAGTATTAGAGAGTGAGTATTAGAGAGTGAGTATTAGAGAGTGAGTATTAGAGAGTGAGTATTAGAGAGTGAGTATTAGAGAGTGAGTATTAGAGAGTGAGTATTAGAGAGTAGTAGAGAGAGTAGTAGAGAGTAGTAGAGAGTAGTAGAGAGTAGTAGAGAGTAGTAGAGAGTAGTAGAGAGTAGTAGAGAGTAGTAGAGAGAGTAGTAGAGAGTAGAAAGTAGTAGAGTAGTAGAAAGTAAGTACAGTGAATAGTAGTTAGAAGAGAGTAGTAAAGAGTGATTAAAGTGAGTAGTAGAGAGTAGTAGAGTGAGTAGGAGAGTGAGTAGAGAGTGAGTAGTAGAGAATGATTAGAGAGTGTAGTATAGAGTAGTAGAGATTGAGTGGAGAGTAGAGTAGAAGAGTGAGTAGTAGATTGTGATTACTAGAGAACGAGTAGAGTGAGTAGTAGAGGTGCAGAGTAGTAGAGAATGTGTAGAGTAGAATAGTAGAGTGAGTAGGAGAGAATGAGGAGAGTAGAGTAGTAGAGAGTAGTATAGTGTGATTACAGAGTGAGTAGAGTGGTTAGTAGGGAGTAGTAGATTGAGTAGAATAGTGGAGATTGAGTAGAGTAGTAGAGTGTCTCACACAGTCACACACACACACACACACACACAGTCTCTCTCACACACAGACAGACACAGACACAGTGTCTCACATACAGACACACACACACACACACACACACAGTAATGTCATGTCAATTTAAGAATCCGGAGTTATGATAGCGCCGCAATGGCCGGTCATGCTGGTACCCGATTCACTGTCACTCATGTCATGCCATCAGAGGAGAGTGAGTAGTAGAGAGAGTAAGTAGTAGAGAGTAATAGAGAGTGATTAGTAGAGAGTGATTGGTTTAGAGTGATTGGTAGAGAGTGATTGGTAGAGAGTGAGTGGTAGAGAGTGATTGGTAGAGAGTGAGTGGTAGAGAGTGAGTGGTAGAGAGTGAGTGGTAGAGAGTGAGTGGTAGAGAGTGAGTGGTAGAGAGTGAGTGGTAGAGAGTGAGTGGTAGAGAGTGAGTGGTAGAGAGTGAGTGGTAGAGAGTGAGTGGTAGAGAGTGAGTGGTAGAGAGTGAGTGGTAGAGAGTGAGTGGTAGAGAGTGAGTGGTAGAGAGTGAGTGGTAGAGAGTGAGTGGTAGAGAGTGAGTGGTAGAGAGTGAGTGGTAGAGAGTGAGTGGTAGAGAGTGAGTGGCAGAGAGTGAGTGGCAGAGAGTGAGTGGCAGAGAGTGAGTGGCAGAGAGTGAGTGGCAGAGAGTGAGTGGCAGAGAGTGAGTGGCAGAGAGTGAGTGGCAGAGAGTGAGTGGCAGAGAGTGAGTGGCAGAGAGTGAGTGGCAGAGAGTGAGTGGCAGAGAGTGAGTGGCAGAGAGTGAGTGGCAGAGAGTGAGTGGCAGAGAGTGAGTGGCAGAGAGTGAGTGGCAGAGAGTGGTAGAGAGTGAGTAGTAGAGTTAGTAGAGAGTGAGTAGTAGAGAGTGAGGAGAGTGGTAGAGAGTGAGTAGTGGAGAGTAAGTAGTAGAGTTAGTAGAGAGTGAGTAGTGAGTAGTAGAGTAGTAAAGAGTGATTAGAAAGTGAGTAGTAGAGGGAGTAGTAGAGGGAGTAGAGAGTGAGTAGTAAGAGTAGTAGAGAGTGAGTAGTAGAGAATGAGTAGAGTAGTAGATAGAGTAGTAGAATGTAGTAGAGTAGTAGAAAGTAAGTAGAGCGAGTAGTAGAGTTAGTAGAGAGTAGTAAAGAGTGATTTGAGTAGAGAGTGAGTAGAGAGGGAGTAGTAGAGTGAGCAGTAGAGAGAAGTAGAGAATGATTAGAGTGTAGTATAGAGTAGTAGAGAGTAGTAGAGATTGAGTAGAGAGTAGAGTAGAAGAGAGTGAATAGAGTAGTAGAGTGAGTAGTAGAGCGTGATTAGTAGAGAATGAGTAGAGATTGAGTAGTAGTGAGTAGTAGTGAGTAGTAGAGAGTGAGTAGTAGAGAGTGAGTAGTAGAGTGTAGAGTAATAGAGAGTGCATAATAGAGTGTGTAGTAGAGAATGTGTAGAGCATAGCTTTCCAAACTTTTCATGTTGGTGACACACTTTGTTTGGCAATCTTCTTTTAGGGACACGGTAACGTGAGCGCGCGCAGCGCTCGAGCCCAAACCACCTATGAGGGTAGCAGACATGACCAGACGTGAAAGACTTTGTCAACTCTTTAACGTCGCAGAAGGGACTCCAGCAGATACATCTCCCTATTTCCATACAGGGCAGACGGTTCTACGTAGAAAGAGGAAAAGGGAAGGAGAAATAAACATATTTCTAATGGTTACACCTCCCCTGGGACGTGTAGCATTTTGACATATTCCCAGGTCTATCATTAGAGGTAAATCTGGAAATGCGCCAAAATCCATGGGTGGATGTGCAGGAACACCCACGCATCCACCCATGGAATACCTCCCTAGGGTAGGGTAACGCAAAGCAGCGACCTGCGCGAGCTTGGGTTACTCCACAATTTCAAAGCCACGCAGGGCCATGTAAGTTGGCCTTGTGTTGTTTGGTAATGTCATTTTAGGTATTGCATCGCCCTTGTGCTACCTTGCGTGACGCAAGGGCGATGCAAAACCATCATAAATATGGGTTGAAGTTTTTTAACATGGGACTTTGCATTCTAAAGTTTCTACTTTCTCTAGTTCTATTAGCACTCTGAGGCTGCAAAGCTATCATCTGCAGCGCTTTTCAAAAGCCTTAGAGTAAATGCATTGCAGTGGAAAGGGCTTGAATATACCAGCGTGCAAAGTGCTCTTGGTAACTAAGCTAAACTAAGCTAAGTAACTAAGAAAATTGCCTCGAATTATAACACTTTCCCCAATAAGAATCATTCAGGCACCACTGACAATCTTGTTGTCCCATTTGATCCCCATCTGGTATTCTCTGATTTTGCAGAGATCACCCCTGATCGCTCCTTGACAGAACTTCTGAAATGCAGATCTGGTTCCCCAGACGACCCATGGCCGGCCAAGCAGTATAAAGCTTTGGCACCGCTCCTCAATCCCACACTCATTGGCATCTGGAACGATTCTTTAAAGACTGGCACTTATCCTGACGCTTGGAAACATGCCAAGTTGGTCCCTATTTTAAAAAAGGGCCAACGCAGACCCGGAGGAACCAGCAAATTACAGACCCATCTCCCTACTGCCTGCCCCGGCTAAAGTCCTTGAAAAGCAGCAGTTAGCATGCTTCCTTGAAACCCATGATCTTTTCCATGACTCTCAACATGGGTTCAGACCGGGCCACAGCACAGAGTCTGCCTTGATCGAGATGGCTGACTCTGTGCGATGGAGTCTGGACAGGGGATCGAGGGCGGTGTTGGTGCTGCTGGATTTGTCGGCAGCATTCGACACCGTCTCTCACCCAGTCCTGCTTGATCGGCTCCGGTCTAAAGGTATCCAGGGCAAGGCGCTGGACTGGTTGTCCTTGTTCCTTTCTAACCGGACACAGGCGGTTTTTACCCCCCCTATACCTCTGACAGTCGCCCGCTCAAGTGGGGAGTCCCTCAGGGTTCCTCACTGAGCCCCTTATTATTTAATGTTTATTTTTCCCTCTTGCTGAATTGATATCCCAGTCAGGAACAAAGGCCACCTCTTACGCTGACGATATTCTTTTATTTTCTTACGATACCCCCACTCACTCCACATTCGACCCACTAAAAAACTGCCTAAGAAATATCGCCCGTTGGATGGACGATAACTTCCTGCGCCTAAATGCCGGGAAAACAGAGGTCCTTTTCTTCCACCAACCCTCCCCGCTAAACTCTAACCTCTGGTGGCCCCTTGATCTTAGCCCTTCCCTCTCCCCAAAGGAATCCGTGAAAAACCTGGGGGTGAGATGGGACTCCCACCTTTCATTCCACAATCAAGTGCAGACTGTCAGCCGCTTGTTTTTCAAAAATCCGGATGATAAAGAAATTGATCAATTTCTTTCCAAGCAACATCAGGAAAACCATAGTGCAGGCATTGATAACCTCACACCTGGACTATGCTAATGGCCTGTATTTAGGGCTTGCCTCCGGATTGTGTCACCGACTGCAGACAGTCCAGAATGCGGCAGTTCGACTGGTCTGGGGCGTCTCTCTCCGAGACGACATTTCTCCCCACCGTCGTAGACTCCACTGGCTCCCCATCCAAAAAAGGGCCGAGTTCAAGGCCCTTACCCTGGCTCATCACGCTATTAAGGGGAAAGGCTCCACCTACCTCTCTTCTTGTCTCCATCCCTATAGCAATGCCAGACACCTCCGGTCCAACTCAAAAAATCGGATTGCTACCCCGAGGTTCAGAAAGGCGCGCTCAGGAGGAAAAACATTCCAGGTATGCGCTTCCTCTCAATGGAATAAACTTCCACTCTCCCTCCGGATGATCAGGAAGAGATGCCCTTCCGGAAAGCGCTGAAGACTTTCCTCTTTTGTTAAGAACCACTGATGTTTGAGACAGCACATCTGCAGAAGCGCCGGGACACCCCGTTGGGGTAGCTGTGCGCTATATAAAACACACTAAATAAATAAAATAAATAAAAAAAACAGATTTGCCTGGAAGATACCACACATGACATTGGCCAATTAGCAGCTAAATGCCCATGGGGGCTGGGGGGCGGAGCTAGCAGGCGACAGGAATGGCCGCGTAGTCCCCGAGCTCCGCAGGCACCTTTACATAATCCTGCACTATCCTGCACAGTTGTGCATTTATAGGCACTACCGACACCCCAGCTGCTCGCGGAACCTCCAGGGACCGATCCGATCCGGCAGGGAAGAGCACACAACAGCCCGAGCTGAGGCGGACAACTCGCTCTTCTGGGTGCTGGGAGGGCCTGCAGACCGCGACCTCCGGTGATCCCTCGATCGGACCTACGTGAGGGGGCGTGCGGCCGCCGGGCGGGACAATCTCCCTGGTGGGCCCTGGCGCGGCTCCAGGCTGCCGCGGATCTAGCGGTGGACGGCGGTTGCCGTGACAAATACCGGCTGCTCCCGCTCGAGGCTGCACCGCGCCCACGGACACAACGGCGGGTCGGCTCCGCCGGGTTTGAGGAGGCCCACAGCGCCATTTCTTGCAGCGCACATTGCGGTGAGCAGGGGAGGCTGCAACGCACTCCAGCGGATCAGGAGCAGAACGCCTGTGTGGACAGTGGGTGAGTCGGACCCCCGGGTCTGGTGAGGCCACCCTCCCTCTCCCTCCATTACTTTAACCCAGGACATCCAATTGCCACAAGACAGGGGTGATAGCGACCCCTGCAGCGGCCCGCTTCCCTATTCAGAACGCCTGACCCAACTGCGAATGACTTTTTTTTTGGGGGAGTAGGCCAGGGTTCCCCTCGCTCCTGCAGGAGGTCAGCACTATCGCGCAACGGAGCACCCCTCAACCGGGCCTGGGCAGACGACCTTCTCCACTACATCGAGAGAGTGAGGGGGAGAGTGGGGAGAGACCTTCCCCCTCATCCCTCTACGCTGGGAAGCGTGCATAGCGCCCTGAAGACAAGGTGCCCGACCGTGCTGTTACAGTCCCTTTGGCATTTGTGCGCAGCTCCCGGTGGCACGCAGCGAACCGCGTGGCACTACCGAACATGGGCAAAGGAGACAGGACGCAGAGTAAGCTCTCCTTCTCGCAGAGGCGGCTGCCGGTGCAAAGCCCAACGGCGCAGCGTGATGAGGAAGCGCAGACGGGGGAGATGCACCCCGAAGACTCCGATATAAAGACAATGCTCCGCTCCATGGAACAAAATATTCAGACGAACATAGCGGCGCTGGGATCCAAGATGGACGCCATGTCCTACAGAATGGATCGCATGGCGGAACGTCTTGACAAGCACACGGAGCGGCACGACATGGCTGACCGGCGGATCACGGAGGTGGAGGAGGCCCAAACGGAGCTGGACACAGCTCGACGGCGGGCGGAGACACTCATAAGAACGCTTCAGGACAAGACAGAGGACTTAGAAGCGAGGTCCCGTCGCTGCAACCTACGCATCACAGGCCTTCCAGAGACCACCCAGACGGGGAAGATGGAGCTGTTCGTAGAACGCTTGCTCACTACACTGCTGGGCGACGGAGTGTTCTCTGCAATGTTCGTCGTGGAGCGCGCACATCGCACGCTAGGCCCAAAACCTAACCCCGGTTTTCCTCCTCGACCGGTAATAGCAAAACTGCTAAACTATCGAGACAGAGACACGGCGCTCAGGTTGGCACGCACCAAGGGGAACCTGCAATACGAAGGGTCTGCGATTTCCATCTTTCCGGATTTCACGGCCAGAGTGCAGGAGGCACGGAAACATTTCGCCCCTCACAAGAAGCGACTTAGGGACATGGGCCTCGATTATGCAATGTTATATCCGGCCAAATTGCGAGTGAATAGACAAGGACATTCGCATATTTTCACGGACCCAGCAGAATTGCAGAAAGCCATGAAAACATGGGCTAGGGAGATGAATGACGGCCAAGCTGAACATCAGAAGGAGGTGGATGACAGCCAACTGGACGAACAGGAATGAAGCGGAGGCCCGGCGCATGGTGCAAGGAGATCTCAGGAAGAAGACCTCCATAATCTGGCGTCGTGAAGGAACTGGCACTGGAGAAGGAAACCATTGGGACAATATGACAGATAAGTGGCACCAGGGTGTGGGACTATGGTTGATCCGCCCCATAGCTTGAACTTTTCTGAACTCGTTAACTGGGTGTCTCTGATGCATATATGGGCTGATGGACTATGGTGGTCACCTGGGGGGTAGCGGGGGGAGAAGGGGTAACTGAGGTAAACGGTAGTGACATATCATTGTGGTTTGCATATTAATACTTTGTCACATGATCGATGGTGCAGGGCGGGGGGACAGGGGGCTGGGCGCCAGCATTGAGAGTGGAGCGCAGAAGACGAGTTGCTTGCTGCCTTTGCCCCCGAGCGTAATGCAAATGGGACTGTTGAATTTGTTTTTAGGGAGGGGCGGGAGGGATGGGGACCTGCAAGGCCATTTTGGGGTGGGTTTGCTGTGGGTGGCGGGTGGAATGTTGGGGACCGGGATTGGTTGCATATTGTTGTTATGTTTGCCTGCGATTGTGCTTCTTGTTGATTATTGGTTTGGTTCCGCTGTGAACACTGCTGCGAATTCCATGTCACACAGCCTGCTTGATAGCGTCCCTTCGGATCGCCCGAGAACCTTTCAAGATCACTGCAACACCTACACTAACCGACAGGGTTATGGCTGATCCCTCTATGTCGCAAATGGGCACTACACCAGATCACCTAAGGGCACTGACATGGAATGTTAGGGGCCTTAATGACTTCAGAAAACTGCGCAAGGTTCTCAGTTATTTGCGAAGACACCACATAGCCCTTGCTCTTATTCAGGAGACTCACTTACCCCTTACAAGTAAAATGCTGACACAGAGGTGTGGCAGGCTGTAGTGTGGCGGCGGGCTTTACGACTCACTCAAGGGGAACGCTCACATGGGTAAACCCACACTCCAAACTCACACTGACGCCACTCGAGGCAGACCCCGAAGGTCGCTATGTAATATGTAGGTGTCGGGGAAAGGGACACGATTTGTTAGTGGTGAATGTATATGGTCCGAACTATGACTCCCCTGAATTTTACACAGAGTTAGCCCGGAAAAGCAAGTCGTATGCCTACACGACCATGCTCTGGGGAGGGGATTTTAACCTAATTTTAGATCCAGACCTAGATAGGTCGGCGGGGCCCCCCCGGAGCCTTTCGGCCGTGGCTGCGGTGGTCCAGTCTGCACTGGTACAACTAGATCTACAGGATGTGTGGCGCAGTCGACATCACTCCAGAGGGGGGTACACCCACTACTCTGCATATCATGCACTACACACTAGAATAGATTACTGGCTGGCTTCCCAACAGCTTTGCAACAGTATTAGGGACTGTCTGATTCTGCCGCGCACGCTATCAGACCATTCTCCTCTCCTCCTGATTTTGGAGACGCCGGCGCACAAGATTCCCCCCTTTACGTGGCGCTTTCATCCGTACTCTCTGCTGGATGAGGTTTTCCGGGGAGAGATTGCTGAAGAAATAGATATTTTTTTTAGAACAACGTGGGCTCAGTTGACAGCTTTCAGACTCTTTGGGAGGCGTTTAAGGTCTATGTACGCGGGATAGCCATGGCCAAACACTCCAGTGTCCTGAAATCGATTAGGCGAAGACTCCAACTTCTCGAGAATCAGCTCTCAGAATTGGAAGCGAAACAGAGGGAGGAGCCCGAGGGAGACGCTCTGCCACAAATCAAACAACTGGTATCGGAGTTTAATGCAGAAGCAGACAGGGAAGTGAAGCATATGGGCAAATACGCCTCGGCCCGCACATATGGCGAAGGTGAGAGACCTGGCTCTCTTTTGGCCAAGATAGTTCGGAACGAAAGGCGTCAACTGAGAGTGGGCGAGCTGGCGTCGAGCTCGGGTGAAATCCTTACAGACGAAGAGCAGATCTTAGGGGAATTTTGGCAGTACAACTCCTCTCTGTACAAGTCTAGGTCGTCTGGTATGGAGGAGGCGATAGACGATTACCTGAGCTATATCCGAATGCCGCAACTGTCAAATGCACAGAGAGAATTTCTCATGATGCCCATTCAAAAAGAGGAAATAATGGAGGCCCTCGATGGCATGCGGTCAGGTAGTGCCCCAGGAGCTGATGGGCTAACAGTGAGTTTTTATAAGGCCTTTAAGGATCAATTGGTGCCCTACCTCTCCACTCTCTTTGATGATATTTGCATGGAAGGCAGCATGCCTGCCACTATGAGAGAGGCTCTCATTGTAACACTCCTGAAGCCAGGGAAGCCCTCCACTGAGTGCGGTTCATACAGACCTCTGTCTCTGATCAATGTCGATGCGAAGTTGTACGCCAAAGTACTGGCGACCCGTCTCGCGTTACTCGTCCCGGAACTGGTCGCCCCAGAACAGGCTGGGTTTATCCCCTCCAGGAACCTTACGTACAACATCGGCACGGTATTGGGGACGATGCAGCACGTTAAACCAGAGAACAAGGCATTGGCGGTCTTCCTCAATATGGAGAAGGCGTTCGACTCCGTTGAGTGGCCCTTCATGTCGAGAGTACTTAGAAAGCTGGGGCTGGGCGAACCCTTCCTACAAATGATCGGTGCCTTGTACTACAAACCAACGGCCAGACTTCGCATAGGAGATAGGGTCACGGAATCGTTTGAAATCTGCAGAGGCACCAGACAGGGCTGCCCCCTCTCGCCGTTGTTGTACGCCCTGGTGGCAGAACCACTAGCTTGTGCGTTGCGGGAATACCACAGTCATGAGGGCATTAGTTTCCCTACTTACAAGATTTGTATCTCCACGTACGCGGATGATACGCTCCTGTATATTCGAGACCCAGAGCTAAACCTCTCCTCCGTACTGAGGGAAGTAGTCCAATTCGGTGCGCTGTCTGGTCTGCAGGTGAATTGGAAGAAATCAGTGGCATTCCCACTGACCCGCGAATTTGTTATGGATTACCCACTACAATGGTCAGAAAACCCGGTCAGATACTTGGGCATACAGCTGCATCCGAATCCGGACATCTTAGTGAGGGAAAATTACGGAGTCGCCTATACCAAACTAACTGAGGACATAGACAGATGGTGTAAATTACCGCTGTCCCTGGCGGGCCGTATTGCATTAATGAAAATGGTGGTGCTCCCAAGGTTTCTGTTTCTCTTCAACAATATTCCGGTGATCCTCTCGAAAGCCTTTTTTAAAACATTGACACAAGCCCTCACGCGGCTTGCGTGGGGAGGTGGGCAACCACGGGTCCAGTGGCAAATTCTGACTCTCCCATATGAACAAGGTGGACTAGCTGCTCCTGATATGGAGAGGTATTACAGGGTGGCGCAAGCGACACATTTACACACATGGATATATGGGGAACGCACGATCCCACATGTGATTCTGGAGACTTTGTTCACGGACCCACTCCCTCCGCAGGCTACCATATTCGAGCCAGCCACGCGTCGGGTTGGGATGCTGGACTCAATAGCCACGACGAATCACGCATGGCACTCTTTGGCCAGGAACCGGGACAATGTGTTACTATACTCACCTCTAGTGCCAATTGAATGGGCCCTGTGGCTGGCGCCGCTACGTGAGAAAGGGGTCACACGCACCCTGGGACAACTAGGAATACGGACATTGGGAGACCTGTTCAGGGATGGAGTGGTGGTCACCTGGGAGCAGGTCGACACATCCCGGACCTCGGTATCGTTGCTGCACCGCTATCATTTCCACAGGGTCCGTGCGGCTCTTCGTGAACTGCTGGGACCGGACATGGCAGAACCACCCGAAATACCGGAACTAACTTATGTCATAAAAACGCCCTCTCCTAGACACTTGCTCTCGCGATTATACAAGGCAGGGCAGCACGGAGCAGAACAGCCTACCTTGAAAGCCCGACTGGCGTGGCAGCGGGACCTGGATACACAAATAGACGACTCGATGTGGAAATACTGCTGCCAAACTACCAAAAGAGTATCGCTCAATGCCAGACACAGGCTCATTCATTTTAAATTTCTGCAACGAGTTTATTACACCCCAGAACGTCTACACAGATACGGACTTCGTCAAACGCCGGAGTGCGAACGCTGCCATGCGCCAATGGCGGACTTAATGCATTTGGCGTGGGCCTGTCCGGGAATCAACAAATTCTGGGAGGATGTTTTTCAAGAACTAGGACTAGTGCTTGAATTGGAGCTTCCGGTTGACCCGGCACTGGCGTTGCTGGGATACACTAGGATACTTCCACCGGCGTCGCGCCGTCTGGCAGACATAGGGCTACTTATGGCACGACGTGCTGTGGCGCAATGCTGGATGCGCGGCCCACTCCCGACTAAGCGCCGATGGGCCAGGGACGTGCTGTATAGCTGCACCCAATCGCAGCACTACAGCGAACTCCTGCCCCCTGTCAGCAGACCAAAAAATTTCTGGGACCTGTACCTGACTTACAGGTCTAACAAGGATGCCGCGGAAGCAGCTCAGGAGGAGAGTGAGGAGCAGTGGGTTGGGGAGGAAGGTATTGAAGCTTTGACAGAGCACCCCGTAGTTCGGACGGGACAGTGGGCAACCGGGTGAGAGACAGGGGATGCTCGGGGGCAAGAGACATTACATAGGTGAGTCGGGCGCGGAGCGGGTTGAGAGTAGGAGGGCCAGGCAGGTGCTGGTAGGAGGATAGTGGAATGAACAGAAGCAGTGCAGCATTAGGTCTGGTGGTGCAGGGAACAGATCCTATAGTGTAGCAGTGGTGGTTGGCACATAGGCAGGCAGGGAGGGGGGCGGTGAGGCGGGGTTGTTACGAAAGCTAGGTTATACTTGAGGTTAGGTTGTGTACACACACACACACTTCATTGAATGCTCCCAGGCGGCACAGTAGCCATCACTTCCATGTCTCCCCAGGGAGGGAGGGGGGCCGCTGACAACTTTTGAGAGCAGATGGGGTGGGTTTCTCCGGGACATGTATTACCGGACCCTCGGATTGATGGAGAATTGCCTTTATGTATTGACATTCTTCGCAGTATTGACTTTGCATTATTTTTGCTGCCGGCCCCAGGGTTGTAGGCGAAGGGCTGTGTGTGTATACTGATGACGATTAAAAGTTTATAACAAAAAAAAAAAATGCCCATGGGGGCATTTTGCATTAAAAGCTGAAATGCGTCTATGTTATTTATGTAGCGCGTCTATTGTTATTTATACACCACTGGACTTTCAAGGCACCCCCAGCACAGTCAGGCATGCTGACCTGTGTGGAGCTATCGCCGCACACAGGGGGGTCTGCCTTTGATGGCCGTATGCCCCGCTTAACACACTGATTCTTGCCCCCCGCTGAGGCTCCGGTGTTCGGGGCCTTCCTGAACCACACGCTGCCCTAATGGCCCCAGTTATGACTGCCTCGGGCCAGCGGTGATCACTCCATGAACTTGCTCAGTTGTTTAGACAACAGAGAAGAGGGAAAAATAGATAATGGGAGAGTGTGAGTGGGTGAAGCAAAAAAGGAGAAAATTAGAGGCAGGCCAACAGTGTTTTAACAATTTCGGAAATTTCCCTTACCGAGCGCCTGGGATGGGGTGCAGAGGCAGTTCCTCATCACTGCGCCGCAAAATGAACAAGGCCGCACGCTTGCCTTGCACTTTTCCTTCCTCCTGCGGGTACTCAGCTGCACTGCGTCACTGTATACGTTCGGCCCAAGAGAGCATTCACGCGACATACCCACAAATGGAAGGCGACACTACTGTGTCGCGACGCACAGTTTGGAAAGCACTGGTGTAGAGAGTAGAATAGTAGAGTGAGTAGTAGAGTAGTAGAGCGTAGTAGAGCGTGATTAAAGAGTGAGTAGAGTGGTTAGTAGGGAGTAGTAGAGATTGAGTAGAATAGTAGAGATTGAGTAGAATAGTAGAGATTGAGTAGAATAGTAGAGATTGAGTAGAGTAGTAGAGATTGAGTAGAGTAGTAGAGATTGAGTAGAGTAGTAGAGATTGAGTAGAGTAGTAGAGATTGAGTAGAGTAGTAGAGATTGAGTAGAGTAGTAGAGATTGAGTAGAGTAGTAGAGATTGAGTAGAATAGTAGAGATTGAGTAGAATAGTAGAGATTGAGTAGAGTAGTAGAGTGTCTCACACACAGTCACAGTCTCACACACACACAGTCACAGTCTCACACACACACAGTCAGTCTCACAGTCACAGTGTCTCGCATATAGTCACAGTGTCCAACGCACACACGCACCCACAGACAGACAGAGAGAGAGTAATGTAATGTCAATTTAAGAATACGGAGAAGGGTGGCCGGGCCCCCGTTGAAGCCTATGCTATTTAATGTGTTTTACTAGTCTGGTTTCAAGGCTCCGATAAAAGGTTGCCCCTTCGTAAAGCAGCCTGTTTGCCTTCTCTCCGAAGTCTGCTCACAAGAGGGCTGATGCTAGCCACATGTCCGGCCGCCGCCTCCTCACTGGTTACCTCAGTGCGCATTGGCTTGATTTATGTGTGAGATGCGGCCAAATTTTATGTTGTATGAATGTTTCCCCATTCGTTTTACGCGCTCCCCATTAGTCAATGTCGCAGACCCTAAAGGTTATGTCTGGGTAGCCCCCCAGTGGAGAGGTGTTTGCATTTCTAACCAGGGAACCACCCCCCCCTAGCAACCGCCACCCTGGTGCTGCCTGGGGGCAGTGCCAGTTGTTGCTTTGGTGGTGGTGAGTGCTGTGTGTTGTTCTCCTGCTCTAGTTCAGGGGGGGGAGCCTGCTTGTGGTGGTGCCAGGGGGCGGTGCTAGTTGTTGCTTTGGAGGGTGTGGGTGGTGGGAGCTGTGTGGTGTTCCCCTGCTCTAGCTCAGGGGAGGAGCCTGCTTGTGGTGGTGACAGGAGCGGTGCTAGCCGTGGCTTTAGAAGGGGTGGGCGATGTGTGGTGTTCCCCTGCTCTTGCTCAGGGGAGGAGCTTGCTTGGGGTGGTGCCAGGGGGCGGTGCTATCCGTGGCTTTAGAAGGGGTGGGTGATGGGGCTGTGTGGTGTTCCCCTGCTCTAGCTCAGGGGAGGAGCCTGCATATGGTGGTGCCAGGGGGCGGTGCTAGTTGTTGCTTTGGTGGTGGTGGTGGTGGGTGCTGTTTGGTGTTCCCCTGGTCTAGCTCAGTGGAGGAGCCTGCTTGTGGTGGTGCTATTTATTGCTTTGGTGGTGGTGGGGCTGTGTGGTGTTCCCCCTGCTCTAGCTCAGGGGGAGGAGCCTGCTTGTGGTGGTGCCTGGGGACGGTGCTAGCCGTGGCTTTAAAAGGGGTGGGTGGTTTAGTCTGTGTGTTCCACGGCTCTAGCCCAAGAGGAGGGGGGGGGGGGGGGCTGCTTGTGGTGGTGCCTGGGGACGGAGTCATCAGCGGTAGCCTCTGTAAGCCTGCGGTGGCAGTGTCTGCATCGCAGCAGATCCCGTGCTGACTGAGCATTAAAGGGATGCAGTTGCAAGCACTAATACAAATGCAGGTTACATAAAGAACCCGAAGTAGAACCACAGAAGTCCGTTGAAAGAAACAGGACATGGGATACGAGGGTACAGATGACAGAACGAAGTACGGAAAAACACCAATTCATGATATTAAGTTCAAATACAGAACCTTGATAAGTAAAAGAGGTCTTCTAATATATAAGCACAATAATAAAAGCCCGAGGGCAACAGGAAATGACCCGTCCCATATTAAGGGTTGGAAAAAGCACTCTCTGCAGGTTTATGCCATGAACATGCACCCCGACTGATGGGGGAATGAGGAGTGCCCCAAATCAGGGGATAAAAGAAATTCAGATTAGACAGCCCGTCTCGCCCCCCTTGCAGAGTGCTTTTAAACGACAGGCACATTTAGTTTTCTGTTGCTTCCAAGGGATTAGATACTGCAGTGTCATTCTCATGTTTACATATAACTTTCGTCATTTGTGGGTCTGACCCAATAGCTATCCGTCTAAATGGTCTATACACGTATATCTTTTTTAACTAACAGGAGGTAATGCTGCCTACAAATAATTTAACAGCCATTTATAGTAGACAGTTCTATTTTTCGTATGTGGCTATTCGTACGGAATGACTCCGAATCGGATTGGGACCATATTTCGGACTGAAAAAACTTTTCTGGGACCTTCCGCTTTTTTTCCCTCTTATGTTACATTTTAACTGTCCTACTTCACCAGCAAAAGGACTTATTTATTTAACTCATAGCAGTAATTGGACACCTAATTGGAGTACGATTACTGGGTAAACCTTATCCAAGCCCCAAACAGTGTGAACGTAAAGTGCTTTTAAAAGGCGAACCACGGCGGAAAGGTGCTGCTAAAAGGCTGAGTATTTCCCTAACAAATGAAGAACAGTCTTCCACTCTGCCTTGCAACCAGGAATACAAAACACCGAGATATTTAGAACCTGCACACAAAATGAACACATCCCGGTACCGCAGTGCTGTTCTCCGTTAAAACACTCGGACAAACGCTCTTTGCAACAAAGGCAAAGCCAACCTAAGCTACTATGTACAGCGGGTGGTTAACTTCAAGACTGACGCCAAAAATAATCTGCGGCCAGCAGAACCAACTTGAAGCGAGCCTGTCAAAACACATAGATTCTCCACGTATGTTAGTGGTAGCGCAGTCAGTCACCTGCGAGAAGAAGCACTTCTCTACAGCAGACTTCTCCACAAGAAACAGTTTTTTTACTCGATGGGAGTGTAACTCTTCGTCAAAACTCGCATACCAATGAACTGGCTAAAAACAAAGCTCCCAGGGGCTTGGAAACAGAGGCTCGACCTAGAAAAGATCTCGCCAGTCAGCCATTGTTTATTTTTGCATTGCGCTTTTAAAGTGAAAGCACAATGCAAAAATAAACATGCGGCCTGCTTTCCTTCTGCCGTGAAAGGTTTCTTGTCTTTATGGGGCCATGTGTTTTGGCCCCATAAAGATAAGAAAACTTTCACGACGGAGGAAGGCAGACGAGCCCGTCCAAGAGGGCCGTCTGACAGAGAGAAAAGTCTACATAGGCAAAAGCTCTTTCCCAAAGGCTGGCCATCGGTTAGCATAAACGGTGGCGCCGGCCAATGGGAAAGAGGGGCGGGGCTTAAAGCCCGCTAGAGAAAGCTACGCAAAATCCTTAGATCTCGCCAGCTGCATGGCAGCCTACGCAGGCGAAGCCTAAAAAAGAAAAAAACTAATGTCCAGCAATCCTGCTGATTAAAGGAACAAGTGAAACTGAGAAAATTGGTGCCAGTCTGTGTAATACAGATAATGTTTTACAATTTATTAATTTGGAACCCATCTGCCTTCTCGTAATGATTTTAAAGTACTGAAATAAGCATATAGGTGTTTAGAACTAAACATGTAAAATAGTTTTTTTAAAACTGCTAGTAGGTCGATTTTAGTCAAACAAAGTTGTGAAAGGTTCTGAGGTTCACTACAAACAAGATTAATAAGGTAACTAACAAAAAAATCTTGGTAAATTACTTTACAAACATAAGGATTAACATTAAGAGAAGGAGAAGTGTGGCTCAATGGTTAGAGCGGCAGACCCTGATGCAGAGGTCTAGCCCGGGACCAGGGTTCAAATCCCCCCCTCGGCGGGTCTTGGGCTCAAAAATTCCACGGACCTGATAATTCTCGCCTCGGTGCCTATTCCAATCATGGAGTCCCACTCTGCAACTCTGGGCAATAGCTTGCTTAATCTCCACAACGGCCCCACAACGCTAAGGATGCCTGGCCTCCACCTTGGGGGTGCCCAGGAGTGGACACCTCACAGGGAAAGCCAGGAAGGGTTCCACGGCGGTATTTCGTACAAGCGCCTTGAGACCCTTGCGGGTGAGTAGTGCGCTATACAAGTATCAATTTATTATTAATGTTGTACCATATACACTGTCCCCTTATTGCCAGCCATATCAACACATGTACTGTCAGTTTACATGTAACCATACTTGGCAATAACAAATAGAAAAGTCTCATGCATGTGATTTTAGAGGCTAAATGAATAAACGAGGAGTGTCAAACTGATCATATTCCTGAAACTACAGCCAACACATAGCCCTTGCTTTATTTTCCAAAGTAGTATGTGAATCTGGTTATTAATGACTATACAAACGGAGGTATACTGGACTCAACACTGGCTGCACTAAAATGTACGGCTATTAAAGGAGGATTGCCTGTTGATGGGGGATCAAACCACAAGCAATACTACTGGGAGGTACCAGATCCATAATAAAAAGCAACACGCAGCCTTTGAACTAAAAACAGATTGGCAATGTGCCTAGCATGAAATGTGCATTTCAGACATTTGGATTCTGTACATCAATTTTGAAAAACCACTAAATCATAAAAGGTTTATGAATAATACCTGTAATTAAAGCTTACCCTTAAACGTTCTTGGAACACCCTCTTGCCTACAGGCAATATAAAGGCATGCCGATGCAATTGCATCGTTGCTTCTTCCCTTTAGACTTTTCTGCTCATATACTTGCTTGAATAAGTTATTGGTCCGATCCTTTCCAAGAAAAAAAATACAAATTCATCAAAGTCATTTTTGTAATACTATAAAGACGTTATGAAGATTTATTAAACGGAATCACTGCGAAAATAATTTATTAGAAATATGCGAACACTTACAATTATATTACGGGGGAGGTTAATTCGGTCGGCCATAGTGGTAATTTCCTTGAAAGCATTCATTATTGCACGATCGGAACTACTCATTGTTCTGCGGTTTTGGTACTTTGAATTTCCAAATTCATCATAACTTGCCGAACCAGTACCCTGGATTGAAAAAGTAAATAAAAATGTATATTTGGAAATTAAGTTAACATTATTACGCAAATACCAACACATTTAACAGTATAAAAGGAAGCATATGGCCAGTTTTTTTATTATTTACAGTGGATATTGAAGTGGAAATCCCATGTCTTAAAATTAAGAAAGCATACCTGTAAACCAACAATCTTACTTACTAAAAAAAAATCTTAGGAGGGCAGTCTCTGCGGAGCACTGGGCAGACATGCCCATCAGTGTACAATGCAAGAAAAAACAGTTGTGAAGCCCCTGATGTTAGTTCTCAGCCATCCGGTGTTCAGGTATGGAAACAATCTTATATAGACAGAGATGCTGATTTCCCAGGCAAAATTCAGGAAATCAAAGTGCCTTCAAGACTGTACGTTGCCATCCCTCCGGTCAACAGTAGTTTCGACATGGTATTGCAGCAGGTAGGCCATGGGTATCACGTCACAAGAGGCCCTTCCTTCATCTCCACTATGGGTTGCAATGGCGAGGCCGGTTTCTGTGCACCTCCAAGTACTAGATTCTTAGGTTCAGAACTCTCCCAATTGCTGGAGCGCACCAGCAGAGAAGGCGACTTTCCTCCCCGACGCTAGAATGACTAACGGTGACAAGGCAACCCACAAAGCAATACTGGGGCGCAGTTCTCTGGCAGCATAAAGGCACGTCCACCGCAGACAAATTGCAGGGTCCAACACTATATGTAGGCGGGGGGGGCGGTGAACAGACAAACTCTCTGCACCCACCGTCTTGCACATTCATAGGACGCACTGCCTGCATAAGCTTCTCTCCGCTGCTGTGGTAGTGTTAGCGTTTAACCAGCGCAGTTCCACACGCACTACCCGATACTAAACAGTATCCCGTAGAGCATCCCGTGGAGACGCAGGGCACCAACAGGACCGTGCACGCATCCCGCCGTGCACTTCTGACCTTCGCTTCACAGGTCCTGAATGCCACTCAAATGTACAGGCCCCACCACCAGTAGATGCCAAAAGCGTGGGCTTCGTGTTAGCCGGGATCTTATGGCATGGGAAGCAAGAGTGCGGCGGGCTCGAGGCAACCCTTGCAGCAGCAGGCTAGCTCTCCACCTGCAGTTCGTAAAATTAAGCCGCCACACCCTGCCTCCCAGCACTCGGCAATACGGACACCTAGTGGACTCAACAGCGCCTTAGTGACTGGGATTTTACTCATCCTCACTTAGTCCTCCTCAACTGTTCCGGCCACACCAGCCCCTTACGAAGTTTCAAGTGAACTGGGCTCACGAGGACATAAAATGGCGGACTGCAGCAGTGTCTCCAATCGACGAAGTGCCTGTAGTGTCCTGCTAGGACACAGTCTAGTTGTTATAGATGTAACCCTACACTAAACACCCACCCACCACAGACGTCACTGGGTCAGGTGACGCTGCCAATAAAAGAGCCAGAGCGCACGTGCTCGTGGCCAGATCTGCTATCCCCTAACTGGTGCCCGTGTGTCTCATTGCTTACACCATGTGGGCCTAGGGCCCAACACCACATTGGCGACGAGGCCGGTAGTGAAGCCACGCGTGCCACTGCCACATCATCCTGAGAAAAGGGGGAGAGAGCTGCCCGCCTGCAGAGCACCCCCCGTAGCAGGGCGCAGCAGCGCCGAGAAGCCGGTGGGCACGTCGGAGCCCCGCAGCCTGCAGCGACCGTGAGGCCCACCGCACCTGCCTTCAAGGACGAGCCGACCGGAGCCTACCCGCGTCGGCCGCCACCAACACGCACCTCCAGGAAACAGCGAACCGCCCAGAGCCCACCTGCGACGGCCGCGAGCCTGAAGACCCCACCGGAGAGGTGCACCGGCCGGACGGAGCCCACCCGCCACGACCGCAGCCCAGGACCTGGCCCGTCGGCCGAAGGTGAGCCGGGAGCGGGAGGTGACTCCCCCCGGAAGACTGTGCACCAAAGCGGAGCCCACCCGCTATAGACATTAACATTACAGCAGAGCCGGCGGAGCCCACCCGCGGCCTGCTACGAGCGTTCCCAGCCCCCGCCGCGCAGCGTGTGTAGTGTAAAGCTGCGGCGGCGGGAGAACAATGAAAGCGGAGCCCACCCGCACGATCAGCGCGCCTTGCCGGGCGTAATTGCAGCCATTTTAATTGTCAATTAAAGCAGCGCCAGCGGAGCCCACCCGCGGCCTGCCTGTGATGCCTTCGTTTCCCCGCCTCGAGGGTGAATGAACATAACTTATGCAGGACTCGCGGAGCCTACCCGCGGCCTGCCCGGAGCTTCCCCTGTCCCCGCCGCGTGTGTGAATGGAAGCGGCGGGATGAAAGACTTCCGAGAGAAGCGCCCGCAGCGTGTGATAAGCTGCCAGCGCTAACACCCACAGCTGAGCCCACCCGCAGCGGTGGAAACACGAGCTCTTCCCATCCACGTGGGGGAAAGTGAATTCTGTCTAGCTGCGAGGCTGCATCGTTTTCCAGGAGTAGTGCCGCTTCAGCAGGTGTTTCCCCCCTCCTCCCACCATAGACACTGAAATACAAGTGCCCCAAAGTCCGAGCGCAAAGCCGCCCGCACACGCAGTGACAGGGTGCACACACACCCCCCCTCCGGCAGCGTGTGGATCAAGAAGCTGCTGCGGGGAGGGGGGAGAGCAACAGGAACAACCAGCGCTGCCGAGTTCAAATGTGCCCCCCCCACCCCACGGGATATCAAATGCTAGTGCCGGTGCACCCGGCAAGAATCAGAACATGTGCCCCGTGAACACAAGAGACAGCAAACCCAAACTGGAGCCTGTGCCTTTCTCCCCCACAAGAGGAATACTGTTAAAAAGTGAAACTTACCGGCAAAGAGGTGGCGTCCAGTCCCTGAGGCCAGCTACCAGCAGCTCCAGCCCACAGTAAGCCCCGGGAGTAGCAGATACCAGAGAGTGCACAGCCTGGGAGGAAAGCAGCATTAGGAAAGCAGCATTACTGCCACCCAGTGGCCAAAAGGAAAAGCGCACCTGCATTAACAAGGAACTGCAACCAGCATTGCACAAAGCAGTCACCCTAGGACTGTACCTATGCACAGTGTCAAGAGCCACCAGCATTCTGCCACAGAAGCAATCTCAGGCTGCGGCGACCCACAGCAAGAGAATCAAGGCACCTCCACTGATGCACAGTAGTACACCAAGAAAACAGACGCACAAAATAACTGCACAACAGCACAGCACTGCGCAGCAACACGCAAGGAGTGAAGGAACTCCACGCACCAGATAGCACTGGCGCAAGCCTGCAACTACACAATGTGAGACTGAACTAACCGTGTGCAGGAACACTGCCATGCCCAAAGGACGCCACGTCAATACGCAACCTCCTGAAGACAAAAGGGAGACCGCGCAGAAAACAAGCCAGCAACGCAGTAACACGCCACGAGGCGCAGGAACGCGCCAGAAACCCAAAACTAGTACAGACCAAAGGACTCCTGGGGGCCCAGTGCAATCAGTGAATCTGCAAGCCACCTACTTACTGGGTCGGACCCCCACACTACAGAGTCACACGTCCCAGTGCCGGCATTTTCATTCAGCAGAGCCCTGCAGATCCTGGAAGACTGCCGAGGAGCCTCCCCCCTGCTATTTGGTGGCCATCCAGCACCATCACACCTACACACACCAAAGAAACAAGCTTTGCACAAACCCACGATGGGTCAATAGCAGCAAGGGGCAACGGACTGAGTAACGCCCCAAGGAACAAAGCAGCAAGTAAATGCGCAATGCAACACAACGCAACCACAACTAGAATCTACTACCACGCAGCAAGTAAGTGCGCAACCACGCAGAAGACACCCACACCCACCAGCAAAGGGTCTGCAGATGCCACTTCCAGCGCGACGTGGACAAGAGGCACGAACGCCTCACTAAGCATCCAAGCACTGACAGAACGTCTGGAGGAAACGACTGCCAAGCACTGGGAGAACGTCCAGGGAAACGACCGCCGAGATCAAACGACGGAGAGAGCAGCGACGCCTTGTGGCCACAGGTGTTCACCGCAGCATCAACCACTCCCGCCAACGGTCCAAAGCAGCAAGTCCCTGACAACAGCCAAAGCAGCAAGTCCCTGACAACAGCCAAAGCAGCAAGTGCCTGACGACAGCCAAAGCAGCAAGTACCCAACGTCACGCAACAGGCGTCCAAGAACCCTGAACAGTAAGTGCGCAGAAACGCGCCACACAGCAACAGGAGAATCTGTCCAAGCACAAGGACACTGCCACGCCCGAATGTTGCCACGTCAACATGCAACCTCCTGAACACATCAGGAGACCACGCAGAAAAACGCGCCAGAAGCACAAGACCGCACAGCACTGCGCCGAACGTGCCATGAATCAGGAGCGCCAAAGTGACGCTACACAGCGACACGCCAATGCCACGGGACAGCACACAAAGGTCCCCAACAGAGACAGCCATGTCTCGCAGCAACCGGAGCGCCATCGTCAGCACACATGGCAGCATGCACCAGAGTTGCACCAGGAGCGGTGACGCAACCCTCCTCCGCGCAGACAAAGCGCGCCAACGCCAAAACACCGTGACGGTGAATAGCGACCACAAAGAAAATAGCACAGCATGACAACTCATGCCCAAGATGAAAACTGACCAACAAGGAAAGGAAGGGCGCGACGCCATGAAGAAAAGGAAGATGCGACGACAGGTCTAGTCAACAAGCCAAGTGAAGACAGTGTCCTACCACATGGACAAGACCACGGGGACGACATGTAGAGGGCCCGCTACATGGAGAATCCTGGTTAGCATGAGAAAGCAAGAAAGGAGACCGGACCGCGTCGAGGAAGTGAACGAAGAGGAAGAATGGAGAATCACATCACTCCACAGAGGAGGAGAGAGAACTACAGCACACAGGAACATCGGTGCTGTCCAAGGAGCATCGTAACAATCAGCACACAGGAACATCGATGCTGTCCAAGGAACATCGCAACATCCGCGTGGATCCCAGCAATCCCTACAACCTGCATTCGAAGAGACCAACCACTGATGAACTGCATGGGTGCCCCGTGAACCTGAAGCTTACCGAAGCAGAGCATACCCGAGCACTAGACAATCCACCCTTGTGGACTACGCAAGACTCGACTGTGGCCATGTCCGAAGTTCGGCAGCGACCCGTACAGCCCACGCGATCAAGTGGCGGTCCAGGGGACAAGGGCCTCGGCCGCATATCCTGTGAGAGAGGAATCCGGATGGGAGAGGTGCAGCAGCGGCAGCTCCACGACAGGCAACAGGAAGCATGAAGGCCCCAGGTAAACACCTGGCACCGAGAAATGGTCGGTTGAAGACGCTGAACCCATGTCCTAACGGCAAGACCATCCTGGCGGATGACATCAACACCCCCGAGGACATCATGAGAGACTTGGCGGTGAGTCCGTTGGCAGTTCGGCAGCGACGCCTTTGCACGGCTCATGCGAAGCCCGCACGGCCCACCCGGTCCCGTCGTGTCCGGCAAGAGGGTCCTCCCAGCGTCTCTAGTGAGAGAAGAGTCCCAGCAGGAGAGGCCAGTCTTCAAGGCTCCCGTGAGAGAGGAGTCCAGCAAGAAAGGCAAGTCGGAAGTTACCTGGCCGGACGGAGATGTGAAGGCATCAAAATCAGCAAATCCAAAGAAAGACCTCTCGTGCCATAATCGTCTCCTACAACCAACAAGCGTGGTCATCCACTGGACTAGGAACACCTGCGAGACCCCTCAAGGGTCACACCCTTTTCTGCTCCCAAAGTGAGAACACTGTACATAAGCGTCAACACAGCAAGACAAGGATGATCTGAAGTACACCGCCGAGGTGAAGCTCATCTGACTGACTTTGTAGTCCTGGAACTTTCAACATTCTCCCAGCTGATCGCCTGAAGAAGATCTGTTGGGGCTATCAACTGTTATTGTTCTGTTTTCTTACAGGTTGGACATTCGCTTTTCCTTTCATTAAAGTTGGGGAGGAATGTAGTGTCCTGCTAGGACACAGTCTAGTTGTTATAGATGTAACCCTACACTAAACACCCACCCACCACAGACGTCACTGGGTCAGGTGACGCTGCCAATAAAAGAGCCAGAGCGCACGTGCTCGTGGCCAGATCTGCTATCCCCTAACTGGTGCCCGTGTGTCTCATTGCTTACACCATGTGGGCCTAGGGCCCAACACCACAGTGCCAAGCAATACACACTTCACATCAGCCCCACATGCAACTACATCGTAGTGCGTGCCCAGGTGCCTGAAGAAATCCAAAAATCAGCCCTGCATTAACAGCCGTGTCCACACAGCCATTCCTCACCAGCCCTCAGCAGACCTCGGGTGCCAGCAGACTCCTCCCGCACCTAGCGTTCTTATCCCGGCAGACCACAGCTATGCCGATCGGCAGCTCAGCAGTTGCAGCCTCGCCCTCCTCACCGTGTTCCCGCAGCCGATCTCCTAGGGCGGTGACCTGCGGCACCGCCCTTCAAATGAGCGCCGCACTTTCCACCGCCAGGCCGCAGCTCACTTTGTCCTCGAGGCGCCCGCCACTCGCGTCCCCGGTCTCACTCTGGCAGGTAGGCCGCACCTCCGCTCCAGCAATCTCGCGGCCTTCAGCGCTTTGCCCCCAACAACTTCCACAGGTCAGAGCGGAGTATATAGGCGAGCTCTGGCTTTAAGTAGATCCGAGTCACAGCGTGTGTTGGTCGGATAAATGATGGATTAAGTGCTTGGCCGGCGGAGCTGCGAAGTTAGGCAGCCATTCCGCTCAGCAGCCGAGCCACGCCCCCCAAGACAGAAACCCTTAAAGTGATGTTTGGGGGTTGCTGGGCAGTTATCGAAGTTTATAGCGTCGGTGTAAAGGAGAAATCAAAATGTCTACATAACAATACGCTCTGTCCTACCTGCATAGACTCAGTGCACTCTTTTCGGGAAGGGAGAGCAAAGTCCTTGATTTCCCTTGAGGAATATTGCCTTAGGTCTAGATTGAAACGGGCAAGGGGACTGGCCCCCGGCCGGGCTTGTCTTGGGCGCGCCAGCAGCGCGCGTCTGCCGGTCAACCATATTTAAATAGGCCGCCTCAGGAAAGAACACAGTCACCCCACCAATCAAGAAGAGAGGGACGATCAAATAGAGGCCGAAGCCGCGCAGCCCCGGGCAAGTCAGAAGAGCTACTCCCCTGCATGTCGCTAAAAGGAAAGGAAGCAGATAAGGCTGATAAGAGAATCATAATGGGTAGGGCTGAGGCCCGGGATTACCCTTTGATGCACAGATTACTGTGGCTGACATTTAGGTGTGAACTCTGGTCCCTCCCATGAATCTTATTGGAGCATAATCAGCGTTGACGCCATTCCTGTTGTAACAGACATCTTTTAGAGAGAAGGGTGAGGAAGAAATGTCCATACCAAAGAAGTAGAACTCCACATAAAACTTTAAAAGGCCAGATCCTAAATGACATGTCTGGAAAAGAACTATGGGTAGGAAGTCTGAGAACCCATACTTTGTCATTTGCCTAGCACCCAACTGTGTTGCACAAGAAGGGAAGCTCTGTGGCTTTCTGCCTGTGACCAGCACTAGAGGCCCAGCCTGGTAGTCTCCCTGCTGGGAGAGGGGACATCAGCCTAGGAAACCAAAAATCATCTGTCTTGGATACCAGTACCTGCTTGCTTGCTAAGACCGGTGTGTCCGTGAGGGAGAGGAGCGTGTTGGAGGAAGCGTGAGCCAGAGAGGAGCCCAGACTTGTGGGACTCCAGAGCAAGGTGTGAGGAACTGCACCGCACTAATGGGGCTGTTGCCTGTGTGCGGTTTTGTGAACTTTGGTGACCTTGTATGCCAAGAAGGGCCACCGGGCACGAAGGACAGTGCTGAACCTATCAGGCCATTGCCCATGTGCAATGTGTTGAAGTGGAGACCCAGTATGCCAGGAGGTGCTGCCGAGTGCAGAGTTACTGCATCGCATTGATCAGGCAGTCACCCAAGTGCAGGACATTACCATGAGCTTGTGTGTCAGGAGAGGACGTAGAGGAGGCACCCTGAGGCCAGCATGACCAGACAGTGAGGTTTGTTAGAGTGACCCCGTATGCCGGGAGGCCCACACAAAACACTTAGGCCAGTTGTCCAGATCGTTGCCCGTGACCCCAACTTGCTGCTACAACTAAGACACAGGAGGCTTCATTCCCTAGGAGGCCCGAGAAGATGCTGTTGGAGCCCCACCAGAACAAGGAGACCACCCATCCCCCAGGAGGGAAGACTAAGACTAACTGCGTGTGGCTGAAGTCAGAACACTCATCAGGAACTGGTAAGGGGAGAGAGAAGACACCTTTCAGGAGCTGCGACAGTGAACCCGCGCAGCCCGACTTCGCTGATCTGTGCAAGAACCGCACTAACGCAGCCAGGGTTCGTACTCTTGGAGCGGGTAAGCGGAGAACTGGGCCAACCAGGCCCCAGGGTATATACCGGCTTTGGCAACCCTACTATACTCTAAGTGACTATACTTATTAACGGAGTCCAAGGTGGTATGCCCCATGAAAGGGGCCAAGAAGTTTACATTCCCTGGATGCCAGTGAGACATAGCAGCACACTAATTATATGAGAACTTAGTAACTAACCCGGCAGGGTGGCCGGACAACTACTAGGGGGCCTACTTCAAGAGGGACTATGTTACTGCATATGGAATGTCATTGTAACTTTGCATGTGTAGAATTAAAATACTTTTTATACAAAACAAGTATTTAACTGGGCATCTATTTAATGTGGGCACTGTGAGCATGTGGAGTTGTGACATGTTTACTGATCTGTATCTACACTTCCCTCCGAGGAAGCCTTGGCTGCTTGCGCTACGTTACCAATTGAGAATCAGACGCAGAAGGCGCTTGACCCAACTGAGCAGGATCCACAGTAGGAGTAAACAGCCCAACAGCCTCGGTTGGGCCCAGTAAACCCTTCTTTCCCTGTGGCCCCTCTGAATTGGGTTCTGACAGTTGTTGAGGTAGAATTATAACAAACTAGTGTCACCTTTAGGTCCAGGTTCATTGTTGTGGGCACCTTAGAAAAAACAATCTTGAGTTGCAACAATGAAAATTTTGATGTTCTATATTATTACTTTCGGAAAAATTAACCTGTTTGACCGCACCATCCGTATTTTGAAATACATGATTGTTGGATTAGAATTCCATTTGACGTAAATATTTTCGATCTGAACTTTCAAAACATGTTACACCAGGGAATTAGGTGAAGAAGAAGAAAAGCATTTTAGTAAAATTAAATTATTAAATAGTATCAGCATACCTTGCCAATCATTGTCGTCAAATCACCACCACTCAAAAGAGGATTTTGGGTATCTCCCACTCGAGAAGGGTCTTTGGCGGCTTTGTCATTGCTGAAAGTTCTCCATTCTGAGCCTACATCAATAACCCGGTCACCTAAGAAAGTAGGAAAAAAACTGCTTACTAATTGGACTCAAAAACGTTATTTTTCAGCTCATCAGTTATTAGTTTGTGGCACTTAAAGTAATTACCGCCTTCATTCAAAATGTTACATTTAGTAGTATAGTAAGTGTACATGAGCATCCAGGAATGAAAACACCAAGTTCTGTGTTGCCATTATATGATTTTGTGATCCTCTTAGGATCAGTGCTAATGCAGTAATAAACGTTCTCCTCGGAATAGAATGTGGTTATTGTTTCGTGGGGGAAGCTCAAATGGGGAAAGACTGATGGGCGATTTGATTCACAAATTACTTGTCCAAGATTCCTGTAGGAAATCATCCCTGGACTACTAAACACTAACATTGACTCCACATATTTCCGTCTCTCTAAAACAGACAATGTTACGCAACAAGATGTTTGCTTGAAATCAAAATCAAAATGTCTAATATAAAGGATGAAAGCTCTGTAGCATTAAATAAAGAATACTTCATGCATGTTGCAATGATGAGGAATTTCGGATGGCGCTACTAGTAATGATATCTTGATTCCATCAAAGCTGGGGGAGATAATGAATATTGTGTGATTTACTGCAAATCTCGTGTGTTACACTAAATCTCATCTGTTCCTATAAGAATACAGTCCCCTTTATGCTCCAGTTTTGAAGTATAATACTCTGCAACTGCTGTGCTTCTTGGGGAAAAGTAATTCCTTCATGTGACAACAGATCTAGGGTATTATTTACTTTGTTTAAAATTAGGACTTATGGTTTATGTCACTACATATATCCGTACTAGTAGCCTTATATTTAGCATTGTTCTAATCGGATTAAACATTGGTCTAAAGTAACAAATGTATACATTCTTTGTTGAACTGAGCAGGACTTGGCAGCGGAACAGACCCTCGGGTGAATCTTTAAAAGTAAACCAATTAAAGACCTGTACCCTGGTACAATGAATTACATTAAAACAAAGTATTTACAAAATTTTCCTGTCAAAATAATTATTTCACCGAAATCATGATGCATCACTTAATATCATCTCACATTTAAATATGGATAGGACAGAATAAGATAAGAAGCCAGTAAAATGACTTGATAAAGCAGAAGATTCTTAATGCCCTAATCAGGTATCCAGCAACATCCTGTCCATACTAAGGGGAGTGATTTGAATTTTAGGGAGACCGGAGTAGAGGGTCTTAGCATAGTCCAAACTCAAGTGCACTAGCAAACAGGCAGACACATTGGGAAGGATAATAAGGGGAACTGGAGGTAAACTATAAATAGCACTTTGTGTTTCAATGAGACCACCCCAAGATTTGACAGTATACGATAACTCTGATTGTGTGCGACAATGTTGAATTCAGTAAATCCGTTAATCAGAATGAGCAAAGAAAATACTTTGTAAATCTGGAGTACATTTGGACTTCCACTGGACCAACTCAACTTACTAGTCAGCACAATCGGAGTTTCACTTTTCAAAGTCATGGCATTGTTGCTCGGATCAGAGCTTCTATTTATGGTTGCTCGTCACACAGTACCTGAAGCAATTACTGCATCACCGGAGGGTGCAGAAGCAGCTAGTCACAATAAATTCCTATTTTTTATAGTCTTCCGAATGTTTAGGGCATGAGGATATGTTAAAATGATCCAGTAAATGAACTTCTTGACGTTTCTCCCTTCACATTACTCACCTGGGTCTCATTCTTCCCTTTTTCAGTAGACTGCAACAATGATTCTCTCTCCAGTTGTATTCTCACAAAACGGACATATCTTCCCCGTTTACATTTCATTTTTTTTTTTTTATCTGTGCATTTGGGTTTCAGTCTCAACTCCTTGAGCGCTCATGGCGCTCGTCATGAGGCACAGTGGCGCTGTGCTCATGACGAGCTGATCTTGTCATGACTGCCGCGAAACGCCCACGCCGGGATAATTCCCCTGCTGTGCTGGGCGTTTAATTAAACGGGCGTGGTCATGACGAGCTCAGCTCATCATGAGCACAGCGCCACCGTGCTGCGTGACGAGCCGAGCTAGTCACGAGTATCGCGCACGGCCTCCCTCCCCCAGCACCGTGGGGGGATTATCCCCGCCGGGAAGGGGTTAAATGCAGTTTAAATGAACATCAATAAGCAGACAAGAGAAGTTGATGTCTTCTACAATGTGGATTGTATGGACTGGCCCAAGTCTTCTCAGAATACCTATATAAAGCACACAACAGAGGCAAAGAACAAGCTACTTACCTTTGGTAACGCATTATCTGGTAGAGACAATATCTAGCTCCAGATTTCGACCTTTGAATTTCCAAAGCATCAAACTGATTCTGGGAAATTTTGCATGAGCAGTACTCCTGCGCGCCGTTGGGGGGCTCCGTTTGGCTCTGCGAGACGTCACAGAAGTCATTTGTGATGTAGCAATCACCCATATAGGCACTCATGCACGCAGACGTAGGATACTTTTCCACGCCAGAAGCGCAGAGCCAGGAGGTAAACTGACTTGTGTGTGTCAAAACTAGGACCCTGAAAGGGAACAACTCTAGCCCTGTAAATGAGTCGGCAGAGTGGGGAGACATGGGTGGGTCTGTAAAGAATCTGCAGCTAAATATTGTCTCTACCAGACAATGTGTTACAGAAGGTAAGTAACTTGTTCATCTGATAGAGACTTCTATCTGCAGATTTCTTACCTCTGAATAGATACTCAATCAAGCCATACATGTTGGTGGTGGGCTGAGGACAGATTTCTAGACTAAAGTCCTGCAGGACCGAACGGGCGAAATACTAAACTTGGAATGATTGGAGGCAGCAGCTGCCAAGGGGTTGGGTGGCAGACAACTTCTGGCTACCACTCCCACAAGGTCGGAATGCACAGGGTCCATGTCCTGGCACAACTAGGGGAGTATGTGCAGGACGGCGGCTAGGATATGGCTGACGCAGTTTATAACCCCTTCTATTGCCACAAAAGGTAGACTGGCCACGAGGAGTAATCAGGAGGCCCAAGTATCTGCCCACAACACGAGATTCACAATACACAAATCTGTCTGTGGGGGTGGGAGGTGGAGGGATTCCTCTATCCCATGCTTCACCATGGAGCCCTGGGTCTTCTAAAAAGAAACCTAGAGTCTGACAGGTACTTTATCATTCACAAGCACACATACACCTAACACATGTAGACAGCAGGTAAGCACTGCACATCATTATGCCCTTCATCGACTACACTATTCACAGGCACACACACACCCCAGCACAGGCATCTAACATGCATGAACTGCACAGTACTTCATTATCCGAGTATTGTACCCTTCATAGGCACAGATATACCCAGCAGCGAAACATTAATCATGTCCTGCGCAGCACTACACACCAATCCGATGTAGGCCAATGGGTGAGTTAAGCACACAGCAGCTGAACTTTGAGTGAACCCGTAGGCCTAACTTCAATGACACAGGAAACAAGCATTGGCATAGCCAATAGGTCTCGCTTTTGGGACCTTATAAGTATTTAGTTATGCAGCACAATATCCTTGGTGCAACCACATCAACTGTTGCATGGCTAAACACTTATAAGGTCCCAAAAGGCGAGACCTATAAGCTATGCCAAAGCTTGTTCTTGTTACTAGAGGTACCCTGACTTCATGAGATATTTAGACAGGTTTTTACCATTAGGTGGCAGAAAAACAGTTGGATCCACTGCTGAATGTGAACTATTACTTAACTGTATGATTACTAATGCCGATATGAGTTAGAATAGGTCTGATACAAACCACTTCTGGTTCAAAATCCTTCATGCAGGACTGACTGGCCTCTTTTGAGAGATCAGATTTCTACACCATTCTGGTTGTTCTGCCTGGAAGGACATTCTATTTGCAGTACAGAGTGCTGCAAATTGGTTATTAAATAGTGAAACCTATTAAAATGGTAAAAATCTTGTAGCACGATAAATTTGCCGTACACAAACGCACTGACAAAAGCATTTAAATTTGAAATACACGTCACGCACTGCCTATACAAGTATGAATTCTTTTTGAACAGTCAGCACTAGTTTCCCATGAATCCTCTTGCAGAGTATGGGTTTTCAACAATAATACATTGTTATAGGCAAAATTTTAGTAGGCGCAAGTTACATCCATTTATTTCTATCTCATGGTATAGATTTGGTGTGAGCTGACCTGTGCATTTAACCAGTACATATCCTCCTTTTTTTCTGTCGGGAATAGAGACGGAGCAATCAAAAACATGGTACCACATCCAGGTACAGCAGAAACATATGTACAACTACTGAACTGGAATCTCCACATGGGGATCGTGCAGGTTTCCTTTCGTTTTGTAAAATGGCAACGGAGCAAAATAGTTCACTTCATTATGAAGCAGCACATTAAAATGAACTCGGCTGCAGCATTAGAAGACCAGATGTGACAACAGATTTTAACATCTCACATGTTTAGCAGGTGTATCATGAGTACATTTGAGCACGTTTGGAAACATAACAAAATGAGATTTTGCGTTGGGATTTTGGCAAAAAAGTGACATAACCCTGATGCAAAATGTGGGCCTCAACTTATGAAATTCTTATTTTAAAAACTCTGCCACAAAGAAAAAAGGAGAAACATGACAGTACATCTGTTCTGCTTAATTGATTGCAAAGCCTGTATTTCAAAATATCTTATGGGATCAAGGCTGGTAGAGGAATCATTGTATCCTCACTAAATCTCAAGGAACAATAATAATGGTAACAGAACCCTGGAGGCCAATGCATTAGCTAGAGAGATCAGTGCCACTGTTTGAAGTGTACGACCGAAAGCCCACTCTATGAATATTCGTATTAGATCTGCTTGACAATTATGCTGTCACAGTTGAGACCTAAAAACTGTTATGGCCCTCACCCCTCTTACTTAGTCACAATAGGTTTTTGTGTACATGGAAGCTCACAGTCAACAGTTGCTTTCAGAGCATTTCAAGATTCATTTGTATATGTACATATGGTTGACTCTTTAGTAAGGGAAATGCAACACAGGTAACAGAGGTTTAACTTACCAAAAAATTATTGAAAAGCACCAAATTAATTGTTGTAATACTTCCTGGACCGGAAGCGGTCAGTGGAGGTTGCCAAGCATGACACAAACAGGACAGCATTTTGACAGCGGAGCAGAAGCGGGACTTGGAAGTTAAATATAGGGTGACAGATATGTGCAGGCTGTCGTATTAGGGAGGGTGGTAGACAGAACAGACCAGTCTGAAACTATCTAGCCTCCCTTGAAGACTAGCCCACTAGGTGTATTGCCTTTGTCTGCAACCCGTTGCGATGCCTCTGTGGAGACAGTCAACGGGCAACTCCAACCTATACATCAAAGTTTAGCCAATGGATTGTAATGTTGTTGTTATGCGTCTCGAAACAGATGCAAAACTAACTTTAAAAAAAAGCAACACTGAAGTCTGGGTAGGATGCATTAAGCGTCACGCAAAGAAAAGCAAACTCGAAAACATGTAGTGCCCCTTGAACCACTGTACAGTGGGGGTCTGACAGCGGACAGAGGGGACTGCAATGGAGTACAGATGGCATCATCAGGCTGCTGATGTTGGCATCCTAAGAGACATGTCCTCCTAGCATGCTGTGAAAGGTGTTAAATAGAGCCCTACTAGCGACTCTGAACTACAATTTCCATACGGATACAGCTTCCCCATTATTTACAGCCCGCGGGAGGTGCTACTGACAGGAGGGGGAGGGTTAATCGTGGAGATCTGCACCCGCTTTGCTCCACTCTGTCTCCAGCATTTGCAACTT
This sequence comes from Lissotriton helveticus, assembly GCF_964261635.1. Classification (NCBI taxonomy): domain Eukaryota; kingdom Metazoa; phylum Chordata; class Amphibia; order Caudata; family Salamandridae; genus Lissotriton; species Lissotriton helveticus. The sequence continues at coordinate 2,110,464,913 of NC_136057.1, forward strand.
CGATCTCCACCGGCCGCCACCAACTGTCAACACCGCTTCTCGCACCCCCAACCTCCCTGCTCCCCTTGCGGGAGCGTGCAACTATAAGCACGCTCCCGCAAGGAAATCGCCAAGATGTGCACGTGTAGCCTTGCAAGCAGTGCAACACGTGCACGTCTTTGCAGGGAAAGCTGTGCTGCGCTGCATAGGCGAGACCTAAAAGGGAACTGCTCACTCCTGCCAATCACTTACACAGTATTATGCCACCACCGCGCTCGTGCTGCTTAAATCCTGGTAAAGGCAGTAGCCTTTCACCACTATGAGGGTAGCACTTTAGGTGTCCCTCCCGGTCCAACAAAACCACAAACCCGAGACAGGCCAGTTTCATGGTGCATACGCAAGATCAGCATTTGCCAGTGACAACAAAACTCAGCATTAGGGATTCAGACATCAGTACAGTTGGGGCACCAAGGGCAGGAATGCACGTCCATTACCATGCAGAGGCGTAACCGTCCCGACAACTACATACAATAATTTGGTGGAATATTGAAACCTGGCATTGACCCCCAACCTTACACAGTACTACAGGAACAACCTTCATTGGAAAAAACCTGCAAATCCAGGACAGCCAATAGTACAAAAGGCTTTGCAAATTTATAAATCAAGCTGTACAAAAAAGTAACAACCCTCAGCAACAGATTTTGAAGTAGAAAGATCATCCAGATTAGGTATAGATGGTAGATCACAAGTTGTCAACATTGTTGACTTGATATATGAAGGACAGAGCGGGCACCGGCTGTCTCCTTGTGAAAGAGGACACTCAAAAAGGGAAAGGAGGAGCAGTGTAGAGGTTTGAGAATTTTACCTGTAGTTTTTAATGGAGTGATTCAGCCTGTTACTTTGCACCCAATTTCAAACATGACAGATATCCCGCGATTTGCTCTAAATCCATGGAACTCTTGAATTGTGACATATCTAGGTGCGATGCCATTCAGTAACTATTTGAATTTACAGGCATTTATATAGCGCATGTCTACCAGGCGGTTTCATGGCGCTGGAGGATGCCTAACCGAGGGTTGGAGCAAAAGAATCACTGGGAAGGGAAGGCACGTGAAAAAAGGAAAGTCTTAAGGGCCCCACGAAATTCAAGTTAGCAGGGGAGAGATCTAATATGCAGGGGTAGGGTGCTCCAAAAGATAGGGGCTAACAGCAAATTTCAAACCCCCTGATCTGCTTTTCTTGGACCGGGGAACAGAAAGAAGGAATTTAGTGGAGGAGCGAAGGTCTCTGTTAGGACGATAAACCTTGATGGCCGATGAGATGAATGCTGGGGCAGTCCCTGCTATGGCCTGAAAGGTAGTGCAGCCTAGTTTAAATAGAGCCTGTTCCTTAATAGGCAACCAGTGCAGGGATTTAAGTAGCGGAGTAGAGTGATGGAATCTGGGCAGCCCGTAAATCAGGCGAGCAGCCTGATTTTGAACTAGCTGGAGACGGTGAAAGGCATATGCGGGGGAACCATTGTACACTAAATTCCCGTAATCCAGCCGGGAAAGGACCATTGCCATTAAGATTAATTTCAAAGCGGGGAGAGAAAAGAACCGGGAAATTTTCCTGATGGTGCGGAGGGCAAAGAAACAAGAGGAAACAACTGAACTGATCTGGGAATGGGGAGTGAGGTGTTTGTTAAGTGAAATCCCAAGTGTTTTAACTGAGGGAGAGGGCGTAGGGGGAGTGCCCAGGGAGGGAGGCCAACAATTGGGGGACCAAGGGCTAGGGGTGTTACCAGTGACGACAAGTTCAGTCTTGTCGGGATTTAATTTGAGATGATTACAATTCATCCAATCACTGATGAATAGCATGACAGATTGAAAATTGTGAATACTGACGGGAGAACTATGCTGGTCTTTGCTGAGAAGTGCCATGAGCGACATATGAATGTTGAAAAGCTGTGTGAAAAGGCAGTATCCAGAGCCCCACTTTATATCAGATGGTGTGTGAAAAGTGGCCAACTTTAATTGGTGGGTACTTTTAGACATCTTAGTGCAGTCAAAGCTGTCTCTAAGGTGGTGTCCAGGATTATAGTATACTAAGAGAGCCACATCACAGGAAAGCATGATATTCAAAAGAATATCAGGATCTGCAGGTGATGTTTTGCAATAAGGAATGATGGGGATACCCTTTTTAACAGACAATGCATTTCCTAAATGACATTTGTTGCATAATAATGGGGACTAGGACCACAAGTTTTTTTTAACCGCATGCGCGCTAGCGGTTTTCCCGCTGTACGCGGCGGTTTTTAAAAACCCGCGTTACATGACGAGCTGAGCTCGTCATGAGTGTACGAGAGGTGTAACTCATGATGAGCTCAGCTCGTCATGAGCGTCGAAGGGGTTAAGCACTGTAGAACGGCAGAGGTATTATGGAGGAAGACTTCATTAATTATAGACTTTTGTAGACTTCAGCCTCTTCTATGCGAGTCAATATGTGCAGAGGTTTGAGGTATGAGTTTCATCAGGTTAGAGCTAAGTGCAGGAGTCTTAGTCAAGATACTGGACTAGAAAGAATCTATTTTTAACTCAAAGATAATCTTCAGAGCCTCCTGCTGTTGTTGCATGGTGAGTAGACGGCCTAGTTACTTTGGACCATAGAAGATCCACAATTTCATGGAATATTGACTAGATTGATCAGAGTCAGAAATACATGGCAAAAAGTACAACTTTGTGCTGCAAGTGAGGCTTGTTTGTAGCTTGAGATGTCAGTGACTAAGTAATGTTGTGCCATTGTCTGGTCGTGGCATTTGTGGTTTGTTTCTTCTTTGTAATTGTTGGTCAAATTTGTGAGGAATCCAAAAGAGGAGGGCCCTCAGAAGATGTGGGTGGGATGGTCCCAATCTGGTGGGCTATGTGGCTAAGCCTCATTATTTCTTACGAGAAAACTACGGGTGGGCTCCAATCAGCAAGGCTGAGCCGGATTATCAAAAAAACGAAAACAGGATGCCAGAGCTGATGTAATAATTTAAACAAACAATGTGCTGACCAGAACCTGAAAAGAAAATTCAAGAACGGGAATTGCTACTTAATAGCTTTTTATTTCAATTTTTTAGAAAAGCAGATTTATGTTTTTCAAACGATCAAAAAGAACATATTCAAACAAGCATTTACAATGCAATGGTTTCGCCTTTGGAAAAGTTAGAGCTATTGGCATTGTAAATGACAAATTTTGTATTATTGTGTTGGTTTTGAAAACAGATAAATAAATGGCATTGTCATTTACATTGCCATTAGCTTAATCTCTTGCAAATGTGAGACCTATTGTACCCTACGGACGAGCTCAGCAGACAGCAATTACTACCACACACACACACCCAGAGCCACACACACACACACCCACCCAGAGCCACACACACCCACTCAGAATATTAATATTTGGCTTTTAAGGACTAAAAAGAATGTATTTACCATAACCAGGATTCCGATTTATGTACAAGGTAATGTGAGAATCTGTATTACTTGATCGAAAATCAGGTTCTGAAATGACCAAAGGGGTAAATATTCATACTAATATTCTCCTAGATTATTAGATTACAAGCTTCATATCTATTACCATCAAGACCTGTCAGGGGCGTAGCTAGAACTTGTGGCGCCCGGGGCTATCCCTCAGGTTGCCGCCCCTTGGAAGAGGGGAGGGTGCTGGGGAAAAAGGACGGTGAGCACAATTAAGAGACAAAATAACAGGCCCCGCCATTGTGTGCCAGCCATCTTATTATTAAAGAACAACAGACCAGGAAGCAGTGTTGCAGCCTTGATTGGATGACTGGTGTTATTGTGACACTGGTAACCTTTCCATGAGTCAGTCCTGTTTTATAGGCACACGGAGTTCACTAACTAGGGTGTAAGGTGAAGCGATTTTGGAATGAGCTACAATATTACTGTGCCCTTTAAGATATAAAGGGAGGGTGACAGGGAACGACTTGCACAAATCTAGCTCATAAAAGCCCACCACTGAGATCCAGATTGTGTCAATATTTCCACCCTTCCTCGTGAATAGAAAAGTTGCCTGCATAGGAGGGATTATGGGTATATTACTTCTCTCCCCCCTCTGTGGTAAAGTGGACGATGCCTAACTAAGGGATTTTAAAGTAGTGGTTCATAGCTGCCAAGGTTTCAGATTGCTTTGTGTGACATTTTCATAATTTCAGCGTAATTATGAGTGACATTTCAAAAACTAGGTGTGACACTTTTTCCGCAAATCAAAACCATGGAATTAGAACGAGGGAAACATAAATATCAGACATTACACCCATAGGGGTCACAACCCGGACACAGACTGTACTTTATTTCAAAAAGACACAATGAGCAGTTTAATAAAAATCAATTTGCGGATTATAGCAGGGTTCGCAGCCCCGCTCATTATTTATTATTTACCCGAGGCTGAAAATACATGTTATTGCTATTCTAAGCCATTACCATACGACACAGTAAGGCATCGGAGGGAGGGGGGTGGGGCAGGGCAAGCCTCAGGAAGAGAGGCTGACTGAAGTACACATGGCCTAGTTCAGAGCCCGACTGTAAGCTGTATTCTCAAAAAAAATACACTTTTTGAGAGAGTGAGCAGTTATATTCATAAATAGTTGCACGCCCGTCAGCCCTGGCCATGGTTTACTGGTATGTCACCGCCTCTACCTAAGAGTACTTGCACCAGTGCGTGTCATGCAGGCTGTCTAAAAACACACATATGGCACAGAAGTCTTAATTTTAAAACATACCGGCACTCTCTCTCTCTGGTACATACTTCATTCTGATGACCAATGGCTTCGTGTGGCAGCTGAGCCCAACTCCAGCACTTCTCCTCCGGGGCTCCATGCGTCTCCGGGCGGGACTTCCGTCAGCTGGAGGAACACAACTCCGCTCCTGCCGTCTCTTCCCCCGGGGCTCCCTCAGCACACGGGAGCCCCGCACCATCCAGCACTTCTCCTCCGGGGCTCCATGCGTCTCCGGGCGGGACTTCCGTCAGCTGGAGGAACACAACTCCGCTCCTGCCGTCTCTTCCCCCGGGGCTCCCTCAGCACACGGGAGCCCCGCACCATCCAGCACTTCTCCTCCGGGGCTCCATGCGTCTCCGGGCGGGGGCGGGACTTCCGGCCTTCTCTCCCACGCACCATGCCAACGGTGCTTCACCCTAACCCCCGTTTCCCCTCCCTTGCCCCACAGGACTCTGCTGACTTGCCTGACGCCGCGGCACCTGAGCCCTTCGAAGCATTCTTGAAGGGAGAGGACACGGACGGCGGGAGGGGACACGGACGGCGGGAGGGGGCGGAGGGGACACGGACGGCGGGAGGGGGCGGGAAACGTGCACAGGACAGCGAGGGGGGGGGGGAAAGGCACACGGAGGGGGCGGGACGGACGGCGGGAGGGGGCGGGAGAGGACACGGAGGGGGCGGGAGAGGACAGCGCATCTGAATTCACTTTCAGTGAAAGGGGAGGGAACGGGAAAAAACGTAACTCCGCCCTGGGAAAAAATCTCGTGAACGCCCCCGAATCTGGTCCGGCCTTGACGGACAGATCCGGCACTCAATGGCTAGCCGCCATTTATGGAGCTAGCCAATGAGAGCCGGGGGACGTTCCCGAAGTGCTTAGTGTCGACATAGGATTTCACCTGCGCTGAAAAGCTGTGCAGAGCTGAACCACAAGAGAGAAACTACAATACATAACCAGCGCACATATTGAGCTAGCAAAAGTGTACCTACCAACACGCACACAATAAGGTAGCAAGAGTAACACTGCGAGAATACCAGGCAGACACTGATCTAGCAAGAGTAAGCCGCAAGAGTAAGCCTTCCAAGGATATCAGTACACTCAAGATATCAGTACACTCAATGATATATAGGAGAGAGCCTACTACTCAGTCTGTGTGCTGGCAGATACCCAGCACGCACTCTTCGCTAGCAAGTGAACGTACAAACAATACCAATGCACACACGGAGACGGTGAGCTAGCAAGAGCAAACCTAAGAAGAAGAATACCAGAGAGACACTGAGCCAGTACGCGTGAAACTACGAAGAATGTCGGTACGCTCTCTGAACTACAGGAGAGAACCCACGGAACATATTCAGCACACACAGGGCTAGCAAGAGTTTACCTACGAAAAATACCAACACGCACACATACAATGAGCAGGCACGAGCAATCCTAGGAACAATATAACCAGCTAGCCACTGAGCGTTCAAGAGTGAATATAAGAAACAAAACTAGCACACACTCTGAGCTAACAAGTATGGACAAACAAAGAATACCACCGCGTACAATGAGCCGGCAAAAGTAAATCTACGAAGAATAACAGCACTCACACCGCGCTGCCAAGAATTATCCTAAGGGAATACCACCACACTGAGCTAGCAAGAGCATAAAAAACAAACAAGAATACTAGCACATACTGAGCTAGCATGATGTATTTACACCAAATTTGAACACATTGACAGAGCGAGTAAGAGTGGAACTACACAAATCACCACCACGCTCACTGAAAGGTCAAGAGCGAGCATCTCTGAACAATACCAGCATGCACACAATCAAGTGGGGGCATATACGGAAAGCATCAGCAGGACACAGCGCGTGCAAGAGTGAACTCACGCCGAATTCAGGCACGCGCACCAAGCTAGCAAGAGTGAACCTACACAAAGATAATCACACACGCTCAGCGTGCAAGAGTGTACGTGTGAAAAGTATCAGCACAATCACAAGCTGACAAGAGTGAGCATCAACGAAAGAGGCACTACAATACTGAGCACACCGGGCTAGCACGAGTGAGCCTCTGCGGAAAATACCAACACACGCACGACGACGATCAGAGTGATAATCTACGAAACATAGCATCTCACACACACACACCGAAGTAACAAGAGGAATCACCCAGGAGAATTAACAATAAACGCACTGATGTAACAAATATATGTATCTGTGGGGAAAAGCAGCGCACACACGAGGTATGGGAATTTACTGGAAAAAAGCACAAGTATCGAGGTGACAAGTATGGGCAGCTTTGAGGAATACCGGCACACACGCTGGAATAACAAGAGCGAGCATCCACCTTCGATACTACAGCAGGGCAAAGGGAACTCAAGAGGCCGAAAACTCAACAGTGCACACCGCGTAGCACAGGCGAGAATCTACCCGCCGGCGCAAAATAGTGCGGGTATGTGAGAAGTGCCACACAACACACAGGTGCACACACTAATGCAGCACGAATGAACACAATTACGTGCATTGGTGTCCACGAGGTAGGAAATTTGAAAACCTACCACAAACCTCACTGGTGATGCTGTACACAGGGAGCATTTTTCGAAATAAGAACTCGCACACTTATATAACAACAGTGAGCAGATATGTGTCCACGCTGGAAACAGGGCGGCTTCTATGAGAAACACGGCTACAGAATGGTCGGTTCTCTTTTAAAACTACTTTATATGAATTGTGCAAATGCGCATGCAAGTGTCGTTGACTTAATTTACGCCGATAATTGTATTGCTACTATATATAAGAACTGGGCCACATTCGACGTATTATAAAGTCGCGCTAAGGTGCACAGTGCTGTAAACAGTGCTGAAGGTTCCCGCTTGTGGTTTCCGGCAAGTCGTGCAAAGGAAAAGTTATTCACATGGACATCCACTTTAAACTATTAGGAGCAGAAGAGTTTTTCTGTTCCGAATAGCGCATTATTTGCAAAGCTCAGTCGCGCATTATTTCACACACTCACTGGCTGATAATGTGAATGGAACGTGCTGAGCGTGAGCACTGCGCGTGCTGGGTGCTTATTTCAGTAGAGGTTGTGAGATTAGTAAGTGTTACAGGGCTCCGCGGCCCCGACAGTGGGCGGGGGGGCGCAGGTGCCTACCTGCCGGCCTTGGTGATGATCATCTCGGTGCCAAAGTCGTGGAAGCGCTTCCAGAGCTCGGACCCCTGCAGCTCCACCTGAGCGATGGGGGGCGAGGCAGACCTGCTCTCGGCGCAGGGCTTCGGCCGCTTCTCTGCAAGAGACCGAGAGAGGGACAGTGAGACAGGGCAGGGACTGTGAGACAGGGCAGGGACAGTGAGACAGGTCAGGCAAAGGGAAAGGACCAGGGGCGCCCCAGGGACCAACGAGACAGGGTGCCAGGGCTAGGGCGCCAACAATTTATGTATTTGAAAGTGTCACCAGTGCGTGTCATGCAGGCTCCTCCGGGGCTCCATGCGTCTCCGGGCGGGACTTCCGTCAGCTGGAGGAACACAACTCCGCTCCTGCCGTCTCTTCCCCCGGGGCTCCCTCAGCACACGGGAGCCCCGCACCATCCAGCACTTCTCCTCCGGGGCTCCATGCGTCTCCGGGCGGGGGCGGGACTTCCGGCCTTCTCTCCCACGCACCATGCCAACGGTGCTTCACCCTAACCCCCGTTTCCCTTCCCTTGCCCCACAGGACTCTGCTGACTTGCCTGACGCCGCGGCACCTGAGCCCTTCGAAGCATTCTTGAAGGGAGAGGACACGGACGGCGGGAGGGGGCGGGAGGGGACACGGACGGCGGGAGGGGGCGGGAGGGGACACGGACGGCGGGAGGGGGCGGGAGGGGGCGGGAAACGTGCACAGGACAGCGAGGGGGGGGCGGAAAGGCACACGGAGGGGGCGGGACGGACGGCGGGAGGGGGCGGGAGAGGACACGGAGGGGGCGGGAATGGACAGCGCATCTGAATTCACTTTCAGTGAAAGGGGAGGGAACGGGAAAAAACGTAACTCCGCCCTGGGAAAAAATCTCGGGAACGCCCCCGAATCTGGTCCGGCCTTGACGGACAGATCCGGCACCCAATGGCTAGCCTCCATTTATGGAGCTAGCCAATGAGAGCCGGGGGACGTTCCCGAACTGCTTAGTGTCGACATAGGATTTCACCTGCGCTGAAAGGCTGCGCAGAGCGCAGCCTTTCGGCAGGCGAAACCCAAAAAGGACACGTACAAATGGGAGGACTAAATGTTTATCTTCAATCATTCGCTATTACAGACATATCACAGGCATTCAACAAACTTTCACACCATTCAGGGAAGGGACTATAGAAACATACATTATAATCTTAAGAAATATATATTTACAATTTCTACTTCACAAAAGAACATAATGCCACGCTCTGCAAACACAGTTTTGTAAAAATAGTGAAAGAAGGACTTTTTTTCAGGTGTACATTCGTCTTGGATAAATTTTAACTTTCAACGTATGATTATCCGTAATGTACAAGCGGCATGGAGAAATTAATTAAATGACCAAGCCGTAGGCTTTCCGCCACAATATATCTGCAAAACGGCTTGGTCATTTAATTAATTTCTCCACTATTTTTACAAAACTGTGTTTGCAGAGCGTGGCATTATGTTCTTTTGTGAAGTAGAAATTGTAAATATATATTTCTGATCGTTTGAAAAACATAAATCTGCTTTTCTAAAAAATTGAAATAAAAAGCTATTAAGTAGCAATTCCCGTTCTTGAATTTTCTTTTCAGGTTCTGGTCAGCACATTGTTTGTTTAAATTATTACATCAGCTCTGGCATCCTGTTTTCGTTTTTTTCATTATTTCTTACAGCACACAAATCGGGAGCACTAAAACAGAACTCAAGCACTATACTCGAAAACTAAATATGTTCATTGCCAGAAAGAGGTAACCAAAATCAATGGCAGATGCATCCTCTATCCAAGATTCACACACCTGGCAGAAAGCCAACACTAAAGGGCTCAAAATATTAATCTCTTCTATCCAAGGGTCACTAAATATGAAATAGTAGACACGCCAGTGCAAAAAACTATTTATTGTTAAAAGCATAAAGCTACTGGCAAGAAAGTAGCTATACCGACAAATGAGGTACACTTCAGTATAAATTCAAGAAATTATCACATTTATAGCACAATTGTTAAACAGCAACGAAAGGGTAAGAGAGTAGAAGTTCTATAATCAAGTTATACTACTTTCCTCTTCATTTGGGCAGAGAATGGGTTGATAAATTGAGAATGTGTTAGTTCCCGAACAGAACGTCTGGCCACTGAGGTGTTTGAGTCTTATTTACAAATGTCAAATGCTTTTATATAGCGCACTTATCACCAAAGAGGTCTCAAGGCGCTTTCAAATAAGTGAAAGAGCAAACTGATAGTGTGTTAAAGTAAAGATTTACAGAACTCAACCAGAATCTCTAATATTGAGAAGTTGTGATGCTTTTCAATTTCAAAATATTTGCCTGCAAAATGTCCAGCCTCAAGAGTATTTGCTGAATATTTATCTGGATTTTATTTTTGTAGGAGTGTTTAATACAGAGTGGTTTTGTATATATTCTACTGAAAAACAAGTTTTTTTAGATTATTCAATGTAAAAAAGCCATGTTTACACACACACACACAATTTATTATTGCAGACACATTCTGTCGCTGGCATAAGTGCCAACGTGTTTACTCTTCGCATACTACACATAACATAGCTGGGTACAGCACAAATATTTAAGCTTGCATTACTTAGTGCACTTCTTTTTCACAGATGAGGAATCATCTTTTTTGCATCCCGGGTCTAGCAGACAGGGTAATCTGGAGGCAGCTTCAGATATTGGAATTTGGCTTTCCGGATTATTGCTAGGATTGTATAAAGTATCTCTGAATCAACTATGTACTCCTGAGTGCCGAGGGAGGAAAAATTAAACCGCATGCTACTACCAAGAGTGAGCATGTCGCTAATCATGTTCCAGTAGGGGACGAAATGACAAAAGTGCAAAACATTAGTAAGCATTTCAAACTTTAACACAGGATGGTCCGTGGAAGTCACTAGGGGCTGCCTTTAATGCAGATGGCAGAAAGAAATAATTAAGCTTGCGTCCATGCCAAGGAAACACCAACCACACCACTAGTCAAATTAGAATCGAAATTCAAATTTGTAAAAACAAAGTAAAACTAATATATTCATCCAAAGCCATGGAGGCTGAAAAAAACCAGCAGCTGTTACTCAGAACTAAAAATTATTGGGAATAAAAGCAATACAGCAATAGGTTTACTATAAAGAGACGGGACATTTGGTTTGAAAAATATTAGCTCAATATCTAGTTTAGACGTGGACAACTAAGAACACGTCGTATGGAATAAGACACAAAGAATCACCTGCAACTGTCTAAGCAGAAACAACATTTGATCGTTACACTGCAATCTTAGTGATAAATACGGACTCCCATCTCAGGAAGTGATTATAGCAATTCAATATTTTTGCTAATAGGGCCCCAGGGCCTCGTGGACTCGCAACAACTAGTATTTCCTTTAAACCAAATCTAATGTCAATGCAAGCAAAGCAAGCAAAACATTGCAGTTTCCCGCTTCAGTAAAGGTTACCAAAACTATGGCCGAATCAAACCTGTTTCCCTAACCTAATTCCAGTAAGGATCCAACACCCTGTTTCATATGATTATAAAGTGTGAATTAAATCAGTACAGAAAAATTACAGGCTAAATATACTTTTTGTGTTAAAAATATAAGGAAGGTTTCATCTGTTAAAAACACAAGGAAAAGACCACAATACGATTCAATTGCCTCTGAAGATTTCGGTCTTGGATGTTTACAATGCATTTGCTTTGGTGGAATGTAAATACCTTAAATTTACACTCCATAAATTAAGAACTAGGATCATCAACTTTTGAGGGTATTTAGCGGATTCTGTCATACCGAACAAGTGGCCATAAGCTAATAAACTGAGAAAAACTATTTCACTGATGAGCAACACTAAGATCCCTCTAGTCGCAAATTTAGTTTCGAGGCTACAGGACAAAGATACATTTTTTTTTAAAAGCTGTCTGGTTTGTAGATGTGAGAGAGCTTCACAATGAAAGATTTGAGGATTACCCTTCAAGAAAATGTACTGAGAACTAACATTCCAACCGTTGTTCAGGTTTAAAATGTCCGATGCTTAGACGAGAGCCCAAAATAAACAGTCAGTAGCTGAACACAATTTTGATTACATATTGGCCAATTCATTGAAGTACCCCCTTATCTTGAAATATAGGTAAACTCGAGATCTCACGGAAAGATCACATCAGCGTTAAAATAAATATACTTTCTAGGCTGTTGTAGGTATTCCTAGAACGTCTACCCGTTAACAGCTGGCAACGCTTTGAATAATTTGAAAATAAGCTGTTACAAATTACAAAGGCAAAACTCTCCGCATCTAGAAGAAAAACATTTTAAACTTAAACGGAAAGGAGTACTAGCAATCCCAGATATGCCAAAAATATCTGAGAGCAATTAATAAAATCTTTGATTTCTCAATAATGCATAGAAATGTCGCCATCCCCTCCAATAATGCCCAGTATCAAGTTCAGCTGAAGAGTAGGTTATATAAAGCAAATTAAAACGCATGTGCATGAATAAATGTATGATTGCAGGGTCTGAGGTATTGCGAGCCTGATGATTACCTTTATATAAATACTTACGATACTAGGAATTTTTAGAACGTGCCTGGGGTAGCTGCTGGGTGAACGTTTACATCCAACAGCTACACAATAAAAACTATTTAGCATTATTTTTGACAATGTTTGGAGAACGGAAGTAAGAAATCCCTTTTGTATATATGCCAACGTATTGTAAGACCATTTCCCTGCTCAAATTCAGACCAATGATGACCTTTTAAAAAACACAGAGTTTGCGCCTTAGCATATCTGTTTCCACTGATGAAACACTTCCTGAATGTTTTACGTTCCATGCAGAGCAGAAGCTTGAATCATAGGAATTTGTTTTAGTACAAGGAATGGAATGTGTTTAGGAAATGTGTCCTGGTGGCTCAGGAACTGCGTATGCATGAGGTAATGCCGTGCGTGCCAGGCAGACATAAGCTAGCTTTCATATTTAAACCATGACTCAAGCAAAGCGGGAATCTCTACAAAAGAGCAAGACATACAAAGGTGCTACTTCTGAAAGATTAAGCTAGCACCGGTTGACATGTTTGCAATCTAAATGTTCAGTTTACCTCCAAAGGCAGTATACCTGGGTAACACACAACACTGCTGCATTTTAATCTCTCCATTGTCGTCATGCATGAAGTGGATACGATGTCTGAGCAGTATTTCTCACTCGGCTCGTGTCTGACACTAGTTCTGATGCTGATCCGCAGTAAGGGTCTAGAGTACAAAGGGGTGTGATAGACCACATCGCTGTCACAGGGATGCGTTTGCTCACGATCAATAGAATGAAAAGTGGGAGCTGTGGACGACTTCAAGGACACCGGCGGGGTAGCAAAGTCATGTGGCAGTAAAGGCCACACATGGCGCTTAAACCAGGAGTTTATAGGAAGTGAGGAAGAAGTGGAAAGGAGGTCAGCGACTTCTGATGAACAAATCTATTTCTACTTTATGACTTTGTAAAGTGCACACTACCAATGAATCTCTACTAGGCAAAGAGACCAAAAAGCAGCACATCAGGAGGACCCTAATTGAACAGAAGAGCTTCCATCAATATTCTGAGATTAGCCAAGATGATCACTTTTGCATACATCTGCGAGTTTATGCGAACGCCACAAGCCAAGGACTGCAACGTGCAAGTTCTCTCTTGAGATGCACCTTCTCAGATGAATGCCTACATTTTGACAATCGGCTGACCAGAAGGGCACAAGCTGAATTTCATAGCCCAGCTAATACCAAATTATCCTGACTTCAAGCTGGGGGTGATGGGAGAGGGGTCTAACACAGCACACATTTGAAAGTAAGAACCAATTGCTTACATTTTAATATAGTTTCTAGAGCTCGTCAATGGAGGGAAAAAAAATCAGAGAATGGATACTAAATCTTTCATGAAGCCTAACACTAAATGACTCTCTTGATTAAGAGGATTTCCACTGCAGGTGATAACATGGCACGCTCCACCTACCATGATGCCATATTCTAACTTTAGGATTAAAAGTGCTCCCTGCAACACATAATGTAGTTCAGACGAGTTAAAAGGGAGCGTTCTGCAAAGTGACAAGTTTTAAACTAGCAAATCTTCAATAGGAATACCACTTGAAAATGTAGACTGCCATCAGAATGTAACATGTTTCAGTTCTTCATTTTTCAGTGAATTTGGTGAGAAGTCAAGCTCCTAGATCACTGTACGAGTGAGTTTCACAAAGTATAAGTGATTCACGCTGTAGAAGGTGCTACAGATGCTCTCAACTCATTAACATGTGAGCCCACATGTTTCAAGAATAATTCAGTTTTAATAATACTGAGAGGAGCATGGACGTGACTGTAATGGAGAGGTGGGCGTTCAGTGGCAACTGGTGGAGCTTGAAGGGATGGGGTTGAAGCTTCATTCGGGAAACTAGGGGCATTACGACCATTCCATGTGGATAGTGATGTGGTTAACCAGTACAAAGTAGTCAATATATATCATTACCCATGTATACCATTTTCCAGGTCTGCTACTCGGGCTGCATCTATTAAAAGTGTAACCAGAGAAGTGGTGGCAACAGCTAGAGTACTTTACTTTTATCACAGATCCGGTGGCCTAATAGCTATGTAAAGTCCCCAAATGTTTCAAATATATATGCTGGCAGCAATAATGTCCGACACTCACCTAAAATGGACTCCTTAGCAAGGACGTTGTTGTCAAGAACTGTAACCCCATTTCAACTTGAAGGGTCACATCAGAGATTATATTTGAAAGCAGGAGCACGAAAGGTGCTTCCTATTGAAAATGTCTAACGAGAAGTCAAATCTAACTGTTAAAAACGCACTATAAGAAAGAATGACCTCATCATGCTAAAAAAGTTTATGGTTAACTCACATTTGAATGGTGATACATGTTTGGAACCGAACGGCCCACCTGTCTTAAATAGCAGTTTGTATGATGCCGAAAGCTAAAGTTGATGACAGTAAGAAGTGAAGCCTTCTGAAGAAAACCACTTAGGTTTAGAGCACGGAGTCATCCTAATTAAACCATTTCCTGTAAAGGGTGGCATTTCTAAATTGTGTTGCTGCTAAAAGTTGTTCAAACTGTGTAATTATTGATAAAACTGGAGTGTCAGACAAAACAAGATTCAATGGCCTGCATTTTATTTTCTACGAGAGTGAAAACGACCTACCACATTTGATGCCATGTTGCAGACATTATTCTGCCTCGAGGTGCCTTAATCATTTGTTGGAAAACTAGAGTCATGTGCTACACAAGAGACCACATGCAGACCAGTTTTGATCAGCTGCACTGATTGCATTAAACAACAAATTTGCAGCCCCACTCAGACATCCTTTATGAGCTTCTCAAAGCAGGTGGAAAACTATCAAGTGAGGGCATGAAGGTAATGCATATTGAACTGAATTTTAAGAACCACTGGGCTAGAGCAGTGGTTCTTAACCTGTAGTCAGGGGACCCCAGGGGGACCGAGAAGCCTACTCAGGGGGGTACACGACTGCTTAGAAAATTAAAATAACATTAACAGTTTAATAAAGTGTATGCAACAAAATAAACAACGTACAACTGCAAATTTTAAAACATTCTGGAAATCTGAAGGAATTTAAAATAGATGGCCAAAAATGAAGTTAGGATTGTCAGATTGATTCCTTGGAACAGTGCAAGAACATCAAACAGAATATCGTAAGAACGATGAGTAGCCTTAATTGAGTTAGGAAAACTAACATTTTGATTTTTAAAATGCTTGAGCCGAGATCCCCGGCTTCCAGTAACAACGATGGATTCCAACAATAATTCAGTGGGGGTCCCAGGTTTCTGTAACGATTTGTGTGGGTCCACAGAAGACAAAAGTAGAACCACTGGACAAGAGCATAGCCCCAGCTCACAAAAGGTAGCGATCATGAAAAGTGAAGTTTTTTTAATCAAACAGGATTACATTTGAACTGACTTTTAAAGCAAACTTTCCCACGGAACAGATATTAACTAAAAGTTATACTAAGGCGCATTCGCAAATCTAAGTAAAATTAAATCCCCCTGGTTTAAAGCATCAATCCCACGTTAAAGGACGCGGGTGTTTTTAATCATGGACACACTGCCATCTAGCGGCTCATTTTAGGATCTAAAGACAACAAAAAAAGGACTGTAAAAGCACTCGTATTCTTTCAGGGATCAGACAGATATGGCAGAAATAACGGCGAGACCTTTGAAGATTTCCAAACAGCTTCAAATATTTGGGGCGGGGGTGTCACATTTTCTATCACATTTAGAGAAACCGCTGGGAAAGTGTCACTGCATATATCTATATAGAACGCTCTTGTTTAAAGTCCTCTGTTCTCAGCACATCAAACTCGTTGCCAATGGAAGATTCTCAATCAAGCTCAGCTACTTCTAATCAGGGACCAGAAAGGGATCTCCGAGAGGGTTGTGAAACTTAACGAACGTGCAGACAGCCTGACCTAACGATACATTAAGGTCAACAGTTAAACTAAAAGTAAAGCACACGAATCTATAAATATTCTCTTCTAACATCAAAAATCAGGTCACATGGATAACGTTTCATCAAGCAATGGAATATCACTGGTAAACATATACGATGTACACCGATGGCCAGGACGGAGCGTCGGCCCTGTTGTATATGAACTTGCATATTAGTTTGTTTTTCTTTCCATGATTCGGAGTTACAGGACTTTAAATGTTTCTAAATCGAAGTGCTCTGTGCTATAACTCGCGGAATGTTGTATTAGACTGGGCAGCAAACACAAACTGATGTAGTGAGATTGAGGCCACTCCGTATCCTCGTTGCAGTTCGACTGTCCACTCATTTTAGTATCTAAAAGTGGCCCTGTTTATCTCCAATTTTTACTCTTTCCAAGGCCATGGAGTAATTCTTCCTTCACCATGCAGCCTAATGTGTAAACAGTTTTAAGTCTTGCCTACAGATAGCTTCAGAGGCCCGTTGCCGCTACACCTGTGTACAATATACATTTATAGTGTTCTGAGTAAGCCACTGTGGCTCATCATTGGTTGGCTTCTCGTCAGTCTCATTTGCTTGCTTGTTATTCAACAACTTTTCTCCTCTCCTTTGGTATGTCCCTCCCCTAGAGCATAGCTCCTTAACTAGCCTTTTGACTGGATTAGTTGAATTTTTCCATGGCTGAAATCAGGGAAATACTTTTCTCTTTCAGCAATACATGGTAGTGCATGTTTCCCACTCACGTGCTGCTTCTCTCTGATCCTCAACTCGTGCTCTTCATGTTGCTTTCCCCAGCCACCCTATTCCAGCTTGCTTTTTCCCCTGCTTAATTTTTGTTTCACCAGCTCCTTGGGTCCTCCCTGCACATTTTATTAGAATTATTTTTTTAACCGCTTCAATTTGCTAGGAGGTAACGCCTTACTCCATAATGTGGTTTTGTGCAATGTTATATTTGAATTTACAACTCAGAGATGTACGCCTACCACATTTAAACGGTAAATTAAAAGTAAAAAAATATATAAATAAAAGTCGTGCAGCTGTGCTGTAACACAAGTGATCACGCTGGAGCTACCATTTTGGTTTTTAGGTCTCGCCTAGCTTTGCTGCGCACATGCATAGCTCGCTCGGCGAGATTTATTGCTAATGAGGACTTTCAGAAAAGGGCTTTAAGCCCCGCCCCTCATTTCCATTGGCCTAGCGTTGCTGCGCACATGCGCAGCTCACTCGGTGTGATTTATTGCTTATGAGGACTTTCAGAAAAGGGCTTTAAGCCCTGTACCTCATTTCCATTGGTTGGCGTCACAGTTTATGCTACACAGTAGCCTGCTGCCATTGGAAATGAGCTTTTTAGGTTGCCTCCCTTTGGCCTTTTAGTCCGGCCCACCCGGACTGGATCGCCTGCAGATAAGAAAAGTGTTCACAACAGCGGTGAAGCACACAAGCCAGAGCTCCGGGCTACCTGCAACCACGCAGCCTTCACGCTTGGAGCATGCGCCAGTCAGCTCTCTGATTGGTTGGCGACTGTCAAGCCAGTGTTGCAGCTTGCTCCTCGTTGCCATTCTTATCAGAGGCTCAGGGCTTCCTGCAACCACGCTGCCTTCACAACTGGTTTTGGTATTGGCTGGGACGGAAGAGAAACACTGTCAAGTGATCCAAGGAAGCGGACGCTAATTGGTGTTTTTTTTTTTGCTGTACTGCTCCCTGGCTGCTATCCATTTTATTTTCAGAGCGGTCAAAACCCAAATCCACTGAGTCCCGGTCATGTTCCTGGGGCTTCAGTCTTGCGGCCGCGGAGGTCAACGAGGCTGCTGGAGTGCTCGAGCCGACCGAGAAACCCTGACCGAGTGAGCCGGTCCATGTAGCCCTGTGGAGGGGTAGAAGTAAGGGACCGGAGACCAGGTCTTGCTAAGTAAGGTTTTATTTTTGTAAAGGTTCTTTTATGGCGAGTGGTGAGTCTGTCCCTTGTACGCTGAGCCGGATCCGTTGTTAAAGACTAGCTTGGGTTGGTATTTTCCTGCTTGGCCCTTTCCACGTCAGTTTCCTCGGTACTGCTGCTGGGTTCTCCCGCCGAGGTTGATATATGGAGGAAAGAGACAGAGCGTCGGTATGACGTCCAAATCGTGCGAACACCCAGGGACGTGTGTAAATGCAAAACGTTCCACTCTCGGGATGTGAGGATAGAACTTGTGAGGAGCGAGTAATCGGGGAAGGGGAACGGGGCTTTAGGAAAGAAAATAACCAATAGGGAGGTGGAGGCTGAGTTGCGGGCTAAACAATTCTAGACAGTCTGGTTTCTCCGCCTCCTTACCCAGCCCGAGACTCTACCGTACCTGGTGTAGCCACGCTCCTCCTGGAACGTGGCTCCGGGGTGCGTGGTGTCGTTGGCCTCCAGGCTCTGCCAGGGTTCCTTCCGTCGGTCTTCCTTCTTCACCGCAGTCCTCTGCTTCCCGCCTTCACCACTCCTCCGCAAACGCCGGTCGAACTCCTTCCGCCTTCGATTTCTCTCCGGTGACGATACACACCGTGTGTTGTACTTCCTCAGCTTTATCCAATGAATCTGCGCTGAGGTCAGGTGGGGGAGGGTCCTCTCTATACTGGAACGCCCAGTTAAAGGCACCTTCACTATTTTCTTCCTCCCGTGTTTGCCATTGCGGGCTGTTGTCACCAATCCACTCGTTCTGTGGGGAATGGACAGAAGGTAACAATGGGGGTATAGCAGTCCGCCATTCCCTATTAGGGAGTCTTTTGGATGGCCAGCGGGTCTTCCCGGTCACAAGCCCGCACTGCTGTGTCAGTGTTCCCCGACCATGCGTTGGAGCGACAGTGCCTCGGTGAGTACCCAGGAGAGAGGTGTGGGTGAAGGAGGCCTTGGGTGTAGGGTGAAGCTATGGACCTGTTGTGCAGTATTTGGGATATTGCAGTGCTGTGATCACAGTAAATTAATCTGGCTCCTGTTTTTGTATATTACTGCAAAGACAAATCATAATTTGGTGCATAATCTACAGATTTTAACAACGAAAATTGTTTCTAACTCAAACACTGCACCACGTCCTGCAGTGCAATGGAAGACTTTTTGTAAAGTGTGGGTGATCCCTTTCCTTTGGTTATTGCTGTTTTAGGTAATAAACTTGTACTAACGAGGTAAAAAGTTTTGCTTAACTGGTGCAAAAAAATACACTGTCACGAAATGTATCGCTTTACATGGCGTAATTTGCCTTTTTTTTGCTTCACAATTTTTCATCTCTGCTGCGTAATTTGCGCTTCCCCGATTAGTAATTCCAGACAAACTAACCCCCCGCACCCCCTCGCTGATGCACAGCAGACACTGGGGCCCTGCGAGCCCACAGTTAGAAGAGCCGACAAGTTGCCTTCTCAGTCACTCCGTCATAATGCTGTCAGTCATCCTTTTAACGCTTGTGCTGTCACTGTGTTACCTTGTGGTGTTGCCGGGCTGGGCTGACGCAAAAAGGTTGTCTTATTCAAATCCTTATCTGTACCACGCACTCCCACCCCACGGCTTCCATTCTTCAGTCTTGTCCTCCAAGTTCATAAAACTTTATTCGATTTTTACAAGCATATAAAGCCACAAGAGTACATAAGGGTCCGGATTTAAAACAGATATACATATATACAGATATACATAAATTCATTTAAAACCCCATGAATAAAAACGAGCTTTAAAACCAGTAAAAACCTCAGGTTTAAAAAATGAAACATTGGACATATACACACTACAAAAACAGTATAAAAAGTTATTAAATCCAATCAAGGACAATGTGCAATTTGATACGCCCTCAAGATCCAGGCCCAGCCTAGGAATTTCGCCATAGCTAGTACAACGGGTAATGATGTATCTGTTCGCAAAATTCGATCAGCCTCCGCCGCTACCCTGGTACCAAGTAGTTTGCATATTGGTAACAGCCAGGTCCGACGTGGGGCAGCATAGATATCACAAACCCAAAGAATATGCGCCGTGGTCTCAATTTCGGCAGTGCATCCTGGGCACCCAGCTGACAAGTGTGATGACCATTTCACGGTGAAAGATCTTACTGGTAGAGACCCCCACCCTGCACTGTCCTCCTTTAGGTGTTTGACTGCACAACCTGTACTTTAATTTTGTTATTTGACAGTTATAGTTCTTTTGTTTGTGCCTTCCCTCTTTTGGCTTCTCGAAAGCGAGCGGAGCCGCTGGTGGTTTCCTTTGCCCCCCTCATATAGAAAGCTGTGGTCTTGGAACGCTTCTGCCCTGGTGTGCCAGCCAGCAATGCAATAGGTCTCGCATTTGCGAGAGTTTAACCTATTGGCATAGTAAATGGCAATGCCTTTTATTTATGTTTTAAAAATCAACATAAATAAAAGGCATTGTCATTTACAATGCAGATAGCTCAAACTCTCGTAAATGCGACACCCATTGCATTGCAAATGCTTGTTATTTTTGTCATGACATGCAGCATCGGTAACAATTTTGTTTTTCCTTTTGGTAATGCTGTTCAGAATAGGCAACAGGCACGGGCAAAGTGAGAAGGTTGGCTGACATTTTAATGGATATACCAATACTCGTTTAATTCCGCTATAAACCTTTTTTCTGGCTCTAAAACTACAGAAAGGAAAACATTTAAAATTAAATTTCCCTCGATTTAATTGTTAGAGAGGAATTTCAGCACAGGCAAAGGTATTTGACATATGCAAACTACTTAAAATGTGGCTTAATCACAAAACAGCTATTTAGAGTTCTGTTTAAAGAAAAACATCAATCCGTTCAAACATAAGTGTATTTACCTTATGAATGTATTTGCTAAACAAGTCCCCTCTGTCGCCTCACCCGCTTGCTTGGTGCCAATCCCTGCTTAATTGGGCTAGGTCGGAGGGAGTGGCGCTGTGTAGAGAGGACCTACTTGGCGTTAGTAAATTCCCCCTAGCGCCTCAGTGGGACACAACGGTTTCCAAGCTGCAGGAAATGATCACTCACACAGGGGTCCCGAACATGTTACCTGGAGACGGGAATCAGGGTACACCCCCAGCTGGAGCGAGTGATGAGAAGTACTGACACCCATGCTGACATAGCCCCTCAGATCCAGAACTTCATTACCACTAGTCTGACAGCTTTGGCCCCCTGGCTACATTAGATGCAGCAGCAGGTCTCAAGTGACTTCCCTTTCCCTTCTTTGGCTTATGTGGTCCTCATTTTGTTGTACCCTATGTCCTCAGTTGGGTTCGAACTGTATTATGCCTAAATCCTTTGCATGTCACCGGTGGTGTGACTTGCCAGCACTGCTCCTCCCTGTCTAGGGATATTGACTCACGATTCGATGTGCTCGCCATAATATACACATCTGTCTTTCCTGGTAATGTTGGGCATCGTGCCGTTGGCAATCACCTTTATTTCTTTTTCCAAATGATGCATGAGCGCTGCTCTGACTAGGTTTTATTAAAAAATGTGCAATACTGAACTATATTATTCTATGGCTAAAGATGTGATTGAGATTTGTCTAAGTGGGAATCACAAACAAAATAGTTTTCAATCTTTAAAAAAAAAAAAGATTAATATAGATAATATATATTCTTATGGTCATGAAGGGATAAAAAGATACTGTCATTCCCCCCATTTAAAAAAAAACCTATTGTGCCATTAATATCCTACTAAGTGACAGCAAAAAATAAATTATAGCGTGTCATACCGCCCTCAAATTGAGGGTGGGTTGGGATGGCAATCACTATTTTGTATAACTGCCACGTCTAATACAAAAATGTCTATGAATTAATTTCACCAAACCCTACTTATCAGTGGTCTTTCCTCCAGCCATAACTGGGCAATCTGTAGTTATGCATGGATAATTGCTGTGCATGTAATCCCTGTGTACTTCTGCAGGACAACTTTAGTTGATCCTAGAAATATTAGTTTAGATGAGAGGAGAATATTAATATCCAAGCGCATTCTTAGGTCTTCAAAAAAACTTGGCCAGTAACTCTATATTTGTGTACAGTGGAAACATGTGTAGTTTTGTCATTAGTTTCAAGGCAGCTAAAGCAATCGGAGTCATTTCAACAGCCCCATGAGTGCAACCTTTTGGGAGCAAAATATATGTTCCTGTATTATTTTTACAGTGATTGATTCTGAGTCGTGATACATTCGTGTCCATCACTCTTTGGGATACTTCGCTCTATTTTAGAAATAGTGATGACCTCTTTACGACCCCTAGGCCATCCCTCAGCCATCGACTGTTTATTATTGGGTTGCTTCTCTTACAATACATGGTACACCTGGCCTATTAGTCCCTTTATATATTGTGGACAACAAAAACTCTATATATTTTATTCGATCCAAATGTAGATCAGAAATTTGTATTTTTTATTACAAAATCTCGAATCTGCAAATACATTAAAATACTCTCTCAATATTAAAAGAAGAAAGTGTGGAAAAGAGAAAAGTAGAAGAGTACTACCGTGCCGAGCGGGTAGTCGCCCCTGTGCAGGATAAGTTAGTAACCTTGTATGCCAGGGGGTAGGATGCATGCCATGAAGAGTGCTGCTGTACCAAGCGGTCCATAGCTTGTGTGTTGTGATAAGCCAGTGACTCCAATTGCCAGGTGGGGCTGCAGTGAAGAGAGCCGCTCTGTCGACGGGTCGGAGCCAATGTGCCGTGAGGGACAGTGATGTTGTATGCCAGAGTTTGCCACCAGGACGAATCAAGAAGTGAGACCTGGTCGAGATTGTGACCGCATTAGAAAGGCCGCCATGGAGACCCTAGAAGGCCTGAGCCGTGACTGAGAACCGGTGCCATGATCTTCACCTCACCACCCCCATATGCCAGATGAGGATGATGTGAAAAAAGCAAATGTGCGGATCGGCTCAGACCCTGTGTGCAGTGGTATGACACTGGTGCAGTATGCCAGAGTTGGCCAACGGGACCAATCAAAGAAGTGCGACCTGGTCAAGATTATTATCAGAGTAGAGAGGCCACTGTGAGGACTCTAGAGAGCCTGACAAGTGAAAAGGACCATCACCAGGATCTTCACCCCACCTCCCATGGGAAGAGCCGAAGAACGTATCCAGCTTATCCAGCTTGGAGGAGCATCAAGAACCCCCCCTTCCGCGGCAAAAGGACAGTGTGTGAGGAACTCTAGGAAAAGCCACTTATCAGGGCAGCATATAAAAGCGTTACCGGAGACAGCTTCTGTAGCACCAGCGCTCACGGATTGAGCACGCTCAGACTCCGGTCAATCCAATCCTGCTGGTGCTGTAAGACTAAGATTTTGAGCCAGAAAGTCGTGGGGGAACTTGCTCGCCAGCTAGCGTTTCAGCAATTGAACACTTTAGACTTTAATACAGTTGGAGTGGGGCATCTAAGACTTAGACTACTAATAGGGCTTAACCTGAACATTGTCTAAAGTGAATTGGGAATAACCACTATCGCTAACTTGGGAAAGTGGGACTCAGGAATCCACCTATAAAACACTAGAGCCATGATCTTGGGACTATGTACTGTTTATGAATGTCATTTTACTTTCTAGTTGTAGATTAATACTTCTTTCATCACAAAAGCAAGTATTTGACTGGGCAATCGTTTATTGCTGCTGCACACATTTTTAGTTTTGAGCCTGTATTAACCGCTCATGTTCATCTACCACCCCTAAGAAGCCATGGACTGCTCGACCTGAGCAACTACTGAGAAATAAAAGTGCAGAAGGGGCTACTTGGCCCAGTTGCTAAGGATCCATAATAGGTCCTGGGGCATTAAGAACAAAAGGACTCAAGCACCATGGTTGGGCCCAGTAACCTTTGCTTGCCCTGTGGCCCTCTGAACGGGGTTCTAACATACACATACAAGTCAGGTCTGATTGTGTGCCAAAAATAAAGCACTGATGAGTGTGTGCGAGTGTGCGAGTGAGTGAGTGCGCGAGTGCATGAGAGTGCGTGTGAGAGAAAGAGACTGTTTTAGAGGTAGGAAAATCAAGGCAGGCGTAAGAACTTGATATTCTGAATGATAATTCAAAAGGTGTAAATCTAGTAGTGTGCAAGATCACAACATTTGTTCCAGACATTTTCAGAGCTGTAAACTGAGATTAGTTGATCAAAACACACTACTGAAAAATTCACACTCTGGAAGCTGCAGAGAGATACAAGGCAATAATGCCATGTAAAAATCAGACTTAGAAGGAAAATGATATTGCTACATTTACAGGCCTTCTGTAGCAGATGTATTGCTACTTCTGGAGCAATGATAAAAGAAACGACAGCGCAGAAAATCCGCCTCTTCCCTCCATAGTGAAGAACTGAAGACAAAATGAAGCGATGTGCGGATTTAGGAGGAGCAGACACAGGGAATGAATCTTAAGGGGACATACCAAAGTGCTGATATCCGACCGCAGACCTGATAGGTTGAAAAAGCATACAGGGACATTTTAATAACCATTCAGCCAAAAGAACATGAGGCTGAGCTATTGGGTAGGATCTAGATTACGCTAAACTAATAGGAGCCTTAGGGGGAATGTTGGGGTTTAAACAGGTCGCCCCCCACTCTATACCCTTTTAAACACCAAAGGACCTGCCCCTAAATACTGTGGAAACAATAATTTCCCATGTAATTTTGTTATAGCCTGAGTTAGGATAACATTCAACAGTAGGTATATCTAGACCTTCCTGTCTCAATGTGCTCAATATAGTCACTGGTTCAAAAGCTAAAAACGTGTGTGTGACAATCTTGTGGTAACCAACTGACCCTCACTATACCTTTCTAAGAAGAAGATGCCTTCGAAAAAAAAGTAGGGAGGGGAGTTGGCAGAGCCTCACGGGAGCAACACCTGGGGAGGATATAACAGGCTGGTACTCGCCTGTGTCCTCATGTTCTCATCATCAGCATCTGCCAACTTACAACAAAAAGGGGATGACAAACAGTGCAGACGAAAGAAACCAAAAAAGTGCTCTATGTGACTGACCCGCTGCCTCGCTACTCCGGCGTTCGTGGACACGCCCCCTTCTCGTGCGAGCAATGTACATGGGTGGGGCTTCTACGTGCCACAATGTGGGCGGCCATCTCAGAGCGGAGCCCGTCTCCCTGTACATGACTATTACCACGTACATTATCATAGTTAAAACCATCTTCTGCAATTCAAGTCATAATGAGATTTGCCACATTATCAACATGGAGCATGTTTTGACTGACTTTGGCAGAGATTACGCAGACCCAAAACCCTGATGAAGTTGCCGGTAAATACAACTAGGCAATGAAACATATTGGTTTTAGCAGAGTGGGCACACAGCATGGAATAAAAGTAGTGAAGCAAGTGTAGCCTAGCTCTTTTTAATGGTGGTGGGACCAGATTTCAATAACAGAGTTCGGCAATCCACATTGGGTCAGTCACAGAGCACTTTTTTGGTTTCTTTCGTCTGCACTGTTTGTCATCCCCTTTTTAGGTCTCGCCTAGACGAAAGCAAAGCGAAGCTTTGCTGTCTATGGCGAGACAACTTATGTAGTTACTTTTGGGGGAATGTGGACAGCAGAGTTCCACGCGCTTTCCCTGGCCGAGATTTAACCTCGGGAGCGCGCACGTCGCCGTGCCTCATATTCCCATGCACAAACAAAGCCTCACTCACGCATGCG
The DNA here is from genome assembly GCF_964261635.1 of Lissotriton helveticus. Classification (NCBI taxonomy): domain Eukaryota; kingdom Metazoa; phylum Chordata; class Amphibia; order Caudata; family Salamandridae; genus Lissotriton; species Lissotriton helveticus. Next base: position 2,110,490,878 of record NC_136057.1, read on the forward strand.
CACATACACAGCCATACACACACTGCATACACACACGCACCCCCCCTTAAACAGACACACGCACGCACACACTCAGACACACCTCTCCTCTCCCTCAACACACTCACCTGTTCTGGCGGTGCTCGGCGGCGGTTCTGGCTCTCGGGCGGCGGTAGCGCTTTGCGGGGCTCTCTCACCACATGAGAGCCCTGCCTTCTCCATGCGCCCGGCCACTCTTCACCCGGTCCCCCATCTCGGGACCGGGACTCAATCAGGAGCCTTCGTGGCTCCTCGGGCAGCTCTCTCTCGCCGCGATGGGGCGGAACTTCCGGTTGGGGCCGCGATGGGATTGGCCGGCTGCCCAACCGCTTCTGGGTCGTCGCAGGCAGCGCGGCGGCCCCGCTGGGACTTTTTTTGCGTGGCGGGTTTCTGTGCACCTTCAGAGCCGACTGCCGATCTGCCAGCAAGGATATGTGGAGTAGAGACAAGATAGGCAATTCGCATCACGAGGCTAGCTCCCAGAAGCAGGCCAACGAGTCACGGGGAGCATTTTATAGAAGAAGAGACAGTTCGAACTGAACGCAGTGCAGATATCAGAAACTAGAATGTCGTGTGGTGTAGACGGCGATATCCTATAGTTTTAATTGGTAAGGCGCCTCAACCTAAACAACTAAAGTTTCCAAGCGCTACAAGAACAGATGATATAACAGCTGTAAATGTAAATGCCACTCAATTTTCCGATCTAAGCATGGGCAGAAGCTGCCCGGAATGTAACTCGTCACCTGTAGATGAGGAATCTTTTTTAACAGCGAATGTCTGTCCATTCAACCACCTCCCCTCCAGCACTAACAGCGTGCTGCGCAGTTTTCATTACAGCACGCATGCATTTACTGCATTACCTGGTGTCAACTGCTCCCCCCACACGCTTGTTCTCGCCCCCTATGCACATAGGATGCGCTTGTGCCGTAAACCCTTTGCCTGTAGGTTATCAGAGTTAAGTGCATGTGAAATACCCCAATAAAGCAATAATAACCACCCAGAACAATTCCGCGAATCACCACTCTCTTGAACTTGGAGTACCCCTTGTCTCCACCCCACAAGCCGCTGCTTTGTTTGGAAAATAAAAATAAAAAAATATTGAAAGCTGGCCTATTTGCTTTGTAAATGCTTGTTTATTTTTTATAGCAAGGGCACATTTGCAATGCAATAGGTCTTGCACTTGCGAGAGTTTAACTACTGGCAATGTAAATGACAATGCCTTTTATTTAACAGTTTTAAAAACATAAATAAAAGGCATTGTCATTTACAATGGCAATAGCTCAAAGTCTTGTAAATGCGAGACCTATTGCATTGCAATTGCTTGTTGTTGTAAGTTGGCAGATGCTGATGATGAGAACGTGAGGACACAGGCGAGTACCTGCCTGTTATATCCTCCCCGGGTGTTGCTCCCGTGAAGCTCTGCCAACTCCCCTCCCTACTTTTTTTTTCGAAGGCATCTTCTTCTTAGAAAGGTATAGTGAGGGTCAGTTGGTTACCACAAGATTGTCTCACACACGTTTTTAGCTTTTGAACCAGTGACTATATTGAGCACATTGAGACAGGAAGGTCTAGATATACCTACTGTTGAATGTTATCCTAACTCAGGCTATAACAAAATTACATGGGAAATTATTGTTTCCAGAGTATTTAGGGGCAGGTCCTTTGGTGTTTAATAGGATCTAGATTAATCAAATATGGCATGGAGGGATGTGTGATGAAATAGGCTTGGGTGTTTCTAATGTTCAATTTGTTTTCTATTATACATTCACTCCTGACTGTCACAGTGAAGCCGCCACGAACACAAAGCACTTTCGTAAAGCAGCATGATGCTGTCAGGCAAAACGGTAGAACCATGTACTGATGGTGCTGGGATCCTACCGTAAACCTGTGATGTCTATGGGTGTGCATAATTGAAAAATGGAAATAGGCACGCCTGAAAATGAGAGACACCAGCCCATCTCCTACATTGAGAACCATTAGGACTACGCACACAACATTATCCTGAACTTATCCAGCCGAATGTACAAGTTCCGAAGGCATAGGTCCAGGGTGGGTATCGTATCTGATCTCCAACCTACTTAGGCACCAAGAAGTAAAGAAAACTCCCATGCCCCTTTCTTCCAGAGGCACTACCTCAATGACACCTTTGATCATCAGGGCAAGACCTTCTTCGACTCCACAACACATAGTGAAGGTAAAGGGCAACTGAGCTAGCTTGGGCTATGGCTTTTAAATTAAATATGGAATGCTAGAATTCTAAATGGATTTAGGAAATCATGATCATTTATTTAGTATATTGAATAATCAACTATAGTATATTTACTGTGGTCACTCATAATCGGAGTGCACCTCTTCTGATGGGACGTTATTCTGTGTAGTTCAGTTCATTGTAGAATAAGACTGCTCTAAGACAGCAGCTGTTTAGCATACAGCAGCAAAGTTCGGGGTTGACCTCACTTAATATTTAGTGTAGAGAAGGGTATCTTTGTTACTTTGATCTTGACTGATGACTTGAAACACAATTATTCATACCACCTAATATTACTATCCGCTGCTGCGTAGAACACTATTTAAAATCCTTATAAATGTAGAAATGATAAAGCATCGCCATTACAAGATGGTGCCCCCCTGAATACTTTATGTATTAATCGCCTTAATCAACTGTCTGAAACTTCTGTTTCACGCAGTACTAGGAAAGCCACAAGGGACAATCAGTGAATGTTAGATTATCGAGTATTTCTAAATGTGAAAAGTTTGTTAATTTATGCTCATGCAGGACACACATTTGTGTGATTTCTAAATATGAATTAGTATGTGATCCTGGCACATTGGTGTGGTTATGCCATACAACATTATTACTCATCAAGCTATGAACTTTGTCCTCAATATTAAAGGAGTTCCAGTGATTCATAGTCATATACAAGGAGCAGTTTAATCGTTACAAGATGCTGACACTTATTTTATTCACATTTCTTATTCTTTGACTACGTAACTTATAGGGGTTTCGTGCCATCTTATAAATGTGTAGTAAATAAGGGAATTTATTGAATTAAATTAATAGAATGTCAGAATAAACATTTATTATACTATTTATAAAGAGATGTGACAAAAATGACCACACTATTAGAGTGAGAAATAAACAGGAAGGAGAGTGACTCCAACACGATACTTACTTCATGGCAATAGGAACATTACATTTTCATATTACTGTTTGAGACTAAAAAAGTGAGTGTTTGACATGAAAACTGTCAATAAACAACACGAAACCCTTGTGTTTATGGGGGAATTTGAATTTTTTATTTTAGAAATTCAGTGCCATATGAGAAACATGAGGATGGTTCCTTGAAGTCATTTAGAGATACAAAAGCATCCCTTTGGTGATTATGTTTGTGCAAATTATGTTCAGCATGTGTGGTCGGAATAGCAAATCAAATACAATATATACCTAGTCTTCATCAATACAGAAACTTAAGAATTGTGCATTAGACTTATTCTTTAAAATGATAGAAGGTATAGTCATCTACTACTGAATACAATGATACAATTACTTAATACTTTTGTTCAGGGCTTGTGCTTGGTCTTAACATGAGATTAGTGCTGTAATTCCTAAAGTCATTTTGTATGCCCTTCAAATTGATGTTGGATTATCTAATTTTGTTTTTAAGTTATTTGGAGAATTTCTTTGGTGACAGCCCTGAAGAAGTCCCTTTGTTGGAACTAAACGTGTTGGCTGAATGTTTTTTTATTTTTATATATCTGAAAAAATGTGTGAAGGACTGTCCGTGCATAAAAACAAAAACAGTGACTAGGCTATCCAAGTGGATATTTAAAAATAAAATAAATAACATTGATATAACAATAAATGAAGGACTCGTTTTGCAACTTTGTGTGGAGGTCTAATGAAAGTAGACCACTCAAGGTTAAGGGGTAAGTAAATTTCTTTATTGACCCGGAGCACCGGGAAAACGCCGCTACTCACTGTTGCGGTCGGCGCCAACAAAGATGGCCGCCTTCCGCTTCCGTTATCGCCCTTCCGGTTCCGGCCAACTAAGGCTAGACCGTCACCACACTTTGTAGGGCCCTTCTCATCCTTGTATGAATGTTATTTACATTTTGGGACACGGTGACTGTTGACTGAAGGAGGCACCCTCAAAAGGAACAGTCTTGAGTGCGGCAGGGTTTCCTACAACATCTCGGTTCAGTGATTAGATTTGCCCTATAAGATAACATGGGTTATTGTGTCCACAATTAAAACTAAAGAATACCGTGCTTGGAAGCGATAAAGTCTTTTGGGATTTTAGCTCTGGCTCTCGATAAAACTATTTTTAGTGTTGAGAAATGTACTTGCTATGAATAAGCCTTTTTCTTTAGTAAGACTACACTGTCTTGGCACTGAAATTACCACCAGTTATTTTATGTATACTGTTAAGGAGGATCTATCCTCAGACCACCTCCTGGAGTAAGTCTTGCCTGCTCAACCTTGCTACCCTGAGAGCACAGTTCTAAAAGAAGTACTTGGTCATCCAGGTGACGTGGAATATTTATTGTGGCACATAGACACTACAGGAAAATGACATCAATTGTTACAAAAATTCCTCACAGCAAGTATGGACGGCAGTAGAAGTATACCATTCAGTACCCTGAATGGCAACATGACACTAAGCAACATCTTGCATGTTGCACCTTACCAGCAATACTTCAATTTTAAGTATGGCGAGAACTTCTTAAGGATTTAATAAAAGGTGTTATGAAGTCAAAAGATGGACTACAGAATAAAATGCAAGACACTTACCTACTACTAGCCCACACTCAGGACAGATCATGTCCCCAGCTCTGTAATCTTCAACCAAAATGGCATCCGGATGGTTTGGACATGTCACTCTTGGAAGGGCATCCACTCTAACCAAGGAAAATAACATTAAAATGTATATGCATTATACGCTACAAGGCAGGAAAGTATTGTATCAATGTATATAATGTATTGAAATAAATGAGCTTCCAGGATGAACATTTGTTTAGTTTCTATAAGAAATTATAACAGAATTTCAGTTTACCAGATACATACACGTTTTTGGGAAAAACAAACTACTCATTGAAGACTGAATAAAAACATGTCACTCTAGAAATCCTCTTTTCCTACAATATTGCTTTCTTTTGTGCAAGTGACAAAAGCTGCTGTACACTAAACCAGAAATCTGTGGAACATGTCTAATAACGTTTAAACACATTTCAAGTACCTAAAGCTTAAAATGTGAGGATGCACTTACGCTCAAAAACTCCTAAATCCCCTAGTGTCCCGAGAGACTGCGAGAGAGATAATAGGGCAAATTCACATAACTGATATACTTAAGTCTACATTTGAAATACTATTTCAACCTTTTTTTAATGGAAATTCACAAAGCATTCTTGCTGCATTCCTGGAAATTTGGAAAGTTGTAGATTCCCGGGAGTACAGTGATATGTAACTATTCCTGCAAGAAATGCAACAGGTAAGCATTTCTGCAGGTGGAAACGTTATGCAAAAAAGAATTTGCAATTCAAAATGGCCCAATTTCGGTGGGACTCTCTCCTCATCCCGACTCTAAAACAATTTACTGCTGCCCTTAACCGGAATACATTTGCAACTACATTTTTAACCCAGCAATACTCACAAACCTGTCCCTTGTAGGAGACTTGCTTGGAGGAAAATGTCACCATTCTGGCAGAACATCCATACAATCAAATCCTATATGTGAGGGCAAAATCATACAATTCCTAATGATTTCAATTAGGACTGGAGTATTACAATCAAAAAGACATTTCGTTTTGCCACCTACATTGAGCTAAGCTGTGCAAACAGATTTGTGAATTACATAAAACAGCTTTCCACAAAAGTCACTGCATCGTCAATTGTGTCACGGATATGGAAAGAAAACATTAGTCAACAAGCAAGCCAATGAAACCTGATCACACTGGCCCACCCCTGTACCATTTTCCAAAGTTTCTGTTCTATTATGGAAGTCTCGGCTTTCTTTCTCGAACAAAAAGAAGATTCTTTACAGATTGCCTCTTTTTAAAGAATTCATGGAAATTTCAGAGGAAAGACTGCACACAGATGACTAAATAGACACAAAAATTATAGCCAATCTAAACTCAATTTCATAAACCATTAATCCTAAAAATAGTGACGTTGACTACACACGACTTACATTACACCTTTTCTACCAACTAACCTCAGCATGCACCCGCTCTATTTTTTGCTATAAAATATTAGCCTTAGTTTAAGAAGGATTCCCAACGCAGGCTAATGTACTGCCCAAGAGAATCTGCATTATCGTATTACTTATAAATCTTCAAAAAAAACATTAAAACTTCATCTAATCAATTTCACTAAGCCAAGGCAAGTAACATCAAATGCATTTAATATCATACACTCAGTTTATCCATTGCACTATAACTGCTGGAACTTACCAGGTTTAAATGTGTTTAAATGTGTTTCTCTTCATGACAGATTCATTCACCGGTTTCCAGAGACTTTCACTTAAGTAGACATTAAAACTTTGTCCGGTGAGGGGGAAACATGGCGGCAGCAAGTTGAGCCGCCGTAGTGCTCCTGAACCTGGGTTCTCGTAGAGCTTGTTTTTCTTGATGAATGAAGCTAGAGATGCCAGCCACGATATGAACATGCGGAGTATTTTGTCTGCTTTTACCTTCTTGAGGATTTTTTTAAAGATATTTTTAATATCTGGTATAGGTTTTCAGTATAATCCCTACCTGGGCGTGTAGCTGGTTCGGCGTTTCGGCGTCTCAGCACGTCGGTGGTTTGAAGGTTTGTCCTGGCTCGCGGGTTTGTTTGCGGTGTCTGCGCTGGATTCTCTGATCTCCCATGTGTTTTGAGGAGGCGGGTCTCTTTTCGCCGGGTTGGCTGCCGGGACCGTTGCCGGGTCTGCTGCATTGGAGAGCGGCTGCCCTGCAGCGCCGTAAGGGGCGTAGAATCCGGAATCTCCTCCAGGGCACTCGCGGCAACGCTTTAGGTTCCACAGAGGAGGGAGGAGACGCGAGCAAGACGGAGGTCGTGGTACGGCAGCTGGAGGAGGAATGCGAGACCGCGGTGAGCAGGAGCGGGACGACTTGACTGGATTAGTACTACCGGCAGCGGGGCTATGTGCAGGAAAGAAAAAAGGAAAGCTAGGGGCTAAAGATCAAACAAGGAAACAAGAAGCGTATGGTGATAATGACCCCCTCATTAAAGACAACCAAAGGCGTAAATGTTCAGACACAAGGTCCGAGTCATAGTTCCATCGGGGCTAGTAAAAAAAGTAAATCTTCTACGTTTTTATGTGGTGAAGTTAAAGCCAAGCACTCAAAAGGGTGTAAATCGGTAAAAGTTACTAAGGCTACTATTTTAGGTTCGAGTGTAACACCTTCTTTAAGATCTTATTTTAAAGTGGTCCCACAAATCTTAGACCTGGCTAAAGAGGTACCGGTGTCTGAGCTCACTATCTCTCTCTTCCCGGCCCCTCTTTCCTTAATGGATTTTGAGGGCTCTCCAGTGGAGGGTAAGAAGTCTGGCAATAGCAACGGGGTTCCTAGTAACGAAGGTTTGATGGAGGTTGTTGACAATGGATTAGAAGCTGGAAGAAGTCCAAATGAACAAGGCTTTGAACCACAGCAACAACCACTGCAGGTACCAGAGGCGTCAAAACCGGGAGAGGTTCTGCAGGAGACTATGGCCTTAATGTCAAACAGTTCGCTGGGAGAGACTAGCGGTGGGCTGGCGGCAATTTCATTGAAATCTATGTGTTCATCTCTGTCATTAGATAAAAAAGGGTTTCGAGGTCTCAGCTGCCAATCAGTCAGAAATAAGGAACTTCTGCGAATCTCTAGACATTAAAATTGATGGACTTAACTCCAGAACAGCGGTATTAGAAGAAACGGTGGCGGGACTCTCATTACATCTGGATCAGGCTAAAGTGGACATTGCAAATCTTAGAAAAGAAGATCTTGCCCTTTCTGAAAGAATGGAGACTTTGGAGAACAATGCCCGGCGCAGTAACCTCCGAATCCTTAACGTCCCTGAGGGCACTGATATAAAGCAGTAGGTCATTACGCTTTTAAGAGATTCTTTAGAGCTTGAACAGTCAGCGGAAGACCTGGGTACTGACATCCAAAGAATTCATAGGAATCCCTTTAGGAAAAATCCACAAAGACCTAAACCTAGAAAAATTCTAGTTAACTTTCATACTTATTCCCTTAAAGAGTTAATCCTTAATCAAGCCCTTAAACAGAAATCTTTGAGCGGCAAGGGCTTCACTTTTCAGATAAGGTCATATTTATCCAGGGTAACCCTGGATAAACAGTGGGAGTTTGGGAGGAGACTAGATGCCTTAAGGAAGTTAGGGGCCACCACCCAACTTACATTTATTTAAGTCTCCAGCTGCATTAAAGATAATACATAACTATAAAATGTACAACATTAGATTCAATATCTTCGTGACTCTGATGCGCAGGTCATTGTTCTCCAGGAGACGCATTTGACAGAACCAGAGTTGCTTTCCTTGGTTAAAAAAAATACATGGATTGATTTATGTATCACTACAACACAATCTATGAATAGGGGAGTCACGCTACTTTTTAAAAAATCTGTAAAAGCCCGTCTGATATCTAAGTTAACAGACTCAGGTGGCAGATGGGTCATCGCTACAGTGAATATTGCGGGGGCCAAATTACTATAGTAGGATACTATGGCCCAAACCAGGATGACCCTTCGGTTTTGGAATCTGTCTTCTTTCACCTACTTTCTTTCCCAGAACCCACTATTTTTGCGGGGGATTTCAACATAGTTCTAGATCCCCTGCTAGATAAATCACCAAACAGTCGGGCCTTAACTCCCTCTAAAACCAGGGCTTTTTCTATTGGACAACATGAAACAGTATGGCTAATTAGACATTTGGAGAATAATGTCTGGGCAACAACTGGGTGTCTCATTCCGAAACTATAAATATCACCATCAATCAAGGATTGACTTTGTTTTGATTAGCCAGACATTGAAAAGCGTAGTAAAAAGTACCTCATATCTTCCCTCACATTTATCAGATCACTCAGCTGTATCGATGGTAATGGTAGGTTTTCCCAAAGCAGCCCCCAGAAGCGGGTCGTTTGATCGTTCACTGCTTTTAGCGCAAGATGAGATTTCTTTTCTGGCAAAGGAAAGTGAGTGCTTTATGAATCTTAATATTGGCTCTGCCTCACCAGGATGTGTCTGGGACTCCTCAAGGCCTTTCCTAGGGGCCAAATTACCAGTAGGGCCACCTACAGGAGGAGGATATATATATATATATATATATATATATATATATATATATATATATATATATATATATATATATATATATATATATATATATATATATATATATATATATATATATATATATATATATATATATATATATATATATATATATATATAGGAGGTATCCTCAAGTGAGGCTAAAATTGATATGCTACAAAGGGAAATCGACTTGCAATCAGCTGCCTCGCTTAACTCCTTGCAATAACTACAAAATAAGTTGGTGCGCGTAAAGGGGCACTTGGATTCAGTGCTGAATGCACGTGTCCTACAAAAATGGGAAGCCGGTAAAATCGCCCACTTTCAATACAGTGAGGGTGCAGGGAGACTTTTATCCTGGAAATCTAAGACCGACCAGGTTCGGAACAACATTAGTTCAATTACCCATGATAACGTGGTTTATTCTTCAGATGAAGACATCAGAACAATCGTTCGGTTATTCTTCCAAGACATATATAATGAGCATAAGTGCATTAATCAGGATTCTATTGAAGAATGTCTGAATGAGATATCTTTGCCATCATTGACCTCGGTACAATCAGCCTCTTTAGATCAAGAGATTACACAGGACGAGGTCAAAAAAGCTATCTTGAGTAGCAAGTCGGGGAAGGCGGCGGGCCTGGATGGCCTCCCCGCTGAGATTTATAGGGTCTTGGTGCAGGCGACCGTCCCCTTCTTAACTACCCTATTTAACCAGATTCTCAAGGAAGGGATGTCACCGCCAGCCTCTTGGGATAACGCGTCAATAACTTTAATCTTAAAACCGGGTAAACCAGCATCATCTTGTGGGTCGTATCGACCAATTTCCATTCTAAACGCTGACTACAAAATCTTTGCCTCTATTTTGGCTAATAGGTTGGCGTCTGGTGCAGGAGGCATCTTGCACCAAGACCAGATGGGTTTTGTTAAGGGCCGACAACTCTTTGAATTGACTTATGATCTTATAGGGGCTATCGATATTGCATCCTCTGCTTGTTTGCCCTTGGCTGTTCACACGCTCGACGCTCCCAAGGCCTTCAACAGGGTGAACTGGTCATACCTGTCGGGGGTCTTGGGTAAATTCAACATCGGATACAGATTTCGCTGAATGGTGAGATTGCTATATCAGAATCATTCAGCCTGCCTTCTGGTGAATGGATCACTGTCTGACCCATTTAACATCACAAGGGGAACAAGTCAGGGCTGCCCTCTCTCCCCTCTCCTGTTTGACCTATATATCGAACCCTTCGCCCAACGGCTGAGGGAGGAGATTAACATCAAGCCTTTTAGGTACGGGGGATGGGAGAAGAGGGTGGCCCTCTACGCGGACATCTTGATTTTCTCTTCAGAACTATGTACAGCCCTTCCGTCGGTCATCAAATTGGCCCAGAATTTTGGAGAAATCTCTGGTTATGAGGTTAACGCCTCAAAAACGGAGATTATGACCTGGAACCATAGGGAGTTAGATGCAGGGGTCCAGCACAGATTAAGAATGCGATACCTGAGAATAAACATCGTCCAAGATGTCAACAGAATTGTTGAGACAAATTTTTCCGTTATAGCGAAAGATTGTCGTAAACTCATGAGATCATGGTCGTCGCTGCCATTGTCCATCTTGGGAAGGGTTAATCTTGTAAAGATGTCCATCTTGCCAAAAATCACTTTTTTGTTTAATACTATTCCCCTTTATTTTAAACCTTCATTTTTAGTTAAACTACAGAGTGACATTAACTCATTCATCTGGGCTCAGCGTATACCCAGAATTTCCTGAAAAAAACTAAGGCGCCGAAGAGAAAAGGGAGGGCTAGCAGCGCCGGATTTGCAATTGTATGCATGGGCGTTTCAACTTACCCACTCCCGCATGCTATTGAAGACACCCACCAACATTGGAATTGGCTGTATGTTTAGGGCCATGCTTAGTGGGGCAAGTTTAGCACAGGAGGGGTTTTTGTTCAAATTTGGGGACCCCAAATTTTAAAGAAAAATAAAACTGAAGGTGTTGCAGGGTATGGCTAGAACATGTGCCAAGGTTAGTAGTTCTATAAAATGAGGTTACTTCTCAAGTAAGGCACCTCTGTGGGATTCACCTGGGGGCCCGAGTTGGCTTGAGGATAGTCTTGCCTTGCCCCTGAGAGAGGCTGGGTTGGAAGTTTGGGGTGATCTGTTTGTTGAGGGTTTATTGGTACCATGGGAATCCCTCAGCGATAGAATTGGCCCTAAACTTAAATAACTATAGATAGCCAGCTGGGCTCACACACAGGCTACCATTAAGAGTAGATTCCCAGTAGGGGGAGGTAACCATCTGGAGTCTCAACTTCTCAATAAAATTCCAGATATCATTCTGGTACCACTCAATTCTAGAGGAGATCGACGGCGAATTTCAACTGGCCGAGAAACTCTGGGGAAGCTCCTTTCTACACCATGATGTGAGAAGCCTTTGGCTTAATTCTTTTAAGTTATTGTGGGATATTGTTAAACCAGCATGGCTCCGAAGAAATCATCTCTTCACTTTGCATAGAGCTTATTACTCACCACAAAGACTCTCGAAATTCTCCAAAGACCTACCGGTAGCTTGTGCGAGGTGTGGGTCAATAGCTGCCTCTGACTTACAAATGTTTTATGAATGTCCATTTTAATCTAGCTTTTGAGACTCAATAAGCATTTCACTTTCAACTTCCAGGGGCCGCCAAATCAGAATAAATCCTGCTCTCGCAATTTTTGGCGTTATGGAGGGGGTTATGGGCCCTTCCAAACATCATCTTTTTTATTCCATCCTCCTGGCCAGGAGAGAAATTTGCAAAAAATGGAAGGATTCAATACCACCCTCTTTTTCTGATTGGCGGGCATCAGTATTGCAGGTGTCAAAGCTCAACTTAATGAGATCAGGTAATCAGAACAAAAAAGCTTTCTGGTACCTATTGAAGTGGGACTAACATTGAACCGCTGTGTTTCCCCCCCACCTCCCCCCCCCCCTTGGTCCAATGATTATGCTGCCTTCAGCTTTTCTTTTCTCTGCTGGCATACCCAGACTTGTTAGACCTTGTCCAGGCTGCTGGTATACCTGTGCAGCAAAATGTTGCCCCTATGGTGTTTGTACGTGGTCTTAGAGACTGTGACATTGCTGATTGGTAAGGCCGGTTGAATAACAAGCCTTCCTATCCAGATCTCTGAGGCAGTACGTCGCTCTCTTTAGATTCCAACGGCACGACCAGGGTCGAAAATGAGGACCAAAAAAAAAAAGAAATTTTAAACTTTGGCCAATCTTTTTTTGGGGGGGGGGGGGGGGGGAATATTTTTATTTGCATTTTCTCATGAAACAATACAGTCATGTCATCATTGGTCAACACACCCTGTCCCCCCGCCCACTGATCCTTGCCATTAAAATCAATACAATATTATTCATATCAGGCATCTCGGTCATGTCTTTTCCATCACCACCTCTTGTTGTAAATTATTTTGTCCACCCTAAGCGTGGAAGGGTATACTCAGATGTGAGTCCCTTGCTCATTGCACCATCAGGATTCAAGCAAGCCGGGCCGAAGACGCCTGAAATGGCAGAAACCGGTCCCCGGAAGCTTGTTTCCTTCCCAGTGTAAGAATTGGCTTTTGTAGTCTGGTCTGCCCTGTTCCCATGATGCACTGGGCCAGGGACAGACTAATTTGCATACAGCCAGGTTCTGAAACTGGGATGGTGCAATGAGCTAAAAAACGGTGTTGGATCTAGCCCTGATCTCTTGACTGGGTGAGAGTACTCTGCTTAATTCAGAGACTCTGTCCATCACCACCTCTTGTTGTAAATTATTTTGTCCACCCTAAGCGTGGAAGGGTATACTCAGATGTGAGTCCCTTGCTCATTGCACCATCAGGATTCAAGCAAGCCGGGCCGAAGACGCCTGAAATGGCAGAAACCGGTCCCCGGAAGCTTGTTTCCTTCCCAGTGTAAGAATTGGCTTTTGTAGTCTGGTCTGCCCTGTTCCCATGATGCACTGGGCCAGGGACAGACTAATTTGCATACAGCCAGGTTCTGAAACTGGGATGGTGCAATGAGCTAAAAAACGGTGTTGGATCTAGCCCTGATCTCTTGACTGGGTGAGAGTACTCTGCTTAATTCAGAGACTCTGTCCATCACCACCTCTTGTTGTAAATTATTTTGTCCACCCTAAGCGTGGAAGGGTATACTCAGATGTGAGTCCCTTGCTCATTGCACCATCAGGATTCAAGCAAGCCGGGCCGAAGACGCCTGAAATGGCAGAAACCGGTCCCCGGAAGCTTGTTTCCTTCCCAGTGTAAGAATTGGCTTTTGTAGTCTGGTCTGCCCTGTTCCCATGATGCACTGGGCCAGGGACAGACTAATTTGCATACAGCCAGGTTCTGAAACTGGGATGGTGCAATGAGCTAAAAAACGGTGTTGGATCTAGCCCTGATCTCTTGACTGGGTGAGAGTACTCTGCTTAATTCAGAGACTCTGTCCATCACCACCTCTTGTTGTAAATTATTTTGTCCACCCTAAGCGTGGAAGGGTATACTCAGATGTGAGTCCCTTGCTCATTGCACCATCAGGATTCAAGCAAGCCGGGCCGAAGACGCCTGAAATGGCAGAAACCGGTCCCCGGAAGCTTGTTTCCTTCCCAGTGTAAGAATTGGCTTTTGTAGTCTGGTCTGCCCTGTTCCCATGATGCACTGGGCCAGGGACAGACTAATTTGCATACAGCCAGGTTCTGAAACTGGGATGGTGCAATGAGCTAAAAAACGGTGTTGGATCTAGCCCTGATCTCTTGACTGGGTGAGAGTACTCTGCTTAATTCAGAGACTCTGTCCATCACCACCTCTTGTTGTAAATTATTTTGTCCACCCTAAGCGTGGAAGGGTATACTCAGATGTGAGTCCCTTGCTCATTGCACCATCAGGATTCAAGCAAGCCGGGCCGAAGACGCCTGAAATGGCAGAAACCGGTCCCCGGAAGCTTGTTTCCTTCCCAGTGTAAGAATTGGCTTTTGTAGTCTGGTCTGCCCTGTTCCCATGATGCACTGGGCCAGGGACAGACTAATTTGCATACAGCCAGGTTCTGAAACTGGGATGGTGCAATGAGCTAAAAAACGGTGTTGGATCTAGCCCTGATCTCTTGACTGGGTGAGAGTACTCTGCTTAATTCAGAGACTCTGTCCATCACCACCTCTTGTTGTAAATTATTTTGTCCACCCTAAGCGTGGAAGGGTATACTCAGATGTGAGTCCCTTGCTCATTGCACCATCAGGATTCAAGCAAGCCGGGCCGAAGACGCCTGAAATGGCAGAAACCGGTCCCCGGAAGCTTGTTTCCTTCCCAGTGTAAGAATTGGCTTTTGTAGTCTGGTCTGCCCTGTTCCCATGATGCACTGGGCCAGGGACAGACTAATTTGCATACAGCCAGGTTCTGAAACTGGGATGGTGCAATGAGCTAAAAAACGGTGTTGGATCTAGCCCTGATCTCTTGACTGGGTGAGAGTACTCTGCTTAATTCAGAGACTCTGTCCATCACCACCTCTTGTTGTAAATTATTTTGTCCACCCTAAGCGTGGAAGGGTATACTCAGATGTGAGTCCCTTGCTCATTGCACCATCAGGATTCAAGCAAGCCGGGCCGAAGACGCCTGAAATGGCAGAAACCGGTCCCCGGAAGCTTGTTTCCTTCCCAGTGTAAGAATTGGCTTTTGTAGTCTGGTCTGCCCTGTTCCCATGATGCACTGGGCCAGGGACAGACTAATTTGCATACAGCCAGGTTCTGAAACTGGGATGGTGCAATGAGCTAAAAAACGGTGTTGGATCTAGCCCTGATCTCTTGACTGGGTGAGAGTACTCTGCTTAATTCAGAGACTCTGTCCATCACCACCTCTTGTTGTAAATTATTTTGTCCACCCTAAGCGTGGAAGGGTATACTCAGATGTGAGTCCCTTGCTCATTGCACCATCAGGATTCAAGCAAGCCGGGCCGAAGACGCCTGAAATGGCAGAAACCGGTCCCCGGAAGCTTGTTTCCTTCCCAGTGTAAGAATTGGCTTTTGTAGTCTGGTCTGCCCTGTTCCCATGATGCACTGGGCCAGGGACAGACTAATTTGCATACAGCCAGGTTCTGAAACTGGGATGGTGCAATGAGCTAAAAAACGGTGTTGGATCTAGCCCTGATCTCTTGACTGGGTGAGAGTACTCTGCTTAATTCAGAGACTCTGTCCATCACCACCTCTTGTTGTAAATTATTTTGTCCACCCTAAGCGTGGAAGGGTATACTCAGATGTGAGTCCCTTGCTCATTGCACCATCAGGATTCAAGCAAGCCGGGCCGAAGACGCCTGAAATGGCAGAAACCGGTCCCCGGAAGCTTGTTTCCTTCCCAGTGTAAGAATTGGCTTTTGTAGTCTGGTCTGCCCTGTTCCCATGATGCACTGGGCCAGGGACAGACTAATTTGCATACAGCCAGGTTCTGAAACTGGGATGGTGCAATGAGCTAAAAAACGGTGTTGGATCTAGCCCTGATCTCTTGACTGGGTGAGAGTACTCTGCTTAATTCAGAGACTCTGTCCATCACCACCTCTTGTTGTAAATTATTTTGTCCACCCTAAGCGTGGAAGGGTATACTCAGATGTGAGTCCCTTGCTCATTGCACCATCAGGATTCAAGCAAGCCGGGCCGAAGACGCCTGAAATGGCAGAAACCGGTCCCCGGAAGCTTGTTTCCTTCCCAGTGTAAGAATTGGCTTTTGTAGTCTGGTCTGCCCTGTTCCCATGATGCACTGGGCCAGGGACAGACTAATTTGCATACAGCCAGGTTCTGAAACTGGGATGGTGCAATGAGCTAAAAAACGGTGTTGGATCTAGCCCTGATCTCTTGACTGGGTGAGAGTACTCTGCTTAATTCAGAGACTCTGTCCATCACCACCTCTTGTTGTAAATTTTTCCATCTCCAAGGCAACAGTGCCCCGACCGATCCCCGTATGTTAGACACGTGTCTATGAATGTGCCATATCCTACCGGCATTTTTAGAGCTCCCCATCAAGGCCATGATACTTCCTCCATCTATTCCACACTCTACCAAATTTCTTAGGGCAGCCCGTGCCTTATAGGTTACCCTTTCGGCAGCCATATAGAGATCCATACCTCTCCTCCATTCCTCCAATTGCGGTATCGTGGCCGCCCCCCACTGCCGTGCCACATCCCTCTTCGCCACCACCAGTGCCAAGGCAAGGAAGATCAATAGTGGGCGTGCAAGATCAACATCGTTGGTCAATCCTAACCGGACTAATTTAGGGTCATTTGGCAAGAAAGTCTCCAGTACCTCCCCCAGTTCTCTCTGGATCCCCGCCCAGTACACCTGTATCATCGGGCAGGACCAAATTATGTGGTAGAAATCCCCCCTCTTGACCGCATCTCAGGCAGTTCTTGTCTCCAGCTCTTCCCATTTTGTGCGTGCGTACCCTATCAAAATATGTCCTATGTAGTACTTTGAATTGAATGAGCCTCAACCGGGATTTAATAGCTACCTCCCTCAGATGCACGAGTACAGTGTCCCAGTCTACCGTGTCCATTTCACCCACATCCCTCTCCCATTTACTTTTAAGGGTGCCTAAATCGTCTGGCATGTTGTTCATAAAAGTTTTATATGTGAGTGATACTGCCCTTTCCTGTATTTGCTCCTGAAGCAGGCGACCTTCCAATGGTGCGTACTCAGGGAGTGTGCCTACCGGGATCCCCTCCGCCCGCCATGCATGTCTAAGTTGTGCATACTTAAGATATTGCGTGCGGAGCAGGCCAAAACCCACCCGCAATGCCGAAAACGATTTCAGTTCCCCCTTGGCCGTCACGCCCCCAATCGTTGAGATCCCTATATCGTCCCATCCCTTAAACCCTCTCAATTTATTCAGTTCCTGTAACGAGGCGCAATGCCACAATGGTGTCTGTCTGGTGGGCTTCCTATCCCAACCTATGGTCTTATTCGCTCGGTTCCAGACCGTCAACGTAAGTCTAGTGGCCGGCAGCAGTCCCCCCCTTCCCTTTGCCCTCATATAAATAGTGGTTGTACGTGCGAGTGCCCATCTTATATCTCTCAAGTGTATATGTGGGGTGTAGGGCCGGGGCGTGGAACCAATCATTGATGGGTACCAGGTGTTCCGCCCAATAATAGGCTTCGATATTGGGGAGTGAGATCCCTCCACCATTATTGGTGTCTCTGTAGGGTCGTCAATGCTACCCGCGGTTGCTTACCCAGCCAGAGGAAGGTTCTCAATTCTGCATTAGTTTCCGTAAACACCCTACGGGGAAGGGGATAATATTAGTTTTGAAATGCATATAGGAGATTGGGCAACGTCATCATTTTAAACATGGCGCAAGGCCTAGGATAGTAAGGGGTAAGAGTCGCCATATACTCGCGTCATCCATAAAATGATGCACTATCCTTCTGATATTCGTATTATATGAGCGGCCACGATCTAGCGTCACATACACTCAAAGGTAGGTAAAGCCCTCACTAGTCGTCTGTAACCTTTCTGGGAGGTTCGTCCAGTGCTCCTGTCCCAGAGGATCATATAGGACTGACTTATGCCAATTTATCCTGTATCCTGAGTGGGCTCCGTATCTTTCCAACTCCGTGAACAGTGCTGGTATCGTCGTTTCCGGATGCGTTATGTATAGGAGGACGTCATCTGCGTAGAGGGAAATTTTCTCCTCTGTGCTACCGTGTGTTCCCAACTGAAAGCCTCTGATACCTATGTTTTGCCTAACTGCTGTCGCGAGTACTTCGATTGTCAACGTAAAGAGCAGGGGTGACAGGGGGCATCCCTGTCTGGTTCCCCGTCTGACTGGGAAGTCCCTCGAAACAGTCCCATTGACCTTAACCCTGGTTCTAGGGTCCGTATATAGCAGTTGTACCCACTGTCGGAACTTCGGGCCAAAACCTAATCGCACCAGCACTCCCTCCAGAAAAGGCCAATGAACCGCATCAAATGCCTTTTCGGCGTCAAGCGACAGGAACCAATGAGGATCCTGTCTCCCACCCACCTCCTGCAGACAGTTGTGAGTCCTCCGGAGGTTAAATCTAGTGGCTCTGCCCGGGAGGACAGAGCCACTAAAAGGTCTGTAGTGCGCTTGAAAAACTCTGCCGGGAATCCATTTGGGCCGGGGGATTTCCCCGCACGCAGTTTGGCGAGGGCCATCTTTAATTCATCTATTGTGATGGCAGCCTCCAAATTATCACTGTCCTGGCCTCCAGCATAGGGAGGTCTAGGTGTGCCATATATCGCAGAGCATCCTCTTGCGTCCCTAGGTGTCGTGCGTCATAAAAGAGTTGGTAGTGCTCAGCAAAGGCTTCAGCTATCTGGGCATCCGACCACGTCAGGTTCCCTTGTGCGTCACGAACCCGTTCCACCCACCGGGCATCCCTTTCCTTTCTGCTCAACCATGCCAGTAGTTTACCTGATTTGTCCCCCACATCGTACAAGCGGTGTAGCGTCGCCAATGCCTGCGTCTTGGCCTCTCCCGTTACCAGGTCCCTATATTGACGTGGAGTATCCGTCAATTTACGAAGGGTCTCCATGGCTTTGCTAGCCTGGTATTTTTCCAGCTCGAGTATGTGAGCTTCTAGTGTCTCAATTTCTCTCTGGCCCTTTCAGGTCTCTTCCGCCAACCTGTTCTGTGCCCTATCTCTCAGGACCGTCTTGAAGGCCTCCCAAAAGACCACCTTGGATGAGAGACCCCTCGTTCTCAGCTACATAGACCTTTACGTCTGCCCTAAGGCCTTTCAATATAACCGGGTTCTGCAGGTTCCAGGCTGACAGTTTCCACGAACCACTCCTCCGTTCCCTCCCTCTCCCCACCTTTACTAATAAAGGCAAGTGATCTGAGATTCCCCTCGCTTTGTATTCCGCTGTATCCTCCCTGGTTAATACATGTCGGGCAAGAAAAATATAGTCTAGTCTCGAATAAACCTTATGTGCGCCTGAAAAGAAGGAATAGGCCCTATCCTCTGGGTGTAGCCATCTCCACACATCTGTTAATCCCAGGGTATCAATCATGGTACGAAGGAAGGTCGGGGACTGGTCCCTAGTCCTGTCTCCAGTTCTGTCTAGCTTCGGGGCGAGCACATCGTTGAAATCTCCCCCCAGCACTTGTAATGTATCGGAAGAGTGAAGGAGAATATCTGTGACCCCTTTTAGTGTGTTTTCCTGCAGTTTTGGGGGAGCGTATGCCGAAACTATCGTGTATTCCTTTCTTCTCCAAGTGCCCCTTACTCCCACGTAGGTACCCTGGGGGTCAGTCGATACCCTCGCCACCCTGAATGGTTGGTTTCTCCTGATCAATATCGCCACCCCTCTTGAGCCAGTAGTAAAACCCGCATGTGCGAGAACTTTGTATTGCCCTCTAGCCAGAAAGCCACAGTTATTGCCTTGAAGATGTGTTTCCTGCAGTAGTACTATGTCGGGGCCCACTCTCTTGACATATGCGTTCACTAGGCCTAGTTTAATCTTGCTGCCTAAACCATTCACATTCTATGTTAATATCGGAGGCCCTCCCAGATCCTGCAGTGTCTCTATACTTTCACCCGGCATCCTGCCTGAAGTCTCTATATGTGGTGGCCACACTCCGCATTAGTGGGGCGTCCTGAACGCCAGTGTGTGCGACCTTTCTGACATGTCCTGTTCCCTCCTCCCCCCCGCATTTCCCTCACCTCAAACCCTCCACGCCCCGAAACTCAAAACAAGAACAACGCCACCTCCCACCCCCACCCCACCTCCCTCCCCCTCCAGTCCCATCTTCCACATACACAGGGTATAGGACTGTCGGCGGAGAAGGTCTGTCGCCCTCCCACAGTTCACCCCCCACCAACCAGCACTTACAGTCTATTCAATGGGCATGGGAAACAAACCCAGTGTTCCTGCTTACAAAAGCACAATAATAACGTATATAAACAGTAAATAAGGGGGGTTGAAATCAACTTGCGTGCCACCCGGCAGAGCTGGAATCTCTGTTGGCCATCCATTCCCGGTTCAAGAGTGTGAGTCCTGGGTACCATTCCGTGAGTCTTCCGCCTGACCGCCCGTGTCCTGGTCCAGGTCTCGGATTGCTGTCACTAAAGGGTGCATTCACTGCGGCTCTTCCCCCTCTTTTCAGGAGGAGCGGCCCCCGTATCTTCCTCTCCCTCAGAGCGAGCGTTCCTTTCAAGGCAGCGAAACCTGGACCCCGCCGTGCTGCTTCCTCCGGGAGATGCAGAGTTTCGCCTCCGTCTTCCTCGAGTACTGTGGTTGGGATAGGGTGTCGTCTGCATTCGTCCTCTACCTCTCGATCCCCGTCGCCGCTGGGTTTTCGGCAGTACACATTGGGGTCTTCCGGCAGCCACCCCATTCGCTGACCCTCTCCTCTCTGCCTCAGGTCTCCGGAGTGGAGGTGGCTCCTCCAGCCATTGCCATGCACCCTCCGGGTGGGTAAAAAAGTGTGTTTTTTCCTTGTAGATCACTTTCACTTTCAATTTCTCCGGGAGGAGCAGCATATATTGGATGTGGAGTTCTCAGTTTTGCTTTCACCAAATCAAAGGAGCACCTTTGTTTTTGGACTTCCTGGCTATAGTCTGGGAATATCATTATATGTGTGTTCTCCAGTCGGATCTCTCCAAGTTTTCTGGCTTCCCACAGGATCAGATCCCGGTCCGCAAAGTTTAGGAAACGGGCATTGACTGGCCTCGTCTTACCCCCTCCGGCGGCTTTACCAACAAGGCCCTATGTGCACGTTCAATCACAAAACAATTAGAGAATTGCGCCGTCGGGAAGGTCTTTTGCAGCCAGGTATGTAGAAAGGCCGCCATGTCAGCCCCTTCGATTCCTTCTCGAAAGCCTACAATGCGTAGGTTGTTGCGGCGGGCCCTATTTTCTGCATCGTCCACCTTCCACAGTAGTTGGCGATGTGAGGCCTGTAATTCCACCATATCTTTCCGAAGGGTAGTGATCGAGTCCTCCGCCTCACCCAGCCTCGTCTCTGCCGTGGTTACCCTCTCAGTCAGGTTCCGGAAATATTGCCGTAGTAGATTGACCTCTGAGCCCACCTCTCCAATTATAGTGTCCAGTGCTGCATGGGACTCCTGTATATCCGCCCTCGATGCTTGAATCGCCCCCAGTAGACGGTCCGTATCCGTCCGGGAGGCGGAGGGAAGCACCTCCGTGGGGGGCTGGGCCATGGCGTACCGGTTCATGGTCCCTTGCTTTGGGGCCCTGGTGCTTGCCTCTTTTTTCCCCCATTTCGAACGTCTCTGGGCGGCAGCACACAATGTCACCCTCCCCACTTGCCACCTGTGGGGGGAGGGGGGGGGGAAGAGGACGGGCGAGAGGGGGGGGAATCCTTCCCCGCTCGGTCCGCCGGACACTACACGGTCCCCCTCTAGCTCAGGCCCTACTGCTGGTCCCTGACGTAGGTCCAGTCCCCCTATCGGAGCCTGAGGCCGCCATGGAGGCAGCGGGGGGGGGGCGCCTCTAAACTCTGCAAGTCCAGGCCCTTTCCGGTACAGTTATTTATTAAGACCTCAGCCAGTGGACCCTCATACCTCCATTTCGCTGTCCCTAAAACCTCTCAGCATTCTGTAGCCAGCGTGGCAAAGTCCCGACCGTTTAAATCAAGCTGCGGTGCATGGGCCTCTAGGCTCGGTCGAAGGCGCTCCCCTGCGGCTCCAGCGGGGTGCGGAAGTCCAGCATAAGCCGGCGCAAGGGGGGCCCGCTCCTTGCGCGCCGTCTCTTCTTCTCGGGACACAATGCCAGGCCCCGCTGCGCAGGAGCCTCCCTCCTCTCTTTGTCCCCGGGGCCGGCCCCCACCCCGCGCCGCCGTAGGTGTTGCAGGCCAGACCCACCTCTGTCCGCCTCAGTAGTGGGTGCCGTCACAGCCAAGGCCTGTGCCGGCTCCCCGCTGCCCCTTGACAGGGAGGCCTCTCCCGGCGTTCCACCATTCCCACTCAATGGGGCAAAGCGCCGGAGATCAGGCCCGTGACTACCGGCTGCAGGCCCCGATCCCCGGGCTCGATTTTCGTGCCTCCCGGGCCGCGCCTTCACTGCCTCAAGCTGTGCCCACCGTCGGAGTCCGGTCTCACCAGGCGCCGCCGGAACGTTTGGGCTCCGCTGCCCCCGCTGACAGCGCCGTGCGGTGGCTTCCCAGGCCGATCTCTCGCGGCGTGCCGTTGCAGGCAGGTCTCTTCACAGGTCACTTTGCACCTCCGACCGCCATTTCCCCTGTGCAGCCGATCCCGCTCCGCGGGGAGGATTGCAGCCCTCTTCACCGCACATGCGGGCCAGACAGTGCCGGGGGACTCACCGATGCCGAACGGGTGTAGGCGCAGTGCGTTCGGCAGTGTCAGGCCCCGTGCCCCCCGGGCACCGCATCATCTCCTTCAGGCCCACTCGCCGGTTCGCACAGCAGGCCTTCCCCCTCCTCCGGCGACTCCAACTCCCACGGGCGACCCGGGACCCGTGCCGGTTCCCCTCTCTCCTTAGCAGCGCTCCCGGGCCCGTAGTTGTTGAACTCTGTATCCCGGTCAGCGGTTCGGTCCTCCGTCGCCTCTGCTACGTGGCGGGTCTCCCGGCTCCGGACGCAGCTCTCAGCGCCCCGCCGCCATCTTGGGCCCGGTGTCCGGGCCGGCGCAGTTTCGGAGCCGTGTTTCTCCGATCTCCAGATATGGCAGGCGTCAATGACGGACCCCAGTGTGGGTCGGGTCAGTCGCGGTCCTTTTGGTGGCGAAAAACTTGACTTTTGGAGCAGGTTTAAAGCGTCGGATTAAGCAGCTCACAGGGAGCTACGGAGCTGCACGTCTTAGCCAGTCTTAGCATGTCGTTGGCCACGCCCTCACTTTGGCCAATCTTAAACCAACAAGAGCGAATGTGGAAGCAAGTAATAATATATGTTTTCCAATATCATTTCCACTTTATTTTGTACTTTACATTTGGGCTTTCTACATCTATATGCTTAATTAGATCACCATATCACCTGCAGGACCCCAATAACTACTAATGTATCACAAATCCGGCCCACACAAAAAGCAGGTATTTTGACATCACCAATTCTGGAGATCATTTCTTAGAGTTCAAATACACATACCCTTAAAGAACCAATGTGTATGAAAAATAAAATAAACTTTTCACCTAAAATTGCCTTATTTTAATCAGTTAAATGAAAAAGGCAAAAAACTGGATACGATAAGAGATTCAATGCTGCAAAATGAAGAACAAGTGAATAAACCAAAAAACGAATTACAGGAAGAGAAAACACAACATATCATGTGTATGAGGAGTTTTGAACTAAAGTGTGAGGAATTTGAAAATCACTCTGAAAGACCTAGAAGCATCACTGCGAAGGGGAGATGGAGCCTGTGCCCGAAGTGATGCCACCGTTTACCGAAACCCATTTCCCGCTGCCACAATGCATAATGGGGGCCAGAACTCTATTACTTGCAATAAAAAGTGACAGATCTTGAAAATCATGCAATACATGACATTAGACTGTATGGTGTTTCGGAAAAGAATGAGAAGGACATTTTCGTAGGCCCTCAGTCCAGACTCATAGGCACAACCCACACTCCGGAGCTAGGACCACAGAGGGCACATGAGATCAGAAATAGGAAGTCACCTATTGCGGAGACAGACAGACAGACCATGCCCCGTCATTGCCCGCCTGCTTCACCATGAACAGGTGCAACAGATTTTTACTGCATCAAGCAAACATGGACTGTATAACCCAGATGGACACAAAATCCATGTAACTGCAGACTTTTCAACTGACACCAACAGTAAGGTATTTCTATGCCCCAGACCCTAACTTTGCAAAAGAAATATTAAATATGGCCTCTTCGATCGGGCGTTGATGTAGGTTAATGATGGACCGCAAACTTAGTTACTACACTGGTCCAAAAGATTTAGCACAATGTCTGATGAGTTTTGGAAACCACATTTGGACACTACCTCGCGACCACTGCCTGCTGTCCGTTGCCACCGTCATCTGGACAAACCGTTATGGATGAGGCCTGGAGCAACAGCTTGGAGGGAACCAAGAGAAGATACGAGCAGCATAGCTTACACAGGACTCACAGAGAATCTAGGGCTCCACTGAAACCCATGTCACTGTCTGACGATAAGACTGTACTGACAAACGCTGATAACCTGTAACAGAGGCCAGAGAAGTACTACCTGCATGATTCAAACTTTTTAATGCGATAACCAGTTTGTGATGATTTAGTCCTTTTCTTTGAACCATCTCCTGTTTTCCAGTCCCTATTCCCTTCTTCCTCTCCTCCCTTCTTTTGAAAATTGTCTCCATTAGCTGAGTAGGCAAAGGGTTTACTGAAATGCTCCTGAGAGAATAATAGATCAGTTGAGTTATATGTATGCTTCAAATTAAGGGGACGAGTACACTTTCTCCGAGTCTGCGAACACCAGAGTATTCTCATCTGCATGCTGATGCACCTACCCCTTTGAGCTATGCCCAGGAACCAAGACAAAAGTCACTCCTTAGAAAGTTACAAGATATACAACCCGCCTTGGTCTTAGTACCATTTGAAACTCATTTATCCACTACATTGAGCAGAATGGTCTACTGTACTCTGTTCTCACATACACAACTGAAATCAGAATCATCCGAGTTACATCCAACACCATAACCTTCTCTCGCCTCCCCCCACTATACCTCTGCATTCTAGTACTTACCTCGTCACATCTCTCATTTCTGGGGAGATATCCTCCATTACCTAGAACTAATTACAACAGCAGGTGCGGACCAAGACCAAAGATTGCGATCCAACCACTCTCCATATCATCGAATACTAATGTGCTAAACCATTGGATTAAGAGGAAAAAAGTTTTAGCATACTTAGCATCTAAACGCATTGACATTGTGCTTTCACAGCAAACACCTCACCAGGCCAGAAAGCGAGAAACTGAAAAGGGAGTGGGTGGTGAGGGTTTTATGCAGCTGTAAATCCCCCTCCAGAATCCTAAAAACTTAACCCACAAATCAAGCGGAAGAAATGTGGAGTATCGATTCTGTTGATGAAGTCACTCATGTACAGTACTTAAATGAGGGGCAGAGGCGGATTGGAGATGGGTGCAGGCCAAATTGTGGAATGGCTCACAAGTGATCTGTGTAGGTATTGCCTACATGCCCAATGGCAACAAATCCTAATAAATGCTCCAACTCAACAACATACTTATACCCATTTTGATCGAAACAGGCATGGCACACACTATCATGGGAGGTGGTTGGAATCTGTCCCTGGATGATGTCCTAGACAGGACAGGTCTTGTAGATATCGCCAATAATGGTGATGGAGCAACACTTGGTGATAATTTAAAAGGTCATGATCCAGTGGACATACGGCGTCTCCTACATCCTTCTGATAAAGAATACATGCATCTTCCAGCAACACACTTAATCCAGATCAGACTACTTCCTTCTTTCACACTCAATAGTTCCACTAACATTTGTGCCAGAAATTAGATTTCTGGTTGACAGCACCCTGTCCAAGCAGGAACCACAATCCTAGTCAGGGTAAGCCACACACACCTGAAAGTAACCTGGGCTCACCCTCTGGTAGCTTAGCACAGAGCAGTCAGGCTTAACTTAAACAGCAATTTGTAAAGGATTTATGCAACACTTTAAACAGTATTGCAGTAAGAACACCACAAAGCAAGACCAAAACTACAAAAAGAAGTGAGATCTGAATTTTTAAAGAATAAATAAAATAGTGTTTAGAAGCATAAGCGCCTATTTGGAATATCTGGTTGCACTGTACTAGGGCAAAGTCAAAACTTTAGGCAGACCAAAATGGAGTGCGGGACAGATACATGGATCCACTTGTGCCCTGCTGAACAATTGTACCTTGATCCAGATTGGTTATCGTTGAAAAAGCGAGGTGCCGCCCAAGCAATGTGAGTGTGTCAAGCCATACAGTGGACGAGATGCATGAATTTCCCCATGCAAGGTCATTGATGCATCGGTTCAGAGTGTAATGCGATGGTTCTGAATACAATGCACTACTACTGCAGCAGAGGATACATTGGTTCCAAAGGCAAGGCACTGGGTCCACTCCACACAACTACGAGGACAAACCATTTCCAATCTAAGCAAAGGCGAAGATAGACGCAAAAGGTGAATATGCGCCAGTTCCAACGAGGATGAATGGGTTGGTTTGAAGAAGCAACTTGGGCCTCGCTTCCAAGAGTCGAACTGGGGTGGCACCACTTGGCAGGGCAGACTCACAGATGACAAAGTACACGTGCAGATGCAGGTAAGAGGGAAGTCTTTTATGTTCCTGAAACTTCAAATCAGGAGGCAAGCCAGCAAGCCCATAGAGTCACTGGGTTCAAGCGATGGAGGTTAAGTCCTTCTCACCCAGGCACTGAAAGATCAGGCAGCAGGGCAGCACAGCAAGGCAGGACTCCAGCAAAGTAGCAGTTCTGCAAAGTGGTAGTTCTTTCAGCAGCACAGCAGTTCTTCCTGGCAAAGCGGTAACAGGTCCTGGAGTGTACTGAAGTGGAAGTATAAAAGGTCCAGTACTTATACCGAGTTGTGCCTTGAGGAGACTTCAAAGAAAAAAGTCTTTGGGGTGAACAGAGGTACTGTACTCCCTTCCTGCTCTAGCTCCAGACTCCCTACAGGGGAGTATGCAGCCCTTTGTGTGTGGACAGGACACCGCCTATTCATGTTAAGTGTAAGGCTGTGCTCCGCTCCTCACTCCAATTTTCCCAGGAAGACCCATCAAATCATACCCAAGTTCCCATTGTGTGTGGCTGTATAGAGGGAAATACAGAAAGCCCAGCTGTCACCCAACCGAGACAGGCAGCAGGCACCAAATGGCTAAAGTAAAAAAACACCAGCTTTCTAAAAGTAGCATTTTCAGAATGGTAATTTGAAATCCAACTTCACCCCAAGTTATGATTTTAAATTGTGATTCCAGAGACACAAGACTTAGAGGTCTTATTTCTTCCAAATGGGAAAATATACTTTCAAAATGTAATAAAGTAATCTCAATGTTTTCCTAAGGGAGAGGGGGGCCTTGCAGTAGTGAAAAACGAATTTAAGAGGTTTTTACTACCAAAACATGTAAAAGGTAAACTTACATGTCCAACTTTTAAATACACTGCACCCTGCCCTTGGGCTGTCCAGGGACTATATTAGGGGTGACTTCTATGCATTAAAAAGGAAGGGTTAGGCCAGCCAAGAGGTTTAACTTGTTAGGTCGACAAGGTAGTTTAAAATGCACACACAGGTTCTGCAGTGGCAGGCCTGAGACATGGTTAAGGGGCTGCATTAGTGGGTGGCACAAAACGTATTGAGAGCCCACTAGTAGCATTTAATTTACAGGCCCTGGGCACATCTAGTGCACTTTCCTAGGGATTTATAAGTAAAATAAATATGCCAAATTGGTATGAGCCAATTTTACGATATTTAAAGGCAAGAGCACATGCACGTTAGCACTGGTTAGCAGCGCTAAATTGCTCAGAGCTCAAAGGCCAGAAAAACAAAGTCAGCAAAAAAGAGGAGGACGAAAGCAAACGGTTTGGGGTGACCCTTCAGAGAGGAGACCCTTTCCAACAACTTGGAAGTGATATTTTAGGGGGCTCTATCTATGAGTGAGAGCCAGAATGCATGCGTGTCAAGTGGGGCTTACAGAGACATATCCAAAAACATGGCAGCTAAATGTCTTCCATTATAATCTTATATTATAATAAGGAGACTGCAGGGTCGTCACGTCAGCAAAAGATACTATGGGCTGCAGCTAAAGTAACTATCAGGAGCCAAGTCATGCGTGACTCAGAGATGGTCAATAAGAAGATGGCCATGGGACAGGTTTTTCTTGAAAGAAATATTAAGTTCTTCACCTGGGAGTACACAACACACCTGATTGAGTTCATAGGGAAAAAGACTTGAGAGGGAAAAAATGGAACTGAACAATCTTTATCCCTCAAAAGCTGCAATTATGTTTTACAGGCGGCTCAACTGAGTCAGCAAGAAGCAATGATAAGCATCCTTGCCAATATGAACAGCATTAGCCACTTAGTCCAGGAACCGCAGGATATAGCGTAAACCTTTGCTGCCTACTATGGTAAACTACATAGCGCAGAACTAATGTGAGATGAGAAACGGGAGAATAGATTGACAACATAAAATTATCTGTTTTAATGATGAGGAAACTCCTTTTAGTAAGGGAAGTAACAAAAGAGGATACAGCACTTACCATCACAACCTTTTCCTACAATAAAGCCCTGGGAGAAAACAGCTACTATGGGGAATTTTATAAATGGGTTATAGATGAACTTTTAGATACTTTTCATGGGGCCTTTAAAGAACCAGACTAATCGGGCAGCCTTGCAAATATCCCTAACAGGGCTCTGATTGCCATTTTCCCAAAACCTAGAAAAGCAGGGTGGGGGTTACTGTCTCCCTGCTAAATTTGGACATTAAGATATTAGCGGGGATATTGGTGTCCAGGATGAAACAGCTAATACCAACACTAGTTCACCACTCACAAGTAGGCTTTGTGCCTGGACGAAGCGTCATGCAATCACCTGCACAACTTACCACATTTACTATGGTTTGACAAAGACGCCCACAATGTCCCTATCTCTGGACATTGAGAAGCGGGTGGCAGTTTTAAATCAGCATATTTGTTCATCACAGTTAAGATTGTGACAGCATTCTGCTTATCACAAGGAGCATATCGGCACACAGAGTAGTTTTGTTCAGTGCAAAGAACTACTGTGGTAGTGTGTGCTTTTTGAGACCAAAAACTATTTTTGCTTTTGCCAATGTTTGTTAAAATGGTGAGGGCCTGGCAGCTCCCACATCAATAAGGTTTTACAAAAACCATGCCAAAACAAGCCACACATTGACAAAATTAAAAAGCTGACCACCAATTTCAGACCACCTGGCTTTGCCAAGGCTTCTTTATTTTTGTTATATTTGAAAGGCAACGACCTAGGCAATTAATATTCGATTAACAATAATAACAACATAAATGAACAACTGGCTATGGCTTACTGAAAAAGTTGCAATATTTATTAAACAATTAACATAAAATAGCAATTCAAGTGCATGACATAATCATAGAAGTTAAAATTCATACATAACATGTAGTTTAATAAAAAATGTATTTTATACACAAACCAATCATCATTTCCCGCATTTCGCGCGCTCCTGAATCGCTAGTCGGACCATCCCGCCGCCGGACGTTCTGAGCCCTGCCCGTTATCTTGAGGCAGGGAGATCTTTTAACATTACCTACCCCTTCTAACAACATTGTTTGAAAATCACCAGATCCAGCTTCTATAGAAGCCACCCAAAAGAGCTCAACTTATAACTGATCGCATCATAAGATCGCAAGTTGGAACCAAGAAATCGAAAATAACAATACTGAATCCATAGATGCCTAGAAATTACTTGTGAAGAACCCGGCTCTTTGATTTCTATTCAGCACTTTTCCGTACCAAGGGTTCCGGTCGGCGGGAATTACTGACTCATCCTCCTAGTTACCAGCTTCTGACATATTTGGTTACAAAAGAAGCACAAAAGAAACAGAAAAATCGATCTAACCGTCGCTATAAATAGATCGTTAGAAAATTGTGTGGCTACTCCATGAAGAAGGCGCTGGCCGCCGAAACGCGCGTAGAGACACATTCTCGCCACTTATCTATTATAGATAACCATAGTTTTTAAACTGTACCTTATTGGTTTGTGTATAAAATACATTTTTTAGTAAACTACATGTTATGTATGAATTTTAACTTCTATGATTATGTCATGCACTTGAATTGCTATTTTATGTTAATTGTTTAATAAATATTGCAACTTTTTCAATAAGCCATAGCCAGTTGTTCATTTATGTTATTGTTAATCGAATATTAATTGCCTAGGTCGTTGCCTTTCAAATATATTACTTTCCCTGATCTAGGAATTACACTCAGGGGGTTCTTGTTAAATATACGTTGTTCTTTATTTTTGTTTCCCATAATCTTTTTGAAACTGGTCACTCAGATTTGTGGGAAATTCTAGCATGCATCAACACATGTTACTAAATTATGCTGAAAAGAAATGGTACCTGAAAGTTTATAGTAGTTTAGCAAAGCGTTTTTTTCCTGCTTTCATTTTTTTAATGAACAGAGTTTTTTTTAAAGAAAAGAATCATCAATCTTGCTTTCAAGCTTCTGCAAATATTTGCATCAAATTAGAGAGCATTTTTAGAGCATTATACACAGCCTCGTGCTGCTAAACTTTGAAAACTAATGTACACATTGTTATACTGGAACCAGTGTCCGTAGTGCAGTCAGAGCTTGCAACATTTACTTAGAGCGCTCACCCTAATAAATTAATGAACCATAAATACAAGTTTGAACAGCATTAATATATGGACAAACATATTACCTTAACTGTAGAGAGTGCCCTTCCCTGATCCATAATCTGGTGCAGCAAACGGGCAGCCAAAGGATTTGTGCTGCAGGGGGTTGGGTCTACTTTTCCAAAGGACAAATAGCACATGAAAACGTGTTGCCCTTGACCCCAAACAATATGTCCTGGGCGTCGAGCTATAGGAATTCCACATCCCTGCAGACTCATGTCAGTTTTGTGAGCGCCATGTATTAGTTGGTCTGCCTAGTAGTGGCTGGTAGGCCTCGCAATATTATGATGTTAATTCCTCTGCTTGCAATAGACTGCTGTGTGACATTTTCCCTTCTTTCTATATCCAGTCCAAAGTGAGAGTCTCCGTTCTATGAGGAGACGATTGTCTGACTCTGCATACCATTCCCTGCTCACAATCCTCCTCCCATGAGATAATGAGCCGAGAAGCGGCACTGTGACCTTGCACAGCAGACATAGGGAGTATGTATCCACTGGTACTGGCTCTGTTCACTGTACCCCATTGTTCGCCAGCGTCTGAGCTGGGTGATTTTCCACTGGTGGGGTGGGAGTGGTTCTGCTTTCGGGTGTTTTACTATTTGCCCGAGGTGGGGAGAGTCTAGTCCCTCAGCAGATTGCACAGTAGGCTATTCCGACAGGGCTCACTCTGAATGAATAAAGGCTTGGTTGGTATTCTCTACTGGTTGTCCGATTAATCATTATTTCAGAAGGCACGATGAGGAGGTCTACGTGACCCAGGTGGTCTTTCGTGGTCACTCCCTTCAAGATGTCCAGGATTTCTAATCCGCTCTACGCTCGGACGATCCACATAAAAGGCAACAAGCAGCTTACTTGCCATCAGTGCCCATCCAGGCCTTAACCCCAGATCAGGAGGAAATGCTTGAATTCGCCAAAAGGTAAAGGCAGCTATCAAATCAAAGCTGAACAAAGTGCCTGGCCCTGATGGCTTTACCAAGAGCTTTCATAAACATTTGCTAACTCCCTAGTTGGGCACACAAATAGGCTCTTCAACGCACTTTGGGTGGAGGGAAGGGTGACTGCATGAAACTGACTGCCCATCTCAAAGAATAAACATAACTCGTCAGGGTAAACTCTTACGGTCACTATATTAACCTAAGCTCAACCCCCGGGTATCCATGCCACACAACAGACATGCTTAACTTAGGGCAATGTGAAATGTACAGATACAGTACAAAAACAGTAATAAAGTAAAAATGAAGAATACACATCCAAAACCAAATAAGAAAATAGTGTATCATTTAGTATACACAAAATGACAAAAATCCAATAAGGGGTACCAGAGATATGAATGTTTAAACTTAAGTACGACAAGCACCAAAACGCACAAAGCGCCAACGATAGTCAATGGCCACTGTAAACTGGACCTAGGTGTGGCTTGAGGCTTACTGCAAAGGGGTGAGGGTCAAATACACCAACCAGGTTCGTCCAGGTCAAAGATTTTACCCTATGACTTAGTCTTTTAAGACTCAACCAGCTATAGGAGTAGACGTTTAAGGCCCTCCACAACCTCAGAAGAGGGTACTTGGAAACTCTCAGGGTATCAGGCATATGCCAAAAGCAAAGTCCAGTTGAAGTCCTGTTGCTATTGGTCAGCCGGGCACTTCTAGGAACAGGCAACAACTTGTTTTCTCCCTGTAACTCAGAAGCTCAGAACTGCCAATAGGAGCCAACATCTGGGTACACGAGGAAACAGGTACACGAGGAAACAGGTACACGAGGAAACAGGTACACGAGGAAACAGGTACACGAGGAAACAGGTACACGAGGAAACAGGTACACGAGGAAACAGGTACAAGAGGAAACAGGTCCAATCCTCCAGGGATCCTCTGAAATCACAGGGAGCAGGTCTAGTACTTTTATGACCTTCCACACCTCCAGAAAGCTTTCTTAAGTGGGTGCCTGTATGTGCCACCTTCATGCCTGGCACTAGCTATTGGGTGGTACTCCCTAACAAATGGGACAAAAGTTTCCGGGCCAACCGTACCCACTTTTGTATTAGCTCCTGTTTGCCAACAGCCCCAAATTGCCACGGATCAACATGGGAAAAAGCGTTTAACCACACTTAACTTTGGTTCTTAAGGGTGGCTGTGTGCGTGTCAAGAGTGTCAGAGAAATCCCCAGTGCCCTCCAATATCGAACACTAAAATCCAGTTTGAAGCAGGTATGGTATCCACAACAAACCCAGAGACAAATCTGGTCGTATAAAAGCAGGGTCATTCACCAACCAGACAGGGGATCCGAAAGATGAATATTCTGTGGGGTTCAGTGGAATCATCTCTCCCTTTCGTCACTCTACAGTTTTCTCCTGGAAGGCATTTCACACCTTGTTCACACCTATTTAAGGCTGAGCACAGGTTGAGAGCTGGCACATGCTAATGGTAATTAGACTTCACACAGTTTGGCAGAAAAATTGTAACTTTCTAAATGTTAAACTTTTCCCTAATTTGTATTGAAAATTTTACTAGACCAATGAATTGGACTTTTAGTAGCCATTAAAAATAGTGGTTTGTTTATTTTTCTAGCTCGTCTCAGTCCGGAGATCCAGCATTGGTATTTTCATCTATAATGTAGTTTTCTACATAAGACAGAATGGCCTGCCACAGTTAAAAATATTTTTTTGGGCTGGGTCACTGTAGGGACATGGTAATATTAATTTTATACATGCCCCACTTTTAAACACCATGCCCCCAACAAAAGGTGAAAAATTGGTGTGACCCAAGTAGAAAAGGCCGATTTCTACACTTCTCCCCTCCTCCCATGAGCAAGGCTACCATCTAGTAAGATGAAAATTAGAAAACATACATCTCATCGGTCCAATGTACTGATGAATGTTGGTGAAAAATATATTCTAGAATATATGCAACCAGATTAGATACCCTCCTTCCATGTCTAATCCATCCTGACTCATCAGAAAATGACACATGACATCTACCGTTTAGTACACCTGGTTTAAAAAGTCAAGAGAAAGTCTTTGCCAGAAGTGCCAATATTGCTAGATGCTGAAAATGCTTTACAAAAGGGTGGACCAGTGCTTTATCACCATGGTGCACCATAAAATTGAATTCAGCTTCGGCTTCATAAAGATGGCCAAGGCGCATCATGCCACTACCTCTATTCACCGTTAATAGTAGACTGTTGTGCCGTTTCCCACTCACGAGGTGCATCTGTCAGGAGATCCCATGCTCCTTATTACTCTTCGCTTTTATTTTTGAAACCCTTTGCTGTTATCACAAGAGCAAACGCATCGTGGCAGTGATCATATTCCACCAGGAAACTCATAAAACAACATTATTTTCAGACACTGTCCTCCTCACTTAAGTATCGCAGACCATTTTCATTACTCACCTATGAGCCCAACTATCTGCTTTGAATAAACCTCAAGCTTTAGAATCTAGTTAAGTGCAAAATATTAAAAATAACCAAAGGAGTGATTGACACTTGGAAACCCAAAATGCTATTGCACTAGGTTATATGGAGCGGGGGGTGGTGTCACCTGAACACAGTGAACTTCTACAAAGCTAACTACCCACCCCTATTAAAATAAATTTCGACCTCAAACATGCCATTAAAACGAACATTCTACCCAGGGCCCTTTATCCTTTTCAAGCATTATCCATTAAGGTTTGCAAAGACTTATTTCAGCACTCAGGAATTTTTTTATAGATTTTGTTTGGCAAAAAGGCCAACTTTGGTTGCCCTACAAATCTTTCTGCCTACCTAAACAGAAGGGTGTGTTGGCTCCCCCGATTTTTCCTCATACTATAAAGCAGCACATCATGTCAGAATGGTCCATCTAAGCAACTGAAATTGTGGCTATGTACGGACCGGGAGATAGCGGCCAGACCATTTGGGATCTGGCATGCAAATATAAGCATGATCAACCTTCCCAATGCCTATCTTACCATCCCCATTAACATTAGTCAGATAGTTTGGGGCTCACATAGGAGGTGCCCTGGTCAACTCTCCTTCCCCTCAGTACACACTAGATTCATTATAAACCCTGCTTTCACCTACTTCAGGTACTTTCGATAACTGGAGGAAGAGAGGTTATCCTAAAATATCAGGCATTTTCAGCATGTGGAGATTCTCTCCTTTGTAAGCACATCTTCAGGGTAGATAAGACTGAGCATTTTCATTATATCCAGTTGAGGTATTGGGCTTTGAAACCCAATATTAAGACATCAACCAATAGACATCAACCAATAAACTTAACCCTTTATTGAGAAATTTGTACAGGTGGCCAATGGTTCCAGGGGAGTGATTTTGTCAATATACAAAGTTCATTCTAGATAGTGCACCTCCTCCATGCTGGCCCTACAGGGGGAAATTGGCAGAGGGACTGGGGCAGAGAGAGGATGTGTAACAGATGCCCCTTTGTGAGATTTAATGCAGCCTTTTGGCTCGATACTGGGAAAGGAAGCATTCTCTAAAGTATAATTTGAGAAGTACCTATGCTCAAACAAATGATAAAATCTACCCAAGTTCAAGAGCTCTCTGCTGGAGGGGTGGTGTTCAGGAATGTCAGACATACCTGGTGAGACTGCATTCACATCCAGCCTTTCTGAACAGAAATCATGGCAGCCATGAAAACAATGCTAAGATACCCTAACACCGAGATGCTGCTCTTGTTCTTGCTGGGCTTTTACTCCCACACCCTGGAACACCCAAGAAGGGCTGACGACAGACTCTTGTGGAATTGCTTGGAGGCTGTGAAAATGGCCATAAACGATACAGAAAAGGGGGTGGTGATGAACAGAGTGTCTGAATTAAGCAGACCACTCTTACCCAGTCCAAAGATCAGGGCTTGATCCATCACCGTTATTTATCTCACTGCCCCATCCCAGCTCAGAACCTGGCTATATGCAAATCAGTCTGTCCCTGGCCCAGTGCATCATGGGAACAGGGCAGACCAAACTACCAAGCCAATTCTTCACCAGAAAGGAGACAAGCTACCGGGGACCGGTTTCTGGCATTTCAGCCTCTTCGGCCCGGCTTGCTTGAATCCTGATGGAGCAGTGAGAAAGGGACTCATGTCTGAGTATACCCTGCCACACCTATAGTGGCCAAAAACGATACAGAAAAGGGGGTGGTGATGAACAGAGTGTCTGAATTAAGCAGACCACTCTTACCCAGTCCAAAGATCAGGGCTTGATCCATCACCGTTATTTATCTCACTGCCCCATCCCAGCTCAGAACCTGGCTATATGCAAATCAGTCTGTCCCTGGCCCAGTGCATCATGGGAACAGGGCAGACCAAACTACCAAGCCAATTCTTCACCAGAAAGGAGACAAGCTACCGGGGACCGGTTTCTGGCATTTCAGCCTCTTCGGCCCGGCTTGCTTGAATCCTGATGGAGCAGTGAGAAAGGGACTCATGTCTGAGTATACCCTGCCACACCTATAGTGGCCAAAAACGATACAGAAAAGGGGGTGGTGATGAACAGAGTGTCTGAATTAAGCAGACCACTCTTACCCAGTCCAAAGATCAGGGCTTGATCCATCACCGTTATTTATCTCACTGCCCCATCCCAGCTCAGAACCTGGCTATATGCAAATCAGTCTGTCCCTGGCCCAGTGCATCATGGGAACAGGGCAGACCAAACTACCAAGCCAATTCTTCACCAGAAAGGAGACAAGCTACCGGGGACCGGTTTCTGGCATTTCAGCCTCTTCGGCCCGGCTTGCTTGAATCCTGATGGAGCAGTGAGAAAGGGACTCATGTCTGAGTATACCCTGCCACACCTATAGTGGCCAAAAACGATACAGAAAAGGGGGTGGTGATGAACAGAGTGTCTGAATTAAGCAGACCACTCTTACCCAGTCCAAAGATCAGGGCTTGATCCATCACCGTTATTTATCTCACTGCCCCATCCCAGCTCAGAACCTGGCTATATGCAAATCAGTCTGTCCCTGGCCCAGTGCATCATGGGAACAGGGCAGACCAAACTACCAAGCCAATTCTTCACCAGAAAGGAGACAAGCTACCGGGGACCGGTTTCTGGCATTTCAGCCTCTTCGGCCCGGCTTGCTTGAATCCTGATGGAGCAGTGAGAAAGGGACTCATGTCTGAGTATACCCTGCCACACCTATAGTGGCCAAAAACGATACAGAAAAGGGGGTGGTGATGAACAGAGTGTCTGAATTAAGCAGACCACTCTTACCCAGTCCAAAGATCAGGGCTTGATCCATCACCGTTATTTATCTCACTGCCCCATCCCAGCTCAGAACCTGGCTATATGCAAATCAGTCTGTCCCTGGCCCAGTGCATCATGGGAACAGGGCAGACCAAACTACCAAGCCAATTCTTCACCAGAAAGGAGACAAGCTACCGGGGACCGGTTTCTGGCATTTCAGCCTCTTCGGCCCGGCTTGCTTGAATCCTGATGGAGCAGTGAGAAAGGGACTCATGTCTGAGTATACCCTGCCACACCTATAGTGGCCAAAAACGATACAGAAAAGGGGGTGGTGATGAACAGAGTGTCTGAATTAAGCAGACCACTCTTACCCAGTCCAAAGATCAGGGCTTGATCCATCACCGTTATTTATCTCACTGCCCCATCCCAGCTCAGAACCTGGCTATATGCAAATCAGTCTGTCCCTGGCCCAGTGCATCATGGGAACAGGGCAGACCAAACTACCAAGCCAATTCTTCACCAGAAAGGAGACAAGCTACCGGGGACCGGTTTCTGGCATTTCAGCCTCTTCGGCCCGGCTTGCTTGAATCCTGATGGAGCAGTGAGAAAGGGACTCATGTCTGAGTATACCCTGCCACACCTATAGTGGCCAAAAACGATACAGAAAAGGGGGTGGTGATGAACAGAGTGTCTGAATTAAGCAGACCACTCTTACCCAGTCCAAAGATCAGGGCTTGATCCATCACCGTTATTTATCTCACTGCCCCATCCCAGCTCAGAACCTGGCTATATGCAAATCAGTCTGTCCCTGGCCCAGTGCATCATGGGAACAGGGCAGACCAAACTACCAAGCCAATTCTTCACCAGAAAGGAGACAAGCTACCGGGGACCGGTTTCTGGCATTTCAGCCTCTTCGGCCCGGCTTGCTTGAATCCTGATGGAGCAGTGAGAAAGGGACTCATGTCTGAGTATACCCTGCCACACCTATAGTGGCCAAAAACGATACAGAAAAGGGGGTGGTGATGAACAGAGTGTCTGAATTAAGCAGACCACTCTTACCCAGTCCAAAGATCAGGGCTTGATCCATCACCGTTATTTATCTCACTGCCCCATCCCAGCTCAGAACCTGGCTATATGCAAATCAGTCTGTCCCTGGCCCAGTGCATCATGGGAACAGGGCAGACCAAACTACCAAGCCAATTCTTCACCAGAAAGGAGACAAGCTACCGGGGACCGGTTTCTGGCATTTCAGCCTCTTCGGCCCGGCTTGCTTGAATCCTGATGGAGCAGTGAGAAAGGGCAGTGAAAATGGCCATGGCTGTACAATGAAGGAGGAAAGATCCACCAACTATATGACATTGGAATTGAAGGCTCTAGACCATAATGGCAGGTGAGAGGCTTTCGAGGGTGACAGGGATCCAATAAAGAGAATTTGATACAGTAAGGACCCATTATTTTCCATGATCCCATAGTCACTGAGATCCAGGTCTAAAAAAAATCTAGTCACCCATTTGCTATGGCGAGTGATTTTATTAGGGCAAAATTGTTTAAGGGCCTACTGGGCCGTTCTGGCTAGAGAACTCAAGCTGGCAACACTTTTTGAATCTCTTTATATACAGCAACATCAGCATAGAGTGGTAAGGAGTCTCTCCTGAACTTATGATGCCCCAGTCTTGTTCCTCCTATCTCAGCGTTCAAACAGATATTTACATATTAAACACATCAGATACCTAAATTCTTGCTTTTGAAAAGGTTCGTACCTATGGCCATACACCTTGGAAACAGGACAATTGTGTAGGTATATAAATGTTAAAGAAAGAACTTTGCCCATACTTTTTAATCCGACATTATTTAGTTGGTCACAAAGTCTTTACTTTAGTACCGATTAAGCCCTTTTGTCATTTCAAGTTTGATTAAATGAGTTGCTTTATTTAGTAATATTATCAACTTGTTTGCCAAACAACCAAATGTGTACTTTCATTCAAAAAATGAACGAACAAAAAAGATGCCTTTAAGTCTTGTTTTTATATTGTCACATTTGCTGTGCATTCAAAGACATAGGCCAAATGCCAGCTAATGAAGTTCTACAAATTGCTGCTACCTTTATCCTGAAGATTAGGGTTTAGTTTTCTTTCACAAACTGCAAAGTTAAAGGATTTTATAGTATGAACTGTCTGACAATTGTGCTGTTGTACAGGGAGTGTGCATGGGCACATCGTAGGATGCCAGTTTTTCTCTAACACATTTAAATAGCTTGTAAATGAACTGCATTTAAATTACTGTACTAATAATACCAATACATGGCAAGTAAGGGGTTATATGTACTCTACATGTGAGCCAGATTCTCATTATACATGAGGTAAAGTTTTAGTCTAGTAAATAAATCAAAATACTTTTTTGTACAGCAGACAAGCTGAGCGGACATATCTGAAGATGCTCTAATATGTGATAAGAAAAAGGTTGTTCGGTAAAATATAAAATATTTGCCTAGGATCACACAATTTCCAGTTTATAGGACAAGAGTAATACACTACGGTCAAGTAGATTATTCAAGTCACTAGACCTGCATGTCCGGTAACATTTTTAGGATTTTTGAACACCTGGATATAGGTCAAACGGCCCAGAAGCTACAGCACACATTGACATAGCCACACTTCATTATGGGATCACTCATGACAAACAATGCCTTCCGAAATATTGTTATTACTATGGATAGAGGGATGTCTGAGGTTCATGGGGTTATAGTAATGTTTACACCTGTAATGAGTTATGTGAATAATCTGAACACTGTACTGGGCTTAATGCCTGCATTAATGCTTGCAGTTTAGTATATCTATGATTGTGTTAAAAGCCTAATAATCATGGATAGGTTAAAAAAACAATAACTATGGCAAAACTATTTATATTACACATGCTAAAACTACTAGTTGTTTGGCAAAACAATTGAAGTTATTACTACTAAACACAAAGCAACTCGCGTAATCAAACTTTAAATAATAAAAGGATTAATCAGTACTACAGGAAATACTTCTGGACCAGATAAAAGATGTTGGATTTAAAAAGTATGGGCAAGCCTCACCCCAAGACCTGCCCCGTTGCTCTTAGTTCCTTAGGAGAGGGCTACACATAACACAACACTTCAATAGCCCACTAGTACGTATCCCTAAACAGTTTTTTTCACCACAAAAGAAAACATGTCGAAAACAGTAGGATAAATTACGACGAGGGACTTATTCTGAGATGGAGTCCTAGCCAGTGTCTAAACATCAATATTAGAATAGATACTTCAGGAGTTCATTCCCAACACTGGAACACTAATAAAGGTGTTGTACATGATATGGACAATTGTACAAATAGTAACACTGAGTCAAACCCTGCCACCTTCAGTATACACCACGAAAAGTGGGAGAAGGCTAGCAAATTGGCACTACAGAGCACTCTTAAAACACAAGGAGGATATCCCATGGACGGCCTCAGGCATAAACAATAACTCAACTCAAAGATAGCAAATGAGCTAGAGCCTTGACTTATCCCCCAAAAAGTGTCCTAAAACGCCACACACACACATATATATATATATATATATATATATATATATATACACACATATATACACACACATATACACATATATATACACACACACATATACACACACATATACACACACATATACACACACATATACACACACATATACACACACATATACACACACATATACACACACATATACACACACACCAATCTCACCCCAGGAAAGGGAGATAAATAGGATGTATCCAGGGTCAACATGAGCATGCCCCAGATGTTGAATGCAATCAGCTGGGTTCATACACATGATGTGGGCATGCCTGGAAATATCACAGTATTGGTATAAAGTTACAGGCATTAGCCAGGCAATTAAGTGATTCAGAACTATGTGAGGTGACGGGATATATTCTGGGCCAATTTAGTCACCCAAAAGGGTGCAGAGCTAATTCAACATTTCAAGATCTAGCGTTGCTCTTTCAGAAGAAAGCTTTAACAATGGCATTAATGACACTCAATCCCCCACTCCCCATTTATTTCCCCACTACTCGTCAGGTGTTGATAGTCTGTATCACAATGGGCAAAATTCAAAGGTTTTTATTTTACAAAGAGAAGAAATAAGGGGGCTGAGTAAACTTTTCACAGCAAAGGTCTGGCACGAACTCATGCAGAACGTCTTAGGTGAATATAACAACAAACACTGTTAAAGTCAGTATGTCTTGCATATACTGCGAGTATGCAAAGAGAACAATTGACGGATAGGATGCTGAACAATGTCAAACAATCACCACAGTACAGAGATCTGGGCCTCTGTTATTTTTGCTTTTGGTGCCCTAGGTAGGAAGGGTATGCCCAAAAGTGGGTCCTGTGCTCACTGTGCCACTGGATTCAGGCTAGCCTGGCTGCTGAGGGATGATGTCCTGAAAAAGGTCCCAGGATGCTTGTTTCCGGTCCAGGGAGGACTTGGCCTGGCAGTTCACTTTACACTGTTCCCATGGGGGCGGGGGAGGGGGGGGCGAAGGACGACTGATTTGCATGTTGCTGGGTCCAAACTGGGGTGGCGTAGTGAGCAATAAAAGATGGATTGAACCCAGATCTGTGACTGGGGGTGAATGTTTGATTTCTTCAGTATTCCATCCCTCATCTGTTCTTTTTGCCTTTTTTACTATGAGTGACAATCTGGTGGCTTTGCCAATCCTTGTTTATAAAGTAGTGTTACAAAAAAGAAAAGAAAAACATCACACAGCGGACTGAAACATACAGGACAGTAGACTACCAAGCTAACTGTTACTCTAAACACCCGGAGCATTTATCTTATTCAACATTACTATAAAACACTAATAACATTATTTTTAGTATACCTTCCTACTATGAAGCCCAACCCCTGCCATAACCTCTGCCACAGTCATCCTGTCATTTATGCACGTTCTTTGACACTGTCTTTCCTCACACATTCGAGCACTGCTAGATACCCACCTAAGCTACTCTGGCAAACTTACCCTGTCCTCTCTTTTGCCACTGCCACCCCCAAAGCCTCTGGCACTACCACACATCCTTCTTAGGTCATCTACCACGTGTCCCTTTAATGTCTTCTGGTACT
This sequence comes from Lissotriton helveticus, assembly GCF_964261635.1. Lineage (NCBI taxonomy): Eukaryota > Metazoa > Chordata > Amphibia > Caudata > Salamandridae > Lissotriton > Lissotriton helveticus. The sequence continues at coordinate 2,110,532,889 of NC_136057.1, forward strand.
ATCATACCACGTCCTCTGGCATAGCCACTCCCTGCCCTCTGGTACTAGAAACCTCTTAATCCCTCTGGTACTGTCACCCCATCTTCCAGCATTGATTAGCCTTCTCCATTGTACTCTGGCATTGTCTCCACGTCAAAGGAGAGGCACGCCCACGCCCCCCTCCAACACTGTCGCCCCCATGTTCCCTTCCCTCTCCTTGAGTTCACTCATCCCCCTATCACATCCTTCCCATTACCGTCCTATCAAATGTTATGTCACAGGATGCAGCAATCCTAGAGTATTTACTTTGCCACATAACACTTCCTCTCATCTACTTACCCCTTCTTCTGTCGCTATTTCCTCTCCTCAGTCTCCTTCCAATTTTCGTCTCCCTCCCCATGCTAATGTCTGATACCATTACTGACTATATCTTGCCCTCACCCAACTCGTACACCGTCGTCTTTCTGACTCTCTCTCTCGTTGTGGTACATGTGTCCATTGAGGCGACCTTGCCACCCTTTAAGACTGTCTACGTTTAACTTGATCTGTCCAAAACCTGCTCACGGCACGAACCACCGATCGTGCACTTCCGTGGAGAACTGCGAACACTTACCGGCTTGTTGACGCCATGATAACTCCCGGTAGCCGTCCCAGCAAGCACCGCGGCTCGTTTACTTATCACTTCTGTTCATCACGTGTCCAGTGACGAACTACGGAGCAAGAGAAGTGACAGTTCGGCTTGGACTGAGCGTCTGTAGAAACCAGTGAGAGAAACAAAAGAGAGACCTCAAACATTGTCAGATCAGCACTTCAGAGACACAAGCGTACATACATTGCTTATGTTTAGTCGAAGCAGCGGCCATCTTTGAAGGATGTTTCTGTGTGTTCGGAGTACCCTATGGATGTAGTTATGGGGACATTGGTTCGTAAATTTGTGACTTGCTGCGGACGATTACATTATGTATGAAAATGTAGTATTTGTACAGTAATTACCATGTGTATCAATAAATGTTTTACAAACCGTGAAAGTGGTAGTAGTAAACGATAATATGAACGCATGTATGTCAACTTTTCAATGCAATAATTGAGGGTGATTTGTAAAAAGCTGCAAATACCTTCTGCGGGTCACAGACGTACTGAGATTGGCTCCGTGGTCGACATGTTGATACATTGGGGTATTTTATTTATTTATTTATTTATTTTTATTTCAAAAAATGTTATTAGATTTTTTTTTATATATACGGTACAGAGATAGTGAAGGCAATACTGGTCTCGTTATAACACCGTTGGTGTTGCAATTGGCATACAGTAGATATGATGGGACACTTATATGTTGGGTATGCATTCACGAACTATGACGTTTGTGTAGGGGAGCAGGGGTACTATACCAGGGGTCTACCGGTAAGCTAGCAATAGCACACAAATAATGGACACCACACTCGTTGTATACTGGGTTGGACCGGAAGCCCCGAGCGACCTCGGTCCTTTTATTTATAGGCTTCTGGCCACGCCTGGCCAGAAGATGATACATTTTGTGGGAGTGTTTCCGGGTCTCGGCCGAGACCCGCGAAACACTAGACTGTTGCATCCCTTCCCAACTTGGTATTTATTTTTCTTGCCTTCGTTCCAGTCTTGGTCAGTTCACATGCAAAGTCCGCTAGCATCCGATTGGGTCGGGGATTCGGTCGAAGGTTGTGGGAACTTCGCCCCCTGGTGAGCACCGGTTCAGGTTCTCTTCTCCGTGGAGATGAGTAGGTGTTGGTACTGTCGTCATTCTCACCGGGCTCCGGACCATTGTCGGATTGGCTAGCAGTTTCAGCGACGGGCCCGTCGCCTGCTTCTTGGGTTTCATGTCTGGGTGAAATACGTTTAAACCATGACACATTTCTGGTGATTTCTTCTCCATTCTTTTGTGCCGTCACAGCCGTACCTTTGGTCGTTTTGATTATCCATGGTTCGACTTCATACGGAGTTCTGAATTTCCCTCCAGGCCTGCGTGTTCTCACCAGCACTGTGTCCCCCGGGACTAACATTCCGTCTCGCGCCCGTCTCCTGTGGCTTGCCTTCTCGTTCGTTCTTCTCCTTCTCTCTTGGGTGGCAGCCGGTGAATATGGTTCAGGCCTCCAATGTTCTGCCGTTGGCAGTAGGTCACGCCGGGGTCCTGCAAACATCAGCGACCAGGGAGACCTCTGAGTGGTACTGTGAGGGGTGCTTCTGTACTCCCTCAGAAAGAGTTGCAGCGCTGTCTCTGGGTCTACCCCTTCTACTAACGCGATCCTTAGGGTTTTATTGACAGTCCTCATAAATCTTTCCGCCTCTCCATTTGCTTGGGGCCATTGAGGCGTGATTCGCCGGTGTTTTATTCCTAGCTCTTGCAGGAATTCCTTGAATTCGTGACCCTGGAACGGGGGCCCGTTGTCTGTTTTCATCACCTGGGGGATACCAAACATCGCAAATATTTTGCTGAGGATCGGCTGGACATTTGTAAAGCTGGTGGACGGTGCAACTTCTACTACAGGGTATTTGGCGTAGCTGTCTACCAATACTACAGTTACCCTCCCATCTGGAAAACTCCCAAAATCCAGGCTGACCCATGTCCAGGGTGCTGGTGGTGGCTCTTCCGTAATGATGGAGGCAGGCACCTCCGGAGTACTGGTTAACTGACATGCTCGGCAGTTCTTTACCCACATATCCACCTTTTCATCCATGTGCGGAAACCACACTTTCTCCCTCATTCTGGCTTTCATTCGTTTCGTGCCTTGGTGTCCCTCATGAGCTAGTGAGGTTGCCCTGTCTTGGAGAGTGAGGGGAATCACCACTCTTGATCCCCGAAGTATGAGCCCATTGTTGGCTCTACTGAGCTCATTGCGTAGCTTCCAAAATTGGGACAGGCGAGTCCGGTCGTCTTCATCCCAATCACTCACGTTACGTAGGAAGTTCTCCCAGGATTGGGTGTCCATAGCCGCTTTAACTCTCATAACGACAGCGTCGTCCCCATACTGGGCTACAATGTCTTCTGGTGCAAGTGCTTGGGGGCACGACAGCTGGGACACCATATCTATGAAGTCTTCGGTCTGTGTATCCTGATCAGGGGTCCCACTTCCTTCCACCGGGGGATGTCGTGACAGAAAATCCGCTGCGTTTTTTGCTCCTGGTCTGTAGACTAGATCCATTTGATAATGTTGGACCTGAATGGCCCATCTTTCAATCCGCGGCGGTGGGTGTGGGGCTGTGCCTTTGAACAAAGGTACTAGAGGCTGATGATCTGTGACCATTCTGAAGGGCTGTCCGGTGATATACAGATGGAAATGGTTACAGGCCCATTTCACGGCCAACGCCTCTCTCTCAATCTGCGAATACCTGGCCTCTGTCGCGGTTAGTGCCTTACTTGCGAACGCCAGTGGCACCCACACTCCAGGTTCCGATTCTTGTGTCAGCAATGCACCTAGCCCAACGGGACTGGCGTCCACTAGTATTTCCGTTTTCCATGCCGTGTCAAAGTAGGCCATCGTCGTGCTGTCTAGCAGTGCTGCTTTTATTTTATCAAAACTTTCCTCTTCTGCCCGGGACCACTTCCATGGGTTCTCTTTTTTGGTCAGGTTCTGCAGCGGTTCAGCTAAAGTGGCGAGCTGCGGGATGAACCGGGCACAATATTGTGCCATTCCCATGAAACTTCGCACCTCTGATGCAGTGGTCAGGGCTGGGGCACTTTTGATGGCGGTTGACTTTCGTGGATCTACCTTGACTCCCTCTGAGTCGAAGACGTATCCAAAAAACTCAATTGATTGTTTGAAAAACGGACACTTTTCTTTATGCAGCATGACACCAAACTCCGCCAATCTCCTGAGTGTGGCTTTCAGCCTCCTGTGGTGTTCCTCGCTGACATTCAATACCCCATTCAGTCCCGACAGAATCTCTTTGATCGTGTTCTGAAATATTTCAGCCGCCGACGTAATGCCAAAATTCAAACGTTTGTACCTCCTCAAGCCTAAGTGCGTCGAAAACGTCGTGATGTACCGGCTCGCTTCCGCTAACTTTAGTTGATGGTAGCCGGCGTTTAAGTCTAATTTGGAGAACCATTGTGCTCCATTCAAATCTGCGAGTATGTCATCCACCGTGGGCGTGAGATGCCTCTCCCTCGTGATTGCTTTATTGGGCATCCTCATGTCAATACATATTCGAATCTTGCCAGGTTGTCGAGGCTTCTCAGCAATCACCATCGGTGACACCCATGGTGTCGGTCCCGTCACTATTTCTATTACCCCTTGCTCTTCCAGCTTGAGGAGTTCCTGTTCTAAGATGAAACGGTATTCTCCGATGCCTTAACGCAATTGGTTGTATTGCCTTGTCAATGTGTAGCTTGACAGGTGGTCTCTTGATGGTACCTAACCCTTGAAACAACGACGGGAATAGTTGAAGGATCTCCTCTGTGTGGAACGCTTTTACGGCATTTGCAAATGCAATTAGCTTGAGCTCCTCCGCCGTGCGACTGCCGACTAGCAAGTCTGCTTCTTTATCAATCACGTGAAACGTTGTCGTCAGCTCCTGATCTTCAGCTTTCACCTGCACCGTCATCTTCCCTCTCAGGGGTAATGGAGTCTTGCTACCATAGGCGAGTATGCGAGCCTTGGATGGTACCAGTTGGGGTCTAGGTCGTAGCGCCTTGTAATGCTGAATTCCCATTACATTGATCGTAGCACCAGTGTCTATGACTCCGGTTACTGTCGACCCATCGATCTGGATCTGACACTTCGGTTGAGGCCGTCGCCGTCTTTTGAGCTCACTTACAAATGATACGTAATAGCACTCTTCTTCATCGTCTGTCGACGAGTCATCCAGCCGTTGTGGGTGGCAGGACGGTGTTCTGTTCCCTCTCGACGAGTAGACCTCCCGTGTGTCCTCTAGGGCTAGTTGTCGAACAGCTTTGGTGGGTGTTTTTCTCCCCGCTGATCCTTGTCCTCGTGAACTCCCTCTCGCACCACCCCTGCATACGCTAGCAAAGTGATTATTTCCTCCACATTTGTCACACGTCTTGCCACGTGCAGGGCAGCTGTCTCTGTTGTGTTCTTCATACCCGCAGCAGCTACATTGCGCACGCCGCTGTGTCCTGGTCGGCCACCTTCCTCTACCTCCACGGTTGCTGCTCCGCACAGCATCTACTCTCTCCGTCTTGACGGTCACTTCAGTGTTTGTTGACTCCATCGCTGTGGCTCGCGCGCGTCTGACAGTTCGTGTGATCTAGCCAGCATTAGTATTTCGTCCAGTGTTATGCGGGGCTGCCTCAAGATCAGCGTCCTTAGATGTTTGTTTTTGCATCCCTGAATCAACTGCGCTGTTACTTCTTTCTCTTGATCATCATCCGGGCACGTGCTTATCAGCTCCCTCAGTCGTGCATGAAAAGCGTCCATCGTCTCTCCATCCCTTTGTCGGGATTGCCTGAATTTGAACCTTTCATAATGGGGGTTCAGTTGTGGGTCAAAATGGGCATTTAATGCTTGTACTGCAGCATTGTAGTCTGTTGCGGCTCCGGTGTTTGGCAGATGTAGGAATAACCTGTAGAGTTCATCGCCACCGAAGTGTAGTAGCAGGGACCTTTTCACCTCATTGTCTTTTTCCCTCGTGGCAGTGAAATAGTTATTCAAGCGATTTAACCACACAGCCCAGCGTGGCGCCGCCGTGCCCGGGTCAGCCAGTGAGCCGAATGGAGGAATCGGATTGATCTGGGAGTGTGGCGACTGTTGGATCACTGCGCCTATTACTTGTTGTCCTGCCTGTCCTGCCCCTGACGCTGGGGCTGCTGCTTGTTGAGCTCCTCCTGCCGATGCTGCATCTTGCACCACTGACATGTTTGTGATCGTCTGGGCTGGTTATTCTCCTCCACTCGACAAAATGGCGCCAGGAGCGTGATGATTTTGATGGGGCAGCAGCTATTCACCTTTCAGACGCTGCGCGTGTGTTGTCAGCCCCTTTGTGTAGTACACACTCACTTATTTTTCAGGTTATTATTCCTCCACTTCTTAACCTTGTCAGTCCTTTATTGCATTGGCCCTTCACTTTTAAACTGAGAATCCTTATCACGTGTTCTTTTATAGCTTTTGCTTTGCCCCTTTAATTATTATTTTTTTTTTCACTTGCAGGTACTAATGTTTGTTGGGAGCAGCAGGGACGGCCTCGGCTCACACACCGGCTAATAGGCGCTTGCCCCACAGCAACGGAGATGTCCAGGGCTCACCGTCGGCCACTCGTTCCACCAGTTCACCTTGGCGCCCTGACTGAGGCCTCTTCGCGCGTCTCCCGACGCTGGGGCAGGCCTTGGATCAACTGCGCATGCACGCGTTCCATCAGGCAGCGGCCGGGCCCTCACACCGTCGATCTGGACGGCTCCTCGTCTCCCCCGCCGACACCTGCACACGCCGGTCACCATGCAGCTCCACTCACGCTGCTTACGGCACAAGGCTGACGGCCCTCTCTCGATTTCACTCCGCACTGGCACTCCCACGGCAGACAGCACGTGGATCGGGGGCCACGTCGTCACCGCCAGGACCGTCCTGCTCCGCAGTCAGGGTTCTCCGCCTCGCGCAACCACCTTCGTCGCCAGTGTAGGGGAGCAGGGGTACTACACCAGGGGCCTACCGGTAAGCTAGCAATAGCACACAAATATTGGACACCACACTCGTTGTATACTGGATCGGACCGGAAGCCCCGAGCGACCTCGGTCCTTTTATTTATAGGCTTCTGGCCACGCCTGGCTAGAAGATGATACATTTTGCGGGAGTGTTTCCGGGTCTCGGCCGAGACCCGCAAAACACTAGACTGTTACAGTTTGCTGCCTTTGATGATCTTATGTGTTGCCTTCAAGAGAAGGAAAAAGATAGTGGGAAATGAAAGAAAAGAGAGGACTGGAAGATTAGTGCGTTAGTTAGCAGCCATGATTTCAGAGCTCGCGATGGGAGGCGGCTGGGTGTGGGGTACCGAGACGTGTGGGCTGCTTAAGGTGGTTTGTGAGAGGCCAGGTAGTTGTCCAAGGAGTGCCACATCTCAACCTTTGAGCGGCAGTTGGGTGCGTGTTTTAGTGTTATGTTGTCCGCTCCTCTTAGGAAAGTGATCCAGTTGAACCAACTTTTGAAGGATGCTTTCCCTGTGTCTTTCCAATTAGAAAGGATAGTAGGAGGTCAATCAGTTCGTTATCGTTTTTTGACTGGATTTCTGGAGCCATGAAAGCGGTGACTACACCTAGGAAGTCTGGATGTGGTGAGTACCCAATTAAGTTATATATGAATTCCCTTATTCTTCCCCAGAATGTCTTGACTTTGGGGCAGTAAAAGATAAGGTGCGCTAAGTCTCCTTTTTGTTTGTGGCAGTTCCAACATAGGTCGTTGTTACGGAGCCCGACATCCGCCAGGCGAGCTGGGGTCCAGTACGATCTATGAAGGAGCCAGTATTTGGTTTGTGCCAGGATTGGGGTGACTTTATTTTTTGCTGCTGATGTCCACAGGTGTACCTTTTCTTTCTCACTTAAGTGTCTACTGTGTAGGGCTTCCCAATAATCTATTGTTTTGGCGTTTAATCTTGTTGTTTTCGGGCTCAGGAGTTTATATAGGTGCGACGTTTGGTGGCCAATTTTGTTTAGGTTAGCCATGTATTGAAGGATTGATGGGACTTCTTTGTTTAGGTCTGCTCTTGTAAGGGCCGCCCTAATTTTTAGAAAACTGTAGAGTTCTATGTCCGGTAGGTTGTGCATTTGTTTTAGGCAGGCAAATGTGAGCGGGGTATTGTGCCTCTCTAGTTGGATGGGGGTGGAGATACCCCGTTCAGACCATGTGTTAATATTAAGTACCTTGTCTTTGTATTTTATTTTAGTGTTGGACCAAATAGATTCCCATCTTGTGTTTCTAATGCTCTTTTTCATTCTTTTGTCGACTTTAAGGAGGGCGTTCTTGGTGTTTTTGAGTATGGTGTTGTTGGCCTCTGGGTGCTTATTAGCAGTGAGTAGAACTAAGGGGTCATGGCCTTTTAGGATTGCTCTCTCTAGCGCCAACCATACCGGCGTGTATTCCTGCTCTGGCGTGAACCAGTATATGCCTTGTTTGGCTAGACAAGCTGTCTGGAATGTTTTGAAGTTGGTGAGGTTGAGTCCCCCTAAAGCTTTGCTCAGCTTTAATTTCTGTAGGCTTATCCTGGCTTTCTTGTCTCTCCAGAGGAATTTATTTGTCAGAATATCCAATTTTTTATGGAAGTCCTCCGTGGTTATGAGTGGAAGCATACTAAGCAAGTAGTTAACCATGGGGGTTAGCATCATTTTATTGTCTCTACCCTGCCCCACCAGCTGACAAACTTTGGCGACCATGAGTCTAATTTCTCTTTTAGTTTGTTTAATATTATTTTTTCGTTGTAGTCGAATGTTGATTTGAGGTCCCTGCCAAAGTAGATGCCAAGATATTCTAGGAAACTTTTCTGCCAGAACAATCCTGAGTCCCCTAATACCGCCCTTGTTGTATGCACATTTAGTAGTTTGCATTCAGATTTGTCCCTGTTGAGTTTGTAGCCAGATACCTGCGTGTGTTCTTCAATGGTGTTCATTAGGGCTGCTATCGAGGAGCCAGGGTCCTCTGTTGTGATGAGTATATCGTCTGCATATGCAGCTAGTTTAACCGTGTTGCTCATGATTGGGATTCCTTTTATTTCGGTGTTATTCTTGACCATGGTCAGCAGCGGTTCCAGGGACAGTAGGAAAAGTGCTGGGTAAAGCAGGCAGCTTTGTCTGGTTCCTCTTTCCAGTTTTAGGGGCTCAGAGGCGCCCCCGTTGACTACCACCCGGGCTTTCGGTTCATTATAAAGTGCCATCACCATTCTTCTATAGGTGTCCCCTAGTCCGAACCTTTGCATGCACTTGTTGAGAAAAGGCCATGTAACTCTATCAAACGCCTTTTCGGCGTCAAGTGCGATCATGACTGCTGAGAGGCGTGGTTTATTAGGTGGCATAGGAGTCTCGTGTTGTCCTGGGACATCCTGTTTCTGAGAAACCCCACCTGAGAGTTGTGGATTAGGTTTGGGAGCTGCGCATTTAGTCTCACTGCTAGGACCTTTGCATAAATCTTGCAGTCTACGTTAATTAAGGACATGGGTCGGTAGTTTTGCGGATGTTGTGTGTCTTTGCCCTCTTTTGGGATGACTATTATGTTGGCTTCCGCTATCGAGTCTGTCATTTTTCCTTTTTTGATACAGTGCGTGAAGACCTCTTTCATTGTGGGTTTAATTAGGTGGAGGAAGTGTTTATAGAACCCTGCTGTGTAGCCATCCGGCCCTAGTGCTTTGTTATCCTTGAGGGCTGCTACTGCTTTATCTATCTCTGCCCCGGTTATGTCTTGCTTTAGTGAAGCTCTTTGTACCTCTGTAAGTTTAGATAGGTTTAACTTGTCTAGGAGGCCTGCTCCCCCATCGGTTTTAAGGTTCTTGTCTTCCTTATACAGCCCCTCATAGAAGTGTTTAAAGACCCTGAGGATTTCCTTGTTTGATGTTTGAGATGTCTTGTTAGTGTCTGTTATTGCTGCAATAGTGTGTTGCCTCTGTTTGCTCTTAAGGTATGAGGCAAGTGCTTTCCCTTCTCTGTTCGCTGAACATAGGTTTATTGCTTTGTATCTGTTTATCCACATACCTGCCCTTTTGCTTAGTGTTTTGTTGAGTTCGTATTTCTTCCTGGTTAGATCTGTGAGAGTGTTTTTGTCTGCCAGATTGGCGCTATGGCGCATTTCCAGGTCTTTAATCTGCCTCTCGAGCTCTAGTACTTTTTTATTTCTGTCTCTGTTCATTCTAGATTTGATGCCTAGTATTTTACCCCTAATTGTGGCCTTCATGGCGTCCCAGAGTGTACCTTTATCTATGTCAGGTTTATCGTTGTATTCGAAGTCTACTTTTATGGCCTCCTCTATGTCGGCTACATTAGTTGGGTTTTTAAGGATGTCATTGTTGAATCTCCACCTGTGGCTTATGTGTTCGTTATGACGTCCATTAAGCGTTAGACTGATGTGGGAATGATCTGATATTGTTCTTGATGCAATTTCGTTATGTTCTATAAGGTGTGTGTGTGTGGATGAGATAAGGATGTAGTCGATCCTGCTGTATGAGTTATGTGGGTGAGAGTAGAAGGTGTAGTCCCTAGCATCTGGGTGTTGGAGTCTCCAAGGGTCCTTATGTTGGAGCTTGGAGCACAGATTCTTATGGGTATTCTGCCCATGAGAGCGGTGGCTATCTCTTTGCGGGTGTCTGTCTATGGTGTGGTCTAGTACTTGTATAGGAATTTATATAGCGCAAATCACCAAGCGGTTTCTAAGCGCTTGCTTAGGGAACCCGTCCTGGTATTCACCTGTGAGATAACCCCAGCAGGGTATCCGCAAGGTGAAAGCCAGGCATCCCGCCGCGAGGGGCCGTTGTGGAGATTAAGCAAGCTATTGCCCAGAGTCGCAGAGTGTGAACCCGTGAATCGAGTAGGCACCGGAGCGAGAATTGTCGAGTCCATAGACATTTTAGGACTCAAGACCCCGCCGAGCCGGGAATTGAACCCTGGTCCCGGGCTGACCTCTGCTTCCAGGTCTGCCTCCTCTAACCAGTGAGCCACACTTCTCCAGTACTTGATTGAGGTCTCCAGCGACAATCAGTAGGTCTTCTTGGGGAGCATATTCAGCCTGTTCTCAGCCTCTCTCCAAAAGGCGTTGTCCTCTGTGTTAGGACCGTAAATATTGGCAATGTGGATCATTTCCTCTCCTCGCGTGAGACTAGTTATTAGCATTCTCCCTTCCTCATCAGCGTAGCACTCATGCAATGTTAGTCTGGCTTTCTTGTTTATTAGTGTTATTACTCCTCTCTTTTTATGTACTGCTGGCGAGCAGAAGGTTTGCCCTATCCAGTTTGCCTTCAGTCGTTGTGCGTCCTCTTCTGATAGTTTAGTTTCTTGGAGCACGCACACATTGCTCTTTAGTTTTGTCAGGTATTCGATTATTTTCCTTCTTTTGACAGGGTGATTGAGCCCTTTAAAGTTAAGCAAGACTACTTTGAGATATGAAAGTAGTTGAGTTTGCTTGGTTTGTGTCATGCCTTACAATTGGTGTGACCCGTTAGTGGTAGGATCTTGTGGGCGGCAAGCCAGCCTGCTAGTGTGCCTAGTTCTCCCTTCAGTGTTACCTCCTTATGGTTTTTGTTTGGTTGTGCTGACTCGCTTAGTGACCATATGCGGCTGTCCGAGAAGAAGAAGATAAGGAGAGAGAAAGTAAAAAGAAAGTATAGAAACTGTACTGTGAAACCCCACCCACCCCCAGTCGATTGAAATATGAGCGTGCGTCAGCAATGTTCCCTCCCCCTGATTGGACAATTTGGGGGTGGATGAGCATCATCAAATTATGCATTTCCTTTCATCAGTCAATTTTTAAAGGGTCTATTGTTTATGAAAGTCCGGCCTAGTCGAGTTCCTCGACTGGCAACTTTGCAAGATTTTCACACGTTCAGAACCATTGCGCTCATTACTTGGCAGTCATCTGGACTTCCAGGGCATGTTGGCCTTGAACCTCTTTTGTTCAGGCACGGGCAGCTTGTATTCATTCTCGTCTTTCAGCCGCGCATGCGCTTTATCTTTCGCTGTTACAGTAATCGAGTGACTCCATTTTAAAACAGGCCTCACGAGCCAGAATGGGAACTATCATAGAAAAAAACCCACAAACAAACATTAATTTACGAAAAAGAGCCTTTCTGTTTACTCCCCCCCTTACTAAGGTTTTCCCTATTAGTAGTTACCTAGCAAAATAAGCCACATTTAGGTGTAATATGCTCACCTGTCTCCAACCTCCAGCCACAAATACGTAAACAAAAAGCACACTTATGCCGCATTCCATTATCTCAAAGCTGCTTATTAGTTTAGGACACGACAGAATCACATAATTAATTAATTATGATTGCAACATAAGCAAAATTAGTTCCCACGTATGTCTGTGTATGTGCAACTTTTATTCTAGGTTGATTAGTTTTACACGACATTCAATTAGTTCAAGTTATGGTTATGGAAGTGTGATTTTACAAGGGGTACACTCAATTTTGTTTCTCCACCTTGCTCCATCAACTCCCCCCTTTGGTGATTTTATCACCAAATATCTCCCAACATTTTGCAAATTTTAATCAAAACATGTTCCAGGTTCTTCAGATTAGTAAGTGTTTATACTTTAGTATCTTTTTCTCTTTAAAAATCTTTTCTCAAAATTCCTCCAATTCTATATCACCCTTTTCTCTTTCTCGCTTTTCTTGTATTGCTTTCTCCAATGACTTTCTAACATTCCTTCTCTTTCTGTATATGCAACATAATCTTATCACCAATATCACTAATGCTATTATTGTTACTGGAATTAGTATTTTGCCTATAATTGAACTACCTATTTCTTGAAACCAATGTTTAACTGCTGAAAAACTTTTACAAAGTCACTCAAGAACACCATCAACCTCCAGCAGTTCAATTTCTCTATGCAACTCTGTAATATTTGTGATGTACTTTTCAATGTTTTGACTTTTTTCTGGAATATAGGTACAACAGTGCTGTACCTTCAATATTCCACAAACTCCTCCTTCTTTTGCCAATATTATAACAAGAGCAAGACGATGTTGCATTACCATAGCTCTCATAGCAATCATTTCGGTGTTTACCATTAAGAACCCACCGGCTGTGTCTGTTGACAAGCGATCTACTATCGTTGACAATCTCCGAATTCGATTTGCATTAAAAGATATTCCCACTGCTGGTATCAGTGCTCCAAAACGATCGCCTATTATTTCTATAACACTCTCCCTTTTTCTACGACTTAAAGGTTTACCTATCTCATGTATGCCATTTGTACCTCTATCTACATGAAAGATTTTAGGAAAGACCAAGCCCACGTAGCAAGTCCCGTAACAGTGGTCAGGTAATCTATAATAAGCCTTGTTTCCACAAATGAAATAAATACCAGGGAAAACTGGATCTTTTCCCCCTTTAAATGCCCAGCCTCCTAAGATTCTATAGGTATCTTTACATTGACTTACTCCCACAAAATAATTGTAATACACAGTGTTGTCTCTCCTAATACAGAATTTCCCTAACAATGGAGTATCTATACTTATAGCCACATTCACATTTCTATCATTCATATTTTCATCTTCATATGACCAATATTTAGATTTAGCATGTTTTGTTTGTTCACTTTGTTTATACGCATTTCTCCTTTCTTCAACCATATCTAAAAATGCTTTCTCTTCAATTCTCAATTTACATGTCAAGTTATTTTTAAAAGCGTATTCATTATTCAATTCATCTATTTCTAGGAAAAATTCTCCCATTACTTTAGCAGGCTTTACTTTGTTCATTGCATTAATAACTCTCAAATTTGCAAATATTTCATCAGAATTTGAATAGTAATATTCCAGCGTTCCTGTTTGATGAAACAGACTTGCAATCACACTACACGTAACTCCATATATAAGTGGAAGGTGGTGATATGTCACCCCTTTGGAAACAGATGCAGGTAACTTTACACACACATAACAGTCACTAGCATCCATTGTCCTGCCATATTCAGACAACAACCTTGAAAATGTATTCTTAGTAAAATCACTTATGGACTTATCCTGATGGATTTCTGGCCTACATACATGCTGTTTGTTAGACTTTGACTCTACATCTTGTTCATTTGACCTCACATTCTTTTTCAATTTCACTAAGCTATTCTGGAAAGGAATGACAATAGCTAAAATTATCCATATCAATATTAATAATCCAGTACAAATTAGACATGATCTACACCATTTTCTAAATATAGAACATTTTGTTTTATGCTCATTGTTAACAATATTTTTTTTTACACAGCGATTACTTCTAACAAGTTTTCTTCGACCTTTTGTCACTTACAAGTTTTCACCTTTTCTTTATAATATCTTCTTCTTTCATCAGGATTTTCAGGATTTATATCTTTTATCTTATACTTTGAGCAACCATCACCTTTTCTCTGTAATCCAATTCTTTACTCACTTTTCCCACTTGTCTTTGGGCAATTCAAGTTTTCTTGACTACTGTTTACTTCTTCAATTGGATGTAGCACTATGTACGTCCAATCAGGTGATTTGTACTTCTGATTTGGTCTCACTTTTTTTGGCCTTTGCACCACCTCTATTCTCTTTCCCAAGGATTCCCTTTGACTGGTTATTTCATGCACTTGATCTTCTTGCTTTCTTTCTTTCTTAACCAGTTTAATTCTCAGTCCATCATTCCTTTTAGGCCAATTATCTCCTTTACAGAATCTTTTTGTCTTAGGCTCTGTGGTGTTATGTTCCATTCTCCAGTGTTGTGTCCCATGGCGGAGTGCGGGCTCGAACACTGCCTTGAGACTTGTTTTGCAGGCATAAACTACAATTCCCATGCTCCTAGGAGAAGCGCGTGGCGGAAGAGGCAGGTGACGTAATCGCGCAAAGTATCAAGATGAAGCCGGGAACAGCGGAGCACCGCCGTTGATTCTGCGTTCTCCTTGAAGATCACGGTAGGGGTCTTCGCACCAGTTCAAGTGTATCCTTTTCCCGAGAGCCATACTGCTGCTCTTCTTTGTTCCTGTTCCTTGTTGGTTCCGCTTTTGAGTCTTTTGGCTCTAGCGGTTCGTTCTCCTGAGTATTGTTTTGAACATTGTGTTATTGCGGATTGGAGCTCCTGTCATCAAGCATTGGGTGGGAGTTTTACTCCGTATGCATATGGTGTGACTCTCTGCAGTAAGAGAGTATTTGTGACTTTGACGTACTGTGCCCGCCTTCGGGCACTTATGAAGTGACTTTGGAGTGACTCTCTGCAGTAAGAGAGTATCCTTGACATTGTCGTATCGTGCCCGCCTCCGGACACTGTCGTCCATTGGAGTTGGGACATTTCAAGTTGTACTGATGACTTTGTTTTTTTGGATCTTGGCAATTGTGCTTTGTTATCTACACCAAGTCGGAACTTCATGCAGAATTAGCCTTTCGTTTGTTTTGCTGATAGCAAGTTCAGCACACATTGACTTTTTTGTGTCCTTATGATAATCAGTACCGTGTTACCGTCTCTGAATTGGATCAATGGATAATAATGTCATGTGGCATACTTCAGGGTGATATAAACCCGAAGCGCAATCACTAGAGTTGGATTAATGAATTATTCATTGCGCAATCTTTTGTTTCGTTGCAACAGGGGTTAATGAGCTTCGCCTGGCTGGCTGTTTTCCATTGCCCCCTGTTGAAGCCTATTCCGTTTATCATTTGGTACGTGTTTGCAATGCCTTTTTTGGTGATATGTCACTGATCTGTTGATAGACATATAACCTGTTGTTCTTGCATTTTAGACTTTGTGACGTTCACTGCATATCCAGATTGCCAGGCAAAGCAAACTTATCTTCCCTTACAGGTATTGCTGCATATGTGTTTATATACAGAATATTAGTATGTATCACTTGTAACTTATGTTTAAGGTGACCGCAGTGTATGTGCTTGACTTATAGTGCCTTGTTCTCGTTACAGCTCTCTCTCCCCGCCGTCCCCATCCTACCCTCCCCTTTTTTCCCCTCACTGGACCACTCCTTCGAGTCTGTGGTAATTCAGACCTAGGGGCTGTCTAGAGGTGGAACCCATTGAGCATCGTACGATCCTGAGGACACCCGGACCTGACATCCAGGCCCTTTTTCTTGGACTCATTTTCACTGGAGTCGCATCTGCACTGTCATCAGTTTCACTCTCAGTCTCTTCAACAGTTTAGTTTCTAATGAACTTTACAATGGATTTGCCTTTTTCAGAGTTAGTTTTTTCTTCTGGCAGTTCTTTCACTCCGTTAGGAACATCTCCATAACTGGTACTTGGAATCTCATTCTTGTCATGAGTTATTTCCGCTTTTCCATTGTCAGGATTCTCGTTCCTGCCTTCAGAGTTTTCAGACTGTTCTTCAGATTTTTCTTGATCACCAGTTTTATCTCTGCTTTGCTCAGTGTCCTCACTGGTGTTTTTCTCTACCAATTCTCGATCTTCAGATTGATCTTCAGAATTTGGTACTTCAACAGTTTCTCCTTCAGACGCAAAACTAGCCTCTGATGCTTCCAGATATCGACGTTCTTGTCGAGCTTCAGAATCTGGATCTTCCTCTGGTTCACCTTCAGAGTCTGAATCAGTTGTGCTTTCACCTTCTTCGTTTGGATTTTCAGGTTCAAGCACACGGATGGTGTGACTAGCATGCACCCATCTTTTTACTTCAGCACATTTAACTGCAGTGGTACTAACCAAGATGACTTGTCTTGGTCTCTGCCAACGTGGCACCAGACAGTTTCTTCTGCGGTGCACTTTAATTCGGACCCAGTCTCCAGGCACTAGATCATGAGCTGGCTTTTTCTCTTTCATGTTCGATTCAGTTCCCACCTGATGGAACACAGAAGTCACCACGTCAGACAGGTTTTTGCAGTAATCCAGTATGATGTAATCATTAATGGTTAACCGTTTATCAACTGGTACAAATGCCTGTCTCATCACCCTTCCCATCAAGATCTCATGTGGACTTAGTCCAGTTTTCCTGTCAGGTATGCTTCTTAAGGTCATCAAAATAAGTAGCAAGGCATCTGGCCACTTTAGTCCTGTTGCCAAACACATGTTTGCAATCCTGTTTTTTATTGTTCCCTTTACTTGCTCAACTACTCTGAAGCCTCCGGGCTGTAAGCACAATGCAGTCTCTGGCGAATATGCAGTGCTTCACATACCATTTGTATGAGCTCGTTTTGGAAGTGCGGGCCACGATCAGTCTCAATGGTCACTGGGAAGCCAAATCTAGGTATTATCTCGCGTAGAAGCAACTTTGCCACAGTTAACCCATCATTTCTCCTTGTGGGGAAGGCCTCCACCCATCGTGAAAACAAACAGATGACCACCAAGACATATCTGAGTCGGTTACAAGGTGGAAGCTCGATAAAATCCAATTGCATTCGTGTAAATGGACCTCCCTCCCGTCCTATGGTTCCCAGACGCACAATTGTTTTCCTGTTTGGATTAAACTGCTGACATACCAAACATCTCTGGCACAAGCTTTCTGCAATAATCCTGAACTTGGGATTGTACCACGTCTGTCTGAATAGACGAAGCATGGCATCTCTCCCAATATGAGCTTGACCATGGTACATTCGGGCCATATTTGAAATCATGCTATCGGGTATTACTGGTCTTTCATCTTTGTAAACCCAAATTTCATCTTCCTTCTCTTTGTCTGCATCCTGCTTTTAACCAGACATTTTTCTCTTCTTCATCAGCTTCTTCCTGCATTTGTCTCACTTCCTGCCAAGTTTCAACTACTGTCGCTAGCATTAAAGGACTTGAAACATGTTCCTTTTTTCTGTCCCTGTTAATCGAGGCCAAATTTTTGGCACAGTACTTCGCAATTGAGTCTACATATCTGTTACCTCGGGTGATGTGAATTGCATCGATCAACATTCTCACAAACTCTGCATTACGTATGGGGGATCCTGCAGAAGTCAAATAACCTCTTTGGGACCACAGCTGTCCATAGTCATGGACAACCCCAAATCCATACTGACTATCAGTCACTATGGTAACTTTAATCTCCTTTCCCAGTTCACATGCTCGAATCAAAGCAATCAATTCTGCTATTTGAGCAGAACGAATCCCTTTCAGACAAGATACTTGCAGTACATTCGCCACTGTGCACACGGCATATGCTGCACTCAAAGCACCCTCATCTGTTCTCAGACGTGAACCATCCACAAACATCACGTAGTCAGACTCAGGCAATGGCTCATCTCTAATGTCTGGTCTTGGTTTGGTACAGTATTCAAGAACATCTAGACATTTGTGATCAACCTCATTTCTCACCTCCACTTCCTGGGCATCAGGCAACAATGTAGAAGGGTTTACCTTTACACATCTAGAGATTGTCACATTTTCTGCTCCCAGAATTATCTTCTCATATTTGGCAATCCTGCTGTTAGTCAAATACTGCTTCTTTGTCCTAGTGAGGAGAATCTCCACATAGTGAGGCACATACACCCTCACAGGAAATCCCATCACTATCCCTTCACTTTGTTCTGTACTGACACTTGTAGCTGCTACTGCTTTCAGACAACCTGGCATTGCTTTTGCAACAGGGTCCAAAACAGCTGAAAAATATGCAATTGGCTTTCTCAGTTTTCCATGTCTCTGAATCAATACTGACAATGCACATCCTTCTCGTTCACTGCAGTACAGTTCAAACTCTTTTTCGTAATCTGGCATTCCCAAAGCTGGTGCTTCACATAAGCTCGTTTTTAACTGTTCAAATGCTTCCATCTCAGTTTTGGTCAGTACAATAGGGTCTCTGATATCTGCTCTGGTCAACCTCTGCAATGGTTTTGCAATTAGTGAAAATCCACTAATCCACTGTCTACAGTAACCTACCATTCCTAGAAACATTCTCACTTGTCTTTGAGTTTTTGGTGGCTGCATTTCTTGTATCATTTTAATTCTCTCTGCAGTGACTTGTCTGATTCCTTAGGCAATCTTATGACCCAAGTATTGCACTTCTGTCCGACAAAATTTCAATTTAGAGGGAGACACTTTATGTCCCTCTTCAGCCAATTGATTCAGCAATGCAATGGTATCAGTTATACATGCATCCTTCGTCTTTGATGCCACTAGGAGATCATCAATATATTGAACCAATACAGACTCTCTAGGCATGCTCAAGCTTTCCAATGATTTCTTTAGCAATTGATTAAAGATAGACGGACTTTCAGTATACCCTTGAGGAATTCGGCACCATGCCAAAATACGATTTCCGAATCGGAACGCAAATATTGGCTGACTTTCTGGATGTAATGGAACTGTAAAGAACGCATTACATAAATCGATCACAGTGTACCATTCTGCATCATGGGGAATTTGATATAAAACTCTGCTGGATTTGGCACGATCGGACAACATGGGACAACTATTTTATTAACTTTTCTCAAATCCAGAATAGATAGGAGGCAAGATGGCGCCCGCGCGAGTGGACGCGTAAGCTGACCTCTCCACCAGGAGAGCGATAGAGAAAGCATATTATCGGATCGGATTGAGAGGAGAAAAGGAAAATAAAACCAGATTAACGGAACGGACATTGTAAGTCACTCACGTTTGTTTTGGCGTGTAAGCAGAGCGGGAAGAGCACGTTGATGCTGGGGATTTTTTACGGCATTCGTGGCTCGCTCTGTCAGGTACCGACGTGCTTGGTGGGTGGTCACTCTTGCAGCTGCCGGTGGTTTCCACAATCTGAGCAGCAAGCTGAGCAGTACCGTTACTCGGGAGGCAGGCAGACAGCGTGGTGGATTAATCATGCCTCCGAAGGGAGCTCGAGCAAAGCAGCGTGCTCAAGAGGCACCCGGTGGTGACAGCGACCCGGAGGGAATTAACAAACTCGGCAAGGCTGCAGGTGCTTTGGAGAAGAGGACAAATGATACCGGTAAGAGTAAAATTACCACAGACAACAGAACCATACCTGCAATTTTCGCTGTAGCAGAAGAAAAACGTAAGGGGAAAAATGCTACTTCACTGGTGCCCGTTCAAACTTATGTCAACAATGTGGAAATTGAATTAGAGACTGCACTACAGTCTGAGACTGGGATTGAGGGGGCAGAAAGCATCACAAACAACGTGATACTGCAGGATAATGTATCCTGAGCGTCTGCAGCAACTGTAACTAATCAAACTGTATCAATTCCCACCCCGGGCTTAGCGCGAAGACACTCTCAGATTAATGATCAATTAAGTAATGAGAAACATGCACTCGAGAGCGAGGGCAATCTACAAAAAGAACCTGTTACACAACAGTTAACCACGCAGATACAAATGCAACCACACCCTCAGTCACAGTTATCGTTAGCACCACAGTTATCACAATCATCAGCAATTGAGGGGGAGTCAGGGGATTTTTATTCCCTCTCCGAGAACTCGGCTTCTTCATGCGAAGATCTAACGGCGCATTATTCAAAACGAATGCGTATGGCCGACGAAAGTGATATAGAGTTAGAAGACTCCACGGATTTAATTGAAGATAGCCCAGCAACAATACGCGAAAGGGGAGAATCATTGTTGGAGGAAGGGGCTGTAGGCATGAATCAATCACAATCTGCTTACAATGGGTAAAGGCAGCTACGGAGGAGGACTTTACTTTGACCACAATTTATCAAACAATTTTATCCCACATGGATAAAACGGAGCAGGAGAGCCAAAGAATACAGAACTCCTGTCAAAAGCTACAAAACTCAATATGACGCCTTGCAAAATCACAATCTGATTTTGGTGAAAGATTTACTGAGGCTGAAACAAGGGTTTCTAACATTGAAGACAAACTTGCTCAACAGAGCGCTGCCACTGAGTTATTGACCACTAATAAAGATGATATACAGTCGAAAATGGTGAACTTTGAAAATCGCGCTCGTCGCAATAATTTAAGGCTTATGCAGATCCCAGAAGGAAAAGAGGGACAGGACGCTCGCAAATTTATTGTAGAGTTATTTAAGCATGCATTTCCAGAAGTTACAAAGTGGGACTGGGATAGAGAAATAGAGGCGGCGCACAGATATCCGTTTAACATTCGCTTACGCCCAGGGGTAACGGATTCTAGACCCAGGCCTTTTCGTATCGCATTTAATAGCTTTCTTGCTAGGGAGGATGTGGTCTTGAACACTCGGCCGAACAGGAAAAGAATGGGGGATGGTTTTGAATTTTTTGCGACGCCTGATTATTGTAAATACACAATGGAGACCCGCTGGCAATTGCGTCAGCTGGTAACTCAATTTCAGAGTAAGGGCGCTCAAGCGTATATTATGAATCCCGCCAAACTTAAGGTCATATATAAAGAGAATACTCATTTTTTCACTAGTGTAGTTGCAGCAAAATAATTTCTACATGTTGTGTAGGCAATGTAGGTTAGGTAGGTTATATAGGAACAGTGGAATGTGCTGTAGCAAACGTTGGGTCAAATGTTTTGCTTTCTCTTTTTGTGGCTAAGGTCAAAGCATTTATGTATATTAGCATCCCTGTGGGGGATGGTAGGGGGTTTCGGGAAGCTTCACATCAACAGGACCATGAGTCCTAACGCCTCCTTAAGGGGGGGAGGCGGGACTTGGGGAGGGGAGGAGAGTGGTCAGGGTGGCGGGGTTTGGAAGGTGTGGGTAGTTTGGTGGGGAATAAAAGGGGGGAAAAAACCACGGTTGGTACAAGACACAACACAAAAAAAATATTTGTCACACAACTTTAAATTGCTCAAGATATTTGGGAAGGATATGTAACATGTGTATCTCCGTCGTGGTTGTTATGATAAATTACAATGTCACGTAGCATCAAAATCTGCTTCTCAAACGTGTCGGGTCTCAATAATCTGAATAAAAGGAAAAAGGTTGCTTCAGAAATTCGTTATATACAACCAGATATTTTGTGTCTACAGGAGACACATTTATCCTTGAGTAATAGATTTTTAGTAGCAGATTTAGGATACTAACTCATATGTGCTTCACAACAAACAACTATGACTCGGGGTGTGATGATATTATCTAAACCACAATTCTGTACAGCAGTCCGTAGTTTAACTAACAAATGGGGGAGATGGGCTATTGCTGAATTAAAGATCAGTACCTCTCAATTCACTATATGTTCAAAATATTGATTAAATTTGGATGAAGCGGAGGTCTTGCAGGAGCTGAATATTGAATTAGCCACTTGGGCTACACCCTTGATAGTATGTGGCGATATGAACAATAACTTGAATACTACGGAGTTAATAGGAGGACCGGAAAAATATAGTGGACGTAAACCCCGGGTGTTTAAAGCTCTTTATAATTTGGTAACAGAACATGGTTTAGTTGATATTTGGAGTACTTTTCACCCGGCATTACCAGGGAATACTTATTACTCGTTTCCCCACAAGAAAATGGCCCGATTAGATTATTTTTTTGCCCCCCTGTCACTATTAACCGATGCCAACGTACAATTACTCCCAAAAATAACATCTGACCACGCCCCAATTTTAATAGAAATTCCTGATCTAAAGATTAATCATATACGCAGAGGTTTCACCTTTGATAGAAAACTATGTTTAGATGATCAATTTAAAACTCATATGTCAAATTGGATAACGGAATTCATTAATTTTAATTTACATTCAGCCAACATTGATATAGTATGTGAGTCATTTAAAGCATGTTTCAGAGGTGAGGTATTGAGTTATGGCAATTACCATCAGAAAAAGGTAAGGGCTGAAATACGAGATCTTTATACTGCATTAAAGACTGCGGAGGAGAACCTAATAAAGGAAATTCAAAAGGTTAATAATCAAGTGAATATTGCAGAAAATGAGGACTTAGTGGCCCGTTGTCAGGCTAGGATATCGGGGGTTTGGAGCAAAGAGATAGCTAGAAAATACCTGGTACATAAACGTCAATCTCATGAATATGGGGAGGCAATTGGGAGATCTCTGGCTTTACGTCTAAAGATGCAGGAAACCTCAAGATCTATTGTTAATTTAAAAGATCAGCATGGTAATTTACATCATGATCCAGATAAAATTTTGGATATTCTTCATCAATTTTATACAGAATTATACACGCAACAGAACGCTGCGGGAGCAGATTTATCGTTAGATTTAGGGAGCTTCACACAACTAAGCGAAAGTGATAAGGAGTGGATGGATAGCCCTTTCACTATGGAAGAATTAGAACTGGCCATTAAAAGTTTGGCGAATGGGAAGGCTGCAGGTCCTGACTACATTCCGGCAGAAGTTTATAAACTTTTTTTTGATCAGTTAAAATATATAATGCTTGATACTTTTAGGGCAGCACAACTAGGTAAAGCACCAAAATCTTGGGATGATGCGATCATTGTTGTTTTTAGTAAAAATGGTAAGCCTCCAGAGATGCCGGGTTCATATCGTCCGATTTCCCTACTCAACTGTGATAGTAAACTTTACTCAAAAATCTTAGCTAATCGTATTTCTAAAGTTATTACTACGCTAGTTTCCTTAAATCAACACGGATTTATTCCTAATAGAGGCACTGTTATACACATAAATAAAGTTATTACTTTATTTGATATTGCTCAAGCAGAAAAACGAGAATTAGCACTAATCTTATTAGACGCTGAGAAAGCGTTCGACCGTGTAGAGTGGCATTATTTATGGGAGATTATGCACAGAGCAGGCTTTGGAGAAAACTTCTTAACCGCAATCCAGGTGTTATATTCTGCTCCGAATGCAAGAATAGCTGCTATGGGTAGGAAATGGGCATTGATTAAAATTACAAGAGGGACTAGGCAAGGATGTCCTTGCTCCCCCTGGCTTTTCGCTTTGTTTATTAATCCTTTTTTAAATAGACTATCCAACAGCCCACATATTAAACCATTTAATGTCCAAAATATTTCGCATAAAGTATTCGCATATGCGGATGATATTGCGGTGGCGACGGTGAATCCGGCTGAGGCTTTATTGGAGATTGAGCGGCTAGCCCATGAATTCGGTTTAGTTTCAGGCTACAAATTAAACTCCTCAAAAACTCAAGTTTTATGTACGGGCAATATTCAAATCACCGACCCTAGAGTTGTATCAGAAGTAACATACTTGGGTATTATAATAAAGACATCCATGAAAGACATAGTAGATGCCAATTGGGCTTCTACACTACAACATATAAAGCAATCGTTAGACAGATGGGGGCGTTTACAATTAACAATAATTGGAAGAGGGAACATTATTAAAATGAGTATTTTATCAAAAGATTTATATCTATTTAGAGCTATCCCTCTTGAGATTCCTTTAAATTATTTGCAACAACTACAATCTATATGTGCGAGATTTCTTTGGGCCCCGGGTAAGTCTCGTCGTGCGATGAGACTGATGACACTCCCTGTTGAAAGAGGAGGCCGATATATTCCTGATTTTTTGTTGTATTTTTATGTATGCTTTTTGCAAAGAATGCATCTACTATTAACTGGGGAGCAGCTAGAGGATGTGGCTGAAGCACCATCTATATTTTATTTGGTTCTAGGGCCTCATGCTAGGCGCAGTTTATTTAAAGAACTTGAAGGCAATTACTACAAAAGGACACGTTTTAAAGTCTTGGAATCAGCTTTTAAAGTGTGGAGGAAGGTATCTAGAATAATAAAATTAGGGAAGTTTACATATTATACACCATTTAATGCCGATAAAATACTTCCATCTGTATTTTGGGATCGGGTGGCCAGAGATTGGTCGTACAGGGGTATAACGCAAATCGGGGATATGTTTGAATCAAACGGGATTACAGCAACATATGAAAGGTTAGTATTAAAATACCAATTGACCAATACTTCTTTTTTCAAATATCTTCAAGTTCGGGATTTCTTAACCCGAAAGCATATTCAACCAGTCTCTAATCCATTAGTCGAGGCTATCCGATCTCGGAATTTTTTTTTTTTATATAAAATACTCATGGATTATAGATCTGATGATTTACAGAAGCATAATATATATTGGCAGGCTCAGCTGGGGGAACCGGAATTGTTAATAGAGGATGCGATTTTGGTGTCCAAAGAAGCTTTTTTGTCCGCTAACTTAAAGGCTCAATTCTTTAAGACTTTATTTAGATTATATTATACTCCAGAACGGATGCTTAAATGGGGCACACAATATGATGGTAAATGCTTCCGATGTGGGAGTGATAGTGCTGATAGCATTCATATATTTTTTAGTTGTAGTAAATTGTATACATTTTTGACAAATATAGAAAAGTTTCTTACTAGGATTACTCATACTACTGTGAAGATTTCCCCAGCACTTATGTTATTAGGTATAGGGCAAAATGTGGGCAACGGAACTGCTTTATATAAATATAGGTATTTTTTATTTGTAGCTATGACTGTAGCTCGTTTGTGTATTGCATCCGATTGGTTACAAGTGGAACCCCCAGCTTTTGAATTCTGGCGAGCTAAACTATATAACCTTTATGAATTAGAATGGAGTCTATATGCCATTAAAGGGGTTAAAAAACGGAGACTTGGCATGTTAATTTGGGGGGTAATCAATGAACATCTAGAGTTATGATGTATGGAATTAGAACGAGTACAAATTGTATTAACCGTATTCATATGATTTGTCAATTTTTGCTCTTCTTGTGCGGTTAACTTGCTCCAACTGTGGAATAAAAAAAAATAACAATAAAATAAAACTTTTCTCAAATCCTGTACAATTCTAAAGGTTCCATTTGGCTTTTTCAATCCCATTATTGGTGAGTTACAAGGACTGCTCTCTATTTCTCTCAGTATTCCCTGCTCAATCATCTTGTCAATCACTGGGGTTATTCCTTCAATTGTTTCTGCGGTCATTTTATACTGAGGAATATTTGGGTAACTTGCACCTTCTTTTATTGAGACTTTTACGGGGTCTACGTCTCTCATTAATCCAATGTCTTCTCCTGTGAAATCCCACACCTTTTCTTTCACTGCCTTTTTCAATTCATCAGGTACCTTTTCTCGATCAAACACAGGGAACAATTTATTCTTCTCAGCCTCAATCATAAGCATAGTCATTTTATTCTGGGGTTTGCAACTCTATGCCATCCGGTGAACAATATATGGCACAGTTCATTTTACACAAAATATCTCGTCCTAACAGGTTCACAGGGCTACTATCACACACCACAAATCGGTGCATGTCTTTGAAATTTCTCATCACTTCTTCAACTATCTGTGTTAAGGGTGTCTTAATCTGTCTGTTAACTACGCCTACAACTTGGATGCTGTCACCTGAGAGAGGAAGATTTTGGACATCCACTGATCTAACAGTAGAACGGGTAGCACCAGTGTCCACTAGGAAAGTTATTTCTACATCATTCACCTTCCCGTTCACAAATGGACCAGACTGATCTACCTCAAGAATGGCTCCAAGCACACACTCTTCTCCCTCTCTCAGGCACCGTCAGAAACTTTCATCCGACTCACTTCCACCTTCCTCTTGTAACCAATATTGGGGACTCACATTCACTCTGTGTGGTCTTGTTACCTGCTCGCCTCCGCTGAATCCTGTCTCTGCACTGTATCTCTGTTGATTTACACTGTGTGGAAGTGGCGGCTGTGGCACCTGACTTTGCTGATTTCCTATCTCCTGTTGTTGCGGTTGCTGTTGATTTACCTCATGCTGCACCTGTAGATTTAATGATGTGTTTTCAGGATTAACTCTTGGTGGATACTTATACTCTTTCCTCCAATGCCCTATCCTGCCGCAATTATGACAGGGACATTTTGTCTTCAGCTCTTCTATATTCCCTACTAATTTTGTTTTGCCAAAACTTCCTTTCAGTTTTCCCTGATTTGGGTCAATATTTTTATTATCTAATTGTACTACTTGCTCTGCTACCTTCACTTGCGACCACATAGCTTTCTCTTTTAATTTCTTTTGTTTTGCATCAATTTCCTCACTACAATATTTGGCTTTTCTTAAAGCTTCAGCTACAGTGCTCGACTGCCAACCTATCAGGGTATGTCTAATCATGTCTCCAATTTCTGGTCTCAATCCATACACAAATCGATATACAAAATGACTCATGTCTTTTTCACTCAGCTCTTCGTATCCGCTCTACTGTTTAAATACCAATAACAGTCTCTCATAAAATGCATGTACAGATTCTTTCGGCTCCTGTGTTGTTCTGTCTATTTTTACCCAATCTGTCTCTTTTGGTGGAATTTTATTTTTCAAGAACACGATCACTTGTACGTATTTGTGCATTACGTCCGTTGACGGGGCATCTGTCATTTTGTCTCGAGGATATTCCTCTCTTGGCCAATCAACTGATATTTTGCATTCAGTCCATAAATCTGCTGGCACAACTATGTCAAATAATCCATCTAGATCAACCCACAACACTTTTGAAACTTTCACAAATTGATCTACCTGCCGATACCATTCTTCTGGCTTTTCTCTCAATCTGGGGAAATCATTTGTAAATGACAATATATCCTGTCTGCTCCAAGGAACATGTACATATCCTCCTCCAAGGATCTCTCTCATGGGAAACTCATATGCGACTGTCTCTTTTTCTCTGACTGGAAATGCTAATGTAGATTTATCACTAGCCTCTCTTCTTTGCCCATTTCACTCTCCATTTATTTACATCTCCCCCATCTCCGTAACAGCACAATTAATTCTTTTATTTGGGTTAACTTTCCGGCAGTATTCATGTTCTCAATATCCTTTCCTGAAAAATCTACTCTATAAGATTTCTGCAATGTTTTATTCTTGGAGAATTCTACTTCCAACTCATTTGCCAGACCTTCTAATTGCTCATATATAGATTTTGCTTTCCATGTTATACTTTTACACATGAACATAAGTTCATCATCTTGGTATGTTTTTAATCTATCCGTTTTAATTGTTCCAATAATTAATTCTTCCATGTCAACTATTAATCTCGCTACATCCAGTACTTTGGGTTCATGCTCTTTTAATTTTAAAGTTTTAATCCAATCACTTAATTCCTGCTCTGATGGTCCTACCGGGGTTTGCGTTAAGTCTATTTTCTCTACACTCCTTTCTGGTGTAGCAGAGTCAGATTCTGCTCCAGTTGCATATTTATAGGGTAAGCTCTGATTGAAGGTTAAGTCAGGCGGATTTACATTGTTTACTCATTTAACTTCTGACAAATCTGGATAAATGTTTTGTTTTACCTTTTGCAAACTCTGTTGTAAAGGGATTGTCAATCTTGGCTCTTTTATTCTTTGATTTTCAAACACTGGAATTACAGGTCCTATTGTTACTGGGACTGTTACTGCCTCCATGTTTTTTGTAAGCTCTTGTATCTTTTCTGTCAATGCATTTGTAGTCTGTATATATTCATCAGTACTTGCTTGTTTTACAACTCGGTTTTCTGCCCTATTTACACTTTCCCGTTCATTACTTTGCTTGGGGGTACCAGTAAGTCTTGATTCTGTTATTGAGGTATTTGGGTTGTATCTCGCTTCTACTCTTTCTGGCACGTCTCTAAAGTTTGAAAACTGCTGTGGGGTCTCATTATTTCTCTCATCTGCCGATGGAGCATTAGGTGTAGTCCATAAAGAACCTGGTTGATATGGTGGCGGTCTCCTATTTATTATTTCTTCTAATACAGCATCCTCTGATTCACTGTCACCACAACCTTCTCTCCTTGTTTCAAAATTTTTCCTCTTTTCTGTACATTTCCGCCCTTCATAATCATCCACTAATCAGACTGGATACATTCCATCACACATGTTAGCGTTTCTCCATCTGTGCATTCTACTCTCATGTGTCTCTCCCCATAAATCATGAAATCTACCTCTTGGTCTGATATGTCCTTTCAACCTTTCGCTTTCCAATTCATGAATCTTATCTTCCCATTCAACTAAAGTTTCAAACTGAGTTGGTCTAGGTCTCGGTTCAAGCTGCATCATTTTGTCTCTCAAATTTCTCAAAACTGCCACATCAAAAGATCCTCCTTCTGGGAAAGCTAACACACCATCATTTCTGGTATATCTTGCCCAATTCTCTAACCAAACACATGTATGGTAACCATATTTTGACAACTTATAAGAAGCAGGCGTTTTCGGCGGAGGAAGTAATTTTCCCTCTCTTGTTACTATCGCCTTGTCCTTCACAAACACATTTTTCAGCCTTTTAAACCATGAAGGTTTCTTCTTTTCCTCATCATAATAGTAAGCCATTTTTCTGTAAATTCCCTGTCTTTTAAAAGATTGCGTACTATTCTGTTGCTGTTCCTTAACACCAACCTATCACAGCGCGGTTCACACTAACGCACCAATTAGAACAAGATACGTCTCTGTAGTGCTTAACCAATAGTTTTTGCTGCTTTTCGTTATGTACCAATCAGCCTTTGCTCCGTCTTGGTCACAAGGAGCAATCCCTGCACAACACTTCTGACGTCACCAGCGCTCCGGCTTCTGCAGCGCCGACTGACCCCTCCTTTACAGGATTTTTCAAGAAGCCGTATTTACAAGATATTTTGACGGAATCAGTTAGTAACTTACACAAAACAACTCCATTCGTCTGCTTCGCTAAATAAAGTGATAGAATCTTCAGCCACACAAGTATTCTGTATTTCCAGTAGACAGCTCTTACCTCTTCTCTACCACAGAATTTTACACTCGCCGATAAAGCAGCACCGCTTCCTCTACTTTACCCTTCTCTCAAGCTTGGGTTAAGCTCTATTACTCTCAGCAGTAAGTTTTAAATCAGGATACGCAATGATCCCTGTACTTGAAGGCTAAGATTTTATAGACTGCCCTTGCTATACATTTATCCTTTCACACGAAAAGTCCCTAAACTTGTGCTGTACGACGACAACACTTGCGATATACGACGATACCACCGCAGTATACGACAATACTACCTTTTGAAACAGACTATGCGATGTGCGACTTCACTTGCCACACGTCCTCTGCCTGCAGACAGAGTGACCAGCTTCACGCAATACTCGGAAGCCTTTCCAGGACTACATATAACGTGATACGAACTCAACAGATGTTAGTCAGAATTCTGTACACCAAAACTCTTATATAACACTTTATACATAATCCTAGCTAATTTCTATAGCAACCACTACTCTGCTACCAAGTTAAATAACTGATGCAGCGCTACTCTAGAAATGAATTCTAAAACCATATCACCTTTCCCTGAATCACCAGATCATGCATTTACTCATCAGTGGGGCCCATCACTGTGAGTTTTTCACAAACTCTTCTATCTCACTTCATGGATTGGTGAATTTCAAAGGAGAGCTGCTGTATCATAGTGGAGTGTCTAAATTAAAACTAAAAACATTTATACTATTTACATCTGCAGTTTAAGAAGTTTTACCATGGTTTATTGACAAATTATTCATTTAGACACATCGCCATAACGGTCAAAGGATCTGCTAGTAAAAAATTAGGCGTAGGAAAACTCAAGACCAGCTTAATTCTTTATCTAATTATTATTAAAGTAAATTTAACATGTCTAAGAGTTTATTATCTTTATGTATTTCTTTATTTCAAATGACATTTAAAGAATAAGAGTTTATCTCAAACAGTTAATTTCATTTATTTAATAAAATTCAGAAATAGACATCATCATTTTAGGTTCAGAACGCAAGTATTAGCAAAAGACAAATTGTTCCCAAAATTAATTTTCTCCGAACTTCCCTAACTAAAACCCTCATCTAAAATGCACCTCTTGCTCAAAGTAAACAGAAAATTATTCAAAGTCTTACATCTCAGGAAAATCAGCATTCCGGCAGCATCTCTGAAAGAAATCGAAAAGGAGTTTTTTCCCTTCGTAAAACCAGCACTTTTTATACCTTTTTCACTAGTTCGATCTATCTAAAAGAGTAACTTTCACTATTAATTTGAGTTCAGATTGGACAATTTGGGGGTGGATGAGCATCACCTCATCATCACATTATGCATTTCCTTTCAACAGTCAATTTTTAAAGGGTCTATTGTTTATGAAAGTCCGGCCTAGTTGAGAGTTCCTCGACTGGCAACTTTGCAAGATTTTCACACTTTCAGAACCATTGCGCTCATTACTTGGCAGTCATCTGGACTTCCAGGGCATGTTGGCCTTAAACCTCTTTCGTTCAGGCACGGGCAGCTTGCATTCATTCTCGTCTTTCAGCCGCGCATGCGCTTTATCTTTCGCTGTCACAGTAATCGAGTGACTCCATTTTAAAACAGGCCTCATGAGCCAGAATGGGAACTATCATAGAAACAAACACAAACAAACGTTACTTTACAAAAACAGCCTTTCTGTTTACCTCCCCCCTTACTAAGGTTTTCCCTATTAGTAGTTACCTAGCAAAATATGCCACATTTAGGTGTAACATGCTCACCTGTCTCCAACCTCCAGCCACAAATACGTAAACAAAAAGCACACTTATCTCAAAGTTGCTTATTAGTTTAGGACACGACAGAATCACATAATTAGTTAATTATGATTGCAACATAAGCAAAATTAGTTCCCACGTATGTCTGTGTATGTGCAACTTTTATTCTAGGTTGATTAGTTTTACACAACATTCAATTAGTTGAAGTTATGGTTATGGAAGTGTGATTTTACAAGGGGTACACAACATTTTGTTTCTCCACCTTGCTCCATCAACCCTAAAGTGGAGTTTCTAAAAATTTGGAAAAGTAGTTAAAGTGGGTTCACTTTGTTGATTTGTAGCAGCACGTGGAATGATGAGATCAGCCAGTAGTACTCTTGTATCTTGAAGGGGTTTATTGAGTAAATAGGTACCAGTTAAGTGCAGGAGATGTGAGGGCTAAGGATAGATGCAGCAACTGACACAGCAGTGTTCCAGACCATCGCCCAAGCATTCTAAAGGAATAATACATAGAATACATGCACAAGTGAAACTGAGGATTCTGCAAATAACATATAAAACAGGGGCACAAGCAAAAGGTGACTAAGAAGCATGAAATTCCAATCACCACATATCTCCCCCTTTAACGAGAATAAAGTGAAGAAACAGGTTGGCATGCTAAAAAAAAAAATTGTTATCTAATCAATGAATCTACTGGGAATCCTCTTGATCCTTGAACTCTTTCTAACAGATGAATAATTAAGAACATTGAGTTGAACATCTAGACAAAAATAATTTCTTTTAGTTTTAGCCAAGCGACCAACATTCCCCCATTGAACATTGTCAAGTTTGACAGCATGACCTCTAATATTAACAATGCGTACAGCGTCTCTGAACTTCGACTTCCCTTTTTGTAATAGTAAGGGGTCTTTAACACACACCCGACCACCAATGTTAAATTTGATTTCCTTTTTACATGTGGGAAATGTTGTTTTTTCAAATCTGAGATGACTGGCTTTGTCACTTAAACATTTAGCTTTAACCGACTCATTCATAACATTGTATTCGCTGCTCAAAACTTACATTTTCGAAATGGGTTGAGAGTGGAAACAGTTCTTCTTCCTCTCATTAATTCAAAGGGAACAGACCCAGACACCAAATGAGGAGTAGTCCTATATGCCCATACAACATCTCTAATGGAAGTTTCACAATCTACTCCTGCTTTTATCGCACTTTGAATACATTAAACTAAGACTCTATTGAATCTTTCAACCTTGCCATTAGCTTGGGTGCTGTACGAAGATGTTTAACATCCATCCTTGTTAGAAATTCTTGCATACATAGTGAGGTAAACTGAACCCCATTGTCAGTTAATAATTCTTCGGGGATACCCTCTCTGCTGAAAACATCTTGGAGAAAGCGGATAAAAGATTTGGTATTGGGTTCAGAAACACCCCTAACTTCCATCCACCTGGATAAATGATCAATTAAGACAATGAAACACTTCATTCAATTGGGGAGCTCACGAAAGGGTCCTAAATAATCCACAGCAATCCTCTGTATACCTTGCTGGAAGACATGGTGGGTATGGGAGAGGGAGAGAAGTAGACAAATGTTTATCACTGTACACACATTGAGTGCATTCATTCACTAGAACTTCAACCTCACAATCAACTGAAGGCCCCCATAAATCGTTACGGATTCTTCTTTTGGTGGCAGTCATACTTAGATAACCTGAGTGTGCAGTCTCCAGAATTATTTTTCTGAAGCAAGAATGGGTAATTAGTTTTCCTTCTGATGGCGCGAGATTACCAGTTCAGAACACCACACTCACCTGGGCCCATAAACATTCACACTTTGAACTGGTAATCAATTGCTACCTGCCTATCAGGAGTTTATGCACCTTATTATGATTTATACCTGTACAGCATGACTTACCAAATCCATGTCACTTATACTCTAAGTCCTTAAAACATTGGATCAGGGAGTTAGAATAATAGGTAGAGAATAACATTTACCTCTCATGGAACTAACCACAGTCTCTGGAAAGTTTTAAACACTTTATCTATGCAATACTTTGTGAGTCAATTACCAAAACAGAGACATTAAGGATTTTTCAAGTAAGAAAATAATTATTAAAGCGAAAATCGTGTGAGACTTAGCAAATTTACTTTTAGACATTGGTACCTGGGAAGGGTGAAAAAGGGAAACGGCACAAGGACATACCACACAGATTATATTTAACTAGAATGGTGAAAGGACCAACCCCTGGCCAAGAGCTGGGAAAAAGATGGGCTCCCAACTAATCAGGTGCCAACAGGTCAGGACAGGTGCGAAACAGGACAGGTAACCTTAGCTAAGTGCAACGCCAGCGTCACACCCCTCTCTGCAGCTACTGTCCTCCCCTTCTAGATGACTGAGTCTTCTTCCTCAGCAATCTCCCGATTCTTCTTTCAGAGTGCTCGACCAGCCCTCTGAAGTCTACGGCATCCACGATTCTTCTTTCAGCATACGTTGGGTCAGAGACAAGTCTGTGACAAGTCGGACAATCTAACTAACTAAACCTACCTTAGTTATACCACTTTCCAGGGTATGTACCACACCCCAATGTTGCAAATTTGTGTATTCCCTTCATTTGATTGGACAAAAAAGACGAGGAGAGGTCATCAAACCATACCAGTATGAGATCATTTCTATTAGATGTAATTGACCAATGTTCCAGCCCATAATTTACTTTCCCATGATTTTTTATTCCACCCAGCACGGACGCAGCAGACACCAGTCCAAATGGCATCCTGCGAAACTGGAATGTACCATCAGGTCTAACAAACGCTGTTAGATGTCTGGATGATTCATTCAGTTCCACCTGATGGTAAGCTGCCCGTCGATCCAATTTGGAAAACCATTTGCATTGGCCTACCGTTGTAATCTTGTCCTCAATGCGAGGAAGGGGAACGGTTTCCACCCAGATTGCGTTGTTAATTGAGCGTAAGTCCACACACAAATGTAACTCGCCATTCTTCTTCTTGCCAAGAACAATAAGAGAAAGCCAAAGGGTGGCATCCAGTTTCTCTATAATTCCACCTTCTTGCATGTTTTTTAACATTTAAGTTAATTCACTCCTTACACTGTGGGGAACATTGTACAATGTATGCTTTACTGGAGACACATCCTTCCTTAACGTTGATGGTGTGAGTAAAAATGTTTATCAAGCCAATTCTATTACATAATACATCTTAACATTTTTCTTTCCATGAAGGATGATCAGAGACAGAACTCGTAAGGGAAACAGGGTGTTTGTGGCCAGGTTTGATGATAATGCCAAATTCTGCTTGATGCAACCAACTAGTACATTAATTCCTTTGTAGTCTACGTAAATTTTTCCATGAATGGTTTATGTTTAGAAATTAATGTTACTTCCCTGGATCGTTCACTTCGTTATACCTAAAACCTGCACCCACCTTAACCACACTGCGAAAAGACATAAACAACTGAAGTCACTCCGTTTTCCCTACTGGGAAAGGCGGCCCTTTTTCAAATGATGTCCTTGCCCAGGTTTTTATATGTCCTGCAGAATTCCTTAGGCCCGGTATCCTATTTCAGGGAGGTGGAAGGCCTCCAGCGTGATTTGTTATGGAATGGAATGCCACGTATTGCTCTCAGCAAGCTTTCCCTGAATTGGTGTGATGGGGGCATCAGCCTTCCCGACATTAAAAAGTAATATTGGGCAGCCCACCTGGCCTCCATTAACCATGGCACCTACGCCCCACCCGGGGATCCAGGCTATAGTATGGACAGATGGCTCCTCTCTGGTGGAATTACAATAGAGCCCTTTACTCTATAATACTCTATAATACGACGCTCTACACTCACGGGCCCCACCAAACATTGGGTACATGTCTGGCACACTGCCACTAAAGGCCTTGGTTGGGAGCGCAGACTTACACCTGCGACACCGTTATGGGACTCCGAATAGCTGGATAATTTTTGGAAATGCAAGGGGTTTGACAATCGGGACCTCATAGGCCTTTCACGTGTAGGTGATCTGTGGGACAAGTCGGATTTTAAACCATTCACCACACTGCAACAGCAATTCGAGTTGGCAGACTCAGAACTTTTCCGTTACACACAGGTTAGGCACGCCTTGCGCACCCATTTGCAGTGTGGTACCACCCCTCCCGAATCCTCCCCGCTGGAAGATAGAGTACTAGACGCCACATCCCTGATAGAACTATTTTGTATATAAAGCTTATAAACAACATGCCAGACCCTCTTTAAACACTTCGAGAGAAATGGTCCAAAGATGGATTCAAGATGGATGATGAGGAATGGCAGGAGGCCGTTTCCTCACCTAGAGTTGTGGCAATACCTGCTCGCCTCCGACTAGTCCAACTTAAAATCCTCCACAGGGTTTATGTGATGGGACCCCAGTTGGTACGGATTGGGAGATTGGACGGGGTGATTGCAGATGGGGATGTGGCCAGGTGGGTATCTTTATGCACATAATTTGGGAATGTGAGCTTATTCAACCTTATTAGCGCAACATACACAACATTATTAATGCAGTCTTGTCTACACATCTCTCCCTGGAAGCCCGTATATGCTTAATAAATATCTGGGGGCCGACAGATCTAAATGACTACATGACACAATTGGTCACTTTGAGGCTTATGCTCGCTAAGAGAAATATTGCCCAATGGTGGGGAGCGCTACTCCCTCCTACAGTGGGAGACTGGGAGAAAGATTTGGATTGGTCAATGTTTCAAGAAAAAACTGTATATGTGGCCCGAGGTTGCCCTAAAAAGTGGGCTCCCATATGGGGCTTATGGAATTCCTATCGGGGGGATATTTGTCAACCACCCCTCGCCGTCGGCAATGACGACCCCCCTCACCCTAGAGATTTTCCAAGCGATATTTTGTAATGTTAATATTGCCTATTGTTCCCATGATGCCTGACTTATTGCTTCCTTTGTAATGTGATTGATAAGCTGATGTCTGTTAATAAAAGGTTTTAGTAAAAAGAAAAAAAAAGTAATGTTACTACAGAAATACCCTGCTAAATCAATTTTGCTACCTTCAAACGCTGTGGTAATAACTTCGGGAGGTAACAAAACTTTATGTGCCCAGTTCTGCTTGTATTTGTCGATAGAAATAATGGTGATTCTTGCACCTGAAACAATGAGAAGAGGAATGTCAACATTATCAATTGTTATCGGGACTAAAGGGTCAGTGATAGTCTTGTCCGAATGGATATTGTTAATGTCTACACAATCAACAGCTAACATTAACTCCTCAAGTTTCTTTTCTACTAATGCATGTTCCCTATCAATAACATTGTCTTGAATATATCGAACGGGATTGTGTCTGCCTCCTCTATAAACATTGCCAAAGTGGCCAATCTTCTTGCATTTCCAGCATTCTTGTGCTGCAAGGACAATTTTTAAAATTAGATACATGAGAGTACGAACCACAAGTGAAACATTGTATTTTACCGCAAACAGATGACGCACCTCTACCACCTCTGATGCTGGGAAAAGTGTAACCTCTAGATTTGTTCAGAGAAGTATCGGGAATATGTGAGGCTTTGGAATAAGAATTTACAACACTAGTAGTAGGAGACAGTTGAATTTCCAATTGTTTGGCATCAATCTCAGAGGTTACTATGCTTTTTGCTATATCGATGGCTTCATCCAAAGAAGGATTTTTGCAAGGCAGCAGTCTTTGTTAAATCTTTTTTGAATAGCATCTGGATACCAATTGGTCCCTAATTAGTTGTGCAGTGAATTGTTCAAAATCACAATAGCCGGCAAGAACTTTCAGAGCAGTTATATAAGTATCAATAGATTCATTGGGACCTTGCATGGAGTGAAAAATGTGTGTCGGTGGACTACGAGGTTAACCTTCCCTTCAAAATAAATGGATAATTTCTTTACAGCTAACTGATATTCGTCAAGATCACCCAAGTCTTGACCTAAGTAAACAGGTAAGTGATCGAAGACATTCTGTCCCTCCACACCTAAGTAATAATACAACAGACTACGTTTCCTTTCAGGTTTGAACTTTAGACCGTCATTGGCACCTAGGTATGCTTCAAAAGATCTGTAGCAAAGGCACAATTTAAGAGGAGGTTCTCCGGGTTCTTGTACGAAGTGTGTAGGAGGAGTAACAGATTGCATGATGCTGGTAATAAAAAGATACAAAGTGGAAGAAGAAGAAATAGAGAAGAAAGAAAATAAAATATAGAGACAAAGCGAGACACTGCAAGATGTTGATCACAAAGATGAGTACCAATGAAACCAATGATGAGGATGGAAGTTCAACATGAACAAAAATTATAGCGTGTTGATCGCTGACGTTTTGATTAGCAAAGAACATGCAGTACCATAGGATGCCTGAGGAGGCACTGTGGTAAAGCCGGGAAGTAGGCCTTGGTCTCTATGGTAAAGACCAGTGAATATCGACACAGCACGGAGGAGTCTTAAAACAAAGTTGCAGTTACGGAGTAGACTAAAAGGTGACTGGTGGCAACAACTGAAGAAAGGTAGGATATAGATGCTTGTATTACAGGGACTGTGTGGTTTGACGCGCGTCGAGGTACGCGCCGATAGTCAAACCATAGAGCTGAAGTCCAGTAGGATAATTGGCAAATGGTACACAGGCACGTATATCAGAGCGCATGCTTGTAGATACCACAGAAGTCAGCCACTCTCAGAGAAATGGCCTGCTCGAGCGTAGCGTTGGTTGCTTAGGAAATGATAGAGGCATACGAGCGGGAGATGAGCATGCGGCATTCACTTGCGTAGCGTTAGTTGCCAAGAAAACGCTAAACACGCTTGAGCGGGGGGGCAATCCGTCGGTGCCAAAATGTAGAAAGTTAAATAAAATACACCCAGCATATAATGTGATGTCAGAAATCGCAGCGAGAACGTTTAAGCACTCCGGGAACACAGGCAAATGCAACGTTGGAGTTCCAGAGTAAAGAAAGCTGTGTCGTTTCTCCAAATGACTCGTATAAATATATATAGTCATAAACGGTGGATAAAAAAAAAATATCCTTTAGCCCTCAGTGAAGCGCAAGCGCACAGTACCTTAAACAACAGTGATGCTGTGGCAGTAAGACGCTGAAGAGTAGAAGAGAAGAAAAAAAATCATTCCAAGCTTGTGGCCAATTTTGAAGTGGGTTCACTTTGTTGAGTGTAGCAGCACATGGAATGACGAGATCAGCCAGTAGTAATCTTGAAGGGGTTTATTGAGTAAATAGGTACAAGTTAAGTGCAGGAGATGTGAGGGCTAAGGAAGGCTGCAGCAACTGACACAGCAGTGTGCCAGACCATCGCCCAAGCATTCTAAATAAATAATATATAGAATACATGCACAAGTGAAACTGATGATTCTGCAAATAACATATAAAACAGGGGCACAAGCAAAAGATGACTAAGAAGCATGAAATCCCAATCACTACAGTAGTCTTTAGAAAACATTTTAAGGCTAAATCTAAATTCTCTTCAATATAAAGATAGTGGGAGGAGGCTAACTGGGCACCTGTGTTAATAACGACTAATTTTCAAGACCAGTCCCCACTTTGACTTTTCATCTTGTAGTTCTGTCACCACAAAACCAAACCCGAACCTTACATTCATGAATTGCCTCTAGAAAACCAGATTATAAACCACTTTATGTCTATGAATAGAAACGCCAATGATATTTCAACAATGTGGCTCCAAAAAATAATACTGAAAAGGTTATGCAGAAATAACACCACACAATGATCTACATATTAAGAAACATCCCCTTGCACTAAAGTAATTGCAACACAACTTGTTTCGCATGGATTACATTCTATGTACTTGTCTGAAGATATTCAACAAAAAAAACCCTTTTAAATGGCAGTATGGGACAACAGCAAAAATAAACATCGCAGCAGGCAAATCTGAAATGCAGTTTTCGTGCAAATCAAGCGTACGTGAATGTGGAGCAACAGTGTGAAAATGGAGGGTTGCTACAGTAAAACAAGAGTTCCACACTTTTCCAGTTAAAATGTAAGGAGAGGCCTGAAAAAAGACAGTTGCCTACTCTGATCTGGTCCCTCCCCTCTGTTCCAAAGTCCTTCACGACTTACTCTGGCACTAAAAAGTATAGAGGAAATGGTTGTTTTCATTGTGTTGCAGCAAGCATCGACTATAGCTCCTAGTCTTGGCAAGCTGCAGGTGGGTTTGTTTGGGGGTACAGATGAATGCAACGGTGTTGGAGCAGAAAGGAAAATGACCCAATTTCCAATAACTTTTGGCAACACCATCAACACTGGCACTACCTCATCTCTACTGATACTGTCATACTGTTGGTGTTCCATTCCAATCCATTTCCCTTCATCATCAGCACTGTCCCACTTCCATACCACCATTGGCCTGGGACCTCTCATGAGGCTCCTTTATTCCTATCACCAAGCCAGGGCTTTAATTATTCATGCTCTTAACTTTAAATTCTCAGCAATGACTGTAAATACCCTAAGGTAATCCATGCCAGCAAAGCAGTCCATTCTTACATTTCATGTGTTTTACTTTATGCAGTCTTCCCTAAGAGTATTTCCTTTATCCGTGTTAGATCTGGGGGTCTCTAGTTGGCAGAGGTAAGTACCTTTGACCAAGTAGGGACCCTTGCTTCCAGTCAGGGTGAAGGAATACCCACAGTAGACAACCTCCGCTCTCCCTCTAGGTAGCTTGGCGCGAGCAGGCAGGCTTATCCCCAAGGCAATGTGTATAATATTTGCACTTAACACAACAATAACCCCCCATCCACCACAAACTGAGACCACACAGGTAAGTATATATCAAAAATATATCTTTATCTACTTGCAGCAGTAAAAATCGACAATATGTTATAATTACTTTCTTAGGAAAAATGTTACACTTCTTCTTAATGGTTGCACTTAATCTTTAGGGTTGCCCTTGGTAGGAAGTTCTTATTAAAATCAACAATAGTCTCAAGTCTCTCTTTAAACGGTATTAAAAATAAAACTAGTGATTCCTCTCACTTGGCTCTACAACCGAGCAAATTAAGCAATGCCCGTAGGTGAATTACTCGAACGAATCAGCCCACAAAACCAGGGGCCCCCCAAGCGCTGCAAGCGCGCCTCACCAGATTCCCCGGGGACTCCTTCGTGCCACTCGGTGTGTCCTCGCACCCCTGATGATTTCAGTGCACCGCGCTGAGCAGAGCACACACCCTCTAGCCCCGGCCGGTCCTGTCAGATCTCCGCCTGCCCTCGACAATCCAACGGGCGGCGGGGACGGCAGGCCGGGGATAGTCACACTGCTCCCTGGGTGAGTCGCGGAGAAGGCGGCCGGTCGGGGAAGGTTCCCCGGCTCCTTCGTTGCTTTCTCGGCTTCGGCGAGGCTCCCGGTAATTCCCGGCGAAGGCTCCTTGCTTGGACCAATCCGCTCGCGGCTCTTCTGACGAGCCCTCCTTGACGTCACACGCCTCCTCGGTCCTCAGCCAATAGGAGCGCGGCTCCTTCGTGTAATCCCGGGCAGTCCTCCAATGGCAGCGTGGCCTTCTCAGGCGAGCCTCCCTGAGCGGGCCAATCTCAGCGCGGCCGCTCCGATGCTGCTCACGGGTCCCGGGCCGCTGGCGGTGTATTTCTTTAGCGGTTCTGGGTCCCGGGTCGCGGCGGTGAGGTGCGGATCTGGCGAATCGGGGCACAGCAGCCCTCAACACAGGCACACGATGAGTAGAGGCCGCCCTCAATGTTTTCAGTCTACGCCACCTGCAGCTCACGGGGGTGGCCAAGCAGTCCCACGGCCAGCGTCGGTTGTGTGTCGATAAACACACCGATTCTCTCCCACGGCTGGCGGATGGTTTGCAGAGCGCAGGCTGGCAATGAAGACGATCTCCCAGCGTCTAAGAGCCTCTTTAGGAACCTTTTAATCCTGGGTTCCAGGAACAGGAGGCCAGCTCTTCTCAGGCCCTTGGAGATTCAGGTTGAAGACACAGCACACAGCAAAGTCTTGGCAGTTTCAAGCAGGCAGGGTCACAGCACATAGCAAAGTCCCTTTCTTCTCCTCTCCTTCAGTTGGATAGCAGGATAGGTCAGCCCTTAAAGCACACAGCAAGGCAATCTTCCATCAGCTCCTTCAGCAGTCCTTCTTCTGGCAGAGGTTCCTCTTGATTGTAGAATCTAATCTTCTGTAGTCAGGGGTCCTTCTCTTATACCCCTAAAAGTCTTTGAAGTCCTTTGAAGTCTTTTGAAGTCTTTTGTGCAAGGGGGCCCTGAGCCCGGTCTAAACCAGTTCTGGGGGTTGCTGGAGCGCTGGGGTGTTTCTGGTTTCCTTCTTCCTGTCAGCATCAGGGTCAGAGGTGACAGTTGGCCCGCAGGAGGGGGAGCCAGCATGGTGGCCAGGCAGGCACAGCCCTTCACTATCAGGCGCTATCTCCTCCCGCTTCCCTGGCAGCAGATGCTGCCTTTCATCCACGGGCTGACTCCGACCCCCTCCCTCCGGGGGCTCTGCAGCCCCTGTCACACTCAGACCAGACAGGCAATCCACAAACAGGCCCAGGCACACAGAAAGGTTTAGACAAGAGAACAGACACTTTCTAAAAGTACTATTCTCAAACACAGAATTTAAAAACAACCTTCACTAAAAGATGTGTTATTAAGGTCTGAGTTCAGGGATATCATTCACTTATGTCCCATCTTGTTCTTATGAGAAGATAGGCTGGTGTCCATTGGGACCAGCCTCCCCCATGTTATTCTATGGAGCAAGATAGCCTTACAGCAGTGAGCGCACAAAATGGCTGCAGCCCACTACCAGAGCATGTGACTTGCACTAGTACATGCTCTACCTGACCCCTACACTGCACCCTGCCCAGGGGGGTACCTTGAGCCTTCCATAGGGGTGACTGATGTGTACAGACAGGGAAGGGTTAGGCCCAGCCAGTGGGGACACTGGCCAGGTGGACATGGCAGTCACAGACTGCACACAGGCCCTGCGCTGGCAGGCCTGAGTCACCATTTTAGGGCTACTCATGTGGGTGGCGCAATCTGCGCTGCAGGCCCACTAGTAGCATCTGTCATCACCAGCCCTGGCACACACAGTGCACTTTACTAGGGACTTCATGGTGATACAAATATGCCAATTAGGTATACCCAATCAATATGACAATTTACAGAGGGAGCACTTACACTCTGGCACTGATCAGCAGTGGCAGAGTGTCCAAAGCATCTAAACCAGCAAAAACGAAATCCAGCACAGCATCAAAAATACATGAGTCAGAGGCAAAAAGATGGGGGAAAAACCACGCCAAGGGTGTCAGGTCTAACACGTGTCCCCTCCAGCTGAAAGTGGGGAGAACTACCCAACCTCTTGGAAGTCCTCATCACTAAGGCGGAAGAATCTGGACAGACCATCAGCATTGGCGTGTTCTGAACCAGGGCGGTGCTCCACCGTAAAGTCCATCCCCTGTAGGGAAATGGACCACCTCAATAGTTTTGGATTCTCACCCATCATCTGCATTAACCATCTGAGGGGCCTGTGGTCGGTCTGAACACGGAAGTGAGTCCCAAACAGGTAGGGCCTCAGCTTCTTCAGAGCCCAGACCACAGCGAAAGCTTCTCTTTCAATGGCACTCCATTTCTGTTCCCTGGGGATTAGCCTCCTGCTAATGAAA
Source organism: Lissotriton helveticus (assembly GCF_964261635.1). Lineage (NCBI taxonomy): Eukaryota > Metazoa > Chordata > Amphibia > Caudata > Salamandridae > Lissotriton > Lissotriton helveticus. The sequence continues at coordinate 2,110,575,392 of NC_136057.1, forward strand.
GCCACTGGTTGGTCTCCGCCCTCATCATTGATCTGTGAGAGTACTGCCCCCACACCTTGCTCTGAAGCGTCAGTCTGCACAATGAACTCACTGGAAAAGTCAGGTGCCTTAAGCACCGGTGCGGTGCACATGGCAGCTTTGAGGGTGTCAAAAGCAGTTTGACAGGCCTCAGTCCAATTCACTTTTCTGGGCTGATTTCTAGATGTCAGCTCTGTCAAAGGGGCCACAATGGTGCCATAACCTTTGACAAACCGTCTGTAATACCCGGTGAGACCTAAAAAGGCTCTCACCTCAGTCTGGGTCTTGGGGGGCTCCCAAGCCAGAATGGTATCAATCTTTGCCTGTAGGGGCGCCACCTGGCCGCTCCCTACCTGGTGTCCCAAGTACACCACCGATCCCTGCCCTATCTGGCATTTACTGGCCTTGATAGTGAGGCCTGCCTTCTGCAGAGCCTTCAACACTTCAGTGAGGTGTGGCAGGTGTTCCTCCCAAGTGGAGCTGAACACAGCAATGTCATCCAGGTAGGCTGCGCTGAATTGCTCCAGCCCCGCCAGTACCTGGTTGACCAATCTCTGAAATGTAGCAGGGGTATTTTTCAACCCAAAGGGCATGACACGGAACTGGAAGTGCCCCTCTGGCGTTGAAAATGCTGACCTCTCCTTGGCCCCCTCAGTTAAGGCAATCTGCCAGTACCCTGAAGTCAAATCAAAAGTGCTCAGGTACTGGGCAGCTCCCAACCGATCCACCAGCTCATCAGCTCTGGGGATGGGGTGCGCGTCCGTCTTGGTGACCGCATTGAGCCCACGGTAGTCCACGCAGAACCGGAGTTCTGGAGGGCCACCTGGGGTAGCAGCTTTCTTAGGCACTAAGACCACTGGGCTAGCCCAGGGGCTGCTGGAGGGCTCAATAACCCCTAGTGCCAACATCTTGGAAACTTCTTCCTTGATGCTAGCCCTGACCTTGTCAGCCACCCTGTAAAACTTCTGTTTCACAGGTAGACTGTCTCCAGTGTCCACATCGTGGACGCACCATTTGGTGACACCTGGGATCAGGGAGAACAGGGGGGCGAACTGACCCAAGACTTGGCGACAGTCCTTCTGCTGCTCTGGGGTCAGGGTGGAGGAGAGGACCACACCATCCACTGACCCATCTTGCTCCTTGACTGCCAGGAGGTCAGGGAGAGGATCACTATCCTCCTCCCCTCCAGCATCTGTAGCCATGAGCATAGTCACTTCTGACCTCTCAAAGTGGGGTTTGAGGCGGTTCACATGTAGCACCCTCAGGGGCTGCCTGGGAGTCTTCAGGTTAACCAAGTAGGTAACCTCGCTCTTGCGCTCCACCACCTCATATGGCCCAGACCACTTGTCACGGAGCGCACAAGGCTCCACTGGCGCCATCACCCACACTTTCTGACCAGGGTGGAACTCAACCAGAGAAGTGTTCTGGTCATACCACCTCTTCATTTCCTCCTGGCTAGCCTCCAGGTGCTCTTGAGCGAGCTTCCTGAAGCGCTTGGTCTGGTTGCGAATGGCCAGCACATAGCTGAACACATCCTGAGGGGTTTTCCCACAGGATTTCTCCCACCCCTCCTTCACCAGAGTGAGAGGCCCTCTGACAGGGTGGCCATACAGCAACTCAAAGGGACTGAACCCTAAGGATTTCTGAGGCACCTCCCTGTAGGCAAACAACAGGCATGGTAACAAGACGTCCCATTTCCGCCTCATGGGCTCTTCCAGGCCCATAATCATGCCCTTCAATGTGCGGTTGAATCTTTCAACCAACCCATTTCCTTGAGGGTGGTAAGGAGTGGTGAATTTGTATGTCACCCCACACTCATCCCACAGGGACTTCATATACCTAGAAATGAAGTTTGTCCCCCTGTCTGAGACCACCTCCCTGGGGAACCCCACACGGGAAAAGATCCCCATCAGGGCACGGCCCACCACTGGGGCTGTGACTGTCCTGAGCGGGATGGCTTCTGGGTACCGAGTGGCATGGTCCACCAAGACCAGGATAAACCTGTTGCCTAGGGCTGTCTTGGGGTCCAGGGGCCCCACGATGTCAATGCCCACCCGCTCAAAAGGGGTGCTCACCACAGGAAAGGGTTGGAGGGATGCCACGCACTTCCCTCCGCTCTTGCCACTGGCCTGGCAAGTTTGGCAAGATTTACAAAAGGCAGAGACGTGCTTCTTCATCTGGGGCCAGTAGAAATCGGTGACAAGCCGGTGATAGGTCTTGTCTTGCCCCAGATGTCCTGCGAGAGGCACGTCATGAGCCAGACCCAGTAGGAAGTTCCTGAAGCGCTCGGGTACTACCAGCACACGGGCTGCACCGGGCTCAGCGAACTTAGGCTCACTATAAAGTAAGTCATCCTCCCAGTAAATCAAATGCTCCCTGGACCCCAGGCCTGCTGCCTGGTATGCAGCCTGCTGCCGCACACCAATGAGAGAAGGGCACTCCTTCTGAGCCTGGCAGAATTCCTCCCTGGAGGGACCACCCTCTTGCTGCCACTGGGACAGCTCAGGCAATTCCCCCAGTTCGGCCACCTGCTCCCCTGTAGGTTCCAGGGCATCCCCCTCAGGGTCTGCTTCCTCCTGGACCGTGGGAACAGTGGGGGCTGGTTTCCCGCACCCCCTACCCCTTCCTCTCTTGGCAGGTTCCTGGGCCATTGTTCCAGGCTCCAGTTCTGCTAGACCGCCCTCTCTGGCTGTCATTGCACGGGTGGACACACAGATCCACGCAGGCAAACCCAACATCTCCAAGTGAGTCCTGTGCTCCACCTCTTTCCATGGAGAGCTCTCCAGGTCATTACCTAATAGACAATCTACAGGCAAGGCATCACTTACAACAACTTCCAAAATACCGGAGACTCCTCCCCATTCAAATGAAACATTTGCCAACTTGCAGTAGCGCACTGAACTGTCAGATGCCACCACAGGCCGGAGTACCTTGGGAACAATTTGCTCTTCAGACACCCACTGACACCTGACAGATGTCACGCTGGCCTCTGTGTCTCTCAGAGCCTCTATTTCCTGTCCATTGATGGTCACCTTCTGCCCGTATTTCTTAGTGTTTTGGGGCAGCAAGGTTTCCTGGGCCATCTCTTGGTCTCCTAAAGAGACAAGGGTCATCACTGCTAACCCTTCCTCCCCACTGGAAATCAGATCCCCTCCCAAAACTATACTGGCTAACGCCGGAGCGGGAGCACCAGTGGGTGCTGAGTTCTTCTTTGGACATTTGGGGGCAATGTGCCCCACCTCCCTACATGCATAGCAAGTAGGCGGGGGCCTTTTGTCCTGCGTGCCCTTATGGGGCCAGGACTTCTTAGGCTTGGGGGGTTGAGACACCTTCTCCTGGGAACCATTTTGGGGCCCTTTAGAAGACGCCTTTTGATTACCCGTGTCCCCCCCACTCTTCTGCTGGGGACCCTGTCCACCTTTGGCTGGGGTACTTACCACCCCCTTGTGGACCCTGGTGCTAGACCAGCGGTCCGCCTCTTTGGCAAGCTCACTGGGATCAGTTAACTTGCTATCTAAAAGATGCTGGCGCAGCTCTGGAACACATAAACTACTTAAGTGCTCCCAACTAATCAAGTGACACAACCCCACATAATCAGTAACTTTGCTGCCCTTTATCCAACCTTCCAGTGCACGCGTGTACATACTCACACACTCCACCCAAGTACTTGAATCAAGCTTCTAAGTTCCTAAACTTCTGGCGGTACTGTTCTGAAGTGAGCCCATACCTGAGGCACAAAGCCTCCTTCATAGCGGGGTAGGATAAAGTATCTGCTGCTTCTAAGGGTGCCAAAACATCCCTCCTAGAGGCCTCAAAATGCTTCCACAATCCTGCCCCCCAATTCTTCTCAGGCACTTCATTCATCTTTAAGGCAAGTTCATACGCTCTGAACCACGCATAAATATCCTCACCCCTCTGATAATTCTGTACCAGATCCTTTGGTATGTATACCTTACCCACTTGTACTGGTTGTGCGCTGCCACCATTAGAACTGGACTCCTCCTTTTTGGCTTTAATGTCCAGCTCCCTCATGCTCAACTCATGAGCCAATTGGAGTTTCTTCTCCTCCAAAGCGAGAGTATTTCTTCTCTCCTGCGCCTCTTTCTCAGTTTCATGGCGCAGTCTCCTCTCATCTGCTTGTGCTTTGAGCTTAAAAAGCTCAATCTCATGGGCCCTAGCTCTCTGATTCTCCTCCACCTCCTCTGGAGAAATAATCCTACTGGAGTGGTTGCTGCCAGTCCTAGACACTGCCTTCCTCACTGGCAACTCACTGGACAAAAAAGCATTCTCCTGTGTGCCTTCCTCTCCAGTAGCAGCTTCTGGATCACCATGTTTGGCCTCCCACCAGGCCCTCAGAGATTTCTGAAGCTCTTCCTTGTTTGCGCTGCCCTTTGCTGGGCATCCAAGCTGTTTGCAGAATTTTCTCAGTTGCTCCTTGTTATAGATGAACAACTCCTGGATTTCAAATTCCACTTCCACTTCTACACTCACGCTTGGCGCTTTCTGAGACATGATGCTTCCTAACCTTTTCAACTAAAAGGTTTCACCAAAAAGAAAAGATCTTGCGCAACCTGTGCTGCTAAACTAGACTAGTGATGTACAAGAAATCACTGTAGGTCAAGTGCAATTATTAGTTCAAAATCCGCACCGCTGTCCAACAATGTTAGATCTGGGGGTCTCTAGTTGGCAGAGGTAAGTACCTTTGACCAAGTAGGGACCCTTGCTTCCAGTCAGGGTGAAGGAATACCCACAGTAGACAACCTCCGCTCTCCCTCTAGGTAGCTTGGCGCGAGCAGGCAGGCTTATCCCCAAGGCAATGTGTATAATATTTGCACTTAACACAACAATAACCCCCCATCCACCACAAACTGAGACCACACAGGTAAGTATATATCAAAAATATATCTTTATCTACTTGCAGCAGTAAAAATCGACAATATGTTATAATTACTTTCTTAGGAAAAATGTTACACTTCTTCTTAATGGTTGCACTTAATCTTTAGGGTTGCCCTTGGTAGGAAGTTCTTATTAAAATCAACAATAGTCTCAAGTCTCTCTTTAAACGGTATTAAAAATAAAACTAGTGATTCCTCTCACTTGGCTCTACAACCGAGCACATTAAGCAATGCCCGTAGGTGAATTACTCGAACGAATCAGCCCACAAAACCAGGGGCCCCCAAGCGCTGCAAGCGCGCCTCACCAGATTCCCCGGGGACTCCTTCGTGTCGCTCGGCGTGTCCTCGCACCCCTGATGATTTCAGCGCACCGCGCTGAGCAGAGCACACACCCTCTAGCCCCGGCCGGTCCTGTCAGATCTCCGCCTGTCCTCGACAATCCAACGGGCAGCGGGGACGGCAGGCCGGGGATAGTCACACTGCTCCCTGGGTGAGTCGCGGAGAAGGCGGCCGGTCGGGGAAGGTTCCCCGGCTCCTTCGTTGCTTTCTCGGCTTCGGCGAGGCTCCCGGTAATTCCCGGCGAAGGCTCCTTGCTTGGACCAATCCGCTTGCGGCTCTTCTGACGAGCCCTCCTTGACGTCACACGCCTCCTCGGTCCTCAGCCAATAGGAGCGCGGCTCCTTCGTGTAATCCCGGGCAGTCCTCCAATGGCAGCGTGGCCTTCTCAGGTGAGCCTCCCTGAGCGAGCCAATCTCAGCGCGGCCGCTCCGATGCTGCTCACGGGTCCCGGGCCGCTGGCGGTGTATTTCTTTAGCGGTTCTGGGTCCCGGGTCGAGGCGGTGATGCGCGGATCTGGCGAATCGGGGCACAGCAGCCCTCACCACAGGCACACGATGAGTAGAGGCCGCCCTCAATGTTTTCAGTCTACGCCACCTGCAGCTCACGGGGGTGGCCAAGCAGTCCCACGGCCAGCGTCGGTTGTGTGTCGATAAACACACCGATTCTCTCCCACGGCTGGCGGATGGTTTGCAGAGCGCAGGCTGGCAATGAAGACGATCTCCCAGCGTCTAAGAGCCTCTTTAGGAACCTTTTAATCCTGGGTTCCAGGAACAGGAGGCCAGCTCTTCTCAGGCCCTTGGAGATTCAGGTTGAAGACACAGCACACAGCAAAGTCTTGGCAGTTTCAAGCAGGCAGGGTCACAGCACACAGCAAAGTCCCTTTCTTCTCCTCTCCTTCAGTTGGATAGCAGGATAGGTCAGCCCTTAAAGCACACAGCAAGGCAATCTTCCATCAGCTCCTTCAGCAGTCCTTCTTCTGGCAGAGGTTCCTCTTGATTGTAGAATCTAATCTTCTGTAGTCAGGGGTCCTTCTCTTATACCCCTAAAAGTCTTTGAAGTCCTTTGAAGTCTTTTGAAGTCTTTTGTGCAAGGGGGCCCTGAGCCCGGTCTAAACCAGTTCTGGGGGTTGCTGGAGCGCTGGGGTGTTTCTGGTTTCCTTCTTCCTGTCAGCATCAGGGTCAGAGGTGACAGTTGGCCCGCAGGAGGGGGAGCCAGCATGGTGGCCAGGCAGGCACAGCCCTTCACTATCAGGCGCTATCTCCTCCCGCTTCCCTGGCAGCAGATGCTGCCTTTCATCCACGGGCTGACTCCGACCCCCTCCCTCCGGGGGCTCTGCAGCCCCTGTCACACTCAGACCAGATAGGCAATCCACAAACAGGCCCAGGCACACAGAAAGGTTTAGACAAGAGAACAGCCACTTTCTAAAAGTACTATTCTCAAACACAGAATTTAAAAATAACCTTCACTAAAATATGTGTTATTAAGGTCTGAGTTCAGGGATATCATTCACTTATGTCCCATCTTGTTCCTATGAGAAGATAGGCTGGTATCCATTGGGACTAGCCTCCCCCAAGTTATTCTATGGAGCAAGATAGCCTTACAGCAGTGAGCGCACAAAATGGCTGCTGCCCTCTACCAGAGCATGTGACCTGCACTAGTACATGCTCTACCTGACCCCTACACTGCACCCTGCCCAGGGGGGTACCTTGAGCCTTCCATAGGGGTGACTGATGTGTACAGACAGAGAAGGGTTAGGCCCAGCCAGTGGGGACACTGGCCAGGTGGACATAGCAGTCACTGACTGCACACAGGCCCTGCGCTGGCAGGCCTGAGTCACCATTTTAGGGCTACTCATGTGGGTGGCGCAATCTGCGCTGCAGGCCCACTTGTAGCATCTGTCATCACCAGCCCTGGCACACACAGTGCACTTTACTAGGGACTTCATGGTGATACAAATATGCCAATAAGGTAAACCCAATCAATATGACAATTTACAGAGGGAGCACTTACACTCTGGCACTGATCAGCAGTGGCAGAGTGTCCAAAGCATCTAAACCAGCAAAAACGAAATCCAGCACACCATCAAAAATACATGAGTCAGAGGCAAAAAGATGGGGGGAAAAACCACGCCAAGGGTGTCAGGTCTAACAATCCAGATGATGTGTTTTTCTAGTTTCATTTTCACAAAACATACTTTTATAGTACAAATTGTGAAATGAGTCACCTTCAGGTCTGGGTGAGTTCAGATTGCTAGTAGACATTTATGATGGGCACGATTGAAGTCCAGAGGCTGAAGGCAGTATTGTTTTCTCACAGTCCCTGCCACTGGGTCATTAAGATTTTCAGACTAAATGCACATCCAATCATTTGGCTCTTAGGAGAGCACATACAGTGAGGGTTATATAAATGCCACTAATAAATTAAAGCACTACTACGCAGGTGCACAATGAGGGCTACAATGTGTAGGAGTAACATCATGCACACCGGTATGCATTATATATTAAGAGCACTTGGTGTGCAGAAACACACATTCAGGATTAAAACACTACGCAGTTGAATGTGCTCATAAATCGTTATTATCCAACGTAGCCATTTTTAACAACCTTGGAATTACAAAAGATTGAGGATAAAAACAAGATTCTAAAGTAATGCCTTTCATTCTGAATGCAGTCCCTTGATGTTGAGTTATACCTTAATGGGAAACATTAGGATTGCGACATATTAGCTGCAAATAACAAAAGGATCCCTGTGTTAAAAGCAATGGCGGCTTGTAACATTAATGTGCTGGCCTAAACGCACTGGCTGACACTTCTACTAATGCCACTACATGATCTCCCACATAATTGCCGACATGCATAAAGCACATTATAAAAATTATGCATTTAATTCACGGACAGCCGTGTTCACTGGCCATTATTGTGCGCAGTCTCACCCTAATACGGTCTACGCAGATGAGACCTTCACCCTGTTCCCACAAACCCCCACTCACACACACGCCTTGCTATAGGCTGAGTATCTAGTACCCGTGGTTGCATCACAGGTGCATGATTTGTGGGAAGAGACAACGCTTGCATGCAACGCACGAATATTAGTGGTGCAGTTACTAACGGACAGCACAGTCGACTTTTCAGGTGCAGGCCGAGGACATGCATGATCTTCAAAATGAAGCCTGCCAAATCCTATTATTTAGCGCATGAATGATGAAAGGCATGGGGGTCAGAGCTAGCAGTGACTTCTCTAGAAAGTCGAACAAAACCAGTTTATTTAATGTGTACCGTCTGTCTCCAAAGCCAGCACCAGCCACTTGTCTGCACAGAGTGCACCTTTTATTACTACACAAAATAACCGCACACTACACTTTTGACAATAAACACACACACACTTCTCTTTTAGTTTGTTTATAACAACGTATGTGTGCCTCAGCCTCACTCGTGTGCCTCAGCCTCACTCTTCTGAGGCTTGCCCAATGTCCGGTGCATTCTGCGGCGGCTGGAGCAAGTTTGAGTCATCTGGCTGTTGTTGACTAGTTTATTAATTTATAATTAGGCAGCTGGATAGTGTTGGGGCCTCTCACATCCTGTTTGGGAGACTAGGCCCAGGTCCATGAGGGACAGAGAGGCATTTGAGTCCAGACTGATGCTATTTGATTGGTTGCCAGGGAAGTGCAAGGGGCCCAGACACTCAGAGTAGGCTGGCTAAGGTAGGATCTTAATTGTTTTTCTGTCGTCCTGCCCGCGGTAACACATGTGCGACTACACTAGGCTCCACAGCCCGGGCCACCAGTAATTGTAGCTGTCTTGAACACGTGCTCTGAGCCCGGGAGAGGCTGAGCAGGTGGTATTTAGGGCAGGCACGCCTCTCTTACATTAGCTGAGCAGCGCCACTGTGACTAGTTCTGCACTGAGAGGTCCTCACCAGCGTCTAGCATTGTGACTGCAGACTGACCTACTACTGTACAGTAGCTGAGAGCGCAGGCAGCCGACCTGTTCATTGCTTGATTTTGCTTGCAAGAAAGTGTCACTGGTAGTCGTTGAAATGTCACTCATAATGACACTGAAATTATGAAAATGTCCCACATATAATCTGAAACCTTGGCAGCTCTGAAATTATGTAATTCCTCTGTTGAGTCTGCCCAGAACCACAAGGGTTCTGTCATGCTTGCCGGACTCACTCCCGCGTGCATATCGCTGCGGGGCACCGTCAAACTGCCATAATAGTCGGTCCCGATACCGAGCATGTGCGGGACCCGGCAACAGAGTTTAAAGCCTCCCCGACCCTAAGCTGAGACGCGTCACATTCCAGCTTCGGGATTCAGAGTATTCCTTCCGGGTCCTTACATGAGCTTCCGGATCTCCTGTTACTTGGATCTTTTTTCGGGTCTCTGCTCCCTACTTCGTTGCATCTCCTGCTTGCGGCGTCCTGCTCCCTTCTTCGTTGCGTCTCCTGTTCGCGGCGTGCTGCTTTTCTTCATTGGTCTCCTGGCCTCTTCTAGAGTCGCTCCTTGCATTGCTTCTTTGTTCGACCCCTGCTCTCATGTGACTGCATATCGGATGAAACCCCTGACAAAGGAAAAAACAACAAGAAAGCTACATTAATCCTTTACGGTAACAGCGTTTCTAGCTCTGAACATACTAATTCTTTTTAAGTTACTTTGATACTTATCCAATATGTAACTCATGCCATTTGAGATCTATTTTTCCCCCTTCCTTTGTTCATTCCAAAATCATTCCTGAAAGCAAAGGAATTACTGTTAGATCTACCTGACGTTAAGGTGGACTTTATTTAGTCTTATATCATATTTACCACATCTACCCTAGGTTGGCTTTACCTTAGAATATTAGTTCTGGAGTGTAGGAGAGTAGGGTCTGCAATCCTATGGCCACCCCAGATTTTTGCTTTTTGCTTCACTTGTTTAGGACTTTCCCTGGCTGTGGGCCTGCTAATCAGACCCACAGCCTAGCTGTTCTCTCTCTAAATTGACACACATGTACTTTAGGTGCATTTACCAATTGGTATTGGGTCCCCTTATCAGCCCCTGTACAGTGTACCTTAGGTACCCAGGGTATAGGTGAACCCAAGGACTACCAGGGGCTGCAGCAGGTATTATGCCACCCCTGGCTGGCCATCTAAACAGACACAACTGGCTGGTAAGACAGCTGGGGCAAGGTGGTGTAATCACCCTTTGCTATAGATATAGTATACCTATATCTAACCCCAAAATGGACACATATACTCCTTTCAGTCACTCCTATGGCAGGCCTTATCAATCCTGAAGGCAGAGTGCTTGGAATTATGTGAGATGGTGCTCTAGCATGAGCTGAGCCTGTCTACAGCTTTCGGAACCAATTCCTTTAGCTGTTTCCATGATAACGCTATACCATATACTCTTAAGTGCATTATAATCCTCGCGGTTATTGCTAACTTTGGTATAGCATTATCAAAACATGTCGAGTAAGGTGTCATACGAATTGGAATACTACCCCCTCGCCAGTTCTGGCGACGGGGGTAGCATTCCACCCTTTTAGAGGGACACGACATGTATGTAACTGTGAACCCCAGTTAAAGTTAAACAGAGCCTCAGCATCACAAAATGGATGCTGCCACCACAGACACAAGTCTGACCTCCTGCTGCTGGGAGTCCTTCCAGCGAGGGAGGCCTGGACAAAGGGTTTCCTGACTTGGGAGGTGCTAGCACCACCCCAGACAGGATTTTGTGTATTGAGGTAGGGAGGGCTGAAAGGAATGAGACATGCCTGGGGCACACAAGGTGTCCCTGTGCATACCCCGCTTCAAACCAGTTGCTGGGGCACTCCAGCCCCAGCTCTGGCGTGAAACCGGACAAAGGATAGGGGGTGTAACCACTCCCCTTCCTGGTCCCACCCATGGGAGCGACCTAGTCACTAGTGCAGCCCCCTTTAGCAGGATAAAGGTAGGAGCTGGTCCCATTCCAAGTTAGATTATCCTGAACAACTCTACAAAGAAGAAACTCTGGACTTCGACGTTCTGCTCCACAGAAGACTGAAGAATCTCCCTTGTGGGCAAGGAGTGTCCACCCTGCAACTGCAGGCACCATCAAGCGTCCTAGCGGTTCACTTTGTCGTCCTTCCTGCCGGATGCGGGACTTCAGAGCCCGACGAGACCCGGACTCCCAGACCTCTCCGACCTCTACCCACATCTGCAGCACAGCTGAGACCCGTGGGTGCGACGAGACACGTGGGACCGGCCATCTTGAAGAAACTGCACTTCGCTTCCAGCACGACTTCAGAGGCATCCTCGAGTAAGTGCTTTGGGGATTGAGAAGCCCCAGCCCCGAGCAGCTCCTGCACCGAAGACCAGCCCTCCAGCATCCACGAGATCTGCGTGGGGCCCTTTGCTTGGTTGCTGCTTGACGCGTTGTCTGGTCACTTGCCGGCTGGCTAGTGACCTCCTAGACGACGATCCACGAAATTTACACTGCTGGTCTGGTTGCTCCAGACTGGCCCTTGCTCCCTTCCAAAAGAGGAGCACCCCGGACCCTCCTGGTCCACTCCAGACGCCGTTTCCACTCACCGCATGGGTAGCCTTTGCCAAGGCCTGTTGACTCCACCGCCGACAGCGAGAGCCTGCGTGGGACAGCTCGTGCTTCCATCCTGGTCGTCGAAGACACCTCCTGGTCCACGTGGCTGCAGAGACAAGCATCCACTCTTCACCTGATCGCGACAACAGCATCTGGTTCCCTCCTGGTTCCACACCGGTCACTGGCTAGTGACTTTGAACACTGTCCCCTCTGCTTTCAGGTCCTCTTCTTCCTCGATCCACCCGTGGATCGCGCCGAACATCTTCCTCCTGGTCGCCTGCAGCATCTTTCTTCAAGGCTCCATAGACTTCGACGCGGAAACCCGACACACTTTGACACCTATGCACCCGCAGCCCGTGGTTGAGGTAACAAGAGCATTTCCGTGCTCAAGGGTAGACTGACTCTCCTAATGTCCAGGTATCCTGTCGTTTTAGTCGTAACTAGTAGGAACTGTCTTTTACTTACCTTTTCGTAATTTGTTCTGCCCATTGACTTTGTTCCGCATCTCGCGTGTGAGTTCACACTCTGCACACGCGTCCCGTGGGCCTTCTGCTACTTACCCAAGGTTAGGGTAGGGTAGTCCCAGCGAACCTACAGCCTCTGGGCATCTTCATTTCCTAAATCGTTCGACTTATACCATTTACTTAGTATATGGTTTGCCGTGCCCCTAGGGCACCATTGTAATTTGTGCGACTTTTTGTATTTTTCTTAAAGAGATTATTATGTGCTTAGCCCTCTGATCTCATAAAGAGTTCAGAGGTGTTTGTTATTAATAAATATATCGTTTATTTTCATAACAACCTGTGTGGTGTCCTTTCATCTGGTATTCAAGGGGTTATATGTGGTAAAACAGCTGGCTTCACATGCCAAAAGAGTTTAGCCTAAGACTGCTTTGTCCATGCTACCATTAGGATAGCTGGTCTATAAGGTTGACTTACAACCAATCACCACAAGGGTTGTTTGGACTGATACAAGGCGATAACTAAAACCTGATGGGCATCATATATCAGGCCAACTTCTCACATGGAGTTACAAACCCAGTCACCGTGTGCCCAAGGTGGGTTTCAGTGTGCTGTTCTTCTATTTCCTGATTTCTTTATTTAAGCTCTCCCTTTTTATTTATTCAGACAACCCCCCCATACTCAAACAACTTATAATCATTATTAATGGAAGAAGGAAACTATCCAGATAGTTGGAATTCCACACATTTTCTTGTATAGACTTATAGGATTAGAATTTCCCTGTATACTCACACTTTCTGTCTTTTGGACAGAGATTTCCCCTGGCTGTTTGCTTCTGTCCTAGAATGGGGAAGTCGTGGGACATTTCTTATTTCTTTATTTTCCCTTCTTCCCCTGGTTACTGTTGACACTTTGACGTAGTTGGGTGCAATACGTGATCAGGAGCGGTTGTGGCCTTTCATCTTTGCATGGCGTTCCCTGCGGAAACGTAAATAGGAATTTGACAGAACGCGATGCTCAAGCGTTATTTTCCACCCGAACGCTATGGAAATGAGTCAGGTGACACTCACAGATTTAGCCCACATGCTGGGTAACCTTCAGAAGGAAACCCAAGCCTTAGCTGCACAAGTAAATTCTATCCAGCGGGGTGTGAGGCCTGAGTCTAGCTTAGGGAACATGGTAGAAGGTTCAGTTTCCACCTCAATTCCAGTCCTCCAGCACATATGTCACTGTCATATAAGTAACTACACCTCAGTCTATTCCCTTAGCCCCTCCAGAGAGGTTCATAGGGGACCCTGCTAAGTTTGCTGCCTTCATTAGCCAGTGCCAGCTCCATTTTATGTGCAAGGCTTCCTGCTTTCCAAACGATCAAGCCAGAGTAGCATTTGTCATTTCCTATTTAGGAGGAACAGCAGCCAACTGGTCTATACCCCTCATAGAAAGAAACAACCCGTTACTGCATGGAAGAGAGTTAAGGCAGCTCTTCGATAGGCACTCCTTAATGCAGTCAGTGGATACAGAACTTTTGAACCTGAAACAGGGATCAAAGGAGTTAACGACTTACATTTCTACATTTAACAGTTTGGTAGCCGAAGCCGGATGGCTTGAGGCAAAACGTAGTTCCTTGTTTTATAGAGGGTTGGGAGAGGAATTAATAGATCTATTGGCACAAGTAGTTGATCCCCCTGAGTCATGTAAAGCCCTTATAGACTTGGTAGTAAAATTAGATCATAGAATTAATGAAAGGAAAAGAGAGAAAGGGCGTTCAGAAGGAAGCAATGCAGATATGAAGCATACGGGCCCCCTTAGTGAAGATAAAAGACAGAAAAGGTGTGATAAAAAATTGTGTTTATACTGCGGAAAACAGGGTCATTTTCTTAGAGAGTGCCCTTGTGAAACCCAAGAAAAGAAACAAGTTGGAAAACTAACAAGCCCGAAATTTGGAGAGACAAATAATTCGGGTAGGTCAGGGTTAATTGTCTAGCAACAGTTTGCTCAGTCAAATGCTTTCTCGCCTTCCACTCACCATTTTTTCCTTTCATCCCGGCTGGAATGGGGACAACAGGTTATGGACATTCATATAATGGTAGATTCCGGTGCCACAGGCAATTTTATGGATTTGTGTTGGGCTCATAGTAAGAACATTGCTTTGATTACCAAGACCGCTTGGGAGGAAATTAAAACCATAGATGACAGTAACCTTAAATCAGGCCCCATTACACATTCTACCATTGAATTAACACTTGTAATTCAAGAAGAACATTGTGAGATTATTGTGTTTGATCTTATTCGGTCTCCCCAGTTTCCTGCCATACTAGGTCTTTCATGGCTATGCCATCATTTTATTTTTCTTAAAACTCTTTATTGATGACTGCAATAAGAATTCACATTTACATCAGGACATGTATACATCCCAGTCATGTTTTTTCTTTTTTTGTGGTGTCATATTTAACCTCCTGTCTCCCAATATATAATTACAGTCTCTTAGCAAATTGTCGTACATAAGGCAAAAGTGAACAGGGTAAATTCCATCCTCATCCGTTGTCAGTTCCTCGCACTGACTGCATCTTATAAGTTCGCCTCATACAGGAGCAATAATATTCTTAAAACAATAAACTCCCACCCTCAACATAACTCCCTCCCTCTAATCCACCCTCTCCTGGTCGCTACGGAAATCTCTAGGTGACTCTCTTTAGGGCAAACCATTATGACTGTCGAGCTGCAGCGTCAGGGTATAACTATCCTGTGCACCTTCCTGCGGGGGTGCACCCTTTCAACCAAATTCCACCCCCTGGAGCAAACTATTGTGACCCTTCTACCTGAGGAACTTCTGAATCTAATCCCTCCAATTTCAGTACCATTGCGTCCCACTCCATTGCTATAGGTTGTTTCCTATGGCCTCTTTCTTCCTCTCTCCTTAAGGCTGCACCCTCTGCCCGACCCCACTGTACTAGGTCCGATTGCCATGTGGTTAACCTAGGATGCCTGGGGGACTTCCATCTCATCGTTATGCATCTATTCACTAGAATCAGGGCCAGGTCTAGGAATTTTAATTTAACCTTCAACGACTTAGATCTCCTACGCATCCCCACTAAACAATATAGAGCCTCCGTCGGAACAGGTAATTGTGTAACAGTATGGAGCGTCTGGCACAGGTCAGCCCAGTAGCTTAGCTATCGCGGGCAGGACCACAGCATGTGAATGAGATCAGCTTCGTCTCCTTAACACTGGGGGCAGCAATGTGGGGAGTCTGGGAACATGCGATGTAGTCGCTTAGGAGTTAAGTATGTCCTGTGGAGCACCA
This sequence comes from Lissotriton helveticus, assembly GCF_964261635.1. Lineage (NCBI taxonomy): Eukaryota > Metazoa > Chordata > Amphibia > Caudata > Salamandridae > Lissotriton > Lissotriton helveticus. The sequence goes on from NC_136057.1 coordinate 2,110,590,965, forward strand.
TCGTCTGGATAAACCTGAATTTAGCATTACATGATACTCTTTTTGGGTGTTCCAGTATAAGCTGCCACATCTTGTCTGTTAGTTCCAAACTGGGGGTCTGAGTCCAGGTCATTCTAAAAGTCGTAAGCGGAATTGCAGCGTGTTCCCTGATCCCAGTGTAGAGCCAGTGTACGAGATGTCCCCCCTCCCCCATATAATACATCAAATAGACCAGTTCAAGTTGTGTGGGCTTTAGTCTTAAGGGTGCCCACGTGTTCTTAATATAATGAGATACCGTGGAGTGTAATAGGTATAATCTTGGAGTGGCTCCCGTGATCTGTATGAAAGAGTCGTGATCTAACATCGTTTCATTGCCAAAAAAGGCCCCCACTTCTCCAACCCCGCTGTCCGTCCAAATCCGCAACGCATTTCGTGTAAGTCTACCTTGCGGTGTCGGAATGCCCAACAGTGAGATATTCGCCGCATAAGGCGGTACTGTGGACGTGTATGACAGGACTTTCTTCCAGCATGTTAATGCTGAGTGTAGGAGGGGAGAGCAATTCGGGGGGATCCGAACTTTCGGTAACAATAGGGAGTGGAGTTTCCCACGGTCAAGGTGCTCTTTCGTAAAGGCAATCTCATGTAGGTTCCTGCCTGTGACCCAATATGATAGCCACTGCAATTGGCTGGCATTATAATAGCTCCTGAAATCTGGTACCCCAAGTCCCCCCAGCTTGGTACCCAATTGGAGTTTACGCAAACTAATGCGTCTCCGACCAGTGCCCCAGTGACCAGTGAATGATCAAGAGAGTTTTGATTGAATTAAAAATATGTTGGGGAAGGATTACTGGTATATTCACAAAATAGTACAATAAGCGGAGGAGCATGATCATTTTAGAAATAGCAACTCTGCCCATTACAGACAGTGGTAATGAGGTCCAGAATCCCACGCTACTGCGAAGTCGTGTGATGGCGCGTTTGATGTTCCCATCTATTTGTTCTTCAGGCTTCCTGTATACTTGTATGCCCAGATATTTAAAAGAGACAGGGGCAACCGGAATCAGGTATGTTCCAAAAGGGATATGAGAGGGTTGCAGTCCTTCGCTAAAGAAGAATCCAACCAATTTTCCAGGGTTCATCGCTAGGCCCGACACTATTTCAAATTGCTGGAAAATATTGGAGCACGCCGTGTGATCTGCCTCTAGGTCCCGTAAATATATCATGCTATCATCAGCGTAAATAGATATCAAGTGGTGAGTCCCCCTTACCGGGATGCCCATCCGGTCCATGGTGTCCCGTAGTGCCAACGCAAGAGGTTCCAGTGCCAGCACGAATAAGATCAGGGACAAGGGGCAGCCCTGTCGGGTACCCCTGTGTACTGTGTAGCGTTCAGAGACATACCTGCCCGTGCACACCCTGGCCGTAGGGTTAGTGTACAGTAAGCGTATCCAGCGTATGAAGGTGTCCGGAAATCCATTACGTTTCAGCGATTCGAACATGAAAGCCCAGGACAGAGAGTCGAATGCTTGTTTCAAATCAAGCGCTATACAGCCCGCCCGTGGAAGATCCTGAGGCGAGGACGACATCAAGGCATGCAATCTACGTATGTTCAATGAAGTATTGCGCCCTGGAAGGAAACTGCATTGGTCCTGATGTATGAGTGTAGTGAGGTGAGGTTGAATGTGCATGGCCAGGGCCTTACTAAGGATCTTGTATTCCATTGAGAGCAAGGAAAGAGGTCTATAATTGGCCATGTCCAGAGTATCTCTACCTGGCTTAAGTATGGGTGTAACCAGGGCCTGCATGGTTGATTCCGGTAATTGTCCCTCTTCAAACGCCACTTTGTACATCTTCTCAAGAACCGGTACGAGGGTATCTGAATAAGTCGAGTAAAACTCCGCCGGTAACCCATCCATACCGGGCGTTTTATTATGATTAAGGCTCTTGATGGCAGCGCGTATATCGTGCTGCGTAATAGGTCCTTCGAGCGTCTTTTGTGTGTCATCCGACATGACCGGGAAGGGAGGATCACTCAAAAAGTCAGCAGTTTGCACTGAGTCCTCCAGGCCTATGGGTGCATAGAGGCCACTCAGATGGGCAAAAAAGGCTTGATTCCCCTCTACTTGTGTACAGACCAAGGTACCCGTCAGGTCCCGTATTTGAGTTATGGTCGGTGGGTCTGGTTGGTCACGTACCAACTGGGCCAATAGTGCGCCGGACTTATCGGCTTCCGTGTGTTGGCGACGTAAATATTCCTTATGGTCTATCGTCCTCAGTGTTTCTAAAACCTCTGCATGGTCAATGTACCCTATCTGTAAGTCACCCTTCTTCCCAGGATCAAGACTTGCCTCCCGCTCCAGGACCTTTAACCGGTCTTCCACCTCGCAAAGTTTCTTATGGATCTCCTGCCTAGCCCCCACCCATTGTCCTATTGCCGCACCCCTGATCACGACTTTCATGCCATCCCAGACCACCAGGTTCGAAGAAGCAGAATTCCAGTTCACTCTAAAATAGTCAGTGAGGGCAACAGGCAGAGATGTGCGAAAGAGGGATCCTCTAGGAGAGAAGGGTTAAGTCTCCAGGTAGGTCACCGGAGTCGGCACCCTACCCCAGAGGAGTGTAAGAGTTAAGGGTCTGTGGTCGGAGAATGTTTTTGCCAAATATTCTGATTTCCCCACTTTGGTAAATATCGACCGTGAACACAGGAACCGATCAATTCTAGAATGTAAATTATGCAAAGGGGAATAGAACGAATATTCTATGGCCATGCCATCATTACTCCCTCATCAATTGGAAAGAGTTGTCATTAACCTGTATTTCAGATATCTGCAAAAATCATTTTACCAACAAGAGGATCAACCAAAAGGAGGTAGCAGTGATCACAAACCCCGAAGCACCTGAATCACTCTCCTCGCTTCACGATCTGAAGGAGGTTTTTGACAAGGAAAAGGCCACAACTTTGTCACCTCACAGATCCTATGACTGTAGGATTGATTAAGTACCTGTAGCCCGCATACCTTGCAGCAGAATTTAAGTGTTAACAGAAAAAGAGAATTTATACCTACGTGACTACTTAGATGAGATGCTTAGAATCAGATTTATTTGACCTTCCAGATTACCTGCCTCTTCATCTCTCTTCTTTATGCCAAAACAGGAAGGTGGTCTTAGGTGCTGTATCGATCACCAAGCTTTCAATGATGTAACAATCAGGAACCGGTATCCTTTGCCATTGATATCTTCCCTCCTTGACCAAATAAAGAATGCCATAATCTTCACTAAGTTAGATCTACATGGAGCTTACCATCTCGTAAGAATCAAGGAGGGGAATGAGTAGAGGACAGCTCTTTGTACCAAGTTTGGCCTCAACGAATATCTAGTAATGCCATTTGGTTTGTGGAATGCCCCATCTGCTTTTCAGTTCTTTATTAACAAGGTACTTAAAGACATGTTGGACCTTTTTTCTATTGCATATATTGATGATAGCCTGATTTATTCTTCTTCAGTTCAGGAGCATGAGGTCCATGTTAGGAGAGTGCTTGAGCGATTGTGGGACAATCATCTATACAGCAAATTAGATAAATGTCAGTTTCATACCTCTCAAGTATGTTTCCGTGGGTTCATGGTTTCCCCCCATGGAATCAGTATGGATCGCCAGAAAGTGGAGGCCATAACACGTTGGCAATCTTTGAAGAATGTAAGAGAGATACAGAGTTTTCTTGGCTTTGCCAACTTTTATAGACACTTTATTGCCAACTTTTCTGACTTAACCTCCCCCATTACCAAACTATTGAAAAAGGGAGTTTGAATGGACCTGTGGTCGGGTGGCCACGCCAGACGCCCCGCCCCTCCCGTATTTTGTGATACTCGAGTCGCTGAATGTAGTATAGGTAGTTTATTGTGGCCTCTTATTTTCTGTCTGATTCTTATCCCAATACTTCTTGGGTATGGGTTTTCAGTTCTGGGGCTCGGGAAAATGGAGAGAAGGAGAAACTGAAGTCATATCTGGGGAAAACAAAGGAGTCAGAGTCCACAGGAAACTTGTTCTGGTTGGGCTCCATCCTTTGGCTCTTCTCCTCAGGTGGGAACTGGAAAGGAACAAAAAAACACAATATAGTCAGGCCGCTGATCTAGTACTGCCTTGGGGAAGAGTGCTGCCGCCACCCGGGCTCTTTACTCATGTTGTGCCTAAGTGCAAAAAGGTGTTTCAATGATTTATAGTGGTGTGGCCCGTAACCCCGCCCACCAACCCCTTAATGAAAAAAACTGTGCCCGGGGCACTTGCCTGAACCCACAACCCTTCTGGGCCATGGAGATGGGAGTCCCAGCCTCCGCTTCCCTCTTTGGAGTGCTGGACTCACGGGCGTTGCTCATGGAGCAGTCTCTTTCCGGATAGTCTTCCTTGTCCTGGGGAGATTCTACGGTCTCCGGCAGCTCCTCTGTTCATTCCTGGGGGTTTTGGGTTCCTTTACTCGCGTCTCCGGTGCCTTCCTCTCCTTCCGACTCCGTCTCTGTCCCTCCCTGAATTCCGGCTTTCGTCGTCTTCTTGCCACTCTCGGTTCCGCCCTCCTAGGTTGTCATTGGCGGCCCGCAGGTTTCTGCCTGGCCTGTTAGAGCACATATTCCGCGTCCAGCCAGGGACATAGCGGCCGCCATATTGGGTTTGCCGGGGCACTCCTCTGTCTCAGGAGGGAATCCATCATAGGACCCCAGCAGCTGAAGAGGCTTTTGGTAAGGTGAAGTAAGTGTTTACACCGATATTGACACATCTAGATCCCTCTTGTTCCTTTGTAGTCAAGACAGATGCCTCACAAATAGCAGTTCTTTTTCAAGCAGACCCAAGTACGGGATGTTTTCATCCGGTTGCATATTACTCGCATAAATTAACACCTGCTAAGTTAAATTATGCATTAGGATACAAAGAACTGTTAGCCATCAAAAGGGTCTTTGAAGAGTGGCTGTAATATCTAATAGGTGCTAATCACAGAGCAACAGTACTTACTGATCACTGAAATTTACAGTTTCTGAAATCGGCTAGATCCTTGTCCATGAGATAACTGCGTTGGGCACAGTTCTTCAGTGACTACGATTTCATTATTCGATTTCAGGCAGGGAAGAAAAATGGGAAGGGAGGCGCCCTGTCTCGTTTAGGTTATGATATGAAAGAATCTCAGTCTCATTCCCCCGATAATAGCCAGGGAACATACAATAGGTGCTACTTGCTCTGAAGAAGAGTTCCTAAAAGCAGTTGAGGAGGCACAGGGGCCTGCAAGAATAGAGGAGTTCGTTCAAACTCATGATGTCACTAAGATTTAAGACCTGTTGTACATTCAAGGGGGATAGTGCTTCCTACCCGTAGCCTCCAACAACAGGCGTTATAGTGGTGTCATACCCATCCTCTCTCTGGACATCCCAGGTATAAAAAAAAACTATAGAGCTTCTCAAACAACACTTCTGGTGGCCAAATATGATGAATGACTTCAAAGAGTTCATTCAAACCTGTTTGGTATGTGCACAAGGATAAGCATCTCATCTAGCTCACGTGGGATAATTGAACCCATTACCCACTCCACCTAGCCCATGGCACAAGGTGTCTATGGATCTCATTGTGGACTTGCCAAAGACCATTCAAGGTAACACCACTCTCCTTTTTGTGGTCGATATACTATCTAATACCTCTGTTATAGTGTCTGACCTGGGCTCTCAATTAATTTCTAACTTCTGGAAAGGGATGGGTGCCTTATTGCAGATAAACGTAAGGTTTTCTCTAGCCATCAACCTCAGACGGACAATCAGACCGTAAGAGTAAATCAATGTTTTGAACAGCACATACGATGTCAGCTTCTAAATTCTACAGCAGATTGAGACACATTTATATGGGTGGCTGAATTCTCATACAATAATCACATCGGTACTGAAAGGAGCCAGGGGGCAAAGCAAAACAAATGGAGAAGTCTTCTTGGCAGAATCTGAAAGCCATCAAGACTCCACAACATCTCTGAAATGGGACACTGACATAAGATGGATCTCAAGAACAATAAAAAACAAGAAAAAAGATTGACGATCTAGTGGAACAAAAAAAAGGCCAGATACTAAGGGGTCTCTACGGATATGTTCATGGAACGTGAACGGCCTGGCAAACAAACTGTTGGATGCTGACTTCATGAACTATATCAGGGCTTTCGATATCATGGCTCTACAAGAGACTTGGCTGAGCGAACCCCCACATATGCAAGGATTTCTGCACCTTTATACAAGTGCACTAGCTGAGGCAAAATACGGTCATCTTCAGGGGTGTCTGGCCATATATGTTGCATGTGGAATCAATCTTACTGTCCGTGAACTAGGTCCCCCTTCATCAGCAGCTCTTGCTGTAACCTTACTCTCTTCAGGCTCAACACAAGCAACGGATCTCAAGATTATAATAATTAACGTTTATATTCAACCAAAGCGAAAAGGCAAATTAATAAAAGAAATGTGCAATTTGGCGGAAACATATATTACAGAAGGACCAACCCCGGATCTTATTGTTAAGGGCGATCTAAACCTAAATTTAATGGGGTCCTCCATGGACGACGAAATGTCCATACAAAATACAATCTGGAATATACCAATGCAAGGGAAGATACTTTCAAGTAAGCAATCAAAGGTGGGACAGTCAGCCCTGGAGGAATTGGAACATCTAAACTTAAGAGCACTAAATGGCAGATCAAGAGGAGATAATCCCCCCATAGCAACACACTGCTCATCCAGAACGAACACTATACTAGATTACACTTTTGTCTCCCTTGAGTTGTTCCACCAAATTACCCTATTTCATTTAGGTGACAAAGGAGACAGTGATCACCGGCCACAAGAAATCGAGCTCAGAACAACTGTTTATATGTTCGAGCAGTGCCGGACCCCTCATGGAGCAGACTATACTATTAACCTTAAGAGAATCAAATTTGGGACTGCCACACATTGCATAATGCTGGGAATTCCTAAAGAACACTTTGATTTGAGGGCCGGACTAGACGAGGTTAAGAAGTGGGAAAGCTTGGGGGCGCGGCTTGGACGCCGAGAGAAATGGCGGCTTAGTGTACCTCTTCTCCCGGGGTACGGGTCCAAAACACGAAATTGGAACCGTTTCTGCCGGACCGCAATTGCCACAGATGACGGATCCGCGAATCGGAATGTGAGCGGCACATAATGGGAGAGTTTGTGAGAGCAGATGAGTTTGGGAGGCGCTGCAATTGCTGATGACCCGGAGCGCGGCCACGCTCGGCACTGAGAGACGGGCATACGGCGGTCTCAGCCGTTCCCTTCACCCGAGCGCTCTGCCCAGTGACACCGACCCCTTGTGAAAGGGTCCGTTGACCTGCAAGAGGCATCTGGGCTTCCGTGGCCCATGAGTGAGTACCCCGCACCCTGAATATCTGCCACCATTAGCCCGGATCACATACAACACACGGGAGCACTTCCAAAATGGCGGGCGCGAGTGGCTAGAACCGAGTGAAAAGACCTGACAAGTCCCGATCGTGAATCTGAACTAGCACACGGTGCCCTGACATCATAAACTTCGAGAGAACTTTGAGGAAACGTTCATTGAAGATATGCTGAGGCCCAGTGAGTACCACACACCCTGAATATTTGCCACCATTAGCCCGGACCACATACAATACACAGGAGTCACAGGAACATTTCTAAAATGGCGGGCGCGAGTAGCTAGAACCGAGTGAAAGCCCTGAAAGCCCTGAAAAGCCCTGAAAAGCCCTGACAAGTCCCGATTGTGAATCGGATCTAACACGCGGTGCCCTGACATCATGAACTTTGAGAGAGCGTTCATTGACGATATGCTGGACCTAATGTGAGTGGCATTTATGAATAGCGGTTAATGAGGAGACTCTGGAACACCTAACACGCCCGCGTTTTCATATCTCATATTTTCGTGCCATACCAGGGCTTGTCACTACTACTGCCGTGCCCTCTCTGGGGCTTGTGCTGAAGCTGTGCACCGCAAGTGGATCTCGTCTATGTAGCCGGCTGGAATATAAACAAAATGGCGGGCGCTAACCACAACGATCAGAGGGGAGACAGGGAAATGGAGTAATGCTCACGTTATGCCACGACCAACTCCTACGGTTGCTCATCTGCTACACTTTTAGACAACAAGGGCTAGGGAGCAGTAACCATGGAGCGCAAAGATGAAAAGAACCTGAAAAGGCTCAAGTCTGATAATTCCAATCCAGGGTCGCCCGTTAAGGGAAAGAAGGACAACAGTGAAGCCATGGACATGATCCTAAGCAGGCTGGACGAGGTAAGAGACTTGGCCAAATCTACCAAAGAAGAGGTGATAGCAATCAGGCAGGACATACGCAACACCAATGCAAGACTAGCGGAGACTGAAACAAGGATCAGTCGACTGGAAGACTCGGACAGCAAAACCTGTGGAGCGCTCCGGCGCCTGACCATAGCGTCGGACCAAACAACAAGGAGGCTGTCCGAATTGGAGGACAGAAATTGGAGGGGAAACCTCCGCATTTTTGGGATTCCGGAAGGATCCGAAGATTCACAGGGCTCCTGTATACCGTTCTTGGAGTCATGGTTCACACAAGCCACCAGCATGACCTTCCATCAACCTTTGGAGTTCGATAGGGCTCATAGAGTCCCAGGCAGGATCACCAAAAATCAGAAAGGGCCCAGAGCCATAGTATGCAAACCATTGCGCTACCAGCACATGGAGCAGATTCTAGCCTTTGTCCGGAAGCACAACCATATACTATGGAAGAACTCAAAAATATATATCTCACAGGACTACAGCAAGGAAACGGTGGATGTAAGGAAGGCATTCCTAGCGCTTCGCCCACAACTTAAATCAATGGGGTACCAATTTGGTTTTATAGGACCAGCAAAATATAGAGTGATCATACAAGGTTCCCCACATATATTTACGGACCCCATAAGGCTCAAAAGGCTGTTGGATGGTAAGGAAGAGCAAGACATGGACACCAACGGCTCAAACAGCGTCGCTGCCGCAGCGCACAGTGGTGAATAAGTACTCTATGCTGGATGCAATTGTCTAAGGACAGTTTCTCTAGACTTCAGGTACTCGGGGTGTTGCGTTATAGGCCACTTCTAGGCCTCTACTGTAACAAGAGTTTGGAAAAGGATGCTTTCTTTTCTATGTCACTGTTGGTGCCTTAATCTCACCATGTAATTGGAGCTCATGATGATGTAGTTACGCACCACAGGTCATAAACTAGAGTCATGCTGATGCCTGCACAAGCCGTGTGTTGGGATAACTTGGGCTCATTATACTGCCACATCCTATTGAAGTGTTTTAAGTTATATGATGTTTACTCTTGGTATTTACCTTTTCAAACAGGTGTGTTTAATACTACGATGGCCTTCATATGCTATGATACAGACCGAATTTAAAATATTGAAAATGTTGTAAAAGGCTCTGGAATGCTCTGAAATTCTCTGAACCGGGTGGCGACAACAGTTAATGCTGCATTCCATGCACTTACTTTTGGTTTGAAAGTTATACATCGCTCTAGTTGTGATGCAGAGTACAAGACTGATGGGCTAAAAAGGTACTTTACTCTGAGATCGATGTTCGTTCTTTGCACAAAATGGTTCCTGCTTCTAAATTTACATGCTAGAGGTTATGATGTTAGAGGTTGGATGTTAGGATGCATCTCTTGTTATTATTATTGTTGACATATTGGCCTCTTGGCGATGCAGTTCCAATGCTCACTATGATTCTGACGTTACCACGGGAGAATGCTGAGATTTCTCCCCAATCGCCATGCCTACAAGGTACTTTGGGGGAGGGGTGGGGGATTGAGGGAAGGGGTTGGGGTTTGTGTGGTATGTTTCTTTTGTTTCTTTTTGCTCTTTTATTTTCTATCCAGATACTGTCTGACTGTTACATGTCGAGTCTTCAAACTGTTACTAGTACTTGCTGTCTAAGAGGAGCTGTCGTGATACTAGGCAATAGTCCAAAGATCGTTACTGCAAAAACACGAAATAGCTTACGTACAGGGTGGCTAAGACCTATATTGATAAGGATCCTAGAAGTCCATCGTGGATGGGTTCACTGGTATGGGTCATTAGAACTCACTGGACATGTCTACTTAACTATGGTATATGTGGATTACGTGTCATATATGTCATTTTTAAATGGTGCAATCCGCAATGAATACACCTTTTGGTATGTCCACTATGGACAATTTGAAAATACTCTCCCTGAACGTAAAAGGCCTGAACCAACCTATCAAGAGGCAAAAAATACTAGACTACTTGCGCAGACAGAAAGGGGACATTGTACTCCTACAAGAAACTAAAATTGACGCCAAACAGTTTTACAGGCTAAGGAATAAATACTACACAGAAGTTGTGGGGGCTGATGCGTGGGTAAAAAGAATGGAGTACTGTTGCTAATAGCGAAAAAATCGAAGGTTGAAATACTTTCCTCCACAGCAGATAGCAAGGGGAGGTGGGTTACAGCCAGGCTATCCAATGATAACACGGAATTCTTTGTCACAAATATTTATGCCCCGAATACTAACGATCTAAGATTCTGGTCGGACCTAGCTAAACAGCTTGAAACCATTCCAGACTCAGCCGTACACATACTAGCTGGTGACTTTAACCTTCCCATGGATCCTACCCTTGATAGGGACTCCAAATGTACCTTTAGACCCAGCAAATCACACAAGGCCCTTCTTAACCTATGCAACCGGTTTCACCTTGTCGACTCGTGGAGACTGCAGAATCCCACGGGCAGGGACTACACATTCTACTCCTCCCCACATGACTCTTACTCCCGTATCGATTACCTCCTTATAACTCAGAATGGTGTACCTAGAATAGAAGACACATCAATAGAGCCAAGAGTTATATCTGATCATTCATGCATTTCCCTATACATCAATAACGTGAAATCCTCTTCCCGACAAACATCCTGGCGGTTGAATGACGAAGTACTTGACAATCGGCAGCATCGAGCTACTATCCAGTCTGCCATTGAGACATATTTGGAGCATAATAGACAAGGTGATACTTCTGAACTCATCCGTTGGGAGGCATTAAAAAGCACTATTAGGGGAGTGTGCATTAAGCTTAGGTCAGCAATGAATAAAGATCATAACCTGAAATTGGAAACCCTGGAAAGGGAAATTTTGGCCCTAGAAAACAAACATCAGGCAAAAAGGGAAGGTACAACGTTGAATACGCTGGCTAACAAAAAGTATGAATATAACAAGATAGTGAGCGAAAGAGCTGGAGTGTGGTTAGATAGAAGAAAGAGGTTCAAACTCTGTGAGTCTAATAAAGCGGGCAAGAGCTTGGCCGCATATTTGAAATTTAAAGTACAGAAGAACTCAATTAATGTCATTAAAGATACATTTGGGGTTGCCCATTCGGAACCAGATAAGATAGCAGAAGTGTTTAAAGATTTCTATGCAACCCTATATGCTAAGAATGAATTGGTAGAAGGGGACAAAATTAAGGATTATTTAAAGGAATGTGACCTCCCAATGCTCTTGTCAGAAGAGCAGCTAAATCTCAACGCACCGATTGAGGCCACGGAAATTGAGATAGCAATTAAATCATTGAAGTGCGGGAAGGCTCCCGGACCAGATGGGTTCACAGCTAAATTCTATAAAGCCTTTCCCTCTCTTCTGGTTGACCCTCTGCTCCACCTCTTTCAAGAGATAGAAGACACAGGAGAAGTAAAAGGGACATTGACTGAAGCCACAATCGCGGTGCTTCCAAAGGATGGTAAAGACCCTTCTCTTCCAAAAAACTATAGGCCCATTTCCCTCATTAATCTTGATTGTGAGCTTCTAGCCATGATCCTCTCTGCTCGCCTACAGCGAGTCCTCCCCAAACTGATCCACCCCTCGCAAGCAGGCTTCCTAAAGCATAGACTGTCCAGTGACAACACCAGGGTATTGGCGCATGTCCTGGAAAAGGCGAAACTTCTTGACACACCTACAGCTGCAATAACCCTGGATGCCGAAAAGGCTTTTGACAAAGTAGACTGGACCTTTCTGGAAGCAGTCTTAAATAAATTTCATCTGGGGGCAACATTCACGAAACTAGTAATGTCCCTTTATTCTTGCCCCACCGCGAAGGTCAGGGCGGGTGGATCCTTCTCCTCCTCGTTACGGCTACAATAGGGAATGCGGCGGGGATGTCCGCTATCTCCCTCTCTGTTTCTGCTGGCGATCGAGCCATTCCTTTACCACATAAGACATAACGAGGCTATTGCCGGCATTTCATATCAGGACTGCAATATAAAGCTTACAGCTTACGCGGACGATGTACTTATCTTGTCAGAAAGGGCAGATGAAGCCATACCAGCGCTTATGACATCCATCGAGGAATTTTCCCGAGTATCGGGTTACAAATTGAATAAGGATAAAACGGAGGTCAAATTACTCAATAACATAGGAGGTAAAGATATCCTTGGTAACTCGGGTCTTACTTGGCAGCCACACTGCTTTAAATATCTAGGCTTAGATTTTGCTAAAGATCTAATATCCACACTTAAAATCAATGAAGCATCAACCCTAAAGAAGATCTCCACTTTACTGGATGGATGGTCACCCAAGTTTCTTTCCTGGTGGGGAAGGGCAGAAACGCTTAAGATGATGATCACCCCATTGGTGAATTACTTGGCCAGCATGTTGCCTATGACATTCACTGATGACTTCATTTCCAGAGTGGACAAACTGTTTGGTGGCTTTCTATGGCAGGGTAAGAAAGCCAGAATATCACTGAAAAAGCTACAATTAGCAAAAGAAAAAGGCGGTCTGGGTCTTCCCTCTTTCAGGAACTACCAAATAGCATTTCTCTGCAAACAAGGGGCACATTGGCTGGTCGACACCCCAGCTTACGTTCCATTGTGGATGAATATTGAACAATCTATTATCAAACACTGACCTTTATCGGCCCTACTGACCATGGATCTATCTCACTTGCCCCACTCCAAAAACATTTAAATGAACACTAGGCGTGCTCTATTAAGACTAGACCAAGCCCACCAATCTAATTTAAAAATTAGAAAATCCACGTTCGTGGCCTTATGGAGGAACCCTTACATTAAACGTGAAGGAAAAACCCTTTACCTGGAATCCTGGTCCGAGAAGGGCATCAATATGGTGTCTGACCTGTATGATGGGATACAACCCCTCCCTTTCTCTTCACTGCAAAAAACACATGACCTACCTCCCATGGCCTTCTATGAATTCTTGAAATTGAAAGCCATCATTTCAACGTGTGACCTCAATCCCCATACGCCCTGGCTCATGTCCCATCTACCGCGTCTCCTGGCGGCTGGCCACTTTGTTTCCAAAGTGTATAGGTTACTCCTTCCTATGCCCAGGAAAACACACAGGCAGGTAGAACTCAGATGGGAGTCAGAACCCAATTCTACGGGTATTGCGATTGACTGGGATACAATACACAGAACTGCTTTCTCCAACAAAATATTGCCTATCCTCACCCAGACAAAATACATGTTATTAAATAGAACATTCTGGACCCCAGATAGACTCTTTAAGTGCCACCTGAGAGACACCCCCTTGTGTTGGAACTGCCTGACTGGGACTGGTGATCTAGCCCATATGCTCTTTCACTGCCCCACCCTACAAACCTACTGGGGGAAAATCTTTGACTGCATTCAACATGTTTTTAAGATACAACCGATGAGGGAATTCATATATGTCATATTGAGGGCTCATGAGCCAAATTTACCTAATGCACGGGACCGCCAGCTCTTAGACTTGATGCTCACTCTAGCGTGCAAGGTGGTCTTAAGCAAATGGAAAAATACCACTGAGGTCCATTTTAAGATTTGGCAAGATTGGCTCTCCTTCCTGAGAGGAGCGGATAACCCGGCACTGCACTCCTCTACCGGGCGATCCTCTAACAAGAATCTCTGGAAATCACTCGATAGGTCTTCATTTCACTTTGATCCGCCGTGATGGCACTGATGCATATCCTCGAGGTAATGATGTATATCTTTGGGGCAATATTGTGTTTTTGCGACCTCAGGAACTTGACTTCCTACAGTCGGTTTGGACTTGCATGTAACTGTACAATTATAAGTTACTTCTTTTATGTCTTTATTTATTTCTGCATATGTTGTACTTACATCAAGCATTATCGAGTAATTGTATTTTCGTTTGTTTTTTCAATTTTGTATTACTGCAGACCAGCTATTTTGATCTCATCTCTGTGTACGAACCTTATTATATTGTCTTCTTTTCCTTATTCTTCAATAAAAAAGATTTGAATTAAAAAATAATTTGTATTACTGCCGACCAGCTATTTTGATCTCATCTCTGTGTACGAACCTTATTGTATTGTCTTCTTTTCCTTATTCTTCAATAAAAAAGATTTGAATAAAAAAAAAAAAAAGAAGTGGGAAAGCTTCACGGATACCATGGCAGTCTATGCAACCAATATCAAACCAAAACCCCAACAAAGACTTGGCGGTGTGAAATCTATATCGCAATCTGCTCTGCAAGAAATCAAGCACATCAAGAGAGCTATCTATCGCTCATTGAGACAGCTACGGTGGAACCCTCAAGATACAACACAACTAAATTTATTGCGAAAGCAAAAGGCTCTGTTGAAAAAACAAAAAAGGGTTGCCAACAGGGACATAGAGAATGTTATGTGGGCAAAACTACACGCTGATATTAAAGAAAACAACGATTCAGAAAAGGGGGTGGTGATGAACAGAGTGTCTGAATTAAGCAGACCACTCTTACCCAGTCCAAAGATCAGGGCTTGATCCATCACCGTTATTTAGCTCACTGCCCCATCCCAGCTCAGAACCTGGCTATATGCAAATTAGTCTGTCCCTGGCCCAGTGCATCATGGGAACAGGGCAGACCAAACTACCAAGCCAATTCTTCACCAGAAAGGATACAAGCTACCGGGGACCTGTTTCTGGCATTTCAGCCTCGTCGGCCCGGCTTGCTTGAATCCTGATGGAGCAGTGAGCAAGGGACTCATGTCTGAGTATACCCTGCCACACCTATAGTGGCCAAAAATGATTCAGAAAAGGGGGTGGTGTTGGATCTAGCCCTGATCTTTTGACTGGGTGAGAGTACTCTGCTTAATTCAGAGACTCTGTCCATCACCACCCCTTGTTGTAAATAATTTTGTCCACCCTAAGCGTGGAAGGGTATACTCAGATGTGAGTCCCTTGCTCATTGCACCATCAGGATTCAAGCAAGCCGGGCCGAAGACGGCTGAAATGCCAGAAACCGGTCCCCGGAAGCTTGTTTCCTTCCCAGTGTAAGAATTGGCTTTTGTAGTCTGGTCTGCCCTGTTCCCATGATGCACTGGGCCAGGGACAGACTAATTTGCATACAGCCAGGTTCTGAAACTGGGATGGTGCAATGAGCTAAAAAACGGTGTTGGATCTAGCCCTGATCTCTTGACTGGGTGAGAGTACTCTGCTTAATTCAGAGACTCTGTCCATCACCACCCCTTGTTGTAAATAATTAAAGAAAACAACAGCGCAAGTTTTTGGAGAACCATAAATCAATTTGTTCATCCTAACAACGACGGAATTACCTCAAATATTTCGGAGGTAGTCTGGACGAAATATCTTTGGTCTCACTTCCATGAAGTCACGGAGTTTAGCACAAAGGGGGAAAACTCCTTGGGCGCATCTGATGGTCTTAACATCAGCGTTGCGCATGCAGGAATCAATCAGATCACACTACGTAAAGCCAAAGAAGACACCTTAACTGACGACTCACCAACTAATCTAACCAAGATCATTAAAAGGCAAATAGGCAAGGGAAGGAGGGAAGGAGCACCCGGCCCAAACGCAATACCACCTGTGCTCTATAAGCAAGAGTCAACATTTTGGGCTGAAGCACTAGAACCACTGTTCAGGGAAATAAGGATGACAAACATCCTGCCAGAGTCCTGGAGGGGATCTAACATTGCACCAATTCACAAGGCAGGGGATAGGTCAAAGCCTCAGAACTACCGACTAGTGGCACTAATGGACAATGAGGCAAAACTCTTTGCGGGAGTGCTACTGGAAGAGCTCCAGGCCTGGGCGGAAGCAAAGTCCGCCATCCCCATAAACCAGACCGGTTTTGCAAAAAATGTGGGGACAACCACAAATATAATAACAATGGCTATGCTCTTTGACAAGGTGGAAACGACAAGGAGCTCCATGCATTTGTGCTTTATTGATTATAAAGCAGCCTTTGATCATGTAAATCGAAACAGACTGTGGTCCAAACTGCATAGCTGGGGGCTCCCCCAATCCGTTCTAAACCTACTGATAAACCTACATACTAACACCTGGGTCCAGATTAAGCTGGGTGACGGAACACACTTGTCGAGACGCATTCCAACGGACAAAGGGCTTAAACAAGGTTGCGTTTTGGAACCTACACTTTTCAACCTGTTTATAGCTGATCTTAAACCGATATTAAACGCCTGTAACTCGAATGCTCCAAAACTGGGAGACATCTTATTGCCATGTCTCTTATACACGGACGATATAGTCCTGATTAGTCAAACGAGAGTAGGCCTTCAACATCTTATAAACGCTACACAGGACTATTCAAAAGAAAACGGTCTAACGATAAATCTCGATAAAACTAAAACCATTACAGTCAGCAAAAAAAGGCAAAAACCTTCAGTATGGTTCTGGGGTAACACCCGAATAGAGAGCACCACGGAATATAAATACCTGGGCGTTAAGATAGACAAAGGAAGTCAATTCCTTGCGCAGAGAAACAGCATCAGGCATAAAGGCATCGCCCTGGCAATCTCCCTAAAAACTCTGAACTCCAAACTAACCGGTCCGTCGATTCTGCCCATAGCTGAGGTGATCTGTGCAAAGTTACTGCCAACAATTACTTACGGAAGCGAAGCCCAGAAAGGAAGAAAAGCCAAACTACTGGACTCCACAGGAACAAGCACGTATAGGATTATATTTGGGCTACCTAAATACACTTCCACTTCGCAAATTAGGCTCGAATTCGGCATACAGAAGCAATCTATTGCGAGACATGGGGCATACATTATAGCGTGGGATAAAATACGAAAAGTCGCTTCAGGGTCACTAAATGCACAGTTATGGAAAGTGATAAACCGATACACTACCTCACCCGCAGCGAGATACCTCAAAGATGGATTACAGAAATTGGGACTGAACCAACTGTGGGAAACACCCACTAGTACCCGTGTACTTAAGAAGCTAATTTGGAAATCAGTCTAACACCTATCGTGGCTGGAGGACAAAGCCTCACTCGCAGAAAGGTCTCACGGTTGGATGACTCTGAATACCTACTGTAAGCAAGCAGCCCAGAAGTACTTTAACATGGGTTATGCCAAGTATACAAAAATTAGTTTCATGAAGTTTAGACTTGGCCTGCTACCTTGCACTCAACATTTCCCACCCTGGCAGAAGGAGAAGGTGGACCCTAGGTGCCGCCTATGTGGGTCAGCATCGGAAGATCTGCTGCACCTATTATGCTCCTGCAAACAACTCTCACAAGAACGGAAACAATTATTAAAAGTTAAATTCAACCAGTGTGAAATTCGAACTAGGAGGCAGGCTGTCCTGGCTTGCTTTGCACCAAGTGATCCTCAACTAAACTGTGCCTTGGTAAAAATTTTGACGGCATGTGAAAAGAAAATGCCAGAATTCAAATCATTGGCTGCAATCTAACTCTTTAAATTCATTTTTGCATGTATAAACAAACTAATACACCAAAGAACTATCGTGGTCAAACAAATGTGACATGCACTTCTGGTCATAACGCACCTAAAAACTGGACTTGTAACATATGAATATTTATAGTACAGTCTTTTTAACAGAATTTTAACGCTTTTAGAACTAAGGAGTTTTTATACGTAAAAATTGTTCAGTAATGAAATATTTTTGTATTGCAATGGTTTTAACGAACTATGCAGATAAAATAAACTTGAAACTTGAAACTCATACAATAACAGTTGTCACTCTTCTACTAAGTACTCTCCTTTCTATTTCAGTTATGGTTTTCATCCCCGCACCATATTATCACTGCTTCCTCTTTCTCACCCTGCTCCTGCTGCTCTTGACTTTGTTAAGAAATTGCATGCTATACAGAAGTTAGCCACAGAAAGCTTAGAAAAAGCTTAAGCAGTATATAAGGAAAAGGCAGATCTCCCTCGACGTATGGAGCCTACATATGCCATAGGAGACAAAGTATGGTTATCCACCAGAAACCTTGCCTTGAGGGGGTTCTGTAAGTTCAATCCCCAGTTTATTGGTCCCTACATAATATGTAAACCCTGTCTCCATGAAGCTAGACCACCCTGCTACACTGAAAATACACCTGGTTTTCCATGTCTCCTTACTGAAGCCTACTGAATACCTACACATCCAGCTCCAGTGATCATTGACAATGAACCCGAATATAAGGTCGAGGGTATCATTGACTCAAGAAGGGTGAGCCGCAGGTTACAATATCTCATACACTGGAAAGGCTATGGTGTTGAGGATCGCACTTGGGAACCAGCAAGTCATGTACACGCCCCTCGCCTAGTTTCACAGACGTTACCCTGAGAAACCTAAGCTAAGGGGGCCGTAGGGGGGGTGTACTGTCATACTTGCCGGTCCCACTCCCACATGCATAACGCTGCGGGGCACCTGCGAACTACCATAATGGCGCGGGAATCGGCAACAGAGATTGGAGCCTCCCTGACCCGAGCTCAGATGTTTCGTGTTCCAGCAGCTGCAATCAGAGTATTCCTTCCGCATCCTTACCTGAGCTTCCGAGTCTCCTGTTCCTCGGATCCTTTGTCGGGTCTCTGGCGTTCTGCTCCCTACTTCATTGTGTCTCCTGCTCGCGGCTTTCTGCTCCCTTCTTCGTCTCGTCTCCCGCTCGTGGCATCCTGCTCTCCTTCATTGGTTTTCTGGCCGCTTCTAGGGTCGCTCCTCACGTTGCTCCTTTGTTCGACCCCGGCTCCCATGTGACTGCATATCGGATGAAACCCCTGAAAAAGGAGGAAAAAACCAAGAAATCTACATTAATCCTTTACAGTAACAGTGTTTTTAGCGCTGAACATATTAATTATTTTTAAGTTACTTTGATACATATCTGATGTGGAAATGGTGTCCTTGGAGATCTGTTTTTTCCCCTGTCTTTGATCATTCCAAAAACATTCCTGAAAGCAAAGGAATTTCTGTTAGATATACCTGACTTTAAGGTGGACTTTATTTAGTCCTACATAATTTTTACCACATCTACCCTAGGTTGGCTTTACCTTGGAATATTAGTTCTGGAGTTAAAAACCCAGTCATCGTGTGCCCATAGGTGGGTTTCCTTTTCACATTTCTATTTCCTGAATTCTTTATTTAAGTTCTCCCTTTTTATTTTTTCAGGCAATAACACCCCCCCTCGTACAACTTATCAATATTAATGGTAGAAGGGAACTATCCAGGTAGTTAGAATTCCACATATTTTCTTGTATCGACTTATAGGATTAGTATTTCCCTGTATACTCACACTTTCTGTCATTCGTTCGACAGAGATTTCCCCTGGCTGTTTTATCCTGTCCTAGAGTGGGGGGACGTTGTGGGAAATTTCTTATATCTTTATTTTCCCTTCTTCCACTGGTTAAAGTTGATACTTTGATGTAGGGCCGCCTATTTAGCAAAGCCCAGGGCACAGTCAGAGTCAGTTACCACCAGTATCAGTAAAAAAGAACTATTTGCAATGCAAATTGGTCTTGCATTTGTGAGAGTTAGAGGTATTGGCGTTATAAATGAGAATGTGTTGTACTCTTGTGTTTTGCATTGGAGTGTAATGTGATGTGGAGTGGAATTATTTGGTTTGGAATTGTTAGTTGTGGAATTCTGTGTGGTGGATTTGTGTAGTGGAATTATGTGGCATGGTGTGTAATGGAAATATGTAGGTAGTAATTATGTGGCATTGAGTGTATTGGAATTATGTGGAGTGGGATTGTGTGTCAGAGTATAATAATGTGGAATGCCATTTTATGTGGTGGAGTGGTATGTTTTTGTGTCTATTGTTGTGGTATGTTGTTAAATTGTGTGGCATGATGGCCGAGCATGTAATGAGGCTCTAATCTCCACCATCCCCCAGCCAGGGGCAGAAGTAAAGAGTGCTTGGGAGCTGCAGCGCCTCCTTTGTTTGGACCGCTTCCGCTGACAGGACTCCACAGAAGAACAGTCCACTGAGGTGGATCACATGATTCACAAGAATGAGAAATGCTGAGGATTCCTCAGAGACAGACTTACTCCAAAGCTGCAGCTGCTCCTAAAAGAATGCAGTCCTCCAACTCACCTTACATACAACACATGTTAAAGCCCTCACCCTTAAGTCTCGCCCAACTGCCTCCAATGTCCAGTGGGCGATACAAAGGCAAACAGCGGCAGCGGCTTACCCATACTCACCCAAAGCCCCGGTTCACTAAACTCCTTGTGGGACACTGCTCAGATAGTACCGGACTCCCGGGGCCAAATGGCCATCTGCCCCAGCTCCAGTGTCTTCTCGGAGGAAGCATTGAGGAACCGCTGCCCCACGAAGAGGCAGACAGTGCCTTCATTCAGGACCATGGCGGACGTAAAGACCCAGTCGCACCCACACGGCTACTACCTGCTTCGTACATAGGCAGGACTTTTAGACTGAGTTCCCGGTGCTTCTGCCACTACCATCCCATCGCCTCCTTTGCAGCACTCCAGTTCCCAGTCCCCCTCACTACAAGGCAGCAGATGCAGTGTTTGTGCTGCAGCTGCGGAGGACAGCATCACAGAGGGTGAGGGCTGCCCTAAAATAGAAAAAATAGAAAAATAAAAAAAAGGGAAACACTATAAAGCAGACACCATGCTCAGTTAAAAAAGGCACAGAGAGGGCTTAGATGGGTGGGGGGGAGTGGGAACAATGGCGTTGCAGAATTGTTTAATTAACATGGTGCCTGATTTGTGCAGCGTCTGTGTAGCGAGGAGCGGGGGAGCATATTTAAAAGTAATAGACAATAATGTTAAAGTGTTGCTTGGGCTGTTTTATGAAGAAAAACACTAAGTAAATACAGCGAGCCCCGCGATCGGTGCCTGCTTCTGCTCTTATTACCAAGAGCTGTACAGCTCTAAACTCTCCCTAGCGACGAGGATATAGCCGGCTACCTGGAGTACATACAGCTCCCCTGATTCCAGAACTGGCATTGTGAGTTCTTGATGTGCCCTATCGAGGTGGCTGAGGTCCGACTTGGGTTGGGTTCTATGCGTGAGGGGAGCGCCCCTGGAATGGATGGCCCTACGGTCGCATTCTATAAAGGCTTCAGTGACCTCCTCATCCCACCCCTTATCACTTTATTTCACGATATAGCTGCCGAAGTCACTATGCCTTCTTCCATGCGCGAGGCGTTGATTTTCACCTTGTTAAAGCCCAATAAAGACTTGCATAAATTCTCGCCCTACCGTCCGCTCTCGCTTCTCAACGTGCACACTAAATTATATGCCAAAATTCTCGCGAACCGTCTGTCACCGCTACTCCCTCAGCTGATCAGACCGGAATAAGCTGGGTTTATCTCTGGTCGCACCTTAACACAAAATCTTCGTACGGTTTTTGGTGCCCTACAGCACGTGCGACCCGAGGTCAAGGCTGCGGCAGTCTTCCTCGATGCCGAAAAGGCCTTTGATTCGATTGAAAGGAAGTTCATGCAGGCTGTGCTGACTTGTATGGGTGTTGGCGAAGTATATCTGCAGCTGATTTTGGTTTTGTACCATGCACCTATAGCCAGTGTGCGGGCGGGGGATGCGGTCTCGACACAGTTTTCAATCTCGCAGGGCACTCGTCAGGGGTGCCCCTTGTCCCCATTGTTGTACGTGGTGGCAGCTGAGCCCCTGTTGCAGGCACTTCATGAATATCACGGACACAGCAGACTTCACTTCCCACGATACAATCTCATCACGTCTGCATACGCTGGCAATACCCTTCTGTACGTCAGAGACCCTGAAGTGCATCGTACCTCGGTAATCCGGGTAGTCCTCCGTTTTGATTGCCCCTCTGGCTTAATGATTAATTGGTATAAGTCTATAATTTTCCCTCTGACGCCGGCAACAGCACAATTCTCGCTAGATTTCCTGCTGCAGTGGACTACGGAGCCTGTACGGTATCTCGGTATCCAAGTCCACTCCAATGCGGACATTATATTGAAAGCCAATTATGGGACAGCGATTGATAGGCTTGCTGATGACATTGATCGCTTGATACATCTCCCTCTCTCTTTGACTGGCCGTGTTGCCCTGATGAAAATGATCGTTCTCCCGCGCCTACTTTTTCTTTTTGTTACTTTACCCATTTTCCTCCCACAAAAAAAAATACAGTGAGCCTCATGTAAAGGTGGGCATGCGGTCACCATGAAACTAAAAGCGCAGATTTCCCAAAAAATAACAGGATCACTAACTGAAATGAGCAGGAGGGAAGGAAAGCAGCTATATATAGCACAGGGAGTGACCGTTGCATGTTCTCACAGCAACTTCTGCATGGCCACAGGAGAGCTGCTGCTCATACAGCACATGCACATCGCTTCGCGCTCACCATGAAACTGAAAGCGCAGGTTAAACAAATGACGGGCTTGTTGCCAAAATGAAAGCAAACATCACGCGCTGAATGTTGCAGTAAAGCATGTCATGACTGCAGTAGTAAAAACTCACTAAAGAAAGTAGTGCTTACAGACTTAAAAGACATACCGTGTAACAACTAAAGTAAAAGGGACAGTAGCCATGGGAGGTTACAAATGAAGACAAGGCTGTACTAAGGAGGGACTAACAAGCAAATTACTGAATCAGAAGCTAGCATTTACGAAGGTCGTAGACACAAGCCAATGACAAATATAGGCGGAGATGGATAGAAGACATAGTGGACCAACAGGGACAGCCGCAGAAGGGTGACGAACAGATAGTTCAGATATTTGCCTCCTATTTTAAGGATTTCTATGAGGCCAGGGATCTGGGTGACCTGGAGGAGATTCTGGCATATCTGGCCACTATTCAAACCCAGAGCTTAGCGGATGAGGATAGGGAGGTCCTTGAAGCCAACATATCTGTGGCCACGGAAATTGAGATAGCAATTAAATCATTGAAGTGCGGGAAGGCTCCCGGACCAGATGGGTTCACCGCTAAATTCTATAAAGCCTTTCCCTCTCTTCTGGTTGACCCTCTGCTCCACCTCTTTCAAGAGATAGAAGACACAGGAGAAGTAAAAGGGACATTGTCTGAAGCCACAATCGAGGTGCTTCCAAAGGATGGTAAAGACCCTTCTCTTCCAAAAAACTATAGGCCCATTTCCCTCATTAATCTTGATTGTAAGCTTCTAGCCATGATCCTCTCTGCTCGCCTACAGCGAGTCCTCCCCAAACTGATCCACCCCTCGCAAGCAGGCTTCCTAAAGCATAGACTGTCCAGTGACAACACCAGGGTATTGGCGCATGTTCTGGAAAAGGCAAAACTCCTTGACACACCCACAGCTGCAATAACCCTGGATGCCGAAAAGGCTTTTGACAAAGTAGACTGGACCTTTCTGGAAGCAGTCTTAAATAAATTTCATCTGGGGGCAACATTCACGAAACTAGTAATGTCCCTTTATTCTTGCCCCACTGCGAAGGTCAGGGCGGGTGGATCCCTCTCCTCCTCATTACGGCTACAACAGGGAACGCGGCAGGGATGTCCGCTATCTCCCTCTCTGTTTCTGCTGGCGATCGAGCCATTCCTTTACCACATAAGACATAACGAGGCTATAGCCGGCATTCCATTTCAGGACTGCAATATAAAGCTTACAGCTTACGCGGACGATGTACTTATCTTGTCAGAAAGGGCAGATGAAGCCATACCAGCGCTTATGACATCCATCAAGGAATTTTCCCGAGTATCGGGTTACAAATTGAATAAGGATAAAACGGAGGTCAAATTACTCAATAACATAGGAGATAAAGATATCCTTGGTAACTCGGGTCTTACTTGGCAGCCACACTGCTTTAAATATCTAGGCTTAGATTTTGATAAAGATCTAATATCCACGCTTAAAATCAATGAAGTATCAACCCTAAAGAAGATCTCCACTTTACTGGATGGATGGTCACCCAAGTTTCTTTCCTGGTGGGGAAGGGCAGAAACGCTTAAGATGATGATCACCCCATTGGTGAATTACTTGGCCAGCATGTTGCCTATGACATTCACTGATGACTTCATTTCCAGAGTGGACAAACTGTTTGGTGGCTTTCTATGGCAGGGTAAGAAAGCCAGAATATCACTGAAAAAGCTACAATTAGCAAAAGAAAAAGGCGGCCTAGGTCTTCCCTCTTTCAGGAACTACCAAACAGCATTTCTCTGCAAACAAGGGGCACCTTGGCTGGTCGACACCCCAGCTTACGTTCCATTGTGGATAAATATTGAACAATCTATTATCAAACACTCACCTTTATCGGCCCTACTGACCATGGATCTATCTCACTTGCCCCACTCCAAATACATTTTAATGAACACTAGGCGTGCTCTATTAAGACTAGACCAAGCCCACAAATCTAATTTAAAAATTAGAAAATCCACGTTCGTGGCCTTATGGAGGAACCCTTACTTTAAACGTGAAGGAAAAACCCTTTACCTGGAATCCTGGTCCGAGAAGGGCATCAATATGGTGTCTGACCTGTATGATGGGATACAACCCCTCCCTTTCTCTTCACTGCAAAAAACACATGACCTACCTCCCATGGCCTATGAATTCTTGAAATTGAAAGCCATCATTTCAACGTATGACCTCAATCCCCATACGCACTGGCTCATGTCCCATCTACCGCGTCTCCTGGCGGCTGGCCATTTTGTTTCCAAAGTGTATAAGTTACTCCTTCCTATGCCCAGGAAAACACACAGGCAGGTAGAACTCAGATGGGAGTCAGAACCCAATTCTACGGGTATTGCGATTGACTGGGATACAATACACAGAACTGCTTTCTCCAACAAAATATCGCCTATCCTCACCCAGACAAAATACATGTTATTAAATAGAACATTCTGAACCCCAGATAGACTCTTTAAGTGCCACCTGAGAGACACCCCCTTGTGTTGGAACTGCCTGACTGGGACTGGTGATCTAGCCCATATGCTCTTTCACTGCCCCACCCTACAAACCTACTGGGGGAAAATCTTTGACTGCATTCAACATGTTTTTAAGATACAACCGATGAGGGAATTCATATATGTCATATTGAGGGCTCTTGAGCCAAATTTACCTAATGCACGGGACCGCCAGCTCTTAGACTTGATGCTCACTCTAGCATGCAAGGTGGTCTTAAGCAAATGGAAAAATACCACTGAGGTCCATTTTAAGATTTGTCAAGATTGGCTCTCCTTCCTGAGAGGAGCGGATAACCCGGCACTGCACTCCTCTACCGGGCGATCCTCTAACAAGAATCTCTGGAAATCACTCGATAGGTCTTCATTTCACTTTGATCCGCCATGATGGCACTGATGCATATCCTCGAGGTAATGATGTATATCTTTGGGGCAATATTGTGTTTTTGCGACCTCAGGAACTTGACTTCCTACAGTCGGTTTGGACTTACATGTAACTGTACAATTATAAGTTACTTCTTTTATGTCTTTATTTATTTCTGCATATGTTGTACTTACATCAAGCATTATCGAGTAATTGTATTTTCGTTTGTTTTTTCAATTTTGTATTACTGCAGACCAGCTATTTTGATCACATCTCTGTGTACGAACCTTATTGTATTGTCTTCTTTTCCTTATTCTTCAATAAAAAAGATTTGAATAAAAAAAAAAAAAAAGAAGTGGGAAAGCTTCACGGATACCATGGCAGTCTATGCAACCAATATCAAACCAAAAACCCAACAAAGACTTGGCGGTGTGAAATCTATATCGCAATCTGCTCTGAAAGAAATCAAGCACATCAAGAGAGCTATCTATCGCTCATTGAGACAGCTACGGTGGAACCCTCAAGATACAACACAACTACATTTATTGCGAAAGCAAAAGGCTCTGTTGAAAAAACAAAAAAGGGATGCCAACAGGGACATAGAGAATGTTATGTGGGCAAAACTACACACTGATATTAAAGAAAACAACAGCACAAGTTTTTGGAGACCCATAAATCAATTTGTTCATCCTAACAACAACGGAATTACCTCAAATATTTCGGAGGTAGTCTGGACGAGATATCTTTGGTCTCACTTCCATGAAGTCACGGAGTTTAGCACAAAGGGGGAAAACTCCTCTGGCGCATCTGATGGTCTTAACATCAGCGTTGCGCATGCAGGAATCAATCAGATCACACTACGTAAAGCCAAAGAAGACACCTTAACTGATGACTCACCAACTAATCTAACCAAGATCATTAAAAGGCAAATAGGCAAGGGAAGGAGGGAAGGAGCACCCGGCCCAAACGCAATACCACCTGTGCTCTATAAGCAAGAGTCAACATTTTGGGCTGAAGCACTAGAACCACTGTTCAGGGAAATAAGGATGACAAACATCCTGCCAGAGTCCTGGAGGGGATCTAACATTGCACCAATTCACAAGGCAGGGGATAGGTCAAAGCCTCAGAACTACCGATTAGTGGCACTAATGGACAATGAGGCAAAACTCGTCGCGGGAGTGCTACTGGAAGAGCTCCAGGCCTGGGCGGAAGCAAAGTCCGCCATCCCCATAAACCAGACCGGTTTTGCAAAAAATGTGGGGACAACCACAAATATAATAACAATGGCTATGCTCTTTGACAAGGTAGAAACGACAAGGAGCTCCCTGCATTTGTGCTTTATTGATTATAAAGCAGCCTTTGATCATGTAAATCGAAACAGACTGTGGTCCAAACTGCATAGCTGGGGGCTCCCCCAATCCGTTCTAAACCTACTGATAAACCTACATACTAACACCTGGGTCCAGATTAAGCTGGGTGACGGAACACACTTGTCGAGACGCATTCCACGGACAAAGGGCTTAAACAAGGTTGCGTTTTGGAACCTACACTTTTCAACCTGTTTTTAGCTGATCTGAAACCGATATTAAACGCCTGTAACTCGCATGCTCCAAAACTGGGAGACATCTTATTGCCATGTCTCTTATACATGGACGATATAGTCCTGATTAGTCAAACAAGAGTAGGCCTTCAACATCTTATAAACGCTACACAGGACTATTCAAAAGAAAACGGTCTAACGATAAATCTCGATAAAACTAAAACCATTACAGTCAGCAAAAAAAGGCAAAAACCTTCAGTATGGTTCTGGGGTAACACCCGAATAGAGAGCACCACGGAATATAAATACCTGGGCGTTAAGATAGACAAAGGAGGTCAATTCCTTGCGCAGAGAAACAGCATCAGGCATAAAGGCATCGCCCTGGCAATCTCCCTAAAAAATCTGAACTCCAAACTAACCGGTCCGTCGATTCTGCCCATAGCTGAGGTGATCCGTGCAAAGTTACTGCCAACAATTACTTACGGA
Organism: Lissotriton helveticus; assembly: GCF_964261635.1. Classification (NCBI taxonomy): domain Eukaryota; kingdom Metazoa; phylum Chordata; class Amphibia; order Caudata; family Salamandridae; genus Lissotriton; species Lissotriton helveticus. Next base: position 2,110,618,448 of record NC_136057.1, read on the forward strand.
AGCGAAGCCCAGAAAGGAAGAAAAGCCAAACTACTGGACTCCACAGTAACAAGCACGTATAGGATTATATTTGGGCTACCTAAATACACCTCCCCTTCGCAAATTAGGCTCGAATTCGGCATACAGAAGCAATCTATTGCGAGACATGGTGCATACATTATAGCGTGGGATAAAATACGAAAAGTCGCTTCAGGGTCACTAAATGCACAGTTATGGAAAGTGATAAACCGATACACTACCTCACCCGCAGCGAGATACCTCAAAGATGGATTACATAAATTGGGACTGAACCAACTGTGGGAAACATCCACTAGTACCCGTGTACTTAAGAAGCTAATTTGGAAATCAGTCTAACACCTATCGTGGCTGGAGGACAAAGCCTCACTCGCAGAAAGGTCTCACGGTTGGATGACTCTGAATACCTACTGTAAGCAAGCAGCCCAGAAGTACTTTAACATGGGTTATGCCAAGTATACAAAAATTAGTTTCATGAAGTTTAGACTTGGCCTGCTACCTTGCACTCAGCATTTCCCACCCTGGCAGAAGGAAAAGGTGGACCCTAGGTGCCGCCTATGTGGGTCAGCATCGAAAGATCTGCTGCACCTATTATGCTCCTGCAAACAACTCTCACAAGTTTGGAAACAATTATTAAAAGTTAAATTCAACCAGCGTGAAATTCGAACTAGGAGGCAGGCTGTCCTGGCTTGCTTTGCACCAAGTGATCCTCAAATAAACTGTGCCTTGGTAAAATTTTTGACGGCATGTGAAAAGAAAATGCCAGAATTCAAATAATTTTTTAAGGAAACAATGGTCCAAAGCAGTGCATGAATATAAGAGAAAATATAACTAAGCAAAAGCCGTAATAAGCCGCCTGTATTTATCCAAGTCCAGACGGACAAGGAATTTATTTACACAATGTAGGAATCATTTACAAAAAATACAAGAGCACAATCCTGTGCTTTACCACAAAGCAGAAAAGTTTAGAGAGAGTTAGAGGTAAGAGATAAGAAGAGGGTTTACAGGCAAGAAAAAGAGCAAACTGGACACTTTTTTAGTAATCAAAAATACAAGTGTTTTGCCAGAGTAGTATGTACAGCGAATGATACACAATATTTTATACCGTACAACTACTGTAAAGGGTCGACGTTTCGATCCCCCGCTCTAAGATACATGGGGATCATCATCAGGACTTAATAATTGTGTTGCCTGTGGGAAAAATATACGCCTGCGGGAAAACAGGAGAGGAAAACGTTTTTCATGTTTGAATAATGGAAAATGAGATTCAGCAATGCTCCACATTCTTATAAGGACTATAATCGGATTCGCGGTGGCAGGTTATGAAGTGAACCAACAATACATTTGGGTGAATACGGTGACTTTTCAAGCATTAAATAAATGATTATTTACACTTTAAGGATTATTTACAAAAGATTTTTACAAAGGATTTTTAACAAAATTCGGCGCAGTGTGGGCTGGCTCATGCATGGCAGGATTCGGCAAGGGAATGAACGGACTCAGAGTGATTTTGGAAGTGAAAAATAACAAATGAAAAATGATGCGGGCATGGGCTGGTGATAGCTTGAACAAGCTGGAGCATGCGGGATGTTAAAATACCTCGTGTGAGAAAAAAAGGAAATGGAAAGGCAGTAACTCTGTGAGGTGACTCATGCAAGTTTGGATTTACCTCTTAGGGGAAAGAGGTGCAGTTGAGGGGGCTGCGGTGGCTCGAGATTGCCAGACAGCTGTTTTGCGCCGCAATGGTGAGCGAACAAAGTTGGCGGGCGACGCTAATGGCCGTGGTCACTTTCCGCGTGGAGGAACTCGTAAATGTTTGTACTTAGTAGTTCCTTTGAAAACCAAAACAAAAATGCCCGATTGCACAAGGCTCCGGCAGGGATATGGAACAGGGATGGGGCTGGGCAGAAAATACATACCAAAAGGTTGCCGGGATTGCAATATGGCGGTGCCGGGTCGATGTTCGGATCCGCTGCGCGGGAGAGAGGAGGGAGATGGAGTTAGCAGAGGCGGTGCTGCACTGGGCACTCTAAGGAAGCCAGCGGGTAGGGGACGCGGCTTACCTAGTTTCAGGAACGATGTCCTCGTGTGTCACGGCGCAGCCGATGCTGCAGTTAATCCGTGGGTGGACTGGGTAGTGTCGGTCCTCAAGTGCTCGACCGATGGTGGGCGGAGTTGCGTCCCGATGGGGGCGCGGCCACGTGCGGTCTGGACGAGTGAATTAGTGAACATAGAGAGCATGGCGGCCATTTCAAAGTGGAGTCTATGAATAGGCTGGTCTATGCCTCTGTGCAAGGGAAGTGAAGTGAGAAGTGACATGAATTAATACAATAAATTACATAAATTAGCTCACATTTTTCGGAAGACTTTTCAGATAGAAAGAAACATATTTAACTTATAATAAAGTTGTCCAATCTTCACTTCGATTCAGGCCACGACGAAATTTGGCACAGCTAATGAACAGAGAGGAACTGAAAAGTATCCTACAATTTGACACAATTCGTACTGGCCTGAATCGAAGTGAAGATTGGACAACTTTATTATAAGTTAAATATGTTTCTTTCTATCTGAAAAGTCTTCTGAAAAATGTGAGCTAATTTATGTAATTTATTGTATTAATTCATGTCACTTCTCACTTCACTTCCCTTGCACAGAGGCATAGACCAGCCTATTCATAGACTCCACTTTGAAATGGCCGCCATGCTCTCTATGTTCACTAATTCACTCGTCCAGACCGCACGTGGCCGCGCCCCCATCGGGACGCAACTCCGCCCACCATCGGTCGAGCACTTGAGGACCGACACTACCCAGTCCACCCACGGATTAACTGCAGCATCGGCTGCGCCGTGACACACGAGGACATCGTTCCTGAAACTAGGTAAGCCGCGTCCCCTACCCGCTGGCTTCCTTAGAGTGCCCAGTGCAGCACCGCCGCTGCTAACTCCATCTCCCTCCTCTCTCCCGCGCAGTGGATCCGAACATCGACCCGGCACCGCCATATTGCAATCCCGGCAACCTTTTGGTATGTATTTTCTGCCCAGCCCCATCCCTGTTCCATATCCCTGCCGGAGCCTTGTGTAATCGGGCATTTTTGTTTTGGTTTTCAAAGGAACTACTAAGTACAAACCTTTACGAGTTCCTCCACGCGGAAAGTGACCACGGCCATTAGCGTCGCCCGCCAACTTTGTTCGCTCACCATTGCGGCGCAAAACAGCTGTCTGGCAATCTCGAGCCACCTCAGCCCCCTCAACTGCACCTCTTTCCCCTAAGAGGTAAATCCAAACTTGCATGAGTCACCTCACAGAGTTACTGCCTTTCCATTTCCTTTTTTTCTCACACAAGGTATTTTAACATCCCGCATGCTCCAGCTTGTTCAAGCTATCACCAGCCCATGCCCGCATCATTTTTCATTTGTTATTTTTCACTTCCAAAATCACTCTGAGTCCGTTCATTCCCTTGCCGAATCCTGCCATGCATGAACCAGCCCACACTGCGCCGAATTTTGTTAAAAATCCTTTGTAAAAATCTTTTGTAAATAATCCTCAAAGTGTAAATAATCATTTATTTAATGCTTGAAAAGTCACCGTATTCACCCAAATGTATTGTTGGTTCACTTCATAACCTGCCACCGCGAATCCGATTATAGTCCTTATAAGAATGTGGAGCATTGCTGAATCTCATTTTCCATTATTCAAACATGAAAAACTTTTTCCTCTCCTGTTTTCCCGCAGGCGTATATTTTTCCCACAGGCAACACAATTATTAAGTCCTGATGATGATCCCCATGTATCTTAGAGCGGGGGATCGAAACGTCGACCCTTTACAGTAGTTGTACGGTATAAAATATTGTGTATCATTCGCTGTACATACTACTCTGGCAAAACACTTGTATTTTTGATTACTAAAAAAGTGTCCAGTTTGCTCTTTTTCTTGCCTGTAAACCCTCTTCTTATCTCTTACCTCTAACTCTCTCTAAACTTTTCTGCTTTGTGGTAAAGCACAGGATTGTGCTCTTGTATTTTTTGTAAATGATTCCTACATTGTGTAAATAAATTCCTTGTCCGGCTGGACTTGGATAAATACAGGCGGCTTATTACGGCTTTTGCTTAGTTATATTTTCTCTTATATTCATGCACTGCTTTGGACCATTGTTTCCTTAAAAACTGTTACTAACCCTTGGTCCACAGCCAACTATAGGGTCCCCCTTGTTTTTTATAGAATTCAAATCATTGGCTGCAATCTAACTGTTTAAATTCATTTTTGCATGTATAAACAAACTAATACACCAAAGAACTATCGTGGTCAAACAAATGTGACATGCACTTCTGGTCATAAGGCACCTAAAAACTTTTTTTTTAACATATGAATATTAATAGTACAGTCTTTTTAACAGAATTTAACGCTTTTAGAACTAAGGAGTTTTTATATGTAAAAATTGTTCAGTAATGAAATATTTTTGTATTGCAATGGTTTTAACGAACTATGCAAATAAAATAAACTTGAAACGTGAAACTCATACAATAACAGTTGTCACTCTTCTACTAAGTACTCTCCTTTCTATTTCAGTTATGGTTTTCATCTCCGCACCATATTATCACTGCTTCCTCTTTCTCACCCTGCTCCTGCTGCTCTTGACTTTGTTAAGAAATTGCATGATATACAGACGTTAGCCACAGAAAACTTAGAAAAAGCTTAAGCAGTATATAAGGAAAAGGCAGATCTCCCTCGACGTATGGAGCCTACATATGCCATAGGAGACAAAGTATGGTTATCCACCAGAAACCTTGCCTTGAGGGGGTTCTGTAAGTTCAATCCCCAGTTTATTGGTCCCTACATAATATGTAAACCCTGTCTCCATGAAGCTAGACCTCCCTGCTACACTGAAAATACACCTGGTTTTCCATGTCTCCTTACTGAAGCCTACTGAATACCTACACATCCAGCTCCAGTGATCATTGACAATGAACCCGAATATAAGGTCGAGGGTATCATTGACTCAAGAAGGGTGAGACGCAGGTTACAATATCTCATACACTGGAAAGGCTATGGTGCTGAGGATCGCACTTGGGAACCAGCAAGTCATGTACACGCCCCTCGCCTAGTTTCACAGACGTTACCCTGAGAAACCTAAGCTAAGGGGGCCGTAGGGGGGGGGTGTACTGTCATACTTGCCGGTCCCACTCCCGCATGCATAACGCTGTGGGGCACCTGCGAACTACCATAATGGTGCGGGAATCGGCAACAGAGATTGAAGCCTCCCTGACCCGAGCTGAGATGCTTCGTGTTCCAGCTGCGGCAATCAGAGTATTCCTTCCGCATCCTTACCTGAGCTTCCGAGTCTCCTGTTCCTCGGATCCTTCGTCGGGTCTCTGGCGTTCTGCTCCCTACTTCATTGTGTTTCCTGCTCGCGGCTTTCTGCTCCCTTCTTCGTCTCGTCTCCCGCTCGTGGCGTCCTGCTCTCCTTCATTGGTTTCCTGGCCGCTTCTAGGGTCGCTCCTCACGTTGCTCCTTTGTTCGACCCCGGCTCCCATGTGACTGCATATCGGATGAAACCCCTGAAAAAGGAGGAAAAAACCAAGAAATTTACATTAATCCTTTACAGTAACACCGTTTTTAGCGCTGAACATATTAATTATTTTTAAGTTACTTTTATACTTATCTGATGTGGAAATGGTGTCCTTGGAGATCAGTTTTTTCCCCTGTCTTTGATCATTCCAAAAACATTCCTGAAAGCAAAAGAATTTCTGTTAGATCTACCTGACTTTAAGGTGGACTTTATTTAGTCCTACATAATTTTTACCACATCTACCCTAGGTTGGCTTTACCTTGGAATATTAGTTGTGGAGTTAAAAACCCAGTCATCGTGTGCCCATAGGTGGGTTTCCTTTTCACATTTCTATTTCCTGAATTCTTTATTTAAGTTCTCCCTTTTTATTTTTTCAGGCAATAACACCACCCCCCCACTCGTACAACTTATCAATATTAATGGTAGAAGGGAACTATCCAGGTAGTTAGAATTCCACATATTTTCTTGTATAGACTCATAGGATTAGTATTTCCCTGTATACTCACACTTTCTGTTATTCGTTCGACAGAGATTTCCCCTGGCTGTTTTTTCCTGTCCTAGAGTGGGGGACGTCATGGGAAATTTCTTATATCTTTATTTTCCCTTCTTCCACTGGTTAAAGTTGATACTTTGAGGATTTAGCAAAGCCCAGGGCACAGTCAGAGTCAGTTACCACCAGTATCAGTAAAAAAGAACTATTTGCAATGCAAATTGGTCTTGCATTTGTGAGAGTTAGAGGTATTGGCGTTATAAATGAGAATGTGTTTTACTCTTGTGTTTTGCATTGGAGTGTATGTATGTGATTTGGAGTGGAATTATTTGGGTTGGAATTGTTAGTTGTGGAATTCTGTGTGGTGGATTTGTGTAGTGGAATTATGTGGCATGGTGTGGAATGGAAATATGTAGGTAGTAATTATGTGGCATTGAGTGTATTGGAATTATGTGGAGTGGGATTGTGTGTCAGAGTATAATTATGTGGAATGGCATTTTATGTGGTAGAGTGGTATGTTGTTGTGTCTATTGTTGTGGTATGTTGTTAAATTGTGCGGCATGATGGCCGAGCATGTAATGAGGCTCTAATCTCCACCATCCCCCAGCCAGGGGCAGAAGTAAAGAGTGCTCGGGAGCTGCAGCGCCTCCTTTGTTTGGACCGCTTCCGCTGACAGGACTCCACAGAAGAACAGTCCACTGAGGTGGATCACATGATTCACAAGAATGAGAAATGCTGAGGATTCCTCAGAGACAGACTTACCCCAAAGCTGCAGCTGCTCCTAAAAGCATGCAGTCCTCCAACTCACCTTACATACAACACATGTTAAAGCCCTCACCCTTAAGTCTCGCCCAACTGCCTCCAATGTCCAGTGGGCGATACAAAGGCAAACAGCGGCAGCGGCTTACCCATACTCACCCAAAGCCCCGGTTCACTAAACTCCTTGTGGGACACTGCTCAGATAGTACCGGACTCCCGGGGCCAAATGGCCATCTGCCCCAGCTCCAGTGTCTTCTCGGAGGAAGCATTGAGGAACCGCTGCCCCACGAAGAGGCAGACAGTGCCTTCATTCAGGACCATGGCGGACGTAAAGACCCAGTCGCACCCACACGGCTACTACCTGCTTCGTACATAGGCAGGACTTTTAGACTGAGTTCCCGGTGCTTCTGCCACTACCATCCCATCGCCTCCTTTGCAGCACTCCAGTTCCCAGTCCCCCTCACTACAAGGCAGCAGATGCAGTGTTTGTGCTGCAGCTGCGGAGGACAGCATCACAGAGGGTGAGGGCTGCCCTAAAATAGAAAAAATAGAAAAATAAAAAAAAGGGAAACACTATAAAGCAGACACCATGCTCAGTTAAAAAAGGCACAGAGAGGGCTTAGATGGGTGGGGGGGAGTGGGAACAATGGCGTTGCAGAATTGTTTAATTAACATGGTGCCTGATTTGTGCAGCGTCTGTGTAGCGAGGAGCGGGGGAGCATATTTAAAAGTAATAGACAATAATGTTAAAGTGTTGCTTGGGCTGTTTTATGAAGAAAAACACTAAGTAAATACAGCGAGCCCCGCGATCGGTGCCCGCTTCTGCTCTTATTACCAAGAGCTGTACAGCTCTAAACTCTCCCTAGCGACGAGGATATAGCCGGCTACCTGGAGTACATACAGCTCCCCTGATTCCAGAACTGGCATTGTGAGTTCTTGATGTGCCCTATCGAGGTGGCTGAGGTCCGACTTGGGTTGGGTTCTATGCGTGAGGGGAGCGCCCCTGGAATGGATGGCCCTACGGTCGCATTCTATAAAGGCTTCAGTGACCTCCTCATCCCACCCCTTATCACTTTATTTCACGATATAGCTGCCGAAGTCACTATGCCTTCTTCCATGCGCGAGGCGTTGATTTTCACCTTGTTAAAGCCCAATAAAGACTTGCATAAATTCTCGCCCTACCGTCCGCTCTCGCTTCTCAACGTGCACACTAAATTATATGCCAAAATTCTCGCGAACCGTCTGTCACCGCTACTCCCTCAGCTGATCAGACCGGAATAAGCTGGGTTTATCTCTGGTCGCACCTTAACACAAAATCTTCGTACGGTTTTTGGTGCCCTACAGCACGTGCGACCCGAGGTCAAGGCTGCGGCAGTCTTCCTCGATGCCGAAAAGGCCTTTGATTCGATTGAAAGGAAGTTCATGCAGGCTGTGCTGACTTGTATGGGTGTTGGCGAAGTATATCTGCAGCTGATTTTGGTTTTGTACCATGCACCTATAGCCAGTGTGCGGGCGGGGGATGCGGTCTCGACACAGTTTTCAATCTCGCAGGGCACTCGTCAGGGGTGCCCCTTGTCCCCATTGTTGTACGTGGTGGCAGCTGAGCCCCTGTTGCAGGCACTTCATGAATATCACGGACACAGCAGACTTCACTTCCCACGATACAATCTCATCACGTCTGCATACGCTGGCAATACCCTTCTGTACGTCAGAGACCCTGAAGTGCATCGTACCTCGGTAATCCGGGTAGTCCTCCGTTTTGATTGCCCCTCTGGCTTAATGATTAATTGGTATAAGTCTATAATTTTCCCTCTGACGCCGGCAACAGCACAATTCTCGCTAGATTTCCTGCTGCAGTGGACTACGGAGCCTGTACGGTATCTCGGTATCCAAGTCCACTCCAATGCGGACATTATATTGAAAGCCAATTATGGGACAGCGATTGATAGGCTTGCTGATGACATTGATCGCTTGATACATCTCCCTCTCTCTTTGACTGGCCGTGTTGCCCTGATGAAAATGATCGTTCTCCCGCGCCTACTTTTTCTTTTTGTTACTTTACCCATTTTCCTCCCACAAAATCCGTTCCACGAACTCCGGTCTTTAATGACTAAATTAGCGTGGGCGGGTAAGACTCCTAGAGTAGCGTTGGACACACTCATGCTACCATATGCTGCCGGGGATTGAATGCCCTGAACCTTGAACTGTATTATAGGTCAGCGCAGGCCTCTCATGCGTACAGTTGGGTACATGGACCTCGGGATCTACCTCATCTCCATATAGAGAGGGTGGCTGCTGCCCCACACTCGTTGCCCCGCTTTCTCCCACAGGTCCCTTCGCGACGATGTGACATACTCGACTCAACTCGATCAACTCTGTTGCCCACGCGTGGAACGCGCTCCTCGGTATGTATGATGGCGCACAGCTCTATTCCCCTCGCCTGCGTGTTGAGTGGTGCCAATGGTTTGCGCTCAGCTTGGATAGAGGGACCCTTGAATCCCTTCGCAAACTACACATGCCGACTATGGGAGCTCTCTTTCTGGATGGGCGGATGCGCTCTTGGGCGGAGGTGATGGGCGCTGATGTCGGACAGACGACACTGACTAGATTCCATTTCTTCAGAACCCGACATGCCCTGCTGGCAGGTTTGGGTGAGGAGCTGCATAAACCTTTAGATATTCCCCCTCTGACCTCTCTTCTGTGCGCCCAAGGCCCCATGCAAGCTGATCTCCAAATTATACACCTCGGCTCTTGCCACAAAAGCTCCCCCCTCAATAGGGCTGGACAAGCCTGGTAATCTGACATCGGCACTCCTATCACGGATGATATTTGGCTCTAGTGTTGCACAGTTACCCGGCAGATTTCTATCAATGGCCGACATAGGCTTGCCCATTTTAAATACTTAAATAGAGTGTACCACTCTCATTCACGCCTTTTCAGGTTTGGATTACGCGACACCGACCACTGTGAACTATGTCGTGCTTACCATGGTGGCTTTTTTCATCTGGCGTGGCAGTGTCCCCCAGTTAAACAATATTGGGATGCGATTTTTCATAAACTCAGTGACATACTAGGATCCCCCTGGCTCCGGTTGCCCTGATGGCGCTCTTAGGTTACACTAAACCTCTTAAGAAGGCTATGTGTAAATTGGTCGCTTTCAGCCTCCTCTTGGCCAAGCATAGGCTAGCGATGAGATAGAGGAGGGGGCCATTGCCTACACTAGAGGAATGGGAATGAGATATGGTATACTGCCACACTCAATCTGATGTTTACAATGAGATGAGGCCTCTGAGTAGCCGCCCGAAGAGTTTTTGGGGTCTCTTCGCCCAATACTGTGCAGCTAAACTGTCTGAAACTAACACCCCTGACGACTAACTAACTACACTGTTTGCTCTCTGTCCATTCATGCCCTGCGATGTTGATGTTGATGCCCTTGGTCCCCTTCGGACTGTTCGCTTCCTGTTGGAACTCCACATGCCGGATAGGCGCCCGCACATCTACGCACTGTGCACTGCTCCATCACTTCCCAGATTGCTATATCCCCGGGGCTGCTCCCCCCTCTCAGTGCTCACCATTGTCCTCTGCATTGATATTATTCATTTGTATCTTTGGTTGTGGTTCCAGCGATCCACATTTGTGTTATTTTGAATTTTGTTCTTTCATTCCTCATCAGATATGAATGTGATTTGATTTTCTTCTTTTGCTGTATGCCTTAAATTGCAATAAAACACAATAATAAAAAAAAAAAAAAAAAATACAGTGAGCCTCATATAAAGGTGTGCGTGCGGTCACCATGAAACTAAAAGCGCAGATTTCCCAAAAAATAACAGGATCGTAACTGAAATGAGCAGGAGGGAAGGAGAGCAGCTATATATGGCACAGGGAGTGACCGTTGCATGTTCTCACAGCAACTTCTGCATGGCCACAGGAGAGCTGCTGCTCATACAGCACATGCACATCGCTTCGCGCTCACCATGAAACTGAAAGCGCAGGTTAAACAAATGACGGGCTAGTTGTCAAAATGAAAGCAAACATCACGCGCTGAATGTTGCAGTAAAGCATGTCATGCCTGCAGTAGTAAAAACTCACTAAAGAAAGTAGTGCTTACAGACTTAAAAGACATACGGTGTAACAACTAAAGTAAAAGGGACAGTAGCCATGGGAGGTTACAAATGAAGACAAGGCTGTACTAAGGAGGGACTAACAAGCAAATTACTGAATCAGAAGCTAGCATTTACAAAGGTCAAAGACACAAGCCAATGAAAAATATAGGCGGAGATGGATAGAAGACATAGTGGACCAACAGGGACAGCCGCAGAAGGGTGACGCACAGATAGTTCAGATATTTGCCTCCTATTTTAAGGATTTCTATGAGGCCAGGGATCTGGGTGACCTGGAGGAGATTCTGGCATATCTGGCCACTATTCAAACCCAGAGCTTAGCAGATGAGGATAGGGAGGTCCTTGAAGCCGACATATCTGTGACCGAAATTAAAGAGGCAATAACTAGACTATGCCCTGGGAAGTCCCCAGGCCCGAACAGACTCCCAGCCGTATTCTTTAAAAAAAGGGGCTGACCTCCTGGCGGTGCACTTGTTAGCGCTGCTTAGGGATGCAGCCCTCCCACTAGATCTTAGGCTGGCCACGATCATTCCCATCCATAAACCAGGAAAGCCCCCAGAGGATTGTGTATCCTATCGTCCAATCTCCCTCCTCAATGTGGAGGTTAAGCTACTGGCAACGATATTGGCCCTCCGTTTGCGCCAGGTAATCTCAGGCCTGGTGCATCAAGATCAGACAGGCTTCTCACCAGACAGGGCGACCAGACAGAATCTACGGCGGACCCTTAATTGGCTCATGGTGGTACAGGGACGGGAGGACCCACATATGTTCCTCTCCCTCGACGCCGAAAAAGCGTTTGACGCTGTACATTGGCCCTTTGTAGTGGCAGCTTTGGTCAAGTTCGGCATCGGCCCCAAATTCAGACAATGGGTGGGACTCCTATATGTGGACCCTAGAGCCCGGGTTAAAGTAAACAGGATATTATCTGAGGACTTCCCCATTAGACGGGGGACCCGACACGGATGCCCTCTGCCCCCACTACTATTCACCCTCACCATTGAAATAGTGGCTTTTGAGGTCAGACAGACAAAAGAGATACGGGGGTTTGGAATTTCACAAACTGACTCAGAGGAAGAAAAGATCTCGCTCTACGCGGACGATATCCTGGTGTACGTTGCTCAACCAGCTACTACAGTCCCCGCATTGTTCAGGCTTCTGGGCAGGTATGGCCCCTTTTCAGGCTATGCTATAAACTGGCATATATTGGTCCTGTATAACCCACAAACTGAGGAGATGTGGCTCCCTCTCCCTGGGGCTCTCCATGTAATGCAGACAATATTCAAATATTTGGGGATTTACCTATCCACGGATAGAAATCTTTCCTACCAAAGAAACATTCAGCGAGTCATAACAAACTTTGCAGCTGATGCTCTACAATGGAAAGCCCTCACCCTCACGATACTCGGCTGTGCTGCAATGTTTAAAATGAATTACATTGCCTTGCTTCTTGTATGCCCTCCAAAATGAATATTTCCCTCTTCCTAGACAGACGTTTAGGGTGATAGATGCAGAAGTGTGCTCCCTGTTGTGGTTGGGGAAGCAACCAAGGATAGCCCTGAGTACGTTGCAGAGAAACCACTAGAATGGAGGGATTTCCCTGCCTGACATTGAGGCATACTACTGGGCAGAGCATTTCAACCAATCAATCAATCATAGCATTTGTAAAGCGCACTACATACCCGTGAGGGTCTCAAGGCGCTGGGGAAGGGGGGAGCTGCTACTGTTCAAAGAGCCAGGTCTTGAGGAGTCTCCTGAAGGTTAGGAGGTCTTCGGTCTGCTGTAGGTGGATGGGGAGGGCGTTCCAGGTCTTGGCAGCGAGGTGGGAGAATGATCTGCTGCTGGCTGTCACTCTTCGGAAGCAGGGGACGGTGGCGAGGGCATGGTCTGCGGAGCGGAGCTGGCAGGTGGGGGTGTAGAGGCCGAGTCGGCTGTTGAGGTACGCTGGTCCGGTGTCATGGAGTGCTTTTTGTGTGTGGGTGAGGAGCTTGAAGGTTATCCTCTTGTTGATGGGGAGCCAGTGCAGGTCTTTCAGGTGGGGTGTGATGTGGCTGCGGCGGGGATGTCGAGGATCAGGCGTGGGAGGCATTCTGGATGCGTTGGAGTCGTTTCAGGAGTTTGGCCGGGGCTCCTGCATAGAGTTCATTGCCGTCGTCCAGTCTGCTGCTGACGAGGGCCTGGGTGACTGTCCTTCTAGTTTCGGTGGGGATCCACTTGAAGATCCTGTGAAGTCTGTGAAGAGTGTTGAAGCAGGAGGAGGAGACGGCGTTGACCTGCTTTGTCATGGATAGTGTGGAGTCGAGGATGATCCCCAGGTTTCGTGCGTGGTTGGTGGGTGTAGGGTGTGCTCCTAGTGCCGTCTGCCACCAGGAGGCGTCCCAGGCCGAGGGGGTGGAACCGAGGATGAGGACCTCCATCTTGTCCGAGTTCAGCTTCAGACGGCTGTTACTCATCCAGTCGGCGATGGCCTCCATTCCTTTGTGGAGGTTGGTTTTGGCGGTGTGGCAGTCCTTGGTGAGCGAGAGTATAAGCTGGGTGTCGGCATAGGAGATAATGCTGAGGTCGTGCTGTCGGGCGACGTGGGCGAGTGGTGCCATGTAGACGTTGAACAGCGTTGGGCTGAGGGATGAGCCTTGGGGTATGCCGCAGATGATCTAGGTGGCTTCGGAGCAGAAGGCGGGGGAGGCGGACGCTCTGGGTTCTCCCGGAGAGGAAGGAGGTGGCCCAGTCCAGGGCCTTCTGTTGGATTCCGGCGTCGTGGAGGCATGCTCTTAGTGTGCGGTGAACACAAAAAGGAGGTAGACCCTTGGTGGGGCTTGAGGAGGGCTGGGCCCTATATACTTGTAATACACAACAGATTGCCCCCTCTCAAATTATTTTATATTGAGGACCAAATACACTCTTATTTTAATCCGGTCCGGTATATTTATTCATACCTTTTAATTATATTCTTTTGTACAAACACCGTTTCAAATGGCAGAAAAAGAATACACCAAACCAACAATTACTGACAAAACATATTGGGTAAACAATTGGCACAAACACGTATTTACAAAATTGTCAAACAATGGATACACACATTACATCCAACATTCAATATACATTGCAGTGCAAGATTTTGCAATATACAAGATCAAATCAATGATCTAACTTCATAACATAAACAGAAGTTACTACATTCGAATAATCGACAATCGGCTATTCCAGCAAGAGCGAATCATAAATTGTATCAACTAAGGTGTTTTCAGGATAATTGTGATACATTCCTTTATTCTTATTCGAATGTAGTAACTTCTGTTTATGTTATGAAGTTAGATCATTGATTTGATCTTGTATATTGCAAAATCTCGCACTGCAATGTATATTGAATGTTGGATGTAATGTGTGTATCCATTGTTTGACAATTTTGTAAATACGTGTTTGTGCCAATTGTTTACCCAATATGTTTTGTCAGTAATTGTTGGTTTGGTGTATTCTTTTTCTGCCATTTGAAACGGTGTTTGTACAAAAGAATATAATTAAAAGGTATGAATAAATATACCGGACCGGATTAAAATAAGAGTGTATTTGGTCCTCAATATAAAATAATTTGAGAGGGGGCAATCTGTTGTGTATTACTTAGTGTGCGGTGGCAGACTGTGTCGAAAGCGGCTGATAGGTCCAGGAGGATGAGGGCCGCGGTTTCTCCTTTGTCGAGCAGGATCCTGATGTCGTCGGTGGCAGCAATCAGGGCAGTTTCGGTGCTGTGGTTGCTGCGGAACCCGGACTGGGACGGATCCAGGATGTTCTCTTCGAGGAAGTTGGTCAGTTGTTTGTTGACGGCCTTTTCGATGACCTTCGCCAGGAACGGGAGCAGGGAGATGGGCCGGAAGTTTTTGAGGTCCTTGGGGTCTGCCTTGGGTTTCTTTAGTAGGGCGTTCATCTCTGCATGCTTCCAGCTCTCCGGGAAGGTCGCTGTCTCGAAGGAGATGGTGCTGGTTTTCTGATGATGCTGCTGGCTTTGTTGAAGATGTGGTGTGGGCAGGGGTCTTCCAGGGATCCGGAGTGGATGGTGTTCATGATCTTGATGGTGTCGTCGTCGTTGATGTTGGTCCAGGCGAGCAGGCGGTTAGTGCGGCGGTGGTAGTGGGAGTGGGGTTGTCAGTGGTTGCTGGGGTGGTGACGGTGTCGAAGCTGTTGTGGATGTATGCGATCTTGCGCTGGAAGAAGGTGGTCAGCGAGTCGCACAGGTCTTGTGACGGTGGGATGTCATTGGTGTTGGAGCTGGGGTTGGAGAGTTCCTTCATGATGTTGTAGAGCTCTTTGCTGTTGTGTGCGTTGTTGTCTATACGGTCTCTGAAGGCGGTCCTTTTGTCAGATCTGATGAGTTGGTGGTGTTGGCGGGTTGCGTTTCTGTGGGCTGAGTAGCTTTCCAGTGTCCAGTTTTTTTCTAGTTTTCTGCAGGTTCGCTTGGAAGCCTGGAGGTCTTCAGTGAACCAGCTGGCTCTCTTGCTGGTGTGGGTGTTGGGGGGCTTCTTGAGTGGGGCGAGGGTGTTGGCGCAGTCAGTGATCCATTGTCTGAGGCTGCGGCGTCTGGGTCGGTCGGGTCCGCGGGTGGGCTCTGGGCGAGGGTGGCGATTAGCTGGTCCTCGGTGATCTTGCCCCAGCTTCGGCAAGGCATCTGGTGGGTGTGGTGGTGTGTGGTGGGTTTCCGGAAGGTGAAGTGGATGCATCGGTGGTCGGTCCAGTGGAGTGCGATGGTGCGGTCGAAGTAGACGTGAGTGCTCGCTGAGAAGATGGGATCAAGCAAGTGCCCGGCGGAGTGAGTGGGTGTTGTGACGAGTTGTCTGAGTCTGAGGTTGCCGAGGTTGTCAATCAGGGTGGAGGAGTTGGCATCATTGTTGTTCTCGAGGTGTAAGTTCAGGTCCCCGAGGAGGATGTAGTCTGTGGAAGCGAGGGCATGTGTGTTGATGAAGTCGGTGATGGAGTCGCTGAACTGCGGTCAGGGTCCGGGGGGTCTGTAGATGAGGGTGCCTCTGAGGGTGGTGTTGGGGTTGATGTGGATCTGGAAGTGTAGGTGTTCGGCGGTGTTGAGGGTGTCGTCGGCATCTATCGAGATTTTGAGAGTGTTTCTGTGGAGGATGGCAATCCCTCCTCCTATTCCGTTGGTGCGGTCCTGGCGGGTGATCTTGTAGCCTTCCGGGATGGCTATGGCGATGTCAGGTGCCGAGGAGGGGGTCAGCCAGGTCTCCATCAGGAAGGCGACTTCTGGGGCGTTGGTGTCGAGTAGGTTCCAGAGTTCAACGGCATGTTTGTGGGCAGAGCGGGTGTTGAGCAGGATGCATCTGAGGAGGTTGGGTTCCTTGTTGGGCGGGTTGGCGGGCCTGATGCTGGTGAAGCTGCAGTTCTGGCAGAAAAAGGGTCCTTGGATGCACTTCGGGGCGGCTAGGCAGCAGGAGCGTGTTTGTCCAGCACTGAGTGCGTGGAGGGTGTGGGGGTCGTAGCAGAGTCGGGCGTTGTAGTGTGGCAGGGGGCCTAGGGTCCTGGTGCTGGACGCGGTCCAGGCGCGGACGGGCACAGACGGGCTTGCCTTAGGCGCTCCTTCGGTGCGCCAGCGGCGCGGTCGCTGCGCGGCCTACATATGAGGGGCTGAGAGAGGAGCAGCTGGGAGGCGGGAGCAGGGCGGCGAATGAGAGACCGGGGACGGGGCCACAGAGGACGCAGTCAGACGATCAGACACCACAGTCCCAGGCAGGAGGGGGTGAGAGACGGGCACAAAATGAGTAACACAGCAACAAGGCAGCTGGGAGACAGAGCAACACGACACCAGAATCGGGCATAGACCAATGCGAGCGGCAGCAGCAGGCACAGAGGAGGGCTGTGTGGTGGCAAGGGGAGCGACCTGCCTGGTGACATTTGGCGCCGGTAAATGAATGGCTCCGTGCTCCAGCTGATAACTCCACCTCCAGGTTAGAAAGGGACACCATGGTGCGTCGCTCTTGTTTATTTTATTTATATGGAGGCTCAGGTAGGAGACGACTACTTCCGGTCACGCACATAACCGCAGAAGTATGGAATAGGGCGACAAAGATATTGGGATGGACACATAAGCCGACAAAACAGACACCGATATGGAGCTGCACATGGCTGAGGGAGCTCCACAAACTCAGGTTGGGATGACATGGGAATTTCTACGTTGGAAGACGTGGTGGCGAAGGGGGAGCTTAAACCCTTTAGGACTCTGGCAACAGAGTATGGGTTGCACCCCACCCACATTTTTAAATACGCGTAATTGCGACATGCATGGAGAGCCAAGAGCTTGCTCTCCTCTCCCCTGCCAGAATATGCCCCACTGGAGGGTCGCCTACTGCAAGAACAGATATCCAACAAGATAGTCTCTTTAACGGATAGGACCCTGAACAATAACATGCCAGACAGACTGGGGAAATTGAGAGAAACTTGGGAGCAGAACCTGGGCACAATGGACACAATAGATTGGGAGGCTGCCCTGATTCACCATAGGGAAGTGGCAATTAAATCCCGCCTCCGACTCATCCAATACAAGATACTACACAGGTATATTTTGATATGGTTTGACTTCACCGCATGGGCCGGGCCAGTGATTCAAATTGTCTGCGTTGTAGACACCCGCAAGGGGATTTCTATCATATTATCTGGGACTGCCCCACCATCCACACTTACTGGACACAAGCACTGGGAGAGACGAGTAAGGTGCTAGAGGCCACACTTCCTCTGGATCCTAAATTCATACTACTGGGGATAACCAATGATATAGACCTGAGCCGCCCACACCTGATTTTTGCACTGTTGGCCTTAGTGGTGGCAAAGAGAGACGTGGCACGTGCCTGGAGGGCGTCAACTCCCCCTCAATTAGGAGAATGGAGAAGGGGAATGGATATGTATATGGCGGCAGAAAGGGTCAAATTCAAAGCAAGAGGATGCTCCCGGAAATTCCGTAGAATATGGGGGAAATGGAGAAGGTACCATGGTCTGGATGGGGGTCTGGGAACTGATTAACGCAATGAGGGTCCTCTTGAATTTTGCTGTGCGCCGTGATGGTGTGTGGTTGGACATGTGTCTCAGACCCTGGGGGAGCTTCAGAGGGGGGGAAAGAGGACTACCAAAAGCATCATCAATGACAGAGCTGGATTTCGTTTGGGTGCTTGACATGATGATAATGTGGGTTGTGGGTGGCGTTGCAGGGGGTATTCGTGCGCGTGGATGACTACTTGTGACATGTCAGTTGTTTTTGTATTGGTTGAAAATGCAAATAAAAATATATTTAAAAATAAATAAATATGGGTGGAGAGCGGGCGGGGCTTCTCTTCCATAGTCCACTACAGCAAGTCTTGCAGAGCAGTTCATGTACACTGACCTAAAAATGGGGGTGAATAGAGCAAAAAGGATGACTCTCACACGTTTTATTATTTTGAAATTTTGATCACATTCAGGAGACCACTGAAAAGGGGCATTTTGTTTTGTCAAGTGTCTCAATGAGGCACTCACACTAGCAAATTTACAAATGTACCTTGAGCGATAACTCGCCATGCCTGAGAAGGATCACAGCATGGTAACATCTTGTGGAGGTCAAGTAGTTGACAGTAGCTGCACTTTATCTGGGTCAGGAGTCACCCCCCCCCCCATCAAAGAATATGTGCCCAAAGAACTTAAGTTTGGTCTTGTGAAACTCACACTTTGAGGCATTTAGAGTTAGACCCGCGTCCACAAGAAGTTGGCACAATTGTGTGAGACCCTTGTGATGATACGTTTGCGTTGTCCCAAATACCAGTATGTTATCACGGTAGTTAAAAGCTTGTGTAACAGGTTGAGCTATTCTATGTATAACATCATGACATATTCCTGCAGCTGAAGACAGTCCAAAACTCAATCTGTTGTATCTGAACAAACTAACATGAGTTGAAAAAGTAGTAATGTATCTACAGTTCAATTCCAACTTGAGTTGATGGTATCCTTTGTTCAGGTCAAGACGGGAAAATACGTTTTCTCCCTTCAGCTGCATGATCATGTCCACTATGTGTGGACCAGCATGTCTTTCTCTCTCAATTGCTTTGTTGGCCTGGCACATATCAACACAGATGTATAAAGCACCTCCACTGTCCTTTTTTGGCACCACCACTATGGGCGAAACCCAGAGCATAGGACTGGTGGAGTGTGCAATGACCTCATGGTTCAACAGCGTATCCAGTTCTTTCTAAGTGGCTTATTGCAAGTGAAACGTGACTGCGGTGCCACTGGGCAACAGGGTGAATGTACTCTTACATATGAAGTTGCACTTTCATTTTCTTAAGCCTTCCCAGGCTATGAAACAGTGATGGGAACTCATTCACAATTTCAGATTGAATATGGTGGTTATAGTTGAGAGATATCAGTCCCATGTTGGCAGCAATGGTAAAATTGAGCAGGAATGTACTGGATGAAGTTCCTTGAAGAATGTTGTTAGACCTGGCATCGTTTGGCGTGTCCCCCCTGTTGTATTGTTTTCTGATCTCTGTTTTTGCTGGTTTAGTTCTCTGCGCACTTTCTCACTGCTGTTCTGTGTTAAAGTGCAAGTGTTCCTATGGTAAGTTATGTTATGGATTGGTGTTTCCAAAATTGCCATGTTTGATTTACTGGTCAGTCCCTAGTAAAGTGCACTCAGAGTGCCAGGGCCTGTACATCAAATGCTACTAATTGTGCCACCCACAGAAGAAGCCCTGTAAAGGTATCTCACACCTGCCACTGCAGTGTCTGTATCCAGTTTTTACTGCCATGTCGACTTGGCAAGTGCACCCACTAGCCAAGACCTAACCTTTGCTTTTATTACATGTACGTCACCCTTAAGGTAGGCCCAAGGAACCTCTATGGGGAGGGTGTAGTGTATGTGAAAGGTAGGACATGTACTGGTGTGTGTGACTTGTCCTGATTTTTTTCTCCAGTTTTGGGTTCTCTGCATCAACCATCTGAGGGGGCTGTGGTCCGTCTGAACCCGGAAGTGAGTTCCAAACAAGTAGCTTATTCAGGTTCCTCAGCACCCAGACCACAGCAAAAGCCTGATGCTCAATCACACTCCACCTCTGTTTCAGTAGAAGTAATCTCCTACTAATGAAGGCTACGGGTTGGTCTAGGCCCTCATCATTTAGTTCTGAGAGAACAGCCCCCACACCATGCTCTGAAGCATCTCTTTGCACCACAAATACTTTTGAGAAGTTGTGTGCCTCGAGCACAGGCACCATGCACATGGCAGATTTTAGGGCATCAAAAGCTTTCTGACAGGCGTCAGTCCAGTTCACCTGCCCTTAGTATACCACTCATCCCTGCCCAATCTGGCACTTGCTGGTCTTGATCATGAGGCCTGCCCTCTGCAGGGCCTTCAACAGTTACCGGAGGTGTTGCAGGTGTTCCTGTCATGTTTGCCGGTCACGCACGACTAGTGAACTACAAATATGGCTGGCTCCTGCTAACGCGCATTGCGCGGGAACCGGCCAGGGAGCTCATAATCTTGTTGATCCCAAGCAGAGATGCTTCGGTCTCCTGCTTTGGGAAAGTGTAGATCGCTTCCGGGTCACTTACCTGTCCTTCTGGGTTGTCGTTCGTTCAGCGTTGGCGTCCTTTCGTCAAGGCAGTGTCTCTGGGACCGGCGTTTCCAGTTCCTGGCTTCTTGAGTCGTCTCTGGGTCCCGCTACGCTGGCTGTAGGCTCCAGTCCCCTGGGGAGTTTTTTTCTGTAACAAAGAGACAAAACAGAGACAAAGCTGAATACATTCGAATACTGTAACAGCGCTTTTGCACTGACTCTATTACTATCAGGGGTGGCTTCTTTATATGGGCGTGGGGCTGCGCCCCTCCGACAATTTCTGTATTCTACTTTGTTTTAGGCAGGAAGTTTGAACGTCCCCAAGGTCGCAGAGCCAGCACACTCGACCCAGTTTCCACTTTGTGTGTAATAAAAATAACTTTCAGTTTCGAAACAAAAAAAAACCAGCGACGTAAGGAGCGCACCGGGAAGGAGGCTGCTGCTGTCCCATGTTCCTGTGGGTGTCATAGACCTGGCAGGCCCAACTTAACCTGGTACGGCATCACCCCCACGGCTGCCCATCTTCGCAAGAGTGATGCAAAATGGTGGTGCTGACCGGAGAGACAAGATTACCCTGGTTGAGTTGAAGAAGACACCCAAAGTACGTTGTGGCACCCGGGTCCAGCGCCCCTGAGAGTCGATGCATGAAGTGAGGCCTGTCTGATCGGTGCATCGGTGAGGAATGACGAGGCCGCATCGCTACGGACCGCGCCCGCCATCTGCACTCCGATACTGGCGGTAAGAGGGGAAACGACTGGCAACGCCAGGGATCCCTGTGAAGACTGGTTATGACTGCACGGCCCTGGGACAAAGACAAAAGATTCTGCTCGGGGGAGTCCAGCTGCGGCATGCCTGACTTTAAAATGGCGGCCACCGCTGACTCTCACTCAGACTTGTAAGCATTGCGAGAGAGGAGCACCATGTTATAACATGCAAAGGTGCTTATTATTAGGCCATTATTCCTAAAAAAGGGACTCTTGAGAAATACTGGTCACGCCTATGCTGCTGAGCTAATGAAGGGAGTGCATGCTGGCATACTCCCTCTGTGGCTGCAGTCAGAGCAGTTCTGACTTCCACAGGTCTCAGTCACTCGATTGAGGACCGACGACAGAGACTCATCTCTGAGATGCACTGGTGCGATCGTGGCTCCAATCGGCCGGCTGAAGCAGACACCTACTTACAGTTGCCAGCGCCCAATCACCCCGCCCAAGTCAAAAAGGAAGATCATCCTGGAGTGATTCTAAAGTCATCGGAAGCCATTGGATTAGTGGAACACAGCTCTGGAACAATGCACCCCAGAAAGGACCGGGCCAGGGCAGGAGCACCTGGTGTCAGGGAAGAGCTTGTGCATGCCCCCTGGTGCCCTACTTATAATTAGAACAGAAAGAGGAATGCTCCTTCTATTCTTTGATGGCCATCTTGGATTGGTGCTTCCTCTTCCTCTTTTAGAAACTGATGAAGTATGCACTTATGATTCATTGCTGCTTCTCCCCTGTATCTCTACCTATTTCTAGCCTTGTTGGGTATCTACCTTTGGTCCTGTTCTGACCTCACTCCTATTGGTTTTATTCTCACGGACTCCCGGAATTTGCGCACCCCCTCTTATTCTACCTCTTTGCGCCGCCTTCACTACCCTAGTGGCCACCCTTTTTCTGTCCACCACACCACGTCTTCACCTCATCTCCTTATCATGGCTTCCAGTCGAATGAAGTCTGGAATCAACTGCTTCAAAGTAATCTATCCCCCTCATATGTCCAAAGCAGTAGCTAAACGGTTCAAACATAACATCATTGAACAATTTCCAGATTCCCTCTTTGTGGACCAATTCCATAATGGGCGCCTAGGGAAGATTAATAATTACTTCCTTTTCTTCACTAATGACATCCCTTCCTGGTCCACCAGCTTCTCCAATTCCCTCAACGTATCTTCCTCCTCCTCTTTCCCGCATGGGAAGCGGTTAAAAATTTCTCCATCCGCTCGCTTTAATGGCTTTCTCACCATTACACTTTATAACAATGGCACTGTCTTGATCCAAGCTTCTTACTCCTGTCTCTCTCTCTTTGACCACATCTTCCACTCCCTTCGTCCCACCCCTGCGACTACTATCTCTCTAGATTCTTCCTCTTCTTCTTCCTCTAACTTGTCTTCTTTCTCCCTTTCTCCCCCCTTGACCCCCACACATTCCTTCAGACCGCTCTCTGGAGAGTCACAGGTTGACCCTTTCCCCCCCCTTTTCTCGTCCCTTCCCTTCCCAATTTGCCACCTTCCCAACAGGACCTCCCCCTTACCTCATCTGCTTTACACCCCACTTCACCCCTACATCCTGCATCTCCCCACTATTCCACTACCTTCTCTCACCCCCTAACTCCCCTATTCCTTCCCATTTCCCCTTTTTAATCCACCTTTCTAACAATCTGAACTACCGATCAACTCACCTTACCCTCCCCCCACCTTCCCCTCTGCTCCTCACCCCTCTCCGCTCTTCCCCTTTCACGTACCCTCAATTCTGTTCTCACATCCCCCATCTCTCTACAACCTTCTCTACCACCTCCCATGCCTCACATCCCTGCCTCCCCTATTGGTAATCCCATCATCTTCCCTCCCACTGATCTCATCCCCCCTTCTCTCCTTTTCTTACATTCCCCCCCTATGCTTCACAACCCTGTTTCACCTCTTGGTAATTCCTCCCTCGTCCCTCCCTTTCACTGCTCAGCCCCTCACTCCTCCCACAACTTTCATTTTGCTCAACCCCCCCACTCTGCCTGGTGCCTTTACCCCTACATTCACCTTTCATTACCCTTGTTACTTGGCCTGCACCCTCTTTCTTCTCCCCACTTGTGTGGCCTCCCTTTGACCTCCCTCCCTCCTCTCCCTGCTCAACCCCTTCTCCTCTCACCTCACCGTATCCATGGCCTTCCCATTACCCCACTCCCTCCCCCCTCCTCCTCTAGCCATCCATTTCTACTTCTCAACTTTCTCCTCCTAGGTATGATCTCTATTCTTCACCTCTGCTCAAGACCAGTAAAAATATCTCAGTAACTCCATTCACGCCTTTCTACCACCTTCTTTCCCCCCCTCAGACCCTTTCATCACATATCTCCGCCCAGCCCCCCACAGCCCTCTGCCCTTCTTTGTATACTTCACTTCCTCCCCCACCGCCGACCCCCGCACCCCAACACTCTCCCCGGTCCCCCACTTCCTCCTGTTCTCCTTCCCCTAGTCCACTCTCTCCCTTAACCATTGAGCCACCCTTCACTCCGTGCTCAGCACACCTCTCTCTGGAAACTAAACTTGATTCCCTCATCTCGTCCATTTCCCTGCTTGAAGCGTCCATTTCACTCCTATGTGCTAAGATATCCCCATCTCCGAACAACCTCCAGAGGAGTTCCTTGCTCCCGCGCCCCATTAGAGCCAACCACAATCTATCCTCCACAGACATTACCAACCTATTGGCTACCTACAAGACCATCAATGTCATTTCCCCTACAGTCGCCTCTCCTAACAACTCTTCTCAATTTGCCATTCAGACCATCTCTTCCGTCAGAACTTACCAGCCTCCCCCTCAAGGGGCACCCTCATTCAAGAATCTAATCCCTATCCCCCTCATCAGTCCAGACACTCACATCACCAAAACAGTTGCGTCAGAGCTACACTGTATGCTCCATAACTGCAGATCTGCAACCAAACACAAACTGGAAATCTCCGACACCATCACTCACCACAATCTCGACATGCTCTTTCTCATTGAGACCTGGTTTAATGACTCCTCTCACACTTCATTTGATCTTTTCTTACCTACTGACTACTCTATTCTCAGAAACAACAGACCAGGCAAGATCGGGGGAAGTGTTGCGATTATCTTCAGAAACACCCTCCAAATCAAAGCCTCTCCCACTACCCTCTTTCGCACCTTTGAATGCCTCTCCTTAGAATTCCAAGTTCATCATGGCACACCCTTCAGGTTCCGTACCATCTACCTCCCGCCTGGAAATGGCTCTTCCTTCATGGAGGAATTCATTGACTTCATTAGTGACCAATATTCACAGAGCGACAAGCAGAAATTCCTAGGTGATTTTAATCTCCACTGGGGCTCTTTGGAAGACTCTTCTGCCAACAAGCTTGCAACCTTTCTTTCCGCTAACGATCTTGCACAACACTGCTCGGAAATTACACATGCCAAGGGCTCAATTCTGGACCTTGGGATTTCCAAATCAGACCAGATTACCACTGCTTCACCCATCCATGTGGACTGGTCTGACCATTTCCTCATTCACTTCTGTTTTCACCTCTCTCACATTTTAACTCTCGGCCAACCCAAAAGAGCCTCTACGTGGTTCCGCAACACAAAAATCATTGATCTTGAGACTCTATGTGATTCTGCTATGCAGTATCTTCCTAGTCTAGACCCCAATACGGATGTCAACGATCTCACTCCCCTTTGCCTCTCAATCCTCGCAGTCGAAATCGACAAGGTTGCTCCACTCCAAAGCAAAAGGAAAAGACCCACCCCATCATCTCCTTGGTTCAACAAAGCTCTCTATGACGAAAGGAAAAACCTTAGAATCTTAAAGAAGCACTGGAGACAATCTCCATCCACCCCCAACCTCTCTCTTTTACGTTCAGCAAGATCCACATACCACAAACACATCTTCCAGGAAAAAACATCACACTTCAGATCCCTCCTCGATTCAGCTAAAAACAGACCCAAAAAGCTTTTCGACCTCATCAAAAACCTAAATTGTTCTCCCCAAACAATCAAGCCTGAGGATGCATCAAAGAAAGCACCTGAGTTCGCTATATTCTTCAATCAAAAGGTAAAATCTCTGGTGGAACAGGTCACCCACACCACCCCCATCGAGGAGCGAAAATCCTTAGTCACTTGGCAGAACTTTGCCGCCATCTCAGAGGTTGATCTCCTCACATGCATCCGCGAAACCAAACCCTCCAACAATTCCTCACCCCATTCCCAGTGGCATCGCCATTGATTTCTATACTAACACTCTCTCCTACTGGACCTGCCTTCTGATTCTTCTTGACCTTTCTGCAGCTTTTGACACTGTTAATCACAACACCCTCCTTAACATTCTTCAACAGAGAATGGGCGTGGAAGGCACAGTACTCAAAAGGTTTGCCTCTTTCCTCACAGACAGATCCCAAATGATCAAGATTGCAAATAGTCTCTCGTCTCCACTGGTGGTTGGTCAATGCGTCCCTCAAGGTTCTATCCTTGCTCCCACTCTATTCAATCTCTATGTGGAACCATTAGGGAACCTTCTAAGCAAATCTGGAATCTTCTACCATCTCTATGCGGGTGACACCCTAATCTACCTCAAGGTGTCTTCCCCTCATGATCTCTCACTACTCAGCTCTACTCTCAACACTATTCACAACTGGATGCTAGTTCACCAACTCATTCTCAATCCCTCCAAAACTGAATTCCTCCTCATATCTAGCTCTCTCTCTCCGCCTCCTGTTCAAGCCTGGATGGATCAATCAAATCTACTCAACAGTAAACCCATCATTGTGGACTGCGCTAAATCCTTAGGTGTCATACTTGACAAAAGACTCAACCTAATCTCACACATCAACTCCATGGCCAAGAGCGCACGTTATCAACTGCGACTTTTATGGGGGATTCGTATGTTCTTCCCCGAGAATGACCTAAAAACCTTGGTCTAATCGCTAGTTCTCTCTAGACTTGACTATTGTAATTCTCTTCTGACTGGCCTTCCCAAATCTCACCTCTCCCCCCTCAAATCTGTCCTCCATTCAGCAGCTCGCTTCATTTCAGGGTCCAAACGAAGTGACCACATCATTCCTATCCTGTCTTCTCTCCGATGGCTTCCCATCGAGGTTAGAGCTATCTACAAAACATCGTGCATTACCCACAAAGCTTTGCACTCTTCCTCCCCTCGCTATCTGGCGAATAAACTCAAACTGTCTGGAGGCTCAAGACCTTCTCGGAATGCGGAAAAGTTCCTTCTTGAAACTCCCTCCTTCAAAAGAGAAAAACTGTTGGCACAATCGTTCTCAGGTAATGCGGTGAGAACCTGGAACTTGCTTCCTCCTTCGCTCCGTGCCATCACCTCCATCCAGATCTTCAAAGCAGACCTCAAATCTCTTTTATTCCAAAGACACTTTCAGAACTAATTCCCTCCTTCTCAGACCCTGCCAGGAAGTTCTTTAATCATTGTACATTTGTCACATATGTTTATATTTTGCTTATACATCCTGTGCTTGCTGTGTTTGAAATTGTGTTCCTTTTGCCTGCGTTGTTTTGATTCTATGGCCTGCTATATTGTTCGCCAGGAAGTTCTTTAGTCATTGTAAAATTTGTCATATTTATTCTTACTTTTGCTTGTTCCGTCTGTTCTTGCTAATTTTGTTTGTTCTATTCCTGCAACAGTTCTCTCATGTAACGTAACTGGTTCTATTGTACAGTGCGTGCTCTGACACCTTCGGGTAAAGTCTGCGCTTTATAAAAATGCATTAAATAAATAAATAAAGCGCATGTGCGTGTCGCATATTATTCAGGGCTTGCCTTCTTCCAGCCCTGGCCTACTTCACCTCCTAGGACTGTAGGGCCACTCCCATCCGTGACGTGTGCACCCTCGCTGATTGAATGCACCCTGGGCGCTTTAGGTTTAAGCCCTGTGCTGCCTGAGGCTGTATGTCACTCAGAGAGGATGCACCTCCCAACTCGTCACATGCTGGGGTGGGATATCCAGCCTGTGACGAGTTAGTAAAGAGGGAAAAGCGTAGGAGAGAAGTCAGGAGGGAAAACCACGGTGCGTGCAACAAGTGTCATTAATGATGCCTGGTCGCACATTTCAAACATATTAGTATACTGGTGTTCGTGTTTGTTATGCTGTTACACTGGTCTGGTCAAGAAGATGAAAAGCCATTCCTTCTTCGGTGAGTAATGTTGCTGGTTTTCATGTAAAGCGCTCCAATCCTTTCAGATCAATTTAGCGCTACAGATAAGACTAAAAAATAGAGTACTCCTCTGCAAATGCCCTGATAACTTAATTCCGTGTAGCTGGGGGCTGCTGGGGGCTGGCAGCGAGGCCTCGGGGCAGAGTGAATTTTGTTTTAAACTGACCGATATCCATGTCAGGCAGCAGGCCATGGACCGCAAACATTGCTTTATAAAATGCAAGGCTGACATTATGTCAGCCTTGCATTTTATAAAGCAATGTTTGCGGTCCATGGCCTGCTGCCTGCCACAGCAAGTCTTCGTTTTTTAAAGCTAAATTAGGGTATTGCGATAATTAATCACAAAACAAAACCCATGAAGATTTGAGACAAGATGATTTACAGAGGGAAGACACGATATTCCCAGTTCGCTGTGCAGTTTATTTTCTAGCTTTGTAAAGCAACGGCAGTTTGCTTTTTTCTGCTGCAATTGTTCTCTGCAGTCTGGCAGCTGGATTATCTCTGGAGTAGGGGGAGAATCACAGTGAGAGAGACAAAGGGATGGAGGTAGTTAAGGAGTGGGAGTAGTGCACTGTGGGAGTGATAGAGGCATAAGGCAGTTGCCTTAAGGAAATGCATACACAGCAAAAAGAGAAGGGTGAGTAAGAAGTGGAGGTAAGGTGAAAAGGGATCCGAAGAAAGAACCAGAAGGGAGTTGTAGACAGATAAGGGGCAGAGAGTTGAAGTTCTGACAAGTGCAAGTAATCCAACTGGTTTTCCTTTGCATCTTGGTATTTGTGGTATTCATTTTTCATTTGCAAACAGGAAACGACACGTAGGGGAATGTAAAGAAAACAGGAATAGACTAACTGCTTACACCTCACTTGTGGCCATTTGAAATCACTAAAGTGAGAGATCCAATGGAAAAGAGAAGGTTGGAGACAATGGTAAGTAACTGAGTGGAAAATGCAGTGTGAAGAAAGGAGAGAAGGCTGGAGATGAAGTGGGACAAGGAGGATGAGGGAATATAGAGGATGTACCGAAGGTCAGAAAGAAGGGAGGCAGAGGCAGGGGTCTGATCTGGTGCGAGGAGTTTAAATGAAAAAGTTTTTGTCTTCACATTTTGGCGTTTGTAGTCTTGCATTCTAAACTTAAATTCACTTCTGAGATGGGGCAACTTGAAATTTTGAGAAAAAACGATTTGAAAAATGACTGGTAAAGGCAAGACATAGGGACTGGGTGCGAGAGGGAACATACTGGGCAAGGAAAATGGAGGGAATGATGAAGACGAAAAGGAATGCAATTAACTAGTAGGGAGAGGCGTGGGCATATAGGGAAAGAGAGGTATAGAGGAAGGGAAGGAACAAAGAGCGTAAAGGTCACAGAAGAGGGAAGGTGGCCCTGTCTCCTAAATAAACCCTTTTCAATAATACCAGCATCAATCCCAAAACTCCTTTCTCTTTATATACCCCATGCCCATTTGTACCCATTTGCTAATACCAGCCACTGAGCAGCATGGCAGAGGGAGGGTTACTGCACTGCACAAAGGTAACAATATGTGCAAGCCCACATGACCCAGACATGGCCCCTCACAAATAAAGGTATTTGTGGGGATTTATGATCAATTTCTTTTAGACACGGTGCTAAAATATGCACTACTTAACTCCATTTGAAAATATATATATATATTCTCCGCAGATTTCCCATGAACCTCTCTTGTAGCAGTCATGCTCCCTTGGTGCACTTCCTCGCACAGTATAATTCAGGACTTGGTCTTGCGCCTCACCAATTTCAAGGTTCACCAGCCGCCACTGATTACTATTATGTAAATCCTTTTTATTACTTATCTGACATGAGCTCTGATTTTATGCAGGTCTGCTCTTGCTGCTGATCATTATTTAACGTTTTGTTGGTTCCTAAAACAAATAAGGAATATTGGGGCTAATTACGATGGCAGAGGGACCACCACTGCCAACCAGGCAGTGGCGGGCCCTCCACTATCTGGCTCCCATTTCCCCCCGCCACATTAGGATGGCGGGGGAATTGTGCCACAAGCGTGGCGGGCGCAAAGAGTGCCCGCCACGCTTCCGCCACAGGCAGTCATAGCGATTTCCTAGAGGTATCGGAAAAGGCCGGGGATATGGAGGCGGTGCCTCGAAGGCATCGCCCTCCAGATCACAATGCTGGCGTCAGCCAGCCTTTCCATGGCAGTGGAACCGCCATGGAAAGGCTGGCGGAGGTTGGCTTTGGGGGGGCAGTTGTACACTGGGATAGGTACCATCCTACATTTCCATGCACAAGGTGGCAGGCACTGCACGGTGCCTGCCACGTTGTGCAGGGATATTCACAACATTGCCATTTACTATTGCGGCGGGTGTTACAGCCAGCAGCACCCGCCGCAATTTTAAATTGACAGATGCGACCACCATGGTGGCGGTCTCCTCATAATTAGGGGTGCTGGACTGTCGCATTGCAGGCGGGCGGTCCCGATCCCGCTACGATAGCGGGCGGACTCAAGTCCGCCTGCCATCGTAATCGGCCCCATTGTTAGGTCTGCCTGAGGTTAAGGTGGATATTATACAGTGCATTAAAGAGCATCACAGAGAACCTTATGTTATTTGGAACAACTCTGGCCAGTTGTTACATTTAGGTGGGTATTTGTACAGTTTTTCCCTACATTTTTCTTATACTTTGCTCTTCAATGGGACACTTTATTATTTGTATCTTTGTCCCTTTCTAGACATACACACCCTTTTGCTCTTCAGGTAGATACAAAAATGCATATAGAAGATTTAGTTGTAATATTAGAAATACCCTGCATACTTACCTCTTCTTCTGTTCTCTCTCATAACAGAAATTTCACTTGGTTGACTAGTTCTGTCCCAGAGTGGGGTGCGACATGGGACCTTTTGTTTTCCTCCTTGTTTTCTCTCTTCTTCCCTGGAGTACTGTTGTTACTTTGACTCAGTTTGGTACAATAAGTGACCAGGAGAGGTTGAGGACCTTTCATCATTTGCATTACGCTCCTGCTGAAACGTGAGTAGAACTTGACAGTTTCTCCCAAGTGGTACTTAACACTGCGATGTCGTCCATGTAGGTAGCACTGAAATTCTCCGGTCCAGCCAACACCTGTTTGACCAACCTATGAAAGGTGGCAGGGGCATTCTTCAACCCAAAGGGCATCACCCGGAATTGGTAGTGTCCCTCTGGGGTTGAAAATTTAGACCTCTCCCTGGCCCCATCAGTTAAGGCAATCTGCCAGTACCCAGACGTTAAGTCAAACGTACTGAGGTACTTGGCAGCTCCCAACCGATCTATGAGCTCATCAGCTCTAGGGATGGGGTGTGCGTCCATCCTGGTGACGGAATTGAGCCCGCTGTAATCCACACAGAACCTTAGTTCTGTGGCACCCTTATGTGCAGCAACTTTTGGGACCAAGACCACTGAGCTGGCCCAATGACTGTTTGAGCGCTCAGTCACCACTAGTGCCAACATCTTGAAGACTCCCTCCTAGATGCTAGCTTTGACCCAACCAGTAGGCCAACTTGTAAATGTTGTGGTTCACAAGAGGACTATCCTCAGAGTACACATCATGGACACCCTATTGAGTGACACCTGGGGTTAGGGAGAACAGAGCGGCAAACTGCCCCAACAGCTGGCTGGAGTCCCTCAGCTTTTCTGGGGTCAGGGCGGGGGGAGGTTTACACGATCCATTGACCCTTCATGTTCCTTAGCAGACAGGGGGTCAGGGAGAGGCTCTTTCTCCTCCTCCATCCCATCATCATTCAATAGGAGCATGCCCACTTAAGGCCTCTCCGGGTGAGACTTGAGGAAGTTCACGTGTAGGACCAGCAAAGGGTTCCTGGGAGACTGCAAGTTCACCAGATAGTTGACTTTACTCTTGCACTCCACCACCTCAGATGGCCCAGTCCACTTGTCCTGGGGGGCCATCACCGACACTTTTTGGCCAGGCTGAAACATGATCAAAGTGGCATTCTGATCATACCCCTGTTTCATCACCTCCTGACTGGCTTTCAGATTCGCCTGAGCAAGTTGTCTGAAGCACTTAGTCTGATTCCTGAAGGCCAGCATGTAGCTATATACATTCTTGAGATGTTTACTGGGAACTTTCTTCCAGCCTTCTTTGACTAGACACAGAGGTCCTCTTACCGGATGCCCATACAGGAGCTCAAAGGGACTGAACCCGAAGGACGTCTGTGGTACCTCTCTGTAAGCAAATAGCAGGCATGGTAAGAGGAAGTCCCACTTACGCATCATGAATTCTGCATGACCCATAATCATGCCTTTTAGGGTCCAGTTGAATCTCTCAACCAGCCCATTACCTTGGTGGTGGTAAGGAGTGTTGAACTTATAGGTAACACCACACTCCTGCCACAAAGACTTCACATACTTGTATATGAAGTTTGTACCCTGGTCGGATACCACCTCTCTGGGGAACCCCACATGGGAAAATATCCCCTTCAACGCCCGGCCTACAAGAGGGGCCATCGTGGTCCTGCTAGGGATAGCCTCAGGGTACCGGGTGGCATGGTCCTCTAAGACCTGGATGAACCTGTTGCCCATGGCTGTCTTGGGGTCCAGTGGCCCCACAAAGTCAATACCCACCCTCTCAAAGGGGGTGCTGACTAAGGGAAAGGTTGGAGAGGAGCCTTGCACTTCCTCCCACTCTTACCACTTGCCTGGCAAGTCTGGCAAGTCCTACAATGCGTTTCAGAGTCCTTGTGCATTTGGGGCCAGTAAAAGTGGGTGACAAATCTTTCAAAGTTCTGTCCTGCCCCTAATGCCCTGCCAAAGGAACATCATGAGCCAGACCAAGTAGGAAGGCTCTGAAGCGCTGGGGTACCACCAGCACATGGGCTGACCCAGGCTCAGCAACCTTAGGCTCACTATACATGAGACCATTCTCCCTGTAAATCCAATGTGATCCGGACTGATCACCTGCTGCCTGGCCAATCCTGGTGCTCCTTGCAGAATTCCTCCCTGGAGGGGCCTCCTTTCTGCTGCCAATGGGTCAGCTTAGGAAGGTTGCCCACTTGCTCCCCTGTAGGTTCCTGGGCATCCCCTCAAGGTCTGCCTCCTCCTGGACTGTGGGAGCTTCAGGGGCCAGTTTCCCGCTCCCCCTGCCTCTTCCCTTTCTGGCAGGCACCTGGGCCACTCTTTCAGGCTTCAGGTCCTCTTGATAGCCCTTACTGGCTGCCATTGACCGAGCGGTCACACACACCCAACATCTCCAGATGAGACCTGTTCAAATATCATAGTTTAGTCTAAATCAGGGCAGGGGGGGACACAGCAGGTTTAGTGGATAATAGAGGGGAGGGGTGCGCGGCGAGCGATACCACTGACATACAGATTGGAGCCCAATAAGAGATTGCTGCGAGAGCGCCATGGGTACGGAGATGCACACACATGACCAGGGGATGAGGAGAGTCGGTAAAACAGGGACAGGGGATGAGTAACTTGGAAAAGGAGGGAGTGAGGGGCGGGCCTTGAGTACGGATCTGAAGGGGAATTTTGTACAGAATCCTGGTATTAATGCAATGTTTAGATGTTGTTGTTTTCATGCAAATGTTTTGTTTGCGCCAGAGTTAAGCCTATACGAGTTGCCTCCCCATGAGGAACTGGGGCGCACTGACTCTTGTATACTACGGACATGCCTGGGCACCCAAGACTTTGTTGCATGCCATGTGGATGTAACTGTAGTAGCGCTTCATTGGCTCACTGCACTGTTAGCGCATCGGCGCCTGGACAAGGTTGAAGACTTAGCTAAAAATAAATGATGTACCCAATGTAATGTTGAGACTTGAAAAATGCAAATAAACAGAGTTGACAAAAAATATATAGTTTAGTCTAAATCAGGATGTAGAACCTTCTTGACAAATCCTGGAGTTCCTACCAAAAAATGGAAACATTTATTTTGGGGGTTCAAAAACTAGCTGATGGCAATTCATGGCAAAAAATGAAACAAATCTTAAACTATTTTTATTATATAATTTCTTGGGGTCTGAAGGCTAAAGAATATTTGATGACTTGCCAGGGATAATATCTGGCAACTTGTATAATGGTCGGTGGGATGAGTATACTGAGACTACAGAACATTTAGCAGATCACTTCGTTGATGATCTTGGTAGTGGTGTTGAAAGAGACCATTATTTTTTCACAAGAAAGCAATTATCTCAGGAAAGTACCAATAGTTATGAGGCTGAGTTATCTGTTGTGGCATCCTCCTGTGAGTTTGAAGACTCAGTAGAACAGTATTTACATGATCAAATAGTTTTTAGACAAAAAGACTCAGGAGTGTCTTCTGGGTTTTAGAAACCTGAGCCTTAAAAGAATTACAGATATTGTGAATGAAATGGAGTGCTTAGCAGTGGCATCATGGAAACTACCTAAAATGGGAACTGTTGCTACTTTTCTGCTTTTGAGCAAACCATAAGGGATGTGTGGAAGAAAGGCAAAATGAATGGCAAAGGGAGTTCTTGATTTAGAAGTGGTTCAGATTTCTATTTAGCAAGCTTAAGTAGCTGTCATGTGAGTTGCAAGACCAGCAACACACGCATAAGAATGACATTTTTCAAAAACGTGCCACTTTCTTAGAAAGTTTTGCAGGACAACAAAATACATGAGAATATTTACATGATGGTTGTTAAAATCATAAAATGTTATTATACCTCGGAAAACAAGTGAGTTGCCTTTGCAGAATTCCAAAGTGGATCTGAGGTGTGATATTGTAATTGGAAGCCTGCATTAAATGTCACTGTTGACTCCTGTCCCCCAATTATGATTATATCTGATGAGTTACTATTCAAGAAATGGCAAGATAGCAGCTTGTTTCCATCTGTTATAGACACATTTGAATTTGGTGAAATCTAATGGATAGGTTGGGATATTTTTGGGATAATTTGTAATACAAGGATAAAATAAGGCATAATAAAGTATATGTTGCTAAAAAAGGGTATAGTATTTGGAGTTGGAACGATAAAGGCACCTTTGTGATAGTTTTAAAACCAGGCACTTCAGTTGCCGTCTCCCTAGTGGAGTGCAGTAGCTTCTGAAAGGTCACTGTAAAGTTTTCAGTGAGACATTAGCGTGTCTTCAAGTATATGAACATAAAATACTCTTAAAAGAATCTGCTGTTTCAGAGTTTAGAGACAGAATATCGAGTTGGAAATGTCGACTTACACAAATATCAAGTTGGAAATATCGTGACACAGAAATATCGACCATTAACTGTAATGGGGTTAACCCTATAAACCTCAGAACCTGGGTGTGTAGTTAAACAAAAACAATGGTTCTGTCGGAGAAGGAATATTCAAATTATCATAGTACTTAATACACAAGTCTTTTCATAAAGTCCCAAGGGTGACAATTGCAATAATTATACACTGACCACAAGTAAAAAGAACAAATACATCTTTAGTTATAATTTGTTTATGATTTTTTTCACAAAACATTTTGGTTTCTGCAGTGAATCAGATATGCTGTCCAATATACAAACGATACGTAGGACTGTGATTATACAGAGTGTGTTGGTCGTGACTAGTGACTGAGTGTTACAAGTGACAATACATAAATACATGAAACAGAATTTAGTAGTTATTAATTTTATTTTAATTACATTTTGTGTTTTTTAGTTCTGTAGTGGGTTGTGGGTTTATAGGGTATTATGGTGGGAAGTAATATAATTATAATACATTTATTATTATTTTTTATTTATTAGTATTTATTTAATTTAGATTTTATAGTGTTAATTGTGGGAATTCATTTTTTATTAAATATTTATTAATTGATTATTAATTAATTAATTGGTAATTATGTTAATTGTGTCATTTTTAGGAGCGGGTTATGGGTTTATAGGGGAATAGGGTGGGAAGCAATTTGATTATATTATATTTATTATTTTTTATTTATCCATATTTATTTAATTCATATTTTATAGTGTTAATTGTGGGAATTATTTATTTATTAATTGGTTGTTAATTATTATTAAATAATTGGTAATTATGTTAATTGTGTCATTTTATTAGGAGTGGGTGGTGGTGTTTATAGGGGAATGCAAACTTGAGCGAGCACACTTGCGTGGATGGAGGGGGGGGCAGAGCTGTGATGGGGAGGGGGGGGAGTTGGGGATTTAGTTTAAGAAATCCAGACGAAATACAAGGGAGAAACACTAAAAGCGGACACGAGTACACCTAGAACAGATTGCCACTGTTACTGTATTTCCACTTCTGACGTTTCCTTGCTTGACGCCGCCCGACCTCTGGATTGTGGGCCTAACGGCTGTGTATGAAGCTAACCGAGAAATGATGCGCTGCGGAATCGAAACTATGGCGCCTATGTGGCAGTGTTATGTTTGTTATTAGTCTGCAATAAAAATCGTTTAAAAAAAAAAGAATTATTATTTTTTAAAATATTTTTTTAATTTAAATATTATTGTTTTAATTTTGGGAAGTAATGTATTAATAATTAATTATGAATTGTTAGTTACTTATTAATGAAGTGGTAATTATGTTAATTGTGTCATTTGTTTACAAGTGTGTGGTGGGGTTTATAAGGGTAAAAGGTGGGCCGAATTTATTTTAAATAATGCAAATTAATTAATTACATTTTAAATATGACAATTGTGTAATTAATTTTAGATGTGGGTTGTGCGGTTTATAGTGGTAAAGGGTGGGAAGTAATTTCTTTTAAATTAATTAATAAGTTAATTGATATTAATTTAAAATTATGGAAATTGTGCTATGATTTTAGGTGTGGGTTGTGGTGTTTATTGGGGTAGAGGGTGGAAAGTAACTTATGTTTAATTAATTAATAATAAGTTGGTCATTAATATTAATTCATCAATTGATAATTAGGGTAATTGTTTATTTTTTTTGTGTGTGGGTTTTGGTTTTATAGGGGTAAGGTTTGGGGAGAACATTATTTTTCTCTGTTATAATTTGTTTTTTAATTAATAATATTTTTTTCATTTATAATTAATTATGTTATTATGGAGGTACATTTTATTTTTAATTTAGATGTGCGTTGTGAATTGTGTGGTGTTATAGGGTAGGAAATAAAAAATATTACATTTATGTAATAATTAATGTTTTTTCTATTTGAAAATAGTTATTTGTTTGTAAATAATTTTTGGATTGTTTTAATATAATCTTTCTAGGTATTTGTTATATCTATTTAACATTATAATATGTTTCTATCTTTTGTAATATTTTTTATATTTTTATATATGTTTTATTTTATTTTTTTAAATCTTTTGTGTTGTTGATATTTTGTTGGTTTTTAATTTTGAACTGACTTCAGTGGGAATAGTAATTTCTACCTCTCCGCTATCCAACATATTCCCTAATATTGCACTCACTGGAGGGGGAATAGTATTTTTTACCCCTCCACTATCCAACACGTTCCTTACTGTTGCACTGAGTGGAGTGGGAATAGTCATTTTTATTCCTCCGCTATCCAACATTTTCCCTACTGTTGTACTGACTGGAGTGGGAATAGTAATTTTTACCCCTGCCCTATCCAACCCTTACTCTACTGTTGCACTCACTGGAGTGGAAAATTTAAGTTTAAAGAGTTGTAAATAATTTTATGTTTTACTTTGTAATATAATGTGTTTTATTAGATTTTATGTTATAGGTGTTTATGTATATATATATATATATATATATATATATATATATATATATATATATATATATTTATTTATTTGTAAATTTGTATATATTTATATAAAATAAATTATATTTAATCATTTATTAATTGTTTTAAAGTAAATACATATACATATATCACATTTTATATATGTAAATTAAAAAATTTTACATTAAATTTATTTGTTATATTTGTTATAATGTATATTAAATAGAAGTGATTTTTTCAAAGATAATTTTATTATTTATATATTTATTTTTCAGTGATGTCATCAGTGATGTCACCGACCATGTCATAAATGATGTAATATGTGACATCATCAGCAGTGGATTGCGGGTGCGCGAAAAAGAGTTAGTCCAACTAACTATATAGGAGCAATTTCAATGGTTTTGTATGAGTAAAATGTCCAGCTAACTATAACACCACTAAAACTTATAGTTTTTTGAGTGAATATATATATATATATATATATATATATATATATTACCTATTGGCGATAGCCAGTAGGTATATATAGTTAGGATTGTTTTCCATAGGGAAATCGCAACATTCTATTGGGAATAACTTTGGCGCCGGTTGAGGAATCTTCCTGAAATTATCCTTAACTTTGCCTCGCGGTGCTCTACTCCTTCTCTGAAAGTTAGGGGGGGATTCGTCAAGCGGGGGCCGAGATAAAAGGTGGGTCCCAAAACGTGTTTTCCCCATGTTAATTTCCATAGGGCGGTTGGACTCACTTTTAGCCCGAACGGCTGAATGGTTTTCCACCAAACTTGGCAAAATTGTAGGGACTGGTAGCCCGATGTGCCTTTGCTATGTCTCAAGATATGTGCTCCAGTGGTTTTTACGAAAATTAACTTTGAAAAAATATATATTGGGCTACATTGGGCTATATATATGTTAGAGCCCAAATGTAGCCCAATGTAGCCCAATGTAGCCCAAAGATGGCCACCAGAGACAAAAAAAAACAAATGTAGCCCAAATATCAGCCAGATGTAGCCCAACTATAGCCCAATGACAGAATGTCCCAGAGTGTTCTAAAGAACAACTAGAGCGCTAACAGTCTTACTTATGACAAAAATATGGCACACCTGAAGTCATCTTGATTGGAATAAAGTGTTAACACTTAAAACATTTAATTTGCAAAGGAACAAAATGAGGGGGTTCATTTTGCCATAGAAATTATGATTAGTGCTGAAGAAAGAAAAATTAGGGCACATTTTGAGTGACTTCTCAAATCCTCTTATATTTCATTAAAAAAATTCTGATATGCAGTCTCCCAAGATGGCCACCAGAGACAAAAGAGCCCAAATGTAGCCCAAATATCAGCCAGATGTAGCCCAACTATATCCCAATGACAGAATGTCCCAGAGTGTTCTAAAGAAAAACTAGAACGCTAACAGTCTTAATTATGATAAAAGTATGCCACACCTGAAGTCATCTTTTTTTTTTTTAAACTTTGTTTATTGGTAATTTTGGAAAGAAAGAGGACACAATACAGGCGCACAACAACAGAAAATAAAAATAAAATGATACATAGGCTGGTTCATAAAAGTCTGGGGCAGCATAGATAACAATCAATAGGTACGACAAGGCAGGTTACAAGTGTTCATTCAGTTCATGTACGAGGTGAGAGGAGGCGGAATCCGCGCAGCAAAACATGTGCAAATCACTGATAACAATATTTAAGGAGCACTCATCAGGTCAAACAATTGTCATGGAACGAGAGGAGCATTTCACATAAAGCAGGTGCAAAGCAGATGATGGTGAGCTATAACAAGGCGGTGGATAGGGAAGAGGGACATGGGACAGCTTGGGGTGTAACAACCACAATCATGACGTGTCCAGCGGAAGTGTGCTCTTGGGGGTAGGTACATGCCATCTAATCATCAGTCCCATCGCGGATGGTGTCCCCCACTGCACTGTCTCCCCGGGCTACCTGGGCCTGAAGATAGGCTACTAGAGGACCCCAAGTATCTCTCGGCTTGCTGGAAGGCGGGAGCAGTTCAGGAAAGATGGTGTGCTGTTCTTGGCTATATGTCATGTCAGCAAGCCAGTCTTTGAACTTCGGGCCCTGCCACGGCCCCACCTGCATGCAACACGCCTTTTCGCCAGAAGAAGTGCAATATCTACAAATTTCCTGTGTGACGAAGGGATATGGGGCGTGTGGCCTAAAAGCATCAGTAATGGGTCAGGTGGTATGGTGGTCCCTAACATGGATTCCAGGGCGGTATGCACTTGTTGCCAATAAGAGTATACAGAAGGGCACTCCCAGGCAAGGTGTAGGAAGTCTGCATGTTCCGCGCGACAGCGGTCGCAGCGATCAGTGTCGGACAAGTGGAATCTATATTTTTTCATGGGGGTGTAATACAAGCGGTGTAAAAATTTGTAATGTATTATCTTGAGCCTGCAGCTAGGCGATATTCGAGCCGTAAGGGCACAGCAGTACAACCATTGTTCCTCAGTAAGATCGATTGCCAGTTCAATAGACCAACGCTGTCTCGCCGAGGCCTTCGGTGGTAGGCCACAAGCCCTCATTTGGCGATACATTCCAGAAACTAAATGCGAGTCATCGCGTGAACAAAGCAAGTGGTGAAGTGGAGGTGTGATGTCTGGTTCTGAAGGGAAGTCAGGGAGTATGGCTCGCATGCCTTGGCGCAATCACAGGTAGTAAAATACCTCAAGTGGGGTACGGGCGTGCGTGGAGAAAAAAGCGTCTGCTGTTTTAAAACTCCCTTCTGAAAAAAGGTCACCCCAGCAGGTGATCTTTAGCACCATGCAGAGCTTTTGAAACCCTGTCTCATGGAGGAGTTCAAGGTCGGGGTGGTACGCCAATGGCAGTAGAGGGGAGTAGAGCAATCCGCAGTCCAACTTTCTAGCCAGTCGGCACCATGCATCAATAGTACATGTGACGGATGTATGGGGAGTCGTTATGACCGAGGGCTGGCAATGAATCAGGCCATTCAATGGTAGGGGGCTAACAATCCAGTCCTCCACCGCCAGTTGAGGCATAAAAGGAGTAGGACGGAGCCAGTGATAGGCATAGTGCGTCTGTGCACAGAGATAATAGGCCTCGAAATCAGGGAGGTCAAAACCTCCCTTGTCATACGGCAGTATCAGCATGGACCATTTAAGCCGCGGACCTTTACCTCCCCAAAAAAGGCGGCAGAGTTCCGACCTCAAGGTTTTAAAAAAATAAGCCCCTGGATAAAAGGGGATGTTGAGGAACAAGTAAAGAAAGCGCGGAAGTACCACCATCTTGATGAGGGACGCTCTTCCCGCCATGGAGAGAGGGAGGGCAATCCAACGGTCTACCAGTGCCGCGAGTTTGGTCACTGCAACACCGTAGTTAGCACGCAGAATCTCATCTGTGTCGCGCGAGACCTGAATGCCTAGGTATCTAAGTTCGGTTTTACACCACTCCAGCGGGTAATCTAGGGGAAAGTCTGGCACCGCATCCGTGAGCGGAAAGAATTGGGATTTTGCCCAGTTGATCTGTACCCCAGACATTCTCCCGAAGACAACAAACTCCCGGAGTAGGGGATTTAGATTGTGAACTGGGTCTTTGACGAACAATGTCATATCATCCGCGTACAGTGATACATCAATTTGACGTAGGAGGCAGCGGATTGCACCTTCACCATGCAGCTGACGAAGCCTGCACGCAAGGGGTTCAATGGCGATCGCAAATAATAAGGGGGACAGTGGGCATCCCTGGCGGGTGCCCCTGGAGATGGTGAGTGACGTGGATAGGTGACCGTTAATCAGGACCCGTGCCGTGGGTTGGGTATATAGTA
Organism: Lissotriton helveticus; assembly: GCF_964261635.1. Classification (NCBI taxonomy): domain Eukaryota; kingdom Metazoa; phylum Chordata; class Amphibia; order Caudata; family Salamandridae; genus Lissotriton; species Lissotriton helveticus. The sequence goes on from NC_136057.1 coordinate 2,110,659,346, forward strand.
ATTGAACCCAGGATATGAATAGGGTGGGAAATCCCATGCGGGTCAACACGGTAAACAGGTAGGGCCATTCGACAGAGTCGAATGCTTTAGTGGCGTCCAAGAAGATTGCTGCAACAGGAAGGTCTGGATGAACAGTGTGAAGTAGGGAAAATAGTGTGCGCAGGTTATGGGAGGTGGAGCGGCTAGGGACAAAGCCAGATTGGTCTGGTAGAACTATGCGGGTCATGAGGAGGGATAATCTGGTGGCGAGGACTTTTGCCAAAATTTTCACATCGCAATTTAGGAGCGATAATGGGCGATATGAGTCGCAGGTGTTGGGGTTTTTACCGGGTTTCAATAAGGAGGTGATAACGACTTCACGCATGGAGCATGGGAGGATGCCGTCTGTGAGTGATTCCTCAAACACTTCGCGGAGGACTGGGGCCATAATCTCTACGTAAGCTTTATAAAATTCTGCAGGAAGTCCATCCAGTCCGGGCGCCTTCCCGTTCTGGAGTGACATTATTGCATCTCTGACTTCATCAAGCTCAAAAGGGGCAGCCAGAAACCTCCTATCTACATCACTAAGCCAGCACAGGGCCAGGTCACCCAGAAAATCATCATATTGCACATCGGGTGTGGTAACTGTAGTGTAGAGCGTGCGATAATGGGAGACAAAGGTGTCAAGTATTTCATCGGAGTTCCTAACAGTGTGACCTTGGGTAGTGACCACCTCTATAATAGTGTTGTTGTCGCGCTGTTTTCCTGTCAATATAGCGAGCGCCCTGCCAGGCCTATCCCCTTCGCAGTATTTCCTCGCTTGCCAATGCTTACTCCTAAACCTGGCCTCCCTGTTAGCTTCCTCCTCATATTGTGTAAGTTTATCCCTGAATTCAGCGTGTGCGGTAATGTCCTCACCCTCCACCATCCGAACTTCCAGTGCCCTTAACTCGCCTTCCAGCCTCCGGATCGTGCGCTGGATGTCTCGTAATACCCCAAAGCTTTTAGAGATGCAATGGCCTCTAACGGTGACTTTGAACGCCTCCCAAATAGTTTCTACAGAATCAACTGAACCTTTATTCCTTGGGAAGAAAGCAGCGATCTCCTCACCCAGTTCAGCACGGAACACTTCATCTAGCAGGGCCGCTGGTTGCAACCGCCAATGTGGCCTGGGGTGATCCCATCCAGGCATCAGAAGGGTCATGAGGACCGGGCTATGGTCCGAATACGATCTCGGGAGATGAGTGACATCCGTGACTCCTGTGAGCGTCTCTCTAGTTACCAAAAAATAGTCAAGCCGCGCCCATGTACCTGTCTGTGACGTAAAGTGAGTTCCCTCCATGCGGTCAGGGTGCAGTTGGCGCCAGACGTCTATCAGGTCACCCTCTGAAATTATGCCCTCCAAAACCTCCCTGGATCTAGGCTTGTACTGTGTGGCTCTATCTGCCCTGTCCCACTTGGGCACTAATGCTATGTTAAAGTCTCCTCCCCAAATTATGTGACGAGAACCTATATCTAGAATTTTACCCCAAAGGGTCGTAAAAAAGAAAGGCAGGTCCTGATTAGGTGCATAACAGTTCACCAGGGTCACAGTGTCCCGGCCAAGCCTCCCCCAGAGCAACACATAGCGGCCGTCCGCATCTGCGAGCGTGCCGCACACCTGAAATGGAACTGTACGTTTGATGAGGATCACAACCCCCCTCGCATACGTGGAGTAAGAGGAGAATGCTCGGGTAGAAGCCCATTTACAGCCAAAAGAAGGGCGTCCCTGTGAGGCTATGTGCGTTTCCTGCAACAGGGCTATTTGCACCCGGTGGCGATCAAGATATGCTATAACATTTCGACATTTCTTGGCGTTATTAAGACCTCGAATGTTCCAAGATAGGCATTTCAATTGCGCATCAGATCCCGACCTAGCCATAATTCTGAAACAATCGAATAATTAAGGCCTGCCATAGTGAAGGCTTGCATTTCAACGAGGAATAGAACATGCTACATAATCCCATGACCAGCCAGCCAAACACAGTCCAGAACAAAACAACCCCCTCTTCAATGGATCCCTCCCCCCCTCCCACTACTGCATCCCAATCATGCCAGCAGCCATTCAGCACCTCACCCACCCACCCCCCATATCCCCAAAACACCCACAACTTGTTTCCAAAAACGGGGTACTCCCGTAGGGGGAACATCAGCGAAGGCGCGCAGCCACTACCCCTCCCGAAGCCTCCTGCTCTGTACCGCCCTTGGTGGAGGTAGGGCAGGGGAAGCGGGCCCCACTTATATCACACCGCCAGAAGAGGCAGGTGTCCCATCCCATAGGGGGAACAGCAGTGTCGACGAAGGCTGCAGGTATGAGATGGGCTCAGCAAATCAACCCCGTGGTAGGGTCACCCAAAGAGAGCATTGCAGATCAGTCGTTATTGTCCATCAAAGACAGTTCCTCTCCGGGGTCCGCGTGGCCATCCCGTTTGTCCTTCTGTGCCTTGCGGTGCTGTTTCAAATATTCCTCGACTTTGCCCGGGTCCGTGAAAAAACGTTGCTTGCCCTGGTGCGTCACTCTCAACTTCGCTGGGTACAGTTAAGCATAGTCCAACTGAGCATCTCTCAATTTCTTTTTCACAGCTAGGAACTTTCGCCTTTCCTCCTGTACCATAGGAGTGAAGTCTGGATAGAGAGAGAAGGTGACCCCGTTGAAGTTCAAGGATCGTTTGGCCCGGGCAGCCCTCAAGGCGACATCCCGGTCGCGATAATTCAGCAGCCGGGCAATGATTGGCCTAGGCGGCAAACCGGGTTGTGGAACGGGTGCCAGGGACCTATGCGCTCTCTCTACAATGAATTGGGACGAAAAGGCGTCTTCCCCTATGGATGTTCGGAGGAGCTTTTCGATATAGAGTTCCATCTTGCCAGTACTGGTGGATTCTGGAATACCCGTGACGCGGATGTTATTGCGTCTGCTACGGGCCTCCAAATCTTCATTCTTGGCGGCAATAGCGCGCAGGAGATTGTCCATACGTGCGAGTTGAGAGGTATGGGCAGCTGTGAGATCGTCAGTGTCTGAAATACGCTGTTCTGTTGCAGTAAGTCTCTCCTCATGCTGATCTACTTTGTGCACCAGGGCATCCAGTCTGGAGGATATTTTGTCCACCTTGTCGACCACGGTAGCAAAGCCTTGGCGCATTTCCTGAAACAAATGGCGCAAGTCCATGTCGGTCGTGGGGGAGGGAGCGGCGGCCTGGTCTGCGCCGCCGGACTCGGGCTCCGCCGTGCCGGTTTTCGGACCCTTCTTGGAACTCTCGAAACTGAGTTTCGCCTGTCGGTTCTCGGGGCGCCCCATCGCGCCCCTGCGTTGCACGTGGGCCACTTTTGTAGGATCTATCAGCTCAATGGCGGTCCGTCGTCCGGTGGCAGTAGTGTCCACCCCAATCAGGCCACCCGCCGTGTACTGCAGTCGAAGGGTATCTAGCCGCACGAGGCCCGATCACCAGCCGTGTGCGTGGCAGATCCAAGGTGCATTGACAAGGAGCAAGTGAGCGATGGCAGGGGTCAGCCCGCCCGGGGAAATGCCGCGCGGCACTCAGGTTCTCAAGGGCCACCAGGCTCCGGCAGGTCGCTGCGTGTAGAGGGGATTACAGTACCCAGGGAGTGCAGTCGCGTCCGCCTCGAGCGCGCAGGCAGGCCGCAGTCGGTACCACCACACACTCGCCGGGGGGGCAGCCGGTCCCCAATATCTCAACAAAAGCTCGACCCAGTACTCACTGCGGCATGCCAACGTCCACAGTAGTGATGATATCGTGGAGCTCTCCGTCCTTCGTCCTGGGGCAGGCCCGAGAGCAAAGGAGGAACGGTCGTGTGTCGAGGCACCAGTGCGACGCCGCTTCGAGCCAATCTCTATGTCGTCTTAGTGTATAGTGAAGCAGGCACAGGCATTGTAAGGGCGATGCTCGTCGCTGGTCAAAGCAGGGACCTCGATCGGACCGTCATGAGGGTCGCAGCAGGTCTTAGTGCCAAGGCCGCCGTTCAGGGCCTGTTGCCTCGTGGTCCGCACCGGCCTCACGTGAGTGCGGTAGCCGGGTCCCTCGCCTCCGCAGCTCCGGAGTCGGCTCCGGTAAATCTTTCAGCGTCGATATCTTGCCAAGAGGACTTGACAGCAGCCCAGGAGTTGGACCGAGTGTGGTCGAGGTCACTGCACGCTGATTCCGCAGGGTTCGGGCAACCTAGCCCCTCAGGCGGTGAGGATCAATGTAGGATCAGTGCTGCAGGGAACGGGAGCCGTTCAGTTAAGCGGCCATTCCGTTTGCGCGCCAAGCCACGCCCCCACACCTGAAGTCATCTTGATTGGAATAAAGTGGTAACACTTAATACATTTAATTTGAAAAGGAACAAAATGAGGGGTTTCATTTTGCCATAGAAATGTTATATATATATATATTCACTGAAAAAACCATAGGTTACACACCAGTTATAGTTAGGAATTAGCATTTAAAAAACCATTGAAATTCACTGAAAAAACCATAGGTTTCACACCAGTTATAGTTAGCGGGAAATTTTACTCGCATAAAACCATTGAAATTCCCACGTTATAGTTAGTTGGACTCACTATAATTTGCACGTCTGCAATGCACTGCTGATGACGTCACATATTACATCACTCATGCATATATTTAAATACTTAAACATTACTCGCTAATATATGTATTCACTAAGATACACTTAATAAGCCAGTTAACCAATCAATTTTTTTTTAAAAACACTGAAAAAACCATAGGTTTCAGGCCTTATATAGTTAGGAATTAGCATTTAAAAAACCTTTGAAATTCACTGAAAAAACCATAGGTTTCAGGCCTTATATAGTTAGGAATTAGCATTTAAAAAAACCGTTTAAATTCACTGAAAAAACCATAGGTTTCAGGAGTTATATAGATAGGAATTAGTTTTTAAAAAACCTTTGAAATTCACTCAAAAAACTATAAGTTTTAGTGGTGTTATAGTTATCTGGACATTTTACTCATACAAAACCAATGAAATTGCTCCTATATAGTTAGTTGTACTAACTATATTTCGCGCACCCGCAATCCACTGCTGATGATGTCACATATTAGATCATTCATGACATGGTCAGTGACATCACTGATGACATCTCAAATGACATTACTGATGACATCACTGATGACATCATCCACGTGACAATCACATACACCTTTTCATACACTATTACAATTTTTCATCACTGTTTGTAAAATACAGAGTATCATATTTAAATCCATTGTCACAGCAATACAAGTATCTAAAAATCCACTCAGTGATTCATAGATGTATACACACATCTAATCACTTACCTATGGATTCACTCATACATGCTGTCAATGAACAATAGAACACTATCAAAAATACTTATACATCTATATCGACATTAAACAACAGCACGCATCCTATTCACATATGAAGTCATCCTACTCACTTATGCAAACAATGGATCATACTTACATATTTACTTAGCAAAACACTTATACAAACACCACTTCTTCTATTCATTTAGATAGTAAGTCATGAAATGAAATGAAATGAAAAATTATATTTAGGCCTCGCAGCGCTTACATTGAAGCGGGCTACCAGGGAAGTTAACACATTTTTGTGTACAAGTGTGTTTTCAGCGCTTTTCTGAAAGCCATCCTGTTTGGGTTCCCTCTCAAGGCGAGGGGAAGGGAGTTCCAGAGCCTAGCAGCCGTGTGGGAAAAAGAGCGACCACCCCACCTTGCTTTGTTGATTTTTGTTGTGGTCGCTAGATGCAGTGATCCGGAGCGGAGGGCTCTGGGGGGGACATAGGGCACAACTAAGGGGAACAGGATGGCAGGGCCCGTTCGATGGAAGGATTTGTGCACAATGCACATGGCCTTGAACTGAGCTCTGGCAGCAATTGGAAGCCAATGAAGATCTTTTAGGGCATGCTTGGCTGACTGCCAACGAGGGATGTTGTACAGTAGGCGAGCGGCACAGTTTTGTGTAACCTGGAGCCTATGGGTCACTGCTACCGGAGCTCCTAGGTATAACGCGTTTGCATAATCCAGGCGAGAGAGGATCAGGGCCTGGACCATGATTCTCCTCGCCTGGAGAGGGAGCAAAGGGAGCACTTTACGGAGCATCTTCATAAGCCCCACACATGTAGCAGCTGTTTTGGTGGCTTGAACCGAGAAGTCGAGCGCCTTGTCGAGCCAAATGCCCAGGCTCTTTATCTGAGGTTTGGGGGGGGGGGGACGCCGAGGCAGGTGGGCCAAATAGAGGCCAAAGCAGTCGGTGGGGAGTTGCCCAGCAGCATAACCTCCGTCTTCTCTCCGTTAAGTTTGAGGCAGGAGAGTTGCATCCACCTAGCAACAGCCTCTAGACAGGGACCTAAGGTGTTGGACGACCCTTCCGAGTGGTCCAGAGAGACCACCAGTTGGGTATCGTCCACGTAGGTGACAATACGCACACCAAAGGGTTGGAATATCCCCGCTAGAGGTTGCATATAAACGTTAAAAAGCGTGGGGCTCAGGGAGGAGCCCTGAGGCACCCCGCAGCTAAGAGGATGTTTGGAGGAAGCTACCTCATCCTCAAACACCTGGAAGAAGCGCTCATCCAGGAATGAGGACAGCCATTCCAGTGCCGCGCCCGACACACCCAGACCCATTAAACGATGTAATAAGGTGGTATGGTTAACTGTGTAGAACGCGGCGCTGAGATCGAGTAAGATGATGGCTGCCTTTCCACCCCGGTCCAGCACGGCTCGGGTTTCCTCCGTCACCGCAATAAGGACAGTTTCGGTCCCGTGCTGGGGGCGGAACCCTGTCTGAGAGGCACAAAGCAGACCCGCTGATTCCAGGTAGTCTACTAAGATGGTGTTAACGTGCCTCTCGAGCAATTTACTCATCCAGGGGAGTAAGGAGATTGGGCGGAAGTTGGCCAAATTGTTCTGGTCCAGGGAGGGCTTTTTTAGTAGGGCCTTGACCATTGCGCACTTCCAAGGGACAGGGACAGAGTTAGTGGTGATGGAGGCATTGAGAACATTCAGGATAGCCGGGCGGATAGCGTCCCAGGCCTTGGTGAGAATCCGCGGAGGTGCTGGGTCGTTAGGAGATCCCGAGGTGACTTTAGGGATGATTTTATCGAGTGTAATAGGGTCTAACAAAGGAAATTTGTCCAGCGTGCAAAGGGCAGTGGGAACAGTCTCAGAGGAGATGGTAGATGCCCCAACATCATTACCCCCGGAGAATGAAGAATAGATAGTCTGAATCTTCTGAAAGAAGTAAGAGGCCAAATTATCACAACGGGATTGGGCGCCCGCAGGTGACAGACGCTCGGGGGCGCGAGAAATTAAAGACTTAGCTATTTTAAAAATTTCTTTGGGAGAGTTAGCGGCTAAATTAATTTTAGAGTCGTAGAATAGAGCTTGTGCAGATTTCATTTCAAGTTTGTAGAGCTTCATTGCAGCTCTGTAGTCGGCTTTTTTTGAGAGTGAGCGATCACTTCTCCAAGCTCTCTCCAATTTGCGACAGGATTGCTTCATAAGCCTAAGAGCAGGGGAGTACCAGGGAGCAACTTTAGATCTTTTTATCAGATCGAGGGATTTCTTTGGGAGGACTTGGTCAAGAGTACAGGTAATCCAGTTGTCTAAATTGGCAGTGGCCGTGGTGGGATTGGTCACCATCACAGGAAGATGTTCATTAAGGGCCTGTATCCACTCAGGAGACGGGAGCGAAGCCCATTTCCTTCCCCATCGTTTATTATGGCTCTGTAGGGTAGGGCGAGTGCTTAGGGACCACACAAAGGGTATTAAAAAATGATCGGTCCAGGGTAAGGGTATAGGTACCTCGACCGTGAGGTTATCTAGATTACTGAAGATATGATCAAGAAGATGTCCCTTGATATGCGTCGAGTGGAACCCTTTCTGCCGTAGGTCAATAGCCAGGAAGTTCGAAGGAAGGCTATTGGCTACTGAGTCAGACGGGTCGTCTAAATGTAAATTCAGGTCGCCCAACACAGTGAAATTTGCCGAGGTAAGCACTAAATTGGCGGCTATGTCTGTGATATTAGTGACGAAATTACCAAGAGTCCCAGGTGGTCGGTACGTTAGAACCCCAGAGAAGGTGGTGGTGGGGGAGAGTTCGAGAGTAAAATGTAAACTCTCGCAACCTGATGTTGTGGAGGGGGAGATACGACACCCATAGTTATCTCTATAGATGATAGCCAACCCCCCGCCTCTTCCAGTCTGGCGGTCCAGTCGTTTGATGGTGTAGCCAGGGGGGGAGGCCCAGACTGATGTGGGGTCGGACTCAAGCTGCAGCCATGTCTCCGTTAAGAAGAGGGCCTCAGGTTTATACTCCTCTATGAGCATAGCCAACTCAGTGTAGTGCTTCGGCAAGGACTGGCAGTTAAGAAGGAACATCCTCCATTTTAACACGGAGGAAGATTTCCCTGGCACCGGGGGGCGCATACCCCAGTTACAAGTTTCGCATCGAGCCACTTTATTTGTAGGTGCCATCGAGTGTGAACATCGCAAATTGGAGGTAGGGCGCAGGGCGTGCAAGAGAGCGGCACTATAGGTCAGGCGGTTTCCTACCATGGCGCCAGCACAGTCTGAGAGCTGGGAGCGTCTGGACGCGGACTGGCGCAGACTGGCTTCTCTTTGGCGCCTCTTCGGCGCGTCTATGGCGCTCCCGCTGCGCGTCACCGCTGCGCGAAGTGGCAGGGATTAAGTAGATTGGGAGGGGGTGGGAGACTAGACCGTCACCCTAACAAGATGGCCGCCCGTCGTGGAACGACCAGGAAGTGCCAGCGCTATTCCTCCCTCCACAACAAACAGCAATGATAGCTGCGGTGGACCGGGGAGTCAGCGCGCCAAATGGTAAAGTGCAAACAGTTTTAAAATTACACGTTTTTAAAATGACAGGTTAAAAAACCCCCTTTTAGTGATGCCGTCACACACAACACGCTCACGCCATGATATTTCCAATCAATATGAGGGTGCGCGAGAGAGCGAAGCTCTTTAGTAGTCAGGGAGGGGTGGGAGACTAGACCGTCACCCTAACAAGATGGCCGCCCGTCGTGGAACGACCAGGAAGTGCCAGCGCTATTCCTCCCTCCACAACAAACAGCAATGATAGCTGCGGTGGACCGGGGAGTCAGCACGCCAAATGGTAAAGTGCAAACAGTTTTAAAATTACACGTTTTTAAAATGACAGGTTAAAAAAAAACCTTTTAGTGATGCCGTCACACACAACACGCTCACGCCACGATATTTCCAATCAATATGAGGGTGCGCGAGAGAGCGAAGCTCTTTAGTAGTCAGGGAGGGGTGGGAGACTAGACCGTCACCCTAACAAGATGGCCGCCCATCGTGGAACGACCAGGAAGTGCCAGCGCTATTCCTCCCTCCACAACAAACAGCAATGATAGCTGCGGTGGACCGGGGAGTCAGCGCGCCAAATGGTAAAGTGCAAACAGTTTTAAAATTACATGTTTTTAAAATGACAGGTTAAAAAAAACCCTTTTAGTGATGCCGTCACACACAACACGCTCACGCCACGATATTTCCAACCAATATGAGGGTGCGCGAGAGAGCGAAGCTCTTTAGTAGTCAGGGAGGGGTGGGAGACTAGACCGTCACTCTAACAAGATGGCCGCCCGTCGTGGAACGACCAGGAAGTGCCAGCGCTATTCCTCCCTCCACAACAAACAGCAATGATAGCTGCGGTGGACCGGGGAGTCAGCGCGCCAAATGGTAAAGTGCAAACAGTTTTAAAATTACACGTTTTTAAAATGACAGGTTAAAAAAAAACCTTTTAGTGATGACGTCACACACAACACGCTCGCGCCACGATATTTCAAATCAATATGAGGGTGCGCGAGAGAGCGAAGCTCTTTAGTAGTCAGGGAGGGGTGGGAGACTAGACCGTCACCCTAACAAGATGGCCACCCGTCGTGGAACAAACAGGAAGTGCCAGCGCTATTTCTCCCTCCACAACAAACAGCAATGATAGCTGCGGTGGACCGGGGAGTCAGCGCGCCAAATGGTAACGTGCAAACAGTTTTAAAATTACACGTTTTTAAAATGACAAGATAAAAAAAAAACTTTTAGTGATGCCGTCACACACAACACGCTCACGCCACGATATTTCCAATCAATATGTCAGTCATACTTAGTGAATTATAAAATCATTATTACAAGTATACAGTTATCCATACAGTCACCCACACAATCATTGTGTCTTATGTATACTTATTTATATACAACAACTGACACATACACTGCCTTTTATTTTTCTAGTTTGTAGGACCTGTACCTTTGGGAAATATATTTGCTCATCACCACACCCATAAAGAGATTCCCTCACCCAAACTGTTAGAACATGTAGTTTTAACTTCATATATCTACTGAATCAACTATTCACACATCTTTGGACAGTCACACACACCCCACAGAACCACACACACTTTCACACTCCCATACAAATACTCAGTTAACTAATCAATAACTAATAAAGACTTTCACATAGCTAGTAACCAACTGTAGAATCAGTTTACACAACAACTGACAAAGTGATACAGATATTCACACAGTTTAGTCACTATCCACTATATTTAGTGAGACATTATAAATTGGTCAAGTAAACAGTCAATTACACTGCTACTAAATCCTCCATCCAAATATTTATTTATATATATATCCACTCATTCTTCAATGTAAATTGCTATATATATAATGCATATTTAAATAACGAAGCAAACCACATTCACTGGATGATGTCATCAGTGATGTCATTTGAGATGTCATCAGTGATGTCACTGACCATGTCATGAATGATCTAATATGTGACATCATCAGCAGTGGATTGCGGGTGCGCGAAATATAGTTAGTACAACTAACTATATAGGAGCAATTTCATTGGTTTTGTATGAGTAAAATGTCCAGTTAACTATAACACCACTAAAACTTATAGTTTTTTGAGTGAATTTCAAAGGTTTTTTAAAAACGAATTCCTAACTATATAACTCCTGAAACCTATGTTTTTTTCAGTGAATTATATATATATATATATATATATATATATATATATATATATATATTAAAATCGATATTTTTTTCAACTATATTGTTTACATCAATATTTCCCCCCTGATATTTTTATACCTACCATAATAAATATAGGATGTCGATATTGTTGACATCGATATTTATAACTCGATATTTGTGTATGGGGATATTTTGGGGGTCGATATTCTATCAGTGAACCCTGTTCCTGTGTGCACATGAACAATATACCCCACAGCAACAGAGTACAATTGAGGACCTACAGCAGCTTATTACTTAGAAATGTATTGAGCCAGTTGATCCTAAGACATGGGGTTCTCCCATTGTGATAGCAAAAAAATAAAATAATTAAATGAGATCTGCCTGTGTGCTGATCTTAGGTCACTAAATAAAAATGTAATAGTAGATTGTAATCGAGCTACTAAAATGAAGTTTTTATCCAGAATTGTTCCCATATTTATTAACAGACTTCGTACTAAAATATGTAAAAACAGGAAAGCCTGAATACGGTCATTGCATAGCTTACAAAAGCAGTAGAACACCATTCTTAGGTAGGGTAACTACCTACTCTCCAGGTCACCACAATTTTTTTTCCAGTACTGAGATTTTAACCAAAAGCCATTGAGCAAACGCTGGTCCTATTTCGGTAAAAATGTCACGCTTTAAGCCAACAGTAAGTGAGAATTGCTATACAGTGTGTTAGTCTAATTCAGGTGTGTCCATATTTAGGTCTCGGCTTGACAGCACATGCGATTTCTCTTCGAGACATGTTGTTTACAGTCAGTGGGCTACAGCAGGCACATGGTTTACCATTTGTTCCCTTCAACGTTGCTCTCATCTCCTTTGTTCTAAATTTTATGACATGCACACCTCATGCCCCTTCTTGAGTTTCGCTCTCACGTAGAGCATTGACCAAGTACTTGTGTCATTCCATTGCTCCCATTTTCGGAGCTACATTTTAAATTGTGCTTAAGCACTTTATATGAGTGTTTCTGTTTTTACTCACTCTTTTCCCTCCCCCCACCCCGCATTTATTTAGCTTCTTTTCCCCTTCAACCTCAACCTCCCTGTTGCTTATTCGCTGTTTCACCTCCCAGGCCTGCCTGTTCTTTACCCCGACCACCACCGCACTTTAATTGTGTTTAAGCACAGCATACAAATTCTTGCTACTTAGGTTCCGTTCTTATTTCTTTTACAATAACAAGCTGTCATGTGGTCACATTTAGGCCCGAGTAGGTACACCACCATTTTACATGGTCATGTTTTAAAGTTGCCATTTTTTCTTAAACACTGACATTTGACACATGTTTGCTGGCGCACCTATGCAGAATACTACTCTCTGAAATGGCTTCGCTTACATTTACACTTCTTCGTAAGCATATTATTGAGTGCCTTGAACATTCTGTACATGGGCTAGGTTCACTATGCAAAATGCTGTTGTTTGTTGTTGTCCGCACACCAACAGAGCTACCACAAAATAATTAACCCTGGGCGTAGTAGGCGTAGTGGGGCTACGCAAAGCTACGCGAAGCTACGCGAAGTGGGCAAGAAACTACGTCCACCTATGCACTTCGCGTAGCCCCACTACGCGCCACCCGCCTCCCTACCGCCCTCCCTAAATACTACCCGCCTCCCTAAATACTTAAATAACCTTTTAAAAAAGAATAAAAACCACTTACCTTGTCCGCTGCGTCTCCGGGGCTCGCTCTCGTAATCGCGCCGCCATCTTGGATACTAATGCGCATGCGCGGCCGCCCGCGCATTTCTCGGGAGAAATGCGCGGGCGGCCACGCATGCGCATTAGTGTCCGAGACGGCGGCGCGATTACGAGAGCGAGCCCCGGAGACACAGCCGACAAGGTAAGTGGGTTTTATTCTTTTTAAAAATGTTATTTAAGTATTTAGGGAGGGCGGGAGGGAGGCGGGTGGCGGGCAACTTCGCTACGTCCACGGAGTGGGCGTAGTGTTGCCTGCTACGCCTACTTTGTAAATGGCGAAGAGGGCAAGCGAAGTACTACGCCCAGGGTTAGAAATAATCAACAATAGCGGCCTGACTGGGGCTTTGGTATGTTTACATGAGTGAAGTTTATTATATAAACAACATCACTCCTTTGTTAAGACGGAGGAGCATTTCGCTGACAATGTTGAGTTCGCCCCATGATGGAATCTGAATCCTGTTTTCCTCCTGCGAGGGATGATGCCCTGCTCTCCACTAAGATGGGCTCCCTGGTGACACTTACCCACAAGTAACGGGGGAGTTAGAGCACCTAACAGGGATTCCATCAAACTCACCCACCCTAGACACACTAGGATAAGTAGCATTAGGTAGGAGCACAAAATATATTAGTACTCATGTGAGAACATATAGGGGCCGATTCCGATTCGGTAAAATGCCCTCTGAATAGCCGTACGGAGCTTTTTTCCCGTACGAATCGTATGCAGAACCGTACCCGTACGTAGTAGTACGATGTGTACCCTAAGCAGTTCTCCGTACAAATCGTATCGAAGACCATACAACTCACTAATCCGTACGAATCGCATTCGGAATGGGCAGTACGCAATGTCCGTACGGATCGAAGCTGCATTTTCCGATCCAGCAAGTACGAATCGTATCGACAACACTCCGTACGACTCTTTTTCTACGGGAGCTTAAAACGTCCGTAAATGCAGATTTCGCTTCGAAATACGTTCGAAACGGACCCCCAGGGGTACGGTGCGTACACCCCATGATTGCAGGGGTATGGTGCATCGGGGTACGGTGCGTACACCCCTGGATTTCTGGGGTACGGTGCGTATGTCCCCATGTGTACACCCCATGATCGTAGGTGTACGGATCGTAGGGGTACGGTTCATACCCCTTATGGTCGTAGGTGTACGGTGCGTACACCCCGTGCATACCCCCCTTGATTTTAGGGGTACAGTGCGTATGTGATAGTGTTGCCCTCCGTACGAAATGCTCATACGTGGCATTTACTGTACGAATCGCGTACTCATTCCCCGGTCCGGATCGTACTTGGCGGGGCGTACGGCATTTTTACGAATCGTACGGTTCACTGTGCGGGTCGATGTCGTACGGATTTACCCTTCATTTTCATACGGTTCGCAATGATTCGGACGTATTTTCTCGCAACGGATCGCACTACGCGATTCGGACGGATTCGTACGGAAACGGCTACGAATACAAATCGTCGTACGGATTCGTTTCCTGAAACGGAATCGACCCCATAATCTACTTAACAGCGCCATGTTTGAATTATTTATTTTCTTTACCATTCCTATGATGCTGATTGCTGTTTCCTTCTATTAATAATTGCAGCACACATATTTTACACAACAATCATATTGTTTCAGTAAATATTGAAATGCCATGTTTTGTATTTCTTTGTGTATGCCTGAGTTACCAAACAAAAAGGTTCTAGAATTGGTTCCACAAATTCCTTGGTGGTCAGGGTTGTCATGTTCTGAGGTTGCACATTCCATCTGATACATTGCCAGGTTAGGGGTACAGATGGTGCACTGTGAGCTAGCAGGACTCAACCAACAAATCCTGATGGTGTGCTGGGAATCAGTCCTTCACAGTTTTGACATTTATGTTGTCCAACAAACGCCCATTTTTACTGAGAAAGTATGAACTGTATGAGATGGCACTGCTGTTAATATTGATACAAACAATGCTAATGCTTATGATGGTACACCTGCACACACTAATTATATTGCATAGCTATTGTCAAATTTTCCCGTCATGAACCCTCCATCAACCCCGACTTGAACATTCGTTATCAGACAGATTCTGCCAACCAGGCACACTGTAACTGATTGAAAGGTCACAGGTGGGGTGGCAAAAAGCCAGCAGATAAACGCATGAACAGGAAACTCAGGTCCATCCCCCAGATAAGCACAGCAACACCACAATGGCCCAGGGAAATTGTCCCAATAAAGCACACAAGGCTGGAGGGGTGCACATATTCCCAAAACACCATAAAGTAAGATGCCTTTATAAGTTAGGAACATACAGCTAATCAGGACTAAGCATGGGCGGATTTTGCGGATCCACGATTCGCGGATTTAGCGGATCCACGGATCGTGGATCCGCAAAATCCGCGGATTTAGCGGATTTGCGGATTTGGGGGCGGGGCTTCATCGAGTGTGTGGGCGGGGCCAAACGGACGGGGCTTCCACGCGAGCGCACATGCCTCTTGTGTGTCTAAAAGGTCAGAGACCGATCAGAGCAGCATCACAGCGGATTTTCGATGATATATTTGGGAAGAAGGCACATCTGCCCAGCCTCCCAACGCTCACGATTTGTTTTGGGCTGATTAATGAGTCACTGCATTTGCGCTTCAACTAGTTCCAGCGACCAAGTGTGTGTTACTATGCAATCGCGCCGAAGTGCGCAGGGGTCCCTTGAGTGAAATGTCCATCATAGTGGGTAAATGGCGGGAAGACGGTGCACACCTCGAGTGTGTGGGCGGGGCCAAACGGACGGGGCGTCCATGCGAGCATGCCTCTTGTGTGTATAAAAGGGCAGAGACCGATCAGAGCAGCAGATTAATTTTTGGGCTGATGAATGAGTCACTGAATTTAAGCTTCAACTAGGGCACATGCTTTATTGATATCTGCAAGTGTTTCCTGTTGAGGTTTATTTTTTTGTGCCAGGACCGTCGTGCCCGAATGAACCCTGCCCTTCATATTTATTCAAGAAGACACCACCGTTGAAATAATTTACGATGGCGCCGGCAAGCTGCCAGCGCCATCCTGCAATAGTTACTTAATTAGCTTCAACAGGAAGCTCCAACTGTTAAAATAAAGCAGGCGCTCGAGCCCCTGCTGTATCTTATCTATTAGAGCTTCCTGTTGAAGCTAATTAAGTAACTATTGCAGGATGGCGCTGGCAGCTTGCCGGCGCCATCGTTAATTAGGCTCGCTTGAACTTTTGACCGCAAAATCCGCTCCGATCGCGGATTGCGGATTTTCGGTAAATCCGTGAGAGTTCGCGGATCGCGGATTCACCGAAAATCCGCAAAATCCGCGATCGGAGCGGATTTTGTGCTCATGCTTAATCAGGACACAACACACACAGTACATGCAGTGATCACATGTCCCTCATGCCGGGAATCTGGACACACTGCCAACTGGCCCACATTGTATCCACGCAAATTTGAGACCGATCTGCATTTGTTATCAGGGACCATTTCTTCATAACTTCACAGACCGGACTATTTTTCCAAGCAAGGATCACCGGATATACTTTTGTTGCTCCCAAAACTGTACAAGAATTGCTCGGATTGATTGTACTTTGATACAGTCCTCAGAACAGTTTCTATAAGCTTTGCTCCCGGCCGCAGTGTTTAATTAAACCAACAATTCCTGTTTTGTCAAGGTAAATTCAAATTCAAGCAACACTGCCAAGGTTCTAGCTTGGGTTCTTAGGAGTAGTTTTGTGCACTCAAACCACCAACTGACCTGAGATGTCCGTGGTGTTAGGGAAAAATCCTCCTTAGCTGAGTAGAGAACTCCTATGAATTGGCTGTAGGTTGTTCAAGCTTGAACCTTTAAAAGGATCACCCCACAGAGGCACACTTTCTGAATTCTACATATTCAAATTGATAATGCAGCACCAGTTAACATACCAGTAAACTGCAAACATAGTCACACAGATGTCACAACAACATGGGCTCTCCGTGACTGGAGGAGATGTGACCTTTGTGATAGAGACCAACAAAGTGTACAGGACAGAGGAATTCTATTCATGGGTCACTTTCCCTGCAGTACATGCACAATCAAGAAATATTTATGCTTACACCGAGAGCTGCAGTTCCTAACAACTAAATAGATTATGAAGCCAGTCAGTCAAATTTGCTTTATTCGAGGTAAAAACTCATAAAAGCATGATACATTTAAAACCATTAAATCCACAATAACAAGTTTAAAACATATTTACAACCTCAAAAGGATAAAGCATTGTGACTTCAATAATATTAAAATTCATCAATAAAACCTCAAAATTCATATGGTTATAGCGCCAATACGAGCCCAAAAAAAAGACAGGGTCAAAGTGTTCTCTTTAGCTGGTTCGAAGGACAAAGAAGGCCTGGATTAATCTCGTCAAGCCTGCTATCGTGCAAGAGATTTCCGTCTTATAGCCCATGCCCAACCCAGAAATTTAGCAACTGCCACAGAGATAGTTGGCAAGGGACTAGTGCAAATAATTCTTAGAGCCACATCACTCTCTCTCGTGCCGAGCTGTTTGCACATAGCCCTCAACCAGACACGTCGAGGGATTGAGTAGGCCCCACACACAAAAAGTAAGTGGGCGATGGTCTCAGTGCAGCTATTACAGGCTGGGCAGACATGAGAATTACCTTCTGCCCATCTTCCAGTTAGCGATCTAATTGGAAGAGACCCCACTCTAAGTTGGAAGTAAAGCTTCCTATCCTGAGGCTTAGTTATAATGTCCCAATAGGGCTCTAGGAATGGGGAAGCTTTTTCCTCCAAAAAGCGTCCCTCCAAAGAGGAGGGATCTGCATCATTCCAGTTTCGGCGATCTACCATTTCCCAATACCTTGTTTTTATTGTATCTTTGGCAGGAAACTGGGCCTGTTCTGGTTTCTCCCACAACTCCTTCATGCCCATAGTCCCCAATGTTCTGCACAAATCCCCTAACGAACCTATTCTGTGAAATTTATCGCAGCTGATTACATCCAGGAAGCCCCTTGCGTAATGGGCGAGTTCAGGAGTGACCCATATACGCCGCCAATATAAAATGGGTCTTAGTCTAGCCATATCTGAAATGGCTTTCCTGCCTAGCTCGCAACGCAGTGGTTTCATGGGTGTACTGTTTGGGAGGCCGATGAGGTTTCGAAGGAATTTGTTTTCGGCGAGCGTTAGTGGTGCCAGATTGTCATAGCCCCAGAGCTCTGCGCCATAAAGCGCCGAGCTAACGGCTTTGACCTCATATCCTTGAAGTGCTGGCACAATAGGTTTGGTCAGAGACTTTTTGTGCTCGGCACTTATAACACCAGCGTTTTGGCGGAGTTTGAGAGCCACCATTTCTGTGTGTTTCCCCCACTTTACGCCCTTATCTATGTGGATTCCCAAATAAACAAAGTCCAAAACCATTTCTACCTTTTGGCCATCCATGAAAAAGTTCACTTTGAAGCTGGGATGGGGATTAAATGTCATGAGCTTCGTTTTTGCAACATTTACTTCAAGCCTGCGATCAGAACAAAAGCCCTCAAAGATATTCAAGGCACGCTGCAGGCCGCTGGGGTTTTTAGATAATATAAGCGTATCGTCTGCAAATAGTAGGATTGGCGTTTTCACACCACCCAAAATCGGAGCATCTACAGAACCAGACAACATACACTCTACTACTCCATTAATGTAGAGGGAAAAGAGCGTCGGGGCCAAGGCACAGCCTTGGCGTACACCCCGCTCTACCGGGAACTCAGCAGATACTTGCCCATGCCTCCCCCACTGAATTTTGGCGTAATTTGACTCGTGCAGTCTCATCACTAGCGATAGAGTTTCTAGTGGCATACCCATCTCAGCTAGGACTTTCCATAGCAGGGGGCGAGGGACTAGGTCAAAAGCTGCACATAGATCGATGAAGGCAGCATAGAGACTGCCCTTCGCCAACTGCACTGTCTTCCAATAAAGCAGCGTGAACCGAAAAATCTGGTCTGTAGTACTGGTCAATTTGCGAAAACCGGCTTGGTAAGGAGATAGAACATTTTTTCTTCCACCCAGGTCATAATTTTAGCTAGGGTCATTTTGCTTACCACCTTTTGTACCGTGTCTATTAGGCTAATGGGCCTGTAATTCCCTGGTAGAGTTTTGTCACCTTTTTTATATACAGGGATTATTACAGCCCCCAGCCAAGACTTTGGCACCGGTGCCCCTAGCGCTATAGCATTGGCCAGCTTCAGGATATACTTGCTCCAGCGTGGTTTCTCGTGGAGGAAGACATCCGCAGGGACCCCATCGGGTCCCGGCGCCTTCCCCCGTGCGACTGAGTCCAAAGCCACTGCTACATCTGCATTGATGAAAGGTGGAGCTAGGAATACAGCAGTGGCCACAGACTCCCTGATCTTATCATTCCGGGCGGCACCTATATTGGGGCCCAAAGTAGTCCAACCAGCTACTCTGGGAGACATAGTTTGAGGGTGGTTCTGGGAGACCCCCTTTCCCCCACTTAACGATGTTGCAGAACAATCTGGAATCTTTGGCAGAACTGGCGGCTTTAAGATCTTGCCAGTGCTGCTCGTCCCATTGCTTCTTTGCTATGGATACACTGGCCTTATACTTCTGTCTCGCCTCCCTGACGGCGACTGGATCTTTGTTCTTAAATGGCCGTCCCCAGAGAAGTTCTAGCCGTCCTACACACCGCGTTGTACCAGCCCGCTGGGTGAGGGCGACTTTTCTTGCCCGGCTGCAGGTGAACTACCTTGTAGAATTGGCCTTTTATCGAGCTAAAAAACTTCGCAGTGCAAATTAGTAATCTTTTCCATATCCGTTCCGCTCCCTAATCCTATCTTCAGTATTTCTTCCATTGCAGAGGTAGTAAGATCCAGATCTTTGCCAATGCTTTCTAGCACCTCATTGTTCATCGCAACTTGGGCCCACTTAACCCGCCTCATGTCGTTCATTGGAACGATCTCCGCTACCGCTTCTACCACAGTATTTTGCCCCTCTAGGTCCCCCCCCCCACAGGAGATGGGTAATGCATAGGGGCTTGTGGTCACTTTCCTGCCTGCTGACCACCTTCATGTCTTTCATCAAATGCCAAATTGCAAATAACGGTCGTTGGCAAAGCCGGATTGATTAAGTTATCGGAAGTGTTAACCCCTTGTCCATCACTCGCTGTCCTTCCGTTCAAAGCTCTAAGCCCCCTTTCACTGCATAAAGCGTTCATCTGTATTATGCCTGCTGACCATCTACTTACAGGTTTTAAGTCCAGCTTAGGAATCCCCCACTCGATGTCTGCGTCCTCTCCCGAGTGCCAGTCTCCTACAGAGAGAGGCTCAAAGGTCATGTTCAGGTCCCCAGCAATTAATATATTGTTCTCGCTTGGCTGAGCGCCGATCAAATGGTCAAGTGCTGCCAAAACCTGTGATTTCCCCCCGTCTGGGCCTCTTATGTACAAGTTATAAATGTCTACGGGTTCCCCCGAAGCCATACTTAGCCTAATGAGCTGTATGTCGTTATTACCCGTAGGGAACTCTACTATCCTATCAAAGAGTGTCTGCCGTGCCCAGATGGTTAAACCCCCTTTCGGTCTGCCCTTAGGGCCCTTGACAGCTGGAATAAAAAAATTAAGGAAACCCAAGAGAAACAGAGGCTCACAGGCCCACGTCTCTTGGAAAATACAGACATCAAAGCCATTTATAAACGACGCCCATTCCGGTGAGTGCATTCTGGAGCCCAATCCCGCTACGTTCCACGAGACTATTCTTCCACCATCCCCGCTAGATTCGCACCACAATGCTGCGGAAGCTGACTGGTGCCCTGGGCCATGTACATTTGGGGGAACACAACCTCCTACTATCTCCTTATTGGAGGCATCAAATTCCCTCCCACCAGTTAGACTAACCACTTCGACCTCTGCCAAAGGAGAGCCTGCCAAACCCAAGTGTTCAACCCCCTCTACCCTGCTACATATCGTAGGGTGGTTCCTGCCTTTGGGCCCCTGTTGGACAATTGTCAGCTCTCTTGCCCCACTATGAAATAGTCAATCAATGGAGTTAAGCCTGGACCTATGTGGCCCTTGTCCAGTCTCCCTTGAAGACGTATCTATTGCTAACGAGAAAGGAATGAGGGGGAGCATTTTCCTCAACTGGATACCTGAATAGATTGGGGGACTTGATCTAAATTCTATCTTGAATAAGTTTTCGGCTAGATTATCAGACACCAGGGTTAGTTCTATAACATCATGTGTGGCCCCAGGGTGGCTCATTCTCCTAGCTCTAACTATGTCTTCCCTAATAATTGACCGGCACCCTCTGACATGCCTTATCCAGTGGATGGCCTTGTTGGTCAAGGAATCTGCCCCCTCCCTCATTCCATGCGTTCGCATTTGACACTTGGGCACATTAGTCATATATATTGTATTCGTGGCAAAAGTACCCTCTGTGTGCGCTTGGAGCCTAGATGGCTCCATGCTGTGACTTGTTAGCCCTTTAGAGGATGTTAGAGTATCGTGAAGCTGAGCCCCAAATGGCATTCCTGACCCTTTCCGTGGCTGTGGCCCTAACGGACCTCTCCCCCAAATGGGTCCCCTCTGGCTCCTCTGAGTGCTAACACTAGTCTTACTTGCCACCTTAGATTCTTTCGCAAGGGATTCCGAAGTATTAGCAATCGGAATAGGGGCAGTGCCTGTAGTGATTGCTCCCCCTTCAACATGAGCTGCCCGGGGTGACTTACTATTTGTAACATCATTTTTCCCTACTGCTCGATGAGTACCTTGGATTTTAGTTGGGTAGGCAGTAGTGGACTTGGTAGGAGGCCCGTGTTGTTGCCAAAGGGCACACAAATTGGTATTTGAAGCAGTGGTTAAATTTAAAATTAACTTTTTCATGCCCTCCATCTCGTCTCTCAATAAAGAGACTAAGTTAACCAGATCATTCATAGTGCCACCAGTTACAGCTTGTGGAGGGGAGCTATTAATGCCACAACTAAAAGTTTTTCCTTCTGGCTCCTGCTGGATCTCTGCCAGAAATGTAAACCTCTTAGTACATAAGATTGGATAATTGGAAGTGATAGATACAATCTCGGGGTTTGGCACACTCACATCATTTGGGAACGAGTTTACCCTTTCACCCATTGGATGGCTGACTTATTCAGACTGATTTAAAGCAGCCGCCCTTTGCTTGACACTGGGTCGGAACATTTCAGGAATTCTAATTGATGGACCAACCACCTCTTGTACAATGGGATTTGGACCCCCTACCACCCTCGCCACCTCAACGGTCTGTGAGAGCCTTACATCAGCAGATAAAATGTCTTGGCAGTCCTCAATGATGGTGTCGATATTATCCATTATACAGTTCAACCCCGCATGCTTAGGTGGTGCCTTTAATTTCTTCTTTTTGCTCCGTTTTTGGCGTTTAGCGGCCTCTATAGCCCCCCCCCATCCTTCCATGGATTTACGCATGCCCATTTCCACTCAAAGCAAACAATAAATCCACACAGCTAGGGGATTGTCAATGGCAACACACACTGTACCTTTGGTATTGATGTATCACGCCCAGCTTCCTTATCAATGGCTAGACAGAGGGGGCAAAGAAGATGAAAGCATTGTAGCCCGTACCGTCCTCTACCGTCCACGGACGGCCGCAGACGGCCCGCCCTTTGCCCGGTCTTCGCCCGGCGTGCCCCGCTCGCGTCCTGCGCATCGGGGGCTCGGGTGCCTTTTGAGCGCCTCCAGGCGCCGGAAACACGTTGACGTTTGGCCGCAAAGGGTGCTGGGAGTTGTGGTCCGACCTCCTTCCGGTAGCCGTAGATGGATGGCGGCGTGCGGAGGGGGGGGTCAGCCCAGACCAGTCATTGGCACACAGGTGAGGACGTGTGCTTGCACCGAGAAATGTGCCCCCAAGGAAGATGCTCGATTATGAAGCAGTAGAAATACGATTAACATGTCAAGAACACCAAAATTGCTTTGAAAGGGCCCTACCACACATAAGAAACAATGTTAGACTAGGTCCCTTAGCAATGAGGGAGCGACATGGTCAGTCTTAGCTGGTTACACACCCTACCCAGATATAGCAAATTTTCCAGCAGCAGAGCTACGGACAATGTACATAGGTCTGGTCAGAATATATAATGTTTGACACAATATGTGAAGTGAACAATGACAATAAATACCGCACGGGCTGTTCAAGCTGAACAATCACAATTGGCTGTGCCTGGAATTAGTCCAGTGACCATCAATGCAGTCCTGGATAAGGTTCCCAACAAATGGGAAGAGATTCCGTTCTGGATTGCAAAATAAACAAATTAGCTTGAAGCAGTGCTTCCCCATACAGGACATGAGGAAAAACAGATAATTTTCACAATATGCTTGTCAATGGGGATGGCTCCCCCAATGGAAGTCTGCGACACTTGGGGCACAGTCTTTGCTGCAGTATATACCAGAACACCCGGTACATCCTCATTAGTTGTTTTGCCAGAAGCGCTTAAACAAATCCAAAATGAACACGAGGCAGCCCCTACCCTGGATTTGAGGATGAAACTGATGGGCAATTTCGCCGCAGTATTCGCCATGGTGTTAAGTAACATTAAAGGGGAAGCAGCAGCGTTGGCTATATGCCAGTGACTTACAAATTTGGCTCAGGGAGAACAGGAGCATGAGTGACCAAAAGTAATTGAGGACACCTATGCAACAATAGGTAGAGAGAATTTGGGATCCAGACCTAGTGAACCACAAATTAAGACTAGTTCTGAAAAGGATCATTCGAATCAGGCATCAGACTCTCCTACTAGGAAGAAGTGGAATGATAAGACAAATAAAGAAAAGACTAAAACATGAGGTCAATCTCTCCAACAGGAGTTCACTGAAAAACGCTATAATTTGTGTAACGGTGATAATATTAAAACGTCTGACAGATATCAGGACACTGATACACGTCCTTATCGTTCCTTTCAGGAGTCATATGAGAAATGTTTGGAGAGAGGAAGACGATCAAAGTGCAGACCAGAAGAGTATGTGAAACTGAAAAAGGACTCACAGCTCTCTTCTGACTTCATATTAAAAGAAGAAGATAAACCTACACAGTCCAAGTCTCACTGCAAGGTAGGTGGCATCAATGTCAAGCATCCCTGGATATTGAGGACACTGCTTCTGAACGGAGAATGGGCTCTGACCATGATGGACAGCACAGCAGAAGTCACGATAGTTCAATGAAATCTTAAGGAGTGTCTGCAGCAGTAGCAATGAGTGACTACTTCTAGGTGGAAACACTGGACCGGAGACTGAGCGTCCCTAGTCAATTATATGAATTGTAATTCCAGGTGGACGGGAATAAACCACGTACCATAAATGTTCTGTTTTGGGAGAATTTGCCATTTGGCTATGACATTCTCTTTGCTGAAAAGGATTGGCCACCAGGGTTTGTTATGGAGTGCCCAGGAGAAATGGTAATTTTACCTGCTTTTTCCAACATCGTTCCAGAATCAGGTAAATGTGCATACGCCCAGGAGTGGGCCATGGCACAACCACCGCCATTATACTGCAACTATGTGGGTTGGGATAATGGATCCCCTTATCACATCATACCTGTGAGATCAAGACCACAGCAACAGAGACAATCCCTCATTAAATATAAAGCTAAAAAACAAGTTAGGGAATTTCTCACACAACTTGAATGCAAAGGTATAATAGAGTGTTGCACCGCACCAATGAATAATCCTTTGTTTCCAGTAATGAAACCAGACCGTTCATATAGTTTAATGTTAGACCACAGACACTTGAATACTGCTACATGCACATTCACTGAACACAACACGCATATTGCGGCATCAATTAAAAATATAGTGCGTAAAAAATACAAAACCGTATTAGGCATATCAAATGGATTTGTGTGTTAAAATATAGCACCTGAAAGCAGATACTTGACGGCATTCAGCACTCTAGGTTCTCAAAAACAGTTCTGTCAATTGCCAGAAAGTTATAAGAATAGCCCAGGGCTGTTTTGCGCCCGTATAACATAGCTGTTACAATATTTCGATGATTAGGCATTGTCCTACGTCGATGATATACTGGACAGATGATGACCTGTCAAGTCACTTGGCTACAGTAAATCGCATGGTTTTGAGATTTGCTCACATGGGCTACAAATGTAATATAATTTAAAAAAAATTGCCTATCTCAGTGTCCTGCTCTTAGGATACGAGCTGTCAAGTGAAAGCAGAAGCCTTGCGACATATTTCCTAGTGAAATGTGCGCTGTTAGAACCACCAAACATATTGAAAAAACTCCCAATCAATATTGGGTTTCCTAAATTTTGGCAAAACATATATACCAGATTATGCATAACGGGTAAAACCATTCTACGACTTGATTCGTCATGATTTTTCAAGTTCACATTGGACAGTTGAACACACACAAATTTTACATTCAGTACAACCTGACATGTTAACTTCAAAGCACTTACACACGTATAAATAACACTAATCTGGTGATCTGCATAATTGCGGGTGCATCAGGGTTCACCTATGTCACATTCAATGAAGGAAATACTGTACATATTGCATATAAATGCGTTTTGTACTGACAGAAAAAATCCAACAGCAGTACAGACTGCTGTAGTGAAAGAAACATCATTGACTCAGGGAAAACAAATAATTATCATGACTCCCATTTCAGCTTTAGATGCTGTTACAAAGGCCAGCATTCCAGATACAAAAGCTTTACATCCGAGATGGAGATGATGGGACAACTCACTCACAGCAACAGATGTAGATTACATATTTGACTCTGCATTACAAACACATGCATATCTCCAATAGGAGCATGAATATCATCTACCAAATGAAGGCATGTCCCTAGATCAGTATATTTACATAATATACACTGATTGTTCTCCTCAGCCTGCAATAGGTACAAACACTTATACTCTGCCGCTTGCGCAGTGGTAAGGGGTAGAATGCAAGATGGAGAATTCCAACCTCAAAAAACATAAATAAAGTCACTTGATGATTGCACTGCACAGCTGGTTGAACAGAAAGCTCTAATTTTAGCATTTGAAAATACTGGATTCTCCACGCTTATTATGTGTGAGATTCGTATTATTGTCTCAACTCCTACAATGAGTACTTACATTACTGGAGCCAGAACGGATTCAGAGATTCCAAAGGGTATACAATGAAGCACAAGATGCTTTGGAGACAAGTGGCCAAACTAAAAGCATGTTTGCCATGGACTCATGTTATTCAGAGGAAAACACAATAGTGGAGAGGAAAAAACGGGACTTAAAGCAGTCTTTAACAGCCAGAGTATTAGGTTCAAGAGGCAGTTGGGTTCATCACCTTTATGGGGTCCAGAGAGCCCTAAAAAATCTGCCTAGAAAATGACTGGGTGGTCGGACTCCCTATAAGTTCCTGTTCTGTGTTAAGATGTGGGATCCAGACCGTGACAGTCTGGAAACACCTTTATATATCAGTGAATGTTTGGATGTTTTACAGGACCTGGACAAGTTCAGAGTAGCTCATAGCAAAGTCCAAGAGAAACGTTCTGCCACTGGTGAAGTGAAAGAAGAGCCAGCACGTCCTGGTTGGATTCCAAAGATCAGTGCTATGGTCTGGGAGAAAATTGTGGACAAGAAGGAATTCGGGCCATTCTACAGAGCCTGTACCTGTCCTGGCTATAGAAGGTACCAGAACTGTACTTTTAGTACCCCTTGCTGGTAGCAAACACAAGAGAGTTGTGTCTATTGATCTCATCAAACCACATCATGTCGCCGGTTCTACATAGTAGGCCTCAAGGGTTCCTGGGTAGTTACCTGTTTCCTCTCACTACCCTACAGGAGGTCCTGTTAGAAGCTTTGGCCGATGAGCAAGCTTCTTCTCCCTAGCTGGGGACAGCTAACACAGAAATATCACTTTTTTGTGTTACATCAACAAATGCCATACAATCATCATGTACGGAAACACAGATTTCAATTCTACAAACAGATAATGATGATGTCTACTGCAACGTATCGCCACTAGAGTCATCTACCAGTTCGACACAGCTCAATGAGCCTCCCAACTTTTTACAAACAGTCTCTGGCTACTTTGTCGACTTTGATGACTTTTCTTCGGAATCGTCAGACCCAGATCCACTTTCACAAAGCTTACCACAAACATTTTACATCTGGCTCAGAAAGACATACTTTATCCCTTCATGAATATGCATTTGGATTGCAATTTCATTACTTTTCATCTTCCTTTGTTTTGGTTTTGTGGCAGTCTTTTTCTTGCTTCTGAAAGGACACTATCTCCAGAACGCTCTGCTCCAACTGGTAAACAGGTTCTGAAACCCCATTCTTCATCACACAAAGGGCCCGATTCCGATGGCGTTCGGAAGGCCTCCAATTCGGATTTGGCTTTTCCGGATCCAATTTGTAGACGTTTTTTCCAACATAATCGTACACAGGTCCGGACGACCAAGTATGATGCCAAGATCATGTACGCGTCGACTGAATTGTTTCCCACCCCAATCCAGTTTGTAAGACTCGTTCGTAGACGAATCATGCAGCGCAATGGAGCCTGATTGCGAGCAAGTACGATACACGATTTGGACAGCCGCATTGACTTGGTCTCAGCGAGATGAAACAGCTGTTGGAATTGAACTTTGGGGGGCCGTAGCAGGCACCCCTTCACCCTGTCCCGGGGGGCAATGAGTCCCCCCGATCCAAGCATGCCCAGTGTGGCAGGCAACATGGGGTGCCCGCCACAGGGTGTACGCTTTTCCCCACCCATCCTTTTTTGCTATGGGAGCCTGTGTATGCATCTAGTATACAGGCTCCCATAGAATTCAATGGAAGTCTGAGTGAACAGAGTCCGTAAGCATATGGATGCATCTACTCGCTCGTCCAGACTCCAGGAGCATGATTTGCTCATAAAGCCCTACGGATCCGAGTCGTACAGAGCACTTAACTAGCAAAATCGGAATCGGGCCCAAAGAGTGAAGAGACCTTTCCCTGGTGAACATTTCAGCTAGTCCAGTTCCCGATGGAATTGTTTGGGATAAGGTATCATATGATATATTTGGACCAATTGAAACTTTACAAATACCTTATGTAGTTTGTATTTCTTTAAATTATGTTATTACCCTTGGAACTATCTCTGATAATTGGGACATTCACACAGTACATGAAATGCTTGTTGAATTAGAGCATTATACTGTTCTCGATAGTGAAGAGATGTATGATAGTACATCTAATTATGATGAAATGTTCTGTTTACACCATTATGGGTACCAATTTTTACATAAAGCAAGTACTCCTCATGCAGTATTTAATTACACACAATGGAAACACTGCCCTATATCACCACAGGGTAGCTCGAATACATTTGTACAGAAATCTGCATCTTTTTCTGGTCACAATTTGGTAGACCCAGAGTCGCATTATTATAAATAATACCTTCTCCAGGTAAGAAAATTATGCTCACTGATATAATGTTGATTTATTCTGCATCTTTTATTTCCCAGTTATCGACACAAGGGCATTACACTATTGCTTTAAAATCTATATGGGGGAAAAGAATTGGCAGAGTCAGGGTAACAAGGCTTTATTTAGAGCATGCCTTATACCGCACCAACCTATTTTCCTGAATAAATCTGTGCAGCAGATGTCCAATCTCAGCCTAGCCAAGTTAAAAGATTTAAATACACCAATTCTTCCGACATTTGCACTTTTGAGAATTTGAAACAGTACACAACTTACACGGAGGAAACATTAGACAGCATGCTTGGGAGTAGGACATACAATCCTTCACATTCTGATCAAGAGGGATGGTTACTGCGCCCATTACGGATGTAATGGCCTGTTTTTAAGACAATACAAAGGGGTTTTGAATTAATAGGTCAGACCCACGTTACGTGCAGACACAACACGCAGGAGTGGTAATAACATTCAGCGTTGAAAAGTTGTGCCTAGAGTTGTCTGAGGTGAAACAGCGCTTGCCCCTTCTTTCTGATGACATGGGTCCTCAGGATGCTTTACTAGGTCATCAAAAACCATGTCAAAAGCACTTGGTGAATGCAATATGCAATTAAGTGTGGGAAGTTTTACAGCAGGAAGCTGCTGCGAGAATGCATGCAAATTAAATTTGAAAAAGGCTCTAGCAGTAGTAGACAATGGTATGACCACCTTATCCACTTGGATATATTCTCTGGGTAACATTATGTTGTCTGCTGTCGACGTACTGAGTGACTTGTCCCTTTTCCAACATGGGCAATCGCAGTTTAGGTCTATTATGCTACTAAGTTTGACTCTACAGACATTACGTACTGGTCTCATCGCATGGTAGCACCTAGATGCCGATAGCTTGTTTTTACCACACAATTTAACTAAAGAACAGAGCACTCTGGCTAGGAAAGACTTGACACACACTATGTTACACTTAGAAAAGGTGGAAAAACTTCCATTTACTTTTGCAGAAATTCCATCAGCAGATTGGTTAATACACAGGTTTATTTCTCTGCCAATCTCAGTGTTTCAATTTAAGTACTGGTTACAACACCATCAAGTGGGCAAATATGTAGCACTGGGAGACGGATTTCCACATGTCACTGATCTTACCTTTCACATACAGATGTAGGAATGGTGACACTGAGATTTTTCTTAGCGGTACAGACTGCAAGAATACTTTAGGCCATTCTCTAGTTTGCAAAGAGGTTACCCTTCACGGTGCATGTAATGTCTCCAAGGTGAACTTGTCATGTTATCTAAAGGGTTCTCCAGCGGCTTTGATTCATCCAGCATTAGGATTTCTTTCCAATGGTAGCTATTTGATGTTGAACGATCAAGGCTGTGTGAGTTGAAACCGGTAATCGCCTATCTCGTGACAGTTTCTGCGGTTGTGACCTGTTGTGCACAAGTAACGTTTCCACCTGCCCGTACAGTTAGGGTTGCAACAGTTTTGCCTTTGATTAAGATTTGTAATGTGAACCTTTATATTTTAAGCAGACTGAAAGCCTCTTTGTTGCAGAAGAACATGGCCTTAACATCCGCAAGGAAGATGTTTGATCTTCAAAGTGCAAGGTCTTCATCTGAGATACAGTTGTTACTCAGCACAAATTTCCCTTCCCATGTTGGGGAGCTAGTGCAGTGCTTTTTCAACATTTCGAATACTGAGGGGGGTAGCACACACTTTTTTAAGACAAATGGCTCCAGGTTGGTTAGCATGTTCCAGACGGTCTTCGGCACTATTCTATCTTTTATACACTTTGTGATTGGATGCCTTTTTGGAGGCCACCACAGGTCCTGTTCCTGCTTGTTGGGACACTGATTTTATTTGATCTGCTCTGCAATGGATATTCCATCACACGGCCAAATGGGGATGGCACTACCACACTTGCTCCTGTGCCGTGCGAGAATGATACAGTACATTGGCACGCCGTGCTCGAAGATCTAAACAATGACTGGTTCTTGTCTTTTACCCTACGTGCAGCCCGTATTCCGTTGTCTACTGTGCACTTACGAGTGTTTCCTGGATATATGCTTGTGAATGCAACCAGTTCAATCTACGGACCTAGTACTGCTGTTGGGTCCACCGAAGGCCCCTAGTACCATTGCCCTTTGGGTTTGCTATTGCTTCAAAACGAATATTATGAGCCTTCCTGGGATGCCCCAGCTCCTGGTGATTTGGATCCTGGCTCATCCTCTGTGGATTTATTTCTGCCCGTTCCTCCTTCGAAGGCTTTTGAGGGTGTTGGATTTCAACATATTTGCTGTAAGTAGCTGACTTGATGGGTGCCACCAGGAACATCGTCTGCTGTTGCTGGGAACAGCAATGTATATACTACTTCTCAGAGCATTTAAACAATCTGACAGTTTCAAGCAGCACAGTCTTTTTTAATTCGTCCATGTTTTTTACCATTCTAAGTTACTTTTTATTCACTTTTTATACTGATTTTTCTGCAACTTGGCTTTCTGCATGCTTTTATTATTAGAGAGCACAATGCATTTTTAGATTTTAGGTTTTCATGACCGTATCTTTTTTAGCATGTATTTGAGGAAGCTTTTAGTCACCTTATGTCCAAGGAGTGGGTGTCATGTGATCACATTTATGCCTGTGTAGGTACACCGCCATTTTACATGCTCATGTTTTAAAGTGCCATCTTTACTTAAAAGCTGGCATTTGACACACATTTGCTTGCATGCCTTTGCAGGATAATATTCACTGAAATTACTTTGCTTAGAATTACACTTTTCCGTAGGCATATTATTGAGTGCCTTGAACTAGTTAAGGTCACTATGCAAAATGTTGTTGTTTGTTATTGTCCGCTCAGCAACAGAGCTATCACAAAAGAATGAACAATAGATGCCTGACTGGGACTTTGGCATGATTACATGAGTGAAGTTTATTATATAAACAACACACTTTCTTTGTTAAGACAGGGGAGCATTTTGCTGAAACTGTTTATGTTGCACCATGCAGGAATTCCAGCCTGCTCTCCACCAAGATGGGCTCCCTGATAACACTTACCCACAGATAACGGGAGAGTTCGATCACTCCACAGGGTTGCTGGCTAATTCACCCACCATAGACACACTAGAATAGGCAGCGCTAGATAGGAGCACAAAATATAGCTGTACTCATGTGAGTGCCTATAATCTATGTAACTGCACAATGGTTGAATTGTTCATTTTCTTTACCATTCTCGTGATGCTGATTACTTTACTTTGCTTCCTTCTATTAATAATTGCTGCGCAAATGTTTTACACAAGAATCATATTGCTTCAATAAATATTGAGAAACCATGTTGTGTATTTCTTGTGGATCTCTTTGGGTATGCATGAGTTACCAAACAAAAGGGTTCTAGATTTGTTTTCAAAATTTCCTTGGGGAGTCAGTGTTGTCATGTTCTGGAGCTGCACATTTCACCTTTTACCTGCCAGGTTAGTGGTACAGATGGTGAACTGGGACCTAGCAGGACTCAGACCAACATGTCCTGATGGTGTGCGGGGAATCAGTCTTGCACAGTTTTGATGTTTATGTTGTCCAACAAACGCATTGTTTTACTGAGAAAGTATGAACCGTACGACAAAGCAAATGCTACTAACTTGGTATTCCATGTTTCTTCCCCTAACCCCCCCCCCCCAACACCCTTATTCTTAATTGCTGTTGTGTCTTCCCGTTCGTACTTGGAGAACAGCAAGCAGGAGAAGCTGCACTATGTGGCTGCAGAATGTGAACAACAGCAAATCCGAACAAAACTGTATATAATACCCTAATCTGAAAAGATTTTAAAATTAGAGTGATTTTGAAAACTAGGGCCCACTACCCATGCACTCTGCACTGTCTACTGGCGACATTAAAACATATTGCTGGTGTGGCTAAAAGAATAAAAACGGAGGAAGCAGCTTAAACTGGCAATTAGAGTCCATGGTATTTTGGCCATGCAAACAAACCCTGGCATGGCTTTCTGAACATTGCAGTTACAGAATAGTAAGCAATGTTAGATGCAGTGAAACAGAATTTGGAAATGTTGCAGTTGTTCAGGGGGCGTGGCCAAGCAAGATGGCCAGCAGGACACGTCTCTGGGAGCTCCTCCCGGTCCCGGCTTCCTCCTGCATTATCCTACCATACAAACGGCCTCTTGGTTCCAAATTAAGGCGGTCGTTCAGATTACGTACAGACAGCATCTTGGTTTGGCAAAAAAACCAGGGTCCTGGTGCTCTAAGGATGTGATGCTGTATTGAGGCAGTTGAGGGCTGGGAAAAACTCAGGGGTCACGCCGGGTGCGGGTCTTGGCCTCGCTGCCGGACTGGGCCAGGGTGGCGGCTTCCCAGCTGCTCTGAGCCTGACCATGTGAGGCATGTGGGCAGAGGCTGTGCCCATCTGCCAGGAGTGCTGTGGGCTCGAGACGGGCTCGAGTTGGCTGTGGCCCTGGGGCCCCGGCAATCACTGTGCTGCTGCTTGGAAGGCCCAGGCCTTGAGTCTGCAAAAAGCTGTGGAGGTAGAGCTCGACCACGGCACTAGAGCACTTGCTGGGTCTAGAGAAGGTGCGTGCCCACCAACATTGAGGGGCACACTGTAGAGTGATCCCGGTTGGTGGGTCACACCCCCCTCTCGCCAGCAGTACAAACAGCCTACAACAGAGAAGGGTACTGTGCCACACAGCGGGCCAGCTACTCTGGCAGGATCCGGGGTGCCTGTGAGGCGATTGGGGACAAAAAGGGATCGTGCCCGTATTCTATCTTTGACCCTGTGGCAGAATTAGAGTGTTTATTTATTTATTTTATAGTATTTATAAAGCGCTCTGCAACCCTACGGGCATCCTGGCGCTGCATGAATATAGTTGGAACGCTGTGCATCCTGAGTAGAGGGTGGTCCTTTGTTTCTGGGCAGTTAAATTTTAGGGAAAAGCCATGTTTTTACTTTTTTTCTAAAGGCCATCAGTTCTTCTGTTTTCCTGATGGCAATAGGCAATCTATTCCACAGGCGGGCTGCCGCTATACTGAAGGCTCTGCCACCATAAGTGGCTTTCCTGATCCTGGGTATACTGATGAGGTTAGTGGAGGAAGATCGAAGAGTCCGAGTGGGTTCATACCACTTGAATTTGTTTTGTAGTGGTAGGGGACCCATCCCATGCACTGCCTTGAAGACGGTGCATAGGGATTTGAAGAGGATTCTCTGGTGTACAGGCAGCCAGTGTAATTCCGCCAGTGCAAGAGTAGTGGAGGATCTTCGCCCTCGGGAAAGTGCCATTTTAGCTGCTGCCGCCTGGATGCTCTGAAGTCTGGAAATCATGTAAGCAGGTGATTCCAGTAACAGAGCATTACAATAATCCAGGCGGCTGAGAATGGTGCTCCTCACTCTGGTAGCTCTAACCTGTACTGGTAGAAGGGGGAGCAGCTTTCGAAGTCCTCGCATTAAAGCGAAGCAGCTTATTGACATTAGTCTCCAAACTCAAATTTTCATTGAAACGGACTCCTAGGTTCCTCACTGATTTCACTGGGGATAGTGGCTCCCCTGGCTCCAGAGGCCAAAAGTCAGCGGGCAGGCTTCTAGTGATTCTACCTACTTTGCAATGCATTATTTCGGTTTTTTCACTATTGAACTGTAGTGAGTTCTTATTTAGCCAGGATGCCATTTCCATCATGCAAGTGTGGAAGGTCTCGAGTGAATCTGCATGGGCACCATCAAGAGAGATCATCAGCTGCGTGTCATCCGCATAATTGATCACGCTAATGCCGTGAGCCTTGATGATGCCCATCAGGGGTTGCATGTACACATTAAAGAGTATCGGACTAATTGCAGACCCCTGTGGGACCCCATGTGGAACTATGGTGAACTCCGACTGATATGGAGGTAGTGCTACTGCCTGCCACCTGTCCGTCAAATAAGAGCGGAACCAGTTGAGCGCAGCTCCCCCAACTCCAATGCTCTTCAGCCTTGTCAGCAGAATATCATGGCTCACCGTATCGAATGCGGCAGACAGGTCCAGCAAAATTAAGATTGCTGATTCTCCCCTGTCTGCCCTCATTCGCAGGTCGTCCAGAACCGTCAGTAAAGCTGACTCGGTTCCATGAGCTGGTCTGAAACCGAATTGCTCCTCTTCAAGGATGTTGTTAGTTTTCAGGAAGAGGGACAATGATCTGCTGACCAGCCGCTCCATGATCTTAACTGGGTATGGCAGGAGCGATATAGGTCGGTCGTTTTTATGGCAGTTGGGGTCCAAGTTTGATTTCTTCAATAGGGGGGTGACAACTGCCAATTTCTAATTTTTTGGTACAATACCTATGTTAAGAGATTGATTACACAGTTGTCGAAGTACTGGAAAGAGTTCGTCCCTGAACTCCTTTACTATTTTGTGAGGTAGAGGGTCCAAAGGAGATCCCGATGTTATGTTAAGGGCTGTTTGTTCGAATTCTTGTTCTGTTGGAGTCTCGAAATTCTCCAAGACAGCCTTTGGTGTAGGGTGTCTTATATTTCCCTCGTTCTTCTCCCCATTCTCGGTGTTGCTGTTATACTGCGCTAGAGGGGGGGGGGGCATCCTTCATGCCCTTAATGATCTTAGTAATTTTTTCCTGGAAAAAGGACGCCAGACCGTCACATTATTCCTGTGAGGGCTGGATTTGGCTATTAGCACATTCAGGATGGAACAGCTCTTTAACTATCCTAAAGATATCGCGTGATTTGTTGGAGCTATTTAAAATTAGGTCTGCATAATAGTTTGCTTTGGCTATGGTGATCTCTTTTTTTGTATTGCACAATTGTCTGCCTCCAGAGCAGTCTCTCCTGCTCTGAGTAATTTTTCCTCCAATGCCTCTCCGCCTTTTTACAGGCGTTTTTCAGCTTTTTCAGTGTATCCGAGTACCAGGGCGCGGAAGGGTTTCCTCTTTTTCTGATTGCCTTCAACGTTGCAATATAATCCAGTTTCCTAGTTATCTCATTGCGTAGTAGGTGATAATTCGTGGTAATATCGTTTCCTAGATTGAACGAGTCCCCCACTTAAAGGAGGTCAGACTTCCCTTTCTCTTTCCTTTTTAGCAGACCCTTCCAGTCGCGGCTAATGAAGGTCCTGGTCTGTGTGATTGCTGGTCCTGAGTTAACCAAAGTATGGATGTTAAATAGTAGGAGATGGTGGTCCGACCACCCTACAGGTAGTGTTGTCCCCATGGTGATAAGATCCTCTGCAGCAAATATTAAATCCAACACGTTTCCTTCCTTATGTGTGGGGGTAGTTATCCACTGTTTTAATCCTAAATTAGTACAGGATTGTGTGATATTATGAAAGGCCGTGTCAAGTTGGCCGTTAGCCCACAAGTTAAAGTCCCCCAGTACCAGCAGTCTGCTATGCGAGATTGACAGGTTATTAATGACAGTGATCAGTTCCTGCTGTTGAGTTGCGTTGATATGCCCCGGTGTCCTATAGCAGATTAGGCCCGAAAGGCAATGGCCTGAGTCATGTCTAATCGAGATCCCAAGAACTTCAGCACATGTGATCATATCAATATCCAGCGTTACAATATTTAAGTCTTCCCTGAAAATGATTCCTGTTCCTCCCCCTCGTCCCACGATCCTGGGTTTATGAATAATCTTGTATCCTACCGGACACGCCGGCCCCAGCTCTAACTCTAGCCCAGCCACCGTCCATGTTTCGGTCAGAAACAGAATATCCAAGTTATTTGATTCGATCAGAAGCTGTATTTCGGTGGCATGTTTTGGGAGGGATCTAACATTTAATAACCCACTTATTAATTCTCCCTTAGGTGTATGTCTATATTCTACGTCCTTTAGCGGGATATGCCTGTTTCCTGAGGTCTGATGAGTTTTAAGTAGTGATTCAAGTGGGAGGGGGTTAATATGCGGCAAGCACATTAAGCAGTATGAGCAAGGATCCTTGTCCTTAGATGTTATATTGGGGGCTAGTCGTGGGCAAATTGCTCTGCCAGCCAGTGCATCACTAAGGTAGTGCCTCCCAAAAACCTTATCTCAGATAAGGCTGCCGGTGTAGGAGAGGCTATCATTGCGAAACTACTGGGGGCAGGCTCTGTACTGTTCTGGGTTCGCATAACCTGATGCTTTTCACCAACTGAGGTATTTCTGCTTCTTGGAGGCTTGCTGTGGGCCCTGGCTCTGTGGCCTGTTGAGTGGATTCCTTAGTGGCACTTGCTGCCCTGGACTGGGTGTGTGGATTGCTCGCCCGGGCTGTGGAGGGTCTAAAACTGTGTGGAGGATTTGAGCAAGCCTACATTACTCCTGTCAGGCCTGGGGTGGGCAAGAACAGGGCGCCTGGGAGACGGTCGAATAGTAACTTGGGGTGAGGTGCCTTTGGGGCGCTCAAATGGAGTACGTATGGGGAGAAAAAAGCAGTCAACTCCCACTCAGGGGAACACCATGGAGCAGTATACCACTGCGACCCCACTCTAGCAGCGGGAAACACACCATGCTGGCTTGAGGGAGGAGGGGGTGTCAGGGTGTACCTGCTGAGGAACATACCCTGGCGGAGTTACTTGCAGTCCTACTTCAGTCCAGTGGCTCTTGAAAGGAAGATTGATATAGTGGCTCTAGAAGTCAATCTCATACACGTTGATCTCAGGAAGGTGTCAAATAAGGTGCGAGTGGCGGATGGCTCCAAATAGGAGTTGAGTCAGAGATGGCTGTACTGAAGAAGCAGATGGTGGCGGTCACCTCCAGGGCCGGGACTCTTGAAACGCGAGTTGAGGACGCTGAGGGCAGGTCTCGGCATAATGATGTTCATCTAGGTGGCTTTCCGCAGAGGACCCAGGATAACGCCACAGATGCATTTGTGGAGCACTGGATCCTGGATGCGCTCAGACCACATGGACTGTCCCCCACGTTTGCAATTGAAAGGGCGCACCAGGTGTTGGTGGCTCCCCCTAGGCTTGGAGCTACCCCACGGATGCTTATAATCCGAAACCGGAACTATAGAGACTGAGACTGCATACTCAAGGCTGCCCAGGAGACCTACGCTGCTTAGTACAAGAATCACTGAATTTTCATATATCATGACGATGCAAACAAGGTCCAGGGCGATAGGAAGCGCTTCTTGGATGTGAAGGCCAAGTTGCGAGCAATGGGAATGTGTTACATGCTCCTATTCCCCGCTAGGCTGTGGGTTATTTTGAGGGGAATGTTCCACTTCTTCAACACCCCAGAAGGTGTATGGAGATGGCTTGAAGTTAAGGATAAGGTGCCCAGGAATGGGGAAAGTTCAGGATTGACTGGAACTGATCTGGGGGCCCATGGCTCCAATTGGAGGGCACAAGTGTCTCAGAGGTGGATGTCTCATGGCGTACAGCTGATGGGGACTCTCCCAGGATTGAAGTCCAGGATGATGGGACGATTGTATTGGTACCCCCGGGCCATGTGTCAAACACTGAAGAATCGACGGTCATGTCGGAGCAGGAGACAGGCATGGAAGATGTTACTTGGTGAACTTTTGTCCCCTTGGTGAGTTTCATTATATGTTCGGGTGCTTATTGTCTACATTTCATTCTTTTCGCTCTCTTTTTTCCATTGCATGGGGGGAGGGGATGTAGTAGAATTCCAGCAAGTGATGTTGAGTGTATGGACCAGGTTCAACATATGATGTCTGAATATACAGTGTTGTTTGCTTTGCTTTGGAGGTGGTCATTATAGAGAGACTGACAGTGTTCTTTACTGGTTGATATGGCATTGTATTGTTTGCAGGACGGGGGTAGCTACCTTGACGTTTGTAGTAGGCTACAGTTTGGGGGCTGGAGTTAACGCTGTGAGTCCTGGCAGCATGGTCAGACATGGGTATATAGTATTTGTTGTTCTACTTGTTGTTCTGTGTGTCCCAGGGAGGGAGGGGTTTAAAGGGAGTTATTGTTGGGCTCTTGCAGTCGCGGGAGGTTCAGTATTTATGAAGTAATCTACAGTCATTCTCTGGTTGCTTTTACTTGTCCAGGTCACTATATGATGGTGGTGGATTTGGGTGGGAGGTGGATTGGATCCCTAGGGGATGAATGAGTACAATACTATGGCTGACTGTACAAATATTGTGACATGGAATGTGCGTGGCCTGAAGGATTACACTCAGAGACACAGGGTCCACCCATTTCTGAGTTGACACAAGGTACAGATAGCCTTTCTACAGGAGACCCTACTTATGGGGGAAGAAGCCCAGAAACAGGTTAAAAAGTGCAGGGGACAGTCGTTTCCTGCCACGTACTCTGCTTATATGCGCGGTGTGGCCATCTGAGTCGCACCGGGTCCCATTTAAGCACACTCATAGTGATGCGGATATAGAGGGTCGGTACCTTCTACTGCAGGGCATACGAGATGGCTGGCCTATCCCACTCCTTAATACTTACGCACCTAACACTGATAGGCACTTCTTAAATCGTAATCAGGGCTTGCTGGAAGACAGTATGGGACACCCAGTGATATGTACGAGGGATTATAACTGTATATTAGATGGAAATAAATGAGTAAATGAAGACAGGTATCCCCTCAGACTAGGAATTTAACCCTTGATGACCAAGGTGCTTGCCACTGTTATGCATACCTTAGGATTCTCTGCCAGCTGGCGAATATCCTACCCAGGGAATCGCAAATTTACCTGTTACTTCCCTAAGCACAACACTTATAGTCGATTGAACTGCCTGTTGATGGCTGGGGTGGAACCCTGGAGATTGCTCCGGGTGTTTCGTCTTGGGATGCATCTCTCTGTTCATGCTCCGGTCCTATTGCTTATGCGTTGGGGGAACGTTATGCACCGAGATCGTAGCTGGCGCATGCCCACTGGCCTCCTTACGAACACAGTGTACCAGAAGGCACTGGCAGCCTCGCTTACTGACTTTCTGGCAGTCAATTGGGGGACTGCGTTCTCCAGGGCGCTTGATTGTGAGGCTCTCAAAGTGGTCATGAGAGGAGCCTGTAGAGGCACTACTTGTGGGGTTCGAAAGCATCTGAAGGTTTCCTAGTGGGTCGGCACTGCTGCTTGACCACACCAGAGTCTCGGGCGCAGGAACTCCGGCTCTGTAGGGAGGTGCTGTGTCAAATCTGGCAGGTGGCTGGCCTGGTTCTTCAGAAGGGAGAACGAGATCCCTTTGTGCTTCATCTCTGCTCAACTGATGGTGCCCTGGTGACGAGTCGCCAGTCCATAATGGATGTTTTTGTTGGTCATTTCACTCAGGTGTATCGGACCCGTGGGGTGTGCCCTGAGGGGAGAACTGGAGAGGGAGATTACAGTATAGGAACTGGGCGAGCCCATGAAGGTCCTCAATAGATCTAAGGCGCTCGAAGGGGATGGGTTTCCCGTGAAGTTCTATCAGTCCTATTCCGTGGTACTTAAAGACAAGCTACTAGAGGTATTTTAGGAGGCCCAGAGCAATGGTATTCTTCCATCCACTATGAGGGGGGGAATTGTTTGATTTATGTCCAAGTCAGACGGAGACGCTGCAGACCCTTCATCCTACAGACCCTTCACCATGCTTAAACCGGAAGTTAAGATTCGGTGTAAACTGCTCGCAACCAAATTGGTGGGGGTACTCTAAGGGTTGGTGCATGAGGCTCAATGCCGCTTTATGCCTGCGCACAGCAGAGTGCTTAATCTCCGCAGGATTACCCATGTACTACACAAGACATTCGATGATGATCTGACGCAGGGCCTAGTCTCGATCGCTCTAGAAAATGCATTTGATACTGTTGAGTGGGCCTATTGCAGGTGGTGCTGGCTGGTATGGGCTTTGGGCCCGTGTTCTGCAGCTGGGTGCGGCTTTTGTACACTGTATGGCCCGTGTTCGAGTCGGGGGTGATCGCTCGGGCCATGGACAGTGCGGCGGGGGACTAGGCAGGGTTGCATCCTGTCACTCCTGCTCTTTGCACTTGCGATTGAACCTCTAGCTTTGTTGTTGAACCGTGAGCTTGCACGGTGGGGGATTCGAATAGGAGGCACTCTGCATGTTGTTTCCCTATATGTGGATGATGCATTGATTTATGTTTGCTCCCTGGACCGATTGGTACTGATTCTGAGTCACTCACTACCTTCAGACAGGTGTCTGGGTTTAGGGAAAATGTCCTCAAGTCACGATTGATCCCCTTTGGGAGCTTGATCGGGGTGCCAGAGGCTTGCTTGCTGGAACTGGGCATCCGGTGGGAGACTGAGGGGTTCCAATATCTCAGCATTAAAGTCTCCCA
This sequence comes from Lissotriton helveticus, assembly GCF_964261635.1. Classification (NCBI taxonomy): domain Eukaryota; kingdom Metazoa; phylum Chordata; class Amphibia; order Caudata; family Salamandridae; genus Lissotriton; species Lissotriton helveticus. The sequence continues at coordinate 2,110,699,735 of NC_136057.1, forward strand.
TTTTGAGGCTGCTTTTTTGTGTCTCAATGTGGACACTCTATTCGAACACCTGAGGGGCTCCATAGCTTTCTGGTCCAGACTCCCCCGATCAGTGATGGATAGGGCGGCAGTGGCAAAGATGATCTTGCCTCGATGTCTCTCCCTGGTTCAAAATAAATTTCTCCCGCTTCGAAAGGCATTTTTCCAACAGCTGGACAGCTTGCTTATCTCGCTGGCAGCGCAGGATGCCCAAATGCGCCTTCCCCATACTGATGAAATACCGGAAGATGATATTATGACCTCGAGGTTGGTTCTGAATAACTTCAATTTGAATGATGACACTCCCTCGGGGGAGATGTCGGGCTCTGAGGGGTGAGAAGTCCCAGTCCCAGTGGCCAAGGTCAGAAACCTCGGGGTCATGTTCGATGACAAACTGTTATTCAAACACCACGTGAACACAGTGGTATCATCCTCCTTTTACATGTTAAGGAAAATTAAGAAGTTACTTCCATATCTCCCAACATCAGCAGGAAAAACCTTGATCACCACTCTTATTTTTTCCAAAATGGATTACGGTAACGCTCTTTTCCTTAACACACAAGAACAGGTCTTAGATAAGCTCCAATCTATCCAAAATGCGGCAGCTAGAGTCCTGCTTGGCATCCCTAAACACCACTCCACCTCCACGGCCATACGTAATTTGCATTGGCTACGAGTCAGAAGCCGGATCAAATTTAAAGCGCTCTGTATTGCCTACAAGGCCATTTACAACACTGGACCACGGTTCCTGAAGAACACTTTCCGAATTTATGCCCCTAACAGATCCCTGCGCTCATCTTCCACCTGTCTCCTACCAGTCCCACGTGCTAGAACCTCTACCTGGGGAGACAGACGTTTTCTAGTGGCTACTCCTAGGCTTTGGAATTTGCTTCCTTTGTCCATCAAAACCAGTCCTACTCTCGTAATTTTTCGTAAACTACTGAAAACCTGGTTATTTGATCAATGATTCTCCCAGCTGGTCTTTGTCCTAGGAAGATCCATATGCGCCGAGACACCTCAGGGTATTTGCGCACAATACAAATTACGAAAACATAAACAAAGATAAATGGAAGGTTTATGCCATGTACGGATCGTAACGGCCAAGTGTAAGGATTTATACTCTCCTGTTTTCACCGAAAAATTGAGAAATGTCCTATATTCATCATCTTATTATACTCAATGTATGTTTTTATGCCTCCTAACACCTACATGTAATTGTTTTGTATTGTTTTAACGATAATGACATGGGCTAGATGTAAGGGAGCAATATTCCTGTCGAAACGTACTCTGTATTTTATTACTGTTTGTTTCTTTCTTTTCTGTTATGTTATATGAGAAACTCAAAAAACAAAGCAAAACATATATTGCAGTTCTCTCTGGAGCAACACAGATTTTATGCGAAGACAAGAAAATTACACAAAATGAATATGTTTCATTACCAAAATACCTACATTTTAAACAGCTGGCAAGTATTTGAAACTGGATAGATGATTTTTTCTACGTACTTGCATCTTGATAAATGTGTTGTGGGCGGGAAAAGTAGTTTATTTACTTTCAAAACAAATTGCATACCCAGCTAGGGATAATAGAGAGTAATTTGCAGTGCATCGTAATAATGTTCCCACTTCCTCATGGCACTGCTTAACTCCCTCTTCATTGCACTACTGCGCCTCCATCTTCATGGCACAGCTTCTCCCCTTTCCTCCATGTGCATCTGCTCCCCTTCTTCATTGCATCCCTCTTCACCCCACTCCAATATACCCTACTCCACTACACTGCAATCTGCCCCATGCTATCCCCAAATAACCTACTCCAAAGTACCCTATATAGCCTAATCCAAGCTACCCCCATCTACACCACTCAATCCACCCCAATCCAATCTACCTCCAGCAACTTCACTCCAACTACTCCAATCTACCACAACCTAACCCACTCCAATCTACCCCACCCAACCTGCTCTAATCTACTCCACTCCAAATTACCCCACCCAATCTACCCCACTCCAATTTAGCCAATCTACCCCACTTCAATCTACACCACTCCAATATGCACCACTCCAACTACTCCTTTCTACCCAATTTACCCCAATCCAGTCTACCCCAATGTATCCCGCTCCAATCTACCCCATCCCAATCTACTCCACCCAACCTATTCCAATCCACCCCATTTCAATCTGCCCCACTCCAGTTTACCCAAATTTACTTGCTCACTCCAATCTACCCAAACAACAATCTACCCCCCAAATCTACCCTACACCAATTTAACCCCCAAATCTACCCCACTCAAATATATCCCACTCAAATCTACCCCACTTCAATCTACCCCATCCCAGTGTTACTTAATCTACCCTACTCCAATCTACCCCACTCCAATCTACCAACCACAATACACCCCACTCTTCCTACCCCAATCTACCCCACCCCAATCAAACCCAATGCTTCCCAATCTGTTCCACCCGTCTCCGCCACCCTAATCTACTGCACCTCAAACTCCAACCTCCCCTACCTTCCCCATTGCAATCTACCACACTCCAAGCTACTCCACACCAGTCTACACCACCCCAGCCCACTCCACTCACTTTTAGCCATGCTGAACAGCAGCCATACTGGTGTACAAGATGGCTAGAAAATATTGCCAGTCAATAGCTCTCGCATAGGCGAAACCTACTCGCTTTGCCAATGCTTGTTTTTAAATGGGAGCTGGTTACAGCTTTATTTTGTCAGCTAATGGGTCGGTGAGAGCCACACAAGAATTGCTGTAATGTGATTTTGACATTCCCCTCAATGGGTTTCCCTGAAGGGCACGTGACTTGTGCGGCACAAAATGAGAGTACAGTTTAAATATTTAAAAGTTTAGGGATGGCATTCTTTAGTGACAGTCTAGCAAGAATGCCCCACTTCCTAAAATGCAAGAGAATTTTGGGCAGTGTATATCATTCACCCGTGAATGTGTATCTTTCACGTTGGAATTATCTGGTTTTGCAATGACGCAGAGCTGCCCGGGCTGCTCTTTAAACTGGAGTATTTTGCCCTGATGGAAATAAGAGACCAGGTTTCGATATTATAAGATACTGGTTCACTATAATGTCAAATACAGGTGTGTTTGTGTGTGTGTGTGTGTGTGTGTGTGTGTGTGTGTGTGTGTGTGTGTGTGTGTGTGTGCGTGTGCGTGTGGCAAAACTCTGGCCTCTGGATGATAAACCAGCAAACACCTACAGACATTCAGTAAGAATAACAGAGAAAGGAGGGAGAGTAAAAGGAAGGGGAAACGAGGGAGTGGTGGTGGGAGGAAGAGGAGGGTGATAGAGGAGGAGAAAGGCAAAATAATAATGAAGGGAGAGGAGGAGAGCTGGAGAAGGGAAAGGGAGAGAGAGAGAAAGTGAAGAGGGAGTTAGGGAGAAGAGAAAGGGAAACGAGTCATATCTATCTATTTTTCTATCTCGAGAGGTATGCAATATTTTTTTTATATATGGCTTGTAATTCTACCTTTGCTGAAGTACTGCTACATGTGCTTGATTTCTGAAATATATATATATATATATATATATATATATATATTCTTACATGCCATACTTCACGATCAAAGAAGGCGCTGACTCGGATGGCGGTTGCAGCCTTGTAGAGCTCCCGCTGGCCCGGACTTACTTTGTTCATTTATCCTGGCCCCCGAGCCCGCAGTGAATGCCTGGCAGGTGACATCGATCCAGGGGTGTGTCCTGCCGTCTCCGGTGTCTTGATCCCGCGCCTTTATCCTCTCTGGGACCCTGTGGCGCCGGCGGCGGTGTGCGGCCTGGCAACTGGCCGTGAGCCGGAGACCTCGATTTTCGGGACGCCGAGTGGCGGCTGCAGGCGCGCTGCCGACGGTGGCTTCTGCGGCGCAGACCTTGGCCCGGCCCTGCAGCGTCCTGACCCCCGAGCCCGTAGATGAGACCTGGCAAGTGACAGCGGTCCAGGAAGGGGTCCTGTCTTCTCCGGTGCTTTGATCCCGCGATCCCATCCCCTCTAAGACCTTGGAACGCCGGCGGCGGGGTGCGGCCTGGTGACTGGCCGTGAGCCGGGGACATTGATTTTAGAGACGCCGAGTGGTGGCTGCGGAGGGTGGCGTGGGCGGCGCGCACCTCGGCCCAGCATTGCAGAGTCAGTAGCCCGAGGATTGCGGGGGTGCCCTGCCTCCACTGGTTTCCTGAAGACGCTTGTGGGCAGCACGGTGTGGTGGAGGCCTGTCCTGCCCCTGTGAGGCCGGGGCCTTGCGTTTCGCGACGCCGGATTGCATTGGCCTGTCACGTCTCCCTTCGAGGGCACCGGAGCCGACATCTTGACCCAGGGCCAGTGGCCTCCGGCGCCTATCATAGTGGACTTGCCCCCGAAGCGCCTCCCCGTCCCTGCACCTTGGGCGGACATTTGTGGTGATTAACGCCGGGACGGCCTGTCCCGCCTGGGTGGGGCCGGTCCCCGGACTTCGTGGCCTCGGGCCTGGGCTGGCCTCTTGGGACTCTCCCACTACAGTTCTTTTCAGGGGCCTGGGCCCCCAACGCTAGTGGCAGTACCTGGGGGGTCCTGAGCCTTGTTGGAAGGAGTGCCGGCCTTGCCCGGTGAGCGGTCCCGGCGAGCCCGTGCTGGGCCATGACCAGAACCGGAGGTGGCGGCCCGCCTAAGCATGGCCCTATCGATAAATTCACGGGGCCTAGTGGTGGCTCCGGGGCGGCCGGTGGCAGCGGTGGCCCTGGGCCGGACAATGCGGCGATCCTGGCGGCCATTACCCAATCCCGGGATGCGCTTGATGCCAAAATCGGAGCGGTGGGTGAAGATGTCACGCTGTTGCGCCAGGACCTCCGGAATGCGGTGGGTCGGATCACCGAGGCCGAGTCCCGAATAACGGTGACCGAAACGGACATCGGCGCCCTGAAGAAGCGGTTGGCGGAAGTGGAGGGAGTCCAGAAGACGTTGGCGGCCCGCGTGGAGGATGCCGAGGGGCGCGCACGGAGGAACAACCTCCGCTTTATTGGCTTTCCGGAGAGGTGCGAGAAGGACGACATGGAGGGGTTCTTGACCCGGTGGCTGGAGAGTTGGCTCCCCGAAGGGGTGCTGTCCACGTGCTTCGTTATCGAGAGGGCGCACAGGGCCCTGACTCGGCGGCCACCGGAGGGTGAGCGTCCCAGGTCAGTCATAGCCCGGCTGTTGAATTATCACGACCGTGATGTCATCCTGCGGGAGGCCAGGACCAAAGGCTCGCTTACCTTTGAAAATCGTACCATTATGATCTTTCCCGACTACAAGAGGTTGGTGCAGAAGCAGAGACAATCCTTTGTGGCCGCCAAAGCCAAGTTGAGGGGCTTGCAGCTCCAGTACTCTCTCCTATACCCGGCCCGTCTGCGAGTGGTACACCAGTCCAGAACGCACTTCTTTGATTCACCTGAGGAGGTTTTCCGTTGGACCGACGAGACGGTGCAGCTCCGGCCGCATCCCCAGCCAGGCCTGAATCCGGGCGGGTCCCAGAGGTCATCGCCGGAGCGGACGAACCACCGGAACCGGAGGGGTCGACACCGGAGGTCCCGGTCTCGGAGGCGGGCGGCCTCTGCTAGTGCATCGCAGACGAGTGGTGCGAGGGACTCGGAACACTCTGATGCCGACAGTTGAACACTGGTGGGACTGGACCTTGTTGCTGAGTCCTGAGTTGCCCTTCATAGGCTGGTGAGACTGTTCTCTTTTGACTTCCCTATGCCAGTCTGTTCCTGGTTCCTGACTCCTATTGTTTTTAGCGGGAGCACGGTAGGGCTCGGGAGGCACCTTTTGTGGGCCTCTGACCCTCACGGTTGTGAGTGTAGTGGGGGGGGTGGTGTGTGTGTGTTGATTGGGGTGTTGGGATCCATTGGTATGGCGGGCCCTGGGTTCTCTGTTCTGGACCCGGGACTTTCCATGCCGCGACAGATGCTTCACTGTTCTCTGAAGTATTGGGGCGGGGGGAGTGGGGCGTGGGGGGATGTTCTTTGGTTGCTAATGATTGGGGGGGCCTGGGTCTGGGGGGGGTTGCTGAGTTTTGGGATGGGTAGGGGGGGACCACACGTGCCTATGATCGTTGATTTTGTTGTTTTGTGGGGTGCGCCGGGGTGGTGTGGAGGGCCGGGTGCTGGTCCCTGTATTGACTATGGCTGATGCCGTGACTATGTCTCCTCCTAAGGCCCTGCGTGTTGTGACATGGAATGTGAGAGGAATGTTGGATAAAATCAAGCGTGGGGCTGTGCTACGATGGGGGAAGAGGGAGATGATAGATGTGCTGCTGCTTCAGGAGACCCACATGCTGGGCTCCAAGGCCCTTAGCCTCCAGAGGTATGGGTTTCAACAAGTATACCATGCCGGTTTTACAAGGGGCTCGCGGGGGGTGGCTATCCTGGTGCACCGCAGAGTGGCTTATGTGCATGAGAGGCAATGGATAGACCCTCAGGGCCGCTTTGTTTTCATCAAGGGCCAGCTGGGTTCTGAACAGGTGGTGTTTGGTAGCGTGTACGCCCCCCCCCTCTCCAATGGGCCCTGTCTGAACGGCTGTTCGCGCTGTGGGATGAGATTCCGGAGGTGCTGACCATGGTGGGAGGTGACTGGAATGAGGTTATGGATGTGGGCCTGGATCGTCGGAGGCGGGCGCCGGCTGTGGTGGATCCACCCCCCGCTGCTGCTCCCACCAGATTGAGCGCGACTGTGAGTGGTCTGGGATGGGTTGATGTGTGGCGCCACTTTCATCCTGCTGTGCGTGAATTCACATTTGTGTCAGCGGTGCATGGGTCCTTTTCAAGGCTGGACTATCTGTTTGTGCCGGGTGCCTGTCTGAGTCGCGTCCGGGATGCGGTGATACTCCCCAGGGGCCTGTCTGATCACTCCCCGGTCCTGGCAACTATGACCCTCCCTTCCCGACGACAGCCGTTTAGATGGCGGATGTCGTCCTGGCAGCTGCAACGGCCCGAATACGTGCACCACCTGCGCGTGGCGATTGATCATTATTGGCGTGAGAATCTGGTGGGTGATGTGGATGCAATGGTGGTGTGGGAGGCGCTGAAACCCACGGTACGGGGCATTGATATTGCATGGTGTGTGGCTGCTAGGCGGAAGCATCAGGAAGCCATTGTGACCGCTGCCGCCCGTGTGGAGGAGTTGGAACGGCGTGGTAGTCTTGAGAGTGACGAAGACTTGGTGCGGCGGCTCCTACAGGCCCAACAATCGTATGCCTCCGTCTTACACGATGAAGCCCGGCAGGCGTGGCTCGCCACGCGCAGCAGGGTATACCAGTGGGGCGACAAATCCTGCACTATGCTACACAGGTTGTGCCAGGCGACTTTCCAGCCTCTTGTGCTGCCGGGCCTTACGGCTGAGGACGGCTCAGTTCTGACTGACCCGGCCCTATTGGCGGCCAGCTTTGCCCGCTATTATGAGACGCAGTACGCCCCTTGTGACCAATTGGAGGAGGGTGGGATCTCCGCTTATCTTGACGACCTGCTTCCGCGGGCCGTTCCTGATGAGACCAGGACCGCTCTGGACGCCCCGCTCACGGCTGAGGAACTCGGGGAGGCCCTTGGTCAACTGAATGCCGGGAAGGCGCCCGGCCCGAGTGGCTACCCGTGCGAATTCTATAAACAGTTTCACGTCCAGCTGGGGCCCCACTATCGGCGTGCCCTGGAGGCGGCGCGGGTACAGGGGGAGATGCCGCCGGACTGGCGCCATGCCGAGATCGTGGTCTTCTTAAAACCGGGCAGGGAGCCGGACAGGCACGACTCCTACCGGCCTATTTCCTTGTTAAACATCGAGGCTAAGATCCTGGCTAAGGCCTTAGCGAACCGCCTGCTACCCCACATCACTGACCTGGTCCACCCGGACCAGGCCGGATTCATGCCTGGGAGGGCCACCCGACACAACATCCGACGGGCGCAGGCGGCAGTGGATGCTATGGGAGCTAGCGATGAGCAGGCGGCGCTCTTCTTGGCAGATATGGACAGGGCCTTTGATTCTGTGAGCTGGGTTTATCTGTTTGCCCTCCTGGCCCGCCTCAACCTGGGGCCGGTTTTCTTATCGTATGTCCGTCTCCTCTACACTAACGTGACGGCCTCGGTCCGTGTGGCCGGTGCTACCTCTGGGCGTTTCCATATAAGACGTGGCACCCGGCAGGGCTGCCCCCTGTCCCCGTATCTGTTTGCCCTTGCCATGGAGCCCCTGGCGTCGCGGGTACGAGTGGATGCCCGATTGTGTGGCTTTGTCTGGAATGGGGACCTGGCGGACAGAATTGCGCTGTATGCGGATGATGTCCTCTTCTTTCTCACCGACCTGCAACGCTCGGGCCCCCGGGTCCTGGAGATTATGCGGGCGTTCGGCGAGGCATCGGGCCTCCGTCTCAACCTCAACAAATCGACCCTGTGGGTGCTGGGTGGCGGAGTGGTTACTGACCCCTGGGCTGCGGAGTTGCGAGTGGCGACGGGAGGCCTAAAGTACTTGGGCGTTTTTCTATCGGAGTTACGGGTTGTGGCCTGGGCGCGTGGAGTCCTGCCGGTGTGGGAACGGGTACAGGCTGATGTCAAAACTTGGTCCAGGATGCCGCTCACTATCTTTGGTAGGTCGGCCATCTTCAAGATGGTGGCGCTTCCGCGTCTACTGTACCAGCTCCAGAATTTCCCATACCCTATCGGCCTGGAGTGGTTCCGTCAGGTTAACTCTGTTTTGGGTCGTTTCCTGTGGGATGGGGGTGCGGCCAGAGTAGCACTGAAGACGTGTTTTCTGTCTACATACTGTGGCGGCCTGGCCACCCCGGACCTCCTCTCCTACTACCAGGCTTCCCAGCTACTTGTACTTAATGAGTGGTGGTATGGAGATAGAAGCGATCCAGCCTACGCCCTGGAACGGTCACTCATGGGTGACCATACGCTCCACACCATTCTGTATTCGGCTCGCCTGCGTCGCAGGTTACCCTCGGTCACAAGGGTGGTCTTTGCCGTGTGGCGACAATCCTTGCGCCGCATGGGATGGTGGGGCAAGCTGACGGCTGAGACGCCGCTTTGGCATAATGGTCTGCTCCCAGAGCTAGCGGCTCTGGCCGGCTTTGAGGGTTGGGAGGCCATAGGGGTTACACAACTGGGACAGGTCGTGTCTGGCACCACTCTTAAATCCTTCGAGGAGCTCCGCACGGAATTCCAGATGCCTCAGTCCCAATTCTTCCGTTACCTTCAGCTGCGCCATGCCCTCGCCCCGAGCGTCGCCGGTCTCGACTCCCTGCCAGAGTTTAGCCCGATCGAGGCCAAGGTGTTTATGGGAGACTTGGGAGACAGGAAGGTCTCCAAGATATACCAGACACTTGTTGTCCACTGCTCCTCCACCCTACACTCCCTTCGGGAGGCGTGGGAGGTGGACGTGGGTCCCCTTGATGACGACGACTGGAGGGAGGCGCTGGAGTCCCCACGTGGAACTGCCATTGCTATCCGGCTCCGGCTCATTCAGTTCCGGTACCTGCATCGGGCATACTATACACGTGAACGTTTGTGGAAAGCTGGTTTGATTGCATCCCCGGAATGCTTGCGCTGTGGTGCGGTGCCTGGGTCCCTACTGCATACTGTGTGGACGTGTGGCCGGCTGACTGGGTTCTGGAGGGGTGTGTGGAGTTGCATGGCTGAGGTGCTGGGCTGGGACCTCCCTCGTACCCACCGGTTGGGCCTACTGCACATCATGGAAGGGATTGGGGGTAACATATATAAGCGCCATTTACTGCTCTTGGGGCTGGTTGTGGCCAAGCGAGACCTGGCCCGGGCATGGAAAGCGGTGAGGGCCCCCCCCCTTTCTGCTTGGAAGGCGGGGCTGGATTACTTCATGGGTCTGGAGAGACCGGTCTTTGAAGCACGGGGCTGTCCCCACAAGCACTTCAAAATTTGGAAGCGTTGGGCTGACTATCGTGGTTTATTCCTGGACCCCCCAGCGGAGCGTGAGGAGGACATTTGTTCACAGTGACATTGTTGGCCCGAAGTAACATTGCCCTGGTGGCGCTGCACCTACTTGCTTTTCTTTATTGCTTTCTATGCACGTGTGGTGGGGGGGTGGGGGGTGTCCGGGGCGGGGGGGTGGTGTTGTGGGCTAGGGTGGGTCATTGGGGTGCTTCTATACTGAGCATATTTTATGAGTCTACTCTCGCATTTGCTGCCTAGGTAATTGCTGTTTTGATGCTGTCGTGGTGTTCTTCGGTTGTGGAGATGCCACATTCTCAATGCTCATTTGCTCAATAAAATTGGTTTTGAAAAAAAAAAAGAAGGCGCTGACTCCGTGAATCTGAATCCAAACTTTTATTTCTTAGATCAGTTGCTGCTTAGACGCGTTTCGGCGTTACCGCCTTGTTCAAATCCAAAACCAAATTTGCCTGCTATAGAAGACGCCACTTCTCGGGTGAGTATATCCAACTATTTCTTTATTTCAGGAAGCAGCACAGCAACCAGGTTTCAGCCAGCACAATTCTTTCCTTAAGCCCAACGCGTTTCGTAGTAAACACTTCCTCAGGGGCTGGAATTTCAAAAGTCAATGCTTTTTGACCCTGCTGTCTCCTTTTCTCTCACTCGTTCTCCCTTTCTCCTCTCATTTGTCTCTTGCCCCTAACTCCCTATTTGTTTTCTTTCATTTCTTACTCTTCTCCTCCAGCTTCCCCCTCTCCCTTCATTGTTTTGCCTTTCTCTTCCTCTCACACGCTCACCCTCAGTTTCCTCCCACCACCACTCCCTCCTTTCTCTGGTATTCTCAGTGCCCTCTCTTTCTCTCTCCCATCATTCTCCTTTTCCTCTCCATTTCTCATTCCCTCCCTCCTCTCTCTTCCCTTCTCTCACTGTCTACCCAATCACACCCTCCCTTTCTTTCTACCCTTTCTCTTCTCCCTTTCTCTCCATCATCCCTATTGTATCTCTCCATTCTTTCATCTGTGCCTTTTGCTCGCTCACTTTCTTTCAACTACTCTGTCTCCTCTTTCTCCCTCCCTTACTGCACATCGCGTGCCTTCATGAGATCTCGCGTGGACACGCTCTTCTGAAATTAACTCAGCTAAAAATAAGTGCAAAGCTGAAAATACAAACATATTGCTTAGCTGTTCAAATCTTGCTCCTAGCATCTATTTACATTTATTGTGAGGTGTAAAGAAGCTGGGCCCCACAGGCTATGCCCCACAAACAAGGAGTAAAAAGCTGTTTTTATTTGTTTCCTTTTGTTCTGAATGTAGCCGGGCATACGATTCTGCTACTGCTTGCTTTCCTCAGAAAGGGACTCCCTATTGAGAAGAGATATAAGTGCCTCTCCTGTCTCCTCAGTCAGCATGGACCTCTTAGCGGTACCAATCACCTGTGTGCTGCCCCGCTTTCATCCTAGAGGAGGAAAGGCTATTTTTATTGAGAGCCTTCGCCCCTCCACCTGCCGCTAGCACGGTGACTCATGCACGTAGGCGGGAATTATCGGTCCCAGCTTGTTGGAAAGTGTACCCAAGCCGGATAAAATGCGTCACAGGGAAGAACGTTGGCTGCTGGCCATATAGTAGACAAACCAGATCTAATTGGTACAATGTAAGCGAAGCAAGACTGCAACACCCACATTCAATTTGTCAAATGAAAGTCCAGGATTGGAAACACTGTCCACGTTGGCATGAAGTTTGGCGTTCATCTTACCTGGCTTAAGGTGTCCAAAGCAGCTCCGCCCATTAAATGAAGGGCTGTGGAGGGCGGCACCGCCTGTGGTGAGATGGATTCCTAAAGCATCCATAGCCCACAACACCTTCATTTCACACAGAAGAGCTCTGAATAGTGGCTCATTTAGAATACAGATTATACCCGCTATTACGAGGTATGACATTCAGGGTGCAAATGAATGCGGCCCAATAACCGAGCCAAAATAGTTTTTAATCAGGAATTACCAGTGCTAATTCTTGTTGGGGCAATTAGCCTGCTGTGAGAAAGAGCCTCATTTTTTTCCATTTCTGTGAGTTTCTCTCACAAGGAGACACCCGGGGCCTCTCTTTATTTATTACATGTCAACCCCAGTTCATTGTATATTGCAACCATTTACTTTGTATTACCCTGTATTCGTACAATTTTTCCGTGCTTTCCTTGTACATTGTATGCTATCCAAAATGTGTGTAGTGCTCTAATACCCCTGGGTCAAGTCAGCGCTACATAAAACCCCCCAAAACTATATATATATCTAGAAGCATCTGGGTGCATTGCCCCTGCAACAACTTAAAGGTAGTTGTGGAGTTACTCTCAGGCCTCTTCAACTCTACTGTAGATTGGTATTCCAGATAGATCTGGGACTCCAGTGATTGGAGACACAGCAGGACCGTTTTGCTTCTTGCTTCAACAGCCAACTCCCTATATTTGTGAGATCACACCGAGAGCCAGAAGCCTGGATAAAAGATGTCTTTCGTCAGGACTGGTTTCAAACGCATTGCCTTATTTTTCTCTCCTTCCCAGAGTCGTACTTTTCGTTAAGCACTTCCTCTGCAAAATGGTCATGATAACATCTCTCTGGCCCTCCCATGCTTGGTTTTCTCATCTAACACAGTCAGCAACATATTACACTCACCTTCTCTTCAACTCACATCTCTTCTCTTGTTGTGGAAAATCTCAAGGGGATCCTGATAATGATCAGATTTTTTGGGAGTCCCTGGTTGACAAGTGCTGGGCTTCAGGAACCAGATATTCCTACAGCTCTACCTGGGCAGCTTGGTTTCATAGCATGGGTCAGGATTTTGATCCCAATGCATCCTCTTCCTATGGTATAGTCAATTTCCTCTCTTCTCTTTCTTCTGAAGGCCTTTCTCACAGGATATTAGTATCCGCTGCTCAGTTATTACAGCTCACCTCCCTGTTTAGGCTTCGCCTGCACAGCGCTTGAGAAATCTATTGTTTTTAATATAAACTTAAAAGGGACTTCGATCCCGCCTCCTCTTACCTGGCTTCTCATTGGTTCCTGTGCGTGCTGCTTACTTTTACTCCATTTCAATTGGCTGTAGCATATTTTCCTGCATTTATAAATGCTCGTGCCCCGTCTGCTTCTCTTAGCAGTTTCCAGTCGCTGAAATACTGTTAACATCCGCTTTGGGCAAACAATTTTTTCATACAGTTTTGCCTCTTTTCACTTTTTACTCTTGCAGCAGATTTATATAACAATTTATCACCAGTGAGATTACGGTATTTGCATAGAATAACATGATGTTGCTGCTGCCGAAACAAGAACCGGATTCCCCAGCTCTAGACTCTGCAGCTCTGTCCGCTGCACCACATCCTCTCCACTCTCGCGTTTTTTGTCAGGGAGCTCTTTCCTTCTCCCAGTCGATAATTGATAAAAACAGTACTTTACTCATCAGATTGGCGAAAACAATGCATTACCAAGGCTGGTTTTAAATATATCTCCTTGGACAATGACTCATTTTTGGTGTCTCAAGAAAAGCATTTACCTCAAATGAACTCATCTTTCTGCTGTTCCTCGATCTGGGATTTCTTCAAATTTCTTTCCTTTCTGTCTGTTTCCTAGTCTCATTGCTCTCCCTGAAGAAACCCCCATTTAAGTTTGTCAGCCTGATGTATCCAATTTCTTAGAGATATTTCTGTCTCTGGTATGCTCTCTTGGCTGATGGCGCAATTTTCTACATTTCAGCTCACACCAAAATAGTCTTTCCTTAAATTGTCATCTTCCTTGAAGTGTAGATATATTGTAATTCTTATCTGTGTTCTTATTCAAACCTGCTTCTTCTCTCTTTTAAGTGTTGCAAGCAGTTCTCCTGCACCACCCTAGCTCATAATATCTGACACCAGAGCGGACACCGCCTCTTTGGTGATCATTTCATCCACAGAGCCATGGCTTCAAATAACTCCTTCACTGGTCTATGATTGGTGGACATTTTTAAGGATGCATATTGGTCTCGTGCAGCAACCGTTAGAACTTTCTACCAGAAGCCAGATGAAAACATGGGTGACCGAGCCCTTTCTGGGCTTTAAACTTGCATATCGTGCCACTTCGTTGTAATGTTATAAACCATAGATTTTCCTGGTTGCAGAGAAGAGGCAATCAAGGTTTTAACAAATATAATGAAATGAGCATAATATCTAACCCACCGATCGGTGTTTATTTTTGTTTGTATGAATTCTTGAACTTTAGAATTCTTGATCTTTGTATGAGTATTTCTCTTGAGACCCCGTTGTATTCTAATACTTGCACTTTCTTTCAGACTCTTCATAACCAGGGCATACTTCTTGATCAGACAGATGCTCAGGTGGTGCAGTCATCTCCTAGCATCTTGATAAGCCTCATGCTTAAAACTGAACATCATGATCCAGCTGTCCCTGATTTACAGTTTACCTTCATCATATTTCCACTACCCCCATGGCATTCTACAAGTTCGGTTTCAACATGGTCCTTTTGTTATTCCTGTTCTGCACACTTCCACTTGTTTTTACCCTTGGCAATAAGAGGGGATTACTGATGTGGCTACTCCTTACATCCCATGATAACATTGCAATTTGTTTATTTTCTCATCAACTCTATTGCTGCTGCTAGGATGGTATTATTGGGATTTGCCTATTAAACTTAACTTAATGTCTTTAATAGAATATTAGCTTACCTCTTCAATGCAGCTAGACAAACCCCCATTCTTTTTAGCAACTATTGAACCAAAGATTAAGGGCCTTATTACGAGTTTGGCAGTCTTGCAGTGGGCCACCAAGCCAGCACCCCGCTGCAAGACCCCCAAACCTGTAGTCAGACCACCTGCCGGATTATGAGTTAATCCTGTGATGGTGGTCTGCTGCAGTGGGCCCACATCGGTGCGTATCTAAGGCACAAAGGTGTACCTTTTAGACATGCACTGCTGAGAGACCGCCGCAGCCCGTTCCTGCATGGAAAGCAATGCACAATGTTGTACTTTTCTTTCTGTGCAGGAACATGGGATGCAGAAATACAGGGTGGAAACAACATGTGCCCCCTGCATCCACTCCTAGGCCCGGAGGCAACAAGGGGTCCTCTAAAAGCACCCCGAGTTGCCTCACTGCCATCCTTTCCATGGCGGGCTCACCACCATGGAAAGTATGGCGGGGAAGCAATTCGTAATATGCTTGGCTGTGCAACCGTCGCGGGATCACGGATACCTGCGGGGTTACAGCAGGCCTGTGGCGGTTCAACCGGCAAAAGTAATAGGGCTGGTGGATCCCCAGTCTGGCGGTCCACGGACGTGTCGTAATAAGGCAGTAAGTAACAACCGAGCTACTAGCAATCCCCGTAGGCAAGAATATCAGCTCATGTGCAGATCCTTTTCCAACAACTGACCCAACCCTATGGAACTCGATACATACCCATCTGCACTTTCATCACCACAACTCTCCACACCAATTGCCAGGCACATCATCATGCGCTTCAACACACCCCCTTCCAGATGCACTTGTCTGCCGTCTGTAGCTTGGTCCATCAAAGATACAATCCTTGTAATTGTGCCGTGGCTTGCATTTGTGTACATTCCAACTATGCAATGCAGTGGCGTGTCTAGTTGGTAATAGTGTTTGTAAGGTAAGTCATAAACAAATGACGTATCAGCAAATTTTTTTGACACCACAATGACATTCCTCTTTTTCAAACTGCTTGAGCTGTTTCTACAATGAATGCATCACCATCTACTACAAGTCTGGTCAAGATAAAAAAAAATAATCAAAAAGGGCATTACTGTATTCTATAATTGAGACAGTAAAGTAGGCCAGACGTAAACACATATTGCTTAATTTCTTTTAAGAAAAAGGAGGTGAAGCTCACATTCATTTTGCATATTGTTTCTTAAAAATAAAAAAGACTTTCTAGATGCAGAACAATCTATCAAAAATTGTGCGCATACCACTTCAGAAAGTTACATTACGAAGTGCAGTTTCAAATAGCTGTAAGCCAACCATGACTTTCGATAGGATCTCTGCCCCAGACAAAATGTTGACATATCTGGCTTGCAGCAGAATATTTAAAATATGACGTAGACTAGACAGGATCTATGAGTGATATTAGGTGGCGCCAATTTCTTTATTAGAGACAAAAAGTTCACACCCCATTAGAATGGGGAGATAAATTACAGAAAACACACTATTCACCCAACAGCTCTAACTGCTATGTTTCTGTGTGTTCACACTAAAATATGGTCTAACTGGCTATTTATATCGTAGATTACAACAGTTTTAATTCCAAATTACAATCATTTGTTTCAAGTTAAAATGTAGAAAGCAGTAATCGCACATTATTTTAAAGTGTATTTTGTCCACACTAAATGTATTTTTAATCTTTCCCAGAGATCAAATATCAAATTTCTTGATTCATGACCCCCAACATAAAATTATACAGCCCTGTAAAACAACCATTTTCAGCCTAAAACAAACATTACACAGTCATCAAGAATTCTCTTTTGTCCAGTTCCTCAGAATGGCCTCCGCTGAATCAAGTGTGCTGTCTTTCTGTAGGTGGAGGAGAGAACCAATAGAACACATTACATAAAGGTAATAGTGATGGGCTTTTAAAGCTCATTTCTAAAACGAAATCATTTCTTTTACAAAGAGTTCATTTTCAAGTTTTAATATGCATATTACATATACAGTCCATTTTCTTAACACTTTCCTTCTTCAAGTACAATATTAACACGAACTTTGAGTATTCAAGGACTCGTTCTGCACATGTGTATTTTATTTTGGACCTGCAGTGTTAAAAAAAAAAACCACAAAAAAAACCTAAGAGGTCGCCATTTTTAGATTACGTTGTGTAAAGATAATGAACAAGTAGGTCGTATCTTCATAAATAGGACAACAATGAGCATCAATAGTTAAGATAATATATTGATGTTATCGGCTTGCAACTGCAGCACACCACCGCAACACACACAGGCGACACCTCCACTGTTGTTCCTCAATACAAATACAAACGAGCATTCCATGGACCTGTACAATTGTTTGGCCTTACCTAAAGGGCCCCCTTCAACTTGCAGCTCCACCCCTACTCATCCGTAGCATCTACAGAAAGTGCAGAGCTTCGGGAAACCTAATCAGCAGCCATTTGCTAACAAAAGGTCTTATTGAATTTGTAAAGGGAGCCCTTTCACCACAAGCTCACAATCAGCTGCTCCATGAGCCAAGGTCATTCGGCTGCTCTTGTCACTTCACTATATGTTGTTATGTTATATGGTATTTATAAAGCGCGTGGCTACTCCCAGGAGTGAAGAAAAATTTTTCTTCCCTTGGTAAACCGATCTTAAGTAGGACAACCTAGAGTAGGTGTCTTGGCCAACCTAGTTTTGAGCCCACTGAAATACTTCCCTATCTAATACACTTAAACAACAGTGATGTAGTTCATTATTTATTATAAAAATATATTCGTACAAATACAGTTGAATAGTTAAAAACCGCTCACAAAGAGCCAAATGATAAAAATACACAAACAATTTTGCTAAAATACAATCAACAATACACGTGAATTTCAAAAACAATGTAATTAATTTGCATTTGTGAAGCTAAAAGAATAAGAAAGAGAAAAGAGAGACATATACAGGACATAAAACTTGTCAATTGGTGTTGCACGTTTTTAGGATTTCATATAAACACAATCCTGGCAATATATAATCATTGGTCTACAGGCTAGGTCTTTTCTCCCTTGATCGTGCTGTAGGGCGTCGACGCGTTTCGATGGTCTTATTGATAAGTTACCATCTTTATCAAGACTATAGTAATAAGTCTCTCCCAGTTATATGGCACTGGTTGGTTGCCCGTAGTATAGAACTCCTGCAGGTAAACATATTGCCATCAGTGTCTTACATATAGTTCATTCTAATTCTTACATTACTTTTCCATATTAAACATATTACCCTCAATTTCTTACATCCAGTGCATTCTACTTGTTACAGCACTTTTCACTGTTGATATTCACATTGCTGATATCCTAACATTTCTGTGATATTCACAACACTTTTTGCCTAGCATATCTCATGTCATTGTACAACATCTTGATGAGCCTCAAATCATAATCATGCATCTTTATCCAGATGATATCGCTGCTAAAAGAGTTTAGAACATCCTAACTCACTCGTATACAATTGGATAGCCTCATTATTCTATGTTGGATCTATCCACCCCTGTTTGTTACCCTCTAGGAACCCGTCTCGCAAGCTTCTAATTATTTACATGTAAGCATTCCTCTCTGTTTGCTAGAACTGTTCTTCTTTTATCCCTTCTTGGCAGGTAAAAGCCCTCGTCCCTAGATCATTCCTAATGCATATGATTTTTTATATAATTACCTTTTACATATTCCAGGGTTTCATACTTTTTCTGCTTAAGTGATCGGGTTCTCATCTTTGTTTATATATACTGGAAAATAGATAGATTGTTATTAGATATTAATGCGACAAAATAATCATGTATTACTTTTTTTCTAGCGTCAGTTGTTTATTTACCCTCATATCTTCGTTCTCTAACCGCCGTTTGTTGGTTTTGGGTGGGTATCCCTCTCGCACTCTTTACTAAAAACGAACCCTGTATATCCTTTGGATACGAAACAGAGACCGAGAGTTATATCCTTGATTTAAACATATTATATTGTATGGCCGCACGTTTTCAAATGGTTAAAACACATCGCAATTACCTTTGATTTCTAATTTTGGCAGTGAATGGTCCGTTACACTATCCACTTTGCAAATTTTTCAGCGGTATTCTCACAGGACTGGTCTGTTAATTCTCTGCAAACCACAAATGTTGTGTGGCATATTAATTCCTACACCTATGCCATTGCACTCCCTATTTAGTATGAGGATAACAACTCTTACCCCAATTGTAGAGATGTCGCGCCTTCTGCTTTTTTCTGGGGCGGGTACCTCTTTCTGGTTTCTCCCTGCACACTCCTATCGAAGTGAGGTAAATGGTATAGGGGGTTAGTACTCTATATCCATTTGGTGCTGTTACTGTCTAGCTACCTTTATTCTATTTCTAATGGGGGTGGGTTCTTACCGGTGTGGAACAGGACCCTGGTCTCCCGCGCCCCTCATATTCCTCAGTAAAACGAACGCCGACCTTCTTGCGCCAAAAAACGAATAGACTGTTCGGCGGTTTTAGACCTAGTATAACTTTATCCGGTTACAACATGAACAATGCGATTACGAAGACGCTGATAATATAACTCCAATGGAACGCGTGTTCCCTTTAAAGTTGTAACAAAGATGGCCACGTTTCAAAGCGAGGCTTGGAACTCGCTTGAAACGCGGAACTAAACACGGGTGCAATCGCGGGTCAATAATGAGAATATACGACTCACCTGGCACAAGACTTTAAGAGCCAATAGCACACCTTAACATTTAATATAAATAGGGTCTAAAACCGCCGAACAGTCTATTCGTTTTTTGGCGCAAGAAGATCGGCGTTCGTTTTACTGAGAACCTGAGGAATACGAGGGGCGCGGGAGACCAGGGTCCTGTTCCATACCGGTAAGAACCCACCCCCATTAGAAATAGAATAAAGGTAGCTAGACAGTAACAGCACCAAATGGATATAGAGTACTAACCCTATATACCATTTACCTCACTTCAATAGGAGTGTGCAGGGAGAAACCAGAAAGAGGTACCCGCCCCAGAAAAAAGCAGAAGGCGCGACATCTCTACAATAGGGGTAAGAGTTGTTATCCTCATACTAAATAGGAAGT
The DNA here is from genome assembly GCF_964261635.1 of Lissotriton helveticus. Lineage (NCBI taxonomy): Eukaryota > Metazoa > Chordata > Amphibia > Caudata > Salamandridae > Lissotriton > Lissotriton helveticus. The sequence continues at coordinate 2,110,719,441 of NC_136057.1, forward strand.
GCAATGGCATAGGTGTAGGAATTAATATGCCACACAACATTTGTGGTTTGCAGAGAATTAACAGACCAGTCCTGTGAGAATACCGCTGAAAAATTTGCAAAGTGGATAGTGTAACGGACCATTCACTGCCAAAATTAAAAATCAAAGGTAATTGCGATGTGTTTTAAACATTTGAAAACGTGCGGCCATACAATATAATATGTTTAAATCAAGTATATAACTCTCGGTCTCTGTTTCGTATCCAAAGGATATACAGGGTTTGTTTTTAGTAAAGCGTGCGAGAGGGATACCCACCCAAAACCAACAAACGGCGGTTAGAGAACGAAGATATGAGGGTAAATAAACAACTGACGCTAGAAAAAAAGTAATACATGATTATTTTGTCGCATTAATAACAATCTATCTATTTTCCAGTATATATAAACAAAGATGAGAACCCGATCACTTAAGCAGAAAAAGTATGAAAGCCTGTAATATGTAAAAGGTAATTATATAAAAAATCATATGCATTAGGAATGATCTAGGGACGAGGGCTTTTACCTGCCAAGAAGAGATAAAAGAAGAACAGTTCTAGCAAACAGAGAGGAATGCTTACATGAAAATAATTAGAAGCTTGCGAGACTGGTTCCTAGAGTGTAACAAACAGGGGTGGATAGATCCAACATAGAATAATGAGGCTATCCAATTGTATACGAGTGAGTTAGGATGTTCTAAACTCTTTTAGCAGCGATATCATCTGGATAAACATGCATGATTATGATTTGAGGCTCATCAAGATGTTGTGCAATGACATGAGATATGCTAGGCACAAAGTGTTGTGAATATCACAGAAATGTTAGGATATCAGCAATGTGAATATCAACAGTGAAAAGTGCTGTAACAAGTAGAATGCACTGGATGTAAGACATTGAGGGTAATATGTTTAATATGGAAAAGTAATGTAAGAATTAGAATGAACTATATGTAAGACACTGATGGCAATATGTTTACCTGCAGGAGTTCTATACTACGGGCAACCAACCCATGCCATATAAGTGGGAGAGACTTATTACTATAGTCTTGATAAAGATGGTAACTTATCAATAAGACCATCGAAACGCGTCGACGCCCTACAGCACGGTCAAGGGAGAAAAGACCTAGCCTGTAGACCAATGATTATATATTGCCAGGATTGTGTTTATATGAAATCTTAAAAACGTGCAACACCAATTGACAAGTTTTATGTCCTGTATATGTCTCTCTTTTCTCTTTCTTATTCTTTTAGCTTCACAAATGCAAATTAATTACATTGTTTTTGAAATTTACGTGTATTGTTGATTGTATTTTAGCAAAATTGTTTGTGTATTTTTATCATTTGGCTCTTTGTGAGCGGTTTTCAACTATTCAACTGTATTTGTATGAATATATTTTTATAATAAATAATGAACTACATCACTGTTGTTTAAGTGTATTAGTTAGGGAAGTATTTCAGTTGGCTCAAAACTAAGTTGGCCAAGACACCTACTCTAGGTTGTCCTACTTAAGATCGGTTTACCAATGGAAGAAACATTTTTCTTTACTGTTTAAGTACCCTATTCCCCTGGTTGCAAGGGGGTCTCTCTCAAATTTTGAAACATACTCCCAGGAGTGTCCCGGCTATAACCTGTGCCCAATGCACAGAAGGCAGAAAGGAAGGTGGGGAGAAAAGGAAATACAAATCTGAGGGGGGCTGAAATTGCAACAAGGATGAAGGAAAAAGTGAACAAGCAAAGCAATTAAAAAGAGAGACAATGGAAGGGCAAATACGGAAAAAAACATACATAGTGGAATGTGAAAGAGTTCATGTGGAAAAAGTGGACAATGCTAAATTGGTGGAAATTAATATATCGTAGTTTAAGAGAAGGAATGAGAGAAATCAGCAAAACATAGCAACAAAGGTGAAAGGAGAGGCTTCAGACAAAGGGAAGCAGCTTGAAACAAAGGGTAGAAAAGGAAAGAAAAGTGAAAGTAATGAAAATAAAAAGAAAGCAGAGGGAAAATATAGAAGCCTTGGGCGATACAGGTAAAATATGAGAGATGCAAGCAGAGGGTAATGCACCTAATGTACAGGAGTGTGTGTAATCTAACACCCTCTGACTAACCCGGGTGAAATAGTTCAGTGGTAAATATAATGACTGCAGCCATAAATGTGTAGGCCGCAGGTCACTGGTCCTAAAAACATTCACACAGCCTGATGGGTTAATGCACATACTGTTGAGGTGTATGTTTCATGCCTCCATCACAGGCTTAAATCATAGATAGATCATCGTGTTTAATGCCCCTGCTGCAGGAATGTGCACGTTGGTATTGGTCCTAGTGACAGGTGTGCCTCCCAGGTAGGGCACTTGCAGTGTGAGTTATGTATTAGAAGAGTCCTAGGGTTAAAAAAAAAGGTGCTTGAAAAAATTAAAGAAAGTGTGCATTATTGCAACACTGTAGAAACCAAGAAAATGTATGCCTTATGGTGCACCATGAAAACTAAACAGTAGTGTGCATGATTTCATCACTGTGTGTTGGATTATCTGTGGATTGCTGCATGCCATTGTTTGGGCATATTTGCAGGACGGTAGCAGGCAGGTCAGAGTCGGAGGACTATCGTAGACATGGAGAGCAATGAGCATAGCTGCCAGTGAGCGAGTCTGGCACAGGTGCGTGAGTGTGTAAAGTGTTAATCTGTTTTTAATATCAGGTCCCAACCCCCACTCTGCAGTAGAAACTAATGCTATTTGAAAGGTGTTATCGGATAAATGTGCTTTGAAAGTTCCTCTGCTAGTAAATATTTTTAAAAGTTGTGATGAGACGCAATTCGTTTTAAATTGTCTAAATTATTCGAATAATATTAACGTAGTGCAAAGGTGATTCATCAACAAGTTTTTCTTAAACATGGCTCGGATAAGCAATAGTTATGCACAGAGCTTTAGCTTTACGGCACTTCTAAATATACCACTTACTACAACATTTCAGTTAAAAAACATATTGTTGTGTTAGTCAAAGGAGGCGTAACTCGACATCTGCCGCTGTATATCTTTGTTTGGGGTGTCTTACTCCATGTTGTTATGCTTAACAGTTATTGTATGTTGTGCTGTTGGTCTGTGACTTTGGGTGCAGTTGTTGCAGCCTACAGCATCTTCCTTGCAGTCTTTGCTAATAGATGTGTGTCGTGCTGGCGCATCAGTTGTGTTTTATTTTCTGCATGTTGCGGTCCGGGGGGGTGGTTGCGTGTGTGTATGATCTATTCCCATCTCTAATTGATGCTAGTGTTACCAGGACTTGTGCCCTGCTGCCTCTTTGCTTATACAGGAGGTGTGCCCATATACACAGAAAAAAAAACGTTCACTCTCTCAATGCACTGCTCTCCCCCACCATATACCTCTCCCATTATACCTTCTACACCCACTCTGACTCATCCCAAACCTCACTCTACTACTATCATCTCCAAAATAACCCTTTCTAGACTCTTTCATCCTCTGTCCTTCCTGGCTCACCCCAAACTTCATTCTAAAACCCTTCCTCAGTTCTTCCCTCATGTACCCCTCCTTTGACTCACCCCAAACGTCTTTTACTACTATGATCTCTCTAATCCCTTTTTAGAGACTCTTCCCTCCTTCATCTCTCCTTTTTACTCATCCCAAACTTCATCTTACTGCTTTGACTCAGAAATAACATTTTCCAGGCTCTTCCTCCTTGTATCCCTCCATTATCCTATTCAATCCAGCTAACCGACTCACAGCTCCACCGCTCAGATTAACTCCTATTTCCATATACTAATCCACCACTAATTCTTTTGGGTTCTGGAGTAGCGTACGACGTGCTGAAAAGGGGTAGTAAATGCTATATAAATGCAATTCCAATACTATACCTCAACATTCCAAATTATTGGGAGCAACACCCACAACAAATATACATAGGATACCACAAATTGACACTTTGGAGCGCAGTGGTGTGAGAAAAAAAAATAATGTGTGAAGCTTCAGATGAGTCATCACTAAGGTGAAAGATTCGTTTTAAGCAATGTCGGCAATTTGTTGTACTGTGAAGTGTACCTAAAGATTGAGAAGGTAGTTATAGGCTCAGGCTCTTGCTAGACTTGGCAGCCAATATACATACCTTTTGAAGCAACATGCATATACAGTAAGGTGTACATAAATCTGTCTTTAATGCATTTATAAAGCTTTTTATTGCAAAGTCCTCTGTCCCACAACAGCTGCTTGATTAGACACTGTCTCCATCCAGAGTTAAACTTTGCTTGCAATCTTTCGACTAGTAGCAAAAGAGGGACTTCTGTGTAGCTGACATTGGCATAATCCATCTACAGGAGTTCTGTGCTCAAATGTATAATATTTAACTTATTGACGCTCAGGGCATTATTCCAAGGCAGGCTTACGGTGAGGTTGTAATCATTTCTTTGTGGCCGAATAGGGATGCTGTACCTCGAGTTCCTCTCCCTGAGCAGTTTTGACCCTGGCACCAACCTAGTGAAACATGCTTAGGGGAACATGGCACATAATCGTGAAGAACATGCAGGAATCAGTGCAGAAACATCAGTACCCACTGTAATTACAGTACTTACTGAGTAGAATTACCAACGCTGTAATATCAGTAGTTCTTGGTGCTGGATTACTGATGCATTTTTTTTAGCCCCTCGAGTAAGGATAGTTTATTTCATTTGAAGTTTAAAGGATAGTACTTATGAAACACCACTCTTAGCCTTTGTACTTTTCTCACCCATTTTGGTTCACGTCCATCGTCAGTGATCATCTGGTGCCATGAGCTTTAGAATCGAAGACAAGCATTTCTGTCATTGTTGCAGTAACCAAAAACCCATCTGTCCTGACCTGGGTATCAATGAAGCAGACTCTGGCAGATATATACTTTAGCCTAGCAAACTAGGGCTGTTTTTTTGCAGGTTGATTAGCAGTTGGGTGCAACTGACAACTAACGGGTACATTATTTTAAGCCATGGCAGGATTGCTGTTCGATGAGAAACAGAAGTAAGGAAAGGGATTTTGCAAGACAGTGATTTCGAGGAGAATATATGGTTCACAGTCCCCTCCTGCCTTTGGCGTTCTTTGGTCTAGGAAGCAAAATATTTGTGAGTTCAAGAGATCAGAGTCTTACAGGATACAGCGTTGAATGGTTTGTGTAGATACAAAAGTATCAGAAACGCTTGCAAACAACTCGTTTTTCTCAAATGACAACTGTTTTCTCACTTAATGTAATGCACTGAACCCCCCAAATTAAGTTTGACTTAATGTTATGTTGCAAATAGACTGTCAAACCATCCATTTATTTACAGGAAGTGAAGGTCTCCGTCCAGGAGAGCACTGGAAGGAAAGTACCCGGGCCGGATGGGGTCCCAATTGGCATTATTAAGTGTAACATGGATCTTTGGGCCCCACTGTTGACAAACATTTATAACAGCCTGAACAGGTCATTTATCCCCCCGCGCCTGGGCTTCCTCAGTCATAGTCCAGATCTTTAAAAAGCGCATGGTGGAGCCTAACTGTTACCGCTTGATTTACCTGTTCAATATACCAGCCAAAACTTTATGCAGAGTCTTGTATAATATAGTAGTAGATTGGGTCACTGAAAATAACGTGTTACATAAATGTCAATATGGATTCTGCAGTGGTATAGGTATCAATGCCTCAACCTAAACCTGTGTAAGAACAACAGGAGTAAACCCATAGACCACGTCGGGATGGGTGTGAAGTTAGAACAATAACATTTCCCAACAGGTTTCAATTTAAGACAGTTATGTAATGTATGCAGTCTGCATTACAAAAACAGGCGACAAGGAGGCTCATATGATTTAAAGGTATGTTATTCAACAAAGTAAAAGAGGGGTGTTACACATGGTAATACAGTTAAACAGCACTGTACAGAGAAAATCATGTGACAACCCGAGGGCACGTGGTGAGTGAAGACTATATACACTTGGTGGAAAGTGAAGACGCAAGTGCTAAATAGTGAACAGCGTGAACGACGCGAAGTGACAAAAAAAATTACAGTGATGGCTCCGCAGGGTTAAGTTAAATTCACTTAAATCGTGGAATAAACAGTTATACGGGAGCACAAAACGTAAATGAGCGCCCTAAAATTGCGCTGTGATGTCGACGGCGTTTCGATCCCCGTGAGTCGGGATCGTCATCAGGACAGGGTTGTCGATGTTAAGCAGTGTGGCTCACGTGGTGTGGATTCCGTGAGTCACTGGACGCCCTGGTCTCATCAAAAGGTGCGGCGTCCGAGGGAGGAACGCACAGTCAATGGCTTTGAAGATTGGGCCACGCCTGAATAGATCACGGCGGCCGAGGGCGTTTAGGGCTCTGGATCGGTAAGCGACAGTCCACTCTAGGAGGTCAATGATTTTAGATTAATTCCAGGACATCGATGAATCAGTACTTGACTCTGTATTAATTTCGGTTTTATTCATCTCAGCCTGTTTATATCCAGATTGCTCGTTATTATTATCCCAAACCTGATGAATGTATGCATTTTACTTGCATGCTTTAATAACATATGTATTTTATTGCTACTTTTACACGTCTTGAACGCTTTTATGGCTGTTCACAGCCGAATAAAGAGAATTTGGATTCGAATTGTCAAACCCTTGCATGCGGTGCGAATTTTCGCACTATGCGAGTAATTTGAATAGTGGGCGGGATTCAGACGGCCCCCGGCCGTCCTCCCACACACCCACCATGACGCATGACGGCCGGGGGCTGTCATGAGCATGCAAGGGGTTAAGCAGCAACAATAGCATTCTTTAAGGTTTTGGTCATCAAAAATAGCACAGAACAGAAATGTGTGACAGGAAAATAATTAAATAATTTTGGTTTGAAAAGATCGCACAGAAAAGCTAAAGGTCCACAATTGTACTTGGCAATTGTGCAACAGGTGCAGCAGCACTGGGGCCCAGGAATGTGAAAGCCCGCTTTCTCCTACTTGTGGCTGTACTTTGCCCATAATTACTGGAAGGGTGGCCCATGTACCTGCTTGCCTTAGGACCTAGGTCACCCTTGCTATGCAACTGTAAAGAATCTCCTTTAATTTGTTAATGATGGCTTCAATTTAATCTAGTGATGCGGTAAAATGTGGCATCAGACCCTTTGCTACATTAGAAAAGTAACAGGCAACAAGATAGGCCCAGACTTAGGGTATCTAAAATCACCTTCTGGAAAAAAAAAATACTGCACCTTGTTGTTTTTCTCGGACAATTTTACTGCCCCATTTAGGTTTGGAATATTGAGAAACTTGAGGATGTTCCTGAAATCGGCTTGCTTTCCCAATTACTGATTTGTTTTTCCTGTGTAAAAACCTATAGGTACTAGTTGGAAAGATGTTACCACCTGGAGGAATCTGTGTCGGGAAAAAGACACTGAAATGTAGCAAAGTTGCACAAATCGGAATCGTTAATCAACTCCAACCTACTTGGAAATGCCCCTGGCACCTGAAATAAGGGCCTTAATGTCGAATGACATTCCTGTTCAGTATTCACAGGATTCATATTAGTTCATGTTGATTGAGGAGAGAAGAGTCTGAAAAAGCATAAGATAGTATCAAAAATTTCCCTAATCGACCAAATTATTTACATACAAGGATTACTTCACATCGTTTTACAATTCAATTCAAAAAGTACACCTTCTAAACACAGCAGTTTTTATCAAAAATACATTTTTATTTGTATCAAAAAATTATTCATTATTTTTTATTATTTTCCTTTTCTTTTTTTAATTAAGTCCATTTAACAAATAACAGAAAGTAGACTTCAGTTCTACAGTGCATATGTTCATTGATACATATTTTTCTTCTAATTCATACTGTTCACTCAAGATGTCTCTATAACAATGTATGAGACCCATTCTAGTGCTGGGTCTCATACATTGTTATAGAGACATCTTGAGTACCTAGTTGGGATATAGTTGGTATTGATGATGTGAGAGTGAAAGTAGTGGTATGAGAGTTGATGTGCATGAATGAAGTGATCCAGGGGGATTTAATTAGGATTTTTTATGTGATTGTCTTAGAAACAGTTTGAATTAGAAGAAAAATATGTATCAATGAACATATGCACTGTAGAACTGAAATCTACTTTCTGTTATTTGTTAAATGGACTTAATTAAAAAAAGAAAAGGAAAATAATAAAAAATAATGAATAACTTTTTGATACAAATAAAAATGTATTTTTGATAAAAACTGCTGTGTTTAGAAGGTGTACTTTTTTAATTGAATTGTAAAACGATGTGAAGTAATCCTTGTATGTAAATAATTTGGTCGATGAGGGAAATTTTTGATACTATTGTATGTTCTTTCTCCTCTTTTTCCCTGACCATACGGTCTCATAGAGGGGGTCCCTTAATATTGCACTTGAAAAAGCATACGATACAAGAAATGAAGTGATGGGGGAGACTTTTGCAGGAAGATTCTCAAAACAATGTTATGCGACGAACCACCAGACTGGATACGATTACGGTTCAAATAAATACGTTTTGAGGTGAGTCCCTATAACAGGTGAAAAGATTTCCACATCTGAATATCTAAACTGTCTACGTTGTTGTGTAGCAAGAAGTCCTGATGCTGCTTGGGTACACAGTGCAAAGTCATGGCTACTTGATACAGCTATTTTTCTGATGAACCGTTGAAGCTACTTCCATGTGATTGAGCAGTAAAGAACTTGGCCTCCTGTTGCTGTATGGCCTTGGGTGCATGCTTCTGCAGGATGCATAGGGATTGATGTTGTGGCCTGACCCCAGACACCAAAAACAGATGTTGTGCGGATCCATGATGGATATTTGTCCATCACAGTTCCTGTAGGGTCTGAAATCTGAACGTTTAGGGGGTAGCTCCCTGCATTGCACCCAATAAGAAAATATGTAAAGTGACGAACATCATGAAGAGAATTCCCTGAGGAGAGCAACGCTCTGGATTGGCATTGATGGCACAGGAAAATAGGGACTGATGCCAGGTCCCAATCTTTTTTTTGTATTTTTATTATAAAAGGTGTATTTCAAATTCATTTCGGTGGCGATTATTATAGCTAGAGTCTATATTGTTCCAGACTGGCTAGTCTGATCCTGCAAACCTTTTGGCAATGATAGGAAATATGTGTGGCCTGTTCTCTTATAGAACATTTCATGTATAAGAGTAAAGAGAAAGAAGGTCTTAGGAGAGGCCAAGAGATCTGGAGCCCAGTAAGGTTTTCATGTGATCAATATTAATCTATCCTTTCCGTATGGAGGTACAAATCCAATGTAATATGCTGTTGAACGCAATGTAAGATATGCTTTTGTATTGCCTGAATCTGAAATAATGATTTCATTATTGATGTATTAACTTTTTCACCCTAAAAATTAAATGTTAGCAAATGAGTGACAAGAAAGATATCCAATGGTAAGCAATGATCTGACTCAAAGACCACTTTAATATTGGTAAACAGTAGGCGAGATCTAAACATGGCAAACAGTTGCACTTCTCTCTACTTCAGCATACTACTCTCTACTTGGAGAATGTCAGAGGTTTTATGTACTTTGTAATGTCTTGGTGTCGCCTCTTCACCCTTTTCTTTGGTTTTATATCCAAATAGATTCAAAGGATTAATGGTGTGCTTGACAATGTTGCATCTCTTTTGTGAGAATGTACGTCTTTCATTGAATCCAGCTGGGCAAAAAACTGCCTTAAACTCAACTCTGACAAAGCACACGAAATGACCTTCAAAGGAAAATCCTACTTGTGACCTCATAACTTTTGGCCACACAATACGGACACTCCTAGTCCAGGGACCACCATTCATAATTTGGGCTTCACGCATGATCCAGGTTGATCCTTTTCAATCCTGGTTCATTTGTGGCATTTTGGGGGCACATATGACAGAGAAAATATGAAATACAGTGTTCAGGTAAATGTAACCGTACTTGAAAGGTAATGCTATTGGCTTCTTAATCGTGCTTTACATTATTTGGTTTACTTTTTTAAAAGGAAAACTTTATCTTTGAGAGCATCACATCGGAATAAGAGCATTATGTATAAAAAAAACTCTGTAAATGAAATCTAGAGAGATCACTTGGCCCATGCACTATACTGTTATTTTCTAAAGCCATCTGTCAAAAATAGTCTACTTTGTGGTGGAATGAGCCATTTTGGGGGTGGGCTTAAAAGATAAATAATATTCTAGATATTAAAAACTGCAGCTAGATTGGAGAAACGTGCAGTTTTTTTCAGCATTTTGCATTTTACTCTTTTCACAGACTCCGTGCAGGCATTTACAGAGGTTTACAAGATAAGATTATCAACAATTTCAAAAGTATCAACTTACTTTGATGAAGCAAAAACGTATATACTTTTCAAACTGCGTGGTAGTTTCTGGACCACAGAATGCGCTTATTGGGATAGCTGCCAATTTCTACAAAAATGAATAAAAAAAACGATTACAATGAGCAACATTCTAACAGCCCACACTAATTCTGTTATGCTAGATGTCATTTGGCCTTTTTGTTATACATGCATATATAATATACATTCTGAGTTTGGTGAATTACTTTGCTGGTAAAGCCTCAAGTGGTAAATATTTTTTACCATGGTTGTTCCCACTGGTTGGTTTTACTAGGGTATTGATGCAAGTTTTGTATTGTTGGAACAGAGGATGGTTTTACTGATTTCTAAAACAACATGTTTTAACCCTTTCCAGCATGTTTTGCACACAAAAATTCTTCTGAATTATAGGTGGAAAGATTTCTGTGAGAAAACCGCTTGTGAAAGCAGCAATATGTATTGAAGAACAAGTTACTTATCTTCAGGAAAACTCTTTCTGGTGGATACTGTATCAACCACAGATTCCTAACCTTGTGAGTAACCCTCAAAGACTAGGCAGGTTCTGGAAATGTTCACAGCATTGCTCCTGTGCACCAACAGGTGTCGTTGTGCAGCTCAGTGTTGGCTTCATCTTCCCCGCAAGAGTGATACATAAGAACCAATCCAGAATGCTGGCACTCCATTGAACATAGAGTCATACAATTGAAGAGATGTGACAGTGTGTGGATCTCTAGATTGGGATCTTTCTACAGACAGAACAAGAGACAATTCCACAGAATGGGGAGGTGGGCCGGTGGAGAGGAATCTGCAGTTAGAGTATCCACCAGAAGGAGCATTCCCGGAGGTAAGTCATTTTTTCTTCTAACGGATACTTCTAACTGCAGATTCCTCACCTTATGAATAGACACCAAAGCAGCAACTCCCAAGGCAAACTCAGGCCGGTCGATAAAGGGGTCCGATAAGGGTCATGCTTGAGCTCTACTTTATTTAACATTCATGTGCCTCCCCTCATCAGAGCATATGGGCTTGATATACTGTCGTATACCGACGCTACTCAGCTGGTCAGGTCCTCTGATGAAGATTTTGACAAAGTGAAGGACGGGTTCTCAGCTGGTATGAAGGTGATTGCAGAGTGGATGTCGGATACCTTCCTCCTGTTGAATTCAGGGAAAACAGAGATTACTGTTTGGGAAAGCCCAAACCATGTGCACTCCAGATTGGTGGCTGCAGGAGTTAGGCCCCATCCCAATCAAGGTAGTAAAAAACCTAGGAGTCAAGATAGATCAGGACTTTGACATGAAAACAAGTCCAAGCTACAGTCGGTACCTGCTTCTACATGTTACACTAACTAAAGAAGGCATTGTCATTTCTTCCTCTATCTGCCAGGAAGACCTTCGCACAGGATTATGTTGTGAGCCGGCTGGATTACGGCAATGCTCTACTGGCTTGTGCCAATGAGTCATTATTGTAGAAATTACAGTTCGTGCAAAACACGGCAGCACGGTTGATTTGTATTAGACCATCTAGAACAGCCTCTTCTTTCCTTTTAAAATCTCTACATTGGCTGCCAGTAAGAATAGATGTGGTGGAAGATCTTCCTCCTATTTGGCCCCCATCTTTTGGAACAAATTGCCATTTTCTGTTAGAACCTGCTCTTGACTACAGTAACTTTTGGAAAGCACTAAAAATGATACAGTTTTAGATTTAGTTTTATCTTTTTTGTGCTGACTGTGCGCTGAGAAGAGGTGGAAGAGGTGTGGTGCAGCGGCCAGGGTGGCAGACTCCCGAACACGGGTGCTCACGGTTCCATCCCCGGCGCCAGTGGCAGGTTAGCCCAGCACCTTGTGACTCTGGGCAATTGCTTGCTTAATCTTCCCGACAGCCCCTAGTGCGAGGACAATTCGGTAGCGGCGCACTTTAAAAAAAAAGAGCTACCCGGGTCGCGGTGATTCATGCACGTTATCAAATCATAACAAAAGATGAAGGGTCTGTGGTGTGGCTCAGACCAAAAAGTCTTGCAGGACCGAATGAGCAAAGTGCCCCTCCCTGGCTAGTAAGTATTCTATTTATTTAAGGTTTGATCCACTTTAGACACAGGGATTAATTAGACAAAGACCATAGACAAGCACGACTCCACTTGCCATAAATTACCACAATGATTTAATGATTATGAACACACAAAGAATTCATTGTGTTCAGTTACAATAATTACAAGTGAACAATTTAACCTAATTTATTGTGCTAACACCATTTGTTAACACATACATATGAAAAACTCATAAAAAATGATCACAAATTACAACACAATAGAATTCTAATGTAGCCATGTCTTGAACATGATTTATTGTATGGTACTGTTCGAGACAGGCTTATTTTGAATCTTGGGGACCGACATCAATAAAACTGGTCAGTTCACTGTCCAAGCCGCTGAGCCGCAGTCCATCCCCATTTGGGGGACACAATTTATAAGTACCCCACCGCTTCAATATTAGGCCTTACTCACAGAGTCATGTGCCCCCAATGTTATTGCTCCAACGAGTGCAGCACTCATACAGGGTCAGATCTAGGACCCACACTCACCAATAAAACGAAGGCTTTCCTAAAGAGGCCCTACTATAACTTTTCATTACTTCATGCCTTGGAGCATCACCCAGGAGAGTCACATTTCAGGACACATTTCATATATTTGGTGATATGAGGACCATAAGGAATTCCTGATTCTGGGACAAAATGACCATGGGTAGGCTTTGCAAGAATCACTTTTTATCATGACAAACAGTAGATTAAGCCAAACTCATGTGAACAATGTGTGTCTAACTCCAAGAAAAGATACCGGTGTCCTGTAGTAATACTTTGGTTTTGCCGCGATGAAGCCCTCATTTGACTCGGGTCCCGTCACTTAGGTTGAAACGAGTCAGCACCTCACTTGTGAATGAGGAGCATACACCATTTATGGCACTTTTTAAATTGCTTACTGAATATTGGGAAACTGCGGGTTTCATTCTATAAGACTTTGGTCCTCATCAAGGCACTACATGAACTGCAGCAACAAATCTTTAAAAGTAGTTTAAAACATGTAGCAGGTGCAGACTACATAGGAGTGTTCAGTACTTTTTTTCTTCATATTGTCTAGTATGTGGAAAAATGTGGTACTATCACGATAAATTAGGTTAAATTACTCACTTGTAAGTAATGTAACTGAACACAATTAATGAACCATGTGCGTTAGTAATCATTAACTCATTGTGGAAATTTATGGCCAGTGGGAGTCTTGTTCTTTGTCTATGGAGCTGGCTATAAAGGCATTACTGCTTCATGAACATCTGAATGGATGCCACATCATGGCTTGACAGATGTTCCGAGCACACACTGTGCATAGCAACGCAGTCGAAGCGGCCTTGATCTGGTCAAATGAGCATCAGGCCCTCTGGAGACTTCTTCTTGGCCAATAGATAGCAGATCTCAACACAGAGGACCATGCACCTTATTTGTCCTTTTGTACACTGCTTTACCCTTCTTTGTCCCAGAGTACAACACAAAGAGCTGATCATCCATGCAATGGTCCTTGATATTATCACTGTAAAAACCAAAGGCTTCTTTGAGGTTCAAACGATGAAGTCTCTGCTCTTCAAGCGATTAAGTCTCCTCATCCTTCAAAGGGTAAGGCGGAGCAAAAAATGCTGGAAAAGTAATGGATTGGCCAACATGAAAGGGAGTCACACACTTTGGCAGGAACGTCACTCTGATTCCAAGCACTAGTCTGTTCAGAAAAAAGTGGCCATGGCGCCTGAATGGACGGAGCTTGTAGTGCACTCATGCAACAAAATCAAGCTATCGCAAACAGTATGAACATTTTAAGCGGCAGGAGACGAAAAGGACAGCAGAGAATAAGCTCCAATTGAGTACGTATAAGAAATGTGAGAACCAAATCAAGGTCTCAGTAAAGTAGACAAAAGGTTTGGGTGGAATCATGTGAAATAAACATTTAAGAAAACACATCACAATAGGTGATTTCAATAAGGACGGTTGATCTGACAAACTCAAAAAGGTCGAAAGGGTTGATGGTTACCTTTAACAGTTCCCATGGCAAGTCTTTGCAGTGCTAAAGACAGCACAAATAACAAAACATCGGACAACTTTATGTGTGATGGGTCTGTATAGCGGGAACTACACCAGGCTACAAATTTATCCCAGCACCCAAAGTAAATAGATTTTGTAGAGGAATACTGGCCAATAGAATCGCAGCCATGACTTTGGGAGGGAAATCAAAAATCAGTCAACTCTTGCGGCTCAATCTCTACTCATGGAGGTGTTGAATGTGCAGGTGCAGGATCGTGCCCTGCTGCTGCAACTGAAGATCCTCCTGAAGCGACAACATGATTGGAGGACAGCTGCTCAAGCCTAGAAGTTTCAGGACCACTGTCTCCTGGCCCAATCCAGAGCCCTGGGGATAATACAGGCCTGGTCATTCTTGATCTTTTTTAGAACTCAGGGTAAGAGGTGTAGCTGCATGAAGACAAAGAATGTGTCTAAGACAGAAAGCCTTCTTGGAGCTCCAGTGTGTAAAAATGTAGACATTGCACGTTCTCTGCAGTGACGAAGAGATCGAGCCAAGTTTCTCAACATTGCTGGAAGACGACCTGTACCACTTCCAGATGGAAGTGTCATTCGTGATTTGCTAGCCATCGGCAGCTGAGTTCGACTGCCCTGGCATTCAAAGATCAGGCTAGGAGGTTTACATCCAGGGAGATACCCCGACAGCTCAGCCAGTTAAACATCAACTGAATGGCCTGTATCCCCAACAGACTAATATGGAGGCAGGTCTCCACCGTAGACCACAGTTCTCTGATCACAACCTCTTCCAGGTGGCTTTCCTAACCCAGCAGTGATATCAGTCACCACCGTCCGCTCTGGGTTTAGAAAGAGAAAAACATCTGCTGCTGGCCAGATTGTGGTCAAACCACTGCAGGTCTTTTGCAGTCTCCTCCTAAACCTGGTTGGAATCCGACAGGTTCCCTTGGTGCTGAGCCCACTGATACCTTAGAGACGCCTGCAAAGCCCACATGTGCCATTTAGCATAGTCCACAAACAGGATACAAGACACCAATAGGCCAAGAAGTCTCTGAGCCACTCTCACTGAGACCCAGAGCCGAGACTAAAACATCAGAATCACAGCACAAATGTCCTGAGCTCATTGAACCAGAGGGAAGGCTCAATACTGCACTATTTCAGGAATGGTTCATATTAACGTAAGCATCTGTGAAGGAGTCAAATGTGACTTTGTCCACAGTAGTCTGTAGCGGACACATAAGCCAGTTGTCAAAGTAGGAAAAAACAGGTATACCTGCCCTCTGAAGGTGTGCAGCGACCATTGCCATCACTTTCATGAACACAAAGAAACTGAAAATGTTTTTGGCCCAGCTTGGACCGCTGGTATCACCTGTGGTGGCTGCAGAATGGGATTATGAAAATAAGCATCCTACAGGTCTAGCGCTACCCTCCTGTCTTCTTGATATTGGATCAGATAGAACCTGGGCCACCTTGAACATTTTGAATATGTCTGTCAGGAAGAATTTGAGAGGGCAAATATCTAAAATAGGACAAAGGCCTTCTTTGGCATCAGAAAGTGACAGAAATAACATTCAGTCCCTATTCATGGTGCTGGAACACTCTCTATGGCTTTTTTGTCCAAAAGAGTTTGGACTTTCTACTGTAAAATGGACAATAGTCCCTTGATAGCCGCTCTGAATTAGGTAGAATATGCACCAGGTCAGACAAGAATGGCAGAGCGCAACCCTGTTGATCAATTTGGCTGACCCACTTGATGCATTGCTACCTTGGAGTAAGCAGTCAGTAGTGTCCAGCCCAGAAATAATGTACTTCGCAGCATCTTTCTGATCCTGTATGTTCTACACTAAAGTAGTACAGAACTCTCCACATGACCTAGCTGCCCATATCCCACAACACATGCCAGTATCTTCCAAAGAGGTATTAACAGAATGAAGGACGAGACTGGCAGAAGACAATATCCATTTTCTGAATGTTTCCATACATTCTGATCCCTTGTCGGTGAACTGTAGGAGATTAGCTAGTATTCAGGCGGCTCATAGAGGTCTGGACAACCAGGCTTTCAAGGTTAGGATCTAGAGTCAGGAGGGCAGTGTATAGTAGGACAGGTCTGTGGCATCTGACCACTTGCATATTTACTGGAGAGAGAGATCAAAATGTGGCCCAGGTGCCCATTAACATGTCAGTGAGATTTTCTTTAAAGTGAGAAGTGGTTCTATGGATACTTGTCTGGGTTGCAGAAATTCCACCCGCACATTAGTCTTGACCTCAGTGGATGGTAACTTAAGGTAAAAAATGTTGGCTGGAAGACCACAGCAGACGGAGAGGATTCTTCTATTGAGGGACCGGGGGGAACTAAACCCAGCGTCACTGGGGGTGGTCCAATCAACTGGCCTCCTGTAAATCCATGTACAACTTAACATCATTGTAATATTGGGCATCATTCATCATATCTCCATTTTCATCTCCAAGGTTATGTTTGTTTTAATCAGTCTGATCCAAACAAGTTGTGGAGGGTTTGGAGGTGACTCCCCAGTATGGGTAGTGTCCGGATTCAGAATGAGTTTGGACCGATTGCGTCAGTGCTGGTGCATGACGTAACTTCTGTCGAGGTAAAGTTGGATTATTTTAAGAGTCTGCCAAATAATTAGGTGTCAGTTTTAGTACCAGGATTCGAGTCATATTGGGCATTGGCACCAAATTCAGGGCAGACCACACAGTGAGGTCAAGATACATAGGACAAACTGTACTACCCTTCTTGAAATAAAAGTTGATCAAATGTGTACAGTAGATAATTCGATCCTAGATATTAATACAATTCAGAACCCCTACTGCGAAAGTCTGAATTAAACAATAAATTAGACAGTCCAAAAATAAAGTACAATTTCGCTGGTTTCAGGAAAACATATTCAATCAAAACACTATCAAAGCATGCACACTGAAATAACCTTCATGAGAAGATGGGTTTAAACATGTTTTATTGATACATTTGTATGTGCTGTTTGAAAGGATAGTATCACCTGCCATCAGAATTCATATATGTAGTATTAAATAAACTATCAATTTTAAGCTAACAAAAAAAAAATCTAAAACACAAGATCAATTATCTAGGCTGACTAGCCTTGTTTGCTCCCAAAGTGCTTTCACTAGGAGTCACATGTACAAAGCCCTTCATGGTTTTTCCCAAACCTGCAATTCACAAAATTACAAGGTTTGAGACTCCAAAAGTGCAGTTCACAATGTACAAACGCCCTTTGCAAATCGTAACTTGGGGTGGCATGCAAGAGGTGCCTGCCTCCTATTTCCGTGCCGCAAACAAATGCATCACTGTTTTGTGACCTGTGTGTGGTAGAAAATCATTGACCAGTTACAGTCCCTCGAGTTTGGATGATAAATGATTTGCATTACAGACAAGGCTCTTTAAGTATTTTACTCGGATAGAGAGCAATTTGTAGAACTAAATGGCCTAAGATCCTCTTCCTTTGCATTACCTTGTGGGGTCCCTCAAGGGTCAGCCTACCCTTTTAAGTCCTACCCTTTTAAATTTGTATGTTACACCTTTAGCTCAACTGATCAAAACCTTTAGATTCACTGTAGTCTCCTATGCTGATGACACTCAAACTGTGGTGTCTGTCACAGAAAACCCGGAAAGGACTGCCTCCTGCTTTCATGATTGCATGCAACAGACAGGGAGATGGATGTCAAACAATTGTCTGATTGAACTCGGGCAAAACCAAGGTTCTGCTATTCGGTAGTTAAACATAGTCCTTGTCCCCAAACTGGTGGCCTCAGTAACTTGGAGCACTTCCAACTCCTGTCGTTAAAGCAAAAAATGTGGGAGTTCAGTTTGATATCAAACGCTCTCTCGAAGGACATACAATAACCATCACCTCATCCCGTTTACTGGTGTTTAAAACACTCTTTCCGTTTATTCCTATGGACCTGCGTAAGGCAGTGATCTCTGCCTTTGTTTATTCTAAAATTGATTACTGTAGTGGACTACTCCTTAATGTGCATAAAAAATCCTTACACAAGTTACAGATGGTTCAAAATGTAGCAGCCAGATTACTACTTGGGACACCTAAATACAATCAGTCTCCCATACTCTCCCATTACTCCACTGGCTTCCGGTGAAAAAGCAGATGGAGTTCATACTCTTTGGACTGCTTTCAAATCACTGCACCATGATAGCCTGGAATCCTTGAGGCAATATTCCCAGTGGAATATGCCATTAAGATCTCGAAGATCTGCATCCTTGGCTAATCCTTATTTCTAAAGTCAACAAAGCCAATTAGGGTGGTAGAAGTTTCGCAGTGGTAACTGTCAAACTATGGAATTCTATGCACTTGGAATTGAAGAAAAAATGTAACTTATTGAAATCCCGAAAAGTCTTCAAGAAATTACTTTTTAATAAATAGGTATGGCTACACAGATATAGTAAATCCTCTGCATGTTATCTTTATTAATAGGTTTCTAAATTGTCAGCGCCTAGACACCTTCGGGTAGTAGAGTGCTTTATAAATTGCAATTTCATTAAATGTCATTACAAAGAGAAAGTTGTTCCTGGGGGAATGGTCCTCTTTGGAAAAAGGAATGAAGCGATCTTCAGGAGATTCTTCATCGTTTTCAACTGAGGTATTATCATTATCTGAGCCAGTAGTCATTTACTAAAGAACAATATTTTGGTCTCTTTTATTTAAACAAACAACCTTATTGTGTTCAAATGATGGAAATAAAATGAAACAAGGATTAGATATTCTTGTTGAGTTGTTTTATCCACTTTGTGAAAATAATCCCCCTGCCGCCCTAACTTTACAAGTTAAAAAAGGAGCTGACACTTTCTGTGAAAACAAAATCACTAATCAGAGAGAGCCCTTTCAATCTCTCCACCAGATGTATCTTGACACAAATATTGGTCACTTTGGTTGAAAATCCATGCAATATGTTTCAGATAAACAAAATTATTTCTTGATTTTAGTTTAGCTCCTGGGAATTGTATAGTAATATTGCTAATTTCATTATTTTGTAAGAGCCAAAACAATCTATTAAGACATCTCAATATCTTCATTTGAAATTCAGACATTTAGCAATGGCTGATCCAAAAATGTCATTTGATTCACTCAACTATGTTTAACTTCGAGCTTCCATCTCTGCTTTCCTCCTCCAACAAAGGTAATTAGATTTGCCTTTTTTGTTGCAAGTGTAAAATCAGTTATATGTAATTCTTCACTGTTGTTTGTACAGTTATGGTTTCAGTGTAAGAACCTAAAAAACCCTGAAATTGACCAGTTGCTAATATGGTATACAATAAATCACACACACCCCATACACTGCTCATGACCTCACACATGACATTACTGAAGACATCTCAAGTGACGTCATGGATGTTCTCAGTGATATCACATAGAACACCACCAAATACTTCATTGTACTTCGTTGACAAGGTCTCTGTTGGGGACAATTTAGATATTATAATGGTTTCCACAATTTTTTTTTATAACGCTCACTTTCAGAGGTTTTATCTTGTGCCATCATCCAGAAGTGGTAACACACGTACAAAGAACGTTCTTGGCATTCATGCACTATGAAGTATATTGTTTCATCTACATCTACTTTTCTAGGTAAATATCCGTCACCAAAATATTGCACTAATCTGAAGAATGTGAACACCAACTAGTCATAAGCCAAAATGAGAACAATATTTTCATTTGCACCTTCAGAACAAGCAATGTGTCGAAAAACTTAGCTGGTAATGGATAGCATACTGAATGTGCAGTTTCAAGGAAACTAACCACTTAGTTTGGCTCTCCCATGAAGATGACCTATAGTGCTCAGCTGCAAGATTGTAGATGAGTTTGGCTGACTAGGCTTCCTGACACTACCTTTAACAACATTTTCTGTGGGAGAATACTTGAACCAAGTGTTGAACCTGTATAAAATGCATTTTAATATAAAACATCCTAATTTGAGGGCAACTTGTTTAGATTTTGTATATACAAAGCACACTTGTGCATGGTGCATATATTGCCAGTAGATCATTCTGCAAACACTCGTCTTACTCCTTCTCTTGCACAAGATGTGTCCAAAACTCATGGCAAGATTAACAAGCCACTAGCATCCTGTGGACATTGTTCCAGAGCGTGTTGCAACTGCAAATATTTGTGTAGGGAAATGCTATCTACCCAGTAAGCATCTGTTTGCAATGTGTAGTGCTGTAGATTCCCATTTAGTATACTCCTGCCATCTAGTGTTGGGCTAGGATGTTTGCAATTTTTTTTGTAAATACAAGTGTTTCGAGGCACAAGATGTACTGTGACTTCTCTTAGTGTACATTGCCCAAGGGCATTTACTCCGAGTTAGATTATTTTTCGCTCAGAGGGTCGTAGTATAAATGGAGTAGAAATGTAAGTATAAGCATAAGTAAGGTAAATGAAGTGTAGTGTGTAGTAAAAAGAAGAAAGCAGTGAACTGCAAAAAAATCCGGCTTCCAGGGAGGTGGGAGAGTGCATCTACATCTACTGTACGCTACGAAAAATGCTTACACGGAAATTAACATTTTCCGTTTGAACATGTGTAGCTGTAGACACACATGCTTAACAGACTGTAAAGCAGTGCCCTCCAGAAGTGATGGCTGCCATGTGGATGAGGCAAATGTTGTGGACTGGTGTTGACCAAGTGGCTGCCTTGCAAAATATTACCTGGAAAGGCCATAGTTGTCCTTTTTTACAGGTGGAGTACGTACGCCCTGGGATTTACAGAAAGCAACTTTTTTGGTTTAAGGTAGCAGATCTTAATACACTTGACTATCCACCTAGCTATGTTTGATTTGGAGATAAGATATCCACTCCACTCTGATGCTTTGAAACGCCCACAAAGAACTGGTCTGATTTAAAGAAAGGGTTGGTCCTGTCAATGTAGTATATGAGAGCCTTATTGACATCTAGTTTGTAGAGTACTCTCTAAGCAATGAAATCTGGTTGCGGAGTAAGAATGGGAGATCTATGGTGTGGTTAAGGTTTAACTGTGACACCACTTTAGGGAGAAAATTAGGATTGGTTCTTAGGACGACCCAATCCTTGTGGACAAGTATGAATGTCTCTTGTAGGGTAAGCATTTACAACTCATTAATGCCCCCGAGTGATGTAATGGTCACAAGGAAGGCCACCTTCCAAGAGGGACTGAAGGAGCATGAATGCATCGGTTCAAGGGGTGGTCCCATAAGCCTAGTGAGGACTATATTGAAATTCCATACAGGAGCAGAAGGTACGATGGGGGGGGGGGAGTTGGGGGGGTATTACCCTCTTGAGGCCTTCCATGAAAGCGTTGACCAAAAGAATTCTAAAGAGGGACGAGTGTGTTCTCTTCTGCATACAAGCTGCAACTGTTGCTAAGTACAAGAAAACAGAGGCAAAGTGCAAATGGTAGGCAATGACACCCTGGGCCATAGGTCTTATCAGGTTCACGTTTTTGGAGTTGTAGAGGTGAACAAATCTTTTCCATTTTGCCTGTGGTGTGGGCTGTCAGGCTTCCTTGAAGATGGACATACTTTCCCGGGGAAGTTAACATAATATAACATAACGTGTATTTTTAAAGCGCATGTTCACCCGGAGGTATCATGGCGCTGAATAACTGATGTTTATTGTTACCTAATTAAATGGTACTCATTTTATTGACCTTAGATGGATGAAAGGCTGAGTGACCCCGCCGGGGTTTGAACCTGTGACCATGAGGTCTAACACAGGCCTCTGCAATGGATGCATTAGTCCACTGAGCCACCAGACCCGGTACCCGATTTCTTGAATGTTAGGTGCCAAATCGCAAGGTTAGCTAACCGGGATCCAGATGTCTGAACTGACCATGCCTGTATCTGAGCAGGTCCAGCTTGAGGAGGAACCTCTTCACAAGAGTGGCATACCAAGGCTGTCTGGCGCAAATTGGTGTTAACAGAGTGGTTGCCACCATGCTGCTGAAGGAAGTATACAGCAGTCATGGTGTCGATCCTGATGAGGACTACACTACCCTAAATGAGTTGCAGAAAGTCTTCCAGGGCTAAGGAAATGGTAAATATTTCAAAGAATCTGATGTGGCAACCTTGTTGCTTAGAGAGTCACATTCCCTGGATTGTGATGTTGAGATGCGCTCCCAATCCTGTGAGAGGTGTCTGTGGTAATGGTCACTTTGGCATGTGCCAACACTAGATTTTCCCAGGGACCCTTCACTTGAGACTATTGAGACAAGCATGACAGTCCATATTGTGAGTTAATGAATGGGCTGAAAAAGAAGCTGGGGCTGAAAGGCTAAAACTCTTTGCTGGATTGGGTAGGCTTTGCCCATGACCGCGTCTAGTACTGACCCTAGAAAAGGTTGGATTTGAAGAAGCTGTCAAAGGTAGTTCATGTCAGGGAGAGGATGGTGTCGGAACCTGTTTAAACCAATGCAATGGGATGGGCAAGTAACCAAACAGACCAGATGAAAAAAAATGATGCAGACACAATGATTTCAAAGCATACGCAATGAATGTCCAACCCCGAAGGCGAAATCTAGTATGGAGTTG
This sequence comes from Lissotriton helveticus, assembly GCF_964261635.1. Taxonomy (NCBI): domain Eukaryota; kingdom Metazoa; phylum Chordata; class Amphibia; order Caudata; family Salamandridae; genus Lissotriton; species Lissotriton helveticus. The sequence continues at coordinate 2,110,742,389 of NC_136057.1, forward strand.
GCGCCCATGTACAATTTACACTAAGAAGAGTCACACCATATCTTGTGACTCAAATGTAGTCTTCGAACTAAAGCAACTTGCAAACATCCAAGCCCAACCAACACTAGATGGCAGGAGTATGCAAAGCATATGTATCTATGCTAAGCATATATATCTACACCCAAGCATGCAACAATCATTACATTTGTTCAGTATTAATTATGTTGTTAGATCATTTTGCTGAGTCCCAAGTCTTAAATTATTTCTTGTTCTTAATGTGGACACATATTGTACTTTTACACACAATGATGTCACTGAGGGTTTAATAAATTATGTCATATATGATCTCTTTAAATATATTGCTGATGTCACAGGCCCAGCAACGAACCTGCCTAACATCTGCTGCACAAGTCCTTTGACCATGAGCAGAGGATGCTGGCTGTAGGGCCTGGCCCTATGCCAAACACTGTGGGACCAAATGGCTGTTAGTCCCATACCTGTTGAAGAGCACCTTCGGCTGATCTCTGGAGCTTCCGGTTCAATCGAAGGGTCCAGTTCCGGTTCGTGGTAGCAGCAAGATTGGAGTTCGGGAGCAGTTTTTTATCAGCCTGTTGGTCCCAGCCTGTGCCCCTGCCTTCTACCCCCCGGGCTCCCAGTCCCGGGTTCTGTGAGGCAGGCCGAGAGCTTAAACTGATCAGCTCAGGAGATTGCCACACCCCTCGGAGACTTTTCAGCCACGGCCAGCACAGGCCGGCCCCGTCCTGTGGACAGCCACACAGTCTGGCCTAGACCAGGATCGTGTCCACCAATGCCATTCCCCCAGGGTAGAGGGTGGTACTCTCTCCCGCTCTTCAGCAACTGCCCACTGGCTCCGGCATCAGCAGCAATAACGATATTAGGGGCAATAAGGACACAGAGGTAGAGGGAGGAACCAAGCCATCACCACAGCAAAAACAAAAAATGGTGAGGTGGGCAAGGGGCTTATAAAGACAAAACTCAGCACAAGAAGAGGGGCAGAGGATGCAAGCACAAGTGCAGTGGAGGTGGCCGAGTTAGACTTGGCGTGGCTTGCGGCTTTGGCCCTCTTCCTGCGACTGATCTACCATTCCGGTTGCCTCTCGTTTCCTCTCTCACCATCACAATTTTTTTCTCCACCGAGGTCATCCTATGGCCACAGCGGAGGACAATTTGAGGCCAGTTCGAGCAACCCATGGGGCCAGGAAAGACAGTAAGCAAGTGAAGCTGCCTGATTAAACAGCCTGGTAAAACTGCTGCTACTAGGCATATTGTGGCCGCTGTTCCTGCGCGCTTGTGCCCCCCTCCGTCCAGCAGCAAGGAAAGTCAGGTGGAGGAGTGAGGTGGTGCAGTCTCCCCCAGAAAACCCAAGGCAACATCAGAGCAAAATTGAAAGAGAAATCCTCAAGTGCTACACTGCAACACCAATAAATGCAGACCGCATCAGCCCCCACCCAGGCTCACCAAAGACCGCTTAAAGCGATGGAGGAGGTAACCAACAATTTTAACCTGCTAGCTACCTGGCAGAGTGATACCATCAAGTCCGGAGATACAAGTGATCAAATGTAACTTGAACATGGAGAAAGAAAGTAGGAGCACAACAGGGGATCCAGGAAACTCCCCTGTCCACAACATTTTGAGCTGGTCCCCTAAGCCCCTAAACCACTGCAGCCCCTCCATGCACTTCCTTGATGCATCAAGAAGGGGTAGTAGGCACAGGAGGAGTAGTGGTGGCAAAAGAGAAGAGGGAGGGGGGAAATGAGTAAAAGGAGTACAGGAACAAAACGAACATACCATACATAAGGGGCATGAAAATATCATCAATGAAAGACCAAAACCCACCACTCTAGCTGGTTCTCAGATAATCGTATCAGCGTCATTGGGAACATCACCCAGACGAAAAATCAGTGAGGCACTGCTAGAAGAGATCCTTCAAGAAAGGTGCTCATAGTCGAGCAGGAGCTCGGACTTCAAGCGTATGCTATACTCATAAACAGGAGCAGGAGCAAACAGTTTGCATGACGAAACAGCAAACAGCAGTAACTATGCGAACAATTGCAATTGTCAATATCAGCAAAAGACTTGATGCTATGTCTAATCCAGCACTTTTACATGCAGAAGTGCAAATTTCCATATTACAAACGATTGCCACCTTAATCACAAGGATTGATGACAAACTCGACTCCTTAAATAATTTAATCATCAGAGCTCAAGGTTCAGCTCAAGAGGAACAAAAGCAAGACACATGCGCCTGTGGGCCAATATTAGAAAAATTAGCAACCCTATCAGCAGTGATGACAACCTTGATCGATGACTGCAAAACGTCAGCCAGTTCTCAGGACTCCAATTATGAGCCAATTCAACATCAAAAACTCGGAATACAAAATTTCCTTAAGTAGGCCACTATGCAGGCATGCAACCAAACATAGGCAGATAAGGATGCAGCCGCTTAAAATCAGGGGAAGGTCATGATACACACAGATGCTCCATCTGATAACTACCACTTAAGTCAAAAAGATCCACCTAAGATAAGCAATCCCCTGAATCAGTCGTGCCCAGGGCAGAGGATGCTGCAATTGCAAAAAAAAAAAGAAAAAAGAAACAAAAATTAATGAATAACTTGAAGTCACTGGACAAAGCGAGACCCACTATGTCTAGGAAAAATAAGAACAGATTTAAAAAGTTACATAAAAGCAACAACAGGAGATCGACCCTTATTCAATGGCTACGATCTGACCTAGAAGAGGAACACGGGGAAGCAGAATCTTGCACACTAAAAGATAAAGGGAGCTGCAAATTCAGTCAAGAGACTAATGCTGAGCCAGGGGCCCACTGAATTAAAAAGAAAGAAGGCAGCTGAGGAAGTGCCGGAAGCCATAACATCAAACAAGGCTGTGACTCCAGAGGAAACTAGTGCCCCAGCCCGGCTACCGTAAAAGGTCTTACCAACCTATACAACTCTTACACCTCCATCAATCCAACCAATCAATCCAGCTGGAGAAAGGGAGTCCCCCACCCTCCTCAAGTCCTCAGTAGGGTCGCATAGAACACTAGTTAAATGATTGCCAAGCGAGTTGAGAGAGGAAGACTTTCGGGTAGATTCAGATGAGCCATCCAATATTCATCTGCTGCAAACAGGTTCATTAGTAAAATGGGCAAAGAACCGAGAAGAAAGGTGAATTCCCAAAGTAGTCAGCATAGACCTAAACTTCCAAACGCCACTGCAAGACTGCTCCTCAACCTGCCAAGACACTGCCACATCTCCCAGCACCTGGGCACACTCCACTGGTGCCCCATCGAAGCTAGTCACCTTCAAGATGCTAACAGACACTCACAAGTACCTCCACGAAACCGGACCAGCATAACTAAACAGCAGACTCAAATTCCACACACCCCAAAGGACCCTACGAGCAGCCCAGCTCTCCTACGCCGTGGTCCCCCACACCAGAAAGACCAGATCTGGAGCCCGCTTCTTCTCCTTCCACGCGGCCAGAGCCTGGAACGACCTTTCGCTCCACCTCAGACAGATAACATCGCTCCCCATCTTTGCAAGAAACCTCAAAACCTTGCTCTTCGACAGACCTTCTCTTTGATGGACTGGATCCTGCGAAAAGCCCCCGCAACCCCCACACCCTCTAGCGCCTTGAGACCCTTACGGGTAAGTAGTTGCGCTTAAACACCTGATTTGATTTGAGATTAAGCAAATGGGAATACATTCCCAGTGAAAACAATCAGGAATATTCAATCCCCAGAGAAGGATAAAATTAAGCCAGGAACAGATCAAACAATAATCCATTACCCTGCAAAAAGGGAAACCACATTCACATCTCTGCTCCCGATAGTGCGAGATCTCAGCGCAGCGAACACGGATGATATGTGGATAATTGTGGGTGACGTCAAAACCAATTTGATGCAAGATGACCTAAACAACAGCCTAATAGTTTTACATGAGATTTGGGATATCCATCCAACTAAAGCGCAACACCAAAGAGCAGATAAGCAAGGCAGAGTGCTTGCAACACAACTAAACCATCTGGTCCTTCGCGCTATAAACGGCAGAGTGACACCGGATATTTTAGCAGCCTGCACACATTCCTCCCCTTTCAGGATGGTCACCTTAGGTTAAATGGGCCGTCTTTGGACCGCATCCAATGCATTGGTAATTTCAAAATTTTTACCATCTTAGCCAGCGATCATGCCATCCTCAGCTGTGAAGCTCATATATTGCGCCCAAGTCGTCCAAAAGTTGTCCTTTTCGGAAAGCAAAATGAACTGGAACCCATCAACAGGGTAAGGTGAGACATGGACAACCAAGAAGGGTATGGCAAGCAAGTGGATGCATTCCTGGAGGTGCTTGTGACTGCAGGCAATGAGTACCTTAACTTAAGTCTTTGGGAACAACTGAGCACATTTTTAAAGGAGATAAACAACTTGGACGCAATGAAGTCAGCAATAATGGATGCTCTCCAGTCCAGGTCCACAATAAGCTGCAAAAAACAATCCAACACTCTAAAACAACAATTAAATAAAATCCTGAAAACTCCCAGATACAACAAGGGGGAGTATAATTGCAGACAACTATGCTAAGGAAAAACACAAAAAAGCCCTCTACATCCAAAGAAAAGAGGAGGAAGCCAGAAAATGGGCAGAGTCATTCATGATATTAAAACCAAAAGATCTAAGGGAATTCTGGAGGAGAATTAGTAAAAACCTTACCCCAAGCCTCCAGGCAGCAATGTTGCACCCTCCAACTGGGAACCATATGTCACAACTGAAATAAAAGCAAGGCCCTCGGCATGATCAACAACTTGCCACCAGGATCAGCTAATACATTGACCTGTGACATGACCACAATAAGTCTGTCACAAGTAACCACGGGAATCAAAGCAATGCGCTCAAGTGGTGCACCATGCCCAAGAGGTGTCCTGGTTGCAGTATATAAATGGGCCCCTGCCAGATGGGCTATGGTTATGGCCTCCATATTTCAGCAGTATCTGCTGGGGTCAGCTATCCCGGAGTCATGGAGAGGCTCAGTTTTAGCTCCAATACACAAAAGAAGTTCTCCTGGTCAGCCCCAGTACACTACAGACTAATTGCACAACTGGATACACAAGGGAGATGCTTTGCTAGCATTTTAATTCTCCAAGCTTGGGCACATTGCATCAACCTAATCCTGATGAACCAAACAGGCTTTCATAGAGGATGCCACATTAAGGATAATCTTCTCTGTCTGTCCCACCTGAGCGAAGTAACCATGACAGCCAGGTGGATGGCCTTGTACGCCGGTTTTACAGACTTTCAAACTGCATTCAAAAGCGTATCAAGAAAGAGGCTCTGGACAAAACTGAAAGCATGGAGAATTCCACCTAATTTACTAAAATACATTAATGCTCTCCAGACAGATACGTGGTTTCAAATAAACGTTAGCGCAGGATGGGCAACCACGGCAAAATCAAGACAGACAAAGGGCTTAAATAAGGATGCATATTGGCTCCACTATTGTTTAACTTTTATCTGGCTGATCTGCCAACTCACAAATGGCAGGCACCAGAATACAATTGCTATAACATGCAGACGACACTGTACTCCTCAACCAGACACCCATCGGCCTGCAACGCCTCCTCAGCGCAGTAGCAGTTTACTTTCAAAGCAATACCCTTAAGATAACTATCAAAAACAAAAATCTTGAAAATGTCGTCAAAATTGAAACAAAAACAGGTCTTGTCCATTGAGAGGAGCCTGGTTGAAGTTGTGGAAGCATACAAATATCTTAGAGTATGGCTGTGCCACAGGGGTCGCATTTCAGCCCACATCCATGCACAACAGGCAGCTGCAAATGTATTGGAATGGGCCTTCCGGAAATTACGCAAGTCACTGGCAAACCCTGATCTAAGGCTGCTGGTAAAGGTGATAGACAGTAAATTACTTCCAACAACGCATGGCGCAATCACTTTGAGAGAGCAAATTGGCTCAGCAGGGTTCAATCAATATGCTGTTAAAGAGTTGTTTAGCTCCCAAATCGTACAGCACATGCCCAAAGTCAAGAAGAATTTTGATTGATCTTGCAGCTCTCGGCACTCAAAGCAAAATTTTTAATACACTGTATGAAGGAAAAAACAGCAAATAATATCCTAAAAAGCTAAATCTGGGAAACGATAAAGAACCCCTGGACCAATTGGCATGAGTATTTTACTTATGCATAGGACTCATTTGAGGTTTGAGAGATTCGGCTTAGCAGCCTCACAGTACCAATAGTCTCCAGACTAAATAACAAGCAAGCAAAAGCCATCTCAAGGTCTCAGGATGTCCAGTCCATTAAGAATCTGACCCCAACCCCCCCCAAAATACAAGCTAAGACTTAATGTGATTTCCTACTTCCTTGGAGATCCATAAAACAGCATCAACATTGTTAGCAAATCTAAGCTGTTTACTTACTGCTTGCTACATTTCCTGTACATTCATCAAACTACACCAAACTGATCAGCAAATTAAAACCTTCTGCTTCACCTTTTACTCAGTCTGTCTGCTTGACAAATCTGCCTGAAACTTGAGATATTAAGAGTTAGCTTAACATGCTAAATCTCTGTCAGTCAGTCATTCAAATTCTTTAATCGGTTTATACTACCATAAAAGTAAAATGCAAATCACATTTAAATACATTTCAATATGTAATCAAAAGATACAATCTTAATAACATCCTCACATTTTCAGAAGTCTCAATTGATATATATATATATATATATATATATATATATATATATATATATATATATATATATATATATATATATATACCACAAGCAATGGCGAAATGAGCCCACGCCACTTTCAAAAGGCGGGCCACAGCGGGGTTCGCCTTACCCCCGTAAATCCAGTAGAAAAGTTGTCACCACTATCCATAAGACAACAAGCTGAGGCCCAGTTGCATTCAAGGTGAGTTTTTAATGGCAGAAAACACCCAACGCGTTTCGCAGCCGCAGCCGCTTGATCACGAGTGAAAGTCAGTGTTAGTCAATAAAGATATATACAAACAAACATTTGGTCATGTGACACAAACAGTGAAGACATACTCTCTTATTCTTTTCATAAGGTTCCATAACACATATATAGCGACATTGTTACCTATCAATAAATCATTTCTTTGACAGAATTGCCATTTGTATATTTTTAGGTCAACAAAAAGAAAACAAGACTGTTACGTGATCACCATTTTCTTTGGTTTTTACATCTTCGGGACTACCTCTCCCATAATTCATAGCGCGATAGTTCTCGTTGTGAACATACTCCCGCTTCCCTATGCTGCTGCATATTAAAGTTATCTAGCCCAAGTGGGCAAAAAACATTATTCCGGCATCCATCATGTACTCCCAAAAAAGTATTGAATACAGTTTTTAATTCAATTCGAAATCGCATGACCCAATATTCACATTATTTTCACGCCCTAGTGGGCTCCGTATATATGTGTTATGGAACCTTATGAAAAGAATAAGAGAGTATGTCTTCACTGTTTATGTCACATGACCAAATGTTTGTTTGTATATATCTTTATTGACTAACACTGACTTTCACTCGTGATCAAGCGGCTGCAAAACGCGTTGGGTGTTTTCTGCCATTAAAAACTCACCTTGAATGCAACTGGGCCTCAGCTTGTTGTCTTATGGATAGTGGTGACAACTTTTCTACTGGATATATATATATATATATATATATATATATATATATATATATATATATATATATTACCTACTGGCGGTCGCCAGTAGGTATATATAGTTAGGATTTTTTCTCTATGGGTTTTTTGAAAATTCTATGTCTAATAACTTTGGCGTTTGTGGACGGAATTGGCTGAAATTTTCAGGAAAATGGCACATTTTGTTTCTGAGCAGCCCCTGAAAATTTTGGGGGGGTTCGTCAAGGGGGGGCCGAGAAAAAAGGGGGGTCCCAAAACGCGTTTTTCCCATGTTAATTTCCATAGGGCGGTTGGCCTCACTTTTAGCCCGAACGGCTGAATGGATTTGCACGAAACTTGGCAAAATTGTAGGGACTGGTAGCCCGATGTGCCTTTTGTAGGTCTCAATATATGTGCTTCAGTGGATTTTGAGAAATTAATGTTCAAAAAAAGATATATATCTGTAACAGCGGACTGGGCAGCGCTCCGCTACGCGTACTTTTCGCGCAACGGAGCTTTGTGAAGCGAAGCTGATTGGTTCTCCGGCGTCTGTCAACATTCCAAACAGTCCGTAGCGGCCGCCATCTTGTCTCTCCGTAGGATCGAGAGACAAGAGGAGGCCAAAGCGAAGGGGCAAATGACCATAAGGGGGCATAGTACATTGTCGCTCACCCCCTAGGTTTGATGTGGAGGTTTTAAAAGGGCCCCGCGGGGCAAAAAAAAATAAAAATAATAATAATCGAACAGCTGAATGGATTTGCACGAAACTTGGCAAAATTGTAGGGACTGGTAGCCCGATGTGCCTTTGCTAGATCTCAATATATGTGCTCCAGTGGATTTTGAGAAATTAACGTTCAAAAAAAGGTATATATCTGTAACAGCGCACCGCTTCGCGTACTTTTCGCGTTACGGAGCTTTGCGAAGCGAAGCTGATTGGCTCTCCGGTGTCTGTAAACATTCCAAACAGTCCGTAGCGGCCGCCATCTTGTCTCTCGGTAGGATCGAACAGCTGAATGGATTTGCACGAAACTTGGCAAAATTGTAGGGACTGGTAGCCCGATGTGCCTTTGCTAGGTCTCAATATATGTGCTTCAGTGCATTTTGAGAAATTAACGTTCAGAAACAAGATATATATCTGTAACAGCGCTCCGCTTCGCGGAGATAAAATTATATGTGTATTACCTAGCTGTTGCTAACACCAGTTAGCGACGGCTAGTAGAAGATAGCGACCATCTTGGGCCCCACTTTGCATGTGAGTGATATTTATCACTAATGACATGCAAAGTGGGCATGCCAAGATGTTAGCGACTGGAAACAGTCGCTAACATCGCTATCTCCTATTATCAACTTTTGGAAATATTCGAGATAAGGGCGAATATCTCCAAAAGCTACCACCTGCCCTTAGCAGTTCTTAGCCATGTTATCCAATGGGAGGTGGATAACATGGCTAAGAGCATTAGCTCGGTAATGCATGAATATCGCTGAGTTTTCAGCGATATTAATGCATTGCGGTCGTTTTTTATCGTATTTCCGATAAACCTTGATAATAGCAAGGTTTATCTGCGATAATTTCTGACGGTAAAAAAATCGTTGCTAAGCATCGTTAGGGATAAATATCGCTTAACTTTGGTAATATGCCCCAACGTCTGTTAACGTTCGATTCGAAGGAAATCAGGAAGTGTTGAAAAACATTGTCTGCGCCATCTTGTCTTTTTTCAAATGCCACACTTTTGTCGTGCACGGCAGCCATTTTAGATGCCTTGACCAGACCCACTCTGTGCACGCTGTCGATCCTTAGCATGGCTCCCCACCCTCGCAAGCATCTCCCCCAGGCAGTGGTCACCCCCGCTCTCTGTCTTATGCATGGGTAATAAACCTCCCCCATCTGCGCTGCTGTTCCCTGAGAATCACACCCTGTGCCCGCCCGACACCTCCCTTTCGCCCTCTTCACTACCGCACCCTCTGACACTCCTTTTCCTCTGTGTCCGATTGTCCAGGCTGGTCCTAGGGTATCAGCTAGCCCTGCAGATGTAGTTTATGGCCACAGCTGTAAAGAATCACCCCTCTTCAAAGGAGTTATAGTAGATCAAGGCCCACACTCGATGAGATCCGTCACAGCAGAAGCGTTGCTATTATCTGAAAACCATCCTGTATTGTGATTGGGGAGGGGACCGAGCCTGAAGCGGAAGATTCCAGGGATGACTGTTTGTACATCAAAGTTTTTACAATTATGTGTCACATTAAAAATATATAGCACTCCGACAAAGTAGTAAGATTATAAAACTTTAATAATTTATAAATATATACAAGAAAACAAAAATAGTAATAACATATAAACATTTTTAGGGAAAAACAACGAAGTAGCGGTCGGCTGTGCGAATAGTCCCAACGCAGCACAACGTCCAGATTTCCGGCGTGGGGCGTCGCGGGGGGTGGGTCATCAGTAGCAAACTGTTGTGCGAATAGTTCCAAGGCAGCAGAACGCGCCGAAATCTAGATGACACGAAAGTGATGTCTAGTAAGTTGCCACCCAGCAAATAACGGCATGGGGCGTCGCGGGGGGGTGGGTCATCAGTAGCAAACTGTTGCGCGAATAGTTCCAAGGCAGCAGAACGATGGCACCAAGGTGATGTCCAGTAAGTTGCCGCACTGGTTTTGGTATCCTACAATGCTGCTCCGAATAACGGCGTGGAGCGCCCCGGGGGAGGCGGCGTGAACGGGCCTCTCCAGGTGGAGTCTCATCTGTTGTAGTGGGGCGCCCCTTTACCGTTTCAGTTGCCATTCCGTCCGTTTTTGGTCCACTGTGTCAAAAGCCGCAATTCAGCTGAGTTGCGCCCACTCTTGCGGTGCAGCGATAGGCGGCTGTCACAGGACTCTCAAAATGGCGGCAGGCTGTTTCCTTTTTGGGCCTGGTCCACTGAAATGGCCCTGGGACACCTTGGAAATCGGACGCTTGTCTGCTAGGTCTTGGACCCCATTCTCGAAAGCGTCCCCTCCGCCTTGAGAATTCATCAAAAGTTTTGGGGGCTCCGACTCCTGCAGGCTTCTGGTGGGGAGCGGCTGCCATGATTGCTCGCGGAATGACCACGACTGAGCTACGAGATGGTGGTGCTTTCATGCTGACGCCAGCTTCAGTCTGAAACATCCAGAAACAAGGTGGGGCTTTCATCGTTTGGGAAAAAAAAAAAGTTTTCATCCTATGAAAAGTGTTGTTTTTAGGTCACATGATCATGCCTTCCATCATTAGGAAACCAAAAGTAAAATGAACCAATGAAAAGTTTTATAAACAAGTCACATGACCTGTTATGCGGCATAGGGTGTAAAATGCGGAGAAAATACGTTGGCACGTGAGGCGGCGTCAGTAGCGGACCGATGTGCGAATAGGCCGATGGCAACACAACGCGCCAAGATCCGGATGGCACCGAGGTGGTGTCCAGCAAGTTGCAGCACTGGTGTGGCCATCCTACAATGCTGAAAGTCGGCGTGGGGCGCCCCGTTGGCCTGTGAGTTTGCGTCAGTAGCGGACCGATGTGCGAATAGGCCGAAGGCAGCACAACGCGCCAAGATCCGGATGGCACCGAGGTGGTGTCTAGTAAGTTGCCGCACTGGTGTGGCTATCCAACAATGCTGAAAGTCGGCGTGGGGCGCCCCGTTGGCCTGTGAGTTTGCGTCAGTAGCGGACCGATGTGCGAATAGGCCGAAGGCAGCACAACGCGCCAAGATCCGGATGGCACCGAGGTGGTGTCTAGTAAGTTGCCGCACTGGTGTGGCCATCCAACAATGCTGAAAGTCGGCGTGGGGCGCCCCGTTGGCCTGTGAGTTTGCGTCAGTAGCGGACCGATGTGCGAATAGGCCGAAGGCAGCACAACGTGCCAAGATCCGGATGGCACCGAGGTGGTGTCTAGTAAGTTGCCGCACTGGTGTGGCCATCCTACAATGCTGAAAGTCGGCGTGGGGCGCCCCGTTGGCCTGCGAGTTTGCGTCAGTAGCGGACCGATGTGCGAATAGGCCGAAGGCAGCACAACGCGCCAAGATCCGTATGGCACCGAGGTGGTGTCTAGTAAGTTGCCGCACTGGTGTGGCCATCCTACAATGCTGAAAGTCGGCGTGGGGCGCCCCGTTGGCCTGTGAGATGGCGTCAGTAGCGGACCGATGTGCGAATGGGGCCAAAGGCAGCGCAACAATATTTTCTGATTTGAAGACACCACAAGGCGCTGAGATGCCAAGATCCGGATGGCACCGAGGTGGTGTCTAGCAAGTTGTGGCACTGGTGTGGCCATCGTACAATGGTAAAAGTCGGCGTGGGGCGCCCTGTTGGCCTGTGAGATGGTGTCAGTAGCGGACTGAAGTGTGAATGGGGCCAAAGGCAGCGCAACAATATTTTCTACTATATTTTCGGAGTAGAAGACACCACAAGGCGCTGAGATGCCAAGATCCGGATGGCACCGAGGTGATGTGTAAGTTGCGGACCGATGTGCGAATGGGGCCAAAGGCAGCTCAACAATATTTTCTGAAGAGAATACACCACAAGGCGCTGAGATGCCAAGATCCGGATGGCACCGAGGTGATGTCTAAGTTGCGGACCGATGTGCGAATGGGGCCAAAGGTAGCGTAACAAGATTTTCTGTATGGAAGATACCACTAGGCGTTGAGATGCCAAGATTCGGATGGCACCGAGGTGATGTCTAGCAAGTTGTGCCACTGGTGTGGCCATCGTACAATGGTAAAAGTCGGCGTGGGGCGCCCTATTGGCCTGTGAGATGGTGTCAGTAGCGGACTGATGTGCGAATGGGGCCAAAGGCAGCGCAACAATATTTTCTGACTGACACCACAAGGCGCTGAGATGCCAAGATCCGGATGGCATCGAGGTGATGTCTAAGTTGCGGACTGATGTGCGAATGGGGCCAAAGGCAGCGTAACAATATTTTCTGTATGGAAGATACCACTAGGCGTTGAGATGCCAAGATTCGGATGGCACCGAGGTGATGTCTAGCAAGTTGGTGTGGTCATCCTACAATGCTGAAACTCGGCGTGGGTCACCCCATTAGCCTGTGAGATGGCGTCAGTAGCGGACCGATGTGCGAATAGGCCGAAGGCAGCACAACGCGCCAAGATCCGGATGTCACCGTGGTGGTTTCATAGTTGAGAGGCACTTCATCTGCAGTGGGGCGCCGAGATCCGGATGGCACCGAGGTGATGTCTAGCAAGTTGCTGTACTTGTGTGGTCATCCTACAATGCTGAAACTCGGCGTGGGTCGCCCCATTAGCCTGTGAGATGGCTGTTCTTTGGATTTGGGCCTGGTCCACTAAAATGGCCCTGGGACACCTTAGAACTCGGACGCTCGATTTTTTTTCCTTTCCTGTACATGCAAAAAAAGGTAAATGCCCGGTATGTTACACGCTTCATCTGCCACGATGAACTCTCCAGAGGAACCGAAAAAAAACTATAGTTGTGGTAACTATACCATGCATCGTCATATGGAGAGGTGGCACCAATTAATTATAGTGCTGCATAAAAGAGAGATTTGGAGGAGAACCCCTGACCTGCTAGTACATTCATTAAAGAAGTGGCACTGAGAGCTTCAGAGGCAAGGGAAACGGTCCCAAATATTTAGAAGAACTTTGGAAAGATTAAAATGACATGTTTAGATTGTGGTAAATTAATTTCATGTGGGCAGATGAGTGTTACTCTAATAAATACAGCATATGAACATCATCATAGTCGATGGTTGGTAGAGACATTTTGACTATATCCTGGACCTGGCCGTCCTCGCCCAAAATGGCGCCGGAATAAATGGGACTCGTAACTCCTTGTTGTGTACTGGTTGCAGAACCTTGAAATCACGAGATACGTATGCAGTTTTGAAGCACATGGCGGGCGGGGACGAGAATTGATTGAATATTTCGACATCCCTATTGATATTAAGTTCTGATGTGTTATTGATTACTGTACTGTTGAAAATTCGAATTAACGTCACCCATGGTACTTGCCCGCAAATGTATATCTAGATAATTTTATTGTAACTGGCCCTGTCGTATTTTAATTATAAAATGTACGTCCACCGATTCCGTAACTGTTAGACACCTTAGTTTTTGCAACCTAATGGCCCGCCCGTTACGTTCCTCTACAGTGTGAATGTCTATTCATCATATACGATTACAGTTTTCTCCGTGGCAGGCCCACGTGGTTATAGGCTCGTATTTGTATAATGAAATTTTCACAATAAAGGTTTTTAAAAGAAAACATGGTAGTAGTGTATACATTGGTAAAGTTTTTAATAATAGTCACTGTTTTAGAATCATTAAAAGGCAAGTGAAATAAAGCAGACCAATTACATGAAGGGTAAAAGGTATAATACGAAGGAACGCAGTAAAGATAAATGGTCAAGGGCTGTTGTGTTTTCTATTCCTGCAACATAAAGTGATCGATAAGAATCTCATATTCAGGCGTATCGGCGACTAAGACAGCAGGTCGACCCTCTTTTGCTCAACGGCTCCGTCATGGGACGAAGAAACGCTCTTTTTCTCGAAAAAAGAATATATTTTACTTGCAGGACAGTTGTAAAATTTCCGGGAAAGTACATTAGCCTGGAACATTATAACATATATTTAAGAGAAAATAATGTTCGGAAGTAATTAAAAGCGTAATTTTTAGGTGATATGACCAAGGCTTTCATCATTAGAATAAGAAAAGTAAAATGAACCAATGAAAAGTTTTATTAACAAGTCACATGACTTGTTATGCTTACGTTACGCGCTGCGCGCCCCGGATGACTTCCGGATGCGCTAACGCGGCGCGTCATATGACTCATTACGCGACAACGCAGGTCCAGAATATAGTCAAAATGTCTCCACCAACCAGCGGTCGAAACACAACCCCTTTCAGCAGGCTAAATAGTTCTGTTAAATGACAACAGAAGGGACAGGCAACAAGAACCATCAGTCAAAGAGGGGAGGGCTAGTTCTTCTCTACCGGGTTACATTGGGGCGCTACCGGAACTGATCGAATTGGTAGTCTACAGTGTTTCTGGATGTTTCAGACCGAAGCTGGGGTTAGCATGAGAGCAGCACCATTTCGTAGCTCCGTTGTGGCCATTCCGCAACCAATCATGGCAGCCGCTCTTTATCGTTATTTTGGGCGGGGTGGGTGGCGGAGCCGAGCTGTTTTGCAGCCATCATTGTGTGGAGTTCAGTTCATCTCACTAGTTTTGTATTTGTCATGAGGGGTTGTTCCTAATGTTTCTATTTTAGCGAGGTCAAAAAGAGATCCCATTAGTGGCCTACTGATTTTGCTCGATTCCTTTTCTTTTTTTTTACACGATTTTTCGTTATCTGCAAAGACTAAACAGAGTATTGCGACTCTGTGTTTGTTTGTAAATAGAGAATGAACCAAAGAGAACTAATTCTAAAACAGTAAATACTTGGATAACAATCAATCAAATGGAGAGAGAAGCAGGCACGACGGATTACAACGGGGGCAAAGGCCTGCGATAACTACCTTTCACTATCTGCAAAGAGAGAGTACTCCTAATAGAAATGAGGGGGGGGGGCACCATTCAAAGCAGATCAGTGTGCATAAACACGAAAATGTTTTCACTTACCACGTACTTGACATTCGACAGCTTATGATATTTGCTATTAAAAAACCATTGAAATTCACTGAAAAAACCATAGGTTATAGACCATATATAGTTAGGAATTAGCATTTACAAAACCTTGAAAATTCACTGAAAAAACCATAGGTTATAGACCATATATAGTTAGGAATTAGCATTTAAAAAACCTTATTTTACTCACACAAAACCATTGAAATTCCATATATAGTTAGTTGCACTAACTATATATTGCGCACCCGCAATCCACTGCTGATCATGTCACATATTACATCATTCATGACATGGTCAGTGACATCACTGATGACATCACTGATGACATCTCAAATGACATCACTGATGACATCTCATTTGACATCAATGACCACATCACTGATGATATCATTCATGTGACAATACAATGCATCTCCTCACATTTTAATATAACCTCTGTTTCACCCAGTGTTAAATACAGAGTATAATTTTTGAAACCATTGACACACCAATACTAGTTACTACATACGTACTCACTGATTCCTACGTCTACACACACATTCACTCATTCACCCATACAATCATTCATACATACAATCACTCATCTTTACAACACTATCATATGCACTCATACACCTATACAGACACTCACACTCTGCCACTCATCCATGGAGTTACTCACACACCTAGTCAGTCCTGTAAAGAATCAATCACACTTCCATTTTCTTGTCTATACAGTTAAACATAGAGCACCTTACATTTTCAAACATATAGTAACACATACTTACTTTCTTATACAATCATTGATACAAGTACACATTGATCTGCACAGAGTCACACACCTCCCAGCCAGCCACACACACACTCAGTCTCCCATACAAATACTTGGACAATCAATCAATAACCCATATAGTTAATCATATAGCTACTGATCAACACATGCAGTAGTTTACAGAACAGACATAATGATGCACAAATTAAGACAGTTTAGTCACTAACCCATGCACTCAGTGAGACACATTTAATCACTCACTCATACATTCAGTCATGCACCTACTAAATCCTTCGTCCAGACAGTTATACATCTACTCATTCTTCAATATCTAAAACATATTTAAACTTTACAGAAACACACAGTCACTGGATGATGTCATCAGTGATGTCATCAGTGATGTCATTTGAGATGTCATCAGTGATGTCATCAGTGATGTCACTGACCATGTCATGAATGATGTAATATGTGACATGATCAGCAGTGGATTGCGGGTGCGCAATATATAGTTAGTGCAACTAACTATATATGGAATTTCAATGGTTTTGTGTGAGTAAAATAAGGTTTTTTAAATGCTAATTCCTAACTATATATGGTCTATAACCTATGGTTTTTTCAGTGAATATATATATATATATATATATATATATATATATATATATATATATATATATATATATATATATATTGCTGCTCAAATTCTTCCAGTCTCAGATAAAGAATTATCCGCACTCCAGGGGTATATTTTCAAAAAGGTTGCTTATATTTAGACAAGACAGACGCCCTCGCGTTTCGGCATTCAGCCTTTCTCAATGTCGGTGACCCCGAGACATCGTCATGTTTATAAACACACTTTAGGGTAGAGGAAGGACTAACGGCTGGCTAGCTAAAACCAGCACCATCTTAGAGTGGTGAATATTTACAATGATGTAATCAACTAACAAGCACATTCGTTATTTTAAACATGCTTAACTACTCTTGGCATACGTTTTTTCGAAAGGTAATTGTACAAAGATTGTAGCTGCATCACCTGTACATTTTTTGTACTTATTATCGATTAACCTATTATGCCATTTAACAAAAAATTGAGCCGTGTATCGGCAATTCTCCTTCCACACCCACTTTCAATTCCATTTATCCTGAGCAAAAACAAATCAACCATACATTATTTACAGTTACTATACATTTAGTTCATTATTTTTTCTAATGCTTTATCATTACTACAAATCTTTAAATCGAATTCATCAATTTCATACTATTGCAAAATGTTGCAGATAGAGGACCACCAAGGTTAATTATGACTTCATTTCTCTTATGCCTTCATAGCACTCATTAAACTTCAATCCAAATGAAAAATTATATGTGCAAACAAAACAAGCAAATAAACAAGTACACAAATAAACAAGCAGGTGCCTACTTCATTTAGGAAAGTTCTCCTTCCGATAGTCTCTATGTACATATATACATATATACACTCCTATCCACAGATCTACAGGTTCTGATCTATTTCTCATATATTGCATTGCAGATTATACCTAGCTTATGTACCAATGTGTACCATCATATCCTCACCGCTGTTCATACCCCATGGTGTTTGTGTGTGGAGGTCGATGATATATCTAGACTCCAACCTACGCAGTTTCTTAAGTCTGTCCCCCCCTCTGATGTTATCGGGGACTAAGTCTAGGCCATAACATAGTAGCTGATCGCGGTCACTCTTATGCTTTTCGGCAAAATGTCTTGCAACAGGGTACGCTTGGTCCACCTTGTCAATAGCTCTCATGTGCTCTAGTATCCTGATTTTAAATGGATGAACTGTACTCCCAATATATTGGAGCCCGCATGGGCACACCAAACAATATACCACGTATGGAGAGCTGCAAGTAATAAACTTGCTGATTTTCTTCACCATGCCTGTATCTTTTATAGTGTATGTGAGAGCCCTTTTGCTATTTTTACAAGCCTTACACTTGTGGCAAGGAAAGAAACCTCTCATGTTTCTTAAGGTGTTCTCTTTAGGAGGTATTTTCTCTAGGTGGCTATGTACCAGTTGGTCCCGAATAGACCTTGCTTTTCTAAATGTGACCAGGGGGAAATCCGGAACATCCTCACCTATAACACTGTCAGCTTTTAAAATGTGCCAATTTCTTCTCAGCATATATTTCAGATGGTTCGCTTCTGCTGAGTATGGGGTGATTAGTCTGAATTTGCCTGTTTCAGTTTTTTTCTCTTTCTTTTCATCTAACAGGCTCTCCCTAGTCATTGCTTTCACCTTGCGCAATGTTTTGTTCAATGAAATGGGATTATATCCACGGATGACAAATCTGGCCATACAATCAGTAGCTGCCTCATCAAAATCGCAATCACTCGTGCAATTTCTCCTTAATCTTAATAATTCCCCATAGGGGATACTTTGCACTAGTTTTTGCGGGTGACTGCTGGTCGCATGTAGTATCGAATTTCCAGCTGTAATTTTTCGATACAAGGATGTTTCAATCTGGCCCCCAATAATCTGCACTCTAAGGTCCAAATAGTCCACAGACCATGGGCTGATGGTTCCTGTAAAGTGCAGATTTAGATTGTTGTTGTTCAGGATAGTGATATACTTATGGGCAGTTTCTTCAGTTCCCTGCCAAATGATGAAAAGATCATCGATGTATCGATGCCATTTTACCACTCTACCACTTGACATGTCGTCCCTGTAGGTTCTGGACACCTGCTCCTCCCACCAGCCAACGAACAAGTTCGCATAGCTGGGAGCGAAGCAGGTGCCCATCGCCGTACCAGAAACTTGTTTGTAATATGTATTTTCAAAGAGGAAGAGGTTATTGTTCAAACAAAATTGCAAGAACTCAATTAACATGCAGTTATGTTGAGCATATCTTAATTGCCTTTTCTTAAGATATATGTTAACTGCCTCAATTCCCTTTGAATGCTCGATACAAGTATATAGACTTGTTATGTCTAGAACAACAAATAAAAAGTCAGATTGCCATTCCACATTTTGGATTTTTGTTAAAAAGTCCTTGGTGTCTTTTACGTAGGAGGTCAGATTTTTTACCAAGCTTGCCAAGTAGAAGTCAAGAAACTTAGACATATGTTCCGTCAGTCCCTGAACTGAAGAAACAATAGGCCTTCCGGGAGGGTGCAAATTGTCTTTGTGAAGCTTTGGGATATGATAAAAGGTCGGGCAAATGGGATTAGAGCTGCGTAGGTATAAATGCGGTCGCCAGTAGGTATATATAGTTAGGATTTTTGGTATATATAGTTAGGATTTTTTCTCTATGGGATTTTTGAAAATTCTATGTCTAATAACTTTGGCGTTTGTGGACGGAATTGGCTGACATTTTCAGGAAAATGGCACATTCTGTTTCTGAGCATCCCCCGAAAATTTGGGGGGGGTTTGTCAAGGGGGGGCCGAGAAAAAAGGGGGGTCCCAAAACGCGTTTTTCCCATTCATTTTTCCATAGGGCGGTTGGACTCACTTTTAGCTCGAACGGCTGAATGGATTTACATGAAACGTGGCAAAATTGTAGATATTGTTTGCCCGATGTGCCTTTGCTAGGTCTCAATATATGTGCTCCAGTGGATTTTGAGAAATTAACGTTCAAAAAAAAATATATATCTGTAAGCGCGCCCCGGTTAGCGCCCCGGTGCGCGTACCTGGCGCGTACCGGAACTTCGCGAAGCGAAGCTGATTGGCTCTCCGGTGTCTGTCAATATTCTAAACAGTCCGGAGCGGCCGCCATCTTGTCTCTCGGTAGGATCGAGAGACAAGAGGAGGCCAAAACAAAGGGGGAAATGACCATAAGGGGGCATAGTAGATCATCCTGACCCCCTAGGTTTGATGTGGAGGCTTTAAAAGGGCCCTGCGGGGCAAAAAAAAAAATATATATTTTGTTTTTTTTGCGTGGGGAGCGCCCGGTACGCCCACCGGGAAGCGGTCTGGGGAGCGTACTATGAGGAAAAAAGAATGATAGACTTTTCAAATATTGTATGTTTATTGATTGTTCGTTTTGTTGGTTTTTTTTTTGTTTTTTTTATTTTTGTGATTGTTTTTCAAAATTTAATAGAACGTCTAACATTTGACTGTCCGAAATGTCGTCATTTTCAGTGAACATAACTTGCAACATTTGAGTGTCTGAAATGTCCTCATTTTGAAGGAGGAAATCTACAGATTGTACACATTGTAGTAGTTCATGGTCCTGTGATTCATCCATGAATTCAATGTCATTTGGTTCAATGTTTTCTTGATTGGTCTCTTCAAGGACAATTTCAAATGACACTTTTTGTTCTCCTTCCATTTTGCCTGAAATTTGCATAAAAAAAATATATATATATATATCAGTAGAGATAGGGCACTGTTGGGATTAATTTAACAGTGAATTTATCTTTGGGCAGTGTATGGTATCAGACTGGTAGTAGAAATATAAAAATGTGTATGTGATGAAACCTTAGTAAATTCATAATTATACAAGACAAGCCTAAATCCATCCATAACTATAAAAGAGAAGTCTATCTAAATCTATAACTATTACAGAGGGATAGTATATAACTATCAGAAAAAGTTTTCCATATTAACTTAAAGTGTCAAAATAACATCTTACCTTTTAAAAACAAGTTTAAGTTGTCAGTGAAAATGCTCTTGGAATGTACTTCAGGAAGTAGTAGTCAAAATGGCTGTGTTTCTCTCTCTTTCTTTATATATATTCAGGTACATAACCAATCAAATGTCAGGTAAAAAAAGTAGAAAATGAAAGTAACATTTTAATTGGTTGTCAATTCCAACACTTCAGATGTGTTTTGTGAAGTAATTTACCTCAGGGTATTTAGAGAGGTCTACAGGCTAAATGGCTAAATGGAATTCCAATCAAATTTGTGAAAATGGTAGGGATTGGTATGTAGTATGAGCTAATCTATATTTGGTGAAAGTGTCTCCAGTGGTTTTTCTGTGAATTACTTTCCCACCTTTTTTAAGCGAGCGCTTCCCGGTGCGCGCCCCGGTACGCGAACCGGCAGCGTTACGGGAGTCCTCCATTTTGTGTTTCGGTAGAATTGAGATACAAGATGGAGGGCAAATCATGTTCAGAATGGGTTGAAGGGGGCACGGTAGACGTATCCTGACCCCCTAGGTTTTCTGAGGGTGGCTGATGAGGCCCATATGTACGAAAAAAAATGATTTTTTTTCAAATTTTCGCACGGTTAGCGTCCGGTGCGCGTACCGGGTAGCGCTCCGGGGAGCGTACTTTGGTGAAAATTAGTGAAAAAAGTTAGAGTAAAATAATAATTGTGAGTAATCAGATGTAGGGTAGCTCTGAAAAGAGCTTTTGGGTCCTGTGGCTGATTTAGGTACCTACAAGTAGGTACCAATGCACAGTCTTAAATTCAGGATGAAAATTCTGTTCCCCTCATCTGAGAAGTGAACTCCATCTGCTCTGTAGATATCTTGCATGTAGTAACGCAAGTTATTGTTGTAGATGGAGCCCATTCCATGGTCTCTCATGTAAGCTGAAACAGACTTATTTACATGCTTCCTCGATTTCTCAATTTGTGGACAAAATTGGTTGGACCACTTCCATTTCTGTCTTTGGCATATATTTGAATATACCAAGGCAGTCTGAGGAAAAAGTGCCATCAATTGCTCAAAGGTGTCCTTTAAAAGCATTTCCAGACCTACCCCAGTCAAAGTACCCAAGTCATTTCCTCCACAGTGCACAATTAACAGGTCAGGGTTTGGCAAATGCAAAAAGGTTTTCACCAATGGTATCAATTGGTGACATCTTAATCCTCTGTGACCAATCCAGTTGATTTCCACATTTTGTAAATTGAGGTTGTGTAAATTTCTGTTATCAGCATACCTTTGAGCCCAGTGGATGTAACTATGTCCACCAATCCAGACAGAAAACATGGTGAGAGGAGGTTCTGCTGCAGTCAGATGAAGTGTGGGAATGAAATGGCAGTTGAAATAGTAGGAGTATGTAATGAAAAAAAGTGTGGAGTTTCTGTGCTAATGATTCAGTAGCAGTGATTGGTGGATTTTGATTGCTGAAAACAGAAAGTTAGGGTGCATGGATGAGTTCTTTGAAAGATGTAATTTGAATGGTCAAGAAAAAAATCATTTTTATGAAAGATTGCACCGGATACGCAGGTGTACTGAGAGTTCAGAGTTCAATTGAAACATTGTTGTGTGAACTTGTAAACATGACAGGTCTTTCAGGAGGTGGTTGCTATGGAAAAAAGGCAGAAAGGGCAGAGGGGGGAAGGGTGTTGATTTAAAAAAAGTGAGGGAAGAGTTTTGATTGGGTGACATGAGAGATATGAGTTATGAATTACAGCAGTTCTGTGCCATTGATGGTTGCAGCCTCTGGAGTGCATACCCTTTGCTCTGCTAAAGAAAAATTGGTGTGTGTCTGAGACTGTTTTGAAACTGAAAAAGTATTTGCTAAGGTGAGAAAAGATTCATTTAATTTAGATAGAGAATATTATGCTTTAGGGATAAATTTATTAAGAAAGTTGTGTATTTAAAATGTTGCTTTGTGTCAAGTGTTTTACAAATAGATTTAGTTTCTTTGAGTTACATAGCCATGTTAAAAGTGACGCAAAAGTGGTGGAAGGGCTTTAAAAATACGCTTTCATGTGTGTTAGGGCATTTTAAGTCACTTCCCCATGAATGTGGGTAAATAAGTGATTTACTTGAAGTGTTTAAAAAGTTTTTTGAAATCAATTAGGTTTCTTAATATGTACTGCTAGAGTTTCATAGGCTGCTTGAGGCATATTTACAAGGCCTTTGAGTCACTTTGATGTTATTTTCCCCAATTTAATTTAAGACATTTCCCCGTGCTGCAAAGTCTTTGTAAATACGCCGCCATGTGTGCTTGGCAAATTTAGACTTTGTTTCTTTGAGTTACATAGCCATGTTAAAAGTGACGCAAAAGTGGTGGAAGGGCCTTAAAAATACGCTTTCATGTGTGTTAGGGCATTTTAAGTCACTTCCTCATGAATGTGGGAAAATAATTAGTTTTTTTGATGTGTTTAAAAACGTTTTTTGAAATCAATTAGGTTTCTTGATATGTACTGCTAGAGTTTCATAGGCTGCTTGACGCATATTTACAAGGCCTTTGAGTCACTTTGATGTTATTTTCCACATTTTAATTTAAGACATTTCCCCGTGGTGCAAAGTCCTTGTAAATACGCCCCCATGTGTGCTTGGCAAATTTAGACTTTGTTTCTTTGAGTTACATAGCCATGTTAAAAGTGATGCAAAAGTGGTGGAAGGGCCTTAAAAATACGCTTTCATGTGTGTTAGGGCATTTTAAGTCAATTCCCCATGAATGTGGGTAAATAAGTGATTTACTTGAAGTGTTTAAAAACGTTTTTTGAAATCAATTAGGTTTCTTGATATGTACTGCTAGAGTTTCATAGGCTGCTTGAGGCATATTTACAAGGCCTTTGAGTCACTTTGATGTTATTTTCCCCATTTTAATTTAAGACATTTCCCCGTGCTGCAAAGTCTTTGTAAATACGCCGCCATGTGTGCTTGGCAAATTTAAGTACTGACAGGGTGTGCTTCTACATAGGAGCTGTGTTGTGTTTTCAAATTATGACCAGAAAATCGTTTAAAAAAAAAAAAGAAATGCTTTATTGTGAGTAATGTACATTGCTCTGTTGCATATAGTCCTCATCTTCTGCGTACTCTTGGATATGCTAGACTACATCTGCACAATGAGATACCTAAGCTGAGGAAACACAGGTGATGTGATTATGAATTGAGCATAAATATTTGCACGTTTTCAATTACATCACCTGTGTTTTCTAACATTACGAATCACATTGTGCAGATGAGGTTTAGGTCTGTCCAGGGAGACAGAGGAGGTCTGGCCTTTGTTCAAGAGTGCAGTGGACATGACTCACTTCATTGGTAGGCCTGCACATGTATTATCTCCTCTGTACTCTTCAACAAGCCTAAATTTCATCTGCAACCCTGAGTAGGCCTCACCTCAAACAAACCTCTGGATAGGCCACACCTTATCGTCATCCTGAATCAATCATTTAAAATGTTAGGGGCAAATTTATGATGGACGTGCGCCTCTTTTGCGCCGCTGTTGCGTCACTTTTGTGACGCAGCGGCGGTGCAAAAGATGCGCTATGTTGAGACATATTTACAACTTGACGCATCTAGGCAGATGTGTCACGGTGTAAAGTCCTGTGCCACATGAAACCTGCGTCAGGTTTCATGTGGGCGTTTTGTTGCAGGGTGGGCATTCATTTGCATGAAAGCCCTGTAAAACTAACACAGTGAAATTTAGAACATTTCACTAAGTCAGCTTTATGGCATTGCTGAATCAAATCCTTACGCCTGTTTGAAACAGCCATAAGGAGTGACGCACCATGCAATGTGTGGCTTGCCCCTGTGCATTGTAGTAGACATGTCGCGCTTATGACGTGATTCCTGCAATGTGCCGATTTTGCGGCACAGATGCGTGACGCATCTGTGCTATTTTTGTTCAATGGTGCTCCACATTGTAAATACGGCACATCATGGGTGGCAGAGCAGCAGCGCACGTTAACTGTTGCATCCCTGCGGATGCGCCAGTTAACATAAATCTGCCCCTTTACATTTAAGTATGAGCAGGGGACACAGAGTTGGTGAGGCTTATCCAAGGTTAAGAAGAGATGAGTCCTGTTCACTGAAAACTTGGACATAGGCCTCACCTCCTCAGCATCAGCAAATAATATCTGCAAAATGTTACTCTTGTTAAACAATTTTACTATTATAGTCTCTGAGATTTGTCTCTTACTCTGCAACATCTCATTGTTGTTCTCCTTTTTAAAGATAACGACAACATCAAGCATGAGTTATAATGAGCAAACTGTTGATCTCGATATTATCATTGAAATTGTTATTGAAACATCAGTGGAAGTAGATCCCTTGGATGATTTAAATCCTGAGGATGATGAAGAACATGATGAGGATGCCGATTTGTCAGAATTGCATGACATAGGGTGGGAAGCTGACCTGCTCGAGCCTATGGAACTATAAACAGTTATTTTTAAAAGTTACTGGAAATGAAAAGTAACCATGTTAACCGTTTCATTTAAAATTAAACACAACTTCAAAAACAGCTTGTGTGAAGTGTCTTTAATAAAATAGGGAACTATGCTGATAAAATTAGTTCAGATTCACATATAAAAGAGCAAAGGTCAAATGTAGAAGCATTCTATTTCTTTGCTACTATTTGTGAGTACTAAATTTGCCAATGCACTAAAAATTATTGTATGTAGAATTGACAAGTAGTGTGTTAATTTTTTGACGACTGTTATTGATTTAATGTTTGGTAATAGTGGTTAATAACATTTTTTATTATATTTTACCACAGATTCAACTGCAGATCATTTCAAAACTACAGTATGCCATCGAAGGAAAGAAGCCGAAAGGCTACAAAACGTCAAAGACAGCAGCTTACTACATGCTTGCAGCAGTCCTCTACAATAAAAAGTCGTCAAGTCTCCAAGAAACCTCCGGGTAAGACAACGAAATCATTCATAAGAAACATTTGCAGAAAAAAAAATATCAGTACAGAACATGTTTTAGTCCAGAAAAAGAGAGCCAATTTAAACGGAAAGGAAAGGCCAATCAAAAATGTTACTGCTAGAGCAGGAGATAACTCTGTGCATGGTAGTAGAACGAAAAATCAGTTTAGGGACATTCGTAGACGAATGTTTCGCAACAGGATAATTGGCAATTTGTTAAAAAATGTTAAGAAACGTCAACAAAAAGTGGCTTTTTATAAGAGAAAGAGAAACATTGAGAAAATTATTGATCAGGCATTCGAAATTAAGCGAAAGTTATTTATTTTGATAATCAATAGAATTAGGAAACTAAACAAGGTAATTTATGATTTCAAAACAAATAGTAGATGGAAGAGAACAGTTAATCGTAGTAATTTTTGTGAAGTTTTTTCAGGAGAATGGATGCATAGTTCAAGTTGTGAGGCATTTTTTAATGAGGAGAGTTATTTCCAGGATAATGATTTGGTGCATGCAGTTGACACCAATGGTCGAGCATATGAGGTGAAAGATGGTTGTCCGGTTGAAAAAGAAAAACTTGTGTCAACAGAGGCAGAAGAGGTGTTAGGTAATGAGGTTTTAGGAAGACGTCCTAAGGGACCAGTGTACACCTGGCAGTGTAGTAGTATTTGCAGTGTGCGACAGGATTCCATCAATTTGCTTTGTGATTTTGTACGGACATTTAATAAGAAAACTTTAAAACAGAAAATGAAGTTGTTGCAAGAATTAGATCCTTGCAGAGTGAGAGAAGTGACAGGTTTGCATGGTCATTCACTGGCTTGTCTTTCCAGGAGAGTATGCCAGAGTGTTTTTCATCATTTCAGGATGTTAGCAGTGCATCATAATAAAGTGAGGAAATTAGTTAGAATGTTGTATTATGCTAAGAGTCCAGCAATTATGCTTAAACAATTATGCACTGCTCTTTTGCATGGTTCTGAAGTAGATGTGAAGAATATTTGTGAAGAAATTGAGTTTTGTTACTTTGCAAGTAAAGAGAAGAATGTTGAAATTGACCCAGAAGAAGAAGGTAATGTGGAAGAGAGTGTACAGGTTTCCAGTACAGATAATTTTCAGAAGGAAATTGCCACGTTTCAGGTGAAATCAAGTGAGAGGCCTAATTTCACTTGTGTGTGTTGTCGACGCACTTATTATAAGAATCAGACTAAGTTAGTGGATTTATATGCAAAAAGTGAAAGGGAAAATAATAGTGAATGGAAGGATTTCGCAACATACTTGATGGTAGAAAATTGTTTTGATTTGGGATCGGATCAACGTGTGTGTACTTATTGTTGTAACAAATTAAATCAAAACCAGATGCCTGCTAGAGCGGTTCATAATAATCTGGAATTGGTTGAGATTCCTTCTGAATTGAAGGATTTAAATACTTATGAATCTATTTTGATTCAAAGTGTCCATCCCTTTCAGGCTATTGTACGAATGGAGCCAAAGACAGGGAAATTGCCTCCATCAGATTTACAGAGAGGATTAAAGGGAAGAGTTGTTTATTTGCCTCTAGATTTCAAGAAAAACATTAATACAATTGGAGTAGAGAAAGTGGAAGAGGAACCTCTGGTTATCCTAGTTAATGGGGTTCCGACAAAGAGTAAGAAAATCTGGCAAGATTTAGTGGATGTTAGGAAAGTCAAAAAGGCAACATTGTATTTGAAGAAAAACAATAAGTACTATACGAATGTATATGTTGCAGAAGAGGAAGTAAGTGAAGAAGAGGACAGCGATTTGTGTGCTGGACAAATTGAGAAAGTAGAAGCCTCTAAAAATGAAGAAATATATGAACATTATAGTGTTCATCCTTTGCATTCCAAGGAAGTCATGGGGAATGCTATTGAGTTGTTTCAAATGAAACAAGCCAAAGGGAGTCCCATTAGTGTTTGGGAGGAAAGTTTGGAAGCTCGGTGTTTCCCACAGCTATTTCCAACAGGTCAAGGAGGAAGATATGATGAGCGACCTCATCAAATTCCTGCTTCTGAATACCGGACTTTACGATTGTATGCAGAAGATCCTAGGTTTTGTCAATGCATTCCCTATTTGTTTCATCTACTGTTTGAAAGTGATCTGTCTGGACTGTCATATGCAGTGAACCACATTTTGAAAAGTGGTGTACAGATGCAAAATATCTCGGCAAGGGACTTTATGGATAAAGTCGATGTGCAAGACAGTATTTTG
This sequence comes from Lissotriton helveticus, assembly GCF_964261635.1. NCBI lineage: Eukaryota > Metazoa > Chordata > Amphibia > Caudata > Salamandridae > Lissotriton > Lissotriton helveticus. The sequence continues at coordinate 2,110,770,161 of NC_136057.1, forward strand.
GATTCTCACCTGATTAATCCCATGGCGTGTCAGCGTGGTACTAATGAGTACTGGTACCGTCGTCATGGTGATTTAAAATGTATGCTGAGGAACTTAGGAACTCCCACATGGTTCCTCACTCTCAGCTGTGCTGAGTATGGCTGGGAAGACTTACTTGAATTTCTACGAGAGGCAAATGGAAACATTGAAAATATCGAACTCAAGACACCTGCAGAACTGTGCTCTTTGGATCCAGTGAATGTATGCAGGTACTTCAATCATAGATTTGAAGCTATGATGTCTTTCATCATGAACAAGAAGAATCCACCTCTTGGAGAGGTGTTGGATTTCTTCTGGAGAAAGGAGTACCAAGCAAGAGGTGCTCCTCATATACATATGCTGCTATGGATCAAAGATGCACCCAAATTTGGAACAGATCCGGATGACTTAGTGATGAGTTTCATAGAACAGTATTCTACATGTGCTGTTCCAAACACAAAGGAAGACAAAAGCCTAAGAGAACAAGTTTTACGCTTCCAAAGCCATCGTTGTGGAAAGTACTGTCGTCGTAAATTCAGAAACAAGGACAAGTTCTACACAAAATGTCGTTTCGCCTTTCCACGACCGGTGATTTGTAAAGGAAGAGTGAACAGTTTGATGTCTTCGCTGCGACATAATGTGACGAGGAAATCACCCAAAAATACATACAATTTGAAAAGGAACGAAGAGTCCAAGTACATCAACGACTACAACCCAGTGATTTTGTCCATGTGGAATGCTAACATGGATATACAGTTTGTGGCTGATAACTGTATGGCTGTGGCTCGGTATGTGACATCTTACATCACCAAAAAAGAAAAGACAGAATTGAAGGATATGTGGGAGGACATTTCCCATGAAAAGAACCTCAGTAAGAAGTTGTACAGTTTCAGTCTGAAGATGTTGTCGCATCGAGAAATCGAAGCTTACGAATGTTCTGACCGGTTATCTTCAGCAAGTCTCTATGCCTAATCTAGGAGTATCATTTGGGCGAGTCTTGGTCTTGCTGCAACACGTAATCGAGTTCTGAAACCTGTACGGGAAATTGAGTATTTGGCGGAAAAGGAGCCAAACAGTACCGATATTTTGAAGACCAACATGTTGGATACATATTATCCAAATAGAAGCAGTCACCTCGAGAATGTTTGTCTTTATGAGGTTCTACAAAATTACATATTCAAGAGGAACATCAAAGAAGATATTGATAAAGGAGTGTATGCTGTAATTGGAAGTGAGGGATGTCTGGTCAAGCCAAGAAAATGCCACTTGGTAAACCATCGAAAATTGAGTGGCGAATCTCCTGAAAGACAAGAGTTTTTCTATTTAGCACTTTTGCAACTTTTCAAGCCTTGGCGTGCAGAAGAGGAACTGCTTGGAGATTTCCTCTGTTACGAAGACTCTTTCAATGCCACCAAGGAGACCATAGAATGTCCTGTTTTTCCCAAATATCTAGAAATGTTGAATGCGGAAATCGAGCAGGAAGCAACGATTGCAGCCGAGATTGCTAGAGACAGTTCTCAGGACAGTCAGAGTTGTGTTTCATTGAGTCAGGATCCACTAGGAGGACCAGTTATCGAAAATGAAGCTGCCACTGCCATGATTGAAGTGGAAAGAGCCATGGCACATGCTCAGGAGGATGCGGTTAACTTAGAAGACTTGGAAAGACAACTCAACGTTGAGCAGAGGAAAATATATGACGAAGTTACACACCAAATTGATCATGGATTAAGTCATGAGAAGAAAGAGTGCTCATGTACGTCGTTGAAGCCTGTCCGACTGTACGTGAGTGGAGAAGCGGGAACTGGAAAAAGTTTCCTCATTAAAGCAATTTCATATTATTTGCAGAAAAGGACTGAGTCATCGCTGTCTTGTGTTGTCACCGCTCCAACTGGACTGGCAGCACATAACATTAAAGGTATTACTTTGCATCGTCTACTGATGCTGCCAGTGGAGTATGATAACAAATTACAATACCACAAGTTATCTGGAGATGCTTGTTGTGAAGTTTCAAGAGTCTTGAGGAAAATGAAACTTCTTATCATTGACGAAGTAAGCATGGTTTCTAATGTCATGCTTGCCTTTGTGCATTTGAGAATGCAAGAAGTTCTCAAAACAGAGTATGATGTGTTATTTGGTGGCAAACACATCATTGTTTTCGGTGATCTTCTGCAGCTGACACCAGTGAAAGGACAACCTGTGTTCAAAATGCTCACGCATGAAGATACCAGGAAGTGCCTAGGGAGCATTGGCAACGTTAATATATGGTTAAACTTCAATTATGCTGAACTGCGTGAAAATATGCGTCAAGCGAAGGATGAAGATTATAAGAATATTCTACAAGATGTTAGAATCGGAAAAGTGACCGAGCATGGGAAAGAAGCTTTACATGCACGATTACTGTCAAATTTGTATCCAGAAGAAGACGTTGTGCCTGAGAATATTTTTCGGAAAATTACTGAGAAGAAATCTGGAATATGTTTGATGCCAACTCTTGCAGAATGTGCCATCTTCAACAATAAAATGTTGAATTTAGAAAAACAAGAGATTGTGAAACTGGAAGCTATTGACAGAATAGAGCATATGGGAGCAACAATTATTTTGTCTGAGAATTTGAAATCAAAATTGGATTCATTAGAGAAGACTATATCTAAAACTGCTGGTTTTGAAAAGACTCTAAATGTGTGCTTAAATTGCCGTATAATTTTAAGAAGGAATTTACATGTTGAAAGAGGTCTGGTAAATGGATCAATGGGTAATGTTGTTGATTTTGAGAAATACAGAAATAGAGATGGAATTGAATTTTTAAAAATTAAATTTGATGGCATTGAGGAAGTACAGCTAATTGGTCGTTGCTCTGCTAGGTTTTTGCTTGTAAAAGACTTATATGTTCGCCGTAAGCAGTTTCCTGTTTGCTTAGCATATGCGGTGACAATCCATAAATCGCAAGGTTTAAGTGTAGACAGTGCATTGGTGAATATTGGCAGTTCTGTGTTCAAGGAAGGTATGGCATATGTGGCATTGTCACGAGTCAGAACTTTATCGCGATTGTACTTGATTGAGTGTGATGTCACAAACATTTGTGCGGATCTAGATTGTATTAAGGAATACAATAGGTTAAGAAGAGAGTATGCGCCACATTTGCCTCAATATCCTTTGTTTGAGAAACGTGTGGTAGGCCGGAAACGAAGAAATGTGACCAATAGTAGGGAGGTTGTAGCAAAAAGACGAAAAGTCGATGAACCCAAAATTATAAGCAGAAAAAAAATGGATTCTGTTGAGTGGTTAATGTTGTCTTTTTTCTAGAAACTTTAAAAGAAGAGATTGTGCTCAATTCGGATCAAAGATTTTGCACTTTGTTGAATTCTGTGTTAGAGAAATGTAGCACTGATAGAATAAAAATAGAAAGTGTGTCTGAAATTCGAAATCTGTTAGACAAATGTTCAGGTCAAACGCAATTCTCTCAAAATATTCAGCAAGATTGTCAGGAGTTTTTAATGTATATGCTTGATGTATTGCAAGATGAAGGTGTAAGATGTAGATCATCTGTTTGGCCTTTCCTATCAATGGCAGCATGACTGAGAGAACTGTAGGTTATCAAGTACTACTAGTGTAGACTCAGAAAGATTTATATATTTAACTTTGCCAGACAGTAAATCAGTGTCCTTTAATAAGCTAGTAAAAGCAGCTGATCACAACATGGAGTGTAGCCAATGTAAGTCTGCAATGTTGTCAACATTATTTATACGAACATATGGCCAGTATGTCATTTTAATGTTCCAACGATGTAGGCCTGATGGAACAAAATTGACAACTTTAATTAAAAATGTTGTGGCTTCGCAGTTGTCAATATCAGGAAGGACTTTTGTAACTGCAGCAATTATATATCATGACGGTCCTTCAACAACATCAGGACATTACACAGCTTATTTGAAGTCTACAAACGGCTGGTCATTCTGCAATGATTCTGTTTTAACTTTCAAATAAAAATTGCCTTTTGACCTTAAAAATTCTTACCTGGTGTTTTTACAACCAAAATTTTAGGGAAAGAATCTCGGGATTTGCTCTGAGGAATTTCAAGAGGTTCTAATGGCTCCTACACTATTTGGCCTTGAGGATAAGTGTAGTACAGAGTAAAAAGTTATTTTTGAGTTTTAAGTAGTTCCTGAAAAAAAAGAAGGTTTTCTTACAGAAAGTGGTGGGCACGGATTAGTTAAAGGACAACAGAGTATTCCCCAAAGCAAACGGTGTTCTTACCATAACACTTCACGTCATGGGAAAATAACTGCACTTTGAATGAGTTCAGAAAAACGGTTTCTTTTAATAAGCTAATTCAAGCAGCTAATCAAAACATGGAGTAGAGGTAATGTAAGTCTGCAATGGTGTACACATTTTTTGAACAAACTATTGGTTATAATGTCATTTTAAAATTCCAACTATATAAACCTGATGAAAGTAAGTTTTCAACTTTAATTACAAATGTTGTGGCTACACAGTTGTTGATTTTAGGAAGAACATTTCTAACTGCAGCTATTATATGACATGATGGTCCTTTGACAACATCCGCTTATTACACAGCTTATTGAAAATGTAAAAAAAAGCTGATGTTTCGGAAATGATTCACATTTGTCTATGAAACAATGTTGCCTTTTGACTTAAAAATATTCTTACTTTCTGTTTTCAGAAGAAAGAATTTAGGGTAGGTAACTGGCCTATAATGATTCTAGGAGTTGATATAATTTTATGTACTGTTTTAAATTGCTTTGTGATTAAAAGTGATGTAGAGAATTAAATAATTGTAGTAGTCATAGAGGTAGTGTAAGTCTGCTTCATAGTAAGCAGTATAGGTGTCATAGGAAATGTGGAACATGAGTGAGCAAGAAGGGTGAAATATTACTAGTACAGGATTGTGAAAGTGATCTTGAACGTTTTCTTTCTGAAAGTTGCGGAAAAAGAAAATGACGGGATTTGCTTAGAAGAATTCCAAGAGTTATAAATGGCTCTTACACGATTTGGCCTTGAGGAGAAGTGCGGTAGAGAGCGAGAAGTCATTTATTGTATGTAACATATTTGTCAAAACGATGGAATTTTTCTTTCAGAAAGTGGCGGGCTGAAAATAATAACAGCACAACAGAGTATAAGCTGTTCATAGGACATCCTTCGACGTCATGGAAAGTAAGTTACTTTTGAGGAGTTCTGATTTCTGATTGGTTATGTTATAAGGGTTTTTTATTTACAACAAGGGGTGGTGATGGACAGAGTCTCTGAATTAAGCAGAATACTCTCACCCAGTCAAGAGATCAGGGCTAAATCCAACACCGTTTTTTAGCTCATTGCACCATCCCAGTTTCAGAACCTGGCTGTATGCAAATTAGTCTGTCCCTGGCCCAGTGCATCATGGGAACAGGGCAAACCAAACTACAAAAGCCAATTCTTACACTGGGAAGGAAACAAGCTTCCGGGGACCGGTTTCTGGCATTCCAGCCGTCTTCGGCCCGGCTTGCTTGAATCCTGATGGTGCAATGAGCAAGGGACTCACATCTGAGTATACCCTTCCACGCTTAGGGTGGACAAAAATATTTACAACAAGGGGTGGTGATGGACAGAGTCTCTGAATTAAGCAGAATACTCTCACCCAGTCAAGAGATCAGGGCTAAATCCAACACCGTTTTTTAGCTCATTGCACCATCCCAGTTTCAGAACCTGGCTGTATGCAAATTAGTCTGTCCCTGGCCCAGTGCATCATGGGAACAGGGCAGACCAGACTACAAAAGCCAATTCTTACACTGGGAAGGAAACAAGCTTCCGGGGACCGGTTTCTGGCATTCCAGCCGTCTTCGGCCCGGCTTGCTTGAATCCTGATGGTGCAATGAGCAAGGGACTCACATCTGAGTATACCCTTCCACGCTTAGGGTGGACAAAAATATTTACAACAAGGGGTGGTGATGGACAGAGTCTCTGAATTAAGCAGAATACTCTCACCCAGTCAAGAGATCAGGGCTAAATCCAACACCGTTTTTTAGCTCATTGCACCATCCCAGTTTCAGAACCTGGCTGTATGCAAATTAGTCTGTCCCTGGCCCAGTGCATCATGGGAACAGGGCAGACCAGACTACAAAAGCCAATTCTTACACTGGGAAGGAAACAAGCTTCCGGGGACCGGTTTCTGGCATTCCAGCCGTCTTCGGCCCGGCTTGCTTGAATCCTGATGGTGCAATGAGCAAGGGACTCACATCTGAGTATACCCTTCCACGCTTAGGGTGGACAAAAATATTTACAACAAGGGGTGGTGATGGACAGAGTCTCTGAATTAAGCAGAATACTCTCACCCAGTCAAGAGATCAGGGCTAAATCCAACACCGTTTTTTAGCTCATTGCACCATCCCAGTTTCAGAACCTGGCTGTATGCAAATTAGTCTGTCCCTGGCCCAGTGCATCATGGGAACAGGGCAGACCAGACTACAAAAGCCAATTCTTACACTGGGAAGAAAACAAGCTTCCGGGGACCGGTTTCTGGCATTCCAGCCGTCTTCGGCCCGGCTTGCTTGAATCCTGATGGTGCAATGAGCAAGGGACTCACATCTGAGTATACCCTTCCACGCTTAGGGTGGACAAAAATATTTACAACAAGGGGTGGTGATGGACAGAGTCTCTGAATTGAGCAGAATACTCTCACCCAGTCAAGAGATCAGGACTAAATCCAACACCGTTTTTTAGCTCATTGCACCATCCCAGTTTCAGAACCTGGCTGTATGCAAATTAGTCTGTCCCTGGCCCAGTGCATCATGGGAACAGGGCAGACCAGACTACAAAAGCCAATTCTTACACTGGGAAGGAAACAAGCTTCCGGGGACCGGTTTCTGGCATTCCAGCCGTCTTCGGCCCGGCTTGCTTGAATCCTGATGGTGCAATGAGCAAGGGACTCACATCTGAGTATACCCTTCCACGCTTAGGGTGGACAAAAATATTTACAACAAGGGGTGGTGATGGACAGAGTCTCTGAATTGAGCAGAATACTCTCACCCAGTCAAGAGATCAGGACTAAATCCAACACCGTTTTTTAGCTCATTGCACCATCCCAGTTTCAGAACCTGGCTGTATGCAAATTAGTCTGTCCCTGGCCCAGTGCATCATGGGAACAGGGCAGACCAGACTACAAAAGCCAATTCTTACACTGGGAAGGAAACAAGCTTCCGGGGACCGGTTTCTGGCATTCCAGCCGTCTTCGGCCCGGCTTGCTTGAATCCTGATGGTGCAATGAGCAAGGGACTCACATCTGAGTATACCCTTCCACGCTTAGGGTGGACATAATTTTGTCCACCCCAAGCGTGGAAGGGTATACTCAGACATGAGTCCCTTGCTCATTGCACCATCAGGATTCAAGCAAGCCGGGCCGAAGACGGCTGTAATGCCAGAAACCGGTCCCCGGAAGCTTGTTTCCTTCCCAGTGTAAGAATTGGCTTTTGTAGTTTGGTTTGCCCTGTTCCCATCATGCACTCGGACAGGAACAGACTAATTTGCATACAGCCAGGTTCTGAAACTGGGATGGTGCAATGAGCTAAAAAACGGTGTTGGATCTAGCCCTGATCTCTTGACTGGGTGAGAGTATTCTGCTTAATTCAGAGACTCTGTCCCTCACCACCCCTTGTTGTAAATAATTTTGTCCACCCTAAGCGTGGAAGGGTATACTCAGACATGAGTCCCTTGCTCATTGCACCATCAGGATTCAAGCAAGCCGGGCCGAAGACGGCTGTAATGCCAGAAACCGGTCCCCGGAAGCTTGTTTCCTTCCCAGTGTAAGAATTGGCTTTTGTAGTTTGGTTTGCCCTGTTCCCATCATGCACTGGGACAGGAACAGACTAATTTGCATACAGCCAGGTTCTGAAACTGGGATGGTGCAATGAGCTAAAAAACGGTGTTGGATCTAGCCCTGATCTCTTGACTGGGTGAGAGTATTCTGCTTAATTCAGAGACTCTGTCCCTCACCACCCCTTGTTGTAAATAATTTTGTCCACCCTAAGCGTGGAAGGGTATACTCAGACATGAGTCTGTGGAAAAGTAAATTTTGCCATGTCATATGTGCCTACGTGTTCCCCATCTTATGTTATATGTGCATGATCGATATGCATGTATTCCCCTCTGATCGATTAAAGAAGCAATTACAGTTGTGTCCATCTCTAGTATGCCAGTTTCCAGTTTTCGTGAATATAACGAATATCAGGCCTATGTAAAGCTACGTTGCCACGTTTTACAGTGTGCACGTTAATTAATTGAATTGTCCCCGTTTCTAGGCCTCAAAAGGGCCCGGACTCAGATTCAGCTCCTGTTTCCTGAACTCTCCGAGGAGCGATACAGCCCCCACCTGTATCCCTGACCCTTAGCTTACTTCTTGCCACGCAGTGCCCGGCCCGGCCTGGCTCTGCCTCCCAGTCTGCCAAGAGTATGTTATGTTTCTAGTTATCAGTCCAGCCCTCCTTCTCTGCATTCCTAAGCTACTGAATCGCATCAATAGTTTCCGTCATGGTCTAGCCTTTATGTCTCCATGTAAGAGAAATACTGTATTCATATTCATAGAATATTCCTCGCACATGCAATACATTTAGAATAATGCATGCACCAGTCTTAGAGTCTATTAGCCTTTACCCTGATAACTTCTGGATTCTATCAACATGTACTATAAACACCAGATACTAGATATGCCTAGGTACATGTCGCTCTGACCCTTCAGACTTTCGTCTCCTCTTCTAGTGCAGAAGTCATAGCCCCCAGTTCTCCCTAGTAACACGTCATTGCCAGTTTACGCGCACCACTAGGTTAGAGGTCCCAGCTGCTCAGGTAGCCCCCTCCATGTTTCCGCCCCGTTTATGACATATTCTGTTACGTTTGCATCACATGTCTATGTATACGCCCTGTACACACCTCTTGTTACACCCACTTTATGCCTTATCTTTCGCGACTGCTACAAACTCCGCCTACTGCTACGCCTACTGTATTGAATGTAATGTATTTGTTTTTGGTATATATACTAATGTTTTGTTACTGAAAGCCAGCCTTATTCCTGCCCCCGGCAGCTGCCATCCTATTCCCATGCAGGCTGTCCTGTTCCTGTCCTTTTATGACTGATTAAAGCCTGTATACTTCAGCTACCTCGAAACTTGACTCTTATTTATTGAGCTATCTGTTATTAGAGTATCCTGAAAAATAGAACCGGTAATTAATTATTTATTTACCACATAATGGCGCCCGAATAGGGACTTGCCCTTTCCCCACGCGCCGGAGAAGCCACGCAGGCCCCCTGATCCTCTGCAGCCGTGACGGAACCATACCGGCCACGTGCAGATATTTCTGCTTCAAGTATCCCTCAGGCCCACGGAGGAGACGGAGGTTGCGGTCCAGCGTCCAGACGAGGCGGTGGAGGAACGCGGCGAGTCCCGACCAGAGCCCAAGCCGAGAGTCCAAGGTCCGAGGTATCCGGAGGCCCACCTGTAACTGAAGTCCGAAGTTCGTCCGTCCGTCGTCGTAGCAGTCCAGTCCAGTCCGAGGCCTTCCGTTCTTGCTGCCCGGTGAGTACTGTTGCTGGGGTAGTATCTAGACAGGGTCAATTAATTTGTCTCTGGTCCGTGGGTTTGGGTACACAGATCCAACACGAAGTGTCCACCAAGGTGGATGCGGGTCCTGACGTGTCTCTTTATGAGACCGGTAAGTTTCGTACTGTTTTAGCAGTGCATCTAGTCATTCCAGTAAGTTCTGTTCTGTTCTCGAGAAATTCATGTGTTTCTGTTTTCAGTATTCCAGGTAGTATTCTGTCCGAACTGTTATTTTAAATGTTATTTCATGTGTTCTCAATGTTGTGGTATGAGTGATTTGTTTTCAAGTTATTATTGTGTTTATCGTGTATTGTATTTGTGTCCAGATTCCAGTCTAAGTCATGCCTCTGTTCTCGAAGTTACGTCAGTTAAAAACCAGAAAAGGTCTGCTCGAAGAAGCAGTTCCTGTCCCGCCTAGGGACAGTCCAGGTCATTTTATGTATCATAAGCATGGCATAAGTGCCATATTATATCTAGACTTATGGGTCGAGTATACTAAAGATCTAGAAGAGAAATATAGATGGCCTGTATCAGGTACATGGGATGCCGAGTGCATCATGCGAGTAGAAGAAGCATTATGGAAAAAGAAATCCAGACAGTCCCAGAAAGATGCCATCGAGTTATGGCGCAAAGAATCTCATAAAAGAACCGAAAAAGAAATCAGAAAGTCAGAATTAAGTAGAGAATCCTCAGAAAGAGCCCAAGAAAGGGAATTAATCGAAGTAGGTGAACGAGTTAAAGCCGAACAGTCAGACAGACAGAGAAATGCCCTTATTAAGGGTATGTATCCTCTTCTTGCCGAGGGCTTGCCGAAAGCAACCCCGGAAGCACCATGTAATTTTCCGCCGACATTGGTTCCGATTAAGCTACGTCACAAACCGACCGCAGCTGATATTTTTCTCTCGTCCTATTTGGACGACACAGTCCCAGAATATGCAAATCCTGTTCCGCCAGCTCCTGTAAATAATGTAATTCCTGTTCCTCCAGCCACCGGGGCACCTGTTACAGCACCTGTTACGGTACCCCCGGTCCAGCCCGTAGTACAAGTTCCCGCTACATCGGTCACTCTGCCAGCACGAAGAGTATCAGTCGACGATTCTAGTATAGGGGCCGCGGGGGGAGGTCCTCCTGGTACCCCGCCGCCACACAAACGTGTAACGTTAGTCGAGTTACATGAACGTGCGTTACAGCGTACGCCCAAACAGCAGTCTGTTGCAGATATTAGACGAGCTCTCACCGAATGCCGTTATGATCCAGTCCCAGGCGATGATAATATGGTTATATATTCATTGCGTGTAAGACGGGTGACCGAGTATTTGGACACCCTACCGAATATGAAAGAAGATCTAGACAGAATATATCGTTTCATCCGTACAGGAGACGATCCAGAAAGTATTGGCGAAATCATGTCTCTAAGGAAAGCTGAGACCCAGCTCATGCTATTAAAATTTCTAATCAATTGTTTAGTAAGGGAACAAGATTGTCCGACTAAAGATCCGATCGAAATGAGAATTCTGACAAAGTGGAGTGATCATATAGCCGAGGGAAGACACAAGACACTCAGTAGTATAGAGAGTATGTACAAGAAAATTCGTAAGGAAATAATAAGGTTACACGAGAAACGCAAAGCAGCACAAGTAAGTGAGAAAGAAGACAACACTGATACTGAAGAGGTAGAAGACGAGAATACCGCCAGAATAGCGTATGTAGGTAAATCTAGACTTCTAGACCGACATTCACGCCTAGAACACAAGAAAGTTTTTCACCTTCCAGCACTAGAACAAGAGAATCTTGAACAAGTATTTCAAGCTACCGATCACATTCTGAAATCACGTATCGGTTATAGTGAACTTAGTACCATGCATGAACTAGAACTAGCCCGATCAGCAGTCCGATGGACTACTGATTCTACCACTTTTCCAGATGAAATAGTGGCACAAATGTTTCTGAAACTGCCCCCAGCCGAGCAGCGACTGGTGGGTATGTATATGATCCAGCACCTCATTACACTGTATGAGGGACAACATTCTGATCCAGGTCCGTTACATGATGTTCTGAACGAGTTGCTCCAGTATAGATGGAAAGGTTTAGGTACTGATTTAATTAGTGTCATTCTAGAACAGCGCCACAAATATAGAACGTTTCTGAATCCGCATTTTGTTCACGTCTCACCTCCAGAAAGTAAACCATTTTACATAGATAGACAGCATCCGTTACGAGAAGTACACCCAGTTAGGACAACGGGTGGTGAAATGCAACGAGTATTTGTTTACACCCCTATCACAAAGATGGAACTCTTAGAGATGAAGAAATTAATTCCTTGTCACGACAAAGACCCAGCAGGGTTCCATCGAGAATTAAAAGACATGCTCCGTATGGGAGAATACACGTATCCAGATGTCATTAAAATGCTAAAGGTCCTGTTGCCCGCAGTGGTATATGAAAAACTCAAGGAAAAAGAATGGGAGGTGGGAGAGAAAAAGATTGATTGGACAGCTCTAGAAGCTGAAGATAAAATACGAGTACCAGGTACCGGTCTTGGGGACAAATGTAAAGAATTGCCCGAGTTATTGATACAAGTCTTGCCAAGGTTATTATCCACGAAAAAGGAAGATTGGGATGCAATCTCAGCATGCAAACAGAAACAGGATGAAGACACTAGTGATTTCTATTCTAGATTTGAAAAATGTTTTATTATTAACAGTGGTTTGAAGACAGGTAGCGAGTCATACCCTCATCTTTTTGTTACTAAACTAGTCGAGAATTCAAGCCCACAAGTTAAAAATCGAGTTTTGAAAGTCGAAAGTACCTGGCAAGCTAGTACCCCGTCACAAATGCTTCAAATGCTCCAGTATCACCAGAATAGAATCAGGGAAGAGCAAGAACACGAAAGGAGACGTATGAAAGACACGAAAATGAAAGTACTAGTTGCACAATCTGTTCCACAAGACAGTCAGAAGAGGGGTCCGAATCAAGCCAGTCATCCTGCAGCTCCCGTTAAAGGGACATGCAATTATTGTAAACAGCCAGGTCATTTTATAAACGAGTGTGCAGTTCTGAAACACAACATAGCCACTGGTAAAACTAAAGAAAGACCACGCCCGCCTAGACAAGAACAAGTCTCACAGACTTCTCAGTCACCGCAGAATGCACAACAGACAGTTCCAGCATCGCAGCCTATCGCTGCAACACAGCATGTTACACAGCAAATGTACCAGTATGCTCAGACAGAGTATCCAGAGTATCAACAGTATTCATGAAACAGCCTAGAGAGGGAGGTAGGCTTGCCTCTCATCGAGATACCTGTAGATCAAGAGGGTCCCTATGTGCACAGTCAAGTATTAGGGAAAGACAGAAAGTTTTTGATTGATACAGGGGCAAGTAGGACTACTATCAGTCATGACGAGGTTCCAGGGGCTCCGCTCTCAGGCTCTAGAAATGTTTCCCTTGGATTTTCAGGAAAGCCTATTGTTAACGAGATTTCAAAGCCAGTTACTCTAGAAGTTGGTCCATTGTCCCGAACTACTGATTTGTTACTTACGAAATCATGTCCAGAAAATTTGTTAGGCATCAAAACATTGAAAGAATTAGGTGCAGTAATTTGCTGCTCCCCAGAAGGAATACGATTGTTTTTGCGTGACTTTAAAGGTCACTATGTATTACGCGATTTTGATCCAAGATTATCCAATGTACCGCAGCATTTATGGGCGCAAGGTCCAACTGATGTAGGTTTTATGCAAATCACACCCCATCGTGTGACTCTCAAGCAAGGTATAGTCTTGCCACGAATCAGACAATATAGATTGCCACCTGAGGCTGTAGCAGCCTTATCCAGAATTATTGATGAGCTCATTGCTCAAGGAGTGGTTGTAGAAACTGACTCCAATGTATGTAATTCTCCTATCATTCCAGTCATGAAACGTACTGATCCAAATGCACCTCCAGTATATCGATTAGTGATTGACCTTCGAGAGCTTAATAAATGTATCATACCCCAGTATCCAGTAGTCCCGGATATTTCGTCCCTATTGACAGCTATTGATTCTGAAGCTACATTTTTCACTGTCATCGACCTCAAGAATGCATTTTTCAGTGTCCCGATTCATCCAGACAGCCAGTACCTTTTCGGTTTTTGTTTAAATGGAAGGAGCTATAAATTCACACGAGCTCCTCAAGGTTTCACAGAAAGTCCTAGTATTTACAGTCAAGCACTTAAAAGACAACTAGACAATATTCACATGCCAACTGACACTGCCCTGCTCCAGTATGTCGATGATCTACTGATCACAGCCCGTTCTGAACGTGACTGCGAACGAGCGTCACTTACAGTTCTGTATTTTCTGGCCGAGATGGGGCACAAGGTGTCCCCTTCAAAGCTTCAGTTCTGTGTCCAGCAAGTGATCTACTTAGGCCACTTACTGTCCAAGTGGGGTAGGCAGTTGACACCAGACCGTATCCAGTTGATAGCGAGTCTTCCACAGCCCAAGACACAGAAGGAGGTACGTGCTTTTATTGGCCTCACTTCTTACTGCAGACAATGGATTCCTCAGTATGCATTTCTAGCCAAGCCACTGATACAGTTAACGACACAGGAGGCAGCCGTATCGACTGTCCTCCCTTGGACATCTGAACATACACTTAGTTTTAATGAATTAAAGAAAGCCTTATGCCAAGCACCTGTTCTAGCAACACCGAACTACAGTAAGCCTTTGTGGGCTGGTGGGGGAAGCAAACCGGAATGACAAGCGTGGAGGCCGAATGTAGTGGGCTATTTCGTAGCCGGTTTTTATTAATGTACAAGGGTGCAATGGTATGGCACAGGACAACAGAGAGTTCCAAAGGATTGAGGGTTCCGGCACCGAGGTAAGGAGCCCTCCGGGGTTGGTCTTCCAGGGACAGCTGTCGGTCTTGGCTGTAGGCAGGCTGGTCCTTGGGGTTCAACAGCCTCGTCTCCCGGACGGTGGATCCTCGGAGGGGGGAAAAAGGAGAGAGAAAACGGGGCCGTTAGCTCTGTCGGCGGAACACAAGATAAGGTCCTTGTCCTTCACCCGGGTGTTTGGGTTGAGAACGACTGTGAGGAAAGGGAGGGGAAGGGAAGAGAGGTAAAGATATAGAGTGGACTGGGAATAGGGTGACGTTGGTGTCAGGACGTGAGGGGATATTTATCTACATTCGTGATAGTGCCGCTCTCACACGTATCTACAGTCTATTCACAGTGCACGGTGATTCGTGAGGAGGGGACTAGATTTTACACGGAGGTATTTACAAGTTACTTATGTACAGACACACGGAACGCCTAATTTCTAAACGCACTCGGAACTGGTACTCACTTGGCCCGCCGCAACTCCGTCCATGAGTTGCGGCCGCTCTCCAGCGTCCTCCTCTGGACTCCACCAGTCCTCCGTCCAGACCTCGTCTCCTGGTTCCGGTTCGTCTCTCGTCTCCAGGGGTTCTTCGCACGCCGTCTCCTGCCACGAGTCTTCCTGCTTGAACGCTGTGTTGTGGGTTCTTCCGGCTTTTCTTTGGTCCGCCTCCGGAAAGGGGGAGGGACATCCGGGGTCGCGGGGTTGTACTTCCGCTGCGTCCCGCGTTGGTACTGGTTCCTGTAGGGAAAGAGAAAGGGGTGGAGTCCGGGTTGTTTTGGTAGTCCGGGCGACCGGGGATTGTGGTGGTGATCGGGAGGGGAGACGGGATATCCGTGTTGACGGGGCCGTGTCCCTATCACATCCCCTTCCCCTAGCTGTCTTTCTTGATCGGGTAAGCTGGCATGGATATCGAGAAAGATAGTCAGCGTTGGCTTGGTCCGCGCCCTTCCTGTGGAGAGTCTTGAACCTGAAGGGTTGTAGGGAAAGGAACCAACGAAGGACTCTTTCGTTGTGTCCTTTGTTACGGGCCATCCATTCCAGTGGGGCATGGTCAGTGTACAAAATGAATTCTCTGCCTTCAAGATAGTAGCGGAGGCTGTCTACAGCCCATTTGATGGCGAGGGCCTCCTTCTCCACTACAGCGTAGTTACTCTCCCGGGGAAACAGTTTTCTACTTAGGAAAAGGATGGGCCGTTCGTCCCCATTGCAATCTTTCTGAGAGAGAACTGCTCCCAGCCCCTGCTCGGAAGCGTCCGTCTGGAGTATAAATGGCTTTGAATAGTCTGGGCTGATGAGAACGGGACTGGAAAGTAGGATGTCTTTCAACTGGTGGAAGGCATCCAACAGGGAGGGGTGTGGTTGTCTCAGGGCCTCTTCGGTTTTTATAGTTTTCTTTAACAGATCTGTGAGAGGAGCTGCTATCTGGGAAAACCGGGGAATGAAGCGTCTGTAATACCCTAAGAGGCCTAGGAAGGCTCTTAGCTCTTTTTGGGTCTGGGGAAAAGGAATTGAGTGGATAGCGGCGATTTTGTTGTTTTGTGGGCGGATCAGTCCTTCTCCCAACAGGTATCCTAAATATTTCACGGTCTGAGCCGCCAAGGTGGTTTTCAAGGGGTTGATCGTGAACCCATAGGACCCCAGGGAGTGTATTACTTCTCTCAGGTGACATAAGTGCTGCTCCCAATCATCACTATAGATGATTATGTCATCCAGATAGGCCCCGGCGTAAGAAACATGGGGCCGTAATATCAAATTCATAGCCCGCTGAAAGGTGGCTGGGGCCCCGTGAAGCCCAAAGGGCATCACCGTGAATTGGTATAGGCCTTCGGGGGTGGAAAAGGCAGTTTTCTTCTTATCTTCGGGTCGTAAGGGAATCTGCCAATACCCTTTACAGAGGTCTAGCGTACTGATGAATTTGGCCCTACCAATACGCTCAATCATTTCATCAACCCGAGGTAAGGGGTATGTATCGAAGGAGGAGATTTTGTTGATTTCTCTGAAATCGATACAAAAACGGACCGATCCGTCTGGTTTGGGACTAAAACAATCGGCGAGTTCCAATCGCTACTGGAAGGCTCGATGATCCCCATGTGGAGCATCTGGGCTACCTCATCTCTGATAACTGGTCTACGAGCCTCAGGGAGCCGATAAGGCCGCTGACGGACCGTTTTCCCGGGTTCCGTGATGATGGCATGTTCGACTACTGATGTGAGGCCCGGAGAGGAGGAGAACACCTGTTGTAAGGAGCGAAGGGTGGACCGTAGTTCCTGTTTCCTTTGTTCCCCGAGTTCTGGGTCTACACAGACCTCATAGGGGAGTTCTTGTTCTGTACTGTTATTCAGGAGGACCGGACGGGGTCCCACCCACTCCTTCAGTAGATTTACATGGAAGATTTGTGTGGTTCGACGGACAGGGTCGAGCTCGATTTCATAGGTCACGGGAGTGACCTGTCGTAGGACGGGAAAGGGGCCTTGCCATTGCCCTAACAGTTTGTGATCGGAGGAGGGCATTAAGAGGAGAACCAACTGACCAGGACGAAAGGAACGAGCTTTCGTACCCTTATCGTATTGTTGCTTTTGTTTGGCTTGGGCTGCTACCAGATTCTGGCGTACGATGTCCCTTATTTGCCCCAGGTGGGTTCTGAGGTTTTGTACGTACTCCGGCAAAGGACGGGTACGGTCGGGTTCCGCCTCCCAAGCCTCTTTGGCCATATCCAGGAGGGTCCGAGGGGGCCTGCCATAGAGTAGTTCATAAGGGGAAAAACCCGTGCTGCTTTGGACCTTGCAGCGGATGGCAAAGAGGGCCAGCGGTAGCATTTCCTCCCATCTCTTACTCTCCAAGGCCAGGAGTTTTTTAAGGGTTGTCTTCAGGGTGGCGTTATACCGCTCCACGAGGCCATCAGTTTGGGGGTGGTAAGCGGACGTTCTGATTTGTTTCACACCTAGTTGGGAGCACACCTGCTTCATGAGGGAGGAGACGAAGGGGGTTCCCTGGTCGGTCAGGATTTCTCTAGGGAAGCCGACCCGAGAAAAGATAGATATTAAAGCTTTAGCTATGTTCTGGCTGGTAGGCTGGCGGAGAGGTATGGCTTCAGGGAAGCGGGTGGCGTAGTCCACAAGCACTAACGCATACCTACAACCGCTTCGGGATGGGAGCATGGGGCCTATAATATCCATCCCTACCCTACTGAAGGGGATGTCTATCAGAGGAAGAGGTTGTAGAGGGACTCTGGGAGGGCGATACCGGCTGTTCTTTTGACAAACGGGGCAGGCCCTACAGTATAGTTTGACTTGCTGGTGGATGCCAGGCCAATAGAATTTTTCTAGGATGGCCTGACTCGACTTTTCGTCGCTGAAGTGACCCCCGAGCAGATGGCTATGAGCAAGAAACAATACTTTGTCCCGGAAGGGTCCTGGAATAATCAACTGGGACGGTTGTTGGGGTCCCCCTTTTCTGTATAAGAGGCCGTTCTTTTTGTAAAAGTGGGGACCTACATGCAGGGGATCTTCTTGGTCCAGGGCCCTTCCCCAGGCGTCTTGCAGAACAGGGTCTTCTTGCTGAGCAGCCCGAAATTCCTGGTCGATTTCCCAGGGATGTTCTTCCACTCGTACTGGGAAAGCCGTGGAGTAGTTCCTTTTTTCCTTCTTCTTTTGGGTTTTGGTCATGGTCATCCGAGTGGGGTGTGTTCCTACTACTGGGGAGCTGTCGGAAAAAGGAGCTTCAGACCACCACTTCTCTAGGCTGGTGGTGGTGTCCTGGAGAAGGCGAGGAAGACCAGGGTAATCGCTGCCCAAGATAACCTGTTCAGGCAGTGAAGGAACAAGCCCGACATTCAGGGTACTTCCAGGGTCCAGGGAGTGTTGTACTCGGACATCAGCCGTTGGGTAAACCTTTGTGTCTCCATGCACACACTGAATGGCCACTGTACCTGTTATTGGCCCTTTAGGGTGGGGTATCTCTTGAGGTCTGAGCACACTTTGTCTACATCCCGTGTCTGCAAGGGCCGACACCCGATGACCTTCTATCAGTACTGGGCGATGGAAAGCGGGAGGAGACGGTCCAGAGGATAGACACACATAGTTCCGAGCCATTCCCACCTCCATCGGCTCTTCCTTTTGTGGACAAACCCGAGCAATGTGCCCATAACCACCACAATGGTAGCACTGGGGACCAGGCGGTGGGGGTCTGGACATCACTGGATAAGGGAACAACGGGGGAGGATCAGGTTTCTTGGCCAGAAACGGCCGAGGGCCTCGGGGTTGTCCAGGGGGCTGTGGTCGGTGACCATGTTCTTCCTTAGGTTTCTGTAAGTCCTGGGCTCGGCTGTACGCGCTGGCAATTTCGATAGCATTGTCTAAGGTCAGACGTGCATGCTGACGGACCCATTTTTGGGTGGCAGGATGGAGGGAAGCCAGAAACTGCTCCAAATATATTTTCGCTAGTATATCTTCTTTAGTAGCGGTCGCGGACTTCAGCCACCGGTCAGCCAAATCTTTAATCCTGAAGGAGAGGGCTCTGGGTGTCTCCTGGGGTCCCTCTTTTGCTTGGCGGAGCCGCACCCGATAGGTCTCATCATCAATGCCTAATCTTTCGAGGATACAGGTCTTGATGTCTGCATAGGGGGTCAGTCCCTGTACGTTAGCCTGTTGGAAGGCTGCCTGTAGTTCGCCAGTCAGTAGAGGACCCAGATAATGACCCCATCGGTCGAGTGGCCAGGCCGCGGCTTGGGCCAGCCGTTCAAAATTGGTAAAAAAGAAATCCGGGTCTTCACCCGGCACATATTTCTGGAGAACCACTGAAGGAAGAGACGTGGTGGGTCGCTGTTGGCCTAATACGTCTGTGAGCTTCCCCAAAGCATGGTCCTGGGCGGTTCCCTGCCCCTTCAAGACGTCATGCAGTTGCCCACGGTCTTCTTCGGCCGTCTTCAAGAACAGCTCCATCATCTTCCCGAGTTGTTCTTGGGAATCCGCTAACTTTTGCACCGCGGCCTCCATGCTTCCGGTAGATCCCACTTCTGACACCACTTGTGGGCTGGTGGGGGAAGCAAACCGGAATGACAAGCGTGGAGGCCGAATGTAGTGGGCTATTTCGTAGCCGGTTTTTATTAATGTACAAGGGTGCAATGGTATGGCACAGGACAACAGAGAGTTCCAAAGGATTGAGGGTTCCGGCACAGAGGTAAGGAGCCCTCCGGGGTTGGTCTTCCAGGGACAGCTGTCGGTCTTGGCTGTAGGCAGGCTGGTCCTTGGGGTTCAACAGCCTCGTATCCCGGACGGTGGATCCTCGGAGGGGGGAAAAAGGAGAGAGAAAACGGGGCCGTTAGCTCTGTCGGCGGAACACAAGATAAGGTCCTTGTCCTTCACCCGGGTGTTTGGGTTGAGAACGACTGTGAGGAAAGGGAGGGGAAGGGAAGAGAGGTAAAGATATAGAGTGGACTGGGAATAGGGTGACGTTGGTGTCAGGACGTGAGGGGATATTTATCTACATTCGTGATAGTGCCGCTCTCACACGTATCTACAGTCTATTCACAGTGCACGGTGATTCGTGAGGAGGGGACTAGATTTTACACGGAGGTATTTACAAGTTACTTATGTACAGACACACGGAACGCCTAATTTCTAAACGCACTCGGAACTGGTACTCACTTGGCCCGCCGCAACTCCGTCCATGAGTTGCGGCCGCTCTCCAGCGTCCTCCTCTGGACTCCACCAGTCCTCCGTCCAGACCTCGTCTCCTGGTTCCGGTTCGTCTCTCGTCTCCGGGGGTTCTTCGCACGCCGTCTCCTGCCACGAGTCTTCCTGCTTGAACGCTGTGTTGTGGGTTCTTCCGGCTTTTCTTTGGTCCGCCTCCGGAAAGGGGGAGGGACATCCGGGGTCGCGGGGTTGTACTTCCGCTGCGTCCCGCGTTGGTACTGGTTCCTGTAGGGAAAGAGAAAGGGGTGGAGTCCGGGTTGTTTTGGTAGTCCGGGCGACCGGGGATTGTGGTGGTGATCGGGAGGGGAGACGGGATATCCGTGTTGACGGGGCCGTGTCCCTATCACAGCCTTTTACACTTTTTGTCACAGAACGTGATGGTACTGCATTATCTGTTCTCACACAAGATCAAGCAGGACAGTACAAGCCCTGTGCTTATTTTTCGAGCACATTAGATCCAGTAGCCCAGGCTTTGCCTGCGTGCCTCAAGTCAGTTGCAGCCACAGCTCTAGCTATCAGACAAAGTGATTCCATAGTATTAGGACACTCCTTGACAGTACAAGTTCCACACTCCGTGGAAGTTCTTTTAAACCGAACACAGACACAGCACTTGACCATTGCACGTTTAACAGGTTATGAACTGACACTGTTCCAGCCACACATAGAAATCAGACGCTGCAACATTCTGAATCCTGCTACATTGTTACCGTCAGTTACTTCAAATCCTGCCACACATGACTGTGTGGAAATTGTTAACACTATGACTAAGCCAAGACAAGACCTGACAGACATTGCATTACCTGATCCCGACCTGACACTTTATGTGGATGGTTCATGTATGAGAACTAGTACAGGAGAACTAGCAGCCACGTACGCAGTGACTACTGACACTGAAGTTATTGAAACACACCGTATTGACACCCTGTCTGCTCAAGCAGCAGAGCTAGTTGCTCTGACCCAAGCCTGCATACGTGCCAAGAACCTGAAAGTAAACATATATACAGATTCACGTTACGCATTCGGAGGTGTACACGACTTCGGAGTACTCTGGCAGGAGAGAGGTTTCATGACTTCTCATGGAACCAAGATTCAGCATGGTCTCCTCATTCAAGCTCTGTTAGATGCAATACATTTACCGACAGCTATCGCTATCATGAAGTGCAAGGCACATACGAAAGTTACTGACATCATTTCCCAAGGTAACGATCTAGCAGATCGAACAGCCAAGCTTACAGCTCAGACACCAGACATTCCAGTTAACAAGACACAGACATCCACTCCAGAACAGACTACCTGTATGACAGTTAAGGACCCTACACAAGATGTCATAGACATACAGTCACATGCTACTCCTGAAGAAATCAAGAAATGGTCCGAACAAGGAGGGGTCCAGACAAATCAAGGATGGTTGACGAAGGGAAAAGCCACATGGTTTCTCCCCGACTCTATGGTTCAAGTCATTATCAATACCGCATAGTCCAGCACACCTAGGAGAAAAAGCCATGTTAGACAGTATACATAACCTCTGGTTCAACAAGCACTTACGAGCTGCAGCCAAGCAGAAAGTCCGTACCTGTATGATATGTTGCCAGTTCAATCCAGGTAAAAGTGTCCCGGTGGAACAAGGTGGATTCCAACCCCCTGACCACCCTTTTGAAGTCCTCCAGATGGATTACATTCAGATGGAGCGATGTCGAGGTTTCAAGTATGTCCTTGTAGTTGTATGCGCTTTGTCCAGGTGGACAGAAGCATATCCAGTTCCAGATTACACAGCAGCGACCACTGCCAAGCAGTTGGTTCGTGAATTTTTTCCCCGTTATGGACTCCCTAGGGTCGTGTATTCTGATAACGGCCAGCCATTCTCATCCGAGTTAATGAAACATGTTTCCCTTCTGTTGGGGTACCAGTGGAAGTTCCATTGTGTGCGCCATCCTGAAGCAGCCGGTCTCGTAGAGAGACATAATCAAACCCTGAAAATCCGTATTGCTAAGACATGTAAAGAGAAAGGTGTAGACTGGCTAGTTGCCCTGCCAGTTGCTTTATTCTACATGAGGATGGTTGCACATTCCAGATCCGGTCTGTCCCCTTATGAGGTCGTATTCGGCCGCCCCCCAAACATGTGGGGTACACCTAGACCCCGCAGTATTACAGATGTTTCCAGTAATATGCTGACAGATTACCTAGCTTCCTTGATGTCTGCCCTACACTCTTGTCGTTCACAGGTTGCCGCTGCATTTCCAGACAATACTGAAGTGAAACCGCATAAGGTCATTCCAGGCGACCTCGTGTTGGTAAGGAACTTTGATCGTTCAAGTCCGCTGGAGCCTCGTTGGAAGGAGCCGAGACTTGTCCTTCTGACCACCCGTACGGCCGTGAAGTTGGAAGGCCGCAAGGGGTGGGTCCATCTGTCCCATGTAAAGAAATTCCATGGAGTCCGGAAAAAGACATTTTTAAAGGACACTTCTAAAGACTGTTCCATTCCTAAAGACTGCCTAAAAACAAACTCTGAACTCAAGCCTCCCCTGTTAGAGGAAACTCCGCAACAGGAGTATAAAAAGAAACTCAGGTCTAGTAAAATAAGTCAGCCAGTTTAATTGTCTAAGTCCCTCTCGGGTGAAACGGTTAGACAGGTTCCTGACATGTATGAGATAGACCCCCATAGTGAGAGAGTTAGTCAAAACTCTATACGATGTATCGTCATTTTAAGTTTCCTATTGTTTCTAAGTTTGATGGTTACCTGCACAAGTTATGCATTACATTTATGTTTTCCAATTTCGCATGTAAATAAGTTTGCTAATGCTACAGTAGAGCACACATTTAGTGATCTGCCTCCTCACGAGCTATCCTATCGTCTTGCTATGCGTAATAATACATTCATCCGAATGTTACACTATTCACACCAGACCAGCAATGCCACTAATTGTTGGGTGTGTGGTCGACTCCCCCCTTTCCAGACACCGAAGGGAGTTCTGCCACTCTTTCCTTATCCGTTTTCACATAATGGTTCGTGTGGAGCATGGTCCATGTTAACGTCATCTTCAAATGATATGTCCCTTCTGAATAGAACATGTTTTCCAGACAAGCAAGGTCTCCCCCATAGAACAGGGTTAGATCTAGAAAATGAAGTATATAATTTAGGTAATTATTCTTCGAATTTTATGGTATTGAATGTTCAGTCTGATACTACTCCAGACTTACCTGCTATTTCAGTACTACCAGTCAAAGGCGAATTATGTGTCAGAAAGAATGGTTCCGCACATGTAGGACATAGTGATTGTACTACTATTGTCAAGTATAGTGACAGTGGGAAATCTATTTTCAAAGCCTCACGTCATTCTTATTTTGTTTGTGGTCAGACCGCATATGTTCGTCTGCCCCTCGATTGGGATGGAACATGTTACATTGCCTTCCTACTGCCACCAGTTTTTCTAGCCCCATCTGATTATCACAGAAACACACATCTAGTACACGTCAGACATAGAAGGGAGATTGAGTCCCCGATTGTCGATCAAACTGAAACTACTCTAGAACAATATCAAGATTTCAATAAAGGTTTCTTCTTCTTTATAGGACCTATCCAGAATAGTAAGTTAATACGTAGACTAACCAGAACCCTTGAAGCAGTAGTGAATGAGACTACTTCTGCTCTAGGTAACTTAACTGAAGAACAATCTGCTATGAGATTTGTCGTGCTCCAAAATCGTCTCGTTCTTGACGTCATACTGGCCGATAGAGGAGGAGCATGTAGAGTCATCGGATCTAGTTGCTGCATTTTCATTCCTAATAACGCGCCGTCTGTTTATTCAGCTATAACCAGACTTCACAAAATTGCCCATCAGTTACACCAGAATCCAGGCACCTGGACATGGTCCGGTTGGCTCTGGAGTATCATATCTGCCTGGGGATGGAAAGTATTGTCATTTCTAGGTATTGCAGTAATGATCCTATTCAGTTGCTGCCTCTGTATACAATGTGGCCCTGCGATTTGCGGCATTTGTGCTACCTCTTGTATTCCTAGTCCTAAGTCCCGTTCCAAGACAATTCGAGACGAGCAAATGATGCTATATGAAATGATAGATGGTATCATGAATATTGATGTTTCCTGATGGAAACGTAGGGCACAAGGAGGGAATGTGGAAAAGTAAATTTTGCCATGTCATATGTGCCTACGTGTTCCCCATCTTATGTTATATGTGCATGATCGATATGCATGTATTCCCCTCTGATCGATTAAAGAAGCAATTACAGTTGTGTCCATCTCTAGTATGCCAGTTTCCAGTTTTCGTGAATATAACGAATATCAGGCCTATGTAAAGCTACGTTGCCACGTTTTACAGTGTGCACGTTAATTCATTGAATTGTCCCCGTTTCTAGGCCTCAAAAGGGCCCGGACTCAGATTCAGCTCCTGTTTCCTGAACTCTCCGAGGAGCGATACAGCCCCCACCTGTATCCCTGACCCTTAGCTTACTTCTTGCCACGCAGTGCCCGGCCCGGCCTGGCTCTGCCTCCCAGTCTGCCAAGAGTATGTTATGTTTCTAGTTATCAGTCCAGCCCTCCTTCTCTGCATTCCTAAGCTACTGAATCGCATCAATAGTTTCCGTCATGGTCTAGCCTTTATGTCTCCATGTAAGAGAAATACTGTATTCATATTCATAGAATATTCCTCGCACATGCAATACATTTAGAATAATGCATGCACCAGTCTTAGAGTCTATTAGCCTTTACCCTGATAACTTCTGGATTCTATCAACATGTACTATAAACACCAGATACTAGATATGCCTAGGTACATGTCGCTCTGACCCTTCAGACTTTCGTCTCCTCTTCTAGTGCAGAAGTCATAGCCCCCAGTTCTCCCTAGTAACACGTCATTGCCAGTTTACGCGCACCACTAGGTTAGAGGTCCCAGCTGCTCAGGTAGCCCCCTCCATGTTTCCGCCCCGTTTATGACATATTCTGTTACGTTTGCATCACATGTCTATGTATACGCCCTGTACACACCTCTTGTTACACCCACTTTATGCCTTATCTTTCGCGACAAACTCCGCCTACTGCTACGCCTACTGTATTGAAAGTAATGTATTTGTTTTTGGTATATATACTAATGTTTTGTTACTGAAAGCCAGCCTTATTCCTGCCCCCGGCAGCTGCCATCCTATTCCCATGCAGGCTGTCCTGTTCCTGTCCTTTTATGACTGATTAAAGCCTGTATACTTCAGCTACCTCGAATCTTGACTCTTATTTATTGAGCTATCTGTTATTAGAGTATCCTGAAAAATAGAACCGGTAATTAATTATTTATTTACCACAAGTCCCTTGCTCATTGCACCATCAGGATTCAAGCAAGCCGGGCCGAAGACGGCTGTAATGCCAGAAACCGGTCCCCGGAAGCTTGTTTCCTTCCCAGTGTAAGAATTGGCTTTTGTAGTTTGGTTTGCCCTGTTCCCATCATGCACTGGGACAGGAACAGACTAATTTGCATACAGCCAGGTTCTGAAACTGGGATGGTGCAAAGAGCTAAAAAACGGTGTTGGATCTAGCCCTGATCTCTTGACTGGGTGAGAGTATTCTGCTTAATTCAGAGACTCTGTCCCTCACCACCCCTTGTTGTAAATAAGGGTTTTTTAAACACAATCATTTTGATTGTTTTTTTTTTCCGCTGTTATATGATGAATACCTTCAAGTCACTGTTTTTAGTGAAATTTGATGTATTCTGAGAACAGCAAAAATAAACCATTTAACATGTATAATTAATTCTGTACTTTTTGTATTTATGATATACATTTAGAACTGTGTAGGAGGCATGGAGAAACTGAGGCTTCTGTAAGTGTCAAGGGAGGTGAGTAATGTACATTGCTCTGTTGCATACAGTCCTCACCTTCTGCGTACTCTTGGATATGCTAGACTACATCTGTACAATGAGATACCTAAGCTGAGGAAATACAGGTGATGTGATTGTTAAATGAGCAAAAATATTTGCACGTTTTTCAATTATATCACCTGTGTTTCCTAACATTACGAATCACATTGTGCAGATGAGGTTTAGGCCTGTCCAGGGAGACAGAGGAGGTCTAGCCTTTGTTCAAGAGTGCAGTGGACATGACTCACTTCGTTGGTAGGCCTGCACATGTATTATCTCCTCTGTACTCTTCAACAAGCCTACATTTAATCTGTAACTCTGAGTAGGCCACACCTCAAACAAATCTCTGGATAGGCCACACCTTATCGGCATCCTGAAACAATCATTTAAAATGTTAGGGACAGTTTTATGATGGGCGTGCGCCTCTTTTGCGCCGCCGTTGCGTCACTTTTGTGACACAGCAGCAGTGCAAAAGATGCACCATGTTGCAAGATAGGCCTCACTTCATCTGCAACAAGATACCGTCAGTTTAAAATGTATATATTTAGGACTGTGTAGGGGGCATGGAGAAGCAGAGGCTTCTGTAAGTGTCAAAGTTGTTACATACAGTGCTCACCTTCTGCGTAGTCTTTCATATGCTAGACTACATCTGCACAATGAGATACCTAAGCAAAGGAAACACAGGTGATGTGATTGTGGAATGAGCAAAAAAAACTTGAACGTTTTTCAATTACATTACCTGTGTTTCCTAACATTATGAATCACATTGTGTAGATGCCTCACTCAGTCTGTATCTGACACTCTTTCCTTCACTTCCTCTGTCTCCTCTCTCCCTCACTCTCTTTTCCTTGTTCACCCTTTCCTTATATAGTTTACCTTACTCACTTTCTTTTAGTAGCTTACACAACTTCAATTTAGTTTTCTCTTCTATCCTTCTTTTCTGTCACTGAAAGTATCTTCTTTTTTTTTCTCTTAGTAATTTACTCTATTTCAATTTCTTTTTGTCTCTGACTGTCTATCACCGTTTCTTTCTCCTTTTTTCTGCATGTTTATCTCTAACTTTATTTCTTTGTAAAATTGGATGATTGTCAATCTTTTCCCTTGTCTTTTCTAATTTTTAAATGCATGTTTTAATATTTTTCAAATTTTTGTTCTTTCTTTCACAGATTGAAAGTATAAAAATAACTAGTGACTAAGTTAACGACAATTATAAGGTAAATATTTTGTACTCTTTTCGTTACATTTCTATCACATTTAACTTCTATTAGTTCCACTGCTTCATTTCTTTAACCCTCATTTTCCTGCCTTTGCTACTTCCCTCATTCCCTTCTCTATTACTTACTTACTCTACTCCTTCCACTCCTTTTCTCAGTCCCTCTGTTCTCATAGTTCCTCACTCCTGTTCACTCACTCCGTCTCTATTACTCTCACTGTCTCTGACTGATCACTCTTTCACTACTTATTCATTATGCTTTCTCCCTGTAGTTCAAGCACACTAAGGGGCATATTATCAACACAGGCGATAAAATTATTGCTGCTTTTATCGGCAGAAAACTGCCGCAAAAGCGGCTTTACTGGCAGTTTTCTGCCGCAAAAGCGGCTTTAGCGGCAGTTTTCTGCCGATAAAAGCAGCGATCATTTTATCGCCTGTGTTGATAATATGCCCCTATGTTATTTACATTTCTTTGCTGTTTCAATCATTCCTTTTCTGTCACTTCTTCTTTTCTGCTTTCTGGTTTTTCTCTCTGTTATTCCACATGTTTTAACCTTAGTCACTATCATACATCTTGTTTTATTCCTATTTACTTTTGCTCACTGTTTTCTTAACACTTTCCCTCAGGATTGTTCTTTTAGTCCGGTTCTATCCCTACCTCTTATTCCACATCCTTTACTATTTTTCTTCTTATTTTGAACATTCACTCACATTCTCTAAGAAACTCTTGTTTATTATTCTTCTACTCTCTTTTTTTTCTTTCACTTCCTTATCTATTTTGTTTTTCACAATTATACCCTCTTCCATCTTTTCTTCGGTAAATAGATCTATTAAACAGTATCTCTGTGTTACTCCCTCTAGCTGTCATTCTTTTAACATTACTCTCTGTTTCCTTCCCTTATACTTACTCTTCTTTTTAAAAAAATAAAAATAAATTCTGATTCGCTTCCGGTTCGCGTACCGGCGCGCGAACCGGGAAGCGAATCAAAAGAAATAGAGGTTGCCAGAGTGCTAAACATTCTAGCAATTTTTTATAAAGGGGAGGTAGTTCTGAAAAGAACTTTTTTGTTTTATTATTTTTGTTGTTTTATATTTTTTAAATTATTTTTCTGAACTTTTTTTACTTTTTTTGTATTTTTTGAACGATTTTAATTTTTTTTGTTTTTTTGAGGGGGAACAACGAAAAACAGGCATTAGAAAGGGCTCAACAGGAGCAACATTTTTTTTGGGGCGTTTTGAGCACTTGTGGTTTTCAAATGCTCCGTTTATCAAATTGATACTCATATTTGCACATGAGATTAGGTCACCACAATAAAGGCACACTATCTTCATGTGCACAAAATTCTGTTGGATGTTTGGGACCGTTTCCCTCGCCTCTGGTCCCGACAGAGTTACCTGTGCCAATGTACTGGCCACAGGAGTTGGTGGGTTGTCTTGGAGGTGACGCATCTCTGCAACGCTGTAATTCAGTGGATGCCACCTCTGCATATGACGGTGCATAGTATAGTTACCATAACTATACTTTTTGTCTGTACCTCTAGATAAAACATCTTTACAAATGAGGCATGTCACATGTCGGGCATTCACTTTTTTTTGGCCTCGAGGAAAAAGAATAAAACTGCCAAATAAAACTGTCTTTGTGGTGGGATTTCCGGGGCTCTTCACGTAAGAACTGCCTCCTCTCTACTTCCTCTTCCTCTTCTTCTTCCTCTTCCTCCTCTGGGTTGCGAAGGAACTGTGGAGGTGGTCCTTCCTTCCTAGGTGGTTGTGGTGGTGGTGGGGGTCCACCAGCTGCAGCTACTACCGATGCCATTATTTTAATAAGCAAAAACAGGTCTTCCTCTCACAAAGATGAAAGTCAGAGTGAGGAAAGAAGGTGGGGGCTTTCATCATTTGGGAAAAAAAAATGTTCTAAACCAATGAAAAGTGTTATTTTTAGGTCACATGACCTAGCCTTACATCATTAGGAAACCAAAAGTGAAATGAACCAATAGAAAGTTTTATTAACAAGTCACATGACCTGTTACGCTTACGTTACGCGCTCCGCGCCGCGGATCGCTTCCGGGGAGCTGTGCTTCCCGCCTCGGTTCGCGCTCCGGAGCACTTCCGGGTGCGCTAACGCGGCGCGTCATAAGACTCATTACGCGGCAACGCGATACGTCGCGCTTACGCGACGCGTCACGATGTTGTTTTCTAACTCGGCAGTTGCGCAAACGGAACGTTTACCGGTTCGCGGACCGGGTCGCGGCACCAAATTGAGCTAACGGGAAGCTACCCGGTGCGCGGACCGGTAGCGAAACAAAAAAAATAAAAAAATATATATATACATACAAAATTATATTAAAAACATATAAAATATATTTTTCAATTTAAAGAAGAATACATTTTAAAGCTTTTGATATTTGCTATTAAAAAACCATTGAAATTCACTGAAAAAACCATAGGTTATAGACCATATATAGTTAGGAATTAGCATTTACAAAACCTTGAAAATTCACTGAAAAAACCATAGGTTATAGACCATATATAGTTAGGAATTAGCATTTACAAAACCTTATTTTACTCACACAAAACCACTGAAATTCGCATATATAGTTAGTTGCACTAACTATATATCGCGCACCCGCAATCCACTGCTGATCATGTCACATATTACATCATTCATGACATGGTCAGTGACATCACTGATGACATCACTGATGACATCTCAAATGACATCACTGATGACATCACTGATGACATCTCAAACTACATCACTGATGACATTACTGAGCACATCACTGATGACATTATTCATGTGATAATATGATGAACCTCTTCAGACTCTAATATAACCTTAGATACACTCAGTGTAAACAGACACTCACAGACTGTCACTCATCCATGGAGTTACTCACACACCTATTCAGTCATGCAAAGAATCAATCACACCTCCATTTTCTCAACTAAACAGTTATACACACCTTACTTATTCAAACATATACTAACACATATTTACTCTCTTATACAATCCCTGATACAAGTTCACAATGATCCATACAGCCACTCACACATTCACTAGCTCTTATGCACAGTTATTTATATATGTCAACTCTCACATGTACTGTGTTTTACATATGTATTTACTTTGACATGTAGCACTGAGATATCCATTCACTCACCAATACACTCATGCACACAGTCAACCGCCCATTCAGCTGTTTCCACATGCACTTTTGAACCCATACATCTAGTGAATCAACTGCTCACACATCTATGCACAGAGTCATACACCTCCCAGCCACCCACACACACACTCAGTCTCTCATACAAATACTTGGGCAACCAATCAATAACCCATATAGTTACTCATATAGCTACTGATCAACACATGCAGCATTTTATAGAACAGACCTAATGATGCACACATTAAGACACTTTAGTCACAAACCCATGCACTCAGTGAGACACATTTAATCACTCACTCATACAGTCAGTCATGCACCTACTAAATCCTTCATCCAGACACTTATACATCCACTCATTCTTCAATATGTAAGACATATTTTAACTTTACAGAAATACACAGTCACTGGATGTTGTCATCAGTGATGTCATTTGAGATGTCATCAGTGATGTCATCAGTGATGTCATCAGTGATGTCACTGACCATGTCATGAATGATGTAATATGTGACATGATCAGCAGTGGATTGCGGGTGCGCGATATATAGTTAGTGCAACTAACTATATATGCAAATTTCAATGGTTTTGTGTGAGTAAAATAAGGTTTTGTACATGCTAATTCCTAACTATATATGGTCTATAACCTATGGTTTTTTCAGTGAATATATATATATATATATATATATATATATATATATATATATATATATATATATATGTATATATATATATATATATATATGCTAAATTCATGTAGGTTACAATTAGGAACTGCATAAAATAGTCAGAGCGAGATAAATAGAATAAAAGAAGTCCATATATGCAAAGAGACATATTAAAATGTTAAAAGTTTTTAATTAGAATGCTGCTACACAACTTAAAAGAACAAACTTAATGATCTCTCAAAATTTCATCTTGCCAGCTATATCTTAAATCCAATCAGTTTCATAAGATGCCATTCAACATAATAGTTTTTCTACGATGTTCCTTATCGGCACTGCAGTGAAGAAAATTAGTACATCATTTCACATATATATTCAGTTTTAAGAAGCTGAAAGTAATAAAGTACCAGCAAGCATTTTCTAATATTCAATACCCGTAATAGTGGAATAATACATTATTTCCATGGTTTCGAATATAGGCGAAATAAAGATAAAATGCAGCATATTCTGGGCTGATTTAGTGTCACATGGACAAGGATCCAGGAGGGAGTAGGAATATAGTTGGCTGGGGTACGAAACCAAGAAATATGCAATGCTGAACCTAAATCTGATCAGATAAAACCTTTTGGAATGGCAACAAGAAAACAAAAGGTAAGATTCTACGCTTTCAGTGGTGACCAGAGTATTTTGTGCATATGGTCAAGACCTAAACAGTCCTGGATTATTACTCGAGTGAGAACAGGTTCCTCTTTGGACCAGATAGATCGCCATAGCATAATAAGGGCGGTTTGGATACAATGTAATAAAGGCACCAAACCTAATTCTATGTGACAGAGTATAATTGGTAAACTAGTATGAACTTCCAAAAGCCTTCTAAGGAAAAAAAATCTATTATCTGCAAAAGTGAAGCATTACAAAAGCCCCATGTGTCAAATCTAGTGCAGATCCATCCAATGTCAAAGTTAAAAGCAAATCAAACATGAATTTCTCAGGGGTACTGCAACCTTTCCACAGGATTCAAAATTGCGAATCTGGGGAAACCTTTTTTTAATATAAAGAGAGCTGGTGTACTACAAGGGACCAAAGGGGCGAAAATAGACCGACCAGGAGAAAAACATTCTCTCATTTACCGCATTGCAAGGTCTGAAAAGTTAGCAGTGGAAGAATAAAAGTAACTCAATTAAAACGTTGAGACCAAAAGATCCCTTTTGCAGGACAAGCACAAGCATGAAGGATACAGACACACAGGAAATTCACCCCACCATGAGCAAGCGGTGTGACCACAGCCCACAATAAATCTTTATTTAATCAAGATTTTAAGGATTGAGGTCACTGGTAGCGTATATGGGACTAGAAAGCCCGATAGGAAATATATAGTACTGTACCTTAGTTTGAATCATCCACTTCACAAATTTGTAATCATATGGCTCATTCGTTTTCACATGGGAGAGATCCACTTCTAAAAGAAAGTAACAGGTTTACCATATTGCATACAGAGCTTTTGACAATTTAGGAAAAGGTGACTTCTGTTTTAATTAACATTATCTAGATGAATAAGTTACTTCCATTAAATAATTCTCATTCTAGTGGATACTCCACCTAACCACAGATTCCTCACCTTAGAACATCCCCCACAGAAGCCACACTGGATCTGGAGATTTTTTCACATAATTCTCCTACTCGCCGCTAGGTGGGATCGTGTGGCTTTGCCGCATTTCAGTGTCACATCTGCATTCAGATATAAATTTGTTATCTTTACCCTATACGCGCACACAGACGCAAAGATTGAACAACTGTTTGTAACACTGTGTGGAATACTGACTTGGAACCTTTTAGATGATAAAAAAGGCCACTCCAAAGAAATGGGAGGCCTGTGAAGAGTCTGCAGTTAAAGCTTCCACCTTAGATATCAGAGCAGTACCACCCCAAGATGGAAGGTGTGTGAAGTGGGTTCAGACAAAACACTCTTGCTGGAGTGAGGAGATGAAATATCCTTCCTACTGGACCTGGGCGTCAAGGCAGTAGTGATTTTTAAAAGTATTCACAGATGACCATGTCAGAGTTTGAGTCTGGCAGATGTCAAGGACAGGCACTCAGCATGCCAATGCAGTGGTAGCAGCCTTAACCCTAGTGAAATGGGCTCTCAGACCATCTCAATGCTGTTTCTGATCTTGATGCTGAGGGCTATCCACCTCACTAAGGTCTTCTTCTGTACCACCTTCCCTTTCTTCGCTCCAGAGAACCCCACAAACAGCTGATCGTCTACTTGATGGCCCTTTGGAGTGGGAGTGGAACCTATGAGAAGGGCCACAACTTCTTGTGTTTTTCGACATTCAACTTTGCTTACTGGTCTCATGTCATTTTCAGGTGTTAAAGGGCACATGTATCACATGACTTGGGGCTGTGTCCTGAGCCCAGACCCCCAAAGACACACCTCATGTGGGTCTGTGACAGACATCGGCTTCCTGCAGTCACGGTATGGCTTGAAAGCTGTTGTTTTCAGTAGAGACACTGTTTTCGGGCACACAGTGAAAATGCTTTGAAAGTCATTTGAAAAACGGCAAAATCGAGAGCAGAACTCTGGATCTGTGTGAGGAGACATAGAAAGAAAGGAACTGACATTAGCATGCAACGGTGATGCTTATATGCAGCTCTGCTGCATCACTTCTGGGGCGGTTTGAGCCAACGCAAAGCTGCACAGTAAATCCTAGTGGGACGTTGGATCACTGCTATGAAAAAATCTCTGCATCCATTCTGACACCAGGGGGGATAACCTAAGGTGTGGAACCTGCAGTTAGAAGCTATGGATAGGGAGTAGAGAAAAGGTAGAACAGTGTTCTGAATTATTTGCAAGACCCATCTGTCAGACATGATGTGTATGGAAATGCCTCTTTTTGCATAATCATCTCCAAAGTTTTGAACTGATGCGGTTGGTTTTTCGAATATGGAGGTGCACTGAGGCCTGCTAACCAGACCTTAGTGCCAGTGTTTGGACACTTAAAAGGTGTAGGTCTGATTGGCTCACCCACAATTGGCATAAGGTGACTTACTTAAAAAGTCTCCAGTATATGGTACCAGGGGTACCCAGGGCCTGTAAGTTAAAGTGTTCCCTGAGGACTGCAGCACTTATTGTGACACCATAAGTGTAACAAAACAAAATATGACTCCCAGCCTGCCATTGCTGGCTGGCAAGGCAGTTCTCGAACTGCTAGCTCGATTATGCCCTTCAAAATAATTAAAATTGTAGACCTTCGCTTTTAAAATATATAGGGCACCCCCTAAGGAAGGCCTATTGAGCCCCAAATTGTTTTTACTATAGAAAGACTAGTAGATCCATTGGCTAGTACAGCGTTACACGCTCACAACTCAGCTGTGCTAACTTCCGAATGGGATTACTAAAATTAGTACTTCAAAGATTTCACAAGAATATTTGCATTGAACAAATTACTTAACTTCGGCAACGCCTTATCTAGTAGAGACCATCTAGCTGCAGATTCCTTACCTTATAATTATCTCTTGTTTTCAGGCTGGAACCGGAATCTTTATCGTGAACAGCACCCCTGTGTGCCGGTAGGTGGTGCCGTTTGGCTCTGCGTGGCGTTGTCCACGCTGTAAGTGATGTAGGCGCCACCCCAACATGCTGATGTCATCTTCTTTTCGCAACTTTCCACACCAGGAGAGTGGAGCCACGAAGGACACTTACCACTTGTGTGGT
Source organism: Lissotriton helveticus (assembly GCF_964261635.1). NCBI lineage: Eukaryota > Metazoa > Chordata > Amphibia > Caudata > Salamandridae > Lissotriton > Lissotriton helveticus. The sequence continues at coordinate 2,110,804,936 of NC_136057.1, forward strand.
AAACTAAGTCCCTAAAAGGGGAAAGCCCTTTCCCCAGAAGTCTGTTAGCAGAGCAGGGATGATGGGTGGGTCAGTAAGGAATCTGAAGCTAGACCGAGTCCCTACCAGATAAAGCGTTACCAAAGGAAGGTAACCTATTCATCTGATAGAGACTTCCAGCTACAGATTCCTCCCTGGAGGTGGGTGTACAAAACTGATTCACACTAAAAAAGTTCTGCAGGACAGACTGAGCAAAGTGCCCCTCATTACAAACCTTACTGTCCAGGTAGTAATGTTTTGTGAATGTGTGTAGAGAAGCTGACGTTGCTGCCAGGCAAATATTCTGGGATGGAACTCCGCATGCTAACAGAGGTCGCGGCCTGAGCTCTGGTGGAATGAGCACACAAACCCTCATGGGTTTGCTGCATGGTCAGTGTGTAGCAGATCTTAATGTAGAGGACAATAAGGATGGTCAGTTTCTGAACAGCCTTTCTCTTCTTTGCTCCGACATACCCCACAAAGAGTTTGTCATCCACTCGGAACTCTTGTGTGGCCAAGGTAGAACGACAATGCTCTTTTTGGGTCCAGTCAGTTTGGTGGCTCCACTTCCTAAGAGGGATGCTATGGAGCGTAAAAAGTAGGCAGGGCGATGGACTGGCCTACATGGAAAGAAGTGACAACGTTCGGCAGAAAGGAAGATTTAGTGGGAAGAAACAGCTTGTTTGGGTATATGTTCAGGTAAGGAGGCTTGGATGACAAAACGTGAAGCTTACTGAATCTCCGGGCAGATGTGATCGCCACAAGGAAGGCAGTCTTGATGGTAAGGAGCCCGAGAGGACAATTGTGCAATGGCTCAAAGGGAGAGCACATCAGAAAAGTCAATTCTAGGTTAAGGTCCCACTGAGGCATAATGAAGGGTGAAGAAGGAACGTGTTGCAAACCTTTCAAGAACCTATGTACAACAGGGGATTTCAAGAGGGATGGCTGATCAGGCAACCACAGAACGCCTGAGATGGCAGAAACATAGTCCTTGAGGGTGCCCAAAGCACAGCCCTGCTGGGCAAGAGAAAGGATAAAGAGAAGGACCTGAAAGGGGGAGGGGGCAGAAAGATGGTCAACCTGTTTTTCTGCACACCATGCCACAAACTAGCCCTAACAGCAAGTGTATACAGTCTTGGTGTAGTGACACCTGGCTACCAAGATAACAGTGCAGACTTTGGGCGAAAGGTCCAAAGCGGTCAACTGTCGCCGCTCAGTCTCCATGCATGTAGGCGGAGTGACAGGTTCGGTAGAGCACTCTCCCCAGCTGCTGCAAGACAAGATCCTCTCAGAGGCAGCCGGATTGGACGATGGATGGCCATGCTCACCAGCTGGGGATACTAAACTCTCCGTGCCCAATCGAAGGCAGAAGAATGACTTGGGCCCGGTTGTTCCTGATCTTCCTAAGAACTCTAGGCAGAAGTAGTGTGGGTATGAAGGCATACAAGAGGCCCGATCTCCACTCAAGACTAAAAGAGCCTTCGAACGAGAGCTGCCTTTGGAAACTCCAGTGTGCGAAACTGCTGACATTGTGTGTTCTTGACAGTGGTGAACAAACTAACCAAGGCTCTCCCCACCACTGAAAGAGACCTTACACCACCTCTGGAAGGAGAGAGATGTCATTTGTGATCAGATAGGCATCTTCGGGCTGAAGTTGCCTTCCCTGGCATTCAGATCACCCGCCAGGTGTTGAACCACCAAAGATATGCCCTGACGTTCCAGCCATGTCCAGAGATGCAGAACCTCTTGACAAAGGGTCCACGACTTCACTTAGCCCGGTTTGTCCTAGTACCACATGGCTGTGGTGTTGTCCGTGAACTCTTACTCTAGCCTTCCTTTGATGGAGGGTAGAAAGGCTTTCAATGCCAGCCGATCGCCTTGAGCTCCAGTAGGTAGATGTGGAATCTGGATTCCGCCAGAAGCCTCTGAGCTCCACCTCTCCCAGATGGCCAGTGCATTCCAGGACTCACATCTGTCACCACTGTCAGATCTGGTTGGGGAAGGGAGAGGGTTTTTCCGCTGCCCAGATATTTTGCAGTACCCTCCGATTTCGCTGATGCTGCGCCCACTGAACTTCAGGTCCCACTGCAGAGCCCACATATGCTGCATTCAAAACTTCAACACTCCCCTATAGAGCATAGGAGCATAAAAGCCTCGGCTATTTGAGGAGGGATTAATTCCACATAATCACGCAAGAGCACTCCGGTCCAAAGAGCAAAAACTTTTATTTGCCCTGAGGATAAACAAGACAAGAAGATGTGGAAGTTCCTTTTTTTCCTGACCGCCAAACTCTGAACTCCTTAATGTCAATCCTTCGTTTTGGACCCTCTGAATCAACCTTCCGCAAATTGTTGAAAACATACCTGCTTGATAAGTAGGCTCCCTGTTACAGTGTGGACTAATCCGTCAGCACACCTAAGAACCGATAGTGCAAAGAAGCCTCTTCGGAGGCAGCTGAGCGCTTTATACATTTAATCATATATTTTTTTAACTGTATATGCCAGCGGGCATGTGTCACAATCAGAGACTGTCTCCCTGAAATCCAGTACAGTGGCGAAATATCGGTATCATAGCCTGAATATCAAAGACTGGTCGCTCGGGATGATGAGCCCCAAACTGCACCATGTCCAGAACAGCTCCGATGAAATTGAGCATCAAAGGGTGGGGGGGAATCAGGTGTGACTTTGGCATGTGGACAGTGAACCCTAGTGAGTGCAGGAGTTCCACCGTAGTCTGGATGTGGGAGACAATAGACTGGAGCAAGGCCGCCTTCAATAACCACCCGTTGAGATGAGGAAAGACTGGCATCCCTGGTTTTCGCAGGTGAACTGCAACCACCGTCACCACCTTGCTGAACACCAGAGGGGCACTGGTAAGGCCAAAAGGAAACTCAGCAAAGTAAAAGTGCTTGTGGCACACCATGAACCACAGGCAGCACCTGTGGGAAAGCAGGAAGGGAATGTGAATGCATGCATCCTGCAAGTCCAACGCTACCATTCAGTCTCTCTGGGCTAGGGCAGACAGGACTGGAGTGAATGTGAGCATTTTGAACTTCCTCTTGAGGAAGAAATTAGAAGGGTACAGGTCTAGAAAAGGATGAAGGCCTTCTTCCTCCTTGGGCACCAGAAAGTAGCAGGAATAATTTTCACAACCTACTTCTGGCATCAATATCCTTTCTATGGCCCTCTTGGCCAAGAGCTCCATCACTTCCTGGTAGAGCAAGGAGAGATGGCCCTCCGTCAGCCTGTTTCAAGTGGGTGGCATTGGTGGAGGGGTAGTCATGAAGGGGAGGGAGTAGCCCCTTCAGACAATCCGAAGAACCCAGCGGTCTGATGTTATAGACCTCCAGTGGGGCACATGATGGTGTACCCTGACCTCACTAGATGCCCATGATGGTAAGAGGGCATACTAAAGGGGTTTGGAGACTGCGGGTGCCAAGAGGGTGGTACACTGACCCGACCCCAGGCTGCCTGGCCCATGAGGTTTGTGGTTATTGCGCCCTTGGTCAAGCAGAGGCTGGGAAGCTTGCGTACTGTGGTGGCTGGATTGGTAAAGACGTGTCTGGAAGCCCCCTCCGTGGCAACGAAAAGAGCGAAATGCAGACTGGGGTTGGTGAGGGGCCATGGAAAGGCCCAAGAACATGGCCATAACCCTGCAGTCCTTGAAGAGCTGCAGGGCTGAGTCTGCCTCGGGTCAGAAGAGCATGTCCATAAGAGATGATTGGACAGCCCCTGAAAAGCTAGACGTTCTCAGCCAGGCGTGGCACAATAAGTCCACTATCAATGAAAATGATCTGCCTAGCGAGTTGGTGGTATCTAGTCCATATCTGATCGTGAACTTAGCTGCTTCTCTCCCGTCAGCAACAGCTTAGGAACGTATGGTCCGGGCCTCCTCCAGAACCAAGGGCAGCACCTGCGCAACTGAACCTGTGGGAGTAACAGCCCAATAAGCACGTGGTGTTCATGGACCGCAGCGCTAGGCTGGTGAAAGAAAATATTTTCTTGCCTAAGGGTTTAAGCGTCATGGATTCCCTATCTGATGGGGCAGTATGGAACGCGCCAGGATTTATATGAAAAGTAGAGGCTTGGACAACCAAGCTCTCTTCGGTAGGGTGTTGCATGAGGAACTGGGGGCCCCCTGGGGCAGGGCGGTGGCAGCGGACAATTGTTTTGTTCACAGGAGTTCCTGTGCAGGGCTTGGACTAAGATCCAGGACCTTCTCACCATCACAGCAAACAACATTCTCTCCTCTGCAGCTGTGGTATGGGGAGAAAGCATGCCAGTATCTGGGGAAGTGTCCAGTCCACTGGCCTCCACCAAGTCCTCACACCAGTCCAGGGTGGTAACTAGGGGCTGCTTTTCCTCAGGGTCCGGCGACCCCTCCCAATCCGCCCCAAATCCTAGCCTGTAGGACTCCAGCCTGGAAGGCATGGCTTCAGTCGGCGGTGAGATTCAGCGTCAGACAATGCCTTGCCAGCTCCGTGTTAGAGTCGGGGATTAGAATAAGAATGGCAGTGCCGGGAGCATCGGGTAATGTCAAAATGGTACGACCAATGCCAGTCTGGATCAATCTGTGGATCCAAGGGGCCGGACTGGCGTGGAAAGAAAAGAACTGATGCTAGTATGCTGGGGTGGCGGCTATATAGGCACCGGCGCACATCAAACCGGCACAGACGATGACACGCTGAGCAGAACAACACCACTTAACGGTGCACAGGGAAATTCACAAAAATGTTTCCGAATCCAGTCTGATGCTTCGAGATAATGCTACGGTAAGGAATATGCAGGTAGTAGTCTATATCGGATAAACTTGACTTGCTGTCCACGTCAAATTTAATTCAACTTTTATGTAAATGGCAACTTTAGAATGTTATGTCAAATGGGTGTGCAGTTTAAGGAACAGCTACCCTTTTGACAAAAGTGAAATGTATTAGGGGCACGTACAAGCGCACCTGGTCCCCTCACCCTTTTTGATACAACTTTAGAAAGTTAACACTATCTTGTTTTCCAGTGACTGTTTACGGTTGTTGGCCACAAGACATCAATCTGTTCTCCTGGGGAGATGTGTGAATACCTCTTAGGAAGGAACACAGAGGGCCTCCTTTGGAAGATGTGTTACTTCTTACTGTCAGGAAGGCCAGTCAGGGTGTGAACCCAAATGGTGAGCTTCAAATGAAAATCCAGTTTAAAGGGCAAATGGGGGACACACATGAGAAGGGCAGCTCTTTTGTTCTGGTAGACGGGTTGTCATTGATGGCATTAAAGGGTAAACAGCTGCCAAACCAGTTTTCCTGTGAGCGTGTAGACCTCTAGGGTGGGCAACCAAGCTCCAAACATCGAGAGAGGGGTTATACCATCTTGGAAGTCAGCAGAATATTGCATTCCGGTATAGCTAAATGCCACACTTTACAGGAAGTCATCGTAAGGCATGAGGGGACCTGGTAGCCCCTTGGCTAGTGGTCACCGTATCCCCAGAGGGACATTTCTGGGTATAAAAGTGGTACCCCTCGCACCCAGACCTCAGATCAAGGATGCACTGGAAAGGAAACTGAAGAAGGACTGCCCCTGCTGTTTCTTGGACCTGGCAAAGGGGCTGCACCAAAGACTGGACTGTACCTGCTGATCATTGGGCTAGCAAAGAGAGGACTGTGCCTGTTGGGCCCGCCTCGAGGTAAAGTTGTCCCTGAGCCCCAGAAAGAAGAGACACCAAGAGTCAGTTGACGGACTTCCTCTTTCAGCTACATGGGCACAAAAGCTGAAGATGCCACCTTGGTGAGTTGGTAGCCGCCGCTGACCGCCAAAGCACACAGCCTGGGAGATCATGTCTCTGTGTTTAAAAGTTGCCCTGAGTCTGCTGGACCCGGGAGAGTCAGAGTGCTGTTTAGTCACGGAAGATGTACACTACCGGGTGGCATGAGGAATACCTCCTTCATAGGATCAGCATCCTCTATCGCTTGCATCAGGATCACCCCATTGAAGACTTATGCTAGTTCGCCGATAGAACAAGGAATTGGACTGGAGGCTTTCTTTGACTGCGAGGTAACTCTTCATTGGCCCCTGTGACTCGCTCCCCGTCAGATTTAGTCACTCAGACCGGGACGGAGAAGTCGTATTCAACTTCACAAAAGTTTTCCAAGTAACTACTAACCGTAATAGTTGCCAATGCTCGTTTGCGATTTGAATAAAAAGCAATGATATACTATCTGCTTACTATCTGGAACCCTCCTGTGCATTTCATTCATTATAATGTCTAAAAATTAATACGAATAAAGGCTAGTTTTATAAATTGGCGTCAGATGTTCTTTGAGATGTGTTTCTTTCTTATTCAACTGCTTTGGTACTTCTAAATGCTTTACACTTGTTCCTTTGACGAAGCCCGACTGCTTGAAGCCACAGCTACGCAGGATTGGGCTAAGGTAGTTCAAACAACCACACCATATAATACATCCCTTTCCTCAGATGTTGAATATCCAACCCTGGAGAAAGGGCTGTGAAAGGAGGGTTTGAAGGGGGGTGGGGAGATGTCCCAAAACACATTCCCCCCATAATTGTTTCCATGGGAAAAACCTAAAAGAGGATAAAGAGAAAACTGAACCAAATTTGGCAGAATGCTAGATCTTAACCCATAAAGCATACTTTGTGATTTTGAGAACATTTTACAAAACTAAGGTTCAAAATGTATATACCTATTGACAGTGGATACCGTGAAACTCCAAAAGGATGCAAATTCAAACATTGGAGCAATCTGAATTGTTGCAAGTGCTTTTTTGTTTTCATTTTGGCTGGCTCACTCCGGAGAAAGCAAAAACCAAAGGGGATGATGGACGGAGTGTTAAACAATGCAAGCACTCACCCCCAGTCAACTGATCTGGGTTTAAGTTGGCAGGGTATGCCCAGACGTGGGTCCCTTGCTCACTTTGCCACTGGATTCAAGCTAGCCTGGCTGATGATGGCTGATTAGCCAGAAACCGGTCCAAGGATGCTAGTTTCCGGTCCAGGGAAGACATGGCTTGGCAGTTTGGGGTGGACTGTTCCCATGAGGTACAGGGTCAGACTGATTTGCATATGGCCATGTCTGAACTGGGGTGGTGGAGTGAGCTAAAGAATGATGATGGATTAAAGCCAGATCAGTTGGCTGGGGTGAGTGCTTGCAATGTTCAACACTCCGTCCATCATCCCCTTTGGTTTTGCTTTGTCCGCCCTAAGTTGGCAGGGTATGCCCAGACATGGGTCCCTTGCTCACTTTGCCACTGGATTCAAGCTAGCTTGGCTGATGACGGCTGATTAGCCAGAAACCGGTCCCAGGATGCTTGTTTCCATTCGGGGGAGACATGGCTTGGCAGTTCGGGCTGGACTGTTCCCATGAGGCACAGGGTCAGACTGATTTGCATTTGGCCAAGTCTGAACTGGGGTGGCAGAGTGAGCTAAAGAATGATGATGGATTAAACCCAGATCAGTTGACTGGGGGTGAGTCCTTGCAATGTTCAACACTCCGTCCATCATCCCCTTTGGTTTTGCTTTGCTCGCCATAAGTTGGCAGGGTATGCCCAGACATGGGTCCCTTGCTCACTTTGCCACTGGATTCAAGCTAGCCTGGCTGATGACGGCTGATTAGTCAGAACTGGCCCCAGGATGCTTGTTTCCCGGTCCAGGGATGACATGGCTTGGCAGCTCCGGCTGGACTGTTCCCATGAGGCACAGGGTCAGACTGATTTGCATGGCCATGTCTGAACTGGGGTGGCGGAGTGAGCTAAAGAATGATGATGGATTAAACCCAGATCAGTTGACTGGGGGTGAGTGCTTGCAATGTGCAACACTCTGTCCATCATCCCCTTTGATTTTGCTTTGTTCGACCTAAGTTGGCAGGGTACGCCCAGAAATGGGTCCCTTGCTCACTTTGCCACTGGATTCAAGCTAGCCTGGCTGATGAAGGCTGATTAGCCAGAAACCAGTCCCAGAATGCTTGTTTCCGGTCCAGGGATGACATGGCTTGGCAGCTCCGGCTGGACTGTTCCCATGAGGCACAGGGTCAGACTGACTTGCATATGGCCATGTCTGAGCTGGGGTGGCGGAGTGAGCTAAAGAATGATGGATTAAACCCAGATCAGTTGTCTGGGGGTGAATACTTGCAAATGTTCAACACTCCGTCCATCATCCCCTTTAGTTTTGCTTGGCTCACTCCGGAGAGTCACAGTAGCAAGCGAATGGATTGGTTAGCCCCAACATGAAAGAAAATGTAGCAACTGCCATTAGAGGAGGCATGGACTCGGTAGGGGCACCCTGACAACCTGATCCTTAGGGGACAGGTGCATTCCAGAGGGCCCTTCCCCCTGGGGCCAACAAAAGAGCTCCTGTGGAAATGTAAACAAAAATAGGGGTTGGGGAGGGTGTCTGTGGCCGGATGGCTGAAGGCTGTGCTGTGTGAATAGTTATGCTTAGGATTAGATGCAGAGCCTGGTTGCAGGTCAGGCCCTGTGGACACCTGCCCCTACCCCCCTCAAGAGATCGCGTTATGATATTATTTACCAAAACAAAACCTCATAAATTCACTGAAAAAACAAACATTAAAGTGGGAGGTAGATAGATTTTAACTGCAGTTAAAAAAACAAACCTTAGAAATTCACTGAATAAGCACTACTGTTTTAAAAACTAAAATTCAAATAAATCAGCCAGTTATACATAACGAACAAAGGTATAATTTGCACCATCACTGATTTCAGATGTCATGTCATCAGTGATGTAATATGTGTGGTCATAAGCACTGCATCACAGCAGTGCAAGTTATACTTATGTCAGTTAATCATAACTGCTGAATTTTCCTGTTTTTGGGGTGGGGGGGAGGGTGATTAAACAATAGTGCTTTCTTAACCTTTGGTTTATTCAGAGAATAAACATTTATTTAAAAACTTGTAAAGGTATATTTTCTAAAAATATTATTCATAATACAAAAAGCATGACAGCAACTGAACTGAAATAAAAGTCTTTAGTAAACCCTGGAAAAAGACAATTCTCTTTATGCCAAAATGTGTAATCACCGTTCTATTTGAAAATCACATCTCGAAAATCACAAACTCTAAAAAACGCTCAAACAGCTACTTACTAAGCACAGAAATATCAGCTATCATGAAGTACCCTCCTTCAGGAACAACAGGATTCAATCCAGCTTCTTTGAGTAGACTTGCCATCCTGTCGCGCTTAGTTTCAAGTTCCCGAGGCAGTGAATTAAAATAACACTCCGGATCATCCATACGGTCCACATCTTTCAAAATTGATTGAGCCAAGGCTTCCTGCAGATGACACGCATGAAATAAAAATGGATTCCATGGTTTTGAACTCATAGTGTTTTGTTACGTGGGAATAGTAACATTTGCAAAGGAACACATAATTTGTACTGTAATACATAATGATACAAACAGATATGGTACATACTTGCCACAATCAAGTATGCTGTACGCCCCGCTGCTTTGTTTACTGAATGTATGGGAAGCAACAGACCTGATTCATATCGAACGTACGTGAGCATCTCTAGGGTTTGCGCTGGCTAAAAGAAGTATAGCTCAGGGGTGGGGGACGGGTGCCCTACCGAAATACTCGAAATGGGCCAATGATATGGACAATGCCATGATTGCGGAAAAGGATGTGTTTACGAACAGAGGATGTCCTGTGAAGTGGGATCATAAATGGGCAAAGTGAAATTGCGCAAAAATGCTAATGACATTGATGCTCTCCCTAGTATTATAATGTGCTGCGATGTAATGGGAAAATGTGTATGGCTGCCCTCTCTTTGCTATGTTGCTGCAGAGTGGTTTTGTGACCTGTTATGGTATCATCACATTTGTTTAATACAAAAAAATATATATTTTAAAAGTATGGTCTACACCCTAAGTGAGATGGGTATGCCCAGATGTGGGTCCCTTGCTCGCTGTGCCACTGGATTCAAGCTAGCCTGGCTGATGAAGGGCGATACCCTGATACTGGTCCCAGGGTTCTTGTTTCCGGTCCAGGGACGACCTGTTTTGGCAGCTCAGGCTGGACGGTTCCCATGTGGAGCAGGGTAAAGGTTTATTTGCATATGGCTAGGTCTGTGGCTGCTGTGGCATGGTGAGCAAAAGTACAATGGTTTTAACCCATATCTCTTGACTGGTGGTGAATGTATGATTTGTTCAGTATTCCGTCCATCCTTTGTTTGTGCAGCTTTTTTCACCCTTAGGGGCCCGATTACAATGTCGTTCGGAAAGGCTCCAAATGGGATTCGGAATCTCAGAATCCGATTTGGATGCTACGTTTCCGACTGAATCATACAACTTTCCAACCGATTGATTACGTTGCCTGGAATCCGTTCGGGCTGTCCGATTCAGTTCCAAAAGGCATTCGGACAGGCAGAGTCTTTCGGAGCCGAATCTTACAGCTCTATGGACACGATTTCCGAGCAAGCGATTACGATGACCGATTATTTATTTAGAAGTTTTCTATAGCGCTAACAAGACCCGAGGGTAGCAGAGCGCTTTACAGTAAAAGGAATGAAAAGGCGAACAACAAGACACGTAACAAATAAAGGCGATCAACGAAAGACAGTTTAGGAGGAGGAAAAGTTTGTACAGTAGGACTTCTTGCTAATAGGATACAGAGATAACACAAGGTTCTGGGGATGGTTATTGATCCTAGTTACCCAGGACCTAGGGAACGGATGAGGAACAAGGATTTGAGTTGGCTCTTGAATTCCGCATAGGACGGTATGGTTCTGATATGCGGGGGGATAGAGTTCCATATTTTGGGGGCATTTCCTGTGAAGGAGCAGTCCGCAGTTTTCTTCTTTCTGGTTTTTGGTAGGATGAGCAGCAGGGAGTTAGAGCTTCTCAAATTTCTAGTTTGGCCAGCTTTTGTGAGCTTGTTTGCCAAACAGCTGTTCCGATTTGGTGTGCCCGACACAAAACTGCTGTCGGAACCTGACTTTGGGGGCCTTTTGCAGGCCCCCCTTCACCCGTAAGCCTCCAGTTGGGGTCCGTGGGGTTATCCAAGAGACCGCTCTTTCCAACCATGCACAGTGTGGCAGGCACCATGGGTTGCCTGCCACAGGGTGCAAGGTTTCCACCAACCACCCTTTTTATGAATGGGAGCCTGTGTTCTCGTTCGGAACACAGGCTCCCATTAAAGTCAATGCGAGTCCGATGGAACGATGTTGGGAAGCATAGTAGTCGGTCGGTCGGACTCGCAAAACACTATTGAGTCAAAAACTATTCCAAAACCAATTTGGTCGGAAGAGTTTCCGAACGACATCGTAATTGTCCCCTAAGTGGGATGGATATACGAATAACATTAAAAAAAGATTCCAAGGTTTTGAAATCCTATTGTTTGGTTACGTGAGTACAGTGAAATTTGGAAAGGAACATATCATTTGAACTGTAATACATAAAGATAAGGTTTGTACATGCCACAATCAAGTATGCTGTACACCCTAAGTGGGATGGTATGCCCAGATGTGGGTCCCTTGCTTGCTGTGCCACTGGATTCTAGCTAGCCTGGCTGATGAGGGGTGATACCCTGATCCCGGTCCCAGGATGCTTGTTTCCAGTTCAGGGAGGACCTGGCTTAACAGTTCGAGCTGGACTGTTCCCATGAGAGGCAGGGTCAAGACTGATTTGCATACGGCTGGGTCCAAACTGGGGTGACATGATAAGCAAAGGAACAATGGATGTAACTCAGATCTCTTGACTGGGGGTGAATATATGATTTGTTCAGTATTCCGTCCATCATTTGTCTGCACAGCATAGGAGCGTGCAGCATACTTTCAGGGTAACTGATTTACCCGGAAATCTGAATTTGTGCTGCAGTTCTCCCTGATGTTTGCAAGGGTATCTTAAGGACATCACAAAAATGATTGTGGCTGCAGGCCAACCAAACCTGAAGGGGGACCTCAGGCCAGCTTTTAAAGACAGAAGTGTGTATGAGCAAATTGTGCTACCACAACACTTGCTCCAAGGTTTTATTTTAGGGCATACCAAACCCTAACTTCAAGGTGGCAAGATTCCCTACTCCACCTTCTCCATAGGCTTTGAGGTTTGTGGGATCATCCATGGCCCCTTTTAAAACCCCTTCAAATGTTATTTCTTCTTAAAGAAGCTGCATTCACATCTACCCTTCACTAGTGGCTAATATATTTAACGCCAAGATAAAAATTGTGCTTCCACATGCTTCTGCAATGAGAGTGTGTGGAAGAGAACATAGTCAGCCATGAAGGGTGTTCTTTTTTAAATGTTGCAGAAGAGTCCTTGAACTTTCAGGTGGCTCATTTAGTGATACCAAATTGTGTACTAAGTATTACATTCAGTGATATTGCTGATTGTGCTCTGTACTCTTAATCTGTAGTAGGGCTCTTAGTTGGAGGGTTGTAGGTCATTTATTGAACTGGGACAAATAAATACAATAATCAACAAAACTCCCTCGTGACCTTTAAATTATTCTCTCAGGGTACAGCCTCTGATTCAAAGAGCAGCAACACGTCACAATGTTCTTACTTTTTTTACATTATTTTTTATTTAAATTATTTTGTATTTCATTTGATTTCTTTTTTCTTAGTACAACATTTAAAAACATACTATTTTCTCATTTGAAGAATCATTTGTTTTCATCTAAATGTACGTTCCTAAACACAATTCTACAAATACAACATATTAGTAATTCATATTCCAGGTAGAGAACACCCTATTCACAACCATTCATTCACACTCATCCCCATACACCACTTAAATTACTCAAAATCATAAAAAAGTCTGATTTCTTTCTTTATCTGTTGTCCAACATGAACCCAGATGGATGAGATTTTACAAGGATTTGGCCAACGCGTTTCGGTGGAAAGAAACAGCAATGAAGACCACCTTCATCAGGACCCTCCAGATAATTTAACTGTTCTCTATAACCTGGAGTATTAATAACTTTATATTCCTTATAGACCTTCTGTTTTACACAGTTTTTCTTGAGACTGGAATGGGAAGTGTCTCACAGTCTTGTTTCTTATCACATCATTTTTATCCACATGCAGATGTCGGGAAACTTCTATTTTCTGCACTTTCTCTTGGTTGGCTTCACACTATGCCCTTAAGTGATTCAAAGGTCGTATTCTCTTTGTTTCAACATCTGACCAATGTGTAACCGGCGTATTCTATAGACAGTTCCTCTGGCCTGTACTTTACTTCGCTCTGCCGGTTTAAGTTTCCAGAGCCACCCCGATTAACAGTTCTACTCCTGGCTTCAAGGACGCTACGATATCCAAGGTTGTCCTCATGCAATTTCCCACTCCATGCTCTCGGGCAACTGAACTGGGACAAAACCTCAGTGTTCTTTCTTTTGAGCATTTATATGCGATTGCACTTAGTCTGAAAGAAGTCAAGGAGACAACAACAGGATTTACAATTAGCAAAAGGCAATACAACCACTGTGACAATAAATCTATATAATTCTTAAAGTTTCTTTACATGGCATTATATATTTGTACTATTTTTTATGCTTTGCTTTTATAATGGCGTGAGTTTCTCCCGTGACATGAATTTTAAAGTTCATGATGCCTAATTATATCATAGGATGATTTTCGTCAAGGGTCAAACGTTGCCCCTGGTTATGATGTACTACTATCCTATAAATTGAGGTATGAAATCTAAAACAATAGTTAGTACAAAAGCACCAGAGGCAAAAAAAAAATAGAGCTGTTTTGCAACACTGATGCTGAAAAGAGTCCATCACTCGATATTTTCTGAGTACAGTAGGGGTGTTGTTCATTATCTTAGGCACTGCCCTAGATTATCGTCTGAGCATTGTTGAAGTTTTATTTTTAAATAGCTGAATTTTCCAAATTCAATTGTCAAGTATTCTTTACTTCGGAAGATTTTGTATGCCTGAATAGTATGCAGAGGCTAGTTCATTATAAATATATACAAAGAATCTCCTATATTTCCAAGGGGCTGGCAGGGTGACTTGAGAGAAGATGCAAACACACTCTTGGGCACCCGGAAGCAGGTTCCAACATCTGGCCTCGAACTGCACTGTGGTGGTAGATACTGGCCGTAGGTTTCAACACCGTATCTCAAATGGTTGGGATGACGTATCATGGCCTTTTCGGTGTATGAACAAGATGAACTGTGAAAATACATGTCAATTGCATTGCTACATCCAAAAGGACAGGTGGTGATGAGTTGTGGAAGGGGGTCCTTCCCCATTGGTTCAGGATAAGCTGAATGATTTACATTATTACAACAACTGTATGGAAAACCAAGTGTATGTGTTCCCACAATCAGGCAAACCAACACATATGGGTCTCTTTATGAATTTATGGAGTGAACCAAGACCAGCTCATCCACTTAAATTATTTGTGAAACGTTGAAGTGCATTGTGTGCCATAGAGATATTATTTAGCAGTCTGCAGAGAAAACACATAGCCGGAACCCAATGACTCACTGACAAAATGTACAGATGTGTATACTATGCTGCTCTCACACTGGGTTTCTACATAAACCAACTCCAAATACTTATGGGTCTTGACCACTGTAACAGAATGTCAGCAAGTACACAATAGAGGAACTATTGTTACATGTATTACGTTATACTTTTCTTTGTATAAAATGAATAAAATAGTTGCCCCGTCTAGTTTTGCCTTGTTCAGTTCATGATTATAAAGAAGTTTCTGCCTATTTTGTTACCCATGGCTGGTTTTAGTGCATTTAAATTGGGAATAGATGCTCTAGTGGATTTTAGGCCTGGGCGGTAAATTCCGTTCCACTCGCGGAATTTGGGTGATTTTGCGTTCCGTGGAGAACGCAAAATTGGCCAAAAGTCTGCGTTCTGTGACTTTGCAACATTTTTTGCTTATTTGCATTCTCAAAATGCACGTTTGCGAGATATTTCCCCTCGAGCACGCAAACAGCAACTGCTAACAGGAAAAAAGCATTGCGAACAAGCAATTCTGCATGTTCGTGGAATTTCTGCGTGTTCGGAGATTTTTTACCGTTTCGCAGAGATTTGCGTAACGCGATTACACAAATTCCGCCCACCCCTAGTGGATTTCTTCTCATCAACATAGTTGGAGAACCATGCAGCTGATTTTTATTCTTTTCTGTCATTATAAAATTTGTGAGGCTTTTCTTATACAGCATAAATGGTTTGTTGTTATATGATTATTGTCTGTTTTACCAGACTGTAAGGGTAGTTTAGCTGATCTATATTTTGGCAGAGCCTTAGTATTTTGGCTGACTAGTGCTCACCGAGGATAATCCATACTGTCTTTGGTTGAAAGGTTGATCAGTATTCAAAATGTATGACAATCTGAGACAACTCAGGATGGTATTTATGTAAGAAAATGATCTGGACATGTAGTTAGTTTGTCTTCTAATTTTGGTGCTGTAGACACAGCATGGAATATGTTTTTTAAGACCATGCTTAACCTGTAGTTTCTGTTCTACCTTCCTATCCTGTTCCAATATTGAACACAAACGAAATAAAAAGAGGGTTAAGCTTGAACTATACAAAAGCACCAACACAATACACATTTAACACCAAAAATAAAAAAAAATCATGAATTAAGAACAGGTAACACAATATAATGTAATTAGTACTTACTTGCAAAGGAGTTGCACAAGTATAAACTGAATTCTGCTGCACAGTTTGCAAATGTTTAATCAGATGCGGTGGACCAACTGACCAGCCAAGCTTAAGAAAAAAATAGCATACAGAATATTACTTACACATCTAAATAAGGCATACAATCCATATATGACTATACCGAGAAAACATAACTTCACATCATTAATGTCAGTGATGACGTCAAGTATCCTGTCAAAACTGGATGAAGAGATGGTATGTCCATAGAAAGGACACAGGGTCAGGTTAGGATGTAGGTGAGAACTAATTGTGTAAGGTTGGTAGTAGTAGTGGAAAGAAAAGAGGAGGGTGGAGGCTAGACAGGGAAACAAGAGAATGGGAAATATGAAGAAGGTGAAGAGGAAATTACATGAAGAGAAAGAAAAGCACATCATCCATACTCTCTTTGCTCCAATTGCTCAAATTTTCCATCTCAAATATGATTGTGTTGAATCAATGATCATCGGTAAATGGGTTGCGTCTCAATTTTCCATTTCCAAGCTCCACAGCCTTAACATTTTAGATGGTTTCATCAACTCATACTGTTCCCTTATTACAAATGTGTAATTTCTATTTTCCCATGAAGGTGCAATCCCTTTAGAATTGTAACTGCCAATCATATAATATTATGGCACGATATTACAAACCGTGAAAGGTTTACACTCTCATTACTAGTGGCCCTAAATTCTCATGGTCTTAGTAACGAGGATTATAAGGTCTGTGGAAACACATGGCAAATGTCTTGTTTCCCCCAGTGTATCTAGCTGTTCAAAACAGTCAAAGCTTCTGGAGGAAAGTGTAGGGAGGAATGTGAATCTACCAAGTGAGTCAGACCTGGAATTATGGGCTCACCTCGTAATTTCTGATTGTAAGAGGAACCTCAATATTTCACTCAGAACACCCGCTGACTCTTCACCCTCGGAAATAAGAGAACCATCGATAATGTTAACTCTGGGAGTGTGGAATTACTGGGTGTGTGTACAGTGCTCTCATATTGAGGCTCTTAGAATGGTAGTTGGGTGGAGAAGTGAGAATGGAGACCTTTGCTGCTTTCAGGCCTCTGCTGGAGGACAATAGTCAGGTGCTTGAAACATAGGACAGAAATCACATCACTTATGTTATCCATTGTTTATTCGTGATTTTGTGTGAATCCCTGAGCCACAGTGTTCTGGGGGAAATGTGTAGAAGGCTGTATATCGGTATGTAGTGATAAGTATCAACATACAAAAATATTAAATCCATAGTATCGACTAAAATTATATTCAAATGTTACATTTATATTAGGAAGTATACATTTACTAATATTATCATCTACTTACCTTAAAATAGTAGATTTGGTATTTTTCTCACCCTCTTTCTTATTTGGCTATCATTGCTTCTTCATTTGTCTCCCCCTCTATTTATCCAAGATATATTACAACCGTCTGCCTCTTTGTCACCTCTGTCACACATCTGCCTCCCCCTCTCTGCCTGTCTGTCCAAAAGAGTCTTCCTGTTCTGTCCACTTTGTTTCTTAACTGTATTTCTCATCCGCTTATCACCTCTTTCTAATACCCGACTCACCCTCTCTTTTTGTTACTTGTTCTGTCTTTTCTGCCTCTGTTGTTAGTATGTCTTTCTCATCTCTCTCACGAGTCTCAACCTCCCATCTGATTGGGGCGGGTGCTCGGGGGTACCTCAGGAGTACAACTCCCAGGTCACGAATGGTGCAATTGCCAGGATGTTACATGGGCATTCCACTCTGAAAGAATGTATTCTATTAAACATACAGTCCTACCTGTGGTAACTGCAGGCTACCAAAAGAAAACAAGGCTCATGAGAGCCTTGTTTAACTTTAGTTCCTGCCACTGGCTTTAGAATATCTGAGGCCAGAGGGTCCTAAAGGCAGTGCAGGGGTAGCAAGGGGCACGCAATAAATTACGCCCAAGACCATAGAGTGTGCAACAGATATCTGTTACATTTTAACGCCTTAAAATTCGAGGCTTTTGTAAGTTATGTTATGTTATGTTATGTTATAGACATTTATTACGCGCACAGCTGCTCCAGCAAAGGAGCGTCCTGGCGCCTGACAAGGTACCAACATAACACAGCTAAAAAGGGGAAAACCAAAGGAAAACAGATTAGGGTCGTGGAATCACAAAAAATATATATTGTTCCATCCATCAGACCCTTCTGGTCGCAGGGATATATAGGGTTATGTCGGTTTACCAAAACCATTTGATACCCAAAGCCAACAAATGAGCTGCAGCTTACAATGATTTTTCATCGTGTTTCGACAAAGCAGCAATTCATATTGTAAAATCTAATGTATCAAAACGGAGTATGAAAGAAACCGATGTTCTTCAAAAAATGTGCACAAGATACTGAGATCAGAGACCGTTTTTATTTGTACACCACTGAATTTGGAGTTAGCCATACTATACTGTGATTCAGAGAGCATTTTGTAAAAGGTGTTCATCAATGCACTCTGGCCTACAACTGAAAGTCAAATGCGCAAAGGAATCCAATTGGTGACACAAATGTTCAATTCTATGTCCGGACTGGAGGCGAGGATTATGCCTTCTCTCTTCGCTTTATTACAACAGCAGCATAAAGGTCAAACAAAACTACGTTTCCCATGAACCATAGGGAACAAGTAGTCAAAATGCAAACAAGGCAACAACCAATCAGAGTCCAAGACAGTATCCAATCGGGGGCAACCAGCCCAACATAGTCCCTTGCTAGTGTCCATTCCTCCTCTTTCTTCGCTGCTCCGCAGCAAAGCTAAGTACTCTCCAGTTTCTTTACTGTAGTGTGCTTATTGGTCATGTTTGAATGCTCTTTGCCTTATTTTTGGTGCTGGTTGCTCATACCGCAAGAGATTGTTCATTCTTGCCTTGTTTACTCTGGCGATCGTGATTCTGTGTGCTTAGCGGGTGGGGGCGTTCGCGCTGGATGCCTGAGGGCTCTTCGCCCGTTGTGTGCTTCAGGCTTACGGCGCCGGCGCGTTCATTTTTTCCCCCCCTCCCCCCTCTTTGTTTGTTGTGGTCTACGGGGGTCGCGTTTACCCCCTCGTGGTTTCTGTGGCTTGGTTCGCGCCATGGGGTCGAGGCCTCCCTCGTCCCTACGTGGCGTTAGTGGTGCTGGCTGTGCCCTAGGACCTCCCGCCGCTAGAGGGCGTTGGAGGTTGTGGGAGCCGCGACGCGACGTTTGATCTCTGTCCCAAAACGATTCAAACGTCACACGCGCGTCTCCGCTGCAGAGCTGAGCTGAACACCCGGTCCCGGTCTGAGCTGAACGCCCGTGTGGGGTTGTAGCGGCATTGGTGGCCCGTTCACGGTGTTGCCTCCGCATTGGCATTGTCAATGCTTCACTGCCCTCCGTTCCTATTCTACCAAAGGAGGGCTGTGTAGTCGATATTGTGTTGTTTATATACGCCTCAGGTGAGGTCTTGTAATAGCCTATTCAGGCCTGTAAGAGGACAGTTGCCAGACCGGTGAGCGCTCCTTGGCAGGGAGTGTACTTGTATTAATCGCCAGCGGTGTTCCCCTGGGGCTAGAACCCCCTAAATTGTGGTGCTACTCTCCCGCCTGATTTTTAGCTGACACCCAGCTTCTTCAGAGAAGTGTGGCTCACTGGTTGGAGGAGGCAGACCCTGAAGCAGAGGTCAGCCCGGGACCAGGGTTCAATTCCCGACTTGGCAGGGTCTTGAGTCCATACGTCCATGGACTCGATAATTCTCGCTTCGGTGCCTACTTGAATCACGAGTTCACACTCTGCAACTCTGGGCAATAGCTTGCTTAATCTCCACGACGGCCCCTCGCGGCGGGATGCCTGGCTTTCACCTTGCGGATGCCCTGTTGGGGTTATCTCACAGGGGAATACCAGGACGGGTTCCCTAAGCAAGCGTCGAGATGCCTACGGGTAGTCGTGCGCTATACAAGAGCGTAATCATT
This sequence comes from Lissotriton helveticus, assembly GCF_964261635.1. Classification (NCBI taxonomy): domain Eukaryota; kingdom Metazoa; phylum Chordata; class Amphibia; order Caudata; family Salamandridae; genus Lissotriton; species Lissotriton helveticus. The sequence goes on from NC_136057.1 coordinate 2,110,824,515, forward strand.
TCATTTCATTTCATTTCTTGGACTCAGTCCCCTGTTGAGGGCTGAGCTGTTGCCACCTGTGCCGCTTACCAAAAGCTTTAGCGACCATGGAGTATTACGATGAATACCCCATAGAGGAAGACCCCCTCGCTGAAATGCCCTGGGGAGAAGCATTTTATGATGCGGTGGACTCTTCAATCTATCAGGCTGTTGGCCAGGCTATCACCCCCCTGGAAGAGAGGCTCTCCCGCCAAATAAGCGACGCTTTTTCGCACCTAGAGCAGCGCCTAGGGGTTCCACCAACTCCTGCCACCCCTCAACCCTCTGTCCCAGACGGCACCCCCCCAGCTAAATGTGCCCGGTTCCCGGGGTTGGATTTTGACGCTTTTGAGCATTTACGCCAGGCTTTCCTGGACAGCCGTTCCGCCCAGCTGCTTCGCTCCCAGCCCCCCCTTCCCCCAACCTCCGCAGGACCCCCAGCCGGCTGACCCCGACACTAGAGGGGACCCCAACAGCGACCCAGGCCCTTCAAGACCCTGGCTTACCTTGCGCCCAGCCGCAGACCCTTCGGTCACTTCAGATATATTGGATCCGAATTATATTGTTAATCCCCGCTCTTCAGAGTGGGTTTCGGGGAAAAGGTGGCTGCTTATGTGGCGGAGCACATCCGCAGGCCATTAGAAAAAGAAGCCCAGAATTGTCTACGTGCCGAATGTCATCGCCCTTCTTTGGAGGGGAAGGTTACCCTCACCCCTGAAATCGATCCCAGGATGCATACCTTCTTACAAAAGTTCATCCGAGACCTCAAACGGGGGATTGATAGGTCCCGGCGGGCTTGCCAGGACAAGCTTCTGGATGCCCTGGGCCCGGCCACAAAGATCTTAGATATGGCAGAGGAGGCCAAAGAGTCCGGTTCTACTATTTCTCCTGAGACCCTCTCCAACTGGGCACAACAAGGGATTATTTTCCTGGGGAACGCAAATTGTGCGCTCTCTACAGAGCGCCGCCGGTCTCTTCTAATAAAAATTGATCCTAAATTGGGAGACCTGGCGGATTCGGAGGCCGGTGCGGTAGCACAGGGGGGTCTCTTTGGCGAGTCCTTCGCGAGAGAGCTCGGCAAATTTGTGAATACCTTCATGTCTCTCGATAGAGCGCAGACAAAGATCCAGAAGGTGTTCCCCGTGTTTTTTGCGGGGCCGGCCGAGGCAGGGGCCGCTCGGCCGGTCGAGGTCACCAGCAGGGTAATCACAAAGGCTCCGGTCAGCAGCAGGACCAGTCCCGCTTTGGGAACTTCTACCCCACCAGGGGTCGCAGAGGAAAAGTAAGAGGCTTCCGTGGAGGCTCCAGCAGTTCAAACTCCGGTGAGTGTTCGTCTTTTGTCCTCCAAAAATGTAGGGGTGCAGCTGGCCAACTGTTACAGGGCTTGGTTGTCCATCACACGCGATGCGTGGGTCCTTCAGACCGTGCGGGGGTTTCATATAGAGTTCCTGGGGACTCCCAAGCAATGTTGCCCCCCCCCACCCCATCCAATTTTCAAGTGTAGATTCCGCCCAGGTGGACGAAGAGGTCTCCGCTCACCTCCACAAGGGCGCAATCTCCCAGGTTGCCCGTCACCCAGAGGGGTTTTTAAGCAACATTTTCTTAGTGGACAAAACGGATGGCGGAAAGCGGCCTGTCATAAACTTAAGTGAATTCAACGAGTGGCTTGTGTATCGCCATTTCATAATGGAGGGGATTCACCTCCTTCGGGACGTGCTTCGTCCCCACGATTGGATGGTCCGCTTGGACCTCAAAGATGCGCCCTTGGTGATTCCCATTTTCCGGGAACACAGGAAGTTCCTGCAATTTCTTTGGCAAGACCGCGTCTACGAGTTCACCTCGCTTCCTTTGGGCCTTTCGTCGGCCCCATGGTATTTCACCAAGGTCCTCAAGCCAGCGGTGGAGTTTTTGCGCTCCAGGGGCGTCAGGATGATCGTATATTTAGACGATCTCCTTTTAATGGCAGAGTGCCCGCGGCGCCTGGAGGCGCAGCTTCAGATGGCAATAACCCTCTTGCAGGACCTCGGGTTTGTGATCAACAGAGACAAGTCTCTTACATCCGACCCAGTCTCTTACCTTTTTGGGGTTCGTCATCGACTCGACAGCTTCTACGCTGAGTCTTCCTCCGAGGAAAATTTCCAAAATCCGTCACTGGTTGCGCCGCGTTCTGGCCAAGCGGCATGTGTCCCTCTGCCAGTTAGCGCGGATTGTAGGTCTTTTATCGGCTTCCATCCAAGCCATATTTCCGGGCCCCCTGCACTACAGGGCGTTGCAGCGCCTGAAAGGGTACTTTCTGCGGAAAGGGTTCCCTTACTCCCACACGGTGTCCCTGACTCCCGAGGCGAGGGCCGAGATCCAGTGGTGGCTAGACCACATGGAAGCCTGGAATGGGCGTGCAATTTTCGGCTCTACACCAGATCTGGTGATCGAGTCGGACGCCAGCAGAATCGGCTGGGGAGCGCACTGCGGGGATTTGGCCACAGGAGGCTTATGGTCTCCAGACGAGCAGAGATTACACATCAACTGTCTGGAGCTTTTGGCAGGCTTGTTTGCCATATGGAGGTGGATGAGAAATTTAGTTCAGTCATGCGTCCTCTTGAAGATGGACAATGTGTCAGCGGTGAGGTACGTGGGAGGCACCAAGTCCCGGGCACTCTCGGATCTGGCGGCGAGTTTTTGGCAGTACTGCCTAGACAGTCAGATTTCGGTCACGGCCGAGTACCTCCCGGGTCGGCACAACTTGGAGGCGGATTTTCAATCTCGGCACTTCCGCGACTTCAGCTTGTGGAAGCTGGACCCGTCCGTCTTTGCAGCTTTGAACGCTCATTGGGGCCCTTTCACGGCGGACCTTTTTGCGTCCCGTCTGGACCACAGGTCCCTCATTTCTTCACTTGGAGGCCAGATCCACTAGCTGTGGCCACGGACGCATTTCTCCAGGACTGGAGATTGGAACGGGGGTATGCCTTTCCCCAGTTTGCGATGATCATTCGGACCTCGGCGCAGGTCCGCAGACAAGCGGCAGACCTGGTGTTGATCTCTCCCCTATGGAGGTCTCAAGTGTGGTTTCCAGTTCTTCTGGAACTTTCCTGGGATTTTCCAATTCTACTCTCCCAGTTTCTCGCTCTTCGTACGGGTCCCGAGGGGGATCATCACCCGCTGGTGTTAGCGGGCTCTCTGCAGCTCATGGCGTGGCGGATTTCCGGGGCCGATGGAAAACCCCGGGCCTTTCGACAGAAGCTGAGGACCTCATCTCAAAGGCGTGGGCAGACAGTACAGTGAAGCGAAAGAGGTCTGCATGGGGCCGGTGGTCCCGTTGGTGTCTGCGACGGGGTCATGATCCCTTGGTCGACCGACGTTATTGCCGTGGTGAATTTTTTGGCTCACCTAGCTTTGGCCGGTCTGGCCTACAGGTCGATCAATACTTTTAGGTCGGCAATTTCGTCCGGTCATGTTTTGGTGAATGATTCCCCGGTGGGGGAGCATCCCTTGGTGTGCAAGCTGTTGAGGGCTATACGGTTGTCACTGCCCCAAAGCATCGGTATTCTGCCTTGTGGGATGTCAACCAAGTTCTTAACTTGTTTCTCTCCTGGCAGCCCAATCGTTATCTGTCCAGGAAAGAGCTTTCAGCAAAATTAGCTATGTTGCTTTGCCTGGTTTCCTGCAGGCGGGTTTCTGATGTCCGGGCCCTGGACATTACGGGGAGAGTTTTTTCTCCTGAGGGAGTGACTTTTACTCTCCTGCGTCGCACCAAGTGCCATACTAGAGTCATTTCATACCCAGCATTTCCAGATTCTCCTAAATTGTGTGTGGTGCGTTGCCTCAAAGCGTATGAGGAAATGACGGAGGAATTCCGTCCCCCTGGAGAGCGCCAATTTGCTGATTTCGCTCCGGATGCCCTTCAGGGCGGTTTCCTCCCCCACAATTGCAAGGTGGATTCGCTGGGTTATGCAGGAGGCGGGCATAAGCCTGCGGCACTCCGGCGCACATTCCGCTCGAGGAGCAATGGCTTCCAAGGCGTTCAGCGTTGGGGCACGCCTAGAGGATATCCTTAATGCGGCGGATTGGTCTTCGGACTCTACCTTTAAGAGGTTCTATTTCAAACCAGTGCTGAATATGGCGCAACTGGTGGTGGGCAAGCTTTAAACAAGCATAATCCTCGCCTCCAGTCCTGACATAGAATGAAAAATGTCCTAGCTAACGTAACGGAAAGTTTCAATTCTATTAAGGACTCGGAGGTGAGGATTATCCCGCCCATGCTCTCTTGGAGGAGACCCCTCCCCGTACTGGAGTAAGTACCTGTTTTCAATTTCATGAAGTTTATTGCAGTGATATTCTGTATGGTTAAGGTTTATGGAAGTTATATTCTGTATGGTTTTAACGGGTTGTTGACAGTGCGATGACTAACGCCTGCCTGTCCTTTCCAAGTGTTGACGTTCAGAAGCAAGATGCCTGAAGAGTATGGTCCAGCTGTCGTCGCGCTCCGAAAGAGGAGGAATGGACACTAGCAAGGGACTATGTTGAGCTGGTTGCCCCTGATTGGACACTGTCTTGGACTCTGATTGGTTGTTGCCTTGTTTGCATTTTGACTACTTTTTGCCTATGGTTCATGGGAAACGTAGTTTTGTTTGACCTCCATGCTGCTGTTGTAATAAAGCGAAGAGAGAAGGCATAATCCTCGCCTCCGAGTCCTTAATAGAATTGAAACTTTCTGTTACGTTAGCTAGGACGTTTTTCATTATTCTGTAGTTCCAAGCATCTCCCTATAAAAACAATACCCCACTTGTGTGGCTGGCCATGGTCTCCATGACAGAAAGAACCCTAAAACGAGATATGGAGACAGCCCTTATCACCAATCAAAATCAATTCTTTTTCACAAAGTAGGTACCTGTAGAATGTGAGCCCGAGCTTGTCCACCACACCTAGGGAAACCTCCCAAACCCGAGATATTTCTGAAAAGTAGACGCTCACTGGAGTTCATGGTCGTCTGACTCTTGGATTCCACATTTTTTTTTTTTAACAGAGAAGGCCTTGCAAACATCACTCATTTTCCTCATATTTCTGTGAAAGACCGTTCCGGAAGCTGTGTGGATTCAAAACATATGTGCCACCCAACGTTCCCACAGGTCTAACAATAAAAAATAGTACAGCATGATGTGGCTGGGCTTAGCGCCTGCAGCTCAAAAAGCACAAAAATTGACATGGAGACATCACATCTCACTTGGTAAAATCCACACTTTTTTGCAATGTCGGTAGAAGTGGAATTTGGGCTTTTGGCTCAGTCATCACCCCTGGAAACCTACCAAACCAACACAACTCTAAACAAGAGACACCCAGGGGAGTATGACTTGCATGGATCCCACAAGGTTTTGTCTATCCAGACAGTCTTGCAAACCTCAAACGTTGGCTACATACACCCATTGTCCTCCCATTTCTGAAACAAAACGTTCCAGAAGCTGGGGATCACAAAATGACTACAAACCATCATTCCCACAGGTCTCCTGATAAAAAAAATGGGACCGCTTGCATGGCTGGGCCTAGCGCCCGCTACAAGAATGGAACAAACCAGGGACCATGTGAAGACTATATAGACTTTGTAAGGTCCTGGTTCGGATCTGTTCCTGAAGCAGGGGACAGGCATTATGGGTACGAAAACAAGGGGGCTCCACTGGATTCAGGCTAGCCTGGATGATGAGGGGTGTTACCCCGAAACCAGTCACAGGATGTTTGTTTCCGGTTCAGGAAAGACCTGGCTTGGCAGTTCGAGCTGGACTGTGCGCAGGGTCTAGGCACAGGCACAGGGTCAAGACTGATTTGTATATCCCTGGGTCTGAACTGAGGTGGCGAAGTGAGCTAAAGAACGATGATGATTCAACCCAGATCTGTGACTAGGGGTGAGTGTCTGAAAAGTTTCAGCACTCCGTCCATCATCTCCTTGTGTTTCCACAGAAGTCACACCACCCTGGACTCCTCCAGAATTGTGTGGGTTTAGTAACTTTTTCTGGTTGCCAGTTCACCCCAGTCCGAACAGTGCAACCATTCAGCATGGCAAGTGACAAAACTGAGATTTACCCTACTCTGCTTACCCATTTATGGGGTGGGGTGAAATCCCACCACCGCATCGTTTTCTTACAAAATACCCCTGGGGCACATTGGAGGCAAATTCCGCCTATCCCTGAGGTGGTGGTGCAGAAAGACTGTTGGTGCTTTGCGGGCATGCACACTCGAATGCCTGGGTGGGGTACCCAACCCTTTTTTTTTTACCCCACAGTAAAATCTCGGTTGTCTAATGTGATTTCGGACCCCGGGGGCCAACTGTGGTAAAGCCCCATAAGTCCCCAGAGGAGGCAGGAAGACTTTGTTGCTCCTTTTCAGGTGGGGATATGGCCCTATGATGGGCGAACTCCCAATTCAGGCTAATTTCCTATCCACTGTCCAGATCTATTGCCCCTTCTAGGGTGGTGTGGCCCAATGCCAGGAAAGGCTCCTACCATCTTTTTTCTCTTTTGGCGCCATTTCAAAATCACTGGCATGTAGTGGGCCCTGTGCCAGGGTGGGCCGTCCCCACCTATTCCACAAAAATTGCCCATAAAATCCATATTGTCCAGTGGGCTTTCTACCGATCCTGGGTTTTGGGTATAAGCAAAATTGCAGCAAACACCCCAACCTGCCTGTGCAATGAGAGGAGGGGGCATAAAGAATGTATTGGCCCCTTTGGGGTGGGGCATGGCCCTATGCCAGTGTGGACTGTTGCCATCCTTTTCTTTTTTCAGAAAAAAGGTTTCCCTGGTGTCTAGTGGACGACATGCCGAACTCTGCCTTCTACCGGTCAGGCATGAATCTGAGAGGGCAAACTAAACTGCTTGTTTGAGTTTGAGAACTGGAACTGAGACAGTGTACCACACGAAATCCCCTTTCTTTACACGGTCATTTCGTGAAGAAACAATACCATGTGGTGGCAGGGAAGGCGACATCTAAACCATTGTACTGAATGAGTTTCCAGCTCCTCTCTGGAGACTTTAAGTAGGTGAAATCCATAAAGTAGTGTCAAAACACCTCAGTATATCAACTGTAGCCTTATTTTTCTTTGGCAGTGGGAGAGGGTTGGGGGTGTAGGGGGCATTAGTGCCTCTCAGGCAGTTCTCTTCATGAAGCACCATCCCCTCCAAGGCCCTACCCGTCCTCCCACTGTGATTCTTTTTCTTTTGGTTGGCAGGTCTGGACCCGATCTCTACACAAACAGTGGAATGTTATATAGCATGCTCATGTCTATTCTGGATGGCGTGAAACCAGCGACAGACTAATGAAGACTTCTCCAACGAGTAGCTTGTGAGCTACTTGTGGCTCTCTATCTACCTTTTGGCAGCACTCTTGTATGCAACCTAGCCTAATTGAGAGTGTATTTGAGACAAAAATGGTGTATTTTCAAAACGAATAAAGCTGGCATTTAGAGTAAAACGTGGAATGTCCAAAATATGTTTAAATCTAATATTTGAGAGATCAATCGTGGTGTTGGGGAGACTATTGTTAATAGTAGTACCTTGGTGCCAGGAGCTTTGGACCTATGGCATTCCAAATTGACAAATACATTTTTTCATCACTGCTGGCAGCCCTACCTAATGCACAGAGGTGATCACAGCTACTAATTTTGCATACAGTGGCCACCATTGTACTCTTGTCCGGAGTGGTCACTGTTACAACATTAATAATAGTAGAAGCTCAGGATGATTTTCTTTGACCATAAACTCTTACTGTAGAAAAAGTTGGCGACCACTCGATTAATTAATAATGTTCAGTAAACAGTGCAGCGTGTGAGTCAACTGGACATTAATAGACTGTAAAAAAAATAAAAGAAAGGACCCCAACGTTTCCAAAGAGAAAATGTCACAGCCCTGACAATTGTGCAAGAATGCAGTTTCCTGGGCCCTTTATTCTTTTTCGCTACAAATATTTAATTTGTCAGCACTTTAACTCACATGAACGTTATAAAATGCATTTTTATATCTGTTAAATATCATATTTGTCTGTTGTAACAGGAGTGAAAAAGTTATTTTACCTCTCACTGAAAAACTTCCCTAGACAGGACACTTGGACCACTGTAAAGGCTTACGGATATCTTTGTAAACAACCCTAACATACACAGATTATTTGTGGTTAAAGTCAACATGATAGACAAACGAGTCATGCATAATGACTACTGCAAGTGTAATTGACTTCTTGGAACTATTTCCACTACATCCATCGAGCCAGCCAACTTCTCCATATTAACTTTGACAACTTTGAGGCTTGAGAAAGTCACGGTGTTGACGAAACGAGCTGGCTGTTTCTCATGTTCTTCACAACAAGGACTGGACTACTATTCACAAAATGGAAGAAACTGTATGATTGTGTTAACAAACTGATATGTTCTAGGCCTTGCAACTTTTTGTACTACAAAATAAATCAATGACTGATTAAATGACTATTTCTCGTGTCTCCTGTGCTACGATGACTCTTTCTTCATTCCTTTCGCTTTGGGTTAGATTGACAGATCATTGTCATAAATCTATTTTGAAATATTGTGAGTGCCAGGGTTTTCTTGTAAACGTTTGACAAGCTACGTATGTTTATTGTGTCATCTACACCTTAGGTAGTGGGGTATTTTACCCTGAGTGGCACCAACCCTACTTTTCTGTATGAAGTTCACTTCCCAATATTCATTCTATAAACCCATATTTTTAGCAATTTTGAGGTACGACCCTTGTATTCACCACTACCTTCCTTTAGTCTTTTATAAATAAATATGTGCCACGGACACATTGTCATGCTAAGGAGAAAGGCTGGTTTGATCTTACTTGTAAGCAAGTGAAAAGCCGGGTGAGAAAAGCAGCCAAACAAATTAGGCAGTCTCCAGAAGGAGATTTAAATAAAGAGCAGTATAGGTTAAAGGCCTGTATAGGCAGCTGGTTAAAGAGAAAAAAAGCCTCTTTTTTTTATAATAAGTGGGACAATAGGATTAGGGTTATACAATTTGGGGACCAACAAGATTTCTTGTCTAAAGAAAAGAAATTCTCCAGCCCCCATGGGGGGATCCTTCCATGTATGATCGCTGAGGATATCTAAGCAGCATACCTAGATGGTCTATATGGTAACCGTCCAACTTTCTCCAGTGTTAACTGTACACCTCTACAAAGTTGCCTCTTTCGAGGTTTTCAATGAAAGGTGTAAAGGTGGTAATTGAGTGGATTAAACTATCAAGAGCCATCGGTCCCGATAATAACCCAGCAGGACTAAGTCCTGTAGCACCTGGTGGGCAAGGGTGCTTTCTCTCCGGTTCTGCTGGATAGCCTTACAGGTAACTACGCCCGGTCCTGGCAGGGCTAAATAGTGAAACAGGGGAATGGTACAGACCCTTCACATTATAGATTAATTAGCCTTTTGGTCATCTCAGTGAATGTATTCTCAAATACCTTACTTTTGCGGCTGGATGAATGGGCACCAAAACAACAGCAATCCAATTAGTAGAGCCAGGGTTATGAATTTTTAAAGTTTGAGGTAAAAAGTAGCACCTAAAAGATCAAAGCGCCAGCCATGGACATATAACCGTGCAGGACTGTCAAAGTCGAAAAATATGGCTGATGACGATGGAGTAAGCGTTGGATACAAAAAGTGGAATGGGTCCGGTTGGCGCTTAAGTTCAACCTTAGAAGAAATGTCAGGAAAAAGTTGTCTGAGAAGGTAAAGTTCAGCAAGGCAAGGCTGCAGGCAGTCTGTGAGGAGGAGGCGAAGTTGTCAGGAAGCCGATGGATGAAGTCGCAGAGAAGGCTTCCACGTTCGATCTATGGTCCTTATTACGACTGCCGTAGTCGAGGTGGCGGTCTGTGGTCAAGTTTCTCATACTGTCTAGTTGATGTCACAAACAACCCGTAAATGAAAAACATCCCTGTTCATAGTTATAAATCTATATTTTGTTAATTTAAAAATGCTTATTTACACAATTACAAGAACTGTAAAGGTAATACAGGAGCCCATTTTTTTTTAAATCATTCTGATTTTCTAACTGTATGTGCACTTGGTAGATGCAATTTGGTTTTAAGTACATTGATGGAATTTAAAAATAAAGTATATTTCTGATAAACCAAATGGCCTTTTTCTGAAAGCCGAAAATGAAATAGGGCTCAACAAATGCAATTTTTGAGACCAAAAACTTCGGTGGAAGGTGATTGTATTTATTCCAAAACTTAGCAATAGCCCTATAGATGAAAAGCTATCAGAGCTTTACATATCACAAATACCAATCGAGTATAAATTCTTCTTCCACATACCTTCCAACCTGTAACACTGTATGCCTTCCCAGCACTTCCAATAGTTATTGTTCTTTCCCACATACCAGGCAATGTAGCTGCAAATAAAGAAAATATGTTAATATTTTGTAAGTGAATAATACACTAAATTAGTTAGTAGTTCTTCAGAAAAATGAATCAAAATTAGCTGCTGTTGTTTTCGGACAATTGTTAGGGTCCTGTTTACATGGATATAGTTTTTCCCAACCATTCCTCATCATAAAAGAGGATAATGTGTATGGGCTGTAGATAGACCCACCTTACAAAAGATGCTACCTATTTTCCATTATGAATAGAACAGTGTTTACAATGTGGGTTACTGGTGTTGGGAAAACCTGCGAGAAGGAGTCTACGTCCGTAACGGTGGGTGGACGGGTGTGGTCTAATTTGCAAGGGGCCATGCTTTTTTCAAGTGAGATCCATCTCAACTATGTATTACAGAGGAGGCAATGAAGAACATATTGTTCCAAATAAGACTAGCATTATTGGTCTTCTTTGGAGAAGTTTAAGACAGACAGCAAAGGATCTCCCAGAATCCTGCAGATCAGTGGTGTCACACTGAAGGATAAGCCCTAAACCACTAAAGATTGGCCAGAGACATCCTTACCAAAGATGAGGAATATTATACTTCTACCACCCGGTTGGCGAAGACATTTCAGGACAACAAAGCAGAGAACCACTGCAAAAGAAAGGCCTGGACATGCAGGAAAACTGACTGCTCCGGCCTTTTTCTTAACCGCCAGCATGAGCAGAGACGGGTTATTTTTAGTAATCCTTCTCCACCCAGCCATTACCATCTGGTGAATACCGGGTAATAAATACACTACAATGAGGCCCTATATGTAAAGGCATAGCAGTGACTTCATCCCTCTCCTTCCGCAACAAAGTCTCAATAGACCACATCACAGTTCTCATGATTGAAGCCAGACGTTTGGATGGTAGTTCACTTAAAAAATAAAATGATTTAAGAAAAGTAATCCCGATATAAGGCAACTAAACACTGAAATTCCTTTAATTCAAAAGAAATGTCTTGTTTCTAAACCAAGCTACAGAACTGATTAACATTCATAGTAGGTAAGCCTATGTTATGACACCAAAACAAATGCAAGTGTTTATTTTGCTTTGCATCAGACACTTCTGAGCCATAGGCAAAAAGACAAATTAATATCTCGATAATCAAAAAAGTTTAGCTGAAGCAATAGGTGAGTGAGTGCTGTCTAGAGTCCAGGGCCAGGCAAAAGATTGATTGCGCAAAATAATGGCCAACTGGCCCACTGCAATTAGAGCATGTGGTTTCAGCCCATGTTCAATATTAAAAAATCCAAGTAATCCAAGTGGAGTTAGGCAAAGTTCATGTGAGAAAATGGGTTGTTGGTTGAGTGGGGTGTTAACCGTGCTCAAGCAACAACCGCAATCCCTGTCAGGGTGAACCAATAAAGTAATTAAAATAATCTGTGCTTAATCCTCTGTCAGCTTGGCACAAAACCAGACATGCTTAATTTAGCGGCAGTGTGAGTATTTAAGCTGCACATAAAAAGTACTAAAGTGAAAACACAACCCAAGAAAATGTTCACATCAATTTAGAAAAACTGAGTAAGATTTAATAAATAATTTCACACTAAAACTAGTTATAGCCAATCAGAGGAACCGAAGTTATTCATTTTTTAAGTTTAAGGTAAAAACTAGCACCCAAAAGATCAAAGCGCAAACCGCAAAAATCTAGTTGCACGAGACGCTCAAAGTCGAAAAATATGGCAGACTGCATGAGTCGGATACAAAAAGTGGTTAAACCATGGCCTGCGCTTACCTTTGGATTTAGAATAAATTTCAGTAAAAAGCTGTCTGAGAAGGTAAAGTTAAGCAGGGCAAAGCTGCAGACAGTTTCCGATGAGGAGGCGTTGTTAACAAGGAGCCGCTGGACGAAGTTGCAGTGGAAGTTTCCACATTCTGATTTAGTCATTTCTTTGGAAGTCGAAAATCTCTAGCAGGCTGAAGCTGGAGGCTGTAACTGACAAGTTCCATGAGGCCGGATACCCCTTTGGCGAACGAATGCTGAACAGGATTTGCTGCTGCAGAGAAGAATGTATAGGGAGCTGCTGTCGGGCCAACCTGAGATGTACCTTGCGTGGACTGGCTAGCAGGTAGGTCCTGGTTGACTCTTGAAAATCAGAACATTTTTGGCTAATAATTGCTCTGAGAACCAAGTTTTAGATTTTGCCTATTTGTGAACCTTTAAGACTACCACCATGGTTCCAGGACAAAGGGGCATCACTTGAGGAGTTAAGACTCACTCATGCTTGGTCGAGGTGAGATTCAAGACGGTTGGACCCTTTTCTGTCCCTGAGGCTCAGACCAAGAAGCCAGTAAACTAGACCTTGAAGTCACTCGGGTAGACTTGGGTTCAACAGTGAAACGGGGCTCAAGCAGAAGGGCAGGCCTCTGAGGGTTTAAGGTAGGTTTCAGGCAGCAGAGCTGTCCTTACAGGTGCAGCAACACAATATTCTGAAGTGCCCAGCAAGCCACAGCAGCAGGCAGCCCTCGGAGAGTCCTTTTGCAGGTCCAGAAAGTGAACTGAAGAGTGGGTCTGTGGGTCTTATTTTTATACCTGGTGCCTTCTTTGAAGTGGGCAAAGTTTCTAGAAAATTCCCTTAGAAGTGCTGCCTCTCCTGCCTTGGCTCCAGTCTTGCTCGATGAGCAAAGCAATGGCGACAAGTCCTTTGTGTGAAGGTGGGGCACAGCCTATTCAGTTGAAAGTAGGGCTGTGCCCAGCTTCGCCTCCATCCTGACAGTAATGGTTCAAGCAAGCCCACCTAATCCCTCTATTGCGTGGCTGTCTGGGACAAATAAATAAAGTCCATCTGCCAACTGCACCCAGTTATGTGACCTAGGAACAGGCTGTAAATATGGTTGGGGGGGTTAGCCCTGATCACCCAGCTCCCCAAGGGCTATATCCAAAGCAAATCACAACACAAGCTGAGATGTGGGGAAAGATACAAGCACTGCAATTTCATCAAAAGGATTACCTCAATTAATCATTGATAGAAAGACTAATTTCATACATTCTTTTATTTACTCATATCAGGTTGTAGTCATCAACTTTTCTGTACAAATTTACATATTGCTGTATGGTGTCACATATTAAAACATTAAGACCAGACAATAAACAAAAATTCACAGAGTTCCAGCTCAGACGCCAACACCGGGCTTCTCACCTCGCCCGCTACTCACAAAATTCCTTCACTATAGAGACAGGGATGCAGTGCTCGGGCCGCCAGACAATATGGTCCTATTCAAGTTCAAAATAAACACAATGCTATTTCCGGAATATTCTCATGTGGTACAGCTTCAGCGATACTCATTTATGGATGTGAAGCGGCGTCTTCGTCAGGACGGCATTCAATACTCACTGTTGTTTTCAGCACGATTCAAAATTATGCAAAGCGGATCTACCATCTTCTTCACGGACCCAGAGGCAGCCCGCGATTGGGCGGAACATAATTGCAACGAACATCGTAGTTCGACCTGTCAAAAAACTAAACGTCATCCGACACTACGAGGCAACCAACGCTGTCTCAAACGACAAAGTGACCACTCCAAATCTAAGCTCTGCACTTAGTCCACAAAATCCCCGGACTTAGGGCAAATCATTGCAGAACGAAGGAAAGCCCTTCAGGATGCAGCAGAAATAAGGCCAACTTGAACAACAGACGTTGACAAAGACCTGCATCCCTCAACATCAGAAGAAGGCAGTGAAGACGCCATATCTCAAATGGGCTCGATTACTCCACCACTAGTGACGCCACAAACAGCCGATACATTGATATAACCTACTGCCCCCGCTGACCATGTACTTCAATGTAGCTCAGCTAATAATGATGTTACACAGTACATAATGCAACACTGCATGTAGCGAGCGTGGGCCACTGATAATGCCCCCGCCCCCATGCACACAAAAATCGTGCAAATGCCCCTTACGGAGCCGCCTTAGTTGCTCAATCTACCCATCCCCACAATACATTAGAGTTTTTGTAACATGCTATGTTTGGAAGCACAGCCTATTGCGGTAGGTCCACTGTACTGGGAATACCTCCCATCCCACTTAACACCCCCTGAACTACTACCCATCACTACACTGAAGATCTGCTTGCAGGTAGATGAGGAAATTAAACTCACGCACAATATCACGGTCAACCTCAGAGAGGTGTATATACCCCAATACCGTCCCCCACCATATCGGGTAAACCCTCACAACAGACCATGGCGCGAAAAGGCGATATTACCTTCCTTACACTTAATGTGCGAGGCATGCACACGGCACGCAAGAGATACAGAGTATGCGCTTACATAAAATTACAAAATGCGCAAATTGCACTGCTGCATGAAACACACTTAGTGGCAGGAGAGCTCGACAAGCTACGTAAACGCTAGCAAGGTACATTGCGTGCAACAACATATTCTGCGTTTGCGCGGGGAACACTCTTTTGGCTGCGACCATAGATGTAGAAGGTTCTTATGCCCTATTGCAGGGCTCCTAGATGGCCAACTAATTCTGTAGGGAAGTATCTATGCACCATACACAGAAGAGGGGAATTTTTGGGACTGCCTCTCCCACCCACTAGTCCAACATACCCTGACACACTGGTTACTAGGGGGACACTACGTTTGTGCACAAAACATCCCCTTAGACAGAGCCTACCCACCACACCCAGGCTCCCTGGCAATAACACAAACAAAGTGCTTTATCACAATAATGGAGCACTGGGCACTAGTGGATGCATGGCGTGCTAGAAATCCCAATACTAGGCTATACTCATTTCAGTCTATACCACATGATCTTAGGGTCTGTCTGGACCGCTTCTTATGCTCCCCTTCTATTATCCCTATGGTCCAGG
Organism: Lissotriton helveticus; assembly: GCF_964261635.1. Lineage (NCBI taxonomy): Eukaryota > Metazoa > Chordata > Amphibia > Caudata > Salamandridae > Lissotriton > Lissotriton helveticus. The sequence continues at coordinate 2,110,839,744 of NC_136057.1, forward strand.
AATTGGAATATCTGGGCTGGGTCCTATCGGATCATGACTCCCATACACTCATCCTAGCATGGCAGCCATCCCTACCATCGGTCCCCACCTGATGCCTGCCATGTGACTGCCTGGAAGACCAAGTGTTTAAACAAATGCAAAGAACACGCATCCAAAACTATTTCTGTGAAAAAACAATACAGCATCAGTCAGGACAGTAGAGTGGGACACATTCAAGGTGCACATGTATCCAACACGTCTCCGGTGTATAGTTGAAGAGGAACAAAAACTAGCAACATGGACACAGGCGGCAGATAGAAATGAGGCCACGCTGGCACAGGTAGCAGATGCCAAAACTGCATACACGGAGGTGCTCGCAGACCTCTGAATATATAACTTTAGAGCACACGCAGCTAGGGTACACAGAGAAGGAAAAAAAAGCTGGCACACTGCTTGCATGGCTAGTAAAACAGGGCGCCAACCGATCACTGAAGTGCACACCATCACAGGCACTCCAGTCCACTCCCAAACATCCATTTTGTATGCGTTTCAAGAATACTACATAGCCCTATATACATCTCCTAACCTATTGCCTTCAGAAACACTGGAAAGATTCTTAGATGCGCACCCCCTACCCTGTATAGCGACAGCGGACAAAAGCGCCCTAGACAAGCACATCGCTGCAACAGAAGTGACACATGCTGAACAAACCTGGCCACACACAAGGCACCAGGTCTAGATGGCCTACCATTAGAGCGCTTCCGCACTTATTCAGCCCTACTAGTTCCCGGCCGGAAGAACTCTATAAGGCAGCACCGGAGGAGGTCACACTATCACACTCCATGCCAGAATCAGTAATAATCTCATTTCTCAAACCAGACCGAGACCCTTGCCACCTAGGCTCATACCAGCCTATTTTCCTGCTGTCTTCAGATTTCAAAATGTATAGCAAAATACTAGCAGAACGGAACTCCTCAATTCTCCCAACACTAATACACTCAGATCAGTGTGGATTTGTATCAGGGAGAAATACGCCTTGATATATCCGGCGACTGTTCCATATGCAAGATGAGGTTTGGGACCGTAACCCCTGTGCTGTGTGCTTGGTCCTGGACCTGGAAAATACATTCAATACCCTATCATGGCCATACCTCTTCGAGGTTCTTTGCAGGATAGGAGTGGGACACCGTTTATTTAGCCTACACTAAACTCAAATACACTAGACCAACTTCCAGGGTCCGGCTTGGGCGCCATATATCTCCCACGTTTCCAGTGCTGAGAGGTTCAAGGCAGGGCTGCCCACTCTCCCCACTGCTATTTGCCCTAGCGATGGAGCCATTGGCAATCCGGCTTCTAAAAGAGGGGGCGCAGTGGGGAATCCCACTAACAGGAACCATACACAATGTGTCACTGTATGCAGATGATCTGCTTCTCTATGTCCAAGACATTACCTCAGACGTCACTCCGATCTTTGCCACTCTGACAGACTTCGAGACTATAGCTGGCCTAAAAGTCAACTGGTCCAAATCTACAGTATACCCATCATCAGCTGATCTTCCCTCCAAACAGGTGCATGCTAGGGGAATTGACGTAGTCTGGAAATGCTCATGCAACGCAATAGCTAGGTGTGCGCTTGTATCACACTCCACATGACTTTTAAGAGGGTAACTACTGAGAAGAAATAACAGACATATGTTCCTCGGTCAATTTCTGGAAAACTCTCCCCTTACCCCCCATCGGGAAAATAGCAGTGGCCAAAATTAATATCGTCCCGCGACTGCTCTATTACTTTGCAAAATCCCAGTTGTCCCCCATGCCTTCTTCCAGGAGTTAGACACTCTCCTCAGCACTTTAATTTGAGGGGAGGGTTGCAGACGGGTAGTACTGGCCAAACTGCAACTACTGGTGAACCAAGGTGTACTACGGGCCCCCTCATTTGAGGTATACTTCCTAGCATCTCAATTACAATGGATGTCACAATGGACGGCGGGCGTGCAATGCGAGAGACCCGCACAATCACAGGGCCAATCTCTGCCCCAGTGATCCAACGCATGCTACTGCTGGGAGACAAACTTACGCCGAACTGTCCATTACAAAGGACGGTGGTGCACACATGCATAAAGCGCATACATCGGATATCACGTACAACACCTCTTTATTCCCCCCCCAACTAGTGCTAGTGGGCCTTCCCCCAAGATTGTAACCATTGCACAACACAAAACCTAAATACATGGACAGAACATTCGCTTACAGAAACACCCCTTCAGGAAAAATGGGAGACGGAATTTCCAAAACCACTCCATGACAGAGAGTAGGAGCAAGCACATAAATACCCCGTAATCACAGATTCAAAATATAAAATACTTCCTTTTACATCGGGAATATCTAACACCAGAAAACCTTCAACAATACTACCAGAGCACGTACTTCACTTGACCTAGATGTCAAGAATCGAACGTGACCTTTCTCCATATGTTCTGCAGTTGTCCGACACTACAATCCTACTGGAAACTACGCAAGGTGACAGGGCTCACAGATATTGCAAAATGGGAAGCCAGTGAGTTAGGCATATTTAAACGTCAGAATTCCCATAAAGTAGAAACCCGATTTGCATCCCTAGCCCTCTTGATAGCCAAACGAAGCATCGCTATGCACTGGAGGATCCCGGCGGGGCCTCCACTGGCTGCATGGAGAGGAGAAGTCACTAAATGAGGAGCATCAGAGGAAGAAGCACTAAGACATGTGGAGGTCTGCGGCGCTCGGAAGCATCACAGCTCCATGCAGTGGGCGACACTGCTCCACACCGTCAAACATACTATGCCACACGTAATATCCCAACAGTTAACACCAACTTCCTCTCAAGCACTTCAGGAAGAATACCACTCAAGCAACGATCTGGATAACCACCTAACCCCGCCTACCCCGCAGGGCACGGATGTAGAACAAATATAAACACTAGCCCACACCCAGATTATGCATACTCTCCTGAGACCGGACTCATAATGACCAAAACTAAATCTCACAACAATACTCCTCTACGCTAAACAACTCACATTTCCTCTAAGTACTAGTTTTGTTTGTTCAACACCTACACTAAAAACAATATCTGGAGCAGAGAAATCATGGAGCCTCCAATACATCTCGCAACTCTTTCAGTTCAGAAAATATGGGTTGAATATGGTGCTGAGCTGACTTTATGGCAGCAATAAGTGCCTCTAGATTTTTAGAAGACAGAGACCAGCACTGGCACATTCAGTTCGTTTGGTAAATGATCCTTAACCCCTTCGACGCTCATGACGAGCCCAGCTCGTCATGTAGGGCCCATTGATTTCAATGGAAAGTCAATGGACCTACATGCATACCCCTTAGCAGCCAAGTGGTTAAGACCTTCACCTGGAGGCAAATTTGTTGATATATAAGAGGCTTAGCTGTCTAGAAATCCTCATACTCCAGATAATAAACTGAAGAAGTTGTATGGCAAAGCTCACTGATGAATGCAAATGAGATCATTTGTTCATACATCATTGTTAACAAGATAGAATATAAATATGTGTTTGAAGTAAAAAAAAAATAATCTCAGGGGCATGGCCTCACTGCCAAGCACGATGGCCACACCATAGTTAAACTCCAGACCCTACTTGGCTTTGTTATTCTGCAGGACCAGACGGATAGAATACACAATGTTTGCCCTGACGGGCAGCAGGGGGCCCTGGGATTGCTCATGACGTGACGTTGTAGTGTATTTATCTAGGGACCTGTATCGATACTCCTATTTCTGACCCTTGCCCAGTTATAAATCACTAATATCCATACAACGGCTCAGAAACCCGTTTCATAAATTAGTCATAGCGCATGCTGTCACATTAAGCAAGCACTATTCCTCCTGCCCCCTAGAAAGCACACCGAGTTCTTAAACAAATCCAAGCCTCGAGCAACCTTGGAAATCCCCGCCTGCCATGTTTTGATTTAGTCCAAGAACTCCTGTAAAGCACTGCAAGAACGCTCAGTTCTTAGTGACATCCTTATTGACGTCTTATGTCCATCCTTACGTCAAACCCAGCACCTCTCAGGTATAAATATACCAACGCTGTCCTAAGCAGAGACACGGTGGTGATGAACCTGGAGCAGTGACTACTTGCCGGAGAGCCCAGCTGATGCAAGAGCCCACGGACGCTGCCCCTCCTCTTTTGACGCGCTGAGGAAGACGCTGTCGTTTCTCTTGCCGAGAAATCCAGCCTCCAGCGTTTCCAGCCCACCTTCGCGGGTGACTGGGATACAGAGTCCTGAGAAAGAGATACCAGACCTCCAGCCTTCTAAATCCCAGGTACTGAACTGACTAAACCCTTATAGAGAATTCTTGAGTCAGATTCTTGGCAAAACAAACTTAACTTAAACTGCTACTTACTCCCTCCCATGTATTAGGCTTTGGTCAGGTACACCGGGGTAGGCATATTTAGAAGCACCAGTTGAGTACGATTAGTCAATGTATATATGTATGTATATCTTTTATCCATTTTAAAGTATCATATGGCTAAGAAACCATATCAATGCTTTTACAGTATTATTTTATGATCCTGCTTTTACTGTATGCACTTTACTTAACTATAAGTATTGCAATTGTAGCTATTCATTTCTCTTGTATGAGAAAAGAGACTGATCAATAAATAACACCTTTTATTGAAAACGCCCGTCTCTCCTTTTCTCTGCAATATGGTGAAACTAAGTATGCACGTATTGACTGAGTAAAATAGCTGTCTTTTGTTTTCACACGACTCTAGAGATACACTCTTGATCAGGGAGAGAAAGTTGTCATGTTCTATGGTTGTCAGAAACTAAATCCCTTCTTGTCTATCCAGAGAGGTTAAAATCCTCCTCGCCTATTCGAGAAAGTTTCTAGTGAACTCTGAGCTAGCTGGCACACAAAACTTAAGTCTAATATCGTCAGTAGAAGACCTAGTTAACCTCTGTCCTACGTCTATACTATTGAAGATATTATTCCAATGCGCAGAGCCTATTGGGAATATAGGAACTACACTACATGGCGCCCAACGGTTTGGTAAGGCGATAAATCTAACGCAAGACATTAGAGTAACTCAGTGCTTTTTCACACAGACCCTTTCTCCCGTAAATACTCCAAAGATGTCTGGAGTGGGTCAAAGGTTAAAATCCGCCAGAACTTAGTAGAAAGAGATTTCTATGTATAGTTTTTGGTTTATTCAACGTTGAAGGATACAGTGTTCCAAAATATTGTGCACCTAATCTTTGTTTCCTTGAAAACTTGATCCACAACAAAAAACCTTCTTGTCAGTAAAATGTCAGACAATGAAGAAGAAAGGGAGGCAGCTAGAATAGCAGCTCAACTCCTAGCGGATGACACAAGTCTCCTACAGCAAGACCCCGATGCAATACTCATCCCGGTCAGCATAAGAAAAACTATAACTCTTAAGCTAATAGAAAATAGACTAACATCAAGAGGTGGTACAGTCATATTCGTAATTGAGGCACATGAATATCGGCAGACAGAGGTATTCTATTCATGGATAAACTTTCCAGCAGCAAACGCTGTCACACATGAATTCCACTATTACAAAATAGAGGAACCACCGGATGATTACACTCCTTTGGAGGAGGTGGAAATCCCACTAAAATACCAAGAGCACCTGCTCTGGTTTAAAGGCGCCCTAAAACATAATAATCACATCACCAGGCTCGGTCCACTAGGTAGACCAGGAGCAACGTGGCCGGTTCTAGCCAGCTACACACCACATCCCGACATTGAAAAAATTTCAATACCAGAACTTTTGGTACAGTTAAAACAACTGAATAAAATACATAGACAATTAGTCCAATATGTAATGCGGACTTCAACAGTCCAACCAGCTATTAAAATTCCACAGCTGACCCCTCATCAGGGGAACACAAATAAAATCACACCACAGAACATACAGTCATGTCTAGGTAAAGTACCCGCAAAACGGGAACAAATTCCATTCTGGTTAGCACAAAAAATCACTCAATAGAGGCGGTATTTCCGGATACTACCCCTACTGAGAAACACAGAATTCTGACTATCTGTCTTCCAATGGGGATCGCACCACATGTGGAGGACTGTGACACTTGGGGCACAGTCTTTGCTTCCATTTACACAAAAACACATGGTGTTCCGTATATGGCGGTAATACCAGACGTACTAAGACAGATTCAAAATGAATACGGTCCAGAACCTGCTTTAACTCTGGGTATGAAATTACTGAAAGACTTCAAGCAGTTCTCGGCTATATTACTAGCCAACATAAAAGGGGAAGCAGCATCTGTAGCGATCCGCCAGAAGTTGAAAGAAACAGATATAGCAGAACAACCATTTGAACTTGCCAGAATCATAGAATATATGAAGAACTAGGAAGAGATAGTTTGGGTGGGAAACCATGAAACCCCAACTAACTGAAAATCCTGATAAGGTAGTTATTAAAAACAATCTAACCGCTCCAAAAAAGAGCTGGGATGGAAATAAACAATCCACTCCCAAAGAAAAAAGATTCCAGTCCAGAGGAAGGTCTCCTCGGCGGAGAGAAAGATCTCCAGACCAAGGACACAAGTCTCCCCAGAGGGAGCCCTCTGAGAAAAGATACAACCTTAGAAATAGGGATAATTTGAAGAAACCTGATAGATCAAGATATTGATACACGTCCATCTCAATCTTTTCAGACTTCCACGCAGAAATCGGAAAGAAGAGGACGGTCAGAACAAAGGGAAGAGCACTTCAAGTCCAAAGACAAGGAACCTGCTCATCAAAGTAAAAAGTTACAATTTCCAAAGAAGAAGGTAGCCAGTATTAAAGTAATCAAACATGCCGAGGATCCTGAGGACACAGCTGAAAAACGGAGAGTGGGCTCAGACAATGCTAGACAGCGCAGCAGAAGTGAGCATAGCTCGCAAGATCCTGATGAATCATCTGGAGACAGTGGACACGAATGAATACATTCAAGTGGAAACTGCAGACACCAGAGTTAGCAAACCTCATAAAAGATACGAAATAACATTACGTATAGAGGGAGATAAGACTAGGAAAATAAGGGGTCTATTTTGGGATAACCTCTCCAAAGGCTATGACATCCTTTTAGCTGAAAAAGACTGGCCACCAGAGTTTGTCAGGGAGTGCCCTCATGGCGAAGAAATGATTATGCCTGCCTTCTCAAATCACATTCCAATACATAAAAAATATACACTTGCAAGAAAGTGGGCAGTAGCCCAGGCTCCTGCATTATGTTATGTTAAGGGGATTTTGTATAGCGCACTGTCACCGGAGGTATCATGGCGCTGAAAGGGTGCTGAGGAAACAGAGGGAATTTAGCGGGATTGTGGGAAAAGCCAGGTTTTTAATGATTTGCGAAATTGAATGAGAGTACCGGAAGTCCTAACTGAGAGGGGAAGAGAGTTCCAAAGTTTGGGGCCGAGAAAGGCAAATCTTCGACCCCCAGATCTACAGAGTTTGAAGGGAGGGACCACCAGAAGATGTAAGTGAAGTGATCTAAGGTTACGTGAGGGACAGTAGGGGCAGATAAGGGATTTCAGAAAGGCGGGACAGGAACCAGAGAGAGATTTGAAAATAAGACAGCCAACCTTAAAGGCAGCCCTTAGGCTAACCGGGAGCCAGTGTAGCTTGATAAGGAGGGGTTTGGCGGACTGCCACTTCGGAATCCCGAGGGCCAGTCTCGCCGCCTGGTTTTGAATGACTTGCAACCTATTGATGGAGCATTTGGGCAAGCCATGATAGATGGAATTTGAAAAATCCAGGCGGGAGAGAACAAGGGCCATGATGACTTGAAGCAAGGCATCGGGAGTAAGAAGGTAGGCCACCTTCCTGATCCTGCGCAGTTGGAACATGCAGGAGGAAACCACTGTCCCCACCTGCGGCCCCAGAGAGAGCCCGGCGTCAATAGTGACCCCGAGGCTTTTCACCGAGGTTACCGGGGAGGGAGGAGAGCCAAGCTCTGTCGGCCAGAAATATGGACCCCAGTGGACGGCGCTCCTACCCGGCAGGAGGAGCTCCGTCTTACCGGGGTTCAATTTCAGCTGGTTCTGACACATCCACTGAAAGATATGGGACATGACTGCCTGAAAAGTAGGAATAGAAGAAGGAGAGTTAAGAGAGAAAATGAGTTGTAGGTCGTCCGCGTAATTGAAGACGCGGACGTCCCACTGCCTCAGAGAAGAGAGAAGAGGGCGAAGATAGAGATTGAAAAGAAGAGGGGATAGAGAGGAGCCCTGAGGGACCCCACAAGGCAGATGTTCCCTAGGGGCCCTAAATGTACCTAGGCTGAGGGACTGGGATCTCCCCATAAGGAAAGATTTCACCCAGGCCAGCGCCAGGCCCTGGATGCCGGCCTGTTCGACACGGTGGAGGAGGATGTTATGGTCCACCGTGTCGAAAGCGGCCGACAGATCTAGTAAAACCAGGGCCTGGGAGGTACCCTTGTCAGCTCCGTCTCTCAAGGTGTCTAGGACAGCCAGGATCACAGCCTCCGTAGAATGACCAGGGCGGAAGCCGGCCTGGTTGGCCTCGAGAAAGATGGAACTCTCGATGAACCCCGAGAGACAGGCAGTGACATGGGCTTCCAAGATTTTTGAGAAAAAAGGTAAGAGAGAGATAGGACGATAGTTTGCCGGGACGGCAGGGTCGGCTCCAGGCTTCTTCAACAGAGGCACTAGAACGGCCTCCTTGAAGGAGCTGGGTACCGTCCCGGAAAGAAGAGAAGAATTGAGCAGAGGAAGGATACAGTCGGGTAGAGAGTGGCAGATGTCGCAAAGTATGGAAGGTGGACAGTGGTCGTCGGGGGAGCCAGACTTGATCCGGGCAGCCAGGTTGGCTAAAGATCTGGCGTCTAGTGGGGGAAGCTGGGTGATAGAGAAAGCATTATGAGGGGGTGTGATGGGAACAGCATCCAATGAAGTGACCGGGATAGTGCCCTTAATCAAAACAATCTTCTGTAAAAAAAAGGTGCTAAGTGCATTGCAAGATTCCTGGGTAGGGGCCTGGGACAAAAGCGTTCTGGCGTCAGACGTGAACTCGTCCAGAACTCTAAAGATCTCCTTCGACTTACAGGGAGCTGACAGGATACGCTCGGAGACATAGGCTTTCTTGGCTGCAGAGATAGCAGATTTGTACCTGTTACGAGCTGCCACATAGATATCTCTACTTGACGGGCAGTAGTCTCTTCTCCATCTGCGTTCGAATTGACGAAGTTCTAACTGTAAAGTTTTGAGGAGTGGAGTAAACCATTTATGAGAATGGTTATGACGAGAGCGAGGGAACTTGGTTAGTGGGGCAAAGATATCGCTGGCTGATATGAGCCAGTTAGAGACTTGCCCATCTAGCTCATTAATGTCAGGGTTATTGGGGGGAGGCGGACGTGTGTGAGACAGATGAGTTAGCAGTTTGGAAGAGTCGACGGCCTTCCACTTACGAGCCATGCCACCCTCCCGCGAAGGGATCCTGACCAGCCATCGAGATGGTGGTATCGATGAGGCGGTGGTCCGACCACACGCAGGGTGTAATAAGCGGGTGGGAGGGCTTCCCCCCATAGACCCAGATATGATCAAGTATATGGCCACCACTATGGGTGGGGGAGGTGACTAACTGGCTGACGTTCAGGCTCGAGAGACCTTCAAACAATTCGAGGGCATGGGGGCCGGCGTCCCTGTGCTGAAACCAATAATTAAAATCCCCAGCAATAACTATGCGAGGAGAAGAGGTAGCAATGCTAGCAAGCTGCTCAATAAACAGTGCGGGGAAAGAGGGCATGGATTGTGGGGGGCGGTAAAGTACCATAAAGGTAACAGCGCCCACCTCAGTTCCAAGACTGAAGACAAGATTATCTACATATAAGAACCATGTAGGATGGGATGAGGACTCACCTCCTCACACAATCCAGTTAAAATCTCAACCAACTGCACAAAGGCAGTACCCAATTAAGCAAGAAGCAAAAAAACAGGTCAGGGAGATCTTAGATCACCTTGAATACCAGGGGGTGATTGAAACATGCACCTCACAAATGAACATTCCTTTGTTTCCTGTCTCCAAGCCAGATGATTCATATTGTCTAGTTTTGGACTACAGACACCTTAACTCATGTTGCAAAACATTTGCAGTACAAAACTCACACAGTGCAGCACTAATGAATAGCATAGTGCGCAAAAAATACAAAACAACATTAGACATCTCTAATGGATTCTTTTGTCAAAATATAGCACCAGAAAGCAGATATGTGACCGCTTTCTCAATAAATGGCTCGCAGGGAAAATTCTGTCGTTTACCACAGGGGTTCAAGAACAGCCCAGGATTATTCTCAGCGAGAGTAACAGAGTTACTACAAATATATGATGATGAGGCATTATCTTATGTCGATGACATCTATCTAACAGATGATGACTTGGATACTCACTTGAAAAGAGTGAACACCATAATACTTGGGTTCGCAGCAGAGGGTTATAAATTCAACTTCAAAAAGTCAAGAATTGCCCATCTAACTGTCCTGTTTTTAGGATATGAACTATCAAGTGAAGGCAAAAGCCTGGCAGACAATTTCCTAGAGAAATGTGCCGTAATCCAAGCACCAAGAACGCTGAAAAACTTACAATCAATTCTAGGTTTCCTGAATTTCGGTAGAACGTATATTATAAATTATGCAGAGAGAGTTAAACCTCTCTATGACCTAATAAGACCAGATTTTAAAACAATCAATTGGACTCAAAAACACACAGAAATTTTGAGATCATTACAAACAGACATGTTAACTAAAACAAAATTGCAAACACGCGATAACACACGCAACCTTGTAATCCGAGTCATCCCAGGAAGATGCGGATTCACATACCTGACCTCTAATGAGGGAGAAACGGTACCAATAGCATACAAATCACATTTGTACACAAAAGCTGAAATAAAATTTAGCCCAACGGAAAAAATTCTAACCGCGGTACAGACTGCTGTAGCGAAAGAAAGATCCCTAGCACAAGGTAAACGAATAATCATCGTTACACCAATACCAGCCCTAGAGGTGGTAACAAAGGCAAGCATTCCAAATGCTAAAGCATTACATCCGAGATGGATACAGTGGGTTAATTCTCTTGCTGCAACAGACGTGGTATACGAATTTGATCCTAATTTAAAAACACAAGAATTTCTCCAATATGAATTTGAATGCCCTCTGCCGACCGAAATCCTGCCTCTAGAACATTACGGCTGTATAATATATACGGACGGATCAGCACAGCCCGCAGTTGGGGGTAAACAAGCTTACAGTGCTGCATGCGCAATCGTTAAAGGTCGCTGGCACGGAGGAAAATTTAGACCACTGGTCACTAAAACGCAATCTCTAGGAGATTGTACAGCTCAGCGAGCAGAACTACTAGCATTTAAGATGGCGCTTGAAAATACAGATCGTGAATTCCCCACACTCATAGTGTGCGATTCATATTATTGCGTTCAGTCTTACAATGAACACTTGCAGATATGTGTTCAGAACGGTTTCAAAGACGCAAAAGGTGGCACAATCAAGTACAAAACGCTTTGGGAACAAGTAGTTCTTTTACAAAAGGAACTACAAAAGACTCACGTGATACATACACTGAGTCATCAACGTGATGGCGTTCACGTTGCAGGGAATTCATTGGCTGATGAAGCAGCGAAGGCAGCTGTCCAAACGGCTTCCGTAGCCGCTATCACCCAGTCAAAAACAAAAATAGACAGCGAAATATTACAAGCTGTCAGCGCTACAGTACAAGATGCGATAGAAACACTCCCGAAAGGCTTTCCAGTAAAGTACTCATACATAACTGATGCGAATAACGTTCCATTTGATCGAATTCCTGGAGTGGGGGATAGGGCAATTCCAAACATGGAATATAGGTTAAGGCTCATTATAGCGGCACACGAAGGGCTCGCTTCTGTACATGCTGGTGTTTCGGCCACAGTATCGCTATTAAAACAGAGATACTGGTGGCCACACATGAGAAGACAAACTAGGAACTATGTTCTAGAATGCGAAATATGCCAAAGGATGAAGGTATCAACCGTGAAACGACCAGCACAGACGCCCCTTCTAATCTCAGATAAACCATTAGCATGTGTTTACCTGGACCACTGCGGTCCCTTACAAAGGGATGGCAACTATAAATATATCATGGTCGCAGTGGATTCATGCACGAGATTTATTTGGATGTGGCCCCAGCGCTCGGCTGACGCCAGAACTGTTATAAAAGATTTGCGAGTCTACAATGGTATATACGCAAGGGGCATGCTACATTCTGACCAATGTCCTGCCTTTAGCTCTCGAGCTTATGGGGGGGGGCATGGCCAGCATGGGCATTGCATTGCGGGACTCTTATCACTTCCTTCCTGAGGGAAACGGGATGGTGTAAAGAAAAAACCAAGGCATAGAGCAATCTATAACGGCAAAGGTATTAGGTTCGGGGGCTGGGTGGGTCAAACATTTAATAAGTGTCCAACGTAGTCTTAATAATCTCCCAAGAAATTCTCTGAGAGGTCTCAGTCCGTACGAACTATTGTTTGGGACTAGAATGTTGATCCAGGACCTCGATAGTCAAACTTCAGTGGTTAAAGAAAAATGCTTTGATATCAAAGATCGTTTGGCTATTTTACAGGACTTAAACGAAAAAAGAAAAGACCTGAGCAACATAAAATTGAAACAACAGCCAACAACCACTGAAGAAAAACCACCTGTCCCAGCAAGGCCTGTCTGGATTCCAAAAATCGGGGATCTGGTCAGAGAGAAGATCGCGGTAAAGAAGGAATTTGGGCCTTCTTACAGAAAAGCAGTACCTGTCTTGGCTATCAACGGGACAAGATCAGTTGTATTACCGCCCTTGTTGGTAAAAAGGAGAACCGAGTTGTATCCATCGACCTGGTTAAACCACAATCATTTGGCCGATAACAAGTAGTAGGCCAAGTGGACTCCCAAGAAAAATCAGAACACCAAAGTTTGCTACAAACATAGAGGTTCAAACTGAGAGACTAATCACATTTGAAAAACCTACAGTAAATCAACAAGGACTATGCAACAAAGCCATGGAACTTAAACCTCTTGAAACCCAAATCCAAATCTTACATCAAGAAACACCAGTCTACAATGATGTAACCACAGACTATGGTAATGAAACAAAGAGAATTCCAAAAACAAAAAGGAATCCAGAAGCAATTGAAACAATTGACAGAACAGCATCAGGCTACTTCATCAACTTCGATGATTTTTCTGAGGATCCGAGTGAACCTGAGGAATAGCCAACATCAACAACAACTTTTAAAGACAAGGCTAAAAAACTCTTTCATCACCTAGAAGAAACTTATCTGATTTCTCCATGGATTGAATTTTGGGTGGCACAAGGTGTATTTGTCCTCATACTTTGGCTCATCATGGTACTATACTTGGGACATTTCATTGAGGGAAAATATGTTACAATGGACACAGCAAGTGAGAATATCAACTTGGTCCTGAAACCACACAAGTCTTCACACATCGAGAAAAGAGAACTTTCTTCAGTAAACTTCACAGCCAATCCTATACCCGGTGGGGTAGCATGGGACAAAACTGATTACGAAATCTATGGCCCGGTCGAGCTCTTGAAGTATCCTCATCAATTTAAGGTTTCATTAAGTGACTTTGTAAAACCGAGCACATTCGCTGATGATTGGGACTTTGAAAGTATTAATGATATGATGTCAGATCTAGTGATGTCAGCTAAATTTACAGAACATGATTATTTACAGGGTTCATCTAATTATGACCAGATGAACGGTTACAACCACTATGGTAACCATTATCTGCATAAATCTGCTCAACCTAGAAATGTTTTAAATTATAACCAATGGGAACATTGTGCAACTCCGCCAACAGGAAGCTAGAAAACATTCTATGAGATATTTCCATACTTCTCAGGGTTTAACTCAGGGTGATGCAGAAACGTTTTATTTCAAACTGTTAAATAAGACAGGAATGAAAACCATGCTTACAAATACAAAATTATTCTATTCAGAATCATTTTTTGACAAAATGAATACATTCGGTTTTGATTTCTGGAACAATAATATTGAAACGAAAACAATCTGGGGTACAAAAGATTGGCAAGTGCAAGGTACAGATTCCTTATTTAGAGCCTGCATGATCCCAGAACAAATTATATTCTTGAATGACACAATTCAACGGACTACCTGTCTTGGCCTAGCCAAAATTAAAGACTTGAACAAACCGTCTATTCCAAAGCCAACACCTGACAGTAATAGCACTACAGATGTTGAGATAGACGTATCCCATATTTTTAACCAAAACAGAACACATCCTGATTGGAAAAAATGGTTGATCTGGCCCACAGACACAAATAACTGTCAAGATAGATTCCTGAACAAAATACAGGGGTTCAAATTGACCAGGCCAGACCCTAGATACTCCCAGAGACAACATCCAGGGATTGTAACTACATACAGTGTAGGGAAACTCTGCCTGGAATGGCTACAGACATCCACACTGGCAGAAATTAAGCAACACTTGACTTTACTTAAAGAAAGTGCTGACTTGCGTGATTTCATTATGGGCCCACGCAAACAGCGTCAAAAACGTTTCATAGCGGCCTCTATATATGCAGCTTACAACGAAGCTTGGAAAGTAACTCAAATTAAGACAGCAGACAAAATACGGGAAATTGACCGTGTTCATTTGGAAAAATCACTTTCTGTTGTGGACAATGGGTTAATGACTCCGTCTTCCAGAATATATTCACTGGACAGCATTGTATCATCTGCAATCGATATAATAGAGCAAGACTTACTGATGTTGCAACACGGTCAGTCCCAATTACGTTCTATTGTACAGCTTGGCTGGACGTTACAAAATCTGCGTTCAGGCTACGTGCCTTGGCGTTTAATCAACACAACGTCATTATTCAATATCTTTAACCTTACTGATACACAAATCAGCTTGGCACAGAAGGGTGCAGAATATACAATTCTGAGCATTGAAAAACTTGAGAGATTACTATTGACAATGTCAGAACGACCTGTCATTGAATGGATAATACATGGGATAATAACTATTCCGATAACGACTTTCCAATTTCGATACTGCCAAAAATATATACAGGCAGGCCAGTATGAAAGGTTGGGTAAAGGATACATTAAGTCAACATGGAACCTACCTTATACACACACATGTTATAGTGAAAAAGGACAGAGTGTATTTCTTAGTGGTAACAATTGTGAAAAATCACTAAGTGGTATACTTCTGTGTCAGGGTATAAGTTTACATGGGGCCTGTGAGGGGACTTCAAATAACCTTTCATGTCACCAGCTCGGCACACCTGCGACGCAAATAGAGCCATTCTTTAGACGGCTTTCTAACGGGAGCTACATTCTAATTGTGAATCACAGATGTTGTGGCTTGCTGCCAGGAAAACCTTATCTAGTAAGCGTGAGTTCCATGGTCACTTGCTGTGAGCGAGTATTGTATCCAAACGACACTCCAGACAGGGAGGGAAAAATTTGGCCCAGTTTGAAAATCTCTTCTATTCGAATTGATACTTTAAGCAGAATGAAGACTGTGCTCCTACAGACACCAGTTCATTTGACGTCATCAAAAGAAACGTATGATCTCCAAGTTGCAAGGACAACGGAAGAGATACATGCATTGTTATCGACAAATAGCCCCCTACACTTTGCAGAAATGCTAAACGAAATATTAAACATTTCGGATACGAATGGTATCGCGAGTGTATTTAAGACCGTTTTTTCGGGACTGTTAACCCCATTCAAAGCAGTCCTGGGTATATTTCCCAATTTTGTCCATTCTGTCTTTGGCGGACTTCCACTCCTGTTGGGACTCGTAGCAGGCATCTTATTTTTGCTACTCCTGCTTCGTTATGGCAAGCCATGTCACAGACAAGACTCCAGCAACAATGGAAGAAACAATCCTAGCTATATGCTATCGGGACCGCATAACTAAAGTCCTTGGATTAGCCCGGCTAAGAGATCTGAATATGACCTGGTTTCTTTCGTTCAGACCCATATGGCAGAATTGTGTCTTACCTGTATTGAGGTGCATGCTATGCGGCGAAGAATGCGTGTTGGACACCTGTCTAACACTACAATCAGAAGTACCATTGGATACAGATACTTTGTTGGGTCCAGTAAAGGCTCATGCATCGTGCTGTTCCCAGCGGCTACCTATCCTGATGACGGCATTCGTGGAGACTTCACCACTACGATTGAAGGGTAGTGAAGTACAAGATGAGAGCAGCATCAACCAGGTACGACCTTCAGTAAGCAATGCTGATCGAAACATCACTGAAAGCGAACATGCGCACGACTGCATGGTAGCGACATTTTCCAACTTGGTCGAACTTTCACCTGAAGCGATAAACTGCTTTTTTGAAAATCTGTCTGACATGATGTTTTCCCCCGAACAGAAAGAATAACTTTAAGCAATCGAGCACACAGCGTTCCCTGAACTCTGAATTTGGCCTTCAGCTTTAATAAACAGAGCTACTTAGACAATTTGGAACTATTTTTCTTCTTCCCCTGAAAACGAAAACTTTTTTCGAATTCCAAAATATTTACCTTTTTTTGGCACTCGTCCTCTGCTTAAAGTAGAACTATTCTTAGAGAACAGAGCTTCTATTTTTAGGAACTCTAGAGACAATACTTTACCTCAGCCTCTAGCATATTTACAAGTAATTGTATTTATATGTGATGAAGTGGTCTCACACTTTTTCTTCTGTATTAAGAACCATTTTATGTGTTATTTTCGCAAATCATTCATGCTGATATAAAATGTGCATCCTTTTTGAATGATTACACTGCTTGAATGCATACAGTACCTATACTCATTTTCGTGTATTTCGAATATGCCATTTTTCAAATGCAAAAAAATGTATTTTGGGGTGGTTCGGTATACACATGCACTATTAGTTATGTTTACTATTGCTTAGGTTAGTAAATATGGACATGAATTCGTGGAGTGGGTGTAGTGTATTTATCTAGGGACCTGTATCGATACTCCTATTTCTGACCCTTGCCCAGTTATAAATCACTAATATCCATACAACGGCACAGAAACCCGTTTCATAAAATAGCTGTCTTTTGTTTTCACACGACTCTAGAGATACACTCTTGATCAGGGAGAGCAAAGTCGTCATGTTCTATGGTTGTCAGAAACTAAATCCCTTCTTGTCTATCCAGAGAGGTTAAAATCCTCCTCGCCTATTCGAGAAAGTTTCTAGTGAACTCTGAGCTAGCTGGCACACAAAACTTAAGTCTAATATCGTCAGTAGAAGACCTAGTTAACCTCTGTCCTACATCTATACTATTGAAGATATTATTCCAATGCGCAGAGCCTATTGGGAATATAGGAACTACACTACAACGTGAGTCTACTGATGTGTCTTGACCTGTCGGGCTTGCCCGATGGTGATCCCGAGATAGACGACCTTCGCCCAGGGTGTGCTTTGCACCTGCTTCTCTGCAAGTGCAGGTGCCGCGCTCGAAAGGAGACCTGCATTCACACCGTGGAGGACAAGGATCATCCCTATATCACGGTTCCAGAGCCTTGATACCCCGCTGCAGGCCTCCTGAGCAGAGGACCCGGATCGGGAGATAAGCAACCTTTTATCTGCTTCACAGGCCCCCCTCTGCACACTTTGAGCTACCACTGGGGAACTGGGCCCTCTCTTCCGGGACGACGGACCCCATGTGGGAGCTCCCTACCATGAGGAACGTTTGGGGCCCCCACAACGCTTTCTCTTCTGGGGATGCCAGGGTTGCGAACTGAACATCTGAGACTATTAGGCGCTTCACCCCCATACCGGACATAGTACTCCAGAGGAATATTTGCATCTTGATCTTGGGAACTCCCCCATAAATATTTCCACCCCGAATGATTAGCCCTCCATAATATATATTTACTCTTGGGCCTCTAAGCTGCTCGTTCCTCCACTCTGACCTAGACGAGTATGGCCGTGGCTGGTGAGGTGATCCTTTGAGCTATACAACTGCTGCTACTGCCCTTTAAGATACGCAAAAGCTGTTATATGGGCCCTTATTTTTACCGGATGGGTAAACGCGGAGACGCCTGCAAACACCGCATATATGAACCCATTGGTGCCCTGCACCGTCCCTCTGGACCTTCTGTCTCTGTGGACCCCATGAACCATCCTAATATGGATTCAGCCACTACTTCCCTACTATAGCAGCACTCCTGCCAAGGGAGAGAGGGGCCACCAGAGAAGTTGAATAGGATTCTGGCACCTACTGGGGACTCCAGCACAGCCTTTGATGCATAGCTGACCATTAATATAGCTCTCCTGTGAGAACAATAACACAAGTTATCAGAAAGGGTCAATACTAACACAGGCCATCAAAGCTATGCAGGCCATGAAACAAGACCTGACTGCCCAAAAACACTCTCTTATGGAAAGACCGCACCTGGCAGAGTCCAGACTGGAGGATGCTGAGGGAACTTTGTGTCAGAATAAGTCTGTGTTGTTGGCCTGCTGAAAGGGAAGACCCCACCAATTTTCTGGAAAACTGTCTCAACCTTTTTTTGTGATTGAGTGCGCTAATAGAGTCCCCAACATTACCAGGCACTCTCCCTAGACCCATGGTAGCCCGAATTAAAGAAAATAAGGATAAGGACGCCATATTGGTATTGGTCAGCAAAAAATAATCTATTGTATGTGACAACATGAAAGTGATGCTCTTCCTGGACTACTTTCTGGCGACCCAGCAACAGGGAGCCTCGTTCACTCAGGTCATACAGAAGCTTAGAGAGCTAGACCTTAAATATGATCTCCTATTCCCAGCAAAACAACGGATTTGGGATAGACACAACTCTTACTTCTTCACTCAACCTGAAGCAGCCTGGGATTAGATAGAAACCTTTGACAAAGGTAGTGACAAACAGACTCCCACCCCCCGTTGTGCTTCACCCCACCTGTGGTTCAGATCTCAGACACAGTCCAGAGGATTTGTCGCTGAGGTGTCGGGGGACAGACCCCTCTTCGGCTCAGAGCCAGAGGGAGCGGCAGGAGGCGGTAGCAGTAGCGGCATCCTTGCAGGATCATTTAGCAACCCCACGACTGCTCTCCTCGGAGTCCAACACTTCCAGAGATGACCATCTTTCGGGCTATCATGGTTTAAAGGTTATTACACCACCCGTGTTCAAGGCCCAATAAGTAGATGGCATTCTATGACTGCATTGCCTTCTAATTACTTGGGCATGGTGGCCTGAATGTCTACTTTGTTACAAACTGTTTTCTGCATGGGGACCTTTGCCCCTTCCTGCACTTGGACCAGACAGTGGCTGTCCCTGGCTCTCGTGATGCTGGCCCTCTTGGCAACATCCTCGTCTATCAGTGGGGTCGGAGCACCTCCTCTGCATTTGTCACCCCTCCTCCTTTTATTCTACAAAGCCCCATAGCTGAAGGTATGAATGTTTCCGTTTTGTTTCTTATATTCTTTTCTTTCTCATTGTGGATTTCCCTGTTTCCCTTTTCATGGATGTAATAGTTCAATAACTGTTGATTTGTTCCTTTCACTTATCTTTAATGATTCCAGTGCTATGGTCCCCATGTATCACCCATTCTGGATCGCCTGTCCCTTACAGAGCTCCAGGTCCCGTTCTTTGCTTCCTTTACCTTAATTACCTGGAATATGAACTCTCTGCAGAAGTGTTGTACAATACACACGCCCCTCATACGTTGGAAAGCGCAGCAGTGGCGGTTGGTGGACTTGTAAAGTGGTGGGGGAGTAAACTGCCACTCCAAACTGTTCCAAGTGTGTGAGATCTAACCTCTTCATGCTATCACTCCTTGAAGGGTGCTGACAGACTCCAAGGATTCACTAGAGAACCACAGCACTCAAAGAAACACTGACACGTGTCCATTGTAACATGTGACACAACACCATAATGTGTGCAAACCTGAGAATAATAGCCTGAGGACAAGATGGGTAAAACGTGCAAAGCGGAGTTTGGCAAGCACAGGAGCACAGCATTAAATGTGGAGACCCAATTAGAGGTACAAAGCACTGCCATATAGTACACTTTGGCATCATATTACAGTTGTACAATGCGCCAATTAGCATATGAGCATAATACGCTTGTATTCCAAACTCACTATCGATCTTTAAACTGGAGAGCTTTAAATCCTTACATTGCTTCTCCGTTCTATGAAAGTTAATCCCTGCATTCACATATGGTTGGTAACATAGCTTCGGGATACTATAAATGTGGAAGTAAAGTAAAACAATGTTTCCGTAATTATAACCAGGGATGCTTTTTACATTAGCTAGCATGATTTTCATATTCACAATATTTCATATTTCTTAGCTCAACAAGCTAAAGTCCCTGCTGCATAAATCCCTGACAACTTAAACATTACAAGGTTAATACCCCAAAAAATAAAGTTTTCCCTAGTGTCGTTTGCATACATCTTCACTTCCACTGATGCTAAAAGTGCCCACACCAGCGTTATTTTAAATTGATTTATGTTTGTCACCACTAAATCAAAATGTCAGGCAAAATTGCATCGCACAATTCATATTTTACTGTCACGGTCTCGCTTTTAGTTGTACAGCAGATGTAAACACGTTTATCGTTAAGCTGTGGTCACATATTGTTTCAAATGCTAATATCTCTCAGGTTTTCAGTTTTGACTGTTTAGCAGTGGCATGTGACATCTCCCATTCACTGTCAGTATGGAGTAGTTTCTTACCTGTAACTCCAGTTCTGTAGTAGGGGGTATCTCTGTTATAGTCATAATCTTGTGAATAGTCCTGCCCATGTGCGTGGACACCGGAGCAATCGAAATAGTCTCTTAAGTTGTCTTCTTCTGCAGTCCTGCATAGACACTTAAGAGAAAATGAAAGACAAATAATGCAGCCTAAAACTACAAGGCTACATTGGCCAGCACTTCACCTTGAAGTGGAAAAGATAGCCAAATAATATTAAATTTCACACACTTTGTAAAGTTTCACACCTAGAGAAACTCCCCTTCACAAAAATCCTTTGTCGTGATAGAGAGGAAGGGTTGGACCGACAAGCCCCATAGGCTGCCATTATGTGTCTGGAAAAGGGATACCATGCCTTTAAGGAACTCTCCAGAGACCCTCGGTATCCCAGGATGCACAGCCAAAGGCCTTTTACTTTCAGTTCTTTTTTCCGGCTCCTGCTAGCAGGACCCTGGAGCATTGAGCTCTACCTTTTGGGTATATCCTCAATTTGTGGAGCTTTTCCAGTGTTTTGAGTATTTCACTCGACGTCTGGGGTCTTCCTCTTCCAGTTGCAGTCTTTTTTGACCAGTTTTGCAACGTCTTTTTTGTCAAAATGCCAGCTTTATTCGACAAGTGCCCTGAGTGTGGTAGGAAGAAGGCAAAATCTGACCCCCACAGAGTATGCATACTCTGTCTCCCTTCTACCCATGTCCCTGACTCCTGTGATATCTGTCACTCTTTCTCCAGGAGGTCCCTGCGTGACAAGGAGAAGATTCGTCTCCAAGGCCTGGAGCAGAGGAGACATCAAGAACCAGGTAGGACTTCTGGGCATGGAGGGACTCTGTCATCATCCTCTGCCCGTGCATCGTCCTCTGGGGGGCTCCCCAGTCAAGAAAAGGCCCAGAAAAGGCACCGGGGTCCACGCACATAGGCGGGACTATTCACAAGATTATGACTATACACAGAGATCCCCTACTACAAAAACCATGCTATAATACAGACCTTGAGAGAGAAACGGGTGGACGATGCACCAGAGATATTACCAGACTGCTGACTGACGCCGTATGAGCTCAGCAGTTTACCTTTTACAGGAAACCCATCTAACGTGTGGGAAATTCAACAAATTGCACACCAGATGGTGAGGCCAAATGTATGTCCCTGGCAACTCAGCCTAAACCTGGGGAGAGGCACTAGGGCTTATGGCAGTGCTACCGTTCCGGATGGCAAATGTAGATCTAGAAAACGCCGGCAACTTCACCCCGGAGCAGGGCCACTTAGATGGCACACATTTAAATATTGATATGGTTTATGTTCTCTTTCTGGGGTCGCCTGTCCACCCCGTACACAACACAACACCGACAATGGTTAGCACATTGGGATCTAGTGGACATGTGGTGCTTGCGACACACTCCCTGCTGCGAGCACTCCTTTAATTACCCTGTGCACAGTCTCCATCCTGGTTGTGATAGGTGTGTTTGTTTATACTCTATTCATAACCGAGTGACATCGACCTCCTATCGCCCTCGCACACACTCCCCTAGACATGGTATTAACCTGGCGCAGGACATTGGCCCGGTCATAACTTAGAAACTGAAAGTATCTATGAGGAAGGATCTAGTGTTCCAAAAGATGCTCCTAGATCTTATAACTGTATTTTTGTGTGAGTATAAAGGCACAGCCTCCTCTCCCTCTACTGAGGGGGAAACGTTTGGAGAAGTTACTCGGGTTTAAACATCAAAACTACTGCAGGCGCCAGACAAGCTTTAGACCGAGATGTTTTGTAATTATAAGTTCCCCTACAAAGAACTGCATTAGTAACATAAAAACTACAACTCCCAGAAAGCATAGAGGCGCTGGCAAACCCCAAACAGGAAATGATGTTGTATGTGATTGAGTATAACAAGAAGGGTGAGCCAAGTGGTCGGTTGATCGTGAGCAAGGTATCTGGAATACCGAAACGCGTAGATCGTTACAGCTGCCCTTGTTAAACTCTAAGAGAATGTAAGAAATTTAAAAGAAAAATTGCAAAACGACCTGTGGAGTGCGACCCGTTTTGTTTCTCCAGCTGGAGGAATGGTGTGTGAAATATATATATATATATATATATTTATATATATTTATATATATATATATATAAATCCAACTAGTCCTTGGTGCTCTTGGTAGCACAAACCAGTACGCAGACAACAAAAATGCGCCGGAGTCAGTCTTCAATGGATACTGCTTTTAATCATTTCAAAGTGAAGTGGTGTGAGCCTTCAGACGCGTTTCAGACGTGAAGTCCTTGCTCATTGATAGCGAGGATGAGGGCTACCACTGTGCTTTAAAACAGTCAAACACAAATGCGCGCCAAAATTGAGTGGTTGCTAAACATAAACAGAGGACTATCGTACTACATAGCCCTACTGCAAACAGACTAACATGGGTGCCATTTTGAAATGCGTCTTTCTTGTACAAATACGTATAAAGATAGTGTGGTTGGACTATAGTAATGACCAATAGACGCCTAATGTCTGAACCCTATAAAATACATACTATTAGAGTGCATTGTGCAAAAAATAGCAAGATTTGACATATATTGCATTAAATTGCATTCGATATTAAGAATCATATCCGTATAAATACGGGCATATATTTTAGTTAAAAATAACATAATAAGCACTGTTATTGTTCCTGAAATCATTAATTTAAAATATGACAGTTCAATACATACAGGCATTTTAAATACATTTTGTAAATAAAATGGCAAAATAAGGCGGGAGCCCGAACAACGACTCGTAGAGTACATAATGCAGATGTCAACACTCTAATGTGCAAATATCGCAATTCGTAAACTGATTTTTCAGACATTGCCAATATAAAGTGCTCAATGCTTATATCTACATGATTGTGTACAAATAAAACCGTGTGCAAACTTGTCCATGTGATAAGAAGACTTTGGTTATAAAGGTTGCAATGTCTCATATATACACTAAGTCTACATAGTTGCTCCTCCTGTTTGCCGATACAATGAACTATAATCACAGTGCTATAAAGATTGTTACACCATTGTATGAACTTAGGATGTATAATACATGGAAGATTTCATAATCAAGGCATACAAATGGTCACCAATAAACCCAAAGATGTTACTTAGCCAACCGCCTAGTATAGGTAAAAGACTATCTATATTTCTTACAAGGCCCATATGTAAGTATCCTCATTGGCGCTTCGTGTTTCAAATTAATGTGTCTATAAAGTGGTGCTCTCTAGAAAAATATAAAGTAAAGTAAACCCGATGAACTGTGAGTTCAACATTTTGAAAAGTGCAAAAGGTGCTTGTGGGTTAGACCAAAAATTGTTTTTTCTAAGATCGAAAATGTAAAACATTGGACCTAAAAAAGAAGACTCATAGCGGTACAGGGCTTTATAAATGTTACAGCTGGTCACTGCTCAACCTAAAGGCAATACTCATGATGTCAGATAGGGTGGTTTGTTCTCAGAGTATATAATAACGGATGGTTCACTTACACTATAGTGTGACTTACAAGAAGTTGTGTAAGTCTTCCCCCATGTTGAGACCTCCCGGTGTCTTACTGTTTAATAGCACGATATATTTCGATTCTAGCTGTCTGAGACGTTTTTCATTGTCTCCACCTTTTTTTCTGGGAATTACCGCATCAATGACAAAATATTTGAGGTGGGTCAAGTTTTTGTTGTGTATCTGTTGGAAATGCCTGGCTACTGGGTAGCTTTGATCGGCATTTACAATCGCCCTCAAATGTTGTAGGATGCGTTGGTGGGCAGGTAATTTGCTGCTACCCACATAGGTCAGATTGCAGCTACATTTTAACACATAAACCGCCAGTTTGGTGCGGCATGTGTAGTGTGCTTTGAGTGTGATTGGCTCAACATCAAAGGGGGTGACATATGTGGTTGTATTAACTCCGAATTTGCACGCCCGACATGAGCTGCAGCGAAAAAATCCTTTATGTGGAGACAACCAATTGTCCACTTTGGGCATTTCAGGGCTGCTGTTGACTAGCTCATTGCGCATTCCGAATGCACGTCTGAAAGTGATAGTCGGGGTACTGGGCAACACCTCTTTCAAAACTTGGTCAGTTAAGATAATGGGCCATTTTTGCTTGACAATTCTGATTATTTGGCGGCCTTGGCGACTGTAGCCAGTGATGAGCCGTATAGCATCATTACTTTGACTAGGTTCAATACTTTTAGTCGTGGAGGTTCTGAGTGGGTTTAACAGATCCATACAGTTCAGACGATTGGCTTTGTTCATAGCCTCATCTAATTTGTGTGAGTTGTTGCCCCTGGCCAATAATCTTGCTTTGGATTCTTGTTGGTAAAAATCTCTAAGATCTGGGGAGCTACATGTTCTGTGGATCCTTAAAAATTCCCCAAACGGGATTGCTGTGATTGTGTGTCGTGGATGAAAGCTTTTGGCGTGCAGAATCGTATTGCCTGCAGTGCTTTTACTGAATAAACTGGTGGGTATTTTATTCTCCACTATTGTTACCCGTACGTCTAGAAAACCAACCTCCTAGGCACTGATACTGGCTGTGAAATTCAAATTAAGGTCATTTCTATTGATATTCTTTACAAAGTCGCTAGCTTGCTGCATGGTCCCACACCATATTATGAAAACATCGTCAATATACCTCCAGTACCTGACAATGTTGTCATGCCAATTCGCAGTGTGTTCCACCCTGAGGACATGTTCCTCCCACCAGCCCACGAGGAGCCCCGCATAGCTGGGGGAGAAACATGCCCCCATGGCCACCCCCCTGAGTTGCCTGAACACCTGGTTATTGAAAAGGAACACATTGTTATTCAAACATTTTTCAACCATGTTAACGAGCATTTGGTTATGCTGGTACAGTTCAATGGGACGTTTGCTCAGATAATACTCTATGGCTCTAATGCCATCTGCGTGGGAAATGCTGGTATACAGCGTGGCAATGTCCATAGTCATTAGCAAGTAATCAGCTGACCAAGTGCATTGGTTGAGAAGATAGAGAAACTCAGTAGTGTTCTTGATATAGGCTGGAAGGGATATCACAAACTCTTGGAGATAAAAGTCAATATATTTGGATGAATTTTCAAATGTGCCGTTTATTGCTGACACAATAGGCCTGCCAGGCACTGGCGTTTGTCCTTTATGCACCTTTGGAATAAAGTATATATTGGGTAGGACAGGGTGCTCTTTATGTAAAAATTTCAGTTCATCTTTTTAACACCTTGAACGCTATGGGGATTTTTCTCCTGTGCTGGGATTCTACAGATACCACTTTACATGACGAGCTGGGCTCGTCATCAGCGTAGCAGGAGGCTACTGCATGACGAGCCCAGCTCGTCATGAGCGTCGAAGGGGTTAAATTAGGCCTTCTCGTTTCCAACGATATAGATCGTTTTGATAAGACTGCTGAATGTGTTTCACGGTTTTTAAATCAATTTTAGAGTAACAAACTTCGTCGTTCAGATGCCTATAAGCTTCCTCAATGTAATCATTTTTCCCCCAGAGCACAATATTCCCACCTTTGTCAGATTGGTTGATGACAATTGTGTTGTTGTTTTTTAATTTTTTCATAAGATTGTTGTATGGCCTCATTATGTCTTGTGGCGGTTTATGTGCGTTCATGGTTTTAAATTGTAGCTTTTTACGGTGATCTGTTATCATGTCCGCATAGATGTCTATCGCGTCCCTTGGCATGCTAGGGACGAATGTTGATGGGAGTTTGAACGGACTCTTACATATTTGGCCCAAGTTAATTCCTTCGCTCTCAGCAATCTCCTGAGTGCTACTTGGATTGTCGTCATCTCTATGCAATTGATGCATTACTTTCATTAAGTTTACATCCTTGGCTTGCAGTCCAATAGTTTCTGTGGGCTTATTGGTTGCTCTCTCTTTTTTTGACGCCAAACTCGTTTTTATTGCATAGTACTTTTTTAGTTTGATTTTACGAATGAACTTAAAAACGTCAATCCAGGTGTTGCAATAGTTAAAGTTACTTTCTGGGCAATATGAGAAACCTAATGAGAGCAGCTGTTTTTCTGCTTGATCTAATTCGGTGTTGGTAAGGTTGATGATAGTATTTTCATTTATTGTTTCTTGTTCTGCCACAACCTTTTCTTTTGTTGCCTCCCTTTTGGTTTGGGCACGCTTTCGGCGTTGGCGTCTCCTTGCATTCCTCCGCTGTTTGGAGTAAAGTTTGGTTTCTTCGGACGTAATGACATTTTCCTTTGCATTCTTATGTACTCAATCTCTTCTGCCAGCGTTAATTGGCCCATATCCCCTTGTTTTGAACCTGTGGAGCTGTCATCTGATTCCTCTCTGCTGGGGACCAGGCTTGTGTCAGAGCCGGAAGCGTTTGATTCACTTTGGACAGACTCAGCCCTGCTAACTATGTTGGCGGGTTTTATTGCTGGTGTGCCTCTTTGTTTGCGTAGGTGATCATATTTTCGGGCAAAGGTGTATATTTGTCCTAATTCATAATCCTGCTGATTACGAACAAATTTGTACGCCTTTCTTGTTTTTATTGTCTCCTCTGGTTTTATCAGCCGCTCCTTCATTTCTTTCGTTGCTTGCTCTATGAAAGCTTTGTCCTTTTTGTACTGATCTTTCAACAGCTCCTCGTTAAAACGGGCTATCTCTTCCAAGTTCTTTTGGCGGTCTATTTTGGCGTATTTTACTAAAAGGCAAACTAGGCGCATAGAAGCCTCCAAGTTGCTTTCCGCCCAGTCTTTAAGCAACAAGGGGTTAGGATTATCAAAGCTGGGGACGAGCATTATTCGGAGGCCACGGGGTACCCTGCCCACCAACGGCCCAACAGCGGGCCTCAGAAAATTTCCGATTGCACAACACGGGACACTATCCTCCAATCCTTTCAACAGAAATGTGTAGAGCAGGGGATCACGTGATGAGGTGTAGGCTACCCCCACTTCCCCACACTGTGAATGACAACGCGAAACGTGATTGCACCTGGCGGATTCCCCCTTTTCCATTTCCCCCCTCTCCAGTCCTGCTGCGATATTGCAATGTAGCCTATGCTGCACTGCTCGCTGCCTTCATGACTCCCGGGTCTTGGCTACTGTATGCTACGTACCCGGCTGTCTCGCAGTGAAGGGTGTATTGCCTCTTCCGCACCCACGCCCCCACGCACTATACCATAGCCAGGGGTCCTACCACCGACTACCTTATGACCAACACTATCCTGCTACAACTGACCTACCTTCATGCTGGAAACCCTCCCTTACGTGCTTGACACGCGGGCGGGCCCCCTGCTGCGCCTCCCGAGCTACCCCGCCCGCTGAATGGCTACTGACACATTGACACCACACCACCCCCCCTAACACATGGCTACTTCTGTCCCACTCCCCTCCTCCCTTTCATTTGTATTTCCCAAGTTACTGTTATAAACGTTATTGACCTACTGGTCCCGCCTTCCTCTGGACCAAACCCTTTAACATTGCTTTGCGTACACGCTACATCATGGGGCCTTTGAGGGTAACTGCCAGGGCCGAGGTGATCCTACCCGAACACAACTACGGACACCAGACACCCCCATCAGGTCAGATACGCTGTATAATCACCCGATAACCAACACGCTCAAGAAGCTATGCAGCCTCATCCCCCCTTGATGCTATCCCGCGCCCTCCTAGAGAGTGAGCTAGTCTGTCATCCTTCCATGTGACTTACAAGTGTTACAGCGGGCCCCGGCTCACAAAATGACATCGATGAGCGCTAACATAGCTCTGTGTTTATGAGTTTGCATATTAACAAAAGGAAAAAAAAAGACCTGCGGATCTACACTCATTATTTTCTTTTTCGTTTTGTTGCATTGCCGAATGTTTGCATGATTGTGAAATTCTAATTCAATCTCCTATACGCCGCCGGACCCCAGGGTTGTCGGCATTGTGGCTGTGTTCATTTAATACATGAGATAGAATTTCAACCATACGCAGCTGGCCCGAACAGGTTGTAAGCCGAATGCTGTGTACTGTGCACTTCAAACAATAAAGGTCTTAAAATATAAAAAAAAATGAGTAAACCCATGAATGTAGAAAAGATATTAAAATGTTACAATAAAAAATATATATGTAGAAGCAAGACCAGTTCTGCGGCCACACCATTCAACTTTATGAACATCTCTCCCCTGTAACCCTGCGCAGGCGACGTGACTTCAAGCCTATTACCAACAAACTGAGAGAGCTGAACATTCACTATCAATGAGGTCACATGTTTGCTCTTGTTTCTCTGGGAAGGCAATCACGACATCCGGTCCCTGGCGGAGGCAAAGCATCTCCTGGTACTACCAGACGATCCTCAGGGCATAGACTTCTCACCGCTTGCCAACTAGAGAAGGACTGTGTCATGTCTGGACCACGATGCGGTCCCATTGTATGGACAAAAACACGAGGAAGCAGCTTCGCAAGAGACCAAATGTGACATTATTCAGAATCTTCATAATATGGAAAAGGGTTCCTCCCCAGCTCCTTATACTTCTGGCTCTTTCTAGCACTGAGACACTCCTGTAGTATCGCCTGGGGTCTTCTTCTCAATAACAGACACCGTGACCTCCAAGACTCTGGATTATGGATGCAGGATACCACGGGGTCCGGAGTTCACCCTGATCACGCAAGCATACGAAGATTCAGATTGAACGGAATAGCCTGCCACCCAGAATTCGCACCCCAAGAGGGTGACTCCTCATGCATGATTTGTACATACTCATGCGATCTCCCCAGGACATGGAAGACTCAGTTGGGCCCTGTTCGTCCGTAATTTTTTGGGTTTCATTATTGGTTTCCCTTTCTTATGTCAACCACTGATGGAGTGTATTGCTCACTCTTTCTGTGCTTTACACGCTGTTGGAAAATGACCCTCTCTCAATGATCACCCCAGACTTTTTGCCTTCCTCCTCTTATTTTTGCTGAACTCTTTATGTTGAGCTTAGGACTCGGAGCACTTTACCACTGCTAACCTGTGCTTAAGTGCATGTGCTTCTCCCCTAAAACATGATGGCAATGGTGTATACCTGATTGGCATATTTGACATACTGGTAAGTCCCCTGTAAAGTGGTATACTATATACCAAAGGCTTGTCCTTCAAATTCTACTAGTGGGCTGCAGCACTGTTTGTGCCACCCACAGAAGTAGCCTTTCAAACCTGTCTCAGGGCTGCCACTGTAGCGCCTGTGTGTGCAGTTAACTGCCACTTTGACTTGTCCTTTAAAAATACTTGCCAAGCCTTAAACTCCTATCTGAGGTAGGCCTTAAGTAACCGTAAGGAGAGGATGCTATGTAAGTAAAAGGTAGGACACCTACCTTTATGTTTTGCATGTCCTGGTAGTGACAAACAGCCTATTTTGTTTTTCACTACTGTGAGGGTACCCCTCTCATAAGCCACCATCTGGAATTCCTTAATACACTTTTAAACTAATTCCTGATCAGACGGGAGTAGCTTTTTCCTATTTGATATATTTGGAATGGTAATGATAAATCCTCCTTACTAGAGAAGTTGGATTTAACTTTACAGTTTTAGAAATGCCACTTTTAGAATGTGAACATTTCTCTATGCTTAATGCTCTTTGAGCCCGACAGCCTGTCTCCAATACACGTCTGTGGTGGGTGACAGCTACATTTTATACATTCCCTCTAGACGGCCAAAACCAGAGGAAGGTGAGGCTCATCTGCATTCTGGTCACGTATCTGCATTCGTATGGGTCTTCCAGGTTAGGGAGGAATGGGAGGGGCTGACACTTACACTTCAATAGGTAGTGTCCTGTCCACAAACAAAACACCGATTTACCCCCCCACTTCCCACAGGTAGCATGGCAGACAGGACTGGGTTAAAAGGGATCATTGTGCACTTCAGACAGATCTTTTTAAGTCACTCCCTTTATCAAAGGTGCTTTTGGGTACAAGTACTGGGTCTCTGACCCCCTAGAATCAGACACTCCTGGATAATGAACTGAACCTCTGTCAGAAGGACTACTGTGCAGCTTAAATGACTCAACTGACTGCTTTTCTGGAAGGACTGCTGTTCTGTCTGTTGCCCTGCTGCTCCCCGACTGCTGGAAGAAGAGCTGGACTCTGCCTTCCCTCCTAGCAATCGCCAAGGGCTTGCCTCTTGTTTTCTGAAGTCTCATTGACACAAAAGACTTCCTGCAATTCTGCTGGTGGACTCTGCCAACTGTGATTCCTACCCTTACCTGAGGTGCCCTTTCCAAGTTCTGAGCCTCAGAAGTGGGTTCTGTGCCTGTATTTCGCCCAGATAATATTCTCAATGTAACTAAACCTGTGTGGAGTCTTTCTGTGGTGTAGTCATTGTGTTACTGTGTGTGTATTGCACAAATACTTTAGCAGACACAAGGAGATGATGGACGGAGCGCTGAAACTTTTCAGACACTCACCCACAGTCACAGATTTGGGTTGAATCCATCATCATTCTTTAGCTCACTTTGCCCCCCAGTTCAGACCCAGCTATATTCAAATCAGTTTTGACCCTGTGCCTCATGGGAACAGTCCATGCCGAAATGCCAAGACAGGTCTTCCCTGGACTGGTAACAAGCATCCTCGGAGCCGATGATGATAAGTGGAACACACTGGCGAGTACCTGTCAGCAGTTCCTTGGTGGTTGTTTCTGTAAGGTCCCTTCCCACCTTCCACAGACTTTTTTTCGCACACCTTTAGATTTGGAAAGGTGGTGGGAATACGTGACGACACAGACACAACAATGATTTTAGAAATGAGATAGGCACACCCTGTTAGTAACGCAGAAATTCCGCGTACTATAAATATCCTCACTAATTAGGAGGCAGGTGTTGTCTTGAGAGAGCCTACTACAGATGGGACAGGTTTTGTTGATGATCGTACTGTGAGTGGAGGGTGGTTGTTTCTGTGAGGTCCCTTCCCACCTTGCACAGACTTTTTTTTAGCATACCTTTAGATTTGAAAAGGTGGTTGGAATACGTGACGACACAGACACAACAATGATTTTAGAAATGAGATAGGCACACCCTGTTAGAAACGCAGAAATTCCGCGTACTATAAATATCCTCACTAATTAGGAGGCAGGTTTTGTCTTGAGAGAGCCTATTACAGATGGGACAGGTTGTGTTGATGATCGCACTGTGAGTGGAGGGTAACCTGAGTCCCTTTTGCCCTCTTTGCTCCTGTTTTGTAATGGTCTGTTTTATTTGGACCAATTAAATATTTATTGATTTTGGAAACAATTTTAATTTTGCGCGATGCAATTTAATTATTGTATACATCATTTTCATTTTTTCTTTAATCATTGATGCACTTTTCGTATTTCTCATTTATGTAATGTTGGACTTTTACTCTTAGCCATTCGCATTTCTTAGAGATGTAAAAATATCGATTGCGTTTTTGAATTATCTCTCATTCAGAAGCACACACTTCCGTTTCATACTGACTTCGCTCTAGTTTCTTTTCCTCAATAAGTGGCTCCGGTAATGCACACTACCGGTTTATACCGACCTCCCTCTTCTAGTCTTTTTCATCATGGACGTGCTATGCCTCAATAACCACGCCCATACCGGAAACTGCACACTATTTGAAGGGCGACGCAGGAGTTCTATCCCTTTGGCATTACAAACGCAGAATCGCGGTCCCCTCAGTTAAGCGCTGGGATGGTCTCCCCTTCACACTCCATCTCTCCGACTTTAAGCTTTCTCAATAGTCCACTTGACTTTGGCATTGGACCACAGCATATAGGCAGCGTTTTCCTCAGCTTTGACTCGATATTAAAGCACATACGAGACATAAGGAGTCGCAGTCTTTTTCTTCGACCATGATGAGCACGTTTAGACGTTCCCTTTACATTTTCTTTTTCCGAAGCGCAAAGATAGCAGGTTTAAGGTTTCTCACTCATTGTGCCTTTCTTGTATTGATATGCGATACTACAAGCAACGTTAAGTGATAACAATTGAAAATAGAGTTTAGCTATAGAAGTGGCTAAACGCGCATTCGATGCACGGTGCACTTTTTTCTTGACTCATGGTTCATTTTCTTTACCCTCTCAGTACCAATACGCGACGCACCAAGTAACGCTAACTGATATGGTGCTCTGTCTTTACTTTTTTTTTTTTTTTTTTACCGATACGCGACATACCAAGCAGCGTTAATTGATAGCAATTTTAAATTGAGCTCAGATAGAGAAGCGGCTGAATGCGCTTTCAAGTGCACGGTGCGCTTTTTTTCTTGATTCTCATCTTATGTGTTATATCAGATTCTCAAATACGCATTAACTGAGGCGAAATGATTCCAAGATAGCCTCTTCGTGATTATTCAGGTGTGATTATGGATTTACTCTTCTGTACTGTTTTCCTCTTGCCCTTCTTTTGGAGCACATCTTTACTACTTTCTCACCATATGGCATTTGTGAACTATTCCCTTTTACTTAGAAGACTATATTAACAATTCTCTTTTCCTTCCTTTAGGCCCTATTTTGGCCTTGGGTTAATTCCCCTTTTTTCTCCCGAGTTACTGCCTGGAGCCTCTACTACGGTGTTTGTCTGCGTAATTACCATATAGGTAAACTTTGTGACCTTTACACCTATGACTATTACCTTTTTCATGTATTTTTATATGATATTATGATAACCCTGTTATTTTTACTTTAGATTCATCATACACCCACATTGCTAAAGAGCCCTATTGGATGCCTTTTATGGAGATTGTGTGTCTGTTTACTTTTATTACGACACAGGTACATTTCGAGATTTTTTATACCTATGGCTACTGCCCCTCATGTATTTTTTTATGATATTATGATAACTCTTAATTCTGTTACTTTAGACAAACAACACTTCTACTACTCTAAAGAGTCTTATTGGATGTCTTTTTACTGTGAGTGGGACCGTGACCACCATATGAATTCCGTCACACTAAGGTTAGACATATACCGATGATTATTGTCCGTCTTATGTAATTTCAATGATATTATGCCAACCCTGAATTTCGTTCATTTAGACTCACTACAGTTCTGCTTTTTGGAAGAGCCTTGTTGGATTTCTATTACGGATAGTGGGACCGTGACCACCATTTGATTTCTGTTGCATCAAGGTTAGACATTTTTTCTCTTTTACTACTTTTGCCCAAAAAAACGTAGGACTCTTTTTGACGACCTTTCATTTTCGTTATTGACTAATAAGATACATTTTTCTGACTAATTTTTCCCATTTTAGAATACCAAACAGTCATCTGGTTCCCACTCAGTTCATGTTTTATGCAAATTCCTACAACGCATGCAAATTACGCAATTTTCCCTTCAGAGGGGTTATTACCCTGAGAAGGTGAGCCTATTTTTATGTAAAGTACAAGTTACTTACCTTCGGTAACGTTATATCTGTAAGAAACAGTAGTTAGTGTTAGATTCCTTACCTTAGAATATCCCCAGGCGTCAGACTGGATCCGGAACGTTTTGCGTAGCAGTACTCTTGCGCGTCGGTAGGCGTCGTCTGCGGCTCCGCGTCCGTCATCGGGATCGCTGGGATGACATCGTCGGAGCACTTAGAAGCCGCCCTCGTGCGCTGACGTCAGTTCTTGTACATAGCTTTCCACACCAGGAACGCAGAGCCATGCAATGGGTCAAAGGTAAACCCTCAGAATCGTTCAGATATCGGAATTCAGAAGTCGGGCAGCATGGTAGCTTGCACAGGCGTAACATCAGGATGACCTAGTCATCCTGATAACATTTGGGTGGAAACAGTTGGTGTACCACGCCCTGCTATCCGAGAATTCCACCCAAGTACTTTTTGATTTCTGCGCCTGGAACATCCTCATTACCAGGCCAAGACACGTGTGACAGGTCACATTACTTTTTAGCTGCCCCTGAAACGAGTACTCAACCCTGTGGCACATCAAATTGGACATGTGTCGCCAGATACTTTCAGCACCAATATAATGAACGTTGGAAACTTACAAGTCCGCTTCTCATTGTCCTGAAACCTATTATCAGACCCAGGACTACGCGATTTGGGGTTGACTTCCTATTGACGTATACATGAATTATCATTACTAAACAGGTTACTGACTATATAAGCCCTGACGAAGTTCCTGTAGCACTGGGGAACGAAACGCGTTGGCTGTGGGCTGGTGTTGTTTTATTCAAGAATTCAATAAAAGAAGATTCCATTAAGTACTTACTTGTCATTAGTCCTGACTTCTACGAAGTGCACCTTCCTGTGGTTTGAACTTTTATTGTAAATAGGAATCTCTCAGCAGCGGATGCCAGAAGTTGTAGCACTTAATCTGTTGATTCTTTGAAACTGAAGGAGTTGAGGTGCTTGACTTTGGTCTCCTGTTGTGTTTGTACGTGTTTCTGGTTGATCCTTCTTGGCGGGTACTTCAACGGCTCGGAGGCTGGTGTAGTTGCAGTTCCGGCAGGTGAAGGGACCATGGGTGCACTTCGGGGCGGCCCTGAAGCAGGTGTGGGTCGTCCGTCTGGGATTGAGTGCGTGGAGTGTGGTGGCGGTCATTGTGGCGGGCGTGAGGACCAGGGGTTCTGGCGCTGGGCAAGGTCCAGGCACGGACAGGCGCAGACAGGCTTGCCTTCGGTGCGCCGGCGGCGGATCTGCTGCGCGGCAGCGCAGCTGGCGCCATATATGGGGAGGTGGGAGGGAGGAACAGCTGGGAGGCGGGTGGCAGGGGCAGCAGCGACTGGACAGTGAGGGGGGGTGGGCCACAGGGGATGCAGCGGCGGGAATACGGAGTGGCGAGGTTGCCGGGGGCAACCGGGCAAGGATCAGGGCACAGAAGGCGGAGGCGAGGTAACGCGGTCGGGGGCACACAGGGGGTGTACAAGGCAAGGGCAACACTTTGGAATGACGGATCGGGGCACAGAGGCAGAACGGCTACTGATGCAGAACGGGGCACAGAGCGAGCAGGCAGAGGGTGAGCTAACCAGCAGCAGCAGCCACGGCGAAGAAAAACACAGGCGGAGCTGTGCAGTGGGGGAGAGACCTACCTGGCAACGTCAACACATTCATTAATCTGTGGTGGTTATTCCACACTATGGACTGGGCAAAGCACATGGGGACAGAGGGCTGGTTCATCTCCCTTGACATAGAAAAGGAGTTTGGCACCTTGGGATGGCCTTATCTTATGGTGGTCCTGACACACATGGGGTTTGGAGGACCCCTCCTTAGATGGTTGGCATTGCTGTATACTAGGCCGGTTGCCCAGGTAAGCACATGGGGAGTGATATCATATTAGTTT
The DNA here is from genome assembly GCF_964261635.1 of Lissotriton helveticus. Classification (NCBI taxonomy): domain Eukaryota; kingdom Metazoa; phylum Chordata; class Amphibia; order Caudata; family Salamandridae; genus Lissotriton; species Lissotriton helveticus. The sequence goes on from NC_136057.1 coordinate 2,110,875,736, forward strand.
CTGGTGGCTAGAGGTACTAGACAGGGCTGCACTCTGTCTCCACTGATGTTCACCCTGGTGATGGAACCCTTGCCGTGTATGCTGCGGGAACGTGAGCTGCAGTGGGGCATCGGAATACTGGAACACCCCCAGATTGTATCTCTACATGCAGATGATGCACTGATTTGAGGGCAGACCGCACTGTGCTGCCGGGAGTTATGACGGCACTGAACAACTTCAGGATGATGTCGGGATTCCATATTAATTGGGATAAGTCCTGCTAATTCCCCATGGTGCCTGTTAGAATTGGGGGTCTCTAGTTGGCACAGGTAGGTACTTGTGACAAATAGGGACCCTCTCCTCTAGTCAGAGTAAGGAAGATTACACTCCTAAAATAACCCCTGCTCACCCTCTAGGCGGCGTTGCGCGAGCAGTCGAGGCTTATTTCTGAGGCGTTGTAGGTTAAGCATTTGTGACCACATACAGTAACCCAGTGACAACACTACAAAATGGACACCACACAATGTTCTATATAAAAAATAAGTTATACTTTATATGGAGTTACCACAAGACCAATAAACGACAAAAAGAATCCACAGTACTATTAGATTTCAAGGGTTCTGGTTAAAAGGCTTAAATCAAAGTTCTGAGCGAGTCTGTAGCCCGGACGGGCTACAGCGTTGTTAGAATTAACAGAGTCTAGCAAATCCAGCAGACCGCGTTGGTACGGGCCCACTCAAATGGTCGACAGACTCGGTACCTTTTACTTGAGGCAGCCGGCACGGATGTGCGAGCCAGTTCCGGTGATCGTCGCGGTGCAGAAAGGAAGCGTTGCAGGATGCGTTGTCCCTCGATGCGGTGCAGGCAGCGGCCCGTTGACAGAGTCGGTGGATCCATGGCGTGCGTTGCAGGGCGAGACGGTGCTTCGATGCGGTGCTTGCAGCTTGCGGTGCGGCGAACGAGTCGGTGTTCAGGAGCTGGCGTCGGTCTGTCTGGACAGCGGTGCCAGTCGGGCGGTGCGTCACAAAGTGTGCGAGGCGGTGCCCAACTCAGGTGCGGTCCCATGACTCAAAGTCCGCAGCAGTGACCGCGTCAGTCAGACCAGTTCGATTCAGTGTAGCGAGGCGTTGCACGTCCCGGTGTCCTTCCAGTTGCGGTGCAGGCTACGGCTCTTTGACGGAGTCGGTGAGCGCAGAGCTTGCGTTGTTTGAGGCGGACGTTGCTTGGTGCGGTGCCTACAGGACACCGGGCAGTCGAGAGAGTCGGTCACAGCTCCCTGCCTCTGTAGCCACTTGTTTCCAGCAGCAATTCACAAAGGCTGGTGAAGTCCACTGGTACTGACACTTCGGTCAGGGGGCAAGCTCTCTTCCAAGCCCTTGGAGATCTTTGCGCAAGTTGAAAGAAAAGTCCAAAGTTCTTTCTCCTCTCTTTCGCAGTCAGGCAACCACTGCAGGCCAATCCCCCAAGCAGCACTTCAGCTTGGGAATAGTCACTCCTCGGTTTCTTCAGGTTCCTTCTCCTCAGCAGAGGTTTCGTCTTGTAAGTCCAGAAGTGATCTAATTTCTTAGGATCAGGGTCCCAATACTTATACCCCAAAATCCTTTGTTCTCTGAGGGGAGAGGGGCCTGTGCCCAGTCAAATCCAGTTCTGAAGCTCTCTGTTTACCAGACTTCTCCTTTCTTTTCACAGTGCAGGGCAGGCACATCAGACGCCCAACAGGAGATGGAGCCAGCATTGTGGAAGGCAAGTACAGTACTGGAGCACTTGTTGACAGTCTTCTTTCTCTTCTTTCAGTGTGCAGGGCAGAGGCATCAGACGCACCACAGGGGGTGGAGCCAGCACTGTGGGGGGCTGGCACAGTCCTATTCAGGTCCCAGGTGCAACTCCTCCCTCCCATCTAGATGCATATCTCTCTATTCACCACTGGGCTGACTCATTCTGTCTCCTGGAATCTCCCAGCCCTGTCACTCAAACTCCAGACAAGGAATACACAACCTAGTAGAGGCAGGCTCAAATGGTTAGGCAAGCAAACATACATACTTTCTAAAAGTGGTATTTGCAAACACAGAATATTAAAATAAACTTCATTATAAGATGTATTTCTAACATGTTCTCTGAGTCTGCTAGGATTATAAACATGTAATAATCTAGCAGCCCATTCTGGCCTATGGAGAACAGGTAGCCTTGCAATAGTGAAAAACGAAAATGGCTGTAATTCACTATTAGGACATGCCACACACATCAGGGCTTGTCCTACCTCATACTTACAATGCACCCTGCCCGTGGGCCTACCATAGGGGTGACGAATATGAAGAAAAGGGAAGGTTTAGGGACTGGCAAGTGGGTGCACTTGCCCAGTCAGCATGACAGTTCCAGACTGTATGCAGGCTCTGCAATGGCAGACCTTAGACCCGTTTTACAAGGCCGCTTCTGTGGCTGGCACAACCAGTGCTGCAAGCCCACTAGCATCATTTGGATTTACACGCCCTGGGCACACTCAGTGCACTGTACTAGGGTCTGACAAGTAAACCAAATAGTCAATCATGGAATCACTAATTAATACATCAATTTACAATAGGGAGAGCATATGCACTTTAGCACTGGTCAGCAGTGGTAAAGTGCCCAAAGTCATAAAATAGCCAACAACAGGTCAGACAAAATAAAGGAGGGAGACAAAAAGTTCAGGGATGACCCTGCAAAAAGGGCCAAGTACAACAGTGCCAATATCTGATGACCTGAGAGAGGCGCTGCCACATAAGGGGTTGGCCTGGCAGTTCAATTGCATCAAGTATTTGGGGGTGCAAGTATATTAAGAGGCGCTTGCCGTCATGGAGGGAACCTGGGGAAAGGGATGTACTCCGTCCGTTGATCACTTTCCTTCTGGACCGGGTTTGCCATTGTCACTGATGGGCAGGTTCGCAATCGCCAAAATGTTGGTATTGCCCAGATTATTAAACTTCTTTGCAGCCATCCTGCTGATTATATGGAAGGCATTCTTTAGGGACCTGCACGGCGTTTTGACGAGTTTGCTATGGAGCGTCGGCCAGCGACAATGGGCTCTTAGTAAAGTATTTGGCCCCAACTACGAGCTCTACTATGCAGCGACTCAGTTGAAGTGCCCAATGAGATGGTTAGTTGATGCACCACTACTCGAAAGTGTGGGAATTCTGGATGAGCTGACGGGACGACCACTCTTGAACAGGCTCTTCGACACTGTTCCCCTAAGAAATCAGACAGTGTGTGAGAATGGGCTTATATGTCTGAAGACAGTATGCATGTGAGGGCATGTGATCCACGCCCTATGTGCCCAGTCTATCGATCTGGGCAATACCAGAACATGCGGGTCTAAGGGCAACATATCGCATTAGGGACTGGGAGGAAGCAGGGATCGGGTCGTGGGTAGATGTCATGTCCAAGTAGAGATTCTGTTCTTTTGAGGCCCCAGTACTAGATCCCGGGTTAGAACAGGAACAGTTCTTATTGTCCTCGGCCCTCAGATGTGATGTGGAGTTCTGACCAGGATAAGCCCCCCCAGGGATGCCATCAGAGGAGGTTCTGAACGTGGGGAATTCTACCAAGGCCATCACATGCTTACACTGCACGCTGCGGCAAGGGCCCGCTGATGAGATTGAAAGACTGCGAGATTGGTGGAAACTGGCACTTGGAACTGAGATCTCAAACAAAGTGTGGGGCCGATGCCTCCAGCCAGTTAAGCAGGTGACACGCAATGTACGGTTTTGCCTCATTCAGTTTCAATATCTCCATCATGCATATCTCATCTCACAGAGGATTGGTAGAATGTTTCTGCGTGCAACTAGTAAATGTCCCAGGTGTGGAGTTGAGGAAGTAGATTTTCCCCAAATGGTGTTGTGGTGCGTGGTGATACCCTCCTTTTGGCTGCAGGTTACACAAACTGTGTCGGAGGTGATGGCTATCTGTTGCCGCTGGACCCTGTCTGGTGCCTACTCAATGTAGGGCATGTCACTAAGAAAACAAAGGGTTTGTTGTTATTCCAAAATATGCCGCTGATTTTGGCTGAATGTTCTATTACTATGGCCTGAAAGTCGGACAAGGCACCCCCACTGAAACGCTAGCAGGCCAACATGAGAAGATGGGCGCTGGCTTAGCTGGCGGTCCATAGACTATTACATACAAGGGGGGATGGGGTGGACCCACTGGAATGCTGGGAAACCTATGTGGCGAAATTAGAGGTGGATATGGAGGATCGCCCTCCTTGAGGGTACTGTTGCTGGCCGCGTCCGAATAGAGGTGGTGGGGACCTCACTCAGTTTACAACACTGCTGACCATTTGGTAAGATCAAGGGAATGGGTGGACATATGTACTGGCCAGAACCAAGGGACACCTGTAGGGTCCATGACTGTGAGACATCCTGGCCAATGATTGAGTACTACTACATTGGGCCTACTGGAGATACAGGTAAGTAAGGGTACATTGAGATTAGTCACACGTTGGCCTCTCGCCTTGACTGCCCGGTTGCAGCTTGATCAACTGGGTTTGGGACACGCCCGAGAAGTCTTTCCTGAGCTTGACGCTTGCTTGGCCTCCCCCCCTCATCGGCCCATTATTCACCCCCCTCTACCCACACCACCCCCTAATCCTGAGTTTAAAGTGAGCTATCTCAATACTCGCTCACTAGCAAAACATCAGACGGAAATTTTTCATCTTCTAGAGACCGACAGTCCCGATATACTGTTTATAACAGAAACCTGGTTGCATGACGGATCCTCTCCTGACATCCTGGCAGCCATTCCGCCTGGCTATTATATCATTCAAGCCATCAGGGCCTCTGGCAAAGCCGGAGGGGGAGTGGCAGCCATCATTAAGCTCCCTACTAGATTCTCCGCTCTCTCCGTACCCTGTATTCCTCAGGTTGATTGCCTATCACTCAGGTTGGAATCCTCTGTGTCACCCCTTATTTGCGTCTTAGTTTACTGCCCTCCTCAGCCCATGCCTGACTTTCGACCATGTTCGGAGACTTATTGTCTCAGGTTGTTATTAATAACTCTAAAATTTTAGTCCTTGGAGACTTCAACTACTGGCCCCTAGACGAGAAGGAGAGTGTTTGCTCTGCGGCCTTCTCTGATCTTTTATGTGGCCTGAACTGCTGTCAACATATTAACTCTGCCACGCACACAAAAGGCCACATACTGGACCAGGTCTGGACCTCAAACCTAGAGATCTCGGCCCCCCCTTATATTGCCGTGTGCATGGTCTGATCACTCTCTTATCTCTTTTACCCTTAAAGCCCCTATTCGCCCCAATAGGCCTCTGGAAGCTAACTTCTCGGCCCGGAATTGGAATAGAGCTGATATTAGCCAATTTGTTGACTTACTCAGCGTCTCCATTCCCCCCAAATCCGACTCAATTGACACTCAAGCTTCTGACTTAACCCGCTGGCTCGAATCGGCCAGTGATGTGGTTGCCCCTCTAAAACGGGTCAAAGTCAGGTGCCCTCATGACACCCAGAAATGGTTTACCGAGGATCTTAAAGTCCAGAAACTCGTACTTAGACAAGCTGAGCGCCGTTGGCGTAGAAATTACACCCCTGAAGCTAGGCTAGAGTACTCAACTTTACTCCGAGGGTACAAGGCTTCCATTGTGTCAGCCAAATCCCTATACTTTTCCAACAAAATTTTGGAGTCGGCTAATAAAGCTAAAGATATTTTTTTGATCGTGGAGGAACTGTCTCATCCCGACAGGGTCTCCATCAAACCTCTCCCTTCACAGGGGCTCTGCGATTCTCTCAATCACTTCTTTGTCAAAAAGATTGAAAAAAATCAAAAACAGCATCTCGGTACCGCCCTTATCTGACTCGCTTGGGTCCCTCGCTAATCCTTTCAACCCCCACTCTCTCACTCAGATCCCCCTTATTTTGGAGGCGGACTTTTCCGCTCTTCTAAGCAAAGTCACCTCAGGATCTCCCACTGATTGCTGCCCTCCCAAAATCCTACGCGAGGCCTTCACTGCCTGTCCAGCCCCCCCTTGGCACTGCTGAATAATTCCCTCTCTCTTGGCCTTGTCCCTAGCTCTTTTAAGGCAGCCGAGGTAGTGCCTATCTTAAAGAAACCTACAGCTGACCCCACGATCATTAGCAATTTCCGCCCTATTTCCCTCTTCCCTTATCTCAGCAAGGTGCTCGAATCTCAAGTCACTAACATCTTGAGCTCGTTTGTTGAGCAATCTCACTTCCTTGATTCTCAACAGGCCGGGTTCAGACCCGCCCACTCCACAGAGATGGTCATACTCTCTGTCATGGAAGAACTGCGTAGGGGGGCCGACTAACATCAGTCAGGCCCTAGTGCTCCTGGACTTGTCGGCCGCCTTTGACACGGTCGACCATGCCATCCTGGTCGACCGTGTCAGGCAGGCTGGCATCGGGGGCACTGCCCTGGACTGGGTCCGCTCATTTCTTACCAGCCGCCAATAGGCGGTCCGGCTATCCCAGTTCTCCACCGACAGGGTGGGGCTGACCTGTGGCGTGCCACAGGGCTCCTCCTTATCTCCGCTCCTTTTTAATTTATACCTTACCCCCTTTATCCGGTCTCTCCAAGACAGGAATGTCACTGCGTTTAATTACGCAGACGACATTCAGCTGGTCTTCAACATCGACCCCTCGGACCAGTCGGTCTTAGACTTTCAAACCACCCTCTGTCACATTAGCAACTGGATGGGGGCAAACCACCTTAAGCTTAACCCCGACAAGACCAAATTGGTTCTAGTCGGGGGGCCTTCCAACCCTTGGAACTCCAACTTTTGGCCTGCCAGCCTGGGTCTTCCCCCTCGTCCAGTTGACTCAGCCAAAAGTCTGGGGGTTATCATCAGTAAAGATCTTTCGATGAAGCCCCAGATAAATGCCACTGTCTCTTCTTGCTTTTTCCAACTGCGTAAAATTCGGAAAATCGCACGCTTTCTTACCACCGAGGCGCTTACCTTAGCCCTTTTGGCGTTAGTCGTCTCTAGGATTGACTACGCCAATTCCTTGTACGTAGGCATCCCAGACTATCAACTCAAACGTTTGCAGCTTGTCCAGAACCAGGCGGCACGCCTCATTTTCCACCAACCGAGGCACCACCATGTCCGCCCCCTACTAAGATCTCTGCACTGGCTCCCTGTCTCTGAACGCTGCAAATTTAAGCTGGGCTGCCTGGTTTTTAAATCTTTGGCGGGCCTAGGCCCTACCTTCATCTCCTCCCTCATTCATCCCTATATCCCCTCTCGCAATCTTCGCTCGGCTCACTCGGCTCTACTCAAAGTCCCGAGAGTCAAGCGTAAAAAATTGGGAGGTTTAAGATTCTCAGTCCTTGCTCCATCTTTTTGGAATGCCCTCCCATTGGACATACGGCTTGCTCCTCCCTATAACCATTTCAGATCCCTCCTTAAGACTCATCTGTTTCGCATTGCGTACAATTAAAATGTTTTCCTCTTCTCTGGTCCTTTTTAACTTTTCTTTTTCTTTTCCTGCTATTGCCAGGCACCCCCGTGCTTTGCCCAGGTGGTGCCCTCCGTCCTCCCTTTACCAGCGCCAAGAAACTGTATAGTGTACGCTGCGCTTTACAAATACCTTTCACATCACATCACATCACACGTACACACATTCGCATGTGGTTCAGGGGGTGTGGGCGTTGATACTTGTATTTTTCCATTTTCTCTTGTTCATTTGGGATGTAAATGAAGTTGCAGCAGTTGGCTTCTCTTTGTAGAGGAGATGTTTTCCCTGCTTATTATTGGCAAGTGCCTCATATTATCCTGGCCGGGTCCTCTAGCCCTCCCAAGATAATGAGTCTCAGTAGGACAGTGAGCCAACCCTGCACATTGTACCATACGGTATTATGAACAAATACGATCGAAATGTATTTGACTTCCTTCCTGTGATATGGACTGTTGCTATTGTATGACAAATGTGGTTCTGTTGACCATGGTAAACAAAAAATCAATAAAGATATTGGTTGCATTACCACACTTGTTATATTACTTTATGAACCTTCCTTTATCCTTTATGTGTTCCTTTATCCGAGACTTTTAATCAAACCTTGTAGCCTTCATTTGGGGATCAGGCAGGCATCAAGTGTGTCACTGCAGTGTCGGCTGGAAGAATGGCCCTTCTGGATATTAAGCGCTATTACTTAGCCTCACATCTCTAATGGGTGGCCTGATGGCTCTCTGGCCGATCTCTGGCAGAGGAACAGGTGACATTCTGGTGGATTACCATGCGTGTAATCTTTAATTCCACTTTGTTCCCAGGTTCAACTTTACCTCTGCGACCTACAGGACTGCTTCGCACAACACTCACATTCCTCAGCACGGCACAAAAACTCACTTCCAATGCAATACTGTCTGCACCCGCTGTTGCTCTGTTAGTTCAGGCTGGACTGTTCCAGCCAAGACTGATTTGCATATGGCCATGTCTGAACTGCGGAGGCTTGGTGAGCAAAATAACAATGGATTAAACCCAGATCTGTGACTGGGGTGAATGTTTTGCCATTGTGCAACATTCAGTCCATCATCTTGTTTGTTTTGCTGTTCACCCTATGTGGGAAGGGTATGCCCAGACGTGGGTCCCGTGCTCATTACGCCACTGGAGTCAAGCTATCCTGGCTGAAGACGGCTGATAGCCAGAAACCGGTCCTAGGATGCTTGATTCCGGTCCAGGAGAGACATGGCTTGGTAGTTCGGGCTGGACTGTTCCCATGAGGCACAGGGCCAAGACTGATTTGCATATGGCCATGTCTGAACTGGGGTGGCTTAGTGAACAAAATAACGATGGATTAAACCCAGATCTGTGACTGGGGTGAATGTTTTGCCATTGTGCAACATTCAGTCCATCATCTTGTTTGTTTTGCTGTTCATTTGGGGATCAGGCAGGCATCAAGTGTGTCACTGCAGTGTCGGCTGGAAGAATGGCCCTTCTGGATATTGAGCGCTATTACTTAGCCTCACATCTCTAATGGGTGGCCTGATGGCTCTCTGGCCGATCTCTGGCAGAGGAACAGGTGACATTCTGGTGGATTACCATGCGTGTAATCTTTAATTCCACTTTGTTCCCAGGTGCAACTTTACCTCCGCGACCTACAGGACTGCTTCGCACAGCACTGACATGCCTCAGCAGGGCACAAAAACTCACTTCCAATGCAATACTGTCTGCACCCGCTGTTGCTCTGTTAGGGCTTTCTACCCACATGGGGCAACTCCAACAGGGGCAGATCTGCCAATGGTCCACAGTGGGCCTGTCCTCAATAAGTGATTTAGCAACAACAAATTGCTTGATTTATGGGAGATTGAGATTATGTTTGTTCTCCCACCAGGACAATTTTTCACCTACGAACATATACAACAGTCCCTTATTACCCTTTTCAGCATGCGCTGCTGAGCTTCGCCCACCCATGCTGTGATCCAAACACTATCTTGGGACCGCTTGCTGCATGGTGAGGTGGCGCTAGAGGGCATTCCTGCAACAGATGGAACAAACTCAGACACAGCTCCGATCCATTTGGCAAACAAATCTTGTCAATACACTACATGACACCGGCTGGGTCAAAATATTGGAGTACCATCATAAAATATCATGCCAAGCCTGGTTCAAATATATTCAGTTTTGAAGGGGAGTGGCTAAGTCGCGCATGGAGTGAGATGGGCTTACTTTGTCTCCGCTCCATGTTGTTTGAGAAAAGCTGCCTAAGCCGGTCGCCGGGGCTCCTGCCTGGTGACCTACTGCGGCTAAAGGATTGGGGGTGCTGGTGCTTCCGGTTCTCTGTGCGAGATCCTACCGGTCCTGCCGATCTGGTATCCGGAGCAGACTACCCACCGCAGCTTGGTAGCCGCTATCTTGCGCAAGCCTCTGGGGTGCAGACCCTGCTGGATCGCCTTTCTCGACTCAGGAATCAAAGTGGCTGATGCAGTGGCGGGGGAAGCCCCGCTCGAGGTGCTCTGGTGAGTGAGATCAGCCTGGTGCAGCAGGACTGCCAAGCAGGTATCCTGCGCTGACCTCACCGAAGCTAGGTAGCAGCTATCTTGGAGGAGCCCTCACGCAGCATGGACCCCGCTGGGCCGTCTCCCTTGATCTGGACTCGCAGCGGTTGGAGTGGTGGTGGGGGAGAACCCCGTTCGTTGTATCCTGCATGGTGGGAGCAGTCTGGTGCGGCGAGATGCCCAGTTGAGCCCCGAGGACCAGTGGGTTCTCACGGAGGCTCCGTTTTGCATCGGAGGACTTTGCTGAACTGCATACGCCGCAAAAGAGGTGAGCTGGGCACCCGTGCGCACCTGACCCAGGAGATTTAGCGGAGTTGGGCGAAAGGACCTCCAGGGGCTAAATAATTATCAGCTCTGTGTTCCGATACTTTAGCAGTCCTTTTGGCGCCACTTTGGAAGACAGCATTAAGCACTATCTCCCCAGCTCTGGACGAAGCATCTATGGAGCTTTTAACCGGGGGCCCCCGAGAGCCACTTTAACCCAGTTGTAAGCGAGATACTGGGGGCACCAACACACTAACTTGATAGTGCTGACGGATGAGCCTTAGGGGAAGTGCTGGAGGCCTCAGACTCTGTCACCCCGCAGAGTGGAGGCTGTGTGTGAGGGGGACAGATTGGAACGGACTGTTGCACCAGTGGATGGCAGCGAATGCTGAACACAGCAACCTCCTTGTGGATTTAACTCTTTGTCTCTTGGGAGTTTGCTCTGAGGGGCCCGGATGAGACTTGGAGACCTCTCCTCCTACCATTCTTTTGGTCCTGCTTACGTGACCTGTCCTGACCTGGGTCCAGTGGCACACAGAGGATAATAATTTTCATCAACAACTAGCGTTCCTTGCTGCGACTGGTGACTCAGAGGCTTACTAGGATGTCTGATAGATTTTTGGTGTCATGACTGCCCCGTGCCTTATGGGTACAGCGGATTCTTTCATGCAGTGAATGTCTACCCCCTAGACAACTTGGACCAAAATCATTACCAGGGGCAGAGGGAGATTGCTGGCACCTCTCTGGAGTCCTTTGCATTCTGCGCTAACTCCTGGACACGGAGTGGGGTGGAAAGCCTGAGGCCACAGCGGTGCTTTGTAGGAACACCCTTACTCTGCTCAGTGGATTCTAAGGCAGTCTACATCGTCTGAGAGTATGGAACAGGGGGAGTTCTCCTTTGGGAGGAGCTTGAGTGAGGGTTGCCGGTTCTGAGGTCCCACCAGTATCCCCTCTGCTGACTCTCTACCCCTGGAGGGGGCACATCTGTAGCATTTGCCCTGTCCTCTGTGGAAAGACTCCATTCACATAATTGCTACATTACTACCCCCCATATTTCAGTCATGCCCCCCCCCAATGCCAAAGCCAACAAGGACCCGGACGTGGGCTCGTCCAGAGATAATCCAGTAACCTCTCTATGGTCTAAAACGAGCACGCGTTCGCAGGACAACCCTACGCCTTCGGCGGCTGCTCCTGACCAAGCGGGACTTGGGGTACGATTACACAGGCCTTCATTTAGGAGATCAAGGACAAAATTGGCTCCCTCAGACAGAATTTCGAGGCTGGCCTTCAAGACATCTGAAGGGAGGTCACAGAGATAGGCAAAAGGGTGGACGACCTCGAGCGCACGATGGATGCTAGATCCGAGGATCACGAGAGTTTGTGGAAAAGAATGGCTGAGCTCGAGGAGCAAAACATCAGCCTGCAGCTGAAGCAAGAGGACTTGGAAAATCGCAGTAGGCGAAACAACCTACGTATTAGAGGAGTCCCGTTGGGGAAGAAGGCAAAGACATCATGGCCTATATGGCTGACCTCCTACATTCAGTCCGAGAGGGGAGGAGACGTCGCCCCTATGCTGGACAGAGCTCATCGTGTGCAGGGTCCTCGCAATAGACCTGACTTCATCCCTGACATCCTCACAAGAGTGCATTTTTTTGCGGACAAAGAGGCTATCTTGAGAAAGGCACAGGGAGCAAAAGACATTTCTTACAATGGTCTGTTGATACTGATTTTTCAAGATTTGGCTCCAGCTACTCTGAAAAGGCGTAAGCAATTTAATGTAGTCACAGATAAGCTCTGAGATCTTAATATCAAGTATCAATGGGCCATCCCTTTGCTCTGTTGATCTCCTGGGAGGGAAAGCGGCGAGCTCTTCAATCGCTGATGAAGCCGAAGAAGCTCTTACAACTCTCGATCGAACCAGAAGATGCAGGCTTCCCGGGACAGTCCTGGAGGACCCTTATGCCCAGACTGGTCCACGGTCAGACCACCCAAGCACAGATGACGCCTGCAGGAGCAAGACTCTTCTCAAGCCAAGCAAGAAATTATTAGCCATATCAAGGCCTTGAGTGACTCCTCTTCCCCATCTCGCTGGCCCATACGGAATAAGGTGACTCTATCTCGCCTCTTCTCTAGGTGTCTCGCTGCCGCCTGTGTTGTCAGGACCTTGGTCGTCCCGATTGGATCTTCCCCCCCTAAATGACTCTGTTCAGTTGTTACCTGGTCGTAGGACATCATACGTCAGTAACACAAAACCGTCACCAGGACTGCACTCACTGCTGGGAAGGTCCCCTGGGCAATGTCTCCTCTCGAGCCATCACTGGCAGCATCAGCGGCGACCTGGTTGCGGGAGGACTTTACAGCTGATCCTGGACAACTACAGCCAACTGGATGCGGAGACCCATGAGATACCCTGCGCTAGCCGCCTCCCCTTCTTCTACAGGGATCTCTCGGAAAGTAGCTTTTCCTGAATGGCCTGTCGTCTGGACTATTTCTCGGGACTCTGACACGGTTTGGCTCCGTTTGCCACATAATTTAGTGTTCTTTGTTTTCATTCTTTTTCTATTCTTTCTCTTTTCTTCTCCAGTAACGATGATAATGGAGGGAGGCAGATTGGCATGTGGCGCTCTTAAACCTTTGGGAATCCTTGGGAGATATCTAGCAAACATAGAAGTGTTGAAGCACTTCTGGAGTCTACTGTAGCGCTATGGGGTGAGTATAGGGGGGCAGCAGCCGAATCTGCAATGTTGGCTTAGACATAGCTATGGGCGAATTGTTCGTTTAGAATGGACCCGGCTGAGCCTGTGAAGTTTATCGCATTGAATGTAAAGGGACTCAACTCTCCCAATAAAAGGCGCCAAGTATGGCGGTATTTACTTCAGCATGATCCCAAAATCATATTTCTCCAGGAGACCCATCTCCTCTCCTCTGACACTCGTCTCATGACACTCCCCAAGTATCACCGACAATTCTGGGCTTGTGCCTCTACTTAAACAGGTGGGGTAGCTGTTTTCCTTAAAGCCGGATGGGCAGTCCAAAGTGCTAGGGTTACAAAATATGAGAGTGTAAGGATTTTAAAGAACCAAATAACCTGGGGTAGGGGATCCCTGACTCCTGTGAATATTTATGCCCCCAATCCGAATCAGGATACATACTTGCGCACCCGCCTATATGACCTCCTTCACTCACTCATCCCACCGATCATTCTTGGGGGGATTTTAATTTGGTCTGTAATCCCGGAATGGGATTTACAGCGCCTGCTCTCAACAATACTGGAGCAATGTCTGCAGTTTTAAAAAATGCTATAATGGACTTGAGACTAATAGACGCATGGAGATACTTACACCCGGACTCTAAAGACTATTCCTTTTACTCCCACGTACATTGGTCATACTCCTGTATTGATTATTTCTTTCTCTCTTTACCATTATTAAACATGCTCGCCACGGCTGAGATTTCCGATACCTCTTTGTCAGACCATGCGCATCTACTGATATCTCTACAGTCCCCCAGGCCTCATGTGGAGGCCGCCCCTAGGTGGAGGTCCCGCCTCAGGTTCTATGAGACCCTGGTGACATACCTGACATCAGTAAGGAGATCGAGTTTTTTTTTGGGTGAATGACCTCATGGACACTTCTGAGGCGATTAGGTGGGATGCTTTTAAGGCTACCATCCCGGGGTGTTATCTCTACTATCTCAATTGCGAGAATCCGTGAATCCCGCCTTGTAGGGAACACACTCACTGCCGACATTAGAATGGCCGGACCACCTCCAGCCATCCCTTCGTAATAAACGTCTACTTGCAGAGGCACGGGGTCAACTACGTTTACATCGCACTAATAAGGTGGAGAGATGTTTACTTGCCCTTAACCAGAAATTTTATGTGGGTGGAGACAAGGTGGGGGCATGCCTTGCGCGGCGTCTTCGGGCTCGGAACAAGAGAGCGCATATAACCAACCTCAAGCGCCTGAATGGTACATGGGCTATCTCGGAATACGATAAGTCTACGGTTCTCGTGGATTTTTATGGGACACTTTCCCCGGACACTCCCAACCCTCATGAAGCAGTCAGGGATATTTTGGACTCCTGCCCTTGGGACACTATTAGTGTCCATCATGAGGGTCTAATGGTGGAACCCATTTCACAGGAGGAAATACCGAAAGCTTTGAAACAACTCCCAATGGGGAAAACTCAGGGACCAGATGGCCTACCGGTAGCCTTTTACCCACAACTCCGAGAATATTTATTACACCTTTTTAACAGTTTTACAGAGGCGTCCGGGATTACTCAGACTATGGCGGAGGAAGAGATTGTTCTTGTGCCAAAACCTGGCAATGATCACCCTATCCCTCACTCGTACCACCCTATTGCCCTCTTAAACACAGACGCTAAGATTGTCACTAAGATTCTGGCGAACCGGCTAGAGCTCCATCTTCCGGGTCTTATTGACCCTGACCAGGTCGGGTTTATTCATCAACGGCAGGGAGGAGATAACATTCGCCGAATAGCCAATATATAGTGGGAAAAGGGCAGATCAGGGATATACTGGCTTGTCTGGTGTCCCTCAACGCGGAGAAAGTCTGATCGGGTAGACTGCTGCTTTTTTCGGGAAGTCCAATGGAGGGTAGGTCTGGGTCCACAAATGATCTCCAGATTGATGGCCTCTTACACGCATCCTACCACCCGTATCCGGTTTAATGGATGCCTCACTGCTTCCATCCAGATTCGTCCCGGTACCCGATAGGGATGCCCTCTGTTATTTGCCCTTGTGGTAGAACCCCTTGCTTTGCCATCAGACGCAATCCTGAAATCCGGGGTATTCCTTTTGGGGGATATGAACATAAGGTTTCGATGGAAGGGTCTCCCTTTGGCATGGCTGGGAGGCATTAATGCTATAAAAATGTTGCTTCTTCCGAAAATGTTGTATTTATTCCAATTCCTCCCCACCCATCTTTTGCTTCTGCAGAATTTCACCTCTTTCATATGGGGGCGGTCTCGCCCGCGGTTTTCTTACAACATCCTGATGCTACCTCGGGACCGAGGTGGACTCGCTTGCCCTAATCTTTTGGAATACTATTGGACATGTCACCTTTGGTACATTTCAGAGTGGGTATTCCGAGAGAGTGAGAAACATTGGTTTCATATGGATCGGGCAGTTTCTGTAGGCCCTTATGGGACATGGCTTGCCTTTTTCGTGGAACTCGTCCCTGTAGTGCCTACATTGCTACTCCTACTAAAACTGTTCTAGAGATTTGGGACAAAGTGGCGGTATCTCGTAGTCTGGATACTTTCCCCTCCCCTAATACTCCCATTTTGCATAATCCCATGTCCCCACCCCCCGCATTGCAGTCTCGACGACAAATTCTTCTCTTTTGGATCAATGCAAACGGTCCTTCCACCTTACAGAGGGTGCTCGTATTGTAGTGTAGTTTGTATATTCCTAATAGGCTCTGCGCATTGGAATAATATATCCTATAGATTAGACATAGGACTGAGGTCAACTAGGTCTCTATCGAACAAACATGACAACTTTGCTTCCCAAGAATAAGAAATATATCTCTAGAGTCTAAACGCTATCCGAATGAATCATCAAAATACATTTATGAAATGGCTCTTAAATACAGGAGAAAAAGTCGAGACCATTCTATGCCAGAATATATAAATTGTTTTGTTGTGGACAAGGTCAAATATTGTCTCTCAGCAGTATTCAAAGAATTCTAGATTCTCTAGGAATAGTTCTACTTTATGCAGATTACCTTATGCCCCAAAATTTTTTTAATTTTGGAAAACAGTCAAATTATAAAAAAATAGAGTTCCAAAGTTAGAAGTTTGTTTTGGAAAGTGAAGGTCGAATTCAGAGTCTCACAGAACCACTGTGTGCTAACTTGAAAAGTCAGTGTCATTGTTTGGCGAAAACATCAAATCTTCTAAGCTGGTAAAGAATTAGTCTACTACTGTAGGTGAAAGTTGGACTACCTCGTTAAGCAGATCAATTGCACATAGATGAGCAGCATTGCTGTCCCTGTCAGCCGCATTAGCAATGTTCGAAGTAGATGGTACCTGTGTGCCTGTTGCTCCACGTATCTCACCGTCTGCAGTTTGCATCTGTGAGATCTCAACGAATGCCTTCATCAGGATTGGTAGCCGCTGGGGACAACACAGTGCATGAGCCGTTACAGGTTCAAGCAAAGCATCAACTTCCGTTGGCAGGACTGATGGGAGTGTCAGACAAATGTCTAGCACGCATTCTTCTCCACATAGCAGGCATCGTAGAACAGTTAAGATAAAATTATAGAAACCACGTGGTATTCAAATCTCTTAAACGAATGAAGCCCAGTATTGCTGACACTTCATTTCCAGGAGGGTGTTCTCCAAGGTGATCTGGGTGTCGATGGTTACTTGGCTTGCCATATCAGAGCAGAAAGAGCAAAAATAGTATCCCTGCTACGAGTCCCAAAACGAGAGGCAGGCCGCCAAACACAGAGTGCACAAAGTTTGGAAATATGCCTAAGACTGCTTCAAAGGGTGCTAACAGTCCTGAAAAAATCATCTTAAATACATGTAAAATACCACACATATCAGACATGTTTAAGATACGACCCAACATTTCTAAGAAATGTATAGGGCAGTTTGTTGATAAAAGCGCGTGTATCTCTGCAGAAGTCCTTGCAACCTGCAGATCATACGTCTCTTTGGCCAAGGTCAGTGATACAGTTTTTTGTAAAAGAATGGCTTTCAGTATTCTTAAAGTATCAATTCGTATAGAAGAGATGTTCAGTGAAGGCCATAATGGCGACTCCCCGTCTGTCTCAGTTTTAGGAAACAATACTTGCATACAGCAAGTGACCCTGGCTGACAGTTACGAGATAGGGGGTTCCTGGCAACATGCCACAACAGCTGTGATCATTCAACATAATGTAACTTCCATTAGAAAGCTGCCTGAAAATTGGATCTATCACTGACTTTATCACCTACTTTGTAAAGTACATGAGTTCTTGGACAAATCAATATTCAAGCAAGGGAAGGTCCCGGACTGCTTAAGCCGATTTTCCAAGAAATCGGTGTGACGTTAGGTACGGGTGGAAGTAGCCATGCCTGTATTTGGGCTGTCTAAATAAGGGATTTATTTTTATGCCTATATTAGGGCAATGTGAATTGTACCTATATAAGGTCATGAATCGGGAAAATTCACTCGGAGCCTAAAACGCTACACAACAGGATGCAATACTATCAGTTACGGCATTGGTTGCTTGCTGTGGCCTATGCTCAAGGAGCCACTAGAAAACTCATAGATTTTGAAACTCTAGTGCGTCAATTTGCTGGGTCAAGGGGACTGATCTCGCACTTACACCGTCCTGCAACAATCACATCAGCCCCTGCCTCACACTTACCAAAAGCAATGGAATACTGACTTAGGGGAAGACATACCTCCAGAATGTTGGACCCGGTTATAGCAGGACATCCCGAAAATATATCAAGGCATACCCCAGCGTGATTCAGCGTACAAGCTTATGTCGCGCTGGTACTTCACCCCGGTTCGACTGCACCAGATGCTACAAAACTTCCCCCCGACTTGCTGGAGATATCAGGCTGACAGAGGAGACTGCCTACATATTTGGTGGCCCAGTCTGAGCCTTAAAATATTTTGGAAAGAGATCCTCAGTCATATAAAGTTGTAGTGGGTTTCACTATTCCCTCCTCCCCGAAGGTCACCATACTGAGCATTAGATACCCGACAATGACGGCCATGAAATATGCAGACTGGCGGTTGAAACTGCAGATGCTCCGCGCAGCTAGGTAATTCATAGCTTTATTTTGGGAGAACCCCACCCCCTCCAATGGCTACTTGGTTTCTACGTTTGTGGCACGTTTTAGCCCTTGAATTGCTCACTACATGTATTAATCACACTGATACCAAATTCACCAGGGTTTGGTAGCCCCTAATACGACATCTTTCTAGTATGGAATATTCTCGATTGGTTCCCCCTAGGTTATGTGCCCTGCAACTGTTTGAAGACTCTCTCGAACCTTATGTGAGGGGCCAGAGGCGATGACTCTCCTGAACCGAATTTTTTGTAGAAAAGGCCTCACCTCGTCCTCTATACCAGGACCTCTGTCCCCCTCCATCCACAAGATATATTTAACGCAACTTCCCTTGCTTGGCTGAGCGGTCCCCCCCCCCTCCTCTTTCATGCTCTTTTCCTTTTCTTTCTTCTTTTTCATTGTTTAATGTGAGATATGTGCCCCTGGTGTCGCTCAATTTGATCTAATATGTTGTTTAGTGCATGAGCAGGTTATCTTTCTGGTTGCATTATATAAAACACCCAATGCTGTTGGCTGTGGACAATCTCCATAAAACCTTAGTGATGTCTACTGCCTTCCCAGTATCTACCTCAAACTCTGAGAGATGTTATATAATTGCGACAGGATCAGTGGCATATTGTTGCTTCACACTTTCCTTCCTGCTTCTTCCCTGACACTGTGGGCTAGGGTGTGAAGGTACTAACTCCTTTTTTTCTGTTTTATTTGAAATGCATGGACACTCAAATTGAGTGACAGTTTTTTAATGTCTTTTTGGTGGGGCTACATATGTTTGACTTGTGTGTTACATTTTCAATAAACAGATTTGAAACAAATATATTCAATTTAATATTCTCACTCGGACTTACCTAATGCCCAGCTGCCCTTCGCAACGGCATAATGTCCTGCTGTGCCCTTCTAATGCTGATATATTGCATATGCTTTGGTCTTACCCTTGCTCTTTATTGTCAGAGGGTCCTTGCATTGCTATCTAATATGGCAGGTTGCTCCTACCCTGCCACCCCTGAGGCAATTCTGCTGGGCCTCTACCCATAATCTGATCTGGTCAGAGCCACAAGACTTATCAATCTCACTTTGTGATTGGCGAAACAAACTGTTACAATGCATTGGAAAAACACAATACCCCAGCCATTAACACCTGGTCTATGACTTCACTCTCTTGGTCCCGGTCGGAAAGCACATTGCCACATAGAGAGGAAAGGGGAGTGGTGGAGTGGGCAAATGGGAGGTGTGTGCAACATTACATCAACAAAATTGCAGTCATACATTACAGTATTGTAACTTTAAAACAGTAATGTAATGCATGTCTGCAGTTTTGTGTACATACATTATGATACATTAAAAAAAAACAAAAGAAAACTCACTTACCTTGCAGCACAACAGAGCTCCTGTCCAGTGTCCTCCACTTTCCCAGGAAACTTCCCTAACCAATCCTCACGCAGTTCTCAATAAACATGAGAGCAGCACCAGGATTGGATGGAGCAGGCTCTCTGCGCTCCTCAAAAGCACTGGAGGCCTTTGGTCGGTCTCAAGCCACCTGTCCAAGATAGCTGGGTTGAGAGGTTTAAAGTGCACGTCTCGCTGGCCATAGCAAGACGGCTGGCCAAAGGGACATGAGCACTTTAAACCTAAGTGCCCTGCCCATAACTTCTTTCTGCTGCTGCCAGTCAGCTGCCCCGCCCCCATCGTGACAATCGGTTCGGGACAGGGTTATAGAAAAATTTGATTATAATACATCAACTGTCTCAGCATTTTATTTTTCATCACTGGGGCCTGAGGGGCATTTTAATAGGTGGGGAGACACTCCTCTGCCTTAATGGTAGAGCCGCCCCGGTTTATAACCCAAACATGGGATACCCTAGTAGAGGCATTCAGTGTGGCTACTAAAGATGATGAACGCCCACTGTAGAATACTCCTGACTTGACTTCTATCTATGTTTATGTGTGTTGTTCAAGCTAAAAGGTTGATATTCTATCTACCACTTTTTCTACGGAGGCGGACAACCAATTGAGATGCAGGGTGCGGACTATTGGGCTTCTTTAAAGACTAAGGGGCCCATTATGATAACGGGCGGATCGCCAACGCCTGTATGGCGGTGGCGACTCGCCCGCTGTAAACCACCGTCCGCTCCCTAATTCCCCCCACCAGATTACCATGGCGGGGGGGAACCCCGGAGGACGAAAAGACCGTCCGCTGGTTTTCCGCCTGGTCGACTTTGCGACCGGGCGGAAAAGCAGCTAACATGGTGGCGGTGTCTGGGAGACACCGCCATCCATATTAGCATGTGTGCAGGGAAGTGCCTTCGTTGCCGCCACGGAAAGGCAGGCAGTTTATGCCATTGGGGGCCCATTGCGGGCCCCCAGGGACTCTGGGGGGTGCACATGGGGGGTACCTATGGTACCCCCCAGCAGTTCCATGCTCAACATGGCAGGCACCGCGTTGTGTATGGAAGTGCACAACATGCCTTCCTGGCATTGTGGCGGGCAGTGCTGAGTGCACCGCTCGCCACAATGTCAGGAATGCTGCATGCGCCCGCCACTGTGGCGGGCTCATCGTAATGTCCCCCACAAGACCCCCGCCCTTATGCAAAGTCCGCCCGCCATCCTAATGTGCCCCTAAGGGTCTGCCTGACATTTTACGCTTTCACATCCATAGAGCACTGACGGCTGGAAAAGGGGGAGGGTGGTATGGAGTTAAATGTGATAATGTTTTTATTTTACGTTCGGTTGTTAGTCATAAAACGAAAAAGTGACAGGCATTTGTGTTCTCCGTATTGAATGAATCAAGGTACACAAATAGATATAAACTGTTTCGCTTTTATGTGCATAAGATAAATGTGCAGCATTGGACTCTATACCTCACCTATCACAATAAAAACTAGTTATAAATAATTTTAGAAAACTCCATTGAAAGTATAGTGGTAAATCATGTTTTGAAAGCAAGCACACACAAATGTGATCAATAGCCACAGCGACTAGATTTACAAGTAGTGGAAAAGTAATCATACCTATTTTTATGTGTTTATTACCGGAATACACAAGCCATTCGTACACCTCATCACTGATGCACAGGGTGTCATGTTTAATACACAGGTCAGCAATAGCCTGTAGTTCATTTTTGTGAAACATCTGAAACACAAATATTTAGGGAAAACATTTGTATTAGTGCAGCAAAAACCCAACTTTTGACTATGTATGGAAATTAAAAAAAAAGTCTTACCTTTCCCATGGGATTATTGGGTGTATTCAGTATGATAGCTTTGGTCCTAGAATTAAATTTACCAGCTAGTTCTATAGGGTCTAACTCCCAGTCCGCACTAGACAGTGAACCACTTCCATCCTTTTGCTTCTGCAGAAAGAAAAACATTAATTATTGTGGTTCAAGAGTAAAGATATCACTTTACCATGTATGCATCTAAACACATATTTCCAGTTAATCACTAGCGGATACATATTCTTTCTCCAAAGCAGGCTGCCAGAGACAATCACGCATAGCTTGTCAAACAATATACTAATGTAAACCAATCATCAAGTGGCAGAGGGAACATGTCTTTAAATTCTGTCTGAGGGGCTCAAAGCAATGCTGCTTCGTGGTTCAAGGCAATCATAAAACATACATTTTGATTTATAGTAACAATGCATTAGTGATTAAGTTGGAACACAAAAAACAAACGATTTTGCACTGCGTCAAAAGTATTTACTTGGAGCATTAATGTGCATTTTACGATGAGGCTGTAAACAATTCAATTAAAGATAGGCGTGCCATTAAATATAGTGAGATACGACAGTGCTCAGTGACATGAGTGAAGTGAGTGTCATATATACATGAGTGAGACAAGTTATGTACAAATTACACAATGGAGAAAAAACTATAATGGTCAGTAAGAAAGGGGTACCAGTGTATTTCGCAGATTGCACGATTGCTTGCTAATTTGGAACCAAATGACTCGAAAAAATGGAACCAAAAAACAACGTTGACATTTCGACCCTAACGCGAGTCTTGTTTAAGAAAGCGGGTTATGGCGGGTCTTCTTCAGGACAAGGTGAAGGATGAAGGGGAAAGACAGCCTAAAAAGAAACAGATTCATGTGTGTCAGGTTAGTTCCAACTATGAAAACAAGAACTAAAGAATCTTAGGAGGTGGTACCTATATCATGATACTCACGCATGTGGGATAATGCTCCTAAAACTGCATTAGTGGTTGTCGCAAAAATGGCCGGTAATCTGATGGAATTAAAATGTATTAAATTATGTTAAAACCAGCATGGTTACGTTGAAAGGGGGGCAAGTTGTTGCGCGAGGAGAAAGTAAGATCTTACCTGAAGGATTCAGGAAGACTCCAAAGTGGGAAACTTCAAAATGAATTGGTAGACGTTTTCCATTCAAGGCAGCACCAAGGATCACTGTACTGACATTCTGATATTTAGATACATCATGAAAACATTTTGCTCTTTTCTTTCCTTTTCCCCATCCTTATATAGGGTTTATAAGCCTGTTTTCGCAGTTGATCTAATTAGATCTATTACAGGGACGGAAATTTGAGAGAGTTTCTGTCACTGATTGGCAAAATGGGTGGCTCATACACATCTTGGCCCACAAGTCAGTATCCGTAACAGGACAAGCGCCAAACACCCAACGCTTTAGTCATTCACTGCAAGGCGGAACTACAGGTACCTTTCGGAAGAGCTGGTACCAAGTGTGTAGGAGAGTGGCCACACAATGACCCGAGATTTTCCACACATCAAAAGAGGGTACTACAAAAACCTAAAGCTGCTATATGTTCCCATGTCAGGTATGGGATCTTCAGGCAGCCCTGGCTTCTAAGCCAACAGCACTTTCCATGTTTAGGTTTTTGAGCCCCTATTTAGAATGTGAATAACAATACTACAAGTCCTGGAGTATACCAGCATGCTTTTTGAAGCGTCAGCGCTAGCTAAAGGGGTCACAAATGGCAATGGAGTTGCATGGTAGTTTTGAATAGCCATACAAAAGTACCAATGCTTTAAGGCTTGTGCAGAAATGAGAAACGCAGAGAGATGCATGCTGATAGAAACTTGATTTAAGTGTTTAAGGAAGAAAAGCTGCATTTAATATGGTGCTACTAAGGTTATTAGCATATTTTGGCAGGGGCTTATAACATTTCAAATGTTAGACTATTCAGAATCATTCTATGAAACAATGTACAGACGTTAGTGTCTTAAAGAAATGTTTAAAATGACAGTCATGGACCACTAATACTAGACATTTAAATCAACTTTGACCTGTGAGTGAAAGAATTAGAGGCATGGAGTAAGTAAGAGAGCTAGAGTACAACTAGAAAACAAGGAAAAAGTCTGTGCTTAACAAAGACTACTGGAAGCCACTCAGCCCATTGCCAATGGAGAGAATATTGTAGATTCTTCAATATTCATGCTTTAAAAGAAAAACTTTTTTTATTGTAGTGTGCGTAAAACATGCATACCTCTTGGACTTGCACTGTGAAAAATGTTTTTTCCAAAACTTTTTGGGGCATAGGTTTCATTACCACCAACACACACAAATACACAAAATTCAGGTAGCCAATGGAAAAACCACCAGAATTGAGAAGAAAATAAAAACTTGAGAAAAGGAAAACCCCAATATGAGTAACATGCGCAAGAAGTGATGATATTACATGAGGGTTTTTGACCAAGAGTGGTGTAATGAGACAGTCTTTTGCTCGGGAGTGCAATATAGATCCAGGAGGACAGGATCCATGCCAGAATATCAGGATAACTACTATATTCATGAATTCCATCTAGATTAGCTAAACGTATTAATCGTATGTGCATTTCCCAAGCATCTGTCATGGATCTAGCCATGTTGCATCCCCCTGCTCTAAGGTAACACTATGCCCTACCATTTCCAGATCAACAACAACCTCTTTAGAGAGAGAGGCAACTGCTACAGTAAATTGGATCCCATTCCCAGGAGATTGCCGAAGTCAGGACTCGCACATAAGAGAACTTTAATTACAGCCAGCAAGTTGATTCGGTGCTGCTGGGAGGAATGAAAACTTCTGGTGTGCACTGAAGATGTGTTGGCAGTGGCAGGGTATAGCTTTATCAGCCATCAATCAAGAGCAGCGAAAAATCCTGCCAGTGATGTTGATGGACTAGAGGTTTATGGCAACATAATCAGTAGAAACCAGCTAAACTGGCTTCAACTCCATGATCATTATTTCGTAGGTAATGATTTCGAATTTAATCACGTCTGACATTATAAAATGAAGGCATGAACGGATTTACAGAAGGATAACATATGAATGGCATCAGAAAAAGAATAACATGCACTGTGACCATTTGGGATAAAGATAATTACCAACTTGTGCAATAATAGTTTAATTAAACATTCTGCATGTAATTTTCAAAGCAAAAACAAAACAAGCATGCTTACACATCGCAAGGGGATATAGACAGGCGTTGCTCCCACCATCTTGACCATAGGCACATAGCAGTCATAAAACGGTTCTATAATAATCACCTACAAAAGAAGAATATTAAAAAAAAAGATTGAAGCATTATGTTGCCAAATAAATTTTTGTTTTCCAAACATTCCCTTATGCCTAACTCTCTCCAGTATTGATACCTAAAGCTGGCAAGTAATAATTAGGTCATGGGGGTTTAAAACATCACTAATTAACCATAAACACATTCTGTCACGCAATTTTCGTAAACAAGGAGAAAACCAGTACCATGAAAGCTCGAAGTCAGGCAGTGGAGTAAGGAAAGTTAAGGAGGCCCCCTGCAAGGTAGACAGAGGGGCCCGCTCCGGATTTAATCCATAGATTTTAGGCCTGAGGCTTGTGCTGAGGGCCCCCCTGCAGCAAAAGTAGCAGTGGAGGCAGGGCGCAGAGGAAGGAAATAACTCATAACAATAAATGACATCATACTACATTCCAGCGTGAGCAGGTCCAAATTATAGCTTATGTACATGCAAGGCCTAGGGGGCTTCTACATTAAACTAAAGATGTGCGAGCTATTTACTGCTCTTGGTTGATACAGAACGTAACTTTCTAGGCACATAATGGAGAATCATCGTTGGATTGGGATTAGAAACCGGCCCGGGAGCGCAAAGAAAAGTGGCCCACATTTGCACATTGCCTTTCCGCAAAAGACTGCTTCGGCTAAGTTTTATATACACCTGAAAACAAGTGAGGCCACTTCTGCTCAGGCCCCCTGCCCCGTTCAGCATGCACACATTACCTGGCAGGCTCAGCGAGATAAAGGGAGTGACACCTCTGCTGGTCGATAAAATGGAAGTAATGGACGCCCATCTGCCTCCAGAAAGGCCATTCAGGGCCTCACTGGTCCGCTGGCCACATCTGAACACACCAGACCCAGCTCAGATCAGTCCCCAGACTGCCAAACAAGCATTTGCAATGCAATAGGTCTCGTATTTATGTAAGTTTAAGCTATTGGCTTCGTAAATGACAATGCCTACAAAAATAAAAGGCATTGTCATTTACGTCAATGGCTCAAACTTGCGTATATGCTAGACCTATTGCATTGCAAATGGTTGTGCTTCTATGTCTCTGCTATCCTCCTGTTGCGTCGGTATCGCTGCCTTTCTCTATGTTGCTTCTGTGTTCCATTGACCTCCCCAGTGTAGCTTACGATTCACCCTGTTGCTCCACACTTTGCCCTCCCTGTTGTTTCTATTCCCCTGATGGATTTAAAAACGCTTTTGCACGTTTTATTTTTAATTACCGATTTTACTTGGATCAGTAACTAAAGACAGAAAGTGTTCATGTATGCATGGTGCCTACACAAAGAGGCTAGCAGCCACGCAAAGTATTTTCACATTTTACTTTAGCCATGCTGCACATCATTGCTGACGCTGTGTAGCGTGGCCACAAACCAATGGCGAGACCTATTGGCTTTGCCAATGCTGGTCTTGTATAGCCCTACACATCCCAATGCAGGGTGTCAAAGCGCTTTACATCAACACGTGCATATTACATGTACAATAAATTATATACGTTTGTAAATGAATGTGCAGGATGTGTTGCATAAAACTGGGAGATTGCAAAGTGTAGAAGTCACATATCATCTTCCATAGCTCACTGTGCTATTATCCTTGCAATGTGCTCAAACGTACACATGATAGACCTGCTAAACATATATGTGAAGGCTTTAGATCTGATGTCACTTCTTGTGATGCCACTTCCTGTAAAGTCGTGGCTTGTGATGCACTTTCTATGATGTCAATTCCTATGATGCCATGTGTGATGTTGCTTGCATACTGCCTAACAAGGTTAGTCCCCCCACTTTTTTTTTTAGGACTTGTACCCTGACTAGAAGCCAGATCGAACAACAAAGAATAACTGAGCGTCAAAAAGTAGTTCTCATTTGACTATTTGGCTTGTTCGTTTTAAAAAACTGAAACCTGGTCACTAGATGGGAGGGAATATTTACTCACTCCATAGATTGCATTTATTACATTTCTAAACAATACTCCATCATGATGTGGAGCACGGGTAATTTCATGTATACACGTGAAAGCGGTCCAGAATGAAAAGCTGTTCGAAAAAAAAAAAAAGAAATTTTTTAAAACACCCACACGGACCAGCTAAAAGCACCTTCGAGGAAATTAAAAGGACTAGTTTGCATTTGGCAAAACAGAAACCGCTTAGTAGCAGTGCAAGTGCTGTGCTGGCTTGTAGCAAGCATTACTTCACATTGTATTGGAGCGTGTTTTAACTACAAGTAGGAAAATGGAAAAAGACAAGGGACATAGCGGGACTTCCATGTCAAAAAGGAATCGATTTACAAATCGGATGTGGTTTGTCAGCATTTACCAGCTCATGAGCAGCATCAGACACAATTGAACTTCCCAACTCTGCACCACAATACCGTAGAGAAGTGTCTCTCCCAAAAGAAAGACACGGGACAAATCCAAGGAGCCTCGGTGAAGAACAGCCTTTAACCGAAGCCTGCTCGAGGCACTCTCCCTCATGAGGTGTGGCCTCGATAGAACTTTTACTGAGGGGGTCTGGGTTTTCTTGGGGTGCGCTCAAAGGGTGACCACCACCAGCACGCGAATCCCCCAGCCCCGCCTTACTACCAAGTACATACAGGAGTAATGTTTACATGGAGCACACCCCATCTCTTCTCACACTTCTAATGGGTTCTGTATTGACACTGGCATCAACCCGGTGAATGCGACACAAGCAGGCCACATGCACCGGACCCAACTCTTCCTTCCATCCACACACCTCTCCAAGAAGGCCTACAGGCTCGCCATTAGTCGCTCCAGACAGTTCAAGTGCCAAACCACCACACGAGCAGGTTCAGACTGGCCTACAGGGCAATCTGTCAGTGCCAGAAGAGCGGCTCTGACTGCTCCTTGGGGGGCGGGGTTTTGCCCGTTTTATGATCGGGTCCTGTGGGCCGGTTTTTACTCTCGACTCTCCTGATATTACCACAGCCACTGCATGCAGCAAACACATATGCCTACAGTCTCCTATACCTTGAAAAACACCTAAGGCCTGTCTCTAGAAGTTCAAAACAGCCATAGTTTGCAGAATGTGAGCCACTTTTTTATAAACGACTTTCCTTTTGGTGCCTTGTCCTTCTGAACTGTCCCAGTCCGAACCGCAACACAAGTGATAACATGAAATTGTGTGGTAGAAAACTGGGATCTTCCAGGGCTATAGCTCAGCTTTCCAGAAAGACCTATGAACACCAGGTACCGGAAGAGTGATCAGAGGGACTCTTGAAGGCATTGTGGGACAAGAGTGAAGAATCAAAAAGATACAGGCAACAGACCTGGCTCCAGATGGACTACCAAATAGACCTCCTCCCCCCAACCCCCCAAAAAAGAGAATGCATCTGCACAGCAATTAAAATGGTTTATGAATTGCACTATGGAATCCTCGTTAAAAGTCGAAATCCGTTCCTACAGCCGATTCTCTACAGGCCATTCATGGAACCTAATGTAGGATTTTGGGAGAATGACCGACTTTATTTGATTTAATCCGTTGCAAGTGAAGAGACCTCCTCAAGAAAGTTCTTGATTTGTGATACACTTATTTAGTGCTTCACAAAGACAAGTGCTGCCAGCATGTGTTTGCATTTCTCAGAGGGCCCCACCCACACCGCCAGAGGCCAAGAAGAGCAGAGAGATTACCAAGCCTTCGAGCAGGGTCAGTGCAGCCAAGTTAATGAGCCAGCCCAAGTTGTACCATGTGCCACGCGGGGCCGTTAACCACTTCTGGCCGTTTCATATTCTGATTGTGCACCCTGCAATTTAGTTTTATTTATTTGAGCCCAATACTACTAAGAAATATGGAAAGTAAGAACTAGAGGTCAAATGAATGGATCTATCAACATATATTGGATGAACATCACACCCCTCATGAAGGGAGCAACAGTTTCCGCATTTTTATACATGGTGTGGTCGTGGGTAATGCACTCTGTGGTGGTTTGAGCCCAAATTGAGGTGGTTGAGGATCCTTTTTGTAGTTTTACTTGCACTCAAAAGTTACTAATTTTTTCATAAAATGACATAGGGCCCTTCAAAGCAGGGGGCCAAAACAGCATGAGCATTACCTAAAACTGGGGCAGGGAACAGGCCTGAGATTTAAGCAGCAGTACCCTTCCATTAAAAGTATTGAACCCCTGCTGAGGAGGCGTGCAGGGACTCTACTCTTAAAAGTCAAGTGCAGGTACCGATTACCTGTGAGTGCATGCCCATTTAAAGCACTGGATTTAAGTCTTCCACTCAAGCTCTGGTACGTGAAAGCAGACTAATCTGATGTATTCAGAGGAGGCGCTAAAGGTAGTGTGCAGGCGTTATAACGGCTCGGCCTCACACAGTCCCATTTAACTGCTCCAAACGAAGGCTCTTTCACTTCTAAATGCAACATAGGGACTACGAAAAAACCCCGCCACACAGACTCCTCCCATCCCTGAAGTTTCAAACGAAAGAACATTAAAAGTATGTTGTGTAACTAAAACAATTAGAAACGCGTACAACGTACTCCAGTGCCTCGTCAAGGGATAGTACTGTTAGCGCTATATAAATCAAATTACAATACAGCCAAAAAATAAACGGTTTACACTTGCGTGTAACTTTAGTAAGATTACAAACTGAGGTCATACTACACAAACATGGCGTAAAACTATTTTTAAACTAAAATTCCATCTCTAAGACTGGTTTCTTTGAGGAACTTAAAACGGGAAAGCGAGGATTAGAGAAACCCTCCCTTTTACGCTCAGACCTTAGGGAAGCCCACTCAGTGGGGTAAGAAAACTAAACAACCCCTCCTCCCCCGCTCCACTCCCTGCAAGGTACATGGAGACCAGGGCCCCCCTTCGGACTTAATTGAGATCTCTCCGGTCAGGGTACTGTAACTGTCCTGAGGGCAGGGCCTGGAAGGCACGCGCTCCCCCCACCCCCGCGGAGGAGTATGTTACGCCACTGAGCCTACTGACTAACATGAAGTGGATGGAAGAGGCGGTAAAAGATGGGACGAGTCCAGAAAGACAGTTTTTACAATTCCACACTAGATTATACTGTGAGCGAGAGACCGTATACAAGATGAAACCAAGCACCGTTGTTACCCTTGCTAAGGAAAGACAATCGGGCGCCGTGCTAATACAACATATAGCGCGGTGCCAGTGCCTAAGAAAGTTATGCGCATAGCGGCCCGTGAAGGGCACCATGCTGATTTAAAACAAATATAAATAATGCAGGAAAAGCGTTAGACTCGATATACAGGAGGCCAAAAACCCACACAGCAAAACAAAACAAGCTGTCGCCATTGCGCGAATGGAAAAAAGTGGTTATTGACTAATTGAAGGAGACAGTATAACGCCGAAAGCAAACAATCCAGTCCTGATAGGCGGTCCCAAAAGGATACAGGGCGGTAACAAGGAGGGACTAACAACTTCATTTTCATTTGGAAGCCAGCATTTACCATGGACGATGACACCAGCCAATGAAAAAGATGGGCGGGGCTTCCACTCCACTTCTAAAACATACCCCACTATGATATGCCTCGCAGAGCGAGCAGCACGTGCACGTTGCAAAGCTAGGCGAGACCTAAAAAAGCAGCCCACAGCTGGAAATTCAATACCGGGCCCTGGGCCATTGCCCACATGCCTGCCGTATCAATCCGACCCTGTGGGGTTTTCTGCTTCTTCGACACCCTGGCAGAGGGGATGGACTTCTGCAAACGCCACATGTGGGCGGGTCTGCTTCCGGGTGGGCCCCTCCGGAACATGAGATCCCCCCGTCTCTTCTGCAAATCCCCCTCCAGTTTGACGCGGACTGCTCTATCTGATCCCTTCTGCAGCTCTCCTCTCCCCGGTGGTTATGTTCGTGCTGACGTTCTGCTCGATGCTGGCAGTGGGAGACACCCTTAGTCCGGTCACTCCTCTCTGCCAGTTGTACCTTGCTACCCGAGATCCACAATCCTATCCGCAAGTCTCTGCCATCATGAGGTCCACATCTTCTGAGGCATTGGATCCACTCACTGGTGTATACAGACTTGTTACACATGGGATTATTTAGTTATTATTCAGGTTTCAGGGATTCACAGGATGTTTTAGTGTCTGGTTGGGTGAAGGGTAGGGAACAAGTTCTTACAGAACGTTTCATTTATGTTTGTTTTTCCATTGTATATTGGATCTTTGATGTGCTACATATTGACATGGCACGCATTAATATGTTCTGTAGTTCTAAATGCCTGCACGTGATGCTCTGGGAGGGTGGCTGATATTCCGTTTATCACTTGGAACATTCTTAGAATCAACAACCCAAGCAAAGACAAGCAGGTTCTCTCATGCCTACCCCGCCATGGCTTTAAAATTACTTTTTTACAGGAGACTCACCTCCACCCTGGGGGTTCTCATGTGTTTGAATTACCTTGGGGTACACATTGTTAAATCCCCTGCTATAGCTCCTACTCCAGGGGGGTCTGTATACTCATACATAAGAGTGTCCCCTTCTGTCTCCTCACTAGCTGTCAATTCAGGCCACCCTCTGGGGAGCTTGAAGTCCTTCACCAGGGGGGTCTGCATGTCCAAACATGCAGGCATTCTTTGAGACATCCGCGCCCAATTGACCGAACTGAATAAGCACTGCACAACATTGATCGGAGTGACTCCCGCCGAGGCTCCACCCCCAACTACACGTCAGCTTGGCCCAATTATAGGGTTCTGGGACTTCGGACAGGAGTGGTGAAGTACATGGTGAGGGCATGCCACTGCCAGACGCTGTGGGGAGGGGAGCGACCAGGCTGTACGCTTGCTTCCTCCTACCATCTCAGTGGGTTCATTACCAAACTCTATACCGCCGATGGGACCTGTATTCTGGATACGGAAAGCATATTATCCGAGTTCCAATCTTACTGTGAGCATTTATACACCTTACGCTCTCCAGCAACCGAATCTGAGATCGCAGCATATCTTGCTGAGATTGCCTTGGTGTGGGTGACAGATGGCCAGCGATGCTTCCAAAGTGAGCCATTAACATCTGAGGACATTTTTCAGGCCACAAACGCCTTAGATGGCTCCAAAGCCCTGGTGCTTTCACAAGTCTTTTAAACATCAAATTGTTCCACATTTACTCGCTTTGAATACTGTGGCAATGGATATGGGCTCCCGGCCTTCCACACAGCCTGAGGCAGTGCTTACGCTCCTTATGAAGCCTGGTAAAGACCCGCATTTCAGCTCCTCCTACCAACCACATTCCCTCCTTAATTGGATAATAAAAAAATCTTTGCCAAAGTAATTGCCATCCATCTTTCTCTGCAAATGGAACAAATTACTTCCCCTATACAGTCCAGATTTGTCCCCCACAGGTCCTCCTCCCGTAATTTGAGGAAAATATTTGCGGTACTGAATAGGATCTACCCCACCATCTCTGCACTGCTTGGGATGGTGGATGCTTTTTTGGATGCTTGGAAAGCATTTGACTCCCTTGAGTTCCTCCGAGCGACTCTGACCAAGCTGGGCCTTCCCCTTGCCTTTATATTTTGTTTCTTTACATCAACCTGATGGCATGGTCAACAGCTCCCTTACGGACAATTTCCCACCAGAGGGACCACGCAGGATTGTTCCCTATCTCCTCTCTGTTTCTCATTGCCATGGATATTTTGGTCCGCCAACTCCCAGAGCGACACATGCACCACAGCCTCCAACTCACCCATGATCCTCTCCTCCTTTCATTATATGGCAATGACATTTTATTGTTTTTCGAAATCCCTCAGATAACTTCTCCCCTTTGAGTCGGGAGATTATACATTTTGGTAGTCTTTCGGGCCTCCTTTATAAACCGGGCCAAGGCTGAACTTTTCCCATTAACTGCTAGCACTCACTCCATAGATGTCAAATATGCTTTCTCATGGACCACAGACTCTACCAAATACCTAGGCATTCATTTACACTTCGACAAAGAACAGATTCTTCGCTTCAATTATAGACCAGCTATTGACAAGTTGTCGACCCAGGTGGAACGTTGGCTACGACTACCACTTTCCATGGCGAAATGGGTGACAATAATCAAAATGGTCGTCCTGCTCTCTTTTTTTGTATCTATTTCTCAATATCCCAATAACGCTCATGCAACATTTCTTCTCCAGCCTTTGCAGCCTTCTTCTGAGGCTCATCTGGACCATCACGGATCAGATGATACACAATGACTCTCTCTTATGAGCGGAGTGGGAAGGGGGGTGGGGTGGATGTTGAGGTCCCAGACCTTCACCTTTATTATCTTTCTGCTCAGTGCAGTATGCGCACCACTGTTACCACCCAGGCGCCCTCATCTCCTATCTCAAAATGGAGAGAGATCAACTTGGTGAACTACCCCTCTCATCTATACTGCTGAAAGGCATTCCTATGGACCCCACTGATGTTTAAGTTATCTACCACCTGTTGGGCAGGGTGGAAACTTTGTTGTCTACTGGGTGGGAGTATTCTTTAGTCTCCAGCTCTTCCACTGACAGAAAATCCTGAGCTCCCCCTCATGTGTGAGGAACACGTACAACACACCCTGAGGCGCTATACTCTACATACCATGGGATATGTGTTCCCTGATGGACATGTCCGCACACATGCCTACGATGCCCGCTTTCAGAATGGATCATTTTGTTCTAAGGCGACTACATCACACTCTGCGCTCTTGTCTACCTACATACCCTCTTGCCCCGGACGACTTTCCACCGTTAACACCCATTGTATCGGACTCCGACAGAGGTAAACCAACTTCCAGGCTTTATCACACCTGCTTGTCCATGAAACCAGTTTCTACTTAACAGGTCAGGGAGGCCTGGAGTTATGACTAGGGCTATCCACTTTCTGACAAAGTGTGCTCCTACTGCTGTTCCCAAAATAAACTAGTCTCTGTTAACCACAAACAAACTCATTCACTTCAAGTTGCTACAAGGGGTTTAATTTTCCCCCAGCAGATATTGCACGCTTTGACCCTGCCCGCTCGTCACAATGTCCCAAGTGTCATGCTTCATATTCTGAAGTTGCCTATTTAACCTGGTCGTGCACATACATGGTCCACTACTGGACCACTGGATCTTTTCTCTCATAGCCACAATGATAGGCACCAGAATCTTTCCTGACGCTACAATGGCATTACTTGGGTACACTTATGATATCCCTGAAGCTACACACAGATTTGCATCTGTAGCATTACTACTCGCTAAATAGGAACTGACTGTACATTGGGGCACCAGACATGTTCCCACAGGTGCGGCCTGGCTCAAGTCCATGTTATATGCGACAGACTCAGTGAAGATTTTGCACAACTACAACCTCTTACTTCTAGGCCTAGGGGTGTTTGGCAGTCCTTGCAAGACTACCGCCTCACCTTAGAGACAGATGACCCCGGTTGAACTGCTTAGCTGTTAAACTCACTGCTTACCCTAAGGGCTATATCCTTTGAGCCTCCTGCACTGTTCCACTATCTGTTGAATTTCATGAGACGTGCATTACTGCCTATCTCCTACCTCACTAACAAGTTGCAGAGCGTGGCACTGTTCATATGTCCTGATGTACTGGATTTACAAAAACTGTGCCTCTATGCAATGCGTTTGCCTTATTTACAAAAGTGAATAAATAAAAGTTTCTAAGCACATTATCTATTTGATTATATGAAACAGAAACACCTATCATATTATGAACACTTCAAAATGCCATATCATGAGACTAAAAAACAAATTGTTTGATTTAATGTTACATCCTGTGAAGCACTTGACTAGCGGTTCCTAACCTGAGGTCCATAGACCATGGGAGGACAGTGACACTCACTCAGGGGGTTTTCAACTTTGAGAATCAAATATTAGCAGACTATTAAGCTACATGTGATGAAAAAAGACAAAAAGCTCTGTAAATGTGAGGGAATTTGAAATTGGAGGCTAGAAATTAACTTGGTTTTCAAATATCTCACCACAACAGGTAACTTAAATAAAGTAGGCTGATCCAGTAACCATAAAAAGCTGAAAGAGATGATAAATAGCCTTTATTGAGGCCAGGGAAGGTCCCTGCTGTGCCAGGGACAAAACAAATACCAAAACATCAGAAACTTGGCTTGTAGTGGGCTCATTTGTCAGCTGCTGAAACAAACTACAAATGTATCTCAACAAATGGCATATACCGATTTTGTGGAGGCATACCTTGCCACTAACCAACGGCCTCAGGAGAAGGGCGAAACCGGTCAACCGCTGCCACTCAATCCCCAAGCAAGGTGATGCAAGTTGTGCAGTTCTGAGTCCAGTACCCTGTTCTGCTGCTGTGACAGAAGATCCTCCCGAGCAACAGCTTGATCAGAAGACAGATGCTCATGTCCAGGAGTTCAGGATACCACTCTCTTCTCACCCAATCTAGTGCCACTAAGATGACTTGGGCGGAGTCATTCCTGATCTGCTTCACCGTCATCAACTTGAACTTGGGGCAGGAGGTAGCGGCACGAGGCATACAGAAGTTCCGAGTTCCAATCTAATGAGGAGTTAAGCCTCCACCGGAAACCTCTGATCTCCAACTCTTCTAGTTGGCCTCCCAACCTAGAAGCAATGCTTCTGCCAGCACTGTCAAATCTGAATGGGGTAGAGAGGTCTGGCACTGCGCCAATCGTGATCCAGTAGCCACCACTGACGATATTTTATATTCTCCTGAGAAATCGGGATACAGTCTGACAGATTCCCCTGGTGCTGTGCCCACTGGAACACATACAGCCCACGTATGCCCTCTGGTGTATTTGACCAGCAGGATACAGGAGACCAACCCACCCAGCAGCCTCCGAACCATGCACACCATGCTCCAGGACAGGGGCTGAAACATCTGGATCATAGACTGGATGTTCTACACTTTCTGCTACTGGGGAAACGCACAAAACCATTCTGTAGTCAGAATATCTAATAAATGGGAGCATATGTTAAGTCAGATGTGAATTTGGCATGTTGATAGTTAACCACAACAATGTTAGTAGGTTTGCGTTGTCTGAAGGAGGTATACATACACAACCCATTTTTCATACATTTCGTACGTCTATTTTTCATGTAGCGTTTGAATTTACAACAATTAGCTTGGAATAGAACCTGCTTAGTGTAAGGCATGGACTTGTGTATGTGTCTTGTCGCGTTGTTGTATGATCTATTACATATATAAGTGTACCTCCTTCCCATTAAATACCAGTCTCTTAACTACCGGTGTAAGTTCTCAACTGCTAACTGGGGGATATAACTGGGATGGGTTGCAGGTGAGGCTGAGAATTGCGCGCAGGCGGGCTTTGTATGCCTGGGTCATCGTACCATTGGCATTATGTTGCTACCTATATCTAGGTGGGGCATGGAGGTTTCCATAGGTCTGCTCACGTGTCTGGTGTTCAAATGGGTTAGCGTGGAATGCTACATGCTTGTGTCTACTTGGGAGTTAGGGCTCATGTCTTCTGTTGGGGTCCGGATCTCTGGAGCCAGGGGGATTGGAGATGGTGTGGGGGATTCATTGTGGGTTGTCTGTTATTTAAAGTGGTGCAGGAGTAGAGTCCACTCCATGGATATGTGGTGTTTGCGTATTCCTCTCACTTCTTCATTTATAATCTCATCTTCTGCTGCTGCTCCCCATTTGTTCACCGCTCCCACCCATGCCGCCGCTGGAGGGCCTGTCGGGGCGCGCCAGTGCATAGCTATTCCTCTCTTAGCTAACAGTACTGCCAATGACGCAAAGCTTATTTGCACCTTATGTTGTTTCCGTCGCCGGAATACCCTAAGTGCGCAGGCCTCCCATGTGTTTATTTCTGATAGGCCTGTAATTTCCTGCAGTGTCTCGTGTATGAAGTTCCAGTAGGGTTGTAGTGTGGGACAGTTCAAAAACATGTGCTGAAAATCTGAGCCTGGTGTTTGGCATCTGGGACAAAGGAACTGTGTTATTTATTTATTTTATTTATTTTATTTATTCAACTTATTAAGCGCACTATCACCTGGCAGGTATCCTGGCGCTGAGTAGCCAAAAATAGGGGGCTAGGGGAGGAAATGGTCCCACCGGGCAGGTCATCTAGATCTTCGGAAACAGCCACGTTTTCACCTGTCTCCTAAATGGGAGAAGTTCTCTGATTTGTCTAATATCACAGGGAAGTTTATTCCACAATCTAGCAGCAGCTACTTCAAAGGACCTGCTGTAGCGATTACAGCCGCAGACACAGGTGCAAGGTAGTACGTGGCAAGAACTGTTGCCGCACTACATGTCCCAGAACACCCTGGGTCGTAGCGGTCCGGAAATCACCACCAGACTTTGAAATATAAGCCCCTCCCAGGCAGGGCAGGGTGCTTGTCAATCTTTTCCCGAACTTTGGTGAAGCCTGACTTGTTCGATAACGCCGCCACTGGTTGC
This sequence comes from Lissotriton helveticus, assembly GCF_964261635.1. NCBI lineage: Eukaryota > Metazoa > Chordata > Amphibia > Caudata > Salamandridae > Lissotriton > Lissotriton helveticus. The sequence goes on from NC_136057.1 coordinate 2,110,912,648, forward strand.
GCGGACGCTTTCTCTCCCGCTAGGAGGACGCCGCCGCTGGGTTGCGCGGACGCTTTCTTTCCCGCTAGGAGGACGCCGCCGCTGGGTTGCGCGGACGCTTTCTCTCCCGCTAAGAGGACGTCTCCGCTGGGTTGCGCGGACGCTTTCTTTCCCGCTAGAGGTAGGAATTGTAGCCTGCACGGCCGTGCTGGTTTACCAATCTTTCACCTGGATATCCAGTACTAGTTCTCTGCCTGTACTATGCAAACTTGTTTTCTTTTACCTGCACTCTCGTTATTATTGGACACTCAAGTCTCCCTGCTGCCTTAGAGACTGTATCTACCACGCAGCTTAAGACGACTACCCGACTTGCCTACCTTTAGTTTTGGGCTGTGAATGAACAGCCTCAGAATGCCTGATACTCATCCTCCATTACAGCTGAGCCTATATAGGACATTCCCTAGTGGGCAATTCAGTAAGTGTCCTTGTGTTTCCCTGAATAGCGAATGTTTAGGTGAGTCTTTCATCCCCTATAATCAGCCTTTTCTTTCTTGTCATTACAGCGACGTTGTGTTTCGAAGACCTCCCCAAGTAAGGCCAGACGAAGAGGGGTTCTTCTCAACAACTTCTCTTTTACTTTGTTCTCTTCCCTTTTCCCCGAAGTGCACCTTGTCCTAGTGTGTTACTCACATTGGGGGAGTTGGCGCTTTCGGGAACTGGGAGGCCTCTCCTCGAGCTGTGGTCCCCGCTGGCTAGAAACCTAAGGTTAGTGGCATGTGTGTTATCTTCCTGGGTAATTGTACATCTGCTAACCTGACACCTGCCTCCTGACCTGGCTCTCCTGAAGTTGGGGACCTTCACCGGTCTAGCTGAGGACGAGCGAAGCAGTCTCGCTGGAGTATACCAATCAAACTTTTTCCGCAGAGCCATTGGTCCACTCCCATGAAGGGCTTTAAAAACCAGGCAGAGTGATTTAAAATATACTCTCTGTCTCACAGGAAGCCAGTGGAGCTTGGCAAGGGCAGCAGATGCAGAACACCTTCTTGATAAGCCAAGCACCAGCTTGGCGGCCGCTGATTGGATCCTGTGTAGCCTATCCAAGAGAAAATTAGGAGCATCTAAAAGGAGGGCATTACAGTAGTCAAGCCTACTTAAAATTGTGCACCTTGCTACTGTAGCACGCGCCTGATAAGGTAAGAGGGGAAAGATCTTACGAAGGGACCTAATATTAGCAAAACAGGCGGCTGTAGTTTTTATAAACTGAGCTTCCAAAGAGAGCCTGCAGTCGAACATAATGCCCAAATTGCGAGCACTTTTTATCGGCTGCACAGCATTAGAGAAGCCAGAGGGCCAAAAATTGTCCGGGAGAGGGAGAGGACGGGAGATATTATCCGCAGCGCACACCACCACCTCAGTTTTGCCGGCATTGAATTGTAAGGAATTGGTCTGTAGCCATCGGGCCGTATCCTGCAAGCAATCATGAAAGGCCTCGATTGAAATTGAGTCCTCTCCTTCAAAGGAGAGGATCATCTGGGTGTCATCTGCGTAGTTCACCGTGTCAATATTATAGGATTTTATAACCGCAATCAAAGGTTTTAAGTAAATATTAAAAAGGATAGGACTGATTGCCGATCCTTGTGGCACACCAAACTGCACATTAGAGAAGGCTGATTGAAAAGGGGGGAGAGAGACTGCCTGCTGTCTATCATGCAGAAAAGAGCAGAACCAGCGTAAAGCACAGCCTCTCACTCCTGCCTCGCTAAGTCTTCCCAGCAAAATCTCATGGTCCACCGTATCGAAGGCGGCAGACAGGTCAAGCAGAATCAATATAGCTGACTGGCCCCTGTCTGTCCGCCCTCGCAGTTTGTCCATGACGGTCACCAGAGCGCTCTCTGTTCCATGTGCCGGCCGGAAGCCGAACTGAACTTCTTCAAGCCAGTTATGTTGTTCCAGAGGCTCAGAGAAAGTAATGGCGACAGCACGTTCTACAATTTTAGCTGGAAATGGTAGCAAAGAAATTGGCCTGTAATTTTTAGAGCAGTCAGGATCTAGAGACGGCTTCTTCAGCAATGGTGATACTAATGCTTGTTTCCATTGTCTGGGGACAACTCCACTCTCCAGCGACTGATTACAGATCAACCGAAGGGTGGGGAGGAGGTCCTTCTCATGTTCCTTCCAGATCTTATGTGGCACTGGGTCCAAAATGGATCCAGAAGTAATACTGTGTGCTATACGGTTGAAATCCTCTGTGGAGAGCGGTGCAAGCTCGGTCAGGGTTTCAGCATCCTGCCACCCCAAACCATTATCCATGCCCTTTGGCTCCTCCTCAGATGGGGTTCCTGGGGTCTTAATTCCAGGGTTCCCAGGGGCCGGCTGCCCAACCCCAAGATCCTTAATGATTGATTGGATTTTTTCTTTAAAGAAACTAGCCAAGTTTTCACAGAGGTCCTGGGAGGGAACTATTTCATTCTTAGCACAATCAGGGTTTGTAATGCTGTTTAGAATATTAAAAACACTCCTGGAGCTATTGGCGGCATTGCAAATAATTGAGGTGAAGTAATCAGCTTAAACCTTTCTTATCGCACGTTTATACTCCTCAATTTTAAGTTTCCACAGCATCTTATCTGCCTCTTTATAACCATACCTCCATCTCCTTTCTGCCTGTTTGCATCCTAATTTCAAATCTTTTAAAGATGCATTAAACCAAGGGGCGGATGCTTTCCCTTTGCCTCTATGCTTTTTGAGCGGGGCACAGGTATCCAAGGTTGTGGTGACCTGTAGACACAGTGAGGTATAATTGTCCTCAACCGAATTTTCTGGACGGAAACTTTCCCTAATTTTAAACACAGGTCCGCTGCTCCTCATATGAGCCAGCCCCTTCCAATTTCTACTTACATATTCCGTCAGCGGGCGCCGGGCATGGGTTAAATGAGACTTAGATTTCACACATAATTTAACCAAAAAGTGATCCGTCCAGTCCATTGGAAGAACCCCACCCATCTGCAGGAGGTTCGGTTCGGATATCACCAAGTCAAGGAGGTGACCAGCTTTGTGTGTAGCCTTGGAGACCAGCTGATGGAGACCAAAACCCTCACAGGACTGAAGCAGGTTGCGAAGACCGGGGTCTAAGGAACCATTAAACCGCAGGTTAAAGTCCCCCAGAATGATCAGTTTATGGTGGGAGGCCGCCAAGTTGGAAAAGGATTCCAGCAATAAGGCTTGCTGCTGAATGCTAAAGGCCCCAGGAGGTCTATAGCATACAATCCCTGTGCAGACCAACCCCTGTTCATTTTTAATGGACACCCCAAGTAGTTCTAAGCCCGTGATTGCGTCAATATTAAAATTAACGATCCTCCAGGAGTCTCTATAAATGATTCCCACTCCACCTCCCCTCCCCTGAGGCCTAGGTTGATGGTGGATGGTGGATTTTATACCCCGGTGTACTGCATTTGCCATTTTACACGTGCTAAATCACATGTTGACCTCGATTCCATGCAATGCTATGATCTTCCATTTTGTTGCATCGCACTTCCATTTTGTGCTGCCGTGACCTAGAGTTACATTTCAGCAGGAACGTAAACATGTTTTTCACGTAAACCAGTACAAGCAGGTGCGAGGCATCTCGTGAGGATGCCTCGTGAGGTTATGTTGTACCTTCAGAGTGTTTTTATGCATTCCATACTTATCTCTAGGACATAGGGAGGATAGCCGTGCTAGTCTCCAAGGCCGGAGAGTGGGAAAGGAATGTCTTTCGCCTCGGCACTGCCCAGATAGAATCTGGCCAGGTCTGTCTGGGTGGGTCTGATGCAGAGATGAGGCCAGCACTTGTGAATAGATGGGCGAGAGCGCCTGCTAGAGGCTTCTCGAACATATTGATTTAAACTATAAAAAGCGGTGTCCGTGGGGTGGAGCTCAGGAACTCAGTCTTGGAGTGGACACACTCGCGGGACAACTTTGGTGCCCGAAGAGATTACTCCCTGAGCTGCCGGTCTACGGGGTTCCCGACTTGGTGTTCAGTGTTTGGCCAGGGATGTTGAAGTCTCCGGTGCTGCAAATGAATCTGGTGAGGTGCTTTGTACATTAACTGTTTATATACCTGTATTCACAGTTTCATATTTATGTATATAGTGTGGTGTATTCATCGTCTATTGCCTTTCACTCGGTGCTTAAGAATTCATTGGCTTCAGTGATTTATTGCCTTTGCCTACCATATTAATAAAAGCTCATTTTTACCTCCAGTGGAGTGTTGGAGTTTCTATGTGAGTAAGTGGTGTGCGTAAGTTCAGATTACGCAAGTGGGCAAAGCAATACATTTTGGCGTAGTCGGTGGCAGGATACGTAAATTACGCGGGGAGGAACATGTTTAAAAAGACAAAAAGGTGGTTCTGGTTCTTTGGCACCGAGTGAAATCCCTTTAGACCCCATGCAAATTCCTGGATGGGAGGCGACGCCGTACTCCGCGCTGGCGCGTGAGTATGCTAAAAGCTCAGGATTAAGTGAGAGCTGGTTTGACTGTCTGGGCGAAGCAACGGCAGAAGATGTTTTAAATTGTTTACAAAAGGTTCCGGTGGAGAAAAGTAAAGAGTTATGTACAGTGGGGCGCAGAGGTTGGGTTTTATTGCATGCCTACCGTCAAGTTTTTGACAAATGTTTATCTCTGCAGCGGGAACAGTTGGGCTTAGAAAAACAACTTGTTGAAGCTAAAATATTTCTACGATGCTATCCTGTCAGAATAAGTTATTACAAGATAAGTTAGAAACATATCAGACGATAGCAGAGCGGGCTGCAGTTCGTGTTGCTGAATACAGATATAGGAAGAGGAGAGGCCGAGTGAGTAAACGAAAGGTTCATTTAGCGATTGCCAAAGCAGGCTTAGATTTTGACCCTTCGAATTGGGACAGCAACATCTGGGAATCGTCAGAATTCTCCTCAGAAGGAGAGCTGCCTTTGCAAGCGGAGGAGAGAGACGAGCAAGGAAAAAGAGAGTAGAAGCACAGCCCATTCTAAGACGGAAACTTCAAATTGCTCCAAGGAACCCGGATGGAGTTATGTTGAATAGTTTGGAGGATTTTACACAGCAAGAAATAAGTGATCTTTTAGCAAGGTTTAGACAGAAGCCTGGTGAGACGCTATTAGCGTGGATGGTGCGCCTTTATGATCATGGCGCTTCTGGGGTCATGTTAGATGAGGGAGATGCTGCCAAATTTTGTACTCTCAGTACTGATCCAACTGTGCAGGGATATTTTCGGACCTTCCATGGTGATGACCAAACTACCCTGTTGCAGCTAGCTGCACGGGGGTGTGGTCACAAGTACCCCACAGATTCTGACTGGCCTGGGAATGAAAAACCATGGTTTACCCTAAGAGATGCTTCGCAGAGAATTAAGGAGGAAGGGATGAAGCTGGCTATTCTTGTAGGTGAGGCGCATAATTTAATGGGTCAGTTAATGACTGTGTCAATGCGGAACAAAATCATTCGTTTGGCGCCCCCTGCATACAAAGCTGTGGTAATGACTGTTAATTAATCAAACTTTTAATACCATAGGAGAAGTAGTCGAAGCAGTCCGTGAGCTGGGAGAGCTCGGGGAAAGGGCCAAGCCAGACAGGGCTTCGCGCTCAGAGTCCCGTACTGATAACAACAGAGTGACCAGACAGGATATGTTCTTGGCGCTGTTAAAGGATGGGGTGTCAAGGAGTGAGATTGATGGTATTGAGACCAAAAGCATGTGGGAGATGTACCGTAAGCGAGGACTGGATAAGAAGGAGGGGAGTAGGCATGTGAATAGGAAAGATAACAAGAAAGTGAGTCGCAGGGATGCAGAGCCTGAGGAGAAGCCTGAAAAAGCGAGTCAGGAGAGAGAGAGGGAATCTCATGTGAGAGTGACAAAAGAGAAAGGTTGGGACCGAGATTGCACAGATTCAGATGGGGATCGTGAAGAGGAGGAGTTGTTCCCTGAGGGTTACCCAACATTGTATTCAGATCTGCGCCGGGACCTGCGCCGGGCAGATGCAGAGCTGCGCAGGCGAAAATTAGATTAGGAAATTGGCCAAGCTCCGGTGCAGGGATGGGCTCGCAAAGATAATAGACCACATGTGAGGGTTGAAATCTATTGGAAAAATAGAAATGTTCAGGAGGTGCGGGCTTTGGTAGACACGGGAGCGGAGGCCACATTGATACATGGCAATCCACGGAAATTTAAAGGACAATTTTTTACTATCACAGGCTTGGGAGGACAGGAAACACCAGCAGTGCAAACAGTAATTCAGATGAAAATAGGCAGACTTCCCAAGAGAGCATATACTGTTTTGATTGTGCCTATTCCTGAGTACATTATTGGTATTGACATTCTGAAAGGCATGACCCTATACTTAGATGATGGATGCTATCAGTTTGGATCAAAGCAGTACTTCTCGGTAGCTGCTGTGAGGGTGGGGCGCTTGAAAATTCCCCCAGTGAAGGTGCCCCAAGCAACAAAAGTGGTTCATATAAAGCAGTACAGGATTCCAGGGGGACATGATGAGATTACCGCAACCATTCGGGACTTGGTAGAGGCGGGGGTGGTGAGACCGATTACCACAGCGTGGAATAACCCTGTGTGGCCCTTGCGCAAACCTGATGGAAGCTGGCGCATGACAGTTGATTACCGCGAGCTTAATAAGCATACGCCCCCTTTGACAGCCGCGGTCCCAGACACCATCACTTTGATTGAGAAAATTCAGAAACACAATGGGACATGGTATGCGGCACTTGATCTTGCCAATGCTTTTTTCACAATTCCAATTGCCCCTGAGTGCCAGGAACAATTTGCGTTCTCATGGGGTGGTAGGCAGTACTCGTTTCAATGTCTTCCTATGGGGTATTTACATAGTCCCACGATCTGTCACCAGCTGGTGGCAGAGCATTTGGACGAGGTGTCAATCATTTCTGGAGTACAACTTTGTCATTACATTGATGATGTGTTGATTCAAGGAGAGACCCAAGAACAGGTGCAGGCTCAACTGGACAGAGTGGTAGAGCACTTGCAAAGCAAAGGGTGGGTGATTAACCCCGAGAAGGTGCAGGGACCCTCTCAGAGTGTGAAGTTTTTGGGCATTCAGTGGCATCAGGGACACAGAGAAGTGCTGCCACAAGTGAGGCAAAAGATCAAAGAGTTTGCAGTGCCAAAAAACAGGAAGGAAGCACAGCGCTTCATTGGATTGTTTGGTTTTTGGAGACAGCACAATCCCCATTTGAGTCAGATTTTGGCCCCTCTGTACAAGGTAACGCGGAAGAAGCATGAGTTTGAGTGGGGGGAGGCACAGCAACAGGCGTTTGAGTCAGCAAAGGAGGCTATACAGCGTGCCTTGGACTTATGGCCCATACGAGAGGGAAGTATTGATTTAAATGTAAGTGTTCAGGATCAGTATGCCACCTGGAGCCTGTGGCAAAAGCAAGGGAGACAGAAAGTGCCCCTCGGGTTTTGGACAAAGAAATTACCTGATGCTGGAGAGCGGTACACTCCTTTTGAGAAGCAGTTGTTGGCATGTTATTGGGCTCTGGTGGATACCGAGCAGTTGACCCTAGGGCACAATGTGTTTTTGAGACCTGAGATACCTATCATGCAATGGGTGATGAGCTCACCCAAGACACACAGAATTGGGCATGCACAGGAGGCTAGTGTCATAAAGTGGAAGTGGTACATACAAGACAGAGCGCGAGTTGGTCCTAAGGGTACCGCCGTGCTGCATGAGCAAGTGGCACAGACTCCTGTAGCAGATGCAGAAATGTTGCAAGATGTACCTAAAGTGCGAGAGTCCCCGGTGAAATGGGGTGGGCCTTTTTCAGAGTTGTCCGCGGAGGACAAAAAGCATGTGTGGTTTACAGATGGCTCAGCCAGATATGTGGGGACCAAGAGACATTGGAAGGCAGTGTCATATAATCCGGTGACCAAAAAGTTGTTGTCAACTACTGGAGAGGGAAGAAGTAGTCAGTTTGCAGAATTGTATGCTGTTTACCAGGCATTAAAGCAAGAGCTCCCTGGTACATGTCACATTTACACTGATTCGTGGTCTACCGCCAATGGGTTAGCCACTTGGCATGCTCACAATTGGATGATTCACAATAGAGAGGTTTGGGGAAAGGAGTTGTGGTAGGAAATTTGGGAATTGTTGTCCCAGAGTACAGTTACAGTTTATCATGTCGATGCTCATTGCCCGACTGACTCACTAGAGCGTTGGTGCAATTCCTTTGCAGACCAAGAAGCGAAGATTCATGAAGCTGAGGTGGAGACGCAGGATTCTGACTTGGTGGGCATGGCTAAATGGGCACACCAGAAAAGTGGACATTTGGGCGAGCGAGCCACTAGCAGGTGGGCTGAAAGTAGAGGGATGTATATTCCCCTTGATTTGATTAAGACTGCAATAATTCACTGTCCTGTTTGTCAGCATACTCAGCACAGACCAGTTCCACAGGTAGTGAGAGGCCAGCTAGGCAGAGGTAAGTTACCAGGGCAGATATGGCAAATTGATTTCATCGGGCCAATGCCAATGAGTCGAGGATGTCAGTATGCATGCACAGTGGTGGATACCTATTCTGGCTATCTCATAGCCTTTCCATGCAAGAGAGCAACTCAGTCTAACACTCTGAAAACGTTGAATTTGTTGATCTTGTATTACGGAATTCCATTGCAGGTCCAAAGTGACAATGGGTCACACTTTAAAGGAAAGATGGTGCAAGATTTTTGTGTGCAGCATAACATTGAATGGATCTATCACATACCTTATTACCCACAGGCAGCAGGTTTGATTGAGAGAATGAATGGTTTGCTGAAAGAACAGTTGAAAACGTTGTCTGATGGGTCATTGAAGGGGTGGAGGGATCACTTGCCTGATGCACTGCAGATTTTAAACAACCGACCTCTTGCTGATGCAGAGACTCCTTTGATGCGCATGTTGACCCCAGCTTTGCAGATTAAGCCCCATGTGGCCACAAACACGATTCTGTATTGGGAGACAGCTCCCGGAGCTTTAGCTCCATATCGTGCCACACCAGAAGCTGCCGGTCTTGATTTACATGCTTTGAAACTCTATCGGTTGCAACCACGAGACATTACTTTGATTGAGACAGGAGTCAAGTTCAAATTCCCCCAGAGTTCAAATTCCCCCAGAGCATTTCGGGCTAATCGCCCCTCGATCTGGGCTTGCCCTTAAAGGCATCCAGGTTGGGGTGGTCGATGCCGATTACCAGGGGGAGATCAAAGTTATCCTATTGAACAGTGGAAGCAATGATCTGATGGTGCAACCCGGTGACCGTGTTGCCCAAATGGTCATCATGCCGGTTTATGGAGGAAATGTCATGAAGGGGACGGCCCCAGCCCTTCTAACTGTGCGAGGAAAGGGCGGGTTCGGATCTACTGACAAGAACCGAGGGGCAAAATTGTGGGTGGAGTCCCCAAACAAACCTCCTGAACCTGCAGAATTGATCGCTAAGGGCAAGGATAACATCCTAGTCATCATGAAACCTGGACAGGAAAAGTGGGAAAATGTACCTGCTGAAAAATGTTATTTGCGAGAGCAATTATACCAGTTTGTTTTCTGTTTCTAGATCACAGTATGGCTTGCCGCTGCGATGCTTGCGCTGTGTGGTCGGTGTTTGGGCGTGTCCGGAGGGGTCCGGGAGGGCCCGGGGATGCCGAAGGGGATCAACCGCCCGAGTCGGATGACAGCATTGTTGCTGCATACCAGATAACATCTGGACCTACTTGGCCGGGAATGTGCTGAACACTTCCCACTTCTGTATGAGAAATCTTCAGAGTACAGCTGATATGATATCAACGTGTCTTGTTGCCGTACCTACCCCTGCACAGGTGCTTCTGCACATTTTCAACCAAACTAACTTTGATGGGGTAGTGGAGGAAAGTGATGTTCAAACACATCTGAGTCTTTATGAGTACTGTCGCTTTTGCCCGGAGGTTACAAATAGCCTCTGGAGGAACATGACAAGTATTGGTACCTACAATATCTCTACTGGAGACGTTTGCTATCAATTAACTTGTGACCCTACCAAGATTGGCAAGTGTGGCCAATTAAAACTAGAGAAAAGCAAACAATTGACCCCTGATCAACAAACATTATGTCAGACACGACATGACAGTTTTTGTAGTAATGTTACCAATTATATGGTTTGTAATCACACCGTATTAGCCGCTAGCCATGTTAACCATGCGAAATTACCTAAAGGATGGTTGTTCTCGTGTGGTAATATTTCATATATTTCATACACTTATATACCAGCTAACATAACTGGAGGACCTTGTACCTTATCACGATTAAGTCTTATGCTTTTTCCCATGCATTCTGTTACACGTATTCGCTCTTCTAGAGCCGCTATTCAATTACCTGAGGATTGTGACTCTGATATTGATTTGCTTTCCAGAACAGAATATACTAGTTTGGCTCTGTCCATTGTAGGAGTGCCAGGACTGTCCGTTTATAATGCCAGAACAATTGCTAAGCTTGCCTGTTTAATTGTGAAGAATCTCAATCACACTTCTGCCGCTTTAGCTGAATTATTATTGGATGTTCAAGGAACAAGAAAAGCTGTTTTGCAAAATAGGGCAGCTGTAGACTATTTGCTGCTAAAACATAACCACGGTTGCGAGGACTTTGATGGGCTCTGTTGTTTCAATTTATCTGATCATTCTACATCTATCCATGCACATATTAATGCTTTGAAAGATTTAGTGAAAGGGGTTTCCCAAGATGTTGACCAAGGATGGTGGGATTGGTTGTTTGGGTGGCTGCCTAATTTTGGACAGCTTCGGTATATCTTGGGTGTTATTATGGTAATTATTTGTGGTTTTTTTTTTTTTTTTTATTTCACAAAATTTTTTTATTGAGAGAGATAAGTGAGCATTACAATAATGAGCATATATCAGACATGGTTCAAGTATCATCAAAAGCATAAAGTAACGGGAACAGAGGGGGGGATAAATTAAAAGAATTATAATACAATACAATACAATACAACTAAGAAGGGAAAGAAAAAATAGGCATTGCATCAATACATTTTCAAGTTACACACCCATGAGGGATGCTAGATAATCATACAACTTATTGAGTGCAGTATCTTGGCTAAAGAGGCAATACTATCTATGACAAAGCGTAGACAACGGTTAAGCTGGTAGGTATTGATGGGTTCTCTTGGGGAGGGAGCATGTGTGCAACAGATACTCAAGGCGGTTTGAATAGGTCAAAGTGAGCGTCGAGCGAGGACCAAAGTTTCCTATAAGGGGGCCGCCAGGGCGTAGCGGTAAGCGCTATATTGTCGGCTCCCCTGAGGTTCGAGACCCAGTTGAGCCAGTGGGGGAAAGAGGCTTTGCCGGTGTCTTTCCAATTATTTAGTACGATTTTAACCGCCGCTGTTAGAAGTAAATCAAGTAGGGTTCTGTCATTTTCATTGAGGGTGACAGCTTTGGTAAAACCTGAGACTAAGGTTGCAAATTCTCTTGGTAGCGACACATGTAGCACCTTGTTAATGAAGTCGAAGACTCTATCCCAGTAGCTGGAGACACAAGGGCATTTAAATATTAGATGTTCATGGTCCCCACCCTCCGCCATACAGTTCCAGCAGGAGTCATCTTCTTTGATGTTGTGCAAGAAGAGTCTCCTGGGGGTCCAAAAAGCTTTATGGAGAAGCCAGAATTTGGTTTGGGATAACGTAGGGCTAATTTTGTGTCGTGTGGTAGACTCCCATATTCTGGCCCACTCCGCTTCCGAAGTTGGTGTGGAAGAGTATGAGTCCCAGAAGGACTGTGTGGATGTTGTCAGTTTGGTGATCTGTGGGCGGATCAGTTTGTACATTCTGGACACCTGATGACCCAGTCTATTAATTGTGTGAAGGTAGCCAGGGAGGGAGGGGGCGGTGTCGTTCAGATCTGCTTTTGAGAGTGCCACTTTGAGGTTTAAGAAGTAATAGAAATCTATGGCCTGGAGTTGAAACTTATTTTGTAGCTCGCAGAAAGGAAGTGGCGACGAACCATCAAATAGCTGGTGAGGGAAATGTACACCCTTCTTTATCCAATCAGGATTATTCAGTGGTTTCCCTTTGTATAACAGTTTGGGATTGTGCCACAATGATTCCCACTTTGACTTACAATATTGGTGGGATAAGAATTTGCTGACATGCAGGAGGGCATCCCTCGTGTGTCTGAAAATGGTACCTGAGGATACAGTGGGATGAGGTTTGGCAGTGAGGAGGGCGGAGGGGTTAGGGCCCAGAAGTAGGGATTTTTCCACCGACAGCCATACCGGGGTGTAGTCTGTGTGTGGAGTCAGCCAAAATGACCCTTGTCTGGCTAAAAATGCAGTTTGATATAGTTTAAAATCAGCCAGATTGACGCCTCCTAGGGATTTATCAAGCCGTAGTTTTTTCAGGCTAATTCTGGCTTTTTTCCCTTGCCAAAGGAAAGAGGAGATCGTCTTATCTAGTTTGGAGAGGAAATCTTTGGAGAAGGTGAGGGGTAGCATAGTGCTCAGGTAGTTGATTAGTGGTGATGTCATTTTTATGGATTCCACCCTTCCCCACCAAGTAATAAATCGTGGGGACCAGCCGTCAAGGATTCTTTTGACTTTATTCAGTGTCAGGGTTTCGTTGTGTTTGATGGTGCTCAATAATTTATCTGTAAACTCTATCCCTAAGTATTTTATAGCATCTGTTTGCCAAGCTAGACCTGAGTTGCCAAGGACTTCTTTGGTGGTGAAGATGTTTAGTGGTTTAACTTCGGATTTGTCCTTGTTTAGCTTGTATCCCGACAAGTTCGAGTATTTGCTGATTGAGGACATAAGACCCTCAATTGACTTGGTCGGGTTTTCTGTCGCAATCAATATATCGTCAGCATATGCTGCTAATTTTACCTGAGTATCTCCGAAGGAGACTCCCTGAATGTCCTCATTCCTTTTGATGTCAGTTAGAAGGGGCTCGAGTGCCAAGAGGAAGAGTGCCGGTGAAAGTGGGCAACCCTGTCTGGTGCCTTGGTAGAGGCGAAATGGGTTGGAGAGGGTGCCATTGAGTGCTATTCGAGCCGAAGGGGAGGAGTAAAGGGCCATCACCATAGTGATGAAAGATTGACCTAGATTGAATGACCGCATACAGTGTTGAAGAAAAGACCATGACACCTTATCGAAGGCCTTTTCAGCATCCAGGGTGATCGCGACCATCGGGGATTGGCAGTTGTTAGCCTTCTCTAGAATATGGCACAGAAGTCTGGTATTGTCATTTGACATCCTGTGTTTTAGGAAGCCAACTTGTGATGGGCTTATTAAGTTTGGAAGAACCGCGTTAAGGCGGTTTGCCAGGATCTTGGCATATATCTTGCAATCAAGATTTATCAACGAGATGGGACGGTAGTTTTTGGTGTGGAGATGGTCTTTCCCTTCTTTAGGGATTACGATTATGGTGGCCTCACTCATTGATGGAGAGATACATCCACTGGATGCCGTAGAGTTGAGAACAGTTTGGAGCGTAGGGGTTAGTTGGTTCTCAAAGGTTTTATAAAAAGAGGCAGTGAAGCCATCTGGGCCGGGGGCTTTGTTATTCTTTAGAGATTTGATGGCTGCTGTAATCTCTGTTCTACTGATGGCGGATCCTAATCGTAGTTTGTCAGTTTCTGATAATTTAGGGAGATCGAGAGATTCGAGATAGTCGGTGCAAGCTGCTATGTCCAGCGGCTTGTCACTCTTGTAGAGCTCTTCATAGAAGGTTTTAAATGTATCTAGGATTTTAGCCTGATTGGTGTGGGTAATATTTGCGGAGTCTTTTATTGATGATATGGTCGACAGTTTTTGCTTATGTTTGAGATATGAAGCTAGTAATTTACCTGCTTTATTTCCTTCGCAAAGTCTCAAGGCTTTGATGCGATTAATCCAAACGCCCGCTCTTTTACTCGTTATGGCATTATATTCATATTTCTTTTTGGTGAGGAGGTCGAGGGGTGTGTGGTTTTGGGGGTTGGATTTGTGCTGGGCTTCTAGGGTTCTGATATCTACTTCGAGTTGTTCCAGGTCTTTGTTTAATTTCTTATTGGTTTTAGCTCTAATGTTTATAATGACTCCACGGATTGTGGCCTTAAGAGCATCCCAAAGAGTGTTAGGCGTGGTATTCGCGGTGTTGTTTAGGAGTAAATATTCTTCAATGGCGTCTGCTATCTTAAGTCTGTCCTCTGGACTGGTTAGGATTTCGTCATTAAAGCGCCATCTTCTAGGTGGGCGGATCGAGCGGGAGCCTGCAAGTTTGGTGTGAATACATGCATGGTCTGAAACCAGTTTTGGGGCAATGCCCGTTTCTTCAATCAGGTGTGCGAATGATGTGGATATCAAGATAAAATCAATACGCGAATAGGAATTATGTGGAGCAGAGTAGAAGGTGTAGTCTCTCCCATCAGGGTTCTGGAGTCGCCAGGAGTCCTTAAGGCAGTAGCGCTCACAGAGGCGTAGAAGGGCCTCATGCAACCGTGAGGGTTGGAATGAGCATTTGGATTGTCTGTCTAATAAGGGGTCTAGGGGCAGGTTAAAGTCTCCTCCCACTATTAGTAAGTCATCTTGGGGGATATGTTCGATGGACCGAGAGACTGAGTCCCAGAACGCGGGATCATCGGAGTTGGGGCCGTATATATTCACTACATGAATGGGATCATCCTCTCTGCGCAGATGAGTCACTAATAACCTGCCTTCTGTGTCGTGAGTGTGTGATAGTAGTGACAGGTTGGCTTTTTTCGATAGCAGTGTGATTACTCCACCTTTCTTGTGTGGTGCAGGAGAGGACAGGACATGGGACGACCAGTGGACGTTAAGGAATCGTAAGTCATCTTCAGATAATTTGGTTTCCTGCAGAAGGACGATGTCCCCTTTTGTCTTTGCCAGATAATCGAACACTTTCCGCCTTTTCAGCGGATGGTTAAGACCTTTGACATTTAGTGATATTACTATGAGATCGTCTTTGATCGAATTGGCGTTAGCCATCGGTGAAGTATTTTATCGCTGGGAGAAAAGCTAGCGGCGAGATGTGAAAAAAGCGGATTGTTGTGACCAATTCGGGCACCCTGGTCCGGCAAGATCGGATACTTTTCAGCACAATTTTTATTAATATGAAGTAAAAGTTGGAGAATTGGGAAGCATGCCTACCGCAGGGGGTGGGGAAACAATAAGGGATCAAACGGACTAGGTATGGTGGGATGTGCAAGGTATCTCTGTGAAAATTAAACATCATAGAAAACAGAATCTGATACAAAATGAAGAGGAGAATACTGAACCTCTGACACGTGACTGCTCTCACATACACTCTCTTTTCCCCTTCCTCCAGGTGAACCCTCCCTCTCCCCCCTCCCACCCCCACCCCCAATACGTACGTAGGGAGTACGACAACAGTGCCGTGCTACGCAAAACAGGAGTAATATCAACAGAATTGAATACATATCCTCAATACATTCTATCAATCCCACTAAGAACGCCGTTGATTATTGTAACCAACAATTAAGTGACAACGAATAACTTTAGTTAAGTACAAGTAAACAGGTCGTAAAAGGCATCGCCCTAGTGTAACTAAGTAGGCAAAGAACTGTTTTAAGATCATGGAGCTAACAAGGATATACTCCCACGGTGTACCGGTTGGGACAACCTATCCCCATTAAGTGATAAGTAAGTGAGCAATTAGGTTCAAATTTGAAGATACTACCTGGAAGTGAGCAGAATGTAATGTTGAACTCACTGCTCTAATTGCAATAAGCTGAACAAGGCAGTAATCATGCAGAGTCGTAAACAGTCTCACATAACAAGAAGATGTTGTGATGGCCTTAGGGGTCAGTGCTACTAACTCACGGTACTGGGGTTTCGATGATCCTGGCTGGTTAAAGAGCCGATTAAAGTTCTACGGTGGAGGATCAACTCCAGGGATCTGCTACGGGACCTCTGGTAGAGTAGCAAAAGATATTGGGTCTAGCTGGCTACGTCTTGTTGAGTCGGGCAAGTAGTCTTCCTTTTGTTGGAAAGGCCGGTTGTTTGGTCCATTTCTTGAGTTGGGCATTCCTCGAGAAGGTGTGCCAGGTCTCTTGGGTCCGTGAAGAATCTTGGGCGACCGTTCATCATGATCCTGAACTTAGCCGGTCCTGCGAAAGAGAAGGTGATGTTCTTGGATCTAAGTTTGGGTCGGAGGTCCAGGAAACCTTTGTGCACATCCATCGTATCTTTAGAGAAATCCTGCGTGAAGATGATCTTGCGGCCTTCCCAAATAATGGAGTGATTTTTCCTTGCATACTGGAGAATCTGTTCGGCGTGTTGAAATCTAAGCGGTTTGCAGATCATTGGTCTTGGACCTTTTGCATGATTGCTCGTGAAGGTAGGGATCCTATGTGCCCTGTCCATTTCGAGGCCATGTTGGAACTCAGACTTGGTAATCATGGGGATCCATGACTCTAGAAAGGCCACGCAGGAGTCGGCATCTTTTTCCGCATTTTCCGGTATACCAAAAATTCTGACTTTGCCCCGTCTGTTACGGTCCTCCAACTCCGCGTTGTGGCGTCTGAGGGCGTCGGTGGTGTTTTCCAGGCGCTTTATTCTGGATGTTGACTGTCGCGACAGGTCCTCCACATCGCTAATCCGTTGTTCTGCGGCTCCCAGGCCTGAATTCAGAGCACTCATGTCGGCTCTAATCGGAGTTAGTTCAAGTTGCATCGAGTCAGTATTAGCTTTGGTTGATTTGGAAATATCCGTAAGGTCTGACAGCTTCTTTAAAATCATCTCCATCGTGGCTGCCATGTCTGCTTTGCTTTTGATGGGTGAGTCGGAAATCAGAGGCTCTGGTTTCACTTTTTTGGGGTTGTTTCTGTCTTCTCTGTTAGCCATTGTGTTAGGGAAGTTTGGCACTATTCACCCCGCTGATGATGTGTAGAAGGAGCTTAAGATAAGAGGACCATATATCAATTGCGATGGGGCAGTGGACAGCGTCCCGTGTTGATGGACAGGAGCCAGGCGCACAGGATCGAGGGCAGATTAACACGATCGTTGGCGCTGGTGTGTGAAGATTATGTGATCGTTATCAACCTCAACAGGCAAGGAAAGAGCTAATAGAGCATCAGTGCAGGGGACCGCCTCCACATGGCATTCACATCAACTCTCCAGCCACTATTCCCTAAGATGACATAGGTGAGAACACTTGCCTTCTGGGGTCATATGCTGGCAAATGCTGGCCGAGATATTGCCTCCTGACTTGATTTTCGCCGGGTTGTTAAGGATATCAGCCAATGCGTGCTCTCCCTGTGTTCAGTTGTATAGGAACTTGATTGGCAGAGAACCCTTAATTTTTGCCAAACATCAGTGACCTAGTCAAAATTTGAGTAAGCGCTGGTAGATCGCTACAGCTCATGCCAGGAGAAGTGTCCTTTTATTTGCCTGCTCCCAAATCAGTCGGTGAAGGTGCTCGCGTAGGCGCCGCCATTTTAGGGTCAGGCAAGGCGCGCTGAATAAGTTACTGGTGCGGGCAGTTAGGCGGTAATCCTCACCATAAATGAGCAGAGTTATATGGCTGTGGATCGGTTCATGTTCCCTCCGCTGGTTCAGACCTGCCCTGCAGAAGTCGGGCGCGACGGTAATGCTTCCCGTCAGGCGAAGTCGTCATGACATCGAGGCGCCATTTTACCTCATCCCGATGTCGGCGCGTGGAAGGGTGAAAAAAGCAGCGTAAGTCCGCAATTGCAGGTCGGACAGCCCCGTTCAGGGAACCGGAGTGTGCCCCATGTCTTTAGGCATTGAAATCCGTGAGCAGCAGGCGTAGCGCGACCCAGTTATGGTGCGAAAGGGATCGAGATCGCTCTCCTGTAGAGCGGAGCTCCAGGTTAGGCGGCCATCCCCACTGCCGTCCAAGCCACGCCCCGTAATTCTTTGTGTTTTTATCTCATTATGTTGTTGCATTCAATGCATTCCTAATCTTTTCTCCCTTTTTAGGCCCAGATCCATGATGTTTAGGCCAATGGGGTATGATAGATGAATCGAAGGTCAAGGGGTGGAATGTACTGCATTTGCCATTTTACACGTGCTAAATCACATGTTGACCTCGATTCCATGCAATGCTCTGATCTTCCATTTTGTTGCATCGCACTTCCATTTTGTGCTGCCGTGACCTGGAGTTACATTTCAGCAGGAACATAAACATGTTTTTCACGTAAACCAGTACAAGCAGGTGCGAGGCATCTCGTGAGGATGCCTCGTGAGGTTATGTTGTACCTTCAGAGTGTTTTATGCATTCCATACTTATCTCTAGGACATAGGGAGGATAGCCGTGCCAGTCTCCAAGGCCGGAGAGTGGGAAAGGAATGTCTTTCGCCTCGGCACTGCCCAGATAGAATCTGGCCAGGTCTGTCTGGGTGGGTCTGATGCAGAGATGAGGCCAGCACTTGTGAATAGATGGGCGAGAGCGCCTGCTAGAGGCTTCTCGAACATATTGATTTAAACTATAAAAAGCGGTGTCCGTGGGGGGGAGCTCAGGAACTCAGTCTTGGAGTGGACGCACTCGCGGGACAACTTTGGTGCCCGAAGAGATTACTCCCTGAGCTGCCGGTCTACGGGGTTCCCGACTTGGTGTTCAGTGTTTGGCCAGGGATGTTGAAGTCTCCGGTGCTGCAAATGAATCTGGTGAGGTGCTTTGTACATTAACTGTTTATATACCTGTATTCACAGTTTCATATTTATGTATATAGTGTGGTGTATTCATTGTCTATTGCCTTTCACTCGGTGCTTAAGAATTCATTGGCTTCAGTGATTTATTGCTTTTGCCTACCATATTAATAAAAGCTCATTTTTACCTCCAGTGGAGTGTTGGAGTTTCTATGTGAGTAAGTGGTGTGCGTAAGTTCAGATTACGCAAGTGGGCAAAGCAATACACCCGGTGGGCATGCCCACCCTAAGTCGACCTCACAGTCATTGCTAGTCCATGTTTCGATCATAAATAGCACATCAAGCTCATGAACTTGTATGAGTAGCTGAATTTCTACATTATGTTTTGGAAGTGACCTCACGTTAAGGAGTCCACACATCATTAACCCTTTATCAAGAAATTCTCCAAGAGGAGAAGCTGATAATAAAAAATCAAGGGTACCTTTGTCAGTATGAGAGTCACAAATCTGCAAAAGGTGCTCCCTGGAGTATTTTTTTGTCCGGGTAATACAGTTGGAGGCGCGCTGGTGTTAGGTATGCCCTATCTAACATGTAAAACTATGTTTTTAAAGCGTGCATTGCAGGACACTTTCTTTGGGTACTCAATGCATTTTCCCATTCTTTGTCGTGTAATGGGCGCCCGATATCGTCGTCCCATGGCTGTCACAATGTGTTTAGTGGTTTGTTTATGAGTTCCTGAATGGCTTTGTATAGCCAGGTGACTAAGTGTCGACCCTCTGCCATATGGAGGATAGTATGTATGACAGGGTGTGTTGTGGGTTCCCCTTCTGTTAGGTCGCAATATTGGTGGGAAGTGGCGACGATCTGTCTTGGAAACAGGAATTGCCCGGGGGTGGGGGGGGGAGATCGTACTCCTCCATTATCTGGTTGAATGGGAGTAGTTGTCCATCTTCAAATAGGGATTCCATCTCAGAAATGGAGTGGTTTGTCCATGCCTGTAGCATGCGAGTCATGTAATATGTCTCTCGTCTGGGCAGTCCTATTAGAGGTAACAGTGGGGAGTAGAGGGGTTTCCCTATGGACAGGCGGTGTATCCTCTGCATACATGTGCGGCCTATTAACCCCTGGAACGGATTTGTCCGTCTAGGTTTAGTGCCGGGTAGGAGCAAACAACGGATCTCCTGTAACGGTATAGGTCCCGTCCCCAAGTTGGTTTCCCCTGTGTGGTGCCCTGCTGTCCAGTATGAGAGCCACTGTAGTTGTGCAGCTAGGAAGTATGCCTCAAAAGACTGGGCTCCCAGGCCGCCCTGATCGGTGGGTAATTGCAGTTTGGCCAGTGCGACCCTGCTTGTGCCTGTACCCCAGATCAGAGAATCTAGATCCCGGAAGAAGGCTCGGGATGTGGACAACCGGGAGGTTGGTGAAATGGTAGAGTAGTCGGAGCAATATAATCATTATAGCCAGGGCCACTTGTCCTATCGGGGGCAAGGGAAGGGTTTTTCAGAAGCCCACTGCTGCTCTTATCCCTGCCAGTGCTTTGCTATGATTGCCCTCGAATATGTCAGTGGGGGAGTGGTATATCCGGACCCCTAAGTATGGAGGGGGTGCTCTCGCTCCAGGCGATGTCTTGACCCCCTATGTTGCTGGTCTGGGGGTTAGATTTGGGCTTAGTGGATAAATTATGGACTTGTCCCAGTTTAGCCTGAGTCCTGACACCTCTGCAAATTCTGCGAGTGTTGTCCATATTGTGGTCAGATCTGTTCTGATGCCCCGTACATATAATAGTAGTTGGTCTGCATACATCGACACACTATGTATAGTGCCTGCTATGGGGATACCCCAGGCTTCTCCCTCTTTACGCTGGTGAATTGCTAATGGCTCTACCGCCAGGGCGTATAGGTGGGGGGAGAGTGGGCAACCATGTCTTGTGCCTCTATCCACCCGAAAAGGAGCTGATATGTATCGCCCCATCAGTATTCGTGAGGTAAGTTTAGTGTATAAGAGTCGCGTTTATGCAAGTAGGATGGGGCCTATCCCTCCCCGTTGTAGGACAGTAAAGAGGGTATCAAATGCCTTCTCCAGGCAGGCAGCTCTGGGATGTGTGGTTCTCACTCGCTTGTGTGTGGACGGCGTATGTTTTTGGAAGTGTTCCTACCTAGGACAAAACCACATTGATCTGGGTGGATCAGTGGTGGAAAGATTTGTGTGTAGGGGTCTGCTAGTATCTTCCCCAAGATCTTACAGTCCGCTGTCAGCAATGTAATGGGTTTGTATGAGGCAAGCAGCCTTGGGTCTCGATTTGGTTTTGGGAATACCACCACAGTGGATTCCCTAAGGGATCCCGGGAGCTCCCCCCTGTTTAGTGCTTCTGCAAACATTTCTACAAGGCGGGGTATCAGTAGAGTGGAAAAGGTGGTGTAGTATTCCAGGAGAAAGCCATCCATTCCAGGGGCTTTATTTAGTACTAGGGCCTGAATAGCTTGGGGTATGTCTGTTCATTGAATCTCAGAGAGGTTTGATCTGCTTTTGAGATTTTTGGTAGGACAAGCGAAGGTCTGTTAACGTGAGTTCCAATGTTCTCCTGACCCCCACTTTTTGCCTAATGCATTCCTCCTTGGCCACTACCTTGAACACGTCCCACTCCAGTAATTTGGGCGTTGCTGTACCTGAATTTATGGCAAAGTATTCCTGTATACTTTGCCCCTGCTAGTCTTTGAATACCTGATCAGTCAGGCACTCATGCGGTAGTCTCCAGGTGGGCACTGTGGGGTGAGGAGGTTCCCATTTGATGGTTAGGATGTGTGCGTCATGGTCTAAGATAACACAGCCCAGGTAATCAGAGGATTGTAACTTGGGGACTATCGTTGCGGAGCAGAGAAACCGGTCTAGTCTCACCCATAGATTGTGTGGGATGGAATGGAACGAGTAAAGTTTAGTGTGCGGGTGTCGCGCTCTCCATGCATCTGTAAGTGCCCAGTGCAAGACCCATGATTGAAAACACTCTGCCTGTTTGTGAGCAGGAGGGTGTACTGGTGGGGGGTGAGATTTAACACGCAATTATATAGTCACCACCTAATATCCACGGTATGGATGTATATTGAGCTAGAATCCCTGTGAGATGATCCCAGAAATTTTCTTAGTCATTGTTTGGGGCGTATATACTGCCTAGGAGTATCGGTTGTCCCTCCAGGAGTCCATACAGCAGTGCATACCTCTTGTCTTTGTCCACCGTCCTAAGTTCCCGAAAAGGGGTCCACGGCCTGATCCAAGTCAATGCACCCCTTGAATAGGCAGAGTATGTTGTGGCACATATGGTTCCTCGCCATCTATTACGTAATCGCTCCAGCTCTCGTGCAGTTAGGTGTGTCTCCTCAGTAAGAATACCTGTGCGTGTTGTCATTTGGTATAGGAATAGATTGCATATCTTTTGCTGGGTGTATGCATGCCTCTGACATTTAACGTTATGAGACTGATGTCCTTGGTTATAGTCTTGTTAGCCATGTTGCAATTTCTGTGAGATCTAGCGCGCCATACCCCAGACGTTTAGTGATGCCTGGCATTTCCCTGTTGTAATGGTGGCTAGTGTCGTATTGGAGTGCCTCCCACCTTTAGTGC
Source organism: Lissotriton helveticus (assembly GCF_964261635.1). Lineage (NCBI taxonomy): Eukaryota > Metazoa > Chordata > Amphibia > Caudata > Salamandridae > Lissotriton > Lissotriton helveticus. The sequence continues at coordinate 2,110,934,884 of NC_136057.1, forward strand.
TTTTCTGGGAGAGGTTGCGGGGTGCTCTTGGGGGAAAGGATTGAACGTAACAATGGGACACAGTCCGAACTTTGAGGACCTAACACGCGGGGCAGTGCGTTCAAACTGAGCATTTTATAAATACTTTAGTGCGTTGTAAGAGGGGGGTCGTGGTTTCTAGCTACTACTGTGTATGGTCTATGTAGCCCATGTTGGCTAGTGTTATAAGCATGGTGCTGGTGGTTCCTGCGATCATTTTTCCCATCGCCCCAATTAGCATCTGTGTGTTTCGAATATGGTGCGCACTACGCTGTTGGTGGGCGTGAGCATGGAACATTAATTCTTGGTGTGGTGAGGGGAGTATGTGGTGTGTTGGGATCTCTAACTTAACATTACCAGGCATTCAGATGAATGTGTCTGTTGTTGGGGTCACCTCTGGTGGGGTAACCGAACCCTCCTGGAGGTGTTAGCGTCACTAACTTCTTTTTCTGAGGAAAAGATATGGGGGCCTCTTTCACCGTCCGAACTTCCTATAGTTTGGCCCAGCTCTACTGCCACCTGCAAGGCCTTCTGGTGCTCCGCAATGATTTGTTCAAGGTTTGGAGGGCCCCTCGAAGTTGCCCCTTTTCGCGGCTCAGTCTGTGATTGTGTAGGTCTTTCCGGTTGTCGCTGTTTGCCTCGGGGCCTCCACGAGCATTTTCCTGGGATCCCACATTTTGCAGATGTTCTTCTGCTCAGTCATATGCGTACTTTGGGACTGTGAAAAAGTTGGTGTGGCCCTCATATATAATGTTAATGCGCACCGGGAAAAACAGAGTACTGGTCTGCCTTTTGCCGTAGCATGTGTTTGACCTCCAGAAATGAAGCATGTTGTCGTTGCACCGCCAGGGAGTAATCTGGGAATAGCATAACTTTGTCTTCCACTCAAATGGGTCCTTGTTGTCTGGCGGCTCTGAGTACTGCATCCTGGTCTCTATAATGTAAACGTTTCAGCAACAGAGGCCTGGGTAGGAGCCCTGGGGGTGGTTTTCGTGCAGGAACTCGATGCTCCAGTTCCACCGAGAAGTAGGTATCCGTTTAGACTCCGTGGTGAATGATTTAAACCATGTCTCTACATATTCAATCAGGTCAAGGCCTTCTGCTTCCACTGGGAGGTTCATCACTCAAATGTTGCTCCGCCGTGAGCGGCTCTCCAAATAATCTGTTTTTTCTTCAAGGGCCTGAATGCGTTTTTTGTAGGTCTTTCAACGTTTCCTGCTGTGTCTTGACTTGGGGTTCTATGATCTGGAGGGTTTGTTACCTTATCTGCCAATTTCCGGTGGTCCTCTCTGAGCAGGTTGAGGTCAGTGACCAATGCTCCGAACCTGTCCATCGTGACTCTTAAATCTTAAATCCTCAATGGCCACCAACACTTTGTATAGCTTGTCAGACATTGACACCATTGCTTCCCCTTCTGCCCTGATTGTCTTATGTGGACTGGTATCTGAATTCCCAGTTGCACGGTACCTACCCATCTTTAGGGTGTGTGACGATGAGTTTTTATGTGGTCCGGATTGTTCCTGTCTGGGCGGCGTGTCAGTTCCCTGGGTCCTGTGTTGGGTCCCTTAATTATTTTCAGTGGTTGTCCTGCTGTTATCGGGCTCTGTTCTGTATGGAGGATTTCCCTCTGTGTTTTATTGTTTGGAGCGATTTGTCCTTAACGAGGTGGTGATTCTATTCGTCTGCTTTACTTTCCAATCTCTGGTGGCCTTGTACTATGCGATGTCAGTGGGGGCCTCTTGCAGTTACGCGTCGGGCCCACTTTGCGTGGTCGCATGTTCCTGCTTATGCTAGGGGGCTTCTGCTTGGGCCTCTTCTGTTTGACTCTCCCCTCCCAGGGGGCTGGGTGGGGGGGGGGGGGGGGGAGTTCAATTACTGCCTGCTATCCGTTTCCTTCGTAGTGCCCCCCCTCCTTTTTGATCCTCGTAGCTCCCCCCGTCGGCCTCGTCCCTGGGACGTCGCTCCTTCCCCCTTGAGCCTTTGCACCTTGAGGCCTGGCGCTGATCGCTGGGGATGCTACGTTCGTATATGTGTGGGGGAGAAACCTTATAGCTCCTTGGTAGTTCCTCTGTTATCTCCTGTATCCACTTGATCTATGAGGTGATCTACCAGCGATTGGGGGGGAGGGGGCTGTCTTCCCCCTGGTGTCTCCGGTTGTGTGTAGCAGCTGCACCCGATTGTGCCGGTGCTGCGCTACAGAGTGTGCGCACTCGATTGGAAATCTTATCTACTTTCTCCCCCACTCGCGCTCACCTCTGGTGTTCTTGCCATTGCCGCCACTTGGAATTAGCGGGCCGTCTCATCTGGTTCCCATTCGCTGGCAAACTCTGTTAGGCACTGATGTGGGATTTCTTGCAGTGCCACAGGCTGCCCCCGTCTTAAAGTCGTTTAGCAGACTTTGGGCGCCGCCATTTTGATTCGGTCCCAGGCTTGCCTGCTGATTCTTTAGCTCCCGATATCCGCTCAGGTAATGCGATCCCGGCAATTATCGGCGATTTGAGTCACCGCTATCAGCTTCTTCCCAGCTCTTTTTTTCAGAATCCACCGGCACCAATCGTTGCCGAATCTCGGGCCGCCGATCGGAGCTTCAGGCAGACGCGTCCGCCATGATGGCTCTCTTGGCCATGCCCCTGGAGCGAGCCCGCCTTTAGCAACCAGACACCAAGGAAGGGGAAGATGGAGGTCACCCTACCTCCAATGTTACCTCCATCATCACTTTCGTCAACACCCTAGGGGTGCCGGTGAGGTCAAAAGGGAGCACTACAAACTGAAAATGCTCCTGGCCCACTGTGAACCCCAGGAAACAACTGTGGGCCTGAAGGACGAGAATATGGAAGTAAGCGTCCTGTAGATCTCTTTCGCACAAAAATAATGAATATGAATACATTTTTAAGTGTCCTCTTAAGAACCCTTCCCATTCCTTCATAGAGAATTTTAGTAGACAATACAACTCCCAAGTCTCTCAAAGTTTAGATAATTGACACCCAGTCTTATAGCTCAAATAAGATTTAAGGAATTTTTCAAAGGTTTATCTTTAACAACACAAGAATTCAGGGTACTTCTCTGTAATACAAAATGCCCATAGCACAATCCTTTAGAAAGCAGCAGGTCTTGGACAGTGACATTCTATATCCTTGTCGCCAGGTCCTGGCTGCAGTCAAATTGTAGCACGATTTCCTAAGAAGAACAGTGAACCAAGAGAAAAATTATACCTGAGGGTACAAGATGGCCACTCTCTCTCTATTCATGAACGACTTTGTGGCTTTCTGTGAAGCATAGTTCACTCCCAGCACACAGTCATACAGTATGTCCTCCACGCGTTCATAGCCCGAATCCAGTCAGCGACAGAGCTCCATGATGACCAGCATTATTTCCTTTACTGAAAGGCACTTGGCAAGAGCATCTTCAAAGTACTGCTTCCCCGCACATAGACCACACTAAGTGGTAAGCAGTACCTCCAACCCAATTACCTGACAACCTGGCACATACTTATTTTTAATTTAAAAATGTGTCAAGAAAAGGTGGCATTTTGCATGCAAGTCTCAAAAACATAGCAGTATCTAATAAACAAGATGCAAGATGTTAGTTGGGGCACATATGAATTTTAAGAAATGCAATTTCTAAAGTATTGTAACAAGAGAAAAATTTAGCGAACTCGACCAGTGAGGCTTATGATACAATGTTAAGGTTGACTAATAGTTTTATTTTATTCTGTGATAACGAAAATCAAAACGGTTTACCAACTTTGCATTTTGCTAGTATAACAGATCAAAGTAATGTGCTTTTTTCTTCTAATGCTACATTTTAATGCACTCAGTTATTTCAATAGGAGACACAACTCAATAGGACTTACTTCATCGCCTTCTTCAATGAGCCCCTGTATTGAATTAAAAAGGGATCCATAAGCACCGACTGTCACAAGAATTTCTTTGTATGGATCAATCTCTCTGTCACAAACTTTACCATATACTTGAGACAAAGCTTTCACTAAGCGTGGGTGTCCCTGTGCAAAAGAGAAGCACACATTTAACAAACAAACAAGGAGACATAGCTAGTTAAATACAAAAATAGCTTCAACCTAGTCAGCTCAATTTCTCACATACAATTTACTGGGAGTATACTCATTCTCTACAGCTCAGAACATAGTTATACATGTGTTATTTTCTTGAAGACGTGTCCTCTTATTTGCTGGAATACTCAGGATGCCTAATAAGCAACCATTCCACAGACCAGCAAGTTATCAGAAACAGAAACGCATTTTGGGCAAAATGTATCAAGTTTGTGGTAGCAAAAAGATTTTGCTACCACAAAGATTTGTGACCAAGGTGAATTGAGGCTTCAGCTCTCACAGGTGAGAAGGCCATCACATCTTAATATAACCTCGGAGTACTTAAGAAACAGTTTCTAAACAACTTGGCCATTAATATGGTAGTCTAATAGGTGTAGAGCATGGTGTGCATGCACATGTGTGCATGCACACCTGTGCCATATGACAGGCAGACCTGCCCTTAGGGCAGGTATGCCTGCCAGATGGCACCCGAGCCTCTTGTGGGGGTGCCAGAGGGTGTCAAAGTGACACCCCCTGCACCCTTGTGGAAATCTGTATTTACCGATTCGGTAAATACCGAATCGGTAATGCCCATTCATTCCTATGGGCTGCAAAGCCCATAGGAATGAATGGACATTACCGGTCGGTATTTACCGAATCGGTAAATACAGATTTTTACCGATTCGGTAAAAGGAACATCTGGATGTTCCTACATGTCCCCCATTCTTATTTACCGATTTTCAATTACCGAATCGGTAAAATTCGGTAATTAAAAAAAGGTAAATAAGTCCTACCTACATCTGGCCCCTGGCTCCTTGCGAGTATGAGCGAGGAAAGAAAGCAAAAAAAACCACAAATCAAGAAAAGCTGCAAAATAAATGTTTTATATATGTACCTTTTGTTGCTTGTTAGAGGCTGTTAAACACATGGAATCTTAAACAGTTGGTATTATTTTGGAAAACTAAAACTAAACGTTGAGTTTCAATTCTCTTTCAAGGAGGCCTCCCCTGGCACGCCACACAAACATTATTCCCCCTGCCATGCCAGTCCTGGAGTTAAAGGCAAGTGGGGAAAAATGGGGCAACGCAAGCACCAAGTTAAATATTGCTATTCCCAAAAGATGACATGCATACTTTGGCCTATACAACAGTAAATCCATAGGAACGAGCCACTGAATTAACTCATCACTCCCCAGTCTCTCTCGTGACAATTTGTTTGCATCTTTACTAGGCCTCTACATTTGGCTTGTGGTAATACAGTGGAAGGAGCTATGTGTGAGAAGTTGGCCTGGTATATGAGGTCCACTATTTTAGTGGGAACCTTGCACCAGTCCAAACGACCCTTATTGATGGTAGGTTATAAAGTCAACCTTATAGAAAGCTACCCTAGAGGTAGCTGTGGAGAGCAGCCTTCAGGCTAAGACTTGGAGACGAGTTAAGCAAGTTGTTTTACCAATTATAATCTCTTGAATGATCAAATGAAAGCACACCACACAAGGTATATATCAAATATATATGTATTTATTCTAAACACAACCCCTCTGGACTCTTTATGAGGTCAGAGGTAAAAGTACAATACAAGGAACTTAATTAGCATACGATAAGTTGCACAGTATACGTTATGTCCTCACAACCCATATACTAACATAGTGGTATAAGAACCACGAGTGGGTTAAAAAGCAGGCCTAGGGCCTGTGGATTCGCTGGGTCTGCCTAGAACCACCAAAGGTTAGGATGTAGGAGGCCCACGGGAGACGCGTGCAGTGTCTGAACACAGTCGCAGGTTACCATTGACTTTCTATGGAGAACGAACAAGTTACAAATTTACAATTTAAGGGCACTTCTAGGTGAACTACGATGGAACCCTTTTAGACTAGGACACTTCGAGAGTCAAGACCCGCGGGAGCACCGGAGTACTCGTGTTACCCCACCCAGGGAAGCCCGGTGCATAGGTGTCTTTTGGTGTCTGGTTTCGTCGTCCATTCCAATGGAGAGCTGCGAAGAAGTGCTGAAGGCGACCAGAGGAAAAGTGTCCAGGTGGATCCAAGGGTGGATCGGAGATGTGAAGAACCTGAAAGCGGAGGAGACAGAGTCTGGGTCACTTGCCAGTGACCAGGATGGCGATGGGAAGATGCCAGCCGATGTTGTGTTATTTCAGGTGAGAAGGTGAAGCTGGTCTCTTCAGCCACAAGGACCAGAAGGCGCCGACCAGGAGCTGGATTCGAGCTGGACCAGGCCTCCCCTGCCGGAGTTTCGTCCAGCAGCAGGAGGGCAGACTCGTGTCTGTGGCAGCAGCATCCATTTTGTGATGCTGTGGCTCTGTTTAACTTTAACCGGGTTTACCAGTAACTACATGTCTTCTCCCTCTAGAAGGGGGAATGCTACCCCCGCCGCCAGAACTGGCGGGCGGGTGGTAGTATTCCAAATTGTTTGACACCTTACACGACATGTTTTGATAAAGCCAAACCAAAGTTAGCATTAACCGCGAGGATTATAATGCACTTAAGAGTATATGGTATGGCTATATCATAGAACAGATATAAGGAGATGGTTCCGAAAGCTGCAGAGGGGCTCAGCTCATGCTAGGGCACCCTCTCACACAAAACCAAGCACTCTGCCTTCAGGATTGTCAAGGCCTGCCATAGGAGTGACTTATAGGTTACTATGTTTCTATATATAAGGAAGGTAGATATAGTTATACTATATCTAAGTAAGGGGTGATTACACCACCTTACCCAGGCTGTAAGTACAGACCTGTGGTGTCAGTTTGGAAGGCTAACCAGGGGTGGCACAATACATGCTGCAGCCCCTGGTAGGCCTAGGGTGCACCTATGCCCTGGGTACCTAAGGTACCATATACAGGGGCTCACAAGAGTGACCCTGTAACCAATCTGGTATGTACCTAAAGTACATGGTATCAATTTAGAGAGAGTACAGCTAGGCTGTGGGCCTGATTAGCAGGGCCACAGCAATACTAAAGTCGAAAAAACAGTGAAACACCGCAAAAAGGGGGGCAACAATAGGAAGCACACCCTACTCTCCTACACTACGTATACCAGATGTCCTCTGCCAAACATACAGCCCAACTAATATAGCATATAAAAGTCTGCTAGTAGTTTATGTGAGCCAGAAATAAAACAAAAAAGTAATCTCCCAGGATAATTGGAGCATCGTGCAACAAGAGCACTCGTTTGCCTGTTCTTTTGAAGAATTCTTGTTTGCTACTACTCTTAACTGTGGACATATTAACTTCCAGCTATTCACTAGCTAATTCGTTTGGAATAAACTGATATTTTTAGTCTGTTTCAGGCTTAAGTTACTTTTTACTATGGGCTTGATAGAGCTTACATGGCGAAGAACATTCAATTTACTACTTACCTTCTTCCTACTTGACGGCATAGTGTTTTGCTGTTTGCTTTGTGATTACCAGTATCAGCACATCTCACATTTAGTGTCCTTAGGTTAATGTGACTGCACATTTGTCCAGAGCAATGTGTAAACTACATGCAGTCAGATATGCATATTTTACTTTTCAAGCATTGGTCAATAAACAGTTATAAAAAAACAAAAAAGGACCGAGTTGGGCTTATCTAAAAAAAGCCCTCTGAATCTTAGTGTACAGACGAATCCTCATTTGACACTGGTAAGACCAATGATAAGGAGGAATACACAATGATAAATAAACAAAGCTGCTTCATTGAGTTACATGTTCACATTTTTAAACAAGCATTGGCAAAGCCAATAGGTCGAGTATTTGGGACCTATTGGCTTTGCCAATGGTGTTTAGTCACACTGAACAACATCCCCGAAGTTGTTCAGGATGGCTAATGCTAAATTAAAAACAAAACACAGACTCAAAAAATGAAAAGGGAAAAAAACACGCTTTTGATGGGGCCACCCACGCCATTTTGTAGTCTGGTGGTGCTTACCCACAAAATGAAGCAGGAACATGTATTTTGTTTTTTTAGTTACTAATGCGAGTTGGATTGGTAACTTAAAAAGAAAATGTGCAAAAGCTTTTTTTCCTTCTTTAAAAGCAGGTGCGTGAAGCGGACACAACAGGGGGACGGAAGCGAAGTGGATGGAAAAAACACGGGGAAAAGAGAGGACACAGAAGCAACACAGGGGAGGGCGAGTGACCAGGACCGGTCCCAGGATGCTTGTTTCTGGTCCAGGGAAGACATGGCTTGGCAGTTCGGGCTGGACTGTTCCCATAAGGCACAGGGTCAGACTGATTTGCATATAGCCATGTCTGAACTGGGGTGGCTGAGTGAACTAAAGAATGGTGATGGATTAAACCCAGATCAGTTGACTGGGGTGAGTGTTTGATTTGTTCAAACGCTCCGTCCATCATCCCCTTTTGTATCGCTTTGTTAGCCCTAAGTGTGGCAGGGTATACTCAGACGTGAGTCCCTTGTTCACTTGGCCACTGGATTCAAGATAGCCTGGCTGATGAGGATTATGAATCCGAAACCGGTCCCAGGATGCTTGTTTCCGGTCCAGGGAAGACATGGCTTGGCAGTTCGGACTGGACTGTTCCCATAAGGCACAGGGTCAGACTGATTTGCATATAGCCATGTCTGAACTGGGGTGGCTGAGTGAACTAAAGAATGGTGATGGATTAAACCCAGATCAGTTGACTGGGGGTGAGTGTTTGATTTGTTCAAACGCTCCGTCCATCATCCCCTTTTGTATCGCTTTGTTCGCCCTAAGTGTGGCAGGGTATACTCAGACGTGAGTCCCTTGTTCACTTGGCCACTGGATTCAAGATAGCCTGGCTGATGAGGATTATGAATCCGAAACCGGTCCCAGGATGCTTGTTTCCGGTCCAGGGAAGACATGGCTTGGCAGTTCGGGCTGGACTGTTCCCATAAGGCACAGGGTCAGACTGATTTGCATATAGCCATGTCTGAACTGGGGTGGCTGAGTGAACTAAAGAATGGTGATGGATTAAACCCAGATCAGTTGACTGGGGGTGAGTGTTTGATTTGTTCAAACGCTCCGTCCATAATCCCCTTTTGTATATCTTTGTTCGCCCTAAGTGTGGCAGGGTATACTCAGACGTGAGTCCCTTGTTCACTTGGCCACTGGTTTCAAGATAGCCTGGCTGATGAGGATTATGAATCCGAAACCGGTCCCAGGATGCTTGTTTCCGGTCCAGGGAAGACATGGCTTGGCAGTTCGGGCTGGACTGTTCCCATAAGGCACAGGGTCAGACTGATTTGCATATAGCCATGTCTGAACTGGGGTGGCTGAGTGAACTAAAGAATGGTGATGGATTAAACCCAGATCAGTTGACTGGGGGTGAGTGTTTGATTTGTTCAAACGCTCCGTCCATCATCCCCTTTTGTATCGCTTTGTTCGCCCTAAGTGTGGCAGGGTATACTCAGACGTGAGTCCCTTGTTCACTTGGCCACTGGATTCAAGATAGCCTGGCTGATGAGGATTATGAATCCGAAACCGGTCCCAGGATGCTTGTTTCCGGTCCAGGGAAGACATGGCTTGGCAGTTCGGGCTGGACTGTTCCCATAAGGCACAGGGTCAGACTGATTTGCATATAGCCATGTCTGAACTGGGGTGGCTGAGTGAACTAAAGAATGGTGATGGATTAAACCCAGATCAGTTGACTGGGGGTGAGTGTTTGATTTGTTCAAACGCTCCGTCCATCATCCCCTTTTGTATCGCTTTGTTCGCCCTAAGTGTGGCAGGGTATACTCAGACGTGAGTCCCTTGTTCACTTGGCCACTGGATTCAAGATAGCCTGGCTGATGAGGATTATGAATCCGAAACCGGTCCCAGGATGCTTGTTTCCAGTCCAGGGAAGACATGGCTTGGCAGTTCGGGCTGGACTGTTCCCATAAGGCACAGGGTCAGACTGATTTGCATATAGCCATGTCTGAACTGGGGTGGCTGAGTGAACTAAAGAATGGTGATGGATTAAACCCAGATCAGTTGACTGGGGGTGAGTGTTTGATTTGTTCAAACGCTCCGTCCATCATCCCCTTTTGTATCGCTTTGTTCGCCCTAAGTGTGGCAGGGTATACTCAGACGTGAGTCCCTTGTTCACTTGGCCACTGGATTCAAGATAGCCTGGCTGATGAGGATTATGAATCCGAAACCGGTCCCAGGATGCTTGTTTCCGGTCCAGGGAAGACATGGCTTGGCAGTTCGGGCTGGACTGTTCCCATAAGGCACAGGGTCAGACTGATTTGCATATAGCCATGTCTGAACTGGGGTGGCTGAGTGAACTAAAGAATGGTGATGGATTAAACCCAGATCAGTTGACTGGGGGTGAGTGTTTGATTTGTTCAAACGCTCCGTCCATCATCCCCTTTTGTATCGCTTTGTTCTCCCTAAGTGTGGCAGGGTATACTCAGACGTGAGTCCCTTGTTCACTTGGCCACTGGATTCAAGATAGCCTGGCTGATGAGGATTATGAATCCGAAACCGGTCCCAGGATGCTTGTTTCCGGTCCAGGGAAGACATGGCTTGGCAGTTCGGGCTGGACTGTTCCCATAAGGCACAGGGTCAGACTGATTTGCATATAGCCATGTCTGAACTGGGGTGGCTGAGTGAACTAAAGAATGGTGATGGATTAAACCCAGATCAGTTGACTGGGGGTGAGTGTTTGATTTGTTCAAACGCTCCGTCCATCATCCCCTTTTGTATCGCTTTGTTCGCCCTAAGTGTGGCAGGGTATACTCAGACGTGAGTCCCTTGTTCACTTGGCCACTGGATTCAAGATAGCCTGGCTGAGGAGGATTATGAATCCGAAACCGGTCCCAGGATGCTTGTTTCCGGTCCAGGGAAGACATGGCTTGGCAGTTCGGGCTGGACTGTTCCCATAAGGCACAGGGTCAGACTGATTTGCATATAGCCATGTCTGAACTGGGGTGGCTGAGTGAACTAAAGAATGGTGATGGATTAAACCCAGATAAGTTGACTGGGGGTGAGTGTTTGATTTGTTCAAAGGAAGGCAGAAGCAATTTGCGGGGAGGGAGTGGGATGGGAAAACCATAATGGAGAGAGAGAGAAAGAAGGTGAGGGTAGAAGAAGCAACACTGAGGGTGCCAAAAGCGTAGCTGGTGGCACTGCTACCAAAGTTTTTCTAAGCACTCAGGGATGTTAATAATAAACAAGTTGCTTATCTTCTGTAACACTCTTTCTGGTGGATGTAAGTAAGGAAATTTATTGTATAGTTAATAAAAACCGTTACAAAGATGAAATGCAGTGGTATTTTAAAATATGTCAGGAAATACATTCTTGTACAAGTATTAAAACCATTGATTAAAAGTGATGCCCTTAATGCTTTGAAGAGCTGATTCAATATTAAAGGAAGGCAATTACAAAACTTTGAGATTAGAGTTTGTAGTGGCCCTTTGCGAGAATTCCTCTTTTTTTCAAAAAATTAGTCACATATTTAACTGTTCGACAAATGAGTTGTGGGTCCACTGAGCACAAGACTTGTAGGATCGCTGAACGGCATGTGCGAATTCCTTGTTCATTGAATTTCGCCTTTAATAAACTCCGGCGTTCCTTATCCAGTGCAGGACGAATGCAGATAAGGTGAACAAAGTCTTGTACGGCAGCACCACATAGGTCGCACTCCTTGGGGCCTGGTGGCCTCCAGCCAGGTTGATCGGCGTTTGTTGGCAAATTGCCCATCCTTAGGCTAAGGTATTTTAGTTTGACGTGTGATGGAAAGGCAAGCCCTAGATAGGCTGCAGGTGCCGGCTTATTGTAAGATTGTATTGTCGTCCAAGTGTGTAGGCGGTGCCTCAGTATTGTCTTGTCATTGATCAATGAATGCCTGTTAGCTGCCTTTTTTACTGCCTGCTTAAATGAGGATACGGGTAGCTTCATTTCCCACAGTGACGCTAATTCAGTAATTTCAAGGGAGGAATTTAAGTACTTAGCATACTGAGAGTTAGGACTGCTTTGCAAGTAGCGCGATTGATTTCTGTTTCGCGGTTCATCCAGATGCCGTACCAAAATTTAACAGTCTCATATTTTTTGTGCAGGGTTTGTGACTGCAGGCCGAACTCGAGACGGACCTGTGCGGGGGAAGCGTCACACGGTAGGCTGAATACACGCTTGTACACACTCGTTTGGATTTTGTCTAAGAGCAGTGCACTCCTTCCGTAATGTAGCACGCTGCCGTAAGCTATTGTTGGAAGTAGCTTAGCTTTGATGACTGTTAGGAGGGGGGGTGAACAAAGGGCCTTTTAATTGCTTGGATAAACCACTGAATGCGTATACCAAAGCTGTTCCTTTCTTCTCTATGGCATCAAAATGCGTAGAAAAGTTGGACTGTCTGTCCAGATCTATCCCCATGTACTTGTAGCTTTCCACTACTTCCAATTTCTTATTATCAATTACGAAGTTTGGCGGTGCTTTACGACGATGGGTTATCATCATTACTTTTGTTTTCTTACTGTTTATTTCCAAAAGGTTCTGTTTAGTGTATCCAGCCAGTTCTTGCAAGAGACGTTGCAGACCTATTTTCGTCTGATTGAGGAGGACCACATCGTCGGCATAAGAGAGATGCGTAATGGGCAGTGTTCCTAGCCGCGGTGGGTGAGCATTGATCCCATCTAGCCTTGATGTCAGATCGACGATAAATAAATTGAAAAGATGGGGGGCCAAAACGCAGCCTTACTTTAATCCATCGCAAGTTCTGATCTTCCACGTTAGCCGATGGCCGTTATCAATCTTTACCTGCATCCAGGTGTTGGTGTATAGGTCCATTAATGGGTTTAGGATCGAGTCCGGCAGACCCTGTTGCTTTAGTTTGGACCAGAGAAGTTGTCGACTGACACGGTCAAAGTCCGCCTTAAAGTCCACGAAGCATGAGTATAGTGCTTGATGATTTTGCAGACTTTTTTCGGCTATCAAGCTTATTGCTATGGCATTTGCCATGGTGCCTATGCCGCGGTGAAACCCTGACTGGTTTACCGGGATTTTATTGTTGCCTTCGGACCATTTTGTGAGGTCAGTTAACACCAGGGATGCATAATACTTGGCCTCTGCGTCTATGAGTGCTATCAGGCGATAATTAGCTGGATTTTTGCGATCTCCGCCTTTGTATATTGGGTTGATGATCGCCCCTCTCCAGCTTTCTGGAATGCGACTGGTGTTACTTATCGTCCGGAACAGGTTGTTGAAGTTGCGGGCCCAAAAGTGGGGATCTTCCTCATAAATTGCCTGCGGGACGCCATTCGGACCTGGTGCACTGTCTTGCCTGCTTTTCTTTATTATTTGTAGTATTTCAACTTCCCCCTATGGTCGTGGTGTGTGGACTGGACCTTTCTGTTTATTGTTTGAGATGTTTATCAGGTCAAGGACAATAGTAGTCGGAATCACTGCATTTGATGTTTTATGTGCAGGAATTACTGTTGTTATCGGAGGTGTCATTGAATTTATTGAAAAGGTATCAATTAAATGCTGTACCTATGCCATTTCTGTGATGGAGGTCACACCTGTTGTTTTTACAGGCCTGTTCAGTGAATTTACTTGCAACCAGAATGCTCTGGGATCGTTTTTTTTTGCGTTGTATAATATTTTAGTCCAAAAGTCAGTGACCTCATTTTTTTTCTCGTTCCAAATTTGTTTCTTGTATTGTTTCTTAATGGATCGTACATCATGCCAAACCTTGGATTGCGGACTGTGACCTTGTGCTCTCCTCATGGACTGTCACAGGCGCCTTCTCAAGGAGAATGTGATCTGACTGAAATGGCCGTGTTCTTTTGGTTGGACTTGTTTTTGCTATTAACTCCGGTCTTCGGTAGTTTATTAAAGAAGGCAGTACATGTCTCTGCGCTCAATTCCTTTTCAAGAATGAGCGTTTGCATTAAGTTCTTTGCATCGTGAGCTATTCGCGGTAGTGAGTTGCTCGTCCACCTTAAGCGTTTCAAGTTAATTGTTGACGTTTCCCCCGCTAATATTGGGGCTTTTGGGTGTTTGGGCGATGTTAGTTCAATTTCAATGTGCTGCACTGAGTGATCGCTGTCTGGGGAGCATAAGATTTGGAACTTTTTTATTAATCCAAGGAGAGGAAGTGAGACTATGGTGTAATCCAGAATTGTGCTTGAACTGGGACCGATGTAGGTACTAGAGGGAGGTTTATCCTGTTTTGTTCTCCCATTTAGCACTCGCATCCCCTGCTGCTCGAGCTCCCACATCAGCTGCCGGCCCACTTTGTCCATCTTCTTTGCACACGGGATCTCCTGTGTTTCGACGGCCCAGAGTTCGTTGACAGTGCTAATGTAATCTTCATCTTCCTGGGGATGTAGTAGGTTGGCATTAAAATCGCCTGTAAGGATTATCTCCCAAGTTGGTTGTTTAAGGCGAAATCCTGATATAACGTTACTGATTTTTTTGAAAAGCTCTTTTTTTTCTTTGATTTTTGGATGAACATATATGTTAATGAGAATAATGATTCCAATGCCTGCCTGTGGTCCCATTTCCAGTTTGATAATTTGCATATCTGCGGTGGAAGGGGCTGATTGGGAGGACTTGATGTTTAATGCAGTGGTGATGTAAACCGACAGACCCCCCTTTGCTCGCCCGTAACGCTGGGTTCGATTTGCACTGACATGGAAGCATATTCTGCCTGGAACATCGATTGGGGCTGTTAACCATGTTTCCCGCAGCGCAATGATATCATAGGTGTCCCAAGTATCCATTTTTCTTTTGTCACCTAAGATATCTTTTGCACCGGCGATGTTCCAAGAAAGAACTTTTACTGGGCTTTGATCTATTTTGCCCACCTGGGTATTGTTTCAATCTTCGATTATGCCATGATTTAGTCTGTGTGGCTGTTCGGTTTTGGAGGATTCCGCACCCCTGGCACCTTGCAGTACCGAGTATGTAGATCGACTTTCCAGTGTGTTATTTTCTCTTCTGCCACGCTTCATTAGAAGGGGGGACGGATATCCTGGCGTTACCTCTTCTTTGAGGGAGATTCCCCACTCATCAAATTTTCTGGTTTCGTGGAGTAACTCCTTGACGATTTCCGCATTCCTCCAGGTTGTAAGGGTGCCTTCCTTTGCTGTGCTGTTACCAAGGTTGATGAATTCTATTGTTAGTAGGTCATTGGATGTTATATGATTAAGGCTCGGGATTGCGGACGTCAAGTGTAGGATATTTCCTCGATTTAAATAGTCTTGTGGGCCTTGTGTTTTACAGTTAGGAATGAAAAGAATCCTTCCCTCTGTTTTCAATTTTGTGTCTTGCATTTGCTCAGGGATGAACGGTGCATGGTCGTTTGTCCGAGGTCTCGTTGTTTTATTACATCCATTATCCTTTACGTCGTTGGGTGTGTTTTTTGCTTTATACCTCATGTCATCCTTCCCTGGTTGCTCAGGTGGCTTGTTTGCTTTGGCCTTAACTTTCAGACTTTCTCTTTTCTGACCACACGGCCCAAGATTTGAAGCGTGTTCGTTGAAGGTGATCGCATAAGGTGGACCTGTCCTTTTTTCGGTTACCGGTTCTCTGCTTTGTTGTTGAACATCTTGGTCCGTGATTATCTTGACTTGTAATTGATCTTGCGTGCTCTTGCCTGCTTTTGCTGTAACTTGCCTAACATTTTTTGTGTCCCTTTTGTTAAGAGTGGTAAAGGGTCTAAACGTTGTGTGCAGGGAGAGAGATACTTTATGTTTATTATCGGCGGCTTTAGTGACCACCCTTTTGCATCCCTGCTTGCCCGACTCACACCTACTGTGCTCCTGATCCCTTATGGGCTGTTTGTGATCTGGCTGGGAAATCCGGACCTTTTGTCGTGGTATGTTCCCGTTATTTTTTAATTGGCCCTGTGGGCTCCCTAGAATTCTGTTAGTTTGTGTGAAGTCACAATCAGCACTCTCAAGGCTCCAGTCTGCACTACTTGATTCTATAGATTGAGTCGCATGTTCAACATTGTTTGATTCCTCTATGCTTGTTGATGTATTTAAACTTCACGCATGGACTATCTCCTCTGTACGTATTGGTGTATTTGACCTTGACGCTTGGGCTATCTCGAGGAGATGTACTTCCATGGTGGTAGGCTGATGTTCTTCCTCATTAGTGCTGTGAATCTGAGGTTTTCTTGGGTTCTTGGCCGTTGTGGTTGACTGATGAACACCCTCTTCTGTTTCAGTTTTGGGTTTTGATAAAGTTTTAGAAAAGTTAAAGATTAGGTAATTGATCAAGGCCTGCTTGTTGGCAGGTATGCGGTTTAATTGTTGGTTTCTGTTTTTTCTTGCATGTTTTTTCTGCCGTTTGGTTAAGACTTGTTGGTTGTTTGTATTTTTTGTCCAATCCTGTTCAGGTTGTTCTTTTTCAGGCAACCCGTGGCTATTATTAAGTTTGTAAGGGGGGTTGACCCCTGTTGATTTTTGTTCTTCTGTTGGTTCACCAGTTTTTGTTTTTATTGACTTTTTTTGATTAGTCTTTAGATCTATTATTTGTTGTGCAGCTTCTGCTGGGGGATTTTCGCTCCTCATTCCGAGCATGGCCATTTCCTCATTAAACATGACCTTGTGGTGGGCAGAGGTAATGAGGTCTCTTTTATTAATTGTGCTGTTGGTGCCCTGGTTTGCACGTTTGCATTCCTGTAAAATGTTTTTGAGTATTGATGGCAAATCCCTTAGTTTTTCGAGAATAGGGTTGCAAGTACAATTTGGGGGCGGCACCCGGGGATTATTCAGGTCCTGAAAGATTTCAAGTGTATTGGCCATGGCATCCAGTTTATTGTTGATGTTAGATATATGTTCAGCGATTGTACTCATGAGATGCATCTGAATATCGAGTTTGTCAGACTGCATGTTCAGCGTTTTGAATGAAGTTTCCAATATTTTGCCGAGTAAACTATGTAATTTAATTATGGATTCTAGGTTTTGGTTAAGACCGTGCTTTCCTGCTTTTTGGCACTGGTTATCCTTGTTATTGTGTGTATTAGCTATGCAATGTGAATATTCCTCGACTATTACCCCTGCCATGGTTGCTTGGTGTTCCACATTTTGTTTGTTTAAGAGACCTGCTTTTCCAAAGGATTTTGGGGGTACTGGGTCGGGCAATACTGATGCACTTGAAATTTCTATTATTATTGATTCCCGTCGGCGGTCTTCACTTGGTTTATTGAATGGATCTGTGGGTACGTGGGCTTGTACTTCCTGTTCCGACCCACTAGATATCTCAATTAGGTTTTTGTTTACTGTTTCCAGGATCAGTTGATTGTTTGAGTAACGACCGTCTGGGGTTTTTTCTTGCACCTCATTCGATGTTATTACAGACTTATTAAATGGTTTCATTTGCTTGGAATCAATTGAACTTGTAATATTGTCTTGTTTTTCGTAGTGTAACGTTGTGCTTTGAGCTGGTGGGATTTCCTTCTTGTCAGAGGAGGTTTGGGAATCCAACCAGGAATTGCACACCTCACCCTTTTTGTTGGGATTAAGCTTAATTTGACTTAGACATGACTCTTGTCTAGGGGCCGAGTGATTGTGTGGTTGTTCTTTATATGCTGCATCTGAATTACTGATGTTGAAGCATCCCTGGTCATTGCCGGTGTCTGGCGGGCTCCCAACCCCTGATGGTTCCAAATTTATGTCGCTTAATGATAGTACTGGCGAAGTGGTTATCCTTGTTCTTGTTTGACTTTTGTGCAATGTGCTTTTTTCTGATGGATTTTCCGTAGTGCGGCCCGTGATCCTGTCAGTGGCACCTGGCGGCGTTAGGTGTTTTACTTGTTCTTGCACCTGATCGGGACTTCTGATTTCCATGTGTACTTGAGCTTGTGTTTGGATCGTATACTTATTGTTCCCCAGGCTGTACGGCCTACTAGCCCCTTGGGCTATTTGGATACGCTTGCCTAGTTCTTCTTTTCCGGTGCCCTTTACCAAGTTAATGTTTGGGCGGGGTGGGGGAGTCAGTGCAACTGCCGACTGCGTGGTTACTTTACTCGGTGTCAATGGTTTTTGAAGTCCGTTTGGGGTTGCTGGCATTGTGTAAATTGCTGTTACGGGTTCTTTCAAAAATGAGAATTTGCCAGTGGGGTTCATAGAGCCGAATATCGAGTAAATTGGTGGTATTAGTGAGGTGGTAGGAGAATTGGCTACCTTATCCTCAGAAATACTGATGGATGTTTTAATTTTGGATTTCCTTTTCGTGGGTTGCGGTGGGTTCCTTCGTGTCCTTCCAGACCTCATTGTTCCACAAGGCTTGACGTCGGGGCCTCTTACTGCCCTATGGGTCCTTTGGGCTGTAGAGGGATTGGTTTTGTTTTGCTTTTTCCCCCAAGACCGGCCTGCCTCTACTTCTGCCTGGAGGGAGCGTCTCCAGCTTGTGCAATATGTGCTCTGTACAGAATTCAGTGGTCTGAGGTCAGTTGGCCTATTTGAGTAATACTAAACCAATTATCTGTTAGTTTAGCCAGGTAGATCAATGGGAGAGGCGGGCCAAGTGAAACTGCCGCAAGACTACTGCAGACCTCCTCTTAATCATGTGCTTAATCCTGTGCACAGGGGAAATATTGAGGGTGGCAGTGGCGGAGGTTGTTAAACGAAAAGAAAAAATGGTGAGATGGTGAGCTAGGCGGGTCTGGTCTGATCTGTGGCTGTGACCGAGGACACGGGCGAGCTCCGTTGTTGCACGCTCTGACCGCTCCGTACTCTACTTCAGCCACACACAGACGCTGCTGCCTCTGCCGCACACCGCCTCTGCCGCTCCTCACCGCTTTAGCTGCTTAGACGCTTTAGTTGCGCAGGATGCCGCTAGAAGCCGCTGCTGCTCCTTCGTGGAGTTTAGGTGCTGCCTGTGAGCGAGCTACGAGGTCTCCAGGTCTCCGGTCTCCGGGCTCCGACTCAGCTCCGACTCGGCTCAAGCTCAAGTCTGGCTCGGCTCCGCTCCGACCCAGCCCCTGCTCCGATTGGAGCTCCAGCTCCGGCTCAGGATCAGGCACCTAACGCGGCACCTCTCCGGCTCCTCACCGGGTCTTTTGCTCCTCAGCGCTCGCAGCTTGCAGCTTGCGTCCGCCGCTACCGCTAGTGCTTGACTGGTGCTCGACTGGTCAGCAGGGCTCAACAGCGCCACCTCAAGCCTCCTTAGACCAATAGTATAGAAGTTGGCACGGAAACTGTTGAAAAGTATCACGATAACGTCCATTCGGCCATGGTCGCCTCGTGGATGTGGAAACTTCTAATTGCAGATTCTTCAGCTTAGAAGCTTAGAAAAAAAAAAGCAGTTCCTTCAAAAGGTGGAGTGTCTGAGAAATAGGCACATAACAAAAACTCCTGCAGGACTGAGCAGACATAATGGGCCTCTCTGTGGACCAGACTGTGAGACAGTAGTACTTAAAAAATGTATGCACGTATTCCCATTGTGCAGCCTTGCAGATGTCTAGGACAGGAACACCACTTACCATTGCTGCTGATAAATCCCTGGCTCTGGTGCAATGAGCCCGTAGGCCTTAGTGGGATTTCCTCTTGGTCAGGGCATTGCTAGTTTCCATGATCAGAATGATCAATCTGGATAGTGTTTCTTTCTGGATAGTGTTTCTTTCTGTACCTCCTTACCATTTTTGGCACCAGCAAATCCCACAAAAGCTGGATAATGCTCTATGTAGAAGCGAAGACCTCTCGTTGGGTCTAACTGATGAAACCTCTTCTCTTTAGAGGGAAGAAGTGGCACGAAAAATGCAGGAAAGGTGATGGGTGTAGGAGGCTGGCTTAGTATATAGTGCTCACTTCTGTAAGTGTAGTACCCTGCACTAATCCAGGCAACCCTAACAGTGATTTTAGTGGTCTTAGGCAACCTTAGAAAGCTCTTTAAGAGGTAGCTGTGGAGAGCAGCCTTCAGGCTTAGCCCAGAAGAAGTGTAAAGCAGCTTGTTTTTACCAGTACTAAATCTTATGGTATAGGTTAAGTTAAAAAGAACCACGCAGTGTAGTTATAAAAAAAAGATGTATTTATTATAGACACTCACTAATACATTGCAATATCTCCTACCAGGAGATATAACCAAAATACACACAATACTTTGGAAATAGAACACGTAAGTAGCAAAAATACACAGACTGGACCCAGAAGACGTAATGGAATCTGGGAGCCAAGGGACCACCCAAGTGATGGCAGGCCTTGAGAGAGTTGCAGAACCACCACCTGTGTTGCTGAACCTTTCGGAGTCTGTAGGAGCTTAGGAACAGCAGACCTGTCAGCTTTGTTGCGGTGTCTGCAGATGCAGGGGAGTGACTTCTTCACTCCAAGGAGGATTCCTTTGGGTGTCTTGGATGTCCACAGGCCTTGTGAAAAACCTGTATGGAGCACAGGCACAGATGTTGTAGAAGATCTGCAAGATGACAGGACCAGGAGCAGCAGGAGTCTTTCCAGTTGCGGTCTCGGTTCCCAAAGCGAAGTCCAGAGTGCCCAGACGGTTGAAGTGGTTTTAGATCTGAATCTTGCCCCACGACGAATCTCAAAACTCACCCACAGGTAAGCCCTTAAGTACCCTAAGGAGGGGGTTGGGACAATTCAGGGGTCCCTCCGACAGGAGGGGATGGACAGTGGGGAGGATACTCCCATGACCTTTGTTCAGTTCCACGCCAGAGTGGGAGCCAACAGCTCCATGAACTGGTTTCAACTGGAGTATGCAAGGAGGGCACCAAATGTGCCCTTCATAGCAGTCTCGTGGCGCTGGCCCACACCATGTCCCAATACACCAAGTCAGGAAACCTACTGTCCTGCCTTCTCCTTCTTGAGCTTGGCTCAGCAGCCGGAGGGCAGAATCATGTCTCTGGTCAGCAGCAACCAAAGTTCGCAGTCCAGGTCTAGCAGACTGGTACCGGGAGCACTGAGGGCCTCCCAGAGGAGCTTTACAGTGCATGGAATCATATCTCCCACACCATAGATATCAAACACAACAGGGTTTGTTACAGCCAGTTTAGAGATAGGTATCACGTAATGACGCATGGCCACTATGTATCTTAATGGCTGATGCACTTACAACCCGGAGAATGGACTCCGAGGGTCATAGTGCTGTCCTGCTCATGCAGGGTCACCCTCACACTTAGAACCGAGCACCCTGCCTTCAGGATTCAAAGGCCTGCTTCAGGGGTGACTTATAGGTTTTAAATGCAGTGACCTCAGATAACAGGAAACATATCTGTTGTAAATGGTGCTGGAACCAGCTTACACAGGCTTCTTCGGCGGGCCTTTCGTCACAATTTGAGTGGTCTCTCACGGGTGGCATAATACATGCTTCAGTCCATGGGAAAACCCTGGTGTACCCTTGCACTGGGTACCTTTGTACCATATACTAGGGTACCCCAGTAGCCAGTCTGGAGTGTAACTAAGTGCTCACCATGTCCAATTTAGGGACGAAGCACAGAGACTGGGTTCCTGATTAGCATGATCCCAGTCGGACTAGTCAGTAAAACATAATGACACTAGCAAAAGTGGTGGTGACCATGAAAGCAGATCCTACTTTCCTTCCTACAAAGGGTTAACCCACATGTGTCAGTCCTTTTAGTAATCTCATCCCAACGGGAGAGTTGAACAGATAACGCGGATCAGAAAAACGTAAAATGACAGCAAGAACTGCATTTTGGAGTACTTTTAATAGTACTGATTGTGCTACAAAATCATATTCACTAACCTATGTCCAGAGGTCTCCACCTCTCCTTTTACGAGCAAAGATCTGACCCTACTGTGTAATTTCCACACATTTATGCCTACGTTTTAGTAGTAAATGTGGGATGGACAGGGGCAGTGGCTGGAAAATGGAGAATACAATGCCTACATTTTACTAGTAGTAATGTGGGAGGGTGAGTGGCTGAAAAGATGGAAATACTTACAACAAAATGAGCGGGGCTAAATGAGGTGAAAGGAGGGGTTTAAAGAGGGGTTTAGGGAAGGACATGCAATTACCCACAAAAGAGTAAGCCAATTCCTATTCACAAACGGCACTTCTAAAGTTAATACAGTAAAAAGGGACCCAAAACAAAACATCTTCCGATATTATGCAACATACAGCTTTGCTTCTCGGTCCTGGATCACCTTTAGGTGCAAGAGAGCACATTTATTTCCTTCAAATAGCTCCCAGAATCCAAACACCAAAGACACACTTTATGCAGATCTGTGATAAGCATCTTCTTTCTTCAGTCACAGCATGGTTTGAGGCAAAGAGAAGCCTGTTGCTCCAGCTTACCAAGCACACAATTTGAAGTCCCCTATAAGGGGTACTAAAGTGCCAGAAACATATGTAGGAATGTCTGTAAGACATACACACGAAGGCAACAGTGCTTCTGCACAATACAAGCACACTACCCCAATCAGAACCTGGGTAGAAAAGCAAAAAAAAACTTGCATCAACAGGCGTTGAAGCCCAATAGGGCCATAAAGCAATACATGTCCAAATAACAGAGTCCATAACCTGTCATTGACAGTTTAGGAAATAATAAAAAAAATACCGGCAGGAGCACCTCACCGGGTGCCACCCGTAGGTGAAGTTTGAAAGAAAAAAACCAATGGGCACTGCCCTAGAACAGCTAAAATGTGAAAGAAATCAAGGAGACCATACTCAGTACGAGCTCAGTACGGGAGCAAGAAGAGGAACAGACAGTATAGCAAAACAGGGTTTAAGATTCTGCTCCAACAATACTGTGCCGAAAACGGCATATATGGGAATCTGCATGAGCGCTAAACAGTTGTTGACCATCGAAAGCCATGTTCACGAAGATGGATTGAACAGCCTCCAAAAAAACAGAGGTGCGTAGCCAGGCTCGCTGGCGAAATGCCACTGAAAGAGCCACGGGTCGCCCTACAGAATCTGTTGAATCCATGCCACATCGAATGAGCAATTTAGCTGCTTGTCGGCTATCCCGGAGTAACTGAGTAAGATTGTTTCGGGTCTTATCTGCGAGTGAGGAGAGTAGGCGCAAGACGAATCCCACAACACGGGAGAAAAACCAGCTCAGAACACAAGCAGTATCAAGTGACCGCAAAGCGGAACTAGTGGCAGAAAAATATGCTGCCTAAAAGTATGGAGATCCCCTAGACTCCCAGTCTGGAGGGACACAAGGGGGGCTGAGGAGGCTGTAGTAGCCTGAACTACAAAGCTGCACAGAGTAGGCTGCCATAGAAAGCAGACCTGGTCTACAGAGGCAGGACGGCATCTATAAGCTATCGACGTCACATCCTGTGGAAGACGAGGCACAGAGGTACTGCTGTAAAATATTTTCCAGATCTAGTCTGACGCCTGGGGATCATTCAACGGTAAGATATCTGCGACTAGTTGTCTCCATCAGAATTCTTTTTTTTAAATATAAATAACAGTGTGTGGATAAAATGCAGGTTTTTTTCTAGGTCCCATGGAAAAAGATCTTTATTCACCACACGGCTTTTATAGAATTTTTAGTATCCTTTCACTGCAACAGCATCCAAATATAGTGTTGGGCATGTCCAACTTTTAGATATTATTTATCTACACCTTGCACACTTTAAGGTTCTACTTAGAAGTAACCTAGTAAATGTCAAAAATTAGGTTGTTTTACATGTCAAAGCCTGCCTACTCAAACAGGTATCTATTGCAGACCTGCTCGCAACAGTGCACGGCTGCAATTGGAGTCATGACAATATACTTCTAATATCACTCAATACGACACTGCAGTCATATGCCACAGTTAACTTTTGTGCCACTGTTTCTATTTCCACACCACTCAACAATCACTTGTTGTAGGTCTAACCTTAAATGTATACAAGTCATTTGGGATCACTGAAAGAATATCGACTACCAAAATATCGACTACCCAAAATATCGAGGAAAAAATATCTACAGCAAAAATATCGAGTTTGTATGTACAAACAGGTAAGTACAAAAATATCGAGTACAAAATATCGTTTACAAAAATATAGTTGTAAAAAATATCGTATTTACTAAAAACAGTGTTAAAGTAAATTAATATTAATAATTAATTACTAAAATATACTTAAAATTACTTAAATTAACTTATAATAATTAAATAATTAATGAAAGTTAAATAAATATTTTTTTATTTCATATTTATTAAACATATATATATATAGTTATAAAATATAATAAAATAATACCCAAAAACTGAAAACTGACCCTGAACCCTAAAAATACCCCTTTACCCAAAAACTGAAAACTGACCCTGAACCCTAAAAATACCCCTTTACCCAAAAACTGAAAACTGACCCTGAACCCTAAAAATACTCCTTTACCCAAAAACTGAAAACTGACCCTGAACCCTAAAACTACCCCTTTACCCAAAAACTGACCCTGAACTCTAAAAATACCCCTTTACCCAAAAACTGAAAACTGACCCTGAACCCTAAAAATACCCCTTTACCCTAAAACCCAAAACTGACCCTGAACCCTAAAAATACCCCTTTACCCAAAAACCCAAAACTGACCCTGAACCCTAAAAATACCCCTTTAACCATAAACCCAAAACTGACCCTGAACCCTAAAAATAAAAACGATATTACTTCACTTACCTTAAAAACGATATTACTTCACTTACCTTAAAAACGATATTTTGGCTGTCGATATTCTGTCCTGTCGATATTTTCTCCAAACGATATTTTGGAGTCGATATTATGTCCAAACGATATTTTGGAGTCGATATTATGTCTGTGTACCAGTCATTTGATGGTTAACCAATCTGATACTATTTTTTTTAAGTGCATGCATGGTTTCCCATTACCCAGAGTCAAAATATACTAGTAGATCTAGACTAATGAGAAACAACCTCTCGAAACGATGCAGTTTCTCACACCAGCCATAAGTGTATTTAATATATGCGGATGATACACAGCACAGCGCTTTGCAGCTGCAGAACTATGCTGGATTTCCAAGCAGCTGAAAAAAATCAAATTTGCAATGCAGGAAACTCCACTATATCACACCACCAGTAGTAGGATATCTTTTAGTATTACAACCTTTATTAGTGGTTTTTTGCATTCACAGTCATATACTATTATGGGCTCTCATTGCCTCTACTGTCGTCCTGTATTTGCTTCTCAAGTCTGATTCCTTCAGTCATCACAGGCGAAAATAGAGTCTGTGGTCATATGCAACTTTTCACAAAATATCAACTCCAATACTTCTTTACTCCAAATAATCCTCTCACTAAAGGTAGCAATAGCCACTCCTTTAGGACTCTTCCCCTCCAATACTTTCCACGTGTGTCCTGTGCTTGCAATCCCATCCCCACACCCCAGCTTCAGTCGCAGGGGCCAGCGGAGGGTCTAAATACCCCCTGATCCATCCACCCCTCTCATTAGTCACTTGCTCCCTGCGCCAGAAAGTATTTCTTTATGTTGTATTAGGTGATGTATTCAAAGATGTGTGCAACACTGAACAAAGCATCGGTCCATAACAAGTAAAGAGTCCCTTATTTGTATAGACATATTCATGCCCTGGCTTTGGTGGCAATGAAAGGAAAGGTTCCCATATGGTGTCAAAAATGTCCACTAAATCAGAGAGCAGAGAAGGCCTCCCTCAAACCCAGAGAATACACACTTTTGTCGCTGCAAGTGCCGTCACCAGCCAGTGTTGACCAGGTTTACTGGGCACTACACAGTCCCCTTTGTGGGGAGGAGGGCCAGTTTGATCACATTTGTTACCTGTCTTCCCATCGTACCTATTAGAGTGAACCAGACAGGCATCCAGTAGGAGTCCAGGGCATTGTCATAGTATGTGCGGAAGATGAAGCCCCACATCTCCAGCACATACTCTTTGGTAACATACTTGCCCTGTGCAACCTCTGGGGAGTCCAGTACCAGATGTGTAATATTTTAAAGTAGCTGAATTTCAATGTAGACTCCCTGAGTAACTTGTTGCACCGTGTAAGAGTGCTCACCAGTCCTCTAGAGTATATTCAGGATGTGCCAGAATTCTTGCAACCTCTCCATTATGGGATTGGAGTACAAGTAGTCTGGCAGGAGCCTATGGACGCCACATGCCAACTCCTTAAACCTAACCGAGGTCTGCCAGATTCTGACATACTGGGGAAAGTGGCAAGAGTGTGTGACCCTCTTCAGGCTGCCCCAGAGACCGTGCATCACTTGATTGTATTTCCAATGTTGCGAGTGATCACTGCCAAATTCTCATCTAAGATCTAGGAATGTTTTCAGTGTGTAGCTCAACAGCAGTTGATTTATACGGACATCGGGATTTCGTTACTGGGAGACGTCTGGGTAGGGGACCACATTAGATTGTTTGCAGAATTACAACATCGCCACTCCCTCCACTCCTCCCAATTTTACAAATCTTTACAGCTAAGGCATGCCCTCCGAACAGACATTCCATCACCCACCTCCCTCCTGGAATTCAGTCCCCTGGAGGCCCAAGTGATGATGGGGAACCTGGGCAGAGGGGGGGTGTCGCGGATTTACCGCTCCCTGGTGAACAATGGCCCGCATCCCTGGACCTGCTGCGTGCCCGCTGGGCGGAATGGATGGGCCCCCTAGAGGAAGTGGACTGGAGGGATGCCCTTATGGCTCTTAAGACCCTGACGACCCCCTCCAAGCTGCATCAGGTGCCTTCCACGCGGTCCAAGATAATGTGCGTGTGCCTTCATTATGCCAATATATTTTGGTATTACAATGCAGGCTTTGAAAGGGGAAACAATGCCCAGGATAAGATCAGTCATTTGCCAGTTTCATTCTGAACAGTGTTACTGAGCACTAAGGGGGTCTTCTAGAGACTCGAAGGACTATGTGGCTCACTGAAGAGAATGCTATAGAAGTTCTTGGCTGGCAGGGGGAGTACCACACAGCCCACACCACACTTCATTGGTGGCACTGTAGATGGCAAGAAGGGAAAAGCCAGGCAGATATTCAAATGACCCCCTCACCTCTATGCCCTGCCTGCTGTCCAAAGAGGGAATGTTGTATGTAACCTCCGTCTGCTGTAAAATACTACCCGCTAGGAACATTTGATGTTTATTTTAGCCAGAAACAACAAAGAGCACAATGGTTATGTTAATCCTTATTCAATGTACACCATCAAACATCAATAAACAGGGTAATTTTTGTCACATCAAAGTACATATGTAGTCTGTCTGAAGAGGTACACATGAAAAGGTACCGCAGAGAGGAGAAAAGAGAGGGTGATGTGAGGGAATGAAGGGAACTTGGTCATGAATTATTAGCGGATAGCCCCCAGGCGAGTCCCCCGAGTACATCTGCAGGGAGTAACCATGCTAGTTCTCAAGGAGTGGGGGACTAATTGACTTTACGGCTGGTACAGTGATGGGGGGCCGTGGGGGGAGGAGACAGTCATCACTGTAACGTATGTCTGTTTAAGTCTAACATTGGACTTCGGAATGCACACTGGTGTTATGTTATATTGTAAAACTTTCCATAAAGTTTATTTTTTTTAATGTACATATGTCGTTAGTGGTGAAGTCAAATTCTTACAAACTTCAAGGAGCATTTCCCACACATTTATTTTATGGGGTCAGATGTTGCAAGTTTTCATAAACGGCTCATATAACAACGATACTGGCAGAGACAGTTGGATACATTTTGACTCAGTTGAAGGATTGTAAAAAGATTCATTTAGCAAGAATGGTAAAAAGCACGGCAACATATTTCAGGATTGACTTTTATTTAAAATGAATCACTTACAAAACCTCGGGTATATTGATTCATCATGTCAACCGATGCGGCTTTCATCAAACCTTCTTTCACGTAACTTGGCGGGGATATATCAGGAAAACCCTGGCCCAGATTCACAACTCTGCTGTCAGCAGCAAGAGAAGTAAATTCAACCCTGGAAGAAAAGGCAATTTTTAAGACTGCATTGGGCGTATCTAGTGATCTCCGACATTCTAACATTTGCAGCACAATGCTCTACAATTTGCAAGTTTCAATACATTGTTCAACGGCTCTCTGCCTTTGATTGACAGAATATTTCTTTGGATGTGTGATAGAAATAAAATGCCGAAGATGCTACTTTTAATTTATAGAGGACACAAGGCATGTCATATGCTACACCTGCATAGTTTGTGCTCTAAATGTCATACTGGCAAATCTCAGTCTGAGGTTTCCTTATAGGTAAAGTTTTTTTTTTTTTAAATAATGCATAGTACATAACTGCCCTGGGACATCAGCTAGTGTATGCTTGATAGACACAAATATGCATAGCTTTCAATAAGGGCTGGCTTTAGGATGGTGACGCGGCCTCGCCCGGTGCGACAATGTTTCTTTGTGCGCCCCGATCCATGGTGGAGGTGGTGACCACCTCCACCACGGATTCCCTCACCACCACCTTTTAACAGTGCCCCTCAAGTCTCCGTAACCACTCACTTTTGGATGCATTTAATTAGTTATATAGCGTCACCCATACCAGTGTAGGGTGTCAGAGCACTTTGCATCACACACATTACACAGAGACAATCAGTTATACATGTATAAATCAACTTATAGGAAATGTAACATAAGCCAGATGACTACAAGGTGTAGGAGTGACATGTCATCCATATTGGTAGGCAGTATAGTTTATAGTTTATGAGTGCTTGGTCTGGAGAAGCACAAAATCAGAATTGAAAACGAAACACCATAGTTAGGGGTTCTCTTCAATAATAAGAATCGATTTCTACCCAAATGAACCCTTTTTTCAACATCAATCTATGCTTTAATCTATACTTTGCTGTGTGTATGCAGTTCTTTGATGACAGTTAATAATTCACTGTTCTATATTAGGATTTTAACTTATTAACTGGGAATAACAAAAGGAAATCTCTTAGAAGAGCAATAACCCACTGACCTACCTATTTACATCATATGCAGTTCGTGGTCAACTAGACAAAACTCTGATCTCTCTCCTGGAAGAAGACTGACCATCAGACTTATCTTGACATTTTTATTGTTGCCTGGAAATTGCTGGAGGCAAGGAATGCGGCAGCAAGTGCTTTTAAAACCTGAATAAAATTGCAGACACGGCGCCCCCTAAAGTCAGCACCCGGTGCGGTGGCACTGGTCGCACTGCCCAAGAGCCGGCCCTGCTTTCAATAACACCCCATAGACCCCCCTTACTACCTATTTACATTATATGCACTTTGTGACCTGAATGGTACAGGTTATTTGCAGCAGGCATATTAATCAGCTGTGCTTTATGATCAGTCAAAACCTCAATTGGACAAAACTCCGATTGCCCTCCAGGAAGATCATCGATCACAAGAGTTATATAGACATTTTTTATTGTTACCTGGAAATTGCTAGTGGCAAGCAACGCGGCTGCCGGTGCTTTTAAAACCAAAATGAACTTGCAAAAAACGTCACCCCCTGAAGTCAGCACCCAGTGCAGTGGCACTGGTCGCACTGCCCTAGAGTCAGTCCTGCTTTCAATAACCACCCACAGACCCCCTCACTACCTCGCTCCATGTCATATCTCCCAGCCTGAAGTCAAAGTTTATTATCGCTCCATGGCCTGAGTTTGAAATCCTGCATACAACAATCTATGTGGAGATATCAAACTTACATTTCTGTGTTCCTCACTCACTGAAGGGCGTGTAAACAATGTGTCACCTGTAGCTGTGAAGCTTTCAT
This sequence comes from Lissotriton helveticus, assembly GCF_964261635.1. NCBI lineage: Eukaryota > Metazoa > Chordata > Amphibia > Caudata > Salamandridae > Lissotriton > Lissotriton helveticus. Next base: position 2,110,964,502 of record NC_136057.1, read on the forward strand.
GGGGGTGCAGTGGAAGGTGTGTGAAACTTTTTTATCAGTTATGAGACCCCACATCTTTGAACGCCAATCACTTATTGTGGAAGGCTGGGTGTAACTCTATTCACGCAACTGTCTGACTCTAGTAGCATGTGAATACATAACATCTATGTGTAACAATGGAGAAGGTATGATAATTTGTAAAATATGTCAAGGGATAAATGTATATCAATACTTCTACCACTTTCAACTACATACCACTGCATTAAAATGTCCACGGCTTCAAGACTCTCTCTCTCTGCTTAACCACAACTCCAAAGGCCTATGCCTTCCTCCAACATATGCATACCCTTACTTAACTTCATTCTTATCACATCTACACTAACTCTCCACCCATCTGTAGGATCTGCTTCTTATGGTGACCCCCACTTTTTGCTGGATGTAATGCTGTTTTTGAATAGTCTGACTAGGATCCTGCTAATCAGGACCCCAATCTATCTGCTATCTCCCTAAACTGTTATGCTATGTACCTAGGTACACCCCAGATTGGATGCCGGGGTACCCTTGTCAGTACCTAGTATATGGAACCCATGTACCCAGGGCATAGGTACCCCAGAGGCTGCAGCATGTATTATGCGACCTATGAGAGACCATTCAAAATGGACCTACATGCCTGCCATTGCAGACTGTGTAGGCTGGTACATGCACCACTTACTTAAGATATAGGTTTACTATATCTAAGGGTCACTGAACTTAAAACCTATAAGTCACCCCTCTAGCAGGCCTTTACAATCCTGAGGGCAGTGTGTTTGGTTCTAAGTGAGAGGGTGCCCCTGCATGAGCAGGACAACCCTGCAGCCTACGGAGTCCATTCTCCCGGTTTGCCAGTGAAGCAGCCATATACTAATATAGAGGGGCATTACGTGACTTTGCGATGACCATCTCGAAAACGGCTGCATCGAACCCTATCGTGTTTGGTGTCAAACATGTTGGAATCATATCCCCACACCAGTAACCGGTGTGGGGGATATGATTCCACCCACTGGGAGTGTCCTCCGTTATGCTCGTGTTGTTCCCGGTACCAGCCTTATAGTCCTGGACAGCACCCCTGCTTGTGGTGAGTCTCCTGGACCTTGCTGGTCCTCTTCCTGCATTTTCTTGACTTCCTGCATGGGTTGCTTTTGCCAAGGCTTGTTGGTGCTCCAGCCGGACACCGACCCCTTAGCACTCCACATCCTTCGTGGGGCAGCTTGTATTGAGTTCCTGGTCGTCCTCAGCATCGCCTGGTCCTCGCAGCCGCAGAGTCAAGGTCATTGACATCTATCCTGAAGCACCCAACATCTGTGGCCATTCGTCTACCGAGCCCCTGGTGACCCAGCTCAAGTGACCCAGACTCTGTCCCGTCTGCTTACAGGTACTCTTCATCAATAATCCACGTTTGGATTCCCACAGACACTTTCTCCTCTTCCAGCAGCAGCACTTTCCTATAGTCCTCTATTGAGTTTGACAGCGGTTTTCGACGCCACTTCACACCTAAGCACCCAGCTTCCCTGGGATAGGTTACTTGGGTACCACCGTATTCACAGGCGGGGTGCCTCTCCAATCTTCTGTCTTCCACTGGGTTTCTGAAGGGTCCACTGGGAAGGGTCCTTAATCTTTAAAACTCGAACTGCAACTTGCACATAGACTTGGACGTAGCACGCGGTTGTATACTCACACTGCACATCTTCTCCGTGGGGCCCCTATCTACTCACCTTGGTGGTTCCTTGGGGTCCCAGCAATTCTACATCCTCTCGACATGGTCCTGACTCGAGTAGTGGTTCTTATACCACTTTTTAGTATATTTTTCGGTCCACCCTGCGGTCCGCTGTGTATTAGTGCTTTTTACTGTGATTTCTTTGCTAAAGTATTGTGTGCTTTGTGTATAGCTCCGGGTGGGAGATACTGGAACCTAATAGAGAGTATTGTATAATACTTCTTGAAATTCAAAGACCAACCCAAACGGGAAGTGTATCTTGACATTATAGAAAAACCCTTTGATAGGGCTCTATATTTCAAATTTAGAGCAGGAACCCTTCCCCTTTATTCTCTTACCTCAAGCTGGAAATCACACGCACAAATCATAGAGCTCTGCCCTGCGTGCTCAAAAAAATCAGAGACAATGGCGCACTTCTTGTTTGAATGCACAGAGTATGTAATTCCAAGGAGGGTTTGGCTTAAAAACTTATGTCGGCAGCTGGGTACTAACAGCCATGTGACCGCAATCAGGATTTTAATGTCCGACAGCCGTCCTACCTATGCTTGTGTTTTAGCTAAATTTTTATCATGGGCTTGGTCCATCCGTCTTAAAAGGCTAAAATTAACTGTTTAATTAATTCTTAGAAAATTTACTCTTTTTATGAACTGTTAGCCAAATCTGGAAAGTATCTTATATGTGTTTCATTGATTCTTTTTAAAATAATGTGTATTGTGTTTTCATGTTGCTTTTATGATAATTTCTTTTTATCGAAATAAAGCCTTTTTGACTTGACTTGACTTGATAATAAATACATATTTTTATAAATAGCTTGTGTGGTCCTCTTTCATTTATTCTAAACTATAAGATTGCATTCTGGTAAAACAAGCTGTTTTACACTCCTTTAAGACTAAGCCTGAAGGCTGATCTCCACAGCTATCACTTGGATAGCTTTCTAAGGTTTTCTGAGACCTCTTAAATCACCATAAGGGCTGTCTGGACTGCTGCAAGGTGCCCACTTACATTAGTGGACACCATATACCAGGCCAGCTTCTTACACTATCCTTATCAGATCCTTAATGTTACCCAAAACATCACACATATTATCCCTAACAGTACCCCTAACTCCAATGTTCTCAAATGCTAACACATTAGCAAGTGATTCCTGGATTTTTTCTGTTTCAAAGTACATATTTTATATTCTTAAAATTGACCTTTGTGTTTGTTTTTTTATTTTAAAGTAGCCTACAATCTGCCTATTCAAATAATGTAAAAGCTGAAGTCCGGATGGTATGGTTGAAGTAACAGTATAATCAAAATAAGAGAGTTGTGATATTAACACATATGGCATTGGCAAGGCTACTGCTACATCACTCTCCAGAAAATAACTTTCCCAAAAGTTAACAATATTCTGATAACTCATCAAGACAGTTTCCTCATTCGAAAGCCAGATTTACTACCTTCTATTTTTCCAAGCTGGAGTGTAGTACCATCAAAGTGAGTTCTGAAAATGGTTGTGTGGTTTTTGGCAACCCGGGGACTATACTCTCAGTTGCATACCGACCAACTTGGACAAAGCCTATTGGTATCACCAGAGAACAGTCGGCCTCTGGAATGCCATGATCTTATTAATGGCTGAGATTAAATTGCCCCTTGCCCACGCCTGCATTTGTACCTGAAGTGGTATAAAAGGGAGTGTTGCATAAAGCCACAGGTTTGCATCTAGAAACTAGGGTCTCCGTTTTAGAAAAACTGTTTCCTTCAAGTAAGAGTCTAATTTGCACTGCTCAGATGAATTCTTCACACCATTTTTGGAAATGTTATTGATCCTAAAGTATGCCCTTTCAGAGAAGTCTCATATAACCACCTTTATATGCCTGGTGTGACTTTTGTTTTACTTATTAATCTTGCCCCATACTTCAAGGACAGCTCTAATCAATAGTGTAAGAACCAGACTCCAGCCTCTTTTTCTTATGTTTCAAGCAAATGTTTCACAGCGATGACTTAGACAGGTTGTGGCCAAAATAAGGCTATTATTTTTCAATCATGGGTCTACTGAATTCAATCATACCTTTAGCCTAGGCTGCATATGATAAGCCACTCTATCAATGAATGAATCTTTATTCGTATATATATAACGTAATCATAAAACATAAAAACATAAATAAAAGCCACATTAAAACCTTAAAAGCCTTAAACATAATACAGTACAATTCGTTCCCAAAAACAATGTGGGAGCATTTAAGGACCTTTTAACATTTTATAAAAATGTGCAGCCCAGACTAGTCAATTAGGCACACATTATTTTATTCCAGGGTAAGGCACCTTTTAAATACCTAGTAACTGCCAACATCACCTTTTGATCCTATAATAGCAGTAAATATAAAAAAGAAAGGCAAAATGGAGTAAAACCCCTCGCTTTTGAAATTGGTAATAAATACCTTCTACACAAGAATTAATAATATTTACAGAATAAAACCAGGTGTATCAAGGTCTGGGGTGAACTGTCATCACAAGGGCAGGTTAAAAACCATGGGGATCGAACTGGCACACAGGGAAACACATCATTGAGCGTATAACAACCCAGACGCAACTTAGTAAGCAAAGATCGGTCCCTTGGATATTTAACTGCTATGGGATATGGTTCAGCACCAACAACGGATTTCAGCAGTAAATAGGGAAACCTGGGCGCTGGAGAAAAACTTCAACAGATCCGGTCATCTTTAAACTTATTTAAAATGTGTTCCGTACAGAGACCACTGTCGCCCTTGCGAAGTAGATATGGCCGGTTAAAATTATCCATGCAGTCTAAAGAACAGGCAACGGATTTTATATAGTAAATCCACTGTATCTTATGGCCGTAAGTGCATTCCAGGCACTCCTCAATCACACTCCTGTTGAACCTGTCTCCCGTCTACCCAAACAGATATCCAGAGTACCAGTGAAGCCAGTTTAACCTAATCCTCCACATAATTTAAACCCAGTTCCTCATGGATTGCAAACAAGGAGCGGTTTGGGCCCAGCCCTAGAAGTTTTCTTCAGAGTTGGTCCTCTTCAAGGTGGATCGTCCTACACCTACGGTAGCCCCAAATGGCGGCACCGTATGTTGGGACTGGGAGACATTTAATTATGTAGATCGCAGCAGGTGTGTTAGATTTGGGGGTCACTAGATGGCACAGGTGGGTACTTGTGACAAATAGGGACCCTTGCCTCTAGTCAGGGTAAAGGGGTACACTCCTAAAATAACCTCTGCTCACCTCTTGGTAGTTTGGCAAAAGCAGACAGGCTTATCTCAGAGGCAGTGTGTAAAGCATTTGTTACCACATACAGTAATCAAGTGACAACACTACAGATGGACACCACACAGTTGTATATTTAAAATAAGTATACTTTATATAGGACTTAACACAAGACCACAAACGACAAAAATCCACAATACTATACTTATAATGGTAGTTTTGACTTAGTTCTGTTCAGTTCTTAAAATGCAATACTTTAAGTAAATGTACCTTTCGATGCGGGACGCTTCCACAACAAACAGTGTTGCAGCGATGGAAATGCGGTAAAGTTCCGGTGCAAAGAAATAAAGATGTGAGGATCTTCCAGATGCGGCACGCTTCTCCGATGATGCGAGAAGTCTCGATTTGATGAGTCAGCTGCAGCGGCGACACCCTGGTTCAGCGATGCGACGGCAACAACCTTGGCTCCGACACTCTTCTAAGATGTTGCGAGAGACTATCGCACAATGCGACAACTACAGCGGTGACATCCAAGATGCGATGGCAATAGCTCCGACGGCGGCGCGCTTCTCCGTGGATGCGAGCCGCTTCTCTTGATGCGGTGCAATACGACAGCTACAGCGGCGACATCCACTAAGCGACGGCAGCAGCAGCGACGGCAAAACACGCTTCTTCCTCGTTGCAAGACACTTCCCTCGATGCAGTGCAATACGACAGCTACAGCAGCGACATCCACAATGCGACAGCAGCAGCAGCGACGGCGACACGCTTCCTCTTTGTTGCAAGACGCTTCTCTCGATGCGGTGCAATACGACAGATACAGCGGCGACATCCAAGATGCGACGGCAGCAGCAGCAACGTCAACAAAGGAAATCTGGGGAGCTGGGGGTTGAAGTCTGTTGTCCCTGTGACTTCAGCAGGAGGCAAGCTCATTTCCAAGCCCTTGAAGATCCTTACAAGTTGAAAATAAAGTACACAAAGTTCCTTTCTCCTTCCTTTGGCAGTCAGGCAACCACTGCAGGCCAATCCCCCAAGCAGCACTTCAGCTTAGGGATAGTTTCTCCTCAGTTTCTTCAGGTTCCTCTCCTCAGTAAAGGTTTCTTCTTGTTTGTCCAAAAGTGATCTAATTTCTTGGGATCAGGGTCCCAATATTTATACCCCAAAATCCTTTGTCCTCTGAGGGCAGAGGGGCCTTTGCCCAGTCCAAACCAGTTCTGGAGCACTCTGTTGATACGACTCCTCCTTTCCTTTCACAGTGCAGGGTAGAAACATCATACGCACCACAGGAGGTGGAGCCAGCATTGGGGAGGGAAAGCACACCCTTGGAACACTTTGTTGAGATGATTCCTTCTCTTCTTTCACAGTGCAGGGCAGAGACATCAGCCGCATCACAGGAGGTGGAGCCAGCATTGTGGAAGGCAGGCACAGCCCTATTCAGGTCCCTGGTGCAACTCCTCCCAGCCATCTAGATCTCTCTATTCACCACTGGGCTGACTCATTCTGTCTCTTGGCATTCCCCAGCCCTGTCACTCAAAAACACCAGACAAGGAATACACAACCTAGCAGAGGCAGGCTTGGATAATTAGACAAGAAAATACCTACTTTCTAAAAGTGGTATTTTCCATCACAGAATGTTAAAACCAACTTCACTAAAAGATGTATTTTATCATTCCGAGTTCAGGCATACTAAACTCGAATTTCTACCGTGTTCCCAGAGTCAGTTAGGATTATAAACTGTAATAATCTAACTGCCCATTCTGGCCTATGGAGAACAGGTAGCCTTGCAATAGTGAAAAACGAAAATGGCTGTAATTCACTATTAGGAAATGCCACACACATCAGGGCTTGTCCTACCTTATACATACAATGCACCCTGCCCTTGGGCCTACCATATGGGTGTCTGATATGAAGAAAAGGGAAGGTGTAGGGACTGGCAAGTGGGTGCGCTTTCCCAGTCAGCATGACAGTACCAGACTGCACACAGGCTCTGCAATGGCAGACCTTAGACACAACCAGTGATGCAAGCCCACTAGCTGCATTTGGATTTACAAGCCCTGGAAACACTCAGTGCACTATACTAGGGTCTGACAAGTAATCCAAATCAGTCGATCATGGAATCACCAATTCATACATCAATTTACAATAGGGAGTACTTGCACTGTGGCACAGTGTTCAAAGCATCTAACACCAGCAAAAACACATGAAGCAACAGCAAAAATGGAAGGGAGACCCATGCCAATGGTGCCAGGTCTAACAAGGGGCAAGATGGGTTTATGACCCACCGACAGTGAAAATTCAAACAATGCATAGCATGCTTGTGTGAACTTGGAGCAGTGACTGGAAATGTAATAAAACTAGTTGTTCTGATGGTCAAATTATACCCCTAAATAGGGAAAGGTGGACACCCTAGTCATTTTTTGCCCTTTGATATCAAGTTGTGTTCTAGCTTTCTTCCTCCCGCAGACCATATAATGGGTCTTTAAAATGTGTGTACCTAGGTCCAGATCATCCATGAACTCTACAAACTTATAAACCAGAAGTAATAATCAGTTTGCGGTTTGGGCCATCAATACGGCATCGTCGGCATATAGCAGGGTAGGCACGCTGACAGACTTTACCGAAGGCAGGTCAACCTCATTGTCACTAAAGTAAATATTCAAGTTATTAATATATAATAAAAACAATATTGGAGCCAACACACATCCCTGCCTAACCCCCGTGGGAGACTAAAAGATTTAGTTGTCTCCCCCTCTGTGCCGTATTTAACGCAGGCATCTACGTCCACATGTAAAGCTCTAATAAATGCGATCAACTGGGCTGGCAGTCCCATTTTCCCAAGGATATCCCAAAGCTTGGACCTAATCACCTGGTCGAAGGCACTACTGAGGTCCATAAAGGCAAGAAAAATAGACCCCTGCTTCGCTACAACATACTTCCCTATGATAAGGTTCAGGCACTGTTCCAGTGTGGCCCATCCCTTCCTTGAATTCATATTGGACGGGACAGATAATCTAATTTGCCTGGGACCAAGCTTCCACTCGCTAAAGGACAGTACGCACACCATCTTTACCACTGAACTTACCAGGGAGATTGGTCTATAGCACATAGTGTCCTGCCCGTTACCCTTCTTGAACACAGGGACTATGGTAGCAGATTTCCAAATCAGCGGTAGGCCTAGCTGGGTCAGGGCATTAAGAAGATTGGCAGAACTGTGGCCCAGTGAAGTGGGTCAGCCTTATATAGATCCATGGGTATCCCACCTGGCCAAGGTGCTTTGTTGGACAGGCTACCCATGATGGCCTCATATACCTCCTCATACTCAAAACCGTATCTCTAGTGGGTACAATTTATCAACATCATCCTGAAGAATGCGGAGTTATTTGCCCAGGGCGTATACATTATGGTATTGGGCAACTCAAAGGGCTGGCGAGAGAGAAGAACCTATATCATCTTGCACAGCCACTCTATAAAACTTGCCAGTTTCCAAAAAGCTATACCAGGTTTCTTCCCATTCTATAGGGCCTTTGACAGATGGAAACAGGTTTGTGGTGACTAAGGGCCAGGTTTGAGATTAATTACATGGAAATCTGTACCCAAAATTCCTGTTACGGTTGCGATTTGAGTTGGCAAATCAGTCACTGCGTGGCAGAGAGGCCGTTATTGTGAAAGCTGGGCCACGATTTGCATTGAATAGGTCAGTCATTGTTGTGGTAGGAATTCAAAACTAACATTGGCTAAGGTAGCAGGTCTTGCGTTGGCAAGATAGTGTCATGCTTATTTTGTATAGTGAGTATATGCAAGCAAAATAAAAAGAAGGAAACAAAATGCTGCCCTCTAAACCTGGTGGCCATATGCTCGCAATTAAACATTCTAAATTAAAAAAATAATAGTCATAACATATAAAATGATTACAACAATGGGTAAACAGTTGGGAGGTATGTCTATTACATCTCTCACCCGCTTACTTGATCTGGGCATGCTAGTGGCCATAAGCCTGATCACAAAAAGGTGGAAGTCACCTGACCCTCACGCCGCCAAAGCCTTAAGATGCTCGGTATTAGTATGGGCGAGGGTGGATAGCGTGGCACTGCATACTGAAGACACCCTAGGCCGCCAGAAAATACTCCTTACTGCGAACTGAGACACTATTTTACACGATCTTCAGGGGGAACCATCACAAGATACACACACTCCCACTACCACGGCATCAATGGAGTCGGCCAAGTTTACCTAGTTAATATTGCTTTGCCCAACCTTTATACAACCACCTCCCACTACCTACAGGTACAGAGGGAACAGATACGTCACACTCGTTGCCTGATGCACACACCCAAGCGAAGCAAACTTCATACACCTGTCCTCGCACACCATCCCCCGTGCGACTAAGATTGACATTGGAACGTAAACTGCATTGCAAAGCAAATACTGTATATTGTATGACACTCTGTATTGTACCGGACACTGGTGTTGCAATGGAGTACTCATCACCTGCACTTGTAACTGTTTTAATGTGTTTACACACGAAATCACAACAAAACGGATTTTTAAAAAAATGGGTGCTTTTTAAGAGGCAGGTGTACTTGGAAATGGTACATAAACCGAGAGGAAAATATGAACCCTATCGGTACAGAGAAAAAAATGACCTAATTTAAACACAAGAATGACTAAAGACTAAATTAAAGGCAGACATGCGTGCTTGCTTTTTCAGCATTATAATTATGGGGGGAGAAACCGCATTATGCAATATGATGCTGGATAAAAAGCCAATAAAGTCTAAAGTTGTGAGACATTATATGCAGATATTTGGTGATGGGGAGTGTGCATGTAAATGAGTGTATGTGGGAGAGAACACGTCTGTGTGAATGTGTACTATTGTTTTCGTGTTTGTCCTTGTGATTATTAATAGAGACATAAGCTGGACCATATTCTCTATTTTTCACCCTTTTTAAAGATCTTAGTACAGTAACAATATTAGCAAAATCGACGTAAAAAACTCAAATGTAATTTCTAAATCAAAATGAACAAGCATTGGCAATGCCGATAGGTCTGGCATTCAATCAATCAATCAATCAAGACATTTATAGAGCGCACTACTCACCCGTAGGGTCTCAAGGCGCTGGGAGGGGGGGTGCCTTTACTGCTCGAACAGCCAGGTCTTGAGCTTCTTCCTGAAGGAGAGGTGGTCTTGGGTCAGGCGCAGGTCGGTCGGGAGGGAGTTCCAAGTCTTGGCGGCCAGGTAGGAGAAGGACCTTCCTCCTGTTGTCGCTCTTCGGATGCGGGGGGACGGCGGCGAGGGCGTGACTGGTCGAGCGGAGATGGCGTTTGGGAGCGTAGAAGTTGAGGCGGCTGTTGAGGTAAGTCGGGCCTTGGTTGTGTAGGGCTTTGTGTGCGTGGGTGAGGAGACGGAAGGTGATTCTCTTGTTGACGGGGAGCCAGTGCAGGTCTCTCAGATGTCCGGAGATGTGATTGGTTCGTGGGATGTCGAGGATGAGTCTGGCTGAGGCGTTCTGGATCCGCTGGAGTCTCTTTTGGAGCTTGGCGGTGGTTCCGGCGTAGAGGGCGTTGCCGTAGTCCAGTCGGCTGGTGACGAGGGCCTGGGTGACAGTCTTCCTGGTCTCGGTGGGGATCCACCAGAAGATCTTCCGTAGCATGCGTAGGATGTTGAAGCATGACGAGGATACGGCGTTGACTTGTCTGGTCATGGAGAGGGAGGAGTCCAGGATGAAGCCCAGGTTGCGTGCGTGGTCCGTCGGTTTGGGTGCGGTGCCCAGGGCGGGGGGCCACCAGGAGTCGTCCCAGGCGGAGGGCGAGGAGCCCAGAATGAGGACCTCCGTCTTGTCTGAGTTCAGTTTCAGGCCGCTGGTCGTCATCCACTCGGCTACATCTCTCATCCCTTCTTGCAGGTTGGCTCTGGCGGCGGCGGGGTCGTTGGTCAGGGAGAGGATCAGCTGGGTGTCGTCGGCGTAGGAGATTATGTTGAGGTTGTGTTGGCGTGCGATGGCCGCGAGGGGGCTCATGTAGACGTTGAAGAGGGTGGGACTCAGCGAGGATCCTTGAGGGACGCCGCAGATGACTTCGGTGGCCTCTGACTTGTACGGTGGTAGGCGGACTCTCTGTGTTCTTCCGTTGAGGAAGGAGGTGATCCATTCCAGTGCCTTCTCCTGGATTCCGATGTTGCCGAGGCGCTGCACTAGGGTGCGGTGGCAGACAGTGTCGAATGCCGCGGAGAGGTCCAGGAGGATGAGGGCCGCTGTTTCTACGTTGTCCATCAGGGTTTGGATGTCATCGGTGGCAGCGATGAGGGCGGTCTCGGTGCTGTGGTTGGCTCGGAAGCCAGACTGTGAGGGGTCGAGGGATCCATTCGTCTCGAGGAAGGCGGCCAGCTGTTTGTTGACGGTCTTTTCGATGACTTTGGCCGGGAACGGGAGGAGCGAGATGGGACGGTAATTCTTGAGTTCGGTGGGGTCCGCTGTGGGTTTCTTGAGTAGAGCGCTGAGTTCTGCGTGCTTCCAGCTCTCCGGGAAGGTGGCGGTGTCGAAGGAGGTGTTGATAATGTCCCGCAGGTGGGGTGCGATGACAGCGTCGGCCTTGTTGAAGACGTGGTGAGGGCAGGGGTCGGTCGGAGATCCGGAGTGGATGGAGTTCATTGTGCGGATGGTGTCTTCGGTGCTGATCGGAGACCAGGCGCGGAGGGTGGTGGTGGGTGGCGTTGCTGCGGTTGTGGCGTGCGTCGGTTGGATGCTGAAGCTGTTGTGTATGTCCGCGATCTTGTTGTGGAAGTAGGAGGCGAGGGAGTTGCAGAGGTCTTGCGACGGGGTGATGTCGTTGCTTCCGGCGTTGGGGTTGGAGAGCTCTTTCACGATGTTGAAGAGTTCCTTGCAGTTGTGTGCGTTGTTGTCCAGTCGGTCCTTGTATGCAGTTTTCTTGGTGGTGCGGATCAGTTGGTGGTGTTTCCGGGTGGCCAGCTTGAGGGTGGTCATGTTGTCCATTGTTGGTTCCCTTCTCCATACTTTCTCGAGGGCTCGGCAGTTCTTCTTGGAGCTCTTGAGTTCGTCGGTGAACCATGGGGTTTTTCTGCTGCCGGGTCTGCTGGGCGGGGTCCTCAGAGGGGCGAGTTCGTCCGCGCAATTGCTGATCCACTTCGTGAGGTTGTCGGCGGCCTTGCTGGGGTTCGCTGAGCCGGTAGGAGGGTGCTGGCTCAGGGAGGCGGTGAGCTGGTCGGCTGTGATCTTGTTCCAGCTTCTTCGGGCAACCTGTTGCTGGTGGTGGTGGATCGTCGTTCTTTTGAAGGTGAAGTGGACGCAGCTGTGGTCCGTCCAGTGGAGTCTTGTGGCGTGGCTGAAGGCGATGTCTCCGCTGGACGAGTAGACGGCGTCGAGTGTGTGTCCGGCGAGGTGGGTTGGGGTGGACACCAGCTGCTTGAGTCCGAGGTTGGCGAGCAGGGTGGTGGTGTTGCGGTCGTTGTTCTCCAGGTGGAAGTTGAGGTCCCCCAGGAGGATGTAGTCGGCGGAGGGGAGGGCATGCGGGCTGATGAAGTCGGCGATGTCCTCGCTGAATCGTGTGCGTGGTCCCGGGGGTCGGTAGATCAGGGTGCCTCTGAGGGTGGTCTTCGGGTCGGTGTGGATCTGGAAGTGCAGGTGTTCGGCGGTGTTAAGGGTGTCGTCGGTGTTGGTCGTGATGCTGATGGTGTCCCTGTGGATGATGGCGATGCCTCCTCCCGTCTGGTTGGCGGTGCGGTCCCTCCGGGTGATCTTGTAGCCATCCGGGATGGCGATGGCGATGTCGGGCGCTGAGGAGGCGTTCATCCAGGTCTCCGTGAGGAATGCAACGTCAGGGGCTGTGGTGTCGAGGAGGTTCCAGAGTTCGATGGCGTGTCTGTGGACGGAGCGGGTGTTGAGTAGGATGCACTTGAGGTGGTTGCTGCTGGTGTTCGGCTTGGCGGGTGCTGGTGCAGTGTCGGTCCGGATGCAGGTGAACTTGCAGGCGTGGCAGCTGAAGGGTCCGTGGGTGTGCCTCGGAGTGGCTCGGTGACATCCCGGGATGCCGCCGGTGTTGAGTGTGATGAGTTCGGCGGCGTTGTAGGTCCGTCGGGTGGGCTGGTGTCTTCGGGAGCCAGGGGTCCTGGCACTGGGCGCGGTCCAGGCACGGACGGGCGCAGACGGGCTTACCTTTGGCGCGCCTTCGGCGTACAATCGGCGCGCCCGCTGCGCGTCAACGCTGCGCGTACGCACGGTCGCCATATATGGCGAAGTGCGCGGGGGGGCGGAGCAGCTGGGAGGCGGGAGCGGGGAGGGTACAGAAGGCAAAGGGGCGGGGTTAGCGGCGGTGGCGGGAAGCGGGGAGGGATGACGAGGGCAGTTGGGAACAGGCAAAACGAAGGAAAATGCAATGAGCTGGAAAAAACAAAACAGGCACTACAGATCGACAAAACACAGTTCAGGAAACAGAAAAGACAACAGGGGCCGGTCAGGCGAGCACGGACCACGCCGCTCGAAGGCAGGGGGCGTGGTCACGCGGCGGTAGCGAGGCAGTCAGGCAGGGTAGGAGCACACGCAGCAGCTGGCGGCCGTGCGGCGCGGGGGTGTCCTAGAACTAGGTCACACTCACCTGCGTCGCACGGTCGCCATATATGGCCAAGTGCGCGGGGGGGCGGAGCAGCTGGGAGGCGGGAGCGGGGAGGGTACAGAAGGCAAAGGGGCGGGGTTAGCGGCGGTGGCGGGAAGCGGGGAGGGATGACGAGGGCAGTTGGGAACAGGCAAAACGAAGGAAAATGCAACGAGCTGGAAAAAACAAAACAGGCACTACAGATCGACAAAACACAGTTCAGGAAACAGAAAAGACAACAGGGGCCGGTCAGGCGAGCACGGACCACGCCGCTCGAAGGCAGGGGGCGTGGTCACGCGGCGGTAGCGAGGCAGTCAGGCAGGGTAGGAGCACACGCAGCAGCTGGCGGCCGTGCGGCGCGGGGGTGTCCTAGAACTAGGTCGCATTGTATGATAGTGTGAAACATTACGAGTAGATAGCATGGGATGGATACGTATTTGTGTAGAAGCAAAGTATTATACAATAATATTGCTGTAACTTAAGAGGTAAGGTGAGAGTTGCACTGTCAAACCAGACCTAAAACTCCATGTAGCTTAACCTCCTCTCATCTGTGCTGCTGCCAGATAAAGACCGCATAAATTACCTACTTATCTAAGACACTTTAAGCACGTTACAATGTTGTGTGCTCCTCAACATTCAAGCCCAGGCAGCTGAATAAACAAATTGATCACATACTGTGCAGAGGGAAATCACTTATTTGTGAAAGCACATAACTTCTGTCCAATCAAAACATGTATTCCTAGCAACATTTGGGTAGAGACAAACCTCTCCCGCAGATGCTCACATAATTCTCTGACAACAGCTGCGCTGTCAGGCCAGACCATAAAAATATTTCACTGAAAAAGTGTTAGTTTTTCAAGTATTTCAAAAGGTGTTCCAAGTAGCGGGCGCTTCGATCAGGATGGGAAGAGAAAAGTAATCTGATTCTACTAGCGAGTGACAATAGGTTCCTCTGAGTGGTAATTATCTCCCAGCTATGCAGACCAGGACTTGGCATTCACCTTTCAGGGGATACATGGGATCCTTTTTACTCTCCTTATAAAAAGAAGTGTGCTGATAAGGACCAGTTAACATTCAAAACAAACAGCAGATCCTACTTTCAACAAGATCACACACTTCTATCCTCGTAGACCATGGTCACTCGTTACCTTCCCTCTGGTCTTCCTTTCATTATTTTCATGGAGAAAAAACACACAGCTTTAAAACAAAACTCACATGCACCAATGAATTGACATTAAAAAAAAAAAAAGAATTGGGCACTTTGTGGAAAAGTAAACAAGCTGGCGTATCACAAAATGAGCTGCCTGCAGAAAGCTGAACAGTATATATTTTTTTACTATTTTTCTCAAGGCGATTAATACTGGCAGCGTAATATTGTGTTCTTTCCATTGAAACTGAAAGTGTTAACTCCATCAGGCTCATTCGTTTGCTCGATCAGGCTCTGCCAAGAATATAAAGTTAGGACGTATACAAAACGGGGGAAACGCGAGTAAAGAGAAGGAGAGATATGGAAAGTGCAGGACAAATGGAACCACAGGACTAGGAGGACAGTGTGAGAAAGAAAGGGTAACAAGTAAAGTGGCAGAGAGGCACTAAAGGAGGAAGACAGGTGTGTCTGGGCATTGCCTTCACAGGAAATGCGCCATGGATCTGGAATTTACAGCACACAGATACCCTCGGGTCATGTACAATGTTCCTTCTAATTTTGTTCCTCTGTGTGCTGCAGCCAAGGCTATGTGTGTCAGGAACCAGGCCGCGCATGGGGGTGCCGCTCGCAGCCTCTGGGAACTATTTGCTGACTTTTTAATCGTTTTACCTGCTCCCTGTATCCTGACCCACGAGGACCCGGGGACACAAGCGGACGCTGCCGGGGCCGGGACTGCGAGACCCAGGGTGCCCAGCGCTTCAACAACTCAGCGCACCTGGTGTCTCTTCCCGCCCCCAGCCCTCCGCCCTTGCTCCAGCACAGGCTTCTAACACCGGCTTCATAAGGCTCGCGGCCCCCGCTCCGCGGGTGCCGCTCGCAGCCTCTGGGAACTATTTGCTGACTTTTTAATCGTTTTACCTGCTCCCTGTATCCTGACCCACGAGGACCCGGGGACACAAGCGGACGCTGCCGGGGCCGGGACTGCGAGACCCAGGGTGCCCAGCGCTTCAACAACTCAGCGCACCTGGTGTCTCTTCCCGCCCCCAGCCCTCCTATTTAAACGTAGAGGTGAGCGCGCACGCGGGACGCGCGCGGGACATAGCCCGGGGCTAAGCCCGGGCAAAGGGCGGGCCCTCTGAGGCCCTCCGAGGACTGAGAGGACTGGACTGGCCGCAACCCCTTGCAAGTTTTTAATAGACTATTGTTGTTGTTACTGACGCGTTATATTTTTGTATGGGATGTCATTGTTGTTTAGTGTTTGGCATTAATAAGTGCACTAGTTTCATTTTAGAAATATTTTACATTTTAGGGGTTGTTATTTTAGCATCGGCCCTCCACCATTTTGACTACAGTACCACCTGATAGTTAATTGCTGGAGTTACATAATGACTTCACGGACAACTAGAAGCCAGGCGGTGGCAGGGATAAAAAATATAAAAACTAAAAAACTTAATAATACCCTGGATAGTTTTATCCTTCGTACTAACACCTTAATCGATGAGGGTATTATTTTGATGGAACGGAGGGTTTCTCAAGATCTGCTTCACGCTAAAAGATCGTCATTGGGTAATATAGCCCTGGCTTGTACTCCGAATAAAGATCTGCGTCATTCGGACACGCCCCAATCAACCTCTATTCCTGTGACACCAACATTGACTATGGCCCAGCCCCAATGTATAAATACACCTCCGGTATCCATATTACCAGTATCCTCAATTGAGTCTGTCACCCTTATTACTCCAATGGTTACCTCTGTTATTATACACACAGACCCTCCAGAGTTAGAAGGGCTTCCGGTAGGAGGTACAATATCCTCCCCAAAATCATCCATCACTGAGGTGCTTAGTGATACTGTAGATAATCGAAATATTTTACCTTGTATGGGGAATACAGCCAGTGTGGGAATTGGTGCACAGGAGGGAGGGATAAGTGTGGATGCCTCAGTTGATACTGTTAGGTTACATCGTGTATCCCACCCCCTGCCCCTAGAGTTACCTGATGCAACTGTATCTGATATTAGCTTAGCTAGTATTCTTAATAATGGTAGTCCTGATGTGTCTGTAGAGAGTGAAGAGGATGAGGACGCGCCCTTTTTTGATTCTCTAGCGGCCCTTATCAGGTCTTTGCTTTTGCCCTTGGAAGTTAGACTCCAGGGTATAGAGCATCAACTCGGAATTATATCAAAGGAGTTGAAATGTAAGGGGGAAAAAGAAACTCAAGTAACTCAAAAGAATACCCCCGGTACATCGGGAACTTCACTGCCAGTGGTTAAGAATCTTTCAATAGCACCCACCCAGCAAACCAAGACCTGTCCAACTGTCACAACTGTAGAGAAGGTTGGTAAAGTGGTCACTAAACAAGTCTCTGCAGACGTTAAAAAACCTCCGGGAAAAGCTGGTTCTACCGCTCCAAGCGCTACCCCTCCCCTAGCCCCTGTGAAGACACCAAGGGCACGGCGGAATATTAATCTACCATCTGACGCCTGCCCACTTGTGATTGTGCTAACTGGTGTCCCTGAGCTTCCCCAGACACCTCTGAAACATTTTGGGGCCTTAAAAACAAAGTTTGTCATTGGTTGGACAGGAACTTTCCACCCCCTCCCAATATAAATAAAAATATTCTTATGGTAGAGAGAGCACCATGGGTTGGAGAGAAAAAGAAACATCTCAAAGGAGATTGTGTGGTGATTACATTCGAAGACCCTTGCATAGTAGAGTTTATCTGCTCAGGGCACTGCCGTAACAATGACTCTGAGATTCTTGTCAAACCCCTGTCATATTTCTATATGCCTGCGGGGAACCATGATAATAGATGGAGTTGGCTAAGGGCTACCACGCATGGAAATGGTTGGAGGAGTCTTGAAACCCAAGGGAATCAACGTTTCAATAATTGGGGAGGGGCTGCAAGTGGTGACTGGCAAGAAGTCCGTAGAGGGAGAGGTAGAACTTATAATGGTGGAAATAGGTTTAAGGAGGGATGGTTGGGCCCACAGCTGGATTATCCTATCCAATGTTACAATCGCTTCAATGGCCTGGAGGAAGTCGATTGACTTACTAACCGGCCCATCGAGCGTTTGGGTAGTCGGGTGATGCAGCCTTTACCGGGAGATCAAGTAAATCCGCCTGTAGATATAGTGGTTATTGCTGGTTCTACCAGTAAAAGTACAGATTCAATTGAACCGCTGGTTGCAGTTGGTAATTGTGTGCAGGATATAGTTTCTACAGGTCAATTGGAATTTAAGGCAACGGGTCCTTCTATTAATATTTTATCATGGAATATTGCAGGTTTAAAGAAAAATCTAGCAAATCCTGATTGGAACATTTTTATTAACAAATATGACATTTGTATGTTTCAAGAAACGTGGTGCCTACTTCCCGAATACATGAATGGTTATTCTACCTTCTATGTTCCAGCTGTTTCACTGGGGAGAGGGCGCCCCTCTGGTGGGTTACACATCTGGGTGAAAATATCTCTGAACTGTAGTGTCATCTCTAACAAGTATGTTTCTAATGACATCTTGCACATTACTTTAAAGAACAGTGTAGGGGGTTATATTTATGAAATCTTCTGTATTTACGCTAGAGGTCTCCAGGGAGGGCTTGCTTCTCCAGTATTGGAATTGTTGGATGTGGAGTTGTCCATCCTCCCGGCCAGATCCAAAATACTGGTCGGAGGGGACTTTAACTGCACGTTCGAACCTTTAGATATGGAAGAAGAATTAGGACCCAATGCAGTGGAAGGTAGACAAATCATACCCCCTCTAACTCTTAGCCCAATTAAGAAATGGTCATCGAGAGTTATTCAGTTGAATGCCCTGGTGTTAGATTATAATCTCTGGGCTCTTAATGGCCGTACAAATTCTGATCGCGAAGGAGCGATGACTTTTAATAGGCTGGGGTGCCCCTCTCGTATCGACTACATCCTCTTAGATGAACACTCCTGGCCTGATCTAATCGATATGGTGGTTAGGGAGTCCTCCTATAGCGACCACAACCCATTATGTATGCAACTTAAGTGGGTAAGTGGCCGGGATTTCAGACAGGAAACAGAGATGATAACAAAAGAAGTCTTCCCTGTAAATAACAATCGGAAGCTAAAATGGAATGTGGTCAAATGTGATGAGGGGAAGCTCCAAAATATTAAAGATTTAGTATCTAAAGAAACTAGTAGATTGACAGCCTTAGCCTCTGTTTCGGTTAATTTAGTCGATCCTAGTTTGTCGGCCTCTTATAGTAATTTAATAAGTGAATTGGGAGCCCACTTTTGTAAGAAGCCAACGGCAAAACCCCGCTTTAATGGTATTAAACCCAAAAGTAATCCATGGTACACGAGTAATTGTAGAAGTAAAAGGGAAGCAATTACTAAAGCAATTCGAAGTAAGGACTCGGTGGCCGTCCGGTTGGCCAGGAAAGATTATGCAAGCAGTATAAAATCTGCAAAAAGAGATTGGGAGGAAGAGCATTGGCAACAGCTGAAGGAAGCAGCACGTGGGAAAAATACTGTTACCTTTTGGAAATTAATTAATGCTCTAGATAGAAAGGGAGCAGGACCCATTTTAAATCATATTACGGATCAGGAATGGTATTCCCATTTTTTAAAACTGTATTGCGAGGAGAGTGTGGACAGCCCGATACTACTATCAGCTATTATCCCCGAAAGTATGCCTTGTGGAAATTCGACTTACAATACAGATCCATTTTCCCAGAGAGAAGTATTAGATGCCATCTCTAAATTATTGCCCGGGAAGGCCCCAGGCCAAGATGGGCTTCCAGGGGACTTGTTAAAGTACGAACCAAATGTGTGGGCTAAGTACATATCAAGTCTGATGAATCTGATCCAGGCTGGTCACCCTGTTCCTGACTCCTGGAAAGGTGCTGAGGTAATAACCATTTATAAAAAGGGCGAAAGGGACAACCCTTCCAATTACAGACCGATAAGTTTGATAGACATTATTCAGAAGGTGGTTGGAAGGGTGATCATAAACCGTACAGAAGCTTGGCTTGTGGATAAAGGTATCTTGTCCCATTTTCAGGCCGGGTTTAGAAGCAATATAGGTGCAATAGATCAGGTCTTCAGATTCTGTGCAGTCTGTTGGAAGTCAGTGTTAATCACTAAGGGCAGTCTATACCTGGCTTTCATAGACTTGAAGACAGCATTTGATGTGATTCCACGGAATAAGCTCTGGTCGGTCTTATCCGATATGGGTTTTCCTAGTTACCTCCTACAATTCATTATTAAACTCCATGAGGGGAATTATGCCAGGATCCGTTGGGGTTCCCAGGGCCAACTGACTGAGAAGATTCCGGTAAATAGGGGAGTGAGACAAGGTTGTGTGATGGCTCCAACTTTGTTCTCCCTCTTCATTAATGGGGTGGTAGACCATTTGAGGGAGGATCCTGCTGATGCCCCCGTCCTTGCAGGAGAGAAAACACCCACTCTCCTATTTGCCGACGACACCCTTCTCATGTCAAAATCCCCCATGGGTTTGCAAAAACTCCTTGATCGTTTTTGCAGTTTTTGTATAGATAGGGGGTTGACAATAAATACTTCAAAAACAAAGTTGATGGTGCTAACTACCAAAAAGAAACACAGGAAGGTAAACCTCTTGCTGAATGGCACCCCGCTGGAGGTGGTAGAAGAGTTTGATTACCTCGGAGTGAGACTTTGTAATAACCTGAGTTGGTCTGCCCATATCGCTAAAATGGTTTTAAATCTCAAAAGGGTTGCAGGAGTAATTCTTAAGAACCAGCGACGATCCTTTAGTAGACCCATAGCCCCTACCCTGGCAATTTATGAAGGGAAAGCACTGGCAGCGGCAGTTTATGGTTCAGAACTCTGGGGGGCGGAAAATACAAAAGCTTTAGTAGTGGCGGAAAATAAGTTTATTAGAGATATGGTTTCGCTACCTTTATCGTCCCCCCTGAAACCTTTATTTCTTGACATGGGCAAAAAATCGATTGATGATCTGGTGCAAATTCGTCCTTTGTTATTTTGGGTTCGTCTTAGAAGGACCCCAGAACTCTTTAACTACGCCCAGGTTTTGGATGAGCTGATTAGTCTGAATGTAGCTAATACAATTAAATGGCTCAACAATTTAAAGAGGCTGGTGAAATCTATAGGTCTGGAGGAGAGTTGGATTTCGCAAATGCCACCCCCAAAAGCAATTGTCAAAAAACTTTATTGGGATTGGGTTGTCGCTAAAGAACACAGGAATCCTAACTGGGGTCATCTAACTAGTACCTTCCTTGACCACAAGCCTCTTAGGAAGTTAGAGCCTTTCTTGGACTTTATCCAGGTCCCTCGTGATAGAACACTGTTTCTGAAATTCAGATATGGTATTTTACCCCTTAACACATTCAAAGAAGGTTGGAAGGGATATAGAGGAACAGAGTTCAAATGCCCAGGTTGTCCCTGCCCGAAAGAATCTCTGGGCCACTTCCTATTTGCATGTGTAGCTTACAAAAAACCACGAGGAAGGTGGTTGAAACCCGTTTGTAGGAGTCTAGGGGTGAGGGATCATAGATTAGCCATGCGTATTATTCTAACTAATGTCACTTCAATGTACATGATCTGTGGGGTGGCTAAATATGTGGCGAATGCTTGGTTCATCAGGTCAAAACTTGTACCCATTGTCTGAATTTTTTTATGTACAGCTTATTACGGATATTGTATATGTACTTTTATGAAACTTGTTTCGAATAAAGTAATTTTCGATCGAGAAAAAAAACTCACATGCATCAATGAATTGACATTAAAAAAAAAAAAAAAAGAATTGGGCACTTTGTGGAAAAGTAAACAAGCTGGCGTATCACAAAATGAGCTGCCTGCAGAAAGCTGAACAGTATATATTTTTTTACTATTTTTCTCAAGGCGATTAATACTGGCAGCGTAATATTGTGTTCTTTCCATTGAAACTGAAAGTGTTAACTCCATCAGGCTCATTCGTTTGCTCGATCAGGCTCTGCCAAGAATATAAAGTTAGGACGTATACAAAACGGGGGAAACGCGAGTAAAGAGAAGGAGAGATATGGAAAGTGCAGGACAAATGGAACCACAGGACTAGGAGGACAGTGTGAGAAAGAAAGGGTAACAAGTAAAGTGGCAGAGAGGCACTAAAGGAGGAAGACAGGTGTGTCTGGGCATTGCCTTCACAGGAAATGCGCCATGGATCTGGAATTTACAGCACACAGATACCCTCGGGTCATGTACAATGTTCCTTCTAATTTTGTTCCTCTGTGTGCTGCAGCCAAGGCTATGTGTGCCAGGAACCAGGCCGCGCATGGGGGTGTAGTGCCAAAAAATCGCTCCAAACATTTGCTTAAAAAAAGGGGAAAGAAGGTACATTTCCACACATGCAGCGAGCGCCAGGTGCAGGGTCTTAAGGCAGGTTTGCAATTTGGATACACACGCCACGACGTCCTATGAATTGGTAAAATAATTTCTCGTCGGACATCAATTTAGCATCCCATGTGATGTCAGGTGAGCCGATTCACATCTGGGGCCAGAGGACAACTTGGGGAGGTGGTGCAACCCCGAAAGGAACAACGGGAATAAACATGCCTCACGCCTGATGCAGGTCACCTGCTGCTTGCATGCCTGGCTTTGTGGGTGGAGGCGGTCTATGGTTAGGAACGAGTCCCTGTTTAATGGGAAAAAAACATTTGTTTCCCTGTGAAACCGACGGAGAAATGCAATATCACGATTTTTACAAACAGTAAGAAGGAAAATATGTAGAAACAAAAGTTTAAGATAACATCAATACACTCTCTCAGACTAAAACGTGCGCTTTGTGACAACTTAATAAAAGAGCACAAAAAGACAGATTGACAAAGGAAACAGTTTGGGCTTTTGTGTTATGATGTTTTCGGAGGTACCTTAGTTTAGCCCCATAGACACTTTGGCAAGCACCAGCGTCGCTGGGGTCACCAGCTCTCAACCTGACGCGGTTCCATAGTCCTGGTTAAAGAATTCAAGTCCAACTCGAACTTTTCACTCAAAAGCATTGGCCTGATTGGATAAATATTTTGCAAAAGTGCTCTTGTCTTCAGCAAAACTGTGCGTAAAATGAGGTTAACCATAAACAAAGGTTAATTTGTGAATACTGCGAGATGTGGAAATGCCTGTGCCAGGGCCACTGAAATGCCCACTTACGTATTGCTCTGACTGGTACCGGGCAGGGCAGCACAGATAGGAATGTGACTTGTGCGAGTTGACATCCAGCCAAAGATCGGGAGAAGGGGAAGCTGCCGTATGGCATAGGGTAGACATGGTAATGGAAGAGCAGAGAAAATGAAAAAGGGAAATAGAAGAAACACAAGAAGGAGGAACAGAGCAAGAATGTTCACAGTTGGCACATCAATAAGGCAAGTTAAAGCACTACAACTAGGAAGCCCTAAACCACAAGTTCTGGGGACCTGAAAATGTCCGTATTAGATGACGGGAGCGCTTCAAATGTAAAATGCTGTTTTAATCGGAGCACAAGATCTTCTGCAAGCGACTAAAAGCATAAGTCTGCAAAAGAACAAAAAAGTGAAAAACAGGAAGAAAGGGGTACGTCCCTCACCCTGAACAAACATCAACATGCTAGAAAAAAAGATACAGAAAGTAGGCAGATCTAAACTTTGTTAGAAACAAAAAGGTAGTTTTGTTTGTATATCTTTTTTTCACTCAGAAATGCCATTTGTTTTTATAGGGCTGCATTTTGGGAAGACTGATTGACATATGGAGTTGGTACTTTTCCCAAAGTATTATTTCTGAAATATGAATGCCAGAGGACAAGTTGTCATTCTTTGTTGAGCACTGGTTTGCATTAAACAGGATTTGCACTGTGCTCATACCAGCATATAATAGGGCATGTGACACAGCAATGGACATGCTCTATTGTGAATGTAGAAAATATGAATCCTACTTCCTTCCTCAGATGCCCACTCCCATTATTCCAATGAAATGGTTAGTCTTTGTAGTGCTAAGAGGCATTACATGTAATCTAATCAACTCATCCCAGCCATTATAGATTGTGGTGACCCACAGATGTATTCTCGTGGTCCACAGGTCTGGGTGTTGGCCACTCTCACTTTATCCGAGGACAATCTCTATGGAAGGAAGAACGGATCTTGATGATGCTTATAGTTTTTCCACTGGGCCTCTCACTTCTAAACAACTTCTTCTGCACAAGAAATTGGCATTTTCTGGAACACTATTTATGCTGCTTAAACACTCGCATGTTTATACTATGCCTCTTTCACCGCCAATCCCAGAATCCATCCCAAGATGAGGCGAGCCGATCAAATCTTCCCTGCAAACCTCTAATCAATATAGTGAAGGTTGAACCAGATTCATTTATATTCTAATGCTGTTTGTAGGACAATCAATATTGCACTTCCTGGACCGTAGTGCCCCTCCGTGAGGAATAAAACACCTCTTTATTTCCTCTATAAGTATGTCGCGCACAGTATGATTGGGGTAATAATGGTCTTGGACTTGTTAATTATACTCTTGCTGGTGGCGGGCCAGTGGTTGCCTGTGCCAGCTGTGAGTGAAAGGGAATGCATATGACCACAATACTGAGTGGTGTTGAGAGTATCTCAGCCTGTCTCTCATGGTAATCAGGTCCCATGCTATGAGAAGGACTGTTTAGTGAGGGCTGCACTCCAGCGCTTGTTGTGGCGGCAAGAGGCACCAGTTGCCTCAAATCACCTACCCAACATGCCCATGGCGTTGACAGAGTTCATTTAGGTGAGTGAGTTCTGTGTGAATCAGTCAGTCAGGCATTCATTCTATCAGGTGAGTGAGTCGATGTGTCATCAATCAGCCATCAGGAGGTTAGGAATTCAGACATTAAGGGGCTATCCAGTGTAGAGAAAAAGCACACAGCTCTCTTCATTCAGTCCATCTTGTTATGAGCCCCAATGTACCCAAATATAGATAGTTGCACGACTCTACTTACATTTGTCCTACCTTGCACTACATAACGGTTCAGGCACCAACCTTTTACCTAGTTAGGTGCCGAATAAATGTTGTGTGGTTTCTTCAGAAAACTAGCCTCATTGATATGCATAAGGATTCTTAGTATCACAGCAGGTTTACCATCTTCCGCATAATAACTCTGTATAAGGGTCACCGCTATCGTCCTCCTTGGCCGAAATACCCACAGTACCATGACACATCTAAGTAGAACCCCAGAGGGTACCTTTTGGGTATTATAAGTACCACATCTTCACTGAGGAAACCAGAGGAGAAAAAACTTCCATGCTGACAAAAGATGCAGAAGTCCTGAACACAGACACTAGCACGCAGGGGTCTAACATCACTTGCGGGGCGTCCAACTCGAGACCAAGACGGGGTCCATCGCTCTCTCACATTAGATAATGGGGTTGGCTGTTTGTAGGAGTATAGCCAAGAATCCCCCTAGGATACATGCTAGGTACACTTAGGTGCATCTAGTTAGGGTTTGCATCGTAGGAGCATGCATTATTACAGCCATGTATCTATATGCAGGCATATATTCACTGTTTTAGAGCACCATTGTAGAATCCTACCTTTTATTTACTCTGTTGGTGCTTGTAATAGTCTATATCGGTTTCTGTCTTATGGTTGTTGCAGCGCCGTATTTTAGGCTTGAATGGCGCTGGTTAAATAAATACTAATTGAAAAAGTCCCCACTGTTTTTAGGTCTTGCAGAGTCAGCGCATGCGCTGCTCTGCGAGACATTTTGTAGGTGGGTTTTAAAAGTGCTGCTGCCCCACGTTTTGGCTGGCCTAGTGCTTGCGTTCACCCAAGCGTGCACGTGCGCAGCCGCCACCTGTCTTTCACAGATCATTATAATCGTGGCACCCGCGCTTTACTTTTAACATTAAAAGTAAAGCGCGGGTGCCGCGATTATACCAAAAGTAAAGAAATAGATTTTTTTTCTATTTCTTTACTTTTGCTATAATCGCGGTACCAGCGCTTTACGTGCCACGATTATAACAAAAGTAAACCGGGTTAGTTGAAGTATTTATTTCTTCCAACAACGGAGCACTACTACTACAGCACCACAAACATTGACAAACACGTTAAAAAATTGGAGTGTGCATTTTTGGATTATTTCTGTTTATTTTGTGGAGAGGCTCCTGCTTTAGGCCAGTGTTGAATGCAAGATAATGCACCCATCTTTACACTATGCATTGACTGCACCACAGAGAAATGAGGAATGCCAGCACACAACTAACGCAGTGCCCGTGAAAGATAATCACTTGAGAGTCCTTTATTGGTAAATGACACCCTAATCTCAGTTCATTTCCCACCCCACCAAGCCTTTTCCACAGCCCCTTCTATACTGTGATCGCCTTGCTGCGCCCTAATGGTCTTGCTCCAGCCACCACTTAAAGGAAACAACTTGTCTGGGCTGCTCACCTAATTCACCCCTTTGACCATTTGGGTTACCATAGTCCACCCTTTGATTTCCACACTCACTTAGAACTGCAGCTCCATTCCACCTGCCTACACCTTATGATAAGACAGCCAGGGCCCATGCTTGTTCACACCACCTGCTCGTGTCATAATCTTAAAATGCTGGTCCAGGTAAACGGCGCATACCACACCATCAGTGAGACAACAACAAAAAAAAGCATTGGCATAACCTTTGGGACCTTAGAAGTGTTTAGCCTTGCAACAGTTTATGTTGGTGCACCAAGGATATTGTGCTGCATAACTAAAAACTTATAAGGTCCCTATTGACTATGCCAGTGCTTGTTGTGTGTATCTCTCTGAGACAAAGTGAGCACAAGTGACTGAGCGAAAAGCACTGCACTGTTTCCATGATCTCTGAGGGGGTCAGGGTTATCATGTTCGATAGTTGCCAGAAACTATTTGCACCTTGGTGAAGTTGGGGGGCTCATAGTGGCACTGTTTTAGCTGGTCAATAAATGTACAAAACAAGCTCCCTCGCGACCTCTATTTCTTTTACTATATAGAAAAAATCTAGTGTGGGCTAAAAAAAACAGTTAGCAACCGAAAGAGGCCGGGCTGAGCCACCCCCCTTCTATTTGACTTCTACTATGGGTAAGCGGAAACTTCTTTGCTCCCAAGTCCAGGGGGGGGGGTAAAAGCGAAAGTACCCTGGAAATCGGCCACTATTAATTCATACTTAACCTCAGCTGTGGGGGTATTGAACAAAGAAATTGCTAATGCAGAAAGGGAACTGGGGTTGGGCACGAGTGAAGACCAAGCAATTGGGACTTTTACATCTGATTCTGTGACAAAAAATCCTGTCCCACTGGCGCCGCTTGTCCTTTTAACATCTCCAACTAGTGCCCTTAAAACGTTTCGTGATGCTACTGAGGCAGGGGATCTGGCGAATGTAACCACAACTCCTTCTCCAGCCCAGGTATTGGCTCCCAAAGGGCAGCTTCACAGGCAAAACATTGTGAAAAAGAAACCAACTAGGAGATTGTGTAAATGGGACAAAGGCTCAAAAAGCAATAACTCAGCCCAAGGGCCTGGTGCAATCAAATCTTTAGATGTGACTGTGCGGGACATGGTGGAGGAAATTTTCACATCTCGATTGGAGTCGGTTCTGACCAGCGTTGCAAAAGATATTATTGACACAATGAACATTTGTGTAGCTGGTATATTGGAAAAATGTGAACGCATGAACTCTTTTTTAACAGTGGGGAGAATCATAGTAGTATTGATAGGAACCCCGTGGCCGCAAAGGATTTTGCAGAAACCAAGTCCAGTGGGGACCTTACTGCCCCACAGGAAAGGAGCAATATAGTCAAACAACCTAATATTAACCTCCCCCTGAAGCAGAGCCTTTGGTCGCGATCCTTGTAAGGGTCCCACCACTGGGTGCCAGAGAGGAAGAATCCACTGCAGATTTGATAGTAAAAACTAAAAAATGGTGTGATTTCTACTGCTCTGGTAACACTAAAATTTCTCCTAGTATTATAATGGCCAGGCGAGTGGGGTGGATAGGGAATTCCCCAAAACAAGTAGAAGGGGATTGTGTCATAGTTCATTTTAATAAATGTGGTGTTGATGTTAGATTATTGTGTGATGCCTCTGAGTTGGAGAGGGGGGAGGGGGTATCAGGGCCCTACCGCTGGGATTCATTTATCCCCCTCCCAGACGCCCAAATGTAGCTGTCAAGACCCACTTAGAGCTGTCATCGAAGAGACCATTTCAGGCTCCTCAAAGCGCTCCTAAATATAATGACACAGAACCCCTTCTGGAATGTGTTCATGTGAGAGATACATTACCCCACCAAGCCTTTCGTATTCAGTCAAGCCATAGAGAGGAGAATTTGGTCTTATCTAATAGGTTCTTCCCTTTGGCCCAGTTAGATGAGAACGACTGACTAGAGCACTCACATGTCTGCCCTCGGGTACCTATTGTCAACCCTCATAATATTGATGTTGATGCTGGTTCCAATTGTAGTATAATTAGCTGGAATATCGCAGGGCTTTGATAAAAAAGGAAGGACTCGAATTGGTTAAAGTTCATTAGAAACTATGATATTATAGATCTCCAAGAGACCTGGGATAAGGAGAGTAATATCTGGTTAGATGGATTTAAATCTTATTTTTTGCCTGCCCGCTCCACGCCGGCAGGTAGAGCTAAGGGTGGTTTGATGTTTCTCTTTTCTTTAAAGCTAAAAGGGTCAGTAAAGCTGTTGGAGGCAACCTCCCATAACGGTTTGATAGCTGAACTTATTACCACTAACTACCCTAAAATATTGCAAATTAATTTCTAAAATTCGGGGGAATGTGAACGGAGTAACGAGAATCTTTCTTATCTGACACGTTTTTAAGAAACATATAGTTCACAGCAAACCACTTATTTTCATACTATATTCATGGGCGATTTTAATATTCATTTGTGTGATCTTAATTGTCGAATTGACGAGGTCCATGGACCTTCCTACTCGTCGCCACCCCATTTTGAACACACTTCTAATGGGGAGGCTCTGGAAGATCTTCTTCAGGGTGCGGGTCTTCATGAACAAGGCTTTCATGACACTAGTGAGAGGGTAGCAACTTTTAGAGAGGGACAGGGAGACCATTATCGACTATATATTTGCATCTCCCTCTCTGTTAGGGAACGTAGTTTTTTATAATGCGAAATGTTCTCCCTTTAGTGATCATAACCCTGTCATTCTCAAGTTTTCGATGCGTTTTTGCAAATGATGGGAGGCCTAACCCTGTGATAACCAAAGACCAAGGGAGGAGGTTAAAATGGGCTAAGGTAGTCCCCGATCTTTTCTTTGCTAATTTATGCATGCAGGCCAAAAACGACATCGCAAAGTGTGCTGATTATTCTACTCCGAAGGATACAGTTATTACAGCTTTTGAAGCTATTTGTGCACAGGTTGCAACAGATCTTAACATTACAAGCAAGCCCAGATCTAACACAGGGGAAAGGTGGTTTGAATTTAAATGCTCTAGGGCCCACCAAAATTTAATAAAAGCATTGAAAGTTAAACCTTGTGACAGGGAACAGATAGCTAGGCTCAGAAAAGAATACAAATCAGTAGTCCTTACCCACAAAAACAAGATCAAATCAGAGGCCTGGGACGCCTTAATGTCTGTTGAAACATTAAAGGACAGCTCAAAGTTTTGGGCTATTGTTAATAGCCCTCTTTTTTCGGGGCAGGAGAATGGTAGCCTGGAAACTAACATCCTAGAGGACCAGTCGCTATCTCATTTTGAGGGTATCTATGGGAGTAATGAATTGCATGAGTCCTTTTCTGCTCTAGACACTGGCAATGTTCTACTGCTGTTGGTTTTCAAAGAAGAAGATGTTGAGAGGGCAATAACGGATTCTTCTAGTAACAAGGCTCCTGGCCCGGACGGCGTCCCCGTCGACCTTTATAAGGGTAATGCTACATTTTGGGCCAAAATCTTAACTAATGTTTTTTTTTTTTTTTTTTTGGTTAAAAACTTTTATTGAGCAATCACATAAAGTTACATAGATGGGCCCACAACCACACGGGCTGGCCGCTAAGTCGCATAGTACGACACATGAAATAAACAATCATTTCCTAGGTCAGGCCAAATCGTAGAACGAAATTGCTACAGACATAGAACAGGATACAACAATTTTCTGTATAAAACATGAAAATAACCAACACAAATATAAGTCGAGTGCAATAATCAAGTCAGCCCAAATAGCAGAGGGGGAGGTCACGAAACAGGAGAACAAAAAAACATCAATGAGAGTCGGGAAGGCCGTGAGGGGGGGGGGGGGAGCAGGGAGGACAGGAAAATCCTAGAACAGAGCGAAAAATTTCGGGAACGTCAGCCTAAGGAGACAGGGTAACTTCGGAGGTGGCAACCAAGGGAGGGGTACAAATTTCTCCACAGTACGCATTCCATTGACCCCAAATTTTCGTCCACGCCCCCGGCCTGCCCCTAGCCATGTAGACTGTCTTCTCACGGAACATGGACCAGTCCATGTTGTCCTCCCACACTGAAACATCAGGAGGTCGGGATGAGCCCCAGAGTTGCGCAATGTCACGCTTCGCGACCATGTAACCCAGGGTCGCCCATCTAGTCTGGGCCACAGAGTAATCGGAGGGTTCCCACACATTCAGCAGACATCGACGGGCCTCAGGCCGCAGGTCAACACCAGTCACCTCAGTCATCAACGCAAGCACATCCACCCAATAAGCTGCCACCACAGGACACTCCCAAAGTATGTGCATAAAGGTAGCGCTCATCCCACAGCCACGCTTACACAAGCCATCCGGGGAAAAACCCATCACGACCAGACGCGGACCAGTCACATACACCCGGTGGAGGATCTTAAGTTGCACCAAACGAAGACGGGTGGGAATGGCGACCTCCTTCGGGGAGGAGAGTGCCGACTGCCAGTCCTCGTCATCTAGTTCCAATCCATCACCTACCCACAGTTCTCGGAGTCGGATCAACAAATCAGTGCGATTATGAATCAGCTTCTTGTAGATGAGAGAGATGGTGCTGTCGGGCAAGTGTCCATCTAGTATACGATCTTCAAGGGGGGAAGGCTCGGGCAGGGCCACATCAGGAGTCAGAACCGAGGCCAAGGCATGTCGGACTTGCAGATACCGGAAAGGCTCTCTATCACTCAAGTCGTATTCCGCCTTAAGGGCCTGGAATGATTTCACGCGACCATTCACACAGACGTCACCCACTTTACAAATCCCGATCACATCCCAGCGGTCAAAGCCCTTAGAAGACCAGAGACATCCCAAACGTTCAGAAGCATAAAGCGGAGTCGCCAGCGTCAGCCGATTCTCCCATCCCAAACTCACATTCCCTGCGCGCCACACGTTGACCGCTGCCCTGGTCGGGCCCACAAGATGGCGCCCGGCCGATCTGGAGTATAGCGCTCTATTAAAGTCCCCTCCCGGCAACTGGAGCTTATCCATCTCAAACGCCGGATCGCGACCCGGCGAGTACATCGCATGGTTAATGGCCGATAGCTGGGCTGCCCAGTAGTACCTCTTGATGTCGGGGAGTGCCATGCCCCCGTCGTACCAAGGGATAGTAAGTTTCGCAAGGGCTATTGTCTTTGCAGACTCTCGATCTCTCTGAAATAAGTAGCAGGAACATCGTCGAAAGAATTCTGAAGGGCGTAGAGGAACCGCGGCAAAGACATCATTTTAAAGAGAGCAGCCCTACCCAGAGGAGACAGGGGCAGCTTACGCCAACGGGCCACATCCAGTCGCAATCTAAGAAGCGGGGGGAGGAGATTACGCTCAAACCGGAGGGAGGAATCCCGAGTAATAAAAATCCCTAAATACTTGAAGCCAGACTGGACCACCTGGATAGGGAATCTGGCCGGCAAAGAGGGTAAAACACCCGAAAGAACATACACACAGGACTTAGCCCAATTAATAACAAGGCCCGAGTTAGCACCGAACGAAGTAAGGACATCAAATAAGACGTTCAAAGATTTACGCGGGGATGTCAAATAAAGAAGAATGTCGTCCGCGTAAAGAGAGACGCGGTCTTCAAAGTCCGGTGACCAACGGATCCCTTTGAGGGAGGGTTCCCATCGAAGCCACGCAGCTAACGGTTCCAAGGCCAGCGCGAAAAGCAATGGAGACAGGGGGCAACCCTGACGGGTCCCTCTACCAAGGCTAAAGGGGGCAGAAACTCTACCGTTCACCACCACTTGCGCTAAGGGTTCCACATACAACAACTTCACCCATCCAATAAATTCAGGTCTAAAACCAAATTTTTCGAGAGCTGCCCAAAGATAGGGCCACTCAACCGTGTCAAAAGCCATCGAGGCGTCTAACGAGGCCAAAACGGCCGGCTCCGTCAGAAGCCCCGCCCTCGCAACAGCGCCGTGAAGACGACGTAGGTTAAGAGCCGTGTTGCGATGCGGGATAAATCCGGACTGATCCGGATGAACCAAGTCGCTAATGACCGTCAGCAGGCGGGTTGCCAGGAGCTTAGCCAGGACCTTAGGCTCAACATTTAACAGGGAAATGGGCCTATAAGACGAACAGAGGTCCCGCGGTTTCCCGTCCTTGGGAATAACGACTATCGTGGCAAGACGCTGGTCATACGGGAGAATACCCCGTTCCCGGGACTCCAAAAACATGTCACGAAGATATGGCGCTACCTTGTCAGGGCGTAACTTGTACAGCTCAATTGGCAACCCATTCGGGCCCAATGCCTTGCCCGAACGGAGCGAACGAATGGCAGTCGCTATTTCATCCGTAGTAAAAGGGGACTCCAACGAGACACGGTCCAGATCGGAAACACTGGGCAAAGCTATGTCGCGCAACAAAAGGCGAGAGTCATCCACATCTCGTCCAGACACAGGGGTATACACCACACGAAAATACTCAGCAAAACATTCAACTATTCCAACCGGGTCAGTCACTCCGACACCATTCGACGACTGAATCACAGGCACTACACGATTCGCTCTCTCTTTCTTATCCAACCATGCCAACAATTTACCCGCTTTGTCCCCCACATCATACAGACGACCCTGCTGTTCCCGGAACATCAGTCTAGCCGCATCCGTGACCAAGGATTTATAAGCAAATTGTTTCAGACCCAGGGCGTGGAGTTTATCAGAGGTAATCTCAGACTCTAAGTCGGCCTCCCTCTCAGCAATCTCTAACTCAAGGTCCACCACCTCCCGATTCCTAGCCTTCTTGGATTCAGCAATGAGAGAAAGGGCCTGCCCACGAATCACTGTTTTAAAGGCCTCCCACAGGGACACCGCCGAGGAAACCGACCCCTCGTTGTCCAAAAAGTAGGCATCTAAAGACTTAGTCAAAAGGTTCCGGGTCTCAGGGGAGGCAATATACCAGGGGTTAATTGGAGCCACTCGGCCCACCGCCTCCACCCCCAACTCAAAACAAAGCCAGAGCGCAGAATGATCGGAGATGCCCCGGGGGAGGTGTCTGATCTCACGCACCGCCGGCGTCTGCGCCGCGGGCATCAGGAAATAATCCAGTCTAGACAGACTCCCGTGGGCCCCCGAATGGAAAGTGTATTGAAGCTGGGTAGGATGTAGGAGCCTCCAGCAATCCGCCAAACCAAACGTATCCAAAAACCCACCTAACCACTGTTGGGCTAAAGGAGTATCCCTAGGGGGGTAGCGATCTTGCAGACCGGAGATCACAGAATTAAAATCGCCTGCAAGAAAAAGAGTACTATCAGGAAGGTCCAACAACACACGGCCCAAATCGGCAAAGGTAGAAGTCTGTAGGCCGGGGGGCACATAAACAGTAAACAAGGAGAGGGTACGACCTTCATAGCGACCCACGAGGACAGCATAACGCCCCCGATCATCAAGGATCACATCATCAATAGCTAGGGGGAGGGAAGCCCGAACAAGGATACCCACCCCCCTGGAACCCGTGGTAAACCCCGAATGTGCAGCAAGGCGATACCCCCACCTATTCATCGCACGACAAGTATTGCCCACCAAATGAGTTTCCTGCAAGAAAACAATATCGGGAGATAAACGGCGTAGACATTTTAACACCACACTCCGCTTAATGCGATCTCCCAGACCATTAACATTCCACGAAACAAGCCTCAACCCGCTACCCCCCATCCCACACAGCAACCCCGAAACCCCCCGCAATGAGCATGACATAAAAAGGAGCAGAAGCCAGATTGATTCGCCTTGAAAACATAACACAAAAACATCGAACATCCCAACCACCCACCCCCCAACAATCAAGAAAACACCCCCCACCCTGCACCCCTGCAAAATGCTAAATAGCCACCCCAACATGCAGTGTGCCTGTCGCCCAAGAACCCCCATTCTACAAAAAGAACCCCGGAGGAGGAAAGGCTCCGGCCCACCCGCCACCCCGAGTAAGACAGATAATGAGGAGAATACACAAACAGCAGAGGCACTGAGGCATCAAATCCCTGAAGAGTTTACTCTATTCGAGGGCCCAGGCGTAGGCGGATTGTTCAGCTCTCCACACCACCCTCAGCACCACCCGGGTGGGCGGCGGATTCAGTCTCAGGAGATCGATCAGGCAGAGAGTCCATCCAGTCATTTACAGAATCAGGCCGATCAAAGAAGAAGGTTCAGTCGTTGTACTCAACGCGCAGCCTGGTCGGAAAAAGCATGGCGTAGCGAAGCCCCATGTCTCGGAGACGTTTCTTAACATCACAGAAGCCCATACGCTGTTTCTGGACCTGTTGAGAAAAGTCCGGATAGAAGTTCACCGTGGCGTTCTCAAAGGCCACCGGGCCCTTCACACGCGATGCTTGCAGGATAGCGTCCCGATCCCTATAATGGAAGAGTTTCGCAACAATAGGCCTCGGCGGGGCACCTGGTTTACCCTTGCCCCCCGGAACACGATGGGCACGTTCCACAGCGAAAAACTTCGTCAGACCAGACGGAGAGAGGTGGTTCTGGATCAAATCCTCAACAAGGAGATCAACAGAGTGAGGTTCTGGATTCTCCGGAACTCCGACCACTCGTACATTACAGCGACGTGCCCTGTTCTCAAAGTCCTCCAAGCGCCGGGTCATGAAGTCGTTCACCCTGCGAAGGTTGCCGACCTCCGTCTGTATCTCCGAAACGTCCTCCGTGAGACTGGATGACTTAAGATCCAGTGACTTCACCTTCTCATTGGTTTTCGACAGGTCAGCACGAATCAAGTTGACCTCGATGGCCACGGTGTCGATTTTGTGGGCCAAGGCTTCATATTGTTGGCCTATCGACTCCTTCATAGCAGAAATGGCGCCCATGATGTCCTGCAAAGAAGGCTCCGTTGACGCGCCCACAGTGAGATCAGCATTACTGGCTCCGGGCAGGGCGGCTCCGGGGGACCCCTTGGAATGGGTGTAGCGGTCCATCACGTTAGACTGGACCGGGCCCCCACGCAGGGGCGTCTTGGTCTTCCGAGTCTCTCGGTCCCCTCTGCCCGCCATATCAGAACTGCGTCACCAGGTAATTAACCAGGCTGGATGGAGTGGCCACAGGAAAGTAGGGCCTCGGGACCAAAGAACCGCAGCTAGGGCACCACTAGTAGAAGGGCCAACAGATAGGAGAATAAGCCAGCCAAAGGCCCGACAGCCGTTCCGTGCCCCGACTGCAGACCAGGCCAGGCTCCTCTGCCAGATGTCTCAGTCTGAGGCAGAAACGAAACCGAAACTTAAGAGGGGGACCCACAGGTCGAGTCCCCCTGCCGTTGTTGTTCAACTTCAAGACGGCCACTGAGCCTCACCCAGTCCCGGGCGTACCTCGAGAGTGGAGCCCGAAAGTTCGAACAGACGTAACTCCGGAACCCCGGGTCCAAATCGAATTCCAAAAAGTCCAGGGCATTCAGCCCAGTGTCCTCTATACAAATCCTCGTAAAAAGTCAGGATAAGTTCAGGATATCATGCCGGGAGTGGCGGGGGTCCGGGGAGCGCTGTGCTCACGCGGCCATCTCGGATGCCCGCCAAGCTCCTCCCCTTAACTAATGTTTTTAATTCTACAGTTGTCCAGGGGTTCCCTGCTTCATGGTCCCAGTCTATCATCATTCCAGTCTTTAAAAAGGGGCAGAGAGGGGACCCTAGGTGCTATAGGCCCATTTCATTGTTAGACTCTGCCATTAAAATCTTAGTTAAGGTGATTCTGGCCAAGGTTTCGGATTGGGTCATTGAAAATGAGGTTTTGTCCAATCTCCAGTACAGTTTTAGACCAGGCAGAAGCACTATGGACCAGTGCCTTAATCTGTACTTATTGATAAATGAATATACTGTAGCATCCAAAGGGTCTATATACCTTGGCTTTATGGATTTATCAACAGCCTTTGATCTTGTGAACAGATCGAGGCTATGGTCCATTTTGCTTGACATAGGGATCGATCCATGTCTGGTAGATTTTTTAGCTGACCTAAATCGGGACCTATTTGCGGCTGTTAGGGTCACCGAGGAGGGTAAATGCACACAACACTTTAAGTCTGGTAGAGGTGTTCGCCCGTGCTGTATATTGGCCCCTCTACTTTTTACGTTATATATTAATGCCCTAGATAAAACATTAGATAAAGCTAGCTTGGACATTCCGCGTGTAGGGAATAGGATCATTCCGGTCCTCCTATACGCGGACGACGCTGTGTTACTAGCACAAACCCCTTTAGGTCTTCAGAGACTATTAGACTCTTTTGGGATTTTTATGAATTTCCTGGATTTGGTGGTTAATATCTACAAATCCCACGTTCTGACCATGGGTCAACGTAAGAATAAAGTTAAAACCTTTTACTGTAACGGGGCAGAGGTCACTAGAGTGAAAGTTTTCACATATCTGAGGGTTTGATGACAGATGCTCCTGGGCCCCCCAGCTTATAGCCCAAAAAAATGCTGTGATGAGATCATCTGAAACAACGACACAGGGTCGTGACTCCGAACCAGTAAGGCTGAGCCCAAATTAACTAAACAACAAAACAACTGCCAATACCGGATATTACTTCACTATTTTGGAAATGACCTATATGAAAAAAAGCATAAAGGTCCGTTTTTAAATTTACGTCACTAGTTTATTTATTTATTTTAACATTAGTGGAACAAGATTTATTTTCATGAATGACCAACTTGATTTTAGTGTATATACAACCAGAGCAAAAAATACAATTAAGTATTTACAAATAATTCATAATATGCAAAGCAATTTACCAAATTTACAATACATCCAAACTTTCACACTGGCCAATCCTTTCATCCATCTACAATCATACAAAACAACAGCATGAATCCTAAGGGTCTAATGTCAAAAAAATATATTAGTTCCTGTGTACATATATACAATTTCACATCCTAAAGGTTGATGCTTAATGTGATTCAAAGGAATTAACCCTTTTTAATGGACCCTATTTAAAGTAGTGTTCCAATTTGACAGAAGGACCCAATAACAGGTCGACGCGTTTCGAACTCCCCAATGCGGAGCTCTCCTCAGGACCAACAATCTTAATGCAGTGAACAAAACACTCCACTAGTAGATGGGATACGGACGATAGACAGCTATATCAGAGTTCTTATTGAATTGTCGTATGTTTTGAACATTCAATTTCAGAAAGTAGCCGGCGTGCGTACAGATTTATCACCCGCATCCGGCAGTAGCAAATTTTCTCATCCTTAGTGGACTTTCGTGGTATGTGTTAAAATAAATAAATAAACTAGTGACGTAAATTTAAAAACGGACCTTTATGCTTTTTTTCATATAGGTCATTTCCAAAATAGTGAAGTAATATCCGGTATTGGCAGTTGTTTTGTTGTTTAGTGGTGAGATCATCGTCAGCCCTACTTAGTTTCGCACGCCGACTGGGAGCCAAGCCCTGTGAGGCCATTCTCGCCATTTACCGGTCGAAATGTTTGGCCATTGCCACATATGGCGCAGCTATTTGGGGGTATAAGCAAGCGGTAGCGGTTCAAATGGCTGAAAATAAATGTTTCCGCTCCCTTTTGTCCATCCCCCAATCCACCCCAACTTTTGCCATCCACCAGGAAGTGGGGATGGGATATGTGACCGACTTGGTGAGTTTGGCCCCCTTGGTTTGCTGGATAAAAACTTGGCTTAACCCTGAACTCACGTTGAACCACCAGATTTTAAGGGATTGCGTCGTCTTAGACAAAGTTAGCGAATTACAGTGGCTGTCATATGTAAAGAATATGTTTTTTTAAACTTGGGCGGCCAGACATCTATTACGCTCCTGAAGGAATCAAGAAAACTGACCTAAAATTAAATCACAGCTTTCGCGCTTACTGGGGCTGGAACGGGAGGGCGAGAAAATAAAAAAAACTCTGGTTAGGGCCCATTACTTATTAATTTTATCACCAACAATAGAGCCCTACCTAAGAATTGTGACAAAGCCCGTCCACCACTGGCTTCTGACCAGATTTCGCTTTAACCTGATCCATTTTTCGCTGGGTAATCTTCCAGGATGGGGTAAACCTAAAGACTTAGCCCCGTGTAATTGTGACAGCTTCTCAAATCAGGACACTATGCACTTTATAATGTTCTGTGATTTTTATACTGATATTAGGAAGAAGTTTTTAATTCAGCTCCTGAGAGGAAAGGGTTTTTTACAGGTCAAACCAGCCTTAATGTATCTTCAATTGTTAGACAATACCTGGAACATTCTTAACATTGCCAGTTTTCTTGTTGCTGCTGTTCGCTCTAGGAGAAAAAGATTCCCACTGATGATCGAATCATGAATTTTTTCTGAATTTTAAAATACCATGAAACTGTTTTATCTGATATATTTTTAGAGTTTTAAATTATTTTAATACATTTGTGTAGCAACGGTTTACATTTTTGTATCGCCCTCATGTACTGTATTGTCTTGTGTCTTGTATCTGTACTTCTATGATTTTAACTAATCGAATAAAGTGGTTTTGACTTAAAAAAAACAACAACAAAAAACAGTTATATCAAAATACATTGGCTGTCAGACCCAGTTGTACCGACAGGGTCGTGGAGATTAATTAGTTCTAAGTATCCCCGTGACCCAGATATGAATGTTGATTTTGGGTGATGTATGAATGTGTGCGGTTGGGATTGAGTTTGAGATTTGATAATTGTTTGTTATTATTTGATTTGGGGTCCAGAGTAGTATGTTGCATTAGCCTGCAATGTGTTGGCTGATGTGCAATCATGTATAAAGAAAAAACCCAAATACAAAAAGAAATTAATATATATATGGTTTTATAAAAATTTAAAAAAAACGAAAAAAACAAATGTATTATTCAAAACAGTTATATCACATACAACTATGATAAACCAAATATATTGTTGAAGTAGTGAATTGCTTAGACATTGTGTACATTGTTTAGCCCACACTAGATTTTTTCTATATAGTAAAAGAAATAGAGGTTGCGAGGGAGCTTGATTTGTACATGTATTCTCCTTGTTGTTCTCCCCTCTTCTCCCTGACCTTACTTCTCTTTGGAGGGGGTCCC
Source organism: Lissotriton helveticus (assembly GCF_964261635.1). Classification (NCBI taxonomy): domain Eukaryota; kingdom Metazoa; phylum Chordata; class Amphibia; order Caudata; family Salamandridae; genus Lissotriton; species Lissotriton helveticus. Next base: position 2,111,003,601 of record NC_136057.1, read on the forward strand.
CCTTGATAGTAATACTGAGCTAGCTGGTCTACAGGCTAACATATACTCTGGGGGTGTCTGGAATCAGTCTGGACACCACCCCTTAGTTTATGTTGTCTAAATGTACAGATCCTATATAGATTTGTAGGAACTACACAACAATCTAAAAATCACCTAAAAAAATAGACATTCCAGAATGTTCCTTTTCTATGGTGATGTCTGCTTGGGTTTAAAGACCTACTGTGAGATCATTAACTAGCTGGCCATGTTAAATCCAGCAGGCGAGTGAGTAAATGAGTGTGTAAACAATTGAGTTACCAGCCTCTGGGAGGTGAACGTAGGTATGAAACAGTTTCTTTCATAGATAGCTGAAATTAGACACCTCCATCCTCTTGGTCTTGACATTAAAGCAATCATATCTCCCTAACATAACATTTTCAAGGTACGCACAGTTTGGTCTAATCATTGCTAGATGTGCCATATGCACAGATGAAGTGAAGTAGTTGCAACACTACATGCGGATGAGCACTAGCCAGAGACAGTTGTCAAGGTGGTTTCTGCAAAGTTACCCTTTATCCTATCAAGCAGAGCGATGATTAAATCATATTACTGTTTTGGAGTGCGGCTGCGGACTGATTGTGGGAGTTTGTGAAAATATTTTTTGTTAATCGCAGCACCGTTATGCACTGCAATTAACAAATATTTTCACAAAGCCCACAATCAGCCCGCAGCTGCGCTCCATTAAGATCGACATGGAGCATCAACTTCAAAAGCACGACATATAAAGCACACGTCATGCTTTTGGACTTGCTGCATTTCATTCTTAATAGAGGGTGGCTGCGGGCTGATTGTTGGCCTTTGTGAAAGTATTCCTGTTAATTGCAGCACCGTCATGCGCTGCAATCAACAAATATTTTCACAATGGCCCAGAATCAGCCCGCATCCTCGTTCCATTAAGAAAAGAAATTCAGCAAGTGCAGGAGCCACTTGCTGCTGAGCGCATGCACAGGCTGCCCTAAAAAGGAAACTAACCAGCCGATCCCTTGTGTTCTCCTCTTTTACAGTGTAACCACCGCCTCCCACAAGCAGTAAATTACAGTTTTTCATGCCTCTCACGTTTTAAAAGCGGTTGCATGAATGCTGTAGCGGAATGTGCTGCATGTGCGCGCTTCACACAGGAAACTGCGCGCTTGGGGTGACAGAGGTGCATACACTCACCTTACAGGGAACACTGGTTGTGTACATGATCAATATATCTCGCTAACAGATGAAAATAAGTTAAAACTAGGTTTTCTTGCACTAAATGTATGTATGCAAATGGGGAGACCAGTGATAGACCTCCCCTGCTGAGGCCGATACGCAGGTGGGGCTCGCCAAATGATAGCAAGGCCCTGACCGCTGTGCCCATCTCTGTCCTGAGGGGTAACTTGGCTGGGCCGTCTGGCCCTAATCATGGCTGAAGTGAGCGCAAGGACACTCCAGCCCGCAGGAGTCTGCATCTGTGGCCGGCGTATAGAGGGTAACCGGATTAGCGTACCTGGAGAGCTGCAGCACGGGAGAGTTAACGGAGAGATTGATGGTCCCCCTGCTGAGGCCTGTACGTGGGTGGGTATACACCAAATGGCAGCAAAGCCTGTGGAGGGAAGGTGTCAGGCAGAGGGCACAAGAGGTGAGCACGAGAGTCAGGGTCAGGCCACAGGTGCCACAGAGAGCAGACAGTTTAGATGCCTGGCCACGCTACCAACCTGCAGGGGTGTCCGGAGACGCGCTGCAGGTCCTAGGGGTGCCACAGGCCTGGGACCAACTCACCTGCAACGTGAAAAGGGGCACCACCGGGAAGGATACCAGGAGAAGTTGAAGCCTGGGAGCCCATCATTGCCTGATGACTTCAGCGCTGCCCAGATTACCGAGCCACCCCATGGCCCCATGTTGCGGAGACCTGGTGGTGGGTACTTGCTGGGGCCACTGTTGGTTTGCTTGGTCTGCTCGGCCATGGCTACAGCTAGAGTGAAGAAGGACTGAAGCATCAAGGAGATGCTTTCTAGACCAGTCAGCGGGGCTACTAGGGACCGCCCCTCGTCAGTTGTCTCCCCAGGTACCTCACATGAGGAGGGACCAGAAGATCCAGTAACACGCTCCTTCCTCAAATCGGTTTACCTCCCTCAGAGAGGACTTACAGGAGATCAAGAGGGACCTATCCAATTACATTAGGGAGCTCAGGAGAGACATGGATTCGCTGGGGGAGCTAGTGGCCAACCTGGAAGAACATGACAACAACCACATGGAGGATGTCGAAACACTGCAGCAGGAAATCCTGCATCTCCACGATCAGCAACTGGAACTTCAGGCGCACGCTGAGGATCTGGAGAACAGATCTCACCGGAACAACATCGGGATCAGGGAAGTATGGATCAAAAGGGAAGGCAAAGACTTAGCTGGTTTTGTCACAGATCTTTTCTGAGCGATTCTTGACACTTCCCCAACCACGACTTCCTATTGAAGAAAGAAACGTTACGCAAGACCTGGGAGAAACACCTCCTCACCTTCTGGGATAAAGCATCTCTATCAGGACCTAGTCGCATCTACCTTACAAAACAGGCGTGCTTTTAGACCGTCAACATGGCACCTTGAAACCTGGGAATACTTTACTCATGGGGCCGTCCATTTCACCTCATTTTTCGATGGGAAGGAAAGCATCCTCCAGCTGAGATTGCTGGAGGAAACCTGCAAGGTTCTGGGTTATCGACCTGTCGATGGAAGATTCCACGACCCAGGATTCCCAGTCTCGTCCTACTGATGGACGTGCTAGGTGGTGAATCCAAAGGTTAGGAAAGAAATCTGCTCGAGCAGGACCCGCCGCCATCGCCAAAGGTCAGTAGGCTGTACTAGACTCGATCCCAGGGCATTAGCTTTGACTGACTCCTCATGATACAACTAGGCAACTATCACCGTAAACTGCACAGAGGGTGGTTGAGCGGTGGGCCTCGGGGGGAGGGAAATGTGGTCACGAGCTAACCCCTATTCTTCATGTTTGGAACTGTGGACTGCATCCTGTTTGTTCGAATATCCACATTCCTGTTTGAATTTTTGCATGTTTTTTTTATGGGGTTTTGTTTGATTTGGGAAAGCGCTCATACATACAGCAGTTTCAACATAGGACACACAAAAGGGAGTTGGGCCCCTCTGGATGCCAAACTAGCTTTTGCTCTCCATATCGGACACCAGGCTCCGTTCTCGAGCCTTCCTGCACCATTTTTTCTCCTTAAGGCATACTAAAACAGCAGAGGTTAGCGATCCTGGTAGCTCACATTTTCAGGGGGCAAACTGGACCTAAGGTGGCGGAAGTGAAGGGCCGTCTCCTTGCACTCACACTCTCTCTTAATGGCTGGTATTTTGTAATAGCGTCTACTTATGCTCCCACTGAGGGTAAGGAAGCATTCCTGCACACAGCCTTGTCAGACGTATTACATACTTCAGAACGGAGGACCCTAGTGGGTGGGGACCTGAACCAAAGTCTTAGACATCGACCTGAATCGCTCGACAAAGACAGAGCCAGGCATAGGCATCGGCATTAACGAAGGAGGGGCATCAGTGGCTCGGAGACTCAGGGCTTTTAGATATCTGGAGGACACTTCATCCCCATACACGCAACTATTCTTACTTTTTCCATGCACACTACACTTATGCCAGACTGGATCACTTCCTGGGCACGAAAGACATCACACACTCTCCTCCGCAGTGGAGATTCTCCCCGCTGCACTATCAGACCATGCAGCAGTGACACTGGAGATGAGACTTTCCCCCCCATGACCCACCGGGTCTAGACTAGGCGGTTGAGAAACTCCCTAAAGTTGTGCAGCAAATTCACCGGGCTATCACGGACTATCTTGCTCTAACGTCACACCTGACATTCCATTGCAACACTATGGGAGGCCCTTAAAGCGATCATCCACAGGGAACCCCTCACTATTTTGGCTGCGAACAATAAAACTACAGAGAGAAAAGATGGACCAGCTTTCTAGGCAGGTGAAAGAGTTGGAAGGTATACATCAGCGTACAGCTGCCCCGAGAATCTGGCATCAATTAACTGCTGCTCGTGCGCAATTGGCTAGCACTGAGCATGACAGAGCGGAATATGTATGCAACTTTTTATTTCGGGGGTCACAAGGGTGTCCGCCTATTGGCAAACAAGCTGCTCGTTTAGCAACAGAAAATGGGTGTACACTCCCTATACGATGGCACAGGGAGTCAAGTCTCGGATGACATAACCGTTGCGGACACCTTTAGATATTACTATGCAGAGCTGTATTTTGGACAACACTTGGACCCTGCCGACGGCACCTTTTACTTTGCAGGCGCCCACACGTCCTCCCTATCTTTAGACCAGACTGACTCCTTGAACGGGGAGATCTGGGTGGAGAGGGTGATCTGTCAAAAGACCCTGAAGTCCCTGTGCCCAGACGGATTCCCGTCCATATTCTATAAAAGATTTTGCCACATCCTAACCAAACTCCTGACAACTGTTTCAGCTCCAGCGGTTATTGCCCCATCAATGCTGACAGCCTTGCTTATGGTAATCCAGGAGCCTGGCAAAGATAAGCACGAATACAGCTCATACCGCCCAGTATCTCTATTGAATGTAGACCTCAGACTGCATATGTGGACCCAGACGGGAGGCCAAGATGCTGGGGAACAGTTTATCATAGACTCAGATCAGGCAGATTTTATTCTTCAGCGTCTCATAGAAAAGGCCTCACGAATGCAGGGAGAGCATATGCTCCTAGCAATCGACGCTGAGAAAGCCTTTGATGGGGTTCACTGACCCTTATTAGAATAGGTCCTGACCCATTTTGGGATAGCCAGGAGATTTCGATCTGGTGTATTGAATTGTAATGGCTCTCCCACAGCGTCAGTCAGAGTAAACGGATGCATCTCTACCCCTTTCTCCATTGGTAGAAGTACCAGACAGGGTTGCCCTGTTACTTCTGCTGTTTGCCCTCTATATGGAGCTCAAAGGGTGTGAGATAACCCTGAGATCAACTGGACCACGATCGTGGGGGAGGGGTGGGAATAAATAAAATTAGCCTCCATGCGGGCGATGTGCTGGCGACATTAGACATTCCGGAATTGGCCCTTTTGGCATTAATGACAGAGCTGGAGGCATTCAGCCTTGCTTTGGGATTTCGAATCAATATCACAAAATCTCAGGCACTGAATCTCTCCATGCCTTCTGCTTTGGAAACACAACTCGTGGAACAATACCAGATTATATGGGTGACGTTGGAAGTCTTATACCTGGGGATTCAACTAGCCTCTACCGTCCAAGGAACCTCTTTGCTCAGCTATCAATTCCTATACAGACATATCAAGTCTGAACAGGCCCGCTGGAAACAGCACACAATCTCCGGGTTGGTAAGAGTTGCTGCAATTGAGAACAACCCTGCCCAAAATTCTGTATCTTTTTGAAATGCTGCCTCCGACGCCCCCAAAAGGGATAACTTCTAAACTGTAATCTGAACTGCGCCAATTTATCTGGGCTGGGAGGAGCCCGTGAATGAGGAAAGAAATCAGCTATCTTCTGCTAGGTGATGGGGGGCTCGGGATACCGAACCACCAACTATACTTTCAGGCAACCAAACTATAATACTTAATAGAATGGAACAAAGAGGAGTCAGAATGGCACTGGCTCTTTGAGGATCAGGCTGTGGTGGGCACTTACTTGTAGAAGATTCCCTTCCTGAAGAAGCCGCATAGACCCCAGAATCTTTACCTATCCCCGATTACAAAAGTCACAATGGAGGCCTGGGACCCATGTGGCACTCAATTTGGGTTTTCCTCCACCGCTGACTCCTCTGCTTGATAATCCAGATTTCCTGCCTGGGAACAGCCCTGGGGCATTCTATAGATGGAGACAGATCCCCTGCCGCTCAGCAGGACATATGATGGACGAGGAGGGGGCAATCCCCTTCACACAGGTGCGAGCGGACTACGCTATCCCAGGGACGGAACGGTTGCATTATTGGCTTCTTCACCCTGATAATAAGGAGGGGTGCAGAGATGCCTTAGCCCTTATGAACGATGGCTGGCCTCCAAGACCTCTGACAGACTGTTAATATCTGATCTCTACACCTTCCTAACCAAACACTCCAAACATATCTACAAACCGAATCAGATCTGCTGGAAAAAGGAACTAGGGAGACACCTGACCAGTAAAGAGTGGGGGGATCTATATTACAGTGCGCGTCACACGGCCCACAACACTGCCCTCACCAAAACATTCACTAAGGTGGCCACATATTGGTACCTAATCCCCGAACGCTTACATAGGATTGACCTGAATAAAACTGCAACCTGTTGGAGGGGGTATGAATAGGGAGGGACCCTGGTTCACCTCCTGTGGGATTGCCCACATTTCCAGACATACTGGGCACAAGTGCTAGATGATCCTGATAAGCACTTAGACACGCACATTCCCCAATTTCCTTCATACACACTTCCGGGTCAGCTTAACCTGGTTACTTACCCCTTGAAGCCTAGGCGAGGGCGGCAGATTGGTGTGGATCTGGGTGCAGAGACCCAGAATATAGTGTTACACTGGGGAACAACACTTTACCCACTCATTTGGGTTGGCTTCACCACCTCTGGCTTATACTCGGTATGGAAAAGATCACGTTGTCTATGACCAATCAAGGGGAATCCTTTTGAAAGCTATGGCACCCATACTTATCATTCCTTTCACAACACTTCCGCGAATTAACCTATTCAAAGTACCTTCTTATCCTTCGGCTGTCCGAATTGCCTCCCCCCCCCCCACACCCCAACCACACATACTGGAACTGTGTCCACCTTATCAACGGAGAACTGATAACACTGCTGAAGCAACACTTTGGGAAAGTGGGGGTAAGGGGAGGGTGAAAAACTGTTGTGCTTTATTTGTTGATTACTTAAACCAAGAATTGTGGCTTCTCACCTAGATGATGCATATTAAGTCACTTACAATGTTCTTCTTGGAACACTAGATGAGGAGATTAAACCATAAATCTGACCAGATAAAATCTGACATTACTTATGTGTTTTGTAATTTGATGTATTGCCTTATCCCAATTTCTGTCCAGGTGCACCTCTCCACAGTAACTTACCCATTCTTGTCTTACCAAGAGTAGATCTACCATCGGATAGTATCTCAGAGACTTGTAATTGAACCCTCGGATAGGAATGAGTATAACTTTGTGAGTGGGTGTGAAAGAGTGTGGCCCCTGGAATACAACGTGAGAAATGTCTTAGTGCCTTGGATATCCTACTGTACTACAGGAACAGCCCCTGTCCCATCTCAAAGGTCGTTCAAGGCTTCCATCAAAGTGAGAAATCTTTCATTTTAAACCTGCTTCCTCATCTGTGCCATTATATGGGGTCATGTGACTGCTGAAACGTGCGTGCAGATTATTTTTCAAGATGCTATACACATTGAGGGGCCTATTTTAATGTCATTAGAGTCATAACATTTTAAAACCAAAGTTTTTGTCCTCACTTACCATATATTACTATCAATGCCTTCAATTCGTTTCGCATTTTTGTGCTTTTGGGACATGATCTGAAAAACAAATGAATACGGGTCAAAATAAATCGGCAAAGTGAACAAATGCATTACAAATGTTGAACATTTTCCCTACATAATGGTGGTTCTTGCAACACTCGACTCCTACTAGTAAAGCAACGTAGTCTGCTTTTCTTGTCAACTGACATTCTATTATCATCTCTTAGGTATGGATGCATTTTACTAACTTCTATAATATCAACCTAACATTGCTACAAAGAACAAAAAATACATAACAAAAAATGACCAAAAGGAGAACAATGTAGAGGGTTGCACCGTTAGTAAATGGCTAAGTTTTCATTTTAAATGGGGTGTGGCTAAATAAACAAGTTCTCTTGATGCAACAGACCATGTACCATGTATACCAAGTGAGTTATTTGCAATACTTATGCAGAAGGTCGCAACAGGAAGGGATTTTTGGTTGCCTGTGGAGTAAAGCTACTATTACAGCCATAACATAGTGTCGTTAATGGGTAGTTTCTGGGGTTATACCACATTAAAACAACTAAAGCATTGCGTTGTTTTCTACTTTATGTATGTAAAACATTGTACATATTTTTAGCCTCTTAACTGTTTCATAACTTTACCACAATGGTATCCTAGCCATATTTGGGTCTTTTTTCCATACACATATTGGGGATGGTAAAGTTACCAAGGGTTTGTAGAGTCCCCTGGAAGGAACCAAGAAAATAGCCGAAATATAACAAAATAGACAGAATATAACAACATTGTATATCGTATATATATATATATACATATATATATATATATACACACATATATATATATATATATATACACATATATATATATATATATATATCTATATATATATATATATATATATTTTTTTTTTTTCACAAACGCCCTAGAGCTTTTCAGGACGCACTCGTGTTCCGCCTGCCATCCGGCCATACAGCGTGTAAAGCCGGATTGAACGCAACTCTCCTTGGTACAACGGGTTTCCACTTAGGAATGAACAATTGCTCAAAACAAAGGCTGTGACCCAGAGCTTGGTAAAAATACAATTCCCAGCATGCAACATGAACTCAAACGCCAATCCTTAACCAATGGAATGCGTGCATGTTAACAACAAATTAAATGAAGTCTCTGTAATCACATTCTGAGCCGCCTATGATTAAGGGGCGAGTGACCCCGAAACGCGTCAGGCAAGCATCATGACACACCTGTGAGCCAGTGGGGAGATAATCCAGTGAGGCCGGATGGCAGGCGGAACACGAGTGCGTCCTGAAAAGCTCTAGGGCGTTTGTGAAAAATTATGCAGCGCGGGGTCCTTACCGCGTCAGGATGCACCTTCTCGAGTCACCGCGCAGCGGGGAACGGACTGGAGGAGCTGGGGAACGGAACTCTGCCGCTCCATACAGCGTGTAAAGCCGGATTGAACGCAACTCTCCTTGGTACAACGGGTTTCCACTTAGGAATGAACAATTGCTCAAAACAAAGGCTGTGACCCAGAGCTTGGTAAAAATACAATTCCCAGCATGCAACATGAACTCAAACGCCAATCCTTAACCAATGGAATGCGTGCATGTTAACAACAAATTAAATGAAGTCTCTGTAATCACATTCTGAGCCGCCTATGATTAAGGGGCGAGTGACCCCGAAACGCGTCAGGCAAGCATCATGACACACCTGTGAGCCAGTGGGGAGATAATCCAGTGAGGCCGGATGGCAGGCGGAACACGAGTGCGTCCTGAAAAGCTCTAGGGCGTTTGTGAAAAATTATGCAGCGCGGGGTCCTTACCGCGTCAGGATGCACCTTCTCGAGTCACCGCGCAGCGGGGAACGGACTGGAGGAGCTGGGGAACGGAACTCTGCCGCTCCATACAGCGTGTAAAGCCGGATTGAACGCAACTCTCCTTGGTACAACGGGTTTCCACTTAGGAATGAACAATTGCTCAAAACAAAGGCTGTGACCCAGAGCTTGGTAAAAATACAATTCCCAGCATGCAACATGAACTCAAACGCCAATCCTTAACCAATGGAATGCGTGCATGTTAACAACAAATTAAATGAAGTCTCTGTAATCACATTCTGAGCCGCCTATGATTAAGGGGCGAGTGACCCCGAAACGCGTCAGGCAAGCATCATGACACACCTGTGAGCCAGTGGGGAGATAATCCAGTGAGGCCGGATGGCAGGCGGAACACGAGTGCGTCCTGAAAAGCTCTAGGGCGTTTGTGAAAAATTATGCAGCGCGGGGTCCTTACCGCGTCAGGATGCACCTTCTCGAGTCACCGCGCAGCGGGGAACGGACTGGAGGAGCTGGGGAACGGAACTCTGCCGCTCCATACAGCGTGTAAAGCCGGATTGAACGCAACTCTCCTTGGTACAACGGGTTTCCACTTAGGAATGAACAATTGCTCAAAACAAAGGCTGTGACCCAGAGCTTGGTAAAAATACAATTCCCAGCATGCAACATGAACTCAAACGCCAATCCTTAACCAATGGAATGCGTGCATGTTAACAACAAATTAAATGAAGTCTCTGTAATCACATTCTGAGCCGCCTATGATTAAGGGGCGAGTGACCCCGAAACGCGTCAGGCAAGCATCATGACACACCTGTGAGCCAGTGGGGAGATAATCCAGTGAGGCCGGATGGCAGGCGGAACACGAGTGCGTCCTGAAAAGCTCTAGGGCGTTTGTGAAAAATTATGCAGCGCGGGGTCCTTACCGCGTCAGGATGCACCTTCTCGAGTCACCGCGCAGCGGGGAACGGACTGGAGGAGCTGGGGAACGGAACTCTGCCGCTCCATACAGCGTGTAAAGCCGGATTGAACGCAACTCTCCTTGGTACAACGGGTTTCCACTTAGGAATGAACAATTGCTCAAAACAAAGGCTGTGACCCAGAGCTTGGTAAAAATACAATTCCCAGCATGCAACATGAACTCAAACGCCAATCCTTAACCAATGGAATGCGTGCATGTTAACAACAAATTAAATGAAGTCTCTGTAATCACATTCTGAGCCGCCTATGATTAAGGGGCGAGTGACCCCGAAACGCGTCAGGCAAGCATCATGACACACCTGTGAGCCAGTGGGGAGATAATCCAGTGAGGCCGGATGGCAGGCGGAACACGAGTGCGTCCTGAAAAGCTCTAGGGCGTTTGTGAAAAATTATGCAGCGCGGGGTCCTTACCGCGTCAGGATGCACCTTCTCGAGTCACCGCGCAGCGGGGAACGGACTGGAGGAGCTGGGGAACGGAACTCTGCCGCTCCATACAGCGTGTAAAGCCGGATTGAACGCAACTCTCCTTGGTACAACGGGTTTCCACTTAGGAATGAACAATTGCTCAAAACAAAGGCTGTGACCCAGAGCTTGGTAAAAATACAATTCCCAGCATGCAACATGAACTCAAACGCCAATCCTTAACCAATGGAATGCGTGCATGTTAACAACAAATTAAATGAAGTCTCTGTAATCACATTCTGAGCCGCCTATGATTAAGGGGCGAGTGACCCCGAAACTCGTCAGGCAAGCATCATGACACACCTGTGAGCCAGTGGGGAGATAATCCAGTGAGGCCGGATGGCAGGCGGAACACGAGTGCGTCCTGAAAAGCTCTAGGGCGTTTGTGAAAAATTATGCAGCGCGGGGTCCTTACCGCGTCAGGATGCACCTTCTCGAGTCACCGCGCAGCGGGGAACGGACTGGAGGAGCTGGGGAACGGAACTCTGCCGCTCCATACAGCGTGTAAAGCCGGATTGAACGCAACTCTCCTTGGTACAACGGGTTTCCACTTAGGAATGAACAATTGCTCAAAACAAAGGCTGTGACCCAGAGCTTGGTAAAAATACAATTCCCAGCATGCAACATGAACTCAAACGCCAATCCTTAACCAATGGAATGCGTGCATGTTAACAACAAATTAAATGAAGTCTCTGTAATCACATTCTGAGCCGCCTATGATTAAGGGGCGAGTGACCCCGAAACGCGTCAGGCAAGCATCATGACACACCTGTGAGCCAGTGGGGAGATAATCCAGTGAGGCCGGATGGCAGGCGGAACACGAGTGCGTCCTGAAAAGCTCTAGGGCGTTTGGAAAAAAAATATATATATATATAGATATATATATATATATATATATATTTTTCCGTTTTCACTGTCAGCCTCTGAGGAAGAATTAGACATTCGAAACGCGTCAGGCAGCGGTGGACCGGCTGTGAAAGAGATCGGCTGGCTGGTGTCCTTCATACCTTTCAATAAAGGAGTTTAAGCTAGGAGCTCCTTGTTGTCTATTCGTGTGCCTCTCAACTGTGGGACACAAGCTGGAGCTTTGATTTTAGGTGGCGGTCCAGCCACCGAGAGAGCACCACCCCGGGAGCAAAGGGGGCCATGGGGGATTGTATCTACTACCCCTCACATGTGGAGTGGCGACAAAGGATTTAGAGGGAGACCCGCCCGCTGAGACCCATCCGTGGGTTCTAAATATTTCAGCAGAACATTGTAGGCACTTCAAATGAAACGCATTTCCTACCGGGACTCCGACTCCCATAAGCACTTGCGCAGCATCATCATGATCTGCCCATTGGAGGGCGCGCGATCAGATGTACTTAAGAGGCGGCGACCGGACTGTGTCTTTTCTGTTCACTGTCAGCTTCTGAGGAAGAATTAGACATTCGAAACGCGTCAGGCAGCGGTGGACCGGCTGTGAAAGAGATCGGCTGGCTGGTGTCCTTCATACCTTTCAATAAAGGAGTTTAAGCTTGGAGCTCCTTGTTGTCTATTCGTGTGCCTCTCAACTGTGGGACACAAGCTGGAGTTTGATATATATATATATATATATATATATAACTGGTGGTACATATTCAAGGCCAGTCGGTGGCCTATGCGGGACCGCGCCACGACAGCCCAACGTGCACAAACCGGCACTGGAGGAGAGAAATATATATATATATATATATATATTGTGATGGGTAAAACATGCTGTGCAATTTGCATATTTTTCTTCGCTAAAAATGGAATCAACAAAGGATTTGCTGAGCTAAGATCACAATCTTCCCGGCTTTCAGAAACAAGCAGGGAGGGGAAAAAAATTCTTTTTATTTTATTGCAATTTCTGTATTTTTCTAAGCGGTAGTCTTTTTTTCCTATTTGTGTTGTTCCTACTTACTTACAGTTTGTGATGGAAAAAGGTGTACAACCTATAGGTGAACCCAAAATGCTATATATTTCTCGAAACTAGACAAAATTCCAAATTCAGCAAAGATTAATTTCTGTACGTTTTCCCAAAGAAATTAATCATTAAAATTAAAAAAAAAAAATAGAACTAGGTGACATTTGAATTTTCGTCAGTATTTCTTTTGCTCTAATTGCAGATTTGCAAAAGTGATATATTTTTATGCTCACCAGACTATTGTGGTCTCAGGGTACATAATGTTTGTTGGCTGTCCAAAAACACACGAGACACCCAGAACCACCAACTGATCTGAGGCTTATTATGAAATGTATTGTGTACAGAACATGCAGCAATTCATATGGTAAAATCTAATGCATGAAAAATGGGTATGAAGGAAACCTATGGATTTTTTAAATGTGCCAAAGATACTGAGTTTAGCAAAATTGGTTATCTGAATGTGTTGCGATTCATAGGAAATTTCACAAAATGTGTGCAAGGCACATTTGCATATATTTGGAAGCGAAAAATGCAGACAAATTCAATTGACAATAAGAAATTAGTTCTGCTACTCTGTATTCCTACACTTCTCTCCTGATAAAAACGGTACCTCACTTGTGTGGATGGGACTATCGTATGTGACAGGAAAGGTCCAAAAAGGCAAGGTCAACACATTTAGTTTTTGCCATTAAAATCAACACACTTTGGTGATGTGAACAGGAGCTCTTTTAGATTTTGATTTAAAGCACTGATCAAACAGACATTTCAGAAAACGAGTCATATATCAAAGAGGGGGTTGAATGAACCACAAAGGTCTTGATGCCATAGTCCCAGGAAAAATCATCTCGGAGACCCTCAACCACACGTTCACAGTCAGCGGTGTATATAATATTTGCTTAGTGTGGTTTGCTGGTTAGTATCATCATTGAGTCTGCCACTTTAGTGTCTTGTTCTCTAGGTGACCTCCAAAACCTCCGCTAGGAGGGAGACTGTCTGGATCCTGATAGTGGTGAGTGAATTAATATGACTTCCTACTCTGTAGGTAAATCTTTATTGAGGGAAGAAAATTAGGGTAGGGGTAAGACTAAAAACAAAATCGGTGTTATGTGGATGGGTCACTGAAGCACCTAGTAGTCGGATCAACATGTTTCAGCCTGGAACAGGGTTTAAGGCCTTCGTCAGGACTGGGACTTATATTTTAGGGCTATCCGTTAATTGTGAGGATGGGTGGCCTCACTCACCAGTCTTCGTCAAAGAGCGTACTTTGCCCAAGACGGAACGTGGTTTGGCATATAACTTAAGCGGGCATCATATAACATAACGTGGATTGGAGGAATAAGGTCAAGTGAGTTTTAGCTTGGCTTAAAACTGTCCTTTGCAGAGCTGCTGCATGATTCTCTCCATCCGAATTTCAGAAAACTAGACACCCACAAATGTCAAGGGTAGTGTGACTTGCATAGATCCCAAACATTTTATTTTACCCAGAATGCTCTACTTAAAATCACACATTTCTGTGATGGATAGTTATGGGATCGGTAGGATTCCACTAAATTCCTACCACCCACTGTTCAATCAATCAATCAATCATGGACATTTATATAGCGCACTACTTACCCGGAGGGTCTCAAGGCGCTTGGGGGGGGGGGGGGTGCTGCTACTGCTCGAACAGCCAGGTCTTGAGCTTCTTCCTGAAGGAGAGGTGGTCTTGGGTCAGGCGCAGGTCGGTCGGGAGGGAGTTCCAGGTCTTGGCGGCCAGGTGGGAGAAGGACCTTCCTCCTGTTGTCGATCTTCGGATGCGGGGGACGGCGGCGAGGGCGTGACTGGCTGATCGGAGGTGGCGTTTGGGAGCGTAGAAGTTGATGCGGTTGTTGAGGTAGCTCGGGCCTTGGTCGTGTAGGGCTTTGTGTGCGTGGGTGAGGAGACGGAAGGTGATTCTCTTGTTGACGGGGAGCCAGTGCAGGTCTCTCAGATGTCCGGAGATGTGGCTGCGTCGGGGGATGTCGAGGATGAGTCTGGCTGAGGCGTTCTGGATCCGCTGGAGTCTCTTCTGGAGCTTGGCGGTGGTTCCGGCGTAGAGGGCGTTGCCGTAGTCCAGTCGGCTGGTGACGAGGGCCTGGGTGACCGTCTTCCTGGTCTCGGTGGGGATCCACCGGAAGATCTTTCGTAGCATGCGCAGGATGTTGAAGCATGACGAGGAGACGGCGTTGACTTGTCTGGTCATGGAGAGGGAGGAGTCCAGGATGAAGCCCAGGTTGCGTGCGTGGTCTGTCGGTGTGGGTGCGGTGCCCAGGGCGGGGGGCCACCAGGAGTCGTCCCAGGCGGAGGGCGAGGAGCCCAGGATGAGGACTTCCGTCTTGTCTGAGTTCAGTTTCAGGCGGCTGGTCGTCATCCAATCGGCTACATCTTTCATCCCTTCGTGAAGGTTGGCTCTGGAAGCGGCGGGGTCGTTGGTCAGTGAGAGGATCAGCTGGGTGTCATCGGCGTAGGAGATGATGTTCAGGTTGTGTTGGCGTGCGATGGGCGCGAGGGGGCTCATGTAGACGTTGAAGAGGGTGGGGCTCAGCGAGGAACCTTGAGGGACGCCGCAGATGACTTCGGTGGCCTCTGACTTGTACGGTGGTAGGCGGACTCTCTGTGTTCTTCCGTCGAGGAAGGAGACGATCCATTCCAGTGCCTTTTCCTGAATTCCGACGTTGCTGAGGCGCTGCACTAGGGTGCGGTGGCAGACAGTGTCGAATGCCGCGGAGAGGTCTAGGAGGATGAGGGCCGCTGTTTCTCCGTTGTCCATCAGGGCTCGGATGTCATCGGTGGCAGCGATCAGGGCGGTCTCGGTGCTGTGGTTGGCTCGGAAGCCAGACTGTGAGGGGTCGAGGGATCCATTCGTCTCGAGGAAGGCGGCCAGCTGTTTGTTGACGGTCTTCTCGATGACTTTGGCTGGAAACGGGAGGAGCGAGATGGGGCGGTAGTTCTTGAGTTCGGTGGGGTCCGCTGTTGGTTTCTTAAGTAGAGCGCTGAGTTCGGCGTGCTTCCAGCTCTCCGGGAAGGTGGCGGTGTCGAAGGAGGTGTTGATGATGTCCCGCAGGTGGGGTGCGATGACAGCGTCGGCCTTGTTGAAGACGTGGTGAGGGCACGGGTCGGTCGGAGATCCGGAGTGGATGGAGTTCATCATGCGGACGGTGTCATCGGTGCTGATCGGAGTCCAGGCGCGGAGGGTGGTGGTGGGTGGCGTTGCTGCGGTCTTTGTGTGCGATGGTTGACTACTGAAGCTGTTGTGTATGTCTGCGATCTTGTTGTGGAAGTAGGAGGCGAGGGAGTTGCAGAGGTCTTGCGATGGGGTGATGTCGTTGTTACCGGCGTTGGGGTTGGAGAGCTCTTTCACGATGTTGAAGAGTTCCTTGCAGTTGTGTGCGTTGGTGTCCAGTCGGTCCTTGAATGCAGTTTTCTTGGTGGCGCGGATCAGTTGGTGGTGCTTCCGGGTGGCAAGCTTGAGGGTGGTCATGTTGCCCGGTGTAGGTTCCCTTCTCCAGACTTTCTCGAGGGCTCGGCAGTTCTTCTTGGAGCTCTTGAGTTCGTCGGTGAACCATGGGGCTTTCTTGTTGCCGGGTCTGCTGGGCGGGGTCCTCAGAGGGGCGAGTTCGTCCGCGCAGTTGCTGATCCACTTTGTGAGGTTGTCGGCGGCCTGGCTGGGGTTCGCTGAGCTGGCGGGAGGGTGCTGACTCAGGGAGGCGGTGAGCTGGTCGGCTGTGATCTTGTTCCAGCTTCTTCGGGCAACCTGTTGCTGGTGGTGGTGGGTCGTCGTTCTTCTGAAGGTGAAGTGGACGCAGCTGTGGTCCGTCCAGTGGAGTCCTGTGGCGTGGCTGAAGGCGATGTCTTTGCTGGATGAGAAGACGGCGTCGAGTGTGTGTCCGGCGAGGTGGGTGGGGGTGGTCACCAGTTGCTTGAGTCCCAGGTTTGCGAGGTTTTCCAGCACGGTGGTGGTGTTGCGGTCGTTGTTGTTCTCCAGGTGGAAGTTGAGGTCCCCGAGGAGGATGTAGTCGGCTGAGGGGAGGGCGAGCGGGCTGATGAAGTCGGCGATGTCCTCGCTGAATTGTGTGCGTGGTCCCGGGGGTCTGTAGATCAGGGTGCCTCTGAGAGTGGTCTTCGGGTTGACGTGGATCTGGAAGTGCAGGTGTTCGGCGGGTGCGATGGTGTCGTCGGTGTTGGTCGTGATGCGGATGGTGTTCCTATGAATGATGGCGATGCCACCTCCTGTCTGGTTGACGCGGTCTCTCCGGATGATCTTGTAGCCGTCCGGGATGGCGATGGCGATGTCGGGTGCTGAGGAGGCGTGCATCCAGGTTTCCGTGAGGAAGGCGACGTCTGGGTGTGTGGTGTCGAGCAGGTTCCAGAGCTCGACGGCGTGTCTGTGGACGGAGCGGGTGTTGAGCAGGATGCACTTCAGGTGGCTGCTGCTGGAGTTCGGCTTGGTGGGTGCTGGTGCCGCGCAGGTCCGGGTGCAGGAGAACTTGCAGGCCTGGCAGATGAAGGGACCGTGGGTGCGTCTCGGGGTGGCTCGGTAGCATCCAGGGGTTCGGCCGGCGTTGAGTGCGTTGAGGGCGGCGGCGTCGTACGTCCGGCGGGTGGGCTGGGGTCTGCGGGGGCCAGGGGTCCTGGCGCTGGGCGCGGGCCAGGCGCGGACGGGCGCAGACGGGCTTACCTTTGGCGCACCTTCGGCGCTCATTCGGTGCTCCCGCTGCGCGCGTCCGCTGCGCGGTCGCTCAGGGGGCGTCATAAGAGGGGAGCCGGGAGGGAGGGTGTGCGGGGAGGCGGGGATCGCGGTAGCCAATCGGCGTGCGGGGGGGCGGGGTCTCGTAGAGATCCGGCGGGAAAACCTGGGGGCTCGGCGGCGGCCCTGCGGTGGCTGGGGCGGCGCTGGGACGGCCCTGTGGCGGCTGGGGTGGTTCAGCGGCGGTCCTGTGGCGGCTGGGGCGCCGTGTAGATCGAGGCACAGGCAGCAGGTAGGAGGAGCAGGCGGGGGGTGTGGGGGCGACCAGGCCGAGGGCGCAGTGGTCGCTCCTGAGCAGCGCTGTGGGTCCCCTTAAGAGGGGAGCCGGGAGGGAGGGTGTGCGGGGAGGCGGGGATCGCGGTAGCCAATCGGCGTGCGGGGGGGCGGGGTCTCGTAGAGATCCGGCGGGAAAACCTGGGGGCTCGGCGGCGGCCCTGCGGTGGCTGGGGCGGCGCTGGGACGGCCCTGTGGCGGCTGGGGTGGTTCAGCGGCGGTCCTGTGGCGGCTGGGGCGCCGTGTAGATCGAGGCACAGGCAGCAGGTAGGAGGAGCAGGCGGGGGGTGTGGGGGCGACCAGGCCGAGGGCGCAGTGGTCGCTCCTGAGCAGCGCTGTGGGTCCCCTTAAGAGGGGAGCCGGGAGGGAGGGTGTGCGGGGAGGCGGGGATCGCGGTAGCCAATCGGCGTGCGGGGGGGCGGGGTCTCGTAGAGATCCGGCGGGAAAACCTGGGGGCTCGGCGGCGGCCCTGCGGTGGCTGGGGCGGCGCTGGGACGGCCCTGTGGCGGCTGGGGTGGTTCAGCGGCGGTCCTGTGGCGGCTGGGGCGCCGTGTAGATCGAGGCACAGGCAGCAGGTAGGAGGAGCAGGCGGGGGGTGTGGGGGCGACCAGGCCGAGGGCGCAGTGGTCGCTCCTGAGCAGCGCTGTGGGTCCCCTTAAGAGGGGAGCCGGGAGGGAGGGTGTGCGGGGAGGCGGGGATCGCGGTAGCCAATCGGCGTGCGGGGGGGCGGGGTCTCGTAGAGATCCGGCGGGAAAACCTGGGGGCTCGGCGGCGGCCCTGCGGTGGCTGGGGCGGCGCTGGGACGGCCCTGTGGCGGCTGGGGTGGTTCAGCGGCGGTCCTGTGGCGGCTGGGGCGCCGTGTAGATCGAGGCACAGGCAGCAGGTAGGAGGAGCAGGCGGGGGGTGTGGGGGCGACCAGGCCGAGGGCGCAGTGGTCGCCACACTTCTCCTGATATAAAAAATACCCCACTTCTGTGGAGAGGAACTTCACCCCAACACAATAGGCTAAAACATTCAACAAGAAGACAACCAATTTTCTCCATGAAAATACACCCATTTTTTAAGATGTGGGAAGCTGTGGTATGTGGGTCTAGATGCAAAGCAGGGAAATCGTCAAACCTAGAATTTTCTGAAAACTAGCCTTTCAGGGTGATCTGCCTTGCATGGATCTCAACACTTTTGTACAGCATATGCCCTGCAAACCTCAAAATCATTAATTTTTCCTAAATATCTGTGAGGGAAAGTTCCAGAATCTACATGGATCCACAAAATTGCTATCACCCAGTTTCCCCACACTTTTTTACAATAAAAACTGTACAGAGTTCAAAGGTGTGAATTTTTTCACATGGGTTAAAGATGGTATACAAATCCATATTACAAGAGTAGAAATGATTAAAAGAGTGAATGGAAAAGTAAAGATTAAACACATCTTGTTATTTAACATCTCCATTACTCCTCAAAGAGAATCACCAACAGATTGCATCTGCATTCTTATCCGGTCAAACTAAACCACAAAAGCCACTTCAGACCTTACAATAACTACTTTGGTACACATGGCTTCGAAGTTCATACACCAATTTAACCTCCGTTTTCACTTAACAATAGAGTGTCTACTGCATTCAATATCCCTTCACCAACCTCCACCCCAGGACTTTCAAATTTAAAGTTATTTCCAGGTCTAACCAAATGCCAAGAATGATCAGCTTTGAAACTAAATGTACTGACCGCAATCACAATGTAATTTTAGTAAGCCTGTAAGTTTTAGCAAGAGTATGTAATTCAAAAACTAGATGCCCTCCATTTGACTTACAAGGCTAGCTGAAGGAGAAATATTTCACCTTAAATGCAAAAGTAAAAGCTGATTACATTTTCAAGCCATAAAGCTGCAGACTACTTTCTGCGTGTGCTGCTCCTCCACTGCCGCTACCGTACTCGCAATACTTGCACAAACCACATTCCTTGTTGTGCTGCCATGTTGCTTTCATTTCTTCAACTCAGCCGGATCGGAGTGTGATCCTGCCCGCCTCAGACAGCAGCAACGTGTATGTCTGTAAAGTCACTGACGTTTGCCGCTTTGTCCTTCTACGGTCATTAACGCCTAGATGCAGGGTAAAGTCTCTGGCATGCCATTGCAGCTGCCAGGATTTGACACCTGTTGGAGTGGGCTGGTCTACTGCCCAAACAAGCCTTGCAATTCCCCTCTCCACTAACCACTACCAGGCCCAGCCCCCCTGGGGAGCTGGGGAGAGGGGTTAGGGTGTATGGGTGAGTTGTAACCCAGTGTTGGGTGCAGTGGAAGCTGCTAGGTGTCACTGGAAGGCGCATCGGATAAAAAAAGGGTGAGTCAGAAACTAATTCTGTTGAGAATGAAGCACAGACTGGTGGAGGTGGCTGTAACATCATGACAGAGCGGGCGGTAAGCCTTTTGCACTTGCACTTGTAGCACTTAGGAGGTTAAAATCTGACGATTCAACTTAAGGTGCAGCTGATTAACTGTTGCAGGAAAGCATAATGGAAAAATGCCACTGTGTAAAGTGAAGACATGAGAGGGCAATAGCCTAAAGAAGGGTGGAAAGACACCTCAGCAAACAAGTAAGCCTCCTCCCCCACAGGAGCTCTAACAAAGCAAGTCTGTGGGGAGTACTATCATTGGCCCCCCCAGAAGAAAAAAAGTCTCCCAGCATGATATGGGAGGAACATTTTACAGGCACCCCGGCATACCCCATGGAAGAAGTGGGTGTGATGCTCTTGAGACAATCTATAAAGGAAATTGAGGGGAAATATTTTAAAAGAAAACCTGATGCTCACACTGTTGAGAAAGCCAGTAAGTGGGGAGGAGAATGTAACAAGAGACCCTTATTCTGGAAACACCTCGAATTTAGACTTAGCTCTGGGGGAGGATATGGGTAAAATTATAGCGGGGGATGTTCTTAGCAGAACCAAGGTTATCCTCGTCACCCCCCTCTACCTCTTTGTGGTCAATAGCTCTATGGAGGATACCGAGGCCCCACATCAAGTGGCAAATGGGCCTCGGAAGGAGGGAATGGGAGTGGGGAGAACAACTCATTGGTACAGGCAGGAAGAGCTATCCCTCGTTTGCATTCTACCCCCTTCCCAACCCGGGAGGAGTGGATGCTTAATGTCTGTGATAGCTCCTAGAAGTGAGACTAGTAGAGAAGGATATAATAGAAGGGACAGCTTATGGGTATACCCGGAACCTTGGGGAATTGGGATAGGTATAAAGCGTCAGAGGGAGCTCAAGTCTCCGAATTGCTCCTATTATTTTTTACAAGTATTGGCCAAATGTCCTAGTCTAGCAAGACCACATTGGGTGATATAAAGCAAATATGATTTACAACAAACGTGGAAGGAAAAGAGGTTAAAAGACCCTAATCGACTAGGAATGTGTAAACAGATGATAGTGAGGGCTGAGCAAGAATTTGAGATGGAGGGTATAAGATTGGTACAGATGGGTGAGTTGGGAATGGAGGGGAGGAGCCTTATGAACGTTAAGGTCCTGACCTGTCATGCAGGAATAGGTCTAGATCAAGTACAGTATTGCTCATCATGTTTCAGCATGGAAAAACATTCATTGATAGAAGCAAGGGCAGTCTACGTGTAACCATAGCAAGTGCCGCCAAAGAACCAATGCTAAAGAATAATTTTGAGCCCCTATCGGATTCAATGTTAAAGTATGACGATAATAAAAGGGGAAGATAAGTGACTTGGATTAGGAATCGGAGTCTTCGCACAGCCGGTTGGCCTTGACTAGGGGGTTAAAAGAAACACTTAACCCAAGAAAGCTTTAAAGAGAAACATGGAAGGTATGAAATCATGTGTTTTCAGGAGACTTCGCTGTGCAAAGTACCTGAGCCAGCAGATGGATTTTTAATGCTCTCTAAAGATGCTGAGTGATTGGGCCCAGGTCGGCCCTAGGGCAGATTGATCAACCTAATAGCGATTAAAATAGCCAATCAAATAACTATGTTGAAAGGCAAAAGTCAATGAAAGTCAAAAGTCAATCGTTATTGGTCAGTCAGATAGAGCACTACAGCGGCCCTTGGGTGAAAGGACAAATAATTGTACTTAATATATACATTCAACCAGGGAATATAGTAGATTATGATGCTCAGTTGGGACTGTTAGAAAAATATCTGTAGTCCATCTAAACAGCGAGGGCAGCTCAATTGATAATGATATTCGTGGATTATACTCATAAACTACATCCATCCTTCAGCGACAAGATGTATAAAGATTTGTTAGCTGCCGCACAGGTGCCGCTAGCTATTTTACTAGATGAAGTGATACTGCGTGAGATGAAACCTTTGTAAAGTTCCTAGGGTCTATTGGGCGGTTTTGTGTTAATGGACGGGTAGATACAGACCGCCCGCAAGCCAGACTTTGAGCACGTAATCAGCTCTGCCCAATTGATTATGCTTATATAAATTCCTTTCACTTTTCCGGAGGTAGCTGGGTTTAAATGCTCCAAATTGAGGGCAGTAATCACTGGCTCCTACATTAAACAGGGTACAGCAAGGGTGCAAAGATTCAAAGCTGTCCCGCTGCAGGTAGAGTATCCCCGACGTATAACTACCCGTATAACAGAGGACAGTTTAAAACTGCTTAATGACCTGATGGTAGAATATACGTTACTCAGCATGTTTGAGGACCAGCATAATGTTCTAGTATAGTATGACAAGGTGGTTGAGCAGGTGGTAAACTGTTTGAGGGTAAAGCTAAAATCAGGGCCTGTGACTAAGGAACGTGAACATGATAAAGGGGGATAAGAGAAACAGCTGGTTTAATAATAAGTGTAGAAGTTTAAAATTAAGGGTACGAAGATGGAAAAGATTATTTACGAAAAGGCACGATAAGGTAACATTGGAAAGCCTCCACTTGGCAAAACTCGAGTATAAAAATAAGTTAAAGGAAAGGAAATTAAAGCATACAAACAAAAATTGGCAAACTATGCTTGAAGTGATAGGTAGAAATAGCATTTGGAAGTGTTTGCAGCTGGTGCGTGACGGGAACGTGCAAGGGGAAACAAGCTGTTTAGCAAGAGAAGATGAATAGATCAACCACCTCAGTAACCTATTTGGTAGTAACACTGTAGAAGAGAACTAGAAGAAACCTGTTAAGGTTGGTGTGGATATCAAGTCTTACTTCTCTTTTTAGAAGATAAATGAGACCATTCAGTCTCTTAAATGAACTAAACTGCGGGCCCGGACAACCTACCGGCAATTATAATTTTAAAAAAATGTGTACTGGTGGGTAAGCCTCTTATGTCATCTTCCAAAAAATGTTGGCCACTGGGTATTTTCCTGAAAGTTGGAAAGGGGTAATAATTAGGTCAATATATACGAAGGATGACGCCACACAGCCCAATAATCATCAGCTTATTAGTTTGCTGGATGTGGGGGAAAAGTATTTTCCAAAGTATTGTTAGGCTTAACGAAGCCTTGGGTAGAGCAAAACAATTTAATCCCGATGGAGCAAGGTGGCTTTAAGAAGGCCATTCAACAATAGATCATTACATTGGCTTATGGGCAGTGGCAAAGAAGAAAATAGAGTTGCAAGGCAGATTATTTTGTTGCTTTGTTGATTTCCAGGCTGCCTTTGACTGATGGTAAATTACTGTGGGATATGCGGAGGCGTCTCGGTATCAACAAGGCGTTGCTCTTACTTATTGAGGAATTGCGCAGCCAGACTGGGCCTGTGTGATCTTAGATAACCTGGGATCTTATTAAAGAGTGTACAGATGGGACAAACCCATGTCGCCAAAGCTCGTTATACTACATCTACCTACAATGGCTCGAGGGAACTGTCTCTGAAATGATTTTTGAGGCATAGCACGAGATGTTAATTGTTACGAGTTAGTATTTGTAAGCTAATTGTGCTTATTTTTTTTGTCTTCTTTTCTTATAACATTTGTGTAGATACTATAGATGTCAACTGATATGAGGTCACAATGCTGTTTGCTTCTTATCGTAAACATCCTGTATGTAATGCAGTGACTAATTGCTGACACAATAAAATTTGTTTTGAAAAAAGAAAAATGGCCTACGGCAGGGCTGTATTCTGCCTCACTATTGTTATCTTTATTCTTGTCTGACCTCCCAAATACACTACACAAAGCTGGCGGCCTATGCCCCATATTGGGCAGAATCCATATCTTTTGCCTACTATATGTCAATTATTTGGTGATAGTGGACATGACCGAATTGGGTCTGCAAAGAAAAATTGATATTTTCCATGATTTTTGCTAGAGAAAAAACTTAGCGTTAATTTGGACAAGACCAAAATTGTGCTGGTGAAAGGAAAGGAGGGTTTTAATTGGCAGTTGGGAAGGGACAAAGTGGATGTGGGTGACAAATATAAATACCTGGGTATGTTATTTAATACCAAGTTAAACTGAAAATTAACTGCACTATCCTCCGTTTGGGGCCCAGTTCAGTCGGAAGTATGAGGGGCCGTCCTCACGCCCCATATTGTCAGCCTTTAATGCAATGGTTCGCCCACAATTCCAATACAGGGTCAAAGTGATCACCTTAAGTGGTAAATTGGATTGGAACCTTGAGGAGTGTAAATGTGTGAAACAACTTCTTGCCCTTCCACCATCAACCATGATCCAGGCCATAAGGGCAGAATACCATATTACAGTTTGAATTTACAAAGGGCTGCAGGCTGTTAGACGTATGCTAGGGAAGCTTTGCGTTAAATTGTCATTAATGGCAAATCAGTGGAAGATCTTGCAATCAACCCCCAAGCAGGAGCTATAGCAAGCAAAAGCGCAAGAGAGGAGTACCTGCTTTATTTAGGAAGCAAATAGTCTGCCTAATTTTTGGTAAAAGGCTGGAGCAATGAGGATGTGTTCCCCCTATATCGAGGCCCTGACAAGCCCCACGCTTAGGGAGGCTGTGCTAAAAATTAGGGTCAGGCTAAACCCATGTTATGCAGACACGAAGATAAAAGTAGCAATTAGAGATGAGCAGGGCTTATGTACGTGTGGACTTAAAGCAAAATGTAGTGGGCTACATATTTTATTGGATTGTCTTTGGTTCCTATATGAACGGCAAGAGTTTTTAAAGGCAGTTTTTATTGCTTATAAAATTATTAATCTGATTCAAGCCCTCATCCTGTTGATAAATGAGATTTTTAAATATTGTCTGTGCAATAAGGAGATTTTTAAATACAGTAAGGGAGTCCCTAAAGGGCTGAAAGATAAACTGTAGGGTGTCAGTGGGGTGGGTGTGAGATCTTTTATTAATTGATGTACACTGATATGCACCTTTTTTAACCATTCTTAAACTTATGATTTTAGGATGTATTTATGGATATATTATGGTAATGTTTATATACCATGGTCTAAATAAACACAATTCTTGAACTGAAAATAAAAGCAGATTGAAGTTTTATTGCTCCGCTGGTGATCTGAACTGTAAAGCTTGTTTTTCATTAACTTCGACACCGAGATCTCTTCTTCCCTATAACTTTCTAACAACTATTTTACCTTTAAACACAGTACAAATGGGTAACTAACTCGTGGTATGTACGGGAAAATTATGCCGATATTTCTTTTCTTTAGATGACTTAATGCATATCCCCAGCTGTTGATGGTCTTTCGATGGCGGTGTGATACCACATGACTGCGACATTTCATTATGAACTTATAAAAGAGGAAACCCTTTTTGTTTGCATCACACTCAATTTTTTACAGGAGGTGCATCGCACTCGATCTATTTTGCAGAGCACTAAATTCTATGCTTATGGGGTGCATGGCACACACTATTCTTTCATTTATTTTCCATGCTAGCTGACTTTTAAGGATTTGGATTCTGGATTATTTTTCAATGCTACTGTCAGAAGAAGATGGACTAAGAACTTTCTTGTCGAACCCGAACTAGAACGTTTCCCTTTACTTAAGCTTTATGCTAAATGGACATGCCCCTAGCGACTTTAAGTCTTCTTTTCCCTGGATCAGAGTAGGTTACTTCTGTTAGTTGCAGAATCATCCTACTATCTCATGGGGAGCAGGACTGTGTAACTCTGTAAGTAGACTTAGAACTATTCCTGCACAAATGCAGAGTGCTTGTATTAAAACGGTTATATTACCAACTAAAATGCTGATGAAATTTCTTATCTTATTGACATTTGAATCTAATACAATAATGTACAAAATCTAAATTGTTGAGACTCTGTGTCGAATGCTACTTCATTGAACTGTGCATTGGGTGGGTTTTGGGCTTGTTTGAGCAGTTGATAGAGATGTCTAGGATGTTCTAGAATCACCCCTCCGATCATCAAAATGAAGACTCATCAAGGAAGCGTACACCTCTGGTTCTGGACCAAAAGGTTAAGGGGATCTATCTAAAGAAGAGTAAAGTCAAATTGTAGGAGGGACCAGTGCAGTTAGTGTAGACTGAGGAAATGCATATTTACTTCCATTATGTGAGGTGCAATGTCCCAGTGTCATCTGACGACTAAGTCATCGCCCCTAGATGAAGGACAATTCCAATTTAAGCCCCATTGCCTCGGTTTATAAACATCTAGGAATATGGAGCCTGCACACTGTGATAAAACATTCACGCCTTACAGATTTTCCCAACTGAACAAGAAGAGTAGGTGGCCACCAAACTGGAGGAATACATTATTAAAGAAACAAACATCACCCTCTGAAAGAAGTAGTCAGCACAAGCACAAGCCAGGACAATTCAAACAAATGATAAAATAACATTAAGGTTCTTAGGGTCAGATGTACGCCTCTTTCGTTTAGCACCTCGCAATTTGCGACCCATTGCGAGGCGCAAATTGCGAGGCGCTAAATGTTGTACAACAGTGTTATTACACTGTTTTGCGATTCACAATGGGGTCGCAAAATGCGAGGCTCATTAATATTAATGAGCCTCTAGCAATTTGCGAGCCCATTGGGAATGCCAGCCCTCCCAAGGATGGTGGCCTGCTGGGCTCAGCAGACCACCATGTATGGGACTGCTTTTTAATAAAGCAGCTTTTTTTAAAAAATTTTAAATGCAGCCCGTTTTCCTGGGATACATTTAAAAAAAAATGTTTGCTTCATTTTTTAAGGGCAGGCAGTGATCCCTGGGACCACTGCCTGCCCTTAAAAAATATTTTTAGTGACAGTCACAAAGTGGAAGGGGTTCCCTGGGGACCCCTTCCAAATTGTGACTGCATTACCACCCTATTACAAAGCTACCCCTGATGAGAGGTAGACTCCCCAGTGCACAGCTTGAACATGACACGTGGTCTAAAGTTTTGAAACACGCTTCACATAAAGTTCAATCCACAAGATTCATTGATGCTTCATTCTTTAATGAATATACATTCTACTCCATGTATAATTCATCATGTTCCAAATATTGATAATATATATCATCCACAAAGGTAGTTCTCAATATTCAATGATCCCTGGGAAAAACTATAGATATCTGTACCATTGGTCCAAAAAAATAAAAAATAAAAATAAAGGCATCCGAGAGGCTGTGAAGATTCTCAGAGCAAGGGCTCTGATTGGCTGGCAGCAATAAGAAAATAAATGTTGTGGTGGCTTTTACAGGTCACGGGACTTAGCCCCTTGTCCAAAAAATAAAAATAGGATTATAAAGCATATATCCATACCCTACCCACCACGGTTCTAAAGCAGGATTGATGTGATTTAAAAAAAATCTTTTTTTTAAGGCAGCCACCATAAAAAAAAAAAGAAACATGAGCCCAGGGGTGGACTAGGGCTCAGAGGTCAATCAAAATATATATTACGGAGTGGAGGTGTACGTTTGGTCCACCTTCCCCAGCCCAACCCCTGGGGCCTAGCAAAATAATTAAAAGTGAAGGGGACACACACGGCTGCCCCTCTCAGAGCCAATTACGACCCCAGGGGCCTGGCACAATATTGAAGAGGGAAGGGGCACTCAGCCACCTTCCCCAAGCCTCGAAAGGTCCTGGGGACCTTATACCCCGGCCCGGCTCACTTTTGTTGTCCTGGGGAAACCACCCCCGGGACACTGTTTCAATAGACAGGAAGGTGCGGGTAGGCGCCCATTGCATCCAGTATGGGTGCATAAAGGAGAGCCGGAAGGGCCGCCAGGGTCCTAAGGCTCCCTCCAGAGGGTCCCATCATTGTGTGTTGTAGGTGCCCCGGGTTTGCAAAGGTGCACCCGAAAACAATTAGGTCCCGGGGATGGGATGCCCCGGGCCTTCATGACCCTTTCACTTTTAATGAATTTTGACCCTGGGGCATGGGGTCCGGAGACTTGTAAAGGTAATGCACCCACTCCCCTTAAAAAAAAATTAACATGGCCCGGGAGATGGGGCGTCCGGGGCCTGTAAAGGCTCGGGGAGGGAGTTGTTCACTCCCCTCTACCAAAAAAAGAATATGGCCCTGGGAATAGGGTCCCCAGGGCCTATAAAGACTTGGGCAGGCAGGCCGCAAGTCCTCCCCCCAGCAATTGTTTGGGGAGGAGGGCCCCATGAGGGTGAGGATTGGGGGTGGGTCTGCAGAGCTCCAGGGAAATAGCCATGAAAGCCAGATTCCTCCTGGTGCAACTCCACATACTGCATATATCTGATTTCTCCTGCTGCATGTTACACCTGATGGGGAGATCCCAT
This sequence comes from Lissotriton helveticus, assembly GCF_964261635.1. Lineage (NCBI taxonomy): Eukaryota > Metazoa > Chordata > Amphibia > Caudata > Salamandridae > Lissotriton > Lissotriton helveticus. The sequence continues at coordinate 2,111,031,976 of NC_136057.1, forward strand.
TCGGCCGATGTACCAGAAGGTTTGGTGAACCAGGTTTCTTCTATCACATGATCTGGGACTGTCCCATAATTCTGCGCTTTTGGAGGGAGGTCGCGGCGGTGAGGACTTCGGCTACAGGACTTATAGTCCCAATGGAGGTGAAATGGCTGATACTGGGTATCACCGGGAAAGAGAATGGCCCAAATACTCTACTCTGTGGCTAGCTTCAGCCGCTGGGGTAGCAAAGTGAAACTTAGCCAGACTGTGGGGAGCAAGCAGACCCCCAAAAGTCGAGGAATGGGAAATTGATCTGGACTGGTGCATACGGGAGAATGCATACGAGGATGCCGCCGTAATTTTGTCTAGAATTTCCTATCTATAAGAAATGAGATAAATAGGAGGCCAAAACCTGCAGACCAATTTCACTCCTGGATAGCACAGTTAAACTTATGGGTCGAGTTTTATTAAACAGATTAGAGGAATGGGCCACCCGTACCAATGTCCTGATTCCGGTGCAATATAGTTTTAGAAAGATGAAAGGTACCCAGGACCAATGCCTCAATGTAAGTCTGTTAATTGCCAAGTATACTCAAGCCAAGCAAGGCATTTTATACTTGGCATTTATTAACTTATCCGCAGCTTTTGGGGCGCTAGAGGGCGCGCTTGCGGAATGGCTGCCTAGTCCTGCAGCTCCCGCTCCTTGGTCATCTATCCTGCTGGGATCCTCTGCCACGGGGTGCTGCGGTGCCCACCGGAAACCGGATTCCGCTTCTGTGGGCTGCTGCCCACAATCGTGCCAAGTCTGGGAGAGCTGCGATCCCCAGGGCCGTAGATACAGGCTCCGGAAATTTGCCCGGCACCTGCTCTGGAGCTGCCTGAGACGGGCGCCCGGCCGCTGCAGTTACGTAAGCCCGGTGCCTGACACGAGGCTCGCAGGCCGCATCGGACCCTCGCCTGCTCGTCCCAGCTGAGGCGGCGCACGGAGGTGACGGGACAGGTAGGGGGCTTCTGCCCGCTAGCTCTGGGGCTCCCTTTCCACCGTCACAGCGCTGCCGCGGGGGTAGGGCCCCCCCAGCCGGAATACTTGTTGCTGCGGCATTGCCGGGCTGCCAGGCCTGTTTCTTTTGGCGCCGCGGCCCCGCACCTGTCCTGCACTGCCCGCCTACGATCCCTTTACCGGGCGGAGGAGCTGCCCCACCACACGGGACTTGCCTGGTACTCCCCCATATCGCTAGCCCACGACTGGGTAAATGATCTTGAGCGCAGGGAATTGCACGCACGTCTAACGGCCGCCATCTCTAGGAGGCGCAAACCTGTGTGCCGCGTTGCTCCTGCTACTGGCCTGCCTCCCTGTCTCTGACACTGCGGCCCGGCTGGGAGGCCGTTGCTCCTGGCTCCTGCACTGCCTGTTTCTCACACAGCGACTGCCTGCTGCCATTGCCGGGTGCCCGAGACCGGACTGGAGACCAACGGGCGCTGCTGGTGCCACCGGACTTGGGTCCCGTGCTCCCGCTCCTGGCTGATCCTTGCCTGCTGTGTTTCTGCCAGCCTGTTCTATCCTTCTTGTCCGCTGTCTTGCCCTCAGCCACGATCATGGGGCGGCCTGATGCCCGCCAGCCTAAGCTGAGATTTGATAACTCGCGGAAAAGCAGCTCATCGACGCAGATGACCCCGGGGCCCGGCGCAACGCCTCCGCAGCCTGCCCCACCTGTTGCTCCTGCTGCGGACCTTGCCAGCCTGTTACAGGAGATGCGACACGGCTTCGCCACCGTTGTGGAAAAAGTGGACGGCGTCACAGCTCGGTTGGACGCCCTAGTCCATAAGGTGGATCGCCATGAGGAGCGCCTTACCACTGCAGAACAGAGGATTTCCGACACCACTGATACCGCCGCATCCCACACGACGCAACTGGCGCGAATGGACAACCTCCTCCGCATAATAGCGGCAAAGAATGAGGATTTGGAGGCGCGAAGCCGCCGGAATAACATCCGCATTACGAATGTGCCGGAGTCCACTGCTACGGGCAGGATGGAGCTCTATGTGGAGAAGCTGCTCAAGGGTTCCATCGGGGAAGAAACTTTCTCGTCCCAATTCATTGTGGAGAGGGCCCATCGCTCCCTAGCGCCTATGCCTCAACCTGGTCTGCCGCCGAGACCTATCATAGCTCGCCTTTTGAATTACCGAGACCGTGACACCGCCCTCAGGGCTGCCCGGACACAAGGATCACTGCGGTTCGAGGGCATCACCTTCTCCATCTATCCTGACTTTACCCCGATGGTTCAGGATGAGCGGCGCAAATTCCTCCCGGTGAAGAAAAAACTGCGTGAGGCCCAGATAGACTACGCTCTCTTGTACCCGGCGAAACTGCGGATCACCCACCAAGGCAAGCAACGCTTTTTCATCAACCCGCAGAAGGCTGAGGATTTCCTTAAGTCGGTCCGCAGGGCGCGCAGGGTTGAGCAGGCCCCTGCGGAAGAACACGAGAATGAAGATCTGCCTCCAGAGCACCATGCGGACTGACGGCTCTTGCACGCTCGAACTTCCATTTGCATCAGACAATCCCTCTAACTGGCGCTGTTACTCCACCTGCGAGCTGGGGAGCTGCCTGAGCGACGACAGTCTGGACATTGCACCCCAGTGGTAACGTATACCAAGGACCACTCCCACGGCCCTAGTCTCCACCGAGGGCGGTACAGTTTGGAGCTATGGGCCGGGTGGTGGCAGCGCGTGCTCCCTGATGTACCCCGATTGGGTGTTCCCCACTGACTTGCTGTTCGTTTGGCTGTTTGCCTCTTTGAAGTTGGGGGGGAGGGTGAAGGGGGGGTTTCGTTTTAAGGGGATCCATGGCTCCTGGCATGTTTGGGGTGCTGGGGTGGGAGGGGGGGGGGCGGTTTCTGAGAGGTTACCATTGCATGTACTGTATATATCTTTCCTAGACTGGTGTGCAATCTGGTCCAAAGGGGGTGGCGGACGACTCATTGTTTGGCCCACCCGGGCGCTTGCTTCTATGCTTTTGTTATGTCCATGGCCACTGTGAACTCAATTGCTCGGCTGACGTGTCTCTCGTGGAATGTCCGAGGGTTAAACAATGCCAAAAAATGCAGACATGTCATTGCTTACTTGAACAGGCATCACATACATGTTGCTATGCTGCAGGAGACTCATATGCCCGTGCGCAGGGACGTCTCCTTTGGGTCCAAATGGGCTTGTGCTCGTGCCTTCTCCTCCTATTCGACTTATGCTAGGGGTGTGGCGATTCTCATTGCCCGTGGTGTGCCTTTCCATCGGTTTGGGGAGGAGGTGGACAGGGAGGGGCGGTATGTTTTACTGTGGGGTAGGGTGGGACATGACACATATCTCTTTGTTTCTATGTATGCACCTAATGTTGACTCACCTGCCTTTTTTTCCACGCTGTGGGGTAGGATTGTTGCCATTGGGGCACGACATGTCATCTGGGGTGGGGATTTTAATCTGGCGCTGGCGCCCCCCTTAGACAGGGCGGATGGAGTTGGCTCCTACAAGCCCCGAGCCAGGGAGGTTCTGGAGGGGGTGGTGGAGGAGGGCGGTCTGATTGATGCCTGGAGGCTCCTGCATCCCCTCGGGCGGGAAGGCACCCACTTCACACCTCATACCGGGACGTGGGCGCGCTTGGATTATTTTTTAGTCACCCGAGACATTGTTAGGGAACTTATCGGGGTTGACCACTTGCCCAGGACACTTTCAGATCACAGTCCTGTGAAACTGCAGTTCCGGACTCCTGGCTGGGACACTCCGAGACCTCAGTGGAGGCTAGGCCCCGATGTGCTCCTCGACGAGCTCTTTCGCACGGAATTGGGCGAAGAGATTGCGGATTTCTTCCCTAGGAACAAGGACTCGGTGGAGTCCGTGGAGCACATCTGGGAGGCTTTCAAGGTCACTGTCAGGGGTTTCTGCATTTCCAAAAGTCATGGGGTCCTCCGTGATATCCTACGTACTATCAACACACTAGAGAGGGAGCTGCGGACTCTGGAGCTCAGTATGGCGGTGGATGATGATCCGCGCCTGCAGGTGACCTTTAGGGACACGCTGTCCAAATACGAGGAAGAGGCTGCCAGAGAGGCGAAATACAGGGGGAAGCACTGGGTGGCCCGTAGGTACTGCGAGGGGGATAGACCTGGGAAAGTGCTAGCTTCCCTCACACGTCAGCCGCGCGGCCACAACACTGTCCTAGAGCTCACAGATAACACTGGCGTCACCATTAGAGACACTGATGCGATACTCGCTACATTCACGGCGCACTACTCGGCACTGTATACATCCGCGGCGGAGGTGGATGCTCCCTACGCCGACTACCTGGGGGAGGTGGCGCTCTGCTGGCTCAGTGATGGAGATAGGGAATTCATTGCGGCGCCTTTCGAGCTCGATGAGATTCGTGAGGCCATCATGTCCCTCAAAAACGGTAAAGCCCCGGGGCTCGATGGCATCCCGGCTGAATTCTACAAGGCCTATATTGACATCATGGCGCCTGTGCTTCGGGAAGTCTTTACTGAATCGCTGGCTGATGGGATTCTACCCTGCTCTATGCGGGAGGTGGTCATCACCTCACTTTTGAAGCCGGACAAGGACCCCGGCTCCTGTGACTCTTACCGCCCACTCTCCCTTTTGAACTGCGATGTCAAAATTCTTGCCAAGATCCTAGCCACGCGGCTTTCGCTGCTCATGACCAGACTTGTCCTGCCTGACCAATCTGGGTTTGTGGCGGGTAGGTCAACCTCTCATAATCTCCGTACCCTCTTCTCTCTACTCCGCACGGTCCACCCTGATGTCCCCGTGGCAGCTGTGTTTCTCGACGCCACCAAGGCGTTCGACTCTGTCGAGTGGCCCTACCTCTTTTCGGTCCTGGCCAGCATGGGCTTCCCTAAAGTGTTTCTGGCCTGGGTGCGCCTCCTGTACACAGAGCCCACGGCAAAAGTGCTGATAAACGGGAAATTGTCGCCATCCATCAATCTCACGAGAGGCACCCGTCAGGGATGTCCGCTCTCGCCTCTATTGTTTGCTATTGCTGTGGAGCCTTTGGCTTGTCGACTGCGCCAATTACACCGAGCGGGAGCGGTACAATGTCTACAGCGGCAAATCGACGTATCCCTTTATGCGGATGACATAACGCTGTACGTCAAGTACCCGGACCAACACCTTAATCCCCTGCTTCGTGAGTTCGTCCTTTTCGGAGGACTGTCAGGTGTTCACATTAATTGGTCTAAATCGCAATTTTTCCCTCTCACTGATGCTGTGCACGATTTCCCGCTGGACTACCCACTGGTATGGTGCCGTGATGACCTTCGATATCTTGGTATCCGTGTCGCACGCGCCAAGGACGAGACGCTCCGCTCCAATTATGGGGTGGCCGTGACCAAATTGATAGCCACTGTTGATAGGTGGATCACGTTACCTCTCTCCATGGCTGGCAGAGCTTCCCTTATAAAAATGGTGATACTACCCCGTTTCCTATACCTCTTTCTCAATATTCCCTACTACCCTGGTGCTTTCTTTTTCAAGACACTTCATGCGGAGCTGCGCAGACTTTTTTGGGGCGGGAAATCTCCCCGGCTGAAATGGTCGACGTTAACCCTACCCTATGACCAAGGGGGTTTTGATATCCCTGATTTTGAAGCGTACTATCTATGCGCGCAGGCGCACTACGCCTATCATTGGATGGCTCCTACTCCCTTCATGCCGCACATCGCGGTGGAGGACTGGATAGTACATCCTCTCCCGCTGAATGGTCTGCTGCATTGCCCTGAGACTTCTATCACCACCTCGAACACCTCGGTTTCTTGCACGCTAGATGCATGGCGCCGTATTGCTAGGCGGCTGCTCTGCGAGTTGCCCTACTCCCCTAAATTGCCTCTTACCTATCATCCTCGGCTTGCCTTGCTTTCGGAAACAGGGTTCCAGCGCCTTTGTAGCAGGCTCCTTATTGCCCATTGGGGGGATCTGTTCCACAATGGGCTGTTTAAATCGGCTGACCAATTTTTTGGTGCGCATGAACGATCGCCTCTTGACCTCTTTTACTATCTCCGACTACGCGCTGGGATGCGAGACATCCTACCTGATTACCCTAATGAGCCTGCGACCCTGCCACCACTACACCATCTTTTGGAGTCTCAGGCTGGGACCCATTTGGTCTCGGGGCTCTACCGCCAGATTCGTGGGGCTGCTCCCTTGCAAGTCTCTGCTGCCCGATTGCATTGGTCGGCGGAACTAGGTACAGATATCTCAGACGACCAGTGGCAATACTGCTGTGTACTGACCTCCCGCATCTCAGCCAGCTGCAGACTGAAACTGATACATTATAGATTCCTTCAGAGGATATACTACACACCGGTACGGAAATTCAGATTTGGATTGGCCGATAATGACCGCTGTGAACGATGCCATGCTGAACATGCCGATATTCTCCACCTGGCGTGGTCTTGCCCCCGAATCGCTGACTACTGGCGACAGGTCCTCGAGGCCGTTGCAGACATGGTCGAAGTGGAGGTCCCTGCGGACCCTCTTGTGGTCATCCTCGGCTGTACCAGACACATAGCTAGGGAATGCAGGAAATTCACTGACATTGCATTGCTCTTGGCCAAGAGACGTGTGGCTTGCCGCTGGGGTAGGGGCAGGGCTCCCAAATTCAAGGACTGGCTGACTGATTTAACATACTGCCAAGACCAACACAACACCTTTGCAGAGCTCTTGCCTCTCTCATGTCGCCCAGGAGACATATGGCAGCCACTGGTACACTATTTGCTTAAACGCTCAACGGGAGAGGAACGGTCAAGCGATGCACCCGACGATCCCCAGCTGCATTGACACTCTCGTGGACCTAGATCTCTGCCCTGGGGTAAACAGATAGGCTCTCTTGCCCCCTCCGAAGCCTGAGCATCCTCCCCGCTGCATGAGCCGGAGGTCCCCCTCCGAATGCCCTATGCTCTTCGTATCCTGCTACTCCTGCAGTTTGCACCCCACGGACTTCCACCCACACTACCCATCCTGCTCAGGACAGATAGGTTTCCCCGCGCAGCGCCACCTGCCAGGACCGCCGCGATACACCACTGCCATACATTCTTAGGACACAGTCATGTAACACCTCTCATTTTGTTAACATGTTGGGATGGTTTATGGTTTTTGTTTCATGGACATCAGAACAATGACGAGGCTATGCACCCGTTCACGAAAAACCTGTTCAACTGCTGCATATCCTTGCTTAGATTGGCCTCTGCCGAGTACCGGACAGTTACAGCGGCATTCGCTCATGCGCCGCCGGGCCCCCGGGATGCCGGCTGTCAGGCTGTGTATTGTTACTACTGCATTGCTGCCGGCCTCCGGGTTGTGGGCGCTCCAAGCTGTGTATCCTTTCGCCTTTCTCTTAATAAAGCAGAATTGAACCCCAAAAAAAAAAAAAAAAAAAAAAAAAAAAAAAAAAAACTTATCCGCAGCTTTTGACTGCATTGACCTGTGGAGGATATTGCAAAAAATGGGCATTGATGAGGCCATTATTGCTTTTATCAGGCAGCTTTATTCTTCGGCTTCGGCTTCGGCCTGCGTCCGTTACGGGAAACGGGGAGAGTGCTCTAGGTCATTTGCAATCAACAGGGTTTAAGTACTCGCCCTATTTCTTTTTTCCATCTATACCAATGGGGTGGAAACACCCCAGTCAAACTGTTCCTAAGATTAAGAATGTGCGCAACCCAATTCTTCTTTACGCAGACGATGCAGTGTTAATTGCGCATACGGGCTTAGCCCTACAGAAATTTCAACAGGTCTACGTAAGTTACATGAGATATCTGGATCTAAAAATCAATGAGGCAAAGTCCTTTATTTTAATCACTGGCTGTAAAGATTGGAAGGTTCCAAATGTTTATATTGCCAGTCAGAAAGTAGCCCACATTAATACCTTTTCTTATCTTAGGGTATCGTTCGATAGTCAACTAAATTGGTCCAACATAATTGCCACAAGGGGTTTATCGATGGAAAAAAGTACTATTGTTCTGAACTCTTTTACAAAAAAACTGGGATCGAAACTCCTTGATATGGTTATAGTTTAAATCTGTCTCAGTAGCAACCTACGGGTCAGGCATCTGGGGATTTCCCAATTCCTCAGCTCTCCAGACCATTGAGGATAATTCCTGGAAAAAAACAGTTGGCCAGTTGATCTAACTTCATTTGTCACGTAGAATTGGATGTTCCATATATTGACATAATTAGCCTAGCTCCAATTATACTATGGCATTCTATTTGGAGAAGAGACTCTGTTAACCTCACAGAGAAGTTATTAGAAGACTGTCTCTCCCTGGAATATGGTCTTCGGATCCCGTGGATTACATACATTAAAAATAGCCTCTCTTCCCTTGGCCTAGAGCACTTATTCACTTCACCATCAAATTCCTCTACCATCTCAACAAAGGAGATCAAGACCAGATTCTTTAAACAAAGGGCAACTGAGAGATTTAAAACGAACTGTAAAAAAAAGTTCGGTAAAATCTTATCTAGAGGGTCTGATTGACCAGGAAGGCCTAGCTCCATACTTGATTACTGTGACAAACCCACGGCACAGATGTATCTTATTAAGTTTCCGTCTGAACTTAATACCCTGCATGTTGGCCCATCCTACGGGAATCTATTCCCTACACTATCTTCCTCCCTGTCCATGTCACTGCGTTTCCACACAATAAAATGTACACATTGTTTTCTTTTGCAAATTTTGTGTGTAACACTGTAAGAGTTTCTCCTGCCCTTTATGCACAAACAATTTCACACAATGCCGCCGAGGAATGTATTTTTTACTATCACTGCCGGTTCACTTAGTCTGCTACTCCGTGTTTTTTTTTTTACTCCTTTCCTGGAAGAAAAGGCGATTAGACAATAATCATCTATGAATTAAATGTTTTACATTGTTTTAAATTGATGCTTTTACTTGTCCTTTTAATATGTTGCACATATTAATGTTTTAACTGTTTTTCTCACCACTTTGTACTATGATGGATTTTTTTTCTTTCTATTTTTGAATATTTGTTTATTTGTACTTTTATGATCTTCTATAAGAATCAAATAAAGTGAATTAACTGACTGAGTGCAGGGACCCCTTGTGATTGGTTCTATGGCTGCACTTTTGTTGCCCAAAAAATGTTAACACAAGACTTAAAGATATGCTTAATGTTTTTTTTAAAAGCTTTATTAAAAATAATTTAAGACAGTAACTATTATTAAAAATTACAATGAGTCAATTAATGAAATACAGATTATTTTTTTTTTTTTTTAGAAAGACCAAAGTTTAGCTTTATATATGTTGATATGCTGACCCCTTGGTAAGGTCAGTAGACCCACTTTTTATATCTTGGTGTTTTGACACTTTGGCAATGCCAATAGATCGGCCTTACTCAAAATGACACATACAACATTGTAACATCTCAGTCAGCCATGGGTACCCGCAGGGTTTAATGATGTGTGCCAAACCCCAAATGGCGCACGGCAGTGGGGAGGTGGGGGGTTGGGTGCCTGCAGGGGTTAGGCATAGGGCCTGGCCAAAGGCAGTGAGCAGTGGGGGGACTGGACATCAGTAGAGCTTAAGTGCAAAGGTTAGACACTGCGCTAAACCCCAAAGGTTGTGCGCAGTGGGGGAGGTTGGGTGCCAGTGGTGGGTTAGGCGCAGGGCCTGCCCGCAGGCCCTAACTCACGCTGTGCACCGCAATTAACATCTTATTTGAAAAAAAAATTGAAACAGAAATTAACTGAAAAACAATGGTTAAAGTGGCATTAGTCATAATATGTGACTTTAAATTTTTTTTTTAAAGCCCTTAGAAATTCTATGAGTAACTTGTGCACTCGCCATGCACTGCTAATTATCTCTAATACTGCATCACTCGCGACTTATTCAATGACATCATTGATAAAATCACAGCAACATCTGAAATTAAATGAAAACACTGCATAGTGGGGGCGAGAGTTATAATCAGTATAGAGCATTACATTTATTATTTGAGATAACTATTGACAACGGTATATTGTAATTGAAATTTTCACTAACAAAAACGTCCCTATAATCTTTGTTTTTTACAGTGGAGATATCTATATATTCTCTCTCTCTCCCTCCCTCTCCCCCGCGCCCCCACCACCCCTTACTGGAAATCACCAGTGGTTAGTTCTAGTTAGAACACAGATTCCATAGGAAAATAGTTTGCGATTTTGCTAATACCTTTGGGGTCGTTTGACGACGCTTCACAAAATTCTCATCACTAGTGGTGCGGCCCTACAGGGTCTGCGCCTGGGGCACGAAATAATTATTTTTAAATGTTGCAGCGGATCAGTGGATCTCAGCAAAATTAAAAAAGAAAAAAACAAGGGCGGTTTCCCAATCTTGTTTTTATTATGCCCCGCAGGTGGTCCAGGTCCTGAGGGATGGTAATACATGAATCTGGGAGAGAGAGGCGCGCACTGACCCCCTTCTGGGCCAACTCTGACTCCAGGGACCCCATCAGTCAGAACCTGGCCGTAGGTTACATGAGGGAGGGGGGGCACACAGCATCCCATCCCGGGCCGATTGCAGCCCGAGGCCTGGCCGGTATTAGAATGGGTGGGTTTGGGCCCTTCCATAGCATTTAATGGCCCTGGGAACCCTATCCCCCAGCACCTGCTATGTCCAGGGGTACCCACCTCTGGGGCATAGCAGCTTTCCACTCTCTGGATTGATTGCAACCCGGGAACCTCGAGGCCCAGCAGGAATTAGAAAGGGTAGGGGGGCTGCTGTCAATAATGGCCTTGGAGACCCCATCCCCCAGGGCTGGCTTCGGGACACAGCGGTTTCCCTGTCCGCATTGACACAGGCAGGGAAACCTCTGTTTCCTATTACTAGGCAGAAGCTTTAAGAGCAAACACGAAGTCTGCTTCCAGCTGGCGGGCGCTTTAAAAATGCTCCTGCCAGCTCAGTATGGACTTCTGATGAGTTTCCCTGCCAGTAGCGATGTGGGCAGGGAAACAGATTGGGAAACCGATCTGAATATTGCTGCCACCCACAGGGAGAAGCATCTTTAGCTGTTCACTGCAGGCAGGAGCAATTACTGCTCTCACTGTGATGCGAGGAGCCGGCTGGGGCCGCAGGGAACCTGGGAATCCCCCCGTTCCCTCATCAAGGATGCAGTGAATGCCCTGAGTGGGCTCCAGGGCACACAACCTTTCTTGGCTGGGCCCCAGGGGATGGGGTTCCCGGGGTCATAATCGGGCCAGGGGGGCGGGGGGGGTCTGCCTGGCACTGTCTAGTAATTGGCCAGCCTGGGGGGTCCCATGGGCCCAATTGGCCCTGGAAGGGGGGCTGCATACCTCCTTGAAAAAGGTGGAGGGCCCAGGGGGATGGGGTTTCCTGGGGAAAAATTGGCCCGAAGAGAGGGGCTGTGTGCCCCCAACCCACTTTACAATATGCTCTGGCCCTGGGAGATGGGGACTCCGGGGCTGAAATCTGACTAGGGGGGGGGGGGCTATGTGCCCCCCACCCTCATAAATCCAGATGTTGACCACAGGGATGGGATCATCAGGACCAAAATCATCCAGGGAGGGCGTCTGCATGGTCCCCTCCTGGGTTGACAGCCTTTGGGGGTTGGCTTCTGGGCCTCGCTGCAGACCAGGGCTGGTGGCCAACCCCCCACTACGCACAGCCGAAGGGTTGACTGTATGTGGGAAACCAGTCCTGTGGCCAACTCCATGGCGTGGGGCTGGCTGCATCCAGGAAGCTGGTAGCACGGCCTGGCCACAGGCATTGCCCTGCAGCCAACCGCCTGCTGCACACGGCGAAGGTTGGATTAACACGTAGTAATGAAATGTTACTTCATCTTAAAAAAATATATATATGAAAATTCATTGAAAGAAAGAAAGAAAAAAAAAAAAGGTTACAGGGATGTTATAGTTAACCCCTTCGATGCTAGGCCTTTTAACCAACCCCCCCCCCCCCCCCACCACTCCCGTGCGAAGCCTTTTTTTGGCTATTTGGAGTAGTAGTTCACGCTTAGGTACCCAGGGTTTGTTGACCCAGAAATTAGCAAAAAAACTGCAAATTGTTTTTACACAGTGTAATAAAGAAGTTGAAAATCCAAGATAATTCCAAGTAAAATCCAAGGTTTATTGAACTGCAGCACAGTACATCCACTCTCCAAGTTACCAGTCCTTTTTCTCATCCCCAATCCATTTCAGACCATAACAATTCTAAATGGAATCCATAACACAATGTGCATGAGCAGCTATGAAGAGACATTCTATTTAAAAGGGAAATATGTACAACATTAGAATTTGTATTAAAAGGGAAATATCTGTAAACAAGAATACTACACATTTTCCCCCTAAAGAAAATTAAGTGACTACGTAAACATTAAAAAAAACAAATCCTTACATATAAAAGAAACTACTGGTTATAATAGAAAATTTAAGACACACATTTGGATACTCTTCTAACATTCCATCTTTTGCCATCTTGTGTGACAACGCTATTGTGATAAACTTTCACAACCTTCATAGGTTTGCCAAACTTTGTCTCACCTTTGGTAATATATCCAGGTTTACGAATCCTAACCACATCACCTACCATAAAAGCAGGTTGTTTGACTTTCATCTTAGTATCATAATCACTTTTGTATTTGCACTGTTTGAGTTCCACTTTCTCAGCTACATCCTTGACATTCACATCAACCATGCGATAACCAGCACTTTTCTTAAACCACCAAGGACATAGGTTAGATACAGGATCTCTACCCTTTAGTAGGCGGAAAGGAGAAACTTCTGTAGTGGCATGAGGCGTTATACGGTACAGCCATAATTTTTCTCTCAATTTCTCCTTCCACATTCCCCCAAACTTCGGAGCCCGTAGGATATCTTGTTTGAGAACCCGGTTATATCTCTCCACTAGCCCATTTCCTTGTGGTTCATACAGAGCAGTGGTGCAATGCTTTATACCATAAGTACTCAAAAACTCTAACATCTCTGAAGATTTGAACTGCACCCCATTATCTGATACAATGCTTTCTTGGAATCCTTCTCTTGAAAATATCTCTCTCAAAAATAAAATAACACTTTCCGTGTTAGGATGAGGTACCAGTTTGACCTCAGCCCATTTGGAGTGATAATCCACAGCAACTATAGCGAATCTACACTCCTGTGGTAAAAAATTGAATGGGCCAGCAATATCGATCCCTAATTTCTGCCATGGATGATCTGGCCACTTCACAGGAGTCAAAGGTGCCGGATCACATTTGCACGTCTTATCACTTTCAATGCACTCAGGACACTCTCTAACAAATTTATCTACAAACCTATCCACTCCTGGCCACCAGAAATTTGACCTGATTAATCTTTTCATGGACGCAATGCCCATGTGACATTCATGACCCATTTGCAAAATAACATCTCTTACCGCAAAAGGTGGAATACATTTTCCAGCTCTGAATAGTAGATTTCCCTCTATGGCCAACTCATCAGCAACATTGTAAAATGGTATAACTTCAGCTGGAATTAATTCCTTAGAAGGCCAACCCACACTCACATAATCTCTCACTTTGCACAAGACATCAACCTCACTCATGCTTTTCATCCATAAATCTTCTGAAATGATACTGAGTTTCTCAGACAATAATTCTGAAATGCTAGTTACGACTTCAGTATCTTCATCATCACTGACACTGGGATATGGTAATCTTGACAAACAATCTGCAGTCACATTGAGTTTGACAGGCACATATTCTATGTCAAAACTATATTCTTATAATCGTGACATCAATCTAGCAATACGAGCAGTCGCACTTAAACCTCCACCGGGTGAAAGAATACCCACCAAAGGCTTATGATCAGTACGTATCAAAAATCTTGCACCCCAAATATAATTCCGGAAATGTTCAACAGCCCAGACACATCCTAATAATTCCTTTTCGATTACAGCATATTGTTTTTCAGTGTTATTTAGAGATCTAGACGCGAATGCAACATTCCAGTCCTCCTTACCCGAACGTTGCGAAAACACGCAACCCAGGCCATAAAGGCTAGCATCCACTGTCAAAACACAAAGTTTGTTCAAACAAAACGGTCTAAGTGTAGGAGCTGACACCATGTCAAGTTTAATACTGTCAAAAGCGTTTTGTTGTTTAGTTCCCCACAAAAATTCAACATCTTTCCTGGTTAGTTCTCTTAACGGCTCCACTTTAGTTGCGAAACCAACTATAAACTTACTGTAATATTCACAGAGTCCTAAAAATGATAACAATTTATATTTGCAATCGGGTGCAGGAGCTTTCAGGATTGCATCAACTAACGATTTCTTAGGAGCAACACCATTCCCAGAAATAGTATGCCCTAAATATTCTATCCTCTTTTGAAATAACTTGCACTTTTTACTCTTAATGGTAAGACCAAACTTACTTAACATTTTACACACATTACTCAGGTGTTCCATATGTACTTCATCACTCTTAGAAAATACTAAAATGTCATCCTGAAAACACTTCACATAGTCACTCATGTCTTTAAAAATATGATACATCGATCTCTGAAAAACTGAGGCTGCCGATGCCAAACCAAATGGCATCCGTTTGAATTGATATAATCCCTGAGGTGTAATAAATGCTGTGAGATGACATGATTCCTCTGCTAACACTACCTGATGATACGCAGATCTCAAATCTAAGGTAGAAAAAACTACAGCCTCACCAATCATGCTCACTACTTCATTGATATTCGGCAGAGGATGACAATCTACTACTATATTAGCATTAAGTGCTCTCAAATCTATGCAAAGTCTCAGAGATTTATCAGGTTTGCGTGCCAAAACTACTGGCGAAACCCATTCTGACGATTCGATCTCCTCTATGACATCATTTTTTAACATATCTTTTAGAGTATCACTTAACTCTTCTCTAACATTGAGTGGTACAGGTCTAAGCTTTTGCACAACTGGTTCAGCTCGTTGTTTGAGCTTGATGACATGAGTGAACCCGCTTAGCTTACCTAACTTGTCTGAAAAAACTCTAGGAAACTCACTCGAAAGTAACTTCCAAGCATTACTCTCTTCTACAAACATAACTCTTTTATTTAACTCATCTCTATCCTTTAACACCATGACTGGATCTTTGCTGCGTGGATTCAACGTAATGTTAAGTTTGAATTGATCGCGCCAACCCAGAACATTCACACCCTTTACTACAACATATAATTTGATGTACGCAGATTGATCCTTAAAATATATGGTGGAAGCAATATAACCAATGAAATCAATGTATGAACCATTGAAACCTTTTGCCATTACATCAGGAGGGCACAAATCACTCTTAGCAATCTTAGATTCATACATTTCATGAAAGTATTCTTCCGTTATGATGATCCAAGGAGACCCAGAATCAGCCATTAGCTCTAGTTCAACACCCATAAATTTAACCACACACTTAGGAGAGTCCAACACATCCTCTTCAAGCAACCCTAAACTCACTAATGATACAATCATTCCTCTTTCTTTAAGGGATTCATCAGACACGACATGCTCACATCTTGACAAATTTGATCCCAAATCAGTGTCATTTCTCACACAAGAGATTTCCTCTTTTTTAAAATAATTACTTTTGTCCCCAATTTTCTTTTTGTCTTCCCTACAGGACTTGGAAAAATGACCAACTCTACCACATTTGTTGCACTCTTTTCCCAAGGCAGGACAAAACTTGAAGGAAGCTACATGATTGTAACTCCCACATCTAAAACATATAATGCGGTTACGTGATCTATTCCTATAGTTTTGAAAACTTTTTGTAACATTGTTCATAGCACAAACTTCTTCACTTAGTTTATCATTCTTGCTACCCCTAGTGCTCGTTTCTTCAATAGTTTTCATCCATTTGCTAGATTGTTCAAAAGCCTTGGCAGTGGAAATGCTTTCTAATAAAGTGGGATTACCTAATATCCACAATTGTTCCTGTGTTTTCTAACATTTAACATTGACAATTATCTGATCTCTGATCATTTCGTCTGTCATTGCACCAAAATTACATGAAACCACCAAAGCTCTCAAACCCGTTAAAAAATCATCAAAAGATTCATTTTCTTTCTGTGCCCTCGTATAAAACTTGTAACGATTCAGAGCAATACTGGTTGTGGGTTTGAAACGTGTTTCTACACGAAGCATTGCTTCATCAAATACACCAGAGTCACCAGGAACAGGTGGTAAATTTCTAAAAATAGCTTGCTCTTCGGATCCTAAACAATGAAGAAAAATATTCTTTTTTCTTTCATTTCCCATCCTTTCCCCATCAATAGCCTTTAAATAAGTTAAAAACTCCTCCTTCCATCTGTTCCAGGGGATGGGAGGATCACCCTTACATTGTAAAAATTTCGAAGGAGGGTCAAACTGCATGGTGAAAATGATAATAGTACAAATTAAATAGTGAACAAAATGAAGCAATATGATATTATTACCGTTGAAAGAAAATAAAATGCAAAGTAAATAAACACAAATTCAATCCTTGAGTACACCAGCTGTGTACATCAGCGCTGTAATGTCCTACACAGCAGTTGTAGATTATAGTGCAAAAGTCTAGCACTAGCTCGAAATTTCCAGCAATAATGCACGCGATGTGAAAATGTTGTCAAACAGATAGTTGTGAAGTTCGTCGTGCGGCGTGGCTTATTTGATCAATATATTCCAAAATGTGAAACAGTACCTTTATTTCACGAGCACACCCGAGTCACTACTTGGAAATCATGGCAACTGCACGCTCCAACACGGCGCATGGAGATTTGTTGCACGGGAAGACTCAGTCCTTCGCGTGTTGCCCGTTGAAACCACATTCAAAGGTAAACATTTGCTTATTTCGTTTAAAATTGTGAAACTTTCGCGCAAACACTCATAAATTTCGTAGTTTGCGGTAAACACAGCGTCCTCAACCGTGCAGTCTCCAAGATGAAAAGCGTTACCAATAGAATATTGTACACCAGTGAGAGCAGGTGTAAATAGTATTCCAAGTAAAATAAAGTTTTAAATCCTTTAGTCCTTAGGTAGGATAGTCGATAGCAACGTCTTCTATGTAGGAATGAACCAAGCTCCAATCTTCAAAAGTTTATAAAATCCAAACTAGGTTAAGATCAGGTAAAAATCCAAAATCCTTTCAAAATCAGGTGTACCACACCTGTGCTGCTGTAGTAGTAGGTACTAGACACCCTCGTCGCCAATTTTGTAATAAAGAAGTTGAAAATCCAAGATAATTCCAAGTAAAATCCAAGGTTTATTGAACTGCAGCACAGTACATCCACTCTCCAAGTTACCAGTCCTTTATCTCCACCCCAATCCATTTCAGACCATAACAATTCTAAATGGAATCCATAACACAATGTGCATGAGCAGCTATGAAGAGACATTCTATTTAAAAGGGAAATATGTACAACATTAGAATTTGTATTAAAAGGGAAATATCTGTAAACAAGAATACTACACACAGTTTTGGTATTTTACTGGGACATGGCCTATTTTTGCTAATTTTGTGCTTTCAACTTCCTTCTAGTTAATGGTAAAAATGGGTATGAAAGCAATAAAGGATCCTGGACAGCTATACATTTCTGAAAAGTAGACAAAATTCGGAAATCAGCAAGGGGTCATTTGTGTAGATTCTTCAAGGTTTTCTTATAGAAACTAACAGTTGAAAACAAAAGAAATTGAAAAGGAGTTGAAAAACTGCCATTTGTGCCAACGTTTTAACCTGAAACTTCTTCTAATTATAACAGATTTTTTAAAGCAATATACCATTACATCCACTGGACGCTTTTGGTTGTGGGGATATTTAGGACTTGTAGGTTCACCAAGAACCTGAGGAACCCAGAGCCAATAACGGAGCAGTGTCTTACAATGGTTTTTTTTTTGTGTACCAGGTATATAGCAATTAATTTGGGAAAATATAAATAGTGAAAAATCATTATGAAAGACACCTATGTATTTCTGAAATGGGAACATTAGAGTTTAGAAACAGTAGCTATTTGCAATGCTCCGAAATTGTGGGTACCCATACTGGTATGTGAATTATAGGACATTTTTCAAAGTGACTTTTTTTACACATGGTCTTACATTTGGAATGCAGAATTGCATCGAAAGTCAATAGGTAATAACAGTTGCTCTACAATTCTGTGTTCCCCCAAGTCTCCTGATAAAAATGGTACCTCGCTTGTGTGGGTAGGTCTAGTGCCCACGAAAGAAAATGGTCCAAAAAGCAATGTGAACACACCACATTTTTACAGTGAAAACGGACCCCTTTTTGCAAAGTGCCTAGCTGTAGATTTTGAACCCTAGCTCTGCTGGCACCTAGGGGAACCTAGCAAACCAATACATTTTTGAAAACTAGACACCCGGGGAACCCAGGATGGGGTGACTTGTGTGGCTCTCATCAGGGTCGGTTACCCAGAATACATTGTAAACATCAAATATTGAAAAGAAAAAAAAGTAAAGAAAACATTTTCCTCATATTACTGTGATGGAAAGTTCTGGAATCTGCGTGGATCCACAAAATTCCCACCCTGCATTCTCCATAGTCTTCCGAGAAAAATGGTACCTCACTTGTGTGGGTGGGTCAAGAACCCGCGACAGGCAAGGGCCCAAAACATATTGTGGAGACATCAAAATTACCTATCACAAAACTAGCTGCTTTTGCAAGAGCGCGGCACCTGGGCTTTTGGCAGCAGGCCCATTGGCCATCTAGGGAATCTACCAAACCTTCACATTTCTGAAAATTCGACACCCTGGGAAGTCCAGGGAGGTATGGCTTGGGTAGATCCCCCACCTTTCGCTATCCAGAATCCCCTGCAAACCTCAACTTTTACTGAATAAAAATTACATTTTCCTCACTTTTCTATGTGGGAATGTGGTGGGATCACCGGGCTGAGACAAATTTCCTAGCACCTAGCGGTCCCTCAGGTCTCCATATAAAAATGGAACCTCACTTGTGTGGGTAGGCATAGTGGCTGCAACAGGAAATGGCCCAAATCGGACTGTAGAGACGACTTCAAAATGACCTATCACAAAACTACCTGGTTTTGAGAAGGGGGGGGGGTCACCTGGTTTTTTAACCCCGGACTCACGGCCAGCTAGGGAAACCTAGCAAACCCACACATTTCTGAAAACTAGACACCCTGGGAAGTCCAATGAGTTATGGCTTGTGTGGATCCCCCAACTTTTCCCTACCCAGAATCCCCTGCAAACCTCAAATTTAGCTGGAAAATGGTCCTGTTATGAGCACACTTGCACCACTCATGAAGGAACCATTCTGTCATGAGCATGGAAGGGGTAAAGAAATAGAATTAAAAAAACCTTAGAAGTTCACTAAAAAAAACTAATAGTTACAGGGATGTTATAGTTCCGTTAAGATTTTACACACACAAAACCATAGCAATTCAGCAGTCCCTGCCCTTGCCAAGCACTGCTAATGACACCACCTTCTACATCTCTCATACTACCTTATATGACATCACTGCAACATTTGCTGTAGGCTTATTGATGAGAAAACTGAGAACGGCGGGGGCGCAAGTTGTAGTTGCCTTAGGGCACGAGTTATAGTAACTTGAGATACCTAACTAGAACTGCTGAGTGATGTTATCAATGCTGTCACTGAACATGTCATGAGTGATGTAAAACATGAGAGCATAAGCAGTGCATGTCGCGAGCGAGAGATATAATTACTCCAGGTCTTGTGTTTTAGTTACTTCAGTTAACTAGAACTGGTAAATTACCATTTTTTTGTTTCAATTGTTATGTGTTGCAACTGACATGGTCACAGAACTATAAAGTCAAAATTTTAATTCAAAATATGCGATTTTCGATTTTGCTTAAAATCATAAAAGCAGAAAACAATACAATGTAGATATATATTAAATTCACAGTGCAAATGTGTAAACATTGTGAACTATAGTAAATCTTTTTTTATTTTAGTTTCTTTAAAACATTTTTTTTAATTTTATCATCATTCGCGTGCATGGCTCCAATCTATCAAAACAAAACTGCCACAGAGCAGAAAAGCAGGCGGTGCCACTGTACTGTCTCAGCGTCAGCTGGCAGGGATAACATAGGGAGGATGGCAACCAAATCCCAACAGTAACTGCTGGCAAACCAGAAAACTCTGACATGTGGGCTATTTTGTTGGTCGATAGCGCCCAACCCACCGGGGCCCCAAAAGCACCGCTAGATGCTGCAGCAGAACCAGAAGGTGAACCATGTCTGCGTTAATCATTGGACCTGGGGAAAAAAAAGAAAAAAAAGAAAAAAACAGGTTCAACGTGACCACTCCAGCTGAAACCAAAAGGCTCTCTTTTCCTGATTCCCTCCCCTTGCCAGATCGAGTTTCGAGATTTGGAGGATAGAGGAACGCCATTCATAAAAAGTAGGCGGCAAGGCGTCCTTCCAAAGTCTGCAAATTTCCCTGCGAGCCGCCAGAATGGAATAAAACACCAGGTTCGAGGCTGCGCTACGGGATTTCCCGCTCAGGCCAAAGATGACAAGGCCCAGATCTATGGAGATGGGAAAATCCAATATCGAGGACAGTTTGTTACTTATGGAGTCCCAGAAGGAGGTAATTTGCGGGCATTCGAAGAACATATGTATATCGGACGCCGCCTCCAAACCACATCTTGGACAAGAAACCGGACCTGTCAGGGAAAATTTAGACAGCCTCTGTGGGGAATAGTAGGCCCTATGCATTGTGAATAAATGGTTCCTTCGGAGCCAGGCGGGTTTAACCAAGTCCCACAACACCCTACATGAAGTTGTCCAGAGTTCTTCCACGTCTTTTCCTGGCATCAACTCAGCCCACAATAACGTTGGAAGACAAAATTTGCCATCTACTTCCTCTAAAATCATGTTGTACCAAAGCGAGATCTCCTTCTTTACAGGGGGTTTGTCCACCAGACACGCCTCTAATTCACTTCCTCCCCCTATAGGCAAGCTGCTGTTCCTCGTAGACTGTATATGAAATGCCTGAGCCCAACTTGAGATTTGTAAATATTTGAATCTTGAAAGTCTCGGCCCAACTTTGTTGACCAAGTAGTTCCATGGAAATAAAGATCCGTCAATAAACAAGTCGCCCCAAGATGCAATTCCAGCCTCTTTGAGTGGTAATGCTAATGCATCTCCCGTCCAGGCTGGGGGCGCAGGTAAATCCCATATTGGAGCTCTGCTAGAGTGATAACCTAGTTTAATCGAGAGCCTCACTCTATACCAGGTATTAGCCATCCCCTGTAGTACCTTCAGCCTTATTTTTTTTTTAAATTTAGGGTCTCCAAATTTAAACAAAAAACGACCCTGCCCAACTCCCTCGCAGCTCAGCAAGGTGGAAAACATAAGGCCCACGCCTGTCTCAGTAGGTGTTTTCAAAAGCATTCGTGCGTGTGATAACTGAAATGCCCACGCGTAAGCCTGGAGATCAGGGCCCGCCAACCCGCCCTTCTCCCTACGTCCCCTTATCTTTTTCCAAGCAATTCTTGGATTCTTATTGTTCCAAATAAATGAGGAAATCTCACTCTGCAGCTTTGAAATTATATTCGGGTCAAAGAACAACGGAATTGAATTAAATAAAAAGGAAACCTTTGGCAGTATAGACATTTTAACAAGGTTTACCTTCCCCAAGATGGTAAGCAGGAGGTGTGCCCAAGCTCTCATCAGTTTTCGTCACTGCGCTGCTACTTTAGCAAAGTTTGAAGGGGCGATCAATT
Source organism: Lissotriton helveticus (assembly GCF_964261635.1). NCBI lineage: Eukaryota > Metazoa > Chordata > Amphibia > Caudata > Salamandridae > Lissotriton > Lissotriton helveticus. Next base: position 2,111,053,678 of record NC_136057.1, read on the forward strand.
TTATATCTTTTTCTATATTTATCCCCAGGTACCGCAGGTTGACACTTGATGTTGCTCTATGGATATTTAAGTCAACATTCCATGACATCGACTCAGTTTTGGAGGCATTCACCTCATATCCTGAAACCCTTCCAAATTCCAGGGCTAAGTCTATAGCAGCTGGGAATGCTGTATTAATGTCTGATGAAAAGATCATAATATCATCTGCGTAAAGGGCTACTTTTTTGACCCATTCGCAATAAACAAAAGGTTTAATTAGGGTGTCTTCTCTTAATTTCTGCGCAAACGGCTCAATATATAGATCAAATAACAGGGGAGACAGGGGGCAACCCTGTCTCGTACCCCTGGTTACCCGAAATGGCTCGGATAGACCCCCATTAATCAGTATTGAGGCAGACGGACTCCTATAGACCAAATTTATTGCTCTGCGGAACTTATCCCCCACGTTGAATTTCGACAAGGCCTCCGACAGGTATAACCAGTTCACCCTGTCGAAGGCCTTGGTGGCGTCCAACGTAAGAACAGACAGGGGCATACCTTCCTTCGTCGCAATATCTATGGCGCCTACAAGATCATAAATAAGCTCATATAACTGCCTCCCCTTTACAAAGCCTTTTTGATTGGGATGCAGTATATCCGGGGCTACCTGACCAAGCCTCTTAGCCAATATTGTAGCAAAAATCTTGTAGTCGGCGTTTAATATCGATATTGGCCGATACGAGCCACAGTCGGCTGGGGGCTTTCCTGGATTCAAGATAAGTGTTATGGAGGCGTTGTCCCAGGAGGCAGGAGGGACCTCTCACCTTCCCTCAATATCTGATTGAACAAAGTCGCCAGGACTAGAGAAACCTCTATTAGCAAGTTTTTGTAAATTTCCGACGGCAAGCCGTCAGTTCCTGCAGCCTTACCTCCCTTATCTCCCCATTTGGCCTCCTCTACCTCCGTCTTGGTTATTTCCTTGTCTAGGAAATTACTCTGTTCAGCCGACAGAGATGGTAGAGAGATATCCTCCAGCCAACTCATAATACTTTCTGATGTCACACTAAGGTCCTCCTGGTATATTGCCTGGAAGAAATCCTTAAAGGTTTCCCTAATGTCTGCATCTTTTGTAAGGGTGCCTCTATCTGTTGTAACCGACTCAATAATGTTTTGTGCCCGATCGGATTTTGCTTTCCATGCCAGCAACCTGCCAGCCCCCTCACCGTATTGAAAGTGAGATAGTTTGCTGGCCTCCCATCTCTGTAAAATTCGCTTATCTAGAACAGAAGACAATTTATTTTTCAAGTCTACCAGGTTTTGGTGTTTCAGGGATAAATCATGATTACCATCAACCCTGCAATCGTCAATGTCTGTCTGTGCTGCTGTCATACTAGCTTCGATGGAAGACACCTCTTCCATATACTGCCTTCTTCTGTAAACAGTACTATTTTTTATCAGTCCTCTTAATGTGCACTTAAAGGCATCCCAGACAACACCAAGTGGTGCTGAACCAGTATTAGTTACAAAGAATTCCCGTGCTTCAGATTGAATGAACTCTATGTCCTCCAAGGAGGTAAGGAAAGATCTATCAAAAGACCAGATCCTAATGGGAAGCTTAGCCCCCCACTCAAGTTCCAACATCATGGAAGAATGGTCAGAGAGATGTGAAGGGGCGTAGCCTACATTCTTAACAGAGTCAACCAGGGCACGACTGACTAAGATAAAATCTATCCTCGACCGATGTCGATATTTGAGATTTCTAAACAAAAATCCCTGCCTCTGCCCTGCTCTTACCCTCCAAATGTCAACATAGCCGTATTGGTTCATACACCCAAGTAGGCAGTTTCTAGATTTTGAAAGAACCTGCTGTCTACTTGTTGGGGATTTATCCAGTAAAGGATTTAACACGATGTTAAAGTCGCCAGTTATTATAACTGGCTCTGGAAATTGTAGGAGATGTAAAAATAAAGATTCAAGTGCCTAGGGGTCATCACGATTCGGCCCATAATACCCGACCAATGTTAAGGCTATGCCTCCCATCTCGACCGCTGCAATGGCCCATCTCCCGCCAGTGTCCACCTTTTGCTGTATGATTTTCATGTTCATGGGTTTTTTTTAAACAAGATAGACACACCCCTTATATTTAGCGATTGGGAGGTAGAGACTGAGGTATCTAACCACCTATTCTTTTTCACTAACTCAAGCATCTCACCCTCAATTAAATGTGTCTCCTGGAGTATAATGATCCCCGCATCTACGTCCCGTAGGTACTGCAGAATTTTATTTGCTCGAGGTTTGGTGCGAAGACCATTTACATTCCAGGAGAAGATCCTGAGCTTACTCATAGCACTGAGAGTAGATGGTAACAGAAAATGCTGTCAAATGAAACGATGCCCTGTCTATCTGCCGAACAGGAGTAGATTCCCTAATAAACTTTGATTGGAGCTCAATTGAGAATGAGTATTTTTTTCCCTTTTTATCCCAACCCATCACCCCCCAGTGACCCCCCCAACCACCCCCCCTCCCATGAGAAACCCTTATATTCACTATCTGGAAGTACAGTACCGGAAGTAGGTGCCCCTACTCTACCCAAACCCCCCATAAGTGCCACTTATAGCTATTTACTTGTGTTCTTATTCGCCCTGTTTTTTTTTTTTTTTTTGTGCACGTGATTTGTTATTTCATCCTTAAAGTTTTGATATAATACCATACCCTAGCTTAGAGGTTACCCAGATTATTCTAAATTGCTCCCCAGCAACATCCTAGATCTAAGCCAGTTGCAGTAGGAGATACAAGAGGGGGGACTTATAAAACCTATAGAACTGGATTAGCCTGCTAGCCGTAAAAAAATAAGCCGCTTACCTATCCTAATCTGCTGGCCCCTTCCTACTACCCAAAGACAATAACAGCTCATCAGCAGCCTGAACCGATCGTATGTTGTGCATTTTGTTATCATGCATTATTTTGAGAGATGCAGGAAATCCCATCTGCACCGTAGCACCCAACCTTCGAAAAGCATCCATTCTCCTGCCCAACTCCCACTGTTTGCCAACAGTGAATCTGGACAGGTCCGAGCGTATCTGAAAATTGAATCCCTTGCCTGCTAAGGATTTTTGTTTCAAGGCAAGATTCAAAATTTGTTCTTTAAGTGTGTACGTGTGAAAATTCGCTAGGATTTTCCTCGGCTTAGTTCTCTGTGGGTTACGCCTGAATGGATCCCTGTGGATGCGCTGAATATCCTTTGCGAGATCCTCGTTGGAGTGTTGCAGGTTGAGAGACTCTTTTAGCAGTGATATAATAAAGCCCTTAATGTCTGTTCCTTCGCTCCCTTCCGGGACATTTAGGATGCGGATATTGCATCGCCTGACATTGTTCTCCACAACCTCCATTCTCTCCGATAGGGCCGCTTCTTCTTTCTTTAGCTTCAGTATGTCGTCCTGAACACTATCAGCACGCATCGACAGTTGCCCCACAGTCTCTTCTAAGGCTATAGTAAATCGTAACAGCACATTTAATACATTATATGGAATTAAGAATACTACCCACCTGCATAAAATTAAAAAAACATGCAGATAAAAGTGAAGCCATAAAACAATATTGCACATGTATTCAGTTAGATTTTTTTTTCCATTATAAAAGCATGAAAGTGCAATGCATTATAACATCTTTAATCTGAATACACAAACGTTCAGTAACAGCGCAATACAGAAAAAGAAACAAAACGTTTCTTATCCATGCTAAAACACTACCTGATCTTAGTCAGGACAGTTTAAAATTAGAAAATTCTGTCCTGGCTTTAATTTAAATGCAGCCCACAGAAAACGTGTCCTATTACAACATAACTTTGAGGGTTAGCAGAGATTGCAGATAAAGGCGACATTGTGAAAAATTAAGGGGTTTTAAAATAGGAAGAATAGAAGGTTGTCACACATTAGTGTGAAATTTACAAAAGAGGACTACATGCATTGTGATCTGTACCATCAGAGCATCACAGGGCAAGTTTGCAAATGTTACAGACCAGTCAATTGCGGGGAAGCTGGTTAAAAGATGGAAAATATCCATTCTTAGGTGGGTAAGAACAAATCTATGCCTAGAATTTAAAACAAGCCTAGGGTAGGGCTCCATTGCATATGCAATAAGCATAGTTTGACTTCATACACCAAGCTTTGATATTTGACTGGACAACCTACAATTCGAGGTGCGCCATACATTTGTTGTTCAAATCTTATCTATTAGTTGTTTCCAACAATTCAGTTAGATGGGGGGGTACCCCATATCGCAGAAAAAACATTAGATATAAATCAACCATGGGATGCGTAGGGGTAAATGCACATGGAGACAGTCCCCGATAATGGCACAGTTTAAGCCAGTATGCTCCGATGTCCAGATTCTGTGCCATAGTAAAAAGGGCTGCAGTCTTAATAAATCTGTGAGGAATGGCATTCCCAGTTCCGAATGACAGGCGAAGGATGAAGAGCTCTTTGGGACAGAAAGAAGGTATTTAGAAACTTGTTTTCCACAGTCCGCAATGCCCTAGAGTTGGTGCCCCCACATTCCCACCCCATATAAGGCAAGAGTCACGCATTTTGTGTACAGATCTTTATCATTTCATTCAGAGGGTTCATACCCAATCTCCTAGCAAAATTCTAAAGGGCCATAGTTGATTTTTTTTAACTGTAGCTTCCTTGTGGTAATAGCAAGGGTTCAAGTGCCCTTTTTATCAACCGATAAGCCTTAATAGGGGAACGTCGGTGTAACACTAAAATTTGTGCCATTAATATTCATGTCTCGACACTTCACTGTTTTTCTTTCACATTTCATAATAAACAGACTGATTCACTAGGAGTCCTATGTCCAGCATGTAGTAGACCAAATGTGTAAGGAGGTTCTGTAGGCCCAGGGGAGTTTGTGCCATAAGAACAGCATTATCGGCATAGAGGAAGGCCGGGTTGAGGCGATGTCCAATTTGCCAAAGATCCTTATAGTGGCTAGCTAGCACAGCCCCTAAGCTGTTTAATGTTTAATGAAAAAAGAAAGGGTGCTAAAAATCAGCCTTCTTACCTCTATCTATGCTAAATAATTGTGCACATTCTTCCTTAGTGCTATAACGAACCTTATCTTTATAACCAGAATAAATTTCCCTTAAAAAATTTATAAGGGGTACCTCCACCCCAGCTCTATTAAAATAGTCCACAGCATAGCATGCATAACACAGTCAAATGCAGATGACAAATCAATAAAGGCCAGATAAATGTTCCCCTCTTTAATCTTAGTGAACTTTCAAATTAACATACTCAAATGCAGTCCCTGCTTGATGGTCCCAATGCCAGGGATGCAGATCTGACAAAATGCCATGAGATTCCACCCACTCCTGCAGCCTATTCTAAATAAGGAAGCCAGCTATCTTTGCTAAGAAATCGAGAAGAGAGATTGGTCTATAGCGGAGGTTTTAAAACTTTTTTGCTCCAAGTTCCCCCAGGCAAAATGTTTTGCTGCTGGGCCCCACTCCAAAACTTTATGGCAAGATTCATGTGAGTTGGTGGAACAAGGCTGATCTGAGGGGGTGGGAATTAGGAGGTCATTTCCTGGGCTACTTTATAAACACGAAACGACTAGAATAACAAATCACTAAACAGAAGCTGACTAACGCAAAACTACTTCCCATAATTGGGGTGCTATCACCCCTGTCAGTCACACTGCTAGGCCTCAACGCAACTGCTACACTATTAATGCATATGGCTGTGCGCAGCAGGCTGTCTCCTCTGCCTCTTTCGCCGTTTATCCACCATGCCTGAACATCACTGTCGTGTCGTGCTAGTGGGCGCGGGACAAACACCGAACTCTGCACACAGGTTAGTTATTCAAGGATTCTTTATTGCGTTCTCTCTGCTGCAGGTTACATACACGTCCGTCCCCTCTGTCCGTCCTGGTCGAGGGAGAGAGGGAGAGAGGGAGAGAGAGAGAGAGAGCTTTTCTTCTGTTTTTCAGTTGGCCTCCGTCTGCTCTCCGCTTGCCAGCCTCTCTTCGTCTTGGTCGTTGTTCTCAGCCATCAGCTTTGCTTCTGTTTTTCAGTTTTTTCAGTTGTCCTCCATCTGCTCTCCGCTTGCCAGCCTCTCTTTGTCTGCTTCTAGCTCCTCTCTTTCTACGGCCGCCCTTTGTTGTGTTTGTTCCCTCAGTCATTCTTTTTCGTTCTCTTCCTCTTTCTCTGGCCCCTGCGTCTTCTCTTCGCTTGCTTTCAGTTTGTCTTTTATTTTTTTCATATGTCATCGTTATTAAGCCCATTGTTTGGGCGGTGCGGTTTCTCATCAGGCATGGTCCTGGGACATCGCCTTTTAGAACATGGATGTCCTCTTTGTTCTTTTTGTCTTTATATCTCAGTTCCTCTGTGAACTTTCCCAGGTTTGTTACCTGTTTCTTTGAACCCCCAGGTGAAAACCTTCACATTGGACGCTCTCAGTGTCGGCTTTGCTTCCATCTTCTCGTACTCGGATACACACATGACATTGCATGTTGCACCACTGTCGAGTACAAATTCCGCTTCATGCGCTCCTACTCCTATCTTTGCTGAGTCCGTCTTTCCTGGGGTGCTTCTGTCTGTTGGGTGTGTTGTTTCTCCTTTTCCGTCTTCCCCACTCAGCTCTGTGTGAACCTCCGACATGTGGTACAGTCTCTCCACTTTCTCTTCTTCGTCTTCTTCGCCTGACCCTCGTGATGAACTTCTCCTTTCTCTGTCGACATACCTGACATACCTTGTTGTCGACTTTTGTTGTCTTCCTGTTCTTCTTCTGTCATCTCTGACTTGTACGCCTTGGCACACACTGGCATAGTGGTTTCTCCGATTGCATCTTTTGCACGTCTGCCCAAACGCTGGGCACGGGCCTCTGTGTGGAAATTCCATTCCGCACCTGTAGCATGTTCCTTCAGGCTGTCTCCTCTGTTTGCTCCCTCCAGTCATTCCTCCACCGACCTGTGCGATATTTGTTTGTCGTGAAGTGTGCGTTTTCGATTTCGACGTTCTTCCCTCTTTCTATTTCCTTAGCATGCGCTGTTGCTCTTGCCTCTGCTCTTGCCAGTGACAGGATGTTCTCCAATGAGGTCGGTTCCTTAAGGATTCTTGTCCTGAATCCTGTGTCACGACAGCCTTCAATGATCCGTAGCCTTATTGCTTGTTCGTTATCGAATTTGTCGAATTCACAATGTGTCACCAGTTTTCTCAGTCTTGTCGCGAAGTCATCTAGCGTTTCGTCAATTTGTTGACACGCAATGGTAAAGGTATATCGTTCAAAGTCAATATTTCGCTGTGGGTCAAACTTGGCCGTTAGGCATTTCTTTAGTTTCTCATATGTCTTTGTTTCTTCGGTCGGGAGTGTCACCAGAAGTTCTTCGACGTCATCCCCTGCTAAGTTCAGCAGTAACCCTAGTCTCTTTCCGTCTGTTACATCGGTCGCTTCCATATATCTTTCAAACCGTCTGATCCACTTCTCCCATCGAATTCCTGTTTGCGGCTCCGATAAGTTGAACGGCAGTGGTCTCCTGTATTGTGCGCTGGGCTTTGGGTCTGCCATTCTTGCCTTCTTGCCTTTATCTGCTCTTTCCTCCTCTTGTTCTTTCGCTCCTTTGTGCGTTCTTTATATGTTTCTTTTGCTCTTTGCCTTTCTTCTTTTTCTTCTTTTACTGTCTGTTTCCTCCTTTTTCTTTGCCTTTTTTTTATTTTTCTTCTTTTCTCTTTTGTTTGTCTCTTTCTTCTTCCTTTATTTTGCTTTGTTTAGCCTTTTCTGGTCTTTTCTAGTCCTTTTTGCCTTTATTCTTGTCTTTTTCTTATCTTTTTCTGCTTCTTTTCTTCCTTGCCTGACCTTAAAATGGCCGCCCTGTTGATTTCTATGGTCCCTCTTTGTGTTGCCCTTTTTTCAAAATGGCCGCTGCTCTTCTCGCGAGATTTCGCGATCGAAATCTCGCTCGCCTGACTTAGAAATGGCCGCTTCCCCGATCTCGCCTCTGATTGGCCTAGCCGCCTGATCTCAAAATGGCCGCCGAGACTCTCGCGAGAGCTCGCGCCTCTATTTTGAGATCACACGTTCCTTCGCTCTTACCGCGGTGTGCAGGCAATTCTTCAGAAGCGGTCGGGTGGGCTCCGATGTCGCTCCTTTCCTCCTCTTTTTCTTGGCACATCCAGGGTGGGCACCTGGTTCTTCTTGATACTCCGATGTCGCCGTCGATCGATGTGCGACAATCTGCGCGTCGGCTCGTTTCTCCCCTCGTCGCCAGTTGTCGTGTCGTGCTAGTGGGCGTGGGACAAACACCGAACTCTGCACACAGGTTAGTTATTCAAGGATTCTTTATTGCGTTCTCTCTGCTGCAGGTTACATACACGTCCGTCCCCTCTGTCCGTCCTGGTCGATCTGATGTCCTTCCTGTCCCCTGACCGGATGTGCTGTCCGGTGACCTGGTCACCTCCCTCATGACCCACAGGGTCCTAGTGTCCTCCAGTCCTTATCTGTCAGGTCACGACAATCACTCCAATCTAGAACTAGGCGTTCTGTGCCTTTCAGAAAAAAAAGGAACTTTCATCGCCTCTTTGCAGCACATATGCCCTCAGGCCTAGTACTAACAATAAAAATAAGCCTCCATGTCTCTTTTGCAAAGTGAAGCATCCATAATTGTAATGACATGGGCCACACACCCTTCTGGGCTCGAGAGCCACTGCGCCTGCTTTACTAATAAGAAATTGTCCTTTTAATGGATTTATAAAACGGTTTCCACAAGGCACAGTCTGCTTACCTAGTACTAAAATGTATTCTTTGAAAGCACTTCTGTTAGCTTAAACACTAAATCCTTTTGAGGCAGCCTATTTTATAATATGGGAAACTGGATTTAGGATTGTGTGTTTCTGTGGCCGCAGCGTTTCCTGCATATGCCACATAATCCATCATCCGATGCATATTCTGCAGATTTTAACAAAAAAAAAAATTGTTTGTAGCCCAAATGGAGAAGAAGTTACTAAAAACATGTCAACTAGTGCCCTTGTGCAGTGGAAAGTACGTCACAAAGGTTGACTGGTCATCTTTCAATTGCATATTACTGTAATTGGGTGGCTAACTGCTGCCAATCAGGTACAATCTTTGCCCAGGCAGTGCTACAAGTAAAAATTACAACAACAACAAACAATACTGCTACAACAAAATTTGCCGCATTCGCGGCATAATTTGCATGTTTTTATTGGTTTTTACGAAGTCTCACAACATAAGCTCTGCCACAAGCTTAGATCATCATGCATCAAGAGATGATACACAACTTCTTCACAGGTTCACAGCATGCCTCGCAATATTTTCAGGCGCAGAATTTACAGTTTTACAATGCATATCTTGCACGATCTACATATCACTTGTTGTGCCCTGGTTCTATGATCGGGAACATACATATTAAACACAACAACAAGAACTAAACATTTCCGTGGAACCCCGCATGCATGATCATAAAAATGACTGAGGAAAGTATAGAATGGGCATTATCCAACGCCCGGAGGGCCGAAGGAGCCCGCTGCTTCTTGTACGGAAGGCGGGGGGGGAGGTGGGAGGGGGGAGGAGAAGGAGTGGCTGCACATGAGAGGGGACGTGATAGCTGAAGGGCCTCAGTTCCCGGGGCGGGGGGGGGGGGGGCTAGGGATCAGGCCCGGGTCCAGATCTGCTATATCTGGAAGAGGTGGGGGGCCCGCAGCATGGGGCCACAGGCAAAGAGAGGCGGGCCCTCCGACAGGTAACCGACAAATGGACTCCAGGTATAATCAAAACACTTGCGGGAATCCTCAATAATATCAGTCATCCGCTCAAGAGCCAGGGCACGCCATAGTCGAACATGCCATTGGGTGAGAGGGGGGCCTCTGGTTTCTTCAAAGCTGCTGCTACCGCCATTTTAGCGGTCCCCAAGCAAAGTCACATAATGGAGCGGTCCCCTTGGGTTTGATGCTTCAGACTGGGGTCTCACACCCCCAAAAGAAGGTATTCTAGAGAGTCTGGGATTGGGTAGCCCAGGATCTGTTTGATTTGGGAAAGAATTTATTTCCAAAAGGTTGAATGGAGGGGCAATCCCATCAAATATGTCGAATGTCTGCTAGGAGCCCACATCTCCGCCAACATCTGTCTGAAGTGCTCGGAAAAAGGGTGTTTAATTTCTGGGGGTGTAGGTACCAATTTGAAAATGATTTTATAATGGGCGTCCCTTTGGCAATGTCTTCATATAGGGAGTTCCGTTATGGGAGTATGTAGCAGGGCGTTCCAATACCCTCTATGTCACAGGGCTTGGGACGGACACACCGTAAGAAGGAGAGAGTACAAGAACGAGATGCAGCCCTTAGTTGTGTTGCAAGTCTGTACGAATCTCTCTATTGGGAGCAGGTCCCAGCCGCACATGGGGTTGTTGCATCCAGTGTTTTAACTGGAAATAGTGTTATTCCTCTGTGGGTGGAAGCTTGAAAAGGGCAGTGTAATCGGCGATGGTGCACAGTTCTCCTCAAACGAAGAGATCAGACAACATGAGGCATTGAAGTGGAGGTGGGTTTAAGGGGATGGAAAAGTCTTTAGGGGCAATGTCTTGGTGACGGTGTCCCATACTTTAAGACTGGTGGCTGTAGGGTTGCTAAGGTAGGCATTATATGGCCTGTCTTGTTTTGATTTCCAAGGTAGGTCCCAAATGGTTCTCCCCGCTATCTACCGATCCATATGGAGCCAGTACCAAGTGCGGTCTGATCAAGAGTCGCTGGTCCGGTACCCCTGCCAAATACATTTTGTGACATCCCTATATGCGCCAAATGGGGCAGGGGAGGACTCATGGGATCCAGGGCTTAATAGTGATTTTAAAATGGAACTCCCCACTGAGCATTCCATAGCATCCGTAATAAAGAGCATGCGCTCTTCCGGGGCTATGGGACCTGATGAATTACCCATGTCTATAATTAAGCGAGATGTAACTACCTGGAGTAGGATTCTTCTTCCAATATTTCTGGCGTGTTTTAAGTCACAAACAGTCCCCGAATCTTGGCGGGGAAGTATCCTAATCCCAATTTTTAAAAAAGGGGTTCGGGATAATCCCTCTAATTATCGTCTAATAGCTTTATTAGACTCAATAGGGAAAATTTTTGCTAAACTCTTATTAGTGTTAATAACAGATTGGGCAAACTTACATAATATTATACCCATGGAACAGACAGGATTTCGAAAAGAGCATGGAACGCTAGATAATTTAACATTGTTACAGGTAATCATGGATAAATATGCTCGTGTACGGGGTGGTGGCGTATACGTAGCATTTATAGATTTCTCCACAGCGTTTGACAAGGTGGATCGTCCAACGTTGTGGAGAAAGTTGACGGCATTGGGTATGCCGGGACATCTATTGAATTTAGTTAAGTCTTTACACTTGAACACATGGTGCAAGGTGTTACAAGGTGGTGAAAGGGGTCTTTCGCGATCGATCCCCTCCCGGAACGGATTAAAACAAGGGTGTATTCTGGCACCCATATTGTTCTCCTTGTATATGGCCGATTTACCAACTACTGTTGCAGTTTGTGAGGGATTAGCTCCTAAAATTGGAGGGACAGCTATATCGATTCTAATGTATGCGGACGACATACTCGTTTTAGATCTGACCCCGAAAGGTCTCTCTAACCGTCTTCATGCACTGAATCAATTCGCTGATGCACATTTTATGAAAATTAATAGCTCTAAAAGTAAAATCATGTGCATCTTTGGAAAGAAGAAGTGCAGATCTAGTAGCTATAATTGGTCAATTAGCGGAGAAAAACTTGAGGTAGTTAAATCCTACATGTTTTTAGGCAAAATAATATCTGCTAATCTCAGTGAAAAGCCACACATTGAACATAGTTCACGAAAAGCTATGGCACATGGAAGGGGACTATGTTCTTTGTATAAAGCTACAGGGAAGAGGCATTTTTCCTTATGCTTGGATGTATTTAGAGCGAAAATTCCTGCAACCCTCCTCTATGGAATGGAACTAGTGGACTTGAAACAATGGGGTTTCATGCAAAAAATGGAAGGAAAGGTACTAAGGAAAATCTCCTCATTTAATTCTGCCTGCTCTACATCATCATGCAGGCTGGAATTCGGACTTCGAAGTTGTTGGGCTCAGGGGTTGGCTGCCCTCGTAAGATGGGTAGCCTGCTTGGTCAGAGGTAAACCGGGCACCTTACGAGCAATCTTAAAAAAGGAATTATTGGGCAACTTTAATGAGTTCTCGCAGCTGGTAAAGAACTTTAGAAAAGCGGTTTTGCTGCTTGAACTGGATGAAAGCACGTTATTCTTGCTTTCTCCACTAGAGTTAAAGTTGAAGTTAAAAAATATGTCCTGGGAACTATGTTACAAGTCGGATATGCTTGCCCAACAGAAGCATAAAGAAAGGGAAGCCCTGGTCACAACCTATACACCAAAATTAGCCCAACAATATCTAATTTGGAATATTCCTCATGGAGTCCGTAGACTATGGTACCTTTTACGTCATAATTTGCTTCCACTTAATCCACTCTTAGCAAAATGGTATGGAGTTTCTCCTCTATGCAATTTATGTAATAATGCTATTCAAGATCTTAACCATGTTTTGTTCATTTGTCCGATATTGCGCCCTATGCGTCAAAAATGGATAAAACCAATTTGTTTACAATTGGGAATTGTGAATGTAAAAATGTTTTTCCTTGCACTTTATTGTCCCCCTAACGAAATGTTCTGTTCCAGAATTTTTAAATATTTTAAAGAGTTTTTAGATATTTATTAATGAACTTACGGGAGATGCTGATGATTGCATTACTTGCAGATAATTTGTGCTTAGTCCTGTTGCCGTGTGTTGTTTTTATGTTTTATTGTTATGTTAATACGTATGTACTTTTTATGTGGCCCTCAGTGAGAGCCAAATCATAATAAACTTTGAACTTGAACTTGATCATCCTCTTTAGTACCTCAAAAATATAGTTTCTCTTGGATCACATCTAACTAGTGAACCTTTCATCCATACTCGACCATACAGAGGGCAATCTAATGTCTTTTAGTCCACTTTTACAACAGACCCCATAAATCAATTTGTATGTATCAAAACAATGAATTTATTAAAAAACACAATTAATCATATAAAATACAATGTAATAATTTCCGAATACAATTTTATAATTAAAGACATATTTCAATGATAAAAGTCATATACATAACAATAAACATCAATCTACACGAGAGACAAACATTCATAACAAATTTAAAATCATCATAACCACGTTAATTAGATTGAATCAGTACTATTGAAGTCCATAAATTGTTGTATAGTTGGACTTAGACGTTCATCGAATTTAACGCTGATAAAAACAGGTGTCAACGTGTTTCGGTGAACAGTATACTTATAAGTCACCTGCTTTAGGACTCATATTCTTAATGTCTCTATTTAAGCATTTGACACAGTAACAATTGTGCATTATAGAGACGCTGTTCAATCTAGGAGGATTAGGATTCGATCCTGTCTCCGCTATTTATATATTGTTTTTTTCTTAAAACTTACAAATGCCAATTCTCAATCTCTGATATCCACCAATGTGTGAAAAATATGCAAATGGTTTCCGACAATTTATATTTCAATGGTTCCCTCAATTGACCAATATATAGATAAAAAATTAGCATAAGTGTTCCTCCAACAAAACCGTTTTTCTCATGAGAGGCAAATAAGTCCTTCACTTATTAGGAGGTATCCAGAACTTCCCAATCTTCACTTAATCTTGTTTCATATAATGCATGGGGTTCTTTAGGGAAATCCGTTCGTGGCGTGAGGACCACAGACGGTTACGCTAATGAATTATCTATATATTGGTCCGTTGGACAATTGAGGGAACCTTGAAATATAAATTTACATCAGAGCCCCCTACATCCTCATTCAGGTAAATCAGGAGGTCATCTGCATATACAGATATGATGTGCGTTCTCCCATCTATCGTCAGCCCCATGCCTTACCCTCCCTCTCAGAACATCGCAGCGAGAGGTTCTATGGCCAGGGCAAACAAGAGCGGGGATGGGGGCAGCCCTGACGTTTGCCACGGGCTATCAGAATTGTGTGGATATAGTTTTGCCTGTTTGAACCAGTGCCGTCGGACGTGTATATAACAGTTGCACCCATTTCACCCATCCCTCCCCAAGGGGGAAACACCAATTACATCGGTGTCAACACATCGCGGTGCCATCGCACCGCGATTTTTACATCGCAGGAACGCTGACATCGCAGCCTTCTACTGCGCATGCTACAACGGCGCGATGCCATTAACATCGCATGCAATTACATCGGTAATTGCAGCCTCATGCTGGAGACCTGCCCCATATATCGAAAATGCAGACTGTCACGTACTTTACTACAGGTGACAGGTACAAAGCGTGAATGTGTCCAATCCTCCAGATTGTGTTTTGTTGGAGTCTAGAATCAATGTAGAAGAGACGTAGACGTATTTTTACCTTTTGTACCCTTGGTACCAGCCAACATATTTTCCCTTATTGCTCATAAACCATAAATGCACTTACTGTAGTTGTTTTTTTTTTTTTTTTTTTTACTAGCTACGCCCGCAGGTGACTGCAAATCGTCCAGAGTTAACCATAAAAATATCTTGGTCACATGTTGAGGAAGTAGGCATTGCCATGAAGTCTTAACCACATCAGCGTGGCCCATATTCCTGCGCTGAACGTACTAATGAGCCAACGGGCTCATGACGGAATGGTTCCGTCATGAGCACAGGCCAACTGACGCTCATGACGGAACCGTTCCGTCATGAGCATCGAAGAGGTTAACACTGCTTACATTTCAACTGAGGTGCTCCTTTCATCCTTGCGGTTCAGCAGGACATACGGGACGGGACATATGCGGGACATACGCTTTATTGCTGTGCCAGCTGATTTGGCGTGCTGTTTAATGCATTCTCTTTGATCAGTGTGACAGGCATGGAGTGAGGTGATTATGACTCTAGGGTGAAGTTTTGTGTTGTGCTTCATGCTGCCCCGTGCTTTCATTCCACAAGGTTGAGTGGCGGAGTACAGGTTGTTCAGTATATGAATAAGCACACTTTTCCTTTACCTCTCATGTTAAATTGCTCGATCAAACCCAGCCAATGCAGCAAATCTACTGTCACTGCTAAATATATATTTGTTCAGGGGTTTAGCCATGTGGCGCCTTCGCCACTTTTGTTGCGAACTTTGTATCCCAACTGCAGCCGACCTTATTTCATAGGGGTCCAGGGGTGCCATGAGATGTTTTCTGTGCTCCGTAGTGAGCCAGATCATCTCTATATGCTCCAAATGCTCAGTTATAGAGGCTTCGTTGTTAGCAATGCGTGTGCACGTTGTCATGTCACGCGATGTAACCACTGCGATGTGACACGATATCCAATGATATGGCCGCATTAGCGTCGCAACAACGTGCGATGCTAACAATGGCGATGTAAGCGCCGTTGCGATGTAAATGACGCGCTGTAAACGTGCGCAAAATCAAAGTAAACGATGGATCGTCATACAACCCCCCAAGGCCCAGGCGTTTCATTACATCGAGAAGGTAGTCACAGCTTATCGTGTCGACAGCCTTCTCCAGGTCAATTGACAGGATGGCTGCATGTAGAAGAGACTGGAGTAGTATAACACAGAATACAGCCCACGTAAGTTGAAGGAGGTGTTGCAGGTAGGGATGAACCCATTCTGGTCAGCATGTATTAAGGACTTCATATGTGGAAGCAATCGGAGTGCTAGAATTTTGCTAAGTATTTTGAAGTCCATATTGAGCATGGAGAGGGGTCTGAAGTCTACCACCCGGCCCCCTGGGTTGTCATCTTAGGAAGTGGGATTACCATAGCATTGCATGTAGTTTCGGTCAAGTGGGCAAGCCGCAAGGACTCGGCATATAGGGTCACCAAGTGGGGGACCAGTTCGGATACATATCTTGTGTAAAATTCCGCCGGAAGGCCATCTGGGCCTGAAGTCTTTCCAGTGGCCATTTTAGCAATGACCTCTCAAACTTCTTGCAGCATCACGAGACCCCCTAGTGTCTCCTCAACCTGTCTATCAACTGTCTGGAGTCTCAGCGGGTCTAAAAAAGCCTCCAGTCAGACTGAGGGGCAGGCATTGGGGCAGTATATAGCGATTCATAATACCCCCTAAATAAATCATTAATCCGGTCTGGGTCGTATGCGGGGTTCCCTGTTCCAGTTTGAATCTGGGTGATTGGCATCCCTCCAGACTCCGGCTTGATCAACCAAGTCAACAGACTCCCGGCCTTCCCCTCTTCTCTCTGGACTCTGTCTAGATATTCCCTGTAATCGTGGCATCTTAGTCTATCCAGAACTTCATTATATCTAGATCGTGCATCTTGAATTTTAGTGTGGGCTTGTGTATCTATACTTTGTACATTGTCTAGTGTTCGCAGCTCGCCCTCCAGGGTTGTCAATTCACGAAGGAGTATCCTCTGTACGCTGACCGTCTGCCCCATACAATGGCCCCTCATCATCACCTTAAATGTCTCCCACTCCACTAAGTCAGAAGATGCAGATTGTGTGTGCTCAGTGAAAAACGTGCTCATAGATGAACGCAGTGATTCTTCAAACGGGGGATCCTCCAACATCAAAGGACAGTCTCAATATGGGGATCGGGGGTCTATACTCAAGAAGTTGGTGAGTTATCAGGAATTGGCTATGGTCAGAGAAGGTCTGCCCTAAGTATTCAGAGTGTATAATGAAGCTAAAGCCAAGTGAGCACAGGAAGATTTCTAGTTGTGTGTGGAGTTGGTGTATAGGGGAAAAGAATGAATATTCACTGTCCCCATCATGCTGCACCCTCTAAATGCCTTCTGCCCCCAGTGATAGGCGTGCTAGGAAGGCCACTTGCTCTTGATTTGGTGCGTACAAGCAACCCAGTGTAAGGTCCCGGCCAAATAGCCTCTCAGCGAGGAGGACATATCTGCCCTCTTTGTCCATCCGGGTACATGTCGGCTCAAAGGGAACTCCTGCTGTTATCCAGATCAACACCCCCCTGGAGTATGCTGAGAAGGTGGTAGCGTAAATCTGTCCCCTCCATCGTCTACGTAGTTTTTCCACCTCAATTTTAAGTAGGTTTGTCTCTTGCAATAGGGCTATTTGTACTCCCCTTCTCTTCAAGTAATTGTATATTTTATGGCGCTTAAGCATTGACCCCATCACTTTAATGTTCCATGTTAGAAACTTCAGTGCGTATTGAGTTGACGCCATCTATGTGGTGATCGCCTAGACTCCCTCCACCCCCACCCCTTGCCCAGCCCCTCTAGCCTGAAAAAACAGAAAATACAGTCATCTCCTGCAGAGGAAACAAAACAAACCATATGCAAGAACTTTCACAACAACAACTCCCCGGTCCCAGGGCAGTTTGGCAACGGCCAACAACCCAAACCAGTCAAACATTGTCAAGGTCCAGGAAGGGCCTGAACCAAATATGGTGAGGTCCTTGAGGGGGTCGCAACTCGACTTAGTAACTCACAGGTGTATACCGTGGGTGCACCAGACCCACTATTCGCCCAGTCCATGTATACTTTAAAGTAATACAATACAAGGGGGTGCCGTCGCGCCCAATTGGACTTTGGGCTGAGACTGGACTTGCAGGGGTCATGGTTATATTATTTTATATGCTGTATGAAGAGTCACTGTTGGCATGGTAAGGCTATCTCCTCGGGAGTAGTCTGATGCAGAGTCTTCGCCCCCTTTGACAGAATGTGACCCCGCCTCAGATGGAGATCCCCTCCCTCGAGAAATTTCAGCCACAGCTTGTAGTGCTGCCACGCTCTCCTGCTATATTTGGGAGGGACTCGGTTTCTTTGGTAGACCCCGCGCGGGACGTTTCTTGGGTCTTTTCCTGGGCCTTCGACCTCTAGGTCCTAACACGCCCCCCTCCACTGCAGCCCTACCGAAGGGTTTTCTGTTTCAATCCCATGCTGCTTTGGGATAGTTGCAAAAATGGGCCTTACCGTCCAGTACAATACGGAGTCGGGCAGGGAAGATCAGGGAGTATTGAAGGCCCTCTTCTCCCAGCTTCTTCTTGACCTCCAAGAACGAAGCTCATCTCTGCTGTACGTCAAGGGTGTAGTCATGGAAGATGGAGACTTTACTGTTGTCTACCTCGAAGGGACCAGCAGACCGAGCATGGTGTAAAAGGATATCTCTGTCCTTGTAGTGTAGGACGGCCTGGGGCCGAAGGTCTAGCGAGTAACCCGTGAGCTCTTTCAAGAGTGTAAAATGTCATCAAGCACCCCAGGGCCACCACAGTGCTAAGCTAGGACTCCAAATAGGTGACCATGTCTCCTCTTTCCACTCCTTCTAGTAGACCAAGGATTCTTATATTGCTTCTTCGACTGCGGCCTTCTCCATCTTCGGCCCTGCGCTCAAGGATCCGGAACCTATGCAACAGTTCTGCTACTTGCTGAGTCAGTGCTTGTTGTGCGGGGGTCAGTTCCATGATTCCAGACTCTACTGCGGGCACTCTTTCCACTAGTTTCCTGTGTTCTGTCCAGAGGAGCCCCAACACCACTGAGACCACATTTATATCTTGATGCAATGTGGTCTTTGTGTCTGTAATGGCATCCAATATCTTAGCCAATTGCTGTTGTACTGGATCGGACGTAGATGGAACTTCCAGATTCCCCTGTGTCAGATTATGAGGGTCCTCTCCATGGTCTAGGGCGGCCCCCAGCTGTGTCCCCCGGGTCTTGCCAATTTTCGGTTGCCAAGAGAGTGCAGCGCCCACGTTCTGCAGAACTCTCTTCCCCCTAGGCGCCCCTGCAACTGGATCGCCCACTCTCAGAGTCTAGGCGCACAGATCAGAGTGGCCACTCACCCGCGATAAGTTGGTGAGGCAGCGTGAGCCAATCAGTATGGGGCCCTCCGAGGCTTCCCTTCGTCTCCAATTCCACTAGGGGGGGTGGCATGCAGCAAGGTGTCACTCCTGCGTCGCTCCCGTATATTCCCATGGCTCCCAGCCATGGCATGGGAAAGTACCCCGCATCCTCTACCCTGAAAAAGTGGGCCCAGTGACCGCTGCGCGAGGAGAGCCCCCGCTGGTCCACGCCAGGCACCCGGGACACTCAGTTTCCCCAGGTCTCGCTACTTCTCTCCAATGCTCAAACCATCCTTCCAAGCATGTGGTGGTGTGTGCAGGCCTCTAATTCGTCGTAGCTCACCGGACCTCACCTCGGGCCCAGATTCTCTGCCCCTCGCACTCACCGTTGCTCCAACGCCTCAAAATGCTCCGCCGGGCAGCACCTGAGCTGGACACTGCCTCCGAAAGCCGGGCCCGCCTGAGCCGCGTCGGGCAGCCCGGCCTCATCTGGGCCTCCGCCTCTCTGATTCTGTTGCGGTCTGTGCAGTTCGTAGAGCGGCTACAACTCCTCACCATCCGGTGGCTCTGCCCTTGGGGCAGCCCGCTCTGGCTGTCACAACCCACTGCGCGGACCCCCTCCGCTTCCAATGTGTCTAGGCCCTCATCGTGAGGGTCCTGGCCCCTCCTAGTTTCTTCTGTTCTGAGGGCACTTCAAACGTCCGACCACACCTGCCACAATGATCACCCCCGTAGTAGGCACCCCAACATGAAATCGGGCCCGGTATAGCACTGGATACAGCTAAATAAATTATAGGCCGGCGTGGAGCTACAAGCTCATGCGTCCGCCATCTTTGGTTGTCAAGCCAGGCCCTGTCGACATCATGGATTAAGAGTTCCAAAATCTTTCATTTGCCTCGTCGTCTTGCCACCCCTTTTGGGAGTCTGCCACGGGCCCAGTGACCACTGCTTGCTCCGTGCGTTCCCCTCCCGAAGTCGCTGCATACTGCGGTGGATCTGTATCGAGACCAAGCAGGACCGCCGCCCCTTCTATCTACGTAAAGTGATGTGATATGTTGACGAACGAGAAGGCGATGTCAAAAGGGTAGGTCCAGCGATATTTGACTTGTCTATCCCTCAATGCAGTTGTAATTGGTCGAAATTGTTGCCCGTGTGCTAACGTAGCTTGGGCCACATCCTGGAAAAGTGAGCATGTCATGCTTTAAAAGGTGCCCATGTTTCTGTTTCTGGATTTTCGGAGGACAAGTTCCTTGGTTTTAAATTAGGTACATTTAGCCAGGATGTTTCTTGGGCATTGGTTCCCCTCCTCCCCTCCCCATTTTGTGGGTCCTCCCCGTGGACTCGCTCCAGTTGAATATCCATCCAGTCGTCTCCCAGTACGCTGAAGAGCTCCACCAGAAATGCTTCCAGATCTGCTCCCTCACTTCCCTCCTCCAGGCACCTTACTCTTATATTGTCTCTGCGGGAGCGGTTTTCCAAATCTTCGCATTTTATCAGGACAGAGTGTAGTTGGGAGTTTAGGTTAGCAGCTCCTTCTTCCAGAGGCTTCATTTGCCCTTCAAGATCTTGGCATTTCGATTCCAGGTAGACAGTGCTGGTACCCGCAGAGTCCACGTCTGCCTGAAGCGCAACCAGCTTCCATCCCACCTCGGCCCGAAATACGAACGAGGCGCCAATGTCTGCTTTAATGTCTTCCATGAGTTCCTTCTTGAAGTCTCTCAATGTCGCCAGAAGTTATTCTCAGGTGAGCGCCATCCGGCCCACCACGTAGTTCTCCTTTCTCCAGTCGGGACTCAGTTGGGACAAAGTAACTGGAGACTCTGTTGGTTGAAGTCTTTCTTTTGGTGGCATATGGGCGAGGACCACGGTCAGTGCAATGCCAGGACAGGCGATGCCAGGACCGGCTAAGGCATTGTAATCTGGGGCTGGGTGGGCCGCGCAATGCTCTGCCAGGGGGGTCTTGCCGTGGAGGGGTCTCATATCACACTTGGGTAATTTTGCACTATTCTATCGCTCATTCGCTCCTTGCGACCAGGGTTGGCAGAAAGTCTTTCAAACTTTCACCTCCTCTGGGCCCGCGTCCTTCATGCTGGTCAGCTCTCCTTGTAGAGTCAGCAACAGGATAGGACCTCTCGAGGTTCTGCAGGCCCGCCGGGCAACTTCTTAGTCTCAGGCAGTATCCGATGTGGTTCCCCCCAAGGCTTCTTTCTTTGGGCTCAGAGGTGAGTCTGTGGCGGGTGCCCAAGGTCCCACACACTCGCAGCTCAAAGAGAGCGCTTCCACCTGGGTATTTGCTTCCACGCGCAGTATGGCAAACTAAAAGCTGGGTGCTCATCCGGCCCCACGGTCAGGGAGAGTGAACTTCGCCTACCCGATCAATACGAGGCGGGCACTGCTGCCATGTTGAGAACTTCGCTACACCTCGCTGCGGCCGGTACAGGAAAGTCGTTCCTCCAGCTGCTTTTTGGAGCACAAAAGGGGTCCTCTGCTTACAGCGCACCCGCATCTATAGTACGGGAGAATTTCATGGCATTTGGTGTGCTGTAGAGTTCGTAGTCATTGGCCTTGGAGTGGAGCCGATCCATGATGCTTGGCCACGCCCCCAATTTGCCTTTCCTTGCTGTTTAATTCAATCAACCCAGCCACATAATTTGGTCCTTCGCTGCCACATAATTCCAGTAGCTCTACATATACTGTGCTTAATACAATTTTATGCTTATACTGTGCTAAATACAATTTTAAATAATAACATTTGTTATTCACAGTGCTTGCTTTTACCTGCTAGGACTTCTTAGCACTGTAAATACACAGTTCATTGTTTGAACTGCGCCAACTAGGATTCAATTCTGTGACTATATGGCCTCACAGACAGACATTTGGAGTGCTCGCAGTAAGCAAGTGAGATTTCATTAAATAAGATTACCTCTCCCACCATTATTTTAAATTGCATTTATTTTTCACTTAAACATGTGTGCATTATATTATATTCTTAAACCAAAGGGAGGGGCTCAATATCACCCAAGGGGAAATAGAGCACCAATATACTGTCAAGTAAAGCAAGATTTTTTCCCGTTGGGAGGTCAAATGATCTAGAATTCAAACAATCACCTCACTCAATCAAAGTCACTCACTCAATTGCAAACTATCCACTTATTGCTTGGGAAACACTCAACAAAGAAAAAACATTATTTATATAAAAATATACATTTTTATGTTTTACTCGATTTAAATGGGGGCGCACCAAAAAGAAGTCCAACTTGTATATATAGAAAAGTTCTTTATTTAATTTTATCCATTCCTTTAAAATACAAGTACAAAAGATCAGCCAACGCGTTTCACTCCCTTCCAAGGAGTTTCTTCAGGGCAAACTGAGTTCAGTACACCAGAAGCGTAGTGTGGATCCTTCAAAAGTGGATTCAGTGAGAGTGTTTTCTCTTATTTGTATGGGTAAAACGGAACCCCAAACAATCTGATAAGGGGAGCAGTGTAGTGTCACCCACTTGTGTCTCTGGCGATTCCTATATGTAACTAGGTTTCTTGCCAGGGAAGTCGTGTCGCTTCCTCCTCCTGACCGTGTATAAAGGATCAGTCGGCTGAGACCTTTATGATGTTCAAAAATGAAATAAAGAACTTTTCTATATATACAAGTTGGACTTCTTTTAGGTGCGCCCCCATTTAAATCGAGTAAAACATCATTCTGATCTGGAAAGCACAGCAACGTCAAATAGCAGCTGACGTTGGGGTTGGTAGCACAAAAAACATAGAGACAATTTCGGAATTGGATTTTAGGTGCGGCATTGCAGTGTCCGCTGCTTTCTTTCTTGTGATTACCAAAATATACATTTTTATTTTCAATAAAAAACACATTAATCCTTATTTTTCTATTGAACCTTGATTGTTCCTTGACTTTTGCTGAATCTTTACGGCGATCTTACAGAAGCACGAGAAACACTCTGGGAAAATCTGCCGGTGAACCACATAAGCCACGAGCGTTAAACACCCGGGTGTACCAAGATTACAACAAGACAAGGGTCCCTTTTAAACAGAATAAGAGGGTGAAACTATAATTGTTGAAAGAACACAAGGGACAATCAAGGTTGAATAGAAGAATAAGAGCCTTGAGGATTATAACATTGGCATCGAAAAACCGGTGTAAATAAACTTAAGGACACCGCGTTTTAGGCTGATCATCGCCTTTTAATAAGCAGTGTGGGAAATCGAGAACTATTGAAAACGACCACGAGAAGGATAAATTAATGGCAAATCTAATTCACCAAGATGCATTCGCATAGGTGATACATCGATTGTGGAGAAAAACATAAACACTGTCCTGAAGAAGGAGGCTATAATCATCCAAGGCTTCCGAAACGCGTCGACGCATTACAGAAGGGTTACATTCGGAGTTGTCAGCAAGTAGTTGGGTATAAGGAAGAGAAATCCTTCCCAGTGTTGTCAACAAAGGGTCCGAATTAGCAATACTAAGACAAAGTTTATTGTCTTCTCCCATATTTCTCCCATTCCACACCAGGTGATTTTATTGTGTATTGTTTAGGTTTTTAAATGAAATTGTACATGGATTAATGTGTTTTTTATTGAAAATAAAAATGTATATTTCTATATAAATAATGTTTTTTCTTTGTTGAGTGTTTCCCAAGCAATAAGTGGATAGTTTGCAATTGAGTGAGTGACTTTGATTGAGTGAGGTGATTGTTTGAATTCTAGATCATTTGACCTCCCAACGGGAAAAAATCTTGCTTTACTTGACATTATATTATATGCCATTGTTTACAGGTGAAAAAAACAACAAAATACTTGAGAATATTTTGTTAACTTTAGCTACCTCTTTGTCTCCGCCATCTCAGAGTTCTGGATTACAATTGCCATGCTTGTTTTATGGAGTTGAAACGCTGGATGTAAATGAAGATGGCCTGTAAAAGAGACACATAAATAAAGTCTGCCTTTTAAACCATCTTCATTTACAAGTACTTAGAGGTATTTGTGCCCCCCTGGGAACAAGGCCACAGCCCCCTAGGGGGGCACACCTCACAGTTAGAAGACCTCTTGTCTATAGCAGGGAGGTTTAAGATGATCTCCCTTTTTATAAATCAGGACAATGATTGATTCTGCACATAAAAATGTGTGTTACAGCATGCCCCAAGCATCAGTGTCAATAAGAGGCCCCACAAAGAAGTATTAGCTTTAAACAAATCCTGTGGTTTCAGTAATAGTTTTACTAGTATCCTGGTCCATTTCCGGTGTACTGAGGGGATTTGAATAGATACCGGAGAAGTGTTTTATTCCCCTCTTTTAAGAAGTGCAGACCATATATGTTTAAGTAAGAGTTTTATTCAAGTTAATAGGAACAACCCCGTCGATCCATCCTATCTCCAGCAACTGTATCCTCTTCGCTGGTCCAGCTCCAGAACACTTGCATGCTAGTAACCATGGAAGGAATACAAGTCATGTTGCTAGGACACTAGCTAGGATGTAACACATCTTCCTTCTTACTTATAAAACAAAAATTGAGACAAATGAACAATGATATTTGCAAGAATAATAGGAACAGAATGTTACAACATGTAAAGAGATATTTGATTGAAGAACAACACATTATCAATGATAGTATAAGGGGAGCAAGAATCTGCCCAAACAGCTATTTTTGTACCATTCATGCCGAAATCACATTTGATCTGGCTGTAGCCCTCAGATACATCACTAATAACATTGTCACAAATAACCATTACTTCAAGTTCCCCTTCGTTGTCTGAGGTGTCATCTTCAGAATTTTCTCTGATGGCATTCACAGGACGCTTCCATTTTTGGGTGTGTAAAGATCCGGCCCTACACATGCGTGCTAAATGACCAATCTTTTTGCATTCATAGCATTTCTCTTTAACTGCAAAACATTTATCAGAATCCGCTGTGTGTCTCGTAATGCCACATCTATAACACACCCTGATGTTTTTTTAATGTTGGTTTTGGTATTGCTTTTTGTTATATTCTAAGTCATGTACTGTATCTTTAATTAAACTCGCATGTTCTGCTGTCACTGCATCTATGAGGTCATCGCATCTGGTGCATTGTAGAATGTTATGCTTCAATAAAGAGGGCAAACTGACTAGGAGAGATGTGACTAGCAGATGATGAGCTGTGTAGGATTTCAAGAATTAAATCTATTTTGATTCATCTATTTGTTTCCTGGACTTACTACATATTTTTGGAGACGAGGATGGGATATTTGGTTCGATGCTTTTGAGACGTATCTAGGTGCCATAGGAGCTTTGAGGTATCGCCCTGAAAGAAAGAAATGTATTTTATTACATTCGCTAGGTTTCGAAGGCAGATCGATCTTCAAGCATTTACCTGATCCTCCTAGTGACAACGAGTTGATAGATGAATATCAAATTACTGTCAGCAAACTCAAACTCAGGTTCGATAAACAACCCACTTTGATTGTCATCAGGCACACATTTTTCAAGAGGAAACAATCTGAGAGTGAGGATGTTGATGCTTATATCTCTACTCTCAGGAAGTTAGCTTCTGTCTGTCT
Source organism: Lissotriton helveticus (assembly GCF_964261635.1). Taxonomy (NCBI): domain Eukaryota; kingdom Metazoa; phylum Chordata; class Amphibia; order Caudata; family Salamandridae; genus Lissotriton; species Lissotriton helveticus. The sequence goes on from NC_136057.1 coordinate 2,111,079,076, forward strand.
TTTTGAGAACTTTACTGAACAGCTAATTCGTGACCAATTTGTTGGTCATTGCAAAGACAAGCAGATCAGGCAAAAGCTACTTTCCATGGACAACTCTTTGCTTGATGAAACCATTAAAGTAGCAAAGAGCATCGAGACATCTCAAATTTCTCTTAAAGAACTGGAAGACAAACCAGTGGATAGCGTTAATTTCGTTGGTACCTCGAAGAAAGTAAAAAAAAATCTATGAAGAAGGGGAGCAATTTTCCATCTAAATTCAAAAATGGTAAATCTGTACCTAGTGATGTTTGTTTACGCTGTGGTAGTTCCACTCATGGTAAAGGTGCGAAATGTCCAGCATTGAATGCTACCTGTAACTATTGTAGTAAAATAGGCCATTTTGTCACTGTTTGTTTGAAATATTTTTTTTAAAAGAAAGCCATAGCTTGCGTTGTAGAATCAGAAGATGATTCAGATACAGAAACTATTTCTGTTGTCATGGATCACACGAACTCTAGCAACACATCAATACCTCTTACAGGTGATCCATCTAATTGTGTTGACCCCATAGTTGAGATACATGTGGGGGAAAAGAAACTTAATTTACTAGTTGATTCAGGTGCTAGGATTACCATGATAACTGAGCAACTATTTCATGAAACATGGGGAGAGAGAGAATGGTTTCCTCCCGACAGATCACCTGTTTCTTATGAGGGACGTAGAATTGAATTATTAGGCTTTCTTTAAGATTACTTAGTGTTCAAAGGTAGGAAAATCAGGGGGAAAGTCTATGTAGCAGTCAAAGGTTTGAATATACTAGGGTGGTTTCACCAGGGCCTGTTTGGCATGCAACTTAAACCAGGCACCAAAGAACAGGTAATGCTAGTTTCTTGTGAAGAGGAAAGCACTAAGTGGATCAATGAGTTTCCTTCTGTTTTCAGTAACGAGTTAGGTAAAATCACGGGGTTCAAGCATAAAATTATAGTTAAGGATGGAGCAACCCCTATTAAGCATAAACTCAGGAGTGTACCCTTCAGCATCAGGGAAGATCTTAACAAAGAACTTTCCACGTTATGTGAGAGGGGAATTATAGAACCTACTGATTCATCTTTATGGTTGTCTCCCCTCGTGGTTGCACGCAAACGAGATGGTACGCTAAGGGTGTGTGTAGATCTCAGATCGCTGAACAAGGAGATCTGGGTTGACTCTCACCCTTTACCCAAAATTACGGACCTATTTACCAGTACCAAGGGGGCAAACATTTTTTCAAAGTTAGACCTGGCCAGTGCCTATCATCAAATAGAGCTTCACCCTGATTCACGTTCCTTGACGGCTTTTGTTTCTCCACTTGGAACTTTCCGCTACAGAAGGATGCCGTTTGGGCTAGCCTCTGCAGCGTCAGTATTCCAAAGGGTTATGCAAAACTTGTTGAGGAATGTAGAAGGTGTCCTTGTTTTCCAAGATGATGTGTTGATTTATGCCAAAGATGATGAGACACATGATCATATTATTAGGAAGGTCTTGGAAATTAAAAAAAAAATGGAGTTGTACTGAAAACCGAGAAGTGCAAGTTTGGATGCAATGAAATAGAATACCTGGGTCATTTGCTTTCTAGCGAAGGGATCAAGCCAAGGCAAGGGTTGATTGAAGCTATCATGAATGCACCTGTACCTAAAGACAAATCAGGTGTTAAGTCTTTGCTAGGTTTGTTAGAATACTACTCTAGATTTGTTCTAAACTATGCATCGATGGTTAGACCTATTAGCAATCTTCTCAAGACTTCGACAACGTTTCTGTGGTCAGCAGAATGTGAACGTGCTTTTATGGAGGTAAAGGATGTTTTAAAGAAAAGCAATGCTCTCACACCATTTGATCCTGACTTCAATTCAATTCAATTCAGAAATTTATATAGCGCACTACATACCCAGAGGGTCTCAAGGCGCTTAGGGAGGGGTGGGGAATTTATTTGTCGAATATCCAGGTCTTAAGTTGCTTTCTGAATGCTAGATGGTTTTGAGTGAGGCGGAGGTGAATGGGAAGTGAGTTCCAGGTTTTAGCCGCCAGGTAGGAGAAGGATCTTCCTCCCATGGTGGTTTTGTTGATGCGAGGTACAGCAGCCAGGGCTTGGTTGGAGGAGCGTAGCTGGCGAGAGGGGGTGTAGAAGAAAAGTCGTGTGTTGAGGCATTCAGGTCCAAGTTCATAAAGTGCTTTGTGTGCGTGGGACAGGAGGCGGAATGTTATCCTCTTATTGACGGGGAGCCAGTGGAGGTCCCTCAGGTGACCAGAAATGTGTTCATTGCGCGGGATGTCTAGTATGAGTCTGGCTGAAGCGTTCTGGATGTGTTGGAGTTTTTTCTGAAGTTTTGCGGTGGTACCGGCGTATAGGGTGTTTCCGTAGTCCAGTCGGCTTGTAACCAGTGCGTGGGTGACCGTTTTTCTGGTTTCGGTGGGGATCCAGCGAAATGTTTTTTTGAGCATGCGAAGGATGTTGAAGCAGGAAGATGAAACGGCATTGACTTGTCTGGTCATCGAAAGTGAGGAGTCCAGAATGACGCCCAGGTTCCGTGCGTGGTCCGTCGGGATGGGTGCTTTTCCGAGGGACTCTGGCCACCAAGAGTCGTCCCAGGCAGAGGGGGAGGTGCCTAAGATAAGGACTTCCGTTTTGTCGGAATTCAGTTTCAGACGGCTTTGCTTCATCCACTCGGCTACTTCTTTCATTCCTTCATGCAGGTTGGATTTGGCGGTGTTAGGGTCATTGGTGAGTGAGAGGATCAGTTGAGTGTCATCAGCGTAGGAGATGATGTTGAGGTTGTGTTGGCGTGCGATGACCGCGAGGGGGCTCATGTATACGTTGAAGAGGGTGGGACTGAGTGAGGATCCTTGTGGCACGCCGCAAATGACTTCAGTGGCCTCTGACTTGAATGGTGGGAGGTGGACTCTCTGGGTTCTTCCGGCAAGGAACGAGGTGATCCATTCCAGTGCTTTTCCTTGGATACCGATGTTTCTGAGGCGTTGTAGCAGGGTGTTATGACAGACTGTGTCGAAGGCTGCGGAGAGGTCGAGGAGGATGAGGGCGACTGTGTCTCCATTGTCCAGTAGAGTTCGAATGTCGTCTGTTGCTGCGATGAGTGCGGTCTCAGTGCTGTGTTTGGCTCGGAAGCCGGACTGTGATGAGTCGAGGGATTTGTTGGTTTCGAGGAAGGCGGCGAGCTGGTGACAGCTTTCTCGATGACTTTGGCCGGGAATGGAAGGAGCGAGATGGGGCGGTAGTTTTTGAGTTCGGTGGGGTCCGCTATGGGTTTTTTCAGAAGGGCGCTGAGTTCGGCGTGTTTCCAGCTTTCCGGGAAGCTGGCGGAGTTGAGGGAGCAGTTGATGACGTCTCGAAGGTGTGGTGCTATGATGGAGTCTGCTTTGTTGAAGATGTGGTGAGGGCATGGGTCTGTGGAGGATCCTGAGTGGATGGAGTTCATCAGGCGGATGGTGTCCTCGGTGGAGATTGGGTTCCAGTCATTAAGGATGTTCAAGGGGAGTTTGGGTTCGGAGGTAGGTTGGGTGGGTTGGTCTCCGGGTTGGTTGTCGAAGCTGTTGTGGATGTCTGCGATTTTGTCGTTGAAGAACGAAGCTAGGGAGTCGCAAAGGGCTTGAGAGGGAGTGATGTCGTTGGAGTTGGCAGTGGGGTTGGTAAACTCTTTGACGATGTTGAATAATTCCTTGCTGTTGTGTGCGTTGTTGTCAAGTCGGTCTTTGAAGGCGGCTTTCTTGGCAGTCCGGATCAGTTGGTGGTGTATGCGGGTGGCGTTTTTGAAGGCATCCCTGGTGCTGGTGATTGGGTCTTTTTTCCAAGCCTTCTCAAGGGAGCGACAGAGTTTCTTGGATTTCTTAAGATCCTCGTTGAACCAGGGGGCGTTTTTGTTGCCAAGTTTAATTTGACGTTTTTTCAGGGGTGCTAGGATGTCGGCGCTGTTGGTTAGCCATTGAGTGAGGTTAAAGGCTGCTTGGTTGGCGTTCGAAGAGTGGGAAGGGGGGTTTTGAAGAAGCGATGAGGAGATCTGATCGATGGTGATTTTGTTCCAGTTTCTTTGCAGAGTAGGTTGGGAGTGGTTGTGGGTTGTGGTCTTTTTGTAGACAAAGTGAACGCAGCTGTGGTCCGTCCAATGTTACCATGTTTTATAACTGTAGATGCAAGCAAAGTTGGGTTAGGAGCTATTCTCACTCAACGTTCTGGTAATCAAGAACACACAGTTGCGTTTGCTTCCAGGTTTCTTAGGAGTGCTGAAACTCAGTATTCTGTTATTGAAAAAGAATTATTGGCGTGTGTGTGGGCCATTGATAAATATCGACCTTGTGTTTGGGGTAGACACTTTGATTTAATCACTGATCACAAGCCACTGGTATCTATTTTGTCGGCTGGGCCGAGCAAATGCTGTACACCTAGGATCACTAGGATGGTTAGTAAGTTGCTTCAGTATCAATTTGAAGTTACGCACATTGCTGGTGGGAAGAACATACGGGCTGACTTTTTATCACGTTACCCCCAGAGTGGTGATCTGAGTGAAGGGACAAGTTTCCAAGACTTAAATGATGAAGATGAGGAAGATTGTTTTGTGGCATCAGTAGATGTACCCATTTTAGCAGTAGGGTCTGAGGAAGATTGGAGAGATGCTCTTTTGAAGGACAGGGTGTTACAAGAGGTTTTCAATTTTATCAAGAATGTTTGGCCTAAAGAGAAGTCTTTGTCTCCTGAATTACAACCGTACTGGAAGATTGAATCAGAAATTTCAATTGAGGATGGTTTAATAATGAGATGTGAGAAATTAATTCCACCTCATTCTCTTAGATCCATTATTGTCAAAGAAGCTCATGAAGGGCATTTAGGTATTTCTCTTACGATAAGTCGTGTACGGCAAGACGTTTGGTGGCCAAGTATGGACAGTGAAATCAAGGTGTTTATTGAGAATTGTCCTGTGTGCAGTTTTTCTGAAAAAACACTTAAGGTTGTTGTTCCGCCTTTGTCTCCAATTGAATGTCCATCTAGACCATGGGTCAAAGTAGGTATTGATATCATGGGTCCTTATGAGGTTTTACCACTGGGGATGAAGTTCATTTTAGTTTTGATGGATTACACATCTAAGTGGCCTGAAATAAAAGTTGTCAAGGAAGCAAGTTCATCTAGTGTTATCAAGTTTCTTAAAGAAGTATTTTTGAGGGAAGGATTTCCTCAGTATATTGTTTCAGATAATGAGACTCAGTTTTTAAGTGATGAATTTCAAACTTTTCTTAAGTCCAGTGGTGTCAAGCGTCTTAGAAGCTCTCTATACTATCCACAGACTAACGGTCTTGTGGATAGAATGAACAGAGTTATTGGTGATTGCATTAGGTGGGCAGTAAAAGGAAGGCATGATGTTTTTGCATCTATTGAAAGCATGCTTTGGTTCTACAGAACAACACCTCACTCATCCACTAAGGTTTCGCCTTTTGAGGTGCTTAGGGGAAGGAAAGCCAATACTAGTTTTCAACCTGGGTGGATGTGCAAGTGGTTTGATTCGTTGGTTAATGTTGAATCACTTTTGGAGACAGTTAAAACAAATTATGAAATCACACAAGTTAAAGAGAAAGAATGCTTCGACAAAAAAAGAAATGTCAAGATGGTTTCACTGTGTGTGGGTGATCTTGTTAAAATTAAGTCATCAGTACACACCAAGAAAGGGAAATGTAAATATAGTGAACCTATCAAGATTACTAGAATTGGTAATAATGCTGTCCAAGTAGAAGGTGGATGTTGGTGGAATCTTTCAAAAGTTGTCAAAGTAAGAACAAATTCTGTTCCTGTTAATCTTAATGGACAGGATAGTAACATGTATTTATCCCGTAGAAAGAGTACTCGAGTTCCCATTTTACCGCGTAGGTATCGCGATTAAGTACTGTTGTTTGTCTGTTTGGGTATGTTTACTTTGCTTGGGGAAACTATTACTTTTACTGTTATAGTTAGGTTTTAGGTACAATGTACAATGTTTTTAGATTTTTTCCTTGTTCTTATTTTGTTTTATTTTGAAGAAGGGGAGGTATGTTATATTCTAAGTCATGTACTGTATCTTTAATTAAACTCACATGTTCTGCTGTCACTGCATCTATGAGGTCATCGCATCTGGTGCATTGTAGAATGTTATGCTTCAATACAGAGGGCAAACTGACTAGGAGAGATGTGACTAGCAGATGATGAGCTGTGTAGGATTTCAAGAATTAAATCTATTTTGATTCATCTATTTGTTTCCTGGACTTACTACACTTTTCTTCTTTTTAAATGAATTATTCTCTAAAGCACACACCTTGGCTGTGACCACCTTCTCTGAGCTTAGCTCTTTGACATACTTTGAAGTGTTCTCAACCCACCTTGCTACTTCTATACTTTTCTGTAGGGAGGGATCCGTCATGTCTAGTAATCTTTCCTGAATTTTGATGTTGCTAGTTCTATTTATAAATTGATCCCTTATAATCTCCTCGTGTAGGTCTCTGAATGTACAGGTTATCACCAATGGGAACTCTCTCATCGTAATTTACTTCTACCTCCTCACCTTTTTCTTTACTCTCACTATCACTTGCTTTCTCTACCTGAATGACTTGTCTCTTGTCTAAGTTGATAGGTAGAGTTTTAAATACCTTTCTGCCCTCTATTCCTAAGTTGTGTTTGAGCAGTGCCACTTTACGGGAATCTATGAAATCCTCTCCACCAATGGCCTCTAAGTAGGTCTCAAAGGACTCTATCCAGCCTTCCCACGGCAAGGTGGGTTCTCACGGATTTTGCAAACATTGGGGAGGAGCCATGATCGATGACATGTCCATAATGATAGTAATGATAGTATTTGTAACCAATACTTATACCTTATGAGGATTCTAATGAAACTATGTTAATCTATACTACTATTATAAAGCAAGAACTTTGAACCTTTGAGGCGGGTAAACTCGGGAACCACAGCACCAATCCACACACCCGATACATCATTGTAATCGTCAGGGTGTGCAGATGGACATAGGCTATATAAAACTATAAAAATATGCGTTATTTAAAAAATGTACCTTAAAAAAAAAGTAGTCCCTTCGAAAAAGTGCCGGCCGCGACCTGCGTGCTGACGTCAGGAGCGCGGGGAGGAGCGGCGTCCAGGAGCGGCAGACATGGCGCGGGGGAGGACCAGCGGACAGGTGGGAGGAGCGGTGACGAGCGGTGAGGAGCAGTGAACTGAGGAGCGCGGGGGAGGAGCGGCAGCTCAGGTAAGGCTCCGGGGGACCCACTGACAATGTTGGGGCAGGCGGGCGTCGGGGCAGGCAGGGGACGGGGCGGGCGGGGGCCCGGGCTGCTGGACAATGTCGGGGCGGGCGGGGGTCGGGGCGGGCGGGGTCCCGGGCTGCTGGACAATGTCGGGGCGGGCGGGGGTCGGGGAAGCCTGATTGCTCCCGGACAAGGTCGGGACGGGCTGCTAGTATTCACTAATTGGCATGCCTTATAAACTTCTGGTGAAAAAAAAACATCAATAATAGTAATAGCAATAGTTCTCACTAATTATCACACTCTGACTTATGGTGATTAAGCATTAATAATTAGCAATAGCAAAAGTCACTGGTCCTGACTAACTAAAAAAATAAACTAACAAAATTAATGTAGTCACCGTAGTCTACACAAGGATAATATTCTTCACAGTTGCATAAAGTTTCTTTTCTTAATATGCCAGTTTTTGCTCCTGCGATCGCGTTATACACTTGTGTTATGTTGTTGTGGCAACCATTGGCTGTTCTTTGACGAAGATTAATCAGGCTGCACGTCACAACGCAGCGTGGTTCCCACTGCGATCTCAAGGCAATCATATGCTTCTGCCTCAGTAACCGTGAAACTGTCCTAAAATACCGTGGTCTTCAGTGCACTGCTTTTCTACGTCAATTGTCCGTGGCCGTCAGTGCACTGCTTTTCTACAACACAATTGTCTACACCAATTTCGGGAAATTACATGCACCCACGTCCAGCTGACTCGTCTCCCGCATACATAACACAAGTTACACTTTATCACAGCTCTTACCAGAGCCTCACAGGAACTGGCATCCACTCTGCATGTGACCCGAACTCAGACAGGACTTCGGTAACAATTCCGCTACAGCTAAATACACACGCCAAAAGTTGCAGTTTCCAAAAGATGATGCTTGTAAATGGCAAGAAGTCGGCTTCAGTCTAATGATATCCCATCACTGTGGTACTTTCTTGGATAAAACAATGCCAGCAGTATGTGATGAGAGGCACTTACTAACGGTTAAAAGTAAAATCCAGGGGTTGACAACTCGCAGGAACACATGCCCAGTGTGCCCTCCGGGAATATAAATCCCATCCTCGTTGCCACTTTTAAGAGGCGAGGATTATATATATTTAATTAAGAGGTTTATTCAAGTTATTCAAGTTAATAGGAACAACCCCTAGATCCGTCCTATCTCCAGCAACTGTCTCCTCTTCTCTGGTCCAGCTCCAGAACACTTGCATGCTGGTAACCATGGAAGGAATACAAGAGATGTTGCTAGGACACTAGCTAGGATGTAACACCCTCTAATTCCAGGATTGCAATCTCCATCCCAGGGTGTTCCTCTGCTCTCAGTGGTGGAGAGTTTATTACCCGCCAGAAAGCATTATTGTCATGACTAATACTTGCTTCGTACAAGGATTCCTCAGGCATATTTTCCTTTGCTTCACAGCCCTTTTATAATCTGTTCTACATGCCTGTACCTCAAATTTACATTTAGGAGATTTATGTAAAACCTCCATGAGAGCTCTTATGGGCCGTAGAGCATTCAGAGTCAAGCCACCCTTTTCTCACATGTCTCAGGTGCTCTCCAGCAACAAAGAGGCCTTCCTTTATACCTCGTGTATTTGCCATGAAGGCCTCAAAAATGGAATGTGGGTCGTGGGTCAGAAGTATTATCTAGATAAACCTCAAAAGCATCTCTATCGGTCTTAATTAACTTGAAGAACCCCTCTGGCACTACCTATGACCAGCGCAAGGTGTAATTTTTTAGCTCAATATCTTTGGCCAAGCTGGTAGCTTGGCTACAGGGCCGGCAGAAGGTGTTGCAAGGGAAAGTTGAATGCTTTGGGGGAAGTGATCACTTAGTGCGATGTCATGAGTAACAAACGTATATGCACATGCTGTGTTGTTGTTAGGCAATAAAACAAAGTCGATAACAGTGTGAAAGTCCCTGACATTAAAATGTTTTTAAATGGAGCACAAGGGACCGAAATTATATTGGAAAAAGCCAGATCGAATATATATAACAATTGGTTAAACTTATCTCTGTAATGGTTATGGGTAAAGTGGGATTGAGAGGCATTTTCCAAATTAATTAGTCCACATATTTTTTCAGAAGGCATTTTACACAAACATATTGAAATCATCCCCCATAAGACAATCAAGCGCTTACTGTTTCTTGAACAAAGAAACTCCAGACCGTTATCCAGTTGTCGCAAGGTAGCAATTATATGTGAATTGGTAGTATCATTATAGAAATTACTCACTGCTAGCCTAACATATCTCAGAATGTCACAAATATTTATTTGATAATGAGAATTATGTGTTGCCGTAGTTATTTTTGTAAATGGGAGCTTATTAGTGACAGAGGTACATAACTCTTTGGGCTTCCATGATTTGAAGCAACTGCAGGAACATATGTTCTGAAGCAATTCACATGTATAGAGTCCATTAGCCAAGTCTCCAGAAAGCAAAAGAAGTGAAAACCTGCTACATACTCTATGTTGTTTGTTTTGTTCCAGAGGCCTGTCACGTTCCAAAACAGGAAACCTGTAGATATAAAGTCACTTTAACCCTTGTTTTTTCAGAGAATGTTTAAGGTTTTTTTTTAATATCTAAATATGAAACCTTCACTATAAAATTTGTTTTTCTAGGGAATTTATTTTTATTTTTAATGTAAGTCATGGTCAATATGTAAAAGGCTTGCCTATTGGTTTTGTCAAGGAGGGACTACATTAATAGACAAGACAAGACTATTGGCTTTCTCAAGGAATCATTGGAATTTCTGTTGAAACATTTAAAACATTGATTTGTAGCCAAAACAACAATAAACAGATGCTAAAGTTTTTCTTTTACACTCTTCAAACCACATAATGCAGCCATAAGACCAAACCACAAGGGTTCCCGGCAATCCGAAGCTGTAGAGCAGAAGCTCCAGCTCTGAAAATGCTTACAAATATCATCAAAGTTCCTGGGGTTATGCTCTATAGACCTCATTAAACCAATGCTTAATCTTTTCCAGAGTATATCTGTGGGGCTGTTGCGCTGCCTGTAGCACCAACCACCCCCACAGAAAAAAGTAAAAAGACGCTGGTGGTAGCCCTACACGGACTGACACCACCATGCAGCACAATGCATGTAAATTATCCCATGAAGGACATCATGGGGCGCCTCTTGCCAGGAGCAGTAAATAATAAATGAGCAGCTCATTTATTATTCTTTCCCTAGTTTTTGGAGGTGGGGTTTATGGGTGTAACCGTCCCACCACGAGACCCCTTAAAGCAGGTCCATTTTGTAGTGCTGCGCAGGAGCAGGCCACATTTGTTTTTTATTAATTGGGTAACCCAGTCCCAGCAAGGCACCCAACGACATTTTTAAAGTTGGGTCAGTAGGAGGGGAAGCCATGGGCCCTGCAGCCCTGCGAGCTCCCTTGCCAGCACCCATCCTGGGTACAGCAAGGAGCTCCCTCCATTACTTTTTTCCCATCCGGCAGGAGTAGATTTTATTTCTGCTCTGGCCAAGTGGAAGCAAATCGGTTTCCTGCTCGGAAGTGAGAGGACATGTAATTAGATTTATATTCCCTCCCCTTACTACTCGGGACAGGGAAACATGTCCATGTTCAGGGAGATTGGGTCCGAGAGACACTGGCTCGGGGAAGGGGCCACACAACGCCCCTAACAGTCAAAATAAAATTGGCCCCAGGGAATATGTTCCCAGGGGCCTACCAGTGGCTTGAGGGGGAGCAAACACCCTCCACAAAAATCCCCCATGGTCTCTGAATGACTCATGGAGGGGGGGGGACTCTCCAAAATAAATATATTTGCCCCAGCAGAAGGGGTTCCCAGGGCCCTATAATGGTTCAGTGAGTGCACAACGTCCACTCCCCAACAAAATTAAACTGTCCCCAGGGAAAGGGCTCCAAGGGGCCTTCCAGTGGCTTGGGGAGGGAGGCTGCAAGCCACCTCCCCAAAAATCCAAAAATAAAGGTTGCCCAGTTCCCCCGGGCCCAGGCTAACATTAGGGGACTATTATTTGAAACGGGTGCGAGCCAGTCTTTCTTAAATTGTAGTTTTTTAATCTTATCATGGATCAGCTGTACCGTCGAAATAATACATACATATAACCCTACACTGCCCCTTTCATGTTTTTTTTTAATCTTTTTACAGGACTGAGGACTGAGTCCCCGAATCCTAATATGGCTGCTGCAACATCTGTGATGATGTTGTGGCGGCCAATCAGATCACATCTTTTGATCTGTCGGGCGGGGGATCATCTGCTGCGTGAAAGACACATATTTTTCACCCTAATTTCTCAAAAACTACTTAATCGATTTTTGTAGACACAGAGGACAATTTCATACAAATACACTGTTTTTCTGATGTCCGATGCGGAGGAGCCAGCCTGGATTCTGCATTACCTCACTGTAAGAAATTGGAGTACTAGTTGAGGGGGAGGAGAACCTCCCTCAAGTAATATTCATAATACTTGTCAGGGTGAACCACAGATGTAAATAAATAAACCTTTGCATAGCCCGATGGTAGATTGGCACAAAGCAGTCAGGTTTAACTTAAAGGCAATGCTCAAATTATTTATGCACTACTCAATATGCAGTCCTCAAACAGTAATAAAGTGCGCAATGCAGGGAAAAGAGTATATTTAAAAAAATTAAATGAAAACAAAATGGCCAAAATTCAATAAGTAGAACCGGAGATGAATTGTTAAAGTTAGAATAATAAATCGTGCCAAAAAGCACCAACCATGATTATCTGGTCGAGCTAGACAAAGTCAAAGTTAAGACAGACTGCGATGGAGCACGGATCGGGAACCGCAACCAAGTTAGTCTGAGTGGAAAGTTTCCCTTCTGACTTTGAAATTTTTATGGAGAAAAGGTGTTTGTTAACCAGTCTTTGGCAGGGCAAGCTGCATGCTGAATCTGACGAGGGGCTCAATGACAGCTAGTTGCTGATGAGTGGGGTCCCAGTGCTGTTTTCAGCAAAGGTGAGAAAGTTCTGACCGGGTGAAGGCCGAAGTCTTTGTCCATGAAGGCTTCGATGAGTTGCAGTTTGGCGTTGGTCCCAATGAAGCTCTCTACGTTTGGACTTAAAAACTTTTCTGTAAGTCGGATCTCCTTCAGCGAGCCAAACCAGACAGCTGAGGCTGACCAGTAATATGACGACAATGGCTGCTGCTTCAACGGCAATCCCAGTCTCCGTCAGTTCACCAGGCAGAAAGTTGGTAAAAAGATTTTTAAGTCCCAGCTTTTGCAGTGTGGTCAGAAGGAGTACACTTTAACGGCAGCAACGGGTCCCAGACCTGGGGGGCCTCAATTAGGGGTTAGGATTGACTCAAACAGAGACCAGCAGCAGGGCAGGATCTGGTGGTACTGGTCAGCTGGGTAGTTGAAGGAAAAGGGTCTCTGGATGCTTCTTCTGTCCCTCTAACTTAAACAAGAGGCCAGCCAACTAACTCTTGGAGTGGTGTCTGGGGCCTTGTGTTCAAGGCAAGCAGGTACAGTCTTCCTTCATGTTCTTCAGATCAAAGCATTCCCTTTACGGATTCTCCACAGGTCCAGGAGTGTTCAAATTACAGTACTGGGGCACCACAGTTCTGCCCAGTGCTAGCCAGCGCTTTTAAGAAAATCTTGGCAACTCTCTAACAAATGGGTTGACCCCACCCACTGTGTAGCACTAACAGTGTGTTTTATTATAAGTTATTGTACAGTACCTATCTTTCCCTAAACCCATGGCTAAACCCTTCTTCCCCGAGAAGTGGCTACAGAAACAGGCAAATCCTTCCTTGTGGTCCATGTAAACCAGTTCTGGGGCAGTTCCCCCTTCCCACTGGGTTTGGACTCAAGCTGACTAGGACGAAGTAGGTAGGCAAGCCTAGGTAAAAGCTACACCTGCCGGTGACAGGGTCCCTTGAAACTCAGGAAGGGACTAAGCAAGCCCATTAGGCCATCCTGCTAAAGGAAGAAAAACTTCGCTGCAGACCCAAGCCTTTTGTCCATTGTCTACAAACAATCAACATTGATAACAACAAGGAGCTTAGAGGGTAAAGCAGGTCATATGTCGCCCTCCACTCTTAATACAATCAATATACAATTGACCTAAACCTTATAGGCACTTAAAAATTAATCCTTTTGAGGTATACCATATGTTGCACATTACAAGCTTACTCCCCTTTCTGTAATTATTGGGGTAGTAGGTAAGTCCAAATTTGGCGCCTCCTTAAACATTCGCCCATTCCCTGAAAGTAAAATCTCAGTTGTGAGACAACAAAAACACACACACCCTACTGTCAAAATACAACACGGAAGGAAGAAAAAAGTGTGTACGAGCGAGATGGCACCTCACGGGCGCACCAACAACGGGAACCTGGAAGGTACTCACCAGGATTGCCCTGTTCTCACAATTGGCACCATCAAGCTCGGAAAGAAAAATGTGTCCAAAAAAAACACAAATACAGGAAAGTGTTTTGTGATGGTATGCAGTGAAAATAGACCACAGACAACCAATATAGTGTCAAACAACATATAAACCACACAGCAACACAGATATGCAATTTTATTCTGTCTCTTGTGTTGGGTGTGGATGCTAAAAAAAGTGAGTGTGGTTACTAACTATCTAACCAACACCACTTTACTTGCCGACATGTTTCATTGCCATCTAGCTTTTTGGCAATTTCTTCAGGGCGTCACACATATTAAAGCCACTGCATAAGGACAATATAGTCTTCACAACCTCACTCGGCAATCTGTACTCGTACCAGCTGGGAGGATAGTCCCCTCATGGAACTGCAACTCCAAACGTAGGTCGTTGATCCTTCCCCTTCAATTTACGCACTGGTGGAGGATGTCTGGCATTGACACGGGCTGAGTCAATGCCAGACATCCTCCACCAGTGCGTAAGTTGAAGGGGAAGGATCAACGACCTACGTTTGGAGTTGCAGTTTATATGTTGTTTGACACTATATTGGTTGTCTGTGGTCTATTTTCACTGCATATCTTCACAAAACACTTTCCTGTATTTGTGGGTTTTTTTGGACACATTTTTCTTTCCGAGCTTGATGGTGCCAATGATGAGAACAGGGCAATCCTGGTGAGTACCTGCCAAGTTCCCGTTGGTGGTGCGCCCGTGAGGTGCCATCTCGCTCTTACGCACTTTTTTCTTCCTTCCGTGTTGTATTTTGACACTAGGGTGTGTGTGTTTTTGTTGTCTCACAACTGAGATTTTACTTTCAGGGAATGGGCGAATGTTTAAGGAGGCACCAACTTTGGACATACCTACTACCCCAATAATTAAAGAAAGAGGAGTAAGCTTGTATTGTTTGTGCAACATATGGTATACCTCAAAAGGATTAATTTTTAAGTGCCTATAAGGTCTAGGTCAATTGTATATTGATTACAAACAATCAACAGCCAGTGGACACTGGGCCCTGGTAGAAATGCCCTTTAGGCGTAGGCAGAGTAATGACAACTTTCTAAAAGTGTCATTTCTAAAATAATAATATAAAATCAGACTACACCAATAAGTTGGATTTTAAAGTACTATTAAAATGAGTACTAGAATAACTTAAAGCTGCTCCCTAACTGAAACTAAGCATAATAAATCGTTAGATTGTAACCCAGTGTTTTCCTATAGGAGAGACAGATTTTCTACAGTGAAAACCTTTGGGATTGTTTCACTGCCAGAAAATGTAAAACATTAAATATACATGTTCTACTTTTTAAATACCATGCCCCGTGCCCTATGAGCAATTGGGGCCTTCCTTATGGGTGACCTATCCTGAAAAGGAAGGTTTAGTCCTGGCAAATGTTTCCTTTTGCCAGGTCTGGATTAAATGGCAGTTTAAAACCCAGGGGCATGCTTTACAGTGCTACTTTAGTGTATTCCACGAGTGCGGCAGCACACTAGTAGCACAACATTTACACGGCCTGGATATATGTAGTGCCACATACTGGGGCTTATAAATTAATTAAATATGCCAATTAGGAATATGTCACTTTTAAAATGTTTCAAATGAGAGCAAAAGCATGTTATCCCTGGATAGCAGGAGTAAAGTGCACAGAGTCCTATGGACAACAAAATCGAAATCAGCAAAAAGAAGGCAAAAATCTGGGGTGATCCTACTGTAAGGGCAGATTTTCAACACACACGGACTACACAGCATACAAAATACGACTTAACACACATACCTCTCTTAGAACCGACCAACCTGAGAAAGAGGGCTAGCTGATAACTGAAGAGTAATGGTCTTGGCCCCAAATGTGGCCCCTCAAGAGATGTCGATAGATTTCCACACTCATCTGGCCCACATCACCTACAACTGGCCATCATGGCCTTCAATATTGAAAACACATTTCATAGTGTGTGCTGAGTTTATCTTTCGCTACCCTAAATGTTCAGCATTTTTCCGATTTTTCTAAAAGCAGTTCTGGCTCTTAATCTCAATGCAAGTGCCGGCTTCTGTCAATAGACTGCCTTCCCTGCCCTTTCCAACCTCACGCAGGTGGGCAGAACATTTCTCAAAGACACGTGTGGCAATACAATTCCTTCTTTGCGCTTCTTTCTGGGTCTTTCAATTCATAATAATTTTAGTACATCTGCTCTACCTTGGAACTAAAGCTTAAATTCATTTAATCTCCATCTAGATCATTTCCTTTTTGTTCTTCTTGGTTAGGTTATGCGTAATTCCTTGATAAGGTGTGTCATATTAAGTGGGTCATGGAGACAAAACCAGCACACTACTTGATTTTCACTCTGCTTCTTTACCATTAGGGTATCAAGCAGAGATATATTTACTCTTTCAGTCTTCAAGTGCTCATCATTTAGTACTGCATAAGAGGACCAAAAAAGAGAAATAAGAATGCCAAAATCTTTAATAAAATTGTAATTTCAATCCTAGCTAGCTATAGAAATTTGCATTAATACCTGACAATTTTGTCAATACATACATTTTCGAAGTCACTACTTTACAGCTGTTGTATTGCATTAGCATTGACATTTGTTTCCAAACAAGTCAGAGTGATCAGATTACTGCACCCTTCCTTATATACCACATCGACAACATTCAGAAACCCACTAAGAGTAATAGACATACATACAGTAGAGGTGGAGATTGTGCGGCTTCCAGACTGATGCATGAGAAGGGGTATGTTGTTAAGGTTGAATCTGAATGCACCTCGGAAAACAATAAACATACTGTAAGGAAAGAGAACATAAAAAGCCCTTACGAAGAGAAAATACAGCAACTGATGCAATGCAGGTACTGGCAATATTTTTGGACCAGTTTACAAGCATTTAGTTTACAACGAAAATGTAAATGAAGAGTTAAAGCTAAACACCTTGCAACACATCACATCATGGGCCTGAAGAAATATGGCATTACCACTATCCTGGTGGAACTCTATGGGCTCATCTTGCTGGCCCACACCATCTTCAAAACCATCTGTGTCATTCAAAAAGCCATCAAAACTAGCACCCCCGCTTATTTTGCTCACAAGCACTCTACCTTTGGTGATTCTTGGCACACCCGCCAGCCAGGACACCACGAGATTGCAGACTAAGAAGTGTACAAAATAAAAAAACAAGAACGCAGGCCTTTCCCAACTATGCACCCAGGATCTACAGCAGTAACCCTGAGAAATGTGTTCCATGTTGATTGGGGTGTAAGCCCTGGTCAAGCAGCAACCACAATCCTTGTCAGGGTAAGGCACAAGCAAACCCCAAATTAACCTGTGCTCACCCCCTTGGTAGTTTGACACAGAGCAGTCAGGCTTATCTTAAAGGCAATGCATAAAGTATTTGTGCAGCATTCTAAACAGTAAAACAATGAAAATATAACACAAAAAGGAATGCACAACAGATTTAGAAAAATAGAGTCATTTTAAATAAATAAAACAAGACCAAGACAACATAAATCCAATTTGCAGAACCGGAGATATTGAATTTTAGAGTTTTGTGTACGTAGCACCAAAGTACAAAGGACCAATTGTGGATATCTGGTTGCGCCATACTGGGACAAAGTCATAAGTTCAGGTCGACCAAGATGGAGCACGGCCAGCTACAGGGACCCAGTTAGACCCACTGAACAGAGTACCTTAAATCCTGGAAGCGGAGTGTTGCATGGATCCGGGTCGAAGATGCATCGCACAATCAAAACTATGCGTAGGGTCTGAAATGCGGCAAGGCTGCGGTGCAAGGTCCTGTTGCACCATTGAGAATACCGTCGACAATGCTGGTGATGCAAAGTCCAGCACTGGGGATGTGGCATGCAGCAGGCGCTGCGTCAGTTCTGAGGAGCTGCGAGGCTGCGATGCAGTGTCCGATGCCGTCGTCGAGGTTGCGGTCAACGAGAGATGTGAGGACCTGGGCAGTGGAAGTGCAGTGCCGCCGGGGCGATGCATTGGTTCCAAGGACTGAGATAGGCGATGCAGGTCTATGCGATGGGTCCAATCCACACAGCAGTGGAGATGCATCGGTTCTGCTTGGGGATATGTCACTCAGCAGGGAAAATGAGTCGGTGCCACTGGCAAGCACCTTAGACCCACTACCAAGGGTCCGGGTCTGGGGTGGCACCACTTGGCATGGAAGACTCACAGATTGCAGAGCCCAGCTGAAGTTGCAAGATGGTTAAAAGCCTCTGAGGTTTCAGATCAGGGGCCAGCAAACTGTAAATGTGGGTGTACTTGTAAAGCGCACTGCGACTCCAAGGAGTATCCTGGCGCTGAAGACCGCTGGGGAACCCGTCCAGGTTTTCCCTGTGAGATGGTCCCTTTCTGGGTATCTCCAAGGTGAAACCAGGCATCCCCGGCGTCTGTGGGGGGCCGTTGTAGAGATGAGGCAAGCTTAATGCCCAGAGTAGCCGAGTGTGTTCCCTGGTTAGAGTAGGCACTGAGGCGAGAATTATCAAGTCTGTTTTGACGCTGGTCCACGACCCTGCCGCGTCGGGAATTGAAACCTGGTCCCAGGCCGTTCTCTGCTTACGGGTCTGCTGCCTCTAACCAGTGAGCCACACCACTCCACTTGGAGTCACTCTGGATTCTGGGGTCAAGAGATGCAGTTCCAGTCTCTCTCTCAGGCAAAAGGACAGCACGTCAGAACAGCAAAGCAGGAGTCCAGCAGAGCTACAGTTCAGAAGAGTGACAGTCCTTCAGCAGCACAGCACTTCCGGTCCAGAAGCATACTGAAGTGGTGGCGTCTGAAGTCCTGCTTTCATACACAGTTGTGGCTTTAAAGTGGGGGAAAACTGCTGGAGACATGCCTTTGAAGTGCACAGATGCTCTGCCGTCCCTGCTCCGGCTCCAGATTACCTACATAGGGTATGCAAGACCCAGCCAATTCAGGTGTGAGGCTAGGCCCAGCTTCTCCCTCCCATTGATGTCCCACTCAGCCACACCTAAGCTCCCATTGTGTGTGGCTGTCTAGGAGGAATACACAAAGCCCCACTGCCAACTACACCTAATCAGATGACCAGAGAAAGGCTGCAGACACGAAATGATTGAGGCAAGAAAATGCCTACTTTCTAAAAGTGTCATTTTCAGAATTGCAATTTACAATCGGACTTCACCACAAGTTAGAATTTTACATTAGGATTCCAGATACATGAAACTTGAATCTGTTATTTCTTCCCATTTGAACATTTCACTTATAAAATGTAATAAGGGAATCCAAATGTTAACAATTGTCTTTTCTTCTGATGACAAAAGAGCGACAATATATTGCTAGTTTTAGAATGATTTTGGAAGTAACATATTTCAATTCATTTGTCATTTGTCGATCCTTAATATAGCGGCGCTTCTTTGTACATTAATAAAATCTTCCAAAAAACTATCAATACTAACTTGCTTTTTAAAATTTTAATTTAAAATGCCATAGATAAGGTGTCATTAAACATTTGCTTTCTAAAGTGCCAACCTTACTTGAATTAACGTTCTATTTCAATATTTAAAATTTGAGTGTTTCACACTGGTCAACATAAAGCAACGTTTCTTTATATATAATAATAGCCGTATTGTTGGTAATTTGAGAATCATCGGCTTCACTTGCTGGTGGAGACTCGATCGGTTCATTACAGTCGGTATAATCAGGAGGTTTCTGCAGGCTGTTTATTGTGCTTTCTTTCATTAGTAATTGGTTTTCCCTTTTTTCATCCTTCCTTATAGATGGAATTGTATTCTGTTGCTGGTCTTTACGCCTAAAGGAACCCTTTATATTATTTGTCGATTTTTTTCTAATCCCATTTTTATTCATTGTGTTCATAGCTTGGCTAAGAGTTGCCGCTATTAATGCTTTGGTATCAAGACAATGGCAGTGGTCATAATCTGTTGTGCCGACTCAGTCTTTAGTAATCCTGCCCGACATTGACTAGACCTTCGCCACCATAGAGCCTACTATATATAGTAGCTCTGAGATTTTATCGAACATATGGGCACAGGTACATGTAATCAGTTGGTTATCTTTATCAGACTGTGCCTTTACTACAAAATTTGATAAATTAATAAACTTGGGAGTCTATCCCGGCAAAGTAGAGGGCTAGTGTGTTTAAGAAGTCCACCTGGGGAGGAGCCGCGCCAGCGACCAAGATGGCCGCTTGAGCATCGGCTCCGCCGGCCGCCACATCCTGACCGCCTATCCGGCACACTATCCTGTACCCCGTCCCCACTATCTTGTGGGGGACCGTCACCTGAGTCACTAGGTGAAATTTGGACTCGATTGCCTGCTCTGGCGTCGGAGTTTCGTCGTCGGAAGAATTGGGGCCTACGACCACGAAGACCGGGACCCCGGGTGTGCCACCGTCCGGGGTGAAGTGCGACAACATCGGCCGCTGAGACCGGAAGTGGCCGGTCGGTCCCTTGTTTGCTGTGCCCGGGTGGCGATCGGAGCTTCCTTGCCCTCTGTACACTACCCTACTGGCAATCGCTGCAAGACCCTTCTTCGCTCGACTGAGGAGTGGTGGGTTTCTCCTGCATTTGCGGTTGAGATGGCGGCGCGGGACCCGGACAAGAACCTCCCGAAGGCTCAGAAATCGCACCGTCAAGTCCAATCGAATCGGATCGACAAATATGCGGTCTCAAAGGGATCCCCGTCGGAGGCGAAGCGTTCCCTGTCTGGAGGGCCAGATGGGGACCCGGCCGGAGATGATCCGACCATGAAGGAACTGATGGCGGCCATTAGGGGGGTTCAATCCTCTGGGGACGATCGACACTAAGTTGGACACGGTCACTATCGAGGTGGGTCTTGTCAGGGCCGACCTCAACAAAACTTCCGAGAAGGTCAAAGACCTTGAAATAAAGACGGGGAGCCTCATTGAGGATGTGTCGGACCTTCAGAAGGTGGTGTCTGATCTCAAGGCGGCCCATACCCACTTCGATCAGAAACTTGACGAGTATGAAGGTCGGGCACGCCGGAATAACATTCGCATCCTTGGGGTACCGGAGCGATCGGAAGGGGATACCCCAGACCTTTTCGTCGAGGATCTCATCCTGAAACATCTCCAACCCAAGGGCCTGAGCAAGTTTTTCACTGTGGAGAGGGCTCATAGGGTGCCCGGTGGTCGCCCGAAAACTGGGATGCTTCCACGTCCCATCATAGCCCGTGTCCTGAATTTTCGAGACAGGGACGCCATTTTACAGTCCGCGAGATCCTCGGGCCCGCTGGCCTACGAAAATGCTTCCTTGCTGTTTTTCCCTGACTTTACCCGGATGGTGCAGAAACAGCGGCGGGGATTTGTGTTAATAAAAAGGAGACTTCGAGATCGGGACATGAAGTACTCGATGATGTACCCGGCCCGCCTCCGAATTGAACACAAAGGCAAGACGTGGTTCTTTGACTCTCCGGAGGTGGTGGCGGACTGGCTGGATCGACTCGGGGACCCTGGTCCTGAGGGACATACCCAGGCGGAAGACGGCGAAGGATGAACTGTTTGGCCTAGGCAACGTACATTTACCATCATCGATGTAGAGGGATTGACGGGGGGTTTGTTACTCTTCTCCTCACCCCCTCTGCCATTTATCGGTTCTGTTTATTGTATATGTTTCTGAAGGGGGGGGAATTGGTAGGTCTGGGGTGGTGGGGGCTGGCGACCTGTCGTAAGGTCCTCCTCCGTTCTCTACTTTTAGATCTTAGTTAGTGGGGGCGACAGGCACACTGCGAGTTGGGGATGTGTACAAGTTACATGCAGGGGTGCAGGGTGGGGGGATATCGTTCAGGGGTTGGGGGGATTGGGATGTTGTTTTGTTTGTGGTTTGTGACCGGTGTATGCAATGGGACCCTTTGAAACACTCTTGCTTTTCAATGACTAATGGCTTCATCTAAACAGGGCCTGGGACTCTCGGTCCTAAGTTGGAATGTTAATGGCCTGGGAGACAGGATAAAGCGCACTGCCGTGAATCAATTTATCAGACGGCGGTCACCTGATGTTGTCCTGTTACAGGAGACCCACTTGCTGGGGAAACGCTGTATGGCTCTGCACCGGGGTGGCTATAGGCTAGTAGCACATGCTGGTTTTACCTCGGGCTCCAGGGGGGTGGGCATTCTGGTTAAAAATTCATTCCCACTTACGATCCAGTCTACTTGGTCTGACAATCGTGGGCGCTATGTCGGTGTCTCTGGGGTTTGGGAGGGGAAAACGGTCTCGTTTCTCTCTGTCTATGTCCCCCCATCGCTGCAGACTGACACGTTTTGTGACTTGGGCCGGGTGTTTCTTGCTTTGCCTATGGGCCTTATGGTGATCGGTGGCGATTTCAACGCGGTTATGGACGGTGAATTGGATAGGCTCCCCTCCCGTGCGTTGTTGCCCTCCCGCAGGTGGCTGCCTGATTTTCTCTCGGTCTCGGGTTTGATTGATGGCTGGCGATTGCGACACCCGGGAGCGGTAGAATACACACACACATCTGCGGCGCATCGTTCCCTTTCTCGTATTGACTATGTATTGCTGCCGGCGGCCCATGCGGCCGCGGTCAGCGAAGTGACACACTTGGTGCGAGGGGTCTCTGACCACTCGCCAGTTTGGTTGCGTTTGTGTGTGGGGCGGAGAGACGTGGGTAGGATTCCTCCCATCCCCGCCTGGCGCTTGCGAGACCCGGTGGTGAAGAGGGAATTGGAGCGTGTCACCAACAGTTTTTTCAGCGAGAACGAGGGCTCCGTCGCTTCCCGATGCTCCTTATGGGAGGCGTATAAGACAGTTGTCAGGGGGGAGGTTCTTTCCCTTGTCGCTGAGCAAAAACGGAAGAGGAGGGCTGAGCTGGATAGGGTGGAGGCGGAGCTTTTGACCTTAGAGACCGATGTCTCCTCCGGGGGCGACCCGTGGGCGGATCACCGCCTTGGGCTGCTCCGGGATGAATACAAGACTTTGACTCGGGGTTCGGCTAGGGCGCAGCTCGACGTCACTCAGGATAGGATCTACGAACACGGCGATAAGGCCGGGAAACTGATTGCTTGGCTAGAGAAGGGCGACTGGGGCTCTAGACTGGTCCCGGAGCTACACGTTGCTGGCTCTGCAGACACGTCGGACCCCCAGCTGATTGTAGAGGAGTTTGCCCGTTATTATGCTGAGATTTACACCTCCTCGGGTGCGTTTTCGGAGGCTGACAACTCAGATATGTTGCGTAATATTCTCCTGCCAGTGTTGTCGGACGATGATAGGGGGTACCTAGATTCAGCTCTCACAAATGACGAGGTGGCAATGGCTATCAGGGGTGTACATTCCGGTAGGGCCTCTGGCCCTAACGGTCTCCCAATTGAATTATTTAAACCTCATGCCGATAGATTAGCTCCGTACTTGAAGGACATGTTTGCAGAGAGCTTGGAGCGCGGTCGGTTGTCATACGACCAGCGAATCGCTAACATAGTCGTCATCCATAAGGAGGGTAAGCCTCGGTTGGAATGCTCTTCGTATCGACCGATCTCGCTATTAAATGTGGAACCCAAGGTGTTGGCGAAATTGCTCGATACGCGCCTCGTGAAGGTCATCTCCACCCTGGTCCATCCCGACCAATCCGGCTTCATGCCCAGAAGAAATACTGCCCTCAATCTTAGGCGCCTTCACGGTGTTCTGGCCAGCGCATCTTATATTCACGAGCCCGCAATATTGCTGTCCCTGGACGCCACCATGGCTTTCGACCGTGTGGAATGGCCCTATCTCTTTGCGGTGTTGGCTAAATTGGGATTCGGCCCCGGCTTCATCGGCTGGGTCACCTCCTTTACTCTGACCCCTTGTCGCGAGTCGTCGTGAACAATCACAGATCCGGTGATTTTTCACCGTTGCTGTTCGCTCTGGCCCTGGAGCCCCTTGCTGCCTGGGTGCGCTGGGACCGCTCCATAAAGGGATTGCGCTGGACCCCGGAGTGGGAAGATAAGATTTCGCATTATGCGGATGATATCCTGTTGTATCTGACTTCCCCCCGGGCTTCATTGATAGTGTTTATTGACGTCCTCGCCATCTTCAGCAGATATTCTGGCTTCTTAATTAATTGGGCGAAGTCGGTTTCGTTTGTACTGAGCGGGACTCCGCCCCGGGTGCCCGCGAACTGCCCCGTGAGGGTGGAGGCGGCCAGCTTTCGCTACTTAGGGATTCATATCTCTTTAGACCCCACAGTGCGCCACCGCCTGAATTTGTTGCCCCCCCTAGCCAGGCTCCGGGCGGACTCGGCTCGGTGGAAGGCGTTGCCTCTCTCCCTGCTGGGTCACGCTACTCTTTTTAAAATGATGGCCCTCCCGCGCTTTTTATATGCTCTTCAGAACTCTTTTGATCCTGTGCCCCCGCCTCGTACTTCCGCGAGATTGAGTCTCTTCAGCGCGGCCTTCTGTGGGAGGGGAGACCGCGTATAGCACTTTCTAAATTGATGTTGCCCTAGTACGATGGCGGAATCGGCTTGCCGAATGTTCGCAAATATTATTGGGCTTCACAGATGGCTCCCATTAATCACGCGATTTATGGATCCCCGGCTGACCCGGGTTACGCCATGGACCGGGGTCAGCTGCCGGGGGGTGAGTTTACCCGAGTATTGTACGCACGACGCGGCCGTTCCCGCTGCAGGGGCCCACCCTGTGCTCCACGAGAGTGTGGCATGAGGCCAATGGTGCCCTTCACTGGGCTGGACGTCTGACCTTGTCCACGCCGCTGTGGAGTTCTGAAAAGCTTGGGATGCTCTGGAAGTCGAAGGGGTTCGATCGGTGGGACCTGATAGGCATTTCACAGATTAAGGATATATGGGGCAAGGACAGGATATTGACCTTTGAGGAGCTACAGGCCAAGTACCAGTTGTGCGACACCGAGCGGTTTCGCTACCTTCAGATTAGCCATGCATTGAGCGCGGTGGTGTCCGGCGGGGCGGAGCTCCCAGAGGCCTCCCCGCTGGAGGATCGCCTGCTTGATGGCCTCTTACCGACCAAAGCGATCTCCCTCACGTACCGCAAATTGGTCAACCATACGGACGACCCGCTGGTGCGCCTCCGCGAGCAGTGGGTTGCCAATGGCCTTGTCCTGGATGAAGAGGATTGGAGGGAGGCGGTGGCATCCCCTAAGGAAGTGGCAGTTCCCATGAGGTTCCGCTTGGTTCAGCTTCGGATCTCACATCGCTCTTATGTAATGGGCCTCGGCCTGCAGAGGATGGGACTGACTGACTCACCTGATTGCTGCAGGGGATGTGGGCTGCCGGGGTCATTCATACATATTCTTTGGGAGTGCCGGGAGGTTCGGGAGTTCTGGACCCGTATACATGCAACGATGAGTGAAGTGTGGGAGCTGCGAGTTGATCCCGAGGCAAGGCGCTGCTTGCTAAATGTGTGGGAACCCACGGACCTGCCGACTCATGGTAGGGTGTGGGTGACTCTAGCGTGTGCAATAGCCAAACGCAACATTGCGCAGCTTTGGGGGGCGGCTCGGGCACCTAGGGTTGGGAAATGGATGATAGATCTAGATTGGTGCATGTTTCGGGAGAAGTCTGTGTATGTCTCGAGGGGGCGACCCCAGAAATGGGTCAAGATATGGAGCGCATGGAATATGTACCGTGGGGATATCTGTGAACCCCCTGCACTGGAGCCAACGACTGTGGACTTGGAGAGTTCTTGCAGAGATTCCTTCCCTCAAAGTCTCGCCATGGGTCCACATAAAACCATGGCCTCTTCTTCTTTATCCTAGTTTTTCCGCTTACATGCTACCCAGTATACTCAGTACACCATCTGGGTGCCTGTATTTGTTCCTCTCTTACAGGTACCTTACCTTTTACGAGCAGCCCCACGGGAACAGACTGCGGGGCCCTTTAGGGTTACTCTTAGGGTAAGCGCTAGTCCATTCATCTATTGTGTTGTGATAACCTTTTCGTCTAATCAAATGAAATGATAAATATGTTTTGATCCAGTATTACACTACCTAATCTTTAGGAATGGACGTACTACTTTTAATCGCCAACCAATGTGCAATCCTGATACATCCTGTTTCTAATGTTTAGTGTATGTGTGTTTTATGGAGTACTGTGGTGACCTAGTATTGTTGAGAGAATGCCACTATCAATGCACCTGGCTTATTTCTACATATTTTTTCTAGGTCTCCCCTCTAGAGCAGGACCACTTGGCCTGCTCCCTGATTGACCCAGTGAGGTTGTATCTATCTCCTTTATTTTACTGTTTATATAATTTCTCACTGTGTAGTACCTAGCACCCGAGGTCCTGGAGAATTGCCAGTTAGGCAAGAAACATGTTGACCTATCTAGAGGGTTGAGTTAGCCCACTGAAGATCAAACAGTTCCTTTCTCCCCTCCCACCATTTTAACCAAGGGAGTCAGCCACGTGAATAAAGCCCTTTGTGGACTGGCTCACCTTCTTTTAATTTCACTATTCCCTCATGACTACACCTTCACCAGACCCCTTACACGCACTCAAACCACTGGCTGGAACAAAAGATCTCCAACAAAGAGCGCCTACGGCGCCCGTCAGACATTGCACCGCCAGTCTGACGAGGAGCAGGAGACCAATGATGAAGCATGACACCTAGGTTTCTGGGTGTGTGAGGTCTTCTAGTTCCAACAAGGGAACACCCCGTTCCCTGCTTCCGTTCTTTCTCCATATCAATACACATACTTCTTTAACTTTCCCTGGGGAACTTTGTATTCTTTTGCTTAATAGTTGACTGGACACGTACACTGGACCCCATTAAACATTGTCCACAATTGGTTCCCAATTTTTGTACTAAGTACTATATAACGCCTAGAAGTCAATGTTGGAACTTTCCGATTGTGGTCTCTGCATTTCGGTCACTGTTTATATGTGTTTTGTTTCAATAAAAAGAATTTAAAAAAAAAATAAGAAGTCCACCTGGGTGTTCAATTTAGCTGAATGGAAATTAAGAGCATTAGTTATAGTGTCTGTGGTATTAAGTAGACTATCCCATACTCCAATTTCAGGCTCTCTTTGACCCTCTGGAACACGTGCACTTGCCAGAAAATTGTCCTCATATTTAGCTAGTAATGATAAAACTGCTGAATTGAGAGGGATGGTCATGGAGTCGGTTTGCTCTACTTTACTTTGTCCATTTGTAATGAGCACATTCTCTTTGTCAATTTTTTTGGGAATCAAAGTCAGTTTGAGGTCATGCGTAGTGAATCCGGTTTCCAATGTTAGACTAAATAGATCCGTTTTGTCGTCTTACTATCCTTTGGGCTTGAGCTAGGGGATAACAAAAATACATCATCACTTGTATTTTGATCAAAACCGGATGATATGTTAATCACCGTGTTATTCGAATTTAGGCTGTTGTCCTGTTGCATTCTGTAAATTATATCAACACTGTGGTCGGTCACGGACTTTCTCCAGCAAAAAAGATGTAGGGACAGTTTTTGTTGCGTTCACATGTCCACTAAATGCAATTCTTTGCTGAAGCACTCCTGTTGGGGTACTAGGGGCATGAACCTGCACTTTTACCAAAAGTGGGCCAGAGCCTATCTCCGTGATCAAGACCACATTGTCAACTTTAGATACTTTACAGTGCAAGGGCTCTTATCGGCTGTTGAGGGGTTGTTTGCCACTTCTTTATTCCATTCCCTGGAAAAAATAAATTATTGATTTTGGTGCACCCGGGTTTTTTATAGCTTACGTCTTGCATTGTATTAACTTTGAACATAGTTGTTGCACTCAATGCACTCCATTATCTATGATGCCTTCCCTGTGGTCTTTAATAATACTTTCAAGTGTTTTAAACTATCCTGTGATAGTTGGTTGGCAAGCCACAATATGATTTTTTGAATATTGAGCATCTTCAGGAGGTGTTGATGAAAAAGCTGTTAAATTATCTGTTTCTCCTGTGGGGTACTTTGGCTGCTGTGCAGATCTCCCTCCCCACTATTTCTAGGCCACTTTAATTGTGGTCAGGGCAATGTCCCACACAAAAGGCCTGACCTCATAACTATATTTATTCAAAGGACAGAGGGACTAGGAGTCTGCAAGTTGTTCCACCCAAACCAATAGAACTAAGGGAGCGAGGCGGCGTCAGGGATCCTACTCCACTTCCTTCACTTTACACTCCCCTCTCCCTCCTCCTCTCCCATCTCCTTCAGTATACTGTTTTTAGTGGGCTGCCAGTCCGCTGTAACAGTCCTTAATCACATTCCTCCTGAGGCAATACGGATGTAGATTACAGGTTTGGGGAAAGCAAATTGCCTACAGCACTGTCAGCCCCCTGCTTCTTGTGTTGCCCCCGGAGCCACAAGCCGCATTCGGTCTTTGCTCCGCAAATAGGGGTACTTGAGTAACTTCAGTATTTAGTTTGGATGAATTAGTTGGCAGCGACTCATCCACGGGCTTCTCACAGTGATAGGGTGCTGTAGGCAGCGCAATACTTATAGGGAAATAAGATCCTGGATTCTGAATTCTAACTGCTCCTTCCACCGTTCAGGTTACCGCTACGTTTCACCGCAGCACCTCTAACCACTCAACGTCATCCACCACGCCCCCTCATCCACCCAGCTGATCAACTAGCGAGTGGGAGCCACCAGACGGCCGCAAACCGCACCCAACATAGTCGGGCATTCTCCGCAGCCTATCTGTAGGCCCACACTCCGCGGCTACCCACTAATGGCAGCCACACTCGCTAGGCAGGTGTTTTTTTGAGCAGGTTACTAAGGATTCTGCAGGTGGATATGGTGGAAAAGGGCGGTTAGTGGGGGGGGAGAAGCGTTGTAGCTGTTGTAAATAGCAGTCACCGCTGCTGCCGCCGTACACAGCCTCGTGTTCCTCAGAGTCTTGGTCCCTGTGGATGACACGTGAGGCTGCTAGGAATTTGCCCACAGCCCGGGGTGGACAAAGAAACTGGCGAGAAACTGCCGATGCAGTAGCCTGGCTCCCAGCTCCAACCTTCGCTGCGTAGCATCGTCCACGTCCTCACTGAACAATCTTTCAAAAGCAAATTGTTGAAAACGGTACTCCAGAATCATCCCACGGCCACCTGGTTCTAAGCCATACAACTATGCACACACTTTGGGCCTGGCAAAAGGTTTATTTTGTCAGGTTGAAATGGCAGTTTAACCTGCAATGGTATGCCCTAGACATGTTTAAAGGGCTACGTAAGTGTCTGGCACTATCTGTGCTGCAGGCCTACTGCTAACATTTAATAGACAGGCCCTGGGTACATGTAGTGCAATTTGCTAGGTAAATTGAATATCCCAAGTGGGTATGAGCCAATATTACTACCTTTAGAGGAGTGAGCACATGCACCTTGTGCTCAAAGTCCTAAGGCAGAAAAAATGGAGGAGGAATGAATTATGTTGCGGGTGGGGCGGTGGAGGGGAGGCCACCCCAAGGCTGATAGGTCTAACAATCCCCAAATCCATCAAGATCACCAAAACGCTGCTCTAATTTAAGAAAGAGCAGAAGACTCCCCTCTTTAAAAAAAAAACGACTTCACAATGCATTAACCAGCCACAACCCATCTTCCTTTATTACTCGTTAACTTTATGCTCGTCTTTGACCATGTACAGTGCTCTGCTGCTTTTTGACTAGGTTTGCGCTATAGTTGTTGCACATACTTACAACAGACAGACTCTTAAACACCCCTAACATATTTTAACACAAGTTCACCTAACACAGGTCTATGAAGATCACAAGCATCTAATAAAGAAACTAAATGCAAACCTAGCTCGCAGATGGTGCAGCCACAGAAAAAGAAGCTGCTGGACATCCTTTATTTTCTGTTGTAGCAAATCAAATATTTTTGCCTGTGCTGTTAGAAGTTCTAAAGTGAGGGATGTTCTGACAATCATTCTTTATCTTCCCACATTTTATCTACATATATTTTCAGTGTTTTAGGTCAATATAAATTGGACCAGTCACAGTAAATAAACTGAAAAACCAATAGTTCGGATTTTATTAACCAAAGAACATTTTTGGTATGTGCACACCAAAAAAGGCACAATCATTATTCATGGATTACCTTTCTGCAGCCATACACGTCCACAATGCAGTACAGTAAAGCACCAAGCAATCAGTCAGCAGCAGTGTAACAGTGCCATTTAATGTACTTAAAAGGAGGGTTTTCTCGTCAGGGATTTAACCAGGCGCTCTGCTTATTATACGCAAAATGTAACTATATGAAGCAGTCTGTATGGTGCAACTAAGCAAGGGGATAAGCCCTATAACCCCTCACTTTATTCTGGGCAAAGGCCTACACAGAACTGAAAAAAACAACCACCTAGGCACACATAAAAGGAAAATCTGTATGATATAAACACAAGTATAAGTAGTACAATAAGGCATTCTTCTGGTCCTCAAATGCTGTTAGTATAAAGTTCAGTCTTTTAATTCTGTACAAGATTCAATAAACGGCGAACAAACCAGCCGACACGTGTTTCGTCGCGTTAAGGAGAATTTCTCAGCGACTTCTTCAGGACGCTCAGCTGGTGATAATTCCAACCCGACCGGGCTCTTTCCAGTCAAGGGAAATCGGGATATCCTAGTGTGTCAGGAACACGGTATACAAAATGCATCAAGCAAAGGTTGATCGAACCCGATCAATCAATCAACCTGAGACATCAGGCCAGAAGGACTGTACGTCGTGGGGGAGTTCAGTAATTCGAAGAAGTAACCAATAATTCTAATGACGCGATTCAGAAGCTCTCAAATCTTGTTTCTTAAATGTCCCGGAGCCCCCACGGCGGATCACTCTGTTCCAGGTAGCGGACGCACACTAGGATATCCCGATTTGCCTTGACGGGAAAGAGCCCGGCCGGGTTGGAATTATCACCAGCTGAGCGCCCTGAAGAAGACGCAGAGCAATTCTCCTTATTGCGACTAAACACGCGTCAGCTGGTTTGTTCGCCGTTCATTGAATCTTTCAAGGAATTAAAAGACTGAACTTTTTTCTAACAACATTTGAGGACCGTTCCATCCGTCTGAAGAATACCTTATTGTAGTACTTATACTTCTGTTTATATCATACAGATTTACCTTTTATGTGTGCCTAGGTGTTTGGTTTTAACAGTGCCATTATACCAGCGGAAAGGGAAAAAAAATTAAAAATAGGTCTTTTTTTTTGGGCTTACTAAGTAGAGAAAGTATTTTTAAGTGCTGTGAGGCACTGTTACTTCTTATTAAATTTTATTATTAAATTTGCTATGAATGTAGTCTTTCATTAGACGTATTTCTGGGTATTTCCTTACACAGTATGAAAAATGTTATCTGTGCGGTAAGCACCTGTTTGTAGCATATAGTGATCTAGACTCGCATGCTTGGCATACTTATACAAACTAGTGTTGGACTAGAACATTAAAAATATTTTTTCTTCTAAGACATTCGGAGTCACAAGATGTGTTGTGGCTCATCCCTTAGTTCACAAGGTGCAAGGACTCCACCTAAAAAAAAAATCATTAAGTGGGGGAGTAGTGAAAATGGAGTGTAGAGAATAGCGACTATGGTGAGCTTTATACACTGTAAGTAGTTAAAGTAATAAAATGTGAGTAGGTGCGACATGCAATCACAGCAACTTTTGGGGAAGAGGATGGGCGCATGTGAATCTACAGCACTACATGCTATAAACAGATGCTTACAGGGTAATATTTTCCATTCATAGCATGTGTAGCTGTAGATACATTTGCTCTGCATTGACTGTAAAGCAGTTTCCACCTAAAGTGGTGACCAGTGGGCAAATAATTCAGATTTTGCAAACAATATTCTTAGTACCATTTAACAATCTAGACAGGCTAGTATGGCCGCACTGTTGTGCTTTATAAAGGTGTGTGGTGTTGACCCGATAGCTGCCTTGCACATGTCTCCTAATGTGATGTGACCCAAGAAAGCAATGGCTGCCCCATTTTTTGCATGTAGTGTGCCCTAGGAGGTACAGGGAGTACACATTTAGCTTTAGCGTAGCAAGTTTGGATACACCTGACAATCTACCTTACAATACCTGCTTCCGAAATGGGGTTATATTTATAGGGTTCAGCAAAGGCTACAAAGAGTTGGTTAGTTTAGCAGAAGGACTATCAATATACTAAATGAGCACCCATTTGACATCTGGTGTGTGCAACACCCTTTTCTGAACCATTACTGAATCTGGTTTTGGAAAGAAAACAAGCAGTTCAATCTTGTTGATGTGGAAAGGTTGAGGATACTTCATGCAAGAACGTTGGATTAGTTCTAAGGACCACCCCGTCCATGTGCACATGAATGAATGATTGTTGAATAGCAAGTGCGTCAGAGAGGTTTTGGCTACTAAGAAAGCCACATTTCAGGAAAAAAACCGAAAGGTGCAAGAGGGGAGTAGTTCAAAGGAAGGACCCATACGCCTTGTGAAAACTATGTTAGGTTTCTATTGTTATGGATCCACTGAAGGGCGGAGTATTCCTGGGGGTAATACGCTCTTGAGTCCCTCCACAAACAAGTTAACAATAGGGATTTTGAAGTGCGATGATTGTTCCCTGTTTTGTACGTATAGCACAACAGTGGCTAGGTGAAGACGTACGGAAGTATACGCACGACCTGCCTTCTGTAAGTATAAAAAGTAACAGAAAGTTTCTTAAACCCTGACCCTGAAAGGATATAGCGGTTTTGATATGGACAGATTTCCTCATCTTGGCTACATAGCATGCACGTGTAGTAAACCTACGAGCTTTGCGCAGTACGGCCATACACATTAGGGAGGTTTAGGTAGCCAAACTCAGAGCACAGGTGAGAGATCACTAGTTTTCACTTTTTGGGATCTGGGGGCCCGATTTGCCAGAGCTGTTGCTTGAGAAAGTCCATATTGATAGTTAACTTTTTGTGGGAACTGATGGACATCGCTAGGAAAAGGTAATAGCATTTACCTGGTAGTCTTTACCATGGGAAGCCTTTACCATGCATATGTCTTTACCAAGCATCTCTCTTTATCACACATGCCTTTACCACGTGTCTTTACCCAGTACGCCTTTACCAAGCATAATGTTAAGTATAGGTAAATACATTTGAAATCTTTAAAAACAATATTTTACATAATACTTAATTTCTAGGAGTTTATTCTTTTAAATAAATCAATAATTTAAAGTAGAAGTCAAAATTGTCCTGAAGTACTATGTAATAAGAGTCATAAATAGGTTTTAAGGATGGATGGAAGGGATATGGGAGTATTGGGTGGATAGTGTAGTAATATTCAAGTATGAATTAAAAATACTTGGTTATTACATTCTAAAAAGTAGCGAGATTTTAAAGTAGAAAAAAACCCAATAATATTCTATATTACAAATTCACAATAGTAAGTTTTAAGAACAGGATGCATGGGATACAGGGATTCTATGAATCGGGAAATTTGCAACAGAACAAATGGGTTGTACATCTGGCCCCTAGCGTGAAATTAATATTGGTGTTTGATATAATCCACCCTTCAACTACAGGCTCTTTTCCGCTCTTCATACAGGTTTCTGGGAGGTGTTGTAGTAGCCACTCCATTTCCTCTCAGTGAAACCTGTTGTAGCTCGACAATAGACACGCAGAATTAGCTATGCCACCTTACCACCTATGCTTTTTCCCAGTGTGCAATTATAGCTTGGCCGTTACAACGACCAAGCTGGAACAACGCATGTCATTACTCCGCAGGTCGGAACAACGACTTGCTCTGGGGGAGCGCTTGATGTTGGAATAGTATAATTTAATATTCCAACTCCAGTCTGTGCAACAGTAAATGTAAATGTCACGTAAATGTAGTGTGTTTTGTAAAGCGCACAGCTGCCCCAACCGGGCGACCCGGCGCTGTATAACGCTGTGGAACCCTTCCTGGCTCTCCCTGTGAGAAGCCCCTCCTGGGCACCCCCAAGGTGAAGCCAGGCATCCCAGTGTTGTAGGGGCCGTTGTGGAGATTAAGCAAGCTATTGCCCAGAGTTGCAGCGTGGGACCCATGATTAGAGTAGGCGCCGAGGCGAGAATTATCGAGTCCGCGGACATTGAGCTCAAGACCCTGCCGCGTCGGGACTTGAACCCTGGTCCCGGGGCTGATCTCTGCTTCAGAGTCTGCCGCTCTAACCAGTGAGCCACACTTCAGTAGGGAAGGTGTTGGATTTTAAACCCAACACCTTCGGACCCCTAGAGCAAGTCGGTGTTCCGACTTTTGGGGAAATGCGAGGCGTTGTAGCAACGCGGGCGTTGTAACGACTGCGTTGTAATTGCATGCGGTGTTCCGGATTCGGGGTAAACTATGTTTACCGCTATACACCAATCAGTAGCTGACCTCACCACTAAGAGCTTGCCTGGAACATCAAAAATCTTGCTCTCCTTGTCAGGCAGGAGGCTGACGTAGAGACATCTTTACATGCTGGATTGATTACTAGAGGGTCTGGGGGATCTTGGCCATAGACAAGAGTAGATCATGGGGAAAAGCTTTCAACTTTTCGGCCTGTGGTGTGACTGCGTGCCTTTAGAGGCTCTTTGAATTTGTCTGGGGATGATTTTAACATGCCCTTGAGCAAAAGCAAGATATATACTTTGAGCTCAGTCTTAGAGAGAGTCTACTCTAATAAGTCCACCTATTAGGCCGGAGTGGTGGCATCATAAGGTGGGGGATGGCTTTGCTAGTATGTCTCCAGATCAGGGTCGTTTATATTGTCCATGTTCTAATTCTCCCTGGGATGATCCCCACTGCCTGGCCCCAAGGGCTGATCATGTGGGTCTGCATCCTTGCAAAGAGTGCCCAAATCTGAGTCAGAGGGAACTGACCTTTCAGGCGATTGTGGTGGCAGTGGTGTGTATTGGCATGAAGGAAGTGGGGGCAAAGGCAAGGTTTGGGCAGAAGTGTTGGTGGTGCCAATGATTACTTTGGTGTAGGTTCGAGGGGTGGACTTTTGTCCTTGCCCTTTACCTACTTGGTCCTTGAGCTTCACCAGATAACTGGGCACTTTGAAAGCTATGCTTCTTTGGCACCACAGTGAGTGTGGTGTTCAGCTGTCCTGGTACAGCTTGTCCTGGTACAGCTTGCCAGTCATTTTCTCAGACTCTGTATAGATAAAAAGCTGCTTTTTGCTTGGAGTCAAGCTCTTCCACCACCCTCTCTGGGATTGCTGCCTCCAATTCCTTTGCTCTTGGCACTGAAGGAGCTCTGAGTGAATGAGTACTTCCACTGAGAATGTTCAGAGTCCCTGGCTCGACGGGGAATCAACAGCTGTCATGGCACAATGCCCATAGACGGAGGCCTGAATGACTCCAAAGCTTCCCTCAGTGCTCAATGAAGCCTGGTGGCAGCAGTTCAGGACTGGTAGGTGGTTGCCTCTTTCTGCCCTGCTCGAGGCTCCCAAGGGAGCAGTGTTCTGCCGCACACTGGAGACATTTAATTGAGCCTTCTTTGATCAAGGGCCTGCAGATTTTGACACCAAAGAAGCCCCATCTTCTTCCTTTATTTTGAAGTGCTCAGGGACAGGGTCTCTTGGTTGGATGCTGGCTGAGTCACTAGGACTTTAGAAAAGCCAGCTTCCTCCTCCTTGATGTCAGGAGAGATGCATTACCTGAAGATGTCTGGTTCTTCGAGCAAGGCTGCTACTCCATTCAATTCTTCTTTCTTTGATAACTTACTGTCTTTTTGAGGCGAAAAGTGATGCAGAATTCACAGGAGTCGTCATCATAGCCATGGGAGAAGCAAATGTTGCTAACGCCGTGCTAGTCTGGTCAAGGGTATTTTGTGTTGCACAACGGCAGAATTGTAAGGGTGTGCATTCCAACACACACTTCCACTTTCCATTCACCAAAGCAATGCCCAAAAAACCTTATGGTGTTTCTAGCCGTTCAGGCAAGCCCCAATCACAGAAAGTTGAAGTGCGACTGCGATTGATGGTGGGTAAGTTAATGAAGTTTTACGAGGCAGAACAAAAACAGACTAGTGGGACCAACCCCGAAATGGCGGTTTTCCAATTCTTCAGTCTCTAAGGGTAGGGTGAAGGTGGACAGACTTTTTAGGCTACAGAACTATTTACAAAAAACATCTCCACGCCTCTTGCTCTGTTGTATTTTTGAAATACACTGTCCTCCTTAATCAGGAAACAGGTATTTGGGTTTGGTTACCTGTTCATTTGAGGCTGCATCTCTAATACCCTAAATTATATGTGCAGAGGTCAAATTCGTTACTTTTTTACATTGCTCATAGGGCCCTTCACGATACAGGCCCTAGCTATCTTCAGAAAAGATTTCTTTTATACTCCCGCTAGACAGCTGCGCTTCTCTTCGCGACTTTTGTTGCAGACCCCCAGATATCATTGCCACAGGCTGGGTGGCTTTTCACTCTTTAGGAACGCTAGTCTGGATTGGAATGCCTTACCTGTGGCGCTCCGGAGTATTCAGGATCATGCCATGTTTAAGAAAAAACTCAAAACATTCCTCTTTTAGTCGTTTCTTGGGGACCTTCTGCCTTTGCCTTTGCCCGCGCCGGACACTCTTTTGAGTAGCTGAGCGCGATACAAATTTATTTAACATAACATAACATTTAAAGCTGCTGTTAAAGTGTATCTATATTAACCTAGTGGTCTTTTGGTGGAGGACTCTTTTTCTTTATTCATCCTTCCTATCTGCTCTGGCTTTTTCCATCGCCAACAACAAACAGCTGTACAACAGGATCCCAGGACATTCAAACTATAATTCTTATAAAATAATGAGAATCTTAACTTAATCATGCTGTGACACACAGATTAACTTATTTTTGAACTGCCCAGTACGGACTACACTTCAAAAGACGCTCCAGGTAAAACAAATTCATTTTTTCAGCCTATGTATGTGAATGAATGGCCCACCCTACACTATCTGTTCCTAAATATTGTAAATGTAACTTAAGTTGAAGATCTTTCTTGGGTACGTTTTTGAAAAAAAACCTGAAAATAGATATTATCTCTATCAACCCAATGCATCTTATAGGCTAACTCAGCTGCCAGCAGCAGCTCTGGCAAGTCCTCCACTTTCCAACTGTACTTTCTTGGTACTGGTCCGAATTGTTGTATGGGGACATTTTAAGATAATAATATACATATATATGGTGAACTTAAAAAGCTTAGAATGCAGTGTCCAAACTGACAACACCAGTAGAATAATTCTAAAAAACATAAAGTTGCAAGAAACAGTGAGAGATAAGACTATTTTAGAAATTGTATGATATTAGGGTAAGGTGGAGGGTGTTGCACTTGAGTAAAATCAGACAGGGCAGCCCATTTATATAATTTCCTTTCAGCTTGGCGGTGCAGGAAGCAAACTACCGGAAGAGAAATATGGTAGGAATAATGCAAGGCATAACGTGATGTTAAATTAAGTATAACGTTGTGGGCCAAGAACAGTCTGCAGCTGTCATTGACATGAACAGAACAAGCATTTTCAATTAAATACGTCTTGCAATTGCGCAATTTTAAGCTATTGGCATTGTAAACGAGAACGCCTTTTATCTGTTTTTCAAAGCAACACATATAGAAAAGACATTTTCATTTCTAATACTAAAATGCAAATTCTCGCAATGCGAGACCACTTTAATGGTGGCCGCACCCCTTTAATTAGATCCAGCTTGCCGTATTCAGGTTACAGTGAGCAGCGTCTAAACAAAGGGGCAGAGCCGACATTAAAATGAAAGTGCGCATGTGGCGCTTTTACAAAAAAGTGTAAAATTAAAAAAAATAATCAAGCTTTTGTAGAGCGGCTACTAAAGTGAAAGTGGTTGGGCTGTAAATGAAGTAAATAAGTGTGGCAGCTAAAGTGAAAGCAGGCCGTGCCGTAAATTAAATAATTATATAATTATATAGTTAAAGCAGACCTCGCTGGACATAAAAAATATATGACTAATAACAATATAAAAGTTGGCAGCGTACTGCGACATCGTGGATGGAATAGGGAAGATCATTAAAGAGAATTGTGCTCACCGACTAGATAAAAGCAGATCATGAAACACAAATAAAAAGTCCAGTCGTTATGGGAGGTTACAAATGCAGGCAAAGCGGTACCAAAGAGGGACTACTAAGCCTATCCACGAATGAAAAGCAACAATTTCGAAGGACAATAACAGGAGCCAATTGAAAAGATAGGCAGGAAATGGGCAGAGCTTCTATGCCATACCTCAACACAGTATTCCTCGCAGTGCAGCGCATGTGCTGCCCAGACTCGATCAAAACAAAAAAAAACACAAAGCAGAAAAACAGAGGAAGAGAAAGACCAAAAAAGGTCTTAGCTAGCTAGATAAAGGGGCAGGTCAGAGAGTGTCTGGGAGTGGATCAAAGAGGCATGAGGTGGATTTAAGGCTACGCAGACTTGGTTATCGCACTCCAACATTTAATTGCACCGGCCGCATGCTTGAGAACGGAGCTTA
Organism: Lissotriton helveticus; assembly: GCF_964261635.1. Lineage (NCBI taxonomy): Eukaryota > Metazoa > Chordata > Amphibia > Caudata > Salamandridae > Lissotriton > Lissotriton helveticus. Next base: position 2,111,117,112 of record NC_136057.1, read on the forward strand.
TGCATTTATTCTTTTGCAAATTCAGCACTTCCCCTGAAAGTCAAGTATAGCAATTAGGGCTGAGAAGAGGTCACTCATATTACCCAACTGTGTAATTAATGGCTGTATCTTACCAGCTGCGCAGAAAACAAAGGGCCAACTTTCCCTGCTAGCACCAGGACCCATGACATCTTTGCTACGCTACTGCCTGTGTTACAACCCTGCATCAGCCATATGTCAAACTCGGCTATCCAACGTAGAGCCAGAGCAACTAGTCACCTCAGGCATACCTATGAAAATCAGAAAAAATAGGGCAATAGTCACTGTAACATTGTTTCCAAAATGCTGGCCGGGCTGGGGCGAAAAGAGTCATATCTCAAACAACAAATTGTAAAAACAATCTCCATTCGGAGCCCGCGGTCTCATAAAGGGATTGTGTCACAGAATCAGGCACAGCACAAAGAAGCCCGATTCTGCTCTATGGGTGGAATCGGGGAGTCTTGCGACAAGTTTGAGGGCTGTGTGCCGGGAAGTAGCTGCTTGTTCTGCATTGTTTTGTCTTCAATACATTTTTACCACAGTTTGTGTAACTAGGCAGAGAGGAAGGGAGAGTCCCCGCAATGCTGGCCGCTCTGTGCCTTTCTTCCCAGACTACTGTGCACTGACCCTGCATTCGGTACCCAGGATCTAACTGAGGGTGGTCAATAGAGACTGGAGTTAGATTCTGGGAAGAAATAACACCTCCTGTAGCATGCTGCGCCCCAGGCCTGCCTTTCTGTGCATTTGCTGCTGTGACAAACAAGAACTGTGTATTCCAGTGTCCTGGTCGCTGACTGATCAGGCACCAACATGTCCAATATCATCAGATTTGGCTCAACTCCTTCCGGTTCACTGATTTGCCGACTTTTGCGGTCGCCCCTTGGGCACCAGGCAAACACGTAACGGGTAATTTTGTGTAGGTCGTGCAAATAAGTTCACAGCGGGCGTGCACATGTCACCAATACTAAGCGATTTCCCCCATAAATATCAAAAGCAGAGCTAGAAACTTGTCCATCCATGATGGTAGGGTAAGAGGCGCATTTAAAATGCAACAGGTCTCGAAATTGTGAGTTTTTAACCTATTGGCATTGTAAAAGTTTAAAAAAAGAAAGGAGAGGGGTGTCCCTGAAGCAGGCGCCACGCTCAGTATTAAAGCTAAAAAAATAAATAATAATAATAATAATAATAATAATAATAATAATAATAAACAGAGCGCGGTGTACCAGAAGTGGGCCAGCACTCAGTAGTAAAGTTAAAAAATAATAATAAACAGAGCGCAGTGTCCTATAAGCGGGCATCGTGCTCAACATCAAACGTTTAAAAATAAAATGTACACGGAGCGCTGTATCCCTAAAGTGGGCGCCACGCTCAGCATGCAATTACAATAACAAAAAAGAGCCGCCGCCATTGTCCCTATTAGTGTCAATAAACAAATTAATGCTCACCCACTAGATAAAGCAGATTGTGCAACGAGCCAGGTAAACGGTCCAGTCCTTATGGCGGTAACAAATGGAGACAAGGCAGTACCAAGGAGGGACTAACAAGCCTCATAATGAATCGGAAGCCATCGCTTACGAAAGACAATGACACAAGCTAATTTAAAATATGGGCGGAGAGTGGATGGGGCTTCCACTGCATACCCTATTACAGCATGCCTCGCAGAGCCAGCACTGCATGCATGCTGCCGCCAGGCTCGACCTAAAAAGTGCCTACCAGCATAGGTGGCATGTGAAGCCAACACCTTGTAGTCCTCTTTGTCTTATGTAACATTTTCTATACACCGATTTGCACATTTGTGATTCATTATCTCTGTATGTGTGTGATGTAAAATTCCCTGACACCCTGTAAGAGGGGCGAAATAAAAAAAAATAGAAAGACATGTGAGAAAGGGGCTGTGAAGACATGAGAGGCAGTGTTGGAGGGTGATAGTGAGGGAAATTATTGAAGAGACCCATTAAAGACTGCCGTATCCTGGTGTACTGTATGGTCATCATTTACTATGCTTTAAAAAATAATACAATTGAATATATAATGAAAAATGGGTTGTAAAATGCATACTTTTTGCCATTTTTTCCCCACATTTTCTTGGGGGGGAAAGTGTGGCGGGGGGTGGGGGTACAACCCCACCAAACCACTGTGTAGTGGTCAGGCTCGCTATGCACCGTAAGGGTGCTGATCTGACAAAATTCTCCAGGGCTGCTTTTAGTTTCCAGTCCAGCCCTGCATACAAATGACAGATGAATGGCACAGATTTTAAACAGTCCCCCATCGGTCTTCAGACAGAAGTAAACGAGGGATATCTATGGTTTTTTGTAAGGCCTATACAAGGCAAAGGGCACTTGGATTAATCACTACTCAGGGGGGGCTCCTCCGCTATGGTGGGGGAGCATCGCCTCAATGCGTTTAAGCAGTGTAAAGTAAAGTAAACATAACATGACAATAACTTTGAGTTATAATTTCATGTTCTTGCTGCTTTGCGGGTGGGTTGGGCTGCTCTGCTATCGGAGCAGCGCAGTGGAGGAGTGGTTTACCCACTCCTAAGTGCACATGCCTGTTTGGCCGGCCCTCTTGGGCCGCCCATACAGTCATGCATACTTTCCCTGTTCTCCATGCAGGCTGCAGTACAGCCTGCATGGAGATCATGCCAAGGTCCCCATTCCCTGGCTGAGGGTCGAACCAGGACGCTCAGACCAATCACAACGCTGCATTGCAGCGTTGATTGATTAGGGGAGCCTCGCAGAGCTTCCTATGCCTCACTCCAATGAGGACAGCAAGAGCGGAGATGTGGGACCTGGCATAGCAAGGTAAGTGTTTTTTTTTTATTGCGCACCGCTCCCCCACACACAGCCCCTAGCCCCCGTCCCGGGTGCGCCCGCACCCACCCCACCACCCACGAACCATGCCCGCCGCCACTGTTACTATGTTGACTATTGGTATAAGGCAGTATAAAAAAGCCCTGAGAAGCTGTAAATCAGAGACCACTCCCTTTGTGGTGTTGAGTCTCGATATATCTTCAAACCCTTTGGCATGTGAGAGCTAGACTTTTTGAGTAGTGCCAGATAAGGCCTCCAGGAGGTTGTTTGTTCCGAGGTCTAGGCGAGTTACAGTTTAATACCTTGCTACTACAACTAGTGTTGGAAATGGGGGTCTCTAGTTAGCAGAGGTAGGTACCTTTGTCCAAATAGAGACCCTTGCTTCTAGTCAGGGTAAGGGGGATACACACTTTAGACAACCCTTGCTCACCCCCTTGATAGCTTGGCATGAGCAGACAGGCTTATCCCAAAGGCAATGTATAAAGTATTTGTACCAACACTCACAATAACATAGTGAAAACACAACAAATGGACACCACACCAGTTTAGAAAAATAAAATAGAATCCAACATACACAGTTACAAATATGACTTCCAAATGGTTTCAAGAAGTTGTACCATAGAAAACTATGGATGCGTGACTTTTACACAAAGTACCTGTAGTTGCGTCAAAATTCACGAGGCCAAACAGCCGCACAGTTAAGAAGCGTCGAAAACAAAGATGCAGCAGTACCTGAGACATTGGAGAGGCAATGCAACAGTTCTGCTGCATGCAGGAGATGTGATGCGCCGAATCCTGCTCTGTAGGGGAAAGTGATGCGTCGATTCTTCGTAATGGTTCCGCTCCACAGGTGCGTGGAAATCTGGGATGCGTTGGTAATCGATAAGACGGCGAGCAGCGCTGCGTTGGTTTTCTTTAGCCACGACCCCTCAATGTGTCGATTCTTTCAGCGGCAGCAGGTTCTCTCGCCATGGGGATGTGTCAGAAAAACAGCCGCAAGAAGAGCGATGCGCCGTTTTTGTAGTTCTTAAAGTTCCTTCTCTCTTCCAGCTCCCAGACAGCAGCAACAACCTCCAGAGGTCCAATACTGGCACAGGCACCTCATGGCAGGTCATTACTCACAGCAGCAGAGTTCAGGAGAGTTGGGGGTGAAGTCTTTGTGTCCCTGAGGCTTCAGAACAGGATGCCAGCACACACAGAAACTTGGAGATCTACTTCAAGCAGGGGACACAGCAAAGTCTTTCTCCTTTCCTTGGCAGCAACTGCAGGCCAACCCCACACAGCAAAGGGGCAGTACTTCTCAGTCTCTCCAGCTCTTCTCCTTGGCAACGGGTCCTCTTGAATTCCAGGGATGATCTAAAGTTCAGGGGGTTTGGGTCAAATAGGTCAAATACTTATACCCCAAAATGTCTTTGTTCTCTTGTGCAAGGGTCTCTGAGCCCAGTCCAAACCAGTTCTGACCTCTTTTGTGCAGCTGCCTGGAAGAAGGTGGAGACAGAATTGTGTAAGGCAGACAGGCCCTATTCAGGTGCAAGGGAAATCTCTTTCCACCACTCTAAATGCAGACTGGGCCTATTCAGGTGCTAGTGAGGACTCCTACCCCTCCTCTGAATGCAGCCCAGGTCTATTCAGGCCAGCCCTAACTCATTCAGGAAAGGCAGAACACACATCAACCCCCCTATCCAGTGGCTGTCTGATATGATAAACCTCCCCAGCCCCTGTCACTCCAAAACCAGACAGTCAATACATAAATAGGCAGAGGCATAAATAATAGTTAAACAACAAAATGCCTACTTTCTTAAAGTATAATTTTCAAACACACAATTTAAAAACCATCTTTACTAAAAGATGTGTTATTAAATTCTGAGTTCAGAGTGCCTAAACTTTATTTCTTTATCTTTTTCCAATGGAAAGTTATATTTATAAGATGTTATAAATAAACTCCCATTCTATTCTATGGGGCAAGGTAGCCTTTCAATAGTGAAAAACTAAATTGGCAGTATTTCACTATCAGGACATGTCATACACACCAGTACATGTCCTACCTTTTACATACACTGCACCCTCTCCATGGGTACCTTAGGCCTTCGTCAAGGGTGCCTAACATGTAAGAAAAGGGAAGGTTAGTGCCTGACAAGTGGGTACACTTGCCAAGTCGGCCTGGCAGTTAACATCTGCGCACAGACACTGCAGTGGCAGGTCTGCGTTACCTTTTCATGGCTACTCATGTGGGTGGCACAATCAGTGCTGCAGGCCCACTAGAAGCATTTGATTTACAGGCCTGTGCACACTCAGTACACTTTACTAGGGGCTTACCAGTAAATCAAATATGCCAATCATGGATAACAAATAATGTTCACAATTTACACATAGCATATGCACTTTAGCACTGATTAGCAGTGGTAAAGTGCCCAGAGTCCTAAAACCAACAACAGGTCAGGTAAAAATCGGAGGAAGAAGCAACACATTTGGGGATAATCCTGCAAAAAGGGCCAAGTCCAACAACTAGCATGCAACCAAGGGATTGTTGCAATAACTTAAGTGGAACGAACTGTAGTCAGCAATTATCTTGTCCTGTAGTCCAACTGATGTTCTTGACTTTTTTTTTATTATTTCATTTTATCTAGAACATGTGCACATTTTGAACTGCTAATACAGACTTTTATTATACATTGACAAATTGGGGTTGTTGTTGGTCTCAGCTCTGCTCCAACAGTTTAACATATTGTAACTAAGAATTCTGGATTACATGATGCTTATGGAAGTTTCTTGCTGTAATTATATACTTTTTTTCTAACTATATGTGAATATTCAGGGTGTAAATATATGTATCAATTAATGTGTTGTTGATGGATTTCATCCGATGTGACATAAAGACTGTTTACTGCCCTTAGACCACTCTGCAGAGCTTTAACTTTGTCTGGCTCAGTAGATTTATGGTGCAATGGAGGGTGGCATGGTTATCTGAAGTACACTGCAATAAAAGCAAATTATCTTGCATTGTGTGGGGCGTGGCCTGGTGTTTGGCAAGATAGCCGCACAGTAGTGTTGCTCTGCCGGCCGCCGAATAATATCCTTTGACAATACGGCCTCTACCAAGCATCTACCGAAACACCCTGTGAAGTCTCGCTACTGACTTCGAGGGCACACTGGCGACGTGCTTATTTCCTGCATAGCTGCTCAAGAAGGTGGTGGAATGCTAGCGGCGCACTCCGGACCCGTGGCAATGGCGGCCGCATGAGTTCGGAAGACAACGCTCGAGCTCCCTAGCTGCGCACAAAAAGATCAGCTTGAGGCGTTTGGGGAAGACCGGAGGGCGGCGTGCGCGGCAATCTTTATAGCGGCTGCACAGAGTGTGACCCTGACGACGGGGGGGAGCCCGGACCGGCTGATGCAGTAAGTCAGCGTGGGGCCCACACAGTGTGACCGGGACTCTCCACTACGCGAGCGGCAGGCGCCGGCCCAGCAGGTGGGCCGCGAATAGGCCGTGAAGCCGCCGGACGTTCTACTTGCGGAGCCCACCCGCGCGGCAGACAAAGACTACTAGGGCCCCCCTGCTGACACCCCCGAGACCTTGCAAAGTTGCTCCCAATGAGAGCGAGTGCCCTATTTACAACGCGTTGCACAGTGCAGACGCCGCCAAGGGCCTCTGTGGTCTTCTGTTAAAAAGTACTGCTGCATGTGAAAAAACACTGTGCTGGAATATTGCTGCGCCACATTAGGGCCTAGAGACACAAACCATCAGCGCTGGGAGTGTTTACAGTCCTCCACCTCACATGGCCACTGGTTTGCGCGCCCCCGCCAATGTGAGAGCGGGCACATTAACGTATGGGACTTTTGGCCTCATTACTGTTGCGGATATCATTGGTGCGGTGCATTCTTGACCTGTGATATTGAAAGAGATTTGCATAACACGGTGGCTCCACCACTACGCATTGCTGCTTATGGGCCCAGGTCACCTCCAAACTTACTACTAGACGCAGATAACACTGGGCAATTGGAGAGTACGCTACAGCGGTGCATATTACGATGACACTGCACGCGGTGCTTTAACTGCACTGTCAATGGTCATCTGGATAGCGATCTAGGTGTATACGCCCCGCCACCAGCGTGCGGCACTGTGTTCCACCTGTGCAGTGCCCCCCCGGTTGCGGTGTGCAATATGGGTAAACCGGAGAAAAATCATCGTCCCAGGCCCCCACAGCACTCGAGAAATCGCTAGCTGCCATTCAAGCAAGTCTCTAGGCCATAGATGGCAAAATTGAAGCCCTTAACGTCAGGATGGACCATTTTTCAGCAAACTGGATAAACAGGCGGAGCGGATTTGGGAAGCCGAACAGCGCATCTCCGATGCTGAAGATGGATTACAATAAGACGTCTGACATTACGAAACTCCTAGCTGTCATCCAAGTGAAAAATTAGGACATTGAAGCGCGGTCCAGGTGCAATAACGTGTGCGTTTTGGGCCGTCCAGAATTCACCAATGTGGAGCGCTTGGAGGACTACATGGAGACGTTGCTGCGGGATGTATTTGGCACTGACAATCTACTGACCATGTTTGCTGTGGAGCGGGCTCATAGATCCTTGGCGGCACGCCCGCCACATCGGGGGAGACGATCATTGCCAGGCTGCTAAATTTTAGAGACCAGGATATTGCTGCGTATTACACGTCAAAAGGGCACAATAAACCATCAGGGCAATGTTTTATCATTCTACCCAGACTTTACAGCGGCAGTGCAGGTGGCCCGGAAGGAGAATCAAAATGTGAAGAAGGTACTGATGAAAGAACAGATCCCTTATGATATGCTCTATCCAGCGCGGTTGCGGATAGGAGAGACAGATAATGCCAAGATCTTCACAAATGCTGAGCAGGCAATGGAGCACGCCAGATCTCTGTGTCGGCAGCGGAGTTCTCCAGCCCACACATCGGACATTGACAACTGAGTAGTAAAGGGCCCAGGGCCCTGCACATGTACCTTTACATGCTTGTACTTATGTGTGTCACGATGTAGCTTGGTGTCACTTTGTATGTTTAAATTAACACAGTTATAGTTTACGTTGCCTACACACAGCATATGTGGGGAGAGGCACCTTTTGATAGCTGTATGATTTTTCTAACCAGGACTGTTTACATATCATTGCTGGGTGAAGAGGCGTTATTGGCCTGGTGAGTCATGTTGTTGATGAGCTGAGTTATGCCTCATCACATTTCTGTCATAGGCACGGGCTTTACATCCGGTGCCCTGCATCATGCCTCCTAACACGTGACTGTAGGTTTGGCTATGGGTAGTAGGGCAAGATGGTTCATTGGCGGCCCCCTCCCTACTAGATCTGGGAGTGGACCTCACCGCTACGACCCCCAATGGGCATTCCCCACTTGATATGTCGTTTAGTGTTGTTTTTGTTGGGGTGGGTGTTACATGAGGGTTTGGACTTTGGCGAATTGAAGTGGGTGGGGGGAGGGATGAGATGTTTTAATTTCATACGTTGGAGGTACTGTGATTGGAATTACAATGATACTTGTGATCTGTGTGGCTATATGTGCATGCTTTATGGAATGTCAAGCTGTATCTGCTGCTTCGTTTATTGCTATAGATGAAGGGGGAAATGTATAAATGTATATCTTGGAATGTCCCTGGTCTAAATACACCGAAGAAGACCAGGCAAGTGCTAGCACAGTTGGATAGACATGATGTGAAGATCGCTCTCTTGCAGGAGACCCACCTGAGTAAACATGCAGAGGGCAAGGTGGCGTGCAGATGGGCAGCCCGCCGGCTGGCCTCATCATACTCTACCTACACGAGGGGTGTCCTTATTCGCATTAAAAAGGGAGTGCCGTTCCAGCCTGTACAGACCTGTGTAGACACTGAGGGTCGCTGGGCTATGGTGCAGGACAAGATGGGGATGGCGCTGGTGACAGTGGTAAATATGTATGGTCCTGTGGTAGATGACACAACGCCTTTTCTGCAAATGTTCAATGTATTGCGCACTTGGCCAGAGGCTGCGATCATTTGGGGTGGAGACCTCAATACCCATCTCAGCCCACAAGTGGATAAATCTAACCCGGCGGGTGCGCGCACGCTTAAAGTTGCACAGTGTATAAGGGATGTCATGTTCGAAATGGGACTGCTGGACATCTGGAGACTGCGGAATGAGGGAGTACTGGAGGACACACACATAACCCCGGGGTTTAACAGCTGGTCTGGTTTGGACTGCTGGCTCCTAAATGATGAGGCCAATGGGTGGGTGGAAGGAACTCACACACTCCCGAGGACATTATCTGACCACAACCCTGTTGTCCTTGATATTTCCATTCCCACTAATCGACACCGCCCCTTCACATGGAGATTTAGGGCAGAAGCGCTGCTAGATCTGATCTACAACGAGGCTATTAGAACTGCTATCATACAATATTTTGAATTTAATGTGGGCTCTGTGGAAAGTCAGGTGACCCTATGGGAAGCCTTTAAGGTGAAAATTAGAGCGGTGTGTATAGGTACCTCAGCGGGGATCCTTAAAGACATTAGGGGTCAGTAGAACAAGATTGAGAAAAACTTGGAGGTGCTCGAGAAGCAATACCAGACTGCACCAACCCCGGACATACTAGCGCAAATTCATGAGCAGGTAGAGGAATATAGGGCTCTAGCAGATACAGAAGTGAAGTATTTATCTAAACGTCATGTGGCCAGGGCCTACAGGGGGTGTGGTATGCCGGGCAGGAACCTAGCTGACAGACTGCGGTGTAGGACTGACAACCCCCCAATTGACCACATCATTTTTTTTTTTTTATTGAAAAAAACCAACAAGAACACAACAAACATCACAAGGCATTAATGACAATTGAGCAGTTGGCCATGGATCCGTACAGAAGGCACTCCGATACATATTTTACTGGCAGTAACATAGGAGAAAGATAAAAGGGGGAGGTAGGGGGGCAGCGAGGAGGAAAGCAATAAAGTCAATAAGTGGAATGCCAATCATGGGGATAAAGCGACATCAGGGAATAAAGCATGTGGGGGGGTAGAAATATCTCCACGATAGGAGTTCCACTGCGACCAAATTCTGCTCCATTTCTTGGGCCGACCCCGGGACAGGTAAACTGTTTTTTCTCTAAACATGCACCAGTCCATGTTTTCCTTCCAGGACAATACAGTAGGCGGCCTGTTGGAGCCCCACTGCTGTGCAATGTCTCTTTTCGCAATCATATTGCCTAGGGTCGCCCAGACTGTCTGAGCCGTATTATAGTCAGTGGGCTCCCAGATATTAAGGAGACAACGCCTGGCCTCGGGAGGTAATGCAACACCAGTCACCATTTCCATTACAGCATGTACACGGGACCAGAAGTCACACACCACCGGACATTCCCACAGAATGTGGAGAAAGGTACCAACCATGCCGCATCCACGCTTACATCGATCATCCACAGAATAACCCATGCGAACCAGACTCGGACCAGTGACATACACACGATGGAGGATCTTAAGTTGAACGAATCGAAGGCGGGCTGGTATGGCGACCTCCTTGGGCGAGGACACGGCGGACTGCCAGTCCTCATCATCCAATTCTAGACCATCTGCGGTCCACGAGGCCCTGAGGCGCACAAGCAGATCAGCCCTGTTGTTTATGAGCTTTTTATAAATCAGGGAAATGGTGCTTTCAGGTACGTGGCCATCAAGGATACGATCCTCGAGGGGAGAGGACTCAGGAAGTTCCATACCCACGGTGAAAACTGACAATAGGGCATGCCGGATCTGGGCATATCGGAAATATTCCCTGTCCCCCAAGTCGTATTCGGCCTGTAGCACCGCAAAGGACCTAACGTCCCCTTTGGACCAGAGATCCCCCACCTTGCTGATACCAATCATATCCCACTTATCAAAACCTTTAGTTCGCCATAGATTACCCAAACACTCAGAGTCATACAAGGGGGTCGCACAAGTAAATCTGTCAGTCCATCCAAGAGCCGCAGTCGCATCACGCCACACTCGTAACGCAGTTTTAGTGGGTCCCGTAAGCGAGGGACAGAGCCTCCGGGAATACAGCGCCCTGTTAAAGTTGCCGCCCGGCAAAAGGTGCTTATCCATTGCAAAGGCCGGGGCCGAACCGGGAGCATAAGTCACGTGATTAACCGCACTCAGCTGGGAAGCCCAATAGTAGCGCCTAATGTCAGGGAGGGCGATACCTCCGTTGTACCACGGCAGTGTGAGTTTAGACAGAACAATGCATACACGCCCGTCCCAGATAAGACGACATTGTAGACCCTCCACCTCCCGAAAGTACCGCAAGGGAACAAGATCAAACGAGTTCTGGAGAGCATACAAAAATCTGGGCAGCAACATCATTTTAAAAAGGGCCGCTCGGCCCAGCGGGGACAACGGCAATTGACGCCAACGAGCGACATCCAATTTCAGTCGTTGAAGAGGAGGTAGCAAGTTACGTTCATAACGGATGGTGGCATCCAAGGAGATGTAAATCCCCAGGTACTTAAAGTCAGTCTCAGTCACTTGAATCGGACATCTACGAGGCAAAAGGGGAGTTCCTCCCGCCAAAACGTAGACACAAGATTTGGTCCAATTAATGACGAGACCCGAGTTCTTCCCAAAAGAGGTCAGAACATCGAAAAGCACATTGAGAGATTTCCGAGGGGAGGTAAAGTACAGGAGGATGTCATCCGCGTAAAGCGAGATACGATCCTCAAAGTCAGGAGTCCACCGAATACCCTTCATGGAGGGCTCCCAACGGAGCCATTCAGCCAGCGGTTCCAAGGCAAGGGCGAAGAGTAACGGAGACAGCGGGCAACCCTGCCGGGTACCCCGCACGAGCGCAAAGGCCCCAGAGACCCTACCATTGACCACCACCTGTGCCAGGGGATTCTCATAAAGAAGCTTAACCCAAGCGATAAACCCCGGGCCGAACCCAAACTTCGAGAGGACAGCCCAAAGGTAGGGCCACTCAATGGTATCAAAAGCCATCGTAGCGTCAAGAGAGACCAAAATGGCCGACTCAGTGAGAGTCGCAGCCCTCGCGAGAACTCCGTGGAGTCTCCGCAAGTTAAGGGCGGTGTTGCGATGAACACATCATTGACTCTGATGGGACAGCACATTACACCCCACATGCTATAGTGGCGCAATTCCACCGATTTTATTCAACTATATATACCACACGTGGTGGGATGGACGAGACAGCAATGAACGAATACCTAGAGGACACGGCCAGTGCATGGCTTTCAGACGCCCACAGAGAATATTTAAGCTAGCCAACTGATGAGGCCGATGTTTCAAACAACAAAGCTCCGGGCCTGTTGGCCTGACGGCTGAGTTTTATAAGGCTTATGCTGACCTCCTTATACCACATTTGCTAGAGATGTATGCAGAGGCTCATGAGTCGGGGACTCTCCCTCCTTCTCTACGTCAGGCCCTAATTATCAACCTCCATAAGAAAGATAAATCTCCTATGCGCTGTGACTCTTATCGTCCACTTTAGTTGATCAATTTGGTTGCAAAAATTTTAGCAAAGATTTTGGCCACTAAAATACAGCCCTTAATGCCACTTCTGGTGCTCCAGGACCAATCTGGGTTTGTTCCAGAACGTTCTACTTCCCACAATTTGCGCACTATCTTTGTCATATCTTCGTCATATTCCATGTGCTTAACCCTGACATGTCGGCTGTTGCAGTTCTACTGGACGCTCCAAAAGCATTCAACTCTATAGAGTGGAGATCTATCATGCATATATGCATATATTACACTGAATGGGATTCCCCTTTGTTTTGACTCGCTGGATACAAGTCCTCTACATTGACGCCTCAGCGAGAGTTCGAGTGGGCGGGCTCACGTCAGAAACGTTTAACAGAGAAAGTGGCACCAGCAAGGCTGTCCCCTGTCCCTTCTTTTCGCCCTCGTTTTAGAACCTCTAGCGTGCAAAATCCGGCAAGGTCATAGGGCTGCGGACCTCAATTTTAATAACCAGCCGGTTGGGATCTCCCTATACGCTGACGACATGGTCCTATTTGTTCGCGAGCCACAGCACTATTTATCCCAGATTATACGGGAATATATTAAATGTGGCCTATTTTCAGATAAATTGGGAGAAATCTGTCATCATTCCCTTGACGCTAGCTACAGCTCCACCCCAGGTAGAATACCCATTGGTATGGTCTGTAGTTCCAGCCAAATATCTAGGGGTATGGGTACACCGAGACCCTGAGGTTGTGATTAAAGATAACTATGGTCAGGCATATACCTCCTTAGTGCAGCAGATTGACCGGTGGTTCTGTTTGCCGTTGTCCCTGGCAGATCGTATAGCTGTAATAAAAATGGTCCTCCTTCCTAAGCTCTTATATCTTTTTTGCAATATTCTAATCCCGTTGACAAAACATTTTTTTAAAACAGTCCAAACCCAGCTACTGAGGTTAGTATGGGGGAATAAGCAACCTAGAATTAGCTGGCTTACGTTAACACTGACGTACGAGGGAGGGGGGGGTTCACTGCTCCGGACTTCTATGTGTACTACCTCTGCGCGCAGGCCCAGGATGCATATTACTGGTTTAAGTCCCATGACTTTATCCCACATGTGGCTGTAGAAGACGGGGCCGCCCATCCTGTGTCTCTGAGGAGCGTCATCACATACACCAATAGGCAGACGCCCAGGACTGAGATAAACACAATAGATGCCACTGTTGCGGCCTGGCAGGCGATTGGTAGGCAGGCACACAAAATCCCTATATACGCACCAGCACTGCCCCTCGCTGGGCACGCGGCGCTATCTGTAGCGCAAGAAAATGGTCCTATAACCGCTCTAAAGGAAGCCAGAATCACGCATATGAGCGATCTTTACCCTGGGGGAAAGTACCTCACAGATGAGGATTTAAATTACCCCGTTATTCCAGTACACCGGTTATAGGTTGAAGCGTGCAGTAAGGGACCATTACACTACTTTTCCTGAGGAGCCGGAACCACTTAAGACACTGCAATTGTTGATGGTAGCCCCAACTAGGAAGAAGCTGATCAACAAGTTATACAAAGCAGTTTAGGGGGAAACAGCCCCTAGACTAGACAGGAGTCTGGAACGTTGGAATGCTATGATGACTCTCCCGTCAACTGACAGAGAATTTGAGCAGATTTGCGCGCTGACAGGCCGCTTGACTTCGAACAGTAATTTGAGAATCATTCATTTTAAGTTTTTGCATCAAGTGTACTATACTCCTATTAAATTATATAACATGGTTCTTAGGGATTCGGACAACTGTAGGAGATGTGGTCAAAGCAGGGCTGACTTCTCACATCTTGCATGGCAGTGTAATCCGGTGTTCAACTAGGTCAGGTGTTACAATGCACACCACTGGAGTGCCTCCTAGGATATGTCTCCCAAATAAAGGCCACGGTGGGAAGGTTTGTGAGAGTAGCCCTGTTACCGGCAAAGAGGAGAGTCTTATTTACCTGGGAAAGTAAGTTAAGTCCAAAAGTCCAAAAGTTGATATGTGGGTCAAGGATATGGTATACTGCCGTGAACAGCTGGAACTTTATGCTGAGGAACTGCCGGCAACCTCTAGACCAACAGATATTTGGACTCCCCTGTGAGAATATTTATTGACTCAGAGTGGATTCTGAATAATTCATTATTGTGAAGATCGCTTCCTAGAGAATCACAATACCCGGACTACACATCTATGTGGACAGAGCAGAAAGAGTCATGTGCATGTATGCTATATGCTGATCACTGGAATGTACCTGTTATTGGTTGCTTATTATTTTATTGTTATGTTGTTCTCTATACCAAAGAGTGTCACAGCATTGTATTGTTGGAATGTGTCTATTCTGTATGATACTGCAAAACTCTCAATAAATAAAATTAAAAAAAAATTAAAAAATCTTGCATTGTGTTGAACAATACCCCACATTGTCGGTCTTCATACCCTAGCCCCTGACCCGGTCTGCGAGCATACCTACCAAGCTCTTCACATGGTTTGCCCATGTGCCAGACGTTCCTCACACTGTTGCCCCAACACTTCAGACTCCTTATACTGCCTCTTAAGTTATCCAAGCTCCTTGTACTGTTGGTCCAGTATCCTCAATGCTTGTTGCTGGAGGGAAAATGTCCACCAGTGCGCAGGTGTACAAGCACGCCCATAGAGCATACGCACAGCACGAACATGCACATACACACACACTCATACACATTCACACAAATACGACAATCTTTTTTGGCACTCCCCATGATCTCCCCCTCTAATTCCCTCACCACCACCCAGCAAAAGTGCCTCTCATCTCTCCATAGTCTTACTCACACATACATTTCTTTTGTTTTTAAGCAATGGTAAAGGTTGGCATTACTAATCCACTCAGCTATCCACATAAAGTACAGATCTGTTTTGTGCAGCAGCCACATTAACCCTCTGTGCTACTTTATGGCGAGTCAAAACTGCCACTAGCCAGAACTTATATATATATATACATACATATACATATACATATACATATACATACACATACAGACACACATCTCTCTCTCTCTCTCCCTCTCTCTGGAACATTAATCACAAGAGTTATCTTGGCACTTGTATTGCTGCCTGAAAGCTGGAAGCACAAGGAACTCAGCAGTAGGTGTTTTTAAATCTTAAGTTATAGCTAAACACAGCGCCCTCATCCAACCCACCACCGTCCAGGTTAGTCACCCCTGGTCAGCACCTAGTGCGGCCTGTACCTTGCATCGCCCTAAAGCCCTAGTGCTCTATGCAAATATAACCCCAAACGAAGAGAGAAGTGAAAGCTTTTCTGATTAGCACATCACACTCGGGCAAAAGAAGTACAACACTGTTCAATCCTAGAAGAGGCCTAGCTATCAACTATAATGCAACATTTAATAGTGGCACCCTGGCAGGGGCCCTAGAGGGCCACTGAACAGGAATTCCGACATTATTTCACTTCCCATTCAGTGCCAAGGAGTGTCCACTCTCTTGCTAATATCAGGACCCATTGTTATTCCCGGGACGTCATTGCATCCCGGGGAGAGAGATAAGAGGTAGCCATGCTATCTCCCTCTGTGCACTGCAGGGGGAGTGTGCGGGGGGGTGAGGAAACCGCCTGTCTCAGCCCTCGGTCCCCAGTGTCCTCTTAACTAGCAGAGACTGACTAACTCTTGGGTGTAAACGAAGGTCCCTGCGGATAGGTTCCACCCTCCCTGAAGATCTGGTCCCGTCCAGCGGATAAAGCTTTTGGAGGATCTGTTGGTACCCCCAACAGGTGTTCACCTACGAAGTTTACATTTGTTCCGCCCCCTCCCCCACTCACTCATGCTGAACCTAGACCGGGCGGGTACTGTACCTGCTGGGAAGTTCCTGAACTTGCGCTCTCTTTCCCCTGCTTCGGCCTGTTCGTCGTCAGCGTACTGTTTAATTTATTGGTCTTGAGGTCGGCAGGGGTCTTGGAGGGAGAGGTGTTCGAAGGAAGGCAGGTATTTGTTTGGGAAGTTTCAGGGAGTCTAAGGAGAGGGAAATGTATTTCTGGAAAAGGGACGAGGCGAGTGCTCAAAAGCTGGGCAGTCTTTGCTCAATCGGAAGCACCCCTTCCTCTCTGTGAAGGATGCCTGAGCAGTGAGCGCGTGCAGGGCAGAGCGCACCCCTGTCCATTATCTCTCAAACCCCAAACCGGAGCGGACCACGACATTTTCCCCTACCCTCCTCACCCAACTGTGCGTACCCAGCCACGTCTAAATAATACGTACTGTACAGTGTACCACCTGAAGTAAAGGGGCTAGTAGCCATGGGAGGGTACAAATGACGATATGGCCATAATAAGGCAGGACTAACAAGCCTCATAATCAATCAGAAGACAGAATTTATGAAGGAAAAAGACAGAAGCCACTGAAAAATATGGGCGGAGAGTGAGGGCAGCTTGTCTCCCTTACTCTACTACTGCATGTCTTGCAGAGCATGTGCGCTGCCGCTAAAGCCCGACCTAAAAAAATGGCACATGGATAACCTTATGACATTTCATTTGTTACTCTCCCATGTAAAGGTTAGCTGATAAATTCAAAAAAATGCTTAAAATGTGGTTTTATGAATGCTAGTTTGCTCTGGGGTTCGTGATTAGGTGCACAAAACGAATGTAAGTGTTGTGCTTTGAGATTGGAATTTAGCGTATGCAGATTCTAGTTTTGTATAGTTTTCACTGCTGGCAACAACAAAAATAAGTAAATTGTGGATAAGAATGCACTTAAGCAGGCATGATGTGACACAGCCCGAATGCCAATCACCCAATAAACATAGGAAATCCTTACCCACCTCACCTCCTTCACATTATTCAGCTACAACCGCCGCTCGTTAGTTCACCATCATGCCAATATCTTTGATTTTATCCAAGATTACCTACCTGATATATGACTTCTTACTGAAACATGGCTAGGGCAGTCCAAAGTAGCAGAGCCGGCATTAGGACTTTCCCTAGGGCAACAATTAAAAAAATTGTGAAAGAGCCAACAGCAGAGGAGGTGGTATAGCTATTGTGCACAAAGCAGGTATAGGCTGCAGTCTAGTCCAATGCACAATCCAAGACTGTGAAAGCGCCGGTTTTAAAATCTCCCTAAATAACAACTTCACCATCACAGGGCTGCTGATAAACCACCCCCAGGCCCATCCAAAGCCTTCAGAGAAGCACTCACAAACTACCTGGCCCTGCTAGTTATTAATCACTCAGATTTCAATATTATTGGTGACCTGCATTTATATTTTGACTCCTATCAGGATAACGAAGCTCGCAAATTTCTGGACGACCTTACAGCCATGCAACCGTCCCAGTTAGTTGTAGAAGCTACACAGTCTGCCAGCCACCTCTTGATCCTGTGTTTTTTAACTTAAATAATCTAGGTGTTGTGACCCCCTGACCCATGTCCTGGACTGACCATTATATTGGTTCCCATGACTATCAACACCAAGCTCCAGGAATGTACCATGGCCCTAACACTATCCCGAAAAGATTATGGTAGAAATTGGATTTACAGGAATTCAGACATTTTATTCAGGCCACGCATTCTTATCCAACGTGGTGGAGGAGGCTCCTGAAAACATGGTACAGTCTTGGCTTACTTCAGCTCTTGACGTCTTTATCCCTGCTTGTCAGGGGCTGATCAAAAAGAAACCTTCAACCCTAAAAACTAATGAGACTCTTGTAGCCCAAAACAAGACTGTGCTTCAACATGGAGAAAAACCTATGAATCGCCAGCCAAAGTGAAACATAGAATAGCTTTAAAAACATATCTCAAAAAGATCAAGAAAGCTAAAGCAGAGTTCTCCTCCAACAAAATCCGCAATAGTACCAATCCAGCTATTTTTTTTTTACTTTATTGAGTAGCTTAATGAAACCAGCTCTATCAGTCGAGCCTATTGAGGTCTTTGCCAACCACTGCAACAAACTAGTAGATTACTTCATTGGTAAAATTAAGGATATCTACTCACATTTTTCCTTAAGCACTACTCCCGATTTGATGGCAGTACCAGTATGCTGGAGGCCCTACGCCCCAGGGAAGAACTAATTGCATTTCCTACACTCAAACCTGCTTCTCTACGGGCCATTTGCAACCAAGTCAAATCTGGCTCTCATGATAACCCTATGAGGCCCGACCTTATCCTAAAACGCCAAGATATTTTATTACCATCCTTTTTTAAATAAAACATTAATCTGACTTTTGCTATGGTCCCTTTTGCAAGCCGAAGTCATTCCTTTGCTTAAAAAAACGTTCCTTGGACCAGGCACAGTCAGAAAACTACTGCCCCATCTCTTTCCTACCTTTTTGGCCAAGGTGGTAGAGAAAAATGCCAACAGCGTATTGACAGAGTTTCTGGAGGATAACCATATTTTGGACACATTCCAAAAAAGATTCAGACCTTCTCCCAGCATGGAATCTTCACTATTTTCAGTGTTAGAGAAACTTTGCAGTGCCTTGGATGAAGGTAATTCATTGGCCCGGATTCGGCTGGATCGAAGCGCCACTTTCATCATGATGTCTCATAATGTGCTACTGCAGAGATTACATGATATAAGGATAAGAGGGTTAGCCCTAACCTGGTTTACCTTTTTCTTGACCACACGCTCATTACAAGTAATATCTCCCTGTTTGAATCTCACTAACAATCCTTGCCATATGAAGCCCCCTATTGCTCCTCATTGAGACCGACCTCATTCAACATTTACGTTCAACCTCTAGCACAGGCTGTGAAATGCTTTGGGATCTCATTGGTATCCCAAGGGAACGATACCCAGCTTATTCTTTCACTCTCAGCGAACGCAACTCAAAACATGGCCAACTTTCAGAAAGGGGTGCTTGCTGTTGCTAAGTGGATGAATAACAAGGTTTTAAAAATAAACGCTAACAAAACTGAAATCCTTCTGTTAGGCAAGTACACCAACACCTGGGGAGAAAACTGGTAGCCGGTTATCTTTGGACCACCTCCCAAGCCGAAACCGGTCATCAAGAATTGAGGATTATGGAAAGATTACTCTCTTGCCTTCGAGACCCAAGTCAAATCATTGACTGGTGCCTGCTTTGGTCTTTTTAGAAGCCTCAAACCTATCATTGGCTTTTTTGATCCCCAAACTTGGCAGACTAATATTTAATCCAAAATTCTGTCTCTCCTGGACTATTGCAATGTCCTGTATCTAGGTGTCAACAAAGAAGTCATAAAAAGACTACAGATCGTCCAGGATGCCCCAGCGAGTCTGCTCTTCTCCCTTCCAAAATTCTGATCCACCGCAGAGCTCTTCCAGAAGCTGCATTGGCTTCCTGTTGATAAGCACATACATTTCAAAACTCTGTGCATTTCCCATAAGAGCCTCCACTCCCATTGTGCTCATATTCTTGCCGTACTCGCCATCTAGGCCTGCACGGTCGGCTGACTTCAACTTAGCCACTGTCCCTTGGACCAAGAGTGCAAGAGGAGGAGGTCGCTTCTTTCAAGCCATGGCTCCTGTACTATGGAACAAATAGCATCTTTATCTACAGAGTTTTATATAGCGCGAGCTTGACCTGAATCAGGTATCAGAGCGCTTTACAAAGCACCAGTTGCATTACATGAGGACAACTCATAAGCATCTCAGCTTCAGGAAATTACTTAAGACATTGATCTTTTTAATTAGCTTTCCATCATTATATTGCTGTTTTTCGGTGAGAGTATTGTACCTGTATAAGGTTTGTAGCCATGTTGTACAGCAGCGTGTCTGCTGTGCAGCATGGCTAAAAGTAATTGACAAAAGGTTATGGAAGTGGCCGGCGCTGGCAGCATCGCTGCAATTTTTTTTATTGCTAGACCCTAAGCAACACAGAGGGAGGAAAGACAGACTGACAAGGACGTGAATGGGGAGGAATACTTTTTTTTTTTTAGAAAAGCCTTATGACACAGCCATAACTAGATGCATCACAGTATTTTTTTATTGCTCCCCCGAGCCAACACAGGGTACAGAAGGGGGAGCACATGGACGAGGGGTTTTGGAAGAAGCTGCTGGGAAGCACATGGACAGAGGGAGGATGAAAAAGAGGAAGGGTCTTAGGGACAATTAGACAGGCAAAGAAGGGTCAGAGGGAGGAGCTATGGGCACCCAGACAATGGGGGGTGGTCGGTAGGAGCTGGGTCAAGCAGAAGTACAATGGAGCATAGTCGGGAGCAGTAGCCGGAGGCAAGAAAATGGACAACGGAGGGTGGGGGTAAGTCGATGGACAAAAGAGGGTGGGAGGGAGGGGCTGGAGACAAGGAGATGGATAACAGAGGGTTGACAGGCAGGAGGCACCGTAGGAGGGACATGGAGGGGGAGGGGTACATGAGAGAGACAGTTAAAAAAGCATGCACTCTCGTAGAGTGCTTAAACAAAAATAAAAAGGTAGCACCTGGAAAGTGTGCAGTAGAAGGACACAAGTAATTCGTCCATGGGTGGGACAAAATCAAAAGATGAGGAAGGAAGCCTATGGAAGTTGACCAATAAGAAGCAAGCAAATGAGACTAACAATGAACCTAACAAATGATAAGCAATGGCCGGCCTACAAGACTACTACAAGTTAACAAAAGGTCTTGCAAGTGGCAGCGCATGATCTATCTTAGCTGTGAGCTAAAAACATGTGTATTGCATGTAGCAAGATATAATATGCCAAACCAAAAGTAAACATTTTGCCGAAGTAAAACAAAATAATGTGGTGGAGTTATTGAATGTAAACTGCAATATATGAAGTACGTTGCTGATTCTTTACTTCAACACCAAATACCATCTTCAAGTCTTGGGTTTTCATTTAACAAATCAGAGCTTCTGGGAGATGTAAACTTTGGTTACTTCTTTTGACCCAATTGCACAAGCACAATTGACAACCAAGATCTGCATTTGGAAAGTTCACGACTTTATGCATATTGTGCAGAGTACATTGAGCAATTTGCACCCCAAATGTGGAATAAGTTAGCCCTAAAGAGGGGGAAGTTCGGAGTGGCAGAGTGAGAGTGTGTGTGTGTCCATATAAATGATTAAAACCGTGCAATGCGCATAAATAGTTAACTCTTGCACGTAAAAGTACAGTACAGTGTAAAGAGTTCAAGGATAGGAAGATAAGAAAACAGAAGACTGCAATAACCCCTTAGAAGTGATTTTTGCAGGGCATATCCAATGGTTCAATGGACACTGACAGTCCCCTACTTCTCCACTTGAAACATAACTTCTTCGGCAGACTAGCTAAATATGAAGTGAAAATGGAGCACGAATCTCGAATGAATAAATTAAGCATTCAACTATCAGTCTATCTATCTAGTCAGCTCTGTCCCTTTGCCATAGACCTCCGTGAGCTCTCTGAGCTTGTGTGGAAGTGCTTGTGTAGATATTGTTTGTCGGTCTACCATCTAATGTGGATGGAAAGAGTAGATCTGTTTGTATATGTGCTGAGGTGGCTGGAGTACATGTAGACCTGATGGTTTTGAGCAGGGGTGCATATCCGTTTGCTTACTTGGGTACAGTATGGATAGATGTAGATCTGGCGTGCATGAATATTTTAAGATGGATAGTCTTGTGTGTGCATGGATGTCTGCAAGTGTGTTGCTCTGTTTTCATATTAGAATTTGTGTATGATCTAGGCCAGTGGGCGAATACAAGGGCCTCTCCTCTATGCATGCACCTTACAAAAAAAGCCAGACCTATTATCTTTGTCAACGCTAGTTGTTGATATAATTACAATGTGATTGTCACTTTTTCTTCGGATGCAAAAAGGAGTTACACAAGCAGGATAAATGAGGAAATCGGGTTGCTGGGAAGAAAGCAAGGCTGATGCGGAAAACAGATGAAGCCAACAGACAAGCAAGCGAGAGAGTAGGGAGTGTAGAAGAATGAGTACGGAAAAGAGCTTAAGGACCAGAGGTAATTAGATACATGGAGGGGCCGCTAAGCAGAAAAGAAGAGGGAAAGACAACTGGACACGTAGAGAAGAAGAGACCATTGTTTAGGATGGGGGGCGACACTAAGCATGGCCACTGTGGAGATTAAAAAGAGTATGACCATCGTAAGATATAGGATGGTGTTCACATTAATATATTAAAGGAACTATAGAACACCAACACGGTGCAGCGTTGCACAGGTACATTCATAAAACCGGCCCGTTGACGGCCAATAATGCATGCAAAAATGTGATGTTGATTGGCTATAAAAAATGCACTAACCAGACGTAACCACATTCGTCTTACCTTTTACATCAGTCCGATTCTAACTCTCATTATAAGGTCCCATTCTTTATCCGTCCGGACCATTTGTCTCCCCATTTAGAAGTATCCTGCCTGCCTCTGAGGTTTCATGTTCCCAAGGCATTTTATTACAGATTAACTGGTTTGAATGCGTGCCCTCCGCCCGTCCTTGCTCGTGCAGGTTGACAGGGTTCGCTGGGTCGAGCATTCGTGAATTTTTTTTCCAGACGATGTTATTTTTGGCACAGGAATTGGTCTACAAGATAGTAGCACCAGTAACTATTAATGATATAAAACAAGCATTGGCACAGCAAATAGGTTTCGCATTTGGGACCGTATACGTGTTTAGCCATGCAACAGTTGGGTTTGTTGCATAAAGGATGCTCTACTGCATAACTAAATACTTATACGGTCCAAAAAGCAAGACCTACTGGCTATGCCAATGCTTGTTTGTTTTTTGTTGCTGTTTTGTTTAAGTTCCCAGATCTACAATAGCTGGACATGGTTTTTGTTAACAGTTCTTTTCATCAAATGAACTTGTTTTCATAGCTCTGAATGTTGTTTCCATTCTGGTTGTAGGAAACAGTCATTCCCGGGGGCGTGGAGGCTGCCTAGCTGAGCGCATGCGCCGAACTTTGCAAGTGAGAAAATGCCTGGTGCAGGCGCAATTTACAAGTGTGGAGGGAGGGAGTCCCAGGCAGCGTGACTCACTCCCAAGGAGTTCATGCACAGCATCTGCATACTCAGCATGGTTTAAGGAAACTCGACCCACTCCCTCCCAGGCATCGAACACATATTTACCAAGAAACTCTGAGAAGAGCATGCCTGCTGCACTGACAGCTTGTGGGGTGTGTGCCTGGTGGAAGCGTGCACTGCCAGCTAGTGGTGTGTGTGTGCCTGGTGGAAGCGTGCACTGATGGCTGGTGGTGTGTGTGCCTGGTGGAAGCGTGCACTGACAGCTAGTGGTGTGTGTGCCTGGTGAAAGCGTGCATTGACGGCTGGTGGTGTGTGTGCCCCTTGAAAGCGTGCACTGATGGCTGGTGGTGTGCATGCCTGGTGGAAGCGTGCACCTACGGCTGGTGGTGTGTGCCTGGTGGAAGCGTGCACTGACGGCTGGTGATGTGTATGCCTGGTGGAAGCGTGCACTGATGGCTGGTGGTGTGTGTGCCTGGTGGAAGCGCGCACTGACGGCTGGTGGTGTGTGTGTGCCTGGTGGAAGCATCCACTGACGGCTGGTGGTGAGAGCCTGGTGTAAGTATGCACTGACGGCTGGTGGTGTGTGTGCCTGTTGGAATTGTGCACTGATGGCTGGTGGTGTGTGTGCCTGGTGGAAGCGTGCACTGACGGCTGGTGATGTGTATGCCTGGTGGAAGCGTGCACTGATGGCTGGTGGTGTGTATGCCTGGTGGAAGCGCGCACTGACGGCTGGTGGTGTGTGTGTGCCTGGTGGAAGCATCCACTGACGGCTGGTGGTGAGAGCCTGGTGTAAGTATGCACTGACGGCTGGTGGTGTGTGTGCCTGTTGGAATTGTGCACTGATGGCTGGTGGTGTGTGTGCCTGGTGGAAGCGAGCATTGACAGCTGGTGGTGTGTGTGCCTGGTTGAAGCGTGCACTGATGGCTGGTGGTGTGTGTACCTGGTGGAAGCGTGCACTGACGGCTGGTGGTGTGTGCCTGGTGGAAGCGTGCAATGAAGGCTGGTGGTGTGTGTGCCTGGTGAAAGCGTGCACTGACGGCTCATGGTGTGTGCCTGGTGGAAGCGTGCACTGCTAATAATGTCATTACTTTTGTTTCCAGAAGTTCACGACAATTGTCCAGTGGTGCGCCAACGTCTTCAACGGTTTCTTCATCTTCACCATAATGACTCGGACTCAGAAACAGGGGCGTAGCTAGACCTTGTGGCGCCCGGGGCTATCCCTCAGATTGCCGCCCCTTGGGGGGGGGGGGGGAAGACTTGCTGGGGAAAAAGGACGGCGAGCACTTGAAAGGTGGGTGTAATTTCTGGTATTCATATGACTTTCCTTCATCTTTAATGAGTGATTTTAATGTTTGCCCATGCGAAAGTGTGACTCCTAGAGTTGAAAGGTCACTCATAATTACAATGAAATTCTGAAAGTGCCACATATAGCAATCTGAAACCTTGGCAGCTATGGATGGCCCACAGACTCAGCCACCCACTCCTCTGAACCTGCTGCTGCACTCCTCTTACCTCACTCGATCCAGGCAGGGTCTCTGTTGCAGGCAGGGGTGGTTCGGTTCGAACTTTGATCCCCTAATAACTTCTGCTGTACTGAGTCTGCAGCGCAGCAGCCAGACTCTCAGCCCAGAGAGCCAGCAAAACAACGCCAAAAGCTGCAAGCACAAGGCCAGAATTGACTCCTCACGAGAGCGTAGCGGTGAAGCGCATAACGCGTCACTGCTACGTTCTAATCACGAGGACTGGCCAAGATGTCACTACAGGGCCGTCATAGCTGCCAAGGTTTCAGATTGCTATGTGTGACATTTTTTTAAATTCCAGTGCAATTATGAGTGACATTTCAATAATTTATGAGTGACAATTTCTCGCAAGCAAAACCAAGCAATGAAGTCCATGGGAATGGATAAATATTACAAATTATACTCTTTTGAGCTGTGAGAAACTCCAAAAAGATCTTGAAACTGCTGCAGAGCACCTGAAATTAAAGTTTCCTATTGATCACCAAATGCCTGCTTTTTATACCTAGGTGTTTTTTGTATTCTGGGGTTTGTATGCCCATGCATTATTATAGGAAAGGAGAAAACTATTAATTTCAGATTCCAAAGTATTTAGGATTAACAAATCAGGATTCACGGTGTTACAATTCGCATGAAGCACACAAAAGGAAGCAGCTACGGATAGGTCACATTATAATACTTGGTGTCATGTGACACAGAGAGCCAGCCGCCCTTTGACACAAATGTCACCTGATAAGTAATGTAAACCCTTCTCCCCACCATAATAACAAAAAGATACAACCAGGCCTGGACTGCCCCAAAAGCAGCAGCAGATGCTGCTCAGTGAGCACATTTACCCTCCTGCCAATAACAAGGATTACTGCCTTCACTATTGGTCTCTATTCTGCAGCAGATCACATGTTGTTCCTACTGTACCAGTCACTTACTTTCAGGGTTACCATCAGGCTCTGTTGGTATTTTATTGTCCTGGCTGTTACAAAAATTCTGAGAAGCCCTGAAAGTCGATATTTTTCCCCTCATAAGCGCATATTTTAAACAGCAAAACCAAAAACAAGTTGCAGTGTTCTGGAGCTGCGAAGTTAATAACTGTCTCATAAATAAAGTAAAGACAGAAAGTAAAGCCCCTATATACACTTTAGAAATAATTTTTTTTTATAACTTGCTCATCTTAAATCGACATGGTCTGTGGTGCAGAGCAGAGTGCAGTAGCGCAATGCTGTGTTTTAATGACAACTCGGGCACCTTGTCACAGTGTGACCGGACAGGTGTGCCCCAGCACCGGGCCGGCAGACAATTAAGTAACAGACCCTGCTTTAGCCAGCCTTTGCCAACTGTGCCCCTCTGGGTACTCACTGGCAATAATCAGATGCAGAGCAAATGTGCACTGCAGCCCACTCTGTCCCACGTGGGACCCTGCCAAAATAGGATGTGAGGCCCCAACAGCATGGATGTTCTTCGTCAGCTACAGAAGTAATTAAAATGAAATAGTCAACAGTCTGCTGACTATCGGACTCGACAGCTGAGCATCGAAGCCTCAGGCTGAGGCGCAAAACATACATAGGTCACAACCAAGGTGCACCCTATGTCAATATTTATTTAAATAATGACTCAACACTAAATCAGTCACCTCGAGAGCTGTGATCGTCCTGGTCAGCGCGCAGCTACCAGCCCAGCCCCACAGCCACCAGCATGGTACAGATGATGTCGCCGGCAGCTGAAAATGAAGTACTCGCACAAAAAAAGTCTTCAGCTCAGCTGTAAACGCAGGGCAGGCAGGCGAAGATAACCCACATGTTAAATAATATAAATAAAAACCACATTTTACAAGAGTGAGGATATCTCACTCTACTTACTTTGAGAGGTGAGCTTCAGCGGCTGCAAACTGGTATGGGCCTGGTCTCCTTGTGAACACAACCGGCATGAAAATTCAACAGCCGAGTGTGTTCTGGGATCCAGAAGTCACGGCGCCGTTCCTGTGCTTGAGGTTAGTAGGTCAAGTTTGCTAGTGCCGGCCGCTTTTGCAAAAATCGGGCAAGACCGCGGCTCCTGTCTTCTTTTCAGTGTGAGTCTCCCGATGTTTACCCTGTTGAAGCACCCTGTGCCTCCCCGGGCCCCGGCCAGGAGGTATATGCTGATTGTTAGGCTCAGCTCAGCTGTGGGACCCCGGGGGCGGCGGAGCGTTGTTCACCTAATCACTGCTCTCAGCTCACACTTCGAAAAAATATAATTACTGGTGGTCTCGTTTTTTGGGCTGCAGTCAGAGTGGCGAAATGTGCGCCGGCGGGACTTTCGCACACAGGAAGCAGTGCAGATAATGTAACATTGTAGGACGACTAGAGCAGATATTTAACTGTTGAGCTGCTGCTGCTCGAGTCGCAAGTGAAGTCTTCTGCGGCCCGGTCCCGGGGCACACAAAGGTGGCGCTGGAGCGTGCTAGCACCTGGCGTAGGCGCGGCCGCCTTTATAATTTATATAAAGGAGGCTGCAACAGGCGGCCGCCTCAAAAAGAGTGCCGCCGGGGGCGGACCGCCCCCCTCACTCCCCCCTAGCTACGCGGGTGCTCAGAAATCTTTATTTCGGCTGCTTTAGCCATAAAAGATACATACATAAAAACACAGAGCCATGTCGTTTTACACATACAAGTCTAAAAACAGTTAAAAACGTATCCATTCGTTACAGAAGTCATGATAATCGTCCTCAATAAGAAATACGTACATAAATGCATTAAAAACACAGAGCTTCATGGCAGTTAACATCTACGGTCTGGACATATACCATAATCAGAGGGAGAATCATACACCGTCATCATATAAAAGCAACTATAACGTTATAAACCAACAAAAATTTAACGGCTCAAAGTAATTGACCAATCTTCATGCGAGCAATATACACAGAATAAAGGAATCTACTAATGCTGAATACAATAGATTGGGAAGTGTTTGTTTTAATAATTCTATATGCCATGATACAAGATCTTATTCCTAGAAGGTTGCACAAGGGTTTGATCCACCTTTTTCTTGCTTTAGTATATGCTTGACAAAAGAACAGTATGTGGACCTCATCCTCCTTGTGAAAACCTGAGCACATGATACACTTCCCCTGTGTAGCGTTGGGCCCTTCCGATTTTCTCTTGGACCAACGTTCCAGGTTAGAGTTTATCATGAGATTCCCATACCTGAACTTCAAAAATAAGGACTTCGCAAGGGGAGGCTCTATCTCATCTAAAAATACCTCAAAAAAGGGTTCATCTTTGAAGCCTAGAAAATTATAAGTGAGAGACCCAGTTCTATTTCCATTTACTAACTGATTAGTTATGAAGGACCAGAAGGCTCGTTTCACCATAGATTTCGCCTAGTGCGGTTGCCTTTCCGGACTCTCCCATAACTGTGGCAGGCCCAAGATTGAGAACCATTTTTTAATGTGTTTGAGCCAGAAAATAGAATTAAGAGAATCTAAACCCAATATTTCCTGAAGACCTTTCCTGTAATCAATCAGTTCTGGAGTAGACCATATTCTTATCCAGAACATTAATGGTCTAATGATTGTATGATTGTCAGTTCTTTTAAGGTTCAAATCCAATTGAAGAGGTGTCAGAGGTGTACTAGTAGGAACCCTCACAATGGATCTCATAAATTTGTTATCCGGACCATGGAAGCTATCCCTTGCCCAAGGCCCCCATATCTCAGCCCCATAGAGGGCGGCAGATTGAATTTTAAATTTAAAAAGCTCAAGCACAGGAGTCACACATTTGCTGGTACTGGCATTGAGTTTGCTAATAATTGGCTTAACGTTTTGGGCATAAGACACCTTACTTTTCTCGATTTGGGCCTTCCATGTAAGGTTTGAGTCTAGCACCACCCCCAAATAGGAAAAGTTATCAACTGTTTCTAGCACTTGGCCGTCCAGACTAAGGGTCCCCTATCCGGCCTACAGGGATTCAATGCCATACACTTAGTTTTATTAACATTTATCTCCAATCCTTTCTTCACACAGTACATACTAAAGGAGTTCAAGAGTGCCTGGAGACCTTTCTTAGTTTGGGATATCAAGATGGTATCATTCGCGAAAAGTAACGCAGGCACCCCTTCCCCATTAAGTTGTGGTGAGTCGTTTGTACAACCGTTCAAATGATCAGGAATATCATTGACAAATAATGAAAATAGGGTAGGGGCCAAAACGCATCTTGGCGGACGCCACGCTCTATAGGGATGTTGCGCGTCAATTCCCCATTAGGACCCCACCTAATGTTGGCATGATTCCTAGCGTGCAGCTCGACTATTTGAGCCAGGAGGCACCCTGGCAACCCAACCTCACTAAGTGACCTCCAGAGCAAGTTACGTGGAACGAGGTCAAATGCCGCTCTCAAGTCTACGAAGGCGACATACAAGTGCCCCTTCCTAATGAGTACATATTTCCAATATATACAACAAAATCTAAAAACCTGGTCTATGGTGCTGACCTTACCCCTGAACCCGGCTTGAAGTTTGGTGAGTATTGCTTTTTCCTCTAGCCAGTCATTTATCCGAAATAGTAAGTGCTTGGCGTAGAGTTTTTGCAAGATGTCCATCAAACTAATCGGTCTGTACTTTGATGGAACAAACCTGCTACCCTTTTTAAAATAATAGAACAACCTCTGCAGCACGCCAACTATCTGGAAACTGACAATTACTAGATAGTGCATTAAACAAGTGATTTATATATGGAGCCCAAACTTCAATCTCATGCTTGTACAGGTCACCGGGTATCTTATCAGGACCAGGAGCTTTGCTACTTTTCAGTTCTGCGATTGCCCTTTTGGTTTCACCAATTGAGAAATCAAGGCACTCAATCGGGGGTGGCGACCATGGCGTCTCATCAAAACCACTATCGTATTGTTTGTAAAGGGTTGTGAAGTGCGTCACCCAAGTCAGTTCGTCTAAAAAGACGTCCTTCACAGCTCTACCTGCATGGCACCCATTAGCGACCAGCCTCCAAAACCCAACATTGTCCTTGGATTTGGCGACAGCCAGCATGTCCGCCCAGTTTGACTCCTCCCATTTCTTTTTTGAGATCCTTTGGATATGCTTATATGTCTCCCTGGCAACTTTGACATCGTCTTTCGTTTTGTTTTTGATTGCAAACAAAAGCTCCCTCTTGGCGACCTACATGACTGGTCATACCATAATTTACCATGACACCCAATCCTTACGTTTTGCTGCTTTTTTTGGGGCATTTTTGTCAAACATGTTTTTAACTCCTGAAAAAATGTCTTGTGTAATGCAATGAATTGATCATAGTAATTAGGTGAAGAAGAGTGTCCAAGTATGGGCCCAAAAGTTGTATCAAATAGTGAATATACAATTGCGAGAGCATTACCATGTGCGAGAGCATGCGACCATTTCAATGCACGTCTGTTATTACTGACATGTACCAGATCACACGGAATGAAATTAGTAACCTCGGGGCAGATAATAGAGAGGGTTCGCTAAACATAATTACATCAATGGACAGTTCCAATGGATAGTGATCACTCTCAGCCCTTTTTGCCACCACGAGGTCAACCATATGGTGCCAGATGCTCAATGAGACAAAAATAAAGTCCAAGTTGCTTTTAATATCGGACCTCACAAAGGTGGGTTGTTTTAAAAGGTCAGAGGGAAGGCGACCATTACACGCCCTAAGACCGTGATCTGCTGTTAACCTCACCAATTGCACAACCAAAGCCGAACATTTGACGAAGTTTGTGGTCTCAAGCTGAGGAATGTTATTAGCTTGATCTTCATCCTCAAAAACGTCTGCAAGCCCTAGAACGGGTTCAAAATTACAGTTTATATCACCACCCAAGATCACTGCGGCATCACCAACCACCCTTTTCAGAAAGCTATCCAGGATTTCAAGAGTGGGAGATTCTATAGAGTGTGCTAAGGGTCTATTATAAACATTAATTATATAGCATTCTACCCCGTTCATATTTGTAAATTTTAGGGCCAAAATGTCCGATGAGCCTGCTTCTATTACTTCAGCCTTGATCTTCAGTGTGATTTTGACCCATGTGATGAGTCCCCCCGAAGGCCTACCCCTATTGGACTGAACTGCCCCAATGCCAAATGTTTTAAACCCTATCCTGTGAGGTGTGTCTATTGCCCATGTTTCCTGCAATAGACAAAAGTCGCTAGAATCAATATAATCTGCCCACTCTGGGTCCCTCAGATTTTTATTTACCCCCGCAATATTCCAGGAGATCAAGAGCACTGGTGGATTTGTCCCGCTACCAGGACAAGTTGGCTTTACAGTGACCAATATTGGTGCCACTGGTGATATCACACTGTCCTGCGACGTACCATCTACAGTATGCGGTTCCATTTGAGGAGCCAGACCCACTACACCGTTGTCGGCTCTATCACCCAAACAACCCTCTTCATTTTCTGGGTTCATAAGGGTGGCTTCTAGAAGGCACTCCTTAGCTAGGGCATCCCCATTATTACAACGGTCATTACCCCCCTCACCCTTTGCCCATATTACCTCGCTGTTGTCATATTTGGTGGAAGTGTTCTCATCACAGGGTGGGTGATGTGTGCCATAGGAATTAGTGGTGCAGCTTAGCAAAGGCACGAGTCAATCGACTCCGTCTAAGCAGCTAAATCTATTGTAGGTAGGGACTCCATTCCACACATTGTGATTACCCTGCCTACCAATTTCGGTGCCACGCCTAGAATATTGATTGATCATAGCCCAATTACCCCCATAGTTGGTACGCCTCAGTGGGGGATAAAAGAAGGTTAGGAGTCTAACTTCAATAGATGATGTGCCTGTATAAGTGTTCCGTGTACATATATATTGAGCAGTATGGGGTTCCTCGAATGAAACAACAATACAGTCACCCGGAATTGATTTGTTTATAGGGCCAATCCAAGGCACCCTTCGTACCATAAGAATTCTGCTTTTCATATGATTAGGAACAGGCTTGTTTTCGTTCAGCCAATATATCACCTTGTTTTTCAAGGACAAAAATGTTTCCTCATGTTGATTACCTAGTTCAGGGACCCCGGTAAGTACAACTACAAAAGGCCTTGCATCAGGCGGAAGATCTATAAATCCTCCCCTTGGATTATCTCTAACATGGGGTGCCTGGTAGTTGTGATTATAAGCTTTATTTACAGAGGTTCTCTGGACCGAGGACTCATTTAATGCAGAAGCAGTGTGCACGGGAAGATGAGTATCGACAACACTCACTATTTGAGTATTCACATTTGGTACAGTACCCTTCAAGGGTGGTTTATTAGCGGGTTTTCCTTTAAGTGGTGCCAAAGGGGTCGCAATAGGAGTATCGACGATGCTCACAATCTGATTATTTACATTTGGTACGTCCTTCTTCAAATGTTGTTTATTAGAAGGTTTTACTTTCGGTGGTGCCAAGGGGGTGGCAATAGGAGCCAATGAAGAGCTAGCAACTACATCAGAGCTTTGTAGCTCACTGCCACTTAAACTTAAACTAGACAGGGTGATGATACTTTTCTCCACCTCAAGGAGCTGATTTTCAATACAAGTTAACCTAACTTCCAGCAGCCTAAAAAGTTTCTTTAATGTCTCCCACACAATTTTCAAAAACTCTTCTTTACCCCCCTCTAACTCTACCACAGGTGTGATGATCTTCTCGTCCCCAATAACAGGGGGCCCGTCTATTGTATCCGAATTCAACGCTTCCATTTTGTCACTAATATTAGACATTTGCGTAGTTGAGAGCGTCCGATGTTGCGAGCTACTTACGCTCCCTAGTTTCATAGCCCCCCCTATAAGACACTGGCTTTTAGCCACTTTAGCCTTTTTCCTAGCGTACACTGACATGGCTTTACGTTTTCTCTTTTGTTTTGGCTCTACCTTGTTTTCACCCTGTTTGCTCTTGGTCTCTTCTTTCCCTATGGCTTTTTCCCCTTTAACATCCTCCAGCAGCATATCCACTTTAGTCGGGTTTTGAAATAAATTGCTATTAGCTGTGTGATGAGGTGAGTCTAATTGGACAACAGCAGAAATGGCTGTTTCCTCAGGTGCGGAGTGCACATCGGCCGATATAATAATGGGTGTGGGGCCAGTTGAACGCTCGGGAGTTTTAGCTAGGGCTATGCTACCCAAGGAAGATTTTTTACCCAGTGCAAGGTCTGAGGACAGTCTTCTAGCTGCCTCCAACTCCAAGGATACTCTATGCTGTAGTTTGGTGATCTCAATGTCGATGTTCGTATTAGTCCTTGTGATGAAATCATCCAGAGTCCCTGTAGCCTTTTTCACAGTTTTAACAGCCCTGCTCCGACTTTCACGCAAAGACATCGTTGAGCAATATCCCAGGGCTATAGTGTGCGAAGAAAACTATTACTGAGGCTATCTAGCACAACCAGACAGCCAAGAGGGGTGGCCCGGTCCGGTCTTGCCCGGTCAGTAACGGGCTAGAACGGGCCCGCCCTTGGCCCGGGCTTCGCCCCGTGCTACGACCCGCGCGCGTCCC
This sequence comes from Lissotriton helveticus, assembly GCF_964261635.1. NCBI lineage: Eukaryota > Metazoa > Chordata > Amphibia > Caudata > Salamandridae > Lissotriton > Lissotriton helveticus. The sequence goes on from NC_136057.1 coordinate 2,111,150,328, forward strand.
GCGTGCGCGAGTCTGTGGAAGATTAAATAGTGAGGATCAGGGCGGGAAGAGGACCAGCTGCGGATCCAGAACGCCTCAGCCAGACTCATCCTCGACATCCCCCGACGCAGCCACATCTCCGGACATCTGAGAGACCTGCACTGGCTCCCCGTCCACAAGAGAATCACCTTCCGTCTCCTCACCCACGCACACAAAGCCCTACACGACCAAGGCCCGAGCTACCTCAACAACCGCCTCAACTTCTACGCTCCCAAACGCCACCTCCGATCGACCAACCACGCCCTCGCCGCCGTCCCCCGCATCCGAAGAGCGACAACAGGAGGAAGGTCCTTCTCCTACCTGGCCGCCAAGACCTGGAACACCCTCCCTCCCGACCTTCGCCTGACCCAAGACCACCTCTCCTTCAGGAAGAAGCTCAAGACCTGGCTGTTCGAGCAGTAGCGGCACCCCCCCCCCCAAGCGCCTTGAGACCCTCCGGGTGAGTAGTGCGCTCTATAAATGCCTTGATTGATTGATTGAGCTGCGGCTTGTCCATGCCGCACGGAATGCTGGTCCTCGCAGTCCCGTGGCACAAAGGGCTCCAGTCAGATGACCTCCTTCTCCCTCAAAACCTCTGCACGAACGGCTCCCGTGAAGCGGGGGCCGTGAGAGGTCTCTGGCAGTCTCTGGCAGTCTTCAGGAACCACAGTGCAGGCGAACGACAAATGGGCGGTGATCCGCTGAGTAAAAGCAACAACCAGCAGTGGACTTAGGCAGCTTTTAAACCAGGTGAGGTCAGGGCGGGAAGAGGACCAGCTGCGGCTTGTCCATGCCGCACGGAATGCTGGTCCTCGCAGTCCCGCGGCACAAAGGGCTCCGGTCAGATGACCTCCTTCTACCTCAAAATCTCTGCACGAACGGCTCCCGTGAAGCGGGGGCCGTGAGAGGTCTCTGGCAGTCTCTGGCAGTCTTCAGGAACCACAGTGCAGGCGAACGACAAATGGGCGGTGATCCGCTGAGTAAAAGCAACAACCAGCAGTGGACTTAGGCAGCTTTTAAACCAGGTGAGGTCAGGGCGGGAAGAGGACCAGCTGCGGCTTGTCCACGCCGCACGGAATGCTGGTCCTCGCAGTCCCGCGGCACAAAGGGCTCCGGTCAGATGACCTCCTTCTCCCTCAAAACCTCTGCACGAACGGCACCCGCGAAGCGGGGGCCGTGAGAGGTCTCTGGCAGTCTCTGGCAGTCTTCAGGAACCACAGTGCAGGCGAACGACAAATGGGCATTGATCTGCTGAGTAATGGCTTTGAACCAAAAGCTTTAACTTCCGAATCACTTCTTTGAAAATATTTGAAATTGCGACGTTAGTTCTAAACAATCCATCCACTCCTACAATAACCGTGAAACCTGCCGACTTTCCTAAATAGTAAAAGGAAGTTCTGGTTTTATTGAGGACATGGAGGCAAGTATTGCGCTTCCAATCAGCCAGAGGAATGAACATTACACTTCCCATCAGGCTTTGGGGAAAGACTACAAGAAACAAGGGCAGTGGGAACAGCAAATGCCAGTGTAGCTCTGTAGAAAGCAGCCTTATTCACCCCCCTCCCACACCCCCCACAGTTCAGATAGCTTGTGATGCAGCAGACTAGTTGGAAAATCAGTGAAGTATACACAAGAAAACCAATACAGGAACAAACTTAGAACGATCAGACGAACATCATCTTCTTTGTTCACAAAGGTATCTAATCGTACACATGGAGTGGAGGCATCTTGAGTTGAAAAAACCCATAAATATATAGTAAAACTTACTGAGAACATGGTGCAAGACAATGACAGGGGGCACCGCAGGAACAAAACACCGGCTGCCTCTGTCCTCAGGAAGCAACACTATGCCGTATTAACTTCTATGTTGTCTATATTAAGTAGCTTCCATATACAATGTGGGAACACCACCACCTTGTGGACAGTTATAGTAACAGTTCTGTGAAAGAAAGCTCTCGTATCTTGAAAGCTGATGACCCATGACGAGAGAGGAAAGCTATATGGGCCTCTGCTCGTAAGCACGTGCCCGCGTACATGCACGCAAGCTCTAGGCCACAGTGGTAGCATTTTCTGAAGCCCTTACTAAAAGTCTCGCCAGAGCACAGCGCATGCTCTGCTCTAGGATCGACCTAAAGATAATGTGGGACTCAATGTTACAATACAGTTTTTTTCACTGTATTCTTTTCGCACAGAGAAATTGAAAACGGAATGCAGGGCTATTTTTTAGGTCGAGCCTAAACAGCGATTGTGCTGTAAGCGATCTGTTATATCTACTTTGTATGGGTCTGACTCCCCCCACGCATTGCATTGGCCTTTGGGGTTGTCTTTTTTGGAATCATAGCCTGCAAATAGCTTATGGTGGGTGTATGTCCCACCTCTTTTGAAAAGTTCACTCCCACGGCGTATTGCCGCGGGTTTGAGCAGCTGCACGCAGGGCGGTAGCTGCCTCCATCTCTCCATGTGCCCGCCCTCACCACTCCTCCTTGTGTCCGCCCCACCACTCCACAGAGATCGCTGCATCGTTTTAGAATGATTTAAATTAGTAAACTATCTGGGCATGCGTTGATTAAATGCTTTGCCCAGATTCACAGAATGTTGAGCCATCACTGACGAGGCTCAAACTCGGACCCCCCACTACCGAGTCAGCCATTCTGATTGCTTTTAATGGACCCGACCAATGCGTATAAACACGAGCAAAAACCAGCAGGACGAGGGGGTACTTGGGTTAAAAGGAGAGGGGAGCGCGCCACTGCTTGTAAGTTAGTCTTTTTTTTCCCGTCCAAAAATTATAATTTTACGGTAGAAATGTTTTGGTTTTTTACCTAGTGTGGACACTGTAGGTTTACCTACTTTGAACATTTTTGCATGGCTTATTACCCTTCTTTTTGTGTTGACGATTAGACGTTCTGAGTCAGAACGTCTAATTGTCAATACAAAAAGAAGTGAGGCTGCTCCAAGCTTCCTGTATGCACGCTGCTAGGGACCCTGGCTGACCTGTGGCTACAGAGTGAACACTGCAAGGTGTGTCCCCCATTTGTCCAGAGCAAACAACAGCAGGGTTGAAATCTCCACTCTGCCCCGAGTGAACAGGGTCGTCCAACTGAACATTCAGGGACAGCTGCTGACGGGTAACAAGCATTTGCAATGCAATAGGTCTCGTATTTGCGAGAGTTTAAGCTATTGGCATTGTGAATGACAATGCCTTTAATTTGAGTTTTCAAAACCAACACGTAAATAAAAGGCATTGCCATTTACAATACCAATAGCTGAAACTCTCACAACTGCGAGACCTATTGCATTGCAAATGCTTGTTTCTTTTGAGAGGGAAAGTACCTGCACTTCTCAAGAGAGACCTAATACTTTTAATTGGAGGGTACTAGCACTTCTCAGAAACACGCTGGTATTATGCCACAGAACACCCAAACTTCTATTTTTCCATTTCAAGCACTGAATATTACCTCTCCCGACATCACATCACCGCCCTGGGGGTCCCAGACGCCTGTGGTGCTCTCGGGTTCCACTATGGAGAGCGTGCAGAGTCAGCCCCTGTAGCCTCCTTTGCCTGAAGCGCCCTGACGACCTCTCAGAATCCTTCCACTTAAGGCGCTAGGTCTCTTGCACAAAGCTCCTCACAGACGTGTAACCACCGACCCCGCACACCTGTAGTGCTTTTGGCTCCCAAGCTAGAGTGCAGTCACCCATGCCTCGTCCTTGGTCTGAAGCGCTCGGACGACCTCTCAGAAACCCTTCCACTGGAGGCGCTAGGTCTCTTGCAGAAAACTCCTCACAGACGTATTTAAATACGGACCCTGCACATCTGCCGTGCTTCTGGCTCCCACTCTACAGAGGGAAGAATCAGTCCCTTCTTTGTCCTGGCCTGAAGCGCCCTGACTGCCTCTCAGGAATCCTTCCAGTTAAGGCGCTATGTCTCTTGTACAAAGCGCCTCACAGACGTGTAACCACGGACCCTAAGACCTGTAGTGCTCTGGCTCCCACGCTAGAGTGCAGTCACCCCTGCCTCGTCCTTGGTCTGAAGCGCTCTGACGACCTCTCAGAAATCCTTCCACTTGAGGCGCTATGTCTCTTGCAGAAAGCTCCTCACAGACGTGTAACCTCTGACCCCGCAGACCTGTTCGTGCTCTTCTCTTCCACTCTCAATAAAGTGCAGAGTCAGCCTCTGCCTCGTCCTTGGTCTGAAGCGCCCTGACGACCTCTCTCAAGCAACTCCACAGGTCTACAACTTAAGGCGCTATACCTCATCACAGATACGCAGCCTCCCACCTTTCAGAGCTGTTGTCCCAGCCGAGCAGAACCTTCCCCCCCTTCTGTAGATATAGACCTCTGGGGAGACCCAGCGCCCCCTTAACTCAGCTTTGTAAATCCCTCGCCCCTGAGCGCTTCGAAGCTGCTGATCCAGGCCGTGGCTCCCTCCGGACACACACGCCCCGCCCCTCTGCATACACATGCTTGTGTCAGAGGAGGTGTGAGCATACCTCGGATGCACCACATCCGGGCTGTACCGGGCCATCAGTGGCCTGGATTTTAAGAGCAGGCCCCGGTCCACGTGCCTTCTTAAAAGAAGCGCCGAACCCGAGAGCTGACCCTTCAAGGGCCCCTACCATCCATGGGTGTGGCCCCTGTTTTATCAGCCTGTGACTGGCTGTGGCCTCTGCAGCACGTGCATGAACACACTGAGCTTACTCACAGACTTGAAATGTAATAGGCGAGCTGACGATCTCAGGGCTCATTCACGAGCTGAGCCCTGACACTGTTTGCCATGTAAAGCATATAAGAGTATCAGATAAAATATGACCTGCCTTTAAACATGCACCATTGTGCGCGTGTGTGTGTGTGTGGTGTGTGTTTGTGTGTGTTTGTGTTTTTTTTTTTGCAGGAGTCTATCTTGCCTCGGAAGCGGTACAGGTGTGCACAGCACGTGGCTGTACGTGCGCGTACACCTGCTGAAATCGCCGAAAGCTCTGCGCGTGCCAATCTCCTGTCCCACTTCCAAGGCAATTCCCTAACAATAGAGCTTGCTGGCAACAGCAGTGCTTCGCACTGCTTACGCCAGGCTCGACCTAAAACAATTATTGTAGCTCCACGAGTAAGCAGGAGTAATAATGAAAGGCAAGCCTTCAAGGAGATACCTTGGGAGCTGGAGGGCTAACGTGGCAGAGGGGCCAACATTCGCTCCCCTCAGTAAAAGGATTTCATGTGATCCTTGTTGTCTACAAGGGCAGTGTTAGTTTAATACGGTGTTGGGATGTTTAACTTTTAATGCGGTTGTGATGTACGTTTTTCTAACGATTCTATTTTGGGCTACTTCTTTTTTTATTTCTCTAGTAGTCCTGAGGCTATTGTTGTAGTACTTTCCAAAAAATGTAATTAAATAAAGCGGTGACCTCAACTATTTTCCTTCTCATCCACCCTTTTTGTTCTGTAGACACGTGTATAGTTCTACTTCCTGAATCCTGCGTTGGTATCACACTGCCCTTGCCCCTATCCAGCATCATATCTTGCTTTACGAATGGAGCTGCTGCAATTCTGTGGATCAGAACAAGTTTTGAGCCCACTGGCTATTTGGGCAGGAAAGACTGTGCCTCTTCCTTTGCTGCCCCACTTTATTGGACATTCTTTAAACTCCTCCTGCTCACCAAACCTTCTATACATAGAATACTGCAATATCGGAGCAGGTGAAAATGTGCCATGCACAGAACTAGTGTATAATGTGTTTTCACCACATCCTGTTTCCTAGATGAACTTTGTATTTTTTATGAATCTGGATTTTTGTTTTTATCTTCAGTTGACTAAACATACTTGTCACTCTTAATAAGTACGGATGTGCTTAATAATATATCCAGCATTTGGCCTCACACGGAATAAGTGGTCAAGTGCTCTGTGTGAGTTGAAGCGTGAAGAGTTGCTTTTTTTAAAAATAAAGTTCAAAATCAAATGAAGAAACTTTCTAAACAGTAACAGCAAAATCTTATGCCCTTTCGTGTTTTGTCTATTAATCTTATTTTCATATTTACAGGATAAACTGAACAAATTATCAGACAAAGGTACAATTTAAACTTATAAATGGAGAGTTCTAAAGGAAGGTGTTATCTAAAGAATACAAATTATGATTTGTTTTCCTTGTTTCATTTTAGCATAGAGGAATGTTGTTGCTATTTAGAGCAAAACTATTATTGCTTGTGATGTGTCCGCCACTCACGTGCTGTAGGGAGCATCTGACTAAACCATTCCAGTAGTGGGGATAACTAGAGACTCGGGGCCAGTCTCTGGTTTGAAGCCCAACATAATATTCCTTGTAGAGAGCTGGACATCTAGTGATAGGTGCTGGGATAACAGCAGGGCAATCTCAAACATGTACCTATTTAAATGTGCACAGCTGGAAATCCTATAGGTAACATCTGCAGCATGCAGCCACCCTTCAGGCACTTGCTCCTGTTCGTAGTTTTAATGTTAGCCTACCTATCAACCTTCTATGATGTGTAGTACAACATTCAAAGGGTTTCCAGCCCTGGGCTCCCCACATCCCCCATTAGTTCCAAAGACTACAACTCCCAGAGTGCACCATGTTCTAAATGCAAGCCCAGAATTGGATGCAAGGTGCTGTGTCAACATTGGGCAATTTGGCATCCCACCCAGTGGTAGAGGCCAGCATTTCCATCACGTCTCCACATGACTTTGATGGTGCTCATGTGCTCTCTCAGGGAATGCCACTGACCTTGTCGATGATTGCCACAAAGTGAGCTGGAATGCTGCACAGAGGGGCGCAAAGTTCAAATGTGATGAGGAGGGAAGTAAAGTAACAGATCCAGACTGAGAGAAACCACTGTTTACTAGGTGAGGCGTGGATTGCTGGTGTCAGTGGCCACATAATAATAACTATAGTGCCATTTAAAAATAACATTATTTATGTGGCCCTGGGAGCGTCCTGGCACGGTGATGGAAACATCTTTATATATGTTGGCAATGTTTGTGTCCCCTGCCTGCTCCCCACGCACACCCCTACAATTGGCACCGGTTTCATGTTTTCTCACCGTTGCCCGCTCTCTTATCTTGCTTCACTGCCGCTCACTGTCACCAAAACTTTTTCTTTTAAACTGAACTACCAAATTTTCTACAAACACACTGTAAAATCATTCTCTCTATCTAAATTTTCTTATAAAAAAACCTTCAAATTTTCGCAGGTTTATGGTGAATATGAATTCCCGAATCACAAGTACCTTCTCTATTGCACAGCAGCATCGCATTCTATTCTTTATGTCGTGTTTTGTGACTTCAGGCCACAAGGCTAACCGGTCTTCACAGTCCACAGACAGATTTAAAACTCCCCAGTCCTGTATTGTAAGTGGGCGGGGGGGGGGGAGGGGGGGAGGTGTGCATTTTTTTATTTCTACTTCATTTCAGTAATACACCAGTTTTGTTGCTGCTGAATAGACTATAAATATTTCACTCCCATGGTTGATACTGCAGGTCTCTAACTCTGTATGTTAGCCATTACTATGTTTTTTTATTTTTCATAGAGGAAAAGCTTATTGCAGTCCTAGAGGGTGAGCTATTATGTCTTTCAACTTTTATTATAAGCAATCTCTGTACTGCACTACTCCTATGTTCTTTTTTGGCTCATTGTGAATTGGAGCGATGCCTTCCTGCACCCATCTAGGTGTTTTTTTGTCCAGTTGACTCTCTTTCCTTGTAAATGCAATAGTACCTCTTGGTTTCCTCCAGGTTTTTTTGCAGCAGAAGTTACATAGTTGCATGTCATCTGCTGCCAGTTTACAGGCCTGTACTTAACGTTGCTCAAATGTTTCAGCGGGTATCTGAGTGATGCAGCTGTGCCTCTGTTCCCAGTGGTAATTCCTCATTCTTAGTCCTCTAACCAGTGCTGCTAGCTGCTTCTCTAGTTACAGTGGTAATTCCTCATTCTTAGTCCACTAGCCAGTGCTGCTAGCTGCTTCTCATATTCTGTCGGTAATTCTTCATTGTAAGTCCTCTAGCAGTGCTGCTGTCTCTCTGTTCATACATCCACTACACTCCGAATCAAAACACATAGGTAAAATACATTTTTGTTCACAACGCCAATAGCTCCAACTCTAAAAAATGCGAGACCTATTGCATTACAAATGCTGGTCTTTCTTATTTCAGCCTCCTTTTGGCACCTTTGTCATAACAAGCAAATGCAATACGTCTCGCATTTACACAAGTTTGAGCTATCGACAATGTAAATGACAATGCTTTTTATTTACATTTTGGTTTTTAAAACATAAATAAAAGACATTGTCATTTACTATGCCAATAGCGTCAACTCGCGTAAATGAGAGATCTATTACATTGCAAATGCTAGTTTTATCCTAGCTACTTGGCGCTGCCCGGCATGGTAATTTCTACCTGGAGAATGACAATGCTGTCCAGAACTGCCGTTCCTTCCTGACTTCAGTAACCTTGCATGGCCTCAGGAGGCAAGATGGCGTCGGCAAGTGCAGACGTGTGAGCTGGTCGCTCCTGGGCTTCCCCGCATCCACGCGGATTGCTGTTTGTTGCCTGGATACAATGTAGCACTGAAACGCGGATACTCTCTGGCAGTTGAGCGTTGCGTTTGTGAATACTGGAGGGCTGCTTCTTGGATTGGGAAAAACCTCCGGGGCTGTGATGTGATTTCTACCACGCCTGACTGCCATTGCGGTATCGTAACTACTTTTTTTGGCTATCGGTCGCCTATGTGAGGAGAGAAAAGTATCGGCACGGGATAGCGGGCAACAGGAACCATATATACTTTGTCAGCTTCAGAAAGACATACCTAAGTGGAGGTGTACCGGTGTGGGAGCAAAACAGTGTTTTAAGCTTAAAAATACAGACCTGTTTGAGCCGTGAAGGCTTAAAGGATTTCCTCAAAATGCTGAGCATTGCAACAGCTGTGATATCACAGGGGCTGCGACGACTTGAAAGAGGATACTGGAGCGGTCTGTGTGGTGTTCTCGCTACTGCAATCTTCTATGGAGGCCGATCAGGCCCACGCTGTACTCCTCCAGAGATGCCTCCCAAGACTGCTAAAGGGAGAGCTCGCCCCCTGGCTGATTCTACTGGCGGTGGAGCGGGGGCTGGAGTGGTGAATTCCAGAAACTCCACATATACAACTTGTGGTAACAAAGTTAATAGTGTGGTTATTGTTGATGAAAAAAATGGTAAAGATAAAGATATTAGTGGTAAGCGCACTATTCCCCTGTTGTTTTCTGGTGGCAAAGAAGAAAACAATTTCCCCCCCAAATAAAGCAGAACCCCCAGAAGCTGTAACTGGTCAACATATGGGGGAATTCGATGTTGCTAGCAAGGTGGTTTATAATAATCCTTTACCGTTAATACCCATGGCAGAAGCCGCTGCAGGAGATCTCAATTGTAATGATAATGGAGGGAACATCTCTAATATTGAGGATAATTTTTTTTTTTTTTAAACGACGTATTCAATGAATACTGCAAATGCAGGTACAGATATGGATTTGCCGAATAAAAAATCTCCTGTGACGGAGATTGATTCTGGTGATGATTTTTACTCTATCCATTATCAGAACATTCCAATTCCTCCAGTGAAGATCCAGAGCTAGGATCAAAGAACTATGACGGACTGCAGGGGGGCTGGTGGTAGTGATCTTAGTAGTGTACAGCCGGATGATACGGAAGGGGATACTCCTGATGATAGCCCTAGCACGGTGCGGAAAAAGTATGAGCGTAAACAGGGTCCTGCATTGGTTGATAACAGTAAAAGTGACAACGCTTTACAGTGGAACTACTCTCTCATAAATGAGAGTGGTACTAGCACCGGCACAGAGGTGGTTAAAGGAGAAGCACCAGGTCCATCTGATGAGATCTCGTTAGATCTGATTTATCAGACTATGATGACTCATAGGGAGGAGACACGGATAGAGAGCCAGAAAGTTCAAAGCTCCTGTCGCGAGCTACAGAACTTGGTTCACTGTATAGCGAAGACTTGTACAGAATTTACAACAAGTCTGAATGAAGCCGAGTCATGGATCTCCTCCCTAGAGGATGAAATAGTTCCACAGAAGGCGTTAACTGAGACCCTACGCTCCATAAAAGAAGACACTCAGTGGAAACTTGCCGATTTAGAAAACCGATCTCATCGCAATAATCTTAGAATTCTGCAGATTCCAGAGGGCTCGGAGGGCCAAGATCCTCGCAAGTTTATTGCTGAACTATTTTCTGAGGCATTTCCTGAACTTAAACACTGGCACTGGCAAAGGGAGGTGCAGAGGGCACACCGCTTTCCTTTTACTATTCGTTAAAATCAAGTAGCAGCAAAACCCAAAGAAATTTTAAATTCTCTAAATAATTTCCTCGCTCTGGAGGCCTTGTATGAGCTTGCTCGCCCTGACAGAAAGAGAGCCGGCAAGGGTGTGGGATTCTTTGTCCGGCCTGACTATTGTCATCATACGGTCGAAAAGCGCTGGCAGCTTCGTCAGCTTATATCACTGTTTCAGGCTAAAGGGGCACAAACTTTTTTTTTTGCTTAATCCTGCAAAGTTAAAGGTTCTGTTCAAAGATCATACTAGATTCTTTACCTCTGAGGTTCAGGCCAAGGAGTATTTACAATCTATATAATGTTGCATGATCTATTAATTCGAATGATGCTCTGGTTTCTAAACACTGGGGGTAGGCTAGTATTGTAGGGAATACTCTTTTAGGAGTATTCATATTTATTAGCTGTGTTTATTTACATATTTAGGCATTAGTAAGGTGTGTGTTATACAAAAGTGGGGTTTTCTCTTCCTAGACAAATAATGTTTGGCTTCTTAGAACATAAAGTGTTATAGGAGTGTGGGGCAGGGGCACCCAGGTGGCAGGAGCTTGTCATCACTGGGACTATGAGTCCTATTGCCTTCTTGAAGGGATGATGATGGGTGTTCGGGGGGGGGGGGGTGGGAGGGGGTTGTTGCGAGGAAAGGAGGGACAGGGAGTGGGGGTCTGGGGAGGGGTAAAAAAAAATCCACAGTATTGTTAAGTTTGTGAAATTGAGCAATATTAAATGCTATGTAATAGAATCAAGCAAGGGATGGTATTCATATCTACCTAAAGTTAGGGCTTCGAATATGTTTGTTCAATGTCTGTGGGCTTAACAACTACAATAAAAAGGCAAAGAGTTGCTGCAGAGCTTATTCACCCAGATCTTGTATGTATTCAGGAAACGCACATACCATGGGGAAAGCGTTAGGTTTTTTCAGAGCTGTGGTATGTACTTCTAGCTACACAACAGACGACGATGAATCGTGGGGTGGCTGTGTTGGCCAAATCGACCATACAAACTTCAGGACGTATAAATGTAGACAGCCACGGACGGTGGGCAATCATAGAATGCATTTCGGGTGGTTCCAAATTTACGTTATGCACAGTATATGGGTCCAATTTGAACACCCAAATCTTGAACTTGCATCATGGCCCACACCTCTTGTGTTATGTGGCGAGTTTAATATCAATTTGGTACAGGGTGAACTACAAGCAGGTATTACGAGCTATATTGGTCGTAAACCTAGGGTGTTTAAGGCCTTATACCACTGAATGTGGGATCATGGTATAGTTGACGTCTGGGGTGTGCTTAAAACACCAGACTCTGGTCACATGTTTTATTCTCACCCGCATGGTAATTTAGTTCATCTTGATTATTTTTTTATCTCGCCATTATGATTCAAAGGAGCTCAAATACAGGTTTTCCCCCGAATTACCTCTGATCACACGCCACTTGTTCTGGATATTCCAGCTCTGGGCAGCAACTCAATACCAAGGGTATTTACCTTTGATAGAGAACTGCTCCTTGACAATGTTTTCATCGAGTATATGAGGAACTGGGTTAGGGATTTTTCCCAAAATAACCGTGACTCTCGGGAATGTTTGGGATACCTTCAAAGCTTGCTTTAGAAGGGGAGTGTTGAGCTTCAGATTATATAAACAGAAACAGCCTAAACCTATAATCCAGGAGTTGTATGATAAATTGAAAACATCGGAAGTAAACCTAACACGCAGGATTCTGTCTGGAATTAATATCACTGAGATACAAACTGAAGTGGCTAGATATACAGCTAATATCAATATAATATGGAGCAAAGAAATTGCCACTAAATACCAACTCTTTAAGAAAGATTGTTATGAGTATGGGGAAGCGACAGGCCGCTTTTTAGCTCAAAGGATACGTTCTAAAGAAGCAGCACATAGAATAGGAGGCATGAAGAACGGTTCCGGTAGCTTGGTACATGATCCCCAGGAGATCTTAGAGAAGTTCCATAGTTTTTATCAAGACAGGATGGAGAACTTGACGATGTCGATTTTGGGCTTTTGGATGTGCAGTTCCAGAGGCTAGCTCAAGAGGAGGTAGGAACATTAAATAGCCCTATCACAATGGATGAATCGGAGCAGGCAGTTAATGGTATGACTCAGGGTAAAGCAACTGGGCCAGACAAGCTTCCTTCTGAACTTTATCAGACTTTTTTTCAAGACCTTAAAATTGATTTTTTTGCGGTATGTCAGGCCGCTCAAACTGGTGCGGTACCATAGTCATGGGACGATGCCACTATTGTGGTGTTTAAAAAGAAGGGCAAGCCATCCTATCTCCCAGGGTCTTTTCGCCCAGTTTCACTTACAAAGCGTGACGGGAAGATTTAAGCCAAAATTCTCGAGAATAGACTGGTTAAGATCCTATCCCCCTTAGTTTCACTCGCACAGCATGGGTTTATTCCCAGCAGGGGGACAGTGAATCATATAGCTAGAGTCATTACCATACTTGATATTGCGCAAGTGGAGGCCAGAGACATAGGAATAGTGTTGCTCAATGCCAAGAAGGTGTTCGACCGCGTCTCGTGGAATTTTCTTCAGAGAATTCTAGGTATGATGTGCTTTCCTCAAGGTTATATCCAGGCTCTGCAGGTTCTAGATCGTTCACCTGTGGCTCGGATCTGTTCTATGGGCTTAACATCTAAGGTAGTTCAGATTGCGGGAGGTACACGTCAGGGCTGTCCTTGCGCTCCGCTTTTGTTTGCGCTCAATCTGTTCTTGACATGCTTGAGCGGAGTGCTAGGATAAGACCGTTTATGGTGGGGCAAGATCAGTTCCGAGTCTTCGCATAAGCGGATGATATAGCCATAATAACATCTGACCCAGTGATGGCGCTACCCGAAATTGAACATCTTGCTTAAAAATGTGGTCATATGGCCGGCTATAAGCTCAACACGTCCATAACTCGGATTCTATGCACTAATCAAACCATCAATAATGATCCTAGAGTTGTTAAGGAAGTTATATATCTGGGTATCAAGATACAGGTTTGTTTGAAAGAGCTGGTTGATGCTAACTGGGGGGCCATCATTGCAAATCTTAAACAAGCTCTTGAGCTGTGGCAGTCTCTCCATTTTGTCTTTAGTTGAGAGACCAATATTCTTAAAATGAACATCTTCCCGAAAGTGCTATACTTTTTTAGATCAGTACATTTGGAAGTATCACATCTGCAAATACAACAATTACAATCTCTCTGCTCTAGATTTTTATGGGCTCCAGGGAAAACACGTAGGGTGGCACGATACATGACTTTACCCCGCGACAGAGGGGGATGGTCAGTTCCAGATTTTGCAATATATTATTATGCTTGTATTATAGCGAATATCCGACTTTTGTAAACCGGAGAAGAAGTGGATAATCCTGCCAAAGCCCCATCAATATATCAGATGGAACTTGGGACTGAGGCTAAAAATTGTCTCTTCCTAAGAATCGATGGTTGTTATTACAAGAGAACACGCTTTAAGATCCTGGGGGCTGTATATAAAGTCTGAAAGACAGTTCGAAAAAATTAGCAAATCGATGGGCTATCATTTTATACACCCTTGTTGGCTGCAGGGATTCTTCCATCAATATTTCATGATCATGTGGCAGGGAAATTGAGACTCTCTGGTATTACACAATTGGGAAATTTTATGGAGGCGGGAGGGCAGTATTTTTCTTTCTCTGATCTGGGGGTTAAGTACTAGCTTCCCAAATGTCATTTTTTAAAATATCTTCAGATACGTGATTTTCTGAACAAGCATGTCAGGACCTTAAAACCACATAAGATAGTTGAAGTTATCAGATCTCAGGAAAGAATTGGGGTTCTTTATAATCTATTACAATGATGCTAAAACTGAGAAACATAACCTTAAGTGTGGGAACTCTCTTGGAGTGCAAGCGGTGTTCTTAGAGGACTCCATTGACCTGGCAGGAAACATTTTTACGGCTGCGAACTTAAAAACGGAACACTATAAAATGATATTCAATTTATATTACACTCCTGCAGAGATGAAAAATTGGGAGAGTCGGTATGATGCGAAATGTTTCCGTTGTGGTGCGGCATTTTACATGTTTTTTTCATGCCTTCAATCAATCAATTCAAAACAGCTTTATTCGGTGACAAGAAAAGCACCATAAAAGCATACAAACACCTATATATCAAGAAAAGAAAAATACAATCTTGATTAATATTCGTATGCAATAATAATAAAAAAAAATATATATATATATATATATATATATATATATATATATATATATATATATACACACACACACATACATATATATACATATATACAGGCTTGGACTTCGTAAGGAGAATGTACGATAAAATGACAAATCCGATTATCCAAAGTTTTATAAAAAGACAATCAGCCACGAATTCATATAGCAAAGTGCAAGTGCAAACCGTGCAAGAATATACGGTTGGAAAAATAAGTTAATCATCTTCTTTTTCATACAGCTAAGCATCCAACAGTGCATAGTCTTTTCTTTTTCTAATTGAATGTTGTATGAAGCGGATTGCAGAGCAAATAATTTTCATTGTATCCAAACTGCATATAAATTTAAACGTGTCCTTATAGTTAAAAAGCATATTTTTTAAAAAGAGCTGTTTAAATACAGTTTTTCGAATATCCTTATAAAAAGGGCAAAAGAGAATAAAGTGCAAGGTGGACTGTAAAGTTTGACCATCACACGGGCAGTGTGGCATAATTCTCTGCCATTTCCCTGTGCTTGGGAAGGCAATTAAATAGTGTAAGGTGCTCATCCTTAATCTTGTCAGATAAAATCTGTGCTGTACGTTCTGCACCAAGATGAGATATAGCTGGGTACCTCTCGTGTATGGGCGTTCACAGTAGGCTGCCACGGTCTGTTTTTTCATAGCCTTCCTATCCCTATCATATTCTATGGCACTGATATATCTTAGTTTCAAGTCGCTTTTGCCGTGTTCCCATATGCTTAGGGGGTTATCTGTGTTTACTTCACACATTGTCAGAAGTTTAAAAATGTGACACAGCCATGGTATTTTCATACCATGATCTAAGGCTAGGCTGTCTGTGATTAGGTCTCTGGAGAATTGTGTTTCTTCTTTTGTCCATATACTGTGCCAAAGGGTAAGAGCAGCTAGATTCAAGGAATCGCTTAAATATGGCACGCACAGTTCTTTATGTATAATCATATTTGCAGTTGCACTAGGGACTGCCAATATTCTTTTTAAAAACGTATTTTCAATAGTTTGGAGGGTTATCGTATTTGCTCTTCCCCATATTGCAGCTCCATAGTTGACCGCCGGGACGCACTTACTCCTATATAAATTTAAAATTTCGCGTAATGGTTTGTTCCCAAGTTTTGCCGCAAATCTAAAAACTCCCTCAGATGTCTTTAAAAATTTCATTTTACATAGTTCTATGTGTAAATTCCATGAGCTGTTGTCACAGAATAGCAACCCAAAATATGAAAGGTCGGAGCTCTGTTTATAAAAACCCCTCCCACGTGATGCGGTCTACACTTCAATCTCTTGCCTTCGCATGACATTACAAATGGTTTTTTTAAGTTCAGCTGTAAGTCTATGTTAGTCATATATTGGGCAAAGTTTTCTATTAGACATTGTAGGCCATTTGCAGTTCTGGACATTAGGACAGCATCGTCCGCATATAATAAAACAGGAGTGGGGCGTATTCCAACTTTTGGGGCATCTACTACCAGTTTTTGTAAAAACAAATCCACATTATTTATGTACGGGGAAAATAATAAGGGGGTCAGTACGCATCCCTGTCTGATACCTCGCTTTACCGCAGAGTCAGACGTGCATTCTCCTAATTTTCGGTATCGCACCCTTGTTGTTAGATAGGCATGAATGAATGAATTAAATAAACTTATATAGCGCAACTTAACCCATCGGGCGTCAAGGCGCCTAACCAAAAACATAATCAAAAACATAATCCTAGGTCCGAGAGCATGTCTATGGGTAGGCCTCGATGAAGAGCCACGTCTTTAAGGATTTCTTAAAAAGCGCCATGGAAGATTGTGTTTTTAGCTCGGAGGGGAGGGCATTCCACGGTTTAGGGGCCACAGCGGAAAAGGCCCTTCCACCCCATCTGACTCTGTTTGTCCGAGGGACGGATAGAAGGTTCTTGCTAGCGGAGCGTACGTTTCTACTGGGGGTGTAAGGAACCAGAAGGGAACTTATAGCTTCAGCACAGCCGCCAGACAGAGCACTGAAAACCAGGCACAGGATTTTAAAAGAGATCCTGGCCTGGATCGAGAGCCAATGCAGACTCTTCCTGGCGAGAGTGGCTGAGGAGATGTTAGGAACATCCAAGACAAATCTAGCTGCCGCGTACTGGATGGTTTGAAGACGTCGGATAAGGCCTTTATTGATTCTGCATAAAGCGCGTTGCAGTAATCCAACCGTGATGTAACTAAAGGGACCACCGTCTGTTTGCGGGTTTGGGGGGAGAGGTAATGGGAGATTCTTCTGAGAATCTTAATGACTCCCCAGCAGGTGGACACAGTTCTATTGACCTGCTGTGTCATGGCAAGCGAGGTGTCGATAATCACGCCCAGCTTTCGAAGGCAGAGGACAGGCTCCAAGGCATAAATTTGTGATAAAAATAAAATGATTTCTATGGGAGCACCAGGCCCTCTCAGAGTTTGCCATAATTTTTGGCGATTAACTAAATCGAAGGCACTGGTCTTGTCTACGAAACATAGGTGAAGTGTGCCCTCTTTAGCTAGTGTATACTTCCCAATTAACAGGTCTAAATTTAGACATTGCTCTACCGTCCCAATACCCTTCTGAAACCATACTGTGCCTCTGTTAGTATGAGACTTTCGTTGGCCCAGGCTTCAAGCCTTTCAAGCATAATTCGGCCCATAATCTTGGACGAGGAGTCAAGAAGGGATATTGGGCGGTAGCAGTTTGCCTTTTCCCTGTTCCCTTTCTTAAAGATGGGTACAATAATACTTTCGGCCCATGCGGCTGGTAAGGCTTCTCCCAGAGCAGCATTAAAAACTGTCACTAATATAGGTGTCCAGAACTCCAGATCGTGCTTAAAAACATCAATCGGCACCCCGTCTGGGCTTGCAGCTTTCCCGCTTGCACTTTTTTGAAGTGCAAGTCTAACTTTCTCTGGGGTAATTGATTCTGTTTTAACTGGCTGTGTTATTATACATTTTTAATTTTTCCCATCTATGGAGTTTATGTCCTCTGGGTTAAATATGCTCTTAAAATGTGTCACCCAATCTTCTGGTGGTACTACGGTATCAACCCTTACAGCGTTTTTATCTTTAAAATATGGGTGAATAATGATCTTCTAGAAGAGGGCTTGGTCTTTCAGCTCTGCCGCCTGATTTAATTTTTCCCAGGCCTCTTCACGGATCTCCCTTTTTCTTGCTCCCGGAGTCTTTTTATAGTCTTTCCTGGCTGAACTGATTTTTTTAGGGTTTCTAGGTATCTGTTTGAGCGCAAGTTTCAGTTCCCCATTTAACCATGTACATTCGTGGTTGAACCATCTTTGTTTTGGGCTGCTCAATTTTTTCCTTCTTTTAGATTTTAAAATCGCCTAAAATTATTTTGGTGATGTTAGCAAAGGCTGTTATGACAGCTGTTTCGGTAGAGGAGCCATCCAGACACACATCTAAATCTTTTTGCATTTTACCTTTAAAGGTTTCCATGAATTGAAATGGATTGACGCCTGCCCATTTTATTGACACACCGTTATTTCCTTGGGTGTCAATATCAGCATCTGCGTTCTTGCCTTTTTGTTTTATTGGTACGTTCACCTTCAGTGTCAGACTTAGGGAGTGGTGGTCGCTAAAAATACTAATGTTTACCACGACTTCCTTGACCAAGTCATTACCGATTGTTGATATTAATATATGGTCAATATTTGATGTTGACCTTGTCCCCACATAGGTATGCGTATTATCTTCACCGTCTGGGGTTATTGGTTCTAAAATTATTAAATCATATTTATGTATTACTTTATTGATGGCTTCCCCATATCTATCATGGTTGAAATGTTGGATCTTGTCACCAAAAAAGTCACAGTACCCACATGGCTCGCCAGCCTCCAGATCAAATGTAACACAATTAAAATCCCCTGCCCAGATAAAAACATGGGACCCTACAATTCCCTTCATAAAACGGTCCAGATCCTTCTCTAATAAGTCGATTACAGTGCTCCTCGAGTTATCAAAAACGTTATTATAAAAATGTATTATAACTAAAATCTGATTATCCTTGAGATATCGTTGTAAAAACTGGTAATGTGGGGATCCCGTAAAGGTTTTCCTAACAATCAGGGGGGAGGCAACGGGAATTAGTGTAGCCAGACCTCCATTCACCCTTCCCCCTTCCCTTTCTAGATGGTGTTGCACCTGTACAGATGCTTTGGTACCCGTTTATACAGACCACCAAGTTTCTTGGAATAATACAATCCCATAGCCTTCCAGTATATTTAGCCAGTTGGCATCATTGATCTTGTTTTTGATGCCAGCAATGTTCCATGTCATAATTTTTAAGATGTTACTCAGTGGAGTTCCAGAATCAACTATAGACAGGTTATCAGGGTTTTCACTGAGATCATGTACAGGTGCAACCTCCATCTCTGTATCACGATATTCAGTTAAAATGGCATTTTCTGCATTTGTATTAGGATTACCATTTCTCATATTAATAGTTGTGGTACCATGGCACTCAATTCCCTCCACAATAAGGGGATTACACAAATTCATCACAATCTCTTTGGCCCCCCCCCAAAAGGTAATTGGTGCGAGGAGGGAGTTAGGTGGTCCTGATTTTCATGTGTGTTTGACTGATGTTTGTCCCACTGCATTGGGTCATTTCCCAGTGTATTCCTAGGGTCTATATTAAATCTCGCCATTTGAGACCCCTGTGGTCTGTCGGGTGGCTGTAACCTGGTACTAATAGTAGAGGCCGAAAAGGATAGGGTCCCTCTACCCTCTGTTATATTTGGTACTACCTGTACATTATCTCTTGTGGGGGAGGCTGTTGGGGGTTTAATTGCACACTTATTAGGGTAATTCAGTTGTACCAGCTGTAGTCAATCACATGTTTCTAAATCAGAGAGAGGGACAAATCTATTTTCGCAGCTTAGATTGTAAACCGGGGGTGAACCTCTTGGGACCATCCAGGTCTGTCTCCCCGGAATCAGACATGGTTGGATAATCCTGATAATTTTAGGTGGATTACTTATAGAAATAGTCCAAGGGTAGCGCTATGATGTTATTGGAGTTTTTATCGGGGTCAATGACCAAGATATCCAATAAGAATTTTACAATTTGACCGTTATTAAAATTTAAGACCACACAGTCTCCCCCCTTTTCCTTTCTTGTAGGCCCTAATAAGGTAACTCTCCTGGCCATAGTCAAGTGGCTTTGTATTGGCCCGTCCCAAACTCCCGCCCCCTCAGCTTTTGGTCCACCCAGTGCGTAACTTTAGTCATTAGTTGGGCTGTAGATTCTGCCTGGCCCGCCTTCAGTAATGGCACGTTTCCCAGTACCACCACCAGGGGGGGCAGCTGCCGGTGGAAGATGCAGGGTCGGGGTCTGGATGCCAGTCCTTTTTGTACTTTGGTCAAATCGATTCAATCTTTCTGCCAGCTCCTGTGATTCCTAGTCTTGGCGGTACTGTGCCCTGCCCAATAGGTGCATTAGCAGGGTAAGTCGCTAAAGTATTGTTTACATCATCCATATTATTTGGGTTGTTAGCACCAGTTGGGCTCAGTGTGCCTTGGGCAAATTCACCGGATGTGTCTGCTAGGATGTTGGATTCTTCCATATTCTTAGCTATGTTGGAATCAGGAAGGGGCGCCAAGCTTTGGAGTGCAGACTTCTTTCTTTTGGTTAACATTTAACAGGGGCGGAGACCTGTTTTTAATTAGTAGCGCCTCTGTAATGCGAACATTTGTTTTATTTTGTGATTCGAGGCTGTTTAATTTGTCTTCTGAGTGGGCCAGTCTCGAGATTGTTGGATTTAACATGGTAAACATCAAAGTTTCCAACCTCTGCCATGAGGCTTCATCTTGGGGTAGGCAGGCTGCATGGGAGGTATCGGTGTTTGATGTATCCGTAGAGTTTAATGCTCCTTTAGTTGTAACATCCCCACCCCCCTTTTTTGACTGTTTAGCAAGTTTTGCAGGTTTAGGTCTCTGTGGACCCTCTCACCTCTTCCTCTTCACGACAGGCTCAGGAATAATTTCCGGGCTTCTGGTTTTAGTAAGTCTTGGCACCCTGGTAGATGGTCTTGGAGTAGTGTGAATTGGCTCTAGATCTGTTGAAGGTTCACAGGATATCTGGCTATGGGCTATAGCGGGGGCTGTTTCAGCTACTGCAACGGGAGAAATTTCACTCATTAAGTCAATGCTCAGGCCACAATCCTGAGAGGTAAGGGCAGTCATGCCCCCTAGAGAAGATCTTTTAATAGCTGAAGGTTCCAGGGACAGTCGACGTTCCGCCCTCACAATCTCATGTTCGAGTACGGAACTGGCCCTAATCAAAAATTGGTCAAGAGTCCCCGCGATACTCCCAGCTGGCTGCACACCTTTACCCTTCCCCTCACGTTTGTTCATCTTAATGTTTTATAGTTATGCAGGCGTAAAATTGAACAGGGGCTCTCAGTCATTAACACAGTGGTTCGTGGGGTAAAGAGAATAAGGAGAATAAAGTGAATAAATCAGCCGTCTACGGTACCTTCTTTTGATGTAGACTTCAGGGGAGCCCAGCCCAGTCTCCTCCGGTCTTTGAACCGTCAGCGGACGCCCGCATAGAGGGTGCAGGCGCCTCCAGGCACAAGGGCTGCTGAGCTTGTAATTCGGACCCCCGGCAGTGGTGATAAAGTGTGCTGTGCTGTGAGGTAACGTCCAAGGGGTCCTCCACTGGTGTACAGACGTGTGGGTGTGATGGGCCCCTCCACTCAGCTCCTCACTGGACTCACGGCGCACGATCAGCTGCTCATCCTGAGTGCAGTAGCGCTGCAGTGCAAACAATAGCGTGCAGACTCCTGCAGGCCCCAGCGTGCTCTGGTCTGGTCCCTCGGCAGGTCCCTCCTGCTCACAGGACTGGATCAGCTCCCCTTGGCCCTGCTTCACTTCTCGCCGCCGCTGCGGTCTGTCCGTCCGCGGCTTTCCGAGTGTAGTCTTCCAGAGTGCGGCTCTCTTCTCCTCCCAAATCATGCAGTCAAATCAGGCGTAAGTTTCCAAATGGAAAAGTCTCTGTCTCCGTTTTCGTCCCGTCAATCAATCAATCATTTTTAAAGCGCACTACATACCCACGAGGGTCTCAAGGCGCTGGGGGGCGCTACTGATCGAACAGCCAGGTCTTGAGTATCCCCCTGAAGGTCAGCAGGTCTTGGGTCTGTCGTAGGCTCAGTGGGAGGTTGTTCCATGTCTTGGCGGCGAGGTGGGAGAAGGATCTCCCACCAGTGGATGTTCTTCGGATGCGCGGGACGGTGGCGAGTGAGAGGTCGGCGGAGCATAGCTGGCGGTTGGGGATGTAGAAGGAGAGCCGTCTGTTGAGGTAGGCTGGGCCGGTCTTGTGGAGTGCCTTGCGTGCGTGGGTGAGGAGCTTGAAGGATATCCTCTTGTTGACGGGGAGCCAGTGCAGGTTTCTCAGGTGGGGGGTGATGTGGCTGTGGCGTGGTACGTCGAGGATCAGTCATGCCGAGGCGTTTTGGATGCGTTGTAGTCGTTTGATGAGCTTGGTCGGGGCTCCCGCGTAGAGGGCGTTTCCGTAGTCGAATCTGCTGCTGACGAGGGCCTGGGTGACTGTCTTTCTTGTATCTGTTGGGATCCATCTGCAGATCTTGCAGAGCATGCGGAGGGTGTTGAAGCAGGAGGATGAGACGACGTTGGCTTGCTTGGTCATTGAGAGCGTTGAGTCGAGGATGATTCCCAGGTTGCGTGCATGGTCGGTGGGTGTCGGGCTGCCCCCAGTGCAGTCGGCCACCAGGAGTCGTCCCAGGCTGAAAGGTTGGAGCCAAGGATGAGGACCTCCGTCTTGTCCGAGTTTAGCTTCAGACGGCTGGTCTTCATCTAGTCGGCGACGGCCTTCATTCCTTCATGGAGGTTGGTTTTGGCGGTGATGGGGTCCTTGGTGAGGGAGAGGATCAGCTGAGTGTCGTCAGTGTAGGAGATTATGTTGAGGTCGTGCTGTCGAGCTACTTGTGCGAGCAGGGCCATGTAAATGTTGAACAGCGTCGGGCTGAGGGAGGATCCCTGGGGTACGCCGCAGATAATCTCGGAGGCTTTGGAATGGAATGGGGGAAGGCGGACGCTCTGAATTCTGCCGGAGAGGAAGGAGGTGGTCCAATCCAGAGCCCTGTCTCGGATCCCTGCGGCGTGGAGGCGTGCGCGTAGTGTGCGGTGGCAGACGGTGTCGAAGGCGGCAGTTCGGTCTAGGAGGATGAGTGCTGCGGTCTCGCCGTTGTCCAGCAGGGTCCTGATGTCGTCGGTGGCGGCAATGAGGGCAGTCTCGGTGCTGTGGTTGCTGCGGAACCCTGACTGGGAAGGGTACAGGATTCTGTTTTCTTCGAGGTATCGGGTTAGCTGTCTGTTGACGGCTTTCTCGATGACCTGGGCTGGAAAGCGGAGCAGAGAGATGGGCCGGAAGTTCTTGAGGTCTCTTGGGTCTGCCTTAGGTTTTTTGAGTAGGGCGTTGATCTCGGCGTGTTTCCAGATCTCTGGGAAGGTTGCGGTCTCGAGGGAGAGATTGATGACGTTGCGCAGGTGGGGTGCGATAGAGCTGCTTGCTCTGATGAAGACGTGGTGTGGGAATGGGTCTGACGGAGAGCCGGAGTGGATTGTGCGCATGGTCTTGATGGTGTCATCTATGCTCACACTGGCCCAGGCTAGCAGGGCGTCGTGGTCGATGGTGTGCGGAGGGTCTATTGGGTTGCTGTCTGTGTGTTGAAGCTGTTGTGGATGTCTGCTATCATGCGGTGGAAGAAGGTGTCGAGGGAGTCGCATTTGGCTTTGTATATACAACACATTGAGAGGTTTCTATCAGAGGTTATGGGTGTGGTTATAAAAATGTCACCTTCTGTTATGTTATTGGGTACAGGGGAAGATTTGTGTGAAGGGACATTGATCCATAAATATAGGTATCTATTTTTGTTGCTATGGGGGGTAGCACAGTTATGCATTGCTTCTACATGGCTTCAACCAGAGGCACCTTCCTTTGAAATATGGCATGCTAGGTTTTATAATATATTCAATGTAGAGTTCAGCTTGTACTCGGTCAAAAGTCCAAGGAAGCGTGTGTTGGGCATGCAAACATGGGGTCCTAGGCTTAATCATTTGACTGATTGATATTATGTTTTCTAGTATGGAACGAATATAGATGTACTGGTTCTTGATTTAGGATTTATGTGTATGTAATGCTTTAACGTGTTTTATTCTGTGGATTTGCAATAAAAATAAAATTAAAAAACCTTGCATGGCCTCCACTTTTACTTTTACTTTATCAGTACCACAGAATCAGTACTTCGAGGTTATTTTTTGCCCAAATATTCTTAGGGGGACAGTTCCGGTCCAACACAGTCAGTAAATCAAGGCCATTACACTACAAGTCTGTACTCATAGGCAGGACCACTGGAATAACGCAATATTGTGGCCACCGCATTCTGAGTATTTACATATTTTCCACACTTGCTGCATGAGTCAGATCTTCTGTATCAGTTGCAAACATTGATTGTAGCTCAGCTGGATCGAACGAGGCTTTAAAAAGCATTAGCTGTGGTCCCCCGGGGGGACAGACACTTTGCAAAGATTAACGGTCACCATTTTGTTGCAGAGGGCTGTATTTGGGTGTTAGAGTGCTGCTAATGAGGAGAAACGTTTGCCCAGACAGTAGAACTGTGTTGTAAAATGACAAAATAGCAAAATATTGCGACTGAATGTGCAACATTACGCTGCATCATTGCACCTCTTCTGTGTCTGATTAAGCTTGTACCTCTTCAGTCCCTGCAGCACCTGTTCTGACCTGGGTCTCAAGTTCTAGAGCAGCTCTGCGGACCTGGTTCTCAGGCTTTACTGGTTCTCAGGCTCTAGAGCAGCTCTGCTGACCTGGTTCTCAGGCTCTACAGCAGCTCTGCTGACCTAGTTCTCAGGCTCTACAGCAGCCCTGCTAACCTGGTTCTCAGGCTCTACAGCACCTGGTTCTCAGGCTCTACAGCAGCTCTGCTGACCTGGTTCTCAGGCTCTATAGCAGCTCTGCTGACTTGGTTCTCAGGCTCTACAGCAGCTCTGCTGACCCAGTTCTCTGGTTCTAGAGCGGCTCTGCTGGCCCAGTTCTCTGGCTCTCGAGCGGCTCTCATGACCCGGTTCTCTGGCTCTAGAGAGGCTCTGCTGTCCTGGGTCTCAGGCTCTACAGCAGGACTGCTGACCTGGTTCTCTGGCTCTACAGTGGCTCTGCTGGCCTGGTTCTCTGGCTCTACAGAAGCTCTGCTGACCTGGTTCTCTGGCTCTACAGCAGCTCTGCGGCCCCAGTTCTCACGCTTTACAGCAGCTCAGATGTCCCAGTTCTCAGGCACTAGGGTTGCTCTGCTGACCTGGTTCTCTGGCTCTAGAGCGGCTCTGCTGGCCTGGTTCTCTGGCTCTACAACAGCTCTGGTGACCTGGTTCTCTGGCTTTACAACGGCTCTGCTGACCTGGTTCTCTGGCTCTACAACGGCTCTGCTGACCTGGTTCTCAGGCTCTACAACGGCTCTGCTGACCTGGTTCTCAGGCTCTACAACGGCTCTGCTGACCTGGTTCTCAGGCTCTAGAGAGGCTCTGCTGACCTGGTTCTCAGGCTCTAGAGAGGCTCTGCTGACCTGGTTCTCAGGCTCTAGAGCGGCTCTGCTGACCTGGTTCTCAGGCTCTAGAGTGGCTCAACTGACCGGGTTCTTAGGCTCTAGAGCGGATCTGGTGACCCGGTTCTCAGGCTTTACAACGGTTCTGCTGACCCTGTTCTCCGGCTCTACAGCGGCTAGGATGACCTTGTTCTCTGGTTCTACAATGGCTCTGCTGACCTGGTTCTCTGGTTCTACAGCTGATCTGCTGACCTGGTTCTGTGGCTCTACAGCAGCTCTGCTGACCTGGCTCTGTGGCTCTACAGCTGCTCTGCTGACCTGGTTCTCAGGCTCTAGAGCAAC
This sequence comes from Lissotriton helveticus, assembly GCF_964261635.1. Classification (NCBI taxonomy): domain Eukaryota; kingdom Metazoa; phylum Chordata; class Amphibia; order Caudata; family Salamandridae; genus Lissotriton; species Lissotriton helveticus. The sequence goes on from NC_136057.1 coordinate 2,111,175,835, forward strand.
AGTGCTGACCTGGTTCTCAGGCTCTACAACAGCTCTGCTGACCTGGTTCTCTGGCTCTACAACACCCCGCTGACCTGGTTCTCTGGCTCTACAATGGCTCTGCTCACCTGGTTCTCTGGCTCTACAGCAGCTCTGCTTACCTGGTTCTCTGGCACTACAGCAGCTCTGCTGACCTGGTTTCATGGCTCTACAGTAGCTCTGCTGACCTGGTTCCATGGCTCTACAGCAGCATTGCTGACCTGGTTCTATGGCTCTACAGCAGCTTTACTGACCTGGTTCTATGGCTCTACAGCAGCTTGATGACTTGCTTCTCTGGCTCTACAACACCTCTGCTGACCTGGTTCTCTGGCCCAGTTCTCTGGCTCTACCGACCTGGTTCTCTGCCTCTACAGACCTGGTTCTCTGGCTCTACAGCAGCTCTGCGGACCTGGTTCTCTGGCTCTAGAGACGCCCTGCTAACCTGGTTCTCAGCCTCTAGAGCAGCTCTGTTTACCTGGTTCTCTGGCTCTACAGCGGCTCTGCTGACCTGGTTCAATGGCTCTAGAGCAGCTCTACTGACCTGGTTCTCCAGCTCCGGAGCAGCTCTGCGGACCTGGTTCTCAGGCTCTACAGCCACGCGCTAAAACCCCGAATACAAATACCAGAAGAGCGAGGACCATTGTGAAAAAAATATAGTGCTTACCGACTGATTAAGGAGACATTGTAACGCCACAAGTAAAAGATCTAGTCCTGATGGGCGGTCCCAAAAGGAGACAGGGCGGTAACAAGGAGGGACTAAGAAGCCTCATTATCAATCGGAAGCCAGCATTTACCTTGGACGATGACGCAAACCAATGAAAAATATAGGCGGGCCTTCCACACCACTTCTAAAACATACCCTAATACAGCATGCCTCGCAAAGCGAGCAACGCATGCGCTGCAACGCTAGGCTAGACCTAAAAAAAAGGATTGAGTGGGGGGGGGGTGCATGGTTCCTTCCTTTCTGCCTTCGAATGAATGGTTTTGTAAATGTGGATGTTCAAAGGCTAATAAACTTTAGCAATGCATTTGGTCATTTACTGTATCCAATTCTACCCGATTTAATAATGTTCCTAAACAAAAACCTTTTACTGGGAGATAAAGGAGTTCAGTTATGCTTCTATCCTTTTGAAGGAAGGCGAAGACTGCATTCCTCTGTGCATTTTTGAATTTTATTCCAGGAAGAACGTGTTAGTAAACGTAAATGGATGTTTGTATTTGTGGTCTGATTTAATAGTAGAATGAGCTCACCTTTCTATTGACACTATTAGTCTCTATACCTAGACCTAAAAAAGAAGAGACTGTCAGCACTTGCAATCTAACAGCAACTCCTAGCTCTTTTAAACCTCTCCTTGTTCCCACAGCGCTCCACATTATGTTCCAAAGCACCACTCCTCCTTGCTTCCCGAGGTGAATGCAAGAGCCCTTTGGTGAACTACAAGGTCTTGGTAGTCTCTGCTGGGGTCAGGGAACAGGAGAGATCTGAGGTAGGATCATAAATATAGAGCTCATGATGGTGGTGAAGTGACACTGTAGTTTCTGCTCCGTTTACACTAACATTTAAATGAAACAATAAGTTAATGCAGGTATGTTCATTTTCATAGTCATTTCCCATATTTGCAGTGGTGCAATGGAGCATGGTCAAAAATGCTCTTTCTGGTAGGTACTCTAACTGCAAATTCCCCACCTTTTAAATATCCCACAAGCACCAGACTGAATCCAGAGAATTTTCAGCAGTGTCCCCACATGCTGGTAGGCGGCATCATGTAGCTCCATGCCAGTTCCATACAGACCCGTAAGGGATGGAGTGTAGCCGCGTATAAGCACCACCCCTGCTCATTGTCAGTTTCTAGTCTCTTGCCTGTCTGCACTCTTAAGCTCAGAGCATAAAACAATCGTTGATGACAGTGTTGCTCACCAACTTGGGATCATTTTAGATGCAAGATGGAGGCCATCCCACAGAATGGGAAGGTGGGAGGGCCATGAGGAATCTGTGGTTAGATACAGTTTCCAAAAGAAACGCGTGTTACAGAAGAAAACTTGTTCTTTTAAAGGATACTTCTAACTGCATATTCCTGGACTTGGTGCCCCAGATTTCAAATTATATGCCCTTAGTGCCCAAACCAGCTTCCTTCACTTCTGGTTGCATCTGACGCCCTTTCAGCCTCATGCAGCGGTTGAGGCTGACCTTGCGGCCCCCTTGCCACTTCAGACAGCCATCTTTGCCCCCACCAGACCTCCGCGTGTGGAGATCGATACGGTTGAGACTCTGGGCCTGGGACGGTGTTCGGAAATTTTCCGTGTTGGACTTGGCCCTTTTTGCAGGGTCATCCCTGAACTTTTTGCTTTCCTCCTGCATTTTGTCTGACCTGTTTTTGTTGGTTTTATGACAATGGGCACTTTACCACTGCTGATCAGTGCTTAAGTGCATATGCTCTCCCTATTATAAATTGATGTATGGATTAGTGACTCCATGATTGGCTTATTTGCTTAACTTGTCAGACCCTAGTACAGTGCACTGCGTGCGCCCAGGGCTTGTAAATCAAATGCTGCTGGTGGGCTTGCAGCACGGATTGTGCCACCCACCGGAGCAGCTTGTAAAGTGTGTCTCAGGCCTGCCATTGCAGAGCTGGTGTGCAGTCTGTTATTGCGATGTTGACTGGGCAAGTGCACCGACTTGACAGTCCCTAAACCTTCCCTTTTCTACGTATTAGTCACCCCTAAGGTAGGGCCAAGGGCAGGGTGCATTGTATGTAAAATGTGGGACATGCCCTGATGTGTGTGGCGTGTCCTGATAGTGAATTACAGCCATTTTCGTTTTTCACTATTGCAAGGCTACCTGTTCCCCATAGGCCAGAATAGGCAGTTTCATTATAACATCTTATAATCCTAACTGACTCGGGGAACTAGGTAGAAATTAGAGTTTAGTATGCCTGAACTCAGAATGATAAAACCAACTGCACTAGAAGATGTATTTTATCATTCTGTGTTTGAAAATACCACTTTTAGAAAGTAGGTATTTTCTTGCCTAACAGTCCAAGCCTGCCTCTGCTAGGCTGTGCATCCCATGTCTGGTATGTGAGTGACAGGGGCTGAGGGATTCCAGGAGACAGGGTGAGTCAGCACAGGGCTGAATAGACCCATCTGCATGTAGAGTGGTGGGAGGGCAGTACCTGGGACCTGAATAAGACTGTACCTGCCTTCTACAATGCTGGCTCAACCTCCTGTGGTGCGTCTTATGTCCCTGGCCTACACTGTCAAAGGAAGAGAAGGAGTCCTGAAAACAAGGTGCTCCAGGACTGCACAGAACTGGTTTGGACAAGGCACAGACACTCTCGGACTTCTAGAGACACAGGATTTTGGTTTATAAAAGAGGGGACCCAGACACCAGAACTTTAGATCTCTTCTGGGAATCAAGACAAACATTTGCGGAGGAGAAGAACCAGGAAACTGAAGGAGGAGACTATCCCTATGCTGCGTGTTGTTGGGGTTGGCCTGCAGTGGTTGCTTCATTGCCAAAGAAAGGAGAAAAAGGACTGAGTGAGCTTTCATCATCTTGAGGAAGATCTCCAAGGGCTTAAACGTGAGCTTGAGCTTGCCTCCTGCCTGAAGTCTCAGGGATACAATACTTCACCCCTTCAGCTTGCCTGCACCCAAGTCTGTGGCTTTAGCTGCTGCAGAAGGAAATTGCAACACCGATTCCGGCGAGCGACGCCATCTTCTGCACCGAAGCCGTTAGCGCTGCTCGGACTTGCACCGTGGACCCGATGCTGCCCGCCGTGACACATAAGACGCCCGTGAGCGATGCCGTAACCTGCCCTAAGCCGTGATCAATGCTCCGACTTGTCCTGTGGTCCCGAAGCCTGCTGCTGGGCCGCATCGACTCTGAAGCGGACACCGAGGAGCCGATCCCAGACGGGGGTGACTGAGAATCCAGCGACAGCACAACATCGTAAGGAACCGTGGTTTCGGCACCATCGTGACGTCACTTCTCCGCCGCAGTAAGGAACCGTCGTCTCACCTCCCCTGCGCTGCAGTAAGGAACCGAGTCTACACCTCCCCTGGGGTTGTAAGGAACAGGCGCCGCACAGCTCCAACAAAACCGCACCTCCCCGACGCCGTGAGCTTTATTTTTCATAGCTTTTCCAAGGTACTGTTCTTTGGGGGTCTGTTTGTTTCGGAGCCCAACGCCGCGCACCTCGCGGTCGGCGCCGTACTTTAGGATTTCTCCTGTCACGACTTTGTGATAACTCACGTTGGAGTTATCTGTTGCTAGAGACTGATTTTAAGTGAACAACCTATTTTTAAGCATATCTGGAGTACAGTATTGTGGATTTTTGTCGTTTGGTCTTATGTTAAGTCTACATAAAAATACTTATTTTTATAATACAACCTTTGTGGTGCGTATCTGTAGTGTGGTCATTGTATTACAGTATGTGTTCACAAATGCTTTACACACTGCCTCGGAGATAAGCCTGCCTGCTCGTGCCAAGCTACCAAGGGGGTGAGCAGAGGTTATTTTAGGAGTGTAGCCCCTTACCCTGACTAGACGCAAGGGTCCCTATTTGGTCAAAGGTACCTACCTCTGCCAACTAGAGACCCCCAAATCTAACACTCTGGCTCTAGCTTGCTCTCCGCCAATGCCATGCCTATTGCATACAATCCAGTATTCCCTTCACTGCAAACGGCCGGGATGGTAATACGTGCGACTTGCCTGGGGCTCTCCACGCTATCTAACCTTTACCATGTTGGCGACTTCTTTTCTCTTCCTGCCGAATCCGGGCCCATGGACACCCTGCTCTACTTCCAACTTAGAGCGGCCTATCGGGAACTGCACCCACGTTTCCACAGCCTCCTCCTTCAATGGCTGCCCTCGACCTTGCATACACTTCCGCTTCCCCCCCATAAGCTGGTCTCCAGACTCTGTGCCCTTACACTGGCAGCTTCCTCAATATATGCTGACCGGGCCCCCATTGCGTGGGGTGAGGACCTAGGCACCGACCTCACCCAGGAGGTCTGGCTATACTGTTGCAAGCAGATTAAACGGCTGTCCCCAAACTACCGCCTGCGCCTCATACATTTTAAATATTTGCATAGACTGTACTTCTGCCCTGCCCAGCTGCATAGAATAGGCCTCGCTCCCAGCGATCTTTGTCTCCGCTGCTCTGCCCCCACCGCTGACTTTTCCCATCTCGCATGGCTGTGCCCCAGGGTGTCTTCATATTGGCGTGATGTGTGCACCGCCATCACGGAGATTACTTCCACACCTGTTTTGCCTGACCCTTTGCTATGCCTTTTAGGCTTTTGAAACACTGACCTGATGACTCCCATCGGCTCACCGCCATGCTGCTTGTCCCCGCACGAAGCAGGGTCGCAATGCATTGGGGTCGAAGACCCGCGCCCAACGTTGTCAATTAGCTTGAAGATGGGGCGCGTTGTCAGAAGCTTTTGTCCGAATTCTGGGACTGGACGCCGGCGACTAGCCGGCCGCTTGACATCTGGGGTCCCCTTCTTTCATACTTCCAACGCCTCGCCCTCTGCGACCTCTCCCACACTCCCTGCCGGTTACTCGCCTGCGGCGGTTGCCGGTGCTGGCTCGTAGAGGATGGCTTCCCCTTCCCTGCTTCCTACTGGCGCTCTGAGGCCTCTCCTGTCTGCACGTTGCCTCTCCTGAGCACTCCAGCTGGTCCTTTCAGCTCTATACCCCACTGTTCCCTCTCGAGCACTGATGTGGTCTACCAATGTACAATTGCTCTTATGATGAATGTATCAGATGTGTCTCTCCTTCCTAAAATGCGGACTCCCTGTCTGTATACCTTGTAACTGGATGTGTACGTTTTTCAATAAAGCTTTTTTTTTTTTTTTAAACTGTATATTCCTCACCTTTTGAATAGAAACCGAGGCAGAACATTCCAAAGGCGGGGGGTCTGGGGAGTGAACTCAGATCAAACAGTGCTGTAAAACATAGCAGGTGAAGTGTCCTTCCCACTGGCCCTGGCTGGTGTCAATGTATACACTGACACCCATGTCAAAGCCTGGGAGATGTGAAGGACAGAAACTCCTAATGCCAATGCGGTTTTAGCGGCCTTAGTCCTGGTAGAATGGGCACTCAAGATTATCTCGTGGCCAGCACATTCCAGTTTGTGATGCTGAATACGGATCTTTTCTTCACAGCAGTCGCTTTCTTCATTCTTGAGAACTCCCCTAACAATTGATTACCCACTTGATGGGCCATGGTGCGATTGGAACACTAAAGGTCGAAGTGTTTTATATCAATTGATGAACATCTCCTCTTGTTTGAGGGGTGAAAAGGAACAAAGAATGCTGGCAGAGTGACCGATTGCCTACCAGGGAGGGGGGGGGGAGGGGGTCACAACTTTGGGTAAAAAGGCACCAGAGTCCTGAGCACCAATTTGGTCAGGAAAGAAGATGGTATGAGAAGGTCGACCTGAAAGTGTCAGATAGCAGGTCACCGCGCCTGCATAAACTACAATTCCCAGCAACCCTGGGCATGAAACTACTGTTCCCAGAATCCCCGGCGAGAACAGGATATTACGGGGCGGAGCCTGACAGACAGGGCACGTGATTCTGTTTACGGAGGTAGCGGCTGCTTCTCTGTTGTCCTGTTGGTTTCTGCAGCCCTTGCTGATCCTGCATCAGAAGTATAACGTCTTTGCCGGTATTGTGTTTATCGCGCTGGCTAGCGCGTTTGGTTTTGTTGGTTACTGGCTATTCAACGTGTCGGTCTTGCCTCGCGGCTTCGAGGAACAAACTGTGCCCATAGTGATTTCCGGGCTTGATTATTACCCGCTCTGTGAATTCAAACAGCGGTGTGGTTCGCTGCTACAGTCCTGGCTCATTTTTAGTGGCGGAGTGCAGGGGGGGAGTACGGACCTCCGCACCACCGTCACGAATCAGTGACATGGTTTTTTGCCTAACAATTAATGGATAAACAAATACCAAAGCGGATGACTGTAGTGAGGGAACTACGTCATGCCGTGTTTGGTTTAATCTACGTGTGAATATTTTGAAATTAGGGACTTTCTCGCTCTCTTCTCACAGGAGGAATATTGTGAAAATTTCAAGAGGAGCTTTCACTTACTACAGCACAAGCTGCTTATTTCATTTGGTGCTATGATTCGATTGATTAAGGAACTATTCCATCTAGCTTGCTGACAATTGGCAATGGGGTATGTTACTAGAGATAGCTAATGGTTTAGGCAGAATGTGGGCTATGCTTTATGTTTATACATTCTCTTGTGTTCTATAGGATAGAAGGAAGGCTGAAGAAACAGCAGTTTGGTGTATGAACGCATTACTTACAGGTGAATCTACCGGTTGCTGTTTAGTGAGACATTAATGAGTGTAGGGTTAAGACTCGTATTAACCTTTGTACTTTTGTCTTACAGTTTCCTTTTCCCTGCTGCCCCTTCCTTCTCCTCTTTATTCTTTCGGGTTTTTCCCCTTTTGGTTTTTTTTCCCTCACCGTATCGTCTGAACACCCTGTGTTTATACTTCAGGGTGTTCGGAGGGTCTGAAGGTGGAGCATTGTTGCTGCATGCGGATCCTGCGGAGTGCAATCCTGACAGAAAGTGCATACAGTTTACTCACGCCATGGCCAGACTTAATAACTATGAGGAAGACAGTTTTCAGAGTCCAGAGATGCATAGGCCCAAAGAATGTAGACATAAGAAATGTCAAGTCGAAATTAAAGTCCTACTGAGTATCAAAATTGGTTTGGGAGGGAATGTGTGTGTCACACTTTTAATACACCTTAATACAACTGGTGATTTCGATAAGGAAGGCTAGTCTAGCATATTCAGAAAAAATGCTCACTAGAAGGTTGCTTAGCTAAAGAAAGTACAACAGAATGTGTGAGTTTAGCCTTTAAGGGGTCAGATTTACAGACATCACAAAAGGCAGCAAACTTATCCCAGCGCCCATCACAGATGGATTATGGGAAAGGGTATCTGGTAGCAAGAATTACATTTACCACCTTAGACGGCAACTCAAATGCAGTCAATTGCCATCACTCAATCTCCACTTAAGAAGGTGTAAGTTGCAAAGGTTCCAAAGAAATAACCTGCTCTGTGGCAAGAGGTGCTCCTGAAGTGGCAGCCTGATCGGGACGGCAGATGTCTGTGTTCAAGTGTTCCGTGTTCGACACTCTCCTGGCAGAGACCTGGACAATTGGGATGGCTTGATCTTCTGCAGGTCTTGAGGCAGGAAGGAATATAGAAGTTCCTTGTCCCACTCCCACCGGAATTAGTCTGCTAACAAGTGCTCTCATAGAAACGCCAACACACATAATCACTGCCACTGTGCGTTCGATGGTGACGAATAGGTCAAATACGCCCCCAAGTCTTTGGCTGATAGCAAGATGTTCAGCTGCTTCAGTCACCTCAAGAGGCGTAAAGCACCCCACTCCACACTGCTTGATGCAGTAGCACATGGCAGTGATGGGGCCCATGAGAACTTGCATGAGCACCACTAAGAACGCCGGGTAGAGAAGGGATAATAGTATCTGGCAGGACAAATTCGGATCAGTCAGCCACCACTTAAGATCTTGGGACGTCTCCTTCGAAACCCGTATGAGTCAGAGAGGTATTATTGATAAAGAGCCAACTGGGATCTGGGTTCCATTGAAAGTCCACATGTACCACTTGACGATGACAAGGTGGATGCACGAGGCCAAAATACCACAAAGCCTCAGAGCTATCCTTACAAAGATCCAGGACTGATCCAAAAACATAGGGATCATAGCTCAAATGTCCATGACGCGCACTTGTAGAGGAAAGGCCTTTAACCTCACCATTTCTAGAATCACCTCATTAAATGGAAGCCTCTGTGCAAGAATCAGGAGGGACATCAGCTCATTTATAGTGAAACTCAACAAGTCTAGAGTTCTGCCATCGTCCAGATGTGATCTACGACTGACTGATGCAGGATCACCTATTAAGGTGCAGAAATTGACAGAAACTTCAACCTCTGAATAAAGGCTGCGACCACTACCGCCATGAGTTTTGTTGACAATTAAGGGACGGGGTGAGGCCAAAGGAGACCACAGCAAAATGAAAGTGTTCCTGGCACATCCTAAATGGCAGGTAATGCCTATGGGACTGCAGAATGATTATATAAAAATATGCATCCTGCAAGTTCAGGAACATAATTCAGTATCCCGGGATAAGGCAGATTGAATCAGATCCAATACGAGCCACCACATGAAGGCATTTAGCCGTCAAAGGTCCAAGTTAGGACTGAGACCTTATTCATTCCCAAGACGAGGAAGCAGTGTGAGTAACAGCCCTGGGTTCTCACACAGTATGTACAATGGCACCCTTGCAAAGTAAGAGATGTACATCATGCAGTAGGATGGACAGATGCTTCTCAGAGATTAATTTTGGGGGTGAGAAAAAGGTAGCGGAAGAAGGAAATGAAAGGCAAGACATAGCCCCTTGTGACAATCTTTAATACCCATCTGTTGGACAAGATTGCCAACTTGGGAGTAAATACTGAATCCTGTCCCCCCCAGCGGGTAGTCCGGAGTCTTTGATTACAAACTAAAGCAGTTTGGTGGCCTTGGAGCAGGGGATGATGAGTTGTAGGACTGATGCCACTGCTGTACTAGGCCGTATCTGTTGGTGCCAACTACGTGGCCCCACCAGCATTAGACTGTCTGCATGCTCCATTGCCCATGAAGGCTGCAGTTGTCTATAGGCTAATTCACTGGAATAACCCCTAAATTTGTGGAAAAGCTTGGCGATGGCGGGTGGTAATTGATTCAGTCTTTAAACTGTTTCAGTGTAGAGCCGGCCTTCTCTTTAGTCTAGAGCAGAGTACTTCAAACTGTCGTGCGCCGCCCCGTGGGGGCCGTGGCTGTATTCCTAGGGGTGCACCAATGGCTCAACAAGTACTTGTAAATGAAGATGGCATGGAAGCGCAACTTGCCACGTTTCCAGGCTGACTTCGTTTACACGGAGTCCTTGAAGTGGTTTAAAAAAAACATACATGGACCTCAGTGTAAAAGAGCGTGTTTCCGTTAGATCAGCTTAACTTGCATTTATTTTTAGTATTATATGCAAGTAATTGAAATTGTAAAAAACAAGACACTTATATGTTATAGTGTTCCTTTTAGCCACATTCTGGCAGGGTCAAAAGCGAGGCTAAAAGGATACAAATATTCTTTAACGGTTTTCGTTTTTCTCTTTCAGTTAATCGCAAATAAAATAATGCAGAAACCTTAAATGAAAAATAAATTAAAGTTAAGCTCATCAGTTAGAAATTCATTAATTTGCATCATCAAATATAAATTGGGCAATGTGACCACTGTGGATGTGAGGAATAGTGACTTGTGTATTTATAGCTGTGCTACAAGGTCCCAGCCTGGAGCAGAAAGCACTGTGAGTATTCAAGTCATTATGTTAAAATGGTATTCTGCACAGTAGAAGGTAGACTGCTACAGAATGATTTGGTGTTTTAAGATAAAGCAAGTGCTTTCAACAAATATATTTTAGTAATAGGTAAACTATACATTGCGCAAATATTTGCCTTTTAAAAGTACACTATCTAGACCTCAGCCTACAACATCGACATTAAGTATAACAAATAATAACTCATTGTCCCCTTGATGCCTCAGGTGACTCCATCAATTAAAGCCTAAACTAGTTTCCAAGTGCCTTTACATTTGGTGATTAACCAATTGCACACGTTTACATTCTTTCAGATAGCAGGTACCCAGGTGAGAATGCCGATTTTGTCATTCGTTCTGTGTCCCTCCCTGAGCTTCACAGCACAGGAAAACTCCTCCCCTCCTCAACCCTGCTCTCCCTTCACCTATACGCTGAGGCACTTCAAGGGCCTCAATCATTCTTCAGGGATGGTGGTTTTTAACAAAAAGTATGGGAACTAATTTTTTACAAGTAAAAGCATGGGCATTTGGTTCTCCATAGATCCCGTCCAGTGAGACCTCTGTTTACATGCACATGTCCTTCAAAATGAGTTAAGGGGATGACAGGGAGGACGCCACCAGGGTCACGTTCAAACGGAGCGCTCCAATTGTCCAGACCCCCTTGGGCCTCAGAGTAATGGTCCAGAGTTAGAGGAAAGTAGTGAGATCCTTGGATAGCATCAAAAAGATAGTCAGTGGCGCTATATGGGGGAGGAGGGGGCTCCTTTTTAGGTTTCGACCTGGCGAAAAGCTGCGCCGCGCAGCTTTTCGGCGCAGGTCGAAATCTTTTGAGTTACACTGTACACTTTAGTTCAGCCTCTCTCTTCCATTGGCTAGCTCCATAAATGGAGGCTAGCCATTGGAAGAGAGAACTGTCCGTCATTTCCCGAGACGATTGGTGGGCGTTCCCGACGATTCTTTCCCTTCTCACCCTTTTCGCATCGTCATCGCGGCCGTGGGCGGGGTTTATTTTTTGATGTTGTCCAGGTTTGTTTTGGCCATTCCGAGGCCGACCGCCGCCGGAAGTCCAGGTGAGTGCCTTCCTTGCCGTTTCCTCCCCCCTCCCGCTGTCCGTGTGCCTGCCCAAGCAGCATTTTGTTTATATTTGTCTTTTCCCTTTCTCATGTCCTTTTTCCGTTTCTTCTTTCCGTCTTTTCCCGTTCCCACCCCTCCCGCTCGCTGTCCGTGACGTTACCACCCCCCCTCCCCTCCCCCCCGCTGTCCGTGAGGCCTACGGGCTCCTCCAGGGTTTGTTTAGACTGCGGCCTCGCCTCCCATGCCAGCTCCCGCTATCAGCTGCACCATATGTGTGTAGTGCTTTCCAATGCACTTTTTACGTTTTTGGCTAAAGCATGTGCTCTTCATTTGATGACCGCTCACTCGTAGTTAATCTTCATATGATGAGACCACGTCTGTAGTTCCTTTACATGCGATGGGTGCTGTTCTCTTCATATGATGACCGCATGCTAATAGGTAATCTCCATATCATAAGAGCATGCCCATAGTTGATATTCATGTAGTGATAGCCTGTCAGTAACGGATCTGTGTGTAATGACGGCGTTCAGTAGTTCCTGCAGCTCTTCTCCATGCAGGTGCAGGCTGTGCTCTCGGCACGTGCACAGCTCCTCTTCATGCGATGACCCTAAGCCGCCCTTGTTCCATGCGATGATACGTTACCGTCGTAGCTCACTGTGAGAGGACTGCATGTTTCATGTTCCTCTACGGGTGATGAAAGCCGTGGGTGTCTCACTTTCTGTGTTCCCTCACGTTAGGGGTTTATATTCGAACGGTGCAATCTTTGAGACTTATTGCCTGGTGTTTAGGGAGCTTCAGTCAGAGGTGGGCAGTGCTTTATTATGGAGAAGAATACGTCCTAGCGCCTACATGTTTCTAAGAATGTTGCTGGCGTTGTTGCAGAATGACGGGGTTGCCAAATGCCAAGGCCGTCTAGTCTGTATGTCATACCATGTCTGTTTATCCACCAGTATAGCTTTCCTGCACCTAGGTTGGACACGCCTGGGTTCCTTTTCATCTGTGTGTTCTCCCGTTGCCACTGTTGTCGGTCTTGCTCTCCCTCTTTCTTTCCGCCGTTGGGTCAAAGACTAATGGCTATCAATGAGTTCCGTCCCCAAAGAAGAGTGCCGGTGGTCCCCGCCTGCACCCACCGGATAACATGAAGCCCTGGGGATGGGGTGGTTGTGTGGGCTGGAACAGTCTGTGTTGAGGCCTCTGGCACGATTGTGTGGAGCCCCCACTATCCCGTTGTAGCATTTTGCGTTAGCGGGGCCGTCCCTCGAACAGATCACCTGAGTTTATTTACTTTCATTTTCATGTCAAGGGCCGCCCGCCCAGCAGTCTCAACTCTGGCTGCACACTAGATACCTTGTGCCCCCCTCACCTCAAAGTAACCAGCATTTGGCAGAGAACGCCCCCTGCATAAAAACACACGGTACATTTACAGACATCAAGCCAGTGTCTTTTCCACTTTAGAGAAGTGCGCACAGCATGTACAGTGCTGAGTCTTGTATAAGTTTACTAAAAACAATAGAGTTGCCAACCTTCACTTCTGTTCTTTTATATGATAGGCCCGAGAGCGGAAACCTATATGGTGTGGGGGGGCTCTGTGTGGGTGTGTGGGGAGGGCTCTGTGTGGGGAGGGTTCTGTGTGGGGGGGCTCTGTGTGGGTGTGTGGGGAGGGCTCTGTGTGGGGGGGCTCTGTGTGGGTGTGTGTGGGGGGGCTGTGTGTGTGTGGGGGGCTCTGTGTGGGGGGGGGCTCTGTGTGGGGGGGGGCTCTGTGTGGGGGGGGGCTCTGTGTGTGTGTGTGGCATTTGCGAGAGATTAAGCTATTGGCATTGTAAATGAAAATGCCATTTATTTATCTGTTTTCAAAATCAACTCATAAATAAAAAGGTTGCCATTTACAATGCCAATAGCTCTAACTTTTGCAAAGGCGAAACCGTTGCATTGTAAATGCTTGTTTAGATTACAAGTGATAAACACAGCTTCTTCAGAAAGATGCCTTGAGGAAGTTGGGGAGGTTTTCGTTTTTTTTTTTTTTTTCGTTAAGAGCTTTTTAGTGCAGCAAGTGCAGTTGCATTGTGACCCAGGCTCACAACACCCCAATTATGGGTCTTAGTGTTTTTGGTCAATTTCTGTTTTGGTTTGATATATTTGTACTTTTATATGTCTCACATATAGCATAGAGGCTCCTTCTTGCCGATTTTCATTCCTGAGGCTGAGAGGAGCGTGGAACTGCGGGACACAGGGGGCTGCCTGCCGCCTCCAAACCGACCCAACGGCACTCACACCCGGGGACAGGACTACACTCCCCAGGATGCACCTGTGACCACACACCTGTTCTGGCTCAGGGGGAGGCGTGGGCATCGCGCATACAAGCCACTCCCCCAGTCCCACGGCGTGGGCCGTAGCCGGGGTGAAGCCCGGGACAAAGGGCGGGTCTGTTTGTACCTGTTCATGAACTGGAGTGACTGGACTGGGCCACCCCCCTTATCACCCGGTATTTTAATGAGACTTGTTGTATTTTATATTATCTTGGATTGTTGGTTAACACCATGTTCATCAGGTTAGGTAGCGCATGAGTGACCAGTTTAGCCCCGAGCGATCGAGTGAGATATCCTAAAATTGACATACTTTAAAGGGATACAATAACTACTTAGTGTCCTCACTTCCGGTCGACCATGGGGAAACCTAACCCATTTACTAGCAGACCGCAGACCCGGCAAAAGACCCTATAAACTGCTAAATCTCCCAGTGTAACAGCCATCAACAAAATGCTGCAGAAGGCAATTGGTGCAGTGTCCTTGGATATAGAGAACACCGAGCGACGCCTTTCTATCACTCCCAGAATCCCTGAAGCACCACTGCTGCAAGGGTCCCCCGTTGTGCTGACCTTGGACATATTTGACACACAGCTTGAGCCGCTCTCTAATGCAATTCCCAGTGTCCAGACCCCACAATATGTTAACCCCCAGTCCCAGCCTATCTCCCCCCCCCTAGTTCCGCGACTCACCAAAAAGCAACATAACGCCACATTAATTCAAGAAAATTGAAAAACACAAAGACAGCCCACATAGAGGTACCTGGACAACCAGAGGGAATGCTTTCTGCCCCGACACCCGCAGACCACACCCCACAACCTCCTCTTTGGGCCACCCATCTTTTACTTGACATGCAAAACCAACTAGAGCAATTCATTCTGAGCCAGTTCAAGTCCGTTACAAGTAGAATTGACAGGGTTGTTTCCATGTTGAATAATAGGCTAGAGGGCAGCAATACTACGTTCCTCCCCAATAGGATCAGCGCAGATAACACTGATCCGGATCGCATTGCTTGTCCAGCCCTCAGTCCCCAGAACAATAATGGTTACCCCACAGCTAACTCTGTATCTGATATGGCCGAGGGGAATATGCATTTTATTGCTACTAGAAAGAATCAATCAGCTCCCACCCCTACTAACGTGGCCTTCAGCCGTACCTAACACTTGTCAGCCGTACCTAACACTTGAGATTACTACATATGAGAGAATGTTAATGACAAGATTCAGATTGGATATTTTTTTTAGACTGGTATCATTCCCCGCGAGTAACAGTTGGGACTCAATTCTTCCCTTTTGTCCCTGTGATGGGGAATCTAATCAGTCTAACATACATGTTATTATGTTCTGTAAATTCTATCATCCGCATAGGAAAATTTGGCTACTACCACTACTGAGGCGTTGGGGACTTAGACAATGCCGTCCTGCAATGCTTCGCCTTCAAATGTTGGAATCGGAATTTGTCTGTTATATTGGTCTTAACTTTCTGAAATGCATCACGAAGCACAGGAAAAATCTGTAAAAAGCATCTTGGACTCAGTTTTTAGTTCGATTAGCTGAAACGACTGATATTTTTCTTTTTAAAATTTACAAAATGGTTTATGTATGAATTTCTCGGAACTTACTGTGTAAATATTCAAACTGTATTATTAAATGTGCCTTTTATGGTTTTCCTTGAGAAAAGCCGAATAAAGAAAATTATATATATATACTAACGTGGCCATATCCACAAAGAACACATACCAGGGAAGGCACTCTCAGAGCAACCACCCTAGGCAAATAGAACCGCCAGAGGCATTCCAAGCCAGTAACTCACACGTGGATCCTATCGCATCTCGGCACCCACTACCGTGCCTACATTTACCACTTGCTGCCTCACCCTACGTAGTTGTTCTTGCAGGGGTGACACCACTATCCTCAGACCGGGGTGAAACCTTCCCAGAGCTTAAAAATAAGATCATACACTGGCTAGGCAGGAACAGACCACTGACAGGACAAGGGCAAGGAGAACTTTTATTTGCCCGTAGAGTAAGGTGGATAGGATAAAAAAATAAAGATATTGACGGGGATTGTGTGGTAATTAACTTTAGAGACAGGGGGGGTGGTTAAACACATACTCAAATGGGACAATTTTGACACCCACTCACATGGCCCAATACATACCCTTCCTCTAGCATACTTTTACCCTCACAACAATTGATTATATAATGGTCAATCTTGAACTCTGGTCACATATTAGGGCTTTTGCTGTCATTCCTAGAATAGACAGTGATCACAATCTTCTTTCATTAGAGCTAAAGCACCCATTTGGTTAGTTCTCTAATCCCCGTAGAGACGAGAGCTATACCCAACAAAACTTAATCTTAACCAGTGGAAGCAGAAGAATTAGATGGGGAAATTTTGTGCAATCACACGACAAGGTAGCGGAAATGTACCACCTAGTCGCAAATACCCTAGAGAGAGTACTTCCTTTTTCGGTGGACAAACTAGATACTGTACACCTAAATGCCCTAAATAACATCCACTCAGAGCTCACTGACAAAATGGCTATCTTTTTCTATTCCTCTGTCACCAAGAAGGATCGGCCTCCCCGTCTAAAAAAATGGTTCAGTTCATTGTGTAGACAGGCGAAAACTCTGCTTCTAAGGGAGGTTAAACGAGGTTCTACTGAATCAATTAGACTAGCTAGATCCCACTACCAGAACACTATCACAAAGGCCAAATTAGACTGGGAGGAAGACAGATGGGCAGACATTAAAACAGCACTGGACAATCGTGACTACAGGGCCTTTTGGAACCTGGTCAAATCTGGCAAGGCCGACGGCCCTCCAGCCATAGTTCCGAACGTAAGTGAAGAGGCTGGATTCTGCACTATAAAAACTTGTACTCCCAAAGTAATGGTTCTCCTCTTGAGGTCCTCACTCGCCCCCCAGTTGAGCTCCCAGAGAGTAAAGATCCCAAAAACCCAGTTTCGGGGGTCCCTACATGCACCACGTTAGAAGTCTGAGCTGCCCTGAGGTCCCTACCGTCAGGTAAAGCGCCGGGCCTTGATAGGATCCCAGTGTGACCTGTTCCTTAGTGAGCAGAATGTATGGGCCCCATACATTTGGGTGCTGTTCAACGCCATCTTCCAGGGTATGGATGTCCCGCTCACCTGGCTCCGAGCTGAAATCATTCCCATCTTCAACAAGCATTTAAAATGCAATGGTTTCGCCTTTGGAGAAGTTAGAGCTATTGGCATTGTAAATGACAAAATTTGTATTTATGTGTTGGTTTTGAAAACAGATAAATAAATGGCATTGTCATTTACATTGCCATTTGCTTAATCTCTTGCAAATGTGAGACCTATTGTACCCTACGGCAATTTTGGGCGCCTCTCTGACCTATCTTCGGAGCAATCATCTCTCTGCAAGGCTTTAATTCGTCATTAATGATACCATATGGGGCTGCAGTATAATCAGTGACTCTAAGGCAGGCCAGTAAACAAACATCTACAAAGCAAATGATAGCAGGCAGCCTCTTGACAGAAATCTCTTCCTTACAACAGTCTGCGGGAAAGGAACAAAGCGCCGAACTGGGTTAGCCTAAGAGTAGATAAAACTTTTCATATCAAAGCAATTCGTGCGCGTCCTTTTATCTCAGTCCCCAGTGACCTTCTAACCACCTGGCATTATACAAGTTAATGGGTTTCTGGGTCTGCCACAAGCGCTGCCTCTGGGTATAAATATCCAGGCCCCTGCCCTCAATTTATACCACAGCAGCTGGTATCCTTGGCTGCTCCAGACATCGGCCCCTGGAAATGGCATACAAGTTTGAGGTTCAGGGCGCAACTGCACAACAGCAAGATTCCGGCATAAACAGAGCACAACCAAGCATGCGCCTAAAAGTTAGTGCTTAGACACACAGGCATGGTAGCACTAGAATACATTGTCGGAATATCAACTGACATGAATATCGTCTCCTAGAAACCGTTTACTAAAATATCACTGTACTGGAGGTAACAAGAGAACAGCTACAAACGATAATTGGGAAACTATATTTATTACAGACAATATTTCTCAGAATGGCAATCTGACACATCATCTCAACTTCTTGGTGCACATCTGTCTCCCTAGAGGCATGTGCGTTCAAGTAATGGCCACTTAATCTCTGTAATGCAATTGCACTTTAAAACAAGAAGCACGTGCTCACGGACAGCGGGAGGGGTGACGGGCACATGGACAGCGGGAGGGGGGGGCGGGCACACGGACAGCGGGAGGGGGGACGGGCACATGGACAGCGGGAGGGGGGACGGGCACACGGACAGCGGGAGGGGGGGCGAGCACACGGACAGCGGGAGGGGGGCGGGTGAACGGGCTCACGGACAGCGGGAGGGGGGGCGGGCACACGGACAGCGGGGGGGCGGACAGCGGGAGGGAGGGCGAGCACGCGGACAGCGGGAGGGTTAACGGGCTCACGGACAGCGGGAGGGGGGGGCGGGAACGGGATAAATAAAAGTATTAAAATATGGCGCTTACCTGCTAGCAACTCGAAATCGCGCAGCCCACCCCTGCTAGGCACACGTTGGAAATGAAACAAACATGGCGATACAAATTTTTTTTTTAAATAACCGCCCACCGCCGGAATGACGTCACAAAGGGGCGGAGAGGGAAGAAGAAAATAAATAAATAAATAAAAAAATCGCCAGAAACGCCCACGAATCGCCTCGCAGAATGACGGACGCCTCTCTCTTCCAATGGCTAGCCGCCATTTATGGAGCTAGCCAATGGAACAGAGAGGCGGGACTTTTGTCCATACTGGTAAACAAAAGTTTTCGCCCTGCGCGAACGCTGCTGCGCAGCGAACGCAAGGAGAAACCTAAAAAGGGCTCCCCCCTTGATCCGGTGAATTACCGACCGATTATCCTTATTGATATCTTGCAAAAACTGTTTGCCCGAATACTACTCTGCAGGCTACAGCTATGGACAGAAGATCATGAGATTCTTACCCCCCTCCAGGCGGACCAACTTTTTAGACTACAGCTAATCCACTGGAAAGTGGCGATAAGGGGGGAGGTAGTCTGTACCTGATTTTCGTAGATCTGCGATCGGCGTTTGATCTGGTGCAAAGAGATAAGCTCTGGACCATACTGCAAGAAATGGGCATTCCCCATTATCTATGCCAAATGATACAACGTCTGCACCAAGGCAACTATGCCAGGGTCCGCTACGGAAAAACAGGAGAGCTTTCGGCTCCTTTTAGAGTCGAAAAGGGGGTCAGGCAGGGGTGCGTCCTGGCCCCCACACTCTTTTTTTCTCAACGGCCTGGTAGACCATCTTTTGGGATCAAATGATGTAGACTCTCCTCGCCTGGCAGACCGTCTTGTACCAGCTCTAATGTACGCTGATGATACGTTACTCATATCCAAATCATCTATGGGTATACAGCGTACATTGGAAGCTTTTGTAACTTCTGCTCACTTAGGAACCTGGAGATTAATATAGACAAAACTAAATACATGGTTTACAATGCTAGAACGACAAATTGGCCCCATCCCCAATTGAACGGTTTGGCCCTGGGAAGAACATCCACATTTGACTACGTGGGGATCACCCTGAATGTGTATGGACTGGCGGTCTCATGTGGCCAAAGCTAACCTTAAACTTGCTCAGGTATCTGGGGGGTATCCTAAAGGTATATAATGATTGCCCACAAAAAATGTTAGGTCCCCCATTAGAAATATACAAGACCCAAGCAAGGGGAGGAGCGCTGTACGGAGTAGAACTCTGGGGCCACACTAATGTAACCACCCTTGAAGCGACCGAGAACGGTTTCTTGAGACGCCTACTCCATCTCCCCAGAGTACCCCCCTAATCCCACTATGCCTAGACGTTGGCCTGACCCTAATCAGGGACACAATAATTGATCGTCCCTTGCCCTATTGGAGACGTCTCTGGAGTACCCCCGAGCTTAACCATTTCAGGGAGGAATTGAAGGACTTCCTACTTTCCCAGGGTGCAAGGAAGATTCCTTGGCTTATGCACATTAAACATCTATGCCACTCCCTGGGAAGGGCTGATTTATGGCTAACCCCAGAACAGACATGTCCCTGTATCTCCAAAAAATCCCTCGCATTAGCACTCAAAGAACACCATCTGGCCAATTTACTACATAACAGTGACGAAATTAAAAATTAAAAGTCTGGGGGTTTGGTTTGAGAGGGACCTTTCTTTCAGGACCCAAGCTAAAAAAACAGCTGGCGTTTGCTATGGCCTTCTTCGCTCTGCCCGTAAGATTCTCCCTCTTCTGCCATTTCACTCTAGGAAACTGCTAATCCAGGGGTTAATATTGTCAAGACTGGATTATAGTAATGCCCTGTTTTTGGCGGCACCTGAAGCAACCATTAACACCCTCCAACGTGTTCAGAATTCAGCAGCCAGGTTGCTTACTGGTGGCTCAGTCCGATCCTCAGCCAGACCCGCAATTAGATCCCTTCACTGGCTGCCAATACGTGAGAGGATAAAATTTAAGTCTTTATGCATCACCCACAAGTCTCTACAGGGTAAGGTACCCCCTATTCTTAGGAGACTGGTCTGCCCCTACAAGGCTACCCGGGCCCTCCGCTCTGACCTTGGAAATTTGGCCAAGGTTCCCAGAGAGAGGAAGGCTCGTTCTGGGGGTCGTCGATTCTCTGTGAATGCGGCATTACTGTGGAATGCCCTTCCTGTTAGGATTCGAACAGGACCCAGCTACCTGATGTTTCGAAAGCTCCTAAAAACATTCCTCTTTCCCCAGGATTCCTAATCAACGGTGCCCCCCCCCCCTTAGTTGGCTCCTTGTTCTACAGCGTGGGACGCTTTCGGGCAGCCATGCGCTTTACAAATTGAATTTCATTTCATTCATTTCGTTGGGGTGCTAAGCTCAAGATTTCTGGCGGTCAAGTGCACATATCGTTTCGAACAATTTTTGGATACTATCCATCCCCCCCTTGCAAAAAAACTATATGTGCAATTTAGACACAGAACACTACCTGTAAGGGGCATTACAAACAAGTGGGCAGGTGTTAATTCCACACTCAAGGGCTGCCCAGGCTGTTCTGCCAGTGTAGAATCCGACTTACACGTTTTGCTTTTTTGCCCTTCCTATGCCAATGCAAGAGCCAGATGGATTAACCAACTCTGCAAAAATTTAGGCATCAGAAATTACCAGGAAGTGTACCGTATTCTAAGATACGATTTCTCCCCTTTGATGGTATTTGTGACTTCCAGATTCCTATTTTACATGTGGTGTCAAAGAAGGGCCAAGCTCAAGATGTTTGATCCTGTTTACAACGCCTAGGTGGTTTTTATTCTTACAATAAATTGAGGGGGCCTGCAAGTGATTAGACTCACAAACCCAGCTCTCTATGCTCGTATCTAATGTTATCCTTCAAGAGCAAGAGTCCCTTGCTCACTTTGCCACTGGATTCAAGCAAGCCGGGCTGACGACGGCTGGAATGCCAGAAACCGGTCCTCGGAAGCTTGTTTCCGGTCCAGGGAAGACATGGCTTGGCAGTTCGGGCTGGACTGTTCCCATGAGGCACAGGGTCAGACTGATTTGCACATAGCCATGTCTGAACTGGGGTGGCAGAGTGGGCTAAAGAACGGTGATGGATTAAACCCAGACCTTTAGACTGGGTGTGAGTGTTTGATTGATTCAAATGCCCCGTCCATCACCACCCCCTTTTACAGAAAACAGCAACACGGCCACAAGTAGATTGGTGGAATGGGACGCCTTTAAGGCAGTAATAAGGGGGAAAGCAATTAGCTCGACAGTGGGGGCACGACAGGATCTACATTCGTCTCTATTGGAGGTTGAAGAGAGAATGGGCAGGCTGGAGCAAGAAGCGGTAAATAATGTAGCGCAGAAGGGCCCTCTACAGGAGGCAAGAATTGGACACGCTGAATTATAAGAGTAGCTAAGGGTTATAGACTACGCGGCATATACGCAACATGCGCACAGTGAGGCAGACAAAGCGGGAGAACTACTTGCTCGTCTAATACGCGACACCCCCCCCCCCCACCAGTGGTTATACCCCGGATTATTAAAGGAAATGGGGATATAGTAACTAGCCAAGGAGAGATTAATGCCGCATTCAGAGACTACTATGCCACATTATACGGGGCATCTGACTCCGCCACTAGGGAACAAACGGAGGCTTTCCTGTCCACCTAAACATTCCCAGAAATTCCAATATCGGTCCGAAAAGGCCTTATAGGACACATCACACCACATGAGATTAAGGTTGCCATGAAGGGGCTACGACGCAATAAAACTCCAGGCATGGATGGACTCCTCATTGAGTTTTACGACACGTATGCCGAGGCCCTAGTGCCCCAACTAGTGGAGCTATACAAAACAATATGGGAGAATGGCTCTCTGCCCATCACAACAGCACAAGCCCTGGTCATATTGCTGCCAAAGCCGGAAAGAGACCATACTGACATGGCTAACTACCGGCCATTATCGTTGTTACCCACTGAATACAAAATATTGAGTAAAGTGTTGGCTAACAGACTACTCCCACACTTATCAAAATTGATCCATATAGATCAAACCGGATCTCTACCGGCACGCAGTACCTCACTCAACATTAGGAAACTACACTACCTGATGACAGAGGCACCGAAACGCTACCCACATGCGGGCTGCGTGTCGCTAGATCTCCGGCAAGCATTCGACTCAATTCACTGGGGATACATGTTCCAGGCACTATCGAAATTCGGGATACCGGAAGAGTACATAACATGGCTACGATTGTTGTATAACGCCCCAACAGCACGCACTAGAACGGGGGGACACATTTCGGAGGAATTCACCATGCATAAAAAGACCAGACAGGGATGCCCCTTATCGCCCCTCATTTTCATTCTGGCGCTAGAGCCGTTAGCCATAAAGCTAAGATAGGACTTTCCAGACTGGGGGATAAAGATAGGGAATACGACCCACTTATTTTCAGCATATGCTGACGACATTCTTATGTACATATATGATCTCCAAAGACCACTGACCCCATTATTCGAGACATATCGACACTTCGCACTCCTGTCTGGCCTGGCTTTCAACACTACCAAAACGCATGCATTTTTCTTCACGGACCATGGGGCATTACTGACGTAGAAGTCGAGGGCACCAGAATTCAAGTCACACAGTCCACGTTTCGGTATTTTGGCATCCAAATATACAGAACGCATGAAGACATGCTAGAAGGTAACTTAAATAAAGCAATTAGAGCTTTGCGGTCTAGTGTCACTTTTTGGACAGCACTGCCACTATCTATCACAGGAAGAGCAGCGATTGCAAAAATGGTTATCTTACCAAGACCACTATATTATTTTACGATTTTGCCGCTGCTGGTGCCACAGGCCACTTTTAAATTACTGAACACTCTGGTCACAGACCTTATTTGGGGAAAGGGCAGGAGACGCATCAGTCTTAAAAAGCTACAAGTGGGTACCCGGATGGGAGGCCTGGGAGTACCGGACTTTCGTGCTTATTGTTACGCCTGTCAATTACAATGGTTGTCGTATTGGACGGCGGGACGTAATTTGCAGGAAATAGACTACACGCACACGGATATTGACAACGGGGCATTGCATACCTTACTCCTGCCGGGCAATAGAACCTCGAACGATCTCCCCCCCCCCCTTATTGCAGACTGCATTGAGATGCTGGAAAGCGACGCTACAGTACACAAATACACCCCACGCGTACGTATCCCACTGGCCAGCGGTAGGCTCACAAAACGCAAACAGACGCCTTGGCTGGAGGTGGGTATTAGTACAGTGGCGGACCTGTTTGGAGAGGAGACACTGCTGGATCATGATACTTTCATAAATGAGACCGGCGCCCCGGCACAACTATATCTAATACACGCAGCATTAAGTCAGTACATTAAAACGCACTGGGCCCCGCAGAGGAGAGCACCCCCCCGATAACGAATTGGTCAAAATGGTATATTACATGGGAAGTAGGCGCCACCTGATTAGATGGCTTTATGCTGGTATTAGCTCCCACACAAGAGCACCCTTGAATGCGCTGAAGGCTATTTGGGAGGTAGACATAGGCAAAGACCTGGCAGACAAAGAATGGTCAATAATACTGAGCACCCTCGGAAAGTCTCAAGGAACGCCAAGTTCGAATTTATCCAAACAATGGTACTACATCGTTCGTACTTATCGCCGACCAGGCTGGATAAGATGTTTCCCCAAACACAACACTCATGCCTGAAATGTACGGTAGAAGGGGCAGGTTTACTACACATGTTAGGGGAACGCTTGAAGATAAGGGGATACTGGGATGCAGTTAGGAGAATGACTGGTGCGGCCGAACATCTTGCCATTGCTGACACAATAGAGGAATGTATTTTAGGTCTCCATACTCATATATCCAAACACAAGGTACAATACCGGTTCATAGACCTTGCACTAATATTGGCTATCAGGACCATCACCATGAGATGGAAATCACGTAAACCCCCTGAAGTGCATGCTTGGTATACAGAAATGCTGCGTTGGGGTGGCGCAGAGGGCGCCGCGCTGCGCAGAGAAGAGATTAGAGGTCTACGTAAAACGCCAATTTCTCTCGAATGGAAAGTCATGTTAGAAGGAATAAAGTCACATAACACGGATTCAGAAGATTAAAATATTGTACACTTCACAGAATTGAAGTCCAGACCACGAGAATGTTGGAAGTCACACGTAATTTTTGTACCTCTGTATGCGCAGATTATGTACATGTACTGGCGGGACTGGCTAATGTGTGTATATATGTGCAATAGACAGATAGAGACTGGGACCTATGGGGCGGGGGTAAGTTGGGGAAACTTTTAGTTGTGTATATATAACATTGGAAAACAGTACAGATCCGAGCAATATCGTAGAGAAAAGTGTACAATAAGCGCTGAGAAACACAAATATATTTGTCTATGAGAGAAGTACACATTGTGCTCTGTAACACTTTGAATTGCAATGTACACACGGATTGTCAGTAAATAACTGTATGTAATAAGATACCAAAACTCAATGAAATATGTTTAAAAAAAAAACCTTACTGGTCAAGTACTGCCCAATGACATTTTTCATGCTCAAGTGCATGCTGAGGTAGTTGTGTTCCCCAGCCGCATGCCTGTGTCATCAGTCAACTTGTCAACTAAAGGGAGTACAAGCACAGGGTTTCAACCATGCATACATCAAGGTATTTGTAAGGGTATCATTGAATGGGAGTAACGGACCTCACCAGCGCTTCTCTGTAATCCAAAACAGTGAACAATCGCTAAACACCCAATTCGCCTAGCTGCAGACTTTGGAGCTGGGGAACCAGGTTCGAGCCTCGGCTTCGGCTCAACATCCTGTGATTTTGGGCAAATCACTTAATCTCTTCAATGAACGTACCCTTGTATAACGCAACTGGTGCTGATGTAAGTCACCCCATACCTTCGGGTAGAGTTCGGGATATATTAAAAAAAAACAGCAAAACAACAAAAAGAATCAATAACATGATTTTAGTTAAAACCAGCTAATTATAGGCACTCAAGTATACTTAAGGCACTATTCACGGTATGCCGAATTGTCACTAAACCCAAAACTCCAAAGTCTTTCGGCTACAATTTTATTTCGGGCACGAAGCAGTCACGTGTGTCAGGTATGACGAAACACCTATTGGCTAGAAAATAAAGGAACACCCTATCACTCTACAAAGATTGTGATGCTTCTTTTGATAACTGAAGAGGAGTGCTCGAGAGACCAATGTTGAGCTTCTAATAGAAATAAGGCACAAGGACTAAGACTCGATACAATGAAAGGCTCATTTATGTGGGAAAGTTTAGAGCATAAAATAGTCTGCATCATCTTTGAAAAGTGAACATCATTTCTGAGCAAGTAAATGTTTTAAGGAATAATATGTCACATTTTCAAACAAGTGGTGCAATAGTTCTCTACATCTTTAACAAGCTTGCATTTTTTGACCTACAGCACCTAAAAGTGAACTCATGAAATACTGACACAGAACAGAAATAGCTTTGCAACCAGTTTACAAGGTTGTCATGTGGGACTTTCACCAAAAAGTGGTGTAAGCCCCATCTGCCATATTTACAAGATATATAGCCCCTATGCACTCTAACTTATTGATGGATGTTCAGCATCTGTCGAACTCTAAATAAAGCAGTCTGTCTTCTAATCATTGCTAGAAATTCAAGGGCGCACACTTCCGTGTTAACATGGGAAGTAAGCTTATTTAAATGTTGTTTAGAAAGAAAACATTTTTCCATCATCTCTCTACTGGTATCTCACACAATTTAAAATCCTACTAATTCCGATGAAGTTTGAATGTTAATGTTTGAAAGCAAGACAATAGTGTTCTACTAGAGCTCTGCGTCTTTCGTGACATTGCCACAATGCAGCAAGAGTACATTTACCTTGTTGCACAATCACAATCCAGCCATCTCATCTAGTGATCCATGATAAACAGACTCGATAACAAGAAAGCCCTGAAAAAGTCTGTATGAGGAAACATGTCTACTGTATCAGATGTATATAGTGGTGTCGCAACATAACACTGCTCGATTTTTTTTTTACTAACAATAAATCTTAGCAAAACAAATTCACTGGTGTTTACTTTGAACGAACATACATTATGGCATTATACTGAAATGTTACTTCAATGGGACCCAGGGTGCCTGTTTGGTGAGTACCACCAATTCATGCAGGTTTTCATCAACGATCTTTAATTCCAGTTACCCTAGCCATATACAATTCTTCTTTTATGAGTAACTCCTACCTTTCTGCTACCGCTGCAATAGTATTAATGGCAAGCGATGTCCATCTAATATTGTCAAAGAACTGCTCAAGTTTCCATGAGCAACTGTTTCAAGCTCAATAGACACACGAAAATTTGTATCTGCGGTCAGAAGTCCCCCAGACTGGTCTCCTTCTTGATAGTCCACTAAGGCCTCCACCAGACCCTGTCTCTTTGGCCAAACATACGGACATTATCACTGACAATCAACTCACATTTGGAAAATAAATCAACCAGGTATCCAGAGCATGTTGCACTCTTCTCAAACGGCTCCGTTTAGCCCTTTCCCCCCACCAGGTAACCGCTTAACCATTATTCATTAATTAATTACTTCCCGCCTTGAATATGGTAATTCCATCTATCTGGGATTCCAGACAACCTCACTCATCATCAGGTCATCCAGAACTCAAGCAGTAAGTTAATTAAAACAAAAATCTTCTCAAACAGATATTTATGCTTTATACGAACACTTGTGGTATAAACATGAATTAACTTTTTTCACACCAAACGTGACTAACATAAAAAACATTGAAATTTACAGTTGTTGCACATCAACACCATCCCTTGGAAGTCTACATTGACTATAGAGGCAATCCAGGACTCCAACAAGACAAACCACAACCAGGGAAACGTGATCATGAGGTAGAAGGGTGAAAGTGTCGACAAAATCTTGACATGAGGTGTACCAAGATCCTTCATTGCAGTAGGGTTTCCACAGCAAGGTGGAGTATTCTCAACAATAACATACCTATAAATTCAAAACAGCAACTCAACAAGGTCTGGAGTTCTGTGACAGAGAGACTTACCTTAAGAATAAATTTGGCTTCTTTGCTGTGTGTAGTTTTAGCCGATCAGGAATGTTTCGATACTGCTTCTTGTAGGCAATCTAAATAGAACACATTTATTTTACAGTGGGTTTAAGATATGTTCTTTGGAAACATGATTCCACTTTAAAGCAATGGCATTCGATGGCCCTTTCTCGCACTCCTTAATCTTCCTTCAGTTGTTCCTAATTATGTTACTATTGTGCAATGATTAAAACCATAACTGAGTTTGAACTGAAAACTTCAGTTTGAAAAAAGTGAA
Source organism: Lissotriton helveticus (assembly GCF_964261635.1). Classification (NCBI taxonomy): domain Eukaryota; kingdom Metazoa; phylum Chordata; class Amphibia; order Caudata; family Salamandridae; genus Lissotriton; species Lissotriton helveticus. The sequence continues at coordinate 2,111,203,533 of NC_136057.1, forward strand.
AGGAAACTAATAAAAACAATGATGTGCAACACATAACGAAATTAACAGACAGTTGGTACACGGTCACTTACACAGACACTTGGTGGCAGCTCAATAAGTGTTATAATGGTCTCCCTTAATGGTACTCATTTTCATACCATAAGAAAGGTAAATGGCAGAGGCGGTCACAGAGACTACGACCAAATTATCTCTAAGATCTTACTTACTGAATGGGAAATAAGGTAAGGGGGATAGGTGGGTATCATGGAATTTTAAGATGCACTGACAGTTCTAGGCTCAACTGGCAAATGTAAGGCAGAATCCAATCTTTCCTCTGCACTCCCCACAGATAAAACATACTGTGGCCACAACAAAGTGCAAGTTGTTCCTCCAGTCTCACGCCACTAGGCCATCCGATTAGCAGCCAAGCACTAAAACAGTGAGGATTTAAGCCCAAGCAATTGTGGTGGAGCAAGTCATGCTCACTTCCCTAGTAGCTGCCCCAGCAGCACAGCTGGTCCTACGTGGGGATTGGGCTGAATTCTCCATATACAAGCATGACTGAGCACAGAGGGTATGTCCTGGGAGCATGAAAGAGCCGAAGTGCTCTGGAGGAAAATAAAGGACAGATTTGTAGGAAACAGTCAAAGTACAGCCAAAATAAGGTCTGCGTTTTTCCTGGATTTTGGTACATGTCCCAGCCGCTAAGTTAACCATAGTTTTAAAAGCCCTTGTCTACCCAGTGCTTTTTTGCCACTCTTTAACCTGGCTGCCCCTTCCCGATTCCAGTTTCAAAACTCTGCATCACCAACAGAGTAAAGCTGAGAGAGGAGAGGGCAAAGACAGGAGAGCTCAAGGAATGAGAATCCATTTGAATGGTCAATTATAACTTTACTTCTATTAAAGAGAGAAAGGACTTAAGAGAAATTACTATATTGGAATGTGTAGCAGCCAATATCTTTACATGCTTCCCTTTAACGCTGCCTTTTCCTGTGCCCTTTATTGGGATCTTCCACACCGCAAAAAACTGAGTAGCACGGAGTATTGAGTATCTGGGTTTCGAGGTATAACCCCTTCATCAGTCAGGCTAGTTTGAATCCAGTGGCACAGTGAGCACGAAACCCACGTCTGGGCATACCCTTTCCACTTAGGGCGATGAAAGCAAAAAGAACAAATGATGGACAGAATGCCGAACAAATCAAACAATCATCCCCGGTCACCGATCTGGATTTAATCCATCATTTTGTTGCTCATCACACCACCCCAGTTTGGACCCAACCATATGCAAATGAGTCTTGACCTGATGTTAATCTATAGCACAGAAAAAACAGAATTGGGAATTACTTCCTCTCCAACTCACGTACCACTACCAGACAACACAATAAATAATTGTGTCACTTGCGGATTCAGAAATGTTATCTTGAATCGTAATGCAAGCTGAAATAGATTGGTTGACTTCTTAATGAGGGCCCTCAAGTTCGAAGACAAATATCACCACAGCAGCAACAAACTACAAATGGAAATGGAAAGTGTTATATTATTTGACAGGTTTGACTGTGATAGGTCTGTCCAATATGCTCATTGGCAGGGTTCAGGCTCAGGGTCAGTATTAGACTACGTATTAATTCATAGAACTAAGTTTTCTAATTGCATGGATTTCTGCACACTTGAGTGGCACTTACACGCAGGGGCGGTGGGTGACATTTGAAAGTCGTGGGGCGCAAAGGGATTTGCATACAGCACCTTAGCGAGCGAGCCCGAACCCCAAAAGGGGGGTTTGGGGTTGTTACCCCCCCCCCCCCCCAAGAAAACTTTGGGAAAAAAAGAAAAATCGTGCATTTTCAAGCAAATTTGAGAAAGCAGGAAGGTTAATAAAGCAATTGTGAAAGTGCAGTTATTACATTAATAGATGGCATAACATAGCTAGCTGCTTATTCAGTATAACCACAGAGCTTCATACATTCCGTCCTATTATGCTCAGGTGCTGAATTCAGACTATAAGACTTTCATGGAAATCTCAGCTCTAAGAGTAGAAGAAGTTGCACAGCAGTTGGGAAACAGCCTTCACAAAGCATTGGGACCACGCCTTACCTTTACCATTAGAACGCATGCGACTATCACGCATGTCTTTCCACACAGATGATCGTGTTAAGGTGAAACAAAATGTACTTAATATGCCATTTGATCAGTAAAATCTGTGTAGTCTCCAAATGGAAAAAACACATTAGACCTCCAACTCCAGCAACACAATGGTTCAAACCTTACCTGCAGAATCACCAGCTATCAGCACTCACGGCTAGCAACATCACAGCCATGCATTGTTTGGGAAATCAACACAAATCACTGCCCACACAACCATCACTGACAGTAAGAGCATTAACAGGACAGCCACCACTGGAAGCAACAATGATCGTGGAAATCCGCTGCAACCTCAAGTGCCCTCATTGCCAGTGATTCCTCTTAACTGACCCCTCGCCCCAAGTCAGGGATATTCAATGACTAAACCCCCTTTCAGAGGCACTATAAGACTTCACTGTCCCTGACAACAACTTTAGTACCAGGCACTTTCCGACCAAAGTTTTGTCAACATATGAGGGGCGTTTTAGGATGACCCTCACTTCCTAGAATAAATACAAAACCTCCACACCAATATTATCCCCACTAGCACTTCACGTCAAACAGCATCATACATACATCTCAACAAGGGCCCTAATGTCAACACCCAGCAGACACGTACCAACTTTACTCAGCCATTACCTGACCTCTTCCAAAGTACATTAATACCAGCAGAAAAAATATCTAACCCCGTCCTTGGCGACCCCCAGGCCGGCCTGTCCATCGCCAACCCTCCTAACCAACACCCATATCCACTCTTTCACTAGTAATAATACAACTGCTTCTTCATCTGATTGAACAACTTTTGGCTTTTTATTCACAGTATCTTTAATAATTCCCTTTAATGAAAAAAAAGTGCTATCCGGCTGATATAGAGCCACCTGGTCTGGTCACTCAAATCCCAACATCTATTTAGATTAGGACACTCCTAGCAGCACACTGGAGCACTTGACACACAGCTACCTGGAGGTTTCCCCAGATGACGCACCAGGTCACAGAAAGACAAAAAGGCAACGTCTTTATTTAAAAGTGTTAACGGTGTCCACATTCCATGGTGAAAAAACGCACCTCTGCACTTATGTTTGAGGATAAACAAACCCTCGGCATTCACCAGAACATAATTAATTACAAGTAATTTAAACTATCACTTAGGGAAACTTACAAAATGTGTCTAAGAGAACCCACTCTATCTGGGGAACAAAGAGAGTATATGCGGAAACAGTAATCTATATATTCATGAGACCGCAACAACAAGACCATAGTCTTTCAAACATCAATGAAGGTTAAATTACATGTGCTTCTTTAAACTGAGAACCAGATAATCTTTCCATATTTTAGCTTGTCATTTGAAAGCTTGTGTGAAATGCAGTCGCTTGAGATTAAATTAGTTAGAAATTGTGAGACGAGACCAACAATGTTGAAAATAATCTGCCATTTTGTCGAACTATTTACCGCATTCCGCTGAATCAGTCTTGCATAGCCGAGTCAGAGTATAACAAAGTCCATGGAAAGATGTGTTCATTCACTCGTCAGACATTAGGTAAAGGAAGCTTTTACTTTCAAGACCAGATCCATATGCTACTTATTTCCAGCTGGTCGTCACCTGAAATCCCTCTATCTGGGGATTCATTTATTTAAAACAAATCTGCTTGTTGATGTCACATACAGTAAATTACATTAGGAAATTCCTCTGCACAAACAGGCCTCTAGGCAGTTTAAGATGGACTCGCAAGCTAACCCAACCTACACAGGCCAGGAATAAGTTTGAGGCAACTCCCTAATAAATTACTCCCTGCATACTGAGACTGCCTAATGAGATTTTTTGTTTACTTTTGTTAGTATTGAGTATTCTTTTGCTGATCTTTAGCAAGATGCATGCTTCATACGGTTAACATTTTATAACTGCTATGTTTTCACATTCATTTAACCATACATTAGCATTTTAGTGCGTGCACAAAGTGCAGCGGTTTAAGATTTATTCAAAAATCATAGTTATTCAAGACACTAAAGATGCAAACAACTCTTGCAGACTTCAGGATAAGAACTTGGATACCAAAGTCACCATTCCAGTCAATCACAGAACGCAACCGAATGGCAATACTATCGAAACCCAATTCTGTGTCTTTTCCAATAAGGTCTAAAATTAAATATTTTAAAATCTGACAAAAATATTTTGAAAGATGCTGCGCGAACAGCAAGTTAATACTGGTCAGTGATTGATTTCATTTTTAAGCAACTTAATGTGTGACTTTAACCTTCATTAAAAATATACATATTCCAAAGCATGTCTGCTGGGCTGGCACAACAGTCCATATAAAAATTGGAGTCAGGGTGCAAGGATTTGTGTTTGGCTCTCAATACTAGAGATGGTGGCATAGTGCCCCTGCTTTCCTTTTCTGTGTAAACCTGTGGCCAGGTTCGAGCTACATGGAAGTCTACATGCTTGGATCAATAACTTGGAGTTGCCCACAGGTTTGCAAGGGTCAGGGACACAAAAATAAACTCTGCCTAAATACAAAGAAGAATTCACAGGGATATACCGAACACATGCATTGTTAGTAGTCTCTACGATAGAAATATATATATATATTTTAATGTAACTACCTTCGAATAAATTTTCAATTCTATGTGGCAGTCACCCTTTGCACGGTAGGTTAAATACTTTCTTTATTTAGATATGTTTGTATTTGGGAGACGGGGGCGCCTTACAGTTGAATCTGCATTCTGCATGCACTAAAACAACCTCATCCTAACACGTCAGATAACACGTCAGATAAAAAGAATACCACTAAAATGCCCGCCTGTCACTTATACAACACTTCTAAAAGTTAAAAAAAAGCATGCGATTTACACTAATATACAGTGTGCAACTGTAATATAAATATTTAAGTGATAATCTGTAATAATTCAACTAGCTCACTCACACACGGTCGTCTCTGGATGAGGGAACCGACGGCGACGTCACAGCAGCGCGTAAACGCACGCATCCCGGTGAAATGGCCAATCGCTGCATGGCTTTACTGTGTGAAGCCATGCAGTGATTGGCCATTAAGTTGTGGCTGAGGCAGTGTGTGCCACCCCCAAGCGCGGCATCCAAGGATGGATGCTGCGCGGTGGACCAGCCAATCCTGGTGCTGCATGCAGCGCCAGGATTGGCTAGGGGGGCACATTTGCTGCTCGCCCTGTCCCCCCTTGTAAACCCGGGCTACGGCAGGCTAACAAGTACCCCACTGTCCCGCTGGAGAACTTACAGTGCGCATGCTTGGGCAAGTTGCAAGTCAAATTGCACTTGCGCACTACGGCCTGTATGCTGCAGCCTGAGTGTGTGGACTGGACTGTCTGTCACGTGACTCAAGCTGCAGCAGGCCACCCCACCCCCCTACGCACTCCGAAATCGCCGGGTGTGTCCGGCGGCTGACTTGTTGTAATGTACACACTTGTACATATTGTTAAAGGATTGCCGCGATGCAGGTCCATGAGGCTGGTGGGGCTACGCCCCTATGGACGCACCGCGCCTGCTTACACGATCATCTTCTGCAAAAACATTGCTGTTAAACTGGGATATTACCAACTGTAATAATTTAAGAGAATGTGTCATGCAATAGGAATAATTGGCACTAAGAATATCAGTGGAACGAAAAAGGCAGATATGTGAGGGCTATTTACTTATAAGGCTGAAGGAACGGGTCTGCATTTCTTTGTACACATTGGGTATGGAAGAAAAAGAGGCTTATCGGACCTTAAACAGTAAACTAAACAAACACATTTTTAATAAACCCAAAAACGAAATCAGGGGGCTAAATAAGAGATAAAATATATTGTATGGTAGGTGTGACATAGAAAAAGAAACAAGTTTTCCACAAACTTAAAAGGCAGTTAGGTATAGAGACTCCAGGATGTTTGGGAAACCGATTTAGAAGTGTAAATGTTCATTCATGTTCCATCATAATAAGACAAAGCTGGAAAGTTTATATTTGGAATGTTTATGCCCAAGTGCTGAATGTTGTATGTCTTATATGTATGTAAAACACAATAAAAATTTACTGAAATTAAAAAATATATATATTTTAAGAGGGAAGTGGTTTATATAACTCTAATTGTATATTTACCAACTGACTCCCACTTGTTCCCACCATCTTCACCTTTGCCAAAAAAAGTTTGAAATTTTTAAACAATGGGAAACAACGAGAGTGAATACTGATCCTACTACTGGTCAATTAACAAGTGAATCTGAATCCGATTTAAGTGAAGGAGAACAGAGACCAACAGGCCTGCGGAAATTGTCTTTTTTAAGAGGAGATGAAGCTGCTCTACCAGGAGCAGCAAACACCAAGAGGCAAAACAAGAGGCCGAGGCTCAGGAAGAACCAGAGCGAGGGGAAGGGGATTCTTTCTCTCAAAAGACCAAGAAGAAAAACAAGAAGAAGCAAGCGGCAAAAGCGGAAGGTACAATCTGAGGAACAGCACAGTGATGAAGAAATGAAGTCGTTGGCTAAAAAGACTCCCAGCCTAGTTATTAACCTATCAAGACACATTTTAACAAAAGCAGAAAATGTCTTCTCAACAAAGGGCTTTCTTTTTGTCCAGAAATCCATCAGGACCCACTAGAAACTAAAATAGATCTGTACAAATATATGTGAGAAAGTTGAAGCTCAAAAAATTATTTGCCAAGCAGCCATCCAGAGCAACGCATGATTCAAACCAAACAACAAACATGGGGAGTCAGAAACATACAGAATTGCGGAGACATCAACTCTCCGCGTTGCATATGAACTGGCAAATGAAACAAGTGCTTCTCAGCTTACAGAAGCTCAAATCTTGGGGAAATGGGGGTTCAAGCAGATACACGTATACCAACTCATTTTAAAAAGAAATCCAAGTTTTGTCCTGCCCGCCACCCTGGAAACAAGATTGATATTTTTTATGATCTAGTGATGGGAGACTTAGAGACAATGTGCAATGTGCCGAACGGCAACAACCGAGAGAATCAAACCAGAACGGAACGCAGGGCCATGCAAACATTGAAGAATAACAATGAGATTGAAATCAAACCGGCCGACTAAGGCGGCAATATTGTGGTGTTGGAGAAACAACACTACATAGAAGAAGCAATGCGCCAATTAACAGTGGAGAAAAACTGGATCGGAGTAAGAAACTGGACACATGGCTAGCAAAGGGACTTATAATGGAGGATGAAAAGAAGTTCTTGATGGTGAAGAATCCTATTATGCCGACAATTTACTTTCTTCCGAAAGTGCATAAGACACTAAATAAACCACAAGGGCGCCCCATTATTTCAAGCTATGGGAGCTTATACGAAAATGTATCAACTCATGTGGACCACTTTTTAGCACCAATAGTCCCAACGCTGAGTTCCTACATAAAGGATACTGGAGACTTTTTGCGCATACTGATGGACACTCAATGGCAACCAACCTATCTACTGATAACGATTGACGTGGTGTCATTGTTCACCTTTATCGACCATGATAAGGGGCTGCATGCCATTCAATATTTCTTGAAACAGAGACCTATCAATGAATTGGAGCATTCAAAGATGCTAATAGACATGATAACGATGTGCTATATAATAATATCTTTCTTTTCAACAAGAAAATGTATGCTCAATGCTGCGGTACCGCGATGGGAGTTTCCTTCTCTCCAAGCTATGCGAATCTCATGATGGGGTGGTGGGAGAGGACATAGCTTGGAGAGAAGAAAACGAACATCAGATGATGAACGTAGCCCTCTGGCTACGTTTCATCGATGACCTGTTTCTATTGTGGAATGGAACAGAATCAGAATTTCAGACTTTCTTTGCAGTACTGAATGAAAATGATGTGGGCCTGAAATTCACATACAATCTAAGTCCCAAGGAGATTGAATTTCTCGGCAGCAAGGTCTACATAAAGGACAACTGCATGCACACAACAGTGCATAGGAAGGAAACAGCCCCAAACAGTTTACTACATGGTTTAGGTTTCCCTCCCCAAACACTGAAAAAAAGCATACAGTATGGAGAACTACAGCGGATGAAAAGAAACTGCTCTGAAGATCTGGAAATGGAGAAAAAATGTATAAATACTAAAACCCGTTTCCTACAACGCGGATATAAGTATGCAGACATTCAAAGAGGAGAACTTAAAGCAAGACAAAAAATAAGAGCTGAGACACTGGTGAACAAAAGAGAGAATGAAGGAAAGAAAGAGAATGATAAAGATCGTGACACAAGAAACAGGAGTGAAACAACACATGCCAATGCTGATCAACCATGACTGATACTTACCTATGGCAAAGAAAGCTATGAAATCCAGAAGATGCTAACAAAATACTGGAACGTATTGAAAAAAAGATCAAGACTTAGGCAACATTATAGAAGATAGACCGCTGGTATCCTATAGAAGAGCACCAAACCTATCAGATCATCTGGTTAGGAGTCATTTCGAAGCCACAAAACCAGAATCATGGCTTCAGTTAAGATCGAAAGGCTTCTCCAAGTGCACAACGTGCAAAGCCTGTAGGATTGGCAAAAACTTGAAGAATTTAATAGACCCAGCTGGGAAGACATTTGAAATAAAGGAGACCATAACATGCAACTCAAACCTTTGTGGTATACATTCTTCAATGCTACTGTGGAAAATAATACATAGGAAGCACTGTGCGTCCCTTAAAAAAGCATATATTGGAACACACGCGCGCATTACAAAATATGGATAACACCTATGCTATTGCAAAGCACATGAATACACACAGGGGCAAAACATGGTTGGAAATTAAGTATTCAGGTCTCGTAACAGTTCCCCCGAATGAACGAGGAGGCAACCGTACACAAAAACTACAGAGGCTGGAATCACGGATGAGAATGAGATTTAAAACCAAGCATCCGATGGGACTCAACGGAGATGTATGTTCATCTATAGGCTCCAACAAACAGACGGATAAGTGACATGTCCACAGTTCGTAACTGAGCAGAAATTGATCCATGCCACTAACAATTGATTGATTAGAATCGTACTGAGAATGGACAAAACTACTGCTGCCTAAAGAATGACTGAACCTGAAAAACATGAACTATCTGCTATTACTGGTCAAAACATCATGCGTAAAAAGAACATGTAATATTTATCATTTTCTAGGAAAATGTTGATTTCTTAGGAATATGTTGAGTTTCTTAAAAATGATGACAATGGTGCACCAACCAAAAAGAGAGTCTAGAAGATATAGCAGACTATACATCCCTATCTAAAACTATTTAAATATATGATGATGGTACTCTGTCTGCTCCGGAGGCAGGGGTGCCGCAGCGAAGGAGGCGGGCACTTAGCCCTATATTCTCTGTGAGACATTTACTCCAACATTACGATCCACATAACCAGCTGCATAAACATGCATGTTTGGTTGCTAGATTCATCGATTGGGTACCTGTATCTAATGCAGAACAAGCCCAAACATGGATGTAATAATTATAACATCCTTCGCTGTGTAACATCCCAAACCTCTGTATTTGACAGTGAACCAATCACTACAGTTTGTCAATAAAGTTTGTTGAAGAATGGTAAAAACAGACTACCACTCCCACAATGCACTATGAGAGTTATCAATGTGCATGTATATAAAGTGAAAATAGAGAAAGGACGAAATGTAACAGACTGCTGTGATCAGGAACTACGGTTCGAAACGCGTAGGAGAAAGACACGATTGGAGATAAAGAAGATCTAAATCACCAAGAGGAGTGCAGTGTTCTTATTTTCTTGTGGAAAAATACTTGCAAGACCCTGTCCTCATCTCGACGCGGGCACCAACTGTAAAGTGCTCCCACTGTATCAGGACGCTTTGAGAAGTGATAAAAAAAATATATATATATATTTATTTCTCCATAACTTGTCCTGTCGCAGGGGGAACTCTTGTTAGCTGGTGCTACCTCGAGACCAGGGCAGTGTCTCGTGAAATATTAACCACAATATTTTCAAAAAATGACGATGGCACTCCACTGAGTAGCTTTTCAAAGGTTTTATTCCGAACTGTGGTCGCCTTAGCGTTTCGAACAAACGTTCTTGATCACGGCAGTTTACAGACGGTTTGTCCCTTTTCTCTTTCAGCATTTATACACACTCAATCATGCATTGCATTGTGGGACATGTAGTTTAGTGCATCAGCATTCAACAATTTTTAAACATTGTCCAACTTACGATATGCATATTTCGTGTATCTTTTTGGAAGTATTTGCGTCTATTTTGCAAGTTGGGGGGTTATTTGTAGTGTTACATGCGTAAAGTCTGGTATTTGTTTTCAGCATTTATGGCCCTGGGTATGCGTCATTACTTGCTGCCCGCATTTCCCCATGTTTCATGCATATGAAAGAGAAAAGGGACAAACCGTCTGTAAACTGCCGTGATCAAGAACGTTTGTTCGAAACGCGTAGGCGACCACAGTTCGGAATAAAACCTTTGAAAAGCTACTGAGTGGAGTGCCATCGTCATTTTTTGAAAATATTGTGGCTTATATATATTTTTTTTAAATTTTTTTTATTGAATCAATTCCATATGATTTCCGTTTTTAAAGCAAAACGAATAAAGCTAATTACTGCCATGCAAACATATCCCAAAATAAATTGTTGAATAAAAAGCATTTCTAGTTTATTCTTCTTAATATTAATATCTTTAAAAAGAGGGAGCGAAAACCTTCTCTGAGGAGAGTGGTACAGAGTGCAAAATGGCAGGATGTGCAAAGTACTTAGTTTATCATCTACATTATCATAGGGGCAGGCTGGAGGTAGTGAAACTAGGTACCAGTCACAGGAAATGCTAAACAAAAATGTACGGTGTTCAACCTAGGGTACGTTAGATAAACCTATGCTGAGCATTATGAACAAACAATAGATAAAGGTCAGAAACTGATCTTATGTTTTTTTTGTATAGTGCACGGCTACCCGTTCAGGCTTTCCAACGCTGAGGTAGGCACACCTGCTGTATCCTAGCCAATTTATAGGGAGTGAACATTGCACAGATTAGAAGAGATGAGTCTTTAAGAATTCCTGAAGGTGGTTTCGGAAACATCCATTCCAAGGTTGGTAGGGAAATCATTCCATAACTTGGAGGCCAAGTGTACAAAAAAATGTCGTCCATCACATCTCGCCTTTCTGACCTTGGGTACTGTCAACAGCTTTAAGTTCCCTGATCGGAATGGCCTTAGGGGTATAGGAGCTAAGAAGTTGCTGAGTGAGGGGAGTACCCTTCCCGCGCATTGCATGACAGGCAACGCACAGCACTTTGAAACAGATCCTTTTTAGCACCAGAAGCGAGTAAAAGGCAGCAAGGCTCGGGCAGATGTTGTGACTCCAAGTGATGTTGTAGAAGTCTATGAAGAGTCCATGCAGCTGCATTCTGGATAACCTGTAGTCTTCATACAACATACTTGGGGCTTTCCAAGCAGAGAGAGCTGCCATAGTCGAGACCAGAGCTGAGCAATCCATGTATGACGACTCTTCTCAATGTTGGTGGGAGGCATTGACTGACTTTCCTTAGAGTTCTCAAGAATCCGAAACATGCTGCTGAAACTTCTTGTCTTGGGTTTCTATTCATTTGTTATCCTGCCAGAACCTTTAACTTTTCACTGCCTGGGAGGATTCAGGCCACACTAGTTAATTCCATCTTGAGTTTATAGCCAACAACCAACTACTCCATTTTCCCACCATTACGCTTGTGGCTGCTATCGGACATTCAGTCCGTAACCTGCTTTAGGCTTGAGTTTAATGGACAGGATGTGTGCTCGGTTTATAGAGTAAGAGATATGATAAGCTGGGGGTCATCCACATAAGACACAAGAGAGGCCATGGGTCTGCACTATCTCTACCAGAGGGAGCACATATAAATTACAAAGTGTGGGGCTTAAGTAAGAGTCCTATGGGAAGCCGCAGCCGATGAAGTAAGTGGCAGAACTTTGACACATTACCATTGCAGGATGTTCCCTCGCCCCTGGTTTCAGATTTTCTGTTGGCATTCGTTGAGGCTTTCAGTAATCATACAATAAATGCTTCACTCATTATTTAGTAGACTCGTTGATAAACTCAGTGTTCAAACATCTCTGGGACCCCCCGAAGGTGCTACGGGATGCTTTACATAATTAAGCCAGGATATGGCTTTAGTGTTATCCAATGACTTGCAATCCTTAATAACCGTCTTGGAAAACCGGGTTTCAGATTTTGCCCAGAATGACATCAACAGAATGGTTGGTCAAGCTTTTGTAAAGTCAGATATATGAGGCAGGCCGAACTCAGAGAAACAGATGTAATCAGGGCATGATTTCAGGAATGGTCAATAGGTTTACAGAACCTCAAGCCAGTCTCTTAGGTGCCCATAGAAATGCATTTGGATTTATACATCTGTCAAGGTCTTAATTGGTTTAGCTCCTAATTTAGTTGCAAATCTGAGCATAGACTACTTGGAGCTCAATAGTTGTTGAGCAACTACCAGTGCCGCATATGGGCACTCGCAGCCAAACAAAGAAGAACTCACCACAACCAGGGACCGGTGCGGAAACAATCTGATAGTGAATCTCAGCAAGAGAATTTTGACACCTGATGAAGAATTGGTCCTAAACAGAAGTTTAGCTGACGCCTTTTAAGTCCAGTGTGAACTGGCACAATTTGTGCGTAGGATACGGTTGCACTATTTCTTCAAAGACAAGGAACCAGCACAAGGTTCTTTAGAGGACCGCAACACCGGTCTTAAAAAACGTTCCACTTTCAATCCTCCCTCAAATAGTGTTCCACCTCAAGTGTTGACCTTTGAGAGAGCAGTCCAAGAAGATATAGTCAAATTGTCTAGCAATAAGAAATGCACATACAATACCTTACCAAAGAAAGAACAACTAGCTTTATGGACCCTAACAGAAGATCATGAAATAATCATCAAGCCTGCAGACAAAGGCGGTGGTATTGTCATCGTAGACACTGACACCCATCGAACAGAATGTTTGCATCAGTTGTCCGACAGGAGATTCTATCGCCCTCTGAAAGAAGAAAAGCCATCTGTGATTAGGTAGAGGAAGCTATCAGTGAAGGATGGATAACTACTCAAGAAGCTGGTTTTCTTCAGACTAAGCATCCAGTGATGCCATATTTTTACAGTTTGCCCAAAGTGCATAACCCCAGTGACCACCTTCAGGCAGATCCATAATATCTGGCCTAGGGTCCATTCTAGAACCATTATTCACATTTGTGGATAATTTTTAAGGCCCATAGTCAAGAAAATGCCTACGTATCTTCAAGATACGAATGATGTGCTACGCCTCCTGCCCCAAGTTGAATTCAAGACGGAGAGAGACTTTTTAGTCTCCTTCGATGTGGAATCCCTATACACCTCCATTCCTCAGGACGAGACCTTAGATACCATCGCTACAATATTGACAAACACAGATCTTGACTCCGGTCCATTTTATCATGGCCTGTGCTCAACTGGCCATGAAGGAGAATTTCTTCAGATTCGAATAAACGATCTACCTGCAGATCTCAGAGATCAGCATGGGCAGTGTTTTTGCGCCAAGCCTGGCCAATCTGTACGTCAATTCTTTCAAACAGCAGCATGTTTTGACATCCGATAACCCATTCCATGAGTCGACCCGCCTATGGAAGCGGTATATCGACAATGTCTTTGTAGTTTGGCGAGGCAACCCAGACTTTTTCTTGGCATTCCAACAATGGCTGAATACGAGGAATGATTTCCCGAAATTTACAGTCTAGCTTGATAAAAATAAAACAGCTTTCCTGTATCTTTCTATCTTTTCCACATCGACTGGGTTAGAGAGCGAATTATATCGGAAACCCATGGCACGGAACTCTTTGCTGTGTTATGATAGTCCCCCAACCCCTCAATCCCAACTAAATGGAAATTGGCCAAGTATCACTGCCATGCTACCCACACGCGGTTTACAAGGACTGCATAACCCCAAGAGCCCCGCTATTACGTGCCAATGGAACGCGCTCCAAGATGGCGCTCCTTCATAGTCCATGTCCTGTTCCAAGATGGCCGACATAAAACAAACCCCTTTTTCATTTCTAATTACATGCCGCCTTAAGCCAGGCGAGCTCGCTCTCGGCCGGACTGCAATTCGAGCAGTGGACGGACAGGACATCGTTCCCCCGTCCCCAGGATACCAATTATCACGGAGTCACAGCACTCCCCGAGGTAAGAGCAGCAATCCCCAACCCCTCTCGGAACTCAGCGCCACTCGCGGTTTTTTAATTGTTATGAACCCTTAAACTGACCTATTCCTAATTTTGCTGGTTTCAGAAACTCCCGATGACCTCAACCGGATCCTGTAGTTCATCGAGACTGCCCGAACCCCCGACACTGGAAATACAGGTACCCCCTCGCAATACACGGCCAATGACCCGTACTTTAGAAACGGCACGCCCCTAACCTTAACACCACTAACAGAACCACTCTCGTTTCACACAGAAACACCCGGTTACGAGACTAGGACCGTGAAGTCTATCCAATACTGCCCGGACCCCTAGAACCCGGTCAAACAGGTAAATCTTCATTTCCTGCACGCCCTGAGACCAACTCATATGTCTCAAATAATTCAAATAATCACCATCCGTAACTTTCCCCCTCTCCCCCCCTAGGCATCAAATCCCTGCTAGCACCTGCGTAGGCTGGTATGCAACACGCTCTTGATACGCATAGCCCACACTTGGGTAAGCCAACCTCGCGGCTCCACAACCACTTCAATACACTGTATGGATGTACACGTATGGATGGACACTCTAAGGTCTCGGCACACTGTAAATAATAGATTATCGTCGGTTTTAATGTGAATTAATTAATGAGGTAAAGACAATTCGTGACCATGCGGGTCAGATGTAATCTCACACACTGCTTAACTTCAATTGCTGAGTTATTGTTCTCTTGTTTGTATGTTGAAGGATTAGTCAGTAATTATGGAATAATAATCAAGTGTGATAACACCAGTCACTCGAGCACTCGGTCATGTGTGCCCTGCTTCTTCACAATTACCAGACACTAATTAGAGCACGTTAAGCCGAATCCGAATAAATGCAAAATGTGCTCAATAATTAGACTTGCTTGAACGTTGGAGGATTAGTCAGTAATTCAGCCTTTGGCTACTTTTCTCCTTCTCTTTTTTCCCCTTCTTCCTCCTAAACAGGCGGTTGTACTAATATTACAGACAGGCAAATGTTGTCAATTTTAGTCCTGATGATGTTCCCATGCAATTAGAGCAAGAGGGATTGAAACGTCAACTTTACATAGTGCTTTCACAACGTAACCATTGTGTTTAATTTCAGTTGTGTCTAGCACTTTTTTGGCAATACTTCAATTCAAACACCGAGTCAAAAGTGGCCAATATTGCTCGTTTTTTGCCTGTGAAACCTTTTTCCTTATATGTTGTTTGTCTCTCTTGAGTAAGGTACAGGACTGTGCCTCTTAATTATTTATCAGTTTGTTTCACTGTGTTCAAATAAATACCCTGTCCGGCTGGACAGAGGACAAATATAGTCTCCTATTATGGCCTATATTACATTTATGCTGATTCTGATAAGCTAAGGACCTTTGTCTTTCATAGTGTGTTATGATAGTCAGCACCCAAAATCTCTGTGAGACAATTTGCCGTATGGACAATTCCTCCATGTCCGGAGGAATTGTTCCACTTTGAGCAAATACAATGAGCACGCAAGTAACCTAGCTGATCAACTCAGATCTAGGAAATACCCTAAAAAAACATGTTCAACGCTCATTTAAACGTGCCACTAATAACAATCGGGAGGCATGCCTTGAGCCACCAATGGAGAAACCTCTGTTAGAACGATTGACCTTCGTCAACACATACAGCACCCTTACGAATGGTATACAGAAATGTGTCCGGAAACACTGGCGGATTCTCAACAGCTGTAACAAAAAATTCCCCTTCCACATTCAAAAGGGGTACGAATTTACGAGATAAACTAGTACACACTCGACCCCAAGGTGTCCTACCTAGAGCTGTAGGAACATTATGGGATCTCCCTGAAGTCCGGGGCCATTTCCCCTGTGGGGCTTGTACCATTTGACCCCAGACTGATCAAAAACAATTGACATAGGCACGAACAGACCGTGGGTTCAGACCAATTTCACTAATTGTAATAGTGATAATTTGATCTATCTTCTCATTTGCCCTTGTAGAAGTCAATATGTGGGAATGACTACTCGCAAAGTCAGACTGCGCATGCTAGAGCACAAGAACACCTTTAGGTGCAAAAAACACAAATACCAAATTGACTAAACACTTTGTTGAGTTTGACCACAAAGCGGAATATTTTTCCTGGACAGTACTAGAGACACCATTATACCCCCACATATCAGCGATGTGTCTAATTTCCTCTTTACTAAAGAGCAGAAATGGGTATTCAAATTACATAGTGACACAGTAGGTCCTATTGATGCTATACCATGGACTTCCATACACAAATAGGTACCATCATGACGGGACCCTGACAATGTTTCTGACAATGTCTTACTTAGTGTCTTGAAAGGGGATTAGTACATAGGACTATATCCAGGCGACCATACACTACAATGGTGGTATAGCAACGTCTGGTTGAATTAATATCTTTGACAATCTACTCCCTGGTCTTAGATAGACATTAGGCAACATGAGCACCAATTTGCCATACCAATCACTTTTTTAGCTGAGCTCATGTGGTTTGGGAAATGCCTGACGCGTTAAAGTACAGTGTTTTAACTCTGGACTGTTCTTACTTTTTTAATTTTTAACATCTATCCACTTTGGGGTTCAAGTAGGATCCCCTTTGGGATATTCTGACAAAACGTTATGCGGATCTTTTGCAATTATAAGCCTCGTCTCATATTGACCCCCATATATGGAATAGAGAACTATGTGCGAACAAGTTCTTGCCCGGTTTTGAGATTCATTAGGCTCCTACAAGCCCCATAGGGAGTTAGGTTATTGCGTAGTCCTTGGGTAGTTCTATGGATTGCATATGTGTTCTCAATAAACAATGGGTATCAGTGCTCACACTAAACACTAGCTTGTGGACATTTGGAGGAAGCCATGTCAAGTTGGGTGAACATACCTCAGAGCTATGGTTGTTTACACGATCAAGGGGCGTGTTGCGATCGTGTTTTGAAGAAACTACAAATCCCTACACAAGTGAAGTCATTATGTAATTTCTGATGATGGTGTTGTCGAACGACTAACCAGCCAGAATTCGTTTCAGCTGGTATTGCAAGAGACATAAAAAGCCGACCGCACTCCCTAGACGTCACCTCCACATCCAGCTCAGGCAGAGCTCGAGGCAACGATGGACAGGTGAGGTGCTGGGGGGCGGTTTTCTGTGTTTTTCTTTTCTACCGAGCTGATTTGATTTGCACTCTGTTAGTAGTGAGGACGTTCCTCTTTACATGGCCAGGTCACACATATGTTTTAACATTAGAGTGCCGTTTATGGACTCCTGGACACTCCAAGTGGAGTAACTGAATATGAAACGAGTACTCTTGGGCTGTTTTGACACGTACATGAGGGCGAGCATAGCCCTTCCATTTAAGTGGTTAGGACATCTTTCTGGAACATCAAAGTGTGCATTTTTCGCTTGTGAGGGTGGCTTTCTGTAATATTAAAGGATGTGTCTTTCCCTGGAACATTGCTCACCAGAGCGCTAAGACTCTCTTAAATGTCTTTTATGCGATACCAAGGTTTGCCTGAGTACAGCAGACCTCTCCTACATATAGAGTTGATGCCATGTGGTTTCTTTCTCCTCTCTTTTTTGAGTTAAACCTGCACAAAAGACTAAGCGATTCCTCCACTTCACTGTTCTTTTGACATTGGAGGTGTGTGAATGACGCACAAAATATTGGGACATGGGCATTAACTGTGCAGATAGATTAGCCATGTGATGAGGTTGTCTATCCTTACCTATCCACCCCCTTTTGCGTTTACCACGCGGTGCCTCTTAGACCGGAGTTGTTACCAGGCGAGGAGATGGCCATTCCTCGTATCAGACGGGGGAGCAATTTAACTTATCATCATTATTTGAAGCATAAGCATGTTGCTATATTTAGGTTTACAATAATCTGTAAACCTCATTACTCTCTACCATTTTTTTGAGATCTTGCCGTTTTGTTTTACATTAGCAGGACTATAATGTATGATTTGTGTTTCAGGTGCCTTCTAAATTCCGTTGATACAGAGGATACGTACTGGCACATGAAGGTTGTATTCATTCCAACCTTTCTTTATGACTGTTTCACTGTTTACACAGCAATATTAATGCAGTAGCAACAACTAATTAGGTCCTGAAGGCTGAAACATGTCGACCATATTGACAGGCAGTGATGTTTGAAACTGCCTTTTGCACTGTTTTTAATTAGAATTATTACAGATACCCTAATAAAAGATTTTCTCAGTTGTAAATCCTTCATTAACCTACACTTACACTCTTGCACCTAATATTCCCATAAATTCTCCTTAGGGACCACTTCTATAGGGTCTGTTATAACTGGATTGTGTTCTTTCTCATGTTCTTTTCAAACCACCCTTTTCTTCCACTAATTACCCCTCTATGATCAAGAGGATAAGTGGATGGAAGGATGGATACCCAGATGATGAGACTGATCACTGTGGTGATTGATGGGAATCCATTCATTTAAAGGTCTCTTCACTTTCAAATTCTGTCTCTTGGCACTTTTCGTAACATAGACGGTCAGTCATCTTGCTCCTTTGGTAGATAGTTGGTACACCAGACCTCCGGATTTCTGGTTTGTTTATGCAATCCTTAATAACAGTCTTGGAAAACCAGGTTTCAGATTTTGGCCAGATTGACACCCACAGAATGGTCGGTCGAGCTTTTGTAAAGTCATATATATGAAGCAGGCCGAACTCAGAGAAACAGATGGAATCAGGGCATGATTTTAGGGATGGTCAATAGGTATACAGAACCTCAAGCCAGTCTCTTAGGTGCCCACAGAATTGCATTTGGATTTATACACCCGTCAAGGACTTAATTGGTTTAGCTCCTAATTTAGTTGCAAATCTGAGCATAGACTAGGTGGAGCTCAATAGTTGTTGAGCTCTGATAACAAGCAAGTGCTTCCAATCTATGGATGAAGCAAAAGGAATGGCCAAATATGAGAACTGTGTTACTCTCCCTAGTTCTTTATTAGTTATATAATGGGGCCTGATCTTAGTTGCCTTAGAGCCACGTCATAACATGATTTGTTTAAATTGATGTTTAAGTCCAAATCATTCATGAAGAGGAGTGAAAGCATCGAATAACAAATGAAGTCAAGTAATTGTCGTAGAGAGTAGCATGGCATCATCCGTGTATAATAATACCGGGACTGGGTGTCTTCCCAACTGTAGACAATCTTCCCCTCAGCTGTTTCAAACTTTTCCAAAAAAGCCGATATGCAATGAAAATAAAAAGAGCACCAAAACACACCCCGTTTAACCCCTCTTGAGAGTTCAGTTTTAGCTGACCAGGCCTCATTGGTGCCTTAGGGAACCCTGGCAGACAAGTCCTGATGTAGTCTCCTGAGGATGATAATTAAAGGCTTCTCCACCCCATTGATTCCATCAGCTGCCAACCTTTCAAACGGTTCAGTAGGTCAAAAGCAATGGTTCAAGCCATTAAATCCATATTGATTGATTCATTCTTAGGTTTAATGTATTTCTAAGGTAACAAGTGGAGATGGAGGCATTGCTCCACTGTACCCAAACCCTGGTGGAATCAATTTTGGATCTCAGAAAGATACCTGCCCTCTACAGCCCCCGCCTTTAACCTGGCAAAGAAAACTCTTACACATTTTTCTCCAATGAGTAGAGTAGTAATTTGGGCGATGCAAGTAGTGAGGTTTTTGTCACCCTTTTTAGGTCTTGCACCTGGCGACACAGCGCGAAGCGCTGTCGCCAGCGAGACCTATAGTCACCGACTATGCTTTCAAGGGCTTGCAAGGGCGACAGGAGATGGGCACGCGCAGCCAGCAGGCCAGATCGGATCTGTGGACGCGTGCGTTCACCACGTGCAGTGCCCATCTCCTGTCTCCCTTGCAAGCCTCATGCACTGCTCGGATACAGTAAAGGCGCACACACACACACACACACACACACAGCCACACACCCCCGATTTCGCTTCGCGTTACTTAGGCCAAACACACACGCACGCACGCACACACACACACGAGGACACACACACAGACACACGCGCGCGCGCTCGCACACACACACCCTCCCCCAAACCCCACCCGCCCCGCCGCCGTGGCCCCGCTTCCACCAGTACAAGTAAGCCCCACTCACCGCATCGGCGGCCTCAGCCGCCACTCCTGACTTCTGCAGCCTCCGCGGGGCTCTCCCTCAGGCATAGGAGCCCCGCGTCACCACTGCTCCTCTGGGCCAGCCACTCCGTGGGCGCGGGCTTCCCTCAGAAGACGGAAGTCCTGCCCCACGACAGGCGTGACGCTCCCGAACTTCCGGATTTCGGGATGTGCACGCTCACGGCTTGTTTTAATTTAATTTCACAGCCGTCAATGCTTGTTACTTTTGCCGTCACCTGCACCTCACTTCTTTACCAGTGGGCGCGACCCCTGCTTTCACTTTTGCCGTCTTGTCGTAACCTGGAATGGATTTACCTTCCACGGCTGTCATCCCAGACACCAGGCAGAAAAAACACTAGTATATCCAATTTCATGGCAGTGAGAGAAATTCACCAAAAAGACTAATAAAGTCCTTGCCAGATGAAAAAAAAACTAAGAAAAATATATCCAAAAAACATGAAGGGGTTCCTTGAATACGGCAATCCAGAGCTCCAGAACCCCACAGCCGTCTCGGCTTTCCATGAGTGTGCAGGCGTGAGTCCCTCCGAGTGTGAACAGTTTGCCGATCTGTTGTGCGAGAGGGTGCTCGTGTAAATGGATGAATGTGTATTTGTGGGGACAAGGTTGAGACCGGGATCCAGCTCCTGGTATCACATTACAAGGCTGTAGTAAGAAAGTGTACAGTGAGAGCAGGCATCAGGAGCATCACTGGGGCTACTGTAGGGGAGGAGGAGGGCTGCACGCTCCTCTCTGCCGTCTGCAACACCGCCACCCCCCCCTTTCCTTCACCAAAGTCTGTTTCGTAGTCGGGGCAATGCAATACATAACGGCACTGTTCACTTTAGTCAAAGCTTCCTGACTCCTCAAATGTACGTCACTAGATCCAGCTATTCTGTCCCTATAATAAAAACATCCTATTTTGATTGCCAACTATGGCCTACTTTAGTCTTCCCAGTCCGTGTTGTGCACGACTACGCGTATTCATAACTCTCAAAGCAATGCAAATGTGCCCCTTCTGCTTGTTTGCTAGGTCTACATCGCCATCGGACATAGACGATCGGTGAATTGAATGCGATAGGTTGGTGGTGTTTGCAGTTTAGTTCTTTAATGAAAAAGCGCTTCACAATATGCTAATTAAAAACACGCCCCCTGTGTCGTTCACAACCCCCCCTCACCCCTCCCACAACACTCGCGTTCGGCCCCTCCCTCATTATAGCACATTGTAAGTCGGAGGTCACTCGCTGCCCCCTTTATTTAGAGTGCTGGCTTTTTAAGGCTCGTTCAGCGTAGGTAAGGTCAATGATTGTCTGTATTTTGTATAGCCCGGGGGCTAAAACAGAAAATAATAATTGTCTATCACCCTAAAAAAATATATTACTATCGAGTAAATTGCAGTGAACTAAAGACCTTTAATATATTGGTTTAAAGCACATTAAGTAAATATCTTTAGAATTGTGAGAGCCCAATTTCTGATAGGGAGACTAAGTCAATGTGGTTGTTGTGGCGGATGTTCTTGAGGGTTTTTGTGTGATTAACGAATATTAATGGGCATTGGTGGAGGCCTGTAGGACCCTGCAGTTCAATGGCTTGCAGGGGAGAAGACTCCTTGCAAGGTGAATATGTACAATCGAGGCATGGTAAACATTCAGACAGAAATAATGATAAAAGTCAGATGATTTCCAAACCAAGATAACAATACACAGGCTCTCCATCCACTGTAGAAAAGCTTATTTTGACAGTGAGACAGATTCAAAGCAAATCTGAAAATATTGACGGTTACTCCGTATGTGACAAAGTGCATGTAATGGGAATTCTTGAAAGAGCGATGAGCAATATGGAACCGTTGTTCAAGAAAGTAATGTCTGAACTGTTTAATACATCCGAGATATCGAAGCATTGTACTGTTGAGCACATATGTGGATCTCTCACTTTGGTTCCATTCTGCTTCCAAACCAAGTATTGTTAACTCTTCAGCTACATGTATTGTGTTTCTATCCACCTACTCATGCTAGACTGTCAGTAATATAAATGTGCCTTTTTCAGACTTCGCACTTTAGTAAAACCGGCCCTCTTCTACAGCTCGAAATTGGTAATTTTGGATAACCATTACATTACATAAAGCCGCCAACCTCGCCCTCCCTCTATCTATCACCCTCACTCTACCTATCGACCTCACTCTATCTATCTAGCTATCTATCAATCGCCCTTACTCTAACAATCGCCCTCACTCTATCAATCGCCCTCCCTCTATCAATCGCCCTCATTCTATCAATCGCCCTCACTCTATCAATCGTCCTCACTCTATCTATCTATCTATCGCCCTCACTCTATCTATCGCCCTCACTCTATCTATCTTTCACATCACCACAGCATCACTCAGCACCACCACAGCATCACTCAGGGGCACCACAGCATCACTATGCGCTACCACAGCATCACTGAACGCCACAGCATCACTGAACGCCACCACAACATCACTCTGCACCACCACAGCATCAATCTGTGCAACCATTCAACAACAACTGGTTCAAATATGTTCTCTCAATGTTTCAAGCTTTATTACAAATGTCACAAAAAGATGTTAATATTTCACTTCTGTTCTTGGATTTTCGTCACAGTAAAATACACTGAACATAATCTTCACAAAAGTTATTTACAAAAGTTTCAGCTATTTTCATGATAAATTACAATAACTTTTATTTAAGTATTAATGATTAAAAAAAATTAAAAGCCATTGTTATTTGTAATATCACTACATCTAAGTCACGTAAATACAACACATATTGCATTACAAATGCTATAGGCGTCACATTTGCGAAAGTTAAAACTATTGGCATGTAAATGACAAAGCTATTAATTTCGCTATTTTCAAAACCAACACACAAATAAAAAATTTGTCATTTACAATACCAATAGCTCAAACTTTCCTAATGCCAGACCTATTGCATTGCAAATGCTGGTTTAAAATGGGGACAATAGTTGTCACTCTCCAAGTATGTGGAATGGGGACACGAAAAGCGTCCCAGAACACATTTGCCAGCTGCGAGGCCCACAAAACGATATTAGATTTGAAGACATCAACTGGTACAGCATCCTGTCATGAGACCTTACCCGACTGACTGCTTAACAGATAACAGCTCACTGCCAGAACAATGGAAAAGTGTGCCAACCCCTCCGTTTCAGACACTACTTCCTGCGGTTCCGATACACCCTGGCAATCTCTTGGATTAAACACTTGTGGAAAGTGTTCCACCTATTTATCGTCAGGGATTATAGTATTCGAAGAAGACATGGTATTGCTGAAATATTGTGCTTTACCCTCAAAAAGCTCCACTGTCCTTAAATTTGGCAGCAGCTTCAAGATCTTTGTGGGCACTAATCTCATCCTTCCTCTTTTTAATCGTATTATTTAAAAAAATGTAAAGCCTACATTCCCCAATTTCATCCCACGATCTTGCCACTTTTTTTTTTAAGAGCTGCTAAAACTTGTTTGTGGGCACTAGAGCAAGTATGATTCAAATGTCCACTTCCATCTTCCCAATGATGATTCATAACGGTTTATTTAAGGAGAATGGCAGTTCAGAGAGATTGAAACATTTCAAGATCCAAACATATTTCAAAAGCGGTTCCTTCATCACCCAATATATTGTCATGTAGCTCCTGGATATCCTTATATCGTGTTAAGTTAGCATAGGCGCATTAGAAGTTTAAACGCCATTTTTCCATTTTGTAACTTCTGCACACGACACTTAATTGTTGACTTAGCTTTCAACCCAGTAGTTTGCTGTGGTTTATTTGAGAATAATATGTTATTGCTCTGATATCAGCTTTGCTTAATAAACTATGTCTGCACAGAGAGTGCTGAAGTTTCAGGAACAACACGATACAGGATTGTTATGAGGTCTGATCTCCACGCCTTCATAGTCATAACATAAGTGCAGCTTCTGCCAACTCTGGGCTTGAGGCGGGTTTTATATTGCTTTGCTTGGGGCACAAAAGACACACTTGATGCGGTGCACAAGAAGAGAGAGCTGGTGTATGCTGATGTGATTCCTTCATGCTAGGAAACTAAGGTATGGGCCCGCCCTAAAACAACCCAAAGAGACCTTCTTAGCAAATAATATAATATGTGTGTTAGGGAGGGTGAGATATAAGTGTTGTTAACTCTTATTCATTTACAGCATGTTAACATGCTGTCACCATTCGCTTTTTATGGATTAGTAACTATGCTAGTAATTTTGCTACTGATAATATGTATACTTGTATTATCTAAGATACTGCGCCTGAGAAGACGGCATTAGTAAATAAACATTTCAAATGCTCATGTGTTCTTCTTGACTCCATGTTCTGGTTTGTCTTGGTAGTATAACGAAAGAGTGTTCATGAGTTCCACGTATCCTGAGGTACTGTAAGTTCATGTTCTGGTTTGTCTAAACATTGGGAGTTTGATAAGACCAATGAGACACTGTAGCTAGCTCGGTAAGGGGTAAATTGGGTACTAAGGTGAGTTTTGGGTCACCCTAATTCGCCGAGGTTCCAATCCTCTGTGCACAGTTCTGTGTGAGAACAGAAACCCTGCGACATGGCGCCCAACGTTTTCGGTGGTCTTATATCATGACACTCGAGTAGTATATCGTTCAAACCTTAACCCCTTCACTTCCGTTTCCGGAAAACGGGGTGTCGGTGAAACCTACCTATTTTATGGAAATAGGTCTTTTTCAAGCTTGATTCTTACTAAAACGGTTTCTTTTAATTACTACCCAGTTGTGCTACAAAGTATTCTTTGTTTTTCAGTATTTCCGGTGATATCATGGCAGTGGCCATTGCGCAACATAGCCGAATTGCGGTGCGCAACCACTTGCAGACTTATCTTGTCCCATTGGAGGGCATGGCTGTGGTGTGTGCGGACCCGGCGTACCCATTTGAATTGTTTTACTCTTGGGTTACGTTTCCAGAGGTGGATGCGAATTCTCAAGTGTTCCTCCACTACACACCCTCCGCTGTACCGGCTGAATATACTCCGTACAGGGCACTGGAAATACCTATTAATCATTGGCAGCATCGCGTTTGGTTTGATGGCGCCCTCCCCCACTCTTTGTCAGCTGCGCGGTTAGGCCCACTCTCCATTCCAGGTACTGATTGGCCTGCTTTGGGGGGCTTTACCCCGCACCCGAATCACGGCGCTTGTCCTCTGGCGGATGTTCGTAGACTACATGTGGTCGCGATTGCTGTGATTCGAGCGTTAGTACAATACATAGGTCGTCATCTCCCGGGAGGTCCACCCGGGGGTGCGGCCGTTCAGATGGAACGTGGCGGTTTAAAATTGAATCCAGTTATGGTCAATTCGGTTTTTGGTAAGCGTCCTGATGATAAGGATGACTTTCCCTTTTGGCTTGCCGAGAAGTTTGACCAGCTGGAAGCTGTGTTCCCAAATTCTACTCCTGCTGATAAACATAGGATGTTAACGATTACTTTACCTAAGGATTTAGCTCCTGAACTAGTCGACTGTGAAAGTTGGGGAAAAAATTTTGCGGCTGTGTTTACGAGGTGCTTCGGCACCCCGTCAATGACGCAGCTGCCCGAGATTGTCAAACGTGTTCAGGATGATCACGGGCCGGAGGCAGCTGTTGAATTGGGTATGCGCCTGTGTGGTTCGTTTGAGATCGTTAGCGATCTCATCCTCTCCAATGTTAAAGGAGACGCAGTGAACTTTCAGGTGTCTAATGCTTTGGCACTTATACCCGATGCCGAGAAACCCCGCCAGTTGGCGAAAATTGTAGTGGCCGCTTATAAAACAATCGGTCGCACAAGTAAAGGTTTGAAGTATTTCGCAGTCAAGGAGAAGAAACAATCGCAAGTACAGTCTGCTGCGGCAGACGTACAACAAAAGTCCAAGAAACAAAATTGGCCTCAAAAACAGAAACAGGGGAAGCAACAGCAGCAGACTCAGACTTCATATCCTGCACCACAAGTTCCTGCGCCGACTGAAAAAGTTTATGATTTGCGCGATCGCGCAATGATTAAATCACCTGATCGTTTTCAGGGTTCTGATCAACGCTCTCCTCGTTCCTTTCAGGACTCATCGGCCCCGAAGACCGGTGGTGGAGGAGGCGGACGGGGACGTGGTGGCCAACTAGGACGTGGCCAGCCCCGCCAGACAGACGGCGCTGCGAAGCAGGAGGATTCTGCGCAAAAGCGACCGCAGTTTGCGAAAAAGAAAGTCGCAGCCTTAACAGCGCATCGATATGCCACAGATAGTGAGAACGCGGCTTCGGAATCTGACGTGGGCTCTGACCTTGCTGGACAGCGCGGCGGAGATTACCATAGTGAGAGAGGCGCTGCGTCCACTACTGAGGGTGACAGCGACTGATGTCTACGTAGTCATTGAAACAGCAGACACGAGACTTGCTCCCCCTGAAAGACTTTATGAAATTGTCCTGTTAATTGAAGGTGACATACAGCGTACCGTCAAAGGGGTGTTTTGGGAGAATCTTTCCTCTACATATGATATTTTGCTTTCAGAGGCTGACTGGCCCCCACCTTTTGTGCTCGCGGCGCCGCGAGGGGAGGAGGTAATCCTCCCCAGTTTCGCGAACACTGTCTCGACAGCGCATGCGCAGCATTTTGCAGAAGAGTGGGCTCGGGCTCTCGCACCGGCTCTGTACCGTAACCAATGTGGTTGGGATAAATTGTCGCCTTGCCACGAAATCCCGTTGCGGTCTGAACCGCAGCCTCAACCTCAATATCCCATACGGCGTGAAGCAAAAGCTTCCGTCGCTGAAATCCTTGTGCAATTGGAATATCAGGGAGTTATTGAAACGTGTGTGTCACCGATGAATAATCCCCTTTTTACTGTGACCAAACCGGACGGATCATATCGTTTGGTATTGGATTACCGGCATTTGAACTCGCATTGCCGTAACTGTGCAGTACAGAATACTCACGGCTCTGCTCTAGTGGATAGTCTAGTGCGTAAGCGTTTCAAAACAACTCTTGACATATCCAACGGTTTCTATACCCATAGATTGGATAGCCTTAGCTCCCAATGGACAAGTTTTACAAGCGCTGGTGTGCAAAAACGCTTCCGGCGACTCCCAATGGGCTACAAGAATAGTCCTGGTGTTTTCACCTCCAGAATTGTTACTCTATTGGAGAATATCGACCCGGATGCGTGTTCGTATGTGGATGACATTTATCTCACGGACGACGAAATTTGGATGCATCTGTGTCGAGTGAATTCGGTTATTTGTAACTTTGCTGATATGGGTTACAAGTTTAATTTTGCAAAATCGCACATTGCAGAACACACAGTGTTGTTCCTCGGCTATGAGCTGAACAACGAAGGTAGAGGTTTGGCTCCTCACTTCTTGGAGAAATGCGCTCAATTGCGCGCTCCTACAACACTGAAAAAATTACAGTCTTTACTGGGCTTTTTGAATTTCGGGAGGACATACATTCCGGAATATGCCCAGCGTATCAAGCCGTTGTATGCATTAATACAACCTACTTTCTCGAAATCATGCTGGCTGCCTGAGCATTCAGCCATTTTGCAATCCTTGCAGGCTGATCTGCTCGCTTCTAAATATTTACTAACTCGTGATAACCACACCAACCTGGTGATAAGAATAATTCCTGGGACAGTGGGTTTCACGTACCTCACTTTTAATGAAGGAGACACAGTACCTATCGCTTACAAGTCACACTTGTACACTTCGGCTGAATTGCGGTTTCCCACTGTGGAGAAAGTTTTAACTGCTGTACAGATGGCGATTCTTAAAGAACGAGCTCTGTCACAGGGGAAACGCATGTTAGTGGTAACACCCTGTCCTCATTTGGAGGCAGTCACGAAAGCCAGTGTACCAAATTCAAAAGCTTTGCACCCTCGGTGGATTCAATGGGCTGCGTCCTTGACGTCTACAGATGTCACGTTTATTTTTGACGCCTCATTACGGTCGCAAGAGTACTTGCAGTATGAGTTCGTTCATCCTGCCCCTCTATCTATGCGGCCTTTGGAGGACTTCCATTGCATCATTTACACTGATGGTTCGGCGCAGGTTGCGCATGGCTCTAAACATGCCTACGTTTCCGCATGCGCCATTGTGGTCGGTGCTATGTTGAACGATGAGTTCATTTCCAGTGAAGTGCACACCTTGCCCCTGGGCGACTGCACCGCACAATTAGCAGAGCTTCGTGCTCTTTTACTAGCGTTGGAGTACGCTGATCCAAGTGTTACTACTCTCGTTGTAAGTGATTCTTACTACTGTGTCCAGTCTTACAATGAAAACTTGTTCTTTTGGATTCAGAATGAATTCCGTGATTCCAAGGGTAGCACAATAAAACATAAGATGATCTGGGTTCGAGTGGCGGAACTTAAGGATAAGTTACCACTCGTTTATGTAATTCATACTCTTGGCCATCAGCGCGTGGGAGTCCACGCTGTCGGTAATTCGCTTGCAGATGAAGCGGCGAAATCAGCAGTATCTACATACTTAGTTGCGGCAGTTACTAGATCCAAAACCAAGATTGATAGCAACATCTTGGCGGCGGTTGCTGCCTCTAAGAAGGGAGGTAAGCATCCTTCGGGATTCCCTTCGAAGTACAAATACCACTTAAGTCCCGAAAAGGTTCCTTTTGTGACAATTCCTGACGTTGGGGAACGGCTGATTCCCAACTCGGATCGCAGAGCAGACTTGATTACAGCGGCGCATAAAGGTGTGGCGTCTGCGCATGCGGGCGTCTCGGCCACTTTAACTCAATTACAACAACGTTTCTGGTGGCGGGGACTGTACAAACAGACGCGTGATTATGTCCTTCTTTGTGACATATGCCAGCAGATTAAACCTTCGACTGCTACGCGTCCGCCACAGACTCAGTTGTACATTTCTAATAAACCGCTAGGTTGTGTTTATTTAGATCACTGCGGTCCTTTTTCATCTGATACTGCATATAAGTACATCTTAGTAGCAGTTGACTCATGCACACGCTTTGTGTGGGTATGGCCCCATCGCAGCGCTGATTCACGGACTGTCATTATAGATTTTGCTGTCTTTATGGGAATTTTTGCCTGTGGTACCTTCCATTCGGATCAGGGTCCGGCTTTCGCCTCTAAGGCGTATAAGGATGCCATGACTTTGTTGGGGGTCCAAGTCAAGTTTTCGTCTCCCTACAGACCTGAGGGTAACAGTGTAGTTGAGCGAATGAACCGTGATTTAAAGCAATCTTTGACAGCCCGAGTTATAGGCACTGGCAGAAACTGGCTGGCTCACCTCAATGGCGTGCAGCGTGCTCTTAATAATCTCCCTAGAAGGTCTCTGGGTGGGCGGACCCCATACGAAATGCTCTTTGGCATCAAGATGTACGTCCCTGACCTTGACGGTCTAGACTGTGTGGTTCGCGCCACTTCCTTTGACGCAGATGAACATTGCAATGTTTTACAGAATCTACAAAAGACCAGAGACAGTCTTGCAAAGGAACATTTGCCCTCCACGTCGGATGATGCGTTGCAGATCCCGGTAGTTGGCTGGCTACCCCAAGTTGGCGAACTGGTTCGAGAGAAGATCGAAAACAAGAAAGAATTTGGTCCTTCCTATCGAGCTCCGGTTCCAGTCCTTGGAGTGAAGGGCACAAGAACAGTCATTTTACCACCACTTCCTGGTCGTAAGGAAAACAGGTTTATTTCAATTGACAATGTCAAGATACACAGAGTGGCCGATTCTTCTTAGCATGACACCGGCTGTTTCCTGTCCTTCCATTGTGAGAAATTCAGTTATGCCCACTGCTTCTAATATTGAACCTGAAGTGGCCATCGAATTACCTGCTGTTTCCAGTCCGTTATTAAATAATTTACCCGGAACTAACATTGATGAGATAGACTATACCTACCCCACTGATTTGTCCATGCCTGACCTGCAAGCACGTTTAGCCACGGAATCCAGATTTTCTTTTGACTCTGCTTCCCTTGCCTCGAAGAAACCCTCTCGTATTGCAGTTTATGCTAGCCTGTTTAAAAAACATTTTTTGATTCCCCCTTGGACATACATTTGGCTGGTCCTTTTTTCAGTTGACCTTTTTATGTCAATTGGTTTTGTGTTTTATTTTTTTCGAATCATCAATGGACACTATGTCGAGGAAAGATCATGCATTACTCATCTAAATGGAACTTTGGCCCCGCTTTCCTCATCTCATTCTACACACAGAATTAAAAGAGACTTGACATTGGTTAACATCACAGCATGGCCTGTCCTTGATGGAATCGTGTGGGATGCAGTTCGTTTTCAGATTCATGGCCCTACGGAAGTCGTTAATGTTCCTAATGTACTTAGAGTGAATATGGGGGATGTGGTGAAACAGAACATTCGTTCTGATGACTGGGATGTTAATGCTGTGGAAAGTTTATTTTCTGATTTGCAATACTATGCTGCCTTTGATGCTGAAGATTTATATTTAGAGTCTGCTAATTATGGTGAGTTATTCTGCTACCAACATTATGGCAATCATTTCTTACACAAAACATCATTTCGAAGGGATGCTGTTAATTTTACTCAGTGGGAACATTGCCCAGCACCTAAACAGGGAAGTTCAGAGACATTTCTGAAAAAGTATACTTATTTCACTAACTTTGACCAGTCCAATCCCGAGTCCTTTTATTTTAAATTTCATAAAGAGCCGATGTCCAAGGTTAGACTTACCGATACTAAATTGTTGTATTCGAAGGCCTTCCTTGATCAATTAGTTACGGGAGGTTATGAGCTGTGGAAAGAAACAATAGACCTTAAATCAGTTTGGGGTTCGAGGGCCTGGCAGGTACAAGGCACTGAGGCTTTGCACCGTGCATGTCTCATCCCGAATCATATGTTGTTTTTAAATGAAACAATTTCCCAGACCACATGCTTTGGATTGGCTACTTCTAAAAAGTTAAACACCCCTACTTTCCCGGAGTTGGAGGAATATGATGGTTGGAGTAATTTTACTCAGTTGTCCATTAGAGAATTACAGGCCCTACTCCTTAATTCCTCCTTTAACATTTCCAGTATGAATCCAAAGGGTTGGCTGCTTTGGCACCGTAGTGCTGATTCATGCCAAAATAGATTTTTGGATTTAACTGACGGTTTTAAAACTGCTAGATCTGATCCCCGGTTTGACTTGGTTCACACTGTCACCACTTATTCTGTAGGCAAATTGTGTCAAAATTGGCTGAAACATTCAACTTTACCTGCAGTGAAGAGTCACCTATCTAAACTGAATGCAGACGTGGATTTGAATGATTTCATTAAAGGCCCGGCTAGTGGCAGGTCGAAAAGGTGGATATATGGAGTTTACAATCAAATTTGGAAACTATCACAGATTGAGGCTGCTACACGCCTTAGGGCTATTGATCAGGCGAATCTTGAGAAAGTGCTTGCAGTTGTTGACAATAGTATTAACGTGGTTTCCTCTAGAATTTACACATTGGATAATATTGTGTCGTCAGTTGTCGATATTGTGCATGATGAAGTGTCAGTATTATACCATGGTCAGAATCAATTACGTTCAATCATGCAATTTGCATGGACCCTTCAGACTCTGAAAAATGGTAAAGTTCCCTGGGGGTACATGAACGTTTCTTCTTTGTTTGCACCGTTTAATTTAACTGACAAACAACGCTTGCTTTCAATGCGTGACGCTTCCTTTTCTATGTTACATATTGAAAGGTTAGAATCTTTACCTTTTTCCGTGGCAGAGGCCACTGCTGCAACGTGGCTTATCCACGGTTTAATAACGCTGCCTTTTGCTTTATATAAGTTTTCAAATTGTATGAAATATGTACCCATTGGTCGTTATGAACCTTTAGGTAGCGGTTTCCTTCATGAAGTCTGGTCGCTTCCATACACATACAGATGTTTCAAGGATGACCAAGAAGTTTATCTGAATGGGGAGGAGTGTACTGAGACACCAGATCATTCTTTAATGTGTAGACACATACAGTTACACGGTTCATGCAACAAAGACCGACCGAATATGGCTTGCGTTTTGCAAGGCACACCAGTTCCTGCTATCATCCCCACGTTTAAATTATTAGAAAATGGTAGTTATTTAATGCTCAATAATGAAGACTGTTGTGGGTTACTTAAAGGTATAGCTTTTATCGTAACAGTAAGTGAGCGGGTTATTTGCTGCAGAAATGTGCTGTATCCTCCCACACATGAACATAGGGAGTCTTCCATCTGGCCACAGATACCAACCTTTGGAGCAGAATTCAGCGGCATGGCAAGAATAAGGGCTCTTTTGTCCCAGAGAGAGGTGGCCTTGAGCTCGGCCCGTGAAACTTTCGTGCTTCACATTGCGAACACCCGTACGGAGGTTCAGGCTCTTTTAAATACTGATTTGCCTTTCGGAGCGATGGTTCGTACTATCTTTAACGCATCCTCCACGAAAGGCCTAGCACATTTTTTTAAAATTGTTAGCAGTGGTCTCGTGACTTCCTTTGAAAAGATTTTTGGAGTCATCCCTGCTTTCTTCCATTCTATTTTTTCAACGTTGTTTGGAGGATTCCCATTTTTACTTGCATTAGCGGCGGGCGCTCTAGTGGTTTTCTGTCTTTTTAAATATGGATGTCCTTCCTGTGCAAAACCCCGCCCGGCAGCTGCTGATGCTGTTCCGCAATCGCATGCTTGAATATTATGGCACACTGCCGTTAGCGATATTGAGCACGGCATATGGATTATCTTTTCGATTCTCCTACTTCACCTGTGTCCAGCCTGTATTTCACTGCCTGACCTGTGATTTCCATTGGGCCATTGAATTGTGTCTCTGCGGACCGGTTTCTCCGGACGTCGATTTTAATCAGCTGATGAGTCCTATCATTGCTCACGAGTTGGTTTGTTCTGGCGAGAGGATTATGGCCTTAGCAGTGGCGCATGGACTAATTGGTCCCTGGGATATATTGTCGGCAGCGCAGGATTTCTTGGAACTGAGCTTTCTTGAAAACCCACCGAGCTGTCCTCTGATGGTTATAGAGGATCCGGTGCTGGGAGAACACGTATGTTCTTTTCCACTTTTAAATTGGATGGCTGAACTGTTTTCGGATGAAGACGGTGATTTCCTATTGGAGGCTGTTGCTGCTTACTTTGCATATACAGTTATGTCATAGACAATGCCTCGGATTTGACATGCTGAACACTAGCATTTCATTGATTTTATTGACTTATTTGTGTTTTTTCTTATTTCCTTGCCTATTGGCTTGAGCCTCTATACAGTTTTGGGCTATTTTTTTTTTTTTTTTTAGCATTAAATTTTTTAAAGATTTGGAATGTTTCGTTTAAGAACCATGCTCATTTAATGTTGCGTTCTGCTCTCATGTGATGGCACTTCTGTTATCCTATTTAGTCCGTTCTCGGATCATGGGGGGGTGTCATGTAGCTCCTGGATATCCTTTTATCGTGTTAAGTTAGCATAGGCGCATTAGAAGTTTAAACGCCATTTTTCCATTTTGTAACTTCTGCACACGACACTTAATTGTTGACTTAGCTTTCAACCTAGTAGTTTGCTGTGGTTTATTTGAGAATAATATGTTATTGCTCTGATATCAGCTTTGCTTAATAAACTATGTCTGCACAGAGAGTGCTGAAGTTTCAGGAACAACACGATACAGGATTGTTATGAGGTCTGATCTCCACGCCTTCATAGTCATAACATAAGTGCAGCTTCTGCCAACTCTGGGCTTGAGGCGGGTTTTATATTGCTTTGCTTGGGGCGCAAAAGACACACTTGATGCGGTGCACAAGAAGAGAGAGCTGGTGTATGCTGATGTGATTCCTTCATGCTAGGAAACTAAGGTATGGGCCCGCCCTAAAACAACCCAAAGAGACCTTCTTAGCAAATAATATAATATGTGTGTTAGGGAGGGTGAGATATAAGTGTTGTTAACTCTTATTCATTTACAGCATGTTAACATGCTGTCACCATTCGCTTTTTATGGATTAGTAACTATGCTAGTAATTTTGCTACTGATAATATGTATACTTGTATTATCTAAGATACTGCGCCTGAGAAGACGGCATTAGTAAATAAACATTTCAAATGCTCATGTGTTCTTCTTGACTCCATGTTCTGGTTTGTCTTGGTAGTATAACGAAAGAGTGTTCATGAGTTCCACGTATCCTGAGGTACTGTAAGTTCATGTTCTGGTTTGTCTAAACATTGGGAGTTTGATAAGACCAATGAGACACTGTAGCTAGCTCGGTAAGGGGTAAATTGGGTACTAATGTGAGTTTTGGGTCACCCTAATTCGCCGAGGTTCCAATCCTCTGTGCACAGTTCTGTGTGAGAACAGAAACCCTGCGACAATATCAAGCAGGAACCTTGAAGGATCGATTTTCCCCCACTTCAACCTGACAGCATGATTTTCTGAACATTTAATCGACAACCCCTCCTCCTGCTTCACACCCAAATAAATGGTCAAAGAGGATTATGGTTACTAAGGCACTTGGGTATTACTTTACAATTTGACACTAACACACTTCTGGTTGTTAAAATCAATGGAGCTTCTTTTTTTTTATATTTCTTTTTATTAAAATTTTAAACAACGTAAACAAGAAAAAATAACAAGGCAATACAATCAATCGAGTGGCGAAGCGTTCTGCGGGGGGGGAAGCATAAGATCATAATACAAACATTGACATTACAGGATGGGAGGAGAGAGGAATGTAGCAAGTCTGGAGATAATTCAAACACCACAGTAGGAGGAATGTCGGGTCAAGGGGAAGGAGGATCTGCCACTAAGTGTGTGAAGGGAGGTGTACAGATGTCTCCCCGGTAGGAGTTCCATCGGCCCCAAATCTTGCCCCACTTGCGGGGCCTGCCACGTGCAACATACACCTTCTTCTCTCTGAACATGCACCAATCCATATTCTCCTTCCAGGCCAAGACTGTGGGCGGCCTCTGAGAGCCCCACAACTGGGCGATATCCCTCTTAGCGATCATATTGCCAAGGCTCACCCACTGAGTCTGGGCCAAATCATAGTTGTTGGGTTCCCAAACATTCAGCAAACATCGTCTAGCCTCAGGCAACAACGCGACACCCGTGACCTCTTCCATCACTGCATGCACTCGATTCCAGAAACGAACAACCACCGGGCACTTCCAAAGTATGTGGAGAAAAGTGCCCAAGAGGCCGCAACCACGCCTGCACAGCCCATCCGAAACATAACCCATACTGACCAAGCGTGGACCGGTAACATAGATCCTATGAAAAATCTTAAGCTGTACAAACCGGAGGCGGGCCGGAATTGCAACCTCTTTCGGCGAGGATATGGCCGACTGCCAGTCCTCGTCGTCTAACTCCAAGCCATCACCGGTCCAAGCTTCCCTAAGGCGCTGTAAAAGGTCGGTCCTATTGTTTATCAGCTTCTTGTAAATAAGCGAAATAGTACTGTCGGGAACGTGCCCGTCAAGCACCCGATCCTCAAGCGGCGAAGCCTCCGGAACAGTAGTGCCCGGAGGAAAAACCGCCATCAACGCGGGTCGGATCTGAGCATATCTAAAAAAACTCCTTGTCACTCAAGTCATACTCCAGTCTCAATTCCTCAAAGGTTTTAACCCGGTCCTTAATCCATACATCATTCACCCTGCCTATACCAATAGTGTCCCACCTATCAAAACCTTTCATCTTCCACAGGGAGCCTAGCCTCTCGGAAGCGTAAAGAGGGGTTGCGCGTGTGAGTCTATCCTTCCATCCCATTGCATCGTTGGCACGATGCCATACCTGCACGGCTATCTTGGTAGGGCCAGTGAGCGTACTCCCAGCGGATTTCGTATAAAGCGCCCTATTGTAGTCCCTACCAGGCAGTAACCATCTGTCCATTTCGAACGCGGGATTCGACGCGGGGTCATACATACAGTGGTTAATCGCTCCTAGCCGAGAGGCCCAGTAATGGCGCTTAATATCCGGGAGTGCGATTCCACCGTCATACCAAGGAAGTTTTAACTTGGCAAGGGCTATGCGGGATCGCCCCCCCCCCCCCATATCAATTGTCTCTGCAAGCTTTCGACCTCTCGAAAGTAACTGGCCGGGATGGTATCAAAGGTATTCTGAGGGGCATAGAGAAACCGGGGCAGTAACATCATCTTGAATAAAGCCGCCCGTCCGAGCGGGGACAACGGAAGTCTACGCCATGCCTCAACATCGGACCGCAGGCGCCGAAGCGGGGGCAGCAGGTTACGTTCAAAGCGAACAGCAGGATCCAAGGTGACAAACACCCCCAAGTATTTGAAACCCGCGTGTACCACCTGTATTGGGCATCCACGCAGCAAGAGAGGAGAATCTCCGAGAGAACGTACATGCAGGACTTGGACCAATTGATCACAAGGCCAGAGTTTTTACCGAAGGAAGTCAACACATCGAATAACACTATTAGCGACTTCCGAGGTGACGTGAGGTATAGCAGGATGTCGTCAGCATAGAGCGACACTCTGTCCTCGAAGTCGGGGGTCCAACGTATACCATTCATTGACGGTTCCCACCTCAGCCAAGCCGCCAAGGGTTCCAGAGCAAGGGCAAAAAGAAGCGGGGACAGCGGGCACCCCTGGCGAGTACCCCTCCCGAGAGAAAACGAGCCAGAGACATGACCATTAACGACCACCTGAGCCAAGGGGTCATAATATAATAATTTCACCCAACTGATGAAAACAGGGCCAATACCAAACTTGGCGAGGGCAGCCCAAAGATACGGCCATTCCAGCGTATCAAACGCCATTGTGGCGTCCAAAGGGGCCAAAATGGCCGATTCACGCAGTGAGGGTGCTCTCGCGAGGGCGCCATGTATACGCCGAAGGTTCAGTGCCGTATTACGGTGCAGAATGAACCCGGACGGATCAGGTCGCAAACCACAGTGATCAATCGATTCGCAAGCACTTTTGCGAGGATCTTAGGCTCAGAATTCAAGAGCGAGATGGGCCTGTACGAGGCGCAGCAATCCTGTGGCTTCCCCTCCTTATGGATCACAACGATAGATGCAAGTCGTTGATCATAAGGGAGGGTACCAGCTTCTAGCGATTCTAAAAACATAGAGCGAAGATGCGGTGCGATTTTATCTGGACGTAGCTTATAAAGTTTGATGGGAAGTCCATTCGGACCCGTGGCCTTCCCGGATCTCACAGCGCGAACCGTGGCTGCGACCTCCTCGACAGAGAGTGTCGCGTCCATCAGCTCCCTATCCAGATCCGACAAACAGGGCAAAACAATATCCCTAAGAAGCAGATGCGAGTCCTGTTCCAGTCTATTCGAAACTGGGGAGTACACGGTTTGGAAATACTCAGAAAAACACTCCACAATCTCAACTGGGTCAGTCACTCTCACACCATCCACCTTTTCAATGAAAGGAACCACACGACTAGCCCTCTCCCTCTTGTCCAACCAAGCAATCAACTTTCCGGCCTTATCACCCACATCATACAAACGACCTTGCTGCTCTCTGCTCATCACCTTAGCCGCATCAGTGACCAATGCTCTATAGTCAGTTTGTTTGAGGCTAAGAAGGTGCAACCTGTCCTGGGTGACATCAGTTTCCATGTCTTTTTCTATGTCTGATATCTCAGTTTCAATTCGGACCACTGCCTCACACCGACGCTTCTTAGCGTCATTAATTAACGATAAGGCGTGACCGCGGATGACGGTCTTATAGGCTTCCCATAGCGAGACAGACGATGACACAGACCCCACATTATCCACAAAATAATGGTCAAGTGATTTGATCAATTCCGTTCGGATCTTAGGGTCACGGAGATACCAAGGGTTGATCGGGGCTACCCGGCCCTCAGTTCCCGGTCCAGCTTCCATTACAAGCCATAAGGGGGAGTGATCTGAAATACCCCTAGCCAAGTGTTTGATTTCTTTAACCAGCGGGCATCAGGATATAGTCTAGTCTCGAG
Organism: Lissotriton helveticus; assembly: GCF_964261635.1. Classification (NCBI taxonomy): domain Eukaryota; kingdom Metazoa; phylum Chordata; class Amphibia; order Caudata; family Salamandridae; genus Lissotriton; species Lissotriton helveticus. The sequence goes on from NC_136057.1 coordinate 2,111,241,862, forward strand.
AGGCTACCGTGTGCACCAGAGTGAAAGGTGTATTGCAATTGTCCAGGGTGCAGCAGCCTCCAGCAGTCTATCAATCCCAGAGTGTCAAGGAAGCCACCCAGCCAAGACTGGGACCTCCCAATATCCCTAGGTGGGTAGCGATCGCTAGTACCAGAGACCACTGAGTTGAAATCGCCGCCCACCACAAGAATGCCCTCTGGGAGCCCCAGTACCACCATCCCCAGATCAGCAAAGGTCGTAGCCTGAAGGCCAGGTGGGACGTAAACGGAGAGCAGAGAGATGACTTTTCCCCTCCCACCGTCCAGTAATGGCGGCATATCGCCCCCTGTCGTCAAGAATGACAGCGTCGATCTCGAGGGGGAGGGAGGCCCTGACCAGGATAACTGCCCCCCTGGAGCCAGTGGTGAAGCCGGAGTGCGCAAGGAGACGGTAGCCCCTTCGATTCATAGCATGACATGTATTGCCTATCAAATGTGTCTCTTGCAACAGCACGATATCAGGGGAGAGACGTCTCAAGAGTTGTAACACCACACCACGTTTTATACTGTCCCCCAACCCGTTAACATTCCAACATAGCAATTTTAGCCCCCTACCCCCCATCCCGAACCTGGTCGCAGCATCCCCCCCACATTAGTCGCAACAGCAAAGTCCAAAAGTCCATCAATATAGTGCTTTGAAATAAACAAAACAGAAACAACTTCCCCCCTCCTCCCCCCAGTCTACCCCGGAAACAATACCCCCCACCCTGCACCCCTGCGTTAGACTCAAAGGCCCCCCCCAACTTGCAGTGTGCCTGTCGCCCTAGCAAACAACTACTCTACGAAAAGAAACCCCCGAGGAGGAAGAGACCCACGTCCTCCGCCACCCCTGGAAACCAGCTCAATTAATGCGAATTAAAGGGTCTGAAAACCACAGCTGAAAGATCAATACCAAGTCCAGCGAACCAAATCCCATTACTATTCCTGTTCCATCGGGCCACCTTCGGCTCCACCAGAGTGTTCAGGATGTTCCTGCCGCCTGGGCAGCGTGTCAAGCCAGTCACTTGCAGCCTCAGGGTGATCAAAGAAGAACGTTCGATCTCCATGTACCACACGTAGCCGAGCTGGAAATAGCATTGCGTATTTCATGTCCCTGTCTCTCAATTGTTGCTTCACTCCCTGAAACCCCATCCTCTGTTTCTGCACCAACTGAGTGAAGTCTGGGCAGAAACTCACCGTCGTATTCTCAAATTTCGGGGGCCACCCAATCGCGACGCCTGCAGGATAGCGTCCCGATCACGGAAATTGAATATCCTGGCGATTATGGGCCGCGGGGTAGCACCCAGCTTAGGTTTACCACCCGGCACTCTGTGCGCCCGCTCCAAAGCAAAGAGTTTGCTCAGGCCTTTGGGTGCAAGATGATTGACGATGAAGTCCTCCACGATGAGGTCAACATTTAAATTGTCGGAATTCTCAGGGACACCCACAATATGGACGTTGTTCCGCCTAGCACGACTTTCAAAATCCTCCAGACGGCGGGAGAAGAAATCATTAGAGGACCGTAAATTACGGACCTCCGTCTGTAGGTCGGAGACATCCGTCGTGAGGCTAGAAGTCTTCAAGTCCAGGGATTTAACTTTTCATTTGTTTTAGTTAAATCCGCCCTGATCAAGTTGACATCAATCGCCACTGTGTCCAGTTTTTGAGCCAGGGTTTCATACTGCGCACCAATTGAGGTCTTCATACTCGCAATGGCTCCCATAACATCGTGCAGAGTCAGGTCATCGTCCACAATAGAATCATCTCCCTTGTCCACCGGATGCTTGCCCGCTCCACCGGGGGATCCCTTAGGATGGGTGTATCGATCCATGACATTAGATTGTACGGAGCTCCCACGGTGAACAGTCTTGGTCTTTCGCTTTTCAACCTCGGGCTTGCCGGCCATCTTGGAAGCTATGTCCCTGAGGGGACCCTGAGATCTGGTGAAAATGGCTACAGCAAAATCACTCACAGATGCTCATCCAAAGGACCGTGTGTCTCACGTCACACACCAAGCGATGATGGACGGTCCCGGCCCTGGAGTAGGGCCATGAAGTAAAACGGTCCATAGGCAGCGGGGTCAAATCCGCAGCGTAGGGGGATCCGGACCAAAAACGAAACCGAAAGCCACGGCCAGGGTCGAGAGTCGGATCAGGGGCAACCGCTGTTGTTCAATTACTGCCCAGGCAGATATCAACTCGAGCCCGGGGCAGATCCGTGGAGCAGGCAAGGAAAGTTCAAATTGTCATAAAATCGGTTCCCATAGACCAAATCAATTTTTGAAAGCAGCTAGCAGATCAGCTGGGTTGCATCGTCAATGTTCCGTCGTCAGAACCAGAATTATAGTCAGGATAAGTGCCGGAGGTGGCGAAGGTCCTGGAGCCCTGTGCTCACGCGACCATCCCGGTTGCGCGTGAAGCTCCTCCTCTCTCAATGGAGCTTCTTAATCCTTCCCCTGTGAATGCCAGGGACCTGGAGTCATCAACTACGGTATTATCTTGGTAGGGGAAACACAAGTTATTTTTCATAATTACATTTTTTAACGATTCACCATATGCATCATGCTGGAAGTAGGACAAACCTAAACCATTAATATTGGTAAAACCACAATACTATTTAGTGCAAGACCTGCAAGTCGATATTTTAAAAGCACACACCCACATAAATAGAGGTGGAGTTTGAAACTTTATTAGCTGCTTGTCTATATTGGAGTCTAAGGATTTCACTACATGCATACAATAATGATCAAAAATATTAGGATTTAAAAAAGATTTAATTGCCCCGCCGACCCCCAAGTTTAACTAGAGCACTTGATAATACGGCGAGGCAGATAACAGTAGCGTATGAAAATCTGAATGAGTGACTGACACGAACGCAGCAAACCCGCCATTGGCTCTACCCCCGGATGAGTGAATGGCATGATAACAAAGAGTAAAAACCCCTAACATGGGAATCAGTGTGCCCCGTTTCTTGGCAACAATTCAAGTCTTAAAAACATATGAAGGATAGACAATATTGATTAGATAACTGAGTGTATCACTGCGATATGCCACGATAAAAGGTTAATGTCAACCTGATGTACTAACGTCTTTATACGTGAGGAAACTATCATATTCTATAACCCCCTCACCTCACCACCAACCCTCACAGTACAGAATAGACCACCCTGTCATTAAAAGTTGTAGAGAGTCAGTCGATTTCATTTACATCTTGGAGTGGTTCAAAGGCATTGCTAAGTGAAATATTAACAAGCATTTACAATGCAACGGTCTCGCCTTTGCAAAAGTTAGAGCTCACGTCTTTATACGTGAGGAAACTATCATATTCTATAACCCCCTCACCTCACCACCAACCCTCACAGTACAGAATAGACCACCCTGTCATTAAAAGTTGTAGAGAGTCAGTCAATTTCATTTACATCTTGGAGTGGTTCAAAGGTATTGCTAAGTGAAATATTAACAAGCATTTACAATGCAACGGTCTCGCCTTTGCAAAAGTTAGAGCTATTGGCATTGTAAATTACAACATTTTTATTTATGTATTGGTTTTGAAAACAGAAAACTAAATGGCATTGCGAGACCTAGTAGTAGAGTGAGTAATAGTGAGTAAGTAGTAGAGAGTGCGTAGTAGAGTAGTAGAGTGAGTACTAGAGAGTAATAGAGTGATTAATAGTTAGTGAGTGGTAGTGAGTAGTAGAGAGTTGTAGAGAGGACTAGAGTGAGTAGTAGTGAGGATAGTGAGTATTAGAGAGTGAGTAGAGAGTAGTAGTGAGTAGTAGTGAGTAGTAGAGAGTAGTAAAGTGAGTAGTAGAGTGAGTAGTAGAGTGAGTAGTAGAGTGAGTAGTAGAGAGAGAAATAGAGAGTGAGTAGTAAAGAGTGAGTAGTAAAGAGCGAGTAGTAAAGAGCGAGTAGTAAAGAGCGAGTAGTAAAGAGCGAGTAGTAAAGAGCGAGTAGTAAAGAGCGAGTAGTAAAGAGTGAAAGAGTGAGTAGTAAAGAGTGAGTAGTAAAGAGTGAGTAGTGGAGGAGGGAGGAGCCTAGCTCGCGGCCGTAATGGTCGCCCTTTAGCTCGGCTCCCGCAGCCCTCCGTCCTGATTGCCTATCCTGTCTTCCATCCTGTCCGGGGACGACACATTTTTGGGGCATTGGAAACATAACGGCTTGTTTGTACTTACCATCCGACCCCGGGGTCTCGGTGTGCAGTGGCTCCGGAGTTGTGGCCTCTGAGAGATCGGGGCCTCTGCGAGACTTGGACCGGGACCTGGCCGGTGGGATCCGACGGCTCTCGGCCCCGGCCGAGAGCGAGAACCAGTGTTGGGAGCCGATGTGCGAAGATCCCGGCGATCCTGACCCGGGCCTGCCCTGGTGGCCGCATGGCCGACGTGGGTGAGAGGGCCGGGGACCTGAGTCTGTGAGGGGGTCTCTCCCCGCCGCTGCTTTGTCCGGCGGCCCTGGTCCTCAGGGCCCGGACTCCGCTTGATTGGGGCACCGGTGCTGGTGCTGGCGGAGACCCGTCTCGGGCGGACATCCATTTGGCATCGAGGCCGCCCTTGCTGGGACCCCCGGAGCTTGTAAAGTCCTACATTTGAGAACTGTTCTTTCCGGGGGTCTTGGTGAGCGGCGATTGGGCTGATTCACGAAATGGCGGCCGACCCTCTGCAACGAGAATCTCCCTGTGGCGGCGGGCCCGTGTTGCCTATTGGTGTGGGGAGCGGATCTGGTGGACGTGAGCCGACGGTCAGAGATATCCTGGAAGCCCTGAGATCCCTACACGCTTCCCTGGCCCTGGGCGTCTCGGTGGGTACGCCACGATCTGCCGCCATTTTGGGCGGCCATTTCTTCTTGTCGCCCTCTTGTTTCGAAGACTTCATTGCCTCGCCCCCCTCGATTGACTTGAGTGTCTCCGCCACTGATCGAAGATCGTCTAGTGTGTCGGTGACGTTGGGGCGCCCTGCTTTTCAAGGTCCGGACCCCTGGGACTTGGATGCTGTACTACGACCCTGTTCGACATTGTTGCCTGAAACTATTGGTGGACTGCCTACTGTGCCTGCTTCGATGACTTTGCCTGTGTCTATACTTGGGGCCACCTCGCCTGCTCCAGTGGCGCAACTGAACTCCTGTTTTTCATTGCTCGTGCTGCGATATTTGGTGCATCGATACTTTCTGTTTGGACTGTTGCTCCCTTGTGGATCTATCTACCCCCCACGTAACTATGCTAGTCACCGTTCCACTCGATTACATGCTGATTTAGTACTTAGTGTGTGGTTTTACATTGCCATGTGGTGGGTGGGGTTTGTCGCTCGAAAGGGTTGGGGGTGAAATGTACGACTTCCGTTTGATTCCCGGTATACGATTTAGTAGCATAATTGTTTTTAATCGTGGAAAGATGGGAGGTCCCCTTCTCCTAATGTTTTGTGGCACGTGATGGGGTGTCGTCCTGGTCTGTTTTTGATTGTGCTTGTCTGGTTGGGCGGAGGGCTGCGGCCGCCCGTTCGGATAATGGTTATTCTGCTCCTCCCTCCTGTCTTCTCTTCTCCGCTTTTGTTGCCTTTTTGTCTCTTTCTTCTCTCTTTCTTCTCGCTATATTTCGGGTTCTGGTTTAGGGCGACAGGCACGCTGTTTGAAGGGTGGGCCATAGCCTTCTACAGGGGTGCAGGGTGGGACGGGTGGGTTGGGCACTATTTTTTGTTTGTCTTCTGGTTCTATGGCCCTTTTGTATCTCTTTTTCGTGTGGCCGCGTCTGTCCCGACCTCCTGTGGTGTGTTTCGGGTGGGGGGTGTGGCGTCGTTCATCCTCCTGCTATGTTTCGACTGTCTTTCTCCCCGATCGCCATGCCCCCACTTGGGCCGCTACTCCTTTTGTCTCCTGTCTTCCCGCCACGGGGGGCCTGTGTCGGCGTGTCTTCTTCCTTTAGTTTTTTCATATTTTCTTATTTTCCTTTTATTGTTTTCTTTTGTCTTCCCTCCATTTTCCTCTCCCTTCCTCTTCCCCTTCCCCACTTCGTTCCCCCCCCCTTTTTTCCCTTCCTGTGTCCCAGAGGTTAATATGACGGGCTGGTTTTGATGCATTGTTTTTCCGATCCCGCTGTTCTGGCTTGGTAGTGTCTTGGGTGGCGGGCTTATTACGATGATAATGCTCAGGGGCTGATTGTGTCTCACGTATCCTGATTTTCTTGAATGCATTGTATTGTCCCCCCGATATTTTGCCCCCATGCCCCCTTAATAATGTTGAGGTTGGTTTGGGATATCGGATGCCTCCGTATTGAAAGTGAGCCTGTCGTATGTCTTCTCCCCATATTATAAAATTAAGCCTTATTTACTCCTGTGTTTTAGCCCTTTGGTTTTTGTAATTTTCCCCTTCTACGATTGTACGGCCTCTACTTTGTGTTGATTGATTATGTAATATTTGCCTGGTGACTCCTGATTATTTTGCACATTGCGGCCGGCCGGCTTGGTTGTAGGCCTTGACTTGTCTTTCCTTTGATGTCAATAAAGGTTTTCAAAAAAAAAAAAAAAAAAAAAAAAAAGAGTGAGTAGTGGAGTAGTAGAGTGTGAGTAGTAGAGTGAGTAGTAGAGTAGATTGGGTAGTAGAGAGAGCGAGGGAGAGGAGAGTGGAAGAGAGAAAGGATTGGACAGGAGAATGGTGGGCGAGTGCACTACCAAAGTGTTTGACTGAAGCATGGTGTGCTAGGGCACTACCTTCTACAGAGAGCACAATTGGGCACTACATTTGTATCAATTATGCAGCTTTACTGCTAACCCTGCATGACAAATGATAAAACGTGGAAATCGATTTTCTGTGCATATCTCTCATTTGTGCATCACATATGTAAAGTGTCTTTTTGTTTTGATCCTATTAAAATCTTTGCAACAATCACACTTCAGAATCACAAAAAAAATTACGAGCTTCATTTGAACTTTTCTTACTGCTGAAATATTTTGAAATATTTATCAAATGTATTTAGCAAGCATTTTCAGTTTGTCAAATATTACAAAACACTTGACTCTGTGCAGCTTCTTCCATAGCTTGTAAGCACTGCACTACCTCTTGCACCCCTACTTCTGCACCCCTGCCCTTAGACCACCCACCCCCTGTAATTTACCTGGCCCAGAGTTTTGGTCTATACTATGTCCCTTGTGTGGCCTTGCAGAGTAGAATCCTTTTTGAACAGGACGTGCAGCCAAGATTTAGGAAAGTGAACAGCACGTGCAGGCAAACTTTATGTATTGCCAGGGACGGTGGAGCAATAAGAATTAACCTTTCAACGTGGCAGGTTGCATTGTTTAAAGTGCAGTGTTACTGAAAAGTAGACTTGCAGCATTAGGGGTATGAGAAGTGCTGCTGGCAGGAGCTGGAGAAAAAGACACAAGTTCCACGGATGGCAGGGGTGAGGTTACCTACTGGGGTGGAGATAGGGTGGCGTGGAGGATACAATTCTCAGGGGTAGGAAGGGTACTAGGCCATAAGTAATGAGAAGGGGTGCAGGGAAAGGAAGGGTCGGTTTAAAAAAAAAATCTTCCCCTGGTTGATACAATGAACACGGGGGAAGGGGTTGCAATAAGCGACACATCACTGTGCTGTGTGCCCTAGGCATGTCGTATATGGCTCTGTCACTAAAACCCAGAAGCATACAAAATACTCACCTCTTCCCCCGTCATATTACACGACTCCCGGATGACAGATATTCCACATATAGGCTCATGTAATTACACCCCCCGTAGCAATCCACCCCCGCCGCCTCATAGCGCTACCAGCTCTCCATCCCTCTTTCTTAAAAAGTCACGTTTTCCATACCTGTGCCCCCTTGATGCGGCGTGCGGCCCCCTAGGATCCGGATGGGCGCTTGTTCCTGGATCATGGATCCGAGCAGATCTGCCACTGTTGATGAGGACAGCTCGAAAGGGCAGGAGTGCGGGGTCCTCGGAGCACATGGGGGTCCTCGGAGCACAGGGGGGTGGGGGCTCTGTGTGAACCTCCTCTCTTTCTTCAGTCTCACCCTCCAAACCATCACCCCTCCCCTTCGCTCTCTTTGCTTTAATTCCTTAGTTAGGATGCCACAGCGAACTTATCCGTGAGGCTTTAGAGAAAGAGTCCGCACGCATGACAAGCCCGGGAACACCACAACAGCAGCGCAAGCGACTAGCTGTTGTGTCGCTATGCAGTTGTCTGGGGCACTTCCGCTGTGCAGCGAATTCAAATGCGCTACACGAGCTTGGGGTCAAGACCGGTCTCCTCCGGCAGGCAGCCTAATGATGCAAAAAAAAAAAAAACCAAGAACAAGCAGTAAAACGAGCCAACAGACCCAAATCAGGCTGGATTCTCTAGATTTTCCAAACCCAAAATGGCTCGATGTAGCTGTAGCCCGCCTGAACTTGCCTTTACTTCAATAGAAGTCAATGGAAAAATACATGCACTAGATTTTTTCATGCTCCCGGTTATAAAACCTTGGCATGTAGGAGGGTCTGAAAACCAAACTACTGCTTATTGCCTTCAACTGAACTTCAAGAACAACAATTAAAAATATCTGTCTATAACCCTAACACCTACTGTACTCTTACCGTTCTCTACATTTATACTCTGTACTACCTAACAGCGCTCTGAAGGGACAGACTGTTGCTGTTCCGTTCCGTTCCGTTCCGTTCTTGCTCCGAGTTACAGTTGAAAACACTGCATTTCACCGAAGATGGAATATTTCCAGCAAAGTTAAACATTGACCTTGGCATTTTTAGATGCACGCTTGTCCCTTCTGAGCACAGACACGATAGGCTGCAATGCTCTGCCTCTGTCGTGACATCTGAGGTTACAAAGCTGGCAGCACACAGCGAGTTCTCCAGCTACCTGCTCAACCTTCGCTCCCGGGAAAGGCCGCCCCGGAAACCTATTGAAGCTCGTGCTTTCACACGGTTTACCACCGGTCTGCACAAACAGAAACCTGCACTCGCCTGCCCTCAAAACACACATCCGAAGGACGCTGTGCAATCACGTGATCAGGAGCGAACAGTGGGAGGGGGAATTCGACAGGGCTTCAGCCAATCAGCAGGTCGCGTCTTCTTCAGATGTACGTAGCGTGAAAGCAGAGGCACGCAGCGTACCCGGGGAACGTTCGGATGTGAAGTGGGGAAGCATGGCTGCCAAGCAAGGCAAGTCTAGCAGTGCTACTGACATAAGGGTCAGAAAGCAGCAGACGTTTTCCGTTGTGCTGCAGGTGCTCACGGTAGTCAGGCAGCACTGGCACAGACACTGCCAACTCGAACTCAGAATATTCTTCAAACCTCATAACAACCCAAAGTTTAACAAAAAAAACAAACATTCTTGACGATGGAGGGGTCATGCCCTGTTATCCTAAAGAAACTGCATTTTGACGAGAAGCAGTTTATTTGGCTTTGCGCTCAACGTGGATATGAGGCTCTCCCTAACTAAGTGCTTTTTATGCAAAGATGTGAATTTAGGTTATCCCATCAAAGCACCGCATAGCAGCTGACAATTCACCTTCATGTCGCAACTCCCCTTGATCAGAAACACTCGCTGATCTAGTTGAACCCATCGATCACTCCACAGAAGTACCTGGCGGAGAGAAATGAACCCTGCTTCAAAGTGGATTGCAGTTTTCAGAAAAATACCTTAACAAGCTGAGGATCGCCGGGCGCGAAACAGCGCGGTGAGACAATTCACCTACACGTCGCAACTCCCCTTGATCAGAAACACTCGCTTCTCTAGTTGAACCCATCGATCACTCCACAGAAGTACCCGGCGGAGAGAAATGTACCCTGCTTCAAAGTGGATTGCAGTTTTCAGAAAAATACCTTAACAAGCTGAGGATCGCCGGGCGCGAAACAGCGCGGTGAGGGCGCACGAGACGCGGTGCCGTGAGCGTGCACATCAGCTGTAGCGGCGCAAGCTGAATATCGCCGGAGGAGACACGCCGACCACCGAGTCTGCCTGCTGCCACGACTGACCCGCTGCGGAGGGAGAGGGAGATGCCGAAAGAGCCCGTGAGTGGGGGTCGTGGGGGGGGGGGGGCAGTGTGTGTGTGTGTGTGTGTGTGTGTGTGTGTGTGCCTGTGCCTGTGGTCCCGAATTGCCGCGCGTGCCCCGGTCTGTCTCCCTTGAGAGGCATCTCGGCAGCAATAGGTCTCAAGGACGAGACCTAAAAGCCAGCTACTTAATTACACAGACCAGGAACAGAGGCTTTGAATTATGAGACTGTATCACACCCCTTGGATAAGGATTACAAAGGTAGCCTAAGGGCACACCCTTAATGCTAGAAGTAGAACGCACACATTGCACTTTATGAAGTCAAATTGCAACCAAGCTGAGGCGTTTAAAATGTATAACAACACAATTCCTAGGGATGTTTTAATCCCGCAGCCAATCAAGGGTACCCTTCTGACCATGTTGAGCTCGTCATAGAGGTCTTGCGACCAGCCAGAACGCTTTTTACGCCAACATGCATCCTTAGTCCTTAAATCAGACTGACCCTCCTTGCAACCATCAGCTAACGGCAGCACATTTCAAAAACAATGACATAGGGGGTACACTAGGAGGGGTATTGTAAATTGCCCACAGACTCCTCCTGAGCTGCAGGCACAAAGTAACAAGTTCACCAGGAAGATGACACGTTTCGATAGACGTGTGATTTTCTGCCCATAACGTGCATGTGCAAGCCCTTCTACAACACACATGCACGGAGTACAATTAAACATACATGCACAAATTCCACGCCAACATTCATACATGATGAATGCAGGAGAAACAGGACCGTGGATGCCCAAAGCCACACAGATCCCACCTCTGCCTTCTGAATGGCCATACACTACCAGCTAAGACTATTCAACAAGCAGCGGAAGGTAAAAAAAAATTTAAAAAATCTTACCTTCAGTGCCGCTCAGATAAATCCATAAATCAATACCTGCATAATGGTGCAGCTTGCTCTGCATGTGGAGAGTAGTGTCCAACTATGCAGAACACCAAGACAGCAAACATCGTTTTCCAAACTCAAAGGTGCAGTCAGATCCCTTTGAGCCTTTCAGAGGGAATCTGGAGCAAAACATGGGAGGTTCAAACCCAGCAAGAACCCCGCTGTTAAACTGGGTAGTTTGTTGACTTAAATAGGAGCCTTAGTAAAGCAGTAACCACAATCCTAGTCAGGATAAGAAGCACAAGCCGGATACAGAGACCCAGTGAGGCCCTCTGAACAAAAGTACCTTGACCCTGGCTGCGTCAACGAAGAATCGGTAGTAGCCAGAGCAATGGGTCAGTATCAATCGACTCAGTGCTTGGGATGCACCAGTTCAAATCGGCGCAGCGGTGACGACGTGTTGGCTCCAATGAGCTGCGATGCGGAGTTTCGTCATCGAGGATGCCATTGACAGAGATGCAGAGACGTTTTGAAGTGGTGGCTCCAAAGGCGATGACTCTGGGCTGATCCATACAGCAAGGGCGATGTGTCAGTTACGGTCATGCAAAATGGGTGATGCGCCGGCTCCGATCCACGTGACAGGAGCGATGCGCCGGCTCTGATCCACGCAACTAAGCTGATTTGAAAGAGGATGCATGGGTTTTGCTGAAGCAAGCACCTCAGGACTCATTTTGCAAGGGTCCAGTACAGGGCTGACACCACTTGGCAGGGCAGACTCACTGATGGCAGATACCAGTGCAGAAGCAGGTAAGTTGGAAGTCTATTATGGCTCGAGGCTTCAGGTCAGGAGGTCCGCCAACTAGTCCTTAGAGTCACTCTGGGTTCAAGTGATGCAGGTCCAGTCCTTCTCACCTAGGCAGGGGAACAGCAGACTGCAGGGCAGCACAGCAGGAGAGGAGTCCAACAAAGAATAGATTCAGCAGAGTGGCAGTCCTTTCAGCAGCACAGCAGTTCTTCCTGGCAAAGTGGTCACAGGTCAAGAATGTACTGCAGTGGTGGTGTCTGTACGAATACCCAGTTGTGCCTCTGAAGTGGAGGAGACTTCAAAGAAAGGTCTCTGAAGTGCACCGAGGTCCTCCCTTCCTGCCCTGGCTCTAGACTAACTACAGGGGAGTAAGCAACCCTTTGTGTGAGGCTCTGCCCAGCTCCTCCCTCCCATCTTCCCAGAAAGACCCAACAAGTCATACCCAAGTTCCCATTGTGGGTGGCTGTCTAGAAGGAATACACAAAGCCCAGCCGTCAGCAAACCGAGACAGGCAGCAGGCACCAAATGGCTAAAGTAAGGAAATCGAACACAAGGAGATGGTGGACGGAGCGCTGAAACTTTTCAGACACTCCCCCCCGAGTCAAAGATCTGAGTTGAATCCATCACCATTCTTTAGCTCACTTCGCCGAGGGGGTGAGTGTCTGAAAAGTTTCAGCGCTCCGTCCATCATCTCCTTGTGGTTGCTTTGTTCGCCCTAAGTTGGCAAGGTATGCCCAGACGTGAGCTCCTTGCTCACTTTCCCACTGGATTCAAGCTAGCCTGGCTGATGAAGGGTGTTACCCAGAAACCGGTCCCAGGATGCTGGTTTCCGATTCAGGGAAGAACTGGCTTGGCAGTTTGGGCTGGACTGTTCCCATGAGACACAGGGTCAAGACTGATTTGCATATAGCTGGGTCTAAACTGATGTGGCGAAGTGAGCTAAAGCATGGTGATGGATTCAACCCAGATTTGTGACGGGGGGGGGGGGGGGGGGGGGAGTGTCTGAAAAGTTTCAGCGCTCTGTCTATCATCTCCTTGTGTTTGCTAAAGTAAGGATATGCCAGCTTTCTAAAAGTGCCATTTTCAGAATGGTAATTTAAAATCTAACTTCAGCATCAGTGTGATTTTTAATTGCGATTCCAGAGACACCAGACATGGAGGTCTTATTTCTTCTCAATTGGAAAATATACTTACGATATGTAATAAAGTAACCCAAACATTATCCTATGGGAAAGATACGCCTTGCTGTAGTGAAAAATGAATTTAAGGGTTTTTCACTACCAGGACGTGTAAAAGGTAAACGTACCTGTTCCAACTTTTTTAATACACTGCATCCTGCCCTTGGGATGTCCAGGGCCAATGTTAGGGGTGACATATGTATTGAAAAGGAAGGGTTAGGCCAGGCAAGAGGTTTAACTTGCCAGGTCGACGTGGTAATTTAAAACGGCACACACAGGTTCGGCGAGGCAAGCCTGAGACATGGTTAAGGGCCTACTTTAGTGGGTGGCACAAGAAGTGATGCAGGCCCAAAGGTAGCATTAGTATTTAATTTACAGGCTCTGGGTACATCTAGTGCACTTTACTGGGGACTTATAAGTAAAATAAATATGCCAATTGGGTATGAGCCAATGTTACCCTGTTTAGAGGTGAGAGCAAATTTAGCACAGGTAAATAGCTCAGAGCTCTAAGACCAGCAAAAAGAAAGTCAACAAAAAGAGGGGGAGGTAGGCAAAGGGTTTGGGGGTGACCCTTCAGGGAGAGCCCTTTTCCAACAATTTGAAAGTGATAGGGCGCCAGAATGCATGGGTCATTTGGAGCTTGCAGAGTCCTATCTAAAAACTGTGGCAGCTAAATGTCTCCCATTATAATAAGGAGAATGCAGGGTCATCAAGTCAGCAAAAAATACTATGGGACTCAGTGATGGTCAATAAGAAGAGGGCCAAGGAACAGGTTATTCTTGAAAAAAATATTAAGTCCTTCACTGGGGAATAGGTAGCACACCTGACGGAGTTCAAAGGGAAAAAAATTAAATATTAATAATCGAACTGCACAATCTTTATCCCTCAAAAGCTGCATAAATGTTTTACAGGCTAAACGTCCACCATTACGAACAAGGTGAAAAACAGGGTTACCCACTGAGACAGCAAGAAGCAACGATATGCATACCTGCCAATATGAACAGCACTGGTGCTTAGTCCAGGAACTGCAAGATATAGCATACACCTTTGCTGCCTACTATGGTAAACTACATAGCGCAGAACTAATGGTAGATGAGAAACGGGAGAATGGATTTTTTGACAACATAAAATTACCCCATATGAATAATGAGGGACAACTTCTTTTAGAAAGGGAAATAAAGAAAGATAGCACGCAGCCCGGTGGCAGAGGGCTCGCGCGCATTTACTGCCGCTATTTGCAATAATTTTAAAACTCCACTTTTAATTTTTTTTTGATCACACTCGCCTTTGCTGATTACGAGCACCATTATTTTTTTACTATCTCCCTACCCGTCCTGCTGACTACAAGTAAGGACACCTCTTACCTGTTGCCTAGTTTTTAAATATCGCTCCCCTGTGGCTCGCTGATTACCAGCCTGCCACACTTACTTCCTGGTCTGCCTGAAGCCGGTCGCCTTTGACTACGGGCGCCATCTTGGGTCGGGTTGTTGGTCGGCCTCTCCGTGACCACACCCCCCTGGCCACACGGCTACTAAGGGCCTTTCTCCCCTTCCCTCAGTGATAGCACGCAGCCCGGTGGCAGAGGGCTCGCGCGCATTTACTGCCGCTATTTGCAATAATTTTAAAACTCCACTTTTAATTTTTTTTTGATCACACTCGCCTTTGCTGATTACGAGCACCATTATTTTTTTACTATCTCCATACCCTTCCTGCTGACTACAAGTAAGGACACCTCTTACCTGTTGCCTAGTTTTTAAATATCGCTCCCCTGTGGCTCGCTGATTACCAGCCTGCCACACTTACTTCCTGGTCTGCCTGAAGCCGGTCGCCTTTGACTACGGGCGCCATCTTGGGTCGGGTTGTTGGCCGGCCTCTCCGTGACCACACCCCCCTGGCCACACGGCTACTAAGGGCCTTTCTCCCCTTCCCTCGGTGATAGCACGCAGCCCGGTGGCAGAGGGCTCGCGCGCATTTACTGCCGCTATTTGCAATAATTTTAAAACTCCACTTTTAATTTTTTTTTGATCACACTCGCCTTTGCTGATTACGAGCACCATTATATTTTTACTATCTCCCTACCCGTCCTGCTGACTACAAGTAAGGACACCTCTTACCTGTTGCCTAGTTTTTAAATATCGCTCCCCTGTGGCTCGCTGATTACCAGCCTGCCACACTTACTTCCTGGTCTGCCTGAAGCCGGTCGCCTTTGACTACGGGCGCCATCTTGGGTCGGGTTGTTGGTCGGCCTCTCCGTGACCACACCCCCCTGGCCACATGGCTACTAAAACATCCACCAGGCGTCAGCGCAGCGGACGAGCGCAGCGGGCGCATCGGAGTCGCGCCAGAGTTAAGCCCGTCTGCGCCCGTCCGCGGCCGACCGGGGCTAGGGGCCGTTACCCCTGGTCCTCTTATCCGATACTCTCCCGCTGACTTGACCCTACTACAAGGCCATTGGCCCCTTGATCCTCGTACTATTCATCGGACTATCCTTATGGGCTGTAATTCTCCCTGTCATGCCTGCCCACTAGGTTGCCCTCCTCCTCTCGCTTCCCCGTCGGCCCCCTGCTCATCAACCATCTCTGATCTCCACTCTCCCCCATTATCTATCATCTTACTTAATACCAGGTCAGCCATTAAACACCATCAGGACCTCTTCATTCTTTTAGACACAGACAAACCCGATCTCCTGCTGTTAACGGAGACGTGGTTTTCTGAAGCCTCTCTTCCGTCTCTATTGGCTGCCCTCCCCTCGACCTACTACGCTATCCGTGCCGACCGTCCTGGCGGGAAAGCGGGTGGAGGCGTTGCGCTCATTGCCCGTTCTGACCTCCAGTTCCAGATTCTCCCCTCACCCTCCTTGGGAGGAATTGACTACTTGGTGGCTCGTTCCACCTCTCTTTCCCCCCACCTAGCCATTGTGCTCGTCTATCGCCCTCCTCAATCAACCCCATCCTTCCTTCCGGCCTTTCAAGATCTACTCGGCACCCTGGCCGTCAACTATGCCTCGGTTCTAGTCCTCGGGGACTTCAATTATTGGCCGACGGACCCTAAGGAATGTGCCTCATCAAAGGAATTTTCGGAAACCCTTCTCTCTCTCAACTTCACCTCCCTTGTCCACACCCCCACCCACATTCATGGCCACACTCTAGACCAAGTTTGGTCTCTTAATTGTTCCCTGTCTGCACTGTCTGTTACCCCTTGCACTTGGTCCGATCACTTTTTAATTTCGTTTTCCCTTAGTCTTTGTCTGACCAAGACCCTTATCCACACCAAAAACTCATGGGCTCGCAATTGGGGTAAGGTCAATCTGTCCGACCTCTCGACTTCACTTCTGGCCTCCTCTCCCTCTTTATCGGGACTGGACTCCGCAGCCCAAGCCAAAGCCATCGATTCATGGCTTACGAAGGGAAGCGACTGCTTGGCTCCTCTCCGGCGCACCTCGATTAGGCGCCCTAAAGACGCCAATCGGTGGTTTAATAATGATCTGAAAGAACTGAAGCTTACGGTTCGAAGGGCAGAACGCAAATGGAGATTGGACTATTCCCCCACCTCCAAGACCCGTTATGTCCATCTCCTAGGGACTTATAAAAAAAACATCACTGAGGCCAAGAAAGCCTATTTCTCGGCCAAAATTTTGGCGGCCGAGAATCAACCGAAGGAGATCTTTGCCATCACTCACGACCTGGCTTTTTCCGACAGGACCTCACTTAAACCCCCTCCCTCTCAGAAACTCTGCGATTCGCTGAATTCCTACTTCGTAGAAAAAATCTTGACAATTAAATCCAACATCCCCCCTCCCTCCCCTCTTTTTGTTGACCCCCTGCCTCCCCCCGCCCCAGCCTTTTTCAATTCCTTTCCTCCTCTCTCTGAAGAACTTTTCCTGTCTCTCCTTCCCAAAATTAAATCCGGTTCCCCTTTTGACATATGCCCGGCACACATCTTACGGCAGGTTTACTCTGTCTGTACTTTGCCTCCTCTTGGCTTCCTTAATGACTCACTGGCTCAAGGGGTTGTCACTCCATCACTAAAATCCGCTTCCATCGTCCCCATCTTAAAAAAGCCAGGAGCCGACCCCTCCGTGATGGCCAATTATCGCCCCATTTCCCTTCTACCCTTTCTGGCGAAGGTGCTTGAGCGACATGTTACATCTGCGCTCAGCTCCTTTGTCGAGGAGAATGGGAGGCTGGCTCCGTGTCAGGCTGGGTTTCGGCCCAAGCACTCGACAGAGTCAGTGGTGGTGTCAGTACTAGACACCCTCAGAGAGGGTATGGACGTAGGCAAATCTCAGGCGCTGGTCCTCCTTGATCTGTCCGCCGCTTTTGACACGGTGGATCATTCCATCTTGCTTTCCCGTGTCAGGGCGGAGGGCATAGGAGGCTCAGCCCTTATTTGGCTCTCGTCCTTTCTGAGGGACCGGACCCAGGCGGTTCATCTTGGGGAGTTTTCAGCTACCCCCTGCCAGGTCCAGTGCGGTGTTCCCCAGGGTTCTTCTCTCTCTCCCTTACTGTTCAATCTTTATATCTCGCCTCTTATCTTTGCCCTACAGCAGCTGGAGGTCACGGTATATAACTATGCCGATGACCTCCAGCTCATCTTTAACCTGTCCTCTTCCCCTGACTCCATCTCTAACTTCCAATCTATTCTATCTTTCATCAGGGACTGGATGAACTTCAACCACCTGAAGCTCAATCCCGATAAGACGGAACTTGTGGTGACGGGTGGTTGCTCCAGTCCCTGGAATTCTCTATTTTGGCCCCCCTCCTTTGGCTCTCCTCCTACCCCAGTTCCCTCTGTTAAGACTCTTGGCATCAAGCTAAATGACAAACTCACTATGCACTCCCAGATTGGTTCGGTGGTTTCTTCCTGCTTTCTTACTCTCCGCACTATCCGCTCTATCTCTCGCTTCTTTTCTTTCTCTGCACTTAAACTAATTATGTCCGCACTGGTCCTGTCCCGCCTGGACTACGGGAACATCCTGTTCAATGGCATCCCTCAGTACAGCCTGCGTAAACTGCAACTGGTGCAGAACCAGGCGGCCCGCCTTGCCTTCGGTCTCCCCAAATTTCATCATACCTCTCCCCTCTTGAAGACCCTCCACTGGCTCCCCGTGCGGGAACGCGCCTTGTTCAAATTAGGCTGCATGGCGTTTCAGGCCAGGACGGGCCTGGCCCCTCTCTTCATATCTTCAGCCATCAAAGCTTATGTCCCTGGCAGAGACCTCCGCTCCTCGGCACAACTTCTTTTAGCAGTCCCTCGCTACCGGAAAAAAAAACAGGGCGGCTCTAAATTCTCCACTCTTGCCCCCATGTTCTGGAATTCTCTCCCCTTCCACCTTAGGTCCCTCACCCAGTATTCCAGCTTCCGCAAAGCTTTGAAGACTTTTTTATTCACTCAGGCTCTTCTTTCTTAAGCTTCGCTCGCCTTTTCAGTCTATGTCTTAGCGACTGATTTTGCCCAGCTGGCTGCCTGCTATCTTAGCGCCAAGAAACCGCCCAGGTGTATGTTGCGCTTGATAAATATTTTAAACTTAAACTTTAAACTTAAAGAGGATATAGCACTTATCATCACAAGCCTTTCCTACAACAAAGCCCTGGGGGAGGACAGCTACCCAGGGGGATTTTATAAATGGGCTATAGATGAGCTTGTAGATACTCTCTATGGAGCCTTTAAGGAAGCAGACCAATCTGGCAGCCTTGCAACTCTCCCTAACAGGGCTCTGGTTGCCATTCTCCCAAAACCCAGAAAAGCAAAGTAGGAGTTACTGTCCAATCCCCCTGCTAAATTTGGAAATTAAGATAGTAGCCGGTATATTGATGTCCTTGATAAAACAGCTAGTACCAACACTAGGTCACCACTCACAAATGGGCTTTGTGCCTGGATGAATGTCATGTAATCACATGCACACCTTACCACATTTACTCTGGTTTGCCAAAGACTCCTACGATGGCCCCATCTCTGGACACTAAGAAAGGGGCGACAGTATTGAATCAGCATATTTGTTCACAGTTAGGGATTGGACCTGGGAGACGAGTTCATCTCCAGAGTCAAATGGCTGTATGATTCTTCCACTTCACAAGTGAATTGTGGGGGTGTTCTCTCATACCCCTTTGTCATGAACAGAGGGGTGAGCCAGGTATGCATACTCTCACCAATATTATTCCTGCTTCTGTAAGAGTCCCTAGCAGCTGGTATTCATTAGTCCCCCAACATTGTTTGTACTCCCACACCAGGGTCACTAACCAAACGACTGGTACTAATACAAGACAGGACTGACTCCCCTACACTCTTGAACCAAGAAAGGCATTTGTGAGACTAAGCAATAACTGCAGTCAAGATCTGTATCTTGAAGCATTGGTGACCCCCCCAGACAAGAAGAGTGGATTATTGAGTTGTACAAGACAGCTTTGTATGAGAAACGAATTTATGAGGTTCAGGTCTTAGAGACCCTTTAATACATCTCGTCCCAATTCCCCACACACATCGGATACCTCCCCAGAAAGGGTGACCTCATAAAGCTACAAATCCAGACTATTGTTTGTTGTTCTACCGGACAATGAGTTACAATCATCCCACTCTTCTCTCGTGTCTATATTTCTGTATGTCTTGGAGTGGATGGATGACATCTGCTGCTCGGTATCCCAGGAAGATCAAGCATGAATCAACACATACGGGATCTCCATTGGCTTCCCGTGGCACGCCAGGTCCAGTTTAAAGCCCTTACTTTGGCGCATGGAGCTCTACACGGATTGGGGCCACTTTAACTTAGGAGACGCTTCGCCATCTATGTTCCTCGAAGGCGTCTGCGTTCCTGTGCGCAGCGTCTGGCAATCATCCCCCGCTTCCGCCTTACTCGTATGGGGGGCAGCTCCCCATCTTTTAAGGCAGCTGATGCTTGGAATGCTCTTAAGCTGGAACTGCGCAACATACAAAATACTAGGCTGTTCAAGAAGCATCTCAAAACCCTGCTTTTTGTTTAAGCCTAGGTATTCTTAGCCTCCTCTGCTTCCATCAATAGCACTCCGCGCCGGGACACTCCTGAGTATCCGTGCGCGTTATAAATGCATCATAACATAACATAGTATAACATGGTTATTGTGGTGTCTAAGTGGTTAACTTTTGGCTGATGTTTGTTGGTTGTTGTGGATCCGCAAGCACCAACAGCTCAGCGCC
Organism: Lissotriton helveticus; assembly: GCF_964261635.1. Taxonomy (NCBI): domain Eukaryota; kingdom Metazoa; phylum Chordata; class Amphibia; order Caudata; family Salamandridae; genus Lissotriton; species Lissotriton helveticus. The sequence continues at coordinate 2,111,261,885 of NC_136057.1, forward strand.
CAGGTGGGCGCCTTTTTCTGCGGAGATGCTCCGGGGCTCACCAGGTCGGTTCGGGGGCAGACTGCGGGTCTGTCGGAACACCGAGAGCCTGCTTTTGGCTGCCGCTGAGCCCCCCCACGCACAACGCCACCACCCACAGCGTGTTTAACTGGGCTCTGGTGAGAGGCCCCCCCCCCCTCCTTCCCTTTAAACTTTGTTTTAGACTTTGCTGCCTCCCTCTCTGCGATCAGCTGCCTTGGCGCCTGTGGTCTTTCTTCCCTGACCCCTGGTCTCCAGATTGAACTCCTCTGCCCCAGCTCCTCATGGACGATGAGGCTGTGACTTTGCTGCGGACTGCCTTTCTCCCCCCGGACGTGCTGGCAATGGCAGCCCTCTTCCTGGACTTTCGGACTTGGACCTTTATGCTCCCCGCCATTTTCTTTTTATGACTCGCTTCTTCTTCTACCTTTCTCCTCCGCCATTTTAGCGATCTCTGACCTCCCCCTCTGTCCCAGCGACCTTTCTTTTGTCTCTCCTGTTGCCTCTGACACACTCCTCACTGTCTTACTCATTACTATCTGCTTCCCTCTCTCCTTTGTCTCACTTTCCTGCCCTTCTCGGTCCCTCCCTTGGTGCTGTGACTGCATCCCCCCTCCAACCCCACTTAATGGAACTCTGCTTTTCTGTATATAGAGATAACTCTAATCACTAGTATATGCAGTAGACCTTTGTACTCTCTACCATTCCTATGTGACTCTTCGAGTATATCCATTCATATCCCTTCCCTATGTATATAGAGATAGCTCTAATCACTAGTATATGCAGTAGACCTTTGTATTCTCTACCATTCCTATGTGACTCTTAGAGTATATCCATTCGTATCCCTTCCCTATGTATATAGAGATAACTCTAATCACTAGTATATGCAGTAGACCTTTGTATTCTCTACCATTCCTATGTGACTCTTAGAGCATATCCATTCGTATCCCTTCCCTATGATTATAGAGATAATTATAATCACCAGTCCCTTCTTTGTGTGACTTTACATCTTGTACATTTGCAATTTTTTTCTGTGTGTATCTTTTATGTAACACATGTAATCCTAAATCCTTATGTTTTGCAACTGGTTCTTATGTAAAGCGCCCTGACACCTTCGGGTAAAGTTTGTGCTATATAAAATCGCAATAAATAAAATAAAATAAAATAAATAAAAGGACGATCCTACATCAATCATAGACTAAACTTCCACCTACCCACAAGACCCCTGTGCTTCTTCTCGTACATAGCTGTCAAGACCTGGAACACCCTGAACCTGCCCCTCCACCTCCAAACAGCAACCTCCCTGGCAGACTTCAGAAAGAAACTCAAGTCCTGACTCTTTGACGGAAACGGCACCCAGATACCCTTAGAAGTGTCAGGGCTGCGCTATGCAAATGCTGACTGATTGATTTGATAGATAACGCTGAGTACTAACTGTGCAAAGGCCGACCAAAACAGCTCATGCATTTCGGAATTAAGACGGGTTATATGCATGTAGATTTGACAAAACAGAAAGGTCATTCATTATTCATAGCAATTTATTTATCAAGCACCACATATGAATAATGACGAATGCTCACTACCTTAAAGGCAACTCTCATTGTAAATGATGGGCACCTAAGATTTCTGTTGAAATTCATATAAAAATAGAATTTAAAATCCAAATGGGTCGAAAGTTAACCTTTATTAGTCTGAAGCCATAAACACCACAAAAAAGCAGTACTTCCACTAGCCCGGCTTAGCAGTACCACCATGCCGACCTTCCAGAATCAAGACATTTCCCAAAAAGTTACTTAGTCTTACCTCCTCTCAGTACTTATCATGCATCCTGTCCCCTCGAATGCAATTCTGACTTTTAACTGATTGACAGGCTGAGAGGCGGTGCTACGAATGCTTCCAGTAGCGCCTCCAGACAAAACATTCTGACTGGCTAGAAAAGTGACCCGCCCCGAACAATACGGCACTCCCATGCCCAAAAGAACGACGCAGGTGCCAACCGGAAAGCCCGCCCTCACTGTCCCGGAAGGCTTCCTCCACGGGGTTATAGACTTGAGTACGCTGTTTTCACAGTGAGTGCCCTGGAGACGTTCAAACGGTGACATTGGGGGCCATTAGGTCTGTTGTCTTATATCTCGCATCTCACCTAAAACGTATTTGCTCTGCCCATCGGCTATTTTCGTAGCTCTGCCCTATTGGACGACTGCGCTCTAGCCACGCCCATTGTAGAAGAATGGCACTTTAGCAGACATAAGCAGAAGCTCGCCGAGTTGAGGTACGCTGTCCAAATTGGCCCTCAGCCTGTATTGTATCTCTGTAGGGCGCTGAACGGGCTCAGTTTGTTTACCTTGCCTTCGGCGCTGATTACTTGCACCGACAGCCTCGTTCGATGTCTAATAAATGCAGAAAATATAATGCGAAGTAAAGGAGGAAAATAAGGGGAGACCGTGACTACCGAAGGAAAATACGAGTGGAAAGAAATTGACACGAGAGGAAGATAATAGTAATTGGTGTAAACAAAAGATTGGAGTGAGGGGGAAGGAAAATAATGCAACGAGAAGAGAGAGAAACGAGGTAAAGGCGTGGGAATAAAAAGAATGGAAAATAATGTACATGAAGAAAACAAAAACGTTTTGGCTTTTCAGGAACAACGTTTTCAGAGCTGCTTTACGACATTGCACGGATACAACATGAACACAACCAAAACGTGCTTTCTGTATTTGCAGGGGTAGAGATGGCCCCTATTTTGTGTGACCGGTCTAATTTTTAGCCTGCAATGTCATCGGGGGACTTGTAGTATTCTCTTTTAACCAGTCCTGGGAATAGAAAAAAACAAGCATTAAAAATGCAACAGGTCTCACCTTTTATTAAGTTAATGCCTTTTGCTTTGCTATACAATACCATTAGCAAAGTAAATGGCTTTAACTTAATCAAAGGCGAGACCTATTGCATTTTCAATGCTTGTTTATTCTTGTTTTACTCTCACTTAGCCCCCCTTCTCTTCTCCTCTCTGCCCTGCCACCCCTGATCGGTGCTGACCGCACCTGGTGCAGTTGTGGTTAGGTGTTGGGAATTCCATCCGTAGCGGCTTGCTGTGTGCTCTGCAAAGACCTTAGGAACATCACCCTGATTGAAGAAGACCTGGGGCTTCTGTGTTCAGTGATAGGTGCACGTGGTCCGCAAGACACTGCATCTGTTTCAGAGAGATTTGTTGTGTTCTCGTGTATGTGGAGGGAGATGAAGGTGTGTTTACTGCAGGAAACTTTTAGTGTTTGCATCCATTTTCAGTGGGCATGGCCAGCTTTAACACACAGCTCAGTGCAGGACATTTACTGTCACAACAGCACATTGATATCAGGTTATATTCCTACCTCTCCTTACAGCATGGGTACACCTTAGACACAATCTCTGGCACAACACGGCAACACCAGACAGTTGGTTTTAACCTCAAGAGCACATGATCTGAAGCGCAGAGATGAGACGAAACAATGGTGTCAACCAGGAGGGGGGCGCTGCCATGCCAGCAGCAGGGTGACGCTGACGAGCGTGTGCACATCAAGAGCAAATTATCTGAAGGGCGGAGATGAGATGAGACGATGGTGCCAGCCAGGAGGGGGTGCTGCCATGCCAGCAGCAGGGTGACGCTGACGAGCTTGTGCAATTCTTTTGTCCATCAGTACGCGTGTACATCTAGCTGCAGATTCCAAAAGGCCTTCGCATGGCGAGTGCAGCGCATGTGCGCTGCTAACGCCAGACGAGACCTAAAAACTCCTGGATCGTATACATTGGGGTCAAGTTGTGGCAGCATAAAGGGGTGAAGTCACTAGGAGCAGAGAGAATCTGTGTACAGGCTCATTACAGGTTTGGCTCATCATAAAATAGCATAGAGGGTTAATGTGTCTGCTGCAAAGAACAATGTCTGTATTTCTGTATCGCAGAGTTGCATGTAGCCAGTTTAGTGGATTATTGCTTTTATTGTAGAGATCACTGTGTGTCTTGCAGGTTACAAGGTACAATCCTTGTAACATAATTTAGTGAATTATAAACCAGCATTTATGCATGCAAATTGCAAGATATGAATTTAGAAAAAACTGGCTTGTTAACAGTACTTTGTTTTAAAAATCAACAGAGAAGGGGTGCTCCTCCACGTCAGGGCAGCATGCATGTGGAACCCGAGGCCTAGCCATCTGAGATCAATCACTGAAGACACAGCCTTTAAAAAGGCACTGAAAATGTATCTTTCAAACTTTATGGATTCTGGATACCTGACGGAATCTGCCTCCGCACCTGTTTCTGATGCCTAGTGCCGGGACACTCAACAAGTAGCTGCACTTTATAAAAGCCACTCATTCATCCATTCATGCATTCTCGTGGAATGATTAACTACAAAGAAAAAGTAGAATAAAAAAAGTGTAAGTACACCGTAATGCATCCATGCTTCAGGGGCGGGACAAACTCACGACATAGGAAGTAAAGCCCTCACAAACTACTAAATATTGAGCTAGCAAATGAGAGTGACAATGAGACCAACCAATGGTAAGCAATGGACAGGCTCTAAACCTACTGTAAACAGTCTCACAACATATAGCACATGTAATTTCTTTGGCGAGACCTAGCTATCCCAGCCATGGAAGCAGATCAGCACAGAAGCGCCACCTCAAGGCAGTGCCGGCGGAGAGTTTAAAGTTGGGAGACTGATTCCCCTGTAACTTAATCTCTAAAACACTGGGTTCTCAGACATTATATAGTAACGTGTATGTTTTGGGCAATCCCGTATAAGATGCAGCAGAGTCCAGGGTGACTTGCAACCTCTCCAATAATCTGCGCTGCGCAATGGGTTACCCCTATGAAGCCTTACTGGGGTACTAGTAAGAGGCTGTTTTAGTAGCTGTCTCAGTGCCTGCAGTATTTCACTCTGTATGTCTCGCCCTGTAATAAATCTCTCCCCACTCTTTGTGTGTTAGTGCCCGCCCCAGTTCAAGTTCTTATCTCTACTGACCTGCTGTTTTAACCACGAGTGTGGCCTGTTAGAGGATAGTATAGAGTTCTGTTTTAAGACGACTGTTAGTACTCAGTCACAAGCCACTTTTTAGGTCTCGCCTACGCAGCGCAATGTGCTGCATAGGAAAGAGACCTTTAGCCATCGATTTGCCTTTTGAGCCAAAAACGTGCACGCATTGTATTGCCTTCAATGGCAACGCGTGCACGTTTGGCGATTCCCTTGCGGGAGCGAGCAGGAACCATCTGTTCATAATTACAAACAGATGTTTCCTGCTCGCTCCCACAAGGGTAACTGGCGCAACACCCCCCTCCCTCCCCCTGCTGTTGCGTTCGTTTATTATTATTCCATTGCGCAAACTGTCACTGCTAAATCTGGTACCAATGGAGCTCAGGGTGTCCCTCGCGTCCCTCTTCTTTCCACGCTTACAAATCTGCCTGTTTCTCTCGCAGTTTCTTTTTCATCTCTGCTTTGCCCATTTGTCACAGTTCTTCTCAACTCTATCTTTCTCCTAATCTTACTTTCTCTCGCCTGCATTGGGTCGAAATCTGATGATGAGAAACAAGCCCTGGTCGCCAAAAACTAGAATCGTGCCCACCACCGCGCAGATGAAGAACTGGCTTAGCTGCCGTAGAAAGGTGCCCCTTTCCCTGTATCCGGTTTCTCGGCAGTGCCACGACGTGGAAATTACAGTGCTTTTCTTCAAGGAAGAAAATGGACTGTGGCAGTGCTGTGGTTTTGGATAAGACATGATGCTCCTGGCCTCAGTGGTGCTGGAGCACTTCTGAGAGTGGGTTGTGCTGACCACTGGTAACAGCTCACTTAAAACGGGGTTGAGAAATATCTACTCTTTAGCGAGTGAGTAGACAGAGGAGCCACACTACTCCCCTGTCGAAGACTGTTTCCAAAAGATAGATTGATGAATATATGGGCATCCATGGTGCATTTTGAAGCATATTATCCTAAAGATATTGGAAAAAACTGCACTTGGGTATGTCGTACAGTCGTGCCTGGTCATTTGTGCAAATCCCACTTTCTAAGTACAGCAGCTCATGTCTGAGAGGCCCTTGCTGCAATAAAAGTGTTCACTATAAAGCACCCTGCTTCTCGTTCGAATTAGGGGTGTGCAGTGTCAAATGCCATAAATGAATATAGCATAAACAGATAAGCACTGTGAAAGAATGTGGGCATTTCCAGATAAGATGGAAGCATACATCTGACATAGAACTCAACAGTGGTTTGTTGCAAACCGTTCCAGCCTCTGACTGCCTTTAAAAGTATGTCACTTGCTGCAAAAAACCCCACAATAAATGCTTGCTTATTGCTCATTCTCCTGCCAAACTCAGCAAATTAATTGAGGGTGCTGCTGCACTTGCCACACTCCTACTTCCGGCACCAGTGTCTGGCTTGCGAGAAATCAGGATTCAGCCTGCCAGGCTCTGGGCACTCTAGGGTGGGCCACAGGTAGAGGCAGTTAGTACAGCGAGGGTTCCCAATGTGCAATCTTCATGACCCATATTCACCATCTTCTTCTGCCGAGAGCGTACATCCCTCCTACATGCATCTCTGATCTACTCCCATTTCGTAAACGTTTAGAAACATGGCTGTTTTATTCCATCTAATTTGGGTCCCACTTTCTCTTCTCCCTGTATCTTGCTCCATTGGGGTAGCTATGCCTTTTTTCTAGCACCAAGATTGAAGATCCCTCGTGTGGTTGAACGCCTGCCCTCAATAAATACATAAATAAATAGAAAATCTGCCTTAAGAAGTCAGAACTGAAGCCTAAAACAAAATAATCCCTGGAAAAAATGCTTAAACCAGTCCACTGCTGCTGGAGGCATTGACATGAATGGGGCAGTGAGGACTTCCATGAATGTCTTAAGTAACCGGAAATGACCCTCCGGTAATATTTCCTGTGAGCCACTAGAACGTTCACCGGCTCACCCGTGTATCATCCTGGTACCGTCTGCCTGAGTAGCGATGATGGTATCCTACTGCAAAATGAAAGACCAAAGAAAACTGATGAGCCTGGGGAGCGTGCATCGCTTCTGTATGGGTTTTCTGTAGGCACACTATCTAATGCCATGAACCCCAACATTCCCCTATTACTCCCACTCACTGCTTTGGCCTACCTACCTGCATTCAATACACCCGTTTTACTTGATTATCTGTCTCATGGGTATAGGCCTGCCCACTATAATGCTTGGCAGTCGTAATGTCACCCATCACGTGAAGCAGAGGCAAAGTCGTAAGGAAATTGCTCTCTTCGCTGGTTTTGGGTCCAAGCTGGTCACTGTAGAAGTTTCCAGTGCTGCGAGCCACGGAAAAGCAATGCACTGTTTTGGAAAAAGAGGATGGCTCTATATGGCTATCACACCCATGTAACTGGTGAGAACTGGAGGCAACTGGTGCCCCGGGTCGTGCTGCAGCAAACCGGTTCTACCAGAGCCCCAGGCATCTGTGGGCGAATGACAGGAGCACGCTGTGGAAGAGGCAGGTCATGGAGCTAAGGACGTCTCCGGGAAATCAGAAGCACCCTGGAGAAGGACCCCACCCGAGTGAGGAGTGGCACCCTGGACAGCCTGGCCGAGTCCCTCTTCCAGCCCCCTGCCAAAGAGACGGGAGAATTAGTCGACTGGACTACTTTTCATAATATAAATGCGCCACCTACACAGTACACTTCGATTCCCACAGTACTTACCAGGCCTGGCCCCAGGATTTTTTCTCTGGGTGGGCCATAGAGAAGTAAGGGTGGGCCATGAGGATGATTGAGTACCGTTAAGTATTTCTGAAATTTTATATTTTAGGTGTTGTCATCTTTTGACATTAACACAATAACCACCCATAGAGCTACCTTGGGAAAGGGTAAGGACGTTGCTAAATGGGGAGGGGATATTCCTTGTCAGAACTTTAAACCCTTCCCTGCTCATGACGGAACCACGCCGTCATGAGCCACGGTAGCCGTGTGCTCTTGACGGCGTGGTTCCATCATGCTGTGGCCGCTCCACCCACGCGGCACTGATTCCCCGTCTGTGCGGGCGAATAAGTGAGCGGGCGGGGCCGTGATGGAACCACCGTCATGAGCACACGCCGCCCGTGGCTCATGACTGCGTGGTTCCGACACGAGCATGGCGGCGCCACGCTCACCCCCCACACCGTCCCAGGGCCATGGCGGAATTTGCGCCGCAGCCAAGGGGTTAATGTACAGATGCAGAATGTTAAAACTGAAGCATGCTCCGGGTCATGTGCAGCAACAGAAACCTTCTGCTGCCACACAGGGCTGCTTTACAGCTTTACATCGGGGTCAGAGGGGATGGAAACGATGTCAGGGCCTTTTGTGTAGCCTATTTCTAGGGTGGCTTTAAGTGACAGGGGAGGAAGATAGGCCCCATGCCCTCTACGCTCGTCTACCTCTGGATTTACATATTCTGTCAAAGAAGATGTATGGGACTACACGGGTGAGAAGATTTGATTGATTGATGGGCAGAATCAGTGAAAATAAAGAGTAAACCAGCTGCAATATTTTCTATAACCAGGCAGTATAGACTTACAAAAGAGGCAAAGGAAGGAATGAAACCAGTGATTGAGAACATTATAGCAAACACAAGATGATGGGCGGAGTGCTGACACTTTTCAACCGCACCCCCAGTCACAGTTCTGAGTTTAATCCATTGTTCTTTTACTCACTATTCCACCCCAGTTTGGACCAAGCCATATGCAAATCAGCCTTGACCTGGTTCCTCATTGGAGCAGTCCAGCCCAAACTGACAGACTAGCCCCCCACCCCCCCCACCCGGACCAGAAACAAACATCCTGGGACCGGTTTAAGGGTATTACCACTCATTAGCCAGACTAGCTTTAATCCAGTGACAAATCAAGCAAGGGACCCATGTCTGGGCACATCCCAAAACGATGGATTTAGGCCCATATCTCTGTACTGGGGTGAATGTTTGACATTGATCAGCATTCTGTCCATCAATTGTTCTTTTTGCCTTTGTCACCCCGAGTGGGATGGGTGTACCCAGACGTGGGTCCTGTGCTCTCGATGCCACTTGAATCAAGCTAGCCTGGCTGATGAGGGGGTGAAACCTCGAAACCGGTCCCAGCAGGCATGTTTCCAGTCCAGGGAGGACCTGACGTGGCATTTCGGGCTGGACTGTTCCTGTGGGGAGCAGGGTCAAGACTGATTTGCATACGGCTGGTTTTAAACCGGAAGGGCATGGGGAGCAAAAAAAACGATCGATTTAAGCCCGGATCTCTGTCCTGAGGTGAACGTTTGACATTAATCAGCGTTCGGTCCATCAATTGATCTTTTTGCATTTGAGAAAATTACAGAGCAGGGAATTCTCGGAGAAGTACTTGGTAGTCCTTGCAATTCTCCAGTGATGGGAATTAAAAAGCTGAATACCAAGTAGAGAGTCATACAGGATCTCCAAAAGAGAAATATAATTGTAGTTCTTTGTCTGGTGGTACTGAATCCAGCAGTGATATTGTTTCAAATTCCATCAAAGGCAGAATGGTAAACAGTCATTGAATTATGCCAAAGGTTCTTCTTAGTTTCGTTACATGAGGACTCACAGTTCCTCTTCGCGTTTCGATTCCTGACCAAAGATCTCGTGTGAAGTGTAGAAACCAACAAGGGTTTACCGAAAGTCCTTCAATGTTTTCTCAAATACTGAAGAAAGATTTAGAGAGTCTAAAATTACTATGTAACTCAGTCCTCGTCCATTATATTGATGATTTACTAATAGCATCCAAGACGAAAATGGGCATAAAGTCTCTCTGAATAAAATGCAGTATTGTGAAAGAGCAGTTATTTATCTTTGACATCATATTGAAAATGTTGTTTGGAAAGTCTCTAAAGGATGTGCTTCTGAAATTCTGAAATTGAGCCCACCAACCACCCAGAGGAAGGTTCTGATGTTTCTTGGGATTGGTAGATACTGTTGTCAGTATGCCAAAGGTTCTTCTTAGTTTCGTTACATGAGGACTCTCAGTTTATTTATTTATTTATGTATTTATTATAAAGTTTTGTATAGCGCGAACAAGACCCGTGGGTATCAGAGCGCTTAACATAGGAGAGGTAGAGGGTTAACATATATAAAAACAATTAAAGTACAATACCTGTATATTCGTAACACATGTGACGTTCACGTTAGAGTATGCTATGGTTAAACTTAAAACAAAAACAGGTATATATAATCAATATGAGGTAGCTAGGTATATGTTCATATATGGTGTTGTTCTCAAGTTCTGTCAACATAACCATTAGTGGTAGCCTTTAAGTTGTTCTCATATCAAAGAATACGTTTTCGTTATAGTATTGATAATGCTTCCACTCGTGCCATAAAATTACTGTACTAGGTCAGTAATATATCAGAACCGTGAACAGAGATTTTTACTACGTAATGTATCTATTCATCAGCAGGCTCTTCACTTCCCGCTTGAATGTTACCAGATTCTGGATCTTCCTGATATTTGGAGGGATTGAGTTCCATATTCTGGGGGCAGCTCCTGAGAACGCTCTGTCATAGGTTTTTTTCTTTCGGAAGATAGCTGGTCGTAGCAGCAACTCCTTTGCACTCCTAGCTGGTCGGTTGCCACCGGACAGTTGAATTTTCTTGGCTAGATACCTTGGGGTGTTGTTGTGTAGCGCTCTGTGTGTGATACATGCTATCTTCATTTGGATTCTTGCTTCATAAGGTAGCCAGTTTAAGGCTTTCAGATGTGGGGATATATGGTCATATTTCCTGGTTCTGGTGATAAGTCTAGCCGCAGCGTTAAGGCAGGCTTTTAGTGGTGCCGTAGACATTTTTGGTAAGCCCGCTAAGGTGGTGCAGCCATATTCAATCCTCGAGATAACTAAGGATTGGATTGCCAGTTTGAGGTCCGCTTCTGAGATGAATGGTTTCAATTTTCTTAAGTAGTTCAAGTGAAAGCGGGCATTTTTCGCCATTGAGTTAATGTGGGCTTTCATGTCTAGATTCTCGTCTAAGGTGATACCTAGTGATTTAGCTGAATTGACCAGGGTTGGGGTGCAGTTTAGCACAGTCACGACTTTCGTCCATTCCTTTATTTCTGTGTTGTTCCTTGGTGGTGAGATTAGTAGGAACTCTGTTTTATGTGCGTTCAGCTTCAGATGATTTGTAGTTAACCATTGGAGTGCCATTTTTAGTGTCTCATTCATTCGTTCCAAGTCTTTTAGGGATGCGATCTTTAAGTATATTTGTGTGTCTTCAGCATACATCTGATAGGATAATTGAGACTTATGGAGAATTTCTGTGAGTGGTTCGAGGTATAGGTTAAAAAGATCTGGGGATAATGTCGATCCTTGAGGGACTCCTATTGAGATAGGGCATGGAAGTGAGATTGATTGGTTAACCAGGAAGCGCTGCGTTCTGTTCTGTTAAAAGGATTCGAACCATTTCAGCACAATTCCTGACAATCCCATCCTGTCCCGTAGCCGCGCTGCGTTCTGTTCTGTTAAAAGGATTCGAACCATTTCAGCACAATTCCTGACAATCCCATCCTGTCCCGTAGCCTAGTCAGTAATGCTTCATGGTTAACCGTGTCAAATGCCGAAGACAGGTCAAGGAGAACCAATAAGCATGCTTGATTTTGGTCAAGGGCCTGTAGCGCATCATCAATAATATGGAGGATCGCCGTTTCCGTGCTGTGCCCTGCTCTGAATCCTGATTGGCATTCATCTAACAAGGAGAATTTGGTGATGTGTTGGCTCAGTTGGTTCTGCACACATTTCTCAGTCAGCTTAGCCAGTAGAGGGATGTTGGTCACTGGGCCGAAATTGTTTGGATCTGATGTATCCGCTGTGGGTTTTTTGATTATGGGAACAACTTGACCTGTTTTGAGGCAGTCGGGGAGGATCCCTTGTGAAAGTGAAGCATTTATTATTTCGGTCCATATTGGAATCAGGACGTGGTTGATTTCTTTTACGCATTTTGCAGGCAGGGGGTCTTGGTAGTGGTTGTTTGGTTTTATTCCTGAGAGCATCTTGGTAATCATGTGCTGGTCGTACAGTTCGAATGATTCCCAACTTGCCTTATTTTTTGCCTTAGTGCAATCCGTTGTAGAGTCAGCCTCGTTGGTAAACCGAGGTTCGGTGGGAAGGTTCCCTGCAGCATTTCTAAGCTCTACTTCGAGTGATTTGGCCTTTTCTGTGAAAAATGTGGAAAATTCATCACAGCATAGCGGTGTTTTTGAGTTTTCTTCCACTGATTTGGCTAGTTTGTTTGATTGCTCCTTTAGGATTTCAAATAGTTTTCGAGGTCTGTTTTTGGCATTATCCAGTTCTGATCTTATAAATTCCTTTTTTGAGGTGATGATCTTTTTATTATATTGGTATCTGATTTTTCTGAGTGCTTCCAGTTCAATGGCTGACGGGTGTTGTCTCCATTTTCTTTCGGCCATTCTCAATTTGCGTCTGTCTTCGTTTAGTGCTTCGTTAAACCACGGATTTTTAGTCTTCTCTGAGATTCTTTTCAATTTTAATGGCATGGTGTTGTTGACAATATTTTTGACCTCTGCTAAGTAGTGATCCGTCAGCTCGTTGACGTTCTCTAGGTTGTTAGGTGGCTTTAAGTCTCTTTCGCAGCTTTCGACCAGTAGCTCCATATTTGCTTCTTTTGTGTCTCGAGTCCATTTTTTGGCCTTAAAAGGTTGTCTGGTCCTGCCTTTTCCCACAGTGGGTATCACGAATGTTATGGCGTGATGATCAGACCAGTCGCATGGCGTTATGGCGCAGATTGATGTATCTTTTTTTCTTGATATAATCCAGTCTAACGTTGCTCCTTTTGAGTGTGTGGGTAGTGTGCACGCTTGTGTGAGGTTTAGTTCAATGAGGAAATCTTTAAACGTGTTGACCAGTTTGTCATTGCAGTCCTCCCAGTGAAGGTTGAAATCTCCTAGAAATATGTTATTGGCATCGTTGTTAGAGTTGGCTGTTATGATCTCCATTAACTCTTCTGTAAACTTTGCGTTGTCTCCTGGTGGGTGGTAAAATGTATGCAAGTTGCATCGTTGAGTGTTGGTTGATCTTATGTTAAGACCTAGATACTCACAGGATTCTAGCGGGTCGGCCTGAATTTGTTTGACCTCAATGTCAGACGGATGAATACAGGCTATCCCTCCCCCTAGCTTTCTGTGTCTGTCAAGTCTCAAAATGTTGAATTGCGGTGGTACTAAAAGATCCATGGTTGGGGATGAAGATTCCGTAAGCCATGTTTCTGTAAGGATTGTCAGGTCAATATCATTGTTGATGATGAGGTCTGCTATGTCCGATGCATGTTTGGTTGCCGATCTACAGTTGATTAGAAGACAGGTCAGAGGTTTTTCTTTGTAATTAGGGATCGTATTTTCAGCTTCGTTTGGTGTTAGCTGTATGTGTCGTAAGTTGTGGGGGTTGGATGTTCTATCATTTTTTCTTAATGTTCTGTTACAGTCTGGTGGTATTGTTTTGATTCTTTTCTCTCCTTTGTGGTCCGATAGATCATATGTTTGGATTAAGGCCAGAGTTTCCTCTTTAGATAGTGATTTTGTCCTGTCTGGTCGGTTGTCTCTCTGTATTAAGGGCAAGTCCATCTCGCTACTCTTTCTTTGAAAAGAATGTACTAGGTTTTGGATAATCGTGACTTTAGAGTGAGTGTTCACCGTTATCTCTTCAATTTTCTCTACTGCCTGTAAGGTATTAATGGTGGCTTGGGCTAGCTTGCTCACTAGTTTCTGAAGCTTATTAATGTCCTTCTTGTTCTGATGTGTTCTCTTAGGGATGGCAGATCTATTTGTCCGCACTACCCTTCTCCTTTTCGGATCAGATCTCAATACCGCTGTCATTTTCTTTCTTTTCTCTTTTTGATTGTCGGTTCCGTAACTATTGGATGTGTCGCCGGTGCTGGATAGGTTCTGAGTTGCTAGGGGAGCGTTTGTGGGTGAGAGTCTGCAAGTGTCTGTAATTGTACTAGCAAGAAGTATAGGAAGGTTGATGTCGTTAGCAAAGGCCTGTGTTGATGGGAGTTCATTCGCAGGTGGCGGTGTGTGCAACGCAGGTATGGTGCTAGAGAGGGTATAGGATATAGGAAGGTGGAAGTCTTCTGTCTCATCCAATTCCTGGTTGTCATATGGTACTACATTCGGTGCCGAAGTATGCTCTACGTGAAGGACCTCATAGTTTGGGTTCCTCTTCGCGTTTCGATTCCTGACCAAAGATCTCGTGTGAAGTGTAGAAACCAACAAGGGTTTACCGAAAGTCCTTCAATGTTTTCTCAAATACTGAAGAAAGATTTAGAGAGTCTAAAATTACTATGTAACTCAGTCCTTGTCCATTATATTGATGATTTACTAATAGCATCCAAGAGGAAAATGGGCATAAAGTCTCTCTGAATAAAATGCAGTATTGTGAAAGAGCAGTTATTTATCTTGGACATCATATTAAAAATGTTGTTTTGAAAGTCTCTAAAGGACGTGCTTCTGTAATTCTGAAATTGAGCCCACCAACCACCCAGAGGAAGGTTCTGATGTTTCTTGGGATTTGTAGATACTGTTGTCAGTGGGAACACAGTCCTGGGCACGCGTGATGAGGATGAAAACACAGTGGTAATGTCTGGTATATAATGAATGTCCTTGGTCGACACCAGTATGTGATATAAATGTATTTAATGAATCAAACAACGAAAAGCAACCAGGCAACACGTGTTTCGTCACATGCAGGAAGTATCCCGTGATTTCTTCAAGGCTGTGTTGGGATGTAGCATTATCTTGCGAAGTCACGAGGCCGGTGATAATTCTAACTCGGCCAGGGGGTCAAAACAGAACAATGGACAACGTCACAGTTCCTAGTAATGTTGACGACGGGGGCCTCAAAGTGGCGGTCCCCCGAAGTGCGTCTCAGTAGGGGAGGTAGGCCACTAATAACATGTGGACCTCTAACCGGGAGAAGTACGTCCTGATAAGATGTTAAACAGCGGCGAAGAATAAGAGTGGCGGTGAGTGAAACCGTCAAAACCTGTCATATGAAGCATCCAGTGTCTGCCAGAAGAAGGGTCGGGTACGCTGTACCGTGTATGGAACTAAAGGGAAAGAAACACCCTGTCAGGGTCTGAGAGTAATGGCATATCGTGGGTCCAAGGGCAGCCGTGTCGGCAAAGTTTACCTTGACGTGTAATATGAAGCATCCAGTGTATGCCAGGAGTAGGGGCGGGTACGCCGTACCATGTATGGAACTTGACTGGATCTTGAAGCGACAGGGAAGACACTGGCTCTGTCGATTTCTGGATGCATTGTCAGTGGATTCCAAACCTTTTTTTGATTGCAAAGCCTTTAGTAAGGTTAACATGCAATGAGGTACATTCAATCGTGAGTGTCTTGATGCATTTAAGAAATTGAAAGAGAATTTGTGTCATGTACCCGCACTTTGGATGCCTGATTACAATATGATGTTTTTAGGTCTTGCATAGGCAGCGCTTGCGCTGTCTCCTCGAGACTTGTGATATTCTGTCTGTGTGCTTTTAAACACTTCCAGCACTTTCTATTGATTCTTTCCACTGCCTTTACAAATAGCCTTGTTTTCATTGGTCAATTGCAAAAAAGTTTTTTTCCACCCTGGAAACTGACCCTGCTACATGAATCCTTTCACTATGGGCCATATATTTTCTTTCGGTGCACTACTTTGTCTTTCGCTCTGTCCTCACTGCTGCTCCCAGTTCACTTACTCTCCCCTGCCTTCCTAGAACAATTATTGTGAATAGCTGCTCGTTGCTCCCTCTTGGGCTGCAGCTACACCCTCCTCTCTCCTGTTTCTAGTTTTTACATTCTTGCCTCCGATGCCTTGAAACTAATTCTCTAGCATCCAAGACGCTTCTGTTGCTACAATGAAATGTTCTGAAAAGTTTGTTGGTGTGAGCAGGGAGTGGCCATGGCTGACTGCAAGCATGCCTCTGGTCTGTGAGAGTGCATCGGAGGTGCCTCTGAACTGCTCTGGGTGGGCCCCAGGTTGCAGATACTGTAAATTATCGGACACGAGACCTCATCCGGTTAATTAGTGTCTCGAAGCCACCCCCCTTCCTTGGTGTGGCCTTCAGTCCCCCTGCCTCTCCTAGGAATATAAACATCTCCGTAGCTCATCCTCGTGTGACAGCCTGCCTTGCCCAGCCCAGCCCAGCCCAGCGAGTAAGTGTCCTTATTTAAACCCAGGGTCACCCCCTCTGCAGTGAAATTAAAGTCCAGACAGTCTTTGGCACAGAAACATTACCACATTTCAAACATTCCAGGCACTAACGTAGAATTTGATATTACTAGCTAACCACAGGCGTGTTAGTTCGAAGCTCAGTAAATAGTCTTTATTGTGGTTATCCATCTATACTCCATGATTTCTGCTGTGAAATTGTACGAACTGAAAGCTGAATCCACTGTGCCATTAATCGAACCTGTAGCTCACTGATTGTTTCAAGAGCTTAGCAGTAAGTACAGGGACCCCCATGTTTCTTAACGCTCAACCTATTTGCCAAGTAAGGTAAGACTGATAAATGAGTTTTAAGAAACATTTAATTATGGTGCAACTTATCCATTATAGAGCGATTCGTTCTAGAGCCTTGCTCTTTCTTAGCACTGCAAGAAAAAGTGCCTCGTTACCCACGCCAATACTGTTCGTTTTATAAACTTCCTTTCTGCTTTGCCCCGCTGTCTCTCTTTTCCACTGCCTCACTCCTTGTTATAATCTGCCTCTTTATGGCCGTGGTGCAGCCAGCCAGAACAAAAACAAATGGCAGAAACATTTCAGAATAGATGACAACACTCACACAACTTCACGTCCCACAAACGAACGCACGCTGGAGTTAGTGCCATGAAAAAACGAGTAGAATGTCCTTTTCTCAAAATACGGGGCCATAACTAGTCAATATGTAACTTTCGCCACGAGTACCTATACGTAGTTTTACCTGCTTCCATGTACTCTCATTCCGTATAATTTACTTCGCCCTATTGTAAAGCACTCTGACACCTCTGGGTAAAGTTCGCGCTATATAAAAATGCATAAATAAATATATTGCTCTTGCTCAATGTAGTTGAAGAAGTCCATGGTTTTATCTCACCCCTGTGCTTTTTTTCCTTTCCCTACTGTCTTGCTGCTTCTCTTGTGAGCCTCTCCGCTGCCATCTGCTGACCTTTCCCTCCTGCCCACACCATATCCCTGCTTAAATTGGTTTCATCCACTTCAGTGCTTTAAATAGGGCGGTACTGCCCGGTACGGAGTACGGCACATTTTTATTTTGAGAGGGAGAGTACTGGCACTTCTCAAGACAAAAGTAATACTTTTGGAGTGTACCGGCACTTCTCCGAAACAAGCAGGTACTCTGCTCTTCTATATTCCTATTTCAAGCACTGATCCACTCCCCGTGTCTATTTTTGCAGTTTGCTATTGCTGGAGCATGACCCGAGTGTTTTTACATGAGCATCAGTAGTTACATCACAGAAGGGTAAATGCATTCTTGTAGGAACAAGGATATTATTTTTATTATGCCCTTATGCCTATATGTAACCGGTTTTACCATGGTATGACGTCCCCGGGGAATATAATACAGTAGCTTGTTCTCCGTGTAATTGCTTCAGTTTTATCTAGAAGAAACGCCAGGTGTTTTAACAATGGACTTGATGTGGTATAACTGTCTCACAAAATCCATCATACCACTTAACATTCAATAAAATGCAAGAATGAAAATGTGTAGTAATCGAGAGAGCACACATTCCCTTTTGCACAGAACCACAAATAGCCACAAAGACACTCTAGGAGAGGTTTGACAAAAGTATAATAAACTGTTTTCTTTTTTCGTAATTATCAGAAGAAAGGGAGACGTGGTGGCCTCTCCAGTATAGTCTATATACCAGGCGCAGGTAAATGACATCGTCAGCAAGTTCATCTTAGAGCAGGACTCCTAATTCCTGATATTCAAAGTGGCTGTATGTGCTGTGTTAAGATGGTAAAAACAACACTCCGACAGATCACTTCGAGCAGTAACGTCTCTAGTAACCTGAAATTCTATGTGCTCCGAAAGCGCTAGTTGGCCAGAAGTGCAAAAAATAAAGTCAAGCACCAAACTTGACGGGGGTATGGCCCAAAGCAGACTAGATTTACATGTTAGAAGGCCAATATCGATGTAGAGACATCAAAACTCATAAGTGGTTCCAGTTACAGCCGCTACCAGTGCCCCTGTAAGTACCTAAATCTCACTGAACTTCAGTACCACTACCACCAGTTGCAACTAGTACCAGCACCCCCAATCACCATCATTACTAGCTAGAATCCCCAATCACTGTAACAGTGACGCCAAGCCATCAATGCTATACATCCCCCATTTATCATCTGTATCACTGTCCCCAGTCCTGTCATCATCAGTATCTGTGCCCCAAGGTACCATCAGCACCACAGTCCGAAGTCACTGTCAGTGCCGATGTGCCAGTCACCAGCGATACAACCCACTAAGACTTCCAGTGTCACTGTCACCATCACTATCAGTACTAGCAAACGTAGTGATCTCAGTGCAATTGCCCTAGTCCCCAGCATTGCCAGCACCTACAACAACCTGCAGTACCAGAGTCCCCATTCGTAATCAGTACCGGTGTCATTATTGTAAGAGTACCCACAATTATCATCAGTACTAATGCACCCTGTCACAATCAGTGCCACAGTCACTAGTGTTCATCAGTACCACAGCCCACAGTGCTCAGCAGTTGCACTATCCTCAGTCACCATTAATGCCAATGTCCGCAGTCACAAAGATTACCAGTGTCGCTATCAGTACCATTATCTCCAGTCGCCGTTAACATGCCTGCCTCAGCCTTAATTAGTACCTCTTTCACCTGTCATCATAATCATAATGGTCCCCAGACACCATCGCAACTGTTGTCACTATCAACCTGTAAACCTACTCACCATCACTATATCAGGGACTCTAGTCAACATCAGTGATAGTTCTTCAACACCATCACCAGTAACCCCGGTCACTGTCAGTGCCACGTCACCAACATCGGTGCCTCTAGTTACCTCACTGCCAGTGTCCCTAATCATTCACAGCAGCAAAGCCTACAGTCACCATCAGTACCCCTCCTCCCAGTCACCATTGTGGTCAGAGCATCTAATCACATTCTATACCACTTCCCCCATAAACTTCACAAGGTCCCCTAGTTACAACAATGCCACTAGTCTATAGTCTCTATCACTACTAGGTCCACACCCAACACCAGTACTGCTATTCCATTTCCCATCAGTACCACTGCCTCCAGTCACCATAATTTCTGGTTCCCACAGTCACCTTCAATCTCTGTGCCTCCCAGTCAGTCACGGTCAGCAGCACTGCCTCCAGTCGCCATCAATTCCAGTGACCCCATTCACCTTCACCTGCACTGACTAGTCCCCAGTCACCTTCCATTCACCATCAGTTCCTGTGCTTTTAGTCACCATTACTACCAGTACCCCGAGTCGCCATCGATGCCAGTGCCTCAGAAGTCACCATCAGTAGCCCTACTTCCAGTCATCATTAGCACCAGAGCCCGCAGTCACTTTAAGTACAATAGACCATCAATAGTAGAGCTCCCCATAACTACCAATAGCAGTAAGGCCAGCCCAACTTAGTGCCATTGTTGATATTTTAATGATACATATTTTCAAGTTGCTACTAATTAAAAAATATATTTTGAGATCTATTCCCTTGTGACAGGCCAGAATGCATGAGAGATATTTAAAGGTTGAATCATAATATACACTCTGCAAGTGGCACTGCAGGAAAGGATTCACAAGAAGATATTGCTCCAAACTAACACTGGTATATACCATTTGTGCCAGAGGAAAAGCATGTTTTTTAATACCAACATTTCTGCAAGCTATTATTTTTCCTATAATTTTATAGTCTAATGCCCATTTTTCAAGATTGACCTAGGACCCAAATATACACTAGGCTAACGAAAATAATCATCTTTGCGAAATAACTAGGTCTAATTTCCTTAATTTGTTTAGGAAAACTTGTGACTAACCTAACTAGCTTGCAGCCATACTGAATGCACAGGGAGGTGCGCAGATGGACAACATAAAATGCTGCTAGGAAAAGGGAAACGTTACAATGCTTGCAGAATAAGAGCCATTCTACACATAGCTACACACATGGGCAAAGCCAAACTCGCAAAAAGACAAACTTAATCTCGGGAAACAGAGACCTGAACCGTGTCCCTCATCCCTCCCTCCCTCCTGCCAGGAAAGAAAACCAAGCATCTGCAGTGCAATAGATCTCGCATTACTGTAAGTTTGAGCTATTGGCGTTGCAAATAATAATGCAATGCCAATAGCTCAAACTTTCAGTAATGCAAGGCCTATTGCATTACAAATGATTCTTCCTATTTTACAATGAGAAAGCTGGATGTGCACTTTCAATTATCACTCAGAAACATGGCGGACTTAAGATCCCATGTTGTGTATCTTTCAGGTGTATTGGGTTCAGTAGCTATAAGTTATCCAGGCTGTTTGAAATAGGTTGCAGCGGTTTGTTGGGAAACTGAAAATTTTTGTGGAATTCTGATACTTCAATAGTTTATATCCCTCATTCAGGTGAGATTTTTTAAATACAAAGACAAGACCACAGCATATAACAAAGAGCAGATTGTCATGTTAGCAAACCATTCTTGCAGCAGAGAATATTACACCCAATGATGTAATTTCCTAATTCCAGCAAAACTGCTTTCAGACAGGAATTATGAAGACTGGGAGGATGAAAATGATAATGACTGATGGTATTGAAGTGACCGAATAATGCAGTAAACCAAGCCCAGACATAAAATGTTTCATTAGAAAAGGCAGATCTGACGTCATTTGTTGATGATTCTTGTCTAAGAGACCAGTATAGAGGACTAAAAGCTGTCTATGCAGTATCTCTGTCTGAGAGGTACTTGAAGCGTCCTCCTTACCAAATGTGACATCACCACAAGCAGTAGAACTGAATCCTTTAACGAAAGCTTGCTGCTTGTCTGAAAATTTGAATATTACAATCTATACAGATAGCCAATATGGTTTTGTCGTTGTTTATGATTATGGGCAGCTATGATCTGAAAGGGGATTTATGACATCCTCAGCAGCTCCAATTAAAAACAGTATGTATATATTGGAATTACTAGGAGCAATTCAGAAACCAAGAGAAAGGTTCACTGACTGCACAAATATTCCTCGGAGATCTCAATCTTCATTGGAACGACATCAATGACCCCATAGTTAATAGCCTCAAAGACCTCCTCACAGACTTAAACCTCACCCACACCTGTAACAGCCCCACACATGACAAGGGCTCAATCCTAGACGTGGTCATTTCCAATGCCGTCTCCATCCAACTGAACATGATCCCCCTCTGTGATTGGTCCGACTACCATTGCATCACATTCTTTATTAACGAATCAGTAAGAACACACTCAGCCCAATCCACGAAACCCAAAATATGCAAAAGGAACCTAAAGCGTGCCAGCACAGACTTACTCCTATCACCTAGTGCCAAACTCCTGCTGCCCCCTACAGACCTATCGGATGTCCACGCGCTGACAAACCACTACTTTTCCTCTATGACCACGGTAATAGACACAGTCGCACCGCTGCAATTTAACAGGATATCCACAAAATATTCCAAACCTTGGTATGAAGGCAGACTCTGAGGATAGATGTTCCATAAGACTAATTGAATGCCAGTGGAGATCATCACCATCCCCTGACCACCTTAGGCTGCTAAGAGCTGCCAGAAACTCTTATTACAGAAATAACAAAAGATCAAAAGCTACCTTGTTTAGGAACCAATTAGACTTAGCCAAAAATAGACCCAAAAAACTATTTGATCTAATTAAAGCACAGTCTAAAGGCTTACCTCACCCCCAACAAGATGGTCCTAGCTCTCAACACAGCTGCAAAGACTTTGCCCCCTTCTTTACCGAGAAGACAGAAATCATAAAAACGGTCCTACTTAAGACCCTAGCGACCTTAAATGGTTCTCACAAGAGCACCCCTCCTCCCTCTCTAACCCCCCCTGCCCACCTCCTCCAAAATTCGCCCTCAAAAACAATGCAGACTGGTCTTCCTTCAACCTTTACACAGAAGATGCAATACTAAAAGTAATCACATCACACAACCCCTCTAACCATTTCACTGATCCTCTTCCTGCCAATTGCATAAAAGAGTTCATTCCGCTGCTTCTGCATCTATGGACCAAGATTATCAACACGTCTCTGCTTCAAGGCATCATCCCTGAAAGCCTTAAATCTGGGCAGGTATGACCCATCCTAAAAAAACCAACGGCAGACCACACAGACCTAAAAAATTACCACCCGATGTCCAACATCCCAACTTTGGCCAAACTCCTTAAAAAATGTGCACACAGCCTGATGGGAAATCACATTGACCATTTCAACCTGCTCAACCAATACCAATCCGGCATTCGTGCAGGGCACAGTACTGAATTGGCCATGACTCACATAACAGCACTAAAATTCCTTGACACAAATTAAGCCTGTCTACTAACCCTTCTTGATCTCTCTTCGGCAGTCTAACATGATAATCTCCTAGACCGTCTGAGATATAGAATGGGTCTATCAGGATCAGTACTAAATTGGTTCACCTCTTTCCCCCAAAATAGATCCTAAAGATTCAAGGTCAATCAATCCCTCTCAATGCCCATCCCAGTCACTCTAGGAATCCAGCAGGGTTCATCCCTCTCCTACACTCTTCAACCTTTTCATGGAACCCCTGACTGAAATTCTCAGCACCTCAAACATCCACTATCATATGTACGCTGACGACACACAACTATACTTAAAGATCACTTCCCCGGACGACATCACAACTCTCAATTCAACTCTAAAAAAAACCCAGACCTGGCTGGCGGACAACCACCTGAAACTAAACGCCCTCAAGACTGAATTTCTCCTAATCGCTTCTCCCAACAAAATTACCAACATCGAAGAATGAAATGACTTAAACACCTCCCAGCGCCCAACTGCCAACCTCATATTGTAGACTTAGCCACATCGCTAGGCCTATTACCGGATAGACATCTTAACATGCAAAAACATATCAGTGTTGCAACAAAAGGCACAAATATTCAGATCAAGAGCCTGAGAAAACTAAAACCATTCCTTCCCGCAAATTACTTCAAACTGGTATTTCAAGCCTTAGTTATCCCAAGACTAGACTATGGAAGTGCAACTCTATGCGGTCTACCCAGATCATCAACGGCCCCTTTAAGTGCCTCGCTCAATTCAGCAGCTAGGTTATTCATGGGCTCAAAAAGAAAATGTCATATTACCCACGACATTAGAGCTCATAACTGGCTTCCTTTCGATGCCAGAATTTAACAAGAAATTGCTTGCCTTGACCTACAAAGCCTTGCATCATAATACACCAAAATTTGGTGCTCTCTTGTGGAACAGATCCTCCAGAAGTACCAGCAATCTTCTACTGAAACCTCAACGCTTTGCCAAAAAGAAAACATACAACCATGCCTTCTCTGGAATCGCTCTGAAGATCTGGAACGCACTGCCCCCTGAAGCCAGGCAGAACCCTTCTTTTACCTCCTTTAAAAAAAGAAGTAAAATCCCTACTTTTAAGGATATTCTCATGAAACATTGTACATACACATTTACTCAACTGAGAACTGTCCTACAAATCTTAATTATGTATTCCTATGTTCCTTTTTGTTTCCTACTCCCTACTCATAAATTGCGCTCTGATACCAGCAAGGGTCATGTTTGCGGTATATAAAACCTTAAAAAAAAAAGAAATAGCCATTAAGTGCACAGCCCATAAGGCTAGCGAGGACGTGGTTACATCAGGAAAAATATGTGCAGATCAGATAACAAGATACTGTGCCTTGCAAGAAAAGTTAATTGTTCAAGAGAATGGAAATGATGATTTTACAGCTGATACCATCCAGAGTTTAAATAGTGTGAATTGTTTCTTTATGGAAACATTTTTGAGTGAATTAAGAGACCTAGAGGGGGATGCTTCTGAAAATGAGAAAAGGAAATGTAAGAAATTGGGCTATAAAAAGATTTATCAGGATGTGTGTGTTAATTTAGAACAGAAATATGCCCTGCCAGACTCAATGTTGCTTCCCATGTGTAAATATTTACATAATAAAACTCATGCAGGAAGAGATAGTATTTGATTATTGCAAAGTTCTGTTTGATATGGTGAAATGTGTCTCTCATCAGGTGAATGTGGCAATAGAAGATTACAAAGAAACAGCCTGCCATGGATTTGATGTTGGATATTGGGTGGTAATTCTCAAACAAACGTTAGAGCTGTCTCGATGGAAGATGGAGAAGTCCTTTCCAGCTAATTTTGGTAACAAATGGCTTTGGTAAGTGCAAAGGTGGACCCCCGCTGCTAACACAAAGAGAGTAAGAGTAGCTGAAGCAATGGATGAGGGGAATTATCGAAGTGCACAATCTGCTCAAGTCCAAGTTTGCAGCGTGAATCCAGAGGTGGTGACGTTTTTTCTGTAACTGGTGAAGATAAATTGTGAAAAGAAGAGCAAAAGTTTCAGGTGAATGAAAGTTCAAGTGAAAAACCTGAAGCTACTACCGTCCAGTTACAGAGTGATCAGATGGAAGAGCTGTTACAATGCAACAGAGCAAAACATGAGTGGCAGCAAGAACTAGGCTCGGATCAAAGCAGTAACAAGTCACAGTCAAAATGGGGGGATGCGTGGCTAGGGGCCGATGGAGTAAGGTGTGAACTCCACCATCCACGGGCATACTGCACATTAATTGCCCAAATTGACCCGCTTTCACAAATGGCCAACGTTCCTCCCTAGCTACAATCTATAGTTATGTGCCCCTAGGGGGAAATTTGCTCTGTTTAATGAGCCGATTTGAAGTGGAGAACCGTGCAGCCGTTTTTCAAGATGGAGGTGCGGCTCTGTGGTTACAGCCACGCACCCCGTTGCTGACTTCCCCTACTGCCCTTGGCAGCAGTGAAAACCTGAGCAGGGATGGCAGGCACCAGAGCATCAAGACCTGAAGCTACAGCAGACCTCTGGTACGGCGGCAACGCTGGTTGTGAAAGGAGCTGGTCTCCGTGTGGCCCGCTGTTTCTGAGGAAACTATATAGGGCTGCGACTCCGGATCATGCATTGGGCCACTGCACAAGCAATGAGAGCCAGCCAGCGCGGTGTGCATGAGATGTGGTGAGCCTGGGCACATACCACCTGTACTGGGCTTTCTGGCCTACTGCACTGCCCCTGGAGCAGCAGCCGCATGACCCCGGAGGGACATCATCAGAGCAGTCTGTGGAGCGGGACTGACCTACCCCTTTCCCTGCCTCCGTAAATGTCCCGAGCCATTGTCTGGTCCCGACTGGGACTGGAGGTTGTGGCCGGGACGCGCCTTTCATCAGTGGCGCGTCCCGCTGACGAAAGCGCCGCCAGGGCCTGTGCGGCCTACAGCAAGCTGGGGGGGGGGGGTTGGCGCTGCAGGTGCATCTCTGGAGACCAAAGCCCACGTAACAGTGTTAGAAAAGTATAGCGGCACGGCGCCACAGAATGCTAGAGGACATGCCCGGCTGCCAGGGCACTTCTGCACTGCTACTCAGAGGCCAAGCCTGCGGTGTCGTGAGCTCTTAGGGGTGCTCTTCTGATGCGGCCACACTCCATGTACCAGTGTCCCTAGGGACGAACCGGAGGAGGGGCTAGCGGTGTGCGCTCCATTGCGATTGCTTTTACAAATTGGCTCCCTTGAGCTTTGAGCCGACGGGCCCCTGGACGACGCACCTGCGTGCCAGTTCTAGCATCGAGGCCTTTGACGGTTGTTTGGCGGCCTTCTCTTCCACCCCTAACTATTTTCTCTACTGATGAGGGAAGTTATCCCGAAACCCGAGCCATGTCTCGGGCGATATCCAAAAACCCGGGACATGTATCGGGTCTAGAGATCATCAGTTCTACAAGTACCTACTTGCACCCACTGGGGTGAACCACTCGAGAACTCCATGTACCAGAGTCCCTAGGGGCGAACCGGAGGAGGGGCTAGGGGTGTGCGCTCCATTGCGATTGCTTTTACAAATTGGCTCCCTTGAGCTTTGAGCCGACGGGCCCCTGGACGACGCACCTGCGTGCCGGTTCTGGCATCGAGGCCTTTGACGGATGTTTGGCGGCCTTCTCTTCCACCCCTAACTATTTTCTCTACTGATGAGGGAAGTTATCCCGAAACCCGAGCCATGTCTCGGGCGATATCCAAAAACCCGGGACATGTATCGGGTCTAGAGATCATCAGTTCTACAAGTACCTACTTGCACCCACTGAGGTGAACCACTCGAGAACTCCATGTACCAGAGTCCCTAGGGGCGAACCGGAGGAGGGGCTAGCGGTGTGCGCTTCATTGCGATTGCTTTTACACTGTGAAGGACTGCTGGGGACCTGCAGTGATAACAGGGCAGAGGACCTGTGTGGGAAATTGCACTGGGCAGCCGCATATGGTCCCAAAGTGCGGACGGCCTCTGCTGGGAGACGGAACAACAGTTGAGCTGGGGGGGTTATCAGCACCATGTTACCCAAGGTGTAGTAAATCTGATTGAGCTCCTGGCAGCACCAGATTAGTGCAGACACTATATGACACCAGGGGCTACATAGACCACCCCCCATACCCTGCTCCAGCTGCCTGACAGTACTGTACCATGGTTGGGAGACCTGGAGTGCGGCATATCATAAGCGGTACGCAAGTGATTTGAATTGCCTGGTCCTACTGATGACCCTGTAATCATGCCTTGAGCAACTACGCATGCCCGCCTAGCCCTAAGTATTTGGAAAGCTCCGGGGGAACCTCCTGCACTCCCCCTTTCCCACATTGACAACTTGGTGTTGGGGGTTATCTCCCCTCCCCCTCCTTTCATCGCTGCCCATGATACTGCTCTGTTATTTGCTACATGTTGCACAGAAATAGATTGCTGCTATTCGGATGAATTTTAGATCGACTTTTATAATATTTTTGATATATGGTTGGGTGGGGGCCTTAGGCTTCATATTTGAGGAATACTAGCGGGGAAATCGAGGTGCTCGTTTTCATATTGTTAAAACACCTGAAGGGAGGGAAAGGCGATTAGGCAGTCACCCGGACGGCCGCCATCTTGAGTGGGCCAAGGTGAGCGCTCTAGCCTTTTTCCCGCCCCAGCACTTTAAAAATTGGGCTGGCGCGACCGCGCAGCGGGTGCGCCGCCAGCTCGCCTGGCAAGCCCGTCTGCGCCCGACCGGGCCCAGGGGCCACAACCTCTGGCAATTTGCCGAGTGATATCCTCACCTAAGGTGCTCTGACACTACGGAGCCTGGCAGGCACCATGGACCTAAAATGCTTGCACTCAATAGACACCGCAACCGGATCCACCGGCTGCTCCCATTGCCACTTCACGTTCCAAACAGTAAAGGTAGCCGCCCAGTCCGCTGGCCCTCCCCTAAAATGTTATCTTTTGAATTGCCGCTCTATGGTCAAACATACAACTGAACTTCAAATGTTATTAGACGACCTCAGACCGGAAGCATTATTTCTTACTGAAACTTGGCTCCAGGCCGAGTCAGACCCAATTGTCATACAAACTCTTCCCCCAGGTTACCTAATCCTAAGAGCGGATCGCAAAACTGGCAGAGGGGGAGGGTTAGCGATAATTTACAAGGACCAGTTCCAATGCCAATCCTCCACAGAGGACCTCCCGGACTGCGAAAATATGAACTTTTCATAAAAATTCTCACCCACTAACACGTTCTATGGCTTGCTGCTCTATCGCCCCCCAGGACCTCCGGGCGAATTTATGAATGTACTCCCTACTTTGGCCACCAATTTAGCACTTTCCCCATCCAACTACACGATCATAGGTGATCTCAATATTCACTTCGATGACCCCGCTGATAACATGGCTAACAAACTCGTATCAGCCCTATAAATCACCCTGCAAGGTTACGCTCCTACTCACATAAAAGGGCATCTTCTGGACGCCATGTTTAGTAACTCACAGCTTCTCCAGAGTGACACTCCTGTCCCCCTCCCTTGGACCGACCACGCTCTAATCCCAATCACCTGGACCATCCCAGTCAGCACTTCCCCTTCGAACAACTCAAAGACACACAACAGGAAATGGTTGAACCTCTCCGCTAGTCAGTGGTCCAACCTTCTAGAGAATACCCTACCACCCCCTAGCCAAGATCCAGAGAGAGCCAATACCAACTTCAACCTCTGGATTCAAAATTCTTTAGACACGCTAGCCCCCATAAGATCTACCCATAAAAGCTCGAACCGGAGGCCTGCACCATGGTTTTCCATAAAATTAAAAGAGCTCGAACAAAACTGTAGGAAGCTAGAAAGGAGTTGGAGATTGAATACCACAGAAGAAAGCAAATCAACTTACCGAGAGGCAATAAGGAAATACAAGGAAGAATTAAAAATCACACAAGCCTCATTCTATGAAGAAAATATTTGCGCTGCGGCAAACTCCCCCAAGGAGATTTTCCGGATAGCCAAATCCCTGATTACTATACCCCCAAAAATCCCCAATCAGGAAGATGCACCCTCTAGGTGCAACAATCTTGCAGAATTCTTTTACCTAAAAATAGAACTCATTGCCCGCTCCTTTCTCCATCCCAGGACGCATTTGGAGAGACCGACTCTAGGAGCCCTCCCCCCTCTCACCGCTGTTCCCTTGCAGAGTTCCCCTTATTAGATGAGGACTCCTTGAAAGAAATCATACCCAAAGTGACCACGGGTTCTCCACTCGACCCCGCCCATCCTCTTTTCCTTTCTTTAGTCGCCGCTATCATAAGCCTTGTCATCCTGGCCACTATAAACGCCTCCATCTCTGCTAGCACAGTCCCTCTCGCTTGGAAACGCGCCCAGGTAAAGGCCCTGCTGAAAAAACCTAGTCTGGATCCCACTAATCTGTCAAACTACAGACCCATATCCCTCCTCCCCTGGCTAAACAAGATAACAGAGAAACACATAAACTCCATCCTAGTGCAATACCTAGAACTCAACAACCTACTCCACATATCTCAAACAGGTTTCCGGCCACGACTAGGGACAGAAACGGCCCTCCTGGCCGTAATTGAAGAAGCCCGAAGACTTGTGGACCAGGGTGGCTCAGCAGCTATCATCCTGTTGGACCTCAGTGCCGCTTTCGACACTGTGGACCACAGGATCCTGCTGAGCTGGCTGGAAAGTCTAGGAGTGACTAACTCAGCTCTCTCCTGGCTTCAATCATTTCTTAAAGACCGGGTCTTTCAGGTGTTCAAAGGTAATGCCTTCTCTGACTGCTGGCCGCTCGGTTGTGGGGTACCCCAGGGCTCCTCCTTGAGCCCCACACTTTTTAATTCGTACATGGCACCACTAGCAGGAGTAGTTTTACCTTTTGGAATACAAATAATTACCTATGCTGACGACACCCAACTGGTGATATCCCTAAACCACCCAGAGGGCTCCTCATGCTCCCTCGGCAGCTGCCTAGAGGCTGTAGCCAACTGGATGAAACTCTCCCATCTAAAACTAAACAGCGATAAGTCCGAGCTTATGTTTTTAGGGAAACTTCCATCACCCCTATCATCACAGCTATGGCCGACCTGTCTGAATCCAATGCCCATTCCTAAACAGCAGATTAAGAGCTTAGGCATATGGCTTGACAGCTCTCTGGGTTTCGGCCACCAGGCCACTATGCTAGCAGCTACCTGCTTTGGCCTGCTTAGGATGCTCAGGAAAGTTCTGCCCCTGCTTTCTTTCAATGCCAGAAGGATCATGGTACAGGACCTAATTTTGTCACGCCTTGACTATGGGAACGCACTGTACCTGGGTGCCCCACAGTCAACCCTTCAAAAACTCCAGGTGTCACAGAACAGCGCAGCATGCCTTTTGCTCCAAATTCCCCGGAGACACTCGGCTAAACCCGCCCTGAGGACGCTGCACTGGCTCCCCATCCGGGCCAGAATCCAGTTCAAATCCCTGTTTCTGGTCCATAGAGCTATGTGGAAAACAGGTCCACCCATCACACGGTCCCTCATTACACCGTACCAACCCTCAAGAAACCTCCGGTCTAGCTCAGCCTTTCTTGCTACCACCAGGAAAATCCGTCGGGCCAAGTGGGCTGGCCGCTCCTTTTCTCTGAACGCATCAAATCTATGGAATTCCCTGCCCCCCATTCTGCGCAGCGAACCCAACATTCTGGCTTTTCGCAGGCTCCTGAAGACTCACCTTTTCCGCAATGTCCCTTAAATCACTCTGCGAACCTCAAGCAATCCACAAGCGCTACCAGGCCTTAGGGTAGGATGCGCTGTACAAATACAATTTCATTCATTCATTTCATTCACATTTTATGAACTGTGGAGCTCTTCATTGGGGTGCATTCGCGCCCTGGTGGGGACCCTGAAACTGTCCACAGAGAGTGTGGGGAGCGACACATTACTCAGAACCCTGACACATATCGAAAGACAGAAATGCACCGTTCCTCCCCAAGGTGACCCCCTGGGCTTGAGCCTTACCTGGAGATCTGCCTGGGGAAATTAAATCTGTAGATACAAACTCAGAGACAGATAGCCACAGATTTGAGTCTCTGAGTTTGTATCTACGGATTCAATTTCCTACTGGAGCAACGTGATTCTTTTTTTTTTTATATATATATTTTTATTATTTAAAGAAAAACAGGAGAGTGAGTACAAACATCGAGTATCGTACAACAGAGCACATTGCGGAGGTGAACAGGCAAATAGACTAAAGGGGTACATATCAATTAAACGATGACTGAGACGTCAACACTAGCAAATATGTAGCAGGAATAAGGACATAACAATCCACAACCCGGCTAGGCTGAAACCTTCAGGGCCCGTCCACCCGCAAAATCAGGATAATTATAGCCAGAACACATGACACCCGCATATGAGAAACAGAGCAGCTCAGGATAATCTACCCACATCTCATACGGGAAAGAAGAAAGGCCATAGAAACAAAATAAAGACAAAACAAAAAATCCCCCATTCCCCCACCCTGCACCCCTGCAGATGGCTACAGCCCAACCCACTAGCAGCGTGCCTGTCGCCCCAGCTAACTAAGCCCTAAAAGAAGGAAGAAATGGAGGAGGGCATTGTCTATCATATCCCCGGCCCCCCTCCCCCCGCCCGAACCAAGAATCCCCTGAAATAAATCAAAAACATAGTAAGTTGCAAATTCGTAGCGTAACCGGGGAAACTTCAAACACCACCCTGCCTTCCATAAATAGTACCATCGCAAACCCCATGTCCAGCGAGACTCGACGTGAAACTCAGTCTCTCAATCTCAACCTTGTCCCCTTCAAGCAGACACACAAACCCCTTCCGGATGAACAGTCGCTTCAGCAGGATAGCCAAAACATAAAAAGATCGGAACAGAGTCAAGACCAGGATGTAGCACAGGGTGGAGAGTGCTGATAACTCCACCGGGGTCCGAGACTCCCCTAACCCTCACGAATGCACAGCGTTGTTGCGGCCGCCATCTTAGCGGCCTAGACACACAGGGGAGTAACGCAGGCCCAGGCCGACAATAGTTCCCAGCGTTGGGTTCCGGAAAGGGAACAGCAGGTAGTCCATCCATAGTCAGCAGTAGTCGTGGGCTACACGATCCAGTCACCAATTCTTGTTCTCTTTGTCCACACTCAACACCTCCCACTGCACAGGGTCTGGATCCCCCGTCAAAGTGGCCATCAAGGGCATCTCGAGTAGTTCCGCTTCCCGCAGTGGAACAGGGTCCGGTCCGATTCGCTCAAGTCCAGTCAAGCAAGTTATCATATTGCGTAGGTGCACATCAATACACTCATGAAATGACCCTATGGCCGCCAACACAGTTCGTAGTGACGGGACACTACCGGTTCCTTCCACAACACTGCATTCGGTCTCAATCATAGTGTCGGCGCCGGAGAGCCCGGTCCCCCGGAGGGGAAAACAAGTGGATGCGGAACGGAAGACTGCAGAGGGGGACACTCCGTTGGCGACAATGATAGTCCGGAAGCAGCTACCGCAGGCGGAGAACCCCACCCGGCGAGCACCGGCCGCTGCCAAAACCGGGCCACCGGGCCAGGAACCCCGGTCCGCTGCTGCAATTATGCGTCGTCACCCCTCTTTCAATGTACTCCAAGCACACCAATCGCCGTCCGTAGCGGGTCAAAAGAAAACTTGCCACCTCAGCTGACCGGACCCTGTCACACAACCACGGCCGATGTTGTTCAACTTCAGCCCGTCTGGGCCAGTACTCGAGACCCCGGCTTTCAAGCTGGTGTAGGCCGCAAGGTGCCACACGACGTAGCTTTGTCCACCGGAGTGGCAGAAATCTCAGGATTGCACCATTTCGATCCAGACCAGTTCAGACACAAGAAGGCAGGGCGCAAATGCAGGATATATGACAGGATCTACTGGCAGGAGACGGAGGTCAGCGGAGCCGGGAACTCACACGCCCATCTTGGTTGCTATCGTAGCTCCTCCCCCCAGCAACGTGATTCTTAATCGTTTCTGCTCCCCTACAAGTTCCCAACGGTGGGTGGATCTGGCTACCTTATACTCCGATAAGGACTCCAAGTGATATCTCATACCACCTTCACTAGCTGTCCATTTTGCGTCCTGAAGAAGACCCGCTGTGACTTCATCGTAATCACGCACCATCTTGGGTCGAAACATCGACGTACCCTATGTTCTCCACCCCATGCCAAACAACACATTCTGCAGGAGGCTCATTGGAGATTTACATGTCTAGGAACGGATATCAATTGATTTCAACATTTTATATACTGTTTTGTAAAGCACTGTGTATATATTATCTTTACTCAAGACACTTTGTCACCCTTAGATCACTTACTCACCTAAAAAGTCCCTCTTTTTCAATTTTTCAATTGTGAATATTGTTCATGACAGCCTTTTAATTTTGTAAAAGAAAAATATACAAATCAAGAGCGTATATTATATCTACTTTGATTGACTTCATATATGTGCGTTACTATTTTTTCTGCAGAATTATTGTTGTAACTAAAGAAATGTACTCCACCCAACAGAACCAATTGTAGTATAATCTTTAGTCATCAACAAGTACACCTCTTTTTTTTGCCATTTTTTGACGGGTTGGAGTAGGTCCTAGTTCAGACGGCCACCAGTCGTTGGACCAGACTGCGTCAAAAGGCAAAATTTCCATTTTACAGGAGTTCAGCTGAAAGAAATTTGCCGTCATCCAGGAAGCTGTCTTTGTCATGCAGTCTCAAAATTTATATTTGGTGGATTCCGGGTTTGGGCCCATTGAAATGCCTCGTTGAGTGTCATCTGCATATGAAATGACATCAAAGCCACATGACCTAATGACCTCAGCCAGGGGAGCCACATATACATGAATGAGAGGGGGACTCAAGATAGATCCCTGCGGAGCCCCTTTATCTAAGGCCATGATTCTGGAGTTAAAGAGGTCAAACTGTAGCACATGCATCTGCTCCAACAAAACGTTTTCCAGCCATCCCAGTGCTTTGCCTCTGACACCAATCTCCCCCATTAGCTGGATTAGGGTTGCATGAGAGATGCTATCAAAGGCTGCCAATAAATCCAAGAGAACCAGCATAACCAAGTCTAAGGCAAGCCTGATTTTGTCAGTGGCCTCTACCAAAGCTGTCTCCGTGCTATAAGATGCAAGTTGTTCATTGAGCAGGGTCTCTGTGACTTTTCCAAGAAAGGGAAGCATTGACATGTGTCTATAATTGACCAAATCAGTAGGGTCGGCCGTTGATTTTTTGAGAATCGGTTTGACCCGGGCCGCTTTCTATTTAGTTGGAAGTGCTTCCAAATTTAGAGTTAGGCTACACAGGTCTGTTATTGGACCGAGAAGTATTAGGGCCAAAGTAGCCATAAGGTGAGGGTAAACAGGATCATTTGGTTATACAGATATGATCCTATTGAGCAGGACCAGCACTTGCTCAAGAGTTGTAGGATTAACGATTTTTAGAGTTGTAGAAGGGAATACTGGCCAAAGATTTCAATGGGGATTGCCTTACTGATTCTGCATTTCTTTTTGGAAAAGATTGGTAAATGTTGTCAATTTTTAGTTCAAATTGAGCTGCAAGATCATCACAGAATGCCTGAGATATAGTGGGAATACATATAACTAACTAGCTTGGTAAATTCCTTTAGAATTTCATAAAGCTCTTTTGAAGAATTTCCTGCATTATTGCTTCTATCAACATGTGAATCTTACTTGCCACATTGATGTTTTTATGATAATATCTTAATGCAGATTTGTTAATAAATGTGTCCTCAGTGGATTTAGAAGTTCTCCACTTACGCTCAAGTTTTCTACAGGATGTTTTTCCCCTTTTTAGGGATTCAGAGTACCAGAGCGAGGCAAGGTTCTTGAATGTAACTTTACTGAATTTCAGGGGTGCAATGGTGTCTAAGGACTGTATAAAAGCTCCCTCAAAATCATTTGAGGCTGTGTTAATGTCTCCATAGTCCCTCAAACGCGGAGGGACAAAAGCTGGAAAAAATACTGAGGGTACTACCTTCCTCCATGGTCCAGGAGTTTTAAGACACTAACATTAGCACCTTTTGATTTCTCCATATCAAAATGGAGGCTGATGGTGGAGTGGTCTGTCGAAACCTGAGCAACAGGGGGATCAACGTCTAAGTAAAGGAAATTGGAATATACTAAATCTAGCATGTGTCCTGCGGTATGGGTCGGGCCATCTATGTTTTGGTGGAGTACCAAGGAGTTGAGATCAGAAAGCAGGCAAATAGTGTCTGAGTCTGAGCTCCTAGCTACATGATGATTAAAAACGCCTATCAACAGAAAATTGTTTGCTGCTAAAATGTGCGGGGTGAGCCATTCCTTTAGCTTGGTGCTAAAGTCTTTTTTTACACCTGGTGGGCAGTAGACTAGAGACCCCTCTCCATGTTGACAATGTAATTTCTAATTTAAAGATAACTCTCTCAATCCAATTGGCTGAACATGAATCTAGGAGAGTCATTTTTAATGGGTTCCGAAAGGTGATAGCCAGACCCCACTCCTGGATTTTGACTGTCTAGCTAGCATGCCCTGCTATTGCTGGCGACTACTGCCTCCAGGGAAGCGGACACTGCTATGACTCTTTACTGTAACTGGTGACTCGCCGGGCATTTCACATTACTGTAACTGATGTTTGTGACTGGTAGCTCCTGTCCACAAAGTAGCACACACCGCAATCGTTTGCTGTTGCTGGCCACAGTGCAGGATACACAGAAATTACCATGGTAAAGTCAAGTGAATGTGTCTATTTTGTATCCACATAATTGGCTATGGAACTTGCCTGGATAAAGCCAATTCTAGAAAGTCAGCTGTGGCCTGAAGGAGTAGAAGCCTGAACAAAAAACTGACTCATAGCAATGGACACTGTTACACACCATCGGAAAGGAGATGGGCTCCCAACCCGTCCTGCACATCCTGGGTTCTGATCTACCTAATATGCTAGTGTTCAATAATAGCTACCGATTGGCTATATGGTTGACTTGCTCAAATGGCCATAACCACTGGGCATTACTGGATACCACTTCACAAAAAATACTCCAATAACACTCTATCAGGACAGAGTGTCTGATAGAGTGTAAAATGAGGAAGACTACACTATAGATGGTAGTAAGGATTGCGCACTAACCCAGTAGAGGTGTGGGGGCCATGCTAGTCATGTCCGTATGTTTTGGGGGGGGAAAGACAAGTTATTTTTAATTGCCCTCACACACCCTAGTGGTGTCATGCTTCATCATCGGGTCACCCCGACCCCTAAAAGTCGGGGTACGTTCAACCACAGTGTTGGGTAGCTCTTCAGTTACATGAAAGAAGGGGGACTTAAAAGATAAAAAAAACCTCAGTCAGACCCCTGGTTTACCTTTATTCTTGGGTCTGGCTGGGTCAATAAAATTCTAAAAAAACTGGTCTTTTTTGGATTTTAATGGTCCTAAGACCCTAGTGCCGAGATGTTTCAGTCCAAAGGGGCCATAAAGGTCCAGGACTTTCTTCAGGGCTAGAGATGAACCCCCCTCTATGTGTAGGGAATTAAAGGATGGAAGGTCCCTATCCTATTTGTGTGGCGAGGGAAGAGTAGCTTCTCCTCGTGTATGTTAAAATGTCTCTGTGTTGCCAAGCTCCGTCCGTGGGGCAAAATCACAAGGGGACATAATTATAAACCTATTGTGTATATAACTGTAAGTGCTTAATCCAAGGTGGTGCATGTCAAATTCAGTGCGCATGCCGTTAACGGTGGAGAATTAACCCCACTCAGTGCCACTCATCCATATCGTGTTGTGACCGGCTTCCATGATGTGACACGCCCATTGGTTCGCCATATATATTCTAATGCCAATTCAGTCTTAGAATAGTAAGAAGCAGTAAATAAAAAACAGTAAAAGTAGTCACAATTGCAGAATGATAGATACAAATTTTTGAGTATTCTTTGAGTTCATCCCAATTCTGTGCCTGGGATAGACTCTGACTAATGTTTGTATCTAATAGCAGAGAGGGACCTGCTAAAATGGCTGACGCATCATCATCCGTATAGCCAATCCCCATTAGATTGGCCATGGCAATTCTAAAGGTGTGTCAGAAGTGTGTGTACTTAGAGTAAAGTGTCCAATTCTGCAAGAAACCACGGACAGCTGGTATTACGCTGCTTCTAAAGTTGGGGTGGATCAAATTTGATCCAAACAAATCAGAAAAAAACCCACAGCTGTGCGCTGCTCAAAAATCGTTATCACAAAAGGCCACTAGTGCAATTTCCAGTGGTCAGGGGGTTTGGAGAGGAAAATAACCGGAGCATGTCCTCCCTAGGGAATATACTTCACAAAAAAATAGTCCAATAACACTCTATCAGGACAGAGTGTCTGATAGTGTGTAAAATGAGGAAGACTACACTATAGATGGTAGTAAGGATTGCGCACTAACCCAGTAGAGGTGTGGGGGCCATGCTAGTCATGTCCGTATGTTTTTTTTGGTGGGGGGGAAACTAGTTCTTTTCAATTACCCTCACACACCCTAGTGGTGTCATGCTTCATCATTGGGTCACCTCGACCACTAAAAGTCGGGGTGGGCTCAACCACAGTGTTGGGTAGCTCTTCAGATAGATGAAAGAAGGGGGACATAAAAGATAAAAAACCTCAGTCAGACCCTGGTTTCCCTTTATTCTTGGGTCTGGCTGGGTCAATAAAATTCTAAAAAAACTGGTCTTTTTTGGATTTTAATGGTCCTAAGACCCTAGTGCCGACATGTTTCAGTCCAAAGGGGCCATAAAGGTCCAGGACTTTCTTCAGGGCTAGAGATGAACCCCCCTTTATGTGTAGGGAATTAAAGGATGGAAGGTCCCTATCCTATTCGTGCGGCGAGGGAAGAGTAGCTTCTCCTCGTGCATGTTAAAATGTCTCTGTGTTGCCAGGCTCCGTCTGTGGGGCAAAATCACAAGGGGACATAATTATAAACATATTGTGTATATAACTGTAAGTGCTTAATCCAAGGTGGTGCATGTCAAATTCAGTGTGCATGCCGTTAACGGTGGAGAAATAACCCCACTCAGTGCCACTCATCCATATCGTGTTGTGACAGGCTTCCATGATGTGACACGCCCATTTGGTCGCCTGATGTGATTTAATGCCGGTATCCCGACTGCTCACTCTCGCAGAGCCGGGGACCGAGATCGCAACAGGTGTAAATGACGGGTGAGATCTCGAACGGAGTAAGTAACAGACAATATCTCTATGACCCGAGTTGATGTTTTTAATTCAGGGTCAATAAGGAAGCTTCCTTTACTTTTAAAACCACCAGATCCTTCAATTTGTGGATACGATTTCCCACTATAATGATTACCGCCTCATTTCTCGTTTTTCACAATATCATTAGGACCACAATACCGCATATCTCGGTCCTTTGAGAAGCACGCAGCCCCCGTAAATTGGGTAAGTGCTAACGTGAACACTAACGTGCATGTGGAATGTATGTATGAATGTTCCGTTGAATGTATAGTATACCTACCGTGTGAATACTCAAAAAATGTTGTCTATCATTCTGCAATTGAGACTACTTTTACTGGTTTTTATTTACTGCTTCTTACTATTTTAGTACTGAAAGGAAGGGGTCTCAGTGTTATTATTATTATTATTATTATTAAAGGGGCTTATAAAGCGCCTGGTGACGCCTCCCGGCGTGTCCCCGCGCTGTGGAGAAAGAATCATAACCAGAACCAAGGAGAACAGGCTGATTAACAGGTGAACAAATGGGTCTTTAGCAGTTTCCTGAAGGAGGCCTCATTATTTTCTAACCTGATGGGTGTGGGGAGGGCGTTCCATTTCCTAGCCGCCAGAGTGCGGAAGGACTTGCCTCACATCCTGGCTTTTTTTATGCGTGATGTTTTAAGCAGCCCCATTCCCTCGGAGCGAAGGGACCTATTCGGCTCGTAGGGTATAGCTAAGTCGGACATATAAGAGGGGGCTTTTTGATGGATGATCCTGTGACACCACAGGAGAGCTTTGAATAGTATCCTCTGTCCAATGGGTAGCCAGTGGAGGGAAGCCAAGGAGGGTTTGGAAGGAGCCCTACGGGGAAGTCTCAGCACAAGGCGTGCAGCTGAATTTTGCAGGACTTGCAGTTTTCTGATGTTTTTATCCGTTGTTCCCAACAGCAGTACATTGCCATAGTCTATTCGGGAGGTAACAAGTGCCTGAGTCATGGTCCGCCTGGAGTTTAGGGGGAGCAGATCCAGGGTGCGGTTAAGAGTTTTCATGACTCCAAAGCACTTGCCTACCGTTTTTTTGACATGGCTGTCATACGAGAGCTTGTTGTCTATCCAGACACCCAAGTTCTTCGCTTCTTTACTAGGATTAGGTAGGGGTCCCAAACTAGCGGGCCACCAGTCCTTTGTCCACATAGTGTCTCTTCCTCCTATTACCAGTACCTCTGTTTTTGTACCATTTAATTTGAGGCAGTTTTCATTCATCCAGGCTGCCAGTCTACTCATGCAGGATTTGAAGTTATCAGCCTCAGAGGAGGGTGCTTGAGATAGAGAGATCAGCAGTTGGGTATCGTCGGCGTAAGAGACTAGCTCTACGCCGAACGATTGTACCACCTCTGCCAGAGGAGCCATGTACAAATTGAACAGGGTGGGACTCAGGGCAGAGCCCTGAGGTACCCCCTGTTCCAGTGTCATACTATCAGAGAGGAAGATCCCTCTTTGAACCTGAAAGCTTCTGTTGGTGAGAAAAGCCTTCAGCCATCCCAGAGCCTCTTTGATAACACCCGCTCGGTTTAGACACTGTAGCAAGGTGTAATGAGCTACAGTGTCAAACGCGGCACTTAGGTCTAGCATGATAAGGGCCATAGTCTTGCCTTCATCAGCTCCCTCCCGCAGGGTTTCAGTAGCTCTCAAGAGAGCTGTTTCAGTAGAAAATCTTGGTCTGAAACCGGACTGAGATGTATGAAAGGTATTTTGGGCTTCCAGATGAGCCATAAGTTGGACGTTGGCAATTTTCTCTGCTAGCTTAGCCAGATATGGTAGCAGGGAGATGGGGCGTAAATTCTCTAACAGATCCTGACTCACATTGGTTTTTTTTTAGATGGGGAGGACTATGGCTTTCTTCCATACTGCAGGTAGACAGGCATTGGAAAAGGAGAGTTGCAGTATGTGTCTGAAATGGGGCTCTAAGACAGACAGACAAGCTGCTAGAATTTTCGGAGGCGCAGGATCACTTGGAGAGCCGGATTTGATGCTTTTGCAAGTAGATATTAGAATGTCGGCAGAGGGAACAGAGAAAGCGTCTAGATGAAATTGAGTGCTTATATGATCTTTACTTTCTACAAAATCAATACCAGGCACTTTACTTCCAGAAAAACTTGCATATA
The DNA here is from genome assembly GCF_964261635.1 of Lissotriton helveticus. Lineage (NCBI taxonomy): Eukaryota > Metazoa > Chordata > Amphibia > Caudata > Salamandridae > Lissotriton > Lissotriton helveticus. Next base: position 2,111,301,801 of record NC_136057.1, read on the forward strand.
TGTTCGCGATTTTGCCAGAAAAATAATTGGCGATTTTATTGCAAGTTTCCACAGAATCATTGTGGGAGGCAGGGCTGGATTCAATTGTTGATATTTCCTTAAATATCTGAAAAAGCTCCTTCGAGGAGTTCTCAGCTTCCTGAATCCGGTTATTGTAATGGGAAGCTTTGGACGCTCGTACCTTTTTGTTGTATTCTTTTTGTGCGGCTTTGTAGCGGATTTTGATTACCGGACAGAAATTTTGACGCCATTCTCTTTCAAGCTTTTTGCAAGCAGTTTTGGCGCTTTGAAGCTCCTGACTAAACCAAGGGGCCGATTTATTTTTCCTCGTGGCATTAGTCATGGTGCGTTTGGGGGCAGTGCTGTCAAGGGCTTTAGTAATGCATGCTTGCAGGTGATTATATGCTAAATCACATTCCAGACCTTTCGGTGGTCCAGCCTCTTGGAGGATTTTAGTGAAGGAGTCTATGGAAAAATTCTTCCATTTCCTACATGTGTATTGCTGTAAATTTTGTTTATGATATACATTGCCGTCCATTTGGAATAATATAGGGATGACAAAGTGATCGGACCAAGGTATTGGCTGGTGAGGTAGAGTTTGAACTCCCTTCCAGTTCCCAAATACAGGGTCTAATAGGTGTCCTAGTTGGTGTGAGGGTTCGGAGTTTTTAAGCTCTAGTTGTAGGGAGCGTAGCTCAGCTATAATTTCTGTCGCCTCCTTATCTAAGGGATCCTCAAAATGGACATTAAGATCGCCTAGTACCAGTAAGCGATTTTTTCTGAGAGCAAGGTGGGTAAGGGACTCCATAAGAGTGGGAATAAAATCGTAGATCCTACCAGGAGGACGGTATATAAGGATACCAGAGAGAGAGTGATTAGGCCCTATGATTATGGTGAAGGAGCCAGCTTCACTGTGGTCAACAGAAGTCGGAGAGAGGGTGCATTCAATGGGTGCTTTCGTGGCGATAGCAATGCCGCCTCCTCTACCCTCCTTTCTATCCAATCGTGATAAGGAATAGCCAGGTGGTAGGGCCTGAATAATGTCAGGCTCAGAGTATTCGTCCAGCCAGGTTTCCGTGAGAAACAGAATATCAATATTATCATCTTCAAGTAGATGAAATATCTCTACACGATGTTTCCGCATGGATCTGCAGTTCAATAGAGCTGCCTTTACTGTGCTTGTGGCTTTGCCAAGAGTCACGTTAGTAAATGGCGTAAACGTACATGCGCTACAGTTCTTCATCGATAGTGCGCTCATGTCATGATTGCAGCACAGGGGAATATGGTGCTTTAGGTTTAACAGTTCTTGTCTGCCATACCTTATAATCACGGGTGTAGGAGAGCCAGGGATTTTGGCCCCGCGCCCCGTCCGGCCGCGGACGGGCGCAGACGGGCTGGACTTTGGCTCGACTTCGGCTCGCTTCCGGCGCGCCCGCTGCACGCGTCCGCTGCGCGGACGCTGACCCAGACACATTTATAAGGGGAGCGGGGGTCGCTAGAGCGCTGAGCTGTGAGCCCTGAACCCGGAAGTGCTGGGCTCCTCCTCACCCTCCGCTCAAACGCCCATGATTGGACGCGGCGGAACAGGGCGGGAGTGGGCGGACTACGTGGATTCCCCAAGCTCTGACTCAGCCTGGAGATGAGGTGGGGTGCAGGTATAGTGCAATACAGTTTCAGATTCAATTACAGTTTTAAAATATCAGTATCAACATACACGATAACGTTTTTAAAAAGCCTCAGTCGCAACAATTAAAAACAGCGCGCTAGAAGTGCAGCGCTATCCGTGCAGCTGATAACACCCAAAGCGCTAAGTAGATCGAGTCTGCCTCTGCCACCGGCAAGACTCTTCTCCACAGCGTGAGTGCGCTTTACCTGGACTTTAAATAGTAGCCACGCACAGTGTCGCTAGAGCGCTGAGCTGTGAGCCCTGAACCCGGAAGTGCTGGGCTCCTCCTCACCCTCCGCTCAAACGCCCATGATTGGACGCGGCGGAACAGGGCGGGAGTGGGCGGACTACGTGGATTCCCCAAGCTCTGACTCAGCCTGGAGATGAGGTGGGGTGCAGGTATAGTGCAATACAGTTTCAGATTCAATTACAGTTTTAAAATATCAGTATCAACATACACGATAACGTTTTTAAAAAGCCTCAGTCGCAACAATTAAAAACAGCGCGCTAGAAGTGCAGCGCTATCCGTGCAGCTGATAACACCCAAAGCGCTAAGTAGATCGAGTCTGCCTCTGCCACCGGCAAGACTCTTCTCCACAGCGCGAGTGCGCTTTACCTGGACTTTAAATAGTAGCCACGCACAGTGTCGCTAGAGCGCTGAGCTGTGAGCCCTGAACCCGGAAGTGCTGGGCTCCTCCTCACCCTCCGCTCAAACGCCCATGATTGGACGCGGCGGAACAGGGCGGGAGTGGGCGGACTACGTGGATTCCCCAAGCTCTGACTCAGCCTGGAGATGAGGTGGGGTGCAGGTATAGTGCAATACAGTTTCAGATTCAATTACAGTTTTAAAATATCAGTATCAACATACACGATAACGTTTTTAAAAAGCCTCAGTCGCAACAATTAAAAACAGCGCGCTAGAAGTGCAGCGCTATCCGTGCAGCTGATAACACCCAAAGCGCTAAGTAGATCGAGTCTGCCTCTGCCACCGGCAAGACTCTTCTCCACAGCGCGAGTGCGCTTTACCTGGACTTTAAATAGTAGCCACGCACAGTGTCGCTAGAGCGCTGAGCTGTGAGCCCTGAACCCGGAAGTGCTGGGCTCCTCCTCACCCTCCGCTCAAACGCCCATGATTGGACGCGGCGGAACAGGGCGGGAATGGGCGGACTACGTGGATTCCCCAAGCTCTGACTCAGCCTGGAGATGAGGTGGGGTGCAGGTATAGTGCAATACAGTTTCAGATTCAATTACAGTTTTAAAATATCAGTATCAACATACACGATAACGTTTTTAAAAAGCCTCAGTCGCAACAATTAAAAACAGCGCGCTAGAAGTGCAGCGCTATCCGTGCAGCTGATAACACCCAAAGCGCTAAGTAGATCGAGTCTGCCTCTGCCACCGGCAAGACTCTTCTCCACAGCGCGAGTGCGCTTTACCTGGACTTTAAATAGTAGCCACGCACAGTGTCGCTAGAGCGCTGAGCTGTGAGCCCTGAACCCGGAAGTGCTGGGCTCCTCCTCACCCTCCGCTCAAACGCCCATGATTGGACGCGGCGGAACAGGGCGGGTGTGGGCGGACTACGTGGATTCCCCAAGCTCTGACTCAGCCTGGAGATGAGGTGGGGTGCAGGTATAGTGCAATACAGTTTCAGATTCAATTACAGTTTTAAAATATCAGTATCAACATACACGATAACGTTTTTAAAAAGCCTCAGTCGCAACAATTAAAAACAGCGCGCTAGAAGTGCAGCGCTATCCGTGCAGCTGATAACACCCAAAGCGCTAAGTAGATCGAGTCTGCCTCTGCCACCGGCAAGACTCTTCTCCAATAGCAATAGTTATACTAATAAATTTTAAGGAAAATTAAACGACAATGAATGAATCCAACATTGTTTTAATTCACAATGAGGAACAATATAAGGAATATATTAACATTTTCAATGCATAAAGTAGGTTGAACAGTGCCCTGGAGGGGAGGGGGGGAGGTGATAATGTGAGGATGGTGTGGTAAAGGTATTGTGACAATAAAACCAAGAAAATATCAAAAAATTACATTTGTGTTTTCATTACACTACAAATAGGATGATTCACTATACCAATGTATACAATTGTCATACTCCAATAGTGCAATCAATGTCGAATGTAGGTGGGGAGTTGACTAAGTGGATAGTATGGCTATTTCCAAGATAATTACATCATCCCAGAGCCCTAGGATAGAACCTGAAAAGACAATAGCACCTTCAATTACAATCAACACTTTAAAATCCACAGATGTAGAACATCCTAACCAGCAGCATACTACTATATGAAGCAAGGTAAGTTAGGAAGGGATTAGTATAGGGAAATGTGCAATTAATTTGAGTGGTAGACATGTTAGTCTGTTATTTGGATTGAAAAGGATAGTGGAGGGATAGAAGAGGGAAGGGTTACATTTATATAATGCTTGCTACTACTTTGTAGAGCAAACAGGTGCTTGATGCAAATCAGAGGGCTTCACAACCTTGTCAGAGGTATGAAGAACTATATAATCAATACAATCGAAGCACCCAGAAAGCACTTAGGGGCACATGCATCAACCTATTTAGGAAGTGCAAACGGTGCGAATCGGTAAATTCGGCCGTTTGCACTTCCTAAATACGTATTTGGGATGCATCAAACACTTTTTCAATATTCGCATTTTTTTGCATTTCTTAAAAATGCGAATGCATTTAAGGAATCACATTTGTGCGATTCCTTAAATGCAATGCATCCATTTTTAAAAAAATGCGAATTTTGAAATTGGAAGTGCAAATTAACACGAGGTTGACCCTCGTGTTAATTTGCGAAAATCTTTCAAAATGCAAAAAAATTCATTTTTTACACTGTCATGTTACAGACACACATGTCCTTAGGACATGTGTGTTTGAAACATGCACTTTCAAATACATTTCAGGGGTGCAGGGGGGGTCCTTTGGACCCCCCCTGCACCCTTGGAATGCATCAACAAATTGCGAATTTGTAAATGCCTTCCCATTGACTCCTATGGGCCTTTCGGCCCATAGGAATCAATGGGATTTGCGAAAAAGCAGTTAGGAATTCGGTATTTATTTGCGATTCGGTAAAAATTGCGATTTTTACCGAATCACAAATAAATACCGAAAAAAATGATGCATAGCATTTTGCAATTCTTAATTTGCGATTCGGTAATTTTCGCAAATTAAGAAATGCAAAATGTATGAATGATGCATGTGCCCCTTAGAGCTTTGCAAGGGGTAAGACAATGGTATTTAAATAACATACAATATATGTACATCTTTTCACTATCTTTGAATTTAAAGCAGTGAATGTTTTTGGCAATACACAAACCTGTTTCAGTTACATTTTGCGAAATAGAGAACAGGATACATACACAGTACTGCAGACTTTGCACTCATCGAATTTATTTCAGAGATGACATATGAGGTACATAATTGTGATAAACAAAAAATTATACCTGTAGCCACCTCCAACTTGTGCCCTGCTCATTCACAACACTCACACTTGTAAGGCCTGAAAAACAACGAGGGGCTTACAGCAAAAAACACACACTAAATAACATTTGTTTGCAAATATGAGACTCCTCCAAAATCTCGAAATACTTGCACACTTACGGCCTTATTCTGAGTTCCCCTGTAATCCTGGCCGTAATGGGAGTTACTGGATGAATCAGGGGCTAGATGTATCCAGCAATTTTACGGTCGCAAGTGTCAAATTTGAGCCTTTGACGTTGTAAAATGTACCAAACTCATATTGTGATTCTTTAACATGTTACTGAATCGCAATTTGGGTTTTAGAACAAATACAGAATCTGTATTCAGGAGGGGCATGTAAATGACGTACCTTCCAAATTCAGATTCTTTAGCTTATGTATTGTTTTGCGTCAAAAATTCGGCAGCAAAACATTCTTTGTTTTTACCACTACACTAAACCCAAAGTGAATGGCTACATAAATATTTTTACAAGCAGGCTGTACCTTTACAAAAGTGTTTATTTTCTTTTTTAAATGCATCCCGTTTTCATTTTAGGAAAAAAGGTTGCATTAAAAAAAAAATTGCTTTATTTAAAAGCAATCACAAACATGGAGGTCTGTGGACGCAAGCAGTCCACCATTCTTGTGACTTTAACCAATCGTATAGGGTCTCATTTTGCGAACTACCTCATGCTTATTAATGAGCTAGGTGAAATTGCAACCCACTATGAATCGCTATTTTGTTAATCAATCTAATAATACATAGGTTGTTTCACAAAATACCAATGCATTCGGTAGAAGTCAATGTGCAAATTGCACCAAGTTCTACCAAATACATTTTAGTTGAGTCCTAATAAGAAATCCCAAATTGTAATTTTATGCAATTTATGATTTCTTAATAGGAATCCTAATACATGAAATGAAATGAAAATAATTTTTATAGAGCGCACATAGTTGCCCTGGGGCGTCCAAGCGCTAAGACTAAGGGTATTATCTAACAAGGCGTAGAGCAGGGGAGGGCTTTACTTATTAAATAGGAATGTTTTTAATTGTTTTCGAAAAGATGTTAGTTCCGGATTGGACCTTAAGTGTAAGGGGAGAGCATTCCATAACTTAGCAACATTGAAAGAGAAGGAGCGACCTCCCGCTCTATTTTTTCTGATCTTGGGCACCGAAGCCAAAAAAGCATTGGCTGATCGTAGTTGTCTTCTGGGATGATACGGGGAGATTAGTGAAATGTTAATTGCTGGACCGGTTTCCCAGAAGGCCTGATGGGCAATACATAGGGACTTGAAACTAATTCTGTCCTTAACGGGAAGCCAGTGCAACTTTTTCAGGCCGGGTTTGGCAGACGTCCTACGAGGGATTTGCAGTAGCGTACGGGCGGCGCAGTTTTGGATTATCTGCAGTTTTCGCAGAGTAATGTCAGGAGCTCCCAGATAAAGGGCATTACCGAAATCCAAACGAGATTGGATCAAACCCTGTATCACCGTTTGTCTGGCTTCAAAAGGTAGTAGGGGAAGAATTTTCCTAAGAATTCTGAGTAGGCCGAAGCAGGTAGCGGTTAACATGGTTGCTTGATAGTCGAATGTTAGAGGCCTGTCGAGCCAGATACCTAGTCTCTTGATAGCATTCTTAGGTATGGGTGGCGGGCCTAGATTAGAGGGCCAGATGGAACTGATTGATGCTGGAGCTGCATTACCCAGCAGCATGAGCTCTGTCTTGTCTCCATTCAACTTGAGACAAGACAGAGTCATCCAGCTTTTTACTTTCTCCAAGCAGCCCACCAGGTCCACTTTGGCCGAGGGGTCATATTCCTGTTCCAGGGAGACCACCAGCTGAGTATCGTCCGCGTAGGTGATGATCTTAACACCATACGGACAGACGATCTCAGCTAGTGGTCTCATGTAGACGTTAAACAACGTCGGGCTCAAAGAGGAACCCTGTGGGCCTCCGCAGCCCAGGGGTTTGCTGGGGGAGTCAAGTCAAGTCAAAACCACTTTATTCGATTAATTAAAATCATAAAAGTATGCTATACAAATACAAAAACTTTAAAAATTTCTGTTAAAAATGTAGTATACAAGATAAAAATACAATTCAAAATCGAATAAAATACATGATCATTCATTCCCATGTTTAAGCAATTGATAGGGATACCTTGTCTGTATTTTAAGAGGAATCCAATTCTTGAATAGCTTTTTGTCTAACCCTCTTATTTCTAACAGACGCGGCAAGAAAGCTGGCGACACAAAACATAGTTGCCGGGGATTCTAATAGTTGTAAAAACAATAAAGCAGGTTTACACTGAATAAAATTCATCTTTTTCAGTAATGGAAGAATAAACCTTTTCCTGGCATCTTGGTACAATGGGCAAAAGATCATAAAGTGCATAGTGTCTTGCGGGGAGAAATCATCGCATTTGCACAGAGCAGCATCTTCAGGTCTACTCCAAACCTCCAAATCCCCGAGAACTGTGTAAATTTGGTTAACCCGAAATTTAGTCAATAGCCATCTATGGAAAGAATTTGTCACAATGGTCAAGTAAGGTGACATTGCTAATGACAGGGTAACCAAAACATGGCCCCTAACCAAAGGTTTACAAAGTTCTAGTCCTTCCCGCTCTGCCTCCCTTAGCTTGATGAAGTTAGTTTTTACCCACTCTAAGTCTGCCTTACAAAGCGATTCCGGGTTGAAAAAGATCTCTGGTCGCCCCAAGTGCATTGCTAACATTTTTATGTAAGACAACCACTGGATTTTGTTCATATTATCGAGCATAATACAGTCCTTTAAGATCTTATGATTTAGGGAGAGGTTCGGATTTAACCAAATTTTAATCCATAGCAGCATTGGGGCTATTTTAATTATATCTGCTAGGTAACCAATCCCCAATTCAAGGTGGACAGAGTGGGTAGCAGTAGATTGGGAAAGGCCAAGGAGGGACCGTAGGAATTTGTTTTCTTCAGTTTGAATGGCGTCGGGTTTGGTGAATCCCCAGATTGAGGCCCCGTACCTTGCGATGGAAATAGTCTTTGCTTTGTAGATTGTTAGAATTGCCTCATAGGGTTTCCCCCCCAACCTTTTAGCAAAGCCTAGCACTGCAGCTGAAGAATTTCTCACCGAATTTACCTTTATTGGAAGCTGAGGGGACCATGAACCCTTATCATCAAAGACTACTCCCAAGTAGGTAAATACCTTCACTCTGGTGAATACCTTCACTCTGGTGATTTCTTCACTACCACAGAAAAAGGTCTTAACTCTATTTTTTGAGGGCCCCAGAGACATGACGTGCGATTTGCCATTATTTACTACCAAGTCCAGGCTTTTCATAAAATCCCCAAACGAGTCCAGCAATCTTTGCAGGCCCAACGGGGTCCTTGCCAACAGGACAGCGTCATCCGCGTATAGGAGCACCGGAACCGGTGTTCCTCCCATACGCGGGATGTCCGGGGTCGCTGCTAACAGGTTTACCTCCAACGAGTTTACATATAGCGTAAATAACATAGGGGCCAAGATGCATCCCTGGCGCACCCCTCTGCCGGACTTAAAACTGGACGTGCATTTCCCCTCATTCGTCATCCTGATTGAGGCATTCAAATCCTTATGCAGCTCGGCCAGAAAATACACAAGGGGCCGATCGAGTCCCAGTTCCAGGAGTATAGTCCACAGCTTTGACCTATTGACTAGATCAAAAGCTGTGGATAGGTCCATAAAACCCAAATAAATGGAGCCCCTGGCAGCCTTGGTGTACTTAGCTGTTATTAAGTGTAGGTTCAAACATTGGGCCTCCGTACTCTGAAGCCATATTGGGCGTCTGACAAAATGTTATTGTCAGAGGCCCATCCTGTTATCCTTGCTAGAATTACCTTCCCCAGGATTTTTATAGAGGAATCAAGCAAGGATATGGGCCTATAACATCTAGGGTCAGCCCTTTGGCCCTTCTTAAAGACCGGGATTATTGTTGACCGAGACCAAGATTTAGGGAATCCAACACAGGCCGAGGTGTTAACAACGTTAGTCAGGATGTTCGCCCAGTACAATGGGTTAGCCTTGTACATGTCTGAGGGAACCCCGTCTGGCCCCGGTGCCTTTCGTCCTGCAGAGTCTTCAATTGCTTTTACAACTTCTGCCAGGTGAAACCTAACTGGCATAACGGGAGGTTCTGAGGCTGGAGCCACAAAGATTTCTAACTCTAGATGACTACCGTAAATATGTTCAAAGTGGTTCAACCAGTCCTCCTCTGCGATATTTACTTCTAAAACTTTATTTTTACTATTAGAGAACAGGGGCGTGTTAATAATGGACCAGAATTTTGCACTATCTTTTAAGGTTGCTTTATCCATAAGCTCAACCCACGCATTGTGTTTAATTTCGTTTTTCCTTTCCTGTACTACTCTTGAGTACTCCCTTCTGAGCTGGGCAACCAGAGCATTATTCCTAGGTCGCTCCTGGAGGGCTTTTTTGAGAAGATTATGGGATTTAGTGCATTTGTGGTCAAACCAGCCGGTAACCGGATTTTTTTTGGCTGGACGACTTTTGGTCGTGAGTTCTTTAGCCACTTGGGAGCAGATAGCTTCATAGGAGAATATTACTTGCTCCCCAGTTGAAAGGGGATCTCCACAGATATTTAAGTCCTGAGCAGCCTTAGCAGTAATGATATTAAAGAACTCCTCTGGCACGACCTTACTCCAATTTAACCTCCTCCCCTGGTCTTTTACTTTGACTTCAGCAACCACCAATGGCGGGGTGGTTTTATTAAAAAGAGAAAAAACGTTTACCAGTTCAATTACCACTGGATTATGGTCACTAAAAAAGGAAGGTATAGCATTATAAGAAACAACATATTTTAAAAGTCCAGAAGAGAGAAATATGTAGTCAATTATAGTTTCACAATCCCTGCCAATGTATGTAGGAACACGAGAACTTTTATCAAAAAACCCTGCTTCAAACAAATCATTGTTGGATAAGAGTTTCTCCAGTGCTTCCCCCTTACTAGTATGCTCAAAATGTTGCGGGGAAGTGAAATCTGGCCCATCGTTATCAACTAATAAACAATTATGACTACATAAGTGCACATTAAAATCACCCAACAGAATATATTGGCAGAAAGTGGTTTGCTTTACAGTATAGGTGTTTAAGAAATCTGACAACCACAACAAGTGTACATTTGGGGAATCCCCTTGCTGAGAATTGTAACAGTTTACTAAAAATTAATTTGGTGTTATTAGTGAGTTTTAATTCCAGGATTAGGAAATTATTAGAGGCACAATCTACCCTACTAACTATCCCTCTTACATTCACGGAAACCAATAACCCAAGTCCCCCTCTATCTCTCCCGGCCGACGATTTTAATGCAGGGACAAAATATGAGGTGAAACCATCTAACCAGAAGTCACAGTCTCTGTCCCAAGTTTCTTGAAGAGCCACAATGTCATGTTGTTTCACAAAATTTAACCAGTTGATATCTTCTCTCTTGGAACGCAGACCAGCGACGTTCCAACTTATCATCTTAACCGTTGCCCCCTTGTCGTTACACAGAGTTACAGGGTTACAGTGGGTAGCGGGAGGGATCAAACCAGAATGATCCTGTACCGGAGGGACCGAGCCAGAGTGTGACTCTTCCCCAGTTCCCTTAATAGCCTCTCGTCAATCACACAACTCCAAAGTAGAAAGCACATCAAATCTGTTGTGTGTAGGAATGTTAGGCCCAAAATTAAAATAATTCTCTCCACCGGGTCCCTGAAATGAACCCGGCGTCTGAGCCATAACGGGAGTACAGGGTCTCCTTCTCGCACTATATGGGGGCATTCTAGTAAAGTGGTTATAAAAAAAACCAAGAGGACGCACCCATATACTGTTAGCATCGTGCGTCAATGAGGCTGCCCTTAACAGGACTGTGGCCACATGTTGTGGGTGTCTAAAGTTAATGATTATACAGTCCCCTTTACAGGCCTTCTGAGAAGACCCGATCCAATTAGCCCTTCTAGTAGTTATGATATCAGGGGCAAATTTTGTGGGGAAACCGCAATTCCTGTTTAACCATGACACAGTTTTGTTTTCAAGGGCGTCATGCGATTCCTCATGTGTCTGGGCTGATTGCGTGTCTTGGGGCGGAACATTTGTTAAAACAACAACGTAGGGAGTACACGCTGGGGGTAAGTTTATAGATCTACTTCTCCTTACCAAGTTGTTACTAGATGAACAAGCAGGCCCTGTTGTTATTCGAGTAGCTTCACTCACTACAGTGGAGGGAGCTGTTATGGCTGGGTCAATATTATTTAAATGCCGGGTAGCTTGCTGCTGGTTTTCCCTTTTAACTACCTGCTCTGGCCCTCCTGAAGCGCTGATCTTTATGCGCCTCCTGGCACGTTTTCACGGTGCGCGGCTTCCGGCCGCTGAGGATCCTGGGCAATGAAGTCCCACAGCCCCACGGGCTCTGCCTTCCTCAGTGCGGCGGCACTCGGCCGTCAGGGAGTGCGGTGGCAAGCTGCTAGCTGCAGCGGCAATCCAGCTGGGCAAGGTGAGGGCGCTACAACACCCCCGAGTTTGGTTCTCTCTCCCCCGCTCTGCCGGGGGAAGCGCTGATCTTTATGCGCCTCCTGGCGCGTTTTCACGTGCGCGGCTTCCGGCCGCTGAGGATCCTGGGCAATGAAGTCCCACAGCCCCACGGGCTCTGCCTTCCTCAGTGCGGCGGCACTCGGCCGTCAGGGGGTGCGGTGGCAAGCTGCTAGCTGCAGCGGCAATCCAGCTGGGCAAGGTGAGGGCGCTACAACACCCCCGAGTTTGGTTCTCTCTCCCCCCTTTAAGTTTAAGTTTAAGTTTAAAGCATTTGTAGAGCGCAACGTACACCTGAACGGTTTCTTGGCGCTAAAATTGCAGACAGCCTGGGTGACAGAGTCAACCGCAAGGGCATAAACTGAGACAGGGGGAAGGAAAAGAGGTTTTTAAGAAGAAAAAAAAGCCTGAGTGAACAGGAAAGTTTTCAGGGATTTGCGAAAAAGGGAATACTCAGTGAGGGCTCTGAGGTGAAAGGGAAGGGAATTCCAAAACACGGGGGCAAGAGTAGAAAATTTAGAGCCACCCTGTTTTTTTTTTCCTGAAACGAGGGGCTACTAAGAGATGTAGAGCCGAGGAACGAAGGTCTCTGCCGGGGACGTAGGTTTTGATGGCTGAAGATATAAAGATAGGGGCCAGACCCGACCTGGCCTGAAAAGCCATACAGCCTAGTTTAAACAATGCGCGTTCCCGGACAGGAAGCCAGTGGAGGGTCTTCAATAGGGGAGAGGTGTGGTGGAATTTGGGGAGACCGAAGGCAAGGCGAGCCGCCTGGTTCTGAACCAGTTGTAGCTTACGTAAGCTGTACAGTGGGATGCCGTTGAACAGGGCATTCCCGTAGTCCAGGCGGGAAAGGACCAGTGCGGACATGATCAGTTTGAGTGCAGGGAAAGAGAAAAAGCGAGAAATAGAATGGATAGTGCGGAGAATAAAAAAGCAGGAAGAGACCACCGAACCCACCTGGGAGTGAATGGTGAGTTTGTCATTGAGCTTGATGCCTAAAGTCTTGACAGAGGAAGCTGGGGTAGGGGGAGAGCCAAAAGAGGGGGGCCAAAATAGGGAGTTCCAGGGACTGGAGCAACCACCCGTTAGCACAAGTTCCGTCTTATCAGGGTTGAGCTCCAGGTGGTTGAAGTTCATCCAGTCCCTGATAAAAGATAAGATGGATTGAAAATTAAAGATAGAGTCAGAAGAGGAAGACAGGTTAAAGATGAGCTGGAGGTCATCGGCATAGTTGTATACCGTGACCTCCAGCTGCTGAAGAGTGAAGATGAGAGGAGAGATGTAGAGATTAAATAATAAAGGGGACAGAGAAGAACCCTGAGGCACCCCGCACTGGACCTGACAGGGGGTAGCTGAAAACTCCCCAAGACGAACCGCCTGGATCCGGTCCCTGAGGAAGGATGAAAGCCAGATGAGGGCCGGTCCTCCAATGCCCGCCGCCCTGACACGGGAGAGTAGGATGGAATGATCCACCGTGTCAAAAGCGGCGTACAAATCAAGGAGGACCAGCGCCTGGGGTTGACCACTGTCCATACCCTCTCTGAGGGTGTCAAGCACAGACACCACCACTGACTCAGTCGAGTGCCTAGGTCTGAACCCCGCCTGGCAAGGGGCCAGCACCCCATTTTCCTCGACAAAGGAGCTGAGCGCAGAGGTGACGTGTCGCTCTAGGGGAGATATTGTTTCCTTCATATACCTGGTATACATCCGGTCCCAAGATTACAAAAATCTTGGTAACTCTGTGGATCTGTGATATTTCACTTGGAAACTCCACAATAATGTGACCCAAGTGTTTCCTTGAATTGTTTTATAACCTGTCTGATCCTAACCTCTCTGTGGGTCTGAGCAGCAGTTAGCTACCTCCCTGGCACTCAGCACAACATTGAACTCCTAGGGTCTTTTCACAGCCATCTACATCAAGGAAACAGGTCTGGACAAAAACAAGTACCATTCAGTATGGGCAACCATTGCGTAATCCATTTTCCCCACTGAGTGCACTATGTTTCCCTCCTCGGGTGTCACTCCCCTGCGTAATTGTCTAATCTGACTGTGGTGCTTCATGTGCAGAAAAGAGTAAACTACTTGCTCTCTCTGGTGACATACTAAAGAAAAAAAAGTGAGTGCCTCCTTTCTGAATTGCAGGACCAGAAAACCCTCTTCATATATTCCCCAATTAAACTCGCTCCCCATAATCCGAGGTATGTTTACAGACGCATTAGGCGCATTCCTTGCCACAGTAGGACAAAATACTAACAGAAATATGGCCACAGGTATCTGGAAAAACAGGTGTATATTCACACAGGGAACAGCAACACATTCATACTTCGTTTTAACTGTCATGTGCCCTACTAGCTTATTCGCACTATTGAGGTACCAACTGTTCCTCCACGGCTCCTAGTTCAGGAAATGATAGTGGGCCTCACTAGTGCTCTACATGTACAGTGGACAGGGAGACAATACTGAGACACACCTTGTCGTGCAAGCAGATGTAGGACTAGTTTTCCATGATATTCCTCTCTGGGTCAATATCTGTGGGATGGAACACCCTCCTATGGAAACATGTAGCCCCCTAAATTCCCAGTAACGTTCCCATGGGGTTCGTAGCCCACTTAGTGTCAACCAAGGATCTCTGGGTCTAGCAACTCCCCCCTTGTCCTGAACCTCTAAGAAGACAGGGTTCCATGACATAGGTGGCATGACAAGCACTAGTAGCGGGAACGGGAGCCCGATTCGAGTTAAAACCGATTGCAGATGATGGTCGACATACAGCGACCGCATCACACGAAAGGGGACCAATATTTAATACTGGCATAAGAGGAATCACAGGTATGCCGTCATACACCCTTGTGAAGTTGTGTGTCCTTGTGTCTGTAGATTTAAGCGCAGGAAGAATCCAGAAATGTGTGGCAAAGGAAACACCCAGCCCTGAAGAAGTTGCGGACCAAGAAAGATAGGCAACGAAACATGTTGGCTTCTTATACATTAAAACAAAGCTCAACTGTAGAGTGTAGGTTTTAATAGGAGTAGATACCCAGCACAGAATAAAGAGTATCAAGTAGCTAGGGATATCTAACCCATTTTTAGCAAAGGTGGAGCGCCGAATAGCGGTTCTTGTACCCAGGGGGTTAGGTGCACATGAATGTAACTAGGTAGAATCACTTTTTGAGTTGTTTATGATTACTTTTCCTTTTACATTATTTTTTGCAATTCATTTCATTTATGGTTGGAAGGAGCCAATGATGATAAGAGGAACAAACTGACGAGTACCAGTCAGTAGTTCCCTGGTGGTTGCTCCCGTGAGGATCCTTCCTTCCCCACGCACATTTTTCCACGGACACCTAGTAGAGTGCCTGATTGATAGTCAAGCAGGCACATATAGACACACAATGGGTTTTAGAAGATATTAAGAAGGCACACTCTGTCGATAGAAATATAGTAAGTGTCAGATTTAAGCAAATCCACACACACAAATAGACAGTTGATTCCCCCTCTGCAGTGGGCCCTGTCCGAGAGATTGTTTATGGTGTGGGATGACATCCCGGAGTCGTTGGCTGTGGTCGGGGGCGATTGGAACGAGGTGATGGATGTGTGTATAGATCGTCAGAGGCGACAGGGATCACTTGCCAGCCCTCTCCCCGTCTCCCCTACCCGGTTGCATGCTATGGTTGAGGGACTGGGATGGGTAGATGTATGGCGACATATGCACCCCGCAGCGCGCGAATACACGTATGTCTCTGCAGTGCATGGCTCCTTCTCGAGACTGGATTATGTATTTGTGCCTGGTGTCTGCCTGAGCAGAGTAAGGGAAGCTGTGATATTGCCAAGGGGGCTGTCTGATCATTCCCCAGTTTCGGTCCAGGTAGAACTCCTTAGGACGCGACAGCCATTCCAGTGGAGGATGTCCTCGTGGCATCTTCAGCAACCCAGCTATGTCCAACACCTGCGAGAGGCGATCGCCCATTACTGGCGGGAGAATCTGACGGATGTTATGGACGCGGCAATAGTCTGGGAGGCAATGAAGCCCACTATACGGGGGGTAGACATTGCGTGGTGTGCTGCGGCCCGTCGCGCACATCGGGAGTCGGCCACTGCAGCGGCCGCGCTCGTGGAAGACTTGGAGCGGCGAAGCCGGAGAGGGGGAGACGAGGTCGCGGTACGGTTGCTTCTTCAGTCCTATGCCTCTATACTGATGGATGAGGCTAGGCAGGCGTGGTTGGCCCCGCGGAGCAGAATCTACCAGTGGGGAGATAAATCTTGTACCATGCTACATCGGTTGTGTCAGCGCAGTCTTCAACCGATCACGCTACCGGGTCTCACTGCTGAGGATGGAGTAGCGATTACAGACCCGACCGCACTAGCGGCGAGTTTTGCTAATTATTTCAAAGTGCAATACGCCCCGCGGGACTGCCTTTCCGTAGACGACGTAACTAAATTCATAGTCGACTTGCCACCTAGAGCGGTCTCCGATGACACAAAGAGAACGTTTGATGCTCCCCTTACGGCTGATGAACTAGGGGATACAGAAAAGGGGGTGGTGATGAACAGAGTGTCTGAATTAAGCAGATCACTCTTACCCAGTCCAAAGATCAGGGCTTGATCCATCACCGTTATTTATCTCACTGCCCCATACCAGCTCAGAACCTGGCTATATGCAAAATAGTCTGTCCCTGGCCCAGTGCATCATGGGAACAGGGCAGACCAAACTACCAAGCCAATTCTTCACCAGAAAGGAGACAAGCTACCGGGGACCGGTTTCTGGCATTTCAGCCTCTTCGGCCCGGCTTGCTTGAATCCTGATGGAGCAGTGAGAAAGGGACTCATGTCTGAGTATACCCTGCCACACCTATAGTGGCCAAAAACGATACAGAAAAGGGGGTGGTGATGAACAGAGTGTCTGAATTAAGCAGATCACTCTTACCCAGTCCAAAGATCAGGGCTTGATCCATCACCGTTATTTATCTCACTGCCCCATCCCAGCTCAGAACCTGGCTATATGCAAATTAGTCTGTCCCTGGCCCAGTGCATCATGGGAACAGGGCAGACCAAACTACCAAGCCAATTCTTCACCAGAAAGGAGACAAGCTACCGGGGACCGGTTTCTGGCATTTCAGCCTCTTCGGCCCGGCTTGCTTGAATCCTGATGGAGCAGTGAGAAAGGGACTCATGTCTGAGTATACCCTGCCACACCTATAGTGGCCAAAAACGATACAGAAAAGGGGGTGGTGATGAACAGAGTGTCTGAATTAAGCAGATCACTCTTACCCAGTCCAAAGATCAGGGCTTGATCCATCACCGTTATTTATCTCACTGCCCCATCCCAGCTCAGAACCTGGCTATATGCAAATTAGTCTGTCCCTGGCCCAGTGCATCATGGGAACAGGGCAGACCAAACTACCAAGCCAATTCTTCACCAGAAAGGAGACAAGCTACCGGGGACCGGTTTCTGGCATTTCAGCCTCTTCGGCCCGGCTTGCTTGAATCCTGATGGAGCAGTGAGAAAGGGACTCATGTCTGAGTATACCCTGCCACACCTATAGTGGCCAAAAACGATACAGAAAAGGGGGTGGTGATGAACAGAGTGTCTGAATTAAGCAGATCACTCTTACCCAGTCCAAAGATCAGGGCTTGATCCATCACCGTTATTTATCTCACTGCCCCATCCCAGCTCAGAACCTGGCTATATGCAAATTAGTCTGTCCCTGGCCCAGTGCATCATGGGAACAGGGCAGACCAAACTACCAAGCCAATTCTTCACCAGAAAGGAGACAAGCTACCGGGGACCGGTTTCTGGCATTTCAGCCTCTTCGGCCCGGCTTGCTTGAATCCTGATGGAGCAGTGAGAAAGGGACTCATGTCTGAGTATACCCTGCCACACCTATAGTGGCCAAAAACGATACAGAAAAGGGGGTGGTGATGAACAGAGTGTCTGAATTAAGCAGATCACTCTTACCCAGTCCAAAGATCAGGGCTTGATCCATCACCGTTATTTATCTCACTGCCCCATCCCAGCTCAGAACCTGGCTATATGCAAATTAGTCTGTCCCTGGCCCAGTGCATCATGGGAACAGGGCAGACCAAACTACCAAGCCAATTCTTCACCAGAAAGGAGACAAGCTACCGGGGACCGGTTTCTGGCATTTCAGCCTCTTCGGCCCGGCTTGCTTGAATCCTGATGGAGCAGTGAGAAAGGGACTCATGTCTGAGTATACCCTGCCACACCTATAGTGGCCAAAAACTATACAGAAAAGGGGGTGGTGATGAACAGAGTGTCTGAATTAAGCAGATCACTCTTACCCAGTCCAAAGATCAGGGCTTGATCCATCACCGTTATTTATCTCACTGCCCCATCCCAGCTCAGAACCTGGCTATATGCAAATTAGTCTGTCCCTGGCCCAGTGCATCATGGGAACAGGGCAGACCAAACTACCAAGCCAATTCTTCACCAGAAAGGAGACAAGCTACCGGGGACCGGTTTCTGGCATTTCAGCCTCTTCGGCCCGGCTTGCTTGAATCCTGATGGAGCAGTGAGAAAGGGACTCATGTCTGAGTATACCCTGCCACACCTATAGTGGCCAAAAACGATACAGAAAAGGGGGTGGTGATGAACAGAGTGTCTGAATTAAGCAGATCACTCTTACCCAGTCCAAAGATCAGGGCTTGATCCATCACCATTATTTATCTCACTGCCCCATCCCAGCTCAGAACCTGGCTATATGCAAATTAGTCTGTCCCTGGCCCAGTGCATCATGGGAACAGGGCAGACCAAACTATCAAGCCAATTCTTCACCAGAAAGGAGACAAGCTACCGGGGACCGGTTTCTGGCATTTCAGCCTCTGAAACTGGGATGGTGCAATGAGCTAAAAAACGGTGTTGGATCTAGCCCTGATCTCTTGACTGGGTGAGAGTACTCTGCTTAATTCAGAGACTCTGTCCATCACCACCCCTTGTTGTAAATAATTTTGTCCACCCTAAGCGTGGAAGGGTATACTCAGATGTGAGTCCCTTGCTCATTGCACCATCAGGATTCAAGCAAGCCGGGCCGAAGACGGCTGTAATGCCAGAAACCGGTCCCCGGAAGCTTGTTTCCTTCCCAGTGTAAGAATTGGCTTTTGTAGTCTGGTCTGCCCTGTTCCCATGATGCACTGGGCCAGGGACAGACTAATTTGCATACAGCCAGGTTCTGAAACTGGGATGGTGCAATGAGCTAAAAAACGGTGTTGGATCTAGCCCTGATCTCTTGACTGGGTGAGAGTACTCTGCTTAATTCAGAGACTCTGTCCATCACCACCCCTTGTTGTAAATAATTTTGTCCACCCTAAGCGTGGAAGGGTATACTCAGATGTGAGTCCCTTGCTCATTGCACCATCAGGATTCAAGCAAGCCGGGCCGAAGACGGCTGTAATGCCAGAAACCGGTCCCCGGAAGCTTGTTTCCTTCCCAGTGTAAGAATTGGCTTTTGTAGTCTGGTCTGCCCTGTTCCCATGATGCACTGGGCCAGGGACAGACTAATTTGCATACAGCCAGGTTCTGAAACTGGGATGGTGCAATGAGCTAAAAAACGGTGTTGGATCTAGCCCTGATCTCTTGACTGGGTGAGAGTACTCTGCTTAATTCAGAGACTCTGTCCATCACCACCCCTTGTTGTAAATAATTTTGTCCACCCTAAGCGTGGAAGGGTATACTCAGATGTGAGTCCCTTGCTCATTGCACCATCAGGATTCAAGCAAGCCGGGCCGAAGACGGCTGTAATGCCAGAAACCGGTCCCCGGAAGCTTGTTTCCTTCCCAGTGTAAGAATTGGCTTTTGTAGTCTGGTCTGCCCTGTTCCCATGATGCACTGGGCCAGGGACAGACTAATTTGCATACAGCCAGGTTCTGAAACTGGGATGGTGCAATGAGCTAAAAAACGGTGTTGGATCTAGCCCTGATCTCTTGACTGGGTGAGAGTACTCTGCTTAATTCAGAGACTCTGTCCATCACCACCCCTTGTTGTAAATAATTTTGTCCACCCTAAGCGTGGAAGGGTATACTCAGATGTGAGTCCCTTGCTCATTGCACCATCAGGATTCAAGCAAGCCGGGCCGAAGACGGCTGTAATGCCAGAAACCGGTCCCCGGAAGCTTGTTTCCTTCCCAGTGTAAGAATTGGCTTTTGTAGTCTGGTCTGCCCTGTTCCCATGATGCACTGGGCCAGGGACAGACTAATTTGCATACAGCCAGGTTCTGAAACTGGGATGGTGCAATGAGCTAAAAAACGGTGTTGGATCTAGCCCTGATCTCTTGACTGGGTGAGAGTACTCTGCTTAATTCAGAGACTCTGTCCATCACCACCCCTTGTTGTAAATAATTTTGTCCACCCTAAGCGTGGAAGGGTATACTCAGATGTGAGTCCCTTGCTCATTGCACCATCAGGATTCAAGCAAGCCGGGCCGAAGACGGCTGTAATGCCAGAAACCGGTCCCCGGAAGCTTGTTTCCTTCCCAGTGTAAGAATTGGCTTTTGTAGTCTGGTCTGCCCTGTTCCCATGATGCACTGGGCCAGGGACAGACTAATTTGCATACAGCCAGGTTCTGAAACTGGGATGGTGCAATGAGCTAAAAAACGGTGTTGGATCTAGCCCTGATCTCTTGACTGGGTGAGAGTACTCTGCTTAATTCAGAGACTCTGTCCATCACCACCCCTTGTTGTAAATAATTTTGTCCACCCTAAGCGTGGAAGGGTATACTCAGATGTGAGTCCCTTGCTCATTGCACCATCAGGATTCAAGCAAGCCGGGCCGAAGACGGCTGTAATGCCAGAAACCGGTCCCCGGAAGCTTGTTTCCTTCCCAGTGTAAGAATTGGCTTTTGTAGTCTGGTCTGCCCTGTTCCCATGATGCACTGGGCCAGGGACAGACTAATTTGCATACAGCCAGGTTCTGAAACTGGGATGGTGCAATGAGCTAAAAAACGGTGTTGGATCTAGCCCTGATCTCTTGACTGGGTGAGAGTACTCTGCTTAATTCAGAGACTCTGTCCATCACCACCCCTTGTTGTAAATAATTTTGTCCACCCTAAGCGTGGAAGGGTATACTCAGATGTGAGTCCCTTGCTCATTGCACCATCAGGATTCAAGCAAGCCGGGCCGAAGACGGCTGTAATGCCAGAAACCGGTCCCCGGAAGCTTGTTTCCTTCCCAGTGTAAGAATTGGCTTTTGTAGTCTGGTCTGCCCTGTTCCCATGATGCACTGGGCCAGGGACAGACTAATTTGCATACAGCCAGGTTCTGAAACTGGGATGGTGCAATGAGCTAAAAAACGGTGTTGGATCTAGCCCTGATCTCTTGACTGGGTGAGAGTACTCTGCTTAATTCAGAGACTCTGTCCATCACCACCCCTTGTTGTAAATAATTTTGTCCACCCTAAGCGTGGAAGGGTATACTCAGATGTGAGTCCCTTGCTCATTGCACCATCAGGATTCAAGCAAGCCGGGCCGAAGACGGCTGTAATGCCAGAAACCGGTCCCCGGAAGCTTGTTTCCTTCCCAGTGTAAGAATTGGCTTTTGTAGTCTGGTCTGCCCTGTTCCCATGATGCACTGGGCCAGGGACAGACTAATTTGCATACAGCCAGGTTCTGAAACTGGGATGGTGCAATGAGCTAAAAAACGGTGTTGGATCTAGCCCTGATCTCTTGACTGGGTGAGAGTACTCTGCTTAATTCAGAGACTCTGTCCATCACCACCCCTTGTTGTAAATAATTTTGTCCACCCTAAGCGTGGAAGGGTATACTCAGATGTGAGTCCCTTGCTCATTGCACCATCAGGATTCAAGCAAGCCGGGCCGAAGACGGCTGTAATGCCAGAAACCGGTCCCCGGAAGCTCGTTTCCTTCCCAGTGTAAGAATTGGCTTTTGTAGTCTGGTCTGCCCTGTTCCCATGATGCACTGGGCCAGGGACAGACTAATTTGCATACAGCCAGGTTCTGAAACTGGGATGGTGCAATGAGCTAAAAAACGGTGTTGGATCTAGCCCTGATCTCTTGACTGGGTGAGAGTACTCTGCTTAATTCAGAGACTCTGTCCATCACCACCCCTTGTTGTAAATGATGAACTAGGGGAAGCACTGGGTCAACTTAATGTCGGGAAGGCACCCGGCCCGAGTGGCTACCCCTGTGAATTTTTTAAGAAATTCCAACTTCAACTAGGGTCCCATTATCGTTGTGCACTGGAGACGGCACGGGCGCAGGGTAAATTGCCTCCTGACTGGCGCCATGCTGAAATTGTAGTTTTCCAAAAGCCGGGTAGACCCCCTGACAGACATGACTCATATCGCCCCATATCACTGCTCAATATAAAGGCTAAGATACTAGCTAAGGCTCTAGCTAACCGCTTACTCCCATATATGGCGGACCTAGTCCACCCTGACCAGGCCGGCTTTATGCCTCATAGGGCGACACGACATAACATTCGGCGTGCACAGGCGGCGGTAGATGCCATGGGGTCCACCGGGGAACAGGCGGCCCTGTTACTGGCTGATATTCATAAAGCCTTTGATTCGGTTAGCTGGACGTACCTCTTCGCGCTCCTGCCTCGTCTCAACTTGGGCCCAGTCTTTCTGTCGTATATATCATTGCTGTACACGGATATCACGGCATCAGTCCGGGTCGCTGGGGCGATATCGGAAACGTTTTCCATCGGGCGGGGGACCCATCAGGGGTGCCCCCTTTCCCCATACTTATTCGCCTTAGCCATGGAGCCGCTGGCCTCTTGGGTGCGCATTGACGCACAGATGCGAGGCTTCGTGTGGACCGAGACTCTTGTGGACAGAATTGCCTTATATGCGGACGATGTCCTCTTCTTCCTTACCGACCTGTGTCGCTCGGGGCCCCGAGTATTAGAAATTATGAGAATCTTTGGGGAGGTCTCAGGCCTTTATCTAAACTTAGGCAAATCCACCCTGTGGGTGCTGGGGGATGGAGCTGTGAAAGACCCCTGGGCCTCGGGATTACAATTGGCGACTGGAGGATTGAAATATCTGGGGGTGTTCCTCTCCGAGTCACAGCACATCGCATGGGATCGCAACATGGTGCCGGTGTGGGATAAGGTTCAGGCAGATATTAAAACATGGTCCCGAATGCCTCTAACCATTTACGGTAGGTCTGCAATTTTCAAAATGGTGGCGCTCCCGCGTCTATTATACCAACTGCAGAACTATCCTTACCCCGTCCCTCCCCAGTGGTTCCGGCAGGTCAACTCGGCCTTGGGTCGTTTCTTGTGGGCTGTAGGAGCGGTCAGAGTGGCGTTACGGACGTGCTTCTTATCCACATATTGTGGAGGCTTGGCCGCCCCGGATCTACTGTCCTATTACCAAGCCTCCCAGCTGCTAATACTCAATGAATGGTGGTACGGTGACAGAGGGGACCCGGCGTACGCCTTAGAGCGCTCTCTGATGGGGGATAGTACCCTACACACGATTCTTTATTCAGCCCGGCTGCGGCGAACCTTGCCTTGCGTCACGAAAATTGTCTTTGCGGTGTGGCGGCAGGCGTTGCGTCGCATGGGCTGGTGGGGCAGGCTAACTGCGGAAACGCCGCTGTGGCACAATGGACGACTCCCCGAACTATCCACGCTGCCGGGATTTGGTGGCTGGGATGCGATTGGGATTTCGACGCTGGGACATGTACTGTCTGGGGTCACCCTTAAATCGTTCCAGGAACTCAGTGCTGAGTTCCACATGCCCCAGACCCAGTTCTATCGCTATTTACAATTTCGGCACGCACTTACGCCCAGGGAGTCGCTCCCTGAATTTAGCCCTGTTGAGGCGAAGGTGTTCATGGGCGATTTCGGAGATAAGAAGGTCTCCCGTATTTACCAAACGATGGTCACTCCTTGCTCCTCCACCCTACTTCCTCTGAAGGCGGCTTGGGAGGCTGATGTTGGCCCCCTTGACGAGGATGACTGGAGGGAGGCCCTGGAATCCCCACGTGGGACCGCAATAGCAATGCGGCTTAGATTGATTCAGTTTAAATATCTCCATAGGGCCTATTATACCCGAGAGCGGCTTTGGAAGGCAGGACTGATTGGTTCGCCGGAATGTCTGAGATGTGGGGCTGCAGCGGGCACGCTGCTACATACGGTGTGGTCGTGTCCTCGACTGACTGGCTTTTGGAGAGGTGTCTGGGGCTGCCTGTCTGAAGTTCTGGGATGGGACCTCCCACGCACTCATCGATTAGGGTTGCTCCACATATTCGAAGGGGTTGGTGGGAATTTATATAAGCGCCATTTATTGTTGCTGGGGCTGGTAGTTGCCAAAAGGGACCTAGCCCGAGCGTGGAAGTGTGAACGAGCCCCCCCCCTATGTGCATGGAAGGCTGGACTAGACTACTATATGGGGCTGGAACGGCCAGTGTTTGAAGCGAGAGGATGCCCCCGCAAACACTTCAAGATCTGGAAGAGGTGGGCGGATTATAGGGAGCTGCCACTGGACCCCTCTGTGAACATGAGGAAGATGTGTAAGTGATGGGTACCATACGGGCCTGTAAATTGTGTCATGCCTATCGCACTACGACCAAGCACCGCAGGTTTTCTATTGCACGTGCATAGGGTTAGGGAGGGATAAGGGGTGGGTAGTAGGGTAGTTGGGTACTGGGAGTTGGTTGGGGTAGGGGTGAGGGAGGGGGCTTCTTTACTTGGTATTAATCCTATTCTTGATTGGTCATGGCGATTGCAATGTAAACTGTACCACGATACTTGGTGGCGATCTCCTGATTGTGGGGAACCACTTTCCTGATCCTGTTTGAATCAATCAATAAAATTTGTTGTGAAAAAAAAATAGACAGTTGATGTTAGACAATATTGCCTACAAAGACTTAGGACCAGGTCTTTTTGTTGTGTACATTGTGAGTGGAGGGCAACCTGGGTCCTTTGCTCTTCCCTCTAAGCTCCAATTTAGGATGAGGATGACAAGCACTAGTGCCTGACTCCCTGAGTTGATATCATTTGTGGATCACCTCCATTTCTGCTTGCACCTGCATTTCATAATCTGCTTCTTGAAAAAAAAATAGTGGCCAAAAGCACACTGAAAACAAACACTTGTTCAATAATATTAATCAATGATTCTATCATTGATGTTAATTCACAAGCAGGTGACTTGTAGATCCAATACAAAATTGCATTTCAGTTGACAACATCCTCCTTGAGGTAAGGTTCAGAAGGAAAAAAGATGCAAAACTCAGAGCACACCCAAACAAATCCTAAGTAAACTGTTTGGTAAAAAACATTTATAGCATGGATATTTTCCAGCAGTATTATGACATGGAACCTAACAGGTCTTCCTCACCATTTTATTTAATCAATTACACTCCCACATGATGTAAATCGTCTATAGCAGTGGTTCCCAAACTTCATAGAACCATGACCCGCTTTATAGAACAACAAACGTTTGCAACATAAACTACCTTTCACAGGCATGAGGAGGGGAGATTTTTTAATGTAGCTAAAGTTTCATGTGGTAGCGCATTGACATTCATAGGCATGCACATTTTCCATTGAATGGTCACTAACTTTGAGCAAACATACAGTTTTACTGATAGAACTATATAGCACACAAACAATGTGTGGTGATCGGTTTCCGTGAATATTTACCATTTGTGCATCACAAAGTAAAGTATCTTGATTTGTTTTGATCCTATTAAAATATCTGTTTTCAGCACATTTCAGAATTATACAAACCTTCTTAAATTTTGCTTTCGTATCTGCTGAATAAGTACAGTTCATTAACAAGTATTTACATTTTGTTGTGTGTTGCAAAAAATGAACAACATCCACGACGAACAACATCCAAGAGACTTCCCTTTCGCATTCCCTGTACTCCAGAAAGACTGTCACATAATTTGCTTTAAAAACTAATGTCACTTTGCCTGCAAAGAAAGAAAAGTCAACTTCAAACCCCCAAGCAATTTAACAGAAGACGTAGCCTGACATTTGACCTCTGCCTTTGAAGCACTGGCAAAAGTGACACCCACAGTTTGGGAAACGCGGTTCTATAGGGTAATCCACATGTTGGTTATGGGGAAGTTATATTGTCAAACCAGTTTGACAGGATCACAATAGCAATTTGTTAATGTCTTTCATTATCCAGATCCACATCTTCTCACTGAGTCTGACATTTGTTTTTTGTTTGGGCCTGGCCCTGTCTGCATGGTCACCCCCAAACCTTTTGCTTTTACTCTCCACTTTTTGCTTAATTAAGCCTCTGTGCTTTCTACCACTGCTAGCCATTGCTAAAGTGCATGTGCTCTCTCCTTAAAACATTGTGACATTGGATTATACCCAACTTGCATATTTTATTTACTTGTATGCCTCTAGTAAAGTGGCAATACATGTGCCCAGGACCTGTAAATTAAATGCTACTAGTGGGCCCTCAGCACTGATAGTGCCACCTAATTTAATAGCCCTTTAAACATGTCTCAGGCATGCCATTACAGCCATATGTGTGCAGTTCTAAACTGCCATTTCGACCTGGCAAAGTAAACCTTTTGCCGGGCCCAAACCTTCCTTTTTAATACATATGTTACCCCTGGGTAGGCTCTAGATAGCCCAAAGTGCAGGCTGCAATGCATTTAAAAAGTAGGTCATGTTCTGTTAAGTTTTACATGTCCTAGTAGTGAAAAACTCCAAAAGTCTTTCTTCACTACTGCAAGGCCTACCTCATTATGTTTTATAAGTGTAATTTGAAAATGGGAATAGACCAGTTCATGTTTTGGAGCTCTGGAATCCACATTTAAAATCGCAGCCTATGGTGAAGTCGGATTATAGACATTTAGAAAAATTGCATTTTCCTCTCTTAATCATTTAGTGCCTGTAGCATATCTCTGTTATTATAAACAATAATGGGGCGACCCGGTGTCCCTCAGAACCTGGGTATTAGTATTAAGTCAAGCAAATGGTTCTGTCGGGAATCACATTTTCTTTTAAATGTTCACGACAATTTACATGTAACATTTTAAATGTTCACGACAATTTACATGTAACACATATTTCAATGATTCTAAGGAAAAAAGGATATAACGCACACCAATTTGAGATTTCAAATGGTAATTTTAAGGAATATTAGATATTCAAGGCTGTCGCAATACATAAATCCAATTGGAAAAACAGGATTTGAGTGACTTGATGTGAAAAAGTGACATGTGGTGATTAGTGATATAGGCCGTGCACTACAAATAAGACAAAAATGAACGTGCAATCAATAGGGAAGGGTGCAATTTCTGTTTTGTACTTATTATTGTTTGCACATATGCTTCACGATTCTCTATGAATTAAGCTTTGATCATAAGCGTTGTGCAGACATATAGGATGCGTTGACGTTTCGACCCCTTCTGTTGCACAAATTGTAATAAGCGTCAACGCGGGTCTTCCTCAGGACAGTAGGGATGGATATTCAGCCAAAGTGCAGATTCTCGGGAATATGTGCGTGTGTGAAGGGCATCTGAGTCAAATGGAGGTCCTTACTACTCTGATGGTGGTAGCCTCAATTATTTCTTTAGTAATTTGAAAGTTTAAATGCTTCCTCCCGTCGGTAGGAATATAAGGATTTTATCCAGTCAGGTGATTTACGTGATCTTCTCATGCTTCTCTCCGGCTCTCGCTTGGTGGGAATAGACAGCCTTGATATCTAATATTCTAATCTGATATCTAATCTGATATATAATATTCCTTAAAATTACCATTTGAAATCTCAAATTGGTGTGTGTTATATCCTTTTTTTCTTACAACAATTTCAATATATGTTACATGTAAATTACATGTGTTATAAACATTTAAAAGAAAGTGTGATTCCCGACAGAACCCTTTGTAGTGCTTCTCTGGTCATATGACTGGGTGTAGCTGACAGTTGGGCTATGTGTACTGGTGCTGAAGATATTTGTAAATCTCGGCTAAAACTAAATTAATGACCCATATGACTTAAAACTTGTAATGGCTGACTAGAGTTGGGGGTCACCCAGCTAGACTTTGTGGATGTTTTATAGCTATAAATCTGGGGTTTCTAGGATTTAACATTGCTGGCAAATTCAGAGAATACATTCTTAGGAAGCCTGACTCAACTTCCAGGTAGCACTACTCTTCTCCCATTGATGCTTGACATGGGTAGGAATTCAGTTGTAGACAAGGCCAGACTTTGGCCTCTACTGTTCTGGAGAAGGATTTGGTCCCAGCCTGAACTGACTCCATACAGCGTGGCACTAACAGATGTCCTAGCGGCAGACACATATAATAAAATGCCATGGCTTCTCCAGATAAAAAATTACATACATCTTTCCGCTTACGTATTTTATGGGACAATACTCCATCAGCAGTGTCTTTAAAGAAACACTATTGGCTTTGGGTTAGAAAATTGGTCATCACTTCAGTGGCCAACTCATCCCTAACTGGACATTTTTTAGACTTTAAATCAAATAGTCTTTGGGAGTTGTATTTGGACGCTATCACAGTGCCCTGGATAGGAAGCTTTACTTCCAATTTAGGGTTGGCACCCTTCCCTTAAAAACCTTTACCAGTAAATGGACCCTAAATATCGTCCCTCTGTGCCCTACTTGCAAGATCTCCAAAGAAACTATTGGCGATGTGTTTTTTGCCTGTCCAGGATATACTGAACCCGCCAGAGATGGACCAACCCCTCTGTAAGCTCCTTGGGACCTGCATTGAGGATCCTGATATCAGACCCAAACCTAACTTATGTTTGTGCCATTGCAAAGTTCTTGGTGGATGTGGGGGATTAGAGTAAGAGCTGCTTGAAAGAACTTACTTGTCTTAAGTAATATACAATATTGGTCACAACTGTGAATGTAATGAATTATGTTTTAACCAGTCCTATCCTTGGCTGACAAGCCCCTTAATAATCTGCCTCCATATTTGGTTCTTTCCTTTTCGCTAGGGTTTATTCCTCCCCCATTTATTTTTTATTTCTATTATGAAACACTGTAATTCATTAATTTGTATCATCTTAACAGGCTGTGCCACCATGACCCCTACCCAATTTGCAAATGTACTTTAATGTTTTTATTGTGGCCAAATGTAATTGTATTCGTTTTATTTATATATTTATTTATTTATTTTGAAGGTTTTATATAGCGCGAACATGACCCTTGCGGGTATCAGAGGGCTTTATATGAGTAGAGAGTAGGAAACATATATAAATATATGCTTTTATGACTAAACCTGTGCAATAAAGCTTTTTTGAACTGAACTGAACTGTGTTCCTACTAGACAGCCATGCTCAACAGGGAGCTTAGGTGAGCCTGAATGGGCCATCACTGGCAGGATGGGAGGGAGGAGCTGGGCACAGCCCCACGTACACTTGAATAGGCTGTGTACTGCCTCCACACAAAAGGCTGAATACCCCCTGGAGTTCATCTGGAGCCAGGACAGGAAAGGCAGGATGCCTGGGGACTTCAAAGGGGAACCTCGAGAAGCTTCAACCTCACTTCAAAGGCACAGCTGGACCTCAGACACCACCACTTCAGTACACTTCTGGACCAGTGGATACTCTGCCAGGAAGAAGGACTGCTCTCCTGCTGAAGAAATTCAACTCTGCTGGATTGTATTCTGCTAGACTACTGCCTTGCTGTGCTGTTGCTTTGCGGTGCTGACCTTCTGCCATCCTGCCTGATGTGAGAGGACTAGACCTACATCTCTTGAACCCAGAACCGTAGATTGACTCCAAGGGCCAGTTGGCTGGCCTCCTGACTTGAGCCTCTGGGACAGAAGGCTCCACCAACCTTTCACCTGCACCTGGACTCTGCCATCTGTGAGTATACCCTGCCCAGTCCTGGACACTTGGAAGTGGGTTTAAGGTGCTCTACCAGCTTCTGTAGATCGAGCGGAACCGCTGCATCTCCTCTGATGTGCGATGCAACCCTGAGCAGAACCGATGCATCTCTGCTGCTGAGTGGTTTGTACCAGCTGCAAAGATGTGCAGCCCACTGAAATCTGCATTGCATTCTGAACCGCTTCTGTGATATGCATTCTCAGTTTAAGGCCCTTGCATCTCCTGTCGACGGCAGCCTCAACGATGACACAGGAGTCTGCATCGCAGCTCCTCGGAACCTACACATCGCCTTGACTGCACCATGGATCCCTGAATCCAGACTTCGTATCGCAAGCCCTCGTCGACGGGATCTTCCATGACAATGCACCAGGACCTAGCCGCATACCAGACTGATGCATTGCTTTAGCTGCATGACACATCTTCGATGCGTATCTTTGCAACACAAACCAGGATTGAAGGTACTTTGTTCAGTGGGCCTAACTGGGTCCCTGTAGCTGGCCCACACTCCATAGGAGTTGGCCTGGACTTGTGTCTTTGTCCCAGACTGGTGCTACCAGATATCCACAGTTGTCACTTTAAGCCTTTTGGTGCTATTTTTACCGAATCTCTCAAATTGAGTATCTCAGGTTCTAGTGATTGAATCTTTGTCGTTTTGGTCTTATTTTATTTATTAAAAATAACTCAATTTTCTAACTCTATTGTGGGTCCCTTTTGTGGTGTGTTGTCACTGTGTTACTGTTTGAAGTGTTGCAAAAATGCTTTACACATTGCCTCTGAGTTAAGCCTGATTGCTCAGTGCCAAGCTACCCAAGGGTTGAGCACAGGTTAATTTAGGGTTTTCTTGTGACTTCACCCTGAGAAGAATTGTGCTTGAGTAGTGTGTCATCCCCCCCCCTTAACCAGTAACCCAGTTTCTTAAATGTATACAATATTTCTGTCCCTATTGTCTGCTAACATCACTTGGCTACGTGGTAGTGCTTAAGGAAGCTCAACTTCCTGCCCCTAGACTTATCGATGATTGAGAATCCACATTAGCATAAGTGAATCCATTTTTTTTCTGAAGTGAGCAAACCTTGTAGTAAACTGTATACACATCTCAACTCATACTATGATGGGTGAAGTTCATTACATAGCAGGTAAGTACATTGTAACTTCACAGTAAAATTTATAATTATTTTTTATGTATTTAGGTTATGTGCATATATATATTTGTATAGATAGAGAGTTAGACAGATGTGTATAAAAGTATACATTACACAGGCCGTGGTAGCACCAGTGTAGTTATGCTTTGGTCAGAGGTTCCATTGAAAAGGCATTTTTTGTTTTCTCAATATCTTTGGTGCCATTTGACGAATCTGTCTAGAACTTTACAAAAGAAAATTACATTATGCCCAATACTGAGGGGGGGGGGGGGGGGACTGACCGCCCGACGCTCCAAGTATGGGAACGGAGTATATGCATGCATATGGTGCCAGAAAAAGTCACATAAGCCAGCAGGGGCTGTCCCCGAAAGTTTCATAAGGTGTGGGGCGGATGGATGTAATACTTTTCCCTGGAGTTATGGGGGAGGGAGGAAGTCAAAGTCATGATGGGTTGTAAGGATGTCCCTGATCTGGGATGTGTGAAAGGATGTCATTAATACTATACTTTCTTGTTATTTTGCAACTGTATCGGCTGGTGGATGTCTGGGATGTGGGAGGAGGGTGGTGGGGGTGGTGATTCAGGTGTCTTAAGTCATTGTTTAGAACGGTATTTCTGTAATATTGGGGCTGTACAACAGATATTCTGTATGATGCTCTTATTTTCACTGTTGCACCTAATGGAAAATAAAATTAAAATATTTTTTAAATGACATCCGCTCTAGGTTTTTAATGGCAAAAAAATGAGGGGGGGGGGGTCCCAAAAGTGAGATTTACCTTTTTTGAACTACTATTAGAAATCTTTGCACTTTGATACAGAAAAAATGGTTTTGTGCAAATATACCAAACTTTTCACAAGAGTAAACATTTTTCGTGGAAGTGCCTTTGCTTTGTTTGGTGTAACATCATTAAGTAGTTTTTGACGAATTAGCTTTTGAAAGACATCATGGATTTGGCATGAATTGGTTACATTTTAGAGTTAAAAGAAGCTAAATTTTAGCAATAGCTGAACCATTAATCTTCAAATACATGATTGCAGAGATCAGTGTGCCAACAAAGAAAATGCTGATTTTGCTGTGGGTCGCCTGGCCGGGAACAGCGAATGCTGCTCAAGGTTCACAGGTATGGAACAGCAAATCCACAGCAAGCTTCAGGGGCCCATGTTGGCCTCTTTACGGGGTCTGCAAATATAAAGCCAATTTTGCTGACCCATGTGAAGGTGGAACATTGGATCACTGGTCTGCGGATCCTGTAACTGGATACATGAATATTGATTTATTTTTTAAAACAAAGCTTGGCCACAGGCCAGGGTCTTCAGGTAACCCCTGTGCCCAACGGGTTTGGTCACCAGCAGTGGGTTGAGTATAAGGTCTGGCTGGAGTCCCAAGGCCATGCACATGAGTTGGCAATTTGCAGAGGGTTGGACGCAGGGCTGGACTGAAGTCCTACCCCTGTGTCCATTTCATGTTGACCATGACCAAAGACCTTGTGAAGCTGGTGTTCGTCATCCACGAAGTGTTGAGTACAAGGTCTGGCTGGAGCACAACTGAAGGGTTGACTCCCTGAGATGGTTGGATGCATGGCCTGACCACAAGAGAGCCTGTAAAGGTTTGAATGAAGGGCCATAAGCCAGGCCGTGCAGTCATATCATGCTACACGCAGCCTTCAGTTGTACACAGCATTGGTTGGCCACCTTCGTCAGGTTGGACACAGGGCCTGCCCAAAGACCAGGCCCTGTTGCAAAGGATTTGGCACATTTAAATATATGTATAGAAAGACATACATAGACAGATGTATACAGTTGCTCACATAGTGGCCTATTCATAAAGGTACATTTAGCTTCTAGGTGTAGGAATAGGCTGCATGATTCAGCTGACACAACCTCTTCCAGGAGAGCCACCTGGACCTCATCTCTGTCTTACTCCTCTCAATAAGGCTGTCTAATCTACAATGTACCCACACTTACTATATGTGCTGCCTCTTTCCAACTGCAATATTGTAGTCAGGTAGGATTCGAAATCTTACCAACACAACAATGGAATAGAGATAACTGAAAGACCATAAAGCACAGCCCCCTAAACATACTAGTTCTAATGGTCAATGTACATAAAAAAACAGGAGTCAGTCTGTAATAGTGACCCACAGTCAGTCAGGCAGAGATCTCTGCACCGGAAAAACACAGAGAGTAGTACTACTGTAGTGATTCTAAGCATATTAAACAATTCAGTTTGTGGATAGACCCCATAACAAAGAACAGATCTTTTTTATATTTCGTTAAACCAGTAACATGGGTACTAAAACAATCCACTTTAGTTAAAAACTTTTAAATTTTTGGGGGATTTTATTATTTTGGGAGCAAACAAAACTAAATAAATCACTGGTTTAGTGGCATTAGTGCTTTAAAAAGAGGGGGGAAAGGAATAAGCAAGGAACCTATTGATCTCGATTTGACTTGTTTTCCTACAAGATTGTTGCAGACAGGCCATGGAAATGGGGACACAGAGACACCTAGGCTGAATAGAGGTCAAAGGATGGGGTAATGTTGGCAGTAACAGTTTTCAAAATGCTAACTGTCACTAAGAAGTGGTCTGGCTACTTATCATGTTGCATTTGTGCTTTCGCTTGCTGACTTAGTTTATTCACTAAACTTTTAGCATTCACATTTTTTGTTGTCTCTACTAAGGTTCCCTTGATTTCTGACTATTGCCCGCTCTAAGACCTTGATTATGGACTGTGTTTTGCCTGTGTTGTTTCGCTTTGCTTTGCTCCCTCTAACCACCTTAATTTCAGGATTGCTAGAAACCTAGGCTTGTATCATTAATGACACCGGCTTCCTCATGCATTGTTGCTTACATTCCCAGTGGCCTGCCATTTTTAAGCTGGTAAGCAATCATATTGTGTTATCCACTTAATGTGTATGCATTCATGTCCATTCATAGTGCGAAAGATATCTGTGCTTTGTTTACATTTCAGTGTGCACCTAAACTGCCTGAGAACGCCCACCTGTAAAAAACCCATTCAGAAAGACCTTAACCAAGAGAGTTGTATGTGATAAGACTAATTATTCCTGGTTTTCACTTTCTCTTACTCTCTCCCCTTTGGATCACTAACATAATATCGAGTACATAAATATCCCCATAAACAAATATCGATACAAAAATATCAATATCCAAAATATTGACATCCTATCTTTAAAATGTAAACTAGAAAAATATTGAAAAAAATATTATAGATTTTGAATATATCGATGTACATAATATAGTTTTTTATATATAAAAAATAATGTTAAATTAAATAATAAAATTAACTTTCCCAAAAATAATTCAGATGTAATGTACATTTTAACAAATATAATAAATCAATTAAAAAATGTTTAAAGTACATATATAAAATAGAATATATAAATGCATATTTACTGTAAAACAATTAATAAACTAATAAATTTAATTTATTTTAAAATATAAACATATAAAAATTAACAAATAAATATATTACCTACTGGCGGTCGCCAGTAGGTATATATAGTTAGGATTTTTTCTCTATGCGATTTTTGAAAATTCTATGTCTAATAACTTTGGCGTTTGTGGACGGAATTGGCTGAAATTTTCAGGAAAATGGAACATTTTGTTTCTGAGCAGCCCCTGAAAATTTGGGGGGGGTTCGTCAAGGGGGGCCGAGAAAAAAGGGGGGTCCCAAAACGTGTTTTTAACATTGAGTTTTCCATAGGGCGGTTGGCCTCACTTTTAGCCCGAACGGCTAAATGGATTTGCACGAAACTTGGCAAAATTGTAGGGACTGGTAGCCCGATGTGCCTTTTGTAGGTCTCAATATATGTGCTCCAGTGGATTTTGAGAAATTAACGTTTAAAAAAAGATATATATCTGTAACAGCGGACCGGGCAGCGCTCCAGTTCGCGTACTTTTCGCGCAACGGAGCTTTGTGAAGCGAAGCTGATTGGTTCTCCGGCGTCTGTCAACATTCCAAACAGTCCGTAGCGGCCGCCATCTTGTCTCTCGGTAGGATTGAGAGACAAGAGGAGGCCAAAACAAAGGGGGAAATAACCATAAGGGGGCATAGTAGATCCTCCCTGACCCCCTAGGTTTAATGTGGAGGTTTTAAAAGGGCCCTGCGGGGCAAAAAAAAAAAAATTTTTTTTTTGTTCTTTTTGCGTGGGTAGCGCCCGGTCCGCGAACCGGGAAGCGTTCTGGGCAGCGTACTGCAATGAAAAATGAATGATAGACTTTTTCAAATACTGTATGTTAATTGATTGTTGGTTTTGTTGATTATTTTTTTATTTTTTTATTTTTTAAGCAATTATTTATTGTGATTGTGTTTCAAAATTTAATAACATTTCTAACATTTCACTGTCTGAAATGTCGTCATTTTCATTGAACATAGCTTGTAATCTATGAGGGTGTAAAATGTCCTCATTTTGAAGGAGGTCATCCACTGCTTGCACACATTGCAGTAGTTCTTGGTCCCAAGTTTCATCCATAAATTCTATATAATTTGGATCAATTAATTCTTGGCTGCTCTCTTGCAGGACAATTTGAAATGAAACGTTCTGTTCGCCTTCCATGTTGCCTGAAATTTGGATAAAAAAAATATATATTAGTAGAGATAGGGCACTGTTGGGATTAATTTTAGATAGGCATTTTTAATCAGTGAATTTATCTTTGGGCAGTGTATAGTATCAGAGTGGAAGTAGGAATATAAAAAAGTGTATGTGATTTAACGTAAGTAAATTCATAATTATAAAAGAGAAGCCTAACTCCATCCATAACTATAACAGAGAAGTCTATCTAAATCTATAACTACTACAGAGGGATAGTATATAACTATCAGAAAAAGTTTACCATATTAACTGATAGTGCACAATATAGTTCAGTTTTTAAAATAACAACTTACCTTTAGAAAGAAGTTGAAGTGATTAGTGAAAATCCAATTGAAATGTACACCAGGAAGTAGTAGTCAAAATGGCTGTGTTTCATTCTCTTCTTTTATATATATTCAGGTACATAACCAATCAAATGTCAGGTAAAAAAAGTAGAAAATGAAAGTAACATTTTAATTGGTTGTCAATTCCAACACTTCAGATGTGTTTTGAGAAGTAATTTACCTCAGGGTATTAAGAGAGGTCTACAGGCTAAATGGCTAAATGGAATTCCAATCAAATTTGTGAAAATGGTAGGGATTGGTATGTAGTATGAGCTAATCTATATTTGGTGAAATTGTCTCCAGTGGTTTTTCTGTAAACTACTTTCCCACCTTTTTTGATGGTGCGCTTCCCGGGGAGCGACCCGGTACGCGAACTGTTGAGCGCCCCGGTTCGCGAACCTTAAGCGTTACGGGAGTCCACCATTTTGTATTTCAGTCGAATTAAGATACAAAATGGAGGGCAAATAATGTTCAGAATGGGTAGAAGGGGGCACGGTAGACTTATCTTGACCCCCTAGGTTTTGTGAGGATGGCTGAGGAGGCTTATATGTGCGAAAAAAAACATTTTTTTTTAAAATTTCGCGAGGTTAGATCCCGGTTCGCATACCGGGTAGCGCCCCGGGGAGCGTACTTTG
Source organism: Lissotriton helveticus (assembly GCF_964261635.1). Classification (NCBI taxonomy): domain Eukaryota; kingdom Metazoa; phylum Chordata; class Amphibia; order Caudata; family Salamandridae; genus Lissotriton; species Lissotriton helveticus. The sequence goes on from NC_136057.1 coordinate 2,111,338,024, forward strand.
TCGAAAATTAGTGAAAAAAGTTAGAGTAAAATAATAATTGTGAGTGATCAGATGTAGGGTAGCTCTGAGAAGAGCTTTTGGGTTTATGGTACATTTAGGTACTTATAAGTAGGTACCAATGCACAGTCTTAAATTCAGAATGAAAACTCTGTTGCCCTCATCTGAGAAGTGAACTCCATCTCCTCTGTAGATATCTTGCATGTAGTAACGCAAGTTATTGTTGTACAGGGAGCCCATTCCATGGTCTCTCATGTAAGCTGAAACAGATTTGTTTACATGCTTCCTCGACTTCTCAATTTGTGGACAAAATTGGTTTGACCACCTCCATTTCTGTCTTTGGCATATATTTGAATATAAAAAAACACTACGGTAGGGGGGGACCTTAGGGGAGTTTAAAGACCAAGCTCTGAGTACAATCCCCAAGAACCTATAAACAACAGAAGTAACAGAGGGTCTCAAAATAAAGTGCCCAAAATTAACAACAGGTCAACCACAACCATGAAACCACAGAGATATACCACAGAAGTTCTCAGCAAGATGCGAGAAATACCCATCAGTCACCATACGGATCCGCCCTTCATCATTTGGGATTTTATCCGTACCACCCGTCTGAGAAAATCGGTGCCACACACAAAGGTCAACCCGGTGGTAAGGGGGTTCCTAAGTGGATGGTGGCAAAGACAGTGAGGTATGCCACTCGATGTTAATGAGTGGACACAAACATGGGACTGGGGTGTGCAGTGTAGAAAGGAGTGAGAGGGTGAAGAAACCAAACTGGGAGTGCATTAAAATTGGTTTGAAAAAAGGCACTTAACAAGAGTTTATTCGGTGTGTGCCTGACATACCAACGTTAAAAATCGATATGACCCAAGGCTGTCAAGTTATGTAGACGGCCTGGGGTGAGAAATGGTCAACTAGTTTCTGCAAATAAGGGACTCTTGTGTCTTTGCATTCATCAGGACCAACAATGAAATTAAAACTACTGCACCAAGTGAATTTAATAAAGTGAAAGAAAGCACCAGGAGAACAAAAAAGTGAACATTGTCACCTGAAAGCTCCGGGTGCCCTTACAGTCTGGGTTAATCCCTGTGGGAGAAAAATAGGTTGGGTGTAACTATCGTTTAATATCTGGGCTGGTAACAAAGTCCACAACTGTGGATCTAACATTAAGTCATTTTCAAATTGAGGAAAAACGGGCATTTAAAGCACATATGGCCCGATATAGAAACATTCAGTCAGAAATTTCATCATCAAAACGTTTCCCAGTCCTTACCTCAATCTGTAAGGTGGACTGGCCTCACCCCACCTGGCAGTGGCTCAGGGGAAGATGAAGCACCGCTCTAAAAAGACATGTGGAACACATATCAACACACAGTATGCACAGTGCATGAACGAAACACTTCAAGATCTCAATAGCTAAAAACAAGATGAAAGGAGTACCCCTTCAAAAGAAAAATCGTTCCCAACAATGGCGGGGCCGGGGTTCTATATGAGAGCAAGTATTCTCCATTACACAGATGTAGCGAAGTGGAGAAAGGAAAAGGAGGGAAAATCCCTCTTACCTCTCCGTCGGTACTTCGGGGCCGGCGTCCTGGCCGTCTGGAGAGGTAACGAGCAACCATGGTTCGCCTGTTTAAAAGCCGTGCTCCCATTGGTCGCATGGTCACGTGGGGCCCTTCACTGTCTTCCTCGATTGGCTGTGAGTAGACGAAGCCCATAATTTGATTGGCTGTGCTCACTGCGAGCCAAATCAAGTCGTTGGTCGATCTGTGATACGAAGTCATGGTTACAGACACACACGACACAGGGCGTGTGTAAACAAACCAGAGCGGAGTTTAAGAGGGGTCATGAATGGAAAACATGGCTAAGGAAAAGAAAAACACCGCATTTATTCTGGTATTCCCGCTAAGTATAGCAACCTTCTGAGAGTTGATAATGTCAAACGGGAAGCAGCGGTGAACGTGTATAGATGGCTTAAAGCTGAAAGCGAACACTGTACCACCGTGACATTTGAAAAAAGTGCACAACAATACAGATGAGCTGAAGCAATTCATTCAAATAGTCACGAGTTATGACTTGTCACAAAAGTGTCCTAATAAATGCAATATCCTAGGTTTATAGAACACATAGAATAACAGGAAAACACCTGAAAATAGGCAGAGGGACCAGGAAATACGGCCCTACAGTGTTTAAGGTGGACAAATGCAGTGGCGTCAGTATGGACAGGTTCAATTAAGTGACGTCACTAGACCCTATTAGTTGAATTCCTCAAAGGATGGAAAGTGAGTAGCAGGGACTCAAACATCTTGCTGAGAACTTCTGTGGTATATCTCTGTGGTTTCATGGTTGTGGTTGACCTGTTGTTAATTTTGGGCACTTTATTTTGAGACCCTCTGTTACTTCTGTTGTTTATATATTTGAATATACCAAGGCAGTCTGAGGAAAAAGTGCCATCAATTGCTCAAAGGTGTCCTTTAAAAGCATTTCCAGACCTACCCCAGTCAAAGTGCCCAAATCATTACCTCCACAGTGCAGAATTAACAGGTCAGGTTTGGGCAAATGCATAAAGGTTTTCACGAATGGTATCAATTGGTGACATTTTAATCCTCTGTGGCCAAACCACTTAATTTCCACATCTTGTAAATTGAGGTTAGGTAATTTTCTGTTCTCAGCATACCTGTGAGCCCAGTGGATATAACTATGTCCAACAATCCAGACAGAAAACATGGTGAGAGAAGGTTCTGCTGCAGTCAGATGAAGTGTGGCAATGAAATGGCAGTTGAAAAAATGAGAGTTTAAAATGAAAAAAACTGTGGAGTTTCTGTGTTAATGAAGCAGTAACAGTGATTGGTGGATTTTGATTGCTGAAAACAGAAAGTTAGGGTGCATGGATGAGTTCTTTGAAAGATGTATTTTGAATGGTCAATAAATAATCATTAAATGAAAGATTGCAGTGGATACGCAGGTGCACTGAGAGTTCAGAGTTCAATTGCAACATTGTTGTGTGAACTTGCAAACACCAGAGGTCTTGCAAGAGGTGGTTGCTATGCAGAAAAGGCATGAAATGGCAGAGGGGGAAAGGGTTTTCATTTGAAAAAAAGTGAGGGAAGAGTTTTGATTGGGTGACATGAGAGATATGTGTGAAGAATTACAGCATTTCTGTGCTTTTGATAGCTGCAGACTCTGGAGTGCATACCTTTTGCTCTGCTGAAGACAAATTGGTGTGTTTCTGAGACTGTTTTCAAACTCAAAGTATTTGCTAAGGTGAGAAAATATTTCTTTAATTTAGATAGAGAATAGTGTGCTTTAAGGAGAAAATTATGAAGAAAGTTGTGTTTTTCAAATGTTGCTTTGTCTCAAGTGTTTTACAAATAGATTTTGTTTCTTTGAGAAAATGTAATTGGAGAAAATGTGAAGTATTAGTACTGACAGGGTGTTTTTCTGCATAGGAGCTGTGGAGTCTTTTCAAATTATGACTTGAGAATCGTTTTTGAGGAAGATGAATGGTTATAATATTTCTGACAAGGACATAATGGTGTATGCTTCTTTATAATGCAATTGAATGTCTCTGATGTTATTTTTCCCATTTTAATGTAAGACCTTTCTCTGTGGCGCAAATTGCTTGTAAATATGCTCCCACCTGTGCATGGTAAATTTAGATTTTGAATGTTTGTGTTACATAGCCATGTTAAAAGTGATACAAACATGCTGCAAAGGCAATCAAAAAACGCTTTTATGTGTCTTAAGGACATTTAAAGTAATTTTCCCATGTGCAGTGTTTTGAAATTATGATTTGAAAATCGTTTTTGGGGAAAAGGAATTGTTTTTAAAATTAATAACAAGGACATAATGGTGTATGCTTTTTTATAAGGCAATTGACTGTCTCTGATGTTATTTTTCCCATTTTAATGTAAGACCTTTCTCTGTGGCGCAAATTGCTTGTAAATATGCTCCCACCTGTGCATGGCAAATTTAGATTTTGAATGTTTGTGTTACATAGCCATGTTAAAAGTGATACAAACATGATGCAAAGGCAATCAAAAAACGCTTTTATGTGTCTTAAGGACATTTAAAGTAATTTTCCCATGTGCAGTGTTTTGAAATTATGATTTGAAAATCGTTTTTGGGGAAAAGGAATTGTTTTTAAAATTAATAACAAGGACATAATGGTGTATGCTTTTTTATAAGGCAATTGACTGTCTCTGATGCTATTTTTCCCATTTTAATGTAAGACCTTTCTCTGTGGCGCAAATTGCTTGTAAATATGCTCCCACCTGTGCATGGCAAATTTAGATTTTGAATGTTTGTGTTAAATAGCCATGTTAAAAGTGACCCAACCATGCTGGAAAGGCAATCAAAAAACACTTTCATGTGTCTTAAGGACATTTTAAGTCATTTCCTCATGTGCAGTGTTTTCAAATTATGATTTGAAAATCGTTTTGGGGGAAAAGGAATGGTTTGTAAATTTATGACAAGGATATAATGGTGTATGCTTCTTTATAAGGCATTTCTGTGTCTCTGATGTCATTTTTCCCATATTATATTAAAAGACCTTTCTCCGTGGGCCACATTCATTGTAAATATGGTCACACTTGTGCATGTTAATTTTGGTTTTTACTGTTTGAGTTACATAACCATGTTAAAAGTGACCCAAAAAAATTGCGAAGGCTTTCAAAAAACACTTTCATGTGTCTTAAGAACATTTTAAGTAATTTCCCTGTGGGCAGTGTTTTCAAATTATGAATTGAAAATCGTTTTTGAGGTAATGGAATGTTGTTAAAATTTATGTGCGCCATATGCCCCCAAATTTCTTTTTCAGGGGTGCAGCAGGGTGTTCTTGAGACACACATGCACCCTTGGAAAAATTCCTAATTTGCGATGAGCTAATTGCTAATCGCAAATTGCACCTTCATTCCTATGAGCCTCCTAGCCCATGGAAATGAATGGGTAATTTGCAATTAGCAATTTGCTCATTGCAAATTAGGAATGGTAAAGAATTGCTATTTATTCCTTAAAATTTGCTATTTTGGAAATGCAAAATAGTTATATGATACATATGCCGGTTGATGTCTAACAAGATAAGAAGCTTAGGGATACATTTATGATGACTGGCGCAATGAAGTGGACATTACTTACTTCATTGGTAGAGCTTTACATGTATTATGTCCTCTGTATTCTTCATCAAGCGTAACTTTAATCTGCAATCCTGAGTAGGCCTCACCTTAAACAAACCTCTGGATAGGCCACACCTTATCGTCATCATGAATTAATCATTTAAAATGCTAGGGACAGATTTATGATAGGTGTATGCCTCTTTTGCGCCACTTACAAAACACTGTCCACGGGGAAAGGACTTAAAATGTGCTTAAGACACATGAATGTGTTTTTTTAAAGCGTTTGCAATTTTTTGGGGTCACTTTTAACATGGCTATGTGACTCAAACAGTCAAAATCTAAATTCACCATGCACAGGTGGGAGCATATTTACAAGGAATGTGCTCCATGGGGAAAGGTCTTATAATGTAATATGGGAAAAATGACATCAGAGACAGTGAAATGCCTTATAGAGAAGCATACACCATTATGTCCTTGTCATAAATTTGCAAACCATTCCTTTTCCCCAAAAACGATTTTCAAATCATAATTTCAAAACACTGCACATGTGGAAATGACTTAAAATGTCCTTAATTCAAAATTTGCTATTCCTTATTTTGCGATTGCACTGAAGGATTTGCAAATTTTGCGATTTCTTAAATGCAATGTATCAAACAAAAAATATGTAAAAAATGACATTAAGGATTTGGAAACTACCACCAACTTCTAGTTTGTGGTCATTTGCGAATTCTTTTAAAAAAACATTTTTTTCCAAAAAACAAAAGGTGCCATATGACGCCAATACATGTCCTTAGGGCATGTATGTGCGCCATATGCCCCCAAATTTCTTTTTCAGGGGTGCAGCAGTGTGTTCTTGAGATACCCCTGCACCCTTGAAAAAATTCCTAATTTGTGATGAGCTAATTGATAATCGCAAATTGCACCTTCATTCCTATGAGCCTCCTAGCCCATGGAAATGAATGGGTAATTTGCAATTAGCAATTTGCTCATTGCAAATTAGGAATGGTAAAGAATTGCTATTTATTCCTTAAAATTCGCTATTTAGGAAATGCAAAATAGTTTGATGGAACATATGGCGGTTCATCTGTAACAAGATAAGAAGGTTAGGGATACATTTATGATGACTGGCGCAATAAAGTGGACATTACTTACTTCATTGGTAGGCCTTTACATGTATTATCTCCTCTGTATTCTTTATCAAGCGTAACTTTAATCTGCAATCCTGAGTAGGCCTCACCATAAACAAACCTCTGGATAGGCCACACCTTATCGTCATCCTGGATTAATCATTTAAAATGGTAGAGACAGATTTATGATAGGTGTATGTCTCTTTTGCGCCACTGTGCGTCACTTTTATGATGCAGTGGCGGTGCAAAAGATTTGCTATGAGGCGATAAAATTACAAATTGATGCATTTAGGCAGATGTGTCATGGTGTAAAAAAAACGTGCCACATGAAACCGATGCAGCAGTGATGCAAAAGATGCACCATGTTGCAAGACAGGCCTCACTTGGGGTCATATGTATCAAGCTAATTACCATTCGCAAAGATCAAAATTCTGCAAATTTCAGCCTTTGCGAATGCTAATTAGACAAATGGTATGTATCAAACAAGTTTGATGCAAAATAAGGAATAGCAAAATTTGCTATTCCTTATTTTGCGATTGCACTGAAGGATTTGCAAATTTTGTGATTCCTTAAAGGCAATGTATCAAACTAAAAATATGTAAAAAATGACATTAAGGATTTGGAAACTACCACCAACTTCTAGTTGGTGGTAATTTGCGAATTCTTTTCAAAAAGATTTTTTTTTTAAAAAACAAAAGGTGCCACATGACGCCAATACATGCCCTTAGGGCATGTATGTGCGCCATATGCTCCCAAATTTCTTTTTCAGGGGTGCAGCAGGGTGTTCTTGAGACACCCATGCACCCTTGGAAAAATTCCTAATTTGCGATGAGCTAATTGCTAATCGCAAATTGCACCTTCATTCCTATGAGCCTCCTAGCCCATGGAAATGAATGGGTAATTTGCAATTAGCAATTTGCTCATTGCAAATTAGGAATGGTAAAGAATTGCTATTTATTCCTTAAAATTCGCTATTTAGGAAATGCAAAATAGTTTGATGGTACATATGGCGGTTCATCTGTAACAAGATAAGAAGCTTAGGGATAGATTTATGATGACTGGCGCATCACCAGGGATGTGCCAGTCATCTTGCGCCGCTGTTCCGCCACCCATGGTGTGCTGCATTTACAATGCGGCGCAGCATGGGGCAAAAATGGCACAGATGCGTGACGTATCTGTGCTGTAAAGGTGGCGCATTGCTGGAATTGTATCGCAAGTGCGATGCAGCTCAAGCAAGGCTCAGGGGTGCCCCATCTCCACAATGTTGCGTCAAGACCTATGCCTGCTTAAAGCAGGCGCAGGGTTTTGACGCAGCTTTCTCCTATCTGATTGTAAATACGGCACACCATGGGTGGCAGAGCAGCGGTGCACGTTAACTGGTGCATGCCTGGGGATGTGCCATTTAACATAAATCTGCCCCTTTACTTTTAAGTATGTGCAGGGGACACAGAGTTGGTGAGGCTTATCCAAGGTTAAGAAGAGATGAGTCCTGTTCACTGAAAAATTAGACATAGGCTTCACCTGCTCAGCATCGCTGGACATGGCTAAATAATAGCTGCAAAATGTTACTCTTGTTAAACAATTTTACTATTATAATCTCTGAGATTTGTCTCTTACTCTGCAACATCTCATTGTTGTTATCTTTCTTTAAAGATAAAGACAACATCAACATGAGCGACAATCTGCAATCAGTTGATTTTGACCTCATCATTGAACTTGTAATTGAAACATCAGTGGATGTTGATCCCTTGGATGATTTAAATCCTGAGGATGAAGAAGAGCGTGATGAGGATGCAGATTTGTCCGAATTATATGACATAGGGTGGGAAGCTGACCTGCTTGAGCCTATGGAACTATAAACATTTATTTTTAAAATTTATAATAAATAAAAAGTAAAAGTGTAAACCGTTTAATTTAAAAATAAAGACACCTTCAAAAACAGGTTATATGTAGTGTCTTCAATAAAATATTAAAATATGCTCATAAAATTAGATCAGATTCACATATAAAATAGCACAGGTAACATGAATATAAATTCCATTTCTTTTCTGCTATTTCTGTATTGTAAATTTGCCAAGGACTAAAAAATCTTCTATTTAAAATGTCAAGTAGTGTGTTAAGTTTTTGATCACTGTTATTGATTTACTGTTTGGTAATAGTGGTTAATAACATTTTTTAATATATTTTACCACAGATTCAACTGCAGATCATTTCAACATTTCACCATGCCAACGAAAGAAAGAGAGAGAAAGGCTGCAAAACGTCAAAGACAGCAGGCCAATCAAAAGAAGCAGCAGTCCTCTAACAAAAAGATTTGTCAAGTCACGAAGAAAGCACCGGGTAAGAGTACAAAAACATTCATAAGAAATATGTGTAGTAAAAAAAATATTACTACAGAAAATGTTTCAGTCCATAAAAAGAGAAACAATTCAAATGGAAAGGAAAGGCCAATCAAAAATGTTACTGCTAGAGCAAGAGATAACTCTGTGCATGATAGTAGAAGGAAACAACAGTTTAGGGACATTCGTAAACGAATGTTCCGCAACAGGATAATTGGCAATTTGTTAAAAAATATTAAGAAAGGTCAACAGAAAGTGGTTTTTTATAAGAGAAAAAAAAAAGTTGAGAAAGTTATTGATCAGGCATTTGAAATTAAACGTAAGTTATTTATTTTGATAATCAATAGAATTAGGAAGCTAAACAAGGCAATTTATGATTTCAAAAGAAATAGTAGATGGAAGAGAATAGTTAATCGTAGTAATTTTTGTGAAGTTTTTTCTGGAGAATGGATGCATAGTTCAAGCTCTGAGGCATTTTTTAATGAGGAGAGTTATTTCCAGGATAATGATTTGGTGCATGCAGTTGACACCAGTGGTCGTGCTTATGAAGTGAAAGATGGTTGTCCAGTTGAAAAAGAAAAACTTGTGACAACAGAGGCAGAAGAGGTGTTAGGTAATGAGGTTTTAGGAAGACGTGCTAAGGGTCCTGTGTACACCTGGAAGTGTAGTAGTATTTGTAGTGTGCGACAGGATTCCATCAATTTGCTTTGTGATTTTGTACGGTCATTTAATAAGAAAAGTTTGAAGCAGAAAATGATGTTGTTGCAAGAATTAGATCCTTGCAGAGTGAGAGAAGTGACAGGTTTGCATGGTCATTCACTGGCAGCAGTGCATCATAATAAAGTGAGGAAATTAGTTAGAATGTTGTATTATGCTAAGAGTCCAGCAATTATGCTTAAACAATTATGCGCTGCTCTTTTGCATGGTTCTGAAATAGATGTGAAGAATATATGTGAAGAAATTGAGTTTTGTTACTTTGGAAGTAAAGAGGAGAATGTTGAAATTGACCAAGAAGAAGCGGGTAATGTGGAAGATAGTGTACAGGTTTCCAGTACAGATAATTTCCAGAGGGAAATTGCGACGTTTCAGGTCAAATCAAGTGAGAGGCCAAATTTCACTTGTGTGTGTTGTCGACGCACTTATTATAAGAATCAGACTAAGTTAGTGGATTTATATGCAAAAAGTGAAAGGGAAAATAATAGTGAATGGAAGGATTTCACAACATACTTGATGGTAGAAAATTGTTTTGATTTGGGATTGGATCAACGTGTGTGTACTTATTGTTGTAACAAATTAAATCAAAACCAGATGCCTGCTAGAGCAGGTCATAATAATCTGGAATTGATTGAGATTCCTTCTGAATTGAAGGATTTAAATACTTATGAATCTATTTTGATTCAAAGTATCCATCCCTTTCAGGCTATTGTAAGAATGGAGCCAAAGACAGGGAAATTGCCTCCATCAGATTTACAGAGAGGATTAAAGGGAAGAGTTGTTTATTTGCCTCTAGATTTGAAGAAAAACATTAACACAATTGGAGTAGAAAAAGTGGACGAGGAACCTCTGGTTATCTTAGTTAATGGGGTTCCGACAAAGAATAAGAAAATATGGCAAGATTTAGTTGATGTTAGGAAAGTTAAAAAGGCAACATTGTATTTGAAAAAAAATAATAAATTCTATAAGAATGTATATGTTGCAGAAGAGGAAGTAAGTGAGGAAGAGGATAGCGATTTGTGTGCTGGTCAAATTGAGAAAGTAGAACCCTCTACTAGTGAAGAAATATATGAACATTATAGTGTTCATCCTTTGCATTCCAAGGAAGTCATGGGGAATGCTATTGAGTTGTTTCAAATGAAACAAGCCAAAGGGAGTCCCATTAGTGTTTGGGAGGAAAGTTTGGAAGCTCGGTGTTTCCCACAGCTTTTTCCAACAGGTCAGGGAGGAAGATATGATGAGCGACCTCATCAAATTCCTGCTTCTGAATACCGGACTTTGCGATTGTATGCAGGAGATGCTAGGTTTCGACAATGCATTCCTTATTTGTTTCATCTCCTGTTTGAAAGCGATCTGTCTGGACTGTCATATGCAGTGAACCACATCTTGAAAAGTGGTATACACATGCAAAACATCTCGGCAAGTGACTTTATGGATAAAGTCAATGTCCAAGACAGTATTTTGGATTCTCACCTGATTAATCTCATGGCGTGTCAGCGTGGTACTAATGAGTACTGGTACCGTCGTCATGGTGATTTAAAATGTATGCTGAGGAACTTAGGTACTCCCACATGGTTCCTCACTCTGAGCTGTGCCGAGTATGGCTGGGAAGACTTACTTGAATTTCTACGAGAGGCAAATGCTAACGTAGATAACATCGAATTCAAGACACCTGGAGAACTGTGCTCTTTGGATCCAGTCAATGTATGTAGGTACTTCAATCATAGATTTGAAGCTATGATGTCTTTCATCATGAATAAGAAGAATCCACCTCTTGGAGAGGTGTTGGATTTCTTCTGGAGAAAGGAGTACCAAGCAAGAGGTGCTCCTCATATACATATGTTGCTGTGGATCAAGGATGCACCTAAATTTGGAACGGATCCAGAAGACTCAGTGATGAGTTTCATCCAACAGTATTCTACGTGTGCTGTTCCAAACGCAAAGGAGAAGAAAAGCCTAAGAGAAAAAGTTCTGCGTTTCCAAAGCCATCGATGTGGAAAGTACTGCCGTCGTAAATTCCGAAACAAGGACAAGTTCTACACCAAATGTCGTTTCGGCTTTCCACGACCGGTGATTTCTAAAGGAAGAGTAAACAGTTTGATGTCTTCGCTGCGACATAATGTGATGAAGAAATCACCTAAAAACACATACAATTTGAAGAGGAACGAAGAGTCCAAGTACATCAACGACTACAACCCGGTGATTTTGTCCATGTGGAATGCTAACATGGATATACAGTTTGTGGCTGATAACTGTATGGCTGTGGCTCGGTATGTGACTTCTTACATCACCAAAAAAGAGAAGACAGAATTGAAGGATATGTGGGAGGACATTTCCCATGAAAAGAGCCTCAGCAAGAAGTTGTACAGTTTCAGTCTGAAGATGTTGTCGCATCGAGAAATCGGAGCTTACGAATGTTCTGACCGGTTGTCTTCAGCAAGTCTCTATGCCAAGTCCAGGAGTATCGTTTGGGCGAGTGTTGGTCTTGCTGCAACGCGTAATCGAGTTCTGAAACCTGTGCGGGAAATTGAGTATTTGGCGGAAAAGGAGCCAAACAGTACCGACATTTTGAAGAGCAACATGTTGGATACATATTATCCAAATCGAAGCAGTCACCTCGAGAATGTTTGTCTGTATGAGGTTCTGCAAAATTACATATTCAAGAGGAACATCAAAGAAGATACTGAGAAAGGAGTGTATGCTGTAATAGGAAGTGAGGGATGTCTGGTCAAGCAAAGAAAATGCCACTTGATAAACCATCGAAAATTGAGTGGCGAATCTCCTGAAAAAAAGGAGTTTTTCTATTTAGCACTTTTGCAACTTTTTAAGCCATGGCGTGCAGAAGAGGAACTGCTTGGAGATTTCCTTTGTTACGAAGACTCATTCAATGCTGCCAAGGAGACCATAGAATGTCCTGCTTTTCCCAAAATGTAGAAATGTTGAATGTGGAAATTGAGCAGGAAGCAACGATTGCAGCCGAGATTGCCAGAGACAGTTCTCAGGACAGTCAGAGTTCTGCTTCATTGAGTCAGGATCCACTAGGAGGACCTCTTATCGAAAATGAAGCTGCCACTGCTATGAATGAAGTGGAAAGAGCCATGGCACATGCTCAGGAGGATGCGGTTAACTTAGAAGAGTTGGAAAGACAACTCAACGTTGAGCAGAGGAAAATATATGACGAACTTACCATGGAAATTGATCATGGATTAAGTCATGACAAGAAAGAGTGCTCATGTACGTCGTTGAAGCCTGTCCGACTGTATGTGAGTGGAGAAGCAGGAACTGGAAAAAGTTTCCTTATTAAAGCAATTTCATGTTATTTGCAGGAAAGGACAGAGTCATCGCTGTCTTGTGTTGTCACCGCTCCAACTGGACTGGCAGCACATAACATTAAAGGGATTACTTTACATCGTTTACTGATGCTGCCAGTGGAGCATGACAACAAATTAGAATATCACAAGCTATCTGGAGATGCTTGTTTTGAAGTTTCAAGAGTCTTGAGGAAAATGAAACTTCTTATCATTGACGAAGTAAGCATGGTTTCCAATGTCATGCTTGCCTTTGTGCATTTGAGAATGCAAGAAGTTCTCAAAACAGAGTATGATGTGTTATTTGGTGGCAAACACATCATTGTTTTCGGAGATCTTCTGCAGCTGACACCAGTGAAAGGGCAACCTGTGTTCAAAATGCTCACGCATGAAGATACCAGGAAGTGCTTAGGGAGCATTGGCAACGTCAATATATGGTTAAACTTCAATTATGCTGAACTGCATGAAAATATGCGTCAGGCAAAGGATGAAGTTTACAAGACTATTCTACAAGATGTTAGAATTGGAAAAGTGACCGAGCATGGGAAAGAAGCTTTACATGCACGATTACTGACAAATTTATATCCAGACGAAGATGTTGTGCCTGAGAATATTTTTCAGAAAGTTACTGAGAAAAAATCTGGAATATGTTTGATGCCAACTCTTGCAGAATGTGCCAAATTCAACAACAAAATGTTGCATTTAGAAAAGCAAGAGATTGTGAAACTGGAAGCTATTGACAGAGTAGAGCATATGGGATCAACAATTATTTTGTCTGAGAATCTGAAAACAAAATTGGATTCATTAGAGAAGAGTATATCTAAAACTGCGGGTTTTGAAAAGACTCTGAATGTGTGCTTGAACTGCCGTATAATTTTGAGAAGGAATTTACATGTTGAAAGAGGTCTGGTAAATGGATCAATGGGTAATGTTGTTGATTTTGTGAAATACAGAAATAGAGATGGAATTGAATTTTTAAAAATTAAATTTGATGGCATTGAGGAAGTACAGCTAATTGCTCGTTGTTCTGCTAGATTTTTGCTTGTAAAAGACTTGTATGTTCGTCGTAAGCAGTTTCCTGTTTGCTTGGCATATGCGGTGACAATCCATAAATCGCAAGGTTTAAGTGTAGACTGTGCATTGGTGAATATTGGCAGTTCTGTGTTCAAGGAGAGTATGGCATATGTGGCATTGTCACGAGTTAGAACTTTATCGGGATTGTACTTGATTGAGTGTGATGTCACAAACATTTGTGCGGATCTAGATTGTGTTAAGGAATACAATAGGTTAAGAAGAGAGTATGCGCCACATTTGCCTCAGTATCCTTTGTTTGAGAAACGTGTGGTAGGCCGGAAACGAAGAAATGTGACCAATACTGGGGAGGTTGTAGCAAAAAGACGAAAAGTCGATGAACCTGAAATTATAAGCAGAAACAAAAAGGATTCTGTTGAAGATGTTGGTTTTCAATTTGAAAACAGTTCTGGTGTCAACTGCTATGCTAATGTAGTGGTTAATGTTTTGTTTTCTCTAGAAAATGTAAAAGAAGAGATTGTGGTCAATTCTGATTAAAGATTTTGCAGTTTGTTAAATTCTGTGTTAGAGAAATGTAGCACTGATAGAACAAACATAGAAAGTGTGTCTGAAATTCGAAATCTGTTAGACAGATGTTCAGGCCAAACACAATTCTCTCAAAATAGTCAGCAAGATTGTCAGGAGTTTTTAATGTATATGCTTGATGTATTGCATGATGAAGGTGTAGATGTAGATCACCTGTTTGGGCTTTCTTATCAATGGCAGCATGACTGCGAGAACTGTAGGGTATCAAGTACTACTAGTGTAGACTCAGACAGATTTATATATTTAACTTTGCCAGACAGTAAATCAGTCTCTTTTAATAAGCTAGTAAAAGCAGCTGATCACAACATGGAGTGTAGCCAATGTAAATCTGAAATGATGTCCACATTATTTATACGAACATATGGCCAGTATGTCATTTTAATGTTCCAACGATGTAGGCCTGATGGAACAAAATTGACAACTTTAATTAAAAATTTTGTGGCTTCACAGTTGTCAATATCAGGAAGGACTTTTGTAACTGTAGCAATTATATATCATGATGGTCCTTCAATAACATCAGGACATTATACAGCTTATTTAAAGTGTAGAAATGGCTGGTCATTCTGCAATGATTCTGTTTTAATTTTCAAAAAAAAATTGCTGTATGACCTTAAAAACTCTTACCTGGTGTTTTTAAAACCAAAATTTTAGGGAAAGAATCTCGGGATGTGCTCTGAGGAATTTCAAGAAGTTCTAATGGCTCCTACACGATTTGGCCTTGAGGATAAGTGTAGTACAGAGACATAACTTCTTACCATAACACTGGACGTCATGGAGAAATACGTGCACTTTGAATGAGTTCAGAAAAACTGTTTCTTTTTATAAGCTAATTGAAGCAGCCAATCAAAACATGGAGTAGAGGGAATGTAAGTCTGCAATGCCGTCTACTGTTTTACATTGCTTTGTCATTAAAAGTGATGTAGAGAATTAAATAATTGTACTAGTCATAAAGGTAGTGTAAGTCTGCTTCATAGTAAGCAGTATCAGTGTGATAGGAAATGTAGAACATGATTGAGCAAGAAGGGGAAGATATTACGAGTCCAGGATTGTGAAAATGATCTTCAACATTTTAATTGTGAAAGTTGCGGAAATACAACATGACGGGATTGGCTTAAAAGAATTCTAAGAGTTATAAATGGCTCAGACACGATTTGGCCTTGTGGAAACGTGTGGTAGAGAGCGAGAAGTCATTTATTGTATGTAACATGTTTTTGAAAACGTTGGAGGTTTTCTTTCAGAAAGTGGCGGGTTGAAAGTAATAACAGCACAACAGAGTGTAAGCTGTCCATAGGACATCCTTGGCCGTCATGGAAAGTAAGTTAACTTTAAGGAGTTCTGAATTCTGATTTGTTATGTTGTATGGGTTTTTTAAACACAATCATTTTGATTGTGTTTTTTTTTCCCCGCTGTTATATGATGAATACCTTCAAGTCACTGTTTTAGTGAAATTTGATACATTCTGAGAACAGCAAAAATAAACCATTTAACATGTATAATTAATTCTGTTCTGTTTGCATTTATGATGTACATGTAGAACTGTGTAGGAGGCATGTGGAAGGTGAGGCTTCTGTAAGTGTCAAAGTTGTTGCATACAGTGCTCATATTCTACGTAGTCTTTTATATTTCATTACTTTCACTGTTTCTGACTGATCTAAAAAATTTTTTTTTAAAAGAACAGTAAGTATAAGGGAAGGAAACAGACAGTTATGTTAAAAGAAACACAGCTATAGGGAATAAACTAGGGATACTGTTACCCGCAATCCTCTGCTGATGATGTCACTGAGCATGTCATGAATGATGTAATATGTGACATCATCAGCAGTGGATTACGGGTAATAGTATCTCTAGTTTACTCCCCTATAGCTGTCTTTCTTTTAACATAACTGTCTGTTTCCTTCCCTTATACTTACTGTTCTTTTTTAAAAAAAAATTTTTTTGGTTCGCTTCCGATTCGCGTACCGGGGAGCGAACTGGGAAGCGAACTAAGAGAAATAGAGGTTGGCACAGTTCCAAATATTGTACCAATTTTTTAATAACGGGGAGGTAGTTCTGAAAAGAACTTTTTTTTTAATTGTTTTTGTTGTTTTATATTTTTTTTATTATTTTTCTGAACATTTTTTTACTTTTTTTGAATTTTTCTGAACAGTTTTATATTTTTTTTGTTTTTTTTTCGGAGGGGGCAACGAAAACGATTCATTGTAAAGGGTCAACAGGAGCAACAAAACAAAAAAAAAGAATTTATTGTTTGGGGCGTTTCGGACAAACATGAGCATGATTGTCAATACCTCTGTTGATCAGAGTGATGCTACTTTCTCCGTAGCAAATGAATCCACTGCAATGTACGCAGACTTGTTTTACTTCACGAAATCTCGTTTGTATATTTGGCACCATCTCCCTGCCCTCTGGTCCCGTTACTTCCGGTACAACAGATCTTCTGGCCATAATAGGGAGATTATCTAGGTCGTTACGAAACTGTGCAGCACTGTAGTTGTTAGGATGCCACCTAGTCATATGGCGATGCATTGTGTAGTTTCCGAAACTGTATTTTTTGTCGGTCCCTCTGGACAGTCTATCTTGACATATAAGGCAAGTTACGTATCTTGCATTTACTTTTTTCTGACCTTTGGGAATTTAAAAAAATTGCCAAATGAAGTTTTCTTTCCGGTGAGATGTCCTGGGCTCCTCAGGCAAAAAGTGCCTCTCTTCGTGCTCGTCGTCCTGTTCCTCTTCTTCCTCTTCTTGCTGAATTATAACTTTAGCAGGTGGTCCACTCTTCCTTGGATGTGGTGGAGGTGGTGGGGAAGCACCAGCTGAAGCTACTAAAGAAGCCATTGCTCACTGGTAACAAAGGGTCTTTCTCTCACAATGATGAAAGTCAGAGTGAGGAAAGAAGGAGGGATTTTCATCATTTGGGAAAAACAATAGTTCTCAACCAATGAAAAGTGTTCATTTTAGATTATATGACCTAGTCTTACATCATTAGGAAACCAAAAGTGAAATGAACCAATGAAAAGTGTTATTACCAAGTCACATGACCTGCTGTGTTTACGTTACGCGCTTTGCAGGGCCTCCCGGTTTGCTTCCAGAAACCTGTGCTTTGCGACTCGGTAAGCGTACCAGTTCGCTAACGTAGCACGTCATATGACGTATCACGCGACAACGCGAAACGTCATGCGGACGGGAGGCGTCACGATGTTGTTTTCTAACGCGGCAGTTGCGGTAAAGAAACGTTTACCGGCTCGCGGTCTATTTCGCGGCATCAAGGTCAGCTAACGGGAAGCTTCCCGATTCGCGAAGCGGGAACGAAGAAAAAAAATATTTAAAAAAAAAGTTATTAATAAACATATAAAATATATTTTTGGATTTAAAGAAGAATACATTTTACAGCTACAGATATTAGCTGTTAAAAAACCAATGAAATTCACTGAAAAAACCATAGGTTATAGACCATATATAGTTAGGAATTAGCATTTACAAAACCTTGAAAATTCACTGAAAAAACCATAGGTTATAGACCATATATAGTTAGGAATTAGCATTTAAAAAACCTTATTTTACTCACACAAAACCATTGAAATTCCATATATAGTTAGTTGCACTAACTATATATCGCGCACCCGCAATCCACTGCTGATCATGTCACATATTACACCATTCATGACATGGTCAGTGACATCACTGATGACATCACTGATGACATCTCAAATGACATCACTGATGAGATCACTGATGACATCATCCAGTGACTGTGTGTTTCTGTAAAGTTTAAATATGTTTTACATATTGAAGAATGAGTAGATGTATAAGTGTCTGGACGAAGGATTTAGTAGGTGCATGACTGAATGTATGAGTGAGTGATTAAATGTGTCTCACTGAGTGCATGGGTTAGTGACTAAACTGTCTTAATTTGTGCATCATTATGTCTGTTGTTCTGTAAACTGCTGCATGTGTTGATCAGTAGCTATATGATTAACTATATGGGTTATTGATTGATTGTCCAAGTATTTGTATGGGAGACTGAGTGCGTGTGTGGCTGGCTGGGAGGTGTGTGACTCTGTGCAGATCAATGTGTACTTGTATCAATGATTGTATAAGAAAGTAAGTATGTGTTAGTATATGTTTGAAAATGTAAGGTGCTCTATGTTTAACTGTATAGACAAGAAAATGGAAGTGTGATTGATTCTTTACAGGACTGACTAGGTGTGTGAGTAACTCCATGGATGAGTGGCAGAGTGTGAGTGTCTGTATAGGTGTATGAGTGCATATGATAGTGTTGTAAAGATGAGTGATTGTATGTATGAATGATTGTATGGGTGAATGAGTGAATGTGTGTGTAGACGTAGGAATCAGTGAGTACGTATGTAGTAACTAGTATTGGTGTGTCAATGGTTTCAAAAATTATACTCTGTATTTAACACTGGGTGAAACAGAGGTTATATTAAAATGTGAGGAGATGCATTGTATTGTCACATGAATGATATCATCAGTGATGTGGTCATTGATGTCAAATGAGATGTCATCAGTGATCTCATCAGTGATGTCATTTGAGATGTCATCAGTGATGTCACTGACCATGTCATGAATGATGTAATATGTGACATGATCAGCAGTGGATTGCGGGTGCGCGATATATAGTTAGTGCAACTAACTATATATGGAATTTCAATGGTTTTGTGTGAGTAAAATAAGGTTTTTTAAATGCTAATTCCTAACTATATATGGTCTATAACCTATGGTTTTTTCAGTGAATTTTCAAGGTTTTGTAAATGCTAATTCCTAACTATATATGGTCTATAACCTATGTTTTTTTCAGTGAATATATATATATATATATATATATATATATTTATATATATATATATATATATATATATATACACCTATAACAAACTCTAATAAAAAATGTATATTATAAATAAAATTATAAAAATATTGAATAATTTTTAAACATACATTTTGCACTCCCTTGACTGCAACAGTAGGGAAAGTGTTGGATAGCAGAGGGGTAGAAATTACTATTCCCACTCCAGTGAGTGCAACAGTAGGGAAAGTGTTGGATAGCGGAGGGGTAGAAATTACTATTCCCACTCCAGTGAGTGCAACAGTAGGGAAAGTGTTGGATTGCGGAGGGGTAAAAATTACTATTCCCACTCCAGTTAGTGCAACAGTAGGGAAAGTGTTGGATATCGGAGAGGTAAAAATTACTATTCACACTCCAGTGAGTGCAATGGTAGGGAAAGTGCTGGATAGCGGAGAGGTACAAATTACTATTCACACTCGAGTTAGTGCAACAGTAGGGAAACTGTTGGATAGCAGAGGGGTTAAAATTACTATTCCCACTGCAAAGAGAGCAACAGTAGGGAAAGTGTTGGATAGGGAAGGGGTACAAATTACTATTCCCACTACAGTGACTGCAACAGTAGGGAAAGTGTTGGATAGCAGAGGGTTAAAATGTATATTCCCAGCAAAGTCAATTCAAAATAAAAAAGAAACAAAATATCAACTACAATACAAAAATTGTTAATAACACAAAAAATGTATATAACATTAATTAAAACTACAAAGATAGAAACATATTATGTTAAAAAAATCTAAACTTTACCTACACACATTATTTTATAACAATTAAAAAAAAATACAAACAAATAATTAGATTTAATAAAAAATAAATTATAATCAAAAACATTAATTATTACACAAAATAAATATTTCTTATTTCCTACCCTCAAACACCACACATTTCACAACACTCATCTAAATATCTAAAAAAAACGGTACCCCCACAAATAATATGATTTATTATCAAATAAACAAATATTATTAATTAAAAATTAAATGAAAACATATAAAAATGAATTAGCTCACTAAACATTACCCCTATAAAACCAAAATCCACACACGAAATAAAAGTAAACAATTGCCATACAGTGTATCAATTAATAAATAAATAATCATGAGCAAATAATTTTTAAATAATGAAACTTAAAATACTTTCCACCCTCTACCCCAACAAACACCACAACACACAAAAATAATTACACAATTTCCATAACTAAGTTTACATTATTACATTATTAATTAACAACAACTTATTAATTACAAATAATTTACTTCCTACCCTTTACTACTATAAACCCCACAACTCACATCTCAAATTAATTACACAATTTCCATAATTCATTTCCAATTATTTACTTACCATGAATCAACACTAAATTATTAATTATTTTTAAATAAATTACTTCACACCCTATTTTATTTCCCTATAAATCCACATCCCGCATCTACAAAATTGACACAATTAATATAATTACCAATTAATTAATAATACTTAACAACCCATTAATAATTAGTAATAAATGAATTCCCACAAGTAACACTATAACATTTAAATTAAATAAATATCATTAAATAAAAATGATTAATCAATTTGTTGTAATTAAATTACCTCCCACCCTATTCCCCTATAAACCCACAACCCGCTGCTAAATAAAATAACACAATTAACATAATTATCAATTATTAATTAATCAAAATTAACAACTAATTAATAAGTAATTATAATTAATGAATTCCCACAATTAACACTATAAAATCTAAATTAAACAAATACTAATAAATAACAAATATTAATTATTTTATTATAATTAAATTACTTCCCACCCTATTCCCCTATAAACCCACAAGCCGCTCCTGGAACAAATAACACAGTTAACATAATTAACAATTCAATAATAAAAATGAACAACCAATTAATAATTAATTAATAATGAATAAATTCCCACAATCAACACTATAAAAACTTAATTAAATACGAATAAGAAATATTAATTAATTTATTCTAATTAAATTACTTTCCACCCTATTTCCCTATAAACCCACAACTCGCTACAGAACAAAAAACGTAAAAATGTAATTAACATCTAATGAATCACTACTAAAAATGTAACACATATATTTAAAAGTGAAAAGCAAGTTATTTAAAAAAATGAGATCACACACTTTTAAAATACATAACACTAATATAAAAAAACGATATTTTAAACAATATTTTTGCAAACGATATTACTGACTTCGATATTTAAAAAAAATATATTTCTTACCTTAAAGTCGATATTCTGGACCATGATATTCAGAGGAAGCAAGAGGTAATATGTGTCCAGCTGTTCTTGGCAGTACAATAGGTCATGATTCCATGCTTTCATTTTGGGTGGATTCACCTTTCCCCAGTGACACGCCACCTGCCTTTTCGCCATCAGCAGTGCAATAGATACATATCGTCGGTCTTCGCATGCAATGTCGACTGTACAGCCTAACAATGCTAGCTTAGGCCATGGCAACAATTGTTTCCCAATCATTTCAGAAAAGGTTTGAAATATTTTGACCCAATATTTGGCTATTGGGGGACAGCACCGGGCAGATTGAATGAAGTCAGCCTCAGTGGCTCCACATTGGATACACCAGGAGTCTGCCCTAGGGCACAGATTTGAGGTGGAATACGGTACATCAGATGTAAGAATTTGAAGTGAATGAGTCTGAGCCGACCATTGGGAGCCAATGCTCTAATTTGTGTACAGCAAAACATCCATTCTCTAGGGGTGAGTGGGGCTCCCAAGTCTCTCTCTTATGCAGCTTTTGCCTCCTCTAATAATAAGAGTGCGTAGTCTGTATTGTCATAAAGAGGCGAGTAACCAGATGTATACAGGACGTAGCTGTTAATAGAAATGTCAGTGCCTTGCCCTCAGGGGGTGCCGCTGGGAAGGGTGGGGTAATGCACTTTACATTGTGCATGGAACTACATATACAGAAACAAGTCTAGAGTCATGGGCCCCTTCCTGTCTGTCACAGCAGATGCCAGCAAAAAGGCAGTACCCAGGAACAAGTCTCTCATTGATTTCACCTCCAAGGTAGCCACCAGAGCCAGGGTGCGGGACCCGAAGGTACTTAATAGCAAGGGGTAGTGTGTGAGAGCTTGATGTGGTGAGTATAATCCTCCTTCTCCATAGTATTTACAAATGCCCACTGTTAAAAATGGGATTTCTGGTTGGCTAAGGCTTGCAACAAAGCCAGGCAGAAACCACCATTCTAGTCAGGGCAAGGGAGTTAAATGCCAAAGATAACTCCTGCTCACCCCCTTGGTAGCTTGGCACGAGCAGTCAGGCTCATCCCGGAGGCACTGTGTAAAGCATTTGCGCAACACACACAGCAACAACATACTAGGCACACCACAAAAGGAACTCCACACAAGGTTATATCAAAAATAGCCTTTGCATTATCATAAAACACCTTAGAATAGTAATCACACATTATACACTGTGCCAACTGGCACTCACCAACATGCTGTAACACAAACCATGTTATGCACAGTATCACATAAGGCGTGAAATATATTCTGCGCCAACCTACTAAGCCTAAACATATTAGACCATATCCTTCTTAGCATAACTCACATTAGGAAATAACCTCACTAGCAGAAACCACAGTAAAGAGTAATTCAAACATAAACACAGTATGCAAAACCTCATAATCATAAAACCACATTTAGAGGCATAAATCAGGGTGCGTAAATCATACTACATAAATCACATTTCCTAGCACCACATAAATCACATTAGCACCTCACCAGACGGCTGAAATGCCAGAAACCGGTCCCCGGAAGCTTGTTTCCTTCCCAGTGTAAGAATTGGCTTTTGTAGTCTGGTCTGCCCTGTTCCCATGATGCACTGGGCCAGGGACAGACTAATTTGCATACAGCCAGGTTCTGAAACTGGGATGGTGCAATGAGCTAAAAAACGGTGTTGGATCTAGCCCTGATCTCTTGACTGGGTGAGAGTACTCTGCTTAATTCAGAGACTCTGTCCATCACCACCCCTTGCTATAAACCTAACAGTCCCCCTGGCCAACTGGCCTTCTCAAAGGGCTAAAATTCCCTGTGTCCAAAATGTCAGGGCGCGCTGCCAATGCAGCAATATCCAAAAGCGTGACTTTGCACCGGGGCAGGAGTGCATCTCATTCCTATCTCTCACAATGCCCCCAAACTAAGTGCTGCGCAGCTGTACCTCCAGTGAGGGCCTGGCACCACGGTGCCGCTTCTGTCCCCCTCAGGGACTCTCTAAGGAAAACCTACACAAAACGTTGCAGCTGCCTGCGCTCTCGCAGGGCAGCTGGGATCAGCATACACACCCAGGCACCACAGTGCCTCTGGGCCCCTTTGCAAAGATTATGCCCAACGTTGGAGTGGCCCGTTCTCGGGCGGGACCACTCAGGCACCGACAATTCGCCTCGGTAGGCATGGGGGGGAACACGGACCCCTCTGGGCCCTCACCAGCTAAATGGCCCCCCCTAGTTGGAGCGGCCCGTGACGGCCTGCCCGCTCAGGTGATCGGCACCTGTGCCTCCATCTGCCCCCCCCCCAGCCGCCTCAACTCACCGGCTCTCTGCAGGGATTTGGGGCGGACACCAGCACTACTGCCTCCTTCACCCAGGCCCCCTTCCTGGGACCCGGGACTTCACTTCCACGCCGAGCAGCTCAGCTGACAACTGCAGCACTTCTCCGCTTCTCCTCAGCACACCCGGGGCTTCCCTCAGCTCACAGAACCCCTGCTCGAGGTTGACTGACTTTCGGCCTCACCGCTCTTCACCTGGGCCCTCTCCTAGGGACCTCTCTCGGGACCGGGGCTTTGACGTGGCCGGGCGGGCTCCGGGTGTCTTCCTGCTTCCGTCCGCGAGGCCCAGCCCTCAGCCAGGTGTACGCGCCTGCTTTCGGTTCGTGACTCGGGACCACGGCGGGGATTCCTCAGCAGCAATGAGGGGTGGACACCCGCTCATCAATTCAAGCCGCAAAGCGGGGTAGGCACCCGCTAGCGAGCACACCAGCAGGGTGGGCACCCGTAAGTCTTCCAAAATAGGACAAATCATCAGAAACGCGTGGTGGGCTCACGCTTCTCTTTCCTCCATCAGGGAGAATCCCCATGTCGGGATTCCCTCGGGACAGCTCTGCGCTGCAGAGCACTTACGCTACTTTCTGGCAGGGTAAAAATGTAGCGCTCCCATGGCAATAGTAAAGCCAAAAGAAAGTCCTCAAATGTGATGGGGTAATGCAGGGCCCAGGGAGGCAAGCCCTCCCCTGGGCCCCAGCAGCAGCCAGCCCTCTCTGTCTGGAACAGCACACCAGAACAGACTGAACAACATCATGGGGTCACAGCCCCTATATTTATATCAACAAAAGTCTTTGTTCTCAAAAGTGACAAGTCACTGAACCCAGCCAGAACCAGTTCGGTGTCGTCCTGGAGCTCTTTGTTTACAAGGCTGCATCCTGCCTTTCAGGAAGAGGGGGTCTGCCATCAGACGCACATTGGGAGGTGGAGCCATCATTCACCTTGCCAGGCACAGCCCTGCTCAGATCAAAGGGTCACCCCTCCCCATACTCCAACTGAAGATCTCTCTGTTCAATCTAGGTCGGGCTAAGCCTGCCCTGTCCCTCCAAAACCAGACAGACAATACACATCAGGCAGGCAAACACATAGCACACAGAAATGCCAACTTCTAAAAGTGGCATTTCTCACATAGACATAATAAATCTGCGCACATCATTGCACAGCATGTATCCTCACAATTTCATACATACCAGACTTGACCATACTGTTCCTCTCATAATAGGAATTACCACTGACACACACTGAGCAGGGAATCCCCCAAGCATTCCTATGGTAGGGCAGGCCACTCTCACTAAATGTAACACAGAGCGCACGCACTTTACACTGCACCACAGTGCTAAAGTGCCCAGATGCCTAAATCCACTAACACTACACAGAGAAAAAGGCTGGGAGAAATGCAAAAAGTTTAGGGGTGAACCTGCAAAAGGGGCCAAGTCCAACACCCACCCAAGCCAGCTGTGTGCTAGTCACCATGTGGCTCTCTGCACTCTTGCTTTTTCGGCACTCGCCTGATGAGTGTAGGGAGTGGGCTGGAAAGACTGTTGTGCTCAATTCTCGTGATTATGAGGCAGAGGTACTCAGACTCCTAGGAGTACGTACTAATTATCATCCCCTAACTAGGGACCCCACGCCTGAATTGTTGGATATCATCACCAAGATGGTGGCGGCTGCATTGGAAAAGAAGTGGATAACACCTAAAGAAGCAGATTTTATTGTCAACAAAAAGCCCCGTATTCCGGCCTTTTATATTCTGCCAAAAATACACAAAGCCCAACGCCCGCCACCTGGACGCCCTATAGTTTCTGGCATCCAGTCCGTGCTTGAGCCTCTATCACAGTTTGCCAACATTTTTCTGAGGGAGGCTGTGATCACACAGGACTCCTACGTGCAGGATACAACTGATATTTTGAATATTTTGAAAGAAGTTGAATTTGACACTGCCTCCCAGTTCCTGGTGACAATAGACATCGAGTCACTTTACACCAGTATCCCCCAGGATGCTACGCTGGTGGCAGCAGCGCGTGCCCTGGGGGAACTGGAATGGTTTTACGATACCCCGCCTACCTTTGTCATGCAATGTATCGAACTAGCGCTGACAAGAAACTATTTTGAGTATAACAAGCAGTTATATCTCCAAGTGTCTGGGACTTCTATGGGGGCCACATTCGCTCCTAGTCTGGCCTGCATTTATGTGGGCCAGTTTGAGGTGAATGTGGTCCACCATCAAGACAATCCGTTCAGGGAACATCTATCCCTGTGGCGGAGATACCTTGATGACGTCCTCTGTATCTGGACAGGTACAGAGGACTGTCTTTTAAGTTTCCTGAACTGGCTGAATCTAGCTGACGACTGCTTAAAGTTCACTTGGTCGATCAGCAATACCTCTGCTGTGTACTTGGATGTAGACATTGTGGCCGTTGAACAGAGGTTGGCCACGAGTGTACACCATAAGAAAACTGATAAAAATTCACTACTCCTCTACCGGTCATTCTACCCACGTGCCTTGCGGGATAATCTCCCTGTAGGGCGATTTTTGCACTACCGGCGCAATTGCTCATCCACCGAATCCTTTATGGAACAATCAGATGAACTTATTAATAAACTAGCAGAGAGAGCATATCCTATGAGAGTGGTGAAGCAAGCCCGTAAACGAGCCCTTAATACCCCTCGTGAAGCACTCTTGGAAAGGAATAGCAAGGCCAAACAATACTGCATACCAGTGGTGACGACCTTTGATCCTTTATCCACAAAAATAAGACAAATAGTGAGAAGACACTGGGCTATTCTTAACACCAGCACCAGTAAGATGCCAGCCCCCGGTTTGCCTTTAAAAGAGCTGCTAATCTTAAGGACAAACTGGTCCACACACGGACTCCGATCACCCCTTATGTGAGTACCCTTCCAGCTGGGCACCATCCATGAACATGCTGCTCAGTGTGTTGCCTGACTCAAACTACGAAGGCGGTCACATTGAGAGATGGGAGAACTTGGCACCTGACCAAATTTAGTAACTGCAACACTGTTAACGTGATTTACAGACTGACATGTGACTGTGGTCTGCACTATATAGGCCTTACATCAAGAAAAGTGAAGGTTCGCATACAAGAGCACCTCAGCACTATAAAAGCTAAGAAACTACCCACACGCTTGGTACAACATTTCAGTGAGAAGTGTCATGCTCCCAGGGATCTCAGATGGGTGGTTCTTGAGAGGGTCATTGGTGAAGGCCACAATATTGAGAACATATTAGCCAGGAAGGAGGCTGGATGGATTTATCAAGAACAGGTTGACAGGGATGGTCTGAACGACTCCATTGAATGGAATAAGATCAGCAAGCGCTGATTTCAGTATCTCACTAGGTTCCGTATACCAGGAAAATACATTGGCTGTATTTACACCCTCTTCTTTGGGTCGGTGGAACAACCGATGATGTATGTCTAAGGAATCATTTGACCCCCTATGGTTTAGCCCCCTTTCACTATGAGCATCTTGAGGGTAACACCTGACGAACGAACAGCATAACACATATTACTGGAATTGCCAACAGTGAATGAGTGCGTTTGGTGAATGTGCGAGTTGCGTGTTCTGGGTCATTGCCGTAAATCCGTCCTTTTCTTTTCACTTGGAATGAGGCCATCCCGGTATGACTATAGAACATGGGATTCATTGTTGCTAGTAACTTTATTGACTACATGACACAACTCTCGGATGGCGACTTTAGTTTAATGGGTTGCCGGCGATTAGATAGCTCTGATGGACGCCTCATAGTCAATACACGACAGGGATAGTCTTAAATCATGAATGTCCCCTTAGACTTGTATGGATTACTATCGCCAGCATGGCGTGTCCGTCAGAATCATGGCGGTGTTGGTGTGACGTTCTTTTGATTTTACAAGACAAGTGGGCGCTGTGAAATTGCATAATGGATTGTAGTTTGGCGCTTGCATTAGCCATTTTTCTCACGTTGGCTGCTATGGCGAAGTTAATCTGGCTTGATTATAGTTAATTTCGAATTACGATAGACAGGGATTTAGACTATCTCTCCCCAGTCCAAGATGGTCGCCACCGTGACTCGCTGTCTAAAGGCAACCCTACTACGGTGAATTGGTACGTGCCCACGTGATGGGCGGGAGAATGCGGGAAGTTAAATCTACGAGGTACCGGTTCGTCTCTGTCCGTGTTGAGTTTACAACGCCGGTGTGGAACGGATGCGGTGAGCGTGTCGAGATGGGCTGGTAATGGTCGGCAATTATGGTCTTTGGGTCATACTGTTCACGCTGGGTAACGTGTATATTAAACTATGGATCACGGTGAGCCCTCACACAGTTACGATGGTTGTATTGGTTGGAAAGCCATGGGTGAGTGCATTGAGTATTTGGAATAGTAAATGTAAATGTAAATGTAGTTGAGCTTATATAGCGCACAGCTACCCGCAGTGGGTTTCCCGGCGCTTGCTTAGGGAACCCTTCCTGGTATTCCCCTGTGAGATAGCAGGGTATCCACAAGGTGAAAGTCAGGCATCCCGCCGCGAGGGGCCGTTGTGGAGATTAAGCAAGCTATTGCCCAGAGTCGCAGAGTGTGAACCCGTGAGTCGAGGAGGCACCGGGGCGAGAATTATCGAGTCCATGGAATTTTTAGCCCAAGACCCTGCCGAGGCGGGGAATTGAACCCTGGTCCAGGACCGATCTCAGCTTCCGGGTCTGCTGCCTCTAACCCCTGAGCCACACTTCTCCACTAGAATAGTGTTTGTAATAGTGATGTTAACTAAATTCAACCGACTGATATGATTGTGACCAAAAATGATATGGAGAGTCATTGGCGAGCAGGGGACAAATACTGGCTCTGCCTTATTTCATTCCCGTTTTACATTCACAGAAGACCAGACTGCAGCTGGTTTTCAGAAGAACGCGTGATCAATTGACACAGTGTTCCTAACCAAGAGGGTTGCAGGTACGCTGGCATGACGCAACCTCCAGGTGATAATGTCCCAAACGATCTAAGCGCCACTATATTGCAATTTTAACTGTCCTGGCCTTCGGTACAGGCCGTTTTGTACACAATGGCTCCACAATGTGTTTTTATGTTAATCTCTACCATCACAGGTGTAAATAAGGAAGTGGAATTTATGAGAAGATAACCCCCGTGTGCCCTGAAGAAGTTGCACAAATTAGAGCAACAAAACATGTTGGCGACATCTAATAACATTGGGATTGGTTTAGTGTGAACCATTTTTTACATTTAGAGAGCGCACAGCCCAGAATAAAAGTATGAGTGGCCAGCTAGCTCTTTAATTTTAATGGTGAGAAACACATTATATTTTCTCACTGGGGTTGTTTAGGTATATGTTTATACACATTAGTAAGTGTTGTCTGTCCTACCGCACTACTACACGAGTAACCAGTACTTTCGGTGGTTTCCGTGGAGAAAGAGCACTGTTAATTGTTGTCCTGTCTCTTTTTTTTTTCTCACTTTTTTCCACTATAAGAGAGAGAGCTACCTATGATGATAATTGGGTTTACTGGTAATTGCTAACCAGCAACCCTATTGGCGGTTCTACCGTGAGGGACTCTCTCTCTTCCCACATATTTTTCACTACATGTATTGTGGGTTTCTGGATGGTAGTTGATTTGTTCATGTTTTACATACTTTTTAAATAACACTGTGATTGTAGCATATAAGTGTACTAAACACGAGTTGGGTATTGGAAACACTTGAACAATCCCACATTTCTGTTATAATAAGACAAGATATCCAGTGTCTTGAGTTTAAGGCCATATTTTGTGTACAAGACTATGTCGTGCTCAATAGCGGTGTGCACCATATCGGGCAGAGGTTACAGCTAGTAGTAGGCATAGTATGCTTGCGCACAGAGGTAGTATAGCTCGAAATCAGGTGCCACCAGGTCTCCCTGTTCATAGGGCAGCATAAGTTTATCCTAGTTGACTCGAGGCTGCTTACTGGTCCAGGTCAGCTTAATCCTGTGCGATTTCAGTGTGATGACAAATTGCTTGTTAAGAGGGATTGGTATATTATTAAATAAATATACAGCTAGATTAATCATAGTCCCGTTTTGCGAGTCCTTAATAGCGATTATTAAGGAATCGCTATTAAGGACTTGCAAAACGGGATTCATGTAGGAATGGCACAAAATATTGCGATTCCTACATCATACTTATTTGCGATTAGCAAATTGCTAATCGCAAATAAAGAATAACTTCCCATTCATTCCTATGGGCCTACAGGCCCATAGGAATTAATGGGGAGTTATTCCTTATTTGCGATTAGCAATTTGCTAATCGCAAATAAGGATGCGATTTCAAGGGTGCCAGGGGTGTCCAAAGGACACCCTGTAGCACCCCTGAAAAGCAAATGTACACAGGTGTTGCGCACACACATGTCCAAAGGACATGTGTGTGTGTAACATGCAACTGAGAAAAATGCACTAAAGTGCTTTTTTCTATTTTTTCGCTATTTACCACGAAGTCAGACTTCATGGTAAATAGCGGCCAAAAATTGTGAATTCGCAATTTAAAAATGGTTAATGAATTGCATTTAAGGAATCTCAAATAGAGATTCCTTAAATGCTATTCCTCGCAAATTTGCGAATTTGTTATTAGCGATTTTTGCATTTGGGATGATGAATCCCAAATGCAAAAATTGCGCTTGCAAAGGGCCAGATTCTCAGAATCTGGCCCTTTGCTAGCCGTTTTCGGCTTGATGAATCTAACTGATAGTGACTTTGGTAAAACAATCATCTTCATTAGGGCCACTCTGCCAAGTAAAGATAAGGGAAGTTTAATCCATCGGGCCACCTGATCTTCCAACTTAGAGATGGTGGGCCCACGGTTGTAAGTAACTATGGTTTCCTCATCTTGGCTCACCCAGATGCAAAGGTTTTAGTGGATTTAGTGCACCACGGAAGGGGATAATCAAGTTCCTGCTGCTGTGTTGCAGGGATAAACGGAAGCACCTCAAATTTATTCCAGTTTATTGCTATGCCAGATAATATTCAGTACAGGGTAAATACTTGTATAATACGTGTGAGGTTGTGACTAGGGTTGCAGCGATAAAGTGTAATTTCATCTGCACATCCATGCAACCAAGTACAGCAAATGGGTACCCCATTCTATAGAATCCAACATTTATTACTGTCCAACATCACCACCACTGCTTCATGCTACTGGTCAATTTGATGCTATAAAGCAAACAGTGTGCGCAAGTTATGCGATGTAGAATGCCCAGGTATGAAACCTTCCTGCTCAGAAAGGACCAAGTCTGGCAGCAATAGCATGATTCTGATAGCATGGACCTTAGCCAAAATCTTTGCATCAGTAGTGCTAAGCGAGAACGGACGGTAAGAGTCTGGGTACAGTGATTATTTACCAGGCTTTAAGAGTGCAATCAGGATAACCTCTTGAAAGGAAGGTGGCAGGGAGCCTGCCTCCTACGCCTCCACAAATATTTGCTGGAGCTTGGGCGCCAGTAGAGGCGCATATGTTTTCTTGAATTCAACAGGGAAACTATCACCTGCGGAAATGCCAGAAATGGCTTAGTTTATTTCGTCTAGTGTAATTGGTTAATCTAGAAAGAGGTAACATGGGCCTTCTAGCCAAGTCAATGTAATCCACTCTAAGTAAGCAGTATATTCCTTTAAGAGGACCTGATGTCTATCCGCATATGAGGTTGAGAAGTACCCAACAAACTCTTGCATAATGGCCTCCGACTTCTTGTGTAGCACTCCATCTTTACCCTGCAAGTGCACCACTGGAGGCGATTCCCTACCCTGGCTCACCAGGTGGGCAAGAGGTCTTCTTGAACGGTCCGCCCCCCATTAGTTCGGGCAATAGCAGATCGAGAGAGATGCTCCACCTTTCTATTTGCCTCCTCCCGGAATTCCTCAAGTGTGGCTCGGATGTCCGCTGGAATATCCGAGGAGTTGCGACTGTATTGATGCTCTAAATTACGCAGTGCTGTTCCTAAAAAGTTTAACCGTTGACAGATAGCCAATCAGATACCATGTTTTTGGCAATTCATTTTCACCTGATATAGGCTTTAAGCATCTCCCATAAAAGCCCAGGATAAGCAACAGAGCTCTCATTGGGTGAAAAATACACCAAAATCTCCTATGTTATCTCCTTCACAAATGCTGTGTCAGTGATTGCTAGTGAGGGAAGGCACTACGTGAAAGCATGATAACTAGAATCTGGTAGCATAATAGTAAGCTTTACTGGTGAATGGTTAGAGTATGTGCGCAGGAGATGTTCTACACTTCTGAGTCACACCTCTAGTGTCTCTGCTACCTAGCCAATAGTTGATCATGGCCCAGGTGCCATGTGCCATAGAAATATGCATTCCTTCTTTAAGGCCTACATGCATATCATGCAATAAGTCTATTAGGTCGTAAGGCGCCATGAGGTCCAGAAGCGCGCAAGCCGCTGCATGACGTATGCATGTTCGTGGATAAGAGCTGTCTAGGTACATGTCTAGTACCGGATTGAAATCACCCCCACCCACAATACCATTTTAGGGGAGATCATCTCGCATCGCTCCCACACTTTGCCCATTAACCCAGGGTTTTCCGAGTTGGGCCCATATGTATTAACCTTTGTGATATGCTGTGTAGCTGTACAAACCTGAATATTAGTGTACCTGCCCAGCATATCACTGTCCTCTACTGTGACAGTGAATGGCATACCACAGTGAACCAATATGGCTCTTCCTCTCGCAGTAGCGGGAGAAAGACCGGTTACTGCTCCAACACGCTGCAAATGTTGGTGTTGTTTGCGTTCCATGGTAAGTCTCCTGCAAGAGCACTGTATCAATTCTGTGACTGTCTAGATATGCAAAAAAGTTTCTGGCCATTCGATGATCCCCTACACCCTGAATATTCCAGGTTAGAAAGGTTACCATAGATTTGGACAGACCCAGGGCAGCCATTAGCTTACTGATGTTCCAGTATTGGCATGCAGGGTGTTGCAAGGCAGCTTCAGCCTACCATAAGCCCAGATATCAATAAAAACAATATAGCCAGGCGACATTCTGCAATTGCAACTGTCCTGCTCCCCCCACCCACACTGGCCACCTCAACCTGCCAGTGAAGCCTTGCCATCCTAAACTGCTCCATAACAATACGCTTAAAACATATCATTGCCATACATACCCATGTTAGAACTAATAGGGGAGCTTCCTATGGAGGCCTCTAGAGTACCGGCAAAAAATTACTACCAATACCACTAGAGCGCTCGCCAGGCATACACCAAGGCACCGCAGACTCAGCTGCAGGTAGCCGCTTGCATCTATGCAAAATCAAAAGTTGTATATAGAGTCAGGACAGGGAGCAGTATAAACATCAGGCATTATGGGTAGTCAGCATCCACCATCCCCAGAGATTAGCAGCATCCATCTTCATTTTACATCACTCAACTCTGCATCAAAGGGATGTGACTGCCCACCAGAGGGGGGGCGCCTCCCTCCCATGAGTTTATTCAGAAATTGTGAAGCAGCCTCGTGATCAGAGAAGATACGCATCTATTTTTTTAGGTGACCTTAAGGCGGGCCAGATACATCATGATGTATGGATGCCTTCTTGTAGTAGATGATGCTTAATCAGTAGATAGACACACCTGGCCTCCTGTACTTTCTGGAAAAAGTCAGAGTAAATAGAGATCGTGGCACTCCCATGGACGAGCGGCTGATGTTCCCTGGCCAGTTTCAGGACCGCATCCCGATCCCGATAAATGAAGGGGGAGCTCCAGGAAATGGCAAGGACCCAACGACCGATGGGCTGGTTCCAACTCAAAACAAGAGGAGAAGGCATCAGCACCAAATAGGTGCTTGAGGAGATCTTCAACAAAGGTGGCTTTTTTTGTGTTGGTGGTTTCGGGAAGCCCCACACTCACGTTATTTTGCCGGGATATGGCCTCTAGGTCCTCTTTCTTCACCTAAATAACATCTAGAATCTTTTGCATATACAGAGGTTTTTCATTTTCTCCCCCTACAGTGTCTCCTAAAGTGGAGATGCAGGAGTCCGCCCCAGCAAGGTGCTTGTCATGTTTTGCCAGGGCCGATGAAATTGTGTCAACTCATTGCGTCAGTGCATCGAGTTTGCTGTTGATTGATGTCAAGCTTTGCGGCATTTGGATGAGCAGTGACTGAATATCTGGCTTGAGTGGGTCAG
The DNA here is from genome assembly GCF_964261635.1 of Lissotriton helveticus. Taxonomy (NCBI): domain Eukaryota; kingdom Metazoa; phylum Chordata; class Amphibia; order Caudata; family Salamandridae; genus Lissotriton; species Lissotriton helveticus. The sequence goes on from NC_136057.1 coordinate 2,111,371,857, forward strand.
GAGGTAAGTCTGCGCTGTCTGCAGACATTGCCCTGGTTGTCCTGTTATCTGCAAAGTGCAGCTCTGCCTGTTTGTGGTCAGCTTGCCTCGTCACACGGAGCAAGAATTGTGTCCTGTTAAAGCAAACCTCTCATTCTAAATAAAGCACGGACAAACACAGTTGTAAGCAGTCACGAAGCAAAGTTTATTTGCTTTAGCGAGAACAGCCAATGACCAACTGCACTTTCTTCTGGGGCTTACAATCAGCAGCCTTTCATACGTTTCTAGCCTTGTAGGAAAACATTACACTGAAGACTGTTGGAAAACAATAAATCATTGTGGTCAGGCGATAATCAGGAGGCTGCTTCTGGAGGAGCACCTAGGGTGCATGAAACTGCCTGCAAGCACATTCTGAGAAACCCCACAAGCTGAAAACATCCCACACCTGATGTTTGCACGCCATCAACAGCATGTACAGTCTCAGTCTCTCCACAGATGAAGAGCAAAAGAGCAATGTAATAACATGAATTGCAAAATCATTTACAACTTATAAAATGAACAATTGTTCACGAAATATGTCTGCTTCCACACAATCTGCCCTTGGAACAACTGTCCAACATTAATATCAGATTCAATCAATATCTATATGCCTTAATTCCACTACCTCTTGGTTTCACTAAATCTTTGAACTCCAAACATGAATCTGCGTCCCCAGACTCCCCCTGTTTTCAGAGAGAAGCATATCAAGCACCATATGATTTTGAAGCATTACTTGTCTTATAGCTACCATCTCTAATGTGATGTTTCCTTGGGATTTGGTTGTTTCATTTATGGTTGCTCCCAACATATAGCCCAATTTTCTCATTCTTTAATTTATTGCTAACCCTAACATAGGTAGTATTCCTAGTGCTAAATCACCGAACTCCTGAGCAGAAGTATCAGTCTGATCTGTCTCCCTTCTCCCTCTAGCTACATTGTTTGTTAGCAGAAATTTGCTAACATGTTCCTTAGATAGGTGTCTAATACAGGGAAGCACTAGGCCCACATAACAAGAGTCTCCCCAACCCTTGGGCAACAAAGAGTAGTCTTTTTGTCCGTAGATTAAATAAATGTCCGCTCCTGCTGCTACTGATAATGAGGGCCATTGGCCAGACTGAAAACATAGGTGCAGTTACTTTGTCTCACCTCTTGTGATACATTTGGTGTGAGACATAACTGCCTGTGTCTTCTTGTTACCCATAAAGCTGGGAGATTAATAAATAAGGGGCACATGTTAGAAACAATTCATCCTAAGGATGAATAATTTGGTTCCTATCTTTTACTCCTGACACTATCCGTATGGTGAACTTTCTCCTGTGATCTAACAACTCATTGGTATCATTATTTCAACTCTGTATTTGCATCTGACATCAGTATTCTTCTAGCCAGAAAACCAGGAAATTGCTGCTTCAAATAGAATATGAATGAATGAAGACACTTATATAGCACACAGCTACTCAACTAGAGTGTCCCGGCGCTCAGATCAGCCTTCCCGACAACCCAACAGACACCCTTGTCACTAATGCTGTAAAAAAGCTGATAAAAGAAGGGCAATTTATTGACAGAACAACCAGTTTTTAAGCGATTTCCTAAACGTGGCTAAATCTTTCACAGATCTTAGTGACATTGGGAGAGAGTTCCACACCCGAGCTCCCATGAACCTGAAGGAGGTGCCTCCCGATTGAGCGTGAAATATTCTGGGAACAGAAGCCAGGTTCTGGGAGGAGGATCTCGGGGTTCTGAGTGGTGCATATTGAGCTACTCTCCTGCTCAGGTAGCCTGCGCCGCTACTAGGACAGACCCTGAAAAATAACACCAGGGCCTTAAACCTGATCCCCTTTTCCACTGGAAGCTAGTGCAGAACTTTACGATGAGGGGAAATATGGGTCCTCGGTTGCAGCATAAGAACTGCTCTGGCGGCTTCATTTTGGGCCACCTGCAGGCGCCTAAGCAGGTATTCAGATAGGCCCAGATACAGAACATTGGCATAGTCTAATCTAGACGTGACCAATGCCTGGACCACGAACTTTCTACAGTCCAATGGCAGAAGTGGGAGGAATTTACTCATAACATGAATTGTTAGAATTGTTAGGTGCCATACTCAAACAGAAGGAAGTTTCAGACAAATACAACAATATGAGACATTTAATTCCTTGTGATAGGCATTCTTCATTTGTATGGCAATGTTCCCACGATATTCTTTAGAGTGATGGGCATGCAAATCACTAGCCTTCTAATTACTATCGGAACCCTGCACAGCCGAATACTACACATCATACATATATATGGGAAAAAGTCCTGATGGAACCTTTGTTCCCTTGCCTACCTTGTACTGAGCACAGGTCATACAGCGTTGGCATATCTGCTCAGCCATTCTTCGTATCTTATTGTTTGCCCAAAACTGCAACAAACTACTGGTCAACCCATCCTGACCCAAATGAGCGCGGCTGTGCTTCATCGAAGTCATTGAATATAACAGGGCATCAGTCATGAGATATCTTTTCTAGCCATAGTCATCCAACAAACCTAAACCTGCGTGCCCGTTTTGGCCCAATTTGTCCTCAGTAACTTGTTTCTGCCTTTCAGCTGTTCCTTCAGGGCTAAAGTTTTGCGGCCCCTTTGCAATGTCAGGGTCAGATGGGCTACATACAATTTGGCAGGTAAGGACCGTGCAGTCAGTAATCTCGTTATCAACAACACATGTTGTATTTTAACACCTTTTGAAGTAATAAAGCCTCTCTCAGCCCATAATCTACCAAAATTGTGGGCGACACCAAAGGCATATTGATTATCCATATAAATGTTCACCCTTTTTCACAAGGCTAGTTCACAGGCTTTGGCTATTGCTATCAGCTCCACTGCCTTGGCAGAGTTCTCTGGTGTCTTGCATGTCTCTACTACTGTATTGAACATGGTAAAAGCATATGCTGCGGTAGTACTGCCATTCAGCAATTTAAACCAGGACCCATCCACCCAGAATTCGCCATCCTTATCTGCCAAAGGTACATCTGACAAGTCGATCCGACCTTTTGTTTGCTCTTCTGTCTGTAAGACTCATTCATGCACCTCATCTATTCCATCACACTCAACATTACACACTACAGGCAACAAGGTAGCAAAGACCCAATTCTTAATGAGTCATTCGACTATTGGTAAGATGTTGCGTCTTTGTCCTATTCAACAATATATCCACAGAGTTAGGTACATAGACGTGTACATTATGCCCCATAACCAAAGTCTTGGCTTGTTGAAGGGAGACTGCAGCTGCTGTTACTGCCCTTAGACATGGGGGAAGGGCCTGAGCTATTATGTCTAGTGTTGCAGAAAAATAAGACATGGGCACTTGTGATCACCTTTCTGTAGGGTGAGAACAGACAACGCACAGCCATTCTTTTTGTGTACAAACAAGTGAAAGTCTTTTTCATAGACCAGCAAAGCCAAAGCTGGTGCACTACACAATATGTCCTTCAGAGTCTGGAAACTAGCAACATGCTACTCATTCCGAGGGAGGGACTCCTGAATGTCTATTCTCGTCCATCTTAACAAAGATTTTGCAATTAGTGAGAAATTAGGTATCCAGTGTCAACAATAGCATGCCATGCCTTAACCCCTTCTCTGCGGCAGCTATTCCGCCGCAGTGCTAAGGGGGCGGGGCGGCCGCATGCTGGTGACGGAACCGCTCCGTCACCAGCGTCCGCACCCGCGGATTGTAATTTGGATAGTATTGTGATTTATTGTATATGGATTGTATTAGAATCCTTTTTAAAGATTAATAAATGTATGCATTTATTTTTAATTAATGTGATTTGTATTATTCCATGTTTTATATGGTCCAATCGTCTGAATGGTGAACAAACAAAGCGGGTGATGGTAATTCCCAGTTTGTGTGTGAGAGCCAGAAAGAGTGCTGGTTAAGAATAGAATAAGCTACCCAAAGGGACTTTACCTTTACCTACTGTAGAATAAGATTCCACCCTTAGACCTATATTAGTCCTCATGTGCTTGCACCAGTCTGTCAGATCAATGTTATGTTGCCATTTGTTCGGTGTGCGCAGGCTTGATTTCTATAATGCAAATGCTGGCTACACAATCACAGCATTAGAGAGAGAATATGAGCGTGGGCCAGATTCGGAAATACGTGCTATGATAAGAGAATTCGTAACTGAATACAATCAAAATGCTGATGAGGAGATACTGCACTGCTCTAGAAGCTGTAGGGCACAATACTATGGGGAGGGTGGTAGGCCAAGTCGCTCTCCTGCCACAAAAATAGCCATTCCCCCGAAGACAAGAAAACATTATAGAAATGCACGATGGAGAGGGAATTGTGAGACACCTAAATTCTGACATCAGCTAGATTTTTTTAGATTTTTACTCAGAGCTGTACGGAGAAAGGCCGGATGTCAAGGAGGACGAAATTGCTAGATACTTAGATGATATAGGGCTAGGCTGGCTATCAGCTGGACAGAGGGAGTATCTTATGCAACCCTTCGATGTCGTAGATGTGAAGGAAGCTATTATGTCACTGAATGTGTATGCCGAAGCAAATGATGCTGGGATACTACCCCCAACATTGAGAGAGGCATTAACAGTTACCACCGTATTGAAACCGGACAAGGAACGTTATAAATGAGAATCCTACTGGCCTCTATCTTTCATCAACATTGATGTTAAAATTTTAGCCCGGATAACTTCAAACAGGTTGCAACCATTAGTCCCAAAGTTGGTCCTACCGGATCAGTCGATCAGTCCGGTTTCATTCCCAAACGCTCTACAGCGCATAACTTACGGACGCTATTTGCAGTACTGCATTATTTTGAGTCAGAATTCCAGGCAATTGCAGTGTTACTAGACGCTGCAAAAGCCTTTGATTCGCTGCGGTGGGTTTTTATGTTCGCAGTGTTCCGGAGGATGGGCATGCCGCCTTTCTTTTTAAAATGGATAAGCCTGCTGTACACCGAACCTGTGGCCAGACTTCTGGTCAATGGGTGGATCTCTGAGGTCTTTCCAATAAGAGGGGCACTCGACAGGGCTGTCCCTTATCCCCGATGTTCTTTTCATTGGCACTGGAGCCGTTAGCTTGTAAAATACAACAGAAGCATGGGCAGGCCGCATTGAGGTTTAATCTGAGACCGCTTGCTGTCTCCCTATATGCGGACGACATGATTCTGTACGTTTGCGAACCAGAGACATATCTTCATTCCCAGCTCTGCGAATATGTGGTGTTCGAGCGCTGCTCCGGCCTTGGCATTAACTAGGCCAAATCCACTGTGTACCCACTGACGGCCGGCACCCGGGAGGTGGAGCTAGACTTCCCCTTGGCATGGTCCATGGACCCAGTGACATATTTAGGTATATTGGTTCACAGAGACCCTGATGTAGTGTTATCCATGAATTATGGACGGGCTGTTACTAAAATTTCGGATCAGGTCACGAGATGGACTCGCCTCCCCCTCTCTCGCTGGCAGATAGAATTGCAATAATAAACATTACCATTCTGCTGAAGCTGTTATATCTATTTGTCAATATTTCGATCTGGCTTAATATGACACTCTTTCAGTCTTTCCAATCTTGTCTGCTGTCCCTAGTCTGGGCAGAGAAACAGCCGCAATGTAGTTGGAAAGTGCTTACATTACCATTTGATTCGAAAGAGGCAGCTTTGAGGTACCTGACTTACGTCTATATTATTTCGGCAGATACTACGCTTCCAACACGGCTGATAGCAATGACCCTGCAAGGTGGAAGCGGTGTAGGGAGTAAAGAAATAAACACTGTGAAATGCACGGCTTGGACATGGAAAAACCTTGACAAGCGTGCTGGGTTGGAACATATTTATGCTCCGGAACTCCCAATGGCTGCGCATCCAGGCCTCTCAGTGGCGCAGGAAAAAAGTGCACTAAGAGTCCTGCAGAAAGCGAAGGTCACAAAGATTGGGGACATGTGCCACAACAGGGTGTTCAAGTCATTGGCAGATTTCCAGGCTGATAGGGAATATAGCACCATGTTAGGGTTCACCTCTGCAAGAGTGCGGCAAGCGATAAGATCCATCTACCCAGGGTTTCCTGCCGAAACTACGGTCTTCAAGACATTGCAGGTGGTGCTGGCTGGGGAGGAAAACAAGGGGTTGATTACTAGGCTCTACAGGGTCTCTCAGAGAGAGAATACGCTAATTGACTCACCATCGCTAACAAAATGGAATGCTGTGCTTGCTTCGCCGTTGACGGCTGAGAGCTGGGAGTCCTGTTGCAGTCTGACTGGGCGATTGACAGCAAACTGTAATCTCCATAGTATAAATTTTAAGTATCTACATTAATTGTACTATACCCCAACTCAAGAAATTCGGGTTCAAGAAGAGTCAAGCTGTATAAGATGTGGGCAGGAAGAGGCAGATTTCTTGCACTTGGTCTAGGCTTATCCCACCATTAAGGTATTTTGGTGCAGGGTTGTACGCATGGTATCGGACTTAGCCACAGAACAAGTCCCATGTACTCCTGAGGTATGCCTGCTGGGCTTTCTGAATCAGTTAAAGCCATGTAATAGGAGACTAGTTGCAATCTCAACTCTGTTTGCTAAACGAGCAGTGGCAATGCATTGGGGTGCTAGGTCTGCCCCAACGCTTCGGCAATGGGTCTGCGCCTTGGTGTATTGTAAAGAGCAAATGAGCATCTATGCTGAAGAGCTACCCATAGCCTTAAGACCGAAAGATTTTTGGGCACCGTTGTCTCTGTTTCTGCTACAAAACCCTGACCTCCATACAGCGTGATAATACACACATTTAGGCATGCATACAATTCTAGGCTGACCCATCAGATCCGTATAGCCGTAGCTGATATGTAAACTGTGTATGTATATACAACGCTGTACTTGCTGATTTTGGGAAGGAGGGAGGGATGGGGGGGGGAGATGTTGGTTTGAACATATAAAAATTGTTTGCACCTTTCATGGACCAATGTATAATGGCAGAGAGGCTCTGCACTGCAGTATTTCATATGTGCAATCTATTAAATACAAATAAATACATTTAAAAAAAGCACATTTGTAGAGTGCTTAAAGAGTTAAATGAGAGCAAAACAAACCAAAACGCTTGGTGATGTGCAAATGACACATATTTGCATAAACTTGATTTCCAAACTTTTAAAAAATATCTTTTTTTTAAATTATTTTTATTGAATACAGGTTCATCTTTCCACAACATGGTTAGATAACATGACATTGTTCCATTTACACTTCCTCATATCATTGAGACATCCAACTTAGCTTCTTCAGTACTGCAATTACTAACACAGTGCTCTGCCTAGAATTGTCTTGCTCCTCATCCGATCAACTAGAGTCTATTGTTCACTCACTTGGGGGTGGGCTACATATATTCCCTCTATAAGAGTTCCATTTTCCCCATATGCGTTCCCATTTCTTTGGACACCCCAAATGGATATATACTGCCCTTTCTGCCACCATTGCTGTGTCCATATTTCCATACCATTCTCGGTGTGTCAGAGCCATTGGCGCCCCCAGTGTTTAGCTATGTTGCGTTTGGCAATCATGATCCTTAGCGTCGTCCAGCCTTGCATTGCATGAGTAAGGTCAGTAGGCTCCGAAATATTTAAGACATATCTCTTGGGTTCAGGGTTGACCGTCAATCCACAAACTTGTGTGATTGCGCACATAATTGTGCCCCAATAGTGCATTATTACAGGGCATTCCCACAGCGTATGATAAAAGGTGCCCACTTCTCTGCACTGTCTTAAGCAGTATGGGCTATCTGCCTTCCCTATTTTATGCATGATTTGCCTCTTAAGTAAATACAATGAAGTATTTTCAACTGGACTAATCTCAGTTTTGAGGACGGTCCGGGGGGACCAAACTTTATTGTTTGTACACTATATAGTTTTATCAGTACAGCCACATGTCAGTGGGACAGTTTGTGGCCATTTCAATGTAAAATCTGCTGATTACAAATGACAGTGTGCTACCACTCATGCTTTAGTTATGTATTTATTAAAAGTGATCATTTTTAAACATGATTTGAGAAACATTCCTGCCCCCGCCATGATGACAATGCTCTTAAATGAACTAAGAGGCAAGTCAGGTGAGACATTACACATTCCTTTGGTCTTAGAACGATATTTGCTAGGCATTCCCTCAAGTTCTTCCCAGTTGCTTGGGAATTTCCTGAAAGGTAGAAGTTTATATTCCATTTGGACCCTTCTTCTCAACCCAGAAAACAGACAAAGTTCAGGCGCATATACCAGCTCTCTAGGACCACTGGCTTTGGAATCCTCAGGCATTATTTAGCAGCCAGAAATCACAAATGGACTGCATACTGTGTGTGGAAAAAATTATACGACCGCAACGCTGTGTGGATAAATCATGAATATAGTGCAGCATTCTGTGAAACATTTGAGAGGACAGCAGTGTACACTATTTGCCAATATGTGTTACAGAAAAACGTCCAACCCCTCTTAACAGGGGTCTTTAAACATCTCAAGAACCAGTCATTGTGACTGACCTCATGGGCTTTGGAATGCTCCATACAAGCCACTAACATTCCCAAACAAACTCAAAGCTAAACAAGAATACATCAATGCATGGAATTCATTAACAGAACATTGACCACATAAGGAAATCATCATTAGTGATAGACTCTATAGAAATATATGAATGAAAACTCTGTTGTTATGTAACAGATATTTTGTTAAGCCCTTTTTCCCCACAAGGTGTGTTGTAGCTGTGAGGAGAAGGCATTACAATTCTGCAGCACTCTGTGGAGTCATCATTAACAGAGTGCAGCACTGTGCACCAATTACTAAACTCCATCCACAATTTCTAAGGGGCGAACTTACCACTGTCCTTGAAAACGTCTTATTTACTGGCCAATATGTGATTTGAAATAACCGATTTACCACTAACATTCTCAGAGTTCTGAGGAAGAAAAACTATTAGTGATCCGAGTGAGAAGAGTATCAGGGGTCATATAGAGAATATCATATTTGTCTCTGTAAACCCCAGAAATGAAAATGGCAGTACTGCAACTGGTACCTATGACAGTACTGCTGATTTACATTAATCGGGCAAAACATTCAGAAACATTGTGTCCACTTATACTTCAGCAATCAAAACTTTAAGAAGATGTTAAATAAGAACAACATTTCCTCACAGTCATGTCACAGCACTGTATTTGCAGCCGCGGCCCGTGCAGGTAAGAGCGGGGGGGGGGTATGTGGGAGGAGATTTTGACGGACGATGAGGAGGTAAAATTGATTATTTATTTAATTTTCCCTCGTCATCTTCCGTCGAAACTTCCCCTCCGCCCCCCCCCCCCCAACTGGCCCACCGCTCCTACCTGCACGGGCCGCGGCTGTATATTTGTAGAGCTTAAATGGCACTTACCTTAATATAATATACAAAAAACTGATGGATGGGCCGAATCCCAGTCCATTGTCATTTTGCACACCCTGCCACCTCAGTTTGGACCCTTCCATATGCAAAGCAGTCGTGACCCTGCTGCAATGGGAACAGTCCAGCCAGAACTGCCAATGCTGGTCCTCCCAGAATCGGAATACAGCAACCCGGGACCAGTTTAACCTTAGCTGGTGCTCATCAGCCAACTATAGCTTTGTTGTTCTATTGACACACAATGCATTGGACCTACATCTGGGCATACCCATCCCTCTGAGGGTGACACACTAAAGTATACGAAAAAGTGATGGATGGAATGCTTGAATTATTGTCGGCCACTGATATCCCAGTTCATCATTATTTTGCACCCCACGCCACCTCAGGACGCATCTGTATGCAAATCAGTCTTTGACCCTTCTCCAATGGGAAAAGTTTAGTCTGACCTGCCAGGGTGAGTCCTCCCTGAACCGGAACACAAGTAACCCAGGACCGCTTTTGCTCTGCTTAGAATTCATCAGCCAGGTATAGCTTGGGTGAAATCGGTCCTGGGTTGCTTAGGTTCCAGTTCAGGTAGGACCTGGCCTGGCAGTTTGGGCTGTTTCCATTGGAGCAGGGTCAAGACTGGTTTGCATATGGCTGGGTCCAAACTGAGGTGGCATGGTGTGCAAAATGATGATGTACTGGGGTGCAGCCCTGAGTAATTACCAGTGACTGAGATTAATTCAAGTATAGCAACCATCACTTTTTTGTATACAAACCTTAATATAGCAAAATCATGTTAACCACATAAAAATCTGTAGCACATGTTTACCACTCTCGGACTTAGTCTAAATGAGGGCCTTTTGTCTAAAAGTCAATTGTCATTGGTTTAGCATAGCCCTGATTAGGATTTGCTCACGGTGGCCATTTTGTGAGGTGATGTGCAAACAAATCTTTTTCCTCCCCTTTACGCGCACATCTTGTCACTCGCTATCCATAAGTAATTGGCCAATACACTGAGGGCAATACTTCCAGAAGCCCCTTAAACCCCTCCCCAATTTCCCTAGCCAGTGAGGAAGGTTCCTTCTTGACTCACAGATTCAAATGGCTTTCTGGACGTCTACCATCAAAAATATTTTTGCATTATTTAAGGCCAGTTAAACTGTTGCAGTCACATCCCATATGTGTAATGCTTTTGTTGCAATGTTATTCAAAACTGTTCTATTTTCTTCCCTTGATCAGCTTTCATCTGACATTCAGTCGATTTCGTTGCCTGTAGTTACATGTACACAGTGTTCCCGAGCCCTGCATAATTTATTCATATATATATATCAATCTCAGTATAAGCAGCCCTTCTTGTCCAAGTAAATCAGAAAGGCCTTTTAAAGTCAGTATCTAACAATTCATGCTCTTTGTCCATGAAATGGTATTTATAATCACACTCTGTTGTGTGATTTACTAAATATTGTCTTTCAACAGCAACATACAGACGAAGACACAAATAAGCAGGCAAACACGGTCATGTTTTATTCTTCTCCATAGCGCTTAAACACCTGGGGTTTCAAAGCGGTATTTTCTAGTGCACTGTATCAATCAATCAACGAGGATTTATAAAGTGCGGCTAATCACCCAGTAGGGTATCCAGGTGCTTGAAGGTCCCAGAGACTTATTCAAACAGCCAGGTCTTGCGGGTCATACGGAATTCTGGAAGTAAGGTGATGGTCCGGAGGTGTGTGGATAGGCTGTTCCAGGTCTTTGCTGTAATGTGGGAGAAGGAGCGTCCTCCACCTCTAATTCGGTAGATGCAGGGAGAATGGGCAAGTGAAAGGGAGGAGGAGCGTAGTCTGCATTTGGTTGAAATTCAGGCTGTGGTTAATGTAGGCAGGTCCTTGGTTGCGTAGAGACTTGTGCGAGTGGGTCAGCAGCTTGAATTGGCACAACTTGTAGGCTAAACAGCTCAAGAGTTTTTAGGTGAACAAAAACAGGTGGTCTGTAAGGAAGGCTTTCAAGATTTTTGAATAAGTGTGTGCATTGCTGTGGTATCTTTTTTGTTGATTTAATTTTTTAGATCTGACATTAAACTGTATTACCATTAATCTCAATGATGTTAAGTTCCTATCTTTATCACAGTCCTTATACATACTTTTGGAGGGTGACCCCATGCCTTGTAAACAAGCACAAAGATTTCCTTAGATAAAAACAAGTTATCTTTTTCAGAGAATGCACTCTCGGGAGTCCCCTGAACAGAACATTACGGCCTCATCCATCCAATTAGTATCCCAATTGCCACACAAGAGAAAGACCCAAAGGGACACACAAGCTGTGACTTGGAAGAGTAAGGCTGCCATAAAGCCTTTGGTGTGTAACCTGATTACAAGCACTTTGTCATTCGTCCACATCCCATTATTTTTTTGTAGGAAATTCCAAGCAAGAATGGTGTCAGCATTCATACCTCGATGATCAGATGACCCTTTCAGGGTTCATGAATAGCAAGCGTTTACCCCTATGCAGTGCTTTTCTTCTTCAGAGTACACGCACAAGAGGGCATCGTCAATTGAATAGATGTGTAAAATAAAATAGGTTAAGTCGCGCCCCCATGGGATGTGAACAATAATCCGAAGAAAGCATACCTGGAATCAAAACATGGTGTTGGGCTTTCAAAAAGACGTTTTTAAAACCTTAAACCTTTTACTTTTTGTGCACTTTGCACATACCAGTCCTGACCTCGGTCCACTGTTCCCGATTGAGTGGAGGGGGGAGACCGGATCAACTGCCCACCCTTGCTAGTGACGCATTTCCGGGTCGTGGAGGAGGCGGCGCATTTTAGCGCTCCCCACCCTTTAACCCGAATGCCGCCACGGGCGCGCTGCGGATCGGGTAGCTAGAGGGTCTGTTTTTTTAATTCCTGTTTAGTGTGTCTAAAGTGTCTGTGGTAACTACTTGCTACTGCTGCTATTGGATGCCTCACACTGCTGGGCTTTTAAAAAGACAACGTTTTTAAAACCTTTTACTTTTTGCACACTTTGCACATACCGGTCCCGATCTCGGTCCACCGCTGCTGCTGCCCATTGAGTGGAGGGCAGAGACCGGATCAATTGGCCACCCTCGCTAGTGACGCATTTCCGGGTCGTGGAGGAGGTGGGCACATTTCACTGCTCCCTACCATTTAACCTGAATGCCACCACCGATGCGCAGCGGACATACCTAAGGCAAGCCCGTCCGCGCCTTGTGTGTCGCCAGGCGCCAGGACCCCTGATCTTGGATCCCTCTAAGGCTATTTTACCCACGGGATCTGTTGCTCGCCCTCCAACCCAAAGAGCCATGCGAGTACTACAAGTGGCACCATGACACTCCCCAGAAACAATGCAATAACTGTGGGCCCTAGATGTCCCCACAAGGTCTCAGGTTCAACTCATATTAATATATACAGCCTTAACTGTAGGTCACTGGTAAAACAGCATGCTGACATATTCGATCTTCTCTTGAACTCTGCCCCAGATATATTATTTCTGACAGAAACCTGGCTAACCATGGATTCCACGGCAATCCCTGCCTTGGCTTTACCTGTAGGTTAAAGGCTGCTTACTCAGAACAGGCCAAGCGGAAAAGGGGGTGGCCTAGCAGTTATATTTAAATGCGTTTTTTACTGTTCACTGACACCACAGACTATTCCTGACTGTGAAAGCGCCCTGTTTAGAATCTCTATATCTCACACCTTCACTTTTACTGGGCTTCTTATTTACCGCCCACCAGGCCCAGCCAAGGCTTTCCAAGAGGCTCTGGTTCATACTGTTTCCACTCTTGCCCTAGAATCAGCAAATCTAAACATAATAGGTGTCCTTAACCTACACCTGGAACGCCGGGACTCCAAGGAGATTTCCAACTTCCTGGGTGATTTGGAGGCTGCCAATTAACTCAGTTAGTGGAGGGACCTTCACATCAGGCAGGCCACCTACTGGATCCAATATTTTCAAATCTTCTAAATTTGTCAGCTAATACTCCCCTCCCTCTGACTTGGGCGGACCATTTTCTTATCTCCTTGAGTCTTGATACGGCAGCCACTATCCTGAGGCCCTCTTCTCTGTCCCTTTTGAAGCGTTCTTGGCACAAATTGGACGATACCACTTCCCCTTCTGCCTTAAATTCGTCCCATCCAGACTGGTCTACTGACCTGGAGGCAGCTGATAGAGCCTTCATGGGCAGGATTAAGAACACGCTTGACCATTGCATCCCGAAGAAACTGACAGGAGCTAAGCGCATGCAAACGCACACGTGATACAATGAGATCCTACGGGCATAAAAGAAAAAATGTAAAATTCTGGAATGGGCTTGGAGGCATCCTTATGACGCTATTGCTAAGAATACCTACAGGAAGGCTATAAAAACATACCACAAATTAATTCAAAAGACCAAAGACCGCGTTCTATGCAAATTCAATCTCTTTGAGCTCAAACCCGTCCAAAACAATTTTTTCTCTAATGAAAGTTAGGTTAAAATCTCCGACAGTAACCAATGACACCATATCTTCCAACACTCAGTGTGATTCGCTGGCAAGGTACTTCATTAATAAGATAGAATATATTTACAATGCACTAGATATGAGGCGGAGTACCTCTGAACCCATGGTGACCCCTACTTCAAGAGCGCCCGCTTACTCCCTACAAATTCTGCCACCCATGTCTTCTCAAGACTTAGCTGCCCTAGCAGCTAAAGTCAAATCAGGCTCTCCCGATGATTCTATAAAACCGGACATCTTTAGGAAATTTTATAACTGCCTTATGATTGAGGGCCGGAAATTAATCAACGGTTCGCTTCTGTCGGCAGTGATTCCTAAGTCATTGAAGCATGCCAAAGTCGTCCCATTGGTGAAAAAGCCCACAATAGACCCATCTTTGACGGAGAATTTTCAACAAATCTCTTTGCTTCCTTACCTGGTCACGACCATGGAGTCCCACTTCAACATCACTCTGACCAGATATCTGGAGGCTAACCAGATTCTGGACAGATCTCAGAATGGGTTCCGATCCAGACAGAGCACGGAATCAGCCCTTTTGGCAGTCACAGAGCAGCTGTGGGCCACGCTAGATGAGGGTAATACTTCAGCACTCTTTCTACTCGATCTTAGTGCAGCATTTGACACGGTCTCCCATAAGATTCTTCTCCAACGGCTTGAGGAGATCGGGGTCAGAGGTAGGGCTCTGGCCTGGTTTGCCTCGTTTCTATCAAAACACTCTTTTCAGGTACATGCCCCCCTATCTGTCTAGTAACTACCCTCTTAGCTGTGGTGTTCCCCAGGGCTCGGCCTTGAGCCCCACGTACTTCAACGTGTATGTCCGCCCTTTGGCCCTTTTGGCCAAAGAACGTAACATCAAAAGGGTATCTTATGCGGACGATACCCAGTTGGTATTCACCTTTTCCAACAACCCGGCACAGGACCAACTGAAATTCTGTGCGGATGTTCTGGCTATTTCAGATTGGATGGAAAACAACTATCTACAGCGTAATTCTGCCAAGACGGAGGTGCTCTTGGTAGGGTGCGATACCCACAAATTGGACTACCAATGGTGGCCCGCGATCTTAGGCACATCTCCCCAACCGAAAAATGCAGTCAAAGATCTAGGGGTCCTGATTGATACTGCCCTCTCTTTTGAGCTGCATGCAAAAAAAGTGTCTGGTACTTGTTTTGGCTTGCTGTGCGGCCTAAAACCCATTCTGGGGTTCTATGATGCTCCTACCCGCCAACTGATAGTTCATTCAGTTGTTCAGTCACACCTAGATTACTGTAATGGTCTTCTGCTTGGCGTAAATAAAACAGTTACTGCAAGACTCCCAACGGGTACAGAATGCAGCTGCACATACTTTTTGCCCTACCTCCAATCTCCTTCATCGTCTTCATTGGCTGCCAATTAAACAGAGCGTCGAGTTTAAAACCCTCTGCACCACACATAAGATTGTACACGGCCAGGGTCCTCAAATCCTGCAGGGACTTTGCACCGCATATGTTCTATCGCGAGCACTGCGCTCCGCTGACCATCACCTGTTGTGCGTCCCACGGGTTCGGCGGTGTAGAGCAGGAGGTTGCTCCTTCAAAGCTCAGGCCTCTGCGTTATGGAATTCTTCCCACTGGCTGCCTGCAGTACCCATGATCATTGGGCATTCAGGAAACTGATTAAAACTTGGCTTTTCCCCACTATCTAGCCTCATTTCTTCTGGTCACTCGACTGCTAGCGCTGAGACGCCCTGTTGCTGGGGCAGCCATGCACTTTATAAATTACCCTAACATAACATAACATAACATGGAAGAAAGGAGGAAGACGAAAACTGTAATAATCCCACCTCCGAAAATAAACCCCGCTCTCACCCGGAACTCTCACTCTTTTGCTGATAGCATGTTCATGAAGAATGAAATCACTCTAGGTAGCATCAAGAGTCCAAGGCATAAAAATTCATAACACTCCATACAGGTTATATGATTTGAGTTGAATACATCGCAAGTTTCTAGTGCTAAGGAGGAGTAATCTGGAACAAGTTACATGATATAATTAATAATCAGAGTTTAGGTTAATGATTGGTCAATATCTAGTTGGAGACTCCTCATCGTCTAAACGCGCACAAAAACAATAGGGAAGGAGGATACTGAGCATAGGTTGTAAACTAGCAGTCTTGGTGTGTAATCCATCCACAGTAGCAAAGGTATCAGTTCCTGGTTTGAATGGCTTTTATAGGTTACCCAAGATATCTTCAGCTGTGTAGAATAAACATTGTGCACAGGGACACCCATCTTGATTGGGGACTGCACACTGATAGCCATCTTGTGTGACATGTTCCAATGTGCAGAGGGGGCATGTGATACCAGCTTTGTTTTTGAGAGATTCTTGGGTGAGCACACATGGGGTAGATTTTGTTTAACACATGAAGGGAAACAGTAGCATGCACAGAGATATATTAAAGAGCAATTATTCTACTCAGCAGATAAAAAGATTGCTTAAGAGGCAGCAACAGACCTAGAGAAATAGCCCTGACTCAGACGAGGCAAGTCAAACTGAATTGCAGTATTCAACACTATCTTATGATGAAGTGTCCATGATGTCATTGATAGAATGCTGATGCTGTGAAAGAATATGAGGAAGTTGGCAGTAGGCGGCTGGGTAGGCGTTGAGGTCTCACCCTACAGAGTGAGTGCTCATCAATGCAGTGACTAGATGCCTGAAACTATTGCCATTATATCAGTGAGAACTTTGAGTAAATGTTAGATTTGGGGGTCTCTAGTTGGCACAGGTAGGTACTTGTGACAAATAGGGACCCTTGTCTAGTCAGGGTAAGGGGATAATCTCCTAAAATAACCCCTGTTCACCCCCTTGGTAGCTTGGCACGAGCAGACAGGCTTATCTCAGAGGCAGTGTGTAAAGCATTTGTGACCACATACAGTAAGCCAGTGACAACACTACAATTGGACACCACACAAGGTTTATATAAAAAAACATAAGTATTCTTTATATAGACTTAACACAAGACCATTAAACAACATAAATCCACAATGCTATACTTAAAAATGGTAGTTTTAGCTTAGTTCAGTTCAGTTCTTAAGATGCAACACTTTGCGTCAATGTGGCTTACGATGCATTGTGCTTCCACAACAAGTAATGTTGCAGCGATGGATATGCGGCAAAGTTCCGGTGCAAAGAAATAAAGACGTGAAGATCTTCCAGCTGCGGCACGCTTCTCCGATGATGCGAGAAGTTTCGATTCGATGCCTCAACTGCAGCGGCGACACCCTTGCTCAACGATGCGACGGCAACAGCTTCATCTGCGACACTCATCTCCATTTGCGAGAAGCTTCAGCACGATGGACAATTACAGTGGCGACATCCTTGTTCAGAAATGTGATGGCAGCAGCTCCGAAGGCGGCACGCTTCTCCGGGGATCCGAGGCGCTTTCCTTGATGCGGTGCAATGGGACAGTGACAGCGGCGACACCCTTGTTCAGAAATGCGACGGCAGCAGCAGCGAATGCGACACGCTTCCTCTTCGTTGCAAGATGCTTCTCTTGATGCGGTGCAATACAACAGCTCCAGCAGCAACACCCTTGTTCAGAGATGCGACGGCAGTAGCAGCGACGGCGACACGCTTCTTCCTAGTTAAGTCACGCTTACAGCTCCTTGCGAGACGCAGTCGCTCAGAGGGCCCAAAACAGCAGCAGGCACTTCCAAAGAACTCTGGAGAGCTGGGGGGTGAAGTCTGTTGTCCCTGAGACTTCAGTAGGAGGCAAGCTCTGTTCCAGGTCCTTGGAGATCCTTCACAAGTTAAAAATAAAGCACACAAAGTTCTTTCTCCTTTCTTTGGCAGTCAGGCAACCACTGCAGGCCAATCCCCTAAGCAGCACTTCAGCTTAGGAACAGTCTCTCCTCTGTTTCTTCAGGTTCCTCTCCTCAGCAAAGGTTTCTTCTTGTAGTCCAAAAGTGATCTAATTTCTTGGGATCAGGGTCCCAATATTTATACCCCAAAATCCTTTGTTCTCTGAGGGGAGGGAGGCCTTTGCCTAGTCCAAAGCAGTTCTGGAGCACTCTGTTTACAAGACTCCTTCTTTTCTTTCACAGTGCAAGGCAGAAACATCAGACGCCCCACAGGAGGTGGAGCCAGCATTGTGGAGGGAAAGCACAGCCTTGGAGCATTTTGTTGACAGGATTCCTTCTCTTCTTTCACTGTGCAGGGCAGCAAAATCAGCCGCACCCCAGGAGGTGGAGCCAGCATTGTGGAAGGCAGGCACAGCCCTATTCAAGGTTCAGGTGCAACTCCTCCCACCCATCTAGATGCAGATCTCTCTATTCACCACTGGGCTGACTCATTCTGTCTCCTGGAATCCCCCAGCCCTGTCACTCACAAACTCCAGACAAGAAATACACAACCTAGCAGAGGCAGGCTTGAAAGGTTAGGCAAGAAAATACCTACTTTCTAAAAGTGGTATTTTCAAATACAGAATTTTAAAACCAACTTCACTAAAATATGTATTTTATCATTCAGGCATACTAAACTTGAATTTCCACCATGTTCTCTGAGTCAGTAGGATTATAAGAATGGAATAATCTAACAGCCCATTCTGGCCTATGGAGAACAGATTGCCTTGCAGTAGTGAGAAACGAAAATGGCTGTAATTCACTATTAGGATATGTCACACACACTAGGGCATGCCCTACCTTATACTTACAATGCACCCTGCCCTTGGCACTACCATAGGGGTGTCAGATATGAAGAAAAGGGACGTTTTAGGGACTGGCAAGTGGGTGCACTTGCCCAGTCAGCATGACAGTACCATACTGCATACAGGCTCTGCAATGGCAGACCCTAGACACACTTTTACAGGCTGCTTCTGTGGGTGGCACAACCAGTGCTGCAAGCCCACCAGGAGTATTTGGTTTACAAGCCCTGAGCACTCCTTTTGCATTGTTCTAGGGTATGACCGGTAAACCAAACCAGCCAAACATGGAACCACTTATCAATACATTAATTTACAGTAGGGAGCCCTTGCACTGTGGCACTGGACAGCAGTGGCACAGTGCCCAAAGCATCCAACACCAGCAAAAACACATGAGGCAACAGCAAAAATGGAAGGGAGACCCACGCCAATGGTGCCAGGTGTAACAGTAATTATAAACAACTCCTTAGGTTACTAAGCACTTGAATATTTTACTATCACAAAATGGCGGGGCACTCCTGCAGAATGTGATGAGGGGCCCCCCAGTATCCCTCATCTCACAGATATTCATTTGTCTGGAGATGAGGGGGGGCACTTGAAGGGTTGGGAGGCCCTTGAAAGGTTGGGGACCCAGCCCACGCTCCAGGGGCTGTATGGGCCTGTGTTACTCACCTGCCATCAGGAAGGTTGTCTTGGCCATGTTAATGGAAGGGTGTACAGTCTTTGTGGGGATTTAAAAGAAGGTTTCTGTGAGTGTGATTTATATTTCCTCCAAGACTTCTTGTCACATTTTAATTCTTCTTTGAGGAGGCAATGGCAGCCAGTGAACCAACCCATGTAGAAATCATTTTGAAAGCTGATCTCTTTCCAAGGGACTTTCCGGAACTGTAAAACAAGGTGCTTCTAGTAACAGAGCAGTTATCAAGAGGTCAGAACATTGTCTTGTGGACAAAGCCGGCCTTAAAGGTGTGTGGTTGGACAACTTTAAAGACAACAGACAGAAGGTCTCTCTGAGGGCTTCAGTTGGATACTTCTCTGGCCCTTTCTACATGTAAAACATTGTAAACAGGTACACTGAAGAACGTCCCTCAGCTGCTTGTCTGTCAAAAACCCGGTTGCATCATGCAAAAAACAAATATCTGACCACAACTGTGACGCTCATAACTTGTTGTTGTTCTTATTGGCATTTGTACAGGGTAGTGTTTTTGCAAACATACCGTTAATAGAGAAGATGGCAACCATATTAAAACAGAAAAATAAAAGATTTGCTCAACACCTCAAGAACATCAGCCCTGACATGACAGTGATATGGTGGCTGCGAATACGAGGGCCTGGCAAAATGCCATCACTCACTGTGCAAGACAGATAATGAATTAAGAAGGCTGACCCACTGCCTCATGCTGTATGCTGTGGTGGGTGAGAACAAAATGTAAATGACACTTAAAAAGACCAAACTGAAGAAGAGAGGTGACCAAAAGTCCCTCTATATATGCAATTTTATATTATCATTTTAAGTAAAAATGATTCTGGCAAAGTGTACATGAGCACGCCCCACAAGAACAAATGGTGACAAAACCATAATGCTGCTCAAACATTGCTTTTTAAACTTTCTATCACCACCAGGTGAAAGACCACCAATGGCAAGTGTGTGATTTCAAAATGCACATCATTTTTAGGTCGAGCCTAGAGTCAGCGTGCAAGCCGTGCTCTGGTGAAGATCTGGGGTAGTTCAGTAGGGAGAGAAGCTCTGCCCACTGTCCCGCCCTTATTTTTCATTGGCTTGTGTGTTTGTCCTTCCTAAATGCTGGCTTCTGATTGTTAAAGAGGCTTGTTAGTCCCTCCTTAGAACATCTGTGTCCTCATTTGTAATGTCCCATGGCTACTGACCCCTTCACTTCGGCTGTCACAGGGTTCGCCTTCTTGTAAGCACTATTTTCTTCATTGAATTTCTCTTCGTTTTCATTCAGAGCGCCATTTTTTCAAATAAATGCTCAGGCGCTGTTTCTTGCATGATGGCTCGGGAACTCAGCCAGGAAGAGGTGCTGGACTTCCTGTGCCGGGCGGCAGACAACCAACGCGACGCTGTTCAGCCATTTCAAGTGCTTCCTGTCCTGTAGGACCCCGCACTGCCCCCAGAGCTACAACCTTTGCACAGCATGTGTGGGATGTGCACCTCAGCTGAGTCCGGGGCAGAACTAGAGAACAGCATATGCGGCGCCTTGAGCTCCAGTACAGCTGCCCTCGCCGCCGAGGAGCTGGCGCAGCTCAGAGAGTGGGTCTGGAGCTACAGTGCCCTTTCTCATGAGGACAGTGCGCTTCAGGCAGATGGGTTATGAAGAAGGCTACCCCAAAGGTGGATAGAGCATCAGCGTCCTCCGGAGAGTGACCGCATAGTTATACAGATACATACATGCAGCCAGATGCACGCCTCTTCCTCTCCTCGACTGCTGCAAGCATCATTATACACTCCTGCCAGACTATTGTGTCAGCCCCTAGTAGTCACACACACGTCCTGTACCATAAGGTATTTGAAGACCCTGTTCTCCCCTGTACGGGCTGAGCCCCTTCGCCTCCCCCATCAACCAGCTCTCACTTATTTTTCCAGCCGTAATGGGCGCTTTCCTGCTGTGGCCATTCGGAACAATCATCCAGTCCAATGCTTTCATTAGAGTTCAGCGGGAGGCAAGGGCTGAGACTAGACTGGAGTTCACACTATGCCAGTGTTTTCTTTGTAACCTGCATTATGTTCGCAAGGCCTTAAGAGCACCGTTAGTTCACAGGGCCTGATGGTCTGTCTATGCGCACTTCTCGCCAGAGTTTTCTCCATAAGTGTTCTGTTTCCTGCTATGACTCTCCGCCTCTGTTATTCAGTCAGGCCAACGTCTCTCAGTTGAAAGTTTTCGTTGTAATGTGTTAGATATGTCTCACTATCAAGTTGCAATCAATGATTCTGCGTCCACGTGCAGTAGTATGTGTGTTCAGCATGAGCTGAACCCAGCTCAGGGTGCGTTTGTGAAAGGAAGAGATCATCTACGAAATGATAACACATTGGTTTTTTTCACTTAAAAAAAAAAATGGAACACGTTATTAATTGTTAATCAAGAAATTGTTGCACATGTGTTCGCTTCCCCACACCCCATTCTTAAATGTTATTTTCTACATCTCGACATTTATGCCAAATCACACGTTTAAACATTGGGGTACAGCTTTTTTTACATGCATATTATTTTGACTTAAATTTTCACCTAGAAATGCCTCTAACAATGGAAGAAGAAAGTCAGTCGGCTGTGTTTTTTGCATAGAAAAGTAGAAAGTACAGTGTTCTGCAGTGTATTTGAAATGTACTGGCGTTAGTTTAATTGAGTTATAAATAGACACACCCTAAAACCTGTTTGTAAAACATGTGCCTGTTGTTCTGTTTCCAAACTTTAAACGAGCATTGGCATAGCCAATAGGTCTTGCCTTTGGGACCTTATAAGTGTTTAGTTATCCAGCACAATGACCTTGGTGCAACAACATCAAGTGATGCATGTCTGAATACTTATAAGGTCCCAAAGGCGAGACCTATTGGATATGCCAATGCTTATTTTGAGTGAGTGGCTCGTACAGGTACTGTGAGGTACAGTAGCTGCAAGTGCTTTTACAGGAGCCCCTGTGATATTGCGCCTCTTCAAAATGTATCTTGGGTCTGGTGTAATATTTCTAGCCCCTATTCCTGTCTTCTCGCACCCAATGCATCTTTAAATGTCCCATGTAGAGCCGGGGTTGACACTCCTATTACCCCTGCCCTCCAGTGACACTTTACCCGTCACGGGTGGTGGTGGTGGACGTGGTGGTGGACATGGTGGTGGTGGACGTGGTAGTGCTGGACGTGGTGGATGTGGTGGTGGACGTGATGCACGTGGCGGTGGACATGGTGGTGGGCGTGGTGGTGGTGGACATGCTGGTGGTGGTGTTAGATGTGGTGGTGGACATGGTGGTGGTGGATGTGGTGGTGGTGGTGGATATGGTGGTGGTGGACGTGGTGGTGGTAGACATAGTGGAGGATGTGTTGAATGTTGGGATGGTGGATATGGTGATGGTGGATGTGGTGGTGGACGTGGTGGTGGATGTGGTGGTGGACGTGGACATGGTGGTGGTGGATGTGGTAGTGGTGGACGTGGTGGTGGTCGTGGAAGTGGTGGTGGATGTGGTGATGGTGGTGGTAAACATGGTGGTGGTGGACATGGTGGTGGATATGGTGGATGATGACGTGGTGGTGGATGATGACGTGGTGGTGATGTGGTGGTGGTGGATGTGGTAGTGGACATGGTGGTGGATGTGGTGGTGGACGTGGTGGTGGTGGACCTGGTGGTGGATGTGGTGATGGAGGTGGTGGTGGACATGGTGGTGGTGGACGTGGTGTACATGGTGGTGGTGGGGAACATGGTGGTGGTGGATGTGGTGGTGGACGTGGTGGTGGACATGGTGGTGGACATGGTGGTGGACGTGGTGGAGGTGGTGGTGGATGTGGTGGACGTGGTGGACATGGTGGTGGTGGACGTGGTGGTGGTGGACGTGGTGGTGGTGAACATGGTGGTGGTGGACGTGGTGTACATGGTGGTGGTGGTGAACATGGTGGTGGTGGATATGGTGGTGGACATGGTGGTGGACGTGGTGGTGGTGGTGGACGTGGTGGAGGTGGATTTGATGGTGGTGGATGTGGTGGACATGGTGGTGGTGGACATGGTGGTGGTGGACATGGTGGTGGTGGTGGATGGGGTGGTGGTGGAAGACGTGGTGGTGGTGGGCATGGGGTTGGTGGATATCGTGGTGGGGTTGGTGGATGTGGTGGTGGTGATGGATGTGGTGGTGGACGTGGTGGTGGGCATGGTGATGGTGGTGGACGTGGTGGTGGACATGGTGGTGGACGTGGTGGTGGTGGATGTGATGGTGGATGTGGTGGTGGTTGTGGTGGTGGACGTGGTGGATGTGGTGGTGGACGTGGTGGTGGTGGACATGGTAGTGGTGGACATGGTGATGTGGTGGACGTGGTGGATGTGGTGGTGGACACGGTGGTGGTGGATGTGGTGGACATGGTGGTGGACATTGTGGTGGACGTGGTGAACATGGTGGTGGTGGTGGTGGATGTGGTAGTGATGGACGTGGTGGTGGATGTGGTGGTGGTGGTGGACGTGCTTGTGGTGGACTTGGTGGTGGTAGACATGGTGGTGGTGGACGTGGTGGAGGTGGACATGGTGGGTGTGGTGGTGGATGTAGTAGTAGTAGTAGTGTATTTTGTAAAGCGCACAGCTGCCCTAACGGGGCGACCCGGCGCTGTATTACTCTGTGGAACCCTTCCTGGCTCTCCCTGTGAGATGCCTCTCCTGGGCACCCCCAAGGTGAAGCCAGGCATCCCAGTGTTGTAGGGGCAGTTGTGGAGATTAAGCAAGCTATTGCCCAGAGTTGCAGCGTTGGACCCATGATTAGAGTAGGCGCCGATGCGAGAATAATCAAGTCCGCGGACATTGAGCCCAAGACCCTGCCGCGTCTGGACTTGAACCCTGGTCCCGGGCCTGATCTCTGCTTCAGAGTCTGCCGCTCTAACCAGTGAGCCACACTTCTCCACACTGTGGTGGTGGTGGTGGTAGACGTGGTGGTGGACATGGTGGTGGTGGTGGATGTGGTAGTGGTGGATGTGGTGGATGTGGTGGTGATGGACGTGGTGGTGGACGTGATGCACGTGGTGGACGTGGTGGTGGTGATGGACGTGGTGGTGGACATGGAGGTGGACGTGGTGGTGGTGGACGTGGTGGTGGTGGACATGGTGGTGGTGGAGGTGGTGATGGATGTGGTGGTGGACATGGTGGTGGTGGTGGACGTGGTGTACATGGTGGTGGTGGTGAACATGGTGGTGGTGGACGTGGTGGTGGACGTGGTGGTGGACATGGTGGTGGACGTGGTGGAGGTGGTGGTGGTGGTGGACGTGGTGGTGGTGGACGTGGTGGTGGTGGACGTGGTGGTGGTGGACATGGTGGTGGTGGACGTGGTGTACGTGGTGGTGAACATGGTGGTGGTGGATGTGGTGGTGGACATGGTGGTGGACGTGGTGGTGGACGTGGTGGAGGTGGTGGTGGATGTGGTGGTGGTGGACATGGTGGTGGACATGGTGGTGGTGGTGGATAGGGTGGTGGTGGACGACGTGGTGGTGGTGGGTATGGGGTTGGTGGATATGGTGGTGGACGTGGTGGTGGTGGTGGATGTGGTGGTGGACGTGGTGGTGGTGATGGATGTGGTGGTGGATGTGGTGGTGGGCATGGTGGTGGACGTGGTGGTGGACGTGGTGGTGGACGTGGTGGTGGACGTGGTGGTGGTGGATGTGGTGGTGGTTGTGGTGGTAGACGTGGTGGGGGATGTGGTAGACGTGGTGGGGGATGTGGTGGATGTGGTGGTGGACGTGGTGGTGGACATGGTGACGTTGTGGTGGACGTGGTGGATGTAGTGGTAAATGTGGTGGACACGGTGGTGGTGGACGTGGTGGTGGATGTGGTGGGCGTGGTGGTGGTGGTGGACATGGTGGTGGACATTGTGGTGGACGTGGTGAACATGGTGGTGGACGTGGTGAACATGGTGGTGGTGGACGTGGTGGTGGATGTGGTGGTGGTGGACATGGTGGTGGATGTGGTGGTGGTGGTGGACGTGGTTGTGGTGGACTTGGTGGTGGTAGACATGGTGGTGGTGGAGGACGTGGTGGAGGTGGACATGGTGGGCGTGGTGGTGGATGTAGTAGTAGTAGTGTATTTTGTAAAGCGCACAGCTGCCCCAACGGGGCGACCCGGCGCTGTATAACTCTGTGGAACCCTTCCTGGCTCTCCCTGTGAGATGCCTCTCCTGGGCACCCCCAAGGTGAAGCCAGGCATCCCAGTGTTGTAGGGGCCATTGTGGAGATTAAGCAAGCTATTGCCCAGAGTTGCAGCGTGGGACCCATGATTAGAGTAGGCGCCGATGCGAGAATTATCAAGTCCGCGGACATTGAGCCCAAGACCCTGCAGCGTCGGGACTTGAACCCTGGTCCCGGGCCTGATCTCTGCTTCAGAGTCTGCCGTTCTAACCAGTGAGCCACACTTCTCCACACTGTGGTGGTGGACCTGGTGGTGGTGGTGGTAGACGTGGTGGTGGACATGGTGGTGGTGGTGGACGTGGTAGTGCTGGACGTGGTGGATGTGGTGGTGATGGATGTGGTGGTGGACGTGATGCACGTGGTGGTGGACATGGTGGTGGACGTGGTGGTGGTGGACATGGTAGTGGTGGATGTGGTGGTGTGGTGGATGTGGTGGTGGTGGACATGGAGGTGGACGTGGTGGTGGACATGGTGGTGGTGGACGTGGTGGTGGATGTGGTGGTGGACATGGTGGTGGTTGACGTGGTGCTGGATGTGATGGTGGTGGATGTTGTGGAGGTGGACATGGTGGTGCTGGTGGATGTGGTGGTGGTGGACGTGGTGGTGGACTTGGTGGTGGCGTGGTGGTGGTGGCGTGGTGGTGGGGGATGTGGTGGTGGACATGGTGGTGGACGTGGTGGTGGTGGATGTGGTGGTGGTGGACTTGGTGGCGGACGTGGTGGTGGTGGATGTGGTGCTGGATGTGGTGCTGGATGTGGTGGATGTGGTTGTGGTGGTGGACGTAGTAGTGGACGTGGTCGTGCTGGACATGGTGGTGGACGTGGTAGTGGTGGACGTGGTGGTGGACATTGTGGTGATGGACATGGTGGTGGTGGTGGACGTGGTGGTGGTGATGGTGGATGTGGTTGTGGTGATGGACGTGGTAGTGGTGGTGGACGTGGTGGTGGTGGACGTGGTGGTGGACATGGTGGTGATGGAGCATGGTGATGGTAAATGTGGTGGTGGTGATGGTGGACCTGGTGTTAGACGTGGTGGTGATGGACATGGTGGTGAGGATGAATGTGGTGGTGGTGATGGTGGACGTAGTGGTGGTGGTGGACGTGGTGGTGGTGGACGTGGTAGTGTTGAACGTGGTGGTGGACATGGTAGTGGTGGTGGTGGACGTGATGGTGGTGAACTTGGTGGATGTGGTAGTGGTGGACGTGGTGGTGATGGTGGACATGGTGGTGGTGGTGGACGTGGTGGTGGACGACCATTGGGTAGGAGGGTGCTGGCAAAATGCGGAAGGAGTGGAGGATCTTGAAGGGGGCACATGGGAGAGCAGAAAGAGGCTGAATATTAGAAACTAGCCACTGCATTGCTCTGGTTGATGTCTGGGACGTGGGAGGGGTTTTCTGTGCAGAAAGGCATTACGGCGCTCAAGTAAATAAATAAATAAAACAAGCGCGGTACGCGAAAGTGAAAGCGACGGCATTTGGAGCTTAAAGTGCACGCTGTGTTCAATGAGCCATAACGAGGGAGGAAAGCCGCGCTCGCTCCCGCAGACCCTAGGCCAGGGCAGAGAGAAGGCGGGACATGCACCTGCCTTTGGCCAATTGCGTACTGTCTTTTATAGAAAGACGTATGCAAAGGCCAATAGCGGATTAAGAAAACTAAAGCACGTGCTTGAGCGTGTGTTCCAAAGTTTAAAGCCCTTACTAAATGTCTCGCAGTGCAACACATGCGTGCTGGCTCAGGCGAGCCCTAAAAGCAGATTATGTCTGTTTTGCTGAAAAAACTGTTTGGATGAACTCGATACAAACCACAAAGGTGGTATTTCAAGTAAGTTAAGGTGACCTGAGAAAAGAGCCAAAGTTTGGTGCGTTTTCGGTGGCTTTCTAACTGTTAGTTCTGACTTAATAAAATTCTGTGCTTGGCGCAGTTTGTCCATGACTTGTATTGTATATACTGAGTGAAGGTAGAGACGTGTTTTGCCGGACCAACGCCAGCTGTACTGTGTCTAAGACCTTCTTTACTGAGCAGGAAATGGTAGGATGGATGGATGGGGGATTAGTTGCGGGTGGTTGTGCGTGGTGCGTTTCTTAAAAGAGAAGTGGATGCAGCGGTGGTCGGTCCAGTGGAGTTCGGTGGTGTGGCAGGAGGTGACGTGGTTGCTGGCGGAAAAAATAGGGTCGAGCATGTGTCCGGCAGAGTGGGTGGGTGTCGTGACCAGCTGTTTGAGTCCGAGGTTGGCAAGATTGTCGAGCAGGGTGGTGGAGTTGCTGTTGTTGGCCTTCTCGAGGTGGAAGTTCAGGTGTCTGAGGAGGATGTAGTCTGTGGAAGCAAGGGCATGCATGCTGACGACGTCGGTGATGGAGTCGCTTAACTGTGCTTGGGACCGGGGGTTCTGTAGACGAGGGTTCCTATGAGGGTGGTGTTGGGATCGATGTGGATCTGGAAGTGCAGGTGCTCGGCAGTGCTGAGGTTGTCTTCGTTGCTTGTCGAAATTCTGTATTCCTTGTGGACGATGGCAATTACTCCTCCAGGTTAGTTGGTGCGGTCCCTGCGGGTGATCTTGTAGCCGTCCTGGATGGCTATGGCAATGTCGGGCGCCGAGGTGCGGTTCATCCAGGTTTCTGTCAGAAAGGTGACGTCCGGGGAGGATGAGTCGAGTAGGTCCCAGGGTTCGATGACGTGCTTGTGGACGGAGCGGGTATTGAGTAGCATGCATCTGATATCGTTGCGACCTGTCCTGGTGGTAGGGGCAGGACGTGCCGATGTTCTGTGGCTGGTGAAGCTGCAGCTTCGGCAGGAGTAGGGTCCGTGGGTGAGCTTCGCGGTGGCCTAGAAGCAGGTGGATGATTGTCCGGTGTTAACTTTGTGGAGGAAGTTGGCATCGCTGTTGTGGCGCTCGCAGGGTCCAGGGGTTCTGGCGCTGGGAGCGGTCCAGATGTGGACAGGCGCAGATGGGCTTGTCTTACGCGCCCGCTGCACGCGGCTGCGCAGCAGCCGCCATTAAGAAGCGGAGGTGAGAGAGAGGAGCAGCTGGGAGGCGGGTGTGGGATCGAATGGGTGAGCGAGAGGGGCAGGGCCGCAGGGTATGCAGCGGCGGGAAGGGGAAGTGGCAGAGAAATCACAGAATAAGAGCAGGGAAGGTGAAAAAAGTAGAAATAAATGGAAAAATAAATGGCATTGTCATTTACATTGCCATTAGCTTAATCTCTCGCAAATGTGAGACCTATTGTACCCTACGGATGACCTCAGCAGACAGCAATTACTAGCACACACACACACCCAGAGCCACACACACACACCCAGAGCCACACACACACACACCCAGAGTCAGCCACACACACCCAGAGCCAGCCACACACACACAACCAGAGCCACACACACACACATACACCCACACATCCAGAGCCACACACACACACACACATACACCCAGAGCCACACACACACCCAGAGCCACACACGCACACACACACACACCCAGAGCCACTCACACGAGAGTTTTATTGTGCAGGATGGGGTCCACCTAGGTTCCACTTATCAAAAGTAGGTACCATAATGTTGCAGGAAATATGCTGGCATGGTTGACCCTTGGGTGAAATAGGGTATGACATTCTTGGGGGGAGGGGGGCAGATAGGAGGGGGAACTATGCAGGCCTGTGGTGGTGAGGCCATTATTGGTGGGGCATTTACGGTCCTTAGAAGGCATCCTTTTTAGTTGAGACAGATGGGGGTCAGCAGTCTCTCCGGCCCTCTAGGGGGTTCTTCTGGCAAGTCGGCTAGAGGGTGCGGTGTGTGGGAGTGGACGCTGCTAACAGGCCTTTACGGCCAATCCGGGCATGTCGGTGCCAAGATTGCAGCACAGGCCTTTGGGAGGGATATTTGAGGGTGTAGGGGGTGCCCAAGGTAGGTAACCTTGTGGGCCGACAGGCCCCCTGCGCAAGATCACTACGGGGGGGACCTCACAGGTGGACCAGTCATGATCTCACTCGTAGGCTCAACGAAGGATACGCAGGGACAATGACTAGTTATGGTAGGAATGGCAATGTATTAGAGTCTATGTTAAGGTTAGCCACCCAAAATTGAAAAAAATACTGTATAGGGTGCTATAGGTGTTTCTGCGTATTATTGTGCAAAAATGATATTTAAAATGTAATGTTTGATGTGTTATATGTAATAAACACGGTTGGGGTTTACGACGCCCAAACGAAAACATTTCTAAGGATATGTTTGTGTTTAAAATGTACCAAATCGTGGGGATATGGGAGGTGTGTTCCCAGGTCAATGTCTAGGGGCTGCGATTCAGCAATACCAGACCATAAAGGTTGGCACTGACACACATCCTATTCAACACATTGGTGGAAAGAGATCACATAAAAGAAACTAAGGGAACTACGACCACAACCTAGACCCCTTTTTCCTATATCAGCACACTCGATGGCAATGTCCTAAAAAACGGAAATGCAGGGCATGGCTATTGCACCAGCAAGGGCACTGCCAGTCTCCCTGCCAGTATTACATTTTCAGTACAGTTAATTTGAGAAACATGTCTGAATTCCAGACATCAAGGTAAGGAGGAGGAGCCCTTTGCACCAAACCGATCATGTGGAGCAATGAGGTCTCTTCCAGGATACAACTACACAAGTCAACTCTACAGGTAGAAGCGAGTCCACCTAAACCCACTTCTAGACTGTTGTGGCTTTCATTTCATTGCCCAACCCATAGGTGGTAGTCAGAAAGTTCATAAGGCAGCTGAAATCAGGATTCCAAAGATAACACCATTAGCAATCAAACACTGAGTTTCTATCGAAGCTAAACACGCCACAAGCATTTAAGAGAGGCTGGCACTAGAAATGTTCCATCATATTTAAGGAGGATGAGGAGGAAGGGTAGCCCCTTGACTTCCGGGGACCCAAAGT
Source organism: Lissotriton helveticus (assembly GCF_964261635.1). Lineage (NCBI taxonomy): Eukaryota > Metazoa > Chordata > Amphibia > Caudata > Salamandridae > Lissotriton > Lissotriton helveticus. The sequence goes on from NC_136057.1 coordinate 2,111,402,232, forward strand.
AGATTGCCAATGGACCTAATGTAGGCCAGGAGCTTGAGCAGGGGGTGTATGCAGCTTGACTTGTCCTCATGCAACAGCTAGAGGCTAAACGTGGCAGGCTCCCAGCCAAAACATAATGTGTGCCTTTAAATCCACAAACTTATATTTCACCCAAATGAGTATTACATAAACCTTCAAATAATTCATTCATATCAGCCCTAATGTCACAGTTTCTATCAACAATACACTTGCACATCACAACAACGCAAACCATAATTTTAATTGACCGGTGTCTTGGAAGGTTGCAGTAGCACAGCCGCCTCAGGGGGGGGGTGAAAAATATTTCGGGGGCGGGGGGGGGAGGGGGTGGTGGGGGTGGGGGGGGTTGTCCAGGGCACCAGACAATGGAGCCGCAAATTATGTGACAAGGCTAACCAAAAATAAAAAGCAAATTATGCAGCACACTGCAGCATTTTATGGCAGTATTTTTTTCACTTTGTATCATTTCAACACTCGAACGATAATCCTCGCATGCATACATTTACATAAACGCCACATCTTGGCGCATTCTCAGATGGAAAAGGCCCGGATTCGGGTCAATCTTTCACTAATCCATCCCAACTTTAAGACAGGGAGCAGCAGCGTCGAGGAGCAACAAACCCCCAATTTCTGATTGCGAGAACGAGAATACACATGAGATGATTCGCTGCGGTACTGAGATGTAAACAATGCTTGATGACAAATTGAAGAAAAAGATGCATTTTTCACCGACGCCCAAGGATGAGCTGCAGTACAAGATGCCAGCCTCGCTTCATTTAGAGAAGCATGTTCTGCTCTCAGACTAACATGGGAATTCACTGTGCGCGCGTCGGGTGCCGTCATGGCGCCCGCCCAGGGGTGGCAGGGGTAAACATTAGTCTCTTCTTGAAGAGGAAATGAGTGGCTATGAGGCAATCATAGGGAGCACGTCCAAGAAATGGCCAGGGACTTGTCTTGAGCGTGCCGTAAGATTGCTTTCCTGTAGCTTTCATTCAGGCGCGTAGGACGAGGTCGACGGAAGTAGATTCACATCGAGAGCGAATACCCTCAAATGAGCAGCTGCACGGGGTCGGACTGGGGGAAACTCGGAGGCAGTAATATACAAGCATTTACAAGTGGGGCCGGGGCCGGAGACACGGACAGCGGGAGGGGGGGTGGGAACGGGCACACGGACAGCGGGAGGGGAGCACTCACCAGGACTTCTTCCAGCAGCGGTCGACCTGGAGGAATGACCCAAAAAAACCTAAAAAATAATAATAATAAACCACCGCCCACCGCCGCATGACATTTTAAAAGGGGCGGAGAGGGAAAAAATTGCTGGAACGCCCACGAATCGCCTCGGTGAATGACGGACAGATCTCTCTTCCAATGGCTAGCCTCCATTTATGGAGCTAGCCAATGGAAGAGAGAGGCGGAACTAAGGCACATACTGTTCTAACATAAGATTTCGCCTGCGCGAACGCTGCTGCGCAGCGGACGCCAGGCGAAACCTAAAAAACAGCAGACAGGCAGAACAGGCAATGGGGGATTAAAACAGAGAGAGTAGAACCAGAGGACTGACGGCACGAACTCGCAGCAGCAGCAGCGAGGGCGGGAACACGGGCACAATCAGGTGGAGCTGTGCGGCGTGGGGAGCAACCTGCCTGGAACCAGGATCAAGGGTCGCCTTTAAAGTGCTGTTAGCCATGATGGAACAGTAAATTGAAAATGGCAAATTGGCTGGCAGTGTGTCACGTCATATATGTGAGTATACATGGTGGCCATCTTGAAATGGTCAATATTGTTTTTAAACTATTCCAAGATGGCCTTCGAGTGCTGTCTTGCCATTTTTAACTTATTGTTCCAAAACGACTGATGACCATTTTGACAGGGTCAATTTTAAATATATGTAGGAATAATAACTAAATAAATAAAAGTGTTTCACAATAAAGAGAGTGGTGAAGATCAACTAACAGTGAAATGAGCAGCTCAGCAGCAGTGTGCAGCTGCTGGGCCCCGTCAAAATCAGTACAATAAAAATGAAATAATAATAACAACAAAACAGGATGTGGCAAAGTGTGTTTATTGGGGGCTTATAGAGAGCAGCAAGGAAGATCAGTGAAAGTGATGCACTCCCATGGAGTGCTGGTATGGAGCTTGAAAGTAGTTCCCCCATGTGACCATGGGAAGGATACAAGTGACCAATCAGAAGCATGGTAAACCAGTGTTGTTCCTGGGGTGAGACAAACATAAAAAGAGGAAGGAAAATCATTGAATAGGACGCAGTGATCTGTGATAGACATCCAATCATGAGCCACTGTGTAGATTCCATTGTTGACAATAGTTCTTTGAATACGAGTCAGCTTATGCTGTCTATATATGAGACTTGAGGCCAGATGTACAATATTTTTAGCTGTCACAAATGGAAAATCAGACTGTTTGCGACCTCTAAAAACGGTTGTAGCTTGTACAAATCCTATTTTGTGAGTCGGTAACCTATTACTGTCTCGTAAAATAGCATCAGCGAGTCGCTATTAGGAAAGGGTGTGCCCTGGGCGTCCCCTCCTAATAGCGAGTCACAGGGGGATGTATGATTGTTTTACAACTGCAAATGCGCAAAAACCGCCTAACGGCTAGGGCGGTCGACCTCGAATCTGGGGAACCGGGTTCGAGTCTCGGCAATGACGCTGAACATCCTGTGATTCTGGGAATATCACTTAATCTCCCCGTGCCTAACAAAAATGAATGTGTCCTCATGTAACGCAACTGATGCTATGTAAAACGCTCTGATACCCGATACTGGGTCAGGTTTGCGATATATAAAACTCCGTAAAAAAAACAAAAAAAAAAACAATCACCGTTACCATCAATTTTAAACTGGTGGTAAGCCAGTCACAAACGGGAAGGGACCCCCCTCCTCTTTGTGTTTAGCAGTGAAAATATTTTTTAAGAGCAGACAGTGGTCTTACGGACCATTGCATACCCTTAAAAAATGAATAGAAAACTTTTCATATTTTTTTCTTTTAAACGCATCCCATTTTCCTTTAAGGAAAACGGGCTGCATTTGGAAAAAAAATGCTTTATCTAAAAATCAAACATAGACTGTCTCCAGCAGGCCACCATCACTGTGTTATTACCCATTCCCAATGGGCCATAAATAGCGACCTGCCTCATGAATATTGATGAGGCCGGTCGTTTCGAAGCCCATTGGGAATCGCTAATGTACATTCCATTTTGCAAGTTGTAAATTGTAAGTCACAAAGAAATCGCAATTTGTGACCCGCAACACGGAATGGTTGTGCCTCTGGCCCTTAATCCCTTATGCTTCAACAAGGAGTAGCCGACATTCACAGTTGTTCGTAAGAGGAGCACAGATTCATCAGGAGTGCCTGGAGTACTATACACACCTAGCATTCTGGTAATGGAAGTTGGGTCCAGATACTTTCAACTGGTCGTATTGGGCGCTCAAGACACTGCCATATGACTTGTGGAACTTGCAAAGAGCTTGTTCAGATCAACCTGCTCTCGTCGCTCCCACACACCACAGATCATGGACTGAATGCAACTGAGAGTCAATGTTTCTTAAGGTGACTAATGCAGAATAACCTTTTTAGTTTAAACATTTCGCATTACTTCTGTTCTAGCAGAAGTTGCTTATTTTTTATTTGATGCTTGAGGGTTCATAGACAATGTGAAAATATATTTGAGGAGATATGAGAGGTAGAGTGGGATAACTACTAGCAGTTGCTATTTTAGAAGTTCTTTTCTATTTCCTCATGTACAAATGAAGTCTGCAGAAAGTCGGAAGGCATGGTTTCCATTACTGTAAGTGGCGCGATCGACCAGGTAGCATGTTAATTGTCCAGAGTCTCCTCCTACTACCTCCCATTTTGAAAAAGTGTCGCAATGACATATTCCTTCCCCACACCTGCTCATCAAATTTTGGTAATTGCTATCTGGTTTCAGCTCAGTCACTGGTGCAAAATTCTGTTTCATATACATCACATCTAGTTTGAGATGCTCCTCGAGTACATAAATATTTTCCACAGCTCCGTCGAGTTCAAGCTATATTAAATCGCAGTACAAAAAAAAAATAAGCGTGAGCTGTGGCTCATATTTCACGGCATTGGTACCGGTGACCTGCAGGTTACACACAGATCTCTATAGCTCCTGAACCATCAATTGGTACTGAAGTCTGTAACCTGCATGTAAGATGGATTCCATGGCATGTGCTCAACTCTTCAGTCAATTGCCAGCTTTTCGTATTTATTTTTCAATTCAATGCCTTACCTTACCAAGTGGGCATATTCGAAGGACTTTAAGAATTCTGTTTAGATCAAAATATTTATTATCCTCACTCCTACTGTTGTCACTAACTCCCCAACCCTCGATTCTCTAAATATTTGTTAGTCTTCTACTGGTCCACCTCTGCTCAACAGCTCCTTTTTAGGTCTCGCCTGAGCCAGCGAATGCGCTGCTCTAGCGAGACATTTAGTAATTGGCTTTTAGAAGTGCTACCAAAGCGGCCAAGGGGCTACCAGCTTGCGGGTGCCGCGATTATAGCAAAAGTAGAAAAATAGATGTTTTTCTATTTCTTTACTTTTGCTATAATTGTAGCACCGGTGCTTTACTTTTAACATTAAAAGTAAAGCGTGGGTGCCGCGATTATAGCAAAAGTAAAGAAATAGAAAAAAACGTCTATTTCTTTACTTTTGCTATAATCGCGGCTCCCGCGCTTCACTTTAAATGTTAAATGTGAAGTGAAGGTGCCGCAATTATAGCAAAAGTAAAGCAATAGAAAAAAAAATCTATTTCTTTACTTTTGCTATAATCGCGCACCCGTGCGTTATTTTCAACATTAAAAGTGAAGCGCGGGTGCCTGTGATTACAGGAGATCAAATCAGACTCCAAGCTGCGTTTATGGCCTCCACACCCCGCTCTGGCAGGAAGGGCAACCTGCCATAAAACTGCAGCCAGCCTTCATCTCTGGGGTTGGGGTGAAGGGAATGTGAAGCTATCTGCTGCTCCATCGGACTGTAACTAGAAACAAGGGCAGAAGTCAACATAAGAAGATGGCTTGCTGATAACACTCTAAATGCTGCCTGTGCAAAACTCCCCACTGCAAAGAAGAAAACGTGTGTCTTAAGGAGTTGGATGCTATTATAAAGAGAATATTTTGCACAGCATTCTCTATTTAAGAAGCAGTTGTGCTAAACGTGTCATTCAGTCGTGCAGGCCTTACAACCTATTAACCAATATCCTCTGGATAATTTAGAGGCATGGGACAGGGTGGAGCGAGGCTATTTAACCAACACTTTGTTTTGATTGCATTCAGTCAAGTAAATATTAAGGCGCTGCCACCTTTTCAAAATAAGGAAACAATTGGTTCCAGAATCGAAGTTACAACTGTCATGTTACCGTCATGTATCTTCTTCTAAGGTCTGTCCGCATATAGCATAATACCCATGTATTTAGATTGTATTAACTTCGAGGGAATTATGTTATGGACTTCTTTATTTGATTGCATTCCATATTTTAAGTTATTAAGAGAGTAATGTGTTGTGCCCATTAAGTGTGAATTTTTGTATGCATGTGCGTATGTCGGGAAAGCATTAGAACGGGGACTGCAATTTTTTCTTGATTACTCTGATAGATTACATGATTTGATTACATTTCCGACTCCAAGAAGAATTAGTTTACATAAGAAATTCATACGCTTACAGCGGGCGTTTGTGTTTTTCCGTTGGTTTTCTGTTCTTTTTATGTGACTTAAGAACCAAATCCGATAATAATTTTGAAATAAACCCAAACCCAATTGACAACATCGCCCTAACTGTTTTCAGTGACTGTTAAATGAAATTCAGTTGGCTATTGTACAAGAAGCATTGGCATAGCCAATAGGTCTCGCCTTTGGGACCTTATAAGTGTTTAGCCATGCAACAGTTGAAGTTGTTGCACCAAGGATATTGTGCTGCATAACTAAATACTTATAAGATCCCAAAAGCGAGACCTATTGGCTATGCCAATGCTTGTTATAGTTGGGACACCACTGAGATAGACTTAAATCGCTAAGAAACTTAATCCTTAATAAATGATGTCGCAGAGCCACACTGACTGCCAAAATGAAAGGTGGCGCTGTAGCAGCTACATTGTATTGTACTTGGGTTTATATTCACCCAAATGCAAAGACGACCTGCTGGTCAAATGATATAGAACAAAGCTCTTGAATTTCTCCCAGCTCAGGTTTTTGGGGAACTAAAATAGCATTAACATTTATGCATAAGAGGGCCTTTGAGACACATTTTTTTATGTGTTAATGGAAATTAAAATTATTGCACATTATCTTCTCATCTCCATTTTTGTGTCTATGGTGGTGCTTGTAGTGTTACTTATCTTTCAACTAAATGAGTTTTTGGACTGGTGTATTTGTTGGTCTCTGCCGCCCGTCAGCCTAATTGTGGAGAAACAAATGTAACCCTATCCTTCATGGTGGGACAATATTCCCTCATTCCCGTGATAGTGACACATGCAAGCAAGCAGAACAACGTTTTGGAACGGCTAGGACCTCTCTTAATGGTCCCCAGCACTTTTTGCATCCATAGCTGATGGCCAATAGCATGGGAGGCGCCCAAGGGACCTTTACATGGCTGAATTGTAGTTGATGATCTGGCACAGAATCTTTCCATGCAGGCATCTTTCTAGTCAAATATCTACCCTTCTAAATGTATATATCCGTATCTGTCACTCATAGGACACAGCCTCGATGCTTGCCTAAAAGGCACTAGAAAAGTCTTTGGAAGTAAGACTGGGCGAACAGTAAAATCTATCAAATATTAAAAACCATATGTACATTTTCAGCAAAATGATAATCATGTCTTAGATTATCGATATACATTTAAAGGCATGAGTATTGGCCAGACACTGAATATTGTATCCTGATACTCCATTTGCCACGGAAGCAGATTTTTCTCTTCTACCAAGGTGTAGATAGAAAGTCTAACAAATTGAGATACTCCACCAAGGGTGGATGGGATTCCGGCACCAAAGTGACATGTTCGCATAGGAGTAGGCACTTTGGCAGAAAAACCAACATCGGTAAAAAATCCACCCTTGCCAACTGCTGCTGGTCAAAATGCCTTGGGCAAATGTGGCACCCAAAATACAACCAACAATTGGGAATACATCAAGTCTACTTACAATGTGTTTAGCATCATGTTAAGGACGATATACTTAACAGTGAAAGTGTGCCACATTTGTACATGTCAAACCTCCTCAGAGGTATCTCCCCAGACATGGTAGCTGATCAGCCACTCTAAATTGGGCAAATCTCCCCATTTCTTGTAGTTACCTCCAAACGTAAGCTGGTAAATGTCGATGTGCAGTCTGTAAATCTGCACTTTTTTTGCAAGGTTGTTGGGTACCAGCATCCACTCAATAAACCCTTTGTGTACATGTTGCAATGAAAACTTTTAACCTTGCTTCATTATCAGCGGAAGCCACCTAAGACTGCTTTCATAACTGTACACTGGGCTGACTCCAAGCAGACAGATGAGATGGAAAATGTAATTTGCAAGATTTGTAAATAATTGAATCACAAATATTACTTTCCATAACATGAGCAATGAATGATGTCAGACAAACAGCGCTGGCCTGAGGAAGTCATCCGGTAATTGTGGTCAGACAGGAGCCATGTACTTTTTATTTGTAGAAATACATCCAGTTCTCAATGCCGAGCAGAGGCGGTAATATAAGAGTCTGCAGTGACTGCATCAAGAAGTAGAAGATGTAAGAGGCCTGTGTTAAACTCTGCCACAATAACCATCACATGTTTCTACTCTACTAATACCAACGCAGCATTTTGACAATAACATTTGTTTTTAATATGACCTTTAACCTGCGATACTTTATTTGGCACCCCGAGCACATTTCCTGGGTGATGCACGGATTGCTGATTGCCTCCAGCCATAACAATTAATATTATGCCCCTGAAATGTTGTGCTTAACATTTCAGTGGTGGACGATGTGAAAGCATCTTCAGCAGTACAATTCATTGTCGAGGTCAACCCTTATGAGTCAGAGAAATTAATCTGCAAAAGAGAGTAGCAGGATAATGCACAAGAAAAGATGTACTGATTATTCCCAGAGCTCTTTCAAAGTAGGTGAGAGGGCATTGAAATACTGGAGTCTATTCAAGTCAGATATTGACTCCTGGGAAATATCAGTAATAACAGGAGGAACAAGGTGCCATCCTTTTCTTTGCAAGAATAAGAAAAACTTCCTCAGACATGCGCAACCTTGGGGTGGTGCAGAAAAGTATAACTGGGACCAGGCACATAGATGTGATGGGGACAAAAGACCTCCGTTCTTCACTCCATCATTTACATTAATGTCCCAGGCAGTGTGGCCAATATGGTTCAGTATTGGACAGATCAAGCCCCCCCAAAGATCACTGCTGACCTTAAACCTATGACTCATAAATGTTCAAGGTCATAGATAGGTGTGTGGAATTTCAATGCAAATTATGCATCTTATCTCTTATAGCCCTTTATCTAATAATCTCTTTGTTGACAGCAATTTGGATTCAGGCCAGGCTAATGAATCTCTTCGAACCGCAAATAAAGGGAGATCCTGATTCTTCTGGATCTGCCCAACGCTTAGATCTGGTAGATCATGCTGTTCACCTCGAAACTCTAATGAATCGCTGCGACATTGGTGAACATGTACACAACTTGTTCTACTACTAAGTGAACATAATCAACTGACATTAAGACTGACAACTATGGGCCACATGCATCAAAGTCAGGATTTGCGATTCTTAAATAGCGATTTTTAGAAACCGCTATTTAGGAATTGCAAATCCCTATGCATGTATGAATTGCAAAACAAATTGTGATTCCTACACATTCCTTAATTGCGACTCGCAAATTGCGCACCGCAATTAAGGGATGGCTTTCCATTCATTTCTATGGGCCTAGAGGCCCATAGGAATGAATGGGAATTGCATGCGTAATTTGCGAGTACCCAATAGGTACTCACAAATTGCGCATGCAATTTCAAGGGTGCAAGGGTGCCAAAAGGACACCCTGTTGCACCTCTGAAATTTCTATGTTACCACATGTTGTGCACACACATGCCCCAAGAGCATGTGTGTGTGTAACATGGAACTTTGAAAAGTGCACTTTAATGCAATTTGCAAAGTTTTTGCAAATTACCATCAAGTTTAACTTGATGGCACTTTGCGATACCTAATAGCGACATCGCTATTTGAAATTTCATCATGCATTGCATTTAGGGAATCGAGTTTTGCAATTCCCTAAATGCATTCGCAATTTAAGTAATCGCAAATCTTGGGATTACTTAAATCGCGGATTTGGGTTGATGCATCCCGAAGGCAAAAATACTGGTCGCAAAGGTGCAGATTCTGTAAATCTGCCCCTTTGCGACAGGTATTTAGTATGAGACATGCGCCCCTACATCTCTAACCCTGTCCAACTCCCTCAAGATGTTCCCCCAACACTCTATCCCAGGCTCACTTTGCTCGTCTTTTAAGTTTGAACAGCTTGGCATTTTCCTGCAAGACTCCGACATAGCCTACTAGATATACTAAACACTCGGCTGCTCGTTTTAGGTGCCTTCGGGGTTCGATAACTCTCAACTCTATCTCTCTAGCCAAACAAATAAATATAAACTTGGATTGCAAAGGACCATCTCAGAATAACACCCCTCCCCCCTTAATTAATCTATTTTCTAGAGTTCTCTTCCCTACAGAGTATGTGAAGTGCGCCAGAGTGCAAAGAGGGAATGAAGAGGTGCACTTTTTTACACAGTTGAGCTGTCTGGATGGAAGAATGGTATTATATCTTTTATCGGGAAGAAAGGTTGAGGTAATCAAATATGACTAGAGTTACATTAAGTATGAATGAAAGTGATTGCAGTGATAGGTTTGGCGTGCTCCTGTAGGGGAATAATATAGTGTGCATGCAAGGTCCAGAAGTGACTAGAGTAACATCATAGAAAGCTGAGAGAGAACCACACGGAGTCGCCGGCAGGTCAGATATAAGGAGTATTGGCTCTGCCTAGCTTTGCAACTGGGTAGAGAGTATAAATCTGCCTTCAAAAAGATGCTAGAGAACATCAGCCCCCTCTATGGAGGATCAACCAGATCCTGAGGGACATAAGGACTGAATGATCATTATTCTGCCCAGAGTGACAGGTGGACATTTTTGCTGAGGCCATCCATGTTGGATCCCACCCACAGGCGCCAGTCCCAGAGGATGAAAAGGAGCCATTAAAACCTAGGCCAGTTGATTCTCGTACTGACAGACCATTACATGTTCCTTATTAATTATGCAGGGAGATTCGAGGGATAGAATGAATGATTTAACAAGCTCCTTTAATTCAGCTGCCGAGAGCCTCTTATGGACTGACTTTCGAGAACTTTGATTTAAATAGTGAAGGACTCTGGTGTCCAAATTACTACAAATTCCTCCCATGCTTCCAGTGCCAGAAGGGCATTCACAACCTCATGCGCAAATGCTGGGTGGCATTGAAGGCACACGAAAGAGACCCAGTAGGCTTCCGGGTTCAGTTTTAAAAACCTTAACTGATAGATGAGCCCTCGTCGTCATGACTGGTGAACTGGGGTGGCGAAGTGAGCTAAAGAATGGTGATGGATTCAACCCAGATCTGTGACTGGGGGTGAGTGTCTGGAAAGTATCAGCGCTCTGTCTATCATCTCCTTGTGTTTGCTTTGTTTGCCCTAAGTTGGCAGGGTATGCCCAGACGTGGGTCCATTGCTCACTTTGCCACTGGATTCAAGCTGGCCTGGCTGATGAGGTCTGTTAGCTCGAAACCGGTCCCAGGATGCTTGTTTCCGGTCCAGGGAAGACATTGCTTGGCAATTCGGGCTGGACTATTCCCTTGAGGCACAGGTTCAGGACAGATCTGGATATAGCTGTGTCTGAACTGAGGTGGCAAAGTGAGCTAAAGAAAGATGATGGATTGAACCCAGATCTGTGATTGGGGGTGTGTTTCTGAAACGTTTCAGCGCTCCGTCCATCATCTCCTTCTGTTTGCTTTGAGAGTCAGACGACACCAAATGATACAAGCCTGTGCGCCTCACACAGTAGTGCGAACACAGCGAATACAGCTATAGTAATACTAGTCCACTAGTCGCACCCACAAAATGATGTGAGTGGTTTCCATTTCATGTCACTAATTAAAAAACGCCTTTGTAAAGTGAAAAATAAAGTTGGACTTTAAGCAACCACATTTAGATAGGGTTTAAAAAAGTTTTTTTAAACAAATTTGTTAGTAAATGATAAGTTAACATGCTTAATAATCACAGTAACTCTCAAAATCAGTACATGATTAGAGGAATATGTTATTTAACCCCCTTTGAACCCATCTCCACAGTATATAACAAGGAGCTCCATATCTGTAACAAGCATTGGCGAAGTCAATACGATTCGGCAATCCGAGAACTATTGGTGTAGTCAATGTCTTTTACCCATGTTGAATAGCAGCACATCTGCTGTTCAGCCTGGCTGAAAGTGAAGTAAAAAAGGCAGGAAGCCTAAGCCTAGATGTAACCGGCGTAGCTAGGGGAGTTAAAAACTGGATTACCATTAAAGTATGAAGGAAGGACTAACCAGGAGCTCTAATCATGACAGCATCTCAAATTTCTTTGCCTAATCACTACCAACAGATCCAGGGGAATATATAGGGTGTTCTAGACATCACAGGTTGAGATGGCAGAAAATAAAATAACAGGGACATCCAAAACTGTCACCAAGATTCAGAAGCACGATTAACATACCCACAAAAGGGAACTCAAGCTAGTTACTTGTAGTTGCCACAAAAGTGCTTCATAGCTTAATCCTCAAAAGGAATGCGCTCACTCTTGTGACCCAAAATAAGATAAATCAAGGTTAAATAAGAAAATCTTCAACCTTTCCCCTAAAATGTTAACACCCTGATCTGGAGCACTGTCTGAATGATGATTTCTGATTGTAATGTTTTACATGGGAACGTCAGGAAAAAAGTCCAATGGGATTAATATATGCTTGGCTTAGAATTGGTACTTGGGATCCCAGCACTTCACATTATAGACACTTTGTGACTGTAACATCTGTCCACCTGCATATCTCAGTAATCACTCCAACACATCTGGACAGCTCATCTGAAACACTGGTCTCTGGAGCTTCTCAGTATACTTGACTTTGATGTCTGCTACGAATGGCACAAGAGGGTATGAAATTAAGCCAGCTGTCCAATGCTGTCTTGAGTAACCAGCACTATGCCTTTTGGGATAGCTTATAAAAACACCGACCTTTGGAGGTCAAAACCTGCCAATTATGACCATCTGTAGGCTAATCAATATGATACATATAGAAGATAAGTATGGATGTGCTACCCTTTCTTATCACTGAATCAATATATGAAGGTGAACTTAAACTTGCCCCCCCCACCCATGAGGGCAGGGTCCAGAGAGGGTTTCTTCACCAAAGGGACCGGATGTATGACGTTACAACGCATACTTTTACAACGCCTACCTTTACAACGCGGTTTGTACAACGCATACCATTACAACGCATAGCGCTTTGGGGTGCTGGATAGTGAATAGTTTAATTTACTATTCCAACTCCAGTCCCCGTGGATAGTAGGGAAGGTTATTGGATAGTAAATTAACCTATTCCCTATCCTAGAGCGCCCCCCAGGTCAATGCATTGTAATAGTTTGCGTTGTAAAAGTTGCGTTGTAATGGTAGTTTGTTGTAAAAATTTCGTTGTAAAGGTTGTATACCAAGGGACCACCATCACATGTTTCCAGTGGCTTGGGACTTGCCCTAAACAAAAGGAGGAATTCAGCAGGTTGGTAAGTACCGTAGCAATACTTTCCTTCCCTCGTAACAGCATGTTGATGGGGAATGGTATCTGAGAGAGAACCAGATTTAACCATTGAGAGAAACTGCAGGGTATCTCTCACAGTAGGGGTTTGAAAATGAAATAGCCCTTCATGTGGTAGTTTATCCTTTGGGGGGGGAATGAATTTAAAGTTTCTGCTGGCCTCTGGAAAAGTGGCATACATTTTCTCAATTATTTCAGCAAAGAAACTAGCCACTTGATTACAATAACCTGTGGGAGAGGGCATCAAAGTTGTAACATATTCAAGGGAGGTAAGCTCTTTTACTGTACGGAAGATATCTTTAGGAGCATCCTTGGCTGATTCAATTCTATGCACATTACAATCCCGATGTGTTCTCCTAATCTGCTTGTGATAGTGTTTTAAAGCTTGTAGGTAACTCATTATGGCCTCAGGTTGATAGTTCCTCCTCCAGAGATATTCAAGTCGCTTAACATTCTTTTTTAAGAGTTAATAATTCCTCCGTAAACGACTTAGCTGAAGGGTTAAGGTGGGAACTATTACAAAGTTTCAATGGAGCTAAGGAGTCCATTACTTCTGTAATCCAGGAAGTAATTTGTTTTCTAGCTATCTGTAGACAATCCTCAAGCCTAGGAGTACTCAAAGTCAATTTGTCCATAAAGGCAGCTAGTTGCGCCAATTTCCGGGTCATTTTAGGCACAGTATGCTGTTTCATCTGGCCTGAGCCCTTCCAAAATTCCATGATCTTAAATGGGATGATGGAGTGGTCAGACTATGCCACAGGCAACGGCGGCAGGGCTTTCATCTGAGCACTATTTGAAAACATATTATCAAGTGTGTGGCCCCTAATGTGCATATGGGTGTGTACTAGCTGAACCAATCCTAAAGCCTCTAGTTCTGTTAAGAGCTCTGAGGCCTCATGGCTATGCTTATCCTCAAAATGTAGATTCAAGTCTACTGGACCACAAAAGTCAAATAACAAATGACATATAGAGGTAGTACCTCTGCCAAAGCATTAACAAATGCCCTAGCAGGACCAGGAGGTCTATAGAGTAAAAAACGGCCGCAAACCAGTCACTATTAAAAGATATAGAGAAAAATGCCACTTCACTGCCAGAAATGGACATTTCAGTTACTTTAACTTGAAAGTCCCTCTTGAAAATCACTGATAACCCCCACCTCTCTGCAAAGGTATGTCAGTTCTTAAAATGGCATAGCCCTCAAATAACACCTCCAGTATATCCAGAGCTGACTGCCCATGCGGCCACGTTTCTACCAGGAACAACCCACTGACTCTTGGTTCGTTAATATCTGTGACATGTCATATTTATGCTTACTTAGGGACCTGCAATTTAACGAAGGCACATAATACAGAGCTGGTTCCAGGCCCTGAACCCTTCATGCTCCTATTCCCCTTTGGTGAGGTCTTAAAAGAAAAAAGGCACCTACCACAACTGTTAGCCCCAGCACCGGCTTCTATAGAATGGAGACAATCCTTGGCCACACCTGTTCTAAGTGATAGGATCTTTGAAGGTGAGTAGCAGAGTGCAACCCTGCTTGGACGGGCAGGGGTCTTGCTTTTGGCGCACCGTCAGCGCGACCGCGCCTCTGCTTTGATTTTGTAACCCACCTCTAAGGGCGTACCTAAGGTCCAACTACGGAGATCAAGAAGGCAGCCAGCTGAACGGTAGGTAGGCAAAGAGTGCAGGGATTAAAATTGCAAATGCTAAACTGAATTAATAACAAATAAAATGAACTAAGTAAAGCAGTGAGCCCTATAGATCAGAGACAGGGGAGCCAGGCACCTTCCAGCGACTAGTACGCTACGAGGAACAAAAAGCAAGGTGTAACAAGGGAGCCAGGCAACTCCCAGCACCTAGAGCACTACAAAGAAACCAAAATAGAAGATTAAAAGACCAGTCTAGCAAGGCATGGATAGGCACACACGTTCTCACTAAAGAGAGAGAATCCGTTGAGGCTGTGTCGCTGCCATGATTTTGCAGCCAGCCTCTAAGGGCGTGGCTAAGCTCCAACTATGGAGACCGAGAAGGCAGCCAGCTAAACGGCAGGAAGGCAAAGAGTGCAGCAATTAATACTTCAAATGCTAAAATTAATTAATAAATACAATGAACTAAGTAATGCAAAAAAAAAAAAAAACTAAGTAAAGCAGTAAACCCTAGACAGGGGAGCCAGGCACCTCCCAGCGACTAGTGCACTACAAGGAACAAAAAGCTAGGTGTAACACGGGAGCCAGGCAACTCCTAGCACCTAGAAAGCTACAAGGAAAGCAAAATAGAAGATTAAAAGAACAGTCTAGCAAGGCTTGGTTAAGCACACACGTTCTCACCACGGAGACGGAATCCTGTGTCTATTAAAAATGTAACGTGTCAGCCTCCGCAGGAGCAATTCCCAGCGTGCCATTTAATAGAAGGTTTGGTAGTTTAAGTAACAAAAGAGGGACTACACCACGTACATATACAGTAATCCAATCAACGCAAACAAAAGCCCCATTTCCAAATTTCTCTTGCTTTGAAGTCAGAGAGAGAAAAGTAAACTTCCCTCTGCAAACAGCGTCTGACATTTTACCTCCGTTTTTGACTGCACAGAGAAATGGCGCTAAGAGTAAGTGCTGGTGTGAAGTGGTAAAAATCCATTTAAAAAGTAGGTCCAAGAACTTTACTGTGACCATTCGATGAATAGCAGTATTTGGTCCCTTCTCTCTGGGAGAGCTAAACACACGAAGAGGTATGACGAATGCAAGCTTTGGACAAATGGGTAGGAAGAATATGAGAACAACGATGGAGCCAACAAATGGGAAGCCTGTGGGCGGGCTGAAGCCCACAAAGTATATACAACATGTCTCTTTGAGACAATGCTGCCTAGCCAAGACCTAAAAAATGACGGCCCCCTTTGGTTAACATGTTGTAAACATATTAATGAGAATATCATATGTATCTCAGTTATCGCCTGGGCCCAAAGTTGTCCCAACCGGCCTATTAGTCAATAATTGGCAGAGAATATTACAGAATGACCTCCAGTTTTGTAAAGAATGGCATTCTTATGCTTTCAAAAATCGGAGGGACTGGTTGATGCTCACAATTAACACTGTTAAACGCACCTTTGGCACACTGCTCATAGAAATGAAATAAAAGTGGACCAATTGAAAACTATGGTCTCTATTACTACCTTTAAAAATCAATTGAAGAAAACAAATAGCCCCCCTCCACTATAGCTGACGTGGAATGTGCCTCATTTAACCGATTTTCCCTCTATCCCTGCTTACTCTAAAATGTAGAATTAATAAATGACCACCAAACATCGTAAGAGGCACAGTGGAAGCGCTTTTGGCAATAGATGGAAAAATCTAAAACACAACTTAAGCACTCCCCACTAATACCACTTTAGGTTAACAACAAAATTACAACATTGCCCACACCTAACGACACTATTTCTAATGTGAAGCTGGTATGATTTGTTAATGATTTACTAATGAGGAGCAGCACCTTTTCTTTGCACAACTTCAACGGAAATGCACATTTTCCAGTGTTAACATTCATATATTCGATGCAATATAAATGCTCTCTGTATACAGAACAATTTTGTGGATTAATAAAAAGAGGTATAAAAAAATAAAAACATTTATATATTCCTCGAACTCAAACAATCTTTATCCAAGGTGACCCTCTCCGATATTGAGGTGATTGGCTTGGAATACTAATACTCTAGCACAGCACAGGGCATTCAAAGTCCAATTTATACAGATAGGTTATTTCTCAACCATCTCATTCAAAGCAAATCAAATTGCGAGATTTATATTACTAAACAACTAACTTGGAAGCTCTCTCCTAACTATAGGCTCCAACTGATCCATTTCAGATTCCTCTACAAGATATCTCAAAGCCCGTCCTCGCTAAAAAGCATGGGCTTATGAGTAAACACTAACTTCTCCAGATGAAGGGTAGATGGCGCAAACTTTACACACTTAGCTTTGTACTGCCCACTGTTCCCGCAATACTGAGCTGCTATACTAGCCACACTCACATACATGATTGACTGCCACACTGCAAACTGTGGAAGACACCCTAGTAGTTTATTAACAAGTTTTCTCCTCACCTAACCGCAAGTTGATAGTACTGCTCCTCCTGCTAGCTAAGAGGAGGATGGTGATTGACTGCCTCTGCAATACGGTCTGTTGTAAGGAGCAGCTAGAGACTTAACTAGGACTATATGCCACCTTGTTCCCAATATGCGCGATGTATGTACCTGCTGGATGATGGCAAACCCAATGATGGGGATGTCAGTGAGCTGGACATGCCTTGAACTGCCCCCCTTGGTTGATGTCCTAGAACACGCTGAGTGAAGCAATGGTGAAAATTGATCTTTCACCCCCAGACCCTTTTGTCTGAGTTGGTTCGGTGGGAAATGCTAGAGATGCCCCGATTACTTACCGGTAATCTTCATTACTCCGAGTTAGTCTTCCTCGCCACATGACTAACAAAGTGAGCTTCAGCTCCACACCAGAACCCTCCAAAGCAAAAAAAAAAATAATAATAAAAGAATCAGCCTCCCATGCCTCCCATCCCTTCCCAATATGGCCGACCCATCACACCCATGACCTGTATAAGAGGTGGGCTGGCACAACCCATCAGCCTGAAACTACCAAGCACAAACATGAAGCCAATAGCCAGACAGGGAAGGAGGGATGGGAACTCATTTGGCGAGGAAGACTAACTCAGAGTAATGAAGATTACAGGTAAGTAATCGGGGCATTACCTCCTCGTTAGTCTTCCTCGCCACATGACTAACAAAGTGAGCACATACCAAAGCCAAGCGGCTTCATGGAAAACTCACAAAAAAACGACTCACAGAGTTAGGCAACAGATCCGAAGGGGACGCCCAAGAAAGAGGGCAAACCCAACAGACCCGAACGAGTGGAGGGACCACCCAAGAGAGAGAGAACCACGAGCAGGAAGAACCAGCCCGGGACAGAGAGACATCGGGAAGGCCGAAAATCCGGACCCCAGAGACAAGAAGTGCCGCTCAAAAAACCCAGCCCCAAGGGGGACGGAGAAGGCCCGGAACCAGACCACAGAAAGAGGGCAAACCCAACAGACCCGAACGATTGGAAGGACCACTCAAGAGAGAGGCAACCACGAGCAGGAAGAACCAGCCCGGGACAGAGAGACATCGGGAAGGCCGAAAATACGGACCCCAGAGACACGAAGTGCCGCTCAAAAAAACGGCCCCAAGGGGGACGGAGAAGGCCCGGAACCAGACCACAGTGACCCAACAAAAAAAGGTCACAATAGAAAGAGAGTCGCAAGAACGGAAAGGGGTGCAAAGAAACCAGCACGCCGACCGCACAAAAAAACCCACAAAAAAAACGAGGGTCCCCACAACCATACCCTCAAGATGAGAAACAGGCGGGCACCAAGGAGAGAACCCAGGTAGGCACAAGGCAAACATGGATCCAGGAAAGCGCCGTAAACGACACCGAAGAGAACCGTCTACCAAGGGAACCCAACCGGCCAACAGCAAGAAGGGGAGAGCCCAAAGGGCACCCAAGGCCGGAAGGAAAAACCATAAGAAGGAAGCCAGCCGCCGAAGCGAAAAATGCAAGGTTAGAAATATTCGCCCTAGTTCGACACTCTGACAGCAACAGCTGGTACCAAACCCATGGCCAGAGACAGACGAAAAAAAACAGCGAGCAACAGCTCCTGTACAAATCCACATCGGAGTGCAGGGACCCGCCAGGGAGACAAGAACCGGGAGCCACAGCACCCAAGTCAACCACTGCAGCAGCAGACACCAATGGTGACACAACCAGGCGAACAACAGGATAATAAGCCCTGGCCAGCCAAACAATCCCAGAAGCCCTGGAAGAAAAAAGGAAAACGGAAAGCCGGGAGCCCGGTCGAGAGGGCCAGCAACACTGGGGACCCAGAGGAGCCAGATGCCCACAGGAGAACCCCCATCCAGACACTAAGAGCCACAAAGCACCGAATGAGAGCGGAGGAGAGTTCGGGCTCCCAGGTAGGCACCGCCGTAGACAAAAGCAAACCAGGCAAAGACAGCACCAAAGCGCCAAATAAAGCTACAGGGGCGAACCCCGCAAACACCCCGGAACACGAGGCAGGGGACAAAGCTCCCAGAATAGCAACACAGAAGCCTCAGCAAGGCAGGGGAAAAAACCCGAGAAACAGGGGAACCCACAGACCCCGTAAAGACCGGGGCATACCCCCCAGGAAGGCAAAAGGCGCCAACACTCGGGAAGGAGATTCCAGAACAGAAAGACGCCCGGCCGTAACAGGAGACAGGGTCGGAAGGGAGCCAAGGAATCAAGGAAAACACAGAGAGCCGAGACCAATAGGAAGGGGAGGATCCGTAATGACAGAGAGGGGAAACACCGCCAGCCAGCCAACAAGACCCGAGGAAGGCCCCCACCAATGCAGACAACCCCAATCAGAACAGCCGGGGGGCAAATGAAAGTCTGAATACAGGACCCGTCCTAAAAGGAACAGTGAGACTGCCAAAAAAATGACCCGCAACAAAAACGCAGAACGATCACCCCAGCAGAGGCGGGCCATGAACCCCTGGCTCAACCAAGCAGGCACCACTCAAAGCAGTAGAGCAACCAAAGAGTCACAGCTCCAAGGGCAGGAGCAGGGTAACCCAAGAACCGACAACCAGAGTAGCCTGACAGAGGGCAGTAGGACCACAACAAAACCCGACCGCCAGAAGAAGCCGGCGACCACGGGAAGCCGGTAGGAGGTAGGAGGAGCCACCAGCCGAGACAGGGAGCAGGATGAGGAGGGAGCGGCAAAGCAGCGGCCTTGGAAAAGACAACGAGCCCCCCAGGAGCAGAAACAGAACTTACTGCTATTTCCAGGCCTGCAGGCATGAACCAGGTCCGCCCATGCCCAACCACTGAGACAGACGAGAACAGACGCATGTAGGGAGGAATGGCCATAGGCCATCAGACACGCCGTAGCCCACAGCCCCCGGAAACCCCCGGAGGATGACCGACAAGACAAATGGCAAAGACAGACCCCGCACAACAACGGAGAGCAGGTGGGAACAGAAGTACACACCAGTCCGCACACGAAAGGCAATCAAGGATGCCCCCTTATAAGTGCGAAGCACCACAAAGTGAAACAGCAATGAGCAAGTTCCAAACATGAGCAGACGAAGAGTAGACCGAATTGACAATGAGTCATCGTCTCAACTCAACCACTGTACCCACATCAGCCAATTGCAATACCAGGAGAGCAGCATCAGTCAGTCCGGGAATAGTGAACCTGTCACAGTACAACCTCTGTTGCAGAACCTTCCAGCCACAGGTTACCGGCAGTTAGACCTCCCTGCTCAGGAGACCCCTGCTAGGGAAGCGACCAGGTCAAGTCGCAGACCATTCTCAATGTGAGGGAGGGACAGTGTACTCAGCCAGCGACCTCAACGGTGAGCCTCCTCTGCCCAAAAAACAGCAACATGGCGCCGAATGACAGACGCCTACAACAGCCCAACACAATGCCACACCCAACCACGACTCCTGAAGGACGAAAACAAAGGCCTAGTGGACCCGCAGGGAAGAGAATCCGTGACCAAGAGGCCAAACACAGGTGTCTGCAGTGGACGCAACATACCACCAAGCCATCTCCAGCAACGCACCCACAGCACTAGTATTAAGGTAGGCAAAATTGACAGCATTGGCAGGATGCAAACCCTTTTCCTGAGAGAGGCAGAGGCACCAGGAGCACAGAACTTACCTTTGAGCTACAGCTCTTTGGATACCAAGAAACTACCACCTGCACAGAGTACCTGTCGGACGAAATGTGCCAGATATCGAACATAGAGCCGTACAACCCCAAACAACCAATATCCCATTCTGAAAATAAATGCACAGTACACACAATTATCACCATAGGCTACTCAGAAAGAAGTGACGGGATTAGATCCCTTGTCCTGTGGAAGCCTGTAACATCAGGGGCACAAGGCTCGCCACTGAGCTACAGCCCCTTGGTAACATCGAGGCCACAGTGACCCTCCATGAAAAGCAAGGTGGCATGGGACCAACGGCATCCCGACACCGCAAAAATAAATGCACAAAACGAACATATATCATATCAGGATACTCAGAAAGAGTTGGCGGGAATGGAAACCCATGTCCTGCGTTAGTCCGTGCCATCAGAGGCACAAGACTCACCACTGTGCTGCAGCACCTGGGATGCCAAGACGTAGGAATACATAACTGAAGGAGCAAGAGACAGACATAGAAGGGCCAGGAGGCCAGAGAAAACATCCGAACCGGGACAGGTAGGGGCAAACCAACCCGCCGACGCCCCCGAACGCAGAGGGAAGACGTGTACAATTAAAATCACCTACAACTTTAATTGCAGAAACCGATACGTAGAAATTCCAGGAATTGAAACCCAAACCCAGGCTCCCCTACCCAAGGGAGATTGTGCCAGCCCAAAGCTGTGCACCTGCGAAAGTCCTGAGATCAAACAACAGGAACAACCCAGGAAAACCGGGAGGGAGACCCAGGCCATCGACCCCCCCCAACCAATACAAGTAAACAAAAGGCATACACACATTAGTGTGTCAGTACCTGCACCACATGGGAGTAAGAACGTCAGTAGGGGAATCGTGATAGGGGCGGGTAACAAAAGAAAACAAGCATTTACAATGCAACGGTTTCGAATTTGCCAAAGTTAGAGCTATTGGCATTGTAAATGACAATATTTTTATTTATGTGTTGGTTTTGAAAACAGATAAATAAATGGCATTGTCATTTACATTGCCAACAGCTTAATCTCTTGCAAATGTAAGACCTATTGTACCCTACTGGATTTCACTGAAGAAATTCAGAGTCTGGTCTGCAGGTGTCACGTGACAGATGCCCAATTGACAGCTGAGGGGGTTAAATCGTGCTGGGGTGGCACATTAAGGCAACGCTTGCTGAAAGCACTACACTACCGTACTGGAGTGTCAGTCTTTTTGGACATGGTCCACTCACTCATCTTGAAACAGGAAGCTCGCCACCAGTTCCACAAAAAATACCGTCATTAAATCTTTCCTTTTTAAGGGTTGTACATTTCAGTTGGCGTCTGCTCTCAGTCACGCTCGTCTTGTCGCCCATTGTCAATCACGCGCCTCTCTGTGACTGGCTGTCAAGTGCCGGCGCCATCCTAGTGCGCATCTTCAGTCAGCCACGGTGTGCTAGCCAACCGAACTGCATTATGGGATGGCATGGTGGGTTAAAGAACCTGTTTTACAAACATGTGTCCGTGCTTGTGAGGAGGTAGTGCACCTGTTGAGGGAGAGAGAGTGTGTTTGCATATGTGCGTGCATGCATGTGTGTGTGTGAATAAGCACTTCCAAGATTTAGTGGGACTAGAGTTTTTATCTACAAATCATTGTTTTCAGCTGTGTTCTAATGGAATCAAAGCAACACTACACCCCCCATAATGCATAGTGTGATCACATAAAAGTACAGAACTGGAAAGAGTGTCCATAATGACCAGCAAGACCCTAAGAAGGATGTGCTTCAGTCTCCAGTGCCACGGGCGAGTGGAAACACACACTGTGCTGGTGGAGAAGTAGAAGAAGTACAAGTGTCCATAGAAGAGAAGTAGAGGGGATGCACTCTCCATTCCCTATGCACTCTCCACTCCCTATGCACTCTCCACTCTCCACTCCGTATGCACTATCCACTCCCTATGCACTCTCCACTCCCTACGCACTCTCCACTCTCCACTCCCTATCCACTCTGCACTCCCTACGCACTCTCCACTCTGCACTCCCTATGCACTCTCCACTCCCTATGCACTCTCCACTCCCTATGCACTCTCCACTCCCTATGCACTCTCCACTCTGCACTCCCTATGCACTCTCCACTCCCTATGCACTCTCCACTCCCTATGCACTCTCCACTCCCTATGCACTCTCCACTCCCTACCCATTTGCTGTTAATCACCTTTGCAGCACGTACTTTATGGCCTCTGATGCTCTTCAGCGCTTTGCAGTGCGGTTAGGATATGAAGCGCTATATAAATTCAACTGTAATGCATTACGAAAAATGCCAAACCATGAAAAAACTCCCTGTTGCAAATCTTATGAGCAGTTTTACAAGTGTCTCACGAGGGGCACGAGATGCTTAGCCCATACGAGTCTATTTAGGCCGTTTGGGTACTGGACACCCGCAGTTTTAAGGACATTATTAAAACGGACTGTAAAGTCGAACTGAAAGAATGAAAAGTTATGCATGCTGCAACAAAGGGGATCAGCCGAGCAATTTCACATCAGACAAACCACTGCGGAGTCCTCACTACAAATAAAGGGGCAAAAACTACTTTTAGCGCCCATGCACTTGATGAACAGCCAGATCGTGGCCTGTGTCTTCATCATGTATTTTTAACCAACGTACACTGAATTCACGTGCTCCACCACTAAAAAACAAGCACTCACCTGGGCTTCCTCGCATGGAATGACCAAAACAAACACAGAAGGAAAAAAAACGAAACTCCGCCCACCGCCGCGATGACGACATCGCAGAGGCGGAGAGGGAAAAAATCGCGGGAACGCCCCCGAATCTGGTCCGGCCTTGACGGACAGATCCGGCTCCCAATGGCTAGCCTCCATTTATGGAGCTAGCTAATGGGAGGTGGGGGACGTTCCAATATGGTAAACAAAAGATTTCACCTGCGCGAACTGCTTGCGCAGATCGCCAGGTCGAAACCTAAAAAGGAGCCCCACAGTAGTCCGAGCCTGCCGCCAGGGCAAACATAAGGCGGCCGGCTCACAAATGTACATACACACACAAATTTAAAACACAAATGAACATACGAAAACATCATCACCTTAGGACACTTAGCGTCCGTGACAACACCCATGCGAGATCCACAGGAAAAAGCGAAAACTGCCGCATCACTGAGCGAAGCCAGAGGGAACCGGCCCTGCCCCCCCGGAGCCCCGGGGGAGGAGCAGAACGCCACAGCGGCTGAGCCTGGATAACGCGGGAAGAAGGACTCTGACAGCCTTGACCGTATTCGTACACAGCCGCGGAAGAGTTGACTGTCCAAGGAGCGAACACGCCCGACGGCAGAAGGTGAGCCCGACAGGGGTCAACAGTGAAGGCCGCACGGAGGCCGGGCCCGCGGAGCACAGTAATACAGGAATCTGGCGGAGCGGCCATGGAACGGGCCGCATCCCTAACCCCCCCCCCCCCCCACCGAAATGGCAGGGACAAAACGGGGAAATGCCGCCGCACCCGTACCAAGCGGGGATAAAATACACCTACTACACACAAAATGGGCAGGCTAGGAAGCATAAAACAGATAGTGCACAAAAATGCACCCGACCCAGGCAAAGACAGGGTCGCATATAACATGTGCATCCGGCCAACAGCAAGATGCAAAGCACACGTATCACCCAAGGGCCTAAGGCGCTAAATAACATATGCATATTGTTACGCAACACAGTGGTACACATGGGAAAGGTAGTGGAACCGGGATTAGAACCCATGACCAGGAGGTCAAACACAGGCCCCTTGCAGATACTGGCACCGGTAGTAACAATTAGTTACAGGCAGTGCGAGGCGAGGGGTCAGAAGGGCTCAGAAACAGCAGAGCCCAGACCAACCCGCCCACCCCCCTCTTGACCCTTGGCCCGCTAAGGCAGAGCCTAAACGCCCCAAAGAGACCGGAAGAAGGAAGGGGGGAAGGTCCAAAAAGCCCCAGAGTCCGCTAGAGCAGGACCACCGACCAAGGACCCATGCTCCTGCTATAGCAGGAACCACTTACCTGAAGACGCATCTGGAGAGTAATGACGCGCAGAACTAAAAAAACAGGCTGATGGGTTGGGCCGGCCCGCCTCTTATAGAGGTCATGGTTGTGATGGGTCGGCCATATTGGGAAGGGATGGGAGGCATGGGAGGCTGACTCTTTTTTTTTTTTGCTTTGGAGGGTTCTGGTGTGGAGCTGAAGCTCACTTTGTTAGTCATGTGGCGAGGAAGACTAATGAGGAGGTAATGCATGTTTAGTGAGCGCTCAATAACTTAATAATTCTGTTTATTGGCCTCACAATCATGTACTTATTATGTATGAAGTAATATGTGACAGAAACTTACCTTTTTGAGTTGTTGTACCCATTGTAGAAAATCAATAAAAAATAGAACTTTATATAAGTGAGCTCTAGGATAGCAGACCAATCATCACTGTCTGCCACAGGCCTCAAATTTATTAAAGTAAAATACTACACCTGCGGAGATAGGGAACACATATATACAATTTGCAGGTATACCAAGTGCTGATGTTGAAACATATTGGTCGAATGAATGAATAGAGAACAATTTCACATAGCTATAATGTCAGAGTGGTTAACAGCTGTCGTCTGTGACAGGGTATTTGTGTGATAATAGATCATGGACTATCTTGCATGTCCCAAGCCCAAAACTCCATAGACCGCTTTTATGTGGGCTATGTGAACAATCCAGCACATAAAGTCTGAGCACAGATAATATAGGGGTGTTGGTTCTCAGTACTTAGCAGGCTGATATAACGAGAACCAGGAATGAAACTGGATGCTGTGCTTCAGCTCATCCGGTTCCATGACCTCTGAGACAGCTCTATTGAAGGTATCCGTTGAATCAGACAATGAAACCACTTCAGGACTTCAGGCATCAAGGAAAAGGCCACCAAAGCTATACGGAAAAGAGCAGCCACAAGTCGGGTTTGCTGGTCTAAAATCAGCCATGAACCATTGTGGAAACGGCATCTTGGAGCCCCATCCACCATGATAATACCTGGCACATGAAAAGTCCCGTTCCAAGTGAAAGTTCAAACTGCGTTTATTGATGCCTGTGTTCAGACGAGCTGCTGGCGGCACACAGGTAGAACCTCAATTCCTTCAACTGAGCACATTTAAGTGATATCGAGGAGACCTTTCTTTTTGCTGACACCTTGTCATCTTGCTATTCGCTCCACCGGGAGACACTCCATTGCCGTACTTACAGCCTTGCAGGCAGTCGGCTGTACGGGACGCTCTGTGCTGCCACTCACGCTGGGAACTGCTCATCACCCTGGGAGAGGACTAAAACCCCCAGGGTGCACCAACAACTTCGCCGCTGCTGCGAGTGTGGGGGAGGCGTGGAGACCGCGCATAAAGCGCTGCCTCTCCTCCCGCGGCGAGGGAGACCTTTCTTTTTGCTGCCACCTTGTCATCTTGCTATTCGCTTAACCGGGAGACACTCTATTGCTGTACTTACATCCTTGCAGGCAGTCGGCTGTATGGGACACTCTGTGCTGCTACTCACGCTGGGAACTGCTCATCACCCTGGGAGAGGACTACACCCCCCAGGGTGCACCAACAACTTCGCAGCTGCCGTGAGTGAGGGGGAGGCGTGGTGACCGCGCATAAAGCACTGCCTCTCCACTCGCGATGCGGGACGAAGCCCGGACCAAGGGCGAGCCCGTCAGAGACGGGCAGAGCCTGGGCTGGGCCACCCCCCTAACGTCCCACTGTAAGCATTGTACTTGTCTACCCTTGTTATTGTTGCTGATTCCGGTTGCGTCTACAATGAATAAGCGCAAGGTGGGGGTGGGTTCTGGAGTTGTAGGGACACTGGATGCGTTCCTTTCAAGGGCCGAATCAGCACTGATCCACGAGATCCAGTTGACTGAACGCAGACTGTTGTTGGAACCTCAACTACCCATGAGCAGTAAAGCGCTATTGTCTCTTCCTGATTGCACTGACACCGACGATGTAATCCCACTGTCTAGGCAAACGGCACTGGCACCACCATGTTCTCCATTTTTCAGCTTGGGGAGCACAGGCCACACCTCGGAGACCCCTATGGTACACACGAGGAGCCAGAAGACTAGTCAGGTTCGTGGGGGGGAACCATCGTCAAAAAAAGGAAAGCTCGCAGACCACCCAAGTCCAACCAGCGGGTACCAAGAGCTACTGAACGTATGGTGGGTGAGAATGGGAAAGAAGGTAGCTTAAAGGCCAATACTGTTCCCAACAATTCTTGTAAAACCACTACCACTACCACCTCTGCAACAACTGACCTTTCATCATGTCCATCCGAGGCCGCATTCTGCACACGGATAGAAAACAAACTCCTAGACCTGATCAACCCGCTATTAGACAAACGGACTCTGATAGAAGGAAGGTTGGCTAAAATAGAGCAGTGTATTCTAGCACCCTGCTAACCAATCCCAACTTGCGGCAGGGGGAAGGGATAGACCTTCAGCTGGAGAGTGGAACCTACATCAGGGCACTCACAAACACTGCACATTGTCCCATACCCCCACCAGCCGTAGCACCTGTGGCCAAAAAATCCTTGCATCCCACCCATAGCAGTGTTCCTCCTCCACCAGCTCAGACAGCGGGCGATTCATGTACTCAGGCTCTCCAGCAACGTGCTATTAACAATTCCAATGTCCACTCGTCCTTACATCTTCTTCCAGACTAGACACCCTACACAGTTGTTTTGGCCAATGTTCCAGTGTTACCGTCTACTACGCAGGAATACTGGTCCACGTTGAGGAATATGGCACTTCATCTGTTGACAGACTGGTCAGGTATAATGCATGACCTCTTTCGCTATTTCAAAATGGCTCGAAGACGGGGACTGTGTGGTCCTAAGTTTTGGGTCTCTGGGGCTGGTTCAACACATTATGGACAGGTCAGGAAATCGACAAATTAAGACGAACAATATCAATATTCTCTCCCTAGGCTTTTGCTACCAACCGCCTGCAGATAATAGGTGCAGTACACGGGTGGGGGGGTATTACAAGCATATGGTAAACATAACTATACAGTCCCTACAAATAACCGTTTTGATATTTTTGCCTCCTTAGATGGCATTGATTGACTTGGTTGTAATAGCGGTCTATCTTGTGTAGGCACACACGATTTAAGGGCAACTTGTGAGAATGTCTTAGAACCTAATTCTCTGAACATCATGGAACTAACCCCAAACAGAAATACTAAACAGGCAGTGGCAGGATAAGTGGGAGGCATTGACATTTTGGGGGTCAGAGGACAAAGTGGGGTTGACAGGAGTAGTGCAGTGATGGTGGACGAAGCATCCACACTTCTCCGAGCAGGGTTTCTCATGCCCAATAGCGGACCTGGTCAGATGGATTTGGATAACGCCAATGCTTCCAATCCCTCGGTTACTTCCAACATTCCAAACCAAGGGCTAAATAAACCAAACCTATCATTAGTTGGCTGGAATATTGCTGGCCTTTCGTCTAAAACATTCTCATCTGAATGGTCAGCATTTATCGACAACCACGATATTTGGGCAATTCAGGAAACTTGGGCACTAGAACAATACAGAGGGGTAGACCCTCAGAGGGTCTAGTCTTCTGGGTCAGACAGCAAGCAGGCTACAAAGTGGAGGAAGTACAGATCGACAGGAGGGATATAATAGTCATCAGACTCAGGATGGGTAATGCTCCAGATATATTGGTTATCAATGTCTATGCAAGAGGGACCCCAGGGGGTAGAGGTTCTAGTTCAGTTGCGCTCTTAGATAGTTTCTTAGTTGCGCTCTTAGATAGTTTCTTAGATCAGTACAGGGGATGTAGTAATTTGATAATAGTTGGGGATTTCAACTGTACCTTCAAGCCCCTTGACCATGAGGATGGCAACCTCAGTATTGAGGAAGACGCACAATGGGACATTCCGTCCCTTGATCTTCTGCCCATAGAAAGATGGACGGAGTCTGCATTACAGTTGAAGGGGCATAAGGGAGTAAGGGCTGTGAATGGGAGGTCTAAGTCAGATAGGCGGGGCTCTCATTCTTTTAATAATGGGTCGAGAAGCAGCCGTATTGATTATATTTTTCTTAACCTGGAGTTCTGGTACTCCCTACAAGACATGGTGGTATAGTAACCGATCGAAAGTGACCACAACCCCCCAGTACTATCATTACAGGTTCCAGGTCTTCCCACCTACAATTATCAGGAAACTGGGAAACAAATGTAGTTGTAAAGCTCACCAATGACTCCAGGAGAGACAAATGATCTAAGGTCATTGCCAATGAGGGGCACCTAGAACAGATGGAGGTGCTGGTCGAGCGTTCAACTGCCATCCTCCTTAATTGTAATACTCAGGAAGATATAAATTCAACCATTTTAAAGGTCTACACTGAGCTGTTCACAAAACTTAAAACTTTTTTTATTCAAAAGATAAAAACATCAAGGAAAGATCACTGCCCAAAGCCAGCTTCATGGTTCAATAAATCCTGCAGAGGGGCCTACAGGACATTACACGAGCCATTAGATGAAGGAACATGTACGACATTAGAAAGGCAAGGGCTGGGTACAAGCTAACTTTAACTCGAGCCAAAAGGGTTTGGGACGACAATCATTGGCAGGATATGCTTAGGGCCAGTAAGGAAAAAAATATGGCTAACTTTTGGCATCTTGTCAAATAGGGCAGTGGCGTACCAAATCAAGCCCCTGTCAATCATTGCGCTCCCGAGTTATGGACCTCACATTTTGAGGCACAGTTTGCTGCCAGTTGTGATAACATTGACCAATTTATTACGCCCAACCCTACCGTCAACCTGCACTTTTCCAGGCTAGAGGTCCAAAATGCCCTCAAATGAATCCCGAAAGGCAGGGCTCCAGGCCTAGATTGTATACCAGCGGATCTGTTCATGCATGACGGGGATAATTCGGTGGCCTATATACAGCTACCAGCTACTAGCTATAGCTAGTAGCGCCCCCATCCCGGAAACATGGTCTGGAGCAGAGATCATCCAGATTTGAAAGAAGGGGGATCGATCTAAACCTGGGAACTATAGGCCAATAAGCCTCATTGATTGCATTCGAAAAATCATAGCCAGGCTGTTATTATGTAGAATCCAGATGTGGATAGATGAAACTGAGATTAGGTCACCACTACAGGCAGGGTTTCGACCACATACTGACACTACAGACCAGGTTTTTAGGTTTATGAATGTTTACTGGCGGGTGGTCATTATTGGAGGGGGCACACTATACGCAGCCTTTATCGATCTTAATTCGGCTTTTGATATTGCTGCCCCGTGCCAAAATGTGGAGAGCTCTTATGGACATGGGGATGCCATTGGAAATATTGGCTATCCTACTCACCCTACATAGTTCCAACTTTGCATAGGTTCGCTGGGGAATGAATGGGGAAGTCACAGACAAGTTCCCAATTTTTAAGGGGGTTTGCCTGGGGTGTGTCTTCGCACCCACCCTGTTTTCTTTATTCATTAACAGGGTCGTGCAGTATTACTTTAACCACCCCACAGATGCCCCTAGCCTGGCAGTCATGAAGATACCACTACTAATGTTTGCAGACGACACTCTGATCATTTCCAAGACTCAGAAGGGGCTGCAGTCAGCCCTTACCAGATTCGAGGTATTCTGCCGTGATCATGACCTTGTGATAAATGTGGAGAAGACCAAATTCATGGTTCTCCACAATCTTAAAGCCATCAAAGGGTGTGTTTTTATGAATAAAGTCCAACTAGAGCAGACAGACGTTTTCACGTACCTAGGAATCACGTTAGGAAGAAAACTAAATTGGAAACCCCAGATCAACATGATGGCTCTTAAACACGACCAATTGACAGGAGTGCTTAAGAAGGAACAGAGATTTTCTTATACCAAGCCTGTGGCACCTGTTATAAAGATATATGAAACCAAAATCAGTACCTCAGTAGTATATGGGGCGGAGCTGTGGGGATTTGAGGATGTAGCAGCCTTGACTTCAGCCCAAACTATATTTGTGAGAGCCTTATTAGGTGTCAAGTTCATACTACGTCGTCCCTTACCTTAACTATACTGGAAATCTTGAGGATGACGTAGTAGATTTCGCAGAGACGCAAGTGACCAACTTCCCAAGAAACTAACTTTAAACTTGGCTGACTCAAATGTTACAGCTAAGAATAAAACTAGGAATTTGGGAGGAGGGCCGGTACTAGACGTTGATGTGTAGGTTTTATCTTGCTGTCGACCTGCGAAACAACAAGTGGGAAGGATTTGTTAAAGCTGTTCCTTACGACCTCTTTTCATTTCTACTCTAACTCTTCTCTAAAATGTGAGTGGTTAAATTGCAAAAAATAGCTCCTACCTGCGACCAGAGTTGTTCAGTCCTATGTCCAGTATTTCTTTGTCTTGCACAGAGGTGTAGTCATCAGTCATCAGATGTTCTGGTCAGGTGTTTTTTGGATGAGAGTTTTGGAGAATGGTCTTTGTATTATGTTCTAGAAAACGAAGAAATATTCCTTTAGAAAATATTCTTATTAGCCTCAGTTCTATTCCCCATCGTCAACTAGACTTACTTGCAAATGTTTTTCAAAAGAGTGATATATGTGGATTCAGTGAATTCCCTTGTGTTCCAAAACCTGTTGTAAAACACGAAAGAAAGAAAGCACTTCCCAAACAAGCACCTATCAATTACCTTTTGACCTAGACTGTTAAAGAATTAAAACTTAAAAACAAACATTTACATTACAATGTATTCTTGCAATAATAAATACAACTCTGGCGCAAAGTTCTCTTCTTTTTGTAAAAATGTCCAGAAAGGTTTCTTTTCCAAAGCTTCTTTGTTCCAAAAATTATCTTAGACTTTCTTGCGTTGGGCGCCTGTGTTTACAAATTAAAAGTACTTATCTCATTCTTGTTCTTTGTCCTTTCAGGTTTTTTCGGATTGCAGGATGTGCTCAAGGGAAGTTTCAAGGAGCCGGAATTCTCCAACAGGTAAATCAGGCGAGCCGACTTCAGACGCGACCTCTCTCCTGCTGAAGCGGAAGGCAAAGCAGTTTCTGGAAGCCTGGGTGCGGTTTAAATAGTCGACCGCACCCAGGAGATAACGTGCGCAAGTCACGTTTAAGCCGCTGCGAGTGAAAATACTCAAAGCGGCTTTAATGCAAAGATCGTAAGAACTGGCAGCCCTTCCTAAAGCAGCGCTCGTACAAACACTCCGGAAATAATTACAAAAGCCAAAGTTAAAATGACAAAAGAAACATGAGTTGACATTATCTCAAGGGTTGAACTTGGAAACGTATATCAACATAATTCTGCATACCTAATCTACATTATGCATTGAAACTATTCTTAAATCGTCTTTCAAATATTACTGTTAAACACATCACACACAGGCAGTGCTGGTGCACGGGAAAGGGGTGTTTTTTTTTTACGAACTAAGATTTTAGGTCACAGCCTAATAACCTCAGATGAGGGAATCATGACAATTAGGTCTCCCACAATCAACACCTTTGCTGACACTTTACTTAGATTTGGGCTGTCATAAAATCGAGGATATAGCTCACTACAGACCCTTGGCATACTGGAAAACTGGTTGCTCTTGAACTGTCCTTGTACGCCCAAGCACTTCTAGAAACCAGGGGGGCTGATAGGTCATGTAAGATCACCTGGTTAAGAAGGCTGAATGATACCTTGAGTGATATGGGGATGAGTAGTTTATGGGAGAATCCCGTAGGAAACACTTTTCCTTCAAAGAAAGAGTTTAAGGCTGCCTACTGGAGTATGATTATGTTAAAGCGTTTTTCATCTCTAACGAGGCCTACGATGACGATTATTTTCTGGAGCTTAAACAAGAGTACAAGTATGAATGCTACTGGGACTCCATTACTGTACCTAACGATAGGAAATTGTACCATCAGTTTAGAGTGGGTTCCCTGCCAATTAAATCCTTCACATGTAAATGGCATTCCTTGAACGAAGATAAATGTACTGTTTGTCCATCACAGAAGGAAACAATAGCACATGTTCTGTTTGCTTGCCCCGCTAACAAGCTTCCCAGGTACAGATTGCTTAAACCAATCTGTTCAAATCTTGGCACAATGTCGGGTGTTGAGGCGCTAAGGATCCTAAAGTCAGACACATGTGAGCCTATAGCGATTGCTGTTGCCAAATTTTTACGTTGGATGTGGTTCATCTGAGCAAAAACGATGAGGGCACTATAGTCGTGACAATTTGTGATAACAGCATAATACTCACGAGCTTATAATCTGTAGTATCCTGCATCTGTTTAGTTATGTAATTTACTCCTTTTATCCTGGAGATATTTATCCCTGCATATTGTTAATGTTATCCAATGTACTCTTCCTGCTCAGCCAGTGTGTTTGTGCTGAGTGCTGCTTAGAATGTTGGTGATTGATGATGCACCTCCGAATGTTGGGAGCTGGTGTGCTGTAGAGTGACAGTTGAGAATGGGCTGAGCAGGAGTCAGGCTGCTCCTGGTGGGGCTCCTTGAAAGATCTTACCAACATGATGTTATCTACAATAAAGACTTCTTGAAATACATCCTTCCTGCGTGGACTTTCATTAGGAGTAGAGGACAGTCATGGGTCTTAGTCCCATCGGCTGACATTTTCATTCCACATTGAGTCGCATTGCTGCTTTTTTCAACGCAATGTTACTCTCATTACTGTTTTCTATTGTCTTTTTGAAAATTGGGAGAGGATCTGTTGCACTATTGTTTTTATTTTCCTCTTCTCCGTTTTCTCTTATGTCCAGCTTTCCTCGTGATGTTTTACATACATTTTCATCCTTGGCTTCTGGACTTACATTGCTTGTTGTTGTCCTTTGTCTCCAGCCTTCTCTCTTTGTATTTTTATTCAATTTCTTCCTTGTTCAGAAGCATATCCGTTATTCCTACTTCTCTGTGCCTGTGTGTAGGCTGGTGTCCGGTTTACGTCGTGCCTTGTTCTTCCTTCCTGCCTGCCTGGCCAGTGGGTGTGTTTGGGGGTTAGTCGTTGGTGCAACTGTGTCCTTCTGCCCCTTGTTGTTTTCATCTTCTGGTTACTTGTTTTCCCCTTCTCACCTTATGTTTGTCCGTGGGTTTGGGTTATC
The DNA here is from genome assembly GCF_964261635.1 of Lissotriton helveticus. Taxonomy (NCBI): domain Eukaryota; kingdom Metazoa; phylum Chordata; class Amphibia; order Caudata; family Salamandridae; genus Lissotriton; species Lissotriton helveticus. The sequence continues at coordinate 2,111,435,981 of NC_136057.1, forward strand.
TTCATCGGCTTTCGCTTTACCCTCTACTTCCTCCTCGTCTTCTTCCTCCTCGTTTTCTTACACCTGTCTTTTCGCTTTTGCTCACTCTGTTCCTTGACGTTGTTTCTGTTCCTCAGCTGTTCTTCCTTGCTATCTCTTCCTTGGTTCTCTCTCGCTATTTTTTGTTCATATATTGGATTTGTGCTTCTGTTAGAACGAAAGGGGATATGTAGTATCCTGCATCTGTTTAGTTATGCAGTTTACTCCTCTTATCCTGCAGATATTTATCCCTGCATATTGTTAATGTTATCCAATGTACTCTTCCTGCTCAGCCAGTGTGTTTGTGCTGAGTGCTGCTTTGAATGTTGGTGATTGATGATACACCTCGGAATGTTGGGAGCTTGTGTGCTGTGGAGTGACAGTTGAGAATGGGCTGAGCAGGAGTCAGGCTGCTCCTGGTGGCGCTCCTTGAAAGATGTTACCAACATGATGTTATCTACAAAAAAGACTTCTTGAAATACATCCTTCCTACGTGGACTTTCATTACTACATAATCACATACATTTTATTCTGCTCTTGTATATGACTTCCAGCCATCTAACTATAGAGTGAGTGTCGTAGCTCTCCAAATCGCGATAGCCCCTTATGTGGCACACTAATGGTTTATGTAAATTGATATTCATCTTGTTTGACTAGTTTTAATGTAGTTTTATTCTGTGATTCATTTTTTATAAGTTTTTATATGGTTGTATCAAATAGTTTTATATGAATTTGTTAGACTTTTAATTATTGATGTATGATGTCTTTAATGATTTTGATAATCGAAATAAAGACTAATTGACTGACTGGCATGACTAATATTGAACATGCAACCTTTGCATGACAGTGCAAGGTTCCACAAGGGACTGGTGATGCTAACATTCTAAACACTACACAAAGCAGTAAGACCCTATGACAAGACTGAACACACCCCTATGTCTATGAAAGGCAGACTTCAGCGAAGCAATAACTTTCATCTCGGAGACTAACCACTGGGAAATAGAGAGGCAACCCCAACCAACATGTGAGATAGAAATACACGGGACAGACGTCAGAGTGCTCATTGACTCTAGGGCATCAGTCAATGTAATGAATCATGAACATTTCAAAGTACTCACAATCCAACCTAAAAAACTCCCCGCAAAGGCCAGAATCTACATCTTCAGGGAACACAAAACAACCCCTCTAACTGGAACCTTTGTGACAAACACATGTCCCCACAATCAAGCTGTGGGAGTAATGTTCTAGGTCACTTTAGAAGACACTGTAACACTTGTTGCCTGTAGCAAGCTCTGAGACCTTCAAAGGCATTGTTAACAATTATCTGCAGCACAGCTGAAAACCCATGACATATCTTACTTGCAAAGCAAGTGAGTGAATGTCCCATGGACAATATCTTGAAAGACTTATGGCACCTCTTCCAATGGCTATGGTCCTTTAAGAACACTGTGATCAAGTTCCACATATACAAGAGAGTCAAGTCAACTGCCCTAAAAAAAATCTGATCTCACCTAGCACCTCTGGTCGAAAAGGAATTGGAGAAACTTAAGATCATGGATGTCACAGAGAAAGGGGAGTCAAGTCAACCCCTTAGACTTTCCCAATGTTGGGCACCACAACCAGGGGCCAGCTGCATAAGCATGCACCCCCCTAATCAAGCCATTAACTGTGAAAGACAGATCCTGGATGGAAATGCCTGGCCCCCATAACCAGGTGCAGAATTTGTCATTATAAAAAGGAGTGTCAGCTACATTTAATCCGCTGCTGCCCCGGCCTGCTACAACAACATCAGAATCTGTTAAAAACTATGGGCCCGATGTAGGTCGCAAAATACCGGTCGGTAACGGCCGTTTTCGGCCGTTACCGACCGGTATTTGAAGATGGAGATGTAGGGGCATGTTAAAATACAGAATCGGTAATTTTACAGATTCTGTAAAATACCGAATCGGTAAAATTACAGATTCTGTATTTTGACATGTAGGTAGCACTGCAATCAGTGCTACAGGGGTCTAGAAGTTGGTGGTAAATAATGAAAACCCTTTGAAAAGCATTTGTTTTGCTTTTTAAACAGTGCCATGTTGCAGACATACATGACCTAAGGGCATGTATGTCTGCAACATGTGCACCCATGCACAATTGAGGGGTGCAACAGGGTGTCAAAGTGACACCCTGCCACCCTTCAATGTTTCCCCCAATTACCGAATCGGTATTTATTGATTCCGTAATTGACATTCATTCCTATGGACCTACAGGCCCATAGGAATGAATGGCAATTACCGAATCGGTAAATACCGATTCCGTATCTACCGAAACTTACCGATTCTGTAATGAAATCGGTAAATTTACCTAAATCCTGATTGCCAGTTCTATACCGATTCGGTATTTAAGAATCGGTAATCTGAGATTACCTACATCGGTTCCCTAAGGTCTATCTAAAGGGGTTCGGACATGCAAAGAAGAGGTAACAGCTCTGTTTGCCTGCACTGCACCAACAGATTTAGCCACATTTGGAAAATATATGGCTGAGTTGCGTGCTCGGCTCTCTGACAAAGAAGGTTCATTTGACATCTGAAGAGCTCTTACGGTAGCAAAGTAAATAAACAGGAAATAGACTTGCTTTCCAATTTTAACATCAAACGTTCACATGACACAAGGCACTCAGGCACCCTAAACCTAGTGGTGCTTAGATACACGGTGGCGGATTTAGATGTGACTACTGTTCACTTCCGCTGCTCGATGGCTTCAAGACACTGAATTGGACTCTCACTTCTTAGTTGCTGCTCAAATAACTTCTTTTTTTTTAAAGACAAACAAGCATATTTTTAAAAAAAATTCTACGGCATTCTGTTTGCTTTTTTATTCATGTTTCTATTTATAAATGTAAGAAATATTGAAAATGGTTTTAAGTGATTGTGCAATACATTTTTCATTCTTTCATTCATTCAGATCACACTAACAAGAGATAACATCATTGCAGATCTCAAGGGCACACAATTCTCAAAATCTCTATCTAAACACCAGTAACCACCAACTCCTAGACCTCGCTAGTAATTACATTACAACCTTCCCAACACATGTGGGACTCCGATAGTATATACATTTGTGAATTTGAGCATCTCTTTGGCTATCAAAATATTGTAAAATGGCACTAATGAAGCTATATCAGGACTAGGAGTCATCAATGTAAGTTATGAAATCTTGAATTTCACTGAGATGGTAGACGAGCACTACCATAGACTGAGTGTCATGCTGAAGAGAATATCAGATGAAGAACTCACCCGCCACTAAGACAAGTGCAAAACCATCAAGAGCTATGTCCAATTCTTGGGATACATATTCACAAAAGAAGTAATCAGTGTGGACCCAAAGAAATATGATGACATACGTTAACACTCTGGTACATCTGCCACAGTACTGAGGAGCTGCTTATCAAAGGCAAACTATTGTGGGAGCTTCATACCAGACCTAGCCACACTGAAAGAGCCATTGAGAGCTCTCATGAAAGCACAAGCCAAATGAGAATGTTCCACAGTGCACAAAGACATGGTCTATAACACCAAGAACACCTTACTCCACAATGTCACAATATTGTATTTTAACTCCTAAAAGAACAATGTACTAGTATTAGAACATTGGAATGTTGAGAGCTTTATTGAAGGCAATGGTGCAGCAGCGGCCTATATGAACTGGTATAAGCCCGCTGCCCACAAATTTCAGTGTCCTAATACACAGCATGTGCCTTTCTCTTTTCTATGACTCTCGAAAATATATTATTTAGGCAGAGGAAAGCAAAAGGCAGAGGCCATGCAGGAGGACACACGCAGCCTTCACAGTTCCCTCCTCCTGAAGCTCAGTGGTACTAGGGTTTCAAATGGAGTAAAGGGGGAATGCTGTTTAGCTCCTGAGTCTCCCTGGCTAGGCTGAACTACAAAAAGCAGTTCAGCCAAGATGGGGAGAACCAGGGGCTGACTTCAGCCCCCTTTCAAAGCTCTTGTAGCCAAAGTTCAACAGCTAACAGCTGTGGCCTTGCATTTGCTGTTAGCTTTAGAACATTAATAAATGAGGAGGGAGCTACCCTTTTTTCAGGAAAAGGATTGGGTCAACAATCATAAACAAAAACTTCTTCTCCTGATTTTGACAACAAGACTTATAATGCTATCCTATCCTAGGCAGAGATTGCACAAGTCGGAAAATCAGTCTAGGCGTGGGTTACCAAATTTACAACTTAATCAATTGCAGATCAGTATTGACATGAACAAATATTGCAAACACAAAGTTAAAAATGTCATTCATTTATTACATTTTTTTTGTTAAAAACACTAATACATTATATCATATGTATTCTGCAGACAATTCTATGCATATTACTATAAAATGTTTTTCAACTCTATTAAAAACCAGTTCCTAAATACTGCTACTAAGCGTTGTTACATAAATCACAATATACATCAAATTTCTCAAACATACAGAGCTAACTATCTCATTCCATCACTGTACAACTTGTTTATTACACATAGAGAACAAACTGTCGACGCGGCGTTTCGGTGCCTCACACAATCTTGCACCTTCTTCAGGACTTGTTCATTAATATGGTATCTACAAAAAACATGTCACAATATATTCCAATTAGGTCCAATATTAGATCTGACAATTGCACATTGATTCATTTACATTCTACCTCTAATGCCCTACTATTTGGTAACCCCGCCTCAATGTGATCTGTATCTCGTCTTTGAGTCTCATGTTTTACTAAGATTCCCCATTTCTTAGTCTTCATGAAAAACAAGACTAACTGGCATATCATTAATGCCAAGATAACGTGTCCTCAAATTCCTTCATGGGACATAGTTGTTAACAAATTTAGTTGTGGGTACTTTAATCTTTGTCCTATCTTAATCATCAAAGTACCAACCCTAGAACACTATATATTCTTACCCAGGTATATATTTCCTTCCTGGCACTCCCTTGTCACTTTTCGGAGTGGGTTATCTTCAGCTATTATGCTATCAAACAGTGTTGATGATATGTCATCTTGTTTATTCTAGGAGAAAAACACAAGTGGGTCTTGTTTATAGTACCCTGGGTCGTTGACATATTTCCTCAGTCATTTATCTGTGTTGTGCTACTGTTATTACCTTTAAAGTAGCTATGTTTAATACACATCCAGGTTGATTAAAAATAGAGAGGGACCAACTTCAATCCTGTTTGAGACATAAAAATCTATTTTTAATTTAAGAATTTTTATTTATATGGTTTCCCTTCACTCAATGTCAGTTCTTTCTTGCCACATCTTTTAACTCGGGGCCTTACCGGTCCTATCTTTTGATATCTTGTGATGATAGGAAGACGCCTCTGGGAGCTTACTGTTCACTGCTCTTCTCACACAGTTAAATCTACAAAATAATTTGTAGTTTAAGATACTATAAATTTTAATTGTAAGTTTTTTTCTTGTTATGAGTCAATTTATTCTGTCTAGGTGATCTTACCTTGGGTTAGTGCAAGAACCTGCTTTTAAACTTGAATTCCACCTTCTTATTTTTTTAAATATGGAAACAAGGGACACTATATTGCAGTTTTTGTGGATTGCCTGCCAACTGTGGAAAGACATAAAACAATGTCTAAAATGCTGTTAGTGCCGTGTCCTATGGCTAACACCACCCTTTCTCCAATTAATCTAACTACCCCAACCTTACTTGTTTAAAGTAGCTGAACTGCACGGCGTCTTCCTGCTCCACGTGTCTTCTGAGAGTGATTTCTTCTCTCAGTACGCCAGTTTAAATATACTCCCTAATTGGATAATTACTTTCATCTGATCGCTTTGTGTGGGCCGCCCACTGTATGCCGGGTGTTTTTGATCCCTAGCACGGCCGCCATCTTGTAGTGTGATTAATTTTCAATTGTAATACCACTCGATCACTTTTTATATTTAAATCCTCCTGTACCGCACTGTTATTATGTGCATGTCTGTAGGCATTTTAATTATTATTATTAATGTTAAGCTGTTAATTCATTAATGGGGCATAAGAGCACCCGTTGTCGATTACTCAAGTAGTCTCTATTTTATGTATTAAAATACGGGCGACTTTTTTCTTATTATAAGAAACTCATTCTTTGCATATTTAACTCTTTCTGCATCATAGAGTTAGTCCTCAATCCATCCAGTGTATACCGGTAGTGTATGCAGGTCGGCCTTTTTCAAGTTCTAAAACGGCCGCCATCTTTGAATGGTTAATGACAGTTGTATACATCTAGATACATACTGAAGAAAATACAACTATCTCATTGCATACACTGTCTATTATCTTGAAAGGACCAATATTTCCCAATTAATACCTGGCCTCTCATAGACAATCTGCAGGGTTCAATTTTGAACTTTCTTATTTCACCGCTTTTTCTCATTTCTTATTTTTATATACGAGGTATTTTGACATACATCGGTTTGCTCTCTCAAATTTTAGATCTAATTTTGTTCGCGGCCCGTGTTCTGCCATGCAATAAGTCCCCTTACTACTACCGTGTCAGGGTAACAATTTTACGTGGCAGATTTTGAAAATAGACATATATTCAATTCTTTAGCGCCCTTTTATGAGAATATTTCAAAATGGTCCCGCTTTATAGACGATATATTCTTCATTTGGGAAGGGGACCTGTTAGAGTTTATTACATGGCTTAACTTAGGAGATGAGAACTTGAAATTTACCTCCACATATAACAATGAGGCATGTGACTTTTTAGACATCAAAATAAAAAATGTGGAAGGCAGCCTAATGGTGAAGCTATTTACGAAACCATCAGACCGTAATACAATGCTGCACTTTACAAGCCATCATCCAGCTACCCAAAAAAAACATACCATTTGATCAGTTTAGTGCGGCGAAACTGCACAACAGAAAAGGAATATGACAAACATGCAAAGACACTAACAAAAAAATTCTTAGAGAGAGGGTATCCTAAGTCCATGGTGAGAAAAGCATACAAACGTGCCAAATATTATAATAGGGACAGCCTGTTTGAACCTAAAAACAAACAAGAGAATCAGGTCAAACCCATTGTTTTTGTTAACAACTTTTCATGCATATCAAACAAATTAAAAAACTGCATTAACAGCAATTGGAAATTGCTTAATGATCCAGGTGAAGTCCTGTTGCCAAAACCGATCTTTGCGTTCCGAAGGAACAGAACAGTGAGAAACTGCCTAGTTCAAACCTATCCAAACAACACCAACAGGAACTTAATCAGGACCAGAGATGGTACGACACCAACAGGCAATTTTGCCTGTGGGAGTTGCAAAAACTGTGCTCAAATAATAACAGGTCCTAGTATAACACATGGGGTCACAACCCACACCCATAAAGCACTATTTAATTGCAGAACCCAAAATGTCATTCACATGATTAAATGCCCGTGCGAAATGGCATACATAAGGGAAACACAGCGAGAAATAAGAGTTAGGTTGAATGAACACAAGTCAGCGATCCGCACAAAGAAAGCAATAGCCCAGTTAATGATGCATTGGATAGAAAAAGGCCATCAGGTTGAAGACCTGAAATGGTGTGTTCTGGAGGTTGTAAGTCTAAACAAGAGGGGAGGAGATTTAACCAAAAAACGGAAAAGGAGAGAACAATATTATATGTCGAGGTTCAGTACATATAAAACAGGTCTTAATAACAAAGAGGAATGGGAGAGAATATTATAAGTCAACATTAACAGGAAATAAGCACAGAGTGACTGTAACATTAAATCAAGAGATATATGCGAAGTGTGTGAAAATTTCTCCCTCTTTTTCTTCGAACATGGTTACCCTGATATTTCGTTTAAAATTGTTACCCTGACACGGTAGTAGTAAGGGGACCTATTGCATGGCAGAACACGGGCCGTGAACAAAATTAGATCTAAAATTTGAGAGAGCAAACCGATGTATGTCAAAATACCTCGTATATAAAAATAAGAAGTGAGAAAAAGCGGTGAAATAAGAAAGTTCAAAATTGAACCCTGCAGATTGTCTATGAGAGGCCAGGTATTAATAGGGAAATATTGGTCCTTTCTAGATAATAGACAGTGTATGCAATGAGATACTTGAATACATCTAGATACATACTGAAGAAAATACAACTGTCATTAACCATTCAAAGATGGCGGCCGTTTTAGAACTTGAAAAAGGCCGACATGCATACACTACCGGTATACACTGGATGGATTGAGGACTAACTCTATGATGGAGAAAGAGTTAAATATGCAAAGAATGAGTTTCTTATAATAAGAAAAAAGTTGCCCGTATTTTAATACATAAAATAGAGACTACTTGAGTAATCGACAACGGGTGCTCTTATACCCCATTAATGAATTAACTGCTTAACATTAATAATAATAATTAAAATGCCTACAGACACGCACATAATAACAGTGCGGTACAGGAGGATTTAAATATAAAAAGTGATCGAGTGGTATTCCAATTGAAAATTAAACACACTACAAGATGGCGGCCGTGCTAGGGATAAAAAACACCCGGCATACAGTGGGCGGCCCACACAAAACGATCAGATGAAAGTAATTATCCAATTAGGGAGTATATTTAAACTGGCGTACTGAGAGAAGAAATCACTCTCAGAAGACACGTGGAGCAGGAAGACGCCGTGCAGTTCAGCTACTTTAAACAAGTAAGGTTGGGGTAGTTAGATTAATTGGAGAAAGGGTGGTGTTAGGCATGGGACATGGCACTAACAGCATTTTAGACATTGTTTTATGTCTTTCCACAGTTGGCAGGCAATCCACAAAAACTGCTATGTAGTGGCCCTTGTTTCCATATTTAAAAGAAAGAAGAAGGTGGAATTCAAGTTTAAAAGCAGGTTCTTGCACTAACCAAAGGTAAGATCACCTAGACAGAATAAATTGACTCATAACAAGAAAAAAACTTAAAATTAAAATTTATAGTATCTTAAACTACAAATTATTTTGTAGATTTAACTGTGTGAGAAGAGCAGTGAACAGTAAGCTCCCAGAGGCTTCTTCCTATCATCACAAGGTATCGAAAGATAGGACCGGTAAGGCCCGAGTTAAAAGATGTGGCAAGAAAGAACTGACATTGAGTGAAGGGAAACCATATAAATAAAAATTCATAAATTAAAAATAGATTTTTATGTCTCAACAGGATTGAAGTTGGTCCCTCTCTTTTTTAATCAACCTGGATGTGTATTAAACATAGCTACTTTAAAGGTAATAACAGTAGCACAACACAGATAAATGACTGAGGAAATATGTCAACGACCCAGGGTACTATAAACAAGACCCACTTGTTTTTTTCTCCTAGAATAAACAAGATGACACATCATCAACACTGTTTGATAGCATAATAGCTGAAGATAACCCACTCCGAAAAGTGACAAGGGAGTGCCAGGAAGGAAATTTATACCTGGGTAAGACTATATAGTGTTCTAGGGTTGGTACTTTGATGATTAAGATAGGACAAAGATTAAAGTACCCACAACTAAATTTGTTAACAACTATGTCCCATGAAGGAATTTGAGGACACGTTATCTTGGCATTAATGGTATATATATGCCAGTTAGTCTTGTTTTTCATGAAGACTAAAGTAATGGGGAATCTTAGTAAAACATGAGACTCAAAGACAAGATACAGATCACATTGAGGCGGGGTTACCAAATAGTAGGGCATTAGAGGTAGAATGTAAATGAATCAATGTGCAATTGTCAGATCTAATATTGGACCTAATTGGAATATATTGTGACATGTTTTTTGTAGATACCATATTAATGAACAAGTCCTGAAGAAGGTGCTAGATGGTGTGAGGCACCGAAATGCCGCGTCGACAGTTTGTTCTCTATGTGTAATAAACAAGTTGTACAGTGATGGAATGAGATAGTTAACTCTGTATGTCTGAGAAATTTGATGTATATTGTGATTTATGCAACAACGCTTAGTAGCAGTATTTAGGAACTGGTTTTTAATAGAGTTGAAAAACATTTTATAGTAATATGCATAGAATTGTCTGCAGAATACATATGATATAATGTATTAGTGTTTTTAACAAAAAAATTTAATAAATGAATGAAATTTTTAACTTTGTGTTTGCAATATTTGTTCATGTCAATACTGATCTGCAATTGATTAAGTTGTAAATTTGGTAACCCACGCCTAGACTGTTTTCCCGACTTGTGCAATCTCTGCCTAGGATAGGATAGCATTATAAGTCTTGTTGTCAAAATCAGGAGAAGGAGTTTTTGTTTATAATAAGCTTTAGAACATTCACAGCAAGATCTCTGAAACAAAGGCTACCGAGCCCGAGGGGAATTACAACCCCCGCGGGCTCTGTGAGGCCTTTGTGTTTTTTAATTTGAACATACTGCCCTTATGAGGCGGAATGTTCTAAGAGCTTTATAGCCCGCCATAGCTGAGCTATCCTGGCAATTAAAGGCCTGCTCCCTTGTTAACACCTTGGCTGCTTGAGAAATTCCCCTACTGTGCTGGACCATAATAGAAATGGGTGTGGTCATGACGAGCTCAGCTCATCATGAGCACACAAGCACTGTGCCTCATGACAAGCTGAGCTCGTCATGAGCACTGAAGTGGCTAAAGGCCCTCGCCTTGGATCTTCAATGCTGGAGCGCGCCTTTAAGAACTGGTATAGCCTGCTACGGCACTCTATAACACTATAGTGGACATGGGGGGGCGAGGACGAGGCAGACATGCATCGCTAGCGCTTTGTCCGTTGGCCCGCATATATTCAACTATCATGGCCAATGGGAGCCTGCGGTGACGGCTGGGGGAAGTGCTGACTGAACTGCTGTCCCCAAGTGTCCTGCGGCTGCACTTCGGAATGATCCTCCATTGTCCCCGGCAACACCGTTCTGGTGATGGCAGGGCTCCTCTGTCAGTGGGACCGAAGCCGAGACTGCCCGCTGGGCGCGGGCGTCTCATACCGCGCTTCCTAAATCAGACTAGGGTGTGGACAACTCCAATACTACCCCCCCGACTGGCCTGCCTTAGCTCCCCCTGCTTTAGGCATATGCACACGGGCTGGATTAATCTCAGCAAGGACCCCCGCCCTGTATTGGCATCCACCCTGAGGCGTGACATCGGGGGGCCCTTTCATCTTCAACGCGGGGAGGAGCTGGTACCAGCATGAGGCCTGCCAAACACTGGCTGCGGCATACTCAAGGCTTAGTGGACCTCTTCCAGAATCTACAGCACTGGCGCTAGCTCTACACCACCTGGCACCCAACAAGCGAGTAACCCCCCCTCCCCCGGCTTCGGCGCTTGATTCGGGGCATGCTGCGGGGGACCTTTCACCCTAGACCTGGGTGTTGCCAGTGGGGCCGAATGACTCATTTACCTTTCAGACTTTCAGACCTAAGGATTGTTCGGGCCCGCCACTTGGTTGTGACTCTCTTGCCTCAACACTACATATTAGTTGCTGTCTGTGGTTCTCTGGGGCTTCCGAGCCCACATATTTGATCCTTCCTGGGGTTGCAGTGTGCTCTGCCGCCTCAGCGCTCAGATAGGGGTGCGCAGCGGAGGTGCACCCGGAGACTCCCATTGAGGAAATCTTACTCCTGCCCCTCAACAACAATGTGGTTCTCCCTAACAAGTTCTCTGGGGGTTGCCCACCAGCCACCTCAGGTGGACGCTATTCCACTTGACATTGCACACTACCTAAGTCACCCACCCTCACACATGCCTATGAAACAGACTGCCATGATGTCCCTTGGTATGGGCAGACTTTCGATCAGCCGCACCGGCCACATTGGCCCCATCGCAGATATCAGGCCCTCCATCCAATGCTGTCCCCAACACCCTTCAATGTGTCCCCTCTCACGCTTCAATGCTCTGACCACTCACCTCTGCTTATCTGCTCAATGGCCACCACAAGCTCTCTGACAAGGTGTCCGTTGAGGAGAAACATCTGGCCACCATCCATCCTATTGTGACTGACAACCATTACGGGGCCAGTTCTGCCAACTACAGCAGAGGGCAGAACATATAGAGGGCAGCTCGCGCAGGAGCAACGTTTACATTCTGGGTTTACTGGAGGGTGTTGAAGGACGTGAGCCTATCCAATATCTCAAGACTTGGTTCAAATCCTTCACTCCAACAGTGAAACTTACCCCTTTCTTTGCATTGGAAAGAGCACATCGTGTGCCGACACAACGCAGATTGCTTTGGACTGGAGTGGGACGGATTGTTTTGGACTGGAGTGAGGCAGATTGCTGTGGTTTAGGGAGAGGCAGACTATTTTGGGTTGGAGTGGGCAGATTGTTTTGGACTGCAATAAGGCAGATTGTTTTGGATTGGAGTGGGCAGATTGTTTTGGATTGGAGTAAAGCAGATTGTTTTGGATTGGAGTAAGGCAGATTGTTTTGGATTGGAGTAAGGCAGATTGTTCTGGACTGGAGGTGGGCATACTGGACTGGAGTTGGGCAGACTATTTTATATTGGAGTGGGGCATATTGCTTTAGATTGGAGTGGGGCAGATTGGAGGTGAGCAGATTATTTTGGACTGGAGTAGGGCAGATCTTCTGGGTTGTAGAGGGGGGTTGTTTTGGATTGAAGTGGGGCAGATTGGATTTATTGGGGCAGATTTGAGTGGGGCAGATTACTTTGGATTGGAGTGAGGCAGTGTCAGGATCGCCAGCAGCGCAAGAATAAGCAATCACCACTAACCTCTTTTCTTGTGACCAGCAGAGACGATGCCTGTTGTAAGTCCCCCAATTCCCCGTAACACAACCCCCTACAGAGGAAAGATACTCCTACTGCGTGAAATTGTGCCCCAGGGGAAAAAGGGAAGTGGATAAAATGATAAACCAGCCGTATGGTCTGTATGCCCTGTAAGGTCTGGTATGGTAGCTGCAAAGCTTCAGGAGGGATGCTCTCACACTGCAGAATAGGGAGACAAGACAATAGACTATAATATCCTTAAGGAAATTAATGTCTGTAAACATATAAATATATCCTTCTATGCACCCACCAGAAACACAGACGGCAGAGAACTGAAATCTAGTTATGGAAACTTTCTCATTCCAAGGTATGTTTCCCAGAATTGTAGGCACGATAAGATCAGAACTGGTGCGAAAACAATAGTACCCACTCTCTTATGTTATTTACAAAATCTAGCAAAGAGAGTTGTTAGCGTCACAACTCCGTACTAGCAATGTTATGATAAAGTCACAAAACAATGCACAGCAATCCTACTCTCCTTCGTACTTCGGAATGCAATTCACGGTGAATGTCTTTAACTGCTCAACAAGAAGTTGACTTAAGCACTGAGTCCGAGTACTAGAAAAGGTCAAGGCAAACAGAAATCCTTTCGAGTCTTCCAGAATTAACCCTAAAACACGGGGCGTAGTGTGTCTTAAAAGAGCAGACACAGAGACGCTACCTTCTCCTGCCTGCAGAGCCGCGTAATAATTAAACGCGCAACGTGCGTTTAGTATTACCGCGTCTCACTAAAAATCCCTACGGAGTACAACATTATAGTCATTACGGAGGAGGCGTCCCGCACTCCTCCCGATACCTGGCAAAGCGGGAACACTTTTCCGACAGGCCGAAGTGTAACAGGAAACAGTTCCGGGCAAGAACACTTCTGGAAAACACGGCTTCTTTCTTCACGCTGGAATCCGGCGGGGAACACCATCCGCCATTCCTCTCACTGGTGAAAATTGTCAAGCACCTTCACATGGAGTAGGAGGTGCTTATATCCAGATCGCCCCGTTCCTCCTTCTGATTCGCCCATTGGCCTTCTGGTAGTTGAAGTTCATCAGGCCATTCCGTTTTCCTCATCGGGTAGTACTTGCAGAAAAGGCATGACGGCTAGACGAGGTTTTCACCCCTGAATAGGAAAATGCTACAGTACCCCCTCTCAAGGACTGCCGACTCGGCAGTCGTCCAGGCTTGCCAGGGTGTTCAGCATGAAAACGTTCAACCAAGTCAGGACAATGCAGGTTGGACTCTGGTTCCCATGTTCTATCCTCCACCCCAAAACCATACCAGTCCACCAAGTATTGGATTCTACCCCTCACCCGTCGGGAGACGAGAATAGCCTGTACCTCATACTCCTCACGACCATCCACTTCTACGGGTTGGGGTTTTGTAAGGTAATCTCACACTAAGGGAACATGGTTGGAGAAGGGAGACGTGGAACACAGGATGGATTCTCCATGAAGTAGGTAAAGATAGCTTCATAGCTACAGGGTTGATAACCTCTTCAATACTGTAGGGCCCTACATATTTGGGTTTTAGCTTATTAACCCCCTTCAGATGGAGATGCTTTGTGGACAGCCATACCTTATCCCCCACAAGGTAATCTGGTCCCCTTGATCTTCTCTTATCAGCATAATGTTTCTGTGTGTTTTGTGCATTAACAAGAGAATGCTTGGCCGCTATCAGGACTGCTCTTAAGTGTGCATGATGCTCGTGGACACTAGGTAAGGGAGAACGGATAGGCCATTCAAAAGGAAGCATATTAGGGTGATAGCCATTGGTATAAAAGAAAGGTGAACAACCCAATGTGGAATGCGTAGCGTTATTGTAGGCGAACTCTGCCATCCATTACAACGTAGTCCAGTCCATTGCATTTTGCAATGTGAAGCAACGGAGATGTTGTTCCAACGTCTGATTTAGGCGTTCTGTTTTCCCATCTGTTTGGGGGTGGTAGCTGGAGGATAGTCGAGCATCAATGTTCAAAGTTTTACAAAGAGCTTTCCAAAAATGAGAAGTGAATTGGGTACCCCTATCGGTGATCAAAACACACGGAATTCCATGAGCTCGGACTATGTGCTGAAGAAAAATCCCTGCCAATTCCAACGATGTCGGCAGATCAATTAGGGGGATGAAGTGTCCCATTTTCGTTAAATGATCAACAACCACCAGAATTACAGTTTTGCCTTCACAAGGCGGCATCTCCACTATGAAGTCCATTGATAGGGTGTGCCAGGGACGTGGAGGTATGGGTAAGGATGGTAGAAGTCCTGTAGGTTTTGCATGGATAGCTTTCCCTTGGGTACAGACCGCACAATTCCTGATGTATTCTTGGACATCCTTACGTAACCCGGGCCACCAAAAGGAACGCTCCACACATGCAATAGTTTTGTATATTCCCATATGTCCGCCCAACACAGAATCATGGGCCCACTTCAATGCTTGTTGTTGCCGTGTTTCTTTAGGAAGATACAATGCCTGACAATGGTATGCGAGATCGTCTTTTTCAAAACGGTGATCCGGGTCTTCTTGTACCCAAGCTTGTACATTCTCCTCGGCCAAGACGATTTTTAAATCTTCCAAGAAATCTGGTGATGACAGCAGGGCTATTGTCTGGATTGGAGTTACTGTTTCTGTTAGAATGAGAGGAGGATCCAGAAGAAGAGACTCAGTATGTTCATCGGTTTTATCGAGACGAGAAAGGGCGTCAACCTTACCGTTTTGTGGTCCTGGTCGATACCTGATTATGAAATCGAAATCAGAGAAGAAGAGTGTCCACCGCAACTGTCTAGGAGTCAAGGCCTTTGCGGTCTTTAAAAACAACAGATTTCTGTGATCAGTATATATCTCCACAGTGTGTAAGGCACCCAAAAGATAGTGTCGCCACTCTTCGCATGCTCTCTTTATAGCTAAAAGTTCCTTGTCGGAGATGGTGTAGTTCACCTCACAGGGGGTGAGCTTCCGGGAGTAGTACGCAACAGGATGAAGTTGTCCAGTTACAGGATGCCGTTGAGATAGGACCCCTCCCACAGCATGCTGCGAGGCATCGGTCTCGAGTACAAAAGGGATCTGAGGATCAGGATGGCGAAGGATAGGAGCCTGCGTACATTTATCCTTTAACGTCTGGAAAGACTGAGCGGCCTCTAGCCCCCACACGAAAGCGGCATTCTTCCGGAGTAGACTGGATATGGGTTGGATGATCTTTGAGAAATCTTTTATGAATCTCCTGTAATAGTTAGCGAATCCAAGAAAACTTTGCACGGATTTAACGTTATGAGGTGTTTTCCAGGTGGTGATCGCCTCGACCTTCTTCATATCCATTTGGAACCCATGGACGTTGATGATGTAACCAAGGAAAGCTACCTCCTGGACATAAAAAAGACATTTCTCGAGTTTGGCATACAAGGAGTGTTGTTGTAGTTTGTTCAAAATGGTTTTGATGTGTGTTACGTGTTCCTGTAAAGTGGTAGAATAGATCAAGATATCGTCGATATAGACGATGCAGAACGTTTCCAGGCACCCTCGCAACACCTCGTCCATAAAGTACTGAAAGGCGGCAGGGGCGTTGCAGAGCCCAAAAGGCATTACCCTATATTCGAAGAGGCCGAACTTTGTCCTGAACGCCGTCTTCCATTCGTCGCCTTTCTGTACCCTCACCAAATGGTATGCACCACGGAGGTCAAGTTTCGTGAAATATTGAGCACCCTTAAGCTGATCCAAAAGCACCGGTATCAATGGAAGAGGGTAACGATTCTTGATGGTTACTCTGTTGGTAGCCCTGTAATCGATACAGGTCCTCAATTCTTCACAATCTTTCTTCGGGATGAAGAAAAGAGGGGAGGATGCTGGCGAGGTAGAATGACTGAAAAATCCAGTAGCGAGGTTATCATCAAGATAAGTTTTTAGATATTGGGTCTCCTTTTCAGTCAACGCATAAACTCTACTGCAGGGAATGTCTGCTCCTGGTATCAAGTCGATTCGACAGTCATAGACCCGGTGAGGTGGTAACTGAGTAGCAGTATGCTTATCAAACAGTGGTTGATACATGTGGTACTCTTCCGGTAAGACTGTGGCACAGCAATAACGTTCTTGGGGACAAGCAGTCGCCAAATAAGCGGGAGGTGTTTTCTCTTTATTGTCAAAAAGAAATGCTTCCTTTTGACAATGCTCTGTGCAATACTCAGATGTCATGGTGACGGTGCGGGCTGCCCAGCTGACTACGGGATCATGGAGCGTCAACCAAGGCATTCCTAGGATGAGTCGGAACTGAGGTGCATCGATTAGATCAAACTGGATATGTTCCTGGTGTTTATGGCCAAACTTCATCAGAAGAGAATGTGTGTTGTAAGTTACAGGACCCGACGACAAAGCTGTTCCGTCTACCGCCTTCCACATTTCAGGGGTTTTCTTCTTTTCACAAGTAATTCCTATTTTCAGTGCAAACTCCTGGTCTATGTAGTTGCCAGTGGCGCCGGAATAAAGTAAGGCATCCACCTCTACGATTTCCTGAGAAGATACACAGAGAGAAACACTGATGTTGATATGGGCCACGGCTGGATGGAGAGTATTGGCAAGGGTTGGTGAGATCATTCTACTATGTTGACCCAATTCAGAGACCTCTTCCTGACTTGGGCTCTTCAGTTTCCCGGCAACACATCAGGTTTCGTTACTGCTTGTATTAGTGGAACAAAGGGTCTCCCTGGTAAGGCATTTCTAGCCCGGCATTATTTTATAAAATGTCCTCCTTTTCCACAATACAAGCATTGTTTCAACCTTCGCCTTTTTTCTTTTTCTTCTGGGGTAAGGGGTCCCCTGATTCCTCCAATTTGCATTGGTTCGACCCCATCAGTATTTTTAGGAGTTTCTTCCACGGTGTTCCTCGGTCTGGGATAGAAGAACAGATGTTCTCCTCTGTTCCTATCCCCTTTCCTCTCGAGTAATCGATGATCCAACTGAACTGTTAAGTTTATTAATTCCTCACAGGTCTGTGGCAGTTAGACAACCTGGACGAGGACATCCTTAAGTTCTCCTCTGAGCCCCTGATAAAACAAGGTGATCCTTTTTTTGGAAGGCCAGTCCGTCTCGACCACGAGACGATTGAAAGACGTAATATATGACAATAGATCTTGTGATCCTTGGCGGAGGGTAAGCAGTTCTCTATCCAAAGTCATCATATGGGATTTCCTATCGAAGAGTTTCCTCAACTCCAAACAGAAGTCAGAGAAATTGTGTAGTACAGGATCGTTTCTTTCCATGAGGGGGATGGTCCAGCTGGCTGCATTCCCCCCCAGGTATGACATCATGAAAGCAGTTCTCGAAGCTTCGTCGTGAAACACAACTGGCTTGCATAAGAAATGAAGCCTACATTGGTTTAAAAAAGTCTCAAATTTTTTGGGATCCCATAAAAACGTTCGGGGGGAGCCAATGGTATACCAGTATTTTGTACCACATGGACAGTAGGCATGGTGCTAGGTGATGTAGGAGACTGAGCAGCGGTACCAAAAAAAACCACCCCCTTGTATTCCCGGGGAAGATGTCTGAGTGTCTACTACAGGTGGGGGCAGAGTTGCTGGTCGAATATATGAACCCCCTTGTGTTCCCCTACGGGAAAGACCTGCTACCTCACGACGTAATGAACCCACTTCTCTCTGTAGATTCTGATTCTCCAAACGTGACGTTTGGACCTCGTGCTGCAATGCAGTCAGGCTTTCCAGCAAGGAAGTCAATACTACATTGGTGTCCATCGTCTGGGCTGGGCGTTAATCTTGGGCTTGACAATCTGTCAGGATCGCCAGCAGAGACGATGCCTGTTGTAAGTCCCCCCAATTCCCCGTAACACAACCCCCTACAGAGGAAAGATACTCCTACTGCGTGAAATTGTGCCCCAGGGGAAAAAGGGAAGTGGATAAAATAATAAACCAGCCGTATGGTCTGTATGCCCTGTAAGGTCTGGTATGGTAGCTGCAAAGCTTCAGGAGGGATGCTCTCACACTGCAGAATAGGGAGACAAGACAATAGACTATAATATCCTTAAGGAAATTAATGTCTGTAAACATATAAATATATCCTTCTATGCACCCACCAGAAACACAGACGGCAGAGAACTGAAATCTAGTTATGCAAACTTTCTCATTCCAAGGTATGTTTCCCAGAATTGTAGGCACGATAAGATCAGAACTGGTGCGAAAACAATAGTACCCACTCTCTTATGTTATTTACAAAATCCAGCAAAGAGAGTTGTTAGCGTCACAACTCCGTACTAGCAATGTTATGAAAAAGTCACAAAACAATGCACAGCAATCCTACTCTCCTTCGTACTTCGGAATGCAATTCACGGTGAATGTCTTTAACTGCTCAACAAGAAGTTGACTTAAGCACTGAGTCTGAGTACTAGAAAAGATCAAGGCAAACAGAAATCCTTTCGAGTCTTCCAGGATTAACCCTAAAACACGGGGCGTAGTGTGTCTTAAAAGAGCAGACACAGAGACGCTACTTTCTCCTGCCTGCAGAGCCGCGTAATAATTAAACGCGCAACGTGCGTTTAGTATCACCGCGTCTCACTAAAAATCCCTACGGAGTACAACATTATAGTCATTACGGAGGAGGCGGTCCCGCACTCCTCCCGATACTTGGCAAAGCGGGAACACTTTTCCGACAGGCCGAAGTGTAACAGGAAACAGTTCCGGGCAAGAACACTTCTGGAAAACAAGGCTTCTTTCTTCACGCTGGAATCCGGCGGGGAACACCATCCGCCATTCCTCTCACTGGTGAAAATTGTCAAGCACCTTCACATGGAGTAGGAGGTGCTTATATCCAGATCGCCCCGTTCCTCCTTCTGATTCGCCCATTGGCCTTCTGGTAGTTGAAGTTCATCAGGCCATTCCGTTTTCCTAATCGGGTAGTACTTGCAGAAAAGGCATGACGGCTAGACGAGGTTTTCACCCCTGAATAGGAAAATGCTACAGGCAGATTGCCTTGGACTGGAGTGTGGCAGATTTCTTTGTATTGGAGTGGGGAACATTGCTTGGTATTGGAGTGGGCAGATTTTTTTTTTCGTTGTGGAGTTTTATATAGCGTGAACTAGACCCGAACCGAATCAGGTATCAGAGCGCTTTACATAGCACAAGTTACGTTTTTTTTTTACATGAGGACACACTTTCATTTATTTATTTATTTATTTATTTATTTTTAGGCACGGGGAGATTAAGTGATTTGCCCAGAATCACAGGAGGTTTTGGCGTCGTTACCGAGACTCGAACCCAGATCCCCAGGTCCGAGGTCGAGCGCCTTAGCCGTTAGGTCAGCTCCTCTCCTGCTTTGGGTTGGAGTGGGGCAGCTTGCTTTGGACTGGAGTGGGGCAGATTATTTTGGATTGGAGTAGGGCAGATTGGAGTGAGGTGAGCTGGACTGGATTGGGGCAGATTGGATTTGGCTGGATTGGATTGGTGTGGGGGGATTTGGTTGGAGGGGGTGAATTGGGATGGAGTGAGTGGGATAGGAGTTAGGTGAATTGGAAAGGGGCACATTGGAGTGGGGAGGATTTGTGTGGGGCAGATTGTTTTGGATTGGAGTGGGGCAGATTGTTTGGACTGGAGTGGCCAGATTGTTTTTGATTTCTGGAATGGAGTGGGGCATATTGCTTTGGATTAGATCAGGGCAAATTGTTTTGAAATGGAGTGGGACAGATTGTTTTGGGTGGAGTGGCTCAGAATGTTTTGGTTTGGGGTGGGGCAGATTAAAGTGGGGCAGATTGTTTTTGATTTAAGTGGGACAGAATGTTTTTGATTGGAGCAGGACAGAATGTTTTCGATTAGAGTGGGGCAGGTTGGAGTGGGGTCAGATTGGAGTGGGACAGATTGCTCTGCATAGGGGTGGGACAGATTGGAGTAGAGCAGATTGTTTTTGACTGGAGTGGGGAAGATTGTTTTAGATTGGAGGGGGCAGATTGGAGTGGGGAAGATTGTTTGGGATATGGGTGAAGCAGATTGTTTTGGATTGGAGTGGTGCAGAATATCTTGGATTGGAGTGGGGCAGTTTAGATTGGGGTCAGATTGGAGTTTGGCAAATTGTTTTATATTGGAGTGGGGCAGATTGTTTTGGAGTGGGCCAGATTGTTTTGGATTGGAGTGGGACAGATTGCTTTGGATTGCTGGATTGAAGTAGGGTGAGTTAGAATGATAGGAGTGTGGTGCATAGGAGTGGATTGGGTGGAGTGGGGTGAACTGGATTGGTAAAGGGTGGATTGGATTGAGTGGGTTGGTGTGGGGTGAGGTGGATTGGAGTGGGGACTGCACTGTATACTTTCAAAAATTACCGATAAGAAAGAAACAATGTTGCTTTGCAATATATAGAACAAGATTATTGTCATCTTTTGGGAACAACGCCTATGAGCAAAAGCGATACCAAAATGAGTGCAAAGTGAGAAAAGAAGAATTGGCAAAATAAAAAAAGTTAACTAGAGAAAATAAAAGTTTCCAATTTGTTTTGTCCTGCTAGGCATTTTTTTGCCAGTCACATGCCTTTGTGTTCCGGGCACTGGAAGTTAAAAAGAACAAAATAGTACCTCAATCACGTTGGGAGCAATGGAAGGGCACTGATTAAGTTTAATCAATCAGTGCTTGGTCCCTGCTCCACACAAAGGAACAGAAATTATGTTAGGCCTGCAGAGACCAGTTACAAGGCTATAAACAAGAGTGCTATGCAAGCCAACAAATTGTAAGCAACATGACGGGCTCCAAGCCTTTTATGTTAACAACAGCGCCTTGCACGCGATACTCATGTGCTAGTGAATGCTATTGCAGGCTAGACCCTAAAAAAGGATAAGCCATTTAGAACAGTACAATTCCTGCATAAGCGCTATCTAGCAGTTTCCTTATTGACGACATCATATGCCATTAAGGCGAGTCAGTCATCAAAAAGTGATCCATGGAAATTAATAAATCAATATGAACAACTAGAAATTATGATACTGATATTATGTGCCACTGTTTTTTAGCTCATCTGTGCGGTTAGAAAAGGGTACCAACCACGTGGAAATCAGCCTTAGGCCTCACTTAAAGGGATCAGGGAAATCCCCCCCTTTCAATGGGAACACTAATAACTTCAGGTTATTACTTCTTGAACCTCTCAGCACTAAAACTGTCCCCTCTGATGAGGTACATTAGAACCGAAACCAGGCGGGAGGGGTCTGTGTTCCTATTCAGTGGCCTAACAATTTGGACAGGACTAGCTTTTTGGGGCAGCGGCGTTACTGACTTATATGTGGCTGGTCTCTGTAATGGCACAGACAAAGGAAAATCTGTGAAATAGGATGTGTCTCAGAATAACTACTAGTGGCTGTCAAGTACCAAGCACCTGAACCTTGAATTTCCACAGGAACAGACAACAGTTCCTCAATCCACGACTCCACTACGACGAACGGCAAGCTCATATGCAGGAGAGAGGGGGAAAGGGGATTGGGAAGAACCGAGAGACGGACACTTCTTCACTACTTCAGAACTGGACTCTGGTTTGCTGCTCGTAGACTCCTGTAACAAAGCACACTATGTAATAACACTTTTCTATTAACCTCTTATAAACATTCTATATCTTTCTCTTTCTGTTCTAAACCAGTGACTTGCTGCTCTCTTGTAGGAACTTATGGTATGCGTTACAACCTGTAGTTTCTCTCTTACAGTGTGGTGTATGCTCTTGTAGAAGTTTGTAATAAAGAACGCAAGTAATTCAAATGCCTGGACTCTAATACATGGTTCTCTCTATTTCTACACAAGCCAAATGGCATGACCTGGTATTCAAACAACCCCAAACGAGTTTGAAATGCAGTCTTCCATCCAACGCCCTGAGCCATGCGTACTAGATGGTAAGCTCCTCTGAGGTCCAGTTTCGTATACACATTGGCTTCTTTCACTTGATCTAGCATTTCAGAAATCAGCAGCAAGGGGTATCTGTTCTTCTTAGTGACTAGCTTGAGAGCTCGATAGTCAATACACGTTGTGAGTTTGTCATCCTTCTTGGGAATGAAAAATAGTAGAGAAGAGACTGGGGACTGGGACGGGCGAATGAAACCGTTGGCAAGGTATTGATCCAGGTATTCCTTTAGATGACGACATTCAGCTTCCGAAAGAGCGTAAATGCGACTGCAAGGCAAGGCAATCATACTCTCTATGCGGAGGTAACTTTTGAGCTTCTTGTTCATCAAGGTATTCAGGTGGAATCTCTTGAACTTCCAATGTACAAATTGAACTGGTCTGACTGTCCAAGAGCAAAGGTGGAGACAGAGAATGAGCATCCAAACTCAAAACCTGACAGTTCTTCCTAAAATAATCCAAATTCATCTCCATGGATCTCTTAGCCCAATCAATCTTGGGATTATGTTTCGTCAGCCAAGGCAAACCCAAAATGAGCTGGAATTGAGGGGCATCAATCAGACAGAACTTCTAAATGCTCAAGTGGTGACCTGGCCCAAGTTACGAAATTTCCTCAGTATCATGGACAATGGGACCTGAATAAAGATTGGTTCCATCAACAGCACAAACAGATTCAGGTCTTTCTTTCTTGACAAATTGGATTCCTAAGGTTTTAGCAAACCGAATATCACAAAAATTCATAGTTGCACCTGAATAAATCATAACTAAAATCTTATCCACTTCCTCATCTCCAAATTTAATCAGAACTGAAACAATCTGATGAGGAGCAGAAGATTGCCGGGTATTAGCAATGAATTGAGAATCTGGAGTTGACTTGTCGTTCGCTTCCACCAGAGCAACTCCCTTTACTGGTGGAGCCGGTCTTTTACCCACGTATTGTTCTTGGGTTTCTTCGGACAATCCCTGACAAAATGTCCAGAGATTCCGCAGTACATGCAGAGTTTGCCGACCCGTCTCTTCTCTCTTTCTTCCTTGGACAAAGGTCCGCGAACAGAACTTATTTGCATAGGTTATTCTTCTGATAAGGCCTTCTTTACCTTAGGACCATCTGACTTCATACGATCAAATCGAGTAGGAAAATATCTCACATCCTTTCGTTGCTCACTTCTTCTTTCACATTGTCGCTGATCAATCTGTAGAACTAGATCTATCAACTCTGAGATCTCCGTGGGTCGCTTGGGAATCTGAACCAGGCCATCCTTTAATTCATCCTTTAACCCTCTGTAGAAAATGGAAGCCCTCTTAGCTTCAGGCCAGTTAGTCTTGACAACCAGTTTATTAAATTGTGCCAAATAAGCTACAAAATCTTGATATCCCTGTTTAAAGTCTAACAGTGTGTTATCAGTAGTCTGTGAGATTGATGGTCTATCAAACATTAGCAAAAATTATTTCTTGAATTCTTCAAATTCAAATAAAATGTGATCATTGTTGTTTACCAGAAGCATCGACCAGGTTGCAGCATCTCCGCTCAGGTAAGACAATATAAAAGCCACCTTGGACTGATCCTCCTTAAAAATGATGGGTCTACACCAAAAATGTAAAGAACATTGTGTCAGGAATATCTGAGCCTTATGGGGATCCCCACTAAATCTTTCTGGAGCTGCTAATGGAATAGTAGGGGAATAGTAGGGGAGATGACGTGTATAACTTGAGTAGTCAACTCCGCCGCAGAGGGGGCAGGAGAAAAAGACTGTGAATTACTGTCCTTGGCTAACGGACTTGGACCTGCCGACAATTCTTCAAACCTCTGACGCAAATAGAGTGCTTCCTGACTGGACTTTCTCACCTCCTCTCTTAGAGACTTATTCTCTATCACTCAATTGTTTTTGAATACCCTCTAACCCTAGCGCTAAAGCCTGAACATCAATTCCCTCAGCCTTTCTGCTCAGGTGGAAGTTTGGGTAGTTGGGCAATTCAATCTGTCAAGTCCCAAACACCTGAACCTTGAATTTCCACAGGAGCAGACGACAGTTCCTCAATCCCCAACTCCACTGTGACGAACGGCAAGCTCATACCCAGGAGAGAAGGGGAAAGGGGATTGGGAAGAAAAGAGAGACCGCCACTGCTTCACTTCTTTCAGAGCTGGACTCCGGTTTGCTTCTCGCAAACTCCTGTAACAAAGTACACTATGTAATAACACTTTTCTATTAACCTCTTATAAACCTTCTGTCACTTTCTCTAGGTACCTGTTCTAAACCAGTGACTTGCTGCTCTCTTGTAGGAACTTATGGAACCTGTAGTTTCTCTCTTACAGTGTGGTATATGCTCTTGTAGACTTCTGTAGTAAAGAACGCAAGTAATTCAAATACCTCTTTTACCTGTGTGCTTCCTGTATTAACCCTCAGTATATTTCTTGTGGATAATTGTTTAGTAATTGCTGAAGTCTGAAGTATACAATTTAATCTCTTCTTCACATAAGTCTTTTAAATAGCACACCAGTTGAAATGGAGGTAAGTTCAATTATATATATATATATATATATATATTACCTACTGGCGGTCGCCAGTAGGTATATATAGTTAGGATCGATTTCCATAGGGAAATCGCAACATTCTATTTGGAATAACTTTGGCGCCGGTTGAGCAATCAGGCTGAATTTTTCAGCAACTTTGCCTCGCGGCTCTCCGCTCCTTCCCTGAAAGTTTGGGGGGGATTCGTCAAGCGAGGGCTGAGATAAAAGGGGGGTCCCAAAACGTGTTTTCCCCATGTTAATTTCCATAGGGCGGTCTGTCGCAGTTTTAGCTCGAACGGCTGAAAGGAATTGCACCAAACTTGGCAAAATTGTAGGGACTGGTAGCCTGATGTGCCTTTGCTATGTCTCAAGATATGTGCTCCAGTGGATTTTGAGTAATTTAGGTTTAAAAAAACTTTATATATCTGTAAGCGCGCCCCGGTACGCGTACCGGGGAGCGCTCCGGGCGCGCCGCGCGACTTGCGCACGGCAAGCTGATTGGTTCTCGGGTGTCTGTAAACATTCGAAACAGTCAGCAGCGGCCGCCATCTTGTGTCTCGGTAGGATTGAGATACAAGAGGTGGCAAAAATCAAAGGGGGAAATGAGCAAAAGGGGGCAGGGTACACCCCCCCTGACCCCCTAGGTTTGATGTGGGGGCCATAAAAGGGTCCCGTGGGACAACATTTTTTTTTTTTCCGATTTTCGCGGGGGGAGCGCCCGGTACGCGCACCGGGGAGCGTACCAGGGAGCGTACTTAGGTGAAAAATAGTGAAAATAATAGTGTAAAATAATCATTTTGAGTGATTACAGGTAGGGTAGCTCTGAAAAGAGCTTTTGGGTTCTGTGGCTGTTTTAGGTACCTACAAGTGTGTCCCACACACACCCACATGCACACAACCCCACACCCACACACCCACACACTCCCCACACACACTTCACACATGCACACTTCCACCCACAGTCAAACACCCCACACCCACACATCGACACCTTACACATCCACACCCACATCCCACACACCCACACTCAAACACACACATCACCCCCCTTCCACCACACACACACACACATGCACATACACACAAATATCTCACAGACACACCCCACACATCCCACACACACATCTCCCCCCCACACACACAGAGACAACTCACAGACACATTTACACATCTCACACATACATACACATCCTACACACATACCTCCCACACCCACACACACCCCACACACACCTCACACACCCACACTCCCACCTACATTCAAACACCCCATACACTCACACCCACACACACACCTTACATACCCATATCCCCACCCACATCCATATACCCCACACACCTACACACCTCATCCCCCCTAGACACACACACACACACATACACACCTCACAGACACCCCCCGCACATCCCCCACACACACCTCCCCCACTCCTACACATGGGGAAAACTAAGTGAAACACTAAAATAATAATTTAAAGTGCTTAGAGGTAGGGTATCTCTGAATAGAGTTGTTGTGTTGTTTGGGTGTTTTAAGTACCAACATGTAGGTACCAATGCTGAGTCTTAAAGTCAATGTACACCGTCTCCTCTGTAGATAATTTGCATGTTGTTACAGAAGTTATTTTGTTTTATGGAATCCATACCATAGTCTGTCAGGAAAGCAGAAACAGATCCTTTAAGTACTCTCTGAGAAGACCTACGGGATCATGGGTAGTCTACCCTGCTCTCTTATGATGTTTTAAAATTCCACAGTATATTGTAAGTTTCACTTTATACTATAATATAAACATAATTATTTTGGTAGTACTTCAGGAATTAGATATAAAAATGAATAATGTCTCAAACAATTTTTAATTATTAAATACAAATTTGTTGGTCAGAATTTTCATAGTTCAATAAAACTTCCAGCATTACATCATCTGGAATCTCCTCAAACATGCATGTTTCTATGTTTTGTAAACATTCAATAAATTGTTCATCCAAAGACTGATCCATAAAATCTTCATCCAAAAAATCTTCATATAGAATGTCCTCAGATGTAATCTCAAAGGAAATATTGATATTTTCTTGCTCCCCTTCCATTTTTTTGCTGTAAATTGTATAAAAAATAACTATATCAGTAGATTTAGGGCACTGTTGTCTTTAAGTTGAGACAGGTAGTTCTGTTTTTTTAACAGTTAAGTTAACTTTGGGTAGTGTATGGTAACAGGCAGGAAGTAGAAATATAAAAAACGTGCCTGTGAAGAAGCGTAAGTAAATTTATAATTATAGCAGAGAAGACTAAGTCAATCAATAAATATAACAGAGGAGCCTATCTTTATCTATAACTATAGTAGAGGGACAGTAAATAATTATCAGAAAACGTTTTTACAAATTAACTTAAAGTGCCCCTTACAAATTATCAACTTACTTTACAGAGAGGTGAAGAAGCTAAAATGCGAAAATCCTTTCAAGATGTACTTCAGGTAGTTGTAGTCAAAATGGCCGTGTTTCCCTCTCATTTTTCATTTATATTCATGTACATAACCAATGAAATGTCAGGAAAAAAAGTAGAAAATGAAAGTAACATTTTAATTGGTTGTAAATTCTAACACTTCAGATGTGTTTTTGTGAAGTAATTTACCTCAGGGTATTTAGAGAGGTCTACAGGCTAAATGGCTCAATGGAATTCCATCGAATTTGGGAAAATGGTAGGGATTGGTATGTAGTATGAGCTATTCTATATTTGGTGAAAGTGTCTCCAGTGGTTTTTATGTAAATTAACCTTTAAAAATTTTTTAGAGCGCTTCCCGGTGCGCGTCCCGGTACGCGTACCGGAAGCGCAACGGGAGTCCTCCATTTTGTGTTTCGGTAGAATTGAGACACAAGATGGAGGATAAACAACGTTGGGAATGGGTATAAGGGGGCACGGTAGACAACCCCTGACCCCCTAGGTTTGATGTGGGGGCCATAAAAAGGTCCTGTGGGACAAAAAAAAATGTTTTTTATTTTTATTTTCGCGGGGGGAGCGCCCGGTACGCGCACCGAGGAGCGTACCGGGGAGCGTACTATGGTGAAAAATAGTGAAAAAAGTAAAAAAAAGATAATCATTTGGAGTGATCAGAGATAGGGTAGCCCTGAAAAGGGCTTTTGGGTTCTGTGGCTGATTTAGGTACCTACAAGTAGGTACCAATGCACAGTCTTAAATTCAGGAGGAATATTCTATTCCCCTCATCAGAAAAGTGCACACCATCTTCTCTGTAAATATCTTGCATGTTGTAACGCAAGTTGTTGTTGTATATTGAACCCATTCCATAGTCTCTCATGTAAGCAGAAACAGATTTATTCACATGTTTCCGTGCTTTCTCAAATTGTGGACAAAATTGATTGGACCACTTCCATTTCTGTCTTTGGCATATATTGGAATATACCAAGGCAGTTTGTGGAAAAAGTGCCATCAAATGATCAAAGGTGTCCTTTAAAAGCATTTCCAGACCTACCCCAGTCAAAGTGCCCAAGTCATTTCCTCCACAGTGCACAATTAACAGGTCAGGGTGTGGCAAATGCAATAAGGTTTTCACCAATGGAATCAATTGGTGACATTTTAATCCTCTGTGACCAATCCATTTTATGTTCACATTTGATAAATCAAGGTTTTGTAAATTTCTGGTAGCTGCATACCTTTGAGCCCAGTGGATATAGCTATGTCCAATAATCCAGACAGAATACATGGTCAGAGGAGATTCTGGTGCAGTTAGATGAAGTGTGGAAAAGAAATGGCAGTTGGAACAATAGAAGTTTGCAAAAAAAACCTGTGGAGTTTCAGTGCTTTTGAATTACAAGCAATGATTGGTAGAATGAGATAGGTGAAAACTGAAAGTTACGGTGCATGGTTGTGTTCTGTGTAAGAAGTAATTTGAATGGTTAAAAAAAAGTTATTTAAAGAAACCTTACACCAGATAGGCTGGTGTATTTGCAGGTCAAACATCCTTGGAGAGGTGATTTGCAACATTGTAGAATAAACGTTTAACCCTGGGAGCTCAGTGAGTAGGGAGTTTCTATGGTAACAGGTAGAAAGGGCTGAGGGGGGGAAGGGTGTTGGTTTGAAAATAGAGAGGGAAGAGTTTTAATTGGTTAACAAAAAGGGATATCTGTGTAGAATTAGAGGTTTTCTGTGCCTTTATGGTTTGCAGTGCCTGGAGAACATACCTTTTGCTCTGCTAAAGAAATATTGGTGTGTGTATCTGACACTGTTGTGAATCTCCTAAAGCATTTGTAAAGGTGAGTTATGATTCATTTAATATACATAGAGACTTGTATACTCTATGGAGAAGATTTGGAAGGAAATTATGGTCTTTACATGTTGCTTTGTGTCATGCTTTTTGATAATGCTTGGTAAAAAGTTTTTACTGCATAGAGTAATTGTATTTTGTAAAATTGTGAATTTTTAGTCGTGACATGGAATGCTTCTACGTAGGACCTGTGCTGTGTTTTGAAAATGTGATGTAAAAAAACGATTTTGGAGGGAAAAAATAGTTTTTCCATTTTTTAAAAGGAATAAAGAATGTGTGCATGTTTAATAGAAATACATTTGACTGTTTACAATGATGTTAGCTGTGTTAACTCAGTGTAGGAAGCATATTGAGTTTGTTTGCATAGAGGAATTGTATTTTGTAAAATTGTGAAGCTTAATGTGCAAGATTTTGCCTCAGTATTATCCCTGCTGTGAGGCAGATGGTTGTAAATATGATCTGTGCTGTGTTTCCTAAATGTGATGTCAAAAACGATTTTGGGGAAAATAAATGGACTCTACATATTTGAGTATAATGTGGTGCAAAGGTTTAAAAAATGATGCATACTTGGTCACTTTTTTAATATGGGGAAAAAAGGTACATGTTTGGCCTTTCCTGGGGAGCCTAGGTGGTGAGGATTGTATCTAAGTGTGCAGTGGACTAGGCTTCATGAAGCATAAAAATAGTTTTTACATTTTTTAAAAGGAATAAAGAATGTGTGCATGTTTAATAGAAATACATTTGACTGTTTACAATGATGTTAGCTGTGTTAACTCAGTGTAGGAAGCATATTGAATTTGTTTGCATAGAGGAATTGTATTTTGTAAAATTGTGAAGCTTAATTTGCAAGATTTTGCCTCAGTATTATCCCTGCTGTGAGGCAGATGGTTGTAAATATGATCTGTGCTGTCTTTCCTAAATGTGATGTCAAAAACGATTTTGGGGAAAATAAATGGACTCTACATATTTGAGTATAATGTGGTGCAAAGGTTTAAAAAATGACGCATACTTGGTCACTTTTTTAATATGGGGAAAAAAGGTACATGTTTGGCCTTTCCTGGGGAGCCTAGGTGGTGAGGATTGTATCTAAGTGTGCAGTGGACTAGGCTTCATGAAGCATAAAAATAGTTTTTACATTTTTTAAAAGGAATAAAGAATGTGTGCATGTTTAATAGAAATACATTTGACTGTTTACAATGATGTTAGCTGTGTTAACTCAGTGTAGGAAGCATATTGAATTTGTTTGCATAGAGGAATTGTATTTTGTAAAATTGTGAAGCTTAATTTGCAAGATTTTGCCTCAGTATTATCCCTGCTGTGAGGCAGATGGTTGTAAATATGATCTGTGCTGTCTTTCCTAAATGTGATGTCAAAAACGATTTTGGGGAAAATAAATGGACTCTACATATTTGAGTATAATGTGGTGCAAAGGTTTAAAAAATGACGCATACTTGGTCACTTTTTTAATATGGGGAAAAAAGGTACATGTTTGGCCTTTCCTGGGGAGCCTAGGTGGTGAGGATTGTATCTAAGTGTGCAGTGGACTAGGCTTCATGAAGCATAAAAATAGTTTTTACATTTTTTAAAAGGAATAAAGAATGTGTGCATGTTTAATAGAAATACATTTGACTCTTTATAATGATGTTAGCTGTGTTAACTCAGTGTAGGAAGCATATTGAGTTTGTTTGCATAGAGGAATTGTATTTTGTACAATTGTGAAGCTTAATGTGCAAGATTTTGCCTCAGTCTTATCCCTGCTGTGAGGCAGATGGTTGTAAATATGATCTGTGCTGTGTTTCCTAAATATAATGTCAAAAACGATTTTAGGGAAAATAAATGGATTTTACATTACATAGGTGGTGAGGATTGTATCTAAGTGTGCAGTGGACTAGGCTTCAAGAAGCATATCCCTGTCTGCATTCTTAGACACAGGTGTCAATTTGACTCTTTAGAATGATGTTAGCTGTGTTTTAAAACAGTGTAGGAAGCATATTGAGTTTGTTTGCATAGAGGAATTGTATTTTGTAAAATTGTGAGTTTTTGACATCACATTTAGGAAACACAGCACAGATCCTATTTACAATCATCTGCCTCACAGCAGGGATAAGACTGAGGCAAAATCTTGCACCTGCCTCACAACAGGAATAAGACTGAGGCAAACGCTTTCTCATGGAGCTTCACAATTTTACAAAATACAATTCCTCTATGCAAACAAACTCAATATGCTTCCTACACTGATTTAAAACACAGCTAACATCACTGTAAAGAATCAAATTGACACCTGCGTCTAAGAATGCAGATAGGTATATGCTTCATGAAGCCTAGTCCACTGCACTCTTAGACACAAGCTTCACCAACTACGCTCCCCAGGAAAACCCAAACAAGTACCTTTTTGCTCCATATTTAAAAAATGATGCATGTAGGTAGATGCGTCACTTTTTAAACCTCTGCGCCACATTATAATCAAAAATGTAAAAACCAATCATTTTCTCCAAAATCGTTTTTGAAATCACATTTAGGAAACACAGCACAGATCCTATTTACAATCATCTGACTCACAACAGGGATAGGACTGAGGCAAAATCTTGCACCTGCCTCACAACAGGAATAAGACTGAGGCAAACGCTTTCTCATGGAGCTTCACAATTTTACAAAATACAATTCCTCTATGCAAACAAACTCAATATGCTTCCTACACTGATTTAAAACACAGCTAACATCACTGTAAAGAATCAAATTGACACCTGCGTCTAAGAATGCAGATAGGTATATGCTTCATGAAGCCTAGTCCACTGCACTCTTAGACACAAGCTTCACCAACTACGCTCCCCAGGAAAACCCAAACAAGTACCTTTTTGCTCCATATTTAAAAATTGATGCATGTAGGTAGATGCGTCACTTTTTAAACCTCTGCGCCACATTATAATCAAAAATGTAAAAACCATTTATTTTCTCCAAAATCGTTTTTGACATCACATTTAGGAAACACAGCACAGATCCTATTTACAATCACCTGCCTCACAGCAGGGATAAGACTGAGGCAAAATCTTGCACCTGCTTCACAACAGGAATAAGACTGAGGCAAACGCTTTCTCATGGAGCTTCACAATTTTACAAAATACAATTCCTCTATGCAAACAAACTCAATATGCTTCCTACACTGATTTAAAACACAGATAACATCACTGTAAAGAATCAAATTGACACCTGCGTCTAAGAATGCAGATAGGTATATGCTTCATAAAGCCTAGTCCACTGCACTCTTAGACACAAGCTTCACCAACTACGCTCCCCAGGAAAACCCAAACAAGTACCTTTTTGCTCCATATTTAAAAATTGATGCATGTAGGTAGATGCGTCACTTTTTAAACCTCTGCGCCACATTATAATCAAAAATGTAAAAACCAATCATTTTCTCCAAAATCGTTTTTGACATCACATTTAGGAAACACAGCACAGATCCTATTTACAATCATCTGACTCACAGCAGGGATAAGACTGAGGCAAAATCATGCACCTGCCTCACAACAGGAATAAGACTGAGGCAAACGCTTTCTCATGGAGCTTCACAATTTTATAAAATACAATTCTATATAACTATATAACTCAATATTTTCTTGTGAAGCATAGGTGGTGAAGCCTGTGTATAAGAGTGCAGTGGAGTTAGACATAGGTCTGATCTTCTTTGTAGTTGTGGACAGAGCTGTCTTCCACTATATTTTTCAATACAGGCCTCACCTTTTGTGCACCACTGGAGAATCCTCACCTGATCTGAAACCCTGTATTGATCGTTTGCTTTTTGTCATTGCTTTGTTGTTTGGTAATAGTGGTCTATAATGTGCTACTGTTTTTCTTTAACACAGATTGAAATCGTTATTTGAAGAAAAAGCAAAGATGCCCACAAAGGAAAGGACAAAGAAACTATGTAACCGGGAAAAATCAAAAACAGCAACGGAATTACAGCATTCTTCCACAACAGATACTTCAAAAAACAGGAACAAAGCTCCTGGTAAGACAACTAAGTCTTTTTTACGTAACATATGTACATCCCGAAAAAATAATGGACAGCCTGTAAAAAAGAAAATGAGAGAGTAAAATTGAAAAGGAAGGAGAGAACTTCAAAGATTCCTAAAACTGGAGCAGGAGAGAATAATATGTATAGGAATAGAAGGCAGAATCAGTTTAGAGACATTCGTAGACGAATGTTTCGCAATAGAGTGGTTTTAAATTTGTTAAAAAACATTAGGAAAGGTAAACAGAGAGCTGCTTTTTATAAGGAAAAGAAAAGTGTAGAGAAGATTGTTGATCAGGCTTTTGAAGTTAAGAAAAAATTATTTATTTTAATAATCAATAGAATTAGGACACTTAACAAGACAATTGATGTTTTCAAATCAAACAGTAGATGGAAAAGAGTAATTAATCGGACTCATTTTTGTAAAGTTTTTTCTGGAGAATGGATGCACAGTTCAAGTTGCGAGCCATTTTTTAATGAGGAGAGTTACTTCCAGGAGAATGATTTAGTGCATGCAGTTGACACCAGTGGTCGAGCGTATGACGTGAAAGACGGTTGTCCGATTGAAAAAGAGAAACTTGTGCCTAGAGAACCAGAAGAGGTGTTATCTGATGGAGTTTTAGGGAGACGTACTAAGGGTCCAGTGTACACTTGGAAGTGTAGTAGTATTTGTAGTGTGCGACAGGAATCAATTGATTTGTTTTGTAATTTCTTACATACATATAGTAAAAAAAGTATAAAGCAGAAAGTGAAGTTGTTGCAAGACTTAGATCCTTGCAGAGTGAGAGGAATCACAGGTTTGCAAGGCCATTCACTGGCTTGTCTTTCTAGAAAAGTCTGTCAGAGTGTTTTTCATCATTTTAGGATGTTAGCAGTGCATCATACCAAAATGAGGAAATTAGTGAGAATGTTGTATTATGCAAAAAGTCCAGCACTTAAGCTTAAACAATTAAACAATGCTCTTTTGCATGGAACAGAATTAGATGTGAAGAAGATTTGTGAAGAAATTGAGATTTGTTATTTTCGTGAGCAAGAGGACAGTGTAGAAATTGAGACAGCAATTCAAGGTAATGTGGAAGACAATGTACAGATTTCAAATACAGAAAAGTTTGAGCAGGAAATTACCAGGTTTAAAGTGAAATCAAGTGAAAGGCCGAATTTTACTTGTTTGTGTTGTCGACGGACTCATTATAAGATTCAGACTAGGTTAGTTGATTTATATGCGAAAAGTGAAAAGATGAATAATTATGAGTGGAAGGATTTTGCAACATATCTGTGGGTGGAGAATTGTTTTGATTTGAGTTCTGATCAGCGTATTTGTAAATATTGTTATGATAAATTAAATCAAAACAGAATGCCTGCTAGAGCTGTTCATAATAATCTGGAGTTGGTAGACATTCCCCGTGAATTGATGGATTTAAACACATATGAGTCTATTTTGATTCAATGTGTCCATCCTTTTCAGGCAATTGTTCGCATGGAGCCTAAGATAGGGAAATTGCCTCCTACAGATTTGCAGAGAGGATTAAAGGGAAAAGTTGTTTATTTGCCTCTAGATTTGAAAAAAAATATTGATACAATTGGTATAGAAAAAGTAGAAGAGGAACCTTTAGTTATTCTAGTTAATGGGGTTCCAACAAAGAGTAAAAAAATCTGGCAAGATTTAGTGGATGTTAGGAAAGTCAAAAAGGCAACGTTGTATTTAGTCAAAAACAATGAGTATTATAAAGATGTATGTGTTGCAGCAGAGGAAAAAGCTGCAGATGAAGACAGTGATTGTTCAGGCGGCCAAATTGAAAAAGTTAATGTGTCTAGAAGTGAAGAGATATATGAACATTATACTGTTCATCCTTTGCATTCCAAGGAAGTAATGGGGAATGCAATTGAATTGTTTCAAATGAAATCAGCAAAAGGAAGTCCCATTAGTGTATGGGAAGAAAGTTTGGAAGCTCGTTGTTTTCCACAGCTATTTCCAACAGGTCGAGGTGGACGATATGACGATCGACCACTTCAAATTCCAGCATCTGAATATCGAACTGTAAGATTATATGCTGAAGATCCAAGATTTCGACAATGCATTCCCTATTTGTTTCATCTACTGTATGAAAGTGACTTGTCTGCTCTTTCTTATGCAGTAAATCATATACTGAAAAGTGGAGCACATCTGCAAAATGTTTCGGCGAGGGACTTTATGGAGAAAGTGAATCTGCAAGATAATATTTTGGAATCTCATCTAATCAATCTCATGGCATGTCAGCGTGGTACAAATGAGTATTGGTACCGTCGCCATGGGGAATTGAAATGTATGCTGAGAAACTTAGGAACCCCTACATGGTTCCTCACTCTTAGCTGTGCCGAGTATGCATGGGAGGACTTACTTCAATTTCTACGAGAGGCCAATGCTAATATACAAAATATAGAATTCAAAACACCTGGAGAACTGTGTTCTTTGGATCCAGTGAATGTATGCAGATATTTCAATCATAGATTTGAAGCTATGATGTCTTTTATTACCAACAAAAAAAATCCTCCCCTTGGAGAGGTTTTGGATTTCTTTTGGAGAAAGGAGTATCAAGCGAGAGGTGCTCCTCATATACATATGTTGTTGTGGATTAAAGATGCACCCAAATTTGGAACAGATTCGGATGAGACAGTGATGAGATTCATTGAAGAGTATTCAACATGTGCTGTTCCGAAAACTACGGAAGAAAACAGTTTAAGGCAACAAGTTTTAAGTTTTCAATCCCATCGTTGTGGAAAGTACTGTCGTCGAAAATTCAGAAACAAGGACAAGTTCTACACAAAATGCCGTTTCGGCTTTCCACGACTAGTGATTTCTAAAGGAAGAGTAAATAATTTGATGTCTTCTCTGCGACATAGTGTGACGAGGAAATCACCAAAAAATACACACAATTTAAAAAGAGACGAAGAGTCCAAGTACATCAACGACTACAACCCAGTGATTTTGTCCATGTGGAATGCTAACATGGATATTTAGTTCGTTGCTGACAACTCTATTGCTGTGGCTCGATATGTGACGTCTTACATCACAAAAAAAGAAAAGACAGAACTAAAGGAAATGTGGGAGGACATTTCACATGAAAAGAGTCTAAGCAAGAAATTATACAGTTACAGTCTGAAGATGTTGTCGCATCGAGAAATTGGAGCGTATGAATGTTCTGATCGATTGTCGTCAGCAAGTCTCTATGCCAAATCTAGAAGCATCATTTGGATAAGTCTAGGTCTTGCTGCAACACGAAATCGAGTTTTGAAATCTGTACAAGAGATAGAGTATTTGGCGGAGAAAGAACCAGAAAGTACAGATATTTTGAAGACAAACATGTTGGATACATACTATCCAAATAGAAGTCATCACCTTGAGAACGCTTGTCTCTATGAAGTTCTGCAGAGATATATTTATAAGAGGAACATCAGAGAAGATATCAATAATGGAATATATGGAGTCATTGGATGTGAAGGATGTCTAGTGAAACAGAAAAAAGGTCATTTGATTAATCATCGCAAATTGAGTTGTGATAATCCAGACAAAAGAGAATTTTATTATTTGGCTCTTTTGCAACTGTTTAAACCATGGCGTGAAGAAGAGGAACTTCTTGGAGATTTTCTCTGTTATGAAGACTCCTTTAATGCAACGAAGGATACCATAGAATGTCCTGTTTTTCCAAATTATCTGCAAATGTTGAATGAAGAAATAGAGCAAGAAGCCACAATTGCTGCAGAGATTGCGAGAGACAGTTCTCAAGGCAGTCAGAGTTCTGCTTCATTGAGTCAGGATCCACTAGGAGGACCAATTATCCAAAATGAAGCTGCTACTGCCATGGCTGCGGTGGAAAGAGCTATGGAACAAGCTCAAGATGATGAAGTTAACTTAGAAGATTTGGTAAAACAACTAAACCTTGAGCAGAAACAGATATATAACGAAGTAACAGAACAGATTGAACATGGACTCAGTCATGAGAAAAAAGAGTACTCATGTACATCATTTAAGCCTGTCCAACTGTACGTGAGTGGAGAAGCAGGAACTGGAAAAAGTTTTCTGATTAAAGCCATTGCAACTTATCTGCAGAAAAGGACTGAATCACCGCTGTCTTGTGTTGTTACCGCTCCAACTGGGCTGGCAGCACATAACATTAAAGGGATTCCTTTACATCGTTTACTGATGCTGCCAGTGGAGCATGATAACAAATTGGAGTATCACAAGCTATCTGGAGATGCGTGTTCCGAAGTTTCAAGAGTCCTGAAGAAAATGAAACTTCTTATCATTGATGAAGTAAGCATGGTGTCAAATATAATGCTTGCTTTTGTGCATTTGAGGATGCAAGAAATTCTTAGAACAGACTATGATGTCTTATTTGGAGGAAAACATATTATTGTTTTTGGAGATCTTCTGCAGTTGACTCCAGTAAAAGGACAACCTGTGTTCAAAATACTCACTCATGAAGATACCAGGAAGTGCTTAGGGAGCATCGGAAACGTTAATATATGGTTAAACTTTAAATATGCAGAACTGCTTCAAAATATGCGGCAGGCAAAGGATGAAGATTATAAAAATATTCTACAAGATGTAAGGATCGGAAAAGTAAGTCAGCATGGGAAAGAAGCTTTACATGGACGATTAATTTCAAATTTGTACCCAAATGAAAACATTCTTCCAGAGAACATTTTTAAGAAAATTAATGAGAAGAAATCTGGCATATGTTTGATGCCAACTCTGAAAGAATGTTCCATGTTCAACAACAAAATGTTACAGTTAGAAAATGAAGAGATAGTGAAACTGGAAGCTACAGATAAAATAGAGCATATGGGAGCAACAATTATTTTGTCTGAAAATTTGAAATCAAAATTGGATTCATTAGAGAAGACTATATCTAAAACTGCTGGTTTTGAAAAGACTCTGAATTTGTGTTTGAATTGTCGTGTCATTTTGAGAAGGAATTTAAATGTTGAAAGAGGTCTGGTAAATGGAGCAATGGGTCATGTTGTTGGTTTTGTGACTTACAAAAATAGAGATGGAATTGAAATTTAAAAAATTAAATTTGATGACATTGATGAAATAGAACAAATTTGTCATTGTTCAGCTAGATTTTTGCTTGTGAAAGACTTATATGTTCGCCGAAAACAGTTTCCTATTTGTTTGGCATATGCGGTGACAATTCATAAGTCTCAAGGTTTAAGTGTAGATAGCGCTTTGGTGAACATTGCAAGTTCTGTGTTTAAAGAGGGTATGGCATATGTGGCATTATCACGTGTCAGAACTTTATCAGGATTGTACTTGATTGAGTGTGATGAAACAAAGATTTGTGCAGATCTAGATTGTGTAAAAGAATACAATAGGTTAAGAAGAGAGTATGCTCCACATTTGCCTCAATATCCTCTGATTGAAAAACGTGTGGTAGGCCGAAAAAGAAGAAATGAGAGTAATTGCAGTGAGGTATCAGCAAAAAGGCATAAAGTAGATAAAAGTGTCATTGTAAAGAGAAACAAAAACGATTCTGTTGAAGATGTTGTTGGATTTCAGTTTGAAAACAGTTCTGGTGTCAACTGCTATGCTAATGTAGTAGTTAATGTTGTTTTTTTTCTTCAAAATTTACAAAAACAGATTGTTGAAAATCGGGAACAAACATTGTGGTGTTTATTGAATTCTGTGTTAGACAAATGTAGTAGTGATAGAGCTAAAATAGAAAGTGTTTCAGAAATTAGAAATCTTCTAGATATATGTTCAGGTCAAAATCAATTTTCACAAAATATTCAGCAGGATTGTCAGGAATTTTTAATGTATATGTTTGATGTATTGCAAGATGAAGGAGTAGATATAAAAATCTATTTGGCCTTTCTTATCAATGGCAACATGACTGTGATAACTGTGCTTCATCAAGTACTACTAGAATAGAGTCTGAAAGATTTATATATTTAACTTTACCAGACTGTAAATCAGTGTCTTTCAATAATCTAGTTAAAGCTGCGGATCACAATATGGTGTGTACCCAATGTAAGTCTGCAATGCTGTCCACATTATTTCTACAAAATTATGGTCACTATGTCATTTTAATGTTCCAACGATGTAGACCTGATGGAACTAAATTGACAACTTCTATTAAAAATTTCGTGGCTTCTCAGTTATCGATATCAGGAAGAACCTTTGCAACTGTAGCTATTATTTTTCATGACGGTCCTTCTACAACATCAGGGCATTACACATGCTATTTAAAAACTTCTAAAGGTTGGACCCAATGTAACGACAATCATTTGACTTTCAAACAATGTTTGCCTTTTGGCTTTATAAATTCATACCTAGTGTTTTTACAGCCAAAATTTAGGTAAAGGTAGTTGGCCTATGAAGACGGGAGGAGTACTGATATATACTCATACATCTGACACTATTTGGCCAAATGGAGAGGTGCAGGAATGAGTAAAGAGTCATGACTGAAAAAAAGGAGTATATTAAAATTTTGAAAATATTTCAGATGTTCTTGGAGTTTTTCTTGTAGAAAGTCGATTAAATGGATTTCTAAGTGAACAGCAAAATACTATGCAACGAGAAAAGGACCTCCATGATTTACTATTTGGCCTCAAGGAAAAGTAAGTCAATCAAAGATTAGCGTACATTTGTCATTTGTCAGTATATAAGGTTTTTTTTTCCCGCTGTCATATGATGAGTAATTTGAACTCACTGCTTTAAGTGAAATTCAATATATTCTGAGAACAGCAAAAATAAACTATGTAACATGTTGTAGAAGTTATTCTATACTGTGGATTGTGTAAATTAAATTGTATTCCCATTCTCTGACATCCATTCTCCCTCGCTTATTTTTGTTTGCTCCTTACTTTTGACCTCTTCTCTCTATTTTTCGTTCACTACTTCTCTGTGCTCAGTGCCTCACTCTACTTGTGTTATTTTCACTTGTGTTTATCTACCTTCTATCACTTGTTTTACAACAACTTCACTGCTCCTCTTTCGTCGTTCTTCATCCCATTTCTTTTACTCTGGTTCCGTTACTATCCATCATTTCCTTTCTTTCAATGTCCTTCTCTTTACTTTCATCACCAAATTATTTTCTCTGAGTAGCACTGTTTTAGTCGTGTTTTCCTCTCTTTCCTTTTTTTTGCTCACTTACTTTTTTTCTTTTCTCACTCATTGTACTCCACCTCACTCCGTTTTTCTCTTAGTGTGTCTACCTTATAACTTCCTCAGTCTATTTCCATCAATTGTTGTATATTATTCTGTCTCCCTTCATCCTTTTACTCTGACTGTTCTTCACTTACTCTCATTTATCTTCTATTCCTCATTCTTCTAAATGCATCCTTAATTAGACTGTTTTCTGTCTCAGTCATTATCTTTTTACTTACTTCTGTTTCCTGATTTAGTTTTGCTAACTCACATTGTTTTAGTATCTTTCTTACCTTCAGTTCATTTCTCTCTTCTTCTCTCTCTTTTTCTTAGTGAATCTATATGCTTTACTCTTTGTAATTTGCTCTCCTTCTATTTCTTTTTCCCTCTTTTTGTCCCTTTACCTTACTTTATTTCCCTTTCTGTGTTCTTCACTCTAACTTTATTTCTAAACTAGCAGCCCGTCCTGACCTTGTCCGGGAGCAATCAGGTTTCCCCGACTCCCGCCCGCCCCGACATTGTGCAGCAGCCCGGCCCCCCGCCCGCCGCGACATTGTCAAGCAGCCCGGGCCCCCGCCCGCCCCGTCCCCCCAACTGCCCCGACCCCCACTTGTCCGAAGCCTTACCTCAGCCGCCGCTCCTCCCACGTGCTCCTCATTTCACCGCACATTGTGCAGCAGCCCGGCCCCCCGCCCGCCCCGACATTGTCAAGCAGCCCGGGCCCCCGCCCGCCCCATCCCCCGCCTGCCCTGACCCCCACCTGCCCCGACCTCCGTCTGCCCGGAGCCTTACCTCAGCCGCCGCTCCTCCCCCGCGCTCATCATTTCACCACTCCGCCGCTCCTCGCCGCTTACCGCTCCTCCCGCCTGTCTGCCGGTCCTCACCGCCATTCCGCCGTTCATCACCGCTCCTCCCCTGCGCCATGTCCGCCACTCCTCCTCGCGTTCCTGGACGTCGCTCCTCCCCGTGCTCCTGACTTCAGCACGCAGGTCGCGGTCGGCGCTACTTCGAATGGACTACTTTTTTTTAATGTCAATTTTTTAAATAACGCATATTTTTATACTTTATATAGCCTATGTCCATCTGCAGACCCTGACGATTACAATGATGTATCAGGTGTGTGGATTGGCGCTGTGGTTCCCAGGTTTACCCGCCTCAAAGGTGCAAAGCTCTTCCTTTATAATAGTAGTATAGATAGAGTGTTATGATGTTTTTAGCTCTTCATTTGTATCTTTTAATTTAAAATACATATTTTACTAATTATATCTTATTTTTTCTTCTCTCTTTCACAGATACCAACTGTAGTAAAAAAAATTATAGTTACATTTATTATATGGTAAGTATGACTAAAAAAATAAAAATCTAGTTTGTTATCACCCTTTGCTTTAAGGTCACTAACATTTTCTCAATCTGCCTCACTCCTGTGTTTTTACTCTGCTTCTCTCACTTATACTTATTCTCCATGTTTACTCCCCTTTCCCATTTACCCTCTCATATTCAACTTCTTTTGATCCCTATTCTTTAATTCACTTACCCTCTGTCCTTTGCTTCTTTACTCATTCTCTTTTTCTTCCACTGCTTTATTTCCTTAACCCTCAGTTTCCTTCCTTTGCTTTTTCCCTCATTCCTTTTCGATTACTTACTTACTCCACTCCTTCCACTCCTTTTGTCAGTCCCTCTGTTCTCACAGTTCCTCACTCCTTTTCACTCAGTCTGTCTTTCTAACACAAACTGTCACTGTCTCTTCACTCTTTTACTAGTTGTTCTTTATGCTTTCTCTCTGTAGTTCAAGCACACTATCTTATTTTCATTTTTTTGCTGCTTCAATTATTCTTTTTCTATCACTTCTTCTTTTCTTCTTTCTGTTTTTTCTCTCTGTCATTCCACATGTTTTAATCCTATTTACTTTCACTCAATGTTTTTTTAACAATTTCTCTCAGGGTTGTTGTTTTAGTCCGGTTCTATCCCTACCTCTTACTCCACATCTTTTATTCTCTTTCTTTTTCATTTGAAGATTCATTCACATTCTCCAAGTAACTCTTGTTTATTATTCTTCTACACTCTTTTTTTCTTTCACTTCCTTTTCTATTTTTTTTTTTCCAATTTTTCCTTCTTATAACTTTTCTTTGTATAATTATCTATTATACAGTATATCTGTGTTACTCCCTCTAGCTGTCTTTCTTTTAACATTATTCTCTCTGTCTCCTTCCCTTATATTCACTCTTGATTTTTTTTTCCTTTTTTTTTTGGTTCGCTTCCGGTTCGCGTACCGGAGCGCGAACCAGGAAGCGAATCCCCCAAAAAAATTGCAAGAGTGCTAAACATTTTAGCAATTTTTTATAAATGGGAGGTAGTTCTGAAAAGAACTTTTTTTTAAATTGTTTTTGTTGTTTTATATTTTTTTTTATTATTTTTCTGAACATTTTTTTTTTTTGTATTTTTGGAACAGTTTCAAATTTTTTTGTTTTTTTTGAGGGGGAACAACGAAAAACAGGCATTAGAAACGGCTCAACAGGAGCAAAAAAAAATCACTTTCTGGGGCGTTTTGAGCACTTGTGATTTTCAAATGCTCTGTTCATTAAAATGACACTCATCTCCCCGTGGCAAAGTAGTCCCCCACAATAAATACACACCAGCTTGATGTGCTGAAAATTGCTCTGAATATTGAGGACCGTCTCCCTCGCCTCTGGTCCCGAAAAACTTTCCTGTGTTGAGGTGGTGGCCACAGGAGTTCGTGGGTTTTCACGCAAGTCACGCACCTCAGCCACGCTGTAATTTATTGGATGCCACCTTTGCATGTGGCGATGCATGGTATGGTTCCCAAAGCTATATTTTTTATTTGTGCCTCGGGACAGTACTTCTTTACAGATCAGGCATGTGACATGAAGGGCATTGAATTTCTTTTGGCCTTGTGGAAATGAAAAAAATCGCCAAATAAAATGATTCTTATGGTGGGATTTCCGGGGCTGTTCAGGCAAGAATACTCTTTCCTGTATCTCCTCTTCCTCTTCTTCCGGGTTGGGAAGGAACTGGGTAGGTGGTCCTTCCTTCCTAGGAGGTGGTGGTGGTGGTGGGGGTGCACCAGCTGCAGCTACTAATGAAGCCATCTCTTATTAATCAAAATAGGTCTTCCTCTCACAAAGTTGAAAGTCAGAGTGAGAAAAAAGGTGGGGGCTTTCATCATTTGGGAAAAAAAAATGTTCTAAACCAATGAAAAGTGTTATTTTTAGGTCACATGACCTAGCCTTACATCATTAGGAAACCAAAAGTGAAATGAACCAATGAAAAGTTTTATTAACAAGTCACATGACCTGTTACGCTTACGTTACACGCTCCGCGCCGCGCCCCGGATCGCTTACGGGGCGCTGCGCTTCGCGCCTCGGTTCGCGCTCCGGAGCACTTCCGGGTGCGCTAACGCGGCGCATCATAAGACGCATTACGCGACAACGCGATACGTCGCGCTTACGCGACGCGTCACGATGTTGTTTTCTAACGCGGCAGTTGCGCTAACGGAACGTTTACCGGTTCGCGGACCGGGTCGCGGCACGAAATTGAGCTAACGGGAAGCTACCCGGTGCGCGGACCGGTAGCGAAACAAAAATTATTTTTTTTAAAATTATATTAAAAACATATAAAATATATTTTTTGATTTAAAGAAGAATACATTTGAAAGCTTTTGATATTTGCTATTAAAAAACCATTGAAATTCACT
This sequence comes from Lissotriton helveticus, assembly GCF_964261635.1. Classification (NCBI taxonomy): domain Eukaryota; kingdom Metazoa; phylum Chordata; class Amphibia; order Caudata; family Salamandridae; genus Lissotriton; species Lissotriton helveticus. The sequence continues at coordinate 2,111,480,212 of NC_136057.1, forward strand.
GAATAAACCATAGGTTATAGACCATATATAGTTAGGAATTAGCATTTACAAAACCTTGAAAATTCACTGAAAAAACCATAGGTTATACACCATATATAGTTAGGAATTAGCATTTACAAAACCTTATTTTACTCACACAAAACCATTGAAATTCGCATATATAGTTAGTTGCACTAACTATATATCGCGCACCCGCAATCCACTGCTGATCATGTCACATATTACATCATTCATGACATGGTCAGTGACATCACTGATGACATCTCAAATGACATCACTGATGACATCACTGATGACATCTCAAATGACATCACTGATGACATCACTGATGACTACATCCAGTGACTGTATGTTTCTGTAAAGTTAAAATATGTCTTACATATTGAAGAATGAGTGGATTTATAAGTGTCTGGATGAAGGATTTAGTAGGTGCATGACTGACTGTATGAGTGAGTGATTAAATGTGTCTCACTGAATGCATGGGTTAGTGACTAAACTGTCTTAATTTGTGCATCATTATGTCTGTTGTTCTGTAAACTGCTGCATGTGTTGATCATTAGCTATATGATTAACTATATGGGTTATTGATTGGTTGCCCCAGTGTTTGTATGGAAGTCTGAGTGTGTGTGTGGGTGGCTGGGAGGTATATGACTCTGTGCATAGATGTGTGAGCAGTTGATTCTCTAGATGTATGGGTTCAAAAGTGCATGTGGAAACAGCTGTATGGGCGGTTGACTGTGTGCATGAGTGTATTGGTGAGTGAATGGATATCTCAGTGCTACATGTCAAAGTAAGTACATATGTAAAAAACAGTACATGTGAGAGTTGACATATATAAATAACTGTGCATAAGAGCCAGTGAATGTGTGAGTGGCTGTATGGATCATTGTGAACTTGTATCCAGGATTGTATAAGAGAGTAAATATGTGTTAGTATATGTTTGAATAAAATGTAAATGTAAATGTAGTTGAGCTTATATAGCGCACAGCTACCCGCAGTGGGTGTCCCGGCGCTTGCTTAGGGAACCCTTCCTGGTATTCCCCTGTGAGATAGCAGGGTATCCACAAGGTGAAAGTCAGGCATCCCGCCGCGAGGGGCCGTTGTGGAGATTAAGCAAGCTATTGCCCAGAGTCGCAGAGTGTGAACCCGTGAGTCGAGGAGGCACCGGGCGAGAATTATCGAGTCCTTGGAATTTTTAGCCCAAGACCCGCCGAGGCGGGGAATTGAACCCTGGTCCAGGACCGATCTCAGCTTCCGGGTCTGCTGCCTCTAACCCCTGAGCCACACTTCTCCACTAAGTAAGTAAGGTGTGTATAACTGTATTGTTGAGAAAATGGAGGTGTGATTGATTCTTTGCATGACTGACTAGGTGTGTGTGTAACTTCATGGATGAGTGACAGTCTGTGAGTGTCTGTTTACACTGAGTGTATCTAAGGTTATATTAGAGTCTGAAGAGGTTCATCGTATTATCATATGAATGATGTCATCAGTGATGTGATCAGTAATGTCAAATGAGATGTCATCAGTGATGTCATCAGTGATGTCATTTGAGATGTCATCAGTGATGTCATCAGTGATGTCATTTGAGATGTCATCAGTGATGTCATCAGTGATGTCATTTGAGATGTCATCAGTGATGCCACTGACCATGTCATGAATGATGTAATATGTGACATGATCAGCAGTGGATTGCGGGTGCGCGATATATAGTTAGTGCAACTAACTATATATGCGAATTTCAATGGTTTTGTGTGAGTAAAATAAGGTTTTGTAAATGCTAATTCCTAACTATATATGGTGTATAACCTATGGTTTTTTCAGTGAATATATATATATATATATATATATATAAAATCATATCTACATAGAAGATAATCCTTTATAGTTCTGCTAGATGACGTTGGAATTGTACAGTTGATATATTCCACACGCGAATACTGTAAGAAGACTAACAATATTCTTCACTACAATTCTCTGAGTCTTTAATGCTTTCTTGATTTCACTCTCTCTTCTATGAGAGTTTAGTTCTTGTACTTTGGTGTTCTCTGTAGAGCTTCTCAGAAAATGTGCCCAGAATACTAAACCAAAAATACTACTGGAACAGGTTGAGTATCTAGATAGACTGAGCACCTGAACTAGGCAACCCTACCAAGCCTACTAGCAAATAAACGTATCCCAGCATAGCCCTAAATGAACTGGGGAACTAACTGAAGCATATTGCTTCCTTGACATTAACAGAAAACTGGAACACTCTCACCAAGTCTCGACGAACTGCCACGCTAGAAATTAGTTTCTAGCGGTAAACGATACTGAAACAAATCGAGGGATTTCTAGCATCTCAGGAACCTGAGGGGAAGCGAACCAAAGAAACGCTTCCAACCCTCCGATAACTTCAGTTGAAGTGCGCAGCGCAATTGCCGAGCGGGCGCGACTTCAGCTGTAACGGGGTTTCCACAAATAAACTAGACCGGCAACCATCCCGAACCGAGTGGGCGGCCATCTTGGAATTCGAGCTTGCAAACATCGGAGCCAGAAGGACACCACCCTAAAAGGAATGGCTTCACAAATTCTCAAATAAGCGAACCTGAACTTCTTCCTGCCTTCCAAGTATATAGTGAGGAACTTGGGGAGTTTCTCCTGGCAAAACCTGACAGTGGCTGAGATTAATTCAAGCATTCCACCAACCATTATTGTGCTGTCTAGCGCTTGATAATATAGCACTTGCCATTCACCTGTGGTCTGTACATTGTGAAACCTGTGGTAAGAACCAGTAAAGCCTTTAATGCAGCACCAGGGTATGTGATTTTTCCTTCAACCACCAGGCTGGCACATGATGACAGGGGCTTGATGCTACCAGAGGTGCCCATGAGATGGAACATTTGGATTGGGAGGGGTAGGGGGGGAGGAATTTCAGAGTGCAACGTGTGAAGATTTCCATGCATGAGACTGAATGCACTGGCCTTGAGAATTGTTAATACACAATGTAGTAAACTGCATGTTGATGTTTTCAACAACAAAATAACCAATATATATATTTTTTTTTAAAGCATTCAACCTCCTGGATGTGAAGGTCAGCCTTCCCTTCAACTTTTATGATATTCTACCTGGAGTCACTATGTTTTCTTGTTCTATTTTGTCCCCCTTACTTGTTACTATATACCTAGGTGTAGATTCCTCTCAATAACAAGTTGCTCAGCAAACACGATAAAATTGAAATATAAATAATAAAATTGTGAGTTGACTTGCTGGGCCTTCAGAATAGACCAATTATTATGTGACTGTATAGTACTAATTGTTAAATCTCACCTGTAGTTTCTGCCGGAAAGATATGCAAGTTCAGAAGGAAAGGTCCCAACCTTCCCTACCCACCAAGTATGCCCAACAGCATCAAAGCAAAACTGGTGAAATGGGGGAAGAGGGGATAAAAAATGTTCCACAATGTACCGCGTGAAGAAGTTAAGGTTCAATGCAGTCATATGTATTCCCGTATGGAAACAGCAGAACACGTTTGTTAGTGTATGTGCTAATTTATTGTAGTAATTACTTTTTTATAAAAAATGTATTTTATTAATGCATGATTGAAAAAATTGCAATACAGTAGTTCAATTTTGTTTATGTCATTGAGAAAAAGAATATAAACATAAAGACAACGAGTACTGTAACGCATTCTGTTAACTCTGTGGTGCCGATCTAATGAAGAAGAGTTAGCAGAGAAAAAGAGAAAATAAAATAATGTTAAAAAAAAGAAGCCATGTTGAATCAACTTAAAATGCCTCATGCACAATTGTATTGGTTTTGAACCCACCCTCCCACCCTACCATCCCAGGAGATAAGCACAAGTCAATGTCAAAAAGAAGAGAAAAAAAAAGAATCACCAGCTATCTCTCAAGCTATCTAGTTAATGGTTCCCAAATCTTTAACCCTTTTGCACGGGATCGTATTCCTCTTTTTTCATAAATAGCTTTTTCGAAATTATAGTTTGTCACTAATCGGGTTAGCCATTGATGATAGCCAGGTGGGGATGGATCTAACCAAGCCGAGGCAAGACAAAGTTGGTATATCGCCATACCTATAAAAACCAATTGTTCTCCCAGTTTCTCTTGTGTCGCCTTATCCACCCCGAGACAGATCAAAGAAGGGGAGAGATATATGTCTCTTCCTAACACTTTTTTCATAAAGTTTGTGATCTCTGATTTCAGGTTTCTTAACGTGTCACAAGAGGCAAACATATGAGATTGAGATCTGCCTGATGAAGAGAGCTTCGGGGACAAAAAGTCCCTTTCCCTGTCCCCCATTTTGCGATCTTTTTTGGGGTATAATAAAGGGAGAAACAGGTTTTGTAATATTTGGGCTTGAAGTCGCGCCGGAATTAACACACTTTGTGATAATCCGATTGAATAAAAAAAACAAGTCCTCGGATATCTCAATATCCGATTCCCATTTCCTGGCCCGTGTAATCAAATCATCAGACATTAGCAAATTAAGAGAATTAGATACATTGCCAATAGTTAAATGTTTCTTTCTCAAGTCATCGATAATAGAATTACTTATAAATCCTAATGGGCCACCACATTTTTTCTTTAAAAAAATCCCGTATTTGCAGATATTTAAAAAAGTCCCTCCAGTCTAATCCATACCTATCTTTAAGCGTTCCAAATGAATCTATCTCGAATGAAGAAGAAAAAAAATCACCAATTTTAACCAGCCCTTTATTTTGCCATTTGTTAATTATTGGGTCTTTGAAAATTTCGGGCAGGCTAGAATTATTTTAGATCGGGGTGTAATAATTCAAGCGATTCAGACCTTGTATTTTGCAAGCGGCTTTCATGGTCTTGAATCCATCAACGAAAGTCTTGAAACGAACCTTCTTGTATTGAGAATCATTCAAAAATGTCCATAACCATCCCCAAGCATCCCTGCCCATTATAAGTTCTGTTGGGGTTGGTATATCCCCTGACTGATTATCAGTTGGTGTTTCGGAAAAAAGAGTAAGGTTATGCAAAAGAGTTGTTGCCCAATAGTAAAGGTTTATATTTGGTAGGGTGAGGCCCACCTTTCCTTACGTAAGGAAAGAAATTTATAAGCTCTTCTAGGTTTTTCGTAGCCCCAAATAAATCGGGAAAACAAGTCCTCAATCTTTTTCAAACAGCTGGCACTGAATTCTAGCGGAATGGCTCTTAACAAGTAAAGACATTTTGGAAAAAAGAGCACTATTAAGTTGCATCGCCCCTTGATTGAGAGGTGTAGATTATGTAAACAGACTAATTTGGGTTTGATTTTATTTATTTACAGGTCTATATTGCTGTCCCAATTGCTTCGACGCTAGCCACAATATCGACACCAAGGTATGTAGCTTTATCAACTTGTCGAATATCGCTTCCCATACTAAAATATTTGCAAATGATCTGGGTTTTAGTTTTGTTGAGGGAGTAGCCAGATAGAAAACCAAATCTTTCTGCCTCTATTTCAACCTCCTCCATAGATATTCCAAGATTTGCTGTTACCAGGGCAATGCCATCGGCGTAAGCCAGGACTTTCGTTTACCAATTATGAAAAATATTAGGGCCTATTTTTTGATTAGCTTCCAACCGTCAAAAAAAAATCTATATATAATGCAAATAATAGTGGTGAGCTCGGGCATCCGTGGCGAGTTATTTTAAATGTATCTGTTAATGTCCCATTTAAAAATAGTTGAGCAGTTGGTTGGGTGTATAACATCTTGAATGTCTGTATAAAGACCTGGCCAAGGCTGACCCTGGACAGGGTCTCCCACAAAAAAGATCAGGAGGCCCTGTCAAAGGCCTTCTCAGCATCAAGTAAGATAAGTGCAATTGGTTCCCTAGAAATATGAGCGGCTTCAAACAATGAGATGGTGCGCCGAATATGATATATTGTACCATGTCTCTTGATGAATCTGTGTTGCCAGGGTGATATTACTTTTTGCATTACCCCGGCTAAGCGAACCACTAGTATTTTTTAATAGATTTTGCTATCAACGTTAATGAAGGTTATGAGACGATAGGAGGCACGTTCGAGGGCAGATTTGTGTTTTTTCAGAACAATGATAATTTTTGCTTGTGACCATGTTCCAAGTGGTCTCCCCCCTTATTGTAGTAATTACAATGCTCTATAAAAGTATATGTTTTGTAATGAACTTTCTACCTGCTTAACTCCCCTCTTCCACTTATAAATCAATCACAATTTATACAGGAACAGTGTGCAATCTGTAATAGAGAATAGAGACATAGCTTGTAATCACAGCATGGTATAGTAAACAAATAAATAGAAATGAATAGAACAGTAAAACACCCACCTACAATTAGGGTGTAGCAGTGAGTTAGGTATAGCTCAAAATGTCATTACTTTATAAGAGAATCAAAAAGTAAGCATAGACAACAGGAAGAAGTCCCTTGAAGTAAATAAAAGAAAATATGCAAAAATGTGCATGCTATCTGATACGTCTCCTTAACTTCAGGAGATACTAATGCGCTATTTTTATACTACAGCTTTCTCAGAATGCACAGACAGAAAATGGGATTTCCAAAGCCGTGGGGACAACAATCAGATAAGTAACTCATAAATATATTTTGCCAGCGCAGATCACTTCACTGCATTACAGCCGATCTGGATACTTTAAAGGATGTCTTTCTCTTTCTTTTGCCTTTGCAGGAGAATCCAAGGATGGGTATTGAAGCACTAATGATGAGTACACAACCAGGAGCCAGAAAGAGAGCCGCCAAACTGCAACCCAACGAGGAACGCCGACCACAGCGAGACGCTACGACCGGGAAGAAACAAGGTATGTGAATCTGACACAGAAGAGCTGCTCGCGATCACTAAACATGAAGCGCTCTTCCACTTTCAAAGAGACTCTTTATGCCTGCATCGCTCTGCCTTCTTTACGGCACAGGCCGGAGGAGGAGCACTCCTGACACTAATATATAAAAGAAGAAAAAGTGTCTCTGAGGATCTCTGAGTGATTTTATACTTCAAACATCTATAGATTGCAGTGTTGTGCTAGTCCAGTAAGAAGTGCCCTCACCTCCAGAGAATCGAGAATGCACTAATAAACTCAGCATGAGAAAATAGAGTTTTTTGTCTGAGCAAAGAGAGATTTACTTAAAAACAGTCATTGACAGCTACTTCCTGTCAGACCTTTCCCAAACCCACTGTGGAACTTTCTTGCTTGACTATATTTTAGTTTTACCAGCATTATTTGAGCTGTATAGCTGTTTCTAAAATAGGTATATCATTGCGCATTGACCCCTCACACTAGGCAGACTTGCAAAGCTTGCAAGACACAGCATTCCACTGTCACCCTTCATCATGATACTGTGGGCATACTGTTAGACCTAAAGTGGATGCTGTCAATCTTCCCAATCTGTGGATCGAGGTAAATAAAGAATGTACTCCAAAGTATACCAAAGGCAAGTAGCTTTTTAATCTGGTGTCAAACGTTTTTCTCAATATATGCTGTTACATCACAGCTGTATGATTGGTTTAAAAAAATTCCAAGATATGCAAACAATCCATTCGATTGACAATATAATCCTTGAAACGCCCAATGCATTTCATGCCATCCGCACTTCATCAGGGGAAATACATTTCAATCTATAAAGCAAATAAAATATGACTTTTGGCAAAGATAGTGAAGCAGACCTCAATCTGTCATAAGTAAATCAATAAAACACATTTTCAGACATTAATGACAGGTCTATTGCATGCAAAATAACAGAAACCTAAGAAGTGTGCAAAAATGGCAGTATAACGTCTTTTGTGTGAAAGTAGTCCCAACGCTTAACAGATACACCTGTATACATGAATATATCCCTCGGTAATGTGGAATTAAACTCCGGTGTAAGCTAAAAAAAGACGATAGTGTACAAAGTAATACGTTAGGTGAATTGTACATGCGAAGTGCTGTAAACGTCTCAAAGTCAACAATGATTAAATCTAAGTAATGTTGTGTGACTAGATCTTCACAACTGAGCCGGGAGTTTCAAATACGCGCCGTATATCGCTTACCGATGATTCATCCAGCATGGAAACGTTCTATCCTCTAACCCGGTCGGAATCGAGCTTGGTCATACTGCGCGTGCGCTTACCCGCGATGTTAGTAAACTACCTCCTCGTGACCCGGAAGTGTGTTGTATATTAGTTAACGTGAAAAATGAACGCATAAACTGCGATTATGGGAAAAGTATTTACAATTATCAGTAGGAAAATATAACGAAAAGGTTGACTTAAATGTACCCAATGTGGCTCTTGACTGTTGTTAAATCATTGTGGAGAAGTGTGGCTCAATGGTTAGAGCGGCAGACCCTGATGCAGAGGTCTGGCCCGGACCAGGGTTCAATTCCTGCCTTGGCTGGTCTCGGCGGATCTTGGGCTTATAATTCCTCGGACCTGATTTCTCGCCTTGGTGCCTACTCTAAGCATGGGTCCCACGCTGCAACTCTGGGCAATAGCTTGCTTAGTCTCCACAACGGCCCCCTACAGCGCTAGGGATGCCTGGTTGCACCCTGGGGATGCCCAGGAGTGGACATTTCACAGGGAAAAACCAGGAAGGGTTCCCTAGCGGTATGAGTACAGCGCCAGGACACTCAGGAGTATCAGTGCGCTTTACAAGTACGGCTACATTTACAAGTACGGCTACATTGTGGCGGCCATGTTGGTAAAGTGTGGTTCCCGGATGAGGGTACTGTTAACTGCGGAGGGTGTCTTAAGTGTGTAAAGGGAGAGTCAAAACAGTACAAAACTGTGTGGTGTCAAACTGAATCTCCATGTCGTGCATAATAAATGCTAAATAAAACAAGTTAAAAAAGATTATCAACACGGTGGTATTCTGTGCATAATAAAATAATGAAATCCTAAATAACAGTGTAAAAGTTATGCAATTAATCCTGTAACATGTTAGAAAAATCTATCTATTCAAATTAAAGAAAGCAACTGTATTCAAGCCGTTCATTTAACCCAGTTGGGTTGCAAGAGTTAAATTTTTTAATCCAGAACATTTCAGTCCAGTAGCAGTCTTTTTTTGTTATCAGAGCCTTGTTTCACAGGAACACACTCCAAAACCATGAATCGAATTTGACTGATGTTGTGGCTGTTGGAGATGAAGTGTGCAGCTACCGGGGCTTTGATGGTCTTGTTTCTTATGGTGCTCTTATGTTCTGTCATACAAATTTTTATTTTCCTCTCTGTTTTCCCTACATATGGGAGTCCACAAGGACATTTTAGAAGGTATACAACATTTTTAGAGTCACAAGTGGCATTGGTGAATAGTTCAATGGGTCTTCCAGTAGTCGGATGGTTGATGGAATTACCACGAATTATGTTATTGCAATGTCCGCAGTTGGCACATGAAATCGTGCCAGTATACTTTGTACTCTTATCTCGTATGTCTGATTCGATTATATCCTTGAGGTTTCTCGATCTTTGGTAGGCGAATAAAGGTTTTGAGAAGATTCCTTTGAAATCTGGTTCTTTTTCAACCATTTGCCAATTTTTTAGGATGATTTTCTTTATCTGCTCACTTCTATTCGAAAGTTTAGACACAAAAACTGGTCTGTTTTGATTGGTATCTTTTGGGTGTGTCTTGAGCAACTCTGATCTAGAAATAGCTTGTGTTCTCACTTTCGCTTCTTGAAGGATATTATCTGGGTATTTGCGATCACGGAATTTTGCAATCATCTGATTTTCGTTAAGTTCATAAATTTGATCATCCGATGATATCCTTTTCAATCTTAGCTGTTGGGAATAAGGTAAATGGTGTTTCAAAGACATGGGGTGACAACTGTCAAAGACCAGCATGTTGTTTCTGTCTGTATTCTTGATATGCACATCTGTTTGGAAACAATTATTCTTGTCATTGAGTTTTGTAAGGAAGTCTGTCGTGTCGCGTAAGTATGTTGACATTTTCTGTACTAACTTGGGCCCTTTGGATGTTCTTGTAGCAGACATTTCTTGTCTTTTTCTGTGATGGTTCCCATCTCTACTGCGTGGTTAATGATGGTATTCAAGGTGTTTTTAAACATCCAAAGTGCCCGAGTATCCACATGTTGCCAAAGATACACAAAAACTTAATGAGACCACCTTTCAGACCGATAGTGTCGACAAGAGGCTCAATTCATGAACCCACAGGAAAATACTTAGATCGACACTTACAACCGTTAGTACAGAAAATGTCAACATACTTACGCGACACGACAGACTTCCTTACAAAACTCAATGACACGAAACTTGATGCAACCACGGAATATACTCTCTGCACCATCAACGTATGTTCTCTTTATACATCAATTCCACACAACAGGGGTATTAAAGCCATAGAGTCTTTTTTAATTGATCACAACATCAAACAAGATTTGAAAGTGTTTCTTTTAGAACTATTACACTTCACTTTGTACCATAGTTACTTTTCTTGGAATGAACAATATTTCCAGCAGCTAGCTGGAACATCCATGGGGAATTGTGCGGCCCCCAGCTACGCAAACCTCTTCATGCATCGGTTGGAGCTCGACAATATCCTTGAGAACCCCAGATGGCAGAACAAAATCTACAGATTTTGGAGATACGTAGATGACATTTTCCTTATATGGAAAGGACCCACCGCAGAAATTGGAGACTTCATTGAATACATTAACAACATTGATGATCACATACAGTTTACACATTCCATCAACATTGGATCCATTCCATATTTAGATGTACTAGTTTCTCTAGAGAATAATTGTTTCCAAACAGATGTGCATATCAAGAATACAGACATAAACAACATGCTGGTCTTTGACAGTTGTCAACCCATGTCTTTGAAACGCCATTTACCTTATTCCCAACTGCTAAGATTGAAAAGGATATCATCGGATAATCAAATTTATGAACTTAACGAAAATCAGATGATTGCAAAATTCCGTGAATGGAAATACCCAGAAAATACCCTTGAAGAAGCGAAAGTGAGAACACAAACTATTTCTAGATCAGAGTTGCTCAAGACACACCCACAAGATACCAATCAAAACAGACCAGTTTTTGTGTCTAAATTTTCGAATAGAAGTGAGCAGATAAAGAAAATCATCCTAAAAAATTGGCAAATGGTTGAAAAAGAACCAACTTTCAAAGGAATCTTCTCAAAACCTTTATTCGCCTACCAAAGATCGAGAAACCTCAAGGATATAATCGAATCAGACATACGAGATAAGAGTACAAATTATTATGGCACGATTTCATGTGCCAACTGCGGACATTGCAATAACATAATTCGTGGTAATTCCATCAACCATCCGACTACTGGAAGACCCATTGAGCTATTCACCAATGCCACTTGTGACTCTAAAAATGTTGTATACCTTCTAAAATGTCCTTGTGGACTCCCATATGTAGGGAAAACAGAGAGGAAAATAAAAATTTGTATGACAGAACATAAGAGCACCATAAGAAACAAGACCATCAAAGCCCCGGTAGCTGCACACTTCATCTCCAACAGCCACAACATCAGTCAAATTCGATTCATGGTTTTGGAGTGTGTTCCTGTGAAACAAGGCTCTGATAACAAAAAAGACTGCTACAACGTGAAATGTTCTGGATTAAAAAATTTCACTCTTGCAACCCAACTGGGTTAAATGAACGGCTTGAATACAGTTGCTTTCTTTAATTTGAATAGATAGATTTTTCTAACATGTTACAGGATTAATTGCATAACTTTTACACTGTTATTTAGGATTTCATTATTTTATTATGCACAGAATACCACCGTGTTGATAATCTTTTTTAACTTGTTTTATTTAGCATTTATTATGCACGACATGGAGATTCCGTTTGACACCACACAGTTTTGTACTGTTTTGACTCTCCCTTTACACACTTAAGACACCCTCCGCAGTTAACAGTACCCTCATCCGGGAACCACACTTTACCAACATGGCCGCCACCATGATTTACCAACAGTCAAGAGCCACATTGGGTACATTTAAGTCAACCTTTTCGTTATATTTTCCTACTGATAATTGTAAATACTTTTCCCATAATCGCAGTTTATGCGTTCATTTTTCACGTTAACTAATATACAACACACTTCCAGGTCATGAGGAGGTAGTTTACTAACATCGCGGGTAAGCGCACGCGCAGTATGACCAAGCTCGATCCCGACCGGGTAGAGGATAGAACGTTTCCATGCTGGATGAATCATCGGTAAGCGATATACGGCGCGTATTTGAAACTCCCTGCTCAGTTGTGAAGATCTAGTCACACAACATTACTTAGATTTAATTATTGTTGACTTTAAGACGTTTACAGCACTTCGCATGTACAATTCACCTAGCGTATTACTTTGTACACTATCGTCTTTCTTTAGCTTACACCGGAGTTTAATTCCACATTACCGAGGGATATATTCATGTATACAGGTGTATCTGTTAAGCGTTGGGACTACTTTCACACAAAACACGTTATACTGCCATTTTTGCACACTTCTTAGGTTTCTGTTATTTTGCATGCAATAGACCTGTCATTAATGTCTGAAAATGTGTTTTATTGATTTACTTATGACAGATTGAGGTCTGCTTCACTATCTTTGACAAAAGTCATATTTTATTTGCTTTATAGATTGAAATGTATTTCCCCTGATGAAGTGCGGATGGCACGAAATGCATTGGGCGTTTGAAGGATTATATTGTCAATCGAATGGATTGTTTGCATATCTTGGAATTTTTTTAAACCAATCATACAGCTGTGATGTAACAGCATATATTGAGAAAAACTTTTGACACCAGATTAAAAAGCTACTTGCCTTTGGTATACTTTGGAGTACATTCTTTATTTACCTCGATCCACAGATTAGGAAGATTGACTTATCTCCCAGAGGAGTGCGATTGGCTACTCGGTCAAGCTTGACAGCATCCACTTTTGATTTATTCGACAACTCCCCACTGGTCAGAGGGAGCAAACCAATCAGCACCCAAGCTGCCACAAAATCAAATTACTTAGAATTAAATCAGAGTGCCACACAACCCCACTTATTTGTTCATACTGTTAGACCTGGCATTTCTTGGCGTGATTACCCCTGACTCTTTTACCTCTACCTCCTCTATTTTGGTGCTGTAATTGATGCTTTGGAGACTTTGCCACTGCTAAACAGTGTCAAAGTGTAAGTGCTCCCTGTATAAAGTGTAATGGTAATTGGTTTCCCATGATTGGTATGTTTTGTCTTACTAGTAAAGTCTCTAGTAAAGTGCACTATGTGTGCCAGATCTGGTAATGCAAATGCTACTAGTGGGCCTGCAGCACTAATTGTGCCACCCACACAAGTAGCCTTAAAAAGGGAACACAGGCCTGTCATTGCAAGACCTGCGTGCAGTTTGTTAAACTGCCATGTTGTTCTGGCAAGTGCACTCACTTGCCAGACCTTACCATTCCCTTTCTATAAACATCAGACAGCGCTATGGTAGGTCCAGGGTACCACCTGGGCAGGGTGCAGTGCATGTGAAAGGTAGGACATGTACTAAGGTGTCTACCATGTCCTGACAGTGAAATAATTTCCATTTTGTTTTTCACTGTTGAAAGGCAATTTTGAACATAGGATAGAATAGGAAGGCTGTGTAATATGTTTTCCAGACTATCTTCTCAAAGGTTTAAGATGGAAAGGTGAAGTTTAGTATGTCTGAACTCACAATGTAATAACACATCTTTCTATGAAGGTAGTTTTTGCATTGTGTGTTTATAATCTACTCTTTGAAGTGGCTGGGTTTTTGTGCTCTAACATTTCTGTGTGTCTCTGCCTGGTTGTGGATTGACTGTCTGGATTTGAAAGTGATAGGATCTGGGGAATGTCTTGACCCAGGGGAAGAGGTGAGACAGCAACATGCTGACCTTTATCTGGAGTGTATGGGGAGGAGTAGCCCTAGAGGTGAAGAGGTGTGGGTTGCTGCTGTAAAACAATTATCCCATCTCCTGCTGAGTGATTGAGAATCCAGACCCCCAATAATCAAAGGAACAATGTGTCACTGGCAGGGAAGCACCCATAACTGGTTTTAACAGGGGTCAGCGCCCCCTGAACACAAAGACTTCAAAGCCATTGAGGGGTATAACTATGAGAGCTGAAGCACCTGAACTTTGGAGAATGGCTTGATCAAGAATAAACAAGACTGGAGCTACTTTTTGGTCAAGAGGAACCTTTGCCAAGGAAGAAACACCTGATTAGACTGAAGGAAAGGACTGACCCTGGCTGTGTGTTCTGGGGCTGGCCTGCAGTTTGCTGTTTTTACCAAGGAAAGGCTAAAGGGACTTTGCTGTGTGCTGTGTCCCCCTGCTTGAAAGGACTTTGCTGTGTTCTGTCCTGAAGTAACTTATCCCTGAGGGCCCGAGGTGAACTGGCACCCTGTTGCGGAAACACAGGCACACAAAAGTTTCCAGGAGAGTCTCAGCGGCGCTATGTGTGCGTGCTTATTGCAGCCTGAGACCCTTGTAAGGTATGCCCTGTGATCGTGGGCACCTGGAGTCCAAGCAAGGATCAGCGGCGCGGTGTGCGTGTGCTTTTAGCAGCCTAACCACTTTGTGAGGATTGTCCAGTTATTGTGTGGACCGGAATCCAAGTGAGTCTCATCGACGCTGTGTGTGTGTGTTGTTTGTGCAGCGTGAGACCTTCGTGAGGATTTGCCTTGTTATTGTGTGCACCGGAATTCAAGTGAGTCTCATCGATGTTGTGTGTGTGCTTTGTGAAGCGTGAGACCTTCGTGAAGATTTGTCTTCTTGATGTGCACCCGGAGTTTAAGTGAGTCTCAGTGACGCTGTACACGTGATCTTCGTGCAGCCTGAGACCTTTGTGTTGAGTGCCCGGTGATCGTGCACCTGAAGCTCAAGGAAGTCTCAGCGACGCTATGTGCATGTGCACTGTGGCAGCCTGATATCTTCGTAATCGTAGCGGCCCGGCAGCCCCGGAGGAGCTGAGCTGCCGGCCGGAGCCCGCAGTTGCCAATTCACAAGGATTGCATTGGAGGCTCAGCCACTGGATGAGGAGAGGAGAGTGAGTTCACGCCCCCCACCCCCAGGTAACGTGTGTCGACTCCTGGGGTGGGCTGCGGGCTCGTAGGGAGACGCTCTCGGCCTCTCTCTCATTCCGGCAGCGTAAGCCTCTGCTTCGGCTCGTATCGCGGCCTGTATTGCCAAGGGAGTGGCAGTACAGGGGCCGGAGTGCAGAGCTGCACTTTTTGATTACATCGTACCCGTGTTGGGGACAAATGTTGAGAGGCTGACTGCAAGTCAGAAAGATGTGGTGGAGATATCGCCTAAGGCACAGTGATCGGTGCCTGAGTGTATTACGCATTGTTCCATTTCTGCATAACGGAGTACCTGACTGTCGTATTACACATTACATCATTTCTGCATAACAGAGTACCTGATTAGAGTAATACGCATTGCATTATTCCTGCATAACAAATGACCTGATTAATGTATGACGCATGGCATTATTTCTGCATAACAAACTACCGGATTGTTGCATGACGCATTGCATTATTCCTGCATAACAAATGACCTGATTAGTGTATTACGCATTGCCTTATCTCTGCATAAAGACGTACCTGATGGTTGTATTACGCATTGCATTATTTTTACCTTGCAAAGTGCCTAATTGTTGCGTTACACACTGCATTCTTTTTACATTGCAGAGTGTCTGATTGCTACGTTACACCTGTGTTGGACTTGGCCCTTTTTGCAGGGTCATCCCTGAACTTTTTGCCTTCCTACTGTATTTTGTCTGACCTGTTTTTGTTGGTTTGATTACTCTGGGCACTTTACCACAGCTGATCAGTGCTAAAGTGCATTTGCGCTCCCTATTGTAAATTGATGTATGGATTAGTGATTCCATGATTGGGTGGTTTGGTTTACTTGTCAGACCCTAGTACAGTGCACTGAGTGTGCCCATGGCTTTGAAACCAAATGCTGCTAGTGGGCTTGCAGCACTGGTTGTGCCACCCACAGAAGCGGCCTGTAAAAGTGTGTCTAAGGCCTGCCATTGCAGAGCCTGTGTGTAGTCTGGTACTGTCATGCTGACTGGGCAAGTGCACCCACTTGCCAGTCCCTACACCTTCCCTTTTCTTCATATCAGACACCCCTATGGTAGGCCCAAGGGCAGTGTGCATTGTAAGTATAAGGCAAGACATGCCCTGGTGTGTGTGGCATGTCCTAATAGTGATTTACAGCCATTTTCGTCTT
The DNA here is from genome assembly GCF_964261635.1 of Lissotriton helveticus. Lineage (NCBI taxonomy): Eukaryota > Metazoa > Chordata > Amphibia > Caudata > Salamandridae > Lissotriton > Lissotriton helveticus. The sequence goes on from NC_136057.1 coordinate 2,111,496,421, forward strand.
TCACTATTGCAAGGCTACCTGTTCTCCATAGGCCAGAATGGGCAGTTAGATTGTTACATTTTATAATCCTAACTGACTCAGAGAACATGGTAGAAATTTGAGTTTAGTGCGCCTGAACTCAGAATGATAAAATACATCTTTTAGTGAAGTTGGTTTTAACACTCTGTGTTTGAAAATACCACTTTTAGAAAGTAGGTATTTTCTTGTCGAACTATCGAAGTCTGCCTCTGCTAGGTTATGTATTCCTTGTCTGGAGTTTGAGTGACAGGGCTGGGGGATTCCAGGAGACAGGGTGAGTCCGCCCAGTGGTGAATAGAGAGATCTGCATCTAGATGGGAGGGAGGAGTTGCACCTGGGACCTAAATATGACTGCCTGTCCCCCACAGTGCTGGCTCCAATCCCCTGTGGTGCGTCTGATATCTCTGCCCTGCACTGTGAAAGGAGAGAAGGAATCATGTCAACAGAGTGCTCCAGGGCTGTGCCTTTCCTCCACAATGCATGCTCCACCTCCTGTGAGGCGTCTGATGTTTCTGCCCTGCACTGTGAAAGGAAAGAAGGAGCCATGTAAACAGAGTGCTCCAGAACTGGTTTGGACTAGGCAAAGGCCCTTCTGCCCTCGGAGGGCAAAGGATTTTGGGGTATAAATATTGGGACCCTGATTCCAAGAAATTATATCACTTTTGGATAACAAGAAGAAACCTTTGCTGAGGAGTGGAACCAGAAGAAACTGAGGAGAGACTATTCCTAAGCTGAAGTGCTGTTTGGGGGATTGGCCTGCAGTGGTTGCCTGACTGCCAAAGAAGGGAGAAAGGGACTTTGTGTACTTTCATCAACTTGTAAGGATCTCCAAGGGCTTGGAACAGAGCTTGTCTCCTGCTGAAGTCTCAGGGACAACAGACTTCAACGCCCAGCTCCTCAGAGTTCTTTGGAAGTGCCTGCTGCTGTTTTGGGCCTTCGGAGGGACTGCTGGTCCCAAGGAGCTGGAAGCACGGCTCGAGAGGAAGAAGTGTGTCGCCGTCGCTGCTGCTGCCGTCGCATCGTAGATGTCGCCGCTGTAGCTATCGTATTGCACTGCAGCGAAGATGAAGCGTGTCACCGTCGCTGTTGCTTCCGTCGCATCTTGGAAGTCGCCGCTGTAGCTATCGTATTGCACCGCATCGAGAGAAGCGTCTTCCAACAAAAAGGAAGTGTGTCGCCATCGCTGCCGTCATCACATCTTTGATGTCGCTGCTGTAGCTGTCGTATTGCACCGCATCAAGAAAAGCGCCTGGCATCCACGGAGAAGCGTGCCGCCGTCGGAGCTACTGCCGTCGCATCTTGAATGTCGCCGCTGTAGTTGTCACATTGTGCGGAAGCGACTCACAACGTCAGAGAAGAGTGTCGCAGCCAAAGCTGTTGACGTCGCATTGTGGAACAAGGGTGTCGCCACTGCAGCTGACGCATCGTATCGAGACTTCTCGCATCATCGGAGAAGCGTTCCGCATCTGGAAGATCTTCAGGTCTTTATTTCTTTGCACCGGAACTTTGCCGGATTTCCATCGCTGCAACACTTTTGTTGTGGAAGCGCAAAGCATCGAAAGGTACATTGACTCAAAGTGTCGCATTTTAAGAACTGAACAGAACTGAGCTAAAACTACAATTTTAAGTACAGTATTGTGAATTTTTGGCGTTTATGGTCTTGTGTTAAATCTATATAAAGAATACTTGTTTTTGATATACAACCTGTGTGGTGTCCCTCTGTTGTGTTGTCACTTGATTACTGTATGTGGTCACAAATGCTTTACACACTGCCTCTGAGATCTGTAAGCCTGTCTGCTCGTGCCAAGCTACCCAGGGGGTGAGTAGGGGTTATTTTAGGAGTGTACCCTCTTACCCTGACTACAGGCAAGGGTCCCTATTTGTCACAAGTACCTACCTGTGCCAACTAGACACCCCCAAATCTAACAGCCTGACATTATTTTTACATTGCAAAAGTGCCTGATTCTAGTATTACAAACTGTATAACATTGTATTACGATTACAGGAGAATGTTTAGAAGTGCTCATTAATACCGCCAGTACTTACAAGGGCTGGCTGGCCTAACGACCGGCCAGGAGAGATAGTAGACATATTCATATGTTGGATTTATATCGTCTGGTTTTATCGTATATCTTTTTATATCAAATGTATACTTGTTTTTATAAAACTCATGTGGAGTCTATTTTTGGTGTCATCACTGTGTTGCTGTGAGCGTGGTTGCGAATACTTTACACATTTGCCTTGAAGATAAGCCTGGCTACTCGTACCAAGCTACTGAGGGGGTGAGCAGGGGCTATCTCAGAAGGTGACCTTCCTTACCCTGACGTGGAACCGCGGATCCCTATTTGGCCTAAGGTACCTACCTCAGCCAACCAGGGATCCCGGGTCTAACACATACCATATGAGATTGTGGTATTTTAAGTGGATCACTTCTACCAAGTAGGAGAAGAGGGAGAGAGAGAGTAAGAGAGGAATGAAAAGTTCATAATAAATGTCAGGAAAATGAATTGTTCAGTATTAAAGTTTATTAACTAACACCCCATCCATAAGCTACCAAGGAGTAACTGACTTCAAGAGAACATTGCTAAGAAAAGCATTCTAAGTTCTACACATCTTCTTTCTTATAACAAAAGTTCAGCTATACAATTGCATGGCAAAAAGACCAAATACAATTAAAGAAAATGATACAGAAAGTAAAACAAGGTTAGTTACATATTAAGTAAACAGTTCAATTCACATAGTCCCTAAAATAGACAGGAATTCTTTTAATCCGAGAACTACTTCGGATATGCACATCATCAGAGACATCTAAATCAGAAGAGTTACTTTTAAACAAACTCCTATCTGTAACAGATTCCCTGATAAGAGCAACACGATTCAAATTCCAAATCTTACCATTCTCTAAGTTTACAGAATTCTTAAAACACTTTATTACACGCATAGGTGCAGAATATTTTGACTAAGATAACGCTCCAACAGGTGCCTTAACTCTAACACATCACCAACTACAAAACTCCTGTCCTTGACCCTTTTTCTTTCATCTAAACTTATTTTGTTCTTTTTCTGAACCTTCTCTTCCCTACTTCTCCAATCCCCAATTCTATTATCTTTCACTCCTTTGTCCCAAAACATCCAATCAGGAGATAAACTTGTGTTAGGTGTTCTTCCTTTAAATAATTCAAAAGGAGTCTTCTTTGTCGTCATTTGAGGAGAGAATCTATGTGCCAAAATGTACTTCTGTAACTCCTCCCTCCAATCTAATGAATTCACACGAGAAAGTTGTATGTTTTCTTTTATTACTCTGTTAAACCTTTCAACAGATCAATTTGTTTCCAGATAATAAACTGATGTTCTTTTATGAACAATCCCACAAGATTTCAAGAATTCAGACATCATGTTTGAACAAAATTGAGGTCCATTATCAGATGGAAGAGTTTTAGGAAACCACTCTCTTCTAAAAATCTCTTTGAGAAAAGCAATAACAGATGACGATGTAACATCTGACACCGAAGAAACTTCCACCCATCTTGAATATAAGTCAATAACCACAATAAGATATGGAGTTCGATGTTCTCCAGCAAGTGGTCCTACAATATCAATCGCAACATCCTCCCAAGGACTACCAGGCAACCTACGACACACCATGGGAGCAGTACGAGAGGTTAGAATTTTATCACTTACTTTACATTGCAAACATTCCCTCACCTCCCTTTCAATTTCTAGATCCATACCTGGCCACCAGAATGAACTACGAATTCTTTCCTTAGTTTTCACTATACCCAAATGACCTTGATGGGCTTCTTCAACTAATCTTTTACTTAACAAACCTGGAGGAATTAATTTCGAACCTCTCAAAAGAATTCCATTCTCTATTGATAACTCATTTGCTACCAAACTCCAAACCTTAGAAAATGATTTGTCAAAAACTAAATTTTGCACCACTAAATTAATTATCTTAGAAATTTCTTCATCTTTTCTAATTTCCTCCAACCATTCATCTTCAAGTATAACCCCAGAAGTCACTTCACATACATTCACCTCATCCTCACCAAATTCTTCTTCTACATCACCTTCTACAACATCACACACCAAACGAGAAAGACAGTCAGCAGACACATTTTCCACTCCTGGAATATAATCCACACTAAAATTAAACTCCTGCAGACCTATCACCCATTTCCTAATTCGTGAAGATACACAATCCAATCCTTTTACCTTTAAAATTTCTCTCAAAGGTTTATGATCTGAACAAACCTTAAATTCTAGTCCCCAAAGAAAATTTTTAAACTTCCTGAGAGCCCAAAATATTGCTAAAGCCTCCTTTTCTATAACAGAGTAATTTAACTCTGCACCACGTAAGCTTCTAGAAGCACAAGCAATACGTTTTTCCTTTCCACCTCTATTCTGTTTTAAAACCGCACCTAATCCTTTTGAACTTGCATCAGTAACTGCATAAATCTATTCATAAGGAATAAATGCCTGAAGATTAGGTGCATTAAATGTAAATGTAAATGTAGTATACTTGTAAAGCGCACAGCTGCCCCAGCAACGGGGCGTCCCGGCGCTGTATAACTCTGGGGAACCCGTCCTGGCTTTCCCTGTGGGATGGTCCCTGCTGGGAGTCCCCAAGGTGGAGCCAGGCATCCCCGGAATTGGTGGGGCCGTTGTGGAGATTAGGCAAGCTAATGCCCAGAGTTGCCGAGTGTGATCCCTGATTAGAGTAAGCACCGAAGCGAGAATTATCGAGTCCGCTGACCAAGGTCCACGACCCTGCCGCGTCGGGAATCGAACCCTGGTCCCGGGCCGACTTCTGCTCTCGGGTCTGCCGCCTCTAACCAGTGAGCCACACTACTCCACTAACCAGATCTTTCTTAATATCTTCAAACTCTTTTTGACATGCTTCTGACCAAATAAACTCCTTATTCTTGCCAAGCAAATTTCTTAAATTACTAGATTTACTTGCTAAATTTCTAATGAATTTTCCATAATATTCAACCATACCTAGAAAAGAAACAATCTCCTCTTTGCTTTTAGGAGACTGTAAATTCTGTATAGTATCAACTAATTCCTTCTTTGGTGAGATCCCAAAAGCCGAAATACTGTGCCCAAGATAATTCACCTCATTAACTAAAAATTTGCATTTCTCATATTTTAACGTACGTCCAGCAGATTCTAACCTCTTTAACACCAGTTTTAGAGTCCTGTCATGCTCCTCTTGATTATTACCAAAAATCAACAAATCATCTTGGTAACATTTCACAGATTTAATTCCTTTCAAAATAGAAGCCATGACCCTCTGAAAAACTGACGCAGCCGACACAAGACCAAACGGCATCCTTTTATACTTAAATGCACCCATTGGAATGATAAAAGCCGTTAGATCTTGTGACTCCTTCGTCAATTCAATCTGATGATAGGCCTGAGTTAAGTCTAAAGTTGTAAACACCTTGGAATCACCCAAAGAAGTTAACAACTCATCTATATTAGGTAATGGTAATGTATCCGCAATTATCTCCTTATTCAGTGATCTCAAATCACAGCATAATCTTATATCCCCATTAGGCTTATTCGCGACAACAACTGGCGCCAACCACTCTGTTGCCTTCACACAAGTAATAATATCCTGCTCTTGCAATTTCTTTAATTCTTGTTCCACCTTATTTTGTACAGCTATTGGGATTCTTCTTACTTTGGCAATGACCGGTACAGCATTCTTCTTTAACTTAATACTGTGTTTGTAACCTTTTAGACATCCTAATTCCGGACGAACAAGCTGTGGAAACTCCTTTACAAAAGAATTGCCATCAGATTTTACCTCCTGAATCTGTACCTGAGGATTAGAATTAGGATTTAACATCACACCCAATAAACGTTGATGTGGCCATCCAATTAAACAATCACCAATTTTTGATACATACATTTTCCCAACAATTACATTTTTTTCCATTTCAATAGATGCGTTGAAATAATCCAACATACCTATGGGTGAACCACCATACCCCCCTGGATTCACATCCATTTTTAATAACTTATTTTTCATTTGAAAACATTTTTCAAATATTTCTTTTGAAATTATAGATATATGTGAACATGAATCAAATTTCATTTCCAACACAATACCATCAATCTTTACTATTCCAATAGGATGATCATTCTTCTTCTTATCCTTTACTTGACAAATTACCTCTTTTATTTCTTTATTGAATACCTTCTTTTCCTTAGATTTACAAAATTTCACAAAATGCCCTTTTTTCCACACCCATGACATACAAAACTCAAAGCTGGACAAGACTTTGAATTAGCCTTATGACTAGACTTTTCACATCTGTAACACGTTATCACACTAAACGATGTTTCCCCTTTTGAAGAATCTTTCACAACATTCTTTACATCTTTAATCTGGCAAACATCCTCCTTGATATCTTCTACAACTGTTTCAATTTTCCCTTTGTCACCTTTCAACTCATTCACACATTTTAACATATGCTCCACTCTTTTTGCTATAGCTACAACCTCCTCTAAAGGCGGTTTGTCCTTCAGCCACAATTCCTCTCTGATCTTATCCTCTCTACATTTTAAAACTATTTGATCCCTCAGCCGTTCCTCATTTGCTGCTCCAAATTTACAAGTAGAGGACAATTTCCTTAACACAGTTAAATATTCCTCTACTGACTCATCTTTGCCTTGCTCCCTTTTTCCAAAATGGTATCTTTCCATAATTGTACTTAAACAAGGCAAATAATGTTTATCTAATTGTAACAAACATACTTCATACTCATTCAAACCACGTTGTTCTTGTGTAGATAAAGCTGGCAAATTCTCTAACACTTCTTGCCCTTCACCTCCCAAACAGTGCATCAAAAGAGAATATTTTCTTTCTGCACATAAATTAGTGCCACATACTCTCGCATAATGCGCAAAAATTTCTTCCACTTACTTCATTTTACTTTTGGTTCTCCCGGATCACTTAGAAAAAAGGGCGGTGTAGTTACATTCTGCATTTTCCTTGTTTGCAAAAATGTTCTTATTTTAACTAAGTCTGCTTCTTACAACCTTTTGTCTAAAACTATTTTAAATTCTGACACTACACATGTACCACGTTTTTATCTAAAGCCACTCTTTTAGAACATGGTAAAACATAAAGAACCCCTTTTTTTAGAAATTGATAAACAAAATAAAATAAATACCTCACAGTCTTCCTAAATTTACACCTCCTTTTAATTAACCTTATTCCAATTACCGATTCTTAAGTATTCCTATGTGTGAAAAGACCACTTTCACAAATAAACAGTTTCCGTTTTCGATTAACTGACATAAATAAACAGTTACCGGTCTTTCTTTTCCCAAAATAGTGACATACAGATGTACAGCGTGCGTTGACTCCCACCGATTATACAGAAACCGTGTAGTTCTCTTCTGCGTGATGACGTGCACCACACGCTGACTGCAACAACTCACGCCAATCAATTAGATGCCATGTTTTTTTTTTCTTCCTTTCAGAGTGATGACGTGCACCATGCGCTGACTCCCGCTGCAGCGTTCCAGCACGTCATCATTCGCCGCTGTCCTCCGACCAGGAAAGAGCTCTCTGTCAGCAGGCAATAAACTGAAAACAGCGCTCTCACGACCAACTGCCACCGAACAGCCTCATACAGCTCGTCCTTCACCTCTACAAAACATCGGCAAAACAGTATTTTCACCTTCCCTTCTTAAATCTTAACACACAGCCGCTGGAGAAGTAGCAAACTTCACAATGTATTTTATTTATATTTTACTGCGCTGGGGAAGGCTATATTTCACTTTTACCATTTCACTCAGCAACTTGACCGCTCACAAGCTCTTGACCAAAAACATCATCTCAAACATTACTATTTTTCCGCAGCTGGAGAGGAATTTACCTCTCTTTTAAAATACAGCCGCTGAAGATGATATAGTGAAACCCCTGTCACTGCGCACTGCGTCTTCTCTTTTATTCTCTTTAAACTGCCGCTGGAGAAGTGTCCAACTTCCCTCTTTAAACACTGCCGCTGGAGAAGATATATATTAATACTTTTCCTTAAAGACTTCTCCCAACTTCTTTTCCTTAATCCAGCAAATGGCAAAGTTATTCTTTCACCGAAATACACACTCCATACTACTTAGCTTGATGTTGAGGTGTTCTTTTCCATCTCCTCTATTCTTCCTCGTTGACCCTCGTCGCCAATGAAAAGTTCATAATAAATGTCAGGAAAATGAATTGTTCAGTATAGAGGTTTATTAATTAACACCCCATCCATCAGCTACCAAGGAGTAACTGACTTCAAGAGAACATTGCTAAGAAAAGCATTCTAAGTTCCATAGAACCTTTAACCAGAGAGATGAAGAAACACACTACAAGGAAGAGAGAGAGAGAAAAAGAGAGATGTGTTTCTTTGTGTCAGTCAAAGCAATAATGGAGAAAGATGTTGCATTTTGAGCTGTTAAAGGTGGAATAAAATTTACAGAAGATAAACTGGACAATATATTTGAATAGTGGGATTTGAATAGCAGACAGTTGAAAGCCCCAAAAAGGGTGTTGGGTGGAATGCGCCCTTCAAACATACCTTGTGGCCTTTACTGCTATCTATCTCCCACTCAAGAACAAATGTATATGTTTCGTCAACCACAGAAACTACGCTTGAAATGTCATGTCTTCTGCATACTATCTGCACACAAGATACCCCAGCCAAGAGTGCCGGGAGGTATCCACGCAAACTTCTTTTAAAAAGGGCACAATATGTTCCTCGTCCCCTTTCTCCTCCCCTACCCGTGGTTTTATTTCCAGTGAAAGCTCGTAATACATACTCCCGCCCTCTCCGCTTCAAAACCTCACGCAAACCTGAGAAACCGTGTCAAAAGTCATGCTGCTGCCTACCAAATTTTCTGAAACGTCTCTTTGATAGTGTAGGCCCCACACACTTTTCGGTGCACACAACAAAAGGGCTATCCATTCCACAAATGGGAATGATGGCCACCAAAATGAAAGTATTTCATTAAATTTATATCTCTGGGAAGAATGTTTAGAATAGGATGGGTGAAAAATGTTTCCCCTCTTTCTTGCCGCATAAAGACCAGTGTTGGCTGTTTCCATTCCAACCTGTTCACAGTTTGAAATGCGTGTAGCCTTAGGGCAGAGGACAAAAAACATCTTGTCAGCAGATGAATAGGAGTACTTGGGCTATGGGCTACTGATAACTGTAAAAAACTTTAATTCTTTTTAATATTAATAATGTATAGTACCAGTGAACACAGTCAGTATCGAGACCACATAGCTGCACCAATGGTCCCTGACCGGTGTAGGTCGAGCAGGGGGGGGCGTATTTTTACTGTATTTTATTGTATTTTATTTGAACCAAACTGCATTTTTATACACTGTAATGATTTTAAGTAATCGCACAGTTCATCAATAAAACAAACAAACATACTGTACTGATAAGAAAAACACAGGAAGAACACCAAGAAACGGCATGCAAGAAATAAAAGAAATGGAGAAAAAGCAAGTGGCAAGCGCATAAACCAATGAAAAGTGACAGCGGGATGTACGCTCCTTTTAAGATTTATATTGCATATAATAGATTGCACAAGCACAGCGCAAGCGAAACCGGAAAAGGCTTCGTCAATTTGGAATGCCTTTAAAAGATAATACATAGCAGCCATATCTGCAATGCATATGGCACCGAGGAATAATACGTTGTTGTTACTATCCCCCAGGTGCTACTTGATTTATCACATAAGCAGACATGCCAACCCTCCCGATTCAGGCGTGAGACTACCGATTTGAAGGCTAGTCTCCCGCCTCCCGATTCCTACAAGCAAAAACCCGATTCCTCGGGGGTTTCAGCTGACTGGACTTGCTATTGTGTAAGTGCTAATTCTTTCAGCAAAGAGTGGTGATGCACGGGCTCTCGAAGGGGTGAAAAACCAACAAAGCGTCATTAACAAGGGAATTGTCTTTTAAAGACCTGCGAAGTACTGTGTGTGTGGGGGGGGAGGGGGATAGGGGGGCTGCTGTTTCAGCCCGGGCTACCGGTGGGGGGGGGTCCATGCACTGCCAACAACCTGCCAGGCCAGTGCCCAAAACTTGCATCACCCTCTCTACCTGCCATTATGCTGCATACTTCTGAAAGGTAAGAAAAAACGTGCATTTACGTTTCAAATGTCCGATCCTACAGCAGCACACTTCCAAAGCCCATACATGCCAGGAACCCGATTCAAAGTCCCATTCTCCCGATTTTTTTTAAAAATCTCCCACTTTGCACTCTTGAAATGTTGGCATGTATGCACATAAGTATCAGCTGAAAACATATTTTGGAAATTCACCCATTTTTCTCCATACATAAGCTTATGAGGTCTGAAATTACACGCATTTTCTTCTCCGATCCACACCTTTCCATTTCTGTACACATATGAATTCAGCCAAGCAAAAGCTTCTAGTTTAGTAAACTGGACTACACACAGAGCTACCTACAGGTAGCTGGAGCGCTACCAGAGGCTCACGACCTACTCGGTTGAGAAGTCTGAGTTAGCTTGTTCTCAGTGAGAGACTGAGCCTTCCTCACCGGCTCACAAGCAGCTGAACGACGCCTTCCGGGGCAGTAGGCGGTATCTTTACATGCACTGGGGGCGTTTTCTTCAAGGATGAGTGGCTCGTCTTTTTCTGGGCGGCTCATTTTTCTCTCCAATCGCAGGGGTTACTGGGGAAAGTGCATCTGAAAGACCGTGCTAAGCACCGCCCCTGCCCTGTCAATCACTTTGAACTCAGCTTTCTGGTGACCTCCCCTCACCTCGGTTTTTAAGATGTTCTGACAGGAGACCAGAGGTAAGACTTGTTGTCTGGATCTTTCAGCTGGGCTTGGGAGGGTTGCGTACAGCTGTCTTGGAGGAACATGTTGGTTTCCACTGTCGCTTTCTTCCCGTCACGTGTTTGTCCTCATTAAGCTGTGTTTATTTATTCTCTTCACGTCCGTCTTCATTATCGCTCCCGTTATTTTACGTTTTTCTCCTCAATCCTGGTCCATATGTCTGTCGACTATTTCCTTTTATGCTTTCCGGCCTTTGCCCGATGTTTACTCCCCTCCTCAAAACAGGGAATGGGTTTACAGGTTTTCGCCCTTTCCTGTTCCTTTCGTTTCAACGCCTCTTCAGGGGTAGTAAGCGCTATATAAAGGCAGTCACAAAACAACACCGCCTCTGTTCTTTTGTTAGCCTCCCTCTAAGCGTTAATACTGTGTGTCGGTGTTCGCTCGTGCGGGTTTTTGGATTTGTTTTGTCATTTCATGATTAATTGCATTTTTTTCTGCCATTTTATGCGCTTACTTATCTTCCTTTCATTTGCTTTTTTCGTGTTTCCTCATTTGCCACTGTTTCTGTGCCCCATTTCCCCTCTGTTTCGTAGTCGTCTGCATGTTTATTTATAGAAGTACCACTAACTAACCGACGGCTGCTGGACTTCCCAGGTCTTGATCCTTCTTTTGAGTATATTCCTTCAGTTTGTTATTTATTCTGCCATTCCTTTGTCAGATCCCCCCTGTATTTCCCCCTGCCCATCTTTATGATTCTTGGACCTGTCTCTCATTTCAGTTTGTTATTTATTCTGCCTTTCCTTTGTCAGATCCCCCTGTATTTCCCCCTGCACATCTTTATGATTCTTGGACCTGTCTCTCATTTCAGTTTGTTATTTATTCTGCCTTTCCTTTGTCAGATCCCCCTGTATTTCCCCCTGCCCATCTTTATGATTCTGGACCTGTCTCTCATTTCCCTATTTCAAACGATTATCTTCAGTAAACAGTGCTACCACAACATATTCACAAACTACCTTCACGGCATTCAGTTTTTTGGGTAGTTCGAACTGGCATATTGTATAGCTACGCGTCTGCTATACTACAGTCTTTACCTAACATTTTTTTAACTTTCTTATTAAGGAGATTCTTTCATTCATGGGCATTTCAGACAATATCATTTTGGATAGAGGAAGACAAACCTATTTCACTTGTATAAAGAAAATAGCTTTCCAAAATAGCGAGTCCTGCACCATAGCAATAGTAAGCAACCTGAGTGAGTGTCAGGTTGCATGGTATTTCCTGCTCCATTGTGGAAACCCCGCCCCCTCATTTGTACTTCATGTTAATGTATTTGCAGTGTCAACATTGCTAGTGACTGACGAAGTTCTGTACATTTTGATAAAGAGAAAAACACGTTTACTATAATCACTGGCGTTTTTCAGTGCGCTCTGTGGCTTAGGATATGACAGGTTCAGGGCTTTAAGTGGTAAAAAAAAAACTGGGGGTGCTCTAAAAGGGGCGTGGTAAATCTCTTAAGGGGGTGGAGCCTATCCGAGTAGGGGCGTGGTCTAAATCAAGATAACTAGCATCGTGTGCTTAAGAAAATCATGAAGTCGCATCCAGCAAAGGATAATAAAATAGGCAAAAAGGTATATTTATTAAGTATAAGCCATAAACATACCAAACACTTTAAAAAACATGTAAATGTAAGCATTAAGAAATCTAAGTTTTTCTGAAGTTTGTACAATGCTAAAACCTCCTTTTTCTGCAGGAAAATTTGTGAAATCCCAAAAGTCACGTGTTCCAATGTAGACAAAACACAGGCATTAGTAACTGCATCTCTACAAGTACAAGCAGAATCTTGGAAAGATAATGCACACTGCAGCTCGCCACCTGACATGGGTCAAAGAGGACATCAAATTTGAAAAACTACAGGGCAATCCGACTGCCAGAGTAAACACAAATTTTCATTTACTTTCCCCTTGTCAATACTTTGACATCTGTGTACCTCCTTCACGCACAGTTGCAACTGTATTATGTGATCACTGCTCCATGCACTATCAGAGAGGCCAAGGATTGGATGACCATGTATTCTGAACATCTTTCTGACACACTGACAGGCACTGTCAGTTTTTGAGACAAACAGGCCTTCAGCCTCCACTTTAGGGCTCTCAATCAGTGCTTGTTATAAACTCTTGGAAGCCACTTTTCAAAATGTGTTCTATACAAGAATTATGATAATCTACAAAAAGAAAAAACGGAAAAACAACGTCCTGAAAATAGCTGACACTCTTAAGGAGTGCAAGATTACGCGCAACGTGTAAAATTTGAACAGGTAGTAAATCGGTGACATGGATTACTTTAGAAAAAAAATCACACAAATTGTTCAAAACTCCATCAGTGTTATTTGCCAGAACAGTTGAGGAAATTAAGCTAGGGCCTGATAGGGTCACGTTTCATGTCTGTTTTTAATTATTACCAGGTCTGAGGCTCACAGGGACCCGACCCACTTAAAGTCCTGGCCACACACCTCCTATGAGGACATTTTCTTATACAATTAACACAAGTGTTCTCACTCGCTGGAGTGAGTATGTTTGCTAGCATCTGGAATGTTCAAGATGATAGGCCTTCAAGTTGCTTGTGGGACAAGAGCGTTTTAAGGCTGATCAGTTACTGGAAGCAACGTGATGACGTGCAAGAAACTTTGCAACAAATAAATACTTCACACCTTTCTGCACGATGTAACAAACGTTTTTATCTGCATGAACGTTTGAGTGACATCGCAAATGTTCATCTTTCTTTGAAAAATTTCAGCGCGATGTCACTCAAACGTAAAAACATAAATAGCTAAGAAAATAATTCAGGGGGGGGCTGAATCTTAAAGGCAGAGTGAAGCTGCAGGGGCTCTTGGAAGGGGTGAAAAAATATCAAAGCCTCATTAATATGCACAAGTGCTCGGGTGCGGCTGTCTGAGCCCGAGCTGACACACACGAGGGGGTGGGGGGTAGGGGGGCTGAATCTTAAAGCACTAGGCAGAGTGAAGCTGCAGGGGCTCTTGGAAGGTGTAAAAGAATATCAAAGCCTCATTAACATGCACAAGTGCTACGGTGCGGCTGTGTGTGTGTCCGGGAGCTGGCACACACGAGGGGGGCTGAAGCCCTTTGATTCCGATGCATGAAGTCAGGAAGGAAACGGAGCTCTCACTGTTTACCAGAATTCTTTTTCCTTAACTGAGAAAACATCGCAGCAGCAACCTTCACGGCTTTAAGTGGGCCAGGTCTGAGCACCGGCAGTTTTATTTTGGGACCCTCGAAACGGTTCTAAAAAAAATATATATAATTAAATGAAGAAAGGGCTACCTTTGCCAGCTGCGAAAATAGAGCCCGATAGAGACCCGTTTCGAGGGCCCCCACAAAAAACTGCCGGTGCTCAGACCCGGACAGACCCGGCCCACTTAAAGCCCTGGACAGGTTCTATCAGTAGGGGATGGATGACATGTTCTTTGAAGAGGTGGAACTTTCACAGCTGAAGAAATAACCGATGAAGTCGGATTTGCGGGGCATTTTTGTTTTCTGTTCTTCTGCTTTTAGCATTTTTTGGTTTCCAATTGGTTAAATTAGTTGCTACATGTGTTGTGTTGGCAGTTTACGAAGTTGTTTTTGCTTTCCTTCCTTAGGGTGATTTGATGGAATGTACTGACTCGTATGTAGTGAAGCGAGGCAAGTATTTAAAGTGATATGGGCTATGAGGGGAGCCAATGACGCTTTTTCATGGTGGAAGCAATGTGCTTGCACTTCGATCTCTTGAGTCTTGGTTCTGCCCCTTGGACACTCTTCAGTAGGGCTGAAGTCTGAGTTTGCTGTTAGCAGGTCATTGCCACCTTTCAGATGTGAGCGGGGCTAGGTTTGAATGGTTGTTCTAAAGTCTGTTTAAATAAAGTATGGTTTTCTTTTTCTTTTTTGCAGTAGAGACTGCTGGTATCATTCGTTCGCCATTTTTGTGGAAATGTGTGTCCTCAAGGAGAGACTTTTGGTAATGATAAAACCAAGTTATTTGGAAATATATAAATGCTATTCATCCTATCTAAATACTCCTGATAGACGTTTTCCTGGTTCATCTTGGGAGAGGTTCTTGTATCTAGTCTCTGGGGATACCTCACACATTACGCACCTGCATGGATCTGGAGGTGTTCCTATGTACTGGTTGGTGTCTGTCAGGTTGGACCATTAAAACGTCCTCATGTTTTGGGGGGACTTTAACAGAGCTTGATGGAACAAATTGTTGAAGGAAGCTGATGCAAGTAGAAAGCCCATGAGACTAGCATTGTCACTGGCTGTAATATTTTGGATAGTTCCTTTCACCTAAATGGTTGTTGGCTCAGACCTGCTTTATGGTCTGAAGTCTTTCTTTTTTACACCAAACAGATTGTACTTTCTAGAATATTGGGAGCCCTTAGACACTTCCAAGAGCCCAGAAGCCTTATCTTCAGCACCATTCTTGTCGTTGTGCTAAGTTTAAGGTTAGGTAGGTCCAACATGCTTTAGTTTTTCTCAGACCTAACCATCCATGTATCAATTGAGTTCAGTATTCTTGAATGTTTCCTTACTATCCACACACTACGCGGTCACAGAATTGTTCAGTGTCTCACAACACCTCAAGGTGTTAAGTTGTGGTACATGCAAAAAGACTTCCTGCTACCTCTCCTAGGTTACTTCATGTTGCCACAGAATGCCACTCCATGTTTCCGAAGAAAGCTATATTGTGTGTCCAAACAAAGAAACCAGTGCTTCTAAACCAGTTAACCCTATCAGATCTTAGACTACAAACATAATTGATATTCCTCCCAAGCACACAAGCATTAGTCCTTATTGTTTTATTATTATAACTAGGTTCCTGTCACCTTGACGGGCACATAGCGTAGTGGGTGTGTCATGTTTATATTCTGGAACACCCAATATGGCTACTAGTTTTTGCCAGAACACCAAATGTCCTTAGTTTTCACATGGTTTGCATTTGAGTTGATGCATGAGGCTGGTTTTGTCTATTTGCTGAAGAATACCAAGTCTCACGCCCTTTTGTGTGCATCTAGAGCATAGGGTTTCATCTGGTCCTCCCACAACCCCTGGATTGGGAGCATTACTGAAATAGGATCTTTGTAGAGAGGGATAAGATGGGCAGGTATTCTGCAGGAGAATGGCCAGGGTTCAGATACTAAGGAATGGTATAGAAGTCCAGAAAAATGAGCTTCTTTTAGTGGTACTATCGATCACATTTTTAGATGCCTTGAAAGTATTACCCATGTATAATTGTTTTTTTTTAAAGTACCATTGATCACTTCCCAAAGCTATTGAATATTTTCGGACGGATACTTTTAAGGAGACTTTAAGACTGAACAACTGAGGCTGAAGCTTTATTGTTTAATTAAATGAGCTTATTTGAGGGTATGTCCACAATGCACCGTATAGTGGCACTGACATCTCGGGCTTGTAGTATTTATGTTAATAAAATGGCACATCACACTGTGCCTTTATCAACTATTCCATGTTTTTCGACACAGTAAACAGAGTTAAATTGGGAGTGGGGACGCTATCTGCCTAGGTGATGAGAGAATTGGTTGTGCTATTGAATGAGTTGCTTTATAACACTGGTGGTTAAATTTGTCTGCGGAAAAAAAACAATGCTGAATGTTAGATTGATCTGTGACTGGGGGGTAAGACAAGGATTTATATTTGCACCTCTTTTTTAAATGTATATATATCAGTGACATGAATATTGAGTTGTCTAAAATCAATCTGTTTGCGGCAAATTGTGTCACAGAAATATTTCAATGTTAGTTGCATATGCTGAGTATTTTTTGTTTGACTGAATTCCAGTTAGTCAGCAACTAGGATAACGTCTGCTGGTATGTAGCAAAACGAAAGTAGAGTCACAATTGTACATCCTAATTTTTTGAAAGTAAACTAAATTGCATTGCAAACCCATATTTAGCTTGACGTTTGTTGGTTATTACAACTCCGATCATATTTGGACAGAACTAATGAGCGTTCATAGTAAGTCACTAATAAAGTCCATATGTTACTACTGGGATCACATCAATAAAAAGTCCTAAACACCAGACAAGATCAGTTGTTGAACTTGAATACGCTAAAGGATTTGGTTAACCTCGGTTTGATCCATATTACCCACCATTTGAATTGATGCTGATTATATTGTAAATTTATGGTTATTATTTTGAAACACCATTGTAATATGAAAGCCTTCCTCGGTCTTTGTAATAATATGCATAACAAATTATTATTATTTTATGTTTAAGACCTTGCAGGAGGAATGAGTGTATATTCTTAATCATCATTAGTTTGAAATTGGCTTGTTGACTCAGCTGATTGCTCAATAAGTTCTCTTTGTGGTCTAGGTCAAATGATGGCATTGTATCAGAAGAATTAATGGCTGCGCCGTGCCACGTAACTGACGGTATTCCCTTCCACCTTATTTTCCTGTTTAGGTGCTATCTAACATAGTACTAATGCATGATCATCATGTTATCAATATTCTTAACTTTTCTAAAAATTGGTAACCAAATGGGTTTTTTAATTTACGTATATGTCTCAAGTTTTCACAGTTAACAGATAGGTAGTGAGGCAGAATGTTAATTGAATAGAATGAGAAATAGCACAATTAATAAATAGATTAAAAGCACAAATTGAGAGTGTATAAAAGGCCAATTTTTATGATGGATACCTCGAAGAACAGATTCCTTACCTTTTGAATCCTTCCAGGCGCCAGATTGGAACTGAAATGTATGTTTACAATAGCTCCCATGTGCCAGCAGGTTGCTTTATCAGACTCTGTAGTGGCTCTGTCCCACCTCTGGAAGTGACAAAACGGAGCTACATATTGTCACTACCCCTGCACTGATGTGCTTTTCTAATTACTATGCAGTTCACATGGGTCTCCCACTAAAACTACAAATTGTAAACTTTATTACACCTATGGGAAATAGTAGGCTTTGAGAAATTCTAAAATGTTGACTAGACCTACAGATCTAGTAACTTCAATAATCAACTCAACCTAACTCTAATGTACATGACCTGTAAACTGGTCTCAAATTGTGTGATCCTGGGCAAATATGTTATTTTACCGAGCACCCTTTTTCTTCATTATGACATTTGAGAGCACCTTCAAATATGTGAGTTCAGCATTTCTGCTGTCGAAGAAAAACTCTTTCATTTGATTAAATAGACTAAACATTTGCTCCATGTAGAATACAAATCTAGACCACATATAGGGTGCACATGAATCCTGACTTGCCTCTTAGTACGCGAATAGCATTGCCATTGGGGCAGGAGTGTTTCTCAATACTTGTTTAAAAACTCACTTTTACCAAAATATGGGGCCATATGTAGAGAATTTAGGGATTGCGATTTCCTCATTAGTGAATCGGAATTCCTAATATACAAAAACCTAGAAGTTGGAAATAGTGATTCATAATGGGGCCACAATAGATTTACCATATCAATATTAATGAGGTATGTCACAGTTTGCGACCCATTAGGAATTGCGGCCATCACAAGGATGGTGGCCTGCTGGGGCCAGCTGACAACCGTATCTGTGATTGCTTTTTAACAAAGCCACCTTTTTTTTTTCTTCAATTTTTTATGCAGCCTGTTTTCCCACGTGTTTAAATAGAGAAAAAATGAAATGTTTAAGTTTTATTTTTTAAGACTAGGCAGTGACCCATGGGACCACTCCCGCCCTTAAAAAATATTTGTATTTTCCAATTTGCAAATGGTTACCACTCCTCTTGAGGTATCAGTAAAAAATGAATGTTTTGTGACCGTAAGTTGGTCGCAAAACATTCATACATACCACTGCGAATCGGTATTTGAAAGGGACGCCCTAAACATGCCCCTTCTAAATACTGATTCGCAAAACCAAATTGCAATCCGATAAAAGGTTATAGCATTGTAATTTGGCTTTTGTACATTTTAAAAACCATTCTTGCGGTCACAAATGGCCTGATTCTGCAAATTGGGCTGTTTGCAACCTCAAACATGTATTGTACATATGGCCATATATTACTGAAACATAATGGGGTAGCACAATGTCATTTACAGACTGTAAATATCCCATTGAAATGACCTTAAACTTTTCCACTAACATGCCGATGTAATGATGTAACTATAAAGTGTATAAACAATAATCTGTAAAGCACAATTATCATTTGCACATCAACAAGTAAAGTGTTTTGATTTGTTTTCATCCTTTTAAAATATTTTTTTCATCACACTAAATTACAAAAAGGGGGCTTTCACAACTACTGAAATATATTTTGAAATGTTTATCCAGTTAACAGTTCGCTTATTAGCTATTTAAAAGTGTGTTTGAAAAAAAAAATGTGACACTCTAAACTAAAGCCTTTGATTTCATTCTCTTCGTACAGCACGTCAGGCAGTTTACTGGAACTCTCCAGTCAGAGAAAGAAAAGTAATTGTAGGAAGATGTAAACTAACTTCTGACTTCTGTCTCTGAACACAGAGCAAATGTGACAAGATAAAAACAAGGTTTAAAGGCATTGTGTTGCCCCTTCACTTTCTGAGTGAACAGAACACCTGTTCTTTGTCAGCTTGCCATAACGAGTAGGTCCTAAATAAAGGCTACGTGTGAGGTGCGCTTGGCATCCTGCCTGTTTTTAAACCTGTTTAAACCTCTCACCTTGATATTTCTCATTGTGTGCACTTTCGTGTCTGGTTAAATTTGTACTTATAATTTTTTTTAGCATACATGCCAACTGCTCCGTATTTTCTTGACAATTTTTTTTATTTCTGCTCGAGTTGCCCCGGTCCACCGCAGCCATTTAGGCTGATTGTTGTGGAGGGCGCCCCGAACGCTTGCAGGGAAGTCCTCGCTTCCGGTTCTTTCGGCTAGCCGCCATCTTGGTCCTCGGTCTAGCTGTTTGGATACGTGTACTTAAGGGGGCAATGGCGTGGGAGCGCAGCTGATGCGGGCGTGCCGGCGGCACGCCAAAGGCAAGCCCGTCTGCGCCCGTCCGCGCCTGGTTGTCGCCTCTCGCCAGTACCCCTGGTCGGAAGCCATCTGGTCTGCACTCTTATGGTAGGGAGGAACTTTTAGCCATCAACCGTGGGTCTAGTTGCTGTGGAGGATTTGTACCTATTTTGGGGGAAGACTCCACCAGTTGCTCAGTCTGCAGTTATACTATATCTCCTCCTGCTTCTACACTTTACGTTTCGAGTGCCAAGCCTCAGATTGGGCTGAAAATTATGCAGCTTAACGTAAGGTCGCTGGCTAAACACTACCTAGAAATTCACAATCTTGTTAGAGAGGAAGTCCCTGACGTGTTTTTCCTATGTGAGACTTGGCTTAACCAGGATATGGCAGCAGAGCCTAATCTAGCTCTACCTACCGGATATTCTATCAGTATGCCCGTTTTAGGATTTCTGTGAGCCCCCACCTCAGAGTTAGCTCGCTTGTTGTAGGCCCAGCCAATTTTAGTATTTTCGGCAACTTGAACCTACATCTTGATCTGATCCACGAGAGTGATGTTTGTAGTTTCATTTCCGACATGGCGGCTTTCCAGCTGAGTCAATTGGTATGTGATCCTACCTACTCTGCAGGGCACTTGCTGGACCCTATATTTTCTAATATTCAGTCCTCCGAGGTAAATTAAAAACTGAGGAGTTCCATGACTTTTTAGCCAGGACCCTCTGGGCCTTACATCCGACTCAGAATCTGACTATGGCTCATTTTGTGACTGGATAAGACAAGGACTTGACTCCCTGATTCCGGCCAAATGGTTCAAGGGGCGTCCTTCTACCACCAACTCCTGGTATACCGACTCTCTGTGTGCACTAAGGAAAATCTGTAAAAGAGCTGAACGTGCTTGGAGAAGAGACTATGAGCATGAGAAAATCTTGCCACTATCAAGCAATACCATAAAGCCATTTGTATAGTGCGGGCTGATTACTATGCGAGCCAAATTAAGCTGACTCACAACCCAGCAAAATGTATCTTTAAAATTCTTAAAGACCTCTGGTCTAAGAAGGCCTCGATGCCTGCTATATCATCGGCAGAGCAGTGTGATGATTTAGCCATCTTTTTTGTAGAAAAGGTGCGTGCCATCTATCACTCTTTCCCTCCAGCCCCTCCCTGTCCCATTTCTGTGCCCTCTGACACCGGACCACGGCAGACGCTGCCAGCCATTCCCCATTTGTCTTTGGAGGAGCTCACTCGGCTGAGTGGTAAAATTAAAACCGGATCACCTGCTGACCCTCTAAGGCCCTCTCAATTTAGAGAGTCCTTTTCTATCTTCCAGGCCCCCCTTCTTAATATAATCAATGCCTCTTTCTCCACTGCTACTGTACCTGCTCTCTGGAAACAGGCCTATGTGTCCCCCATCCTTAAAAAACCCACACTGGACCCGTCCAAGCCGGAACATTTCAGGCCCATCTCCCTGCTACCTTGGGCGGCGAAGGTTGCAGAGGCGCATGTCAACACCGTGCTCACTCAACTTCTACAATCCAATGACATTCTGGACGTCTCTCAAAATGGGTTTCGTGCGGGACACAGCACGGAAACTGCCCTCCTGGCCACCTCTGAGCATTTGCGGGCCAT
Organism: Lissotriton helveticus; assembly: GCF_964261635.1. Taxonomy (NCBI): domain Eukaryota; kingdom Metazoa; phylum Chordata; class Amphibia; order Caudata; family Salamandridae; genus Lissotriton; species Lissotriton helveticus. The sequence goes on from NC_136057.1 coordinate 2,111,517,867, forward strand.
TCTTGATGACGGTCAAAATGCGGCACTTATTTTGTTAGACTTTAGTGCCGCCTTTGACACAGTCTCACACAGCATCTTATTACAGCGGCTTGAGGAAGCTGGAGTGATTGGGTCAGCTCTGGCATGGTTCAGATCTTTTCTATCCGACAGATCCTTTAGAGTGTCTGCTCCTCCGTTTCTTTCCCAAGCCCATTCCAATGATCAGGGAGTTCCCCATGGCTCTGCGTTGAGCCCGGTGTTGTGCAACCTTTACGTCCAACCCTTGGCTGCGGTCGCCAGGCAATGGGACCATGCTATGGTCTCATATGCCGACGATACGCAGCTTGTCCTCTCCCTGGGAGAAGGCTCTGCTCCTAATGCCTAATGCCTCTAGGTTCAGAGACGGGATGGCGGCCGTGGCTCACTGGATGGCTTCCAATTGCTTGCAACTCAATGCCAACAAAACCGAGGTTCTGTTGGTTGGGAAGAACGTTTACCTTTGGAATGAGCAATGGTGTCCATCCATTCTGGGTAAAGCTCCCACGCCAACAACCCTGGTCAAAAATCTTGGGGTCTGGATAGATGCCTCCCTGAACTTCCAGGATCATACCAGGAAAGTCGCTGGTACCTGTCTTGGCTTGCTGCGGGGTTTCAATCCCCTTCTGAAATTCTTTGATCCAACTACTCGTCAGCTGGTTATACAGGCTACTATTCTTTCACGCCTCGACTATGCCAGCTCGCTCCTACTCGGGGCCAATCAGACCGAAATATGTCGGCTACAACGCGTTCAAAATGCTGCCGCAAGAGCGCTGGTAGGCCTTCCACGATTCTGCCCTGCCGCTGACACTATTTGTAAACTGCACTGGCTCCCGATGAAAAGTAGAATACAATTTAAGGTGCTGTGCCTCTCTTTTAAAATTGTGAAATCTGTCCACCCTAGTCTGTTGAGCAATCTGCTCACTCTGTATGTTCCTAAACGTAGGCTACGATCGGCAGGCCGGCAGTTGGTCGCTGTCCCCCGGATCAAGCGCAGCTGGGCGGGAGGGCGTTCCTTCCGCTACCTGGCGGCCAGGCTGTGGAACTCTTTGCCGGAGCAGATCCGTGGTCTGGACTGCTTGCTTGCGTTCAGGAAAGCTGTCAAAACTTTTCTTTTTCCATCAGTTTAACCCACTGTAGTTCCGCTGGTGTTTTGTTTTTACGATCACTGTGCGTCTCTTACTCTGTAGCTAAAGCGCCGGGACGCCCCTTCGCTGGGGCAGCTGCGCGCTATACAAGCTACGCTAACATAACATAACATAACATATAGCTCGCCCTGATAAAATGTGACTCGCCATAGCGAGTGGGTGCATAGATTTCTCCAGGCCTGAATAGATGTTGGTCACAGACCCACACAATTTCCGCTGTTGCTGCCTTGACTCCAAATTCGACCGAAATGCTTGCCACAAAAGTTCTCTGATTCATCTGAAGTCATCAAAGAGCTTTGTCTTAGGCCTTAAAGCCCCTAATTCAGCCTAAGACTATCAGGGAGTGTGAAGCCAAGCTCTGTGTTGCCGAGCATTAGCAGCATGGTGGTCCCATTGAAGGTCTTGAGCCGGTCCAAGTTGCTGTTCTCGGGTAATTAAAATACACAGTCAAAACATACATCTTTTTGGAAGCATAAGAAACCCAAATGGGGCTCAACTCTTCCCCTCCCTTCTGCTGCTCCCCCTCCAGAGAGTAGTTGTGCAATCGACACTCAAAAGTTGCTACTCTCCACTGTTGTCTGGCTCTGATCCAATTGTGAGATTGGAGCTGATAGATCCCACATTTCCTTGGCATCTGTCAGCTTTTCAACTGAGGGACTTTTGTAGTTATTCTAGATTGTTCCAGGTCCTTCTTGCTTACCTTTTGGCCCCACAGACCCGATGGGGCCTCTAGTTGGACTTCTATACCTCACCTGTAGAAAACTGATGAAGGTCATGGACCTACCCAGTGTCTGCCTGTGGTGCATTTGCTCCAATCATGAGTCAAAAGTCTGTGACAAATGCTCGCTGATGTATCCCAAGACCATTAGGGAGCATTTGTTGAAGGCTTTCATGACCATTATTCATCTGAAGGGCATCAGGAAGCTGAAATGCAAGTTCTACGTTGCAGAACATAAACAGCGGAGCCAGACACTCATTCAAGAGCTCAAGCCTGCCTATACCCACTGTTATTCCTGATCCAGTTCGTAATCCTTGGGTAAGCCCAAGAGATAATGTGGAAAGATAAATCTTGATGACCGCATCAGAGGTTCAATTGGGTCTCGACCCTAGTCACCGCTTTTACGTGAGAAGTTGCACAATCAGCACTCAAAGGCTCCAATTACAGCTGTGGCGTCCAACTCTGTCCTAATTCCAAAATTGGAGAGGATATGCTCTGAAATTCCCAGGGTAGTAACAACACCACTACAGATATAGCTCTTAAGGGAGGCAATGCTGCAATGATTCTGGACTGTTCAAGTCCTTCTGGCACTCCTTCTGGCCCTGTGGATCTGCTGAGCCTCCAGTTGGACTTCCACCAGCGGGTCCTTCCCTGACATCAACTGACTCCATTCAGCGTCAGCTTGACCATAGGTCAGTGCCGGGCAGCACCCCTAAACTTTTGTAGCATGTCCCTCCAGTAGTGGTCAACCAGATCTCGACCTAAGTAGCACTGTGATATAATTAAAGTGCCACCTGTAACTTTGGATGACTCCCTTACTATTCTCTTGCCTTCACCCTAATATTCTTGGAGGTTAGAAGCCATTGTAGGTTCTGACTCTGACACAGTTCAGGGTCTCGTACAGGTTCCCTGCAATAAAGGTGAATATGAGAAGGCAGACAATGTATCCCCTTCTCCCTTATTATACTGATGGCTGGCTTCTACCTCGACCTCCTGAATGATGGTGGTCTGGATCCTGCACCTGAAACTGACTTGGGTGTACCATTGGTCCCTTCTACTCAGGAGAATATTTCCTTTTTGATGGTTGTTTGCAGGGCCACTGAGGACTAGGATTTACAGTTGCCCATGGCGGAAACCAAGGCATACTTATTGACTGAAATTGTGCAGACTAAGCCATCAACTATGGAGACCATACTGTCATTTAACAAGGCCTTGACTGAGGTCATGAGGCTACGTGGTACCAACCTTGTTCGGTCCCCTCCTGTTAGCCACCAATTACTTGGTACCCTAAGCCTGTTTCTGTTGAACCATCCTTCGTAAAGAAACAACTCTGAATTCTTGTTATTCAGGTATGGCGAGCAAGGTGAACTCTACTGCTTTTCCCACTGTTCCCCTAGATAGAGCATCCAAGAAGATTGGTGTGTTACGCGAAAGAGTGTTTTCTTATGCCTATTCGGCATTACATTCATGAAATACTTCTTTATTCTTAGGCATTTACATACTCACACTTTGACACACGGTGAATGAGATCTTGCTTGCTCCCCCTGAGGACTTCAGGGCTTCATTTTCTCAAACTGTACATGATAGTCAGGATGTAACCAGAGACATCCTTAGGGCTGGTCTGGACGCTACAGACTGAGTTGACCAGACCATGTGCATTGGCGTTGTTAGATGGCATGCCTGGATGCGTGCTGCCAGGCTTTCTGACTTTGATTGATATGTTCTTTGGCAGAGCCAGGCTCTTAGGAGTGAAGGAGAAACTGGCGGTGGAACACTGCATTGGGAGAGCCAGGTTAGGACTTGCTTGCTGTGATTACTTCCCCTAACTCACCAATTGCAACAATATTAAAGGAAATTCCAAAGGTACTTGAGGGGCCTTGCTTGTCGACAGAGGCAGCATTCTGAGCCTGTCCAAATTTTTTGTGTCTCCAGAGGGAGGAGTGGTGGCAGTGACTGAGGCCAAAAGCAAATGCAGTCCAGATCATCTTTTTCATCCACTGTAGATGCCTCCTAACTGCTTTAGTTCCTCTCCACAAGTCATATGGAACTGGGGGGCGGCGGGATGGGATTTTTGTCTGCCCTGTTGAGGTGAAGTTATCATGGGTCCTTTATATTGCCTCTTGTCAAGTGTGTGATTGAATTGCTGCCTGGGGTGGAGAAGGGGACAGGATGTTACTCCCTGTACTGTTTCTCCAAGAAGGACGAGGGCCTGAGGTCAGTATTGGATCTCAAGCTTCTGAATGCCGGACGAAGTTCAAAATGCTGATGTTTGCTCAGTTCCTGGTGACCTGGATCTTGCAGACCAGATGATGTCCTTGGATGTGCAGGACTTGTACTTTCATGTACCAATCCTGTGGTCCCAGAAGCATTTGCTCTAGATTGTCATGATGTACAAAAGGGGGTGGTGATGGACGGAGCATCTGAATCAATCAAACACTCACACCCAGTCAAAAGATCTGGGTTTAATCCATCACCGTTCTTTAGCCCACTCTGCCACCCCAGTTCTGACATGGCTATATGCAAATCAGTCTGACCCTGTGCCTCATGGGAACAGTCCAGCCCGAACTGCCAAGCCATGTCTCCCCTGGACTGGAAACAAGCTTCCGAGGACCGGTTTCTGGCATTCCAGCCATCTTCAGCCCGGCGTGCTTGAATCCAGTGGCAAAGTGAGCAAAGGACTCACGTCTGAGCATACCCTGCCACACTTATGGCGGCCAAAAGCGGTCCAAAAGGGGGTGGTGATGGACGGAGCATCTGAATCAATCAAACACTCACACCCAGTCAAAAGATCTGGGTTTAATCCATCACCGTTCTTTAGCCCACTCTGCCACCCCAGTTCTGACATGGCTATATGCAAATCAGTCTGACCCTGTGCCTCATGGGAACAGTCCAGCCCGAACTGCCAAGCCATGTCTCCCCTGGACCGGAAACAAGCTTCCGAGGACCGGTTTCTGGCATTCCAGCCGTCTTCAGCCCGGCGTGCTTGAATCCAGTGGCAAAGTGAGCAAGGGACTCACATCTGAGCATACCCTGCCACACTTATGGCGGCCAAAAGCGGTACACACCACTTGAGTCAAGCTATCCAGGCTGATGAAGGCTGATAGCCAGAAACCGGTCCTTGGATGCTTGATTCCGGTCTGGGAAAGACATGGCTTGGCAGTTCAGACTGGACTGTTCCCATGAGGCACAGGGTCAGAGCTGATTTGCATATAGCCAGTGTCTAACCCAGGGTGGTGTGGAGTGCAAAAAAACGATGGATTTAGGCCCAGATCCTTGTACTAGGGTGAATGTATGACATTGTTCTACATTCTGTCCATCAACTGCGTTTTTTGCAATTTTCACCCCGAGTGGGCTGAGTATGCTCAGACGTGAGTCCCAGGGTCTCCACACCACTGGAGTCAAGCTATCCAGGCTGATGAAGGCTGATAGCCAGAAACCGGTCCTTGGATGCTTGATTCCGGTCTGGGAAAGACATGGCTTGGCAGTTCGGACTGGACTGTTCCCACGAGAGACAGGGTCAGAGCTGATTTGCATATAGCCAGTGTCTAACCCAGGGTGGTGTGGAGTGCACAAAAACGATGGATTTAGGCCCAGATCCTTGTACTGGGGTGAATGTATAACATTGTTCTACATTCTGTCCCCTTTGCTGGGGCATCTGTGCGCTCTATAAATCCGGCTAACATAACTGTGTTTTTTGCTAGATTGTCATGATAGCACAATTTCAATCACTTCCAGTTTCTTGTTCTGCCCTTTGGTTTTACCTCGATCCCCACATGTATTAACATACTTCAGAATTGTCTGCTGAAGGCAGGCTGACCTCAGCCAGTCTCGGACCTCTTGAAAGTGACGGTTTCATTCTTGACCATGCTGAAGTTTTCCATCAACAAGCTGAAATCTTTCGGCCCGTGACGAGGATTCCCTCTATAGGTGTCATCCAGGACTAGGTGGTTTTGAAGGATTTTCCTCCTCTGTAACAAGTGTGGGACTTTCAGGCTATGATGCCGATGTTTCAGGCTTGTGAATTGGTTACAATCCAGATGGTCATGACGCTTCTTGATCTCCTAGTCTCTTGCATAATGCTTGTGCTCATGTCTGCTCACACATGTGGGCTATGGAATTGAACCTTCTACCTCAATAGGCCCAACTTTGGAGATGCCTCTTAGACAACATCCACATATCGGAAATGTCAGCTCAAGACCTCCAGTGGTGGATAAAGCATTCCAATCAGACATGTAACAGACCGTTCTACCTGCCCTTTCCAGAGCTGACAGTAAAGACTGACGCAGCACTTCAGGGTTAGGGAAGTCACCTGGATGATGTGGATTCACAAACTCTGGTCACAGGTAGAGCAGTGTCATCACACGAACATTCTGAAGCTGTGCAGCATAATCCTAGCCCTCAAGGTCTTTCTGCCTTCAATCAATTTCAGGGTATTTTAGGACCTGATGTTTCCACTACTGCCATATGGTACTGCAGCAAGTAGGGTGGAGTGGGGTTTCAAATCCCCTGTCTGGAGGCTCTGAGGCTGTGACTGCTCCTATACAGAACATCCCCGACCGTCAGTCACCTAGCTGGTTCCTCAGCATGTCAGTGTGCCACCTTGCCCATTCAGGTTTGACGCCTACTTCTGGAGATGGCTGAGGGCGTCTTTGTGCAGTGTGGCATGCCCTCAGTAGATCTTTTTATTGCCACAGAGAATGCTCAATGACCAGCCTTTTGCAACCTGGAGTTCCCTTCAGGAGGCTCTCTAGAAAACATGTTCTGCCTTTGATAGGACTCCAGACACCGTTATTCATTCCTGTCTCTGCCATTGATCTTACGGATCCTGAAGAAGGTCAGGAAGAACCGAGTCCAGCTCATTTTGATATTCCTGGATTTGGCTCGGAGAAGTTGTTACCCATATATGCGGTATCTGAACATCTTCTACTTTAGCTGCTTCTTTGGGTGTATCTGCTGACCCAGTCTCTACAAATCCCCACAAGCTGCACCTCAATGCATGAGGATTGAGTGGAACCAACTGTTATCGATTCTACTTCATTCTGGTGGAGTGGTGGGGTGGTGGGGGGGAATCTTTGCCACCCATAAAAAAAACCACCTACTCTGGCACCTCATCTACATTTGTCACCCTGTCTGAGGACAGGCAGGTTAATGCTCTTTGAATCAAAATGCCTGATGTTCTTTTGTTTAGTCTTTAATCCTGCAGATTTTTGCTGCTGTGAGCACAGTTGAGAGTTGTTTATCAACTTTTTCGGCCTTTCTTTATTTGCCTGATCAACCTTCAGTCACTTGTTATGAAACGTTTTCTTGTAAGGTCTTCCGTATGTTTCTCCTGCCGTTTTCATAATGCAGTAAAGGAGCCGTAAGTTGGTTATTATCTTTTTAATGTGTGCACTGTTTCAGTCATGCACAGTTGCATCCTGAGATTTTTGACACTACACAGTTTTTCTCATGGCCATCACTTCTGCATGTTGCACCATTGAATTACCGGCATTATCTGTTCCGCTGCAGTACCTTTTTACCTGACATTCTGGTGTAAGTCCACTCCTCAGGCAGGATCAAACTGGGCCCATGAATGGACCCGGCCCCAAAATAAAAGTGGCTCCATTAGCGAACCCGAAATCTGATAAACTGGCCCACATTTGCAAATCTGGCAGGGTATTGAGCTTGTAAAGACAGACTGTATGGGTATTTTGTGTAGTATGGCTGGCTACAAGTATTTGTGTTTGCTGCAGGCTATGTTTGTGGTAATATTAGGGAAATCAATATTAAAAACAACCGCCTACCTGGCCATAAACAGGCCTACAAACTGCAAAAAAAAGCGGCCCACTCTCTTATCGGTCAGACCAGCCCATTAGGCACTGCCTGATTGCCCTGTAGGCCAGTCCGACCCAGTCCTCAGACCTACCACGTTTTGGAGGGTAATTTTTGCTGTGGATTCAAAAAGTGTGGAATCCATACGAAGACAAAGCTACTTACCTTCAATAAGGTACTTTCTGGTGGCTATGTGGTACAGATTCCTCACTGCCCCTCCTTTTCCTCGTTCTGTGGAGTGGACTTCTGGTAGGTAATAAGGTCCTAAAATAACAATCGCGCTCTGCCAGATTTCTAATATGTCAGCAGCTCTGTATCTGAGACCTGAAAAATATGGGTTAATAAACTGACTTCTGTGCACAGGAATAGCACCTATATGTGGCTCCATGTCTTCATTTGTGGAGGGGGGTCAGAACAACAACATAGTCCGATGACATCACTTACTGGTGTATGAAAATTATTGCAGAAAACGTTTCTGGATTCAGTCTGGTGCCTGGGTATATTCAAAAGGTGGTTAGATAGAGCCTCCACCAGAAAAAAAAGGATTACCAAATGTAAGTAACTTGTTCAGTAGAATCAACATTGTAAAAAGGAAGCTTAGTGGATTCAGGGGCCCAGTAGCTGCGGGGTGTGTGTGGGGTGGGGGGGAGGAAACTGCCTTTAATGAAAAACAATAGCTCACATGTGATTGTCTGGATGCAGTAAGACAGAATTTGGCATTTTGTCTCAGTGAATGATTGTATATTCATATATATATATTTGGAAATGACACGGCTGTGTCTTGGAATATAGAATTCATCTGTTCATTAAGTAATTGCTTTACACAACAGAACACTGGCCTGAACAAGCTTCTAGCTAGATTAAAGATGCTCGTTTTCCTCATTTGGACCTTCAATTTTTGGACTTTGGAACTATTTTAGAGATCCATATTTCCCTTAAGATAGTCAACAAGATGCATCCAGCTAGAGCTATGCTGGATAGGGTAGGCCTTGTGGCAGATGTGTTCAAAGTGTTTTGGGAGAACTTGAAATAATCTGACCCATAAAAGAAAGTGTGTTGATCTGACAAGGGCCCACCCTTCTAAATAACTACTTATGGCTGTCTGATGGCCTCTGAAGCCTGCTGATTTGTAGCTATTATCTTAAGTAAATATCCTAGATGTTCTTTTTTAGCAAACATTCAAGGTAGGCCTTGATGATGACAGGCCATTTAAATGAAGTAGTTGAGGTGACTCCCTGGGCTGTTAATAGCCCCTACAGATATGTTCTACCAATCCAGTTAACTGGTAACTGGGAATCTGAACAGTTGCAACATGTTCCCTCCATTGCAGGATTTCTTTCTAATTTGAAACATCTCACCTCAGGTAATACATCCCACAACAATACCCATTATTCTGCTGCAGATCAACTCTTGCTACTCTAATGGTGCCAGTCCAAACTAAATTTCCTATACATCAAGCTGAATGGAAATCTTCAGGCATGTCATTTTGGATATAAAGTCCTCTCACCAAACAAAGTTGTTTCAAAGTTACAGCTGAATTTAGAAACCTACTTCCTCAAATGATTGCTAAGCTCTTAGAGCAGAAGTTCAGGTGAAAAGCAGGGACCACATTTCCAGTGTTCCTCCTCAGGTACATTTTTCACAGACTGGAAGTATTGCTTTCTTGTCCAGTTTCTAATCTCTAGCTAAGGAAAAGTAGCTAAGCAGGGTTATGATAAAGCACACTTCAAAGGATATTCCACCATGTCTTTACCTCCCCTATACTTTTTGTATTTATGTTTTGGAGTTACAGACGTAAGGTATATACAGGCATACAGTACAGCTTGTATCCATAAGGAAGTACAAAATAACAGAAAGTACAAGGGTGACTGTGGTTTTTATGTCATCGGCTGTCAAAGGGACAACCGCTAGAAAAAAAAAATTCTTCTTCTGATGAGCTGGAAGGAAAGCCAGGCCAGCAAAAAACAAATCTCTGAAATACAATAGACGTAGCCTGGTGGCATTCTTCCTCTTTTCTAGTATTGTGATTATCCGCTTTTGGGAGAGTGCTCTCTAGTAACTAAATATTTCAGAACCGGGGCATAGCTTGGTTGTGAATGGGAATGGCCCGCTGTAGATGACCTCTTGCACATTCGGAGCATAACCCTGTAATCCGACCGAAATCCGCTGGAGAAACTGAGTACAAGGCTGCAGAAACCCATGTGATTAAGTCGAGAAGCCGACTGACCCGTAGTGTGGTCGGTAGAGAGTTTACTCGGCACCAACAACAGTAAGGCTACTGGTGAGCGCGGGCGGATTTGTCTGCACCATTGCCAAAGGCCACAAATCGCAACCAGGCAGAAGGTAGCCCTGTTGCCGGAACATATCTGGAACTGGAGGCGGCTTGGGCTGGCTGGTCGGTGAGGGCTGCAGAGGGGGCGAAGGAAGTCCCAAGCAACACATGCCTGAGGCTGGCAGTCTAAAAGCCTGCGTGGGCTTTGTAGCCAAACTACATCTGGAAGTAGTGGGGGCCCTGAAATCGTCTCGCAAGGTTCGGCGACACACTAGAGGGCCCAGAGCCTGGTCTCATGAATTGGAGACCGTGAGCCTCCCCTGCCCATGACTCCACGGGTCGTTCCCTGATACGACATTAACTTCATGTACCAATGCCAATTAGAGTAGTGAGGTGAAAGGGGCCCGAATAGGGAGGTCAGCCGTGCATTGGATTAAAGTCCGCCTCATTTATTGATTGCTCCTGTGGGCTCCCGACCAGCCTGCCTCCACGAGGGGCCCTCGAGGATATAGAGTGACAGGGCGGGGGACAGTAGAGGGTGTGTAGAAGTCCTCTGAAGAAAGATGTAGTCTACTGACTTTAACAGAGACTACGGAGGGAAATGCACTACAAACAGAGTCCCCTGTAACCTACCGATCGGAACCCACTTTGGCAATCAACGACTTCTGCGCTTGGGGTAGACCATCCAAAAGAACCCCCATTGACCACTGGGGATGTAGCTGGGTGACAGTGCGCCCAACCCGTATTCCTCCAGTTGGCTGTGCTGTCCCTTGGTTGCTGGCCTCTCCAGCTAGCCGGCCAAGACACCCACACCAGGTTGTTAGAGCTACTAGCTCCAATGCTATGATGGTGACACCTAAGGGTCCAGTGAACCACCAGTCATACAAGATAGACAGCTACACTATACCAAAAACCCCTCGAATGGAAGAAGGAGAGTGGGTGGAGGAACCATCCCTGGGAGCCATAATGGCATCCTTAAGAGATTTAAAGGGCACACTGGAACCAGAAATAGACTCTGTCCTTAGAAGTTAACCTAATCAGAACGAACATGTCAAAACTGAGAGAGAAAGTCACAGTGATTGAAACCCATATCGCCTAACTCCAAGCCACTACAAATCGGCTTGTGTCTCAGGTACAAACACTAACCTAACGAACCACAACCATGGCTGCCAAACTTGAAGACCAAAAAGGGAGAGCAAGGAGGAACAATATTAGGGCAGTGGGAGTCCCAGAAGGGGTGGAGGGCCCTAGTGTGGACCTATTCTTGGAGGACTTAATACTAAGCACACTGCGACCCAAGAGACTAATTTCTTTTCTGTCAAGAGGGCCCACAGGATGTCGATTCCTCCGCCCAAACCAGGGGCACCACCGAGGACTATCATTGTGAGAATTCTTAACTACCGAGATGCCATCCTACAAACTGCTACAGTGAAAAGTGAGATCCAGTATTAGAATGTGCAGTTTCTTTCTGGATTTCACCCTGCTCGTACAAAGGCAAAGAAGAAGGTTTGAGTCAATTAAAAAAGAACTCTGCAACCAAAATATTAAATACACGATGCTGTTCCCTACTAAACTCAGAATAATGGCGGAAGGAAAGACGTGGCACTTCACCTTCCCAGACGAAGTATGGGAGTGGCTAGAGGAATGGCGCACTGACAGCCAAAGCAGCTGGAAGAGAGCTGTTCCCAGACGAGGGAACCCAGATTGCAACCAAAGGAGCCGAGAGCAATCAGACCGGGAGCAATCCGATGAACTGACGGCAATTGAGCTAGCAACAGATGGTCAGAAAACAACCTAAAGGTCCAGAAGCACCACCCGGAAAGGATTGTATAGCCATCGAAGGTAATAACAATATGAGACGGTATGTAATATAAGTAGAGGACGGGGGCAGCTGCCAGAGAAACATGTCATTGAAACTTCTCCATTGAACCGCGGATTAAAGGGGTTGGATACAAGTGCGGGCGGGTCGACTCCCGGGCGCGGCTGAAAAATCTGTGAAGATATGGTCATGAAATGTTAATGGCTCTAAACAATGGGTTGAAACGGGCCACGGTGTTGCATTTCATCAACAACACTCTCCCGATATTGCCGTGTTACAAAAGACCCATCTCATGGGGAACAAATGTAAAGCCCTGAACAGATTTGGCTACACCCTGCTTTCACACTCTGGGTACATGTCAGGGTACAGAGGTACCGGTATATTGGGCAAGAACTCCCTCCCCTACATCCAAAGCAAATCATGGACCGATCCTTTAGGGAGATTTACAGTGATAAGTGGTTTATGGGAGTGAAAGAGACAGAATTTATGTTCATTATACGCCCCGTCGGTCTTCAATCGGCTGCTCTGGATGCGGTGGGCCTGCTTCTACTGGAACTATCGGAGGGCGGTGGGTAATTGGGGGTCATTTGAATGACGTTGTCTCAGTTGAACTGAATGTCCTTGGGGGAGTGGCAGTGGAACGACGAATAGACTCGTTGAAAGAATTCCTCCATACCTTGGGTCTTAGTGACATATGGATACACCAACATCCACATATTAAACAATATACATCTAGCGAAACAATATACATATAGCGCCACCTCACGTAAAAGTCTCTCCAGACTGGACTACATACTAACACAGACGCACAGCCTTGGGGAGTTCCACAGAGCAACACATATAGCATGAGGGGTAGCAAACCACTCCCTGGTGGAGGTAGTACTGGCAGGACCCCGGAGGCACGAGACCTCACCCCGAAAGTACACCCTTGGCATCTCAGGGATCCCAAAATCAAACTAACTGTTAGGAAAGGGACTAGACAATTTTTTAAAAGAAAATGTGGGCTCAGTGGCTTTGGCGGTTACACTCTGGGAAGCATTTAAGGCGGTAGTTAGGGGCCAGACTCAGGCACAAATCGGAGCGACAAAGAAGTAGAGTAGAAAGTCTACTTGCATAGTGCCCATTACATAGCACGAATATTCAGTGTCCTGCTGCACAGTTCAAAGGTACCCAACCTTCAACTCTCACCAGGAATGTGAAATAAAGATATAATAGATAAGAAACAGTGAGAGGCGAGGGAGTAAAGTATAAAAGAAAAGAAAAAAGGAGAGCGAGAGCAAGAACAACAGGTTAAAGCATGAAACAGCAGACAAAAGGCCTTACCACCTTACCAGCAGAACTTACCAAATCTTCTCAGCCACACCCGACTCTTCCTTAGGTGACCCATCTGGTCTTTGTGCACCTATCGAAGGCCCTCATGCAAACTTCCAGCACCCCTCTCCCGAGACATACTCTAATTCCTATTAAGAAATTGGCCTATTTAGGTAATGAAGAGTGCCGGATAGTTTGCCTGCAAACAAACCTCAATGCTGCAAAATTGCCACTGTTGATTGGATTAGTTCATCATCATCAACTTTATTTCGGTTTCATTACAAAACCATAAAAATAACAGCATAAAAAAATAACAATTCATTAAAACAATTCATAGGAACAATTAGATTAATGATCATTGGATTAGTTAAACATGAGTCCTAAACACCAGACCAATCTTGTGATATAACAAGTGTCAACTTTAACACCTAACATTACAATTTAAGGCATTTTTTCACCATAAGCTTCTTAATCGTGGTCGGCTACAACATCATTCTAAAATTCCAATGTGGAGTGTATCTTAAAATATGCTCCTAGAAAGGACAATTGCCATGTTTTCATAATGAACGCAGTGTAGGTCTGGATACAATTAGGCTACTATACATTTCCAGGGTATTCATTCCCAAAAGGTTCATTCACCATTGTATTCACTTGGTCATTATTATAAAGTCTACTCTACTGATATAAATGTAAGAGTTTGTACCTGATACATCATTGTAGTGCTGTGGACCAATAACTATTTCCAGTGAGAGTTACAAGGGCATTCCAGTGTTACCTGTGCCCTTATTGGAGTCAGAAGACCTCTTATTTAGGCCTCAGTCCTTAATATGTGTACCGTAATTAGAAACAATTTGAAAAGTGAGCCACTAATGTTGGATTCATCCAACCTTTGCACAAATCTGAAATCCAGATGCATCAGAAGAGGTGACGCTCCATAAGACTACAACATCCCACTGATCTCCCTAGGTCTGGCCCTTTGCACCAAACCTTTAGAAAATTCATCAAGATCTTGATCGGCAGCCCAAGTCGCAATTAACACAAGACTACCACTTTGAGCTGCCACAGTGCTCTGACTAGCCTACAATGCTGTCTGTGCTCCACTTTCTCATTAAGCGTTCTGGCTCCCATCCCATTCTAAATCCCTTCATAATATTGCTATCTAATGTGTCAGTGTCATCTCTGCTGATATGTTCCGGTTGGTCTGTACCTCGTGTCGGGTGTGTCTTTGAGCCTCAATGCAATTCATTTTGTCGTAGAAAAGCAACAAATATGGCTTTTTGTGAGTTGGAGGAATGTGCGGTATCAGTAAAACCTTTAGCCTTTTTCAAAGGATTCAGGAAATCTAAAGGAACAGTAGTCAGCAGTGGTTATTATTAGCACTTCACTTTCTACTCAACGAGAGAAAGCGTTTTTAATAAATTTAATGTTCCTCTGTGAAACGTGTAGAAATATAATTATTATTTTCTTATGTTGCAAATTCTTTGCAATGAATTGCACAGAGATGTTTTGCAAAGAAGAAATAATGGATGGGAATGAACATAATGTTGACGGGAGGTGGTTGCCAATGGGATCAGCTACTTAGTGTAAGAAGACACCAAGGTAACTTAGAATTTTCTCCTGAATGGCCAGAACAATGCAGGGAAATAACTGATGAGGACATTGGGGCAGTAAACATCCCATGCTGAAAAGATCTTTGCAAGCATTATCATATTACCTAAGGGACTAAGAAGCCCACTGTTCTTATTTTTATTTTATTTTATTTTTTCCATTTGTATGGCGCTACAGCTACCCAAAAAGGGTTTCCCGGCGCCTGTGACATTCGATTGGATAGAAGGAAGATAGCTAAATTGTAGTAATTACTGCAGTTGCTTCTGGAACAGCCAGGTTTTTACGCATTTTCGGAATTTAATATAGCTTTCTTGTTTCCGAATCTGCGGGGGGAGTGAGTTCCATAGGGTGGGACCTCTCACAGCAAAAGAGCGCCCTCCCGTTTTTTGCAGTTTGAATCTTGGAACAGTGAAATTTGCTGCAGTTTGAGATCGGAGATCCCTTGTTGGGAGATAGGGGGAGGCCAAGGCTTGTAGGTAGCCAGGTGCAGTTTTGGTTTTAATTCTGAACATATATGTCAAAGTTTTGAAGCTAATCCGATGTTCTATCCTGAGCCAGTGTAAATCATTTATGTGTTTTGAAATTCTGTCAAACTTTGGGATCTTGCATAGGAGTCGTGCAGCAGAGTTTTGAATCAGTTGCAGTCGTTTAATCACTGCTAGATTTGAGCTCAGGTAAAGAATGTTACCGTAGTCAATGCGGGATGTTATTAGTGCATTGACTACGGTTTTTTGGGTGTTTTGGGGCAACATCCAGATAATTTTCTTTAACCATTTTATTATGGTGAAACAGAGGCCAGCCACTTTATTTGCCTGCTGTTTCATCGACAGAGTATTGTCGATAATGACTCCAAATTTCTCACTTGTGTGGCTGGAATGGGAAGGTTGCCCATCTCTGTTGGCCAATGTGAGGGGCACCAAAGTTCTTTATTCCTTCCCAGAAGGAGGACCTCAGTTTTATCCCCGTTTAACTTCAACTGGTTGGTGGTCATCCAGTTGAAGATTTCCTGAAGACCATTTTTCAGAGCAGATGGGGTTGAAGAATTTGACTCAGATAGATAAAAAATAATCTGAGAGTCATCAGCGTATGACATTAAGGTAAGGCCAATGCAGTCAGCTAGATCGGCCAGTGGTCTTAGGTACAGATTAAAAAGCAGCGGGCTCAAGATAGAGCCCTGTGGGACTCCATATGGAATGGGGAACGTATCTGAGCATGCTATGCTTGATTTGATCTGAAAGGATCTGTCGGTTAGGAAAGACTTTATCCACTGAAGGGCCTCGTTGCGGATGCCGAAACTCTCTAGTGTGGTCAGGAGAATTTTGTGTGATATGGTGTCAAACGCCGCACTCAAATCTAGAAGAATGAGTGCGACAGTCTGACCCTCATCCAGGAGCTTTCGGATTTTTTCCGTTACACCCAAGAGAGCGGTCTCCGTTGAGTGTCCTGCACGGAAACCTGACTGCGATGGGTGAAGGAGGTTGTTGTTCATCGTAAAGGAGGTGAGGGTGGCATGTATGTGTCTTTCCATCAATTTAGAAAAGGCGGGGAGTAAAGATATAGGCCGATAATTCGACAGGACCGCGGGGTCAGCTGAAGGTTTTTTCAATAATGGGGTCACGATAGCGTGTTTCCAGCTTGACGGGACAGTGGAAGTTAGAAGAGAAGTATTTAGCACGTTTGCTATAGTAGTTAAAGGGGAAGTGTCTAATTGTTTTAAAAAACGAACTGGGAGAGGATCACAGGGAGAGCCTGAGGAAATGGACTTCAAAGCCGTTTTTAGGGAGTCCAAAGTTATGGGGGGCCATTTCTCAAGAGATTTTCCTTTCTCCAAGGTTTTTTGGATGTACTGCTTTGAAACAATGTCCTGAGGACTGGTTGCGAAATTCGTGACAATTATTTCAATTTTGTCGTTAAAGAAAGTCGCCAGGTCTTGACATTGTTTTTTTGTTAACGGGTGGGCTGTAGCCGTTGTTTGCGCGCCTGCTAGATCCTTTACTATATTAAATAGGGTCTTTGTTTTATTTGTGGCATTGTTGACGGTGTTTGCTACATAAAGGGCTCGGGCTTTCCTACAAGAGGTATGGTACGCATTTCTTGCCTTATTGTAAATTATTTTATTTTCATGGATGTAGTTTTTGCGCCATTTCCTTTCTAAAACTTTGCATTTAGATTTTTCATTTTTAAGGGATTCATTGAACCAAGGGGCCGGTGGAGATTTTTTTTTGCCCCCGTTGAAGGAAGGCATTGGTTGGCTGCAGTTTCCAGCCACTGGTTGGTAGTTGTCGCAATGTTTTCCATATTTTGGTCATAAGAGGGGGTACTAGTTGTAAGTACGTTGTTTAATCTATGCGTATCTAATAGTTTCCAATTTTTCATGGGTTGTGCAGACCAGGTATTATTCCTAGAAGGAAATGGTTTAGATAGGCTGAAGCTGACAAGATGATGATCTGACCAGCATATGGGGCTGGTTTGGGTCCATTTTAGGTCAGGGGTATTAGAAAAGACAGGGTCCAATAGGTGACCTGCCCTGTGTGTGGGACCACTATTTAGAAGCGTTAGGTTTAGAGCAGTGAAATCTTCTATAAGATTACAGCACGCCATGTTAGTTTGATCCTCAAGGTGCAAATTTAGGTCCCCTAAGAGTGTAAAGTTTTTAAAATTTAACAGCAATGGAGCGATATGGTTTGCTAAATTAGCTGTCCAGGAGTTGGCGCTTCCAGGTGGTCTATATATGAGCAGACCAGACAGAGTGAAATTCGGGTTGAGGGTGATTTGGAAGGAGGCGGCTTCACAGTCTGGGATATTGGCTGGGAGCAATTTACAAATAAATTCTTTAAGATATATAATTGCAATCCCTCCACCCACTTGACCTTGTCTATCTTGCCGTACGATAGCATAGTTTTCAGGGAGAGCCATAGCTACATCAGGTCCGGAGCTCTCGTGTAGCCAAGTTTCTGTTAGAAAGAGGGCACTTGGGGCGTCATCTTGTAACAGGGTGAAGATGTCTAATTTGTGCTGAGGTAGAGATCTGCAGTTAGCGCTAATGAAGGAGTAGTTGGGATGAGTGCAAAATGGGCGTTTAGTTGTGCGTTGGGAAATTGGTGTTGGGTCCACATAGGGTTGGATGTTTGTAAGTTCCAGATTGCAATTGCTACAATGTGTGTCCCCTAGTGGTGAGAGGCCAATACAGTCGTGATGTAATGTAGGGCGCAGCGCTTTTAGTTGCATGGAGGTCATACCTGTAACACGAGGGATGTAGGAGGTCATGTCCCATGTCCCGTCCTGTCCCGGACTGGGCCCAGACGGGCATGTCTTAGGCTAGTCTTTGGCGCGGTGTTTGGCGCAGGTGCTGCGCGTATTCGCTGCGCGTCATACAAAGGGACTTAATCAATCTTAATCAAGTATTCCCCATTCATGCATTTTTAAAAATGTCCTATTCTGTTGCTGGGTTAGAGAGGGAGCAGGATTCAGTGGTCTGTTGGAGTCTACTTTGATGGGAGTTTTGTTTAATGTGTACCTGTCCTTTTAGTTCTGGCCTAGAGACAGTTTTCGTTTTTTCACCTGCCTCATATAATTCAAAAACAAGGAATACATATCAACTTACAGAGTGGGGCTTTAGGTCAGCTGCGTCATCTTTTTTAGTTGTTTATTTATAGAGAGTTTTATAAAACGTGTACTTGACCTGGGGTTATCAGAGCGCTGTATGGTGTAAAGAAGCAGCAACAGGTTACAACGAAAGACAGTTCACCAGCTCATATGGGACGAGGAAGAACAGCCAGTGTCTGTTAAACGGAAATTGACAAGACAATAATACTGTCCCAAAATTATATAATAAAGAGAAAAAAATGGAGCCAACAAATCACCATCATGGGACTCCCGAATTGCTCTCATTGCACAAACACGGCGGATCTTCGATTAGATATCTTTCAAACAAAAACAGATATAACACTATTCTTTAAGGCCACCGAGGATGGGTTTGTGCTCTGAAATGGACTATCTCCAGGACCGGTGAGTTTCCGGTCCATTGGTTTTTCCAGCTGCCATTCATATTTTGCTTCTGCTGCAACAGCGTAGATAATGTGTCAATAGGTCAGACCACTTCAGCCATTGGTTCTCTTGCTCTGTGAGTGACAGCATTTACACTGATCTACACACATCGTTTCTTTGCACCTGTAAGAATAATATTTTCCCTGTGAGTGCATTAAAATTACAAAGAACTGCTCGACTTAAACCGGTCTGCTAGGACGCATGGATACTGTCCTACTACAATTATATGTGCTGGTTAATGTAAAAAATGTAATATTTTATTGCAAGCATACAATCTGCAGGTTTAGGTAGGTGCACGCTTTCTTTTTTTTCCTTCTGGTTTTTTATATGGTATAGGCTTGCAATAAAAAACATCAGTCACATCTGCTTGCTAAAGCTAGATCTAGAGTCTTTGCTTGCGTTTGTTTAATATGTGTTATGGTTTCTTGATTCTTATCAATTCATATGATTTCATTTACATATCATTTCAGCTACATCAAGATGACAGGAGCACTTTCTTGTTAGCAAAAAGGCAAATACAGAGATGCGGTGCCCACGAAATTTTAAAAGGTGTAGACCACCTGATTGAAGACGTGCGCACAATCCATCAATCATCCAGTGCAGTGAGTACACACATGTGTTGAATGTTATTTGCGTCAATGGTCCCTGTATTTGTATTGACTGAAGGTTGCTCAATGCAGAGTTTGGAAAATAATGAGAAGCTTGCAAACATCTGAGCTGAGGGTCAGCTTCAGAAGGTGTTGTTGACTGAAAGTATCATCAAACAATCCGCACTTTACATTTTTTGCAAATTAAAAATAAAGTTATCAAAGATGATGGTGTACTTCTTGGGCCTCGCTTCATCAACGAGGCCAAGTAGTCAGAAACAGATCTGGGGGTTTGTTCTCGTTCAGGTGAGCATGGCCTAGCAGTTTAGGCAGATCTGATCTTATTTCTTCAGGAATACGTTATATTTACACATGGTTGTCTCTGACCGCAATGGCACAGCAAGCAAAAAGTAATGGGGTGGATTGCATCCCAGAATGAAAGGTTGGCCATTTCACTCATGCCCCCAAGAAGCTTAAAGAAAGTATGCATTAAAAAAGCATCTTTGTGTTGCTTATACTCTTCAAAATGTATTCAGCCTTAAGTAAACTGTTAGGCAAAAATAACCTTTTTGCGTTTAGTTTGATTTTATCTATTTATATAACGGGAGTTGTTTACTTCTACTACTTTTTGAAATGGAACTTAAAGATCACTGAGACAAAAGCATTGTTTGATTGGTTTGAGCTTGCGCTGGTTGTTTGCAACTCGTTTTACTGCTTGTTACTTATGTGAACTGTTTCTTGTTTTACTGCTCACTGCCCGTGTTTGCTGCTTTTTTAACCCCTGTGATTCAGCCAGTCTGCTAAGTGCAAGTAAAGTAAATAAGCCTCTAGCCTGGCTTGTTTTTCTAGGCTCTTCTTTTGCCTGCTTTTAATCTGTGTTAGCATACTTGATCTTATCCTTAACAATTATTCATTTGTTGATCACTACTACTAATCTGCTGATTTCCTATGGAGGTCATGTTCCTCCACTTGTTATTCTTCTCTGGTTGTACCTCTCTTGTATATGCCACTGTTCTCTTGCCTCCTACTTGTCTCTTACTTCGCCCACTTGTAAAGCGCTCTGATACCCGCACAGGTCATATTTGCGCTATATACAACTTTATAAATAAAAATAAATAAATCATAAGTGAGTCTTGCACCAGAAAGTTCAGTAAAGATAATTACACAATTCGTTGGTACCTAAAGTAATAAACCAGCATATGGTTGTTTCAGGGATTCTGCACATACACAGAACTATGCGCAGGCAAATGGGACCTCAGTATATAGAGGCTAAACCTTCCCACCACCTTAGTGCCCACTAGCTTAGGACCGACTAGCTATAGTGTCTCACTCGCTCTCCTACACACTCATGAACAAGCAAATGATTAGACACCCTCTCAGAACACAACATTCTCGGCTCTCTCAGGTTCGTACCTATCCACAATTAGAACTGACCGAAGCACGAATATAGTTTAAAATGTTTATTATAACTATTGTGCTCTAAAACACAGTAAACGAGCCACAACCAGCAGAAAAATGTATAAAACTAAGACGGCTAGCATTGCAGCAAGGCCATATATCATAAAGGGAGATGTCATTATATGAAGACAGTGGATAAAGGAATATAAGGCCTAACCACCCTCCCCTTGGTGAAAAGAAGTATTATTATATACTAGAAGATCTCTGGGCTTTGTCAGCAGACCCCATACCTTAGTGCCTAGATGATAAATCTACATCATAGCAACCACATTGCTCTTCTCCCTGGAAAGCTCCTTCTCTAAGTGCGTGTTACCTAAACATGCATCCTCATAATATCAAAGTACGAGTTTCCAGCAGCAGCTGCATTAGCATGTTTTGTTTAGGTGCTGGGGACTGACCAGAACAGAATAACAAGCATTGTTTATCAACCTTGCTCACAGTGTTCAGACTAAACTCCAGGAACAGGCAGAGAACGAACAAAGCAGACGGGTCTCACGTGAAAGGCATAAACAGAGTCTTGCAAAAATAAAGCCAAGTAGTAAGGTGCGCAAAAGCAGCATCATGGCTGTTGGGCTCATGCTAACTTAGCGATTTCGACAATGTCTCCATCGGCCACGTGACCTGGTTGCATTAAATAGATCCAGATATTTCAAAACATGATTTTCTCTTGTGGGGGTGCCGACTCATAGAATAAAAGTAAGGCTTGAATTTCATCATCCGATATATATTTAAGATGTTTACGTGGTCATTTTTGTCTATTTGTTAGACATGGCTATCCGTTTTAGCTCGATTTGGATATCATGTACTGATTCTTGAATGAACTCGATATTATGAGTATTTTCTCTGAAGTGTATAATTTTCTTAATTTCATACAGATCATTTTGAATGTCCTGGGATACAGTGTTGGGTTGTAATTTGAGTATTTTGATTTACCCTTGTGTATATGGAGATAGACGGGAGGTGCACACAAGCCCTGTGTGTGGTTTGCTTGATAAATCAAGATCCAAGAGATTAGGACCAGTGTTTCTTCTAGCGTTAGTTTTTGCCCTATTCAGTAGGGTGACTGAGGACCTTTTTAGGATAGTATGCTTTGAGCTTATTTTGGCATGGTAACTAGGTATCATACTTGCAAGATAAGAATTTTGTATAGGTGCTAATTCTGTTGATAATGCTGTAGTGGTATGTTAAGATGGAGGGTTAATCTCCTTTCCCCAATTGGATGCTAAGGGATTGCTACCATGTTGCTTGTGAGTGGGAGTGATTGTATGCAGTTGTAAAGGGACTGACCTTTCCAGTGGGATTGGTGTTGAGTAGATATTGGTGCGGAGTAACGATTCGTCTTGTATATACTGTGAATTATTATCTGGGGTGTTGGTGTTCATTGAGGTAGTGTTTGCCTGCTGAGAATCTTCTGAGATCGAGAGGTCTGTCTTAGTTGAGTGCCTACTGTACTGTGCATCCTCTTGTGTAACAATGGATTGTTGGAATCTTGTGGTAAAGTTGTTACAAATGTGATCTTTTAGGGTGGCAAACTAGTAATTGAGTTTCTTCAAATCATTATTGGATGCTTGTATAAGTCTGATACCCTTCTTTTAGGTAGTTATTTATAGTTCAGCTCCTAATCTTTGTGAGGGGACGACCGATAGCTTAGTACCATATGGAATATTTCTTATATCTTGGTCAGAGCAGTTTGCAATTTTTGTCATGAAAAAATCTGGTCATTTACAATAATGCCTTTTTATGTTGAAGGTTGGATGCGAGATCAGTGTTTCTAGGCTTTTCTAAGTAATTTGTGTTTGAAGTTTCTGGCTGCCTTCCTGGATAGGTTAGAGGAGTAAAATATAATATAGGAATTACTTCTTGCTGATTTCAAACTGATTCCGGACCTATTTATTTAAGCGTTTTATAGTCACTCAATGGGTGGCCTTGCACAGGTGCCAAAATATGTGAGTAATCCTACGATTTGATAGTTACTCACCCAGTACCCAATCTCTAGTCAAGTCTTGCAAAACTGAGAGCCCTAGCGGGGCTTCCAGTATAAGCCTTTGCTTTCAATTAATCACACAGACCCCATGATCATTAGAATAGATACATTCAATGGTAAATCTAACTAAAGATTTGCCTAGAGAGTAATATTTGTACTTTTGCCTATAAATTAGACCAAAGCCATCAGTTAGTTTGGCGAAATCGATAGACATTCAAAGCCGTTCCAAGATGCCAGCCTACTGGCAGAATAATGCTCAGCTTAATGATACTGTCCTTTATTTATTTCCATGTGCAAGAAAAATCGGGGTCCTCTCGCCGTTGCTATTGTTTGATGAACTACTCAGGCATCCGCCATTTTGTCAAAGAGTAGCAGAGAAGAGAGAAAGATAGCCGGGGCAATAATTCTAAAGATAAAGCCGCCACGCAGATTCGTTCCAAGAATCCCCACGGACCCGAGCAAAGGGCATGTCAAGATAACGCAAAAGATAAAAGAAAAATGCTTACATATGGAAGGCCGACTCCCAACTACATCACCATCACTGGAGTCCGTCGTTGACCTCTCTTCTCCGATAGGCGAGCGGACAGTGCCTCAGATCAAGGACGATGCGCCTCCTTACAGAAACTGCACCATTCTACCACCATGTGGTGGCAGGAGAATGGGGCCTCTGTCCCAGGGCCCACACTTCAGGATCCACAACCACTCTGTCCCACTAGCGGTGGCAGATGAGGCAGCAGCCGGGCTACCTCTAGACCCTGGAGGAGGAGGTCTCCCTTCACCACCCAGCTTACGGATCAGCAGGAAGGGCCGATTGCTGACTTCCTGCCAGTGTGGCCGATCACCTGGGCTGCCTCTCAAACCTGGAGATGAGCCCCTAGTCCGGCCAGTTGCTGCAGTTTCTCCGATTTGGCTACAATGTAAACAGTAGTACAATACAGTACAATGTACAGTACAATGAAAACGATAGTCAATGCCTTAATTACATCTCGGCTTGACTACGAGAACATCCTGTATCTGGGTGCAAATAAGGCAGTTACAAAGAGACTGCAGCTTGTACAGAATGCGGCTGCTCGACTCCTTTGCTGTATACCTAAGAACAACAGCGAGTCCCCCTACCTGCGTGAGCTGCACTGGTTGAGGGTGGAAAATCGTGTTAGATTTAAGACCCTAAACTATATGTTTAAAATCAAAGCAGGTATCGCTCCCAAATACCTTCAGGCACTAGCCCTCCCCTATATTCCAAAAAGAAATCTACGGTCTAAATCAGCGGAAAAATTCTGTGTACCTAGATTTAAGCTTGCCAGGATGGGAGGAAGATCTTTTGCCTATCAGGGTCCTTCCATCTGGAACGCACTACCACTCCACATACGAAAGGAGCGAAGTCTTCCCAGGTTCCGTAAAGAGATAAAGACCTGGTTGTTCGATCAGTAATCTTGAACGACCTCTGCCGTATATTCCATCCATCGTGCTGTGTTCTTAGGCACCGGGAAACCCTTTTTGGGTAGCTGTTTGCGCCATATAAGTTTATAAAATAAAATAAATAAAAATTATGTACCAGGACCCTCCCAAACTGATGCCCGCTGGGAATCCTGAGAACTTGCCTCTTTGTTGTGGCTGCAGTCACAGTGATTAGAGCCGATCTGGACGAGGCCCTTCTGAATGATACTCTGGTCCGATCTACAAGTAGTTAGCCATATCTCACATCAGACCTAGACCATTTCCTTCCATTCTGTGGTGAGGTCGTTATTCCAATGTTTTTCTTTGGTCTTCAGTGTTCATTTTAAATGTTGTTTTTCTGATGTACCAGTGTTTTGTGGCTATCGATGGATGTTAAGGCTAACACTGGACTTTCGCACTAATGCGATCCCCAGCCTCGGAGCTCCTTTCTCGAACTCCTCACCAGTCGGCGGCCATCTTGCAATTCCCTTAGTTGTTTCATGGTTTGGGAAAACTTAAGACTATGGAAGTAAAGTTGCATATTAATGAAGATGTCTATCCTGTTGCTCAGAGATAGAAATTAATTTCTTTTCATTTACAAGACACTGTTGAAAAAGAACTTGAATTGTTGACATTATTGATCGTTCAACTGGTCGTACTTCATGGGTTTTTTCCCATAGTCGTAGTGCCCAAAAAGGACAGTTTAAGAACTGTACACATATGCATTGACATGCGTCAAGCAAACAAAGAAATTGAACAAGAACTACATCCAGGTCCTCACATTGCTGACATGATAACGCAACTGAATGGTGCAAAGGTCTCTTCTCGTCTTGATATAAATAGAGGCTATCATCAGTTGGAACTGAAAAAAGGTTGTGGGTACATTGCAAACTTTTCTACACATGTTGGGCTGTTTTGATACAAGAGACTCCGTTTTTGTGTCATCGAATACAAACCTTTTCTAAGATGTCATTCGACGTGTCATACAGCCTGTTGTGAATGCATTCATTTATAGCGATGACATGTTAATTTTCAGAGCTATACAGAAGGAGCATAAAAAAGCTCTCACACAAGTTTGTTGTTTACTTACTAATGCAGGTTTGACTTTGAATGGAGACAAAGGTGAGTTCCACAAGACAAGTTAAAGTTCTTTGTCTATTTTTTTTCAGATGGGGGTATGACACCTGATCCCTCAAAAGTACAAACCCTGCTGAATGCTGATACATTCATTTCTTGGCATGGCCAGTTACTGTTTAAGATACATACAAGACTTTGCTACTATAAGCACTTCATTACGAGAGTTAACAAAGAAAAATGTTTCATTTAAGTGGTAACAAGAATGTGGGAGAAGTTTTGAGAAAATCAAACAAGCCATTGAAACTGCTCCTGAAATGGCCTACTTCAATCCAAAGCTTCATACAGAGGTTGTTGTTTGCGCAAGCCCAGTCGGGTTAGGCACTATCCCCTTGCACAGCACAGCAGGTGTCCAAATGTTGGAAGCGATACTGTGGCATATGCCAGGAGAAGTTTGTCACAGACAGAATGTGCTTACTCACAACCTGAGAAGGAGAGATTAGCTGTGCTATAGGCTTGTGAATATTTCCATGTATTCCTGTAGGGAAAGCCTTTTATGCTGGTAAGATCATCGAGCTTTACTGACTATCTTTGCCAATCCAAAAGCCAAGAGGCTTGCTCGCATTGAACTGTGGGGACTATGATTACAAGAGTACAATTTTACCATTGTGCATTGTCCAGGGTAGAATTAAATCCCTGCTGACTTCTTTTCCAGAGTGCCTATACAAGTTCTGAGTACTCCATCCATGGTGACAGAAGTCTACATTAATTTCATTGTAGAGTCAATTATGCCAGCTGCTATATCATTAGCCCAGATTAGCACTGCCATGATTCATGATAGGGACATGCTGAAGTTGAAAGATGATATTACACATCAGTCATGGAACTGACACACTCGACCGGTCACCAATGATGGTGAATATATATATTTTTTAAACGTTAAAAATGAACTGTCCATTGCTCAGGAAGGAGTTAAACTGTGAGAGTCGAGAATCGTGATTCCGGATATTCTGCAACAGAAATTAATTGAAGTAGCTCACAAAGGACATTGTGGTTTTGTTGCTACAAAAAGAGCTCTCCGAGGTTGAGTTTGGTTCCCATACTTACATGCAATGGTTATAAAGGAACTCAATGCTTGTTGTCTGTGCAACTGTCCTTCTACCAATATTACTCAACATGCTCTTAACATATCAGGACTCCCTAAGCATGCATGGGAGAGAATATCTATTGGTTTCTTTGGTCCTTTCGATAACGAACATCATCTAATGGTAATCGTGGAGGAATACTCACGCTTTCCATTAATAGAATTTCTCTCATCCACAACTCACGAGCGAGCCATTGTGAGACTAGATGGCATCTTTTGATATGGCGCATTTCAGTTGTTTTGAAGTCTGACAATAGCTCACCTTTTAACAGTTTGGATATTCAGGGATTTCCTGGAAAATTTGAAAAAAAAAGCATCAGAAGGGTATACCTCTATTGCCGCCGGCCAACTGACTCGCTAAGCGTTTGATAAGCACGCTAAAGAAAGTAGTACAGCATGCCACTCTTGAGAGACTCAGTTTAGAAACTGTATTCAATTCTACCCCACTAGCTTATCGTTCGACACCTCACTTAACCACCGGCGCAAGTCCCGTAACTCTGATGTTCGGTAGAGCAATGTTAACCAAGTTACCTCAATGAACTAACCAAAGAGAAGGGAATGAGAGCACAGCTCATACAAATCACTTGGTTAAACAAGCAAAAAATTAAAGCCTATACAGACAAGAGGAGCTATGCACAGAAAATTGAATTTAAGAGTGGAGATCTAGTGATTGCTCGACAAATGCGCCGAATGATATCTGATGCTCCATACGATGCTGAACCTTTTCATGGGATTCACCATGACCAGTGTCCTGGATAATCTATTGCCAGAGGCTCTTCCCACTTTCGGCATTTAATTCATCGGTCTGCTGATCCAGATGGTGAAGTAAAGACTGAAGTAAAGACTGAATCTGAAAACTCAGTAACTGCTGTTACTTCTTCACCGTTGTCGAAAATCACTGACACTGAAGATAACAGCTCCTAGTTTCCAGTAACCAAATCAGGTCGAATAATTAAGGCTCCAAGAAGGTTAACGGAATAGATGTAATTGTATATATACACTGAGTTTGTAAAAATGTAAAAAAATAATTATTTAACAGGAGTCTTGCCAGTTTTTTGACGTAACCCCTTTGGCTCTGAACGGAATCCGTAGAGCTGTGATTTATGTGTCTGAGCGGAACGCAGTGAAAGCTTGTTTGAGACTGTTGGATTTGCAGTTACACACACACACACATGAATAAAGACATGTAATACTAAGCTCCGTGTGTGGCATAGTTATTGGCCATTACCCATTCTGTAGAAGACGCTACAGTCACTATATTTTGTAAGGGGATATTTTAGTTGTAGGCACCTAAATTATTGACTGACTGTTCATATTGTTACTGTAAACCTGTGAATGTGAAAAGTCCCTGCTCATCCCACACAACTCGTACTTTAGATATCTCCAGTACGTCCCATTCTTTTCATGCTTTCCGAGAAGTAGGAACTCCACCAGTGTGTCTAATTCCCTTAATATGGTTTCCATTGTCACCCTCCCCTTCTAACACATTTTGTTTTGTCACATTCTTCCAAATTTTTACCTCATTAGCCATTGTGACAGGCATCCTACTTTTGCTGTATAGTTGGCAAAATGTACCCCCCAGGCACAAAGCCCTCCTATCTGTCATTTCAATGGACTCCTTCTGAGAAGTGAAACCTGTAGAGGAACATGGTCATCTTCGCCATCTTGTAAAGTGCAACCCTAACTATCAGTGCAATGGATAGACCCCTTCAGTGCTCTATATCCCTTCTATATTCCTCCAGGATTGTCTTCAATATTCTCCTCTGAAATTCAGTTGGATCTAGAGCAACATAAACCCCCAAGTAGTCAACCCATCCTGTGTCCATATCAGGGGTGAATCCCAATCCTCTGAAGGGTGTACCATGGGTTGATTGGAAATGCCACTGATTTGTACCAGTTGATACAGAACCATGAATACTTCCCAATTATGTCCCGTACCTCCAATATTGTTGGCACAGAATGCTCAAGATCTGCCAGGTATAAAAGCATATTGCCTGCATATAGGGAGATCACATCCTCTCAATCTGGGTCCCATCACAGGCCCCTAATTTGAGCATCCACTTTCACCCAGCCCGCTAGAGGTTTCACTGCAAGGCACGGCGGAAAAAGAGAGTGGGCACTCCTGCCTAGTGCCCCTTTCTAGCTGAACTCATCTTTTTGCACTCCTTTAACTCAAACATTGCCATTGGCCTGGCATAGAGTAAACCTATCTATGATAAAACTTCCCTATTGATCCCCATTTTCTGTAAGATCATAAACTGATAAGGCCACTTCACTGAATCAAATGCCTTCTCTACGCCTAGGATAATAGGACCATTGGTTCATGAGTCATGTGACACCATGGTCGACAGTTAAGCAGGTGTCTAAGGTTGTGCAAGTAGATCAATGGGGTGTAAAGCTCGATTGGTCGGGGTCTATTAATTTATCAGTTACCTATTAGAGGCCGTGCAGTAGAGCAGTGATAGGCCTCTATGAGAAACATTGCTCTACTGCTTACACTTTTTGTGTTTGAACACAATTGTCGCCAGTCGAAGATCCGGCGGTATTCATCCTTCCGTAGTAGCGTCTTAGAGCATAGCCCAGAGAGGTCCACCCAGTCTTCTCCCCATGCACTGGGGAGAGTAATTGAACATGAAGACTTCCCTCTGTTGAGTTGTTGAATTGCTTCCTTTAGTATCTCCTCTCTAAGTTGACTGTCCAAGATTTCTTGGTCCTCCCAGTCTAAAACTGGTGTGTGCAAGTGTCCCACACCCCCAACCTGTTACTCTGCTTTATCTCTTACCCTTGACCAATGCAAGCCAGCTAGCTGCTTCGCAGATGTATGCCCTATCTCATTTGCCCTGGTGACAGCTATTGCCTTCTCTGTCTCATCCTTTTGACCCATCTTTGTCTCTACCTCTTCCTGGCCAGCCATGCCAGCAGCTTACCTTTATATATCGACAAACAATACCACGATACAGCTAAATATACTCTCTTTTTAAAATATATATATAGAGAGCACCTCTGCGCTAGATGTAGCTACTCTGTCTCTTCGGTTCACTGTCTGGTTACCAAATTTGGCTTGGTATCTTTTTCTTTTTGAAAGCTGGTAGGGTGTTGCCTTCTCCTAATAGAAATAGAGGTAGGAAGCACTTTAGCCAACTAAATGTATGGTGAAATGAATCTCTCTATATATGTCGACATGAACTCCTTCTGCTACCTTATAACTTAATTCTATAGAAAGCACCTTAAGTGACCCTAGTCAACACCAGTTAAGGCAATGCCTTCACTCATCAACGCAGTGGTACAGCACTATGTAGTCACTATTATTACTTCACACTATACACGATCGTTCATTATTAAGATTCGCTGACCTCAAGCAGCCTCCCGTTATGGATACCAAAATTTGAATCTACTGTGGGAGAACCTCTGAAAGATAATGCTAAATTCTGCCAAAAACGAGCCCGCCTTCTTTTTTTCCCCCTCTATTGATGGCTAAAAAGGGGCAAGTTCTAACTCTATCAGCAGAAAATATGGCCTGTCTTCTGCACAGTTCACTAGTGTAATAAGCAACATTTTAAAGCCTAAAACACCACCCACATCCTACCACCATTACTATTCTAAAGCACACTCCTGTGTCCACTGATTGGTATGCCACAGGCTCATCCCTTTGCAAATGCAGACCCTTTCACGCGTCATCTTCCTTCTGAAGATAAAAAAAAACATGCATTTCGAAATCCAGTCTGATTCACCCCTACAGACTACAGTTGGAGTCATGCTGATGTTGAAGTTTAATCTCAAATGTAAACGTCCTCCAAATATAGATATGGCAGCTCCAATGGGTTGCACCAAGGACTTGAAATATGAAGTACATCCTCTTAAATATACCTCTGCCGTAGTTGTTGCTATGTTTGCCAACTCTTAGCCTAGCAGGCAGTTGTTTACCTTTGGGTGACTTGCCCTTTTGATGTCAAGAAAACTGCATCTTTTGAAAGCTGTGTTTGGGAAACATCATACCGTTGAGTGTCGACGCTGAGTACCCGAATAAACAATTGGAACAAAAGAGATTACAAAAGGCTTTTTTGCATTCCTGTTAGACAGAATATTACTAAACTTGAGTGCTCAGGGGGGACTCATTGAATCACTGTACTCCTCCTGCTGTGAGGATCATTTGTGGTTGAATTGGCAGCCGACCACTCTCTCCCTATAGCACCAACATATATTTGTGTTGTATCGTTACAATTACCCTATATCTTCGTAGAGCGCCCGGTCTCTCTGTTCTTGTGCCTGGTTGCCAATTTGTTTTCTTACTATATGCCTACTGTTAGGGCAACTTTGTGGCTTGGTGTGCTTCTAAAGATGTTGCTCCCCTTTCTGCACTCTTGTCCCAGGTCTTGTTGTTTGTTCTCTGATTGGTCCAGCAAGACTCTAGGCCCTGTCAAGGGATGTCTTTCATCAATATCTGCTTTCTTGCGATTGCCAGATCAACCATCCTTCTTTAAGTCACCTGTTGTGACTCGTTATATAACGGGATTCCAAGATATGTTTCGTTCAAGACCATTCACCATGCCTCAATGGGACCTTTACTTAATTCAAACTTTGCTGATGTTTGTGTCCTTCGAGCAACAATTACACAATTACCCTTTATGTTTGTTAACCATCAAAACGGCTTTCTGGTGGACAATACAAATCGGCCAGAAGGGTTAGGGAACTACAAGCACTTTTGGTGCATCCTCCTTATACAATATTCAACCCAGACAAACTGGTGTTGAAGACTCGTGTCTCTTTTCTCCCGAAAGTGGGAATATCTGTTTTCATGTAGGCCAAATCCTTACCTTGCCTACTATATTTGCTCCCTCTCACCCTTTCGTAGAAGAGGAGAGACTTCACAGCCTGTACCTAAAAAGAGCGTTGTCGTTCTGTGCTGATCGTATGAGAGTTCCGGGTGGACAAAGAACTCTTCGTTGGATACATTTGAGCGAAACAATGAAAGGTTGTTCAGAAATGGACCATCTCACAATAGATTTTCCTCTGCTTTAAAATGTGCTATGCATTGGCCAAGAAGAGGTTGCTGGCTCATTTCACCAGAACCAAGGGTGCAACTACTCCATTAACTCACAGAGTTCATGTACTGGACATCTGTCAGGTTGCAACGTAGGCCTCTTTGCAAATGTTTACTAAGCACTACTGCCTGAACAGTCAGGTCCGTTGTGACGGCCATTCGACCTGCTCGGTCCCACAGGACATTCTAGTCTAATCTGTTTGCAGGTCTACCTATGGGGAGGTTTTGCTTCGGGTAATTCTAAGGTAATAAATCTGCGGCTATGAGTCTCTGTCAGAAGAACAAGTTACTTATCTTTGTTAATCTGGTAGGGACTCTAAGTAGCTGCAGATTCCTTACCGACCCTCAGATCCTTCCTGCTCTGTGAACAGATTTCTCCTTATAGGGTAACCCCTTATGAGGTCCTCGGTGTCTGCACACTGGTACATCAACAAACTTTGTGGCTCCGTGTTTCTGGTGTGGAGGTTGTGAAAAGTTACTGATGTCTGCACGCTGCAGTGGTGACGATATGGGCACAACAATTGTCACTTCCGGCTTTGAGGACGCCGACGTGGTCGGACAACGCCACCTAACAGTGTGCAGAGGTCCTGCTTGAAAAGTTTCCGTATCCAGTCTGACGTTTGGGCTATATTCTACGTTAAGGAATCTGCGGCTAGATAGAGTCTCGACCAGATAAGGTGTTACCAAAGGTTGGTGCCATTCTCCTCCTTCAATAGTGGTGATAAATAGCTTATTAAACTCTGCACATCTGCATAGGGTTTATACCATGGTATATTTCCAAGTGTTAACAAAAGGTGTTTAATTAAAACCCAGATGCAAGCAGTTACATTTGTGCAGTATGGGGGAAATCACTTAGAAGAGACCATGTGGCTATTAGGAGAGTTGTTTCTCTATGTAAAACAGTTGTTACATGCATTATGTGAGGCAGTAAAAAATGTTTCTTCAATGTCAATTGAGCTGTTCTGTGGTAATAAACTAGTTATTGCAGCACATTTATTTTTTCTGCCATTGAGAGTGTATGCGTGAGAGAGAAACAGAGAGAAGAGTTTTGGTTCAGTTCTCCTCATCCATGTTATGTCATGCTATTCTATGTTGCGTTACTTTATGTTACGTTATTAAGCATCCAATCCTCACTGGTTTCTTGGCACTGAAAGCTGCATACCAAACAAGATTGCGCAGACAAAATATCAAATAAAAAATATTGAGTTGCGAAAATATAGAGTAAAAAATATAGTGGTTCAGAAATATCGACAGCAAGAATATCGTGGTCAAGAATATCGACTTAAGGTAAGTAATAACGACTTTACAAATGTCAAAGTATTTAACATTGTTTGCAAAAATATAGTTGTTAAAAATATCGTTTTTTAAATTAATGTTATGTATTTTAGTATATATATTATATGTATGTTTTTTGTATAAGTATTGTTTGTATTTTTAATATATGTGTTACATTTTTAGTAGTTCTGAAAAAAATGTATTTGAATTTTGCATTTTAAGATCTGTAGCAGGTTGTGGGGTTTTAGGGGAATAGGGTGGGAAGTAGTTTAATTATATTAAAGTAATTGATAATTTTTCATTTATTAATATTTTGTAATTGAGATTTAATAGTTTTGTATATGTAATTTATTATTAATTAATCATTGGTTGTTAATTTTAATTTATTAATTGGTAAATGATTATGGTTAGTGTGTAATTAATTTTAGGTGTGTGATGTTTATAGGTGTAAAGGGTGGAAAGTAATTTATTTTTAATTTATTAATTAATTGGTTGTTAATTAATTGTAATTAATTAATTGGTAATTAATTATGGTTAGTGTGTAATTAATTTTAGTTGTGTGATGTTTATAGGTGTAAAGGGTGGGAAATAATTTATTTTTAATTTATGGATTAATAATTGGTTGTTAATTTTAATTAATTGGTAAATAATTCTGGTAATTGCATAATTTTAAGTGTGTTTTGGAGGTTTATAGGGGTATAGGGTGTTGAGTAGTTTATTTTTATTATAAATCTTTTGTTAATTGAAAGTTATTGAATTAATTACATTTTTAATATAGTAATTGTGTAATTTATTATATGTGTGTGTTGTGTTTATAGGGGTAAAGGGTGGGAAGTAATTAGTGTTTAATATATAGTCTTTATTGTTAATTATTTTATATTTATTTTGGGTAATTGTTTATTTTTGTGTGTGTTGTTTATACTTTTAAAGGGGTAGGTATAAAAGACATTTTAATTACTTTATTATTAGTAATAGTTTTTAATTTAAATATACCTTTTAATTGTCTTTTATTATTATAGGTTAATTTAGGTGTATGTTGTGGATATTATAGTGTTAAAGTGTTTAGTCAATTCATGTATTCGTTTTTTATTAATATTTTGTAATTGATTATTAATTATGTTAATTATGGAAGTACATTTTAATTAAAATGTTGAAGTGTTTTGTTTTTGGTGTGGTGTTATAGGGTAAGAAGTAAAATAAATACATTTATGTATTGTTTAATTTTTTTGTAAATATTTTGTAGTTTAAAAGAATGATTTTTTTTAAATGTACTTATTATTTTATTTTATATATTTGTAGGTTTTTGTTATATGTAATTATAATGTTTTCTTTTCATATATTTACTATATTTTATTTAATTTTTTTAATATTTCAATTTTTTGTTTTTAATATTTGTTTTTTTTTACTGTTTGAGTGTGAATAGTAATTTTTGTCTCTCCGCTATCTAACACTTTCCCTATTGTTGCACTCCCTGGAGTGCGATTTGTCATTTTTACCTCTCCGTTATCCAGGACTTTTCCTACTGTTGCACCCACTGAAGTGGGAATAGTAATTTTTACCCCTCCACTATACAAAACTTTCCCTACTGTTGCACTCACTGGAGTGGGAATCGTAATTTTTTACCCCTCCGCTATCAAGCACTTTCCCTACTGTTGCACTCACTGGAGTATGATTAGTTAATTTTACCCGTCCGCTATCCAACACTTTCCCTACTTTTGCACTCACTGGAGTTGGAATAGTAATTTTTACCCCTCCTCTGTCCAACAGTTTCCTTACTGTTGCACCCACTGGGGTGGGAATAGTTAATTTTACCCCTCTGCTTTTCAGCACTTTCCCTACTGTTGCACTCACTGGAGTTGGAATAGTAATTTTTACCCCTCCGCTATCCTACACTTTCCCTACTGTTGCACTCACTGGAGTGGGAATAGTAATTTTGACTCCTCCGCTATCCAACACTTTCCTTACTGTTGCACTCACCGGAGTGGGAATACATTTTTATACCCCTCCGCTATCCAACACTTTCCCTACTGTTGCACCTTTTGGAGTGGGAATAGTAATTTTTACCCCTACGCTATCCAACACTTTCCTTACTGTTGCACTCCTTGGAGTGGAAATAGTAATTTTCCCCCCTCCACTATCTAACAGTTTCACTACTGTTTCTCTCAGTGGAGTGGGAATAGTATTTTGTACGCCTCAGCTATCCAACACTTACCCTGTTGTTGCACTCACTGGAGTCGGAGTAGTAAATGTAATTCCTCCACTGCCCAACACTTACCCTACTGTTGCACTCACCGGAGTGGGAATAATTATTTTTGCCCTTTTGCTATCCAACATTTTCCCTACTGTTGCATTGATTGTATTTTGAAATGTAAGTTTAAATATTTGTCATCGTTTTTTGTTAATTTATTATAGGTTTTTGTTTTTTTTAATTGTAAATCATTAATATATTTTTATTTTTTATATTATTTTAAACTTTTAACATAAATTAAAAATAATAGTTTATTAATTGTTTTAAAGTAAATATATGTGTATAAATTATTATGTTCGTGTGTTTATCTTTTTTATTAAGTTTATTTGTTATATTTTATTAAAAAGTGTATTACAATTATTTTATTTTGTTAAAATTATATTTAATATATCCTATTTAATTTTATATTTATATAAATTTGATATTTTATACATCTATATTTTTTACATCAATATTTTTTTGTCAATTTTTGTACTTACCTTTTCAAGTATAGGAGTCGATATTTTTGTTGTCTTTATTTTTTACTCAATATTTTTAACATCAATATTTTTTATATCGATGTTGTGTCGGTGAACCAGTCAAAAAATGCACTTAAAGGCAAAACTATGCTTGTGTGAAAAGCAAACCCTTTAACTCTTTCCTAAAAGAGACATAGTTAGTTTGGGACCATAGGAATAAAGGAAGGAAGTTCCAAAAAGGAGGGGGCTAAATATGAGGAACTACGGCCACCCATTCCAGCCTTCTTGAGTCTAGGAACAGCCAGCAGATAAGATGAAGAGGAGCTCAGCTCCTGAGCAGGACATTACTTGTTTATTATTTTTGCTAGAATTTGAGGTTTGTCACTTGAGATTGTTTTAAAAGAGAGACAGCTAACGTTAGATTATTCTTTTTCCCCAAGGGCAGCCAATGAGGTTCTGTAAGCAGATGGGTAGTGTATGAGTACCTCGGTGGTCTGTAAGTCAAATTAGCACATGTTATGAGTATTTGTAAAGCGCACTATCACCTGGGAGAGTATCCTGGCACTGCAGTTGCAGTTTTTGCCTGCCTAGGACTGTTGAGTGGGTTAATCAAAGCTTCTTGTTGAATTTAAGAATTGAAGATGCTGCTCTGATGTGTAAAGGCAGTTCATACCAGGCAGATTCTGGTTCTTTGTATCCATATGATGTGTGAAAGGAGGAGTCCGGCCAAGCAGAGGTGTCTAGTTGGTCTGTGAAATTAACTTTTTCTATAGAGGTAGGCTGGGTTCCATATTGTGGAAAACTGAAGGTGTGTGTGAGGAGTTTAAACTGAGCTTGTTTGTCTATTGAAGCTAGTGGAGCTCCCTTAGGTGCAGTGTGTTGTGTGTGCTGCTTGGAAGTTGAGTGTGATCCTGGCTTCTGTGTTCTGAATGGACTTGATGTTGGAAGCGGTTTCGTCTGTGAAACTGGTGAGCCATAGGGTCAGAGTGGTTCCTTGGCCGAGATGAGAAGTTATGTTGCGAGGGCTGTCTGGTTCAGTCAGGGGTGAAATTGTAGTAGATAGTAGTTATCTTTCTGCAGATGTTTGTGAGACTTGTTGTAGAGGTCCTTTAAGGAATGATGTTGTTGGATGTGGCCGCTAGGGCAGGGAAATCTTTCACTATGTCGAAGACCTCTTTGCTGCTGTTGGTGTCAATGTGGTTTGCGAGCACAGAGTGTTTGGCAGTTTCGATATGCTTGTGGTAGCATCCAGTGGTGGATTTCTAGATGTTTCTATTCGCACTCCAGTTGTTTGCAGTGGCAGTTTGTCATCTTGAGTTGCTCCGCATACCAACTGGCTTATGGGCTGGATCTTGTGAGTTTGTTGAGCTTGAGGAGAGCCAGGGTATCAAATTCTTGAAGTTTGTGATGGAGACTGGTAGGTTGTTGCTGTGTTCTGGCTGGCATTCCGTAAGTATGATCACCCAGACTTGCTATGGGATGTTGATCAGTTTTGGCAGGCTCGCCTGGCAGTGGTTCTTCTTTGATGCTGGAAGGAAATGATCAGGTGTGGGAAATTCAAGTGATTGGCACAGGCTTGCCAACCAAAATGTTGTTGAAGGTGGTGAAAATGGGGTCCAGGAGGTGATCGGTCAAATGAGTGGATCCTGCCACATGTTGGGCGAGGCTGAGGTTACCTAGGTTGTCCAGTAGGTTGGTGTGATGTTGGCCTGTTTAGCTGTCATTCATCTGGACAACATGTTGACTACTAGATGGTAATTTTCAACGCTGACAGTGCACTGGAGCCTGTTAACCAGGCCCCAGTGCCCGTGTTCTCTCCCTAAAACTGTTATGTGTAAATTGGAATCCGCAATTGTCAAGGACTTTACCCCCCATATAAGTCCCTAGTAAATGGTACCAGTGGTGCTCAAGGCATGGGTGGTAAAGGGGGCCCACAGGGCTTGCAGCACTGTTTGTGCCACCCTGAGTGACTAAACTAAACTACTGACAGCAGGCCTGTCACTGCAAACTGCAGGAACAGTGTGAACCGCTCTATTTCGACTTTGCCTACACCATGTGTGGCAGAGCCCATACATTGCCTTCAGTATATGTCAGGCACCCTTAAGGAAGGCCTCATAAACCCCAGGAGACAGGGTACCTTTTATTAAACCTGGACATGTAAGTGCAAGCTAATATGTCCCTACAGTGTCCTTTTCCATTAAACACACTATAAGTGATAGGCGGTCCATTAGATAATATCCTGTACCTAGGCCACCCCAGGATTGCCAGCTCCATTATGGTACTGCTTAAGCCTGTCGAGTTTGGTATCAAGCTACATGACTTCTCATTCCTCACATGAATTTTGAGTAAGGGGCGAGCTGACATACACCCAGTTGGCTACTTTAGAGTTTGCTCACCTGGTTGCCCAAGCTTCTCTGTGCTCTGGCTGGCAAGCCTGCGTTTCCCACGCCTGCTTCCCTCAAGGCAGGATTGTGACCTCTAGGCAGTGTAATCATTCCCAGGATTCAGGAACAAAGGCTTGTCCAGGAAGGAGGTCAAAGCCTCCCTCCTCCCAAGCAGGCTAGTGAAGTGGCACATCAAGGCAGTGAGGTTCAAATTGCTACACAGCCTCTGATATGCATCAGGGCTGACTGCCAGTGTAGGAAACTGCCCTCCTCTGCCCCAGGCACATTTGCACCCGGACAGGTGGGAATTTAGTCAGTCAAGGAGGTGTACACCCCCACAAGGCTACCTATACCTCCAGGGTGAGCAGCCCAGTCTGTACACCAGATTTATATTTCTGCCATCTTTAGATGTGGCAGAATAGAGGTTTCTGGGTAGTAAAGGGGAACCACATCCCCGGATGTGGTCATCTCAGGGGCGGGTTAGCTGCAAGGATTAGCTCCCACACCCCTAACTCCCCTAAATCTAGTATTTAAGGGACCCCCGAACACAAGAATCTCAGTTCTGATCCAACTTGCATCAAAGAGGACACAGAAGGGACCCATGCCATTGACAACAGACGTTTGCACAAACAAAGAGAAGGATATTCTGAACCTGTGGCAACACTCCTTGGAATTGTATGAACGAGGTTTGTCACAGGCTAAAGGTCAGTTCCCCAGACTAAGGGACCACTAAGAGAGCCAGAAGCAAACTCAGACTGCCTTGGACTAGTGGGACTAGGCCCCTGCAAACTGAAGGTATTACGATGCTCAGGAACCAAAGAATCACTGGCCATCAGGCCCTCCGGGGGCTCGTCCAAATCCAGATGGATTAGTGCATTTTGGGAACTGTAGTCTGGCCTTCCACGATGTTTTAAGCCGCTACCGCACTTCCCTGGATCTCCAGACATCGCAGAAGCTCCCAGTAGAGCTTCCTGCTGCCTGGGCTTGTTGGTCACCAGCGAGGTAACCAACCGCTTAACTTGACGCTGCATCAAGAGGATATTTCAATACACCTGCGACCGATGTTAGCAACGACCCCGCTCTTGTTTTTTTGCATCCTGTTTCCACAGCAAAGTGTAAAGCGGTAACAAGAGCTCTCACACTGCTCCTGTTCAGCACCATGGACAACTCGGCACCTGGGCTCCACGAGCCAGGTAAAATTGAACTGACGATCGTGGTTTGGTCCTAGGATCTGCATTCACCTTTACCCTGCAAGGGTGCAACGCAGCTCGCCCTACAAGTGACCGTTTGTCGCTAGTGTTTTTTCCCATTAACCTCAATGTTCCTCTGTATTATTTTGCATTGATTTCTATTGCATCAGAAATCTATAACTCCGGTTATATATAAGCCATTCCGTTCATTTTGGTGTCTAAATTTAGATACAAATTCACTATTATTATAAATTGGTGTCTGATTTTTCTTGAGTCATGTCAATTGCTTGTCGTCCTTGTTAGTACTCTGAAATGCTTAACACATGTTCCTCTAGTAAAGTCTCACTGCTCTTTGCCACTCTACCTGAACTGAGCTAAAGATTTATTAGTGTGAATCCAAGGGCCATCTTAGGGATATTGTGATAATATTACATGGTAAGGTTACCTAGCCATACCACATAATGTTCCACTATGCAACAGTCCATATATCTTTTTACGAAGATCTGCCCATATATCAGCATTCCCTAAATTTCTTGTCAAGTAGTATGCCATAAAATGCTGTGGCAATGTGCACCTTCTTTAACATATAGACTTTGCAGTGTCTTCGTCCACTACTCCTCTCATACTTGTTAACAATTTCTTGCCTGGCGTAATTCAAGAGCATGCACCTGAAGCTTGCTGCACATACGCCCTCACAACTCCATAGGGCTCAAAGTCTTGCATGCATCTAATTGTTTGGTTGAATCTCTTTGACTGCATCCTTATTGCAGTAAAATCCTTCAACTGTTTCCCAATCAAAGCAGCTAGCAGATGTCAATCTCCTATGTCTGAAAAACAGATCGCATAAAGACTTAGAACCAGACTCTGTCTACTGAATGTTTACTCTACCAGCAAACCAGAAGCCCAAGGTTAACATCCCTTGAGCTGATGTCAGCCTGAAAATTTAATAAAATTGATACGAGGAAAAAGCTATGCTCTCTTAA
Organism: Lissotriton helveticus; assembly: GCF_964261635.1. Taxonomy (NCBI): domain Eukaryota; kingdom Metazoa; phylum Chordata; class Amphibia; order Caudata; family Salamandridae; genus Lissotriton; species Lissotriton helveticus. The sequence continues at coordinate 2,111,557,879 of NC_136057.1, forward strand.
ACCTTTCCTCCTCTCCAATGACCAGAGCCATACTAATTGAAGTTCGGACAAATGTACAAAACTCCTGTTACACTACACCAATACACTTCTATGACCTCTGACAAGACCTCTTTTGAGATCATTCTCGAAGAATTAATAGTTTCCCGTCTACTACCTCATACTTTTACTATACTGATAATGGCTTGCTGTTGTTTGGGTGCTCTCCAAATCCTACAAATAGGTATATGCACAAAATGGACAAACAGTTGAACAGCATAGCGCTGTGCAGTCATCAAGAAAGTGTTACTGCCAATGTATTGAGAGGGTGTTGTTAATAATAGAATGAATATTAAGTTACACTGCATAAAAATATCTCCTGAGAGCCTGTTCATTATTTATTTTTCCATTTAGTTTTTTTGGGGGTTATCGCAGAGCATCTACAAATAGGGGCTGAATTATAGTCTGGCCCAGCATACTGTTTTCAGTCATTTGAAATGGATAGCGCTGTGCTGTCATGAAGAGTATTACTGCCAATGCTTTGATAATGTAAGAAACTCAAGTCGCTGCTATCATATTAAGTTTAATTGTCAACAAAGGGAAGAATTGAAAAACACAGTTAGATTGTTTGGTCTTAGTAGAATAGTTGTTAAATTGCTTAAATATGAATTGATATCAGTTGAGTCTTAGATGGGTAAGTAAACATCTAAAGATTATGCTGGTCAAAAGTTAACCAGTTTGTCAAAAAGGGGATGTATGTTGGGCAGCTTCACCAAAATAACTTGTCCCTGAAAGATTGAATGAATAGAGGTCTTGTAAAGCGCGAACTTTGCCCAAAGGCATCAAGGCGATGCGGAAAGGCAGGCAAATCTGCTTATCTCAAAGTCATAGACGACTACATAGTTGTGAATAAGTTAGAGATGATTTTGGACAGAATGTATAGAATCTGCTCTGAAATACAAATGTCTATATTATAGACTGTATTCTGACTTCTAGGACAGTAATACATATTGTCTTTTTTCATGTTCTAGGCTCCATTGCCCTCAAGGGAAGAACATGATTACAGTAACTGAACTTCGATACCTGGCAGACACTACAGCATCTTATCACATACTAAAGCCATGGTGGGATGTCTTCTGGTATTATATCACTATGGTAATGCTCATGATTGCTGTTTTGGCAGGGGCTCTCCAGTTAACACAAAGCAGAATGCTCTGCCTACCTTGTAAGGCTGAATTGGACGATCAGTGTGTCATGCCTTTGGATATAGCAAGTGTCAACACAAGTATATCATTACATTCAGCAGGGATGATAACTCCCACAACTGGTATCCGCAATGATCTTCACCGACAGCAGTATGCTTATATTGATGCCGTCTGTTATGAGAAGCAACTTCATTGGTTTGTTAAATACTTCCCTTACCTTGTGTTTTTACATACTCTAATTTTTGCAGTATGTAGTAATTTTTGGTTTCACTATCCTAGCACAAGTTCAAGACTTGAACACTTTGTAGCAATTCTTTATAAATGTTTTGATTCACCATGGACAACTAGAGCTCTTTCCGAGACTGTTGCTGAACAAAGTGTAATGCGGTTGCCCAGTAGCAGTTCCAGGTTTTTTATATCTACTGCTTCAGCAACTGAAGAGCAAGAGTCTGGAAGGCAATTATTGCAGCCTGCAGTAGAATCAACTGGGATAGAAGATGCAAATTCAAGTGTCTTAGGCAAAAGGGAAGGCGAGCAAGCCAAGGCTTTATTTGAAAAAGTAAAGCGATTCCGAATACACGTTGAAGAGAAAGATATTATTTATAGATTATATATGAAGCAAATTATTGTCAAAGTAATCACATTGCTGATAATTATTATTTATGTCTCCTACTTTCTAACTCGCATAACTTTTGAAGTTGACTGCATGGTAGATATTGAAGCTTTCACTGGATATAAACGATACCAATGTGTTTATTCACTTTCAGCCATTTTTCAAGTACTGGCTTCTTTTTATGTAATTTTGGTAATATTCTATGGAGTCACAAGTTGTTATGGTTTATGGTGGATGCTGAGAAGTTCCCTAAAACAATATTCATTTGAAGCTGTGAGAGAGAAAAGCAATTATAGTGATATCCCTGATGTAAAGAATGACTTTGCTTTTATTCTCCACCTCGCAGATCAGTATGACCCTCTTTACGCAAAAAGGTTCTCAATTTTCTTGTCTGAGGTGAGTGAAAATAAACTAAAACAGATTAATTTAAACAATGAATGGTCTGTGGAGAAACTAAAGAATAAACTCACAAAAACATCCCAGGACAAGGTGCAGCTCCATCTTTTTATGTTAAGCGGACTTCCAGACAATGTATTTGAATTGAATGAGATAGAAGTTCTGGTCTTGGAGCTTATACCTGATGCCAAACTTACCCCAACCATAAGTCAGTTGATCAATCTTACGGAACTTCACGTTTACCATTCTTCACTCACTGTGGACCTCCAAGCACTCAGCTTTCTTGCAGAAAATTTAAAAGTGATGCATTTGAAGTTTATTACAATGGAAAAGATTCCAGGTTGGGTTTTTCATCTAAAAAACTTAAAGGAACTATACTTATCAGGATGTCTTTTGCTGAACAACGACACTTCTGTATATATTGAAGGTCTTCAAGAGCTCAGAAATTTAACAACCCTTTATTTAAAGAGCAGCCTTTCACGTATTCCTCCAGTGGTCACTGATATGTTACCAGCTCTACAAAAACTATCAATCGACAATGAAGGAAATAGACTGATGGTTCTTGCCAGTCTCAAAAAGATGGCAAGTCTTAGATGCTTAGAACTCATTAATTGTGACTTGGAGCGCATTCCACATGCTATTTTCAGCCTAATTGATTTACGTGAACTAGATCTTAAGGGTAATAACTTGAAAACAGTAGAAGAAATAATTAGCTTTCAGCACCTACAGAAGCTTACTTCTTTGAAACTGTGGCACAATAATATTGCCTATATACCTGTACAAGTAGGAATATTGGCAAATCTAGAACAGCTCTACTTAAATCGCAACAACATTGAAAGTGTGCCCTTGCAACTTTTCCTTTGTACCAAGCTTCGTCATTTGGATCTCAGCTATAACAATCTCACCTTCATTCCAGAAGAAATTCAGTTTTTGAACTCACTACAATATTTTTCAGTCACAAACAATGATGTAAGTATAATCCCTTTGATTTTAAAGCACTGTCATTTTTAATTAAAAAGGCTTCTAGTGACTATGATGCATTGGTGGAGGAAGGAATGTGCCATTTACCATGTTACTTGACTTTGAGTGGGCTGATAAGTCAGCAAATCTCTAGACAATTAATATTGTTTGACTTAACATGCTAGTTTGTCTTGGTTTTAACTACTGTCCTTGGCAACTTGTATTTTAAAAAGCTACATAAAATTCACACTGTTTATCTTCCCTAGTCTAAGTGGTTACAGATCAGACTATTATGCTATCACTATTATGATACTAAAATGTTACCTTGGCAATGGCGTAAAACAGACAATTCTGTTTTCTTTGAATAATTAGTCATAATCGTTTCATTATGCAAAGTTATCTTACAGATATAAGAAAGCAAATTAGAAAGGAATGGACTGTTGGTGTTTAAATTGACAATTTTTTTTTTTAACATTTACCTTAATATTGTTCCAACATTGTAAAGTTTAGCTAAGATAGCAATAGGATGGCAAAACAGTCTACACAAAATGCTAATACAAGTTCATCAAAATAAACACCTTTAAATTTCAGAGGATACGCATTTGCCGAACCTAATTCTAAAAATCAACTGCAATTAAAATTAATTGTATATAATTTTATAAAAAGGGATAAGGGAAGAAAGAAAATGTAAATAAACGATTTACATACTTCTTTTTTGTTATAAATATTTTTATTGACATTTTCATGCAGCAATAAAGCATAAAAAGGCAGTGCAGCGAAATTACACGGTCAGTGAAGAGCCTTACATTGTTAGACCAATCCATGAGGCATATTTCGAATTTAAAGTCATCAAGGGCACTGAGTAATTAGAAATGTACATGATTCTTAAGCAATGTAACTCATGAAAAGAAGCTGAGCATCCTGTGGTTGAGTAGCGTCTCAGAGCCAAAATCTCTAAAGATGTTGTGCCTTTGACCATATCACTTATTTCAGAGGTTGAGCCTGTTTCCCTCCAGTACCCATTCATTAGTATTGGGTGTACTTGGGATCAGTGCTTTGGTAACTAAAATCTCAGCTGTTAAATATGCACCTTAAAAATGGAAGTAATAGAGGCTTATAGATCAAAATCAGTTGCTTGAGAGCCTGCTCTTGAAAATTACTCCTTATGGCTGTACTACACATTTAAAGAAAAAGATGATAATACAGTTTAGGGAAGAGAGGAGCCTGGTAAATAGATGGACTTGTGCTGGTTGTATTGGACCTTATTGCTGAACAATCAGTTTTAGTTCCAGAACATTCAGTTTTGCAGGGTATAACCAACCTGCTTTGCATGTAAGTAAGGAAGTGATAAGTATGTTCTCCGATGTGAACTTTGAGTTGTTTCTCTGTGCCTCCTGACCAACTATTCAGTACTTATCAATTTTATTTTGTGGAAATCTGTTTTATTGTTTTTCAGCCAAACAACAGCATATATATCGGAGTACAAATACACATATAGTATCAGTATTTCAAGGAACCATATTGACAGGCCTACCACAGTTCGCATTGTAACTCTGTCACCATTAATTAGCGCAGCACTCAATAGTACTTATCAATTTTTGATGATTTGGCTGCTCCTAATTTAGATCATTCTGATGAAGATGCTAGTCCTACTCTTCTACTGAATTTTAATTGGATTTTGTTTTTTAATCTGTGAACAAGGCTTAGACTTGTAGATTTTGTTTACCAGAATACTGTTAATTAGAGTCTTTCTTTCCCTTTCTTAACCTCTTGAGTGCCTCCTGTTGCAAGGGCCGTAGCAACCTCTCCAGTGTCGGTTTTTCCTGTAAAGGTGTGGAGCATCGATATCAGTTGGCAGTATTAGCAATAAACCATTTGTTATTTAGTCAGTTTTCTTCTACCAGTTCTTATAGAGGTTAGCTCTGCATTTAAAGGACAAGATCTAAACACCATCCCCAAATCTGCTGCTCCATAGTCTCAACTAGCTGCTAAGCCAAACATTTTGCCTTATGCCAGTGAACATCTCAGCTTTTTTCACCAAAGGGACAAATGGTAACACCTAGTGTGGATTCTCTGGATACTTATACTGAAGAAAAGCCTTTTTACACCATAAAACATTTAATACAGTGATGTAGAAAACAGTGAAGCTTTTACATTAGCGGCCATTTTCTAAACTGATTTTCGCAGGCTCCACCAGTTTCAAGGCAGCCTTTTCAGTTCCTGCAGACGTCTTTAATGGATGCTTCCATCCCTGTCCTGTGCTGCTCAGTGTTTATTCTGAGGCGTACATAACAATCTTCTTGATTTCAAAGTGTAGAACTCACATCAATCAATCATTCCTAGTTATTTATATATTCCTGTTCAATCTGCAGTAGAAGCCGAAATTCTGGCTTGTCAAGTTTAAGAAATACTGGGTATTTTGGATGACCCTCATTTCTACAGAACAGCATGTCCAGATGTTATGATTCAGCTTAAGAGTAAGTGGGGAAAGTTTTACCATGTCATGGAGGCCTAGTATGCTTTGCACTGTCTTTAGATTTCTCAGTATATTGCATTACTCGTCAGGGGCCAGATGTACAACTGTTTTTAGCAGTCGCAAGCAGACATTTGGGCCGTTTACAACCGCTAAAAATGGTTGTAGCATGTGCAATCCCTATTTTGCGAGTCGGAAACCTATTACCTACTTGCAAAATAGAGTTTGCGAGTTGTTATTAGGAAGAGGCGTGTTAAGGGCATTACTTCTTAATAACGAGTCGTAGAGGATGCACAATTGTTTTGCGACTGCATATGCAGTCGCACAACAATCACAGTTGCTACCAATTTCAATTTGGTGGTAAGCCAGTTGCAAACAGAAGGGGTACCCACATACCCCTTCCCCTTTGTGTTTGGCATCGAAAATAGTTTTTAAGAGCAGGCAGTGGTCTCACAGACCACTGCTTGCCTTTAAAAAATTAAAAGAAACCTTTTCATTTTTTTCTTTTAAACCCTTCCCATTTTCCTTTAACCCCTTCGTTGAGTGCGTCGGCCAACGGCCCTCACGAGCACTACCTTCGTAGTGCTGCGCACGTCCCTTGGCCGTCGCGACCCCGCCCGCGCATGGAAAACGTCCGCACTGTGGCGGATTCTACGCCGTGCTAAAGGTGTTAAGGAAAACGGGCTGCATTTTTAAAAAAATGGCTTTATTAAAAAAAGCAAACATGGTGTTCTGCTGTCCCCAGTAAGGCCACCATCCCAGTGATTGTAGCTCATTCCCAATGGGTAGCAAATTGCGACCTGCCTCGTAAATATTAATGATGCAGGTCATTTGAGACCCCATTGGGAATCGCTAAATGTGTCTGAGACACATCAGTACATTCTGTTTTGTGAGTCACACATTACGATTTGCAAAACATAGCAATTTGCGATCTGCAAAAAGGAATGGTCATACATCTGGCCCCAGTTCTGTTAAGGCATTGCATAATCTGTCTTAAAGGAAATCCTTGCTGTGCATATTCCTCTTCATTTAAGTTTAAATCTGCTTTTGCATGTGCCCTAACTCATAAGAGGTTGATCATATCGACATGCTCACAAAATAATTGTGCTCAAATGCTGGAATATCTACTCCCCATACGGTATAGAAATTAGTGACCATTTCAACAATTGTAAATCTTATTTGATTCCTGAACACCGTTTGCTGAGCTCTATTTTGTTTCTGCAGTGGGCTTGCTTTTCAGCTTAGGTATCACTTTGTCTGTCCTTCAATCAATTAATCAGGTCTGGTTCTTGTCTGCTTTAGGCAAAGAGACTCAGACTGGCACAGCCAGGGTAAACTGTCTTACTGAAATTCATGGCTTGCTCTGCTCCAGGTCAATCCAGCTTCTGTTTTAGCTCCTTCAAAATGTGAAAGATTTTGAATGTTCAGAATTTCCACTTCAAGATGCTGCAGTGTAATTTCTTCTATGGTATCTTTGGTTTCGGTAGATAGTGAGGCATCCATACAACAAATTAAGGTTGATACGGTTCTGGTCAATGTGATGGCCATTGCAATCAGTGGATCTTTCTGTATAAAAATATGGATTTGTTTGTATCTAATCCAGGGCAAGTTTATGAATGTATCATTTGATTGTACCACTTTGTTATTTTGTCAGTGAATGTAGTGCTGGCTAAAGCCCTCTAAGGCTTCTAAAGTTTAAAAGACCAAGCAGTTCTTCAAATGGAAACAATATGTTTTGATGCTTGCTGCTCCACTGCTGCTAAAGTCTCCTCAAAAACGTTAAGCCGACTTTCCTGGGGAGCAAGGTGCTCCGATATACAGTATGGAGCATGAATTTTCTATAGGAGGAAGATTATTGCCTTTTAATCATCAAAGGACACAAATACCTCTTGACAGACAGAGTGTCAAAGATAATGATGCTTTACACCGTGTATCAATGCGTCTTTCTTCCAAGACTTCAGAGATCCTTTCAAAAGCTTCTGGAATAAATATAAATCCTTACAATTGAGGGGCTTTAGAAGTGATTCTAGACTACAAAAAGGATCTCTGTTATCACTTTATCACTCTGGCTCCTTTGTGCAAAATAAAATGAATGAAACTACTTTTTCGTAGTAGATACCATTCACATGGTCACTCTGGCTTTGGTCAGGCAGAGGGCCCAGTTGGGCGACCGGTCCTCTAAAATGCATACTTTCACATTTGCAAAAATGAGAAGAAAAGACAGTTTTCAAGGTTTGCCATAGTGGTGGCCCCTCTGTAACGTCTTTGTAGTTAGACGATTGGCTGGTTAAACCCCAGCCCCCCCTTTTTCCCATGAGCCTTCAAGCTATTTGTGACTCTTTGTTCAATCTGGGACTTTACAGCAATGAACAACTGTCTCATCTGCCGGCCGACTTATTTTAATAGGAACAGTCAGAGGGCTCTTTAATTTCCTGTTCCGAGCTTATGGTGTCTTTGATACAAGGAGTGGTGCATTATCCAGGCCTTCTTAGACTTTGGTATGGTGGATCGGGAGACTCTTGAGAGCATTATGGGCTTGCATAGGTGTGGATTAATTGACTCGGATTTGGATGGGGGTTCCTCAGCATCTGACCCAAAACTGAAATCAGCCTTGTGTGTCTCAATTCAGTAGAATTTTCATTTATAATGGTTTCAGTTTCTTCATTGGCGGCCTGTAGCGTGCACCTTCTGTAAAGAGGTGATTTTTCGGCATCAAACTCTCAATGCCACACTGACCAAGGTTTCTGCTTAGTAAGGCTGGGGAGGGGAGCTCATTACAAGAACCTGTCAGGATTCCATTCCAGCTTGTAGCTGTGGATTCAGGAAAAAATGGGAATGGCAAGAGATTGAAACAGCACTGGATTCAGCAGGTGGCCCCTCATAAACTTCAGAATAGTAGAAACGATGGAGCAGATTGCATGACCATCTAGTACACTCAGTCTGCAAAAATTGTGTGAGTTGCCCTAACTAATCTTGAAGCTATCAGGATTCAGCTAGCTAATAAAGCTGGATGAAGACAGGTGGTATTTGCAAACTCTGAAACAGTTCTGCTGCTAGGCTGCCACGTCAGAGGAGAAGAGAATCCGATATCTTAAGAAACACACAGACCGGAACTTTCTAGGTTTGAAGAAAAGGTAAAAGACACGCTACCCTAATGAAGGAAGCCATCTCATGTAGAACAAAACAAACATGTTTGGTGCAGAACGGTGCAAACTAATCGAAGCGCAAGAAAAGTTCACCAACTGCTGTTGTTCGATATTAAGCCCATGCAAAGTGAGGCTTCTTAGCCTGTCTTTACATTTTGTGTTTGCTTCAGAACGCCTTCTGTGTCTAGGCCAGAAGTGATTAGCTTCAGCTTCCTGTGAACCAGCTCAGTGCTGAACACTAGCACTCCAGCTTCCCTGCTTCCACAATTGCCATTTTGAAAATGTGTTCGTTTTTCAGTTTAACTAGTGATGGGATGCGTACACCGATCTACAACTCACGTTCTTGACAACATCAGCCTCATGGCCTCTGGAATATCTAGGGAACGTGCATATCAACCACGTATAATTTGCTGCTGATTTCCAGGCATTAAATCACTCCATTTTCTCCTGTGGGCAAAGTTGTTCCAGTCCTCAGGAATAAATCCAGTGCAATGCTTGATTTGAATAATCAAATATGGGGTGGCTGCTTAGTCCCTTCCTCTTATGATTCAGATTTGATTTTGTTCGCTAGGTAACAGTATTCTTATAAGTCCAATTTTTTTTATTGTGTAGATCCACAGAGCAATACATATATTATTCAAAACTTCATGATGTCATTTTAGTACACAAACTCATAGGATTAAAAGGTGTTTAAAAAGGTTATAACAAATGTAAAACTATCTGAATTGTACCTCAATCACATCTGTTGGGGTTTCTAATTGTCATTTTACAAACCGTAGACGTAAAATTCTACATCTTGGCATACTAAGAACAGGATAAAGAAATGAAATAAGCATTACATCTTGGGCGGAACTATTATACTAACCTAACATTACATCCACATTGAGCTTTAAGTAAAACCGAATTTTACCCATTTCTGTTGTGCATCATACCTGAGTCATTCTGTTTATATTTAATGTGACAAGTCATTTCCATAGCTTTTAATAAGAAAAACTTTCAATATAATTTGTGTGTTTCAAATAAGAGTAGGCGTGTTAATATTCCTTTCAAGGCCTTCTAAATACTGTGTCAGAAATGAACTAATAGGGCGTATCACTGATAACTCCACCAGCTTTTAATCAAATTGAACCTAAATGTTCTCACAAGTTCAGAGTGCAACTCAGTTTAATGTCCTTAACAGCTTTAGTACAAAAAGTCTCAAGTGGGCTTGGCACATTAGACTGCACTTCTCAGTTTCTCTCGTCCTCATGTGCAATTATTCCCTGCTGTTAAGTGTTGGTGATCAACTGCCTTCTGGTCTGTGCTGCTGTTGTGTGTTGCATTTCTACCCTCGTGGTGTGGACTCTTCCCTTGTAGATCACTGTAGCCACTCCCCGAGCAGGACGACCTTTACAGGACTGGCTGTGAGAGCAGGCTGCACTATTCAGCCTGCATCAGCCTTCATCAGCCGCAGTGGTCCTCCAGCGTTGCCTGCAGACCAGTACTTGAGATTGGGAAAGTTGCAGCATCCAGGCAATCTTACTGGTGGCAGTTGCAGTCCTTCAAGTGTGGTTCAGTTTTCTTACTGTCGGCAGGGCAGCACCAGTCACATGGCCTGTTGCAAGCTCCAAGGTGATGAATAATGATATGATGTAGTACAGTTTTTTTAACAGCTACTCGAGAATTGTGCAGCGAAACTGAGGGACCTTTTCACAGCACAAGTCACTCCTGGATCACTTTCTTTAAATCAGGGTTCTTCTCCAAGCTGGGAACATGCTGGGCCCTCTCCTCCTTGACACCCCCTCTTTCCGCAGGACAAGAACACTCCTCCCTCTCCGCAAGCAGGCAGGCTTCTAGGCTCTTCAGAGAGGCATGTGAATCTAATATCTCATGACTGGGTTGGTTCACCCACGCAAATGGCATTCTGAGGCTGCCCTACAGACACAGCTGCTGTGCAGAGTGATGTCCCTCACAGCAAGGGACTGGCTCTAAGCAAGCGTATCCATAAAAGACGCAAAATGAAGTGTTAAATCTCTGCACATGGCTGCCATCAGCCTTCCAGAAGCAGTAATGAGGAGCAGACAAAATGCAGACCCTGCCTAAACACTTCCTCACCTTGGAAAACCTAAAAAGCATTCCTATCAATCACCCCTACCATCTATCAATTGGCAGTGCTGAGAAAGAACTAATGAAGACCCCCTTTATAACCAAAGTCTTTCTGGTACTTCCAAAGGCAGCTTTGTCTCCATTCTCCTCACTTCTGCATCAGGATTTTTACCCACCAGCTGAAGGCAAGCAGGCAATATACTTCCACTGTCTGGTGAAACGATCCCAACCCACCATCATGTGTCTTGCTACAACAAATGGCATCCAAAACGGAAGTCTTTTTTAGCTTCTTTCCAAAATGGTGAATTCCAATCATGGAACAGTAATTTTTGTATAGAAATCTGTAAAACTGCATCATAGGGAGGGAATAGCCCTGTAGAAAGTAGCAGCTGCAAAGCTCCCTTTAAAAAAATAATTTAAAAAAAGGAAACCGCAACTGGAGGGCTGATGAAGCATGGGTTCACAGCATGTTGTAGTAAAAAAGGGATTTTGGGGGACCAATAGAGGAGCAAGGAGAGAAACAAAAAAAATAACACAAACAAAAATCCATAAAAAGAGCAGTGGTGAAAGTCGCGGTTGAATTGGAGGGAGCAAGAGGGATAACGAGACGGGTCTTGCACTGCCTAGGCGAAACCTAAAAATGGAGAGCACGGTGTGGGGGATCAGGTGTTTGAGAGGTGAAACAGCATGAGTGAGAGCAAAAAAACATATTTACTCTCATGGCATAGTGAAAAAAACATATTTGCCTGAATGTGAGCAGTGTAGTTATCCAGTCAATCAATCAATCAATATTCTTTTATTCGATCCATTTAAAATACAGATCATAAAAAGTACAAATACAAAATATCACAATAATAAACATAGTAAGCCCAATTCATTTAATAAAAGAGCCCTTGTATGCCTCTTAAGCTTTGGCCGTGTGTACGATAAAATTACCTAAATAATTCATAGACATTCATTGTGTAAAAGTCAAAGATGATATAAAACAGGCTGTGCATCACTAAAACCTTTAAGACTTTTTAAAACCATATCTTATGGACTACATAGTGACCTTATATAATAATCGTAGAGGTACAGCTTAGTTATATCCTAATAGCCTCAAATAGGGCTAGTGTCCCATAAGGTTCCTCCTCCTTAAGCAAGCTATCGAAAAACATACACAGAAAGCGTCTATAGCCGCTTAACCACGGTGCAAATTTCGCTGCGGTGCGGCGGTTTGAAGTAGTGGGCGGGACCGCGTCGGCCAACGGACGTTAGCAGCACTGCCGAGGTAGAGCTCGCAACGGCAGTTTGCCGACGCTCGCATCAAAGGGGTTCAAAAATATAATGCTATTCAACATTGCCTTAAAATCGGAAGGATATAATTCTCTCATTCTTTCTTATAAAGCCCACAAAAAATATATATGTAAGTCAGACTGCTGTTATTGGGTATCGCATGGGCATGGTTTCAATTCAGAATGCTTATATTTTCTTGCAGGAAAACCCAACATCAGGGGGATTAGGTTCAGTGGGAACCTTAGTAAAATATATCTATGCTGTAATAATCTAATACTCTCTAGATAGGAATACCCACCTCCTCCCCTATGGTGGGCGGAGTTAACTGATTTAAAAGTTGTTTTCTTTCCTGTTGGTCATAGGTGGCCCTAGATATAAAGATATCCTTTAATTTCTGTTTCGTAATCTTCGTACACACACTTGGGTCTTCAAATAATTCCGCTAACCCAAGGGGGGTCAAGGTTAACTCTACATGTTGCAGCCACCTAATGTTATGTTTATTGTCCAATTTTAAGCAATTTTTTAATATAGTTAGTGTTACATTTACTGTGTCCCTACTCCAAATAGAATGCCATAATAATATCAGTGCAAGTTTAATGCTGTCTAATCCCAGCTCTGTGTGCAGAAGATAATTTGAGTAGGAACAAGGAAGAGAAACCAGTCTCTTAAAGAATCTGTCTTTAAGGATTTGGAGGGAATCTATAGAAGACATACCCATACTCCTGCTCCGTTAGTAGCAGCTTTATTGGGTCTAAAGGTCTTCAGCCCAGCTTCTTTGCGAATGACATAGTAGCTGCCTTACTCATCTCCATACCTAGGGGCCTGCCCGCCACCAAGCTTAACCATGCTTGGTTTTTATCAAACAGTACCCCCAGGTATGAAACGGTATCTACCACCTCTAATGCACGTCTGAAATATGGTACTCTATCATGATTACCCTCCCCTGCTATGAGGACAAAGGATTGAACTTCATTAACCCTCAGGTCCAATGACGCCATAAATGTCACATATGCCGTTATTAGTCGTTGGAGAGCCACCCCTTTCTGGCAATTAATACTGCGTCATCAGCAAAGGCCAATATTGGTACAGGAAGGGTGTCAAACCAAGGAATGTCTGGAGTTGAATCCAAGAGAGGTGCCTAAAACTCATTTGTGTAGAAGGAAAATATAAATGGGGCAAGGACAAACCCTTGTCTGACTCCCCTGGCGATCTTAACCAGACAAGTGCACTCCCAGTGTTTGCCGTAGCGAACCCAAGCGGTGGCATAGGAGTATAGTTGACGAATAAGGTTAATTATAGCAGACTCAATCCCCATCAACTCCATTATACACCATAGTTTAGAGTGACTCATGCAGTCAAATTCTGCTGATAGGTCCATGAAGGCCATGAAGACCTTACCACACTTTGCTCTTGTATATTTGTCTATGGACAAAGTTAGATTTAGACACTGATCTATTGTGCTCCTACCTCTTTGAAAACCATACTGTGCCTGCATTAAAATGTCCTTCTCTTGTGCCCACTCTTCCAGCCTATGTAACAGTAGTCGGCTCATGAGCGTTGCAGTATTATCCAACAGAGAAATCGGCCTATAGTTCTGCGAATTCTCTTTATCACCTTTTTTGTATATGGGGACAATTACACTAGTCTTCCATGAAGTTAGGAGGACAACTTTTGCTATCCCGTTAAAAAAAAAAAAATTGTTATTAAGGTGGCTCACAAGTCTTGATGTTCCAGAAAGACGTCTATAGGGTCCATGCCACATTCCCAGAGTGAGCTAAAGGAGGCCAATCCTCTTCTACTGCTGCCAGTGAAAATGTTAGTTGGTCATTCAGGACTATAGCTGGGCTTAAACAGTCTACCGAGGGAATATTATTAGAAGCAAAAATATGCTCAAAATGTGCAACCCATGCTTCTTCGCCAACATGGCGAAGTTAAAAAAGGATGGTAAAACAGCTATGTTCCTGAGAAAAGACATATGCAAGATGAGGAAGGAAAGCGATAGAACAAGAAGTACATAAATGTGATTGACAAAATCTTTGTTAAGCAGTGGACTGACTTAAACATCAGTGTATGTTTTGTTTTTGTTTTTACAATATATCTTTGACAACAGATAGCTGTAAGCTGACAAATACTTACCCTTAATCAGCATTGTAACACACAGTTACTCAAAATTCCCCAAAGAAAGCCTACAGTTTGCAGTGTACAGTGGGATCAAAAACAGTAACAGCTACAATCTGAACATACATTTTTATGGAATGTTAATACTGTTGTAGAATTTATTTCAGACAGTTTACTGCTATTGATTTGTTATAATATAGATCTGAAAGAAACAGTTAGTTCTAGATTCCTTACCCTAAAATTATCCCCAGGCGTCAGACTGGATCCGGAAGGTTTTTCGTCTGCAGTACCCCTGCGCGTCGAAAGGTGGCGTTCGTCGGCTCCGCATTGGTTGTTAGCGTCATGGTCACAGAGATGACATTGCGGTAGCTACTTAGACGCTGTCCTTACACGCTGACGTTCGTTCTTTCTTATTCCACGCAAGCCAGCGCAGATCCGGAGAGGGCGGTACCTCCAGTTACTTTTTGACGGACTTTTTTGCCAACTTTTGTCAACACCATTCTCAAGTCTTCGACTCCAGGTGCATGTCAGGGATGCCCTGCTTCAAGGCTTGCGGTTCCTGTAGCTGATTGATGTCGGTGACGGATCCGCACCGCGTATTCCTGTACTGCCTGGAGAGCGACCATGACCCCAAATCATGCTCCAATTGCCGGACCATGAATCCGAAATCTTTGCGGGAGTGGTCCCGAAAGCTTCTCAAGTCCGGAAGTCAGCTCTGCGCCGTTCGAGGTCCCGGTTGTGTGGGTGGTCTCAAGACAGGTCGCAGAGTCACAATCATTCTTCTTCTTCCAAGTCTTCGCACTCGGGGTCAGGTAAGCTGAAGCACAAGAAGAAGTCGAAGAAGCATCGTTGCTCTTCCACTTCTCCCCTCCGTGGCTCTGCGTGAGGAGCCTGAAAGGTCGACTACGGCCTTCCCGGAAACGGTCCTTGCCCAGCTTTGTCAATTTTACGAAGCGATGCATGCCATCTTAGGGTAGCCCGACTCTGCAGGCGTGCCTTCGCGCCTCATGGACTCGGCTGGGGGCCCTGGCTTTCGATGCTGGTGGCTTCGGCCCCAGTGCCGCAGGGTCCCCTTGGAACCAGGCCTGGATCGGCGCCGGTTGACCTTGTGACACCTCCCCTGGTGCCGATTCCACCGGCACCACATCCGCTGCCGGCGTCTGCTGTGTCCCAAGCCGACATCGACCCCGGCCTCCACCTCGATGTAGATGCGGTGCCGAACCAGCGTACCCGACTCCGGATCCGGGGCCGATGGGTACTTTTGTGCCCTTGTTCTACCCTGGCACTTTTCGAACGGATTGGCAGCCAGAAGAGGGAGGGGAGGGCTGGGAGGGGTCTGGAGACCTCTAACTGACCCGTTAGGCTATGAACCGGACTGGAGAGAGGAACTACAGTTTAATGAAGCCCTCACTGACATCCTTTTGGGCACCTGGTCCAGCCCCAACACAGGGGCTCCTGTGGATAGGATGATTGCCCGATGCCACCCCGCCTCCAGGCGCCCCTTCTTTTCTCTCCCAACACCCCACCCCTGAGAGCTTGGTGGTCCCAGCTTCCTTCTCCAAAGGCGCATTGCCTAACGCACCACCTGATAGGGAATCCAAAAAAGCTGGACCATCTTGGGAAGAAGATGTTTTCTTCCTCCAGCTTGGGACTGCGGTCAGTACACACTGTATGTCTGTTGGGCTGTTATACCCACTCTGTGTGGGATACGGTGGCGCAAGTGCTGCCTCAGTGCCCGTAGGAGGCCCGGCCCGTAAAGACAAACCTAGACAGTGGAACCCTATGAAACACAGCACCTGACCCGCTATCCCTGGGTAGTGTATTTATACTGGAAATACCCTGAGATCTGTCTGCACACTGTTAACGCACCCCCTGTCACAGTGAAATCCAAGAGCTGGAATATCACAGTTTCAAACGCAAGCAAAGGTGCACCACCAAAACATAAACAAGGAAAAATCAGATCTGTGTTCGAAGGTGTATTCTTTAAAGTTCTTCTTCCATTCACAGAGGATTAAAATCGATCAGGATAAACTAAACAGCCGACGAGTTTCGTCCATAAACATGGACTACTTCAGGGCATAGCTAGATACCGCATGGGGAATGACGTCCATCTGTCCACACCATATCAAATCAGCAGGGGATATCGTAAATCTTGTCCACTTCACTATTTTATCGAGCAAGTGGAGTACCCTTCACAAAGGTTAAACAAACAAATGTGGGGTGAAGTTATGTAGAGCTGAAATCTCGGTCCAACAAAGGTAAGGTGGGCCCAAAATGAAAGGCAAAGTGCCATATACACACTCAATAAGTCGTCAGTTGCGGTTGGATTTTCAGAAGGCATACTTTTGTGTACGCATCCAACAGTCCCACTGGTGCTTTCTTCGGTTCATGTATGTTGTTTGTGGTATTTGAATAGCACAAATGAAATATACTCTTTCCTAAATTGGAGCAATGTTGGTGAAGTGCAAAGGGTTGTTCCAGAATCTAGGTGTAACAATGAAAAAGAGTTGTTGCCATGTTGTTTTTCGTTTTGACACTTCTTAGTCTTCAATCTGATGGTGGCCTTGCTGCTAGTGTGCAGTGATCAACCAGAGACGGTGAGCTAGTACACAAGATTAGTGGGGTTGCTGGTCATGATGTCTTTGAAAGTGATGATGGAATTGAAGCTGGAGGGGAGCAGGTGACGTTGTGTAAAGATGGGGGGGATGATGTGATCCTATTTCTTCTCATTCTTAAAAGGTCCCATGTTAGATATTGCATACTGTCACATTTGTCATGGCCGATCCACATCTGAGGTCACAGAATATTTACAAAGAAAACGGTTGTATGTGCACAGGGGTGGCCCCAATATGCCTCTCTGTGCTGTCACATCTGAAGGCAGTGAGGTTGCTGTGGAGCCCATTGGTACCACTTTTTAAGTGTATAGGAGCAATTGCCATGAAGACTTCCAGATCCAGTGTGGCCACCTAGGGGAATTTACAAAGTGAGGAATCTAGGGTTAGATAGACTCTCCACCAGAAAAAGCTTTACTGAAGGTAAGTAACTAGGTCTTCCTCTGGTGCTGGACAACAAAGAGGTTTAGGAAAAAGAGCACTGTGGGGCCTTATGAAAACCCTACCCTACGGAACAGAACTCATCATTCGGCAAAACCACTGGTGTCAAAGAAGGGTGTGGGGGGAATCACACTGTCAGTGTGGCAGGTAGAGGTCACCTTTGCACTGTGTTCCTAGAAACTGCAGTTGATATTTTCAATTCTGGATTAAAAGTAGGATTAGTGTTATGCTTGTTATTTCAAAATTATTTATTCTGCACACATACGCAGTTTTTATTGGAATATTAGCAATTGACATAACCATCTTAAAATTATATTACAAATTCTACAAAAGGATCCTTGACCAGAGCATATGACCAGAGCATATGTATACATACATACATACATACATACATACAAACGACCAATTAATATTAAAAAATACATGTTGCGGTAAATTCCTGAACTACTGTTTCTGTTGCAAATTCAGATTGTGTGGACCTACTGATAAAGCTTAATTTGCAAACATTTTTGTCCTGGTTTTGTCTCTTGGAGTCGAGACTGCTGTGCCAAAGACTGTATTTGACTATGATGATAACATTTAAATTTGGCCACCCAGAAATCTGGAGTCTCTGAATAGTCTATGACTTATACCGGGCTCCTTTGTTTTGACTAGAATCCTCTGTTTCGTAGTTAACCAAGGATCACTGACAGAATATTGAGGACAAAAATATTGTGTAGACAGAATATCATGTCAAAAATATCGAGGATAAAAATATCAAGAAGGTAAGTGCAGATAGGTAAGTATAGATTTTCTATTCTTAACTCCACTTCTACGTACCTTGAAGATAAATGTAGTCAAGGTACATATATGTGGCTTTAATTGTAGTAAAACATTGCATACCCATAGAAACTTACCTTCACGATATTCTTATCCTCGATATTCATCACATTATATTTTGTCCACACAACATTGTGGACTCAATATTTTGTCCTAGTCCCAAAAGCTGGGATCTAAGAGGCAGTGCGATTTATTCCCTTCTGGACTGACCTTTGTTAAGTCTGGTTGTGGCATTTGTTACTAATAGTAGGCCAAAATACTGGTGTTTGTGTAGTGACTCTAGATAGACAATATTTCTATAGTTTAGTCGAATTTGAAATAACACATTTTCCACTGGCATGTGCTATATTTTCCTAAATGATTTAACGATTTCCATGTTCACTACAGACTTTGCTGGAGTTAGGGGCAAGTCCATTATCTGCAGCCAGACTACCTTTTAAATGTTGAAATCCTTACTAGTTACTTCAATTGTCTGATTTAACGTTAAGGAGTTTTTGCCCCCCCTTCACGAATCAGTCATAAAATTAGCTAGGCTGTTATTCTCTTAGCTCCTCCTTTTCTCCAGTCGATGTTTAACCAGAGCGAAAATTAGCTGGATTTTGTCAGCATACATGTGTAAAGTGAAGTGGTTTAGCTCTGGGACACATGTAGAAATTGAAAAGGAAAGGAGAAAAGATTGTTCCAAGAGAGCACCACAGCTGCTTTTATAGATCTGGTAAGTAAATAGAGGCAAAATTGGAATTTATTTATTTGTAATTTATTTTGAGGGTTTTATATAGTATGAACATGACCCAAGGGTATCAGAACACTTTACATGGTGCTTTGCTTGTTTCAGTTACATAGCTTACTACGTGTGTGTGTGTGTATGTACATATATATATATATATATATATATATATATATATATGTATATATGTATTTTATATAGTATTTTTTCCGTCTCCCCTGTTAAAACTCCTTTCACTAAGAATGTGTCAGTCCGTTGTTGGAGCAAGACGGACCTCGCTCTTCTTTCCTCTTCCTTGGCCTCCACAGCACCTGATTTGACGGATCTCCCTCTTGAATCCCAGGCTGATGTTATCAGCTCTTGGCTTTCTTCTTCCTGTGACAACGCTGCCCCCCTTAAGAAAGTCAAATCTGTTCGGCCTCACAACGCTAACAGATGGTTCACGAGTGAACTTAAAGTCCTCAAACTTAGTCTCAGGCGCTCGGAGCGCCATTGGAGACGCAATTATTGTCCCTTGCTCCGCTCTAGGCACAAACTTTTACTGAATAGCTATAAGAAAGCTATTGTGTCGGCCAAAACAATTTACTTTTCAGAGAAGGTTGCTCTCTCTACCAATAAACCCCGTGAGATCTTCTCTCTGGTCAAGCAGCTTGCTACCTCTGACCGCACTAACATCAGTTCTGCCCCATCTCAGTCTTTTTGCCTCACTCTTAATAACTTTTTTATTGACAAGATTACTGCCATCAAAAACAATATTTCCACAGTCTCTCAAATTCAAGTTACCTTTTCTCCCCCTCCGCCGCCTGTGCTGTTGGATTATTTTCTCCCCATCACCTATGAACAATTTTTTCTTTTGCTTGCTAAAGTTAAGTCCGGCTCCCCAGCTGACTGTGCCCCGGCTTGGATCCTTCAAACTCTCTTCACCTCCTGTCCCGGACCTCCTCTCGCCTTGCTTAACTCTTCCCTGGCTCTTGGTTCCGTCCCTTCCTCCTTTAAAACTGCTATAGTCCTCCCTATCTTAAAAAAAACGGGCTTGGATCCCTCTTCACCCCCTAATTTTAGGCCCATCTCCCTTCTCCCTTACCTGGGAACAATCTTGGAAAGACATGTCACCTCTTGTCTTTCCTCCCACATCGAGGAACACTGCCTCTTAGCTTCCCATCAGGCGGGTTTCCGCCCTGGCCATTCCACAGAGACTGTTGTCACCGCCGTTTTGGATGAGCTCAAGGGCAAGGCGGACCTTGGCCTTCCCCAGGCGTTGGTGCTCCTCGACCTGTCGGCTGCGTTCGATTCGGTCGACCACGCCATTCTTCTCGACCGTGTCAGCGCAGCCGGCATTAGAGGTGTTGCACTCTCTTGGATAGCATCCTTCCTCCAGGGCAGAACCCAGGCAGTCCATCTCGCAGGATTGTCCGCTCCTCCCCGCCCTCTTGTGTGTGGAGTTCCTCAAGGTTCCTCTCTTTCCCCTCTTCTCTTTAATCTTTATATCTATCCTCTTATTCTTTCTCTTCAGGAGCTGGGGGTCTCCGTGTACAATTACGCGGATGACCTTCAGCTCATCTTTGACCTGTCCACTCCTGACTCTCCCTCTTTTCTTAGTTCCACCCTAATTTTCATCTCGGATTGGATGATCACGAATCATCTCAAGTTGAATCCGGACAAGACGGAGCTTGTCCTCACGGGTGGCCCCATCAATCCTTGGTCCCCCTCTCACTGGCCCCGCTCCTTTGGTCCCTCTCCCCCACCTGTTCCATCTGTCCGCACCTTGGGCATCAAGGTTAGTAATGACCTCTCCATGCACGCCCAAGTCAGCTCCGTTGTTTCATCCTGTTTCTTGTCCCTTCGTCTCATCCGAAAAATCTCCCGCTTCTTTTCTACCACTGCCCTTAAATCGATCATTATGGCTCTCATCACCTCCCGTCTTGATTATGGGAATTGCCTTTATGTTGGCATCCCGGGCTTCGAATCACGACGGCTTCAGGCAATCCAAAATCAAGCAGCCCGTCTCATCTTCCATCTCCCCAAATTTTCTCACATCACGCCTGTCCTCAAGTTCCTCCACTGGCTCCCGGTGTATTTCCGCTCCTTTTTCAAACTAGCCTGCTTAGCCTTTCTGGCCTACACCCACTCTGCTCCTCTCTTTATTGTTTCTTTAGTCACTCCCTACACCCCGACTCGCACCCTTCGTTCCTCATCCCTTCTTCTCCTCCAAGTACCCCGTTTTCGCAAAACTCGAACTGGTGGCACCCGCTTTTCGGTTTTGGCCCCCCAGTTCTGGAATAGCCTTCCGTTGTCCATCCGGTCCATTCCCATCTATTCCTCTTTTCGTAAAGCTTTAAAAACTTTTCTTTTTTCCCAGGCCTTCCTAGGTTAGCCCCCTGGTAGCACTGTAGAATCTGACTCCCCCCCCCCAGCGCCAGGAAGCCGCTTGGCCGCAGTGCGCTTTAGCAAGCATCTTTTCATTCATTCATATATATATATATATATATATCACGCTCCGCGGGGATGTCCAAAAGTAGGCAGCACACGCACACAGAGTAGCTTTTCCCCAGAAGCTTTATTGAGGTACAGGCAATCGCGCTGGTCCGTGTAGTAAAGCAGCAACTGCACCCTGACGCGTTTCGAGACTTGCTCTTTATCAAAGGGAGTCTTGCAGTTACAGGCACAGTCACGGCCACACCTTTATTTAATCCCTCTATCGTGGGTCCATATTGGTCCGCTCTGGATGAGCCTTTCGCACGTAGCATGCTGGGAGGTGTAGTCCGCTTCTGTGTCCTTAGTTGTGGCGCCTCGCACTGTTATTCATTGGGGGCTCAGCTCCAGCACCGGGCAGCGCGTTGTCTTCAATCCTGCTCCGTGTCCCACATACGAAGCCCCACCAACTCGGGAGCTCCGTGGCCCTCTTCTGTTTGAAGTCGAGGTGGTGCCGGCCCTGCGGCTGGACGGCCGCAATTATATCACGCTCCGCGGGGATGTCCAAAAGTAGGCAGCACACGCACACAGAGTAGCTTTTCCCCAGAAGCTTTATTGAGGTACAGGCAATCGCGCTGGTCCGTGTAGTAAAGCAGCAACTGCACCCTGACGCGTTTCGAGACTTGCTCTTTATCAAAGGGAGTCTTGCAGTTACAGGCACAGTCACGGCCACACCTTTATTTAATCCCTCTATCGTGGGTCCATATTGGTCCGCTCTGGATGAGCCTTTCGCACGTAGCATGCTGGGAGGTGTAGTCCGCTTCTGTGTCCTTAGTTGTGGCGCCTCGCACTGTTATTCATTGGGGGCTCAGCTCCAGCACCGGGCAGCGCGTTGTCTTCAATCCTGCTCCGTGTCCCACATACGAAGCCCCACCAACTCGGGAGCTCCGTGGCCCTCTTCTGTTTGAAGTCGAGGTGGTGCCGGCCCTGCGGCTGGACGGCCGCAATTATATCACGCTCCGCGGGGATGTCCAAAAGTAGGCAGCACACGCACACAGAGTAGCTTTTCCCCAGAAGCTTTATTGAGGTACAGGCAATCGCGCTGGTCCGTGTAGTAAAGCAGCAACTGCACCCTGACGCGTTTCGAGACTTGCTCTTTATCAAAGGGAGTCTTGCAGTTACAGGCACAGTCACGGCCACACCTTTATTTAATCCCTCTATCGTGGGTCCATATTGGTCCGCTCTGGATGAGCCTTTCGCACGTAGCATGCTGGGAGGTGTAGTCCGCTTCTGTGTCCTTAGTTGTGGCGCCTCGCACTGTTATTCATTGGGGGCTCAGCTCCAGCACCGGGCAGCGCGTTGTCTTCAATCCTGCTCCGTGTCCCACATACGAAGCCCCACCAACTCGGGAGCTCCGTGGCCCTCTTCTGTTTGAAGTCGAGGTGGTGCCGGCCCTGCGGCTGGACGGCCGCAATTATATCACGCTCCGCGGGGATGTCCAAAAGTAGGCAGCACACGCACACAGAGTAGCTTTTCCCCAGAAGCTTTATTGAGGTACAGGCAATCGCGCTGGTCCGTGTAGTAAAGCAGCAACTGCACCCTGACGCGTTTCGAGACTTGCTCTTTATCAAAGGGAGTCTTGCAGTTACAGGCACAGTCACGGCCACACCTTTATTTAATCCCTCTATCGTGGGTCCATATTGGTCCGCTCTGGATGAGCCTTTCGCACGTAGCATGCTGGGAGGTGTAGTCCGCTTCTGTGTCCTTAGTTGTGGCGCCTCGCACTGTTATTCATTGGGGGCTCAGCTCCAGCACCGGGCAGCGCGTTGTCTTCAATCCTGCTCCGTGTCCCACATACGAAGCCCCACCAACTCGGGAGCTCCGTGGCCCTCTTCTGTTTGAAGTCGAGGTGGTGCCGGCCCTGCGGCTGGACGGCCGCAATTATATCACGCTCCGCGGGGATGTCCAAAAGTAGGCAGCACACGCACACAGAGTAGCTTTTCCCCAGAAGCTTTATTGAGGTACAGGCAATCGCGCTGGTCCGTGTAGTAAAGCAGCAACTGCACCCTGACGCGTTTCGAGACTTGCTCTTTATCAAAGGGAGTCTTGCAGTTACAGGCACAGTCACGGCCACACCTTTATTTAATCCCTCTATCGTGGGTCCATATTGGTCCGCTCTGGATGAGCCTTTCGCACGTAGCATGCTGGGAGGTGTAGTCCGCTTCTGTGTCCTTAGTTGTGGCGCCTCGCACTGTTATTCATTGGGGGCTCAGCTCCAGCACCGGGCAGCGCGTTGTCTTCAATCCTGCTCCGTGTCCCACATACGAAGCCCCACCAACTCGGGAGCTCCGTGGCCCTCTTCTGTTTGAAGTCGAGGTGGTGCCGGCCCTGCGGCTGGACGGCCGCAATTATATCACGCTCCGCGGGGATGTCCAAAAGTAGGCAGCACACGCACACAGAGTAGCTTTTCCCCAGAAGCTTTATTGAGGTACAGGCAATCGCGCTGGTCCGTGTAGTAAAGCAGCAACTGCACCCTGACGCGTTTCGAGACTTGCTCTTTATCAAAGGGAGTCTTGCAGTTACAGGCACAGTCACGGCCACACCTTTATTTAATCCCTCTATCGTGGGTCCATATTGGTCCGCTCTGGATGAGCCTTTCGCACGTAGCATGCTGGGAGGTGTAGTCCGCTTCTGTGTCCTTAGTTGTGGCGCCTCGCACTGTTATTCATTGGGGGCTCAGCTCCAGCACCGGGCAGCGCGTTGTCTTCAATCCTGCTCCGTGTCCCACATACGAAGCCCCACCAACTCGGACTACACCTCCCAGCATGCTACGTGCGAAAGGCTCATCCAGAGCGGACCAATATGGACCCACGATAGAGGGATTAAATAAAGGTGTGGCCGTAACTGTGCCTGTAACTGCAAGACTCCCTTTGATAAAGAGCAAGTCTCGAAACGCGTCAGGGTGCAGTTGCTGCTTTACTACACGGACCAGCGCGATTGCCTGTACCTCAATAAAGCTTCTGGGGAAAAGCTACTCTGTGTGCGTGTGCTGCCTACTTTTGGACATCCCCGCGGAGCGTGATATAATTGCGGCCGTCCAGCCGCAGGGCCGGCACCACCTCGACTTCAAACAGAAGAGGGCCACGGAGCTCCCGAGTTGGTGGGGCTTCGTATGTGGGACACGGAGCAGGATTGAAGACAACGCGCTGCCCGGTGCTGGAGCTGAGCCCCCAATGAATAACAGTGCGAGGCGCCACAACTAAGGACACAGAAGCGGACTACACCTCCCAGCATGCTACGTGCGAAAGGCTCATCCAGAGCGGACCAATATGGACCCACGATAGAGGGATTAAACAAAGGTGTGGCCGTGACTGTGCCTGTAACTGCAAGACTCCCTTTGATAAAGAGCAAGTCTCGAAACGCGTCAGGGTGCAGTTGCTGCTTTACTACACGGACCAGCGCGATTGCCTGTATCTCAATAAAGCTTCTGGGGAAAAGCTACTCTGTGTGCGTGTGCTGCCTACTTTTGGACATCCCCGCGGAGCGTGATATATATATATATATATATATATATATATATATATATATATATATATATATATATATATATGCACAAAAGTAAACTGAGAACTCTGGGTAGTTCTCAAGTTTTGGTGGAAAGCAGCTCCAATATAGAGCACTCTCAACCCCAGCGACACTCTAAATGTGCTCACCTCAAATGTCTGCTATTAAAATCTTTAAGCGTAGGATTAACACAGTGCCATCCACGGCGAGATAGAAAGGGACAAAGCTATACCTCTCTGAAGAGATCTAATGAGAGCGAAACATGTGTCAGGGGTTGCTTTTATTCATTTCAGGTTGGCTTGGGTGGTATTTTACCAATCCAAAGCTGTAATACTGTGCCTGGAGTGGTAAAAGGCTTTGGACATTTTACAGCTCGGCAAGGATAGCACTGTGCTGATCTTATGCTTAAAGACTTTGCTATGAAAATGGAAAAATACTTTGTCCGTTTTTATCTCGGCATTGATGGCACTGTGCTAATCCTACACTTAAAGATTTTGATAGAAAAACAGACATTTGAGGTGAGCAAATTTAGAGTGTTGCTGGTGATGAGAGTGCTCTATATTGGAGCTGCTTTCCACCTAAACTTGAGAACTACCCAGAGTTCTCTGATTCCTTTTTAGCATAATTTATGCATCACTCTATGCCTGAAAGTGTTTTATTTTGACTTATACTGGGTGCTCCCTTGTGTCTGGACAAAGCTATACCTCTCTGAAGAGCTCTAATGAGAGTGAAACACTTGTCAGGAGTTGCTTTTATTCATTTCAGGTTAGCTTGGATGGTATTTTACCAATCCAAAGCTGTAATACTGTGTCTGAAGTGGTAAAATTCTTTGGCCGTTTTACAGCTCGGCATGGGTAGCACTCTGCTAATCCTATGCTTAAAGACTTTGCTATGGAAATGGCAAAAGACTTTGTCCCTTTCTATCTCAGCGTGGATGGCACTGTGCTAATCCTATGCTTGAAGATTTGGATAGAAAAGCAGACATTTGAGGTGAGCACATTTAGAGTGTCGCTCGTGTTGAGAATGCTGTATATTGGAGCTGTTTTCCACCTATGCGTCACTCTATTCCTGATATATATATATATATATATATATATGTGTGTGTGTGTATGTATATATATATATATATATATATATATGTGTATATATATATATGTATATATCTACACTGAGTATGATTTTTGTTATGGCTGGAGCATTCATTCGAAGTCTTAGTTGTTTCTTTCCACGGATAGATTAGTGATAATTTCTGAGTGCTGCTATGAAGAAGGTTTGTGTGTAGGTCCTGCTTTTGTTGAATCTTGGGGGGGTGGGGAGGTGGCGGCTTTAAGTAGTAGAGAGTTTGTGCTCCATTGTGTGTGGTTGCCTCCCATGGTTGAGTGGGACTGTGCTAGGTGTTTTGGTGTTTCAAATTGTACTGTCTTATATGCCATGCATACGTACTTGAGTGAGCTTCTGGCTACAATGGGTAGCCATTCTATTAATGCTAAGAAGGGTGTGATATGGTCGAATAATTTTCTTGTTCTGGTTACCAATTTTGTTGCTGCGTTTAGCATCACCTTCTGCGAGGCAAAGTGACCTCTTGGTGTTCCAATTAGGGTGGTGATGTTGTAGTCAATTCTAGTTAACACCAGGGCTTGTGCTACATTCTTGAAGTCAGGTGGGAAAATTAATGGTTTTACCTGTTTTTAGTAGACTAAGCTGGCCTTGCGACTTTCTGAAGACTTCACTGATCTGAGCTGGTATGTTCAATTTCTTATCTGGTGGGATCTTGAGGGGTTTCATGGCGTTAATTCCTATGGCATAGAGTTGAGCATGTTCAGGTGATTCATCCAGGTATGTATTGGCGTACGGTTATAGGACAGGGAAGAAGAAGTTGTGGGGCAGGGGAAAAGAGGAGAATTTATGACTTAAGTGTGTTGAAGTTGTTCTTAGTAAGCCAGTTCTGGACCAGTGAGCTTTTTTAGTTAAGTTGGATTATGTCCTCTAGCAGGACATTTTGAGGTAAATTTGTGTTTCGTCTGCTTACATGTTGTATTCTAGTTTTGAGTATTGCAGGATTTTTGTTAGCGGTTCCATGTTTAGGTTGAAGAGTGTGGGTGAGAGTACGGAGCCTTGTGGCACTCCCATCTTTACCCCCGGATGTTTTTGACTTGTATTCCTCCGATTTGAATAGTTGTGATGGGTTGTTATAGTATAAAGTGAAACAGCTGAGTACCTTCCATGTCCGATCCATCCTTTCTTTCAATGGTTTTTCTAGAGTGGTGTGATTGACTGGGTCAAAGGCTGAGGATATGTCTAGTAGGATAGTGGTAAAGCGCCGGGACACTCCTTTGGAGTAGCTGAGCGCTATATTAAGACAAACTTTAACATAACATAACAGGATGGGGAGACACAAGTTGTTTTGGTTCGTTAATTTGAGCACATCATCCATGATGTGTAGTATAACCATCTATGTGTTGTGTTCTGGTCTGAAACTGGATTGGCAGCTGTTGAGTAGTTCACATTTTTTGATATGTTACCAGAGTTGGTTTGGGACACATTTTTCTTGGACTTTCGCTACACAAGGGGGGGGTCTTCGCAGGCCGAAAGTTATTTAGGTTGTTTCTGCAGTTGTGTTATTTATCCAATCTTCAGGTTGTCTGGTATGATGCCTTGGGTCAGGAAGACAATTACAATCTCTGTCGAGAATGGTGCCAGCATGTGACTGAGGTATTTGGCGAGGTTTGCTGGTATTTGGTCTGTGACATTGGATGTGGGTTTGAGGGTCCTTATTATTTTCGTTACGTCCTCTTCACTGACTGCTCTGAGTTTGCACCACTGAATTGTTTTTCAAGATGGTGGGAGGGTTGGATATTATATAGGGTGGTTTGACTTTCTCATTTATAATGTGCTGTTGGTGCTTGTTGCGGGATTCAAGTGTATCCTCCTTTTGTTAGAGATAGATTCTTCAGTCTTCTTCATCATCTCTTTGCAGAAATGTGCAAACTTCTCACCTGTTTCGGAAGAATGTTCTGTCTTCATGGAATTCTTCAATCTTTATTTTCTTCTCTTTGAAGACATTTGCAAATTTCTCTCACATTTCTGGTAGTGGTCTGTCTTTGTGGTTGTGCCTTGTTTCATTTGTTGTTTGGTGATTTCGAACAGTTTGGCTAGTCTGTTTCTTGCTTTGTCAAGTTATTCTCTTAAGAATGTGGCTTTTGTCTTGCACATTAGATACTTGTAGGAGTTTCACATCTCTCTGAGTTGGATTAGGTGTAGGGTGGAGTGTACCTGCCTCCATCTCCTCTCTAAGTTTTCATCGTTCTATGTTAATATTTTGGCTTTACGAAGAGTGAGTTTGATTTTCTCTCTTTTGAGCCATTTTGGTGTGACTTCATCCATGATGTCTGTCACAGTGTGATTATACTGGGTTATTAAGTCTTGCATATCTTGCATTTTCGTCTTTGTGGTGGGTCTTCTCCTACATAATGTAGCTGGGGATTTTTCTGTGTTCTGTGTGGGTGGGCTATGAGATTGAACCAGATTTGGTGATGGTATAACGAGTTTGTTGGTAGAATAGAATTTATGTTCCATGCTCCTACTTTGGGTATGATGTCATCCAGCATTGCTCCTTTTGCATGAGTTGGGGGTGCAGGTTCGTCTCAGTTCATGACTTGTGTGGAAGTCTCTCAATATTGCTGCTTGTGGATCGCCATCATCCTTCCATATATCTTCTTGGTGTGATAGTAACCCGTCCATTCCTGCAGTGCTCACTTCAGTTAGTCTGTTTTACACAATGGTATGAGGGATGTTGTTGAAGGCTGCCGATAGATCTTTTAAAACTAGGACCTGGACACCACCTTATTTCACTCATGTAAAGTCTTCCAGTATCAGAGCCGATAAATGAGTCAATGATGTGTCCCTTACCCACATGCTGCATCTTTGGCTTTGACATTGGGCTCAATGCTTACCTCAAGCAGGAAGCACACCACCAGCCACGATTACACAAATATGTTCAGGTGAAATAGTCACAGGCATTTCTTTGTTTGAAAATTCTTTACTTAAATAAATTCTACCGCTTGGTTGAATGACTCTGTATACTTTTCTTTCAAGCGGGACCCACCCGCTTTTGGAAGAATGTTGCTCACTTCATGCAATCAATTATTGACACTGAACAACCATGAATGGCTAAATATTGCACTTCTGTCACATATTAACAAATTGAGCATTGAGATGCCAAAGCCTATGGAAGAGCTTCCCACTTGGACAGTACTTATTAACTGCTGCTCTGTAAATGTAAGATTATCAGTTAAGCATGCCTAACACCAGGGCCGGCTTTAGCCCTGGTGGCGCCAATCGTGGCAGTGTTTTATTGGCGCCCCCCAGTGACCTCCTTCTCTACATATTCCCTCACTACCACCCTCCAACAGTGCCCCTATGTCTCCATTACCACTCTCTCTCACATGCATTTCTCTTGTTTTATAGCGCTGCTCAACCAGTGTAGGGTGTCAGAGCCCTTTACATCATACAGAGACAATGAACCATACGTGTGTAAATCAGAAAATAGGAAATGTAACATGAGACAAAGAGGACTACAAGGTGCAGGAGCTGCATGTCATACATACTGGTAGGTAGTATAGTTTGAGTGGTCTGGAGAAGCACACACTCTGACTTTAAAATATAACACCGTGGTTGAGGGTTGACCTTACTCATAGGAATTGATTTCTAACCAAAATTAACCTTTTTTAGCAACATTAGGATATTAACATTTATGGGGAAAAATTCATAATGCTCTAAGGAACATTCAGGACCACTGGAATTATGCAATTGTGAGGCTGAGGCGTTTTATGCATTCTCATTATTCAACTTCGTCTGATGTATTTCGTGCTTATGAGTGTGCTCAGATTAGATGGATGTCGGGTAATAATTTTGTAGATGCAACTAAAAGCTTGGTCCTATGTGGTCTACTAGTCCTGAGTGGTTTGTATGTGGTTCTTGTTGTCAGAGGGGTTGCTGCATAGGCCGTTTGGGCTAAGGTTCTGATTTGCTACTAGGCCTCCTAGGGTTTCCTATTGGACTTGGGAATTCTGGCTTTGGCTGTTAGGACTAGGGCTTTGATTGGCTAAAAAGGCCACGTCGTCCATCTGCTTTAGGGTTTAGGGCTAGGGTTCCATTGCCCAATAGGGCAATTTTAAGCTCAGGGCATCTCAGCCTAAGTGTTCAGGCTAAGGGCGGCGAGGACCAGGGCAGTTGCCTTTTTGGGCTGAGCGGAGAGGACAAGGGCAGTTGCCTGTTTGGGTCGGGCATAGAGTCAGAGTTGCTGCCCAATTTTCACTTAAGAGCTTACTCCTTCAGTCCTCTACATCCGCCAACATCCAAACCCAATATCAGTAAAGGTATTCTACTCATGCACCACAAACAAACCTCATACAGATTTCAGTGTGTATTGAACCACTACTAAACCCCACAAACTACATCTATGCACAATTCTACCCCAACTACAACACTTTGGCATCTGCATTGTCACACAAAACATAACTCTGTCCTATACCACTAACACACCACCAAAACAACACAAAGCCATGTTATACATAACTTTAATGCATCCAGATACACTCCTTGTTCAAACAAAACACCAGCTCTATCCTCTACTTGCACATAACAGATCCCCTTTTATCATGACAAAACCTGTACTGAGTCTTCCATCACACCATCCACCAACACCACCTCCTCTTTTTACCAACTGGACACAACCATACAATCCTTACACACCACTCCACCACACACATTACCTATTCCAGTGATCAAATCTAACACAAATACATATAACGTTTGTCCATCCCCTCTTACCCGCCACATACTCTCCTCCAAATACCACTCACCTGCAGTACTGCACATACAAATAATTCACAGAAAACCACTACATCAATATCTCCTGTCACCGCTCCACAAAAACAAAACGCACAAATCTCACTATATTAGTTACACATATATTTTCTTACTATGTAACCATCTATATATTTATTATTTTAGTCCTATTGTTCAAAAAACAAAAAAACTCTCTAAGCTTTACTCTGTTCTACCACCACCCTACACCTCTATCAATCTACTATTGTCACTCACTCATCCCAAATCCTTTCTACTACTGTGTTCTCCAGAATACCCCTTCCTAGACTTCTCCCTCCACTACACCTCCTGGTTCACCCCAAACATCAGTTTACTACTAAGATCTCCAAAACAACTCTACTACATTCTCCCTCATGCTATCTCCCCTCTGTCTGGTTCCAAACATAATTTTTCTACTGATTGTTTCTACCTAATCCCTTTCTACAGGTTCCTCCCTCCTCCTTATCTCCTTTACTCATCCCAGACCTCTATTTAGTAGTATTATCTCCCAATTAACAGTTTTGGTTTTCTTCCCTCTTCCATCCCTCCATTACTCTATCCAATCACACGAAGAGACTCTCATGTCCTCCGCTCAGATTCACTCGTATTTCCTTATACTAATACTAAACTCATATTTCCCCATACTAATCCACCACTAATCCTTGTGGGATTCAGAGTATCGTGCTAGTTGCCGAAAAGCGCGTTGATGCCTCGTCAGGGTTAGTACGCTCTATATAAACACATTTACAAAAAATTTGCTGAATTTTCCACATAATCGGCAGATTGTAACTAAAAAGTTCACCTTAATCAGTTCAAACATTACTAAAAACTCAGCAGCGTGTGATGCTGTGCAGCCGTTTGCAAAGTGTTGAGTAGCACCTTTTTGTTGCTTATTGCTATAATTGGGTGTTGAACTGGTACTATTGAGGTACAAACAATGCCCAGACAGTATTAACAAATGTAAAAACGACATAATAATGAAGTAATACAATCATATTATGTGCCATATTATGCGGCATAATTTGCCTTTCTTTGCCACACAATTTTCTCAACTGTGCCGCATAATTTGGCCCTCCTATGCTGCACAATTCCAGAGGGCGTGCAGTTTGCATGCAGTTCTTCGAGAGTTAATTGCTAACTATGCTGTAATAGGATTGAAATTTATAAACTGCAAAACACAAAGCATTTCTCCGACAAAGACAGTAACCCATTGAACTTTTTCATTAAATGCACGTTTGTGATCTTCATGGTGTAGTGCTTTGCAGCTGGCATATTACCCGCCTGCACTACTTTATGATGAGTCAAAACTGACAGTAGACAAAACTTCGATCTCTCATCAGCAGGTCCATTAATTGTTGCCTGAAGATTGCTGAAGGCATGGAACTCTGCAGCAGGTGGATTTATATCCAAAATATAGTTGAAAACTAGGCGCCCCGGAGGTCAGCGCCTGGCGTGGTGGCACCGGTCGCACTGCCCTACAGCCGGCCCTGCCTAACACATATGTCATTACGTTGTGGATCTCAAAATAGATATATTCTTTCTGACAGAAACCTAACTGACTGAAAACATGATTATAAAATGGACGAGTCTTTGCCTCCATATTATAGCACTTTTAGAGATATACCAAATATCACCGGCCAAAAGTTCTACTTTGCTGTAGTGATAACTGCTACAACTTGTTTTTCACTCCTGGGACTCTCCTAAAAATCTTCAACGTGCTCAGTTCTGAAACTGGCAGTTGATTATTGTGCACTGAGCATGATGCTTTATTTCAAGTTGTATTTTATGAGCAACTTGCTGATTTCCTTGTGAGCAATTTATCTTTTTTTGGATCGTTTTTCTTATAAAGTACATTTTCTAAACACTACAGATGTATCTTGGAACTATCAAAAATAACTATCGGTGCCTTTTAGGGGGAGAATTAGAAAAGGTCAGTGTCAATCAACCATGTTTTCAGGCTCTCTCAGTCAGACCTTTTACTGAGAACGTTCGCTATTGGGCTCCCGAGATATAGACTTGCATAAGAGGGTTTCTTGCACCACCCAGGGTCTTCATCATGATTGTTGGCACTGCAAAAAAGAGGCATATATGTAGCTTTAAAGTCAGTACGCCTACTGACAGGGAACCAGTGAAGCTGTCTTAACCCTGTAAGTGTAGCCATCGACTGCTCTCCTTCACTAGTGGGTTTCATCAGGGCGCTCGGGAAGAGCTTCCCTAGCACCCTGATTGTTAATTGTCACACTGACATCATTACATGAAACTGAAAATAAAACGAGCCAATGGGGTTGTTTTCCTTTCAGTGAATGAGTCCCTAGAGGCATGTCTCAGCCCCCGAGCACTGATTCTCCTGGTAGAGATATTATTGGAAAGGGAATTGTACCTCTGCCCAGTGGCTCCCTGGTTGGGGATCTCCACAGGAAAGGGATCCCCAAGCAGGGATCTGCTCACTTGCCACCAGGGACAGGGGGAGCGGCCCCTTGGGAAAGGGTTTGTGCTCCCCTGGCAAATGTATTGTTTCGGTCTGTCTGCCCCAGTTACCCCCAATCAGCCCCCAGGGAGAGAGAAGGCCCACTAGATAGCAGTGATATATTTTATTTTAAATAAAGATATAGAGATGGGGGCTGCTCAGCATGGGCATTGCCATGCCCCTCCCCAAATAAATGAGGCAACACTAGATACAAGGGATTTTTTTTTATATATGGGTGGGGGCTGCCCACCATGGGCATGGCTATTCCGCCCACCCATGTAAACGGGGCAGTAGTCTTTCTGACACCCATGGGGAGCAGATGGGGTAATTATCCCCTTTCTGCCCTGGGGGACATAAAGCTTACTAGAATACAGGAACGTTTTTTTCCTTTTAAATATAGGCTAGGGGCTGCACAGCATGGGCATGGCCATGCACCCACCCCAAGTAAATGGGTCAACACTCTTTCTGCCCCTGGAGGGGCATATGAGGGTAATTATTCCTGATCTGTACCCGGGTGGGGGGCGGGGCGGGGCGGGGGGGAAAGGAAGGCAGAAAACCCATTAGGCGCTAATGAAAGTTTTTTTTTTTTTTTAAGAAACAAGGGCATGGCTATGTTCCCACCACAGTTAAATGGGAAAACTGTTTTTCTATCCACAGTGGCGGATGGGGAAATTACCCCAGATCTGCACCACAGAGGGGGAGGTTGAAAGCCCACTGGATACCAGGGATTTTTTCATAAACAAATATACGGGTGGGGCTGCCCGGCATGGCCATGCCCCCACCCCAATTAGATGGGGTAACATTATTTCTGTTCCCTAGGGGGCAGATGGGAGTAAATATCCCCAATCTGCCCCCCCCCCCTCATGTGGGCTGAAAGTCCAGTAGATGCCAGGGAGGGGTGGGGGCTGCTCCCACCGCAACTAAATAAGGCAACAGTCTTTCCACCTCAACTAAATAAGGCAACTGTCTTTCTGCCTGCACCCCCTTGGGGGGCAGATGAGGTAATTACCACCAATGGGGGGGTGTACAGATAGCCCACTAGACGCCAGAGAATGTTTTTTTTCTTTTTTATTTAATATTGGGATGGGGCTGACCACCATAGGCATGGCTATGCCCATAAATGGGCCAACAGTGATTCTGACCCCCTCCTTGATGGCCAGAAAGCCCACAAGACACTAGGGATTGAATTTATGCAATATTATTTTTGGGGGAGTGCCCCTCTGTTCTCCCCCCAATCCCAGGCATTGACCTATTCTCCCCCGTCCCGGGGTCAAATAGATTTTCTGCCCCTCTGGTGGATAGGGTATTCACCCCAACCTGCCTCCCCCTACCAGGTGTCAAAAACCCCAAGAGACACAAGGGATTTCAAAATGGCGCCAAACAAAAGGATGAGGAGGGTTACCCTGGCATTGAGCTGTACCTCTGCCCCAGTGGGGTCAATAGTGTCTTTCTATCCACCTCACACCAGCCCCCCTCTCTCCCCAAGAAGCTAATTGGAGGTGTCGCCCAATTTGCCCGGGGGGGGGGGGAGGGTATGAATCCCACTGTATGGGTAATAAAATAATGGGGTGGCTCTTGCCCATCCAAACTTCAGGCAAAACCCTCACACCCTAAAACCGCAACAGGCTATTTGCTTCCCTGCGGTCTAAAGCATCCCATTCCAATGGCAAGCAAGAGGACATGTGATTCTTTTGGGGGTGTCGTTTTTATATATGGGCCAGGAGTGTGTGGCTAACTCTCATTATGGTCCCATTTTCATTGGTAAACAGCTGCATTTTTTTGACTTGCAAATGGTGCCACCTGGAAAAACCTACCAGTGAATTCTGAAAACTAGACATTTTGGGGGCGTCCACAGTAGTGTGCTTCGTGTGCATCCCACCCAATTTTTGTATCCACCCCTGGAAACCTCAAACTTTGACTAAAAACATACATTTTCCTCACATTTCTGTAAGAAAACAGCTGGAATCTGTGGGGAGCCACAAATTGACTATCACGCAGCATTCCCGCAGGTTTCCCTATAAAAATGGTACCTCACTTTTGTGGGTGGGCCAAGAGATGTGAGACAAAAGGCCCTAAAGTGCTATGTGGAGAGCCACAATCCATGGAAACCTACCAGCTATTTATAAAAACTGTATAACTAGGGCGTTCCAGGGTGGTGTGCCTTGAGTGAATCCCACAAGGTTTTTGTTACCCACAATCCGCAAACTTTGCCTGAAATCACGCATTTTCCTTACATTTCTGTGATGGAAACTCCTCGAATTCGCATTAGATCAACAAATTTCCTGCTCCCCAATGATTCTGGGTAAAAAGAAATTGGCGAGAGCTACGCAGGTCACCCTACCCTGGATTGCCCGAGATGTCTAGTTTTCAATAATGTACAGGTTTCTTAGGTTTCCCTAGGTGCCGGCTGAGCTAGAGCTGAAAATCCACAGCTATCCACATTAGGAAAAAGGACAGATTTCAGTGGAAAAATGTGATGCGTCTATGTTGTGTTTTGGCCCGTTTTCTGTCACAGGCTCTAGACCTACCCACCTAAGTGAGGTACCATTTTTATCAGAAGACATGTGGGAGCATAGAATAGTAGAACATTTGTATTTACAATTGGATTTCGCTCCATTTGCGCCTTCCAAATGTAAGCAAGTGTGTAAGAAAGAAAACTGTTTGAAAAATACCCTCTAAATCATTGGTACTCACAAAACGTCTGTCGAGGGCCAAAGATACAGTTTGGTTTTTGGCCAAGGGTCGCAGCGGTAGGGGTGGGGCCAGTGGAGGGCGGGGTCAGTGGAAGGGTGGGGCTAGAGTAAAAAAAAATCAAACCCGTTTCAAAACATTAGACAATGCGTCAACCCTGTATTTCATAAGCAAATGTAACTATAAAGAGCACATTTTGATAATACATTTTTATTAGCAGACAATAGCAATCTTAAGAGGCATTGCATAGCTTCATACTAACCGTGGGCGGTGAACTCCGTTCTGCCAATGCAGTTAGCGGATTTTTTGGAACCCCTGCACTCCGCTTGGAATGCGGAGTTCAACAAAAACTCTGAATTCCGCTGCGTAGCGTAGTTTTACCAAAGCCCGGGAGGTTTAGGAGATTTCATTTCTGTCATGATGATCACAGAATCGATGAGGGGCACCACTATTCATGAACTGACTAGTAGATGGCAGCGTGACTCCAAACCAGCTGCTTTAAGCTAGTATCATGGCCCGTGTCAGTCTTGCCTAATAGAGCAGCCTCGCCGTCTCTATGGTGCACAGTGCACATTCTCAGACTGAATATCCGGCCTGAGTAGTTTTGTTTCGGCAATCATGAAGCTAGCCTGTTTTTGTGGGGAGACGCTGCTTAGTTTCTGGGCCAAAGTCCTCGGGCCCTGGCAGTACATCAAGGTGAAGGTGGAGTGGCTCCTCTGGGGGCCTTGGGATTAACGGATCCCCACTTGGTCGCTGGCCTGGTGCAGCTGCAGGAAAGCCAGAGCCTGGAAGGGATAAGCCGGGCCTTCATCGCCGGCAAGAGCCACCATTTGCAGCGCCTGGAGCACCTTGAGTCATGAGGGGGACCTCACCTCGCCTGAGTTGACCCACTTCACAGCCAACAACAACAACCTGCAGTTGCGAATCCCGTTGTTGAGCAGCATACTGCATGGGCTGGACCTGGAGGGTGAATGAGGGTGAGGAAGAGGGAGAGGGAGGCAGGAGCACAATTGTGAGAGAGGAGAGTTGCAGAGTTGGTCAGTGTGTGCTTGTGCGTGTAAGTGTGTATGCGTGTGTGTGTGTGACAAAAAAGTTATTTGTTAACAGTATTTTTAAAATGGTGAAGTAGCAACTACCCTCCTGTTCTACTCCAGAGGTGTTGAGCCCGTGTTGTGTGATCAGCAGTTCCTCAGTACCACCAGTTATTCTGTTCTTGAGGTATTGATCCCGGCTGGTGCCTCACTGTTTCTGGGTGCCATCTGTTGCTCTGAGCATCTGCGCATATCCCCCATTCATCCGCACCATCATCCCGCTTCCAGTGTTTAGGCATGCGCTGGCATAATTAATGAGCTGCATTCCGGAGCTGTGTATTCATTTCATCTTCTGTAATCTCCACTCTGAGCAGATGAGCCCGAAGTTCCATCAAGGGGGAGGAGGGGTACTTCATACACACTTTGACCCCAATTCCATCACAGTCTTTCTCTCAGACAGTCAGTCTCTCTCTCTGTCAGTCAGTCTCTCTCTCTGTCATTCAGTCAGTCTCTCTCTCTCTCTGTATCTCTTTCTCTGTCGGTCAGTCTCTCCCAGTCAGTCAGTCTCTCTCTCTGTCAGTCTCTCTTTCTCTGTCAATCCTTCTCTCTCTGACAGTCGCTCTCAGTCAGTCAGTCTCTCTATGTCAGTTTCAGTCAGTCTCTTAGTCAGTCGGTCTCTCTTAGTCAGTCTCTCTCTCAGGCAGTCTCTCTTTCTGTCATTTAGTCTCTCTGTCAGTCAGTCTCTCTCTCTCTGTCAGTCAGCCTCTCTGTCAGTCAGTCTCTCTCTCTCTCAGTCAGTCAGTCTCTCTTTCTCTGTCAGTCAGTCTCTCTCTCTGTCAGTCTCTCTCTCTCTCTCTGTCAGTCACTTGCTCTCTCTAAGTCCCTCTCTCTCTCTGTCAATCTCGATCTCTCTGTCAGTCAGTCTCTCTCTCTCTCTCAGTCAGTCAGTCTCTCTCTATCTCAATCAGTCAGTCTCTCTTTCTCTGTCAGTCAGTCTCTCTCTCTGTCAGTTTCTCTGTCAGTCAGTTTTTCTCTCTCTGTCAGTCAGTCTCTCTCTCTCTCTGTCAGTCAGTCTCTCTTAGTCAGTCTCTCTCTCTCTACTCTCCACTCCTCCTCTCTCTCTCCACTCTCTCTCTCTCTCTCTCTCTCTCTATGGAGGGCCATGGGTACAATACCTGCAAGGTCAGCGGGCTGCAAAGGAAGGCCTGCCGGGCCGCCGGCAGCCAGCGGGCCATACTATGAGTACCACTGCTCTATATCATATGCTAGGATGGGTACCCACAAATTCAGAGATGTACAAATAACCACTGCTCCTAAACTTCATATCTTGTGCCCATTTCAGAAATACATAGGTTTCCTTGATACCCATTTTTCACTCTACACATTTCGCCATGTGAATTATTTTATACTTGGTACACAATGAAAAATCATTGTACGGTGCAGCTCAGTTGTTAGTTCTGGGTACCTTGGTATCTTGGAGAACCTACAAACCATAAGCGCCGAGCTGAAGTAATGGCAAATGGCTTTTGTAAATCTACCTATCTGACAAAAAGTTACAGATGACATCGTTGTCAAATATGGCCGGTTTACCTACTCATTTTCAATATTTCTTTAATTTTAAGTTAGTTTCTTTGGAAAAACCTTGAAGGATCTACACATATGACCTATTGCTGAATTTGGAATTTTGTCTACTTCTCAGAAATATGTTGCTTTCCTGGACGCTCCATTTGTTTCACACTGGTTTCTACCACAAACTGTATATAGGTTTAGAGCACAAAAAATCTGAATAATGGGTTACCTATTTGAAAAATGTCAAAACTGTGGTAAAAAAAATACTTTTTTTTATTCTCCTTTGCATGTTCCTGAAAGCAGGGAAGATGGTGACTTTAGCACAGCAAACCGTTTGTTGAGTTTGTGACTCCCCATAGATTGCAGAACTTTCCGTCACTGAAATGTGTTTTTTTAAGTCAAAGTTTGAGGATTGCAAGGGATTCTGGGTAAGAAAATGTGGTGAAAGCCACCAAGTCACCCCAACCTGGACTTCCTTAGGTGTCTAGTTTGCAATAATGTACAGATTTGCTAGGTTTCCCTAAAATCTACAGCTACCCGATTAGAAAAAAAGGTCCGTTTTCAGTGGAAAAATGTGAGGTGTCCATGTTGTGTTCTGGCTCGTTTCCTATTGAATGCACTAGACTTACCCACACAAGTGAGGCACACAAATAAGGCAAACCAATCGATGATGGCATTTTTACGGGCAAAAAATTGACACTTTTATCCAGAGCACTTTTTTCTTATGTTTTCACAAAAATTTAAGATTTAGCTCTACTTTGCCTATTTTCTCGGTTTCCTCAAGTGGAATCCATAAACAATGGGTACCTTTAGAATCCACAAAATGTTGGGAGACAAAAGGAAGCACATTTGGTGTGGATACCTTATGTGGAAAATAAATAATGGTGCTCTAAGTGCAAACACACCGAAAAAGCCAGAAAAGGTATCAGCACTGGAAGTTTGGGGGGAGGGGGGTGGGGTGAAGGCTCCGCAGTTAAGGGGTTAAATCATCCGTCACATGACAGAAATTCTTTAATCTGAGCAGTGTCTTAGCGCCGTATAGTGTACATATTGCCCTCTAAAAGCTTGTTTCAGGTAAACCCAAATAGAAATAACAAGGTATATTCTGGATTGAACAAAGGTATTATGTTCCTTCGTCCGCCAGGAAAACATTAGGAAAGAAAAGACTCTATGTAATACTCTTCGAGAGTAAAAGCAAGTTTTTGTTGTCATAGCCATCTGATGCAACATGGAAAGTTCAGAATTAATAGCCACTCCAAGGTTTCTAACTGAACTGACAAAGGACTGGAGTCAAAAGTCTTGTGCACACAATTTAGCAACTCCGCTATTAGGATGACTGGGATTTAGTGTAAATCCTGTCTTTGACAGGGTTAGCTTTTTAAATAACAACAACTCAATGTCCAATCTTATACTGCTCCTGATGCCGAAGGTAATGCTTCTGATCCATTCACAATGCCTACATCCTCCCCATACAACTTAAGGAAGAGCTAGGTGTCCTTAGCGTACATGTAGAAAGTCAACTGATAATAATGAATATGGTCAGCTAATGGGTGAATGCATAATTTCGAAAATAAGGGTGATGATGCAGAACCTTGGAGTACATCTCAACACACAGGTCTAGTTCCATATTTGAATGGCAGCAATTGCACAGATGATGTTCTGTTGCTCAATAAGGTTCCATTCTACCCGAGTGCACCACCCCAGATAGAAAATTTGACATCCATTGAATTAGAAGATTTTTGTAGACTGTAACGAATACGGCTAAAAGACCCAGCAAAATCAGTGCACTGCTACCACTGCTTTTATATTGTGGTTTAACTGGACGGTGGTAAATAATCAACACCTCAATAAGTGATGATAGTGGTCAGTTTTAAACTCCATATTTCTCTCCCTAAGGGAAGGGAGCATTTCTGACAAGTCAGACGCCCACAGCTTAACTCTATAAGCTCTTAATCATCATGTTAATATCAGCTTATTATCTTTTTTTTTTTAAACACATTTTATTGGTTTTTGAAGTTTTTTATATCACATACCATCACGTTACATCCTTGTGACATTAATAGTGCTCACTGTATGTCAAATGCGTACATTCGCGACATATTCCTGCTGCAGTATAATTGTTCATAATCAGTCTATACAATATTTGCAACAAGTCACTTTTCTTTTGGGTTAGCAATCCCAATTGATGGTAGTACGTTGTCACATTAGTACAATAAACAGTCCCCAACTCCCACCTCCCATTCCTCCCCAGTCTCACACATATGTCTGAATCTTGTGCATTCTGCATCATCCGGAAGATGCTCACGTCGAATCCATGTGTGCTCATATTACATCTCCCTACTTATGCGTTGTTAACTAGACTTAGGTCTCCCTCTGCGTAGTCAGTCGTATATTCTGCTTAGGGTCTTAAACTTCATCTACTGATTTTATGGCTTCCAGCATCCCAACCCATTCCATTGCTATTGGTGTTTTTCGCAGGCCCTTGAGTTCTCTACGCAATGCCGCACTCTCAGCAGTACCCCATCGCAGTAATTACCTGTGCCAGGTCAATACATCTGGGGGTTTCCACGATTTCCATCTCATAGTGATATTACGTATAGCTACGATGAGCGCTAAATCTTTAAAGCGGTATTGCACTTTGTGTTTGGATAATTGTTTATGGAGCCCTCAGATGCACTCCTCTATTATGTTCTGTATTTCCAGGTTTGCCGCTTCCCCTGTTCTTTGCCTGACAGTGTTCCAGTATTCCCCCACCTTTGGACAGGTCCATAACATGTGGAGTAAGTGCGCTCCTTCTAGTAAGCATCTGAGTAATGCTGAGTTTGGGGGAACATTCTATCTAATTAATGTGGAGTAAGATAAGCTCGATGCAACACCATTGTCTGTATGAATTTAACTTTCGTGTTCCTCGATGTCTTCCTTGTTTGTTCCAGTATCTTTGTCCATTCTTTATCTGGTATGTCCCTACTTATGTCTCAAACCCATGCCGCCCTCAGTGTGTCCAGAGCGGCGTTCGTATGTGAGCTGATGCCTGTATAGAGCCATCTTATAAGGTGTCTACCTCTCCCCACGTAATATATCATCTTGACCAGGTCATTGGTAGGGGGTTCCTGCCTTTGCGGGGCCCATTGTGTTTTTATGTATCTCAGCAATGCGGCGTGTAGTATGTATAAGTGTGCCGGGACCCCAGTCTCATTGACAAAGGTAAATATCAGCTTATTATCATGCTCATACAGTGCCATCCTAAGTAAACAGACACTCCAACAGACTGTGGAGCCGTTTTACTGGGCTTCTAAGGAAGTGTTGATCTTGTAGATCATCGCCTGATGCCTCATGTAGTGTACAATGCTCTGTTTCTTCGCAGCTAGGTTCCCTGCTACATAAATAACAATACATACATATATACATTTGCACCACAATTACTAACTAAAGGAAGCTTTGAGAATGCTGGAATCAACAGTGGAGGATACTAAAAGGAAACCCTACTGCAATAATCTACTCTTGCAACACCTAGGGGGCGTGTAGGGCCCATTCATTGTCTTGTTTTTAGGAAAATGGATCCGCAATACGCCGTGCCTGAGGTGCTTCTCAAAATGTTACCATTTCCAATGAGCGTTCCACAGAGTTCTGATGCTAAGTCTGAGGTCAAGAGCCTGGTATCTGGGTAAGAGATATTATACTTAAGTCCACAAGACTGGGCAATGGAGTACATTGCAATGCTCTTGTGATTAGAATCCCTTCTTGTGATTGTGATTAGAATACTTCCAGATTATACTCTAAGAGTGTCAAAGTAAAGCTTTAGAACAGCGAAAAGTAGATTAGAAGATCTGGGTCTCAAATATTTGCTTCTTTTCCAGGCACAGTTAAGCATAGTCATCCGAAATCGGGCGCCTTGGCGCTCAATAAACAAAACCAACCCATTGAATTATAGGCAAAAGCTAAAAAATAAGTCAGAATCCAAAGACAACATCCTTTTAAACTAGGCAGGTGAGAGAAAGTCATGCAACTCTCAAAGTCTTTTAAAGATTACGGCACTTCCTGTAATTGTAATTGTGTTTATATAGCACTTACTACCCCTGATGAGGCGTTTAAGCACTCTACTCTGGAACCCAAGATTAGTGGTTATGCCACTGGTTTTTGTTAATTATTGTGATTAGTCATGAGCACTCAACCAAAGCTTATATGCATTTACTTCAGTTACTTTGTGATAGATCATATTAATACCTCATAGGTGTGATCATTAGAGAGAGCTAGGTGGTTTCAGATGAATGGTTGGTGAGAAAGATAGGCTGGTGGAGATTAGGTAATGTTAGATTACAGGAATAGGGTTTTAAAGATAGTTTAAATGTTTTCATCTGGACTGCGAGGGTGAAACACGAGCTGTCACCAGACCATCACCAGACTGATGGAAAGCTGAGAGTCTAGGGCTTGCTAGGGTATACTTATATTCTATGTTCTTAAGTTTTGATTAGTTGGTTGATGATTGTGTGGTAGTAAATATGATATTGTATGTTTCAAAGAGACCCACGGAACTATGAAGTTAGCCAGTATTCAAGTACAGCTGCGCCCTCTAAACAGAATAAATAATGAAATCTTGTTGAGTGTGTGCTGCTGCCAAATGCCTTGTGACTTCTAAGTGGTGAATGACAACCTGGCTTCTTCTCAGTGGTACTCACAATGTGATCAGCATCCGAAAATGAAAGGCTGAGCCTGCCTCGATGTTTTAAATCCTGTAATCCATGTATATCTTCTTTGTAGAAGGTTGTTAAGCAGTCATCCATTTTCATCTGGAGGGCACACAACAAAGTCAACTGACAGGGAAGAGCCACTTTGGAGCAGCTGAATTTCCTCTGAATTTTGCTGCACCCGCCAATCCCTCCAACCCGGATGGGATCTGCTGCTGATTCTGGGTGGAGTGTGTGAGGATATACAGTGGCTTGCCCCACTAATGCATTCCACATGGCTCTAATGCATTCCACATGGCCCGCAGAAGACAGCCAACCACTGCCAGGGTCTGACTACTTTGCAGGGGGGCATGTCATGGTCCTCACATGCCTCTTTTCCAAACAGCTTCTGGCTTTCTCATGGTGACCCCAAAATCTCATCTCCCAAGAATGGTTCCTATGATAGTTGTAGTTCATTGTGTTGTAGCATTTGTATAGCGCTTACTACCCCTTTGTGGAGCCCTGAAGCGCTTGCACACATTGCGAGAATGTACATCATGTTCGGTGTGTGGTTG
This sequence comes from Lissotriton helveticus, assembly GCF_964261635.1. Lineage (NCBI taxonomy): Eukaryota > Metazoa > Chordata > Amphibia > Caudata > Salamandridae > Lissotriton > Lissotriton helveticus. The sequence goes on from NC_136057.1 coordinate 2,111,601,566, forward strand.
GAAAGGTGTTGTTTTTAGGTCTCATACATTTTTATCTTACAGTGGGCGTAGAGCCCTCCCATTGCCAACCATTGGTTGGTCTCACTGTCACTTTAATTTGCTTGCTGCTTATTCATTAGCCTTTCTTGTGTTTGTCTCCCTGGAGCATCGATGCATTACTACGTCCTTCCACTGCTCAGTTTTCAGGTGCTAATCCTTTCTTTTGGTTTTTTTGCACTCTACTATAGTGAGTACATATTCCTTCGCTTCTCTGTTCCTCCATCCACCACGCTCCATGTTCCTCTCTTTCGCTGTGTGCTTTTCCATTATGTTGCCTTTCCACTCATATACTTTCTCCCGAACAACTCAACGCTCCTGTGCTGCTTCTTGCTTTGGGCATGTTGCGTCCCCCATCCACTTAAAAACCCCACAATTCAACTTGCACCTCGTGCTGTTTTCAACCCAAACCTGTCAATCCATTTGCGTCCCTCCACTTAAAAAAGAATGCTACAACACTTTTTTTTCTTTTTAGTTACCAATCCAACTCGAATCTATGTAAAAAGAAGAAAATGTAGTGCGTCATTTTGGTCAAAGGGGAAAGTTTTTAAGAGTGTAAAATGGGATTTCCTCTGTAGTGAGAGGTCAACTTCAACTACAGGTGTGCAATTGCGCCTCTGTAATATAACATATATACAGAAGTATAAATGGTTTTCTTTTGAGCTGAGAAATCTAAATAAGTATTATGATTTGATATACGTTGGTTTATATTTTATTAGTAGGATGCCAATTGTGGTGCTCGTTATGAAATCTGTAGAGCAGAATTAACCTGTGGTTTTCAGCAAAAAGTCTACCCCACACAACTGCAAGCATGTCTCCTCACCCATTATTTCCGGGAACAAAAACCCACCTAGAGACACTGCACTGGTTATTTGTGGGTGCAGAAAAAGAAAATCCAAATAAAAGTTGCTGCTAAGGCTGACTGAGGTGGGCAGTTAGCACTAAAAATAATGGGCCTCATTTAGAGTTTGGTGGAGGGCAACTCTGTTACAAATGTAATCCTGTCCCCCTTAAGTGCAGTAGAATATAATGCACTTATAATAAGGCGTATAGGATATCCGTTATGGTTATGACAGAGTACTGATGCCAAACTCTAAATCAGACCATGTGTTTTATAATACTAGCCCACATCCCAGTCGGCCACATGAATGCTTCCAACATTACCAACACAGATGAACCCTCTTTGTAAATCTGAGCACTAAAATGCTCACTACAAAGTCACGCATCCAAAGAACACCATGGGTGAATCACAGGCCCACAATCACTTCCTGCTCCAAGAGGTCCTACTGCTGGTCATGCAAGTGCGATTGCAGGTGTGGGTGCAGCACCAGGTCCAACAACAGAGGACCTTGGCTCGCTCTAGCAGGAGAGGATCTTTAACACAACCTCCACAAGGATCTCCACTATATGGTACCTCTTTTGATTGTAACATGTGGCTCTGCATATTGATTCAAGGGATCTTCTAGGTTTAACATTAACAACTTCGAAGGAGTAAAGCTATATAACATTTACAATTGTAACACTTCAAGAAACACCAAGTCTGCTACATTGGGTCTCCTAGAGTCCTGTTTAGAGGATGATTCTGCTAATTGCCTTCTAATAATTGCAGGAGACATTTGATCCCATAGGGGATGTAAATATTATAACGGAACTAGAAGACGATAAGCTTGGCATACCCATACTTGACATTTAGATGATCAAGGCCAAGACGGCTACAGTCATTTTGTAAGCTGCTCTGACTTTGAAATACGGCGTTAGATCCTGTAACGGTCTGACAAAATCTTATACACCTGGTGCCCACACTTATAAAAGACTCCATCTTGTAGTAGGATTGATTATACATTGATTGACATACAGCTACTGATTCCTTTGAGGGTACTTGATACTAAAAAAGAGAGTAGATAGTGACCACAATGCCCTCTACTTAAGCTTGAATTATCGTACGGTTCCTACTAATTCAGAAAGACTGTGCTTTTGAGCAACAAAAGCATCAAAACTATGGGGACTGAGTCCTCTCACACCGTTAAAAAATGTTGACCTAGTTCCTGGCTAGCTCTCAGTGCGCCATCTGCACCCCTAAACCTTACAGGGTACCTGATGGTGTCTGCAAACTCAGAACATGACAACCCTAATTTCCCAAAGGAAATGTTGAAAACAGATGTAACCTTTTGTTGTCAACTCGGGTATCCCTAAAGGGAGACACAAGAAGTACACAGATCGGCTTTTCAAATGTTAATTGAAGCAGTTCCTGTGTAAAATACTTGTGCTGCAATTATTAGTGGAAGAAAACAAAGTATAGTAAGCAGCATTACAAGAATGGTGCAGAAGATGAATAATTTAACAATGATAATAGTTGCATTGATTATATGAATACATATTATAGTACTCCTGCCTAGCACTACCTACTCTAGAGGTCATAGGGTGAATGTTATTCTGCCAAATACCTTATAGTGGTTTAACTCCCAATTTTCCTGCATGGGATTTGGCTTGGCTAGATTTCAGGCATGGGGCAACCGCACCAATTCATCAAAATGCTCCTCTGCCGAACAAATGCTTGATGCAGTTTATATAATAGCATTCGTTCTGTGCCTGAGCTGTAGTCCGGCTCTCATTGTTGATTCTTCCCTCCCAGAGCTGTCGCCGAACAGACAACAACAAATGAGGCCAGTTTGTGCAGTGTACCCAGTCCTTGGACAGATTGGTCTAAGGTATGATAATGTGCCTTTGAAGAAATGTATTTGTAAGCTAACCTTTTCCAAGTTCACTTTCTCATGCGGGTGCGCAAATAAATGTGTGCTAAAAGTAATTGTTGAAAAAATGCCAACTTTAAACGTGAACATGTAAAATGGAAGTGTTTGTGCACAGAGCCTATTAACCTCACAACAGAATGGTGTTGCCCGGGTTTGGCCGAGTATGATGGACACACAATTGGGATTGGCCATTAATGAAAGGTAAATTAAATGGGCACAAATTAGTCAAATTCCAAAGACATTAACACACTTTTACAGGGCAGTTTCAGATGAAGTGGAACTTTTACTACATGATATTATTATCTCACTGAGATTCTCGAGCAGTTCGTCCATAATTTATGTTCATAAAATCCTAGGCTGATCACAGTACTCTGTCACACCTCTTGGGTGACCGTTTCTCCGAAATTATTCAGAAAGTTGTAGCCTTGCTCAACCCAGGTAAGAAAACTAGAAACAAAAAGTATGAACTGAGGAGAAACCTATGCTTCTCCCAACCCCCCTATTTAATATACCCAATACATGCACTGCCCCTTTTGGGGACTGATTCTTTTCAATGAAAGTGGATGTAGGGTAGAAGCCTTCACCAAGAAGTCAGAAAACAGCTGAAGAAATTATGTAATCAGTAACTTTCTGATGAAACTTCCTTATGATCTCCTGATGGTTTTTATCTAGGATATCTCAAAAACAAATGGGAGAGGTTGAGGAAAAAGAAGTGGACTCATCCTCCAAAATAAATGTAAATAACCAAAAGGAGTCCCTCGAGGGAGAACACAACAACCTCTTTGTAGAGAGGAAAGAAGTATTCCTTTCAAGTAACAATCACCCACCAGGGTTACACCTTGGGGGCATGCTTCATAATAGAGTTCATCCCTAACCTGCGAAAGGGGTGTTCTACGACCAGCGAAGACGTGTGAGCACTAATTGTCTGATGTTCCTGTAACCTTTGCTGATTGAATAGTATTGGGGTGGGTTTTCAATGATCATAAAATGAGGATCAAAATATCTAGCTAGTGGGAAAAGGTTAGTTTATTCACTCCTCTAGCTGACATAATTAAAATATGGGAATGTTGAGAAATGCCAAAGGTATATTACCTACCGTGTCCCTGGTCAACTAGTTTCAAGCCCGACCCCAAGTCTTTTCTTCAGGACCTCTAAGGGGGTTGCTCCTACTCCTAAAGTCGAACAATCTCTAAGTCATCACAAATAAAGAACATATACAGCACCTAGATGGTCTGTTCTAACTTTCAAAAATCTTTACAGAGGTTAGGGGAGAAAAGAGAGTCATAACAAATATGCACTGCTCATGGGCCATATAAACGATTTATTCTTCATGCGTTAATTAGTGAGTAGTGATATAGTTCTCAAAATACGTGAGCACACTGTGAAATGAAATTATTAAGTGCCAAAAAATGGACACCAAATACACAAAACAAGGAACAAACACACACTGTATACACACACTGCACTGGATCCCAAATGGGACTGTAATGCCCATCGAAAACGATTATTATTTCATACTTGAAAAAGGGCCCTATTAGGCATCATGAGTCCAAATCGGGGAAGGGGGAACGCCTGTAGTCAGACCCTGTGAGTTAAGAAACAGAGTTTCCCCCAACCAAGTTTGATGTTGTAGGAGAAAATTCCTCCATCGACTTGGAAGGTACAAGAGGACCGGGTAGGATTCCTAACACCTACTTTATCAAGGCTACTCCCTCACTGGGTAAAAGACCCGTTTGCCCGTGGCGCAAGAGATGCCGGAGGGGCGTTGGGGGGGTAGCTTCATATATGCGGGAGGGGTGCTGTCGTCGGCGTCCTTGTGGCAGATGCCGGTAAGACCGCTAACCAGCTCAGTAGGAGAAACACTCACTTCCTCTTATGGAGGTGTGCTGAAATGGTCTGGGTGCGTCATCATGGCGGTTGCCGGTAAGGCCGCTAGAGCTGCTTATGGAGAGAAATACTCACTTCCTGTTTTGGAGGTGTGCCCGAGAGGCCCTGGGAGCATGCTGAAGCTATTATTATTGCTCATTCCAAGGGTGATCATTAATCTGGGAAAAGCAAAATAGATATAAAAGACACACTGGGCTGTGCACTTGCCAGAAGTGCAAAAAATGTAGGTTATGAAAGGCTCACAAAGACACAATGTATATTTGAACTGATACGAGAAAAACTATTGGGAAAAAACCTATCCGCATGGTGTCATGAGTGTGTGAAGAGAAACCGGATATTCTCAAAAATTGACGATATTACACACTGGTCCACACGCCGGGTGGTGGAAGTAGGTTCCTTCTGTGAAAAAGCACACGTTGTTGGTGTCCCTTTGGGGCCGAAATCGAGATATGGCCCCGTCTAGTTAATGATGGGGGTACATGTTGGCAAATACAAGGAGTGTTGAAAAAGCACTGGGGTGGATCGCAGATGCTGTACGGTCAGTCAGGGCGACCCATAAAGAACTACTGGGAATATCACAAACAAAGCAAGGGTTGGGTATGCTTGGATGATCATACAAAATGGCCCCATGGATGATCATACAAATAGGCTCCATAGGATGTTCTCCTTCAATCCCACTTAATGTGACTTCAATCTATAAACTCAACATTGTTCTTTTTCGAACAATTGGGATTCGTTGTTCACTTGCTCGATTAATGTCAACCGTAGATCGTCAGTTGTGTGTTGTTGTTCTATGTAGTGGGTGGCCATTTTAGTAGTTGCATCTGAGATTGCTCTAATGCTCTCAGATTCTGTTTTTGATTTTTCTTGACGTCATACCTTTGTAATCTATGTTACAAGGGCAGGTGATCATATATATCACCCATTCAGTGTTGTAGTTGGTGAATCTTCTCATTTGCCATCTGTTGTTAAAGGTGATAGTTTTTCTGGTTTGCGTAGGTGACACGCTGCAGTTACCACATGTGTAGTGTCTACAGATGGGAGTAACGAAACTTTGGCCTGTCAACCTGTCGCTAGGGATGCGTAGCTGTGTATGTACCAGCATTTCTCCGAGGTTACAACCTCTCCCCCGTGGGAGAACATTGGTTTAGGTAACGGGGTGCCACTGCCATCCAGAATACGCCAATGTTTGTTGATAATCTTGTTCACTGCATTGGATGCACAGTTTTAAGTGGTAATACAAATTGGGCGAACCTCTTTTTCTTTCAGTGTGGGTGGCTCTAAAAGGTCTTCCCTGTTGTTATTCTTAGCCCTCTTTGTCGCTTTTGTCACAATGCTGGCCGGATATTTGCATGCTCTTAGCTTGGAAGCCAGACCTGTAGCTTGTGATTTGTAATCACTGAGTTCTGAACAGTTGCATCTCGGCCTTAAGAAGTGTCCGAAAGGTAAGTTTTCTTTCGGATGTCTAGGGTAGAAAGTGTCAAAGCAGAGTAGGCAGTTTTTAGGCCTCGCGCCTACCGTTGCAGTGCGCAGCATTGCTTGCGCAGCGAGAGACCTCTTGTAAGGGGGTTCTGAAAGCTGCTCACACGCTCAAGCCTGTAAGCAGGCTTTCGCCGCCGCCATTGGCTTTCATGAGTTTTTTTTTAAAAAAAAGGCATGCGATTGGGCAAAGGCAGGCTCATGTCCTGCCTTTGCAACGCCCATTCCTGTTTGTGGCCAGCACGCGCAGCAGCACGTGTTCACCTCGCTGCCGCGCTCCCTCCCCCGCTTTTCTGTGGTACGCGTGCACCACTGGTTTTCGTTGAATGGAAATGAATCATGTATGTAGAAACATGGGTGATTTGTTTGTTAAATGCGTGTGAGATGGTGATGGCAGGAGGTATGATTTGCATGAAGAACTCCAGGTAGGATTTCATATAGTTCTCCCATGCGAAGTCCATGATGCACCTCTCGACAGTCAACTGTGTCAACAGAGTTGAACTTGAAGTGAAAATGTCTACATAGTGACACGCGTTGGCCGAGCACCGCGTTTGCTTTGAATGCTCAGTGAGGGGTTTCAACACAAGCGCCTCTGTTCCCCTGGCAGGTCGGCCTCCCGAGAGCCACCTGTGAAATACAAGGTGTGGGAGGAGCTTCACGGGGTTGGAGATCGTTAGAAAATGGAGTTGCTTTGGATGAAAGGGATGGACCGAGAGACCGAGACCCAGGAAGTGGCAACATTTATTTTCTGATTTGTCAGAGTGTTTTTGGTAAGACTGGTGTTTATTAGAAGAAAGAATCAACCAAGAGTCCAGATAGAGCTCTAAGTTTGTAACTTTTCTACACACACATTTTACCACAATGGAAGTAGATGCTTTCTAGAGAGTATGCAGTGGTGTAGCCAGTGTGTCGTGGGTGCTAGTGCAAGGAAGAGGTGGCCCCGTCCACTGTCTGAACTGTGAAATACAGCGATATTTAGCATTCAGTTGACCTCTCTGGCCTATGGGCCCCGGTGTCACTGCGACTGCTGCACCAATGGAAGCTGTTCCAGAGAGTATGAAACACTGTCAGTCAAGAAAGCTACACCATTGGCTGCGCTGAACTTTTTAGCAACCACTGTGTTTGTTGTGAGTAGATGGGTTGCTGTTCACTACATTTACCAAGATGCATGGAGAAGGACTGGAATTGAGGAATGAGAGAGGCAGTCGTAGAAGGAGGCGAGTGAATAAAGTATTTCTCTTCAAGAGAGACATTGTCCAAACAGTTACACTGCGATAATAACTCGCCTTCCCCACTTAATAAGGCCTGTGCTGTACTTCTAACTGAACCTATGTGCAGAACACCCAGCTGGAGGGCATTCACTGCTCATAAGTATACTGCAGAGAAGGGGTGCATTTCCACTTCCATGCAATATACTTACAGGCCAAGGTTCACTTTATTAGGGGACCCGATAACTCCCAACTGCGCTCTAAATCACTTGTTGATATTTCACATCATGGCCCACTTATAAGAAGTCGATTTATTATTGCAGATACAACAGAAAAATAAATCACATACACATTTTCAAAGCCAACAGCTCTAACTTGTTTTAAATACATACATATACGTCCAGACTGGCTTTGGGTCAGCCTTCTTCTCCATTGGTATGTCCAGCTGCCTTTCATATTTTACATCCTCCCCTCACATACAGCATGGGCCAATGGGGCAGGCTATTCAGGCAGTGACACTCTTTCACTTTTAAAGGACATTTTCATGATCACACGAACACATCTATTTAAAAAGAAGTGCCAGGGCTCATGCAACACGACATCCAACCATGCATACATCTACCTATTTCAGGTTCCATAGGAAACACCCTCTGCTGGCATCGTCGCCTTCGACCTCACTACCACATTCAAAAGTCTGCCTAGGATGACTCCATGTCACGAGGACATAGCTTGCCTGATAACAATGATATGTACAGACAAAGTCCAGAAGGGGTACCTCAGTGACTGCTCTGATGCCTCCCTGAAGCCCCTCTCCCCGCTCTTCCTACCTTGCTCCCTCTGCCAGTCTGATCACACAACAATATTCTGTTATGCCAAGAAGAAGCTTATGCCGAGAGCCCTGGCGTATCCCAGATCAAAGTGTGAGGATCTCATCAGTCTGAATCTGGCTCTATTGTGAAGCATATTGGGGCTTGTAGAAGTTAAGGCCACTTGTTTACTCAATTGTAAGTGAAGGAAGGCATGTAAAACGCTGCAAATAAAAAACATGGCATGGAAGCGCTACTAATACATGGACATGGAAAACTTCAGATCTCTCTAAGCTATCTGATATGCCCAGAACTCACCCCTTGCTGCCACCCCCTACCTTTCCAAAATATACAACCTACTCTGCCCCACTCACTCACCCTACCCTGCCACCCTCCAAATAAAGAGGTTCTTTGCCCAAGGTGGCCAGAGAACTCCATTAAAGTAGAACACGTTTTCCAACTTTGTCTTTTATTTTTACACACCAGTGTATTTTTTTAAGTGTGTTTATGCAAATTAGTTCAATTGAACAGAAACAAGACTACAACTTCCAGAATGCACTATTAGGCTTGCTGAGAACCCTTGCCACAAGGTACCCGTGTGCATCACCTCGTATTCCATTCGTGAAGTGAGATTTTTACTCCGTGTGGATTCGCTCCAGGTATAGCTAATACTTGCCGAAGAGCACCTTGGGATCTGTAGTTCTTCATGTCCGTCAGAACGGTGAATTAGAAAGTGAAAATGGCATAAGTAGTCAGTAGATCAGAGTATCTTTGATTGCTCTCCTCCTCTAGAGTGTGCTTGGGATAGGAGGGTAGCTCTGAAGGAAGGGTGCAGCGAGCGTGTCCACTAGTCCTTGTCCAGACCACGTTAGGTACGGGAAGCGAACGGGTGGCGTGTCCGGGGCCTCCACGGCTCTTTTCTGCAGGGACCTGGCCCCTCTGAGTCCGAAGCCCATGCGTCGAGTTAGTGACCCCGGCTGCTTTCCCTCATTACACTGGGTTCACCCGCGGGGAGCCCTCGGTTCCGTCTGATCCTCCTCAGCTTCCATTCAGTGCGCGCGAGCGTGCTCTGAGTAGCCATGAGACTTCCTGCATCAAGCGTTTCTCATAGCTGGCTCAGTGGCGTAACGGATAAGGCATCAGCCTCTGGAGCTGGGGATTGTGGGTTCAAGTCCCACCTGGATCGCATCGGGACATTTTTATGTCCTCGGAAAATAAGAAACCAGCACGATCGCGATATTAAAAACAAGCATTTACATAGATATATATATGTATATATATATATGTATGGCTGTTTAATAACTCAGTGGTAGCGAGACATTACTTAAGTATATTGCAACCGAGTTATGGTATTATCCTTTGAAGCAAATGTTGCACTCGGTTGCAGTTATATAAGTGCAGTTTTGCCAAAATCGACCTTGAAGACCAGTATTAGATGTAAAAGGTGCAATTATGATGTATTTTGGGAGTTGAAGTCCCCACATGCAAAACGATGGATCAACATATAATTGCAACGAAGGAATACATGGATTCAGTACCATTTTGGGGGTTAAAAGGCAACCTTAGATAAAAAAAAACTGTACTTACCTTTACTGCACTACCGACAAATGGTGATTTAAAAAAACAACAATGAACTGCACCTTTAACTGGGAGAATGGATGATGTCCTTCTTTGATGTCTTATGAGTTACGTTATTTAAGAACAAACGAACCCACTGACGAAACGGCAAGTGGCATATGATTAAGGGTCGTAGGACTCGAAAACGCGTAATGCCAGTCTTGAAATAAAGAATCTTTTTAAGCATGTTTAGTGTGGCCCCTGATGCGTTCTTGAAGGAACGCTGTTTTCTTTTGGATATATATATATATATATCTCCTACTGGCGGTCGCCAGTAGGTAATTATAGTTAGGACCTAGTTTCCATAGGAAATCCACAACATTCTATTTGGAATAACTTTGGCGCTGATGGACGAAGCTTTGTGAATTTCTCCAAATAAATGGCCTGCTCGCTTCCGCTTCTTCCCTGAAAGTTTGGGGGTGATTCATCAAGTGGGGGCAAGAAAAAAGGGGGGTCCCAAAACGTGTTTTCCCCATGCAATTTTCCATAGGGACCTTTAGCCAGGGCTACAGCCCGAACGGCTGAACGGAATTACACGAAATTTGGCAGAGAGGTAGAGTTCTCTTCGCAGATTGTGCTTTTTGTTAAATGGCGTAAATCCGTTCAGTAGTTTCTGAGAAAATTGCAAGTAAAATCATAGCGATATCTAGAGACGGAGTTCAGCACGCGCACTGAAATCTGTTCAGTTACGAGCGCGAGCTGCATACTGATTGGCTGTGAACTGTCTGTCAACACTTGAAACCAGGAAGTGTTGGTGGCCATCTTGAACCGAGTCACAAGAAAACAGTAACACAAAGTTCAGAAATAAGGGAAGGGGTAGGGTAGAGACATTCTGACCCTCTAGGCTTGCTCAGGGGGTCGTACATGGATGTTTAGGCTCTATTTTCTTTTTAAAGAAAAATCGCGGCGTACGCGTATGGAAATACGTACAATTACGAGCAGGAGCTGGATGCTGATTGGCTGTCAATACTCCAAACCAGGAAGTGTTGGCAGCCATGTTGTTTGTCGGGAGAGCAGAGTCAGAAGAAAACAGTAAAACAAAGTTGAGAAATAAGGAAACGGGGCAGAGTAGAAACATTCTGAGCCTATAGTCTTGGTCAGGGGGTGGTATATGGATCTTCAGGCTCAATTTTTATTTTCTAAAAAATAAAAAATGGCGGGGTACTCGTGCAGTACTTGTACGCGGTGGAAAAGGTGAAGCAAAAGTAGAAGTCCGTTTTATTCATTAGGTCCCGGGGGGGGCAAATTACGACGGACAATGTTTCAGCATAATGGGGGATTGTAAGGTGCCCCGAGCACTGGGGAACGCACTCCTGTGGTTTTAATTTTGAAGTATGCGGGGGGGGGGTTATGGCCCTACTCCCCGCAGTCTCGGTGAGCGGCACCCCTCGGGTCTTTTTAAAGAAAAGAAAAATGTTTTGAGCTCTCTCTCTCCCCGTACACGTTGCGGGGAACGCCACATTTCTGGGGCAGTGATATGTAAAATGACCTTCCAGCTCCGGGTACCTGCATTGTCTGAAGGTTTTTTATTAATGTTGGGAGGGTGGGCTTGATAATACGTCCTTGTAAATTCCCATAGAAGCCTATGTTCTGGTGTTAACATGGGCTTCTATTGGAAATAGCAAGGCCGTATTATCAAGCTCATTATCGCCGTTTTATCTGCAGTTTCCTGCCAATAAAACAGCGATAATTTTAACACCGGTCCTTGATAATATGCACGTAAGTTTACTGGTCAAAAAAGAGCAATGAGCCATATTATCAACAAATGGCGATACATTATCATCGCTTTTATCGGCAGGAAACTGCCGATAAAGCGGCGATAATGGGCTTGATAATATGCCCTTGTGAATAACCATAGGAGCCCAGGTTAACATCAGAGTTACAAGGGCCTATTATCAAGCACATTATCGCCGCTTTATCGGCAGTTTCCTGTTGATAAAAGCGGCGATAATGTATCGCCTTTTGTTGATAATATGCTCCTTCATTTCTATGATAGTATGTAAAGCTTTCCTTTTTTTTGGTGTAGCAGTTGTACTCTCTTCGCATTTCCTAGCGTCATTTCGAAGCCCACGTTTTCTTTTTCTTCAAGTTCAACAAGCAAACCTTTCTTTATATCAGTTAGTAAATCTGTCGCTTTCTTTTCCAGGTTCGTGTGTGTCATCCGCTGCTGTACTTTTGTACAGTATTAATAGTCATATTTTTTATATATTTATTTGAAAGGTAGTACCGAGGCGCCAAACGTTGATTACGTACTCCGTCCACCGCCATTTTAGTAGTTTCTGTTTTTATTATATCTGTTGGTTAGAACTCAGTAGTTTTCAATCCTAGTCTTGAATATCTTACTATAGTATTTCAACATTATTTTTATTGTGGGCGTCATACCCCTCCCCCACAACATAAAATAAGTATGTCGTTTTTTTTATTAATCAATAAATATAAACGAAACTCAATTATAACTATATTAGAACTGGAAAAATAACTTAAACAATGTTATAAACAAATCGTGAAATGGATTCCAAAAGGTGTCTGATTGATAATCTGAAAAAGAAAATTAGAGTTTAGAATTATGTAGATGTGAGTAAATGAGCTGAAGCATTACGGGGCATATTATCAAGAACGGCGATAACATTATTGCCGTTTCAGTGGCAGGAAACTGCAGCAAAAGCGGCGATAATGGGCTTGATAATATGGTGTTGTGAATTCCCATAGCAGTCCAGGTTCTGGTGTTGACCAGGCCTACTATGGGAATTCACACGGGCATATTATCAAGCCCATTAGCGCCGCTTTAGCGGCAGTTTCCTGTCGCTGAAACTCCGATAATTTTATCGCCGTTCTTGATACTATGCCCCTACAAGTTTTGGTAGCTCTACGGTTTTGCGTGTGCAGTATGACTCATACATTCCAGTTCTTTTATAGTGCCGCGTTCAAGTGGTGTCTATATGGAAGTGCCTACTGCGTTACTGACGCCCGTTATGGCGACTTATTTCTAATGCATTCCTATGAAGACTTTGTAGATCTAGGCCTCTGTGCTTACCGTTGTATAAACCTTGCGGTTCAACATTTCAGGCAGTTGGTGTCACAACTTATTCTGAACAATTCTTCTACACGTCGAAGACAGCAGTGTCTAAGTTTAAGAGAGAAAGAGAAATGATGTCACAGAGAGTGAGAGAGAGAAAACAACATTTAAACTGTGTCGCAGAGTCTGGAGTTGAGATTTTTTCTTGAAAAGTGATATGTAGATTTACTAGCTCCTTGCATCACTTTACCCATGTTAAAAGTGACTCAAAAGTGGCGTAATAAGGTTGTGGATCTGTTAGTCAGACTGTTGTAACGTATCTGTTGTCACTGCTCAGAGGTAATTATAGATTTTACAGAGAAGCTGCTGTACACTACGCACTCTGGGCCTTAATATCAAGCGTGGGCGACAAAATTATCGCCACTTTATCGACTGGAAAGTGTCGCTAAAGTGGCGATAATGGGTTTGATAATATGCTCTATGGAATTCCAATCGAAGCTCATGTTAGATGTCCTTCACATCTAACGTGAGCTTCGATTGGAATTCAATAGAGCATATTATCAAACCTATTATGGCCACTTTAGTGGCAGTTTGCTGCCGATAAAGTGGCGATAATTTTTTCGCCCAGGCTTGATAATATGGCCCTCTCTCGTTTCACAAATAAAGCTAACACTACAGTTTTACGAGTGCAGTGTACCTGGTACATTTTACTTGTTATAGTGCCGCGTTCAAGTGGTGTCTATATGGAAGTGCCTACTGCGTTACTAACGCCCGTTATGCCAAATTATTTCTAATGCATTCCTATGAAGGATTTGTAGATCTAGGCCTCTGTGCTTACCGTTGTATAAACCTTGCGGCCAAACACATAAGCAAGTAGACTTCACAACTTCACTTCAACAATTCTTCTACACGTCCAAGCAGACAGCAGTGTCTAAGTTTAAGAGAGAAAGAGAAATGATGTCACAGAGAGTGAGAGAGAGAAAGAGAGAGAAAACAACATTAAAACTGTGTCGCAGAGTCTGGAGTTGAGATTTTTTCTTGAAAAGTTAGACGTATATTTACTAGCTCCTTGCATCACTTTACCCATGTTAAAAGTGACTCAAAAGTGGCGTAATAAGGTTGTGGATCTGTTTGTCATATTGTTGTAAGCTATCTGTTTTCACCGCTTGGAGGTAATTATAGATTTTACAGAGAAGCTACTGTACAATACGCACTCTGGGCCATAATATCAAGCCTGAGCGACAAAATTATCGCCACTTTATCGGCAGGAATGTGTCGCTAAAGTGGCAATAATGGGTTTGATAATATGCTCTATGGAATTCCAATCGAAGCTCATGTTAGATGTCCTTCACATCTAACATGAGCTTTCATTGGAATTCAATAGAGCATATTATCAAACCTATTATGGCCACTTTAGCGGCAGTTTGCTGCCGATAAAGTGGCGATAATTTTGTTGCCAAGGTTTGATAATATGGTCCTCTCTACTATCATAAATAAAAGTTGCACTACAGTTTTACGAGTGCAGTGTACCTGGTACATTTTACTTGTTATAGTGCCGCCGCATTCAAGTGGTGTCTATATGGAAGTGCCTACTGCGTTACTAACGCCCGTTATGCCGAATTATTTCTAATGCATTCCTATGAAGGATTTGTAGATCTAGGCCTCTGTGCTTACCGTTGTATAAACCTTGCGGCCAAACACTTCAGCCAGTTGGATTGACAACTTCATTTCAACAATTCTTCTACACGTCCAAGCAGACAGCAGTGTCTAAGTTTAAGAGAGAAAGAGAAATGATGTCACAGAGAGTGAGAGAGAGAGAAAGAGAGAGAAAACAACATTAAAACTGTGTCGCAGAGTCTGGAGTTGAGATTTTTTCTTGAAAAGTTAGACGTATATTTACTAGCTCCTTGCATCACTTTACCCATGTTAAAAGTGACTCAAAAGTGGCATAATAAGGTTGTGGATCTGTTTGTCAGACTGTTGTAAGCTATCTGTTGTCACTGCTCGGAGGTAATTATAGATTTTACAGAGAAGCTACTGTACACTACGCACTCTGGGCCATAATATCAAGCCTTTGCAACAAAATTATCGCCGCTTTATCGGCAGGAAAGTGTCGCTAAAGTGGCGATAATGGGTTTGATAATATGCTCTATGGAATTCCAATCGAAGCTCATGTTGAATGTCCTTCACATTCAGTTATAGTGAGCTGAGCTAACTATAACGGAGGAATTTCAAAGGTTTTGTATGAGAGCAATGTTCAGCTAACTATAACGCGTGAAACCTATGGTTTTTTCAATGAATTTGCATAGTTTTTTAAATGCTAATTCCTAACTATAACGTGTGTGAAACCGATGGTTTTTTCAATGAATTTGCAGGGTTTTTTAAATGCTAATTCCTAACTATAACGTGTGTAAAACCTATGTTTTTTCCAATGAATATATATATATATATATATATAGATATAGATATATATATGTATTCGCTCCAAGTCCCACTGAAAATCCCGGGCACTCACGGGCGGGTGCAGTTTGCGGTAGAGGGTTCCCGCAATGATACCACGCTCTGCTTCAAAAACAATTCACTTTTTCGAAGAACCGCACTCGTAGACCCAAAATCGTGCTCACACCATCATTGTTTTTATTTTATCAGAGACAACAGACGCGTTTCAGCCTAAAGCCTTCGTCAGTGTTGATAGCACTGCGGATGCTAGCTGGAGTTTTCATACGTTCACTCCTAATGCTAAACATTAATGATGGACTGCAAATAGCAACAACAATGCAGCAAGCTTACGCGCCATCTTTAAACGTATCTATATACACTTAGTAATTTAAGACACATAATGTAAATGCATAATTGTCAATGATCAAGCGTTTCGCCTGCATGCACGTTTGCTGGGAAATACTCATAAGCTTGCCGTGTATCGGCATTTCTCCCCTCGTGCCTCCAGGGGAGATACTGGGAGCGTGAAGCCTCGCACCCCCAAACCTAATTCCCATCAGTCCATACAGCCATGGATTGGCTAATGTTACATATACAGTTCTGAACATAGTGGTCAGTGCCCAGTGTCACCCAAATGTGCTATACAGTCAAACACATTAAACAGTTTAGTTCACTAAGTTAAGATTGCCATAATCAGTTAAAGCAAAGTCAATCGGAAATTCCACATTTTTTACCCAAATTATACAAATTTTACAAAAATTCACAGGTTTCCATCATCCTAATCCAGATTCTTCTAGAACATTCAAAATCACAATCAAGGTTTCAATCAATCGCTCCAATATTCTCGCTTTATAGCTTTTCCTAGCTAGTCAGGATTAACTTCTTCTAGACAGAACAGTCTATCTTCTACATTTATCTGCCTAGATGTACTGCAAGTTCTTCTCCGCTGTTCAGGCCCATCGGTACCTTAGTCATAAGATCTATAATGTACCTTGATTCTAGGCGTCTTAGCTTTTTTAGCCTATCTCCTCCTCTTACGCTGTCTGGCACACAATCTAGCCCAAAGTACTGTAGTTTATTTCTGTCTCTTTTGTGTACTTGGTCAAAATGTCTTGCGACTGGGTATGTGGGGGTCTGCCTTGTCAATTGCCCTAAGGTGTTCCAGGACTCTAATTTTCAACTGATGTATTGTGCTCCCAATATATCCAAGGCCGCATGGACAGACGAGGCAGTAAACAGCGTAGGTGGTACTGCATGTCAGAAATTTGTCAATTCCCTTAGAGATATTGGCTTCTGGTACCCAGTAGGAACGAACTCTCTTACTTCCTGAGCAGGCTTTGCATTTGCCGCAGGGGTAGAAACCCCTCATACTGGCAAATTTGCCTTTTTTGGGGATCACTTTCTCCAGATGACTCCTAACCAATGAATCTTTTAGCGATCTTGCTTTCCGAAATGTCACTAGTGGTCTCGATGGGATATCTTCCTTTATTACTGGGTCAGTTCTTAAAATATGCCAATTTTTTGGGAGTATTCTTTTTAGATTGTAAGATTCGGTGGTATATGGCGTGATTTAAAAAAACCTTTGAAATTCACTGAAAAAACCATAGGTTTCAGGAGTTATATAGTTAGGAATTCGTTTTTGAAAAACCTTTGAAATTCACTCAAAAAACTATAAGTTTTAGTGGTGTTGTAGTTAGCTGGACATTTTACTCATACAAAACCAATGAAATTGCTCCTATATAGTTAGTTGTACTAACTATATTTCGCGCACCCGCAATCCACTGCTGATGATGTCACATATTAGATCATTCATGACATGGTCAGTGACATCACTGATGACATCTCAAATGACATCACTGATGACATCACTGATGACATCATCCACGTGACAATCACATACACCTTTTCATACACTATTACAATTTTTCATCACTATTTGTAAAATACAGAGTATCATATTTAAATCCATTGTCACAGCAATACAAGTATCTAAAAATCCACTCAGTGATTCATAGATGTATACACACATCTAATCACTTACCTATGGATTCACTCATACATGCTGTCAATGAACAATAGAACACTATCAAAAATACTTATACATCTATATCGACATTAAACAACAGCACGCATCCTATTTACATATGAAGTCATCCTACTCACTTATGCAAACAATGGATCATACTTACATATTTACTTAGCAAAACACTTATACAAACACCACTTCTTCTATTCATTTAGATAGTAAGTCATACTTAGTGAATTATAAAATCATTATTACAAATATACAGTTATCCATACAGTCACTCACACAATCATTGTGTCTTATGTATACTTATTTATATACAACAACTGACACATACACTGCCTTTTATTTTTCTAGTTTGTTGGACCTGTACCTTTGAGAAATATATTTCCTCATCACCACACCCATAAAGAGATTCCCTCACCCAAACTGTTAGAACATGTAGTTTTAACTTCATATATCTACTGAATCAACTATTCACACATCTTTGGACAGTCACACACCCCCCACCGAACCACACACACTTTCACACTCCCATACAAATACTCAGTTAACTAATCAATAACTAATATAGACTTTCACATAGCTAGTAACCAACTGTAGAATCAGTTTACACAACAACTGACAAAGTGATACAGATATTCACACAGTTTAGTCACTATCCACTATATTTAGTGAGACATTATAAATTGGTCAAGTAAACAGTCAATTACACTGCTACTAAATCATCCATCCAAATATTTATTTATATATATCCACTCATTCTTCAATGTAAATTGCTATATATATAATGCATATTTCAATAACGAATCAAACCACAGTCACTGGATGATGTCATCAGTGATGTCATCAGTGATGTCATTTGAGATGTCATCAGTGATGTCACTGCCCATGTCATGAATGATCTAATATGTGACATCATCAGCAGTGGAATGCGGGTGCGCGAAATATAGTTAGTACAACTAACTATATAGGAGCAATTTCATTGGTTTTGTATGAGTAAAATGTCCAGCTAACTATAACACCACTAAAACTTATAGTTTTTTGAGTGAATTTCAAAGGTTTTTTAAAAACTAATTCCTAACTATATAACTTCTGAAACCTATGTTTTTTTCAGTGAATATATATATATATATATATATATATATATATATATATATATATATATATATATATATATATATATATATATATATATATATATTATATTTTTTCTCATTACAGAAAACCAGGACACGCACAGACTTAGAAATAGGACTAAATGTCCTATTAGGACCTATGAAGTCTCAGGGCTTCTTATATACAGATATGTATGTATACATATATGCACACATACATATCTTTATATGTATATATACATGTATATAAGAAGCCCTGAGACCTCATATGTCCTAATAGGAGATTTAGTCCTATTACTATGTCTGTGCCCGTCCCAGTTACCGTTCTGAAAATAGGGACTCCCAAGTGTGGTATCTTGCAATGGCATTAAATGACATCCCAATGATGTCTGTTGGGAGAAGTGAGAGACCGTTAACCTAGATGGTTGCCTGGGGTTGTTATCCTGTATCGTATCTGATTTATTTCTTAATAAATATAATCCTTGGATTAACCCTTTGTTGATGTCTTCAACTACACATGCAGTTTTATAAATCATTTGTAACATAACGTGCCATCTTAGATGATGGAATTCAATTATCCGGGCTCTCAAGAGTCAACCATGTCTGTACCTTTTACTGGGACGAAATAAATGTTTTGGTTAAATGTTAGCAGTGCTTTTCTCACTATGCATGCATTGAACTGCAACCTAACCCCAAGTCAATAGTCAGTAAAGCATCTCTTCTATTTGTTAGGGTGACTTGTTCTGGAAAAACTTATTTGAAATTTAAATCTTGTGCAACAATACACTTTAGATAACTATGGATTTCAATTTTTCAACACCTTATTATATATTATTGTTGAGACTTTGCATCCTCTAGCTATGGTGATCTGCGTGCTAAATCATGCATAGAAAGATTGACCACAATGGGAAAAGTGTAATCTTTCACACGTTGATTTTGTTGTTGAAATGCAATTCATAATTGCTTTTTAAAGTGTTGTTTAGTCCAGTTTATTTATTTAAAAGTTATTCAATTGCCATGCTTTAACTAATCAAGGTGTAAATGCATGAAATGTTCCAAATCACCAGTTTCTATATAGTTTAGAGAGACTTTTAGCTACAACCTGGGGTACTGTACCCTTTCTGTTCACTTTAAGAACGTCTTTTGGTAGCGGCCTCTGGTTCTGCATGCATTCTCCTTACTTTAGAGGTATATCTAGTATCGACCTGTGGTCCTACACCCTCCTGTTCATTGTAGGAGTACCTCCAGTAATAATAGCTGCAGGAAGATCTCTAGCAGCAGCCTGAAGTGCAACACACTTTCTGCTCACTTGAGCAGGTCGACTTGTGACGATCTGAGACACTGTACTTCAATTAACTTCAAAAGCTTTGCTGGTATTGACCTGAGGTATTGCACCCTTTCTGCTTACGTATGAGTGAAATTTAGCATCCTCATAAAACCTGTAATAGGCCTACCCAAAGCACGACCAATGGGATAACCAGTCATGCAGAGATGTGTATAAGCAACTGACCCATGTTATTAGATCTAAAGACTTGGGAAACATTCTAATCAAACGGAAGCTGTACAAAAACACCCAAGCGGTAGCACAAAGGTCCTGGGACGAGTCAAAATAGTTAGAACTTCTGGTAGCCAGTAAAGAAAAAAACATGCAAAAATTCAGGCAGCTTGTCAAGTGGGGAAGAGGGGGGATCTGGCCATGCTCCCCAAAATCATGTTTTCCCAGATAAGTCGGCCTCCTTTGAGGAGCAGTTCGCTGTTGGGGTTAATGATGTTGGTGAAGACTTGTCCCACCCCCAGAGCCTGATTCGGTATTAATTTTTACGAATAGTGAGGTGGAAATTGCTGTGAATGCTGCACCAAAGGGTAGGGCCCCTGGCCTTGATGGTATTCGGTGGACCTGTTCGATCACGACAAAGATAACTGGTTACAGTATATCCAGTTGCTTGTGAATGCGATTGCTAGTGGAGCAAATATACCCGACTCCTGGCGAGGAGCTGAAATTTTACCAATCTATAAAAAGGGGATCGCTCCAACCCTAGTAATTATAGGCCCATCAGTCTTAACTGATTTTTTCACAAAAAATCATGGCCAGGGTATTGTTAAATAGAATTCAGTTATTGATAAATGAAAACAACATATTATCACCCTTACAGGCAGGATTTATGGCACACATAGGCACCATCAACCAGGTCTTTCGTTTTGTTTTAATTTACTGGCGTGTCGTAATCTTAGCTGGCAGTACTATTTATGCCGCCTTTGTTCATTTAAAATCAGCATTTGACACAGTACCACGTAATAAGCTCTGGACTGTTCTGAAAGACTTAGGCATGCCCTTGGAACTTTTATCACTTACAGCCACATTGCACAAAGCTATTTTTGCACAGGCACGATGGGGTGTGCCTAGGGTAATACCACTCCCAGGTTTCTGATCTTAAAAGAGGTACGCCAAGGGTGTGTCCTGGCACATTATTTTCTCTGGTAATAAATGGGGTTGTTAATTATTTTTTAGTACATCCCACCGATGCTCCTTAATTAGCTCGCTCAAAGGTCCCAATTACTTATGTTTGCAGACGATACCCTAATAATATCAAAAACACAAAAGGGGTTGCAGCAAGCGCGATGTCGCTTTGAGGACTTTTGCCGAGATCATGAGCTGAAGGTGAATGTGGATAACACCAATTTCATGGTTCTGCACAAGCATAAAGCGGCCAGGGGCAGGGTTTCTATGAATGAGGTCACATTAGAACAAACAGATGTATTCACTTACTTGGGGATCACATTGGGCAGAAAGCACGATTGGAAGCCCCAGATAGACTTATTGGTACTTAAGCACTCACAACTGACAGGAGCCTTACTCAGTGAGCATGGGCGTTCCCACACTAAGCCAATAGGCCCTGTTCTAAAGATTTATAAAAAAAAAGGTCTTGGCTTCCATCCTTTATGGAGCAGAACTGTGGGGCTTCGAGAATGTCTTATTGCTCACCTTAGCCCAGAATAAATTTGTGAGGAGTATAACCGGTCTTTCCCAGAACACACCTCTTAAACCCCTTTATTATGATTTGGGATGTATTGTGCTGGCAAAGTTGTCAAGATTTAGACCGCTTGCTTTCTGGCGAAGATTATGGACAATCCAGAAGCTGATACACTATGCAAGTGCGCTTAAAGACGTCAGAGATGCAGAAACATCACATAAGATCATTTGGCTGGAAAAGATAAAATGTTGCCTTGTACACATGGGCATGTCCCATTTATGGGAAGATCCGGGTGTTCACTTGTTCCCCTCCGAACAAGTTTTTAAAGAGGTCTATGGGACCATTGTTAAAGATAACACCATGCGATCCACTAGTAGTAACTAAGCACTGACCAGCACTTTCTTCGAACACAAGTCTGAACCCATGTTTGAACATTTTTGAGACTATATTACCAGGCCTGGTGATAGGAAACTATTTTATCAGTATAGAGTAGGTATTTTTCCAATCAGATCTTTTACTGCTAAGTGGAAAAATACCCCGGATAGTAAATGTGCATTCTGCCAGGACCAGGATGAAACAATATCACACATATTATTTGTATGCTCTGCCTATAATGCGCCACGAAGTAAGTGGTTAAAACCAGTTTGTCCTAATATGGGCACTATGTCATGTGCCACTGCTCTTAGACTATTGAAGACCAGCGCCCAAGAGCCTATTTTGATAGCTTTAGCAACATTTTTATGCTGGATGTGGAGAATACGGTCCAACTTCTTAAAAAGATCAACAACTGCTAAAGACCAGATTTAAGTTAATGTTGCTGCTATTGTTGTTGGGTTATCTTTGAGAATGATGCACAAATGATATGAACATAGCTAAACTATTTCTGGTGCTAGTGCAATATAACACGAACAATAGACCTCCCTAATTAATTAAATGTGTATTTTTAATGATTGGTTTTATCAGGTTATTACACCCATGTTGTGCTATCATCTTTGATGTATCCTGTTTTATTATCTTAGTGATCATGTTTTTACTCAAGATTTCCTTTTATTGTGTTATTGTAATTATTTATGTGTCTTTTAAGATCAGAACGGTCGAAATAAAGACTACATTGAATGTAATTGAAATTTAGCAGCAACCTGTATATTGCACCCTTTATGTTCCCTTAAGAGGGACATCTGGTAACGATCTATGTTAGTGCATGTTTTTAAAGCGATCATCATTTCTTTTTCAAATTCTTTTTATTGAGGTTTTTCACTTTAAAACATCATTAAAAAAGTCATCATAACATTTACAGTGCAATTGTTACTTGTTAGCATGGACACACTAGTCATGAGGGAAGCTCGCTGTGGAACTTGGGGTAATGTTAGATTGGAGGTAGGAACTGTGGGTCACTCCAGCTCATGGGTGGGAGGAGGATGCGCTAGTTATGCAGTCCATGCTGAATGCTTTAGTAGAATGCAGGTGCGGCGTGTTGCCATTGGGTGTGTATACCTCTTGAGCAGTGAATGTGGGGTTAAATGACTCCATCGCGCGAGCATAGATGACCAAGCTGTCGGGGAGAGCGTGGCAGCGGATGGGTGGGTGGCAGAGAGCCATTTAGGTGGAGGCTGTAACCCACAGCTAAGACGGTTGTTGGCTGGGGTCAGGGGCAGCATGTGGGTAGGGTCCGAGGCATCCACCCAGCAGAGAGAAAAAGGACTTATGTCAATTTGTCGGGTGAAACATCTGGGGAGTAGCAACCAAGCAACCCTTGAGGGTCAGCTTCCTGCATCTCCTCGCAGAACTGTGTGAGCATGGTGTCCCACACTGCTACTATGGCCCGCTTGAGGAGGCACATTGCCTCTTTGTGGTGGAAGTAAAGCTATCATCATAAGGAGGAAAGAGCAAAAAAGACATGGTTGTTAGCAAAGGATGGGTAGAGGTATAATGTCTTCAGTGTAACATTCATAACATTGCACACGAAAATGGCTAATTGTATTATTGGCATTTGTAGTTTGTTGATAAGTTTGCAAATGGAATGTAGCAGGATTAATTAAACAAATATTGATATGCACTTATGATTAGTGACAGATGATGAAAATCACAACCTGTCCAAATGATTACTGAGTGATGGTGCAAGTCTGAACATGCACTAGGATTAATGAGTGCTTGCAAAATCTGAACATGCATTAAGGATCATTGAGTATGTTAAATTGTAATGGTGGTAAAGGTAATTCTTGACATGTTAATGGCACAGTGATCCCCACTCCTACTGAATGCTTGCACTGGACGAGCAGTGCATATTCTTGACTTAAGCTTTGTTGTGTCACTCATTCATTCATCCATGTGTTCATTCAGCTAATCCTTGTCTCAATATCGAATTCAAGACACACACAGAGTGAATGTAAGTGCAGGACCATTGCCTTTCCCTGCATTGATGGATGTTCTCACCCAGGTCCCTTCCTCTCATTGACTTAGCCATATTGACAGCCTGCTAAGGTTAGCAATTAAGGGAATGCTTTAGAAGCCTGTGTGGGACAGAATGTAAGCTCCCTCTACCCGGTATCTTTCACTATCCTCTCCCTTTCACCAATGGCCTATACAGCTGCCTTGTGGACTCTGATGATGCTGGAGTTTGTGTAGGCTCCTGGATACAGGGAGCAATAACTTTTTGTATAATGGAGTCTTCAGGCAAACCCAAGGCTAAGCCTGCATTTGGTTGTGAGTCTTTTATGTTATGGTCCACACCTGGCGTTGGGCCCTTCTATGGATTTATAGGGGACATCTATTTCTATGCCTTCTCGCAGACCGAGTGCCATGGGACTCCCTTTCCACAAGCGCTTGGTTCCTTGATTCAAGAAAAATAGAAACAAGAGTGGATACTGCCATACTGCCAACTAGGTTTAGAGGCAAGAGAAAGAGTCTGAAAGGTGCAGACTCTTTTCCTTCTTTCACTCAGTTCAATTGGGTTCTGCTCCTTTGGCAAGGCATTGCTAGTTTGAATCTAGAATAGTTTAACACACAGATTGTTAATTGGTTTGGCAGTATTAAACAGGGTGCTACCTGTGCCCACTGGGTACTAGTCAGTTCAATCGGTGGCACTGGGCAGGGCTGTCTACACTGTTTAAAACAATCAGCTGTGACTAGCTAGGTGTTCAGTAATGCTGGTTTCTGAAATGGGAAATTCCCATTGGTGTGCCAATAAAACAGGTCCCAAAGAAAAGGTACCAGTCTGCCCAAAGGTATCGGATGCAGCTAGTCATTCGGTAATGCTGGTTTCTGAAATGGGAAACTCCCATTGGTGTGCCAATGACACATGTGCCAAAGAAAAGGTACCAGTCTGCCCCACGGTATCGGATGCCATGCTCACTGTGTCTGATAACCGAGTGCTACCAGCACTCCAGTCCTAACCCTGCGAACTTTTCAGACATTAGGTTTTTTAAGTACTCCAGAAGTTGCAGCAACATCCTGTTATTGCATTGTATTATTTATCATTCTGACTGCCCTGCCGTTCCTACTTGCAAATAATGACCCATTCTATTTATGAGGGAAGGTTCTTAAGAATATTGGATTTTATGAAGTGTGTTGATTGTCAAACTGTATCCGAGTTCCAAACCCATTACTATCTCCTGGACTGAGCCTTCACTATCTGACTAGCTATTCTTGGAGACTTGAGAGTACAAAAGAGTACTCGGTATTCAGTTAAAATGCAGTAGCATTAAGCAGTTAGTACTTTTGTTTTTCAGTAGGTGAACAGCACTGCATGCACCCCACTGATACTACTGAGTCCTCTGCCTGGTCGAGAATCCAGAAAAATGCTTCACAATACCATGGAGACAAGTGGTGTGGTTTGACATTTAGAGCCAGTAAATAAATACAGCTTTAATGACCAAAATCAAAGAGGTAGAAATATTTCATAACTAAATTAAGCCACTGTCGCCACTGGAACCCAGTTTGTTTGATAACAAATCAAGAAAAGGACTCATGATAACACAGATTTCATTCTTCTGTTCTAAAAATATGGCATGCCTTGCCTTGTGTTACTGTCATTTATCTGATAGTGCTCTAACAAATGCATTATGTAATGGGACGTTTTTAATCATCGTGCCATTTTTTCTGCAGGCGAGCATAAATAAATGCCTCTTGTTTTATTTCCTTTTCAGATTGAAACTCTGCCAGATGGGTTATTTCAGTGTACAAAGCTGCAATGTTTACTTCTGGGACATAACAGCCTGACGAGCCTGTCCCCTCTGGTAGGTGAACTGCTGAACCTTGTGAAGTTGGAGCTCATCGGAAACCAGCTCGAAAGACTTCCTGTTGAACTAGGAGCATGTCAGTCCCTGAAACTGAGCAGCCTCATCGTGGAGGAAAACCTGCTGGACACGCTTCCTCCTTCTGTAAAGGAACGTCTGTAGCTGTCAGAGAAATAATGCACTTATGACAGTGCCCACGGATGCGTACACGTTCTCTTCTCCGGCAAATAATTGAATTGGATTTTATAGCCATGGATTTCTTCCTCTTTTGACTCCTCAGGGTTATTAGAAGCAAACTGAAAAAGAAGCTATTTTGACCAGAGTATACATTAATACGTATATATTCGTTAGCATTCCAATGATTCATCCAGTACTTAAATACACTTCTTATTGTTTTTGGTCTTTGAAGGAACCTTGACAATGGAGCATTCCCTTCCAAGATCTGACTTTTCTATTATATCAGATTTGTAATATCAGAAAAATACTACGTTCATACAGACTTTTAATGAAAACTAGTGCTAAGTATTGTTTAATGTGCAATACTGTAAAGAGAATTGTGTGCTACGTTTTATCAAATACTGTATTTCGTGGGTTCTGCTGATGTATATTTCAGGTATACTTGTGGTTGTCCTAGTATCCCTGAACCTAAGAATGGTTCTGCCATATAACCAAAGGAAGACAAAATATCCTGCCAGAAGGGTCAGAACAGTGGATCACTGTGTAACCCTCCAACAATATTTGAGCTAAATGAGCTCAATATTTTTTCCCAGTAGGGACTGTGAATTGGAAACACAAAGAATCTTTTGCCCACTGCTTTGTGAGGTTTCATTTGGTTTAAATTCTGTATGTATCTATTTGCTTTAAAGTTGGCTGCTGATTTTGGGGTTACCATCTAATGGTCTTATTTTAAAGCTGCACTCACCCAGCCTTCTGGTCTAACAGTTCAACTATTGTTATATCAATGTGATTTAAGATCCAACATCAAAGAAGTCTGGTACCTGTCCACTGCTGGCTTGCTGAGCAAAATGTACTGTCTTCAGGTGCTTAGCGTGATTCCCCATAATGGGTGATCACTTTTATAAATAATACTAAGTGCAGTTTCTGCATTATGCATTTCTGAAGGTTTTTAGAAACCGGCATAATAGTCAAATCACTATTGCAAAGTCACGTCGGTCAGTATAAGCCTTTCCAAAGATTTTATAAACAGTATTGCAGAGTTGGAAGGTGGGAGTTGCCTCTTTGTGGCACAACTGCAACACAATAACAAAATTGAACACACATTTGGCAACCTAGGATACAATGCATCAAAGTGTGTAGTTCTGCATTCGGAACATTGAAAGCCTTGCGTCCATTTAAGGATAAGGTAGTGGGCACCAGAAGCCATGACACTGGAGAGGGATATATTGTTTACTGTACCGCATTTCCCAATGTTCATAAATCTGGTGGAAAAGCATTGTCAAGACCCACAGTATGTTTTGATGCCTTGGGAGCGGTTTAGTTGCATTACTGCTATTGGTGAGGTGTCCCCTAAATAATTGTGCTCAGGTAACCAAACTTAAAGAGTTTAGCCACTGAGAGTTCTAACAGTTTTGTGAGAGCTATGATAAACCTAGAGACTGGTCTCTAGGAATAGTGTCTATAGGGTTACTACTACTTGTATGTATTATGTGTCTTATATGGACAGCCCAGATTGTCCTAAAATTCTGTACATTTCTATGGTGAGGATGGTATCAGTGTTATCCGCAGTTGTCTCAAATATTAAGTTATGATAATGGAGTATCTTTTGACCACTTGACCGCTTTTTCAGCAGATACGATGTGTTGACCAGGAAGATGTACTGCTATTTTACAACTGAGTTAGCATCTACCCCTAAAGTGAAGGTATTTAATGGCTTTCCATGCAGGCAAATATGTAATGTTTAGGTGAGAGGACGATAGGGAAAGGACCTGCCAATGTAATTGATGTAGTCTCTTTAGGTCAGGTGCATATGACATGAACACTTTGTTATTGGCTGACAAGAAACGTAGCAATTCATAAAGTTTTGAAGTAGTATAATGCTAAGCTTATAACTGCACCTTCTACACAGTAGCTTTACTCTTTACACAAGGGCTTAATTATTATTAACCCAGAAAGTTGGGTTTAGTTCTGGTGCCGACTTAATTATTTTGGTTGTTGTTAGCACTGTGAGTGGGGCCTTTATTCTAGATCCAGGCTCAATGGGAAAACTGAAAAATGAGGAGATGTTAAATCCCAACAGGACAGTGCTTTCTTTGAGCAATATTGGATGCGTTCCATTAAGGTATGATTTTTTACTACGAGTTACAGCCAGCATGATTGAGAATTGCTGGGACAAGAATCATACACGTGCTTGTACCATTTAAACATGACTGGTTATTGAGGAGGGTAGCCCCTTAGGAATTTCCAAATCTCAAAGTAGTTTTTTGAACATGTGGGATCGTTTAGCCTTTCTGGGACTGGTTGGTTACATTTCTTTAATCATGTTCTGGCCCCTGGGGCAATGTGTATCTTGCCTGAGTTTAATGGTGAGGGGCCGAAACGCGCTAACAAAATAGGAAACAGTGGACTTAGGTTCATGGTATCTACCCTTAGTTAATTTGCTTGCAGATTGAGCTACACAGACATTTCTTCAGAGGCACAGTAAATAAACAACACCTTGGATACAAGAAGTAAAACTAAAACTTCAAAAAGATAGTTTATTGAAAAATAAGAAGTTAATCTGAAACTAGTTAAACATAAAGGAGGATTAAGTAATGATTGAATAATCCTAGGGGATTCTACATTACTGTTACACTCTGTTATAGTTATTTAAGTGGTGATAGGGACCGTGAAAAATTAATTGGGCTACTTTACGAGTTGCCTGTTTTTAGTGTGATAAAACCAGACTCAGTAAATAATATCAATGGGTGCGGTACTTATGGAGTGCAGTATTACTGCATTATTCAGAGTTTCACATGTTAGAATGAGGCATAGCATGAGGTATCAGAGTCTGCTCACACTGAGTACAGCCTGTTTTGTGTCTTCCTGACCATTTTTCCCAGGACAAATGTCACCAGTCTTTTCCTGGTGAAATAGTACTTGGAAATATTGTTGATTTTCACTAATTACACCAAAACACGGACTCTCGATGTATGTGCAAACTCCAGTGTGTGCCCAAATCGAGATTACCATGAGCCTCTGAATGATAGCCTTAGTCTGCTACATTCTCTCTTACAAGGGAATTTTGCGTTGGTAGGATTCAAACTCTTGACTTGCACATCAGTAGATGTTAAATGTGACAGCTTAACTCACTGCGCTCTGCAAACATTCTAGATATAATCTTTACCTGTAAGCTAAACTACAGTGTTCATTAAAAAGCACATGCACATGACATGAAAGTAAATGTCTGTTGAAATCCTGCTAGTATTTATTGAACAATAAACTTCAGAGGTTCAGCAACTTGTTTGAGGACTTGTTTGTGTGTCCCAGCTTTTGCTTACGCGAGTGACCATAGTCAGAAGGTTACTTTCAAAATGTTGTTGAGCCGAAAATAGTCTGTCAACATTTCAGCCACATGAGCATGGTTGTAAGGACCTCCATATCAAAACCTTGCAATGAAATAAACCATAGCATACCTATAATGTCTCCACCAGCCAATCATGACGCTGATTATGTATCTGAACAATGAAGTATGTCACAGAATGTTAAGACCAGAACCTGTTTGGTACCTAAATGATGTCAAAGCACTCTTTCTCTACTGTTGCCCGATTTACCTCTTCAAACAATAGTTCCATGGTTATGAAAGTTTTCTTTCAATATTTGTCTTTTTAATTGCCAACATATCCATCACCTCATTGGCTATCAGCAGCTTTTTTAAAAAAAAATTGATTTTTTAAGCGTCTTATATAGCGCGAACTAGACCCGAGAAATCAGAACGCCTTACATGAGCACCAGTTTCGTTGCAGATTGACACATTCATGTTTGATAGGCACGGGGAGATTAAGTGACTTGGGCGTCGTTGCCAAGACTTGAACCCGGTTCCCCATCGTCAACTTTGACCGCTCTAGCCATAATGCTACATCCTCTCCTTTGATTACAGGAACTACGTATATAACATCTTGAATGCCCAGGAAAGTCAATTAACAGGTTTTAGTCATGTCAATGTGCCTGGGCTGCTTCATGTAAATTAGTTAAGACAGTGGTATGTAGTTATTCCATACTTGTATTCAAATCTCTTGGAGAACTTCCTTCATTGTCCTGATAAGGATGGTTCTTATATCTTTACTTGGAAACAAAGACTTGTTCTGGATCTCATGCCTGTGTGGCATTTACGTATCATTAGGGTCAGAATGGCTGGTCTAAGGGCCTACATATTACTTTCTTGGTTCAGAAGTGTTCTTGCCAGCTCTCTGTGAAGATCAGTTATGTTATTTCTCACCAACTAAAACTCAGTTCATCGACCTCTAGGATGTGGCTGTGGCATTTGGAATTGGTAAGTTACACTCAAAATGTGTTCTAGGCATTGAATGGCCCACAACAGAAAATCAAAGAATCAGCCAGTCATTTTATTTTTTCCAGTATAACCTCTATAATTTTTCCCAACGTTACCAGCATGAAGTTCACACTTAGCTTGCGTCATCTTTCTTCCTCCTTGATACTTGTTTTTCTTTCTTGTCACTTTACGTCAGTCACTCACGCCTGTGCATTCCCAAGGCTCCCATGAGGCAGTTTATGTTTTCCCTGGTGCAGCTCCTACTGAATGCAGTGGAGGTTTTGAGGCTAAAGATCAGACTTTGATATTTAATATTTATTCATTGATATAGCGCCCGAATCACCCCATAAGGGGTATCTCTGCGCTTAGGACGGTATACTGTAGCCAAACCAAGATACCTCAGAAAAGATGGGTTTTTAGAAGCTTCCTGAACTGAGGGAGGCTCTGGCAGTTACAAAGCTGTCGGGAAGCTCATTCCAGAAAGTGGGGGCAAGGAGAGTGAATGATTTGCCCCCTTTGCCAACCTTTTTTTATTATTGGAGTGCACAGGAGAAGCTTGGATCCTGATCGAAGGGGCAGAGAGGGAGTGTACTTAGTCAGTTTGTCAGACAAATAAAGAGGCCCTAGTCCATTGAGAGCCTTAAAATTGATGCAGCCGATTTTAAATTTCACCACTTTCTTATGGGGAGCTAGCGGAGTTTGTTGAGAAGAGGGATGGAGGCTGTCTGGGGGGGGCATTTGCTACTAATCGGGCTGCCGTGTTCTGGACCACCTGTAATTTGTTTAGGGAGGCCTCGTTGGCTTAGACCAACAGAGCATTACAGTAGGCCAGGCAGCTTAACACTAAGGCTTGCGTAAGTGTTTTGCTCGTAGATGATGGTAGCATAGAAAATACTTTTCTGAGTAGGCTGAGTGTGTGGAAGCAAGATCCAGCGGTGGTAGCGGAGTGTGCTTCCAGAGTAAGATTCTTGTCAATGTGATTCCTAAGTTCTTGACCACCTGTTTTGGAGAGGGGGCCATGCCCAGCTCCTCCGGCCACCACCTGGGAGTCCATCTTATGGTTGCCACTCCAAACAATATGATCTCTGATTTCTCAGCGTTCAGTTGAAAGATGTTGGTACTCATCCAGGCGGCGATGGTCTTCATGCCCTCTGAGAAGATGTGCTGGATGTCGGGCTGGATTTGTCAAAGGTTAGGAGGGGCTGGGTGTCGTCTGCTGCATATGAGATGGGTCTGAACACAAGGTTCCGCATTAGTTTAGCAAAGGGAGTAATGTAAATGTTAAAGAGGGTAGGGCTCAAACAGGAACCCAGTGGTTCTCCCTAAGTAACTTTGGTGGTATTAGATCTGAAGGTGCCTAATCTAACTGTCTGGGTTCTATCTGTTAGAAAATCTGTCAGCCATTTTAATGCCACCCCCTGTACCCCGATGTCCTGAAGTCTCTCCAGTAGGATTTGGTGCAAGATGGTGTCAAACACCGCTGATAGGTCAAGCAGCACCAGAAGTGCTGCCTGACCATTGTCCAAGGCCATTCAGATGTTATCCGTTACCTCTATCAAGGCGGACTCAGTGCTGTGCTTCGGCCGGAAGCCTGACTGAGAGACTTCCAGGCAGTGAGAGGATTCACCAAAGTTGGAAAGGCTCCTGTTTATATGTTTTTCAAGAAGCTTGCTCTGAAGGGGAAGCAGAGAGATGGGACGATAATTAGACAGCTCGGTAATGGGGACTTTCAGGTTTTTACGCAATGGGTATTACCTGAGCTGCTTTCCATTCTAGGGGAAGTCTGCCAACTTTCAAGGAACTGTTGAGAATGGTGCAGATGGGTGTAGCTAGTTGATTAGATAGTCGAGAGGAGATCTTTGCAGGGATTACATCTAGAGGAGATCCAGATTTCACTTTGGTTAGGAGAGATTTTACCTCTTCCCGGGTGAGTAAGGGGAAACAGTGGAGATATGAAGTGCTAATGGGGGTAGTAGGGTGTTCAGTGGAAGGGCAGGAGAGAGCCCCATTAGATGGGACAATTTATTGGTAGATGGCTTCGATTTTCTGGGTAAAAAAGGAAGCTATGTTGTCACACAGTGACTGTGAAGGAGACTGCAGTGTCGCATGTTCTCGGGTTTGTATAGGTCTTCAGAACCTGATACAGGGTCTTAGAGTTGTTCCCAGCTTGCTCTAACTGATTAGCAATATGTAGCTTACGTGCAGTTTTGATTTTTTTGTGGTAAGAGGACAGTGCATCTTTGAATCTTTCTTTGTCTGGTACACTGTGTGTGTCGCCATTCCTGTTCCAATTTCTTACATTTGCTCTTTTCGGTTTGTAGGGCAGGGGGATAGCAGCTGGTGGGAGTGTGTTTTGTGGGGTGGGTCTGAGGTTTCAGTGGAGCAACATTATCAGTTGTGGATTGTTTAATGGAATTGAAGTGCTGTATCTGATCTTCTACACTAAGTGGTTTAGTAGCAGTGTTCCAGGAGTCAAAAGATACAAGTCCCTTGATTTGGCCAGCTTCACAAGTTATGATATAGGTTCCTCACTGTAGTCCATTTTGCACCTGCTGATGATGATGATATAGGGCTTATTAAGCTCTCAAATGCAGAGGCGTCTTGGCGCTGGTATGTTTATGCAAGGGCGGAAACTAAGCTAGCTCTGCTCAGGGAGTAAACAACTGAGTTTTCAGAGCTCTTGAATGGTAATAGATTAGGTTGCAGTCCCCGCGCCACTGGCCGTTTATTCCACAATTTTGCTGCACAACTGGACCGGGATCTACTGCCCCATCTAGCCCTTCGAAACTTGGGGTACAGATCAGATCAGGCCAGGCCAAGACTGGCCGATTGCAGGTTTTGCGAGGGGGTGTAAAGCCTGAACATTTCCTGGCTGTCATCTGAACCCCCACCACCTCGTGCCTTATGCACCAGGCAGAGCGCCTTAAATTTGATTCTCTGCTGAACGGGGAGCGAGTGTAGTGCCCTTATTCCCTGTGACGTAGAGTGGCCCTTAGGAAAATCTAAAATTAATCGTGCCGCGGCATCCTGTAGTGATTGCAGTTTTCTTATCTGTTTTTTATCGATGCCCAAGAACAGCGCGTTACAGTAGTCCAGTTTGGAAGGAAAAAGAGCAGCCATTACCGTCTTTTGTAGTTTGGGAGGGATAAAAGGAAACATCTTGTGGAGGGTCTTTAACAGAAAGAAACTGGCAGACGTTAAACTATTAACCTGTGCCGACAGATTAAGTTTCTTGTCAAAAATGACTCCAAGATTCCTGACCTTCCTGATGGGGCGGGAACATTCCCCAGCCTACGGCGGCCACTAGGAGTTATTCCAAAGTGATGTCCCATTACCGAACTCTATCACTTCAGTGTTTTCTGTATTTATTTTCAAGAAACTTAGGCTCATCCAGTTTATGATGTCCTTTAGACAAGTGGGAAAACTGGCCACTGTTATCTCAGGCCTACCTGACAGGGATAGCACCAATTGTGAATCATCAGCATACAATACAAATGTGAAACCATGTTTCCTGACTAATCCTGCCAATGGCATCACATAGACGTTGAACAACGTCGGGGACAGAGCAGATCATTGTGGAACACCACAGTGCAGGTTAAAACTGTTTGATTGTAAGCCATCCCAGCTCAGACTCTGTTTCCTGTCCTCTAAAAAAGAGTAAAGGAGGGCCAAAGCCAAATCCCCCAATTCCAACCTCCCGTAGTTGCCTCACCAACACCGCATGATTCACGGTGTTGAATGCGGCCGACAGATCGAGGAGAACGAGAATCGCCCTGCCCCCACCATCCACTACTCTACGAATCTCCTTTGAAGCTGCAAACAAAGCAGCCTCAGTAGAGTGTCTTGGTTGAAAACCATGCTGAGTGGGATCCAGTAGCCTGTTGCTCTCTAAGTAATCGGTCAGTGTCTTACTGACCGACTTTTCGAGAACCTTAGCTGCAAAAGGTAGGCCCAAGATCGGACGATAGTTTTTATACTCAGTGGGCTCTAAGGTTGTCTTCTTCAGCATTGGCCTGATGCATGCGGTCTTCCAGGCTGCAGGGTAAATCCCTGATACCAGAACCTGGTTAATCAGGTGGGTAAGTATCTCACTAATCTTCTCGGTGGCAAAGTGCGTAATGGTAGGGGGGCAAGGGTCATTGGGTGACCCAGATTTTATTGATTCAAGGAAATTCTTTACATCATCTGCAGGAAGTGGTTTAAAACAAGTTAACCTAGACTGCACTGTCTCCACCCCAGGGGAAGATTGATTGTTAGCTGTCAGGCCATTAACTGTCAGGCCATTTGATGACTTGGCAAGACTGTTGTATATCACTTGCACCTTGTTCTGAGAGAAGGTAGCAAGCTGATTGCTAAAAGCTTGGTCACGTTTAAACGAATTAGCCTGCTGTCGTTTGGCTAAAAAAGTAACTGATTTAAAAAGTTCTTTAGCTGATTTTCTTCCTCTTGAATCTTTGCCATAAAATATGCCAGTTTAGCTTAAAAGAATAGCCTCCTTATACTGTTTCAGGGCCCCGTTGTAAGCCTCTTTACTCTCTTTCTTGTAATCTACTCTCCAGAGGCGCTTGGACCATCTGCATTCCACCTTTAGCGCTTTAGGTTCCGGGCCATACCAAGGTGTTACCAGCGGATACCTCTTTGCCATTCCGGTATGTTCTGAAACAACGCAATTGGCTCTCCTCAGGATCCAATCATTAAATTGGGAGGTTGCCCCTCATTATCACTATCTAGTATCAGAAGGGAGTGATTGGGAGCATCTTCTAAGTCCTTGACTTTAACTTTGTTGCCACGTCGGAAAGTAACCCCAGTTGTTTTAAAAGGAGGACACTTCTTAAGAGCCCTGGCCCTAGTCTCAAAGAAAACTGCCTTATGGTTAGTCCAGGGCAGTGACTCCACTCTAGCCAGTATAATGTCGGGATAGTTAGAGAAAAGCCCGTCCAGTCTATGTCCACCCCGAAGAGTAGGCTCAGACACTAGCTGGCTGAGGCCATACGCCGCCATGTGATTTAAAAGTCTGTCAGTCTCAGAATTTGGGTTACGTTCCAAATGATAATTGAAGTCTCCAAGTATTGTGAAAAATTCAGAGTCTAGGCGTGATTCCATAAAGGACCGGAGAGCCTGTGAAATAGCAGCTCTGGGGCCCAGCGGCCGATCCACCAATAGGCCCTGAAACTTGAAAGAATCCTTGAGGCTGGCCAAAAAACGCATTGCCTCAGCCGGAAAGTCCCTCACTGCTTCCACTTGAACCTTTAAAAAGTCTTTATACATGATTGCTGTGCCCCCCCCCCCTTATTTTCTTACCTGTCTTGGTTACATAATGCATAGCCAGGTGGCAGGGCAATATTCCAATCGGGGACTGAGGTGTCGTCCGTCCACGTCTCTGTTAAGATGACTATGTCTAGACTTCAATAACATATCCAATTCATATTTATGCTAAACAACAGAGCGTGTATTAAGAAGTATGCAGTGGAGGCTGTTTTCACCAGTAACCGCAGAGGCTATCATCGGCCCATGATTGATAGAAGTGGGTGGTGTATGGTCCCTCACCAAAAATTCCGCCCAACTCTCCCCTCCCCCCCGCTCCCCCATCCCCCCCCCGTCTGCATGATGTTGTAATCAGATCTCACGTTTAACCTGTAGGAGCAGTTTGTACAGAGGGACATTCCCCTCTTACTTTCCATACTAAAAATATCACAGTTTCCGCAACTGTCTCCACGGAGTTTAAACAGTGCATCTCTGGAATATACTAGGGCCCTGAAACGACCAGGGGTCCTGGCGTTGGGCGCGCTCCGGGCGCAGACGGGCTTGCCTTTGGTGCGCCTTCGGCGTGCCCTCTGCGCGCTCGCGCCAGCTTGGCTTTTAACGTCTAGGTGGGCGGGAGGACTAGAACGCTGACCCAGGTGTGGGCGGGCCCGCTCTTACAGACGAGCACCGCGGGTCGGCGAGGGAAAAGTTACCGCAAATATTTTGGGTGCAACAGAAGCAAAGTTTAAAATACAACATTAAAACTAAATTCCATTTAAAAGAAATGAGCGCCATAGCACCAAGTAGCAGCCTACAAAAAGGGCTCACATGCCCCAGCGTAACACACTGGTCCTTGTTTGGTGGATGATTTATCTGTGGGTCTGCTTGCCAGTGGCACTGTCTGCAAAAAGGGCCCTCTTGCTGAGCCAAAAACTGACACCAGCTAGGGGACAAAGTAAACATGAGAACCTGCACGGGACCAGATGCTACTGTGCGGTCTTGGCCACACCATTGGAGGGACTGTCCATTGTAAAACCAGTACCATCAATAGAGTGTTATGAGATTAGGTATTGGTGGCCACAGGTACAGCCACACCAGACCAGACCTAGCCATAGACCCTCAGTCCCTCAAGCAGACCCATGAGGTTTAGTGGTAGTCCTCCGTCAATCCTCTGATTTTTAAACTATTGGATACCAAGAATTGGGCTGTCAATGGATGTTCAATCTTTGTGTCTAGGAATTTCACAACTCATTCTGTGATGGCAGGACAAAGCAAACTCAACAAATCTCAGTTCATCAAGTACTCTTTAGTGAGAACAGGTTTACCACATCAGCATGTGCTACATCCCCAGAATTGTGGAATATCAGCAGTCTCTTGTGATCATGTTGTGATATGTTCTGTTAGATTTCAGAAACAAGCTGCTGGTTTACTGGATAAACTAAATTGCAGTACCTTTTGCCATGCATTTTGATTGCCAGTGCTACTTTCCAAGCTCAGATTCGATTGAAATTTAACCTAATAAGACATCCATTGTTGCTTCACTCTTGATTTCTGATATATTGTGCAAAGCTAATGCAGGCCACCTCTAATTCAATAAAACATTTATCATGGCTAATTATAAGAACTGGCAGTTGTTCCTGGAAATCTTACCTTGAGGTTGGCTTGCGAGAACTAGCTGCTAAAGAGATTCGGGTGACGGAGCTGCTTTGTGAAATAAACAGCCCACATTGCTTTTTGCCCGGTGGGATCTAGAGGAACTGGAATAAAATCTCATGACAATTAAGCCATACCCCTCTACAATTTGCCCCTCATACAACAACAACAATACCTAACACAACCAATTGTACTTGGACAAAAGTGACAGTTGATGAGATTAAGGTTGAGCGTGATTTCCCTCAGAGCTTATTGGTATGGAAGAATTGGGAACAACGCTGATTGATCCTTCAGGGTACGAACTGACACTTCGGAGTCCCCCCTTCACATTTGCCGCAAACAGTTGCCACTGTAAAAGTTTTGGTTATAACCCAGTTGCGGCTGCTATTAATGGCAAGTGATCTGTCGCGGGGTGCTGGTAAATAAAAATAAAAAAAAGTACCTACCTGCTGCTGCTGGCGCCATCTCAGTGTTCTTCTGCTCCGGTCCCAATTCCCGATTCCCCACGGGCTGGTGCACAGTGCGCGGGCACCCAGACACCAGTCAAGATGCTGATCTCATGCCGGTAATACTATGTACCAGCATGAGAGCAGCGCCGTGATTGGCCAGAGTGGGCTGGTTTAGTGCTCACTCAGGGCCCTGGAGCCTGTGCCTCTTCTCCACCCGACTGTGCAGCATAGCTTGGGTGGAGAGATCTAAGCACACATGTCGGTTTGGCCTTCCGTAGACAGCCAGCGAAACCAACATGCACACTTACAGTGCACACTACTCCTCCTCCCCTTGCTGTCATCATGGCCTGCCCTGCCCTAGACTTAGCTGGCTCTAGCACCGTAAAAAAAAAAAAATGATAAAACTGTTTAGCATTTTATTTTTCACGTTTCCCTCTGCTGGGTGGACGACGCTCCTCTGCTATAAAAGTGGACCCCTTTTTCAGACTTTGAATATCCGCTCCTGTAAGACGGCAGTGGAAATATGTTCGAGAGTTGTCCCTGTAGCCTTTGACTTGAGCTACCGGGACTACTTGAATGCCAGGTGACTTTATTTTTATTGCTGAAGTTTATTGTAGATAGTATTTTAACGCTTGTTGTGTATCTTTTTTAACTCTTTATTGAACACTCAATCTTTTGAAAACCCTTTAGCCTATTCAATTGTACTTGTTCCACCGCGGCAGCTGCTGTTTGTGTGGAGGAATCATTTTCTCGCTCTCCTTCGTGCCTCGCATCCCCAGCGTCTCCTTCATGTCACGTATGGCCGGCTATATTTTGCCGATGCCAATGCTGATGCGCAGCGGGCGCTCCAAAGGCAAGCCTGTCTGCGCCAGGCCGTTGCCAGGAGCCAGAAGCCCTGCTCCTTTTACTTCAGGATATTCCTATTTGAATACAGTTAGTTACTCCTCTGAACAATTGAAGTTCCTTAACCACTCTGCTTGTGTCTCTATTCTCCCTCTCTTAATGGACCCCGCTACATGCAGTAAATGCAGATATCAAAGTCTGTCTCCCCCCAGACTCACTACACTCACCAACCCCAATCCCTGTAATGACTCTCATTTGTCTGCACTGGCTGCAGGCACTCCTACACTTTGCCCCAATGTCACTTCTACTCCTGGAGAAAATGTAAACAACTTCCTTATCAATATGAGATCCCTGCCAAAACACGTGGTGGAAATTTGGGACCTTCTATCCTCCTCCTCTTCTGATATAGGATTTCTTACTGAAACCTGGTTAACTCCGGCTTCTACCCTTTCCATTTCTGTAGCGCTCCCAGCCAATTTTAAAATGCACAGAGTCGACAGGGTCAACAAGGTTGGTGGGGGTATCGCTATTATTTTGGACAAACATATTAAGGTGACAATAATGGATTCCATCTCTGAAGGCAAGCCTGTCTGCGCCAGGCCGTTGCCAGGAGCCAGAAGCCCTGCTCCTTATACTTCAGGATATTCCTATTTGAATACAGTTAGTTACTCTGCTTGTGTCTCTATTCTCCCTCTCTTAATGGACCCCGCTACATGCAGTAAATGCAGATATCAAAGTCTGTCTCCCCCCAGACTCACTACACTCACCAACCCCAATCCCTGTAATGACTCATTTGTCTGCACTGGCTGCAGGCACTCCTACACTTTGCCCCTATGTCACTTCTACTCCTGTGGAAAATGTAAACAACTTACTTATCAATATGAGATCCCTGCCAAAACACGTGGTGGAAATGTGGGACCTTCTTTCCTCCTCCTCTTCTGATATAGGATTTCTTACTGAAACCTGGTTAACTCCGGCTTCTACCCTTTCCATTTCTGTAGCTCTCCCAGACAATTGTAAAATGCACAGAGTCGACAGGGTCAACAAGG
Organism: Lissotriton helveticus; assembly: GCF_964261635.1. NCBI lineage: Eukaryota > Metazoa > Chordata > Amphibia > Caudata > Salamandridae > Lissotriton > Lissotriton helveticus. Next base: position 2,111,640,882 of record NC_136057.1, read on the forward strand.
TTGGTGGGGGTATCGCTATTATTTTGGACAAACATATTAAGGTGACAATAATGGATTCCATCTCTGAAGATTGGGTGTAATGTCTTCAAATTGGACGTCTCCCCCAACCCTTTGTGGAAAGGGGCCTTGGTTAATTGTCCACCTGTCCCAAAAATACATTTTTGTCATCATCTTTTGGAATTCTTAGCCCCACACGCTCTCTCCTCCCAGCAGTTCCTTTTGCTTTGAGATTTTACCTTTTATGGCGATGACATAACAAATTCTGATACCAACCAACTTTTCTCGGACTTAAGAACTTTAGGACTTCATCAACAAATCTTAGATCCTCCCCACACTCAGCTGGCCACACTCTTGACTTAATTTTTACAATGACTCCTCTAGTTAGCATCGACCCCCCCCCCTCCTAAACCCGTTCTCTGGTCCGATCACTCTCTGATCGGTTTTTCTTCATCTGCTCACAACACCAACTGCCAACCCCCCATATGCCATAACAAATTACCTGGTCAATGGCAAAAAGTCACCTCGCTGGCTTGGGCCAAGGCATAGGTGCCTCCTTTGCCATCTGACTCTTTGGATGTAGACTTAGCACTTTCAAATTTTAACATGTCACTGAACGCAGCTTTTGACATAATTGCCCCGTACATCCATGGAAAAAAAATCCCCATAGACCTCACGCCCCTTGGTATACTCCCGATCTAAGGACTGAGAAAGCCTCTTGTAAAAAATTTGAAAGGAGATGGCTTTCGATTAATCTCTCCTTTGACAAAATGACTTATAAACTGGCCATAATTGTCTATCACCGTAATATCAAGACAGCACGTAAAACTTATATTGCAAAAACTATTGATGAAGTTGGGAACTCATCAAAAACTCTTTTACATTTTTTTAATTCCTATATAAACCCTGTGGCCTGCATCTCAGATCCATGCCCATCCCAATCTCTCTGTGATGCTCTGCCTGACCATTTTCAGGGCAAAATAAAGGAAATTTACTTAAACCTCCCTCTTATCGTCCCTGTGAAACCCATAGTCCCTTCTCCTTGCACTGATTCTCCCATTAGTCTTTGTAATTTTACGGTTCCCTAATTAATCTATCAATGACTTCTGGGAAAGTGCCCTTAGACTTAAAGGTGGCCTTGATCAGGCCCATTCCAAAAATCAGGGGCTGATTCGAGTGCATTATTAAGTTAAAATAACATAACATAACATACAATTGTAGCCATTTGACAGCTCATTTTTAAAAGTACATGAAGCGGGAAACCGAGAAAGCTGAGTAGGGCGGCCTTGCCAGGCTCTTAATTGAGCTCCAGGTGCCCGTCTCCACGAAGGGTAACACCAAACAATGGCAGGGGTTATAATAGAAGCTAGACTTTTCCCAATCATGGTTTGAATGACTAATTGCACTTTAGATTCCTCGACCAGACATTATTTAAAGATTTATCTAAACCTCATTTCATTTGCAGTGATCAGAGATCACTTTGGTTTATAGGCGGGGCCTGAGCAATTTTGAACAACAGACACTTGGAACCCCAGAAAGACACTATTTAGTGGTGTGGAGATAGTGAGAATTTTAATTCCTCATTTTTTTTTTTTAATTCCATATTTTACCTTAAAATATGTATTTTGTTTTGGTCTTTTTATTTTAGGCACTAACCTCTATCTTTTAAATATCATTTACCAATTGGTCATGTTAGCTAAACGCTTAACCTTTCATGGTTTGCAAGAATTATATTTGGAATGATCTTAATTAATCACTCAATAGAATTATCTTATCTTGGGGAAAATAGAGCTACATGGACAGCCGTATTAAATGTGGACATATCAAGCACCTTAAACAGTGTGGATGGATCGGTGCTGATGTATCACCATTATAATTCGAAGGCCCTGGGCCAGAGTATGCTGCTACCTGAAGCTATTGCAGCATATATCTTTGTTTCATTCTGAGACCCATAGTGCCAACTATATCCCTGATATTGGTAACGTATTGAGTGTCACAAATGCATAAAACTACCAGATATTTAACAACTAGTTCAGAGCACGAAAGCGATCACATAGCATGCATCAACTCACCTGTGGACATGGTGGGACTCTGGGTAAAGCATCCCAGGTACACACTGTGTTCCTCTTAAAGTTGACCAAAGATTTCCTTTGTACACATGGCTATTAACCAATCCTTAATTCTGCAACATCATAATCCACAACAATTCTGCACAGTTGTACCCACTTTTACACTTTGGAAACTATTGTGCATGCTTTGGAGATATTGAAGTTGACTCCCATACCAATGGTGATGCATGGATGTAAACCCAGCAAATAGCCTGCCAGATTGTGGAAATGGGCTGTATGGTCTACAACCTGGGCAGTTAATGCCATGTCCCTTTGCTGAGTGCGGAGTACTCTGACCCCAACAGTAATAAGAGGTTGAACCTACCAACCCATCTGTACCCATGATCAAAATTAAGGGAATTGCATGATGGGTGAGGTTATCAGCAACTTCTATAAAAGTATGTCAACATATGTAACCTCAGCACAATTATCCTACCACTTCCCTCGTTCATACACATCACAATAAACATTATCTCTCATCTTTACCCCAACACACCCTATTGGCATATCCTTTAACCCAATACATTTAAAAAGAGTATGCCCCAGTGTTCAGTCTCTTCCCTGGCTCCATATGATCCAGTAACTAGTTACTATCCTACCCTTTCACTAACACAACACACGTCAATCAACTTTTATCATCATCCTCTTTCTACCCTAACCTCAAGAGAATAACCACAGTTCATCTATGTACACATCATCTTTCCCCAGCAGCAGATGATCTAGGTGTTGACATACATGACAACTGTCTTATGATACTTGATAAGGGCCGCTGAGAAACTTTAGATCTGCCCCCACCACCCGCACCCATAGGAACAGAGCCATCTGTTTACTTCTGTTATGTTAGGTTGGTCACATGGGCAAGTGTGACTGTATTGCTTTTGGCTTCTTGGTGGATGATTTTGAGTTTGGAGGCTGCCAGATATGTTGTGGCTCACTTCATAGAGTGTAGCTCTCATCTCTCTAGATGCCTATCCACCTGATGCCATTTTCCATCTTCCTGCAGACTACTACTCTGGAGGAAAGATTATAATGCAGATAGCAAGTCTGCCTATAGAGAGGCTGTAGCTCTATATAAAATCATGATTGCACAAGCCAAAAGAGAATATTACACCGTCCAAATTGAGCAGGCCAGAAATTCCAGCAAGCAATTATTTTCCATTACTAAAACGCTATCAGGTAACTCCCCGGATCTTACGCCCCCCCCGTCGCAGTCACTGTGTGACTCCCTTGCAGCGTTTTTCTACACCAAAGTAGACGACATCTATCAAGCATTCTCTTCCAAATTGCTCCCGGTCCCTAATCCTGCCTTCACCTCCCCCTCTGCTAATGCCTTTTCCTGTTTTCAACCAGTCACTCAAGAGCAAATAAAAAACACACTTCTGACCATCAAATCAGGTTCACCCCTAGACCCCTGCCCTTTATCGGTCCTCATACCAGTCCTAGACGTCATCACACCAGCACTCACGCAGGTCTGTAATTTGATTTTGCAGTCAGGTCATTACCCCGACCCGCTCAAAAACACTTTGCTAAAGCCGCTGCTAAAAAAACCCTCGCTCGACAAAAATGAGCTAAAAAATTATCGTCCAATTGCAAGTCTTCCATTTTTGGCAAAGACAATTGAAAAGATCATGAATACCCAGATCTCTGAGTTTATTGAAGTGCACCAGCTCTTGGACAATACACAGTTTGGATTTCGGAAACATCACGGGACTGAGACCGCCCTGATCAAAGCCGCTGATGACATCAGGGTCATTAGGGACCAAGGTGGCACTGCCATACTGGTGCTGCTAGATCTATCAGCGGCCTTCGACACGGTCGACCACAACATCTTGGTCGACCGTGTCCAAGGATTAGGCATCTGTCATACGGCCAAAAATCTAATTGCCTCTTTCCTTGCCAATAGAACGCAGGCGGTCACCCTAGGACCCTTTCAATCAGCACAACTCTCCGCCCCCTGTGGTGTTCCTCAAGGCTCATCCCTTAGTCCGACACTCTTCAACATCTATGTGTCGGACCTAGCTAAGACCATCAAAGCACACGGGATGAGCCTTACCTCGTACGCCGACGACACCCAACTAGTGTTGGCGATCAAAGGTGACGGAGAGCAAGTAGCTGAAAAATTCAAGATAGGGCTCCTAGATATAGGAGACTGGATGGCGAAAAACTGTTTAAAGTTAAACTCAGAAAAAACTGAGGTACTCATTTTCGGTCCACTATCACCAGCCTGGTCCACCACCTGGTGGCCGGAGTCCTTTGGCACACCTCCTATACCAACTTCCAAGGTCAGGAACCTGGGGATTGTTTTCGATGATGGACTGAACTTTATGGATCATGCCAACAAGACTGCATCTACTGCGCACCTAAAACTAAAAATGATTCGCAAAATTCGTCCTTTTCTTCCCGAATCTGCGATTAAGACACTTGTTTCTGCCCTTGTCCTCTCATCCTTGGACTATTGTAATGGTTTATTTCTCAACGCGCAAACCCGAGTCACTACAAAATTGCAAACTATACAAAATGCAGCAGCCCGCCTTATCACCGGCAAAACAAAGTTCGAACCCATTGCCAAAAACATAAAAGATCTCCACTGGCTGACTGTACAAAAAAGAGTCCACTTTAAGGCTCTTTGTATAGTTTTTAAAACACTCAATGACCAAGGACCATTTTTCTTACGAGACAAACTGCAAATTTACAAGCCCACTAGAGCTCTACGCTCAGCTGCCTTTAACCAGCTGCTTGTTCCACGCACCAAAACAGTGTCTTGGGGGGACCGTCGCTTTCTGGTGGCGGCCCCTAAACTCTGGAATACTTTGCCTCTCAACATCAGACAAACTACCACGCTGTTCCAGTTTCGCAAACTTTTGAAAACTTGGCTTTTCTCTCACTAATTCATTCTTCTCTGTAACCGGTTTAGTTCTTCACTCTTCACTTTTTCAATAATGGTTTGAGCGCCTTGACGCCTGAGGGTATAAGCAGCGCTTTACAAGTGTCAAAAATAAATAAATAAATAAATACTTATGTTCTCTGCTGCCTGCAAAGCAGATAGTAATATTGCACTTGTTCACACCAGTTGATTTTTTTTACTAGACTGTTGCAGGTGGATTGGGTAACTGTTAAGCCCAGTGCCCCGTCATCATTTTTCCGAATTGATTCTTCAACATTGAGGTCTTGCAGCACTTCTCTAGCCAGAATGTGTTAAAATATGTTCATGTCCCCTTGGTTGATGTGTGTTCAGCTTCCTTTTGGCGGGTTGCTGGCTGGCTGCCATCTTTGTCTCCTCATCCCACTTTTAGTGGCTTTGAAGCACTGGCTACTTGCATGGCTTCAGGAGCGCCTTCTAATTTATGCTAGTGTAGCCCAGCAACACTATGTGTATTACTTTTCACTTTTTATGAGTGTATGCTCACAGACATACCAGCATGTGTTAGTGCATATGTGCGTTTCCTACAAGAGGCTGTGCTACAGAGACACTCTTTTTTTGGTCACAGTATTATTTTGCTCGAGTTTCCACCTTTACCTCCTATAGCAAAGAGAACCAGGACTGCCTCAGGACCACCCTGTGGTTCTAGAAAGTCCTAGTTGTTTTGACCGACTGTCCTTCCGATGTAGCTCTTCAAATTGCACTGTTTACAGACCTCATCAGAAACAGCAGCATAGATATTTTCCTTGATTGACACCTGAAGGCTAGTATCAGTTTTTGTAGGTGTACTGGCCACCATCCCATCTGACAAATTTCTTTTAAATAACACATTTAATTAGTTTTAGTCAAAGAACAATACACCAGATTTGCAAAGAGATAATATTTATATTCAAGATACGTCTGCCATATCAACTGAGCATGAGGGTATAAGTTGCTGAAGGACCATTGCCTAATATCCCAACGAGAATAACTACCCCTGCTTTGATCATAGGACGGCATTAAAGTTCACATAGTTCGGACCCTGTTCCCGCTTGTGCCCCATGCCTCATTGTACTCTGGTAAGACCGAATGTCATTGTTCACTGTGTCCCACATGTTCACAGTCCTTTGAAGGGCTATGCCCCGATACTCTCCCCAGACAGTCCATATCTTTTGGTGTTTAAGCGAGCAGCCTCGTGCCTTATAAATGGGGATCTCCAGGCTCATGCAATGATCCATCTCAGATTTCCACCTCTCCAGTGATGGGGTGGCAGTATCTTTCCAAGCCCTAGCGATGTCTTTTTTAGCTACCACTAGCAAGAAATATTGTAGTGCTGTGCGGTACATATCTGTATCGATCCTCTCAGTGACATGAAGTAGGGCGAGTTTTGGGTTAGCGTCCAACATAGTACCTGTTCTAGACACTCCACCACCCCCTCCCGAAATGGAGTCAGCTTCTCACACGACCAGACCTTATGTTGAAAGTTGCCTTGTTCGACCAAGCATTGCAAGTAGGTCGATGAGGCCACGACCCACATGTTCCACAACCTATTGTGTGTAGTATTCCCTGTCGAGGTATTTCCATTGTATTAGGTGGAACCTTGAGGCAATCGCAGTCTTGCGGGGCAAGGTGAATGCCTCCCCCAGTTGTCCTCAGTAAGTTGCCCCAGGTCCCCCACCCATGCCTGCTGGAAGGGGTGAAAGGAGGCAGGTGTGTTAATCACTAAGGAATGGTGTACTTGTGAAATTTTGTGCCTGGTCAGCTCCCCTTTGCGGATTTTGGCCTTGAGAGGCCTATGTTCTGGCAGGTCCGTGAGCCCTCTGATGTATAGAGTGATGACATTATGCAGTTGTAGGTACTGAAACAATTGTGAGCAGTCTAAATCGTACTCTGCCTGGCAAATCGTGGAAGGATTTCACTGAGAAGCCCGACAGGATGTCACCGAACTTTGAGATATCTATTACATCCCAGGTTCTGAAACCTTGCAAGGACGCCACTTGAGGCATCCACTCTGCGTGCCACAGTGGTGTTTCCCACATTATGCATCTCGTCCATCCGAGGGCCTTCTGAGTCTCTCTCCAGACCTGGAAGGTCACAATTGTGCCAATCAGGAGGTTGCTGGGAGGGACCCCATCGTATAGCTAATGCAACGGGCGGGTCCCCTGCAATGCCCATTTTTCAATGGTGAAGTCAGTGTCAGCTGTGGAATCGAACCACCATTCATAGATGATGATGAGGTGGGATGCTCGTTATACCTCCACCATGGTCTTGTGGCACTTGGAAAGGACCGCTCGTGGAGAACCCTGCTTCCACTGAAAGTCCAGCATCAAGGCCTACAACCTCTTGAAGGAGGAGTGCAGGAAGGGGTATTGCTGCAGCTTGTAGAACAAGTGGGACAAAAGTACCATCTTATATATGGCTGAACGCCCTAGGATCGAGAGGTGGGGTCATCTAGAACCCGCTCAAATTGGGGCAAGACGTTTTGTTGCCAGGCTCGCTCAGGGTCCTTGGTCACATAAACTCCCAAGTATTGAAAGCCCTTCTGAGGCCGTCCACCCAGTACAGCGTGGATTGGGGCATTGTATCGGAGAGGTGGACAATTTGTGCTTATTGATAACAAACCTGTACTACGCTCCGAAAATCTCCAGGATTTACAGGGCTTGGGGCCCTGACTCAGAGGGGTCATCCAAACAAATTAAGAGTTTGCTCTGTATAATACAATCCTATCCACAAGTCCAGGTGCCAATTTGAAGCCTCAGACCAGCACATCAATTTGCATCCATCCTGTCAAGGGCTTAATGTCTAGCTTGAATAACAAGGACAAGAGTGGGCAACCAGACAGGAGCTTGGGGTGACACATACACTCAGCAAAGCCCGGGGAGCCTCCCTGCTGGCCCAAATCCTGCCTGTTCTTTGCTCCACTGTGGTCCAGGTACACAGACCCACCGCCTCTTCCAGTGCCCCACCAGCTCACAGCGGTGCCAGCCCCCCAACCCCAGGGCCTTGCCTCCAGCCCGGAAGGCCGCAGTCTGCAATCTCTGCTCTCTGGCATGACCAAGCTGCAATGGCATGGAGACAGCCCAGCCACCGGTCGTCCCACCTGTCAGCGGGGGCATCGCTAGCGGCTCAGTGTTCTCTCATCTGGTGCCCAGGATCCCGGATCAGCGCTCCATGCCTTATCATGAAATGGATCTGCATTGTGTAGTGACAGAGCTCAGAAAAAATGGCCGCCATGTTCAGCACCATGGCCTCACCCCCTGTAAGACCCCCGTCAGACAATTAAGACATTATTCAATTTTACAATTTTGCATCTCAAACCATTCTTGTTTTCATTTCCATCTATCAGGGCTGTATGCGGACTGGTGCTGATGCTGGGTCATAAGCCCCATGTTTAGAAATAAAAGGAGGGGTGTTATATCTGGGGGTCTCTAGTTGGCAATGGTATTCACCTTTGTCCAAATAGGGACCCTTACTTCTAAGTCAGGATAAGGGGATTACACTCCTAAATAACCCCTGCTCATCCCCTTGGTAGCTTGGCACGAGCAGACAGGCTTATCTCAGAGGCAGTGTGTTAAGCATTTGTGAATATACACAGTAATACAGTGAAAACACTACAGATGTACACAACACAGGTTTTATAAAAATAAGTATTTTTATATAGACTTAACACAAGACCAGAAACGACTAAAATCCACAATACTACACTTAAGATTGCTTAAAGATGATAAAACGGTGCTTAGTTCAAGTTAATGATCAATGCAACACAGTTCTCAACAAAGTACCTGGATGCGTAACGCAAAGTAAACAAAAGGCTCGCAAAAGGGGAGATGCGTTGGTTCTGTGATCCGGGGGAGGTGATGCGTCGTTCCTCAATGCGCAGAGTAGGGGATGCGTCGTGATCCTTACCGGTGCGGAGGTGATGCGTAGATTCTCGGCCTGCGGGCCCGTTGCGGTGCGCAAGATAGCCCCTTGATACGATGATCCGGTTGCGATGCGAGAAGATGGTGCCCTTGACGCGGCGATGACGATGCCTAGACGCCCTGGCAGCCTTGCGATGACTCTGTACTTTGGAGCCACGACAAGCCCTGGGACACGCTTCTCTGGTGATGCGATGGTGACTCTCGATGGCGTCACGCTTCTCCGGTGATGCGACAGCAGGCAGCTTCGATGAACACACGCTTCCAGGTAGATGCGGCGAAGGCTCGCTTCTCCGGCGATGCGACTATCTTGGCTGCGGCGTCGACACGCTTCTTCTCGATGTGTCGAGCTTCCATCTCCCAGCGACAGGCAAATGCCTGGAGTCAGAATACCCAGCAAGGAAATTCAGAGGGGAGCTGGAGATGAAGTCTTTTGTCCCTGAGACTTCAGCAGGAGGCAAGCACAGTTCAAGCCCTTGGAGAATATTCTGTAAATGATAAAAGTCCTTAAAAAGTTCCTTCTCTTTTCTTTGGCAATGAAGCAACCACTGCAGGCCAACCCAGCAAACAGCATCGTTCTTCTCCTTGGTTTCTTGTTCCAGAAGTGATCTAATTTCTTGGGACCAGGGTCCCAATATTTATACCCCAAAATCCTTTGTCATCTGAAGACAGAGAGGCCTCTGCCTAGTCCAAACCAGTTCCTGAGCACTTTGCTTACATGACTCGCTCCTTCCTTTTACTGTGCAGGGCAGGGACATCAGCTGCCCCACAGGAGGTGGACCCAGCACTGGGGAGGGAAGGTACAGCTCTGGAGCACTTTGTTGACATGATTCCTTCTCGCTTTTCACAGTGCAGGGCTGAGACATCAGACAAGCCACAGGAGGTGGAGCCAGCATTGTAGAGGAAGGCCCAGCCCTATTCAGGTCCCAGGTACAACTCCTCCCTCCCATCTAGATGCATAGCTCTCTATTCACCACCGGTCTGCCCAAGCCTGTCTCCTGAAATCCCCCAGCCCTGTCACTCACAAACCCAGACAAGGAATACACAACCTAGCAGAGGCAGGCCTGGACAGTTAGGCAAGAAAATACCTACTTTCTAAAAGTGGTATTTTCAAACACAGAATATTAAAACCAACTTTACTAAATTTATCATTCTAAGTTCAGGCATACTAAATTCGAATTTCTACCATGTTCCCTGAGTCAGTTAGGATTAGAAGAATGTAATAATCTAACTGCCCATTGTAGCCTATGAAAATAGCTGTAAGTCACTATTAGGACTTGCCACACACATCAGAGCATGTCCTATCTTATACTTACAAGGCACCCTGCCCTGGGGCCTACCATAGGGGTGTCTAATATGAAGCAAAGACCCAATGGCCAGAGCGCTAGTGTGATCCCGGCTATGGTCTCCTTAGCAGTAAGGCAACTTTTTCATCTGGTTGTCCTCATATTGGCGCCGAGATGCTCCTTGGAGCGATTGCTAGCGCGTTATAAATGGACTCTACATCTACATCTACATCTACAAAGGGAAGGTTTAGGGACTGGCAAGTGGGTGCACTTGCCTAGTCGACATGGCAGTACTAGACTGCACACAGGCCTTGCAATGGCAGGCCTGAGACACACTTTACAAGCTGCTTCTGTGGCACAACCAGTGCTGCAAGCCCACCAGCAGCATTTGATTTACAAGCTCTGGGCACACATGGTGCACTGTACTAGGTGCTGACACGTAAATCAAATAACCCAATCATGGAATAACCCATTAGTACATTAATATAACATAGGGAGCACTTGCACTGTGGCACTGATTAGCAGTGGCACAGTGCCCAAAGCATAAAACCAGCAAAAACATATCAAAACAGGAAGAAATCCGTCAAAATGGAAGGGAGACTCACGCCAATGATGCCAGGTCTAACAAGGGGACATTGTTTTCTAGCCTGCACCATCCACCAGGCTCTTCTCTGGCCACATAACCAAAATCCTACTGTACAGGGAGGCACTCAGCACCACTTGCACCATTTCAGGCACTTCTGCCAAGCTCTCTGTAAGGGTCAAAATCCTTCCAGAAACGAAATCAAGTTCCTGTGGGAGCCTGAGATCCAATGAGAACAGGAAAACCGCACCTGAACCTTGAGGCCTTGCTAGACAATTGAGTTCTGTGCATGGCCGTTCTGATCGGCTGACCAGAAGAAGGCTATGAGCAGTTCATAGCGTCCTTTTGGCCTGCCGATTATCACTATTCCTAGTGACCTTCCAGAGCAAGTCATGAAAATGAAGACAGACAAAAGGAAGAGATGTTGATTAGATGAAGTGCCTTACACACAATCTGTTTAAAATGCATGTACCCAACTGAACTTCTAGCAAACTACCCAAAGCATTTGGTGAATTCCAGAGAAGAACAGAACTTAGTTAGGTTAGGCTTCTGGACTCTGCATCAAGCAGCAAATACTTATTTGACATAATTTGTCTACAAAAGTTGGGCCCTCATTAAGAAATGCATCTGTCTCACTATGCCAGTTTTTAATCTGGGCTCTCAATGATTTGTATATGAGTGTGGGATGAGTATATATTTCTGTTTTTTTGGTATCTTATGATGTTTTTCTTAATGTCTGAGTCTAAGCATCTGTCTAAATCTACAGAAGGATTATGTGCGCATGTTCAATCTGTATGTGGGTTTATTGGCATGTCAACACATATGTTCACAATTTGTGTGTGTTTTTATGGTTGTGTATGTGCTATTCAAAATGTGTTGAGGGAATCGTTACTTGTGTGTGTAAGAAATTGGGTTAGTATGTCAGATGGGTAAAACCCTGCTCAGGCAGCAACTGCAATTCCTGTCAGGGTGAAAGTATAAGCAGCGCTAAATTAACCTGTGCGTAGCCCTCTGGTAGCTTGGCATAAAAGCAGTCAGGCCTAATTTAGAGGCAATCTGTAAAGTATTTATGCAGTACTTCAAATGGTAATAAAGTGAAAACGCCAAGGAAAATCCCAGACCTACTTAGAACAATAGAGTTAAATTCAATAAATTATTTGAGACCAAAGCGACAACAATCTAATTAGTAGAACAGGAGCTATGCAATTTAAAAATAAAGCAGAAATAGTGCATAAAAGAACAAAGAGCCAACTGTTGTTATCTGGTGTGCTGGACCAGGACAAAGTCACAAGTTCAGGCTGGCCATGATGGGGCCCAGGCCGGCTACAGGGACCCAGGTAGGCACGCTGAACAAAGTACCTTCTATCTTGGTGTGCAATCTGCCTGGTGGCGCTTTTCGAGGCCTCATGTGGTTCTGATGAAGCTGTATGGTGAGGCTTTGCAAAGCTTCGCATCGATTCCGGCAGTTAGGTGGCCAGAGTTTTCGTGGCTTTGTGTTGCTCGACTTCCATGCCAGTGAGGCTGGCAGCTGTGAGGCGATGCTATGCAAGGCTTGACTTTGGTTCGGAAGAAGCTTGTAGCTGTGCAGCAATACTTTGTGAGACTTCACTTCCCTTTACAACAGATTTGATAAAGACCACAGCTGGGCTGGGGAAGCATTTCTATCACCACTTCCAAGGGTCCATTACAGCAGGCAGAGCCCTGATGCAGGGTTCAAGAGAGTTGGAGCCTTTTGTGTCCCTTAGGCTCTTAGGAGGCCAACCAACTAGCCCTTGCAGTCAGTTTGATGGTCCTGGATTCAAGATGCAGTTCCAGTCCTTTTCACTCGGGCAGTAGAGCAGCTGAGTAGAAGGGCAGCCGAGTAGCAGTCCTTTTTGCAGCAGAGCAGCACAGCAATCCTCTGAGTCTTTCACAGGTTGAGAGGGTTACTAAAGAGTTGGATCTGAAGGTCTAATATTTATACCAGGTGCCAACTTTAATGTAGGAGACGTTTCTGTAGGTTTCCACCCTAGCGGTTTCTGGAATTCACTGCGTCCCATCCCTGGCCTTAGCTTGTCTTGTGGCACAAAAGACATGTCAAATCCTTTGTGAGTGTGCTAATCCAGAGCCTTTGTGATGTGGAAGTGTGGTAGGTGACAGCTTTACCTCCTTATCAAGCCAGAGATGGCCCATCGTTTCAACACCTACTTCCTCTTTGTCTCACTGTCTGGGAGCAATGCACAAAGACCAACTGCCAGCTACACCTAGACATGTGACCAGGATAAAGGTTGCGGGCATCATTGGTTGGGAGAGGAAAATGCCAACTTTCTTAAAGTCGCATCTTCAGAGTTGTGACGACAAATATGAATTCGCAATTAAAGTGGGTTTTAAATTGCAATTCTTTAGAGACCAAACTCAACATTCTCAACTACTCCCAATTGAAAGTTAGCATTTAGCAACCCAATGTTATCCTATGGGAGAGGCAGGCCTTGCAGTAGTGAAAAATGAATTTAAGACTTTTTCGCTATCGGGACATGTAAAAGTTAAGGGTATATTTACAACTTGTTAAATAAGCTGCACCCTGCCCTATTTTCTGTTTAGTGCCCACTCTAGCGGTGACCTATATGCATTAAAATTGAAGAATTAGACCTGGCAAAGGGTTTATTTTGCTAGGTCAATATGGAAGGCTACAATGATGAGCCTGAGACATGTTTAAAAGGCACAATGACATCTACAGGCCAAGTAGGAGCATATCATTTACAGGCCTTGGGTACATATGGTACCATTTTACCGGAACACAGGGTCCAATGCCATGAGTGATCTCATCTTGCTCTTTGCCTATGTCTGAGCACATGGGTTCCACCACATAAATGGGAACTATCACATTTGTTTAAGTCTCTGGCTCCACTTCTTTCATACATGTCAGACCTTTGGTAGCTGCAAAGCGGTATGGTTTAGGATCTACTACCTGGCGTTCTCATCCTAACTCACTGTTCCGGGTTCTGTTTGAATTTCTAGTCTACATGATGCAGGGCAGAGACAACTTCAGAGCTGGAGAATGGGAGTTTAAATTCGACAACGAGCATGTTTTAAGGATATGTGTGTTTGAATGAAACAGACTTGCAAATGGACAAAAATCAATGACCTTCAGTGCCAGAGCCTGATGAAACATCTAATAACTCCAGGCACTTTCCTTAGCACTGCAGGGCTTTGACTAAGAGATATCACTTGGGGGTGGTTAAGGCTCAGATGACTCAAAGGGCTTCTTCCTCTAATAACGTAATACATTTACTGTTGCTAAATTGGCTCACAACACTTCTGGTCATAGCACACAAATGATGTTTACCTTCCAGAAACAGTCTTGAAGGAGTTCCCTTAAACTTTTGTGTCTTGTTTGTGTAAGAACCAATTGACGGGCAGCCTCCAGCCGAATATTTCCCTTAGCTAACTCTCTCTAACATATATACATATAGGTATCTTAGATTTCCAGGAAGCAGGCATGTAGGGCCTTATTTAGATTTTGGTGTACAGGATACTCCACCACTAACATGGCAGATGTCCCGTCTGCTATATTACAAGCGCTTTGTATCCTATGGCACAAAAGTACCTCAATTCTACTCAGTCTTTCCACAACTTTCAAAAGTCTCTGAAGCCATTAAAATTGAGGAGCGATACGAGGGAGAGACTCACTGTGTTTTAGCTAGTTTTAGTCTTTTCTCTCAGGTTGCTCTCCGGCGATCTCACAAGCTTCTTTCACTACCTCCTTCAAGCTCCTCTCCTGTGGAGTTCTATAAGGTTCAGTACCCAGTCCTCCTTTGCTTCATATTTATGTTGCTATGAGGGCAATTTCAAAAAGTGCCTTTCGAGCACTAAATTACTTGTGTAGAATTCACTCTGGTTTCACAGAGAACATGGACTTGCCCTACCAAATGTAACAGGTCATAATCTATGCTTTATATTTGATGCACGCCCCCCTGCTGAATACCCAGATGAATAAAGTTACTTCCACCTTCTATTTCTTGTGGAAAACATTCACCAAAATTTAACCTTAACTACCCTTGTCTTTTTGGAAACCATAAATCAAACCCTATTCATTCGCCAATGGATATTTGGAATAAATTGAAAAATGGTTTACCAAAATACTTGTTATCTAGTCAATGATTGATTGAAAATGGCGCACGTGGTGTCGCTTCATTGGCTTATAATCACCAAGTGCCTTTTACCACGCATGCCTAAAGCACATGCGATGTAAACAAATATAGGCGATCCACCTCGTTGTGAGGAAAGTGAGGTTCTTCAGTTTCCTCACAACAACGTGCACCGCTCAAAAAATATAATAAACTAGTGTATCTATGTGCCATATCATACTAAATACTCTCATCTATCCACATTTATCCAACTTCAACTCCTGATATAGACCTTAGGAATCCTTCTGCTTCCTCAACCCTGCGAAAGGTATACATCTTATTATTATGCATTACCCGTAAACTAGCTGGGAATTTTAACTGTGCTGTAGCACCTAAACTCTTGAAGGACTCGATCAGATTCCCCATTTCCCATTGCTTATTCGCTGTCATTTGCGAGATGTCTGATCGGATCTCGAAATTGATACCGTCAATTGTCAGGGATTTCTGTTTCAACGCCTTGAGAAGTATTTCTTCTTTAAAACTATAGGTATGGAAATTCACCAATATTTTCCTTGGTTTAACTTTATTAACATTCCTTCTGTATGGGTCTCTAAGGACCCTCTGAATATCCATACTGAGTTCTTCCTCTGACCATTTGAGTTGTAGCCCTTCCTTAAACAAATTTATCATGAACTTCTTTATCTCTTCTCCTTCTGCTCCCTCCGGTACCTTGAGGACCCGGAGATTGCATCTTCATTGGTTATTTTCCAAGGATTCTATCTTATCCTGCAATTGCTGTTCGTTCCCCCTTAAGTCGCTGATCTCCTTTCTATTTACCTCCCCCTGAGACGCCAAGTCTTTCAATCCGGTCTCCAATTGTGCAGTTCTATCGGCTACCTCATCCAATTTACAAGACTCTCACAGACAGATCAGAATTCTCTCTGATTCAGTTCAGAAGTTTCAAATCTATTTTTGACCTCCGCTGTCAGTAAATGTATCAAATCTGATACTGATTGCACCTGAGATTGTGATTGAGGTTGGAGCTGTACCAATGGTGGAGATGGTGGGGATTGCAGCTGAGCCTGCACTAACGGCTGGGGGTATAGTTGAACTTGAATTCCATTCTCGGTCTCGTCTTGAACGATCTTAGTTGCGCCCTTGTTCTCCCCATTTTTAGCATCCCCATCAGGGGGTGGCCCAGTGGAGTTTCCGACAGGGGTCGCTGGGTCACTAGAGTCACTGGGGTTACTACTTGTAATTGACCCTGGGATTGAGGTTGTACAGATTGAGGTTGTGGTTGAGAATGAACTTCCATCTTCTCGCTGCTAGAGTACTGAGGTTCCCTGGAGTCCACTAGTCCTGCCAAAACCTGGAACTTATTCCTATTCTCTATTTATTCTAAAATGCTTCCCCGAAAACCAGGGCCTCTCCAGGCCTAGGCTTAGGCCATTAGGAAGAAACAGGAGGGTTTCCCAAGGGGTGGTATGGGGAGGGGTTCACGGGTAGTTTTTGGTGCACGGGTGTGGGATCAAAGGGGAAAAACCCAAAAAAAATAAGTCCTTGTAATAGTTCGAAACCCCCGAAGTAACATGGATATGGAAGCCAAAATAGAAAAGGAATGACAGCGAATCAGAAGCCAGCGATAGAATTCCTATCATGGAATGTTAACGGTTTAAGAGGGGGGCACAGGCGTGAAAGGATTCTACAATACATAACAGATTCCTCTGCCCAAGTAATTTTATTACAGGAAACACATCTGACGGGAGACGAAATGAGGGAGCTATTCAAAAGTAGGAAATGGGTACCGAACCTGGTGTGTATTGAGCAGCGTCTCTCTATAAGGAGGGTGGCAATCCTGATAAAGATCAATCCCCAGTTGGTGGTAATTGAAAGTAGGGTGGACAAAAATGGAAGATGGGCAACAGTAAAACTTCAATACGGTTACCAAATATATACTGTAGTAGGCTATTATGGGCCTAATATTGATGACCCCATGCCTTTTAGCAAGTTGCTATCTGAGTTGCTGGATTTCCCCAATCCGGTCATATTGGCAGGCGATTTTAACGTGGTCTTAGATGGTAATCTTGACCGTACAACCAAAAGTAGAAGTATAACACAGAATAAATCCAGGGCTCTGATAAAAAACACTATAAAGAATTTTGGATGGTGTGATATATGGTTGTGTTGACGTTGGTCCCCGCAACTGCAGAAGAACAACGTAGGTGGACCATGGACCGGTCTATACTTATTGATGATGAGGTAATAAACAAACTTGGTTTGGAATCCCAGGAATTTTTTCTTAATAATCGGGGAAGTGCCCCAATAGGAATTGTTTGGGACTCATACAAAGTCTTTTTGGGGGGCAGAATTACCTCCATTCAGTCCTACAAAAACAAACAGCGCAGGGCGGAAATTCTCAGTATAGAGAATAAAATTCAGAGCTTGGAACATAACATTTTGCAAAAGTGATAGATGAAGTCGGAAAGGTTCAGATCCAGAGTCTTAAAACAGAGCTGTTATCAGTAGTAGAAAGACGGCTGCAAGAAAGGTGGCAAGCCAGTAAATTGACCCACTCCAACTATGGGGAAAGCTGTGGCAAGTTACTTGCCTGGAAGGCGAAGAGTGATCTGGCCAGGAATGTTATAAAAGAGCTTAATTTTGGGACGGCTGGATGTCCGATTATAGTAGGGACTAGCGTTGAGGATACTATGTTAAAATATTACAAAGAAGTTTATAAAGAAGATTTATGTACGACCAGGACGGAGGTCCTAGAGTGGTTAGATCAAGAATTACCACAAAAAGTGTCCGAACCTCAGAAAGATATTCTTAATAACTCCATAATCGAGCAGGAAATAGAAACTGCTATAAAATCGGGGAAATCCAGCAAGGCAGCCGGACCCGATGGTCAACCCCTAGAAGCCTTTAAGAAACTAAGTCAGTATCTGTTGCCTGCCTTGAGCGAACTGTTTTCAGCTATCTTTGATGCAGGTGAAGCGATCCCCCCCTTACTGGAATGATGCTATAGTGACCCTGATTCTCAAGCCCAATAAAAAACCAGACTGCTGTGACTCATACAGACCCATATCTCTGCTAAATGCAGACTATAATATCTTCGCGAAGATTTTAGCAGAGAGGTTGAATGGGGTGGTGGGAGCACTCCTTCATGAAGACCAGAATGGGTTTGTACCGAAGGTATCAGATATCAGATCGCTTTACATGAGCACCAGTTGCGGTACACAAGGACACTTTCATTTTTGTTAGGAACGGGGAGATTAAGTGATTTGCCCAGAATCACAGGAATCACAGGATGTTGGGTGTCATTGCAGAGACTCACACCCGGTTCCCCAGATTTGTGATCGACCACCCTAGCCGTTAGGCTACATCCTCTCCTCGTGCTTAAGTATGAAGCCATAAGAATAATTAATAAGGCCGACAAAATATACAGTCCCAGGCGTTATACTGCCCTGCGGGCATACCTCTTCAAAGTAAGTAATAGCTGTCAGTTATGTGAACTTACCCTTTAGCAGTTCACAAAAGGCTGAGGTGAACACCACAGAAATGTACGTCTATAGACGAACTGCAGATCTGAGAATAAAAATGCTAATTCACTAATTTATCTTCATGGAGAATGGTTCTTCTCGTGAGGACTTTTTCACCGCTTGCTTTTCTGACCACTTGCATTTGAGTCCCGTTGGTGTAATTTAGAAGCATTTGTGTGTATGTGAAGATATTGCAAATCATTTTGAATACTGTTCTGTGGGCTGTGTCTCTTCAGTGGCAAGTCATTTTCCTTATTGAATTATGACTTGTGCCCAGTTTGCCTTGTAAGTCGTGCAGAACATCCTAAATCAATTATCTAAGGTATAGAATACGTGATCTGTTTGTTTTACACTTAAAATTAGTGCTTAAAGACATTTCTTAGGAATTTCTGTGTACATGCGTTGGCAGTAGCACAGATAAAACAATACCAAAGCATGAACTAGATTCATCATGAGAACCTAGCTTAGAAAAAGTTTAACTGTTGTTGAGAAATTTTCACATGCTGAGGGTAGAAGGCTAATCTCTGCTAGGAGATTTTCGAAAGATAAACCATACATCAGTAATGTGGGAAAAAGTCAAGATACCCCTCAGGAAGTGTTTATGGGTAGAAGGATAACACCACTGAAACATTAATAAAAGTCAAATGGAGCGACATTTAACGGGGTCTCCTATGGTGCACGTTTACCTGTCTCATGTGTGCACATGAAATTAAGGCTGTTCACTAGTGAAAAAACTGACCTTGTTTTTTTTTGCTGAACAATCTGACAATTGCTTTACAGACTCCTATTTGCTACTTGGACTACCACCCTCAAGAAGAAAACTAAAGTTAATAAGTGTTCTAGGGCTAAGGTGTTCCTGGACAACCAGTGCTTGATGCAAAGGCACTGGATGTACTATTTGGTATCTTTAAAACTGTTAGCTCTTTATAACTTTTCAAAGGCTTCTCTTTCAACAACATTCGGTGTTGGCATGCTCAGACTGAGCAGATCTCTTCTGAGTGGAGAAGTTTGTAAGAGTTGAAAAAAAGGTCTAACTGAATAACAGTGCTACCTACACTGAATTCAGTTTTAAGATATCCAGAAATGGAATTCTACATGCATGAATTCGTACAAACAAATGATGGGATCTTCAAATTAAATGTTATCACTCCTTCTGTACACAGCTAGACCCCGGGAAGAAAGCACACTCAGGCTTTTAAATGTACAGGTGTGTCAGACTGAACCCTCTAACTGATTTGCATTTGTAACCAAAGGTAGCTGATCACCCTGATCTTCATGCAACATGTTCATATATACAAGATAAGCAGGACAAACCAGCAAGCAGACTATTCTCTGTCCCAAGGCAGTAGTAAGGTGCTGACGGCCTCAACTGTGATAGATGGCTTACACCACCAGCGGCTCTGAACTCTGGTGAGGAGGCTTCCTTTTATTCGCTCATAAATCAGTAAAGTTCTCAGGATCCAAGTTTACCATAACACCTGCGTACAAGGGTCATTATGGGTTTTTGTTGGTGCACTATCTGAACGTACCTTGCACCAATGCAAGCTGTCTCCTCACTAACCGCACTCACTTTAACAACATGACTATGCTAAAAAAGTGAAATGGCTATCATCATAGTGCCCAATGGAAATCTGACACAGTCTAGAGAAAGATGGTATGTTCTATTTCACCCTTTAGACCCCTCAAAGACCTTGGACGCCAATGCCTATTAAATGCTCCATAGACACCAAAATAAAATGTAAGGGAATTATTTGTCTATACTATAAATCCTCTGTTGTGCTTTTCAACGTCATCAGCAGAGTGTGCACCCCCTTCCCCCCGGTTTTGTTGATTAGATATGCTTGGCATTCTCCACTCCAGTCATCCTATTTGAAATGATGGAGCCCTGTCCTTGTTACTAGATGAAGTGACATGCTTGAATGTTATTTGGAGGTGTCAGCCTGCTACTTTTAGCTTGGTCCTACATGCCCTGCCAGAATCCTTGCGGCCATAGATGGAGTAAAACATACTGGATCTAAGAACCCCATTTACGTCTATTCTAGGGGCAACTTTTTATATTTTAGTCAGCTTCTTGTAATAACAAGCATTGGTATAGCCAATACGTCTCGCCTTTGGGACCTTATAAGTGTTTAGCCATACAACAGTTGATGTTGTTGCACCAAGAATGTTGTGCCGCATAACTAAACACTTATAAGGTCCCAAAGGCGAGACTTATTGGCTATGCCAATGTTTGTTTCATTTACTTCTATGAACAAATATTTTTAAACCTTAATCTAGCACAATTAGAACCATCTTCCTGTCATTTTTTGTTTGAATATGTTTATCTCATGTTTCAATTTAACATCACAATACAATGCAAGACATTTGAGGATGGCAAGAAGCTATCATCCCAATTCCCGGTAGTGATCATGTGTAACCATAACAGTATCTAGTACGTGTATCTTCTATCATAACCATTAATGCAGGAGTAGGGACATATATATCTGGGTCGAATAACATTGTCTCGCTCCATATGTAGCAGAAAAGTGTTTCCCATCTCCACAGAGAGATGGGCTATCAGCTAGTAGTACGACAGTGTGTGGGAAGTAAATAAGCGGTGTCTTCCACGAAGCCACAAACTGCCTCGTGATGCAGTTGTATGTCCATCACTGCGTCAAAGGGGGTGTACTGTCCCCTGGGTTAGTTTCAATCATGGCTCTAGCTCCACAAGTGCACCAGTTAAAGCCCATTCTCGCGTGTATGTAGTAGTGTCGCTTATCAAAAATCGTGTCTAAAAGACCCGTTATGTGGGACGGTCCCTTAAATGCGGGCATGATTACTGCAGATCAATAATTACTTTTTTGTCCCCCTAGATACTTTGGCCATTGTGTCTGCTAAGGAACATGACGGTACTCTACCAACTCGTTTAACTGGGGAGGGGAAAAGAGCAAATGTACGCGTCAGGATTGGAAAAAAAAACAGGGGAGGGATTTACATCAAAAGGAGAAGAGAAAGGGGGTGAAAGAAACTAAGGAGATAAGAGCTTTAGTCTGGGGGTATTCTATTAGGTGCGTGGGTGGGCAAGGCATTCTCACGTGTCAGCAGGTGTGTTGTGTTGTTCCTTCTGGGCGTGTGGGGGTCACTGGGTGGGGTAAGTGCACACAGCATTGGTGTGTGCAGCGTGGGATCTCGGCATCTGGTGACGCGTGTAATAGATAGTCCATATCTTATTCAGGTGTGTCATGTGATCGGTACCCCTTACCCTTGCTATATCTTTTCATTGGCCACTGGGATCCGAGCACACCCCGCAAGTGCGTCTTTGCTATTATTTATTATTCCTTTTTAGTGTTTTCCCCCTGTGTCTGTATTCCAGTGGCGTCCGGTCTTAGAGTATTTACGTGATCCCCTGTTCGAGGCATGCCTGTTGGAAGGCCTTCAAAAAATCATCCCATAGTTGTGCTATCGGAATGGCCCTGAGTCTCGCCGTCTCCTCCCTGTGTAAGGTGGTGCTTTCCGCTACCGCCCAGTTGTTAAAGGAGGTGCGCCAATGTTGAATGTGTGGTGGGTCTGCGCCTGTCCAGTGTCTGGTGATGAGCCTCTTGGCGGTGACCAATCCCAGATCCCAGAACATGGCCTGTACTTTGTTGTGCTTCGTTCTTTTAAATAAGCCCAACAAGCATGCCTCCCATGTATGTGGTAGTTCTGTACCCGTCCCTTTCGCCAACAGTGAAGTGACGGCGTGCCAGTATGCCGACAGTCTGGGACAATCCCAAAGCATATGTAGGAGGTTTGCATGCGTTAGGGAGCATCTTGGGCACATTGACGTGTCAGTCGCGAAATATTGATTTATTTTATCCGGCGACAAGTACGCCCTATGTATTATATAAAATTGAATGATTTTAAAGCGCGAGTTGCGCGGAATATTGGTGGGCCCTTCCAATATCCTTTCCCATTCCTGGTCCGTCCAACCCTTACCTCTGTCTATTGCCCATTTGTCTCTCAGTGGTTGGAGGGTGCAGGCCGTGTGGGACAACAGCGCCTGTGCTAACCAGTGGATCACGTGCGAGCCATTTCCCATGACGTGTAAATATTGTATTAACAGGTGTGTTTGCGGCTCCTCAGTCATATCTCCCCAAGCCTTGGCATACATGCGCATCAATGTGGTGTGCAATAGAAATTGCCCCGCTGGTAGCTCAGTAGCCACGGCTAATCCGTCAAACGGGAGCAGAGTACCATCTGCGTATAGCTCACCTATTGTTTCAATCCCGGCCTGTGCCCATCTTTCCAGCATGAGTGTTGTCAGTACTCCTCCGTCCCTGGGAGTACCCAGTAGTGGGAGTGCGGGGGCATAGGGCGTCACCATTCGTGTGAGCCGCATGCTCCGCATATAGCACTTGCGGGCCACCGCTAAATGCAATTGCGTTGGTCGAGGGAGTTTGACCAGAGGGTGAAATAGTGCAAGTACCTGTGTGTGGGTTAGTGTCGAGGTATCCAAAGTGGTGTCAGTCAAGCATTTCCCGCTCAGCCATCCAACCACCCATTGTAGCGGTGCTGCCAGGTAGTACAATTCCTGGTTAGGAACCGCTAAGCCTTCCGCAGCCACTGGTGCATGCAGTTTCGTTAGCGCCACTCGGGGCCTACCAGTGTTCCAAATAAGAGCTCTGATCATGGTTTCCAATTCTCGGAAGATGCGGGTTGGAACGTAGACTGGTATGTTAGAGTAGTAGTAAAATAGCCGCGGTAGCACAACCCTTTTAGTCAGGGTTACACGGCTGGGGACATTCAGGGGGAGCGTTTTCCAAAAAGTTATTTGCGCCTGTAGGGAGGAGATGGCCCTGACCATTTTACCCTCCAGCACATCCGCTGGGGAACGGTAAATATGGATACCTAAGTACCTGAACGTAGTAGCGTGCCAGGCCAGCCGCATCCCGCCCAGCCGCACCTCACACTCCGGCAGGTCCGGGTTGAAAGAATACACCCCAGACTTGCCCCAATTGACCCTGAGTCCTGAATGGGTTGCAAAAATGCAAAAGGTGTCTGTTAGTATTTGCGGCACTCGTGTGAGGTCTTTGATATATAAAAGCAGGTCGTCCGCATACAGGGAGACTGCTTGGATGCCGTCCACCAGGGGGATGCCCCAATCTGCGCTTTGCCCTCGCAGCAGTTCAGCTAGAGGCTCCATTGCTAATGAGAAGAGCAGCGGCGACAGAGGGCATCCCTGTCTTGTCCCTCTCCGAACTCTGATGGCGTCTGACAAGAGGCCACCAGTGCGGACCCGCACTGTGGGCATTTGATATAGTAAGGTGACCATATCTATGAATGCATCTCCCAGCTTGTATTTCTGTAGCACCGCTCTGAGGTAAGGCCACTCTACCGAGTCGAAGGCCTTCTCTAGATCTAGTACTAAGCATCCCGACCGCGGCCATTGCTGCACTGCGTACTCCTGTATTTTAAACAGGCGGCGGATATTGTGGGAAGTACTCCTCATGGGCACAAAACCATTTTGGTCGGCGTGCACTAGAGTGGGTGTGAAGGGGGCTAGTCTCTGCGCTAGGGTGGATGCCGATATTTTATAGTCGGTGTTCAGGAGAGCAAGGGGCCGGTATGAGCCTAGTTGCTTTCCATCTCTGCCTGGCTTGAGGAGGGAGATGAGGGTGGCTTCATTGAGGGTGGGTGGGAGGGCGGAGTCCTCCATAGCCGCCTCGTACATTCGGATCAGTTCCGGAATCAGCAGATCCGGATAAGCCTTATAGAATTCCACCCGTAGTCCATCTGGACCCGGGGACTTGCCATTGGAGAGGGCAGCTATTATCTCTCTGAGTTCCTCTGGTGCTATTGGCGCTTCCAGGACTCCGTGCTGGGTGTCCCCCAATGACAATAAAGGTATGTGTGCTAGATATTCTGAAGTGTTCGGATGGGGAATCCGCAGCTGGGACTGGTACATTGCCATGTAATGAGTGGTGAAGGCTTCGTGGATCTCATTCTGTGTGTAGGACATGTCTCCTCGGCCATCACATACCGCCGTCACCGGCTTTGTTCGGTCTTCTTGGCTTATTAACCATGACTTCAACTTCAACTTCAAATAATCTTTATTTCGATCATTGCAGATCATAAAAGATATACACAAAATCACACCATAAAATTTGTAAAAACGAGTTCGGTATTTGAAGATTTAAAAGTTCATGATTACAGTCTAAAAAAGTAAGTACATTTTAGATTAAGAATTAGTAGATCGTGCCTCATTAGAGTCCTTTATAATTCTTGCGCGTACTCTCCACATTGCCGCCAAAAATTTCGCCATGACAAACACAGTTGGAGCTGTTACGTCAGTTTTAAGCACTCTGTAGGCTGGGGCATAAGTTCGAAAACCCAGATTCCTTAAATAGGGGACCAACCAGT
The DNA here is from genome assembly GCF_964261635.1 of Lissotriton helveticus. NCBI lineage: Eukaryota > Metazoa > Chordata > Amphibia > Caudata > Salamandridae > Lissotriton > Lissotriton helveticus. Next base: position 2,111,665,695 of record NC_136057.1, read on the forward strand.
AGCTCCTGATCTTACTGTAGGCTCTACAAAACAGGACCACGTGAAGGTCACTTTCCTGCTTGTAGTTGCATGCTGGACAGTTAGCCAACTCCAAGTTACCATCCCAGGATTTGGTAAAGGACCTCAACGGAAGCGAGCCGTATCTCCATTGCAGGAAAATCTTTCTTACATACACGGGAGACATGGCATCTAAGACATACTCAGGGCTATAGGAGTCTTTTGCTTTGGTAAATATGTCAGTTAAAGAACCTTCCCGGATTGAGCTCAGAGATCTTTGAGACATAAAGCTATAAAACAGTCTGGAAAGTTCTTTCCTCGTAAGCCTTGTAGACGTTACTTCCGGGTTACACCATAGCTCTGGGACTCCAAGGGTCGTACACATGTCCCTAATGTACTTCAACCAAGGGATTTTAGACACATGTATTGACCTAAGTAGCTCCTGTAGTTCGCTTCTATAGTGGCCCAGGTCCTGACTGCTCCACAGACGTCTCCAGTATGTCAAAGGTTTGAGGCCCAGTTCTTCAGTGATTGGACGAAGTGCCAGGTCCATTCTTAAGGGGAGAAGAGGGCTACTCGTTGGGAGAGCCGCTAATTGTCTAATAAAGTTGTTTTCTGCGACCTGTATAGTCTGGAGCGGTGTATGTCCCCATAACTCGGCCCCATAAGTAATGCCTCCTCGAGCTTGTGCTTTGTAAATGTGTATTGCAGGTGTCAGTGGGCGAATATAGGATTTATTGGCAATTCTCATGATAGCACCAGCCCTCTGAATTAGTTTTGTGGTTGCCTTTGTTTTGTGTGGCAGCCAAGTTAGATTCTGGTTCAGAGTTATGCCCAGATACTCAATTGCAAAAACTCTTTCTAGGGATACGGGTCCCAGGCGGGGACTTGGGCAGCTTTTGGGTTTTTTGCTGAGAATCATGAATTTGGTCTTGGAGGGGTTTATTTCTAATCCCCTTTCATTACAGAACTCCAAGAACCCATTCAAAACCCTCTGTAGCCCCATTGGTGTTTTTGACAACAGCAGGGTGTCGTCCGCGAACATGATCGCAGGCACCCTGCTGTTGTTTAATTGTGGCGCATTGACATTAGGGATCCTGCTTAAATGCTCTATCACCCCGTTCGTAAATAGATAGAACAGGGTCGGGGCCAACACACATCCCTGCCTTACCCCTCGTTGGACAGGGAACCTATCTGTCAGCCGACCGCCCTTTCCATATCTTACACGGACGTAGTTGTCTGTATGTAGCCTGATTAGAATCTGGAGTATATCCCCGGGGACACCCACGTCCGCCAGTACCGCCCACAACTTGGCCCGAGGGACCAAGTCGAAGGCGGCACGGAGGTCCACAAAGACCGCATACAGTGATCCACCTCCTAGATGTGTCGTCTTCCAATACAGGATGTTTAATCTAAGTATTTGATCGACTGTTGAGACTCCCTTCCTAAATCCCGCCTGGAGGGGGCTTAAAATATCAGTCTCCTCCATCCAGCTTTGAAGCCTATCCAGGATTAATCTACCAAACAACTTTTGGGTTATATCAATGAGGCTGATTGGGCGATAGTTGGCTGGGAGCAGGGGCGACCCCTTTTTAAATATCGGGACCACCTCTGCTCCCAGCCAAGTATCCGGTATTTTCATCCCCCCAGCACTGCATTGAATAAAACCATCAGGTAGGGTGCCCAAATCCCAGGTTCCTGTTTGAAGAGGTCACCCGGCACCCCGTCCAAACCCGGGCCTTTCCAGAGGAAAGCCCTGCTATTGCCACCCTGATGTCTTTAATGGTAAAAGGGGCAGAAGTATATGTGTTGTGGGTAATAGGTGTTGTTGTTACTAACTCCTCATTTTCGGAGGAATATAGCTGCTGGAATTGATCCTGCCAAACGTTTGCCGCAATGTTTGGTTCAATAGCCGAGGGAAGATCCCCGCTTCCATGGAATCTACGGGAGTCCCTTTCGGCTAGTGACTCCGATAGATTCTCCCAGTGCCGTACATCCCACTCTGTTTTAGCATTGGCTATAAGTGATTTGTAAGCACTCCTTTTAGAGCGGATCTCCTCCCTGGAGCCTCCTTCTTTTATGGTAGATAGAAGGTCTCGCTTTGCCAATCTACAAGTACTATTATACCAGGTGTTTTTGGTTAAACCCTGTGTTCTTGGTTGCCCTGTGCTGAAAAGGTCAGCTTCAAGCTTCTTGATTAGGTGAAGATGTAGGTGAGCTAAATCCTCACTAATATCTTTTATGGAGTCAAGGCTCCATAGGTCAAAGGCCTTCTCGAGGATAGGAATAATCCCATTATAAAGGGCGGCTAGCTTCTCTCCACTGGATGCGAGCCTTTCCCATCTTATCCGTCTCCTGTTATTCTCCAAGAAGTGTCCTCCTATCGATTCCTGGGCACATAACTCCGTCTCCCCCGGAGAAGGGATGGCGTAGTCTAATTCCAAGGCATTATGGTCACTGTCATACCTATCTATTATTTTAAAATCCAATACCCTTTTCCATGCCTGCATTTGTACCAGGAAGTAATCTAGTCTGGATTGCCTCCCTACTTTATTAAATGTACATTTGGACGGGATGTCAGACCTAATGCGGCCGTTACAGGCTCTCAAACCATAGGTGAGATTTAGGGTGTTTATTTGGACGGCCAAAGGTGTCCAAGCTCTAGGAGGGGGTGCTTCAGTCTGAGGGACCTGCCAACTTGAATCCTCCTCTAGGGAGGGTCCATCAAGTAGACCAGGTAATGGCTCAAAGTGTGAGTTGAAGTCCCCCCCCTATTAGGTAAGACATATCCCCAGGGATGGTTTCTAGAATGGACGACAGTGATTCTATAGTTTTGGAAGTTGCCGCTATTTGAACTGGCCTGGAATAGATGTTTATAACTAATAATTTAAAGGAACCTGGCCATTCAAGTAGGACGGCCAGTATATCTTCTGAGTCAACTGGATATCTTGAGGCTGCACATCCTAGGTCCGAGGCAACCCAGGTTGCCAGACCCCCAGATGGACGGCCTCTCCCCCCCCATAGAGCGGGGATTGAAAAGGTCTGAAATCCCATAGAGGCAGTCTCATCCCTTGTCCAGGTCTCTTGGAAGAGACAAACACTTTTTGGATGTATTAACTCAGCCCATGAATCCGAATCTATTTTGTTGATGAGGCCGGCTACATTCCACGAGAGCAATTTTAAGATTTGCGGGGCTGGCTGTGTGCCAATTTGGCTAGCCCTTGGGCTAGTATGGACTGAACGTAGGGCACTGTATATTTGCCCTTCATCCATCAATGGGGCTTCTAGGATAATTTCCCTTTTATTTAACTTATAGGTTTGATCTGGGGCCCCATTAGTGGATTTCTCCTCTCTGAATTTAAGGGAGACGTGGTTACCTTGGTCAGACCCTGATGGAATCTCTTTTGCCCCTACCACAGAGGCCAGCTGTCAGTCCACCATTTCTAGACAGTCATAACGGTTAGACAGTGATAGAAATGGTGGTGGCTGATGGAATCTTGGGGGCCATGGCTCCTCTCTATCAAATGCACCCCTTCCCATTCCTCTTCTCTGTGCAGTTTCCCATCCCTGGAAGTCGCTATATGTAGCTGGATGGATAGGTGGTATTCGTGATTGAGTAAAGGGGATTCTCCTCCTTCCCTGGTTACCCTCCCAATTTCCCGGTGAGTCCTGTTGATATCCTCTCCTCTGTACATTATTTACATGGTCGTTAGGTGGATAAAAAAACGAAAGAGGGACTGGGTAAATGGTGCTTCCTTCGTCCTCCAGAAAATAACTGCAGATGAATGAGACTGTTCCTGGTTCTTTAAAACTCACTAGTATACAGTCACCACTAATTGTTTTAGGTCTCCTACCTACCCACGAGACTCTTCTTACCATGCGGATATCGCTGGTCTTACCTCTAGGAAGCGGTCTGTGTGTTGAGAGCCAATTGATTACTTTGTTTTTTAGTGACTCCCCTGTCTCATATGAGTCTGATTTTAATTCGGGGACCCCAACTAAAATAACAGTGTATTGAGCAACCTCAGGTGGGAGATTGATAGTGACTGATCTTAGTGGTTTTACCATTGGAATGTTCGAATCAGATGGATTTTGATTGGTATTCAACAGGGGTTTGGGGGGACTTTTACGTTGTAAATTAGGCTGCGTATTATCATTACCTATCTGTGGTTGTTGTTGCGAGATAGGGAGTTGTTTGTTGGGGGCACCTCCAGAAGTCACTGGAATTGCCGATTTAGCTTTTGATTTTAATAGTTGGTTGCTATTTAATATAATATTTTTAGCCGCAACAGTTGTTGTTCCTGCCTTATTGACTTTTACAGGTTTGGGGGGACCCAAATTGATGTTATGTTTTGGATCAATGATGGAGGGTGTGGGGTGAGGGGCCCCCGATTTCCAACCCTCCATAACTTGTAAGGCAGTCTTCTCAATTTTAATTAATCTCGCCTCCATTTTTATCAGGCGAGCTTCCAGAGGGCTTATAATTGACTTGAGGAGGTGTCCTATGTCAGCTAATGTTATGTCCTCTTCAGCTGTCTCAGAATTATGTTCAATGGAAGGAGGTGGCGGATCAGTGAGGGTGTCGCTAGGCGGTTCCTGGGTAGGGTCAATTAATAACGCAGGTGATGTTCTATCCTGGGAATTATGATCTATGCTAGTAGTATTGTGTGTTGACCCTACCTGTAGCTCCATTTCTTTTCCTTTCTTTCCTTGGTACTCTGTTTCCCAGTTTTCCTCTTTTGAATGGCACCCTCCCTTAGCCCTCGATCTGTGCTAGATAACCCTAGTACTTTTGGGGTAGCAGCTGTAGTTTGGGCAAATTCTTCCCTCAGAGAGATAGGGCTTTGGATGATTAAATCAGTATCCTCCCCCATTTCTATAGTGTCTGGTGGTTGGGTGATTTGTGTTAGAGGGAGTGAAAGAAGGCTCGTATCATCTAGATCACTTAGTGTTCCTTCGGAGAAATCAACACTAGTGGTTCGCTGTACCCCTCCACTAGCACCAAGCTTTGGGTTATCTGTGACCCGCCTGTCCTCAGGAGTTTTAGCCATTGCTATGACGCCCATCGATGATCTCCTGACCCAATCTATTTCCTGCGAGATTCGTCTTTCCAGGAGGGTAATATCATCTATCAAAAGGGAACCTGCCCTCGTAAAATAGTTATCAATTTTGCCTTGATTTGGGGCGGTTGTACTGAGGCCGTTAGCTGCCAGGCTAGCTTTGCTCCTTGTCTCCATTTTGCTCATAATGGGCAATGTGGCTCAAGGGCACCCAAGAGTGTGACGATAAATTAATATGTCCAGAGGTAGGTATAAGGGAAGTACCTGATGTATATAGAGTGGCCCAGTCCAGTCTCTCACGGTCTCGAACGGCCTCAAACGGCCCGCTCTTTGCCCGGTCTTCGCCCCGGTTGCTCCCGCTCGCTACCGCGCCGCGGTAACTTCTGTCTTTGAAATAGGGCTGAGGCAGGGCAGGGGGCATGGCCGGCAGGGAGAGCGGCCACAGGTGTAACACGCAGGGACTCCTGGGCAATGGAGTCCCTGCTAGGCTGCTCGCAGCCCTGCCGGTGTGCAAAAGGTCCAGGAAGTTTTCAGCTCCCCACACGAGCCCCTCAGTGGGTACAGGCGCAGCGGGACCCGCGCAGCGGGTCCTGCAAGGCGTAGAGTTTCCCTCGCGGTAATCCAACGGCGACAATCAGGAAAGATAAGAGCCTCCACACAGTGCTCCGCAAGGCAAGGTTTCCCACTTGCTAGTAGATCTTGTGCACTTTTAAGCAGGCGGGGGGCGTGGCCGGCAGGGAGAGCGGCCACAGGTGTGACACGCAGGGACTCCTGGGCAATGGAGTCCCTGCTAGGCTGCTCGCAGCCCTGCCGGTGTGCAAAAGGTCCAGGAAGTTTTCAGCTCCCCACACGAGCCCCTCAGTGGGTACAGGCGCAGCAGGACCCGCGCAGCGGGTCCTGCAAGGCGTAGAGTTTCCCTCGCGGTAATCCAACGGCGACAATCAGGAAAGATAAGAGCCTCCACACAGTGCTCCGCAAGGCAAGGTTTCCCACTTGCTAGTAGATCTTGTGCACTTTTAAGCAGGCGGGGGGCGTGGCCGGCAGGGAGAGCGGCCACAGGTGTGACACGCAGGGACTCCTGGGCAATGGAGTCCCTGCTAGGCCGCTCGCAGCCCTGCCGGTGTGCAAAAGGTCCAGGAAGTTTTCAGCTCCCCACACGAGCCCCTCAGTGGGTACAGGCGCAGCGGGACCCGCGCAGCGGGTCCTGCAAGGCGTAGAGTTTCCCTCGCGGTAATCCAACGGCGACAATCAGGAAAGATAAGAGCCTCCACACAGTGCTCCGCAAGGCAAGGTTTCCCCATGACAAAAGCTTGCCCGGTTTATCCCCCTTGCTATGCGTGCGAGCCGAGTGGGCCGCGTAGTCGAGGCAGCGCAACCTGTCTAGCAATCGCTCGCGTTCCGCCCGGGATTGTAACTCGCTCTCATCCCCTTCTCCGGTGGGTCCCTGCTCCGTCTGCAAGAGGGTGGCCTCAAGTCGTGTCAGATCTGTTTCTAACTGTCGTTGTATATTAGCTTGCATGCCTAGGCAGTGGCCCCTAATCACAACTTTAAATGCGTCACATTCTACTTGGGGGGTAGACGCCGTACCTGTGTTGTCCTCGAAGTAATGCATGATTTGCACAGACAGTGAATCCTGGAATGGGGCACCCAGGAGTAAATCAGGCTGCAATCTCCAGGTGGGGATGGGGGTGTGTGTGCATGTCCATGCGAATTCCAACATATGGGGATTATGGTCTGAGTGTGTGCGGCCCATGTAATAGGTGTCAGTCACATGTGGAAGTAAGGCGCTAGTTAGCATATATCTATCTAGGCGTACATGCAGATCATGAGCGCCGAATAGTAGGAATAGATTTGAGCATCTGGGTTACGGCATCGCCAGGCATCCTGCAGATCCCATTGTGCCGCCCAGGCGGTAAGGGCTTTCATGGCTGCCATTGTAGGAGCATTTGGTAACGGTGGAAAGGAGCGGTCCAGCGTGGTGTCGAGGACGCAGTTATAGTCGCCACCCACTATCCAAGAGACCCCGTGCCAAGGGGAAAGGGTGGTAGTGGCCCGTGCAAAGAACCCCTGCTGGTCTGTATTAGGGGCATATAGCGAGGCCAGTACCACTGGCCGGCCATCTAGGCGTCCCTTTACCACCGCCAGTCTGCCCTACTTGTCGATGTGGGAATGGTCCACCTCCAAGGGAGTCCCCGGCCTTACCCATGTTAAGGCGCCGCGGGCAAAGGAGGAATAGCCCGTGGCATATATCTGCCCACACCACCTACGACGTAGTGTGCATACCTCCACGTCGTTTAAATGGGTCTCCTGCAGGAGTGCTATATGAACCTGGTGTCTTTTCAAATATGAATAAATTTGATATCTACGTGAGGGGGTATGGATGCCCCGTACATTCCATGTACAAAGTTTGAGCGCCATCATCACACCAGTGTATACGGTTCCCACCTCCCATCACCCCAGCTTTGCCCTACCAGGTGCGAATACCTTGCCACCCGGTTGTTCCCACACCCGTGTCCCAAACACTTTGTTACAGTTACCTGTGGCATGGGGGTACGAACACAAAGTATTAACAAGCAATCCAGATAGCTCTTCAAGTCCAAATAAAATTCAACAAGGGGAATAATACCAAAAGGGCGACTGCAAACCGTGCAGTCGTCCAAACTCTCTATCGAGATTGTCAACATTTAAGTCTACAGGGGTCGCTGCTTGCCGTTTAAGGTCGAACAGTCAATGTCGGTGGGTAAACGATATAGTACATTCTCCCTCCCGGGGAATAACAGGCATAGACAGCCGGTTGTGCAGCATATGTTGTGGCGGTATTCCCGGTGTGGCAGCCAGATATGGTGCACCCTCCATGTATCGTCCGCTAGCATGAGCGAAGCAGCCCCACCGAGCCCGGTGGACTAGAGGGCAGCCTGTCTGGACGTGTCCGTCTGGTAACCATCAGTTCTTGCGGTTCTGTCCGCCTGCCATCAGCCATACCGCAAGGAGCATTACTTACTGCGTTTCCCGACTGGAAGCCACGTGTCCCAGGAGCGGCCCCCCACTTGTGATGGTTCGGTGCCAGCGACCAACTGGAGTCAGAAGAGGTGAGGCGCCTCAGGTCTCCCGAAGCCTCACGAATGTGGGAAGGGAGAAATGGCGCGACAGAGTTCATCCGAACAGGTCGACTGTTTGCGGTGTGACATCCGGTATTTCTGAGGAGAGCTGAGAGTCCTGTATTCCATATATCGCCTCGTCGTCGCTTTACAATGCCCGAGGGCTGGTGGTTGAGAGTGATTGGGCAGTCGCTGAGTGACTAATTTCTGTGACTATGCGCAGGGCGTCCTGTTGCTCCTGGAGTATGACGTCTTCAGGCGGTCCGGGGCTCTTCTGCTGTTGGCCGTCTGGGACTGATTGCGATTTATTCCGACGCCTCCTCCTCGGGCCTCAGTTTTGTTTCATGTTAGGATTGCCCGCCATTCGTCTGGGAGCTTTGTCTGTGCCATTGTCCAACCACGTCTCCACCTCTTCAGGGCATGTGAAAAAATGCGTCGTGTCATGTGCCACCACTCGGAGTTTAGCTGGGAACAGGAGGGAGTATTTGAGGCCCTGTTGCCGCAAGCGTTGCTTTACTGCCAAAAAAGAGTGCCTCTGGCGTTGCACCTGGACCGTGTAGTCAGGGAAAAACATGATCTTGGCGTTGTCGATCTGAATGTCTTGAAGCTTGCGTGTTTCCCTCAAAATTGAGTCCCGGTCCCTGTAGTTTAGAACACGGAGAAGGAGCGGGCGGGGATTGGAGCCCGTCGGGAGAGGGCGCGCTGGCACTCGATGCGCCCGTTCCACCACGAAGTGTGGCGACAGTGTCCCTTCCGGCAGCAATGTGCGCAGCCAGTCTTCTACGTGTGTTGCAGGGTCTCTCCCTTCCCATCGTTCCGGCACTCCTACTATCCGCACGTTGTTCCGCCTCGCCCGTCCTTCGCATCCTCCGCCCGATCCTCCAGGAACTCAACTCTGTTAAGCAGATCCTTCATTAGTTTGTCCGACTGGGTGACACGGGGTTCTAGATCCGATACTGAGCTCACTCGTCTTTTGGGCGGATTGTCTTTCTGACATGCTGTTTTCTCACTGACTGGCACTGCTTTTCCTCATTTTAAGTTCGTTTCACAACGTGGAAGCCTGATTCACCACACAGTTTCACTGCCTGTCACTGCACGCTGACAGGCAGAGCTTTTCCTCATATTTCGTATTTTTTCTCTATTTCACAGCGTGGGAGTCTGATTCTCCACACAGTTTCACTGCCTGTCACTGCATGCTGACAGACACAGATGTTTTTTGAACAGTTTTCTCAGTGTGGGAGCCTGACTCCACTGTGAACTTAACCCATTGGTTCTTCAGCTTCAATTTGGAACTATTTATTTTTTAGTTGTTGTTTTCCTTGTTCCATCCTGCCTGTCTCTGTACGCTGACAGGCACAGCCATTACTATTAGATGTGTGAAGCTGCTCCGTCTGTTCTGGCGCAGTTTTTTCTGCATTTGAAAGTAAGGCATAACTGTCCGCTACTAGTATTACCTACCTGCAATCCACAAACCATCTCTTAAACTGCTTCTCGCAGTTATCATTTCTTTTGAGTTAAGTGTGGCATTTGTATTTCTTTTACTACAGTCTATCTTAGTGTATCATCATGGCTATAGCTAACATATCACAACCTCTTCCTTTTCTTAATGACGTAGGCGAACCCCTTCTACCGTGGAAAAAGTCATTTGGGTTAATGGAGTCCTACCTAATTGCAATTGGAGGGGAGAAATTCTCTCCTTAGTGTAAACTACACACCCTACTCCACAATCTAGGTGTTGAAGGTCGAAAAACATACAACAACATTTCTGTCTCGATGGGTGGAAGGATGATAATGAAGATGAGGATATTGTTTACCAAGTTGCAGTCAATAAGTTAGAAAAACATTTTGGGAAGAAAATTAACATTGTACTAGAAAGACATAAGTTCTTTTCAAGAATTCAAGATAGAAATTAGAAAGTTAAAACTTTTGTGGCTGCATTAAAGGGCCTGGCTAACCCATGTGACTTCGAGTTTCTTCAAGATTCCCTCATCAGGGATCAGATGGTCAGATGCAACAACAACCCTAAAATATAAGAAAGACTCCTAGTGGCTAACCCAGATCTTAAAGAATCCATTGATATAGCAGTTGGGGTAGAACATACCGCCGATTGTATGGTTGCTATGAAGGGGAACGTAGACAAACAAGCTGATGTCAATGTGATTAATAAACACAAGGTGGGAATAGAGAGCAAGAATAAAATCACTAGCACATTTCTATTGAGCACCAAACACAAATGCTACAGATTTTGGAGTCCCACTCATTTGGCTAACAATACGGCTTGCCAAGCTAGATCCGTTACATGTCACAAATGTGGTAAAAAGGGTCATTTGGCTAGGATCTGTAGAGATCAACATGCCAAGTCAATATGGTCTATTTAACACGACTCTCCTACTGATACAAAATTGGTATTCCAACTAGAAAACATTGATAATACCACTAATTTCCCTTCATGTATGACCACTTTGGATAAAAAACGTATGACCGTATTTGCTGACTCTTGTTACCCCTACACCTTAGTGGAAGCCAATATGTTCGCTAAACTGTTTCCCTCTTGGGAACAAGACATGCTGCCTCCAGATATTCATCCTGGTGGCTATAATGGTAACCCCATACCTTTGCTAGGGATGACTACCATGAAGGTAGGATTCAAGGGTAAGAGTACAGTGGGCAAGGTTCATGTTGCGCAAAAAGGGTCTAATTTGTTGGGGTGGAAGCTGCAAAGAGAACTGGGTATCAAGTTAGATACCAACAGTCCTAATGTAGTTCTTTTGGTGTATTTGTCAATTGGGGGTATGGAGGTTTGCAATGATTTCCCCAAAGTTTTCTCTGAAGAGTTAGGTCTACTAAAAAACTACCATCACTCCAAGCTCAAATCCAATGCTAAACCCGTTGCACACAAAGTCAGGCCCATCCCACATTGGATGCAAACCTCCTCCAAGCAGAGCTCCACAGACTTTTAACACTAGGAGTCATCGAACTTATTGAAAGCTCCCAGTGGTTGGCCCCAATAGTCCTCTCCACAAAAGTTTCTAGTAAGGATATCAGACTTTGTGTTGACCTGAGAGATTTAAACAAAACCATCTGGGTAGACAGACATCCCCTACCACGTACATATGAGGTCCTTACTCTCATCAAGGGTGCGAGTTGTTTTAGCGCCCTAGACCTTTCCTCCGCCTATAACCAGGTAGAGCTTCACCGAGACTCCCACCACCATACGTCATTTGTAACCCCCCTTAGGGGATTCTAATACATTTGCACGCCCTTTGCGTTGGCTTCAGAGGCCGCTCTCTTCCAAAGGATTATGCAACACGTGCTGAAGGACCTTCTTAGAACCCTTTGTTTTCAAGATGGCATCCTCACGCAATAAGAAAGAAGTGGTGGAGCAAATACCATGCAGAGGAATGTGTTAACTAATCTTGAAAAGGCAGGTCTGACTTTAAAAAAGGAGAAGTGTTGCATTGGAGTGGGGTCTGTTGAATACCTTGGGCACACCATCTCTCAAGATGGTATCTAGCCCAACGTAGATCTTGTGGAAGCAATCCAAAATACCGCTGCTCAGACCTGTGTTGAAGACCTTAAATTGTTCCTGGGCTTATCTGAATACTACGCTAAATTTGTTTGAAATTATGCCAGCATTGTGGAACCGTTGCGAAACCTACTGTGTGCGTTCACCACAAAAGAGTCAGTCAAAACCACCCGGAGAATTGCTAGATGGATTCTGGGACTAGAAGGAGGCAATTTCAGAGTCAATTTTCTACCAGGATCACAAAATGTTGTAGCCGATTTTTTGTCTTGCTCACCGCTTGAGGTTGAAGAAGGTACTGACCATAGTGAATCTGATGATGTCACACTCAAACTGTCATGCTTGAATAAGGAGGAATGGAATAGTTGTTTACTAATTGATGAAGAAATTAATGCCCTCAAGGAATACATAATACATGTTTGGCCTGCGGCAAAAAATGTCCCAACACCATTGAGTAAATACTGGGATGTGAAGCTGGAATTAAACATACAAGAGGGAACTGTTTGTAGGGGTGAGAAAATCGTTTCACTAGTAAAATTGAGGGGAAAAATTGTCGATCTAGCCCACATTGGACATTTAGGATGTAGTCTCACTAAAAACAAAATCCGTCTGGATTACTGGTGGCCAGGAATGGATGTTATGACAGAGAACATTGTGAGAGACTGTCTAGAGTGTAGTCGCTCTGATAAAATCCACCAATCCTGGAAGCCCCCCTATCTCTTGTTGAAGTCCCAGATTGCCCGTGGTCAAAAATAACACTTGACATTAGTGTCCTCTCAATCTTAAAACATTAAATGAACAATATATTTTGGTATTTGTGGACTATCACACTTTTTGGGTGGTTTTTAAGTGTGTGCACCAAATCAACACAAATGTACTCATTCAATTTTTGAAAGGTGCCTTCTTTGATGAGTCGGTCTACCCTCCAAATCCCTGTCCTTAGAGATATTCTAAGTGTATTGTATATTGACTTTGAAATACAGCACTTATTGTATTTTCAATCTGGATTGGTTGTTTTTGATATGTGAAGTATAGGTTTTTACAATGAATTGCCTTGCTCATGTGTCTATTTGAGATCCATTTTTCATTATGTTTGTACCCTTTTCTATATGATTTATAATAAGAACATACACTTTCTTGATCATACGATATCCCCGTGTTCTTTCCTTCTTTTTTGCTCAAATTTACAGTAGCATGATTGTTGAACTGCTCTAAGTATTGAAATAGAGATTCAAGATTAATTACAATTGAACTATACTAATTTGCTAACTATAAGTTAAAGACAACTAGTGAAGTGAAATCCCTTGTTGGCACACATCACCTGATAATATTAATTTTTGCCCAAGCATACAAGGGTAGATTGGGTCTCCCACCTCACCTTGTTATTCTTTGATGAGGGCATCCCCGACATCCTTGTTACTGATAACGTAGTGCAATTCACTTCAGAAAACATGAAAGAATTTTTATCTGAAATGGGCATTACACATCACAAAACTGCTGTGTATTGTCCCTGCGCAAATGGGCTAGATGAATGGATGAACCGTGTGTTCAAGGAATGCTTATCGGGAGCAGAGTTACTGGGAATCCCTGCTAAAGATGCTTTACACGATACCTTTTGGGCCTATCGTTCAACCCCTAATAGTGTCGCAGGGGTTTCCCCTTTTACCTCCTTGAAAGGTAGAGTTCCTAAATTCAGACTTTTTCCTTCAGGATTGAGGTAAATGGGTAGGTGTGTTGGGGATCACAATGAAATCACCAGCAGGGTGGATGAACACCAGCCCAAGTATAGGAACAGGTATGATCTAACCAAACATGCCAAATGCAGAATGTTTAAAGAAGGAGATTGGGTCCGTATCGACCTTCCCAAACCACGTAGGAGGGAGGCTACTAGATTTTCGGAACCTATCAAAATATCTAGGGTGGGCATAAACGTGGTCCATCTAGAAAATGGACAAACCTGGAGCATGGACAAGATTGTCCCTCACAAGCAAGCTGTGGGAATGGATCAAGGGAGTGAAATGGAAATTGTTGTTCCCAGGATATCTCAAAGAACCAAACCCACACCTGTATGGGTTAGAGACTATTGTGTTAAATGACATTGTTTTGCAGTTTCTCTTTTGTGCACTGTTGAACATTTTAATTGTTTTTCCTTGGAGATTTCAAAGAACCTTATCCTCACTTGCGTGGATGAGAAACTATTGTGTTTAATTATTTAGTCTTACTAGCTCTTTTTTGTGCACTATTTAGCTTATTTCTATTTTTCTGCTCTCTTCCTTTTTCTTCTCCTCCGCGCTCTCTCCTCTTTTCTCCTCTCTCAGCCTGTTTTTCCTTCCTTTTGTTTAGCTTTCCCTATGTAAGGAGGTGTGTTATAATCTTATACAATGGTACATTCCGTCACCCCTCTCCATGCCCCTCTTGGTATGTGCCTGGAGACTGTTGTTGAACATTCCACTGACTCCAGCTGACTGGAATCTGTGATGGTGAAATGTACCAATAAAGAAGACTCCTTAAACTACCTACGTCTCGTCTTCTTTTCAACAATATGTGTTGGGTTTAAAACACATAAATAAAAGGCATTGTAATTTACAAAGCCAATCGCTTAAACGCCCGCAAAAGCTAGACCTATTGCATTGGAAATGCTTGTCTTTACTAGGCACGCATAGGTTGCAGAGGTGGCTCTAGCGGGTTACACCATCACCCGCGAATTCCATGAAAAATCGGAGAGATTACATCTAGATTGTATCGATCACTTTGTACTCCACAAATTACCTTGCTGTCTCTGGTCAAGTACAGGACATCCTGTGTGTTTTAAATGAATATATCAATACTGCAATGAAAGGGAATGTCGTGGTAACCTGTTTTATGGTCTTTCGCGGAATTACCATGATTCCTACCCACCCCCTGTACCTCCACAAAGAACGGAAAAAGTGAGTTGGAAGGTGGGTCTGCAATAAGTCTGCTGCATGATGCCACATCTGCTGTGTCATGCCTGCAGGCAATTTTCTGGGCACTAACCACTCCAGCGTCTACTTGATGCCTCTCTTGCGTGGGCGCCAGTGGTGAGACAGGCACAAGAAAGGAGGGTGCATGCAGTTTGGATTTGTGCTATATTCGGAGCATGAATACATTTGGAACAGGAAGCTCTTTATGGGTGCATGAACTCTTAATCTAATTAAAAGGCGCCAAAATTAACAAGCTGTGCCATTTATATTAATGTGGTGAATAAGGCATAACAATTTCATAAGCAGTGTATTAATTTGTTTTGTGACAGATGAAGCCTCAGAGCCTTTCAAATTAATTTTTTTTGTCTGAAGCTAATCGGGAACAGAGGCAGGCTGTGCGCCCGTGCGCTATAATTTCGCCCCGACACCCGACAGTACCAAGGAATGATTATTCTGGAGAACGATCAGCACTGACAGAAGCCCAAGCTTTTCAGGTGCTCGCTCCATTGACTAGGCCTTAGTAATCGTTTGTCTCCGATGGACGGGGGATGCATGGGCACGTTACCAGGATCCGGCCAAGCCTTGACTCTGGCAAACTGGCTTCCTTCCATATGATAGCCACAGCTGTATTACCTGCCCTCTAGGGGCCACCACTTCAAAAGCTGGCCCCTTTCCAAGCATGCAGTGAGAATAAAGGTCACTCCTTGGCTAGCTGCCTTTTTTAGGTCTCGCGTATTATCTCCCGAAGGCGCGCCTAAGGCAAGCCCGTCTGCGCCCGTCCGCGCCTGTACCGGGTCCAGGGCCACCCCCCCGGCCTTACTGCCTCGCATCCCACTGGTATATTTCAATGCTATTCCTCATCACAGCTAAAGGAAATTAATAATTGTACGACTAGACCGCATTAACTGGCCCTGCCTCTCTCTATTAGCCACACACCTACACCGATTCAATGTCCCTCATGCACTTTTATACTTCCCCCTCCCCTGCCATCCTCCTCTATCTCCCCTTCCACTCATCATGCCCCCTTTCGGGTGGCGCTCATCAATGCCCGCTCCCTCCCTAAACACAATTTGGACATCATGGAGTTCATCATCAGTCATGAACTGGACATCCTGTTTATCACAGAAACATGGGGTGATGCCTCCTCCGGTTCGGACTTTTGCTCGGCTACACCGGATGGTTATTGTGTGATAAGACAGGATAGATCTACAGGGAAGGGAGGCGGGCTAGCTATTATACACAAAACCCTATACCTCACCAAGACAGATTCTATTTCTTGCCCTGACTATGAGGCCCTCACTTACTCACTTACAATAACAATCAAGTTTTCAAAGGCACCCTCCTTTACCGCCCTCCTGGCCCCCGCAATCATTTCCTCTCAGCTCTAGAGGAACTGATTGAGCCTGCACTGGGCCCTTCCGACTACACCATATTAGGAGATTTCAATTTCCATCTAGAATCTCCTAGTGACAAGGATACTACCCATCTCATCACTGACTTACAAGTGGTGGGATTCCATCAGTTAGTATCTGTACCTACCCATCAAGCAGGTCATACGCTTGACGGGCTGTTCACTAACAACCCCCACATTACTTTGCTCACGGTCATCCCCCTAGTATCGTCTGACCATGCTGCAGTGATTTTTTCCATTCAGGCTCATAACCCTAATCCACCTCAGTCTAAGGCGGGTGTTCCTAAGATCATTCGATCTTGGAAAAACTTAGATATCCCTCTACTTACCCACACCCTTTCCAACTCCCTCTACGAAGCCTCCTCAGATCCCAATACAGTATCCAACTTGTACCAGGACTGGCTTCAGGATGCTTTTAACTTGGTAGCTCCGAGCAAATCTATCTTTCCCAATCGAACCAATCCGTCTGCCCCATGGTTCACAGAGGATCTTAGACTCGAGACAGCACTGTAGAAAACTTGAGAGACACTGGCGTAAGCACTACCATCTCCAGGATAAACAAACCTATAAGGATGCATTAGCTATATACAAATGCTCCATTGTTACTCAAAAAAGCTCTTTCTTTTCAACCCAAATCGAGTCCGCACAGAACTCAGCTAAGAAGCTGTTTCAGGTAGTTAACACTCTATCCAATCCTCCTACATGTCCTTCCATCGAGCCATCACAAGATCTCTGTAATTCCTTAGCTAATTTTTTTCTCCACCAAGGTCACTACCATATACTCAGCATTTTCCTCTCAACTTCACCCTGATAGCTCTGACCCTAACCTTTCCCTTACATCTTCCACCCCCACCTTTCACAACTTCCACACAGTTTCTTCTGAACTGATAAGCAAACTGATTGGATCCATTAGGTCTGGTTCTCCTCTGGACCCATGTCCTCCTTCCGTACTTAAACTCATCTCCGAGGTCATCACGCCCCCACTCACGGACATCTGCAACTCCATGTTTCTCACAGCCACCTATCCGTCAGTATGGAAAAATACAGTCATCAAACCCCTCCTAAAAAAAAAAAACCCTCGACCCTTCAGCATCAGCAAATTATAGACCCATAGCCTGTCTTCCGTTCCCTGCCAAGATATTTGAATCACTCATGAACAATCAGCTATCGGACTATATTGATCATCACCATCTCCTCGATGACACTCAATTTGGGTTTAGCCGGGGTCACGGTACAGAGACTGCCCTGATAAAGGCGACCGACGAGATCAGGGCTATCTTAGATCAAGGGGGGGCGGCGGTCCTTATACTTTTGGATCTATCCGCCGCCTTTGACACAGTCGATCACTCCACCCTGATTGACCGTATCTCAACCCTAGGCATCAACCATTCTGCAAAGAACCTCCTCGCCTCATTCCTTGCCAACCGCACCCAATCTGTGAAGCTGGGCACTTTTTACTCACCCAACTTCACTTTGCCGTGCGGGGTGCCCCAAGGCTCCTCGATAAGTCAGACACTATTTAATATATATGTGTCGGACTTGGCGAGGGTCATTAAAACCCACAGGCTGAGTCTGACCACCTATGCAGACGACACCCAGCTGGTGTTAGCTGTGCATAAGGACGGAGTAGCAGCTGCCTCTAGACTCCAGGAGGGTATGCTAGCCATTAGCTCCAGGATGTCGAGCAATTGCTTAAAATTAAACTCAGACAAGACCGAGGTCATGACCTTTGGCAACCTCTCTCCTGGATGGTCCTCCACCTGGTGGCCTACCGAAATGGGTCCCCCTCCAGAACCTGTTGCCAAGGTCAGAAACCTCGGAGTTATGTTGATGACAAACTGCTTTTCCACCATCATGTAAATAACGTGGTTTCCTCCTCCTTTTTCACCTTGAAAAAAATCAAGAAGTTACTACCGTATCTCCCAGCATCTGCAGGAAAAACCCTCATCATTACCCTCATCTTTTCCAAAATGGATTATTGTAATGCCCTCCCTCTTAATGCTCAAGAGAAGGTCCTAAACAAGCTCCAATCGATCCAAAACCCGGCAGCTAGAGTTCTTCTCAGCATTCCTAAACATAATTCCATCACTGCGGCCGTACGTCATCTCCATTGGCTGCGTGTCAGAAACCGCATCAAATTTAAAGCACTTTGTATCGCTTACAAAGCTATCCACAACTCAGGGCCTCTGTTCCTAAAGAATGCTTTTCTTATCTATACCCCCAGCAGTCCTCTCCGCTCATCCTCCACCTGCATTCTACCAGTCCCACGGACAAAAACATCCTCTTGGGGAGACAGACGCTTCCTTGTGGCCACCCCCAGACTCTGGAACACCCTCCTTCTTTCCATCAAAACCAGCCCCACTCTTACAGTCTTCAGGAAGCTACTGAAAACCTGGCTTTTCAATCAAAAAGTACCCTTAAGCGCTTTTTTGCTCGAATGCTAATCCTATGCACCGAGACACCTTAGGGTATTTGCGCACAATACAAATCTACTAAACATAAACATAAACATCCCACAGGGATAAATAGGCGAGATTATAGTAAGCGGAAAAGAAAAGTCTACCTAGCCTGCGGATCGCGTACAGTTCATGTGAGCTATGCGTGTGCACAGAGCCAGCCACATCACACACCACCATTTGTATGTGCCTCTGCATCAGACTTCAAAGGCTGACGCTCCCCCGCGTGCACATCGCACACCACCAATTGTCTGAGCCTTGGCATCAGACTTCAAAGGAATGCGCTCCCGCTCCCCGCCCCCCCCGCCACAGCAATGCCGAGAGCTTGTTTTTTTTGCATCCATTTCACGGGGAAGCCGTGTTTTGTTCGGCGTTCTCTGTGCCTTTCTCGGGTTTTTTTCTGGACGAAAGTGTAAGCATACCGTGCTTGTTTACAGTAGCCTTGCTCCTCAAATGCTGTTGCTGTGTTGCCATCTCTCTAGGGACACTCAGCTTGAAAACACTCGACTTGCTAGCTGCAATGCTACATCCGCTATGCTTTGCCTCTAGACACGTTGATCCCTCGCAGACTGTGCTGACTCTGCCCCTCCTGATTCTGAAACTGACTAATGCAGTCACCACCCAGTCTCTTCTCTCTGTCTTATGATGTCTGCCCTGCCACCATTTACTTCGGACCCCCACCCTCACACCTCCTCACCCTCACACACCCTCACACCCTCTCACCCTCACACACACTCACACACCCTTCACTCACCCTCACACCCTCACCCACCCTCACACACCCTCACTCACCCTCACCCTCACACCCTCACCCCCTCACCCCCTCACCCTCACAACCCTCTCACCCTCACTCACCCTCACCCCCCCACACTCCCACACACCCTCACCCTCACACCCCCACACACCCTCACCCTCGCCCTCATACCTCCTCACCCTCACCCCCTCACCCTCACACACCTCCTCACCCTCACACCCCCTCACTCTCACACCCCATCACTCTCACACCCCCTCATCCTCACCCTCAAACACCCTCACCCTCACACACCCTCACTCACCCTCACACACCCTCACTCACCCTCTCACCCTCACCCTCACACACCCTCTCACCCTCACACACCCTCGGACCCTCACACACCCTCTCACCCCCTCTTACCCTCACACTCCCTCACCCTCACATCCCCTCACCCTCACATCCCCCACCCTCCCTCACACCCTCACACACCCTCACCCTCTCACCCTCACACACCCTCTCACCCTCACACACCCTCTCACCCTCACCCACCCTCTCACCCTCACACACCCTTTCACCCTCACACACCCTCTCACCCTCACACACCCTCTCAACCACCCTCACCCTCACACCCCCTCATACTCACACCCCCTCACCCTCACACACCCTCACACCCTCACCCTCACACACCCTCACACCCTCACCCTCACACCCCCTCAACCCTCACACACCCTCACCCTCAACCCCTCACACCCCCACAAACTCTCACACCCCATCACCCTCACATCCCCTCACATCCCCTCACCCTCACAACCCCTCACCCTCACACCCGCTCACTCTCACACCTCCTCACACCTTCACCCTCACACACCCCCTCACACACCCTCTAACCTTCACACACCCTCACCCTCACTCACCCTCACACCCCCTCACCCTCACACTCCCTCACCCTCACACACCCTCACACACCCTCCCCCTGTCACCCTCACCCCGTCACCCTCACCCTCACCCTCCCTCACCCTCACACCCTTTCACCCACCCCCTCACACACGCTCATACCCCCTCACCCTCCCTCAGCCTCACACCCCACACCTTCGCACCCTCACGCCCTCACCCTCACACACCCCCTCACCCTCAAACACCCTCACCCTCACATCCCCTCACCCTCACTCCCCCTCACCCTCAAACCCTCACCCCCTAACACCCCCTCACCCTCACACCCTCATACACCCTCACACCCCCTCACTCTCACACACCCTCACCCTCACACCCCCTCACCCTCAAACCCTCACACACCCTCACCCACCCTCACCCTCACACACCCTCACCCTCACACACCCTCACCCTCACACCCCCTCACTCACCCTCACACCCCCTCACCCCCACCCCCTCACACACACTCACCCACTCTCACCCTCACACACCCTCACTCACCCTCACACACTTACCCTCACACACCCTCACACACTCGCACACCCTCACCCTCACTCCTTCACCCTCACACACCCTCACCCACCCTCACTCACACACCCTCACCCTCACACACCCTCACCCCCTCTCACCCTCACACCCCCTCACCCTCACACCCCCTCACCCTCACCCTCACACCCCCCCACCCTCACACCCCCTCACCCTCACTCACCCTCACACACTCACCCTCACACACACTCACACACCCTCACCAGCATAGCATAACAAAACATAGCATAGCATAACAAAACAAAGCATTGGATAGCAAAACAAAACATAGCATAACAAAACAAAACATAGCATAACAAAACAAAGCATAGCATAACATAACAACGCATAGCAAAAAAACATAGCATAGCATTACAAAACACAACAAAACATAGCATACATAACAAAACATAACATTGCAAAGCATAGCAAAACATAGCATAGCATAACAAAACACAACAAAACATAGCTTAGCATAACAAAAGACAACATAGCATAGCATAACAAAACAAATCTTAGCATAGCATAACAAAACATAGCATAACAAAGCATAGATTAGCATAACAAAACATAGCATAACAAAACATAGCATAGCAAAACAAAGCATAGCATAATAAAACACAACAAGACAGCATAGCATAACAAAACATAGCATAGCATAACAAAGCATAGCATAGCCAAACACAACAAAACATAGCATAGCATAACAAAACACAACAAAATATAGCATAGCATAACAAAACAAAGTATAGGATAGCACAACTAAACATAGCATAGCATAACAAAACAAAGCATAGGATAGCAAAACAAAACATAGCATAGCATAGAAAAACATAGCATAACATAACAAAACATAGCATAACAAACCACATAGCAAACAAAACAGCAAAACACAACAAAACATAGCATAGCTTAACAAAACACAACAAAACATAACATAGCAAAACAAAACATATAATAGCATAGCAAAACATAGCATACCAAACACAACAAAACATAGCATAGCATAGCACAACAAAACATAGCTTAGCAAAACAAAGCATAATAAAACACAACAAAACATAGCATAGCATAACAAAACAGCATAGCATAGCAAAGCATAGCATAGCAACACATAGCATAGCTTAACACAACCTAGCATAGCATAACAAAACACAGCATAGCATAGCATAACAAATCAAAGCATAGGATAGCAAAACATAGCATATCATAACAAAACAAAACATAGGATAGCAAAACAAAACATAGCATAGCATACAGCATCACTCCGCACCACCACAGCATCACTCAGGGGCACCACAACATCACTATGTGCTACCACAGCATCACTGAACGCCACAGAATCACTCGTTCGCCATCAAAACATCACTCAGCGCCACCACAGCATCAATCTGTGCAACCATTCAACAACACCTGGTTCAAATATGTTCTCTCAATGTTTCAAGCTTTATTACAAATGTAACAAAAAGATGTTAATATTTCACTTCTGTTCTTGTATTTTCGTCGCAATAAAATACACTGAACATAATCTTCACAAAAGTTATTTACAAAACTTTAAGCTATTGCCATTATAAATTACAATAACTTTTATTCAAATATTAATTATTGAGAAAAAATGAAAAGCCATTGTTATTTGCAATATCAATACATGTAAGTCACGTAAATACAACACATATTGCATTACAAATGCTATAGGTGTCACATTTGCAAAAGTTATAACTATTGACATTGTAAATGACAAAGCTATTAATTTAGCTATTTTCAAAAACAAAACACCAGCGGGGTCCCTGCTCAGGCAGGGGTTGCCCCCCTACGCCGCTCAACTGATCACCTCTGCAAATAGCCACTCATTAGCAGCAGGAGGCCAACGCAGCCAGCTAGGCTCCTTCACCCCCACGCACCAATGCTACCGTCTACAAGAATGACTCGGGGAGCCAAGGGTCCTGGCACACCACGCTGATATTCCGGTCCCCAAGAACCAGTGGCCCCCAATGGCGAGGATATCGTCCGCCAATTAGCAGAAGTGCTGAAATTAAACAAAACTCAAGGTGGCAACCGAGCCACTGCAACAGCACACGGGGCTTAATAGCCAAAATCCCGGGCCTGGCCGTATCCAGAAAGAGGATCTGCCTACCCCATACAGCACGGGACACACCTGAAGGCCCTGCGCAGCAATTCCCTGGGAAACAATTGCATGTGCTGCAGACTGCATGCTCGTCTAAAAATGCCTGCCCAGCCTATATGTTGTGAATCAACTGGGACCACAGCCCTAGGTGCCCCTACTTTCCACAACCCAACGACGCCCGGGGTATCTGCGGACCCGGAAACGCGCCCCATACACAACACGCCCATACATGGTCGACGGGTCCGTGTCTACTGTAGTTCAGGGTAGGGTGGTCTACTAGGCACTTCGGCTTTACCAGGGTTTATATACTTCCAGATAGACTGGGGGGGGCTACACGAAGGAGAAACAGTGCATCACTTCCAGATGTAACCTATGCGCCCTCAGCACTCCATTCTTGAGGCGACAAGAGCATGGGGGTACAACTGCTACAATACAGCACCTCGTGCAAGCACCTAGAAGCGCTCAGCTCGGTCGCAGCGCGTTAAACCTCCCTCATCAATGCAGTGGGTGATCGCCTTACTCCAGGCTGTTACCATTCGAGAACAAGTCACAAATACATCTTAGCTATGCAGTATGACAGTCTAATTGGGTCAGAGGAGGCAGAGCAATACCACATTACCCAGAATGCATTTGTTTGTCCCAGGGAAGTTCAGGACTGGGCCAGTGCCTATACTGGGGTGGACCGAGGTGTCCACATGTCTTCTCTATGTGCCTGACACCAGGGTGGCTGATCGCCTCAAAACGCCCATGGGGGCGACCGAACACATGTCCCGTCCTCCCACCTGCAGTCTGCACCAACAGTCCCTGCACAGAAAGCCAGCCAGAAACGCACAACCTCCTACGTGGCGCTGACGAGGGGAAGTGGGGCCCATCCCACAAAAGCAATGCTCCCCATTTGCTCCATGCCGCCCTAACCCTCCAAGCCAATGCCTGACAGGACCACCTGTGACCGCGTCGTGCCTGAGCACCGTGTTAGTGGTTATAAAACACGTTCTGACCCGGGTGTCTGGTCAAGACCTGTATTTCTTCTGCTTGGCGATACCATCTAACAACAGAAGAAAGTTGCCAATACTGATAATTAGTTGAAACAAAATGAATTCCACATGTAAAAACACCAGTTCAATACATATGTGCGCTATTTAATAGCTGTTTATTTTGAAGAGATTTCATTTGACCATACTTTTGAGTTAGTTATGGAGTTCAAAGGGACGACACAATATAAACAAGGAGAAAATCAAAATAAGGACACTGGGGTGAGATAAAAAACGTCATGCAAACATCATTCTTAAAATTCAAACATCTCACAGTCATACCACTTTCGTTCAGACAATCAAACGCTGACTCCTGTGCCTTCCTGTAGCACTAAGGCGGCCACCCTGTTTGGAGGGTCCCCTACGTGGACCCTGAGGAGCCTGACATTGTGAAAGTATAAGCGGGCACCGGGCTGAAACATTAAGCCCGGCACCCAGAGGCGGGACGCGGAGACGTGCTGTGAACCATGGGCGCCATAGTTAAAAGTGTGCCCCTGTGTTATAGATAAAGAACGGTATGTGTCTGGGTAAAACAAAATGTTTTTTAAAAAAAAGCAGGCGCAGTGTTAAAGATAAAGCACGGTGTGCGTTTTGTAAAAACAAGTAAAATGTTTTAGCTACACCATGGCCCCTCGCGTCATGCCAATTCTTTTGCATGTTGGAAGCTGTAAAACAAGGAGGTTGGGGACATTTTGCCGGGTAATTGCGGCAGCCGCTTGAGGTGTTCAATGTATCTTTGCACGTACTCTCTACACCTTGCCAATGCTGACGGGACATTGTGTACGTTCATTCGCAGAGCGGGGTATATTTTACCTCAGTAATCAGTGTACAAACAGCCGTTGCGCAGTGTGAAGTGCATCGATTACCTTGCTGAATGTACACCAGACCACAGAATATAATTAGCAGCTATATCCTTAGTTGCCAAATGTCCTCTATGTTATATGTGACACCTTTAACCGAGTTTGATTTTTAAGGCAATGAGCACTTGCATATCGTGTCATTTAGGACACTATAATGCTGAAAACGAAACCAAAGTCCAGCAACAACAAGCAGTTCAGAAGTGAAAAAAAGGCACATGCAAACAGCTGTTTTTAGGTCATGGTGCTTGTTCTAGTATGCCCCTTGCAGGAGCGATCAGCGTGTCTGTTTTCAATTAGCAAGCGTGCCGCTGCTCGCTCCCGCAAGGTGGATGCGAGCACAAGCACGAGTGCTTAAAAAGAGCTGACCAATTTCTAAAGGTCATCTCCTAAAGCAGCGCATGCGCGCTGCCTAGGCGAGACCTAAAAACTGGGAAAGACTTGGACTTATCTACCGGACAGACTAGAAAAATTGAAGGTCTAGAAGAAACATAAATTTAAATAATGGACTAAGGGCCATATATATGAAGATTCCGATTTGCGAATCGGAATCTGCGATTTTTACTGAATCGCAGAATCTGAATAGCAAATCGGAATGTATCAACATAATCGTAAATATTTAGCGATTTGGATAAAATCGCTAAATATTTGCGAGAAAGCCAATTGCGGTTCCTTAAATGTGAAGAATCGCATTTTTGCGATTCCTTAACGGGAAAAATCGCAAAATTGCGATTTTTCCGAAATCAGCCAATCGCAATCTTGATGCAGTTTGATGACATCACCATCCAGGAAGTGACTGACTACCCATGCTGCAACAGTATTGTTTGTGAGAGAGTGGGAGAGTGAGGATTGCTACTGAGGAGCCATGGCTGAGAGTGGGAACAAGGAATTGCCTGGAACCCAGCAGGAGCAGCAGGAAGGAGACACTTCTAGAAAGAGAAAGCTGAAGTTCTCAGAAGCAGAACTGGAAACACTCTTTACAGAGATGGTGCCAAACCACGATTTGTTGTTTGGAAAGAACACACTCAAGGTGCCTGAGACAAGGAAACAACGCATCTGGGCAGGCATACAGGCTAAAGTCAATGCCCTGGGAGTGACACACAGGAGTATGGAGGTACTGCGCAAGCGCTGGTACGACCTGCGCCAGCGCTCAAAAGAAAAGTTGGCAGCCAGGCTGGAGCAGTCACAGCTCACCGGTGGAGGGACCTCCAATGTACCACAATCCACACCGCTTGAGGAACTTGTAGAGGGAACACTGGCTCCAGAGAGTGTGGCGGGCGTGTCTGGGCTGGACAGCTCCGACCAACCAGCTTCCAGACCAGGTAAGATGCATGCCATCACACCCCAAACCCCCCGGCAGAAACCTAGGGATTCGGGGAACCACATATCACGCTAGAACAAGTACACAGGCAGTCACAGCAATGCATTGTGGGAGATGTAGTCACATGACAAATAAATGTTGTGAGAAGCAGCCACACTAGGCAATTTTCACATGTGCAGGTCAGGAAAGGGGAATAAAAATAGTAATGTAAGGCTAAACTGTGAAATATTTTATTTTCACATTGCCAATTAGTAAAGTAAATTAATGTGTGCTGTTCTATCCACAGCATCTGCAACTAAAAAGCCCACAGGCAGGGGAAGAGAGACAGAACCTCCCGACTCTGGAGATGTAGGGCAGGAGCAGGAAACAGATGGGGAGGACAGCCCTGTCATTCCACCAAAGAGACCCAGGAGGAAGATTGTGAGGCCATTGGCAGTCATGGAGGATGATGAAGAGGACACCAATAACAATGTGCAGTCTGATGAAATAGGTTCACAGCAGGAGTCAAGGCCACAACACAGCCAAGGTCCACAGGGCACAGGCAGGCGCAGACCCCGCACGGCCAGCAGCTCCATTGATCAGCAGGAAGACTCGGTTTTCGCAGGGCTGGAATTACACATGCTCCAGGTGCAGCGCCTACAAGCCAAACACATGAAGGCGTTACAGCGTGAGATGAGGGCAGGGCTCAGGGGCATACGGGAAGAAATGAGGGGTGCTGTGCAAGTGCTATGTGAGGAGTTGCGTGCCGGACGCGCTGCTAGGCGCAGAGAGCTGGGCCGCATGGACCAGTACACGCGCGCAATCAACCGCCTGGCCTCAGCAACCAATATTCTGTCCAAGCGCACCATTGCAACACAGCGTGAGTTCTCACACGACATACAGGACATCGTCACTGTCGTTGTGCAGTCCACATCTCCTCTGGATGAACTGCGTGCCCTACGTACCACAGGCCCTGGAGACTCCAAGTGAGGAGGACTCCCAGTCAGTGCTGAGCTCCACCACCCCACCACCCACAGTAGAGAGGCGCCGTAGTGGCAGGAGCAATAGGCCTGCTACATACCATTAGAATGTGCAGCCAAATACCAATGATTAGCAGGGGCCTCATATGGACAACTACAGTGTTGACTTTGCAGTCACTCCAGTTACATAGTTGCACTGTGAATTAAACATGTGCATTAAATTGGGAGTGTATGTACTTGCCTATAAGGATGTGTGGCATTGTTGCTGTAGCTATTAAAACACAGGTGCACAGATTGACGCTGTCATTGTGTCATTATTTCTCACCTAGAAGTAGTTGCGTGTAATCTCATCACGCCTCTGGCGCCCAGCTGCAGCACCAGCTACACCAGCTGCCATGCGTCCAGGTCCAGGC
Organism: Lissotriton helveticus; assembly: GCF_964261635.1. NCBI lineage: Eukaryota > Metazoa > Chordata > Amphibia > Caudata > Salamandridae > Lissotriton > Lissotriton helveticus. The sequence continues at coordinate 2,111,693,076 of NC_136057.1, forward strand.
CCCTCCATGCCAGAGGATTCAGATTCGCTCAACTCCACTGGTGTGCCTTTCCTGGTAGCGATATTGTGCAGCATGGCACATGCTACAACAATTTTGCAGCAAGTTTCGGGGCTGTATTGGAGTGCTCCTCCGCTTTTATGTATGCACCGGAATCTGCTCTTCAATATGCCAAAGGTTCACTCATTGGTGCCTCTTGTTGAAATGTGTGCCCGGTTGTAGCGCCGCTCCCTAGCATTAGCAGGATTGAGGTAGGGTGTCATGATGAAATCCCGGACTGCATAAGCACTGTCACCTGTGGTTGGAAATGTAAACGGTTAGTCACTAGAATGCACATGCTAGTCAGTTGAAATGTGCCCTATGTATGAGAGCATTTACCTAGTAGGTATCCCTCGCCAAAATCACCTCTTGAGAGTCTACGGTATAGCCCGCTGTGACGGAAGATAAACGCGTCATGTGTGCTTCCCGGATACTTTGCCACTATGTCAGTGATGATGTTTTTGGCATCCCACACCACCTGTATATTAAGTGAGTGGTAGCATTTCCGGTTCCTGAATACGTACTCATTGTTTGAGGGGGGGGAAATTGCAACATGTGTCCCGTCTATGCATCCTATGATGTAGGGGAATTGGGCGATGTTGTAAAAGTCCTGCTTGGTTTGTGCTAGTTCCTGTGTGGTGCTGGGGAAGTGTATGTGGTGTTGCATCCTCTGTGTCATGGCATCGAGGAACGCATGGAAAAAGCGCGACAGGGCACTTCGTGACACCCCTCCTGCTGTGGCTATCACCCCCTGAAAACTACCTGAGGCCAGCAGGTGTAGTGAACACAGGACCTGGATGTGTGTGGGTATGGCTTGTGTCCTGCGTGTGGGGTGTTCTAGATAGGGTCTGAGTTCTTCAATTAATTCTAGTATGCTCTCTTCCTCCAGTCTGTAGTGGGTGTAGATTTCCTCCTCAGTGCGCTGGTAGATGGTGATGCGCGCACGGAATATCCTCTCCTGCCGTCTCCTCCTCTGCGCCACAGCTCTCACTCTTCGCCTCCTCGCTATCACGTAGAGCCCAGACATTGTGGAAAAGAGTGTGTTGCATTGTGGACTTCCTTAAATACATTGCACCTGGTTACCACCTGCTCCCACTTGGTGGTAATTGCGATTTCTAAAATAGCAAATTTTGTGTATTCGCAATTTGCGATTTTTTGATACATACCATTGCGAATCCTTATTTGCGATTTCCTGATTTGCGAATATCGCAAACTGGGATAATCGCAAATTTGGGAATCGCTATGGATTTCGCAAATTTCTGGCTCTCGCAAATTTTGGAAGTCGCTATATTAGCGATTCCATGATTTGCGATCAATTTTGCCTTCATACATTGGAAATTGCTATTTTTCAGTCGCAAACGCTATTATTACCGATTTGCAGCGCTTGCGACTGAAAATTAGCTTCATACATATGGCCCTAAATCCCATAACGGAACAGATAGTTTTGTCAGGGAAGGGAACCACATGGCAGGATGATTTTGAACTGTAATTTCAATAAAGGAGGCAAAACAGGTATCCATTTAACATACAATTTAAAGTAGTATAAAACTGTATATGGAAAGATGAAGACAGAATTACATACTGGAGGAAATAGATCATAAGGTCATTCTTACATAGTTACACTCCTCTATAGAGTTGATACAGTCACATTTAAGGATCCAGCGGCATTCTGCTCTGTTGAGGAGGGCCTGCGTTTCGCCACCACGAGTGGGTCTCTTGATCAGTTCAATAACATGATGTGTAGGAAGCTGGCTCTGTATATACTTTACCAAACTGAGGTATAGTGTGCACAGAGTCCTGTGGAACCCCAAAGGTAGGCAGAGGTAAAGTTAGATAGCACCTTACTCTCTATTTGTAGTAGTGTGGTCGAGCAGTAAGGCTTTATCAGAGGACAGTGTTAAGCATTTGTTGAACACACTCAGGCAGCAAATTAATTCACACACCCAAAGACTGAACTTCAGACCAATTGTTTTTGTAGAAAAATATTCTATAGTAGTAATGCAGTTTGTAAATAGTTTGAATTGCAATTATAAATGTACTTTGATTTGATTACAGTAGAGTTACTGATAATGCAATGCTTATCAGAATACGGTACATAACTTTGTATGGGATTTTTAGTAAAATTACAGGTAAGTTACGTTTGAGATTACGTTTCTTACACAGTGTAGTATACCTGGAAACTACACTGGGACAATGTTTTTGTTAGAAAGTACAATTTTAAAGAATTTCTTTTGGTTTTCCAACTCAACACTTAGATTCTTTTCCAAGAAAAACAGTCAATGTTATCCTTTCCAGGAAAATAGAGTTATCGGTTTCAGGGTAAGTAATCGGTAGTTGGAGTTGAGGTTCTGGGGGTAGACTCAGGGGTCCCCCAGAGTCAGGGATGCACTCTCGTTAGACCCTCAGCGGCACTAGGGCGGCCGGGTGCAGAGTGCTGAGGCCCAATGTTATCCAATGGGGGATAGGGGGCCTCCGGTTGGTGGCTGATGAGGAGCAGGCCACCTGGTTGTGGGAGCAAAGCTCCTAGACTTTAGCTCTGGGCAAATGGGGAAACAAAGTAGCATTAAAGGTGCATAGTCAGCGGCACTAGGGCAGCCATGTGCAGGGTGCTGTTGCGATGTCAGGTGCCCTGTTGTTTGTAATGGGGAACCTCCGGTTTCCAAAGGCACTGCAGGGTCCGGGACAAAGGTCTTCTGGGTGCGACCACCACTTTGAGAGGTAAGTTGGGATCTTGGGAGTTGGCTAGGCATCATCTATTTGGCCACTCAGGCCGTAGGCCATAGGGTGCAGGCCTACCTTTTAGGGTCGGATCTTCTTACCAGCTCCAGGTCGCGGTTGGCGGGACCTTCTGGTTTGAGGTTGTAGGTGTCGGCTGGAGGCTTGAGGCAGGTCAGGGGTTGCCAGATCTCGGGTCAGGATCACCAGGGAGACCTCCTCGAGGTGTTTGCCTACTCAAGCTCGGGCCATGAACGGCGGGTGCAGAGTGGTGCGGATTTGCGATTTCCGGCTGGGGCCAGAGGTTCTTTTTGAACAAATCCGATGTTCACAGGAGGCACAGTCTTTGTGGTTGAAAGCAGAGAGGTACTCCGGAGTTTTCAAGGTTGCTGGCTGCAGGGCACACCGGGTTTTCACAGGAGCAGGTTTGAGGTGCAGACAGGCCGGTAGGGCTCTGGCCAAGTCAGTGGGCATCTTCCTCTTTTTAGCTTCGGCACGGCTGTTCGGTCCTTCTTCTTCTTTACTAGCTGCAGGTTCTTGTCTGAGGAAGCAAGGTTCAGGGATGCCCCTAAATACTAGATTTAGGGGTGCTACAGTTAGGTAAAAGGTTGGACCAATGGTTCCCTTCCAAGGGGTGGGAACAACCCCTATTATGCCACCCCCCAGTGTGGGGGGGAAATAAGCCTTACCCTGGTTGGCTGATTCCCCCCATCTGCAAGATGGTGGAGAACGAGAAATGTGCTTCACCTCGCCTCCCTCACCTGAGGGGTGGAGTTGGCAGAGGTGGGCACACCTCTCTTCCTCACTTTTTCCACCGGTTCTCCGGCCCAAAGTGGGGGTCAGAACCAGTGGGAACCAGTTGCTGAAAGCAGCAAGTGGCCTGCGGAAGCTCACAAAGGCAGCAGACCTTTGAAGCTTCCCCTTCGTGGACCCTGCCCATCCTGGGAGAGGAGGCTTAGCACCTCGTCCCAAGATGTGCATTGTTTCAGGCCCCTGAGAGCAGCAGGCTCTCGACTCAGGGGTCCAGAAACATGTCTGGTGGTGGCCGCTGAAAGCAGCCACTCAGCCTCGACACTAGTGGTAGGTTAGTTTTCAGGGGGCATCTCTAAGATGTCCTCTGTGTGAATTTGTCATTAAATCCCACACTGGCATCAGTGTGGGTTTAATGTGTTGAGACGTTTGTAACCATTATGGTGCTGTGGAGTTTGTAATGAGAAAACTCCCAGCACCATATATTCTTAATGGCAGCAGTGCACTTACAAGGTCTAAGAATGGACTTAGACACTGTAGGGGTACAGGGCTCATGCACCTGTACCCTCACCACTGGTATAGTGCACCCAGCTAGAGGGGTGACTGATCTATGCCATGGCAGTGGGTTGTAGGTATGACACACAGGGATGTGTGCCATGTTGACTCTTCACTTTGTTATGCACCAAAACATGCAACCTGCAAAGGCAGTGTGTGAAGGTGAAGGTACAGGACCTCTTAGGGTGGTACAATAAGTGCTGCAGCCCTTAGAGGACTTCTCTGGTCACAGTGCCCTGGGTACCCGTGGTACCATTTACCAGGGGCTGACCTGTGGCCAGGGATGCCAATTGGGTTTAGGCTTTAAAGCACTTTTGAGGAAAGAACATAGGGCCTGGGTACCTGGTTAGCAGGAGCCCAGGGAACACTCAGTCAAAGAACATCAGTAATTCAGTAAAAAGTGGGGGCAACCATGCATAAAGAGGACACTTTCTCACACAACCCCCCCAAATGAAGGAGGTTGAGTCGAACCTTTCCCCAGAGAGTCTACATTTCATAAGTGGAAGAACCAGGAAAGTACATCTTCATTGGCATGGGCAGTCCCAGGTCTGTGTTCCACTAGAAAGACCATTCCCTGTAGGGATATGGACCACCACAACAGTTTAGGATTTTCACCTTATATCTGCGTTAGCCATCTGAGAGGTCTGTAATCAGTTTAAACTAGGAAGTGAGTACCAAACAAGTATAGTCTCAGCTTCTTCAGGGACCAAACCACAGGAAATGCCTCCCTCTCAATAGCACTCCAACGCTGCTCCCTGGGGAGAAGCCAGAAAAGCAACAGGTTGGTCTTGGCCTTCATAAATATCCTAGGATAGGACCGCTCCTATCCCTAGCTCAGAGGCATCAGTCTGCAAATGAACTGCTTTGTATAGTCTTGAGCTTTGAGAATTGGTGCTGAGCACATAGCCTCTTTCAGGGTGTCAAAAGAAGCCTTTTGACAAGTAACTGTCCAGTTTACCTTTTTGGGTATCTTCTTGGAGGTGAGTTCTGTGAGGGGAGCCACAATGGACTTATATCCCTTCACAAAACTCCTGTAGTACCCACTCAAGCCAAGGAATACCTTGACTTGGGTCTGGGTTGTTGGAGCTGCCCAGTCCAGGATGGCTTGAATCTTGGGCTGTAAGGGTTGTACCTGGCTGGCCTCCACCAAGAAGGTGGACTAAGTACACCACAATTCCCTGCCCTATCTGGCATTTGGATGCCTTGATAGTTAGGCCTACAGTTTGGAGGGCTTTTAAAACCTTCCCAAGGTGAATCAGGCGATCCTGCCATGTGGCGCTAAAGACAGCAATATCATCTAGATAAGCTGGACTAAAGGACTCAAATCCAGCAAGGACTTGATTCACCAACCTATGGAAGGTGGCAGGGGCATTCTTTAAACCAAAGGGCATAACAGTAAACTAGTAATGCCCATCGGTGTAGAAAATGCTGTCTTTTCTTTTTCTCCTGGGGCCATGCCAATTTGGCAATACCCTGCATTTAAGTCAAAGGTACTTAGAAACTTGGCTGCACCCAATGTATCTATCAGTTCATCTGCTTTTGGGATAGGCTGAGCATCTGTCTTGGTGACAGAGTTGAGCCCTCTATAGTCCACACAGAACCTCATTTCTCTCTTTCCATCCTGTGGATGAGTTTTGGGGACTAGAACCACTGGGCTGACCGAGGGTCTCTCAGAGGGTTCAATAACCCCTAACCCCAGCATCTTGATGACTTCAGCGCTTATGCTTTCCTTGACTTGATCAGACTGGCGATTGATTTTGTTTTTGACATGTGAACTGTCACCAGTGTCCACATCATGGTTACACCAGTTTGTCGGACCTCGGGTCAAGGAAAAGAGCTTTGCATACTACTGCAAGACTTGCTTGCAATCAGTCTGCTGTTGGGAAGAGAGGGTGTCTGAAAAGACAACTCCATCCACTGACCCATCTTTTGGGCTAGATGAGAGGAGGTCAGGGAGAGGTTCACTCTCTGACTACTGATCCTCATCAGTCACCATCAGCATGGTGATGTCAGCCCGGTCATGGAAGAGCTTAAGGCGGTTCACATGGATAACCCTTTTGGGTGTTCTGCTTGTGCCCAGACAAACCAAGTAGGTGACCTCACTCTTCATTTCTAGGATAGGGTAAGGGTCATTCCATCTGTCCTGGAAAGCCCTTGGTGTCACAGGCTCCAAAACCCACACCTTCTGCCCAGGTTGAAATTCTACCAGTGCAGCTTTTTGGTCATACGAGTGCTTCTGAAGCTCCTGGCTGGCCTCAAGATTCTTGGATGCATTTTCTATGTACTCAGCCATTCTGGACCTTAGGCCAAGCACATAGTACACAATATCTTGTTTGGGTTCTTGGAGAGGCTTCGCCCAACCCTCTTTTACAAGACAGAGTGGTCCCCTCACAGGATGGCCAAACAGAAGTTCAAACGGGAAAACCCTACTCCCTTCTGAGGCACCTCTCTGTAAGCGAAAAGCAAGCATAGTAAGCGGACATCCTATCTCCTTTTGAGTTTTTCAGGGAGCCCCATAATCATGCCTTTCAGTGTCATGTTGAATCTCTGAATAAGGCCATTGGTTTGTGGGAGATAGGGTGTAGTAAATGTGTACTGCACTCTACACTCTTTCCACATGTGTTTGAGGTAAACAGACATGAAGTTGGAACCTCTGTCTGAAACCACCTCCTTAGGAAACCCTATCCTGGTGAAGACGCCAATGAGGGCCTAGGCTACTGCATGAGGTGTAGCAGTCCTAAGGGGAATTGTCTCAGGATACCTAGTGGCATGATGCACTATCACTAGAATACATTTGTTTTCTGATGCTGTGGGAGGTTCAAGTGGACCCACTATGTTTACACCAACCCTTTCAAATGGAACCCCATCCACTGGTAGTGGAATCAAGGGGGCCTTTGGGTGGTCTTGCCACTGGCTTGACAGGTGACGTGGGAGCTGACAAACTCCTTCACCCTCTGGCCAGTAAAAGTGGCTACCTAGCTATTCTCTGGTTTTGGTTTGGAACAGATGCCCGGCTAGAGGGATGTCATGAGGTAAAGTAAAGAGAAACTCCCTGTACTTCTGAGGCACTACCACTGTCCTAGTGGCTCCAGAGTTGGGGTCTTTGGCCTCAGTGTACACTAGTCCCTCTTCCCAATAAACTCTGTGGGTACCTCTGACCTCACTCACCTTTTTCCTGTGCAGCAGCTTGCTGCCTCAGGCTTTCATGAGTTGGACTGTCCTGCTGTTCATGGCACAGCTCTTCCCTGAGGGTCCCCTGGACCCAAGAGTTCAACATGATAAGGGTCAAGCTCCATGAGCTCAGTTCCCTCTGGGGTGTCCACGTCCTCTTCCTGAGGAGAGGGGTCCTGATCCTTTTGCTATACAGAAGCTGGTTTCCCAGTCTTCTTACCTTTCCTCTTGGAAAGTTGGGCCATACTTTCAGGTGCCAACATTTGTTTTTCACCCTGTTTTCTGCTCTGTGCTCTTGTTTTTACACACACCATCGCAGAGATAACCAGCATTGCTGCATGGGTTTTCATTTCAACCTCAGCCCATACTGAGGTTTCCAGGTCCTTGCAAAGCAGACATGCAGCTGGTAGCTTAGGAGAGACCACTACCGGTTTCAGACCAGTAACCCCACCCCCCAGTCTAATGTCACCATAGCCATTGCATGGTTAGTGGTAACACTGTCAGCATTGGTGACTGGGTAAGTCCTCCCAATCAAGTATTGCTCAGGGGTAACCAGTGTATCTCTCACCATAGTGACACTGGCACCTGTATCCCTCAGAGCTTCTATTCTAGTTCCATTGACCAAGGGTATTATAAGTATTTCTTAATTTGGGTGGCCACACAGCTACAGTGGCAAACTCAACTTCCCCTTCTGAAACTAGAACTGCTTCAGTGTGCAACCCATTTTACTCTTGGCACACTGTTGATCCCATCTGCTACACCAGAAGTAGCTGTATTTGGACTAGGGGGCTTCTTGTTAGGACAAGTAGCATCTCCAGTTAAGTGTCCCAACTTTCTACAGTTGTTACACCAGGCCTTTAAAGGATCAAAGTTCTTTCCCCTGCACTTGTTAGTATATTGGGAAGAGTTTTGGGACCCACCCCCCATGCAGGTTTGTGGGCCCCTTTTGAAGACTCTGGCTTTTTATCTTGGGGATTCCCACCACCTTTCCCCTGTGGAGGTTTTGTAACCCCTTTATTTCGATCACCCACAGTGGTTGTTTTTGTCACCCTTGTCTTGACCCAATGGTCTCCCTTCTTTCCCAATTCTTGGGGAGAAATTAGACCTATGTCTACCAAATGCTAATGTAACTTTTCATTAGTGCAATTACTTAAAACATGTTCTTTCATAAATAGATTGTAAAGTCCATTTAAATCAAGCACATTTCTCTCTCTCTCTCTCTCTCTCTCTCTATCTCTCTCTCTCTCATATCTTTTGGTCAACCTTGCTAAAAGGCTGTCCTCAATGTCCTCAGTGGTACCTGATCTACCTGTGTGGGATCTAGGTACTGGGAGGTTGAGTCAGGGGCACTTGGGCCCTGTTCTCCCTATGAAGTGGAGTGGGTTGATCTACCTGTTCATCCCCTTCCTCTTCTTCCTCATCTGATTAGTCTTCACCATTTTCAGATGGGTGGTCCTTAGCATACCCAGCCAACAGCTCCTGGAGCTTTTGTTTGGTGGGATGGGACCCCATGGTTATATTTTTAATTTTGCATAGGGACCTTACCTCCTTGAAAAACAAGTGAAGGTAAGGGGTGATGCCGAGCTCCTCAACCATTTCCTCTATGCCATTGTGGTTACCTTCACTAATAGCTGGGTTCTTGTTTTGAGACATTATTAAAAAGATTTTTATCCCCTCTAAACCTAGCTAAAATGACTTTTAAAAAAAATTCTAATGAGACTTAACCAAGGCCCTAACAAGACTTTTAGTAATTTTTCAAAAATACCAATTTGAAGAAAACTGAATTCTAAAGACAATTTAAGAGTTATGTTGTGTGATCAGATGGTAACCAAGTAGTCCAACAAATGCAGAGTTGTATATCCCACTGCTGATCCACCAATGTAGGAAGATGGCTCTGTATATACTATACCAAAGTGAGGTATAGTGTGCACAGAGTCCAGTGGAACCCCAAAGGTAGGCAGAGGTAAAGTTAGATAGCACCTTACTCCCTGTTTGTGGTAGTGTGGTTTAGCAGTAACGCTTTATCAGAGGCATTTGTTGTACACACTCAGACAGCAAATGAATTCACACACTCAAAGACCGAACTTCAGACCAATTGTTTTTGTATAAAAAAATATTCTTTTAGTTATTTTATTTTCTAGAACCAAGCAGGACTGGCACAGGTAAGCAATACATATTTTACAGTAGTAATGCAGTTTGTAAATAGTTTGAATTGCAATTGTAAATGTACTCTGAATTGATTACAGTGGAGTTACTGATAATGCAACGCTTTTCAGAATACAGTGCATATACTTTGTATGGGATTTTTAGTAAAATTACAGGTAAGTTATTTTTAAGATTACTTTTCTTACACAGTGTAGTATAAATGGATACTACACTGGGACATTTCCTGCAAACAGGTAAGTAAAATCGTTTTGTTAGTTAGTACAATATTTAAAGAATTTCTTTAGGTTTTCAAACTCAACACTTAGAAACTTTTCCAAGAAAAACAGTCAATGTTATCCTATGGAGGAAAATAGTGTTATCGGTTTTAGAGTAAGTATTCAGTAGTGGGAGTTGCGGTTCTGGGGCTAGACTCAGGGGTCCCCCAGGGTCAGGGATGCACTCTCTTTAGATCATGAACGGCACTAGGGTGGCTGGGGACAGAGTGCTGAGGCCCAATGTTATCCAAAGGGGAATAGGGGGCCTCCGGTTGGTGGCTGCTGACGAGCAGGCCACTTGGTTGTGGGATCAACGCTCCTGGACTTTAACTCAGGGCAAATGGGAAAACAAAGTAGCGCCAAAGGTGCACCCTCAGTGGCACTTCGGCGGCCGGATGCAGGGTGCTGTTTTGACGTTGGGCGCCCTGTTGTTTGCAATGGGGAACCTCCGGTTTGCAAAGGCACTGCAGGCTCAGGGACGAAGGTATTTTGGGTGCGACCACCATTTCGAGAGGTAAGTTGGGATCTTGGGGGTTGGTTAGGCACCGTCGGTTTGGCCACCCAAGGCCATGGGGCGTCGGGTGCAGGGGTGTCTTTTAGGGTGGGATCATCTTACCAGCTCCTAGTCACAGTTGGGGGGACGTTCTGGTTTGAGGCTAGAGTCTTGAAGCAGGTCAGGGGTCGCTGGATCTTGGGTCAGGATCGCCATCGAGACCTCCTCATGGTGTTTTCCCACTCGAGCTGGGGCCATGGATGGCAGGTGCAGAGTGGTACAGATTTGCGGTTTCCGGCCGTGGCCAGAGGTTGCTGTTGAACAAATCTGGTGTTCACGGGAGACACAGTCTTTGTGGTTGAAGGCAGGCAGGTCCTCCAGGGTTTTCGAGGTTTCTGGCTGCAGGACACACTGGGATTTTTCAGGAGCAGGTTCTATGTGGAGACAGGCAGGTAGGGCTGGGGCCCAGTCAGTGGATGTCTTTCTCTTGTTAGCTTTGGCACGTCTGTTCGGTCTGTCTTCTTTTCTTGTTGCAGGTTCTTGTCTGAGGAAACAAGGCTCAGTGGTGCCCCTAAATACTAGATTTAGGGGTGTTACAGGTAGGTAAAAGGTTGGGACCAATGGTCCCTTCCCTGGGGTGTGTACACCCCCTATTATGCCACCCTCCAGTGGGAGGGGGGCATAAGCCTTTCCCTGGTTGGCTGAGTCCCCCTATCTGCAAGATGGCGGGGACTGTAAGCTGTGCTTCACCTCACATACCCCACCTGAGGTGTGGAGTTGGCAGAGGTGGGCATACCTCTCTTCCTCACCTGTTTTTGCTGCCGGTTCTCCTGCCCAAGTGGCCGGGGGAAGCTCACAAAGGCGGCAAGGCTTTGATGCTTCCCCTTCATGGACCCTGTCCATCCTGGGGAAGGAGCAAACCTCTCAAACCCCTCAAACTCATTGACAGGACATAACTCAAGCCAGTAACATGGAAGGAGGAGGCAGCAAAAAGCTCAGATACTTCTGAGAACAGCAATGGCAGGCGTGATCGAGGGTGGGCAACTAATCTACCCAGCATTTGTTTATTTACCCTAAAACACACTTTCATGCAGCCAAGTTAAAATACCTTCTGTGGCACACATGCGCCTGATTGCAAGGGTTGGTGTATACCATAACTGAGCAGTCTCTGGGTTCAATTCCCTCTACCAGAGTGGTCAAACATGAGATCCGTGTTTCCTAAATTGTGGGTTGGGATCCACTAGTGGGATGCAAACTGATTTTTAGGGAGTCTTAAAAGCACTGGTCTACAAGTTATATTTGAAATGATTAATCCTGTGTATGCACCAGTGCAACGGTGCTGAACAATGTCTGCAAGTCTAGTTTTAAAACTACTCCTTGCAAGTATTTTCAAGCAAGAATCCGGGTAAACCTTTCAGTATTTGCTGCTGCTCTTGTTTTATTTGACAAAGCCATTTCTTCAGAGAATGTGCTCACTATATGTGATCATACACAACCATACCACATGTGTAAGACACAACTTGAGAACAAGCATTGGAAATGCAATAGGTCTCGCATTAGGAAAGTTTGAGCAATTGGTATTGTAAATGACACTTTTTTTATTTATGTGTTGGTTTTGAAAATAGCAAAAGTAATAGCTTTATCAGTTACAATGTCAATAGTTTTAACTTTCGCAAATGTGACACCTATAGCTTTTGTAATGCAATGTGTATTGTATTTACGTGACTTAGATGTATTGATGTTGCAAATAACAATGGTTTTTAATTTTTTAAATAATTAATACTTAAATAAAATGTATTGTAATTTATAATGGCAATAGCTTAAACGTTTGTAAATAACTTTTGTGAAGATTATGTTCAGTGTATTTTATTGTGGCGAAAATCCAAGAACATTGCATTTGCACCTACACACACACACACAGCCACACACACACACACACATATAGATGTGGTGGTGGTGGATCTGGGGGAGGATGTGGTGGTGGTGGTGGTGGTGATGGTGGATGTGGTGGTGATGGTGGTGGATGTGGGGGTGGATGTGGGGGTGGATGTGGTGGTGGATGTGGTGGTGGTGGATGTGGTGGTGGTGGAGGTGGTGGATGTGGTGGTGGATGTGGTGGAGGTGGTGGATGTGGTGAAAGTGGTGGTGGATGTTGTGGTGGATGTGGTCGATGTGGTGGTGGAAGTGATGGTGGTGGGTGTGGTGGATGTGGTGGTGGATGCGGTGGTGGATGACGTGGTGGATGTGGTGGTGGTGGTGGATGTGGTGGTGGATGTGATGGTGGTGGATGCGGTGGTGGTGGTGGATGTGGTGGTGGTGGATGCAGTGGATGTGGTGGTGGATGTGGTGGTGGTGGGTGTGGTGGATGTGGTGGTGGATGTGGTGGTGGATGCGGTGGTGGTGCGTGTGGTGATGGTGGATGTGGTGGTGGATGTGGCGGTGGATGTCATGGTGGATGTGGAGGTGATGGTGGATGTGGTGGATGTGGTGATGGATGCGGTGGATGTGGTGGATGTGGTGGTGGTGGTGGATGCGGTGGTGGTGGTGGATGCGGTGGTGGTGGAAGTGGTGGTGGATGTGGTGGTGGATGCGGTGGTGGTGCATGTGGTGGATGTGGTGGTGGTGGATGTGGTGGTGGATGTGGCGGTGGATGTCATGGTGGATGTGGAGGTGATGGTGGATGTGGTGGATGTGGTGGTGGATGCGGTGGATGGGGTGGATGCGGTGGTGGTGGTGGATGTGGTGGTGGTGGAAGTGGTGTTGGATGTGGTGGTGGATGTGGTGGTGGATGTGGTGGTGGATGTGGTGGTGGTGGATGCGGTGGATGTGTTGGTGGATATGGTGGTGGTGGGTGTGGTGGATGTGGTGGATGTGGATGTGGCGGTGGATGTCATGGTGGATGTGGAGGTGATGGTGGACGTGGTGGTGGATGTGGTGGTGGATGTGGTGGTGATGGTGGATGTGGTGGTGGATGCGGTGGATGTGGTGGTGGTGGATGTGGTGGTGGATGTGGTGGTGAATGTGGTGGTGATGGTGGATGTGGTGGTGGATGTGGTGGTGGATGCGGTGGATGTGGTGGTGGTGGATGTGGTGGATGTGGTGATGGTGGATGCGGTGGTGGTGGTGGATGCGGTGGTGGATGGGGTGGTGGATGTGGTGGTGGATGTGGTGGTGGATGTGGTGGTGGTGGATCTAGGGGATATGGTGGTGGTGGATGTGGTGGTGGATGTGGTGGTGGTGGTGGATGTGGTGGTGATGGTGGTGGATGTGGTGGTGGATGTGGTGGTGGATGTGGTGGTGGTGGATGTGGTGGTGGATGTGGTGGTGGTGGATGTGGTGGAGGTGATGGATGTGGTGGTGGTGGATGTGGTGGTGGTGGATTTGGTGAAAGTGGTGGTGGATGTGGTGGTGGATGTGGTCGATGTGGTGGTGGATGTGGTGGTGGAAGTGATGGTGGTGGGTGTGGTGGATGTGGTGGTGGTGGATGCGGTGGTGGATGAGGTGGTGGATGTGGTGGTGGTGGTGAATGTGGTGGTGGTGGTAGATGCAGTGGTGGTGGTGGATGTAGTGGATGTGGTGGTGGTGGATGCGGTGGATGTGGTGGTGGATGTGGTGGTGGTGGGTGTGGTGGATGTGGTGGTGGATGTGGTGGATGCGGTGGTGGTGCATGTGGTGGATGTGGTGGTGGTGGGTGTGGCGGTGGATGTCATGGTGGATGTGGTGGATGTGGTGGTGGATGCGGTGGATGTGGTGGATGCGGTGGTGGATGCGGTGGTGGTGGAAGTGGTGGTGGATGTGTTGGATGTGGTGGCTCACGTTATGCAGTTTCAACATGATTGCCACTATTACTCTCAAATTCACTTGGCAGCAAACTGGTGAACTAATTAAAAGAAAGTCGTATTCAGCGGTATGGCCGGTACTTTATTCCAGCAAAGTGGCAAGCCAGTACACACCAATGAGCTAGTAAAGCTAAAAACACACCACATGGCACAATTGCTGGCTGAGCGAGCAGAAGTAAGCCAAACAGCTTTCCCGTAGCTAAGGAGAGCTGAGCTCTTTTTGTAGCAGCACGCATAAGAAAAGTCCCGTATTTTCACCAAAACACTCTCGGATAATGATCAGCCGAATTCAGAAGGCTTCCTGCCCTCATATATTCCCAAGAGAGCAGTAATCTTATAAGGAAATGCTGTCATCACACCTAAAGCTACCGAGGGAGAAAGGAAGTGCAAAACTACACTATAGTGCTTAATGGTAAACAACAGTCGAAAGTGCCTCTGCGCTGACCCGCTGTCTTTCCTGTACAGAGTGTTGTGGTGTTAGTCTTTCTGCAAGGGCTCTGCTGTCGGGTTGGTAGAGCCATGACATGACCAATTGCATTACAGTGCTGAAGACTCACCTGAAAGAAACTACATTTATGGCCAATAAACAGATTGTGCAGGGGCAAAATAAAGTCACTCAGTCGGGGGGAGCTATTGACTGAAGTTGGCTGTTCCCACTGTCCCGTGCTATATGCTATTGGGCATAAATAGGAACACACCAATGGATGAGGAGAGCTTGCTGGAAGACATTCTTTGTATATTATAGTTAAACAAACAACAACAAAAGGCCAGCCATTAAAACAAGGAGAAACACGAGAGACGGCCTGCGGCCGTCAAAGTGAAAGTACGGCCGGCGGAGGGCATTGCTGTGGGGAGGAGAAATGCGACACGGTGGGCAGGGGAGGGGCGGAGCGGGGAGAGCGGCATGAGGGTGTGAAGCAGCAGGGGCGTTTGAAGTGAAGCTAAGCTTCACTTCAAAGGTGTGGGAGGAGTGCTGCTGGTGATTGACTGGCGATTTGATGATGTGCACGCGCATTTTAGGTCAATGCGCTTGCGCATTGACCTAAAAGCGCACGGGCACAGCATCAAATCGCCAGTGAAATCGCCAGTTAGGTAAACTCTCGATAAGCCCCTATATATCTCGCTCCCGCTCAATGCGCATGCGCATTGAGATAGGTCGCTCGACCTAAAAATGGATGTGATCCAACGACCAGAGCTGCAGACTTTGGATCTGGGGAATCAGGTTTGAGTTCCAGCCTGGGCTCAACATTCTTTGATTCTGGACACAGCACCCCTGAGCAGAGATGTATTTGGAAGCCACCCTACCAAGGAAAACAAGCATTTGCAATGCAATAGGTCTCGCATTAGGAAAGTTTGAGCTACTGGTATGTAAATGACACATTTTTTATTTATGTTTTGTTTTTGAAAATAGCTAAATTAATAGCTTTGTCATTTACAATGTCAATAGTTATAACTTTTGCAAATGTGACACCTATAGCATTTGTAATGCAATATGTGTTGTATTTACGTGACTTACATGTATTGATATTGCAAATAACAATGGCTTTTCATTTTTTTCAATAATTAATACTTGAATAAAAGTTATTGTAATTTATAATGGCAATAGCTTAAAGTTTTGTAAATAACTTTTGTGAAGATTATGTTCAGTGTATTTTATTGCGACGAAAATCCAAGAACAGAAGTGAAATATTAACATTGTGAGAAGTTGGCCTGATGTGCAGTGCTCACTATTCTAGTGATCACTATATATCAGTCCAAACAACCCTTATTGATGATTGGTTGTAAGTCAACCTTATAGACCAGCTATCCTAGTAGCATGGATACGAGCAGTCTAAGGCTTAGACTCTAGAGGGCGTGTTAAGCCAGCTGTTTTACCATCACATTACCCCTTGAACACCCAGTGAAAGGACACCACACAAGTGTTATGAAAATAAACAATGTATTTATTAGAATCACAACAACCCTGTACTCTTTATGAGGACAGGGTGCTAGGCACACAACAAAACTCTTACGAAAATACTTAAGTTAGCACGTTATACACAAATGCCCGAGGGGCACGAAAAACCATATACTTTAAAAGTGGAATGCGAATTACTAGCAGGTAAGTAACAGTTCTAATAGGCTTTGGAATCGCTAGGACTGGACTAGGGAATCGTTAGATTACTACTAGGAGACCCAGGGGACTCGGGTGCAGAGTGTGCACTCTCACGCGGGATGCGGGACAAAGTCTATGGAGGCTAGTAAAGGCAAAGTTAGTGTTCACGGGCGAACCCGACCTGGTAGGGAGAAAACGACAGTGGATCCTGACCCTAGGATAGTGAGGCTATGCTGGGACACCGAAGTGCCGAAGTTACCTAGCCCAGGGGCTGCATAGGTCTGAAAAGACGTCGGGGATCTCGTTGCCGGACCAGGAGCCTGGAAGGAAGAAGTTGCTGGCAGGCGACCAGTGAAGAAAAGTTCGAGGGATCCAAGCCTGGATCAAGGAAGAAGAAAACCTGAAAGCAGAGGGGACCAAGTTCTTAAATCACTAGCCAGTGATTAAGTGGGCACCAGGATGGCACCGGGCGAAGTCACCGCAGTCAGGTGAGTGGGCGCTGCTGGGCTCTGCAGTCTCTCGGACCAGGAGGCGTTGTCGGCGACCAGGATGGAGGTGCGAGCTGTCCCACGAAGGTTCTTGCTGTCGACGTCGCTGGACCCAGGATTGGGCAACAAGTCTTGGCAAATGCAAGGCCCACGCGGTGGACCTAAAATGGCGTCTTGAGTGGACCAGGAGGGTCCAGGGTACTTCTCCGATGGAGGGAAGCAAGGGCCAGTCTGGAGCAACCAGACCAGCAGCAGAAATGTCGTCGGGCGTCGTCAGGAAGGCCACAAGCCAGCGGGCTAGTAGCCAAACAACGCGGTGAGCAGTAAAAAGCAGAAGGGCCCCACGCAGATCGTGGAGATGCTGGGGGGCTGCTCTTCGGTGCTGGAGCTGCTCAGGGTGGGGGCTTCTCGGACCCCAAAGCACTCACCAGGAATTCACTCGGCGGGCTTGCTGGAAAGAAGTCGTGCAGTCTTGAAGATGGCCGGTCCCTCGAGGTCTCGTCACACCCACGAATCTCAGCGTGACTGATGATGCAGGTAGAGGTCAGAGGTGCCAGGGAAGCCGGTTCTCGTCGAGCTGGGCAGTCGGATTCCGGAGGAAGGACTTGCAGCAGACCGCAGTGTTCTTAGATGGTGCCTGCGGATGCAGGGTGACTACTCCTTAGTCACAAGGGAGAAATCTTAGGAAGAAGTCTTGAGTTCCTTTCGCAGAAAGTAGTTTCAGGATTCAAAGATGATCTGATTTGGAAGGGGGCCAGTCTCTACCTTTATCCTGTAAAAGGGGGCTGCCACGCGACTAAGTCCTGCCCTAGGGGTGGGACTAGGAGGGGGGTGGTTACACCCACTTCCTTGGCGGGCTTTTCCCCAGGCCAGGGGCTGGAGTGCCCCTGGAACTGGTTCCAGCCGGCCTATGCACAGTGAGCACCGGGGTGCCACTTGCAGTCACCTTCCTCTAAAGCCCTGCCTACCTACAATACACAAAACCCTGTCTGGGACGGTGCTGGCACCGCCCCTGGCAGGAAACCCTTTGTCCTTATCTCCTGCTCTGGGAGGACTCCCAGCAGCAGGAGGGCAGACTTGTGTCTCGGTGGCAGCATCCATTTTGTGGACGCTAAGGCTCTGTCTGACTTTAACCGGGGTTAGGGGTTACATACATGTCGTGTCCCTCTAGAAGGGTGGAATGCTAACCCCGTCGCCAGAATTGGCGAGGGGTTAGTATTCCAATTCGTATGACACCTTACTCGACATGTTTTGATAAAGCGATACCAGAGTTGGCACATAACCGCGAGGATTATAATGCACTTAAGAGTATATGGTATGCGATATCATGGAAACGGCTAAGGGATAGATCCGAAAGCCGCAGACAGGCTCAGCTCATGCCAGAGCACCATCTCACACGATTCCAAGCACTCTGCCTTCAGGATTGTTAAGGCCTGCCATAGGAGTGACTGATAGGAGATCTGTGTGTCCATTTTAGGGTTAGATATAGGTATACTATATCTAAAGCAAAGGGTGATTACACCACCTTGCCCCAGCTGTCAAGCAGCCAGTTGTGTCAGATTTGGATGGCCAGCCAGGGGTGGCATAATACATGCTGCAGCCCCTGGTAGGCCCTGGGTACACCTATGCCCTGGGTACCTAAGGTACTCTGTACAGGGACTGATAAGGTGGCTCAGTATCCAATTTAGATATGCACCTAAGGTACATGGAATCCATTTTACAGAGAGAGCAGTGAGCCTGAGGTCCTGAATAGCAGGGCCTCAGGTCAACTAAGTCAGAAAACCAGCAAAACACCAGGCAAAAAGTTGGGGGCAACCATAGTCAGGGATCAACCTTCCTACATAACCCCCCCCCAAACGAAAGGAGATAAGGCTATCCTTGTCCAGGTGAGCCTATATTGCCTAAGTGGCCATTTAAGGAAGTGCCAGCACTGGCATGGTTACCCCCTATGTCATGGTCCACTAAGCAACCCCTCACCCTAAGGGTGTCTGAGGGTCTCCACCATAGGGAATCTCTACCTGTGGTGTGTTTTGTCAAAGAAAAAGGCTGGTGCTGAAATGGAGTACTGAAGTGAGGCTCCACTAACTTTGGGCTCAGCTTCCTCCAGTCATTATCCACCATAGAGGCCTTTCTTTCCAAGACTGAGTTGTTTTGGGCTCTCAGGGTCAACCTCTGGCTACCTACAGCTGGAGGTTGGGTCCCTCTGTTTGGCTTACTGGAGGGACAGTTCAGGTCTGGGGCCCTCAGGTCCCAAGTTTGGCTGTGCCCAACAGTGTCCATCTGTGGGAGGTCCCTAACTAATTTTAAGGGGGATCCCTCAGGAGTGTGTCTTATTTTCACCTGGCTAGGTCTACTAGCTTCAGTGCCCTTAATCTGCTGATTGGGAAATTCTTTTGGACAGGGGGCCCCTTGGGGTCCAACACTGGCCTCCCTGACCTCTACAGCCCTGGGCTGACTGAGGCAGGGTAGAGAGGGGCAGGTTACCTGCTCCAGACTGGGTCCCACCTTGGAAGGGTCCACTGACATCAGGGGTTCTGCCAGGCTAGGCCTGACTACCTCTGTGGCAGTTTCTTCACAAGGGGTCAGATCAGTTCCCTGAGGAGGCTGATCCTTTCCTAAAGTCTGGTGGGAGGGAGATTTCTCTTCCTCCTCAATACTCTCTGTCTGAGTGGAGTGATCCATAGTTTCAGGCTTCACAACACTGTCATCTGTCTGAGTTTGAGCTGTGGCCATCACAACTCTCCCAACCTTTTCAGGAGGGGGCTCAGTTTGGGTGTGGGCTGTGACCATCACAGCCTTGACAACCTGTTCTGGGAAGGAAGTTGTCTGAGATTGGGTTGTGACTGGCACAACCCTCCTGACCTGTTCAGGGAGGATATCTTGGACTGGGGCTGTGGCTACCACTGCCCCACTAACCTTACCATTGATGTACACCATTCTAGAATGGGTTTCTTGCTCTACTTCAGCCCAGGCTGAGAGCTCTAAATCATTCCCCAGTAGGCAATCTACAGGCAAGTTTGGTGACACTGCCACTCTCTTGTGGCCAGTGACACCTCCCCAGCTGAGATTGACCACTGCCATGGGATGATCTCTCTGTACTCCATCAATATTGGTCACCTGGTATGTGGCACCAGGTAAAAGTTGCCTTGAGGGGACTAGACTCTCAGTCACCATAGTGATGCTAGCCCCTGTGTCTCTATAGGCCTCAACATTTATACCATTGATGAGGGGCTCCTGTCTGTACTTGCCCAAAGTGTTGGGACAAGTTGTGAAGTTGGCAAACCCCATGCCAGTCTCACAGACAAGAGTATCTAAGTTTGGGGACCTGGTTAGGCCAGAGTCCCCAGGAACTCCCAAAGTAAATGCACCCAAATTCTTGGGGGCACTCCCACCACCTGGGGGATTACTACTAGTAGTAACAGGAGGTTTGGGAATGTTACTTGGGGGTATGTTTTCCTTATTGTTATTCTTTGGGCAACTGCTGTCAGTTTTTAAATGACCCACCTGTTTACAGGGATAACAATAAGGTTTCTTCTGGTTGTTGGAAGGATTCTGGGACCCACCCCCCTCAGAGGATTTTTGGGGCCCTGATGTGGTTTGATCTGTAGATTTATTCCCACCCTTCTCTTGAGGCTTGGTTGATTCCTTTTTCTGGTCACCACCTTGGTTCTTGGGCCTAATCCTGGTTCTGACCCATTTGTCTGCCCTCTTACCCAATTCTTGTGGAGAGGTCAGATCAGAGTCTACCAGGTGCTGGTGTAATAACTGGTTCTGACAATTATTTAAGACTTGCTCTCTCATAATAAGATTATACAATCCTGTGAAGTCAGTAACCTTGCTACCCAGTAGCCAGCCTTCCAAAGCCTTAGTGGCACAATCAACAAAGTCAGACCAGTCCTGAGACTGAGTTTTCTGGGTGTCTCTGAACAGCAACCTGTACTGCTCAGTGGTTAAACCAAACCCATCAACCAGTGCATTTTTCAGGACCTGGTAATTGTTAGCATCCTCCACTCTTGTAGTGAGGAGCTTATCTCTACCTTTACCATCAAAGGAGAGCCACAGTATAGCTGCCCACTGACTCTGGGGAATGCCCTGCACAGTGCAGGCCCTCTCCAAAGCAGCCATCCATTTCTGGATGTCATCCCCTTGCTTAAAGGGGGGCACTATTTTAGTCAGGTGTTTAGTATCTAAACCCTTCTCTCTATCTCTTGGGAGATTGCTGCCACCAGTGGGAGCTAACCCACTCATCTGCTGCTCTCTTGCCAGGGCAAGCTTCTCTTTGGCCAGGGCAATTTCTTCCCTTTCAATCCTCAGTTCAGCTTGTCTCATCCTAGCTTCATGCTCTCTTCTCTGAGGGGAAGTAAATCTCCTCTGTGGAGGATTCCTTCTCCCCTGAGAAGAGGCATTAGAGTGCAGAGATCTATTGGAGTCCCTAGAAAGAGATCTATCTCTCCTAACTCCAAGGTTAGGCCCACTTCGGGTTAGTACTGGGGGTCCCCCAGATCCTAGCCCAAGTAAGTCTAAGTTGGTCCTAGTTAGCCTTCTGACTACCTCAAGACCCTTGTCTACCTCATCCCCAGAGAGTACCTCCTGATCCTCCTCCTCAACTGCTGAATCAGTGTTGTGGAGATCTGGATCCCCAGAGGTTCCCTCTAAGGCTGGCATGTTCTCATGTAACTGAGAAAGCTTTCTGGCATCATATGTCTCTAAGAGACCTATCAGAAAGGAAGTGGTGGGGTTAGACCCCTGCTTCAGTTTTCTGGAGACACAGATCTGTCTCATCTCATGAAAACTGAGAGCTGCATATCTTGAAGTGACCTGTGGAGGGTCAACACTGACCAGGGGAGTCTCAGTAGAGTCCCCCTGAGTCGACATGCTTTTCTAGTGAGGTGTAAGTGGTGCACTTACCTACACTATATGTTTGCCTACTGATCCCTTGCTAGAGTTGTAGTTTAGGGTGTGCTAGGCCCTAGGAGCTACAACAGCTGGTTCAGTAGAACTCAGAGTATTCTAAGCTAAGTTATATGTACCTTTAGTACTTATGTGATCTTTCACAAGATATTCTTAGGGCATGTGTGGTAAAACAACAGCAAGCTCAAATCCCAACCGCTGCCACCAATGTGAGAAGTTGGCCTGATGTGCAGTGCTCACTATTCTAGTGATCACTATATATCAGTCCAAACAACCCTTATTGATGATTGGTTGTAAGTCAACCTTATAGACCAGCTATCCTAGTAGCATGGATACGAGCAGTCTAAGGCTAAGACTCTAGAGGGCGTGTTAAGCCAGCTGTTTTACCATCACATTACCCCTTGAACACCCAGTGAAAGGACACCACACAAGTGTTATGAAAATAAACAATGTATTTATTAGAATCACAACAACCCTGTACTCTTTATGAGGACAGGGTGCTAGGCACACAACAAAACTCTTACGAAAATACTTAAGTTAGCACGTTATACACAAATGCCCGAGGGGCACGAAAAACCATATACTTTAAAAGTGGAATGCGAATTACTAGCAGGTAAGTAACAGTTCTAATAGGCTTTGGAATCGCTAGGACTGGACTAGGGAATCGTTAGATTACTACTAGGAGACCCAGGGGACTCGGGTGCAGAGTGTGCACTCTCACGCGGGATGCGGGACAAAGTCTATGGAGGCTAGTAAAGGCAAAGTTAGTGTTCACGGGCGAACCCGACCTGGTAGGGAGAAAACGACAGTGGATCCTGACCCTAGGATAGTGAGGCTATGCTGGGACACCGAAGTGCCGAAGTTACCTAGCCCAGGGGCTGCAGCTGCATAGGTCTGAAAAGACGTCGGGGATCTCGTTGCCGGACCAGGAGCCTGGAAGGAAGAAGTTGCTGGCAGGCGACCAGTGAAGAAAAGTTCGAGGGATCCAAGCCTGGATCAAGGAAGAAGAAAACCTGAAAGCAGAGGGGACCAAGTTCTTAAATCACTAGCCAGTGATTAAGTGGGCACCAGGATGGCACCGGGCGAAGTCACCGCAGTCAGGTGAGTGGGCGCTGCTGGGCTCTGCAGTCTCTCGGACCAGGAGGCGTTGTCGGCGACCAGGATGGAGGTGCGAGCTGTCCCACGAAGGTTCTTGCTGTCGACGTCGCTGGACCCAGGATTGGGCAACAAGTCTTGGCAAATGCAAGGCCCACGCGGTGGACCTAAAATGGCGTCTTGAGTGGACCAGGAGGGTCCAGGGTACTTCTCCGATGGAGGGAAGCAAGGGCCAGTCTGGAGCAACCAGACCAGCAGCAGAAATGTCGTCGGGCGTCGTCAGGAAGGCCACAAGCCAGCGGGCTAGTAGCCAAACAACGCGGTGAGCAGTAAAAAGCAGAAGGGCCCCACGCAGATCGTGGAGATGCTGGGGGGCTGCTCTTCGGTGCTGGAGCTGCTCAGGGTGGGGGCTTCTCGGACCCCAAAGCACTCACCAGGAATTCACTCGGCGGGCTTGCTGGAAAGAAGTTGTGCAGTCTTGAAGATGGCCGGTCCCTCGAGGTCTCGTCACACCCACGAATCTCAGCGTGACTGATGATGCAGGTAGAGGTCAGAGGTGCCAGGGAAGCCGGTTCTCGTCGAGCTGGGCAGTCGGATTCCGGAGGAAGGACTTGCAGCAGACCGCAGTGTTCTTAGATGGTGCCTGTGGATGCAGGGTGACTACTCCTTAGTCACAAGGGAGAAATCTTAGGAAGAAGTCTTGAGTTCCTTTCGCAGAAAGTAGTTTCAGGATTCAAAGATGATCTGATTTGGAAGGGGGCCAGTCTCTACCTTTATCCTGTAAAAGGGGGCTGGCACGCGACTAAGTCCTGCCCTAGGGGTGGGACTAGGAGGGGGGTGGTTACACCCACTTCCTTGGCGGGCTTTTCCCCAGGCCAGGGGCTGGAGTGCCCCTGGAACTTGTTCCAGCCGGCCTATGCACAGTGAGCACCGGGGTGCCACTTGCAGTCACCTTCCTCTAAAGCCCTGCCTACCTACAATACACAAAACCCTGTCTGGGACGGTGCTGGCACCGCCCCTGGCAGGAAACCCTTTGTCCTTATCTCCTGCTCTGGGAGGACTCCCAGCAGCAGGAGGGCAGACTTGTGTCTCGGTGGCAGCATCCATTTTGTGGACGCTAAGGCTCTGTCTGACTTTAACCGGGGTTAGGGGTTACATACATGTCGTGTCCCTCTAGAAGGGTGGAATGCTAACCCCGTCGCCAGAATTGGCGAGGGGTTAGTATTCCAATTCGTATGACACCTTACTCGACATGTTTTGATAAAGCGATACCAGAGTTGGCACATAACCGCGAGGATTATAATGCACTTAAGAGTATATGGTATGCGATATCATGGAAACGGCTAAGGGATAGATCCGAAAGCCGCAGACAGGCTCAGCTCATGCCAGAGCACCATCTCACACGATTCCAAGCACTCTGCCTTCAGGATTGTTAAGGCCTGCCATAGGAGTGACTGATAGGAGATCTGTGTGTCCATTTTAGGGTTAGATATAGGTATACTATATCTAAAGCAAAGGGTGATTACACCACCTTGCCCCAGCTGTCAAGCAGCCAGTTGTGTCAGATTTGGATGGCCAGCCAGGGGTGGCATAATACATGCTGCAGCCCCTGGTAGGCCCTGGGTACACCTATGCCCTGGGTACCTAAGGTACTCTGTACAGGGACTGATAAGGTGGCTCAGTATCCAATTTAGATATGCACCTAAGGTACATGGAATCCATTTTACAGAGAGAGCAGTGGGCCTGAGGTCCTGAATAGCAGGGCCTCAGGTCAACTAAGTCAGAAAACCAGCAAAACACCAGGCAAAAAGTTGGGGGCAACCATAGTCAGGGATCAACCTTCCTACAAACATCTTTTTGTTACATTTGTAATAAAGCTTGAAACATTGAGAGAACATATTTGAACCAGGTGTTGCACAGATTGATGCTGTGGTGGCGCTGAGTGATGTTGTGATGGCGAACGAGTGATGCTGTGGCGTTCAGTGATGCTGTGGTAGCACATAGTGATGTTGTGGTGCCCCTGAGTGATGCTGTGGTGGTGCGGAGTGATGCTGTATGCTATGCTATGTTTTGTTTTGCTATCCTATGTTTTGTTTTGTTATGCTATGCTATGTTTTGCTATCCTATGCTTTGATTTGTTATGCTATGCTATGCTGTGTTTTGTTATGCTATGCTATGTTTTGTTAAGCTATGCTATGTGTTGCTATTCTATGCTATGCTACGTTTTGTTATGCTATGCTGTGTTTTGTTGTGTTTTATTATGCTTTATTTTGCTATGCTATGTTTTGTTGTGCTATGCTATGCTATGTTTTGTTGTGTTTGGTATGCTATGTTTTGCTATGCTATTATATGTTTTATTTTGCTATGCTATGTTTTGTTGTGTTTTGTTAAGCTATGCTATGTTTTGTTGTGTTTTGCTGTTTTGTTTGCTATGTGGTTTGTTATGCTATGTTTTGTTATGTTATGCTATGTTTTGTTATGCTATGCTATGTTTTGTTTTGCTATCCTATGCATTGTTTTGTTTTGCTATGCTATGTTTAGTTTTGCTATCCTATGCTTTGTTTTGTTATGCTATGCTATATTTTGTTGTGTTTTGTTATGCTATGCTATGTTTTGTTGTGTTTTGCTATACTATGTTTTGTTATGCTATGCTGTTTTGTTGTGTTTTATTATGGTATGCTTTGTTTTGCTATGCTATGTTTTGTTATTCTATGTTTTGTTATACTAACCTATGCTTTGTTATGCTATGTTTTGTTATGCTATGCTAAGCTTTGTTTTGTTATGCTATGCTATGTTGTCTTTTGTTATGCTAAGCTATGTTTTGTTGTGTTTTGTTATGCTATGCTATGTTTTGCTATGCTTTGCAATGTTATGTTTTGTTATGTATGCTATGTTTTGTTATGCTATGCTATGTTTTTTGCTATGCTTTGTTATGTTATGCTATGCTTTGTTTTGTTTTGTTATGCTATGTTTTGTTTTGCTATCCTATGCTTTGTTTTGTTATGCTATGCTATGTTTTGTTATGCTATGCTGGTGAGGGTGTGTGAGTGTGTGTGAGGGTGAGTGTGTGTGAGGGTGAGTGAGGGTGAGGGGGTGTGAGGGTGAGGGTGTGTGCGGGTGAGGGGGTGTGAGGGTGAGGGGGTGTGAGGGTGAGAGGGGGTGAGGGGGTATGAGGGTGAGGGTGTGTGAGTGAGGGTGGGTGAGCGTGACACCAAGGCAGAGCAACTGTTCAGGTCTGAATCATTAGGCCACAGGGTGGCATGACAGAATAATTCTAAACCTGTAGGGGCACATTTGTATAGGTGCATGCAAATCATGCGATCTAACATTATGGTATCCAGGGCCCTGACAGATTAATGAATAAGCAAGGAAGCATAAATCAAGCCACTCTCATTTGATTTGATTTCCTCCAATTGTCTGCAAAGGAAACCTTTTATGTTAAACAATAGGCCCAGGTACTAGTCAGCATCTTTGGTGGTCTTGTTTATGCGCCAACCACCCTTCCAGTTGATCCTTTTGCCTGTGTGGTGAAGCTGGCTGGCCTTTCAGGATTCATTCTTACATTATTGGCTGTGCAATACGGAGTCCAGCTGGATGCAGTGTATATTGCAGGCCAACTCCAATTTGATCAAATATCCTCTGAGTTTGGAGGGGCACTGTCTGTTGTAAAGGTTGAGGGCCATGTCAGCCACATAGAGATTAAAAGTTGTGGGCAAGGACATAAACCTGTTTAAACCTCTTGTTGGGGAGGGTAGAAACACAGATGTGTAGTGTATGGTGATGTGGCAGCTCTCAGCCCACGATCTGGAGAGCCAATATGACTTTTAGAACGCAGCCCAGGTGCCTCCAGTGGCCAAATGAAAGGTAAGGACATATAGGAGTAGGGAAGTTTAAACAATTGAGTGTTCCATTCGTGACAAGCAATGCAGAGCATTATAATCCTGTTTGCCATGTTTCAAACGTGAGGTGGATTACAATCCTAGTTGATTAATAAAATGAAAACAACCAACACTGAACAGAGCTGATTCTAATAGTGTCAGGGTGCATGTTTGCTCATCAACCCGAACACCCCCCCCTCTATTGTAGTGAAAAACAAGCATTTTACATGCAATAGGTCTTGAATTTTCACAACTTTTACCTATTGGTATTGTAAATGACATTTAATATTGCAGGTTTTTAAACAAATAAATAAAAGCCAATGTCATTTACAATGCCAATAGCTCAAAATCTCCCAATTGCGAAACCTATTGCATTGCAAATGCTTGTTATTATTATTATTTATTTTTTACCAATTTTTTTTGTAGATACTGTCTGGTGCTACTTGGATGTTTTTTTGCCCATTCCTCTTTTTGCAATTGCATTCTTTTGTTTGCAAGTATTGCTTTTATGTAGCTCTATATGCTGAATCAGGCGTCCATTTTGTAACTTTTCCGATGCTCCTCGTGAGTACTCCATATTTGTTTGTTTTGCATGGCACTCCAACTGATGCATACGCCCAACAGAAGCTGACTTTGGCAGCTTAAAGGTAAAGAAATCCACCCTGCGAAGCCGTTGTCAAACTATATAATATTTTATTCTATAAATATATATTGTTTTATTCTTTTTAAATTGTTGACTTGATTTTGTGCATCTTTCTTTTAACAGATTGCAAAAGAAATTCTCCGGAGTGTGAGTACCCTATATAAATCATTTTTTTTCTTTTGGTTCAGATTAAGTCCCCTTCATTTATTCTTGTGCCCACTTTTTACTTTTTATTTTTTACTTTCATGTCTCCAGGTTACTTGTGCTCTCCCACTTCATATACACGTGTCCTGATAATGAGACGCCTATTTAATTGGGTCGATATGCTGTCTACGCTCTTGCCAATTGGAAAATGATTAAATCTATATCATGAAAATATATGAAACTATATTTACTACCAAAGAACTGAAATGTATCAATGTTGTTTCTAATCTTATTAAAAACTGTGAATTGTCTAAATTGTTATTCACTGTGTGACACCTGAGCACCTAGCATACATACACTCCCTTTTTTGAACAGTATGAAAATATACCACATTTTTACGTAACTATCTAGAGGGGATTTTAAATATGTCTTTATTTGCATTCACATAGTAGAACAGTCTGCATAAAACTACATTGTTGTATTTGCAATGCAACCATGTATACAACACCGATATGCATGTACTTATATAGACAGTACACTTATTAATTAGGTGTTCCAACAGGTCCGATGCTGTCATGATGCAGTGGCCAGCAGAGGCCAAACACACCTTGGGGATCGGCATACATATATAGACATTTCAAATTCTTCTCAACTTTAACAAAACTAGCCCTGGTAGAGCGCCACCAGTAGCAGAGGAGAATCTCCATATCCTAACTACAGCATATAAAGGAGGCACCGGCGGTAGTGGAGGCGAGAAGCAGGCTAGGTACATGGGACACATGGGATGAGTCCGGGACCGAGCCGCAACTCTTCTTTCTCTGTATTTTCCCCACTCATTTGAGGACTGCCTGCCCTACTCAATGGTCCCCCAGCTTGTCCATTAATTTAAACACATATGCATTCCATAGTGCGACAGCCCCAGCACTGCCCGATCGATGCACACCATGGGGCATGCCATTGGCTTCCACCGCTGCCCACTTATGTACCGTCCTGGGCCAGCTCAGCTCTATGGGGGAGGTGGGAGCCGGGGGAAGAGGGAGGGGTTGCAGCAGCCTTCCAGGACATCACTATCTGGTGCTTGAATAAGATCATAGCTAAGTTCACCAGTTTCAGGAAATGTTTAGTTTGTTTTGTCCTCTTTGCTATCCCCAGTGGATGAAGCAAGGGGTCGGTGGTCAACCGGACATCAATCACCTCTGAGACAAGCTCCACCACCCGCACCCACACTTGTGCTAGCACCGGGCATTCCCACACCATATGTAAGAACGTTGTGTCAGGGTGTTTGCAGTACAGGCTCAACGGCAATGAGCCTGTGAACATACTATGTATCCTGTGTGGCGTGAGGTAGGTCTGGTGCAGGTAATTATATTTCGTGAACTTCATATGGGCATTACAGGAGCCTCGCTTAACATGCTATCCCTCACTGTTTATCCGAAAGGACCACGTCCAGACATGTTTCCCACTTGGGTTTACTATGCAGTGCTTGGGCCTTGCACGTAGCCAACAATGCACCATGCAGCATCGTGACAGCCTTTCGACCAGCCCATGGGTCAGAACACATTGCTGCCTTTCAGGAAGCACCAGCTCTCCTTGCCCCGCTCCCCAGGTGTCCCGCAGCAGAGGCCTGCCCCCATGTCATGGGTTGTTTGCAGATCCTGAAAGGGATGTAGTACTCCATCCGCTTATAAGTCACCTACTTGATTCACCCCCGCCTCCCCACCAGGTCAGGTTGTGAGCGGCCAACACGTACCTCACCCTCAGCATACTCCATAGTGGCAACTGCAAGCCGTGGGGCACCCGATGGCACCTGTGCTGGATATACCAATTCCAACAGAGCTTGGCTGCCTGTCCAATCTGCTCAATCCTCTCAGTGAGGCACACAGATCCATAAACCAGTCCAGCACCTTGGCGCCCAGGAGTTCTTCCCAGACCTGCCACACTCCTCGCCATCATACCACTGGCCATTTATTGCTTTGTGTATCATCAATTGGTGGAGGGAGAGAGAGTAGAGATCCTTTCAATCTCCTTTCAATAATTATAGATCAATGTGGAAAGGATCACTGGTCCTGCAGAACCAAGGTCTGCAGGTGGATCGGTAGGTGTCTCCCAAATAAAAGACCCTCATACACGTGTTTTTTCAGAGTCGTGTAGCGGTATATGATGTGTCCCCGCTTCTTGTAACACGTGTCCGTGTGTAATCCTTGGGTCAGTTTTTGTTTGCACCCTCCGCCAGGAGGTTGTACCATTGGTTAAAACAGTAGTGATCGTGAATAAGTGAAATAGTGCTATAAAGGTGTTCTAAAATACCCGGACAGCCAGAGGTTCAACTTTAATATTTCTGGATTCGGGTAGAAGGTTAAGGCGTGTCGCTATGGAATTATTTAGGAATTCTAGCGCACTAATCTTGTGAGGGTAAAAGTGGTCAACATGTTTCAGCCTTATCTGCCTGTTGGTCAGTCGGCTTTCCTCAGGACCATAAAGTGATTAAGTGAAAAAAAAGGAAAAGGTAAATTTGTAACCTGATTCGTTTTGTGGTAGTAGGTCACATTGTACCTCTACATTATGTAAGACTTGTCTCCTCGAGAACCACGGCAGTTAGGGGGAGGCTTCACTCTAGCCTTCAAACACCCATCTAGCAGCTTGTGCTGTCTCTGCCCTTGGTGACCCGGAATCCATTTATTGCTTTGGCCATTGGAGTTGTGCTGCGGCATAGTAAAGCTCAAGGTCTGGCACCCCCAGGCCCCTCGCCACCAGTGGCCTCTGAAGCGAGATGATCAACACCCATTTCTGATCACCCCCAGTTCAAATCCGACATCGTTCCCTTCCGGTCCTTAAAGAAGGACCGAGCGGGCACCAACAGCAGGGCAGTGATTAAGTACAGAAAACGTAGCAGGACTAACATCTTCACTGTGGACGTATGTCCCATAAGAAGGAGACAGGGGCAGGCACATTCCGAAATTTAGGGACTGGCGCACAGCCTTTAGTGCCCTACCGAGATTATTATCTAGGACAGAGTTCTTCAATCAGTGGGGCGCGCCCCCCTGGAGGGGCGCGACACCATCTCAGAGGGGGCGCGCACTCCACCCTAAAATCTCGCCTTTGTCCTCTACTGTTGCACATCGTCGCAATTCTACTTCACCAGCAGGCAGAGGCGCACATAGAGTCACTGTGGACTAGGGGTTGGTGCGGACCGGAATAACAGGCGTGGAGGCCGTATGCATTTCGCTATTGTAGCTGTTTTATTATTGTTCAGTATCAGGGTAGTGAAGAGGGTGTGAGTCTGGATGCTGTCAAAGTCCTTCCCGAGCGTCAGTTGGACGAAGGGTCTCACGGCTGGGCGGCCTTCCGAGGGAAGAGGTCTTCGGGTTGGGGATCTTCTGATCGTCAGACGGGATCCGGTTTCGCCTCGGAGGGAATAGAGAGAGAAACAGGGCGGTTAGTCCTTTGGGTTGGACCGTCGGAGTACTCTCGCCAACACCCGGGTTGTGAGTGGACAAAAGAGAACGTGAGGATGGGGACGGTAAGGGAGGATTCAGAGGAGGGGGAGGGAAGAGATAGGGGAATGGGGAGAGGGTGCCGAGGTGAGGGAGGAGTGCAGGGACTATGGTACAAAGCGTTAGGTGATGTGACACGACTAAATATTATATACAGTGCTTTGGTGATCTATCAGTGGTAACTCCGTTCGGTACAGCTATATTTACATCTATCTACAGAGAGGCACGGAGAAAAGGTAACAGTGTACTCACGTGCCCCGCCGCAACTCTCCAGCGAGTCACGGCCGCTCTCCAGCAACCTCCTGAGGACTCCACCAGTCTTCGGTCCAGACGTCCTCCTCTTCCTCGTCGTCGCTCCTCACACTCCTTCCGCTCTCCTTCTCCGGTTCTCTGCACGCTGTCTCCTGCCACGAGTCAGCCGCCTGGAACGCTCTCCACTCTTCGTCGCCGGCTTTTCTGTGTCTCCGGCTGATGATGGGGGCGGGACTTCCGGGGTCTTCGGGGTCACAGGAGTTCACTTCCGGTTCGTTGCGCGACCCCGCTGCTTGTTGCGTTTCCTGCAGGGAGACAAAGAGAGGAGGAGTCCTGGTCATCAGGGACGCAGGAGGGTTAGCGGTCATGGAATCCCTGCTCGGGCGCTGCCCTGTCGAGGTGAGAGGCGCTCCCTTTCCACATCCCCTTTCCCTAGCTGTCTTTCTTGTGGGGGAGGTAGGCGGGGGATATCGAGAAAGATAGTCAGCATTGCCCTGTTCTGCCCCTTTCCGGTGTAATGTCTTGAATCTGTACGGTTGCAAGGATAGGAACCACCGAAGCACACGGTCATTGTGGCCCCGGTTTCGTGCCATCCACTCCAATGGGGCGTGATCTGTATATAGAATAAACTCACGTCCCTCCAGATAATATCGAAGACTCTCTATTGCCCACTTAATGGCCAGGTCCTCCTTTTCCACTACGGCATAATTCATTTCCCGAGGGAACAGCTTTCTGCTGAGGTAGAGGATAGGCCTCTCCACCCCTGTCTGATCTTTCTGGGATAGAACGGCTCCCAATCCCTGGTCCGAGGCGTCAGTTTGCAGGATAAAGGGTTGTGTATAGTCGGGGCTGATCAGGACTGGCTCAGAAACTAGGGATCGCTTGAGTTCGTGAAAGGCTTGCAACATCTGGGGAGTGGGGTGTTGTAGCACGGCTCTGTTTGTGTGCATTTCTTCAGTAGGTCAGTCAAGGGGACTGCGGTTTGTGAAAAGTTGGGGATGAACCTCCTATAGTACCCTAACAGCCCGAGGAAGGCACAGAGGTCTTTCTTGGTTTGTGGGAAGGGGATGGCCTGGATGGCCTTTATTTTGTTGTCCTGAGGTCTGATAACGCCCTCCCCAAGCAGATACCCCAGGTATCGTACGGATTGGGCAGCTACTGTGGTTTTAGCAGGATTGATAGTGAACCCATATTTCCCCAGGGATGTGATCACTTGTTTCAGGTGGGACAGGTGCTCTTGCCAGTCGTTGCTATAAATGACGATGTCGTCAAGGTAAGCTCCTGCGTATTGGGCATGGGGTTGTAGGACAATGTTCATGGCCCTCTGGAACGTCGCAGGGGCCCCATGAAGCCCGAAGGGCATAACTCTGAATTGGAACAGGCCATCCGGCGTGGAGAACGCCGTTTTCTTCTTATCTTCTTTTTTCAGGGGAATCTGCCAGTATCCCTTGCAGAGATCCAAGGTGCTAATGTATCTGGCTTTCCCTATTCGTTCTATCATCTCATCTACTCTTGGTAACGGATAGGTATTGAAACTTGAGACTTTATTGACCTCTCGAAAGTCTGTGCAAAACCTCGTGGAGCCATCGGGTTTGGGGACGAGGACTATGGGCGAGTTCCAGCTACTGATTGATGACTCTATGATGCCCATTTGCAACATCTGCTTGGTCTCTTCCCTGATAACGTTTCGGCGTGCTTCAGGGTCCCGGTAGGGCCGTTGTCTCACGGTTTTACCGGGTTCTGTGTGGATGGCGTGCTCAATGACAGTTGTGTGCCCTGGGAGGGAGGAAAAGACCGTCTGTATCGGTGATAGGGTTTTTCTCAGGTCTTATCTGTTAGTTTCAGGCAGATCAGGGTCCAGACAACACTCAAACGGCAGGGTTTCCCGGTACTGTATACTGGCTAGTACCGGCTGTGGCCCCTCCCACTTCTTCAGGAGGTTTACGTGGTATATTTGTGTCTGGTTGCGGTTGTGGTCCAATTCGATTTCGTATGTGACGGGAGTCACCTGTCTCAGTACGGGATACGGCCCTTGCCACTGGCCTAATAACTTGTGGTCGGAGGAGGGAATGAGGAGCAGTACTAGGTCTCCGGGAACAAAGGATCTCACCTTGGCTCCCCGGTCGCACTGGCGTTTTTGGGTGGCCTGAGCGGTCATCATGTTTTGCCTTACTATTGCTCTGATTTGACCTAGGTGTGTTTTAAGGTTTGCCACGTATTCCGGTAGAGGCCGGGTGCGATCAGGCTCGGCCTCCCAAGCCTCCCGGGCCATATCCAAGAGGGTCCTGGGTGCCCTCCCATACAAGAGTTCGTAGGGGGAGTATCCAGTACTACTCTGGACTTTGCAACGTATCGCAAATAAGGCTAAGGGCAGCATGTCTTCCCAGCGACGACTCTCCAATCCTAACAGCTTCTTGAGGGTGGTTTTCAGGGTGGCGTTATACCGCTCCACCAGCCCGTCGGTCTGGGGTGGTAGGCAGAGGTCCTTATCTGTTTGACGCCCAGGTGGGAACACACCTGGCGCATAAGGGAGGAGACAAACGGGGTGCCTTGGTCTGTCAATATTTCACGAGGAAAACCCACCCGGGTGAAGATGGTGACGAGAGCTTTAGCTATGTTCTGGGTGGTTGAGTGGCGTAAGGGAAAGGCCTCAGGAAAACGGGTGGCGTAGTCCACGAGGGCAAGAGCGTATCTACACCCGCTCCGTGAGGGTAACATGGGGCCTATAAGGTCCATCCCTACCCTACTGAAAGGGACGTCGATGATAGGGAGGGGTTGGAGGGGTACTTTTGGGGGCCGGTACCGACTGTTCTTCTGACATACCGGGCATTCGCGGCAGTATTGACTCACTTGTTTGTACACACCAGGCCAGTAGAATTTTTCCAGAATGGTCTGTCCGGTTTTATCATCCCTGAAATTACCACCTAACAAATGGCTATGAGCCAGGAACAGTACTTTGTCGCGAAAGGGACCAGGAACGAGTAGCTGAGGGTTTTGTTGGGGTCCACCTTTCCTGTATAACAGACCGTTCTTTTTGAAGAAGTAAGGACCTACGTGTAGTGGGTCTTCGTTTTCCAAGGCACGCCCCCATGCGTCCTGTAGCACCGGGTCTTCTTGTTGCGCAGCTCGATATTCATGATCGGATTCCCAAGGATGGTTGTCCACCTGGACAGGATAGGCCGTGGTGTGGGTCCTCTTCTCTTTCTTCTTTTGGCCTCTAGATTTCAGGATTTTGGTTGTTGGCTCTACGGGAGGAGGGTTGCGAGAAAAGGGAGCTTCGGTCCACCACCTTTCCAAGGAGTCTGTAGCGTCTTGTAGCAGATGCGGAAGACCGCTGTAGTCGCTACCCAGGATCACTTGTTCCAGTAGGTTTGGCACCAGTCCTACTGTATGTGGGCTTCCTTCTTCCGAGGTGTGCTGTACTCGGACACTGGTGGTGGGAAAGCTCTTTGTATCACCGTGTACGCATTGGATGTCCACTGTGCCGGTCACAGGCCCAATAGGGGTGGGCATCTCCTGAGGCCTTAGGACGCTTTGCCTGCAGCCAGAATCGGCGAGGGCCATCATGGGGTGGCCGTCGATCTTCACGGGACACCGGAAAGGAGGAGGGCTGGCATCCGTGGTGAGACAAACATAGTTCCTGGCAAGCCCAACCTCCATGGGCTCTTCCTTCTGTGGGCAAAAGCGGGCAATATGTCTATGCCCTCCACAGTGGTAGCATTGAGGCCCGGGAGGACTGGGTCTCGGCAATACTGGGAACGGAAACAAGGGAACAGGTTCTGGTTTTCGGCCTTTGGGTCCGAAGGTGACTGCCATGGGGCATCCGGGGAGGGTGTTCATCTTTCTTCTGGAAGTCTTGTGCTCTGCTGTAGGCGCTAGCGATCTCAACGGCGCTATCCAGTGTGAGGCGGGCATGTTGTCGCACCCATTTCTGGGTGGCGGGGTGGAGTGAGGCCAAAAATTGCTCTAAATAGATTTTGGAAAGTATCTCCTCCTTTGAGGACGTGGCAGGCTTCAGCCAGCGGTTGGTCAGATCCTGGATGCGGAAAGACAAAGCCCGGGGTGTCTCCTGGGGTCCTTCGCGGGCTTGCCGCAGTCGTACCCTATAGGTCTCCTCGTCGATCCCTAGAAGCTCCAGGATACAGGTCTTTATGTCTTGGTAAGGTGTTTGTCCCTGTACGTTGGCCTGCTGGTAGGCCGCCTGCAGTTCCCCTGTCAGCAGAGGCCCCAAGTAGTGTCCCCAGCGGTCGGCCGGCCATGCAGCGGCTTGTGCCAGATGCTCGAAGTTTGTAAAGAAGAAATCCGGGTCTTCTCCCGGGACGTACTTTTGCAGGACTACAGAGGGCAGGGAGGTCGCTGGTCTCTGCTGTCCCATGACGTCGGCTAGCCTCCCGAGGGCCTGATCCTGAACGGTGCCCTGGTCCTTTAGGACATCATAAAGTTGGCCTCGATCGTCTTCAGCCGTTTTAAGGAAGCGTTCCATCATCTTCCCTAGTAGCTCCTGGCTTTCTGCCAGCTGTTTCACCGCAGCCTCCATGCTTCCGGTGTATCCCACTTCTGACACCAAGTGTGGACTAGGGGTTGGTGCGGACCGGAATAACAGGCGTGGAGGGCGTATGTATTTCGCTATTGTAGCTGTTTTATTATTGTTTGGTATCAGGGTAGTGAAGAGGGTGTGAGTCTGGATGCTGTCAAAGTCCTTCCCGAGCGTCAGTTGGACGAAGGGTCTCACGGCTGGGCGGCGTTCCGAGGGAAGAGGTCTTCGGGGGGGGGTCTTCTGATCGTCAGACGGGATCCGGTTTCGCCTCGGAGGGAATAGAGAGAGAAACAGGGCGGTTAGTCCTTTGGGTTGGACCGTCGGAGTACTCTCGCCAACACCCGGGTTGTGAGTGGACAAAAGAGAACGTGAGGATGGGGACGGTAAGGGAGGATTCAGAGGAGGGGGAGGGAAGAGATAGGGGAATGGGGAGAGGGTGCCGAGGTGAGGGAGGAGTGCAGGGACTATGGTACAAAGCGTTAGGTGATGTGACACGACTAAATATTATATACAGTGCTTTGGTGATCTATCAGTGGTAACTCCGTTCGGTACAGCTATATTTACATCTATCTACAGAGAGGCACGGAGAAAAGGTAACAGTGTACTCACGTGCCCCGCCGCAACTCTCCAGCGAGTCGCGGCCGCTCTCCAGCAACCTCCTGAGGACTCCACCAGTCTTTGGTCCAGACGTCCTCCTCTTCCTCGTCGTCGCTCCTCACACTCCTTCCGCTCTCCTTCTCCAGTTCTCTGCACGCTGTCTCCTGCCACGAGTCCGCCGCCTGGAACGCTCTCCACTCTTCGTCGCCGGCTTTCCTGTGTCTCGGGCTGATGATGGGGGCGGGACTTCCGGGTCTTCGGGGTCACAGGAGTTCACTTCCGGTTCGTTGCGCGACCCCGCTGGTTGTTCCGTTTCCTGCAGGGAGAGAAAGAGAGGAGGAGACCTGGTCGTCAGGGACGCAGGAGGGTTAGCGGTCATGGAATCCCTGCTCGGGCGCCGCCCTGTCGAGGTGAGAGGCGCTCCCTTTCCACAGTCACATTTCGGGGGGGAGCTGATTCTTCAAGCAAGCGGCAAAGTGGAGCTACAGGGGCCCTAAGAAGGGGTGAAAACCATCAAAGGGTCATTAACAAGCAAAAGGTCTTTAAAAGACCTGTGAAGTACTCGGTTACGGCTGTGTGTGCGCCTGGGAAGCTGTCTCATTCTGGGCTGCCACACGGGGGGGGGGGGTAAGAGAGCTTTTGTAACATTGCTGGGCCATTTGGTGCTGCCCAGTTTCCAGGTGGGGGAGGAATCGATGGGGCACCAGGGTAATTCCTACAGCTGAAATGCTTTAGCTGCAGTGGGAGGCAAGGAGCCCCCTTTGCTAAAACTGAAAGCGTCTATTTCATAGCAGAGGAGACTCCTTGCCTCACATTGCAGATGAAATGAATGTCTGTTACTTGCTTTCAGTTTTAGCAAAGAAGGGTTCCTGCCTCCCACTGCAGCTGAAGCATTTCAGCTCTTGGAATATAACCCGGTCCAGGGAGGGTTAGCTTTTCCCAGAAAGGCGACAATGCTGCTTTTTAAATTACACGGCAGGAGCCGGTCACTCCACTCACCGCACCGCCCCCCGTGTGTATCCTGGTCTTCACCGCTGCTGCCGCGAGTTCGCCGCTACTACTGCTACCCTGAGTATTTTGTGCATTTCTCTGCTCTGTGCCCTTTTAATTCTGCTTGTGCCACTGTTTTGTTTACTTTATTTTTGCATGTGCCACTGCTTATTTCGAGGCTTGCCCCCTCGCCGCTCTCCCCGTGATTGTATCCCACTCTGTGTCCCCCCCGCTCCCCGATGCTGCTCCCGCCCCCTTTTCTCTTCTGTACCCGATCCCGCTCCCCATTCGCCACCCCGCTCCCGCCTCCGAGCTGCTCCTCCCTCCCACTTGGCCATTTATGGCGGAGACCGCGCGGTGGTGAGCTGTGACCCTTGACCCTGTTCGCTGGGCCGGTCGCTCCACTCACCGCACGGCCCCCCGTGTGTATCCTGGTCTTCACCGCTGCTGCCGCGAGTTCGCCGCTGCTCCTGCTGCCCTGAGCATTTTTTGCATTTCTCTACTCTGTGCCCATTTAATTCTGCTTGTGCCACTGTTTTGATTACTGTATTTTTGCCTGTGCCACTGCTTATTTCGAGGCTTGCCCCCTCGCGGCTCTCCCCGTGATTGTTTACCGCTCTGTGTCCCCCCCGCTCCCCGCCGCTGCTCCCCTGCGGCCCCACCCCCTTTTTCTCTTCTGAACCTGATCCCGCTCCCCATTCGGCGCCCCACTCCTGCCTCCCAGCTGCTCCTCCCTCCGCAAGTGCCCAGTGCCTGACGGTCCCTGGGCATAGTTGGGGACAAGGTATTGAAAAACTCACCCTGCATATATTGACACTACCGATAGAGGGCGGCCATCTAGCACACCTTCCAACAGCATATACTGTTCTTCTGTGTCTACCACCACCCTATTGTGCACAAAGTACCCGGTCCCAAACATGCTTGGACCCCTTCTCCAGTTCTTCCCTCATGAGATGTGACTCTTGAATACATGCTATGTGTATGTGCCTGCATCTACCCTATGG
Source organism: Lissotriton helveticus (assembly GCF_964261635.1). NCBI lineage: Eukaryota > Metazoa > Chordata > Amphibia > Caudata > Salamandridae > Lissotriton > Lissotriton helveticus. The sequence goes on from NC_136057.1 coordinate 2,111,731,183, forward strand.
CATCTCACCGGCATTCCATGCCCCTCATATTTCAGGTCAGCACATTATAAGTTACAGCCATAGCCTCTTATGGTAATCCTCAGGTGTATCACCCATGCACAAGCCTGTGCCCTCCCCTTCACCCCCTTACCAGTGTCGCTCCTCTCTGTCAGGTCACAAACATAAAACATCAACAGATCAATAACTCCCACACCCTTGGCTTGAACACTAATGTGCGTCGTGCCACAACCCCCCGCTTAGTGTGTCAAACTACATCTCCTTGATCCAGTGCACAAATAGTGTCCTTGTGGTAAGTCTATTGTAAAATGGGACAAGGAAAAATCCTCAAACAAAGTCACCAGGTAGGCTCCTCTGGGCCCATGTCTGGAAGTTATGTTCCGGTGAGTAAAGCCCCCCTCCGTAATAGTCCGAGATCCACCAACCCGCCCCCCCAGCAATTTGCAGCAATTAACCCCCCCTTTGGGACTTACCACTTCAGCGCTGTCACAGGTCTGACATCTGCCATCATGTCAAACCCTCTGGCATAACTGTGTCCTCCTCCTCCGAGGCCTCCATGCCGGGAGACCCAACAACAACTCAATACCCATCTCGGGGGCCAGGATCTCGGTTTGTGCCGAGTCCGGAGACCTCTGCCACCACCTGAGCCCGTTCTCTAATTTCCTGTTCCTCCAAGGGGTGAGTCCAGGGTCAGCGGTGGAGCAGCGATGAGGCCTTCCCTTAGTCAGGCACATAGGTCATTCTCCTCCGTTCCAGGCAGATATACAACCTCCTTGGATCTGAGCCATGTCCAGGCCTCCTCTGGTGTGTTGAAGAAGTGGGTCACACCAGAATCCACCACTCCGAGCCGTGCTGGGAAAAGCAATGCATAGGCCAGTCCCAGAGTTTGAAGCTGCGCCTTGGTGGCCCCAAAGCTGTTGCATTGCATCTGAACTTCGGCTGCGTAGTCCGGATATGCAGTATGACGTTACCCTTATATCTCCAGTGTCCTTTTGCACGGAACAATTGTAGGAGGAGATCTCGGTCCCTGCAATTTAACAGCTGCCCTATCTCCTGGTTCGTGGGGCCCCCAGAGAGGGGGGGGGGGGGCTGATGGGATTACATGCACCTTCTCGATAGAGAAGAACTTTGGGGTGTAGGCAGCAAAGAACCATGGACGTAGTTCCATATTGAAGTCCTCCAACCTCTCAGGCAATCCCAGGAAACAGGTACTATTGCTTCAGGAGCGCCCTCTGCATCTTAGGCTTGTGCCTTTAGCTCCTGCACCTCCGTCTGCAGGGTCTTCGGGTGGTCCTGCATGGACACCATGGTAGACCGTGTCCACATCAAGGAGGATTCTGCATCGTCCATTCTATCCACCAGCTTGGTATACCCACAGCAGACCTGGCTACATCTGTATCACTCCCAATTGGCCCTCAGTGGAAATTTCTGAGTTCTAAATGGCCTGTAAGATTTTGTCAAACATAACTGTGTCTTTCTAGCTGGGGGATCAGGCCTGCCGGTGCAGGGGAGGCCATCAGCATGTTCATCATAGATTTTGGAGGCGGAGGCTTGGGGACCTTAGAACGGACTATGACCAGATAGCGGTTGTTCGCAATTTTTCGTCATAGTGAGAAGGTGGAAGTCGGGGTGCTGCTCTCCTGCCGGCCACAAGATCCCCCATTCCCTTCTGGTAGGCAATTTTCCTCAGTGCTTTTTTAGGTCAAGATAGGTCAGCATAGGCCTTATTGAGTCGTGGCCTCCCTGTCAAACGAGTGTCTCCGGGTCTCCTGGCCCCCCACATTTTTAATCTTTTATTCTGAGGCAATGGTGCAGTCCAGCGACTCTCCCAGGGTGCTAGTGCTAGTGCCCAGGAGTCTGACCAGCCATCTAACATGCACCGCTCCCAGTGTCCAGGGCCTAAAGAACATCTGACTGCTCGAATATGGCACCCTAGGGGCCCTATCGAGGCAGCTGCAGGACCAGTCCGTAGCAAGCAAGTTCTCAGTCTCCCTCGACCAAGCCAAAATCAGGCAGGGAGGCCCCCAGCAGTAAGGACACTTTTTGGACCCCTTTGTCCCCTCTCACTGGCTCCAACTGTCACACTGTCAGGGCCACACAGTGGAAGCAGCCAAACCCTCACCTCATTCACCAGGCCAGCCTCGGCAGTGCCTCTATGTACTCCATTCACGCGGTCCGCTGTCCTGCAGCGCCGAAGCTAGACATGTCTTTTCTCTAGCTCTGTTCCACCTTGTGGCCGGCCCCAGTAAGCGCTGCACCACAGGCGCATTTGGGACCCCAGTCGAGGTCCTGCCACGCATGCTCTTTCTCAGATGACCCTGGATCATGGCCCGACCATCACACCTGTCCTAATCTGTCCAGGCCACTGTAGCCACTCCAATTTACGAGTCCACTGAGACACACAGGCCGCCTCGCCTTCTCCTCACAGCTGAGGCCCGCGTTCGTGTCTTGCTTCTCCGCCGTCTCCCCTTGAGGTAGACTGATCCAATTGACCGGGGGCCACGTTAGGCAGTGGGGTCTTTGGTGGGCTCCCCCACAAAAGATAATTACGGATGGGAACAGGCCAGACAGCAGCCTCAAACCAGTGTGACCGAACTCAGTGCCATCTTGTTCACTCTCCCACTAATTGGGTTTTCTTTCAGTCACTTTGGTTAACTATCACTGATTGCATGACCAAGAATAGATGATTGCAATCAAACCTTTTCATTCTCTTTGGAACCATAATTAAATATTTATATGTTAGTGCCCATGGTTCCAGGAATTCTTAGGCTGACCCTGTTCTAAACTCTTGTTACCATGTAACTGTAGTTGTGACCAAAGTGAGCAAGAATTAGCCAAATAGGATCAGCATGTACACACTCCAAAAAATTAATAAACGTTGTGCCTTTATGTGTCAGTGTTCAAGTGTTTAATTAGCAAAACCCTTAGGGCCTTATTATGAGTACGGCGTCCGACTGCCGTATTACGATGGTGGCTGTGGGAGGACCACAAGACTGCTGCCTCCATCGGGATCCAGGATTCCACAGTGGTGGTGGTGTGGATAAGGGCTGTATATGCTGGCGGTGCCAATGCCCACCACTGAGCATATTGCGACCTGTATTTCCACCACCCATTTCATGGCAGGGACCCCACCATGAAAAGGTTGCCAAAAATGCTGGTAAGGGGTCCCTGTGGCTCCAAGTGATACTGCCTGTGGGGGTGTGGGCAGGGGGCACATATTGTGTCCCCTTAGAATAGTACCTACGTTCGGCGTTGAGCGCCAAGAAACCGATGGTGATAGTGCGCGTTATAAATATTTGTAATAATAATGCACTATGTGGCATGCATGACATGGTCCATACCCCACTGCACAAGTGTGCTGCATGGTGGTGGTATGCTGTTTATGCTCTCCTATGAGTCTAACAAACCTGCCGCCGTGACACCACCGTAGCACCGCCCGCCCGCCAAGGATTCAATTTGTTATCCCGCGGGTGGGTGCACCATGGGCTTGGTGGTCTTCCTGGGACCACTGCGGTGGTGGTCCCAGAGGAAGACCGTTAAACTAAAAATAAGGCCCTTACACTTCAGTAAAGACACTGTAATTTTCAATGCTAAAATGTGACTGCACATTTTTCAGTGGTAAATCCATAAAAACAACTTCATTTGAAGCATGGCAATGATGATTAATATGTCTGACGTACCTTAATTTTCTTCCTCTTCTCCTAGTCTGTGTGTGATACATTGTGAAGTTCTATTGCAGCAACAGTGGTATATTTATATTCATTAGATTGTTTATGTTGATGGATGTTTTGTTTTCTTTTTCACAAGTGCTTTAAAATCTCTGTGCTTGCTTCCATATTCAATCTCACTTTTGTAGACTACTCGGAATCCATATTAACGCAGTTCTTTCTGAATTTGAATTTGGACTAAAACAGGTAGAGTAAAGGAAAACATTATTAACCCTATTAAATTACTTACAAAGTCAAGAGGCTGATATCGTTCTCCTGTAGGAGGCCCTTCTTTATATTGCTGCAGCAACAAGTCCAGGCACGGAGGTACATAGTTAAAGAACACAAAAGTGTGAGTATCATCCTTCATAAAATATTGAGGGTAAAAGTGTTTTATATAAAAAAGACTGATGAACTATAGACACATTAACTTTGAATCATTTTGTTCTTACTTAAGTTACTTATGTTCCAGTAGTGGCTGGCAGGGAATGAGGGGGAAGGGGGTGTGGCAGGGGGAGGACAAAATTAACAATTACAAAATATCACTTACCTCTTCTGCCAGCCACGTCTCTCCTCCGCTTCTCTGGTGAGTCCCAGAACCAGGAAGCACCCAGGCTCACCGAAGCCAAATACAACGCTGCAATGCAGCATTGTGCTTGGTCTGAGCGCTGTCGATTGGCGCTCAGATGGAGACTAGGGTCCTGGGCATGTTGCAAACCAGGCTGTGTAATCCAGTCTGGTGGGGAACATGCAAAGTGCACATGGCTGTTTAGCTAGCCTGCAACGGCTGGCCAAGCACTCATGCGCAGTTGGATTCTACAAACCACTCCTCCCCCTGTGCCAGCAGGCCCGCCCGCTCTAACCGAGCCCCGAACCAGCAAAAAATAAAATTGTAATAACTATGTTATTAGCATTTTATTTTTCCTGCTTAAAGAGCAGTGGGGCGAAGCTCCTCCACCTTAGCGGAGGAGCTGCCCCTGTTATGTTCACCCATCAATAATACTTTGATTCATCGCAGACGATTGTCAGTCACAACCAAAAAATATTTCTGCAAAGGGAAGGATCACTGAGAAAAAGGGACAGACCAGAATTAGATTTACGGACAAGTCACTTGGGATATTTCTAGAGTAGCATTTCTTAGTGATTAAGACTACGTGACAAGTTGCAAGGTACCCAGGAAGCACAAATGACTCCTAACTTTTGTCACAGGGCACTCTATGACCGGCTAGGGTGAGGATAGCTGGGATACGGTTGCTACGTAAGTCAACCAGAAGTTATAGTTTAACATACACAAGTATGTGTATGTGTAATTTATTACATTCATTATAAAACCCATGACAATGCAAATGCCCCATGTCCAGGGATATTGGCAACTTTTTTCAACCAACATGCACCTAGACAGAGGTTACAGCGGCTCTCAAAAGCGAACTAAATCAGAAAGGGAAATTACTTTTGGACAGGGGGGGCTCCTCCACTAGGGCTGAGGAGCGTCGCTCCACTGGTTTCACGCAGTGCAAGAAGCAGAAACATAAAATAATAAAACTACCATTTCATGTTCCTGCTTCTCGCACTGCGAGAAAGCAGAAGTGTTTGGTTGGGGGCGGGTGGGTGTACGGGGCTGCTCTAGGGCAGGGGAGGAGTGGTTTGCCCACTGCTGAGGGCGCTGACTGTTGCGTCGGCCCCCGGGCAGCACAAACCAGTGACGCACATTCTGCCTTTTCTACATGGAGAAAATGGCCTCCCCATAGACGCCTGGCTGGTCTGCATCCCGACCAATCACAATGCAGCATTGTGATTGACTTAGGGGAGTGGAGGGAGGTTGCCTGCTTCCTGTTAGAGCAGGAGAGGTGCAGCGAAGGTATATTAACTTTTTTTTTTAATGTTAAATTAAACCCTCCCCGTGCGACCCAGTCCCTGAGCGAGTCCCCACCTCGGTGACCCCGCCCCCTGTAACTCCCCTTAACCCCACCCGCGAGTCATGCCGGCCGCGACTGCTTTTGCATTGTTTAAAGGAGGGTTCTGCTGGGAAAGTGAGGGTGTTTTTGAATATGATCCTGGTATGTGTTGCAAAATACGAGTTAGATGTGCCATGTTACACGATAATGCCATCAGAAAGGGGCCTCAAACCAATCCTCCAAGGAATGTTTCTGATGGTGAAGCTGCACCATCTCAACAACTCCCAGGACAATATGCTGCAAGAGCTGCAGCACACTGGGTTGATATCACCAACATCTTCTTCTAATGTAAACATTTGTTTGTTTATTCACAGAGGAAATGATGTAAAGAACTGTAAAATACAGAACATATGCCTAATAAACAAAAGCAGTGTTATAAACGTACACAATATTTTACGTCTCGCATTGTCTTTTAACATAAAATAAATTACAAAAAAATAAACTGCAATTTATTTGAGCTTTTGTCTTTCCGTGTTTGGTCTGTCTGTAATTCGCTGTGTGGCACTGGCTTATCCTTTGCCGGAGTGACTTCGTGGGTGCCATGTAGAGGCGTCTTTTCCCCACAAATACACGGCTTGTACTGGAGGCCTCCTCACTTTTCCCCTGCATTATCTGTTTATAATTCCTCCAGTGTAGCTCTGGTTTTTCTAGTGACATCCCCACTATGTCTCACTAGTTCTAATGCATACTTGTAGTATGTCTGCACATTGATGTAGTTGCAAAGGCACGCCTTTTTACAGATCTTCCTGGCTGCCTGTGTTCTGTTATCTGTGTGGCTCTGTCTATGTCTTTGAGCAGCCATGTCAGCAACAATGGTTTGAGAAAGGTCCTAGATTCATTGCACATGTATGTTCAGACATGCCAGATGTAATCTTTTCATGTCCCTCTGTCATGGGCTTTTTAAGTTCTACAATCTTTCTACTCATTTTTTTACACATACCCATGTTGCGTACATTGAAAAAGCAACATAGATTTTTAGAAAGTATGAAATCGTCTGACAGTAGGAGTGCCTAGTGGTACACCATGCTGGAAATTACAGCCAAGTTGCATCTACGATCTGAGATGTTGAAATGATCATTCTTGTCTACTAATGTCCTTGACTGGCTCTTGCTTATTTTAAGGGGCTGTTTAGTGCATGGATGTATTTTACAAATCCTGTGCGCAAATTCAGGTCTGATCACTGGCTCGGTTGATAGTAATGGGGTTGGCCCAGGACATACCTTGTTTCAGAAGGATTTGACACGGGTTTAGATGTAATGTCATCAGCAACTGATGAATGTCCCTTTATCTGAACTTGGGGCCTGATTTGAATCTTGGCAGATCTGGTCTTGCTGTCACTTTTCAGTCGGTTAATCTGTATGCCTAAAAGGCAGTCTGCTTGCTCAGTGTAGATGCCAGCGGGTCTATAGATGATAGTCCGTCCAAGAACCGCCGTATCCGTCAGATTGGCGTCGTAGGCCAAAGTGGGTCTCGGGGGAAGTTCTGCCTACATTTCTGCTGGGCCAATTATGATGTGATTTCTTGTTGAAATAACTGTGGCAGGTAAACCTCCACACCTAAATTGGAGGTTTCAAGGGGATATAGGGTAGAAATGTACCTTTTTGCTTTCTTCCATTTCCGTTTCCATCACAAACCCTAATGTCCAGGTCCTATCTGCTACTTGACCACAAAGCAAATCAACCCCATCATCACCGGAATCTAAGGTAAGCTTATTTTTATCTTGTTTTCTTTTAAATTGCCTGTTTACATTTGCTCTGGACTACTGCATTTTTAAATTTCTTTCACAAGCAACATTTTCTAATGCGTAATGCATATGTTTGTAATGTTGTTGTTTAAGAAATTTTAAGAAACACATCTGTATTGTTAGTTTGATTTTCAAATTTGGTTCAAGCTTCCTTCAAGATAATGGACACTTACACAAAATTTGACATTAATCAAAATCCATAATGTGTACATGCAGCTGTGTTTAATTATGTTTAGTAAACTATCAAATTATAAACGTATGCATTACACATTTTAAAAATAATTTAAATTATATATCATTTAGTAATCGCACTAGACAAGGTAAACGTTTTAAAAAAAAAAAGGTAAAATCAATGATAATTTTAAACTTAAATCATTGTATTTATTTATTAGTGTAACATTTACCCTTGTCTAGAGCATTTTCTGTATTTTACTAAATGTTATGTTTTTTTAAAGGTATAATGCATATGTATTTATTTTTTCAAGTATTTAGTCAAATTAAACACACCTGTATTAAAACATATAAAAATAAATGTCAATTCTTTTTTTGGTGTAATTGTCGATTAGCTTGATGAATGCTTGCACCAAAATTTAATGTCCATTACATATATTTTTTAACTATCGTGTGGACTTTACAAATATGTCATTAAAACAATGTTTTGTATTTTCTGTCATAAATGTAAGTAAGAATATATATTCCAATTTTTCATCATTAGCATTTTTAATAATCAATGAATTGTAAATGAATAATAATGTTAGACAAAACCTTGTAAAATAAAAAAAACTTATTCATAAATGAGTGTGAGGGAGAGACACGACCGTTGCCCCGATCCCTCCCTGGTGCCGTTTTCCCTGGAGCTGGCGCAAAGCGAGGGCATGAGAAAAAAGGGGAAGTGACCAGGTTAAACCTTTGACCTTCCCCGTGCAGGTTGACTTCAAGTCCGCCTCCCTGGGGAGCCAATCAGCTGAGAGAGGCGGCTTTGAAGAGGAGGAGCCAGCTGAGGAAGAGGCATGAAGCCAGAACAATGAACGGAAGCAGGAAGTCCAAGAGGACGCCGAGGAACATCGTAAAGACGGAGACAAGATGCCGAACACGGAGAAAGAGGACTCCACACGCCAAGTCCTGGAAGACAAAAAGGACCCATAAGATGACCTTGTGGAGAGCTGCTCCCCAGAGTGTTTCCCCCTCAAGAGAGCCGATACAGCCCTGCCACAACTCAGGAGAGTTGCGGCTATCGCGGTGAGTGCTCGGACAGGGGAGGAGGGTGGGTGGGGGGGTGGTAATTGACTCTCTCTCTCTTTCACTACATTCCATGGACCCGACTAGACATAACACAATTATGGTTATAACAAGGGCTAAAGTATTCTTTTTTTATCTAATTTTTTTTCATGTTCAACTTTATTGTGTGCACAAAGTGCTCCCCGATCTAAATACTTAACTATCACTAAGACTTGGGAAATCGTGTCCCCTGGCTCAATAAAGAAAAGACAGGGAGGAGAAGAAAAGGGGAACTTGGGTGCACGTGTGCGCTGTCTTATCTATTTCTTCACAACCTTTCATCACCATAATAAAGCCCTATAGTCTGTGGGCACACATTCTCGGTTTGGTGGCGGTCTTTCCTATAGAAAGGAATAAAAAAAGAAAACCTTGATACTCACCGCCTTCGCTCCTGTTTTTATCCGAGCCTCCTGGGGTGTGTCCGTCTTCGGCAGTGGAACCTATAAAGAAAGGAGAAGATAAGAGATGTTAAGTGAACAGTAAATGAACAACCAAGCCAAGTAGCAACAGAACACCAAAATGGGACAGAAGTATTTAGAAAACCACCATAAACCACTGAGAACATAGGAAGAAAAACGTACAAGGAAAACAAAAGAAAGAAAGAAGGACTGTATATCGATTGAGAATTATTCTTTATTTAATGTATAACACCATAAACAGTCAAAATTGAGCCCATAGTCCGGACTCCTAGATTTTGTGACCGACCATCCCTCCGACAATAAGATACCTCTCTCATTAACTTTTATTTTTTTTTAAAAAGAACAAAATGGTTTCCCACAATAACACCATGTGGCTTTGTTGCCTATAGCTTGCCTCCTTAACATAGTCCAAAGGGTAACCTCCTCGGGAAGTGGCATCTATTGGGCACAGGACAGGCACCCCGAGGATTTTTCTTGGGAGAGGTGGGTTAAGTTTGGTAGGGTTTAAGGACCGATAAGAGATGAATCTGGAAGGAGGAGTAAGGGTTGTAAGGGTGGTGGAGGCTTGGCTTGTGGAGTTACAGGTGGCTGGAGTGGGTGATGTGCTTGTGTCTGTATGTTTGGCAGTTGACTGTGGGTCTGGTGTTTGCGGTGTATGTTTGGATGGGTATTTTGTGGCTGGTGTTTGATATTCTGATGAGTGTGTGCATGTGCTTTTGTTTTTTGTTTTGTGTGTAGGTGTGCTTTTGTGTGAGTGTGTTTATTTTGATGAGTGTGTTGTTGTGGTGGGTGGTGTGGTTATGGTGGTTGTAGGTGTGGGTGAGGTGGTTGTGGTGGTTGAGGGTGTGGTGGTGGTTGTGGTGCTTATGGGTGTGGCGGTGGTTGTGGGGTATATTGTTGGTTGTGGTGCATGTGGGTGTGGTGGTTGTTATGGTGTGTTTGGTGGTGGTTGTGATGGTTGTGGGTGTGTTCGTGCTTGTAGGTGTGGTGTGTTTGTGGTGGTGGTTGTGATGATTGTGGGTGTGGTAGTGGTTGTGGGTATGGTGTGCTTGTGGGGCTTGTGGGTGTGGTTTCAATAGTGTGTTTATGTTGTCTGTGTGTGTTTCTTTGTGTGTTTGTGTTTCTGTGTCTGTTTGTGATTGAGCTGCTTGCGTCTGTGGAAGTAGGTGCCTGCAAAGACGTGAGTGTGCTTTGGATTGGGGTGGAGTTTGGATTTGGGTTGTGGTAGTTACCTGAGTTGGGGCAAAAGGCTGTGGTGAGTGAGGAGGCTGCTATTTTGGCAAGCAATCTCTGCATGCCAGACATTGAACTGTAAATGGCATCCAGAAATGCAACCATTTGTTGCATTTGGCAGCTTAGCTCCTGGATGCCGTTCACTATTGCTGCCTGGCCTACAGAGATGCTGCATAATAAGTCAATAACCTCCTCACGCAGTGTGCATGATGTTAATTTTGTAAATTTAAAATGAATATATATATATACGTTAGAAGATAAGAGGGGCCCCTTATTCAACCCGTGGGACTGGGGCACTTAACCAGTGAAATGAAAGAAATCCCGTAGGGTAAACATTTATAACAACGCCAAATACCTTGCATCAAAAAATCTCTCACTCTCATTCCACTCTAGCAGCTCGCTCAACTTACACACCAGTAGATTGTTCCATATATATTGTGAGGACTCCCACAGAAAGTAAAATTGTACAAATTTATTTATTACACATAACACAAATTTCATAAAAATACATAGGCCTAACGATCTACTCAATGGTCCACGGTTAAAAACAATGCTAGAAAAATAAATCAACAAGAATTAAAATTTAAAAACACACTCAAGAGAGTTCTACAATCAGACTGATATAATCGGTCTTACACAGTCAACACATCTACTGTTACACCGTATTACTTGCACTGTTAGATAGATTCCATTATTCTCAATATTCCAGCAGTGCTAAGTTAGTAGATTGTGCATATTTTTTTGGCGTCGACGCGTTTCGATGGATCATTAAAACATTTTTTCCATCTTTATCAAGACAAGTTCATATCTCTCTCAAGTTGAAGTAAAATTGATCTCAAGCAAACACCTTAAATATTATAGCAGCGTTCCTATTCTTATTTGGTACGTCTGTATTTTCTAAATGGATTATTGCGGGAAATTCCCTTCAGCATATTCACATGACTGGCAGCTGACTTAATGTTCCTGTACTGATACTTGTATAATCACTTCTTGGTCCTTGGGGATTTTTATAATATTAGCAAGGGATATGATATTTCCTTTATATCACTCATGCCGTTGTGGCTGCTCTGTAACGTTCAATTAACGAATCAGACCATTTATCCGGGCTTCTAGTGTAGAAAACGGCGGCGTCCTTCCCTTGGAAAAAATGTTTTAATGATCCATCGAAACGCGTCGACGCCAAAAGAATATGCACAATCTACTAACTTAGCACTGCTAATAAACCCCTTTTCTTTGGCATACGACCTACAACTCCTGTGATGTATTGCTGAGTGCTCATTGGGACGCCGCTTGTTTCGTGATATATATATATATATATATATATATCCAGGCTCCGGTTACACCAAAAAACGAGTCACTCTCGGAAGCGGGTGCTGTCACGCGTTGGTGTCCGCGTGTAACATAAAAGCTCCAATTTCCTAATAATGCCCAGCCGGGTTAAGGAAAAGACAGCACTCACGGGTACAGCAGCATATCAGCAAAGGGTTTATTCAGAACAAACGCGTTTCAGGAACAAAATCCCTTCGTCAGTGTTCACATCGGAAAACGCTGTGTGGCGCCATTATGTATGTTTGCAAAAACTTAATGAAAACAAACAATGGACTACAGCACAAGCGCAATATTACGCGCCATCTTTAAATGTGTTATCATTAAACAAACATCAAAGGAAAAAGACATTTGGGCTATAAACACCATAATTCCAGCCGTGTATCGGCAGACAAAAATTCATTCATTTCTTGTTATGATCTACAGGACAGAATATGTCCAAGCTAAAAACAAGAACAAACGTAATGCAACATTGTACGACAACCCGATGAAAACCACATTAAAGAATAATCATGGGAACATAAATCTTGCAGTGGATCGGCAATTGCAGCCATGTATTGGCTGCTGACTATTTGGAATTTATAACCCATACAATTTCCATATGATGCAATTCATTCAAATCTAGGCGCAGCTTTAATCCAACAAACCCATACTATTAATCACTGTTATATATCAGTCCAAATCTTGTATCATAGAAAGCACATTTATACTGAAATCTATTCTTCAACCTAAGTGAGATGCCAGTTCTTCCCCCATATTAAGGCCCCTTGGAGCCCTTGTCTCTAGATCGACAATGTATCGTGATTCTAATCTCCTAAGTGTTTGCAATCTATTGCCTCCCCTCGGGTTCTCACTAACGTGATCCAGGCAAAAGTATCTTAGGAGATTCCTGTCACTATTGTGCTTGATGGCAAAGTGACGGGCCACCGGGTAGGAGAAATCCTTATTTACGATGGCCCTCATATGTTCAAGCACCCTCAATTTGACAGGATTAATGGTGCTGCCAACATATCTTAAAAGGCAAGGACACATCAGACAGTAAACCGCATGGTCCGTATGGCAGGACATAAATTTGTTGATTTTCTTGCCACCTCTACAGCCTGTAACTTCATATGTTAGTGTTCTCTTGCTGGCTGAGCAGGCTTTGCATTTTCCACAAGGGAAAAAGCCTTTAGCGTCCTTCAAAGTCCCTATTTGTTTTTCCAGTGGCGGCAAATAACTATGGACCATCTTATCACGTAGTGATCTTGCCCTCTTGAATGTAATTAATGGCACCTCGGGAATATCCGGCCCTACTATCGAATCAGACTTAAGGATGTGCCAATGTTTGGACATGATGGATCTCAGTTTAAAAGAATCCGCAGCATAAGGTGTAATCATGCGGAATTTTCCATCTGATGTGGGGCGAGTTTTTTTAACAAAGAGTGTTGTACGGGGTAGTTTCCTGACTTTACTCAATGTGTGCTGAAGGAGTTGTAAACTATATCCTCTCATCAGGAATCTCTCTGTGCTTTCAGTTGCAGCCTGTTCAAAATCCTCAGTATGGCTACAATTACGTTTGAGTCGTAAGAACTCCCCGTAAGGGATGTTCTTGATAAGTTTACGGGGGTGGCTACTTGAGGCGTGCAGTACACTGTTTCCAGCAGTCTGTTTGCGATAGAGTTGTGTGCAGATGTGTCCCTCTCTGACACTCACTTGTAGATCTAGATAATTCACACTCTCTTTATCTATACTCCCAGTGAATATCAGATTACACTCATTCTCATTTAGCACTTGTATGTACTGATTAGCTTCATCAATAGACCCGTCCCAAACAAGGAACAGGTCATCGATGTACCTGCACCATGTCACCACTTTGTTGTTCCATACCGCGTTTCCGGGGGCCCAGGCTACCTGCTCCTCCCACCAGCCTACGAATAAATTCGCATAGCTGGGGGCGAAGCAGGAGCCCATGGCCGTACCAGAGAGTTGGCAATAAGTGGTGTCCTGAAAGAGAAAGATGTTGTTATGCAAGCAAAATGCAATTAACTCCAGTAGCATCTTATTGTGCATTGCGTGCTTCAATTCTCTTTTGTTTAGGAAATGTTCCACAGCGTGGAGACCCTGCTCATGGTCTATACAAGTATATAAGCTTGTAATGTCCAAAGTAATCAGTACATATGATGGTTGCCAGGTTACAAGTTCCACTCTCTCAATGAAGTCCGTGGTGTCCCTGATATAGGACTTCAAAGACAACACGAATTCAAAAAGGTAATGATCTAGGAATCTAGAGAGATTTTCAGTGAGACCTCCAATGGAGGAGATAATAGGCCTCCCAGGAGGATTGTCAATGTTCTTATGAATCTTAGGTAGATGGTAGAAACAAGGCAAAGTGGGGTTCATGGTCTTTAGAAAAAGGTATTCTTCAAGATCTAACATTTGCTTATCATGCCATTTTTAAGCAAGGTATATAAATCATCAATGCTATTTAAATAGTCTTGTTTTTTTATTGGACTATAACAAGACCCATCCTGAAGTTGACGCATGGCTTCTGCAACATACTTAGTCCTCGACATCACCACGATGTTTCCTCCCTTATCGGAGGGTTTGCACACAATGTTTTTGTCCTCCATTAATGTTTTGATTGCTGCTTTGTGTAAATTTATACGGAAGGTTAAACTCCACAAGTTTTTCAAAACCAAACCTACTGTGAAAGAAGTGAAACAACTAAGACACAATAAAAAAGATACTGACCTCTTATCTGTCAATGACCTGACAGCGTGTGAGGTTCTGCAAAACTTAAGACGAGAGGGAGACATGGACATCGATGTAAGTGGTAATACTCTTACACAGAGATTGATTAATATCAACATTGATCAAGAAGCACCAAAGAGCGAATTCAAACGGGCATCAAAATTTGTCCCCCAGATTGCAATAGATGCAATAGACATTTTCTCCGATGCGGTCATTAGGGACCTGATGGCCATGAGAAGAGAACAGAATCACCGGGGTAAATTCTTTAACATCACAAAGGAACAAAAAGCAGCAATCAAAACATTAATGGAGGACAAAAACATTGTGTGCAAACCCTCCGACAAGGGAGGAAACATCGTGGTCATGTCGAGGACTAAGTATGTTGCAGAAGCCATGCGTCAACTTCAGGATGGGTCTTGTTATAGTCCAATAAAAAAACAAGACTATTTATATAGCATTGATGATTTATATACCTTGCTTAAAAAATGGCATGATAAGCAAATGTTAGATCTTGAAGAATACCTTTTTCTAAATACCATGAACCCCACTTTGCCTTGTTTCTACCATCTACCTAAGATTCATAAGAACATTGACAATCCTCCTGGGAGGCCTATTATCTCCTCCATTGGAGGTCTCACTGAAAATGTCTCTAGATTCCTAGATCATTACCTTTTTGAATTCGTGTTGTCTTTGAAGTCCTATATCAGGGACACCACGGACTTCATTGAGAGAGTGGAACTTGTAACCTGGCAACCATCATATGTACTGATTACTTTGGACATTACAAGCTTATATACTTGTATAGACCATGAGCAGGGTCTCCACGCTGTGGAACATTTCCTAAACAAAAGAGAATTGAAGCACGCAATGCACAATAAGATGCTACTGGAGTTAATTGCATTTTGCTTGCATAACAACATCTTTCTCTTTCAGGACACCACTTATTGCCAACTCTCTGGTACGGCCATGGGCTCCTGCTTCGCCCCCAGCTATGCGAATTTATTCGTAGGCTGGTGGGAGGAGCAGGTAGCCTGGGCCCCCGGAAACGCGGTATGGAACAACAAAGTGGTGACATGGTGCAGGTACATCGATGACCTGTTCCTTGTTTGGGACGGGTCTATTGATGAAGCTAATCAGTATATACAAGTGCTAAATGAGAATGAGTGTAATCTGATATTCACTGGGAGTATAGATAAAGAGAGTGTGAATTATCTAGATCTACAAGTGAGTGTCAGAGAGGGACACATCTGCACACAACTCTATCGCAAACAGACTGCTGGAAACAGTGTACTGCACGCCTCAAGTAGCCACCCCCGTAAACTTATCAATAACATCCCTTACGGGGAGTTCTTATGACTCAAACGTAATTGTAGCCATACTGAGGATTTTGAACAGGCTGCAACTGAAAGCACAGAGAGATTCCTGATGAGAGGATATAGTTTACAACTCCTTCAGGACACATTGAGTAAAGTCAGGAAACTACCCCGTACAACACTCTTTGTTAAAAAAACTCGCCCCACATTATGCTGCGGATTCTTTTAAACTGAGATCCATCATGTCCAAACATTGGCACATCCTTAAGTCTGATTCGATAGTAGGGCCGGATATTCCCGAGGTGCCATTAATTACTTTCAAGAGGGCAAGATCACTACGTGATCAGATGGTCCATAGTTATTTGCCGCCACTGGAAAAACAAATAGGGACTTTGAAGGACGCTAAAGGCTTTTTCCCTTGTGGAAAATGCAAAGCCTGCTCAGCCAGCAAGACAACACTAACATATGAAGTTACAGGCTGTAGAGGTGGCAAGAAAATCAACAAATTTATGTCCTGCCATACGGACCATGCGGTTTACTGTCTGATGTGTCCTTGCCTTTTAAGATATGTTGGAAGCACCATTAATCCTGTCAAATTGAGGGTGCTTGAACATATGAGGGCCATCGTAAATAAGGATTTCTCCTACCCGGTGGCCCGTCACTTTGCCATCAAGCACAATAGTGACAGGAATCTCCTAAGATACTTTTGCCTGGATCACGTTAGTGAGAACCCGAGGGGAGGCAATAGATTGCAAACACTTAGGAGATTAGAATCACGATACATTGTCGATCTAGAGACAAGGGCTCCAAGGGGCCTTAATATGGGGGAAGAACTGGCATCTCACTTAGGTTGAAGAATAGATTTCAGTATAAATGTGCTTTCTATGATACAAGATTTGGACTGATATATAACAGTGATTAATAGTATGGGTTTGTTGGATTAAAGCTGCGCCTAGATTTGAATGAATTGCATCATATGGAAATTGTATGGGTTATAAATTCCAAATAGTCAGCAGCCAATACATGGCTGCAATTGCCGATCCACGGCAAGATTTATGTTCCCATGATTATTCTTTAATGTGGTTTTTATGGGGTTGTCGTACAATGTTGCATTACGTTTGTTCTTGTTTTTAGCTTGGACATATTCTGTCCTGTAGATCATAACAAGAAATGAATGAATTTTTGTCTGCCGATACACGGCTGGAATTATGGTGTTTATAGCCCAAATGTCTTTTTCCTTTGATGTTTGTTTAATGATAACACATTTAAAGATGGCGCGTAATATTGCGCTTGTGCTGTAGTCCATTGTTTGTTTTCATTAAGTTTTTGCAAACATACATAATGGCGCCACACAGCGTTTTCCGATGTGAACACTGACGAAGGGATTTTGTTCATGAAACGCGTTTGTTCTGAATAAACCCTTTGCTGATATGCTGCTGTACCCGTGAGTGCTGTCTTTTCCTTAACCCGGCTGGGCATTATTAGGAAATTGGAGCTTTTATATATATATATATATATATAGCAATCTGCCTTGAAGTGGATGTATAAGTGTGCGAATGGAGGATTTAGTACCAATGTGATTAACTGTCTAAGTGAGGAATTTTAAGTGTCTCACTAAATATATGGGATAATGATTAAACTATATGAATACCTGTATCACTCTAGCTCCTGTTGTGTAAACTACTACATAAGTTGGTTACT
Organism: Lissotriton helveticus; assembly: GCF_964261635.1. Lineage (NCBI taxonomy): Eukaryota > Metazoa > Chordata > Amphibia > Caudata > Salamandridae > Lissotriton > Lissotriton helveticus. The sequence continues at coordinate 2,111,748,589 of NC_136057.1, forward strand.
ACCTATGTGAAAGTCTACATTAGTTATTGATTAGTTAAGTGAGTATTTGTATGGGATAGTGGATGAATGTGTGTGTGGTTGGGTGAAACGTGTGTGACTGTGGAAAGATGTGTAAATAGTTGATTTAGTAAGTATATGGGGTTAAGACTGTATGTAGAAACATTTGTTTGGGTGAGTGAATCTCTTTATGGGTGTGGTGATGAGTAAATTTATTTCTCAATGATATATGTCCAACAAACTAAAAATATAAAAGCCAGTGTATGTGACAGTTATTGTATATGAATAAGTATACATAATACTCAGTGATTATATGAGTGATGTATGGATAACTGTATACTTGTAATACTGATTTTATAACACACTAAGTATGAGTTACTATCTATATGAATAAATAAAGTGGTGTTTGTATAAGTGTATAGCTAAGTAAATGTAACTATGATCTATTGTTTGCTTAAGTGAGTAGGATGTCTGCATAAAGGAAAAGGATATGTGCTGGTGTTTAATGTTGATGTAGGTATATATGTATATTTAATAGTGTTCTATTGATATTTGTTAGCATGTATGAGTTAATCTATAGGTAAGTGTTTAGATGTGTGTGTTGATGTAGGAATCACTGAGTGGGTTTTTAGACACTTGTACTGGTGTGTCAATGTTTCGAATATGGTACTTCATATTTTAGAATGTGTGTTAAAAGATTATGCTACTGTATGATCAGGTGTATCAGCTTGCCACATGGATAATATCAGTGATGTCATCAGTGAAGTCATTTGAGATGTAATCAGTGATGTCACTGACCATGTCATGAATGATGTAATATGTGACATCATCAGCAGTGGATTGCGGGCAGTCAAGTTATAGTTAGTACAACTAACTATAACGGGGGAATTTCAATGGTTTTATACAAGTGAAATGTCCAGCTAATTAGAACACCCCTGAAACCTATTGTTTTTTCAGTGAATTTCTAAGGTTTCTAAAATGCTAATTCCTAACTATAACTTATCTGAAACCTATTGTTTTTTTCAGTGAATTTCAAATGTTTTTTAAATGCTAATTCCGAACTATAACATGTCTGAAACCTATGGATTTTTCAGTGAATTTCAAAGGTTTTTAAAATGCTAACTCCTAACTATAACATGTCTGAAACCTATGTTTTGTTCAGTGAATTTCAAAGATTTTTTAAATGCTAATTTGTAAATATTTTTTTTTTATATATTCTTACTACATTTTTGTAATCTTTTTATTTTTAGGTGTCTTTTTTTAAATTACATTACACATTTGTTTTTAATATTTTATGTAATACACTTGTAATACTGATTTTATAACACACTAAGTATGAGTTACTATCTATATGAATAAATAAAGTGGTGTTTGTATAAGTGTATAGCTACGTAAATGTAACTATGATCTATTGTTTGCATAAGTGAGTAGGATGTCTGCATAAAGGAATAGGATATGTGCTGGTGTATAATCTTGATGTAGGTATATAAGTATATTTAATAGTGTTCTATTGATCTTTCTTAGCATGTATGAGTTTATCTATAGGTAAGTGTTTAGATGTGTGTGTAGATGTAGGAATCACTGAGTGGGTTTTTAGAAACTTGTACTGGTGTGTCAATGTTTCGAATATGGTGCTAATTCCTAACTATAACTTATCTGAAACCTATTGTTTTTTCAGTGAATTTCAAAGGTTTTTGAAATGCTAATTCCGAACTATAACATGTCTGAAACCTATGGTTTTTTCAGTGAATTTCAAAGGTTTTTTAAATGCTGGTTCCTAACTATAACATGTCTGAAACCTATGGTTTGTTCAGTGAATTTCAAAGATTTTTTAAATGCTAATTTGTAAATATTTTATTTATATATTCTAACTACATTTTGGTAATCTTTTTATTTTTAGGTGTTATTTTTTAAATTACATTACACATTTGTTTTATTCTTTTTTTACATAGAAATATATATTTTTTCATTACTATACATTGTCCATAATATACTTAAATTATTTCTTTTTCTTTTTTATGGAGTTGCGCACTGTTATCCTATCGGTAGAAATTCACTTAGCAGATAAATAATGTTTTTTTAAATTTTTTATTTTAAAAAAAAAAATTTATTATGCAGTTCATAGCAAGATCAAAGCAAATACAAAAAAGTATATACATTAATCCTATTCAAAAATGCATATATATCATAAGCAAGAGAGTAAACAAATATTACAGCCTAACTTGGGCTATCATTAGCTAAATGATCAATCATAGGCTGCCAGATCCTATACCCCAGTTGTTTTTTCTTCAATTATCCAATACGATATAAATTAAATTCTAAATTAAATATGTTATAAAACTTTGCCCGCCACATCTCATATGACGGTGCCTCAGCTTTCAACCACATGGAAGCGATACATAATCGAGCAACTGACATAGCCATGAACAAGAAATACCGATTTTGATAATAAAGTGGCATACTGGCCATGTCCTTGCAGAGTCCAAACATCATCATTTCTCTAGATATCAGAACATCAAAATTTAAAATAGTTGACAAAAATTGTGCAATAGATGTGAAAAAAGGGTTCAAAACTCTGCAATCAAAAAATATATGTACAATGTCTGCCTTATCAGCTTGGCACCGATAACATTTCCCATTATACATTTTGGCCCACTTCATCATCCTGGCCGGTGTATGATATAGATTAAATAACATTTTATAGTGTTGAGAGCGTAAATTAGCTGTCAACGTAATCTTTGCAGCCATGTCAATAGATACTTGAACCAGCTGGTCAGGAATGCCCAATCTAATATTCCATTTCCCCTCTTGTATATCAATATCATCGCGTTGTTGACTCAGCAAGCTATTATATAAAATCCCTATCTTAGCCGGTTTATTCAAAACTTCTAGCAGGGCATTAGTCCCATTGGATAGCGTATGCCAATGTTTTAAAATGAAATCTCGCAATTGTAAGTATTTAAAGAAATCACTCTGAGGAATCCCATATTTTACCTTTAGATCATCAAATGTAACCATAGTACCAGCATAAATCATATTGCCTAAGCACCTGATACCTTTATCCGCCCACGTCCTCATCTTACTATACCAAAATATAGGAGGTAGTAATTCTGTTGAATCACAAGGTGTATAGAGATTAATGCGATTAAGAGGAATTATTTTACGAACCGCCCTCCAGCCTTTAAATGCTGCTAATATAGTCTTGAATCTTGTTCTTTTATAATAACTTGGCTGAAGAAAGCGTAGCAGCATTTGTCGAGATTGACAACCTAATAGCATTGAATAAATATTAGGGCTATCATATACCAGTGTCTCACCCCCACAAATCAAAAATTTCATGTTCTGCAAGAGGCAAGCTAGAAAATAAAGAACAAAATTCGGGACTCCCCAACCACCTTTTGAGAGCGGCAATGTCATGAATTTGGACGCTCGACGAGGGGATTTCCAACTCCATAGAAATCTATCGGTTATAGATTGAAGCTTCATTAATTGTGGACGTGGCAACTCAAGCGGTACAGTCCGGAAATAATACAGTACCCTGGGTAAAATACACATTTTTAAAACATTTCGCCGCCCCACTAGCGTTAAATGTAAACATTCAAACCTCTCCAACTGGCGCTTAACTGACTGTAAGATATCAGTCCAATTCACAGTGACTAATTCTAGGAGCGACATCCTAATTTTGATTCCGAGATACTTTGCTTCAGTAGTAACAAGCATGTCATTAGGACATAGCCCATTAGTACAAACGACCTGGGTTTTAGCAATATTCAATTTGTACCCAGAAACTTTACCAAATTCTCGTGTTATATTTTCAATTTCCCCCAATGCTTGTCCCGGGTCAGATGTCACAACCGCAATGTCATCAGCGTAAGCTAAGACACGCACAAAATTGTCCCCAATAGCCATAGATTGTATACCCTGGGAACTTTCTAGAATCTGCAGCAATGGTTCAATTGTGGTAAATAAATAAATAATACCCTATTTTTGACTAGGCATATATCATAACAGATAGCTCAATAAATAAGAGTCAAGATTCGAGGTAGTAGGAGTTTTTGCAGGTTTAATACAGCATAAGGACAGGAACAGGACAACCTGCACGGGAACAGGGGCCCAGCAGGGGAAAAGAGGCCCAGCAGCTGCTGGGGCTGGGTCTGGGATGAGCGCGCTAACTTTTAATAACAATACATGAGTTTATATACATAACGCAAACACATAGCATTACATTGCAGTAGGCGTAGCAGTGGGTGGAACAGAAGGCGTGACGCGTAGCAGTCGCGAAAGATAAGAGTAAAAGTAGGTGTAACTGGGCGTATACATAGACATGTGGTGCAAACGTAACAGAATATGTCATGAATGGGGCGGAAACATTGGAGGGGGCTACCTAAGGAGCCGGGACCTCTAACCTGGTGGTGCGCGCAAGCTGGCAATGACGTGTTACTAGGAGAAGCTGGGGGCTATGAACTCTGTGCTAGGAGCAGAGACTAAAGTCTGGAGGGTCGGAGCGACATGTACCTAAACCCTATCTAGTATCTGATGTTTAGGGAACATGTTGATATAAACTAGAAGTCAGGAGGGGAAAAGCTAACTGACTCTAAGACTAGAGCATGCATTTATTCTACATATAGTGCGTGATGAAGAATATTAAATGACCATTAAATGCAGTATTTCTCTAACGTGGAGCCGAATAGGCTAGACAATGACGGAAACTATTGATGCAGTTCAGTAGCTTAGGAATGCAGAGAAGGAGGACTGAACTGATAACTGGAACTATAACATACTTTTGGCAGACTCAGAGGCAGAGCCAAGCTGCACCGGGCACTGCGAGGCAGGAAGTAAGTGAAAGGTCGAGGATACAGGTGGGGGCTGTATCGCTCCTCAGCGAGGCTTCAGGAGACAGGAGCTGAATCTGATGTCCGGGCCCTTTTGAGGCCTAGAAACGGGGACTTTATAATGGGATAACGTGCACACTGAGAAACGTGGCAACATTACTTTACATAGGCCTGATATTCGTAGTATTCACGAGGACTGGAAACTGGCATACTAGAGGTGGACACAACTGTAATTGTGTCATTAATCAGACATGGGGAATACATATGCATATTTAATCATGCACACATAACATATGATGGATGACACGTAGGGACACAGAACATGGCAAAATTTACTTTTCCACATTCCCTCCTTGTCACTACGTTTCCATCAGGAAACATCTATATTCATGATACCATCTATCATTTCATACAGTATCATTTGCTCGTCTCGAATTATCTTGGAACGAGATTTAGAACGGGGCTTGGGACTAGGAATACAAGAGGTAGCACAAATGCCGCAAATCGCAGGGCCACATTGTATACAGAGGCAGCAGCTGAATATGATCGCTACTGCAATACCTAGAAAGGACAATATTCTCCATCCCCATGCGGAAATTATATTCCAGAACCAACCTGACCATGTCCAGGTGCCTGGATCTTGGTGTAACAGATGGGCAATTTTATGGAGTCTGGTTATAGCTGAATAAACAGACGGCGCGTTATTTGGAATGAAAATGCAGCAACTAGATCCGATGACTCTACAGGCCCCGCCCCTATCGGCCAGTATGACGTCAAGGACGAGACGATTCTGTAAAACGACAAACCTCATAAAGGATTGCTCTTCAGTTAAGTTACCTAGAGCGGAGGCAGTCTCATCTACTACAGCTTCAAGGGTTCTTGTTAATCTACGAATTAGCTTACTATTTACAACTGTACCTAAATAAGGGAACACACCTTTATCTATATCAATAAATTGTTCTGCAGCAGTTTCAGTATAGTCGACAATCGGGAGGTTTCTCTTGTGTCTAGTATGTACTAGAAAGGAATTCCTATGGTAGTCAGGTGGGGCTAGGAAAACAGGTGGCAGTAGGAAGGCAATGTAACAGGTTCCCTCCCAACCGAGGGGCAGACGAACATATGCAGTTTGACCACAAATAAAATAAGAATGACGTGAAGCTTTGAAAATAGATTTCCCACTGTCACTATACTTGACAATAGTAATACAATCACTATGTCCTACGTGTACGGAACCCTTATTTCGGACACATAATTCGCCTTTGACTGGTAGTACTGAAATAGCAGGTAAGTCTGGAGTAGTATCAGACTGAACATTCAGGACCATGAAATTCGACGAATAATTACCTAAATTATATACTTCATTTTCTAGATCTAAACCTGTTCTATGGGGGAGACCTTGCTTGTCTGGGAAACATGTGCTGTTAAGAAAAGACATATCTGTTGAGGATGACGTTAACGTGGACCATGCTCCACACGAACCATTATGTGAAAATGGATAAGGAAAGAGTGGCAGAACTCCCTTTGACGTCTGGAAAGGGGGGAGTCGACCACACACCCAACAATTAGTGGCATTGCTGGACTGGTGTGAGTAATGTAACATACGGATAAAAGAATTATTACGCATAGCGAGGCGGTATGAATATTCGTGAGGAGGCAGATCACTAAACGTGTGCTCTACTGTAACATTAGCAGACTTATTTACATGAAGAACTGGAAAATATAGGAAAAAGGCATAACTGGTGCAGGAAATCAAAAGGCTGAGAAATAATATGAAACTCAGAAAAACGATACATTGAATTGAGTTGTGACTGACTCTCTCACTATGGGGGTCTGTTTTATACATGTCAGAAACAGTCTAACCGTTTCACCTAGGGGAGGACTTATACAATCAAACTGACTGACTTATTTTACTAGACCGTAGTTTTTGCTTATACTCCTGCTGCGGAGTTTTCTCTACCAAGGGAGGGGTTGTATCAATGTCATTTGCGGGACAGTCCTTAAGAGCAATATTTTGGCAGTCCTTAAAATCCTGGGAAATGTTTTTAGAGACGGGTTTCAGTCCTTTAAAAAGTTTAACATGAGAAAGGTGTATCCATCCTTTTCGGCCTTCCAACTTCACGGCTGTACGGGTGGTGAGGAGGACCTGACGGGGCTCCTTCCATCGAGGCTCCAGCGGACTTGATCTGTCAAAGTTCCGGACCATCACCATGGAACCTGGAACGATCTCGTGCGGTGCCACCTCGGTATTGTCTGGAAATGCGGCAGCAACCTGTGAACGACATGAGTTGAGGGCAGACATCAAGGAAGCTAGGTAATCTGTCAGCATATTACATGAAACATCAGTAATACTTCGGGGTCTAGGAGTACCCCACATGTTAGGGGGGCGGCCGAAAACGACCTCATACGGGGACAGACCTGATCTGGAATGTGCGACCATGCGCATATAAAACAAAGCGACTGGCAAAGCTACTAGCCAGTCCACACCCTTATCTTTACATATTTTGGCGATTCGAATTTTCAGAGTCTGATTATGTCTCTCGACTAGACCGGCTGCTTCAGGATGGCGTACACAGTGAAACTTCCACTGGTACCCTAACAACAGGGAAACGTGCTTCATGAGTTCAGATGAGAATGGCTGACCGTTATCAGAATATACGACTCTAGGGAGTCCATATCGAGGGAAGAATTCACGAACCAACTGCTTGGCAGTGGTCGCGGCTGTGTAATCTGGGACTGGATATGCTTCTGTCCATCTGGACAAAGCGCATACAACTACAAGGACATACTTGAAACCTCGACATCGCTCCATCTGAATATAATCCATCTGGAGGACTTCAAAAGGGTGGTCAGGAGGCTGGAAACCACCTTGTTCCACCGGGACACTTTTACCTGGATTAAACTGACAACATATCATACAGGTACGGACTTTCTGCTTGGCTGCAGCTCGTAAATGCTTGTTGAACCAAATGTTCTGGATACTGTCTAACATAGCTTTTTCTCCTAAATGTGCTGGACTATGTGCGGTATTAATAATGACTTGAACCATAGAGTCGGGGAGAAACCATGTGGCTCTACCCTTCGTTAACCATCCTTGATCTGTCTGGACCCCTCCTTGTTCGGACCATTTCTTGATTTCTTCGGGAGTAGCATGTAACTGGATATCTATGACATCTTGTGTAGGGTCCTTAACTGTCATACATGTAGTCGGATCTGGAGTGTGTGTCAGGTTAACTGGAATGTCTGGAGTCTGTGCTGTAAGCTTGGCTGTGCGATCTGCTAGATCGTTACCTTGGGAAATAATGTCAGTAACTTTCGTATGTGCTTTGCATTTCATGATAGCAATAGATGTCGGTAAGTGTATGGCATCTAACAGAGCTTGAATAAGGAGACCATGCTGAATCTTGGTTCCATGAGAAGTCATGAAACCTCTCTCCTGCCAGAGCACTCCGAAGTCGTGTACAACTCCGAATGCGTAGCGTGAATCTGTGTAAACATTAACTTTCAGGTTCTTGGCGTGTATACAGGCTGTGTCAGAGCAACTAGCTCTGCTGCTTGAGCGGACAGGGTGTCAATACGGTGTGTTTCAATAACTTCGGTGTCAGTAGTCACTGCATACGCAGCGACTAGTTCTCCTGTACTAGTTCTCATACATGAACCATCCACATAAAGTGTCAGGTCAGGATCTGGTAACGGAATATCTGTCAGGTCTTGTCTTGGCTTTGTCGTAATGTTGACTACTTCCACACAGTCATGTGGGGCAGGATTTGAATTAACTGATGGTAACAGTGTAGCAGGATTCAGGACGTTGCAGCGTCTAATTTCTATGTGTGGCTGAAACAGTGTCAATTCATAACCTGTTAAACGTGCAATTGTCAAGTGCTGAGTCTGTGTTCGGTTCAAAAGAACTTCTACTGAATGTGGGACTTGTACTGTCAAGGAGTGTCCTAAAACTATGGAATCACTTTGTCTGATAGCTAGTGCTGTGGCTGCAACTGACTTGAGGCACGCAGGCAACGCCTGGGCGACTGGATCTAGTGTGCTCGAAAAATAAGCACAGGGCTTGTATTGTCCTGCTTGATCTTGTGTGAGAACAGATAATGCTGTACCTTCGCGTTCAGTGACGAAAAGTGTAAAAGGCTTACTGTAGTTCGGTGTAGCTAGAACTGGAGCTTGGCATAGAGCTTTCTTTAACTCGTTGAAACTAAGTGTATGTTCAGATGTCCAAGGGAGAGCAGTCGATACGGCTGCCTCCTGTGTCGTTAACTGTATCAGTGGCTTGGCTAAAAATGCATACTGGGGAATCCATTGTCTACAATAAGAAGTAAGGCCGATAAAGGCACGTACCTCCTTCTGGGTTCTGGGCTGGGGAAGACTCGCTATTAACTGGATACGGTCTGGTGTCAACTGCCTACCCCTCTTGGACAGCAAGTGTCCTAAGTATACCACTTGCTGGACACAGAATTGAAGCTTAGAAGGGGACACCTTGTGCCCCATCTCGGCTAGGAAATACAGAACTGTAAGGGATGCTCGCTCGCAAGCACGTTCAGAACGGGCTGTGATCAGTAGATCATCGACATACTGGAGCAGGGCAGTGTCAGTTGGCATGTGAATGTTGTCTAGTTGTCTCTTGAGTGCTTGACTGTAAATACTAGGGCTTTCTGTAAAACCTTGAGGAGCGCGTGTGAACATATAGCTCCTTCCATTTAAACAAAATCCGAAAAGAAACTGGCTGTCTGGATGAATTGGAACACTAAAAAATGCATTCTTGAGGTCGATTACTGTAAAGAACGTGGCTTCGGAATCAATGGCTGTCAATAGGGAAGAGATGTCTGGGACAACTGGGTACTGCGGGATAATACATTTATTAAGCTCTCGTAAGTCAATCACTAATCGATATACTGGGGGTGCATTTGGATCAGTACGTTTCATGACTGGAATGATCGGAGAATTGCATACGTTGGAGTCAGTTTCTACAACTACTCCTTGAGCGATGAGCTCGTCAATAATTTTGGATAAGGCTGCTACAGCCTCGGATGGCAATCTGTACTGTCTGATTCGTGGTAACACTACACCTGGTTTGAGAGTCACACGATAGGGCGTGATTTGCATATAACCTACATCAGTTGGACCTTGCGCCCATAAATGCTGCGGAACATTAGACAGTCTTGAATCAAAATCTCGTAATACATAGTGACCCTTAAAGTCACGTAGGAACAGACGTATTCCCTCTGGGGAACAGCAAATAACTGCACCCAACTCTTTCAGTGTCTTAATGCCTAATAGGTTTTCTGGACATGACTTAGTAAGTAACAGGTCAGTAGTGCGGGACAATGGACCTACTTCTAGAGTAACTGGCTTTGAAATCTCATTCACGATGGGCTTTCCTGAAAATCCAAGGGAAACATTTCTTGAGCCTGAGAGCGGAGCCCCTGGAACTTCGGCATGACTAATTGTGGTCCTACTTGCCCCTGTATCAATCAAAAACTTTCTGTCTTTCCCTAATACTTGACTGTGAACATAGGGACCTTCTTGATCTACAGGTATCTCGATGAGAGGCAAGCCTACCTCCCTCTCTAGGCTGTTTCATGAATATGACTGGTACTCTGGATACTCAGACTGTGCATACTGGTACATCTGCGATGTAACGTGCTGTGTTGCAGCGATAGGCTGCGGTACTGTAACTGTCTGTGGTGCATTCTGTGACTGAGGGATCTGTGAAACTTGTTCTTGTCTAGGCGGACGTGGTCTTTCTTTAGTCTTACCAGTAGCTATGTTGTGTTTCAGAACTGCACACTCATTTATAAAATGACCTGGCTGTTTACAATAATTGCAGTTCCCTTTAACGGGTGCTGCAGGATGACTGGCTTGATTCGGACCCCTCTTCTGACTGTCTTGAGGAACGGATTGTGCAACTAGCACTTTCATTTTCGTGTCTTTCATACGTTTTCTCTCGTGTTCTTGCTCTTCCCTGATTCTATTCTGGTGATACTGGAGCATCTGGAGCATCTGGGACGGAGTATTAGCTTGCCAGGTGCTTTCGACTTTCAAAACTCGGTTTTTAATTGGTGGACTTGAATTCTCGACTAATTTAGTAACAAAAAGGTGAGGGTATGACTCACTACTTGTCTTGAGACCACTGTTGATACCGAAACATTTTTCAAATCTAGAATAAAAATCACTAATATCTTCATCTTGTTTCTGTTTACAGGCTGAGATTGCATCCCAGTCTTCTTTTCTAGTTGTTAATAATCTGGGTAAAACTTGAATCAATAATTCTGGTAATTCTTTACATTTATCTCCAAGACCGGTACCTGGTACTCGTGCCTTGTCTTCAGTTTCTAGAACTGTCCAATCGATCTTTTTCTCTCCCACCTCCCATTCTTTTTCCTTTAGCTTTTCATACACCCCTGCGGGCAACAGGACCTTTAACATTTTAATGATATCTGGGTAAGTGTATTCTCCCATACGGAGCATGTCTTTTAATTCTCTATGGAACCCTGCTGGATCTTTGTCATGACAGGGAATTAATTTCTTCATTTCAAGGAGTTCCATCTTTGTGATTGGAGTGTATACAAACACTCGTTGCATTTCGCCACCCGTTCCTTTAACTGGGTGGACTTCTCGTAACGGATTCTGTCTGTCTATGTAGAATGATTTACTTTCTGGGGGTGAGACATGAACAAAATGCGGGTTCAAGAATGTTCTATATTTGTGACGCTGTTCTAGAATGACACTAATTAAATCGGTACCTAGACCTCTCCATCTGTACTGGAGTAACTCGTTCAGGATATCATGTAACGGACCTGGATCAGAGTGCTGACCCTCATACAGAGTAATGAGGTACTGAATCATATACATACCCACCAGTCGCTGCTCGGCTGGGGGCAATTTCAGAAACATTTGTGCCACTATTTCGTCTGGAAAAGTGGTAGAATCAGTAATCCATCGGACTGCTGATCGGACTAGTTCTTGTTCATGCATAGTACTTAATTCACTGTAACCGATTCGTGATTTCAGAATGTGATCGGTAGCTTGAAATACTTGTTCTAGGGAACCTTGTTCTGGTGCTGGATGATGGAAAATAGACTTGTGTTCTAGACGTAAATGGCGATCTGGAAATCTAGATTTTCCTACATACGCTATTCTGGCAGTATTCTCGTCGTCTTCCTCTTCAGGATCAGAGGTACTTTCTTTCTCACTTACTTGTGCTGCTTTACGCTGTTCGTGTATCTTTATTATTTCTCTACGGATTTTCTTGTACATACTTTCCATGGCACTAATGGTATTGTGCTTTCCTTCGGCTATATTATCACTCCACTTTGTTAGAGTTTTCATTTCCGCTGGATCTTTAGACGGGTAATCTTGTTCTCTTATTAGACAGTTAATTAAAAACTTTAATATCATACGCTGAATCTCGGCTTTCCTTTGAGACATGGCATCACTAATACTTTCTGGATCATCCCCTGTACGGATGAAACGATATATTCTGTCTAGATCTTCTTTCATATTCGGCAGGGTGACTAGATACTCGGTCACCCTCCTTATGCGTACGGAATATAAAACCATATTAAACTCGCCTGGAACTGGGTCATAGACACATTCGCCAAGGGTTTGCCTGATTTCTGCGACAGACTTATTACTTTTAGGAGTACGCTGTGATGCTTGAGCATGTAATTCGAGTGCTGATAAACGCTTGTGTGGCGGCGGGGTTTGAGGAAGACCTCCCCCTGCGGCCCCTAAACTGGAATCATCAACTGATGCTTTCCGTCCTGGCAGGGTCGGTAATTGTAACGTGGGCTGGACTTGTATTGCGGGCTGACCCGGGGGGGCTGTTAAGGGCACCCCGGTGTCTGGAGGAGCTGGAATTACCTGATTTACAGGGACTGGCAGAGTGCGAACAGGATTGGCATATTCGGGGACTGTGTCGTCCAAATAGGACGAAATAAAAATATCAGCTGCGGTCTGTTTGTGACGTAGCTTGGTCGGAACTAATGGTGGCGGGAAATTTCTGGATGCCTCTGGGGTCGCTTTTGGCAAGCCCTCAGCAAGAAGAGGATACATACCCTTAATAAGGGCATGCCTCTGTCTATCTGATTGCTCAGTTCTAACTCGTTCACCTATCTCGATTAATTCTCTTTCTTGGGCTCGTTCTTGGGATTCTCTACTTAGTTCTGACTTTCTGATTTCTTTTTCGGTTCTTTTATGAGCTTCCTTGCGCCATAACTCGATGGCGTCTTTCTGTGACTGTCTGGCTTTCTTTTTCCATAATGCTTCTTCTACTCGCATGATGCATTCAGCATCCCATGTACCCGATACGGGCCATCTATACTTTTCTTCTAACTGTTTGGTATAATCTACCCATAAATCTAGATACAATATGGCGCTTATGCCATGTTTCTGATACATAAAGTGACCTGGACTGTCCCTAGGCGGAACAGGAACTGCTTCTTCTAACAAACCCTTTCTAGTTTTTAACTGACGTAATCTCGAAAAGAGAGACATTGTAAACTTGAATCGGAACACAATACAATAGACGAGGAACAATAACAATTGGGAAAACAATTCAGGCATACCACGACATTGGAAATACATTGAACAACATCATAACATTACAGTTCGGACAGAATATTACCTGGAATACTGAGAACAGAAACATAAGAATTTCTCGAGAACGGAACAGACTAGAGTTACTGGATGCACTGCTGAAACAGTACGGAACATACCGGTCCCATAAAGGGACGCATCAAGACCCGTATCCACCTAGGTGAACACTTCGTTTGTGGGCCTGGGTACCACCTACCCACGGACCAGAGTCAATTTAGATTGACCCTGTCTAGATACTACCCCAGCAATGGTACTCACCGGGCAGCAAGAACGGAAGGCCTTGGACTGGACTGGACTGCTACGACGACGGACGACGAACTTCGGACTTCAGTTACGGGTGGGCCTCCGGATACCTCGGACCTTGGACTCTTGGCTTGGGCTCTGGTCGGGACTCGCCGCGTTCCTCCACCGTCTCGTTTGGATGCTGGACCGCCTCCTCCGTCTCCTCCGTGGGCCTGAGGGATACTTGAAGCAGAAATATCTGCACGTGGCCGGTATGGTTCCGTCACGGCTGCAGAGGGTCAGGGGGTCGGCGTGGCTTCACCGACGCGTGGGGAAAGGGCAAGTCCCTGTTCGGGCGCCATTATGTGGTAAATAAATAAATAATACCCTATTTTTGACTAGGCATATATCATAACAGATAGCTCAATAAATAAGAGTCAAGATTCGAGGTAGTAGGAGTTTTTGCAGGTTTAATACAGCATAAGGACAGGAACAGGACAACCTGCACGGGAACAGGGGCCCAGCAGGGGAAAAGAGGCCCAGCAGCTGCTGGGGCTGGGTCTGGGATGAGCGCGCTAACTTTTAATAACAATACATGAGTTTATATACATAACGCAAACACATAGCATTACATTGCAGTAGGCGTAGCAGTGGGTGGAACAGAAGGCGTGACGCGTAGCAGTCGCGAAAGATAAGAGTAAAAGTAGGTGTAACTGGGCGTATACATAGACATGTGGTGCAAACGTAACAGAATATGTCATGAATGGGGCGGAAACATTGGAGGGGGCTACCTAAGGAGCCGGGACCTCTAACCTGGTGGTGCGCGCAAGCTGGCAATGACGTGTTACTAGGAGAAGCTGGGGGCTATGAACTCTGTGCTAGGAGCAGAGACTAAAGTCTGGAGGGTCGGAGCGACATGTACCTAAACCCTATCTAGTATCTGATGTTTAGGGAACATGTTGATATAAACTAGAAGTCAGGAGGGGAAAAGCTAACTGACTCTAAGACTAGAGCATGCATTTATTCTACATATAGTGCGTGATGAAGAATATTAAATGACCATTAAATGCAGTATTTCTCTAACGTGGAGCCGAATAGGCTAGACAATGACGGAAACTATTGATGCAGTTCAGTAGCTTAGGAATGCAGAGAAGGAGGACTGAACTGATAACTGGAACTATAACATACTTTTGGCAGACTCAGAGGCAGAGCCAAGCTGCACCGGGCACTGCGAGGCAGGAAGTAAGTGAAAGGTCGAGGATACAGGTGGGGGCTGTATCGCTCCTCAGCGAGGCTTCAGGAGACAGGAGCTGAATCTGATGTCCGGGCCCTTTTGATGCCTAGAAACGGGGACTTTATAATGGGATAACGTGCACACTGAGAAACGTGGCAACATTACTTTACATAGGCCTGATATTCGTAGTATTCACGAGGACTGGAAACTGGCATACTAGAGGTGGACACAACTGTAATTGTGTCATTAATCAGACATGGGGAATACATATGCATATTTAATCATGCACACATAACATATGATGGATGACACGTAGGGACACAGAACATGGCAAAATTTACTTTTCCACACAATGTAGACAGCAAATATTAGCGGCGAACATGGACATCCCTGCCATGTACCCCGAGTGATATAAACAAATGCTGACTCCTGTCCCATCACACAGATCT
The DNA here is from genome assembly GCF_964261635.1 of Lissotriton helveticus. Taxonomy (NCBI): domain Eukaryota; kingdom Metazoa; phylum Chordata; class Amphibia; order Caudata; family Salamandridae; genus Lissotriton; species Lissotriton helveticus. The sequence goes on from NC_136057.1 coordinate 2,111,763,927, forward strand.
TGGCCCTTGGTCGTTTGTACATAATTTGCAGGGCTAGCAAAAATCTGGGTCCAATCAGATAAATAATGTTATTGTTACCTTTTCTTACACAATAGTGGATCCTGGATACAGCACTGCTGCATCTCCTCTAAACAGTGGAAAGAATGCAAATTACCAAAGACGCGCGGAAGCCCACATTTTTTTTAAAAATATCGCTAGAATGCGCGGATCATATGCGCACCCTGTGATTTTTCCCCAAAAATAATAAAAAAATAGGGGACCTGGGAGACCTTGTGGGTCCCCCTGAGGAGACCTAGAGGATCAGGGTGGGTCTACCCTCCCCCTTTACACGTTTTAAACACACACAATTCTTCAGCCAACCTTGTACCGAGACATAAAATGGCTGTCAACAGTTTCTAGTTTCGAATGTTGACAACCACTTGACAGTCAATTAGCCTTCAGCGCGTGATCGGAAGGGTGCGCTTATCGTACGATGACAATAAGCGGAGTATACGTATTCATTTTTTTATGGAAAGTGGGCCGCGTGGCCCCCTCCCGTGCCCAATTCTGGGGCATGGCTAAATATATATTATTATTTTATGGAGGAGGGCTGCAAAGCCCCCCTCCTGAAGCCACTTCAAGACCACGTGGACATCAAAACTCCATCAATGTATGTACCCCGTAGGAGATGCCTTCACTTTGCGCATGCATGTTTGTGGTAGCGCTTGCGTGTTAATTTTATGCATGTGCATAATACGTCCCACCGTCTGGCTATGTACCCCTAACGTATTTCATTTTATTTGCACATGCTCAATTAGAACATGCCCAATCATAGCTCTCGCACCCAGTGACATCATGCTAAACCAATCATCTTTCTGCAAAGCATTTATAAGCTGCCAACCTTCTTGAACTTTTCCTATTCTGCAGTCACAGCCATTGAGAGTCTTCGTATCCACTTCTTCGTAGGTGAGCACTTTTTTAAGAGTAATTAAATGAATTAATCTGAACAATCTTTAAATACCGGGTAAATGCAAATGTATGTTCGATTTGGCAATGCTGTTTTTAAGCACGCTTTCCTGGTTTTTTATATCGTTAAAGTTATCTTTGTAACTTTGTGCAAATCACTTAATCCTTGTGCTTTTGTTTAATTTGCCAAGCGCCACGTGGCCGCTCCTACAGCAGTGTGCTACATGCTGTTCAAGTGAATGCGATGTAGTTCTTTTCGTGTAAGTAGTGCGTCACGTGCCCCATGAATTGCAAAAGTAATGTTTTCGCAAAAGTGTATTTCAGCACGGTTTCCAGCTCTTATAGCTTAAATATTTTGCCTTGGTATGCGATGTTTCTGGGCAAATTACTTAATCCGGCCGCATATCATTTTTTAAGTAGTGCGTCACGTGCTCCTTCCTCCCCATGCACTGCACATGTAAATGCTTGATCAATGTTGAATTTTAGCACGCTCTCCATGTTTTTTAATAACCTTAAGCTTCATTTGCCCCCTGTTCTATCTCATTATACAGATATCTCAACCAGGAGATGTACTGGTCGCCACAAGCTGTCCTGCCCATACACTATACCACGTGGTGGTGAACTACTCGACACACCAGATCCACTGACTGCTCTCCATATTTTATCAGCCGAAAATTGCAATGTAAATAAAGTGAGTGACCAATCTCGGCCTAACATTTATATAATGCAATGCTATTTCCTATTTTGCTTGCCAAATGTAACCTCTGATAATTACTTTTCATCCCAATCCCATTGAGAACACATGCTTTGATGCACATTTAAATTAATCTTGGACATATGTACAACATATACATTTGTAACTCTTTTTTCATTTTGCAGAATGTTTGTTGCCGAGGTTGAAGAAAACTAATCCTCCTCTTCCACCTCATTACACCGATGTCTCAAATATGGCATTTACTAGTTGCCGGAAGCCAGGCACATGCACACATTTTTAACGGACAATGTTAAGGTAAATACTCACAATACGACTACTCGACGAAGTTAAAAAGTAACGGATATAAGTACTAGAGGAGTTTTCGGTGGCAGATAATGTCAAATTCACACTTCTACAAATGAGTCTGATACAGGGTGGATCTCTCTATAACTAATGGATGATTAGGTTTTAGGATGGCATACAGAGCTCCCAACCTTCTTACTTTTTTTCTTAAAGAGTTCCAAATTGGGGACGAATATTAGGCTGTGCAGTAGAGGTTGGCGGTGTTGCTCCACTGGTACTTGGGCCTCCTCATGAAGCAGGAGGAGCCTCTCAATCCCTTAACTCTTCCCTTGCAAAGTTGACCGGATTCTTAGTCTGCAAGTGTTTCCGCATACTTGCAGTTCCACACAAGTCCTCTTTATTGGGGTCTACTCTTGAAAGCAGAACCTCTGATAATTGCTTTTCATCCCCAATCCTATTGAGAACAAATGTTTTGATGTACATTTAAATGAATCTTGGACATATGTACAACATATATATTTTTAACTCTTTTGTCAGTTTGCAGAATGTTTGTTGCCGAGGTTGAAGAAAATTATATCCTCCTGTTCCAGCTCATTATACCGATGTCTCAAATATGGCATTTACTAGTTGTCCGAAGCCATGCACATTCACAAATTTTTAACGGACAACGTTAAGGTAAATACTCACAAAACGACTACTTGACAAAGTTAAAAAGTAATGGATATAAGTACTTGAGGGGTTTTCGGTGTCAAATAATGTCAAATTCACACTTCTATGAATGAGTCTGATGCAGGGTGGATCTCTGTATAACTAATGGATGAATAGGTTTTAGAATGGCATACAGAGCTCCCAACCTTCTTGCTTTTTTTCTTAAAGAGTTCCAAATTGGGGACGAATATTAGGCTGTGCAGTAGAGGTTGACGGTGTTGCTCCACTGGTACTTGGGCCTCCCCATGAAGCAGGAGGAGCCTCTCTCAATCTGCTTAACCCTTCTCTTGCAAAGTTGACCGAATTCTTAGTCTTCAAGTGCTTCCGCATACTTGCAGTTCCACACCAGTCCTCTTTATTGGGATCTGCTCTTGAAAGCATTCTTGCATATGTGGCAAATAACTTTTCTTGCATTCACCTTTTTTAAGACTTGTGAAAACTAATTTCAAAACATTCAATAAATACGATGTCACTAAGCATTGTGTCAAACGCTTTATTAAAAATATGCAGAAAATGGTCCCTTTAATTGTTGTTAACGTCTTTACAAAACAATTTGAAAGGAGAAAGTAGGAGATGAATAACAGAGGTACGACGTTATATCTCAAACTGCAAAAATTGATAAAAAGGGTGGACCAAAGTCTGCATGTACAATGCCAGTGGAAACGTTTCAGGCACACTGGAAATATTAAAAAAATTATATATATCGTCTAGTGTTACTTTGACTTGTAATTTTTGACCTCATTTAGTCACATCAATCTAATTTTAAACACTAATTTTCTTTTTTGTTTTGCAGATTAACCCCAATACTTCTTTTGGACTCCATATTATATGTTGTTTATTATATTGTTTTGTTAGTTATAGTTATAGTTATTTATTGTATTGTTATCTTTTATTTATAGTTCCAGTTATTGTTTTAATAAAAGTTAATTAAAAAAGTACATACGTCTGGTTTTTTTTGTGGAGGTAGCAGTCATCAATAGAAATGATATTTATAATTTGAAGCATAATTCTGAGGCTAACTCATTAGCAACATAGTGTGGTGAACTTTTAACCTCTGTGCTCACGTAAGTGTTCCATGAACTGTTACTATGGTGCCGTTTGGGGGTAGAGTTAAAAGTTACTGGCTGTACAAAAACCATTATATTTACCCAGGATCTTCTACATCAAAGAAAGGAAAGCAAAGTAAAACAAAACACTGTGTTCCAGATTTACAACTCCCTTGCACCACTTTTGCGTCCAACCCCCCCTACAACATTACAAGTATGTGAGCTTCAATGACCCCCCTCTAGCCCCGGGAACCACACCCCCTGAAATTTGTGTATTACTGGAGGCAAACTGCGTTGCCTATGTTTATATTTATTCACATGCCACCTTGCGTGATGCACCACTAGGATACAGGAGGCCTTCAGCCAAAGAGCCGCAGCGTCAACTTGACCGAGACCTGGGCTAAAAGCTGAAAGATCCGAATCAGAGCCTAAATATCCCGAAACCGCTGTTCGGAGTGAAAAACCCGAAACTGCGCCGAGTCCAGAACCGCTCCGATGAAGAAGAGCTTCTGAGAGGGGCACAGGTGCAACTTCGGCATGTTGATGGACAACCCCAGTAGGTGCAAGATGTCGACCGTAGTCTGGAGGTGGGAGACGACTGTCTGGGGCGAGCCTGCCTTCAAAAACCAGTCGTCGAGATAGGGGAAGTGAATAAACATGTGAATAAATCTTTTTACTTTTCTACGAGACTATAGAATATTGTCCATATACCACAACAATCTGCGTTTCAATGTGCATGGCATCTATTAAAGAGATAGTGTACATTTTACAGATGAAGGAAACCGAGTCTTCTTCATGAACTTTAGACTCTGCATCGGTACTTACTTGTAATTACTAAAATCTCTCAATAAACAGGGCTCTTTCTAGAACCACCCAACATCTATACACATAAGCTTGATATATATCTCAAAAATACATGCTTCATTTTTTTGAGCGACCAAATGGGCAGATCCTACTCGCATATCGCGACTTTTTTTGTAAAAAAATGTTCTTACTTTTTTTGCCCTACGGGTCCCTATGTCACCCCCTGAGCAGGCCTAGGGGGTCAGGGTTTGTCTAACCTGCCCCTGTTCACGTTTTGCCAACATATTTCACAGACTTCTTTACCCTTGCTTCTACCGAGGCACAAAATGGCTGCCAACAGTTCCTGGTTTCAAATGTTTACAACTGCTTGACAGCCAATTAGAATTCAGCTCGTGATCGGAACGGTGCGCTTATCCTACGAGGCCAATCCTCGCACAAAATCCGCGGATCCTCCACGACCATAGATATAAAAATTACTTTAACCATAATTTTCAAAGAAACTACTGAACAGATTGACACCAGATATGCCAAAGGCACAAGTCGGAACTGAGGACTACCTCTCTGTCAAATTTGGTGTAATTCGGTTCAGCCGTTCTAGCTGTAGCCGTGGCTAAAGGTCCTATGAGAAATTGCATGGGGAAAACTCGTTTTGAGACCCCCTTTTTTCTTGGCCCCCGCTTCACCAATCCCCCCCAAACTTTCAGGGAAGGAGCGGAACTGAGCTGGCCAAAAGTTTGGAAAATTTCAAGAGGATTCATCAATCGACGCCAAAGTTATTGGCAATAGAATGTCGCGGTTTTCCTATGGATAATAGGTCCTAACTATAACTACCTACTGGCGACCGCCAGTAGGTAATATATATATATATATATATATGAGCAAGGAGTGGCTGCTCCAAAACACGTCACCCATTTTCGCGGCATTAAATAAATATTGTACGCTTAAAGAATTTGGGCTCAGCATGTTTTCTTTGAGGAAGGGACAATGGATTATATATATATATATATATATATATATATATATATATATATATATATATATATATATATATCTATATATATATCTATATATATATCTCTTGAAGTCCTCTCTGCAGCAGAAAGGTATGAGCCGCACTCCTTATGGTTAAAAAAAGCTTTTATTTAAAATGCTGCCATTTTCCTGATATATTCCAGTCACATTGACCTTCTTCAGAGGAGAACCAAGGCATCATGAGGCTGTACAACGCACTCACATTTCGCTTGCAGTTTGTTAGAAATTGTATTGCCCCCTGGTGGGCGCCTCGATAGTCAGGGCTCAAGCATGCTGGGTCATGTAGTGTGCTGCAGTCTCCCAATTCTTACCCTCTAGTGGGCAATGCCTTCTGCGTTTTCTTCACCATAATCCCCACGCAAACTTTCATGCTGCTGGGGTATAAACCAAAGTTCCGTCCTTGGCGGTAGCCCGCTGCCCTTTATGCTTGCGCAGTCCACAGAAAAGGGTCCGATTTCGGGCAGCATATTGGTGCTCTTTTACTGGCGGTTCTTCGCTCTAGGCTGGACCAAGCCTTTTAACATCTTCAAGTCCTCTCTGCTGCAGAAAGGTATGAGCTGCACTCCTTATGGTTAAGAAAAGCTTTTATTTAAAATGCTGGCATTTTCCTGATATATTTCGGTCACATTGACCTTCTTCAGAGGAGAGCCAAGGCATCACGAGGCTGTACAACGCACCCACATTTCGCTTGCAGTTAGTTAGAAATGTTATTGCCCCCTGGCGGGCGCCTCGAAAGTCAGGGCTCAAGCATGCTGGGTCATGTAGTGCGCTGCAGTCTCCCAATTCTTACCCTCTAGTGGGCGATGCCTTCTGCGTTTTCTTCACCTTAATCCCCACGCAGTCAAACTTTCATATATATGTATGTATTATATATGTATAGTTATGTATATATTGAAATATACACCAAAAAAAATAAACAGAAACTTCAATCACTACACTTCACTACACTATTATTTAATAACACAACTTATATTCAGCATACAAAATACCATACATAACATTTTTTAAGTCAACATACTTTGAAGTGTGAAACAAATACAATCAATTCAATAAAATAGCAAGAAAATTACAAAATACAAAATTAAACAAAAGAAAAAATGAACAGGAAACAGAGTTAGCAAAAATAAAATGACTTCACTGAAAAAGTTCTCAGGAACAATGTTCTGCTAATGTGGAATGGCAAAGGCTCATGTCTGACATGAAGTGTGTTTTATAGTGTGGTATGCAGGTGAAATTAATTAGCCAAAACTCATCAGGTGTGTGATGCTAGCATCCATCCCAAAAGCCACAGGAATAGTACAGTGTTGAACGCTATCTGGGGATGTAATCCTGCCATCTGGAATACGCCGCTGGACAATGCCAGCTCAACTGAGAAATGTAAACGGATGGAGGATCAGCCAGCCCACGTCTAAGTAGGGCCGACGGTAATTGATCAGCTGGATGCAGTACTTATAAACACTGCTACAGAGGGATGACAGGAGGTCCACCAAGATCTAAATCAGGCCCATGGTTTTTATGGAAGGTACCTCTATTTGAAAAGGCAGAAGTAGTATTTTCAAATTTGAATACATTTGAGAAATTAAAAAGATGAAAGTTGGTTGTTAATGAAGATGTTATTCATTTAAAATGTTATTTTCGTTTTTAATAAAAGCAAATAGTGTGGACAAATGCCAACTATATGGTATGTATACCACATTGCCTGTAATGTGTTGCTTTTGGACGTTACAAAATACAACATGGATCATTATGCTGATTACTAACTTCTGATTTCTATGTAAGGGCAATACAGGTTATGAATTCAGATGTCTAAAATATAGATAAGTTGCTAAAGCAAAAACGCATACATTTGTAGAAACAATGTAAGATGCAAACCCACTTATTTGATTGTGTTGGTACAGGAACTGATGTATCATTTTTTTGCTGTTTCAGTTATTGCCCCTGGGAGGAGGATTTGTTATTTTTCTCTATTTCTAAATAACAGATCCATCACTTTGTACATTGGGTCCCAAAGCTATAGATGTTACTCTTTAGAGTACTCAAGCATTGACAATCTATTTAAGAATTAATTTGTGTTATACGTCAAGGTCATATTATTTTATTTTCTCTAATCTTGAGTTAGTTAGTAGGAAGTAAGGACATGATTTTCCATTCACACAACCCTTCCATTGGCATTCATGTTACAATGGGCAAGTTTTTGTTTTGAACGTCCAAACAGGAAATTCCTAACTGTGTCTTCCTCAAAAGTAAGAGTTGTGATGTTTGTAATTTGTGACCTGTGTTTTCTAGCATTTTGTTGCATACATTTTTGATATGAGAAACCATATTAATTATTAAAATAGCATTCAAGTTTATCTAGAGGTTTATTTAAAAGAGAAAAAAGGATTTAAGTAATATGCTTTTTGGACTATCTGGATACGTAGTTGTGAGGTAATCTAAAGAGAATAATAGCATTGTTCAGCGTCAGAATCATCTCCTTGGCTCAATTGTGTGTAAAGGATGGTCTGGTTGCTTAAGAAAACTTGGTTAACTGTTTGGACTTCCGATTAGTATGAAATAGAATAATATATCTTTACAACACACTCTGGGGAAGAGCGGATCCCATTGCCCCTTTAGTAAACATACATGATTTTCTAAATTTGATGAAACCTTTTGAGACTTTTAAGGAAAGATCTTTTAATATTCATGCTTTCATGAACAGTAGCCACCTTAGAGATTGTAGAAAAAATAAAAGAGAACTTCAACCTAAAATTACTGAAGCCACTGGAGTCATGATATAGTTCAGCTAGCCAGCTTTCTTTGTATCTTTGTATTTACTCGGCATAAGTTAAAATTTTATGTAAGGGACATGTTGTTATTCTTCTTATTCGCCTTAACTGAAAGTTAACTTTTTCTGTTCTGGCCTTTTAGAATGAATTAAGAAAATCACAGTGGGTATCGTACCCAAAACCTGCTCTTAATGCTTTCCAGCTTTCCCAGGAAAGAAGTGGAAGGGAAGAAACTAAAAATCTATCACTCTATGCTTCTAGTGCCTAGATGTTGCTAAGGTAGTAAACTGTATTTAAATCTCCCTTAATTTTATTTTTTATTTATTCTGAAGGTCTTATATAGCGCTCGCTCCACCCGAGGGTATCGGAGCGCTTTACATCTTCAATGGAAGTACACAATAAAAAAACAATCATGGTAGTTGACCAAAAACGGGTTATACAGGTGTTAAATAGTGATTAAAGGCACATATAGGAAGAGATAGAGCAACAAGTTGCAGGAACTATAATGTTATTGTAAATAGGAAATTTAATCGAATGTCACGGTGGGTTCAAAGGACATAGTAGGCAGTGGGTGGGAAAGAGAGGGGGAGGGAGAAAGGGGGGCGACAAGAGGAAAATCGGGGTGTGAATGGGGGAAAGGGGTAGTCTAAGGAGGGAGGAGGAGAGGTAGTCAGAAAGGGGATCTGGGCTTTAGTTTCCCTAGCATGTAGTGAGCAAATTAATTTTAAGGTCTTTTTTGAATCTGGGGTAGGAAGGGTTGCATCGAAGGTCTTTGGGTAGGGTATTCCATATGGTTGGGGCCTTACCAGAGAAGGAGCAGGATTTTGAAGCAGCTTTTTTGAGTAGGGGGAATGAGAAGGAGAGTGTTGGAGCTTCAAAGTGTTCAGGTACAGCCAGCTTTTTTAAGTTTAGTTGAGAGGTAGGAAGGAGTATTCTGGTACAGGGCTTGGTGAGTAATACAGGCAATTTTATAGGAGGATCTGCCTTCAATGGGGAACCACTTGAGGAACTTGAGGGCATGGGAGATGTGGTCAAAGCGTTTACAGTTCGTTGTTAGCCTGACGGCGAGGATGAGAACGGATTTGAAGGGGGCCAGGTGGATTTTGGGAGTGCCAGAGAGTAGGGCATTACCATAGTCTATTTTGGATAGAACAAGAGACTGGATAATTAATTTGAAGTCTTCAGCTGGGATAAAAGGTTTGATTTTTTTGAGATGCCGGAGAGTGCACTTTTTGCAGAGTTCTTGACATGGGAGTTTAGTGTGAGTTTATTGTTGATGGTGATGCCTAGTGATTTAACTGAATCGGTCAGGGAGAGAGAGCAGTTTAGCACATTAAGGTCGGCCATCCATGTTTGGATGGGGAGAGGGTTGTTTTTGGGAGAGAAGAGGATAATCTCAGTTTTGTTAGGATTGAGTTTCAGATGATTGTTGTGGAAACAGGTTTGGATCTTGGTTAAGGCCGAGTTAAGGTGCAGAATATCAGCATGGGATTTTATTTTAAAGTATAATTGGGTGTCGTCATCATATAGGTGGTAGTTGATTTTTTCTTGTTTGAGTATCCGGGTAAGGGGTTCCATAAAGAGGTTAAAGAGAGCGGGAGAGAGGATGGATCCTTAAGGGACACCAAGGGAGACAGATGTTGGCCTAGATAGGTAGTTTTGAATTTAATTTGTTGGGTTCTATGTTGAAAGTAGGAAGTGAACCAATTGAGGACAGTGCCACTGAGGCCGAATCGATTTTTGAGTGTGTTGAGTAGGGTTGGGTGGTAAACTGTGTCAAATGCAGCGGAAAGGTCAAGAAGGATGAGTAGTTAGGTATCACCCTTGTCCAGGGCTAGGTGAATATCATCAACTATGTTGAGAAGCACGGTTTCCGTGATGCACCCTTTGCGGAAGCCAGATTGGAGGGGGTCAAGCAGGGTCAATGTGCTTGTCCAGTTGGAGGAGGGCACATTTTTCCAGGGCTTTGGAGTGGAGGGGGAGGTTGGAGATGGGGCGGAGAATATTAGGGCCGTTGGGGTAAACTTTGGGATTTTTGGGGATGGGAGTGATTTCTCCAAGTTGAAGGGAGATGGGTACACTCCCTGTTGAGAGGGAGACGTTGGTAATGTTGGTCCAGTAGGGGACGATGACATGTTTGAGATTTTGGATGAGTGCAGAAGGGAGAGGATCTTTGGTGTGGGAGGAAGGTTTAATTTCGGCTAAAATATTGAAGACCTCCTATTCAGATACAGGGTGGAAATGATGCCATGAGGCGTTATTTTTAAGCGGAAGGGAAATGGGTTCCGTAGGGGTAAGAGAAAGGAGGAGGGGGAGGGGGTCAGGGAAGTGTTCGGAGGGGGGGTGGAAGAGGTGCGGTGATCAGGGGTGGTTGAGGGGTGAGCGAGGTTAGAGTATTGAGGAAAGAGCGGTCTATTTTTGCGATTTTTTCACAGAAAGAGTTGGTAATTTCTTCGCATTTGTTAGTAGAGGCTACCGGGTTAAGGGGAGCCGGGGCAGTTTGATTTCTAATAATGTTGAACAGTTCTCTAGGTCTGTTTTTGGCACGAGAGAGTTAATGACTAAAGAATGACTCTTTCTCTGAGAAGATGTGTTTTTTGTAAGAAGATCTCGCAGTTCTAAGGAGGGAAAGATGCGATGGGGAGGGGTGTTGTATCCATGTTCTTTCCGCCAGTCTCAGCGAACGTCTTACTTTATTAAGGTCTAGTGTGAACCAAGATTTAGAGGGGGCATTTTTTAATGTTTTAGTTTTCAGAGGGGCAAGTTGCTCTAACACCTCCGTTACGGTTTAGTTGAAATGTTCCGTGAGATCATTAGCATTTGTAGTGGGGGGGTGAGACTAAGTTGGGATTGGAGTTTATGCTCTCGGATAGATCCTTGGGTAGGGGAGAGGCAAAGTTGCTTGAGGTCGCTAATCTCAAGGAGATTATTGACGAGGCTGATTGCCGGGTCATTAGGTTCGTTCCAGTGGAGGTTGAGATATCCTAGGAAAAGGTTTTTGGTGCTGGAAAGTAACGATTTAGTAAGGAGGTCAGAGAAGTCTTCTGCAAAGGGAAGGGGTTCACCCGGGGGGTGATAGGTGTTGCATTCGTATAGGGGGGGGAGCATTTCATTTTGAGTTTGATGCCTAAGTATTCAAAGGTTGTGTAGTCAGTCTTATTAATAGGGGAGAGTTGAAGTTCTTCTTTAAAAATGATAGCTAGGCCTCCCCCTATTTTTCCAGGTCTATCCCTTCTGAGAATAGAGTAGCCAGGGGGGGACAGAAGGTCGATGATCGGTGTCGAATGCTCTTTGAGCCAGGTTTGTGAGGAAGGCGATATCGATGTCTTCGTTAAGAATGGTTTCTGAGATTTCAGTTGCATGTCGGGCAGCTGAACAGCAGTTGACGAGCATGCAGGTCAGGGGTTTGGGTTTGGTGATGGGGGGGAGGAATTGAATGTTAGTGAGTTGAGGGAGGTCTCGGGGAGCTAGGAGGCTCAGGGATTCTGCTGGTCCCCAAAATAACAGTGATAATGGAGCGAGAGGGGGGAGATTCTTTAGGTGGAGGGATGTTAAGGTAGGAGAGGCAGAGGACAGAGAGGTCAGGGATGGAGTAGGTGTTAGAGGTTCGCAGGGGTCTGTGAGAGCGGTAGAGGAGTGGTGTTGTTAACCCATGTTTGGGATCAAAGTGTTTTCGAGGGTTAGCATAAAGGGGGGCAGGAGGGGCGGGCAATTGGTTTGTAGGATTTAAATCTATTGAAATCTTTTCTGAGTAGGGTAAGTTCGGTAGCTAGGGTAACGAGATTATCGTCCAAGTTTCGAAGTGCCTGGCTGAGGTTAAGAGGGAGGGATGTGGAGGTGATTAGAGTGCCGCTCGAAGGCTTCAGACTTTGTGGGACTCTGTTTGCTGCTGACCGCCTGCCATACGGGGGAGAAGGAAGACTTGGGGCTTGCTTTCGGCGATACTCTGGGACTGCGAGGACCAGGTGGCCTAGCGCCCCTGACACCGGCCGCACCTGGGTCCTCTTCCCGCCCCGCCTCCCAGGACTTTAAAGCGCCTCGCGGCCCCCGCTTTGCGGGAGTCGCTCGAAGGCTTCAGACTTTGTGGGACTCTGTTTGCTGTTGACCGCCTGCCATACGGGGGAGAAGGAAGACTTGGGGCTTGCTTTCGGCGATACTCCGGGACTGCAAGGACCAGGTGGCCTAGCGCCCCTGACACCGGCCGCACCTGGGTTCTCTTCCCGCCCCGCTTCCCAGGACTTCAAAGCGCCTCGTGGCCCCGCTTCGCGGGAGCCGCTCAAAGGCTTAAGACTTTGTGGGACTCTGTTTGCTGCTGACCGCCTGCCACACGGGGGAGAAGGAAGACTTGGGGCTTGCTTTCGGCGATACTCCGGGACTGCGAGGACCAGGTGGCCTAGCGCCATTGACACCGGCCGCACCTGGGTCCTCTTCCCGCCCCGCCTCCCAGTACTTCAAAGCGTCTTGCGGCCCCCGCTTCGCAGGTGCCGCTCGAAGGCTTCAGACTTTGTGGGACTCTGTTTGCTGCTGACCGCCTGCCATACGGGGGAGAAGGAAGACTTGGGGCTTGCTTTCGGCGATACTCCGGGACTGCGAGGACCAGGGGGCCTAGCGCCCCTGACACCGGCCGCACCTGGGTCCTCTTCTCGCCCCGCCTCCCAGGACTTCAAAGCGCCTCGTGGCCCCCGCTTCGCGGGAGCCGCTCGAAGGCTTCAGACTTTGTGGGACTCTGTTTGCTGCTGACCGCCTGCCACACGGGGGAGAAGGAAGACTTGGGGCTTGCTTTCGGCGATACTCCGGGACTGCGAGGACCAGGTGGCCTAGCGCCATTGACACTGGCCGCACCTGGGTCCTCTTCCCGCACCGCCTCCCAGGACTTCAAAGCGTCTTGCGGCCCCCGCTTCGCAGGTGCCGCTCGAAGGCTTCAGACTTTGTGGGACTCTGTTTGCTGCTGACCGCCTGCCATACGGGGGAGAAGGAAGACTTGGGGCTTGCTTTCGGCGATACTCCGGGACTGCGAGGACCAGGGGGCCTAGCGCCCCTGACACCGGCCGCACCTGGGTCCTCTTCTCACCCCGCCTCCCAGGACTTCAAAGCGCCTCGTGGCCCCCGCTTCGCGGGAGCCGCTCGAAGGCTTCAGACTTTGTGGGACTATGTTTGCTGCTGACCGCCTGCCATACGGGAGAGAAGGAAGACTTGGGGCTTGCTTTCGGCGATACTCCGGGACTGCGAGGACCAGGTGGCCTAGCGCCATTGACACCGGCCACACCTGGGTCCTCTTCCCGCCCCGCCTCCCAGGACTTCAAAGCACCTTGAGGCCCTTGCTTCGCAGGTGCCGCTCGAAGGCTTCAGACTTTGTGGGACTCTGTTTGCTGCTGACCGCCTGCCATATGGGGGAGAAGGAAGACTTGGGGCTTGCTTTCGGCGATACTCCGGGACTGCGAGGACCAGGTGGCCTAGCGCCCCTGACACCGGCCGCACCTGGGTCCTCTTCCCGCCCCGCCTCCCAGGACTTCAAAGCGCCTCGCGGCCCCCGCTTCGTGGGAGCCGCTTGAAGGCTTCAGACTTTGTGGGACTCTGTTTGCTGCTGATCGCCTGCCATACGGGGTAGAAGGAAGACTTGGGGCTTGCTTTCGGCGATACTCTGGGACTGCGAGGACCAGATGGCCTAGCGCCCCTGACACCGGCCGCACCTGGGTCCTCTTCCCGCCACGCCTCCCTATTTAGGGCTTCCATCAACCGCGCACGCGGGATGCGCGTGGGCGGCCACCGGGCTAAGCCCGGGCAAAGGGCGGGCCGTCTGAGGCCGTCCGTGGTCGAACGTGGTCTGGGGCGGGCCACCCCTCTTTCAAGTGAAGTACGGATTAAGCCGAGACTTTTAATTATCACGGGGTTCACTATATTTATCTTTCTGTTAACCCCCTTATCTTAGAGTTGTTGCACGGGCTCCAGTCTTGGGCAAATTAGTAGCTATGTCCCTACGCTCTGGGAAAGAAAAAATTGTACAAGTTACAACTAAGAATGGGGTGGTATCTGGCACCCTTGATCATTTCTTTAAGCGGGCAACAGGCATTTTAGAAAAGGAAATCGCCTTTGTCGAGAAGCGATTATCCATTGATCTTGTAACGGGCAAACGCGCGTCTCTGGGCAAAATTGGACTAGTAGTATCTCCCCCTCAAACAAGTCACCTAGCCCTTAGTTTAAATCACTGCCCGAACCCCGAACTGGTGCCTGTGGATTTGGTTGCTGAGGCTGTCAGCCCTATCCCAGACATAACAATAAACAGCTTATCTACGAATAGTTCATTTAATAGTCCTGGTGACCCGCCCATACCATCTAGCCCTGCACAAAACCCCTTAACCGTGGGTGGTCTACATAATCCCAAATCTAGTAAAAGGAAAAGAGGGGATAAAACTCAGACGGGGGAATTGCAAAGATATTTAAGAAAAATAGTATAGCGCTGCTCCCATCTGTTTCAACAAGCCCCCTAACTCCCACAGTGGATCCCATAGACCCTGTTGATCAATGCTTGACTCATAGTACAGATGAAGATCTCTTGGGTAAGATCGAAATTCTTGTTAAATCTCTGATACTTCCCCTGTTGGAACGTACGAGGCTGATACATTCTAAACTGGATCAGTTGGAGAATTTAGCCAGAGCCAATTCGATCACGTTGGGTAACATAGTAAAATGTTCCGACAAAATAATGGAGTCTCCACTAGGATGTCAGAAATCGGGGAATAGTGTTACAGCTAGGCGGGCCCCCTTAGCCACAACCGACCCTTTGATTATACAGCCTAAACGACCCAGGATGGAGAAACCTCCCAATGTCACTAATCCTTCGGCTTTCACCAAGGGCAGGCCCTCGAAGGAAGGTGTGGTGGCTAGACCCCGGCCTACTTCTTGTGTACCTGTCATCAATGGACAGCCATTGGGACATGGTAAATTGGGTAAAGAGCCTATTAAACAGAGGCCACCCTGTGTCAATCTACCCCCCGAGTCTGCCCCCTATACAATCATCTTGACGGGAGTTTCAGCTATCGGAGGATAAAATGGAATCTTACAGGGAGTTAAAAAACAAAGTCATCTTCTGGCTAAATAAGAACAGAACTCTCCCTCCACTGTCTAACACGGAGATTTTAAATGTCAGAAGAGTAAGCTGGGTGGGTTACTGTCCTAAGGATTTGGAGGGTGATTGTGTTATTATCAACTTTAGGGACCCATGAGTGGTGGACTTCATCCGTAGGGAACCTAGATTTGGAAGAGAGGGAGATGTCCAATCTCTAGGCCTTCATTATTTCTACCCTCAAAGAAGCAGCTCCCCCCCGCATCACTCATTTAAGCCTCGAAGGATAAGCCCCATTAGAAGACCCCTCCATGAATGGACCACACACTTCTCACAATTTCCATCATTGTTTAATAGGTTTGAGCCTCTCTCAGGCCTAGAGGGAGTCGACTGACTTCTGGGTAGCCCTGGCTACTCAACACCGACCAGGAGACCCAGTAGGGGTCCCACGGAAATCCGTCTACCTGAGGTTGGGGTAGCCAGTAATAGTGATCTGGCACAGTGTGGGCTTAAGCGAATGGCTATGGTGAAACATAATGATTTAAATAGGGATGTACCAATGGTTGTGTATGCATAAACAATGCATAAAACATCCCCAAGTGAGGCACTCCGAGATCAAGTAATGATTCAAAAGTTGATCATCCAAATGTTTTAATTTGTTCAAACAAAGTTCATCACAGATATTGTATTGATATTGTCTTCATATCAATGAGATGTGTATCAAATATGTCTTCAAGTGGAAATTATCAAGGTGAACTACTCCGATGCATTTCGGGCGGGAAGCCCTTTGTCAAGGAGTGCTGTAAGGAAGACAGATAAGGGTCAGGATGGGGATGGAGGGGTCTAGTGGGAAGGTAAATTAAGTGCCGATCAATAGGAGTGATCTGTGCTAGTTAAAAAAGGAACATGGAACTGAGGTGTGTGCGATGGTGCCGATTCGTGGGCTAAGGGAATGTGCGCATAATAGTTAACGGACGTGAAAAGAAAGTCAGAGTAGAGTGAGCGCGGATGAAATGAAAAACTTACTTCTGTTCCATAGTAACGCGGCGCGCTACTTCAAGTGTTCTAGCGCATAGCGGGAACGCTATGGAGGAGTGAGCAGGGGCGGGTGAAGGAGACTAAAAGAAGTCAGAGTAGACGAAGGACTATGAAAGTGTGGCAACAGTGTGGGGGCCATCTTGGAATGGTGTAGGGAATGGTGAAATATACAAGAGAGAGGGTGAAATATATAAGAAAGAGGGTCAGGTGGAAAAGAATTACAGTCTAGACAAGTGACGTTCAAAGATGGGGGAGCATAAAGAAGCAATGTATGGCATAAAGGTACAACAGATTACAAGTAACAGCTATATTCTGTCCGATCATTAAGACCGAGAGGATTCATTGTCTGTAAACGGAACATCCATTCAAGTTCTCTTTTGAGAAGCAGTTTGTTATTGTCAATTCCTTCTCTTTTGATCACAATTTCCAGAACAATGAATTGTAATTGTGCGATGGTGTGGCGAGATTCCAGGAAATGCATGGCAATATTGGATTTCTCATTATTAAGACGTATGTTGGATTTGTGCTCATTCAAGCATGTCTTGATTTTTCTTTCTGTCTTACCAACATACAGTTTGCCACAGGGGCATTTCAAAGCATAGATCAGGTTGGTAGAGTCACATGTGGCGTTGACTTGGAGTTTAATTGCTTTACCTTTCATGGGATGTCGGATGATGTTGCCTTTTATGATACAATTACAATTGTTTGCCGATGCGGGTGGGTTTCGACAATATTTCTTTGATATTTTTGCTTCTGGTGTAGGCAAACAAGGGAGGATTCAAAAACATGTCCCGAAAGTCGGGTTCCATTTGGAGAATTGGCCAATGTTTAAGTATAATCTTTTTGTAAGTCGGGCTTGCTGTGGAATATTTCGAGACAAGAACCATTCGTTGTTGTTCCTTAATGGTTTTTTTTGTAAGGCACTCCTGTCTGGTGATTTGTGCCACTCGAGTTTGTGCCTCGGTGAGAATCTGTGCTGGGTAGCCTCTATCAAGGAAGCGGTCATGCATTTCCTTGATGCGGGCGGTCCTGATTTCTTCATCAGAAACTATGCGTTTGACATGCAGCATTTGGGAGAACGGCAGGTGTCTTTTAAGTGATCCTTGATGGAAACTTGCATGGTGTAATGTATTGTTGCGATCAGTTGTTTTTCTGTGAAGATCAGTGGTGAAACCATTTTGGGTGATCTTGATATTGACATCAAGAAATGTAATTTCAGTGTCACTGATTTGCCATGTAAGTTTAATGCGACCATCCTTGGTGTTGAGTTCATGTAGAGACTGGTTAAGGGATTCTTTGGAGTCCGTCCAGACTATGAATAAGTCGTCAATATATCTGACGTACATTTTTATTTTCTCATTGAAACTGGTGTTATCATATATGTTCACTTTTTCAAAATTTTCCATGTAGATATTGGCATACGTTGGGGCAGCGCAGTTTCCCATCGCCATTCCAGATAGCTGGAGGTACCACTCATTGTTAACTTGGAAATAACTGTGGTATAGGGTATATACCATGAGTTCCATAAGAAAGGATTGCATAGATGTGTCAATGTTGCTGTGGAGAAGAGCTTGTTCGATGGCATCGATACCACCCTGATGGGGGATCGATGTATATAGGGAGTTAACATCGGCTGTGCATAGTATGAGTGGGTTGTTTTCATCAATCTGAATGTTTGCCAATTTGAGCAAAAACTTGGTGGTGTCTTTGATGTAGCTGGTAGCTTTGGTGACGATCGGTTGCAAATACCTGTCTATAAATTTCCCAGTCGGTTCGTGAATTGATCCCTTGGTGGAAACTATTGGCCTAAACGGTGGATTTTGGAGGGCCTTATGTATCTTGGGACTCATATGTATAGTAGGGCTCCGGGGATGTTCCTGAAGCAAAAAGTTTTTGGTACGTTCTTGGATAATACCGTTTTGGAGTGCTTTCATAACCAAGTCTTTTAAAACACTCTGAAATTCCTTCTTGGGGTTGTTATCCAGTTGCATATAGATGGTGGTGTCTCGTATATGTTCGTGGAGCCGTTGTGTATACATGGTGGTGTCAAGAATTACCAATGCGCCGCCCTTGTCGGCTTTGACGCATCTGATTTTCTCGTTGTTGGCCAGGGATTTAAGGGTGTCACGATCCTTAGTGGTTAGGTTTTGGTGTGCTGACCTTCTGTTGAAGTTAATTTTAGACACGTCATTGCGAACCAGATTTTCAAATAAATCAATACACTTGTGGCTACTTGGAGCCTGATATGTGCTGGGTGGTCTTAAACCTTTGAGTTCATCAGGTTTGGTAGCTGTGGTGGGTGGCAAGACATTTTCAAAAAAGTGACGTAACTTAAGTTTCCTTATGAACTTGAAGGTGCTCACTTCAAGTTCCAATAAATTCGTATGAGCCGTTGGAATGAAAGACGTACCTTTCTCGAGTAGGTCTGTTTGATGTGGTGTGATGGTGGTGTTTGAAATGTTGATTACTAGGTGGTCTTTTTTGCTTTGAGATCCTTCTTGGTGACTGTACTCCGTGTGTTTGGCACAGTTGTTTCCTTTTCTTTTGTTCTGGCTCCTCCTGAGTCTTCGATGGTTTCCGTGCCTGATTCTAAAAAATGAACCGCAGCAGGTTGATCTTGTCCAGTTGTAGACGTGCTTGCTTGGTCATTTGTGGATCTTGAGGGTATGATTTTTCGAGGTGGTCGAATTGTGTTGTCACTACCAGAGGATGAGGTATCGGTCTGCATGTTAGAAGGTCTGTTGCGCCGTCGTTGGGCATAGACATCTGCCCAAGAGTAAACTTCGTCTAACTTGTAGTCAAGTGTGTCTCTACGGAATTTTCTGATTTTGCGTTCGTTTATTTCTTTTTGATGTTTGTCGAGTGTGGTTTTAAGATCTTCTAAGGTGCTGGAAAGTTCCTCTGGTGTTAGCATGTCTTTCAATTCTTTATCAATATCTTTGATTTCTTGTTCGAGTTCTTTTAAGATGCCAGATAATTCTTCAACAATTAAAAGAATCAGGTCGAGACTACATTTGTTGAGTATCGCATCCCATTTGTCTTTGAATGTTTTGGAGTTTTTACGAAGGGAGGGCTTCAAAGCGATCCGCAATCCGCGAGGGATTTTGAGTGCCCGATGGTATTTAACCTTCGAAGATCTTAAACAGACCTTCTAACATGCAGACCGATACCTCATCCTCTGGTAGTGACAACACAATTCGACCACCTCGAAAAATCATACCCTCAAGATCCACAAATGACCAAGCAAGCACGTCTACAACTGGACAAGATCAACCTGCTGCGGTTCATTTTTTAGAATCAGGCACGGAAACCATCGAAGACTCAGGAGGAGCCAGAACAAAAGAAAAGGAAACAACTGTCCCAAACACACGGAGTACAGTCACCAAGAAGGATCTCAAAGCAAAAAAGACCACCTAGTAATCAACATTTCAAACACCACCATCACACCACATCAAACAGACCTACTCGAGAAAGGTACGTCTTTCATTCCAACGGCTCATACGAATTTATTGGAACTTGAAGTGAGCACCTTCAAGTTCATAAGGAAACTTAAGTTACGTCACTTTTTTGAAAATGTCTTGCCACCCACCACAGCTACCAAACCTGATGAACTCAAAGGTTTAAGACCACCCAGCACATATCAGGCTCCAAGTAGCCACAAGTGTATTGATTTATTTGAAAATCTGGTTCGCAATGACGTGTCTAAAATTAACTTCAACAGAAGGTCAGCACACCAAAACCTAACCACTAAGGATCGTGACACCCTTAAATCCCTGGCCAACAACGAGAAAATCAGATGCGTCAAAGCCGACAAGGGCGGCGCATTGGTAATTCTTGACACCACCATGTATACACAACGGCTCCACGAACATATACGAGACACCACCATCTATATGCAACTGGATAACAACCCCACGAAGGAATTTCAGAGTGTTTTAAAAGACTTGGTTATGAAAGCACTCCAAAACGGTATTATCCAAGAATGTACCAAAAACTTTTTGCTTCAGGAACATCCCCGGAGCCCTACTATACATATGAGTCCCAAGATACATAAGGACCTCCAAAATCCACCATTTAGGCCAATAGTTTCCACCAAGGGATCAATTCACGAACCGACTGGGAAATTTATAGACAGGTATTTGCAACCGATCGTCACCAAAGCTACCAGCTACATCAAAGACACCACCGAGTTTTTGCTCAAATTGGCAAACATTCAGATTGATGAAAACAACCCACTCATACTATGCACAGCCGATGTTAACTCCCTATATACATCGATCCCCCATCAGGGTGGTATCGATGCCATCGAACAAGCTCTTCTCCACAGCAACATTGACGCATCTATGCAATCCTTTCTTATGGAACTCATGGTATATACCCTATACCACAGTTATTTCCAAGTTAACAATGAGTGGTACCTCCAGCTATCTGGAATGGCGATGGGAAACTGCGCTGCCCCAACGTATGCCAATATCTACATGGAAAATTTTGAAAAAGTGAACATATATGATAACACCAGTTTCAATGAGAAAATAAAAATGTACGTCAGATATATTGACGACTTATTCATAGTCTGGACGGACTCCAAAGAATCCCTTAACCAGTCTCTACATGAACTCAACACCAAGGATGGTCGCATTAAACTTACATGGCAAATCAGTGACACTGAAATTACATTTCTTGATGTCAATATCAAGATCACCCAAAATGGTTTCACCACTGATCTTCACAGAAAAACAACTGATCGCAACAATACATTACACCATGCAAGTTTCCATCAAGGATCACTTAAAAGACACCTGCCGTTCTCCCAAATGCTGCGTGTCAAACGCATAGTTTCTGATGAAGAAATCAGGACCGCCCGCATCAAGGAAATGCATGACCGCTTCCTTGATAGAGGCTACCCAGCACAGATTCTTACCGAGGCACAAACTCGAGTGGCACAAATCACCAGACAGGAGTGCCTTACAAAAAAACCCATTAAGGAACAACAACGAATGGTTCTTGTCTCGAAATATTCCACAGCAAGCCAGACTTACAAAAAGATTATACTTAAACATTGGCCAATTCTCCAAATGGAACCCGACTTTCGGGACATGTTTTTGAATCCTCCCTTGTTTGCCTACACCAGAAGCAAAAATATCAAAGAAATATTGTCGAAACCCACCCGCATCGGCAAACAATACAAGGAACTCAACCATGTTTCAATTGCAACCATTGTAATTGTATCATAAAAGGCAACATCATCCGACATCCCATGAAAGGTAATGCAATTAAACTCCAAGTCAACGCCACATGTGACTCTACCAACCTGATCTATGCTTTGAAATGCCCCTGCGGCAAACTGTATGTTGGTAAGACAGAAAGAAAAATCAAGACACGCTTGAATGAGCACAAATCCAACATACGTCCTAATAATGAGAAATCCAATATTGCCATGCATTTCCTGGAATCTCGCCACACCATCGCACAATTACAATTCATTGTTCTGGAAATTGTGATCAAAAGAGAAGGAATTGACAATAACAAACTGCTTCTCAAAAGAGAACTTGAATGGATGTTCCGTTTACAGACAATGAAACCTCTCGGTCTTAATGATCGGACAGAATATAGCTGTTACTTGTAATCTGTTGTACCTTTATGCCATACATTGCTTCTTTATGCTCCCCCATCTTTGAACGTCACTTGTCTAGACTGTAATTCTTTTCCACCTGACCCTCTTTCATATATATTTCACCCTCTCTCTTGTATATTTCACCATTCCCTACACCATTCCAAGATGGCCCCCACACTGTTGCCACACTTTCATAGTCCTTCGTCTACTCTGACTTCTTTTAGTCTCCTTCACCCGCCCCTGCTCACTCCTCCATAGCGTTCCCGCTATGCGCTAGAACACTTGAAGTAGCGCGCCGCGTTACTATGGAACAGAAGTAAGTTTTTCATTTCATCCGCGCTCACTCTACTCTGACTTTCTTTTCACGTCCGTTAACTATTATGCGCACATTCCCTTAGCCCACGAATCGGCACCATCGCACACACCTCAGTTCCATGTTCCTTTTTTAACTAGCACAGATCACTCCTATTGATCGGCACTTAATTTACCTTTCCACTAGACCCCTCCATCCCCATCCTGACCCTTATCTGTCTTCCTTACAGCACTCCTTGACAAAGGGCTTCCCGCCCGAAATGCATCGGAGTAGTTCACCTTGATAATTTCCACTTGAAGACATATTTGATACACATCTCATTGATATGAAGACAATATCAATACAATATCTGTGATGAACTTTGTTTGAACAAATTAAAACATTTGGATGATCAACTTTTGAATCATTACTTGATCTCGGAGTGCCTCACTTGGAGATGTTTTATGCATTGTTTATGCATACACAACCATTGGTAATTCACACGAGTGTTTTGGACGGAAACACTACCCACGAGAGCACCTAAAAACGTTTACCTGCCACACGGTCCTAGAACCGCCTTCAAACTCGCAGTGCACCGCCCTCCACCCCTTAGTATTAAATAGGGATGTAACATCTTCCCTGGACCCTCAGCTTAGTGACTCCCCAGCTAGAGTGTCTCCGATTGTGGGGGAGAGGCTAATGAATTCTACTCTGGAACCCTCTGAATCAAGCCAATCTTATCTCCAGGACCCCCAATTTGAAAAAAATTCATGGAATATTGCTGGCCTAAAAGGGAAATTAGATCTAGGAGAATGGGCAGACTTTATGGAGGCCTATGACATCTTAATTTTCCAAGAAACATGGGCACCCGATCTAATTTTTTGATTGGGGTATTTAAACTTCTCTAAACCCGCGATTCGGGAGAAAAAAGGTAGAGCCTCAGGAGGTTTAACAATTTGGGTGAGGCAGTCCCTTAGTTATAGGCCCACGAAGCATAACCCCGATATTCTTGGGATCAAGCTTGGCAGGAAAGATCACCAAGAAATCTTCATTATCAATATTTACGCACATGGCCTGCCTGGAGGGCGGTCACCTACTATTATTGGTAACCTAGACTTACTCCTCAACTCTATTGGGAGGGAAAAGTTTTTAATAGTGGCCGGGGATTTTAATTGTACCTTTGAACCACTTTTGTGTGAGGGAGAAGAAATTTATACCGAAGAAGACGCACTATGGAATGTCCCACATCTTGCTTTAAATCCAATCAAGAGGGGGACATAGGCAGCTCTTCAATGGCTGGGACTGTGTCTTGAGTGGGGGCTGAGAGCCATAAACTGCCGCTCCCTTTCCGATAAAATTGTCCGCCCAACCTTTGACAATGGCATCAGCTCTAGTTGTATTGACTATATCCTAATAAAAAATAGAGTTTTGGTCACTACTGGATGACATGTCTATTCTTGTACGTCCTGAGAGTGACCATAACCCTTTGGTTTTAAGTTTAAAACTAGAAGTTAACTCTGGGTGTAGTAGCATTACTAGGTATGTTACAACTGATGCCATCTTAAGCAATGACAGACGTAGGGTCCATTGGAATAAGGTTATTGAAGACCCCGTAATCCTTGATAGGATAACTAACGAAGTCTTATCGACTCAGGGTGAGATTGAGGCACAGGCTAATCACTCAGGGCAGCCTGATTACTCGATAGTGCTCCATGAGCAGCTTTTTGTAAATCTGAAAGCTCTCCTCACCAAACCCCCTAAACCCGGGCTAGTGTCAGCCCCGCCACCGGGAAAAAAATGGTACAAAAAATCATGTCGATTGACTTATAGTTCCCTGGTCAAAGCGATTAAATCGAGGGTGGTAATAGATATTAGACAGGCCAGGGTTGTATATAAGAAAGCCCAAAGGGAGGCTAAAAGAACTTGGGATGATAGTCGCTGGCAGGATTTATACGAAGCAAGTAGGTCTACGAATCAGATCAAGTTTTGGCAGGTGGTAAAATGGGGTGGAAATCATGACTCGCAAATTCCGGCGAATCACGTACCTGCCGAGAAATGGGTGGAGTATTTTGCGTCCCAATTTAGGGGCCCAGAGCTAGAGGCTGAGCGGGGTGTGGCCTCTCCTGCACCTTTGTCCCCAATGTTATGTCCGCCCTTAGTGTTCGTGAATAAAGATACAGAGCAGGCCCTGGGATTGGTTCAGGCTGGTAAAGCTCCAGGCATGGACTGTATCCCGGCCGATTTATTTAAGTATGATCTTTTGAACTGGGTACCATACATCACGACACTAGCTAACGCCATTGCAAATGGGGTAAGGATTCCGGACTCTTGGAAAGGGGCTGAAATCCTACCCATTTTTAAAAAGGGGGATCGCTCTGTCCCAGGTAATTACCGCCCCATAAGTTTAATAGACGCTATCCAGAAAGTCGTATCCAGAATGTTATTGGCAAAAATTCAGGATTGGGTGGATAACGAGAACATCCTTTCACCTACGCAAGCTGGATTTAGAACTAGCGTCAGCACAATAGATCAAGTGCTCAGATTCCTTGTGATTTACTGGAAGGTGGTGTCCCTGGGCGAAGGAACCATTTACGCAGCGTTTGTGGACCTCAAGACTGCCTTCGACCTTGTCCCTAGAGAAAAAATATGGGATGCCTTAGGTAAAATGGGTATGCCACCCGAACTTTTGAATTTAGTAATACGCTTACATGAGGATAATTTTGCAAGGGTTAGATGGGGTAGACAGGGCCAGGTAACCGAGCGTTTTCCAGTTAACCGTGAAGTTCGGCAAGGGTGCGTACTCGCCCGACCCTGTTCCTTCTTTTTATTCATCAGGTAGTACAGCACTTTGTAGATCCTCCTACCGATGCACCCATATTGGGTGGTTCTAAGTTCCCTCTTCTTAGCTTCGCTGATGACACCCTTAACCTCTCAAAAACACAAAAGGGTCTTCAATCTGCGATAAATAAGTTTGAGGTTTTCTGTAATCTTAATGATCTACAGGTGAACGTGAGTAAAACTAAATTCATGGTCCTAACTAAAAATAAGCCAAAAAGAGCCACGTCAGTATGAATGGCATTGAACTAAAGCAGGTGGAGGTAAAGACTTATCTTGGGGTAGTCTTAGAGCACAGGACAAAATGGAAACCACAACTTGATGGCCTCTGTTTAAAATTCGCTAGACTGACAGGGTGTTTAATCAAAGAGCAAAGAATGTCACAAACCAAAAGGATAGCGCTGGTGTTAAAAATATATGAGGCTAAAATAAGTTCTGCTATCCTGTATGGTGCGGACCTTTGGGGCTCCTCTGATCTTTCCCAATTGGTCAGAATCCAAAACAAATTCCTACGAAATTTGGTTGGTCTCCCGCAATCCACTCGGATGAAACCCCTAATGTTTGATTTGGGCTGCTGCTCAATCGTAGATGTAGCTCGGTATAGGATGATAGCATTGTGGAGGAGAATTTGGACAACTCCGGAACCGGCCATTTTTGCTAATGAGATCTTAGATTTGAGATCAATAGTGGGCTCTAGTAATCTTCCTTGGTTTAGAGTTGTTAAGTTCTTGCTGGGAAACATGGGCCTTAGTTTGTTGTGGACGGCCCCTGGAAATAATGTTTTCCCCTCAAAAAAACTATTTAAAGAACTTTATTGGGCATCTATTAGAATCCAAATTGTTGCCCAGTCAGAGTCTTCCACATTGACTGGCAGGTTCCTGGTCCACAAACTTGACCCCCTTCTAGAGGATTATTGGGACGCCATTACCAGGAGTAATGACAGAAAACTCTACCACCAGTTTCGAGTTGGCACATTACCGGTTAGGAGCTTTACTAACACATGGCGTGGTCAGTCTTCTGAGTATTGCCCTTGGTGCAGGGATAAACTAGAATCGATAGGCCATATCTTTTTTGCCTGCCCTGCATATCATGCCCCACGGAGCAAATGGCTAAAATCAATTTGCTCCAAGTTGAGAACAAGGGTGAGTACAGAGGAGCTATGGCTTTTAAGAACTAATACATCTGAGATTGTGACCATAGCTGTGGCAAAGTTCTTGGCCTGGACTTGGCTTATCAGAACAAGGTACCCACTTGTGAGTTGATCAAGTTTTAATTTCATTATAGGTAGTACGTCTGATTCTGTACATTTAATTATGTGTTACGAATAAGTATGATACGTCCACATCACCAAATAGAGTGTCTATTCGTGTGTTGGAGAACATTCAATGATTACTAGAGCATATTTGACTAAAAAGCTCTTTATCTGGGGTATCATGTTTTTTAATATTGTTAAAGCATACAGTGATTTTAAGTATTTGTTTTTATATATGAAGATTTTTATATCAATGTAGATGTTTTATTTATGATGTCTTTTATGATGAAATATTTCGAATAAAGACGTATGAATACTGAATACTGATTAGAGTGGACAGGAGTGCAGCAGGGGAGGGTTCGGGTTCGGGTGACAAAGAAGTATCATTTGAGTAGGAAGGGGCCAGGGCATGGACGTGGGGGGTTTTAGTCGCTATGGGCCTGGTTGGAAGGGGGGTCGGGATACTAGGGAGGTAGTTCGGTGTAGGAGGTAGACAGTCGTTGTTGGGTGTGGGAATATGGAGGAGTGTTTTAGAGGAGTGGTGGGGTGATGATGTCAGAGTGGAGGGTGGGCTAGGAGTTAATGGGGAGGGTGCATCAAGGTGGGAAGAAGTGTCATGGGGTAGTAGAGTGATTCTCTGGGAGGTGGGGGGGATTTGGGCATGGATGGGGCATGAAGCTGGTTTCGTTAGAGGAGATAGTATTACGGTAGGGGAGAGTTTGAGTGTGGGTGCTAGAGTAGAAGTTGTTGTAGGGGACTGTTGTTAGGGAGAGTGTTAGGAGTTGTGGCGGTTGAGGGGTGCACTGAGGGAATAGGGGACTGAGAGGGTGTTGGAGGGGGAGGTTGGTGTCAGCTGATTAGAAAGAGTGCTAAAGAGGAGTTCGAAAATTGTGAGGTGCTGTTCAGAGGCTTGGATTAAGATATTTCCAGTTTTGTAGATGGAGATGGTTATATTACCAGGGTGGAGCGAAGAAGGCTTGATACTGGGAGGTGGCGTAAGAAGGTGCTCTTCCATTTGGAGGGGCGTTTGCGAGGTGACTGGGATTTAATGTGAATCTGTGTCCATGGAAAGGTGAGCTGCAGTGGCACATAATTGGCAGAGCTTGCTGTACTTAGAGAACTCCACTTTTGAGAAACACTTACAATAAGTACTAGGGATGATTTTAAACTTAAACCATGCATGCTAATGCAAACATGGGAAGACATAAAGAGGAAAGCCTAGGAGATACTGCCTGCCCTGATAGTTTATAAGTTATAGATACTTTGGAAGGGGGAACAAGGTAAGAAATGGTCCTTACCTACATCTTTGCTACATATTTGTAAGTCTGTATGTGTGGACTGAAAGCACATGTTTATTGTCTTATATACCAAGTTCTATTGGTCACAAACTGCATCCAATGTTTTAAAAATAGTCTTGAAGTAAACAATATAATCTATGACATGCATTCAAAAGTGTTTTTAAATTAAAAATATGGCTAGATTATTACGTACATGAGGTCAGTGTGTTTACTGCTGCCTCTTTGTATTCTATGCCATGACTGTGCACAGTATTTATTAAATGACCTCATCCAACATATAAAAGGTACCTCTTTGACCTCCTTCATTTCAGTTTATAAGAACAATTCTCATATCATGTTTTTCAGGGCCACAAGGCAAACAGAGGTTATTGGACCTCAACCATAATGGTTGGGCTAGTTTGCCGTTGGTGTTCTGGGGTTTGTCTTACAATGGCTCTGACAACTGGGCTAAGTTTACCCTTTCCACACTTGACTCTCATGATAGCAAGGGTAAGCAGTCAAAGTCTTCTCAGTGAGGTAGTGTGAACAAGAGCTAAAAACTCAATAGTCAACCAACAGACACAACATTATATTAACCAGTCAGTGCTTATCTTATTGTTTTATTAAAGAAATTGCCTTCCTCTTACAGCAAAATGAAATGCTACACATCTAAAAGATGGTTCTTGTAAAATATTTCAATCTCCCTATGAGATCTGGTGAAATTCTGTCACCCTCTAAGGCACTGGTTCCTAAACCATTTAACTTCTGTAGACCTCCACTTAATCTTTACTGGAGCCCCAAACCCCCCCAAAAAACACAACTGGAATCCAGGGACCCCCACTGAGTATTATTGGAAGCCATGGACCCTGGCCTAAAACGTTTTCAATAATCTGAACCTCAAAACAATCCCCCCAAAAATACAGAAACAAACATTCATCAAACACATACACAAATGATGAAGTATTTTTCTTTTAATTCACATCACAAACAAAAATAATGTAAATCAAGATTTTTTGATTTTTATTGAAAGATTTGACCTTTTCTAAACTCATCTAGGCCACTCATCATCTATATTGTGTTATGTTTGATGCACTTGTTCTGTTCCCAAGAATCAATAAGAGGATACTAACTTAGGGCCTGATTAGGACTTTGGTGGTCATATTATCGCCATCGAAACACCATTGGATTCACCACCACCCAGTTGGCGGTCCACCTGCCCTATTATTTAGTCATGTGAGCTTTAAATTGTGCATCACAACAGCACCTCCTCATTAATATCACAGCTATTAATCTCTATGACACCCTCACATTGCTCACATGCTAGGTCCTGCTGTGATATCAAAGATACATCTGTATGGATGTGTCATGAAACGGAAACACAGCTTCTCTGCCAAATCTCACTGATGGACCCTCACACATCAGCCACATTAAAAGGTAATATCAGGTAAATGGGATTCCAAATAATCATTGTGAGTAGCCTTCAAAGGTCATAATGTAAAGACTCTCTGCAGAATAGGTTTTCCTCTATCAGGGGGAGACCAGAAAGGCTGGGGCCCTAGGCCACCGTCCACTTTGCACATGCCTCAAAACCTCTATGTGCACAGCAGTGCACTTATCAATTTTGACATTTCACATGGCTTGAAGTGTATCAGGGACAAGCAATAGCATAACCAAGTATCATGCATATGTGTAAAATTTGTAAGTGCAAGTCATGAAAGTAAACACGGCAGTAACAGCAATTGTCTCACATTTAGATAAAGTAGGTGAAAGGTACACACATGAAAATTGACACATCCATAACATTTTTAAAAAGGTTTAACAACTCAACACCCTCCACGTATGGATAAACAAAAAACTAACTTGCACACATCAAACACATATCGATCCTACATCATAGGAAGAAGTGCAAGCTAAATGAAGTTGACATTGGCCAAGCCAAGCTGAAATACTTACCATAAGAAATACCATCCAATGCAATGGCCGGCCCAACTGGAATTCATCCCACATATCCATCCATTGAACATTGTTCCTTGTCCTGTGTGACTCCAGCATTGGTTCTAAGGCCAGATCATACTAGCCACTTCAAATGGATCATAAATTAGGGTGAAAAAATCACAACTTTAGTTGCACATCCCAAAGTATCCAAAAACATCAAATAGTTAGAAAAGTAATGGCAGGACTAATGTGTTCTCAACTAAGTACATGTTTTATTTCTCTAAAATAACCAGATGGAGTAAACCAAAGGTCAGTGGCACTACTTCAAGTGTGTCTTATTCCCTAGCAAATAATCTTTCTGAACGACACAGTGCAACAGAATTCCTGTCTTGGATTAGCCAAGGACAAGGATTTGAATACACCTCGGATTCACTCACCGTCACACATTGAGGGATGGCAAAACTTTACAACACATGGTGGGGATACAGTAGATGAAATCATGCATACAGTTTCATACAATTCATCAGACCCCGATTGGAAGGGATGGTTAGTTTGGCCTACAGACACAGATAGGTGTCAAACAAGATTCAGAGGCACCACTGAAGGGTTTAGTATCCATAGCCCGGACCAGCGCTATGTACTAGGAGAACATCCGGGGGAGGTGACATCATACAGTATTGGGAAGTTATGACTCGATTGACTAAAAACCTTGTCACTGTCCTAGGTGAAACAATACTTATCCTTACTATCAAAAGACATGGATTTAAGGTACTTTCATTGGGTCCATGAAAACCACATCAGAAACATTTTCTATACGCTGTCTATAATAACATTTGGAAAATCTTTCAACAGGAAGTTGCAGAGAGACTTTGTGAAATTGATAGGATTAATCTAGAAAAGGCCTTAGCGGTTGTTGATAATGGTATGATCACATTAACATCCAGGATTTATTCACTGGGCAACTTTTCATCTGCTGCTATAGATATACTTGAACAGGATTTGTCCGTAATACAGTACGGACAATCTTAGTTACGTTCTCTTATGTTGTTCAGCTGGACGCTACAATCATTGCATTCTGCTTATGTGCCTTGGCGATTTAGCAACAGTACGTCCCTGTTCTCTGCATACAATCTAACTACGTAGCAAATAAAGATGGCACAAAGAGGAGCAAAATACACAATGCTGCGTATTAAAAAACTTGACAAATTACCTTTTACCGTGGCAGAGTCACCATAAACAGATGGTTAAGTCATGGCCATATAACGTTACCGGTCACAACTTTCCAGTTTCAGTATTGACTAGAACAACAACAGGCAGGCAGATATGAAACACTGTGTAAGAAATTCATCAAGGAATCTTGGGAATTGCCATATAGATTTCGATGCAGGAGTGGGGACATGGAAGCATTTCTCAGCGGTACAGACTGCGAGAACTCTTTAAAAAAGAATTGTTTTTTTTAATTGTAATCTCTTTAAAAAGTACAATACAACATAACAGGCTTGCAGCAGTATTCGCTACACTTTTAAGTAGCATTAATGACATTTATACATAATACAATACAATATGTTTTACGGTTTTATCTCCAAGCAGAGCACAACATATTCCACAGTTGGGAGGTGTGGAGGAACTGGGATGAGCCTGTAGGTACTCTGTTAGGTGTGTCCAATAGTCTCTGGGTTTGGATGTTGTTGGGAGTTCCTCTTCATAGGTTTGTAGAGTGTCTCTACAGTACACCATATCATGTAACCATTGTTTACTAGTGGGGTATTTCTTGCCATTCAAATACATTGATACCCTTCTTTTCGCCAATAATAGGGCTATTACACAATGTTTACGCTTAACTGATCATAGGTTTGTCACAAGTCCTAGCAGGCATACCCGAATTGTGCATTCTACTTTGGTTTCTAATACCGCACTTAGTGTTACAGTTATAGCTTCCCAATATCCACGTATATGAGGGCAGTGCCATACTCAGTGAATAAAATCAGCATTATCTGTTCTACATCTTTTACAACAGGCATCAGAACGGAGACCACATTTTTATAATTTAGTCGGTGTATGATATGTTTGGTACAGGTATTTGTAATGTACTATGCGCAAGTTACCGTTTGGGGTGAACATGTCGGTCAGAGCGCAGTGAGTGGTCCAGTCTGCTTCAGTAAGAGGCGACTCTAATGTAATGTTTCATCTTTCTTGCGCTTTATGTGTATTGCTAGCTATGTCTTCTTGTAACAGCCTGTAGAGTTTGGTCACTAGGTGTATATTATGAGGGTTAGTAATAACCATTTGAAGTGCTTGAAGTGATGGCGGTTCGTCTGGAAATGTCGGGTAAAAATCCATAATTGCGCCTCTCAGTCTATGATATGTAAATTTAAAGAGGAGCGTTTGGTTGCTGATGTAATTAAGATCTTCAGCATCATTGAAGGTGCCATCATTATAGAGGTCTCCCATCCTGTCTATCCTAACCTGCTGCAGCAGTTTCATGCCAACCTGTTCTTGAGTCACTGATAGCAATGGGTGCTGTGGCAGTGGCAATGCTGGCGCATAGAGTGGTAGTTTGCGTGCCAGTTTCCCCATTCTCTGCCATTCTATATTTGTAGTGCGTATGGTGTTAATTTCATGCCTTGCAACATGCGAGCGTTGATGATGTAGGATGTTATGAATCAGAATTGGGTGTGCATCTCCATCCTCGACCGCCACATGTGGCAAATAACTGATTTGGTGGTACCAGTAATGTGCATATTGCGCCTGAGCACATAAATAATATAGTAAAAAATCAGGGACTGTGACTCCCCCTTTTGAGTGGTACAGCGTTAATGCACACAGTTCTATGCGTGCTTGCCAGCCCAAATAAGTCGGGTTACATTGGCTGTCAGTCTTTGGAGGCAGATGTTGGTGAAGTAATGGGGATATTATTGAAGAGATAGAGGAACTTGGGAAGGATGACCATTTTTACGATCGATATTCTGTCGGCCAGGGATAGGGGCAAGTGTATCCATCTCTCTACTTTTTCTTCCACTTTGCTTATTGCATTGCCGTAATTTGTACATATAACTATTACAGGGTCTCTATGATACCAGATACCTAGATATTTGACAGGGTCCAACTGTCATTCAAGCGGGATGTTTGCTGGGTGTGGTGTTGTGATTTCTGTCAACGGGATGATTGAGGATTTGCTCCAATTTATTTGGAGGCCGGAGTGTCTACCGAATTTAATGTATTCCCGTAGTATGGGGAGATAGATTTTCTTTAGGTTCGCAGACATACAGCACCATGTTGTCTACGTATAGGGATATATTTATAGGGCGTTGAGGAAATTGCAATGCCATGGTTTTGTGATGGTTTTGCGATGGCGAACAGCAGGGTGAAAGAGGGCATCCCTGCCTAGTACCCCGTGTAATTTGTATTGTGTCCGAAAAATATTGGTTTACTTTTATGCGTGCCACAGGGGCAGTATATAATATATTTATCTATTGCAGGAGAATCGGAAGCATAACCAGCTTACGTAATACTGCAAAGAGATATGGCCATTCGATCGAATCGAACACCTTGGCGTAAAGGGTGTGAAGGTTATGAGCTGTGTAGCGGTGAGGTATAAACCCTGCTTGATCCCGGAATATAATATTAGACATGAGAGGTTGTTGTTGTTTGGCAATGATTTTAGCTAATATTTTTGGGTCTGTATTTTCTAATGAAAACGGTGGATATGACTCACAAGTTTCTGGATCTTTATTCGGTTTTAAGAGGCCTAAGATCATAGCTTCCCTGAGCGAGGGCGGGAGGATCTGTTTACTGTGAGCATCGCCATACATTTTTACAAGATGGGGTGCCAACAATTCCACATATTCTTTATAAAATTCCCCTGTGAACCCATCTGTGCCAGGAGGTTTTCCGTTGGGTAGTGTTTTTATTACTTTTGTAACTTCTTCAATTGTAATGGGCTGCGCCAGGTATTCTCGTTGATTATCTGACAGCCAAGCAATGGCATTGTCGTCTAAGTGTGCTAGTATTTCAGGTGGGTTGGCTGTATTGCGTGTTGCATACAATTCACCATATGTGTTCATGAAGGCTTTCAATATGCCTTGTGTATCATATTGCGGGGTGCCTTCGGCGTCGTTGACTTTAATCACTGTATGTGGTGTATGTCCCTGACTTATTTTACGTGCCAGTACTCATCCTGATCTGCCGCCTTCCCCATATGTTCTTGCTATTTGCCTCTTTGAAACATATTTAAGTTCACTATCTGTGAACTCATGATAGTCAGAGAGTGTTTCTCGAATGGAGCCTAGTATAGCAGTATTTTGGGTACGCTCACATTCCTGTTCTAGGGTTCTAAGTTTGTCTTCGCAACTGGCCAATTGGGTGCGTATGTCTTTTAGTATGCCCGCATTTGTGCTGGTGCATACTCCACATATAGTGGCTTTGAATTCCTCCCATAGCAGGCTTGCATCACCCACTGAGTGTTGGTTTAATTGAAAATATTCCTTGATGGCTTCCCCAATAGCAGTGTTGTACAGTGTGTCCAATAGAGCTTTGGCATTGAAATGCCATATATAAGGTGGTGGCGTCTAATTAGCGATTTCTATATATAATAGGACTGGATTGTGGTCCGATAGTGTCTCCGGTAAGTGCTGGATCTCTTTTTTTTTTTTTTTTTAAAAACCTTTATTCGAGCAAGCAAAGGAAATTACAAGAATGGGCCTACAACCTCACGGGCTGGCCGCTAATAATAAGGCACAATGAAAGAGGCAGAAAATCACTCCCGTGGTCAGGCACAAATCAGGTACCAAGCATTACTCCAAACATAGCACAGAGCATATTAATTTTCTGTTTTATACATAAAAACAACAAAAACT
Organism: Lissotriton helveticus; assembly: GCF_964261635.1. Lineage (NCBI taxonomy): Eukaryota > Metazoa > Chordata > Amphibia > Caudata > Salamandridae > Lissotriton > Lissotriton helveticus. The sequence goes on from NC_136057.1 coordinate 2,111,798,386, forward strand.
GAAAAAAGGCGAATGCACAGCAATCAAGGTCAGCCCAAATAGCGGAGGGGATGGCCAAGAATCAGGAGAACATAGCACGAACCATGGGACTCTGACAGGGCCGGGGGGGTGGGGGGGAGCAGCGGGGAGAACCGGAAAATCACAGAACAGTATGAAAAGGTTTCGGGAACGCCAGCCTAGGGAGATAGGGTAACATCAGTAGTGCCAACCATGGGAGGGGTACAGATATCCCCACGATATTCATTCCACTGGCCCCAAATCTTCGTCCACGCCCTGGGTCTGCCCCTGGCCACATATACGGTCTTCTCACGAAACATGGACCAGTCCATGTTATCCTCCCATTTCGAGACCTCAGGGGGTCTGGACGCGCCCCAGAGTTGCGCAATATCCCGTTTTGCAATCATATATCCCAGGGTAGCCCATCTGGTCTGGGCAACAGAGTAGTCGGTGGGTTCCCACACATTCAACAGACACCTTCGCGTCTCCGGCCGCAGGGCAACACCAGTCACAGCAGTCATCACCGCAAGCACATCATTCCAGTAGGCCGCCACCACTGGGCACTCCCAAAGAATATGTAAAAAAGTAGCACTCGACCCACAACCACGCTTACATAACCCATCCGGGGAAAAGCCCATTGTCACCAAACGCGGACCAGTGACATATACTCGATGGAGGATTTTAAGTTGAACCAAACGGAGACGGGCAGGGATGGCTACCTCTTTCGGAGAAGAGAGTGCCGACTACCAATCCTCATCGTCCAATTCCATCCCATCGCCGACCCAAACCTCCCGAAGTCGGACCAATAAGTCCGCCCGATTATTGATCAGTTTTTTATAAATCAGGGAGATGGTGCTATCAGGCAGGTGGCCATCAAGGATACGATCTTCGAGGGGGGAAGACTCGGGCAGGGTCTCATCAGGAGTGAGGACTGAGGCGAGGGCGTGTCGGACCTGCAGATAGCGAAAAAACTCTCTACCATTCAAACCGTATTCCGCCTGAAGGGTCTGGAATGACTTCACACTCCCCTTCGAGCAGACATCACCCACCTTACATATCCCAATCATGTCCCAGCGGTCGAAGCCCTTAGTAGACCAGAGACACCCCAAACGTTCAGAGGCATAAAGCGGCGTCGCAAGTGTCATTCGATCCTCCCATCCCAAACTCACATTCGCGGCTCGCCACACAGAGACTGCAATCCTGGACGGGCCCACGAGACGGCGCCCGGCCGATCTAGAATAAAGCGCTCTATTAAAGTCCCCACCCGGCAGCTGGAGTCTATCCATCTCAAAAGCAGGATTACGACCCGGTGAAAACATCACGTGATTAATGGCAGACAACTAGGAAGCCCAATAATATCTCTTGATGTCGGGGAGCGCCATGCCCCCGTCATACCAAGGGACGGTGAGTTTCGCAAGGGCAATACGTGGACGCCCGTCCCAGATCAATTGCCGTTGAAGACTCTCGATCTCCCGGAAATAGGTCTTGGGGATGTCGTCATAGGAGTTCTGGAGTGCATAAAGGAACCGCGGCAAGGACATCATTTTAAACAGAGCCGCCCTGCCCAGAGGAGACAAAGGGAGCTTACGCCAACGGGCCACGTCCAGTCGCAATCTAAGCAACGGGGGGAGGAGATTACGCTCAAAGCGGAGTGAGGAGTCCAACGTAATGAAGATCCCTAAATACTTGAAGCCGGACTGGACCACCTGGATAGGAAGTCTGCTCGGCAATGGGGGCAAAACACCCGAAAGAACATACACGCAGGACTTGGCCCAATTAATAACGAGGCCTGAGTTGGCACCAAATGAAGCAAGAACATCAAATAAAACAGTGAGAGATTTACGCGGGGAGGTGAGATATAAAAGAATGTCATCCGCGTAAAGTGAGACTCGGTCCTCAAAATCCGGTGACCAACGGATCCCTTTAAGCGAAGGCTCCCATCGAAGCCATGCAGCCAACGGTTCCAGGGCAAGTGCAAAAAGCAACGGAGACAAGGGGCAACCCTGACGGGTTCCCCTGCCAAGGTCGAAAGGGGCCGAAACTCTACCGTTTACCACCACTTGTGCTAAGGGTTCAGCATATAATAACTTCACCCAACCGATAAACTCAGGCCCGAACCCAAATTTCTCAAGAGCCGCCCAGAGATAAGGCCATTCTACAGTGTCAAAAGCCATCGAGGCATCCAACGAAGCCAAAATGGCCGGCTCCGTCAGAAGCCCCGCCCTCGCAATCGCACCGTGGAGACGACGTAAGTTAAGAGCCGTGTTGCGATGCGGGATAAATCCGGATTGATCTGGATGGACCAAGTCATCAACGACCGTCAGGAGGCGGGTCGCTAGGAGCTTAGCCAATACCTTGGGCTCAACATTCAGCAGGGATATGGGTCTATAAGATGAACAAAGGTCCCGCGGTTTGCCATCCTTGGGGATGACAACTATTGTAGCCAAACGCTGATCATAGGGGAGAATACCCCGTTCCCGGGATTCCAGAAACATATCACGAAGATAGGGCGCCACTCTGTCGGGACGTAGCTTGTACAGTTCAATTGGCAACCCGTTCGGGCCCAAGGCTTTGCCCGAACGGAGTGAACGGATGGCAGTAGCAATCTCGTCAATAGTAAAGGGGGATTCCAACGCTATACGATCTAAATCGGAAACACTGGGCAAAGCTATATCGCGCAACAGAAGGCGAGAGTCAGCCACATCCCTCACAGACACAGGGGTATAAACCACACGAAAATACTCAGCAAAACATTCAACTATTCCACTCGGGTCCGTCACACTCGCACCATTCGATGATTGAATCACGGGCACCACACGATTAGCTCTCTCCTTCTTATCCAACCATGCCAGTAGCTTACCCGCTTTGTCCCCCACATCATACAAACGACCCTGTTGCTCCCGGAACATCAATTTGGCAGCATCCGTGACCATAGACTTATAGGCAAATTGTTTCAGACCCAGGGCGTGGAGTTTCGGAGACGTGACACCAGAATCCAAAGCAGCCTCCAGTTCAGAAATCTCACTCTCAAGGTCCACCACCTCCCGATTCCTCGCCTTCTTAGCTTCAACAATAAGGGAGAGGGCCTGTCCACGAATCACCGTCTTAAAGGCCTCCCACAGGGACACCGCGGAGGAAACCGACCCTTCGTTATCCAGAAAATATGTGTCCAAAGACTTAATCAAAAGGCTGCGGGTCTCGGGGGAGGTAAGGTACCATGGATTGATAGGAGCCACCCGGCCCACTGCCTCCACTCCAATCTCAAAACGGAGCCAGAGCGGAGAGTGGTCAGAAATGCCCCTGGGGAGGTGTACAATCTCACGCACCGCTGGTGACTGTGCCGCAGGCATCAGGAAATAATCCAGTCTAGATAGACTCCCATGGGCCCCAGAGTGGAAAGTGTATTGAAGCTGAGTGGGATGCATAAGCCTCCAGCAATCCACCAAGCCAAACGTGTCCAAGAACCCACCCAACCACTGTTGGGCCGCAGGAGTATCTCTAGGGGGGTGGCGGTCGTGTAAACCGGAGAACACAGAATTAAAATCACCTGCCAGAAAGAGAGTACTATCAGGGAGGTCCAACAACACACGGCCCAAATCGGAAAAGGTAGAAGTCTGCAGGCCGGGGGGCACATAAACAGTAAATAAGGAGAGGGTACGACCCTCATAGCGACCCACAAGGACAGCATATCGCCCCCGATCGTCTAGAACCACATCATCAATAGCTAGGGGGAGGGAAGCCCGAACAAGGATACCCACACCCCTAGAACCCGAGGTAAACCCCGAATGTGCTGCGAGGCGATAGCCCCACCTATTCATCGCATGACAAGTATTGCCCACCAAATGAGTCTCCTGCAAGAAAACAATATCTGGAGATAAACGTCGTATACATTTCAACACCACACTCCGTTTGATACGATCCCCCAGGCCGTTAACGTTCCACGAAACAAATCTCAACCCGCTAACCCCCATCCCACCCAGCAACGCCAAAACCCCCCATCAATGAGCATGACACAAGAAACATCATCAAATACAGGATAGAGTCGCCTTGAAAACAAAACACACAAACAACGAACTTCCCAACCACCCACCCCCCAACAGACAAAAGAACACCCCCCACCCTGCACCCCTGCAAAAAGCTAAAAAGCCACCCCAACCTGCAGTGTGCCTGTCGCCCAAGAACCCCCATTCTACACAAAGACCCCGGAGGAGGAAAGGCTCCGTCCCACCTGCCACCCCGAGCAAGACCAATAACGAGGAAAAACACACAACAAATCACATAAACAGTAGAGGCACGTAGGCATACAATCCTGGAAAGAGTTACTCAAAACAAGGCCCCAGGCGTAGACGAAATGTTCAGCTCTCCACACCACCTTCAGCACCGCCCGGGTGGGCAGCGGACTCAGTCTCAGGAGGTCGGTCAGGCAGAGAGTCCAGCCAGTCATTCACAGCATCCGGCCGATCAAAGAAAAAGGGTCGGTCATTGTACTCAACCCGCAGCCTAGTCGGAAAAAGCATAGCGTAGCGCAGCCCCAAGTCCCTAAGACGCTTCTTGGCACCACGAAATCCCATTCGCTGCTTCTGGACCTGTTGGGAAAAGTCCGGATAAAAGTTCACTGTGGCATTCTCAAAGGCCACCGGGCCCTTCACACGAGATGCTTGCAGGATAGCGTCCCGATCCCTATAGTGGAAAAGCTTTGCAACAATAGGCCTCGGCGGGGCACCTGGCTTACCCTGGCCCCCCGGAACACGATGTGCACGCTCCACTGTGAAAAATTTACTCAAACCAGATGGAGAGAGGTGGTTTTGGATCAGGTCCTCAACTAGGAGATCAACCGAGTGGGGTTCTGGATTCTCCGGAACACCAACCACGCGAACATTACAGCGACGTGCCCTGTTTTCAAAGTCTTCCAAGCGCCGGGTCATGAAATCGTTCACCCTACGGAGATTGCCAATCTCCGTCTGTATCTCCGAGACGTCTGCCGTGAGGCTGGATGACTTGAGGTCCAATGACTTCACCTTCTCATTGGTTTTCGAGAGATCGGCTCGAATTAAGTTCACATCAATGGCCACGGTGTCAATTTTGTGGGCCAAAGTTTCATATTGTTGGCCTATCGTCTCCCTCATGCCAGAAATGGCGCCCATGATGTCCTGCAGGGAAGGCTCCGTTGACGTGTCCACGATGTGGTCAGACGCGCTGGGACCGGGCAGGGCAGCTCCGGGGGATCCCTTCGAGTGGGTATAATGGTCCATAACGTTAGATTGGATCGGACCCCCGCGCAGAGGTGTCTTCGTCTTCCGTGTCTCTCGGTCCCCTCTGCCCGCCATTTTGGAGACTGCGTCACAAGGAGATTCACCAGGTTCAACGGACCGGGCACCAGAAAGTGAGGCCTCGGGACCCAAGGGCCGCAACTAGGGTACCACTAGGATAAAGCCAGCCAAATAGGAGAAAAGACCAGCCAAAGGCCCGACAGCCGTCTCGCGCCCCGGACCCAGCCCTGGCCAGACTCTCTTGCCGATGTCTCAGTCTGAGGCAGAATCGAAACCGAAACTTAAGAGGGGGACCCTCAAATCCAATCCCCCTGCCGTTGTTGTTCAACTCTAAGACGGCCACTGAGCCTCACCCAGTCCCGGGCGCACCTCAAGGGCGGAGCCCAAAAGTTCGAATCACCGTAACTCCGGCACCCGGTGTCGAAATCAAATTCTGAAAGGTCCATGTAGATCAGCCCAACGTCCTCTACATAAATCCTCGTGAAAAATCAGGATTAGTTCAGGATATTATGCCGGGAGCGGCGGGGGTACGGGGAGCGCTGTGCTCACGTGGCCATCTCGGATGCCCGCCAAGCTCCTCCTGAGTGCTGGATCTCTGGCGTGCATGTGCTTGCTACTTTGGTCGCAAGCCAATAATCTACTCTTGACCAGCTATCGGGTAAGATAGAGCTGTATGTGGCCTCTGTATGTTGTGGGGTTGCGCAGACTCTATACATCTACCATTTAAAATTCTGTCATACTATCCTTCACTACTTGGACTGGATGGGTATGTGGTTCTTTAGTTACTCCTGATCTGTCTAGGCTATTGTTCAGGGCCAGGTCAGATCTCTTCCCCACAGCATTTCTATCTCGGGCAAATCTCTCAATTTCCTCCGTATATCTTTAAAGAATTAAGGGCCATCCGTGTTTGGTCCATATACATTCACTAGTCCTATGTGGTGGTCTCTAAGTTGGCCAGTGACAATGATATAGCGCCCGCCAATGTCGCAGTTTGGTCAGTGGTGGAGTACTCCCAGGCTCACCTCTGCTCAGCGTACCTTCAATTCCGGATGTGAAGCGCTGTACCACGCCGCCATTTTGTGCTGATCTGGAGCTCGGCGCTCGAAGTTTACAGAGCTGTTTCTGTAGTATTCACACAGTATTGCTTCCTCCCTATGTCCTCACCCATAATGCTGTTGTTCCGATGCAATATTTTGTGATTTTCGTTAGGCTGGTTTGAGCCTATCCGCTGGTTTTTTACAGGATATTTTCCCCAACAAACGGAGCGGCACTATCATGCAGCCATATAGTAGCACACCCTCTAGCACACCTCCCACCCCGACTGCGAGAACTCTTTAAGTGGTTCTCTCATCTGTCAGGATATCATGCTTTACGGCACCTGTAACTGTTCAATTGCAAACTTATCCTGTCATTTGAAAGGGTCCCCGGCTGCCATGATTAATCCGGTGTTCATGTTGCTCACGAATGGGAGTTACTTGATGCTGAATGATCAAGGTTGTTGTGGGATGCTTCCGTGCATCTCATATCTTGTCACTGTAGGCTCCAGGGCTGCTAGTTGTATGCAAGTATTGTTTCCACAGAGGAAGGCACTGTTATGGCATTCTTTGAATGTTTCCTTTATGTGGTTTGATACTCTGAGCCGAATGAAAGCCATGCTTTTACAGAAAACCGTGCACTTAACCTTCTCCCAAGAGACTTTTGATCTTCAGGTCGCAAGGTCTTCTGCTGAGATACAGGCACTGATAAAAACTAACTGCCCTTTCCATTTCACAAAAATGGTACAACGTATCTTTAACATGTCTGATATGAAGGGTATAGAACACCTATTTAAAACCATAGGTTCTGGACTGTTAAGCACCATTCAGACAGTCTTTGGAGTAATTCCAGCCTTCATAAACTCTGTATTTGGAAGCATTTTTGGAGGACTTCTGCTAATCCTGCTACTAATAGCAGGAATCCTGATTGTAATTTTTCTGCTACGCAATGGATGTCCCAGTCACCAAGGAGATGGAAAAAACATTCTTGGAGCACCGTGTTCTGCCTGTCCTCCGATGCCTGTTCTGCGGACAAGAATGTGTGTTGGATCTCTGTCTAACAATTACATTGGTTGCGCACACCCTCTCGTTCACTGGGTCCCTACGTGTACTCTCACGACCAGAACCATTGTGGCCTGCAGTGTTCTCAACTATATTAGCCTCTTCTCCTTTGCTTGCTCTGGGTGAATCGGAAATGACATATAAAATCAGTTTATTGCAACTGCGTTACCACGCCTGACCATCAGATACCAATGCAAACCATTTTTAAAGTGTACAGATCACACCAGCTGCATGGTTGACTACATAGGCTTCAACATTAGAATGAACACATGCATGCTACATTACTTTGAAACAGTTGATCCTAGTGATGTCATAACCCAAGATTGCTCCAAATCCATCAATGTACTTGTCTACCGTCCATACTAATGTGCATACTAGGATAGTTGTTCACCTTGTATACTTTGCCCAATGTAGTACCCCATAGTAAAGTGATGTCACCAAAATAGGATTGCTACTAAATATAAATTTCCACACTGTTCACACAGGCCCAGAATTCACCAAATGTTCGGTTACCTTAAAGAACATCATGATGTCATGAAGGTCGTGTTATACAGCAATGTAGCATCAATATGTGCTGAAGCAGAAATCATGTCATATGCAAATGCTAATTGCACACACGCTTCATCATATGTCCACTTCCAGAAAAGTATAATGAAAGCTGTACTGAAGTACTTTAGCTACATATCACATGTAGTATAGAAAAGCATCCTCGAGACATTGAAGGCCAAAGTTTTTGGAGATGGATACTCCAGATGCAAACAGCATAAGAGTCCTAATTGCCCTATGAACTTCCCCAATCCTGCTTGGTACTGGTGTCTTGCAATCAAAAACAATGTCCCAATAGGTTAAACTAGCAGTCAATTAAATATACATGCGCATCGCATTGCTTTCAAGGAAAAAGGAGAACACTCTTTGGTTTAAAGTAAGATATTCAATCATCTTATTTTGTAATATGAATACATGGTCAGTAATATACAGTTATGAGCAGCACTGCATAAATTCAATTTTGGTGACAACCATAAAGAACTTGGTGCTCTACAAAAGTGACAGTAGTGAAGGTGGCGACGCAAGTGAGAGGGTGAACAGCGTAGACGGCGCACTGTGAACAAGGTGCAAATAATCTACAGTGGGTGGTTCAGATCATGTGACAGAGTGGTATCACAGATTAAGAATTTCTTTTCATTATTTGAACCACAATAGAGAAGTACGCCTTTTAATGAGCTGTGAAGTCGACGGCGTTTCGATCCACGTTAGTAAGGATCGTCATCAGGACTTGGTTGTCTGGCTTGGGGCGTGCTGGAGAATAGCTTGGTTGGGCCTGATCTCGGGCGATCATCAGTTTTGAATAAGAATCAGCAAGGGAGCACGGCAAGAAGCTCTAGGCGGCCGTGTAGAGTACGCCCAGGGCCAGCATGAGTCCTTGTGGATCAATCGTGCCGGCATAGGACGTAGTCCTAAAATCTAGTAAATTTGCAACATATTTACCCAGTCCTGATCAGGTATATGGGTCACACTCCTGTAGAAATTTACTGGTACTGGTGACAACACCATTCTCAGATTGCATTTCTACCTGTCAATACACCTTTGAAGGTTATTGTGTGTTAGTGAAAATCTATGACATGAAGAGATGGGATCCCTAATGGTATGGTACATCACAGCACCATTTGGCATAGCAAACAGAAATTGCCTTGTAATACTGAGTATACACACTCACATATGATCTCTGCGTGTCTACATCTTATTCCCTGATGCTTGACACCAGTGAATGAATCTTGAAACTATATTGCAGATGATATAACAACACAGAAAGATACACTAATGCTGATGGCACCAGTGATGTTTGCACACTCATGTTACTGTAGAATTCCAATGTACCAATGGAAGGTATTGTGCAGTCGCTGCCTAAAAAGTGCACTGTATGCCATGCCACGTGTAATAGGGCTACCATCACATGAGATACAGTAGTGAGAGAGCATCACTCTTTACACAATGAACAGGAGTGGCCTGTTTGGTACAATTGTCACCCAGAACATAAAAAAATATGAGGTGATTAATTAGTTTACTCATCCTTGTGTCTGCTCCAGACAGTAAATTGAAAGTGGACTGGACTGTGCTGTGATCCTGGTCATAAAGACAATAGGTAAAGCATATCAGCATGCACCTACAACCAGACCTACACAAACAATAACTCTTCTTGTGAGTTGTATATGGCCACCCTCAATATTGATGGGAAAATGCCAGCCTGTAACACTCAAAGTAGGCAATGTAACATGCATGGCTCTGGCCAGGTCTCACCACCTTGTAGCTGCTGTCGGGACCTCAACGTCCCATCGAGCTAGGGGTAGGTCACTACCAGTTTGCAGGACATTGGGGGGTCAGGGTCCTGCACTCTCTCTGTCCATGTTGGGAGGACATCCCAAGCTGGATGTCAGTGATCTTCTCGATCCAGCGCCTCAGGTCCTCCCACCTTTTCCTGCAATGGACGGTGCTCTGGCTATGGACCCCCAGGGTTCACACTTTCCGTTACAATAGCTTTCCAAATGGCTTGCTTTTGATAACTGTTGACCTGTATGCATACAATAGATGAATGAATAGATTATAACTGCAAACTTTTAGATATCTGTTTGGTTGACACACATTTTGTATACATCTAGCACAAGCATAAATCAGTAGTTAATACACTACATGTGCAGTGTTATATTCCCAGGTTAGGCACAAGTAGCGAAGCAGCTTATTTCTTACATTTCCAGCTGTGCCCTTTTGCACATATTTGGACGCACGTAAATGTTGGATTAGTTTCCCTGAAACTAAACTTGTTTACACATCTAGCTTCATACAACATTACCACAACGCCCTGAACATCATGTACAAGGTCTCATTTCGCACTATGTACAAATGTCATCACTGTCTTCATCCATGAGGCGTCAGGGCTATCTACATATTCATAACATCACTAATCTGGTTTCTGTTATAAAAGATGTGTAGCGAGGATGTGTACGAGGCAAACCGGAAGTAGGTAAAGGTGAATGTGCCGGAACCATTCCCACCGGAAACAGATAGCGATCTAGAGGTGCAACGAATTGAGGAGGTGGGGCCGATGACGTCTACGAAATCAAGCGGCCCAAATAGAACGCCGGCGGAGGAGAGGGCACGCAAGAGCACCAAAAGAGAAGAGGAACGAGAGACAAGGGAGGAGCGGAGCGAGGTGACGAGTGGCGGAAAAGAAGGAGAAGAACGGGAGGCGGACTCAGAGCAGAGTGATAGGAGAGACGGAAGAGACTCGAGGACACCAGTGCAGCAGGATGCCAGCAGAGCACTCTATACAACGCGCATACCCGGTGGGCCAGAGAAGGGAGAAGACGCCCCGGGTCCCAACACCACGGCCCTGGAGCAGGGTCGTGGTCTCAGGCGAGTACCCCTCGGGGGATTGTTTTGGTGGGGGTGGTGGGGAGGTTTTGGGAGGTAGGGCACACGGGTGTTGAGCAGTCATTCCAGCACCTACCCTGCACCCTCTTTCACAATCCTTGGTGCAGGTAGCACAAAAATACGAAACGGAATAGGACTGGGAACTGACCCGACCATATTTTTTTTTTCTTCTCTCTCCTTCTATGCCCACCAAGTTCAAGAACAAAGGAAAGATTCAGAGGACCTAACGACTACAACGCAGACCAGAGGAAGACTACTATTTTGTTTGGACTAATTCTTCCCCACTTTTGATTACTGAACTGTTTTGTTTGAAGTGTATGAAATTCCTGAACCATACCACCCTTATATAACTATAATAAAGACTCAAATATCACCTCTTCTAAGCACTTCCTCTGACATCGAGGGTCTGTGTATGCTGAGAAATCCCCACACAGCAGTCTAACATCTTGTGAGGGGTGTTCCGTTCACGACCAAGATGAGGTCCTTCACTCTATCCCATCAGGTAATGGGGTTGGATCGTACCTTGGGGGTATTCTTGGCTCTACACCTACACACACTCGAGGTACACTTAGAGTAGGGTTTGCATAGTAAGAGTATACTCGATTACTGCCTTGTTTTATCTCCCTGCATATATACATTGTTTCAGCACCATGGTAGAATTATATCTACTATTCACACTTTTGGTGCTTTTTTATTTGCTTCTGTCTATTAATCATTGCAGGACATGTATTCTATACGAGAATAATGTTGGTTCAAATAATATATTGAAAATGTACCAATGTGAATTCTCTGTATACTTCTCTGAGAATAAGTAAGCATGACTGACTGAGCAAAAGGTTCTGCATTGTTTCCACAATATCTGTTTGAAGGGAAGGGTTGTCATGTTCAGTGGTTGCCAGAAACCATTTGCTCCCTAGTAGGTTAGGGGGGCTTACGGTGGCATTGTGAGCTAGCTGGGCTTTAGGCCAACATATCCTGGTGGGGTGTCTGGAATCAGTCTTGACACCATACCCTTAGTTTATGTTGTCCAAACAATGCACTGATCCTACAGACTGGTAGGAACTACACAACAGTAGTTCTCATATGCTGTGCACTACAAAGACATGAATACACACTTTTGTAGTAATCTGCTGACTATGCTCAACCCTGGCCATGTCCTACACTGACTAAGCCAGCCCACCAACATCATGTAGCCCAGGGTCATCATCCATGATCTGTGATGCGAGCTACTATGAAACGCAACACAATTGTTACCTTCTGAAGGATAAACTACTTGTGCATGAGTGTACAGACACCTTTACCGCCAGGCCCTTTGATTTGATGCATACTGTCCAAACAGCCTGGCACCATAGTATAGACTTCATCCTAAGACTTAGGTCACAATTCAAAAGAAAAAGAAAAACAGGCGAGTAGTTCACGGCAATCACATAAAGTCATGGGTCAATACCCCTAGACAGGGCGGGTGAGTGCTGATGAGTCTCTCCAGCGGGTGACACACAAACGGATCAAATACGGTGCAGTCCAAACTCAACTGGGGACATAGGATACAACAAAATGAGGACAACATAAGTCAAGGAAGGGAAACTACAGTCGCTTAAAACCTACTGCCGCATCTAGTGTAGCCGGGGGGGGGGGCAGAGTTGCCAGGGTCCAGAGGCGATAGAGTTCTGAAACAGGAGACAATCAAACACCTCTGATAGTTTGAGTATTGCATAATAGGAAAGTAGATACACAACACAATAGCAAAAGCTGAGATGAGAACAAACAGAACATTGAAGTGTTTAGACTGTGAGGTGTAGCTTAATAGACTCAACTCCCCCAGCTATTCCCGTCAATGCCTCATAATGCAATATGGCCAAGACCTACTCCTCCCATGGAAACAGATGTAAGGGGGCACTGGGAGGACTACCACCAGTCTTCTGGGCATCCAGGTGTTGTTTGGAGGCCAGCGAATGCACCTTCCCCCTCTGGTTATTCCACCTCTTTCTAATTTCTTCCCGTGTCTATGCTGGGTGGTACCTACCGCATTCACTCTGTCGATTATCCTGGACCACATTTCCCTTTTCCTACTGAGAGCAATATGTTGGACTTGGGCTCCAAACATTTGTAGCTCTACTCTTATGATTTGAGCCACCATGACTGACAACTCAGCGTCTGAAAAAAATGGATTTCTTGGGTGTAACATATCTCTAAATTACAATGAGTGACAATGACAAAAATAAAATACCAAGGGATATTAGAAAAATGTGCAACACAAGTGTTAAATAGGATAGGAAAAAAAGAGCTGCCTTGTCTTACCAAAAATTGGGCTCTGCCTTCCTGTGCTGCAGTGGAGTGGCGATGGATTATGGTCTGAAATGGGGTGTGTTTTATAGTGTGATTTGCGGGTGTATCCACTTAGCCAGTGGACATCAGGTGTGTTTTATTCTTATCCATCCAATGGCCACTGTTCTGGTGCTTTGCTGATAGTGTACCATGGCATTCTACCGCTGTCAGGAAACCACCACAAGGGGACTGCCATTACAACTGTGTTATCGTTAACAACTCGGCAGGCCACGCGACCCTGACAGCGACAGAGTATGCAATGCCAACATTGCAGGCCGCTACGGCCCAGGCTGGACACACTCCATCAACGTGGTCGGCATTCATGCTGCATGCATCGTAACCGAGGGGGCAGAAGACTGGCAGCTCAGCGGTCTTCTTGGGACTGCCGCAGGTGCGGTATGGCGGTACGACTGCCAAACTCATAATCAGGCCCTTCATATTTAGCCTCCAATTTAAAATCATACACATTTACATTACACAATGTTTTAAAATGTTCAGTTTTATATATTGCTTCTTTATGTATATGCACTTTATTAATTTGTTAATATTATTTAATTTTCTAAGTATTTGTGGACCAAATGACTAGGTTTCATATGGTCGGACCCTATAAAAATATTGTTCTTTACCAAGGAAGAGATCAAAGACTCCTTCCTGCTACAAAGGGACGGGATCTTAGAACAAAGTCGGAGGAAAATAAAACTACTGTCGCCTTATATAAATATTTTATGCTAAAGGAGGGAGGCAATAACTAATTGTCACATGTGACTTATGTACAGCACCGTTTTGTGCTATTGAGATTGAGATGTGGCATTGCCCATTATTTTGTTGCTTTTCCAAAAATGAAATCACGCTCATCAGATTTGTTATCATGTCTATGTGATAGCAAGAGTAAACAAAGGACATTGCACTTTCTATTATTGTGTAATTTTGATTGTAATTTTAGACGTTTGTATTTTAAGCCCCTGCTTGTTGCCCATAATATTAGGTCCCATAAAATAGCTACGAAATTTTTGATGACATTAGAAGTTCCTCTAACATGTAATAATGTCGCCCTGTTCATTCTGAAATTGATTAATGTAGGGAAAAGCAATTTGATCTAATTTAAGAATGAATTGCTCTCAATAATTGGTATGGTAAATTATGTGTTTATTTTTCTTAGATGCAGTTTATTGCATGAACTTTTATGGCTGTTATATCCTTTAATAGCCGAATAAAGATTCTGAAATGAAATGAGTAGGTTTTGCAGACCTCCTGATGTCCCTGAACCACGGGTCATGAACTACTTCTCTAAGATGCCCATTTCTCCTCCCCTACTCTCTCTGCAGATTTTCCTCCTTCCTTCTAGGGTAACCCCAAACAAAGGCACAAGTATGCTGTAGATTAACCACAATTGCAGTTCACTATTAGTTAGCCAAAAAAGTTAGCTGATAGGTCAGTTTGGTAGTCTTTGGAGCTTAACACGTATATCAGCAAAGATTAGCATTCCAACAACAAAATTCCTCTTTGAATATCAGGTCCAGGTTATCAGACCATACTGGCACAGCCCCACATTGCCTGCTCATATAGCATGGTGACTCAGCAATGTGAATCCGTATGGTCTACGAGTTGCACCTCCATTCTTCAGCATCGATGATGGAAAATTGAGGATGGCAGTGTGAGAAGTTGCCCCTAGCATATGCTATCCACTATTCTAGTGGGCACCTTGCACCAGTCCAAACGACCCTTATTGATGGTAGATTTAAAGACAACCTATATAGAAAGCTATTCTAGTGGTAGCTGTGGAGAGCAACCTTCAGGCTAAGTCTTGAAGGAATGTAAAGCAGCTTGTTTTATCAGTCTATAATCTCATAAATGACCAAATGAAAGGATAAGCACACCAGGTATAGATATAAAATATATGCATTTATTCTAAACACACCCCCCTAGTCTCTTTATGAGGCTAGAAGCAAAGTACATAGAGTAAACTTATTTAGCACACAGTAAATTAGCACAATATATAGTTAGCCCTAGGGGTGTACCAAACCATATACTAAGGAAGTGGTATAAGAACCACGATAGACATAGAGACAAGGCCTAGGGCCTGTAGAACCACTGGGTCCACCAGGAACCACCCTAGGTAGTGACACAGGGGACCCATGGGGGACGCGTGGAGTGTTTAAACACAGCTGCGAATCACCATTGACTTCTATGGAGAAAGCTGTGATTAGAATTTTAAAGATTAGGGATACTTAGAAGTGGACTTGGAACAAACCCCTTTAGAACTATACAGTTCTAGAGGCAATACCCACGGGAGAACCAGAGTACTCAAGTTAGCTCACCCAGGGAAGCCGGGTGCATAGGTGTCTTCTTGTGTTGGGTTTCGTCATCGTTTTCTATGGCAAGCTACTGAAAAATGCTGCAGGCGACCAAGTGGAAAGTGTCCGGATGGATCCAAGGGTGGACCGGAGATTGGAAGAACCTGAAAGCAGAGAGGACAGAGTCTGGGTCACTTGCCAGTGACCAGGAAGGCGATGAGAAGATGCCCACCGATGTCGGGTGATTTCAGGTGCAGAAGGTGAAGCTTATCTCTTCAGCCACGAAAACCAGACGCTGGATTCGAGCTGTCCCACAAAGGATGTTGAGTGCTGTGGTGTTGGTATCTGGATTGGACCCAACAAGCCTTGGCAACAGGAACCCACGTAGCAAGCAGAGATTGGCTTCGGTGCAGACCAGCAAGGTCTGAGGGACTCACCCTTTGGAGGGGAGTCAGAGCACGTCTGGAGCAACCAGGAAAGCCCAAGAAACAAAAGAGTTTGTGGGGACCCACCAGTTGACGGACCAGGAATTGCAAAGGCGCCTCAAGCAGAAATGCTAGAAGTGGGCCCACGGAACACTCGTGGAGTGTAGGCCAACTTCAGGAACGCTCAGGAAGTTGATGCACATGCAAATGTGCACGATGTCCTGGAGTTCCGGTTCCACGTCCGTCGTGAGGTATGCGGGTCTCAGCTTTGCTGGGATCTCATGTCGTCCTCTGAGAAGTCTGGAAGTTTGTGTCCTGAGTCACAAATCCTTTGGGATCTGGCGGGAGCCTTGGAAATGCAGACCGGCAAGATGCTTCTTTGGTGCCTGTTTGAACAGGGGAGTCACTCCTTGACCCCAAGGGAGATTCTTCCGTCTTCTAGTCGAAATAGAATGCCGAAGTTCCAGGATATATTTTGCAGAGTTTCGTCCAGGTATAATCTAAAGTCCTAAGGACTGGGTTCCTGTACTTATACTAAGTTTAGGGGTTGGAATCACTCTAGGGTCCCACCTATGGTAGGACCCAGGGAGGGGGTGGTAACATCCCTTTCCCTTTGTCCAGTTTCGTGCCAGATCAGGGGCTGAGTGCCCCTGCAACCGGTTTGAACTGGGGTATGCACAGGGACACCAAGTCTGCCCCCAGCACTGTCTGAAAAGCATTCTATGAATGCAACCACCCAGCCCCAATACACTAAAGCCTGTCTGGGAGGTGGTTACACCTCCCTGTGACAGGAAACCTTTTGTCCAGGCCTCCCCGCAGAGTTTCGTCCAGCAGCAGGAGGTCAGACTCGTGTCTGTGGCTGCAGCATCCATTTTGTGATACTGGGGCTCTTTTAAACTATTACCGGTCAGGTAAGTGTGTACATGTCTTCTCCCTCTAGAAGGGGGAATTCTACCCCCGCCGCCAGGACTGGTGGGGAGTGGGGTAAGATTCTAAAGTGTTTGACACAAAAAAACACGACAAGTTTCCATGCAGCCATTCCAAAGTTAGCATTTACCGCAAGGTTATAATGCACTTAAGAGTATATGGTCCGGCTGCATCACAGAATTTGCAGATGTCCTATACATCCCGTAGATACAGAGGATCAGTATAAGATATCAGAGGTTGTATCAAGCCCAAGTTGTCTATACAAAAACTGTTTTCTTCTATTAGTTGATTTAATGTAATGCAGTAGCAAGAACATTTGCAGATAGGTCCTGAAGAAAGCTGTGGGCCGGTTGTTGAACAGGCTGAAACATGTCGACCATTTAGAAGCAGTAATTTGTTTAAACTGCTACATGTTGCACTGGTTTAAATTAGGATTGCATTTGATATCCTAAAAATACAGAGTTCTTTTCCTTTGAAAATCTTATTTTAATCATCCACTTAACTTTTGCACTGCACTTTTTGAGGATTTCCCTGGAGGTCAGATACGATTCTTACTTCTTTTCTGCTCCTTTCTCTCTGAATGACCCTATAGAGGACACAATCCACCCAGTACCCCTCTATGATCAGGAGGGCACATGGGAGGTTGGCTGGAAACCCAAATGATGATAATGATCACTTTGGTGTGTTATTGGAATCCAATTATCAAGAAGGGTCATCTCATCCTGTAATTCTTTGTATTTCTTTTAGTGACACTCAGGTGGACATAATTGTATATATTATTTCACGTACTTGGATAAGCAGCTAGCAGAGTAGACCCCGGATTATATGTTTGTTTTTGTGATAAATAGAATAGGGGGATTTAATCTTTGTATGGTATATAAATTCCCTCTGACCCTTTTCTTTGTGTTATTGCATCACAGAACAGCATCAGAGAATAGATTCCAAAAGCTGCAGAGGGGTCCTGCTCATGCATGGACACCCTCTCACCCAAAACCAAGCACTCTGCCTTCAGGATTGATAAGGCCTGCCATGGGAGTGACTTAAAGGTTTATATGTGTCAGTGATTAAAGGTAGATATACCTTATCCAGGCTGCAGTAGCAGACCTGTGGTGCCATTTTGGAAGGCTTCACAGGGGTGGCATAATACATGCTTCAACCCCTGGTAGGCCTCTGGGGTTCCTATGTCCTTAGTACCCAAGGTACCAAATACTAGGGACTCACAAGGTTAACCCAGTAACCAATCTGGAGTGTACCTAAAGTACATGCAATCAATTTAGAGAGGAAGCAGCTAGGCTGGGATCCTGGTTAGCAGGGCCCCAGCCAGTCTAAAGTTGAAAAACTGTGAAACACCAGAAAAAAGTGGGGGTAACCATAGTAAGCAGATCCTACTCTCCTACAGGGAGCCACTCACCTATCTGGACCACTAAGATTAAACATGTAAACAAAACTAGGACAATCCTATATGCCCTTGAAGACCAAGGTAAACATATTACAATGCAACAATTGTCCCGTGGAACCCATTTGAAAAAATACCTCTTGTATACTTCCGAAGTATCCAACGTAATTGAATCATTTAATTCTTACTGAATAATGTCAAACATAATAATAATGAGCACACAACACTTTTTTAATTTGATTCCACAATTCCTTAATTTGCCTTATTAGCAAGAAGGTCATTATAGCAGTGCAATGTTAGTGCAGACAATGCACTGCTGAAACAGTGAATATATACACCAAAAACATTCAACTAGACACTTAAAAAAAAACAAGGTTGACCAATGGACTTGGAACAGTTATGTATCTGTGGGTTTACAATATCTATTTAACAAGATTAAAGTAAAGTGCTAAACAAACAAATAGTGGGGGGTTGTCAATGTTTCTGAACATTCAGGTGGTGACTACTTGGAGTGCTTTAGAGTCATGAAGTGTGCAATAGTCGGATGACAAGGTCTGGATAAGATCCGGCAAGTTAATATGCGTCTAAATGTTGACGCCCACCAGCTGCCTTAGGTTGGTCAGATCTTTACACAAGAAGTGGCAATAGGCAAGGTTTATTCTTAACACTCTCTCTTTGTGTTTAACATATTTTTATTACGTAATTTTTAGACCTGTCTTCCTTAGGGTGGTCATTCCCCCAACTGTTTGCATTTTGCCTCTCTTTTTTGCTGATTCTTTTTGTTGGAGTTAGGACTCTGAGCACTTCACCACTGTTAACCAGTGCTTACGTGCATGTGCTTCTCCCCTAAACATGGTGACATGGGTGTATACCTGATTGGCATATTTGTTGTACTGGCAAGTCGCTTGTAAAGTGGTATACCATACACCCAGGGCTTGTACTTCAAATGTTACTAGTGGGCTGCAGCACTGATTTTGCCACCCACAGAAGTAGCCTTTCAAACCTGTCTCAGGCCTGCCATTGCAGTGCCTGTGTGTGCAGTTTACTGCCACTTTGACTTGGTATTTAAAACTACTTGCCAAGCCATAAACTCCCCTTTTATTACATGTACATCACCCCTAAGGTAGGCCCTAAGCAGTGTTCCCTTTAATTATGTGTGTCTCCGTGTGGCAGTGACCTGTTCATGTGCACAAATGTCTTGTTTGTGTGCGCAATTGGGTGATATTAGCAAAAATTATACTTTCTAGGGGGGAGAACATGGCGGCAGTCGACTGAACTGCACCGGCGCTCCGTGATTCAGGTTGCCGTTCGCCTTTCCTTAGCCCCGGATTTCGATGCAACTATCACGTACCTGTTGTTGATGATCGATGTAGCGGTTTGAGTGGGGGAGACGAGGAGAACGCTGCCGGTGGACAGACGAGCAAAATTGTACCTCCGCCGCCGATATACTTATCTCGTAGGTCTGTCTTCCGTTTCTATGACGGGGTTTGTCGGCAGAAACTTCAGTGTCCAGAGTGGCATCCAAGGCTTGGGGAGATCTGGTTTAGCGGTCGGGTGCAGCAATAGTGCGCTCCCAAGTCTGCTAGCGGCCGGCTCACAGGTTTTCCCGTTTGTCCTGCGGTTGTGGTCCTCGGCAGCCCTGGAGCTACGCTGAGGAAGGAAAGCGCGCAGTTTGGTGCGCGCTTCATGTGCAGGCGTTACAGCAGGTCGATCTTTGAGGTCCTACCTGTTGGAGACAGTGGGAAGTATCAAGGCTGGGGGAGAGCCTGACATTGAGTGCGAAGAGAGCGAGTCAAAAGAGGGGAGTGCTTTTGAAGACCCTGTGGGCGCTGTGGATGCATCAGAAGAAGGTTTGGATTTGCATCAGACACTCTTTCAGCAGCAATCTAAAGGTAAGGGGAGGAACAAACGTAGAAGGGGCAAACCGCTGCTTAGAGCGCAGTCGAGGGAGCTAGCCCCTGGTGCTAACCTAGATACCAGCGCTGTATCACCCCCTGAAGGTAAGAAAACTTCTTCTTATCTTTCAACTGAAGTTAAAGCCAAGGGTGACAGAGGGAAAGTGAGGGGGAAAGCCTTCCCTAAACGCAATCCTGCTGCAGCACCTACAGTTGGTTCCAAGATTACCCCTTCTCTACGCTCGTACTTCAAAGCATTACCGCAGGTCTTGCACCTTAATGAGCCTCAAAATATGGCGAATCTCATGGGACCAGAAATGGAGGTTCTCGACAAACAAGCATCAGTTTCATCCCCTACTTATCATTCTCCTCCTGGTACTAGCCAGGTCCTTACTCCAACTACAACAGTTGATATAGTACTGTCCCCTGTTTTTATAGGACCATCGTCAAAACAACTTTCTTCTAGTATAGAAATCACTAAAAACGATGTGTTGGGAAATGATTGTGACGGGCAAAAGGTGGCAGGGAGCTCTTCAGATAACTCAGTCTCCCTCCTTCCTCCTCTCCTAGTTGAGCCTGAGCAACTAGTGCAACCAGTGAATACTGTCAAGGAAGTTGCAGATGGCGCAGACCTGTTAGTTTTACCAGGAGCATCTTTAGATCTGGCCCAGCAACTTCCAATTTCAGAAACGTCCTTATCATTGGAGGGGGGAGGCATCACGGCTGCTTCCCTGCTTACAATGTTTTCAACCTTTTCGACTGACATGAAAAGGGGTTTTGAGGAATCTGCATCCATTCAGCGGGAGATTCGAAACTATGTGAGTCTCTTGATAATAAAATAGATGGGCTAACATCCAGGACAGGAGTGTTGGAAGAGACTGTGGGTGCAATGTCGTTGCACCTGGATAAAGCGGTGGAGGACATTGGCAAGTTAAAGAAGGAGGACCAAACCCTCCTGAACAGGATGGAAGTGTTAGAGAATAATGCTAGAAGGAGCAATATTCGAATTCTCAATATTCCAGAAGGTTCAGAGGGGTCTGATATCAAGAAGTTCATTACACAACTATTGAAAGATGCTCTTTCTCTAGATCAATCCCAGGAGGTGCTCGCCACGGACGTTCAGCTGGTCCATAGGGATCCCTTTAAACAAAACCCACAACGGTCAAAACCTCGTAAAATCTTGGTAAATTTTCATACTTATGCCCTTAAAGAACAGATCTTAAATCTAGCCTTAAAACAGAAGTCACTACCTGGCAAGGGTTTTACTTTTCTTATAAGGTCTGACCTATCGAGGATCACGCTGTAAAAGCAATGGGAGTTTGGCAGGCGGATGGACGCCTTTAAGAAGTTGGGCGCTACAGTTCAGCTTATCTTTCCAGCCTCATTAAGAGTAATGTACAATAACAAGATGATGAATATCAGATCAGTTCAAGCCGCTGATGAGCTCCTTTTAGATCTGGGCAATAAGCGATCGGGTAAATAGGATTTGGTCCCCTTCATAGACTTAGATTAAACTAAGAGAATCTCACTATCTTGAAGTTAGCGTGCATCTTAAAAATATCAAATTAATGATAGGAAAGAAATTAAATGCATTGAAAGGAAATGGATAGGTGTTAAGGAAAAAATAGAGAAAAAAAACAGGAGAGGAAGAGGATAAGGGGAGTAAATGGGAAAAGAAACCAAAAACGGTGTTTTTTTATATTTACTGGTATTTTCTCCTGTTTTCACTCTTGATGCACTAATCATTAATCACTAATAACTAGTCTACTTAAGTTAGGTATGGGGCGGGAGAGGGGTAACGGCAACCTGAGGGAGGGGTGCTATCTACTGGAACTAATCCGGTTAGATATAGCACGGGTTCTCCATGGGAGGGGGGATGGAGGGGGGAGGGGGCACAGGGATAGAGGGGGGGTAAGAATATACAGAAAATTCCTCATTTGTCATTTTGTCGGTTATAGGTCTTTTTTTGCTGTGCTGCTAAACTTTAAAGGGGGTGGTCTGTTTAGCAGTATTTTTTTCGTTCCTTTCTTGTCTCGAATCAAGGGGTTTTGAACATTGATGATGGCTAATCTAAAGATATTATCATGGAATGTTAATGGTTTGCGAACTAAGGCCAGAGCCAGAACCTTGTTGCAGTACCTTAGAGACTCAGATGCCCAGGTTATCATCCTTCAGGAGACACATTTGGTTCAGGCGGAAATCGAAGCATTGGTTAAGGTTAATAAATGGATTGATTTCGAGATCTCTACTTCTCAGTCCCTGACATCAAGAGGGGTATCGCTTATTTTTAAGAAAAGTCTTAAGAGTAGGCTTTTGGACTCGAAGGTCGATCCGGAGGGTAGATGGGTTATTGCTTCCTTGGCGATCTTGAGTTTTCAACTGACCATAGTTGGATACTATGGTCCTAACCAAGACGATCCATCTATTTTGAAATCCATCTTCTCCCATCTTTTGTCCTTCCCTGAGCCCGTAATATTTGCTGGGGACTTTAATATAGTTAAGACCCCGTTTTAGACAAATCTCCTAACAATCGATCCAAAGTCCCGTCAAAATCAAGATCCTTTTTGCTGAATGCAATGAAGCAATATGGATACGTGGATATCTGGAGGTTAAGGTCCGGCCAGCAACAGGGTATTTCTTTCAGGAATTATAACTACCATCACCAATCGAGAATAGACTTTATACTGATTAATCAGAGATTGGTAGACGCTGTTAAGACCATTAAATACCTTCCCCTACACTTATCAGACCATTCGGCAGTGATGTTGGTACTTAGAACATCTTTAACAGTGCCAGCAAGGATCTGGTCCTTTGATCGTTCGTTACTCTCCCACCCTGAAGATGTCCTTTTTTTAAAAATCGAGGTAGCGTCCTTTATGGAAATAAATGTAGGTTCGGCCGGGGTAGGACTCGTCTGGGACTCTCTTAAGGCATTTTTAAGAGGCTTAATTACAACCAAAGTTGCCTATAGAAAAAGAGAGTATAGAGAGGCAGTGGCCTCTGTTGAGGCGAATATAGCTAAGGTCCAATTAGACATTGACTCTAATACCATCTGTACGGATCATGTTCAGTCCTCGTTGCGTGAACAAATACTTTCCTTAAAGGGTCAATTAGCCTCGATTCTAGATCAGAGGATACAGGAAAGATGGGAGGCCAGTAAGATTGCACATTTCCAGTATGGGGAAGGTGCTGGGAAACTACTGGCATGGAAAGCCAAAATGGATCAGGTCCGTAATAACATCGACATGATTAAAGTAAACAATGTCCCTCTATCTGCAGATAGTGATATCAGAGAAGCCTTTAGAAATTACTTTCAGGACATCTATCATGAGAACAAGTTATTGGATCCTGATATAATTAAAGAATGGCTTGATAAAATTTCTCTCCCACGCCTTTCTGTTAGTCTGAGAGATGCTGGACAGAGAAATCTCCGAAGGAGAAGTGATGACAGCCATTAGGAAGGCCAAGAAGGGGAAGGCATCCGGGCCAGATGGCCTGCCTGCTGAAATCTATAAAACCCTAGAACAAGAACTTGTCCCTTTTTTGGCAATTCTGTTTAATCAGATACTTTTGAATGGGGTGCCTCCTCCAGGGTCATGGAATAACGCTTCCATTACTGTAATATTAAAACCTGGAAAGCCATCATCAGCATGTGGTTCATACAGACCAATCTCGATTTTAATTAGAGATTATAAATTATTCTCCTCTATTCTTGCGGATAGACTAGCCTCAGTTGCTCCCACAATTTTACATCCAGATCAGAGGGGGTTCGTTAGGGGGCGACAGCTTTTTGAATTAACTTATGATTTATTGGGAGCAATAGATTTAGCTGTTTTGGAATCCCTTCCTTTGGCCACTCTTATGTTGGACGCCACCAAGGACTTCGACGGGGTCAATTGGTTGTACCTGTCGGAGGCCTTGGCTAAGTTCAATGTGGGGAGCCATTTTCGTCAGGCGATTAGTCTTCTGTACCAGCACCCTACTGCCTGCGTTCTGGTCAATGGGATTTTAATATCTCGAGGGGTACCCGGCAGGGCTGCCCTCTCTCCCCACTCCTTTTCGACCTATATGCCGAACCCTTTGCCCAGAGTTTGAGGGATAATGTCAACATCAAGGGTTTTGTATGTAGGGGTTGGGAGAGAAAGGTGGCCCTGTACGCGGACGATATCCTCATTTTCACGTCTGCACCTCATTTGGCCCTTCCAGCAATTTTTAAGTTGGCCTCAGAATTTGGGGAGGTGTCGGGCTATGAAATCAACACAATAAAGACTGAGATGATGACTTGGAATATCGATCAGAATTCCCTTAGTCCTGACGTACGACCGAGCAAGGGGATGAGGTATCTAGGACTGGATGTTGTTGGGGATATTGATCAGATTGCTTCTAGTAACTTCTCGAGGGTGGCTAAGGAATGTCGCAGGTTGCTTCAAAATTGGGCTCATCTTCCATTATCTTTATTGTGTAGGGTGAATCTTATCAAGATGTCCATTTTACCCAAGATAACTTTTTTATTTAACGTTATCCCTTTATATTTTGAACCTTCCTTGATTAAAAAATTACAGGCCGAAATTAACTCCTTTATCTGGAATAAACATCTTCCAAGAATTTCGTGGAAAAAAATCAGGAGACGAAGGGATAAGGGTGGGCTTGCTGCACCAGACTTGCAGATCTACGCCTGGGCTTTCCAGCTATCACATGCTAGGATGTTATTAAAGAATCCAACTGACCTACGAGTAGGTTATATATACTCTACATTGCTGATGGCAGAGGGGGTGAGCCAGTCATGCTTCCTTTTAAAATTTGGAGATCCCAAATTTTTCAAAAAAATCAAACTGAAGATTTTACAGGGTATGGCAAGAATTTGGGCTCAGCTGACAAAAGCTATCAAAATAGGGTACTATGGTAGCAGAACACCTTAGTGGGGTTTTCCCAACAGTCCGACCTGGTTGGGCGATATTCTTGCTCAACCCATTAGAGATGCTGGCCTTCTAGTGTGGGGAGATTTATTTGCTGATGGTGTTCTCTTACCCTGGGAGTCCTTACGAAACACAGTAGGTCCAAATTTTGCGAGACTTAAATACTTACAAATATCCAGCTGGTCTAGATCATACAGTGTTTTACCATCTTGAGGAACTAAATTTCCCTTGGGCTCACACAGTTACCTTATCACCCTTCTACTGGATAAGACCCCTTTAAAAAAGAAATTTCATCTTGGTACAACTTAATTTTGGAAGAACTGGATGGTGAATTTCTGTTACCAGATCAGCTTTGGGCATCGCATTTGAGCAACTCCAACCTGCAAGATCTTTGGACTACTTCATGTGACATGCTGTGGGATATCGTTAAGCCGGCATGGTTACGTAGAAACCACATTTTTACTATACACAAGCTTACTACTCGCCCCATAGACTTTCTAAATTCGACCAGGGGAATAGGGTGTCATGTGCAAGATGTGGCCTTATAGCCGCAGCTGATACCCACATGTTCTTTGAGTGCCCCCATTTAGCTATATTTTGGGAATCTATAAGTAAGACTCTCTCAATTTCAGTTGGAACTAATATTGTTCTTGACCTTACCTCCGTAATTTTTGGTCTTGTAGATGGGGTTCCCACTGTGACAAGGAAGCTGATTTTCTATTCTATCCTACTCGCTAGGAGGGAGATTTGTAAGAAATGGAAAGACTCTTTACCTCCCTCAATTAATGACTGGTACACTTCGATCTTACAGGTTTCCAAGTTGGATCTGGCCAGAGCCGGGAACCCTGTGAAAAGATCTTTTTGGCATCTCCTGAGGTGGGAGCATTGAGAGTCTGTTTTTATTTTTTCCCCCAGGTCCAATGATTAAGCCATCATTCCCATCCTTGGGTAGAGCCGCATTTACATGCTATTCTAGCATTTTGGCTGCACCTCTGAGACCTTTATAGGTTTTTGTTTGGCGATAGCTGCGGGTCTAGGCGCTACTGCTGAGGGATGAGCACCCCGTCCCTTTCTTCTATCCCCACCAGTCGACAGCACTGAGGCAGCATGTGGCACTTACCGGCAGTTTGCACAATCAAAACCTAGGTGGCAAATGAGGACAAAAAAAATATATACTTTCTAGTGAGATTTGAAAGGACACCTCCCCAAACAATTCAAAGTTAAAGAGTTCTCTGAAGGCACATTTCCCTGCTAAATTGTCGAACAAGCATTGGCAATGTGCTGCACCCTGCACTTACACAGGCATACCCCTCATCCTCCACTCTGATCTCCCTATGCACAGCACCCACCTTGAACATTATTTACACTGCACTCCTTCAGGCAAACCACTCGTTGTACAGTCATAAAGGCACACCCTAACACTGCACTACCCAATACACACTATTCAACCTGCACTCAAAATACACTTTGCTTGCCCTGCACAGACTGAACACTTTCTCATTCTCACACAGGCACACTGCTGATCCTACATTCACACAATTCACCCTTCAGTTATCCAATCACTTTATTATGCACTTCTGATTACTCTGCACTATACACATCACTAACCCTGCTCTTACTGTAAACTCACAAAGTTGCATCCCTCACCCTACACCCAAACAGGTATACTGCTCAATCATCTTGCCCTCAAACATGCACATTGCTCAGTTGTACAAAGGAGCAGCTCTCCCCCTACACTAATACAGACATACCCATATCCCTGTACTAACAGAGGCACACAACTCACCTTGCACCCAGTCAGATACATTGGGGAGGACTAGACACAGAACAGCTACTGCAAAGCCCAACTTGTAGGAGTAGAAGGACAGCTGTCGATGAGAATTCAATCTCACCCCTTTCCCCATCCTTGTTAGACTTAGATGGGGGCAGGATATTTGGAATTAAAACACAATATAAAATCCTTTGTAGGTAAATGAAAGTATAGAGCATCTTTAATATTATAGGGAGTAATGGAGGACAACATCAGTGAGGCATGCTGGTAATTAGAAGCTAACCTAGCACACTATGGGAAGATAACATTACCATAAAAAAAGACATTGCAGGGAAGTGGGATTCCTTGGTGGACACCAGTAATTGAAGGAATTGGGGCTGAGAGACCTGTTCAGAGAAGAAAAGAGCCTGTGCAGGGTGTGTAACTGTTACAGCAAACTGCAGTGATGGGGAACTGGAGATAAGAGAGCCTTAATTGAGAGAGACTGTTGCACAAAGATAATGAGACCGCAATGAAAGAAACAGTACCAGGGAAGCAGCAGTGAGAGAGAGGGAATAAGAACTGAGATAGCTGTGGGACACAGCTGTGCAACAAAAAAAAAGGCTGCTCAGAGTGGTTGTCCAGGAAAGACAGCTGCTGCCAGCAGAAGAACATGACTGGGACAGTATTTATTGTGCAGAAGAAAAAAAGTGTCTTCCCAGCTCAGCAGTTTAATAACTATCCCACAACCATTAATTAGCAGTACACAGCACAATACTGAGTAAATATGGGGAGCAGGTGCCTATTTTTAATATTTTTTGTTTGTGTGTTTTATACAGTGCAAATTGTTACATTTTGATGACTTTGAAGCCCTTTTCAAAAAGGACTAAATACATTGCTTTCAGAACCTGATGAATTCCTAGCTGCTCCAGCATATTGTTAGGGTTGTGCCCCACCATTGGCAGGCTTCTTTACCATGCAGTGCATCAAAAATTGAAGGTCATTTAGGGGTTACACATGATCCCATCAGATTAGAAACTGCCTGATCTGATGAGATAAAGAAAGAGATAGCATGACATTGTAATGCCTATGTGATTTCGATTCAAGCACTGCTCAAAAGATCAATTTAACGAATTCAGAGAGAGCAGGTTAGGCAGTAAGCCTCTGATCCTCTCTGTGGTGTTAGCACCCCATTACCATATGCTCTGAAAGGCATACAAAGGTAAAACATAGGTCAATTAACTGGACTACCCAAGCGTGTATTCAACACTTGTGTTCCTTGCCTTATAAAAATGTATGTTTTTCTACATTGAACTGCAAAGAAATAGGTGCTTTGAATTACTAATGTGGCTTCTCGGAGTAGTGCTGCACACATTGCTATCATTTATTTTTGTACAAAGCAATTTAGGACTCTTTATTCTAGGATCACCTATCCGGCGACACTCTGAATATGCCAAGCTGAAGCTAGCCCATCCTCTTCTCATTTTTTGACTTCTGATATAATTGGAGTTCTACCCCCTTCCTTGCATCATGACTCGTGAAGAGGGGAGCTACCACTCCTTGGGCAAATTTCACTCTCGTCCAGTGCAGAATCCCATTCCTAGACCAATGTTACTCTGCAACCCAGGTGCCCTAAAATATAACGCAGTGCTGTCTGCATCAAACATGGTATCCTCCATGAAGCGGGAGAAGCAAAGAAACTAGTGGGAAGAACGAATGGGCGGAATGCAGATCCAAAGCAGATTGTATGCCTATGTTTGGGAGAAAATGTGTACCAGATAGGGAATTATACATGTGTGAGAAAGTGCCTCTTTCTGCATGGTATGCCCCCACTTTTTGCTGAATTACTGATGTTCCTTAACTGAGTGTGCCCTGGGCTCCTGCTAATCAGGTACCCAGGGCCTATGTTCCTTCCCTAAAATTGCATTGATCCTAAACCCAATTGGCATCCCTGGGCACAGGTGGGCCCCTAGTAAATGGTATCACAGTTACCCAGGGTACTGTGACCAGGGAAGGCCCCTAAGGGTTGCAGCACGTACTGTGCCTCCCTTAGAGGCCCTGCAGGTTTTTACCCACACACTGCCTTTGAAGGCTCAGTGTCTTGGTGCAGAACAAAAGTGAAGAGTCGACATGGCACACATTCCTGTGTGCCATGCCTACAACCCACTGCCCTGGCCTAGATCAGCCACCTCTCCAGCTGGGTGCACTGTGCCAGTGATGAGGGTACAGGTGCATGAGCCTTGAACCCCTACAGTGCCCAAGTCCATTCTTGGGCATTTTAAGTGCAGAGTTGCCGTTAAGAGTATATGGTGCTGCGAATTTGTAATTACGAACAACAGGGCATCTGATGTCGAAACAGCACCCTGCACCCGGCCGCCCTAGTGCTGCTGAGGGTGCACCTTTGGTGCTAATTTGTTTCTAATTAGCAACTATAACAAAAGAGAGATACCCAGGTCAAAAAGGAGAGAGTGTGTCCTGAACTAGCAGTCCCAGCAGAACTGGGGATCATACAACTAACCTTTGAGTAACCCTTGGTTGAGAAATTCTAATTGCTAATTTGTTTCCCCATGCCCTGAGCTACAGTCCAGGAGCTTTGCTCCCACAACCCAGTGGCCTGCTTGCCAGCAGCCACCAACCAGTGGCCCTCTATCCCCCAATGGATAACATTGGGCCTCAACACTCGGCACCCGGCCGCCCTAGTACTGCTGAGGGTGTAACAAGAGTGCATCACTGACCCTAGGAGACCCCTGAATCTAACCCCAGAACCATAACTCCCACAGTCGAAAACTTACCTGTGAACCGATAACCTGTTTTTTCTCCATAGGATAACATTGACAATTTTCTCCCAAAAAGTTTTTGTGTGGAGTTTTGAAATCTAAAAATAGTCTTTAAAAAACGTACGAATAACCAAAACTTATTTACTTACCTGTTTGCAGGAAATGTCCCAGTGATGAATCTAGGTAGCCAGCACTGAGTTAGAAAAGTAACGTAAAAAGGAACTTATCGGTAACTTACTGAAAAAGCCTATTCATTTCAGTGTACTGTATTTGCTAAGTATTGCAATCTATTGCATCCCCTGTAAATCAAACAAAGTACAAGTCCTATTGCTTTTTCAAACTGTTGTACATTCAGCAACTTATTACTGTAAAGTATTTAATGCTTACCTGTGCCAGGCTTGCTTGGTTCTAAAAATAAAACAACAGTATATTTTTTATACAAAAACAATTGACCTAGAGTTCAGTTCTTGAGTGTGTGAACTCATTTGCTGAGTGTGTACATCAAAAGCTTTAAACTGTCCTCTGATACTGCCTTACTGCTCACCCACTCTGCCACAAATAGAGAGTACGGATCTATCTACCTTTAACCTCTGCCTACATCTGGGGTCACCTGGACTCTATACAGAATATGCCTCATTTTGGTGTAGTATATATAGAGCCACTTTCCTACAAGATGTATTTATGAAATACATATTCATCCAAGGGTTTGCTGGCGTTACATTACAAATGTGTATTACCTAGCATAGTGGTACACATACTCTGGTCACTTTATTTTCCTCAGGAGTCTTATTTCTAGCTACAGCTTGGATATACTTCAGCTCCCATTCAGAAATCATGGTCTTGCTAACTGTCTTTTGACTATTTGTTTTATGTGATTTGTTTCACAATGTGCTTGTACTATCCCCTGCTGCTCACCTGCCAGTTCCACACAGGAACTGTAATTATTAGGAGCAATTTGGAGAAATCGCATTTGTGTGTAAAAGAACAGGAGAGCAGCTTTCAAATGTGCGCACAGAGAAGAATATAATATCTTAACTGTTTCAACAAAGTTAAATTTACCTTAAAAATGTAAGAAGGGAAATGTCCCTCCTAGAGGTGGATAACAGCATGTCTGAGATGCAGATTATTTTATGGCAGCAATTTTCAACCAAGTTCATTATTTTTCTAGCTCGGCATTTCATTTCCTCCCTAATTGAATTAAGTTGAACATCACACTATTTTATTGGAACAGTCAGGGCTTTTGCAGTAGCAGTATCTCTCAAATACAAGGATTTAAATAAAACAGCGTGTGCTTTTATTAAAAAAATTGTAGTACACATACTTGAATCTTAACCAGTTCACAGACCTTCAGGCCAACTATTGTTTCGATTTGTATTGTTTCGATTTGTATTTTTTTTGTAATATTATCTACTCTCTGTTTGTAGATGCTTCTTTTATTTACTGCTTCAAATAGATCATATCATTTAGAACCCGTTATTGTTGAGTAACGTCACCAGACTACAAACATATATGTACTTGATATATTTTTTTTATTTCTGTTTGTACATAGTTTACTTTCTGATAAGTCTTAATAAAATCCTTGGAACTTAAAAAAATTGCAGTACCCGCACAAACATGTTTCTTATTTTTACACTTACAAAGTGTGTAAATCTTGTGTCTGCTATTGCAGTTTCAAGAACAGTTTGTTACTTTCTTTTCTTCTGAGAATGGCGATGGGGAGAGGGGTTGGCCTAACGGCTAAGGTGCTCAACCTCGGACCTGGGGATCTGGGTTCGAGTCTCGGTAACGACGCCAAAAAACCCCTGTGATTCTGGGCAAATCACTTAATCTCCCCGTGCCTAAAATTAATGCGTGTCCTCATGTAACGTAACTGGTGCTATGTAAAGCGCTCTGATAACTGATTCGGTTTGGTTCTAGTTCGCGCTATATAAAACTCTGCAAAAAAAAAAGATAGTGGGGCAGGGCACTCGCATCTTGAACAATCCAGAGTCAGACAGCAAAATATCACACTTCTTCCGTGTTCATTTGCAAGCCATCAAGAGTGCTTCTGTCAGCAGGAGATTCCTTTATTTTGTGTGCTCCTAAAGGCCCCCTGCATGGTGAAAAGGACACTGTGTGCTGCCGCCCAGGTACACAGCTTACAGGGAACATAGGGCCTAAGTAACCCTAAATGCAGGGTGCTATATAAGTAAAAGGGCGGGCATGTACCTTTATGTTTTACATGTCCTGGTAGTGATAAACAACCTATTTCATGTTTCATTACTGTGAGGCCTACCCCTCTCCTAGACCAGCATTAGGAATTTCTTAATATACTTTTAAGTGATAGTTTCTGATGAGAGAGGAGTAGCTTTTACATGTTTGATATGTTTGGAATGGTCATAATAAATTCTTCTTACTGGTGAAGTTGGATTTGACATTACAGTTTTAGAAATGCCACTATTAGAAAATGGACGTGGCATTTCCCTGTACCTACTTATTTGTGCATGATAAGCTGTCTCCAATACAAGTCTGGGTTTGGTGACAGCTGCAATTTGTGTATTCCCTCTAGATAGCCACTAACACAGGAAGGTGAGGCTCATCTACATTCTGAGCACTCATCTGCATTCAGATTGGTCTTCCTGGGCAGGAAGGGGTAAAGATGGCTTACACTAACATCTGAATAGTCTGTGTCCAGTCCTCACACAAAGCACTGAATTACCCCCAGGGTTAACCTGTCAGACAGGACTGTGTTGAAAGGGACCCTTGTACACTTCAAGAGTTCTTTTGAAGTCACCGCTTATATCAAAGGCCCTTTTGTGTATAAGTAGTTGGTCTCTGAGCCCCTCAAATAAGACACTTCTGGATCTCAAACTGAACTTCTGTCAGAAGTACTGCAGAGCTGCTTAAAGGACTCAACTGGACTGCTTTTCTGGAAGAACTGCTCTACTGCTTGTTGCCCTGCTACCTGTTGTTCCCTGATTCACCTGGAAGGAGAGCTGGACTCTGCCTTCACTCCAAGTGATCTGCCAGGGCTTGCTGACTTGCATCCTGTTTTCTGTAGTTTCAGGGACACAAGAGACTTCCTACAATTCTGCTGGTGCTGCTGGACTCTGCCTTCTGTAAGTCCTACCCTTGACTGCGGTGCCCCCTCCAATCTCTGGCCCTCAGAAGTAGGTTCTGCAGCTGCTTTCATCACCTACAGCTCTTGGGCCCCTGAAATCAAGTTTTTGGGCTCTTCGTGACTGCAATCAGGCCCGTTCGTACTGGGACTGTGCCACTCGCTTAAAGGATCAGTGCGGGCTGCCTCAGTATTGTCTCCTTGTACAGCAAGCATTGCCATCAGAACCGCAAGGCCTCCTCTGCATCCACGATGCACGGTCAAGACTCTGTGACCTCAGGATCATAGCTAGCGATGCGAACATTGCTCTTGGCACCGCTTGATAAGGTAAAACTTCAGCTGGAATTGTTTGGAACTGTATCTGACCTTTGCTCCATCATGGTCTGCCTGAACTGTGGATTTACCCTGGTCTAGCGTGACCTACAGTAACCTTTTAGCACTACGGACTTCTAAGCACTGTTTTTGGTTTATTCTTTAAACATTCATAACTCTGGTTTTATTTATTGGATTTCTGTTGTTTTGGTCTTCTTTTAGTCACAAGAATATAATCTATATTTATTAACCTGTGTGGAGTCTTTTGTGGTGTATTCACTGCTTTACTATGTGTGTGTGTTGCACAACTACTTTACACGTTGCTGTTGTCGATGAGCCTGACTGCTCTGTGCCAAGCTATCAGAGGGTGAGCAGGTTACCTTATTGTGTATCTAGCGTTCCCTGACTAGAGTGGTAGTTCCTGCCTGGTCTGAGTGCATACCTGTTAGAAATGGGGGTCTCCAGTTGGCAGAGATAGGTACTTTTGACCAAATAAGGACCATTGTGTCTAGTCAGGGTAAGGGGGAAACATACTGTAGATAACCCCTGCTCACCCCCTTGGTAGCTTGGCACGAGCAGACAGGCTTATCCCCATGGCAATGTGTAAAGTATTTGCGCCAACACTCACAGTAACACAGTGATAACACCACAAATGGACACCACACCAGTTTAGAAAAATAAAGGTTTCTTTATCTAAACTTTGACAAGACCAAAATGACAAAAATCAAGACGCTCGTACTCTGCCTAAGGAACTGAGGGGTCCAGGAGCCAGGGGGGCTAACGGAGACAGCTTGCCCCTCCCTCCAACCACCGGGGACCTTCATTACCTCTTGCGTCCCCGCTGGAGACACTCGCACTCTGCCTAAGGAACTGCGGGGTCCAGGAGCCAGCGGGGCTAACGGAGACAGCTTGCCCCTCCCTCCAACCACCGGGGACCTTCATTACCTCTCAGTCTCCCGCTCCACGGGAAACGCTTGCACTCTGTCAAAGGAACTGCGGGGTCCAGGAGCCAGCGGGTCTAACGGAGACAGCTTGCCCCTCCCTCCAACCACCAGAGACCTTCATTACCTCTCGCGTCTCCCGCTCCACTTAAGACACTCGCACTCTGCCAAAGGAACTGCGGGGTCCAGGAGCCAGTGGGGCTAACGGAGACACCTTGCCCCTCCCTCCAACCACCGGGGACCTTCATTACCTCTCGGTCTCCCGCTCTGCGGGAGACGCTCGCACTCTGCCTAAGGAACTGCGGGGTCCAGGAGACAGCGGGGCTAACGGAGCCAGCTTGCCCCTCCCTCCAACCACCGGAGACCTTCATTACCTCTCGCGTCTCCCGCTCCACAGGAGACGCTCGCACTCTGCCAAAGGAACTGCGGGGTCCAGAAGCCAGCGGGGCTAACGGAGACAGCCTGCCCCTCCCTCCAACCACCGGGGACCTTCATTTCCTCTCGCGTCTCCCGCTCTGCGGGAGACGCTCGCACTCTGCCAAAGGAACTGCAGGGTTCAGGAGACAGCGGGGCTAACGGAGACAGCTTGCCCCTCCCTCCAACCACCGGGGACCTTCATTACCTCTCGCTTCTCCCGCTCCGCAGGAGACGCTCGCACTCTGCCAAAGGAACTGCGGGGTCCAAGAGCCAGCGGGGCTAACGGAGACAGCTTGCCCCTCCCTCCAAACACTGGGGACCTTCATTACCTTTCACGTCTCCCACTCTGCGGGAGACGCTCGCACTCTGCCAAAGGAACTGCGGGGTCCAGGAGTCAGCGGGGCTAACGCAGACAGCTTGCCCCTCCCTCCAACCACCGGGGACCTCCATTACCTCTCGCGTCTCCCACTCTGCGGGAGACGCTCGCACTCTGCCAAAGGAACTGCGGGGTCCAGGAGCCAGTGGGGCTAACGGAGACAGCTTGCCCCTCCCTTCAACCACCGGGGACCTTCATTACCTCTCACGTCTCCCGCTCCACGGGAGACGCTCGCACTCTGCCTAAGGAACTGCGGGGTGCAGGAGCCAGCGGGGCTAATGGAGACAGCTTGCCACTCCCTCCAACCACCGGGGACCTTCATTACCTTTCGCGTCTCCCGCTCTGCGGGAGACGCTTGCACTCTGCCAAAGGAACGGCGGGGTCCAGGAGCCAGCGGGGCTAATGGAGACAGCTTGCCCCTCCCTCCAACCACCGGGGACCTTCATTACCTCTTGCTTCTCCCGCTCCGCGGGAGATGCTCGCACTCTGCCAAAGGAACTGTGGGGTCCAGGAGCCAGCGGGGCTAACGGAGGCAGCTTGCACCTCCCTCCAACCACCGGGGACCTTCATTACATCTCGCTTCTGCCGCTCCGCGGGAGACGCTCGCACTCTGCCAAAGGATCTGCGGGGTCCAGCGGGGCTAACTGAGACAGCTTGCCCCTCCCTTCAACCACCGGGAGCATATATTCGTGTTCGTCCTCCCGCGGCGCGGGACGCGGGCGGGCTGGCGCCGGGCAAAGGGCGGGCCGTCTGTGTCCCGTCTTGGGCCGGAGGAGACTGGGCCGGGCCAGGTCATTTGGTTTTACTTCTATTGCTGTCCGTGTCATTATTATTTAACCACTGTCAGTTATCTATCGCACCCCCGCCAGCTGTATATCTGACTTGCTTTGCTATTTGAATGCTGTGATTTAGCTGAATTCTAAGTCGTAAGGTGCCCCCTCTAACAGGGGTTGATATGGGGAAGAGAAAGACTCAGGTACCTTGCACAGGGCCCACAGGGGCTGCCAAATCTACTGTTTTATCAATGGACGCTTACCTCTCGAGGGTCGCGTTGGCCATCAATAAGGAAATCGAGATGGTTAATAGACGTTTATCCAGGTCTCCTACAGGCGCCCTGTTTCCTTTGCTTAAGGATGCTAATAAGGGCGCCAAGGATTCCCAGCCCTTGACCTTAGGTGGTACCTTACTTCTTGCAGCTGTAGAAGGAAACATTTTCGTGGTGGAACAGTTACAACATGTTATAGAGGGCATAGGGGAGTTACAGCATAGACCCCTGTCCCCTGAAGTGACAATAATCAATAAGCAGGTCACTTCTTCCAGTGATACCCCAGGGGAGGGTGGCCTTGTTCAAGAGAATATTGCTATGCATAATGATGGCAACAATGGGTTGGTTACCGAGAAGGGACAAAGGGATGACTGTAGCTCTATTGGGACAAGAAAAAGAAAGTGTAATTCTATCGTCAGTCAAGCAAACAAATCTAAACCCAATAACCCATCATCGCCAGCCACAGTCACAAGGCGCTCCCAGGTGGTAACTGAGCCGCCGGACTTACACCTCTTACTAGAATCTATGAGATCTTTTCTAATTAAATTACTAGAGGAAAAACTGGCACCTATTGTGTCTAAACTAAATGATATAGAACGGAATCTAGCAGTGCACATGAAACCTGCATCACCATCTGTTATTGTTAAAAACACTAACACTGATCCAACTAGTTTAGATTCTACTGCAGGTCCCCAACATCGTTTTGTTGATCAGGGGATTCCAACCCTCTCTAACCGACAAAGAAATCTGGTCTCAAATTACACAGGGCAAGTAGTGGGTGGACCTAGGGAATGTCGGGCTAGGGCTAGTACTCCCCCAGCCCCAGAACAGGCACAGGCTCCCCGTCGCCTGGGCGATAATGCTGGTAATGTTGCAGGTAACTATTCTGCTGCTTCCACAAAATTTGCATCTATTAATCTACCCCCCGAATCGACACCTTTTGTGGTGATCTTGGGTAATGTTCCACCTCTTCCACAAGGCACCAAGGAAGAATTTAGCCAGCTGAAGAATAAGGTCACACATTGGCTTTCGAGTAACACCTCTGTGGGCACGGCGGTAGACCGAAGCATCATAATGGTCCGCCGCGTGGGCTGGGTGGACAATACCAGAAAAATAGGGGAGGGGACTGCATTATCATAAACTTCAATAACTGTATGATAGCGGAAAGAATATTGAGAGAATCCCGATCTGTCCAGCTGCACAGGGGACCAAATATCCAGATTCTCCCCCTGGGCTATTTTTACAACCCTGTGTTAATCTGTAATGATAACCGTTATGGCCACAATCACCGATACACCCAGAAAGAGAAAAATGAGAGATCTTATGCAATCCCACATATCCCAAGAGTTTCTACCCTGGAGGGGTACCCCTCCTCGTCAATTCCCCAGGGGTCAAACAGATTTGCTCCCCTCTCAGGTCTAGAAGAGTGCGACTGACTGAGCCCTGGGACTGTTTTGGTTGCTGCATCTCGGGTTCGACAGCTATCTACACCATTTTTACACCATAGGCAGCCATCCCCAAGGGTGTGTACCCCTGCACTATCAGAGGTTCATTTGTCTGCCCCCCCGGAGGATTCCCTTGAGACAGCAGTGCATAAAATTATTTCCTGGAATATTGCAGGATTGGCGGGGAAGTTTCTTGACCCAAAGTGGGTTCGGTTTATCAAACAATTCCCAGTGATTTGTTTACAGGAGACGTGGATGGTGGAATGTAATTAATTCCTAGAGGGCTATAAAGCTTTCTTCGTCTCCGCATCACCCTCCTTGAGGGGTAGAGCCAAGGGCGGTTTAGTTATTTATACATCCTTAGCCCTGAAATGTAAAATAAAGGAAATTTGCTCCCCCTACCCAGAACTCCAAGCTATTGTTTTAAAGCAAGGGAATGCAAATCTTTGTTTGACTAACTTTTATAATGCAGTGCATACTGTGGGATCTTGCAAGATCACCCTACTGGGCGAATTTGTCAAACAACATTGCGGCTCTTCTCTTTATTGCCTTATGGTATTAGATGATTTCAACTTGAGACCGTGCGGAGACCCGGCATTGACTTGCATGGGAGAACTGTGTTGTGCAAAGACAGGGGGGTCTTCATTTTGAGCACTCAATGCAGGGAGATGTGCTCAATAATCTACTTAATGAATTAGACCTGATCTCAGCCATGTCCCCGGTAGAGGATCTTAGTAAACAGCCTGTTCCTTCTTTCAAAGGACACAATGGGGGTTCTTTCATTGACCATATTCTTATATCTACCGGCCTACAAACATATTTTGTGGAGTTTAAAATCAAATGTAGCATATATAGCGACCATAACCCTGTGTGTGTACGACTTGGTGGTGATCTATTGATCCAACAAGGGAAGAAAGCAGCGCCTGGTGTGTTGAAAGTTACAGACGGTAGGCGCCGACTTAAGTGGTCCCAGGTGGACCCAGTAGCATTCTATGATAATATCCAGGAATCTTGTGCCCCTGACTTAGCAGTATGCAGTCACTTGACTCCTCTCCAGAGATTGTACTTAATGCCTTCGAGATTATTATTAAAAAGGCGGGAACCCTGCTGTCTACCCGCTCCAAAAATGTATTACCCAGAGACCCCAAGTGGTTCGACAGCTCTTGTACGAGAGCGGCGAGAGAGTTAAATCCATCCCAAGAGAAAAAACTTGAATCAGGCTCCTTCGCCTTAGTTATAAACGGGCTTTGGCATCTCGGAAATCGGTAATTAAGGATAATACGTGGAAGGAGCTCCTTGAACCCGAAACATTAAGTAACAGCTCAACATTCTGGGGAATAATTAACAAACCCCTATTTGAAAAAGAAGGGTCGGATGCTATTGGTACAAACATCACAGAAGATGACTGGGTACACCATTTTGAGTCCATATTTACCTGCACCACATTAAAGGCATACCCAAAATTGGAAGGCAGTAATGAAACATTGTCCCCTTTTACGATGTGTGAGGTTGAGAAAGGTATCTCCGGCCTGACCTGTAACAAGGCTCCAGGCCTGGATGGCCTGCCCCCAGATCTCTTTAAATCAAATCAACCTCTCTGGACCCCAATCCTCACGGCTGTGCTTAATGCAGCAGTGTTGGAAGGATGCCCAGAATCGTGGGGTACCTCCACGATCGTTCCTGTTTTTAAGAAGGGAGACCGCAATAGCACTGGCTGCTACAGACCAACCTCCCTCATTGATTCTGTAGTCAAGGTAGTGGGAGGGGTAGTCCTGAACAGACTGACCACTTGGGCCGAAGAAAACAGAGTCATCTCTGATATTCAGTACAGGTTTTGCCCCTGGCATTCTAACCTGGCACAATGTCTTAACCTGTATATGATCCTTGGGAAGTATACTGTTGCTCGCAAGGGTGCCATCTACATGGCGTTCATGGACCTTTCTTCCGCTTTTGATTGTGTCAATCGGGGGAAATTGTGGTAGTCCTTGGACGACATGGGGGTGGATGTCACTCTTGTCAACTTCCTAAGGGATCTACAAAGGGACACCAGGGCAAACATTAGATTCTCACACGATTTTGGAGTATCGAGGGATTTTACAGTTACCCGGGGAGTAAGGCAAGGGTGCATTTTAGCACCCTTTCTTTTTAACCTATATAATAATGAGTTAGAGAAGTCTCTCGTTGAAACCGGGGTGGATTTTCCTTACATAGGGCGCAGGGGCCTTCCCGTCCTCCTTTACGAGGACGATGCAGTCCTCTTGGCTAGAACTGCCAGAGGCCTGCAATCCTTACTGAATGCTTTCCGCAGCTTTATAGATGAACGTGATTTACCCATAAACAATTTCAAGTCTTTCATACTGCAGGTCGGGACCCGCCCGAAATGCAACTTCCCCTTTATGATAAACAATGGAAAAGTGCCCATTACTACAACTTTCTCATACTTGGGAGTTTTGTAAATGTAAATGTAGTATACTTGTAAAGCGCACAGCTGCCCCAGCAACGGGGCGTCCCGGCGCTGTATAACTCTGGGGAACCCGTCCTGGCTTTCCCTGTGGGATGGTCCCTTGCTGGGAGTCCCCAAGGTGGAGCCAGGCATCCCCGGAATTGGTGGGGCCGTTGTGGAGATTAGGCAAGCTAATGCCCAGAGTTGCCGAGTGGAACCCCTGATTATAGTAAGCACCGAAGCGAGAATTATCGAGTCCGCTGACCAAGGTCCACGACCCTGCCGCGTCGGGAATTGAACCCTGGTCCCGGGCTGACTTCTGCTCTCAGGTCTGCCGCCTCTAACCAGTGAGCCACACTACTCCACAACCATTTGACGACCATTTAAGTTGGGATGCTTTGGTTAAGAAGAAAAGAAGGGAGATTACACGGGCGAATGCCGCCATCTTCAGCTTTGCAAGCAAAATGGGCAAACGCCCAATTGCTGCAATGCTGAAGCTGTACCAGGCAAAAATTGTTGCAATTGGCAGCTACGGCAGCGAGCTATGGGGATATACAGTAGTGAAGGGCATCCAGGTGGCAGAGAATAATTGTTTAAAACAACTATTGGGAGTACCAAAGGGAACCTCAAATGTAATCATTCATGAAGAAACTGGGCTCCCATTTATTGGCGACACGTTAGCTATGCGCCCTCTGCTTTTTTGGTTGAAATGCTGGCTAAATAAAGATCTTACCGTTAATCACCAGCTACTTAAAGAGGCCCTGACTCTGGATAATATGCCTAAAATCCCCAGGCTAAAATATTTAAAATCCTGCTTTAACGACCTTGGATGACTGGATCTCTTTTTAAGCCCTGAAACGATTACCATTGAGGATGTGGCCTATGTTAATAAAACCTTTTCCCTATGGCAAAAATTTAACAGAGAAGGGGCAGAACTGGTTAAACCTAGTGTTCGTAACTTCATGTTACTTTACACCGTCCTCTCGCTGGAACCTTATCTAACGTGGCCTATTTCATCACATGAGCGGTTTCTGTTAACCAGATTCAGGTTTAACTCTTGCCACCTTCTACTTGCTGTTCCAAAGGGAAGTCATAAAGGGCAGGTCTTGCCGCCCTGTGGCTGCGATGTTTCATCTCCACAGGACCTAATGCACTTTATGTTCTTTTGCCATTATTATGATGTTCCCCGTAGATTCTTTCTAAAACCTCTTTTAAAAAAAAATAATTTCACTCAAGTTCGTTCGGCTCTTTGCTTCCTGCAAATGCTGAGCCCAGAAAGCACTTTATTTGTGGTTGGTTTTTAAAAAAATGCATTGAGACTGAGAAAAAGCCTCCCAAACTAATGGAACCTTGTACTGTAGTCATGGTATCAACTACATTTTAGTTTTAAGTTTGCACATCTGGGATGAAAGCTTTTTAACTTGTTTTGTATTAACATGTGAATGAATTATTTTATTACTTGTACAAGTTTAACGTACATATTTTTAATTATATAATTGGCCCTTTTATTGTTGAAATATTGCTTTTATGGTTTGCTATTTGTAAAACCGAATAAAGTATTTTGACTATGACTATGACAAAAATCAAACATACAAACAGCAAAACACACAAGATGAAGGACGGAATGTTTCACATTGGTAAAACATTCACCCCCAGTCACAGATGTGCGTTAAATCCATCGTTATTTTGCTCACCACGCCACCCCTGTTCAGACATGGCCATATGCAAATCAGTCTTGACCCTGTGCCTTATGGGAACAGTCCAGCCCGAACTGCCAAGCCAGGTCCTCCCTGGACCGGAAACACCTTCCACTGTACAGGAAAGCGTCCATTATCCCCTTTGTTATCGCAAAAATCAAACATAAGCGTGTCTCAGTGGTTAGAGGCGGCAGACCCGGAAGCTGAGATCGACCGTGGACCAGGGTTCGATTCCCCGCCTCAGCGGGTCTTGGGCTAAAAAAATTCCACGGACTCGACAATTCTCGCTCTGGTGCATACTCAATTCACGGGGTCACACTCTGCGACTCTGGGCAATAGCTTGCTTAATCTCCACTACGGCCCCTCACGGCGGGATGCCTGGCTTTCACCTTGTGGACACCCTGCCGGGGTTTCTCACAGGGGAATACCAGGACGGGTTCCCTAAGCAAGCGCCGGGACGCTTACTGGCAGCTGTGCGCTTTACAAGTCCAGCACATTTACATTACATTTACATTTACATTCAGTAAAGTGACTTTTCAAGATGTTATCACAAATAACTTGAAAGTTCTGTATTCCTACGTGTGATTAACAAAAAATGTCACAAGTACAGTTCAGCACCGACACACGGTGCCCTTCATGGACTCTCATCACAGGATTGCTGACTCTGCCATTAAATCAGGTAATTAGCTTTACACGGGCCCCGGTACTGCCACTCCTCTTAGGCAAGTGCGGGCCGGTGGAATCACTTGAGCGGAGGCTCTCTCTACTAAGGGGGGAGCCGAGAACAGTCTCTCACAGACATGCAACCCGCCCCCAGGTGGCGACACATGCAGTGCTCTGGACTTCAGTCCGAGCTCTACCGGGGAGTTGCTTCCTCTCTTCTACTTTCCTCGTGGCTTGACGTCCCGCTGGGCAGCTCCGTTGACAACAGCTGTTCCTTGCTGGGGAATCCCGGTTCCTAGGCGATGCCTCGCAGCGGATCGGATCTCAGCACAGCTCCTTCTCGGGAGCTTCTCGATCTTGGGAATGTGGTAAATAAATAAATAATACCCTATTTTTGAATGAATAAATGAATAACAGATAGCTCAATAAATAAGAGTCAAGATTCGAGGTAGTAGGAGTTTGCAGGTTTATTACAGCATAAAGGACAGGGACAGGACCACCTGCACAGGAATAGGATGGCAGGGCCCGACAGCGCTGCCGGGGTCAGGATCGGGACAAGGGGAACACTTTTTAATAACAGTACATGGGCATATATACATATTGCAAACACATAGCATTACATTGCAATGGGCGTAGCAGTGGGTGGAGCAATAGGCGTGACGCGTAGCAGTCGCGAAAGATAAGGGTAAAAAGAGGTGTAACAGAGGCGTATACATAGACATGTGATGCAGACGTAACAGAATATGTCATGAATGGGGCAGAAACCATAGAGGGGGCTACCTGAGGAGCCGGGACCTCTAACCTGATGGTGCGCGCAAACTGGCAATGACGTGTTACTAGGAGAAGCTGGGGGCTTCGAACTCTGTACTAGGAGCAGAGACTGAAGTCTGGAGAGTCAGGGCGACATGTACCTAAACAGTATCTAGTATCTGGTGTTTAGAGAACATGTTGATATAAACTAGAAGTCAGGAGGGGAAAGGCTAACAGACACTAAGACTGGACCATGCATTATTCTACATGTAGTGCGTGATGAAGAATATTAAATGACCTTTAAATGCAGTATTTCTCTTACATGGAGACGTAAAGGCTAGACAATGACGGAAACTATTGATGCAATTCAGTGGCTTTAGGAATGCAGAGAAGGAGGACTAAACTGATAACTGGAATCATAACATACTCTTGGCAGACTCAGAGGCAGAGCCAGGCTGAACCGGGCACTGCGAGGCAGGAAGTAAGTGAAGGGTCGAGGATACAGGTGGGGGCTGTATCGCTCCTCAGCGAGGCTTCAGGAGACAGGAGCTGAATCTGGTGTCCAGGCCCTTCTGAGGCCTAGAAACGGGGACTTTACAATGAAATAACGTGCACACTGAGAAACGTGGCAACGTAACTTTACATAGGCCTGATATTCATAGTATTCACGAGAACTGGAAACTGGCATACTAGAGGTGGACACAACTGTAATTACGTCTTTAATCGAACATAGGGAATACATATGCATATCTAATCATGCACACATAACATATGATGGATGACACGTAGGGACACAGAACATGACAAAATTTACTTTTCCACATTCCCTCCTTGTCACTACGTTTCCATCAGGAAACATCAATATTCATGATACCATCTATCATTTCATACAGTATCATTTGCTCGTCTCGAATTATCCTGGAACGGGATTTAGAACGGGGCTTGGGACTAGGAATACATGATGTAGCACAAATGCCGCAAATCGCAGGGCCACATTGTATACAGAGGCAGCAGCTGAATATGATCGCTACTGCAATACCTAGAAAGGACAATACTTTCCATCCCCAGGCGGAAATTATATTCCAGAACCAACCGGACCATGTCCAGGTGCCTGGATCTTGGTGTAACAGATGGGCAATTTTATGGAGTCTGGTTATAGCTGAATAAACAGACGGCGCGTTATTTGGAATGAAAATGCAGCAACTAGATCCGATGACTCTACAGGCCCCGCCCCTATCGGCCAGTATGACGTCAAGGACGAGACGATTCTGTAAAACGACAAATCTCATAGCAGATTGCTCTTCAGTTAAGTTACCTAGAGCAGAGGCAGTCTCATTGACTACTGCTTCAAGGGTTCTGGTTAACCTACGGATCAGTTTACTATTCTGGATAGGTCATATAAAGAAAAAGAAACCTCTATTGAAATCTGTATACTGTTCTAGAGCAGTTTCAGTATAATCGACAATGGGGGGCTCCCTTCTATGTCTAATGTGTACTAGATGTGTGTTTCTATGATAATCAGGTGGGGCTAGGAAAACTGGTGGCAGTAGGAAGGCAATATAACAGGTTCCCTCCCAATCGAGGGGCAGACGAATATATGCAGTTTGACCACAAATAAAATAAGAATGACGTGAGGCTTTGAAAATAGACTTCCCACTGTCACTATACTTGACAATAGTAGTACAATCACTATGTCCTACGTGTACGGAACCATTATTTCGGACACAT
Source organism: Lissotriton helveticus (assembly GCF_964261635.1). Taxonomy (NCBI): domain Eukaryota; kingdom Metazoa; phylum Chordata; class Amphibia; order Caudata; family Salamandridae; genus Lissotriton; species Lissotriton helveticus. The sequence continues at coordinate 2,111,842,794 of NC_136057.1, forward strand.
AATTCGCCTTTGACTGGTAGTACTGAAATAGCGGGTAAGTCTGGAGTAGTATCAGACTGAACATTCAGGACCATGAAATTCGAAGAATAATTACCTAAATTATACACTTCATTTTCTAGATCTAACCCGGTTCTGTGGGGGAGACCTTGCTTGTCTGGAAAACATGTACTGTTAAGAAAAGACATATCTGTTGAGGATGACGTTAACGTGGACCATGCTCCACACGAACCATTATGTGAAAAAGGATAAGGAAAGAGTGGCAGAACTCCCTTCGGCGTCTGGAAAGGGGGGAGTCGACCACACACCCAACAATTAGTGGCATTGCTGGTCTGATGTGAGTAATGTAACATGCGGATGAAAGAATTATTTCGCATAGCGAGGCGGTAAGAGAGTTCATGAGGAGGTAGATCACTAAACGTGTGTTCTACTGTAGCATTAGCAGACTTATTTACATGAAGAACTGGGAAACACAGGTAAAATGCATAACTGGTGCAGGAAATCATAATGCTGAGAAATAATATAAAACATAGAAAAACGATACATCGAATTGAGTTTTGACTAACTCTCTCATTATGGGGGTCTATTTTATACATGTCAGAAACAGTCTAACCGTTTCACCTAGGGGAGGACTTAGACAATCAAACTGGCTGACTTATTTTACTAGACCGGAGTTTCAACTTATACTCCTGTTGCGGAGTTTTCTCTAACAGGGGAGGGTTTGTAGCAATGTCTTTTGCGGGACAGTCCTTGAGAATAGTATTTTGGCAATCCTTCAAATCCTGGGAAATGTTCTTTGAGACGGGTTTCAGTCCATAAAACTTCTTTATATGTGAAAGGTGCACCCAGCCTTTGCGACCCTCCAACTTCACGGCTGTACGGGTGGCGAGGAGGACCTGTCGGGGCTCCTTCCAGCGAGGCTCTAGCGGACTTGAGCGGTCAAAATTGCGAACCAAGACCATGGATCCTGGAACGATTTCATGCGGTGCCACCTCGGTATTGTCTGGAAATGCGGCGGCAACCTGTGAACGACAAGAGTTGAGGGCAGACATCAAGGAAGCTAGGTAATCTGTCAGCATATTACTTGAAACATCGGTAATACTTCGGGGTCTAGGAGTACCCCACATGTTAGGGGGGCGGCCGAAAACGACCTCATACGGGGACAGACCTGATCTGGAATGTGCGACCATGCGCATATAGAACAAAGCGACTGGCAGAGCTACTAGCCAGTCCACACCTTTCTCTTGACAAACTTTGGCGATGCGAATTTTCAGGGTCTGGTTATGTCTCTCTACGAGACCTGCTGCTTCAGGGTGGCGTACACAATGGAACTTCCACTGGTACCCTAACAAAAGGGAAACATGCTTCATAAGTTCAGATGAGAATGGCTGGCCGTTGTCAGAATATACGACTCTAGGGAGTCCATAACGGGGGAAGAACTCACGAACCAACTGCTTGGCAGTGGTCGCGGCTGTGTAGTCTGGGACTGGATATGCTTCTGTCCACCTGGACAAAGCGCATACAACTACAAGGACATACTTGAAACCTCGACATCGCTCCATCTGAATATAATCCATCTGGAGGACTTCAAAAGGGTGGTCAGGGGGCTGGAATCCACCTTGTTCCACCGGGACACTTTTACCTGGATTAAACTGACAACATATCATACAGGTACGGACTTTCTGCTTGGCTGCAGCTCGTAAATGCTTGTTGAACCAAATGTTCTGGATACTGTCTAACATAGCTTTTTCTCCTAAATGTGCTGGACTATGTGCGGTATTGATAATGACTTGAACCATAGAGTCGGGGAGAAACCATGTGGCTCTACCCTTCGTTAACCATCCTTGATCTGTCTGGACCCCTCCTTGTTCGGACCATTTCTTGAATTCTTCGGGAGTAGCATGTAACTGTATGTCTATGACATCTTGAGTAGGGTCTTTAACTGTCATGCATGTAGTCGGATCTGGAGTGTGTGTCTGTGTCGGATTAACTGGAATGTCTGGAGTCTGTGCTGTAAGCTTGGCTGTGCGATCTGCTAGATCATTACCTTGGGAAATGGTGTCAGTAACTTTCGTATGTGCTTTGCACTTCATGATAGCAATAGATGTCGGTAAATGTATGGCATCTAACAGAGCTTGAATAAGGAGACCATGCTGAATCTTGGTTCCATGAGAAGTCATGAAACCTCTCTCTTTCCAGAGCACTCCAAAGTCGTGTACAACTCCAAATGCGTAACGTGAATCTGTGTAAATATTAACTTTCAAGTTCTTGGCGTGTATACAGGCTTGTGTCAGAGCAACTAGCTCTGCTGCTTGAGCGGACAGGGTGTCAATACGGTGTGTTTCAATAACTTCAGTGTCAGTAGTCACTGCATACGCGGCGACTAGTTCTCCTGTACTTGTTCTCATACATGAACCATCCACGTAAAGTGTCAGGTCGGGGTCTGGTAACGGAATATCTGTCAGATCTTGTCTTGGCTTGGTCATAATGTTAACTACTTCCACACAGTCATGTGTGGCCGAATTCGAAGTAACTGATGGTAACAGTGTAGCAGGATTGAGAACGTTGCAGCGTCTGATTTCTATGTGTGGCTGGAACAGTGTCAATTCATAACCTGTTAAACGTGCAATTGTCAAGTGCTGAGTCTGTGTTCGGTTTAAAAGAACTTCCACGGAGTGTGGAACTTGTACTGTCAGGGAATGTCCTAAGACTATGGAATCACTTTGTCTGATAGCTAGGGCTGTGGCTGCAACTGACTTGAGGCACGCAGGCAGAGCCTGGGCTACAGGATCTAATGTGCTCGAAAAATAAGCACAAGGCTTGTATTGTCCTGCTTGATCTTGTGTGAGAACAGATAATGCTGTGCCTTCGCGTTCAGTGACGAAAAGTGTAAAAGGCTTACTGTAGTTCGGCGTTGCTAGAACTGGAGCTTGGCATAAAGCTTTCTTTAACTCATTGAAACTAAGTGTATGTTCAGATGTCCAAGGGAGGACAGTCGATACGGCTGCCTCCTGTGTCGTTAACTGTATCAGTGGCTTAGCTAGAAATGCATACTGAGGAATCCATTGTCGGCAGTAAGAAGTGAGGCCGATAAAAGCACGTACCTCCTTCTGGGTCTTGGGCTGAGGAAGACTCGCTATTAACTGGATACGGTCTGGTGTCAACTGCCTACCCCTCTTGGACAGTAAGTGTCCTAAGTAGACCACTTGCTGGACACAGAATTGAAGCTTAGAAGGGGACACCTTGTGCCCCATCTCGGCTAGGAAATACAAGACTGTAAGGGATGCTCGCTCGCAAACACGTTCAGAACGGGCTGTGATCAGTAGATCGTCGACATACTGGAGCAGGGCAGTGTCAGTTGGCATGTGAATGTTGTCTAGTTGTCTCTTAAGTGCTTGACTATAAATACTAGGACTTTCTGTGAAACCTTGAGGAGCTCGTGTGAACATATAGCTCCTTCCATTTAAACAAAATCCGAAAAGGAACTGGCTGTCTGGATGAATAGGGACACTGAAAAACGCGTTCTTGAGATCGATTACAGTAAAGAACGTGGCTTCGGAATCAATGGCTGTCAATAGGGAAGAGATATCTGGGACCACTGGGTACTGAGGAATAATACATTTATTAAGCTCTCGTAGGTCAATCACTAATCGATATACTGGGGGTGCATTTGGATCAGTACGTTTCATGACTGGAATGATCGGAGAATTGCATACATTGGAGTCAGTTTCTACAACCACTCCTTGAGCCATGAGCTCGTCAATAATTTTGGATAAGGCTGCTACAGCCTCAGGTGGCAATCTGTACTGTCTGATTCGTGGTAACACCACACCTGGCTTGAGAGTCACACGATGGGGTGTGATTTGCATATAACCAACATCAGTTGGACCTTGCGCCCATAGATGCTGCGGAACATTAGACAATCTGGGATCAAAATCTCGTAATACATAGTGACCCTTGAAGTCACGTAGGAACAATCGTATTCCCTCTGGGGAACAGCATATAACTGCACCTAACTCTTTCAGTGTTTTAATGCCTAATAGGTTTTCTGGACATGACTTAGTAAGTAACAGATCAGTAGTGCGGGACAATGGACCTACTTCTAGAGTAACTGGCTTTGATATTTCATTTACAATGGGTTTTCCTGAAAATCCAAGGGAAACATTTCTTGAGCCTGAGAGCGGAGCCCCTGGAACTTCGGCGTGACTTATAGTGGTCCTACTTGCCCCTGTATCAATCAAAAACTTTCTGTCTTTCCCTAATACTTGACTGTGAACATAGGGACCTTCTTGATCTACAGGTATCTCGATGAGAGGCAAGCCTACCTCCCTCTCTAGGCTGTTTCATGAATATGGCTGGTACTCTGGATACTCAGACTGTGCATACTGGTACATTTGCTGTGTAACGTGCTGTGTTGCAGCGATAGGCTGCGGTGCTGTAACTGTCTGTGGTGCATTCTGTGTCTGAGGAATCTGTGAAACTTGTTCTTGTCTAGGCGGACGTGGTCTTTCTTTAGTCTTACCAGTAGCTATGTTGTGTTTCAGAACTGCACACTCGTTTATAAAATGACCTGGCTGTTTACAATAATTGCAGTTCCCTTTAACGGGAGCTGCAGGATGACTGGCTTGATTCGGACCCCTCTTCTGACTGTCTTGAGGAACAGATTGTGCAACTAGTACTTTCATTTTCGTGTCTTTCATACGTTTTCTCTCGTGTTCTTGTTCTTCCCTGATCCTATTCTGGTGGTATTGGAGCATCTGCAACATCTGGGACGGGGTATTAGCTTGCCAGGTGCTTTCGACTTTCAAAACTCGATTTTTAATTTGTGGGCTTGAATTCTCGACTAATTTAGTAACAAAAAGATGAGGGTATGACTCACTACTTGTCTTGAGGCCACTGTTGATGCTAAAACATTTCTCAAATCTAGAATAAAAATCACTAATGTCTTCGTCTTGTTTCTGTTTACAGGCTGAGATTGCATCCCAGTCTTCCTTTTTCGTTGTTAACAATCTGGGTAAAACTTGTATTAATAATTCTGGCAATTCCTTACATTTCGCTCCAAGACCGGTACCTGGTACTCGTGCCTTGTCTTCAGCTTCTAGAACTGCCCAATCGATCTTTTTCTCTCCCACCTCCCATTCTTTTTCCTTGAGCTTTTCATACACCCCTGCGGGCAACAGAACTTTCAACATTTTAATTATATCTGGATACGTGTATTCTCCCATACGGAGCATGTCTTTTAATTCTCGGTGGAACCCTGCTGGATCTTTATCATGACAGGGAATTAATTTCTTCATCTCTAGGAGTTCCATCTTTGTAATCGGAGTGTAAACAAACACTCGTTCTAGTTCGCCACCCGTTCCTCTAACTGGGTGGACTTCTCGTAACGGATTCTGTCTCTCTATGTAAAATGGTTTACTTTCTGGTGGTGAGACATGAACAAAATGCGGATTCAAAAACGTATATGTCATGAATGGGGCGGAAACCATGGAGGGGGCTACCTGAGGAGCCGGGACCTCTAACCTGATGGTGCGCGCAAACTGGCAACGACGTGTTACTAGGAGAAGCTGGGGGCTTCGAACTCTGTACTAGGAGCAGAGACTGAAGTCTGGAGAGTCAGGGCGACATGTACCTAAACAGTATCTAGTATCTGGTGTTTAGAGAACATGTTGATATAAACTAGAAGTCAGGAGGGGAAAGGCTAACAGACACTAAGACTGGACCATGCATTATTCTACATGTAGTGCGTGATGAAGAATATTAAATGACCTTTAAATGCAGTATTTCTCTTACATGGAGACGTAAAGGCTAGACAATGACGGAAACTATTGATGCAATTCAGTGGCTTTAGGAATGCAGAGAAGGAGGACTAAACTGATAACTGGAATCATAACATACTCTTGGCAGACTCAGAGGCAGAGCCAGGCTGAACCGGGCACTGCGAGGCAGGAAGTAAGTGAAGGGTCGAGGATACAGGTGGGGGCTGTATCGCTCCTCAGCGAGGCTTCAGGAGACAGGAGCTGAATCTGGTGTCCAGGCCCTTCTGAGGCCTAGAAACGGGGACTTTACAATGAAATAACGTGCACACTGAGAAACGTGGCAACGTAACTTTACATAGGCCTGATATTCGTAGTATTCACGAGAACTGGAAACTGGCATACTAGAGGTGGACACAACTGTAATTACGTCTTTAATCGAACATAGGGAATACATATGCATATCTAATCATGCACACATAACATATGATGGATGACACGTAGGGACACAGAACATGACAAAATTTACTTTTCCACAGGAAGATGACTCGGGCCAGGGGCGGTGATGGCTCTCAATACTTCTTGACAATTCACGGCTCGGGCCGGCGGTGGTTAAACACTCGCAGTTCTTTGCAGATGACGGAATGGGCCAGTGGGGGTGATTTAGCAGTAGTACGATGGTTACGCTGCAGGGTTCAGTGCGGTCATAGTGCGCTTCAGGCACATGGGTACAGTGGACCACACAACAGTCTAAGGCTTCAAAAAGCACCACACACACACAGCGTCACTGATACGATGGGGGGAATCTTTGATGTTTCAGAGTTCCCACAACTGGAGGCCAGCTCTTCTCAGGCCCTTGAAGACTTTCTCTGGAGGACACAGCACACAGCAAAGTCCTTTTTCAAGAAGGGGGGACACAGCGCACAGCAAAGTCCCGTGTCATCTTTTCAGAAGAAACAGTAACTGCAGGCCAGCACCAGACACACGGCAAGGGCAGTCCTCCTCCTCAGTCTCTTCAGCTGTCCTCTTCTGGCAAAGGTTACTCTTGATCACGAAGTAGTCTAAAGTACAGGGGTTTCAATTCCAATATTTCTACCCCAAATGTCTTTGTTCTCTATGTGTGAGGGGTCCTAGACCCAGTCCAAACCAGTTCTGGGTGCACTCTGCCAGGGCACAATTTCTTCCTTTGTGAATGTGGGCCAGGGTCTTCAGACGCACCCCAGGAGGTGGCGCCAGTCTTTTGTGGAAGGCAGGCACAGCCTAGTCAGGGACAGATACTACTCCTCCCACCACTCCAAATGCAGATGGGCCTATTCGGCCTAGGCTGACTCACCCAGACTCCTGGAGCCACCCCAGCCCCTGTCACTCCACAGCCAGACAGTCAATCCACAACCAGGCAGAGGCACACAGGAAGGTTGGACAAGAAAACAGCCACTTTCTAAAAGTGCTATTTTCAAACAGAGAATTTAGAAACCACCCTTCCTAAAAGATGTGTCATTAATTCTGAGTTTAGGGATACCAGACTCCAATTTTCTATCTCACTCCTGTTACAGAGCATTTCCCATTCTGTCCTATGGGCAAGATAGCCTTTCAATAGTGAAAAACGAAATTGGCAGTATTTCACTATCAGCACATGGTAAACACACCAGTATGTGTCCTACCTTTCACATACACTGCACACTGCCATGGGGGTACCTTGGGCCTTCCATAGGGGTGTCCTATGTGAAAGGGAAGGGTAGGACCAGGCAAGTGAGTGCACTTGCTAAGTCAACATGGCAGTTAGCAAACTGTGCACAGGCACTGTGGTGGCAGGCCTGAGACACCTTTTTAGAACTACTCATGTGGGTAGCACAATTAGCGTTGCAGGTCCACTAGTAGCATTTGATTTACCAGCCCTGGCACGGGTAGTGCACTTTACTAGCGACCTACTGGTAAACAAATATGCCAAACAGGGAGAGCCAATCACAATATCAATTTATACAGGGAGCACTTGCACTTTGACTCTGATCAGCAGTGGCAAAGTGCCCAAAGCATCTAAGCCAGCAAAAACGAAATCCAGCACACCATCAAAAACACAGGGGGTATAGGCAAAAAGTCAGGGAAAACTATGCCAATTATGTCAGGTCTAACAATACCTCAGCCAACTACAAATCCCATTTCTATCAGTAAACAAGTAATCAAACCTCAGTATACATTATATTTATTTGACAACTTGTTACAACATAGCAACAGTAATGCTTCCCCCCTCTTAAGTAACCTCAACTACTCTGTCACTTGAGGATCTATTCTTATGGACCACCTTCCTTTTCCTGCCAAAATATTCTACTAGTTTTACAGCTTTTTCAAACTGAAACTATTAAAAACGCATGCTAGTCTCTATGGAAAAATGTATCTCAATGTGACTATTTCAAACTATAACTAGTATAAGTAACGATTGTCCACTTCATCACACATTTCTTCACACATTATGGTAATATGTTGTGGAGTTGATGCTCTCCTTATTGGTCGTAGGCTTTTCTATATATGTCTTCAGTACTCCGATGTAGGCATATAATAACTGAACACTCCCTTTTAAAATAGGAAAAATGGTATAGTCATATTAAAAAGTCTCAAACCCCAGTAATCTAACACCACCACTTAATGTGACTGACCCAGGGCATGGAAAGTAGTCCTATGTCCACATTGGGAGTGCTTTGGTTGCCTCTCCAGGTAACAGTGCAAGATCTGGCTCTCACATTAGCAGGGACTGGCCTTGTCCTCTGAGCACACACTATATGAGGGGGGCACTATGGTGAAAGAAAAAGTCGAGATACCAGTTTCAAATGGAGTCGGCCTCTTCAGGCAGGGGTACGTGTCTGTCCCCACTATAGTAGTCCATATTACTTTCTGAGTCACGTTTCATAATTTTCACTTTGTCTATTGAGTAAACTCATTCAATACAAACCACACTATTGTACCTTTGTCTAAGATTTGCAAAGGAAAGATAAAAATGCACATTCAGATTATTCCAGTTGTAATAACAAGAAGACGTCCTGCATTTTTGCATGCCCACTTTCCACCTCATCAGGAGCTTCTGTTATTCTAAATTTATACATTTTAAGACATTTTATAGTAAAAATAATTTTGAAAACACTATTGAGGGTCCAGAAAAACTAAAAACAAAGAGCCTCATTTATGTGGCATTCTGTGGCGCAGGAGCCTGCTCCATATTTATGAGGCAGCACTAAGTCACTTTTTTGGCTTAATGCTGCATCGTAAATATGGTTCTCTTTAACACAGCTTTCTGCGTTAAAGTGGTGGCGTGCAATGGGTGTTGCTGAGGGCATTCCCAGCAACATCCATGGCTTTTTGACACTGCCCCAGATTTACGACAAATCATGGATCTGAGGCTGCAGCAAAAATGTACACTTGCGTAAGGGATGCACAACCAGGAGAATTACCTTTATTTCTCCTCGTTTTTCCTTTTTCTTTGGGTGCTGAATTCTGCAACACATAGAAAGAGGAAAAAGCCTTTTCTGAGTGTTTTGTGCATGAAGGTGTCCCTTCTGCACAAAAATAATCATCTCCGCAACACAGGCACCCTTGCACCATGGTACATGCCTTTTGGGTTTGGTCCCAGATGTGCGTGCTGTAAAACGTATGGCCAAGCCTAGAGTTTCTTTACACTGGGGTGGCAAGACGATACCGAGGACTAGGCAATGGATACAAGATCTTGTGTACTGTAAGGACACTCTACAAACATATGAAGAAGAACTACCTACAGGTTCGAGACCAAAAGATTATTGGAAATATTTAATAGACTACCTGAACATGAATGAAATTGTGTAACTGGTTGTAACAACGATGTTAGCATTACTTATATGTACTATGTGGTTACGTCGGGACGAAGGGTACTGTTGTGCGCTGATCTGAATGTTTATTATGGTTTGACATTGTATGTCTTTGCAAATACCAATAAATGAAATAAAATAAATAATAATATTTGTTCAGGTAACCGTTGTGCATGCTTTAATGCAAGCTTGACAGCCTTTTCCAGTAAACATATATTGCTAACAATTCTTTAAAATATGCATAGCGTCGACCTTACCTCCAACTATATGAGTATGGCTCTCTCACCTCATGCTTTTCATTAGTTAATTTATCATTCCATCGTCTGGGAAGTGCTTCGATTGGAATTCCAATCGTGATAGAAGGCATTTGGGTAAAAGGTACTAATGTTGAACCGTAAATTGTGATTATTAAATAAGAAATTTCACTTCGGTACATGAAATATACCATCAAGTACATGTTCTAAATAGTGATTTCTGAACATTCACTTTCCCAAAATACCGAGGCACAAAAAGCGATTAGTTCGGTTTCACAATTATAAAACTTAGCGCAGACACATAGTAATGACATTACAATCAGGAAATACATTGCTACAATCACACTGAAAAACACAGGAGCACGAAACACATGCTGGAGTAACCATCTCTTGAAATCTTCAAGAATGGCGAGTAAGGAAGGCCAACAAGGGGAGTAAGGAACAAAAAGTAAGCACACATTATCAGATGTAGAAGCTGAGATACATGTAGAGGAATGTGTGACAAACCATGAGCAACTTTTTGTAAAATCTTCATTAACTGTTACTGATGCAACAAAAAAAAAGAATCTGGAGCAGAATATACAAGCACATTCACGCAGGGAGAGTAACAAAATGCAGTGTGGCATAAATTAGAACAAGCACTGGCAAAGCCAATGGGTCTGGCATTAGCCTCCCACCGTTTGGCTTTGGCAATTTTAATTTTGTTCTCTCTTGCAGAACTTTGCAAAACGTTATCGTTGGGGAAGCTACTGAGCCCTCCGCAGTCTAAGAAAAACATTGATTGACCAAAGACTCAAAATAGCACACATTTCCATAGTAGTCCCAGGCACTGAAGGGAACTGCTGTGAGTGTGGATGTGTTCCTAGTGAAAGGGTAGCATGTCGTACATCATAGTGAAGTCCTATGATCCATACGGAAGAGAGTGGAAGAAAGTTATGAATGACACACAGACTAATTGTTGAAGTCTGGCTGAAAACCCCTATAACTAATTATGTTATGCACACAATTTGAGTAAAACAAAAAGGTCTTTGCTAACGCCATACCTTAAAAAAGGCAGCCAGATTGGCATTGGCTGCAAGTCCTTTTTTGTATTCTCCCTCTAAAGCAGCTCTGCTGACCTGGTTCTCTGGCTCTAGAGCAGCTCTGCTGACGTAGTTCTTAGGCTGTAGAGCCGCTCTGCTGACCTGGTTCTCTGGCTCTACAACAGCTCTACTGACCTGGTTCTCTGGCTCTAGAGCAGCTCTGCTGACCTGGTCCCTTGGCTCTAAAGCAGCTCTGCTGACCTGGTTCCCTCCCTCTGAAGCAGCTCTTCTCACCTGGTTCTCTCGCTCTAAAGCAGCTCTACTGACCTGGTTTTTCTGGCTCTACCGCAGCTCTGCTGACCTGGTTCTCTGGATCTAGAGCAGCTCTGCTGACCTGGTTCTTAGGCTCTAGTGCATAGGCCTTCAAACTGTGGGGCACACTACCCTGGGGGGTGCAGCATCCCCTCAGGGGGGGCAAGCACTCCACACCACCACTTCATCTTCCATTGTTGCCTCCAGGCGCCTGTTGTGTGTCTCAGCCATAGTCAGAGTGGCGATACAGGGGTGCTAAGAGGTGAAAAAAACAACAAAGCCTCATTAACACGTGAATGGTCTTTTAAAGACCTGTGAAGTACTCCGGTGAGGCTGGCAGCTCAAAAACTGCCTGTGTGTGTGCCCTGGAAGCTGTCTCAGCCCGGGCTTACACTCTTGATGACGGGGGAGGGGAGTGCGATGAATGCTCTATTTAACCTCAGATCAGGCGCGCAAGACCCATTGGAATTAAAGGGCTTCAGCCCCCCCCCCGTCGTGTGTGGCAGCCCGTGCTCAGACAGCTCCCGGGCACACACACAGCCGCACCCGAGCACTTCACAGGTCATTAAAATACAATGTGCATGTTAATGGGACTTTTATGTTGTGTCACCCCTTCCAAGAGCCCCTGCAGCTCCACTCTGCCTGTTGCTTAAAGTTTCAGCCACCCCCGAATTTTTTTCTTAGCCCCCCCGAAATGTGGCTCTAGTTGCGCCTCTGCCTCAGACTACCCACTGCCCTACCACTTTCCACCCTGTTCTGTGCAACAGACTCAATCATTTTAATAGATTTCGACGTACTGCTACCTGGAATCTGTGCTAAATGCTCCACACCTGAAAGCATGGTAGAAACACTATTAAGTAACTGACATCAGCGCATGTGATTGTATTTATGTGAGGCTCCAAAAGGCCCTTCTGGTGCGGCATAGAGTCCTCACAAAGCCAAGCAGTGCTATCTAAAGGTGAGGAATCAGCAGTTAAATTTGAATCCAGCAGAAAGAGTAAGTATCATGTTCTTTAGTAATCGAGGAAACACAGTCAATTTCCCCTCTCTCTCAATGGCTTCTCTTCTCTATATGTAGTACATCCGCAATCCATGGACAATGTCCTGCCTACTGTTAAAAAAAGTCTGCAGGAAATTAAAACTACAATGCCGTGTTTTTGTGGCATACCATCAACAAAAACACGGCGATGATGATTTAATTTCTTGCACTACATCACTGTGCTTACATCTCTGAAAGAAATTAAAACTACATTGCCGTGTTTTTGTGGCATACCAGCAACAAAAACACAGCAATGTAGATTTATTTCTTACGCTACGTCACTGCCCTTATATCTCTGCCGACTTTGGAGTTGGGGTTTGAGACTCGGCTTGTGGCTCTCATACAAATCACAATTTTCCCGTGCCTACCAAGAAAATAATGCGTGCATGTCTAATGTTACTGGTGCTCATGTAAAACGCCAATACCTTTGGGTAGAGTTCAACAGTAAATAATAAAAGCAGTTCATGTTATTTATGCTCTCCTGCCTGTTCCGTACTACTTGTAGTGAAGTATCGGACTCACTGTGCAGGTGTCACTCGAATTGGAAGCAGGCACAGCACTGTGACCCAGGCTCTTCAGAAGGGTGGAGCAGGCAGTGTGCTCCTGCAGTGGCGGTGAGCTGAGACCGTGACTGCAGGCCTCGTTAGCCGACCTGTGCAAAGTTTACTTCAACAGAACTAACATAGATAAAGGCTTAATGCTATTTTATTACCTTGTGGAAGGCTGGAACAAACAGGAGGGTGCAGCAATTGGCGAACATACAACTGCACACATGGAGCGGCGGACTGACCCCATATTAGAAACGGTGGCTTGTCTCAAACAAAAATGGAAATACAAGTAGGAGTATTCAGAGGGTGTTTTCGCAACTGTAACTTGTCAAGAGTATGCCTTTGCTCCGATTATCTCTTATCTCTGATCCACACTTTGGGGACCCTCCTGCACCCAGAGAGTGTGTCCGTACTGAGACACTTTGCAAGTCCAAACCGGTCAGACAGGAGGTCCTGTATTTTTTTAAGGCATTTGACATGGCTGGCACCACCGATTCAGATACTGCCAGTTCTAACATGATAATAAAACCTGTGTCCATAACATATCTCACAAGCCATAGAAACTTAAGGAAAGGCTATCTGATGAGGGGGGTGGGTGGCTGAAACCCTCTGAGCCCTATGGACGTTGCACGCCTCTTAAAGACCATGTGTATATTTACATACCTTTGCAAACTGATTACACAGGTTTGTTTTCTGGTTCCAGTACTCCCTGGGACCCCACTCTGCCTATTCATTGCATTTGAATGTTCAGTCATGGATCATTCAGGCAGCCTTAGAACACAATTAAAAATGCTTTCTATTTATTTTTGTTGTTCCAAGTATGCACAGATAAGTGCTGAAAATAGGCGTTAGGTGTCTGCTTATTTTTGTACCATCTGGGGCATCAATATAAACAGCTGGCAATGCTAATCGCAAGTTTGGAAGTTTGGTGCAGGATTAGCACAATATTTATTTCCTCCACCCTCGATCCCTGGAGCCTGAATAATGCCAAAAAAGCAATAGTATAACTTATATCTCAACCCTTATGCCAAGCCTCAATAACATGCTGAGTAACTTCAACTGTGTCTGGGACTGCATCCTGCATTCAAACAACTCACTCCTCATTCTCGCCCTTCTTTTTCACACTCACCCTGCACTCACAGGATCACAATGTACTCACACTGATCACCATGCACTCATACCACCCACTCACCCTGCACTCACAGTGACCACACTGCACTTATGCCACTCACCATGAACTCACACCGTTCTCCCTCCACTTACTTGCGGTCACTTGAGCACACCACACACTCTGCACTCTCAGTGATCACTCTGCACTCTGCACTCACAATGCTCTTGCGCTATTCACCCTGTACCTCACCCTGCAGTCACACGAGTTCACCCTGTACCGCATCCTGCAGTCACACAAACACACTACTCACCCTGCTCATGTGACACTTTTCTCACCTGTCCCCCGCAGGTGTGCGATCAGTGTTAGGGCCAGCCCTGGCTGGGAGTCTTAGTCCCCCCCCGAAAGTTCGGATCTAGTTGCACCCCCTGTTGTTTCTAACGTCGGAAGTACGCTTTCACTGCAAGGAATTTACAATCGTTGTATCCTTCCTGAAGATTCCATTCTCTGGCAGGTAAGAGTGAAAAGCGTTTTTTTTTTTTTTTTTTTTTTTAAACTTTATTTAGATTTTTCATGCAGTAAAACACCGTATAGTCACATCATGCTAATGGCACGTTGTCAATCTGGAAATACTCAAACCCTCAAACTCCCCCCACCCCTTTCCCTCCTCCCCTGCCCCCCTCAATAGCAATAGCTGAAAGGAAAAACAGATCCTCAGTGAACATCTATCTGCGTCTAACAGGGACGTCATATCGTAAAGTAATGTCCATCTTCAGAGGGTATTCGAGCTAGGCCAGGTATAACAGGTAAAGTCTAAAAAATACGGGTATTATAGTAGTCAGGAACATAAGAGTGGTAACATCACATCCAACACAGTCGCAGCATGATATACATAGCAGTTGAGCACTCAAGGCTCGTTGTACATTCAGGCGCCAGCCTCTCGCTACAGCTGGGAGCTCACCCTTCTGACCCCCTCTCAGTCTCGTCCTCCTCCTCTCCCCCCTGCCTTTTTCGGAGAAACGCTAAAAAAGGGCTCCAAATGTCCTTAGGTCTGGAGTGCAATGCCATTAGCTCTGCGTATGCATGTAAGTTCTCCTGCCATAGTACCATATCTCGGAGCCACCCCTTGAACTTAGGCGCTCTCCCCCTCCCCCAGCGGCACGCCACCTGTCGTTTTGCTAACATCAGGCCTAGCAATAATAACTTCTTATGTGGGGTGACAATGTGTGTGATTAGGCCCAGGAGGGCCGTCGTTGGTGACAGCTCGATATCCACCCCCAACATGTCAGCTAGCCCTTCCAATACTTCCACCCAATACTCCGCCACTTTAGGGCAGCCCCAAGCCAGGTGTAGGAAGTCTGCCGGGCCGCGATGGCATCTCTGGCATCTATCATCCTGCCTCAGCCCTAGTCTGTGTAAGCGCGCCGGTGTGTGGTATAACCTGTGCAAAAATTTAAAATGAAGGATCCGGAGTCTAGTACTGCCAGAAATGCGTTCTGTCTGAAGGCACGCATCCTCCCATTGCTCGTCCGTGAGGGGTTCAGGTAGATCTCTGTCCCAAGCCGTCCTAGCCCTGGCCGGTTCATGGGGGGGTCCCAATCTGCTTCTGGCGTATAGTGTAGATGTAGCATGTTTCAACGTCTCACCCTGCAGCATCAGGTGTAGGGATTGGAATGGCTCCGGCTCCGTGGGGAAGTCGGGGCATATGGCCTTCATACTCTGCTTCAACCTCGTATAGAGGAACAGATCCATGAATGCCGGGGGATCCTCCCCAAAGAATTGGTCACGTGTACGGAATTTGCCATCCAGAAACAGATCCCCACACGTGTGATAGCCGAGTCTCATAAGCATATTTTGACAAATTCTTTCGCTTGTCACCTGCAATATCTGACTCGTCAGCAGTGGCAATTTGGGGGAATAGAGACGCGACACGCCTTCTGCCTTAGCTAGCCAGTACATTGCCTTTACAGTGCAGTCCACCGTAGTGGGATCTCGATTGCCTGGTTTATATGGGGCAAACACATATCCCGCTGGGGGAATGGGAGACATATGGCCATCCTCCACCGCCATATGGGGCATGTAGGGGGGGGATGAAACCAGTAAGCCGCAAAATGCGCCTGTGCACTGTGGTAGTATTTCTCGAAATCTGGCACATCAAAACCTCCAAATCTATATGGCAGCATCATAGTATCCAACTTCAAGCGTGCCTGCTTCCCTCCCCAGATCAGACGCAGCAGCTGTGTCTTAAGAGTAGCAAAGAAATGCACTCCTGGGTGATATGGGATGTTCACAAACAAGTAGAGGAACTTAGGCACGATCACCATTTTGAGAGTGAAAAGCTTTTTGTAAAAAATGTTAAAGCCTCGCTCCTTTCCCCTTCATCCCACTACTAGTGGGAACGTTGGATGTTTCAAGGAGGAGCGGATTTGGCATTAATCCCATAGGTGCTGACTTTGGTTCTGGGCACCCCAGTTCGAGTCCTGGTATCAGCTCAACATCATATGATCCTGGGCAAAATCAATTAATTTACCCGTGACTTACGAAAACTTAATTTGACCTTGATTAAAGTCGCTGGTGCTTGTATGACATGTTCCAATCCCTAGAGCTGAGTCCACAAGCCTGATATAATAAATATTGTGAAGTATGCCTACCATCTGTCCTCACTTCTTTCGTAGACCAAATAAAAAGAAAATATTGTGCAGCTATTTCTGAAGCTTTGGAAGGCAATCTTCTTTATAAACCAACTATGCCAACAAATTGACTCTTGATGCTGCTAGAGAATAAAGATGTATATATCCTCTTGAATCCCTTATATCACATGTGCATGATGTAAGTGTCCTTTTGGCCTTCTTGGAAAACTGTGTCTGGCCTCCTACTGACATGGCAACACCTGGCCATACTCCACATAATCATGGATTTTTCAATCATGTCAAAAAGCATGTTTTGTGGCACCCCTTTTTCTGATATCTTGTTTAGGGGTAAATGTGTGGCGCAACAGCCAGTGCTGATGACTGTAGAGGGGAACCAGGTTCAATTCTTGGTGTCTGCTCAAAATCCTGTGATTCTGGGCAAATCACTTAATCTCCCTGTGCTTACAAAAAATGAATGTTTGCTTGTGTAATGTAAAAGATGCTCCTGTAAGTACTCTAATACCTTTGGGTCATGTTCGCACTATATAAAACTTTAAAAAATATATTACAAAATTTTGTGAGCACTCCCATTTCCAGATACTGCTCAAGACTGGAAGTGGAGCACAGGCAAAGGATGGCAGAAGCAATAATCCATCCACACATTGACTGTCTCTGTGGAGAAAAACAGGCACACCCCACACCTGTGTTTTGGGAGTGTTTTTGTTAATCTATCCTAAATGTTGTGTTTTATGTGAAAAATAAAGCACCAATATACATTTTTGTGCTAATTGTTTCTTTTTGAACTTTTCCTTTGAACTTTAGAATAAGCACAAGCACTAAAAAAACTTCAGTTTACTAAACACTCTTAATTTATTTAATATTATTTGCCCTATACCACCTGGGCTCTGCAGGAGGGAAGGGCCATCAATGATGCAGAGTACCAGCTTCCTGAACTTTTTTGTCAGGTGGTGGTGATGGTGGGGGGGGGGGGGGGGGCTAGACATGTAAAAATGTTTAGATGGGGGGCTCAGCCGACAAACGTTTGAAGACCTCTGCTCTAGAGCAGCTCTGCTGACCTGGTTCTCTGAATCTAAGGCAGCTCTGCTAACCTGGTTCTCTGGCTCTAGAGCAGCTCTGCTGACCTGGTTCTCCGGCTCTAAAGCAGCTCTGCTGACCTGGTTCTCTGGCTCTAGAGCAGCTCTGCTGACCTGGTTCTCTGGCTCTACAGCAGCTCTGCTGACCTGGTTCTATGGCTCTAGAGCAGCTCTGCTGACCTGGTTCTCTGGCTCTACAGCAGCTCTGCTTACCTGGGTCTCTGGCTCTACAACGGCTCTGCTGACCTGGTTCTCTGGCTCTAAAGCAGCTCTGCGGACCTGTTCTATGGCTCTAAAGCAGCTCTGTCCACTCCTACAATCATCCTGACAGAAGCATGTCCTTATCTAATCACTCTGCTGAAACATAAGTGCTTATAAACGTATCCTGCTGTCAACTAGAATGACTCAGGCATTGAGACAAGCAGTAGTAAGTCAAATGTGCACAATGCATGCGGTCCCTTAACCCCTTGCAGACTACTGAGTCAGTCCTGCAAAAGTCCAGGTAATAGTCATGCTTGTCTGGAATCACACTGTGAGTCTGTGTCCAGTCCTAAAATCATCCTGACAGAAGCATGTCCTTATCTAATCACTCTGCTGAAACATAAGTGCTTATAAACTTATCCTGCTGTCAACTACTGGCACTCTAGGAACCCAGTCACTGTCTATACACTTGCAGAATGACTCAGGCATTGAGACAATACCTAAGGACTCATAATTGAACTGAGCACTCTATTTGCAGCACTGTCATCATTCTGGTTACTAGTGATGTTCTTATAGAATGACCTAGACACCAACACAAGTACACATATAATATTCTGTGCACAATCCCTACAAACCTCTAAGCAGATACATACTATTGGTACACTCCACTAAATACTGAAGTAGTACTCCCATGCAGGCTAGGATACCTCCTGTCAGTCTCATGCAGTTCGTCAATCAGCCATTCAGCACTATGTTCCTATTGTATCACTCTGCCAATACCAAAGCACTTATGGGGCAGATTTACAAGCCCCCTGCATCACCAGTACGTCACGTTTTGTAACATAGTGATGGCGCTGGGGACTCCTCCATATTTACAAGGAGAGGAAAAACCACCCTGCGTGGCTTTTCCTCTCCTTGAAAATACTACCCATTCAAACGCAGCACGTTGCGTTGAAGGGGCGTTCCATGGGTGTTGCTGAGTCTGTTCCCACACAACACCCCACACCTGTGTTTTGGGAGTGTTTTTGCCAATCTATCATAAATGTTGTGTTTTATGTGAAAAATAAAGCACCAATGTAAATTTTTGTGCAAATTTTTTCTTGGAGACTTTTCATTTGAACTTTAGAATAAGCACAAGCACTAAAAAACTTCAGTTTACTAAAGACTCTTAATTTATTTAATATTATTTGCCCTATATGACCTGGGCTCTGCAGGAGGGAAGGGCCATCAATGATGCAGAGTACCAGCTTCCTGAACTTTTTTGTCAGGTGGTGGTGATGGTGGGGGGGCTCGACATGTAAAACGTTTTAGATGGGGCTCAGCCGACAAACGTTTGAAGACCTCTGCTCTAGAGCAGCTCTGCTGACCTGGTTCTCTGGCTCTAAGGCTGCTCTGCTGACCTGGTTCCATGGCTCGAAAGCAGCTCTGCTGACCTGGTTCTCTGGCTCTAGGGCAGCTCTGCTGACCTGGTTCTCTGGTTCTACAGCAGCTCTGCTGACCTGGGTCTCTGGCTCTACAACGGCTCTGCTGACCTGGTTCTCTGGCTCTAAAGCAGCTCTGTGGACCTGTTCTATGGCTCTAAAGCAGCTCTGTCCACTCCTACAATCATCCTGACAGAAGCATGTCCTTATCTAATCACTCTGCTGAAACATAAGTGCTTATAAACATATCCTGCTGTCAACTACTAGCACTCTAGGAACCCAGTTACTGTCTATGCACTTCCAGAATGACTCAGGCATTGAGACAAGCATTCACAATATGTGCGGACCCTTAGCCCCTTGCAGACTACTGAATCAGTCCTGCAAAAGTCCAGGTAATAGTCATGCTTGTCTGGAATCACACTGTGAGTCTGTGTCCACTCCTACAATCATCCTACCAGAAGTATGTCCTTATCTAATCACTCTGCTGAAACATAAGTCCTTATAAACTTATCCTGCTTTCAACTACTAGCACTCTAGCAACCCAGCCATGGCTATGCACTTGCAGAATGACTCAAGCATTGAGACAAGCAGTGAAAGAGTCAAATGTGTACAATATATGCGGTGCCTTAACCCCTTGCAGACTACTGAGTAAGTCCTGCAAAAGTCCAGGTAATAGTCATGCTTGTCTGGAATCACACGGTAAGTCTGTGTCTACTCCTACAATCATCCCGACAGAAGTATGTTCTTATCTAATCACTCTGCTGAAACATAAGCGCTTATAAACTTAATGTGCTGTCAACTACTAGCACTCTAGGAACCCAGTCACTGTATATGTACTTGGAGAATGACTCAGGCATTGAGACAAGCAGTGGTACAGTCAATTGTGCACAATAAATGCAGTCCCTTAACCCCTTGCAGACTACTGAGTCAGTCCTGCAAAAGTCCAGGTAATAGTCATGCTTGTCTGGAATCACAAGGTGAGTCTGTGTCCACTCCTACAATCATCCTGACAGAAGTATGTCTTCATCTAATCACTCTGCTGAAACATAAGTGCTTATAAACCTATCCTGCTGTCAACTACTAGCACTCTAGGAACCCAGTCACTGTCTATACACTTGCAGAATGACTCAGGCATTGAGACAATACCTAAGGACTCATAATTTAACTGAGCACTCTATTTGCAGCTCTGTCATCATTCTAGTTACTAGTGATGTTCTTATAGAATGACCTAGGCACCAACACAAGAACACATACAATATTCTGTGCACAATCCCTACAAACCTCTAAGCAGATACATACTATTGGTACAGTCCGATAAATACTGAAGTAGTACTCACATGCAGCCTAGGATACCTCCTGTCAATCTCATGCATTTCGTCAATCAGCCATTCAGCAGTATGTTCTTATTGTATCACACTGCCAATACCTAAGCACTTATGGGGCAGATTTACAAGCCCCCTGCGCCACCAGTATGTCACTTTTTGCACTTTGCATTGAAGGGGTGTTAGATGGGTGTTGCTGTGTCTGTTCCCACACAACACCCATGGAATAACACATCTCAAGACTTACGAGAAAGTGTAAATCTGTAGATATGTGTGAATGGTGGGCCACCCTAGAGGTGGTGTAGCGAGGCACAACAGGGAGAAATGTTTTTTCCTCTTTCAATGCATGCTGCATTCCACAGCACACATTGAAGGAGGAAAATGCCTTTAGTGAGTGTTTTTGTGCAGGAAGTAGTCCCTTCCTGCACAAAAACAATCTCCCCAAGACACGGATATCCTTGCACCATGGTGCAAGGGTGCCTGTGTCACTGCATGGCTGCAGTTTGTGTGCTAGTGCAGAGGGAGCACAGAATTGCGACATGTTCATGTAAATATGTCACATCCCTATGCAAGCCCTTTTGCACGGTACAGCTAAAGGGCTTGCAGTGTCACGCTGCGGCACTTCTGCATATCTCTGGCCCTATAAATTCACCATACAGTACTAATGCATTCTTTCAGTCAATCATGCTCTACACATACATTTTACCAAACTTTCAGACCTTACCATGCAATTATAGTTCTTTTTTTAAACCAGATAAGGTCGTTCTGAACTTTTTTTTTCTTCTGTTTTTTGTTTTCTATTTTTATTTAGTTTTTTAACTGTTTTGTACTTTTTGTGGTGTTTTTTAAAAATTGAACAAAAAAGGAACTAAGTAAACAGTTAGCTTTTGGAATTCAATATCATTCCAAAAGCAAAAAAATACAAAAAAATTGCATTTGTGGTTCCATTAAGCTGCACAAATAGCGTCCACTGACTGTTCACCATAACAGATGATGGTTTTGCGCTTACTGCAGTGCTGCTGCAGAAAAGCAAATTCTGGGCGAATGTCTACTGGTGGTGCTGAATTGGACGCTCCGGAGGTGCGAGCAATGCCTGGTTGTGGATTTTTTGCTGCACGCCTCATTTCTTCTCGTGCCAGATTCTTCGGGTGAATGGTCCACAGATGTTTATACATATTCGCTGTTCCACAGGAGTATTTCTTGTCACTGGCTCACGACAGGACCATGTCACACAGCAAGCATGTGACTTTTCTTGCGTTTACCTTTTTTACTCGAACAGGAAAGGTGAAAAATTTCCATATCACTGATTCAGGCCTCTGCTTGGGTGGATCTTCTTCCAAGATATCGTCATCTGAAGAATGATGAGGAGCTTGCGAACCAGATGTCATTTCTCCAATGCAATTTTTTAAAAACACCC
This sequence comes from Lissotriton helveticus, assembly GCF_964261635.1. Taxonomy (NCBI): domain Eukaryota; kingdom Metazoa; phylum Chordata; class Amphibia; order Caudata; family Salamandridae; genus Lissotriton; species Lissotriton helveticus. Next base: position 2,111,864,745 of record NC_136057.1, read on the forward strand.
AACAATTCCAAAACCAGCTCTGGAAGAAGAAGAGATGTCTCTCATCAACAGCTCCAAACAGAATAATTAAAATGGTTGGGGACCTTCAATATTCACAGTGGGAAATGTTATGAACCAATCAAATCTTTTTTTTTAGGTCACATGGGATCCTCCCACCGTGCGCTCACGAAGTGCGCACCCGACGCGACTTCGCGAAAATATATTTAAAAATAATATAAGTTTATTACAAGTAGAAATATATTATTTTTATGAATACCTTAGATGATCGTTTGCCCTAATATATATATTAAAGACACGTACATATCATTTTAGAACATAAAAAATTTCACGGGAGTCACTCACCCAGTGCGCCCCAGCTCGTATATGACATCACGTGGGGCCCTCCACCGCGTAAGCATCGCGTACCGTAATACGCATGTGTTGTGAATGCGCGGGAGCAGGACACTACGTAACATTGTACGTATATGACGTAACTGAAAAAAACCACGCGCCTGTCGCTCACCATACACGGATCCTTACGACTTTTCCAAAATGGCAGCTAGAATACGCGGACCTGCTGCGGTAAGTACGCTTTGGGTGCGCAACTCCCCCAAAAATTTGGAAAATAAAAGTATATAAATATATTAAAATACAAAAATATATATATATATTTCAGTTTTAAATGTAATTAATTTTTTTTGCAATTTTCAGAAAAATATACAATGTTGTTTAATAAATAAAATATTTATAAATAAACAGTTAAAATCTGTAGAATTTCAGTCCCAAAAATAGGTATAACTATTATAGCACTTAAAAATTAGCATTTAAAAAACCTTTGAAATTCACTGAAAAAAACATAAGTTTCAGAGGCGTTATAGTTAGGAATTAGCATTTAAAAAACCTTTGAAATTCACTGAAAAAACCATAGGTTTCATGAGTGTTATAGTTAGCTGGACATTGCACTCGTACAAAATCAAAGAAATTCCTTCGTTATAGTTAGTTGTGCTAACTATAACTCGCATGCCCGCAATGCACTGCTGATGATGTCACATATTACATCATTCATGACATGGTCAGTGACATCACTGATGACATCACTGATGACATCTCAAATGACATCATTGATGACATCACTGATGACATCATCCACGTGACAATCTGATACACCTCATCACACATTGGTATAACATTTGATCACTCACTGTAAAATACAGAGTACCATATTTGAAAGCATTGACACACACATACCAGTTACTACATACACATTCACTAATTCCTAAGTCTTCACACACAACTGTCAATTCATCCACAGAATCACTTATACATGCAGTCACTGATCAATGGTAGCGCTATCAAATGTACTCATACACCTATATAGACATCATTGACACATCAGCAGTCATCCTAGTCGGTTATGCAATGATGCTATTCACTTATGAAAAGAATCAATCACACTTACATTTACTCACCTACACAGTTATACACACAACACCTGATGTATACATACACATAGTAAATCATAGTTACTATGTTAAAAAATCACTATTACAATTATACACTCATTCATACAGTTACTCTCACAATCACTGACTCTTACATATACTTATTTATATACACCAACTCTCATATACAATGCCTTTAATTTTTCTACTTTATTGGAGATGTACCACTGACACATATATTCACTTACCAACACACAAATAAACACATTCAGACGCCCAAACATCTGTTTCCATAAACACTCCTAAACCCATATGCCTAGACAATCAACCACTCACACATCTATGTATAGAGTTACAACTCCCCACCCAACCACAGATACACTCAGTATCCCTTACAAATACTCAGCCAACTAATCAATAACTAATATAGACACTCATGTAGTTAGTGACTAATTGATGCAGCAGGTTATTCAACAACAGAGACAGTGACACACACATTCACATTGTTTGGTTACTAACCCATATATTTAGTGAGAACATTTAATTACTCACTTAAACAAACAGTCAGACAGCTCCTAAATCCTCCATCCAGACAGTGATATATCCACTCAATCTTCAATACAGATTGGTATATATAATAGATATTTAAATTTCAAACAAAACCACATTCACTGGATGATGTCATCAGTGATGTCATTTGAGATGTCATCAGTGATGTCACTGACCATGTCATGAATGATGTAATATGTGACATCATCAGCAGTGCATTGCGGGCGCGCGAGTTATTGTTAGAATAACTAACTATAACGGAGGAATTTCTATGGTTTTGTACGAGTGAAATGTGCAGCTAACTACAACACTCATAAAACCTATGTTTTTTTCAGTGAAAATAATAATAATAAAAATAAAAAAATAAAATATATATATATATATATATATATATATATATATATATATATATATATATATATAAATATATATATTTATATATATTCACTGAAAAAACCTTAGGTTTGGCACCAGTTATAGTTAGCTGGAAATTTTACTGATATAAAACCAATGAAATTCCACGTTATAGTTAGTTGGACTCACTATAACTTGCGCGTGTAATGCACTGCTGATGATGTCACATATTACATCACTCATGACATCACTGATGACACCATCCTTGTGACACAGTGACAGATCTCCTTTCACTGTAATCTAACCCTTGAAACACATATTCAAAAATAGAAACAAAAATTTTCAAAAAAATGGAGATACCCATACCAGTTACAACAACCAATTCAATAATTCCACCATCTATATACACATGCACTAATTCACCAACAGTTCTATATAGTCACTCATACATATATTCACTAATCATATGTAGTGATACACCTACACATCCTGTTACACACCGACAGTCATCCAAAAGTTATTCACACACATACTCACACATGCAAATAAACTATTGAACATCCATTTATTTGCATAAACAGCTATACACACACTACCACTTTACTTCTAAGGAAACTTACACATACTTACTCTCTTAAAAAATCAGTTATAGAAACACATACTAATTTAAACAGGAACTCTTACAATCCCTCACTCTCACATATACTCACTTATATACATCAATATTCACATATACTAGATTAAAACATATGTAGTTACTGATAAAGACACTAATAAGACAGTCATTCACTCACTAACACAGACATATACACACTCATCCACCCATACAGTCCTGCACATATGCTGTCTTCAGAACACATACAAACAGAGACTCAGTCATTCTTGCATCTATGTACTAAGTAATACTCCCACCAAAGCATGCAAACACTCATACTGATACTAAGAAAAACATCTAATAACCTATATACATACACATGTACCTACTCATCAACCCATGCAGCCACTTTTACACAAAGTGAAACACTAATACATATATTTAAATATTTAAGCATTACTCACTAATATATGTATTCACTAAGATATTCAATAATATATACATATATAACACATATTTATTTTTCAGAAAGACACACATTCACTGGATGGTGTCATCAGTGATGTCATGAGTGATGTAATATGTGACGTCATCAGCAGTGCATTACACGCGCAAGTTATAGTGAGTCCAACTAACTATAACGTGGAATTTCATTGGTTTTATATCAGTAAAATTTCCAGCTAACTATAACTGGTGTCAAACCTATGGTTTTTTCAGTGAATTTCATAGGTTTTGTAAATGCTACTTCCTAACTATAACGTGTGTAAAACCTATGGTTTTTTCAGTGAATTTCATTGGTTTTTAAAATGCTAATTCAGAAATATCTCGTGTATACAACCTATACTTTTGTCAATAAAGTTCTGGCAATATTTCAGAAACAAGCCGTTTTCTTCACTGTTCAAGTTGCATAGAGACTCCTTGTAAAGCGATACACAATTAGAAAGTCTGTACCTTGCCTTTTTTTCAACGCATTAAAATTTGCCTGTAAATAAAAATAGCCTTTCTAAACTTTCGTGCACGACCCGGTGTGCGCACTCTCGGCAACAGTTCTCAATAAAATGGATAGCGCATTTCCAGGCTTTCGTGCGCGACCGACTGCACGCACCCGCCTATATATTTCGTGAAAACTTTGCAATCTGAACTTATTGAATTCCTTCATAGACCCATCAAAGAACTTAAAATACGTCAAAGAGACTAAACCTAGGCTTCTTTTTTAATATTATGAAAATGTTCATTAAATGGAGCCGAATGTCTTTTTAAACTTTCGTGTGTGACCGAATGTACACACCTTGGTATTTTAAAAAAAAATATAAAAGGTTTTATACTTTAACAATTTTATGCTTGAATCGAGCTCAGAAGATATATTAAATCCGGATATGTTTGGATTTACTCCTTTTCACGTTTTGAAACTTCGCTGAATTAGACCGCTACTTCCAAATGGCGTACGTGACCAGATACTATCACCGCGTACACGTCCCGAGACGCGCATGTGAAGTCATGTGACTTGAAAACAACACTTCCAATTGGTTCTTAGTAGTTTCTATTCTGCAATTTACACGGAGCACTCCACCCACTTCTCTCACTATCTTTTCTACTCTCAAAAGAGAACAACGTTCAACACCCTTCGGAAGACTTTGCTGAAATGGCTGCCACCCCGCATTCATCTTCCGAATCTGAAGGAAATGAGCGACTACCTTTAAAAAGAAAAAAGGAATCTTTTATTTGGCAATTTTTCACTTATCCTGAAGAACAAAAGAAAGTGAATGCGCCAAAAGTTACCTGCACGATATGCAATTTGGTTCTCTCAAGAGGAAATCCAAGAAAAAAATATTCCTTTTCCATACATACCATGGTGCGGCATGTGAAACAAGTGCACCCTGTGGAATTTGCACAGGCATCGACAAGAGCCCTGGCCACGCTATTACCATCAGAGGTGGCCAGCACATCTTCTGGTGGACGACCTGTATCTCCATCGAGTGCTGTGATGGACTTGAGACCATATCTTGCAAAGGTGCACATGAAATGCAACGAGTGTGGAGAAATTCTTCTGTACGGAGAGCAGAGCCTCATTCTTACTAAACTAAAAATTGAGAGTCATAAATGCCCCGAGAAAAGATATATTTCTTCATTTCATTTTGATCCTGTGTCACACATGAAAATGTTGTTGCAAGTTAAAAAAATCAAAAACTGCATGACACTGTTCCTGTCAAGGTAGCATAGCTGACGGCCTAGGGGTGGAGGACCGTTGTGCAAATACCCCGGGAAGGACTCTGGATATGCTTGGTCCCTGAGATTCTTCGATGTCACTGCCTTCCACAAATGGCATAAGTCCTGGATGTTCGGTGCCATACTTGAGGGTTTGACCTAAAGACACGTCCTGCGGTGCCCTGGTCCAAAATCAAACAACATAACACTTCTTTAAAAAAAAAAAAAAAAAGTTCTTTTCGGAACTAACTCATTGTACCAAAAACAGCTCCAGGAGCATATTATAAAGGGGGTTTAGCTCCCCTTTTTTGGCTTTCGTTCGTGCGCGACCGTGTGCGCGCACCCGCCTATATATTTCGGGAAAACTTCGCGATTGCAACTTATTACATTTCTTCATAGACCCATCAAAGAACTTATACTACGTCAAAGACAGTAAACCTAGGCTTCTTTTTTATTATTATGAAAATTTTCATTAAATGGAGCCGAATGTCTTTTTAAACTTTCGTGTGTGACCGAATGTACACACCTTGGTATTTAAAAAAAATATATAAAAGGTTTTATACTTTAACAATTGTATGCTTGATTCCAGCTCAGAAGATATATTAAATCCGGATATATTTGGATTTACTCCTTTTCACGTTTTGAAACTTCGCTGAATTAGACCGCTACTTCCAAATGGCGTACGTGACCAGATACTATCACCGCGTACACGTCCTGAGACGCGCATGTGAAGTCATGTGACTTCACAACATCACTTCCAATTGGTTCTTAGTAGTTTCTATTCTGCAATTTACACGAAGCACTCCACCCACTTCTCTCACATCTCTACCCTGTTATCTGCAATTGTGAACATCAAAAGGAGCTGCGCTACGCCCCTGTAAGAGGCCTCACTCCCACTGCTGCAACGGCTTGGCAGTCCTCCAGATGCACAGGAACAGCCCCTCCGATCCATTGAAGTTCTCTGTCGTGAGAGGCCTCACTCCCACTGCTGCAACGGCTTGGCAGTCCTCCAGATGCACAGGAACAGCCCCTCTGATCCATTGAAGTTCTGTGTCGGTCTCAATACCACTTACGAAATGAAAATAAGCACTGAAGAATATTTATGCTGTAGCAGGAGGAGTACTACATGCTTGCAGAATGCATTCTATTACCTATAAAAAAGTGAAACACCCACGCTACAATCATATAGAATACTTCCTCTAAAGAAGCCTGTGAATAACTTTCGAACATCAGGTTAACCTTTTTTTACTCTCTCATCATTGTTAAAGATAAGTATTTACAATACTATATTAAACAATGCCATGATTTTTCCTTTTTAATTTTAAAAATCTTGCAATCTTTCACAAACCCAATACTCATGGCTTCTTTTTCGTGACAAAAATCTTGCAATATTACATACCTACATAGAATAACAGAAAAAACATAAAACTACAAAGGCCAAACAGTCTACTAAACGCGGATTTGTAACCTATGGGGCAGATTTATGTTAACTACTTCATACCCAGATATGCACCAGTTAATGTGCACCACAGTATGGTAGTGCTCCGTTACCCATGGTGTGCCACATTTGAAATATGGCACACCAAGGTACAAAAACACCATACATGCGTAACACATCTGTGCTCAAAAACTAATACATTGCTAGAGTTGCATCGCAACTGTGATGCAGCTCCAGCAAGGCTCACCAATGCACTATATTCACAATGCTGCATCAATACCTACGCCTGCTTCAAGCACATGCACAGTTTTGAAACAGCATGGGCCTGAAAGTCACTGAGTGAAATATCATACATTACAGTCAGCCACTTTCAAGACGCATTCCATCAGAGGAACACTTACCGGTTATTAGAGGTAGATCGTCCGACTCCACCAGAGGAGACCCCTAATAAAAAAGACATATATAAAATGCGGACTAGCCGTTGTATCGTGCTAGCAAACTTTAACTTAAAAATCGTTAGAAAAAACAAAAGGAATCGAGCAAAATCAGTAGGCCACTGATAGGATCTCTTTTTCACCTCGCTAAAATAGAAACATTAGGAACAACCCCTCATGAGAAATATGAAACTAGTGAGAGAAACCGAGCTCGACGCCATGATGGCTGCAAGATAGCTCAGCTCCGCCGCCCACCCCGCCCAAAATAACGACAAACCCTATACAAATATTATAAATAAATACAACACACCAGCAAAGTAACAGTGTAAAACGTTTTATTAAATAACTATTTACATGGCAGCCTGCTGCAACATGAAAACAACACTTCCAATTGGTTCTTACTAGTTTCTATTCTGGAATTTACACGCAGCACTCCACCCACTTCTCTCACTATCTTTTCTACTCTCAAGAGAGAACAACGTCCTACATTTTTCGGAAGACTTTGGTGAAATGGCTACCGTATCTCATTCATCTTCCGAATCTGAACAAAATGATCGACTACCTTTAAGAAGAAAAAAAGAATCTTTCATCTGGCAATTTTTCACTTATCCTGAAGATCAAAAGAAAGTAAATGCACCAAAAGTAACCTGCACGATATGTGACTCGTTTCTCTCAAGAGGAAATCCAACAAAAAAATATTCCTTTTCCATACATACCATGGTGCGGCATGTCAAACAAGAGCACCCTGTGCAATTTGCAGAGGGATTGACAAAAGCCCTGGCCACGCTATTACCATTAGAGGTGGCCAGCACATTTTTTGATCGACGACCTGTATCTCCATCGAGTGCAGAGATGGACTTGAGATATTTAACTATATATGGTCTATAACCTATGGTTTTTTCAGTGAATTTGCTCCGCCGCCCACCCCACCCAAAATAACGAGAAACCCTATGCAAATATTATAAATATATACAACACACCAACAAAGTAACAGGGTAAAACGTTTAATTAAATAACTATTCACATGGCAGCCTGCTGCAACATCGATCCAAATGCATGGTTTTTTCAGTGAAATTCCTCCGCCGCCCACCCCGCCTAATATAACGAGAAACCCTATGCAAATATTATAAATATATACAACACACCAACAAAGTAACAGGGTAAAACGTTTAATTAAATAACTATTTACATGGCAGCCTGCTGCAACATCTCCGCCAGCAGACGGCGTGGGGTGCACTGGAAGGGAGAGGCGGCGCGAACAAGCCTCCCCCACCTCCCCAGGTGGAGGTTTCTCAGCTACACCCCAGCGCTTCACTGATCTCCTTGTCCTCAGTCAAGCATCAATAGTAAGATTTTCATAGGTGAGTGTAGGTTCATAGTTTGCCATCCACAGACTAAAAGCCTGGAGTGGCAGTGAAAAAACCATAACTAGGTAAGAAGGAACGCAGAGGCTGTAGGAAGGACTCTGCATATGCTTGGTCCCTGAGATGCTTCGATGTCACTGCCTTCCACAAATGTCATAAGTCCTGGATGTTGGGTGCCATAGTTGAGGGTTTGACCTAAAGACACGTCCTGCGGTGCCCTGGTCCAACCATCACATATACCTGCGCCAGGAGACGGCGTGGCGTGCACTGGAAGGGAGAGGCGGCGTGAACGAGCCTCCCCCACCTCCCCAGGTGGAGGTTTCTCAGCTACACCCCTAAAGACACGTCCTGCGGTGTCTTGGTCCAACCATCACATATACCTGCGCCAGGAGACGGCGTGGGGTGCACTGGAAGGGAGAGGCGGCGCGAACGAGCCTCCCCCACCTCCCCAGGTGGAGGTTTCTCAGCTGCACCCCAGCACTTCACTCGACATAGGCGGCCGGCTCCCGGGGTCCGGCGGAACTTTTAGCCTTTTGGTGACTCTTCCATTCTGGACCTTGTCCCACAATCCGTTTGACCTGAAGACATGTCCTGCGGTGCCCTGGTCCAACCATCACATATACCTGCGCCAGGAGACGGCGTGGGGTGCACTGGAAGGGAGAGGCGGCGCGAACGAGCCTCCCCCACCTCCCCAGGTGGAGGTTTCTCAGCTACACCCCAGCGCTTCACTCGACAAGCTGAGTTGCGCCCGCTCCTGCGGCACAGTGCCTCGCTCGGCCAGCTGAATTACGCCTGCTCTTGCTATTACAGCGTCTCACCCGCCATCCGGCTGAATTGCACCCACTCTTCCGGTACAGCGACAGGCGGCTGCCACGGAGCTCAGGAAATGGCAGTCGGCTCCACAGACTTGGGCCTGGCCTGCAAGGATGGCTCTGGACAACCCTGGAACTCGGACGCTTGACTGCTACGGCATGGGCCCCATTCCCAAAAGCGTCCCATCAGCCTTGAAGATTCTACAAGAGTCACCGGGGCCCCCGACTCCCGCAGAGTTCCGGTGGGGAGCTTCTGCCATGATTGCTCGCAGAATGGCCACGACGTAGCCACGGGGTGCTCTCATGCTGACGCCAGCTTCAGTCTGAAACTTCCAGAAACACTGTAGACTACCAATTCAATCAGTTCCGGTGGAGCCCCAACGACGTATCGCGTTGTTGCATAATGCGTCATATGACACGCTGCGTTAGCGCACCCGGAAGTGCTCCGGTGCGCGAGGCGCGAAGCGCAGCTTCCCGGAAGCAATCCGGGGCGCGGCGCAGAGCGCGTAACGTAAGCATAACAGGTCATGTGACTTGTTAATAAAACTTTTCATTGGTTTAGAAATATTTTTGTCCCAAATGATGAAAACCCCTCCTTGTTTCCTCTTGACTCCTGCCCCCTCCCCAAGTCTTGCTCGGCCAGCTGAGTTTCGCCCACTCGTGCAGCCTACGACATGGATACGCCGGGGCGTTATGGATCAGTATGAGCAAATATACACTTGGGGATTCACAAGCAACAACAAGCCTTTGTATTTGGGGCTCTAAATCAAGAACAGTGAGAGAACAGAACCGAACTAAGCACTCAGAGGCTACGTTTAAACGTAACATCATCTCCCCAAAGGTACATCACCTTACACACACATGCACTCTGATCTCCTTGGCCTCAGTCAAGCATCAATAGTATGATTTTCATAGGTGAGTCTAGGTTCATGGATTTCCATCCACAGACTAAAAGCCTGGAGTGAGAGTGAAAAAACCATAACTAAGTAAGAAGGAAGACAGAAACAGAATCTTCCTCTGCAACATCCGGCTCTGCATCGCTACTTACTTATAAATGCAGAAAAAACTCAATTAACACAAGGGCTCTTTTCAGAGCCACCTTATATCAAAGCACTCAAACTTCTGATTTATCTCCATTTTCACACTCTTCTAAATAAGTGTGCGCGCCTGAGTGCGCGCACCCCGCAACTTTAAAAAAAAAAATATATATATATTTTCGCCTTTAAGGACCTTACTGCACACCCTGAGAAAACCTACGCAGCAAAACAATCTCTACCTTCTCCCCTTTCCATGTTCCAACGCTTTCAAATGAACAATATATTTACTCGCAGTGACAAAATGGCGGTCAACACTTCCTGATTTCCTTCGAATCGAACGTTAACACACGTCATGCAGCAAAAAAAAATTCCGCTCGCTCGCAGACGCTTGAGTGCGCGCACCCGTGCGCGCTTACAGATATATAATTGACTTTAACTTTAATTTTCTCAGCAACTACTGAACGGATTTACACCATTCCAAAAAAAGCGTAATCTGCGAGCCGGACTCTACAGTTTTGCCAAATTTCTTATAAACCCATTCAGCCGTTCGACCTGTAGCCGTGTCTAAACGTCCTATGGAAAATAACATGGAGAAAACACGTTTTGGGACCCCCCTTTTATCTCAGCCCCCGCTTCACCAATCCCCCCCAAACTTTCCGGGAAGGAGCGCAGCGGACCGAGCCATCTTCTTTGAGAAATTCGCAGAGATTCATCCACCAGAGCCAAAGTTAATCCAAATAGAATGTTGAGGATTTCCTATGGAAACTAGGTCCTAACTATAACTACCTACTGGCGACCGCAAGTAGGTAATATATATATATTCACTGAAAAAACCATAGGTTATAGACCATATATAGTTAGGAATTAGCATTTACAAAACCTTGAAAATTCACTGAAAAAAACATAGGTTATAGACCATATGTAGTTAGGAATTAGCATTTATAAAACCTTATTTTACTGACACAAAGCCATTGAAATTTGCATATATAGTTAGTTGCACTAACTATATATTTCACACACCCGCAATCCACTGCTGATGATGTCACATATTACATCATTCATGACATGGTCAGTGACATCACTGATGACATCACTGATGACATCTCAAATGACATCACTGATGACATCACTGATATCAACATCCAGTGTCTGTATGTTTCTGTAAAGTTTAATATGTCTTACATATTGAAGAATGAGTGGATGTATAAGTGTCTGGATGAAGGATTTAGTAGGTGCATGACTGACTGTATGAGTGAGTGATTAAATGTGTCTCACTGAGTGCATGGGTTAGTGACTAAACTGTCTTAATTTGTGCATCATTATGTCTGTTGTTTTGTAAACTGCTGCATGTGTTGATCAGTAGCTAAATGAGTAACTATATGGGTTATTGATTGGTTGCCCAAGTATTTGTATGGGAGACTGAGTGTGTGTGTGGGTGGTTGGGAGGTGTATGACTCTGTGCATAGATGTGTGACCAGTTGATTCACTAGATGTATGGGTTCAAAAGTGCATGTGGAAACAGATGTATGGGCGGTTGACTGTGTGCATGAGTGTATTGGTGAGTGAATGGATATCTCAGTGCTACATGTCAAAGTAAGAACATATGTAAAACACAGTATATGTGAGAGTTGACATATACAAATAACTGTGCATAAGAGCCAGTGAATGTGTGAGTGGCTGTATGGATCATTCTGAAATTGTATCAGGGATTGTATAAGAGAGTAAATATGTGTTAGTATCTGTTTGAATAAGTAAGGTGTGTATAACTGTATAGTTGAGGAAATGGAGGTGTGATTGATTCTTTGCATGACTGACTAGGTGTGTGAGTAACTCCATGGATGAGTGACACTCTGTGAGTGTCTGTTTACACTGAGTGTATATAAGGTTATATTAGAGTCTGAAGAAGTTCATCGTATTATCACATGAATGATGTCATCAGTGATGTGATCAGTCATGTCAAATGAGATGTCATCAGTGATGTCATCAGTGATGTCATTTGAGATGTCATCAGTGATGTCATCAGTGATGTCACTGACCATGTCATGAATGATGTAATATGTGACATCATCAGCAGTGGATTGCGGGTGCGCGAGTGCAACTAACTATATATGCGCAAGTGCAACTAACTATATATGCGAATTTCAATGGTTTTGTGTCAGTAAAATAAGGTTTTATAAATGCTAATTCCTAACTATATATGGTCTATAACCTATGGTTTTTTCAGTGAATTTTCAAGGTTTTGTAAATGCTAATTCCTAACTATATATGGTCTATAACCTATGGTTTTTTCAGTGAATTTCAATGTTTTTTTAATAGCAAATATTAAAAGCTGTTAAATGTATTCTTTTTTTAAAGGAAAAATATATTTTATATGTATTTAATATAATTTTTTTATGTATATATATTTATTTTTTTTGTTTCGCTACCGGTCCGCGCACCGGGTAGCTTCCCGTTAGCTCAATTTGGTGCCGCGACCCGGTCCGCGAACCGGTAAACGTTCCGTTAGCGCAACTGCCGCGTTAGAAAACAACATCGTGACGCGTCGCGTAAGTGCGACGTATCGCGTTGCCGCGTAATGCGTCTTATGACGCGCCGCGTTAGCGCACCCGGAAGTGCTCCGGAGCGCGAACCGAGGCGCGAAGCGCAGCTCCCCGGAAGCGATCCGGGGCGCGTCGCGTAAGCGCGACGTATCGCGTTGCCGCGTAAGGCGTCTTATGACGCGCCGCGTTAGCGCACCCGGCAGTGCTCCGGAGCGCGAACCGAGGCGCGAAGCGCTGCTCCCCGGAAGCGATCCGGGGCGCGGCGCGGAACGCGTAACGCAAGCGTAACAGGTCATGTGACTTGTTAATAAAACTTTTTATTGGTTCATTTCACTTTTGGTTTCCTAATGATGTAAGGCTACGTCATGTGACCTAAAAATAACACTTTTCATTGGTTTAGAACATTTTTTTTCCCAAATGATGAAAGCCCCCACCTTTTTTCTCACTCTGACTTTCAACTTTGTGAGAGGAAGACCTATTTTCATTATTAAGAGATGGCTTCAATAGTAGCTGCAGCTGGTGCACCCCCACCACCACCACCACCTCCTAGGAAGGAAGGACCACCTACCCAGTTCCTTCCCAACCGTGAGGAAGAGGAGGAAGAAGAGGAAGAGGAGGTACATGAGAGAGTATTCTTGCCTGAACAGCCCCGGAAATCCCACCACAAGGACAGTTTCATTTGGCAATTTTATACATTCCCAGAAAGCCAAAAAAAAGTCAATGCCCGTTATGTCACATGCCTGATCTGCAAAGAAGTTCTGTCCCGAGGCACAGATAAAAAATATAGCCACGGGAACTATACTATGCATCGCCACAGGCAAAGGTGGCATCCAATAAATTACAGCGTGGCTGAGGTGCGTGACCTCCGTGAAAACCCACGAACTCCTGTGGCCACCACCTCAACACAGGAAAGTTTTTCGGGACCAGAGGCGAGGGAGACGGTCCCCAATATCCAGAGCAATTTTCAACACATCAAGCTAGTGTGTATTTATTGTGGGGGACTACTTTGCCACGGGGAGATGAGTGTGATTTTAATGAACAGAGCATTTGAAAATCACAAGTGCTCAAAACGCCCCAAAAAGTGATTTTTTTTGCTCCTGTTGAGCCCTTTCTAATGCCTGTTTTCCGTTGTTCCCCCCCAAAAAACATAAAATTGTTCAAAAAATACAACAAAAAAAAATGTTCAGAAAAAAATTATATAAAACAACAAAAACATTTTTTAAAAAGTTATTTTCAGAACTACCTCCCATGTTTAAAAAATGACTAAAATTTTTAGCACTCTTCACTTCATTTTTCTCAGTGGTGCGCTTCCCGGTACGCGCACCGGTGAGGGCCCCGTTAGCGCAACACAAAAAAAAAGAAAAAAAAAACAAGAGAAGGAGAGCATAAGAGAAAGAGAAAGAGAGAGTAATGTTAAGAGACAGACAGCAAGAGAGAGCAACACAGATGTACTGTGTAATACATAGTAAAACAGTGTAAAAGATATAACAAAGTGTAAGAGAGAAAATGTAAAAAATATAATGCTGTGAAACAAAGAAAGAGAGAAGAAGAATACTAAAGCAGAGGCACATGAAGAATGTGAGTGTCTGTAAAGACTAAAAGGAAAGAGAAAAAATGATGTACAAATAAAAGGTAATAACGGAACCAGATTTAAATAACACTGGTAAAGGAGAGAGAGAAAAAAGTAGTGTGCATAAATAAAGAGGGATGAAATAAGATGGATAACATCGAATAAAGTTAAAACATGTGGATTGACAGAGAAATGCACTACCCATAGTATAAGTAAAGAGGGGTGAAAGAGGGAGAAATATTGAATTAGGATAACACATGGTGAGTGACATAGAGAGTGGACATAGAGAGTAAAGGAAACAGTACCCTTCTGGGCTTGAGTAAAACAGCACAAAAAGTTAAGTGATGCAATGTGTGTGACTTACAGGGAGTTAGTGGGTGTAGGTAGGAGTTTGGGTGTGTAAGGTGTGTCTGTGGGTGTGGTTGTGTGGACTGTTATGGAGAGAAAAAAAATGAAGGTGTGTGAAATATGTATGAAAAGTGTATGAGTGTGGGGTGTATATGTGTTCGATGTATGTGTGTGTATGGAATGTGTGTGTGTTTTTGAAGAGTGTGTAGTGGGAGTTTTTTTTGTGTGTATGAGGTTTGTGTGTGGTGTGTGTGGGGGTGTATGTTACAGGTGTGTGCATGTGTTGGGAGGGGGATGAGCTATATGTGTAGGAGTAAGGTAAATAATTAAGAAAAAGAGAATGAGTGAAGAAGCAAAGGAAGGGAACAGAGGGTAAGTGAAGTAAAGAATAGGGATCAAAAGAAGTTGAATATGAGAGGGTAAATAGGGAAAGGGGAGTAAACATGGAGAATAAGAATAAGTGAAAGAAACAGAGTAAAAACACAGGAGTGAGGTAGATTGAGAACATGTTAGTGACCTTAAAGCAAAGGGTGATAACAAACTACATTTTTTTAGTCATACTTACTATATAATAAATGTAACTTTATTTTTTTTTACTACAGTTGGTATCTGCGAAAGAGAGAAGAAAAAATAAGTTATAATTAGTAAAATATGTATTTTAAATTAAAAGATACAAATGAAGAGCTAAAAACATCATAACACTCTGTTTAGAAATAAAGTGAGAGTGAAGAACACAGAAAGGGAAATAAACTAAGGTAGAAGGACAAAAAGAGGGAAAAAGAAATAGAAGGAGAGCAAATTACAAAGAGTAAGGCATATAGATTCACTAAGAAAAAGAGAGAGAAGTACAGAGAAATGAACTGAAGGTAAGAAAGATACTAAAACAATGTGAGTTAGCAAAACTAAATCAGGAAACAGAAGTAAGTAAAAAGATAATGACTGAGACAGAAAACAGTCTAATTAAGGATGCATTTAGAAGAATGAGGAATAGAAGATAACTGAGAGTAAGAGAAGAACAGTCATAGAGTGAAAGGATGAAGGGAGACATAATAATATACAACAATTGAAGGAAATGGACTGAGGAAGTTATAACGTAGACACACTAAGAGAAAAACTGAGTGAGGTGGAGTACAATGAGTGAGAAAAGAAAAAAAGTAAGTCTGCAAAAAAAGGAAAGAGAGGAGAAGACGACTAAAATAGTGGTACTGAGAGAAAATTATTTGGTGATGAAAGTAAAGAGAAGGACATTGAAAGAAAGGAAATGATGGATAGTAACGGAGTAAAAGAAATGGGATGAAGAACGATGAGAGAGGAGCAGTGAAGTTGTTGTAAAAGAAATGATAGAAGGTAGATAAACACAAGTGAAAATAACACAAGTAGAGTGAGGCACTGAGCACAGAGAAGTAGTGAACGAAAAATAGAGAGAAGAGGTCAAAAGTAAGAAGCAAACAAAGATAAGCGAGGGAGAGTGGATGTCAGAGAATGGGAATACAATTTAATTTACACAATCCAAAGTATAGAATAATTTCTACAACATGTTACATAGTTTATTTTTGCTGTTCTCAGAATATATTGAATTTCACTTAAAGCAGTGAGTTCAAATTACTCATCATATGACAGCGGGAAAAAAAAAACACAATCTAAAAGATTGTGTTTTAAAAAAACCCTTACATACTGACAAACAACAAATGTACGCTAATCTTTGATTGACTTACTTTTCCTTGAGGCCAAATAGTATATCATGGAGGTCCTTTTCTCGTTACATAGTATTTTGCTGTTCACTTAGAAATCCATTTCATCGGCTTTCTACAAGAAAAGCTCCAAGAACATCTGAAATATTTTCAAAATTTTAATATACTCCTTTTTTTCAGTCATGACTCTTTACTCATTCTTGCACCTTTCCATTTGGCCAAATAGTGTCACATGTATGAGTATATATGAGTACTCCTCCCATCTTCATAGGCCAATTACCTTTACCTAAATTTTGGCTGTAAAAACACTAGGTATGAATTTATAAAGCCAAAAGGCAAACGTTGTTTGAAAGTCAAATTATTGTCGTTACATTGGGTCCAACCTTTAGACGTTTTTAATTAGCATGTGTAATGCCCTGATGTTGTAGAAGGACCGTCATGAAAAATAATAGCTACAGTTGCAAACGTTCTTCCTGATATCGATAACTGAGAAGCCACGAAATTTTTAATAGAAGTTGTCAATTTAGTTCCATCAGGTCTACATCGTTGGAACATTAAAATAACATAGTGACCATAATTTTGTAGAAATAATGTGGACAGCATTGCAGACTTACATTGAGTACACACCATATTGTGATCCGCTGCTTTAACTAGATTATTAAAAGACACTGATTTGCAGTCTGGTAAAGTTAAATATATAAATCTGTCAGAGTCTATTCTAGTAGTACTTGATGAAGCACAGTTATCACAGTCATGTTGCCATTGATAAGAAAGGCCAAATAGATGTTTTATATCTACTCCTTCATCTTGTAATACATCAAACATATACATGAAAAATTCCTGACAATCCTGCTGAATATTCTGTGAAAATTGATTTTGACCTGAACATATATCTAGAAGATTTCTAATTTCTGAAACACTTTCTATTTTAGCTCTATCACTACTACATTTCTCTAACACAGAATTCAATAAACAGCACAATGTTTGTTCCCGATTTTCAACAATCTCTCTTTGTAAATTTTGAAGAAAAAAAACAACATTAACTACTACATTAGCATAGCAGTTGACACCAGAACTGTTTTCAAACTGAAATCCAACAACATCTTCAACAGAATCCTTTTTGTTTCTCTTTACAATTACACTTTTATCTACTTTATGCCTTTTTGCTGATACCTCACTGCAATTACTCTCATTTCTTCTTTTTCGGCCTACCACATGTTTTTCAATCAGAGGATATTGAGGCAAATGTGGAGCATACTCTCTTCTTAACTTATTGTATTCTTTTACACAATCTAAATCTGCACAAATCTTTGTTTCATCACACTCAATCAAGTACAATCCTGCTAAAGTTCTGATTCGTGATAATGCCACATATGCCATACCCTCTTTAAACACAGAACTTCCAATGTTCACCAAAGCGCTATCTACACTTAAACCTTGAGACTTATGAATTGTCACCGCATATGCCAAACAAATAGGAAACTGTTTTTGGCGAACATATAAGTCTTTCACGAGCAAAAATCTAGCTGAACAACGACAAATTTGTTCTATTTCATCAATGTCATCAAATTTAATTTTTAAAATTTCAATTTCATCTCTATTTTTGTAATTCAGAAAACCAACAACATAACCCATTGCTCCATTTACTAGACCTCTTTCAACATTTAAATTCCTTCTTAAAATGACACGACAATTCAAACACACATTCAGAGTCTTTTCAAAACCAGCAGTTTTACATATAGTCTTCTCTAATGAATCCAATTTTGATTTCAAATTTTCAGACAAAATAATTGTTGCTCCCATATGCTCTATTTTATCAATAGCTTCCAGTTTCACTATCTCTTCATTTTCTAACTGTAACATTTTGTTGTTGAACATGGAACATTCTTTCAGAGTTGGCAACAAACATATGCCAGATTTCTTCTCGTTAATTTTCTTAAATATGTTCTCTGGAAGAATGTTTTCATTTGGGTACAAATTTGAAATTAATCGTGCATGTAAAGCTTCTTTCCCTTGCTGACTTACTTTTCCGATCCTTACATCTTGTAGAATATTTTTATAATCTTCATCATTTGCCTGCCGCATATTTTGAAGCAGTTCTGCATATTTAAAGTTTAACCATATATTAACGTTTCCGATGCTCCCTAAGCACTTCCTGGTATCTTCATGTGTGAGCATTTTGAACACAGGTTGTCCTTTCACTGGAGTCAACTGCAGAAGATCTCCAAAAACAACAATATGTTTTCCACCAAATAAGACATCATAGTATGTTCTAAGAATTTCTTGCATTCTCAAATGCACAAAAGCAAGCATGATATTTGACACCATGCTTACTTCATCAATGATAAGAAGTTTCATTTTCTTCAGGACTCTCGAAACTTCGGAACACGCATCTCCTGATAGCTTGTGATACTCCAATTTGTTATCATGCTCCACTGGCAGCATCAGTAAACGATGTAAAGTAATCCCTTTAATGTTATGTGCTGCCAGCCCAGTTGGAGCAGTAACAACACAAGACAGCGGTGATTCAGTCCTATTCTGCAGATAAGTTGCAATGGCTTTAATCAGAAAACTTTTTCCAGTTCCCGCTTCTCCCCTCACGTACAGTTGGACAGGCTTAAATGATGTACATGAGCATTCTTTTTTCTCATGACTGAATCCATGTTCAATCTGTTCTGTGACTTCGTCATATATCTGTTTCTGCTCAAGGTTTAGTTGTTTCACCAAATCTTCTAAGTTAACTTCATCATCTTGACCTTGTTACATAACTCTTTCCACCTCATCCATGGCAGTAGCAGCTTCATTTTGGATAATTGGTCCTCCTAGTGGATCCTGACTCAATGAAGCAGAACTCTGACTGCCTTGAGAACTGTCTCTCGCAATCTCTGCAGCAATTGTGGCTTCTTGCTCTATTTCTTCATTCAACATTTGCAGATAATGTGGAAAAACAGGACATTCTATGGTATCCTTCTTTGCATTAAAGGAGTCTTCATAACAGAGAAAATCTCCAAGAAGTTCCTCTTCTTCACGCCATGGTTTAAACAGTTGCAAAAGAGCCAAATAATAAAATTCTCTTTTATCTGGATTATCACAACTCAATTTGCGATGATTAATCAAATGACCTTTTTTCTGTTTCACTAGACATCCTTCACATCCAATGACTCCATATATTCCATTATTGAAATCTTCTCTGATGTTCCTCTTATAAATATATCTCTGCAGAACTTCATAGAGACAAGCGTTCTCAAGGTGATGACTTCTATTTGGATAGTATGTATCCAACATGTTTGTCTTCAAAATATCTGTACTTTCTGGTTCTTTCTCCGCCAAATACTCTATCTCTTGTACAGATTTCAAAACTCGATTTCGTGTTGCAGCAAGACCTAGACTCACCCAAATGATGGTTCTAGATTTGGCATAGAGACTTGCTGACGACAATCGATCAGAACATTCATACGCTCCAATTTCTCGATGCGACAACATCTTCAGACTGTAACTGTATAATTTCTTGCTTAGACTCTTTTCATGTGAAATGTCCTCCCACATTTCCTTTAGTTCTGTCTTTTCTTTTTTTGTGATGTAAGACGTCACATATCGAGCCACAGCAATAGAGTTGTCAGCAACGAATTGAATATCCATGTTAGCATTCCACATGGACAAAATCACTGGGTTGTAGTCGTTGATGTACTTAGACTCTTCGTCTCTTTTTAAATTGTATGTATTTTTTGGTGATTCCCTCGTCACAGTATGTCGCAGAGAAGACATCAAATTATTTACTCTTCCTTTAGAAATCACTGGTCGTGGAAAGCTGAAACGACATTTTGTGTAGAACTTGTCCTTGTTTCTGAATTTTCGACGACAGTACTTTCCACAACGATGGGATTGAAAGCGTAAAACTTGTTGCCTTAAACTGTTTTCTTCTGTAGTTTTCGGAACAGCACATGTTGAATACTCTTCAATGAAACTCATCACTGTGTCATCCGAATCTGTTCCAAATTTGGGTGCATCTTTAATCCACAACAACATATGTATGTGAGGAGCACCTCTCGCTTGATACTCCTTTCTCCAAAAGAAATCCAAAACCTCTCCAAGGGGAGGATTTGTTTTGTTGGTAATAAAAGACATCATAGCTTCAAATCTATGATTAAAATATCTGCATACATTCACTGGATCCAAAGAGCACAGTTCTCCAGGTGTTTTGAATTCTATATTTTGTATATTAGCATTGGCCTCTCGTAGAAATTGAAGTAAATCCTCCCATGCATACTCGGCACAGCTAAGAGTGAGGTACCATGTAGGAGTTCCTAAGTTTCTTAGCATACATTTCAATTCACCATGGCGACGGTACCAATACTCATTTGTACCACGCTGACATGCCATGAGATTGATTAGATGAGATTCTAAAATATTATCTTGAAGATTCACTTTCTGCATAAAGTCCCTCGCCGAAACATTTTGTAGATGTGCTCCACTTTTCAGAATATGGTTTACTGTATAAGAAAGCCCAGACAAGTCACTTTCATACAGTAGATGAAACAAATAGGGAATGCATTGACGAAACCTTGCATCTTCAGCATATAATCTTACAGTTCGATATTCAGATGCAGGAATTTGAAGTGGTCGATCGTCATATCGTCCACCTCGACCTGTTGGAAATAGCTGTGGAAAACAACGAGCTTCCAAACTTTCTTCCCATACACTAATGGGACTTCCTTTTGCTGTTTTCATTTGAAACAAGTCAATTGCATTCCCCATTACTTCTTTGGAATGTAAAGGATGAACAGTATAATGTTCATATATTTCTTCACTTCTAGACACATCAACTTTTTCAATTTGGCCAGCTGAACAATCACTGTCTTCATCTGCAGCTGTTTCCTCTGCTGCAACACATACATCTTTGTAGTACTCATTGTTTTTGACTAAATACAACGTTGCCTTTTTGACTTTCCTAACATCCACTAAATCTTGCCAGATTTTTTTACTCTTTGTTGGAACCCCATTAACTAGAATAACTAAAGGTTCCTCTTCTACTTTTTCTATACCAATTGTATCAATATTTTTTTTCAAATCTAGGGGCAAATAAACAACTCTGCCCTTTAATCCTCTCTGCAAATCTGTAGGAGGCAATTTCCCTATCTTAGGCTCCATGCGAACAATTGCCTGAAAAGGATGGACACATTGAATCAAAATAGACTCATATGTATTTAAATCTATCAATTCACGGGGAATGTCTATCAACTCCAGATTATTATGAATAGCTCTAGCAGGCATTCTGTTTTGATTTAATTTGTCATAACAATATTTACAAATACGCTGATCAGAACTCAAATCAAAAGAATTATCCACCCACAAATAAGTTGCTAAATCTTTCCACTCATAATTATCCATCTTTTCACTTTTTTCATATAAATCAACTAACCTAGTCTGAATCTTATAATGAGTCCGTCGACAACACACACAAGTAAAATTCGGCCTTTCACTTGATTTCACCTTAAACCTGGTAATTTCCTTCTCAAACTTTTCTGTTTTTAAAATCTGTACATTGTCTTCCACATTACCTTGAATTGCTGTCTCAATTTCTACACTGTCCTCTTGCTCACGAAAATAACAAATCTCAATTTCTTCACAAATCTTCTTCACATCTAATTCTGTTCCATGCAAAAGAGCACTGTTTAATTGTTTAAGCTTAAGTGCTGGACTTTTTGCATAATACAACATTCTCACTAATTTCCTCATTTTGGTATGATGCACTGCTAACATCCTAAAATGATGAAAAACACTCTGACAGACTTTTCTAGAAAGACAAGCCAGTGAATGGCCTTGCAAACCTGTGATTCCTCTCACTCTGCAAGGATCTAAGTCTTGCAACAACTTCATTTTCTGCTTTAGACTTTTCTTACTATATGTACGTAAGAAATTACAAAATAAATCAATTGATTCCTGTCGCACACTACAAATACTACTACACTTCCAAGTGTACACTGGACCCTTAGTACGTCTCACTAAAACTCCATCAGATAACACCTTCTGGTTCTCTAGGCACAAGTTTCTCTTTTTCAATCGGACAACCGTCTTTCACTTCATAGCAGGGATAAGACTGAGGCAAAATCTTGCACATGAAGCTTCACAATTTTACAAAATACAATTCCTCTATGCAAACAAACTCAATATGCTTCCTACACTGAGTTAACACAGCTAACATCATTCTAAAGAGTCAAATGTATTTCTATTAAACATGCACACATTCTTTATTACTTTAAAAAAATGTAAAAACTATTTTTATGCTTCATGAAGCCTAGTCCACTGCATTTTTAGACACAAGCCTCACTACCTACGCTCCCCATGAAAGCCCAAACATGTACCTTTTTGCACCATATTTAAAAAGTGAGACATGTAATTAGATGCGTCATGTCTTAAACCTCTGCGCCACAATATACTCAAATATGTAAAAAAAAAATCATTTCCCCAAAATCGTTTTTGACATCACATTTAGGAAACACAGCACAGATCCTATGTACAACCATCTGCCTCACAGCAGGGATAAGACTAAGGCAAAAGCTTTCACATGAAGCTTCACAATTTTACAAATTACAATTCCTCTATGCAAACAAACTCTATATGCTTCCTACACTGAGTTAACACATGTAACATCATTGTAAAGAGTCAAATTCACACCTGTGTCTAACAGTGCAGTCAGGGATAGGCTTCATGAAGTCTAGTCCACTGCACTCTTAGACACAAGCCTCACCACCTACGCTCCCCAGGAAAGCCCAAACATGTACTTTTTTGCACCATATTTAAAAAGAGACACATGTAATTAGATGTGTGTAGCATCCCGCTACTAAGAACTACAGACTATTATCACTGTGTTAACAGAGCTTTATTCTACACATGTGTTACTTCCCTTGTCCCTACTCTAACTGCCTTCCCCTCGCCGATCTCCTCCTCTTCCTGTCTACCCCCTAAGCTCCACCCACAACCACTAGCCTGCTAACTTCACAACATCTCCCCCCTTTGTAACAAAACAAATAAATACACTGACTTCTTAGTCCATTTCTTCAATAAGTCTTTTGGGTGGACGTATGTCACGATGAGGTCGTGGTGATTTCGTTCTCAGAGTAGCGTCACTCCGTGTTTCAATTGTTGGACCAGTGTTCTCACACCTGACTGAAGGTGGTTCTTCCGAACCGGGAGCGTCCATTTCACTCAGTGAGATTTCAGTGGTATCTTGTGGCAATTTCTTGAAGTGCGAGATATTTCTCGTGATTCGTCTCTGCTCTGACTCAGCAGTCACCATAGTGCCTTTCCTTTTCGTGACCAGTAATGGTTCATCCTTGAACAGGCAGTCGGTCTTTTTCTGCTGTTCTTGCTTGACAAGCACCCGGTCTCCGTCATGTAACGAGAGTGACCTCGCTCTTCTCCTGTGATCTGCATATAGCTTCATTTTGTCTTTTCTGTGCTGGTCTGTCTTCATCATTTCTTGATGGTCTTGAAGGGGTGTCAATGATGGTTGTAAGGCCCCTTCCCACGTTGGGATACGATTCCTCATAGGACGCCCCAGCATGAGAGTTGCCGGGCATTTCCCCGTGGTTGCATGAGGAGTCGTCCGGTAAGCTCGGAGGACCTCGTTGAGAGCGACTTGTAGATCTTTTCCTTCCGTTGCCGCATGTTGAAAAGTCTTTTTAAGCGTGGCCATGAACCTTTCAATTGTTCCATTAGCCTGTGGCCAGAGGGGCGTAATTTTGCGATGATGGAAATCTAGGTGTTTCGCAAATGCTGCAAATTCTTTTCCATTGAAAGGGGGTCCGTTGTCCGTCTTTACTTTTGAGGGAACTCCCCAGGCCGCAAAGACTTCGTCCAGTACATTGAGAGTGCTTGCGGCATTCATAGACGGTACAAAACGTGCAATGGGGTATCGGGAGTGTTCATCAATGATGGCCAGCACGTACTTGCCCGATGCCAGGGGTCCATAGAAATCAACAGCAATTTCTTGCCACACTCCAGGTGGTAGGGGAGTCATGGTCAGTGGTGCTGGAGGGTCACTTTTGCTTGTGAGTTGACAAAGATGACAGTCCTTCAAGGTAGCTTCGACCATTTGGTCGAGATACGGAAACCACACTCGCTCTCTTAATGCGCGTTTGGTTGACACAATACCTCGATGTCCTTCTTGGGCAAGCGCAACCACACCTTGTCTCAGTTTAGTGGGAATCACGATTCTCTGGTCCCGCAGTATTATGCCATCAGTGGTGGCCGACAGTTCACTGCACACATGTCGAAAGGCCTGCATTTCATGTTTAAGGACCGGATCAGTCTCCTCATCCTGAGAACCATGCCTCCACCTGTTGTGTCGAATCCTGCGCAGGACTTTCTGCAGGATCACATCTTGTGCAGTGCTTTCTCGAATGGTGTCCAGTGGGATAGCGGGAGGAAGAGCTTGATCAGTTACAAAATGTATGTACTCTTCTGCAATGGACGATTTAGAGACTGACGATGTATCCGGGTGTCTGGACATATAGTCAGCCGGGTTTTCTGACTTCCCCGGCTTGTGGATGATGGTGAACGTATATTCCTGTAGCCTTAGGCCCCATCGTTCAATTCTTGGGGGCATCTTAGATCGTGGGTTTCCATAAATGGTGACAAGAGCTTGGTGGTCTGTTATTAAAGTGAAGTGTTTTCCATATATGAAGACATGAAAATGTTCACATGCCCACACTACGGCAAGACTTTCTTTTTCGGGCTGCGAGTATGCCCGCTCTGGGTCGGTCAGGCTACGACTCGCATATGCAATTATTCGACGTGGATCTGAATCGTTGTCATATTGTGCCAAGATGGCACCAAGTCCAACAGGGCTGGCATCCACAGTTATTTCAGTCTTTCTTTGCGGGTTGAAATATGACAGGTGATCCGCAGATGCCACCGCCTTTTTGATCTCTTTGAAGGATTTCTCGCATTGGGGAGTCCACTCAAACGGCTGACCTTGTTTGGTCAGTAGGCGAAGGGGATGGCTGATTGTTGCGTAATCCCTGATGTAGCGAGCGCAATAACTGGCCATTCCGAGAAATGATCTGAGCTCACTGACGTCCTGGGGACTCTTGGTGTTGTTCAGAGTCCCAATCTTGTCGGGGTCGGGTTTCATGCCAGCTCCTGAGAAGATATGACCAAAGAATTTTAGTGTGTTTTGGTGGAATTCGCACTTCTCTTTGTTAAGAGTTAGGTTTGCTTCGAGTAGTGCGTGGCACACACGATTGAGTGCGATATCATGCTCTCGTAGATCAGAACCATAGACAAGGATGTCATCACTATAATTGAAGGTATTGGGAATGTTCTGAATGACCTGTCGAATGGCTTCTTGGAATATTTCGGCTGCGGAGGAAACCCCAAAGCTGAGTCTCTTATATCTGAACAACCCCAGATGGGTTGCGAACGTGGTAATGTATCTTGACTTTGTCTCCAATTCCAACTGGTGGTACCCCTTATTTAGGTCCAACTTTGAAAATATCTTCGCTCCGTTTAGAGCCGAGATCATATCACTCAAGTGTGGCCCCGGATGTCGCTCTCTTTCAATTGCGGTGTTGGGCAGGCGCATATCCACACAGAGTCTGACTTTGTTGGCCGTGCCCTTCTTGGGAACAATAACTACTGGGGACACCCACGGCGTTGGACCTTCAGTGCGTTCGATGA
Source organism: Lissotriton helveticus (assembly GCF_964261635.1). NCBI lineage: Eukaryota > Metazoa > Chordata > Amphibia > Caudata > Salamandridae > Lissotriton > Lissotriton helveticus. The sequence continues at coordinate 2,111,890,784 of NC_136057.1, forward strand.
TATCAGCAGCTAGCAAGTCCTGAAGTTCTTCCTCCACAGCGGCTTGGAGATGAAATGGTACCCGTCGAGGGTGTTGAGCGACGGGTCTGACTTGCTCATTAATGTGCAGTCGTACTTGGCAGTCTTTTAGTTTGCCTAGTCCTTGAAATAGTCTAGGAAACTGGCGGGTCACATCTTGGTTTCCACTGACTTTGAAAAGGATCTCCACTAGGTGAAGACGTTCAGCTGTCGGGAGGCTCAGCAGACAGTCCGCTTCCGGGCCTTTAATGACATGGATGACTGCTGGGATGGTTGTGTCCTCATGTTGGAGGGTCGTCGAGAACTTCCCGAGACAAGGAAGTGGCTTCTTAGCCACCCATGTGAAGACTCTGACTGGTGCAAAGGTCAGCGGAGGACGCGGCCTCATTCGTTCATATTCGGTGACTGGAATATAGTTCAGGGATGCACCTGAGTCTAGTACAAATTGAGTGTCGTGATTGCCAACTTTGATGTCCAGCCGGGGATATGTCTTAAGCTGATCTGGATCGGCGGCTAAGTTCAGATATTCAATGGTATATGTTGAGTCTCTGGATGACGGTCTAGATTCCTGAGATGGTGCCCTCCGTTCCCACCTGGACCAACGTGACTCTCGGCTGGAGTGTGATGACCCAGAAGACTGTTCAGTTTCGTTTTGGACAGCTCGTGCATGGTGTCTTCGGGTGCCGGATCGGGACGTTCTCTGGGTACTTCTTCGTGAATCAGGCTGAACTATCTTTGTGGCACCACTTCGCTTTTCCTTATTGTATTCCCCACACATCACTTCAAAATGATTCGTTCGACCACACTTCAGACACCTTTGACCTATGGCAGGGCAACTGTCTACGTGGGGGTAGTCATACCCGCACCGGTAACATTTCCTCACGTTGTCTGATCTCCTTTCCTTCTTCCACGGCTCTCGCCGCTGATGTCTTGATGGTTCGCGACGTGGTGACGGGCGTGACCTCCAGCGTTTGTCTCTCGAGCTCCTTCGATACTCGTTCTTGGCGTGCACGCGTCGTACTTGTTCACGACTCCCTTTGTGTCCTGCTTCGATGTCTGCTGCATATTCTTCAGCTTGGTCAAATATTCGAGTCATCTCCTCTATATCATCGAGACTGTGTTCTTTTCTCAATAAACGTCTCCTCAATTGATCGGAGTGACATCCATCAATTATTTGTGATTTAATTGCCGCATCTGTTGAGAAATTGTCAAATGCACAATGCTTGGCTAGTCTCCTCAGGCGCATCATGAAAGCGCTCATTGGTTCCTCCTTCCCTTGACGAGCCGAGTGAAAGGTATGGCGTTCATAGTCGACATTCTTTTTATGAAGAAATCTTTTATTTAGTGCGTCACGCACCTTGTCATAGGTGTCCGCCTCTGCGTCAGGAAGGTCTTTGATTATTTTAACTATCTCCCGCCCCGCTAAGTTGCGCAGGGCAATCAGCTTCTTCTTATCTTCGGTAACTTCTGAGCCTTCGATGTAATCTTCAAATTCTTCGAACCATTCTTGCCACTTGGGGCCCATGGTTCCCCCAGTGGTCACCTTGAGGGGTTCGGGCGCTCGCAGGTGCGACCCACCTGGAACCTTGGGCTTGACATCAGCCAGTGGCGGCGGATTTCTATCATCGTCGGACATCTTTGTGGTTCTTGTTCCTTTCAGGTATCAATGCTTGTTTCTTTGCCAATGTTCGATTATTTTCGGGTGCCAATGCTTGTTTGTTTTCAGGTATTAATGCTTGTCTGTTTTCGGGTACCAATGCTTGTTTCTTCGCCAATGCTTGTTTAATTTCGGGTACCAATGCGTGTTTGTTTTCGGGTATCAATGCTTGTTTCTTTTTCCTAGTGCCTGACTCCAAGATGGCCGCTCGTTGAAAACTAAGGGGTCTGTCCTGACGAGCGCCTGACTCTAAGATGGCCACCGTCCATGCAGTCACACGAGGCTTTCTCTCTCTGGATTCAATCACTCCAGACTCACCGGCAGACAGCTTCAGGCCACAACGCTGGCCAGGATACCTTCTCTGGTCACTGCTGGCACCAGGTGAGGTTGGGGTGGGCTCCCAGCCCGCTTTCTCGATTTCCGCTCGTTTGCGCCGACAGGGTGCCGAATCTCACGCATCGGGCGTGAGGTTTTCAACCTCCAACGAGCGCTCGGGCTCCGATTTTGGCGCGTTCAGCGGCGCTCACTGGCAGTCCGTCACGGACAATGTTTGCTGCTCTGGGGCACTTCTCCTTTGCCTTTGGGCACAATGCAGGGTCGGAGTGGGCTCCCGATCTTGTTGCACGGGCCACTCACCCCAGGCACACGCTTCCCGCGTGAGCCGCGTTTTACTGCGATGTGGCACTCGCATCTGCCGTCTCTCTCGGTGGCTCTGCTCGGCAGCGTTTTCTGTTCGCTGCTTGGGACAGGGTGTTTCTTCAGGGTGTCGCAGGTAGTGCGTTTAGGATCCCACCCTCGTCGCCAGTTGTAGCATCCCGCTACTAAGAACTACAGACTATTATCACTGTGTTAACAGAGCTTTATTCTACACATGTGTTACTTCCCCTGTCCCTACTCTAACTGCCTTCCCCTCGCCGATCTCCTCCTCTTCCTGTCCACCCCCTAAGCTCCACCCACAACCACTAGCCTGCTAACTTCACAACAATGTGTCACGTTTTAAACCTCTGCGTCACAATATACTGAAATATGTAAAAAACATTCATTTCCTCAAAATCGATTTTGAAATCACATTTAGGAAACACAGCACAGATCCTATGTACAACCATCTGCCTCACAGCAGGGATAAGACTAAGGCAAAAGCTTTCACATGAAGCTTCACAATTTTACAAAATACAATTCCTCTATCCAAACAAACTGAATATGCTTCCTACACTGAGTTAACACATGTAACATCATTGTAAAGAGTCAAATTCACACCTGTGTCTAACAGTGCAGTCAGGGATAGGCTTCATGAAGCCTAGTTCACTGCACTCTTAGACACAAGCCTCACCACCTACGCTCCCCAAGAAAGCCCAAACATGTACCTTTTTGCACCATATTTAAAAAGAGACACATGTAATTAGATGCGTCACTTTTTAAACCTCTGTGCCACAATATACTCAAATATGTAAAAAACATTAATTTCCCCAAAATCGTTTTTAACATCACATTTAGGAAACACAGCACAGATCCAATGTACAACCATGTGCCTCACAGCAATGATAAGACTAAGGCAAAAGCTTTCACATGAAGCTTCACAATTTTACAAATTACAATTCCTCTATGCAAACAAACTCAATATGTTTCCTACACTGAGTTAACACAGGTAACATCATTGTAAAGAGTCAAATGTATTTCTATTAAACATGCACACATTTTTTATTTCTTTTAAAAAATGTAAAAACTATTTTTTCCCCCCAAAATCGTTTTTTACATCACATTTACAAAACACAGCACAAGTCCTACGTAGAAGCATTCCATGTCACGACTAAAAAATCACAATTTTACAAAATACAATTACTCTATGCAGTAAAAACTTTTTACCAAGCATTATCAAAAAGCATGACACAAAGCAACATTTAAAGACCACAATTTTCTTCCAAATCTTCTCCATAGAGTATACAAGTCTCTATGTATATTAAATGAATCATAACTCACCTTTACAAATGCTTTAGGACATTCACAACAGTGTCAGATACACACACCAATATTTCTTTAGCAGAGCAAAAGGTATGTTCTCCAACCACTGCAAACCATAAAGGCACAGAAAACCTCTAATTCTACACAGATATCCCTTTTTGTTAACCAATTAAAACTCTTCCCTCTCTATATTCAAACCAACACCCTTCCCCCCATCAGCTCTTTCTACCTGTTACCATAGCAACTCCCTCCTGACTGAGCTGCCAGGGCTAAAAGTTTATTCTACAATGTTGCAAATCACCTCTGCAAGGATGTTTGACCTGCAAATACACCAGCTTATCTGGTGTAAGGTCTCTTTAAATAACTTTTTTTTAACCATTCAAATTACTTCTTACACAGAACACAACCATGCACCCTAACTTTCAGTTTTCACCTATCTCATTCTACCAATCATTGCTTGTGATTCAAGAGCACTGAAACTCCACAGGTTTTTTTTTTGCAAACTCCTATTATTCCAACTGCCATTTCTTTTCCACACTTCATCTAACTGCACCAGAATCTCCTTTTACCATGTATTCTGTCTGGATTATTGGACATAGTTATATCCACTGGGCTCAAAGGTATGCTAGTACCAGAAATTTACACAACCTTGATTTATCAAACGTGAACATAAAATGGATTGGCTACAGAGGATTAAAATGTCACCAATTGATTCCATTGGTGAAAACCTTTTTGCATTTGCCACACCCTGACCTGTTAATTCTGCACTGTGGAGGAAATGACTTGGGCACTTTGACTGGTGTAGGTCTGGAAATGCTTTTAAAGGACACCTTTGATCAATTGATGGCACTTTTTCCACAAACTGCCTTGGTATATTCCAATATATGCCAAAGGCAGAAATGGAAATGGTCCAACCAATTTTGCCCACAATTTGAAAAAGCACGGAAACATGTGAATAAATCTGTCTCTGCTTACATGAGAGACTATGGAATGGGTTCAATATACAACAACAACTTGCGTTACAACATGCAAGATATTTACAGAGAAGATGGTGTGCACTTCTCAGATGAAGGGAATAGAATATTCCTCCTGAATTTAAGACTGTGCATTGGTACCTACTTGTAGGTACCTAAATCAGCCACAGAACCCAAAAGCCCTTTTCAGGGCTACCCTATCTCTGATCACTCCAAATGATTATCTTTTTCTAACTTTTTTCACTAATTTTCCCCAAGTACGCTCCCCGGTACGCTTCCCGGTGCGCGTACCGGGTGCTCCTCCCGCGAAAATTTAAAAATATAATTTTTTTTTCGTCCTATATGGGCCTCCTAAAACCCCCTCAGGAAACCTAAAGGGTCAGGGAGTGCCAACCGTGCCCCCTTATACCCATTCCCAACGTTGTTTGTCCGCCATTTTCTGACTCAAATTTACCGAAACACAAAATGGAGGACTCCCGTAGCGCTGCGGGAAGCGCTCCAAAAAAATAATAAAAGTTAATTTACATAAAAACCACTGGAGACACTTTCACCAAATATAGAATAGGCAATACTACATACCAGTCCCTACCATTTTCCCAAATTTGGTGGAATTCCATTCAGCCATTTGGCCTGTAGCCCTGTCTTAATATCCTGAGGTAAATTACATAACAAAAACACATCTGAAGTGTTAGAATTGACAACCAATTAAAATGTTACTTTCATTTTCTATTTTTTTTTCCTGACATTTGATTGGTTATGTACATGAATATAAATGAAAAATGAGAGGGAAACACGGCCATTTTGACTACTACTACCTGAGGTACATCTTGAAAGGATTTTCGCATTTTTTCTTCTCCACCTCTCTCTAAAGTAAGTTGATAATTTGTAAGGGGCACTTTAAGTTAATTTGTAAAAACGTTTTCTGATAATTATTTACTGTCCCTCTGCTATAGTTGTAGATAGAGATAGGCTCCTATGTTATATTTATTGATTGACTTAGGCTTCTCTGCTATAAATATGAATTTACTTACGCTTCTTCACAAGCACTTTTTTTTATTTCTACTTCCTGCCTGTTACCATACACTACCCAAAGTTAACTTAACTGTTAAAAAAACAGATCTACCTGTCTGAACTTAAACACAACACTGCCCTAAATCTACTGATATAGTTATGCAATTTACAGCAAAAAAATGGAAGGGAAGCAAGAAAATTTCAATATTTCCTTCGAGATTACATCTGAGGAGATTCTAAATGAAGATTTTTTGGATGAAGATTTTATGGATCAGTCTTTGGATGAACAATTTATTGAATGTTTACAAGACATAGAAACATGCATGTTTGAGGAGATTCCAGATGATGTAATGCTGGAAGTTTTATTGAACTATGAAAATTCTGACCAATAAATTTTTATTTAATAATTAAAAATTGTTTGAGACATTATTCATTTTTATATCTAATTCATGAAGTACTACCAAAATAATTATGTTTATATTATAGTATAAAGTGAAACTTACAATATACTGTGCAATTTTAAAACATCATAAGGGAGCAGGGTAGACTACCCATGATCCCGTATGTCTTCTCAGGGAGTACTTAAAGGATCTGTTTCTGCTTTCCTGACAGACTATGGTATGGATTCCATATACCACAATAACTTCTATAACAACATGCAAATTATCTACAGAGTAAACGGTGTACATTGAATTTAAGACTCTGCATTGGTACCTACATGTTGGTACTTAAATCACCCACACAACACAACAACTCTATTCAGAGATACCCTACCTCTAAGCACTTTAAATTATTATTTTAGTGTTTCACTGAGTTTTCCCCATGTGTGGGGGTGGGGGAGGTGTGTGTGGGGGATGTGCGGGGGGTGTCTGTGAGGTGTGTATGTGTGTGTCTGTGTGTCTAGGGGGGATGAGGTGTATAGGTGTGTGGGGTATATGGATGTGGGTGGGGATATTGGTATGTAAGGTGTGTGTGTGGGTGTGGGTGTGTGGGGTGTTTGAGTGTAGGTGGGACTGTGGGTGTTTGAGGTGTGTGTGGGGTGTGTGTGGGTGTGGGAGGTATGTGTTTAGGATGTGTATGTATGTATGAGATGTGTGGATGTGTCTGTGAGTTGTCTCTGTGTGTGTTGGGGGGGAGATGTGTGTGTGGGATGTGTGTGGTGTGTCTGTGAGATATTTGTGTGTATGTGCATGTGTGTGTGTGTGTGTGGTGGAAGGGGGGTGAGGTGTATGTTTGAGTGTGGGTGTGTGGGATGTGGGTTTAGCTGTGGATGTGTAAGGTGTCGATGTGGGGGTGTGGGGTGTTTGACTGTGGGTGGAAGTGTGCATGTGTGAAGTGTGTGTGGGGAGTGTGTGGATGTGTGAGTGTGGGGTTGTGTGCATGTGGGTGTGTGTGGGACACACTTGTAGGTACCTAAAACAGCCACAGAACCCAAAAGCTCTTTTCAGAGCTACCCTACATGTAATCACTCAAAATGATTATTTTACACTATTATTTTTACTATTTTTCACTTAAGTACGCTCCCTCGTACGCTCCCCGGTGCACGTACCGGGCGCTCCCCCCGCGAAAAAAAAAAAAAAAAAAGTTTTTGTCCCACGGGACCCTTTTATGGCCCCCACATCAAACCTAGGGGGTCAGGGGGGGTCTACCCTGCCCCCTTTTGCTCATTTCCCCCTTTGATGTTTGCCACCTCTTGTATCTCAATCCTACCGAGACACAAGATGGCGGTCGCTGCTGACTGTTTCGAATGTTTACAGACACCCGAGAACCAATCAGCTTGCCATGCGCAAGTCGCGTGGCGCGCCCGGAGCGCTCCCCGGTACGCGTACCGGGGCGCGCTTACAGATATATCATTTTTTTAAACCTAAATTACTCAAAATCCACTGGAGCACATATCTTGAGACATAGCAAAGGCACATTGGGCTACCAGTCCCTACAATTTTGCCAAGTTTGGTGAAAATCCATTCAGCCGTTCGAGCTAAAACTGCGACAGACCGCCCTATGGAAATTAACATGGGGAAAACACGTTTTGGGACCCCCCTCTTATCTCAGCCCCCGCTTGACGAATCCCCCCAAACTTTCAGAGAAGGAGCGGAGAGCCGCGAGGCAAAGTTGCTGAAAAATTCAGCCTGATTGCTCAACCGGCGCCAAAGTTATTCCAAATAGAATGTTGCGATTTCCCTATGGAAATCGATCCTAACTATATATACCTACTGGCGACCGCCAGTAGGTAATATATATATATACACACATGCCTAGTGAGAACAATTATGTAGAATAGTACCTTTTGATATAAACTCTTACCATTGACTTTGACATGGCCTCATATCAATCTTGTTCTTTAACTTTGTCTTGCTTCACAGCAGTGCTTGCTATTGGCTTTGACATCATCTTGTCACCTTGCTTACTACTTTTGCTCTGCTTTAAGCTTCTTTATGTGCATGATAGCGCTTACAGAACTGACTCAATTTTCTCGACTGTCTCCATTTTCTGTGCTTCACAAGGTGGGGAGCGGTACAAAAGGGGGTGGTGATGGACGGAGCATCTGAATCAATCAAACACTCACATCCAGTCAATAGATCTGGGTTTAATCCATCACCGTTCTTTAGCCCACTCTGCCACCCCAGTTCAGACATGGCTATATGCAAATCAGTCTGACCCTGTGCCTCATGGGAACAGTCCAGCCCGAACTGCCAAGCCATGTCTTCCCTGGACCGGAAACAAGCTTCCGAGGACCGGTTTCTGGAATTCCAGCCGTCTTCAGCCCGGCTTGCTTGAATCCAGTGGCAAAGTGAGCAAGGGACTCACGTCTGAGCATACCCTGCCACACTTATGGCAGCCAAAAGCGGTACAAAAGGGGGTGGTGATGGACGGAGCATCTGAATCAATCAAACAATCACACCCAGTCAATAGATCTGGGTTTAATCCATCACCGTTCTTTAGCCCACTCTGCCACCCCAGTTCAGACATGGCTATATGCAAATCAGTCTGACCCTGTGCCTCATGGGAACAGTCCAGCCCGAACTGCCAAGCCATGTCTTCCCTGGACCGGAAAAAAGCTTCCGAGGACCGGTTTCTGGCATTCCAGCCATCTTCAGCCCGGCTTGCTTGAATCCGGTGGCAAAGTGAGCAAGGGACTCATGTCTGAGCATACCCTGTCACACTTATGGCAGCCAAAAGCTGTACAAAAGGGGGTGGTGATGGACGGAGCATCTGAATAAATCAAACACTCACACCCAGTCAATAGATCTGGGTTTAATCCATCACCGTTCTTTAGCCCACTCTGCCACCCCAGTTCAGACATGGCTATATGCAAATCAGTCTGACCCTGTGCCTCATGGGAACAGTCCAGCCGGAACTGCCAAGCCATGTCTTCCCTGGACCGGAAACAAGCTTCCGAGGACCGGTTTCTGGCATTCCAGCCATCTTCAGCCCGGCTTGCTTGAATCCAGTGGCAAAGTGAGCAAGGGACTCACGTCTGAGCATACCCTGCCACACTTATGGCAGCCAAAAGCGGTACAAAAGGGGGTGGTGATGGACGGAGCATCTGAATCAATCAAACACTCACACCCAGTCAATAGATCTGGGTTTAATCCATCACCGTTCTTTAGCCCACTCTGCCACCCCAGTTTGAGACATGGCTATATGCAAATCAGTCTGACCCTGTGCCTCATGGGAACAGTCCAGCCCGAACTGCCAAGCCATGTCTTCCCTGGACCGGAAACAAGCTTCCGAGGACCGGTTTCTGGCATTCCAGCCGTCTTCAGCCCGGCTTGCTTGAATCCAGTGGCAAAGTGAGCAAGGGACTCACGTCTGAGCATACCCTGCCACACTTATCGCAGCCAAAAGCGGTACAAAAGGGGGTGGTGATGGACGGAGCATCTGAATCAATCAAACACTCACACCCAGTCAATAGATCTGGGTTTAATCCATCACCGTTCTTTAGCCCACTCTGCCACCCCAGTTCAGACATGGCTATATGCAAATCAGTCTGACCCTGTGCCTCATGGGAACAGTCCAGCCCGAACTGCCAAGCCATGTCTTCCCTGGACCGGAAACAAGCTTCCGAGGACCGGTTTCTGGCATTCCAGCCATCTTCAGCCCGGCTTGCTTGAATCCGGTGGGGAAGTGAGCAAGGGACTCATGTCTGAGCATACCCTGCCACACTTATGGCAGCCAAAAGCGGTACAAAAGGGGGTGGTGATGGACCGAGCATCTGAATCAATCAAACACTCACACCCAGTCAATAGATCTGGGTTTAATCCATCACCGTTCTTTAGCCCACTCTGCCACCCCAGTTCAGACATGGCTATATGCAAATCAGTCTGACCCTGTGCCGCATGGGAACAGTACAGCCCGAACTGCCAAGCCATGTCTTTCCTGGACCGGAAACAAGCTTCCGAGGACCAGTTTCTGGCATTCCAGCCGTCTTCAGCCCGGCTTGCTTGAATCCAGTGGCAAAGTGAGCAAGGGACTCACGTCTGAGCATACCCTGCCACACTTATGGCAGCCAAAAGCGGTACAAAAGGGGCTGGTGATGGACGGAGCATCTGAATCAATCAAACACTCACACCCAGTCAACAGATGTGGGTTTAATCCATCACCGTTCTTTAGCCCACTCTGCCACCCCAGTTCAGACATGGCTATATGCAAATCAGTCTGACCCTGTGCCTCATGGGAACAGTCCAGCCCGAACTGCCAAGCCATGTCTTCCCTGGACCGGAAACAAGCTTCCGAGGACCGGTTTCTGGCATTCCAGCCGTCTTCAGCCCGGCTTGCTTGAATCCAGTGGCAAAGTGAGCAAAGGACTCACGTCTGAGCATACCCTGCCACACTTATGGCAGCCAAAAGCGGTACAAAAAATTATGAAAAGAATCAATCACACTTACATTTACTCACCTACACAGTTATACACACAACACCTGATGTATACATACACATAGTAAATCATAGTTACTATGTTAAAAAATCACTATTACAATTACACACTCATTCATACAGTTACTCTCACAATCACTGACTCTTACATATACTTATTTATATACACCAACTCTCATATACAATGCCTTTTATTTTTCTGCTTTATTGGAGATGTACCACTGACACATATATTCACTTACCAACACACAAATAAACACACTCAGACGCCCAAACATCTGTTTCCATAAACACTCCTAAACCCATATGCCTAGACAATCAACCACTCACACATCTATGTATAGAGTTACAACTCCCCACCCAACCACAGATACAATCAGTCTCCCTTACAAATACTCAGCCAACTAATCAATAACTAATATAGACACTCATGTAGTTAGTGACCAATTGATGCAGCAGGTTATTCAACAACAGAGACAGTGAAACACTCATTCACATAGTTTGGTTACTAACTCATATATTTAGTGAGAACATTTAAATACTCACTTAAACAAACAGTCAGACAACTCCTAAATCCTCCATCCAGTCAGTTATATATCCACTCAATCTTCAATGCAGATTGGTATATATATAATAGATATTTACATTTCAAACAAAACCACATTCACTGGATGATGTCATCAGTGATGTCATTTGAGATGTCATCAGTGATGTCATCAGTGATGTCACTGACCATGTCATGAATGATGTAATATGTGACATCATCAGCAGTGCATTGCGGGCGTGCGAGTTATAGTTATCATAACTAACTATAACGGAGGAATTTCTATGGTTTTGTACGAGTGAAATGTCCAGCTAACTACAACACTCATAGAAAACCTATGTTTTTTCCAGTGAAAAAAATAGTAATAAAAAAAAAATATATATATATATATATCTATATATATATATATATATATATATACACATGCCTAGTGAGAACAATTATGTAGAATAGTACCTTTTGATTTAAACTCTTACCATTGACTTTGACATGTCCTCATGTCAATCTTGTTCTTTAACTTTGTCTTGCTTCACAGCAGTGCTTGCTATTGGCTTTGACATAATCTTGTCACCTTGCTTACTACTTTTGCTCTGCTTTAAGCTTCTTTATGTGCATGATAGCGCTTGCAGAACTGACTCAATTTTCTCGACTTTCGCCATTTTCTGTGCTTCACAAGGTGGGGAGGGCATGTTTTGCTCCTCACTTGTTTTTCGCACCTCACTGAGCAGAGCAAACTGGATATTATCTATGGAATGTACAAACTCTGCCTCTAAGCCAAAATACAGAGGCTTGGCCAGCCACTGTCTTGACCTTGACGCAGACTGGTACGAGCCAGCCTGGTTTTCCAATGAGAAGGGTGCGAGGCTTTCTAGAAGCTTCGTTTCACGTTAGAAATGGTATTAATGCGAGGGGCCTCTGCGGGCTAGACGGAAGTTCACCACAGAATAGACGTATTGCTGTGGACAGCAAAGGAATTTGTGTCCTGACTTAACCCCTGTCGAGGCTGCAGAACCGGACTCCCCTCAGCTTGGGTTGGCAGGATGGTGCTGAAACAGTCCGTGAGGTATTCCTAAACCAAATCTTTTCTCATTTATTTCTATTCTTGCCACTGTTTTCTTATTCCTTTTTCTATTCATTGCTACATATATATATTGCATCCTATTTTTGATCATTTATTCCAATTATCCATTTGTTACTTGGGCGTCTGCAATGACTAATGAATTTGGCCTGCCGTTGTTGAAGTAGTGTATTAATAAATGTATATATTTGTTATATTCCATACGTTTGGATTGGTATTACTTCGCCGACGAAAGTGCTGTGTTTTGCCGTGGTCCAGGGGACGATTGTTGTTAGGATCTGTCCTTTTTGTGAAAAGCAGATTCACAACAGATGGCGGCGTAATTTTTCAGCTCTGCCTGGGCCCGCGATAAAGCCTGGAATTTCTGACACTTATCCTGCGGCTGGAGGGTGGAATTTACCGGGACTTCTCCCCCTGTAGTGTTCTGCAGCAGGCGAGGCATCTATTGCCCGCGGCGCTATGGAGTCCTGCGTGTAGCGAAGACGGGCCCTGCCTGAGAGCGTCGATGAGCTATGTACGGAGGAGGGGGTGGAGGCGCGTACATTGTCAGCCTGCATCTCAAGGGCGCGGCTTGGGATCCCCGCTGCTCGAGATCCGATTCAGTGGTGTGAGGTACCAGGGCCACGCAGTTCACATACTGCAGATGACGTGCCTGTTACAGCCTGAAGCCCAATGGGTTGCCTCCTGCGGGCGGTCATTGTGTGGTGCCGATATGCCCGTGCTCGCGCAGCCAGGTGGGAGGTGACCGATGAGTAGAACCTGCGTGGGAGACTGGGGGAACGAGGAGAAACATTGTGGGCTCCCTCCTTTGTGCAGCGATGAATTGGTGCCAGTGATTGAGACACGCTCACCCTAGCCGGTATCTAGCATGCCCGATCCGAATCTGGCTGGGCTTGTGATCCATAGTGTGAAGCTCCTGGGGACCACACAAAGTGTGGGCCGTGTGGCACATCGACGCAGCCTTAAGAGGTGAGGCCGGGCACAGCATGGTAGATGGGGGGCCTGCAAGGCTGGCCTGGAGAGTGGCACAGGCATACCTACAGGCCCCCCCATTTTATCACTGGGATGACTGGGAAAGACCGGTGCATCCAGCAGTGAGAGCAGTGCGGATCCAGTGGGGGTCTTGATACCCGCAGTGGTCTGCCAGAGTGACATCCTGGGGCGGCTGGACTCCGCTATGGTGCTTGTTCCTCCTCTGGGTTCATGAGAGCTACAGACAGATCGCTTGGAGTCATGAGAAGGGGGAAAGATATCATCTTTGGACTGGGTTGTGAAGTGACTCTCTGTCCCCAACCAGAGCAAATTTCGGTATGACAAAAACCGAAAGGGGCCCGACCACAGTACAATCTAACAAACTGGATAAATACGCTGTACTGAGATAGCTGAACTCCGAGGAAGGGGCGCATTGTGACAAACCTACCGTAGAAGAGCCTTCCCTTAGTTCAATTATGGCGGTGATTCAACCGGTGGGTACGAACCTGGAAACAAAAATTGACAAGGGCACAATTGAGATGAATTTAATGAGGCCCGACATGGGGAAAACCTCAGAGAGGGTTACAGGGACCGAGGAGAATATAGGGGAGCTCAAATCGGTGGCACGCAAGCTGGAACAACGTGTACAGAAACTGGCACACCAACGTAAGCTGATGGCACTGCAGCTGGATGATCAGAAAGGGAGGACCCACAGCAATAACATCCGGGTGGTGCGAGTGCCTGAAGGGGCAGAGGGCCCAAGTATGGACCTCTTCATTGAAGATCTCATCATGAATTACTTCAAGCCCAAGAGACTGTCCCCTCCGTTTTCTGTGGAGAGGGCACACAGGACTCCGATCCCTAAGCGGACACCGCCCCCCTCCGGACAATCATAGTGCGTATCCTGAATATCCGAGACCGGGACGCAATTTTGAAGAAGGCCAGAGTGAGAGGTGAGCTCCCCTACGAGAACTCACCAGTTGTTTTTTTTCCGGAATTTACTCTGAAAGTGCAACAGGAGAGGTGCACATTTGATGGGGTGGAACGTGCCCTTAGGGTGAAGGGAATCAAATACATGATGTTTTTCCCAGACAAACTCAAGGTCATAGAGGGCGACAAATCTTGGTTCTTCACATCACCCGCAGAGGTCCAACAATGGCTGGATGGGGATCCTCCTCAGACACAAAGATGGCGAGAGGAGACAGACTGGTGTGGGAGTCACTACCGTACTCTCGAGTCTCTGAGTCGACGCGAAGAGGGGGTGAGATCGGAGTCCAGATCCAGGAGTTCCCGGTCTGGGAGCCCCATGAGTGAGGCAAGATGCCCTGGAAAGTGAGGGACAGGACTTATCTCACTGGTCTGTCACATGGCTTATGCAGGACTCAAGATACAGACTTTCCTTTATTCTCAGGGTGTAATGTTTATACACAACTGATGCTGGAGTTTGGGACACGGCCAGACGGGCCACGGTTTTGTATGCTCCAGCCGTCCTATGTGTGATTGGGTGGGTTTGCAGGTCCAGGGGTGGGTGCTATCGGGTGGTGGTGCCACGCAACCCTACACTAGTTATTTGTTGAATAGGGCAACAGGCGCTCCGCTATTGGGGATGTGGGTAGTTTCATACGTACAAAGCAGGGTTGCACGGTGGGTCTTTCTATTGTTTGTTGGGTTGTCAACGCTTCAGAAATATTGCACCGTCACATGTGGGTCGCGACCCGAGATTTTATGCTTCACATGGCTACTCGAGGGGGAGGGGAACTGATTGGGGGTGGGGGTGGAAGGGAGGGAAGGGACACATAGGGTCCTCAGATGGCTGCACGAAAAGCAAAAAAATTGACAATTCTCTCTTGGAATGTGAATTGTCTGGGAGACAAGATAAAACGCACTATGGTTTTACAATACTTGCATAGGCACTCCCCAGACATAGTGCTCCTGCAAGAGATAAATCTCAAAGGCAATAACTATTTGTCACTGAATTGCTTTGGCTATACACTCCGGGCACACGCCAGCTTCACAATGCGCTCTAGGGGCACCGCCATACTTATTCAAAATTCGGTACCATTTGTTGTGATTTGTACCTGGTGTGACCACACAGGACGGTACGTTGCCCTGTCCGGGAAGTGGGAGGGACAGGTGGTGAACACTTGCTCGGTTTACATACCCCTCGACTACATGGGACTACGCTCCCCGACTTTAGCAAGCTACTACTCAAACTGCCGCAGGGCACCTTGATTCTTGGGGGAGACATGTACGATACAATGTCTTTAGACATGGAGAGGGATTTAAATTTCTCCAGGTCTCAGGAACCCTGACCTTTGCATACATTCGTGAGAGCATTAGGACTGACGAATCTTTGGAGATGCCACAACCCCAAATTGAGACAATTCACGCACACCTCTGCAGCCCCAGGAGTGCGCTTAAGAAACTCCAGAGAGGAGTGTATGAAGGGGGACTGGCCGTTCCTGATATTAGAAAACACTATTGGGCCTCCCAACTCATCAATATTAACAGATGAGTTGGCATATATAGTGGACCGGCTGGTAATGAGCAACTGAAGCTACTTGACAGAGCTGTATCAGAGCGGGAAAGGTAATTTGCTCCTCCTGGTACATACCCGGACAGTCATCGATGTCTGGCATGAGGCAATAAAAATGACAGGATGGAGTTGGAATGATTGATTGAAGGGCCAAACACCCGCCCACCTGCCATGTCAGAAGCCAGCATGAAGATGCAGTCTGTGATTCCTTGCTCACCGCGATGCTGTGAAGCCACAGCTTCAAGAGAATAACTCACCGGCCTGTGAGGGAGCAGATTTTTCCTTTTTTTTCGATTCCTGGACAGCGAAAAAGGAATCCACTCAACACTCTGTAAAAGTCCGGCAGGCTCTGAAAATTTCTCGGAAAATCGCACAACTTGCAGGCAGGCAGGAAGGTGTGCCCCAGAGACTCGGTAGGGCTCTGACAGGAACAGCAGCCAGCTGCCTTGGTGGTCGAGGGCCTGAGGACTCTACTTTTGGCATTAAGGACGGCCTCCAGGTTTCTCACCAGGGGTAAGTGCGTTTAACTTTTTTTTTCCTTTTTTGTTAGGCTGCACTATCTGGTTGAGGGTCGCTGGGGAGGGCCGTAAGCTACTGGATACTGGACTGTGTTCTGGGAATTTTCTTCTTTTTTGTGTTGCGCTGAAATATTTTCGAATTTGAGTAGAGGGCTCTTTGTAGTAAATCATGTGAAGCCACCCCAAGACTTCAAAGACCTCTAGTGCTGCAAGTGCTGCAACACTTTTTGAAATTTCTGCCTTGAATCAATGTGCTAAGAGGAAAGTAGGACAAGCCTCAGCCAGAGCAACTTGCGCTGCATCAGCACAGGGAAAAAGTCCTAACGCTGCTAGTGATCTAGAGGACAGCGAAGAAGACAGTAATATTGCTGTTGACCGTCCGGACTGCCCCCCCGGAGAAATGGAGATGATATTTCCACTACAAGCCCAGAGCAAAGAAACAGTAGTATGGAGGCTCTGGCGGGGATAACTGTTACAAAAGCCTTCCGTGACCCCAAAGAAAAATTAGGGGCTACCCCCGTGAAAGAAATGACGAAATATCCCTTATTCTCTAAGGTGCAGCAAGGCTCAGGGTTAAGTGCAGAACAGACTGCAGTCTCGGGGGGGCGACCAGCCTGAGGCAATAGTACCTTCTCAATCTTTATTATCACTGCTTTCACCACAGCCTCAGGGCCATCTGCTGGTGCCGGCTTCCATCTCTGGAGATAGTGCTACGTCTTCACCCCCAGTAGGAGCTATTCGCGATCTAGTGTCAGCCCAACCTGCATGGGCATTGGCACAGGAGGGCCCAGGAGGGGGATATTCACAACAGGACCAGTCATTTCTTCCAGAAAAAGCACCAGACAAAGAGTCAGCACAGCATGTTTTTCCAGCTTTGGTGTAATGGGATGCCAAAACTATGCTGAACCTCATCTTAGAGGAAATTTGTCATCTGAAGGCCTCACAGATTAGGGAGATTTCCACCCTACATGCACGTTTCACAAATATTGAGGAGACAGTTGCGCTGATCCCAGAGTGGCTAAAGGAGGAAGAAGGGAGGATCTCCCAGTTAGAAGATCAAATTGAGTCCCTACAAGAGAAAGCATCTATAATGCAAAAACAAAAGTCCTCATTGGAGAATAAGCTGGAGAAGTTAGAAAATCACTCAAGGCAATCCAATCTACGTCTGGTGGGGGTTCCGGAGGGGCTGGAGGGACATCAAATGATACACTGCTTTATTCTATAGAACAGTGCTTCCCAAACTTTTTAGAACCACAACTCACTTTTTAGAACGACCAACTCTCGCATTTCACTTAGTTTCAATGGACATAGGGTGGGCGATATTTTAATGTTGCTAAAACAACATGCGGTAGCACACTCGCATTTACAGGCAGCACATTTTACATCCTAAATTCACACTGACTGTGCATAGACATACAGTTTTAGTTATTACAGTTTTAGTGATTAAACTATACTACACACAAATGATAATGTGTGGAAATCGGGTTTCAGTGAATATTTATAATTTGTACATCACCAAGTAAAATTTCTTGATTTGTTCTGAAAAATAGATTTAATTTTTGCTTTCTTAACTGCTTCATGCATACAGTTAATTCACAGGTATATACATTGTGTTGTGTTATAAAAAAAATGACATCCTACAGCCTTTCCATTCATGCTCCATGTACCCAAGCTAAAGTTTACTTTATTTTCTGTGACTGCAAAGAGAGAGGAGTTTGTAAACACCAATCCCCATGTTAATAATAATTTATCGGAAGACATAACTCGATGTTTGACTTCTATCTTTGAAAGTAGCAAATGTAACAAGATAAGTACAGTTAAAGGCACCTTCATTTATTGCTTGGACTTTCACGACCCGCCAAAAATCAGCTGGCGCTCCACAGTTTGGGAAACACTGCTATAAAAACAACACACATATCACAAATGACCAGCCACAGCATAATTTATTCGAAATATCCTACACTCAGCATTCCACAGCATGCAAGAGAGTGTCCCAAGTGTACAGTGACTCTTACAACGAGATAAAACATATTGTTTTTCCGTACTCATTCACCCTCTTATTTGTTTTATGCAGATCTCGGGCAGCGGGGACAGAGGAGGATCTCGGCAGCATCGGAACAGAGGAGGATGAAGGTTGCAGATAGTGTGATTGCGAACATGGAAAGTACAAGAGAACATATGTACTAAGAGTTTGTTCGCAAAAAGTGGTTGGAATTGCGCACCGGCTTTTTGTGAACAGAATTTGATTTTGCGAAGCAGCATTTCTACCAATAGGGTGCTTCACAAAACAATCATTAATGGGGGTAGGGGGTAGTCACAGAACAACCTGCGTAATTAACATTCATTAACATTCATTAAAGAGGTCACAATTTGCAACCCCTTGTGATTGGCTGTAAACACATGGGTGGTGGTGATCTGGAAGGGACAGGAGTCCATCATCCTTGAGTTTACATTTCCATGTATAAAACTTTTTTTAAAGGAACCAATGCTGCTTTAAAAATATAATATATTTTCCATCTGGGAAAACATCAGGGGGAGGTGACACCACATGCCTGCTCACCCTTTCCCTCCCCCCCAGCCTTCCAATACAATTCCCAAAGAGGAAGGAGTTCCATGGGTGCCCCCACCCTTTTTGGGAATCAGTTACTGCATCTTTTGAGATAACTAATCAATGGTTTGAGACTGGAAGTGTGGTCACAACCCACTGATGTATTGGGTATCGAACGGTAGTTTAAAAGGAAAAACCCCGTCTATGCTCTTTCCAAATTCCGATTTGGTCGCAGAACTCATATCATGAGTCGAAAATAAAATTCGGACTTTTAAACTGGGTTTTGATCATTATCTGATTCTAAAGACAATTTATTAAATTGGAGTTGATAGTAAAAGACTTCCTGTTTTTACTCATTTAAATTGATCAAATAAATACAGATGGGTGTATCTGATAAAGCCTTCAGACTAAATGCAATTAAATATAGTTTTATGGCATCGAGTAAATTATCCCATTGTCATCTACATGGTGCAGCAGAGCCAATGATTCCACGAAATAGCACAAGCAATTGCCAAAAACACACTGAGGCTTTTCTTAGCTGTCCAGACAATTTACCATGGTAGAACTCAAAATGCATTAACTCTACTTCAATTTTTGTTGTTTGTTAAAGTATTATGGGGCATAAACACTCTTGCCTCCAGAAGGACTCCCATATGAATCTATGTTGAAATCCCGCAGCCTTATTCCCCGCAGGGAATCACAATGCGGTCGTTACAACGACCGCATTGTGATTCTGCATACCATTACTCTGCAAGTCGGAACAACAACTTGCAAAGGGGATGTTGGACAAGTATAATTTACTATTCTAACTCCAGTCTGTGCGGATACTAGGGAAGGTGTTGGGTTTTAAATCCAACACCTTCCCCCTCCGCAAGTCGTTGTTCCGACTTGCAGAGTAATGGTATGCGGAATCACAACACGTTCGTTGTAACTACCACGTTGTGATTCCCTGCGGGGAAATAGTTTCGGGGTAAAGGTTGTTTACCAACACCAACATCTCATTTGCATGGGGACGTGGCCTGATTATGGACGCGATAGTCAGTGTGCCCTCTAGTGGCAGACCTCTGGCAGGGGTAAAGAGGGCCTCATGGACAACCCCAGATATCGCTCAAAAGACAGGTACAGCCACTCACTCACCCGCCTGCAGGGTATCCCTTTCCCCGTTTGAAGTGCCGGCGGAGGCCGCCTGCATAGTGAACAATGGAATGGATGGCCCTATCTTTGGTTAATTCACAGCATCCTGCACAGGTGCACTCTGTGTACCCAGCCGTTTTCAGGCGGTAATAATAAAGGCAGTCATTGTAGGGCAGCATGTTGATGGCAAAAGGGCACACTGCCACAGCCTGCGCCAGGCACACCTTGCTAAAGGTACACCACAGTGCAGACTGGGGGAGGGCACCCATACCATACTACAGCACCTGATACCCGCCCAGGAAGGCGGTCCAAATGTGTGAATTGGAAAAACCTCCGGCAAAGGGAAGTAGATTTTAAAGGGTTTCAGTTAAAACCTGTATCTAACCACCTTAAAAAGATCAGGCATGCAATGGCCAATGGCTCAAATGTCGTTTTCCATACCTGAGATCCAACTGATTAACAAAAATAACATGTTAATTTAAAACAGGCATGGTAATGTAGCACCAGCTGTCAGATAACAGTGTAGCATGTGCTGACTCACAGGGGGTGGGGGACTTTTATTGAAGCCCCAGAAGCAGCTACTAAACCGCTGACCATCAATCGAGACTAGCAAGCATTTTCCATCACCAAGGTCTAAATGAGCGCATTAGATGACATTTATAAGACAAAAACAGCATAGAGTAGAGATCATCAATTCACAACAGAGCATGTCACGATAACACTTCACAAAATTGGGGAATTCGGGGACATCTGGTTAAACGTGCAAACATTGATAAGGGAGGGTAAACAACCTTTTGGTGTTATGTGTGTGCGACCCCATCAGTATTACAGAGTAGGTCGCACAAGGGTGTGTGACTGGGACACACAAGGTTGTGTGGCCCATTCTGTGGTCCCAGGAAGCTTGTTTCTGGTCCAGGGAAGACATGGCTTGGCATTTCGGGCTGGACTGTTCCCATGAGGCACAGAGTCAAGACTGATTTGCAAATAGCTGTGACTCTGAACTAGGGTGGCGAAGTGAGCAAAAGAACGATGATGGATTCAACCCAGATCTGTTACTGAGGGTGAGTGTCTAAAAAGTTTCAGCGCTCTGTCCATCATCTCTTTGTGGCTGCTCCATTCTGTAATACAACAATGCCCTGGGGACACATAAAACGTGTGCACATGCCATAGTGCCAATATCGGCAACACTCCTCAGTTCTCATCCAGCAACATATATAATAAACCACACGACACCTTCTTAGTGGAGAAATTTGCTGCAGGTTTATTTGTATAACCAATATGCCAACATGGTGGGTTATCTTACGGGCAATCCCAGGGCAGGCCAGCCCCTATGCCGCCTGCCCGCCTGATGAGCCAAATTGCACCATGACCGTTGCCAGTCGGTGATTACCAATCCTTGGGTGGGGCCACCCCTGCCATCAGTGGACTGCCAGTCCACTCCCTTACTCATGCCCCCCAAAAGGTGGGCGGAGCGTTCCAGGCAGCCCCTGGTTGCTCAGACCCACAACCACCCGTAGGACTAACGGGGCGCCGTAGTTCTTTCAGGGGACACGCTAAGACATCCCTGGGTATCCTTGGCTTAGCACCCTTGTGCTGCTGCAGTATAATACCATTCTGTACCTTGCAGACTCCGGATCACCCTGTAACTCCTCCTGCAACACAAAACAATAAGTTAGCTTTTTCCCCTTCCTGTACCACCCTTTGGCCGTCCGCAGTGTAAGCGGTAGGGCGGGAAACGGCGAGACGGGCAGCGGTCAAGAGACTGCACAGTGGGCGGGGCAGGCTTTTGTACCCCTGTCCCCCTCCCACGGCCGGAAGTGACGCGGCCATCTGACCCCCTGGTCCTTAGCCCAGGGAGCCTGGTCAGCAGACTTCTGTGCCTTCCTGTGGCACTAAGGCGGCCGCCCTGTTGGAGGATCCCCTACGTGGCCCCCCGGGCAGCCTTGGCATAGTGCCAATGTCGGCTACACTCCTCAGTTCTCATACAGCGACATACATAAATAAACCACACAACACCTTCTTAGTGGAGAAATTTGCTGCAGGTTTATTTGCATAACCAATATGCCAACATGGTGGGTTATCTTACGGTTGATCCCAGGGCAGGCCAGCCCCTACGCCGCCTGCCCGCCTGATGAGCCAAATTGCACCGTGACCGTTGCCAGTCGGTGGTTACCAATCCTTGGGAGGGGCCACCCCTCCCATCAGTGGACCGCCAGTCCACTCTCTTACTCACGCCCCCAAAAGGTGGGCGGAGCGTTCCAGGCAGCCCCCGGTTGGTCAGACCCACAACCGCCAGTAGGCCTAACGGGGTGCCGTAGTTCTTCCAGGGGACACGCTAAGACCTCCCTGGGTATCCTTGGCTTAGCACCCTTGTGCTGCTGCAGTACAGTACCCTTCTGTACCTTGCAGACTCTGCATCGCCCTGTAACTCCTACACAGCTCTGGGGGTGGCCACCGTCACAACCAGGGCCTCCCACTCAGGTAGGCATCTTTACCTACATGCTGCTGATTCCTGGGCCTCTCCCAGGACCAGCAAAAACAAGTCCAAGCCTATACTGGACTGGAGCTCAGCATGCCCCTCCTGGACAGGTGCCCCCATCCTTTTTCAACTCCCTGTGGACTTTAGCCTGATAAATCCAAACCCCCTCTGTTCAGGGATGGATGCATAACTTACACCAGGGGGAATTCAATTCTGGCAGCAGGACCCTCCTACCCTGGAAAGTCAAATCCTTGCCTCCCAGCTGTCAGACTTCTAGTGGTAAGAGGGGAGACACCCCCCCTGCCCGGGCCACTGCTTCTACAGAAGCTGTTCCAGTGCCAGCACAAATACACCACCCCTCCCAGGGTGGCTTACGGCTGGCTGTCCCCTTAAATGCCTTGGGATTCCCATCGCTTCACCTGTTAGCATGTCCTGCTGAGTCTGCAACTCGGAGGGGGACCCAGTATCCGTGGCACCCTCCTCACCCAGCCCTTCCTGTATATGCGCCCAGGATGGGCTAAAACAACTAGTTTGGTGTTGGTTCAATGTTAACATTGCCTGGCTGAAGAGCAATACCTTTGACAAGCCACTCCTGGTAAGGAGTGCCAATGCGGATGGAAGTAAGAGTTATCAAGCCCGCCTTTCTTCCTCTCACCCAGTAACTGTGTGTAGCACTTGTCAGAGTATGTCCCTTGCATTCAGCCAGTCACCAACCTAGGTGACGCCTTGCCCTCCCAGACTTCTGCTAGGATACCAGGAGCAAACAGGACAGTGCCACCAGAGGGGAACCATAAGTATAAATACCTCTCTTCTTCGAATACTGGGAATGCAAGGGTTCTTTAATACGTTGTAGCCCATTTGTGGTTAACCCTGGGGTTTCCCCAATCTTATGGTCCACAGCACACTTGTTGGATGACCATTTCCACAACCTGCATGGCTGCCAGCCAAGGCTAAAGGGCAGGAGAAGTAGCACATGTTATTGTTACTCAACTCAATGGTACTTGTTTCATCAACCACCGAAGGATGAACTGCTAAGTGGACTTACCAGGATATGAACCTGTGGCCAGCGGTCGAACCCAAGCCCCATTCAGTTCTGCCACTCCACATGCCTGTGAACTTGCATCCCAGGGCAAACTTCAGGCACCATAACCAATACTTGGACCTGCCTGAGCTAGAAACACACATCTAAAAGGCCTGCCAACCGGCTAACCACCAACATTGTGGTCCAAATGTTCGCTGACAACTCCCCAGGTAAATTCGTGAAACTGAAGCAACTGGTAACCTGCCAACAATATAATCAATTTAACTTTAACTATGACTGCCAAGTGTGCTCTGGTAGTTGTCCGTATAAGTGCTTCATCCCCTCCATGTCAGCACTAACAAGGCAACCCGCACTCTCTTGGGAATGGCACAATCACGCCCCAGCTGGCAGAAAGTGCCTATTTGTGTGTAGCCCACAACCTTACATTTATCACTGACGGTATACCAGGATTATGTTGGAAATTAACTGGTTCTACAGCTGAGTGCCCGTTGCACCACCACAGGTATGTCTTTGCCTAGTCAGTTTCTGGCTACAAAGTTTGATGACACTGCCAGCTCCAATTCCAGGCGATTGCAGCACTTATTAAAGTCCATTGCTAACCTACTCACAGGGACCAGAGAGGCTGTAAATTTAAAGCCCCTTAACATGACCGTTAGATAAGCCCAACAGGGACCTCGCATGTGAAACAGTCCAGGTTTACTTTGCCATGTGCCGTAGTGCAGCCACAATACGCCGGCATCTATTCAGTGCAGTGCCCTGTTCTGTGCAGTCCCCCCATGCTTCCACTCGGTACCTCTGCCTGATGTGTGTGACCTAGGTACACGGTCCCCTTGCATGGCGACCTGCCAGTGAGATAATACATCACATAACCCAGTAGTACCGCTAACTGCCTTTGATAGAACCTTGCGTGGCATTCCTTCATGCCTAGATATACCAGGTGAAAATGGCTGACTCGGTCAATTGACCAGCCCAAACATCAAACCCACCGCGACAAGATTAACCTGTCCCAACTTTGCGGAAACAACAAATAAGCAGGATCTGACATAAATGAGGGGATCCCCGGCTGTACTTTAAAATGATGTACTGCCCAACCAGATGTGCCCCTTGGAAAGATACCCAGCACAACCTTTCATCCTGGACCTACCTACAACATTTGAGCACGCTGTCACCCTAAAGGGTCTGCTGGCTCTGACAGAGAAGTGATAAGATGAAGCATGCTAACCTGCCCCCAAACTCAGTTGAACACCCAAATTTGCAAGCTAACCCCCAACGTCTGGCTGGGGGACTGGGGCTCTATATGTAAAGTGGTCCCAGCTGCACATCTTAAAAAAGCAACCCTCAAAATAGTTAAAGGCAAGAAGACCTAACTTACGACTACTGCTGCCTAGACGTTTTGACACGAAACAAGTTGGTATGCTTAGTTCCTTTCACGAAGGGGCCCAGCGCGGATCTGATGTTTCCAACGGCCAGAACCAGCTTATCCGAGATGATTAACTGGAATGATGTGCTGGTTGATAGTTGGTGAATTTTGGATGAATTGAAATGGGCGTTATCCTTAAAGCTCTCTTGTGCTATTGTGGATTTTAGAGCACAAAACACCCTATAAGGGCGTGGGTGCAACAGGAAATATTAACTGCATCATTGCGGAGTTAACATGAGAGTTGGGGGTCAGTGGGAAGTCCCTACTGACCGGCTAAGAGTCGCCTTTCACTCTTTCACACCACAGTCATTAGTTTTTCTCCTTTTTGAAAACCATTGTCATTCTGTCTATGTGCAATTTCCTTGTTTATGGTTCGTGCTTCAAAACCAATCATCAGGGTACCTGCCTTGAATACTTCAGATAGTAACAGTCACACGCATTCATTCAGAAACAAGGATGCTTCCATCGGCAACAGCTAGCTTAGTGTTGGCTCCTACGAGACCACAGTACATTCTGGTACCTTCACCTCATAGTATTTTATATGTTTTCTTAATTTCAAAGTCAGTATCGATTTGCATACGAACAGTATCTTTAGTTTGTTTCAATCTTCAGAGATGTTAAGCTATCCAGCTGTGGATCTGTCATAAATGCTTAACAGGACTGAAGCTTTTAAAAAAAGCAAAGAAAAGCCTTCCTGATCTTAGTACACCACAGGCTGAACAGAGAAAACACCCCTGTTCACATTACAGCTCCTGGAGATGTCCCAGCCATACCTCTTGGCCAAAACAGGAGAAAGGGTAGAGAGTGGAAAATACTAGACAAAGGCAGCACCATATCAATGTGTCTCCATACAACTGGGAGCACACTACATGTTGACCAATGGTTCTTAATTTTGCTTTGGCAATGCCCTATTCCAGCTATTCACCATACAATAGGCTTTAAATGTATGGCACTAAAGCACAGTTAAGTTCCAATACACTGTCACAAGAGGAGGGCGGGCATGGCTCCTTACCCTGGCTATCTCGATTTATGGTGTCCTGCTCTCCTTTAACAACATGTAATTTAAATAAATGAAGAGAAAGCCAGATCTATCTGTGCTTGATGTATCTGATGCACAACACCACTAGACTGCATCAAACACTGTGTTATCTTTCCCCAGCTTAATACACACGATCACTAGATGGCGCCAAATATTGTGTTTTATCTTTCCTCCCCCTACTTGTATTCTTAACCACGAACTTCTCTTTCAACCAGAATCCAAACTAATGAATCATAAAAGTGTTGGCCCCAAGCCCCACAAAATCATTAGACGTGCATGCAATCACAATTAAACAAGGAGGGAAAACAGATGGAGACAAGAAGATATAGATTGGGTGAAATGGAACAGAAACATCTCTCAATGGCAGCAAGGGAGCAATAGGCACAAGGAGATTCAGGGTAGAGACAAGTGGTAGAGAATGGGGTCCCATCTGGAAAGCCGGTGATAAAGGCTAGACTGGGGACAGCCTTGGAGGGAAAGAGAAGAAGAGAGGGACCGAGGCAAAGGAGAGAAAGAAGGAGGGGTATTGGACAGACACCATGGTATAGTGCTGACAATAAAACGTGAGAAAAGGTAGACAACGATATGGCAGAGGAGAGAAGAACGTCAATTGGAGAAAGAAGCAGTGACTTAGTGAAAGAACATGAGATAAAAGACATGGAGGAAACAAAGGTGAAAAAACGGACAGGATAAGTGCACAGTTGTGGAGCGAGAGTGCACAAAGAGAAAGGGTCTTTGTGCGAAAAATGCAAACGCTTGAAAGAAGGAAGCATGTGGATAAACAGACAGGACAGCGGGCTTTAGGGGCTGTGGGGGGTGGGAGCGGTGTGGATGCACCAGGCTCTGAGCTCGGGGTGGCATTTGCTGTCTGACCGGTGGAGAGGACAGAGCAGATAGGTTGGGTGTAAAAGGTGAGCCAGAGCACTCTGTGTGCCACGCCATTTTCAGGCGATAATAATAAAGGCAAGATAACTCTGGGTGTTTACTTTAATGGAGAGATATCTGTTTTGTCTAGTTACAGTTTTGACTCATCATAAAATAGCACTGAAGGTTAATGTTCCTGTGCAATATGGAGCTAGTTCAGTGCGATACTGCTTCTGACAGAGACATCCTTTTGTTGCCTACAATTCATATGTTAACATCCTTTTAATACAGAACTGTGAGCTGAATCAACAACAAAGACCTGCAAGCAAACTGCAAGGTATAGGTTTAGAACTTCATTATTTTTATTATAAAATGTTTGTTATTCTAAGGTAGCTAAACGAGTTATTTAGGAAGTAATACATTCTTATTAGTATTGACAACCCCAACCACTGTTACATTGTAAATCTTGAGTTAGTGATTCCTCAGCGCAAGCACTATTGCCAGGGTAGTGACATGCGACTTCTATATAGCTTGTAGCTATCAATACTCCTACAACTTGTAGCATCTTGTAGTCTTAAGTAACATTTCCTTTAGAATGATTTACCCACTAGCATGATTGATTGTCTCTGTACAATATGTCTGTGTTACAAAGCCCTTTGACAACCTTACCGGGGTGTGTAGCGCTATAATAAAAGGAATTAAATGCATGTGAGAGAGGGGCTAGGGTGAGATATACAGCACCGTGAGAAAATATTTGCAGAAGGATTCATGGGGTTGGTGCCAGCAAAGATTGTCGCAGAAAACAGGCAGAACAATACAGACAGAAGAGAGCACAAACGAGAAGTACAGACACAGTTAGACCCCTGCTGCTGTCCTTGCGTGTAAGCCCACTGGGTCGAGAGGGAAGCTGCTTTGAAGAGAGCAGTGGAAGTCACAGCTAGATCACAGGGCTGCGTCAGGAGAAGGGGAATCCATTTAAACATTCTAAAGGGTGATTATCGCCGGAGCAAGCTTAGTAGAATGATGACATACTGAGTTCTAATTGGTCCGAACAGGCAGGCCAGCAGAGGCAATTATTTCATTGCCATTTTCCAAGCGGCATTAATTGTTATTGATCGGCTGTCGGGTTTCTATTTATGTAGTGCAACGTAATAAGGGATGATCATCTAGAAGCCATGGAACATGCGACTCGGAAACAAAATATCATTATGGTACAACACACTGGGATTCATTTAAGCGTTGTTGGCTTTACCTGCCAGCGCTGGGTGTGAGGCAGAAAACTCCTCTGCCAAACCGGAAGCGGAAGGTCTGCCACATTTAGTATTTCCCGTGACAGGGGTGGGTGTTTTAGCTCCCTACCTCAACAGCCCCAGGCACCACCACCCCACCCTGTGCTGCGAAGTGGGACCCTGGACATGGAAAATAAGTTTCACCGCGCCAGTGCAGTGTGGTGGAAAACACAAAATGTCAATGGCGTGGAGATATGCACGCTAAAGTGGGGTTCAGTAACGACCATTGGCACACAATACTGGAGCAAGAGGTGGCCTTAGTATTGAGAGGTGGACAGATGGCTTTTAAGACGTTTTGATTAAAGTTCACTTTCCAGTCATCTTTAGGCCTGGACTGGCCGTTTTTGCACACCCGGCATTTCCTGGGTAGGTTGGAGCCTTGGGAGGCCGCTTTTTAGGACAGGGAGCTGCTGCTAGCGCCTCTGCCACTTTCCCAAACTCCAGTGGGGTATAACTATGAACATTTTTGCAAGGGCTTATTTTAGTTCTCAGGCCAGCCCACGTTATCCCCTACCTACATTTTCAGACTTTGTGTGCGCATTAGTAATTCAGCACATTAGCAAGATGTTCCAAAAATTCCTCGCTTGTAAAAGAAAAAAAAAAGTATCTTAGTCTAGGAGTATTAAAGTGAACGCATATTTTAAAAAGGCTTGTTTTAGAGGGGAAACAACCTTTACTTCGCAGTCATCACCACGCATTACCATTACCACGCAATGCCTTTACCACCCGTTGCCTTTACCACACACTCTTTACCACGCATACCTTTACAAAGAAAATGTAAGTATATCACCGGTAAGTTACACTGCATTATACACACACACACACACACATATATATATATTCACTGAAAAAAACTGGTTTCAGGAAGGTTATAGTTAGTTGAACATTTCACTCATACAAAACCAGAGAAATTCGGCCATTATAGTTAGTTGAGCTAACTATAACTCGCGCCCCCGCAATGCACTACTGATGACGTCACATATTACATCATTCATGACATGGTCAGTGACATCACTGATGACATCTCAAATGACATCACTCATAACATCATCCAATGACTGTGTGTTTCTGTAAAGTTTAAATATGTTTTATATATATATATATTTTAAATGAAAAAAACATAGGTTTCACACACGTTATAGTTAGCTGGACATTTCTCTCATACAAAACCTTTGAAATTCCTCCATTATAGTTAGCTCAGCTAACTATAACTTGCGCGCCCACAATGCACTGCTGATGACGTCACATATTACATCACTCAAGACATGGTCAGTGACATCACTCATGACATCACTGATGACATCACTCATGACATCACTGATGACATCTCAAATGACATCCCTGATGACATCCATTTTTGTCCCATGGTACACCGCATTGTAAATCCGGCGCATCCATGGTGGTAGTGTCACGGAGCACAATAACTGACATATTCCTGGGGATATGCCAGTTATTGTATATGTGCCCATTAGTGTTTTAATGTAGTGATAGGATTACTACATACCAATAAATGAGTCACTACAAAACTAAAACAACAGTGACAGAGTGTTTGCTGGAAGTGTAACGATACAAACTAGTAAATTGAACGTATAAAACACAAATTTGCAAGTACATAGAAGACTGCATACATCGTTTATAAGGGTTTTGAAGCAGTCTATGCCCTCAGGCCTATTTTAAATCATGACTACTTAGATAGTGGGTGGATGATTACAAGACTGCAAGGAAAGAACCTGATTAAATGTATAACATCCTCAGTTGTACCACAGTATACAGATAAACACATACTGCTGAATGGCTCACTACAATATTGGAACAGTAGTGTGAGAATGTTTGCTGGAAGTATTAGGATACACATTGTGGAATTGAACGTATAAAACATACGTTTGCTGGTGCATAGAACAGTGCAGTCCATAGAGGTTTGAAACAACCTATGCACTAAGTCCTCTTTTAATCCATGACTATCTAGATACTGATACTGACTGGATCATTACACTTCAGCAAAGAAAGTTCCTCACTAAATGTATTACAGCTTCAGTTTTACCACCGTACAATCAAAAAGAACATATTGCTGAGTGGCTCACTACAATACTAAAACAGCAGTGTCAGGGTGTTTGGTGGAAGTCTAAGGATACAGACTGGGGAAATGAAGGCATAAAACACAAGTTTGCACCTGCATACAAGACTGCATGTATACTCCATACAGATTTTAAGCAATCAATACCCTCACACCCACTTCGCATATTTTAAATCAATACAAACATTTAAAGAATATATAACTGAATCTATAACTGCTTCACTTTTAGTACAATAAATACATTAGTAGATAGTGCTCAAACCTTTATTATTTTTCAACAATAAATGTATTCTTGTAACATCTCATAATTTAACAGACATCCCAATACAACTTCATCAGATATATCATTCAGATCAATGTCCTCGTCAGCAGGTTCTGATTTAATGTGTTCTAAAATTTCCATATAATTTAAAACTTCAACGGAATCTCCATCAAAGCTTTCGTCTTCAACATCACAATTCATGTCTGCAGCACCTATTTCCCCTTCTTCGCTCTCATTGCCTGTGACAGATACGATTAGTTCTTCAATTACACTCAAGGTAATATCCAAAATCGCCTGAGTATCAGGCTGTTCTCTTTCCATAACTTTTCCTTTATGTTCTTGCTCCTTGTATAAAAATATAAACAGTTAATTTTATCACTTTTCGTAATATATAATACAAAACTACTGTTTTCACCTATTTTGGCCTAAAAAAAATACTATATAAATACCATTATCTAATAACATTCCATTAGTAGACTTTTAGTCCTTTGCAAACTAATACAACTATAATTACCTAACATTCATTAACCTAGGCCTCTCAGTTTATTATCTAATTTTTATATTATTGATTTCCTTTTGTTCTTCTACTAACTTTTCTTTATGCAGTTGCTTGTTATCTATTCTGTCAATCCTTCAATATCTTGTGTTTTTCATTAATGTTTCTTCTTAATTCTAAAGTCTTTCTACTATTCTTAACTCAATGTGTTCTTTTCCCTTAAAACTTTGCTTAACACGAATTTTATCGTTTCTTGTTTTAAGTTAGAGAAAATACATCGACTGAGTACATTCAATATTGTCTATAATGTTAGGTAAGTTTACTTGGTCACTAACTTGTCAAACAACGTCCTTTAACTCTCACAGAAATATTTCCACTTTCTCTTCACGAATGTCTAAAGAGCAACTGAAAACGGGTCTGAACTTCGAAACATCTTCGATGAAGTGCGCACTCGTTAGTGAGCACGCGCCTCACCAAGGATTCCCCACAACTCTGTGGTAAATGACTAGATCGCAAACGCGTCTCAGCCGCGGCCCGTGCAGGGACTTGCGATGGGGCAGACAGGGCGGGCGTAGGAGGGGCAGGGTGAGGGGTGATAAACAACGGAATCTGCATGATTGCAGGTAACTAAACTATTAAATTAATAAAACAAATTTTGGGCCATATTATCAACAAAACGCGATATCAACAAAAGGCGACACATTATCCCCGCTTTTATCAGCAGGAAAGTGCCGAGAAAGCGGTGATAATCCGTCATGTTTTGTAGATAATATGACCGGAAATGCATGCTAATGGCTTCGTAGTGACGATCACGCGTGGTTAGAGGGTCGTACATGCATGTTTAGGCTCTATTTTCTTTAAAGAAAAATCGCAGCGTACGCGTACAGAAATATGTACAATTACGAGCAGGAGCTGCATGCTGATTGGCTGTCAATACTCCAAACCAGGAAGTGTTGCAAGCCATCTTATTTGTCACGGCAGCAGAGTCACAAGGAAACAGTAAAGCAAAGTTGACAAATAAGGAAAGGGGGCACAATAGAAACATTATGAACATATAGTGTTGCTCAGGGGGTGGTAGATTTATTGTACGCGTACCAACTACGTATGGACGACGTACAGCTGTAATGTTGAAAGTCGTCACATAAGCGTACGTAAGCAAGAAAACTAAAAATAATTTTAGATATTTATGAAGTGTATTTGTGTATGTGTTGTGTGGCTCTAAAAAGAGCTGTTGTGTTTATTACAAGATTTTAGTACCTACAAGTAAGTACCGATGCATAGTCTTTAGTTTATAAGGAACACTCTGTTTCCCTCATCTGTAAAATGTACACCATCTCTCCTATAGATGCCATGCATATTGAAACGCAGATTATTGTTGTAAATGGACCCCATTCGGTAGTCTCGGATAAAGGCAGAAACAGATCTATTCACATATTTCGTAGCTTTTTCAAACTGTGAACAATAATGGTTGGACCGCTTCCATCTCTGCCTTTGGCATATATTAGAATATACAAAGACAGTTTTGGGGAACAGTGTCATCAATTGGGCAAAGGTGTCCTTCATGAGCATCTCCAGAGCTACCCCAGTCAAGTGCCTAGGTCATTGCTACCACAGTGCACAATTATGAGGTCAGGGTGTTCGAGATGCATAAAGGAATTCCCCAATGGCATCAATTGGTACAACTTTAATCCTCTCTGTCCAATCCATTTAATGTCTACATTTGGTAAACCTAGGTCCTTGTGAATTTTTTTCTGTTGTGCGTACCTTTGACTCCAGAAAATATAGCTGTGTCCCGCAATCCACACTGTAAGCATTTTGAAGAGAGGTCTGGATGCACTCTGATGGCGTCTGTAAATGAAATGCTAGTTACAAAAGTAAGATTTTTCTAAAATGGTGGACAACATGCAGTTTTCAAAGAAAGAAAAAAAATGATTGGTTGTTTGACATTTTACAGAAAACTAGGTTCCATCATTCTGTTTTTTAAAAGCCTTATTTTTATTGGTTAAGAAAAAGTGATAAGTTACATAAGATAAACTGGTATATTCTCCAGTCAAGCACACTTGCTGTTTTAATTTGCAACAATGTATGATGAACTTTTCACCTGTGTGCTGAGTAAGGTGTTCCCTGAAGTGTTTCTATGGTAACTGGCAGATTCTGGAATGGGGGAAGGGTTGAAAGTTCTATTAGTTCGAAAGCTTTGGAATGTTAAACCAATAGAAATGTGTGTTTTCTTTTGAATTAATGTGAACAGGATTTTATTTGGTTATTTATATGTATGTATGCGTAAAATGTTCAATTTGACGGTTGTGCTGCAAACACTGAACTCCAGAGATTTTGTAGAAGAATATCCACTGTGTGAGTGGTATTCTTGTTAATCTAGAATTCAATTTGAAAGGTGAGTTGAAAAGTTGTATGGGAGTGCGTGTGTGCGGTGTATCGTTGTACATTAACGAATTATGGGGTATATTATCAAGACTCGGCGATACAATTATCGCCACTTTAGCGGCAGGAAACTGCAGATAAAGTGTTGATAATGTTATCGCCTGTATTGATAATATGCTCCTGTATTCATCCGTTGTTAAACGTTTTATAGTAGTAAATGTGTTTTGCTACAATGCATGCTGTTATGTTTTTTCTCTAATATCATTTTGTGCCTCTGTACATAAAGGGATTATTGTCGTTTCTATCGGCAGGAAAATGCCAATAAACCGACGATAATAAGCTTGATAATATGCTCTTGAGAATTCCCATACCAGCCCAGGTTAACACTAGAACCTGGGCTTCTATAGCAATTTACAAGAACATATTATCAAGCCCTTTTCGCCGTTTTATCGGCAGTTTCCTGTCCATAAAACGTCAATAATTTTAACACGGGTCCTTAATAATATGCCCGTCAGTGCCATATTGTCAGTAAAGGGCGATACATTATCGCCGCTTTTACCGGAAGGAAACTGACACTAAAACGGCGATAATGGTCTTGATAATATATCCTTGTGAATTTCCATAGAAGCCCAGGTTAACACCATAACCTGGGTTTCTATGGGAATTCACAAGGATATATTATCGAGAGCATTATCACTGCTTTACCGGCAGTTTCCTATCGATAAAAGTGGCGATAATGTATCGTCCTTTATTGAAAATATGGCCCATAATCTATCGCCTTTTGTTGATATGTCCCAAAATTAATTTTATTAATTTAATTGTTAACTTATCTGCAATGATCCAGAGGGCATATTACCAAGGGGGGCAATAGGTATTTATCATCGATTTAGCGTCCATTTTCGGCCGCTAAGCGGCGATAATTCTATCGCCCTATTGGCGATAGCGAGCAGTTTAGGGCCCGCTTTGCATGTCAGTGATGTTTATCGCTAATGACGTGCAAACTGGGCGTACCCAACCAGTTAGCGACTGAAAGCAGTCGCTAACGTCGTTATCGCCTATTAGCAAGGCAGGCGTACCCTTGGAAATATTCACGCTAACCGCGAATATCTCCAAATACTAACACCTGCCCAGACCAGTTCTTAGCCATGTTATCCAATGCAAGGTGGATAACATGGCTAAGACCATTTCGTCTCTAATGCGTGAATATCGCTGTATTCTCAACGATATTCACGCATTTCGCCGCTATCACTGGATATTTAAGCACAATGGAGAAAAACTTTGCTAATAGCATGTTTTCTCTGCTAACATATCCAGCGATAGGCAGTGATAAAAAAATCGTTGCTAACCCTATTTAGCGATAAATATCGCTACTTGTTGGTAATATGCCCCCAGATTCCGGTGTTTATCACTCCTCATCCTGCCCCTCCTCCGCCCCACCTGCCTGTCCCATCGCAACTCCCTCCACGGGCCATGGCTGTTTCTATATTCCGTTATATTGTACTGTCTATTTATACTCTCATTTTTTATTAAATTTTCCTTGCTTCATACTCCTTGTTCTTTTACTGTAAGTCCTCTTATTTTTATACTCCGAGGTTTGTCCTCATACTCCTCCCTCTGTTCTTGTAAGTAATATAATAGAATATATGATATATTTTTTTTGTATTGTTATATATATCTTTTTATTATAGGTTGTGTTTATCGATACTAAAAATACTGCATCATGCCAACGAAGTACCAAAAGAGAAAGCAACCAAAGAAAAGTGTGTATTTGAAGAGAACTCGCCAACAAGATTTACATGAAGAAAGATGTCTTAACAAACAGAAAAAGTCCTGGTAAGAGCAGGAGCACTTTTTTTGAGGAAAATACTAAAGCCTAAGAGTAGTGTTCAGAAACAGAAAAATGTCTTTAGTGTATCAGCAACGAAAAGAAAAACTACTAATAAAGAAAAGAATAATGGAAAATCAAGTGCAGACAAAACTGTGTATAGTACAAGGAGGAAAAATCAATTCATGGAAATTAGGAAAAAAATGTTTTATAATACATTGGTATCAAATTTAATGAAAGAAATTAAGGTATATAAGAAAAAAACAGTATTGTATAAGAAAAAGAAAGCTACAGAAAATGTAGTTGAGAAAGCTTTGGAATTGAAAAGAAAACTGTTTATTTTAGTAATCAATAGAATTAGATCACTAGATAAACCAATCCATTTAATGAAGGGCAAAAGAAGGTGGAGAAGAAAAATTAACAGAAGTAATTTTTGTGAGTTTTTTTGGGTGAATGGAAACATAGTTCAAGTTCTGAGCCTTTTTTTAATGAAGAAATTTATCTTCAGAGTAATGATTTGTTGCATGCAGTTGATACTACTGGTCGTGCTTATGAGGTTAGAAATGGCTGTCCTATTGAGAAAGGGAAAATTGTTCCTAGAAATGCAGAAGAGGTGTTAGCTGGTGAAGTTTTAGCGAGATGTCCTAAAGCTCCAGTGTACACTTGGAATTGTAGTAGTATTTGCAGTGTGCGGCAAGAATCTATTGATTTTCTTACGCAATTTCTTACGTAATTATACCAAGAAAAGTGTTAAACAAAAGATTAAGATTTTACAAGGACTAGACCCTTGCAGAGTGAGAGGAAATACTGGTTTGCAAGGTCATTCTCTGCCTTGTGTTTCTAAAAAAGTATGTCGAAGTGTTTTCCACAATTTCAGGATGTTAGCAGTTCATCATACTCAGATGAGGAAATTAGTCAGACCATTGTATTACGCGAAAAGTCCAGCACTAATGTTAAAAAAGTTGAACAGTGCTCTTTTGCATGGATCTGTATCAGATGTAACAAATGTTTGTGATGAAATTGAGATTAGTTACTTTGGTCCTCAGGAAGACAGTGCAGAAAGTGAGAGATTAATAGAAGAAAATATGGAAGAGAATGTAGGACAATGCAGTGTAGAAAATTTTGAGCAAGAAATTATTCAGTTTAAGGTGATTTCAGGTGAAAGGCCAAATTATTCTTGTATCAGTGCTCGACGAATTCATTATAAAAATCAGACCAGGACTGTTGATCTGTATTTAAAAACTGAAAAGGATAATAATAATGAGTGGAAGGATTTTGAAACTTATTTGTTGGTAGAGAATTGTTTTGATTTGGGTTCTGATCAGCGTATTTGTAAATATTGTTATAACAAATTAGAAGAGAACAACATGCCTGCTAGAGCTCTGCATAATAATCTTGAGTTGGTAAATATTCCTTCTGAACTGATGGATTTAAATACCTATGAGTCTATTCTTATTCAATGTGTGCATCCATTTCAGGCTATTGTTCGTATGGAGCCTAAGACAGGAAAATTGCCTCCTTCAGATTTACAAACAGGATTAAAGGGAAGAGTTGTATATTTGCCTCTAGATTTAAAGAAAAATATCGAAACTATTGGTGTAGAAAATGTAGAGGATGAACCTTTAGTTATTCTTGTTAATGGCGTTCCTACTAAGAGTAAGTAAAATCTGGCAAGAATTAGTGGATGTTAGGAAAGTGAAAAAGGCAACGTTGTATCTGGTAAAAAATTGTCAATATTACAAAAATGTGTATGTAGGAGAAGAAGAAATAACTGTACAAGAAGATACTGACTTGCCATCTGGACAAATTGAAAAAGTGGATGTGTCCAGAACTGAAGAAATCTACGAACTACAGTGTTCATCCATTGCATTCCAAAGAAATGATGGGGAATGCTATAGAGTTATTTCAAATGAAAGAAGCAAAAGGAAGTCCCATTAGTGTATGGGAAAAAAGCTTGGAAGCTAGTTGTTTCCCTCAGTTGTTTCCTAAAGGAAAAGGAGGACGATATGATGAACGACCTGTGCAGATTCCTGCATCTGAACACCGGACATCAAGATTATATGCAGAAGATGCAAGATTTCGACAATGTATTCCATATTTGTTTCATCTTTTGTTTGAGAGTGATTTGTCTGGACTTTCTTATGCAGTAAACCACATATTGAAAACAGGTGTACATCTGCAAAATGTTTCAGCAAAGGAATTTATGGGTAAAGTACAGCAGAAAGATAATGTTTTGGAAACTCAGCTGATTAATCTGATGGCATGTCAGATTGGTACTAATGAGTACTGGTACTGTCGTCATGGAGAACTTAAATGTATGTTAAGGAACTTAGGAACTCCTACATGGTTCCTTACCAGCTGTGCTGAATATCCTTCGAATGATTTACTTCAATTTCTTCGAGAGGAAAATTCAAATATGCCAAATATCGAATACAAGACACCTGGAGAATTGTGCTCCTTGGATCCTGTTAATGTATGCAGGTATTTCAATCATAGATTCGAAGCTATGATGTCTTTTATCACCAATAAAAAAAATCCTCTTCTTGTAGAGGTTCTGGATTTCTTTTGGAGAAAGGTGTATCAAGCGAGAGGTGCTCCTCACATACATATGCTATTATGGATCAAAGATGCTCCCAAATTTGGAACAGACTCAGATGATACTGTGTTGTCGTTTATTGAAGAATATGCTACATGTGACGTACCCAAAAGTACACAAGATGAGGACTTAAGACCACAAGTCTTATGATTCTAAAGCCATCGTTGTGGCAAATACTGTCGTCGAAAGTACAAATCTAAGGACAAATTCTACAGCAAATGACGTTTTGCATTTCCTCAACCTTTAATATCAAAAGGAAGAGTGAACAGTTTTATGTCATCTTTGCGACATAATATCACAAGAAAGTCTCCAAAACATACCTACAACTGAAATGAACAGTCAAAATACATAAATGACTATAACTCAGTCATTTTGTCTATGTGGAATGCTAATATGGATATTCAATATGTTGGAGACAATTCCATTGCTGTTGCTCGATATGTGACATCGTACATAACAAAGTCAGAAAAGACGGAATTGAAGTAAATGTGGGAAGAGATTTCCCATGAGAAAAGTCTAAGTAAGAAATTATACAGTTACAGTTTGAAGATGTTATCTCATCGAGAAATTGGAGCGTATGAATGCTCGGATCGCTTATCATCTGCAAGTCTATACTCCAAATCGAGAAGAATCATTTGGGTGAGTCTAGGTCTTGCTGCAACACGAAACCGAGTTCTTAAATCTGTACAAGAAATTGAATATTTAGCTGAAAAGAGCCAAAAAGTACTGATATTGTGAAAACAAATATGTTGGATACATATTATCCAAATAGAAGTCATTATCTTGAGAACATTTGTCTCTATGAAGTGCTGCAAAACTATATTTTTAAACGGAATATTACCGAAAACATTAATAATGGTATACATGCTGTTATTGGTTCTGAAGGATGTCTGGTGAAACAAAGAAAAGGCCATTTGATTAATCACCGTAAACTGAGTTGCGAAACACCTGACAAAGGGGAATTTTACTATTTAGCTCTTTTGCAACTTTTCAAGCCATGGCGTTCAGAATTGGAATTACTTGGAAATTTTGAGAGCTATGAAGATTCCTTCAATGCAACTAACGATAATATAGAATGTCCTGTTTTTGCTAATTATATCAAAATGTTGAATGACGAAATTGAGCAAGAAGCTACAATTGCAGCTGAGATTGCTAGAGAAAGTTCTCAAGACAGTAAAACTTCTGCTCCGTTGAGTCAGGACCCACTGGGAGAACCAATTGTTCTAAATGAAGCAGCAACTGCTATGGAAGAGGTAGAAACATTAATGTATCACGGTCAAGAACATCTAACAAACTTAGTAAACTTGGAAGAACAACTAAATCTTGAGCAGAAAGAAATATATGCGCAAGTGAGAGAACAGATTGACCATGGATTTCCTCATGAGAAGAAGGAGTGCTCTTGCTCATCATTTGAACCTATCCGTATGTATGTGAGTGGACAAGCTGGAACGGGAAAAAGTTTTTTCATTAAAATCACAAGTTTTCTACAGAAAACAACTGACTCACATTTGTCTTGTGTTGTTACTGCTCCAACTGGGTTGGCGGCACACAATATTAAAGGAATTACTTTACATCGTTTGTTAATGCTACCAGTAGAGCATGACAACCAATTACAATACCACAAGCTATCTGGAGAAGCTTCTTATGAAGTTTCAAGAGTGTTGAAGAAAATGAAGCTTCTCATTATTGATGAGGTAAGCATGGTCTCAAACTTAATGCTTACCTTTAAGAATGCAGCAAATTCTTAAAACAGAGTATGACCTATTATTCGGAGGAAAACACGTCATAGTTATTGGAGATCTTCTACAAATTACTCCTGTAGAAGGACAGCCAGTGTTTAAAACACTGGTGCATGAAGATACTAGAAAGTCTTTGGGGAGTATTGGCAATGTAAACATTTGGTCATATTTTCAGTATAACGAACTTACTACAAATATGCGACAAGCAAATGATGTTGATTATGGAACTATTCTTCAAGATATAAGAATTGGAAAATTGACCGAACATGGGAAACAAGCTTTACAGACACGATTACTTTCCAATTTGTTTCCAAATGCAAATATTGTCCCAGAGAAAATATACATCAGAATTGCAGAAAACAAATCTGTAATTTGCTTAATGCCAAAACTGCGTGAATGTTCTATATTCAATGAAGAAATGTTAAAGTTGAAAAATAAAGAAATTATCAAATTAGAAGCAATTGAAAAAATAGAACATGAAGGAATCAGTATTATTTTGAGTGAAAACTTGAAGAGGAAATTGGATTGTTTAGAGAAATCGATAAGTAAAACTGCTGGTTTAGAAAAGAATTTGTGTGCATGTGTAAATTGTATGGTAATTTTGAGACGTAATTTGAATGTGCAAAAAGGTTTAGTAAATGGAGAAATGGGTAAAATTATTGATTTTGTTAATTATGTAAACAGAGCTGGCATTGAAATTTTGAAAATCAAATTTGATGAAATTGCTGAAGTACAACAAGTTAGTCATGGTGCAGCTCTTTTGCTTGTAAAAGATTTGTATGTATGCAGAAAACAGTTTCCTGTTTGTTTGGCATATGCGGTGACCTTTCATAAATCTCAAAGTTTAAGTGTAGATTGTGCTTTAGTAAACATTGGAAGTACCGTGTTTAAAGAAGGAATGGCATATGTTGCTTTGTCTCGAGTCAGAACTTTATCTGGATTGTACTTGATTGATTTTGATGGGACAAAGGTTTCTGCAGATGCAAACTGTGTGAAAGAGTATAATAGGTTAAGAAGAGAATATGCACCCAATTTAGGTCAATATCCAGTGATTGAAAAGCATGTGGTAGGTAGAAAAAGAAGATTTGAGAATATCTGTTCTGAAACTGTAGAGAAAGAAAAAGAACAAGATGAAGTTGCGCCTCCAAGCAAAAAGACAAAGGACAGTGTTGAAGAGAATGTTGGTTATCGGTTTGAAAGTAGTTCTGGTGTCAACTGCTATGCTGATGTAGTTCTTAATGTTGTCTGGACAAAAGATTATGTTCATTGTTGAATTCTGTTTATGAGAAATCTACTAATGATAAAAGTAAAATACAAAGTGTTTCTGATATTCGAAATGTTTTGGACATATGTTCTGGTTCTAGTCAATTTACACAGAATATTCAGCAAGATTGTCAGGAATTTTTAATGTTTATGCTTGGTGTACTGGAAGATGAAGGTATAGATGTTGAAAACCTTTTTGGCCTTTCTTATAAATGGCATCATGACTGTTGAAATTGTTTGTTTACATGTAGCACTGACATAGACACTGAGAGATTCATATATTTGACTTTACCTGCCTGTGAATCAGTGTCTTTTAACAATCTAATTAGAGGAGCAAGTCAAAACATGGAGTGTAGCCAATGTAAATCAGAAATGTCATCAACATTATTTATACAAAGATATGGACAGTATGTTACTTTAATGCTGCAACCTTGTAGAACTGATGTAACAAAATAGAAAACTTTAATTAAAATTTTTGTAGCTGGTAAATGTTCAATATCAGGAAGAACTTTTATAGCTGTTGCTATTATTTTTCATGGTGGACCTTCTAGCACATATGGACATTACATTGTTTATGTAAAATGTCTGAAAGGTTGGATACAGTGTAATGATACTCAATTAGTTTTTGAGCAACGTTTGCCCTAAGTTACCAAATTCTTACCTAATATTTTTAAAGACAAAATTTTAAGAACAAAATGTGCCCTTTAGGATTACTGCTGTTAAGGTACATTAGTCTGGTGTTGTAGAGTATTTTGTAAGTGAGGGTGAGGAGCTTGAAGGTGATCCTTTTGTTGATATTGAGGCAGTGTAGGTGTATCAGGTGGTGGGTGAT
This sequence comes from Lissotriton helveticus, assembly GCF_964261635.1. NCBI lineage: Eukaryota > Metazoa > Chordata > Amphibia > Caudata > Salamandridae > Lissotriton > Lissotriton helveticus. The sequence continues at coordinate 2,111,932,213 of NC_136057.1, forward strand.
GTGGGTGCAGCCGGGGACATTGATGATCAGTCACGTAGAGGTCTTTTGGATTTGTTGTGGTTGTTTTAGGTGTTTGGCTAGAATTCCTGTGGAGAGTGTTTTACCACAGTGTAGTCTGCTGCTGATGAGGGCCTGTGTCACTGTTCTTCTTCTTTTGGTTAGGATCCACTTGTACATGTAGCGGAGCATATGGAGAGTGTTGTAGCAGTACGAGGACACGGTGTAGACTTGCTTACACATGGAGAGGGAGCAGTTGAGGTTGAATCCTATGTTGTGCACATGGTTGGTAGGTGTTGGTACTCTTCGCACTGTAGTCAGGTAGCAGGAGTTGTCTGAGGCTGATGGAGTGGGTCTGAGGATGAGTACCTTCATCTTCTGCCAGTTTTTGTTTACAGTGCTGCTCTTTATGTAGTTAGTGACGTCCTTCATTGTGTTGTAGAGGTTACTTTTGGTAGTATATGGCTTCTTCGTGAGAAAGATGATGAGCTGGGTGTTCTTTGTGTAGGAGATGTTGTTGAAGTTGTGATGGTAGGCTACTTGTGTTAGAGTGGCCATGTAGATGTTGAACAGCGTCAGACTGATGGATGTGTCCTGGGGGACCCGTAGATGATGTCGGTGGTTTTGGATCAGAAGGCTGGGAGGCGGACGTTCAGGATTTCTATTGAACAACTTCCAAAGAAAGGACTTGATGCATACTATTTGGCCGTAAGGACTTTTTGCTGTGTATTTTTTCAGCATCTATTTGTAAGTAACATTATTTACAGTGTAAGAAAATTAATCAGAATGTATTGTTATTTTATGATAGTTTGAGATATGTTATATTTACGTAAGAAATTGCTCTTAGAAAAAAACATTTAAGATATGTTTTATTTCTATTTTTTATATTGTTATTGAGAATGTTGACTGTTTTTTTTAAGATATCCTTATGGATTGTCTTTTTTTTGCCCGCTATTATGTGATGAGTACTATTGAACTCACTGTTTTTAGTGAAATTCAATATATTCTGAGAACAGCAAAAAAGCCAAATGAAACGTTTTACAAATTATTTTGTGTTGTAAAATATATCTAGTAACTGTGTTTTTTTCTATCTTCCACAGGTGACAATTGTATAATATATACTTTTTAAATTATTTATTATGCTTAAGGTAAGTACAAGTAACTGACTCAGCCGCGGCCCGTGGAGGGAGTTGTGGTGAGGTAGGGAAGTGGGGCGGGGAGAGGCAGGATGGGGGGTTATAAACAGCAGAATGTGGATGATTGCAGGTAAGTAAACAATTCAATTAATAAAATGATTTTTGTATCCTGCGCCCTGCATCGCAAAATGCGATGCAGGACACGAAACGAAGTGGCATATTATCAACAAAAGGCGATACATTATCGTCGCTTTTATCGGGAGGAAAAATTCCGATAAAAGGCGATAATGCGCTTGATAATAGGGCCTTGGAAATTCCCAGAGCAGCCCAGGTTCTGGTGTTAACTTGGGCTGTTATGGGAAGTGGTGGTCTAGAAAAAAAGAGAGAAAAGTACACACAGAACGAGGGTACGAGCAGGATCAAAACCAGATAATTTTAACTGTCTGACAATTAATGGTAGTAAAAAGATAATGGCGCAAATGTGACTTCATGCCAGGAGAAACCCTGAGGAGGGGAGAAGTCAGTTAGGATTTCCATCATCTGCCCTTCGTGGCTAGTGTCATCATTTGGAAAACCAAAAGTACCCCTGTCACCTCAGCTCTTCTGGCAACAAGCCAAACGTTGGTAGGCTAGGTGTATTGTGGCCAAGATGGAAAGGACTAAGTATCTCAAAAAGTATACTGATGCAGTGCAAAGACAAAAGTGAAAGTGTGAGTGAGTTAAAAAAGATACAAAAGTGGTCCAAGACACATTTATTGATGACCACTGGTGTACTTATTGAAAAACACAGTCTCGGTTTTGAATTAATCTACCGAAAGGAATGGTCTACTAGTTTCAGCCGTAGTGGGTTGAAAGACCCCGGCTTTCTTCAGGACCTAGTTGTTATGGCTACTGCATTAAGTGCAATTTTGGAAAACAGCGAAAACAAAAAAGCATAAAAGTATCACAGTGTTATTACGTGTGACCAATCACAATACCTCTATGCAGGATGGATGATTATTCATACCTGTAGAGACAAACCAAGCATCAAAAATCCAGAATACATATTGAAATGATATGTCAATCTCTGCCTTTTAACCTGTTCTGTGATTACAAAAGAAAATACTAAAGTAGTCCACTCACCTATCCTGTACGAGGTAACAAGCCTCACCTCTCCTGGCTCTGACTCAGGTTGAAGGAGGCACCGCCCTAAAAAGAAGGAGTAAAAAGTACAACAACCCAGTAAACAAAATGTCCAATCAGGGATATGCGTGGACAAATTGTTGTAGTCAGGCTGATATTTTAAAAATAAAACTACATGTGTCCTCAAAGTTAAAATGATCAAAATAAAAATTGATCAAACTAAAAGATGGCATGTCTCCCAAGAACGCGGTAAATTGAAGAGAAAAGTGTTTAGAACTAGACAAAAGAACTTCATTTGAGCATTCATGATATTCATAATGAGCCAGAAAATAATACCTCTTCAAGAAAGCTAGGGAGAACATATTGCAACCGATTATTGTGCAAAAACGGCTCCAATCTGCTTTTTGAAAGTAAGAAAACGATGTTGTCTGCAAGATAATAGTACTTGCTCAAAACCCATGCTGCATGACTCGTGATGTTTATTAAGCCACTCACCACAAGAATGAAATGTTAACAAAGCGCAGTGTAGGAGCGCTCCGCTCTACTGTAAAAAACTAAACATAAGGTCATGGCAACACTTACCTATCCGTCGATACCCCAGGTTGTATCCTAAGGCAGGGGAAGGTAGCGTTTCACCGTAACAAGCCACCATTAGTGCTAACCGGGCTGGATCATGTGGCACATGACATCACAGGAGCCCGACCAATGGGAAGCTATAACTACAAAGTGACGTCATCGGACTAAAAATTGTAGTCCGGAAATGTGTACAAATTGCAATAACATTCAACATTGTCCCCGTAGGCACTCACAAGTACTCGTAAGACCTGGGCATAACAGGGAGACATAGCAGAGCATACATTATGTGTAATAAAGACGGAGTTTGTGAAGGGGCTGTATTCCCTCATGTGTGTAAAACTTATAATGTTAATAAAATAGGAGGGGCTATACTGGCTATATACCATTAATCTATAAAAGCGCTCATCAGTCACTCGGTTTGTTGTATACAAAATAAACAAATCAAAAATCGCAGAATATCGATATTGTCTTCCTATGACCTGCATATGAATTGCAAAGGCCACCATGATCAAGCAGACACCGTCTATGATGTTGATTTGTACAAGCAGTGTTCATAGCAGGGTCCACGGAATATCATCATTCAGGCCTTGTGTGGCACTTTTAAGTTTGAACACCCACCTCTGCTCTTTCTGAAATAGGTATTTGGTTCTGTCACTCACATAGGGGGGTATGGTTGGTTTTTCCAGAACTGTCCAGAGAAATTCTTCAGGCTTATGTTTTAGCTCCAAAAAGTGTCTTGTGAGTTTAGTATTAGACTTGCCACAACGGAAGGTGCTTTTGTGTTCCAGTATGCGTTGTCGCACCTTTCTTGTGGTCATACCCATGTAACGTTCTTTACAGGGGCATTCAATTAGATAGATTAAATGGTCACTATCACAGTTGGAAAACTGTGTCTGAATCCAAGGTCTTTGAGTGCCAATGTCTATGGTTTTGGTCTGTTTAGTCTGCGGGCATATGGAGCAGTTGCCACAAGGGAAGTGACCTTGGACCGGAGGTAAGTCCCATAAGGTGTTGTTCATATTGGGTTTCATCCTTGGTCTTGTGTGCACCAGGGCATCACGCAAATTGCGCCCTCTCTTGAATGCAAAAAGAGGCATGGGGATTCGTTCATTTCTGGTGTTTAGAAAGCACATTCCGTTGTGGCAAGTCTAATACTAAACTCACAAAACACTTTTTGGAGCTAAAACATAAGCCTGAAGAATTTCTCTGGACAGTTCTGGAAATACCAACCATACCCCCCCCCCCCATGTGAGTGACAGAACCAAATACCTATTTCAGAAAGAGCAGAGGTGGGTGTTCAAACTTAAAAGTGCCACACAAGGCCTGAATGATGATATTCCGTGGACCCTGCTATGAACACTGCTTGTACAAACCAACATCAATGACGGTGTCTGCTTGATCATGGTGGCCTTTGCAATTCATATGCAGGTCATAGGAAGACAATATCGATATTCTGCGATTTTGGATTTGTTTATTTTGTATACAACAAACCGAGTGACTGATGAGTGCTTTTATAGATTAATGGTATATAGCCAGTATAGCCCCTCCTATTTTATTATCATTATAAGTCTTACACACATGAGGGAATACAGCCCCTTCACAAACTCCGTCTTTATTATACATAATGCATGCTCTGCTATGTCTCCCTGTTATGCCCAGGTCTTACGAGTACTTGTGAGTGCCTACGGGGACAATGTTGAATGTTATTGCAATTTGTACACATTTCCGGACTACAATTTTTTGTCCGATGATGTCATTTTGTAGTTATAGCTTCCCATTGGTCGGGCTCCTGTGACGTCATGTGCCACATGATCCAGCCCGGTTAGCACTAATGGCGGCTTGTTACGGTGAAACGCTACCTTCCCCTGCCTCAGGATACAACCTGGGGTATCGACGGATAGGTAAGTGTTGCCATGACCTTATGTTTCGTTTTTTACAGTAGAGTGGAGCGCTCCTACACTGCGCTTTGTTAACATTTCGTTTTTGTGGTGAGTGGCTTAATAAACATCACGAGTCATGCAGCATGGGTTTTGAGCAAGTACTATTATCTAGCAGACAACATCGTTTTCTTACTTTCAAAAAGCAGATTGGAGCCGTTTTTGCACAATAATCGGTTGCAATATGTTCTCCCTAGCTTTCTTGAATAGGTATTATTTTCTGGCTCATTATGAATATCATGAATGCTCAAATGAAGTTCTTTTGTCTAGTTCTAAACACTTTTCTCTTCAATTTACTGCGTTCTTGGGAGACATGCCATCTTTTAGTTTGATCAATTTTTAGTTTGATCATTTTAACTTTGAGGACACATGTAGTTTTTTTTTAAAATATCAGCCTGACTACAACAATTTGTCCACGCATATCCCTGATTGGACATTTGGTTTACTGGGTTGTTGTACTTTTTACTCCTACTTTGTAGGGCGGTGCCTCCTTCAACCTGAGTCAGAGCCAGGAGAGGTGAGGCTTGTTACCTCGTACAGGATAGGTGAGTGGACTACTTTAGTATTTTCTTTTGTAATCACAGAACAGGTTAAAAGGCAGTGATTGACATATCATTTCAATATGTATTCTGGATTTTTGATGCTTGCTTTGTCTCTACAGGTAAGAATAATCATCCATCCTGCGTAGAGGTATTGTGATTGGTCACACGTAATAACACTGTGATACTTTTATGCTTTTTTGTTTTCACTGTTTTCCAAAATTACACTTAATGCAGTAGCCATAACAACTAGGTCTTGAAGAAAGCCAGGGTCTTTCAACCCACTACGGCTGAAACTAGTAGACCATTCCTTTCGGTAGATTAATTCAAAACCGAGACTGTTTTTTAATAAGTACACCAGTGGTCATCAATAAATGTGTCTTGGACCACTTTTGTATAATTTTTAGCTCACTCACACTTTCACTTTTGTATTTGCACTGCATCAGTATACTTTTTGAGATACTTAGTCCTTTCCATCTTGGCCACAAAACGCCTAGCCTACCAGCGTTTGGCTTGTTGCCAGAAGAGCTGAGGTGACAGGGGTACTTTTGGTTTTCCAAATGATGACACTGGCCACGAAGGGCAGATGATGGAAATTCTAACTGACTTCTTCTCCCCTCCTCAGGGTTTCTCCTGACGTGAAGTCGCATTTGCGCCATTATCTTTTTACTACCATTAATTGTCAGACAGTTAAAATTATCTGGTTTTGATCCTGCTCGTACCCTCGTTCTGTGTGTACTTTTCTCTCTTATTTTCTAGACCATCAGTTTTCTTGTGTTATTTATTAGTAGGATTGGGGATTGAAACTGGTTGGGTCTTTAAATATTTTCCCTATGACCCCCTCTCTCTCCCTCTCTGGGAGTTGAGTTCTGTGTGTTTAGTTCTGTTATGGGAATTCACAAGTGCCTATTATCAAGCCCTTTATCGCCGCTTTATCTGCAGTTTTCCTACCGATAAAAGCGGCGATAATCTTAATAATGTCTTTGTGTTGACGAACGTGCGTTGTAATGGCTGTGACTTACGTCCTTCAAATTAGTTTTTAGGTATACGTGTGACCAACTCTGATAACATCAGAGTTTAAGGACAAACACCGTGGTGTCTGAGCCTCGAAATCTCGTTGATCACAAAGAAAATAGGAGGACGATAAAATGAAAGTAACAGATATAATAAAAACAACGGTGAAAAACTACTAAAATGGCGGTGGACGGAATACCTCATCAACTTTTGGCGCCTCGACACTACGTTCCAAATAAATGTAGATAAAATACGATTATTAATACATTACAAAAGTATCACAGCGGATGACACACGCGACCCGGGAAAACAAAGCGTCAAATTTAATACGTGAAATAAAGAAAGCTTTGTTTGTTGAACGTAAAGAAAAGAAAAAAACTTCGACTTCGAAACGAGGCTGCGCATGCGTAGAGAGTACAACTGCTACACAAAAAAGGAAAGTTTTACATACTATCATAGAAATGAAGCTGCATGTTATCAACAAAAGGCGATATATTACCGCCGCTTTTATCGCCAGTAACTGCTGATAAAGCGGCGATAATGGGCTTCATAATAGACCCTTGTAAATTCCCAGAGCAGCCCAGGTTCTGGTGTTAACCTGGGCTCCTATGGTTATTCATAAGGGCATATTATCAAGCCCATTATCGCCGCTTTATCGGCAGTTTCCTGCCGATAAAAGCGACGATAATGTATCGCCTTTTGTTGATAATATGGCCCATTGCTCTTTTTTTGACCTGTAAACTTATGTACATATTATCAAGGACCGGTGTTAAAATTATCACCGTTTTATTGGCAGGAAACTGCTGATAAAATGGCGATAATGAGCTTGATAATACGGCCTTGTTATTTCCCATAGAAGCCCATGTTAACACCAGAACATAGGCTTCTATGGGAATTTACAAGGACGTATTATCAAGCCCACCCTCCCAACATTAATAAAAAATTCCACACAATGCAGGTACCCGGAGCTGGAAAGTCTTTTTACATATCACTGCCCAGGAAATGTGGCGTTCCCCGCGACGTGAACGGGGAGAGAGAGAGAGCTCAAAACATATATTTTTTTTTAAAAAGACCCGAGGGGTGCCGCTCACCGAGACAGCGGGGAGTAGGACCGTAACCCCCCGCATACTTCAAAATAAAACCAGAGGAGTGCCGTTCCCCAGTGCTCCGGGCACCTTACAAGCCCCCATTATGCAGAAAAATTGCCCCCGTAATTTGCCTCCCCGGAACCTAATGAATAAAACAAATTTCTACTTTTTTTTCACCTTTTCCACCGCGTACAAGTACTGCATGAGTACCCCGCCATTTTTATTTTTAAAAAAATTAAAATTGAGCCTAAACATCCATGTACCACCCCGTGACCAACACTATAGGGTCAGCATGTTTCTACCCTGCCCCCTTTCCTTATTTCTCAACTTTGTTTTACTGTTTTCGTGTGACTCTGCTCTCCCGACAAACATTAGATTAGATCTCCCGAGGCTCTGCCGGGAGCTACAACGCTGCTGAGGCGCGGCGCAACTTTGCTTTTAGGAACCACGAGACTCTTTTAAATTTACCTTGCCTTCATCTTGCAGGGGCTGCGCTCTGGACATCACGCACCCCCTGACGCCTCCTGACTCCCCTGCCTGCCGCCGCCAGAGCGCCCCACGCTGCTCGTTCCCTCACCCTCTGACGGGCAGGTCACGAGGGCGGGGACGGGCGTGCCCACCATCTCGGGCTGCTCTGTGGTTGGCGGGGCTGCTCCTCTGTCCCTCCCCCCCATGCAATCTACTTCAGCTGGGCGAGTTCAGGCCCTGACACTGATTAGATCTCCCGAGACTCTGCCGGGAGCTACAACGCTGCTGAGGCGCGGCGCAACTTTGCTTTTAGAAACCACGAGACTCTTTTAAATTTACCTTGCCTTCATCTTGCAGGGGCTGCGCTCTGGACATCGCGCACCCCCTGACGCCTCCTGACTCCCCTGCCTGCCGCCACCAGAGCGCCCCACGCTGCTCGTTCCCTCACCCTCTGACGGGCAGGTCACGAGGGCGGGGACGGGCGTGCCCACCATCTCGGGCTGCTCTGTGGTTGGCGGGGCTGCTCCTCTGTCCCTCCCCCCCTGGCAATCTACTTCAGCTGGGCGAGTTCAGGCCCTGACACTGATTAGATCTCCCGAGGCTCTGCCGGGAGCTACAACGCTGCTGAGGCGCGGCGCAACTTTGCTTTTAGAAACCACGAGACTCTTTTAAATTTACCTTGCCTTCATCTTGCAGGGGCTGCGCTCTGGACATCGCGACCCCCTGACGCCTCCTGACTCCCCTGCCTGCTGCCGCCAGAGCGCCCCACGCTGCTCGTTCCCTCACCCTCTGACGGGCAGGTCACGAGGGCGGGGACGGGCGTGCCCACCATCTCGGGCTGCTCTGTGGTTGGCGGGGCTGCTCCTCTGTCCCTCCCCCCCTGGCAATCTACTTCAGCTGGGCGAGTTCAGGCCCTGACACTGATTAGATCTCCCGAGGCTCTGCCGGGAGCTACAACGCTGCTGAGGCGCGGCGCAACTTTGCTTTTAGAAACCACGAGACTCTTTTAAATTTACCTTGCCTTCATCTTGCAGGGGCTGCGCTCTGGACATCGCGCACCCCCTGACGCCTCCTGACTCCCCTGCCTGCCGCCGCCAGAGCGCCCCACGCTGCTCGTTCCCTCACCCTCTGGCGGGCAGGTCACGAGGGCGGGGACGGGCGTGCCCACCATCTCGGGCTGCTCTGTGGTTGGCGGGGCTGCTCCTCTGTCCCTCCACCCCCTGCCACGCCCCCTCTTAGACCCCCTCCCATGTGTCCCTATATTACAACTTCCCCTCATAGACGGCGCAGCGGGCGGGTGCAGCGGGCGCGACGAAGGCGCGCCGAAGTTGCGCCTAAGTTAAGCCCGTCTGCGCGCGGCCGACCGGGGCTAGGGGCGCGTTACTCTGCCCCGCTTATCACCTATACCCCGGTCCAACTACGCCGCCTCCAGGGACCCTGGCCCATTGCAGCCTCCATTTGTTCTCACATTTCCTCCCTTGGTCTATCCCATGCTGTTACCCCGCACATCCCTCTTCCTATAGCTGGCCCTTCTCTCTCACCTACATGCACCACTCACCCTACAACCTTCAAACCTTTAACAGCTTTTTATCTTAACACTCGGTCCGCTGTCGCCCATACGCATGAACTTTCGGTCCTGCTGGATCTTCATACCCCAGATCTTCTTTTTTTAACGGAGACCTGGTTTGGCGATGACTCCCTCCCCGCCCTACTGGCCACCTTACCGGCTACTTACTATGCCCTCCGGGCAGACCGCCCTTCTGGCAGAGCTGGGGGCGGCGTGGCGGTCATCGCACGCACCGATCTCCCTTTTCAAACCGTGTCCTTGCCTGACATTGCACCCACTGAATACCTGGTTATCCGTACCACCGCCACCTCTCCCCCTTTGACCTGTTTTCTTACCTACCGCCCTCCCCAATCTCCCTTACAGTTTCTTTCTGATTTCTTGGAAGTCTTGGCTACTATTACAGTCAATAATTCCTCTATTTTACTCCTTGGCGACTTCAACTTCTGGCCTTCTGACCCAGCTGAATGCTCGTCCTCAAAGGAATCTTCTGAAACCCTTCAATCCCTTAATTTCACTTCCTTTGTTCACTCCCCCACCCACATCAAAGGTCACATGCTTGACCAGATCTGGTCCCTGAATTGTCCCGTGGAATCTCTTTCTATTTCACCTTGCACATGGTCCGATCACCACTTGATCTCATTTTCTCTGCCCATTCACCCCCCAGCCAAGCCCCCTCGCCCCAAAAACATCTGGGTCCGAGCATGGGGCCGAGCCAACCTGGAAGAACTTTCTTCCCTTCTTACCACCTCCCTCCCTTCCCTGCAGGGCCTTTCCACCCTTTCCCAGGTCGAGGCTATAGATCAGTGGCTCTCCGCTGGTAGTGATTCTGCTGCCCCGCTCAAACGCATTACCTCCAAGCGCGATAAGGATGCCAATCGGTGGTTCAATGGAGAGCTTAAGGCCACCAAACTTACAGTACGCCGCGCGGAGCGGGCTTGGAGGAGAAGTTATTGCCCCATTTTACGACTGGAGTATACTAACATCCTTACCCAGTACAAAAAAGACATCTTGGAGGCCAAAACCACCTACTTCTCCTCTAAAATCCTTGCCGCAGCAAACCAGTCTAAGGAGATATTTATGATTGTTCATAATCTGGCGCTCTCGGACAGAACAACCCTTAAGCCCGCCCCGTCCGAAGAACTCTGCCAATCCCTCAATAACTACTTTATTCACAAAATCGTTACCATCAAAGCCAACATCCCGCCCCCTTCTCCCTCCTTTGTTGATCCTCAACGTCCCCCTCCCAAGGGAAAACTCACTACTTTCCCTCTCATATCTAAGGAAGCGTTTACTTCCATAGTACCCTTGGTCAAATCTGGCTCTCCACTTGACCCCTGTCCTGCTCACATCCTTCGTCATATTTTTGTTACTTGCCCAGATCCCCCCCTTCATCTCCTCAACAGCTCCCTGGCCCAAGGTGTAGTACCCAACCCCTTGAAGTCTGCGGTTATTGTGCCAATTCTTAAAAAACCTGGGGCAGACCCCTCTGTCCCTGCCAATTTCCGCCCCATCTCCCTTTTGCCATTTTTGGCAAAGGTGCTCGAGCGCCATGTCACCTGCGCTCTGAGCTCCTTTGTGGAGATGCACGGAGCTCTTGCTCCCCGCCAGGCCGGTTTCCGCCCCGCACACTCTACGGAGTCCGTTGTCATCTCGGTCTTGGACAACCTCAGGGAGGGTTTGGATACCAACCAGTGCCAGGCCCTTGTGCTCCTCGACCTCTCAGCCGCCTTTGACACGGTGGATCATACCATCTTACTTTCCCGTGTCGAGGCGGCGGGGATCGGGGGCACTGCACTGGTCTGGCTATCCTCCTTCCTGAGTGACCGCACCCAGGCCGTTCGCCTTGGTGACTTTACAGCGGACATCCGGAAAGTTCAGTGCGGGGTTCCCCAGGGTTCCTCCCTTTCCCCCCTCCTGTTTAATCTTTATGTTGCCCCTCTTATTTTTTCTCTTCAACAAATGGAGGTCGCCGTATTTAATTATGCAGATGACCTCCAGCTTGTCTTCAATCTGTCCTCTTCCCCCTCTTCTGTTCTTAATTTCCAAACTATTATGCTTCACATCCGGGACTGGATGAACCACAATCACCTGAAACTCAACCCCGATAAGACCGAGTTGGTGTTGACGGGTGGTTCATCCAGCCCCTGGTCTTCTCTTTTCTGGCCCCCTGTACTGGGCCCCTCTCCTGTACCCACTACCTCTGTTAAAACCCTTGGCATAAAACTTAACTCTCAACTCACCCTTCATTCCCAGGTCAGTTCCGTGGTATCTTCTTCTTTCCTTTCATTGCGCACTATTCGCAGGGTGTCCCGTTTCTTTACCTTCTCTGCTCTCAAACTTATCATCTTGGCCATGGTGGTGTCCCGCCTGGATTACGGCAACGCCCTATATGCAGGTATTCCTGCATATAGTCTACGGCGTTTGCAGCAGATACAAAACCAGGCGGCCCGCCTGGTCTTCAATCTTCCGAAATTTCACCATTCCTCCCCCCTCTTGAAATCTCTACACTGGCTCCCTGTGCGAGCTCGGGTTCAATTCAAGCTCGCCTCCATCACTTTCTTGGCTCGACTGAGCTTGGCACCCGCATTCATCTCTTCTGAGATCACCCCCTATGTTCCCACCAGGGAACTACGCTCTTCCTCTCAGTCCCTCCTCACCATCCCTCGCTATCGGAGAAAGAAGTGGGGAGGCTCGAAATTTGCTACCCTTGCCCCGATCCTGTGGAATTCCCTCCCCCTTGAACTCCATTCCGTCACTCTGTACTCGCAATTTCGTAAACACCTCAAGGCTCACCTGTTCACTAAGGCCTTTGACTAAATTCCCAATAGCTTCCCTTGTCTCTTAGCCCCGGATCTTATCAGTTGTAGCGCCAAGAAACCGCAGGTGTATGTCCGCTTTATAAGTAATTTTAAACTCAAACTCAAACTCATGGCTGCCAACATTTCCTAGTTTGGAGTATGGATAGCCAATCAGCATCCAGCTCCTGCTCGTAATTGTACGTATTTCCATATGCGTACGCCGTGATTTTTCTTTCAAAAATAAAAAATAGAAATAGAGCCTAAACATCGATATACGACCCCCTGAGCAAGCCTAGAGGGTCAGAATGTCTCTAGCCTACCCCCTTCCCTTATTTCTCAACTTTGTTTTACTGTTTTCTTGTGACTCGGTTCTAGCGAAGCACAAGATGACCGCCAACACTTCCTAGTTTCGAGTGTTTCCAGACAGTTCACAACCAATCAGCATGCAGCTCGCGCTCGTAATTGAACAGATTTCCGTACGCGTGCTGAACTCCGTCTCTAGGTATCGCTATGAATTTACTTGCAATTTTCTCAGAAACTACTGAACGGATTTACACCATTTAACAAAAAGCACAATCTGCGAACAGAACTCTACCTCTCTGCCAAATTTTGTGTTGTTCCGTTCAGCCGTTCGGGCTGTAGCCCTTGCTAAAGGTCCCTATGGAAAATTGCATGGGGAAAACACATTTTGGGACCCCCCTTGTTTCTCAGCCCCCACTTGACGAATCACCACCAAACCTTCAGGGAAGGAGCGGAACCGAGCAGGCCATTGTCTTGGAGAAATTCACAAAGATTCGTCTACCATCGCCAAAGTTATTCCAAATAGAATGTTGTGGATTTCCTATGGAAACTAGGTCCTAACTATAACTACCTACTGGCGACCGCCAGTAGGTATATATATATACACACACACACACACACACACACACACACACACACACACACACACACACACACACACACCAAGGTGTATTGAAGAATGAGTGGGTGTATACGTATCTGAATGGATGATTTAGTAGGTGTGTGACTGACTATAAGTGAGTGATTAAACATGTCTTACAGAATGCATGGATTAGTGACTAAACTGTGTGAATGTCTGTATCAGTCTGTGAGTTGGGGTGTAAGTGGCTACATGGGTTGGTGAGTAGTTACATGAGTGTCTATATGGGTTATTGATTGGTTGTCTAAGTATCTGTATGGGTGCCTGAAAGTCTGTGTGGGTGGGTGGGGGTGTGTGACTGTGCATAGATGTGTGAGTGGGTGATTCACTGGGTGTATGGGTTTAAGAGTGTGTCTGTGAAGGGCTGAATGGGTGGGTGAGTGTGTGTATGTGTGTGTTGGTGAGTGAATGGATGTCTCAGTGGTACATGTGTGAGTAACTAAATATGTGAAAGTGAAAGTATATGTGAGTGTAGGAGTATAAAAATGACTATATGTGAGAGTGAATGATTGTGAGAGTGGCTGTATGGATGAGTGTGTGCTTGTATCAGTGATTTTATAAGAGAGTCAGTATGTGTTAGTATCTGTATGAGTGAGTGAGTTGGTGTGTGTATAACTGTATAAGTGAGTAATGGGAGTGTGATTGATGACTGACTAGGTGTGAGAGTAACTCTATGCATGAGTGGCCGTGTGTGAGTGTCTGTATAGGTGTATGAGTGCATATGATAGTGCTGAATTGACGAGTGACTGTATGTGTGAATGAGTGGATGTGTGTGTGTTGACCTAGGAATCAGTGAGAGGGTATGTAGTAACTGGTATTGGTGTGTCTATGGTTTTGAAATGGTAGTCTGTATTTTAGAGTGGGTGTATCAAAGGTTATATTAGGGTGTCAGGAGGTGCATCAGATCAGTAATGTCACTTTAGATGTCATCAGTGATGTCACCATAATGGCCACATTTCTCTGGTTTTGTACTAGTGAAATGTCCAACTAACTATAACGTCCCTGAAGCCTGTGTTGATTTCAGTGAATTTCTAAGGTTTTTTAAATGCTAATTTCTAACTATAACGCCCCTGAAACCTATGTTTTTTCAATGAATTTCTAAGGTTTTTTAAATGCTAATTTCTAACTATGCCTAAATAGGTAGGACATGTGCAGAAAGAGGAAGAAATGTGCAGAAAGAAGCAAGAGAAATGCAGAAAGAGGCAACAGAAGTCCAGAAAGAGGAAGAAAGGTGCAGAAAGAAGCAAGATATATGCAGAAAGAACCCACAGAGGGGCAGAAAGAGGCCTTGTTGCAAAGTCATCCTGTGTCCAGGCCCCCCCCCAACTTTTTGCTTACTGGTACTGGTGGTAACCGACTCTTGTTGACCCTGGGTTCTGCCTCACCAGGCCCAGAGCCAGTGCTATGCTAAAAGACACTTAGAATAGAGTGAAAACACCTACATACACTAGGGCACACTATGGGTTGGGGTACCCCTGTGATTGGCATGACCTCCTCTGTAAGACCCTCGTACATAATAGGGCAGGGGGGTTAAACTACCTCTAAGTCCCTATCATATAATAGCGCATGGCAGTTTAGAGGCCAGCAGCCCTTTTCTTCACTTGCATGCGTGCACTGCTGAGCCTGAGGTCAGTATAAAAGTAGCCCTGTGTGTGCAGAAAGAGGCAAGAGAGGCACAGAAATAGGGAAAAAGGGTGCCTAAAGAGACAAGAGATGTGCAGACAGAAGCAAGAGAGGTACAAACAGTAGCAAGAGAAGTACAGAAAGAAGCCACAGATGTGCAGAAAGAGAGATGATGGGTGCAGAAAGAGGCAAGAGAAGTTCAGAAAGAGGCAGCAGATGTACAGAAACAGGGAGAAGAAGTGCAGAAAGAAGGAGCAGGGGTGCAGAAAGAGAGAAGAGGGGTACAGAAAGAGGCAAGAGGGGTACAGAAGTTTGAAAGAGAGGTACAGAAAGAAGCAAGAGAGGTGCAGAAAAAGGCAAGGGGTGCACAAAGAGGTAAGAAGGGTGCAGAAAGAGGCAAGTGGTGTGCAAAAATTAACAAGAGAGGTGTAGAAAGAAGCAAGAGAAGTGCAGACAGAAACAACAGAGGTGCAGAAAGAAACAATAGCAGTGCAGAAAGAACCAACAGAGGTGCGGAAAGAGGCAAGAGTGGTGCAAATAGAGGCAAGAGAAGTGCAGAAAGAAGCAAAAGAGGTTTAGAAAGAGGTAAGAGGGGTGCAGAAAGAGGCAAGAACAGTGCAGAAAGAACCAAGAGACGCAGAAAGAGGCAAGAGGGGCACAGAAAGAGATAAGATAAGCGCAGAAGGAACCAAAGGAGTGCAAAAAGAGGCAACAGAGGTGCAGAAAGAGGCGAGAGGGGTGCAGAAAGAAGCAAGAGAAGTACAGAAAAATGGAACAGAGGTGCAGAAAGAGGCACGAGGGGTACAGACAGAGGGAAGAGAAGTGCAAAAAGAGGGAAGAGGGTGCAGAAAGAGGCAAGAGTGATGTAGAAATTTGCAAGACAGGTGCAGAAAGAAGCGAGAGCAGTATAGAAACAACAAAGAGAGGTACAGAAAGAGGCAAGATGGATGCAGAAAGAGGCAAGAGAAGTGCAGAAAGAAGCAACAGAGGTACAGAAGGAGACAAGAGAACTGTAGACAAAGGACAAACGTTTTAGTCAATGGAGCATTAACATCAGGATTCAACATCAGGAGAGGGACAAGACAAGGGTGCCCGTTATCTCCACTCCTGTTTAATCTATATATGGAGCCGTTGGCAAAAATATTGAGGACAGAGCAGAGGATTGTACCCTTTCATTGTAAAGCTTGGGTTAAGAAATTGGCATTATACGCTGATGACCTGCTGATATACACGGCAGACCTGGAAAATACAATGATTCATGTAGTAAAAATTGTGGAAGACTTTTGAAGAGTCTCAGGGTATGAGATAAACAAGGGGAAAATGGTCTGGAATTTGGATGAAAGGACAGAAAAAACTACAACTGAAATGAGGTATCTGGGAGTTAGAGTAACTCAAGACCTAAATAAGCTGAAGGAAATACATTTTAATAGGGTGAAAAAGGAAATATGTGATTTAAGGACAAGCTGGATACACCTACCCCTGACAATTTTCGGCAGAAAAAAATTCATAAAAAGGATTCTACCTCCGAAGCTTACTTTTCTCTTTAATGCCACACCTCTGCCTTTTTAAAGAAAAAGGGCTCTTGAAGTTAATGTGCACGATTGGTTCATTTATCTGGCAGCAAAAGGACTCCGTATCTCATGGCAAAAACTGTGAAATCATCCTTGGAATATACTTTCAGTTTGGATGCAATCTCCCTGGAAAGGAAAAGGTATGCCTTTTGGCTTCTGGTTATGGAATGGCTGGAGAGGTAGGAAAGGGATAAAGATAGGAAGGGACTGTCCAACGATTATGCCGAACCGGACCTCAGTATAAAACACATGCCATTCCCAAATATTTTGTATCTCTCCTTGTTGGTATCTTTTGAGGGGTCGCACACTGTTGGGAGTCGAAGGCAGGGGAAAAAATGGCCATTAAAGTGCATTTGGCAGGTCTCGGATAAGTAAGGCAGTATCAGAAGCTTCTGTCCCGGCATGTGGAAAGGGCGGTTTTGGATGGAGATGTCATGGATGGCAAATCTGATGCTAATGAGGGGGGAATACATGTAAAAAAAGAGAACTGTGGAAAGAGGCAAGAGAGTTGCAGAAATAGGCAAGAGATGTGCAGAAAGAGGGAACATGGGTGCAGAAAGAGGTAAGAGAGGTGCAGAAAGAGGCAAGAGAGGTTTAGAAAGAGAGATAAAGGGTGCAGAAAAAGGCAAGAGGGATGCAGAAAGATGCAACACAAGTGCAGAAAGAAGTAACAGAGGTGCAGAAAGAGGCAAGAGGGGTGCACAAAGAGCAAGAGAAGTGCAAAAAAGAAGCAACAGAGGTGCAGAAGGAGGCAAGAGAAGTGTAGAAAGAACCAACAGAGGTGCAGAAGGAGGCAAGAGGGATGCAGAAAGAGGCAAGAGGGGAGCAGAAATTTGAAAGAGACGTGCAGAAAGAAGCAAGAGCGGTGCAGTAAGAAACAACAGAGGTACAGAAGGAGGCAAGAGGGGTGTAGAAAGAGGCAAGAGAGGTACAGAAACAGGCAAGAAAAGTGCAGAAAGAGGCAAGAGAATTGCTGAAAGAAGCAACAGAGGTGTAGAAAGAAGCAAGAGAAGTGCAGAAAGAGGCAATAGCTCTAACTCTTGCAAATGTGAAAGAGAGTTGGAGAAAGGGGGCTGGGTCTCCAACCACCCCTCAGGAATTCAGCTGCATAGGACTTACTGGAGCTACCAGGAGGGCTTCTTAGCCCCCAAGTCACTCAGGAAAAAAGTGGAATTCATCCCCTGACCCATTGTGTGCCAAGAGGCGCGTTTGCACTCACTTGGAGAAAGAGGGGCATGGCCTCCGGAGACCTCTTAGCAATCCCACTGTGTGGGACTTACTGGAGGTAACAGGAGGGATAGTTGACCCACAAGGACAACCTTGGGGGCCACCTTCCCCTCCTATTACCTCCAGTAAGTCCCACACAGCAGCATTGGTAAGTTCTCATAGCAGGCCACGCTCCCTTTGCCCACCAGTCTACAAATGCATTCCCCGGCGCACTCTTGGATGGAGAGTGAAGTCCCCTTCGCTGCTGGGGGTGGTTATGGGCCAATTAACCTACCTGTTACCTCCAGTAAGCCCCACGCAGTGGGACTGCTGAAAGGTGGACACAGGCCACGACCCTTTGTCCACCACTCTGCAAACACACCTCTCGGCACACTCTTGGTTGGGGAAGGAAGTCCACTTACCTCCTGAGGGCCCCTGGGGGCCAACTAGCCCTCCTGTTACCTCCAGTAAGACCCACACAGCTGGATTGCTGAGAGTGGTCAAAGGCCACGCCCCCTTTTTATACCACTCTGCAAACACGCCGCCTGGCGCACTGCTGCTCGGGGGATGAAGTTCACAAGAGGACCTCATCACCCCAACAGCTGTGTGCCAAGAGGCGCGTTTGTAGAGTGGTGTAAAAAGTGGCGTGGCCCCGGACCACCTCTCAGCAATTCCACTGTGTGGGGCTTACTGGAGGTACCTTGTGGGCTAGTTGGCCCCTAAGGACCCTTATGATTTGAGGGGACTCAATCCCCCAACCCAGAACGCGCCAGGAGGCTGTGTGGCTCCCCTTCTCCTACCATGCTTTGGCCCCTGGGAACCCCATCCCTATTTTAATTAGTTTTTTAAAACAAAAAACGGGAAGGGGGCTATGTGGCCCCCTCCCAAGGCACCTTCTGGATCCCATCCCCTGGGGCCTCGCCTCATTTTTCTAAAAGTATTTACAAGAGGGGGACGCGTTGCCCTCCTTTCTTGGACCACTATTGGCCCCGGGGACACCATCGATAGGGGCCTGGCCTCCTTTAAAAAAAGTTTAATTAGGGGAGGGGCACCGCATGGCCCCCCTTCCCAGGGCCATTTCTGACCCCAGGGACCCCATCCCCCAGGACCTGGCCTGTTTTTTGTCATTATTTATGCGAGGGGGGGGCCATGTGGTCCCCCTCCCTGGGCCACTATTGGCCCAGGTCCCCATCCCCTGGGTCCTGGCATCTTTTTTAAAATGTATTTTTTAATTAGGGAGGGGGGCCTCCTGGCTCCTCTCCTCTGGGCCCCTTCTGGCCCTTGAGACCCCATCGCCAGGGCCAGCCCTCACATTGCAGACCGCGAGGGAAGCCCCAATGCCCCTGCGGTCCCTGTTGGCTCCCTGCCTCCTGCAGGAGCCGGCATTGCTTTTGGGCAAGGGGAGCTGCTAACATGCAGCTCCCCTTGTCCAAAAGCAAATCTGCTTTGCTTCTTGGAAGCGAGAGCAGGTTTCCAAGTAGCAAAGCAAAGCAGTGTTTGCTATGACCCTGCCCTGCCATAGCAAATGGCAATGTCCCAGGGGGTGGATACATGCCCCCCACATATTATAACTAAAGCCCCTGGGAGACCCTGTGCAGGCCTAGGGGGTCAGGGAGTTTTTACCCTGCCCCCTTTTCTTAATTTTTAACTTTTTTCCCTTTTTCTTGTGACTCAGTTCTACCAAGTCACAAGATGGCTGCCAACAACTGTAAGTGGAGGCACAACCTCTGTGCAATTCAATACAGGATTTTAGTATTTTGAATAAATCGCAAAGGTGCACCTCGTGTGTTTTTGCACGGGACGGCTAATCTGCATTTCATTATCAGCACTTTAATGCAACTAAAGTTGAGATAAATCTAACACAGTATTTAGAAGTTGTTGCAAACTGCAGAGATCACCAGTATTCCCGCGATAAGTGCTCCAAAATTTAACACCATGGTGGATACCAGCAAATAACAGTAATAAGAACAAGAAAGAGTCACACAGCAGTTAAGAAAGCAACCGAAAAGGTTATTAATTTTTTATTTGTGAAACTTAATTTTTTTATAAACATATATAAACCATAAACTATTTTTAAATTTAATTTTTTTATTAATATATATATAAAAAATAAACCAATAAACAAAATTTAACAAACATAATACAAAAGAACAAGGTGGAAGAGTGCTGTGGGGACCATGAATGTTGACGACAGAGCCTGGAAAATAAAGCACAAAATAAGTATGTGTGTAATGCGCATATCAAAGGACTGAGAGAGAGAAACAGAGAAGGAAAAACAAGCCAGAGAGAAAAAGAGAGGGAAGGAAAGAAAGGGAGTGAGAAAGGGAGAAGGGAGAGAGAGATAGAAGGAAAGGAATGAAGAGAGTGAGAGAAAGAGAGAAGTGAGAGAGAGTTAGAGAGAGAGAGAGAGAGAGAGAGAGAGAGAGAGAGAGAGAGAGAGAGAGAGAGAGAGAGACTGCCGCCTCTGCGAATCCATCTGCAAATAATTACCTGGTGCCAGCGGAGTGTGCAGCAGTGGGCCAAGTCCACGTGCGCGTCAAAACCCCAGCCGATCTCAGATGTGTTGCTGAGTCCTGAGTCTTGAATGGCAGAGACCACATCAGATACTCTGCCGTTCTCAGATGTGTTGCTGAGTCCTGAGTCATGAATGGCGGAGACCACATCAGCTTCTTCGCGGATCTCCCTGATGTCGCTGAGTCCTGATTGGTGGAGACCATTACAGCTTCTCTGTGGCTCAGCAGATCTCACACATGTCACTGAGTCGTCGATGGCGGAGACCACCTCAGGGTTTGGTGCCACTAAGCCTGTGGAACACAAGTTCGTGCCATGTGGTGGTAGGCTCCTGATGGCCACATGAGTTTGGGGAGGCACTAACCCTATGCATACGAAGTCCGCGCCATGGGGATGGTAGGCCTCTGACAGCCATACAGCTGAGGGTGCGACTAACCTTCTGTGGGACTTTCATGGACTCTTTATGGTTGAGACCGTTGGAGTGTTCGACAGCTAGTCAGCTAGTCAGCACCGGCAATCAAGGATGTGACGTTGTTGATCTACCATATTTGCATGGTCACATGGCCTGTGCCGCATGTGCCGGATGGGTGTGGTGCGTGTGCAAACCTGCCCTCAGGGAGTGGCCGAGAGATGTTGAGAACTAGACCACTGACCTGCACACCAACAGCGAGTACGCCTTCGACAGGTAGCTATGTAGGGCCAACGTTGGAACGTAATCAGAGTGGCGTGGCGTGGTGTGGCGTATGTGGGAACAGGGCAGGGATAGACACAATGACACAGATGGCTCATAGTACTGCATGTGGGATTCGAGCGGATGGGCCGCAGCTGTCCCTCTGCCAGTCTGGGTCCGAACGGTTCATAACTCACACTATGTAAGTATTGAAAAAGCATTTTGTGATTTAGTCCGTCAGCTGGCATCTGTCCGAGGCATTTGTGAAAACATATCGGAGTTATTTCTGTGAGTGATACCCCTTTGACGCTCCCTCTCCCCAAATTAGCAGGTAACGTACCCTCTTCCCACATTACCAACATACCCCCAAACCTTCTTGGGCCCGGAAGTGTCCCTGTGCAGTTGGAGAAATAAGAATCTTAGTCATATATAGATTTACATATAAAAAATGTATTTAAAGAAAAGAACCACAAATAAGACTGAAGGGAGTCTGGTGCTGTGGTCGCTGCCACAAAGTTGGGGTCACTATCGTTCAGGACTCAGGACACAGTTACACATGTGGGACTCGTTTGTGTTAAATAGGGTTAGTGGTACCAGCAGCATTGAGACTGTATGAGCACAAATTACTTATGCACTTTGTCACGTCATGATACCATCATTGTGGTGCATTCTGGGGCCGATAGGAACTTGTGAACGGCCATGTGACCACTTGGATTGAAAATACACTCTCACCTGTGAACAAGGCAATTAGCTGAAACATGTTAGGATTAAATGAGTGATGTTATTGCTGCCACGTTTGATGAATAAAAAGTCCGCTTTAAATGGAAGTCGAAATTGGGCTCTGCTTTTTCTGGTGAAACCCAAGTTTACAGGATTCTCCGCTCCTATTTACAGAGCCCACCCTGCAGGGTTGGGGGCCCCTGCAAAACTGAGTTTTTCTGAAACATATGTGTATATATATATATAGTTATACGTTTAACATGCAACATATGCAGTTGAAAGCTATCATTAATAAAGAAAATGGGTCATTTTTAGAACGGATGCTGTTCTGGCATCTTGCCTACCCACTAAACCATCCATTACATATATACGTACTATACGTACTGTCTCTATGAGAAGTCAACTAGTTAAAAGTAGCCCTGAAATAATGTCCAGCAATACTTGGCTGCAACCGAAGAAGGGCTTTTATAAATGCACCTCTTGCAGGGCCTGCAAATTTGGCACTAATCGCCTTTATACACTACACATTTTAGCCCCAAAGAGATACAGATCAAAGGGCACGATACTTGCCGGACAGAATATGCTGTCTATGTTCTTACATGTACCTGTGGCCTCAACTATGTGGGCAGCACCAAGCTTCAAGTGCATGCCCACATTTTTCAACACTTGAGAGCTATTGTTAATAACGATGCCACCTATCCGTTGGCTCGTCATTTTAAAGACATGCATAACAATGATCTCCAGTGTCTCACTTATTTTGTGATTGATGCCATCCCAAGTTACGATGGGGTGGTAACAGAGAAAGAATGTTGAGACAATTGGAGACCTGTCTAATATTAGAACTAGACACAAAGGCCCCCTTTGGTTTGAATACTACTGAAGATATGCATACATATTTGTAGTTGTGTACGAACTGTGACATATGTTTCCCTAGCACTTTTTAGAACAGAAATTTGACTTGTTTTTTTTTCATCAGATGGATATACCTATTTATTTACTTGCATTGTATACCATTTTTACCTCACATTCATATATATTTTTTACATGCAAGATCAGAATTTGTTCCGTTTATTCTGTTTATTACATCTCAGGACACCTCCATGTATATTTGCAGTTCCTACATAAACTGTCGTAGGTTACTGTTGCTGTATAAGATTTTTTAGATTTGGGCGTATTTGCACATTTATAGCACTTTAAATGTTTTTGCACTGACATGATTTTTATTGTTAGTAGCATCACTCATTCATTCTTTACTTTTAGGAGGTGGCCATTTGATGTTTTATCATGGAGTTTTTACAGACTATCATTCATTTTCATGATCATTTACTTTTTAGACTAGATGTGTTGCATTTATCCTATATGTCATAATATATTTGGGACACCTGTCACATTTAAGTAGCCCCAAGGCATTTATGCTGGTATAAAGAGCTTATTTAAATGTGTTATACTTCTATTTATACAGAGATATATTTAAGTACTTATTTTTTTATCAATATATTTATATTTATATATTTAAATAATACATGTGTCTCACTAATATCTCAGTTTTGTCGATATGTATTAACTGTTATATATTAGGATTGCTAGTGTGCACTATTCGTTAGTATGTTTTCTGATCTGCCTCTAGTACAAAAGCTTATAGTCTTTTTTCCATGTTAACTGATCATGTGACACGGGTTCAGTATTTTAAAAATAGTTTTTCCTCCGCAGACCCAGCCATATGTGATTAAGGCCGTTTTACCGGCCGAAACGCGTCATGGCAGGCAGTTGAGAGCAATAAAAATATTCTTCTTTTGCCACTACGAGGAGTTTGCTTGTTCCTTTTTGCCGCACCAGGAGGTACAGGAATGTTTGGATTCAACGATATATATATATATATATATATATATCTAGATATATATATATTGTACCAAATCCTCCGTGTATTTTGCGAAAGAACCGAGCCCAAACTTCATATGCGTGTAAATTCTTTAATCAATTTCCATCATCGGCAAATCCTTGCCCGACGCGTTTCGTAGCCCAGCTCCTTTGTCATGGGTCAAATTCATTTGTTACAATAAAGTATATATAAACAAAAAAAAGTAAGTGGGAGACATTACCAAAAACATTTACATAGACATAGGACTACTATACAACATCAAATGGTTAGGTGAACATAGCAGCCATTTTGTAATGTTATGTGTGTTCATAGACATACTGCTTTAATCATAGAGAGCTCATCTATTCTAATGATTTCTGGAACCAATTATGTCCTGATTAGGTATTTCATCATTCAGTTCCAAATTATATTACTGAATGAATTTGAAAAAACAATTATCCACTCCAATAAGCATTCTTTGCCGATTATAAAGATATAGCAGCCCCCATAAAAAATAGAGAATTGGTCTGCAAGGATTGAATATCGCAAGAAATAGGGATGAGAATGGTTCAGCATTGATTGCCCACTAGAGGGCGCAAATTATCTTCTAATCATTATTGGAGTGGATGATTTTTGACACAAATAGTCGTTATAATGGTGAGAAAACGGCTTGTGATGTTGATATAAATTGCCTCTAAAATATGATGAATGTCATGTAACCGAGTATATTGATTGTTTATCAATGTCATTTGAAAATGCTCGTCCTATACTGATTTGCCAAACTAAGTGAGTAACAAAAACTACATTTCCCAAACTACTTCCTGTCTAACAACAGGAAATGATGCGGTGCAAATTGATTGGTTGGCGTGTACCTCTGTAGTAAATAGGAGGTTTCTCTTTGTTTGTAAATCAACCGTGACCAAGCTACACGTTTGTAGCGAAACGCGTCGGAATGTATTTGTAATATACGCTGGATAACAACTGCGAATAAAAACTTTGGGAAAAGACTAGAGCCTTCGTGAGTGCGTGCTCAATTCTTCTGTTGAAGAGGAGTACACATATATATATATATATATAATTTCACCAAACAGTCTGTAACCGGCGCGCCAAAATTGTTCGAAACGTTGGTGGGTGATGGTGACTGTTACTTTGATGGAATAAAAACGCTTTAAAATGGAAAAATCTCATGTTCAGGAGTGCAGTTTCTCCACAACT
Source organism: Lissotriton helveticus (assembly GCF_964261635.1). Classification (NCBI taxonomy): domain Eukaryota; kingdom Metazoa; phylum Chordata; class Amphibia; order Caudata; family Salamandridae; genus Lissotriton; species Lissotriton helveticus. The sequence goes on from NC_136057.1 coordinate 2,111,956,769, forward strand.
TGTTGCTGAAAAAAAAAAAATATATATATATATATATATATATATATATTCACTGAAAAAAAGAGAGGTTTGAGGTACGTTATAGTTAGAAATTAGCATTTAAAAAACCTTTGAAATTCACAGAAAAAAACATAGGTTTTACAAACTTTATAGTTGGGAATTAGCATTTTAAAAACCTTAGAAATTCACAGAAAAAAACATAGGTTTCAGGGACGTTATAGTTAGTTGGACATTTCACTCATTCAAAACTATAGAAATTCCGCTGTTATAGTTTGTTGAGCTAACTATAACTCACGCCCCCGCAATGCACTGCTGATGACATCACATATTACATCATTCATGACATGGAAAGTGACATCACTGATGACATCTCAAATGACATCACTGATGACATCATCCACGTGACAATCTGATGCACCTCATCGGACCTTAATTTAAGACGTGATACACCCACTCTAAAATACAGACTATATTTTTCGAAATCATGAACACACCAATACCAGTTAGTACATATCCACTGACTAATTCCTAGGTCTACATACACATCAATTAATTCACCCATACAGTCACTCATACATACAGTCAGCCATAAAAGTAGCATCAATGAATTTCAAAGGTTTTTTAAATGCTAATTTCTAATTATAATGTTCATTAAACATATCTTTTTTTCTGTGTTTTTTAATTATCATCCCATTCTCAACCTGGTGAAAACTGCAAATCTCACCACTCTTCCATCGATACCTTCTGCCAACAAAATCGCCACAAACGAGAGCCACAACTAACGCTAATGATATGCAAAGTAGGCATTCCCGTGCAAAAAAACCCACAAAAACACCACTTCCCCATATTTTCAACAACCAGCCAAATCTGCAATGAGATCCAAAAAGCAGACGATAAGCCGGCCAGTAACAAATTAACATCAACCTTTAACTGGTGTAAGGAGGTTGACTATCTACTGCATGAATTAGACCCAACTCACAGCCGCATCTAAAGACCAACACGTGATAGAGCTACTGATCATGCAGCTCCAACACCCAACAAGACCACAACACCCAGCGCCACCACCACCAGAACCTCCCTCGGACCACCCCCCGCTCCTACCACCAAGGCAGCGCAAAACAGGACAACGGACCTTCCCAAAATACCATGGCCCCTCAGTCGCACAATAGCTGAATGTTGGGAGATGTGGCAACCAACTATATATGAAGAAGGCAAGTCACTCATCAATGATAATGCACACAATGCCAAGTTTAACGCTGATGTGTTGCACAGACCTCACTATGCAAACCACAAACCTCTCCATGTGGAGATATACTATTGATACGTGTACTGTAGTGCACAGTGGACGCAACCATGTTACCTCAAACAGTGAGGAAGATCTCGGTCATGTAGCTGTGTTGTCCCCCCCTAGAAGCGGAAGCGGAATGGGTTGGTCCAACGTACGCCAACGTATGAATAAATAGGCCAGGCCCAGGCCTTGGTACACTTCTGAGAAGACCAACAAGTCTGCAGAGCGAAGGCGCTCACCCTAGCACGTGGCTGCTGCCATGACCGCGGGCCTCCTCCACACAAGCCCCCTGTGATCCCAGCGGCACAGCACCGGAGACTTATGTCTTTACCAAGTACTGCTTTCGATCTACACTGCGGACAGCAGGGTTCATAATTTGAATTCAGTCTTGATTTATTAATTGCACAGAGAATTGTATTCTAGGTCCTTGGATTTTATCAAGAAGAAGTGACAAAAAGCATTCCTCGATGTCTATGCTAACTACTGCCTTTGATCTACACTGTGGACAGCAGGGTTCACACTTTGAATTCAGCCTTGATTTATTAATTGCACAGAGAATTGTGCTCTATGTCCTCAGACTTTTTCAAGACGAAGTGACAAAAAGCATTCCTCGATGTCTATGCTAACTACTGACTTCGATCTTCACTGCGGACAGCATGGCTCACAATTCAGATACAGTGGCAATTGCAGATGAGGCAGTCCAGTTCGCAAGACATGTTGATCCCAGTGCGGCCTGCCGGGACCATGCATCCTCGCAGGATGCGCACACGCTATGTGATTTAGGTGCTACTAACTCAATGCACCATAAGGCATCTCCATGTGCCCTTATCAAGGCAAGACATTGAACCCAGTGTGGCCTGCCGGGACCACGTATCATCGCAGGGTGCGCACACGCTGAGTGCTCCAGGTGCCACTAACTGTGCAGCTCAACTCAACACCACGTGGCTGTGCGCCCATCCTGACCGCTGCCTGTATCCTACACTGGGGTTACACGGTTCACAATTCAAGATTAGTAGCGAAGTAAATTGTGTAAGAACCAATAATGGGTTAAGAAGACCAAATGCTCCCCATCTGTGCAGCTCAAGTCAACGTCACCTGCCTGTGAGCCTTTGCTGACCGTTGCCTCCTGTCTACACTGTAGAAGACCAGAAACACATGGGTCCTGAATGGCAGCGACCCCAACTTTGTGGCAGCCCCCACAACACCAGACTCCCTTCAATCAGTAAAGGATATTTGCATATGGAAGGCAAGCGACACCTGGTGCCATTGAAACTGTACGACACAGGCCGGTGGGGCCACCAACGTATGCACATGGCTATGGGCCCTTGCTCACCGCTACCTCTGACCTTCACTGTGGAAGACCAGTGACACGTGGTGCCACTAACTCTGGTCATCTTAAGCTGATCCCACATGTGTAACTGTGTCCTAAGTCCTGAATAGCAGGGACCCCAACTCCATGAGACAACTACAGCATCAGACTCTCTTCAATCAGTGAGGCATATTGACATATGCAACGGTGGCGACAAGTGGTGCCACTAACTTTATTCAACACTAGCCGATCCCACATGTGTAACTGTGTCCTGAGTCCTGAATCGCACTGACTGCAAGTCCGTGGCAGCGACCACAGCACCACACTGCCTTCGATCAGTGAGGCATATTTCGATATGCAAAGCCGGCGACACGTAGTCCCACTAACCCTCTTTAACACAAGTGTGTCCTGAGTCATGAATTACAGCGACCCCAACTTCGTGGCAGCGACCACAGCATCTGACTCTCTTTGATTAGTGAGAAGTATTTACAGAATGCTGACAAGTGGTGCCACTGAGCCAGCACTACCCAGGCCGGTGGGGCCACCAAGGTATGCACATGCTTTGGGCCCTTTCTAATTGCGAGTCCCCATTCCACATGACGCAGTCCAGTAGGCAAGACACATTGCTCCCAGTGCGACCCGTCCACATCAACCATCATCAGTCTCATACAGTCTCAATGCTTCTGGTACCACTAACCCTATTTAACACAAACCAATCCCACATGTGTAACTGTGTCCTGAGTCCTGAACGACAGTGGCCCCAACTTCGTGGCAGCGACCACAGTACCAGACTCCCTTCAGTCTTATTTATTGTTCTTTTCTTTAAAAAATATTTTTATGTAAATCTATACATGTCTAAGATTCTTCTTTCTCCAACCGCACAGGGACACTTCCGTGCCCAAGACGGTTGTTGGGGGTATGTTGGTAATGTGAGAAGAGGGTACGTTCCCTGCTAATGTGGGGAGAGGGAGAGTCAAAGGGGTATCACTCACAAAAATAACTCAAAATATACTTTATTCGGCATAAAATAATACCATAAAAGTACAGTGTTAAAATAGCATCTCATACATTTTTTAAAACCAAGCTAAAAATCTGTTTACCTGCAGTGCATAAAGTATAATTGATTCAACACAGGGATCATCTTATTAAACTAACCCTGAATTTCCCAATTTAAAAATAATTCCTACAAGATAAAGTGCAATGAGCAAGAACAGGATCTTATTAAACTAACGCTGAATTTCCCAATGTAAAAACAATTCATACAAGATAAAGTGCAATGAGCAAGAACAGGATCATGACACAGATAAATCAATCATAAGTGCCTGAGGGATACTCTGCCTAACTGAGGGTAGTAAATATTAAACACGCGGGCCATTATTCCTCCCCTCTACTGGTTTTAAGTTTCATCGCCAGTCTTAAAAAATGTACTGTACAAAAGAGCGTTAGAGGTTCTGCAGACAATTTCAGAAACAATAGGGCCACCTTCGCTTGTTTAAACTTGGCATTCCTTAAAATACTTTTTAAAAATAATCGCCTAGGGTAAGCATAAAAAGGGCATAATAAGACCAAGTGGAGCGTGTCCTGCAGAGACCGTTGGTCGCAGCCGCAGGGACCCTTACTCTCCAGATGCGTTGTGTACTCTGCTGGAACTGCCAGCATGTGATGTAACAAATTTAGCCTGAAACGGGTCATAAGAAATCTGTCCTGGGGATTATAAATAAGGCATAGATAAGGTTCCAGGCCTAAACACGACTTTGTTAGCTGGTGAGTTCTCACTGATAACTTGGTCAACTCCCTGTCTTCCTGTTTGATGTGGCTCTATTTAAAAATTCCTGAGTCAGCTCAGAGGGACGCCAGGAGAACGTCCGGACAGAGCGGTGCTCCATTTACCTGAGCTCTTTCCAGGTGAGCTGATGCTTTGTCCTCCTACCTAATAGATTGACATTCAGTTTCCAGGAGGAAAGTCTCCATGACCTAGGATTTCCAGGTGACATGGTTACCATTTTGTGTCACTTTTAAGTATATACCATTCTTTTTTCACTCTTTTGCAGTGGCGATTATGTGGTCCTGATGAAAGCAGTGGACAGTTAGTATCCACACTTGCTGAAACATGTTGACCCATGACTTTAGAATGCAGATATTTGTTGAACCTGCTACTATTCTGCACTGTTTTTAAAGGTTGGAAGTCTGAGAGACGTCAATAAATTCCGTATTTTTCTTTCTCCTCTCCAATTTTAAACACATTACTATTTGTTTCACTCTCACTTATTCACGCACTGCATCTCAGTTACCCAAACTTTTTTGTGCTCGATACCCCTATTTGTAACTCTATTCTCAATGGTCTAGCAGCAACCACCCCAATATCTAGTGGCTGCAAGCATACTCTCCTTGGTGTGAGGAGACCCATATGATGACAAGGGTGGTCTCAAACGGTAACTGATGGGTACTTTGTATACCCTGGTGATATCTTGCTGTGCCTCAGGGACACACAGGAGTATTCTTTTCATTTTCTTTTCATGATCTGGTTTTGAGCAATTTATGTTATGGAACGGGAAGTATAGTTGATTTTGCAGACCTATAGACACTTGTTGTTTGTTTGTTAGTGGAGTGGTGTGGCTCACTGGTTAGAGGCGGCAGACCCGTAAGCAGAGGACGGCCCGGGACCAGGGTTCGATTCCCGACGCGGCAGGGTCGTGGACAAGGGTCAGCGGGCTCGATAATTCTCGCCTCGGTGCCTACTCCAGTCAGGGACCACACTCGGCAACTCTGGGCATTAGCTTGCCTCATCTTCACAACGGCCCCCCAGACCGCCGGGGATGCTTGGTCGCACCTTAGAGATACCCATTAGGGACCATCTCTCAGGGTGAGCCAGGACGGGTTCCCCAGCGGTCGAAGCGCGGAGATACTCCTCCGGGAGTTGATTCTAGCGCTATATAAACCCACAATTAATTAATTAATTAATTTGTACAATTATTTTCCTCGTGGTTGTGTCTATGCTGATGTCTATAAATATGCCCTGGGATCCTCTTTCTAACTTTTGTTTTTGATGTGTAAAATGCTCAACATGACCCATGGCCATCATGTTTTCCTTGATATATTTAAGCCAAGGAATGTTATGACCCTGGGTCCGGGCCATACAATCTAATATTATCTGCTGACTTAGCGCAGCCTCTGGATTTGTCCATATTTTAATCCAGCATGCAAGGGGTTTCCATTGCAGTCTGCCACACAGATGGATTATGCCCAGTTCCTCCTGGACCACGTAAGATGATGTACTCTGTGGGACTTTCAATATCCGCCTCAAGTATTTGTTTTCTTCTATTTGTAACTTGTGTGGGTCTATAAAGCCCTAAACCTCACTACCATATAGGACTTTGGCACAACTTACAGAACTGTACAGGTTCAAAACTTGCTCCGGGGACCATCGTCGTAACCTCTTTGCAAAATTCATAGTTGCCCCGTTGAGTTAATTAGTGTGAGACATTTCTCCTCTACAAGGGCTTTAAAGCTAAGACGGCTATCAAACAAGATCTCCAGATATGAGAATGTCTTGACCTTTTCCAGTCCATGTGTGCCTATTGTGTACTTAGTTTTGCTAGTTGGTCCTTTCCCTATCTCCATAACATAAGACTTGGTGAGGTTCGGTGACAAATCTAAACTATCCATGAAATGGACAAAACCATCTATAAGACACTGCAGTCCACGCGCAGTTTGGGCCAAAAGCACTGTGTCATCTGCGTACAACAACACGGGAATCCCTCTCCTTCCTATCTGTGGGCAGTCCACCCCTAATGCTGCCAGGGCCTGAGCTAAGCCATTTATATATAAAGTAAAAGGGAAGGGGGCCAAAATACACCCCTGCCTCACTCCCCGTTAACATGGGAACCTGACAGTGACATTCCCCTCCTCATCGTATCTGACCTGGGCGGAGGTGTTCTGGTGCAGGGCTCTTAATATATTTACCAATCCTGGGTCAACTCCCAAGGCCCCCAATAATTCCCACAATTTCTTCCGATTTACTCGATCGAATGCCGCCGTAAGATCCATGAAAGCCAAGTATACCGTCCCCTCGCTGGCCACAGTGTACTTGGCTGCCAGGACATATAAATTAAGGCATTGATCTGTGGTGGAGCGGCCATGCCTAAACCCATACTGGGTATTCGTCATGATCTCATGTTCCTCTGCCCAATCAATTAATCGGTTAAGAATGGCCCTACCTAGAACCTTCATGGTAACATCAATCAGCGAGATGGGCCGGTAACATTGTGGGCTATTTCTGTTCCCTTTTTTTAATATGGGGACTATTGTGGCCGTAGACCAGGATACTGGCATCGTTGTCTCCACTGCAGTGTTTATTACCCTTGTGAGTATAGGCGCCCAAAGTTCTTTCTGGCTCAGGAAGAGGTCTGGGGGAATCCCATCAGGGCCCGGCACCTTGTTGTGGGTTAGCCCCTCAATCCCAGCCTTTATTTCTCCTAGGGAAAAGGTAATCTGAGATGGAATCACACTTTCTGGTTCTACTGAAATCAGATCGTTGGTACTGCCGTGGTTATAAAGACCCTTATAGTGCTCTAGCCAAGTTTCTGGGAGAATATGACAGGCCAGCTTGGGTTTGTTTGAATCCTGAAAGCATGGTTCGTTAATAACTCTCCAGAAAGCAGTCGAGTCCTTTGTCTTGGCCACCTCTCCCAGGTTTTCCCATGCCTGGTTCTGTCTTACGACATTTCAAAGTCTTGTTGTACATTGCCCTACACCGTGATACCTTTGCCCTATCCTGGGGTACACCTTTCAGAGCTATGTATGTATGTATGGGTATACTTATATAGCGCAATTTCTGTCACCCGACGGGAATCCTGGCGCTTAGACTGTACTGACACTTACACATACATGATGTTTTCCAACAGCAGATACATTAAGTTGCCCTAGGAAACAAGTGGGTTTTCAGGGCCTTTTTGAAAGAATAAAGGTTTTCCAGACCCCTCAGACCTAAAGGGAGGGAGTTCCACAGTCTAGCAGCGGTAAACCTAAAAGACCGGCCACCAGTCCGGGACCTCAAAATCTTAGGCACAACCACCAAATGAGATGAGGCTGAACGTAGCAGTCTAGAAGGGGTGTACCAGGAGAAGAGATCCTGCAAGGGGGGCGGACCCTGCCCATGTAGGGCCCTAAATACCAGGCACAGTGCTTTAAAATCAATCCTCTGGGAGACTGGTAACCAGTGGAGGTCCCTAAGAGCCTTAGCAGAGGAATCCAGGCGTCGACGTGAGAGGGCCAGTTTGGCGGCAACATTCTGCACCCGCTGCAGTTTACCAACTAGAGTAGCCGGAGCCCCCAAAAGTAGTGCGTTACAATAGTCAATGCGACTTAGAATTGTGCTCCGCACTACCTCTGGTCTTGCCTGTGCCGGGAGCAAGGGCAGGATCTTACGCAGTGAGCAGAGCAGCGCCATACAGGTGGCCACCGTTCGATTCACTGATACATCAAGCTGCAGGCTAGCACTGAACATTACCCCCAGATTACGGACCGAGTCTGCGGGCAGACTGGTACCCTGGAAACCGGGAGGCCAGAAATCCGGCGGAAGTGGTCTGGGGATACGGTCCAAGGAGCAGTGCAGCACCTCAGTTTTTGCGCTGTTAAACTGCAGGGAGTTATTGCCCAACCATTCAGCCGTGATGTTCATACAGCGATGAAAGGCCTCCTGAGACACCCCGTCCTTACCCTCGATGGAAAAGATGAGCTGGGTGTCATCAGCGTAGTTGGTAACCGTTATGCCAAAGGATTTGATCAACGTGATCAGGGGGCGGAGGTAAAGGTTGAAAAGAATGGGACTGATGGCTGACCCTTGGGGTACGCCCTGACCAACCCTTCTGATGTTCGATTTAAAGGGTGGTACGGCCACTATCTGGTGTCTATGATCAAGATACGACACCAGCCATTCAAGGGCCAAGCCAGATATTCCGACCTCCGCCAATCTCCTGATCAGTATTGTATGGCTGACCGTGTCGAACGCGCCCGACATATCGAGCAGCACTAAAAAGGCTGCTCGACCCTGGTCGGCCCGCGTTCGCAGGTCATCAAAAATGGTCACCAATGCCGCTTCTGTCCCATGCGCTGGTCTGAAGCCAAACTGAGCCACATCCAAACAGTTGTTAGCCTCAAGAAAGTTGGAGAGATGTTTTGTGGCCAGTTTCTCAAGAATCTTAATAGGAAATGGCAACAGAGAAATGGGTCTGTAGTTAGCTGGACAGGCGGGGTCCAGATTATCCTTCTTAAGTAATGGGGAAACAACCGCCAATTTCCAGCTGTCTGGGACCCGCGCCGAACTAAGGGACTGGCAGCAGATGGAAAAAAGAGGTGGAAAAAGCTCTTCCCGACACAATTTCCAAAATTTTAGTGGGAGAGGGTTGGACGGTGAGCCTGAAGATATACCGTCGGCCAATGCACAGAAGTCCTCGAACGATGGTAAAGGCAAGTTGTTCAGTTCCGCTGACTTAACGCCCTCCTCCACATTCTCAGTACAGTTGGAATAATGCACAGGCTGACCAGATGGCGAGGCAAGATTATTTAAGATGGTGGTAATCTTGTCCTCAAAGGCCTGAGCCAACGAGTCACAGAGGGCTTGGGAGGCTGGTATGTTATGTTTGGTACAAGCTGGATGGGCCAGATCTTTTACAATCTTAAATAGGGCCTGAGACTTGTTTGCAGCTGCCAGCAATAGTTCTTCTAAGTGTCTGGCCTTGGCCAGCTTAATCTGGACCTTATAGGTCGCCAGAGCTTGTTTAAAACGGACTCTACATGGTTCCAGATACTGTCTCCTCCAGGCACGCTCCGCCTGTTTACACTTAAGCTTGAGTTGCCGGAGTTCCTCTGTGTACCATGGCATAGCCAGATTGGTCCTAGCTCTGATTTTACGCATCGGCGCCAAAGAGTCCAGAGAGGCCGAAATTTGCTGACAAAACGTCTCCTAGCTCCTGTCCACCGTATCTCCCAATGTGAACCCCTCAGGCAGCAGACTAGGCAGGGTGGGCTGCATAAGAAGTCTAGACCATTGTATACCCATTCTAGAACCACCCACATTGCCCTTCGTCGCCATGACGGCTGGACATGAGAGGGAGAAAAGGACGAGAGCATGGTCAGTCCAGCCCTGAGATATGACATCTTGCATAGACACTTGACCTGCATCAGCAAAAAGCAGGTCAAGGATGTGACCTTTGGAGTGGGTTTGCGAGAGTACTAGCTGTTGAAGCTCAATATTACGGCAGGCTTGGACCAGCTCTACAAAGACGGAATTAGTCGGTCCATTTGGCCAAAGATTAAAATCCCCTAGCACCATCAGCCTGGTATGGGAATGAGACAGGTCATAGATTAAATCTATAAGCTCAGGCACAGCGGACAGCGGACCCGCGGGGGGTCTGTAGCATAACAGCCCTGTGTATAACGCACCTCCTGTACCCTTGATGGAAAGGCCAAGTACTTCACAACCAGCGATGGCCTTGATGTTAAGCTGAGAGAAGTTTAATGTCTCTCTGAAGATTAGCCCAGTTCCGTCTCCTCTGGACCCCACTCTGGGATTGTGTATTATTTTGAAACCCGGGGGGCAGGCTGTTCCCAATTCCACCGCACTGGCCGTTGTGGTCCAGGTCTCAGTCATGAAGAGTGCGTCTAAATCATAGGTCTCTATGAGTAGCGCAATCTCTTCACAATGCTTAATGAGCGATCTCACATTCAACAGGCCGCAGGTTATAGAATCTGGGTGCCTACCGATGGATCTATGCCTGCGGTTTGAAGGAGTACCGGTGTTCAAGCGTATAAGGTCGGCACGGGAGTAAAATCGGGTGAAACTTTCCTGACATGCAGAGAGTCCGGCGCCCGGCGCGTCCTGTGCGCGAACGGGCACAAACGGGCTTACCTCTGGCGCACCTCCGGTGATCCGCCGGCGAGCCCGCTGCGCGCCTACGCTGCGCACCTTAGAGTCAGCCATCTTATATAACCGTAGGCACACGAGTCCTGCAATCAAAACACTAGCCCCCCAACCAAGATGGCGCCTGCTATTCGGCACACCCTGGTTCCCTCACCCAAAATGGCGGCTCCAGTCACCGCAGCGCGATCACCCCAAGAGCCCAAGAAGCCCCTGAAGCGCTCTAATTCCCTCAAGTGGGGATGGGGACACAATTATGGTGCAGGTAAGAGCTATTCTGAATGTAACCCCCAGAACAGGCTAGAATGAAAAAATGCACCTAGCGCTAGGATTGTCAGCGCAAGCGCGCAGTAAAGCTAAAGATTAAAAAGTTATTTTTAAAACAGCAAATAAAGCAACAAATGCCTCAGCGCGCGAAGGTCAAGTAAGTCTGACCTGATGATAAAGGAAGTTCCGTTTTTATGCCCTTTCCAGGCACACGAGTCCTGCAATCAAAACACTAGCCCCCCAACCAAGATGGCGCCTGCTATTCGGCACACCCTGGTTCCCTCACCCAAAATGGCGGCTCCAGTCACCGCAGCGCGATCACCCCAAGAGCCCAAGAAGCCCCTGAAGCGCTCTAATTCCCTCAAGAGCTACCTTCAAGTCCCTCAAGATGAGGATGCAGTCATGATCAAACCACCCGGGGGTGCTATGTTCCTTATTGATCTTTCTGCCCCTGAGTAAAGCATCAATTTGTTGGGCAACACCCTCGAATACCCTGATCAGGTCCGCCCCCTCAACCTCTAAGGTCCAAACACTTCCAGACATTGGATTGATCATGTGTCAATAGGGTTCTATAAAATTCTTCGCAGTCAATGTTGACCCACCTAAGTCCCCTGCCCTGGTCGATGGCTTTAATCAGACCTCCGGCCCCCCTTCGGTGGGGTTGGGTCTTTAATACACAATCATAGCGGGTTATGGTCACTGAAAATGCTGACCTCTATCTTAAACCTTGTGACCTGATGTTTTAGCGTGATTGTAACAAAAATAAAATTAATTATAGAACCCTTTCCCCTGCCTTTAAAAGTCGGGGTGACTGTGCTATTTCTCTCCCCGCCAATCAAATCCATAGTGTGTGTAAGTGCATGACTGCCCAGGACCTTGTTCAACGCTCCTCAGCCCCTTGTATGATTCAGGTGACACCCCTCTGTCATCGGGCAGGCTGACCAATTCCCCCCATTTATTCTTAGAAAAGGGCATGGATGACAATAAAAGTCACCTGCTAGTACTAGTTGGGAGCTTAATACCCCTTGCTCCTCCATTTCTGCCAGCCGAGCACCCAATTCAGTTAGACATAGGAGGGGTTGTCCTGGGGTAATCGCGTTATAGAAGTTAACAAGGGTTAAGTTAAAGCCCTTATGGCGATACGTGATTCCCAGTATGCAATCCGAGGCCCATCGTAATTCTTCCTATCTTGCTGATAATCTAAGGTCGACATAGATGGTCAGACCACCTTTTGCCCTTCCCGACGCAGACTTACGTGCTGGAACAAAAAACAATTTATATCCTTCTATTGCCTGAGTATTGCTATGTACCTCCCATGTTTCTTGTAGGAGGATTATTTGATGTTTCTTTATATAAATTGGCCAATTATGATTTTACATTTTTGAGGCTAATCCTGCAACATTCGAGGATATTATCTTAATCTCTCCCGCTATTTGGCTATCTGCTATATAAGTTGTGGGGCTAATAAGCATTGCAAAAGGTTCACCCAATTTACCTACATTTCCACTAGGCCTCTGCCACCGGGCTCTGAGTCCCTCCCATTAGAGTTAGAATCATCCAGCTGAGTGCAGCCTGGCCCATCATGGTCTCCTGTTAGAGGCCGTCCTTCCTGAATGAATTCTTTCTCATCATCTCATCAGCAGGCCTCCATATCAGTCAGTCTATTTCATTTAGGGCTGAAGCACAATGGAGAGGTACATAACAGTTAGTTAGTGGGACTACCCAACCCTCCCCTTGTGGTGCAACCCGATTCCACATGTAATCACCTTGCATGTTCCTATGCGCTGTGTCCCTGTAAAAAAAGGCCAGAGGGAGCAGTCTAATGCTAGACCCTCCCTCGACTTGGAATTCACCCCTTGAGTAACTGTAAAGGAGGTCTTTAACTAGCTGTGGATGTCTAAAATTTAAAATTACGCAGTCACCCTAAAACTCTTCCTGCTGCTTCCAATCCAGGCAACCCTCCTTGCCATCAGTATATGTCTATGTTGTGCAATGTTAAAACCTGTATTTTTGGCCAACCAATGGGCCGTCCTATTAATCAATGTGCACAGGCTTTCTTCCCTATCGTCCCCACCTGTTGGAACCCCTACAAGAACTACTGTGTGGCGGCTTGAGGCTGGGGTGAGGTCCAGTATCGGTAGGCCCCGGGTGCTCTGCACATGGTTGACCAGTATTAGCTCTTTATCACCGTCTGCTGCCCTTCTTCCCTCAGGGCATCTATGGGCTGTGTCTGAGTGAAGTGTATGATTTGGCCCCATTCTACTTGTACCTTGCTTAGTCCTACTCGTTGTCCCCACCACAGGGCCCTTGTTATCACCCTCACTAGCTTCGTCAGACTGCCCACCTTCACAAGGCCCCCCTTCCTGGCCGTCATTACTTGTGGTGGGCTTTGGGTGTAATGCAGCCTTTACTACCCCCTCCTCTGGCCCCATAGATCTACCGGCTACATTTGTGCCCTGGTTACATAACAGGGAAAGTGTTTCCTCAATGGCCTTAATTTTCTTCAAGACCGGGCCCAAATGAGTGGTAAAAAGTAGCTCTAACTTAGGCCATAATAAATTTTCCATTCCCTGGTCAATCCCCGTGTTCCCACAATTTGAGCACTGTGCACTGCATGTGGGTCCCACTGAGATTTTCACCCTACTCGTCTTTGCTTCGCCCCTCTGTTTTGGCTTGGGTCTTGGCTGGTTCAGCCCCCTGCCCCCCGATCGTGTGCCCCGAGTCCGTGAGTCAGCTAAAGGTGATACCAATTGTGAGGTGCATTGTGTGGTGCATGCAGCTTTTAAGGCACCTTTCGATCTTGTGACCACCTCTCCACCCTTACTATCCGTAATTCCTTCACCTAGTTTGGCCCTAGGTGCTGCTAGCTCTGATCCCCCCAATTCAGGGCCATTAATTCCTGGTGCGGTTGGTTTGGGGTACCCCTCCGCCTCTTCGATGGTAATGTGGCACAAGTCGGAGTCAGGGTCAGAGGTGGGCAGATCGTCAGGGTATGTGAGTAAGCCATCCTTCTGTGTCATGTGGGGAGCATGAGCTATGGCCCTAGTACTGTTACTACTATATTGTATTGGTTGGCCATGGTGGATGCCTTTACTTGGTGATTTAGACCTTGCTATAGACCTCATAGATGATCGCTTATGATCTAACAGTGTATTTAGCTACAATCTTTTTTCTGTAAGCTGAATTTCGTGCACTATCAGCGACTCTGCTCTTTGAAGAAATGCATCAAGAGTCCCCTTAACCCCACTGCCTACCCCTTCTGGTGCCACCTTCCGCTTACTAACACTTGAGAAATGTTTAAAATAAAATACCGCAAACTCCCGCAAAATACAACGTGGATATTCTTTAAGACTTAATCAGATCTTATATTGTATGCAGTACGCAGAATGCTAGAGCTGGGTAAAATCTACAAAGCACTGCCTCCCGGTCCGCTCATATGTTCCAGCTCTGTTTCCCCGGCCTGACCTGCTACAAGTACAAGTAGCGTCCACAGAGTACAAAAACAACCCGCTTTTTACCTCCCCAGGTCTCGCATTCGTCCTTATAAGCGGTGTCCTGGGTTTAGATGCAAGGGCGGTGGCCCTGCCCGGCCTCCTCCGGCCTTTGACGGGCAAGGACGGGCCCGCCCGCCCGCGCGCGTCCCGCGCTGCGGGAGGCGCAAGGATGATTTAAGCGCCTCTGGGCGCTTTGGAGTGACGCAGGAAGTGCGCGTCGCTCAGGGCTGTCGGGAATTGAAGTCCCCTTGATCCAGCGGCCTATAGAAAATATGTCATAAATTACGCTACCTAACTCTACAACTTATACTAATAATCACTAATTAATCACAAAGGCCCATTAATCAAACATGACATATTATGACCAACTGAACCATGTGGCCTAATTAACCTATTCACAATTTATTTACATTTATATACAACCGCGGTAAATGGATATCATCTTTTCAATAAACCTAACTATTTATTAAGCCACTTATGGCGATAGAATCTAGCTAATGGTAACCTGAACCCATGAAATGTCAAGACCAGCTTGTTTTCAAAAGTAAGATTTTATTAGCTATTTATTATAATTTCGTAAATGTAATTTTTATTAAAGCATTTTTATTAGAATCATTGCAAGTATAAACTTTATAAGTTTCAAAAATTATTATTGCAAAGGTATTTATTAGTTTGGCATTTTCCAAAAGCTAAGTCCCTAACTATGCTAAATAAATGAAAATAAAGTAAAGTCTTTGAGGGCTCTTACGTGCTCCAAGTGAAGTCCGTCAGCACGACACCCTCTTCCAAAGGTCAGCAAAAGCAGCAGCAAGCATAACCCTTCCACGGGGAATGGGTTTTTATACCTTACTACGCTAACTAATCTAAGTAAAAGTAATTCTTTTCTGCAAAAGTCGGAGTCCCATTGGTTCACAAGTGACAAGTGACATGTCACCTCATTTTCAAAACATCAGTTCCGTCACTTTCTTAGAGTCCATTGTCTCTAGCATTTGAGCTCCGAGGCTTCCTCAAATTGCAACATTTTCTTGCATAAAATTTTACATCATGTCATTTCGCTTCCTCGGATGCAAAGTTATCAAATGTTCCTCCTGCCGGTTCCTGGCCTTGGCCTTGTCCGAGTAGGAGACTGCTAGAAACACACCACGCTTTCCAAATGTTGCCACCGAAAGGAAATCTTTCTTTGAAAGGACTCTCTCTTGCTCCGTGCAGAAATTATTTGCAAACTTGAGTAAACTAGGCCCAAAGCAGTCAATTTAACGTCCACTAATATATAAACAAACACAAAAGAATAATTAATGTAAGAAATATTATTTGTTCTGTTGCCACCCAGCAATTACTAATGATTAACCCATTAGTCTAAATTACCTAGCCAAAGCAAACAATTAAAGCAGCATTATATCTACCAGTCTTCTTTAAAATCCATCGAAATTCTTTATGCACCTATAGAAAATAGAGTGACACCACATAGACAAGGGAAGCAAAACAAGCAGATCCATACTTAAAAAAAAAAGCCGCAATTAGTTATAACATAACAAAAGGACAGAATTAATTTATTAATTTGCTCGAACAAAAAGATGCAACAATAATGCACGTTTATGAGCACACATGTTAATTTCCCGCGTGTAATGTAACTTTAATCTAGGTTGAATTAATACAAACACAGCACCAAACGTTAATAAAGTTATTTTCCATTATGGAAGTGTGACTTCACGAGTTGAAATAAAATTATTTCCAAATCTCGCTCCATCAACTCCCTCATCTGGTGATTAACAAATCACCACACCACACCCAAAATTTAGTAAAATTTTGACTAACCAAAAATGGTTCGAATTCATTTGAATTAGTATTTTCTAAAAATTTGTCTCTATCAAATTGAACTCTACGTAACTCTTGTAACTCAATTTCCTTCTCCTGTTCCTTTTTGATCTTATAAATTCGTTTCTTTTCCTTCATGTGTTTCTTTCTCTTGTGTAACATGCAACTAATTTTTGTCAAAACTACTATAAATATTATTACAAACAAAGGTGTTAAAATCTTGCCAAGAACTGAACCACCAATTTCTTGAAACCAGGTTTTAATAGCCTGGAATCTCTTTGTAAGTCGCTCTGAAAAATCATCCTCTTCTAAAGGAACTATTTCTGAATGCATTTCTGTGATGTTTTTGATATACATCTCAATATTCTTATTTTCATCAGGAATGTAAGTACAGCAGTGCTGAACATGTAAAATACCACAGACTCCTCCCTCTTTTGCCAGGAGTATGTCTAATGCAAGGCGATCTTGCATTACCATAGATCTAATTGCAATGACCTCAACATTCACTAATTGGAAACCATCTGCTGTGTCAGTTGACAATCTGTCAACAATTGTGGATAATTTTCTGATCCTTCCTGCATTCAAGGTTATACCTACTAAAGGTATTACAGCTTCAAAAATATCTCCCAAAATTTCTGTAAAACTTTCTCTTTTATATCTATTCACATGATTATTAATTTTAAACAGTCCTTCTTCATTTCTATCAACATGAAATATCTTTGGGAAAACTAGTCCAACAAAACATGTCCCATACCAATGATCTGGAAGGTTATAATAAGCCTTATCACCACAAATAAAGTAAATCCCAGGAAAAATTGGATCTTTGCCACCTTTGAATCCCCAACCTCCCATGATTTGATAAGTGTCCTCACAATTACTAGCACCTACAAAATAATTATCAAAAAGTGTATTATCTCTTCTAATGCAAAGCTTACCACTAATTGGTTTATCTATATGTATTGCAACATTATCAAAAGTCTTGCCATTAAGCTTCTCATCCTCTTTTTGCCAGAATTTAGATTTAGTCTGCTTGACTATTTCATTTCTCTTATAAATTGCTCTTCTCTCCTCAACAAGATTCAGGAAAGACTTTTCTTCAGCTCTTAATTTGCAGGTTAAATTATTCTTGTAAGCATACTCATAGGTGAGTTCGTTAGTGACTAAAAAGAATTCCCTCATCTGTTTAGCTCTTTTATGTTTATTTAAAGCACTCTCAATTTTTAAATTTGCAAAAATTTCATCAAAATTTGAATAGTAATACTCTAAGCGACCAGTCTGATAAAATAAGCTAGCTAACACACTACAAGTTATCCCATATGTGAGAGGAAGCATATTATATGTCACTCCCTCAGAAACAGAAGCAGGTAATTTTACACAGACGTAGCAATCTTTAACACCCATTACCTTAACATATTCTCCCAAAAGCCTTGAGAATGAATTGCTTGAAAAATCACTAACAGATTTATCCTGATGAATTTCAGGTTTGTGATCAATCACTTTGTTAGCTATATCTGTTGCACTATGTTTGTCTTTACTAACTGAAGCTTTGCTTGTCATGTTAACTTTATATAAATCTTTACTAATTTCAAAAGGAATGACAATAGCCAATACTAACCAGAGCAGAATTAACATGAGCACACACACCAGAGTCATCTTACAGCATTTCTTGAAACTGGAACACTTTGAAGTACTCCTCTCCATAACATAAGGCATCTTTAGAAAATCTTATTTCAAAATAAAAAGAAAACAACATTTTAAAATTTATCTAAAAATTCAGACTAAATATATACCCCCATCTTTAAAATCTTTTTTTTTTTTTTTTAATCCTCTAACAACTTTTCTTCGACCTAATGTCACAAGTTAATTTCCAACTAAACAACTTTTCTTCGACCTTGTGTCACCTAACAGAATTTCTTCAGCCTTTTGCCATAAACAAAACCCCCCCAAAAATTTTTTTTCATTAGTACTTCAATCGTTGTCACTAATTTCCTCAACCTCTTCCTGACTACTGCTGTTAATTTCAATGACAGGAGGAATAATCAGATAAGTCCACTCAGGAGATTTATATTTCTGATTAGGTCTCAAAATTATTTTAGTTTTTCTAGTCACTACCTCTATTTTCCTCCCTTTTTCAACTTTCTTTTCAGGCTCTTTTTGACTAGTGATTTCGTTCACTTGCTCCTTTGACTTTTTAATCAACCTGACTCTCAATCCTCCATTTTCACTTGTCCATGATTCTCCTTTTCCCAAGATCTTTCTTTTCGGTACTGTTATATTTGTTTCATTCTTCCAAGATCTTTTTCTCACTCTTCCTTCTTGATCATCAACATCACTTTCTCCAGAATCACTATCAGAAATTTCTATTCTTGACTCAGGAACTTTTCTAATCGGCAGTCTCACTCTGTTAGGAACTATACTCTGTTTTCCATCACTGGTACTTGGCAATTCGACTTCCTCCTCCTCTTCAATTACCTTCAACTTCTCAGTTTCTGGTTTCTTGTTCCTCCTTCCAGAGCTTATTTTCTGCTTTTCGATACTCTCCTGGTCAGAAATTTCAATTGATTCAGCTTCTCTGTCTTCAAAATTTTCAATAGCCTCTACTCCATGTACTTTCTTGACAGACTCTTTTGTTGAATTTCTTTTTAACAGATCTTCATCACTTTTAGAGTCTATTTCAATGATTTCCAAATCTTTTCTGTTCAAGTCTTCATTCACTTGCAAATTTTCCAGATGTCGACTTCTCTGTCGATCTTCAGAATCTGTATTTCTTTCACCTTCTACTTCAGAATCAGAATCATCTGTAGAATCACTCTCTTCATCAGAGTTTTCAGGAGTAGGAATTGGAATCGTGTGGCTTGGATGTATCCACCTTTTCAATCCTTTACATTTCACTGCATTCGTTGTTACTAGAATTATTTGTCTAGCTTTCTGCCACCTTGGAACTAGACAATTTCTTCTTCGATGTACTTTAGTTCCAACCCAATCTCCAGATCTCAGATCATGTGTCTGTACTTTGTCATCTGATTGTACTTCAGTTCCCACCTGATTAGACACAGAAGTAACTACGTCAGACAGTCTTTTGCAATATTCCAAAATAGCACTGTCATTAATGCTCAACAATTTCCCTACTGGTACAAAAGCTTGTCTCATGACTCTGCCCATAAGAATTTCATGAGGACTCAGACCTGTATTTTTTATCAGGTATGCTTCGTAAAGACATTAAAACAAGTGGAAGAGCATCTGTCCACTTCATACCTGTATCAAAACACATTTTTCCAATCCTGTTTTTGATTGTTCCATTAATCTGCTCAACTACCCCAGATGCCTCTGGTCTGTATGCACAGTGTATTTTCTGCTCAATATGCAAAGCTTCACAGATCAATTTCAAAAGTTTATTATCAAAATGTCCCCCTCCATCACTCTCAATAGTAACAGGGAAACCGTATCTTGGGATAATTTCTCGAAGAAGCAATTTTGCCACTGTAATCGAATCACAATGACGTGTTGGAAATGCCTCCACCCATCTTGAAAATAAACACACAATCACCAAAACATATTTTAAACAATTGTGTAAAGGCATTTCGATGAAATCCATTTGTAATCTGGTAAAAGGACCACCCTCCCGACCTATGATTCCTGTACCTACAACTGATTTTCTGTTTGGGTTCATTTGTTGGCAAGTTAAACACCTCTGAGAAAGAGATTCTGCAATTGTTCTGAATTTGGTATTAAACCATGTCTCTTTAACCACTTGGCTGCTAAGGGTGTTCGATGAGCTCCATTGACTTTCCATTGAAATCAATGGAAAGTCCATGACGAGTTACCCTTGTCATTAGCGCTGAAGGGGTTAAAAAGTCTGATCATAGAATCTATTCCAATATGACCAGGACCATGATATAATCTGGCCATGTCAGCAATCATACAATTAGGTAAAACTACTCTGCCATCTTTGTAAGTCCAAACCCCATCTTCATCTCGTGGTCTACATTCTGCTTTTAACCATGTGTTTTTCTCCTCATCATCAGCTTCATTTTGTAAATCTCTGATTTCCTGCCATGTTTCAACCACTGTTGTTAGCATCAATGAATTCGAATCACTTTCTTTACTCCTTTCCCGATTATATGCACAACCATTTCTTGCGCAATATTTAGCCGTCTCATCTGCATAAGCATTGCCTTTGGTGATATAATCCTCACCCTTTTTGTGAGCTGCACATTTTACGACAGCAATTTCTTTTGGTAATTGAATGCCATCTATTAATCTTTTAATGAATACTGCATTTTTAATTGGAGATCCTGCTGAAGTTAAATAGCCTCTCTGAGACCAGAGCTGTCCATAATCATGCACAACTCCATACCCATACTGGCTGTCAGTTATTATGGTAACTCTCAAATCTTTTGATATTTCACAAGCACGAATTAAAGCAATCAATTCAGCCACCTGAGCTGAACGAATTCCTTCAAGACATGATGCTTCTTCAACATCTGCAACTGTACAGACTGAATATGCTACCTTTAAAACACCTCCCTCTGATCTTAGACAGGAGCCATCTACAAAGTAGACAAAATCTGATTCAGGCAAAGGTTCGTCTTTAATATCTTGCCTTGGCTTGGTACAGTATTCCATAACATCCAAGCATTCATGCTCCACATCAATTTCATCAATAATTTCAGAATCAGGCAATAATGTAGAAGGATTCAAATTCACACATCTTGCAATAGAAACATTATCTGCTCCTAAAATAACTTTCTCGTATTTTGTCAATATATTACTAGTCAGATGTTGCGTCTTACTCCTTGTCAGGAGTATTTCAACTGAATGGGGAACATCTAAAGACTGCATCTAAAGACTTCTCTGGTACTCTTCAGTCATTAAATTTCACTCCTCACATCGCTGCCCCCACTCACGATAAGGGCCATACCCTGGACCAAATTTGGTCATTGCGTCGTCAAATTTCTCCTCCTTCTATCCTTCCGTGCATTTGGTCGGATCACTTTATTATTTCTTTTAGCATTTTTTCTGCTCCTTCTGCTAAAACTCCCCTCTCCAAGAATGTGTTAGCCCGTAGCTGGAACCAGACTGACCTCACTCTTCTCTCTTCTTCTCTGGCCTCCTCAGTGCCTGATTTGACGGATCTCCCTCTCGAATCCCAAGCTGACGCCATCAGTATTTGGCTCTCTTCCTCCTGTGATATCGTTGCCCCCCTCAAGAAAGTCAAATCTGTCCGGCCACACGATGCCCACAGATGGTTCACGAGCGAACTCAAAGATCTTAAACTTAGTCTCAGGCGCTCGGAGCGCCACTGGAGGCGAAAATATTGTCCCCTACTCCGCACCAAATACAAACTTCTGCTTAACAGCTATAAGAAAGCAATTGTGTCGGCTAAAACAAACTACTTTTCAGAGAAAGTTGCTCTCTCTGTAAACAAACCCCGTGAGATCTTTTCTCTTGTCAAGCAGCTTGCCACCTCTGATCGGACGAACATCAGTTTCGCCCCATCTCAATCATTCTGCCTTGCACTCAATAACTATTTCATCGACAAGATTGCCATCATTAAAGCCAATATCCCCGTAGTCTCTCAACCCCAAGCTACCTTCCCCCTCCCACCGCCACCTTTTTTGTTGGACCATTTCCTCCCTATCACTACCGAAAAATTTCTTCTCTTGCTTGCTAAGGTCAAGTCCGGCTCTCCGGCTGACTGCGCTCTGGCCCGGATCCTTCAAACCCTCTTCACCTATTGTCCTGGACCCCCTCTCACTCTGCTTAATTCTTCGCTGGCCCTCGGTTCCGTTCCTTCTTCCTTTATAACCGCAACAGTTCTCCCCATCATCAAAAAACCTGGCTTGGATCCCTCTTCCCCCCCTAATTTCAGGCCCATTTCCCTTCTTCCCTATTTGGGGAAGATTTTGGAAAGCTATGTCACATCCTGCCTGTCCTCACACATTGAGGAACACTGCCTCTTAGCCTCCCATCAGGCGGGCTTTCGCCCTGGCCATTCCACAGAGACCGTTGTCACTGCTGTCTTGGATGAGCTCAAGGGCAAAGCGGACTCTAATCTTCCCCAAGCTTTGGTGCTTCTCGATCTGTCGGCTGCGTTTGACACGGTCGACCACGTCATCCTCCTCGACCGTGTCAGCGCAGCCGGCATCAGGGGTTTGGCACTCTCTTGGCTAGCGTCCTTCCTTCAAGGCAGGTCCCAGGCCGTTCATCTTGCAGGATTCTCCGCTCCCCCCGCCCTCTTGTGTGTGGGGTCCCCCAAGGTTCCTCTCTTTCCCCTCTTCTTTTCAATCTGTATATCTACCCTCTCATTCTTTCTCTTCGTGAGCTGGGGGTCTCCGTGTACAACTACGCGGATGATCTCCAGCTCATCTTTGATCTTTCTACTTCTGACTCTCCTCTTTTTCTCAGCTCTACCCTAGTCTTCATCTCGGAATGGATGACCATGAATCATCTTAAGTTGAATCCGGACAAGACGGAACTTGTCCTCACGGGTGGTCCCACTAATCCCTGGTCCCCGATTCATTGGCCCCTTTCCTTTGGCCCTCCTCCCCTACCTGTTCCCTCCGTCCGTACCCTGGGCATCAAGGTTAGCAATGACCTTTCCATGCATGCCCAAGTCAGCTCCATCGTTTCATCTTGTTTTTTGTCCCTCCGCCTCATCCGAAAAATTTCCCGTTTTTTTTCTAAGAATGCCCTCAAATCCATCGTCATGGCCCTCATTACCTCCCGCCTTGATTACGGGAATGGCCTTTATGTGGGCATTCCGGCCTTTGAAACACGACGGTTACAGGCCATTCAAAACCAGGCAGCCCGTCTCATTTTTCATCTCCCCAAATCCTCTCACATCAGGCCTGTTCTCAAGTCCCTCCACTGGCTCCCGGTGCACTTCAGATCTTTTTTTAAATTGGCTTGCTTAGCCTTCCTGGCTTATACCCACTCCGCTCCCCTCTTTATTGTTTCTTTAATCACTCCCTATACCCCGGTTTGCACCCTTCGCTCTTCATCTCTTCTCCTTCTCCAAGTACCCCGCTACCGCAAATCCCGAACTGGTGGCACCCGTTTCTCGGTTTTGGCCCCCCAGTTCTGGAACAGTCTTCCGTTGTCCATTCGTTCTATTCCTACTTATCCCTCTTTTCGTAAAGCCCTAAAAACCTTCCTCTTCTCCCAGGCCTTCCCCGGTTAGTCCCCATGGTTGCTTTGTAGAATCCGGTTCCCACCCTCAGCGCCAGGAAGCAGCTTGGCCGCAGTGCGCTTTAGCAAGTTTCTTTTTCATTTCATTTCATTTCATTTCATTTCATAAACTTTTACAGGAAACCCCATTATAATTCCTTCACTTTGCTCCAAACTGACACTAGTTGCTGCAACTGCTTTTAAGCAACCTGGTAGGGCTTTTGCAACAGGATCAAGAACTGCTGAAAAGTATGCAATGGGTTTTCTCAGATTTCCATGTCTTTGAATTAGTACAGACAATGCACATCCTTCTCTTTTACTGCAATACAGTTCAAAATCTTTTTCATAATTTGGCATGCCTAGAGCTGGAGCTTCACATAGGCTTCTTTTTAGATTCTCAAAAGCTTCCAACTCAGATTCATTAAGAACAATCGGATCTTTTACATCTGATTTAGTCAATTTCTGTAGTGGTTTTGCAATTACTGAAAATCCACTTATCCATTGTCGACAGTAACCAACCATTCCTAGAAACATTCTAACCTGTCTTTGAGTTCTTGGAGGTTGCATTGCTTGTATCATTTTAATTCTTTCAATTGTTACCTGTCTTATTCCTTTAGCAATTCTATGTCCAAGGTATTTCACTTCTTGTTTACAAAACTGCAATTTTACAGGGGACACTTTATGTCCCTCATCTGCTAGATGATTTAAAAGTACAATTGTGTCTGTCACACAATTTTCTCTCGATTTTGCTGCAATTAGTAGATCGTCAATATATTGCACTAATGTCGACCTGCCAGGTAGATTTAGATCTTCTAAAGATCTCTTCAACAACTCATTAAAAATAGAAAGACTCTCTGTATACCCTTGAGGAATTCTACACCATGCGAGGGTCCTATTTTGAAACCTGAAAGCAAAAATTTCCTGACTCTCTGGATGTAAAGGGACAGTAAAGAATGCATTGCAAAGATCAATGACAGTATACCACTCAGCATCATATGGAATCTGATATAAAATAACTGCTGGATTTGGAACAACAGGACAACATGGAACGACAATTTGATTAATCTTTCTTAGATCTTGAACAATTCTATATGTTCCATTTGATTTTTTAATTCCCATAATCGGTGAATTGCAAGGGCTACTCTCAATTTCTTTTAAAACACCTTGTTTAATGAATTTTTCAATCACTGGAATAACACCTTCTATGGTTTCTGCTTTCATTTTATACTGAGGAATGTTTGGAAATTCTATTCCCTGTTTCAATGCAATTTTTACTGGATCGATATGTTTCATCAGACCCATCTCATTTCCAGTCAAATCCCAAATCTCATCTTTGACTGTCTCCTTTAGTTCTACAGGTATGTTTTCTTTTTCAAAAGCAGGAAACAATTTTGTTTCATCTGTTTCTACTAACATCATTGTCATTCTATACAAACCATCTTCCTCCATTGTTTGTAATTCTACTCCATCAGGAGAACAATATATTCTACAATTCATCTTACACAAAATATCTCTCCCTAATAAATTCACTGGACTGCTATTACAAACCACAAATCTATGTTTGTCTTTAAAATTTCCAATTTCAACTTGCACTGGATCTGTTAAATCAGTTTTAATTTGTTGATTACTTACTCCGACTACTTGGATGGTTTCCCCAGAGAGAGGTAGGTTTTCAATTTCTACTGATCTAACAGTAGAACGGGTAGCACCAGTGTCCACTAGAAAAGTAATGTCTACATCATTAACTTTCCCATTTACAAATGGACCAGACTGGTCAACCTCAAGAGTGGCTCCAATTACACACTCTTCCCCCTCTCTCGGGCACCGTCAGAAGTAGTCATCAGAATCACTACCTTGATTCTCTGTTAACAAAAACTGTCCTGAAGCATTTTGCACAATTTGTCTTTGAGTCCTTATTACCTGATCATCTCCTTCAAATCCCACACCTGGATTATATTTTTGACTTCCCCCAGAATTAGGAAAGGGAGGCTGTGGAATTTGATTCTGCTGTTGAATCAATTGATTTTGTAGCTGTCGCTGAAGACTCAGGTCATTTAGTTTACGCTGCAAACGTAGCTGTTGCTGCAGATCAACATCGTTCTGCATCTGTGGGTTTAATAATGGATTTTTAAAATTTCTGGGTGGGTTTTTACACTCACTCTTCCAGTGTCCAATCTCGCCGCAATTAAAACAAGGCAATTTCTGTTTTAAATCATCAACTTTAGCATTATATCTTTTATTATTATTACATTTAAATTTCCCTTGACCCTGATTTATGTTATGATTTTGAATAAAATTTGCATTTTTATTTTCAAGACTGGCAATTTGTTGCTCAGCCACTTTCACTTGTGCCCACATCGCTTTCTCTTTCAACTTCTTTTGTTTGACTTCTAACTCATCACTACAGTATTTTGCTTTTCTCAAAATGTCATCAACTGAAAGCGATTCCCATCCGACAATATTATTTCTAATCATTTCCCCAACTTCAGGTCTAAGACCATAAACAAATCTGTAAATAAAATGGCTCATATCCTTTTCGTCTAATTTTTCATAGCCACTGTATTGTTTGAAAACTAGTAGTAATCTTTCATAAAATGAATGAACTGATTCTTTAGGTTCCTGATTAGTTCGATCTATTTTAACCCAATCCACTTCTTTTGGAGCTATTTTTTGTTTTAACCAATAAATCACCTTTCCATAAAAATCCATTACTATTGGAGCTGGAGCACCAGTTTCTTTAATTCGCTCAGGTTCTTCTTTTGGCCAACCTATAGCAATTTTACATTCTGTCCAAAGATCTGATGGAACAACTATATCAAAAAATCCATCCAGATCAATCCACAGAACTTTTGAAACTTTTATAAACCTGTCTACTTGTCGATACCATTCAACAGGCTTTTCTCTCAGTCTCGGAAAATCATTAGTGAAAAGCAAAATATCCTGTCTCGACCAAGGAACATGAACATAACCTCCACCAGCAATTTCTCTCATTGGAAATTGTTTTGATAATTTCTCTAATTTTTCATCCTCCTTCTTTCTAGTCCACTTCACTCTCCATTTGCTCAATTCACCAAGCTTTTTAATGTAAACAATTAAGTCTTTTATGTGCATTATTCTTCCAATTGAGTTCAAATTTTCAATGTCTTTTTCTGTAAAATCTAATCTATAATGCTTTCCAAAATTCTTCTGTCTGCTTAAATCAATTTCGAGTTCTGCTGCCAGTTCCTCCAACTGATCATATTTATTCTTTGTTTTCTATTGAATACTCTTGCAGATGAACAATAGTTCATCATCACGACAAAATTTTAGACTGTCAGAACCAATTGTACCAATTATTAATTCTTCTAAATTTGCTTTTAATTTCGCAACATCAAGTTTTGAATTTGACCCTCTTCTTTCAGAAGTCCCAGTATCAGATTCTGCACCCATTGGTGAATTATTAAAAGAACCTTCATTGTAAGTTAGACCAGGCATTTTCGTTTTCTCATGATTAATTTCAGATAAATCTGAATAAAATTTTTCAGCAACCCTTTGAACTTCTGCATTTAAAGGAATCGTTAAACTTGTCCTGTTATTTTCTTTTTGTTCAAAAACAGGTTGAACAGGACCAATAGTTACTGGAACAGTTACAGCTTCCATGCCTTTAGTAATTTGTCGAATTAATTCTTCCTTTAATCGTAAATATTCTGAAGTATTTACAACTTCCTCATTCCTAGTTTCTCTCATTAAATTTTTAGGGGCTTCCCTTTCTTTAGGAATTAACGAAAAATGTTTACCCCCAATGTAAACATCAGCATTTGTCCCAGTTTCTGATTTTTCTGGAGTTTCAAAAGATTCTGAATTATAGGGTACAATTTTGGAGATTTATTAATAGGAGGTGCACTTGGAGTGGTTTCAGTAGAAACCATCGGAGTAGACCATGATCGAGGAGGTCTCAAAGGTTCATTTCTTTTATTAGAAGTAAAAATTTCTTCTAAAACTGCATCTTCAGATTCACTTTCTATGACTACATTATTTTTCTTTTCAGATCTTTTTTCACCAGGAGATCCTAAAACCATTTCTCTAATTAAATAGAGACCATCACCCTGTCTCCACATTCGCATTCTATCTTCATGTGTCTCTCGTTTATAGCTTGGTATTTTCGGAGGTCTTTAAATACCACTCGCTTCCCTTTGAAGTTGAAACATTTCATCTTCCCACTCAACTAAAGCTTCAAATTGAGTAGGTCTTGGTTTCGGAATAAGAGCATTCATCTTTTCTCTCAAATTTCTTAAAATTTTTATATTAAATGAACCATCTTCTGGCCAAGTCAAAACACCGTCATCCTTTGTATAATGCTTCCAGACATCAAACCACAAAACAGTATGATATCCATATTTACCTTCCATATACGCTGCAGGTGTTTTGTATTTATGAAGTAATTTACCACCTCGCGTTTTTATTTTCTTGTCAGGTGAAATAATTTTTTTTTACTTTTGAAGCAAATTAGGCTTTTTCTCAACATGCTTAAAATAATAACTCATTTTTCAAATCAATTCCAATTAGAGGAAATGATCGTAAAATATTTCCTGGATGTTCCGTAACACTAGCCAATCCGTGCGCGAAACACACCAACAAACCAATCAGAGTTGAGCTACGTCACTACCTTGCTCAACAAATAGAAATTGTTCTTTCTCAAAGAACCAATCAGTTTACAGCACATCAGAGTTACGAGAGCCAATCAGAACACAGCCTGTGACGTATGCTACCCAATCACTGCGCGAACCGTGTGACGTACACAGCTGCTGCGGTTTCTCGTGTCTTACTCTCAACGCTCACCCCTCCTTTACAAAAACTTTTCACAGCGCCATTTTAAGAACGCTTTTTCAATGAAAAATTAATTTAACAACCACAAGAAAGACTCATCTGTCTGTTTCTCTAATAAAGTGATAGAATTTCAATCATACAAGAATTCTATACGTGGAATAGACGACGCTATTCTCACAGAATACACATTTGCCGATAAAGTAATCCTTTTACTCTACCCTTCAAACAAGTAATAATGAACTAATTTCCCTCAGAATGCACATCCAAGTGACAATTCAAAGTTTAACTTGAACACTCTTACAAAACAATTACGCACTTTCAAATGGAAAGTATCCCTAATCAAACACACATGAAATCCGTACAGGAGTCTCACCTGTTTATAGATATCATGCACCGTTAGTAAAATAAACGACGTTATCCCTACAGGACTCTCACCTGTTTATAGATATTAAGTATGTTATCCCTACAGGACTCTCACCTGTTTATAGATAATCATGCACCGGCGTTATCTTACCCTTCACTCAAGCTTGAATATATACTATTACTCTTATCACAGTGAGTTTTAGAGCGGGCTCATTGTCCCTATACTCATGCTGCTCAAATTTCTTAGATAATCCTCACTATACAACACTTATTCCTAACCCTAACTTGTGTTGCACGACGACAACACTTGTGATACACGACGATACCACTACTCTGAAACAGATCAAATGTGCTGTGTGACTACCTTCTCATCACACTAATTTGTACCGGTACAACAAGGAATTTTCACGCTGCTGGAAAAAACCTTACATATAGCACAAAAACGGACTCAACATATGTTCGACAACGATCCTATGTAACTACCGTATATGTTGGTTACCATAGCAACCATCAAATTCTGCTACCAAGGTAATTGATCCAGCGGCCTATAGAAAATATGTCATAAATTACGCTACCTAACTCTACAACTTATACTAATAATCACTAATTAATCACAAAGGCCCATTAATCAAACATGACATATTATGACCAACTGAACCATGTGGCCTAATTAACCTATTCACAATTTATATACATTTATATACAAACGCGGTAAATGGATATCATCTTTTCAATAAACCTAACTATTTATTAAGCCACTTATGGCGATAGAATCTAGCTAATGGTAACCTGAACCCATGAAATGTCAAGACCAGCTTGTTTTCAAAAGTAAGATTTTATTAGCTATTTATTATAATTTCGTAAATGTAATTTTTATTAAAGCATTTTTATTAGAATCATTGCAAGTATAAACTTTATAAGTTTCAAAAATTATTATTGCAAAGGTATTTATTAGTTTGGCATTTTCCAAAAGCTAAGTCCCTAACTATGCTAAATAAATGAAAATAAAGTAAAGTCTTTGAGGGCTCTTACGTGCTCCAAGTGAAGTCCGTCAGCACGACACCCTCTTCCAAAGGTCAGCAAAAGCAGCAGCAAGCATAACCCTTCCACGGGGAATGGGTTTTTATACCTTACTACGCTAACTAATCTAAGTAAAAGTAATTATTTTCTGCAAAAGTCGGAGTCCCATTGGTTCACAAGTGACAAGTGACATGTCACCTCATTTTCAAAACATCAGTTCCGTCACTTTCTTAGAGTCCATTGTCTCTAGCATTCGAGCTCCGATGCTTCCTCAAATTGCAACATTTTCTTGCATAAAATTTTACATCATGTAATTTCGCTTCCTCGGATGCAAAGTTATCAAATGTTCCTCCTGCCGGTTCCTGGCCTTGGCCTTGTCCGAGTAGGAGACTGCTAGAAACACACCACGCTTTCCAAATGTTGCCACCGAAAGGAAATCTTTCTTTGAAAGGACTCTCTCTTGCTCCGTGCAGAAATTATTTGCAAACTTGAGTAAACTAGGCCCAAAGCAGTCAATTTAACGTCCACTAATATATAAACAAACACAAAAGAATAATTAATGTAAGAAATATTATTTGTTCTGTTGCCACCCAGCAATTACTAATGATTAACCCATTAGTCTAAATTACCTAGCCAAAGCAAACAATTAAAGCAGCATTATATCTACCAGTCTTCTTTAAAATCCATCGAAATTCTTTATGCACCTATAGAAAATAGAGTGACACCACATAGACAAGGGAAGCAAAACAAGCACATGCATACTTAAAAAAAAAAGCCGCAATTAGTTATAACATAACAAAAGGACAGACTTAATGTATTAATTTGCACGAACAAAAAGATGCAACAATAATGCACGTTTATGAGCACACATGTTAATTTCCCACGTGTAATGTATCTTTAATCTAGGTTGAATTAATACAAACACAGCACCAAACGTTAATAAAGTTATTTTCCATTATGGAAGTGTGACTTCACGAGTTGAAATAAAATTATTTCCAAATCTCGCTCCATCACCCAGTGCCCAGCAAGGACTCCTAGAGCCGCCGTCAATCGCGGGAGGAGTGCGGCCAGAGAATCCACCTCGTAGCGTTCGTGGCAGGTAGGTTATCTCCCCAGTGGCTGCAGGTATGAGCAGCAATAGTTTTCAGTGAGCTCCACTCAAATATGTTTTCACAAATGCCTCGGACAGATGCCAGCTGATGGACTGAATCACAAAATGTTTTTTCACTACTTAGATAGTGTGAGTTATGAGCAGTTCGGACCCAGGCTCGCAGAGGGACAACTGCGGCCCGTCCGCTCGACTCGCAGATGCAGTACTACGAGCAGTCCGCGTCATTGTAGCTATCCCTGCCCTGTTCCGTCGTACGCCATGCCACGCCACGCCACTCCGATTATGTTCCGATGTTGGACCCACATAGCTACCTTTCACAGGCGTACTCGCTGTCGGTGTGCAGATCAGTGGTCTAGTTCTCAACATCTCACGGCCACTCCCTGAGGGCAGGTTTTCACACACACCACACCCATCTGGCACATGTAGCACAGGCCATGTGACCATGCAAATATAATAGATCGACAACGTCACATCCTTTATTGCCGGTGCTGACTAGCTGGCGAACACTCCATGGGTCTCAACCATAAAGAGTCCCTGAAAAGTTGTGCAGAAGGTTAGCCGCACCCTCAGCTGTATGACCGTCAGCGGCCTATCATCCCCAGACATTATATGCATTGGGTGAGTGCCACCCCAAACTCATGTGTCCATCAGGAGCCTACCACCACGTGGCACGAACTTGAGTTCCATAGGCTTAGCGGTACCAAACCCTGAGGTGGTCTCCGCCACTGATGACTCAGGATTCAGCGACATGTGTGAGATCTGCTGGGATGAGGAGAAGCTGTAGTAGTCTCCACCATTCAGGACTCAGCGACATCTGGGACATCCGCGAAGAAGCTGATGGAGTCTCTGCCATTCAGGACTCAGGACTCAGCGACATCTGTAAGATCCGCGCTGAATCTGATGTGGTCTCCGGCATTCATGACTCAGGACTCAGCAACACATCTGAGATCAGCGGGGTTTTGACGGGCACGTGGAGTTGGCCCACTGCTGCACACTCCGCTGGCACCAGGTAATTATTTGCTTATGGATGCTCAGAGGTGACAGTCTTTCTCTCTCCCTCTCTCTCTCTCTCTCTCACTTCCCTTTCTTCTCTCTCTCACACTCTCTTCATTCCTTTCCTTCTATCTCTCTGTCCCTTCTCCCTTTCTCACTCCCTTTCTTTCCTTTCCTCTCTTTTTTCTCTCTGGCTTGTTTTTCCTTCTCTGTTTCTCTCTCTTAGTCCTTTGATATGCGCATTACACAAGTCCTTATTTCGTGCTTTATTTTCCAGGCTCTGTCGTCGACATCCATGCCCCCCACAGCACTCTTCCACCTTGTTCTTTTCTATTATGTTTGTTACATTTTGTTTATTGGTTTATTTATTATATATATTTAAATAAAAAAATAAAATTAAAAAATAGTTTATGGTTGATATATGTATATAAAAAAATAAAGTTGAACAAAAAAAAATTATTAACCTTTTCGGTTGTTTTCTTAACTGCTATTTGACTCTTTCTTGTTCTTATTACTGTTATTTGCTGGTATCCACCATGTTTTTAAATTTTGGAGCACTTTTCGCGGGAATATTGGTGATCTCTGCAGTTTGCACCAACTTCTGAATACTGTGTTAGATTTATCTCAACTTTAGTTGCATTAAAGTGCTGATAATGAAATGCAGAATAGCCGTCCCGTGCAAAAAGATACGAGGTCCACCTTTGAGATTTATTCAAAATACTAAAATCCTGTATTGAACTGCACATAGGTAGTGCATCCACTTACAGTGGACACACAAAATCAATGAAGAAATCTCATTGTATTTATATTGATTAGGAATAGTGCATCAGGTGCTGCATCTTGAAGGGATACACTGCCCAGTTCGTATATTGTTCTGCACACGAAAAAATTACATCACAACTTTCACAACTGCAATGCGAAATTAATTCCGGCGATAATCCATGTTAACACCAGGAATTTTACACCTGCTTTCTGCTGGTGTTAAGCAGGACGACTACCTGCAGCATGAAAGGAAACACAGGCAAGAGCCACACCAGAACACCCACAGGTGCCATAGAGTCAATGAGCATGATACAGGGATACCCATGAGGGCCACAAGACTCATCACAACATAACCAGGACCACCAACGCCCTCCAAACCCGCATCTGAGCAAGTGCGTCTGTGAGGTCATTGTGTTAGCATGATAGGCACGGGCCCTGAAACATCGCAGTGTGCTGTCTTCAGCAGACGATACCATGTCACCCCAGCATTGGCAGTGACCCTGGACATGTAGCTACTCACGCATCATCCTGCAAGCATAACACACGTGTGCTGGTCCGGCGTACACAGGTCACTGCAGGGGTGTGCCTATCCAGCAAGGGAAACGGGGTGTCTCGGACATGTCCGTGTGCAGGAAGTGCGGTAAGTGTGTCTCTGTTCTGGTGTGGACTGCCACAAGGGCCGCAGCAGACGATGCTGTAAAGTGGCACGCGCCATCACCAAACGGCACTCTCATGGTGTAGTTGAAATGCCGCAGGACACGCCCGAATAGGCATTACAATGCTGTGCCGTATGAGTGCATAGGATACAACAGCACACCGTACAAAAGTGTGAGGGCTCGTGGGAGGGAGGAGCAGCTGTTTGGAAACATAACACACAGTGAACCCGCCCATGTGCCACGTGCTGGGCATCTCATGCATGATGACCAGGGTCGCAGACATCCCACAACACCCACGACCGGCCTTTCTACACATCCTGTAGGAATGCAGCGTGGTTTTCACTTCTATGCTCATTCATGCGGTGTGATGTTGCCAGGTTGTGTGACTTATGCTCCTTGTTCGTGTGTTTCATTTTGGCCATTTTTTGTCTATACTTGTGCTGTACTTCATTGTACATGTGCGCCATTATGCCCATCTCCCCCGCACCCCCACTCCCTGCTTCTCCCTCTTCCTGGTGCTGTTTCGATAATTTTGTTCCTCCACACATAAATACAAGTAACAAACAAATTAGAATACTTTCTTGATTCTTATTCTTTTACGATTCAAAACTTCTCTCTATTAGTTTCTTTTTAATTTTTCATATAAACAGTTTTTTATATATTCAACGACACATCGAAGTCAGCAGTGCAACGTATTCTATCAACACAGTTTCTAGAACATTCTACAACATGTGAAGGTTAAAAGTTCATCCATTTTTTTTAAAACCTAACGATATTTTTTTGCAACATTTTCTCGAACATTTAACGGCACGTGCAGGTTAAAAGTTCATGATTGTTTTAAGTTCGAACAGTGCCTTCCAAATGCAAGTAGCAGGTGTGGTTGAGTTGAGCAAATTTTATCCTACAATATGTACTCCCCATTCAAACTGCTTTTTCTTAACCAATCACAAACATGCTTTTCCACAAAACGAATGTGCCCCCTACGTTTAAAAAACAATGCTTTTCATCTCCCACTCAGGTATCGTTTTGTATGTGAAAAAACCGAGTTCCCCATCTTTAAACATATCTCTTATTCTACGAAGGAACTGCATGAGCTACATACATCTTTCCATACCTTTCAGCCATACCTTCAAAATGCTAGTGTGGATCGTTGGACATAGCTTTGTTTTCTGGTGCAAGAAGTATGAAGAACAGAGATGTATTAACTTAGACCTAGGTTTACAAAATGTGGATATTAAATGGTTTCCACAGAGAGGATTGAAGTGGCACCAGTTGTTGCCTTTGGTTAAAACCTGTTTGCATCTCCAACACCCTGACCTCATGATTGTGCACTGTGGTGGAAACAACCTTGGCACATTGACTGGGGTAGGTTTGGAAATGCTTATGAAGGACACCTTTGGACAATTGATGTTACTGTTGCCTCAAACTGTCTTTGTATATTCCAATATATGCCAAAGACAGAAGTGGAAATGGTAAAACAATTTTGTCCTCAGATTGAAAAATCTAGGAAGAAAGTCAACAAAGCTGTGTCTGCATATCTCAGAGACCACAACATGGGGTCCATCTACAACAACTACATATGTTTTGATATGGCTGATATCTACAGAAGTGATGGAGTACACTTCACAGATCAGGGAAATTGAATTTTCCTGAATAACTTGAAGCTGTGCATCCACCCTTATATGTAGCTCCAACTAATGACCACAAGGGCTCTTTTTAGAGCCACCCTATAACTTACAACTTAGGCCTGTTATTTTAGGGCCAACTTGCAGCACGGAGCTCTCGCTTTGATCACCGGCTCTACTCACCCATAGGGGTCAGTAGTTTGCAGTTTACAAAATACCATATTGATTTACCTTCGCACTCCCTATACAACACCACCTAAGCACCATA
Source organism: Lissotriton helveticus (assembly GCF_964261635.1). NCBI lineage: Eukaryota > Metazoa > Chordata > Amphibia > Caudata > Salamandridae > Lissotriton > Lissotriton helveticus. Next base: position 2,111,991,634 of record NC_136057.1, read on the forward strand.
TACAAGTTGGACAGGTGTGGCACAGCGCACAGAGCACATGACTTCACATCATAGGACACACAGTTTGGGGTCACGGTTTCATCGCCGGGTCCAGCAGCAGCTCAATTTACCAGCATGACATTCTAGGCAATATCTCACTTAATTTCTGTACCCAGCACTTTCAGACTGGTAGGGGTCAGTAGTTCAACGGCTTTACCCCGAGTCCATCAGCAGCTCAGCTTACGACCCCAGGGCCATCAGACCCATAGGAGTGAGTAGTTAGAACTTCACAAATGCCGAATTGATTTGATATGCGCAAATTTACCTTCGCACTCCCTCTATAACACCCCCTAAGCACCATACACAAGCTACAATATACGAAACAAAAGTTCATCCAAGTAGCTATAACTACATGCTCACACTACTTGGACAGGTATGGCACAGCGCCAAGAGCACATGACTTCGCAGCATGGCATTCACAGTTTAGGCTCGCGCTTTCATCCCCAAGTCCGGCAGCAGCTCAGCTTAGCACCATGAGATGCTAGACAATACCTCACAGATTTTCCGCACTCAGGACTTTCAGACCAGAACGGGTTAGTAGTTCGTCCTAGTAGGTATAAACACATGCTGACACTACTTCCACAGGTGTAGTGCAGCAGCCACGGCACATGACTTCACAGCATAAGACACACAATTTGAGCTCACACTTTAATCCCCGAGTCCCTCAGCAGCTCACCTTAGCAGCAACAGACTCTAGGCAATACCTCACTTAATTTCCGTAACCCACCACTTTCACACCGGTAAGGACGAATACTTCACTACGCACCCACTCTATAGCACACCCTAAACACCCGCAGAGGTTACAGTGCTCCTACCCTCCTATTTCCCACTTTTTTCACCCTTTTTTCCCCTTACTTGCTTCAACGGATTCACAAAATGGTGGTTAACACTTCCTACTTGCAACCGCTCGCAGCCAATAAGCAGCAAGCTTGTGCTTGTAACGCCTCAGCCAATCAAAACTACTGAACGAATTTACACCAAATAAATGAAAGCGTGCTTTCTAGACCAAGACCCATCTCCCTGCCAAATTTGGGGTAATTCGGTTCACCCGTTCGACCTGTAGCCTTGTCTAAAGTTTTCTATGGAAATTAACATGGAAAGAACACGTTTTGGAACCCCACTTTTGTTCTCTGCCCCCCGTAGACGAATCACCCCCAAACTTTCAACATAGGAGCTGATATCAACAAAGAATTCATTTTGAGAATTTTACGAAGATTCGTCAATCGGCGCCAAAGTTATTGGGAATAGAATGTTGCCATTTTCCTATGGTAACTATGTCCTAACTATAAATACCTACTGGCGACCACCAGTAGGTAATATATATATATATATATAAGCCCACTGGAGGGCGGTAACACGCAATTACATCGCGCTATCACAAACACATTGTGCACTAACACGAGAAGAAAGATATCAAATCACATTCATCCAAAAGGGTCCTAAAGCAATTTACGATGTATTTTGATTAATTTGACAACATGTGATATTGTGATTTTATGTGACAAACCAGACAGTGACTACTATGCCCACAAAGCTTTGCAACATCAGGGGCGGGACAAAGGAAGTTGTAGGGTTCGTAACGCCCCATTAGGGGAATGACTTTGTAGCAACTTTATTGTTTCAATTATAAGTTGTGAAAATGCACTGAACTAATTGACCGTGATCAAGACAGCGGAGGCTGTCGAAACGCGTTGGTTATTGCTTTGTTTTTATACCCCAATGGATTGAAAAATAAATTACCAGAAACTTTGCCTTGTGTGGATTGCGATTGATTGATTGCGACTCCGAGTTTCCTCTACCTTGAGGAATCGTTGTTGTGAGGTGTAGCGGTTGGGCTCAACCGCAGGAGTAACGCGGCCACGTTTGCAGCGCCTATACGGAAAGGAAAGGGAGCCATACGGTTGGAGATATCTATATATATATATATATTTATATATATATATATCAGGAACAGCTCGCAATATCCACCCGCTTTACAAGGAATCACGGGCGCAGACCAACTTGTGTGTAAGCATTATTTTATTTCTTCCACATCAGTCAAGACGCGTTTCGGCCGTCCAAGCGGCCTTTATCACCTGACCATGCGTACTAACAAGCCCAAATTTAAAGTGCTAGTGCATCATATTTACCAATTGACATAGAGAAAATACTTATGTCTTATGTCATTGCAAACTGTTTTTTCCACACATATTGAAAACACGAATTATACTTTTGCAAAATAACAGCTTAAATGCTTACAAAATAAATAATTCATCGCATTTTGCATATCATATAAAACAGTTACAGTTTTGAACAGAATTTTCTGCATAAATGCTTTCCAATATTGTCTCATCAATTGGTACAATGTAATGTATACATCCTTATTCTTAAGTGCTCACCTAAACGTGATAGGGTTTTGACCCTATTATATAAAGTTAATGAAATTAAAACACAATCCTAGTCACTTTATATATATTTTTTTCCAATACTGAAACATTGGAGTTGTCTCTCATCATTGATACATTAATACTTTTGTATAATTTGTCAACAAGCACTTAACTACATGTTAAACAATCTTGAAAGACCAACTTCTGTGCATATTTCCCCATTCCTAATTCTGTCTATTAAGGACAGACATGCGAATGGTAATTCATTCAATTCATAATCCATTAAATGTAATAAAGTGCCAAGTTGCTACAGTACAATAAATGTAAAGTGACTATGTGCCTCAGTGCTAATAGTTAAAGTGACTTGTGCCTATCTAGTGCAAATAGCAAGTTTGTACCTAAAAGAGCTTCTCTAAGATTATCGATACTTTACAAGTTCTGATGTTTCATTCCAAGATACTTCTAGATTTTCAGGGGAGTGTGCAGTAAAAAAGAGGAGAAGGGGGCAAGGGATATATAAAACCAATGTAAATAAGCTCCACCCAGTGACATACCTAAAACAACCGATAAAAAGACACATAGATAGAAACTACCCACTATGTCTTAAAACCAATCATAAAAGGCGTCACCCTGGAGATACCCACATATAGAGGATTTAAATTAATCTCATCTTATTTGCCCTTAAAAAACTAATTTTTTTTTCTCTGTTCGATAAATTCATTGATATATACATAATTTACAATATTCTAAACATAGTCAAGTTACGGTTTCTCATTGTATGGAAAAAGGGGCTGAAGTGCAGAATAAATGAGGCATCCTCCATAATTAAGCTTATTCACAAAAATGTATGAAGGCCCTCTGTTGCATTTAGACCTACCGGCCATTTACAATCGAACTCCAATATATAGTTTGTCTCTAGTCGACGTAAACTGGCTTCTCTATCTCCTCCTCTCTTCGTTAGAGGAATTGACTCTATGGCAAAATATCGGAGGAATTGGGGGTCACTGGTATGCACAGTCTGGAAATGTCTTGCAACTGGGTAGTTCTGATCTTTATTAATGATCGCCCTTAGATGTTGTAAAATACGCTTGTGTACTGCCAATTTGGTACTGCCTACATACTTTAAACGGCATTCACATTCCAGGACGTACACACAGTATTCTGTCTTGCATGTAAGATGTTGTTTAATTTATCTGGAAATATCAGAGAATGCTGTCCTGTAGTTCTTGGTATTAGTACCAAACTGATAGGCGCTACAGGTTGAACATTTATAAAAACCTTTTCTAGAGGACAGCCAGGTTTCCTTTTTAAAGCTCTCCTGACTGTTCCTAGACAGCATGTTACCCATACTCTTGGCTTTACGGAAAGTAATTGCTGGATTTGAATGCATTAGGTCACCAATCACAGGATCCTCCTGGAGAAAGTGCCAGTTTTGTCTTATGATGCTTCTCAAATCCTTTTCCTGTTTAGAGTATGTCAAAATCAGTCTAGTCAGCTCCGCCGTAGCAATTTGCACTCCTTGTTTATTTTTAGCTTTGTATTGAAGGAATTCCTCCCGGGGTTTTAATTGGGATTTTTTCATGGCGGCCTTTACTACTCTGGGGCTGTACCCTCTATCTAAAAACCTAGCAAGGCTTTCCATTTGCTTTTCCTTCGCATCCAATGGGTCACTACTTATACGTCGGATGCGAATCATCTCCCCATATGGTAAACTTTTTATTAAGTGTGAGGGATGAGCACTTGCAGCGTGTAATAATGTGTTGCCTGCCGTGGGTTTTCTAAAAAGGGTAGTTATTATAACATTATTTTGTATTAAAACCTGTACATCTAAAAATGTCACCGAGTGCTTGCTGATGTTAAAAGTGAAATTAAGATTTAAATCATTATGATTAATATCCTCCATGAATTTTAACACACTCTCTTCCGTTCCACGCCAAATAATAAATTATCGATAAAACGCATCCAGGAGGGGAAACATCCGTTACAACGCGGTGTTTACACCGCGTGTCCTTTACGACGCTGCCATTACAACGCAAGTCATTACTACGACTTGCGCTGGATGGCGCTCTTGCTTAAGGAATAGTTTGATTTTCTATTCCAACACCTTCCCTACTGTTACGTGGGCTGGAGTTGGAATAGAAAATTAAATTTTTCCACAATCCAGCGCCCTCCAACGACTTGTGTAACGACTTGCTTTGTTTTGTGATCAAAATGATCGCGTTGTACTGACATCCATCCATCCCGGAGACTATGTTTTGTGTTCAGATGTGTTCATATTTATGCCTGAGGACCAGTTCCTCCCAAAAGACAGGCATAGCTGGGGGAGAAACTGGCCCCCATGGCTACACCTTGCACCTGTTGATAAAACTGGCCATTAAACAGAAACAAAATTATTTTCTAAGCAAAAAGACAACATATCTAGTAACATCCTAGTATGTTCAGCGTATTCAGTTGGTCTTGTACTCAAAAAATACTCAACAGACCTTAGCCCATCTCTATGTCTAATACATGTATAGAGTGAGCTTACGTCCATCGTTACTAACAATAGATCAGTACTCCCTGTCAAATCCTTAATTTTAACAAGAAAATCTTGTACATAAGAATTAAGCTCTTTCATGTGGGCCTGTAAAAAATAGTCAATATATTTGGAGAGGTTTTCCAATGGCCCTTCACAGGCCGCAATGATGGGTCTTCCCGGTGGGGCAGTTAAACTCTTATGGAGCTTAGGTATAAAATAAATATAAAGTACCAATGGATGTTCCTTCTTAATACATTTATATTCATCCCAACTCAGGAGACCCAAACCTTTCCAATCTAACAGGCTTCTAAACAATGTATCTTGGGTTGCTTTGTATTTTGAAGGAGTACTTTTTCTATAACATGTGACATCATTTAATTGGCTGTATGCTTCTTTTAAATAATCCGATACTGGCCATAGGACAATGTTCCTAACTTTGTCCGAATTTCGTATTATCAAGTATGCCTTCTGTAATTTTAAAATCAATTGATTGTATTTTCTTTCTTGATGCGTATATTTTTTCCTTGTTTTATTCTTGGCGTGGGTCAATTTTTTGATTTGTCTCACCACAGGTTCACTAAAAGTATCCAGGCCGTCATGTGATGACAAAGGGATAAACTTTGATTTTGGCTTAAATGGGGTTTCTGGTTTCTGTTGCCCCAACATACTTGATGGTTCCTGCGTACTCGTCTCTTCTCCTGAGGCTAGTTGACACAAATCTTTGTACAGATTCAAGTCAGAATCCACAAGTCCTGGAGCCTCATTGGTGTTTGTTGTGTTTATTTTCTGTTCTGCTAATGATTTTTGCAGGTGTAACTTTTTAAGTTTTAATTTTCGGATAAATTGATATACGTCAGCTCTTGTTCTTGTATATTGGAAATTCGATTCTGGACAAAAACTTAAACGCAGGCTGAGCAGCTGTCTTTCTGCTTCTAGTAGATCAATATTGCCCAGGTTAATGATTGATTTAGTTTCCTGGGTTTCTGATACACTCTTGGGAATTAATTTTACATTGCCATCGGTTGTTAATTCCTCAGGGCACGACCCCGGCCCCGCTTCTTTTGCTCTCCATTGTTTGCGGGCCTGGCGTCTCCCCCGTCTCCGTTTGCATTTTGTTTTGCCACTGTTCCTTGAAGATGTGGTCTCAACGTATCCCTCCTGCTCTGTTTTAGAATGTGCAGTTCTTCCCCCAAGGTCAACTTAATTCCTGTGCTTTTTCTGGCACCTTCATTATCTGACTCACTTTCTGTAGCCGAACTCGAAATTGAAGAAAGTTCCATGTGTGCACATATTGTTTATTTGTCCCTTTATTTCCTTCACTTCATTTGTTCGCTGTAGCCGCCCTCAACGAATCATAGCGTGAAGATCTGACCATTAGCGTAGTCATCTCTATCTCTTTTGAACTTGTAGATCTTACGTCTTTTCTTCCTCCTTGTCCAGTCTACTGGTCATGTCCTCCCTCATTTTTGCTTCCTGGCTGGACTCTCCTCCCTGCGGTTTTATGCTTATTTCCAGGGCGTCAATTTTTGCTTGCAATTCCGCCCCATCTATTTTGGCATATTTAACCAGGATTTGCACTAAGCGTCTTGATGAGTCATGGTTACATTCACCCCATTCTGCCATCATCAGGGGGTTTGGCACCTCATAGCTGGGGGCTAACATAATACGCAGCCCCCTAGGGATTCTCCCTACATCCAAATACCTTTTCAGTGAGCGCGCCTCCGACCACTTAGATTGTTCTTGTTTTTTATATTTCTCCAGCAATTTAAAGGATTCCCTCAAATCAGTAGATTCTGCTCCAGTCTCTTTACTTGCTTCCGCATTGGCGACAACTTCACTTTCTAAGGCATCAGAAAACATTTCATCTGCGGCAAGCTCACAAGCTCTACGCATGTCATCCGACATTTTTGTGGGTTAAGAATTCGAAAATATGCTTTTTTCACACACCGGGAACACAATGTAGTTTGGGCTATAGTATCACCACTAAGAGTCCTATTTATCGCGGTACTGCATTCACCCACTATTTATATATACCAAGTTTTTGTCCCAAAAGATGAGGCCGCACACTGCAAAAGAGCTGTTTAAAGCTTTATTGACGCGTAGAGGAGGCAGTTATGTCCGATGCTTTTCCTCTGCCTGACGCGTTTCGGGCTAGCTTAGCCCTTGGTCACAGGCTGAGTACTGCAACAGCTTCCGTAGTATCCCACAGGTCCGCATTGCTTGTTTATTTGTATCCGCAATATGGACTCCCTGGTGAGGCCAGTTGCTTACAGGCATGCTGGGATCTGTAGTCCTACGTAAAGTCTTGACGAAAAAACATTTCGATTGCGCCCTCCGGTGGGTGTGCAGTCAATCAATCCTAATTGATGATTTCGGGCTCTCCAGTGAGCCCCCCGGGCAGTCCCTGCCTTCCTCTTCCCTGCTCTTCGTCGCTGCACTGGGGTTTCGAAGGATTATATGCCCCTGGGACAAAAACTTGGTGTATATATATATATATATATATTACCTACTGGTGATAGCCAGTAGGTATATATAGTTAGGATTGTTTTCCATAGGGAAATCGCAACATTCTATTGGGAATAACTTTGGCGCCGGTTGAGGAATCTTCCTGAAATTTCCTTAACTTTGCCTCGCGGCGCTCCGCTCCTTCCCTGAAAGTTTGGGGGGGATTCGTCAAGCGGGGGCCGAGATAAAAGGGGGGTCCCAAAACGTGTTTTCCCCATGTTAATTTCCATAGGGCGGTTGGACTCACTTTTAGCCCGAACGGCTGAATGGTTTTCCACCAAACTTGGCAAAATTGTAGGGACTGGTAGCCCGATGTGCCTTTGCTATGTCTCAAGATATGTGCTCCAGTGGTTTTTACGAAAATTAACTTTGAACAAATATATATTGGGCTACATTGGGCTATATATATATGTTAGAGCCCAAATGTAGCCCAATGTAGCCCAATGTAGCCCAATGTAGCCCAAAGATGGCCACCAGAGACAAAAAAAAAACAAATATAGCCCAAATATCAGCCAGATGTAGCCCAACTATAGCCCAATGACAGAATGTCCCAGAGTGTTCTAAAGAACAACTAGAGCGCTAACAGTCTTACTTATGACAAAAGTATGGCACACCTGAAGTCATCTTGATTGGAATAAAGTGTTAACACTTAAAACATTTAATTTGCAAAGGAACAAAATGAGGGGGTTCATTTTGCCATAGAAATTATGATTAGTGCTGAAGAAAGAAAAATTAGGGCACATTTTGAGTGACTTCTCAAATCCTCTTATATTTCATTAAACAAATTCTGATATGCAGTCTCCCAAGATGGCCACCAGAGACAAAAGAGCCCAAATGTAGCCCAAATATCAGCCAGATGTAGCCCAACTATAGCCCAATGACAGAATGTCCCAGAGTGTTCTAAAGAACAACTAACGCTAACAGTCTTACTTATGACAAAAGTATGGCACACCTGAAGTCATCTTGATTGGAATAAAGTGGTAACACTTAATACATTTAATTTGAAAAGGAACAAAATGAGGGGTTTCATTTTGCCATAGAAATTTTATATATATATATATATATTCACTGAAAAAACCATAGGTTACACACCAGTTATAGTTAGGAATTAGCATTTAAAAAACCTTTGAAATTCACTGAAAAAACCATAGGTTTCACACCAGTTATAGTTAGCTGGAAATTTTACTCGCATAAAACCATTGAAATTCCCACGTTATAGTTAGTTGGACTCACTATAACTTGCACGTCTGCAATGCACTGCTGATGACGTCACATATTACATCACTCATGCATATATTTAAATATTTAAACATTACTCTCTAATATATGTATTCACTAAGATACACTTAATAAGCCAGTTAACCAATCAATTTATTTTTAAAAAACACTGAAAAAACCATAGGTTTCAGGCCTTATATAGTTAGGAATTAGCATTTAAAAAACCTTTGAAATTCACTGAAAAAACCATAGGTTTCAGGCCTTATATAGTTAGGAATTAGCATTTAAAAAACCTTTGAAAGTCACTGAAAAAACCATAGGTTTCAGGCCTTATATAGTTAGGAATCAGCATTTAAAAAACCTTTGAAATTCACTGAAAAAACCATAGGTTTCAGGCCTTATATAGTTAGGAATTAGCATTTTAAAAAAACCTTTGAAATTCACTGAAAAAACAATAGGTTTCAGGAGTTATATAGTTAGGAATTAGTTTTTAAAAAACCTTTGAAATTCATTCAAAAAACTATAAGTGTTAGTGGTGTTATAGTTAGCTGGACATTTTACTCATACAAAACCAATGAAATTGCTCCTATATAGTTAGTTGTACTAACTATATTTCGCGCACCCGCAATCCACTGCTGATGATGTCACATATTAGATCATTCATGACATGGTCAGTGACATCACTGATGACATCTCAAATGAAATCACTGATGACATCACTGATGACATCATCCACGTGACAATCACATACACCTTTTCATACACTATTACAATTTTTCATCACTGTTTGTAAAATACAGAGTATCATATTTAAATCCATTGTCACAGCAATACAAGTATCTAAAAATCCACTCAGTGATTCATAGATGTATACACACATCTAATCACTTACCTATGGATTCACTCATACATGCTGTCAATGAACAATAGAACACTATCAAAAATACTTATACATATATATCGACATTAAACAACAGCACGCATCCTATTCACATATGAAGTCATGAACAATGGATCATACTTACATATTTACTTAGCAAAACACTTATACAAACACCACTTCTTCTAATTCATTTAGATAGTAAGTCATACTTAGTGAATTATAAAATCATTATTACAAGTATACAGTTATCCATACTGTCACTCACACAATCATTGTGTCTCATGTATACTTATTTATATACAACAACTGACACATACACTGCCTTTTATTTTTCTAGTTTGTTGGACCTGTACCTTTGAGAAATATATTTGCTCATCACCACACCCATAAAGAGATTCCCTCACCCAAACTGTTAGAACATGTAGTTTTAACTTCATATATCTACTGAATCAACTATTCACACATCTTTGGACAGTCACACACCCCCCACCGAACCACACACACTTTCACACTCCCATACAATTACTCAGTTAACTAATCAATAACTAATATAGACTTTCACATAGCTAGTAACCAACTGTAGAATCAGTTTACACAACAACTGACAACGTGATACAGATATTCACACAGTTTAGTCACTATCCACTATATTTAGTGAGACATTATAAATTGGTCAAGTAAACAGTCAATTACACTGCTACTAAATCCTCCATCCAAATATTTATTTATATATATCCACTCATTCTTCAATGTAAATTGCTATATATATAATGCATATTTAAATAACAAAGCAAACCACATTCACTGGATGATGTCATCAGTGATGTCATCAGTGATGTCATTTGAGATGTCATCAGTGATGTCACTGACCATGTCATGAATGATCTAATATGTGACATCATCAGCAGTGGATTGCTGGTGCGCGAAATATAGTTAGTACAACTAACTATTTCATTGGTTTTGTATGAGTAAAAGGTCCAGCTAACTATAACACCACTAAAACTTATAGTTTTTTGAGTGAATTTTAAAGGTTTTTTAAAAACGAATTCCTAACTATATAACTCCTGAAACCTATGGTTTTTTCAGTGAATATATATATATATATATATATATATATATATATGTATTACCTACTGGCGGTCGCCAGTAGGTATATATAGTTAGGATTTTTTCTCTATGGGATTTTTGAAAATTCTATGTCTAATAACTTTGGCGTTTGTGGACGGAATTGGCTGAAATTTTCAGGAAAATGGCACATTTTGTTTCTGAGCAGCCCTTGAAAATTTGGGGGGGGTTCGTCAAGGGGGGGCTGAGAAAAAAGGGGGGTCCCAAAACGTGTTTTTAACATTGAGTTTTCCATAGGGCGGTTGGCCTCACTTTTAGCCCGAACGGCTGAATGGATTTGCACGAAACTTGGCAAAATTGTAGGGACTGGTAGCCCGATGTGCCTTTTGTAGGTCTCAATATATGTGCTCCAGTGGATTTTGAGAAATTAACGTTTAAAAAAAGATATATATCTGTAACAGCGGACCGGGCAGCGTCCCAGGACGCGTACTTTTCGCGCAACGGAGCTTTGTGAAGCGAAGCTGATTGGTTCTCTGGCGTCTGTCAACATTCCAAAAAGTCCGTAGCGGCCGCCATCTTGTCTCTCGGTAGGATCGAGAGACAAGAGGAGGCCAAAACAAAGGGGGAAATAACCATAAGGGGGCATAGTAGATCCTCGCTGACCCCCTAGGTTTGATGTGGAGGTTTTAAAAGGGCCCCGAGGGGCAAAAAAAATAATAATAATAATAATCGAACGGCTGAATGGATTTGCACGAAACTTGGCAAAATATTAGGGACTGGTAGCCCGATGTGCCTTTGCTAGGTCTCAATATATGTGCTCCAGTGGATTTTGAGAAATTAACGTTCAAAAAAAGATATATATCTGTAACAGCGCTGCGCTTCGCGTAACGGAGGTTTGCGAAGCTGATTGGTCATTCTGTCACTGGGCTATAGTTGGGCTACATCTGGCTGATATTTGGGCTACATTTGTTTTTTTGTGTGTCTGGCGGCCATCTTTGGGCTACATTGGGCTACATTGGGCTTCATTGGGCTACATTGGGCTACATTTGGGCTCCAACATATATATAGGCCAATGTAGCCCAATATATAGTTTTCAAAGTTAATTTTCGTAAAAACCACTGGAGCATATATCTTGAGACATAGCAAAGGCACATCGGGCTACCAGTCCCTACAATTTTGCCAAGTTTCGTGGAAATCCATTCAGCCGTTCGAGCTAAAAGTGAGTCCAACCGCCCTATGGAAATGAAGGAAATGAATGGGTAATTTGTAATTAGCAAATAGCTAATCGCAAACTAGGAATGGTAAAGAATCGCTATTTATTCCTTAAAGTTCGCTATTTAGGAAATGCAAAAAACTTTGATGATACATATGGCGGTTCATCTCTAACAAGATAAGAAGCATAGGGATACATTTATGATGACTGGCGCATCACCAGGGATGTGTTAGTCATTCTGTGCCGCTGTTCCGTCACCTATGGTGTGCTGCATTTACAATGCGGCGCATCATGGGGCAAAAACAGCACAGATGCGTGATGTATCTGTGCCGTAAAGGTGGCGCATTGCTGGAGTTGTATCGCAAGTGTGATGAAGCTCCAGCAAGGGTCGGGGGTGCCCCTGTCGCAGGGTTTCTGTTATCACACAGAACTGTGGACAGAGGATTGGAACCTCGGCGAATTAGGGTGTCCCAAAACTCACGTTAGTAATCAAAAACTCCTTAGCAAGCTAGGTACAGTGTCACATTGGATATAACAAACTCTCAATGTTTAGACAATCCAGAATATGAACTTATAGTACCTCAGGATACGTGGAACTCATGAACAGTCGGTCGTTATATATTTCTTAGAAACCAGAACATGGAGTTAAGAAGAACACATGTGTATTTGAAATGTTTATTTACTAATGCCGTCTTCTCAGGCGTAGTATCTTAGATAATACAAGTACACATATTATCAGTAGCAAAATTACCAGCATAGTTACTAGTACATAAAAAGCGAATGGTGATAGTATGTTAACATGCTGTAAATGAATAAGAGTTAGCAACACTTATAAGCAGCCGCGGGCCGTGGAGGGAGTTACGGTGAGGCAGGGAGGCGGGGAGGGGGAGAAGCAGGGTGGAGAATACAAGTACACATATTATCAGTAGCAAAATTACCAGCATAGTTACTAGTACATAAAAAGCGAATGGTGACAGTATGTTAACATGCTGTAAATGAATAAGAGTTAGCAACACTTATAAGCAGCCGCGGGCCGTGGAGGGAGTTACGGTGGGGCAGGGAGGCGGGGAGGGGGAGGGGCAGGGTAGAGAGGGCTCCACCCTGCTTCTCCCCCTCCCCGCCTCCCTGCCTCACCGTAACTCCCTCCACGGCCCGCGGCTGCTTATATCTCACCCTCCCTAATACACATATTATATTATTTGCTAAGAAGGTCTCTTTGTGTTGGTTTAGGGCGTGCCCATACTTTAGTGTCTTAGATTTGAAGGAATCACATCAGCATACACCAGCTCTCTCTTCATGTGAACCGCATCAACTGTTGTGTATGTGTGTTCGGCAAAGCAATATAAAACCCGCCTCATGCCCAGAATTGGCAGAAGTTGCACTTATGTTATTAGTATGAAGTCGTGGAGATCAGACCTCATAACAATTCTGTATCGTGTTGTTCTTGAAACTTTAGCACTCGCTGTACAGATATAGTTTAACAAGCAAAGCAGATAGTAGAGCAATAACATATTATTCTCATGTAAACCACGATGAACTACTAGGTGGAAAGCTAAAGCAACAACTAAGTGTCGTGTGCAGAAGTTGCAAAAAAGGAAAAATGGCGTTTAAACCGGTAATGAGCCCATGCTAACTTAACACGGTGTAAAGATATCCAGGACCTAGATGACACCTCCCCATGATCCGGAAACGAACTGAATAAGATAATAGAAGTGCCATCTCATGAGAGCAGATTGCAAGTTTATATGTGGACGGTCCGCAAGGTAAAGCATTAAAAACTAGGAAAATTTAATGCTAAAGAAAAATAAAACAGCCAAGTACTTTATCGAGTCTTAAGCCAATAGGCAAGGTAAATAATAAAAACTTGACAAATAAGTCAATGAATTGTCAATGAAATGCTAGTACTCAGCATATCAAACATGAAAAAGGTCTATGACATAACTGTGTATGCAAAATAAGCTGCAACAGCCTCCAATAGGAAGTCACCGTCTTCATCCGAAAACAGTTCAGCCATCCAATTTAAAAGCGGAAAAGAACATACGTGCTCTCCCAGCACCGGATCCTCTATCACCATCAGAGGACAGCTCGGTGGGTTTTCAAGAAAGCTCGGTTCCAAGAAAGACTGTGCTGCCGCCAATAAATTCCAGGGACCAATTAGTCCATGCATCAATGCCACAGCCATAATCCTTTCGCCAGGACAAACCAACTCGTGAGTAATGATAGGAGTCATCAGCTGATTAAAGTCGACGTCAGGAGAAACCGGTCCGCAGAGACACAAATCAATGGCCCAATCGAAATCACAGGTCAGGCAGTGAAATACAGGCTGGACACAGGTGAAGTAGGAGAATCGAAAAGATAATCCATATGCCGTGCTTAATATCGCCAACGGCATTGTGCCATAATATTCTAGCATGCGATTGCGGAACAGTGTCAGCAGCTGCAGGGTGGGAGGTTGCATAGGAGGGACATCCATATTTAAAAATGTAAAAAAGCACAAGAGCGTCCGCTGGTAATGCAAGTAAAAATGCCAATCCACGAAGCAGAGTGGAGAAAATAGAATGAAAGAAAGCAGGGATGACTCCAAAGATTTTCTCAAATGAAGTCACGAGACCACTGGTAACAACTTTAAAAAAGTGCGCCAGGGCCTTTGTGGAGGATGCGTTAAAGATAGTCCGAACCATCTTGCTGAAATTGAAAGGCAAATCTGAATTGAAAAGGGTCTGCACCTCTGTACGGGTGTTCGCTATGTGAAGCACGAAAGTTTCACGGGCCGAACTCAAGGCCACCTCTCTCTGAGACAAAAGAGCTCTTATTCTTGCCATGCCGTTGAAATCTCTCCCAAGGTTGGTATTTGTGGCCAGATTGAAAACTCCCTATGTTCATGTGTGGGAGAAAATAGAACATTTCTGCAGCAAATAACCCGTTCACTTACTGTTACGATAAAAGGAATACTTTTAATTAACTCAGAACAATCTTCATTATTGAGCATCAAATAACTACCATTTTCCAACAACTTGAACGTGGGGATGATAGCAGGAACTGGCGTGCCTTGCAACACGCAAGCCATATTTGGTCGGTGTTTGTTGCATGAACCGTGTAACTGTATGTGCCTACACATTAGTGAATGATCTGGCGTCTCAGTGCATTCCTCTCCATTCAGATAAACTTCTTGATCATCTTTGAAACATCTGTATGTGTATGGAAGCGACCAGACCTCATGAAGAAAAGCACTACCTAAAGGTTCATAACGACCTATTGGTATATATTTCATACAATTTGAAAACTTATATAAAGCAAAAGGCAGCGTTATTAAACCGTGGATAAGGCACGTTGCCAAAAAACCCGCAATCCTCTGCTGATGATGTCACTGAGCATGTCATGAATGATGTAATATGTGACATCATCAGCAGTGGATTACGGGTAATAGTATCTCTAGTTTACTCCCCTATAGCTGTCTTTCTTTTAACATAAGTGTCTGTTTCCTTCCCTTATACTTACTGTTTTTGGTTCGCTTCCGGTTCGCGTACCGGCGAGCGAACTGGGAAGCGTACTACGAGAAATAGAGGTTGGCACAGTTCCAAATATTGTACCAATTTTTTAATAACGGGGAGGTAGTTCTGAAAAGAACTTTTTTTAAAATTATTTTTGTTGTTTTATATTTTTTTTATTATTTTTCAGAACATTTTTTTACTTTTTTTGAATTTTTCTGAACAGTTTTATATTCTTTGGGGTTTTTCTTGGAGGGGGCAATGAAAACGATTCATTGTAAAGGGCTCAACAGGAGCAACAAAACAAAAAAAAAGTATTTATTATTTTGGGCGTTTCGTACAAACTTGCATATGATAGTCAATAGCTCTGTTGATCAGAGTGATGCTTCTTTCTCCGTAGCAAATGAATCCATCGCAAAATACGCAGATGTGTTTTACTTCACCAAATCTCATTTGTATATTTGGCACCATCTCCCTGCCCTCTGGTCCCGTTACTTCCGGTACAACAGATCTTCTGGCCATAATAGGGAGATTATCTAGGTCGTTCCGAAACTGTGCAGCACTGTAGTTGTTAGGATGCCACCTAGTCATATGGCGATGCATTGTGTAGTTTCCGAAACTGTATTTTTTCTCGGTTCCTCTGGACAGTCTATCTTGACATATAAGGCAAGTTACGTATCTTGCATTTACTTTTTTCTGACCTTTGGGAATTTTAAAAAATTGCCAAATGAAGTTTTCTTTCCGGTGGGACGTCCTGGGTTCCTCAGGCAAAAACTGCCTCTCTTCCTGCTCTTCCTCGTCTTCCTCTTCTTCCTCTTCTTGCTGAATTATAACTTGAGCAGGTGGTCCACTCTTCCTTGGATGTGGTGGAGGTGGTGGGGAAGCACCAGCTGAAGCTACTAAAGAAGCCATTGCTCAGTGATCACAAAGGGTCTTTCTCTCACAATGATGAAAGTCAGAGTGAGGAAAGAAGGAGGGATTTTCATCATTTGGGAAAAACAAGAGTTCTCAACCAATCAAAAGTGTTCATTTTAGATTATATGACCTAGTCTTACATCATTAGGAAACCAAAAGTGAAATGAACCAATGAAAAGTGTTATTACCAAGTCACATGACTTGCTGTGTTTACGTTAAGCGCTTTGCAGGGCCTCCCGGTTTGCTTCCAGAAACCTGAGCTTTGCGACTCGCTTCGCGTACCAGTTCGCTAACGTAGCACGTCATATGACGTATCACGCGACAACGTGAAACGTCATGCGGACGGGAGGCGTCACGATGTTGTTTTCTAACGCGGCACTTGCGGTAAAGAAACGTTTACCGGCTCGCGGTCTATTTCGCGGCATCAAGGTCAGCTAACGGGAAGCTTCCCGATTCGCGAAGCGGGAACGAAGAAAAAAAAAATATTTAAAAAAAAAATTATTCATAAACATATAAAATATATTTTTGGATTTAAAGAAGAATACATTTTACAGCTACAGATATTAGCTGTTAAAAAACCAATGAAATTCACTGAAAAAACCATAGGTTATAGACCATATATAGTTAGGAATTAGCATTTACAAAACCTTGAAAATTCACTGAAAAAACCATAGGTTATAGACCATATATAGTTAGGAATTAGCATTTAGAAAACCTTATTTTACTCACACAAAACCATTGAAATTCCATATATCGCGCACCCGCAATCCACTGCTGATGATGTCACATATTACATCATTCATGACATGGTCAGTGACATCACTGATGACATCACTGATGACATCTCAAATGACATCACTGATGACATCACTGATGACATCTCAAATGACATCACTGATGACATCATGACACACCAATACCAGTTACTACATACGCACTCACTGATTCCTACGTCTACACACACATTCACTCATTCACCCATACAATAACTCATACATACAGTCACTTATTATTACAACACTATCATATGCACTCATACACCTATGCAGACAGTCACACACTGCCACTCATCCATGGAGTTACTCACACACCAAGTCAGTCCTGTAAAGAATCAATCACACTTCCATTTCTTCATCTATACAGTTAAACACAGAACACCATACTTCAGTGACATCACTGATGACATCACTAATGACATCTGAAATGACATCACTGATGACATCTCAAATGACATCACTGATGACATCATGACACACCAATACCAGTTACTACATACGCACTCACTGATTCGTACGTCTACACACACATTCACTCATTCACCCATACAATTACTCATACATACAGTCAGTTATTATTAGAACACTATCATATGCACTCATACACCTAGTCAGTCCTGTGAAGAATCAATCACACTTCGATTTCCTCATCTATAGTTAAACACAGAACACCATACTTTTCACACATATACTAACACATACTTACTCTCTTATACAATCACTGATACAAGTACACATTGATATGCACAGAGTCACACACCTCCCAGCCAGCCACACACACACTCAGTCTTCCATACATCCAGTCATTCTTCAATATGTAAAACGTATTTAAACTTTACAAAAACACACAGACACTAGATGATGTCATCAGTGATGTCATTTGAGATGTCATCAGTGATGTCATCAGTGATGTCACTGACCATGTCATGAATGATGTAATATGTGACATCATCAGCAGTGGATTGCGGGTGCGCGATATATAGTTAGTGCAACTAACTATATATGGAATTTCAATGGTTTTGTGTGAGTAAAATAAGGTTTTCTAAATGCTAATTCCTAACTATATATGGTCTATAACCTATGGTTTTTTCAGTGAATTTTCAAGGTTTTGTAAATGCTAATTCCTAACTATATATGGTCTATAACCTATGGTTTTTTCAGTGAATATATATATATATATATATATATATATATATTACCTACTGGCGGTCGCCAGTAGGTATTACCTACTGGCGGTCGCCAGTAGGTATATATAGTTAGGATTTTTTCTCTATGGGTTTTTTGAAAATTCTATGTCTAATAACTTTGGCGTTTGTGGACGGAATTGGCTGAAATTTTCAGGAAAATGGCACATTTTTTTCTGAGCAGCCCCTGAAAATTGGGGGGGGGTTCGTCCAGGGGGGGTTGAGAAAAAAGGGGGGTCCCAAAACGTGTTTTTAACATTGAGTTTTCCATAGGGCGGTTGGCCTCACTTTTAGCCCGAACGGCTGAATGGATTTGCACGAAACTTGGCAAAATTGTAGGGACTGGTAGCCCGATGTGCCTTTTGTAGGTCTCAATATATGTGCTACAGTGGATTTTGAGAAATTAACGTTTAAAAAAAGATATATATCTGTAACAGCGGACCGGGCAGCGCTCCAGGACGCGTACTTTTCGCGCAACGGAGCTTTGTGAAGCGAAGCTGATTGGTTCTCCGGCGTCTGTCAACATTCCAAACAGTCCGTAGCGGCCGCCATCTTGTCTCTCGGTAGGATCGAGAGACAAGAGGAGGCCAAAGCGAAGGGGCAAATGACCATAAGGGGGAATAGTAGATCCTCGCTGACCCCCTAGGTTTGATGTGGAGGTTTTAAAAGGGCCCCGCGGGGCCAAAAAAATAATAATAATAATAATCGAACGGCTGAATGGATTTGCACGAAACTTGGTAAAATATTAGGGACTGGTAGCCCGATGTGCCTTTGCTAGGTCTCAATATATGTGCTTCAGTGCATTTTGAGAAATTAACGTTCAAAAACAAGATATATATCTGTAACAGCGCTCCGCTTCGCGGAGATAAAATTATATCTGTATTACCTAGCTGTTGCTAACACCAGTTAGCGACGGCTAGTAGGAGATAGCGACCATCTTGGGCCCCACTTTGCATGTGAGTGATATTTATCACTAATGACATGCAAAGTGGGCATGCCAAGATGTTAGCGACTGGAAACAGTCGCTAACATCGCTATCTCCTATTATCAACTTTTGGAAATATTCGAGATAAGCGCGAATATCTCCAAAAAGTAACAGCTGCCCTGAGCAGTTCTTAGCCATGTTATCCAATGGGAGGTGGATAACATGGCTAAGAGCATTAGCTCAGTAATGCATGAATATCGCTGAGTTTTCAGCGATATTAATGCATTGCGGTCGTTTTTTATCGTATTTGCGATAAACCTTGATAATAGCAAGGTTTATCTGCGATAATTTCTGACGGTAAAAAAATCTTTGCAATGCATCGTTAGGGATAAATATCGCTTAACTTTGGTAATATGCCCCAACGTCTGTTAACGTTCGATTCGAAGGAAATCAGGAAGTGTTGAAAAACATTGTCTGCGCCATCTTGTCTTTTTTCAAATGCCACACTTTTGTCGTGCACGGCAGCCATTTTAGATGCCTTGACCAGACCCACTCTGTGCACGCTGTCGATCCTTAGCATGGCTCCCCACCCTCGCAAGCATCTCACCCAGGCAGTGGTCACCCCCGCTCTCTGTCTTATGCATGGGTAATAAACCTCCCCCCATCTGCGCTGCTCTTCCCTGAGAATCACACCATGTCTGCGCCATCTTGTCTTTTTTCAAATGCCACACTTTTGTCGTGCACGGCAGCCATTTTAGATGCCTTGACCAGACCCACTCTGTGCACGCTGTCGATCCTTAGCATGGCTCCCCACCCTCGCAAGCATCTCACCCAGGCAGTGGTCACCCCCGCTCTCTGTCTTATGCATGGGTAATAAACCTCCCCCCATCTGCGCTGCTCTTCCCTGAGAATCACACCCTGTGCCCGCCCGACACCTCCCTTTCGCCCTATTCACTACCGCATCCTCTGACACTCCTTTTCCTCTGTGTCCGATTGTCCAGGCCGGTCCTAGGCTATCAGCTAGCCCTGCAGATGTAGTTTATGGCCACAGCTGTAAAGAATCACCCCTCTTCAAAGGAGTTATAGTAGATCAAGGCCCACACTCGATGAGATCCGTCACAGCAGAAGCGTTGCTATTATCTGAAAACCATCCTGTATTGTGATTGGGGAGGGGACCGAGCGTGAAGCGGAAGATTCCAGGGATGACTCTTTGTACATCAAAGTTTTTACAATTATGTGTCACATTAAAAATATATAGCACTCCGACAAAGTAGTAAGATTATAAAACTTTAATAATTTATAAATATATACAAGAAAACAAAAATAGTAATAACATATAAACATTTTTAGGGAAAAACAACGAAGTAGCGGTCGGCTGTGCGAATAGTCCCAACGCAGCACAACGTCCAGATTTCCGGCGTGGGGCGTCGCGGGGGGTGGGTCATCAGTAGCAAACTGTTGTGCGAATAGTTCCAAGGCAGCAGAACGCGCCGAAATCTAGATGACACGAAAGTGATGTCTAGTAAGTTGCCACCCAGCAAATAACGGCGTGGGGCGTCGCGGGGGGTGGGTCATCAGTAGCAAACTGTTGTGCGAATAGTTCCAAGGCAGCAGAACGATGGCACCAAGGTGATGTCCAGTAAGTTGCCGCACTGGTTTTGGTATCCTACAATGCTGCTCCGAATAACGGCGTGGGGCGCCCCGGGGGAGGCGGCGTGAACGGGCCTCTCCAGGTGGAGTGTCATCTGTTGTAGTGGGGCGCCCCTTTACCGTTTCAGTTGCCATTCCGTCCGTTTTTGGTCCACTGTGTCAAAAGCCGCAATTCAGCTGAGTTGCGCCCACTCTTGCGGTGCAGCGATAGGCGGCTGTCACAGGACTCTCAAAATGGCGGCAGGCTCTTTCCTTTTTGGGCCTGGTCCACTGAAATGGCCCTGGGACACCTTGGAAATCGGACGCTTGTCTGCTAGGTCTTGGACCCCATTCTTGAAAGCGTCCCCTCCGCCTTGAGAATTCATCAAAAGTTTTGGGGGCCCCGACTCCTGCAGGCTTCTGGTAGGGAGCGGCTGCCATGATTGCTCGCGGAATGACCACGACGGAGCTACGAGATGGTGGTGCTCTCATGCTGACGCCAGTTTAGTCTGAAACATCCAGAAACAAGGTGGGGCTTTCATCGTTTGGGAAAAAAAAAAAGTTTTCATCCAATGAAAAGTGTTGTTTTTAGGTCATATGATCAAGCCTTCCATCATTAGGAAACCAAAAGTAAAATGAACCAATGAAAAGTTTTAAAAACAAGTCACATGACCTGTTATGCGGCATAGGGTATAAAATGCGGAGAAAATACGTTGGCACGTGAGGCGGCGTCAGTAGCGGACCGATGTGCGAATAGGCCGAAGGCAATACAACGCGCCAAGATCCGGATGGCACCGAGGTGGTGTCCAGCAAGTTGCAGCACTGGTGTGGCCATCCTACAATGCTGAAAGTCGGCGTGGGGCGCCCCGTTGGCCTGTGAGTTTGCGTCAGTAGCGGACCGATGTGCGAATAGGCCGAAGGCAGCACAACGCGCCAAGATCCGGATGGCACCGAGGTGGTGTCTAGTAAGTTGCCGCACTGGTGTGGCCATCCTACAATGCTGAAAGTCGGCGTGGGGCGCCCCGTTGGCCTGTGAGATGGCGTCAGTAGCGGACCGATGTGTGAATGGGGCCGAAGGCAGGGCAACAATATTTTCGGAATAGAAGACACCACTAGGCGCTGAGATGCCAAGATCCGGATGGCACCGAGGTGGTGTGTAGCAAGTTGCCGCACTGGTGTGGCCATCCTACAATGCTGAAAGTCGGCGTGGGGCGCCCCGTTGGCCTGTGAGTTTGCGTCAGTAGCGGACCGATGTGCGAATAGGCCGAAGGCAGCACAACGCGCCAAGATCCGGATGGCACCGAGGTGGTGTCTAGTAAGTTGCCGCACTGGTGTGGCCATCCAACAATGCTGAAAGTCGGCGTGGGGCGCCCCGTTGGCCTGTGAGATGGCGTCAGTAGCGGACCGATGTGCGAATAGGCCGAAGGCAGCACAACGCGCCAAGATCCGGATGGCACCGAGGTGGTGTCTAGTAAGTTGCCGCACTGGTGTGGCCATCCAACAATGCTGAAAGTCAGCGTGGGGCGCCCCGTTGGCCTGTGAGATGGCGTCAGTAGCGGACCGATGTGCGAATAGGCCGAAGGCAGCACAACGCGCCAAGATCCGGATGGCACCGAGGTGGTGTCTAGTAAGTTGCCGCACTGGTGTGGCCATCCAACAATGCTGAAAGTCGGCGTGGGGCGCCCCGTTGGCCTGTGAGATGGCGTCAGTAGCGGACCGATGTGCGAATGGGGCCAAAGGCAGCGCAACAATATTTTCTGACTGACACCACAAGGCGCTGAGATGCCAAGATCCGGATGGCACCGAGGTGATGTCTAAGTTGCGGACTGATGTGCGAATGGGGCCAAAGGCAGCGTAACAATATTTTCTGTATGGAAGATACCAGTAGGCGTTGAGATGCCAAGATTCGGATGGCACCGAGGTGATGTCTAGCAGGTTGCTGTACTGGTGTGGTCATCCTACAATGCTGAAACTCGGCGTGGGTCGCCCCATTAGCCTGTGAGATGGCGTCAGTAGCGGACCGATGTGCGAATAGGCCGAAGGCAGCACAACGCGCCAAGATCCGGATGGCACCGAGGTGGTGTCTAGTAAGTTGCCGCACTGGTGTGGCCATCCAACAATGCTGAAAGTCGGCGTGGGGCGCCCCGTTGGCCTGTGAGATGGCGTCAGTAGCGGACCGATGTGCGAATAGGCCGAAGGCAGCACAACGCGCCAAGATCCGGATGGCACCGAGGTGGTGTCTAGT
This sequence comes from Lissotriton helveticus, assembly GCF_964261635.1. Taxonomy (NCBI): domain Eukaryota; kingdom Metazoa; phylum Chordata; class Amphibia; order Caudata; family Salamandridae; genus Lissotriton; species Lissotriton helveticus. Next base: position 2,112,014,603 of record NC_136057.1, read on the forward strand.
AAGTTGCCGCACTGGTGTGGCCATCCAACAATGCTGAAAGTCGGCGTGGGGCGCCCCGTTGGCCTGTGAGATGGCGTCAGTAGCGGACCGATGTGCGAATAGGCCGAAGGCAGCACAACGCGCCAAGATCCGGATGGCACCGAGGTGGTGTCTAGTAAGTTGCCGCACTGGTGTGGCCATCCAACAATGCTGAAAGTCGGCGTGGGGCGCCCCGTTGGCCTGTGAGATGGCGTCAGTAGCGGACCGATGTGCGAATGGGGCCAAAGGCAGCGCAACAATATTTTCTGACTGACACCACAAGGCGCTGAGATGCCAAGATCCGGATGGCACCGAGGTGATGTCTAAGTTGCGGACTGATGTGCGAATGGGGCCAAAGGCAGCGTAACAATATTTTCTGTATGGAAGATACCAGTAGGCGTTGAGATGCCAAGATTCGGATGGCACCGAGGTGATGTCTAGCAGGTTGCTGTACTGGTGTGGTCATCCTACAATGCTGAAACTCGGCGTGGGTCGCCCCATTAGCCTGTGAGATGGCGTCAGTAGCGGACCGATGTGCGAATAGGCCGAAGGCAGCACAACGCGCCAAGATCCGGATGTCACCGTGGTGGTTTCATAGTTGAGAGGCACTTCATCTGCAGTGGGGCGCCGAGATCCGGATGGCACCGAGGTGATGTCTAGCAAGTTGCTGTACTTGTGTGGTCATCCTACAATGCTGAAACTCGGCGTGGGTCGCCCCATTAGCCTGTGAGATGGCTGTTCTTTGGATTTGGGCCTGGTCCACTAAAATGGCCCTGGGACACCTTAGAACTCAGACGCTCGATTTTTTTTTCCTTTCCTGTACATGCAAAAAAAGGTAAATGCCCGGTACGTTACACGCTTCATCTGCCACGATGAACTCTCCAGAGGAACCGAAAAAAATATAGTTGTGGTAACTATACCATGCATCGTCATATGGAGAGGTGGCACCAATTAATTATAGTGCTGCATAAAAGAGAGATTTGGAGGAGAACCCCTGACCTGCTAGTATATTCATCAAAGAAGTGGCACTGAGAGCTTCAGAGGCAAGGGAAACGGTCCCAAATATTTAGAAGAACTTTGGAAAGATTAAAATGACATGTTTAGATTGTGGCAAATTAATTTCATGTGGACAGATGAGTGTTACTCTAATAAATACAGCATATGAACATCATCATAGTCGATGGTTGGTAGAGACATTTTGACTATATCCTGGACCTGCCCGTCCTCGCCCAAAATGGCGCCGGAATAAATGGGACTCGTAACTCCTTGTTGTGTACTGGTTGCAGAACCTTGAAATCACGAGATACATATGCAGTTTTGAAGCACATGGCGGGCGGGGACGAGAATTGATTGAATATTTTGACATCCCTATTGATATTAAGTTCTGATGTGTTATTGATTACTGTACTGTTGAAAGTTCGAATTAACGTCACCCATGGTACTTGCCCGCAAATGTATATCTAGATAATTTTATTGTAACTGGCCCTGTCGTATTTTAATTATAAAATGTACGTCCACCGATTCCGTAACTGTTAGACACCTTAGTTCTTGCAACCTAATGGCCCGCCCGTTACGTTCCTCTACAGTGTAAATGTCTATTCATCATATACGATTACAGTTTGCTCTGTGGCAGGCCCACGTGGTTATAGGCTCGTATTTGTATAATGAAATTTTCACAATAAAGGTTTTTAAAAGAAAACATGGTAGTAGTATATACATTGGTAAAGTTTTTAATAATAGTGACTGTTTTAGAATCATTAAAAGGCAAGTGAAATAAAGCAGACCAATTACATGAAGGGTAAAAGGTATAATACGAAGGAACGCAGTAAAGATAAATGGTCAAGGGCTGTTGTGTTTTCTATTCCTGCAACATAAAGTGATCGATAAGAATCTCATATTCAGGCGTATCGCCGACTAAGACAGCAGGTCGACCCTCTTTTGCTCAACGGCTCCGTCATGGGACGAAGAAACGCTCTTTTTCTCGAAAAAAGAATATATTTTACTTGCAGGACAGTTGTAAAATTTCCGGGAAAGTACATTAGCCTGGAACATTATAACATATATTTAAGAAAAAATAATGTTCGGAAGTAATGAAAAGCGTAATTTTTAGGTCATATGACCAAGCCTTTCATCATTACAATAAGAAAAGTAAAATGAACCAATGAAAAGTTTTATTAACAAGTCACATGACTTGTTATGCGTACGTTACGCGCTGCGCGCCCCGGATGACTTCCGGATGCGCTAACGCGGCGCGTCATATGACGCATTACGCGACAACGCAGGTACAGAATATAGTCAAAATGTCTCCACCAACCAGCGGTCGGAACACAACCCCTTTCAGCAGGCTAAATAGTTCTGTTAAATGACAACAGAAGGGACAGGCAACAAGAACCATCAGTCAAAGAGGGGAGGGCTAGTTCTTCTCTACCGGGTTACATTGGGGCGCTACCGGAACTGATCGAATTGGTAGTCTACAGTGTTTCTGGTTGTTTCAGACTGAAGCTGGGGTTAGCATGAGAGCAGCACCATTTCGTAGCTCCGTCGTGGTCATTCCGCAACCAATCATGGCAGCCGTTCTTTATCGTTATTTTGGGCGGGGTGGGTGGCGGAGCCGAGCTGTTTTGCAGCCATCATTGTGTGGAGTTCAGTTCATCTCACTAGTTTTGTATTTGTCATGAGGGGTTGTTCCTAATGTTTCTATTTTAGCGAGGTCAAAAAGAGATCCCATTAGTGGCCTACTGATTTTGCTCGATTCCTTTTCTTTTTTTTACACGATTTTTCGTTATCTGCAAAGACTAAACAGAGTATTGCGACTCTGTGTTTGTTTGTAAATAGAGAATGAACCAAAGAGAACTAATTCTAAAACAGTAAATACTTGGATAACAATCAATCAAATGGAGAGAGAAGCAGGCACGACGGATTACAACGGGGGCAAAGGCCTGCGTTAACTACCTTTCACTATCTGCAAAGAGAGAGTACTCCTAATAGAAATGAGGGGGGGGGGCACCATTCAAAGCAGATCAGTGTGCATAAACACGAAAATGTTTTCACTTACCACGTACTTGACATTCGACAGCTTATGATATTTGCTATTAAAAAACCATTGAAATTCACTGAAAAAACCATAGGTTATAGACCATATATAGTTAGGAATTAGCATTTACAAAACCTTGAAAATTCACTGAAAAAACCATAGGTTATAGACCATATATAGTTAGGAATTAGCATTTAAAAAACCTTATTTTACTCACACAAAACCATTGAAATTCCATATATAGTTAGTTGCACTAACTATATATCGCGCACCCGCAATCCACTGCTGATCATGTCACATATTACATCATTCATGACATGGTCAGTGACATCACTGATGACATCACTGATGACATCTCAAATGACATCACTGATGACATCACTGATGACAACAACTGTATGTTTCTGTAAAGTTAAAATATGTCTTACATATTGAAGAATGAGTGGATGTATAAGTGTCCTAACTATATATGGTCTATAACCTATGGTTTTTTCAGTGAATTTTCAAGGTTTTGTAAATGCTAATTCCTAACTATATATGGTCTATAACCTATGGTTTTTTCAGTGAATATATAGTTAGGATTTTTTCCCTATGGGATTTTTGAAAATTTTATGTCTAATAACTTTGGCGTTTGTGGACGGAATTGGCTGAAATTTTCTGGAAAATGGAACATTTTGTTTCTGAGCAGCCCTTGGAAATTTGGGGGGGTTTCGTCAAGGGGGGGCCGAGAAAAAAGGGGGGTCCCAAAACGTGTTTTTAACATTGAGTTTTCCATAGGGCGGTTGGCCTCACTTTTAGCCCGAACGGCTGAATGGATTTGCATGAAACTTGGCAAAATTGTAGGGACTGGTAGCCCGATGTGCCTTTTCTAGGTCTCAATATATGTGCTCCAGTGGATTTTGAGAAATTAACGTTTAAAAAAAGATATATATCTGTAAGCGCGCTCCGGGCAGCGCTCCGGTCCGCGGACCTTAAGCGTACCGGAACTTCGCGTAGCTAAGCTGATTGGCTCTCCGGTGTCTGTCAACATTCTAAACAGTCCGGAGCGGCCGCCATCTTGTCTCTCGGTAGGATTGAGAGACAAGAGGAGGCCAAAACAAAGGCGAAAATGACCATAAGGGGGCATACTAGATCCTCCCTGACCCCCTAGGTTTAATGTGGAGGTTTTAAAAGGGCCCCGCGGGGCAAAAAAACCAAAAAAAAATTTTTGTTTTTTTTGCGTGGGGAGCGCCCGGTCCGCGAACCGGGAAGCGTTCTGGGCAGCGTACTGCAATGAAAAATGAATGATAGACTTTTCAAATGCTGTATGTTAATTGATTGTTGTTTTTGTTGATTATTTTTTATTTTCTTTATTTTTTAAGCATTTTTTTTTATTGTGATTGTGTTTCATAATTTATTAAACTTTCTAACATTTCATTGTCAGAAATTTCATAATTATCATGGAATATACATTGTAGTCTCTGAGGGTGTAAAATGTCCTCATTTGCAAGGAGGTTATCTACTGCTTGTACACATTGCAGTAGTTCATTGTCCCAAGTTTCATCGAAAAATTCAATGTCAATTTGATCAATTGTATCAATCAATTCTTGGCTGCTCTCTTGCAGGTCCATTTCAAAAGAAACTTGGTTTTCGCCTTCCATTTTGCCTGAAATTTGGATTAAAAAAATATATATTAGTAGAGATAGGGCAATGTTGGGAATAATTTTAGATAGGCATTTTTTATCAGTGAATTTATCTTTGGGCAGTGTATAGTATCAGAGTGGAAGTAGGAATATAAAAAAGTGTATGTGATTTAACGTAAGTAAATTCATAATTATACAAGAGAAGCCTAACTCCATCCATAACTATAACAGAGAAGTCTCTCTAAATCTATAACTACTACAGAGGGATAGTATATATCTATCAGAAAAAGTTTACCATATTAACTTATAGTGCACAATATACTTCAGTTTTAAAAATAAAAACTTACCTTTAGAAAGAAGTTGAAGGAATTAGTGAAAATACTATTGAAATGTACAGCAAGAAGTAGTAGTCAAAATGGCTGTGTTTTCTTCTCTTCCTTTATATATATTCAGGTATATAACCAATGAAATGTCAGGTAAAAAAAGTAGAAAATGAAAGTAACATTTTCATTGGTTGTCAATTCCAACACTTCAGATGTGTTTTGTGAAGTAATTTACCTCAGGGTATTTAGAGAGGTCTACAGGCTAAATGACTAAATGGAATTCCAATCAAATTTGTGAAAATGGTAGGGATTGGTATGTAGTATGAGCTAATCTATATTTGGTGAAATTGTCTCCAGTGGCTTTTCTGTGAACTACTTTCCCACCTTTTTTGATGGTGCGCTTCCCAGAGAGCGACCCGGTACGCGAACTGTTGAGCGCCCCGGTTCGCGAACCTTAAGCGTTCCGGGAGTCCACCATTTTGTGTTTCGGTCGAATTAAGATACATGATGGAGGGCAAATAATGTTCAGAATGGGTAGAAGGGGGCACGGTAGAGTTATCTTGACCCCCTAGGTTTTCTGAGGGTGGCTGAGGAGGCTTATATGTGCGAAAAAAAAACATTTTTAAAAAAAAATTCGCGAGGTTAGCTCCCGGTTCGCGTACCGGGTAGCGCCCCAGGGAGCGTACTTTGTTGGAAATTAGTGAAAAATGTTAGAGTAAAATAATAATTGTGAGTGATCAGATGTAGGGTAGCTCTGAGGAGAGCATTTGGGTTTATGGTACATTTAGGTACTTATAAGTAGGTACCAATGCACATTCTTAAATTCAGAGTGAAAACTCTGTTGCCCTCATCTGAGAAGTGAACTCCATCTCCTCTGTAGATATCTTGCATGTAGTAACGCAAGTTATTGTTGTACAGGGAGCCCATTCCATGGTCTCTCATGTAAGCTGAAACAGATTTGTTTACATGCTTCCTCGACTTCTCAATTTGTGGACAAAATTGGTTTGACCACCTCCATTTCTGTCTTTGGCATATATTTGAATATACCAAGGCAGTCTGAGGAAAAAGTGCCATTAATTGCTCAAAGGTGTCCTTTAAAAGCATTTCCAGACCTACACCAGTCAAAGTGCCCAAGTCATTACCTCCACAGTGCACAATTAACAGGTCAGGTGTGGGCAAATGCATAAAGGTTTTCACCAATGGTATCAATTGGTGACATTTTAATCCTCTGTGGCCAAACCACTTAATTTCCACATCTTGTAAATTGGAGTTAGGTAATTTCCTGTTTTCAACGTACCTTTGAGCCCAGTGAATATAACTATGTCCAACAATCCAGACAGAAAACATGGTGAGAGAAGGTTCTCCTGCAGTCAGATGAAGTGTGGCAATGAAATGGCAGTTGAAAAAATGAGAGTTTAAAATGAAAAAAACTGTGGAGTTTCTGTGTTCATGAAGCAGTAACAGTGATTGGTGGATTTTGATTGCTGAAAACAGAAAGTTAGGGTGCACGGATGTGTTCTTTGAAAGATGTATTTTGAATGGTCAATAAAAAATCATTAAATGAAAGAATGCACTGGATATGCAGGTGCACTGAGAGTTCAGAGTTCAATTGCAACAAAGTTGTGTGAACTTGCAAACACCAGAAGTCTTCCAAGAGGTGGTTGCCATGCAGATAAGGCAAAAAGGGCAGAGGGGGGAAGGGTTTTCATTTGAAAAAAAGTGAGGGAAGAGTTTTGATTGGGTGACATGAGAGATATGTGTGAAGAATTACAGCATTTCTGTGCTTTTGATAGCTGCAGACTCTGGAGTGCATACCTTTTGCTCTGCTGAAGACAAATTGGTGTGTTTCTGAAACTGTTTTCAAACTCAAAGTATTTGCTAAGGTGAGAAAATATTTCTTTAATTTAGATAGAGAATAGTGTGCTTTTAGGAGAAAATTATGAATTATGTGGCGCAAATTGCTTGTAAATATACTCCCACATGTGCATGGAAAATTTAGATTTTGAATGTTTGTGTTACATAGCCATGTTAAAAGTGATACAAACATGCTGCAAAGGCAATCAAAAAACGCTTTTATGTGTCTTAAGGACATTTTAAGTAATTTTCCCATGTGCAGTGTTTTGAAATTATGATTTGAAAATCGTTTTTGGGGAAAAGGAATTGTTTTTAAATTTATGACAAGGACATAATGGTGTATGCTTCTTTATACGGCAATTGACTGTCCCTGATGTTATTTTTCCCATTTTAATGTAAGACCTTTCTCTGTGGCGCAAGTTGCTTGTAAATATGCTCCGACCTGTGCATGGGAAATTTAGATTTTAAATGTTTGTGTTACATAGCCATGTTAAAAGTGACCCAACCATGCTGGAAAGGCAATAAAAAAACACTTTCATGTGTCTTAAGGACATTTTAAGTAATTTCCCTGTGGGCAGTGTTTTCAAATTATGAATTGAAAATCGTTTTTGAGGTAAAGGAATGTTGTTAAAATTTATGTGCGCCATATGTCCACAAATTTCGTTTTCAGGGGTGCAGCAGGGTGTTCTTGAGACACCCCTGCACCTTTGGAAAAATTCCTAATTTGCGATGAGCTAATTGCTAATCGCAAATTGCACCTTCATTCCTATGGGCCTCCTGCTCCATGGAAATGAATGGGTAATTTGCAATTAGCAATTTGCTCATCGCAAATTAGGAATGGTAAAGAATCGCTATTTATTCCTTAAAATTCGCTATTTTGGAAATGCAAAATAGTTATATGATACATATGGCGGTTGATGTCTAACAAGATAAGAAGCTTAGGGATACATTTATGATGACTGGCGCAATGAAGTGGACATCACTTACTTCATTGGTAGAGCTTTACATGTATTATGTCCTCTGTATTCTTCATCAAGCGTAACTTTAATCTGCAATCCTGAGTAGGCCTCACCTTAAACAAACCTCTGGATAGGCCACACCTTATCGTCATCCTGAATTAATCATTTAAAATGCTAGGGACAGATTTATGATAGGTGTATGCCTCTTTTGCGCCACTTACAAAACACTGTCCACGGGGAAATGACTTAAAATGTCCTTAAGACACATGAATGTGTTTTTTTAAAGCGTTTGCAATTTTTTGGGGTGACTTTTAACATGGGTATGTGACTCAAACAGTCAAAATCTAAATTCACCATGCACAGGTGGGAGCATATTTACAAGGAATGTGCTCCATGGGGAAAGGTCTTATAATGTAATATGGGAAAAATGACATCAGAGACACTGAAATGCCTTATAGAGAAGCATACACCATTATGTCCTTGTCATAAATTTGCAAACCATTACTTTTCCCCAAAAACGATTTTCAAATCATAATTTGAAAACACTGCACATGTGGAAATTACTTAAAATGTCCTTAATTCAAAATTTGCTATTCCTTATTTTGCGATTGCACTGAAGGATTTGCAAATTTTGCGATTCCTTAAATGCAATGTATCAAACAAAAAATATGTAAAAAATGATATTAAGGATTTGGAAACTACCACCAACTTCTAGTTTGTGGTAATTTGCGAATTCTTTTCAAAAAGCATTTTTTTCCAAAAAACAAAAGGTGCCATATGACGCCTATACATGTCCTTAGGGCATGTATGTGTGCCATATGCCCCCAAATTTCTTTTTCAGGGGTGTAGCAGGGTGTTCTTGAGATACCCCTGCACGCTTGAAAAAATTCCTATTTTGTGATGAGCTAATTGCTAATCGCAAATTGCAACCTTCATTCCTATGAGCCTCCTAGCCCATGGAAGTGAATGGGTAACTTGCAATTAGCAATTTGCTCATTGCAAATTAGGAATGGTAAAGAATTGCTATTTATTCCTTAAAATTTGCTATTTAGGAAATGCAAAATAGTTTGATGGTACATATGGTGGTTCATCTGTAACAAGATAAGAAGCTTAGGGATACATTTATGATGACTGGCGCAATAAAGTGGACATTACTTACTTCATTGGTAGGCCTTTACATGTATTATCTCCTCTGTATTCTTCATCAAGCGTAACTTTAATCTGCAATCCTGAGTAGGCCTCACCTTAAACAAACCTTTGGATAGGCCACACCTTATTGTCATCCTGGATTAATCATTTAAAATGCTAGGGACAGATTTATGATAGGTGTATGCCTCTTTTGTGCCACTGTGCGTCACTTTTATGATGCAGCGGCGGTGCTAATTTGCAATTAGCAATTTGCTCATTGCAAATTAGGAATGGTAAAGAATTGCTATTTATTCCTTAAAATTTGCTATTTAGGAAATGCAAAATAGTTTGATGGTACATATGGTGGTTCATCTGTAACAAGATAAGAAGCTTAGGGATACATTTATGATGACTGGCGCAATAAAGTGCACATTACTTACTTCATTGGTAGGCCTTTACATGTATTATCTCCTCTGTATTCTTCATCAAGCGTAACTTTAATCTGCAATCCTGAGTAGGCCTCACCTTAAACAAACCTCTGGATAGGCCACACCTTATCGTCATCCTGGATTAATCTTTTAAAATGCTAGGGACAGATTTATGATAGGTGTATGCCTCTTTTGTGCCACTGTGCGTCACTTTTATGATGCAGCGGCGGTGCAAAAGATTTGCTATGAGGCGACAACATTACAAATTGATGCATTTAGGCAGATATGTCATGGTGTAAAAAAAACGTACCACATGAAACCGATGCAGCAGTGATGCAAAAGATGCACCATGTCGCAAGACAGGCCTCACTTGGGGCCATATGTATCAAGCTAATTAGCATTCGCAAAGATCAGAATTCTACGAATTTCGGCCTTTGCGAATGTTAATTAGACAAATGGTATGTATCAAACAAGTTTGATGCAAAATAAGGAGTAGCAAAATTTGCTATTCCTTATTTTGCAATTGCACTGAAGGATTTGCAAATTTTGTGACTACTTAAATGCAATGTATCAAACAAAAAATATGTAAAATATGACATTAAGGATTTGGAAACTATTGTGGTAAATTGGTGGTAATTTGTGAATTCTTTTCAAAAAGCTTTTTTTCAAAAAAACAAAAGGTGCCATATGATGCCAACACATGCCCTTAGGGCATGTATGTGTGCCATATGCCCCCAAATTTCTTTTTCAGGGGTGCAGCAGGGTGTTCTTGAGACACCCCTGCACCCTTGGAAAAATTCCTAATTTGTGATGAGCAAATTGCTAATCGCAAATTAAACCTTCATTCCTATGAGCCTCCTAGCCCATGGAAATGAATGGGTAACTTGCAATTAGCAATTTGCTCATTTCAAATTAGGAATGGTAAAGAATTGCTATTTATTCCTTAAAATTCGCTATTTAGGAAATGCAAAATAGTTTCATGCTACATATGGCGGTTCATCTGTAACAAGATAAGAAGCTTAGGGATAGATTTATGATGACTGGTGCATCACCAGGGATGTGTCAGTCATCCTGCGCCGCTGTTCCGCCACCCATGGTGTGCTGCATTTAGAATACGGGGCATCATGGGGCAAAAATGGCACAGATGCGTGACGTATCTGTGCTGTAAAGGTAGTGATTGCTGGAGTTGTATCGCAAGTGCGATGCAGCTCAAGCAAGGCTCAGGGGTGCCCCATCTCCACAATGTTGCGTCAAGACCTATGCCTGCTTAAAGCAGGCGCAGGGTTTTGACGAAGCTTTCTCCTATCTGATTGTAAATACGGCACACCATGGGTGGCAGAGTAGTGGTGCACGTTAACTGGTGCATGCCTGGGGATGTGCCATTTAACATAAATCTGCCCCTTTACATTTAAGTATGTGCAGGACACACAGAGTTGGTGAGGCTTATCCAAGGTTAAGAAGAGATGAGTCCTGTTCACTGAAAATTTAGACATAGTCTTCACCTGCTCAGCATTGCTGGACATGGCTAAATAATAGCTGCAAAATATTACTCTTGTTAAACAATGTTACTATTATAATCTCTGAGATTTGTCTCTTACTCTGCAACATCTCATTGTTGTTATCTTTCTTTAAAGATAAAGACAACCTCAACATGAGCGACAATCTGCAATCAGTTGATTTTGACCTCATCATTGAACTTGTAATTGAAACATCAGTGGATGTTGATCCCTTGGATGATTTAAATCCTGAGGATGAAGAAGAGCGTGATGAGGATGCAGATTTGTCCGAATTATATGACATAGGATGGGAAGCTGACCTGCTTGAGCCTATGGAAATATAAACATTTATTTTTAAAATTTATAATTAATAAAAAGTAAAAAGGTAAACCGTTTAATTTAAAAATAAAGACACCTTCAAAAGCAGGTTATGTGTAGTGTCTTCAATAAAATATTAAAATATGCTCATAAAATTAGATCAGATTCACATATAAAATAGCACAGGTAACATAAATATAAATGTCATTTCTTTTCTGCTATTTCTGTATTGTAAATTTGCAAGGACTAAAAAATCTTCTATTTAAAATGTCAAGTAGTGTGTTAAGTTTTTGATCACTGTTATTGTTTTACTGTTTGGTAATAATGGTTAATAACATTTTTTATTATATTTTACCACAGATTCAACTGCAGATCATTTCAAGATTTCACCATGCCAACAATAGAAAGACAGAGAAAGGCTGCAAAACGTCAAAGACAGCAGGTGAAAGAAAATAAGCAGCAGTCCTCTAACAAAAAGATTTGTCAAGTCACGAAGAAAGCACCGGGTAAGAGCACAAAATATTTCATAAGAAATATGTGTAGTAAAAAAAATATTACTACAGAAAATGTTTCAGTCCATAAAACGAGAAGGAATTCAAATGGAAAGGAAAGGCCAATCAAAAATGTTACTGCTAGAGCAAGAGATAACTCTGTGCATGATAGTAGAAGGAAACAACAGTTTAGGGAGATTCGTAAACGAATGTTCCGCAACAGGATAATTGGCAATTTGTTAAAAAATATTAAGAAAGGTCAACAGAAACTGTTTTTTTATAAGAGAAAAAAAAAGTTGAGAAAGTTATTGATCAGGCATTTGAAATTAAACGTAAGTTATTTATTTTGATAATCAATAGAATTAGGAAGCTAAACAAGGCAATTTATGATTTCAAAAGAAATAGTAGATGGAAGAGAATAGTTAATCGTAGTAATTTTTGTGAAGTTTTTTCTGGAGAATGGATGCATAGTTCAAGCTGTGAGGCATTTTTTAATGAGGAGAGTTATTTCCAGGATAATGATTTGGTGCATGCAGTTGACACCAGTGGTCGTGCTTATGAAGTGAAAGATGGTTGTCCAGTTGAAAAAGAAAAACTTGTGACAACAGAGGCAGAAGAGGTGTTAGGTAATGAGGTTTTAGGAAGACGTGCTAAGGGTCCTGTGTACACCTGGAAGTGTAGTAGTATTTGCAGTGTGCGACAGGATTCCATCAATTTGCTTTGTGATTTTGTACGGTCATTTAATAAGAAAAGTTTGAAGCAGAAAATAAGGTTGTTGCAAGAATTAGATCCTTGCAGAGTAAGAGAAGTGACAGGTTTGCATGGTCATTCACTGGCTTGTCTTTCCAGGAGAGTATGCCAGAGTGTTTTTCATCATTTCAGGATGCTAGCAGTGCATCATAATAAAGTGAGGAAATTAGTTAGAATGTTGTATTATGCTAAGAGTCCAGCAATTATGCTTAAACAATTATGCGCTGCTCTTTTGCATGGTTCTGAAATAGATGTGAAGAATATATGTGAAGAAATTGAGTTTTGTTACTTTGGAAGTAAAGAGGAGAATGTTGAAATTGAGCAAGAAGAAGAGGGTCATGTGGAAGATAGTGTACAGGTTTCCAGTACAGATAATTTCCAGAGGGAAATTGCGACGTTTGAGGTGAAATCAAGTGAGAGGCCTAATTTCACTTGTGTGTGTTGTCGACGCACTTATTATAAGAATCAGACTAAGTTAGTGGATTTATATGCAAAAAAGTGAAAGGGAAGATAATAGTGAATGGAAGGATTTCGCAACATACTTGATGGTAGAAAATTGTTTTGATTTGGGATTGGATCAACGTGTGTGTACTTATTGTTGTTGCAAATTAAATCAAAACCAGATGCCTGCTAGAGCAGTTCATAATAATCTGGAATTGGTTGAGATTCCTTCTGAATTGAAGGATTTAAATACTTATGAATCTATTTTGATTCAAAGTATCCATCCCTTTCAGGCTATTGTAAGAATGGAGCCAAAGACAGGGAAATTGCCTCCATCAGATTTACAGAGAGGATTAAAGGGAAGAGTTGTTTATTTGCCTCTAGATTTGAAGAAAAACATTAACACAATTGGAGTAGAAAAAGTGGAAGAGGAACCTCTGGTTATCTTAGTTAATGGGGTTCCGACAAAGAATAAGAAAATATGGCAAGATTTAGTAGATGTTAGGAAAGTTAAAAAGGCAACATTGTATTTGAAAAAAAATAATAAATACTATAAGAATGTATATGTTGCAGAAGAGGAAGTAAGTGAGGAAGAGGATAGCGATTTGTGTGCTGGTCAAATTGAGAAAGTAGAACCCTCTACTAGTGAAGAAATATATGAACATTATAGTGTTCATCCTTTGCATTCCAAGGAAGTCATGGGGAATGCTATTGAGTTGTTTCAAATGAAACAAGCCAAAGGGAGTCCCATTAGTGTTTGGGAGGAAAGTTTGGAAGCTCGGTGTTTCCCACAGCTTTTTCCAACAGGTCAGGGAGGAAGATATGATGAGCGACCTCATCAAATTCCTGCTTCTGAATACCGGACTTTGCGATTGTATGCAGGAGATGCTAGGTTTCGACAATGCATTCCCTATTTGTTTCATCTCCTGTTTGAAAGCGATCTGTCTGGACTGTCATATGCAGTGAACCACATCTTGAAAAGTGGTATACACATGCAAAACATCTCGGCAAGTGACTTTATGGATAAAGTCAATGTCCAAGACAGTATTTTGGATTCTCACCTGATTAATCTCATGGCGTGTCAGCGTGGTACTAATGAGTACTGGTACCGTCGTCATGGTGATTTAAAATGTATGCTGAGGAACTTAGGTACTCCCACATGGTTCCTCACTCTGAGCTGTGCCGAGTATGGCTGGGAAGACTTACTTGAATTTCTACGAGAGGCAAATGCTAACGTAGATAACATCGAATTCAAGACACCCGGAGAACTGTGCTCTTTGGATCCAGTCAATGTATGTAGGTACTTCAATCATAGATTTGAAGCTATGATGTCTTTCATCATGAATAAGAAGAATCCACCTCTTGGAGAGGTGTTGGATTTCTTCTGGAGAAAGGAGTACCAAGCAAGAGGTGCTCCTCATATACATATGTTGCTGTGGATCAAGGATGCACCTAAATTTGGAACGGATCCAGAAGACTCAGTGATGAGTTTCATCCAACAGTATTCTACGTGTGCTGTTCCAAACGCAAAGGAGAAGAAAAGCCTAAGAGAAAAAGTTCTGCGTTTCCAAAGCCATCGATGTGGAAAGTACTGCCGTCGTAAATTCCGAAACAAGGACAAGTTCTACACCAAATGTCGTTTCGGTTTTCCACGACCGGTGATTTCTAAAGGAAGAGTAAACAGTTTGATGTCTTCGCTGCGACATAATGTCATGAAGAAATCACCTAAAAACACATACAATTTGAAGAGGAACGAAGAGTCCAAGTACATCAACGACTACAACCCGGTGATTTTGTCCATGTGGAATGCTAACATGGATATACAGTTTGTGGCTGATAACTGTATGGCTGTGGCTCGGTATGTGACGTCTTACATCACCAAAAAAGAGAAGACAGAATTGAAGGATATGTGGGAGGACATTTCCCATGAAAAGAGCCTCAGCAAGAAGTTGTACAGTTTCAGTCTGAAGATGTTGTCGCATCGAGAAATTGGAGCTTACGAATGCTCTGACCGGTTGTCTTCAGCAAGTCTCTATGCCAAGTCCAGGAGTATCGTTTGGGCGAGTCTTGGTCTTGCTGCAACGCGTAATCGAGTTCTGAAACCTGTGCGGGAAATTGAGTATTTGGCGGAAAAGGAGCCAAACAGTACCGACATTTTGAAGACCAACATGTTGGATACATATTATCCAAATAGAAGCAGTCACCTCGACAATGTTTGTCTGTATGAGGTTCTTCAAAATTACATATTCAAGAGGAACATCAAAGAAGATACTGAGAAAGGAGTGTATGCTGTAATAGGAAGTGAGGGATGTCTGGTCAAGCAAAGAAAATGCCACTTGGTAAACCATCGAAAATTGAGTGGCGAATCTCCTGAAAAAAAGGAGTTTTTCTATTTAGCACTTTTGCAACTTTTCAAGCCTTGGCGTGCAGAAGAGGAACTGCTTGGAGATTTCCTCTGTTACGAAGACTCTTTCAATGCCGCCAAGGAGACCATAGAATGTCCTGCTTTTCCCAAATATGTAGAAATGTTGAATGCGGAAATTGAGCAGGAAGCAACGATTTCAGCCGAGATTGCCAGAGACAGTTCTCAGGACAGTCAGAGTTCTGCTTCATTGAGTCAGGATCCACTAGGAGGACCTGTTATCAAAAATGAAGCTGCCACTGCCATGAATGAAGTGGAAAGAGCCATTGCACATGCTCAGGAGGATGCGGTTAACTTAGAAGAGTTGGAAAGACAACTCAACGTTGAGCAGAGGAAAATATATGACGAAGTTACCATGCAAATTGATCATGGATTAAGTCATGACAAGAAAGAGTGCTCATGTACGTCGTTGAAGCCTGTCCGACTGTACGTGAGTGGAGAAGCGGGAACTGGAAAAAGTTTCCTCATTAAAGCAATTTCATGCTATTTGCAGGAAAGGACAGAGTCATCGCTGTCTTGTGTTGTCACCGCTCCAACTGGACTGGCAGCACATAACATTAAAGGGATTACTTTACATCGTTTACTGATGCTGCCAGTGGAGCATGACAACAAATTACAATATCACAAGCTATCTGGAGATGCTTGTTTTGAAGTTTCAAGAATCTTGAGGAAAATGAAACTTCTTATCATTGACGAAGTAAGCATGGTTTCCAATGTCATGCTTGCCTTTGTGCATTTGAGAATGCAAGAAGTTCTCAAAACAGAGTATGATGTGTTATTTGGTGGCAAACACATCATTGTTTTCGGAGATCTTCTGCAACTGACACCAGTGAAAGGGCAACCTGTGTTCAAAATGCTCACGCATGAAGATACCAGGAAGTGCCTAGGCAGCATTGGCAACGTCAATATATGGTTAAACTTCAATTATGCTGAACTGCATGAAAATATGCGTCAGGCGAAGGATGAAGTTTACAAGACTATTCTACAAGATGTTAGAATTGGAAAAGTGACCGAGCATGGGAAAGAAGCTTTACATGCACGATTACTGTCAAATTTATATCCAGAACAAGATGTTGTGCCTGAGAATATTTTTCAGAAAATTACTGATAAGAAATCTGGAATATGTTTGATGCCAACTCTTGCAGAATGTGCCAAATTCAACAACAAAATGTTGCATTTAGAAAAGCAAGAGATTGTGAAACTGGAAGCTATTGACAGAGTAGAGCATATGGAATCAACAATTATTTTGTCTGAGAATCTGAAAACAAAATTGGATTCATTAGAGAAGAGTATATCTAAAACTGCAGGTTTTGAAAAGACTCTGAATGTGTGCTTGAACTGCCGTATAATTTTAAGAAGGAATTTACATGTTGAAAGAGGTCTGGTAAATGGATCAATGGGTAATGTTGTTGATTTTGTAAAATACAGAAATAGAGATGGAATTGAATTTTTAAAAATTAAATTTGATGGCATTGAGGAAGTACAGCTAATTGGTCGTTGCTCTGCTAGATTTTTGCTTGTAAAAGACTTATATGTTCGCCGTAAGCAGTTTCCTGTTTGCTTGGCATATGCGGTGACAATCCATAAATCGCAAGGTTTAAGTGTAGACAGTGCATTGGTGAATATTGGCAGTTCTGTGTTCAAGGAGGGTATGGCATATGTGGCATTGTCACGAGTTAGAACTTTATCGGGATTGTACTTGATTGAGTGTGATGTCACAAACATTTGTGCTGATCTAGATTGTGTTAAGGAATACAATAGGTTAAGAAGAGAGTATGCGCCACATTTGCCTCAGTATCCTTTGTTTGAGAAACGTGTGGTAGGCCGGAAACGAAGAAATGTGACCAATACTGGGGAGGTTGTAGCAAAAAGACGAAAAGTCGATGAACCTAAAATTACAAGCAGAAACAAAAAGGATTCTGTTGAAGATGTTGTTGGTTTTCAATTTGAAAACAGTTCTGGTGTCAACTGCTATGCTAATGTAGTGGTTAATGTTTTGTTTTCTCTAGAAAATGTAAAAGAAGAGATTGTGGTCAATTCTGATCAAAGATTTTGCAGTTTGTTAAATTCTGTGTTAGAGAAATGTAGCACTCATAGAAGAAACATAGAAAGTGTGTCTGAAATTCGAAATCTGTTAGACAGATGTTCAGGCCAAACACAATTCTCTCAAAATATTCAGCAAGATTGTCAGGAGTTTTTAATGTATATGCTTGATGTATTACATGCTGAAGGTGTAGATGTAGATCAGCTGTTTGGGCTTTCTTATCAATGGCAGCATGACTGCGAGAACTGTATGGTATCAAGTACTACTAGTGTAGACTCAGAAAGATTTATATATTTAACTTTGCCAGACAGTAAATCAGTCTCCTTTAATAAGCTAGTAAAAGCAGCTGATCACAACATGGAGTGTAGCCAATGTAAATCTGAAATGATGTCCACATTATTTATACGAACATATGGCCAGTATGTCATTTTAATGTTCCAACGATGTAGGCCTGATGGAACAAAATTGACAACTTTAATTAAAAATGTTGTAGCTTCGCAGTTGTCAATATCAGGAAGGACTTTTGTAACTGCAGCAATTATATATCATGACGGCCCTTCAATAACATCAGGACATTACACAGCTTATTTAAAGTCTAGAAATGGCTGGTCATTCTGCAATGATTCTGTTTTAATTTTCAAAAAAAAATTGCCGTATGACCTTAAAAACTCTTACCTGGTGTTTTTAAAACCAAAATTTTAGGGAAATAATCTCGGGATGTGCTCTGTGGAATTTCAAGAAGTTCTAATGGCTCCTACACAATTTGGCCTTGAGGATAAGTGTAGTTCAGAGACATAACTTCTAACCATAGGACTGGACGTCATGGAGAAATACGTGCACTTTGAATGAGTTCAGAAAAACTGTTTCTTTTTATAAGCTAATTGAAGCAGCCAATCAAAACATGGAGTAGAGGGAATGTAAGTCTGCAATGCTGTCTACTGTTTTACATTGCTTTGTGATTAAAAGTGATGTAGAGAATTAAATAATTGTAGTAGTCATAGAGGTAGTGTAAGTCTGCTTCATAGTAAGCAGTATCAGTGTCATAGGAAATGTAGAACATGACTGAGCAAGAAGGGGAAGATATTACTATTCCAGGATTGTGAAAATGATCTTCAACATTTTAATTCTGAAAGTTGCGGAAATGCCAAATGACGGGATTGGCTTACAAGAAATCCAAGAGTTATAAATGGCTCTGACCAGATTTGGCCTTGTGGAAACTTGTGGTAGAGAGCAAGAAGTCATTTATTGCATGTAACGTGTTTTTAAAAACGATGGAGATTTTCTTTCAGAAAGTGGCGGGCTGAAAGTAATAACAGCACAAAAGAGTGTAAGCTGTTCATAGGACATCCTTGGACGTCATGGAAAGTAAGTTAACTTTAAGGAGTTCTGAATTTTGATTTCTTATGTTGTATGGGTTTTTTAAACACAATCATTTTGATTGTGTTTTTTTTCCCCGCTGTTATATGATGAATACCTTCAAGTCACTGTTTTTAGTGAATTTTGATACATTCTGAGAACAGCAAAAATAAACCATTTAACATGTATAATTAATTCTGTACTGTTTGCATTTATGATGTATATGTAGAACTGTGTAGGAGGCATGGAGAAGGTGAGGCTTCTGTAAGTGTCAAAGTTGTTGCATGCAGTGCTGCACTTCTGCGTATTCTTTCATATGCTGGACTACATCTGCACAATGAGATACCTAAGCAAAGGAAACACAAGTGATGTGATTGTGAAATGAGCAAAATAAATTGCACGTATTTCATTTACATCACCTGTGTTTCCTATCATTACGAATCACATTGTGCAGATCAAGTTTAGGTCTGTCCAGGGAAACATAGGAGGTTTGGACTTTGTTGAAGAGTGCAGTGGACATGACTCACTTCATTGGTAGACCTTCACATGTATTATCTCCTCTGTACTCTTCAACAAGTGTAAATCTCATCTGCAACCCTGAGTAGGCCTCACCTCAAACAAACCTCTGGATAGTAGACATCTTATTGGCATCCTGAAGCAATTATTTAAAATTTTAGTGTCTTGCGACACTTTTCTGAAACAACAGCAATGCAAAAGATGCACCATGTTTTAAGATAGGCCTCAAAACATCTGCATCAAGATACTGTTAGTTTAAAATTTATATCTTTAGGACTGTGTAGGGGGCCTGGAGAAGCAGAAGCTTCTGTAAGTGTCAAAGTTGTTGAAAAACTGTTTGTCCTTCAATCTTTTCCCTTGTCTTTTCTAATTTTTAAATACATGTTTTAATATTTTTCAAATGTTTGTTCTCTCTTTCACAGATTGAAAGTATAAAAACAAAAAGTGAGTAATTTAACGACAATTATAAGGTAAATGTTTTGTATTCTTTTCGTTACATTTCTATCACATTCACCTACTATTAGTTCCACAGCTTCATTTCTTTAACCCTCAGTTTCCTGCCTTTGCTACTTTCCTCATTCCTTTCTCTATTACCTACTTACTCAACTCCTTCCACTCTTTTCCTCAGTCCCTCTCTTCTCATAGTTCCTCACTCTTGTTCACTCACTCCGTCTCTATTACTCTTAGTGTCTTTGACTGATCACTCTATCACTACTTGTTCATAATGCTTTCTCTGTGTAGTTGAAGCACACTAAGGGGAATATTATGAACACAGCCAATAAAATTATTGCTCTTTTTATTGGCAGAAAACTGGTGCAAAAGTGGTTTTAGCGGCAGTTTTCTGCCACAAAAGCAGCTTTAGCGACACATTTCTGCCAATAAAAGCTGCAAAACTTTTATTGCCTATGTTGATGATATGGCTCTATGTTACTTACATTTCTTTGCTGTTTCAATTAATCTTTTTCTGTTATTTTTTGTTTTCTGTTTTCTATTTTTTCTCTCTGTTATTCCTCATGTTTTAATCTTATTTTGAACATTCACTCACATTCTCCAAGAAACTCTTCTTTGTTAATGTTATACTCTCTTTTTTTTTCTTTCACTTCGTTATCTATTTTGTTTTTCACAATTATACCCTCTTCTGTCTTTTCTTCGGTAAATAGATCTATTAAACAGTGTCTCTTCTTTACTCCCTATAGCTGTCTTTCTTTTAACATCACTCTCTGTTTACTTTCCTTATACTTACACTTTTTTATTTTTTTTATTTTTTTTGGTTAGCTCCCGGTCCGCATACCGGGAAGCTAACCCGGGAGCGAACCAAAAGAAATAGAGCTTGCCAGAGTGCTAAACATTCTAGCAATTTTTTTTGAAAGGGAAGGTAGTTCTGAAAAGAACTTTTTTTTAAATATTTTTGTTGTTTTATATTTTTTTTTTATTTTTTGAACATTTTTTGGTTTTTTTGTATTTTTTGAACGATTTTATATTTTTTTTGGTTTTTTTTGGGGGGGGGGGGAAACAACAAAAAACAGGCGTTGAAAAGGGCTCAACAGGAGCAAAAAAAAATTACTGGGGGCGGTTAGGGCAATCATGGTGTTCATACGCCAGGTTGAGTGCATTGATGCTCATGTTGCCACAAGCTGATAATGCACGACAGTGCATACATAAGTGAATCATGTGCCCAAAATGTTCTTGAATATTTGGCACAGTTTCCCGTGCCTCTTCTGGTGTTAGAGAAATCGGTATTGTTGGTCTGGCCACAGGAGTTGGTCTTGGATTGTCAAGCATATCCCTTATTTCCGCCCGGCTGTAATTTAGTGGATGCTTCCTTGTCATGTGCCTGTGCATTGTGTGATTTCCATAGCTATATTTTTTGTCCGTCCCTCTGGACAATTGTTCTTTGCATATGGGGCAGGTGACATACCTCGCATTGACTTTTTTTTGGCCACGAGGGATCGAATAAAACTGCCAGATGAAACTGGCTTTCTTTCTGGAAACCCGGGGCACCTCTTCTAAGAACTGTGGTTCTTCTCCCTCCTCATCCATTTCTTCATCTTCCTCCTCAGTGTTGGTAATGACCTGGGGAGGTGGTCCTCTCTTCCCATGAGGAGGTGGAGGTGGTGGTGGGGGTCCACCAGCTGAAGCTACCAATGAAGCCATTTTCCAACAAGCAAAATAGGTCTTCCTCTCACAATGATGAAAGTCAGAGTGAGGAAAGAAGGAGGGGTTTTCATCATTTGGGAAAAACAATACTTCTCAACCAATGAAAAGTGTTATTTTTAGGTCACCTGACCTAGCCTTACATCATTATGAAACCAAAAGTGAAATGAACCAATGAAAAGTTTTATTAACAAGTCACATGACCTCTCACGCTCATGTTACGCGCTGCGGAACGCGCCCCGGTTAGCTTCCGGAACGCTAAGCTTCGCGCCCCGGTCCGCGCCCCGGGACACTTCCGGGTGCGCTAACGCGGTACGTCACAAGACGCATTACGCGGCAACGCGATACGTCGCGTTTTCGCGACGCGCCGCGGATCGCTTCCGGGGAGCTGCGTTTCGCGCCTCGGTCCGCGCCCCGGGGCACTTCCGGGTGCGCTAACGCAGTACGTCATAAGACGCATTACGCGGCAACGCGATACCGTCACTATGTTGATTTTTTACCGGTTCGCGGACCGGGTCGCGGCATCAAATTGAGCTAACGGGAAGCTTCCCGGTCCGCGGACCGGGAGCGAAACAAAAAAAATATTTAAAAAAAATTATTAATAAACATATAAAATATATTTTTGGATTTAAATAAGAATACATTTTACAGCTATAGATATTTGCTATTAAAAAACCATTGAAATTCACTGAAAAAACCATAGGTTATAAACCATATATAGTTAGGAATTAGCATTTACAAAACCTTGAAAATTCACTGAAAAAACCATAGGTTATACACCATATATAGTTAGGAATTAGCATTTAAAAAACCTTATTTTACTCACACAAAACCATTGAAATTCCATATATAGTTAGTTGCACTAACTATATATCGCGCACCCGCAATCCACTGCTGATGATGTCACATATTACATCATTCATGACATGGTCAGTGACATCACTGATGACATCACTGATGACATCTCAAATGACATCACTGATGACATCACTGATAACAACATCCAGTGATTTTATGTTTCTGTAAAGTTTAAATATGTCTTACATATTGAAGAATGAGTGGATGTATAAGTGTCTGGACGAAGGATTTAGTAGGTGCATGACTGACTGTATGAGTGAGTGATTAAATGTATCTCACTGAGTGCATGGGTTAGTGACTAAACAGTCTTAATTTGTGCATCATTATGTCTGTTGTTCTGTAAACTGCTGCATGTGTTGATCAGTAGCTATATGAGTAACTATATGGGTTATTGATTGATTGTCCAAGTATTTGTATGGGAGACTGAGTGTGTGTGTGGCTGGCTGGGAGGTGTGTGACTCTGTGCAGATCAATGTGTACTTATATCAATGATTGTATAACAAGGTAAGTATGTGTTAGTATATGTTTGAAAATGTAAGGGGCTCTATGTTTAACTGTATAGACAAGAAAATGGAAGTGTGATTGATTCTTTACAGGACTGACTAGGTGTGTGAGTAACTCCATGGATGAGTGGCAGAGTGTGAGTGTCTGTATAGGTGTATGAGTGCATATGATAGTGTTGTAAAGATGAGTGATTGTATGTATGAATGATTGTATGGGTGAATGAGTGAATGTGTGTGTAGACGTAGGAATCAGTGAGTACATATGTAGTAACTAGTATTGGTGTGTCAATGGTTTCAAAAATTATACTCTGTATTTAACACTGGGTGAAACAGAGGTTATATTAAAATGTGAGGAGATGCATTGTATTGTCACATGAATGATATCATCAGTGATGTGGTCATTGATGTCAAATGAGATGTCATCAGTGGAGTCATCAGTGATGTCATTTGAGATGTCATCAGTGATGTCATCAGTGATGTCACTGACCATGTCATGAATGATGTAATATGTGACATCATCAGCAGTGGATTGCGGGTGCGCGATATATAGTTAGTGCAACTAACTACATATGGAATTTCAATGGTTTTGTGTGAGTAAAATAAGGTTTTTTAAATGCTAATTCCTAACTATATATGGTGTATAACCTATGGTTTTTTCAGTGAATTTTCAAGGTTTTGTAAATGCTAATTCCTAACTATATATGGTTTATAACCTATGGTTTTTTCAGTGAATATATATATATATATATATATATATGGTTTTCATTTACCTGCAACATGCTTACATTTTTGTTGTAAAGGTATATGTGTTAAGGGCATATGCGTGGTAATGACTTGTGTGGTAAAGGCTATGTATGATAGAGGCATTGCTTGGCAAAGGCTGCATGATAATGGCATGCGTGGTTCTGTCATACATCCATTTCAAAGGAGAGCAGACTGCAAAGGTGCCATTTACATTTAACAAACATATGGCAGAGAGTCATGTAACATTCATTTCTAAATTAGGATGTCTTAAATTTTATGAGGCTGTACTCTGGAAATGCAACCCGAACTTTAGACTGGGGAAAAGAAAATGACTTGTGTCACTGTCAAACTGAGATATACAACACCAACAGCTGTTCTGTCACTTAGTAATGAGGATGTGATTGAGCCTGCGCCAGTTCAGCATTTAAATATGGCACCATCGTAGGTATTGTTGCGGCAGACTGATAAACAAGATGTGAAAGTGGCAAAATGAGTTTGAGCTTCATGACTGTTTACCAGACTAGAGCAATACCTTTTTCAATCAGAAGATAGCAAGGCTGCTTTAACATGTTAAAGTTGTAGACTTCTTGCACTCAATTTTATAAATACATACCATTATCCTTATGTCTCTTATCCTCATCCCAGTCATCATGAAGGAGGTGCCTGTCACTTCGAGACAGGAACAAAGCAGGAAGATCCTAAAATGCATGCCCATTTGCACTCTGCTTCCTCAAAACCTGGCCATGGTAAAAGCACTCCTCAATGGAGTTTCTGCTCTTCTGATGAAAGGAACAATTGTTGATTTATTTATTATATAGAAACATTTGAGTCAGTTTAAATATTGTATTATGTCATAACAAATTGTTTAAGTTATTTCATCCAGGAATATTTCTTCATTATATATTGCATAAAGTACGCTCTGTTGTACATTATAAGGATATCACAAGTTACAGAGGAGTTTTGTAACTATATAGAGGAACGAGGACAAACGCTGAGTTCCTTTATAAGGTCATGGAATACTGAGGTGACTTGCAATATCTTTATAATGTATGACAGGAGAGTTTTTTTTCTTATAATGAGAGCAACTGGAATTACGCCAGTTAGGGTGAACCCTGGAACTTCAAAAACTTGTAAAGGGCCTACCTTTTGCAAGAAAATATAAGGTGAGACCTGGGGAGGCAACCCTCTGTTCCCCCAGCCAGCCTGGCTCCACACCCAGTGGGAGGGAAGCTACCATCAGAACGGTTTTGCGTGACCCCAAAGAGGGAAGGACTCATTTTCCTAGGGAAGCCCCTGACTGGGCACAGAGGCTGTGCAAAAGGTTTCACTAACAGAATATTGCAAACAGAAATATCATGTGGGCATCATTTTGTGTAAAAAATATTGAGGACCAAAATATTGAGACGGTAAGTGTAAATAGGTAAGCAAAGATTTACTATTCTTAACCCCATATCTAAGTACCTTGAAGATATATATATTATCAAGGTACATATATGTGGATTTATATATAATAAAGCGTTGCTTACCTATAGAAATGTACCTACACAATATTTTTGTCCTCAATATTCTGTTTCCAATATTCTGTCTAAACATCATACAAAAGGGAGAGTGGTTTCCCTGTCTTGGATTTAAGAAGTAAGGTGCACTGTGGGAGTGTTTCCAGCAGGGCAAACAGGAAGTGCTTAAAAAAGTGGGTAGGGTTGTCCGTGAGAACCTTTGGCCCATTGATTAGGGAGGAG
Organism: Lissotriton helveticus; assembly: GCF_964261635.1. NCBI lineage: Eukaryota > Metazoa > Chordata > Amphibia > Caudata > Salamandridae > Lissotriton > Lissotriton helveticus. The sequence continues at coordinate 2,112,039,801 of NC_136057.1, forward strand.
CCAGGAGTCACCTTAACCCACTAGCTCTGGCAACCATAAATGTAGCACCTCAAGACACCCTCATTAGAACACTCTCTGACCTGTAGAAGATCAGAAGAACTGCACCTGCTGTTTGAAACCTGTAAGGAGACCTGAAGGGCTGGACCTGCTGCCACTTGTACCCAGGACAAAAAGTGGAGTAAGTGTCATTTGACTGACCTCCTTTAAGGTTATAGGGACACAAGCTGCAAGAGGTCTTTTTTCTAAAATGTCCACCTGACCAGTTGCAACTTGGCTCGCAACGCTACAGAAGGCCTCCGCAGTGGTGAATACCATCTACTAAGTGTTTATCTGACATGACTTCCCCTACAATAGCTGAAAAACCTTTGGGAAAAATTCTAGCGTCCACCTGCCAGAGGACCAGGACCAACCACCGAGTCAACCACTGAGTTAATCCGTTCAAGGTGGAACTATGTTGGGTTGAAGAAATAGGTTTCTTCTGCTTGGAGTTTTTCCATAGCAGAAAATCTGTTTCAGTGGGCTCTCAGCGGGAAGGTATCAGGTATTGTAGAACTCATCACCGGATACAGCCTGCAGCCTTGTTCTGCTTCAGGATTCTGACTTTTGAAAAAGAGACTAAGGACTTGTTTGTGAATTTGGCAGATGGGACACTCTGTCACAAACAGGATGGATATCCTGTCCAAAGTAGTACAAGTGCCATCAGACATAATGCACATGAAATATGGTGGACGGGATATCCGCCACATTTGTGACGGAGTATGCCATTCTCCAATGTCTAAATCAGGGCCTAAGTCAAAACGTAGAACTCTTGCACGGGCCAAGGCATGAAAAGTATCTGACTGACGTGAAGGCTGCCACAGGCATGTAATTTGAACTTTTCAAACTCTGAGCTTTCTCACCGAAATTACGCTTTCAGTAGGACCCCATTCAACAGCTGTTTTACTTTGAGAAGACTTCCTTGAATAAGCTGCAACGCTGCCCTGCTGGAGGATTTTGACTAACATTTCAGAGGATAAGTACCAAAATCTTTGACTGAAGCGACACTGCTTGACGTAACTGACTCATGCTTAATAGCAGTCAGTCTGAAATCCCATCTAGTTTCTGCTCACCCCAGACAGTGGCTACTGATTTGTGTTTTACTTCTGCTTTGTGCTGTTTTTCTTAAATCTTTAAAAATCCATATTTTCAGTTCCCCTTATTGGAGTTTTATCGTTTTGAATTCATTTTTCTTATTAAATATTCCCTAATAAATTGGAGATTTTTTATTGTGTTATGTTAACTTTTTAACTGTTTTCGTACTTCTAAATTCTTTACGTATTTTCTCAGAGTTAAGCCTGTGTGCTGTGCGCAGTTGCTACCCTGGGTGAGCTCCAATTTAAATTATTGAAATATTTGCCTGGACCTAACAGGTTAGTGACTTTATTACTTGTGGTGGACTAACATTCACTCTAATAATTCACTTTCCCACACACAGTAAAAAAAACATGCACCCAAAATGCTCCCGCTCAAGCCTTTAACCGCTGTCAGCCAGACACCTTGCTGCTGCTCTCAACCTCTCCCCAAAACCTTGTTTTCCTGCCACCTAACATCAAACTTTATGCCTCCTGTTTGCCTTCATAAACTTTTTTCCGCCTCAACTTAACCTTTTTCCGTCTTTTTGTCTCCATAAAGTCTTTTTTCCCGCCTAAAGGTAAACTTTTTGCCTCCATAAACAGTCTTTTTCCCCCACCTAAACTTAACCCTTTGCCTCCTTTTTCCTCCATAAACAGTCTTTTTTCCCACCTAATTATGCTTCCTTTGTACCTTCATAAACAGTCTTCTCTCCCACCTAAACATAACCTTTTTACCTCCATAAGCCTTGTTTTCCTCTTGTCTAATAAAACTCTTGCTTCCTTTTTACCTCTATAACCTTGTTTTTCTACCGCCTATTCGTGACCTTCCCTCCCGCCAATTGTGAATTTTTTCCCCTTGTTTTGTAACATTCCATCTTTTTCCTAATAGTTTTTTCTGATTCCTGCCTAAATGTAACCCCTTTTCCCCTCCCAATTCCCACCTTCTCCTAACCCTGCTCCCTCCCAGGAACCTAATTAATGGAGGCCTTAAGGGGATGTATGTCAGTACAACTCGATCTTTTAGATCGCGGTACTTGACAACGCTGCCATTACAACGCAAGTTGTTACAACGACTTGCATTGGAGGGCGCGGATTGTGGAATATTATAATTTTATATTCCAACACCAGTCCACGTAACAGTAGGGAAGGTGTTGGAATATAAAATTACAATATTCCTTAACCGACAGCGCCATCCAGCGCAAGTCGTAGTAACAACTTGCGTTGTAATGGCAGAGTTGTTAAGGTAGTGCGGTGTCAACACCGCGTTGTAAACGATGTTCCCCCCTCAAGGTGACCCCCATTAAGCAGGTCCCTGGACCAGCTCCCTCCGCTGCTGATCTCAACCTCTCCCCATAACCTTGTTTTCCTTCTGCCTAACTTTTTGCCTCTATAAACATTTTTTTTCACACCTAAATGTAACCTTTTGCCTCGAGAAACAGTCTTTTTCACACCTAAACGTAACCTTTTGCCTTCACAAACAGTCTTTGTTACTAACTAAACTTAACCTTTTGCCTTCTTTCAGCCTCCATAAACAGTCCTTTTTTCAGCCTAAACTTAACCTTTCGCCTCCTTTTTGCCTCCATAAACAGTCTTTTTTTCCCACCTAAACATGAACCTTTTGCCTCCAAAACCAGTCTTTTTGCCACATAAACTTATCTTTTTGCCACCTTTTTGACGCCATCAATAGTCCTTTTTCCCACATAAACATTAACCGTTTGCCTCCTTTTTGCTCCCCTTAAACAGTCATTTTTCTCGCCTAAATGTAACCTTTTGCCTTCTTTTTGCCTCCACAAAAATTCTTTTTTTCCACCTAAACGTAACCTTTTTGCCTCTTTTTTGCCTCCATAAGGATTCCTTTTTCCCACCTAAACTTAACCTTTGGCCTCCTTATTGCCTCCATAAACAGTCTTTTTTCCTGCCTAAACATAACCTTTTTGCCTCCATAAACGGTCTTTTTTCCTTCCTAAACTTAACCTTTTGCCTTCTTTTTGCCTCCATAATGTCTTTTTTCCCACCTAAACTTAAACTTCTTCTTCCTTTTTCCCTACATGAACAGTCTTTTTCCTGCCTTAACGTAACCTATTGCCACCATAAAGTCTTTTTTCCACCTAAACTTAACCTTCTGCCTCCATTTTGCCTCCATAAACAGTTTTTTTACCCTAAAGCATTAACCTTTTACCTTATTTTTGCCCCCTAAATAGTCTTTTTTCGGGCCAAAACTTAACCTTATTCCTCCTGTTTTGCTTCCAGAAACTTTTTTCCCTGCCTAAATTTAACCTCTTTGTCTATAAAAAAAGTTTTAAAAAAAGCTTTATTCGGTTTGTGATAACAACCATATAAGCAAATACATAATCACAGTCTCCGTAACATTCTCAAAGTAGGTAATACTTAGCATGGGCAACTATTTATGCAATATAGGCATCATACATATGTGCAAAAATTTGCAAGACGACAGTATCCAAAACTGTACAATTTATATAAAATATCATATATATATATACACAACACCAGTCTAAAAAGAAAAAGTGACTTGTGCTAAAGTTTTTTATACAAAATGTGAAAGTTTCGCAGTAAAGTGGCTAGTGCTTACAATATACGTAACAGACAATGGTCACCCTGGTATATTAGGTCTTGCCTAATATATAAATTAAGCAATGAGATACCTTCTGTAAATTGTATTCATGCCATACAGATATGACCAAAAGTGACAAGTACTAACATTGTACATTATGTGCAAATTACGCTATAAAGTGTCACGTGCCAACTAGATTTCCTTTTTGTGCAAATAATGCAAAAAGCGCAATTTGGCTTGGATACTAAATTCATTGTACCATATAATATCATAAACGTACTTTAGATAATAATAGATTTCCTAGCAGCAATGCATTTTAAAATGTAAGATGCCACATAAAAGCAAACATCCGGGCTTTCTAGAGTAGAAACTAGCCTCATTGCATTTTTAGTGGATCGAACATGATATTTTAAAAACAAAGGTTTCAGATAAAATTTCCTTAAAGAGTAACAAAATTTACAAAACATTAAAAAAATGGCAGCAGCTTTGCTTAGACATATTATCGCATTGGCATACAGAGCTGGTAATTTTTTTCATAATCGGGAAGGCCACGAGATGAAGAACAATCCCTAACCTTAAACGTGTCAGGACAAAGCGATGAGTGGTTTTTGTTACATCAGCCAAATATGCATCTTTGTCTCATTCTTGCCTTCATAAACAGTCTTTTTCCTGCCTAAACTTAACATTTCCCAAAAACAACAGTTGATGGACAGAATACAGAACAATGTCATAAATTCACCCCAGTACAGAGATCTGGGCCTAAATCCATCGTTTTTTTGCTCACCATGCCATTCCAGTTTGAACCCAGCCATATGCAAATCAGTCCTGACCCTGTGCCTCAAGGGAGCAGTCCAGCCCGAACTGCCAAGCCAGGTCCTCCTGTAGTGTAGCTCCTATATTCCCAATAGGCTTCGCGCATTGGAATAACATAAACGACAGTTTAGACGAAGGACTTAGGTCGACTAGGTCTCTATTGAATATGTTAGACTTAATTATGAATGCCAGCTAGCTCTGAGGTCACTAGAAACTTTCTCGAATTCACAAGAAGGGATTAGTTTCTGACAACCGCATAAACATGACAACTTTGCTCCCTCAAGAATAAGGAGTATACCTCCAGAGTCGCGGAAACAATAGATAGCTATTTTACTCAGTCAATCGTGCATGCTTAGTTTCACCAGAGGTGCAGAGAAACAGAGAGACGGGCGTTTTCAATACTTTCTCATGCAAGAGAAGGGAATTGCTACAATCGCAATACTTGTCATAAAGTAAAGTACGTACAGTAAAAGGAGTACTATAAAATAATACTGTAAAAGCATGGTTTGGTTTCTAAGCCATACGGTGTTTAAAATGGATAAAATACATACAATGATAAAATAATGACTAAACGTACTCAACTGGTGCTTCTAAGATATGCCTACCCCGGTGTACCTAACCTAAGCCTAGTACATGGGAAGGAGTAAGTGAGATGTAGTTTGAGTTAGGATAGTTTCTGCCAAGAATCTAAATCAAGAATTCTCTAAGGGTCTAATCAGTTCCGTACCTTGGTTATAGAATGAAGGAGGTCTTGTATCTCTCTCTCAGGACTCGATCTCCCAGCAATCCGCAAGGGTGACAGGGAAACACTGGAGCTAGATTTCTGGGCAGGAGAAAAGACAGCGTCTCTCTCAGTGCGTCAGCGGGAGGGTCGGCTTCCTTCGGCACTTGCTACAGCAGGGCGTCGGGCAAGTAGATAGTCGATCTGCTCCAAACCACCGTGTGTTTTGCTAGGGCAGATGCTGGTATATTTATACCTGGAAGGTGCCGAGTTTGACGTAAGGTTGGACATAAGACGTCACTAAGAACTCGCAGTTCTTTCGGACTCCGGGAATTCTAGGACAAATCAATACAGAAGCAGGGGGAATTCCCGGGCTGCTGGAGGCTTGGTTTATCTAAGAACACGTTGTGCTTTCTAGGGGTCTATGGGAGTAGCCTTGCCGTATTTGGACTGCATTGGCTATGTCTTAATATGGGTATGATTCTTATGCCTACATAAGGATATGATATGATATAACCACATAAGGGCATAAATCAGGAATTTTTACCTAGAGTCCTAGATTTGTCTACAACACTCCCTGGACTGGAAACAAGCATCCTAGGACCGGTTTCAGGGTTTCACCCCTCTTCAGCCAGGATAGCTTGACTCCAGTGGCATGGAGAGCATAGGACCCACATCTGGGCATAACCTTCCCACTCGGGGGGACAAATGCAAAAACAACAGTTGATGGACAGAATGCAGAACAATGTCATACATTCACCCCAGTACAGAGATCTGGGCGTAAATCCATCGTTTTTTTGCTCACCATGCCATTCCAGTTTGAACCCAGCCATATGCAAATCATCTTGACCCTGTGCCTCATGGGAACAGTCCAGCCCGAACTGCCAAGCCAGGTTCTCCCTGGACTGGAAACAAGCATCATAGGACCGGTGTCGGGGTTCCACCCCTCTTCAGCCAGGATAGCTTGATTCCAGTGGCATGGAGAGCACAGGACCCACGTCTGGGCGTACCGCTCGGGGTGACAAATGCAAAAACAACACTCCCTGGACTGGAAACAAGCATCCTAGGACCGGTTTCGGGGTTTCATCCCTCTTCAGCCAGGATAGCTTGGCTCCAGTGGCATGGAGAGCATAGGACCCACATCTGGGCATAACCCTCCCACTCGGGGGGACAAATGCAAAAACAACAGTTGATGGACAGAATGCAGAACAATGTCATACATTCACCCCAGTACAGAGATCTGGGCCTAAATCCATTGTTTTTTTTGCTCACCATGCCATTCCAGTTTGAACCCAGCTATATGCAAATCAGTCTTGACCCTGTGCCTCATGGGAACTGTCCAGCTTGAACTGCCAAGCCAGGTCCTCCCTGGACTTAACATTTTGCCATGTTTTTGCCTCCATGAACAGCCTTTTTTCCAGCCTAAACTTTTAACTTTTTGCCTCCTTTTTGCCTCCATAAGCAGACTTTTTCCCACCTAAACTTCACCTTTGTGCCTCCATAAAGTCTTTTTTCTTGCTAAAATTTAACCTTTTGCCTTAACCTTTTGCCTCCTTTTTGACTCCATAAAGTCTTTTGTCCCCTTAAATGTAACCTTCAGCCTCCTTTTTTCCTATATAAACAGTCTTTTTTCCTACATGTGCTTAACCTTTTGCCTCCTTTCTGCCTCCATAAACCATATTTTTCCCCGCTAAACGTAATCATTTGCCTCCTTTTTGTCCGCATAACAGTCTTTTATCCTGCTTAAACATTAACCCTTTGCCTCCTTTTTGTCGCCATGAACAGTCTTTTTTCTTGCCTAAACTTAACCTTTTGCCTCCTTATTGCCTCCAGAAAAAGTCTTTTTTCTACCTAAACGTAACATTTTTGCCTCCTTAAACTGTCTTTTTTTTCCACCTAAACGTAACCTTTTGCTTCTATATAAAGTCTTTTTTCCCCGCCTAAAGTTAACCTTTTGTCTCCTATTTGCTTCCATAAACAGTCGTTGTTCCCGCCTAAATGTAACCTTTTGCCTCATTTTTGGCTTCATAAATAGTCTTTATTCCTGCCTAAACGTAACCTTTTGCCTCCTTTTTACCTCCATAAAGTCTTTTTCTTGCCTGAATGTAACCTTTTTGCCTTCATAAACAGTCTTTCATCCTGCCTAAACTTAACTTTCTGCTTCCTTTTTGCCTACATTAACAGTCTTTTTTCCTGCCTAAACATAAACTTTTGACTCTTTTTTGCCTACATAAACGGTCTTTTTTCCTGCCTAAACGTAACTTTTTGCCTCTTCTTTGCCTACATAAACAGTCTTTTACCGTGCCGAAACATTAACATTTTGCCTCCTTTTTATCCCCATACAGTCTCTTTTCCTGCCTAAACGTAACCTTTTGCCTCCTTTTTGCCTCCAGAAAAAGTATTTTTCCCACGTGAACTTAACCTTTGTGCCTCCATAAAGTTTTTTCCTGCCTAAACTTAACATTTTGCCTCCTTTTTGCCTCTATAACCAGTATTTTATCCTGCCTTAACGTAATCTTTTGCCTCCTTTGTGCCTACTGAAATAATCTTTTTTCCCTCCTAAACTTAAACTTTCTACCTCCTTTTTGCCTTGATTCAGCCCCCCTCGGAACCAAGCCCAAACCCACTGACAAAAGAGAAATCTAATGTCTCCTGATTAACGCCCGATCACTCCACAAACACGCCACAGAAATCTGGAATCCCATCACCTCCCTCACCGCTGACGTCATCTTCCTCACTGAGACATGGCTCAATCCTGCTTGTGCATCGGACACTGCCATGGCCACTCCCAGTGGATTCAAGATCATACACCAAGACCGAGTCAACAAACACAGAGGTGGTATAGCCATCCTCCACAAAGAGTCCCTTCACTGCACAGCAGCTGCAGACGACACTACCCCCTTTATGGAACACCTCAATTTCAAACTAAACACAGACAGCAAGTCCACCCTCAGGGGTACCCTGGTATACAGATCCCCAGGAACACACCGCTCCTTCTGCTAGGACATCACTGACCCCATCCACATAGCTGGGTACACTCTGGACCTGATCTTCACACCCAGCATCAGAATTAAATACAGCCACACCTCGGAGATCACCTGGTCCAATCGTCCTCTTCTTCATCTCCACCACCCCCAACACCGCCACCGAGCTCCCAGCACCGCCCAAAGGAGTTGGAGCAACGTAACAGAAAATCTATGGACCAAAACTTTACTTTACCGCCGACCTCAAGGTGGCCGCCCACAATTTCAACGCCTAGATCACTGAATGCGTTGACATAGTCGCACTCCTCAAACCTGCAAAACAAGGTAGACCCTCCACACACACCAGTTGGTTCACTCCAGACCTAAAAGCCTCCGAATGCAATTGCAAACGACTAGTCCTAAATATCACTTACATAAATATAATTCCTTTAGGTGTAGATTTTCTATTATTAACTTCAATGCACAAATATTTTTTCTAATCAATAGTTAGGACACTATTGCTGCCAGATGATATTTTGATCACTGTATTCTGGTACCATACTGTTGACAGCAGCTGTTGCTTGTTTATCAAACTCCCCACCACTTGACCGGAAGCAAGTGATTCTCCTCCAATTCTGACAGAAGCAAAAAACTTTGGGCCTTATTCACAAATTTATATGTGGTCGTAAATGTAAGTTTATGATCTAATATACATTGTTATTCTTGACAACAATCCGCAAAGGGATCCCCGGAGCCCTTAAATCTATTCCGTAAAGCTGATTTCTTTCTCACAAGTGTGGAGAAATCTGCAATATTAAATTCCACTCAAGGGGTGGGAAGGGATTGTTTCAAGGTGTGTTTTGCCTTGGAAGTTTTGGAGGCCCACAAATGGCACAAACGTATGTTTGTGGTAATTCAAACAAGCATTTGCAATGCAATAGGTCTCGCATTATTAAAGTTTGAGCTATTGGCATTGCTATATAATGCAACACCAATAGCTCAAACTTTAATAATGCGAGACCTATTGCATTGCAAATGCTTGTTTTTATGTTAATCTTGACAGAAGTGCATGATTGCATTGCCCTGGACATGCATACACACCCACACACACATACACACATGCTTTGACATACACAGGCATACACACACCGATGATTTCACGTACACAGGCAAACATACACAAGCATGCACACACACAGATACACACACACACGCCCAGGCACACACACACACACACACACACAGATGCGCATACAAGCCCAGGCATGCACACACAGGCCCAGGTACACACGCACACACACTCAGATGCACACACATCCCCAGACACAGATGCTTTCACATACACAGGCAGACACACACACCTGCACACACACAGATGCGTTCACATACACAGGCAAACACACACAGATGTGCACACACTCCCAGGCATGCACACACACACTGATGCACACACACACAGATGCGCACACATACACAGGCACACACGCATAGGCATGCACACATACACAGATGTGCACACACACGCAGGCACACACACACACAGATGCACTCACATACACAGGCAAACACACACATGCATGCACACATACACAGATGCGCACACACACCCAGGCACGCACACACCAAACACACACACATACATTCATGTTTTCGTCCGCGAGGCTGCGAGAAACAGTCAATTCCAAACTCAACAAGTAGAAACCCTTAGTGCACAATTTGCACCACAGCCGGGATTCCGTCTTGGATGCAAATTTCTTTTGCAGCACATCGGGATGTACACGGGCCTTGGGATACAGAAACAGTGTCCATCAGAAAACAAGTAACACAGATAAGGAGGCAAGGTCAGGTTTCAGACTGCAGCGCTATCCCCAGGGTAACGTAGCCAATGTACACTCATTAATCATACAGCATACAGGTTACAGAGATCCAGGCCTACCAGTTTATAAATTTTTGTTCATCGCCTAAAGAGGGGCAGTGCCGGGACTGAGGCACTTTAAATTCACCGCCTCCAACACCAAACAAGTTGGGACCTTTTCCATTGTTGTCTGGTCACCTGTGAGTGACTCTGTTGATTCGCAGAGCAATCGGTGTCTAAGAGTCAGTGTGCGAAGAGATTGCGGGACCATTGTCTACCAATCCACACTTGTATTTCGCATTGTATGGACTACTGCCCACTAAACAGATTTGCCAATCAGGCGCCGTTCGACCTGCCATAATCAACAAGTACCGGATGTTTACCTGGAGTGGACACCACCTCCACAGCAAGGGACATTTCACTAGTCTAGGAGCAATCTACACCCTCTTTGTGACGAGTCCATGATCACACGTAACGTGCCGATCCAAAATATGAGACGGGCGAAAATTACAGCGCCACAACAGCGTAAAATGGTTTCTAGCGTGGTCGAGGAAACGTATGGTGGAAACTAAGTAAAGCAGTGACCAGATGCAAAGACATTATTAATTCATTGCCTCCGTTAAGGGCCCCGCACATGCTCTCACCATGGAGCGCGCCGATGAACGTGTTATTAAAACAGATAAAATGCATTGTCATTTACAATGCGAATAGCTTAAACTGTCCCAAGTTCGAGACCTTTTGCATTGCAAATGCTTGTTTAAGGACTGGATCGTGTATGCACCACACTTAAGGACAACCCCTAAATCCTATATTCTGTATGGTGTTGTGATTCTAGTTTGATTGGCCATTCTCAGTGGTAACCTAAGTATTGACTTTACTGTTGTGGTGATCAGAAAAGCGATGTGGGGAGACGCTTGTGAACCTATAGAACCCCGAAATGAAATGAAATGGTGGCAGCGTGCTCTCTGGCACCAGGGCTGCTCCCTTCTAGAATTAATGGTAAAGTAGGGCTGCCTGGCCGCTGTCTGTGAATTAAAGGGCAGCACAGTTTTCCCTGGCCCCCGTCTGTGAGTGCCTAGAGCACCTAGAGGCTTCTGAATAAATGACAGCACCGTGCCCCATGAAGATGAAATACACTGCTGTGCCCTGCATTGGGGTGCTTTGTATGTCTACCTAGAGACACTGAGGCTGTAATGCTATGGTTTGGCTTGCGCCACTGCTGCTGGGTGTAAGTCAATCTATGGTACTGAATGGACTATCGTCACCTCACTAGTGGGGGGTCAACGTTCAAGTGAAATCAACACCTCACTTCCTATGTAGAGTCGCTGCTGCTCGCACCACGGGAGGCGTCCTTGGGAAGGAACTCACCCTGGCTGCAAAATGTCAGGGTTCAACGGAGGAGGTGATGTACATAAGCGAGATAGCTGAGTGGGTTATGCACGTGCAGTAGAGATGGGCGTAAAACTCACTGTCCGAACCCCACTGCTGGCGGTGACTGCCACCCAACCCTCAGTTGGGCAGTTAGAACAACAGTTAGTACCGTGCTATGATTCCGAATGTGTAAGCTCTATGCAGACAACAATATGTTTTGATATCTTGCCTAGCTTATAATGGCCCAATCAGAGGTGACAGGCCCCTGGCTTGCTACAGTCACACTGAGTTTCGCTACCCAGAAATTGCCCAATAAGCGGCGCGCACGCATTGAATCCAGCGTTCAGCCTCCGTACACAAATAGGGAATTTCACCTTGTAGTGTGTTTATCTAGGTACCTGAATCGATATTCCTATTCTTTGCCCTTGTCCGGTTATAAATCAATAATATCCCTACAACGGCATAGAAACCCTTTTCATAATTCAGTCATAGCGCATGCTGTCACATTAAGCAAGCCTACTCCTCCAGCCCCCTAGAAAGCACACCGAGTTCTTAAAAAAATCCAAGCCTCCAGCAACCTTGGAAATCCTCGCTGCTTTGTTTTGATTTCGTCCGAGAACTCCTGTAAAGCACTGTAAGAACGACCAGTTCTTAGTGACATCTTCATTGACGTCTTATGTCCAGCCTTACGTCAAACCCGATTCAGAAAAGGGGTGGTGATGGACAGAGCATCTGAATTAAGCAGAACACTCCTACCCAGTCAAAAGATCAGGGCTTGATCCATCACCGTTTTTTAGCTCACTGCACCATCCCAGCTCAGAACCCGGCTATATGCAAATTAGTCTGACCCTGGCCCAGTGCATCATGGGAACAGGGCAGACCAAACTACCAAGCCAATTCTTTACTGGAAAGAAAACAAGCTTCCGGGGACCGGTTTCTGGCATTACAGCCGTCTTCGGCCCGGCTTGCTTGAATCCTGATGGTGCAGTGAGCAAGGGACTCATTTCTGAGCATACCCTTCCACTCCTATAGTGGCCAAAACGATTCAAAAAAGGGGGTGGTGATGGACAGAGCATCTGAATTAAGCAGAACACTCCTACCCAGTCAAAAGATCAGGGCTTGATCCATCACCGTTTTTTAGCTCACCGCACCATCCCAGCTCAGAACCCGGCTATATGCAAATTAGTCTGACCCTGGCCCAGTGCATCATGGGAACAGGGCAGACCAAACTACCAAGCCAATTCTTTACTGGAAAGGAAACAAGCTTCCGGGGACCGGTTTCTGGCATTACAGCCGTCTTCGGCCCGGCTTGCTTGAATCCTGATGGTGCAGTGAGCAAGGAACTCATGTCTGAGCATACCCTTCCACTCCTATAGTGGCCAAAACGATTCAGAAAACGGGGTGGTGATGGACAGAGCATCTGAATTAAGCAGAACACTCCTACCCAGTCAAAAGATCAGGGCTTGATCCATCACCGTTTGCATCAGGGTATGCTCAGATGTGAGTCCCTTGCTCACTGCACCATCAGGATTCAAGCAAGCCGGGCCGAAGACGGCTGTAATGCCAGAAACCGGTCCCCGGAAGCTTGTTTCCTTTCCAGTAAAGAATTGGCTTGGTAGTTTGGTCTGCCCGGTTCCCATGATACACTGGGCCAGGGACAGACTAATTTGCATGTAGCCAGATTCTGAACTGGGATGGTGCAGTGAGCTAAAAAACGGTGATGGATCAAGCCCTGATCTTTTGACTGGGTAGGAGTGTTCTGCTTAATTCAGATACTCTGTCCATCACCACCCCCCTTTTTACGTCAAACCCGGCACCTTTCAGGTATAAATATACCAACGTTGCCTTAAGCAAACACACGGTGGTGACGAATCTGGATCAGCTACTACTTGCCCGAGAGCCCAGCTGATGCAAGAGCCCACGGACGCTGCCCCTCCCTTTTGACGTGCTGAGAAAGACGCTGTCTTATCTCTTGCCCGAGAAATCCAGCCTCCGGCGTTTCCAGCTTACTCTTGCGGGTGACTGGGATACCGAGTCCTGAGAGAGAGATACCAGACCTCCTGCCTTCTAATACCCAGGTACTGAACTGACTAAACACTTACAGAGAATTCTTGAATCAGATTATTGGAAAAACAAACTTAACTTAAACTGCTACTTACTTACTCCTTCCCACGTATTAGGCTTAGGTCAGGTACACCGGGGTAGGCGTAGTTAGAAGCACCAGTTGAGTACGATTAGTCAATGTATATATGTATGTATCTATTTTATCCATTTTAAAGTATCATATGGCTAAGAACCCATATCAATGCTTTTACAGTATTATTTCATAATCCTGCTTTTACTGTATGCACTTTACTTAACTATAAGTATTTCAATTGTAGCAATTCATTTCTCTTGTATGAGGAAAGAGACTGCTCAATAAACAACACCTTTTATTGAAAACGCCCGTCTCTCTTTTTCTCTGCAATCTGGTGAAACTAAGTGCGCACTTATTGACTGAGTGAAATAGCTGTCTTTTGTTTTCACACGACTCTAGAGATACACTCTTATTCAGGGAGAGCAAAGTTGTCATGTTTTATGGTTGTCAGAAACTAAATCCCTTCTTGTCTATCCAGGGAGATTAAACTCCTCCTCGCCTATTCGAGAAAGATTCTAGTGAACTCTGAGCTAGCTGGCAAAAAACTTAAGTCTAATATAGTCAGTAGAGACCTAGTTAACCTTAGTCCTACGTCTACACTACTGAAGATATTATTCCAATGCGCAGAGCCTATTGGGACTATAGGAACTACACTACATGGCGCCCAACGTTTGGTAAGGCGATAAATCTAACGCAAGACGTTAGAGTAACTCAGTCGTGCTTTCTCACACAGACCCTTTCTCCCGTAAATACTCCAAAAGACGTCTGGAGTGGGTAAAAGGTTAAAATCCGCAGGAACTTAGTAGGAAGAGATTTGTATGTATAGTTTTTGGTTTATTCAACGTTGAAGGATACAGTGTTCCAAAATATTGTGCACCTAATCTTTGTTTCCTTGAAACTTGATCTGCAACAAAAACCTTCCTGTCAGTGAAATGTCAGAAACTGAAGAAGAAAGGGAGGCAGCTAGAATAGCAGCTCGTCTCCTAGAGGATGACAATAGTCTCCTACAGACTGACCCGGATGCAATACTCATTCCGGTCAACATAAGAAAAACTATAACAGTTAAACTTATAGAAAATGGACTAACATCGAGAGGTGGTACAGTCATATTCGTAATTGAGGCACATGAATATCGGCAGACAGAGGCATTCTATTCATGGATAAACTTTCCAGCAGCAAACGCTGTCACACATGAATTCCACTATTACAAAATAGAGGAACCACCGGATGAATACACTCCTTTCGAGGAGGTGGAAATCCCATTAAAATACCAAGAGCACCTGCTCTGGTTTAAAGGCGCCCTAAAACATAATGATCACATCACCAGGCTCGGTCCACTAGGTAGACCAGGAGCAACGTGGCCGGTTCTAGCCAGCTACACACCACAACCTGACATTAATAAAATGTCTAGCGAAGAACTCTTAGTTAAAATAAAAGAATTAACAAAGGCATATAGAGAGTTGGTTCAATTGGCAACGGAGGATATAACTTTCCTCCAGAAATTGAAAGAAACAGATATAGGAGAACAACCATTTGAACTTGCCAGAATCATAGAAAAATCCTATGAAGAGCTAGGAAGAGATAGTTTGGGTGGGAAACCAGTAAAACCCCAACTAACTGAAAATCCTGAAAAAATATTTATTAAAAATAATTTAAACACTCCAAAAAAGAGCTGGGATGGAAATAAACAATCCACTCCCAAAGAAAAAAGATTCCAGTCCAGAGGAAGGTCTCCTCGGCGGAGAGAAAGATCTCCGGACCAAGGACACAAGTCTCCCCAGAGGGAGCCCTCTGAGAAAAGATACAACCTTAGAAATAGGGATAGTTTGAAGACACCTGATAGATATCAAGATACTGATACACGTCCCTCTCGATCTTTTCAGACTTCCTCGCAGAAATCGGAAAGAAGAGGACGGTCAGAACACAGGGAAGAGCACGTCAAGTCCAAAGACAAGGAACCTGCTCATCAAAGTAAAAAATTACAATTTCCAAAAAAGAAAGTAGCCAGTATTAAAATAATCAAACATGCCGAGGATCCTGAGGACATAGCTGAAAAACGGAGAGTGGGCTCAGACAATGCCTGACAGCGCAGCAGAAGTGAGCATAGCTCGCAAGATCCTGATGAATCATCTGGAGACAGTGGACACGAGTGAATACATTCAGGTGGAAACTGCAGATACCAGAGTTAGCAAACCTCATAAAATATACGAAATAACATTACGTATAGAGGGAGATAAGACTAGGAAAATAAGGGGTCTATTTTGGGATAACCTCTCAAAAGGCTATGACATCCTTTTAGCTGAAAAAGACTGGCCACCGGAGTTTGTCAGGGAGTGCCCTCATGGCGAAGAAATGATTATGCCTGCCTTCTCAAATCACATTCCAATTCATAAAAAATATACACTTGCAAGAAAGTGGGCAGTAGCCCAAGCTCCTGCATTATATAAAAACCATGTTGGATGGGATGAGGAATCTCCTCCTCACAAAATCCAGTTAAAAAGTCAACCAACTGCACAAAGGCAGTACCCAATTAAGCAAGATGCTAAAAAACAGGTTAGGGAGATCTTAGATCAACTTGAATACCAGGGGGTGATTGAAACTTGCACCTCACAAATGAACAATCCTTTGTTTCCTGTCTCCAAGCCAGACGATTCATATCGTCTAGTTTTGGATTACAGACATCTAAACTCATGTTGCAAAACTTTTGTAGTACAAAACTCACATAGTGCAGCACTAATGAATAAGGCGCAAAAAATACAAAACAACATTAGACATCTCTAATGGATTCTTTTGTCAAAACATAGCACCTGAAAGCAGGTATTTGACCGCTTTCTCAATAATGGGCTCGCAGAAAAAAAATGTCGACTCCCACAGGGGTTCAAGAACAGCCCAGGATTATTCTCAGCAAGAGTAACAGAGTTACTACAAATGTATGATGATGAGGCATTATCTTATGTCGATGACATCTATCTAACAGATGATGACTTGGATACTCACTTGAAAAGAGTGAACACCATAATACTTGGGTTCGCAGCAGAGGGTTACAAATTCAACTTTAAAAAGTCACGAATTGCCCATCTAACTGTCCTGTTTTTAGGATATGAATTATCAAGTGAAGGCAAAAGCCTGGCAGACAATTTCTTAGTGAAATGTGCTGTAATCCAAGCACCAAGAACGCTGAAAAACTTACAATCAATTCTAGGTTTCCTGAATTTCGGAAGAACTTACATTCTAAATTATGCAGAGAGGGTTAAACCTCTCTATGAACTAATAAAACCAGATTATTTTAAAACAATCAATTGGACTAAAAAACACACAGAAATTTTGAGATCATTGCAAACAGACATGTTAGCTAAAACAAAATTGCAAACACGCGATAACACACGCAACCTTGTGATCCGGGTCATCCCAGGAAGATGCGGATTCACATACCTAACTTCTAATGAGGGAGAAACGGTACCAATAGCATACAAATCACATTTGTACACAGAAGCTGAAAAAACATTCAGTATTAAGGAAAACATTGTACATGCGATTCAAACAGCTGTAGCAAAAGATAGAGACCAAGCCGAAGGCAGACGGATTACTGTTTTAACAGCAGAATCAGCCTTTGAGGCATTAACAAGCCCATGTAATTTAACTACCGTGGCATTAAATCCAAAATGGATACAATGGGAAAATTCTCTTGCTACAGACAAAGTGAAATACTATTTTGGCCCAAACATGAAAGATTAAAAAATCTAGAATATGAAAGAGAATATCCTCTGCCAATGGTCATTCTGCCCATACAACAGTACTCCTGTGTAATATATACAGACGGATATGCACAGCCCTCAGTTTGGGGAAAACAAGCCTATAACGCCACATGCGAGATTGTTAAATACGTGTGACGCGGAGGTAAATTGAGACCTCTGGTAACAATATCACACTCTGTAGAGAACAATTCAGAACAACAAACTGAAGTAATAGCGTTAAAAATGGCGCTAGATAATGCCGATCGCGAATTCCCGACACTAATAGTGTGCGATTCATATTACTGCGTCAAATCATACAATAACGACTTGCAGAAATGGGTTCAAAACGGTTACAAAGATGACACAGGTGCCACAATAAAGCAAAAATCGCTTTGGGAACAAGTAGTTCTCTTACAGAAAGAACTACCAAAGACTCACGTGATACATTCATTGAGTCATGAACGTGATGGCGTTCATGTTTCAGGGAATTCATTGGCTGAGACAGCCACAGCGGAAGCAACTAAGCCGGCTTCCGTAGCTACAAAAAAGCGTTCAGGAAAATACGTAGACGGGGAAACGATGCTGGCAGTAAAAACGTCATCAAAAGGCGACTGTGCAGCGCTACCCGTCAACTATCCACTCAATTATACATACATAATCGATGCAAACTCCGTTCCTTTTGCTCAAATCCCTGGAGTGGGGGATAAAGTAATTCCAAACACGAACAGGAGAAAATTATTAATAGCAGAAGCACATATGGGTGAGGGTCTAAGACACCTTAAGATTAAGGAATCTCTGGAAGAATTACAATCAATATACTGGTGGCCGGGAATGAGCCTGCAAAACTACAAATTCGCATTTTACTGTCAAAACTGCAACAGAGATCGCAGTGGCGAACTACCCGGAGTATTACCATTGCCGTTCTTTTAGATATCACAAGAATATCAATACAAAATACCCAGAAAAAATGCGTCCAATTAATATTATTTAAGACTACTTTCACTTAAAATGTAGACACCAGCGCTCGTCTGACGCCAGAACTGTTATAAAAAGATTTGCGAGTCTATAGCGGCATAGACGCAATTGGCATGCTACATTCTGACCAGGGTCCTGCTTTTAGCTCTCGAACTTATAAGGAGGCCATGACCAGCATGGGCATAGTAATCTTATCACTTCCTTCCTGAGGGAAATGGGATAGTGGAAAGACAAAACCGAGACATAAAGCAATCTATAACGGCAAAGGTATTAGGTTCGGGGGTTGGGTGGGTCAAACATTTAACAAGTGTCCAACGTAGTCTTAACAATCTGCCAAGAAATTCTCTAAAAGGTTTCAGTCCGTACGAACTATTGTTCGGGACTAGAATGCATATCCAGGATCTCGATAGTCAGACTTCAGTGTTAGAAAGAAAATGCTTTGATATCAAAGATCGTTTGGCTATTTTACAGGACTTAAATGAAACAAGAAAAGACCTGAGCAACATAAAGTTGAAACAACAGCCAACAGCCATTGAAGAGAAACCACCTGTCCCAGCAAGGCCTGTCTGGATTCCAAAGATTGGGGATCTGGTCAGAGAGAAAATCGCGGTGAAGAAGGAATTTGGGCCTTCTTACAGAAAAGCAGTACCTGTCTTAGCTGTCAACGGAACAAGATCAGTTGTACTACCGCCCCTTGCTGGTAAAAAGGAGAACCGAGTTGTATCCATCGACCTGGTTAAACCACAATCATGTGGCAAATAATAAGTAGTAGGCCAAGTGGACTCCCAAGAAATAGCAGAACACCAAAGTTTGCTACAAATCAAGAGGTTCAAACTGAGAGACTAATCACATTTGATAAACCTACAGTGAATCAACAAGGACTATGCAACAAAGCCATGGAACTTATGCCTCTTAAAACCCAAATTGCAACAATTCGTCAAGAAACACCTGTCTACAACGATGTAGCCACAGACTATGCTAATGAAACAAAGAAAAATCCAGAAGCAATTCCAACAATTGACAGAACTGCATTAGGCTATTTCATCAATTTCGATGACTTCTCTGAGGACCCGAGCGAACCTGAGGAACAGCCAACAACAACAAAAACTTTTAAAGACAAAACTAAAGAACTCTTTCATCAACTACAAGAAACCTATCTGATTTCCCCATGGATTGAATTTTGGGTGGTGCTAGGTGTACTTTTCCTCCTGCTTTGGCTCATCTTGGTGCTATGCTTGGGACACTTCATTGAGGGAAAATATATTACAATGGACACAGCAAGCCAGAATATCAACCTGGTCCTAAAGCCACACAAGTCTTCACACATCGAGAAAAGAGAACTTTCTTCAGTAAACTTCACAGCCAGTCCGATACCCGGTGGGGTAGCATGGTACAAAACATATTACGAAATATATGGCCCGGTCGAGCTCTTGAAGTATCCTCATCAATTTAAGGTTTCATTAAGTGACTTTGTAAAACCGAGCACATTCTCTGATGATTGGGACTTTGAAAGTATTAATGATATGATGTTAGACTTAGTTATGTCAGCAAAATTTACAGAACATGATTATTTACAGGGTTCATCAAATTATGAACAGATGTACTGCTACAACCACTATGCTAACCATTATTTGCATAAAACTGCTCAACCTAGAAATGTTTTAAATTATAATCAATGGGAACATTGTGCAACTCCACCAAAAGGTAGTTCAAAAACATTTTATGAGAAATTCCCATACTTCTCAGGGTTTAACACAAGTGAAGCAGAAACGTTTTATTTCAAACTGTTAAATAAGACAGGAATGAAAACCATGCTGACAAATACAAAATAATCTATTCAGAAACATTTTTTGAAAAAATGAATACATTTGGTTTTGATTTTTGGAAAAATAACATTGAAACAAAAACCATCTGGGGTACGAAAGATTGGCAAGTGCAAGGTATAGATTCATTATTCAGAGCCTGCATGATCCCAGAACAAATTATATTTTTGAATGACACAATTCAACAAACAACCTGTCTTGGCCTAGCCAATATTAAAGACTTAAACAAACCGTCTATTCCAAATCCAACACCTGACAGTAATAGCACTACAGAAGTTGAGATAGACGTATCCCATATTTTAAACCAAAACAGAACACATCCTGATTGAAAAAAATGGTTGATCTGGCCCACAGACACAAATAACTGTCAAGATAGATTCCTGAACAAAATACAGGGGTTCAAATTGACCAGGCCAGACCCTAGATACTCCCAGAGACAACATCCAGGGATAGTAACAACATACAGTGTAGGAAAACTCTGCCTTGAATGGCTACAGACATCCACACTGGCAGAAATTAAGCAACACTTAACTTTACTTAAAGAAGGTGCTGACTTGCGTGATTTCATTATGGGACCACGCAAACAGCGTCAAAAACGTTTCATAGCAGCCTCTATATATGCAGCTTATAACGAATCTTGGAAAGAAACTCAAATTGAAACAGCAGAGAAAATACGGGAAATTGACCGTATTAATTTGGAAAAATCACTTTCTGTTGTGGACAATGGGTTAATGACTCTGTCTTCCAGAATATATTCACTGGACAGTATTGTATCATCTGCAATCGATATAATAGAGCAGGACTTACTAATGTTACAACATGGTCAGTCCCAATTGCGTTCTATTGTACAGCTTGGCTGGACGTTACAAAATCTGCGTTCAGGCTACGTGCCTTGGCGTTTAATCAACACAACGTCACTGTTCTCTATCTTTAACCTTACTGATATACAAATCAGCTTGGCACAAAAATGAGCAGAGTATACAATTGTGAGCATTGAAAAACTTGAGAGATTACCATTGACAATGTCAGAACGACCTGTCATTGAATGGATAATACACGGAATAATAACTATTCCGATAACAATTTTCCAATTTCGATACTGCCAAAAGTATATACAGGCAGGCCAGTATGAAAGGTTGGGTAAAGGATACATTAAGTCAACATGGAAATTACCTTACACACACACATGTTATAGTGAAAAAGGACAGAATGTATTTCTTAGTGGTAATAATTGTGAAAAATCACTAAGCGGTATACTTCTGTGTCAGGGTATAAATCTACATGGGGCCTGTGAGGGGACTTCAAATAACCTTACATGTCACCAGCTTGGCACACCTGCAACTCGAATAGAGCCATTCTTTAGACGGCTTTCGAACCAGAGCTACATTCTAATAGTGGACCACAGATGTTGTGGCTTGGTGCCAGGAAAAGCTTATCTAGTAAGCGTTTCTTCCATGGTCACTTGTTGTATGCAAGTATTGTATCCGAACGACACTCCAGACAGGGAGGGAAAAATTTGGCCCAGTTTTAAAATCTCTTCTATTTGAATTGATACTTTAAGCAGAATGAAGTCTGTTCTTCTACAGACGCCTGTGCCCTTGACGTCATCAAAAGAAATGTATGATCTCCAAGTTGCAAGGACAACGGCAGAGATACATAACCTTTTATCAACAAATTGCCCCTTACACTTCGCAGAAATGCTAAACCAAATCTTAAACATTTCAGATACGAATGGTATCCAGAGTGTATTTAAGACAATTTTTTCGGGACTGTTGTCACCTTTTAAAGCAGTCCTGGGCATATTTCCTAATTTTGTCCATTCAATCTTTGGCGGCCTTCCACTCCTGTTGGGACTCGTAGCAGGCATTTTATTTTTGATACTCCTGCTTTGTTATGGCAAGCCATGTCACAGACAAGACTCCGGCAACAATGGAAGAAACGATCCTAGCTATACGCTATCGGGACCGCATAACTAAAGTCCTTGGATTAGATTGGATAAGAGATCTGAATATGACCTGGTTTCTTTCATTCAGACCCATCTGGCAGAATTGTATCTTACCTGTGTTAAGATGTATGCTGTGCGGAGAAGAATGCGTGTTAGACGTCTGTCTTACACTACAATCAGAAATACCATTGGATACAGATACTTTGCTAAGTCCTGTAACGGCTCATGCATCGTGTTGTCCCCAGCGGTTACCCATCCTGATGACGGCATTCGTTGAGACTTCACCACTGCGATTAAAGGGTAGTGAAGTGCAAGATGAGAGCAGCATCAACCAGGTACGACCTTCTGTGAGCAATGCTGATCAATACATCGATGATAGCAATCATTCTCACGACTGCACAGTTGCGGCATTTTCCAACTAGGTCGAACTTTCACCTGAAGCGGTAAACTGCTTTTTTGAAAGTCTGTCTGAAATGATGTTCTCCCCTGAACAAAAAGAATAACTTTTAAGCAAACGAGCACTCAGCGTTCCCTGAACTCTGAATTTGGCCTTCAGCTTTGAAAAACAAAAGCTTCTGGAAATATTTGGAACTGTTTTGGCTTCTTCCCTTGAAAAACGAAATTATTTTTTTCCCCGATTCCAAAATATTTACCTTTTTTTGGCACTCATCCTCTGCTTAAAGTAGAACTATTCTTAGAGAACAGAGCTTCTATTTTTAGGAACTCTAGAGACAATATATTACCTCAGCCTCTAGCATATTTACAAATAACTGTATTTATATGTGATGAAATGGTCTCGCACTTTTCTTTTCTGTATAAGAGCCATTTCATGTGTAATTTTCGCAAAATCATTCCGCTGATATATATGCATCCTCTTTTATGAATGATTACTCTGCTTGAAATACTGTACCTATACTAATTTTTCGTGTATTTCGCATATGCCATTTCAGATACAAAAAATGTATTTTGGGGTGGATCGGTATACACATGCACCGTTAGATATGTTTACTATTACTTAGTTTAGTAATTAAGGACATGAATTCGTGGAGTGGGTGTAGTGTGTTTATCTAGGTGCCTGAATCAATATTCCTATTCTTTGCCCATGTCCGGTTATAAATCAATAATATCCCTACAACGGCATAGAAACCCTTTTCATAATTCAGTCATAGCGCATGCTGTCACATTAAGCAAGCCTACTCCTCCAGCCCCCTAGAAAGCACACCGAGTTCTTAAACAAATCCAAGCCTCCAGCAACCTGGGAAATCCCCGCTGCTTTGTTTTGATTTCGTCCAAGAACTCCTGTAAAGCACTGTAAGAACGACCAGTTCCTAGTGACATCTTTATTGACGTCTTATGTCCAGCCTTACGTCAAACCCGGCACCTTTCAGGTATAAATATACCAACGTTGCCTTAAGCAAACACACGGTGGTGACGAATCAGCTACTACTTGCCCGAGAGCCCAGCTGATGCGAGAGCCCACGGACGCTGCCCCTCCCTTTTGACGCGCTGAGAAAGATGCTGTCTTTTCTCTTGCCGAGAAATCCAGCCTCCGGCGTTTCCAGCTTACCCTTGCGGGTGACTGGGATACCGAGTCCTGAGAGAGAGATACCAGACCTCCTGCCTTCTAATACCCAGGTACTGAACTGACTAAACCCTTACAGAGAATTCTTGAGTCAGATTCTTGGCAAAACAAACTTAACTTAAACTGCTACTTACTCACTCCTTCCCACGTATTAGGCTTAGGTCAGGTACACCGGGGTAGGAGTAGTTAGAAGCACCAGTTGAGTACGATTAGTCAATGTATATATGTATGTATCTATTTTATCTATTTTAAAGTATCATATGGCTAAGAAACCATATCAATGCTTTTACAGTATTATTTCATAATCCTGCTTTTACTGTATGCACTTTACTTAACTATAAGTATTGCAATTGTAGCAATTCATTTCTCTTGTATGAGGAAAGAGACTGCTCAATAAATAACACCTTTTATTGAAAATGCCCGTCTCTCTTTTTCTCTGCAATCTGGTGAAACTAAGTACGCACTTATTGACTGAGTGAAATAGCTGTCTTTTGTTTTCACACGACTCTAGAGATACACTCTTATTCAGGGAGAGCAAAGTTGTCATGTTTTATGGTTGTCAGAAACTAAATCCCTTCTTGTCTATCCAGGGAGATTAAACTCCTCCTCGCCTATTCGAGAAAGTTTCTAGTGAACTCTGAGTTAGCTGGCAAAAAACTTAAGTCTAATATAGTCAGTAGAGACCTAGTTAACCTCAGTCCTACGTCTACACTACTGAAGATATTATTCCAATGCGCAGAGCCTATTGGGACTATAGGAACTACACTACAACCTGTCCAGCAAAATATTCTGTATTTGTATTTTTGATGTGTAATTGTGGGCAGCAGTGGTGGTGGGTCGGTATAACGGTTCAACTTGGAAATGTTAATACCTTTCTGCCTTCGGACTGGAGAAGTTAAGTGCAACTTTATGCACTAAAAGCGATCGCGAAAGCGATTGCTCTTCGATCGCGAAAGCGATTGCTCTCGTAAAAAAAAAAAAAACAGACCCCAAGTGGTGCGCGCGCGACACATGTGCTTTCAATTATCGCGCCCGTGTCTGGGCACGATAATTGAAACCACATGAGCTTTGGTGCGCGTAACAGACACCAATAGGCCATGGGCGGAGCAATGCGCCCGCCTTTGGCCTATTGTGTGCTCTGTTGAAACAAAACGCTCACTCAAAGCCCAATTTCAGAACACAAAACAAAAAACACACGCACGAGCGTGTACAATTCCAGGGTCCATTTCTGAACCTCGGACAAAAGAACTCTCGCTGCGCGAGCACTGCTGCGCAGTACAACGCAGGGCGCAAGCCCTAAAAACTGATTTGATGCCTTTCTCCCTTGAAAATGGCCGGAGAATTACTCCAGGCAAGGGCTGAAATAACTCGTCTTCAAGGATGAAAAGAGGAACAAATATCTCCCTGACTTGCTTGGGACATACGAGAAGGGCTTTCTTCCCAAGGAGACATGTTTTTATCACAGAGGGAAAAAAATTGCATTTGCACGAGAAGCTACTGCACAGAGGTGTAATAAGAGTTGTTGGGAAAAATCCCAAAACATTTCCAAGTACCAGTGAAAACATGTGCTGAGCACAGCTTTCCAGGTGCACTTCTGGGAGTGTTTGAGTATTAAAAAAAAAGGTAAAAGGACTTCTTGCCAGAGATCTATATCATGAGTCTTTATTTTATGGTTTTCTTTGTGAAAAGGACCAATTCATTTCAGCACTTACCTCAATAACTAACTTTTCTTTCACCTTTTTCATCAGGGATCGTTTGTCTGCTTGACCCGCTGTGCTGCTGATTTGCTCCCTCATCTTTACTTGAATACTCAATTTACTACTTTTGACTCTCCCTATCTTGCCTGAGTCTCAAAATGAATATTTTTTTTCATGGACCCCATGTTTTTTTCAAAAACATATTTTATTGAGCTTTTAAGGTACATAAAGGGCTGTGGCCTGCTGTATTCATTTTGAACACAAGATATATCAGGGGTACCAATATATGCATGAAGCTGTAACCTCTGCTGAACCTGCAGGCAAAAAATTATAAACATGGCACAGGTAATCTCAGACCCCACAAAACTTATTAAATCTGGATGTATGTGAGCATAGACGGTAGTGTTATGTTGTCTGGGCTGTCCAGGGACCATTCGTGTATGGGAGGACAATCTTCTGAGGGGTCTATAGATGGTTAGAGAGGTAAGTCTATACCCAGATAAACGCCCATCGGGACCATATTTTCCTGTGTTCTGGGTACAACCCTGGGCCTGGAAGACCGCAATCTTTGCTCACATGCATCTATCTTGGGCCTTCTTCAATCCGCCGATTGTTGGATGGGACGTTCCCTTCCACAGCTAAGCAATGTCACATTTGGGGAGAGTGAGGGCTAAGAAGAGAAAGTGTTGTTTGTATCTGTTCCCCCCAATCCCGTCAGTACTATGGAGTAGAAATAATCTCGGGTCAAATGGGAGTCCCAAGACAGGACCTGGCCCAGGCAGGATGCTACCTTGTGCCAGAATTGCTGCAGCGTGCCATAGCTCCAGACTGTGTGTAGGTCGGTCCCCTCCTCCCTCTCGCATCAAAGACACAAAGTGGATTGAATGGCACCCATCTGCCATAGGCGGGATCCAGTGAAGTATATACGGTGTATATATTTAAATTGGAAGAGGCGGTAGCGTGAGGACACCGCTGCGCCCCAGGGGCTGGCCAGGGCTTCCGTCCAGTCATCGTCAGTCAGGTCAGGTAGATTCACGAGCCATGCCGCCCTCGTATTATGCAGTGTTGTGCGGGCATGGGTGGTCAGTGTCTGGTATAGCTGGCGTATCTTATGTGCCTCCAAGTCCCCCATTAGCCGGTGGCCCTCATGGGGATAAAATTCGGGCAAGGTGTCCAGTGAGTGAAGAAGGGGGGCGAATGCATACCTCAACTGGAGGTATTGTGTCTTATTCAGCTGAAAATCTGTCTGCAGCTGTTGAAATGATTTGAGGGTAGTGCCCTGCATGACATTTCCCAGGGTAGATATACCCAACAAAACCCACCTACGGAAACTCGATAGGCAGCAACAGGGCGTAGGTATGTGCCATGCCATAGTGGAGTTGCGCTCATCAGGCGGCCTTGCCATCCCATATGTCGGACCGTATATCTCCAAAGCCGAACTACGGTTCTGCTGACGGGAGGCAGGAAGTCTAAATTCCCACGACTATATAAAAGCTGGAGGGGAAGGTGCTCTCCATTGCCATGTGCTCGAGCGTGTATGCAGGGTCTGTGGGTGAATTATACCACCATTCATTAATGATGAGTAAGTGGGATGCCGCATAGTAGGCGTATACATCCGCTGCTGATGGAACCCATGTTTTGCAATGTTAAATGTAACATTCTCTTGAGATTCACGTTTTTACCTGTTATCTTGTGCTAGTTGTCTTCAAGCGTACTGACACTCTGTACTGGTAACGAGCCGCCATTATTCATGCTGTAATGAGCATGTTCACATAAAGGCAGCTGCGCTCCTCTGCTAACGCAGAGGAGCACCGCCCCCCTGCTCTTTGAGCAGTGCAAAATCGAACATTTTTATTATACGAACACAATGTTATTATCATTTTATTTTTCCACACTGGCTCAGTTCAGTTGCAGTTTAGGTGTGGTGCGGGTTGGGATGGGCTGTCGTCACAACCAGCAGGGAGAGGAGTGGTGGGCACTTTCTAAGTACGCATGACGGTTTGTCCGGCTGTCATGGGCCGGCCAAACAGTCACACGCATTTAGCATTTCTCCACTGGGCTCGATTGCACAGCATGGGTGGAGAACATGAAGAGGCTCCCACTCCCTGTCTGAGCACTGAACCAGGGCACTCAGATTAATCATGATGCTGCTGCCATCAGCGTTTTGATTGGTTAGGGGAGTCTGGAAGCCTGTGTGTTTCCTGCTTCATCAACAGAATAAAGATGGAGTAGAGGCGGTGACAGGTAATTCAAATGTAAATAAAAATCAAATCCCCCCCCCACACCACCACCACCACCCCAGTACTATTTATTAGCAGCTGCCACTGCATAAAGGACTGGAAATGTTAGTACCTTAATACAACAAGTATTGGCTGAGTCAAAAGGTATGCTTTAGCTGCCAGCATTTTGGCTTTTTAATGCTTTTTTTGTCATAGTTCCTATTGAGGAAGCTGCCTCGGCAATATAAAAATTAAAACATTGGCTAAAGCAGAAATAGTGTTTTGGTCCCAAAAAATCACACATTGATAGACTTGTTTCTGACACTGAAGAAAACTACTTTGTGTGTGCATGTGCTCTTTGTAAAAGTAAAATCAAAAGGTCTTGGCTGCTGACATAAAAAAGGGCATTCTGAGATATTCAGTTATTAGAAACAATGATCGCTAACACATTGTGGTTATATATTTAGGTCATAGTTTTCCTTTTGAAAAAAGAGAACCACAGTTGCATAATTCTAATGCCAAGTAGGGTATGGGTGGCTATCCATAAATTATTGTAGTGTACAGCATTCCAGTCTGCAAACTTTGAAGCAATAATAGTCTGAATATTGAAATCTTCGTCTTCCTGTACATGTACATGTTCTGCAACCTCAACACAGAGCATGATTTGCCTTTGTTCACTTGCCTCCTTTTGAGTGTCCCTTTCCTGTCTTTGTTTGCTAACTCCTTGTGACACCCCCCTCCCCCATGCCCCCCCCCACACTCGCCAACACATCTCCCCACCCATCCTGAAGTTTGTACAGCTCCCTGGCGAAAAGAAAGAAGATTTTTATAGAAAAGCACACATTGCACTTTCTTTCAAGTGCCAACAGTTACTGGTGAGGAGCACACCCCAGCCAAAACTAAGTAGAACAGCTCACAGCTTGGGCAGTGTGCCCACATTCACAGAGAGCGTGGTAAAGAGAAATCAAAATGAACAAGACAGGAGTTCGAGGTGAGTGGGTCTTTACATTTCAGACACTGTATTAAAAAAAATCAAGGCAATGTCATAAAACATATTGGCTGTGTTGCCAAGAAGGACAACCTTTTTATGTACATAGCCACACAGTTTTAGCCCGTACCTGTATGATGTATAGCTATTTTGAATATACTTTCTACAGCTGTGAGTATAGCCCACATAAGGGACATTATACATCTCTTTTTCACATTTCTTTGGTGTTTTTCTATCCACACAAAATCCATCTTATTGCTTTGTACTGGTATTTACAGGGTGCACGCAATTTGTGCCCTCAATATGGAATGGGTTTTCAGTATGGTTTCCCTCTTGGGTAAGTGTGAACCTTCTTTACGTCTCTGGCGGTGTAATGCAGTTGGATACTCTTTATTCATGTTCGCCACTCTTTCTCAACATGTATGTTTATTGTTAATTGAACCAGCCATGTGATGATTCATTTGTTACCCTAAACGACCTCGCTCTGGGACACTGCTAAGTGGCTTCTCTCCCCACTGGTCGGTGTTTACGTTTCTCCATGAGGAAGGTGTGACCGATATCTGGGTCCTCACCGAAACACTCGTCGGCGCACACCTAACATTGGAAAACATGTACCTAAATGTTCGAACTGATTAATGTTGGTATTTCATTGATCTACTATGAAATATGAAATGTATGTTTTGCATGATAGATTTATATGATAGGTACGCATAAGTGTACTGGGCATGGGATTGCAATCTTGGTCCTTGGGATCCTTCATAACAATATTTTTACATTTGCTTCTTGTTATGCCTCATAGTATGAAAAATATATGTGGTCTGTTAGGTATGTATGCAGTGTGTGAGTTAATATAATTGCTTGGTGTTGGAACTGGTCCTTTTTGCAGGGTTATCCCCAAACTTTTTCCTTCTTCCTCTCTTATTTTTCCTGACCCGTGGCAGTTGGCAATAGGATCCTGCGCACTTTACCACTGCTGATCAGTGCTAAAGTGCATATGGTCTCTGTGTAAATTGTTATTATGATTGGATGTACATGATTGGCATATTTGTATCACCTAGAAGTCCCTAGTAAAGTGCACTGAGTGTGCCAGGGCTGGTGATGACAAATGCAACTCGTGGGCCTCCAGCACTGATTGTGCCACCCACATGAGTAGCCCTAAAATGGTGTCTCAGGCCTGCCACCGCAGTGCCTGTGTGCAGTCTGTGAACTGCCATGTCCTCCTGGTCAGTGTCCCCACTGACCAGGCCCAACCCTTCCCTTTTTGTGCACATTGGTCACCCCCTATGGAAGGCCCAAGGTACCCCCTTGGGCAGGGTGCAGTGTATGTGAAAGGTAGAGCATGTACTCGTGCAGGTGACATGCTCTGGTAGTGAATTAGAGCCATTTTCGTTTTTAACTGCTGCAAGGCTACCTTGCTCCGTAGGCTATCATGGGGGATGCTGTCTACAGTGGCTATCAGCATATCTTCCCATAGGAGCAAGATAGGACATACAAGTCTAGTATCCCTGAACTCAGAATTTAATAACACATCTTTTAGGAAAGGTTGTTTTTAGATCCTGTATTTGAGAACAGCACTTTTAGAAAGCTGCTGCTCTCTTGTCTGACATTTCTGTGTGCCTTGGCCTGTTTGTGAATTGACTGTCTGGTTTGGGAGTGACAGGGGCTGGGGATTCCCCAGGAGGCTGGCTGAGTCAGCCCTAGGCTGAATGACTGCATTTGCAACTTGAGTGGTGGGAGGGGATAGCACCTGGGACCTGAATAGGATTGTACCTGCCCCCCACAGTGCTGGCTCCACCCCCTCTGGTGCGTCTGATGTCTCTGCCCTGCACTGTGAAAGGAGAGAAGGGGACATGTCAACAAAGTGCTCCAGAGCTGTACTTTCCCTCCACAATGCTGGCTCCACCTCCTGCTGGGCGGCTGACGACCCTGCCCCTCACTCTGAAAGGAAAGGAGAAGCCGGGAAAACCCAGTGCTCAAGCAACACCCCGAACTGGTTCAGACCGGGCTCAGGGCCCACTTGCACAAATACTTTTAGGGGTGTAAGTACAGGGCCCCTGACAACAGAAAATTAGATCATCCTGGAATCAAGAAGGAACCTCTGCCAAGGAGAAAGCTGAAACTGAAGAAGGAAGACTGTCCCGCTGTTGCTCTGCTGGACTGACCTGCTGTTGCTTTGCTGCCAAGGAGAGGGAAGGACTTTGCTGTTGTGCTGTGTCCCCTGTCTTGAAGGAATCTCCAAGGGCCTGAGAAGAGCTGGCTCCCTGTTCTGAAGTCCCAGGAACAAAAGGACTTCACCCCCAGCTTCCCTGAACTCTGCTGAGAGAGTTCTGTCCTTCCTAGAGTGCTTGATCCAGTTGTGGGGACCTGGAAGTTGTACCTGTGCTGGGAAGCTTGAAACTAAGCTTGAGAGACTTTTGCAATTGAAAAGTTATCGCATCGCTCGCTGTGGAGCGCATCCCCGACAGTGCGAGGAAATTCCCGCCGATACGAAGGCCGAGATCGTCGCAGCACCTGTTGCCGCTGCCAGAGCCGTCGCATCCTTCGTTTGCGGGACGCACCAGACCGGTGCGGGAAAGTCTAACATCGCTGCGAGTGTCGTCGCAGAGCCTGTCGTCGCTGGGTGAGATCACCGCACCGCTTGCTTGCGGACCGCATCACGTCGCTGCGAGTGTCGTCGCAGAAGCCATCACATCGAGGACCTGCGAGAGAGAAGATCACCGCTGGTCGTGCATCATCGCCCCGGAGATCGTCGCAACTCCAAAGATCGTCGCATCGTACCTTTGCGAGAACAAACTTCCTACGGAACCTACGCACCGGAATCCATACAAGTGGCCTTCCTCCCTATACAGACCGGATTCGTCGCAACACACCCGCTGCTGCAGCGGGGCTGTCGCATCGCCTCCCCAGGGTCTCAGGAGCAACGCATCGCTTGTTTTCCACCGCACCAGCTTCTGCCTTTGGAACTTTGTCGCAACTAAAGGTACTGTGAGCTAAACGTGTCGCAACTGTGTACTTTTCAAGCAACTGTGGATTATTTTATCGCAACCTAAAGAACTTTGTCACAACCTTAAGAACTCCTTTGAAACCATATTCTTGAACTGTGTATGTTGGATTTTTGTCGTTTTGGTCTTGTGTAGTTTAGATTAAATACCTTTATTTTTCTAAACTGTTGCGGAGTCAGTTTGTGGTGTTTTCACTGTGTTACTGTGAGTGTTGGTACAAATAATTTACACATTGCCTCTGGTTAGCCTAGACTGCTCGTGCCAAGCTACCTAGATGGTGAGCAGGGGTTATCTCAGAGGGTTTCCTCCTTTTTTTTTTTTAATTAATTTTTTTTAATTTTACAACCACGATCGAATACAGCTATTGCCTACAACCCGGAGGCCGGCAGCAGGTAAGTCCCTATCCATGAAGTCACACTGTCCAAGATACACAGCCTTGTAGCCGACAGCACGGGGGCCCGGCGGCGAGTCATTGATTACAATCCAAACGGCAAAGGTGGATATAGCAAGGCTTTGAGTATCAGAACATTTATACAGGATAGGCTAATGTACCCCCATGTTATCTCGGGTGTGTTACACCCTACAATGTCTATACAGCTGCAAATACCTTATGTCATATTGATCAATTTAAACAAACAAACTCCCAACAACCCCCACCCCTTCTCCCATGCACACATCTGGCCTACCCCCCAGGCTGCTAAGACTGTATACGCCCTACTAGTTGGGTAGCTCTCCCTCCCTATATACATCAAGCAGCTCAACGTGCAGTCATTCCGAGTATGGGGATCTGTAGCGTTGCGTAACCCCGCACGCCTATTCGGGGAAGGCCCCGAAGTGCTGAGGTGTAATTATATACTGTCAGCTCGTGTCCCCCCTTTCGACGTCCTAACAGCACCCTGCCTCTAACAACTCGCCTACGCGCACGTTATCATGTTCCTCCCCTTATTCTTCCTCTGTGGGTGTACTAGTGACTGGCCTTGCGTCCCCCTCACCCACTGACTCAGCCGCATCTCCCACTGAATCCCTAGTTCGAAGGTGCGTTTGGTACAGACCCCAGAAATTCTTTGAACGGCTTATGGGGGGAAGCAATTCGCTGTAATGTTCGGACTGCGTGCAGCAGTACAGCATATCATGCTCCCATCTCTTTGTTGTCGGCAGTGGGTCTCTCATCCAGCAACCACCCGCCTTTCTATCAGCAATCCCATGTCTGCCAGTCGCCTGACCGCCTTTGGTAGCCCACGCGAGTGACCTAGTAGAGCCAGTGCCGGATCAGGGGTCAGTTCAAGCTCCAATATTTCGCTCAGTTTCGAGAATATGCTGACCCAGAATCTTTGTACGCCCGGGCATAGCCACGCAAGATGCATGAAGTCCACTGTAGGCTCGTGACAACGATCGCATTCCGAGGACTGTCGCAGGCCATAGTGCAGAAGCCTCTCCGGGGTGTAATACACTCTCTGTAAATACTTAAAATGTATCAGCCTGTGCCTGCCATTCAGTGAACGTGTCTTAGTATTTGTGCAGCAATAACGCCACATTCCATCATCTATCGTTATCTGCAGATCCCTCTGCCAGGCTATTTTAGCTGCTGAGAGCTGTTGCTGTCTGTGCGACATAGACATCCTATAGAGAGACGTGATTAATTTCCGGGCAGTGCTCATTTTGATCACGTGTGTGAGTTCCCTGATCTCTGGCGGTTCCACCATGTCCGGGCCAAGAAGCTCCAGAAGTGCGCTACGCGTTCCATGAAATTGAAATCTAGTTAGCAGCGGAGTTGCTTCAGGGTCAGTTACCACACTGTCCCATGTTTTCACTTTGCCCTCCGCAAACAAGTTGCCCGCTTTGACAATGCCCACCGTTTGTAGTGCCTGCGTGCGTAACTCCACATTCCGCAAACGGCGGTAGCCATAGCATCCATTCAATGGGCGTGGCCGGGGAATATAATAGAACACAATACTGCGCGCTCAAGAGGTGATGTCATGCATGGTTCGTTGCAGTGAGGGAATCTAAAATGCCCGTCCTGCGGTCCATTGGTCAGGACACTATAGCAGCGAGCGGGAGAGGGTCTGCAAAGAGGCGTTCCATGCGTATATGTGGAATCATTGAGTCACCGTGTATCCACGTGTGCAGGTGTGCAGCTTGAGCAACCCTGTATACAACTCCAGGTCGGGCACGCCCAGTCCACCCATCTCGTATGGAAGCATGAGGGTGGACCATTTAACTCTGGGTTGTTTTTCCCCCCATGCCAGTCTGAGTAGAAGTTGGGTGAGAGTTTTGAAGAAAGCTTTGGATAGGACCATCGGACTGGCGCTAAACAGGAATAAAAATCTAGGCAGCACTACCATTTTCATGATGGCTATGCGCCCCATGAGGGATAGAGGTAATTTGGACCATTTCTCAACCTCGTCCTCCAGTCTACTACAAGCCACTCCATAGTTTTCTCTCAGAAGAATCTCGGGGTCTGTATGGAGTTGTATCCCCAAGTACCGCACAGACTCTTTTTTTTTTTTTTTAATTAATCCTCATATTGCGATTTTTATGTTTTTTTTGGTAATATCAAGGTTCAGCCTCTGCAATTACCATGCCAGCCCTGCCCCAACATAAGGGAGTGAGGAGAGTTTCTCAGCCAACAGATTTTGCAAAGGGATCTCCTCTAAAACCAACACATAAATAACTTTCTGTGTTTTTATCGTTCGTGGAGGGGAGATAGCCACCTTGACTACTCGATGAAAATTGTTTTCATCCACAGAAGTTTCTGTCGCGTAATCATCGGATCACTGTTCCATCCCAACCATTACTTAACAGGTTTAAAGTGATTTTCCCATATTTCCCAAAAGTTATTTCTATTGGATTGCTTTCCCCTTCTGTCTAGTTTGTTTGTTCTTATGACTGAATTCATCCATTCACCAACCGTAGGGGATGAATAACCTACCCCTTTAATGCATATCTCTCTTCTCGCAAGAAGCATCATTACAAAAACCAGGTTTTCTTGTATCTTTGTTAGGTTACCCGCTCCTATACTGTTATTATCAATCCCAAACAAAACAAGGATGGTACTTACAGTTAGTTGCTGATGTAGTATCGCGTTCAATATCTTACCCACTTCTGACCAGAACTCAATGAGGGAAGGGCAGTCTTTGAAAATGTGTATATCATCTGCCTTTTCCTCTCCACATTTCGGACATTTCCTTGTTTGTGCACCTTTAAATTTGGACAATTTTTTGGGGGTCCAATAAGCCCTGTGGATTGTGAAAAGATGATTTCTTTTTAACGCTGCAGATTTTAATGTATCCCAGCACTTTTCGATTGACTTTAGCCAAACATCTTCTAGATTTGGGATTTGGAAATCTCTTCCCCAGATTGAATCTGCTATCTTGGCATCTTCATCGTCAGAGGATATTAGTACCCAGTACCATCTGGCTATCTTTTTTTTTATGGGTAAAACTTTCTTCATTTCTTTTTCTAGTTCTTCGGTATCCTTTTCATGTTTTGTCAGGGTTTTTGCCCAGCTGGCTAGCTGGTAATATTTAAATTTGGAGATGGTGAAATTTGTAATTACTTGGAGATCTTCCCAGGGTATCAGTGTTGACCTCTTCAGTATTTGTCCCCAATGAACTATGTTTGCATTTTTTAAAGGATTTGCCAAACTGTCTTTTAAGCATTCTGGGGTACCTGGGGAGTCCCATATAGGAGCTAGAGAACTATAATATGAAATGTTTAGAGTTCCTCTGATCTGAGCCCATAGCTTGGCAGCGTCCTTTAAAATCTTTAGTTTTATTTTTTTAAAGTACTTTGGGTGCCCAAATTTATACAGAAAATGGTCGGCTTTTCTGGTTAATGCTTGGAGATAATCAGGGTAGTAGTGATGAGCGCCCATCATTGATCTCATATTTTTGAAGAAGAAAGCTCTATAGTATTCTCATAAATCAGGGCTCGCTATCCCTCCTTGTAATTTCCTTCTCCTGATTTTTTTCCACGATATTCTGATTCCTTTGGAGGCCCAGATAAAGCTTGAGATTTCTCCCTGCAGTTTCTTTAATGAATTTTTTTTAAATTCAAGCGGTATTGTATTAAACAGATATGTATATTTTGGGAGAATAGACATTTTAATGATGTTTGATCTGCCTATTAGGCTTAAGGGGAGGGTACTCCAGGTTTTTAAGAGCTTTCTTACTTCGCCTGCCACTCTGTTTAAGTTCAACTGAGGAATTCTTTCCAGTTCATGGACTACTGTGATCCCTAAATATTTGATTTCTTTCTTGATGTTTTGATTGGTGAAGTTAGTGTTCCAAGACATAATCTCTGTTTTTGAGTAGTTTACCAAGTAGCCTGAAATTTTCCCAAAATTCTTGAGTGATTTGAATTTCGGGTATAGAGGATTCGTAATCGGTAGTAAAAATCATTAAGTCGTCCGCATATAGGGCCACTTTTTTGGACCACTCCTGATGTTTAAATGGGAGTATTTTTTCATTTTCCCTGATTAAGCTTGCTAAGGGTTCAATGTATAGACTGAATAATAATGGCGAGAGTGGGCACCCTTGCCTTGTGCCTCTTTCGATTCTTATGTTATTAGTTAAATCTCCGTTCACCAAATTTTTAGATCTTGGAGTCTTATAGATCTCTTTCACCATATGTCGGAAGGAGTCCCCCAGATTGTTTCTTATCATTACCTCATTTAGAAAGGCCCAGTTCACCCGGTCGAATGCCTTTGCAGCGTCAAAGGTAAGAATTGTGAGTGGAATTTTTTCGGAGGAAGCGACATCTATTGCCCCAAATAGTTCATGAGTTAAATCATGAATCTGTCTTCCTTTGATGAATCCTTTCTGGTCAGAGTGAACTAGCTGGGTCATCACATCCCCGAGCCTTTTTGCCATGATTTTTGTGCAGATCTTGTAATCACAATTGAGAAGTGATATCGGGCGGTATGATTCACATAGTGTCGGCTTTTTTCCGGGTTTTAAAATTATGGTGATAATAGCATCGTTCCAAGAGTCTGGAATCTTTTCATGCTGTTTGTACAACCCATTAAGTAAGTCTGTTATTTGTGGAGATAAAGATTCTCTGAGTGCCATATATAGCTCATTTGGAATAGCATCCGGTCCCGCCGCTTTTCCTCTTTTCAGCCCTTTTATTGCGTCTTCTACCTCTTCTCTAGTGATTACTTCATTTAGGGATATTTTCTGTTCCTCTGTTAGAGATAGAGTGGGTAGACTATTCATGTAACAAACTATTTGTTCTTCTGTTGGGTTTATGTCTTCAGAGTATAATTCACTGAAAAATTTAGTAAATTCCTGCCTTATAACCGTATCTTCAGAGGATGGAGGTGATTGGTTATCTTTTTGGATACTTGCTACCTTATTCCTCGTTAAATCTGATTTTAGTTTCCAGGCCAAAAGTTTCCCGCATCCTTCCCCATACTCATGGTTCGCTAGTTTGCTAGCTTCCCATTTCGTCCTCACTTTTTCTTCAAAAATGTCCGCAAGGCAATCTTTTTGTCTTTGCCTTTCTGTCTCCATCTTCTCCCTTCTGATTGTGCTTTGCTCAACCACTATTTGCCCATCTATAAGAGTTATAGAGTCTTCCAACTCCTTTATTTTGAGTTTTATTGTTTTAGATCGATATGCTCCTAGGCTTACTAATTTCCCTCTAATTACTGCCTTATAAGTATCCCACAGGATTTGTCTTGATGTGCCTATCCTATTATTTTCAAAGAAGGATTCTGTTTCCAGTTTAAGCTCGTGTAGGCAGTGTTGGTCTAACAATATAGCCCTTTCGATTGTCAATCTTCTTTGCGTTTGGGTTTCTGATCTTTGTATCGTAAGCTGGACAGCAGAGTGGTCTGACATATGAGCAGGGAGATGTTTTAATGTAATTATGTGTTTTGTCAGGACTCTGTCAGTTAGGAAATAATCAATTCTGGACCTATGTCAAAGTTTCTTATTATGTAGTGTAAAAGGTTGTGTTTTGTTCCCTTTTATTTTCCAGATATCTACACGGTCTAAGTCTCTCTTGTAGTTTCCGAGCCACTCTCTCATATTTGGGAGATTTTTGTGTCTTCCCGGGGGCGATCTGTCAACTTTAGGATCTATGATTATGTTGAAGTTGCCGCCTATTATTATTGGAGAGGTAGCTGACAGGAGGTGGGTATATAGGTGTTGTAGTGGCCCTGAGTCATCTATATTCGGGCCGTAATATCCTGCTATTGTGTAATGATTATTTCCAATTTTTGCTCTGACGATTGCCCATCTGCCTTTATTGTCTACTTCGGAGTGCTCGAGTTTAACTTTAAGAGATTTCTTGAACATAATAGCTATTCCTTTTATGTTACAATTCTGATTTGTACACACATTGTAGTCCAACCACTCTAAATTATTTGAAATCTGGGTCCACTCCGCACAGACTCTTGTGTCCATTGTAACGGGTATTCCATGTCGAATTGGCATGTTGCCGGGGTCAGGGGAAAGGCAACCGACTTCGCCCAGTTGATTTTCAGGCCCGAAAGTGCCCCAAAGCACACTACCTCTCTGAGCACTGACGTTAGATTAACCTCTGGGTCACGCACGTAGAGCAGAGTGTCATCCGCATACGTTGAGATTATGATCTTATACGTAGGAAAGCTAATGCCTTCGGCGCTGTGATACTCACGTAGTGCATACGCC
The DNA here is from genome assembly GCF_964261635.1 of Lissotriton helveticus. Lineage (NCBI taxonomy): Eukaryota > Metazoa > Chordata > Amphibia > Caudata > Salamandridae > Lissotriton > Lissotriton helveticus. The sequence goes on from NC_136057.1 coordinate 2,112,077,966, forward strand.
AGCGGTTCAGCCACAAGCGCGTAGAGTAGAGGCGAGAGTGGGCAGCCCTGTCTGGTGCCTCTACAGATCGAGAAGGGGTCAGACACGAGGTTGCCCAGGTGAAGTGGAGCTGTTGGCTGGTGGTATAAAGCACCAATCATCTGGAGAAATGGTTCACCCAAACCCAGTCTCCGCAAAACTCTTACCATGAAAGGCCATCGAACGGAGTCGAAGGCCTTCTCCATGTTAAGAAATACCGCTATCGCTTTCGCATCTTGCCTTACATGTTGTATAGTGCCCAGCACCGTTCGGATATTGTAAGTGAGATTCCTGCTGGGGATAAACCCCGCCTTCTCCGGGGCCACCAGCTGTGGTGCCAGAAGCGCAAGGCGAGTTGCCAACACCTTCGCATATAGCTTCGCATCAACATTGAGGAGCGATAGAGGCCTGTACTAACTGCAGTTATTGCGAGGCTTGCCAGGTTTAAGTATAGTGACTATCAGCGCCTCTCTTATGGATTGGGGCAAACTGCCCTCCACACAAAGTTCGCCAAATAGAGTGGACAGATGCGGGATCAATTTATCCTGAAACGCTTTGTAGAAACCAACCGTGAGCCCGTCTGTACCGGGGGCACTACCTCAGCGCATACTCGATAGCGCGTCTATGATTTCATCTTTGTCGATGGGTTGCATTAAGAATTCGCGGTCCGCGTTCGTGAGCATAGGTAAGTTTATATGCTCCAAATAGTCAGAGATGTCGTCTGTGCAGACCCCAGTACCAGCGGAGTACAGATCCGAATAGTAATTCCTGAACTCCTGTGCAATCTCAACCTCATCCGTGGCTCTTCCGCCCGCAGAAGTTGTCAGCTCTGTAATCTGGGTCTGCCCTCTGGTTCCTTTCAGTATCCTAGCTAGCAGCGAACTCGGTCGTTCACCCTCGCCATATGTCCGTGCAGTCGCGTATTTCCCCATGTGTTGGACTTCTTTATCGGCTTCTTCATTATATTCTGCCACTAGTCTTTTGATGCCCTCTTCTATCACTGAAGTAGGACTCGCCTGTTGTCTCCTTTCTAGGTCAGCTAGCTGCTTTTCTAAGTGTTGCATCCTCTGGCGAATGGCTTTGAGGACGCTCGAGTGTTTTGACATTGCCACCCCTCTAATAAAGACCTTAAATGCCTCCCAGACTGTTTGGAAACTATCGACCGAGCCTATATTGGTCTCAAAGAAAACATCAATCTCCTCTGCCAGCTCCCTGCGGAAGTGTTCGTCCAGCAGCGAGTATTGAGGGAAGCGCCACGTAAATGGCGGGATTTTCCTAACTGGTGTCTCTAGCACCAGTAGTAGTGGCGAGTGGTCTGAAAGGGTACGTGGGAGAATCGTGCAAGCCTTGATATGACCCAACATCGGGGAAGACGCAAGCCAGTAGTCAATTCTGGTGTGTATATTGTGGTATGCAGAGTAGTGTGTGTACCCACCCTGCTCTGCGTGTCTATGTCTCCATACATCCCCTAAGCCCATAGCCAGAAGCTCCGTCTGTAACGCCAGTGCTGCCGCTGAGGGTTTGCGTGATGGGCCCGCTGATCTATCTAGCATCGGATTCAGCACCAGGTTAAGGTCACCTCCCCAAATCATCTGTGTCGTCGGGTAAGTACGGGAAAGTTGAGCTAGGTTGTTATAAAAGGATGGTGAGTCGTAATTGGGGCGGTATACATTAACAACGATTAGGTCATGTCCCCTCCCGGTGCATCGCTATAGCACAAAGCGACCATCCGGGTCTGCCTGTAGCAGTGAGAGAGTTAGCTTCGATCTAGGGTTAACCCACGTAAGTACCCCCCTGGAGTGTGTCGTAAACCCAGCAGCTGTGGTGTTACTCGATAGGTTCCTGCCAAGGAACATTCTGCTCGTGAGTGGCATATGTGTTTCCTGTAAGAGCGCCATATCCACCTTTTGGCGCTGCAAATAACTAAAGACCTTCCTAATCTTGCGGTAGTCATTTAATCCCCGTACATTCCACGTGAGGGCCCCGAGCACCTCTGTCTCTGATGGCGTTGGTCCTTGACTCATACCAGTCATCTCTGCAAGGTACTCGTCAATCTAAGGGCAAGTCCCGTCTCCAGCCTCCCGAGGACAGCGTGTGCATGCAGCGTCCCAGAACTACCCCCCCAACTCCTATGCAGGAAAACAGAAACACAAATAAACAGCTCCTCTCCCCGCCCACAGCAAACCTTCCCCAACCTGGCCTTGCAGCGCCCCATCCCTCCCCACCCACCCCAACCTAGAGTCCCCAACGTGGACAGTGAGAACTTCTGTGAGCATTGCGCGTGGGGGCCAAGGTTGCCTGACAGTACATATACTATTGGTATAACCATGACATTTTAGCAAGCCCCTGCCCCGCTACCGCCATGCCCCGCAGCATTCCACATTAGAGCGTTAGAACCTCATGAAATCATCTTGTCTGTGCAAATAGCACAGTACCCAGTCTCCCCTCCCGAAGCACCCCCCATAACATCAAACAATCGCTGAATGTCTGGCCGAGATTAATCAATCATCCCAGTGTGGTAACCTCGATACCCGGGCCTCCCTCTCCTCACCCGGGCCCCTACTCTATGATCAGAGCAACATTACAACAATCAACAATCTCAGTCTGTGCCGGCAGTGGTACCAATCTAGTCTCGCAAAAAGGTAGCATCACACGGTGTCGACCAGACATACTGGCCATTTTTACCATATTGTTCCTATTGCACATTCAGTCCTGATCCTCCAGACGACTGCTGCCTTCCCCCTCATCCTGTACCACAGTGTTGTCGTCAGGTTGTTCTCGAGACCAGCGTTTCAGCGCCTGATGAAGAGCCTGCGGGTCAGTGAATATGTGCGAATGGCCTTGTCGGTTCACACGCAGTTTGGCCGGATACAGCATCGCATAGTCCAGTCCCAGGTCTCGGAGTCGTTGCTTATGAGGAAGAAAGTGTTTACGTGCCTCTTGTACCTTGGCCGTGAAATCTGGGTACAGTGAAATCAACGAGCCTTCGTATTGGAGTGATATTTTAGCCCTGGCCAGCTTGAGGGCAGTATCTCTGTCCCGATAGTTCAATAGTTTGGCAATGATGGGGCGGGGCGGCGCCCCCGGTTGTGTTTTTGGGCCCAACGAGCGATGCGCTCTTTCAACCACAAACATCGTCGAGAACACCCCTTCCCCCAGGAGCGTGGTGAGGAGCTTCTCCATAAAGAGCTCCATAATGCCTGTTTGTGTAGTTTCCGGCAAACCCGTGATACGCAGGTTGCAGGGACGGGAGCGGGCTTCTAAATCTTCAGTCTTGTCTTGCAGCGTCTGCATTATCTTCTCTAGTTTCTTATGACCCGTGTCTAACTCCGTCTGTGCTTCTTCAACTTCAGTCATCCTCCTCTCCGCCATGTCGTGCCTCTCAGCGTGTTTGTCCAGGCGTTCCGCCATGCGGTCCATTCTGTACGTGAGTGCGTCTATGTTGGAGCCCAGCGAGGAGATGCTAGTCTGCAGACCCTTTTCCATGGACACCAGCATTGCCTTGATGTCTAGCCCAGCTGTTATATCATCGTCCGTTCTAGTGGATGCCCCTTCCTCCGTGGGGGTACCCTGCGACTACGGCCTCCTCTGCGCAAAGGGCAGTTTACTCTGCGTGTTGTCACCTTTCACCATCTTGGGTAGTCGTTGTCAGCCCTAGACTGTTTTAACCTCTCCGATTTGGCACTAGGGGACAACGCCAGACACCAAGCACTATGCTTCCCACCTGATCAGTTCCAAAGTGTCAGTGCAAGAGCGCCCAATTAACACGACCGCTCCACGTCTCCACCGGTGAATAACAGCGTCTGAGTGCTGCGTCACAAGACGCTTTCCTTGGCGGTCAGATCGATCCTCTCCACCAGTTGCTCTGCAGGGTCTGAGCTCTGCGCCACCCTGTGCTGAAATGTCGCCCCAGGGCCGCGTCGTCCTCGCTGTTCCCACTACTTCAGGGAGACGTCCAGTTGTGCCAAGAAGGGAATGTTAGGCCGTCATCCCGCCGTCTCGCAGGAGGGGAAGGGGCCCGCTCCACCCCCGGCCAGCTCCAAGGGTCGGGAAACTGCACTCCTATCACCGGCAGGCCACAACCCCCTCGGGAGCGCTATGTTCCCCCAGCCTCCTCCGCCGTGTATAGGTCTAGGCCCAGCGTCTCGCCGGCAAGAAGGGGAAGCGGTGTAAAGATATTCCTGCGGCCCGGGGCCACGTCGCCAATTGCCGCTGTGTCCCCCAAGAGGCAAGGACCAGAGCGCGGCCCACCGCCCTCCACCTCCGGGGTTGCGTCCGATAGCGCCCCCTCCTCGGGGCTCCAATAGGGCAAGGACCGGGTTCTGGGGCCTCCGGATCCGGAGGGGGGGGGTGCCGGGAAGGGGGGAGCAGTCCGCTCTAATATTAGTTCCCTCCTTCTCACCTGGCAGTCGGGTCGCTGAGTCCTCCTCGGCAGCACCGGACCTCCCCGCGGGGCACCGAGGCGTCTCCGCCCCCCTAAGCCGCACGTCGCTTCACGCTCGTCTGCTGGTCTCCTTACTGTGGCTCGCGGCTTCCCGGCCCTGCAGCGCGAGGACCGCCCCACCGATTCCCTCAGTGCAGGGTCACCGAGGCTCCAGGAAAAGGTCAGCACCAGTCGCCCCCGTAGATATCCGCACCAGGGGAGGCGAAGGGTACACAATTCGGCGGCTCCAATGTAGGATAGTTGCAGGATAATTCTTTAAGCACGGCGGAGCAGTGAGCTCAGGCGGCCATCGGAGTTGCCGGCAAGCTCCGCCCCCCCAGAGGGTTTCCTCCTTACCCTGACTAGAAGCAAGGGTCCCTATTTGGACAGTGGTCCCTACCCCTGCCAACTAGAGACCCCCAGTTCTAACATTGTTGGTCAGCGGTGGGGATTTGAACTTGTATTTGTACTAGACCCACAGTGATTGGTGTACATCACTAGTGAGTGCAGACCACTTCGCCACCGTATACTACATTTTTTATTTTTGGTTCTATTTTTGATCGTAACCCTGAAAGAATCCAAGCATCATGTCTCAGAATGGTAAACCAGCAAGTGATGTTGCAGAACTGGAGTTTGATATTGAAATGTTAAGTGATTACAAAGTAGGTAAACTCAGGCAGTTCTGCAGGAACTTTGAATGCCCCATGAAGCGCTGCTCCAAGAAGGAGGAGCTACAGGAGGCCTTAAGGGCCTGGTGGGAGACCAAAGAGGCTGGGGAGACAGATAATGCAGATCAGTGAGTTCTTGTACAGAATGACGACGCCTCCTCCCCGACCCAGTGGCCTTACCCAGGATAGACCACTGGGTCGGGGAGGAGGCGTCGCCATTCTGTACAAGAACTCACTGACATGCAGAACCCAGAAAGGGGAGGTGGAAGACTGTGAGAGCTGCAAGTTCTCCTTTCAAATCTCTCCCACTGTTGCAATGTCGGGGCTGTTAGTTTATCGCCCCCCAGGAAATATTGGAAACTTTGCCAGTTCACTCATGGAAACGGTAATGGTCTGTGCCGCCTCTGCTACTAATTTCATTACCTTGGGAGACCTCAATCTCCATTTCGACGACCAGGAAGATCGGTCGGCGACTGCCCTCCTACATGACCTTAAAACCTGTGGGGTTGACCTTATAAATTTGGAGCCCACCCACAACAAGGGACATTTGTTAGATTCCATCTTTGCAAATATTTCCACCATGAAAGCAGCCCCCCCGATCCCCCTGCCATGGACAGATCACTTTATGATCCCTTTTACCTGGGAAATTAAATTTGAGAACATCTCTCCCTCTAGTGTTGGTGCACCAGAAAGACCTTGGGCCAGGCTATCAGTGGAAAATTTCTCACGAAGCCTGGAAGCCTCACGCCCACTACTTCCGCAGGACCCTGTCCTAGGAGAAGCAGATCTCTGCAGGTGGATGTCGAACACACTAGACGCCGTCCTCCCTATGAGATCGGCAGGAAGAAAGGAGAAAAGACTACATACCACCCCTTGGTACACACCCGAGCTGAGGGTGATGCGGAGGGCATGCAAAAAACTAGAGCGTGCCTGGAGAAAAAACTGGCAAGTAGCTAGTAAGACGGAATACCGAACGGCGATAAGGAGCTATAAGCTCTCTATCCGGCTAGCTAAAACTCAGTTCTTTGAGGATAAAATTAGTAATGCCTCCAACTCCCCAAGAGAAACTTTCTTGGTGGTTAAAGAACTCTTGAGGGTTCCTACACCTTCTGCCCCCACGGAGAACTTGGAAAACAAATAATTTGGCAGAGTACTTCCACACAAAAATTGGAAAAATTCTGAGTTCTCTACCCCAATCCAAGATAGGACTTGAGCCTCTGAAGGATGAGAGCTTGCCTCAGAGGATCTTGGAATCCTTTGGCCCAATCACTAATGATGAATCCCTTAAAGTCCTCCTTTCCATTAAGAGTGGCTCCCCCCGGGATGTCGTCCCCATGAGAATTCTTAAACTGATTGCCCCTTCCATTGTGGAGCCCATTACCGAAGTTATCAATGCCTCACTAGGCACGGGTATTGTTCCACCCAATTGGAAGAGTGCAATAGTAAAAGCTCTCCTAAAAAAAACAGCCTAGACCCCCTAGATATGGCTAACTACAGGCCCATCTCGCTCCTCCCGGGACTCAGTAAAATCACGGAAAAATTGGTTAACTCTCAGTTATCCAATTTCCTTGAGTCCAACGGTGTGCTAAGAAGCTCCCAAACAGGTTTTCGCCCGGGCCAAGGCACTGACACCGCCTTGCTGGCAGTCACGGAGGAGGCACGCTGCATTTTGGATTCAGGAGGATCAGTGGCAGTGATCCTCCTGGACCTTAGTGCAGCATTTGACACTGTCAACCATCGAGTGTTACTCCAGCGACTGTCAGACGCCGGAGTGAGGGGGACCGCGCTGAACTGGCTCAGGTCATTTCTCAGCGAAAGATCCTTCCAGGTCTGGGAAGGAGGCGCACGATCGGTATCCACCCACCTCCATTGTGGTGTGCCTCAGGGCTCATCCCTGAGTCCCACACTATTTAACGTGTACATGGCCCCCTTGGAGGATGTGGTGGCTCCTTTTAACATCAAGATCGTGAGCTACGCCGACGACACCCAACTGGTGTTCGCCCTCTCTCAATCCACAGACAACTCTCAGACACTTCTTGCTTGCCTCTCAAAAGTCCATTCTTGGATGGGGGACTCAGCACTAAAATTGAATGGGTCTAAAACGGAGATAATGCTGATGGGACTAAAAACTCCCTCTCTCCCCTGCTCGGCCTGGCCCAGGTGCCTAGGATCCCCTCCCGAACCCAAGGCTGAGATCAAGAGCCTGGGCATTTGGTTGGAACAAGACCTTTCCTTTAAGACCCAGGCCTCTAAACTAGCTGGTGTCTGTTTTGGCCTCCTCCGATCGGTACGCAAAATATTGCCCCTGATTCCTTCTCTATCTCGGAAACTCTTAATCCAGGGTCTGATCATGTCCAGGTTAGACTTCAGCAATGCGATCTACCTCGGGGCCCCTGAGATCACTCTGAACAAACTTCAACAAGTTCAGAATGCGGCTGCACGAATGCTATATAACATCCCCATGTCTCGTTCGGCCAAACCCGCTCTGAGGGCGCTACACTGGTTGCCCATACGGGAAAGGGTGAAATTTAAATCCCTCTGCCTTGCGCACAAAATCTTGCAAGGCAAAGGCCCCCCAATCCTTCAAAAGATGGTGGTCCCGTATAAAGCCAGCAGAACTTTACGCTCGGACCAGCAACATCTGATCGTTGTCCCCAGGGTAAAAAAGGGCAGATCAGGAGGAAGGAGATTCTCCGTTAATTCCGCCATGTCGCGTGGACGAAATTTCTTCATCCCTTAAGGGTGTCACCCCTAAGAAATCTACATGTGTCTGCACCCAACACACGTGGACTAGAAATCTAGCCTGAACAAGCGATTGGATCATTTCTTTAACAAATGCGACCATTAATCAAAGGTGAGCTGAACTAGAACACAAAGATATGATTTTTGAGGAATCTTTTCGAAGTAACTAATCCTTAACCCAACCGCTGCTAACCCTAATCGGTTACATTTCCCTTCATCCTAGCAACTTTGTTTACTCGCTGGAGATCCATATTCCTTTACTAAGGAACTGAACTTGCACTAAGACGAACCCGGTCTCGAGCAGGGCCGGGACGGAATTATCACCGGCACTGCGGTGAGTTCCTTTTCTTAAACTGAATAATCACACACCGTGCTACTGTCACGTAGAACTCACACATTATTTGAACACACCCTTATGGTTTATTGTTCTTCTCGCTGTTTCCTTCCGTTTGTGGCATTACAGACCTATGGTCCCACACAGACCACCAACAGGTAGGACGTACACTACCAATCTTTTTGAATTATCTGACGGGACATCGACCACTTTTCCCGCTTCACAGTGTAGACACCACTTGTCTCATGATATTAATAGTTTTTTAAGTACCCCATCACTTACCGTCTTCCCACGACTTTTGGTGAATGTACTTTTAGATATCACCTTTTTTCACAAACACCTATGAATTCACCGTCCATCCAGTCCTTCGTCTACACTAACAATCATATAAGCTCACAGTGACATGAGGGTTGGTGTCCAGTGCATTCACTACTGTGTTGTATGCATGATCACATTCTTTCACTCACACTTCACGACTGCACCGTTGATAATCACAACTGAGTGTGCAGCATTGCTGTTTGAACACTATGTACTCCATCCTGTAATTTTGTATCCTCCCCAGCCCTGAGGAGTCGCGGGAAAAGGTGTTTCCCTGCGACGAAACACGTGTCGGCTGGCATTGTATGAAGATTAAAAGAGGAGCCGAAACACTGGTGTCCCCATTTTTGACTGATGAAAACCGAACTTTCATGTCCATTGAGACATCTGAAATGCTATAACTCTTATTAGTGTGCAGTGGGTCCTGTTCTGATTATTTACGTTGTGTTCCTCGACACAGCTTTGAGAAGTTTAGGGTCTTGCCTCTTACCCATTTGCACCTTCTAGTTTTACCATAGCTACTGCGAATAACCAGTGAGCTGTGCGCCCAGTATTTCCCTCACCTTTAAAATACCCTGTTCTTATTGTTGTATACTGTTGTTGGAGGGGGGCAGCCGCCGCGCAGTGATTTCTCACACTACTTGGGATAGGCACTTCCCATCCTTTATCATGAACAGAGACAAAGCAGCAGAGGAACTATTTGACAACCTTGCTAAGGGTATGTCAACACACAGAGCTACCACTAGCGGCACACCTAGTGTCACTAAGCAAGAAGGTCTCAGAGATAAGTTTGTCAAACTGGAGAAATTAAAAAAACAGGAAAATTCAAGATGGTGGGATGGCACCACCTTGAAACAATACGTTAGACTTAGACGCATACCTAGGGGTTTAAGGGCACAGATCTTTCCTATCTATGACGATCTGGATGGTGATCTCCTAGGTAAATGGGAAGATTCCCTCACCAACAACTCATATACCCTCATGGACATTCTAATTGAGAGTTCAGACCGAAAGGTAACGAAACTCCAAGCCGAAATTGCCACTCTTGAACAGGAGATTAAAGATTTTAACCGTCCTGAATCCACAGTAAAGAATTACACCACATTAGATGAAATTTTACTGAAACACCAGAATGAGATTAAGAACCGCAAAGCTAGACAGCTAAAGAGAGACGAGGCTGACTATGCAGAGGGCAGAATCTTTACATATGATAGAAAATATGATTTCATGATCAAGAAACCCACACTCAAAAGAAAGGACAAACTCGTCGAGACAGAGGCGAGTTCTGCCTCTTCCAGCAACACATCACTTAGTACCATCAGTGTCAGTGAAGATGATACCAATAGAACTGACAGCGAAAGTACACCTTTTTTATGCGAGATACAACGGATCAGGAAAGGCAATCGTTTACAAAATCCAAAACCCGTAGGGGCAGAAGGGGGAAACGTAGACGAGTACAGGAGGAAACTCAGGTCTGGGAACAATCTGAAATAGTTGACAACGAGGGCGGGGATGTTCAAGTGATAAACTTATCCTCTAAACCACTGTCTCCTACCTCCATCTCCCTTCTAAGTAAAGGTTTAAATTTCAATCCATATGCTTACACTGACATTTGTAAACTCAAAATTGATCTTTTTAGGTTTGTGCGAAATTTGAAGCTTAAGAAGCATTTTTCTAATAGAAATCTGTCGAATAAACAATCTAAGAACATTCCTACTGATTTTGACCCTTGCACTTTAACAATTAATGACATTCAAGCTACTCAGCTTTTACTCTCCTTAACTGATGATGAACACACTCCCTATGACATGGAGAGATTACTTGAAGAACTCAATATCGAGTCCGATTACAGTATTGCTAGCGGACTTAAGTCCAAATCCAAATGGGATCCCACCTTGCCAGGAGGGAATTCCATAGACAATTTTCATAAAAGAGTTCTAGAAGACATAGACAAAATGGATAAAGTAAGAAACCATCATACTTTCAGATACAGAGACAATTTAACACTGGGGGAACGGGCCGCCCTCAATACCCTCACCAAAGACCAAGACATCATTATCAGAGAGGCGGATAAAGGGGGGAACATTGTGGTTATGAACAAGAAAGATTATCAAGATGAGATACTAGGGCAACTAAATGACAACACGTGCTATCAACCACTAGACCACAACCCTATGGCTTCCCTTACCACAGTGATTAACAGGTACCTTCTCACATGGAAAGAGGAGGGTCTACTCAATGAAGACGAATTTCTTTATCTAAAAGTCTTTAAACCCACGTTTCCTTGTTTGTACACCCTACCGAAAGTACACAAAGATCTCCCCTTCCCTCCTGGGAGGCCCATCATATCCGGTATAGGGGGACCTACTGAGAAACTAGCAGAATACGTTGATCTGTTTTTGGGACCCCTTGTTCGTAACCTTCCGTCCTATATCCAAGACACAAAACATATTTTGAGCCTACTCTCCGATCTACAGTGGCAATCAGGCAACATTCTAGCAACCTTGGATGTGGTGGCTTTATACACCAGCATCCAACCAGAACTAGGTCTAGAGACAGTCACTAAGGCATTGCACAATAGACCTGCCACCATGTGGCAACACACTAATATGCTGGCTATTATGATGGAACTCATCCTGAAGAATAATGTATTCATGTTTAACAATTCATGGTACAAACAGATTGAAGGCGTAGCCATGGGCTCTAAATTCTCGCCCTCCTTTGCGAATTTGTTCATGGGCGCACTCGAGAAAGACCTCATCTGGGGTACGAAGGGTGCAATCTTCGTGGATTCCATAGTTTTCTGGGGGAGATACATAGACGACTGTTTTTTAATCTGGTCTGGCTCGCAAGAGCTTTTAATGGATTTCCACAAACATTTGAACAACAACACATGGGATATGAGTTTCACCATCAGAGCCAGCACAGAAAAAGTTGAATTCCTCGATTTGGAAATCTATATTTCCGACAACAAACTAAATAGTAGACTGTTTAGAAAAAGCACCGCCTGTAACGCGATCTTACATGCACAGAGTGCCCACCCTCCTCACCAAATCAGCACCATCCCCTATGGTGAATTTTTAAGAGCGCGTAGGAATTGTAGCAATGACAGAGAATTTGACCACAATTTGAGAGAAATTCAAACACGCTTCAAAAAAAGAGGCTACTCAGACGATCTTCTTGACCGAGCAACTACTCGTGTCAAGAAGATTACTAGAGCAGATACACTCAAGAAGAAGCACGCAGTCACTGAAACCAGCTCCAAAAGAATCCGATTGATAACTGATTTTAATAGCCATAACAGATCACTCTGCAGGAGCTTTACAAAACATTGGAACATCCTAAGAGCCGACAAGAGCATCCAAGAGTTTATAGGAGATCATCCACAAATCACATACAGAAGAGGGAAAACTTTGAAAAACAGACTTAGTCCTACTACTCCCAGGCAAGCTACGTCCAACTCTTGGCTCACAACCAAAAATATAGGCTTTTTCAAATGTGGTTTTTGCTCCATGTGCCGATGGGCTAAACATAAGACAAAAGAATTCTATGACACAAAAGGCAACAGATACACCATCAAAGAAAACATTAATTGCACTACACGTTTCGTAGTATACATCATTGAATGTGTCTGCAAGAAGATTTATGTAGGCAGCACTATTCGCCCACTGAAAGAGAGAATAGCAGAACATATCAGAGCTATCCACAAGCAGGATCCGAGGTACCAGTAGCATTGCATGCGGCTGCATGCTTTGATCAGAGTATCGACAAACGAGTGTCTTTCTATGGGATAGATACTGTTCCTATAGGTATCAGAGGTGGCAACAGGGAACTTAAGCTTAGACGACTGGAGGCCACTTGGATTCTCCGTCTTCGATCCGTTGACCACGGTTTGAATTTCGACCAGGAGATGCAATATTTCCTTGGAGATTAATTTGAACATACTCTGTGTTCCCTTTAGACAAGTAGCTAAAAATGTAATTATATGTGTATTGTCATTGCTACAATAATTTGTTGTCGTTCATCTTACTAAAAGGTTATTGTGTTTTTAACTTGATCCCACGCAACGTAATTTACGAACTCACAATACGATGTACATGAGGTCACAAAGTCATGACTCCTCTAAGATAGAGGTAATTCGATGCTCATTTACTACCCTTTTTTTCTAAATCTGCCTTAAGGGATATTGATTTGTCCACAAATGAAATACTGTAAAATGGAGATTTTGATTAATAATTGTGAATATATAAGAAATGTACAGCATAATGTGAACGCTGACAGAATCATCTTAAGGTTCTAATAACCTTGTTAAAAAAGGATGGGTAAGAAGAAGGATTCGAATGTCTCAGTTATGCATAACAGAACGCGATCCCTGTAAGAACGATCTAAAATGTTCCATTTCAAATGGATAAAAAATTGTCATTAATAATTCGTGATATGCTGCATGCTCGAGATTTCCCCGATATGTATGTAACACTGGGTCACAACACTCACAGCGTTTCTACACTTATCATCGGCTCTTTGACGCATGCCACTTTTTTCTTTTCCCGTTGCAATTACAGTGCATGATATTTTATCAATATCGAATCACAATCCGATCGCATCATAAGTTGACGCTCTAGATACCTGAATCCGGGTTCTTTTGCTCTTTGACTACTTAATCTACTTCCGGGTCTTCCTAACACGTGACTGTACCCGGAACTACCATTGAATAGACTTACACTGTCGGCGTCTCATCCCGCACTACGGGTAAGATTTCCTTCCAAAACATTTTTTCTTATTCAGGCGGGACTGTGGGAATGATTCCCGTGTTACCGACATCAGCTAACTCTCCTGCCGTAATCTGGTACGAGATCCCCTCGCGACATAGGCTGACACACTCGGGATCTTTGGTCCGTCACAGGACGGATCGAATGCTGTGTGTTTGTAATGTTAAAAATTTTTTAGCTCAACTTTCTAACCACTAATTATAATGTAGTCCCATGCACTCGATTTTATTACTATGTTTTGACACCGGACAAGCGTGCAAACGATAATTTCTCCTTTCCTTTTTTATATATTTTCCGCCATGTCGCGTGGACGAAATTTCTTCATCCCTTAAGGGTGTCACCCCTAAGAAATCTACATGTGTCTGCACCCAACACACGTGGACTAGAAATCTAGCCTGAACAAGCGATTGGATCATTTCTTTAACAAATGCGACCATTAATCAAAGGTGAGCTGAACTAGAACACAAAGATATGATTTTTGAGGAATCTTTTCGAAGTAACTAATCCTTAACCCAATCGCTGCTAACCCTAATCGGTTACATTTCCCTTCATCCTAGCAACTTTGTTTACTCGCTGGAGATCCATATTCCTTTACTAAGGAACTGAACTTGCACTAAGACGAACCCGGTCTCGAGCAGGGCCGGGACGGAATTATCACCGGCACTGCGGTGAGTTCCTTTTCTTAAACTGAATAATCACACACCGTGCTACTGTCACGTAGAACTCACACATTATTTGAACACACCCTTATGGTTTATTGTTCTTCTCTCTGTTTCCTTCCGTTTGTGGCATTACAGACCTATGGTCCCACACAGACCACCAACAGGTAGGACGTACACTACCAATCTTTTTGAATTATCTGACGGGACATCGACCACTTTTCCCGCTTCACAGTGTAGACACCACTTGTCTCATGATATTAATAGTTTTTTAAGTACCCCATCACTTACCGTCTTCCCACGACTTTTGGTGAATGTACTTTTAGATATCACCTTTTTTCACAAACACCTATGAATTCACCGTCCATCCAGTCCTTCGTCTACACTAACAATCATATAAGCTCACAGTGACATGAGGGTTGGTGTCCAGTGCATTCACTACTGTGTTGTATGCATGATCACATTCTTTCACTCACACTTCACGACTGCACCGTTGATAATCACAACTGAGTGTGCAGCATTGCTGTTTGAACACTATGTACTCCATCCTGTAATTTTGTATCCTCCCCAGCCCTGAGGAGTCACGGGAAAAGGTGTTTCCCTGCGACGAAACACGTGTCGGCTGGCATTGTATGAAGATTAAAAGAGGAGCCGAAACACTGGTGTCCCCATTTTTGACTGATGAAAACCGAACTTTCATGTCCATTGAGACATCTGAAATGCTATAACTCTTATTAGTGTGCAGTGGGTCCTGTTCAGATTCTCCGTTAATGTCGCTGCCCTTTGGAATGCTCTCCCCTTAAGTTTACGTGCGGAACCATGTCTTTTGCGTTTTCGAAAACAGTTGAAAACTTTCCTTTTCTGCTAATCTTCTTTGCTTCCGCTCTGTTTGTAGTATTACTCTGTTTGGCAAAGCGCTGGGATGCTCCAGGGTAACCGTGCGCTGTACAAAACCGATTTATTAATAATAATAATAATAATAAGTAGATGAGGATGCGCAAAGGAATGGTTTCAGGCCACAGGATCTGCCTGTGTCCAGAGCAGCCTCAAGGGCTGGCAGCAACCATTCAGCTGAAAGTTTTTCCCCAGAGGAGTTGGAGGAAAACCAAAGGGCTAGAGATCATAAGTTAGAAATGTTGAGACTTGAAATGGAGCTGAAGCAAATGGAAAGGGCGGCGGAGGAGAGCAAAAATGCCCGTGCCCTGGAAGAATTGAAATTGACCTTGGCCCATGAAGTAAGAATGAGGAAGCTTGAGTTGGAGCTCAAGAGGCGTGAGGCCATGAGGGTCTCAGCTGAAGAAGAAACATGGGTAGCTCAAGAGGTGAGCTTTGCTGAGTTGGAGGTGGAGTCCAGCTCAGATGGTGGCAGCATGGTTATGATATCTAGTGCTGAGAGAAAGGTACAAACACCCAGAGATGTGGCGCCTGACTTGAGGGAGGGGGTCGACATACACCAGGGGGTTCAGGTTTATGATGTAGTCCCAGTGGAGTGCAGGGTTCCTGAAGTAGATTGGGGGACTGGCACAGGGGACCATGTTCCTAGTGGTGGGAGGGACACTCTACTGACTCTAGATAAGAGGTACAGGGAGAGGGGTTCCCCCATGGTGGAAACCTTGGTGTGTGCATGTGAAGACCAGCCAGAAGAGTGTGGGTTGTGTGACAGAGACAGTCTGATACTGTCTTGCCAGTCTCAGGAGAGTAGTGTGGGGTACTTGTGTGAGGCACTGGAGGGTGAGGCAAAGGGTAGCTTGGTTAACAACTGTGGGGGGCTGTGTGATTCATTTGTAGGAGAACATATTTTAAGTCCCTGTTTTCCAGAGCTATGCCAACACCCGGTGGAGTGTGAGTTCTCTGATCCCAGAGAACTTGCGTTGGAGACAGACCTCTTGGTGGATTCCAGAGAGTCTGAGGAGGCATTGGGGAGTGATCCCAAAAGGAGTGGCTTAGATATCTTCCAGACCTGTGAGGTGGAAGAGGTTCAGTGTAGCCCAGTTAGGTCCCAGTGTAGTGGGAGGGGTGTAGGGGCTCATGTCCGGTCTCAGTGGAGAAGGAGTGAGTGTGGGACAGTGTGCCTCACGGTGCCCGAAACCCAGTCTCAGGGCCAGGAGGGTTCCTTAAGGGAACACCAGGTTGGGGACCTAGACTGTACTTGTAGGCCATTTGAGGAGGATCTCCTAGTGTCTGGTGAACAGGGAGTGCCTGTAACCAGGCCTCCATTAGTTCTGGTGTCTGGCAGCGCCGCTCCATTTGGGAGGGTACAGAAGTCCAGACTGAGGGGTGAGAGCAAGAAGGAGTCCCCAGTGGGAGAACCAGTGGGTCAGGGGCCAGCCAGAATGGCTGAGTCTCCCAGAAGTGACCATGGTGACACCACTTCGGTCCTGGGGGATCTTCACGCACTGTCAGGTGGACAGGGGTTGGGAGATCTGCGCCAGGCAGACTGTCACAGGACACATGAGGCATGTGTCACCCTCCATGGGATACTGTGTGAGTCCCCAGAAGTCCTGGCGTGCCAGGCAGGTACACAAACGCAGGTTTTGGTCCCTGGGTTGGGAGACCAGGTGCAGGATCTGCCAGACCTGGAAGGGAGGACATCTGTAACCAGCATCCTGACCAATATGGTTCCCAGGGGTACCCCTTCAGTAGGGAGGGTTCAGCGCTCTGGAAGGGGGTGCAGAGGAAGGGAGTCCTCACCTCTGACCCCGGTGCAACTTGGGGGTTTAAACCCTAGGTTGGGAGACCAGTTGCTGGAGGGAGGTCCTGAACTGGTAGGAGAGTTGTGTTCTTGGTTGTCCTGGTGGACAGGGCTGCCCCTGGAAGGGGGTCAGGAGTCTCACCCTGGGGGTGGACTGGGCCACACCGTTGTGTTGGCTAGGTGGGTACTGTGTACCAGTGTGGGCATATCTTTGAGTGAAGTCCTGGTGCGCCAGGCAAGTGTTCCACCACAGGGGTTGGTCCCTGGGTGGGGAAGCCAGGTCCAGGTGTTGTCTGACCTGGAGGCTTTGGAGCCTAGGTTTCAGGGCCAGGCCCGGGGTATCCCCCCTAACCTGGAATACCAGTTGGAGATTAGCACCCCTGAACTGGTGGGTGAATGGTGCGGGATACCTGCCACAGGTGCCCTAGCTATTCTAGAAGGGGGTACCGCTCCAGGTGGGAGGGTATAGAGCCCCAAGGAAGTGGAGGACCATGTGTGGGGAAGCCCACCCCAGCCTCCTGTCGAGCCGCTGGATACAGGTCCGGGACTGGTGGGTCAGTGCCAGGATGTCAGACCTGACCTGACAAGAGAGGGAGTGGACAAATGGTGCCACCCTCTGACGCCACAGGGGTTTGAGAGTCTTGAGAGGCATGAGGCCTGGGTCTCATCCCTGACCACTGTTGGGGGTCACTGTGGCTGGCTGTCTGTCTGTTGGGACACGCCTGTGAGTAAATTAAGGTTAGATGCTGCGCAGGTGGTGTCCACAGGTGAGGAGAAGGGTTCCACATGGATTGGCATGGTGGACCCTGAGAGTATGGATAGAGTGATGCAACTGGATTCAGGACGGCGTAGAACAGGAATTGTGCCCTGCTGTTTGGGCCAGTTTCCGTGTTCTATCGCCTTAAGCAGGGAATCCCATCGAGGTATCATTTGGTCTACCCTGGCTTTAGGCTGGAAGGGGGTTATGTTGGAACTGGCCCTTTTTGCAGGGTTATCCCCAAACTTTTTGCTTCTTCCTCCCTTATTTTTCCTGACCCGTGGTTGTTGGCAATAGGACTCTGCGCACTTTACCACTACTGATCAGTGCTAAAGTGCATATGCTCTCTGTGTAAATTGTTATTATGATTGGATGTACATGATTGGCATATTTGTATCACCAAGAAGTCCCTATTTTATTTATTTATTTTAATTTCTTGTATAGCGCAAGAATAGACTCCTTGCGGAGTATCTCCGCGCTTTGCTCGTTTTAAGATGTACTTATGGAGGAGTTTACTGATTGAGCTAAGGACTGGTGGGCAAAAACGGTCCAATCATATTTCTAGGAACAGTGTGGTTTTTAGCTTTTTCCTAAAAACGAGATGGTTGGAAATTTGTCTTAAAGTGAGGGGCAGGTTATTCCACAGGGTGGGGCCCACCAAAGAGAAGGCACGGCCGCCCTGCCTGGTTTTTTTTATATGAGGGGTTTTTATCAGCAATTGATTACTTGAACGTAGGGATCTGTCTGGTTTGTAGGGGTGTAGTGTTTGACTCAGATATTTGGGGCCATTCCCGAGTAGGCACTTGTGGACAGTGCAGCAGATTTTGAATGTAACACGCTGCCGTATTGGGAGCCAGTGAAGTTTTTTTAGTAAGGGCTTGGAGGGGGTTCTTGGGGGAGCATTCAGAATCAATCTTGCCGCCGTGTTCTGTACCACCTGTAGACGGTTTATGGCATCCTCATTGGCTTGTATCAGGAGCCCGTTACAGTAGTCAAGGCGACTTATTACCATGGTCTGTACAAGGGTCTTTCTGTAATTGTCCGGGAGATAGGGGAAGATTCGTCTTAACAGTCCAATGGTATGGAAACATGCCCCCGCAACCACGTTCACATGTTCTTTTAGAGTTAGATTTTGATCTAACTTCACCCCTAAGTTCTTTACTGTTGATTTTGGAGAAGGTACCGGACCTAGATCCAGGGGCCACCACTCAGGGGACCACAGTATAGAGGCTTTTCCAACGAGCATTAATTCCGTCTTGCCGACGTTGCATTGGAGGCGGTTGGAAGCCATCCAATTGGAAATAGCCCTCATTCCTTCGGCGAAATTTTCCCTAACATTAGCGCTGAGGGAATGGAAAGGGTAGAGGAGTTGGGTGTCGTCAGCGTAAGACACCAGGGTGAATCCATATTTCCTCACAATCTCAGCGAGGGGGGCCACATACACATTGAACAATGTGGGGCTTAGGCATGAGCCCTGTGGCACCCCCTTTGTGAGCACCCTTGTGGAGGATTGGTAGGGTCCCAGGCTGACGGATTGTGAGCGTCCGGACAGGAAACTCTCCAACCAAGAAAGAGCCTGACCTCCAATGCCCACTCCCTTTAGACGGCTTATGAGGATCTTGTGAGACACAGTATCAAAGGCGGCCGACAGGTCTAACAGCACCAGAATCATTGAGCCTCCTCTATCCTGTGACATCTTGATGTTGTCGGTCACGGAGAGGAGTGCTGATTCGGTGCTGTAGTTGGGCCTGAACCCAGATTGTGAATGGTCCAGGCCCCCTGTCGCCTCAATGAAACTGGACATGTGGGTGTTAACATGTTTCTCGGCTAGTTTACTCAGGAGGGGCAGAAGAGAGATAGGGCGGAGATTGGAGAGTTCCGTCCACGGGTGGGAGGAGTTTTTCCGAATAGGATTCACCACTGCCTCTTTCCATTGTTGGGGGAGTTTGCCTTCTTTGTAAGAGAGATTCAGGATTTTTTTAATAACAGGGCAGAGAGCTGTGCTCAGAGTGTTCATTACTCTGGGGGAAGAAGGTCAAGGGGGGATCCAGTTTTTATATTATTGAGGAGTAATCTTATATCATCCGCCGCAATTTCAGGGATATCAGTGAAAGTCTCAGATGAAGACAGAGTGCAGGAGGTACAAGTCTCACCTGCATGGGTCTCTGTGATATCGGGGTATTTGGACAAAATTTTGTTGTAAATAGTGTCAATTTTATCTTCAAGGAATTGTGAGATATTATTACACAACTCCTGGGAGAAGGTGTCAGGACTTTCACATGCTGGGGGATTGGTGAAATTTCGAAGAATTTTATATAATTCTTTAGTCGAATTATCTGCTTCATCTATTTGAGATTGAAGGCTGGTTTTCCTAGCCTTTTTGATGTTTTTATAGTAGGAGGAGACAGCCTGTTGGTAAAGCCCTTTACTTTCACTGGAATGATTCTTTCTCCATTGTTTTTCTAGCTTCCTGCATTTTTGTTTCTCTAATTTTAACATTTCAGTGTACCATGGTTCCTTTTTATTAGTTGTTGGTCGTTTGGCTAGTTTTTGAGGGGCTAAAAGGTTCATGGTGTCAAAAAGAGTTTTGTTGAGTTTGGCTAGGGCCGACTCGGAGTTATCAGAGTCAGTGAGGGTCGGAATACTCCAGGCTTCTACAAATGCCTCTAGAGTGACCTTATGCCAAGGTCTTCGTTTGATGGTCAAATTAGCAGAAGGGTCATTTGGCTTAGTTGGTTGCAGGATGGAGAATTCCAGTATGCTATGATCAGACCAATGCACAGGTCTGGAAGAGTGGTAGTGGATGAATGGGGCATTGGAAAAAATAAGATCTAGGGTATGTCCTCCCCTATGAGTAGGGCCACTGTTCCGCACATATAGGCCTAAGAGGACAAGGTCAGCTAAAAGAAGCTTGGTTTCGGGATCCTCTGGTACATCTACATGGAAATTAAAATCCCCAAGTAGGATGAAACGTTCTCCGTCCTTCATGTGTGGGGCAAGTGCTTCAGTTAAGGCTAATGAGAAACTGGTATTTGGGCCAGGGGGTCGATATACTAAGGCTCCCTTCCAGTTGTTCTTAGTACCGACATTAGTTTTGAAAATCATAATCTCCATAGAAGGGAGTACGGCTTGTTCTATGATTGTAATGTGAAGACTGTCTTTGTATATTATAGCAGTGCCACCGCCTGTTTTAATCGGGCGATCTTGTCGCAGTATTTTATACCCTAAGGGAATTCCTACCGTGACAGTTGGTACAGTGTGTGGCTTTAACCAAGTTTCCGTGAGGAAACAAATTTCTGGATCGATACTAAGGATAGTGTCCCATATCTCAGTACAATGGCGTGGTAGTGATCGAACATTTAAGAGAAAGCTTTTCCAGCCTTTTATTTCAGGCTTGTTGATTTGTAGGGGACCCGATACAGTGTTGTTAGAGGTGGCTTGGAACCCACAGAAGGAGCAGAGGAAGGGGCCTTCAGAACATAGCCAGCTGTTATGAGCACATTGTCTGGAACTCAGGGGACGGAGGGATAGTAAAGTTTGTGATGAGTACCTGAGGAGATAGTTGTCTGGAGTGGCCATTGCAAAAGGGAAAATAGCACGAAGGGCAAGATGGAGTGGCCCCTGGCCCCGTCCTGATGCGTAAAGACCTAGTAAAGTGCACTGAGTGTGCCAGGGCTGGTGATGACAAATGCTACTAGTGGGCCTGCAGCACTGATTGTGCCACCCACATGAGTAGCCCTAAAATGGTGTCTCAGGCCTGCCACCGCAGTGCCTGTGTGCAGCTGCACCTTTCACTTGTTCCCACGCAGCGGATTTATCGCTGCCGCGGCTAAACACTTTATTGTGACGCCATTGACAGGGATTCCCAAGGCCACGTCCACTACGGTCGGCCACGCCCCCCCCATCTACGCCTACTTAACGCGCTGACTGCTAGCGCGACTGTAAAGATATAGCTCTCCTGAGGCGGAAGCCGGGGGATTGATCGCTCGATAATCTTTTAACAATTGTTTGTGTAATATTGTGTTTTTAAACTTGCCTTTGCTCCCTGGGCACCCAAAACTGTAGCTGCACCTTTCACTTGTTCCCGCTCAGCGGATTTATCGCTGCCGCGGCTTAACACTTTATTGTGACGCCATTGACGGGGATTCCCAAGGCCACGCCCACTACGGTCGGCCACGCCCCCCACCTACGCCTACTTAACGCGCTGACTGCTAGCGCGACGGTAAAGATATAGCTCTCCTGAGGCGGAAGCCGGAGGATTGATCGCTCGATAATCTTTTAACAATTGTTTGTGTAATATTGTGTTTGTGCACATTGTTCACCCCCTATGGGAGGCCCAAGGTCCCCCACTTGGGCAGGGTGCAGTGTATGTGAAAGGTAGAGCATGTACTTGTGCAGGTGACATGCTCTGGTAGTGAATTACAGCCATTTTCGTTTTTCACTGCTGCAAGGCTGCCTTGCTCCATAGGCTATCATGGGGGGTGCTGGCTACAGTGGCTACCAGCATTTCTTCTCATAGGAGCAAGATAGGACATACAAGTCTAGTATCCCTGAACTCAGAATTTAGTAACACATCTTTTTGCTGTTCTCTTGTCTGACCTTTCTGTGTGCCTTGGCCTGTTTGTGAATTGACTGTCTGGTTTGAGAGGGACAGGGGCTGGGGATTCCCCAGGGGGCTGGCTGAGTCGGGCCTAGGCTGAATGACTGAATTTGCAACTTGTGTGGTGAGAGTGGATAGCACCTGGGACCTGAATAGGATTGTGCCTGCCCCCCACAGTGCTGGCTCCACCCCCTGTGGTGCGTCTGATGTTTCTGCCCTGCACTGTGAAAGGAGAGAAGGAATCATGTCAACAAAGTGCTCCAGGGCTGTACTTTCCCTCCAAAATGCTGGCTCCACCTCCTGCTGGAAGGCTGATGACCCTTCCCCCACTCTGAAAGGAAAGGAGAAGCCAGGAAAACCAAGTGCTCAATAAGCACGAGCGGAAAATCCGTTACGTCCGCGGATTTTTCGGATTTTTAGTGAATACGCAATCCGCGTATTTTGCGTATTTTCCACAAAATCCGGAAAAAAAAATCCGCGGATGTAACGGGTTCAAAAGTTGAACCCCCACTCATGTAACTATTTTACAATGGCGCCAGCAAGCTGCCAGCGCCGTTGTAAAATAGTTACAAAGTTAGCTTGCACAGGAACCACTAGATAAAATGAAGCAGGTGCTGCTTTATTTTATCTAAGTGCTTCCTGTGCAAGCTAACTTTGTAACTATATTACAACGGCGCTGGCAGCTTGCTGGCGCCATTGTAAAATACTACAGCAAGAGACCCCTGCGCCCTTCGGCGCGATTGCATAGTAACACACACATGGTTGCTGGAACTAGTTGAAGCTCAAATGCAGTGACTCATTCATCAGCCCAGAAACAATCGAGAGTGTCGTCGAGGCTGGGCAATGTGCCTTCTTTACCAAATCTACCGTGGAAAATCAGCTGTGATGCTGGATAGACTTTGCATCCTTGACTTTCACGAGCGCAATTCCCATGAGTAGGCACATTGTGTTCGCACGGGTTTCTGCACGTTCGCGAGCGTTTTGTACAATAAAACCCTTGCGAACTTGCAGAAACCCGTGCGAACACAAAAAAAAAAATACGCAAGGATCCGCGGATTTTGCGTATTTCCGAAATACGCAAATACGCAAATCCGCGGATTGCCAATACGCAAAATCCGCTCACCCTTAGTGCTCAAGCAACACCCAGAACTGGTTCAGACCGGGCTCAGGGCCCACTTGCACAAAGACTTTTAGGGGTATAAGTACAGGGCCACTGACAACAGAAAATTAGATCATCCTGGAATCAAGAATGAACCTCTGCCAAGGAGAAAGTTGAAACTGAAGAAGGAAGACTGTCCCGCTGTTTCTCTGCTGGACTGACCTGCTGTTGCTTTGCTGCCAAGGAGAGGGGAAGGACTTTGCTGTTGTGCTGTGTCCCCTGTCTTGAAGGAATGTCCAAGGGCCTGAGAAGAGCTGGCTCCCTGTTCTGAAGTCCCAGGAACAAAAGGACTTCACCCCCAGCTTCCCTGAACTCTGCTGAGAGAGTTCTGTCCTTCATAGAGTGCTTGATCCAGTTGTGGGGCCTCTGGAAGTTGTACCTGTGCTGGGAAGCTTGAAACTAAGCTTGAGAGACTTTTGCAATTGAAACGTTATCTCATCGCTCGCTGCGGAGCGCATCCCAGACAGTGCAAGGAAATTCCTGCCGCTACAAAGGCCGAGATCGTCGCAGCACCTGTTGCCACTGCCAGAGCCGTCGCATCCTTCGTTTGCGGGACGCACCAGACCGGTGCGGGAAAGTCTAACATCGCTGCGAGTGTCGTCGCGGAGCCTGTCGTCGCTGGGTGAGATCGCCGCACCGCTTGCTTGCGGACCGCATCACGTCACTGCGAGCGTCGTCGCAGAAGCCATCACATCGGGGAGCTGCGAGAGAGAAGATCACCACTGGTCCGCGCATCTCAGTCAGTCAGTCAAGATACACTTTATTCGATTCTTTTAAAATCATAAAAGCATAAATAACATATATATACAATACAATAAAAACAGCACTTATTTGATACAGATATGCAGTCATCGGAAATCATTGTACGTCATATTAAAAACAGGTACAAATCTAAGCATCTAATGGATAATGTATATTGGTACGAGCTTTTACAATACAGAATACTTTAGTGAACATTTTTTGTTTTGATTCTATGAGCCGCAACTAAAAAACTGCCTACACAAAAAATGACACGAATGCTACATAAAGACTGTAAGTAAACAAAGGCAGGCCTAACCTGGATAAAACCTGCCTCCCTTAGTAAGGGTACTAAGTACTTCTTCCTAGGTACCATGTACAAGCTACAAAACATGATAAAATGCATGGGGTCCTGTGGGGAGAATTCGTCACAACCACATGGGGGACCATTTTCCGGTTTACACCATGAGTGAAAAGTACCTAAGGTGCGATGTATCAAGTTGAATCTAAATGTAATTAATAAAAGCCTATGACACGGCTTGGTCACAACTCTTAGGTAGGGTTCAAGGGAAGGTGAACTTAATACCAGGTAATGTTGTCTCACCAATGGCTTCACCAATTCATGCTCTTCCCGGGTTGCTCTAGCCATGGACAGAAAGTTCTTTTTTGTCCATGTCACATCCTCCCGTCTAATGCTGGAAGGGGCATTAAATAAATCCGGGCGCCCTAGTTGCGCAAAAGAGTATCTTATATATTCTAACCAAGGAATTTTCATGGCGTGATCTAAAGTCATGACATCAGTCAAGATGGAATGATTAAGTGTCAGCTCGTCATTCAGCCACGTCCTTAGCCAGAATAAAAGTGGAGCTAATTTGATCCTGTCAGTAACATAATCAAGTCCCACTTCCCCATGAATTGAAAATGTTGGTGTGGACTGAGGGGTGGATAACAAGCGTCTCAGAAATTTATTTTCCGCTTTTTGTATCTGATCTTGTGAAACATAACCCCAAAGCGGGGCACCATACATAACTATGGAGATGCATTTTGAGTCATAGATTTTTAAGAGGGCATCCATAGGTCTAGCACCCAACCTTTTAGAAAAACTCAGCACGGCCGAGCTGGCTCTCACCAAGGCTAGACTTTTGGCCTTTATTTGTGGGCCCCATGTGCCCGCCTCATCAAACATAACTCCAAGGTAAGGAAAAACACCCACCCTTGACACAGCTTCTCCTTTACAAGAAAAGGACATGAACGTCCTCTTTTTCCTGTGTGAACCCACCACCATAGTGTGAGATTTATTTGCATTGATCTTAAGGTCCAGCTGGTCCATAAAGGTACCAAAAGAATCAAGCAAACGCTGTAGGCCTACCCCTGTGCGCGCTATTAGTACAGCATCATCCGCGTATAGGAGAGCCGGGATCTTTGCTTCTCCTACACGCGGGACATCCCCCTCCACTGCCTCAAGATGTTTGCTCAGGCCGTTTATATAGATGGTAAAGAGGAGGGGGGCCAGGATGCACCCCTGACGAACTCCTCTTAGTGATATAAAGTGGCTTGTGCATCTCCCTTCCTTCGTAACCCTTATTTGGGCGAATAGATCCTGGTGTAAGGAAGCCAAAAAGTAGATAAGTGGCTTGTCCAGCCCCATCTGCAGTAGAACGCTCCACAACGCATCGTCGCCCCGGAGATCGTCGCAACTCCAAAGATCGTCGCATCGTACCTTTGCGAGAAAAAACTTCCTACGGAATCTACGCACCGGAATCCATACAAGTGGCCTTCCTCCCCATAAAGACCGGATTCGTCGCAACACGCCCGCTGCTGCAGCGGGGCTGTCGCCTCGCCTCCCCAGGGTCTCAGGAGCAACGCATCGCTTGTTTTCCACTGCACCAACTTCTGCTTTTGGAACTTTGTCGCCACTAAAGGTACTGTGAGCTAAACGTGTCACAACTTTGAACTTTTCAGCAACTGTGGATTATTTTATCGCAACCTAAAGAACTTTATCGCAACCTTATGAACTCCTTTGAAACCATATTCTTGAACTGTGTATGTTGGATTTTTGTTGTTTTGGTCTTGTGTAGTTTAGATTAAATACCTTTATTTTTCTAAACTGTTGTGGAGTCAGATTGTGGTGTTTTCACTGTGTTACTGTGAGTGTTGGTACAAATACTTTACACATTGCCTCTGGTTAGCCTAGACTGCTCGTGCCAAGCTACGTAGAGGGTGAGCAGGGGTTATCACAGAGGGTTTCCTCTTTACCCTGACTAGAAGCAAGGGTCCCTATTTGGACAGTGGTCCTACCCCTGCCAACTAGAGACCCCGAGTTCTAACACTTGGTTTGGGGGGATTGTGTACAATATTCTCAGAGCGAGTGTGTTTGTTTATCAGTTGAGTTTTTGTTATATTTGTACCCTATGGGACACTGTATACATTAAAATGTTGTGTCTACTTGAAAAGCTTTATATAAAATATGGACAATTTGGAATAAAAATGATGTTTACTATTTTATGTAAAATTATTTGAAATACGTCTTTTTGTGTATGTATTTGTTTAATCACTTAGCTTCAGCACTTAATATTGTGGCGAGATATGCCACCCCATTATTTCATCAGGCAGGTTGTTCATTTTGAGGAGGCCTCAGCCCATTGCACCTAGGCATTTCAATGAAGTCGAGCTGAATCCTATTAAAGGGACCTTCCGACTTTCCAATGTGGCTTAAGGTAATCACAGTTTTCTTTCCAGCATTCATCTGTTGGCATGTAACACATCTGTGACACACTGCTTATGCAAACACGCGTAAATCACATTTGTCTGAACACTCGCACCATTGCATCTCTCCCAATGTGAACTGCTCCATGAAGCTGTCTTGCCCTAGGGCTCAGTAGACAATCTGGCAACACTGCTCTAGCATCTGTTGAGACCTAAATTCCATCATCTCTCCTTTCATAAACTGCTTTGAGTAAACCAGCTTCTTCTTGGCCTGACTTTTCTCCTTGCAGACGCCTGACCTCATCCCAGGTGTCAGCTATGGCTAACATCATGCTGAGCTCAGTTCTCTGTGTACTCTCGTCTGAATAATCCCCATTAAAAACACAAGCATGGATGGCACAAAAGTGGGTAACTTCTTCAGCATATCTGTTACACACGGTGACAAAATCCTCCCCCTTCCTTTGGGCAGCACACTTCACAGCGGCCACTTCCTTTGGTCGCTGTAAGGCTTCCAATAGTTGTCTCACATATTCTCCATTTCTAATATGAGATCCTGATGATGTTAAGAAGCCCCTCTGTGACCATAGCTGTCCGAAGTCATGAGCCACACTTAAACCGTACTGACTGTCGGTATAGATGGTGACTCAGATTTTATCAGAAACAAGGCATGCACGGGTCAAGGCAATGATTTCAGCTACTTGTGTGGTGTGTGCTCCAGGTAAGCAAGCAGCTTCCACAATGCAAGAAAGGGTACAGAAGCAACGTCTTCTCTCAAGTAACCTTCATTGTCTCTTAGGCATGATCCATCAACAAAGAGGACTTGATTTGATTCAGGTAGAGGTTCTTTGACCAAGTCGAGTCTCGGTTTGGTACCGAGTTCAGTCACATCCAGACAGTCATGGCCCTCACAATCCTCTCCTTCAATACTTGAAACAGGCATTAGAGTAGCAGGATTTAACACGGAACATATTTTCAAAGTGACATTTTCAGAGACTGTTTTTGGTCACGTGCTGTGTTTTAGTTCTCGTCATCAGGAGCTCAACTGAGCGTGGGACATAAACAGTAAGAGGATGACCCACCAAAATGCTTTCACACCTTTCAATGCTGATGCCAGTTGCAGCAACAGATCTGAGACATCTGAGCAACACTGAAGCTACAGGATCTAATGTAGCCGAGAAGTAAGCCCCTGGTCTACTGACACCTCCATGTACCTGGATGAGTACAGATAGTGTACAACCCTCCCTCTCACAACAGAACAATGACAATATTTTGTTGTAATCAGGCATTCCCAGAGCTGGTGCGCGACACAGGCTTTCTCTCAGCTCCAAGAAGGCCATCAAGCAGGCCCATGGTACCGGATCACTCACGTCCTTGTGTGTTAATCTCTGTAAGTGCTTTGCCTTCGGTGAGAAGTTGGGAATCCACTGTCGGCAGTAACCAAGAATCCCCAAGAACATTCAGACTTCCTACTGTGTGGCAGGTGGATTCATTTTCAGTATCGCCTCAATGTGGTCTGGTGACACCTTTCTCTTGCCTTTCTCAATGTGTTGACCCAAATACTGAACTTCAGGCAAGCAATACTGAAGTTTGCTAGGGAACACCTTGTGTCCATTCTCTGCCAAGTGAGTTAATAGGGCAATGGTATCATCCCTACAAGCCTCCTCTGTCTCTGAAGCAATCAGGAGGTCGTCAATGTATTGAACAAGCATTTAACTTTTTGGTAACACCAAACTCTCAAGATTTTTCTTTAAGATCTGGTTAAAGATGGATGGACTCTCAGTATACCCTTGTGGACTACAACACCATGGTAACACACAGTTTTCCAGTTGGAACGCGAACAAAAATTGGCTTTCCTCCTGTAAGGGTATTGAGAAGAATTCTTGGCACAAGCCAATCACAGTGAACCATTCAGCTTTGCAAAGAATATGGGATAGGATCACAGATGGATTCGGTACCACAGGACAACATGGAATTACAATCAAATTGACTCTTTTCAAGTCCTGAACAATCCTGTACTTGCCACTCGGTTTCTGTAATCCCATTATATGTGAATTGCACTGACTTCCAATGATCTCCTTTAGGATGCCCTGCACAATCATAGACTCAATTACTGATGTAATTCCTGCCACCGTTTCTGGGGTCAGGTTGTACTGAGGCGTTCTTGGGAATTGAGCATCTGGCTTGATCTGTATGTGGATCGGCTCAACCCCTCGAATCAGTTCTATCTCTTCTCCTGTAAAATCCCACACCACGGGAGGGACGGTGTCTCTTTGGTCATTTGGCATATCATCCACCGTTAGCACAGATAACATGTCTACACAAGGATTCTGATGAGCTAATTTGAATGCAATGTTGTCATCATTAGTCTGCAACTTCACTCTGTTGGGCGTGCAATAGATGGTACAATTTAACTTACACAAGAGGTCACGTCCCAACAAACAGACCGGACTTGATTCGCACACCATAAACTGGTGTCGATCCTGAAATGATCCTATTCTCACAGGTGCCTCATCTGTTAATGGGTTTGTCATTCTCCTAATGACAACGCCTACAACTTGGATCGATTGTCCAGAGGGGTAGGTTTGGGACTACTGCAGATCTTATAGTAGAACTGGTAGCACCAGTATCAATCAAGAATGTAATGGGATGACAGTCTACATCTGCCTCCACATATTGTCCACGCTGGTCTACCTCTAAGACTAATCCACGAGTACAGTCTCTCTCCCCCCTCAGGCACCATCATTTTAATGGGTCTGGATCAAATCCTTCCAGAGTCTCCATGAAGGGCATTTGATGATACGCTTGATTGCTCTGTAAAATTCTCTGAGATTGAGGCACTTGCACTAGCTGATTCTGACCCCTGCCCCCATTTACGGATCTAGGTCTCATTACAGTGGTTATAACACCAGGCACCTATATACTTTCCTCATCTTGAAACTGAATTGCTGGATTTGCTCGACACTCATGCTTCTAATGCCTGATTTTGTGATAAGCAGTAGTTTTCTTTAGTGTACTGATGTCTACCACTACCTTGGGATCTGCTCCTTTCCCCTTTCCCTGTCCTGTATTGGTCAGTGCACTCTGAACCCCTCTTGGTTGTTCCCCTGATTCCGACCTAAAGTCCCTCCATCTCATTTCTACAATATCTGGCATACCGCAGAATCTAATCCATGGATTTATTTTGCCAGCAGATTAAGTGTTGCTGAATCATGACACTAATCTCAATCCTTGCACAAACTTGCACATAAACTGTCCAATGTCTTTTGGATCCAAAGTATCCAACCCACTGTACTACTTGAAGGCTTGCAAGAGCTGTTCATAGTAGGCATGTACCGATTCCTTAGGCTCTTGGGTGGTTCGATCTATCTTGAACAAATGTATATCTTGTGGGGAAATCTTAGACTGTAACTATGTAATTACCTGCTCAAGCTTTTTCATGACCAAAAATGAAGGACCATGCGTTATGTCTCTCTATCGGGTTCAATAGAAGGCCAATCAATAGAATGTTTACAAGCAGACCACAAGCCCGCTAGGAACCACAATGTCACACAATGTATTCAAATCAATCCACAACACCTTCAAAATCTTCACAAAGCGATCCACTTGCTTATCCCATTCAGCAGGTTTCTCCCTCAGCCAAGGAAAGTCATTTGTGCCCCTGCTCCAAGGCACATGCACATACCTTCTGCTTGGTACCTTTTGCAATGGGTAAGCCTCAACTCTTGGTATACCCCCTCATGGGGGAGGCGTGACTCCCACCACCTTCCTAACATTCTTCTTCGACCACCTTTCCTCCCATTTATCCAGCATGCTCCATGTGCGTGTCCTTATGACCAACTCTTGAATGTGTGTTTTCAACCCTATGACTCTTTTCTCTTCTAGTTCCTGATCAGTATAAGTCCACCTATGGTTTCTCTGCAACATTTTCATCTTAGACAAATCCACATCAAACTTTTGAGCCTATTTTGTCAGTTTCTCATGTTCTCGCCTAGCTTTATGAGTGACATCCTTTGTTACAAACAACAATTCATCCTGTTCATAAAGTTCTATTTTTTCCAGAGGCAAACTTCCACTGGTTATTTCATCCACTTCTGCCTTCAGCCTCACCTCATTTAGCGATTTTGCTTTCACTGCAGCTTTAATCATTCCCTGACTTAACGCACTACTCTGCCCTTCCTTTTCACCACTCTGCTTCCTTTGTTGATTATCTGATGCAGTAGTCTGCAAGACATGCTGATCTCCAGAAACCCTCTGATCTGTACCACCCTCTGATATCCTTCCCATGGGTCCTCTAACGGGAGCTTCCAACATTTTCAAATCTGAATTTGAATTGGTAAAAATGACACTGATCATATTGTACTAGACCCAACACACACCCTTGAGGAATCTGCAGTTGCTGGCAATGGGGTACATGCTTCTACAGGCACCAAAAATGAACCGTTTCCATTCATCGTCATATTTCCTCCTGGGTTAATCCTTTCTCCCAACCCTAACTGCTGTTGACTAGCATTTTCTCCTAAATTCAGATCATACACAGAGACTACAGGTCCGATGGTAACTGGTACCGATGACCGCCAACCAAACCCAGCGCGGCATTACACCAACTGATCTATTGCAGTGCGGCACACTCCGATGTCACCCTTTCCTCCTCACAGCGGTTCACCCGCCTTCACAATCTCACTATACACATTCACTCTCGCAATCATCAAAACAAGTAATGATGCTTTTTATAAGGATCCTAACAATTCCACTCACACAAAGTTCCCTGTCTCAGTCGGGTTGTCAATAGTGCTCACGACTTCCCAACAAACCAACGGTCAGAAAATTACAACAAATTGGTGTTTTCTATACCACAAAGATATCCTGGGCTCTTAGGCTACTCTTGAGCCCAATAACCGCAATAAAATGAAACTCTTGAAATGCGTCTGGTCCGAAAACCACATTCACTCAACTCTCATTCCACCTCCGCAAGACATTACACAATCAAATCATCACCGCAATCTAGCACACAACGCATCCCTATTGATACTCACTCCTCCGATCACCGCTGTTCTCGCCGCACCATCAATCTCCATCAGTCTCCGCCAAAATCTGTTGCTCT
Organism: Lissotriton helveticus; assembly: GCF_964261635.1. Classification (NCBI taxonomy): domain Eukaryota; kingdom Metazoa; phylum Chordata; class Amphibia; order Caudata; family Salamandridae; genus Lissotriton; species Lissotriton helveticus. The sequence goes on from NC_136057.1 coordinate 2,112,109,650, forward strand.
CCGTTCTCGATTATTGGATTGTATTCAGGGGCTCTACCGGTCTAAATGTTCTCCCCTTACTTCAAGAGACAACCAACCTACACTGCCACCAACTGAAGGAGCTAGGTTCCACATTCTAGATTTTATGTCAAAGGCCCGGAGGTCAATATTATGCATAACAATCCTTTATTGCTCCTCACACAGCAGCAACAAGAACTTAGAATCAGAACATCAAAAATAATCCAGAACACTGAACATGCATATTGTCCAAACACCAGCAGCCATCTTCCTCTTTTGTTGCTGCTCACACTGGAGAAAAGTACTCATTTAGGATCGTTAAAGTTTAATTTCGATTTGCATTAAGTAAACACGTATAAAGGAAATAATTTTAATGTTTGAAAAGTCTTAGATATAAAGATGTAATATTATTTGAACTAAATATAATTAATAATTGTTTAAAAGTTTGTTTTAGATATGAGTTGGCATAATTTTGGGGTTCAATAATTGGTAAAGGAGGAAAGAGATGGTCTAAATTTGGGTAGGCAAGAACGGAAGGAATTGGATTTGTTTAAATGTTGATTTAAAGAATGAAGTAATCCTACCGTTAGCTGCGCGAGCGATTTGAAGGGAGGCGCGAGGCATGGTTCCAATGACGCATGCAGCCTCAAGGAGACAGAGCGTGCAAATGAAAGGATCATTTCCCTTCAGCGGGAGTTTGATTCTTAGCGCTAAATGACATCGCAGAGTAGAGCGAGTGTCTATGTATGCGCACGACTGTTAAAGGTTATGTTTATTTGAGGAAGTTAATAAACGGTTTGAGCTGTTCGTTTCGGGGCAAATTAGAGGAAAGAATGTGTGGCATTTCTGGGCTCCCGTATGTATGACGTTACATGGGCGGCCATTTTGTTAGATTGAGAAATAGAAGGTATTTAGACAGGGATTGAAAACGCCCATATTTTGGGTTTTAAATGACAGGTATTGGGAAATACGATCGTTTCAGTATACGATTGGTTGGTGAGAGAGTAATTGACGCGTGAAGAGAAGGCTGTGGAGATTAAGATTTATCATTTTAAAGTAGTAAGGAGTGTTTTGGTTTAAGAGCTAGCAAGGTCATTTAAAATACAAATGGATAAGAATGAGGAGTTGGGTGTTGAAGATAGATTCAAACAGTATATGGATAAGTTGTTTGGAGAATTGTCAGCTAACATTGATAGGAAAATAGAGAGTTCAGTGGAAAGGAATTTGAAGGAGAAAGAGAATAGAGAAAAATCTCACGCTGAGGAGGTTTTTTGGTTAACAGAGGAAGTAGAGGTAGTTGCAAGTGGGTCTAGACAGGAGGGTGTTAAAAAGACGGATAAGAGAAAGAATATTGAATTACAGAGAAGTTCAAAAGGGGTTGAACGAAAGGTTCAAGGAAGCGTAAAGGCTATAAAGGCCCAAGGTACAGCTATAAAGGCTAGAAAACGGTGCCACGGCGTGGTGGTATGTGATTCATCTTCAACTAGTGTGGATGTTGAAATCACGTGTTCGTCAAGTTTTGATGACACAGATGAATATGTAATTGAAAGAAAAAGGAGGAAGGTTGGGGATGAAAACTTTAAACAGGAGAAAAAGGATATTTTAGACCCACAAGGAGAAGAAATGTTTTATCCTTTATTAATTCAGCACCCGTTATCTCCTCAGTGGGTGCCTGCAGAACACGTAGCAGAGTGTATATATCATATTGGATCCGTAGAGAGATTCCAAAAGAAGTAAGAACGCGTTTAAGTTCTGAGTGTCCTAGACCGAGTTTGGAGAATAAAGTGGCATACACTCTGGAATTAGATTTGAAGATTATGGCGTTCTTAAATAAATCTGGCAGGGACCCAAGGAGAGGTCTTGACAAGGGACTCAAGGGTTGTCAGAACAGGCTACTTGATATTTTGGGTCCTTTAACTAGGATTTTCGATATGTGTGAAGAGGCACATTCAAGCAATAAAAGTGCTGATATGAAAGAAATGTGCCAGTGGGTGCAAAAGGCTGTTTGCCTTTCGGGCAATGCAAACGCAGCTTTATGTATGGAACGAGGAAAGAGTATTGTAATGAAAATTGATCCCAAATTAGCTGACTTGGCTTCAAAAGAGTTTGGAGAGAAGAGTCAGGGTATGTCATTTGGGGAAGAGTTTGTGAGAGATACGGGAAAATATGTAGGAACATTTAATTCCATACAAAAAGCACAAAGAGATATAAGGAAGGTTTGTGCCTCGGCTGGGCAGAGGCGGGTTCGATTCCCTGGCTGAGGTCAAGGAATCTCTTGTGGTTCTTTCACAAGAGGATTCAGACCCTACAATTATGGTTATGGGTACAGTTCAAGAGGTGATCATGGAAGTTTCTTCCCTCAAAGACAGAGGTCAAGAGCAAGGGGAATGCATTCCGATCGGAGAGGAAGAAGTTCCTCAGGTAAGGATAAACAGAGACCATATTGCTACCTTAGTAAAATTGGGTGGCAGACTAGCCCATTTTGTTTTAAGGTGGAAGGAGATTATTCAAGATCCTTGGGTTTTGCAAACTGTGGCAGGTTATCAAATAGACTTTCTGGAAAAACCAAAACAGGTAAGGCTTCCAAATATGTTGAGATTTACAAAGGCTCTAGAGGAGTTGGTGTCTCTGGAGGTAATTGCATTGGAAGAGAAAGGTGCGATGGAGTCGGCAAGAGAGACAAAAGTATGTTTTGTGAGCAACATTTTTCTTGTAGAGAAAAAAGACATGAAAATGAGACCAGTAACAAACTTGAGAGAGTTAAACAATTGGGTTTGTTACAACCATTTCAAATTGGAGGGGATCTATCTATTAAGAGATGTGTTGAGGAAAGGAGACAAGGCTAGATCTGAAGGATGCTTACCTTACGATTGCGGTTTGTGTCAAGCAAAGGGATTTACTCCAATTCGAGTGGAAGGGGAGACATTGGAGGTTTAAGTGTCTTCCGTTTGGTCTCACATCAGTCCCTTGGTGTTTTACGAAGCTATTGAGACCGGTGGTAGCATGGTTGAGATCAAGGGGCATTCGATTAATAGTGTATTTAGACAACATTCTGATTATGGCAGAGGAAAGGGCTTTGGCTCAGGATCAGATGGAGTTTGCAATAAAGGTGTTGGAGGATTTGGGATTTGTAGTGAACAGAGAGAAATCTTGTGTAGTACACTACCTGCACAGGAGATTCAATTTTTAAGTTTTCAGATTTTGACGTTGGAATGTATGTTGAAGTTGCCAATGGAGAAATTTGCAAGGGTATTAGGTCTGTTGTCAGCATCAATACAAGCAATATTTCTAGCACCTCTTCATTACAAAGCATTGCAGAGGTTAAAAGGGTATCATATGAGACAAGGTGCAAAGTATTCTCAGAGAGTGAGAATGAATTGAGAAGCAAAGGAAGAGTTGGAATGGTGGTTAATGAATCTGGAAGCGTGGAATGGGAGAGCAATCTTCGGAGAGAGTCCAGAGATGATTATAGAGTCGGATGTGAGCCTCTCAGGTTGGGGGGCAAGATGTGGTGCTGTGACAACAGGAGGATTTTGGACAATGAAAAAGAGGAAGATGCACATAAATTGCCTGGAGCTTTTAGCCGGATCATTTGCGATCAAGAGCTTTGTGAAAGGACAAGTGAAATGTTGTGTTTTGTTGAAAAGGACAACATTTCAGTGGTTCGTTTTGTGAACAAGATGGGCGGTCCACGGTCAAAGCGTTTAGTGGAGATGGCAAAGGAGTTTTGGAGGTTCTGCATGGAGAATCAAATTATGGTGCAAGCTCAGTATATTCCGGGGAAGAGCAATGTGGAAGCAGACTGGAGTTCAAGGTATTTGGTGAATGCGAGCAATTGGAGATTAAACAGGGAGGTGTTTTTAAGGATACAGGAGAGATGGATTTTTTTGCGGACAGGTTGAATATACAGTTGGTGGAGTTTTACAGTTGGAAGCCGGATCCAGAGGCCAAGGGGATAGATGCATTCTTGCAGAATTGGGGGACGAAAGGTCTGTATGCTTTTTCTCCATTCTCGGTGATTCAGAGGGTTTTGTTGAGGTTAAGAAAGGAGAGGTCGCTGTTAGTGGCGATAGTACCTTTTAGGCAGGCTCAAGTTTGGTTTCCAGACTTGATGAGCATGTTAGTGGAAGATCCTGTGTTGATTTCAAACTATCAAGATATATTGTTGGATGCCCAGGGGAGGTCCACAATCTAGTGATTTCAGGACAGCTGAGGCTTTTGGGGTGCCTGATTTCAGCAGAGTTTGGAAAGTGTCAGGACTATCGACAGAGGCTTCAGAGCTCATCAATGTATCTTGGGCCAAGGGTACTTCAAAGGTATATAGATTGGCTTGGAGAAAGTGGTGTGATTGGTGTTTAGAAAGGGATTTGGATCCGTATCGGTTAATGTAGTGCAGGTTGTAAATTATTTGTCTTTGTTTTTTGGAAAAGGTCTTGCATACAATACAGTAAATTTGAACAGGTCAGCAATTTTGGCAGGGCATGAATTGGTTGGCGGGGTGCAAGTTGGTCAACATGTTTTGGTGAAAAGAGTGCTTAAGAGTGTTCGTTTGGAAGTGTCACCAAGAGCTAAATATGTGTTTCTTTGGAATGTATCGCTGGTATTGAAGGAATTGGATAGCTGGAAACCTAATTGTGAGTTGAGTATAAAGAGTTTATCAGGGAAATTGGCAGTCCTTTTGTGTTTGGTTTCTTTTAGAAGAGTTTCAGATATTAGGGCTTTAGAAGTATCTTCTTGGTGTTATCAGCCTGAAGGGGTGTGTTTTGAGAGAAGGAAAAGAACTAAGACAAAGTCAAAGGCTATTTTTTATCCGAATATAGCGGGTCATAATAATTTGTGTGTTGTTCGATGTTTAAAAGAATATGAGAAAAGAACAATAAGTTTACGAGCAGTAGATTGTTCTCAATTACCTATTTCATACAGCATGCCCTATAAAGCAGTTTCTGCACCCACTTTAGCTAGATGGGTGAAAGAGATTATGAAGATGTCAGGGATTGACATTGAGATCTTTGGAGCTCATTCAAGCAGGGGGGCTATGGCAAGTAAGGTTTTTATAAAAGGGGCTAGTTTAGGGGCAATTTTAAAAGCAGCAGATTGGTCTTCTGATTCGACTTTTAAGAAGTTCTACTTTAAGCCTGTGGAAAATGTTGTGCAAAATGTTTTAGATGAACTTTGAACATGCATAATATTGGTCTCCGGGCCTTTGACATAAAATGCAGATTTTCCACAGTTTTAATAGGTAGATTGATGTTTTATTTTTATCTTTATTCAGATCAGAATTAAAGGAGGAACAATTCGATGGAAAAGAAAATATGGAGAGTTCTGGGTCGTATCTTGGAAGTTAGAAGAAGTTTTATAGTTATTTCGCTGCAGACAAAAGAGGAAGATGGCTGCTGGTGTTTGGACAATATGCATGTTCAGTGTTCTGGATTGTTTTTGATGTTATGATTCTAAGTTCTTGTTGCTGCTGTGTGAGGAGCAATAAAGGATTGTTATGCATAATATTAGCCTCCGTGTCTTTAATAAAATCATGATTTTCTACCCATTAAAACTGTGGAAAATCTGCATTTTCTCTGGAACCCCAGGCCAATGTCTATTTTTGTCTGCTTGAAAGTGTAGAGGGGAGGGAAGAATCGTTAGCCAATTGACTCATCACTGTTAGAATAAACCATGACTCGGAAGAATCAGAGACTCTTGATCCAAAGTTTAGTTTGATTTATTACAAAGCCAAGAATAGCTGGACATATAAACTCCTCAGGATGAGTGTGTAGATATACATTGGCACTAATTCAAAGCCAAACCTACGGGTGAAGTTATGGCGATGCTGCATACAAGAACAACTAATTCTAGAATCATGACACAGAGTATAACAGCCTCGATGTCAAGAGCCCCCTTCATTGGAGGTTCATAGGTAAAAAGCATTAGTCTGTCCCTACACTATTGCTAAAGTGACATTCCTACCAAGCAGTTTCAGAAGGAAAGTTCTGAAAAGGTGTCAAGACGTGAAGGTTTCCTAAGAAGACCACTCATGTTGAATGGGTCAAGTAGCATAAAGCTACAGAGCTCATTCTAAGATGCTCTCTTCTCTCAAGGCAAGGCAGAAATCCCTGGACTCTGTCCATAGCTCCAATACAAGAACTGGAATGAGACTTCGCATAATGCTGTGCAACATCACCCCATCCACGCAAGACACCCCCTTGTAGGTAACTTTCCATGCAGCAGCGATGCTACCAGGCCTTGGCTCAATGACCTTGATTCCTAGGCTCTTTCCGGTGAGAAAGAACACCATCCCACATTATCAGCATCGCTGTTCAATATATCTTCTCCTCCCTAAGCCTAACTCTTAAAACAAAGACATTATTCAAACTAACAAAGATGCATTTCTCCACCTGCAACAGAAAACGTGCCTTCACATGAATTCTACTTGCAAACCTATCATGAGAGCGTCAGAGAGAAGTACACGTTAGGCCTACAGAATTCGGCCAACATAAGAAACAGCATGTAATTTACTCAAACGCACATATACATGAGCATTGTTACCCGGCACATTTAAATCAATGCATTACATAAGCATTACAAATTATGAAACATTCCTTAGTCAAATGTACAATTCTACACATCAGGCTTTCATCTTACCATACGTAATTGAAATGTTGATTTCGCTACATTATACGAAAATATGCCCATTACTTCACTTTGCACGTTATTGCAATACACGATCTAATAGCACAAATGTTAACACAATAAAGATTGGATGTGAGTGTGAACTACTCATGATTTTAATGCACCCCTACAAATGACAGGGCAAATCTGCACTCTATCAATGCCATGTACACATCAAAATAGGTGGGACTTAGGGAAAATCCCTGTGGAACACCACATTAAAGTTAAAAAAAGAATCCAGAGAAGAAGGGGATAGAGATACTGAGTAGGGTGCATTACTAAGGAATGACTTTAACTTCAGTGTGGCAGTACCACAAATCCCTTCACCAGCCAAGTGCTGGAGAAGTATTTTGAGGGACACTGTATCGAATGATGCCAAAGTTGAATAATATTGAGTAAGATCAAAGTGGCACTCTTTTAATGTAGTAAATCGAAGAACCTAAGCATTCGAGAAAAAAAATAATTTCACGTGGAAAATCTTCTTTCTCTCCTGGTTTATAATTATGGTTGGGTGGTACCTAAAAACTACTCAAAAGAAAGCCATCCCTGACTTTTCCCTAGAAGAAGCTTTGTACTGACCTTCAAAGTCCATCAGCTACTCCAGTTTTATCTACTGTTAAACCAAAATTCCAACCCTCCTTAATCTATGGGTTGATTGATCAACCAGGTAAATTGTGAGTCTAAATAAATCAGGCACAATGTTCAGTTTATAGACCGCAGATTGGGTTGCCATCCTTCAAATTCCAAGTGCAACTTTTGTCACAAACTCTCATGTTGGCAGTCTAGCTCCTAAAGACCAGCTTCAGGTTCTGCTTCAATCCCCCCCAAAGTTTGAAAGCTCAGGTTTCAGAGGAATGTGCCTCACGTCCTAATAATCTACAGAATTCTTGGTCTCTACTTTGTTTGAGATCATCAACTTTAGTTGGTTTTTGAGCTGTATGGCTGTGGGAGTACTTCTCTCTTTACTTAAAGTTCAAGGGAGCATTTAGAGTATGTAGCCAAGTTTTATTCAATTGACTTACGCTAAAAAAGGATCTTAGGTTTAACTTCTTCCCACTGGGTGTCTTTAGATTGTCCCGACTGGCATGAGACATTATTTCTGCAGAGCGAACACAGAACGATCAGAGAACAGAATCATAATAGCACCTTATTAGGTTCCTGTCCTGTTGTAGTGTTTGAACGTAAATGTACGCTTTAGTCACCTTTTATTATGCATATGACATGAAGGCACTATGCTGAGTTTGAATCAGTGTTTAATTTGTAAAAATAAAAATGCCGGCACTCACCAGGAGGCAGCTTGCACGAGCCCGTTTTGCCTGTTAGTGCCACCTAAAACAGAATTAACTACTACCTATGAAAGTGTGGTGAGGATGTAGCATAATGGTCATAGCTGCCGACTTTGGAGCTGGGGAACTAGGTGCAAGTCTCGGCATCGACTCAACATCCTGTCATTTTGGGCAAACTAGTTAACCTCCCTGTACATAAATGTGTCCTTAACTGGTGCTCATGAAAAGTGCCAGTGCTGAGTACAGGAAAGCACTGGTTTGAATGGAACTAATTTCCAATTGATCTGAAAAGCGATAATGGGTTTTGATGTTATGTTGGGGGTATCAGTTTTACCTGTTTTAAGGTTTTAGATTCAGGTTGGTGACTTTAACCAGCTTTTTAAACTTTTGTAACAATGAACTTAACAATTAATTTATGTGTGAGGAAATGAAATAATTCACTATTGTAAATGTATTTATTTTTTAAAATTTTGATTACAAGATGTTTTAAGAATATGTTATCTTTTGAGAAAGACTTTGATCATTGGCATTCATGATCTAGTAACACAATATTGTTGTTTTAATTGTATACTGTTTATACTGATTTTTACTAGCCTTTGACTTTAAATAGTTTTTTTTTTAATTTTGAAACAATGAACTTAACAATTACTTTATGTGTGAGGAAATGAAATAATTCACCATTGTAAGTTTATTTATTTAAAAACATTTTGATTACAAGATGATTTAAGAATATGTTATCTTTTGAGAAATGCTTCGTTCATTGGAGTCTAGTAACAATGTAATTGCTGTTTTAATTGTATACTGTTGAGACTGAGTTTTACCTGCCTTCGATAAACATGACATAGTTATATTCAGCTCGTTACACCCTGTTTGTGGTTATGCCCAAAGGCTTGCTGAAACGACCACATGGTAAGTGAAACTTTAAAAACTGTAAATAAATAATTAAATACATCAAAAGGGACATAATGTGTGATGTGGCTGGCAGAAGGAACATTGAAAAAGTTACAAATTGATTATATTACCAAATTCTGCTGCTGGAGAGGACCGAATTATGTGTCAAGAAAAGGCAAACATGACACATTTTCTGGCAGTATTCATTCATTAGTGTATCATTTTTATGCTTAGCTTGACCCCATCTGTTTCCAGACCTTATGCGATCAACAAAAAAAGAGCTTTCAGAGTACTTCTGAGGGAGAGGATTAAGCCCAGATTACGAGTTTGGCAGTGCAGCGCTGGGTCTGCCGCTTCGTGCACCGCCAAAGCCATCATCGGGCAACCCACCGGATTACAAGTGTTTCCCGTGTCTGGTGAGCTTTTTTTTACATTCCCATGGCAGTACCTCAGAAAATGGGCACTGCAATGGTGATCCAGCGGGTTACCAGCAACAGGTAATCTAACACCACATACTCACCTGGACCCATAAATTCATTCACAACATACTGGCAATAACCGCTGGGGTCATGTTTTGTGATTTTCTAGATTAGTTATCTTTAGTCCCTAACTAATCTTTCACTGATCAAAAGTTCTTTCCTGGAGGAGCTTGGCGGGCATCCGTGATGGCCGCGTGAGCACAGCGCTCCCCGGACCCCCGCCGCTCCCGGCATAATATCCTGCATGAATCCTGATTTTTCGCGAGGATTTGTATAGAGGACGTTGGGCTGATCTACCTGGACTTTTCAGAACTTTATTTTGACACCGGGTGCCTGAGTTATGGTGAATTGCACTTTTGGGCTCCGCCCTTGAGGTGCGCCCGGGACTGGGTGAGGTTCGGTGGCCGTCTTGGAGTTGAACAACAACGGCAGGGGGATTGGACTTGTGGGTCCCCTTCTTAAGTTTCGGTTTCGATTCTGCCTCTGACTGGGACATCGGTGAGAGGGTCGGGCCAGAGCTGGTTCCAGGACACGCGTCGGCTGTCGGGCCTTTGGCTGGACTATTCTTCTATTTGGCTGCCCCTCTCCTAGTGATACCCTTGTTGTGGTCCTTTGGTCCCGAGGCCTCCATTTCTGGTGCCCGGTCCGTTGACCCTGGTGAATCTCCTTGTGACGCATCTCCAAAATGGCGGGCAGAGGGGACCGGGAGACGCGCAAGACGAAGACACCTCTGCGCGGGGGTCCGGTCCAATCTAATGTTATGGACCGTTATACCCATTCTAAGGGGTCCCCCGGAGCTGCCCTGCCCGGTCCCAGTGCGTCTGACCACGTCGTGGATGCGTCGACGGAGCCTTCCTTGCAGAACATCATGGGCGCCATTTCTGGCATGAAGGAGTCAATAGGCCAACAGTACGAAACCTTGGCCCACAAAATTGACACCGTGGCAATCGAGGTAAACCTAATTCGAGCCGATCTCTCCAAAACGAACGAAAAGGTGAAGTCGTTGGATATCAAATCATCCAGCCTCAGGCGGACGTCTCTGAGATACAGACGGAGATTGGCAATCTCCGTAGGGTGAACGATTTCATGACCCGGCGCTTGGAAGATTGTAATGTTCGCGTGGTTGGTGTGCCGGAGAACCCAGAACCCCACTCAGTTGATCTCCTGGTTGAAGACCTGATCCAGAACCAGCTTTCCCCATCTGGCCTTAGTAAATTTTTCGCAGTGGAGCGTGCACATCGTGTTCCGGGGGGCCAGGGTAAGCCAGGCGCCCCGCCGAGACCTATTGTTGCAAAGCTTTTCCACTATAGAGATCGGGACGCTATCCTGCAGGCGTCGCGGGTGAAGGGCCCGGTGGCCTTTGAGAATGCCACGGTGAACTTTTATCCGGACTTTTCCCAACAGGTCCAGAAGCAGTGGATGGGATTTCGTGGTGCCAAGAAGCGCCTTAGGGACATGGGGATGCGTTACGCTATGCTCTTTCCGACCAGGCTGCGGGTTGAGTATAATGACCGAACTTTCTTCTTTGATCGGCCGGACGCTGTGAATGACTGGCTGGACTCCTTGCCTAGCCGACCTCCGGAGACTGAGTCCGATGCCCACCCGGGCGGTGCTGAAGGTGGTGTAGAGAGCTGAACATATCGTTTATGCCTGGTGCCTTGTTTTGAATAACTCTTCCAGGAGTGTATGCCTATGTTCCTCTATTGCTTATGTGATTTGATGTATGTTCTTTTTCTCGTCATTGGTCTTGATCGGGGTGGCGGGTGGGACGGAGCCTTTCCTCCTCCGGGGTCTTTGTGTAGAATAGGGGTTCTTGGGCGACAGGCACACTGCAGGTTGGGGTGGCTTTTTAGTTTTTTGCAGGGGTGCAGGGTGGGGGGTGTTTTCGTGTTGCTTGGGGGGTGGGTGGTTCGGGAGTTCGTTGTTTGTGTGTTCTGTTTTCAAGGCGACTTTATCCTGTATTTGAAGAAGTTTCTGGTGTCATGCTCATTGGTGGGGGGTTTTGGCTTTGTTGGGTGGGATGGGGGGTAGCGGGTTGAGATTTGTTTCGTGGAACGTTAACGGTCTGGGAGATCGTATCAAACGAAGTGTGGTGTTGAAATGTATACGACGTTTATCTCCTGATATTGTTTTCCTGCAGGAGACTCATTTGGTAGGCAATGTTTGTCATGCAATGAATAGGTGGGGCTATCGCCTCGTAGCACATTCGGGGTTTACCTCGGGTTCTAGGGGTGTGGGTATCCTTGTTCGGGCGTCCCTCCCCCTAGCTATTGATGATGTGATTCAGGATGATCGGGGGCGATATGCGGTCCTTGTGGGTCGCTATGAGGGTCGTGCCCTCTCCTTATTTACTGTTTATGTGCCCCCCGGCTTGCAGACTTCTACCTTTTCAGATTTGGGCCGTGTCTTGTTAGACCTCCCAGATAGTACTCTCTTTCTGGCTGGTGATTTTAATTCGGTCTTCTCCGGTCTCCACGATCGCCACCCCCCTAGAGATACTCCTGCGGCCCAACAGTGGTTGGGTGGATTTTTGGATACCTTTGGCTTGGTGGATTGCTGGAGGCTTTTGCATCCTACTCAGCTTCAATACACCTTTCATTCTGGGGCCCATGGGAGTCTGTCTAGGCTGGATTATTTCCTGATGCCTGCGGCTCAGTCGCCTGCGGTGCGTGAGATTGTACACCTACCCAGGGGTATCTCTGACCACTCTCCGCTCTGGCTTCGTTTTGAGGTTGGAGTGGAGGCAGTGGGCCGGGTGGCTCCCATCAATCCGTGGTACCTTACCTCCCCCGAGACCCGCAGCCTTTTGCTTAAGTCTTTGGACGCGTATTTTCTGGATAACGAGGGGTCGGTTTCCTCAGCTGTGTCCCTATGGGAGGCCTTTAAGACGGTGATTCGTGGGCAGGCCCTCTCCCTTATTGTTGAAGCTAAGAGGGCGAGGAATAGGGAGGTGGTGGATCTTGAGGGAGAGATTTCTGCATTGGAGGATGCTTTGGAATCTGGTGTCACGTCTGCGAAACTCCACGCCCTGGGTCTGAAACAATTTGCCTATAAGTCCATGGTCACGGATGCTGCTAAAGTGATGTTTCGGGAGCAACAGGGTCGTTTGTATGATGTGGGTGACAAAGCGGGTAAATTGTTGGAGTGGCTGGATAAGAAGGAGAGAGCTAATCGTGTGGTACCCGTGATTCAGTCTTCGAGTGGTGAGAGTGTGACGGACCCGATTGGAATAGTTCACCGTTTTGCTGAGTACTTCCGTGTGGTGTATACCCCTGTGTCTGTGAGAGATGTGGCTGACTCTCGCCTTCTATTGCGTGATATAGCTCTGCCCGTTGTTTCCGATTTGGATCGTGCAGCGTCGGATTCCCCCTTTACTGTTGATGAGATAGCTACTGCCATCCGTTCACTCCGTTCGGGCAAAGCATTGGGCCCGAACGGGTTGCCAATTGAGCTGTACAAGTTACGTCCAGACAGGGTGGCGCCATATCTTCGCGCCATGTTTCTGGAGTCCCGGGAACGGGGTATTCTCCCTTATGATCAGCGACTGGCCACGATAGTTGTCATCCCCAAGGATGGTAAACCGCGGGACCTTTGTTCATCCTATAGGCCCATATCCCTGGTAAATGTTGAACCCAAGGTATTGGCGAAACTCCTGGCGTCCCGCCTCCTGACAGTCATTGGTGGCTTGGTCCATCCAGATCAATCCGGATTTATCCCGCATCGCAACACGGCTCTGAACCTACGTCGTCTTCACGGCGCGATTGCGAGGGCGGGGCTTTTGACGGAGCCGGCCATTTTGGCATCGTTGGATGCCTCAATGGCTTTTGACACTGTGGAGTGGCCTTATCTTTGGGCGGCTCTTGAGAAATTTGGTTTCGGGCCTGAGTTTATTGGTTGGATCAAGTTATTATATGAGGAACCTCTGGCACAAGTAGTGGTAAATGGTAGAGTTTCGGCCCCTTTCACCCTTGGTAGGGGTACCCGTCAGGTATGCCCCTTGTCTCCGTTGCTTTTTGCACTCGCCTTGGAGCCATTGGCTGCTTGGCTTCGGTGGGAACCTTCGCTCAAGGGGATTCGCTGGTCTCCGGACTTTGAGGACCGCGTTTCGCTTTACGCGGACGACATTCTTTTATATCTCACCTCCCCGCGTAAATCTCTGTCTGTTTTATTTGACGTTCTTACTTCATTTGGTGCCAACTCAGGCCTCGTTATTAACTGGGCCAAGTCCTGCGTGTATGTTCTTTCGGGTGTTTTACCCCCATTGCCGAGCAGACTTCCTATCCAGGTGGTCCAGTCTGGCTTCAAATATTTAGGGATTTTTATTACGTTGGACTCCTCGCTCCGATTTGAGCGTAATCTCCTCCTCCCGTTGCTTAGATTGCGACTGGACGTGGCCCGTTGGCGTAAGCTTCCTTTGTCTCCTCAGGGCAGGGCGGCCCTGTTTAAAATGATGTCCTTGCCGCGGTTCCTCTACGCACTCCAGAACTCCTATGACACTATCCCCAAGACCTATTTCCGAGAGATCGAAAGTCTTCAAAGGCAATTGATTTGGGACGGGCGTCCGCGTATTGCCCTCGCGAAACTCACCATCCCTTGGTATGACGGGGGCATGGCGCTCCCCGATATCAAGCGATATTATTGGGCTTCCCAGTTGTCTGCTATTAATCACGTGATGTTTTCACCGGGTCGAAATCCTGCATTCGAGATGGATAGACTCCAGCTGCCGGGTGGGGACTTTAATAGAGCGCTTTATTCTCGATCAGCCGGGCGCCATCTTGTGGGCCCGTCCAGGATTGCAGTAACTGTGTGGCGAGCCGCGAATGTGAGTTTGGGGTGGGAGGATCGAATGACGCTGGCAACGCCGCTTTATGCCTCGGAACGTCTGGGGTGTCTCTGGTCTACTAAGGGCTTCGACCGCTGGGAGATGATTGGGATATGTAAGGTGGGTGATGTATGTTCGAAAGGTAGTGTGAAGTCGTTCCAGACCCTCCAGGCGGAATATGGTTTGAATGGTAGGGAATTCTTTTGTTATCTGCAGGTCCGGCACGCCCTCGCCTCAGTCTTGACTCCTGATAGGGCCCTGCCCGAGTCTTCCCCCCTTGAAGATCGTGTTCTTGATGGGCACCTGCCTGATAGCACTATTTCCCTGATCTATAAGAAGCTGATCAATAATCGGGCGGACTTATTGGTTCGACTTCGGGAGGCTTGGGTTGGCGATGGGTTGGAACTGGATGACGAGGATTGGCAATCGGCACTCTCTTCTCCCAAGGAGGTAGCCATTCCTGCCCGTCTCCGTTTGGTTCAACTTAAAATCCTTCATCGAGTGTATGTCACTGGCCCGCGTCTGGTGGCGATGGGCTTTTCCTTGGATGGGTTATGTAAGCGTGGTTGTGGGTCGAGTGCTACCTTTTTACACATTCTTTGGGAGTGCCCGGTTGTGGCGGCTTACTGGACTGCTGTGCTTGAGGTGATGACTGCTGTGACTGATGTAGCCCTGCGGCCGGAGCCTCGACGATGTCTGTTGAATGTGTGGGAGCCCACTGACTACTCTGTGGCCCAGACCAGATGGGCTACCTTGGGTTACATGATTGCGAAACGGGATATTGCGCAACTCTGGGGCGCTTCCAGGCCCCCTGAGGTCTCGAAATGGGAGGACTACATGGACTGGTCCATGTTTCGTGAGAAGACTGTTTATGTGGCCAGGGGCAGACCCAGGGCGTGGACGAGGATTTGGGGCCAGTGGAATGAATATCGTGGGGAGATCTGTGCCCCTCCCCTTGTAGGCACTACTGATGTTGTCCTATCTCCCTAGGCGAGCGTTCCAGGAACCCTTTCATACTGTTTTTTTTTAATTTCCGATTCTCCCCGCTGCTCCCCCCCCCCCGACCTTGTTGGAGCCTCCGGGCTCTTGCTATGTTCTCCTGATTGTAGACCATCCCCTCCGTTCTTTGGGCTGACCTTGATTACCATGCATTCGCCTTTTTAATGTTTGTTTTTCTTTTTGTAAACAATAAAAATTCAATATGCTCTGTGATATGTTGGGAGTAATGCGTTGTGCTGTATTTGTGCCTGACCACGGGTGTACATTTTTAATTCATGCCTTGTGCCTTATTATTAGCGGCCAGCCCGTGAGGTTGTAGGCCCATTCTTGTATTTTTCTATGCTTGCTCAAATAAAGGTTTTTGAAAAAAAAAAATGAAAAAAAAAAAAGTTCTTTCCTCTGGTCAATGGACCATGAGTTGGAACTAGTTGATGGTGAAATGACATAAGATTTCAATATACTTACATATTTGGAAATAATAACAGAGTTGGGATGCCTTTTAAAATGTTATATTAGATTAAATTCTTGTGGACCACTTACACAGTACAGAACAAACTCCGTCTCTCACAAGAAGGAAAATTCAATATTCAATCAAAATTGCATACAATTATACTTAGCAATGACACTGCATGAAAGGGAGAGGATAGAGAGAAAAGTACATAAGCGCATATACAGATATAGATATAATTACCAAGTATGGTGTGGAAACCAACTCTCAGGACTAGGAACTCGAAAGGGTCCCCCAGGAAAGGGCTGGCCAACAAAGACTTCACAACAGGAATCAGGACAGGACAGATGACCTCTCTTCACCGACGCTTACTTAGCATCCCTCTCTGACACTCTCTTCCTCCTCGAGATTCTTCCGCGATCTTCTTCTAATTTAATTTGCTTAAGATAGTTGGTTCAGCAATTTGATTCTTCTTTTCGGTATCTCCATATGGAACTTCTCTGTTCTCTTGGACAGCATCCTGGTCTCTAGCTTCTCTGGTCTCCAGTCTAACTAACTAACTAAGAACTACCTCAATAATACCTTTCTGGTTGCTTGTACCACCCATTAATGTTTCAAATTTATGAAACTCCTAACTCTGATTGGACAGGCAAGGGTCATCGCACCATGCTTAATTTCTAATATTTTCTTACAATCCTTTGTTTGAAATCCCACCCTATAAGTCTTATTCATCAGTCTTTATTCCCAACCGTATTTGTAATGTAATTGTCACATTTTAGAAGAAAAAAAACAGTAGTTCTCATGCATTTTAGTGGACTGTCGTTACGGTTCACATGAAAGTAGCAACTTGCAGCCTTGGACAATGTTCAAGTTGACATCGCGTCTCTCAGTTTGGGTACACTGCACATGTTCAGTAAAACGAGAGGGAACAGACTGTAGTTCCAGACTCAAGGCCCATAACAAGTACTATTGAAAGAGTCAAAAGACAAATGTAAAAATAAAAATAAATGGTTTCACTGTATACCATCTATCTCTACTCTAATCCCATTTACTTTTTATTATTATTCTTCCCGCATTAGTATAATAGCTGGGTTTCGTTTTTTGGCAAGCATGTGAGTTTCAAGCGGCCATTTTGTTAGCTACAGCGCAAGTGCAGAACGGTTTCCTCCAAGCATAGGCACGTCATACTATGTAGATGCAGTAGATGCAAGCGCTGTAAACATTTTTGATTAGCTGCCATTTTAGCATCACTCTCGAGTTACTGGTTAGTAAGACACATAGGCAAGCTTCAATCTTATACTTAAATGTTGTGTAAATGCATGTTATAGTCACAATACAAGTTTTAATACGGGGTTAGCGGTTAATGGAGAGGATTGCATTCAAGCAAGTCTCCTTTTTCACGAGTCCTTGCTCCATCAATGGGAATGCTAAAAAACAGTTCCTGCACAGCATGGACTGTAAAGTCCATGCCTGGCAGGAACCGGGGTGCATGCACACATTCGGGCACATGTTGTGCCACCCTGCATGCACCTCAGGGCCCTGAGGCACAAGGGGGCTTATAGGGCCCTCTTTGTTTCCTCTCCACTACGGTGTTCATGGAGGAGGAACTGCCATAAAAACAGTGTTGGAGAAGACACTCATACTATGCTTGGCTGGACCGCATATTAAGGCATCAAAACCACCACAACACCACAAGGGAACGGCAGTTCCCAGGCAGCTGTAGGGGGGCAATGGAGGTCCAACCCCCCTAATTGTAATTGGGCGGTCAGAAGACTGCCACAGCTGCGCCCCGCGAGTCGACTCATAATAGAGCCCTATGGAGCTACCCACAGGCTGGTATTCTGAGTACAGCATTTGGTTGGGCCGCTGTTGTGTGCTTCCCATGTAAAGAGTGCTTGTTTTGAACTTTTTGGATTTCTGCAAAGCTTGTACTCTATACAGCAGGATAGAGCCGGTTATGATGGAAAGCCAATGATCATGGCTAAAGGCCTGATCTCTTTAATATTATGATAAAAGCAGTAGCCCTGACATATGTTAACATCAATCCACTAAAGGGTGGATAGTTATTACTCTGTATAAAAGCCTGCAGAGAAGGATTGTGTTTCATGGAATCTCTCACATTACTGTTATAGGCAAGGGTTTTTATGTTGGTTACCCCCTGTGACCAGCAGTGGATACAGACGATTTGCTCTGTGAAAAACATTGTTAGGTCCACAGATAGTATTTTGCTTAGCCACATTTAATTTTGTATATCTTTTGAATTTTATGACTGTGTGCCTGAATGTTGTCTTGATGGTTGGTGGGAAAGTGTGTGCTCAAAGCGGTACGCCTTAGTTGGATATGATGATAAGCTACAGGCCTCATTGGTATACTGGGGAAAGTTATGTGCAATTCAATAGGTTATTATGAAAAGTTATGCCAAAGGCAGCTGGCCTAGTTTATTTATTGAGAAAATAATTTGTTAAAGTCATTAGGGCTTTATCGGTGGGCTGTTATCACATTGTGCTACAGGTTATAGACAGGTATTTTGCTACATGTAATCTCACAAATTACTGTAGTAGACAAGAGTTTTGGTTTGGCCACCCACTCTGATAAACAGTGAGGATTTCCACTATTAGGCTCTATTGGGAGGGGTGGTGTAGTGTTTTGTAAACTGTATTTTTGTGAATATTTGTAATGTTATAACTGCATGCCTGATGTTTATCAGTTCATATGCACTTGGTTAGGCCTGTTATCGGTGTCAAATCAATAGTAAAGGCTGATGACCTTATTGGTTCACTAAGAACTAGGTTTGCTCTATTTATTATTTTATGTATTATTTATTACTGAAGGATCCATGTGGACATGTTCTAGATTGGCTCCAGAACCTCAAGTCGATGTACTTTTTAACATCATGAAAGCGTAGGGTGAACAAATATTGTTAGCAATGTCAATCAATCCAATTTCAGTTCTCCAGAGCCATTAATAATCTCAACTACTGAATAAAGTTAGTTAATTTATTACAAAGCCATCAAAAACAACTGGATATACAATTTTAAATTTAAGGCGAGGCAGCATACACAAGACATTCAATTAAAAAATCAAGATACAAAATATCATGGAACAAGAGTCTACATTCCCCTGCATTGAGAGTTCATGGAAATAAAGTATTAATCTGTCTCTACAATAACACTAAAGTGACAGCCCTAGTTAAGCATTTTGTGGACAAGATCAGTTAAGGTGTCAGCTCTATTGGGTCAAGCTACTGAGACAGAGCTCATTCTAAGATGCTCTCTCCCCAGAGAAGAAGTGGATGCCTTCCTCTCATACAATATTCCCAAAACCACATGCATCTTCCCAAGATCAGGCCACATTCTCGTAGGTAGTTTTCCATGGAACGACGATTTTGTATGATGACCTTGATTCCCAGGCCCTCTCTGGTGAGAAAGTTCATCTAATCGGCGCCAGCTCCTAATGTATCCTCTTCTTTCCTTGCCTAACTCCTAAAACAAAGACATTATTCTAACTAACAAGGGCGCTTCTTCCACCTGCAACATAAACGTGAGAAAGAACAGAATCTAACATGTACACGAAATTCAACCATTAATTTCTAATGCGAAAGCTTCCAGGGAAAATGCATTGCAGGCCAACAATATTCAGCTAACATAAGAAAAATTAGCATGAACTTTACTAAGTTACATAGGAATTAAACATATGCAGTTAATATTTTCATCTACGTATAAAATGACATGATTAATAAACGCATTCAATAATAAAATGATTGTCAGTTGTACAACGCAAGGGCCTTCTGTTAGTGTTCTCTGCTGTTTACATTAGATTTTTTACATAATTCTCCATATATTCTACGTTTTGGCCTATGCACGTCACATTCATGTTCTTACATTACAAGATCCTAACACTCAGGTTAACACAACAAAAGATTATATGCGGATGCAGTCTATATGTGTGAATATAATGCACCCCTACAATGTCCCTGCCTGGAGTGCCTCTGGGTCTCCTGCCTCGCGCTGGAGAGTGAATTCTCCGGGCGCTGGATCGAGCCTAGGTCAGGAACCGGTTCCACCGCAGGAGCCCAATAGAGTCAGGGCGAGGCATGGAGGCCAGGGGGGTCTGGAATATCTACTGGGGGGGCTGAGAGCTTCACTGATAGCAGGGGGTGATTTTTCTCCCCCGTGGGGTGGCTCACACTTCTTCAGCGGGCGGTACAGGTGTCAGATTGGGCTCAGGCTGCCCATCAGACTGGCACATATAGGGGAAACTGACACGTGAATTACTGAAGGGTTGCAACAGCTCAGCACATCCCCTGGAGTTTAGCTGCCCCTCAGTGGACACTGAGCACTCACGGGAGCCAGCTCGGGTCCAGGCGGGCCACCATAACTTCCACCCCCTGTGGGCGATACCAGGCTTACGTGGTACTCCGGGATTTGGCTCGGGCTCAGGCTGTCACCGCCTGAACATTCATCAGGAGCAACACTTCGAATAACAGATGATAAATTGAGTGAAATTACTCACCTACTTGTGAATTTATTGGAATAAAGTGGTGTGCTGAACAGGCCCAAGGGTCAGTTCGGGCCTAGGCTGGTCAAGGGGACTCACAATCACTGCCTCTGGGATTAAATCAGATTTGGGGGCTAAAACAATCCGTCTATTGAGGGCATAGTTGTGCAGAGCGTCATTACACATTGGTAGTGGGGCAAGAGCTTTCACTAGAAGGGGACATCAATAGAAAGGAGACAACTGAACTGTAAGGGTACACAGCACAAATAGCAGGCCCCTCTGGGGATCATATCTCAGACACGCTGACTGGCAGGGTCCAGGCTCCAGTGGTGGGTAGCGGAGGAGGCACATGCAATATTACTGCGACTGTTCCCCAGTGCAAGCTAAGGGGAGTCCCCTCATGGGTAGCTAACTTACACACCACGGAGTGGTCTGGGCCTCCTTGTGTTGGAAGGAATATGGAACAGAGGCAACAGTAGGTTGCCTTAGGCAGGGAACAACTCGGACTATAAGCCACATGGTTGAACTCTAGACTGGCCTGTTGTCAGGAGAAGAGGTTGTGGAGGCACCCCAACACAAGGCACGGACGCCCTAGGTGGGTCAAGGCATAAGTTATTACAGCCTCATAAGATAGAGAGAGAGCACCTACTGGAAAGGTCCCGTGATTTGGCAAATGCCCATTGCGCAACAATTGGTCATGGGTCGCCATTGATCCAACCCACCTGCAATCCCGGCGGACTTGAAGCAATCCTCAGGAAGACTTCCAGAGCACAGCCACAGGTTCAACCAGTGCAAGTAGACGTAGCATTGAGCGACAAACTAGACAGTGTTCTAGCTGCAGTGGAGAAGATTGGGGCTTCCCTCGAGAACACCAGAGAGGCAGTGGAAAGCAAGATAGACAAATTACAATTGACTTCAATCACCTGAGAACTGACCAGAGAAAACTGCTGGATAAGCAACGCACTACTGCAATGGAACTGGTGGAGCTGCAGCCAATCACCCGTGAAAATATCTCCACAATACAGGCTCTACTAGAGTGCATAGCGACACTCGGAGACAGAGTTGAAGATGCAGAATGCAGATTGTACAGCAACAATGTCTGAGTCATAGGGCTTTCAGAAGGAACGGAGGGCAAGATGCTGTAAAGTTCACAGAGAGCTGGCTACGGGAATGGATGCCACCCACTGTCTTATCCGCACAGTTTGTGGTAGAGAGAGCGCATCATGTGTCGGCAAGAAAACCACCACCGGGAAAGATCCCCAGGCCGTTCCTGTTGCTCAATTATAGAGACGTGACAGTGTGCTACAGGAGGCATGCCGCAGACAAGACCTCAAGATAAATGACGCCACTTTGATGCTGTTCCCAGATTACACTGCAGCGGTGCAGAAACAGAGACATTCATTTTTAGCAGTCAAACACAAGCTCTGTGAAATGGACATCTGCTACTCCTTGCTCCTCCCGGCACATTTGCAGGTGGAGGACAAGGGAAGCGCCAGATTCTTTGACAGCCTAGCAGATGCATGGGAATGTTTGAAATGAACGTGGAAAGTTACAGGGGCCTCACACTCTATAGATCTTAGGACCACAGCTGGGACCTCCCGGAGACGCAACCGAGGCAGACAAAGATGCACTGGCAAGACGGAGCTGCTGGCGGCAGTCCCCAATTTGGAGCAAACGATTGCGGAAATACGGAATGCCATACGAACAGTGGTGGCGCACCATACACAGACCTCAGACCCAAACGACAGAGCGAAAATAGCCTGCGATGTAGATTCGGTAGTGGAGCATACTTTGGAATCCGACTCACCGACCCCACCCGATGTGACGCCACAAACAGCATACCACATAATATAACCCTGAGAGTTCAGGCCCCGTTGGTGAAAATCCATGACTGAGGAATTGGTAGGAACATATGGGGTGCTGCCTGGCCAGTTTTTACAATATTACACAATGCTGGCCACATTTAGGAATCGCTGGGGAGACATCAGCACCGAACACCCCATGCACCTTACGGTGCAGTATCTCCATGTCATGGGTAGGGGCAGACACCAAACCAGATGGTTTGCAAACTCCCTCAGGATACAAATGTTGACATCAATGACCCCAGTCAGGCAACGCTGAGAAACAGACAGAGGGAAGCCATTCACTGACAAGGAATGGTCGGAGGTACTGCGTAGCCCCACACACATCCTGCGTAACTCACGCTTTTGACTCATAAAACACTACATCATTCAAACAGCCTAACTTACCCCGGGGAAGATTAATAGGATATGTGGGCGAGCAGCCGGGCGTGCCCCAGATGCAATCACATTGGTGCAGACTTTCTACATAGGCTGTTGAGCTGCTCTTCCTTATATGCCTTCTGGCATTGCATTTGTGTCATTCCCAGGGTGTGAGTTTATTTGCCAAAATGTTTGCCAAGATCTTTGCTTCTGCGTTAATGAGGGAGATGGGTTTGTAGGAAGCACTATCCTGGGGTGGCTTACCAGGTTTATGTATGGCCACATTTGTTGCCGTTCTTTGATCTTTAGGCAGTTCACCTCTATCTAATCTGGCATTGTAAGTAGTCAACAAACAGGGGTTGAGAGTGGCTGCGCTTTTCTTAAATAGTTTGAAAGGAATGCCATTTGGACCCAGGACCTTCCCTGACTGTATGCTTCAAATTGCCAATGTTAGCTCCTCCGTAGTGAGCTCTGACTCCCAGCAGCCCGGAGACATAGCGTTGGAAGGCAGATGTCTTTGAGAAACAGCTCTCCCTCCTTTTGTTCAATTGAAACTGCTGGGGAGTAAACTTTGGTGTAGTGGCATGCCAATGTTTCTACTATGATTTGGGGGTCTGTAATGACCTACTTCTCTGTATGTTTTAGTGCTTCTGTCAGTCACCAGGTCATTACTTACCACATCCTTTTTCAGGTTCCAGAAAGACACCACATTTCACAATACTTACCCAAGAAAGGAATAAACACTGACAACATATAAGACCATTGCAGAGGAGCTCGCAAATAACAAGTCACAACACCTCCTCAGCCGAGAGGGTACACAGCAAATTACAACACCTCCCCTATCCGAGAGGGTACACAAAGCATGCTCCTCCTAGCAATGTATTGTATAGAATAATTAGAATTTAGACATCCCTGATGGGAGTCGATTTCCCTTCCGTATCAACAATTACCCATTAGAGGGGAATCACCCATCCCTCTGTAAGTACTTGGTAAAAAAGGGTCCTGACCTTCCCTCACAAGGAATGCAAACAAATGATATGCTCTAGGGTTTCTTTATTACATGATAATAGAATGACAAGGAAGAAGAACACAGTAAACATTTGTAGCAATCACTAACACATACATATACATAGAACCTGAAAATAAAAGCATAGTTAGATACAATAAGTACACCTGAAACACCACACCATAATCTTAGGAGTCTTGTCATCTTAAGAAGGGTCCGTCTCTCTTCCCCTCTCTGGTTGGGTCAGGACTCTCTGTTGCACAAACACGTCTGCACGTCTGTACCGTGATGTATCATCAGACCGCCAAAACACCAGACCAGCATCTCGCCATCTCATCATCTCAGAATCTCTCCCTCTCTCGGACCCCCTTTCTCTAATATAGAATGCAGCTCTCGATCGAAGTTTCTAGCTAACTCCACCTACAGTTCTCATGGGATTCCTGTACCACCTCGTACCAAGAGCACAACAAGCAGCTGGCCAAGCGTTTTGCTCTGACTTGGCATGAAGAGAGCACATTCCACTCGATAAGAACCGGTCCTGTCTGGTTTACTACTGGTGAACAACACATGTAATCTAAAATATAACCTCTCACCTACAGAGGCTCAGAAGACGGCTGCAGTTTAGAATATGGAGTTGCTCATGCATAGGCCTCTACTACTTGGAAAGCAGAAGGATATTAGACCACGTCAAAGCCAATAGGCTAAAGTCATAATTCACCTAACTCAAATAACACTATGCCCTTAATCCCTCAGTATCCACTATGGAGCACATGTGTGCACCATCACCAATAACTCTGCACCTCAACATCCCATACCTTCTATTCTTTGGCAAGATTATTGTAATGCAAGACCATCCTACATTAAGGCTAAAGTAACATAGCACACTAAAATCAGTACACAATGGTGGTTATCGAGGGTCATCGCAGACCATCAGACCATCAGACCACTAAAGTGGCTCATTTACTACAGGGTCAGTCACCAGCACACCTGGTGCGGGCCAAAGCTCTGCTCCAGCGGCTCGTGCGTTCCCGTTTGTCTAGCCAAGCCAGAAGGCGGCCGGCTTTATCTCCTACTTCCTATATGGTGTAGTGCATGGCTGCTAATCGGGTTTTTGCATCCTCCCATAAATATTCTTTGTATTCCTGTTTTTTGAGCTAGAGTACGTGTGTATTGAGGTCGGACCCGTCGCAAGCGTATTGTGTTTCTAGTGTTTGTAGCTCGTCTTTAAGCGTTGAGATCATGCGGGTATTCTCCCTTTTGTAGTCTGCAATTAGGGAGGTGGCTTGTCCCCGTAAGACCTTGCCCCTTACCAAAGAGTAAGGGGCGAGGAAACCGATGATACACTTTTGGTAAAATAGTGTTTCAAGGCTGTAAGCAGGCCTTTCCAGATTTTGGGATATTTGATATATTTGAGGTAACCCGGGTAGAATGGGAGTATGCAACAGTGTGGATGTGTTCCGTGTGAATTTGGCTGACATGGGCGGGTGATCCGAGATTCCTCACGGTAAATGTGTTATTTCTATGAAGCTCCCTACATTGTCTCAAGAAAGTCTGTGAGGATGGAGTGGAGGACGGTGTTGTTGATGCGGAGGCATGCGGTCAAGATCATCATTAAGGGTCGCATTGAAGTCATCTCGCAGTTCTAGCTCTCCTTCCGGGAGATGGAGCAGAAACGCACCAAGCGCCGGAAGCGCTACGGAGGGAAGCGCGGGGGAATATAGGCCATTACTATGTTGAGCGAACGTCCCTCCCATTGGCATGCTGCAAAACAGCCTTGATCGTCGGAGTATCTATGTTTAATCAGGAGGAGGGATTGTTTTCTAACTAAAATCCCGACCCCTTGAGAGCCAGTGGAAAATTCAGAATGCACTATTCATTTGAAACCCCATCTATTGAGGGCTTTACAGGTGGTGCCTACCAGGTGGGTTTCCTGCAGCAGTACCACCGTGGGCGCTCTATGTTTAAGAAATTTGAGCACTAAGCCTCTCTTCACTTTATCTCCTAGGCCATTCACATTCCAGGAAATGAATGGCAAGCTTTGGACCTGTGTTGACTGGGAAGTAGCCGGGTTAGGGTGTGTCATGACGTGGGACATCAGGACTGTGGAGGCATTGTAGTGCAAGTGACGTATAAGGAGCGGTCTCATACTGAAATGGAATTGCTGTACCATAAATCTGAACCAGAACCGACACCCTCCCTGCGTGATGGTATAGAAACTACCCACCTCCCCAACCTTGCAGAGTGCCTAATCCCCATTATTCAATACCTTTGTGGGGGAAGGATCCACCCAGTAACTCCCCAGTCTCCATTTCTTATCTGTTGCGGTGTGTCAATTGGTCGTACAAGAGCCATCTACATCATGAGCCTCGCAGAGTCTCAGAATAATGACCAAAGTCAGTGCAGCCAATGGCATTGTTACTTGTGGGCTTCTGAGGGACCATTTGGAGGGAGTGGTCTAACGCCCCCCTGCCGTCAGAATCCGGAAACGTTGATTAGGTGATTCTCGCCACCATCTAGACATCCCTCTGGGGAACCTTTGTATATTGTACAAGAGTGTCTGAGGCTCTAAGCCCGAAACAATTTCTAGCAAGCTTGCCAGTTAGTTGACATTGTTGGAGCCATTGCGTAGGAGTCCCTCCTCCCACTGTTGTGATTGGGGTGCATTTGCCACTCATCAGTCGTTCTCTCTTCCGGATCTTCCACGATTGGCGACCTGCCGCCACCCGTCAAGCCAGTCTTGGGCATCCTCCGGGGACGTGAAGAACCACACCTTTCCGTCAGCCACCACCCTTAACTTTGAGGGAAAAATCATGGAGTATTTGAGGTCACGAGCACCGAGTTCTCTCTTGATTGCCAGGAACGTATGCCTTTGTTTAGCCACGGCAGCTGTGTAGTTGGGAAAGAACGAGATTATTCTGTGTTCGTACTGCCCCAGGGGGGCTATTCGGGCCGTTTGCAGGTCACAATGCCTGAAATTGAAGAAACGGGACAAAAAGGGTCTGGTCGGTGCACCTGGCTTAGTGTGGCCCCCTGGGACTTGGTGGGCTCTCTCAACAGAGAAGTACTGTGAGAGACTCCGAGGCTGCAGATTCTTTTTTTTTTACTAGGTCCTCCATGAAAAGGTCAACTGCGGGGCCTCCCGTTCCCTCAGGCACACCCAAAATGCATACGTTGTTA
The DNA here is from genome assembly GCF_964261635.1 of Lissotriton helveticus. Lineage (NCBI taxonomy): Eukaryota > Metazoa > Chordata > Amphibia > Caudata > Salamandridae > Lissotriton > Lissotriton helveticus. The sequence goes on from NC_136057.1 coordinate 2,112,136,137, forward strand.
CGCTGGGAGCTGCCTTCAAATTCATCCCGTTTTGCCGCCACGGTTTTGTTTACGGTTTACAAGGGCATCACTTGTCTCTTGAGGGCAGCAGTGTCCACCAAGAGGCCAGCTGCAGTTGTTTACACCTCAGATACTCTCATTCTAAGTTTACGAAAATCTGCCCTCATTTGCATGAGTTCTGTCGCCACCGTGTCTATCCTTGACTTGAGGGAGGAGTGTGGCGAGAAAAAGCGGCAGGCTGGGAGGCTCGTCTGGAGCTGTGAAGTCAGCACAGAATGGTATGACAAAGTGGGACACTCTCTTTGCCCAGGAGGTCCAACTGCGCGGTCCTCCTGCAGTTCTGCCCTCCCCCGCAGCGCCAAGGATGAAGCCGTTATTCAGCAAGGGGCTGATTGAGGACTCGCAGTGCAGGGACCCCACTGGGGTCCGCGACTGCACTCGTCACTCAGCATGGTGCGGGGTACGGCTGCCGCAGAGGTGCTGATGCCACCCAGAGCCACACAGGGACACGGAGGAGTCACTGTAGAGCGGGGCTGGTACCTTCGGGCATACACGATCACGCCACTCCTGGTCCTCGTCTCGGCACTGCAAGATGTTCTCTTCCTCCCCGTGGGAGCACCGCATCCATCGATCAAGCTCTGCGAATCAGGCCAGGACCGGAGACTCCAGCAGTTCTTGTGTTTCGAAATCCTCAACAAGGGCTCACCTTTGTGGACGCCACCCCGCTCCGGGCCACCGACACCGCTTCGTTTTGCTGGGCGAGGCACAGAAGGAGTCACCACACCCCTGGACCAGCAGGATCACTTGAGGTCCCGGCTTCTGTTCAGAGGGGCAGGACACAGACGTTACACACGGTCGATCCTGGGCAACTTCAAGGCTGCAGACGGCAAACCGGGCTGCATCCGTTCTTGCTACTTTCCGATCCCGTTGGCTGGTGTTTATTACTGCTCACCATCTCGGATGGGTGTTCGGATGGATGGGGAAGGTTTTAGAGGTCCGGAGCTTCACTAGGTGGCAGCCATTTTGTTCGGCTGCCGGCCACGCCCCCCACTGATCAGCATTGTTAACGGAAAAATTTCACATATACTATTTTCTTTTGTATAATGTAGTACCTATGGAGCTGCTCTTGTATTGCAAAAAACAAACTCAATAAACAGATTGTTCAAAAAACAAAAATAAGCAGACTGCAACTAATTCCATACATCAAGAGCAGATGGGGATACCTTATACCTTCTTTGACCGACGCAGGCAATTGAATACTCACATAACAGTTTCTCACATCCATAGAGTCCACATACTCATACAATAATTTTGCATACGCATTCAGCGTGTAATCACCTTTAGCCATACATATATGTAGCAAATGACTAGTTTGCTCTATTAAGCCTCTACCAGATCCTTATGTACCCTCTTTTATGGTGGTAGTGGTAGGTGTGGATGACCCATGTACCCCAATCCCTAAACCTCATACTTATTTGCATTGATAATGGACTTAGCATTTACTACAGCTATCACTATGATTATTCCTATAATATGTGTGCCTATAATACATTTGTGCCTACGGTTCGGATTTCCAGACTCCATTTTCGAATTGGCTCGGGATGTCGCTGTAAGAGGTACAACACAATGGGCCAGATGTAGGTAGCCAAATACCGGTCGGTAACGGCTGTAAATCGGTAATTTCGTCCGTTACCGACCGGTATAAATGAAATGAGATGTAGGATCCGAAAATATACCGAAGCGGTAAATATGAGTCGGTATAATTCCGACTCGGTAAATATGAGTTGGTATAATTCCGACTCGGTAAATAAGAGTCGGTATTCTTACCGAGGCGGAATTTACCGAATTCCTATTTACCGAATTCATATTTACCGAGTCGGTAAATAAGAAACGGTAAAAAATGGACATGGAGATGTAGGAAAGACTAAAAATACCGAATACACGGAAATTCGGTAAGAGTCCCAAAATGCAACTGTTGAACCATAATGGCGGCTTTCTACGTCATTGCAAGGCGGCAAAGACTACAGGCAGCAGAAGAGAGGGAATGGCAAAGGGAGGAACAAGTGTACAGGCAGAGGATAACACTGTTCCAACTGACAGAGCCTGAAATACTCCAGAGGTACAGGCTACATCCCCAAACCATCTAGGACTTGATCAGGGACCTACACCCACTCCTGGAGCAACCAACACCCAGGGCCCACGCCATCCCACCCCATGTGCAGGTGCTGTGTAGCTTACACCTGCTTGCCTCCGGGAGCTACCAGAGTGTGATAGCTGCAGTGGGTGGTGTGTCCCAGAGCAACGTTGTGGAGCGCACATTTGGACTCCTAAAGAGCAGGTTTCGCTGCCTCCACAAGAGTGGAGGGGCACGCCAGAACACCCCAATCCTGTGCTGCAAAATCATTGCGACCTGTGCAATGTTACACAATCTCGCCACCAAGGAAGGCACAGAGGTGGAGATCACACATCATGAGGACATTGATGATGACACAGAACTGGCAGAGCCCCATGGTACAGTAGCAGCAGCAGCGACAGATGGGAGACTGAGACGGGCAGAGGTCACACAGCAATATTTCTGAGTGAGTAATGAGACACAGACAGGCAAAGGTCATGACGCACGTAGTTTAATTTTCACTACGCAAGTGCAATGTTATCACACATTTTGTACACGATATATAAATGTCCATGACTGTGTTGTCACGGTTAACACCACCGTGACCTGTTCCTTGGGTGGAGGGCATAGTTTACGGCCACGGACAACAGGGTGGGACTGCTGTGGCTGTGTGTCAATGTTCTCGGTGTGGCCTGTGTCAGTAGCATGACGCCTGCCGCTCCTACGTATTTCTTGTACAGGAATGCTTGCGCCACTCCTGCTGGTGGACTCCTCACTTTCACCCACACATGTGTCGCTTCGAGTGGCAGTCTGTTGTGCGAGCATGAGCTCCATAGCAGAGGTCACTCTGGCCATTCCTACTGATAAATTGTTGCAGCACTGCACAATGGCATCCTGCATTGCCACTGAATGTCTGCACAGCAGGGTGGTTGCAGTTGCAAATCGGTTCAGGGCTTTTGTCTGCTGCCGCACATCTACACGAGCCTTGCGTCTCTCCAAATGGTCCCTGTCCAACTTGTCGCACAGGACAGTCATGCACTGTGTGATGTCGGAAATGCCAGATGCCATTGACTGCATACTCTCTGAAATGTCTCCAATGCCCCTGCCTATTTCATCCAGCTTGTTATTGGTGGTGCGTGCCTGCCTCTGAACCCCCATCATTGCTTTCGCCTGCAGGCGCTGAACCATTGACCATGGTGGCCTCCAGTCCGCAGAAGACCCCCTGATCTTGACGCACTTCATCTGCCTCCCGTGGCCTTCGTCCTTGGACACTGGCCCGCACAGCTCTGGGAGTGGGCAGCTGCTGAGCGTCGGCGGAATCCTGTGGGTTGATGGCCGTTTCACCCTCATCCTCTTCCTCCTCGGATGTTTCCAGTATGCGGGGAGGGGGCACATCAAGGCGCCTTGCCGTTTCCAGCACTGGGGACGGAGTTGTGGGGGTGGGGGACTGTGCCGCCGCTCCTGACTCCTGACTCCCAAATAACAGAGGGGACTGTGGCTGTGGTGGTGTTGGCTCCTCAGGTGACTTGGCTGCCTGCTCTTTGTCCTTCCCTCCGTGTCCTGTGCTGGGTCCAGCTTCTTCCCTCCTCTTCTCCCTACCCTTTGCTGCGCTGCGCGATGACTCCCCTGTGGACAGACATGGACATTGTATCAGTGGAGTGGTTCACCTGTGTCTCTTGATTAAACACACTACTACACTACACTACCTTGTAGCAGCACCTAAACTCTGGAACACCTTGCCAGACTCGATCAAAACAAGTACCTCCCTCTGGTCTTTTCGTAAGCACCTCAAGACCTGGCTTTTTAATCAATAAACTCTAGCTTCCATGTTGGTTAAACATTGCAGAGACTCTTAGCGCCGAGATGCCCAAGGGCCTTCGTTCGCGCTTTAAAAGTGTTTTAATAAATAAATAAATAAATAAATATAGCACATTTGCCTGTCCCTCATTTGCTTATGCTAGTAGTCTGTGGCATCCCTTGCTGCATGGCATGCTGACTGCATAGAGGTATCTACCTATGACTACATTTCCCTTTAGCTTCTAGACAATGGGTTGTGCACCGCTCCTTCGTGTTTGTATGCGTTTTTAGACCGTGCTCTGGGGTATCACCTCCCTCCTGAGGTGTATCTGATAGCTCCACTGGTTGCGCGCTTGTTACCTCACAAGCGTGTCACCCTAGGCACTGGCTTCATGTGCTGGATGCCAGCTCTAATAAATGATAAAGTTCATCCAATGGGTTAGTTGATCAAAATTCTTTAATTTTCAAATCCATCTGTTGATACACGTTTTCATTCTTATTTGATCAAATTAGGCGTACATATCAGTCTTTCCAATGCATTTCGGTGCAATCAGCACCTTCATCAGGGAACGCCTGAAAATTAAACAAATGATACACTTTGTAACTCTTAAAGTTCATTCTATCTCACTAAGTAACTGCTGTTTGATTGTCCACATTAAGTACACTCTGTTAACATCTCTAAACATACTGTTTTAGAAAATCACAATATGCGTTCAGTGCGTTACCCGCTACATGTTGCCCCTACTGGTTTTAACTGCCGGTAAATTTGTGATGTTGCTAGCTACTTCTCTGAGCATTTATTTAACCTTTACGCGCTTGCTACAGCCCTTGCGAGCGTTCTATCGTTACAAAATGCAGTCGTTTAACCGTTAGTAAGTGAACTATACTCAGTGATGTCCTCTCACCTTTCTACCCGCCGTTACAGTTTCAGCTACGCGGAGCTCCTACGCTCCGTTAGACTTCAACGACGTCAGTTCAAACGCGAATATTCGCGCATGCGCAGATTAACAGTGTCCCGCCTTTTTAAAAAAAGCAGTCAAAAGGCTAACTTTATCGATACTAAAAGCTCAGTGTCGGGTAACAAGCTCAATATGTTCAATATTTGTGTTAACTTGTGCTTCAATCTCGCGGGTCCTGCACTATGCTGACTCTTACATGTGAAGGATGATTACAACGTCATGATATGGGCAATACTGGTTATAAGAGCCTAAATCATAGCTAAGAAATGCGCGATGAACAGTTATTTCTAAACATTACAGATAACACATAAATTCCATTCTTTCATTAAGACCATTCGGTTTGAGGCTACACAAATGGTAGATCCAATGATTTTCCCTTTGTAGTAAAGTTTTTTTGTTCAAAGGTCCTTCCTTTTTAGGAACTATTTCCAACACACAGGCCCTCAATTGGCTTATGTTATGTTTTTTGTCCATGAAATGTACTGCCACTGTTGATTTTGTTAGCCCAGTTCTTATGTTGCTTTTATGTTCGTTCAAACGAGTCTTAAGCTTACGTTCTGGGTGGCCCACATAGGCATATCCACATGGGCATTTTAGTAAATATATAATGTTGATAGTATCACATGTTGCATTAACGTGTAAGGGAATTTTGTGACCTTTCATAGGGTGAGTTATGCTGGCACCCCTCATTATGTTATGGCAATTATCACAATTTAAAAAAGGTACTGTTCCTTTAAATGTCTGTTTGTTGGTCTTGCAGGACATTGGTAAAACCTGGCCTGGAGATGGATGTAGGAACACAGAGTGTGTAAGGGGAATAGGTAAATGGGTTAATGACAATGAACTGGCATGTTACCTTGTTTCTTTGCAGCTCTTGCAGAGCTGTCAGCGTCCCCGATGCCGTGGATGGATTCAGGCTCAAGGGTGGATTCCACAAGCTCCTCTATGTCGGTGAGTCATGGTGCTCGGTTTCTTCCACCCCGTGTTGCTGCAGCTTCCTTGCGGTGGGCAGCTAGTTTCTTCTTGGTGATGATGCGGAGTTCATACCACCGTTTTTTTAGATCGTCTATTTCACGGTGTGTGACACCAATGGCATTTACCTTGCCTTGTATCTCAATCCAGGTTGTGCGCTTGATGGACTCAGCAACATGCAGTGATTGTTTCCCAAAGATCTTGATGTCTGACAACCTCTGCAACAAGCACCTGCAGTTCCTCAGGGCTGAATTTCATCTTTCTTTTGCGCTCAGCAGCATCCCTCCGTGCATCCTGACTCTCCATAGTGCTGTGCAGGTGAGCTCAGGGAAGCCTGCTCCTCAGTCTGTCCTCCTGCTCTCCTGACTGTTGGTTTCTGCACCTGCATGGGCGTGGCCAGTCCCAGGTACTGGGGAGGGGTGCTTGATTCTGATTGGTTGATTCCCCAGTACCTTTGGGATTGGGTGTGGTTGGAGTCCCTGATTGGTTCACAGGCTCACATGTTTGACAATTTCAAATTTCCGATTCGGTATTTACCGATTCAGGAATACCCATTTATTCCTATGGGCCATGGGCCCGTTGGAATGTATGGGCTTTACCGAATCGGAATTTACCGAGTCGGTATATACCGATTCGGTAAATACCGATTTCAAATACCGAGTGATTCCGAATCGGTAATTTTTACCAATTTTTTTCCTACATCTCATTTTCCGATTCTGAAATACCAATTCGGTATGACTCGGTATTTTAGAATCGGTAAAATAAAATTACCTACATCTGGCCCTAAGTCTCTTTCTTTCGCTTCTTATTGCTGTACAACAATGTCCTTGAACAGCTTATTTAGGATCGTGGAAATTTGTTAACGGTTTTTGGTACAATATTTACACAGCCTGGAAGACTTCCCAGGCCCTCTTTCTTCTTCTATGGAAAAATACCTAGTTTTGTTCTTCTTCCCCTCGGGCCTAAGTTATCTTCTTTCAAGCATGGATTTTTATTTACAGTTCAAAGTTCAGTTTACATCCCTTATGAGATCAGAGACAAATTCAGCAATGACTTGCTATAACAGTTCATCTCGAAATGCGTCAATCTCCTGAGGCAGTGGCTGATTTCCAAAGCTCATAAATGTGATGTGTTCCAGAATCAGAGTCCGTCAGCCACTCAACCTTGGTGGCTAAGGCACGGTCAATGACAGAATTGCATTAGCTTCTATTCCAGGAACTCTCAGCTGAATCTCAATAATCAGTATTGATGTCTCGGATCGCCCTCCCCCCGGCATTTGTAGCTAAATAAGTCCACTCAGGAGATACGTATCTCTGGCACTGCACGTTTGCTCTCCTTGACCTCCTCACACTCCCTTGAGCATGTTCTGACTAGCTTTGATCAGATTCAGATGATTCAGTTATCTGTGCAAGATCTTTCTTAGCTGCAGGTCTCAGACCTTGTCTTTTCTTCCTCACTGGCAACGACTCGGTTGCAACCTCTTTCTCCCTTGAGTGTACAAGGCCAATTTTCTCACCAGTCTCTCCTGCTGAGTCAGACTCTATACCACTTGCAACAATACGATCTCCCTCAGAGCCAGTACCTAGGCTTTGTGTGGCTTGACTCCCCTCAGCTCGACTTAGTGAGTATCCAGCCTCTTCAGGAACCCCCACAGCTTGGCTTGTCCTCTCCGGTGATCTTGCGACCACGGCTGGAGTTACTTCTGGGAGCGGAGCTGTTTCTTCTGAGGGCCCTGAGACTCAATGGGTGTGCGAGGCATGTATCCAGTTCAGCAGGCCTCCACACTTCACAGCAGTATTAGATCACCTGGTACAGACCACGCCACCATGAGTCGAGACAGTTCTTTCTGATTTGCTTTTAAACCAACACCCTATCGTGGAAGAGTTCTTTCGAGGTCAGTACAGTCGCAGCTTCAACCTGGTGAAACACAGAATGAATCACATCAGCCAATACCTGACAGTAATCAAGGACCAAATCATATGCTGTAGACAGCACTGCAGGTAAGCTCATTGCTCTCCCCATGAGAATCTCGTGCGGAGATAGTCCAGTCCTCCTATCAGGAATGCTGCACAAACTCATTAGAACCAAAGACAATGCATCAGGCCATTTCAAAGATGTCGAAGCACGCACTTTTGCTATGCTCATCTTTAGCGCCCTATTAATTTGTTTCACAATTCCTGATGTTTCCAGCCTGTCGCTACAATGCAGTCTCTGATCCAGGTTTAAGGCACACAGCAGCTTCATGATCTCGCTGTGGAATTGTGTTTCTCTATCTGACTCCAATGTAGTTGGAAATCTGAAGCACGGGATAAGCTCCCTTAACAATAACTTTGCTACTGTGAGGCTATCACACCTTCTAGTCGGATAAGCTTCCACACACTGTGAAAAGATGCACACAACAACCAAAATGTACCGCAATCGATTACACACAGGCGTTTCAAAAAAGTCCAATTGAATAGGGATGAAAGGACTCGCTGATCATCCATTGTGACTCTGGGCAACCACAGTTTTCTTTCCAGCATCCATTAGTTGACATGTGACACACCGATGACTGTATCAGCAATCACACAAATCCTCGGGTTGGACTAAGTCTGCCTGAACAATCTCACCATTGCATCTCTCCCTATGTGAGCTGCTCCATGAATCTGTCTCGTCATTGGACTCAACAAACAATCTGGTAGCACAACTCTACCATCAGTCGAAACCCATATGTTGTTTTCCACTTTTTCACAACCTGCTCTGATCCAAGTCGCTTGTTCCTGATCTATTGCTTCCAGTTGTAATGGCCTGCCTTCATCCCAAGTATCTGAAATAGCTAGCATCATGCTGAGTTCAGTCTCCTCTGTGCTATCGCCAACATATTCCCCATTAAAGGTGCATGAATGTGTAGCACAAAGGATGGCGATTTTGTCAACCTAGCAGTTTCCCACCATAATGATCCTGTGGGCAGCACACTTCACAACTGCTATTTCCTTTGGTAATTGTAAAGCTTCCAACAGTTGTCTCACATATTCCCTGTTTGTAATGGGAGATCCTGATGACGTTAAGAAACCTCTCTGCAACCATAGCTGTCTGAAGTCATGAACTACACCGAAACTGTACTATCTACCGGTACAAATGGTGACTCGGATTTGCTCAGAAACAAGGCATGCGCAGATCAAGGCAATGATCTTGGCTACTTGTGTGGTGTATACTCCCTGTAGACAAACAGCTTCCACAACTCCAGAATGATACAGACAGCAAATGCTACTTCCAGATTACTCTTAGTGTCCCTTAAGCACGAACCATCAACAAAAAGAACTTGGTCAGAATCAGACAGTGGTTCATCAACAATGTCAGATCTCGGTTTAATGCAAAGTTCAGTAACATCCAGACAGTCATGGTCTTCACAATCTTCCCCATCAACATTTGGAACATGTAACAGGGTAGCAGGATTTAACACCGAGCACCGCTTCAAGGTGACATTTTCCGCAGCCAACAAAATCTGTTCATACCTTGTCAACCTGTTATTCGTCAAATGTTGTGTTTTGTTTCTAGTCATCACAAGCCCATCTGAGGTAGGAACATATAATAATAATAATAATAATACAGAAATGTCTAAAGCGCGAACAGCTACCTCACAAGGAGGTGTCCCGGCGCTATGTGAGCAGCTCAAAGTAAACAATAAGTAAAGCCGGTGGATCAGATCTTTTGAGTAAAAAGCCAAGTTTTTAAATGTTTCCTGAAACCAATCTCTGATGTTGCCGACTGAATGGCAGGTGGTAGGGCGTTCCACAGCTTCACCGTGTTTGCTGAAAAGGTCCTGCCTCCCAAACGCGCCTTTCTATCTCGTTGGACGTGTAACTGGAGTAGAGAGTTTGACCGTAAGAGTCTCGCCTGTTCATACCTAGGGAGTCTTGCTTTAAGATAGCTAGGACAGGTGCCACGGAAAGCTCTAAAAGCCAGTGTTAGCGCCTTAAATTTAATTCTGCTTGCCACCGGAAGCCAGTGCAGCTCGCGCAAATGCGGAGAGACATGCTGTTTAAAAGGAATGTGTTTTATCAGCCTCGCAGCCACATTCTGCACGGTCTGCAGACGTTGAATCAAATATTTGGGTAGGCCCAAATATAAGCCATTTGCATAGTCCAGCTTCCAGGTGACCGTCGCATGGACTACCATTTTTCGGCAGTCTTCTGGAAGCAACACGAGGAACTTGCACAAATTCCTCAGCTTGGTTAAGCACCCTGTTGTCACTTGCTATACAGTAAGTGGATGACCCGTCACAATGCTTTCACATCTTTCAATGCTAACCTGTTGCAGCAAAGGATTTGAGACATCGGGCAATGCTAAAGCTACAGGATCTAATGTAGTTGAGAAATAGGCCACTGGTCTATGGACACCCACTTGTGTATGGGTGAATACATAAAGAGCACAACCCTCCCGTTCACAGCAGAACAGCGAAAACTTTTTATTGTAATCAGGCATTCCTAAAGCTGGGGCGTGACAAAGGCTCTCTCTCAGCTCCAAGAAGGCAATCAAGCAGTCGTTATCCCAGGGTACCGGATCACTCACATCTTTGTGTGTTAGCATTTGCAAGGGCTTCACCTTCAATAAGACATTCGGGTTCTATTTTCGGCAGTAGCCAACCATTCCCAAAAACATCCTGACTTCCTTATGTGTAGTAAGCAGATTCATTTTCATGATAGCCTGTACTCGCTCTCGCAACTTTTCCTCTTGCCCTTCTCAATACGATGGCCCAAGTTCTGAACTTCAATCAAACAGCACTGAAGCTTGTTTGATGACACCGTATGTCATTTTCAGCCAAATGATTCAGTAAGGAAATGGTATCGTCCCTACAAGCCTCTCGTGCCTCTGATGCAATTAGGAGAGATTATCTATATACTGGACTGGCACAGATTTCTAGGGTAAAATCAAGCTCTCAGGGTTCTTTTCCAAAACTTGATTGAAGATGGATGGACTTTCAGTATACCCTTGAGGGATACGACACCATGTTAAGACATGGGGCCAGATGTAGGTAATTCTATTTTACTGACTCATAAATACCGAATTTTACCGATTCGGTATTTATGAATCGGTAAAATAGAAGTTCCGAGATTTAGGTAAATCCAGATGTTGATTTACCGAATCGGTAAAAGTCGGTATTTACCGATTCGGTAAATACCGACCGGTAATGCCCATTCATTCCTATGGGCTTTGAAGCCCATAGGAATGAATGGGCATTACCGATTCAGTATTTACCGAATCGGTAAATACCGATTTTCACAAGGGTGCAGGGGGTGTCAGTTTGACACCCTCTAGCACCCCCAAAACAGGTTTGGGTGCCATGTGGCAGGCAGACCTGCCCCAAGGGCAGGTCTGCCTGTCATATGGCACAGGTGTGCATGCACACATGTGCATGCACACCGGAATCGGTATTTTACCATCAAATGGAATTTGATGGTAAAATACCGATTTTGTAATGCTTGTGGGACTCAGAAGAGTCCCACCTACATATCAATTTTACCGAATCGGTAAAAATACCGATTCGGTATTTTACAGAATCGGTAAATTTACCGATCGGTAAATTTACCGATTCTGTAAAATACAGGGCCCTACATCTCAAATTGCATTTACCGGTCGGTAACGGCCAAATTCGGCCGTTACCGACCGGTAAATGCCTACCTACATCTGGCCCATGGTTCTCTAGATAGAAAGCTCAATAGAAATTGGCTTTCCTCATGCAATTGAATGGAAAAGAATGCTTGGCACAAATCAATCACCTTAAACCAAAAAGCTTCGCAAGGGATCTGAAATAGGATCACAGCTGGATTCGGTACCACGAGACAACATGAAATCATAATGGCATTTATTTTCCTATGGTCTGAACTATGCAATATTTTCTGCTTGGCTTCTGCAATCCTATGATAAGTGAATTGCATGGATTTCCTATGATCTCCCTCAGAATACCCAGCGCAATCATCTAATCAAACACAGGTGTAATCCCTGCCACCGTTTCCCGGGTCAAGTTATACTGAGGCGTTCTCAGAAATTGTGCATTAGGCTTAATCTGTATAGGGACTGACTCAACTCCTTAAATCAGTCCTATCTCTTCCCCAGTGAAATCCCACACCACTAGAGTGGTGTGGGATTTCAAGGTGCCAAGTCCAGCGGCATGTCTCCCATTGTCAGTAAAGGAAACAGGTCTAGCAATGGTTCTGGTTTGCTAACTTAAAGGCGATGTCATCATCGATAGTCTGCAGCTCAATTCCCTTTGGCGTACAATAGATGGTAGAGTACAGTTTACACAAGAGATCACACCCACAAAACAGACTGGACTCGAATCACACACCATGAACTGGTGATGATCCTGAAAGTTTCCGATTTTCACCAGGCCCTCTTCTGTCAAAGGATTTGTCATTCTTTTGATGGGAACTTGTACGACTTGGATTGACTTTCCCGAGAGGGGAAGGTTTGGGACTACTGCAGATCTCACAGTAGAATGGGTAGCACCAGTATCAATCAAGAATGTAATGGGAAGACCACCTACATCTGCCTTGACATACGGTTCACTTTGCTCTATTTCTAAGACTGTTCAAAGGGTACAGTCTTCCTCCCACCTCCGGCACCGCCATGGGGACGGGTCCTGATCGAATCCATCGAGCCCTTCCATAAAGGGCATCTAATGGTATGTTCGATTGTTTTGCAGAAATCTCAGAGGTTGTGGCACTTGCACTAATTGATTTTGATTCCCCCCATTGTGCAATCTTGGCCTTGTCACCGTATTTACCACATCTGTCACTTGCATTAATCTCCCTCCTGCATTTGATTAGCTGGATTCAGTCGACATGCATGCTTTCAATGCCCGGTCGTGTGGCAGAAATGGCAAGCGGTTGTCTTTTTCAGCGTTGTGATGTCTATTCCTGTTTTGGACCTATTGGCACACCTCTCCCTCTTCCCTGTCTATCTGCACCTGGAGTGTTCTGAACACCTCCTTGGGTATACCCCTGATTTGACCCAATATTCCTCCATTTGTCTGCATCGGTTCTACCCTCTGCACATTCCGCATTCGAACCAGCATCAACTTAACTGTTATCCTCTACGCTTGGAATCTACCTCATCACTACAATATCTGGCATACCGTAGAACTTCATCCATGGATTTATTCTGTAAGCAGATCAAATGTTGCTGGATCATGAGGCTAATCTCCGGTCTTAATCCCATCACAAATTTGGAAACAAATTGACCCATGTCTTTGGAGTTGAATGTATCCAATCCACTATACTGCTTATAGGCTAGCAAACGCCTTTCATAATAGGCATGTACTGACTCCTTAGGCTCCTGGGTTGTTTGATCTTTCTTAACCCAATCGATGTCTTGTGGAGCTATTTTGGACTACAACCATCTAATCACCTGTTTGTATTTTTTCATTGGTTAAATCAAAGAAGATACTGTTTCATGATAATGGGCGCATGAATGTCACCCTCCATAGAAGGGGAAAAAGAGAAAAGAGGTAAGAGAAAGGCAGAGGTGAGAGAAGAGGAAAAGAGGCAAATGTATATCCCCAGTTTCAAGGAAACCAATCCCGAAGTGGAAGACCAAGTCTTGCCTCTTACTCGCCCTCACACACCCAGAAGGATGTCATGCTTCATCATCAGGCTTTTAGTGCTCCTCGTCAGACCGGCGCTGAAATGTCTGACGGGCCCCCAAAGGGTCTCTTTAGCGGAGATCTTTTAAAAGAGAAACAGCCGTATGGTGCTTGCGGGTGTGGGGGCGGGGCAGGTATGGGAGAGGATCCTGTGAAGGGTAGTGAAAAAGTGCGTGCGGGAAAAGTTAAAACTACCTAAGGACATCCACTGGATGGTAGTTTATTCTTGTGGTGTCCTTGGTAGACTAAAAAACCAAAAGGTTTGTGAGTTACATGGGGCTCAATGTGCCAGTGTAACTAATCACAAGGTCCACATGTTTCACGCTTAAACGTCCTAATGATCAGTTGCGTTTCTTCAGGACCTAAAATAAGGGGTTGTGAAAAGTGCACGTCAGAAAAGGGAAAGGGAAGAGGGTTACGCAGTGATAACCCTGTCAGGCTCGTGGTGTACCCTGGTGAGAAGTCCAAGGGTAAGCTAGTGATCACTATTAGTCGATCCGTCCACGTGGTGCCCTCACAGTGTAGGTACTAACTCCTTAAGGCTATGCTGCGCCGGTTAGTGCATGCATCAGGGGTAGGTTATTGATGGGTGCATGAACCTCTCCACCTACCCTTGCCAGCGGCTGCCTAGGACTTCTCACCAGGGTACACCATGAGCCTGACAGGGTTATCACTGCGTAACACTCTTCCCTTTCCCTTTTCTGACGTGCACTTTTCCCAACCCCTTATTTTAGGTACTGAAGAAACGCGACTGATCTTAGGACGTTTAAGCGTGAAACATGTCGACCTTGTGACTAGTTACACTGACACATTGAGCCCCATGTAACTCACTAACCTTTTGGTTTTTTAGTCTACCAAGGACACCACAAGAATAAACTACCATCCAGTGGATGTCCTTAGGTAGTTTTAACTTTTCCCGCACACACTTTTTCACTACCCTTCACGGGATCCTTTTCCATACCTGCCCCGCCCCCACACCCTCACGCACCATACGGCTGTTTCTCTTATAAAAGATCTCCGCTAAAGAGACCCTTCGGGGGCCCGTCAGACATTGCAGCGCCGGTCTGACGAGGAGCACTAAAAGCCCGATGATGAAGAATGACATCCTTCTGGGTGTGTGAGGGCGAGTAAGAGGCAAGACTTGGTCTTCCCCTTCGGGATTGGTTTCCTTGAAACTGGGGATATACATCTGCCTCTTTTCTTCTTCTCTCACCTCTGCCTTTCTCTTACCTCTTTTCTCTCTTCCCCCTTCTATGGTGGGTGAGATTCATGCACCCATTACCATGGAACAGTGTCCTCTTTGATTTAACCATTACTAGAGGAGCACCGACACTGGACCTTAACAAGCTCCTGCCCCCCCCCCCCCAATCTCCTTTTTTGATCCTGTATTTTTTCATTACCAAGGGCGAAGGACCATCTGTTACAGGATACCTCTCTGGCTCAGCAGCAGGTCAAACAATAGCAATTTTACATGCAGACCATAATTCACTAGTTACCACAATTTCAAACAGTGTATTCAGATCAATCCACAACACCTTCGAGATCTTAACAAAGTGATCGACCAGCTTATACCATTCAGCAGGCTTCTCCCTCAACCTGGGGAAGTCATTGGTGAATGCAGCTAAATCACCCCTACTCCACGGAACATGCTGATACCCTCCACTGGGCACTTCTCGCAATGGATAAACCTCAACTCACGATGTTCCCCCTCCTGGTGGTGGCATTTCCCCAGTGAATCTCCTAGCGGTTTTCTTTTTTGACCACCTTCCCTCCTACTTGTCATACTCCAAGCCTGTATTCCTATCATCAGTTCCCAGATGTGTGTTTTCAATCCTGTTACTCTCTTCTCCTCTAGCTCCTGGTCTCTGTAATTAAGCCTATGATTTCCCTGCAGCATTTTTGGCCGAGACAAGTCTACATCATATCTCTGAGCCAATTCTGATAACTTCTCATGTGCTCATCTCGCCTTGCGAGTAACTTCCTTTGCTAGAAATAATAGTTTGTCTGGCTCAAATGTCTATTCTTTCCAAAGGCAAGTTCGCACTAATTACTTTGTCTGCCTCAGCCTTCAACCTCATCACATCCAACAACTTTGCCTTTACCACATACATGATCAATCCCTGACTTGACGGACTGTTCTGTCTTTCCTTATTGTTATTATGCCCCCTCAGCCAAGTCTCTTAATCTGTGGCATCTAGGACATATTGGGTTTTGGGGATTCCCTGCCTGGTACCTGCTTCTGATGTCACACCTACTGGTCCCCTCACTGGAGTTTCCCACATCCTGAAATCTGAGCTCATGTTCACCATGGGTATAGATAATACAGTACTGGAACTAATGCGTTTTCCCGAAGGTCAGCAGTCGCTTGTAAAGGGGTGCTAGACTCCACAGGCACTAAGGACGGACAGTTCCATTCATGTTCCCAGTTCCTCCCAATCCAGTTTCCTCTGCCAACACTGGCTGTCGCTGACTAGAATTTCCCAATGAGCTTGGATCATACACGGAGACAACAGGATCAATGGTGAACGGTACTGTGAGGGCTTCTGGTAACCATGAAGCACCATTGACGCCACTTGTTTCTGCACCTCCCAAAACAGACAGTCCTGTCTCCCCTCCACCTACTGGGATCCTTCTCACTATCCCTGCACTAGAGCCTGTCTGAGGTGCTGCCACAGCTTCCATGTTCCCTTTATTTGCCAGTTTCTGCCTTCCCTCCTCTGAATGTGGGTTGTAAGGTGGAGAGCGCTTCGATAACAACTTGTCCAACAAGCTGTTGTCCATCATTTCCATTTTCCTCTCCATTCTTATTCTGAGAATTTCCCTCTCTTACCAACATTGGATACTTCCTCTATGGGTCACCCTCCTTCACAATTTTATTGTTGATGCTCACTCACACAATCGTCTTAAACTATGTAATTGTCTGCCATCTTTAAGATTGATTGAATTCCATCATCCACGAACATTCACACATGGCAACCCTTGACCTGCATTGGTCACCCAAATCAGTATGGTTCACCCCTGTACACAAGGTTTACCAAATGATTCTGATTTGTCCTATTCACACAAAATTCCCTGTCTTAGAAGGAACTGCCAATGACGTGTCATGACAACTCCTCAAATCTCAGGTCAGACAATTACAATAACTCAGCGTCTTCTACACCATTTAATATATCCTGGGATCTTAGGCCACTTCGAGACTTGAAACTCAAACCTCAATCCTTAGACCACATAAGGCCTGAAACCACAATCACTCTACTCTCACACAAACTCCGCCAGACATCATATAATCACTTAATTCCTGTAATCTATCACACGACTCATCCCTATTGATGTTCACTCCTAAATTCGCCATTGTTCTCGCTGCACCATCAAGCCCTGTCAGTCTCCGCCAAAGTCCATCGCTCTCCGTTCTCGTCCATTGGATCTATTTTGGGGCTCTCAGGTTCCAAGTCTCTTTTCTAGATTTTTGGGGATTTTTCCCCCGCTTCATATGAGAACCATCCTACTCTGCTACCAACGGAAGGAGCCAGGTGGACATATTCTAGTTTGGCTCTAGAACCTCGAGTCGATGGTACTTTTCTCAGCATGAAAGCATGGGGGAGATATATTGTTAGCAATGTCAATCAATCCAATTGCAGTTCTCCAGGGCCATTAAGAATCACAACTACCGAATAAAGTTTGTTAATTTATTACAAAGCCAAAAATAACTGGTTATACAGACACCTTAAAATGAGGGTGTAGAAATACATTGAGACTAGTACAAAGCCAAATCTACGAATAAAGTTAATGCGATGCAGCATACACAAGACGATCAATTCAAGAATCGAGATACAAAAAATATCATGGAACAAGTCCCCTGCATCGAGAGTACATGGAAATAAAGCATTAATCTATCCTTAGACTAACACTAACGTGACATCCATACTTAGGCATTTTGTAGACAGAATCAGCTAAGGTGTGAGCGTGTGGAGTCTTCCTTACAAGACTTTCCACTCTATTGGGTCAAGTAGTATGAAGCTACTGAGAAAGAGCTTGTTCTAAGATGCTCTCTCTCCAAAGGGGAGAGAAAAAGTGGACTCTTTCCCTACATACAATATTCCCAATACCTCAGGTATCTTCCCAGGACGCATTTCGGGTTATGCCATCTGATCAGGCCACATTCTCGTAGGTAGTTTTTCATGGGGCGACAATTTTGCATGATGACCTTGATTCCCAGGCCCTCTCCGATGAGAAAGTACAACAGTTCTCCTTATCGGCGCCAGCTCTCAATGTATCCTCTTCTTTCCTTGCCTAACTCCTAAAACAAAGACATTATTCTAACAAGGGCGCTTCTTCCACCTGCAAAATAAACGTGAGAAAGAACAGCATCTAACATGCACATGGAATTTAGCCATTATTTTCTAATGCGAGACCTTCCAAGGAAAATGCATTTCAGGTCTAGAATATATAGCTAACGTAAGAGAAATGAGCATGGGTTTTACAAAGTTACATAGGAATTAAACATATGCAGTTAATATTTCCACCTACGCATAACATGGTACGATTAATAAACACATTCAATAATAAAATGATTGTCACTTGCAGTCAGTTGCACAATGCAAGGGCCTTCTGTGTGTGCTTTCTGCTGTTTACATTTCATTTTCTACATAGTTCTCCATATATTCTACGTTTTGGCCTATGCATGTCACATTCATGTTATTACATTACAAGATCCTAACACTCAGGTTAACTCAACCAAAGATTATGTGTGGATGTAGTCTATGCATGTGATTATAATGCACTGCTACAATGGAAATTGGATTTTGCGATACATCATTATTATATAATTGGGTATTTTGTTACATGGAACCTCACAAATTACCATAGAAGGCAAGAATTTTGGTTTGGGATAGAAGCTATGCATGGTGTTAATCTTTATTAGATTCTTTAAGGAGGCGTATGAAATTGGATTATTATTTGGGATGGACGACAGCCCACCAAAAGACATAATTGCAACTCTTGGCAGAATTAATCCTCAAAGTCACTAAAGTAACCTGACCTCGACCCTCTGCTAGCTACGATACAGAGCAGTCAAGCTTATCTTAAGGCAATGTGTTAAGGCTTTATGCAGCTCTAAAATAGTAATAAAGCCAAAATGCCATGCAATAAAAATCACAAACTTGATTAGAAAAATAGAGTGAAATTTAATAAACAAAATGATACTAAAAAGATAGCAATTCAATAAGAGGAACAGGAAAGATTAATTTAAAATATTTTAAGTAGAAATAGCACCAAAAATCAAGAAGCACTATGATAGCAGAAGCCTGGGAACTATGCACAATTTCAGGTTTACCACAGTGGCGCCCTGGCCAGATGCAACAAGTGTATCGGCCCCATTGAATAGTCTGAAAGGCAAAAAGATTTCCAAACTTTCTTCTGGTGTCCCAACAATCTCATGAGTACATTGCTAAGGCCCCCAGAACATCAGGGGAAGGCACAGCAAAGTCCAGTACAAGTTCAGTTGCCACTGGTCAGCTGGGCACTTTAGGGAAAAGGATGCTTGAAGCATCATATGTACCCAGACCAGAGGTTAGCCAATTGACTCTTGGAGGCCACTTTTTTGTCTTGCTTACAAGGGGGAACATGCCAAGTCCTTCAGGGCTCCTCTCAAATTACAGACAGCAGGAACTGTCCTCTCCTGTTCTTGCGCAGGCCCTAAAGTTTTTTAAGAAGGGTTTCTGGGGAAGTCTGGCACTAGCTAGTGGGTGAGGTGACTCCTTGGCACTCCATAACTAATGAGGTAAACATTCCTGTGGGGACGCCTACCCACTTTCTCAGTAGTTCCTGTTTGCCTTACTGCAAACATGCCAAAAATGCTTTTTCAAAATGGTGAAAGTCTTCAACCGGCTAAGCTTGGGCTCTGAGAGCTGGCCTTGGCTGTGGAATTGTCATATGGAAATCTTCAGCCTCTGCCCACATCTTACACTAAAATCCAATTTGAAGCAGGCAGGTACCCACAACAAAATCAGAGACAGCAGTTAGGTAGGACAAAAGCAAGGTCCTTCAGCAAACTGGCAGGGCATTCATTTGGCATTCAGTTCTCTCCCTTTTAAGTGTGCCCCAAGTTTTGCATGTGGATCAGCAGACCTGTCAAACTATATCCCCGTTCTGAATATTCTGTGAAGTTTCAGATAAGTCATCTCTGCCCATTCATATCAGCATGTTAATTGCTCCTGTGGGGCATTTCACACCTCTTTCACATCTACTCAAGGCAGAGCACAGGCAGAAAGCTGTAAGAGTCTTATCATAATTAGCCCTCTGACAGTTCAGGCAGGCAAAGGGTAACTTTCTAAAAGATATGCTTCCTTAATATGTATGGCAAATTTGACTTCACCATTGAATTATTTAATTATTTTTCTAGCTGCTCCCAATCCCATGATACAGTATTAATGTTTTACTCTCAATTCCATATAGGACAGCTATGCCTGCAAAAGTCAAAAGAGCTTTTAGGGCCTTGTCATTGCAGGGACATGGTGATATTCAATTTCTAGTTGTCTCACTTTTAGATACTGCGCACTCTTCCTTGTGGACTACACAGCTTACATAGGAGTGACCTACTAATTTCTAAAAAGCAGGGTTTTACCTGTCAAAAAGAGTTGAAAACTGAGAAATCACATTGGAGGAAACCAACTCATGAAAATCTAATTTTGAGAAAAGACAATTTTAAGGAATCACAAATAAATTGTAATTAAAAGAAACATGTTAAAGGAAAGATATATTTAAGGAAAAAATCCCAAATTACATTCAACTTTGGTGGAGTTTATCATAGTGATGCATTTTCGTATTCAAGAATGGGTGGAGTTTAGGGTGGTGAAGGCTTTTAAGGTTCTAGGCATGGGTGCAGTTTAGAGGAGAGGAATGAGTGTAGTTCAGATTTATTGAAGGGTTTTTAGGTGGCAGGGATAGATGGTGTTTAGAAGTTATGAGGGGGTCAGGGATGGATGATGTTTAGGGGTGGTGAGGATCAGCAAATTAAAAGCATCTGAGGTAATTGTTTGCCAATGGAAAGGTTATCAATCCAAAATAATGTCCCCAGAAGGAAAGCACTGAAATAAATAGCTCTAACAAAAAAAAATTCTGAAAGGCTAACCCGTAACCATTACATTTACACTTTAAGAAATAAGCAAGCTCAAGCCAATTACAGAAAAAAAGACATTCTATGAATTTGTTTCTGTGAAATTGTAAATGTCATTCAACCTGCGAATTTCCATTAAACATTTTAGGTGAAATGGTTTCTCTTACAGATGTTCCACGAAATCATTTTTCCATTAAATCAAATTCAACCTCCAGGCTGAAAAGGTAGGCCTGAAGCCATGCTTTTGTTTTATTCTCACACTAGTTGATGACACAATAAGTGCTACAGGTGAAAATTAACTTTTCATGCCAAGGACGCATTTCTGCACCATATTATGTGGCCTTATACAAAAGTTAAATACACAATCAGGGACTATAAAATGTTTTAATGTGTTATGGGTCACAACACATACACTGGGAAGTGTCTAAAAACCAGCAATAAATAGGGTCTAGCAAAAGGTGAAATTTGGGAGTGACCACACGGGAAAGGCAGATTTCTTACACAAGCATATGCCCACTGTGTTTAGCTGCAAAAAAAACAGATGATGGGTAGAATGCTGAACAAAATACACATTCTGTCCATCATTTGTGTGTCTTTTGCTTTCTCGCTCTAAGTGCACCGGGTATGCCCAGATGTAGGTCTCAGGCTCCTTGTGCGAATAGCACAAATTTTAACGCACTCGTTTACAACATATGACATTATAACATGATCATTACAACGACTGTGGTGTTACTACACATTCCATTGCAATGACTTGCTGTAGGGGGGCGCAGGAGTTTGCAATAGTATAATTTACTATTCCAGCTCCAGTCTGTGCAACAGTAGGGACGGTGTTGGATTTAAAATCCAACACCCTCTGCCCCCTACAGCAAGTGGTTGTAACAACTTGCATTGTAATGGTATGCAATGTAACAATGTGGTTGTTCTAATGACCGCGTTGTAATGGCATGCGTTGTATTGCATGCAATGTAAACAAATTTTACCCCCTGTGGCCCTGGATTCAGGCTAGCCTGTCTGGTGAGGGATGATACCCCGAAACCCATCCCAGAATATTTGTTTCTGATCCAGGGGGGAACTGGCAGGCAGTTCAGGCTGATCTGTTCCCATGAGGAGAAGGGTCAAGACTGATTTGCATATGGCTGGGTCTAAGCTGGAGTGGCATGTGAACAAAAGAACAATGGACCTAACCCAGATCTCTTGACTGGGGGTGAATGTTGGATTTGTTCCACATTCTGTCCATCCTTTGTGTGTCTTTTGCTTTCTCGCCCTAAGTACGCTGGGAATGCCCAGACATGGGTACCGGGCTCACTGTGCCACTGGATTCAAGCAAGCTACGCTGATGAGGGGTAATGCCACAAAACCTGTCCCAGGATGCTTGTTTCTGGTCCAGGGAAGACTTAGCTTTGCAGTTTAGGCTGGAGCTGGGTCAAGACTGATTTGCATATGGCTGTGCCTAAATTGGAGTAGCATGGTAAGCAGAAGAACAATGGATTTAACCCAGATCTGGTGACTAGCAGTGAATGTTTGATTTGCTTCACATTCCATCCATCATTTGTGTGTCTTTTGCTTTGTCACCCTAAGTGCGCCGGGTATGCCCAGACATGTGTTCCAGGCTCACTGTGCAACTGGATTCAAGCTAGCCCGGCTGATAAGGAGTGATATCCCAAAACCAGTCCCAGGATGCTTGTTTCTGGTCCAGGGAGGACTTGGCTTGGCAGTTTGGACTGGACTGTACCCATAAGGAGCAGTGTCAAGACTGATTTGCATATGGCTGTGATGGAGCAAGGACTTGTGGAAAAGAGACTTGCACGGAAGCAATCTGCTCTTTTAACTCACTAACATGTTATTAATTACGTATTGTCTGAAACTAACGCACACCACATAAACACATGAATTAGTGAAGCTGGCATATGTGTTTGCTAACATGAACTACTCGAACGAATTACTAAAACCGCTTTAACAGGGAAATCTTTACTGGGCATTCGTCAACTGCATCTACGCAATATGACGTACAAAGGCTTGGAGGGAATATATTGCGCATGAGCAGAAGGCACTAAAATGGAGTCTTGCAGACTTGCTTGCATGGCACCTGCTTAGCTGCAGCGAAATCAAGCAAAATAAATGGTTTCACTGTATACCACCCAT
The DNA here is from genome assembly GCF_964261635.1 of Lissotriton helveticus. NCBI lineage: Eukaryota > Metazoa > Chordata > Amphibia > Caudata > Salamandridae > Lissotriton > Lissotriton helveticus. Next base: position 2,112,158,861 of record NC_136057.1, read on the forward strand.
CTCTACTCTAACCCCTTTACTTATTAATACTTTCCCTGTATTAGCATTAGTTAACAGCTAATGCTAATGCGGGTAAAGTATTAATATATAAAGGGGGTTAGAGTAGAGATGGGTGGTATAGAGTGAAACCATTTATTTTTTTTAATTACATTTGTCTTTCTTACTTTATCACTAGTGCGCATTTTGCCCTCAAGTGCATGGCTGAAGTGAGATGAGTCACCTGTCAATAGCGCATTACAACTGAAAGTCCATCTGGAAGAATGACACAAGGGTTGGGAAGAGGACAAGGTTGCAGTGTGCCTGAGCCTGAGAACCGCCAGTAAAAAATCTAAATGAATGGGTGTACATGTTCAATTTAAAACATTTTTTTGCAGATGAAATATGAATGCGGGTGGGAAAATAAAAATGAATACAAATTCAGGGGATGGGTCTGTTAACAATGGTTTAACTGAAAAAGCGATATGTAAGCATGGTGTGATGATCTTTCCCCCCTTGCCTGACCAATTAGATTTCATATTTTTACGATATTGAAACTTTAGTGGGTGGTACATGAAGAACAAAAGGTATAACTGTGGTAGCTTTAGTTAATTAATTAACAGAGCTCAGGATGCTGTCTGTGAGTCGTCGATGCTGAGATGCTGTGAACCATGACGCTGTCGGAGTAGCAAGAGATACTGATGAAGAGTCGAATGCAGAACCTTTTATCCTAATTTAATTAGGGTTAGACAGAAGATTGCAGAAGAATCTTGAGGAGGAAGCGAGTGTCAGAGAGGGGTGCGACGCAAGCATCAGTGTTAGAGAGGCCATCTATCCTGTCCTGAATCCTGTCCTGAATTCTTTGTCTCCTGAAACTATCCCGGGGGACACTTACCAGCCCTTTGGCCAGGGGGTTGGTCTTCACACCATTCTGGGTAAATATAATCTTGTGTATTTGCAGGTGTTCTTTTCTCTCTGCCCTCTCCTTTCTGAGAATAAGTCATTGCAAAGTTTGAAGTATGTGTTTGATGATTGACTAATTGAATTTTTTCTCCTATGAGTGACGGTGACTGTACTGCATTTTTGAAGTGGTTCACATGCAATTAATTTAGATAAAGACTTAAAATGTACCCAAGTCTGTGGTTATTTACTTCAAAGTATAGAGAAGTTTAGAAATATGTTCATTATCACCATCAATTAGTTCAACCAATGATTCATCGACCAGAGGAAAGAACATTTTGATCAGTGAGAGGTTAGTTAGGAATGGTGAATGACTAATCTTGATAGTGTGATCACACAAGAAACTTTGATTCCAGCAGTTTACTCAATTGTGTGTTTTATGGGCCCAGGTGAGTATATGGTAGTGGAGTATCTGTTGTTGGTACACGTCTGGATCAGTTTTCTGGTAGCAGAAATGAAATGAAATGAAAAATTGCACTTGTATAGCGCGTAACTACCCGGGGGCCTCGCAGCGCTTTGGACTGATTACTGTGGCAGGCTACCGGGTACGTCAACACGCTTTTGCAAACAAATGAGTTTTCAGAGCTTTCCTGAATAACATTCGGTTGTTATTCTCTCTCAGAGCTAGAGGGAGAGAGTTCCAGAGCCTCGCAGCCGTGTGGGCAAGGGAGCGGCCGCCCCATCGGGCTTTGTTGATTTTAGTTGTGGTTGCCAAATGCAGTGTACCAGAGCGAAGAGCTCTAGATGGCGTATAAGGCACCACTAAGGGAAACAGAACGGCAGGGCCAGTTCGATGGAAAGATTTGTGCAAAATGCACATGGCCTTAAACTGCGCTCTGGCAACCACAGGGAGCCAATGGAGTTCTTTTAGTGCATTCCTCGCTGATTGCCAGCGAGGGATGTTAAACAGTAGTCGGGCGGCGCAGTTTTGCGTGACTTGGAGCCTATTGGTCACTACCGCCGGGGCTCCTAAATATAGGGCATTTCCATAATCCAGGCGAGAAAGTATCAGGGCCTGCACCATGACCCTTCTCGCCTGGAATGGGAGCAGCGGGAGCACTTTGCGGAGCATTTTCATTAGCCCAACACATGTGGAGGCAGTTTTGGTGGCTTGGACCGAGAAATCCAGCGCTTTGTCAAGCCAGATTCCCAGGCTCTTTATCTGAGGTTTGGGGGGAGGGGGAGATCCGAGACATGTGGGCCAGATGGAAGTCAAGGTGGTCAAGGAGGAGTTGCCCAATAGCATGATCTCAGTCTTCTCCCCGTTGAGTTTGAGGTGGGAGGTTTGCATCCACTTAACAACAGCCTCTAGACAAGGGCCCAGGGTGTTAGACGACCCCTCAGTGTGGTCGAGGGAGACCACCAATTGGGTGTCGTCGGCGTAGGTGACAATACGCACACCGAAAGGGTGGACTATCTTCTCTAGAGGTTGCATATAAACGTTAAAAAGGGTGGGGCTTAGGGAGGAGCCCTGGGGGACCCCACAGCTAAGCGTATGCTTGGAAGATACCACCTCGCCCTCGAACACCTGGAAGAATCGCTCGTCCAGGAAGGAAGTCAGCCATGCCAGGGCCGCGCCCGACACACCCATGCCCTTCAAACGATGTAATAATGTGGCATGGTTAACTGTGTCGAACGCGGCACTAAGGTCGAGGAGTATGATGGCTGTTTTTCCTCCCCGGTCCAGTATAGCTCTCGCTGCCTCGCTCACTGCCAAAAGGGCAGTTTCAGTGCCATGCTGAGGGCGGAACCCCGTCTGAGAGACGCGTAGTAGATTATTAGATTCTAAATAATCCACTAAGATCTTGTTGACATGTCTCTTCAGCAGTTTGCTCATCCAAGGAAGCAGAGAGATGGGGCGAAAATTGGACAAGCAGAGCTATAGTTATTATTGATGAGTTTGGTGATGAGTATTGATTATTGTTTTATGTTTAACAAAAAGATTTAGCATCTTGTTTTTTGTTGTCTGGAAATTCCCGGGGAATGAATAGCGGGTGGTGACAGAAGCCACACTGCAATAAGGTTACTCATCTGTTGGAATAGCACTGAGAAGCTATGCAGGGCTGGCAGTGTTAAATTAGGGACTATCTTGTATAAAAGTTGAGTGTGAGTGAAAGCAAAAGGTTCGCTGGTGAAACTTTGGTCTTATATTTCCTAGTAAGGGTAACACTGAAGGAGTAGCAGGTTCTCTTGAGCTTGAATAAAGGGTAAACAGTTGTTTTTACTTGCAGTGGAAAAGGAGATATTCTGAGTCTCCAGAATAAGTAGAAATATATCCTTTGTTTAGTGGAACAGGCAGAGTAGTGAATGTTTCTATGTTGTTACTAACAGATTTTATTTTTAATAGAAAAAAGTAAAGAAATACGTTTCTGTATTACCTTGTGAAGGGAGGGTCTGTTGCCGGAGTTGTACTGGCGTCACAGAGAGCCGCACTGGGATTGGTTGAAACAGCGGGCATGAGACAGGAGCAGATTGTAAAGGAGGTGTCAGTAGTAAGGAGCAGAACTGACATTAGTCTGACCACGAGCAGGAGCCTGAGTCTGATTGGGTGATTGAATAGAAGTGGTTTTAGGATTGGTTGATGGAAATGTTTACGTTGAATGCTGATTTGATTACTGGTGTGAATCCCCAGGACAGAAAAGCTTGAGGATTTGCGGATTATTGTTTCTTACATCGAGCATCTTGAATGTATGGAGAAAAGAGGAAAATGTCTTTAATAAAGAAAATTAAGAATTTCTTTAAGAAAGAAAAGCCTGTGTTGATTAGAGAGGAAATTCCTATTCCGCCACCAAAGATGCTTGCTTCATTTATGATGATGGAAAGAGGATATCATACTTGAGTATGGCTTGGAAAATTGGATAGAATATATGAAAGGTGATGGTGTTCTAGCTTTCCATGAAAATGCTACGTTTAATGGGAGAATTCTTCATAATCCGAGGATAAGGATGAATGCTTTGGACCCAAGACCTAGGTTAACTCAGTATAAGGCTTCAGAAGAATGGGAGACTGAGACATATGAATTAGAGAAATGTCGAGGTTGGAGATATAAAGGATTTTTTCCACCTTATTTGCGTGAGTCACGTGAAGGTCAGATGAAGCAATGGAGAAGAGCTATGGTATCAGAAGGTTTATACACAGTGTTGATGGCTGAGGAATAATCATGAAGCAAGGGAAAACAAAACATATGAATGTGACAGGATATGGTGAGTCAGATGATTAACTGTTGGAGGACATTTTAACTAAAAACCCTCCACCGGACCAAGAAGGACCCAGTAGAGTCACTCTAAGTGCACCAGTAATCGGAACACCCTTAATTCCACAAATTTTACATCATACATCAGTTAATAGGGTGCTTCAAGACAGAGAGAGTGAGAGAAGCGATAAGTAGAAATAGAGAGGAATTAATACAGAAAATAGGTCAATTGAGTTTAAACCCTGAAGCACTGACAATACCAGTGACTATAGGTCCAGTTAGTCCATTATACGGAGATAAAGTAAGTTGCCCAAAACCCCAAACTGTATCAACTCCTTTGAGTAATCCTAGAAAGGAAGTAGTAATATCTGATGATCAAACCAGTGAGTGTGATTCAGTCATTTCATTAATGGACCTTCCGATAAGAGAATCCATAAGTGAGACCCCAAAAAGAGTAACACCCAGTAGTTCGAAAGAAAGAAAGTCTGTGGTACCCTCAGGAAATAGAAGCTCAACAACAGTAACCCCAGAAGATTTAGAATGATGGGCACAGGGAATAGAAAAACAAAGCTCACCTCCAAAGATTTTGCATATTTACAAATTGAAGTTAGAATTGGAAGAGATGATACATGGAAATGTTGGAATAGAAAGATTGAACCATTACAATGAAGAAGAGTTGTTTATATGTAGGAGTATAACTGGGAAAGCAACATTTTTTCATGAGAAATTGGCAGAGCTTGCTTCAGAGATTGGAGTAGATATAGGGAAATCATAATTGTTACAGAAACCATGTCGAGTGGAGATTACTGATAAGGATTTGGAGAATATAAATGTGTCTGGTAAGAAACTACAGGTAAAAGAGTTAATGAATATTTTGCACAAATGGGGAGACATTGACAGGTGGAAAACTAGGTGGATAAGAAAGAAGGAGGAAGCTCAGGCGAAGGAAGCGTCATCTGCATTCCTGTTAAAAGAATCAGAAAAGGCAGAAAGATTGTGTCCCATGAGAGAGGTACCTGGTGGTAGAAATGTTCATGTTCCATGGAGTCGACAAGATATTTTGTCGTTTACGAATGATTTCCCTAGATTAAGAGTAACGGTGGGCGTAGTGGGCGTAGTGGGGCTTCGCGAAGCTACGCGAAGTGGGCAAAAAACTACGCCCACCCACGCACTTCGCGTAGCCCCACTACGCGCCACCCGCCTCCCTCCCGCCTCCCTCCCGCCCTCCCTAAATGCTTAAATGACATTATAAATGAATTATAAAACCACTTACCTTGTCCGCCGCGTCCCCGGGGCTCCCTCTCGTCATTGTGCCGCCGGCGCACTCATCTTGGATACTAATGCGCATGCGCGGGCGGCCACGCATGTGCATTAGTATCTAAGACGGCGGCGCCAGCGGCGCGATGATGAGAGGGAGCCCCGGGGACGCGGCGGACAAGGTAAGTGGTTTTATAATTCATTTATAATGTCATTTAAGCATTTAGGGAGGGCGGGAGGGAGGCGGGTGGTGGGCAACTTCGCTACGCCCACGAAGTGGGCGTAGTGTTGCCTGTTTCGCCTACTTTGCAAAGGGTGAAGTAGGCAAATCTACGCCCACTTCGTGGGCGTAGCGAAGTTGCCCGCCCAGGGTTAATTAAGAGAGAAACCATTGGAATGGTACAAACAGGTTGAAAGGTTTGTGAAAGTTTTAAAGGTTCTGTTAAAGGATCTGGATGGTTTGTTCGACATAGTAATACCTACTAATTTATGGACAGAGTGTAAGATTACAGTTGATTGGCCAAGCGAGCAGTATTCAACAGACTCAAAAACAGGAGCACCCTCAGGTGAGGTGATGAAGAAATATCACCAGGTAATTACTTTTCTGAAAGGGAAAATTCCTCCCAAAGAATTAGATTGGGTAAAGATAGATAGAACAACTCAAGAACTGAATGAGTCTGTACATGCTACAGGTGTTTAAGCAGTATAGTGGCTTTGAGAACATAGGAGATAAGCATGTGGGACACTTTGTGTATCGGTTTGTGTATGGTCTGAAAATGGAGATTAGTCATATGGTTCAGCAGCATATGTTGTGCTGGCAGAGCAAGGCAATCGACGACATTTTGAAAAACGCAAAAGACTGTGTGGATGATATTTAGGCGAGGCGTAGAAAATTAAAAGAGAAAATGATGTGGGCACAAGTGAAATTGGCAGAACAACAAGAAAGTAAATTAAATAGTCAGACTGATAATCAGGTGCAAGAGCAAAATCAGAATGATCATGCGACGAATGGTGGTAGATTAAGAGGACGAATGAATAGAGAGGAAGCAAAGAAGAAGTTTCATTGTCATGCGTGCGGAAAGCTTGGACATTGGAAGAACGTGTGTAAGAGTATTCAGAACAATAATGGGCCAAACCAAAATTTAAATCCACAGACGCAGAATGAAGTGATTTTGAATCAGCCACAGCAAATAGTTAATCCACAGTGTCAGGTGCCACCAGCTCCAATGCCAAATTTTGGGAACCAGCAAAAATACAGTGCGGACGCCGGATTCAAGGAGGAAGTGGTAAGAAAAATCTGTGGTTTCACAATATCTTTTACAGAACAATGATGATGAAATTAATTATTTGCAATGACAGAGTCTGATGAGGAGGAAGAGGAGTGCGTTCTTGGCACATCCTTGCCGGTAGATCTGTCAGGTTCAATTGTTGATGGGAAAGTGGAAGGTAATGATATCACTTTTCTATTAGATACTGGTGCTACCCGTTCTACTGTGAGAACAGCAGACATCCCAAACCTACCCCTCTCGGGTGATTCCATCCAAGTTGTAGGAGTTTCAAATCAACAGATTAGAACCCCAATCACAGAACCAATGGAAGTGCACATTGCAAATTTTAAAGACATGCATAGATTCATAGTTTGTGATTCTAGTCCAGTAAATCTATTAAGAAGGGATCTGTTGTGCTAAATGAATTGCACAATCTACTGCACATCGGATGGTGTTGCTTTTCAAACCCCTGATGAAGATATTGTATTTAAATTAATGCTTGCTAAACAATGCATGGAAGTAGATGAAATGTATTCTTTGATGACTGTAAATGACTTACCAGAAGAGCTAAGAACCACAGTGAACCTAAAAGTATGGGATTTGACAGGAAAAGAAATTGGATTAATGTAAAATGTAGATCCAGTGAAGGTGACAGTAAAAGAAGGTGCAGTTTATCCCCAACACCCAACAATAAAAAATGAGTCCAGAGGTGAAAGCAGGAGCTGCTTCAGAAATTGACCAAATAATTAGACAAGGCATTTTAACGGAAAATAATGATTAGTCCTTGTAATTCGCCTATAATGGGACTCAAAAAGCCTGGCGGAAAACATAGGATAGTGCAGGATCTAAGAAAGATCAATAAAATTGTAGTGCCATGTTGTCCCATAGTGCCTAATCCAGCAGTGATTCTTTATCAGATATATTGGAATGCAGGCTGGTTTACAGTAATTGATTTATTCCAAGCCTTTTTCTCTATTCCTTGGTACCCAGACAGTCATTATCTTTTCGTATTTAAGATCAATGACCGTATCTTGGCATGGTGCCGAGTACCTCAAGGGTATACAGAAAGTCCCTCAATTTTTTATCAATTTTTTTGTCTCGAGGAAATTAGTTATGCCCAAAAAATTCAGTCCTGGTACAATACATTGATGACTTACTAATAGCATCCAAATCACGAGAAGATTGTGTCACTGACTCAATTGTGTTACTGAACCATTTGGCTGATGGAGGACACAAGGTGTCTCCAGAAAAATTGCAATTTTGTCAACAAGAAGTTAGATATTTGGGTCACAAAATAGAAGGTGGAGTGAGAAAAGTAACACCAGAGAGAATCAAGATAATCAAGCAAATGCAGTTACCGTAGATGCAAAGGGAGATAAGAATGTTTCTCGGAGTGGTTGGGTACTATCGGCAGTGGATTGTTCGATTTTCCTTCCTAGAAAACCATTGATTCAATTAACACGAAAAAGAGTGAAGGACCCAATTGTCTGGAATGATGAATGTGTGGAAGCATTTGTGAAATTGCAGAATTGTCTGTGTGAGGCCCCTGCTTTAGGCTTAACTGATTATACGAAGGAATTTGCACTGTTCTGTTGCGAGAAAGAGAGTTGTGCACTTTCAGTCCTGACTCAAAGGCATGGATTAAGCCGACATTCAGCAGCATATTTTTCTGCTACTTTGGATCCTGCGGCTTCATCTTTATCTGGCTGCTTAAAGGCAGTAGCTGCTACTTGTATGAGTCTGGAGCAAAGCGACTCAATTGTGATGGGACATCCAGTCAAGGTTTATGTCCCATATTCAGTCGAGATTCTTTTAACAAGAACTCAAAACCAGCACCTTACCGCTAGTCGGATGACTAAGTATGAAAGAGTGATTCTTGAAGCAGAAAATGTGACAGTTATTCGGTGTACAATGTGACTCCTGCCACATTATTACCAGGCTCACGTTGTGAAGAAGTGAAAGATGAAGTAGATCATGAATGCTTAGATGTGGCTGAGATGTGTACTAAGCCCCGGCCTGACATAAAAGAAGAGCCCCTAAAAGAGCCAGATCATGAACTATTTGTAGATGGCTCATGTTTGAGAATAGAGGGAGGAGGACTCAGTGCAGCGTACACTGTATGAAAAGTATATGGGGTTGTTGAAGCATCCTGTTTACCGGGAGTCAAGCCTTCCCAAGTAGCTGAATTGGTAGCCTTAACAAAGGCGTGCAAAATTGGGGAAAATTGGAAGATAACCATATTTACGGACAGTCAATATGGTTTTGGGGTTGTGCATGACTTTGGCCAGCTCTGAATGCAGATGGGATTCCTGACTTCTTCAGGATCCCCTATTAGAAATGGTAAAAATGTTAAAGAATTGTTGGAAGCAATACGATTGCCAAAAGAAATAGCAGTGGTCAAGTGTGCTGCTCCCCAATAAGAAAATGACTATGTGGCAGCAGGTAACAGATACGCTGACCAAATTGCTCAATATTGCGCGAGAAACAACATGGCATTAAACAGAAAAATTGAAACAAGTGAAATTAGCTGCCAACTTATGTTTTTCTCAGCTCTAGAGGAGGTAAGACAGTTGCAGGATGAAGTTGAGGCAAGTGAAAAGGAAATGTGGATAAAGACAGGTTATGAAAGAAGGACAGAAGATGATGTATGGGTATACCCTGGTGGCAGACCATTCATGCCAGACTGTCTACTTTCTCAAATGGCAAGAATGTATCATAGAGACACACATGTTGGTAGGGATGCCGTGATCAGACTATTCAGACAGAATTGGTACAATCCAAAGTTTAGAGTAGTCACAGAGAGCCTTTGCCAAAGATGCTTAATTTGTCAGCAGCAAAATCCAGGCAGGAAAACAGTGGTCCATTGGAGAAAAATTGGGAAGGCAGAAGGACCATTCACGAGATTGCAGCTTGACTTCATAGAGTTGCCTCCAAGCAGCGGGATGAAGTTTGTCCTTGTGTTTGTTTTCACGATGGGTGGAAGCTTACCCCACAAGAAGAAATGATAGCCTAACAGTTGCCAAGCTACCCTCCCGCCGCCCACCCCCCAGCTGACCCCTCCTCCCCCAGCTACCCCATAAATGGCGGCCGCTGCGAGGCCGCACGGCGGAAGCGCGCAGCGGGCGTGCCGCTGGCGCGCCGGACGGGCGCCATCCGTGCCTGGACCGCACCCAGCGCCACAACCCCTGGCCCCCGTGACCCCCACCCCCCCCGCCGGCTACGACACCACCACCCTCACCGCCCTCAACCGCGGCGCACAACGGGTTGCTGCCGCGCCACCCTGAAGCGAGCCCACGGGGCTTTCTCCTGCCGCAACTGCCGTTTCACCTGCCTACGAACACCCAACGCACCCAACAAGCACAACTCCCTCGGAAACAAACTCGAATGCATCCTGATCAACACCTGATCCGTCCACAGGCTCGCCATCGAAATATGGAACCTCATCGACTACACAACCCCGGACATCGCCTTCCTCACCGAGACCTGGATGAACCCCTCCTCGGCACCCGACACCGCCATAGCCATTCCCGACGGCTACAAAATCATCAGGAGAGACCGCACTAACCACACCGGAGGAGGCATCGCCATCGTCCACAAGAGCTCCATCCGCGTAACGACCAACACCGACAACATGCTCCCCGACGCCGAACACCTCCACTTCTCAATCCACAGTGACCCCAAGACCACCCTTAGAGGCACCCACATCTACAGACCACCGGGATCTCGCACAAAATTCAGCAAAGACATCGCAGACTTCATCAGCCCACACGCACTCCCCTCCACCAACTACATACTCCTAGGGGACCTCAACTTCCACCTGGAGAACCACGGCCACAACAATACCACCACCCTACTGGACAACCTCGCCAACCTCGGACTGAAATAGCTGGTCAACACCCCCACCCACTACGCCGGACACACACTCGACCCGATCTTCTCCTCCAGCAAACACATCTCCTTCAGCCACACCACCAAACTATCCTGGACGGACCACAGCTGTGTCCACTTCAGCTTAAAAAAAAAAACGCCGTACACCACCACGCCCAACAACCACCAAGAAGACAATGGAACCGAGTCACCACCGAACAACTCACCACAGCCCTCTCCCAGAACCCACCCACCAGCACCGCAGACCCCAACGAAGTGGCCTCCAACCTCACAAACTGGATCTCAGACTGCGCCAACCTCCTGGCCCCCCTGAAGACCCAGGTGTACAAAGACAACCACAAGAAAAACTCCTGGTTCACCCCCACCCTCAAGGACTCCAAAAAAGAATGTCGCACCCACGAAAAAACCTGGCGCCTCAATCAGACCGACGAGAACATGTCTGCTCTCAAGAACGCCACCCGCAAACACCACCAACTCCTCCGCGCAGCAAGAAAATCATCCTTCAAAGACAGGCTCGAAAACAACGCCCACAATAGCAAGGAACTAATTGGCATCGTCAGGGAACTCTCTAACCCCGATGCTGAAAACAACGCCATCCCCCCCTTTCAGGATCTCTGCGACTCCCTCGCGGCTTTCTTTCACCACAAGGTCACCGATATTTACAACAGCCTCTCCACATCCAACACGAACCCACCTCCGGAATCCGACACTGACAACACCACCATCCACACCTGGAACCCAACCACCACCGAGGAAACCACCCGCATCATGAACTCCATCCACTCAGGATCCCCATCCAACCCATGCCCGCACCACATTTTCAACAAAGCCAACAACATCATCGCACCCCACCTACGAGACGTCATCAACGCATCACTCACCACCGCCACCTTCACCGAAAACTGGAAACACGCCGAACTCAACGCCCTCCTAAGGAAACCTACAGCAGACCCCACCGAACTCAAAAACGTCCGGCCCATATCACTCCTCCCATTCCCCGCCAAAGTGATTGAGAAGATCATCAACACTCAACTCACCACCGCCCTAGAATCCAACGACTCACTCGACCCCTCACAGTTCGGTTTCAGAGCTAACCACAGCACCGAGACCGCCCTCATCGCAGCCACAGACGACTTCAGATCCCTGACAGAAAAGGGAAAGACCGTGGCACTCATACTCCGTGACCTCTCCACAGCCTTCGACACGGTATGCCACCTTACTCTAATACGGCGCCTCAACAACGCCGGCATCCGAGGCAAGGCCCTGGAATGGATCACCTCCTTCCTCTCCGGAAGAACACAGAGAGTCCGACTCCCCCCTTCAGATTTACAGCTACTGAAGTCATCTGCGGCGCCCCACAAGGATCCTCCCTCAGCCCCACCCTCTTCAACATTTACATGATCCCCCTGACGAACATCGCACGCAAACACGGACTCAACATCATATCCTATGCCGACGACAATCAGCTCATCCTCTCCCTCACCAACAACCCCACCTCAGCAAGAACCAGACTACACGAAGGCATGAAGGAAGTAGCGGACTGGATGACAGACAGCCGGCTTAAACTCAACACCGATAAGACGGAGGTCCTAATCCTCGGCCCTACTCCCACCGCCTGGGATGAATCCTGGTGACCCTCCGCCCTGGGCAGCACTCCCCAACCCACCGACCACGCCCGCAACCTCAGCTTCATCCTGGACTCGTCCCTCTCCATGAACAGACAGGTCAACGCGGTGACATCGGCATGCTTCAACACCCTCCGCATGCTCCGCAAAATCTTCCGCTGGATCCCCACCGACACCAGGAAGACCGTCACCCATGCCCTCGTCACCAGCCGCATGGACTATGGGAACACTCTGTACACCGGCATCACTACCAAGCTACAGAAGAAACTTCAACGAATCCAGAACGCAGCCGCACGACTCATCCTGAACATCCCCCGCCACCACCACATCTCCGGTCACCTGAAGAAACTTCACTGGCTCCCAGTCAGCAAGAGGATCTCCTTCAGGCTCCTCACCCACGCACACAAAGCCCTTCACAACCTCGGACCAAAACTCATCAACCACCGCCTCTCCTTCTACTGTCCTCCTCGCACCCTGCGCTCGACAGGACAAGCCCTGGCAGCCGTGCCCCGCATCCGCAGGGCCACCGCCGGGGGCAGGTCCTTCTCCTACCTGGCAGCGAAGACCTGGAACTCTCTTCCCAGCCAACTGCACGCCACACAGGACCACCTCTCCTTCAGAAGGCAGCTCAAGACCTGGCTTTTTGAGCACTGACAACCCCCCCCCCCGCCCCCCCCAGCGCCTTGAGACCCCCACGGGTGAGTAGCGCGCTTTACAAATGCAAATGATTGATTGACTGTGAGGGAGTCGATACCTTGTTTTGGTTTTCCAGTCACTTTGGAATCAGATAGAGGACCTCATTTTAATAATGAAATAATTTGTTTAATCTGTTAAGCATTCAGAATTGAGCAAAAACTGCACTGTGCATACCGCCCAGAGGCTTCTGGAGTGGTTGAGCAATTAAATGGCACAATCAAATCAAGGTTAAGTAAAGTGTGTGCATCCACATCACTGAAATGGCCAGACACATTGCCTCTTGTGTTGATGAGACTCCAAAGTATTCCTGACAGAAAAACAGGACTAAGTCCACATGAGATCCTCATGGGAAGGGCAATGAGACAAGCATTTATTCCTGATTACAAATTGATGAATATAACTGAGGATTTGGTATTGGATTATTGCAAAGAATTGGCTGCCCTAGTGCATTCTGTCTCTCACCAGGTTGGAGAAGATGCAGTTGCCAGGCAGCCAGCACACGCGCATGATTTGAATCCTTGAGACTGGATGGTAGTGAAGAAACACGCTATAAAGTCGTGCCTAGTACCCAGGTGGGATAAACCGTTTCAATTCATATTGGTCACTACTACAGCAGTGAAGTTTGTAAGTTTAGCCAATTGGATGCATGCAAGTCATACCAAAAGAGTTCCAAGCCATACCGAAGAAAAACAACTGAGTGAAACAGTTGAAATAGCTGAAGGTTGTGAAGTCGAAGAATCAAGAGTGATAGATTCTGAAGTGATAGACGAGGAACAACCGAGCATAAGTCAGGAGGGTTGGATACCAGTGGTTGACATACCTGAAGTTGCTATTCAAACCAGAAGAAGAACCAGATTAACGAGACAGGAAAGTAGTGAGGATCAGATTGGTGTAGAAGAACACGCTCAGGAAGAAGTGAGTAAAACTAATAAAGAATGAAAACACTAATGAACTAATACGAAGAAAGAGAGCTTGTTTTTCAGTAATAGTAGGTGACATATTTGCTGCATTGATACCTTCAGTGGGAGTCATTCTAAATTCACATACAATTTGTCAATTGTCAACAGTAGTTGATCGACTCTCGACTGATACTGCTGGCGGTTTCTTGATGATTAATAAAGAGATGGTTGCAATTAGATCTATGGTTTTACAAAATCGACTTGCGCTTGATATTTTATTGGCAAAAGAGGGCGGAGTCTGTGAAATGCTGAAAGTTCAACATTGTTGCACATACATTCCTGACGAAAGTAAGGAAATTAGAGGGTACATTAAGAATATTACAAAGCTTCATGAACATTTTGTAGTGTAGTTCCTATATCCCTAATAGGCTCTGAGCATTGGAATAATATACACTATAGATTTGACCTTGAGGTCAGTATGTCTCTATCGAGTACACCAAACTCAATTGTGTGTGCCAGCTACTCAGAGGTCACTAGAAACTTTCTTGAATGAACAAGAAGGGATTAGTCTCTGACAAACGCATAACCATGACAACTTTGTTTCCCTTAGAGTCTGAACAATATCTTCAGAGTCGTGGAAACAATAGATAACTATTTCACTCAGTCAATCGTGCATGCTTCGTTTCTACAGAGTTGCACAGAAATAGAGAGACGGGCGTTTCAATAAAAAGGGTTTATTGAACAGTCTTTTTTCTCATGCAAGAGATATGAACTGCTACAATCGTAAGTCAGAATGCGAAGTATAATGCATACAGCGTAAACAGTAAGAGTCTGTTTTTCCAAGAAATCGTGGTGACGTAGATGAACAGATATCAGTAGCCATGCCTGTATTTAGGTAGCATGGGCTATGCCAAAATAAGGATTGGGTTTCTATAGGTTAGCATCCGGATTTGTTGAAATCACTGGAACCACTTGATCACTTGGGGAAGCGCCCAGCGCATCGGTGTCAAAACATTGTGGTGCTATCGCACCGCGATGTTGACATCGCATCGCCGTTCACATTGCATGCTTTTAGTACGCATGCTATGACAGCGTGCTGTCATTAACATCGCATGCAATTACAACGCATGCGATGTTAATGCCAAACGGGATATAAAAATAAAACGGTATTATAAAAATGCAGCGGATTTAAAAGCAGTTTTATCTTTGAAAAATCAAGGGGTTTTGAAAAATGCAGCGGATTATGCTAAATGGCGCTACAACGCATATTACAAAACGGGATTTTAAAAGGGGTTTTGTATGGATGCATGGATGGATGGGTGTATGGGTGAATGGATGCATGGGTGCATGGATGAATGCATGAATGATTAATGGATGGATGCATGATGGGTGGATGGGTGTATGGTGGCTGGATGGCTGGATGGGTGGGTGGGTGTTGGGGGATGGATGGATGGATGGATGGATGGGTGGATGGATGGGTGGATGGATGCATGAATGATTAATGGATGGATGCATGATGGGTGGATGGGTGTATGGTGGCTGGATGGCTGGATTGGTGGGTGCTGGGGGTTGGATGGATGTATGGATGTATGGATGGATGGATGGATGGGTGGATGGGTGGGTGGATGCATGAATGATTAATGGATGGATGCATGATGGGTGTATGGGTGTATGGTTGCTGGATGGCTGGATGGGTGGGTGGGTGCTGGGGGATGGATGGATGGATGGGTGGATGGGTGGATGGATGCATGAATGATTAATGGATGGATGCATGATGGGTGGATGGGTGTATGGTGGCTGGATGGCTGGATGGGTGGGTGCTGGGGGATGGATGGATGGATGGATGGATGGATGGGTGGATGGGTGAATGGATGCATGAATGATTAATGGATGGATGCATGATGGTTGGATGGGTGTATGGGTGAAAGGATGCATGGGTGCATGGATGGATGCATGAATGATTAATGGATGGATGCATGATGGGTGGATGGGTGTATGGTGGCTGGATGGCTGGATGGGTGGGTGCTGGGGGGTGGATGGATGTATGGATGGCTGTATGGATGGATGGATGGATGGGTGGATGGGTGGATGGATGCATGAATGATTAATGGATGGATGCATGATAAGGCAGAAGGGCACGCAAAAACGAGGCAACATAGGGCAGAAGGCCACAAAAAACGAGGGAAACATAAGGCAGACACTTATGGATTGCGATGGGGGATATGGCTGATGCTCATGGGGGGAGAATAGCTGGAGGGCAGGCCAGTGATTACCAGATTTTGGTGGGACATCATGGACATCTCAAGATGCAATTTTATGTAATTTAAGCCATTCGGTGGAAAACAACCCTAATATTGATAGCTACCCATCTATAGATCTATGTTGCAGAAAATAAATGGGATTCCCATCTATAGATCTATGTGGCAGAAAATAAATAGCATTTCCCTTTGTATGAGTGTGTCTAAAAGATGGCAGAGATCAAATGGGGACCAATTTACAAAGACAGCTGAGCGTTTAAGTTTGGTGTGCACGGACAAATAGCCTTTTAACTTTGTGAAGCGCTAATCATGTTTCAACGATCAAAAATATGTTCCCAGTGGGGCCCATTGTGTACACCGAAGAAGGCAGTTGGCCATGTGCAGTATACACCCTGTATCGTACACTTATAAACGTGTTAAACTTCATATGCTGCAGTACATATTGAAACCTGCAAAGGTCTCGAGTTTCCAATGTCGTACTGGAAACATTTATGGATTCATAAATATGCTTCTAAGGCGTTGTGAATGTATTTTAGGCCATGCATCACTGATAAGGTAATATAGCTTTTTCACGTATAGTACAATTTCTCACAGGAAAAGAAAATGAATTTCGATTCAACCCAAGCATGCATATACATTAATATCAAAATGTTAATTGAGAGATGAAAAAAGCTCCAAGGACGTGTGTGCCGGGTCACGTAAACAGGAACCAGAAAACACCCTCTGGAACTAAGATTATATAATCCTTGATGCATGGATAGGTGGATGGATGCATGGATGGCTGTATGGATGGATGCATGGATAGGTGGATGGATGCATGGATGGCTGTATGGATGGATGCATGGATGGGTGGATGAATGGATGGCGGATGGATGCATGAGATGTTCTCAGTCACATTTATGAGCTATGATGCATTCTGAAATAGCAGCTGCACTACTTTTATCCTCAGCAAATTGCTAGCTTCAGCAAATGTGTAAGAGACTTGAAGTATCGTAGTTTTCAGAATCTATTTTGGTAATCTTAAGTGATGTAAGCATCAGGTAACCTGTCTCAAATTAGGGAAATGCATGCTTTGAGTTTTTGTGGGTGGCAAAGTTTCACTTAGTCGATTTATTTCATTTTGAATAACGTGGTCCATAAAAACAGTGCATAGAAAAAGACATTGAATAAATTGTATGCAGTTCGTGTTGATGTGTGTATACTTAATCACACGTGTGTGCCCATACCCCGTCATTGGCCCTTTTTTTAATTTTCGCAGATTCTTCACAGAATAGGCAACAATAGTTTTTGTCGATGCTGAAGAGCATCGACAAACAGCATTGGCAAAGCCGTGAGGTCCAAAAGGTGTGACCTGTTAGCTTTGCCAATGTTTTTTTTATTGCAGCACCCGCCTCTGTAAGGGACACGGCCTTGAATAAAAACAAATGTAGGTATTCTGGCATAATACGAATGTAATGATGGCCTGTCCCTTACAAGCTTCGATTCCCTTATTCACAGCCACCTCAATTGGACTAGCAAGCAGAATGAAGTTTCATCAATATTTAATGAAGCAGCATACCTCAGATCCTACAAATGGCTATTTAGTACTGTACACGAGAAGTACATCCGTCCCAGCAACAAAGCAGAAAACCTCTGATCGTAGGGCGCTCAGTGTGAAAAAATACCATCTGCTTTTTGACCTAATCTTTAGTTCATTGTTAGTTTCGACTTTTAACACCAGGAGATAGGTTAGCCTTATAAAAACAGTTTTTCGAAACAATCTCATGCTTACTTTGAAACGGCTTCTTGAAGGGATGCTTTTAAACCACGCGGAGATGGCAGTATTGTATGATATCCACACAAACGGAGAAGGTACCCCCTATAAATCTAATTCTAGTTCTGGGATAAGGAGAAAAAACAATTAAGCAAGACAAAAATACCACTCGACCGGGGTTTCTTCTATTATGTCTAAATAGTACTGTGTGTTATGACGCACTGAAGCACTACACAATATACATGCTTTGTGGAAAAGATGTTTTATTTAACATTTTTTAAACACATTTTTTTATTCTGCTTAGTATCTTCAATAAATGTATTACTCTCATAAATCTATTGATTGCCATATCATTACATCAACATGTAGCAATTATTTAGCAAACTCTGTAAATGAAACATACTACACAGAACATAGACAAATGGTTCTTTGACTACCCCGACCAAGTATGCACTCTTTCTAGAAGTGGTCCCAGCCCACAACACCTCAACGTTTAAAAGAGAAACACATTTCGTTGTTTTATTGTTTTGTGTGTGTATATTCGTGCTGGGCTGTGGTGTGTGGGCTCAAACATCGCGTTGTCATGCCGCGCGATGTAAAGTCGTCGATGTGACACGCTAATCAATTAAATGCCCGCATTTGCGTTGCAACAACGTGCGATGAGGAAATTGCCGATGTGACTGCCGTTGCGATGTTATGACCGCGATGAAAACTCCCGCGCGGTCTTTGTTTCCGATGGATCGTCATACAACCGATCACTTGTTACTTTGTTGTAGACAGGTGCTTCTTGACCAACTGTTATTTGGGTCTCAAGAGGAACGAATGCATAGCTTTATTGCTTAGTCCTTCTTTTCTCACTGCAGATTCTTCAATGGTGATGAGTCTCTCAGTTTGAACCTATTGGATTGTAGCTAGAGGATTGCGTCTGCTACTTGGTCGGAGTCCACATGGCCTACTGCTTAGTATCGGCCACATAGTGTGGTTTGATCAGGTCGATAGACACAAACCTGTTCTCCTTTTTACCAGCAAGGGGAGGCAGCAAAACTGTTCTTGATCCGTGGATTGCTAGGACAGGTACTGGTTGTCTGTAAGAAGGCCCAAATTCCTCTTGTTTGCGATCTTTTCTCTGAATAGATCACCAAGCTTTGGGATCCAGACAGGCCTTGCTGGGATAGTTGGTTTTTCCCCAGTGGTGGTTTGCTTCAGGAAAATGATGCTTTGTTTTGTTCTTAGTTCATTTAAGTCCTGTAAAACAGCCAAATGATCTTTGATATCAAATTTCTTTTGTTCCACCACTGATGTGTGACAATCAAGGTCCGAGACCAACATTCTTGTCCCAAAAAGGATCTCATACAGAGTGATACCCCCTAGAGAACTTCTTGGCAAGTTGTTAAGACTATGTTGGACACTTATTAGATGTTTGACCCACCCGTCACCCGAACCTAATACCCTAGCTGTTATAGATTGCTTTATGTCCTGTTTTTTTCTCTTCACAACCAAATTTCCCTCAGGATGGAATGGACTAGAATACCGCAATGCAATGCCGAAACTGGCCATGGCCTCTTTGTAAGCTCGAGAGCTAAACGCAGGAACCTGGTCAGAATATAGCATGTCAATTGCGTATGTGCCGATAACAGTTCGACCGTTAGCCGAGTGCTGAGGCCACATCCGAAGGAACCTTGAACACGAATCCACTGCGACCATGATGTATTTATAGTTACCATCCCTTTGTAAGGGGCCGCAGTGGTCCAAGTAAACACACGCTAATGGTTTATCTGAGATTAACAGGTACATCTGCGCAGGACGTTTCACAGTAGTGACTTTCATCTTTTAACATATTTCACAATCCAAAACATAGTTCCGGGTTTGTTTCCTAAAGCCTGGCCACCAGTACTGTTGTTTTAATAATTATACTGTGGCGGAAACACCTGCATTAGCAGAGACGAGCCCTTCATGTGCTGCAAGGATTAGTCCTAATCTATGTTCCATGTTTGGAATTACCCTATCCCCACTCCGGGGATTCGAGCAGACGGAACATTGTTTGTATCAGTTATATATGAGTATTTGAGTGGAAACCCTTTAGGTAACGTACTACCGCTGCCTTTGCTTGTAGCATTGACAGCCAGCATTATTTCACTGTCTATTTTCATTTTTGAACGAGTGATTGCAGCTACGGAAGCTGTTTGCACAGCTGCCTTTGTGGCTTCATCAGCCAATGAATTCCCTTCAGTGTGAACGCCATCACGTTGATGACTCAGCGTGTGTATCACATGAGTGTTTTGTAGTCCTTCTCGTAACCGAACTACTTGTTTCCAAAGCATTTTATGCTTGATTGTTCCACCTTTTGCATCTTTGAAACCGTTTTGAAGCCAATTCTGTAAATATTCATTGTAAGATTGGACACAATAGAAAGAATCGCACACTATGAGTGTGGGAAATTCGAGATCCGTATTTTCAAGTGCCATTTTGAATGCTTGTAGTTCAGCTCGCTGAGCTGTACAATCTCCTAGAGATTGCATTTTTGTGACCATATGTCTGAATTTGCCATTGCGCATACGACCTTTAACATTTGCGCATGCATCACTATAAGCTTGTTTACCCCCCATAGCGGGTTGTGCTGATCCATCAGTATAAATTATACATTCATACTGGTCTAGAGGAAGAATTTCAGTAGGCTGAGGATATTCTTGTTCGTATTGTAGAAATGCTTGTGTTTTCAAAAACGTATTCAACATCAGTTGCAGTAAGAGAATTAACCCATTGTATCCATCTCGGGTGTAAAGCTTTTGCATTTGGAATGCTTACTTTTGTCACTGCCTCTAAGGCAGGTATGGGAGTTACGACAATAATGCGTTTCCCTTGTGCTAGAGCTCTTTCTCTTGCTACAGCGGTTTGCACAGCTGCCAGAATTTTTTCTGTAGAAGTGAATTTCATTTCTGCTTGTGTACGTTTGCTCGTGTTTGTAAATGTTTGGTTGCTAACATGTCTGTTTGGAGTGAACGCAAAATTTCTGTGTGTTCTTTTTTCCAATTAATGGTTTTGAAATCAGGTTTAATTAATTCGTAGAGTGATTTAACCCTTTCTGCGTAGTTCAGAATGTAAGTTCTTCTGAAATTCAGGAAACCTAGAATCAACTGTAAGTTTTTCCGCGTTTTTTGAGGTTGGAGCAGCTCACACTTTTCTAAAAAGTTGGCTGCCAGGCTTTTGCCTTCACTTCATAGTTCATATCCTAGAAAGAGGACGTCGAGATGGGCAATTCTTGATTTTTTTACATTGAATTTATATCCTTCAGAGGTAAAGCCAAGTATAATGGTGTTCACCCTGTTCAAGTGCCTATCCGGTCATCGTCTGTCAGATATATATCATCGACATATGACAATGCCTCGTCATCATAAGTTTGTGGTAACTCTGTTACCCTTGCTGAGAATAACCCAGGACTTTTCTTGAATCCTTGAGGGAGATGACAGAAGTGACGCTGTGGCCTCATTATTGAGAAATCGGTCAAATACCTACTTTCTGTTGCAGTGTTTTGACAAAAGAAACCATTTGATATGTCTAATGTGGTTTTATATTTTTTTACGCACAATGTTATACATGGGCTAGGACCTTAACATCGCGGTCAAAACAAAGCAGTACATTTAGATAGCTGCTTTTACAACACACGTCGTTACCACGACTTGCACTGGAGGGCGCTCTAGACTAAGGAATTGTGTGATTTACTATTCCAACACCTTCCCTACCGTACGTAGGCTGGAGTTGGAATAGTAAATCATACAATTCCTAAGTCCAGCGCCCTACAGCGCAAGTCGTTGTAACGACTTGCGTTGTAAAAACAGCTATGTAATGTACTGCGATCTAAATGATCACATTGTTACATCATACATCTGTTATTCATTAATGCTGTACTGTGTGCATTTTGCACTGCAAATGTTTTGCAACATGGGTTTAGATGTCTGTAATCCAATACTAGATGATATGTATTGTCTGGTTTGGAGACAGGAAACAAAGGATTGTTCATTGATGAGGTGCATGTTTCAATCACCCCTTGATATTCAATTTGATCTAAGATCTCTCTGACCTGTTTTTTAGCTTCTTGCCTAACTGGATACTGCCTTTGCTCAGTTGGTTGATTTTTCAACTGGATTTTATGGTGAAGAGAATCCTCATCCCATCTACATGATTTTTGTATAATGCTGGGGCTTGGACGACTGCCAATTTCCTGGCATAAGTATTATTTAAATGTACTGGAATATGATTAGAGAAGGCTAGCATAATGATGTATATCCTTGCCTTTGGGAAGTCGCTCCCAAAAGAGTGCTTTCACTTTTCTTGGTATGTCTCCCTCCAACCGGAGTTTTATTTCATATAACCTATGTGGAGAACTAACCCTGGTAGCTGCAGTTTCAACTTCAATAGCCTCATTCAAGTCCACTGTCTCCAGAAGTCCCTTCAGGTTCTGGCGAGCTACTGTTACTTCTGCTGCGCTGTCCAACATTGTCTGAGCCCATTCTCCATTCTTGAGTTGTGTCCTCAAGATTCTCATCATGTCTGATTTTTAGACCTACTACCTTCTTTTTGGTGAATTGACGTTTTTTGTTTTTCTGAATGTGTTGATCGTCTTTGGACTTCATGTGTTCTTCCTTGTTTTCTGACCGTCCTCTTCTTTCTGATTTCTGTGACAAAGTCTGAAAAGTGCGAGAGGAATATGTATCAGTATCTTGATATCTATAAGGTTTTTATAAAATTATCCCAATTCCTGAGGTTGGACCTCTTTTCAGAGGGCTCCTTTTGAGGAGACTTACCTCTGGAATGAGAACACTTCTCTTTTGAAGTTTGTTTGCTATTTTCCCACTTCTTTTCAGAAGAGGTAGGAGTGTTTTTAGGAAAGACCTTTTCGGAACTTTCGGACAGTTGTCGTTTTACTGGTTTCCCACCTAAACTGTCTCTGCCTAATTCTTCATAGGATTTTTCAATTATTCTGGCTAGTTCTTGTGGTTGTTCTGTTGCATCAAATTCCCTCAACTTCTGGCGGATCGCCACTGATGCTGCTTCTTCTTTAATATTTGATAATATTATTGTAGAGACCTGTTTGAAATCTTTCAGTAGTTTGATACCTAAATTTAGAGCAGGCTCTGACCCGTATTCGTTTTGAATCTGTTTCAGGACGTCAGGTATTACCACCATAGATGGAACACCCTGTGTTTTAGTGTAGATTGCAGTGAAGACTGTATCCCAAGTGTTGCAGTCCTCCAGATGTTGTGTGATCCCCATTGGTAAACAGATTGTTAGAATTCTGTGTGGAAAGACTGCTTCGATCTGAGTAATTTTTTGAGCTATCCAGAATGGATTTGTTCACGTTTTGTGGGTAATTTACCAATGACTGCTTATAAAGTATGTGGTGTAATTTTTAGTGTATTCCCCTGGTGAGAGGTTTGTTGTGGAATAACTATTGTAGGTAGGACTGTAAGAGTCCACATGACATATTGGACCAATTGTCATTAGATTTTGATTAACTCCTTGAGTTGAGCTAGTAACTCTACGTCTGACATGTCATTAATGTCAGGATGTGGTGTATAGCCGGCTAAAACTGGCCATGTTACTCCTGGTCTACCTAGTGGACCGAGCCTGGTAATGTGATTTAAATGTTTTAGGGCGCCGTTAAACCAGAGCTCATGCTCCTGGTATGTGAGTGGAATTTCAATATCCTCGAAAGGGATATATTCCTTTGGTGGATCCTCTTCTTTGTAGAACTGAAACATACGTCTTACTGGATTTACTTCAGGGAAGACTATCCACTAATAGAATACCTCTGTCTGGTGATATTCATGTGCCTCTATCACAAAAACTGCCCTACCACCTCTTGATGTTAGGCCATGTTTTATTAGTTTTATAGTGATGGATTTCCTTAAATTTTGAGGAATGATTATAGCATTTGCATCGGTTTCTTGGAAACCTGTAAAGTTAAGAGCTGTTTCAGCGTTGTCACCTGTGACTCCACCGTTTGCGGTGGTATCTTCGTCGGCCAATTTTAAATGAAAAATGCAGAGCAAGTTTCAAGGGAACAAAGATGAGGTGCACAATATTTTGGAACACTGTATCCTTCAACGTTGAACATACCAAAAAGCTAATACATAGGATTTTTCGTCCTACTCAGCTATGGCGGATATTATCCCTTACCCACTCCAGACGTCTATTGGAGTATTATGAGTAGGGGGTCTCTGCGAAAAGCATAACTGAGTTACTTCAGTATCTATCGTTAAATTAGTGCCTTACCAAACGTTGGGCGCCATGTAGTGTAGTTCCTATATCCCTAATAGGCTCTGCGCATTGTAATAATATACACTATATATTTGACATAGGACTGAGGTCAGAATGTCTCTATCGAGTACATTAAACTTAATTGTGTGTGCCAGCAAACTCAGACGTCACTAGAAACTTTCTTGAATTAACAAGAAGGGATTAGTCTCTGACAACTGCATAAACATGACAACTTTGTTTCCTTTTGAGTCGGAACAATATCTTCAGAGCCGTGGAAACAATAGATAACTATTTCACTCAGTCAATCGTGCATGCTTCGTTTCCACAGAGTTGCACAGAAATAGAGAGACGGGGGTTGCAATAAAAAGGGTTTATTGAACAGTCTTCTTTCTCATGCAAGAGATATGAACTGCTACAATCGTAAGACAGAATGCGAAGTATAATGCGTACAGCGTAAACAGTAATATAAAATAAAATAATACTGTAATAGCAATGTCTGTTGCTATAACATATTAACATATTAAAAATACATACATAAATAACACAGGCTAAAATACTTAACTGGTGCTTCTAAAATACGCCTACCCCAATGTACCTAACCTAGGTCTAGTATGAGGAAAGAAATAGGTGCTGGTTTAGCATAGGTTTAGTTTGGCCAAGAATTGCCAAAGGTTTCTCTAGGTTCTAATCAGCTCCATACCTTAAAATGAGAGAGGTTGGTATCTCTTCCTGGGTCTCGATTTTCCAACACCCAGCAAGGGGAGTCAGAAACACTGGAGCTGGATTCTCGGCAGAAGGATGACAGCTTTTGGTCAGTGTGTCAGCTGGGGAGTTGGCTTCCTTCGGTACTTGCTGTGGCGAGCTGCGTCGTGCAAGTAGGTAGTCGAACTGCACCAAACCACACCGTGCTTTGCCATAGCAAGTGAAGGTATATTTTTACCTTGAAGGTGTTTAGGAATGCCATATGAACGGCATGAATGGACCTCTAAGGAATAGATGTTCATGCATAATAATGAGTTTCTTGGAGAAATCAATATTCAAGCAAGGGGATGTCCCTAACGGCTTAAGATTCTGCTTTTCCAAGAAATCGTGGTGACTTAGATGAACGGATGTAAGTAGCCATGCCTGTATTTGGGTAGCATGCGCTATGCCTAAGTAAGACTGGGTTTCTATGCCTATATAAGGGCAATGTGAATTGTACCTATATAAGGGCATGAATCTGGAAATTCATATGGAATCTAAATCGATACACAACAATTTGAAACCACTTGAGGTTGACAGTGTATGGGAAAGACTAACAAAAAGTATAACTTCAATAGGGACTTGGTTTTCCGATTTAGGGAAAAGTATTCTAGGTCAAATAATTATTCCAAAAATTAGTATAATGATGATAGTTTTAGTAATAATGATTTGGTGCAAGTGTTGCAGAAACAAAGGGAAGGGAAGATATTTAGTGAATGGGAAAGGAAGGAAAAGAAAGAGAGAATATGATGAAATACAGATGGAAGAAATGAAAGGGAGAATCTATAAGACGATGAAAGATTTAAAAAATAAAGATGAAGTTCAAAAAGTAAAAGATGAGAATGAAATTGAGAGATACGTAAAGTTGGCATCTGATTAGGGATGGGTAATTTAGTGATGGCTCAAAATGCCATCAGACAGGGGATTGACGGAGCAAGGACTCGTAGAAAAGAGACTTGTTTGGAAGCAATCCACTCGTTTAACTCACTAACATGTTATTAATTACGTATTGTGTGAGACTAACGCGCACCACATAAACACATGAATTAGTGAAGCTTGCGTATGTGTTTTCTAACATTAACTACTTGAACGAATTACTAAAACCGCTTTAACAGGGAAATATTTACTGTGAATGTGTCAACTGCATCTACGCAATATGACGTAATAAGGCTTGGAAGGAAATTCTTGTGCATGAGCAGAAGGCACTAAAATGAAGTCTTGAATACTCGCGTGCATGGCACCTGCTTAGCTGAAGCGAAATCAAGCTATTTAACTAATGCTAATGCGGGAAATAATAATAAGAAAAGGGGGTTAGAGTAGAGATGGGTGGTATACAGGGAAATTATTTATTTTTGAAAATAACATTTGTCTTTCTTACTTTATCACTAGTGCGCATTTGGGCCTCTCGTGTATGGCTGAAGTGAGCTGAGTCACCTAACAATAGCTTGACAACTGAAAGTCAATCTGGAAGAATGACACAAGGGTCGAGAAGAGGACATGGTCGCAGTGTGCCTGAGCCTGAGAACCGGCAGTGAAAAATCTAAATGAATGGGTCTACATGTTCAATTTAAAAACATTTGTTGCAGATGAAATATGAATGCGGGTGGGAAACTAAAACATGAATAAAAACTAAGGGGATGGGTCTTTTAACAATGGGCTAACTGAAAAAGCGATATGTAAGCATCGTGTGATGATCTTCCCCCCCCTTGCCTGACCAATTAGATTTCGTATTTTTACAATATTGAAACTTTAGTGGGTGGTACATGAAGAACGAAAGGTATAACTGAGGTAGTTTTAGTTAGTTAATTAGCAGAGCTCGGCATGCTGTCTGTGAGTCGTTGATGCTGAGATGCTGTGAAGAGTGGGCGCTGTCGGAATAGCGAGAGATGCTGATGAAGAATCGAATGCAGAACATTTAATCCTAATTTAATTAGGGTTAGACAGAAGATCGCGGAAGAATCTCGAGGAGGAAGAGAGTGTCAGAGAGGGGTGCGACGCAAGCGTCGGTGTTAGAGAGGCCATCTATCCTGTCCTGAATCATGTCCTGAAGTCTTTGTCTCCTGAAACTATCCCGGGGGACCCTTACCAGCCCTTTGGCCAGGGGGTTGGTCTTCACACCATTCTGGGTAAATATAATCTTGTTCATTTGCAGATGTTCTTTTCTCTCTGTCTTCTCCTTTCTGAGCATATTTCATTGCAAAGTTGGAAATATGTATTTGATGATCGATTAATTTAATTTTTTCTCCGGTGAGTGACGGTGACTGTACTGTATTTTTGAAGTGGTTCACATGCAATTAATTTAGATAAAGACTCAAAATGTACCTGAGTCTGTGGTTATATACTTCAAAGTATAGAGAAGTTTAGAAATATGTTCATTATCACCATCAATTAGTTCAACTAATGGTCCATCGACCAGAGGAAAGAACTTTTTGATCAGTGAGAGGTTAGTTAGGAATGGTGAATAGCTAATCTTGAGATTGTGATCACACAAGAAACTTTGATTCCAGCGGTTTACTCAATTGTGTGTTTTATGGGTCCAGGTGAGTATTTGGTAGTGGAGTAACTGTTGTTGATATGCCGCTGAATCAGCTGGGTTTAAACTGGGTTGGCATGGTGAACTAAAGAACACTAGATTTAACACAGATCCCTTGACTGGGGGTGAATGGTTGATTTGTTTCACATTATGTCCATCCTTTGTATGTCTTTCACTGTGATTAGCTGTCAGCAAATTTTCCTTTTTATACTTTTATTTTTTTACTGTATCTTGCATATGTTTTGGGGTTTATATATGTTTTATTGCGGTTGCATCAGAAAACAAATGCAAGAATAATTCAATAAATGGGTAACTAGATGCATGAGTGCAAATATGAGTGCCAAAGTTCATGAATAATTACTGTTTCAGTGCCTAAACCAGTCAATGACACAAAAGGGGTCTTTCAGTCATAAGCAATGCTTTAAATGGGCTGGTACGGTCAGGTACTGAGTACCAGCACTTTTCTATTTTGAGAGGGAGAATACCGGCACTTCTCATGAGAAATGTAATACTTTTAATGGGAGTGTACCCGCACGTCTCAGAAACAAGCAGGTACTCTGGTACAGAGTACCTGCACTTCTATTTTCCCATTTCAAGCACTGGTCATAAGCCAGACTTATGGGTATTGCCAATGCTTGTTGTACACGTTAACACAGTATGGACAAAGGTTTCTTCTGAATAGTTTAAGTTTAATACCTAAATACAGCAATCAGCAACTGAAAGGTGTTCTATTGACCTTTGCTAAGGTCCTACCATTGCATGGCTACTTTAGTGACAGCAGTTTTAGGAACTTTTAATTTGAGTTCGAAACCTTTTTCTCTTAAAATCTGCAAGTTACATAGACGAAAATGGCTTGAGTGACAAGTTGTTTTGTTCCGAACTGGATTCCAATTTTCCAGATCACAGTTGAGACTGGATTTGGAACAATCGCCGTGTGCTGTCCGTGCTTGATTAAGAATGGAATAGATCTATAAAACCCACTATTGGATTCAAGTCTCGTGTTATTCGATGTAACACAAGTGTAACAAATCCATAATTGTACGGGAATCGCCCATGTAAGGTTGAAGAATCGCATAATTCCAGTAGCCCTGGTATTCCCTGCTCTTTGGTTGCGATCCCCATCAGAAGCGACTGTTCCACTTAGAGGCTAGTTTTACTCAGAAAATAAAATAACTGGAAAATTGCTTTTTTTTTAACATATTGAGTGAAATCCTGCTACTCAGACATAAGACAGACAAAAAGCGAGTCAGATCGGCAGGGTACATGTGATAGGAGGGCAGAGCCTCATTAGACCATCCCAAGGTCCCCAGCTGATGGTAGCAGTCGAGGCGTCCGATTTCCTCATATTGTTGTCTATTTTTGTTCCCCGCCGGTCCCCCCGGGCTGGATATCTTCTTCCCAGCAGCGGCGCGTCCAGTGGTTTCCCACGTCCGGCCGGGATGTGCATCCCCGCCCTCGCCTGTTGTTGGTCTGAGAAGTGGCCAGGGCCAGCAGCAGGCACGGCGGGGGCTCGGAGCCCGGGAGCGGCGAGGGCGGGGGAGCCCGAGCCGGGCGGCGAGGAGGAGCCCCGCGCGTCACCGCTGGCCCCGCGACAGCTCAGCGGCTGCTGGAGTACACGGGCTGCTTAGGGGGCACCGGGGCTGCTGAACGGAAGGAACGGCGGCGGAGAAGGAGGAGCGGCCGCTGATCAGCAGGGGGCGCCAGGGGGGGGCCGCACTGGACAGCGGCTGCTCGGACCCGAGCCCCTGAGGTGAGGAGGGAGCGGGCTGGGCGCACATGGGTTTCTGGGGTACAGAGAGACACCCGCTGTGGGCAACTTTGTGGGGACGGATTTAGCAGCCTGTGTCTTTACCAATAGCCCCCACAAAACGGTATATAGAGAAAAGGACAGTCCGAACTGTCATGTGTATAAAATGGACCTTTCATGGTGAATAGTGTGCTGCACTGTGGAAACCCCACAGCCCTAGGACTTCCTTGCTGGCATCTCTTCTCTGCATAGGACTGAGCACTCCCCCACATCCACAGTTGTTTTGCACATTTTACCGTCTCCTAGCGCTGCTTTCTCCGTGTTGATGGAACTGGGAGATATGCATTCCATCTCCCGCTCCGTCATGTACCGTTATGTGCCATGCAAATAACTCGCCGCAAGCCCTCTTCGTCCTACCGCTCTCCCAGGCGCACTTTCGAAAACATGTAACATATTAGAACGCACACACTCCCGGGAGTTACATGTCGCGGATGCCGACAGAATCAGACGAAGAACACGGATCATATATCTGAGTGGGATGGAAAATAACGCGTGGCGTGAGCAGTGCAGCTGCAGAGACCCGGGGTCATTAACAAGGCGCGCTTTAGCGGTTGGAGACGGCGCGTGCTCGCTCGGGTCCGTTGTAACGGTGAGACGCTGGGCTGTAACCGCGAGACGCCGGCGCGATGCTAACGATGGGACCAGCTGTGGGCTGGGGCAGGGGTGCAGCATGCCAGCTGCTTACAGCCAGTCCGGCCAGGTCTACGCAGGACGTCCCTGCACATTGGGAGCACATGCACAACTGTCGTATAGCGAGAGCAGGCTGCAGCCAGGACACTCAACCCGGCCCGCTCTCATTATGAGCAAAACACCTGGCTGTATGTGCATGGTTGCCATTATGGGTTCAGGGGATTTGTGGGAGAGGCGGGCTCACGATTTCTGCACAGTGCTTTCACTGAAAGGAAGGGAAGTATGGTGGTCTATTAATGGCCAGCGGTTACATTTGCATATTAGGCAGCCTTCCAGAGACCCGACTTTAAAAGAGGTCTAGTGTCCATTGCAAGCTCCTCAGTCGACGAGCAAATAAACAGATACATAACAAGTTGTCCTGTTGCACTCTCGTGTATGGAGCCTGCATGGTCGGACTGGAACAGAAAATAGACACAGGCGCCAACATAAATGTCGCTCCCATTAGTGAACGACGGTTTTAGAAGTGACCCACACCTGCTAATCGGGGCAGTTTTGAACTTGTAGAGAAGCAGGGTTGGATTGGGAATGAAAATCGGCCCGGGCACACACAACAAAAAAATCGGCCCACATTTGCATAAACACTCCTCATATCACTGCGTTGGTGTAATCTTATAAAAAAAACTCTAGGAGGGGGGGGGGTAAAAAATGAACACATTAGTTTAGACTGGTGAAGCAAGTGAGGGCACTTCTACTCAGCCCCCTGCCCCCGCTCAGTATGTGCAGACATTAATGGGCCGGCCCGAGAGACAATGGGAGTGACACCTCTGCCTGGTGCTAAACGGAGGTAATGAGCGCCCATCTGCACCTAGAAAGGCCACTCAGACACCCACTGGGCCGCTGGCTGTATCAGAAGAACAGAGACAGCGCCCAAATAGCCCCCCAGACTGCTAAAAAAAATAGCCCACAGCAGCCCTCGGACACCGGCCCCTCGGGCATTGCCCGAATGCCCGCGTTACCAATCCGACGCTGTAGAGAAGTGTTTTTTAGGCGGTGTGGTAATTTCAGGGAAAACAACTATAAAAAACGGCAAACCAGGCCATAAAACAGGCCCACTCACCGCCAAAAAACCGTGATCTGTCAGACCAGCCCTTCTGGCACTGCCATATTGCCCTATAGATCAGTCCCAGGACCTATCCAGAGGATGGGGTAGGAATAGCTAAGCAATAGCTAGTCACATTCGTAGAATTATTAGTAGAGCACCAGTGCTACCTCTTCTGCGTACATACCGCCTCATCTTGTCCCTGTCCCTAAGTTCTGTCCACACACTACCTCCTTTGCTCACACTTTGCTCTAAGCTGATTCTGCTCAGACATTGCCCTCTCTGCTGACACACTGTGCACTGTTCACACCATGCCCCATCTCCTCACACACTGCCTCCATCGGCTCCCTGTCCTTTCTGCTCAAAGACAAGTGCCTGTCCTCAAACCATATTCCCTCTGTCCCTTCTCACACACTAGCCTCTGCTCACAAATTGCCCAAAGTGCTCCCTGCCTGTTCTCAAGTAGCAACCCTTCCACTCTCTTGACATTCTGCCCATAGTACGCCCTTTTTGCTCAGTTACTGCCCCTTCTGCGCCCACACTGCCCTTTTGCTCTCACACTGTCACTCTGCTCCTTGGCCCTTCTGTACCCCCTACTCACACTGTCAAATCTGCTCCTTGTACCATCTGCATGTACACTTCCCCCTTTGCTCTTACACTGTCCCCTCAGTTTACACATTGCACCACTGCTCCCTGCCCTTTTTCATCACACACTACCCCCTCTGCTTCCTGCACCTTCTGCTGTCACATCCTGTTAGTTCACACAACACACAATATGCTCCCAACTCCTTCTACCCACACACTGTCCCTCTCTACCTGACGCTTTGTTTGTTTATTTTCTATATAGCCCTTTTTGGTGGCACACTGCCCCCTCTGTTCGCACACTAATCTCTCTTACCTGTCTTTTCCCCACACAGTGTCCCTTTGCTCACACATCATCCCCTCGGGTCACATACTGCTCCTACTGTTTCCTGTCACACTGTCCCTTCTTCTCCTTGTCCTAGTAGCGCCACGCATAGAAGTACACCCCTTCCCTGCTGTCACTAATACACTGATCACTTCTCTTCAGTCTTCCTTAACAAAGGTATTTGGATTACAGGGCTTCATTTCTTCAGGAGCATTGAGCAGAACAATGGGATTGCTCAGACCTTGTCCTAACTAGCATGATTCCCCTTTACCTGAGATCATTGCTGGGGCTCTTGCCCAAAGCCTCATAGAAGTTGATGCCCTTTCCTAGAGCATTTATGTACAAAAATATACATGGTATGAATAACATTTAATACATTTGAACGCTGCATTAGATAGGGTCCAGTTACTTCAGATGTTCCATGCATTAGTAGAGCAGGATCCAAAAGCAGTCTTGGAAAATGTTAATAGCAGCCCGTAGTATACCTATTGAGCGTAGGGAACATGTTCGATTGTGTAGAGGATGATTGCAACAGGGGGAACATTTTATTCTTGTCTTCAAGAAAATTGTGCATGTTCTCTCAGTGCTACTGCACGGCACTATAGCGGATTATCCCTACAATCAAGTACATATCAACAGTGATTTTTCTCATTTCGATAAATCACCAATTTTCCGTTGACTTCTTATCCTTACCTAATGCTGTTGGTACTTTTGCCCATACACTCATGAATGAAATTGGATCCCAGTTCGGTACAGTCCAACAGACTCTTTCTATTAAATAGGTACATATAGCACCTGCTTCACAAACAATCACACAAACATGCTGAAAGCTACAAATCTTAGACTCCATTTTTTGATTAAGTTTTCTCAGTCAGCGGATTCAACTGAAGTAAAAAACAGGCTGGCCTACAAATGTAACTCTGTGCAAAATTTACATATAAGGCTTAAACTGAATTTTTTTCCACCAGCGGAAAATCTTCCAATTTACCTTTGCATATACCTCAATATTTTCCCCTTTATTCCATTGGAAGAATATTTTTCCTTGTGTAAAGACCTCATTTGTTTGCTGTTCACACCCAGTTAGCACATATGCCAGACTTTGCTGGCAATAGCATTAGGCGCTTAAATTGTGTTTAAAAAACAGCAACGTGTGAATAGCTACAAAGTTAAGATTTTGTGGGTATGATTTGCCTCCTAATTCCTCCTTAGCCATCCACTTGAAAAATGCATGTTCTACTAATACACCTTAAATTCACTGTACCAGCAGGTTATTCACCGTGCAGGTCCCCCTCAGGTCCTGATTCTCTAAGTCAAGATTCTCGTGAGTCAGGATCTCAAAATTTACGCTCACGATTATTGTGCATCAGACTTCATCTTGGGTATTCAGAAAACTCTGTGAATCGGTCCCTGTGTTTTTAAGTTTGGAACATGCTTTCGATTGTGGAGTAAATTGGCTAGGATTCTAAACACATTTGGTACAATGCCTGCGAATCACCTGTTTTTGCCATGCAGCTGTCACCGATGCATTTTATTCTCAAAATGTAGGGCTTGAGTACGATTGTGCAACAGCATGGCCTGGGAGTGAAACTTATGGCAAACCGTTGCATGTGTATTTTGGGCTCATAATCTTAGAAGTCTTTGTTTGCATGAATCCAGAGGTGGAAGTAGTCTATGCCCATCAGGTAGATGCTGATATAACTATTGTTTTCTGTCTGGCCTTGAATAAACATACAGGAATTAGCGTTTAATTTGAGCCCTTGGTTGCAGGTGGGGTTCACCGGCACTCATGTTTTTGGGGGATTGGCACTTACATGAAACTTTGACCCAGAGCAAGAGCTAGAAAAACACAAAAGGAGGAAAAGAGGAGAAAAAGAAAGAGGAAACCCCGGCAAAGGGAGAAAGCAAGGGGGAGAAAACAAGGGCGAAAAAGGACCTGGAAGAGTGAAATAAACGGGCAAAGATTGTGTGTAGGTGAGACTAGGAGAAATGAGGTGGAATCAATACTAATCAGCCTTGGTATTCATCAGTCTCGACATATGTCAGCACGGCTGCAGACTGAGGCTTTTGAAAAAATCTTTGTGCATCGGCACTTATTTTACAAATCAAACACTTGCATGGAATGTTTGGCTTAAAGCATTGTATTGAGGCGCCAAAGGAAATGTAGATGTTATCAACTGTTTCTTTTCACTAAGGCAAGTATTGTGGTATATTTTTATACATTCGCCTTTTTGTGGCGTTGCTATGCTGCTCTAGCCGCACTTGGAGTTGGTGTCTCCAAGTTTGGTTATGTTTTCGTGAACACTGTATGACAGTAAATAACCTCCGTTTGAGTAAAGCAATTCTAGAATAATTGTCGGCTTACCCAGCAGCCGTTTTGCAGTTTTCTTTACTTCGTGTGTGCAGATTGCAGTTTCCAGCTATGTGTGTTTAGTATTTGAAGTGCCTTTGGACTTTCTAGGTACGGTTCTGCGTAGAAGAGCTGTCAGCCTTCTCTTGGGCTTTGCACATTTAGGGTGTTCAGAGGCTGACTTGACACAATGTAGGCGCACAGAGAAGGATATATGGTGTGGGAGACATAGTTTTATGTATGCAGAGCTCCCCACTCCTAACGTTTCCCTAACCCTCTATTACAAGCCTCAGTACCTCTGTATCTCAGCCCATTCATCTTTTTTCATATTCACTTTTCTCTGCGTTGGAAAGGAGGCATATATTGCCGAATGCCAAAACCCGATTGGCCGGCTCACCACATTGTTAGGTTTGACATGAAAAGAGAGCTAAAGTGTTGTCTTCGAAGTCAAAGTTCTACCCATTGAACATTTATCAACTGAAATGTAGTGAGGATAATTAATTGTAAGAGGAAAAAAAGAAGAAAAATGCATTAAAAAGGAACAATTTCTAGGATTCTATATAAAGACTGTTTTCCCAGCTAGAGACAAGTGAGAGATTATGTTGTCACTAATGTTTGCGTCAGTGATGAATGGTTTCAAGAATTAAAATTCAAAACCATGTAGGAAGGAAACAAACGTTTGTTTCGCAGAAACCCAGCATGTAACATCTTTAGGTTTTCTCGTAATCCCGGGATCTGATTTAGAACTCATAGTTCCTTGAAACATAAATGGAAGCATACCATTTCTTTGAAAGATTAGTAACTACCCCAAAACACTATAGCAGAACACAGCTGTTAGCCCCTCAACCCGATTAACCATAACCATCCAAACTTCATTGCAGCCTTTTCTCCCTGCTCCCTCACAACAGCCTTCAGATGCTCTCCTTGAGTGAAACCCCTGACTCCATTCACACCTTCTCTCGTGTTCCTCTGTAATGTATCCCCGAGTATTTATCGTGCTTCAGTCTCTCATCACCAAAGCACTCCTCCATCACAGCTCCAGGCTTTATGTACATCTCCCACCCTTTCCATGCTGACATCTCCCACAATGGCTCTATACCAATAATTTGCCCCAGGTCCATTACATCATGAACCTCATAAAAGATCTGCACAGCTCATAGCCATTTCAGAAGAAAAAAACCTGTTTGATCACCAGGTCTATAAGAACCAGAGATGCAAGAGAATTTTTCCACTTGTGATGGATTTTTTTTTATCAAACCCAAGGGATACTTCCCTGAGCACATGAAATATAACTTGTGCCTTAGTGCCAGCCTGAGAAAAGCATGCATGGTATTTCTCATGACTTCTATTTGAGCCACAATCAATCCCTTTTATGTCTTTGAATAGTAGAGAGCTCTTGTAATCTGCCATGATTGTGGAGTTAAAAGATGAGGAGAGGCATATCAGAGCTTCTCCGTTGTGAAGTGGGTTGCTAATTTGAGAGGATGCCCAAACAGCACGTCTGTTTTTCCATTTTTCGTTATAAATGGCTTGAGTTTATTTACTTTTTAATTGTAATAATTCAGAGGCTTTGGAACGGCGGAGTAAAGATATCGAATTTGTGGTTGGAGCACAGTGTCAGAAACATAACAAAGATACATTCCGGCATGTGAGCCCATTTATGTATTTGCGACTCTACAGCAATCGACAAAACTCATTTTCCAGCTGCGAAGATAGTTTTAGAACGTTTTGCTTGCTTATTTAGTAGACATATCTATATCTCAAATTTTCACGAACTTCTTAAGTGTCTTTTGACTGCTCGACTTGAATTATGATGTTTTTATATGATCTTTATTATTATTGTATTAATTGCTGAGACGTTTTTAAATGTTGTATTGTATTTATTATTTTACGTGCTTTTATGGCAGTCCATGCCAAAATAAAGTTTTCAAATGATAACAAAGATACATAATGTTACATAGAATAGTTGCAGTGGGTGAAGTTGGGTCTTCAAGAAGCACGCCCTGCATTGAACCCAGCTTTGCCCTTTATTTATTTTTTCATTGCTCGTGCTCCCTTGTGTCTGTCCTAAACACAGTTGCATTTATTTACCCTGTAGGACACCCTGCTAGGAAGCTGGTTCATCTATTCACAGGGCTTTCATTATGCTAATATTTGAAAATTTTAGTCGTACACCCCGCCCTCCTTGCCTAGGTTGAGATTTCAATTTCCAATAGTGCTGTTCAGCTGAGAGTGCAGCTGGTAGTACCCTAGGAATTTTAATGGCTTTGCTGTCTTATATAAACCTTTGTCAATTCCAAAAGGATCAAAAGGTTGATGAATTCGCCCTGACAAATGCTCATTTCGTCTCAATGGAGTTTCTTGTAATCTTCGGTGAAATTGGGGGTGGGATGGAGGGTAGAGGAAACCCCTAACATATTTATGTTTTTTTCTCTTATCCTTTGTCCCAGTTCTGTTGTTTCTTTAATTACTACAACTAACAGTGAGAGCAGAAAAGGTGTCCTCTATTGTACTGATTTTCGGAGTTATTCATTGCTCACATGGGATTAACTCTGGTTTCACAAGGTATAAAAAGCATTAAGTGCCATATCTTAACTTTCTTTTTTCATCCAAACATGACTGAATAGCAACAATAATTTGCAATAACAGAATGGGTTGGCGGTCAAATATACTCAAATGAAGCTTTATACAGATTGCTATATTTGGAAGAAAATGTGGTTCCCACTGAGGTTTCTTTTTTGGACCATAATATTTTTTCTTGCAAGCTAAAAATGCATTTGTTAAAACAACTCTCACACACTGTCCTATAGATTGTCATTGTACGGGGGCTGTGCGTCTAGATGTTTCTCTATTGCTTGAAGTACTTCTAGATTTGGAATATTGGTGTAAATCCTTTCACATGAAAGGTTATGAGTATTTTCTTTGTGTAATGAAATATTTCGCTTCAACAAAGTGTCTTGCAACAATGCAGCTGCTAGTGGAACCAAACGATTTAGGAAACAGTAAGCACATCACGATAATAAATAGAGAATGTTGTTATTTTTCGCTATAGATTGGATTTTCTTCAGGCTTTTTTGTGTTTTTTTGGGAGAGCATACATTGAATGGAAGAGATATGTTTCATTTTTACAACAAAAGGTGTTTTTAGCTGAGCCACACCCCTGCTCTGCAATCCATTCTTCTATTAAAGAAAAGATTAACCCTAGATTCTCATCAGCCATTCAGCCACGCTCGTGAGAAAGCACTTAAACTATAACAAGGTAAGAATACATTCACGTGAAAGCACGTGGCAAATACAATGTCCACAGGAGGCAAAGTATGACTACGTACTACACCCTGTTATAATGGTGGACCATTTTGAAAGAATTTCTAATATATCGCAAAATTGCCTAGCTTTGTCTTTCAATTTCCACATCCCATTCTTGGTGTCAATAATGACTATCTCCCCCTTTATCCAATGATTTTACAGTTATTTCTTAGCACCTAGTTTGTTGAGTAGCTGTACTTCTATTTTATACTAATTCTATGGGTGAGATAGGTGTTGCAGGGGTGAAAAACAGATTTAAGAGGTTTTCACTACCAGGACATGTAAAACATAAAAGTACATGTTCAACTTTTTTAATGCAGTGAACCCTGCCCTTGGGCTGTCCAGGGCCTACCCTAGGGGCGACTTATATGCATTACAAAGGAAGATTTGGGCCTAACAAAAAGGTTAATTCTGTCAGATTGAAATAGCAGTTTAAAACTGCTAACACAGGGGGTGCATCTTCGTGGCGGTTGACCCGTAGGTGCAGTCTTAGCCGTTGCTCTCCCTCGAGGCCATGTTGGAAGCCATCACAGTTCTCCTTCCCAGAATTCAACTGGAAGGAGTTTTCTAGTAACCAATCCATCATGGTGGCTTTCTCATTCATCATTCAATTACTTTCCAAATCCAAAATGGCAACCTCGGTTTTTTCTGATGTAATTTCCTGTCCAGGTACATGCAAGGAGGAGGTTTTCTCGCTTCATTGCATTGCAACACTTCTTTGTTCCTGTAGCTGTGTTTCCACCCTCCTGATAGTCCTCATTCCTGTTGATGTTTTCAGTTTGGCTGCTCCTGTTTTCCTGCTGAGTTCACCCTTTCTCTGTGGGGCCATCTCTCCTGTTGGAGGTTCCATTCCTGCTAGTGCCTCTGGTTGTTCCTGTGTCCAGTTGCCATCTGCTGGGTCCTTTGGTCCTTCCTCTCGCCATCCGGGAGCCCACCATCGCCATCTGATGTTTTTTCCATAGGTTTTTTTTCCTTCTTGGGGTTCCTTCTGGAAGGCACTATCTGCATAGGCGCTATAAATGTCAGTGGCATCATGGCTACTGGAAGGGATCAGCCTTATCTCTGGCAGACTAAGATGGTCAAGACTTGGGCTCAAAGATCTTCACAATGCCCCAAGCCTTAGGTCAGAAGACCTCAACCTGTAAGTCTTGACAGATTTGACAGCAGTAGGATCCAGGAGTAGCAATGCAACTGCTCCATGTTGTCAACAGTGATTTTTAGGTCCTTCATGTCATGATTAGGGGGACTCACTACCATTTCCAGGATGAAAACCTGTTTGTTAGTCTGAGAGTAAGCAGTTTCTTCAGTAATTGTGAGAGATGGGGGAAATAAAGTTGTTTGTTCCATTAGTGTGCCATGGAACGATCCATTAACTATACGCTTGTAATTGTTACAATCCAGAGGATGAAAATCATTTTTCTAGCGAAATGTGTGAATGCATGCTTTCTTTAGGTCTTCTGGGAAGATTCTAGTCACTAAGGAGTTGTTGATTAGGTCTCTAACTGGGATTGCTGCAAATGTTGACAGAAGAATCTTTTGAAGATTTGTGGAGGAAAATGGATAAACTGCCAGCAGGGCCCGACTGGTAACCGAAACCGGCCCTGGCAAACTGCTTGGCCGGCCCCCCCTGGAGTGAGGAGGGTGCAGCCGAGCCATTTTGAGGGCCGGTTTTGGCCAATTTTCTTACAGGGTGCAGATATTTACCGACCCCCGGTAACAAAAATGGCACCCCAGGGGCCCAAAACCGGCCCCCACCCTGGCAGCCCACCGGGGAAATGCCCAGGTGCCCGCTTGCTAGTCCGGCCCTGAATGCAAGCTGGGGCAACTTGCTGTCACAGCGTTCTCAAGTTCTGCTATTGTCATTACTATAAAGAATGACAAGGATGAGGATATATTTGATCTGGTGATAGTATTTGGTTGCGTGCTGCTGCCGCAGTTGACTTTCTTGGCAGCTATGTATGATTCCAACATAT
Source organism: Lissotriton helveticus (assembly GCF_964261635.1). Classification (NCBI taxonomy): domain Eukaryota; kingdom Metazoa; phylum Chordata; class Amphibia; order Caudata; family Salamandridae; genus Lissotriton; species Lissotriton helveticus. The sequence continues at coordinate 2,112,198,235 of NC_136057.1, forward strand.
CTGCTTTGGAGATGTAGTAAGCTGAAAATTTGTTTTAGAAATTTACTTTATTGTGAAATTTTTGTAGATTTTTGCAAAGTGGACTCAATTTGTCAGGGTTGCTAGGTCTCGCCTAGCGTCACAGTGCATGCGCTGCTCGCTTGTGAGAGCTATTGTCATCGGTTTGCTTTTGGAAGTGGGGTTGGGGACTGCCCTGTCTCCCTTAGGCCCCGCCCACCCAGACTGGACTCGTACTAATACCATTTCAACACGAAACACTTAGTCTTGCCAGTAAAGCTCTCTTGAATTGTTTTTTTTACGCTTGTTTTCAGCAGTTTAAACGTTTCCCTGTTTTTTCTGAAGTCTTAAACGACTTGTTTCTCTCTTAATTGCACAATTTCTTGTCTAATTAAAACTATGAGAATAATTTATCCACAGAGAACATGCATCTTTTCCCGGAGCTTAAAACTCATATTAATGATAGTAGCTGCAATACTTGGTGCGTTGTTTAACTTCTAGATGTTTTTTTCTGCAGTTCGTACTGTAGTTTGATTGTAATCTTGATTTTTCATAGCGATTGCTCTGTGCTGGATGCCTAATTAAGCCTGTTTGCTATGTTGTTTACAACTGGAAGTTGGTATGTGAAATTATTGAAAAACATAAGGCGATTTTCCAACATTGTAGTATTTTTTTAGGCCCGTTCTTAGACTGATTAGCGAGGTGTTACTCAACCCTTTTGGTGTTAATGCACTTGGTCTTTGCTCATGTCTTCTGGTCACTGGCCTCTCTTCTGACTTTTGGGTTATTGCCGTGTTCCAGATATTACGTCTGTCCAAGCTGAAACATCTAATTGAAAATTACTGCCTAAACGGGACAACATAATGTATACTTGCTTTGGGCCCCCTCTTGTGGCACAGTTTTGTCAATGCATCGGAGCTAAAATTACCATTTTTTCGAGGTGCACTTCATGTGTGTGTAGGCAGGATCTGGATGAGGGTGTTTTGCTAGCAAAGCTGGAATATGGCGCACTGCTGCTACCTGTTAACATACATAAAGAAATTGTAAAAGCAACTGTTGCCTAAATACAATTAAAAAAGAAGTAACGTTTTTGCCTCATAATATTTTAGTCATTGCTAATTTTTTCAGTAATCTTTTTTACAGGAGTTTTTTTCCTTTATTTAAAATTGCCTTCTGCACACATTCTAAAGGTTAAAACCAAATTTAGCAATATGGTAAATTATTATAGGTTATTAAAGGCACATTGAATTGTAAGGGGCGTGGAAATGCGAGATTAGGATGAATCGTTACATGAAGATATGAAGAGAAAAGATTAGAGAGTGCGTGAGGATTTATGAAAATATTTGATCCATGCTGGTAGAATCTATTTCGATAAAACTGCGTGCCAACACTATAAAGCCAAGCTTGGTGTCTGTTTTGTTACCCTAAGGAGAGGGACTGAGATATAATCGGGGAGTTGAGGGTCACAGTTTTACAGGCGGAGGCTTTCCACATCCAGGTCATGCATCCTAAGAGATTGGCAGCATGGTCGTGTTACAGCAATAGAAATGCGATAATTTTTTTCAAACCATTTGGGAAAGTGTTTTTTTATCATCTTGAATTTCAGTTGGCAAACCAGGACCTAAGCGACACTATCTTGTAGCATTCTCTAATTTAATGTCCTCTGTTATCGGGCACTTATGTGAATATAATGTTCCTTTGGTCTACAACAATAGATCTTCGCTTACTGTCAGTCCCACTACTGGTGTCTCCCTTGTGTTTTTTTAGAGTTTTTTTGCGTGAGTGATTTGTTAACGCGCTATGGTTACCTCGCTTCTGGGCGCTTCAGTTTTAAATTTTCACATGAATTGTGCCAGGGTGGGTCGATACACTGTGTTGCCCTTCATATCATTGTGGATGCCCACGCTCTTGCCTCGGATGAAAGACCTGATGCTTACATCTTCAGTGTGTTTACTGTCATTGATGCGATCACTGGCGGTTGAGAGTGGACTCCTTTTGAAGATGGATTCTCCTTGGCCTTTTCCTGTTCTCAGTGATGTAAACCGAGTCACCACTCTCTGCTTTCAGCTGCTGCCTGTCATTGATGCCTGGCCTAGGCCAGTGCTTGCATTAGTTAGGTCCCTATTTGTTTTTTTGTTTTTAAAGCTCTTTTTCCAATCTTAACTCTTCATGAAGTCACTCTGCGGACTCCCTCTTCTGAGGTTGCAACCTACGCCGAGGCCTTTTAACACCTGTGGAAAGTAAAATAACGCATAAATAAAAGGCATTGTCGTTTACAATGGCAATAGCTCAAACTCTTGCAAATGCGAGACCTATTGCATTGCACATGCTTGTTTTGGATGTATATCGGGTTTGCTCGAGTGAGGTGATTTGTCTTTTTATGTTTTTTAGTTCTTCGTTCATCAAAGGGGCTTTCATTGTCTGCCTTACTTAGTGACCTGCGTAGGGATTAGTAAGTTAAAATCTGATATCAAGCGTCTCTAGTGAGTTAATTGTGTCCAGTTGAATGTTAGAAGTTAGTTGAGGTTCCAGATTATCCATGTTTAGTTTGATCGATAGAACATGCAAGCAGGGCATGTTAAGTTTAGCAGTCACTTTTTCTAGAATCCTCTGTAGGAAGGCGACAATGTGGTAATCAGACCGTGTGACTGGAGTGATTCTTGGAATAGTTATTAGTTCTGGATTGTACAAGATAAAATATAATGTATGACCTGCTGTATGGGTAAGTCTGTGAACAATTTGTTGTAAGTTGTTCAAGCACACACCTGCCAAAATGGAGTTTGCTTTGGTATTAGGTTTGTCAAACCAGATATTTAGATCACCAAGATCTCATACATTAGAACATTTAGTTGACAAGTCTAATACAGCACCTAGGAAGGCATCAGGAAAGACTGTTGTTCAGTGATGGTCTGTAGGGGATGACGGAATTGCAGCTGAAAAAAGAGCTGAGGTTGCACATAATAAAAGAGCTTCACAGCCTTGAATTACATCTCTTCCGACTTGGAAGGTAACATAGATTCCTTAAATACAGTCGCCAGTTTACCTCCTCTCGTTGCTTGTTAGTTGTGAATGATTGTACATTATTCAGCTGGGATACCATGTCCTCTCTCAACCATGTTTCTGTGATAGATAAGTGGGCCGATTCTGTATCCATCAACCAATCAAAGATGTAGTATGTGTTTTGGTGAAATAGTGGTTTCGGTCACCATTAGTGTTACTATTACCATTTGAGTTAATGGTTGATTTGCCATTGATTGATGGGTGTTTTCTCTTGTTTAATAGACAGTAAAGCACCTTTAAATGTAAGGGAACAAGTGATAAAGGCATCCCCGTTTTCCTGGCTGTCACAGACCTGTTCAAACAGGCTTATTTAAAATGTAGCTGGGTCTTTGTAGGAATGTGTTGCTAATCCCTTTTGCTGTAGTGTGTTTTGGGTGCTTTATTGGATGTGTATTAGTAAAATATTGAAATTCATTTGTGTCGTCTCGTGTTGTAGCGGAGTGTGATTTGTGTGATTTGCCAGACTGAGATGTTCTGGGATGAATAGCGACCAGGATGGTAAAGGAGGTCACGTGACCTGCGCCATGTCTCCTGTCTTTGCACAGTAAATGTCAGGTAACCACCAAAGAGTACACCGGGAATGTTTTGGGTAGAACCACTCAAATGCCTCAAGTAACACAGATACCACCACAAAATTGGTCAAATTAATCTTTGATGTGTTTGGCTGGTAGAGTAAGAAAATGCAATATGACCTGTCTTTGTAGGAATGTGTTGCTAATCCCGTTTGCTGTAGTGTGTTTTGGGTGCTTTATTGGATGTGTATTAGTAAAATATTGAAATTCATTTGTGTCGTCTCGTGTTGTAGCGGAGTGTGATTTGTATGGGTGTTGTGGGAGATAGAGAACAATGTTGTGAGTTCTGTGTTGTGGCTATTGAGTGTTTCACAGTGAGAAAGACCTGTCTAGGAGTTGGCAAATATTTTAGTGATGTGTTTTTGAACTGATGTTCTTGAGGATTTTGATGTGGTTTGGAGTTGCGTGGGGCTTGAGACATCAAGCGTGCAGTTTTACATTGTTGTAGGAGATGTGTCTATTGGGGAGGCTGAAGAATCATAAGTAATCAAGTAATAGAGTGAGAGGGAGACACTTGGATGGTTGTGGAGACTGTGGGACGTTATGGGGATTGGGATAGGATCAGCCATGAGGAAGGGGGTTGAACATTTTGGGACCATTGAGGAGTATGGGTGTTGGGTAGCATAGGGGAAGTGCAGGATAAGGCTTGGGAGGAGGATGTAGAGAGGAGTATAAGGAAGGAAGGATGCAGTGGGGAGGAAGAGAGGGAAGGAGGTTAGCATTGTACTAAAGTAGCATCCAGTCAACTTGTGAAAGCGGTTTGTGCAGGGTGGTCATGGTATTGTTGTGGAGAAGCTTACGTATGGCGAGAACACATGTTATTCAACTTTAAGGAAAGAAAGATTAATAGTAGTGGGGTGTGTGGTGAATGAGTATTGATGTATCAGGGTGGCTTGTGTAGTGTGTAGAAGGAAGAGAGGAGGTGTGTCTTGTGAGTGTGGGTGCATGTTTGCTGCAATTGAGAACGATAATAACTCAGTGGAATGGTTGCCGTAGACTGCTGGGGGAGGTGATCTCTGAAGGTTAAATCTGGTAAGAATGGAAGATCAAACCCAAGATCACTTGCCTGCCAAAAGGGAATTGACTAAATCAAAAAAAATTACGCATCATCTCTTGTATGGCAAATACAGAAGCTCACCTTTTGAAAGTGGATCTAGGGCAGAGTTCTGGCCCAGGAGCCTTTCAGGCCCTAACAAGCCCAAGCAAGGCCTAACTTTGACTTGATGGCCAGACTGAGATGTTCTGGGATGAATAGCGACCAGGATGGTAAAGGAGGTCACGTGACCTGCGCCATGTCTCCTGTCTTTGCACAGTAGATGCCAGGTAACCACCAAAGAGTACACCGGGAATGTTTTGGGTAGAACCACTCAAACGCCTCAAGTAACACAGATACCACCACAAAATTGGTCAAATTAATCTTTGATGTGTTTGGCTGGTAGAGTAAGAAAATGCAATATGACCTGTGTGACGGTTATTGAAGAGTTGTACAACTCTGGCAGAGGCTGCTCACGCTGTGGGGCTTATTTACAAAAAAAATTCGGAGCTCAGAGCTACGTCAAATTCAACAGCCCTTTGGGCCGACATTTTTAAAAAGCAGGAATGCGCTGTATTCACAAGCATATGGCACACACCAGTGTTCCCCCTAGTGCTTGTGCAAAAAAAGCTGACTAGCGTCAGCGCAGGCACCGTGCTGTTATGTGGCATGGGTCTCTGTGGTGCAGGTGTAATTGCTTATATGCAGAAAGGGATAGCTTCCTGCACATAAACAATCATTCATGGCAATTTGCTCTTTCCATGTGTGCTGCAAAATGCAGCACACATGGAAAGAGCAAAAAACAAAGAGAAATTAATAATTTCTCCTCGCATCACCATTCTAATACCTGGTAATCCATGGCGTTAGAATCATACTCTTTTTGGCACTGCTTCAGATTTGTAAATCTGGGGCAATGTCAAAAAGCAATGGGTTTTGCGGTGGAATGTCCACCGTAACACCCATTGCACACCCTTTTGCTGCAGAGGACTGTGGCGAAAAGAGGCATATTTACAAGGTGTGGTTAATGGTTAAGCTAAGCGCCACCTTCTAAATATGGGAAATGGCGCAACGCCACCGGAGCATCAAAAAAAGTGATGCTCCGGTGGTGATAGGGGCTTGTAAATATGTCCCTGTGTAGTAGATGCCTTGGAATGAACTGGAGCTGTGAGATAGCTGAACATCAACTGGCATCAACTATACTTGAGAGCAATATGGTTCCATGAATAGGGTGGGTTTGATGTTCTGTGGCACATTGTAATCCCTTTGTTCCCTCAGGATCGGATCTAGATCGGGAAACCAATGTATGAACTATACAAGCACATAAAGGAATATCGAGTATAAGAGACCTTTGTAGAAGTAACCAGGTTTAATGAAAGCTAACCAAAGCACCAGTAATGCAGAAGTAAGTTCAATGTAAGGTTAGTTACCGGGTTAAGTTCCCCCTACGTAACTTAAATAAGGAAGGTATATATAAATCAATACTTGTACCGTCCTCCGCATGAATGCCAGTCCCGGCACTCCCCAACGGAGGGCACTGTGCTAAGCAGTGGCCGACAATGCCACTCGAGATATTTCTAAGGCAGGTAAAGTCTCCTAAACAAAGGTATACTTGTCTTACCGTCCTCCGCATGAGTGTCGGTCCCGACACTCTCCAACGGAGGGCACAGTGATAATTAGTGGCCGGCAATGCCACTCGTTGCTTCCCACACTCGATAAACCCTCGAGCAAGAACTGATGAACAAAGTATTTACGAGCCGCAGTGGGCGTCCTCCCCACACAGCCCGACTAGAACCAGGGAAAATGTATGTGCCAAGATTAACAGGAACCGGGATCTCCTGCCGAGAGGAAGTAGCCGCTCACCTTGCTGAACAATCCCCAGGTCGAAACAAATGTCCAATACAGGAATCCTAAGAGCTAATATCTCACCTCAGCAGTTTCGTGAAGTACAGATCCGAACGGACGCTGAATATCCGACACTGGTTGTTGTTTCTGCCGTCCTTTTGTGCTGTCAGGGGTCTGCGCATGCTCCGTGCTAGGCCCTCTGGGTATCGTAGTTCTGAGTGCGGCGGTCTTGGGGAATGTAGTTCCGCTAGCGGGTTTCTAGCACTGATGATTGTGTTCGTTCCTACCTGAAACCTGACAGTACATTCCCCCTCACTCAGGGAACCTCAGGGGGCCCGGTTTCTCTGGATGCTTCCTATGGAATGATGACCCCCGGAAACAGGTTCCCACGACTGCTCCTCAGGCCCGTACCCCTTCCATGCAACAAGGTACCACAGTTTACCCCGTTTCCACTTTGAATCCCGGATGCCCTCAACCTCATAGTCCTGTTCAGCATCCACCAAGACAGGCAAGTGGGCAGGAGGCTTCCTAGAGGCAGAGGGTTTCAGCAGCAAGATGTGAAATACAGGGTGGACACGCATGTTCGCGAGCAACGACAGTTTCATGTTCACAGGACTGATACATTCCTTGATGCGATAAGGCCCAACATATCGTGGATGAAACACGCTGTGTTTGCGGAAATGTAAGTTCCTGGATGAGACCCACACATAGTCCCCTACGCTGTACAATGGACCAGGCCGCCGGTGCTTGTCTGCATAAGCCTTGTAGGCCGCCTTGGCATCCGCCAAACATTGTCGAGTACGCAAGACCGTATCCTTGATGTGGGTCACCCTTCGAGTCGTCTCCGGCAAACCCGAGTTCATTGCTGGGTGCACCAATGGGAGGAACCTGGGGTGGTGACCGTAATTACCACAAAACGGCGGCACCTTCGTGGAGCTATGCCTGGCGTTGTTGTAGGCGATCTCTGTGAGCCACAACTGATCAATCCATTCTTCCTTGCCCTGATTGATAAAACAGCGCAGATACTGTTTCAGGGTTTGGTTGAGGCGCTCTGTTTTACAGTCTGTCTGGGGGTGGTAGCTAGTGGACAATGCAGACGTGACATGCAATGACGAGCACCATGTTTTCTTGAAACGTGCCGTGAACTGCGACCCTCTGTCAGACACGATCGTACTGGGTAGACCATGTATTCGCACAACCTCCTTTAATAGCAGCGTCGCAAGCTGTCCCGCCGAAGGCACCCTTTTACAGGTGATGAAATGTCCCATCTTGGTCAGATAGTCGACTACTACCAGAATAGCGGTGCACCCCTGGTCCACTGGTAACCCCACAATGAAGTCCAACGATATGTTCTCCCAAGGTCTTAAGGGGGTTGGAAGGGGCTGTAGCAATGCCTGTGGACGACGGTGATCGGATTTCATGGCGGAACAGATGTCACAGGAAGCGACCCATTCCTTTATGTCTGCCCTTATTGACGGCCACCAAAACTGTTGCGATATGTAGTCGACCGTTTTTTCCAAACCCAGATGGCCTGCACTGGGCGACTCGTGACACCATTCGAATGCCTGTTTCCTGAGCCTTAACGTGGGCAACAAGATGCAATGGCCTCTCATCGGGATCCCGTCCTTGACCTGCCACTCCTTGTGACATTGAAGCCATGTTTTCCATGCGAAGGAGAGGATACCCCGCTGAACCCCTCTGAGGAATTCCCCTGGTTGGACAGACCCCCCAGTATATAGCGGCATGGATTCGCAAATTTAGCGGCACAAATATGGAAATTTAGCGGCACAAATATGGAAATTTAGCTGCATTTTTGCGGCACTTTATTTTACTCAAAATCATTCATTTTCAGTCTGAAATCAATGGAAACTGTTTCAGCAGAATATTCCACTTTGCAATAGGCATGTTTAAAGTGTCTGCAACTCTACAGAAGCACAGCTCTGGTCCTAACCTCGCAGGAAGGAGCTGGATTTCTCGCTGGGATGTTCTAGTGCCCATGTATGTACCCCCGCCGGGTACCGCTTCCTCCTTGATCTGTGAGGCAGGAAACCTCTTCCTCAGGCACCTTAGGGCACAGGATCGTAGTGGCTGATCCAAATAAGTGAGACAGACTGCATAGGGAGGTCACCTCCTGCTTACTAGTTATTTCACCAATTTGTGTAAATGTACATTATCAGGTGCAATCTTCACCTTTAAAAAAATGGTAGAGCATATTTATAACCTCTTCAAAGGCTCCATCAAGTACTTAACGTCCATGGAAAGCACCACCCCACTCATGGACTCACCTGAACTTTAATTTACAAATCTCTTAAAACTTAACCCTAAATGGAACCCTTGTCTACTGACTACCCGGACCACGAGCTACTTTCACCAGCCTCATTGTGGACTTCATTGTCATGCTTACAATCAACTCCAGAGCCTTCATACTCCTCAGCGACCTCAACTTTCACCTAGAAGATAGAACTGACCCCTGCTTCACAACACTCTTTGAAAGCCTCAACAACAGGTAAAGAAGAACCAAAAAGTACGCCAGTTTTTACACAGAGGACCTTTGAGACTCCAAAAGACCCTGCAAACAGCTAGAAAGGAAATGGAGAGCCACGCACAAAACCACCGACACAACCACCTACAAAGCTGCACTAAGACACAACTACCAGCAAATGAGAGCTACCAAAAAAACGAGTACGCATCAAAGGGAGCCCCAACAGCTGCAAGGAGATCTTCTCCATCATCAAGGACTGCCACACACAATCGGCCTGCGTCAACAGCATCACACCCTCCCAAGAACTCTGCAACGACCTATCAAACTTCTTGAACTCCAAATTCACAAGCATACAGCAAATTCACACCCTGGTGCAAGCAAAGGCAATAGCTCATTTGACTGAGGTTGGAGTAGTAAAATGCAGCATTGTCAAAACTCAGTGGGCCCTCAGAGCTTTGCACCAATGCTAGCCAAGCCCATGTTGGCCTACATAAAATAAAACTTGGAACAAAAAACCAGGCTCTGAGCCCACAATAGATGAATTTATTTTCTCAAAAACGAACAGAAAAATGCAGAGAATTATTGAAATATGCAGATATTGGTGCACCTCAGTTTGCTTTTCCCATGTGCTGGGTAAATTATGAACAGAGTGGCTGTCAAAATATATATTTTTTACTTCATCCTACCCTTTTTAGTGTTTTATTTTTCTCTGTTAATTTGAAGTGCATAGATTTATTTAAGCCATTCCAATAAACACATGGTTAGACATAAAAGGCTTTTTCTTTCATTATCTCTGCCTGTTTAAATTATTCCTGTGCATTTATTAGGAGATAAACAGAGCTGCTACCAACCTGCTGGCACCAGTTTCACATTTAGCAAGCCCTGTGTTTTTTGTTATTAATCTACACCCCTCTGCGCGCCGGAACACGTACAACCATACTTTATTTTATTTACTTATTTGAAAGGTTTTATATAGCGCTGGCTAGACCCGGGGGTATCAGAACGCTTTACAAGTGCAAAGACAGGATTACAGGAGTTGTTCAAGGGCACAGTATAACAGTGGTAAAAAACAACACTCCAATCACATGTGCAAAGACAAGAATTACAGGAATAGTTCTAGAGTACAATACAACGATAAGTAAATGAAGGAGTCTAGGGACTGGAGACGCTGGACTTAGCTTGGACTAAAAAATAAAAACATTTTCAAAGGACCTTAATATAGGTATGCTGGAACTAGTTCACATTTTTTCTACTACTTTTTCCTAATGTCTGCACTCCAATGTTTATCACCAACCAGGGAGCCACATGTTAGTTTGAAGTTTTCTTTTTGCAGCGTTTGACTTTGGTTTTTTCTTTGCTAGCAAACAGGCCATTTTGTAAGCATAGGAATTTGAGAGAGCAATACACTCATGCTTTAACTAAAAGATTCCCGACTCCCCTTTACGATCAAACAGAAGAAGAAGTAATGCGCACACAAAGTGGAGGTGCACCATCTTCAAGCTTCTCAGCAAGCGAGATTACAGTTCCCTCTCTAAACCGGAAACCTTTTCACACTGTAAACCATGCCATGCGCACTGAAAAAGTCAATCTGCAAAGGCCAACAGAATTCTCTTGTTACATTACTGGCAGCCACAGGGTGAAAAGTCATCCACTTGGCGGGAGGAAACTCTCTGATTTTGTTGTTCTCCGGGCCCCCCACTTGCAGGTTTAGTTTTGCTGAATAAAAAATAAGCTGTGTGTGACACGATAACAAGTCAGTCTGCCGAGCATTAGATTTTTGACTCAAGTGCTTCCATCGAGTCAGCAGAAGCACTGCCGAAAGTTGGATTGGAGGTGGGACCGTCATCGCCATAGTTGAAGACAGAGAAGGTTTGCAAAAGTTAGCAATAGAATTCAGACCATTAGGAAGCAGCTATCTTACGGCTCAACAGCGACACCTAGTGAGGCGTGCGCCACATTGCAACCAATAAGAATCCTTAATTATTTCCTTTATTCAGGGAGACCCTTTTTAGCGGCCAAATCAGCAAATATCGCGGCCATCGCGCTAATCTGCCGATTTCGCGATTTTTTCGTGAATCGCGAAATGGCGAAATGCTGGAGGGTCTGGTTGGATCACCCCCACCACTGCCCCGGGGTGGATGATGGATCTGACAGGAGCAGGAAGATGCTTCGTGTCTGAGGACTGGCAGGAAAGAGCATCCGCTTTCCTGTTTTCTGTTCCCGGCCTGTATGTAATGGTAAAGTGGAATCCAGAGAAGAACAGCATCCATCTCAGCTGACGGGGAGTTAGCTGTCTGGCCGCCATCATGAACTGGAGGTTCCTATGATCGGTGTATATCGATACCACGTGTTTGGCCCCCATCAGTAGATGTCTCCATTCAGTGAAGGCGTCCTTGATGGCCAACAGCTCTTTTTCGGCGACGTGGTAATTCCTCTCAGCCTCGTTCAGTTTCCTAGACATGAATGCTACCGGATGGAGCAGACCGGAAACAGGGTTCCTCTGTGATAGTATGGCCCCTACCGCCAAATCCGATGCGTCTGCCTCAACAACGTATGGCTGGTGAGGGTCAGGGTGAGCAAGGACTGGAGCGGACACAAATGCCTTCTTCAGAGCAAGAAAGGCACCCTGTGCATCAGGGGTCCAAAGAAAAGATGGCGATTTCCTCAGCAGATGGGTGATGGGGGCCACCAACCCAGAAAACCCCTCTATGAACCTCCTGTAAAAATTGGCAAAGCCAATAAAGCTTTGCACTTCCTTTATGCTCCGAGGGGACGGCCACTCCCCAACAGCCTTTACCTTTCTTTCCGCCATTGTTTGACCGTCAGGACTCAACATGACTCCCAAAAATTCCACTGTCGTAACATGGAAGTCACACTTGCTAAGTTTACAGAATAACAAGTTCTCCCTGAGAATCTGCAAGACAGATGAAACATGCTGAATGTGTTCCACCAGGTTATCGGAGTACATCAGTATATCATCGATATACACTACAACGTACACATTCAGGATTTCACGCAGCACGTCATTCAGGGAGAACTGAAATGCCGCAGGGGCATTACACAGCCCAAACAGCATCACCAAGTATTCGAATAACCCAAACCTGGTCTTGAATGCCGTTTTCCACTCGTCCCCACATCGCATGCGGCCAGATGGTACGCCCCCTTGAGATCTAGTTTGGTGTACACTTTAGCCGTCTTTACTTGTTCTAGTAGCACATTGATGAGTGGCAAGGGGTATCGTTTTTTTACTGTGATAGCGTTAAGCGCCCTGAAGTCCACACAGGCGCGAAGTTCCCCATTGGCTTTAGGAATAAAAAATAGAGGCGATGCCGCCGGTGACTTAGAAGACCGTATAAAACCAAGACTTAGCATCCTGTCCAAATATACGTGTACATGGATGTTTTCAGGTTCAGATAAGGCGTACAGTCTCCCACTTGGTACACTAGCCCCAGGGACCAGGTCGATTTGACAATCATAAATCCTGTGTGGAGGGAGCACCTCCGCTTGGGTGTCATCAAAGACGTCCCTGTAATCTTCGTATTCCCTGGGAAGGTTAACCACTTTCTCAGCTGCTGTGGCTACCACATGCCCCGTGTCTATAGCCGGTACAGGACAACCCGGCGAAGTGCCGCAATGTTGTAGACAATACGGGGAGTTCATACGTATGTCCTGGGAAACCCAGTCGATCGAGGGGTTGTGTTTCTGTAAACAGGGCAACCCTAGTATGACTCCGTACTGAGGAGCACAGATGATGCTAAAGTCAATGATTTCTCTGTGTTGTGTTCCATATTCCACCTTAATATCACCCGTGTGGTGACTTATGGGCCCCGAAATTAACCTGCGCCCATCCACTGCAAAGACGTCCTGCGGGACTGTCGTGGGGAGGAGAGCAATGCCTATGCGGTGCACCTCCTTCTCATCCATAAAGAGGCCAGTGGCTCCAGAGTCAATCATCGCTACCACCGACACCCATTTGGTCTGAATCAATAGCTAGATGGTTATAAACAGGTGTTTGAGACCCATCGGTGCGAGGCGTAGCAAGGAAGGGATGTGAACGCGACTCCTAGAATCCCCTTCTTTGTCCTAGGAGTCCATCAGTTTTCCGCCCCGCTGTCCACGGGCGCTGTTGCCATCCTGTTGGCTCGGAAACGACCCGTCTTAGGCTTGACCGGACACTCCCGCACAAAATGGCCCTTCTTGCCGCAGTATAAACACAGACCTTGTTTTTGGTGCGATTCCCTCTCGGTAGCCGTAAGGCCGGCTCTAGCTGCCCCTATGTCCATAAGTTCCGTCCAAAGGGGAGGCGGGGGTTCCACGGCCCCCTGCTCTCCGTATACTGGTAAAGACTTCTCTCTTTTCTTGCTATCGCCTCAACGCTCACTCAACCGATGATCCAGGCGAAGAGCCAGGCTAATCAGATCCTCGCAAGTTGTGGGTTGAGGGTCGATCTGAGCTAACACATCTTTCAGCTCCTCGCTCAATCCCTGATGAAAGAGCGCGGCTTGCTTTGCTGTAGGCCACTTGGTTTCAGCGACCAGGTGCCGAAACGAATTCAGATATAGGACGACTATTACTGCCCTGGCGCAATTCTAGCAGTTCTCTGTCTGCTGTGTAGGAATCTGCTCATTGATCAAACACTTTCACGAACTCCTCCTGAAAGGCTTCCCAGTCGTGTAGAAGCGGGTCGTCCCGGCTTACCAATGGCACTGCCCATTGGGCTGCGTTCCCCGCCAGATAGGAAATCAGAAAGGCGACTCTCGCCTGGTTGGTAGGAAAGGATTTCGGTTTGCACGAAAAAGTAGGGCCACTTGAGTTAAAAACACTTCAACAGTGTTAGAGTCCCCGCTATATCTCTCGGGCGTGGCAAGCGGTATGGAGACGGGCATCTCCACCACCACCGCAGCAGGCTGAACAGTGGTAGGTGCCCCAGCATTGAACGGGTTCCTCTGTATGTTGTCCATCCTAGCCCGTAGGTCCGCTGTTTCCTGCCTAGATGCGGCCAGTTCATTCTGGACGTCAAGTAATGCAGCCAAGACATCGTCCATAGTGGCCATGGTCTCTTACCCGACCGGGAGGGTGATTGGTAAGTAAGTTTGGATATTATGTTATCCCTTTGTACCCTCAGGATCGGATCTAGATCGGGAAACCAATGTATGAACTAGCCAAGCACATAAAGGAATATCGAGTATAAGAGACCTTTGTAGAAGTAACCAGGTTTAATGAAAGCTAACCAAAGCACCAGTAATGCAGAAGTAAGTTCAATGTAATGTTTGTTACCGGGTTAAGTTCACCCTACGTAACTTAAATAGGGAAGGTATATATAAATTAATACTTGTACCGTCCTCCGCATGAACGCCAGTCCCGGCACTCCCCAACGGAGGGCACTGTGCTAAGCAGTGGCCGACAATGCCACTCGAGATATTTCTAAGGCTGGTAAAGTCTCCTAATCAAAGGTATACTGGTCTTACCGTCCCCCGCATGAGTGTCGGTCCTGACACTCTCCAACGGAGGGCATAGTAATAATTAGTGGCCGGCAATTCCATTCGTTGCTTCCCACACTCGATAAACCCTCGAGCAAGAACTGATGAACAAAGTATTTACGAGCCGCAGTGGGCGTCCTTCCCACACAGCCCGACTAGAACCAGGGAAAATGTATGTTCCAAGATTAAGAGGAACCAGGATCTCCTGCTGAGAGGGAGCAGCCGCTCACCTTGCTGAACAATCCCCAGGTCGAAACAAATGTCCAATACAGGAATCCTAAGAGCTAGTATCTCACCTCAGCAGCTTTGTGAAGTACAGATCCGAACGGACGCTTGATATCCGACGCCGGTTGTTTCCGCCGTCCTTTTGTGCTGTCAGGGGTCTCCGCATGCTCCACACTAGGCTCTCTGGGTATCGTAGTTCTGAGTGCGGCGTCTTGGGGAATGTAGTTCCGCTAGCGGCATTCTAGCGCTGATGATTGTGTGCGGGCCGTCGGTTCGTTCCTACCTGAAACCTGACACACATGAGCCCTCCTTGGTTCTTTCTGCTTGTTGATTGTGCCCTGGTCTTCCTGAATTCTAATTGACTTTGCATGTTTCTTGTCTTTACCAAGAAGTATGTAAGTTAGGAAGTGTGACCTGGTTGAGGCAACAGGTTTCTCTATCATTACACAACAAAGGCAAAAAGTCAGAGAATTCGCTCTAAAGTGACCCTACTACAGATTTCAGGCCATATGTATATATTTCTATTTTTCATTGCTTTTGAAGGGGTATCCGTGCGCGCTACAAATTAAAATAACATAACTTAACATAGTTTAATAATGTAACATATGTCTCAAACCGTACAATATGCTTGCACTCACTACAGCTGGTGTACTATATTATGGGTGTGGGATGCGCTTTACATGTGCACTTTTCTGTAAATCAGTGCACATCTGTTGTACCACAACATCTCCTTTTTAGCTCAGGGGCTGTATCTTGATGAGGTTCACCAGCTCAGCGCAGATCAGAGCCCCTATTTTTTATTAACTTTGGATGCCTCAAACTTTGGAATTTCCCCCAGGTAATGTATAAACTTTAGATAGAAAAAAGTCGGAAACGGTGAGCAGAGGTTCATTCACTCTGTTCCTGACTTGTTCTTACTAAAGTTTACGCATCAACTCAGGATAATTCCAAGTTTTATATTTGAATTTTAGTCGCCTCAGACGCAAATAACCAGGTGCTTGGCACTGTGCCAAACTGACGCAGGTCATCAGGCGTAGATGTCTGCATTTGGCTGAGATCATATCCAGATACATCTGTCCAGCTGTATATTGTGAATGCCCAGAAACTGACTGGGCTTAGTTTTTTGTTGACAGTGAAGAGCTGTGTTTCAGCAACTGTCACCTTGCCCTGCCCCCAATGTATTGCTGTGCTATATTTTATTAAAAATTGTGATACTCGTGAATGTAGAGAACCCTATGCTTGCTTTCTTTTTCTTATATCCTTTCTTGCTGGGTAATTCTTCATCCTTGCTTTGTGCGCACAATCCTATTGCCGTTAAATTATACTATTTGTATGTCAAGATTCTTGGTTGACTTGTTAACTTTCCCACACGAGGGTTCAGCGAGTTACATGTTGCTTCTAAGACATGTGGTGATCTGTAGGTTATATTAGAGTCGGGCACACATTTCCATCCTGCCGAGGTGGGTAAATTGAGTACCATTAAATTAGGTAATAATAATATCTGTTATTTAAAGAACTGTTTAATGGCGGCAGGACTGCAAGATAAAACGCTATGAAGAAACAACATATTAATTTCTAATCCTTTCAAATGAATATCTTGGATTTATAAACCTGTTTGTTAGTCTCTTGCTGAGTTATTGCCTTTTTCTTTTTCTTGTTTTATCAGTAAAATGTCATTTCTCCACAACCATGGTATATGTTAGTGCTTTTACAGCTAGACGTCTGTTTTTTTGCTGGCTAATTTATCTAGTCTCTTGTTTCTTAGTCATGACAATACAAGTAGTAGCATATTTCACACAATTGTGTGTCTTTCAGTTCTGAAGACGATTAAAAGCAACCCACCACTGTATCTATCTTCCTCTCCTTCCTGACATTGGTTCAGAGATGTCGTCATCACAGAGATAGAAGCGTTCTGGGGAGCGAAACCAAAGCTGTACTTGTGCACATTACAGATGACTTCATTTCTTTCCAGCACATGGGTTCATTGCAGCTCAGGTTTGTTTCGGCCTCCTGATCCAGAAAAGGATGCTGCGAGTATCGCCCTCTGCTGACGGGATCCAATCATTAACCGGGTTACCACTTGGACACCAAGAGCAATCAATATGTGTCTGCTCTCGGCCACTGATGGTTTCCACCATCATTCAACCAGCTGGCGCACAGAGTCAGTCAGTCTTAGGGGGCAAGCTGAGCTCTAGTTCAATTACTTCAAGGGACAGAGATATCACCAATCATTCCTCTCTCTTTCCAGTCATATCTCAATCTCATCTTCGTGTATGGCTCTTCTCCACAAGGCAACAGGGGATCCTTTATTACACAGTACTGCTTCTAGGGTTGGATTACAGTGCTGGTTTTAATGCAGGTTTTCAGGCTTGCTTACAGTGCAGCAAAAAAAGTCTCAAGCACTGTTAAGTTTGGCAAAGACCTTCCACAAACATCCTGTCGGGTCTCTTCCCGCTTTAGAAAACTGTGTCATGCTGGTTGCGCCATTGCCATGGGCCGGTACAGCTGAAACTCAGTTTTCGTTTTGTTCCCTCTTATAGTACAGTGTGCGTAATCCGACGCTGCTGCGAGAATGTTGGTAAAGCAGTAGGAATGTCTCGATCTAGCTTTCCTCTGACGTTATCTTACCAAGCAGGAGTCCTGCGTACCCCTCTGAACCTGTTGGCAAACAGAGACTGTTTTAGTCAGGGCACAAGTCGTAGGTACACAACGTCCACCCACTCTTTTCACAGGGTGGACGCCGTCACCACTGCCAAGAAGTAGGGCCCCACAGAAATATGCTGAACTTGTCCCTGTGTAATTTTCAGACACTAAGACACGTTCTGCAGCGCCTGCACATTGTCTGCTTTGATTCCCAGCTGCAACGTGCAGGCAGGGAGGGGGCTTTTTTCACCTCCAGGTGGGCCTAAGTTAAGGGGCCATCAGGCCTCCTTCTGTGTGAATATACTGATTGGTGGCGGCCTGAAACCTCACACTTAAATGTAAATGCCATGGAGGGGAAACAAAAGCACATGGCATGTTATTTTTTCACAGGTCCTTAAGAAAGGCATGCTCTTGCCTTTGTTCAGTCCCTGTATATAATAAATGCATGCACTGTATGAATGTCAGGTGTGTTGGTCTGTCTCAGTATTTACACAAATAACATTTTCAATTGCACTATTTTATTTCTTTTATAGCGCTATGCAACCCAATGCAGGGTGTCAGATCTCTTTGTGTAACATGCACACTACACTTTGAAAACAAATCATGTACATGTGTAAATCAATGTACAAGATGAGTTACATGAGACAGTGAGGGTTATAAGGGGGGAACAGCGTTTACAAAGCAACTTTTACAACGAAGTACCTTTACGACGCAACCATTACAATGCAACTTTTACAACGACTTGCGCTGGGAGGCGCTCTAGGATAGGGAATAGTTTTAATTTAATATCCAAAAAATCAATTGGGGAAGTGTAGAGGAGATGATAGAATCACCCTCCTGAACTAGACTTGTAAACAATGGGATTCTATCAATGTGAGTGGTGACTAATTTTATATGATATTGTATATTCTCTAAACTTGTGAAAAAACTACAATGTGAAAATTAGGCCTCTCTGCGGGTGGCAGAATGAGGGCACTGTGTGTTTTTAAAAATACCCCTCACACACTATGAATCCCATAGT
Organism: Lissotriton helveticus; assembly: GCF_964261635.1. Taxonomy (NCBI): domain Eukaryota; kingdom Metazoa; phylum Chordata; class Amphibia; order Caudata; family Salamandridae; genus Lissotriton; species Lissotriton helveticus. The sequence continues at coordinate 2,112,216,590 of NC_136057.1, forward strand.
GTCATTCTCCCATCATTGGGGTCTTCCCGTCCCTCTACGGGGCGGGGCGTGCTTCAACCTACGAGTGACGCGGGAGCACTTATATTTTTTGAGAATAGGCTATGTGATGTGATGAGGATGGTGGTATGTGTTAGGGAGTGTAGGGACCTATTTACGTGAATGGTGGTGTAAAAAAAGTTAAAAATTCCCTGGCTAGTCTAAAAAATTGGATTGGTGTCACTACAACGCGGTTTATAACAACGCATTCCGTTACATCGGAATTTTTACAACGCAGGATCCATTACATCGGATGCCATTACAACGCATGGCATTACATAGCAGATGCTATTACAACGCATGGCATTACATCGTAAGTATAGGTAAGTATACCTTTTTAAAAAAAATGTAATTAAGTTAATTTAATTAATTTAATTTAATTAATTTAATTAAAATACATTTTAAAATAGTAATTATTTTTATTTAATAAATTTAAATCTATTTATTTAAATTAATTTTAATAAAAATTGTAATTAATTTTATTTAATTAATATAATTAAATTAATTTAATTTAAATATTTTTTTGATTGTAATTAAATTAAATTATTTAAAATAATGTATTTAATTTAATTATTTTAATTAAGAAATGTAATTAATATAATACAATTAATTTAATTTAACCTAAAAACACCCCTGTACCCCAAAACCCAAACCCTGCCCTGAAACCTAAAAACACCCCTGTACCCCAAAACCCAAACCCTACCCTGAAACCTAAAAACACCCCTGTACCCCAAAAACCAAACCCTACCCTGAAACCTAAAAACACCCCTGTACCCCAAAACCCAAACCCTACCCTGAAACCTAAAAACACCCCTGTACCCCAAAACCCAAACCCTACCCTGAAACCTAAAAACACCCCTGTATCCCAAAACCCAAACCCTACCCTGAAACCTAAAAACACCCCTGTACCCCAAAACCCAAACCCTACCCTGAAGCCTAAAAACACCCCTGTACTCCAAAACCCAAACCCTACCCTGAAGCCTAAAACACCCCTGTACCCCAAAACCCAAACCCTACCCTGAAACCTAAAAACACCCCTGTACCCCAAAACCCAAACCCTACCCTGACACCTAAAAACACCCCTGTACCCCAAAACCCAAACCCTACCCTGAAACCTAAAAACACCCCTGTACCCCAAAACCCAAACCCTACCCTGAAACCTAAAAACACCCCTGTACCCCAAAACCCAAACCCTACCCTGAAACCTAAAAACACCCCTGTACCCCAAAACCCTAAAACCTAAAAACACCCCTGTACCCCAAAACCCAAACCCTGCCCTAAAACCTAAAAATACCCAAACACCCCAAAACATATACCTCAGTACCCCAAAACATATACTCCTATACTCATACTTATTTAAAAAATTACTTAAATTAATAAATTTAATTTATAATATTTAAAAACATAAATAAATATTTTTATTTATTTTTATTTATAATTAATAATAATTAAATCAATTATATAATATTAAATAAAATAAAAAAAAATTATATACTTACCAATACTTACGATGTAATGGTATGCGTTGTAATACCATCTGCTATGTAATGCCATGCGTTGTAATGGCATCCGATGTAATGGATCCTGCGTTGTAATAGCTGCGTTGTAACAGCATTACGACTTAAAAGTTGCGTTGTAAGTGATACACACCAAAAAATTAATTGTAATGGCTTCGCAGGCTGGGAACATTAAAAAGGGGGTTAGTAAGTAGAATTACAAGTGTGGTCTACTTTGTCGACATGACATGTTTCATAGGCAGACCCCTCCTGCCTACTCATCAGGACCTCTGTTGATCCCTACAAAAATACTCAATTCTAAACTAAATGTTAAATGCCTATGGTCCTAAAACTTAACAGCAAAAATCGGCTGCTAGGTTTAGCCTCTGGGCTTGAGTTGGCCCTTGGTGAGGCATTATCATGAAAAAATTATCCTGAAAAATGACCTAATATGGTCTCTGTGGAATGACAAAAGAGAGAAAAAGGGGTACATGGTTGTAGAATTACAATTTGTCAAGCACAATTCATACATGGCTCATTTTTGCGTGAGTCACAATGTGGCTTAGTATCCCAAAGTATTCTCAACATAAATTATGTATATGACCTGATGAACTGCCATTCGCCATCGTGGCCAAAGGGTATGAACCCTTGGAAAACTTCAACACAAGGCGTGATACACACTTCAAACACAAACACATATTCACAATCCAAAATGACCCATCTGGTGGTGGGTTTTTAAACAAGCAAGGGTGTGGGCCTTGCAGTTCCAGGACAAGTGTCTAATCAAGAAAAACGTCTCACTAGCGGCGTGAAATCAAAACATCCACTCATCATACTAATAAGTGGGTCATTTATCACACATGCCGGTTGATGTATTATTCGTGAATAAAACGGCAAATGATGGCTTAATGCCTTCCAGACATCAGCCTAATAAGCTCCCAAATGCGCCGTAGTCAAACATGCTGGTTGAAATAATGATCGTAAAGACGAACAAAACCAAATGATGGCAAATGCCTCCAAATGTGCAAGCATGCTACAGTTGATACATACATTTGAAGCCTGATGATATGACCTCATGAGCCTGCGTCTTAGGGTGATTAGTTGACTGGTTACTAAGGAGGAAAGTTTAAACATAGTCACTCACGCTGTTTTTGGGCGGCAGAATCTCACTGTCAGAGACGCACCCCTCCGCTATCACATGACCAAGTTTTTAAAGACCCATGGTCAGTGTCTCACTTACGTGACCGTATGCCTAATCTGGCTTTATTCCATACCCTTCAGCAGCTCCGTGGATGTGACCGGAGTCCTGCCTCGGCTTGTGTTCTTATGCCGGAAAAAAGCCTAGTCATGATTGCCTCTGAAAAAAGACTAGAGAGCTGACCCAAAATGGCGGCGCCCATTGGGACACTGCTCGTCTATAGTCTGTCGTCTATTTTTCTTCTCTTGATCGTGTTTTTTTTGGAAAATTTACACAGTACTTTCTAAATACATCTCATTCATGCCGCAACATCTTAAATTAATTTGGAAGCGATTTTTATTTTTATTTTATTTTTAATTAGTCTGCCAGGAGGCTCACTGAATGTGATAGGCGGGCTCGAACTTTCTTAAATGTGAAAGGTGTTATATTGAATGCATGATCCATATTCCCAGGGTGGTCAGAGTCTATGCACTGTCTTTAAGAAATGGGGAGCTATTCATGGGTCCTTCCGCAAGACATGTTGGACTATGTTCGTCAATATTATGCTGAGTCTCACATTAGCCCATATTCCTATTGTTTTTTTCATCTGCTGAAACTATAATACAGATAGCCTAATAGTTTAGGATCTCAAGGTATCATCGTTCTCGTGTCATCATGATTACTGTTGCTGTGGCATGCCATGGGGTGGGTATATGGCGCAATCGTTAATGTGGTGGATGGCCGTGCCAAACGTCAGAGTTGGCCCCATGGGATATCATCATTAAGGCCGCAGTTGTTAGTGTCCAAGCGGAACACCCACCTTTGTTCTTTCTCCAAGACCATATGTTCCCTGGATACCTGCTCTATCACTGTCCATGAGATATCATCAGGCCTGTGTCCTTTTTCCAAAAAGTGAGCGGTCAGCTTAGTACTAGCTCTTTGGCATCTGATTGTGCTCTTGTGTTCCCCTATCCTGGTCTTGATTGCCCTGCTCGTCATTCCCACATATTCGAGGCGGCAGGGGCACGTGATGAGGTACACTACGTTGCAACTGTTGCACGTTGTGAAGTTTCGCTGTTCCCAGGTAGATCCATTTCTAAAAACCAGGTTGTTGGTCTGCTTTGTCAGGCAACATACTTTACATTGACCACATGGATGGTGGTCTTTCACAAAGTTAGTGTCCCGTCCTTGGTTATTGTTGTTGGTCTTTGGTCTAGTGTGTACAAGCATGTCCCGTATGCTCCTCCCCCTCCTGTGGGAGAACATAGGTTTAGGTAACTGGAGTCCCCCACTGTTTAGAATACTCCAATGTTTGTTGATGACTTTCGAAACCCTGTCTGAGCAGGTATTGAATGTGGTAATGCATATGGGTCTCTGTTCCTCTTCTTTGGATGTCTTTTCTTCCAGGAGGCTCTCCCTGCAGTTATTCCGTGCCCTCTTACATGCCTGATCTATTATCCTTTCTGGATATTGGCGGACTGCTAGTTTCTTCTTCAGATCCTTAGTAACCAGTCAACTAATCACCCTAAGACGCAGGCTCATGAGGTCATATCAACAGGCTTCAAATGTATGTATCAACTGTAGCATGCTTGCACATTTGGAGGCATTTGCCATCATTTGGTTTTGTTCGTCTTTACGATCATTATTTCAACCAGCATGTTTGACTACGGCGCATTTGGGAGCTTATTAGGCTGATGTCTGGGAGGCATTAAGCCATCATTTGCCGTTTTATTCACGAATAATACATCAACCGGCATGTGTGATAAATGACCCACTTATTAGTATGATGAGTGGATGTTTTGATGTCACGCCGCTAGTGAGACGTTTTTCTTGATTAGACACTTGTCCTGGAACTGCAAGGCCCACACCCTTGCTTGTTTAAAAACCCACCACTAGATGGGTCGTTTTGGATTGTGAATATGTGTTTGTGTTTGAAGTGTGTATCACGCTTTGTGTTGAAGCTTTCCAAGGGTTCATAACCTTTGGCCACGATGGTGAATGGCAGTTCATCAGGTCATATACATAATTTATGTTGAGAATACTTTGGGATACTAAGCCACATTGTGACTCACGCAAAAATGAGCCATGTATGAATTGTGCTTGACAAATTGTAATTCTACAACCATGTACCCCTTTTTTCTCTTTTTTCTCTCTTTTGTCTTTCCACAGAGACCATATTAGGTCATTTTTCATGATAATTTTTTCATGATAATGCCTCACCAAGGGCCAACTCAAGCCCAGAGGCTAAACCCAGCAGCCAATTTTTGCTGTTAAGTTTTAGGACCATAGGCATTTAACATTTAGTTTAGAATTGAGTATTTTTGTAGGGATCAACAGAGGTCCTGATGAGTAGGCAGGAGGGGTCTGCCTATGAAACATGTCATGTCGACAAAGTAGACCACACTTGTAATTCTACTTACTAAGCCCCTTTTTAATGTTCCCAGCCTGCGAAGCCATTAAAATTAATTTTTTCGACTAGCCAGGGAATTTTTAACTTTTTTACACCATCATTCACGTAAATAGGTCCCTACACTCCCTAACACATACCACCATCCTCATCACATCACATAGCCTATTGTCAAAAAATATAAGTGCTCCCGTGTCACTGGTAGGTTGAAGCACGCCTCGCCCCGTAGAGGTACGGGAATACCCCAATGATGGGAGAATGACACTATGGGATTCATAGTGTGTGAGGGGTATTTTAAAAACACACAGTGCCCTTAATTTACTATCCAACACCTTCCCTACTATCCACGGGGACTGGAGTTGGAATATTAAAGTAAACTATTCACTATCCAGCGCCCCCCCACGCAAGTCGTTGTAACGACTTGCGTTGTAAAACTTGCGTCGTAAAGGCATGCGTTGTAAAAGCATGCGTGGTAACGACGTACATCCGTTACAAGGTGTAGGAGTCACATGTCCTTCATACTTCACTGTAGTCTTTTAGAAGGATTACAATTTAGGAACTGCAGGTAACAGAAGGATCTCTGTGTTAAAAGCAGTAACCCACTTTTCTACTTTGATTCAAATATAGGACTTCACAAAACACAGATCTCTTCAGCAAGTGCATTAACTACCAGAGTTATCTCGCCATCATTACTATTCACTGAGATGTACTGGGCACCTTCACAGCAGATGCCTTAAGCCAATAAAATATTTTAAAATATAGACTTTGCAACCAATTAAGCATAACAGATCTACTACTGTGATTCTCCATGTTACCAATTTCTTTGTGGCAGGGTTTACAAAAATTATTGTATTAGTTGTGACCCAGATTTTGCGTCGGGATTATGCCACTTTTTTGGCACAACTCCAAAACCAAATCTCATTTGTTAAATCTCAATTAATTTAAATGTACTCATGATATACCTACTACCCCTATGTGTTAGGTCTTAATATCTGACACGACTTCTTGTGTTGTCTCTTACAGTGAGGTCAATCCTTGTGATGTCAAGTGCAATGTTACACGTCGTAACATCATGCGTCATGCTTTCACTTGCATACTGCCTAACCTGGTTAGTCCCCTCACTTCTTTTTGTAGGACTTGTGCCCTGTTTTTTTTAAAAGACAATGCTACATGCCAAAGCATTGGATATGGTGCAATTACCATGCGAGGTTTACAGCAAAATAACTCTTCACTTACAGTGCTTAAGATCCAAGCTCTTTCATCCTGTTTGTAGTCGGGTGTTTTACACAGTGGTATAGCCAGTGTGTCATGGGCCCTCGCGCAAGTAAGGAAATGCCCCCCTGGCCACTGTTTAAACTGTTAAATACGGCAATAACCAGGGTTCATTGGGCCCCTCAGGCCTCTGGCCCCCAGGCCACGGAACCTGCGGGACCAAGATTTGTGGAGGAAAATGGATAGACTGCCAGCAGGGCCCGACTGGTAACCAAAACCGGCCCTGGCAAACTGCTCGGCCGGCCCCCCTGGGGTGAGGGGGTGAAGCTGAGCCATTTCGAGGGTCGGTTTTGGCTGATTTTGTTACAGGGTGCTGATATTTACCGACCCCCTGTAACAAAAATGGCACCCCTGGGGCCAAAAACTGGCCCCACCCAGGCGGCCCACTGGGGAAATGCCCAGGTGCCCGCTACCGCTAGTCCGGCCCTGAATGCAAGCTGGGTCAACTTGCTGTCACAGCGTTCTCAACTTCTGCTATTGTCATTTCTGTAAAGAATGACAAGGATGAGGATATATTTGATCTGGTGATAGTATTTGGTTGCGTGCTGCTGCTGCAGTTGACTTTCTTGGCAGCTATGTATGATTCCAACATATCTGCTTTGGAGATGTAGTGAGCAAAAAATTTGTTTTAGAAATGTTCTGTATTGTGAAATTTTTGTAAATTTTTGCAAAGTTATTTTATTGAGCATCAGGCGTTGTGGGTCTTGCCTAAGTATTGTTTTTTTGGTTCTATTTTTAGTAAGGATTTATGCATTTGATTGAGTCCAGGTGGACTCAATTTGTCAGGGTTGTTAGGTCTCGCCTAGCGTCACGCCGCATGTGCTGCTCGCTTTGGAGATCTTTTGTCATCGGTTTGCTTTTGGAAGTGCGGTTGGTGACCGCCCTGTCTCCCTTAGGCCCCCGCCCACCCGGACTGGACTCGTACTAATACCATTTCAACACAAAACACTTAGTCTTGCCAGTAAAGCGGTCTTGAATTGTTTTTTTTCGCTTGTTTGCAGCAGTTTAAACGTTTCCTCGTTTTTTCTGAAGTCTTAAACGACTTTTGTTTCTCTCTCAATTGCACAATTTCTTGTCTTACTAAAACTATGAGAATAATTCATCCACAGAGAACATGCATCTTTTCCCGGAGCTTAAAACTCATATTATTGATAGTAGCTGCAATACTTGGTGCGTTGTTTAACTTCTAGATGCTTTTTTCTGCAGTTCGTACTGTAGTTTGATTGTAATCTTGATTTTTCATAGCGATTGCTCTGTGCTGGATACCTAATTAAGCCTGTTTGCCATGTTGTTTACAACGAGAAGTTGGTATGTGAAATTATTGAAAAACATAAGGCGATTTTTCCAACATTGTAGTATTTTTTTAGGCCCGTTCTTAGACTGATTAGCGAGGTGTAAGGCAACCCTTTTGTTGATAATGCACTTGGTCTTTGCTCGTGTCTTCTGGTCACTGGCCTCTCTTCTGACTTTTGGGTTATTGCCGTGTTCCATATATTACGTCTGTCCAACCTGAAACATCTAATTGAAAATTACTGCCTAAACGGGACAACATAATGTATACTTGCTTTGGGCCCTTCTTGTGGCACAGTTGTGTCAATGCATCAGAGCTAAAATTACCATTTTTTCGAGGTGCACTGCATGTGTGTGTGGGCAGGATCTGGATGAGGGTGTTTTGCTCGCAAAGCTGGAATATGGCGCACTGCTGCTACATGTTAACATACATAAGGAAATTGTAAAACGCAACTGTTACCTAAATACAATTATTAAAAAAGTAACGTTTTTGCCTCATAATATTTCCGTCATTGTTAATTTTTTCAGTAATCTTTTTTACAGGAGTTTTTTTCCTTTCTCTATAATTGCCTTCCGCATGTGCCTTTTCACACATTCTAAAGGTTAAAACCAAATGTAGCAATATGGTAAATTATTATAGGTTCGATTGAAAGGTACAGCGAATTGTAAGGGGCGTGGAAATGCGAGATTAGGATGAATCGTTACATGAAGATATGAAGAGAAGAGATTAGAGAAGGCGTGAGGATTTGTGAAAATATTTGATCCATGCTGGTAGAATCTATTTCGGTAAAACTGCGTGACAACACTATAAAGCCAAGCTTGGTGTTTGTTTTGTTACCCTAAAGAGAGGGACTGAGAAATAATCGGGGAGTTGAGGGTCACAGTTTTACAGGCGGAGGCTTTCCACATCAAGGTCATGCATCCGAAGGGATTAGCAGCATGGTCTTGTTAAAGCCAATAGAAACGCGATAATTTTTTTCAAACCATTTGGGAATGTGTTTTTTTTTATCATCTTCAATTTCACTATCTTGTAGCATTCTCTAATTTAATGTCCTCTGTCCTCGGGCACTTATGTGAATATAATGTTCCTTTGGTCTACAACAATAGATCTTCGCTTACTGTCAGCCCCACTACTGGTGTCTCCCTTGTGTTTTTTAAAGTGTTTTTACGTGAGTGATTTGTTAACGAGCTATGGTTACCTCGCTTCTGGGCGATTCAGTTTTAAATTTTCACATGAATTGTGCCAGGGTGGGTCGATACACTGTGTTGCCCTTCATATCATTGTGGATGCCCACGCTCTTGCCTCGGACGAAAGACCTGATGCTTACATCTTCAGTGTGTTTACTGTGATTGATGCGATCACTGGCGGTTGAGAGTGGACTCCTTTTGAAGATGGATTCTCCTAGGATTTTTCCTGTTCTCAGTGGTGTAAACTGAGTCACCACCATCTGCTTGCAGCTACTGCCTCTCATTGATGCCTAGGCCAGTGCTTGCATTAGTTAGGTCCCTGTTTGTTTTTTTGTTTTTAAAGCTCTTTCTCCAATCTTAACTCTTCATGAAGTCACTCTGTGGACTCCCTCTTCTGAGGTTGCAACCCAAGCCGAGACCTTTTAACACCTGGGGAAAGTAAAATAAGGCATAAATAAAAGGCATTGTCGTTTACAATGGCAATAGCTCAAACTCTTGCAAATGCGAGACCTATTGCATTGCAAATGCTTGTTTTTGGATGTATATCGAGTTTGCTTGAGTGAGGTGATTTGTCCTTTTATCTTTTTTAGTTCTTCATTCATCAAAGGGGCTTTCATTTTTTGCCTTACTTAGTGACCTGCGTAGGGATTAGTAAGTTAAAATCTGATATCAAGCGTCTATAGTGAGTTAATTGTGTCCAGTTGAATGTTAGAAGTTAGTTGAGATTCCAGATTCTCCAAGTTTAGTTTGATCGATAGTCTTTAGGAACATGCAGGCAGGGCATGCTATGTTTAGCAGTCACTTTTCTAGAATCCTCTGTATGAAGGCGACAATGTGGTAATCAGACCGTGTGACTGGGGTGATTCTTGGAATAGTTATTAGTTCTGCATTGCAAAAGATGAAATATAATGTATGACCTGCTGTATGGGTAAGTCTGTGAACAATTTGTTGTAAGTCGTGCAAGCACACACCTGCCAAAATGGACTTTGCTTTGGTATTAGGTTTGTCAAACCAGATATTTAGATCACCAAAATCTCATACATTAGAACACTTAGTTGATAAGTCTAATACAGCACCCAGGAAGGCATCAGGAAAGACTTTTGTTCAGTGATGGTCTGTAGGGGAGGACGAATTAGCAGCTGAAAATAGAGCTGAGGTTGCACATAATAAAAGAGCTTCATAGCCTTCTATTACATCTCTTCCGACTTGGAAGGTAATATAAATTCCTTAAATACAGTCGCCAGTCTACCTCCACTCGTTGCTTGTCAGTTGTGAATGATTGTACATTATTCAGCTGGGATACCATGTCATGTCTCAACCATGTTTCTGTGCTGGATAAGTGGGCCGATTCTGTATCCATCAACCAATCAAAGATGTAGTATGTGTTTTGGTGAAGGAGTGCTTTCGGTCACCATTAGTGTTACTATTACCATTTGAATTAATGGTTGATTTGTCATTGATTGATGGGTGTTTTCTCCCGTTTAATAGACAGTAAAGCACCTTTAAATGTAAGGGAGCAAGTGATAAAGGCATCCTTGTTTTCCTGGCTGTCACAGACCTGTTCAAACAGGCTTATTTGAAATGTAGCTGGGTCTTTGTAGGAATTTGTTGCTAATCTCATTTGCTGCATTGTGTTTTGGGTGCTTTATTGTATGTGTATTAGTAAAATATTGAAATTCATTTGTGTCGTCTCGTGTTGTAGCGGAGTGTGATTTGTATGGGTGTTGTGGGAGATAGAGAACGATGTCGTGAGTTCTGTGTTGTGGCTATTGAGTGCTTCACAGTGAGAAAGAGCTGTTGAGGAGTTGGCAAATACTTTAGTGATGTACTTTTGAACTGATGTTCTTGAGGATTTTGATGTGGTTTCGATTTGCGTCGGGGCTTGAGACGTCAAGCGTGCAGTTTTACATTGTTGTAGGAGATGTGTCTATTAGGGAGGCTGAAGAAGCATAAGTAATCAAGTAATAGAGTGAGAGGGAGACACTTGAATGGTTGTGGAGACCGTGGGACGTTATGGGGATTGGGATAGGATCAGCCATGGGGAGGGGGGTTGAACATTTTGGGACCATTGAGGAGTATGGGTGTTGGGTAGCAATGGGGAAGTGCAGGATAAGGTTTGGGAGGAGGATGCAGAGAGGAGTATAAGGAAGGGAGGATGCAGTTCGGAGAAAGGAGGGTAGTATTGTACTATAGTGGGATCCGGTCAACTTGTGAAAGCGGTTTGTGCAGGGTGGTCATGGTATTGTTGTAGAGAAGCTTAAGCATGGTGAGAACACATGATGTTCAGCTTTAAGGAAAGAAAGATTAATAGTAGTGGGGTGTGTGGTGAATGAGTATTGATGTATCAGGGTGGCTTGTGTAGTGTGTAGAACGAAGAGAGGAGGTGTGTCTTGTGAGTGTGGGTGCATAATTGTTGTAATTGAGAATGATATTAACTCAGTGGAATGGTTGCCGTAGAATGCTGGGTGAGGTGATCTCTGAAGGTTGAGCTCCAATGTTATCCAATGGGGCATAGGGGGCTCCCGTTGGTGGCTGCTGACGAGCAGGCCACTTGGTTGTGGGACTTTAGCTCAGGGCAAATGGGGAAACAAAGTAGCACCAAAGTTGTACAAAGTGCATGCGTACGCACCACTTACAGGTTTTCAAAATGCATAAATAAAGGGCATTGTCATTTACAATGTCAATAGCTCAAACTCTTGCAAATGCAAAACCTATTGCATTGATAATGCTTGTTACGCTTATCAAAGATTCTATCAGGGGAATTTTTCTATGTGTCCCGAGCAGTAGTTATTTTCCACTGTTATTGTATAGTGATATATATTTAGCCCCGTATTGGACATGGGCTGTTTAATAGTATAAGTCTAAGTCTGGGAGCCCGAGCCCCCCATCTATCTGATCCAGTTTCAATGTGTCTCGTGCCACTCTGCTTCGTCTGCCTGACCAAACTAGTGTTATCAAGAGGCTGTTTAAGCGCATAAAATCTGCGAGTTTTGGATGACACAGAGACACCCGGAAAGAAACTGAATTTTTGCAACAGGCACTCTCCCAATGGTGAACAGTTGCAAGCCTACCCAGAACTGGACCGACAAATGCAAGCCCTCCAACATACTTTCAACATTATAGGCGTACTGCGTCATTGGTGTCACCTCTACCATTATGCCAAGATTTCTGAATTTGTCCTTTTCCCTGTGTATTTGCAAGCCAGGAAGGCGATCCATGTAGGTCTGTGCCAAAGCACACAGGGGCAACAAAATACTCCTGTGTCTATTATACCTCAGTCCTGCCTCTGCATCAAAACCTCTTAAGCTGCGCCATTAATACCTGGACTGATTCCCCAGGTCTCCCTCAAGTACAAGAGGGCATTGAAATTGTAAAGTGAGTCACATGTGTGGCATTACCCAATCAGCTCCCCTAAACCCCCAACTTCATTACCAGCCTGATAGCCAGCAGCTACAGGTCCAATGCAAACAAAAGTGGCGACAACAGGAGTCGTGCCTAGTGCCACATTGTATCTCTAATGCCCCCGATATTACCCTGCTGGTTCTAACCCAGGCCCGAGGATTCTTATAGAGCAAAACGACCCAGGCACAGAAAGACCTTCCAAATCAAATCAGGTATAACACATCCATCAAGTAGGGCCCTTCCAGGGTATCAAAGGCCTTAGCAATGTCCACTGATGCCAAGATTAGCTCATCATTACTGTCTTGCACCGAGTGCCATATGTGCATCAGGAGCCTAAAGTTGAGGGGCCTACTGTGGCCTGGTATAAAGCCCCACTGGTCCTCAAGGACCAAAATGCTGATCACCCGCTGCAGGCGTGTTTTCAAACTTTACACAGGATCTTGGCTTCTGAATGAATCATAGTTAGCAGCCTATAGGATGCTACCTCTGTAGGACTGCGTTCCCCCTGGTCTTAGTATCATACATATAAGCCCCTCACTCATCGGTTGGGGTGCTCCCAGGAAACCTGCGTCTCCACCAACACCTCCAGTAATTTCTCTGACAATAGGGGTGGGAAGGATTGATAGAATTCTTCTGAGAAGCTATTGCTTCCTGGAGCTTTATTATTGGAGTGTGTCCCCAGTGGATATAATAACTTACCACCCTCTCTGTGGAGGCACTGCTTATATTTCCTTTGTACCAGACTATCTAATCTGTCGGCAGTTTCTCCCAGGGATTGCCTTTATTGGTTTTGTCCCCAAGTCCTGCCCAGTGGCCTGCTTGCACTTTAAGTCTGTTAGTCACATTTCCTGCACAGTGAGGTCCTTCTGCAGGTGCCTTTTTAACCTTGAATACCTTACCCAGAGATGTGCCTCAGGCCACCACCTTTAAGCCTCCCATTCGTGTGCCCATTCGTATCTATGTAGGTTGCTATCTGTGCGCCAAGGTCCCCCCAGAATTCCATGTTCTGCAGGACTCCCGGTGGCAGTCTCCAATTGTTGATAGCCATCTGTGTGTCACCCCATACAAAGTCAACTCTCATTGGGGGATGGTTAAATAGGTATCCTACTATGCCCTTCCTATGCGGGTAAGCATATACTAAAAATGTTGTGGCGCAGGCGAGGCTAAAAGTGCCACCGACTGAACCACTCCAAGGTCAAGCCTTAATGTTGTGTTCAGAGGCAGAGGCCCATCCACTAAGCGAGTCAATTAGTGGATTCAGGAAAACACCCACGGTGTAAGGCCATCCCGCAGCAGGTGTATCAAGTTCAGGATGTCCCGCTGTTATGAATAAAGAAGAAGGCAATCTTTGTGAAATCTGGTGCTCCCCTGGACGGTCACCGGGCATCCATGTATGCTGTCCTAGGAAGCCATCTCCCACGAGTGGGCCTGATCCAAAATGGTCACTGCCGATCTCCCGATCTCCCCGGATTTGCTGTCTCGCTAAGCTCCCACCGTCAGCTTTCCACAGGCAGAGGAGACCCTGGCCTCCCCTTTTCATATCCACATCGACCCCAAGACCACACTCAGAGGCACCCTCCTCTACAGACCACCAGGACCCCGCGCAAAATTCAGTGAAGACATCACGGACTTCATCACTCCTCACGCGCTCCCCTCCAAAGACTACATCCTTCTGGGAGACCTCAACTTTCACCTTGAAAAGTTCAACGACCGCAACACCACCACCCTCCTGGACAATCTCGCCAACCTCGGACTTAAACAACTGGTCACGTCCCCCACCCACATCGCAGGTCACACACTCGACCCCATCTTCACCTCCAGCAATCATGTCTCCTTCAGCCACACTACGGAGCTCCTCTGGACTGACCACAGCTGCGTTCACTTCACCTACAACAAACCAAAACCCACCAACCACCTCCAACCAACTCTGCTAAGAAACTGGAACAAAATCACCACGGACCAGATCTCCGCATCGCTCCTTCTAAACACCCCAGCCCACTCTTCTAACGCAAACGAAGCCGCCACCAACCTCACCCTATGGTTATCCAACACCGCCGACACCTTAGCACCACTGAAGAAACGTCAAAACAAACCTACCAGCAAAAAGACCTCATGGTTCAACGATGAGCTTAAGAAGTCCAAGAAACTCTGCCGCTCCCTCGAAAAGGCCTGGAAAAAAGACCCAACTACTAGCACCAAGGACGCCTTCAAAAACGCCACCCGCACTCACCACCAACTAATCCGAAAGGCCAAGAAAACAGCATTCAAGGATCGACTTGACAACAACGCCCACAACAGCAAGGAACTTTTCAACATCGTCAAGGAATTTTCCAACCCCTCGGCCAACTCCAACGACATCACCCCCTCTCAAGCCCTCTGCGACTCCCTAGCCTCATTCTTCCACAACAAAATTGCAGACATCCACAACAGCTTCGACGACCAACCCGGAAACCAACCCACCCTACCTTTTGCTGAACATTCTCCCCCCGTGAACACCCTTAACGACTGGAACCCAATCTCCACTGAGGACACAATCCGCCTGATGAATTCCATCCACTCAGGATCCCCCACAGACCCATGTCCTCACCACATCTTCAACAAAGCAGACTCCGTCATAGCACCGCACCTCCGAGACGTCATCAACAGCTCCCTCAACTCCGCCACCTTCCCGGAAGACTGGAAACACGCTGAACTCACCGCCCTTCTGAAGAAACCCACAGCGGACCCCACCGAACTCAAAAATTACCGCCCCATCTCGCTCCTTCCATTCCCGGCCAAAGTCATCGAGAAAGCTGTCAACAACCAGCTCGCCGCCTTCCTCGAAGCCAACAAATCCCTCGACTCCTCACAATCTGGCTTCCGAGCAAAACACAGCACTGAGACCGCCCTCATCGCAGCAACAGACGACATTCGAACTCTACTGGACAATGGAGACACAGTCGCCCTCATCCTCCTCGACCTCTCTGCAGCATTTGACACAGTCTGCCACAGCACCCTTTTACAACGCCTCAATAACATCGGAATCCAAGGAAAAGCACTGGAATGGATCACCTCGTTCCTCACCGGAAGAACTCAGAAAGTCCGCCTCCCACCATTCAAATCCGAGGCCACTGAAGTCATCTGTGGCGTACCACAAGGATCCTCACTCAGCCCCACCCTCTTCAACGTATACATGAGCCCCCTCGCGGCCATCGCCCGCCAACACAACCTCAACATCATCTCTTACGCGGATGACACTCAACTTATCCTTTCTCTCACCAATGACCCCAGCACCGCCAAAACCAACCTACACGAAGGAATGAAAGAAGTTGCAGAATGGATGAAACAAAGCCGTCTGAAACTGAACTCAGACAAAACAGAAGTCCTCATCTTAGGTACTTCCCCCTCTGCATGGGACGACTCCTGGTGGCCGGAAGCCCTCGGAAAAGCACCCATCCCGACAGACCACGCACGGAACTTAGGCGTCATCCTGGATTCTTCACTCTCTATGAATAGACAAGTCAGCGCCGTATCCTCTTCCTGCTTCAACATTCTTCGCATGCTTAGAAAAACATTTCGCTGGATCCCCACCGAAACAAGGAAAACAGTCACCCATGCTCTGGTCACGAGCCGACTGGACTACGGAAACACCCTCTACGCAGGCACTACCGCTAAACTCCAGAAGAAACTCCAACGAATCCAAAACGCCTCAGCCAGGATCATATTAGACATCCCACGCAACGAACACATCTCTGGTCACCTTAAAGACCTCCACTGGCTACCCGTCAATAAGAGGATAACTTTCCGACTGCTAACCCACGCACACAAATCACTCTACGACATCGGACCAGAATGCCTCAACTCACGACTGTCCTTCTACACCCCCTCCCGCCAACTACGTTCTTCCAGCCAAGCCCTCGCCACTGTACCTCGCATCAACAAGACCACCATGGGAGGCAGATCCTTCTCATACCTGGCTGCTAAAACATGGAACTCACTCCCCGCTTACCTTCGCCTTACCCAGAACCACCTAGCATTCAGAAAGCAACTTAAAACGTGGATATTTGACAAGTAATCCTTCTCCCCTTTCTAAGCGCCTTGGGACCCTCTGGGTATGTAGTGCGCTATATAAATTCTCTGACTTGACTTGACATATGCAGTGAGTGCAGAACACATCTCTGTCTACTGTCCACCAGGGCCCTGAGCGACACGTCTGGGTTCTGCCCCAATCGGTTACCTCCTCTGTAATCCTGGCACTGCGGGTGGGGGGTGCAGACTGTTTTAACGGCCGCATCTCCCTGCACTTCTTCCCTGTTCTCTGTTCCCTGTTCTCTGTGGGAAGTCTCCAGCAGGTGAATGCAGTGCAGCCACTACTCCTTTCAGCAGGCGCGTCTGCAAGCCTTCTCTCCCAGGGCTCTCTTCCTCACCGATTCAGGATATTTCTGACACAGGTTAGTTCACCTCTCCTGCCTCTCTGCTGGTTACGGTGGGCAGTAATCTGCAATTGTTTAGCACTGCAGATTTGTTCGAGGGCACTTGATTTGGGCCATCTTGCTTGGCCATGCCACCAGCATCCAATTTATTTAAGTAATTTGTGGCCTCTCATAATCAGCCTTTCCTGATTACATCTGGCTCAGCGAGGATCCTAGTGTTGTTCTCTGGGGCTGGTAGTCACTTACAAGTACAATTTCGACACAAAAAAAGATAAGCTGTTTATGCATGGTGGCATTTATAGGTGATTGTGTATTACTATTGGACAACTTTGGAATATTTTCTGAAGTTAGGTATTCGATTTCATTTTAGTAGTAGAAATAACATGACTTTTTCTTAAGAAGAATGCTTGAGGAAAGTTGGAACTGAGAAGAAGGGGTCCCAGCGTGAGAGTGACAAAATAAAAGCAATTCAATTTTTTTGTTACAAAGACACTGAATGCGTCCACATTGTTTTATTCACAATGGGACTGGGTATATTGAATATACTGACTTTTTCTTAAGAAGAATGCTTGAGGAAAGTTGGAAGCAAAGGACCATAGTATGGTAAAGGACATATATTGTCTGGCCTCTTTGAAGTTTTGTATTTGATTTGAGGACATTTCTGATACGTTTTTTATCACGTGCTTTCAAAACTCCCACTGTTACTTAATGAGGGGTTGACCTCATTCCTTTTCTGTTATAAAAGTAAATGTGCACTCTTTTTATGGAACGAGAGGATTTAATTGCATAATCCATTTGCTAAATGTGAAGCAGATGCTTTGGCAGTGTAGACCTAGTGAGTAAACACCTACTGACAGTTCTAAGTAAAGGCATGTCTGCTACTTAAATAGCTGCTTAAAATATTTTAATGTCTGCCTCTCCTGTTCCCAGCAAGTACAAACCATGTCATATGTCATGGAAATTTGGAAAGGGGTACTTAAGTTGGTTTAAAATAAGCAATGGGGTTCCTTGCATGCAGGTCAATTCAATATGTTTATTAAGATTTAGATCTCCAATGAGGTCCACATAAAAAAATGCACAATTATTACACAGTAAGAATATTAAAATAGTAGGTCAGTTCTTTGCCACAATAAATAGAATACAAATATTTAAGCAGTTAATATACTACAATTTCAATACAATCACTTCAATCCATTTAAAAGTTTATTATGAGACAAAAATTATTAATATATATCAGCAGCAGTTAATATAACAGTTAATCCATCAGAGGCGATATCGAGATTCCTTCAAAGTTTGTTCTAGGCTTTCCTTAAAGCAGCGTAAGTGTATGTGCAAAGGCAGATGGAAGGCAGGCAATGACACAGCATGAACAGAAATAGGTGAGAATAATCGCCATTATAACGGAAAAAAGCAAATTTCAATGCTTTAGTTAAATCCTTTAACACAACAAGTAAATCAAGTTAGATACATATGAAATTTGTTAATGTTATATTACCATGCAATAATGACTTTTTAATTCATCCCATTTTAGATAAAAAGCTTCATATAGGAGCAGAGGATAATAGACCAAAAGAAATGTTAAGCAAAGATCGAACGCATATATATCAACATTTCATATTCCCATAATAGTAATGGATTAGAAAGTAAAAATATATCCCACTTTTGTGCAAAAGGGGACTAAGTAGCAGCAATACCAAGTGCAAGAATTAGACCAAAGACTTAAGAACTCTGTTAGTCTTAAGAAATGCAAATGGCCCGGAATATAAAAACATAGTCATGAGGGGTGTTACATATCCCTAGAGATCAGAAGCCTAATCATGAAAAATTACCATAAAGCTGAAGAGAAGACGGGAACCGAGTTACATTCTCATAACTCCTGCCATTAATTCTCCTCTTTATTCATAAAACTAAATAAAGTATGTACTGCTAAGGAAGAACCTACCTTTGTATAGTATAATGAAAACTAAAATATATTCATAAACACCTTTACAAAATGTAATCATTTTGTACACACTATTTCATTCTTTGGCTAGCGGAGAAATTTGCACTTTTAATGTTTTGTATAAACATTGGTCGAAGCCATCGATGACGAAATGGTAACTAAACTGGGCAAACAAATAGAATGTGATCAAGATTCTGAATACCCAGGTTACATATGTTACAGTGTTTTCCAATTTTCAAAGAAGGGGACAAATTTGCTGTTAGATCATTTAATGGTAAAAGATTCAGGCGGCATAGAGTTAACCAACGACGAGTACCATTGTCCAAATTCCAAGATAGGTATTTCTGGGAAACTTTTGGGGTACTTGAGATGGCTATTATCTTCAGCCTTTCCTTTAAACTCCAATACTTAATATATCTCTGAAAACTAACCATACAACTTGTGATTTTTAAAAAGGATTTGAGTTCGAAAAGCGAGAGCATGCAGGTCCTTCCCACTTTGTGTGTTTCTGTGTTCCTCCCCTTCTGTTTATTTTGTATTGCCTGCTGGTTGGGACTAGAACTTTTTCTTTCCTTTTAAACTGAATGTGAGTTTCTACTCATGTCATCTAGGATTTTTCTTTTCTCTGGTTCTAGATATGAAGGAAAAAAGCTTTAGCTCTGTTTTCTAGCATAATGTAGTTTCATTAGGAACTGCATGCAAATACATATGCCAATGGATGCAATGGGTCCACTGTTTTTAGGTCGAGTCTGGGCAGCGCCTGTGCTGTTCTGTGAGGCACATTGGATTGAGGTATGGCATAGAAGCTATGTCCATTTCCCGCCCATCTTTTCAATTGGCGCCTGCTTCTGGCCTTACGAAATCATTGCTTTTCATTTGTGAATAGGCTTTGTAGTTCCTCCTTGGTACCCCCTTGTCTGCATTTGTAACCTCTCATAACGACTGGAGTTTTTACTTGTGTTGTTACAAGGTCTGCTTTATAAGTCGATGAGTACTATTTTCTCTAATAATCTTCCCCTATTCCACCCACCACATCGCAGCAGGCCGCCTGCTTTTATATTATTTGTATTAAATTATAGCGCGGCCCGCTTTAACTATAGTGGCTGTGCTTATTTATTTAATTTATAGCGCGGGCCACTTTGAGTTTAGCGGCCAATCGTATTTAATTATTTAATATACAGCGCGGGCCGCTTTCACTTTAGCGGCCGCGCTACAGAACCTTTTAAATGTCTTTTTTTTCTAGCTTTGGGTGAAAGCACACCGCACTCACTTTTACTTTAATGTTGGCCACACCCCTTTTTTAAAGACGCTGCTCGCTGTCACCTGCATTTGGTGAGAAGCGCCTAAAGAAAGGGGCACAGCCATTATTAGAGTGGTCGCGCATTTGCGCGAGTTTGAGCTATTGGCCTTAAAAATGACAATGCAATTTATATATGTGTTGCTTTAAAGAACACACAAATAAAAGGCATTGTCATTTACAATGCCAATAGCTTAAACGTTCGCAAATGTGAGACCTATTGCATTGAAAATGCTTGTTATAAATTGTCATTCTTGACTTACACATACCATTACGAACCCAGCGCGTCCCCTGGGCAACTCTCACATACCCTTTAAGACCCTCTGTTCACGCTAACATTGTTTCCAGCCTTTCAGCAGTAGCAGAGAAACAGAAATTCTAGACAGCCCAGCACTGTTATTCCTTTCCCTCGTCTCAGTATTGTATATTGTAGTGGGTGAGACAGATGGTGCAAAGATTTTTGTCAGAGAAGGTGTTGGACTGGGATGTTTCATATGTGGCTAGGTTGCCTGTGGCCTATCTTAGTGAGGCTGGATGATGTGAATCAGAGATGTCCTATCAATGATGCAATGGTGGTGAGAGTTGAGGGTTGGTGGGAGAAGTAGAGGTAGAGGTAGCACTGAGAAGGAGAATTGTATTGTGAAATATAAACAAACGTTTTGTTACCATTATTTCATAGAATCATATGCTTTTACGTAGATGCAAACAGGGCACTACTTTGCAACGCATGTTATTAGAAGATTTAATGTGCTGAGAAGATGTGAGCATAATGTGACTTTTGGAGTGACCCAACTTAACTGAAAGAAGGGAAATCAATAAATGAGAATAAATAAATGATTGATGAATGTAAATAAAATATGATTTTGGGGTGTCAATCCTTCCTAACTGCAGTGCAAAAGCAGACACAAGAAGATGGTAAACAAAAACGAGATATATAGCAAGGACTGTTAGAAATCAGATAGGTGAGCCTCCTGTTCCATCCCCTTTTCATACACAATCGAATGGTGTAACAAAAAGGTGACTCTGCCATTTGTATGGTGTCACAGTTTAGGCGAAAGCAACTGTGTTGCTTTATTTCCACGTATAACATGAAGGATCCATTAGTGGCATTGTGGGTTTCACATTTTTAAAATTAACTTAAATCACTTGTTGAAAGCAATTCCTGTTGCTCGTGTTTAAAATGTTATTTTGCACAATCTTTTCTGTTGCTTTCATAACACATCTTTTTAGGTTTCAACTGAACAGTCTTGCAAAATCCTTTGTATTTAAAAAAAATAGGGGCTTAGACTCGACCATTATTTACCTTTACTTACTTGGCTGGCTTCAACGTGGCTCCCACGTCACTTTACTTACTATTGCTGGCTCCTACATGCCTCCCATGCCACTCTCGTTCTGTGCTGATTAGCGCCTCCTCCTCGCCTCCATCTTTGTACTTTGGAGCCTGGACAAAGTACTGCTTCCAGGGGCCAGTGTTCTTCCACTGGCTGCTACATGCTTCTGGAGGTACCTAAAAAAATTAATTAAAGACAGCAGGAGTTTTTCCAAGCAGACAACTTCATACAGGGTTGCTTTCATCCCCCTTCCTTTCTCCTCCTCAGAACACCAATAATAATGTTTTGTGCTCTCTCCTCCCCCTGTCTGTGGAGTACACAGTATCAGACACAAGTCTGTAGAGAACCCATCCCGCACGATTGTGTCTAGCTACAGGGCAACTGTTGCATTGGAAACCTTAATGCTCGAACCACCCATAATTGAAAACTGTTTTCAATACATACAGTAAATATGGTCCGACAACTCACCCCTCCACCCTGCGTGACAGGCAGTTTTCTGTTATATAATATCTGAGCACCATAACAAAAGGAACATGCTTTATAGAAAAAAAAACATTTATATTCTGCCTGTGCCATCTTGGAAGAAAAAGGAGAACAAGTGATTTGCCCAGAATCACAGGATGTTGAGCTGACGCAGAGACTTGAACCTGTTTCACAGTTGGCAGTTCAGGCCATCAGGCTACATCCTCTCCAGAGTTAAAGGTTGCTTGTAAACAACAGGCATTGGCAAATCCATTAGGTTGCGCCTATGGAAAATCTATTGGCTTTGCCACTGTTTAGGTCGAGCATTCGAGACCTCTTGTATATACTTTAGTATATACTTATATGTGTATGTACTTTGTGGGCTCTGGAGATCAGCCCTAGGACTTGTCTGCTTCCGCTTAGGGACCTTTTTTCTGTTCAACTGCCTCTATTTAACTGTCTTGATAGACAACAATCAGTAGAGATCAGTAAAATACCAGAATTGATTTCTGCTTGTTCAACTGCCTCTATTTAACTGTCTTGATAGAAAATGACCAGTAGAGGTCAGTAAAATACCAGAATTGCTTTCTGCTGAGGGACCTTCTTTTTCGAATTTTTCTGGCAACTGCCTCTATTTAACTTTCTTTTTTTCGTTGAAAATTTTTACTATGCATATGCGTAAATTTACAACAAGCTGATCACTGGTTAAAGCTGATATTAACATGCTTCTCAACACAGAAGGATCCACTTGAAGATACATAAAATCCATTACATTGAATTTACATCACAGTGTGTAACATCTCATCGTGTTTCAATCACTAATGTCCCTTTCTGACTATTCCGGGGGTGGCGCAGAGATATTCCCCCTGAAATTGTTCCACTTTCCCACACCCGCTTCCATTTCTTCGGGCACCCCCTGTGTATATATACTGCCTTCTATGTATCCATTGCTCAGTCCATATCGTTACACCTTTCCCGATGTGTGGGAGGCGCCTGCGTTCCCCAGTGTTTTGCGATATTGTGTTTTGCAAACATCATACTTAGTGTCGCCCAGTCTTGTGCTGTGTGATTAAGATCCATAGGCTCCCAGATATTAAGGATACACCTCTTGGGCTCTGGCATTATAGTGACCCCTCTAACTTGGGAGATGGTATGCATAAGTGATCCCCAGTATGTCATGATCTTTGGGCATTCCTACAGCGTATGAAGGAAAGTGCCGACCACCCCGCATGGTCTGAGACGAAGTGGGTAATTCGTGTTCCTCATCTTATGCATCGTTAGCCTTGTGTAGTAGATTAGGTAAAGTATTTTTTAACTGCACCAGCTTCAATTTGGAGGTTATCGCCACCTCCCACGGAGCTGCGAGGGCTTCCTGCCAATTCCTCTCATCCAGCTCACCTATATCAGCTTGCCATTTTTCTCCAAAAGTTTGTGTAGGCTCTGGTTGGTTATTCATAATTTTATGATAGGTTGGGGAAATGGCTTTCTTGTCCATTTATTCTGTAAGGAGCCTGTCCTCCAACGGGGAGGCATCTGGGAGTACAGTACCCGAGGGGACGGCCGCCTTAAGAGCATGTAGCGGAAACTTTCAGTAGGTGCCATCTCATACTTATCTTGGAGCTGGGTAAATGTGATGACCTCTCCCTTACATCAGAGATCTCCTACTTTTGAGATTCCTATTAGGTCCCATTGTTTGAAGCCCTTACTACCGCTAAGCCTACCCAGCCTTTAGGTTTCCTAGAGTTGAGACAGTTGTGTTGTGATACCATCCCAGCCTAGTTTTTTGTGGTCCGTATATTATCTTTGCACTGTGTGTGCAGTGGGCCCCATGAGGGTGTTTTTCCGGAACTTATTATAGAGCGCCCTCAGGACTCCTCCCTCTCCCAGAACATGTCTATCCATACAAAACGCAGGTTCCGTTTGAGGTGTGTGCAGCCATTGGTTAATCACGATCAGTTGGGAGGCCCAATTGTATGATTCTAAATTTGGGAGGGCGATCCCACCATCTTACCACCCCTGACCAATTTGTGCTTGGCTATAAGGGCTGGTTTTTCTGTCCCATAGGAGGTTACTTACTTCTGCATCAGTTGCCTTAAAGTAGGAGAGGGGAACCGGGAACAGGGTGTTCTGCAGGTCGTAGAGGAATTTAGGGAGTGCCAAGATCTTAAAGAGTACTGCTCTTTCCAAATGCGTCAGAGGTAGGGATTGCAAATGTTTGGTATCACGGTGGAGCCTTTTTAAGGGTTCCATAAAGTTTATTTCCATAAAGTCTATGGGACGCAGTGTGATATGGAGTCCTAGGTATTTAAACTCCCCTCTACGACCTGTATCATACAGCCCACCGGGAGACGCGGTGGGCGCCGCTCAGCACATATAGAAGAGATTTGGCACAATCAATAGTATAGCCAGAGACTCTAGCATACACCTCACATATATCCAGAAGTCGGGAGAGTGAGCACCTGGGAAATGCCATGTATAGCAGGATATCATCTGCATAGAAGGAGATGCTGTCCTCCCAGCCGGCCGCCCAACGGAGCCCACGAATATCCCGGGCTCTCCTGATCCAGGCCGCCAGCGGCTCCAATACCAGGGCGAATACTATTTAACTTTCTTGAAAGAAAACGACTAGTAGAGGTCAGTAAAATACCAGAATCACTTTAGCATTCTCTAGATTCCAGTCCATAGAAATTGTCTTCCACGCACACCCATAGACACTAATATTTTTTTCAAATCTTGTATTTTCAGCGATATGACCACTGAAGGCCCTGATTGTATATTAAAAACAGAGCTTTGGACTATACCATTTCCTGCTGAAAGGCAATATTTCTCTTCATGTGTTCCCATACCTGGTGTGTCACACAGTTTAGTGCTTACTTTCCCTCCATGTTAAAGAACAGTAGATGTTTCAGCACCCAGGCTAATGTGTTGCATAGCTAAATACAAGTAAGGTCCAAAAGGTGAGACCGATTGCATTGCAAATGCTTGTTTTATACATGTTGCAACATGGTTTAAAGTAAAAAAGAACAACATACTAAGATGTGGCCAGCATCATAGCTCTTATTTGTTTTTGCACAGCAGCTCAACTGTGCAGCATGTACATTGACAAAGCCAATATTATTGCATGTGTAAAATCTATTAGCTTTGCCAATGCTTGTTTCATATTCTGTGTTAAATATTTTTGTTAAGACATGATAATAAAGAGCAACATTTTGTTTTTCTAATAGACAATATTGCAATCCAGAGCAAAAACCTTCAGTAGTGTCAATCTAATCACGAAATATGACTTATTTCTGCGCTAGTCAAAAATACATTAGTTATACTGCACTCTGCTTAAGTGAAGATCCTCAGCGTGCCATGCACAACCTATACAACTGATTTACTCGATTCACATAGTCCAGATGGTCTCTTTATTAAGGAAATATGGTAAAAGGTAATTTATCTCACAGCTTTGACGCAGTAATCCCCAGGGCTGACCACTCATTTCAGGCATCGTGCCGAAAGATAAACAGGATTTCAAGGTTACCACATTTCCAAGAGAAAAATACTGCCATTTGTTCACTTTTTAAGCTTTTTTCAAAGGCCCAAACATAGTACTTAAATAGAACTTTACATAAAACCGTCTGCTTTTATTTTTAGCATGGCCTTTCTGCCAGAGGAAACTATAAATATCAGTCAGGGGTCAATAAGGCAGCTCTAGTACACAATTTAAAGGGCTTTCTTCCTATAGTGCCAGTTTTTTTATTTTTTATTAACCACATTTTATTGCCATGTTTAACAACACTATAAGGCTACTGTGAGTTCTGCTGGGAAGCGCTATTCCTTTCTGAAACTATGATAGCAATATCAAATAACTTTGAACAAATCAACGAATGATTATCAATCATTCATTGATTTGTTCAAAGTTATTTGCCATTAATATCATAGTTTCACAAAGGAATTGCGCTTCCCTAGAGATGGCTCCTCAATGTGTGGGAACCCACAGATCTTAACAGTAAAGAAAAACTATGGGTAACCCTGGGTCAAATGGTGGCGAAGAGAAACATTTCACAACTATGGGGGGCAAGGACACCACCAAAGCTTAACTCCTGGAAAGTAGATATGGACTGGTGCATGATCAGGGAAAAAAACTGTCTACGTTGAATGCGGCTGCCCAAAAAAGTGGACCGATGTTTGGGGGAAATGGAATGCATATCGCTGGTATATTTGTGAGCCTCCTGTTCTTCCTTCACAAGATGTTCCAACAACACCATATTTAGAACAACTCACACTTTCGAGACGAAAAAGTGTCTTCTAATGTGGAATTGTAATCGCTGTATTCCTAAAGTCCGTACCTTGAAGTATGTAGTTAAGTGAAGCTCTGACCATCTCAAGTTTAATAAAAAGAACTGTTAAAAAAAAGAAATTGCCCTTCCCAACAGGACTCACTGTACCTTTATAATATTGGATACCCAGGTTCTGAGGGACACTTGGAATCCCATTATTGTTAATGATTTTTAACAACCACACAGTGCACACCCAATACTCTACTCCCTGCTCGCACCCTTCCCCAGATCTATATCAGTTATCCAGTGCTGTAACACCTCTTAAGTTACAATAGTCCCACCATTTTTCTCATTCCTGGGCATGTTTCCGTGGACATCCCCGTGCTCAGTGCACAGTCTCCACCAATTAGGAACACCAACGCATCGCCCTCTGCCATACATAGGCGGGGCTGGGGAGCTCCATTTCCACGCTATGTCATGCTTGACCAGGGCTAAGGCAAAACCAACCAACATCCGTTCACCCTTCCTACCTCCTATATGGCTATATCTGCCAGGATCTGCAGGAGCCCACCCTGGACGTGAGGTCAGTGTGTCTCCCCAAAACCTGTGTAAGTATTCTGGCTATGCACTCCCAGAATGCCACAATGCCTGGCCACTGCTTGACCACATGAAAAAAAATCCACATCATGCAGGGTGCTGTGAAAGTACTGGGCCATGGAGAGTCCTCCCGCCCGACAGAGGCAGCGAGGGGTCAGATAGGTCATATGTAAGAAATTCATTTGAATAACGCGCAGCCTGACCGGAATTACAGTTTTCCTAGGGTCCATAAGTGCATTGCATCGGTCTGCCTTCTCGAGCCCTCTGACCCAGCCCTCCCATTTCAATTTGAGGGGTCCAATCGTATCAGTGTCATTATGCATTAATGATCGATATAACTTAGAAACGCCACCACTGCTGCCCATCAGCAGGCAAGCCTTGAGAGGGATATATTCAGGAAGGTCTGTAAGGTCAGAGAAGTGAGCGGCCAGTGCGTGGCGGATATGCAGGAATTTGTGAAATTGTGTAGGGCGAAGCTATAAGAGGGTTTGCACCTCAGCAAAGGGCCTCATGTGGGCACCGCTCCACATATTGCCTGGGGATGTAATGCCAATCCTATTCCATTGAATAAACACCTCAAGTTTGATGTAGCCAGCGTCTACTCAACAGAGGAGTCTGCTGAATGAGTGTACTATCCCAATCCAGGAAGTAGAGCTCCACACAACAGCATAAGATTACCACCCTGGTGGG
Organism: Lissotriton helveticus; assembly: GCF_964261635.1. Classification (NCBI taxonomy): domain Eukaryota; kingdom Metazoa; phylum Chordata; class Amphibia; order Caudata; family Salamandridae; genus Lissotriton; species Lissotriton helveticus. The sequence continues at coordinate 2,112,243,851 of NC_136057.1, forward strand.
TTCCAGCATGGTATTGAGAATGGGGCAGTAGCCATACAAGCATGCTAGGATCCTGTCCAGACAGTTCCGCTTTATAGGCGGGGTCACTCCAGCCGCTCATCATCCAGTTGTTAATGGCCAAAAGGTAGAGTTGAATAGAGGTAAATTTCAGTCAGTCCCAAGCTCCCATCAAATGTTGAGCGAAAGCATTTAGCCCATGCGATACACAGAGGTCGCCCCTGCTATATGAAGGATCGAACAAGAGCATTAAGCTGGGGCTGGGTAATGGGAAATTCTGTAGGGGGTAGATGCATTTGGAGAGTAACAACATTTGAGCACGGCCACCCTACCCAGCGTGTTTATTCAGAGATCATACCAGGACAGCATAACCCACTTTGTATTGGCGAGCAGGGGAGCCAGGTTAAAGGAATGAGGCAGTTCGGGTAAGAGCGATATATGGACCCCTAAGGTACTTGAAACATGGATGCTGGACCATTATGGTACTCGGCCAACTCACTATCGCCGCATCACCTTTCAGCGGGACAAACAAGGAATTTTGCCAATTCACACGGAGGCCAGAGACCTCCTAAAATGTACCTAAAATGTGGAGGAGTCAAGGACAGGACAGCTGTGGTTGGGTCAAGAAGAGGAGCATATTACCAACTTATACGGCTATCTTATCCTCTCTGCCCTCCCCCCCCATCACCACCCCTACACCTGAGCATCATGTCAAATGATTGCGGCCAAGGTTTCAATAGCCAGGGCGAACAGAACGGGGGATAGAGAGCACCCCTTTCGAGTACCTTTGCAGACAGGAAAGGATGCAGAGAGTGCTCCATTGGCAAGGACCTGGTTGGAGGGTTCCTTATAGAGAAGATGGACACGTCCAGGGTACTTTGGGCTCAAGCCCATTTGATGAAAAACCTGGTCTAGGTAGACCCAGTCCACTGTGTCAAATGCCTTCTCGAAGTCAGCCAGCAACAGCTTAGTGGGGTCAGTAAGCTCATGATGCCAAGGGCGATGTTGACTCAACAAATGGAATGATGATTACTGCAGTTGGGCATAAAAACTTAAGCAAAAATATTAAGCTTTGCATTAATCAGTGAAATGGACCAGTAGGAGGCACAGGTATTGGCTGCTTGCCACTTTTTGGGGAGAATCACTATGGTGGCCACGTCAGATTCAGAGTTTAGATTCACTAAATGAGGCATAAGCAACGAACAAAAGCACCAACAGTTCTCTTCAGGAAACCCATCTGTCCCTGGGGTCCAGTCAGTGTTCAGCTCCCGTACAGCCGCCTCCACCTTGTCCATTGAGATGGCAGACTCAAGGTCTGCAATGTGAAGCGTTGTGAGCCTGGTCAGGGCCACATAGTGGAGAAGCGGACTAGCCCACTCCTGTATGGGCTGAGAGTGATAGGCGTACAGGGTCTGGTAATAGGAAGCAAACGCTTCTGCCAGCACCTCAGCACAGGTGAAGCTCTTACCTACTGCTTCCCTGATGCCAGGGATTATATGCACTTTCATCCCGTCCCTAGCAAGCCAATAGAGGAGTTTTCCATTCTTATCCCCGTGTTCCTACAACCTGAGGGAACACCCACCAGCTCTGTTGGACCGCGCCAAGTACCAAGTGGTGGAGGGAAACCCAGTTAACCTCAAGTTGCCGATGAAGCGCTTCAGGGCCCCGGCAGAGTGAAGATGCGGGATGCCAGATGGGCAAGCTCCTCCATCTTGAGCTCCCCCATGCTGTGGAGGTAAGATTTAGCTATCCTCTGATTCATGGCTTTACTAGCCATCCATAGGGAGACGGAAAAGGCCACTGAGCCCGCACTGGTCTCAAGTAGAAGTCGAGTTCCATCCAGAGGTGATCTCAGAACCACTCATCCGTGAGACACCAGGCATTAAGTCGTCACACTGGGTTTCTAGATTGGGTTGGAGCTCCGAGACAAACAAGCGCTGGGGAGTGGTCAGAGATGCTCCATAAGGAGTATGCGTGCCACTGTCGTATGGAGCATATCGTTAGCCGCAAGAAGAAGGAGATCAATCCTAGAGGAGGTCTTAGTCGAAGCCACCATATGTGTGTGTACTCCAGTTAGTAGCATGACAAGTCCACCAAGCATCGCAGAGAATCAGGCATTCCATCTGGGAACCCAGCTGTCATGCTCGCCATTGTCTATGGCCCACTGGAGGGCTCGAGGCATCTAGTTCAGGACGAGGCATAACGTTGAAGTCCCCTCCCAGAATAGTACCCCCACATGAAAAACCACACGAAAAATCTGACAATGCCCCATTCCTCACAAACTCGCCCCTCCCCACCCCAGGAGCATCTGTCCCCCCAAAATAGCCCCACAAACATAACGCCCATCATAGAAACAGCCATTAGAGGTGGACCTCCCTCTAATGAGGATCAATCAAAAGTAAGTCCTAGCGGATGCCCTCAGATTAACTCTAAAAAAAAAAAAACAGCTCCCCTCCAGCAACAGAGAAATTAAAAAACGGGGGAATAGGGGGAAACTACTACTCAGTCCCCAACGGGGGCAGTCTGTTGTAAGACATCTGAGGGACACCGCTCTGGGATGTGGGGCCTTTGTGTTAAGCTCAAGACCAGCTTCATGTTCCAGGTGAGCCAGGTGAGTTTCTACGTCATCGTCGACCCAACCTCCCCCCAAGACTTCAGGGCCCTCCTGTCTGCAGATAGTCTGGATCGGCTGGAGCAGCAGAAGTTCCTGGGTTTCCTGGTAAAAGGGCAGTGAATCACTCTTGGGGACCTGGTGGTACTCAGGGGCCCACTCCCAGGCCTCCTTGGGTTTCGTCAAGAACTAGGTGCGAAGCAAAGATTGTTACAGATCACCATGCTTCAGTTTGAAACTAGTGAAGATTAGTGATAGCACCAGAGTCTGACAACAACTTCTTAATCCCACACGTAGGAGGTTCTCACTTTTTGCGTGGCTAATACATTTGTTTTATTTGCCTACATATGATGCATTGTCTTTGGCCAGTCCTGAGCTAACCACAGCCCAATTTAAAATGATGTAGATCTTTAAGGAACCCATAGATTCTTTTTGTTGTCTCTCGTCAAGTAAAAGTAAACATTTTACCTGACACAATCCACCTGTGGACCTATGGAAGGTATTTATCCAAGAAGCAACTTAAAGTTTGTTTTCCTGCTAAGGGCATGACATTGATCATTTGATTGAATTAAAAACAGACAGACACAGCCAAAGCAGGGTTACAACACCTTAGTATAGTTACCACAAGAATGCCCTCATTCTTTTCTGCACTGAATTGCAACCAGCTTAGGTGCATTTAGCTAATGATTTCATTGAGACGTGACAGTAAATTATCATAGCAGGAAGATCCATTTAGAATGAAGATATTGTGATTGTTGCTAGTGTAGAACTGAGAACTGAATTAGTGCCCACCACACTATTAGCAAGGTACATAGGAGAAACTCTGCATAAAAGAGCCTCAACAATCTCACATACCTCTATAACACTGGCATGTATACTAGAAGAGACATACATGTTTGCCGTGACACATCTAGGCCATGTGTAAGGGATTCCAGCATCGGATCCAACTCTTGCCCGATAAAACATATTACAACAGACATCCTCCCAACAATACGGCTATACCTGCAATTCCTCCAAAAAGTGTATGCACTTCTATGGCACTCTAGTGCGCTTTATAAGTTATACACATGCTAATCACGTGAAGAAGGGCCTTAATTTTAACGGTAAACAAACAAGGGGATGAAAGGTACCAAGGCTAGCCCTATGGCATTCCACACTTACCGTTCTTCTAGGTCTAGCATCAGGATGGTATTTTTGTAGCAGCTTCTGGAACCGGTCTGTAGAGCTATCTTATGTTGATACTTGACATACCTTTGTCCATCATTTGGTTAAAAATCCTCGCTATGTCACTTCCTGTGATGTCACTAGATTAAAGGATTAGTGATTTTACTGCCAGTAGTGCTGTTATATTTTGTGATAATACAGTGGAGCTTTACAACGAAAGTAAAGCCTATTTTTGTTTTCTAAACTACCCTATTTCTACAAAAGTTCATTGATTAAATGCTTCAGACATTTCTAAGGACAGACTGTCCCTTCTTCGAAGTGCAGGATATGTGTGCTTCGGACGCCTGAGGTTTATTTATGTAAATAGTGAATAAGGCCCCGATTGTCCCTTTCTTGCTCGGTGTCCACAACGCCCCCCCAGACATGTTGAAGGAGGAAGTCTCCAAAGCAAGATATTTATTTTCAAAATTAAAACACAACATAGATGTTAAAGTCAACAAGTTAAGTAGAAACAGGGTTAGTTAAATGGAAACTGACAAATGCTATTACTCTCACATATTTTTGCTAAGCATGTGTATGACTAGAAACAGCATAAAATAAACCTGTGCATACGTTAAAATATTTAATTTTTACATTGAAACCTTAACCAAGCACTTATATACTTGAGTAAAAGTTACAAACATATCTAGATGGCATACCAAAGTTTACGTTCTTTCACCTTTGCTTTCACTTACTTGCCTTGTTGAAGACAGTTTGAGCTGTCTTCTGAAGAAGAGCTTACACTTTTCCGAGATGCATTGAGTGTTTATGGTGTATTTGGTCTGTAGGGCCCTCATTAAGAGTGTCCTTCCTAAGGGGATGGTAACTGCGGTTATCCGCATTTTTGGAATTAAAAGGACACTCGTAACAGCAATAGCATCGCAATTATAAGATCCGCAGGAACACCGTGGATGTCTTAAGAAAAAAGCAAAAATCTCTGGCTGAAAATCTGTCCCAAAATGAGGAATTATCGCACGAATCAGGACCGGAACGGCAGATTCTCAAATATTTTCTCAGTTCTTAGTGGACCAGGGTCCAACACATAATCGGCAGATTTTCCCCACAGCCAGTGTTGATGGTACTCCTGTTATCAGTAACTCCCGGATTGAAGAAAATCTACACCATTTATCAGACCACTCATAATGAGGGCCTGACTATTTTGTCAAATCATGTGGTATTGGCAGTTTTTGATGGAAAACAACCGTCACAACACATGCTTTACAACACATGTTTTTACCTCACATTCCATTACAATGAAATGGCTTGCTGTAGGTGGTATACAGTGTTGGGTTTAACTCCAACACCGTCCTTACTGTTGCACAGACTGGAGTTGGAATAGTAAATTACACTATTGTAAACGCCAGTGCACCCCCGACAGCAAGGCTTAGTAAAAACTTGTGTTGTAACGGCATTCGGGGTAAAAGCATGCGTTGAAACGTCATACAAGCATTTTTGCTATGGAACGAATTACTGCTACCCAAGTGATTGTAGAGCCACTTTTGCAATGGTCAGAACCATTCGGAAAGCAGGTCAACAACATCATCATGTGTATTAATTTATGTATTAATTTTTACGTTTTGTAAAGGGGCCACTGATTACTTAAATAACAGCGCAGTGTAGAAATCAAAGCCTTTTAACTTGCAACGGCACTGGAAGCATAATCACTATTATTAATTTTTGCTGAAAAGTGCGATGGACATTTTAAAACCCTTTGTCATAAGCTGCATAAATTATAATTTTGGCCACAATGGTTTGCTCAGGTGAGAATATTTACAACTTCACTTAATTACAAAGCTTATTGCTTTTCGCAAAGAATATCCAGCTGGTGAAGTTTCCTCACATTAATAATATTGTACGAGATTTTATTGCAAAAGCATTCTTGAAAGGAAATCTAGATTTTGCTTGTTGTTTTCTTAAAACATGTAATTATTTTACAGGATTTTTTACCTGCTAGTTTTCAGTAAAACAACTTAATGATTTGGTGAACATACCAAAATAAAAATCACCAAATTGTTAAACACCAGTATAGCAAATTTCGCACTCCTTCAATATCATCCATCATTCTTAGTAGCAACATTAATTGTTTGCTTTTTAATGCAAATTTTTCCCTAATGCTCAGAAAAGTATGATTCAGTCAAATAATGCGCGACAACGTTGCAAAAAAATATTAGCAAATAGAATCTCTTTTCAGAAATAACCAAGTTTTGTTGTGTGTTATTAATACTTATTGTGCTTTTGGAAACAGATATTTACTGGATCTATAGCTTGTTCCTAGCTTTTAGATGGCAGTGGCTAATAGAGAGATTTTGCTGTAGTGTGTTGTACACGGATAAACAAAAGTGTGCTACCCATTGCAGAGAAAGCAGACCCTGTGCGGTTAATTAGGTTAATATTTGTTTAGCACTCAAACCACCGAAGGGGTGTCTTTGGCACTGACTGCTATACATTTAACCAGATTTTCTCTTGTGATCTGCATTCAGACGTGTTCTTCTGATATTAATATCGCCTTAGAGCCTGACCTAGGAGCGGGTCTTTAATGGTCGGTAGAGCCCACTAGGAGGGCTCTAAGGCTATTACAGCATTCCGCCACTGAAGGGCAGAATGTTCTTATTACAAAAAACAAAAGCCTCTCGGAGCTCGAGGGGGTTTAAATCCCCTCGGGCTCCGAGAGGACTTTGTTCACAGCAACAGCTCTGAAAGGAAAACAACATTGGAAAGTTGCTTTCCGGGCTTCTACCAGCCAGTAGAAGCCCGGAGCACTCCGTTGTCTACAATGGACCACTCAACATTCCAATGTTCTAATTGTAGAGAGACGATAAAGAAAGAGAATAGCGTACCTCACTTTGACAACTTTGGGAGAGTGTTGACTAGAGGTGCAAAAGAAAAGATACAATTATTTTCTTACATGAAGTGATCAGGGTTGTAGATGGGCACATGTCCACAGTGTAAATGGTGAATAATTACTGCTAGGTTTTAGAACAACCAGGAGTCTGGTGTGGAGCACAGGGAAATTATATTTGTGTTTTAGTGTTAGCACATGGGGCTGTGAAAACACCAAAATATTAGAGGCTAGAGAAACCCACTGCCCAACAGTACAGAAGTAGAAAAGTAGATCGGTGCTATCCTAAATTGAACATGAATAATAACGTGAATTTCTCTTCAGCTGGTGTGTAACAAAGGAATATTTTAGGTACATGATTGCTAAGTTTCAAGTTCAAACTCTTAATTTTGTACCTAATTTTAAGTTATGAATATTCATATTGCTTGCATGACCTTTGCTTGATTCATACATTAGGCACACTTTTACTTGTACTTAATTTAGATTATGAGAGTTTAGGGGAGAAAATAGATGGGTGAAAGAAGAAAAGGGTACAAAACAATTTCTGGAAGATTATAGAGATTAACTGGATAGTGGCAAAATCAGAAGAACAGTAAGGAGGTGGTGGACAGGCCTGTTAAAGTACATAACGAGAAGAACTATGCAGTGTGTGGTGTAGCCACGCAAGTAAAAGAAGTCCTCTCTCTAAAGACTTGAGGGAAGTTATGTTTTCATATACACATAGGGAATGGTGTTAAATATTGGTGTTTTTTGTTGATTTTTTAAACAGATGTACCAGCTCTAACATTAATAATCATGCCTAAAAGTTTAGCCAGCAGTCACAAACTACATAAACAACACCTATGTGTATGCTCTGCCACACTCGATCTACAAATGACTCAGCCTGCAGAGATCTAAATTACTGATCCATATTACCCTAAAATACATTAAGCCCTTTGTAAAGTTGTACTCATCCTGAAATGTCTTCCTATCTGCTATGGCTTTTCATTATGCAGGAATGGAGAATACACCAATACTTCAAAATTTTGCGGAGAGTTACATTAGCAATGAGGAGCAGGAGACAAGTTTCCTTCTTCCACAAATATTAAACAATTTTGCTTGCATCATCTTACACAATAATCGATTGCTCTTCCCTACATTTCGAAAGTTCATTATAATAATATTTGAATCTCTCCTAGTGTAATTATTAGAATTTGGATAACAGTAAAAAATATTAAACAATAAAGCACTTAGCAGATGAGTAAAAACGTCCAATAAAATCACTTCAGAAAAGGTTTAAAACATTGGAAATATCAATTTAGGAAATTAAAATACAGACCAGGAAATGTTTAGTATTTGCACTGTATTGCAAGAATCAATGAGATGTTAGTTGAGTAGAGTGTGAATGGTTAAACGATTATCCAAATGAATGCTTATGTAAAGACAATTTAAACCCCTAATACCACATCAATTGAAGTGTTCTGTAGTGGTCATGTTCTGCACAGTCCTGCGGTCATACCTGTAATGTTCTATTTTATCACACAACTGATCATTTGTTCTTTCAATGGTGCATAATTATGCTTAATTTTCTGTTGCATTGTTGTAATGTAATATTAACATGTTCTCAGATACATTTATTGTGACTTCTATTGCACGACTACTTTTATTCTTATGTAACTATGTATTCACCATCCAACTTCTTAACACAGTTGATCAAATTAACCTTTTCACATAACCTATATTTATTCCAGGTATTATCTGACTTACTCTGCCTTTTCTGGTCCTTTTGCATTTCAATAAGGCTGTTGTCAATTAAGTTATTTTTCTTAATGACATTAGTTGTATCTATAAATAGGGGACTGTATAAATTCAACCAAGCATGTTTTTGTCTATTTTCAGCGCATCATTTAAGTCAGACAGAAGCTCCAGAGGCGGAAGCCGGGAGATTAGCGCTTTTTAAAATTGGTTATCTTGTAAAAACTGGTATTTTACCTGTTGCTTCACTCAGCCCTGAGCACTCCCCCCTCCTTCACAATCGCCGACACCACCGCGCAGCCGATCTTCACGCTGCCGCGGGGTTGAACAAACTTCTTGCCGCCATCAACGAGGGCCGCGAGGCCACGCCCACCGGCCAGAGGCCACGCCCCCGCCCACTACTTAAGCCGCGCTGAGCCCAAAGCACGCATTAAGTCAGACAGAAGCTCCTGAGGCGGAAGCCGGGAGATTAGCGCTTTTTAAAATTGGTTATCTTGTAAAAACTGTTATTTTACCTGTTGCTTCACTCAGCCCTGAGCACTCCCCCCTCCTTCACAATCGCCGACACCACCGCGCAGCCGATCTTAATGCTGCCGCAGGGTTGAACAAACTTCTTGCCGCCATCAGCGAGGGCCGTGGGCCACGCCCACAGGCCATAGGCCCCGCCCCCAGCCCACTACTTAAGCCGCGCTGAGCCCAAAGCACGCATTAAGTCAGACAGAAGCTCCTGAGGCGGAAGCTGGGAGATTAGCGCTTTTTAAAATTGGTTATCTTGTAAAAACTGTTATTTTACCTGTTGCTTCACTCAGCCCTGAGCACTCCCCCCTCCTTCACAATCGCCGACACCACCGCGCAGCCGATCTTAACGCTGCCGCGGGGTTGAACAAACTTCTTGCCGCCATCAGCGAGGGCCGTGAGGCCACGCCCACCGGCCAGAGGCCACGCCCCGCCCACTACTTAAGCCGCGCTGAGCCCAAAGCACGCATTAAGTCAGACAGAAGCTCCTGAGGCGGAAGCCGGGAGATTAGCGCTTTTTAAAATTGGTTATCTTGTAAAAACTGTTATTTTACCTGTTGCTTCACTCAGCCCTGAGCACTCCCCCCTCCTTCACAATCGCCGACACCACCACGCAGCTGATCTTAACGCTGCCGCGGGGTTGAACAAACTTCTTGCCGCCATCAGCGAGGGCCGCCAGGCCACGCCCACCGGCCATAGGCCACGCCCCCTCCTCCCCTCTATAAAATGTGCCAGGGCCGGACGCGCAGCGGACGCGCGCAGCGGGCGCGCCGTCAGCGCGCCGAAGGCGTGCCAAAGGCAAGCCCGTCTGCGCCCGTCCGCGTCCGGCCGGGGACAGGGGCCAATTCCCGTGGTCTCCCTCTTAAGATTCAATATAGTGCTGCTGCCCTTCTGACCTGAAACCCCCCACGGAAGAGAGTTGCCTTCATCAACACCATCCTCTGAACCTCCCCACTTACTGTTTACACTGCAACACTAACCTCCGACCCGCTCGAATTAGGGCGGCCCAGCAAAACTGCACCTTACTGCTCCTGAATTGCAGGTCTCTACCAAAACATAGCGCAGAAATCTTCCTGCTCTTAGACGAGCGGTCTCCCGACGCCATTTTCCTAACCGAAACTTGGCTAACCCCAGACTGCGACCCGGATGTGATTCAAGCCCTGCTACCGGGATACCAAATTGCTCGCAGGGACCGTTCACGCGGAAAAGGTGGAGGCCTTGCCATTATCCACAGATCTATATACCAATGCCATTGTACCCTTGATCCAATCCCAGACTGCGAAAGCATGTCTTTCTGCCTTAAACTCACCCCCAACGACAGTCTCACAGGGGCACTTGTATACCGCCCCCCAGGCCCACTGAATCACTTCCACTCTTCACTACCCTCGCTAGCGGCCGAATCTGCTATGTCTTCCTCCAACTTTACGCCGCTGGGAGACTTTAACATCCACTTCAATAACAGTACGGACAGCACAGCTAACGAGCTAGTTTCCAGCTTAGCCGCAATTCAACTAGAACAACTAATCAGGTCCCCTACTCATAACAAAGGTCACCTGCTCGACCCACTCTTTAGTAACTGCCCCAACCTCACGGTTGGTACTATCACCCACCTCCCATGGACTGACCACTTTCTGATTCCCCTTAACTGGTCCACTTGTAAAGTCACTCCCCCTCCACCTATCCCACGAAAGATGAGAAACTGGTCAAGACTCCCGCTAGAGCAGTGGTCGAACCTCCTCTCCTCCTCCAAACCCGCTCTTTACAAGGGCCCTGTACCTGAAAGCAGGACATTCAACAAGTGGATCGAGGACTCTATCGACACCATCCTCCCTTCCAGGAAAACCAGGCTAAAAAGAGCACGAGAAACTGCCCCCTGGTATTCGGAGAAGCTCAGGGAGCTAAAACGACAGTGTAGAAAGTTGAAAAGGAAGTGGCGCCTAGGGTACGCTATCACCGGAGAAGAAAGGTATAGGGAAGCCATTAGGGCGTACAAATGCAAAATAAACTTAGCTCAAACTAACTACTATAAAGAAAAAATTATGGCAGCTCGATCTAAGCCAAAAGAAATATACCAAGCAGTCAAAAGTCTTGCTAAAATTTCCCCCCCCCCATGGCTTCATCCGACAACCCTATAGCCCGATGTAACGAGTTGGCTGAATTTTTCTTTAAAAAAATCAATAAAATATACTTATCCTTCGCAGCCCCCATCTCAGAGACCATCACTGTCATACCACCATCCCCTAGCGATACAGAACATCCTCCGCGAGCTTCCCTAAATAAATTTTCACCTTTAGATCTGGAATCACTTAAATCCCTTGCACATAAAGTAAAATCAGGCTCCCCCCTCGACCCAGTGCCCCCTCAGATGATGAACATGCCCAACCAAGTCATTTTCCCCACCCTCATGGACCTACTTAATAGCTCCATGCAAACAGGAGTGGTTCCTCCCTCTTGGAAACAAGCAATGGTGAGAGCACTGCTTAAGAAACCCAACCTGAACCCTATGGACCCTAACAACTATCGTCCAATATCCCTGTTGCCTTGGGCAAGTAAAATTCTAGAGAAGCACATTAATCTCCACCTCACCAACTTCCTTGAGGAGAATTCCCTACTGGACTCCACCCAAACAGGATTCCGTCCAAAACACGGCACAGAAACTGCTCTTCTGGCCGTGACGGAGGGATCCAGGAGGATCTTGGATCAGGGAGGGTCAGTGGCCGTGATCCTCCTTGATCTAAGCGCCGCGTTTGATACGGTGTGCCACAAAACCCTGATGTCTCGTCTAGCCGATCTGGGGGTCTCAGGAAACGCTCTTTACTGGTTGGGTTCCTTTTTGAGCGGAAGGACCTTCCAGGTCTTTGATGGCGACTCGTGCCCACTAGCAGACCTCTAAACTGCGGGGTACCCCAAGGCTCCTCCCTAAGCCCCACGCTGTTCAATGTGTACATGAGGCCGCTGGCTGAGGTCGTCCGACAATACGGTATCAAGATCATCTCGTATGCGGACGACACTCAGCTGGTGGTTTCCCTGGCACAGAAGAACAGCAGGCTCCCCCAGTCCAACCTAGCAGCTTGCATGGAGGACGTCAGGAGATGGATGACAGCATCCTCATTAAAACTCAATGGCGATAAGACCGAGATAATGCTCCTTGGCCCCCCCATTCTCACTCCCCTGGACCAGCTATGGCCTCCCAGTTTGGGTCCTCCTCCATCCCCGAAGGAGGACATTAAAAGTCTGGGAGTCTGGCTGGACAAAACCCTCACCTTTAACACTCAGGCAACCAAAACAGCAGCAACTTGCTTCGGGATTATCCGAATGTTGAGAAAAATCCTGCCTATTCTGCCCATGGAAGCTAAACAGGTTGTCATTCAGGGCCTCATCCAATCTCAGCTCGACTTCAACAACGCCCTTTACTTAGGAGCCCCTGACTACGTGCTGCAGAAACTTCAGCGCACACAGAACTGTGCAGCTCGCACGCTACTCCAAATCCCACGCAGAGAATCAGCTAAGCCAGGGATTAGGTCACTTCACTGGCTCCCGGTTAGGGATAGAATAAAATTCAAGACCCTGTGCATATCGCACCAAGCCTTCCATAGAGCCAGACCTGAGATTAACCACACACTTCTCACTCCCTATTGTCCCGGTAAGTCACTTCGCTCAGAGAACGCATTCCTTGCTGCAGTTCCCAGAGTCAAAAGGTCCAGAGCAGGAGGCAGGTCCTTCACGCTCAACGCTGCTAAATTATGGAACTCCCTTCCCTTCTCACTTAGGTCCAACCCTATCCTTTCAACCTTCATCCTTCATCCTTCCGTAAAGAGCTAAAAACATACCTTTTCAGAAATTAGCTCCCCACCTGGATCTCTCCCCTCTTCCCTCAGAGCTCTGTTACTTTTTACTTAGCGCTTGGACGCCCTCGGGCAGCAGCCGCGCTTTACAAAACCCCTTCACTTCACTTCACTTCACTTCACTTCTTTGTTCTCTCTCTTAATCTTCATAATTTTATGTAAAATCCAACCACTCTCTAGCAATGTCAGTTCAGTGTACTTTTTAAATCAATAGTGATCACTATTTTGTATGTCAAAAAACCTCCTTTTCTTTTATATAACAGCACATTATGTGAAACCTTTTTCTAAATGAATACTAAGTATTGGGTCTTTTCTACCCACCTTAAACTTCTATGGCTATTACTCAAATTACAAGCCTAAATAATGTCCTATGCCTTGCGTTACTCTAAGCCTCCGGGGAAACCTGCAGACATTTGTCTGCAAATTCTTGGGTAAATCAAGAAATACCTGTTTTTGAGTACTTGTATCTGTGAATAGTAATTATTCACAATTTCTTTATGCTGTCAAAGGTTTCAGTGGAACTCCTGATTAACCAATCCTTAACACGTGTTATGTCCGGGTAAATTTATTATTATTATTTTTTTAACCCTTAGCAGTTACTACCTCATTTATGGGTTCATAAACAAACCATGGTTGTCCAAGGTTTATTCACAGCCAATAATGGACAAGTAGGGGCCCTTATTTTTGACCGTGGATTTGAGCAGGATAATGACATATTCTTGGTGAGCCATAATTACCTTAAAGAGACTTTGGTCTGTTTGTGTATCGTGAGGAAGGAGGGGGGGGAGCTTCAGCATAGAACATTTGACCTTTGCTCTTTTCCTACCTCTGCCCACCCATCGATTACATCACATCGAGGACAATGGTACAAGGTTTTGAAACTGTACATATTTAAACGTGTAATATGTATCTTCTATACAATTAGGGAGGCACATGAATGTTTAGGTATTTAGGCAGCAGAATTATTAAGGAACTAAGGGCCCGATGTAGGTAAATCTTATTTACCGACTCTAGAATACCGAATTTTACCGATTCGGTATTCCTGATTCGGTAAATGAGATGTAGGAAATTATTCGGTTATTTTTTACCGAATCTGTATGATTTGGTAATTACCGAATCGGTATTTACCGATTCGGTAATTGCCATTGATTCCTATGGGCCTTGAGGCCTATAGGAATCAATGTCAATTACCGAATCGGTAAATACCGATTCGGTAAAATTACCGAATTGCCAAGGGGGACAGGGTGTCACTTTGATACCCTGACACCCTGTTGCACCCCCTGATTCTGGCTTGTGCACATGCACATGCACAGGTGCACATGCACAGATGTGCATGTACACAGGAATTCGTTATTTACCACACAATAGAATTTCGTGGTAAATAACAAATTCTTAAGGGCCTGTGGCACTGTGTTCAGTGCCACCTACATCTAGATTTATCGATTCGGTAAATTTACCGATTCGGTAAAATTACAGAATCGGTAAATTTACCGAATCTGTAAATTTTAGGCCCCCTACATCTCATCGGCCGTTACCGACCGGTATTTGGTGTCCTATGTCGGGCCCTATATGTCTCAAATATTTAGGTAATATGTGTTATTTCAGTAGTGTTAACACATTGGTCTGCCTTTGCTTACTGTTACATTTTTAAGGTATTCATTTGGCAACATGCATTCTGTAATTTACATTTAAGCAGAGTGAGTTGCATCAGCTCCTGTTTGGTTTCTACAATGTGCCTTATAGTTTTCTACAGGTTCTACAGGTTCCACATATTTAGAAGTTATGGATTACCTTAAGTGAGCCATCTTCCCAAAAGCAGGAACTAGATTTTACACATTCAAGTATTGTCATTTTTATAAGCAAAGTTAATTAAAGTTATTTAATTAGGTAACAATAATTCACATTACCTAATGAAATACCGGTTCCAGAGTTATCATGGAAGAACGGACCATTTAAAAGCTACAGCTAACTCAAAATAGATGGTAACTCCTCAGCAAAACATCCCTCCTTGTGAATGTTAAAGCACTGCCAACACTAAAATAAACTTTTTTTCAAAAAAAGTAAAGTTTTTTTAAATGCAGCCTCATTTCCAGTAAGAATAACGGGCCATGTTTTAAAAAAAACTTTAACTTTATTTAAAGGCCCGTCCAATGCTGTGATGAGTTCTAATCAACGTGAGTCTCAATTTGCGACCTATCTCTTTACTATTCAGAAGGTTCATCATACTGTGCCCCACTCTGAATGGCACTTTTGCAAACCGACCTATTAGTTCATAGGTCTGTCTGCAAAATCTAAATAGATTCGTAAAAATTAGGTGCACAATTTTCAAATCAATTCTTAGTACATCTGACCCACAGTGTTTTATTTGGTTATATATTTCTGAAACAGGTGAGTCTTGTTTTATTTCCTAAGGTGGAGAATGTGAAGTGTTAACCATATTTCTACTGATGAGAAGTCCCACATTAAGGTGGCCTTTTGAAAGAAGGATTACTGCTATGCCTGGGTATTGAATCTTTTCATTTCCAGCTTTCGAATGCTCCTAATGTGCAAAAACCGAGTTTTGAGCAATAGAGCGACATCTGTTTCTGCTCTGGTTGAGAGAGGGGAACGTGGTGTATGGTCTTGTGCATTAACCAGTGTTTATTTATAAAGGATTGGAAAGACACTTGAGTTGAACGTGGTATGGCTTTGAGACCTATGACAGCAGGAGTGCTGCATGCAGCATTGCTTTTAGCTGTATGAGCATGAATCTGGGACCCCAATGAGTACAGTTAGACTGTAGCCAGTTCTAAACAGCATTATTGCATGGACTACTATGCTGTGCTCTGTAACATATTCTCTAAGTTAAATTTGACCCTTTCTGAAAATAAAATAAAAAATAGTAATACTTCACATGTTTATTGGCAACTGTTCCTTTTCTATTAATTAATTTGGTGCTTTGTAGAGCGCCTACATCTCACCTTGTAGCCTTTTTTGCAGTGCTCAGTCAGTGAAAATGATGGCCAGGTGCTGGGAGTGAACATGGTCATGTAGGATTTAACCCCTTTGTTGGACATAAATGTCTCAAACTTCAGGAAGGATTGTCGAGCTAGATGAAACAGTCTTGGTGTGACATGGCCCAGTCCCACTGGGGCATAATCTTTTGTTTCCCTCAAGGATTCAGGAAATCCCTCTGTGACAAGGGAAGCTGACACATTTCATAATGACTGGGAGGCTGGACAGTGCCCTTTGTACTGTAATAAGGTCATACCGAAAGTGGACCTAATGATTATTCCTCCATGCTGTTTCTCATTAAGCCAAGGTGCCAAAATAGTCCAGAGATGTTTGATATCAGGTGGCAGGGTTCGGTGGTGTGACGAAGGTTGAGGGGGCCCCCCTGCAAGATACAATGAAGGGGTCCCTGCTCCAGATTTAATCCGGAGCGCTCAGGCCAGAGTGCTGTTCTGCAGGGGCCCCTTGTAGCTTGGGTGTCTCCCGCACCGTGGGGGTTGTGTGGGCCTGTGTTACGCCACTGGCAGGGTGGTTTATGGTGTGGCAGGTTACTGCACGTACTGCGAGCCAACGCTCATTAGAGCTTTGTGTAAAGTGCTGAGGACTTTAAACTTAAATGTCTTTTCCACTGGACCCACTAAAGTGACTTTAGAAAAAGGTGATGTGGTCCATCACATTCCCATATCTTGTTTCTGGATCCTTTGCAGTTGTCTCTGGTTTTAGGAACACTTACATATACATTGTTGCAATACTCCGTTCAGTTTAACACAATGTTCTTGAGAGCTCAACCAAAGGCTCAAATGCAGGAGCTGGAAGGTTTTTTTTCAGACTTATGAGCAGTAAGTTAGATAGGATTGGTGTCCTCTTAGTATTTGCTTCTGCATAAACACGACGATTTTCCAAGTAGTGTCACCTATTATCAAGTATTTTGCTCCAATTAGTAAATCTTTCTGAATCTTTCTTCGGATTTGTTACGGTCTTCACTGATAGTGTGCTCGCTTATGATGCTTTTCATAACATAATGTGTATTTGTAATGTGCACATTCTCCCCTCATGACATCTTTGCACTAAATTACAGGTGTTTATTGTAGCCAGCCTACAGGGTGAAGCGAGAAGGTTTCCTTCTAGTTTAGTCCACCAAGTCTGCATAGGGAATTGTTGGGGGCAGGTCCTTGGAAGCAGAAACTTTGTTTTGGGTGGGTGATCTTCAGTTTGTGTTGTAAAATCAGTACTTCCTTGTTTGTTAGGTATTTTTCAGGTGTCCGATAACATGATTTCGACACTTTAAGGTGTTTGTGTGTTGTATTCATTTTCTTGCATTCACAAAGCGTCTGACATTATTACAACCACAATCTGACCAATCAATGACGAGGCACTTTAACTTGTAAGTCAGGACTAGGGGTTTTGTCTTTGTTTTTAAGACTTTATTATATAGCCCTGCCAACATGCTAGAATGTGACCAGATCTTTTTATCTTCCACAATATATATATTCTTCCACCTTTCTAGCTTCAGTCCAGTGCTTACGTCTGGGTGTATGTCTGGACCAGCACTTAACTCTTCTTTAGTGATTTTATTATACGGGTTACTTTCTCACAGTGGTTGATTATAGCAGATCAGGATCACATTCATATTGCTTGTCTCTTAATGTGATGTGTTTGCTGCCGTTACTAGGTATCGTTTAAAATTCTATTGATGATATTTATAGTCTGTGAACAATGGGCCTCCAGCACAAAGTAGTTAATGATGTTGTGGTGCGCTTTATGAATGCAATACACATAAGCACTAATGGGCACCCTATTATTAATTGCATAATACGAAAGGGTGAATAGCACTAGATACCATTCATCAGCATTGTCCTTTGCATGTAGAGCATCGACTACGTATGCTCTGTTCCTATGCTCTTACTTGAGGGAAAGCCTGATTGAGGAGTCCCCTGTGTTTTATTATCCGAGATGAACTCCATTAGCTGGGAGGAGGTACATAAGCATTCAATGATTCATAATGTTTGTAAACGATTGAAATAATAGATAATCAATGTATGGAATAATGATCAATTATGAGTTAAGTAGTAGCGGTTTCTAAAAGCTAAACAACATTATCTTTACTGACTTGATAGCAACACACATCCATAATGGAATAAAGAAGGATGCACATTGTAGCTTCATTACAAGCTTGTCAGAATAGAGAAGGGAGTCCTGATCCCCAAGAGGTGCCCACCCAAGGTCCTGCACCTTTGGCTGGCATCAGAGTGTTCTCATCCTGATTCAGTTCAGTTCAGTTCAAATCTTTTATTCGATTATTCATTTTGATAATCATAAAAAGTACATCATAAAAGTTATATACATCGTCATAAAATCACGTTATAACACAACGAGTTAAAAATTTAAAAAGAAAAGATTGATCCTGATTCAAAACCGAACTACTAGTGAAACTCCAGAGGTCTGGGGCTCTTAGCAACCATGAGCGGGCTCCTCAAGTCAGCAATGATTCATGCATCTCCTACCAACACGAAGCTCTGATGGCCACCTGCGCTTCGCACCAAACAGTGACCGTCATCATCCCCAGCAAACGCAAAGATACAGTGATAACCGGCTCCTCACGTCAACAACAATCTCCTTACCGTCCCTGCCTATACAATGCTCACCTGAGGCTCCTCACTTGTACTTGAGATTGGAGTAGGTAAACTCTTTACCTGGATGAATCTGGTCCCTGTGTCTAGCCGCCCTCTATCGTGGTCGACTGAACTTGTGACTTTGACTCGGTCTAGTGCGACCAGATAACTGTGAGTGGAGCTTTGTGCTTCTTGATGCTTTTTTTACCTCACACTTTAAAAATGATCAAATTAGGTTTTACTAATTGGATTCTTGTTATTTTAAAGATCAAAATAGTCTCTTTATTTCTAAATAGGTTTAGGAGTCCTCTAGTGTTGCGTTTCCACTTTATTAAGGTTTGAAGTGCTGTATAAATGCTTGACACATTGCCTCTAGGTTAAGCCTGACTTCTTTTGTGCCAAGCTACCAGTGTGTTAAGGACACGTTTATTAAGTAACTTTTGTGGTACACACTGACAAAGATTGTGTTTATTACTTCAGTGGGGGTCTCACCTTCCTCAACTAATAACCCAATTATTTTATAATCTTTTTTTATTCTTAGAATTCCATATGTTTTGAAATCTTTCAGGGCTTTTTCCTGATAAATTACAGCAGTTTTGACCTGTGTCTTCAGGGTTTGTCAGGGTCTGTTAATTATCGCTCATCTGGCAAATCCAGCTGATTAGAATTTAGCTCATAACTCATTACGAGGGCTAAAGTGTGAAATACATTGTGTTTGCGGGATGTACAAAAAATTTTGGATGTTCCTTTAAAAAAAAAAAATGGTTTAGATACTGATTTCTTTCTACATTTGTTGGAATGTGCGATGAACATACAGATGTGATTGATGAAGAGAAACTGAACTAATTAAAACACAATAAAGATGTGATAAGGTTTATAGAATCTGAGCTCTCCTTTGCTGTTTGTGCAATAACCTCTGTGAAACACTCGCAGAAGGCTGTGTGCAGCAGGGTGTTGGCCTCAGAGAGAGCATGGCCTCCCCTGGGATAGACTGATACAGAATCCTTAGTGGATTATGGACACTAAGTTAATTGGTTTAGTTGCAGATGAAAAGAAAAAGCGTATGTACTTTGTGGCCTTGATTGCAAGTACACTCAATGACTCAACAGAGTGAACGTGTTTGAGGGGAGGTTCAAGCAACACAAGGGAATATGGGGTGGGTAAAGAAATCAGAAAGTAGGAGAAGGGTGATCGCAGAGAGGGAGGAGGGCAAGGGGGTAAATACATCGGAGAGTGGGAAGAGAGGAGTGCCTGAACATATTGGAAAGTAGGAGAAGGGTGGGGGGGTTGACAAACAATAGCGGGCGGTAGGTGAAAAAACAATGAAGGGCAGGGCGATGGTGGGGGAAATCTGGGTGGGGGTGAAGGATGGGACTGTGGACACATGCCCCCAAAAAAGTGCATGCCCAAAAGTTACAAAAGAGTACCTTAAGGAAAAAGCATTTCTCGAATGGCTTAGTTAAGTCACCTCCCAATCGGCTTGTCAAAGACATCACCCAAATGTGTTTGACCAAGATACCCCTGGAATATGCTTGGCCAAGCCACATCCTAAATATGGTTGGCCAAGGCACCATCCAGGTGTGGTTAAACAAGTTACCTTCTGAATACAACTGAACAAGTCACCTTCTGGATGTTCGTGGACAAGGTAACTCATTCATCTTCGATGGACACCAACAGGTGCGTGGAATGTTGAATGGGTGGCACCTAATCTGAAATAAATCATCTTCTGCAATCATTGAAACTAAGGAAACACACTTTCCAAAGTCTGAAAAAACTGGAGGGTATATTTAGAAATGTAAAAGTGCCAAGATGACCCCACTGAATAAGGCAACCCATCATTCTCTCCTTGCTGCAAATGAGTCGTAGAGCTGGAGCAGAGGAGAAGAAACACCCAGAAGCAGGATGGATTTGGGGGAAGTTCGAGGCACATAGGGTCTCTTACTTTATATATTTACTGTTGCTTTTTATAAAAGATTCAAAGTTTTGCTCTGCAAATGCTAGACCTCAAAGACTACATGATACATGCACAGTATGTGTGTTATCATAATTATTGCATCTGGAACTTAGAACTCATGGGCAGCTGAAGGTTTCCTCTTTATGCTTGATGCGTCCCAAAGAAGACATCAAAGCTTCCCACACTTGACCCTGTCACCAAGTTCAAGTCAGGAAGCTGAGGGAGGTGGACCCCACGGCACTGAGAACATCGACAGCCATCACAAACCATGTAAGTCATTCATAGAAGTCACAGAGGGCTAGATAACTCAGTGAATTAAGCTCTTCCATCTGATACCTGCTGTCATCTCAACACCGCAAGTCTGAATCCAACACAGCATTTTATTCTTTAGAAGTTGATACAATGGTATAATCAAACTTGGCGACAGTAGGAAACGCTCTAGAAAAATATTTTTTTTTACAAGTGCGGCTAACATTGTTCAGTGTATGCTTTATTTAAGACTACAATCTTGACAAGACTCCAACAAAGGAAATTTTACTCTGCATAGCTGTCATTGGCCCTGCGTAAAATGTTTCACATTTTGCAAGTCCTGTTTTTTAATTCAAAGCATGCTGCATTCTGGGCCTATTAGTTTGTGTTTATCAATGAGAGCAATGGCTTGTAAATCCAAGAATACAAGTGATTTAGCTATAAAAAATAAAGTCCCAGAGGTGTCATACCTGATATGAGGCATTTGGCTTCAAAGAATAGAGCAGATAAACATCATCATAAGAAAATAACACTTTTGGGTAGTAGAAGTGAGATGACAACCAAAATTAAGATTAATCTGTTCTCATTACCTTGATGAAGGCAAGCAGCCTTATTATGAGTACAATTGTCCTCGGGCTCCTGTACTTGTAGTGGCAGTCCGACCACCACCACCCGTCTGCCCTAGTACGAGTGTGGCCATGGGACCACCACAAGACCTCCGCCTCCGCCGGTGTCAAGGATCCCGCTGCGGGAGCAGTATGACAATGGCCTGAATATGCAGGTGGTGTCGGCACTGCCGAGCATATTTTGACCTGCATCTCCACCATTCTTTTCCATGGCAAGAACCCTGCCATAAAAGGGTGGCAGACATGCAGGTAAGAGGGTCTAACAGGGCCCGCGGCCGATAATGGGCCTGTGGGTGAATGCAGGGGTTGTGCCCCCTTGGAATTGCATCCTTGTTCCTGCATGGTGTGGCATGAACAACATGGTGCATGCTGCACTGTGCAGGAACGTGCTGCAGGCACTCTCATGGTGGTGGCATGCTGGTCAGGCTCTCCAAGGAGCCTAACACAGCTGCTGCCATGAGACCGCCGCACCAGCGCCCACCTCCCTGGATTACACTCATAATTCGTCAGGCAGTCTCGTCACGGCCTTGGCGCTCTTCCTGGGACTGCTGCGGTCGCAGTCCCATTGGAAGACCACTAAAGTCATAATAAAGCCCAAAGTCTAGAAGTGAAAGACCCGAATGTAGTGCCTGTACCGTTTGCTTGTTTTATTTCCAGAGCAGCGCCAGAGTTCACTTATTTTTAACAAAATAAACTACCTGTTAACACAGCACACTGAATGAACAAGCATTTGCAATGCAATAGGTCTCGCATTAGGAAAGTGTGAGCTATTGGTATTGTAAATGACACATTTTTTTTTAATATGTGTTGGCTTTTAAAATATATAAATTAATAGCATCGTTATTCACAAAGCCAATATCCATATGTCCTGGATATGACTGTAACATGCATTGCTGCTGTCAGGACTGTACTTGAGCTGCACAAGAGGCCAGCTTGCCCTGCTGCAATCTATGCTGTAAATATACGATATGAATATGAGCTGCTGCTGTCAGGATTTCACCAGATTTCTGCGTGACAGGAGCTTGCCCTGCTGCCATCTATGCTATAAATGTCCTGCATGTGAAGCTAACATGCACTGCTGCTGCCGACACTGCAATTGATCTGTGTGAGAGAGCAGCTTGCACTTTGCTACCCAAGCTGTAGTGCTTTTGTGTTAGTAAAGCTTCAGAAAATGTTCAATGTACTAAAGCCCAAACTAATGGCTTTGTCAATGCTAGTTTACGCTGCTCCCAGTTGCAAGGGATTACTTACAATTGACTACAGGTAAGCCAAAGGCTGGGAGTACCTAATATCGATGCCATCATCAAAACTGTTGAAGGTCTTTAAATGATCAATTACCACTGTGACACACATTTTATTTTCACCTCCATTAAGACAGATTCCAGGATTGTAACTCATGCTGTGAAACTGCTGCGCTTGGCTCAAATTTCAGACTGAGCTGCATTTAGCAATGAGGTATGATGTAACGGAAGCAATATCGTTTTTACCAGATTCTCAAGAATGAAACGGGAGTTATGAGAAATGGAGTGGGAGCAGTAGTTTTTTTTCAAAACTTGGCAGAATGCCTTTGCTAATAGAGAGGTTAAATAAGTGGGCAAGAAGTGCTGCGAGAATCTATGTGTGGCAGAAAACATCAGAGTATGAATCAGCCACAAGGGCCATGAGGTACCAGAAGCCGAAGGCCAAGTTCTACAAAAAAACAAAGCGCTTGGCACACGGCGTGAAACTTCAGCAGGCAGACTGCAAGGAAGTGATCGAGTCCGTGAAGGTTTGGAGGGCGGGACCGGGCAGGATGGGAAATGCTACGATTGTTAAGAGTAAAATCGCACTGTAATGCGCTGAAACTAAAAAAAAACAAGCACTGTAAAAACAAACAAGCATTGCTCATTTAACGCTATAGTCCGGAAGCAACCTGGAAGCTTTGGAGGGCGGGACTGGGTGGTATGGAGACGGCCGCTATTGTTAAAAGTGAAAGCGTGCAATTAAAAACAAGCAGTGTAAAAACATACAAGCACTGTTTATTTAACGCTATAGTCCAGAAGCAACATGGGAGGTTTGGAGGGCGGGACCGGCCGGTATGTAGAAGGCCGCTATTGTTAATGTGGCACACAATGAGGAGAACAATTATGTAAGAATTTGTATACTTGAGTGTTTGTGCTGCGCGCCAATGTTATACGAAAATCAGACCAAAAGGCTACGAAGTAACACGCCTCCGTGTAGCCTCCCGTGATCCGTGACCCCGCCCCCGGAATGGCAGCAGTGATGCGCTAGTGGACTGGTTCTCCGCCGGGAGCTGCTGCGACCTGGAGTTATGGCGTTGTGCGGGTCTTCGTGGTGCGAAGGTGATGGTATCCAGCGAACCGTGAGGAGATATTGGAAGCGATTGAACTGACCGGAGAGGCTGCTCCTGATTAGATTATACAGCTTCCACAGCTTTGAGTGGTTTTTCGCGGCATCAAAAGCAACGATGTCCCGCGTTGTGCGGGGGTAATTTAATGTGCTAAACTGACCGGTGAAACTGCTGGTGCCTGGAGGGGTGAACTGAGCGCTGAGCACTGGGTCTTGAAGAACAGGGGTGCGATTTTGAGCACTTCTGCCCGTGTGCCTGTGGCCTCAATCTACCAGTAGAGTGGGGAGAAAAATAGAGGGAGAAAGGGATACGAAGGGCTAGAGTTGGAGAGAAATGAGGGAGAAAGAGCGAGAGAGAGAGAGAGAAAGAGAGAGGAGGGGGTGAGGGGGGATACGAACAGAGAACGGAAAGAAAACCAGGAAAGTAAAGAGGAGGGGAAGAGAGTGGAGTCGGGAAAGAAGCTTTTAGGGGCGGGACTGCGGATCCCTTTGAAGCACGGCCTTGCGGTCTTGAACAGGGATGTAATTAGAGGGGAGGAGGGGGGAGGAGAAGTGGAGAACTGAGGCCGAGCAACAGATGGCTTTAAAGTGGACGCGCTCGAGGCAGGCGGATGGAAAGCGCGTGCAGTAGGGGGCGGATCAGATCCCTAGAGTTGCATCAGGAAAGCTAAACCAGCAGGCGGATGCGCGTTCACGATCACATGCACTTGAGGAAAACCGCCGGCTGGTTTAGCTTTCCTGATGCAACACTAAAATTCGATCCTATCCATTCCTGCGGAATGGGACAGGCTCGACCTAAAAAGTATTGAAAATCTTAGCTTTGTGATGTAATCCTCTCTCGCTTGCCTGGATTCACAGAAAAAAGCATTGGCTTAAGCTGCTGTATCACACATGGCTTAAAGAAAAAAAAGAAAACAAGTGCTATGACGTGGCCATCATTGACAGCATCATAGTGATTTATTTTCCTGTAAGCCATATTGCAGAACAACCCACGCTGCTGTGCAACATCTAAAAAACAGCGCCGGAGTGGGGCAAATGGGAGGGAGGTCAAGCAACACGATTAAACACATCAGAGAGCAGAAGGAGGGCAGGTATCCCTAAACTCATCAGAGAGCAGGAGAAGAGTTGTGGATGGGTGAAAAACAATGGAGGACAGCGGCAGGAGGTAGTGGAGGTAACAGACGAGGGAAGCAGAGTAACTGCAGAGACATGAAGTCCATACGAGTTCATGTCCAAGAGTAACAAAAGAGTACCTGCAGGAGTTTGCGGCCAATGGAAGGACACTGGCCACAGGAAGCTGTACTTGGTCTATGCTCCATGGCAGGGACAAAGACTCAATGCCTAAGAGGAAGCTGAAGGTCAACCAAGTAAGTAATGGGTGGGCTAAGCCCCTTCTAAGATTTGTTTTCTTCTTTACAAGAAATTCTGTAATCACAGCCAGAGCACTGTGCAGGCTAAACCAAATAAAAAAGATAACTATCACAGCTACCAGGAACCCAACAAAGCGGTAAAGAAACATAATGCATGGGCTACACATGCATAATTTCTTTTTTCCACAGGAATAATAACAAGAAATGTGTATATATATTGATGGTAGAACTGTCTCTGGAACTAATCTTTTTCTTTTGCAGGATTAGCAATGTATAACTCGGTTTTTTACTGCTGGCCTGCACTAATATCTCTTTAAAGTCAGCGTCAGGGTTTCATGGGTGTATTACAACCTGTATTATTGAACTGGCTTCGCTTTTTAGAGTCTTCTGTATGGCGCAATACTTGTTTATCCTTTCCCAGGCTTATCCCGGCCACAAGAAAACATGCTCATGGATTCTACTCCAAACTGTTGTTTTTATCATTTGTAAAATTCAGTAAACACTCATCGTGGGTGTTCCTGAAAATTCTGCTACTAATCTGACTTTAGATATTCAAAATTATTTCTGATGGGTGCCCTTATGCTATTTCCATATAAATGTTAAAAAGAATTCAAGAGCTATTTGTGGAATCATAACATTTAAATAATCGCCTTTATAAATTGGTTGTATTTCTTCAATATGGAAAGTACTGTATCAAGATGTAGTTGACAGGGGTTTAAATACTGGCTACATCACCACACCTTAAAAGATTGGAACTTCAAAATGTTCATTGCCACCATAGTCTTAATTCCAACCCCGCCATGTGCTGTTCACAAGGTCACACATTAATTCTCATCTACAATTTTGAATTTGCATAATTTATAACACCTCTCATTCCTTCCACTATGATTACACATGAATAAAAGCCAACTTTTAAATGGCTGAAATGTGGAAAGCTACCAAACAAAACACAAAGTTCAATCATACACTAGCATAGAAGGAGTACACAGTAATCTAGGATTACATGTGAGCAACATTACAATAAACCTACAAATAATGTTGTCAGTGTCAGACTCTTTCACAAAGTACCAAGGTATGCTGATACATACTAAGAGGAGCACAATTACATTTTAAACTATTTCTATCATTCATTAACATCTAATTTCCACCTATCACACATTATGGCTGGTGTGTGAGTTAAGCTTATAGTAGCATATTATAGTTGGAATTCCAAATCTTTTGGGATGCTATGTTGTCACCAGTGTTGGCTTGAAGAGGAAACCACACCAGGAGTAGCTGCATACCTGCCTAATCCTGCCTTCTGTGGACAAAACTCAGAATGGTCCCAGCACAAAAAAGTACAGGTGTAAGGGGCAAACATTCTACATGCCAAAACTAAAGGAATAGCACAGAGGGATGGGCAACAGATTCTGCATTAGTGGACAGCATTGACAGGAGGCACGTTATTATTTGCATGGTGACAACTTGAGGTCAGGCAACCAGTCATTAATGCTGACAACTTTCCCTTTACTTAATGAAGGTGATGAGCTAGATCTAACTCGTTAACTTAAATTTATTGTGATGGAAATCAGTGCATTGGCTATGGTTACTTACTGGAGAATAAGGTAATAGGCTGGACCTATTTTTCCTTGAAAGCAGATGAATACATTGTACTGTTCCTGTCACTTATCACTGTCTATATTTTATTGTGGTTCATATCCTTCTTATTGCAGCGTATCCTCTTATAATTGGCTGCCATGTGTAGCTTGAAGATAGGGAACAATTACATAAAAATTTATCTAATCATAGCATCAGTAATATATAGGTAAACACAAAAACAAACTAACATAATGCTAAGTGCAAGAAAGTAAAACATGAAAAAATGGTATTGAAAAATCGGCTTTGTGCAAAATCAAACTTGAGAGATTATAAACTATGGGACATCATAGACATATCTAAGTTAGAAGACTTTGTGGAGTGCAAGAGAATGTTGTCTTTTAATTCATTACAGAAGGAACTTAGATTTTTGAACTCTGAATATTTTTAATATAATATATTTAGGGATTGGAGTGTACCGATATCCAGCTTCATGCTGGAAGCAAAGGTCCTTGTGAATGAGCTGATGGAAGGAGAAATCTCAAACATTTCTAGCACAGTTATCAATATATTGAATGGACATATGGTTGCCTTGAGAGAGATTGATGAAAGATTTAGATTAATTGCAAGCCACAGATTAAGACAAGATGCCCCTTACCAGAGTAAGATGTCCATATTATTGAGCCTGAGATTAAAAATCATAAATAGGGTCTTAGATTACAGGGCTAAACTGTTCAAAATTAGCCTGGTTTCAATCTTACGTGAATTAGATGTTTGCAAGGTAAGGGCGCCTTTTGTTCTATATAATAGTGTTCAGTTGTCCAGGCATAAGCCTAAGTCCACGTCAGGCCATTTTGGGGATGGGGGAAAGAAGGCCTTTATTTAATGTTTACCAGGTTTATCGTTGGCTAGGATTGATATCACTAGGATTTGGGGTAATCATTAGTTCCAAATATTGACAAATGATGCTGTGTGTGGCTGGTGTATGACAATAGAGAAAATCACTTATGAAGGTAGGGGATGTCCCGGAAAAAGATTAAAGATATGTGCACCATTCAGAGGTACTTAGGTATGCCTGTTATCGAAAAGGATATGTGGATAGTCTCAATAAGCCAGAGCATGTGAAATGTTTTCTGAGGCTCATGATGAGATGGATCTGTGGGTGACCTCTTGAGTAGGACTCTCTACAGGGAAGATCAGCCCTTCAAGTCGGGGAATGTATATGCGGAATACTTGAAAAAAATGTCTGAATTTATCTGTTTCTAACAGTGCATGATTTTTGTACTCTCCATCAGAATTACAGATAAAAAGTGAGGACATTGTTGATATCTTATACTCCTTGTTGATGGGCACAGGCATAATAACATAACATATAAGTGAATAGAGACACTTCCAAACCTGTGACATAAGGTTGATGGTATTCAAGCTACCCTACTTTATCTGATATTTTTCATTGTTGAATCTTATTAGTAGATCTAAAAGAAATAAGGCATTATTATGCTCAGATAATCCACAATTTGGACAAGTTCTTTTTTTTCATGCACCTTTAGTCATATTCCTTCACACAGGTAAATATGTCTAACTTTTGAGAGTTTACAAATATTCCAAGTAGTACGCCTGGTAAGTCATATGACAATTTCCCCGTGGTCTCATTTCCGTAAAATAGAATTGCTTAGAGTGTTCTACTGTACATTGTGAATTTGGTCCATTGTTTTATTTTATATAATCGTGCGGCCGATGTCAAACTGTATGCTCCAATAATTTGGAAAGAATTCGATATTCGAGATGGCAGAACATATGAGGTATGTGATAAACCCATGATTATCTTCTTTAAATGGTGTGTTCCTTGAAAGTTGGGGCAAATATTGATGTTTTCTTCCTAAATTAATACCTGAATCAATTGGAATAGGGTTTCAAACTCCCTTGTGGGACAGAGATTGAGCGGAAGCTTTTTTATCATCTGCACTTGCTCAGATAGGTATTACATTTTGAGAAAATTATGAAAGGCTGAGCCTCAGTGAGAGAAATATCTGAGATTTAGGCAGTGTTAACAGAGCCTTGAATATGAAGTTTTAGGTAGTTTACTGTGAGGAGCAGGGCCCCTCTGGAAGTAGCATAACCTTTCCTACTCTCTCTTTTAGTCTTAAATGCTGAAATATGTCTTTTGCTTGCTGAACATAACTATGAGTAGCAGAAAGAGTTTACATAAAAGTCAAAGTGCTCACAAGCTATGGTGAACCACAAACACTAAAAGCTCACCTGATTTGGAAATGACTTGCTCAAAAAACATAAATATATTTGAACACTTGTTTACAAACAGTACCATGTATTTCATTCTTTTATCTTAACCCCTTAAGTGCTCGTGTCGCACACTCTTCCCAGTGTGTCAGTCGGTCATTGGCTGACCCAGGAGCCGGCTTGAAAGGATACTCAGGTGCTAGCACCAAAGGATTCATTAAAAAAAAAAGCGAGGGAGAGGTGAAATAACTTCTGTGTCTCCTCCAGTCCCCCTCATGCCCATCTGTAATGTCAGTGCGCCGAAAGGCACACTGACTTCACAGTTTCCAATCGGAGCGGAAGATAGGAGGTAAGATTCATCTCTCACTCCGGTGGGGAAAAAAAAGGCCAAAATGACCTCCCCCTTTTATAAACAGGGACTTCCAGAAAGGGTTTCCTGGCTGTGGATTGTGGCCGAGACTTGATCCACTGCCAGGAAACCCCACTAGACACGAGGGAAGTGATGTGGGGGAGTCATCCCTCTTGCTAATGGGCCACCCCCACCCAGGGGACATATATGTTTTAAAAAATACGGTGTGGTTTCCCATGGGGGTGCAATCGCCCCCCCCCCCCAAGTGGATTTAAAAATGTTTTTTTTTTTTTTAAACATGAGGAAATTGTCAAGGGGCTGGCCCTCTCAGTCAAAGGCCGACCCCCTGTGATTTATCTGGGGCCCGTGATCCCCAGGTAAACCAAACAGATGCAAAAGAAAATGTGATCCCTCTCTCTATATATATATATGTTTATATATATACCACCAAAGTTGCACCGGTAACTGAGCCACATGCACTTCAGGGGGGTCAGTGTTACGGGACCGGTGCCCCCCGTTAATGCTCCAACACAACCCAACTTGCCTTACAAGTAGGAACACCAACACCAGGCTGAAGGTTTCAGGAAAAATGCTTTTATTCCGTGTTGAAAGCTGGCAGGTAGGTAAAATAAACCCAACGCGTTTCTCCTCCCAAAGAGGCTTGATCAGGGGCACAGTCTCTGCTTTCACCTCGCCTCACGCTTTACCAGAAGGTTTGGTGTTTTCCCAGAGTGCACTTTTAAACCGGTGTGTCCATTTTATTGTCCACGAAAAGAAACAGCATGTTGCAACTTTATTAGTTCCTATTAAAGCAAACATGCTGCCTTTTAATCTTTAACTGGGGTATGTTAAAAAATTCCAAGTTAGTTTTTCAACCTACTTCTTCACCATATATGTATATATCTATATCTAGACATATATCTATATTAGCTCACTTCACCACCCCAGTTCAGACCCAGCCATATGTAAATCAGTCTTGACCCTGTTCTTTATGGGAACAGTCTGGCCTAAGTGCCAAGCCAGGTCTTCCCTGGACCAAAAACCAGCATCCTGGGTCTGGTTTCGGGGTAACACCCATCATCAGCTAGGCTAGCTTGATTCCAGTGGCAAAGTGAGCAAGGGACCCATGTCCGGGCATACCCTGCCAACGTAGGGCAAACATAGCAAACACAAGTACCTAATGGACAGAACGCTGAAACTTTACAGACACTCACCCTGAGTCACAGATCTGGGTTGAATCCATCATCGTTCTTTAGCTCTCTTCGCTTCCCCAGTTCAGACCCAGCCATATGCAAATCAGTCTTGACCCTGTTCCTTATGTAAACAGTCCAGCCCGAACTACCAAGCCAGTTCTTCTCTGGACCAGAAACAAGCATTCTGGGACCAGTTTCAAGGTAACACCCCTCATCAGCAAGGCTAACATGATTCCAGTGGTAAAGTGAGCAAGGAACAAACGTCTGGGCATACCCTGCCAACTTATGGCGTACAAAGCAAACACAAGGAGATAATGGACGGAGCGCTGAAACTTTTCAGACACTCACCAGCAGCCACAGATCTGGGTTGAATCCATCATCGTTGTTTAGCTCATTTCGCCACCCCAGTCAGACCCAGCTATATGCAAATCAGTCTTGACCCTGTCCCTTATGGGAACAGTCTAGCCTGAATTGCAAAACCAGGTCTGCCCTGGATGGAAAACAAGCATCCTAGGACTGGTTTTGGGGTACCCTCCCGCACGCTGACTTCACAAACTCCCAACGGAGCAGGGAAGCAGGCTTGTAAGTGTGCTGCTGCTGTATCCGGTGGGGTTTTCATGTATTATGATGCCTTCCCATGTTTGTGGGAGGCATAGTTTGAAATGGGAGAGTCTCCACTTTCCAGCGATGGCTCTCAGAAACCTATTTATGCTTGTGGATTGCACTTGTGGTTCCGTCCATGAACAGGCATTCCTCCAGACTACCAGGGATCAGTGTTTGCAGGGTTGGCCCTCGTGGTTTAGGGCCTGCCCCCCCCCAAGAGGGCATACTTTTTTCAAATGTATCTTTCCTATGGGGGGTCAATAATGCCCCTAAAAGAGGATAAGAATAATAATAAAAAAAGGAACAAGAAATTGTCCGGTTGTTGGCACTCCTGACAAATAGGCTGACTCCCTGTTGGGCCCTTATTGTCTTTGAGGGATGTGTTTTTTCCTTTGGGTGACCTTGAGGATGTGTTTATATAGATATACTCGTAAATCATAGGGTGGGGAGAAGGAAAAATTGTTGGATCCAACCACTTTCCTTAGAACAGTAATCTTGTAAATCAATTGTGGGGGGGGTTGGATCACTTGTCCTGCTAACCTGGGTTTTCAGGTCGCTGGGATGTCCCTTGGTAAAGCTACAGGTAACATCGAGAGTGGAGGTCCAACGGTACCGACAGATAAGTACACCCCCGCCTACTAACTTGTTACCCCTTACAATTACTACTTTTAGAAGGAACCCAATCCCCCAGACTCCCTGTCACCCGAGGAAGCGCAGAACGGAGTGCGCGAAGGTACGTGAAAGTATGAATGAGATATTTGTGAAAGTCACAATAATCACCCTTGTATACTATTATCAACACCTCGTAGATACATGATCGGCACTTAACCCTTAAGTTTTAAAAACTTAACCATGTGTTAGCCCTACTACTAATCTAGCGTTCAACCAGCCCTACCACAAATGAGATTAACAAAAATAGTTTGGTTGCCAGAGTCACGAGTATGTGGAAACTGCTAGCAGTATATGGTGAGCAAACAAGTATTTTAATTACACTAACCAATTGTATAATAGTCCCACCACCCTCACCGAGGTCACCCTTATTGTTTGTATTCACAGGCACAACATAGACCTTCTCCCAGCAGAGGACTAATATGTCACTTTGCTACACATCTCTCACCTGGTCCTGAAGAAAGCCCACCGACCCCCCAGGCAACTAGGGCTGAAACTAGTCGACCTTTTTATCTAACGAAAATAGATAGCGTGAGAATCCTAACAATTCTCCCCACGCATATCATCCAAATATTTTCTACTCCTAACTCGAATTCGGAATAATAAATACTTACCTCGGCTGTCCGAGTTATTTTAAATATCACTCATATCACCTATCACTGGACACTACTGCTTTTAACCTCGGGTTACAACCTCCTGGTGGAGGATGCATACCAACTAACCCTGTGATTATGCAGACACGAGAGTACAATAGCGGAGAACCAAGATATACCGCTACCAACAAAGATACTCACTCACGTGTATGAGGGTTTTTTACCAAGGGACATCCCAGCGACCTGAAAACCCAGGTTAGCAGGACACGTGATCCAACCCCGCCCACAATTGATTTACAAAATGTATATAGATATATAAATATATCTATATATTTATATATATATATCCATCCTATTGAAAAGCGGACCTAATTATACCTATATATGCCTGTGTGTGTGTGTTACTATATAAACACACATATACACACATTAGGAAGCCCTTCCCTGTAGCATTGCTCACACGCACAAGTGAGGTAGCATTTTTATCTGGAGACCTGGGGGAATTGTAGGAAATTTGTGCCGGCCCAGTAATCCCCCAACTTTCCCACACAGAAATGTGAGGAAATGTGACTTTTTGCCACACGTGAGGTTTGCAGGGGATTCTGAGTTAAAACCGTTTGGGGACTCCACACAATCCACTCCTTCCTGAACTTCCCCAGGTTTCAATAATATGCTGGTTTGATAGATTTCTCTAGGTGCCAGCTGAGCTGAGGCCCAAAATATACAGCTACCTGCATTGCAAAAAACACATTGTTTTTCAGTGAAAAAATATGATGAGTCTACATTGCGTTTGCCGCCCATTTGTGACGCTGACACTTTGCCTACTCACACAAGTGAGGCCCATTTTTGTCTGGAGACTAGGGGGAACGCTGGGTGGTCAATAATGTTTGGCTGCCTGTAGATTTCATGACTTTTCCTCACAGAAATGCAAGAAAAATGGCAAACTTTGAGCTTTGGACGGAGTTCAAGGGTAAAAAAAAAACTGGTGAGAGCGACACAAGTCTCCCCACCCTGGGCTAAGAGTATCAACTTTTCAAAAGATTTGCTGGTTTAGTTAGTGTCCCTAGGTGCCGCTAGGGCTGGGGGCCAAAATACACAGCCACCCACATTGAAATAAACACATTGTTTTTGGGTGAAAATTGTGATGTGTTTACGTTGCATTTGGCGACCTTTCATGTCGTGGGCCCACCTTTCATGTCGCGGGCACTTGCCTAGCCACACAAGTGAAGCAGCCTCTTTTTGGGAGACTTGGGAGCATTCTGGGTTGTAGGACACTTGTGGTTACCTGCAGATTTCAGGAGTTTTCCACACAGAAATGCAAGGAAAATGCGTTTTTTAGACACAGTTTGAGATTTGTACAGACTTCTCGGCACAAAAACCTGGTGGGAGCCACACAAGTCACCCCACTCTTGACTACCGCTGGTGTCTTGTTTTCAAAATTATGTTGGTTTGGTAGGTATCCCTAGCTGCCGGCTGAGCTGGGGCCTAAAATCTACAGCTACCCACAATCCAAAAAACACATAGTTTTTCAGTGAAAAAATGTGATGTGTCTTCGTTGCGTTTAGCTTGACATACCCACAAAAGTGAGGCACCTGTTTTTCTCGGGAGGCTTGGGGGAGCACTGGGTGGTAGGAAATGTGTGTCTGCCTGCACATATCAGGACTTTTCCACACAGAAATACAAGGAAAATGTGTTTTTTAGGCAAAGTTTGAGCTTTGTAGGGGATACCGGGTTAAAAAACATGGTGAGATCCATACAAGTTACCCCATCCTGGACTCCCCCGGGTGTTAATTTTCAAGGATGTGTTGGTTTGGTAGGTTTCCCTAGGTGCTGGCTTAGCTGGGGCCCAAAATTCACAGCTAGACACCTTGTGAAAACACATGCATTCTACTTGGGGAAATATGATGTCTTCTAGGTCATGTTTTGGGGTATTTTGGGTTGCAGGCACAAGGCCAAGCCACACAAGTGGGTACCATTTTTATCAGGAGACATGTGGGAATACAGAATAGTGGACATTTGTTATTACCAATTGATTATCTCTACGTTTGTGCATTTTAAATATAAGCAAGTGTGTAACACAGAAGACTTTTTACAAAATGCTCTCTGAAACACATGCCAGTACGGGTGCCCATAAAATCAGAGATGTATACATATAACCACTGCTCCTAAACTGAGGAAATGGTGTACCCTGTGCCTGTGCACCTGCTCCACCATTGAAATCATGAACCTAGAAACTGCAAGGTAACTACACTTGTGACTGCTTTTGAAGTAGTTAAACATTAGCAATATTTGGCGTTTAGAGGAGTTATGACAACTTTTGGCCACAGTGTCACTGCACCTGCAGTACCATTGAAATCATGGCGCTAGTGACTGCTAGATAACTGCACTTGTGACTGCGGGTTTAATAGTAACTTTTAGCAATATTCTGTGTGTAGTGGGGTACCTAGATCATTTGGCCCTGGTGCCAAGCGCTTTCAACGTTAAGAGAACTGCAATTATGTCTGCCTGTATAGTAGTAAAATATAGCCATATTAGGTGTTTCGGGGAGGTCATCACACATTTTGGGCCCAGTGCCACTGCTCCGCTGCACCATTCTAATCATACCCTGTTGCATGCTAGTTAAACTCACTTGTGACTGTCTTGTTTAGTAGTAACATTTATCAATAAACTGGGGTCCTTAGAGCTTTTGGCCCCAGTACCACTGAACCTCCTGCACTATTGAAATCATGACCCTAGTGCTTGCTAGATAACTGCACTTATGACTGCCTGTTTAGTTGTAAAATATAGCAATATTAAGTGTTTATCGAGGTGCCTAGAGCTTTTGGTCCTGGTGTCACTGCACCTGCTGCACCATTGAAATCACGACCCTGTTTTCTGCAAGGTAACTGCAGTTGTATCTGCCTTGTTTAGTTTGTATAATTTGAGCAATAATCTGTGTATAGTGCGGTCCCAAGATATTTTGGCCCTGAGGCCACCGCACCTGCTGCACCATTAAAATCAAGTCCCTTGCAGCTGCAAAGTATCTGCACTTGTGACTGCCTGTTTGGTAGTCAGGTATAGCAATATTATGTGTTTAGAGTAGTTCTGACAACTTCTGGCCCCAGTGCTATTACACCTGCGGCACCATTCAAATCATGAACCTGTTGTCTGCAAGGTAACTGCACTTGTGGCTGCCTGTTTGGTAGTAAAATATAGCATAGCGCTGGTATTCTAACTTTATTTTTAACGTGCAATGTTTATTACAACATTTTGAATGTTATCATAATGACCAAATAGATTACATTTAAAAAATCAATCCGATAATGCCTACAAAGTGCAAAAAAAGGTAAAGATGCACGAATAGGAAATGTTCAAAAACTTGCTGTCTCATTCCTGTTCTCCAGCAATTTTCAGCAACAATAAAAATGTCATTATAACTTTGGTGAATAATGTTCTTCCTAGAGACAGATCAGAGTTTTGTCTAGTGGAAGGGTTGACTCCTGGAAAGGTAGCACAGAGGGTTAATGTGCCTGCTGCAAAGAACATGCACCATGCAAATCACAAAGTGCACATAATGTTAACTAGGTTAGTAGATTACTGCTTTTGTCAAAGAGATCCTTTTGTTACTTGCAGTCTATAAGATAAAATCCTAACATAGAACAGTGAGCTATTAAACTATACTGCCTACTAGTATGGTTGTCATGTGGCTTCTACACCTTGTAGTCCTTTGTCTTATGTAACATTTCCTATACAGTGATTTACACACATTTAAATGATTGTCTCTGTGTAGTGTGTGTGATGTAAAGTGCACTGACACTGTACACTGGTATGAGGGGCCCTGTCAATCAAATTAAATGCATCTGGGAAAGAGTGTAGTTCTGGAGACTTGAGGGGGACAGTTAAAGGGTGGTAGTGAGGGAGTCCGAGGTGTAGGTGATCATTGGGGGCACCAACAAACATTGTTGCAAAGGGTGCCACCAGCACTAAAGCAGGCCCTGCTATCGAGGTCAGTCTTCCTCACCCATTGGTACCTCCATTGGCCTTGTTTCAGCAGAAGTAGCTGCAACTCACCAAGGATCGTCAATGCAGGATTTGCCCGCACACCAAACTAAGTTTGCAAACTTCACAATCTCTCTGCTTCATGCACAAGCACTTTTAACATTTGCTACCTGCTCTGGAGCCACTGGAATTTTGCAGCAATGGGGGACAAAATGATGCCGCAGTGTTGACTAAATTATGCAAAAAAAAAGGCTGCAGCATAATGCAATATATTTTCTTATACTTTATTATTTAGTCATTTTTACACATGCCAAACACATATTAAAAATTGGGATGTTTGGCACATTCTGGCCACACCTCTGACGCCGCTCACTGATCAAATCCTTGGGTTATTCCCGCCCTATGAGTCTCCGCCCACAGTTCCCCTTCTTTTTCCCCCATTCGACCACTGCATACATGTAGGGACCCGCATCAGCACTAGAACTCCCCCATGTCCTTCCGCAGGACCAGGGTGGAACATGAACCCAATTCTTTGGATGGCTTCACCCTGCGGTGTAACGGTGCCCACCATGGGTGGTAACAAAGTGCGATTTGCGCTCTTCGATCGGAAACAAGGTCCCTATACAAGGCGGTATTTACTTTGCTTTTGTTCTCTGAACACACAACAGTGCCATCTTCTGTAGCATTTGCTGCTCTGCCCGACCTCCTCCCTCCGCTCCGGGGGGTCTCCCCGCTCCACCATACAATAATGTACCGCCTGCACTTGGTAAGCAGCACGCTTTATTATGCCCATTTGAAGGTGTTTGCGACTGTGTAATTTGTAAGCTATTGTGGCACACAATTACGCAGTAGTAAAAGCATTTATGCCTGCTGCGTAGTCTTTTGTTGAAAACTGAATGCCAAAAACACAGTAATTGTGGGCTGTAAAAGTATGCTTACCAACGAAAATGCCTTTGTAAATTGGTCCCCAAGTTGTTTTAGACCCCCGTACCCCAGAAAGTGAACATTCAGCATTTGCACCACTTAGGACTTTATTATGCCCATTTGAAGGTGTTTGCGACTGTGTAATTCGTAAGCTATTGTGGCACACAATGACGCAGTAATAAAAGCATTTATGCCTGCCACGTAGTCTTTTGTTCAAAACTGAATGCCAAAAACACAGTAATTGTGGGCTGTAAAAGTATGATTACCAACAAAAATGCCTTTGTAAATTGGTCCCCAAGTTGTTTTAGACCCTGTACCCCAGAAAGTGAATATTGAGCATTTGCACCACTTAGGATCTTTGCCAGAGTGCAAAGACGGGGCTGAAATCGGAGCAGGGTGGCGCTGGGGCACAGCTCCCTGGAATTTGTGCAGTCTGTGTGGGCCAGGCCGTTTCAGGCTACCTCTTGTCCATGTATCTGAGCACAGATCTCTTCTTTTGCTTTCATGCTCTGTGAAAACGAAGATTCTTAGACTACCTGCGCGTTATTAAAGCTTTGGTGCTTAATTGTTACCGCTCTCACATTTTTAATTAAACGATTTATGACTCAAACTAAAGTCACAACATTGTTTATGCGTCCTGGCTTAACCTGGGCAGCCTGCCACCCTGTGCATCCTTATTTTGCTGACCTACATCCGGTTCGAACTTTAGTTTGGATGAGGGTAGGGGATGGGGGGCTGAGAGGTCATACATTTCCTGCTGTAATTTGTATATTATCTGCAAGTCACTCGCTCCAATCAGAGTGTCTGATTAGTCATTTATTGCCTTTCATTTTATAGCACTTAATACCATCGCGTGGGCTTCAAAGAACTTTGAATAGTAACATTAGTTATTACCTATCGACACCGGTACCCTTTTTACTGGCCTTGGTAAGATGAGAGGTGGTGATGTGAGTCCAGTTTGGTTTTTTGAAGGGCTGGTCTCACCCCACCTCCATCCTCGTTTGTTACATCCAAGGGAGCCCCCCCCACACTTTAACTGGATAGATTAGTGAGCTGTTGTATCTGTGTGTCACAAGTTGAAGTTCAAGCTGGACAGCCTTTCATCTTTTAGCTGTCGAGACATTGCGTACCATTCATTCGGTAATAGTGTTTTTCATAAAACGTTTTCTGAGACAATTCATCATGGGATAACTGATATGAATGTTCAATAGTATCAAGGCCCTTGTGAACATAGTAGAGAGGCAGCACCTCTTTTTAGGTCGAGCCTGGGCAGCGCATGTGCTTCTCTGGGAGGCATGCTGTATTCAAGTATGGACCTGAAGCTCCGCCCACTCTCCGTCCATATTTTTCATTGGCTTGTGTCATTGTCCACTGTGAACTGTGGCTTTTCATTGGTCAATAGACTTAGTAGTCCCTCCTTAATACCGCTTTGTCTTATTTTGTAACCTCCCATACGACACCCCTGTTGCGTTTGTTGTTGCATGGTAGGCTTTAATTATAGCCTCCAAGAACTATTTTATTAAATTGCTTTGTCCACGCTCTGTCATATCTCGCCTACCGCTTAAAAAAAAATCTTTATAGCACGGGCGCCGAACGCATTTGCAATGCTAAAGGTCTTAAATGTGCGAGAGTTTGAGCTTTTGGCATTCTAAATGAGAATTCCTTTTATTTATCTTTGTTTAAAATAACACATAAATAAAAGGCTTTGTCATTTACATTGCCAATACCTCCAACTCTCATAAATGCGAGACCTATTGCATTGCAAATGCTTGTGTATCCTTCTTTTCCCCCTTTTTCCCCAATTTCGTGTTTTTCCCTTTTTTGCTCTCGGTAAATATCCAATGAGGAAAAATAAATGCTAGTCCCTAAAAATGGAGTGCTGGTGGCCCCCACCAACAACCACCAGCTCAAATTGAGCACGGATCACACTGATTCTAGAGAGATTGTTGGAGTTGCGGTTTTCCAGATTTTTACAAGAAGCCATCTGTATTTGTGCTGGAAGCAGGAATTGGGCAATTCATACCCAAGGCAGTCTGTGCAGTGTCTAATTTATAAAGAAATAAAAAAGAAAAAAATTAAGGTTTACTGTCAGGATTCCAGATTCGTGCCTCTTTATTCTGCAGCCCTTCTTCTCCCGTCTCTTTACCTCACATTGCAAGTTTGCTTTCATTCCTACTTCCTCCGTTTTCTATCTTTCACTTTCTTTTTCTTCATCGCTTTTCTGCCTTTCTCTCACTTGCTGTGGATCAAAGTCTGTTAAAAAAGTATGTCCCAGTCTCCAGAAATAAATGCTGGTGCACTCCACCTGCAAACGCTGGCAAGAATTAAGTTATTCATATATTATGTTGAATTATGTTGTCCATATATTAGGTTGATTAGCTTGTGAAATGCTGGAGCAAGGCCCCATTGATACAACTTGTTAAAGTGGATGTGTTTCTATTTTAGTCTGTACTGCCAAGTGCTCGATTAATCGATAGAGCTTTGTGTGACAGGTTGATTTTTCTTTGCGGCTTTATGTTGGTACTAATCTTAAGAATTTACTATTTCACCTTTTGGGCATAAAATGCTTGAGCTTTCTGTGCAACTAAAGCAGTAGTTTGCTGGTATTTCGGAATTTAGCGCTCGGGTTGTTGTAGGAAACAAGCATCTATTAGCGTGTAAATGGCTGCCCAACCTGTGTGGTATTGGTGGTCAAATGCAATCATCTGTTGTAGACATGATGTTTGTCATGCACTCTCCCTTGACAAATGCCAGTGATATCTCAGTCCTTCTCGGTGCTTCCTTTTTGTCTTTAAATGTTCTCCAGCACTGGTGGCTTTGCTCACTTCATTGATATCTCTCCTGACTGCAGACTTTGTGAATTATTTAGTGACTTGAACTTGTCACCACGTGCGCTGGCATCCAGAATAGCACCCGGGAAGCGTTCCATTTCATAGTCACCATTGCTTCAGCTAATTGTTTGTGTGCTGCAAGGCCCATTTTTTCTAATTGCTTATCACTGAAAATAGAGACACGTGGGAGCTGCTCTTATAGCTGTATTCGAGGAAATCGTTGTACTACTGTGCCTTGCTCATATTATACCAAAATGTGCAAGACCAGGTGTACATGTATACCAGCGTCTGACTTGAATATCCTTGTAACTTTTGTCAACATTTTAATCATAAAGCAAGTTAACACATCAACCTGCTAAACAACCTAATTAGTGATGTCCAGAACAATTTTCAGAGGTGTACAAAACAACATATTTAGCGGCCCACCGGGGCTAGGGGCACGAGATGCTGCCGGTTTTGTCACGTACTCACCATCTCAGTTGTGCCAGCACTGGGCCCCCGGCTCTATCGACCCCTCCACATTGACCTATCTACAATATCTTGGTCTATATACCTCCCCACCCCACTCCCCTCCCGGGACTGTATCACATTTAGCCTCACTACCTTCCACACCCTTCTCTACTTCCCCCCCCACCCCGGCCCCTCCTGTTCCTCTGTTTAGCACCTCGGCTGCACTCCTGAACACTAGGTCTGCAGTCAATCATCAATACGAACTTTTTGACTACATCGACTCCCATGAACCAGATCTCTTATTTTTAACTGAGACCTGGTTCAAGACCGACTCCCTGCCCAACGTGCTTGCCGCTTTACCATCTTCATATTCCGCCATTCGAGCGGATCGCCCAGAAGGCAAGCGGGGTGGAGGAGTGGCCCTAATAGCTCGTACTGATCTCAATTTTCAAGTTCTCCCATCCCCCCCTATCCCTGATGTAGATCACCTGGTGGCTCGTTCAACCTCCCACCAGGCCCCTCTCACTTTTGTCTTAATCTATCGCCCTCCCCAACCCACTCCCTTATTTCTTTCCAATATCCAGACCCTTCTGGCTACCCTGGTAATTAATAACTCTTCTGTACTAGTCTTAGGGGATCTCAACTTTTGGCCTAGTGACCCTGCCGAAAGTCCCCAATCTAAGGAGTTTACCAGCCTTATGAATAGTTAAACTTTTTGCCACTGATTCATAGCTCCACCCACATACATGGTCACACGCTAGACCAAATCTGGTCACTGAACGTTCCGTTCACCCCCCCCATTATATCCCCATGCTCGTGGTCGGACCACTCTACCATCACGTTCTCCCTTGCCCTAGCGCCCACGGTCAAACCTCCGCTTCCCAAAAACACCTGGGTTCGGAAATGGGGCAAAACAGACATGCCTTCTCTCTGCTCAGCCCTGGCCAAAACCAGCCCTGATTTATCTGGCCTTTCAGCTACCTCTCAGTTGGCCGCTATTAACAACTGGCTTACTGTGGCGGGTGACGAATTCGCCCCCTTAAGGCGGCTTACAGTCAAACGGGCCCACGCAGCTAATCGCTGGTTCACACCTGACCTCAAGGTAATGAAACTAGCTGCAAGGAGGGCTGAGCGAGTTTGGAGAAGCACTTACGATCCCGCACAAAAGGCAACTTACTTGTCTGTCTTGCAAACCTACAAAAAGGGCATCCTTGAAGCAAAAACCGAATATTATACCAACAGGATAATGACAGCTGAGTCCCAATCAAAATAAATTTTCTCCACTGTCCACGAACTAGCATCATCCAGCAGAGCTACGGTCACCATCCCCCCTTCCCAGTCCCTCTGTGACTCGCTCAATGAGTTCTTTATAGATAAGGTGGCTAAAATCAAACTCAACATTCCCCTGCCCTCCCCCACTTTTGTCAACCCGTCCCCACCCATCACTACCGTCAAACTAACCAACTTTCCATTACTAACTAATGACACTCTCCTTCCTCTACTTCATCGGGTCAAATCAGGCTCTCCCCTGGATTTTGCCCCTGCTCGTATTCTCAAGGAAATTTACTCAGTCTGTCCTACACCACCTCTGACCCTTCTTAATGACTCACTCACACACGGTTCTGTCCCCAGCCCACACAAATCGGCGATTGTTATACCAATCTTTAAAAAACCGGACGCCGACTCATCTTCCCCCTCCAATTACCGTCCCATTTCACTCCTGCCTTACCTTGCAAAAGTCCTTGAAACCCATATCACCACCACCTTGAGCACCCATATTGAGGCAAATCATTGCCTCTCCCCTTGTCAAGCTGGTTTCCGCCCCATGCACTCTACAGAGAAAGTGGTCATCTCAGTAATGGACAAATTGCGTGAAGGTATTGACACCAACCTTCCGCAAGCCCTGATACTCCTAGACATGTCTGCTGCTTTCGACACGGTGGACCACTCCACCCTTCTCCACCGTGTCAGGGCGGCGGGCATAGAAGGCTTGGCCTTTTTATGGCTTGAGTCTTTTCTCGCTGGGAGAACTCAAGCGGTCCGCCTGGCTGGCTACGCTGCGACCTCCCGCAAGGTAGAGTGCGGGGTCCCCCAGGGCTCCTCACTTTCCCCCCTTTTGTTTAACCTATATATCTTCCCCCTCATTTTTATGTTACAGCAGCTGGAGGTCACCGTGTTTAATTACGCGGATGACCTCCAGCTAATCTTCAACCTATCCCATTCATCTTCATCTGCCCTGAACGTCCAGACAGTAATGACGTTCATTCATGATTGGATGAACTGCAACCACCTCAAACTCAACCCGGACAAGACCGAGCTGGTTCTGACCGGAGGTGGTTGCAGTCCATGGTCCCCCTCTTTTTGGCCCCCTTCCCTTGGTGTTCCCCCACTCCCTGTGTCTAAAGTAAAAACCCTGGGGAT
This sequence comes from Lissotriton helveticus, assembly GCF_964261635.1. Taxonomy (NCBI): domain Eukaryota; kingdom Metazoa; phylum Chordata; class Amphibia; order Caudata; family Salamandridae; genus Lissotriton; species Lissotriton helveticus. The sequence goes on from NC_136057.1 coordinate 2,112,286,571, forward strand.
TTTTCTCAATTCTCAACTCACTGTCCATTCACAAGTTAGTTTCGTGGTTTCCTCTTGTTTTTTTCCCCTTAGAATAATTAGGAAAGTTTCCCGTTTTTTTTCTTCCTCTGCTTTAAAAGTAATTGTGTTGACCATGGTATTGTCTCGTATAGACTATGGTAACATAGTCTATAATGGGGCCCCCGCCTACGCAATCCATCGTTTGCAACTGGTGCAGAATCAGGCGGCTCGCCTGATCCATGGCCTGCCCAAATACCATCGGGTCACCCCACTGCTTAAAACATTACACTGGCTCCCAATAAAAGAGCGTGCCCTTTTTAAACTCGGCTGCCTCACCTATCAGGCCAGATCGGGCACTGCTCCTGAATTAATCTGTTCTGCCATTAAGCCCTACTGCCCTGGCAGAGAACTTCGCTCCGCTCATTTGGCCCTCCTCACCATTCCTCGCTTTAAAAAACAGAAAGCGGGTGGAGCGAGTTTCGCTGTCTTGGCTCCAACCTTTTGGAACTCCCTCCCGGCTACCCTGTGCACTTCTCCTTCCTACCTCCTGTTTCGGAAGAACCTTAAAACCCTCCTTTTCACGCAAGCCTACCCGACTTAGATCCCTCCTGTTGCTGCCGCCCACTGTTCACCACTAGCGCCATGAAACCGCCGGGTAAACGAGCGCTGTACAAATGTTTTTAAATTCAAATTCAAATAAATTCAAATGATTGGTATCTGGAACCGTCTGGTTGAAACCACACCATTATGGTGCATTTTGTTCTTTGACAACCAACAAGCTGAAAGCAACTGAGTTGCTGTCTTCTATATTCGTCTACAGCATTGGCAATAATGCTATTGATAGTTCTGCCACTCTTTGGGTGAGAACACTTGTACCTTTTATGATCTGGATTGACAGCACAGCTGCCGCCAGACAATTGTGTGAGTATCACCAGCAGAGGGGCTTTGGCTTCACCCACATGTTGTGAGACATGAGAACATGCTTTGATTAGACAAAAAAATGCCTGCCCTCCAGCCAGCTGTGATCGTTTTATTTATCCAGCTGCCTGAGCTTGAATTTTCACTGTCACACACATGACACTGCAAAGCTATTAAAGTGTCTTAAATAACTAGATCATTTATAGTGTTTTTCCGTGGCAGAAGCACAGATGAGGGGATAGCAGACATTAACCTACACAGATTTTTAGGCCTGCATAAAAGTGCTTCTGCCACCTGACCTAACACCAGTGTTATTCTACATTTCTTTGCATCCACACAAATAAAAATCCATTCACATGCTACTAAATTGTAAATGACAATTTGTAATGCTTCACATTACAATTCAACATTCCGTTGATAAAGGGCCTATTGTCATGGCCAATAGTAGTTGTATCTGTCTGTCAATGCTGACTTTTTTGATTTTTACAAGTACTGACATCTTAGAATTCCAACTTTGTATCCCATGGTTTACCATTTCCAGGTGAAGATGGTTTAATAGATGTCGCTGGTGGTGGCAACACATCTGGCTCCATCTTTAGCTGTATGCTACCACTGCTGTGATGGTCTCATGTTTGATGCAGAAGGGCTCCAGAGCAGCCGCTTCTGATTTTGGCCTAGGACTCTTATCGACTTCCTGTTACTTTTTCTTGGTTCTGAAAGGGATCTTCTTTTCCATATTTTTAAATGAACGACTTCCTGCTACTTGCTCTCGATTCTGAAAGGCATTTTCTTTTCCATAGTTTTAAATGAACGTTGATTCCAATGTAATTTTCTCTGGAATCAGGTGACAATCACTTCAAGTTTCGAAGAGACTATTTTATAGTGTTATTAATTCCAAACCTCCAGTTCTCAGGTTACCCTTACTCTCCATTCCGATTTATTGAAATGATTTAAAGTTGGCTATTCCAGAAATACTGTTTTTCACATAATCTCTCCTGGACTACACTAATCGTAACACAGAAAATAAGACACAAATGTATTTTCCGTTGTCTCTTCAACTGAAAATCAAGCAAAGAGATTCTTGATGCTTGTTTTAAGCACATAATGTCCTGCTGGTTCTGTAGGCTTGGTTCTATCTTATTTCTCTGTCTGACAAAATGTAATAATTAGTTGATGTAGGAAAGCGGAGTATTATGTGGTATAGCTGGGTAAGTAATATTATCACAATACCTCAAAGATGATCCTTGAATTCGCTCTAATAAATCTTTAGCTCAGTCCTGGTAGAGCGGCAGAGATCAATTAGGCTTTACTGGATGCATGTGTTAAAAATTTCAAGAGTGTCAACATGGAGGTTAAGTAATTGACGACTCAAAATCAATATTACACCTATTTATCAAAATACGGTGTATTTGTATCATAATTTAGCTACCTTAATTAACGGAATAGCATATATTTAACTGGAGTTATAGATTTTTGAAGTAATATTAAATAAACTAATAGTGACAATCGGTCGCTTATGCCGAATTGCCTTGTACCCTTGCAGGGTAAAATTGGTGCAGGACCCAGGACCGGACGTCACAGCCAGTTCAATTTTGCCTAGCCCGTGGAGTCCAGGTGCAGAGTTGTCCTTGTTGTCTGTGGTGCTGAACAGGGCCGACAGTAAAGCTGCTTTTCCACCTAGACGGTGCTGCTGAAAAGAAGATGCAAAAACAAAAGAGCTGTGTCGTTGCTGTTTCGGTCACAGGGGTTGTGTGCTGCTCTGTTAATGTAGCGTTGAGTTAAGGGGTCAATTACTGGACTGATGACAAACCAGCTTTGGTAGCTGTAAATGTAGCGAAAAGTAAGTTTAACTGCCGGAGGTCCAGTGAGATGCAGTAGCAGCTTGACACTTCGGGGAAGGTCAGATTATGACTCCCATATTGCGCAACACCATCTGGATTTGGGTGATCCCTTGGAGGGCCAGATGGCAAGCAAATCTTTAGTTTCTGAGCGTTGCTTTACCTGTAGTTTACAGGGGACTAGTCCCACTACTCAAGGAGAGTCTCAGGGTGCTTCTGGTCTCTACAGGGGTCCTTTTGCCAGGGAGTACTGAGTTTTAGCCAAGGATGAAGGTCATTCACCCAGTCTGTTGCCTCAGGCTTGCAGTATTCCTCTGTTGCTTTGTGCAGTGGGCAAAGTCTTGTTGTCTGTGACATGAGTATCCTCTTGGTCCTTCTTTGAAGTAAGTTGTTCGGAAGTGAGGAAACCAGGTGGACAACCAGGTAGGCAACTTCTAAAGTGCCACCTGGGTGCATGTCAGCCTTCCATCGACGCCAGATTCGTGTCAGGAGAGAGAAGGTACATTGTTTGACACCAAACTCTACATACCACATAAGGTGGTACCATAACTGAGCTAGCAACCTGGGTCTGCCCGGGTGCAAGCCTCATGTTATCCTATGGATCGCCTATCATTTATGGTGTACTTTAATAGTAAAGACCCTATAGAGGGACGTAAGCTTGCACTTACATGTCTACACTCCCAATGTTCTGCACCCTGCCTCCTGGACACAGTAGGCCTTCTCTAGGAGTGACTAACATATACTAAAAGCAGTGCATGTGACTGTGCCTCACATGGTGAGGACACAGTTGAGTTCGAGCAGTTTGTCGCAGCCCAACCTATTGGAATCTTTTGGTCACAGTATAGATACCCTGGCTACTGGATTCAAAGTTAATTATTTACCATCTAGGTGGAGACCACACCCAAATTTGATAATATGTAAAAATAGGGAAATAAATAAACTAGTGAGGGCCCAATTCCTGAACTTCTCTCTTGATTGAAGTAATATTAATGAACTTACTAAGAGGAAAAGATCCATGAACAAATATTTACTAAGGCAATAAAATGAAGTCTACAATTGGGTTTAGGTATAAGAAATGGCCTCTAAGAATGACACCAAAAGGTACTGGGAAATAATCTTGGATTTCTGCGGCTAAAGAGAAAAAAATCCCTCCCAATTCCCATTAAAGAAGAAGACTGGAAATGTAACCTGTAGATCTGTATTCTGCTAACCCTAATTCAGTTTGGCAGCATTGTGATTGGCTGGGACGCAAATCCTACAGGTGTCTATGGGGAGGCCATTTTCTCCATTTATGCTGCACGCAGCTTACATGGAGAAAATGCAGAGTGCATATGACTGGTTTGGTCGGCCCTGGGGCCGACCAAACTGTCAGCGCAAAACAGTCAGCACACTCAGAGTGGGCAAGCCACTCCTCCCCTGGATTCTAGCAGACCCGAACCAACCAGCCATACCTTTCTGCTTTCTGGCATTGCGAGAAGCAGAAACATGAAATGGTAGTTTTACCGTTTTATGTTTCTGCTTCTCGCAGTGCGAGAAAGCGGTGGGGTGACGCTCTGCCTCCCCTGGTTTCTGCAGAATAATATCAAAATTGTAGCGACTGCACATGAGTTTCTTTTTAACCCAAAGAATGAAATAGTATGTAGAAAAAATATTCAATTTTTTAAAGGAATTTTTTTAACTTATTTTAATCAGTTTTAAGCTTTTAGATATACTGCTACTTGAGAGGATGGAAATTAAGGTTCTTCCTTTAGTAGTGTATACTTTCTATATTGCTTATAGCTAGAAATGAGAAACTCGATGCAGGTGGTAGGAAATCATAACACAGTTTCTGCTTGCATCTCATGGCCCACGGTAACTGTCATGACCAAGAATATAAATATTGGGCCTATGTGCAGTCTTCTATTATGTCTAGCAGTATCTTTATACTTCCTGGAATAATTTTGTACCCAACTCTTTCTGCCAGAGGTGAGCGAAGATTTAGCCACAAATGTTGTCTAACTTTCTCTCGTTAGAATAATTTAGACATAAAACTTTGCTGCTAGGAGGTGGATTTTTTGCACAAAACTGTAACTTTTATGAATTGTTTTTTATGGAAGTTTTAATAATAACAAATTGCTTATGTACTTAACCTGATGTATTTGTTGTGGTAAAGGAGTTAAATATGTGATCGCAATTTGACCATCCTGCTGTAATGATGACCATCCTTTTATATATCCTGTCTCATTCTGTGTCTTTATACTCTCTCGAATATTTCTACACACAACTTTTCTGCTAAGGGGGATTGAAGATGTTGCCACAAATGTAATCGACCTCTGTCATTTTTAAAATAATTTGCACGTAAACCTCTACTGCTATTTGGTTAGATTCTTGCACAAAACTGTAACGTTTATGAATTGCTTTTATATGCAAGTTTGAGTAATAACAAATTGCTTATGTATTTAACTCTATTTATTTATTGCAGTAAAGAACGTAAAATGTAATTGTAAATTGAATATTCTGTTATATTTGTGACCATCTTGTTATGTATCCTTTTTTTTGTAATGTGGACCTCATTAGAGACCCAACTCTTAATTAAAAAAAAGAATTGAATTGCAGTTTGTACTGCTCCTGCAGACTGCAATGGCAGGCCTGCTGTCAGAAGTTTTCTTGGGTCTCCCAGGGTGTCACAAAACCGTGCTGCAGCACTGTGGAGACCTTTACCTCCTATCCCCTAGGTTCCCCCTGGTAAAATATACTAGGGAGTTAGAAGGGAGTATCATCCTTGTCAAATGAGGTTACCAATTCACACATAACAGTTTTGGGGAAACAGCACTGGCACTAAGGCTTGGTTAGCAGGCTTTAGTCCACTGTCAGAGTCGAAAACCAGCATCTAGTGGTTCGAATGGGGACGCAAAGTGGAGGGACATCTGCAAAAAGCCCTAGTTTCTAACATTTGATACTTCTATTTATCAACATTTTTAGGAGTGTAATCGAAGTTGATTTTATTTTACTATTTTTATTTTATAAGGGATCATCTATAGAGTGCAAACCTAACCTCATGTAACTGTAGCGTTGAAGAAAGGGACAGGATATGTAGCCAACATGTGTGGATTGAGACATGCAGCTATATTTACAGTGTACATTTAAGACATTATTCATGTGCACATGCAGAATAAATCAGGAACACAGCATCATAGAGGGATGAGAAACAGGAGGGAGCAGATACGGTTTAGGATTGTAGGAAGCTCTGACGAGGTGCGTTTTGAGACCTTTGACTTAAACCAGCAAATGAGCAAGTCTGAAGTGCGAATTCAGAGATTAATCTCATTTACTGAGAAAGATTATTTGCATGAGTATTCCTTGAGAGTGTTTTGGACTTCCAGCCTAATCAAGCACCAACAGATATGTTGCCAGGAACTTGATGTGAAGGCTTGTGAGAAGAAAGGGAGTCAAGAAGCGGGAGGGCTATCAGAAAGCGAAGGTACGACGAAGAGAAGTATTGAGTGAATGGCGGTGACCACACCTGTGGATACTAGGGAGGTAGAACAGGAGGAGGGTCTGTCTGCTCGGAAACAGGTGGAAGACCAGTGGGAGCACAGGAGAAGCTAAGTCAGTAACTCTGGGTTAACTTAAGTAAAGTCTGAAAAGCAGAAGTTACCTTGTGACGTCTTTCATTGCAGGGCTTCCCACAGCCGTTAATTCATAATTTGGTGTTTCCCTCTTCTTCTTTCCATCCTCCCTCTTTGTTACCTGCCACCCGGAAGATTGTGCAAATAACCATATTCAGTGCAGTTGAGTTGCCACCATGCTGAAAAGTGTTTGAACAATGCCATTAATATATTTTTTTATTTTATTTCTAAAGAGTTATGTGCGTGAGAAGCCGGTACCCAATAGAAGCTTAGGAAGGAGCTACTGAATGACTGATGAGAACGGAACTAAGATAGAGCTGTTGGTGTCATCTCCTGAGATTCTCTCTGTCTATCTCCCCCACACACACAAACACACACACACACACATACACATTTTCTGGATCCATCTCTCTCATCCTACCATTCTTTATCCCTTAGGGTAGATACAGAATTACCCTCTCTTCTGTATTAGCTCTCCTTCAGATAGGAGTGTGGTGGGTTAACGTCGGTAGGGTGTGCCACAACATTGTTCCTCAAGCCCGCTTTGTGACATGTGTTGATTTTAGAAAGGTAGTCAGATTTACTCAGCTGGTGTGCCTCAACATGCAGCAGACTCTGAAGTTGGTTTTGCAGAAGGGTGAAGCCAATGCAGTTCTTTAAAGTAGAAGAGATATACCTGGGCTCTCCTTTATTGGTGATTTGTTGAGTCGCTGAATGAAGAACAGCTTTGATTAGTCTCATTGAGTTGAGCTAAGGAAAATACATTATATTTACCAATGATGTATTGACCTGAAATCCTATAACTGTCGCAAACAATTACCCATTAGTTGAATATTAAACACTTAATTTAAGAGGAGGGGAATAATTTTTTTTTTCAAAAAGCATATAATACATTAAAAATACAAATGTGCCTACTTACTTAGATCTTAATGGTGTTCCAGCTTTATTTTCTATTTACTATTAATTTTCTTTTTTTTTCTTTTTTTTTATTGAAGTCCATTAGTAACATTACTGATCAAAAATACAGAAACAAAATTCATCATATAACCTCTCCATCCTGCAAATAGAATCATTAATTACAGTTCACAAAAATTAATCAAAATAACATCGCCAAATTTTATCAAATTTTCTTACTCCCCCTACCAGCAACGCATACATTTGTTCGCTTTTCCTGACTCTCCTCATTTTCTGTAGCCATTCCTGCATGGATGGGATCTGTTCTGACCGCCAATTCTGCAATAGCAAAGATCTGGCCACTGCCATTGCAATATACAATAATTTAGCTAAGGGGTCAGAGAGCTTGAGATCCGAATCGAAACCATAAAGCATCAATTTTACATTTGAGGAAATCGCAATCTTACAATAGGTTGGAAAAAAAAAAAAAAAAAAAAACATCATCCCAAAACCCCCTGATTTTAGTGCAGTGGACCATTACATGGGACCAGTTGGTGGGAACATGTTGTAAACATCTGAAACAGTTAGGTGAATGATTTACATACATTTTAGCAATTGCCGCGGGTGTACAGTACAATAACCATTTACCAAAAAATATAATTCTACGCCAATTGGCCCGCGCAGTCTATTAAAATTAAATTTGTTAATAGTCGTCCAGGTGTGCGGAGATAATACATGATTTTCTTGTTCCTGCCATTTTTTAATTGCTTTTTGGCCTAGATCCACCTCCCTGCTCTGTGCTAGGCAGCGCTTCTAATCCCCGGGTTTCCTTGACCCTTCATTCACAAAAAGGTCATTAACCAGTTGGGTAGGCTGAATGAACTGTATGGGATCAAATTGCCCTAAAAATTTATAAATCGTATTATAAGACCCAACCAACAAAAAATTCCCGTAAATTAACTGTGCCATCTTTATCGGGGTTATCCATAATCTATTTCTTAAAAAATCGATTACTTTAGTAAATCCTGCCCTAGCCCAGTTTTCAGCTATCTCTGGTCCTACTTTAATCCCTATAAACGGAAATATGCTAGACAGTAGGGTTGTTGAGTTAAAGAGGGGAAGAAAATATATTTTAAGCATAGCGCAGCGTTTTAAAAAAACAACAAAGTAGTGTCTTATACCGCACTAATTTGGGAGATTTGAATACCTGCAGGGGGGGAGGTATCTGATTTTCAAGGGAGATTAAATCAAAGAAGAAATGTATAAATACATTTTGCCCTTGTGTTTGGTTTTTAAATCTAGACAAGTACTGTGCAAACTATGCATTATAGTAATCCCTAAGATTTGGTAAAGAAAGACCTCCTTGATCTGATTCCTCATAGAGAGTGCTCATTGCAATTCGGAGTGTTTTTTTTGCCCAAACAAAAGCTGAGAACAAAGATTCTACTCTAGAAAAAAAGACTCCTGGCAAAAAGCAAGAAATAGTGGAAAACAAAAAATTAAATAAAGGGAGAATGGACATTTTTAGCAAAGCTACCCGGCCAAGAAGCGATAATGGCAATGCGTTCCACCGTGCGAGCATTATATGAATCTTTTGAAGGAGGGGATCAAAATTATGCTTTTACAGATCGTTAACTGAAGCTGAAAAAAACCCCAAGGTATCTTTTAGGTTTAGTATTAATACAGCAACTTATATCAGGATGCAGTTCTGGATCTCTGCCTCCACATACCAGAATTTCAGTTTTCTTTTTATTAATCCGATAACCTCCCAGAGCCTCAAATTCCTCAAAAATCTGAAGTACCCTTGCTTGTGATTGCAATTCGGGTTTGATTAACAACATAATATCATCAGCGTATAGCTTGATCTTGGCCATTAAAAGAACGGGAGGAAGGATACTCGCACAATTCCGAATTGCGACTGCTAAGGGTTCAATGAAAAATGCAAATGCGGGTGATAATGGGCAGCCTTGCCTCGTGCCACGCTTGACTACAACTGACCCGACCATTACCGAATTAATGATGACATTGGCTTTGGCCCCAGTGTAGAGATTCCGGATGAGATTTATGATTTTATCTGGAATACCAAAATACTGCAAAATAATAAAAAGTGTCTCCCAAACCGGATGTACGACATTACAACGCATGCTTTTACCACGCATGCTTTTACATCGCGGTTTTACAACGCATACCATTACAACGCATAGCGCTTTGGGGTGCTGGATAGTGAATAGTTTAATTTACTATTCCAACTCCAGTCCCCGTGGATAGTAGGGAAGGTTATTGGATAGTAAATTAACCTATTCCCTATCCTAGAGCGCCCCCCAGCACAATGCGTTGTAATGGTTTGCGTTGTAAAAGCTGCGATGTAAAAGCATTGCGCGGTAAAAGTTGCGTTGTAAGTGATGTTTCCCTCCCAAACCACCAAATCAAAAGCTTTTTCAGCACCTAATAACAAAACTAAAGCTGGAATCCCCTGTGCCTCGAAATAATCTAAAGCTTCAATCAAATAATGTGTATTCGTACTCAGTTGTCTGCCTGCAATGAAACCATTCTGATCAGGATGGATCAAATCCATTGATATTTGGTTGAAACGCATTGATAGTAATTTTGTAGCGATTTTATAATCGGAATTTAATAAGGTAATGGGTCGATACGAATTTGGATCTTTGGCGTCTTTTCCCTTCTTCCAAAAGCTCACCACCGTTCCTTCCCGAAAGGAATCTGGTATTGGGCCTCCTTCCAACATAGAGTTTAATAATTGCAAAAAAATATCGGAAAAGGCAGAAAAGAAAACGTTTAAAAACCCAGCCGGTAGACCGTCTGGGCCACAGGCCTTGCCTTTTTGGAGGTCTTTCACTACCAACTCTATTTCTTCCATAGAAAATGGATTTGCCATTATCAATTGTTGAGTTTCGGGGAGAGAAGGCAATACGTACTTTTCTAAGAAGTTTGTTACCTTTTGCTGGTCTATGCTATGTTGATGACTGTAAATATTGTTATAATGGGTAAGCATTATCTTCCCTATCTCAGCCGAATCTACTGTATGTCTATGTGTCACTTGGCACTTTAAACCTCTGATCAAATTTGCGGCAGCTTGCTCTCTAACCTGCCAAGCTAAAAACTTCCCAGTAAAGTTGCTCTCTTCATACATTTTCTGGGATTGACTCAGAAAAATCTCCTCACTCTGGGCATAGAAATTTTCACTAAGATTCCCGTTTTGCTTCATTTCGTTGATTATGAATGCTACTGGAGGGGTTAAGTTGCCTTTAATCGCTTAAAACTTGTATTCTTTGTTCCAACAAATTCTTGTTGGATCTAGCAGCTGTCAGTACGGCTGCATCTTTGCCTATTACGACTCCGCGAATAAAGGCCTTTAAGGCATCCCAAACAATGTTGAGTGGAGCTGTATCAATATTATGGGAGACAAAATCTCTAATCTCTAATTTTATTAATGCATCCCATATTTCGTCATTCAAATATGTTTTATTGAACACCCAGCGTTTAGAAGTTTTTAAGTTTTCCCCTAAGGCAAACTCAATGACTAGCATTAAGTGATCAGAGAACCCATTATGCAGAGTCCTCTGCCGACGGAAATTTAGGGGCCGATTATGATCGCGGTTAATCCGCATCCTCCTGGCCGGCGGAAGCCACCGCCGGCCCGGAGGATGCGGATTAACCGCTACGGAGGCTCCAAAGACCCACCGCCAGATTAGGATGGCTGGTGGGTCAGGAAGACCGTCCGCCGCTTTTCCGCTGCGGTCGCATTCCGACCGCGGCGGAAAAGCTATGATATGGTGGCGGTGTCTATCAGACACCGCCAGCTATATTAGGATGGGGCAGAAGACATGCATTTCCGCGGCGCATATTCCGCCATGGAAAGGCATGTGGTCTTTCGTTTTTGGGGGCTCATTGTGAGCCCCCAGGGTGTTGGGGGGTGGGGGGTGCACATGGGGGGGTACAGGTACCCCCCTGCATATGCATGCACAAAGCAGCAGGCACCGCGCGGTGCCTGCCGCTTTGTGCATGCATATGCAAAGCATGCACTTTTAACCTTGCGGCGGGCGCTGCTTCAAGCAGCACCCGCTGCAATGTTAAACATACGCTATGTGACCGCCAGGGTGGCGGTCACATCCTAATCTGCATGGAGGGAACGCCGCAGCCCCTGCAGACGTTCCCTCCACCTCTGGGGTGGCGGACGGACGCAGGTCCGTCCACCCTCCTAATAGGGCCCTAAGTTGTCTAGAAGCAAGAAAAGAGTCAATCCGAAAAGATGACTCAAATCTCCCTGACCAACGTGTGTATTCTTTTTTTAACGGATTTTGTGTATGCCATGGATCGCAGAGATCTAGTGTTATTTTATAGTTAAGAATGGTTTTAGTGCTCTGGGTTTAAGGTGCTTTTTTGATTGAGTTGTGGCATACAGATTTAAATTCATGAGAACATTAAAATCGCCTCCAATGACCATATCTCCTGCCACCATCAGTAAGGATTGAAACAGATCTTCATAGGCGCCAGCGTTATCGTCTACTGGTGCATAGAAGCTTACGAAAGTAATGGGTCTATGTCTATTTTGGATTTTACATGTAACCCAGCCCCAACGTCCTTATCCATCCTCTTCTGTTTGCATTATTTCAGCATGGATGTTTTTGTTTTAAAATATCGCAACTCCTCGCTGAGATTCAGAGCAGGAGGAGAACCCTCGATATGAGTCCCAAATTCTAAACATTGAAAACTCATCGAGTTTTGAAGATGGGATATGTGTCTCCTGTAACAATATTACAGAGGGAGTTTCAGTCTTGATCCACATTTCTATAGCCCACATTTGTTTTTATTATTTAAACCATTGACATTAAAGGAAATTATTTTCAAACACTCCCTTCTAGACATTCAAAGTCAATTGCATATTTGCATATTTACATAATTTCCATCCAAATCTCTCTATTTGCATTGTACGAATTGCCAAAAAACCTATCAACCGCAAAATAACTAAACAAAACAGTACCAAGGACTTCATTTTTCCATTTCTTTTTTCCACCCCCACCACCCGTGACACCTACCCCTCCTACCCCCCATCCTGTGGCCCAACTTCCCTACCCCAGGCTAGCCACAGAACCCTATCCCCTAACATTGGGATGTCCTGTTGTTACACCCCTTGAACCCGGAAGACCCTTGCGCCCCCCTCAACTCCACTCCCAACCAGAATTTACAAAACACTTCTAATACATGCTGGCGTTATTGAAAATAGAATAAATAACGTAAAGATTTCTACCCCTTCTGACCATGTGTTATTTCCTTAAGCAAATTCTGTGCTTTATCTACATCAGATAACATATAAAATTTGCCTTTAACCAACACTTTTAACTTAGATTGCTGCGCAATCATAGCTTGGGCGCCCTTGGCTTTAAACAAGTGAAGTATTTTCACGAACTCCTTCCTTCTTCGTGCGGCAGCCGCGGACATATCAGAAGAAATTCGGCATTTAGCTGTTTCGTTCACAGCGAATTGTCTTTGCTGGCTGGCTTTAGAGAGAATAGTTTCTTTTATTCGGACATCTGAGAAATGTTGCAAAATTGTACGGGGGAGTGTGGAGTTGGGGAAAAGTTGGGCAGGTACCCGGTGTGCTCTAGCAATTGCTAAGTCCCCTTCATATTCTGGGATCACTTTCTGTTTTAAGAAGGAAGTGACCCACTGCACCATGTTGGACCCCTCAATTCCTTCTGGAACCCCCACTATGCGAAGGTTCGATCTTCTATTATAATTTTCCAGATCATCCAGTTTTGCTTCCAGTGCCCGTGTGGTCTTGAAAATTACTTTGACATCTTTTTTAGTCTCAGTCATCTGATCCTCCAAATTTGAAATTCGGCTTTCAGCTTCTTGAAGATGGAGTGGGAAGGTGGAGACTAAGTCCTCAATCTTTTCCAATCGCTGATGAATTGAAGCCAGTTCTGCTTTTTGGAATCTTTTGATATCCCGCACCTCATCAAGAATTAAATTAAACATATCCTTTACTGACATCTGAATTTCACCCACAGTCTCGGTGTTCATATCTAAAATGGGGCTGAATGGGTCAGTCAGGCACGCTGATCGGATGTCTACGGAGGGTGAGAGTGGCGCACTGATTATTGCGTGGTCGGAATTAGAAACAATAGTATTCCCAGAAATCAGTTGGCTACCATCTTGCAATGCTACTGCATTCGCCAATTCATCCCCTCTTTGCGCTGAAAATACCGGTATTTTGTTTCCTTGAGGTGAGATCATAGCAGGTATTAGGTAGTGTTGGCCACCACATTAAGCACGGGATCCAGGTGCCCTGAAAATACAGTTACAGCCCGTGTTTCTGATTGAGCAGGGCTGCTGACGAAGTGTATGTTTGGTTTTTTCTCAAACAGAGGGAATTGCTTGGGGGGCCTTCATCACACCAGACATCTTGGCCGTTTTAACTTGATTCTGGCCATCTTGAACAGCTTGGGCTAATTGGAGTACCTCAGATCCAGTATTCACCTTCCCAGTCTTAGCTTGCCCCAAATCTTCTCCTGGACTAATTTGGGTAGGCAATTCAGTGACAGACCCCTCCAACTCCTCTGAACTTTCAACGGAGATGTAGTGTAGTTCCTATTTTCCCAATAGGCTCTGCGCATTGGAATAGTACCTACAGCAGTAAAGGCCTAGGCCAGACGTTAACTAGGTCTACTACTGTCGATACTAGACTTAAGTTTTGGGTTTGCCAGCGTAGCTCAGAGTTCGCTAGAAACTTTCTCGAATGTTCAGGAAAGAATTAACTCCCCTGATTAGACAAGAAGGGATTTAGTTTCTGACAACCATAGAACATGACAACTTTGCTCTCCCCTAATCAAGAGTCAATCTCAAGAGTCGTGTGAGCACAAGGCAATTATTTTACTCAGTCAGTACGTGCATTCTTAGTCTCATCAGATTGTAGAGAAAAGGAAGAGACGGGCGTGTTCAATAAAAAGGTGTTATTTATTGATCAGTCTCTTTTCTCGTACAAGAGAAATGGATCGATATTATTGCAATACTTATAGTTAAGTAAAGTGCATACATTAAAAGCAATAGTATAAAATAATACTGTAAAAACATTGATATGGTTTCTGAGCCATATGATGTTTAAAATGATTAAAATATATTTACATACACATATACATTTGACTAAACGTACTCAACTGGTGTTTCTAAATACGCCTACCCCGTGTACCTGACCTAAGTCTAATGCGTGGGCGGGAATAGAAAGTTACAGTTTAAGTTAAGTTTGTTTTTGCCAAGTGAATAACTAAAGAATTCTCTGTGAGGGGTTATTCAGTTCTGTACCTGGAATTTAGGATGAATGAGGAATGGTATCTCTTTCTCTACTCTCGATATTCCAGGCTGCCTGCGAGGGCTGCCCGAAAGCGCCGGTGCTGGGTCTCTCGGCTTGAGATAGCAGCGCGTCTCTCAGCGCGTCAGGAAGGCGGGGCTGCTGCCAGCGGGGTCTGCTTCTGCTCTCGGCTTCGGCAAGTATGGCTGCTCCGTCTCGTCACCACGCGTGTGTTTGCATAGGGCAAGATCGGCAATATTTATACCTTAAAGGTGCCGAGATTGACGTAAGGATGGACATAGATACGTCAATAAAGATGTCATACGACTTGCTCGTTAGCACATTCTTTTACTGAAGTTCTCTGTGAAATCAAAACAATGGCCGCACGGATTTTCCAGGTTGTCATAGGTTTGATTTGTTATGAGAACGTCGTATGCCTTATCAGGGGCTGGAGGAATGTCGCTTGTCTAATTAGATCTCAAGCGTTATGACCTAATCAGATAACACGTTCCTGTGCCGTAGTGTGACTGCGTCAGATAACGGTATCTGCATCATGGGGGCTGTTCTTGCCTCATGGGCTGACTGTTAGTTAACTTGATAGTTAGTTTAACCAGAATAGGGTCAGGAATAGGGGGATCGATTCAGAACCTATAGGAATACATGACACCCACTCCACGCTAACTATGGTCATATTTACTAATCTATGCATAGTATAACATAGTACAACATACTATAGAGTATAGTGTATACCTTACCACCCCAAAATACATAAATGCATTTTGAAATTTTCAAATATACTGAAAAATTGCAGTCATATATATTGTATGCACTTAAGCTATGAATTAAACGCTAAAGTAAACACGCATTTGTAGACATTATTGCTTATTTGGTATATGAGAAATACACATGAAATGGCTCTTAATATGGCTATACAGAAAGAAAGTTCGAGACCATTTCATCACATAATAAAATATATGTGAACATCCCAGCGGGCAACTAAAGTTTATAAAGTATCTAAAAATAGAAATCTTAGTTCTCTAGGAATAGTTTCTTACTTTAAGCAGAAGATAAGTGTCCCAAAAAATTTGTGAAAAATTATTTGGGGCTGCTAAAAAATTGTTGTCCGTGAACTGGTGGGAAGAATTGTTCATGTGACTTTATTTTTAAAGTTGAAGGCCGAATTCAGGGAACGCCGTGTGCGAGCTTGCTCAAAAGTCTCTATTTCTGTTCCGGAGAGAACATCATATCATTAAGGCTTTCGAAAAAACTGTCAACAGCTTCATGGGAAAGTTCCACTAAGTCGGAAATAGGGGTAACCATGCATTCGTGCGCATGATTGTCTGCATTGACATTCTGATTCGCATTGCTGACAGAAGGTCGTACCTGTTCAATGCTGCTCTCATCTTGAACTTCACTACTCTTCAATCGTAGTGGTGAAGATTCCAGGAATGCCGTCATCAGGATTGGTAGCCTTTGAGGGCAGCACAAAGCGTGAACCTTGGTAGGAACCAACAATGTATCTGCATCCACTGGCGCATCCGATTGTAGCGTCAGACAGGTGTCTAACACGCATTCTTCTCCGCATAGCAGACATCTCAATACAGGTAAAACACATCTTTGCCACATTGGTCGAAATGATAGAAACCAAGTCATGTTCAGGTCTCTAAGCCGGGATAGTCCCAGGATTTTTGATATCCGGTCCCGGTATCCAATGGCTAGGATCGTATCTTCCATTGTCGCGAGAGTTTGATCTGTGACATGGGTTGCCATAACGAAAAATAAGGACTAAGAATAGGATTCCTGCAATTAGTCCCAGGATCAGGGGAAGTCCGCCAAAAATCGAATGGACGAAATCTGGAAAAATACCCAGTATGGCTTTGAATGGTGTTAATGCCATCGAAAATACTGCCTTAAATACCTTTGAGACCCCAGTGGTATCTGAAATATTTAAGATTTCGCTCAGGATTTCCGCGAAATGTACGGGGGAATTAGTTGATAATAATGTATGTATCTCTGCAGTCGTCCTTGCGACCTGTAGATCATACGTTTCTTTTGATGACGTGAGCCTTGTAGGCGTCTGAAGAAGCACTGTTTTCATTCTGCTTAAAGTATCTATTCGAATAGAAGTAATTTTCAAATTGGGCCATGCCCTTGCCTCCCTGTCTGGAAAGGAGCTGGGGAATAAAGAACGTCCACAGCACTTGACCTTCGCCGTCGTAGTGACTAGATAAGGAGTCCCGGGCATAAGACTACAACATCTGCGGTCTACAATAAGAATGTAACTCCCATTATAGAGTCTTTGAAAGAAAGGTTCTATTTCAGTTGCAGGTGCGCCTTGCTGGTGACATGAAAGGTTGTATGAATTCCCTTCACAGGCTCCATGCAAACTAATTCCGTTACACAGAAGCGTGCCGCTTAGTGACATAGCACAATTGTTGCCACTAAGAAACACTTTCTGTCCTTTATTACTGACACATGCATGTGAATAGGGCAGGTTCCAAGTTGTTTTAAGGTACCCCTTTCCCAATTTCTCGTACATGCCAGCCTGTATATATTTTTGGCAGTATTGAAACCTGAAGGTTGAGATTGGAATATTTATGATTCCGTGGATTATCCATTCACTGACAGGTCGTTCTGACATTGTCATTGGTAATCTTTCTAGTTTTTCAATGCTCAAGATTGTATAATCAGCACCCTTTTGCGCCATACCGATGTGTCTATCAGTAAGGTTAAAGATTTGGAATAGTGACGTTGTGTTGATTAAACGCCAAGGCACATAGCCTGAACGCAGATTTTGTAACGTCCAGCCAAGCTGTACAATAGAACGCAATTGTGACTGACCATGTTGTAATAACAGTAAGTCTTGCGATAATATATCGATTGCTGACGACACAATGCTGTCCAAAGAAAAAATTCTGGAGGACAGAGTCATTAACCCATTGTCCACTACAGAAAGTGATTTTTCCAAATTAATACGGTCAATTTCCCGTATTCTCTCTGCTGTTTCAATTTGAGTAACCTTCCAGGCCTCATTGTATGCTGCATATACAGAGGCTTCTATGAAACGCTTTTGACGCTGTTTGCGTGGTCCCATTATGAAATCACGCAAGTCAGCACCATCAGTAAGTAAAGTTAGGTGTTGCTTAATTTCAGGCAGTGTGGAAGTTTGTAGCCATTGAAGGCATAATTTGCCCACACTGTAGGTTGTTATTATCCCTGGGTGATGTCTTTGGGGATATCTAGGGTCTGGCCTGGTCATTTTGAAACCCTGTGTTTTATTCAGGAATCTATCTTGACAGTTATTTGTATCTGTGGGCCAGATCAACCATTGTTTCCAATCAGGATGTGTTCTGTTTTGGTTTAATATATGGTTTACGTCTATCTCTTCATCTGTATCAGAGTTATTGCTAAACATTATTGGCTTTGGAATAGACGGTTTATTTAAATCTTTGATTTTGGCTAATCCAAGACAGGTGGTTTGTTGAACAGTGTCATTTAAAAATATCATTTGTTCTGGGATCATGCAGGCTCTAAACAAAGCTTCTAAACCTTGTACTTGCCAATCTTTTGTACCCCAAACACTTTTCAAATCAACATTTTTGTCCCAATAATCAAATCCAAAGGTATTCATTTTTTCGAAGAATGAATCTGAATATATCAATTTTGTGTTGGTTATCATGGTTTTCATCCCTGTCTTGTTTGACATTTTAAAATAAAATGTTTCAGCATTACTTGTGTTAAAACCTGAAAAATATGAATATTTGTCATAAACGGTTCTTGAGCTCCCTTTTGGAGGTGTTGCACAATGTTCCCATTGATTATAATTTAAAACATTTCTAGGTTGTGCAGATTTATGCAAAAAATGATTACCATAGTGGTTATAGCAATACATACTATCATAATTTGTAGAACCTTGCAAATAATCATGTTTTGTAAATTTAGCAGACATTACTAGATCAGACATCATGTTGTTAATGCTTTCGAAGTCCCAATCATCAGCAAATGAGTTTGGTTTTGCAAAGTCACTCAAGGAGATCTTGATTTGGTGTGGGTATTTCAGGATCTCGACCGGACCATAAATTTCATAGTCAGTGTTGTCCCAGGCTACCCCACCAGGTATCGGATTGGCTGTGAAGTTGGCTGAAGAAAGTTCTCTTTTCTCGACGTGTGAAGATGTGTGTGGTTTGAGGACCAAGTTGATGTTCTGACTTGCTGTGTCCATTTTAGCATATTTTCCCTCAATGAAGCGTCCCAAAGTAAATACCATGATGAGCCAAAGTATGAGGATAAATGCACCAAAACCCACCCAAAATTCAATCCATGGAGAAATCAGATATGTTTCTTTCAGTTGTTTCAAAAGTTCCTTAGCTTTGTCTTTAAAGGATTTTGATGATGGCTGTGTCTTTGATTCACTGAAGCCTTCAGAGGAATCATCGAAGTTGATGAAGTACCCGGATGCAGTTCTGTCAATTGTTCCAATTGCTTCAGGATTTTTGTTTCTTGCATTTTCACTTGGTACTTCATTGTAGATTGGTGTGTCTCTGCTAAATGTTTTTATTTGGGTTGTCAGAGGTCTGAGTTCTATTGCTTTGTTGCATAGTCCTTGTTGTTCTTCTGTAGGCGTTTCGAATGTGATGAGCCTCTTTGTTAGGACCTCTGTACTGGTAGCAAACCTTGGTGTTCTGCTACTTATTGGGAGTCCACTTGGCCTACTGTTTGTTATCGGCCACATGTTGTGGTTTTACCAGGTCGATGGATACAACTCGGTTCTCCTTTTTACCAACAAGTGGCGGTAGTACAACTGATCTTGTCCCGTTGACAGACAAGACAGGAACTGCTTTTCTGTAAGAAGGCCCAAATTCCTTCTTTACCGCGATCTTCTCCCTGACTAGATCCCCGACTTTTGGAATCCAGACAGGTCTTGCTGGGACAGGTGGTGATTCTTCAGTGGTTGTTGGCTGTTGTTTCAACTGTATGTTGCTCAGGTCTTTTCTTGTTTTGTTTAAGTCCTGCAAAATAGCCAAACGGTCTTTGACATCAAAGCTTTTTTCTTTAACCACTGAAGTCTGACTATCAAGGTCAGAGATTATCATTCTAGTTCCAAATAATAATTCGTACGGACTGAATCCCTTCAGAGAATTTCTTGGCAAGTTATTTAGACTACGTTGGACACTTATTAGATGTTTGACCCACCCAGCTCCCGAACCTAATATCCTTTCCATTATAGATTGCTTTCTGCCTTGGTTTTTTCTTTACACCATCCAGTACCCTCAGGAAGGAAGTGAGAAGATTCCCGCTGGGCTGTGCTCATTAGGCCATGTTTCCCCCCCGGCCGGAGGGCTTGAGTGAAAACAATGGTCGAACGTAGCATGCTCTTAGCGTATATGCCATTTAGACTCGCAAATCTTTGTATAACAGTCCGGACGTCAGCCAAGTGCTGGTGATCTACATTATAAGTGGAAACTAGCCTGTATATGTTAATCGCAAGCCCTGCTTTTTACTGGTGATATTATCTGCCTTGATACGACGAGGTATTAAACTGTTTCTCTCCCCACTGCGATCTCTGTTGCAGTTTGGGCAGTTTTTTACAAACATGGTGTAATGCAGGCTCATGCCTGGCCACCAGTACCGTGATTGTAATTCTTCCAGAGAATCTTTCAGTTTGAGGTGTCTGAGACCCTCGCCCATGTGTGCGTCTGCGATTAACAAGCTTCTCCTGTCCATGTTTGGAATCACTCTATCCCCCACTCCAGGGATTCGAGCAAAAGGGACGGAGTTCGCATCGATTATGTATGTATAATTGAGTGGATAGTTGATCGGTAACGCTGAGCAGTCGCCTTTTGATGACGTTTTCACGGCCAGCATTGTTTCACCGTCAATGTATTTTAATGTACGCTTTTTTCGATCTACGGGAGCCGGTTTAGTGGCTGCCGCTGCAGCTGCTTCAGCCAATGAATTCCCCACAACGTGAACGCCATCACGCTGATGACTCAGTGAGTGTGTCACGTGAGTCTTTGGTAGTTCTTTTTTCAAAAGAGCTACTTGTTCCCAGAGCAGTTTCTGCTTTATTGGTGCATCTGTGTCATCTTTGTAACCGTTCTGAATCCATGTCTGCAAATCCTTGTTATATGCTTTGACGCAGTAATATGAATCTGACACTATAAGTGTCGGGAATTCGCGATCCGCATTATCTAGCGCCATTTTCAAAGCTATTATTTCAGTTTGTAGTTCTGAATTAGTTTCTACTGAGTGTGATTTTGTTAATAGAGGTCTTAGTTTACCTCCCCGCCACACTTCTTTTGTAATCTCACATGTGGGGTTGTATGCTTGTTCTCCCCAAACGGAGGGTTTAGCATGTCCGTCTGTATAGATTACACAGGCGTAATGTCGTAGAGGCAGAATGTCGATTGGCAGAGGATACGTCTTTTCATATTTTAGATTTTTTAATTCTTCTAGTTCTGGATCAAAGTAGTAGTATACTTTGTCCGTTGTGATTGAATTCACCCATTGTATCCATTCTGGATTCAATGGTGTTATTGGTAAATTACAAGGTGTTGTTAGTGCCTCAAAGGCTGATTCTGCTGTTCTGACTGTGATATGTCTACCGTCAGCTATGTCTTTTTCTCTAGCTATTGCGGTTTGAACTGCACGAATGATTTTTTCTGTATTACTGAATTTCTGTTCAGCTTCTGTATACAAGTGTGATTTGAATGCAATTGGTACCTTTTCTCCCTCATTAGAGGTCAGGTATGTGAATCCGCATCTCCCTGGGATGACTCGAATCACAAGATTGCGTGTGTTATCACGTGTTTCTAATTTTGTTTTAATTAGCATGTCTGTTTGTAAGGATCTCAAAATTTCTGTGTGTGTTTGAGTCCAATTGGATTTTTTAAAGTCTGGTTTAATTAGATCATAAAGGGGTTTGACCCTTTCTGCGTAATTTGTAATGTATGTTCTTCCGAAATTTAGGAAGCCTAGAATTGACTGTAGGTTTTTTAGTGTTTTAGGAGCTTGGATTACGGCACATTTCTCTAGGAAATTGTCTGCCAGGCTTTTACCTTCACTTGATAACTCATATCCTAAGAACAGGACTGTCAGATGGGCAATTCTGGATTTTTTAAAGTTGAATTTGTAACCCTCTGCAGCGAACCCAAGTATTATGGTGTTCACTCTTTTCAAGTGAGTATCCAAGTCATCATCTGTTAAGTAAATGTCATCGACATAAGATAATGCTTCATCATCATATAGTTGTAGTAATTCTGTTACTCTCGCTGAGAATACTCCCGGGCTATTCTTGTACCCCTGGGCTAACCGACAGAATTGCTTTTGAGTGCCATTTACTGAGAATGCAGTTAAATATCTGCTCTCAGGTGCTATGTTTTGACAAAAGAATCCATTGGAGATGTCCAAGGTTGTTTTGTATTTTTTGCGCACTATGTTATTCATTAGTGCAGCACTGTGTGAGTTTTGTACTGCAAAGGTTTTGCAACATGTGTTAAGGTGTCGGTAATCCAAAACTAGACGATATGAATTATCTGGTTTGGAGACCGGAAACAAAGGATTGTTCATTTGTGAGGTGCAAGTTTCAATCACCCCCTGGTATTCTAGCTGATCTAGTATTTCATTTACCTGTTTTTTAGCTTCTTGCTTAATTGGGTACTGCCTTTGTGCAGTAGGTTGTGATTTTAACTGGATTTTGTGAGGAGGGGAGTCCTCATCCCATCCTACATGATTTTTATATAAAGCAGGTGCTAAGGCCACTGCCCACTTTTTAGCAAGTGTATATTTTTTATGAATCGGGATTTGATTCGAGAAGGCAGGCATAATTACTTCTTCGCCATGAGGGCACTCCCTGACAAACTCTGGTGGCCAGTCTTTTTCAGCTAGAAGGATGTCATAACCCTTGGAGAGGTTATCCCAAAATAGTCCCCTTATTTTCCTAGTCTTATCTCCCTCTATACGTAATGTTATCTCGTATATCTTGTGGGGCTTGCTAACTCTGGTGTCTGCAGTTTCCACTTGAAGGTATTCATTCGTGTCCACTGTCTCCAGATGATTCATAAGGACTTTGCGAGCTATGCTCACTTCTGCTGCGCTGTCTAGCATTGTCTGAGCCCACTCTCCGTTTTTCAGTTGTGTCCTCAGTATTCTCGGCATTGTTAACTACCTTGATACTGGCTACCTTCTTTTTTTGGAAATTGTAATTTCTTTTTTAGCTGAGCAGGTTCCTTGTCTTTGGACTTGGCGTGCTCTTCTCTTTGTTCTGATCGTCCTCTTCTTTCCGATTTCTGCGAGGAATTCTGAAAAGATTGAGAGGGACGTGTATCAATGTCTTGATATCTATCAGGTTTTTTAATATTATCCCTATTTCTAAGGTTATATCTTTTCCCAGAGGGGTCACTCTGGGGTGACCTGTGTCTCTGGTTCGGAGATTTCTCCCTTCGCCTAGGAGACCTTCCTCGGGACTGGAATTTCTTTTCTTTTGGATTGGATTGTTTGTTTCCATCCCAGTTCTTTTTTGGTGAATTATTATTAAAAAATATTTTTTCTGGACTTTCAGTCAGTTGCGGTTTTACTGGTATTCCACCTAAACTGTCTCTACCTAGTTCTTCATAGGATTTTTCTATGATTCTGGCAATTTCAGCTGGTTGGTCTGCTATATCTGTCTCTTTTAACCTCTGGCGGATCGCCACGTTTGCTGCTTCACCTTTTATATTGGCTAGTAATATAGCCGAGACCTGCTTGAAGTCTTTCAGTAATTTCATACCAAGAGTTAAAGCTGGTTCTGGACCGTATTCATCTTGAATTTGTTTTAGCACATCTGGTATTACCGAAATGGATGGAACACCGTGCGTTTTTGTGTAGATTGAAGCAAAGACTGTACCCCAAGTGTCACAGTCCTCTATGTGTGGTGCGATTCCCATTGGGAGACATATAGTCAGAATCCTATGTTTTTCTATCGGGGTGGTGTCAGGAAACACCGCCTCTATTTGGGTGATTTTCTGTGCCAACCAGAATGGTATTTGTTCCCGTTTAGCCGGAACTTTACCTAGGCAGGATTGGATGTTCTGTGGTGTGATTTTATTTGTGTTCCCCTGGTGAGGGGTCAGCTGTGGAAGTTTAATCGCTGGCTGAATTGTTGAAGTCCGCATTACATACTGAACTAATTGTCTATGAATTTTTAGTAATTGTTTTAGCTGTATTAACAGCTCTCCAGTAGACATCCCTTCGATGTCTGGGTGTGGTGTGTATCCGGCTAAGACCGGCCACGTTGCTCCTGGTCTTCCTAAAGGACCGAGCCTGGTGATGTGATTATTATGTATTAGGGCGCCATCAAATAAGAGCAAATGCTCTTGGAATTTGAGTGGTACTTCCACCTCCTCGAAAGGAGTGTAAATGTCGGGTGGAACCTCTATTTTGTAATAGTGGAAGTACTTTGTTACAGCATTTGCTGCTGGAAAATGTATCCATGAATAGTATACCTCTGTCTGCCGATATTCGTGTGCCTCAATTACGAATATGACTGTGCCACCTCTAGGTGTCAGTCCATTTTCTATAAGTTTTAAGGTTATAGATCTCCTTTTGCTGACCGGAATGAGTATTATATCCGCGTCTGCATCCTTTAGTGCAGTATCTGCTGCTGCTATTTCAGCTGCTAATCTAACTGCCTCTCTTTCTTCATCACTTTCTGACATTTTACTGTCAGGATGGTTATTTTGTTTGTTTGCAGATCAGGTTTCTTATGGAACAGAGATTAGATGCACAATATTTTGGAACAGTGTATCCTTCAACGTTGACTGTACCAAGAACCATACATAGGAGTTCCCTCCTGTGCGGTTTTGGAGGATATTACCTTTCACCCACTCCAGACGTCTTTGGAGAATTTGGGAAAAGGGGTCTGAGTGAGAAAGCACGACTGAGTTACTCTAAATGTCTTACGTTAGTTTTATCGCCCTTTCCAAACGCGTTGGGCGCCATGTAGTGTAGTTCCTATTTTCCCAATAGGCTCTGCGCATTGGAATAGTACCTACAGCAGTAAAGGCCTAGGCCAGACGTTAACTAGGTCTACTACTGTCGATACTAGACTTAAGTTTTGGGTTTGCCAGCGTAGCTCAGAGTTCGCTAGAAACTTTCTCGAATGTTCAGGAAAGAATTAACTCCCCTGATTAGACAAGAAGGGATTTAGTTTCTGACAACCATAGAACATGACAACTTTGCTCTCCCCTAATCAAGAGTCAATCTCAAGAGTCGTGTGAGCACAAGGCAATTATTTTACTCAGTCAGTACGTGCATTCTTAGTCTCATCAGATTGTAGAGAAAAGGAAGAGACGGGCGTGTTCAATAAAAAGGTGTTATTTATTGATCAGTCTCTTTTCTCGTACAAGAGAAATGGATCAATATTATTGCAATACTTATAGTTAAGTAAAGTGCATACATTAAAAGCAATAGTATAAAATAATACTGTAAAAACATTGATATGGTTTCTGAGCCATATGATGTTTAAAATGATTAAAATATATTTACATACACATATACATTTGACTAAACGTACTCAACTGGTGTTTCTAAATACGCCTACCCCGTGTACCTGACCTAAGTCTAATGCGTGGGCGGGAATAGAAAGTTACAGTTTAAGTTAAGTTTCTTTTTGCCAAGTGAATAACTAAAGAATTCTCTGTGAGGGGTTATTCAGTTCTGTACCTGGAATTTAGGATGAATGAGGAATGGTATCTCTTTCTCTACTCTCGATATTCCAGGCTGCCTGCGAGGGCTGCCCGAAAGCGCCGGTGCTGGGTCTCTCGGCTTGAGATAGCAGCGCGTCTCTCAGCGCGTCAGGAAGGCGGGGCTGCTGCCAGCGGGGTCTGCTTCTGCTCTCGGCTTCGGCAAGTATGGCTGCTCCGTCTCGTCACCACGCGTGTGTTTGCATAGGGCAAGATCGGCAATATTTATACCTTAAAGGTGCCGAGATTGACGTAAGGATGGACATAGATACGTCAATAAAGATGTCATACGACTTGCTCGTTAGCACATTCTTTTACTGAAGTTCTCTGTGAAATCAAAACAATGGCCGCACGGATTTTCCAGGTTGTCATAGGTTTGATTTGTTATGAGAACGTCGTATGCCTTATCAGGGGCTGGAGGAATGTCGCTTGTCTAATTAGATCTCAAGCGTTATGACCTAATCAGATAACACGTTCCTGTGCCGTAGTGTGACTGCGTCAGATAACGGTATCTGCATCATGGGGGCTGTTCTTGCCTCATGGGCTGACTGTTAGTTAACTTGATAGTTAGTTTAACCAGAATAGGGTCAGGAATAGGGGGATCGATTCAGAACCTATAGGAATACATGACAGAGACATCTTCTATAAATTCGCCTTTGTCCGCTAACTTAGCAGCGTTCTCTGCTTCCTTAACTTGCTGTCGGCGGGCCTTTGCCTTATTTCGTGCATTGAGAAGTTTGCCCATATTTGCAGAGCAAGGGAGGCTTTATAAGGCAGTAAAGCTAATTTTTTCCGAGAAGATCAGTCCGGCGGCAGTTTATCGTGGCTTTTTGTAATGTTCGCCAAGACTGTTTAATTGTTGCAAACACCTTTAGCCCCGTGGCACTATAAGCAATAGAAGCAAAGCATGCTGGATATTGTAGTCCTGGCACCCGAGAGGGGGGAAATGCAGGACAGACTTACAGAGACTGGCACTTCCTTAGGTTTACAATGCCTGGCAATAGCCCAACAAGAGCATCTAGTTTAGAAGTATATAAAAAAGAGACCAAAGTTTTCCGAGTTCAAAAGGCTTTAAGCCGAAGTGCCGCTTTCTTAAACCTCCCGCTGCCCATGCCAGGAGCCGCTAAGTTCAGATTATAGTCATATGGCTGGGAAGACTCACCCACCACTGCCGCAGGAACCAAACGATGTAGTAGATGATGTAACAAAAGCTACGGTCCTACGGTCCTTTCGGCAGGAAGCTTGCCAGCAAGGCTCAGTTCCGCAGGCTCAAACTGGGCATGGACTCGGGGTCTGAAGAAGGTTTATTGCTCTTCACTGCACTTTATATGTCCCGAGCTGCCTCAGAGACGAGACTATCGCCACCACGCCAAAAAAGCTCAGAAAGCGCTCCAAAGCGCGAAATCAGCGTAGGAGTCGAGAGCTCCAGAAACGCCAGTTAGCCGCCGCCATCAGCAATGTGGGAGGGAGGATGGGCAAGGAGGTGCAAGGATTTCCCAGGTGCTACTCGGAGGCGTGGAGCTCCGTCATAGCCCTCCCCCACAGGGTCCCCTCTCACCGAGGCTATTAATTGTATTCTCTCTGTAGTATATATCATTTTCCATACTCTTGTCACAATAAGTTATTACACTACTATCTTTCTGTACATCTGCTTGAGTGCAAACAGATTGACATCAAACACTTCCAGGAATTTGACATATTCTTCCATTTATTAAAATTAGATTCCAAGTATTTCACATTAATTTCTGTTCTAAGGTAACCAGTCATAAACTAGATAGGTTTGTGATGCATCCCATTTTATCATTGCAGTTGTGAAAATACCATAATTACTTTCTGAGACTATAACTTTGTAATTATCTTTGGGATTCACCTGGATGGCTATCCGTTTGCATATTGCCTCCCCATGTGGTCCAGTGTAGGCAGCGACCCACCATTTTGCATTATGGATGCCAACTTGAGATGATCTGCAGGACAAAATTACATAACTGTTCCTAGTCTCTTGGGCTCATATATCGAATATCAGGTAAAAAAGAATAATCAACTCCTGGTTTGCCATGCAAAGTTACAATATTGGATGGTTAATGCTTCCTTTTTTATCTCACATTTTGTATTTTGCTAGGACCTGATGTACGTACCTATATACTAATCTCATGTTAGGAGTCAGTAAACCTTTACTGACTCCTACAATAGAATTGCAAATGTATACTCATTCGCAATTTGTAAAGGTGTTGTAGTTGTCCCTTCCACATTGCAATTCAGTATGAGATGTAGCAATATTTTGCAACCATTATTCAATAGCAAAACATGGAAAAAATACTGACTCTAGAGATGGGGTGGTAATGCATTCGCAAAAGAGACAGGATGCCCTTGGGTGATGCTTCCTTTTGTGAATCTTAAAAAAAGTTTGTTTAGAAGTAAACTTTCAAAAAAAAGAAAACTTGTTTAAAATGCAAGTTTAAGAAAAAGAGCCTAGCAGGACAGGTACCCGGTGATGAATATTACTTCATGAATATTAATAAGGTAGGTCGGAATACGACCCACTCCGATCCTTTTTTGTGCAAACCAACCTATTTGTTCCTAGTTTGGTTCACAGGAAACGTTCAGGTCACAATTTGCGACCAGTTGAAACCCGACATATGTAAATCAGACCCTTCTATTCTATGTGTTTGCAACATGGAAGTAATGTCAATTAGAGCTGGTGAGAAAATTGACAAAGTATGCTGTAGAATGGATCTACAAACAAGCGGGGAGGGTGAAAGTCACCCTCCACTCCCTGGCTGCACTGCGTTTCTGTGTTAATTCCATCCATTCTTGATCAATTTCGTCCATTTTTTATCAATACTCATTCTTGTCCACGTTTACAAATGTCGAGGTTTCTTTTCTTTTGACTAACCCACATATTTACAAATTGCAGTTGAGAAGTTTCTAATATTCACGTGCGCCCATCCAGGCTTCCTTTACGAAAATATGATCCCAGTACAACAGAGTGTTCCAAGCAGTAGTTCTTTATTCTTAACCCAATGCATTTCGGGCAGATCATTGCCCTTCGTCAGGGGACACTGAAAGTCAATATTTACAAGAATTACTATAATGCATTTTTTTTAAATTTAAATGTCAATTAATTTCAGCCTAAGTCCGTAATTGATTGGTGTCCACACACACTGTTATGCATGCTTAATATTATTGAAGTATTTCTTTTAAACCCATGTGATCTAAATACTCAAATCACTCCCTTCTGTTTCCACACTTCCTAATTTATCTGTGAGGTACGTTAGTCATATTAATATCAAGCAAATTTCACCTCGTCCTGCCCATGGTCTTCTACCCACATCTGCTTACATTGCTCATTCACGGTCCCCAAACCCCATAATATTACCATCTTGCAATCAAGAGACACCACGCTGTTTCTGTTCTACTTGAAAAAATAGCCGCTTCGTATCACCCGCTTGAAACCTGCGCGCTGCGCTTTATAATTCCTCCTCGTTTCTAGACTGCGTGCTCATTCCTGTTCGTTCGTTTGCATACCTGCTATTTTTCATTCGACCCACATCCCAGATTCCTTCCTTTAGTGTAACACATTCACCGTCCCTCATTGATGTTTAAATCCACATAAACTCCTCCTTCCTACCCACGTGATGACCAACGTATCCCTCGCGCCTGCATTTTGTATTTTGCTAGGGCCTGATGTACGTACCTACATACTAATCTCATGTTAGGAGTCAGTAAACCTTTACTGACTCCTACAATAGAATTGCAAATGTATACTCATTCGCAATTTGTAAAGGTGTTGTAGTTGTCCCTTCCACATTGCAATTCAGTATGAGATGTAGCAATATTTTGCAACCGTTATTCAATAGCAAAACATGGAAAAAATACTGACTCTAGAGATGGGGTGGTAATGCATTCGCAAAAGAGACAGGATACCCTTGGGTGATGCTTCCTTTTGTGAATCTTAAAAAAAGTTTGTTTAGAAGTAAACTTTCAAAAAAAAAGAAAACTTGTTTAAAATGCAACTTTAAGAAAAAGATCCTAGCAGGACAGGTACCCGGTGATGAATATTACTTCATGAATATTAATGAGGTAGGTCAGAATACGACCCACTCCGAACCTATTTTGTGCAAACCAACCTATTTGTTCCTAGTTTGGTTCACAGGAAACGTTCAGGTCACAATTTGCGACCAGTTGCAACCCGACATATGTAAATCAGACCCTTCTATTCTATGTTTTTGCAACATGGAAGTAATGTCAATTAGAGCTGGTGAGGAAATTGACAAAGTATGCTGTAGAATGGATCTAGACAGAAGACCTGAATTTAATCTTCCTGCGGACTAGTGGTTAATTAATATTTACATTGTACCTAATGTTGGTAGTTTCAAAGTGGCAAGCCTAATATTCAATTGAATCAAGAGTGATTTCTATGGGTAATGATTGTTGTTCTCCATAGCGCAGTGAAATACAAAATCCAGCAGTGGTTTGCGTTTGCCATTGGAACTGTGAACTCCTCTAGAATCTGCACCCTTTATCTAAAATGTATTTTTATTTTTTTCAGAACCATGATTCCAGTAACTGAATTTCGTCAGTTTTCAGAACAGCAGCCTGCTTTCCGTGTACTGAAACCATGGTGGGATGTGTTTACAGATTACCTGTCTGTAGCTATGTTGATGATTGGTGTCTTTGGATGCACATTACAGGTATGTGTTTATTGTGGCTCCAACACTTTCACAGTGTGGGCTATCTCTTTTGAAAACTTACCATACAGTTCTGCTCCTTACTCATTTGAACCGTATTTGTCCAAATATGTTACATACCTACCAACTCACACAGTGCCACCGTGTGACATAATATCGGCTCCCATCACACGGTCTCCCGGTGAGTAACCGATCTTACACAGTCGCAGGGAAAACAAGCTAAAAATCACTGTAAAGAGTGGTTTTCCAGCTTGTTTTATGAGGCTTTGAACTGGCGACATCCATTACGGGGTGTGAAAATATCCCAGTACGTGGCACCAGCTTCAGCAAGCTTTTTTGGGGCAGGGGCGGCTCTAGGTTCATGGCGGCCCTGGGCAGGGAGTGTAGGTACGGGGCCCTGGAAGAGGGGGTCCTGGCAGGAAGGAGCGCGGAGGCCAGTGAAGAGGGGTGGGGTCAGGGTGTTTGGAGGTGGAACAGAGCCGGAGGCCACCAAATCCCTGGCAGGGGCCACCACGCAAATATGTATCCATCCTCAGAGGATTATTATATGAAGGATATATATTTGAGTGGTGGCCCCTGGGGTTTGGTGGCCCTGTGCAGGTGCACAGCTTGCACATGCCTAAGGCCGCCCCTGTTTGGGGGGAGGACAAGGGGGCTTGGGGACAGGGTGGGGTTCAAAAGTGCCTCATAGGTACTTTTCAGCATGAAGTCTCACCCCTCCAAAGCCCCACCCCTCCTCACACTGTAAGATTGTCCTTCAAGTTGGCAGGTATGATGTTACCTCCTTTATGTTTGTGGATTAGTAGTCTCTAGCTGTTTAGCCACTATTCCTTCACTTAGTCTGTTTATGCGTTTTTTCTGTCACACCATACAATATCTCTTAGTCTCTAGTCATTGCTCAGCAGATGCAACCAATTCTGTTCATAAACAGCCAGGATGTAAAAGCAGGCACATTTCCAAATATTTATTAAACGCTTACAAGGAAGAAGCATTGCATATTTAAATTGTAAACCACATTTTCTAGAGGAGTCTATGAAAATGCTGGTCAGCTCTTCTCACAAGCCAAGTTTTGTGACTCACCAAAGGTTGTGCTATTTTAACACTGGATTTTACTTTCCACATATATTGGTGCAAGCCCAAGAAGATCTTTAAAGATTAAACATTAGCTCTTAAGGAACCCAGTCAGGGAGAAACAGGTTAGTTTTTAAGTCATTCTAAGATTAGTCATCTGGTAGCACATTGAACTGCCTGTCATTAAGTGGGTTGGGCAGAACTAATTACAGCATCCAAGGCATCAGCATAACCAAGATGAAAATGTCCAAATGCTACACTGCAACCATTTGATTTTCATTGAGGGTAAAAGCCAGAGTCTTAGCTGGTAGAAAGATGTCTTAAGAAACTAACATACCGGAGTATACATGCTGAAATGAGAATTCTAATAGAAGCCACTAATGTACTGAGGATAGGGAGGGGGTATTAAGCTAGCCAAATAACTTATCATAATTTGTACTCATACCTCAAAGCTTAGGCAGCAACAGAGGCCTGCTGTACTTTGCATGTCATGACACACATCTAGAAACACTATCACAACATATCTCTATACTAAACAGCCTCAATATTATGAGGACATTAGCAGTAAAAAATGAAAGCAAAAGCACTGAGAGAATATCTTTGCTTCAGTTATTCAAAGTAAAAGCTCATAATGATGTCATAATCTTAAACAGAGCTTTATATATGACTTCATAGACCACTTGCTGGGCCTGGAGCTGACTCCAGCTGTTTCACACATTGCATGGAATGTGTGACGCATGGGTTTCCAGGAAAGCAGTGGGTGACAGTTGGGATTGGAGTGAGGGTGCCAGCGTACGCTTACCTGATGTGCGCCTTCTCCTGTAAAGCAATGTACTCCTTCTTTTGGCTTCTGAACTTCCTTTCTGTGGTGGTGCTATATCGGCTGCCTCCCTCTGCTGTATTCTGCCAGGCGACCATTGGCCTGCCACTTATATTTGTTGAGCTACGTGCTGTTGCAGGGATTCTACTCCTAGAACAGAACTATGCTTAGAAATAGAACATCGGTTTGTAGGGACAGAGCCACCAAACCACCTCAGTACCTATGAGTCCAAGTCCGGCTAGCTATTGTGCCTCACTTGCCCTCCTAACCTTACCAAAGAAACAAGTGAATTGGCACCCCAGAATAGAACACTCCCGACCCTCTCAAGGATCACGGTAACAGGACACTCCCTTCCGCTCTCACTCGTCCTCGTCCACAGTAAGATAAACAGGAGACACAAAGGCAGGTAAGAATATTTATTTAAACTATTGTGCTCTGAAATGCAGTATACGTACCACAATTAGAAAACAAATGTATACAAAAAATAGTTAGCATGGTTGATATAATGAAAAGCCCTCATTTTAAAGAACAGAGTAACCTAAAACCCCTCTCCCTTGCTAATGAAACTAAATGGTTATATATCAAAGATCTCAGGGATTACTGGCAGACCCCATACCTCAGCATTCACAGATGGACGTTCTACATCTCAGCAGACGCAATGCTCTTGTCTCAGAATTTCCATCCATGTGTATGCTTTCTGCCTATGTGCTCATCTATATGATAGGACACTTATGCACATAAACAACAGCTGCATTCTTGTGTTATGTCTAGATGCTAGTTCATGGCCAGTGGGAATAACAAGGGACATTGTTGTTTGACCTTGTCTATGGTGTTCAGACTAAATCCCAGAAAAAGAACAGAACCCCAAAACATATGGATGTTCCATGTGAAAGTACAATATGGCACAAAAACAGAATGTGTTTATATAGTAACATGTGCAAAGGAAAATAAGGCCTACAATGTGCACAGGTAGGCTAACATAGTGAAAACAAAATGGGCTATATAAGAAATAGACAACAGTACTCCAGTGGTGCGGTTTCTTCTCTGCATGACCTGCATGAGTTAGCACATTGGATCCTGTGCTCTACAAGTTGCCCACTCCAAATTGTGTGTCTTATTCTGCCTTTTTTGGGAATTGATGTCGCATCACTCACCAGCTCAGGTCATGCAGAGCAGGGTATATGTATGATGTGTGTTCACGTCGTGTCACGCTGTGGCTGCCATTTTTGAGTCAGGCAGATGTCGAGCCATTCCTCCTGCACCGTAGTAGCTGCCATTTTGGAGTCAGGTGGACAGCGATTTGTACCATTTTGATGTTCAAGATACCCCTATCTTAAATGTTGCTTTAACTGGCCACATTTTGTAGTGACGTTGCCTGTGTCACACCAACATTTACCCCTTGATTGCTATATTTGGTATTAAAGTGTAGCTGTGCCCCTTTGTCCTTATAGTGCAACACTGAACCAGTGAATAGTGGATTGTGTTACTTGCACTACTGAATGGTTTGGTAAATTTTTTACCCATGGGAGAAGTATCTCCTGCTCAACTATTTTTGTCCTTGCCGGATAAACCACTGTAGGAGTTGTCAAGGTGGGAAGGATGCTTTTGTAGCATACCTGGATGCCATTGATGGTCACAAACTTCCCACCAAGAAGAATAAAGTGTTGCACAATTTTACATGAGCTATTACAACAAGAAGATGCAGGAGAACCCGTACATTTGGTGAATGAGTGTGCCACACTATTTCAATCATTTGACAAATGTTTTTCTACCAGCAGGAACTTGGTATTAGAGAGTAAAAATGTTATACAAAGAGCTCAATAACCAGGAGAGGCAGTTGTTGAATTTGTCAGCTTCATGGACATTGGCCATCACCTTTAGTTATCGCGCCATGCACAAAGAACAGACTTGTGACCAATTGATTGTAAGAACATGCAATAAGGAGATTCAGGAGCAATTGTTATGCACTGATGATCCTTACCTTGAATCTTTAATCACTATCACCAAAGCAATAGAGAATTCTAATACCTACTTTAAAGAATTGTCTTCCCCGAGTGATACTGCTCAGTGTTGGGAAATTACTAGCAAGTAATGCAAGAGTTCTACTAAAGGTCACAAGAAATGGGTTGTAGAATCTAAACAACATAGTGAGAGGAGTGATGGCATACACGTGTTTTAGGTGTGGTAGTGGAAATCACACTTCTACAGCAAAGAGTTGTCTTGCTGCATCTCAAGTTTATTTTAAGTTTAACAAAAGCGGTAACTTTGCCAAAGTTTGTAATTTCTTCGATCAAAGCATGGTATCTAACATTGAGGAAGAGAATGGGGATGACAAGGATGTAGTTTTGTGTATCACTTCTCGTAATGAGGTCAACATTGTTGAAAGCACTTTTGACTTGAATTTGGTATGCAACATCAAAAGGAATCCTCCAAATTGTGACATACGGTGGATTCTGGTTCTCCATTTACAATTATTGGGGCTGATTTGTTCGATAAACTTCTTCCCCTTAAATTGAGATCAACTAAAGTTAGAGTTTTGTTTATGGAGAAGCAAGAATTGAGGCTGTTGAAAAATGTAAAAACACAGTTGTAGTATACATAATCATGGACGGAGCAAATTTGTTAGGCTAGAATGACCATGTGGAACTGGATATAATTTTGAACCCCGATCATCTCAATAGGGTTGTGTCTAAATCCTAATTGACCAGAAATAGGTGCGAGTTTTGCGTGGATGTATCCATGGGAGAGTATTGGATTCAAATGTTTCCTGAGATGGTCAGTAATAAACTAGTAAGACTATGTGTTTTCCAGCACAAGATTGTATTAAAGGACAGTGCCAAACCTGTAGTTCACAAAGTTCGAAAGGTACCACTCTGTTAAAGTGTATTAAACCGTTTGTGTGATCTCGGAATCATAGAGCCAATTGAAGGCTCGGAATGGTGGTCACCTGTGGTTTTGGCCCACGGGGGTTAGCAGACCTTGAGACTATGTGTGGATTTGTGTGACTTAAATCATAATATTTGGGTAAACCATGAGCAGGTGCAAAATATTGACAAAATGTTATGCACCGTGTTTACCACACAAGACATGTCTGCAGCTTATCATTAGATAATGCTAACTGGTGATTCCAAACACCTAATTTTATTTATCACCCCATCAGGAGGTTTTCGCTACAAACACATAACGCTTAGTCTGGCATCTGCATTGTCTGTTGTCCAAAGATTTATGAGGCTGATGTAACAGGACTATAAAGGTATTCTGTATTTTCAGGATGACATCTTGGTGTTTGGAAGTAGTGTGAGGGAACATGATGAGAGACTGCCTAAAGTATTATCTGTAATTAAGGACTAGGGTTTAACCCTGTGCCCAGAGAAGTTTGAATCAAGTGGGGTGGAATACTTGGGACCTCATATTAGTGCTAAAGGCCATAGAAGATGCCCCATATTCCAAGATCATGGACGAGATGAAATAATATTTAGGTTTGGTTGACTATTATTCGAAATGTGTTCCTCGCTTTGCCTAAAAAAACAGCACCATTAAGGGACTTGTTAAAGAAAGGTAGACTGTATGTCTGGAGTTAAGTATGCCAGCACGCTGTGGATAAGATCAAATCTGGGATTGTTGGTGCCCTTCCCTTGAAAACCCGTTTGATTCCAACATTATCGTTACTGATGCGAGTAACAATGGTCTTTGGGCTGTATTGTGCAAAAGAGGAAGGGTGGCAGCGAAGATATATTTGTGTTTGCCTCCAGGGAACTATGGGGTTGTGAGTTAGCTTATTCAAGCATTAAGAAAAAAGCTATGGTAATGTAGTGGGGCACTCAGCATTTTAGAACATTCATTTGATGTTTTCTGGCAGTGTTATGCACTGATCACAGCCTTTGGTTGTTTTTTTAGCACAAGAAGTGGGGGCCGAACAACACCTACAATTGCCAATTGGCAGTACCATTTGTAAGAGTACCAGGATAGGATAGCGTATGTTCCTGGTAAGGGGAATGTGGGTGCTGTCGTTTTGTCCAGATTATCATTAGTGGCTGAGGAGGATGCTGTTGATGAAGAAGAGATGGTGATGTGTACTGCCCATCAAGTATTGGCTATGTCAAAAAATGCTTTTACTGAACTAGAGTGAACAGAATCCCTTGATTGTAATTGTGTTTTTTTGCAAGTAAGAAGTTGGGTGATTGATGTGTGGGAGTGAGCCTTTTTAGGGGCCCACTGGTGCACGGGTTCGCCCTTCTTTCTCCTTAAGTCCTTAGACTAATAAAATAGAGATTGGCATGAAAGCTGTAATATTCATTCTGGTCTAAACGGAGCTGAGGACAGTGACTTTACTATCGTGAATTGCCGCCTGACCTCAACGTTACAGTTCGCCGGACCCGCTTCGCGGGTCCCGCTTCACCTGGACACTCTGTGGGGGTTTGTGGCAGCTTACAGAGCTGCGAGCGTGACGGCAGGGACTCAAACTACCAGGAGTCCCTGCGAGGCCAATTCTTGACACCTGGCCCGCTCTCCCTGTAGCCACGCCCACAGCGCACCGGCTGTTGGTAAAAGCAGCTTCATCTCCTTGCACCGGTGGATTCTCCTTCGCCTGCATTCTGGTCAAAACGGAGCTGAGGACAGTGACTTTACTATCGTGAATTGCCGCCTGAACTCAACGTTACAGTTCGCCGGACCCGCTTCGCGGGTCCCGCTTCACCTGGACACTCTGTGGGGGTTTGTGGCAGCTTACTGGGCTGCGAGCGTGACGGCAGGGACTCAAACTACCAGGAGACCCTGCGAGGCCAATTCTTGACACCTGGCCCGCTCTCCCTGTAGCCACGCCCACAGCGCACCGGCTGTTGGTAAAAGCAGCTTCATCTCCTTGCACCGGTGGATTCTCCTTCGCCTGCATTCTAGTCAAAACGGAGCTGAGGACAGTGACTTTACTATCGTGAATTGCCGCCTGAACTCAACGTTACAGTTCGCCGGACCCGCTTCGCGGGTCCCGCTTCACCTGGACACTCTGTGGGGGTTTGTGGCAGCTTACAGGGCTGCGAGCGTGACGGCATGGACTCAAACTACCAGGAGTCCCTGCGAGGCCAATTCTTGACACCTGGCCCGCTCTCCCTGTAGCCACGCCCACAGCGCACCGGCTGTTGGTAAAAGCAGCTTCATCTCCTTGCACCGGTGGATTCTCCTTCGCCTGCATTCTGGTCTAAACGGAGCTGAGGACAGTGACTTTACTATCGTGAATTGCCGCCTGAACTCAACGTTACAGTTCGCCGGACCCGCTTCGCGGGTCCCGCTTCACCTGGACACTCTGTGGGGGTTTGTGGCAGCTTACAGGGCTGCGAGCATGACGGCAGGGACTCAAACTACCAGGAGTCCCTGCGAGGCCAATTCTTGACACCTGGCCCGCTCTCCCTGTAGCCACGCCCACAGTGCACCGGCTGTTGGTAAAAGCAGCTTCATCTCCTTGCACCGGTGGATTCTCCTTCGCCTGCATTCTGGTCAAAACGGAGCTGAGGACAGTGACTTTACTATCGTGAATTGCCGCCTGACCTCAACGTTACAGTTCGCCGGACCCGCTTCGCGGGTCACGCTTCACCTGGACACTCTGTGGGGGTTTGTGGCAGCTTACAGGGCTGCGAGCGTGACGGCAGGGACTCAAACTACCAGGAGTCCCTGCGAGGTCAATTCTTTTTTTTTTTTTTGAAGTTTAACAACATCTTTATTGTCATGTCTTTGTCATAATTCACACAGCTTTAGGCCCACAACCCTCAGGGCCGGCCGCAGTTTGCAAACGAACAATTACATAATAAACACAGCCATTCAGCTGGCAACCCGGGGGTCCAACGGCGAGTTTTTAACGATGTGACAACAATACGTCGTACAATGCGGGTCCAGCTGTGTGTGTGCTCGTGTTCAACTTCATTTTGTGCGTGTGGGGGCTGTAGCCCCTTTATTAAACAGTCAGAACAGTGAACCTGGGAACCCCTGGGCAATTCTACACTCCGCCACATCTCATGTAAAGTATGAAGTACGTTCATGAAATATAGGCCTAAGGCTTTGTTTGGCGCACATTTGAAACCAGGTATGCAACTTTGTGGGCGAGCAGATTGCGTGTATTCAGATCTACACCTCCTCCTCCATCCCCACCATAGTTAATAAGTAGTCTGACAAGTACCCCCAAAAGTTCTTCGGGCGCGATCGACTAGGCAGTTCCTCTTCGTATGTTTGCAAGGAGTCTCTACAATATGTCAAGTCTTTCAGCCATGTTTTAGAGTCTGGAACCTTCTTCCCCTCCCAACATCTGGAGACCTGGCTTTTAGCAAGCAACAGCGCCACAGCGCAAAATTTCCGTTTCCCCGCCGTGATTTTGGGCAACAGACCAAGCAGACAGATTTTCAAAGTGCATTCCACCTCTATCCCCACCATTTTACTCAGAATGGTCGTGATCGTAACCCAATATGAGTGTATCTTTTGACAGTGCCACGCCAAGTGAGTAAAACCTGCCCCGTCACATCCACATCGCCTACACCTGGCGTCCTCACGCAATCCATATTTGTGCATCCTTTGTGGTGTATAATATGTTTGATGCAGATACTTGAGATGTGTAATGCGCAGATTTCCATTTGAAGGAAGCAATTTAAGGAGCGTGCAGGCATCTGACCATTCACGCTCTGTAAGCTCCTCCAGTAGTGAGTCATTCCATCGCTGTAGTGCCTTGTCCGTATTGTGTGGAATTTCACTCTGGGCCACTCTATATAATCTAGAAACTAGGTGGGATGTGTTCGATGAGGTGATGATAAGCTGTAGTGAATGTAATGTTGGCGGTTCCACCGGGTAGGTGGGATATAATTCTTGAATTGCCCTCTGCAGTCTATAATATGTGAATTTGAAGAGGAACGTTGGGTTACTGACATAGGTCAGGTCGTCGGCCTTGCGAAAATGCCCTTCGTGATATAGGTCTCCAAACGTGCCCATCCCTATGTTTTTCAGTATATCCATACCCACTTGTTCGTTGGTCACTGATATGTTCGGGTGGAAATGTAGTGGGAGTGCCGGGGCGTATAGTGGCAGCTTGTGGGCTAGCCTCCCTAGCGTTCTCCATGCGTTATTCGTGGTGTCTATTGTGTTAATGTCTTTGGAGTGGAGCGGTGGCCGTTTGTGCGTCACAATCGCTTTCAAGGGTATCGGTGCAGCATCACCCTCCTCCACCGCAGTATGTGTTAGGTACGGGGCGGGATGATACCAGTGTGACGCATATTGTGCCTGTGCGCACAAAAAGTATAGCCGAAAGTCTGGCACGCCAAATCCACCTCTTTCGTAAGGCAGCGTTAACGTGCGTAGATCTATCCGTGCCTGCTTCCCTGCCCATATAAGTTTCAGCACCAGGGAGTTGATGTGTGTAAAAACTGCTTTAGGCGGTGTGATAGGGATATTATTGAATAAATACAGAAATTTTGGAAGTATGTTCATTTTTACTATTGCAATCCTATCCGCCAGAGACAACGGGAGTTGGATCCATCACGCCACTTTACCTTCCAGCTCTGTAAAAACCCTGCCATAGTTAGTCCTAATCACTTCTTCTGGGTCGCGGCTGTACCAGATACCCAGGTATCGCGTGGGGTCTGTTTGCCAGTCTAGGGGAAAGTCAGGCACATGTGGCTTGGTGGAGTCAGTAAGAGGAATGATCAGTGACTTCTCCCAGTTAATCTGTAGTCCAGAATGGCGTCCGAATTTCACGTATTCACGCAACAACGGGCTAAGATTCTGCTCTGGGTCCCTCACATAAAGCAGCATATCGTCAGCATATAGTGAGATATGCAGGGGCCTCTCCGGGAAGTGCAAGGCGGAATGGTTATGTGTCTGCCTAATTATGCATGCGAGTGGTTCCAGGGCGAGGGCAAATATTAAAGGTGACAGTGGACAGCCTTGTCTGGTTCCCCTAGCTATATTAAATGGTGCAGATATGTATCCATTGACTCGCACTCTTGCTACAGGTCTCGTGTAGAGCAGAGTCACCCAATCTATATATCTCGCCGGGAAACCCATTCTCTGTAAGATCGTGGTAATGTAGGACCATTCGATGGAGTCAAATGCTTTGGCTGCATCAAGCATGACGGCAGCCGCTTTCGTCTGGGGATTTAGATAGTGGGATAGAGCAAATAGCGTTCTGGTATTATGTGATGTGGCCCTCGCCGGGATGAATCCAGCCTGATCCGGAAGTATCAGGTTCGCCATAAGGGGTTGTAATCGCTCGGCCAGGAGCTTCGCTAATATTTTGGAATCTACGTTTAGCAGGGATAATGGACGATACGATTCGCAAAGGTCTGGTTGTTTACCTGATTTGAGGAGAGTGACGATCAGCGCCTCACGTAGCGACGGCGGCAGTATCTTTTGGTCGAGGGCCGCGCCATACATCTCAACCATACGGGGGGCAAGGGTGTCAACGAATTTTTTATAGAACTCACAGGTGTAGCCATCGGGCCCTGGTGCCTTCCCGTTTGGCAGTGCGTGTACAATGGCTGTTACCTCTTCTACTGTGATCGGTTGTGCCAGGTATTCACGCTGGTGATCTGACAACCACGCTATTGCAATATCATGTAGGTAATCACGTGTTTCCTGTGGTTGGGCAGGTTGTTGGGAAGTGTAAAGATCTGCATAGGCACCAACAAAGCTGTCAAGTATGCCCGCTGGCTGTGTTTGCAAGGCACCGGTCTTGTCATGTACCTGTGTGACGATCTGCGACACTCTCCCTGTACCTATTTTCTGTGCCAGCATCCTGCCAGGCCTTCCACCCTCCCCAAACTGTCTGGCTAGTGGCCGTTTGGTGATGTACCTCAGTTCGTCTTCTGCATATTTCTGGTGTTCTATGAGTAGAGGTTTAAGTTTGCCTAGCTGTTCCACGCTACCATTTTGTGTGTATTCTCTTTCTAGGGCCGACACCTCATGTTCCAGCCTAGTCAGCTGTGTCCGTATGTCCTTCAGTATCCCAGCTGTCGTGCTGATGCATATGCCTCTAAGTGTCGCCTTAAACGCCTCCCAGACGATGCATGGATCGTCTACCGAGCCCACATTCAGCTGGAAGTAATCATTAATAGCCTTCGTTATTGTAGTGACATATAAGGGGTCTAACAGTGCCTGCGCATTGAAGCGCCAGCTAAACGGAGGGGGTGTGTAGTGTGGTATCTGTAGTGTAAGTTCTATGGGATTGTGGTCGGACAATGTGCGCGGTTGCGTCATTATCTTAGTAGTCCACAGTACAGCGCTATCCGTCCCCATCCAGTAATCTATCCTCGACCAGCTTCCTCTTGCCATGTTAACATGTGTCGCACCTGGTAGTGATGGATGCTTGACCCTCCAAATGTCCCTGAGTGCTAGGTCCTCAAAAATATCTCCTAGCTTGCATCTGGCTTTTTTGTGTGGTTCCATGGAGGCTGCGGAGCGGTCTACAGAGTCACATAATGCTACATTAAAATCACCACCCCAAAGTATTGTCGTGTCAGTAAACTCCAACAGACGATCCCACAACTCCTGAAAAAATTCAGGTGAATCAACATTTGGACCATATACATTCACTATTGTCACGGCTTGCCCCCTTAGCAACCCCGAAACAATGACATATCTACCATTTTTATCGACAATTGTATGTGCAATCTTGTAATTGGTGCCCTTTTTTACCAGCGTCATCACCCCTCTAGAGTAGGATGAATAGGCCGCTGAGTGGGTTGACTCCGCCCAGCGCGCTCCAATAGCTCTGCGCATTTGAGGGTCCACAT
Organism: Lissotriton helveticus; assembly: GCF_964261635.1. Lineage (NCBI taxonomy): Eukaryota > Metazoa > Chordata > Amphibia > Caudata > Salamandridae > Lissotriton > Lissotriton helveticus. The sequence continues at coordinate 2,112,328,202 of NC_136057.1, forward strand.
GGGTCTCCTGAAGTAAGACTATGTCTATATAATGCCTATCTAGACAAGCAAATATCTGTCTGACCTTTTTGGGATTTGTAAGACCTCTCACATTCCACGTCAATAGTTTCAGACTGTCTCTACTCATATTAGCCATCTAACACTCAGCGTGCATCCTGAGCAATATGTCCTCCTCATAAGTATCAGCACCATGCATTCTATTGTCACAGAATTAGATATCAGCCTATTCGCAGTGTCCACACATCTGTGTACAGCAGTGCATCTCGATCGCCCAGTTGGTTCAACAAATAACAAACCCCAACTAACCCGGTTCCCACCCACTCCAGCAACCCAATTCTGCTGAAGCCATGATGCCCTTATAACTTTAGTCGTCAACATAACTTTTCGGGGACTGCCCTTGTGGAGGTCCGCCGAGGGCGCATATCCCCATCCCTTTGAAAGGATGTGAGCGAATCTATGTTCTACAAGCAGACCGCCTAGATCAAAAAATCCACAGCAGCCTCAATGAATGCCTTCAATACAGGAGGAGTCCAAAACAGTTTTACAATTCGTGATGAGAAATATGGGTCCCCTCCATCGTGTGTGCAGGAGGTGTACCCGTCAGCTTAGCAAAAGTCTACATCTTTCAGCTGTAAGTGCCCTTCTAGTTCGTGTGACATATCGGGCTTCCCCCATGTGATCATGCTGCACCTCTTTGCTGCGCTATACCCTCATCACCCAGTGTCTATCAACAGCTTGCACTCATCAAGGGTAGGAGTCACAAGTCGAGTCTCAGAGCCCAACAGGCGCAGAGTCTTACTCTCTGGGAGTAGTCAATCTTCCATCAGGCAATATCTGCACTCCATGCAGCAGCAGGTCTTACCTTCAGTCTGAATCAGTGTGTCTGTCTCTGCGATTGGACCGTTTACCTCTGGCTCCCGTTGACTTGATGAAGTCCATCGCAGCCCTCGGGGTCGATAAGAAGACTGGTTTGTCCTCCCACGTAACCCGGAGGCGTGCAGGGTACATCATGGCATATGGGATCTGCAGGTCTCGAAGTTTGATTTTAACCTCGTTGAACTCTTTACGTGCCTGCTGTACCGCAACCGTGAAATCTGGGAAGAATGCCAATTTGTTTCCTTGATGGTGAATCTCGCCCTTTTCCCTCGCCAACCGGAGCACAGTGTCTCTGTCTCGATAATTCAGGACTCTTGCCACGATCGGTCTTGGAGGGGCTCCCGGCTTTGGTTGAGGTGCAAGAGATCTATGCGCTCTCTCGATGATGAATATCGGCGATAGATTTTCAGGGCCAAACAGATCTTTGCACAGTTGTTCCACGTATGTCTCCATTCGGCCCGTGTTGGTCGATTCAGGCAGACCCGCTATGCGTATGTTGTTCCGCCTCGACCTGGCCTCCAACTCCTCTGCTTTGGCCTTAATCACATCCAGAACTTTCTCCATTCCCGTGCACTTGGCCGTCGTAGTTCTTGATTCGTCCTCAACAGTTGAGAGCCTATTTTCGGCCGTGTCCAAACGCTCGCCCTGTTTGTCGAGTTTAGCCGCCATACTGTCCACTCGACCCGTCAAGTGATCGAGTTTGCCGTTGATCTCTTGTAGGTTAGCCTGTATGGATTTTAAAATGGTTTCCATGACACCGCCTTCTTGCGTTTCTGGTTCCGGGTCTCCCTCGGCAGCACCAGTTTGGTTCTTCGATGTCTTCCGCGTCTCGAACGATAGTTTGGGTTGTTGCTTATCCGGCTTGCCCATGTTCGCTCACTGAGGGGGTGTTGTATTGCCGCGTTCGTGGGTCATGCGAGACTCCGAAGGCTGGGGCGCAGAAGCTGGATGTGTAGTACTAGAGGTCTGAGTGAAGTGGAGTCCAGCCCTTCCCCCCAGCCTGTGATCTCCTATTCTGCCGGTAGATTCCTGACTGACGAGTCGGATCGTGCACCTCGGCAATTATCTCCCTGTAGCCACGCCCACAGCGCAGCGGCTGTTGGTAAAAGCAGCTTCATCTCCTTGCACCGGTGGATTCTCCTTCGCCTGCATTCTGGTCAAAACGGAGCTGAGGACAGTGACTTTACTATCGAGAATTGCCGCCTGACCTCAATGTTACAGTTGGCCGGACCCAGCTTCGCGGGTCCCGCTTCACCTGGACACTCTGTGGAGGTTTGTGGAAGCTTACAGGGCTGCGAGCGTGACGGCAGGGACTCAAACTACCAGGAGTCCCTGCGAGGCCAATCCTTGATACCTGGCCCGCTCTCCCTGTAGCCACGCCCACAGCGCACCGGCTGTTGGTAAAAGCAGCTTCATCTCCTTGCACCGGTGGATTCTCCTTCGCCTGCATTCTGGTCAAAACGGAGCTGAGGACAGTGACTTTACTATCGTGAATTGCCGCCTGACCTCAACGTTACAGTTTGCCGGACCCGCTTCGCGGGTCCCGCTTCACCTGGACACTCTGTGGGGGTTTGTGGCAGCTTACAGGGCTGCGAGCGTGACGGCAGGGACTCAAACTACCAGGAGTCCCTGCGAGGCCAATTCTTGACACCTGGCCAGCTCTCCCTGTAGCCACGCCCACAGCGTATACGTACATAAACAGTACAATACTTGCGCACGCGGGACGCGCGTGGAACGGAGCGAAGCCCGGGCAAAGGGCGGGCCGTCTGCGGCCGTCAGAGGCTGAAGTAGGCTGGGCTGGGCCCCGTCCCTTTGGCTTTTTGTTTTTCTACCTGTTTATTGAATTTATTCTATTTCTAGTTAAAAGTGTTATATTATTGTTTTTGTATTTTAGTTGTACTCCTCAGTTGTTTCCTTTTGTCTTAAATATGACTGCAAAAAAACTCAGTTCAGGTCGAGTATTAGTGGGGAGGTCAGGTTCCAAAATGAAATCGAATCCCCTGCGGAATAAAATTAATTCTACCCTGCAATTGAAAGGTCAATGTCAACTGTTTAATTTATGGGAAAGGGGAAAGGATAAAGTTTCGTCTGATGCCTCAAACTCCGACGAACTAAAGGGCAAAGAATCAGAGGTAGTCCCTCTCCCTGTTAAGGATAATATCAATTTGACTGAGATTCCATTATCGCTCCATCTTGGGAACCCCTCCTTTGAAATAGTGGGGGGGTCACCCTCTTGTTTTGTCTGACTCACAGAGGCAAATGGAGCTCCCTTTTGGGGCCTCTGGTTTTAATAATTTAAAATCCCCTAATGACATTTTCTTAAATTTACCGGAGTCAACAGCGCTTAATCCAACTCTTTCAATTAAGGAGGAATTAAAAGTCTCTCCCGGCCCTTCTCATTCCAAGTTTATTCCGGAGGGTGATTTTACCTTACCTGATATTGATTACAGTCGCAAAAGAGGTACTCTGAATCCCTTCATGCTCAGATTTTTCACTATCTCAGCTAAACCTCTCTTCTAGCCCTGGCACTAATTTGAATAACATCCTCCCTAGTTCTCCGATTGGCAATGATAATTTAATCTCTAAAGCCTCGTCTTCTTTGGAATACTTGTTATCATCCATTCTTCGTTTACTGGAAAAATTTGTCGGAGGCTCAGATTGCGTCCTAGATACGGTTAACCAAATCCTTAGGGTGCTATTACATAATAAAGGGGGGGTCCGTTCTTGGGTCGCATCTTGAGTCTGACAACTTATTGGCAAATACGAGTAAAGACAAGAGGATAACTAAGGAGATGGAAATTTTAGACCCAGTTCAAAGGAACTTGAATCCCGTTTCTGATGGGCGGATTGGAAATAAGTTAGCGGCTATTCCGGAGGGTCTCATTGTCGACAATGTAGTGTCAGCAGGAAGCAATTGTATCGCCATTCTCGATGATGTGATAGAACCTTTGATAGACTCAGTTGACACGCAAAATATAGAAATGCCTCCTGTATTTCCTATATTTACTCCGCATATAAAGTTAGGAAAAGAGGCATTCATTGATCCCCCAATTAATGACGTTAAGGTAGCTCCTACAATGCAAAAAAAGAATAGAGAAAAAAAAAGGAAACCTGTCCGAAGATTCTATAAAAAAAGACAGAAGAAACTTAATTTTGAAAATAACTTAGAGGCCTCACTAGAAAAATCCCGCCCGAAAGAGCTGTCTCTTAATTCTCTTGATGACACAACTGGGGTATCCAAAGGGGACCAGGTAAATATTAGTATTGATTCTGCAGGACCTTCGAGAAATTCACAACCTGTTGAATCAATTTTCTCCGTAAATGTTCCACCTCCAATTCTTAATCCTTTAGCTAAGCCATTTCAGGATTTACTTGTAATTGAGCCTGTCCCCACCTTGTCTATTGAGGAGAAAGAAAGTGTCGATACCGTCTTCTTGGATTTTATTCCTCTTTTTGATACTGATCTTATTTTAAATAGATCGGCACTTCTTAAGTGTTTCCGAGAGATCGAAAGTCTAAAACTAATTCAAACTTCCGATCTGGACTTAGTAACACTTCTGAATTCCACTGTGGGGAAAACAGCCAGGGTTAAGTTTCATTCTAACTTGGTATTAAATCACATTCTACACTGGGCAGCGGAAATACAAATTAGAGGGATAGATGTTGCCCCCTTCTTCATTGAGGAACAAGGTAACAAACTGTCCTCTAACTTGTCAACCATTCAAGGAGTAAATCCGATTTCTACAGACTGGTCCTCAGCTAAGACTAAGGATTTAAAAATTGTGTAGCAAATAACGAACAACAAGTACTTTACAAAAATCCTCCTCCTCCCAAACCAGTTTTGATGAATGACATATCTAAATGGAGTTGGTTGCCAGGTGTTCTCTCAAGCAAATCCACCTCTACCCTTAAACCTCATTTGAATTTTTAACATTGATTTGAAGATTATTTCTTGGAACATTGCGGGTTTGAAGAATAGTCCGGAAAAAATATCATTCTTACAATCCCTAGTAGCTGATATTATTTGCCTTCAGGAGACCTGGGTGGAAGGAAAATTAATGATGGAAAAAGAGTATTTTGTTTTAGATGGTAGCGCACTTCCCTCTAGGAGAGGCCACGCGAAGGGTGGAATGGCATGTTTACTCTCCAATAAGATTAATTGGAATTTTTCCCATTTTCTAGACCCGAATAAATTGTTTCAGGCAATAACTTTGAAAAATCTGGTTAAAGACGGTCCAAATAAATCACTTGTCCTAATAAATACTTATATTCCTCCTGATACTTGTTTTAATGTTGGCCTAAAGTCGCTTTTTTCCTTTATATCTAAACTTATGGACGATCCATCCCCTCCTCATATATTGTTATTAGGGGATTTTAACTGTAACATTTCTAATTGTGGTCTTGATTTGTTCAGGAATAAGCTTAAGGAAGAGTATCTCCATATTCCACAAGCTCAGTTCCCGGCGAATATTAAGTCCAACAACAGAGGGAAATTAATTTTGGAAGGTCTTTCTAAGGTGGATTGCATAGTAATAAATGGTAGGCCTCTGACATCCCCGCAGCTTTTACTCATAAATCAAAAAATGGAGAATCAATTATTGATTATGTAGTGGCAGATAGCTCCTTTTTTCCTTTTATGAAGGATGTATTGGTTGTTAATTCTGAACTAAGCGACCACAAGGTATTGACTGTTACAGTTGATCTCAAACCTCCCCTGTCGGATTCTTGGCACATCGATACTAATTTGGTGAACTTTGGAGCCAAGACAGGGAAATGTTACTGGAATTCTGGGGTCATTAAGAGTTTGATGAGTATCTTGATATCTACTGTGGAGAATTTGTCCCAATGGGACGGGAGGGAACTTTTAGGTTTTTCAGATTTTTTGGAATTAGTAACCTTAACTGCAAAGAAAGTTCCTCCTATTAAAAAACCTATAGTATTCCCCAAACCACTTCGGCAATTAAATATTGAAATAAATAAATTGATAAGGGGTCAATATTTATTATTTAACAAGGAACAGCATCATAAATTAGTCCTGTTAAAAAGAAGGAGATCAAGGCTGAAGGCTAGATTAAAAAGAGATAGGGATGATTCTCTATGGATCAAACTCCGGGAATCCTCACATAAGGGTCAAGCAAGGACATTCTGGTTGTTAATTGCCGAAGGTTGTGGTTCTAGATCCAGTCCCACGCCTATCTCTATTGAAGAGCAGACTTGGGTTCAATATATTAAGCATTTGTATAGCAGTAATGGCTTGCAACAGGATAATGATTCTCTCTATGAGGACCATCTCCCCTATGATCCACCGTCCGAAAAGGATATCGAATTAGCTATCAAGGGCATGCGCTCTTCTGGCGCGATGGGTCCGGATGAGGTCCCGATTTCTGCTTTAAAACAACACAGCGAACTATGGAGTAAAATCCTTTATCCAGTGTTTAAATTTTGTTTTATCAGTGGTATTGTTCCTCCATCTTGGAAAGGGAGCATACTAGTTCCTCTCTTCAAAAAAGGGGCTAGAGATCTACCCCAAAACTATCGCCAAATTGCTCTATTAGATGCAATTGGCAAGGTTTTTGCAAAATGTCTTCTTAATTTAATCAACGATTGGGTGTCTATGGCTGAAATTTTACCTTATGAACAAACCGGTTTTAGGAAGAGGCACGGTACCCTAGATAATCTGACTGCACTCCAGGTTATAACGGAGAAATATGTTAAGGTCCGTGGAGGGCGAGTTTATGGCGCCTTTATCGATTTCTCCACAGCTTTCGATAAAGTGGAAAGATCATTACTGTGGGGAAAGTTATTCGATTTGGGGATGCCATCCACTCTCACCAGATTAGTTTGTGCTCTGCATTCGGATACCTGGTGCAGAGTGTTGTTGGGGGGGGGGAAGAGGTCTATCTAGAATTATCTCTACATCCAATGGGTTAAAGCAGGGTTGCCTGTTGGCTCCTTTGCTGTTTTCCCTATATATAGCCGATCTACCCCAGGTTCTCTCTGCAAGCACAGGTATTGCTCCGAATTTGGGGGGCTCTCCAATTATATGTCTTATGTATGCTGATGACATTTTGATTCTCGATATAACGCCTAAAGGGTTGAATAATCGCCTGCATGCATTACACAAGTACGCAGGAAAGCATCATCTGACAATAAATATCGCAAAAAGTAAAGTGATGTGTTTTTCGGGCAGGAAGAATCCTAAATATGCGAACTTTCATTGGACTTTGGGGAACCAAAAATTGGAAACAGTAAAATCTTATACTTTCCTTGGCAAAATTGTTATGAGCAACTTAAGTAAAAAAGTTCACATAGCTAATAACATCCAGAAAGCTATTGCCCAGGGAAAGAGTTTGGTGTCTCTATATAAGGCCACAGGCAGAAGACATTTTTCGATATTGCTGGAGGTATTTCGAGCAAAAATACCTGCCTCTTTACTTTATGGAATGGAATTAATCGATATGAAAAGTTGGAGCTTCTTAAACTCCTCTGAAGGTAAAATTCTACGTAGCCTTTTAACTGTCAACACAGCTAGTTCAACAGCTGCTCTTAGACAGGAACTCGGTCTACGTAGCAGCTGGGTTCAAGGTTTAGCGGGGAGTGTGCGCTGGGTTTTTAGCCTGGCTAAGGGTGAACCTGGCACGTTAAGACATCTTATAAAAACTGAGCTGCTGGGGAATCTTAATGATTATTCTTTGATTCTAAATTTGTTTAGATATGCTGTGAACCATTCACAATTAGATTAAGCTGTTTTATTCTCTTTATCGGCATATCAGTTGAAATCCCTTCTGAAGTCAGCATCTTGGGAATTAGGGTTTAGACTGGATAGAGAGTTTCGCATTCTGAATAAAGGCACCACTCCAGCTATTGATTCCTGTCTGATGAGGAAAGCGCAACCCTATGTTCATTGCAATATTCCTCATGGAGTTAGGCGTCTGGTGCTACTTCTAAGGCAGGATTTACTTC